>NC_090304.1:102771037-107771037 GCF_039906515.1 Pseudorca crassidens
AGTTTGTACATGCCTATCATTGTGGAAGAGATGCACTTTTGTGTTCTATTTTCCTCCTACCTGTGTTTTAATCACATTTCCTTCTGAGGCTATGTAGATGTGCCTTCCCTCTCTCAGGGAGTTTTTCTTTAAATAAACAGAAATCTCGTTACCAAAATACTTCATCCAACATCTCTGTCTATATTTATTTCATTACTTCATCCGAATAATCATTTTTTTAAAGGAAGCCCAGGATTCTTCAACCTTGTGAAATAAGCAAAAAATAGTCTCATCATTCAGCCAGCAACATATTGTACCTCTGCCTGTTGTTTTCTAGCTTGTCTAATTATTCCAGAAAGAATAGCTATGGGATACATCCTCAAATCGGCAAATATGCTTTTGATTTAAGAAATTATTATAGGAAAATGCTGGAAGCCTCGTAGTCATCTTTGCTATATTTAGAGGGAAATAATGTCTCTCTGTAATTACCATTTGGTATGAGCTTTAGGCATTCATGGTTTTCTTTTCTTTCTTTTTATTTAATAAAGTTTTTTTTCCTCTTTTTTCTGGGTTAACAATGCAGGGATCATAGTTGCACAATTATTAAGAAGAGGCCACTTAAGTTCCACCCACCGTAGATATAGTGTCTGTGTTTAATTAGAGATTAAAATTGAGGAATTGAATAATTGGGGTTGCTAATGAATTTGAGAACTCAGCAAAGCAAGGAACGCTGAGCATTTTTCTGGCTTTGCTTTTCTTTCTCAAACCCTTTTTCATTTCCCCCTATTATCACACTTCTGGACCTGACTGCTGAGTTTATTACTACTCATAACCCTGGCCTAAGTGGAAACAAAAAAGCTGCAGCCTCTGTGCTGAGCTCCTGGAGCCATTCAGTCTATTGGATTTATGACATGTCCAGAGGTTGTGATTGCAGGAGGCTGGCAATGATGGAAATGAGATATATTGGGCCACCAACACTTTCTGTAATCACCTTAATAGGTCAGCATGACAATGGATGCTGCCAGCTGGAAAAATAAGAAGATGGTCTTACCAAAGAAATTTCCAAATTATCACCAGTCCTCCTGCCACCTCCTCTAGGGAGACTGGGTTATTTGGGCACCTTGATTTGGAGGCTCACATCAGCTTCAGGTGCCCAACAATGAACGTAGTCCCTTGGTTCACCCTGGAACAGAATCGACCCTCCCCAAGGTGACCCTATAATAGACCTGACCTGGGTAGACAGCATATTTCAAGCCCGGCCTGGAGGTAATTCTTGAGCAGGGATTTCTGCATTAGGAGGCGGCTGGATTATAAGACCCCGACGGTCCTTTGCAACTTGAAAATACTATGATTTTATGAAAATGGCATAGAGCAAATTGCCTGGCTCTAAGAGGACCATCCCCTTGGAAACGTCTTTTTCATACAAAGGCAAAGCTTTTAGGACTATTTTTATCTGTTGGACACTGTACTTCAGATGATACGTTTCAAGCTTCATTTGGCGCAAAATCTAGGTGGTTTAAATCAAAATTCAAGGTAAACATCTGCATTTTTATGGCCAAAGGCCCACACATTTATGATTACTTGCTATTTTGCTGTTGCCGGTTAAATTGTGCCTTGGTATTTACTGCGTCTCTGACGCCAATCAGACTGATTACTCTTAGGGATATTACAGTTGATAAAAGAGACCTGGTCTGAAGCAACATCAACAGAACAGACTTTCGGTCACAAAGTCTTTTGTGAATAAGAGGTCATTCCTAATAATATTTCCTTAAAATTTCTCAGCCACGCTTCTTAGCTCAGCTGCTGATGGCTTTCCACTGATGACTCTATATATATGTTTTTGACAAGCAGGGAAAAAAATCATCTGTTTTATAAGACTGTTCTTACTTGGGCCAAGAAAATCTGCCCCCTGCTATCATTTAGCACATCTATAGCTTGGGGGGGGGGAGGTGGTCAAGAGGGGGAGGTTTGCATAATGTACATATTTAATCTTTCCTTATCTATTTTTAGTCCACGTTCACTCCATGTTTGTAACGTTCTCTTTGCATCTGTAAGCATGGATGCTATCCCTCTGAGACATTAAGACCCCACCCAGAGAATAGAAACTGTGAAAATGTTCTTTGAAGGTATCTAGGACAGCTACAAGTATAATTGTCAAGTAGATAAAAAATAATTGACATGATGATGATGATGATGATGATGTAGATGATGATGCAGATATAGGAGGTAATGTACAAACCCATCTTCAGATAGGTATCTGTGGCAATGTTTCCAAGGAGAAGCTGGGGGCGTCTGGGTCATTCCCTGGGTGGGCAAAAAGGGCAGTGTTACGCCTAGTGTCCACTCTGTATCACTGCTGGATGGATGGCTCTAGGGCCACACAGCTCAATTTGTAGAGGCTGAGCTAGGTTTGATTCAGAGGGTTCCATCCTGGAGGGCAGGACTTGCCATGCACAGCTGGGGAGTGGGGTGAGGACGGTTAATGTTTTTTAATGAAGGAGGGGCTCATAGAGGGGGCTGCTAGCTGTGGGTCTCAACCAGGTACACAGACTTCCTGTGAGATGAATGGAAATCCTCTAAGCTTCACCTGCCTTATTTTCTCATTTGCAAAATGGTATCAAAGACATAAACGGCCCTAAAGAATTGTAATTCATCAACACACTAGATAGGCACTTCCTATATGCCCTGTATGCCCTTTCTCATTGGGATTCCAAGCTGAGGAGACCATGTGTGGCATTTACCGTTCCCTGCCCAGGGGTCAGAAAGTGGGGAGGGAGGGTCTTTCTTTTCAGGCCTTATTGGACCGTCACGCTTGTGACCTGCAGTCACATCACCAGCCTCAGCCTACACGCTGGATGGGTTTGAGATTCGGTTGCTGAAAGGCACCACCATTGTCTAACCTGTCTGTCTGACTGTGAACCTTTACAAAACACTGGAGACATGTGTGAAATGGAGTTATCGCGCATCTCCACGGCCTGACAACACGGAGCCTATAAACCGGCTGTCACTCCATGCTGGGAGGCTGGGGAGCGGCTTCAGGGGGGATGTAATTCCCCGAAGGACCCCAGGGTTCCCTCGTCCACACCCAGCAGTGCAAAAACCCTGGTGCAGCAGCGTGGGGAAGCGTGGTGGGGATGAAAGAGCTGACAGGGCGATTCTGTTTGGGGTTTGTACACAAAGTTGTCAGTTCAGGTCTCCGGGTCAAAAATCGTTTTATCTGCTAAACCAGGAGCTTTGTAGAACAAAGTGCCAGGCGGGCTTCACGGCTGGGCGGTGTGCAGAGCCCTAGGCTGCAATCACACTGCGGTGGGTCCCAGCTCCGACCTGCCCCTCTCCAGGTCCTCTCACTGCAGATACCGGTCCTCTTTCTCCCCATGCCCTTCATTTCCTTTGAAGATTTTTTGATGGGCCTCTTTCTGCCAGATGACCACTCAAGAGGCAGGAGGTTCAAAGACGTGGCTCCTAGTCTCTGAAATCAAAGTTATTCTGCTTTGTGTAGCTGCCAAGGTCTTTTTGTTGGTGGCGTGGATTTTGCTAAAGGGAAAAGCATTCAAAGGTAGGGAGGCTGGGAAAGAACTGGGATCCTTAGTCTTTTATCAACAGAGGGAAACTGAGGCTCAGAAAAGGGAGGTATTAACAGCAAGATGGCTACCAAAGAGACAAGTCACAGAGCCTCCCAGATGGTGAGGACCTTACAAACGATCTCCTCGCTGCCTCTGCCCATAACTTGACTCTCCTTCCAGCAGATAAGCAGACGGGGATTCTCCTGCTGCAGGAAACAGTGTTTTTGCTTCAGATCTCATTTCCTTTCATTGTTTTTAGCATGTATGGGAACATTATATTCACTAATAGTCAGGAATAGTATTAAAAGCAGACGATGTGAATTGTACACATTATAAAACAAATTAAATCCTGAAAGTTTACCATCCCTTTAGACCCTAGAGCTCTCCTCCGTAGCCCCACGTACGTACGAGGCTGCATCTGGCCTCAGGGACATCTTCTGGGACAACTGCCTTGTCATGACTTATTCTGCCTTTCTGGGGACCATGGAGGGAAATCAGAGTGGTTTGGCTGAACCCCGGTTTTCTGCTTCTGAGTTATTCTATTCCACATAGGAAAAGCATGATGAAAGGTTCAGAAGAGGGAGGGAAGTCTACGAAGGAACCCACAGCGTCCTTATTTTTTCAAATGAGAGCACCTCTCTGATGTGTGTCCAGTCACCCACATGGGGCCTGGCACACAGTCAATGAACCTAACAGTAGAGGGTGTCACTATTACAGTTGCTGTTGGACTTGAATTTCGACTTGAGATTTGGTCAAAGCGCAAAGTTATATCTCTTCCAGTTGGAAATGCCCTTGAACTCTATCCCCAGACCCTCCATTATTTGCACACAGTGACTGATCTTAAGCTCCACGTACTCCCACATCTGCACTGAAGACGGTGCCATCTCCTGAGAGGGAGGGGTCTGCATTTGATCAAATCATTATCTGTGACAAATATAGCTATGACTGTATTCACCAAAGACTATCATAGTCTTCTCCACACTTTGGGATGGCTGCAATACAGAGGAAGTTGAAATGGAAGGTCACTGCCAATGGCACATAACACAGTGAAATAGCAGAAAAAGACATCTGAAATCTTGCACATTCCAGGCCAGGCAAGGAACCTTTCGCTGAAAGGTTGAAAGGTTGAAAGGACAGGTTATAAATCTTAAAAGAACTTCAGCAACAAAATTAAGCAAAGAAAAGAAGTCTAGGATTGGAGGTCTTCTAGCACTTCTACCATTAATTCAAAAACTGTTCTGAGTACCAGCTGTGGCAAGGCTCAGAGCTGACTTTGGGAGCTAAAAAGATGAATGTGTCTTTCCCTTAGCCTAATAGAATGGTGGACCAAACTTGTAAACAGAAAATGAGTGTAAAGTGACGGAGATGAACTCAGAGTCAGCAGGACTTGGCTTCTGCTACCTTCCAGCCTCGCCTCTCCCACTCTCTCTCCCACTCATTTTCTACACGTTCTCCATTCCATCCAGGCCCTTCCCTTGCGGGGGTCTCTGTATGACTCGCCCCCCACCCCCCCCACTGTCTTCAGGTCGCTACTCGTGTGTTGTCTTTTCAACAGAACCTACCTCGACCTCCTGACATGAAATTACACCACCACCCACAAGACCCCCAAACCTCTCCCCTGTGTTATCTTCCTCTGTAGCACTTCTTATCTAACTGGCCAAATCTGCTGTGTAGTTTGTTAACTATGCTGATCTCCTCATCAGAACGTACATTCCAGGAATCTTTGTTTTGTTTACAGTGGTAGCTCCAGTACCCAGACACATAACATGCATTTGATAAATAGTTATTAAATAAATGAATCTAGGTGGATATGCCAATGGGTAGCTTCTAAATTCATAGATACCAAGAGCTAAAGAGATTTTTGTGATCACTTTGTCCAACCAAGGCAGGGGCTCTGGAGTCAGACTCCCTGGGTTCAAACTGGAGCTCCATTACTTACTAGCTGTGTGACCTTGGGCAAGTCATGTAACCCCTCTGTGCCTCAGTTTTTTCATATGTAATATGGGGAAAATAACAGTGACTCTTTCATGGGGTTGTTAGGAAGATTAATTATTATATAAAATACTTAGAATAGGCATGGCATAAGGTAAGCACTTTAGAAGCATTGGCTATTGTTACTATTATTAAGAAAAATGAAGGCTAAGAGAGTTAAGTAATTTGCTCAAAATCATTCATTCATTCAACACAGTTAAGTGTGTCCGATTACTAGAAATTGGGGATTTTGCAACAGATCAACTAGAATAGTTCCTTCTTTTATGGAAACTGTAATCTAAGTAGAGAGATGAATGTTGGAAAAGTCACATAAACATGTAATTACAAGTTAGATGAGCACTATGAAGGTACAGGGAACCAGGACCCTGAAGGGTAGGAGGTGTAATCTGCATCCTCCAGGGGCTGAGGGGGAATGGGGGGCATCCTTAGAGAAATGGCCGGCATGTGAATTAGCCACAGTGGGGCAGGGAGGGGGTGGGGATGGAGAGGAAGGGGTTAGAGGGGGTTGTGGAACTAAAGCCTAGGTCCCAGCTGCGGGCTTTTTTGATCACGGATAAATGGCCATGGGCTTGAGTGAGGACTTCTTTGCTAGCCTGATACTTCCTCAAAGCAAAAGAGCAAGCACTCTTTGTAGCTGGAGAAAACACCAGGCACGCTGCGTAGCGCACCCAAGGTGCCCGCAACACCAGCTGAGCACCAGGTCCTGAGGGGTGGCTCTGGTGACGAGATGGTGATCTCAGTTTAGACACACACCCCACGCACATGCACCCCCCACGGGTAATTTACAACTGAGAACAGGCTCTGTTGACTGGGGTCACGATGGTCCCCTTCTCCGTGGTGTCTTCCACTCTTTTGGGAGGTTCAGTGTCTCCTGGGAGGCCTGCCAGAGGAGGGGAGATGCGCTTTGTTCTCCATAAACCCAGGAGAAGCGGCATCCTAACCTCAGAGATGACCTTTTGCTTCTATTGTCTCAGCATCGGTGGGAAGGGCTGTGTAGGGGGTCGAAGCATCGGCATTGTAAAACACTGGGTTAAAATATGTATTAATCCCCGCAGGGTGTTAGGCAAGATTCAGATATATGGTCTGTGATATGGATAGGATATATTTTTTTATTGCAATAATAAGTTTCTCAAGTCCTAATGGACCCTGCGTTAACTGAAGATGGCAGGGAGCAAGGGATGGAAAGCCAGCAATCTGTTAAGGTGGCGGAGCAGCAGTTGTGGGGATTGTAAAAGATAAAACATTTCAGAGTCATTAAAATCACCCTAAATTGTCTACCTGAACTCAAAGCAACAAACCAACTCAGCCCGGAGTCTACCACCGGATATCCTTTCCTTTACCATGTGTCTGTGCCTTGCAACTGATATACGAGTTCATCTTCCACTCCCAGAAGCATCCAGACTTTGAAAAGACCTCCATGGAGGTGGGCTTTTCATGCTCAGGAAGGGAAAGGGGGCAGCTATCTGATGGAGGCGCAGCCCTTGGTATAAAGGCCCTCATTTAAAAGAAGAGGAAGCGGTCAACCAAGGAGTACTTTGCAAAGAAGGGATCATCTGGGGGGATTTTAAGGCCTTTTTGGAGTTGGTGGCTAACAAGTAGAAAAGTCTTGAAATCCTCGATCGGGACTTTGTAGTCGCCCATCTGGATGACAAGGGGCATAACAAGGTTTTGAGGCGCCTATGGGCAGACTTGTGGTCAGTAGGGCGTTTTCATGATACACCTTGCTACTGCTTACGGAGAGCTTACGAAGGCCCAGACCCCTGTTGAGGGATTTTCATAAACTAACCCATCCAATTCTTAGCACAAGCTCACGGGGTAAATAATGGTATCCCCATTTTGTGGATGGTGACATTGGGCAAGTTTGTCAATTTCTCCAAGACTCACAATCCTCACAGTCACATGGTTACTAAGGCAGGTAGGTTGGGTCCCAAGCCCCAAAGAACCAATCTATGTTAACACGTCAGCCACTGTTTCCTGCCCCGCTTCCCAGGAAACAGTATATGTACTCTGATGGAATTCAGTAAGTGTTCGACACTTCTGGCTCCGCTTAGCTGGTCGAGGGAACACCTCTGGTGGAGTGTCCTTGCTATCAGATGATATCAGAAGCAGAAGGAGCCCAGCAGTGGCTCTGCCCCGGACCCTTGGGCTTAGCAGTGAGCAAGACAGAAAGATATATGTTCCAACAGCCAAGAAGAAGGAAGGCTGGGCTTTACAATCCCCTCTGCAACTGCCCTGGGCCACTCTCACTCCTCCTGTATTTTACCCTCTGTTGCGGGGTGGGGGAGTCACTGTGATCAGAAGGGGGTGGGGTGGAGGGGAGGGGAGGCAGGGGAAGCGATGAGAAGCAGGAAGCTCCAAGGTATGGCAGAGCTCGGGATACTGCCGATGACAACGATGATCACGTACTCCCAGGTCTACCCTTCCTCTCCGAGTAGGAGCTACAGAGGGGGAAGGAGGCACCCAGAGGAAAGGCAGTCCCTATGCTGAGCTGCCTTTTTGAAAGAGGCATTGTTGTTGCCATCAGAAAACAGTTTCTCCTCCCGAATGAAACACTGATATTTGTCTAATTAAAAAAACCTAATGGAGATTTTGCAACAGAGGGACGCAGCCAGTGCCTCTGCTGGTGAAGTCTCCATATGGCCCAATCCGACATGGATTCTGTTGCAGACACTGAGCAGGGCATTCTAGCATTAAGGCTGCCCAACCATTAAATTACCTCTGTGCCCTGCTGGCCACTGACGGCCAGAGAAGGGAAGGCTCAGCCCAGATTTCTGTTGGCCTCGCTCTTCCCCGCTCCAAGAGGAATGACTTTACATGTGGACACACCCCCAGGAAGTGGTAGGGGTGGGAGATGGGGGTGGCGGCAGAGGGATTTTTATGAAGCAATCTCCTCTTCTTGCCCCGGTGGGTAGTGGGAGGACTCAGTAGAGACCAGGAAAGAAGCCCTGGAGGGCTGCTTCCAGGCCCAGGCACCCATGGAGGAGCCCAAACCATTCAGAGTCCCAGCAGGATTGGGGTGGGGTTCAGAAGCCCAGATGAAGTGAGTCAGGCCTCCAGAAAGCCTGTCTGGAGACCAGCTCTCCCTTCAGAAAGACAAGATAGTACCCAAGCACAGCCATCAGTAGCACAGCCACTTTCCCCAGAGATATGTGGGCAATCCACACCTCAAGCAAGCTACGTGGCATTCAGGACGTACAGGTGAAGCCCACGGGTACCTCGAGCCGGTCTTCCCTCTCCTTGCCTCTCTGGACCCTGTGTGCCACCGTCTGAGATATTTCTTCACTTCTGTCCACACCAATCACCCCTGCCCATCTCATACTCCTCCAGCAAGTGTGTGTGAAGATTTCAGCACTTTCACTGGCCCCAGCCCTGAGCGCCTGCCACACTACGCATCAGCCAGGAGGACCTCTCACACACACACAGAACAGTCAGCCCACCATGAGCTGCTAGACAGAAATAACCCAGCCTGTCTATTAGTTAAGCAGAGGAAGGGCAAGGCACTTCGCCTTCCTCCTGGAGGGCATGCTGTGTAGCTATGGGGCTTCTGCACCTGCCATTCATTATGTGTCCAGGGTCTCTGTTTTGAATCTGAGGCACCACGGAGCATCCCGCTTTATCAGCCTAACTACCAGCCTCTCCCTTCGTTCCCACGGGTGTGGCAGGTGAAGCGTGGCCAAGAAGGGCTTGACATGATAATGGAAACTAGTGATGAACTTCTTTCGTGATCATGACTACCAGTGCCATTTCATCATGGTGACATGCTAGGGGCTGCTGAGTCTTGACATCTGAGGTGTGACAGTCAGTCAAAGCAGGCACGAAAGGCGATCCTTAGGGAACCACCGGCTCCCTTGGAAAGGCTCTCAGCCAAGCAAACACAGTTAACAGGAGTGGCTGACGGGCAGGTGAAATTTAGAAGGCACCTCTGGCCTGAACTACCCAATTTGATTTGAATGTGGACCCAACACGAGGAGCAGGGCCCAGGGAGGCTGGGCTCATCTCGCCCATCTTCCGATATTCTTTCTCCATGAGCTATCTGGGATACCAGATTTTCCAAATGTAGTTGGGGAATGCAGTTCACTCTCCAAGATCCGTTCAATTTCCCCTCCGTTGAATAGCAGCAATACTCTTTAGGGAAACGACCAGCTCCCTGGAGGAGCCTGACGGGTCTAAGGGCTATCCAATCCCCTGACAAGTCATCAGTTCAGAAGTGGCCCTCTCTAGACCAACAAGATGCAAGGGAGGATTGCTGAGGGGTGTTTGGAAACTCATCCCTCTCTTAAGAGAGTGATGGAAAGCCACACACACACACTCTCTCCCTCTCCCTGGATGTAAACCCAGAATCATGTTGCCAAGATTGCTGTTGGCAGCTATCTTATGGCCAGGAAGGAGGCTTGCTTGGGGGCAAAAGGCAATCCATGAAAGAAGGAGTTAAGACAAAGATGGAAAAATAGACCCAGAGCCTTTATTCAATAGCACCTAACTCTGGATTTCTGTTTATGTTAGCAAAATTTTTTATGGCTTTAGGCACGTGGAGTCAGTTTCTGTTACTTGAAACCCAAAGAATACTTGAAAAATACCTCCTTCCAAGTCTGCTTGGGAAGAGACCATCACCTAAGTGCTGACGGAAGAACACAGGAAGTGGTTGGGCAGAGCAGTGGTACATGGATCGTAAGGTCTGCAAAGCCAGGGAGGGGTCCCTGTGATTGACGCCTACATGCTTGCTTCAGAGGCGGCTTGTTACCAGGCAGCACATCCATCCTCGCTCCGGAAGAGCAGGTCAGCTCTCCCCACCTCGAGTACAATCCATCAGCAGCATTAGGGTAGGCTGTATTTTGCTCCCCACAATTCGACTCCCTCCCCCCATTGCCATGTGACTTGTAGTGTTCCCTGTAGGCAGAGTTTCCTTCCTCACCCCTTAGTCAGGTTTGCACTGGCCTTTGCTTTACAACTTGCTTTGGCTGATAGAAGATGAGTAAAGATGAGGGATGCCTCATGTGAGTAGATGCTCTGACCGTAGGTGTCTGATCTGGCTTGACCCATTTCTGCCTTCTGTCATGAGAAAGGAATGTCTCAGAGAGGTGTTACTGCTTCATCCAGGGCCCTAAATGCAGTCACGTGGAGCAGAGACACATCTGACCCACAGCCCCCCTTGTGACATTAATAAGAGGTCAGCATTTCTCGTTGTAGGCCGATGAGATTCTGGAGTTATTTGTTATGGCACTCAAGCTAATGAAAGTATATATCAAGTGCCACTATATTCTTAGAACTCTGCAGGGTGATTTGGAAGACACAGAATTATGAGGCATGGTTTCTGCTCTCAGAGGGTTTACAAAGACAGTAAGGCCAGAAAGAATTACAGAGAGTACAAAATTCAGGGATACATTATACACAGATATTGTGCGGGCCACCAGAATTCAGAGGGAAGGAAACCAGAGTTGGACTACGCTTGTTGGGACAACCTTCAAGACTGGGTGAGACCTACAGAAAGTAGTGCACAGGGTTCACAACAGGTAGGTGCCAAAGCCTGACCAGCTGAAGATCCTCCAAGCCCCTTATCAGCTGGCCTCAGTGAAAGGAGAGGCATTGTCAATGCTTGGAAAGCACACACCGCTTCACTTTTTCTTCTGTCCGCTGGAGGCAAAGATGCTGAGACTTGCACTTCCATGTTTGAATGAAAATATCTTAGTGTACAATTATCACTTTACAATTAATTATGCAGAGTAAGCAATACACGTGAGACCTCAATATTATGACAGCTTGGAAATCTACTGTTTTTAAACTTAAGATGCAACAAGTCTTGCCAAATGCATGTTGGAAAGTAGCAGAAGATTAGACAATTGCCACTTGAACTTTGTATATTCACAGCACACCTGTGGGTCAGTGTAAACATCACAAACAGCTCAGCATACGATATAACCTGACACCCCCTCTAAGACTCTGACCTTCAAAACCAATGTTCCTTAATTAGGCCTTTCCTTCCCCTTCTGCCTTTGAGGAGAAGGGATTATTGGGAAAAAGATATGACTGCACCATACTGGAGTTCACCAGTCATCTCAAATGGTTTGGGTTTGATAAAAAATAGCAGATTTCATTGCTGGAAACTTCCCTCCAGAGTTTGTAAGCACCATGTGGATATCAAGGGGAATTTCATCAGTATGTTTCTGATTCCTTTACACTTAAATCATTAAAAGATTTTTGAGGGTTTTGAAGTCCAAAAACTCTCCTGAGCCACTGTTTTCCCCCCAGCATATTTTTCATTTCTTTTCATAAAATTTAGGAAATTGAATTTTAGCTCTGGATTGAAGAGAAAAGAAAAAGCAGCTGATTGTCAATGATAGTGGCTAAGGATTAAAATCCTACTTCTAAAAATGTGCCCTGGGGTCCATCCATCTGATGAACATTTGTTTATTCTCACCAGGCCCATATCTCAGATGGTAGCGATTTGACCAATTATGATTCTGGAAAAGAGCTCAGGAAATATATGCTTTGCTTTACTCTTTGTACTGAATAGCGTACAGTTTCGTCCAAGCCAGGCCACAATAGTTGGCTCAAATGGAGACAGCAGAACTGGAATATCATAAGCTGGATGAGGCCTAGAGTACCATTCATCCAAGCCTCCATCGTAGAGAGGCAAGGTCCAGCTTGACAGTTTTTAAATCTCTTCCTATGTTCTCTCCTGGTAGCTCATATTGCTTTAGCTGCATTGTAGTCAACTCCTGCTTTGTTATGCTTGACATAACCTGATCCTTACTCTTTGGTAAAAGCAATTCACATTTTCCCATTCCTGTGAGAGATCTGAACCTAATCTCAAAATGGATTGTGTAACTGTTTGCAAATATTAAACAGTATCACAAACGATCCAGGGTGGAGTGTAGACTCCATGACAGCAAAGGCCTCATCTGTCTTCTTCCTGTAGCATCCTCCAGACCCAGAGCATATAGGTGATGAAAAATATTTGTTAAACGGATGAATGAATAAAAGTCTAGTCATATGAAAAATATATTCAAACTGCTCACAGCATTTCCACACCTACTGATGAACTGTAGCCTACTGATACTCCGAATGGGTAACAGAGGTAAAGTCATCCTTAGTTTCCTTATAAAGCAGCTGAGGTCCAGAGAGTGTGTGAGTAATTTACGATCTTACAGCTGGTCAGTGGGAGAACCGGAGTCTATTTCAGGTCACCTGATTCTCAGCATGCGCTATTTTTTCAGGGAGATCAGTGTTTCTGAAGGTTTAGCATGCCTCAAAGCACCTGGAGGATTTATTAAAACACAAATTTCTGAGTCCCACCCGCACATCGTCAATTCAGTAGGTCTCGGAGGACCACCCAGATCTGCATTTCCAGTAAGTTCCCAGGGGATGTTGCTCCTGCTGGTTCTGGGACCACACTTTGAGAGCCATTCATTAACATCATAGCTAATAAAGAGCAAGACAAAGGCGCATGAGAGAGACAGACTCTTCTGAACACCCTCTGGGCCCACGACTAGATTCTCAAATTCAACTGATCAGTGTAGAAAGCCAGCCCGTGAGGCTTCATTGCAGAAGCCTTTTTCCTCCTTCATTAAAAAGCAAAACAACCAACTTACTGATATAGACCATGGGGTAGGGGATACCAACTTAGGAATAGTCCAACTTAGAAAGAAGGTTAGTGGGAATTTTACAGGGGTGAGGCAGAATTTGGACTTGTGACTCTTCTCTTCAAGCTGGGCTTCCACTGGAGCCCATGCTGATCTCTGGCATGTGTGTTATGAGGTTGGCACATGATGATATACATGCCTCTCAGAGGGAAGACGGGGACCCATGACGTAGCAGTGGAAGGACACAAGACTCGAGTGAGATAAATGATGCTGAAGCAAAAAAAATGTCGGTCATTCATTTGCTCATAAGGTTGTTCCCTCTCCCTTGCCTGTGTCCAGCTGAGCCTCAAAATCATTGCTGGATGCCGGGGACATCTAGTGAATCTCAAATAAGCAAATAAACGTGATTTAGTAGGAGAAGAGAAGAATTGGCCACACCACAAAATTTCCCTCTTTATTTATTTTGACAATTTGGTGTCTAATATTTACGACAGTGCTTTAGACGAGCCAAGTAGTTTTCGGATAAGGAGTGAAGACTTTGTAATCTGTGTTGCTTGTTCTCTGACAAGGTGATGAGCAAGCTTAAGGGGTAAAGGACAATCATCAGATTCTAGCTGGCTACAACTAGTTAAAATACTGTATTTTGGTATAAATATTTGTCGCCATCATCATCAACTCATGACATATGTCAGGTACATTTACACAGAGAACGAAAGTGATACATTCTCTGCCTCCCAGAAGTTTGTAATCTAAGATGGGGTTTGCAAATACATAGAAAGGGTAGTTCCAATCTTCATGCCTGTGCCCATGGCAGACATTACTAGTCAAGCATAGTGTTATTTTTCAGCGTCTTTTCTTACATTGAAGGCCGGGCAGCCACTACCAATGGATCGCAGTACGTGTGTGCAATCCTGATCCATGTATATTGGAGAGAGTGGCAGCTGGACCAGCAAGACATTCCTATGACACCAGATGTGGGGAAGGGGTGTATTGCTACAGACCCAAGGAAATAAAATTTTATAACATCAACTTAGGTTTCCATACCTTCCAAGTTCTAAATAAACATGTAATTTTTAGAATTAAGGCATAGAAACTTTGTGGGTTTCAATATGTCTGATCCCTCAGCGCGGATGCTCTTGTGGTGTGGGTGGGAGAGAGCTCGTGGGAGGTATAGCCATCAGGAGTGGCTTTGCCCCTGAGATAGGAGAACGCCAGCCCTTTGCTTAAACACTGATCACAGCCCCACACCCTCCTCACTTCCTTCCTTCTGTAGTTCCAGTTGAGTAATTAAAATCACTTCTGTTAAACTAGTGTGGTTGGGTTCAGTAAGCCAAGGGCAAGTTCATGGATCTGGAGGATGGAAACTGCTTTAAACCTCAGCAGTTCTGGCCGTGGTAAGGTATAACAATTAGAATAATTGATAACCAGGTCCTTGATGTTGAGCCACCACCCAGGGCCTCGACACGCGGGTGGCGAGCCTGATCCTCTGGCTGGGGGAGATACCAGAGCTGCGATCCGGTTGTTCTGGGTGCTTGAGCCGCAGGGGCCGAGACATGCTTCGGTTTAGTGAGGCCTGTTGTGCAGAAGTCTTTTGAGCTCCCACAGTCAGCTGTGCTCTGGAAGAGAAGCACTTCCTGAGAGGGGCTAGATAAGAGTACATGACGTTCAGAGTAGATGCGGAGAAGTTTTAGGCTGTAAGGTTCCAAAGAGGACAGGCAGTGGCACAGGCTGGGGTGACGTGTGGGACTAGCTCAGTTGGCATCAGCAAATGTGGGCCATAGATGTTACTAGCTAGGGATGAGCCGTAGAGTCTAGATTGTTCTTCTGCCTTAATCAGTAACAGAACTACTACTATCACTAATTGTCATTTACTGAACCATTACTACACGCCTGGCACAATGCTGTGTTTATAATTCTATCATTTATTTCATCATTTAATTCTATCATTTAGTCTTCATATCAGTTCCATGAAGCACTCATCATTCTATCGTATAGATGAAAGCTCTGAAAGGTTACATCACTTTCCTAAAGTCAAACAGACAATAACTGGCGAGGTTAGAGATTTGCCCCCCAAAACTCATGCTCCTAACACTCATGCTTTATTGCCTTTACACAGTCTGATATGCTCTCCCACTGCTGACTCTACCTATAAAATGTCTTTTTTTACCACTATAAGATGCATGAGTAGATCTCAAGAGACCTATTGATTAGACATAGACAAGTACACAGCATTATAGTAATGCTATCAAATCACTGTTCCGAGGAACAAAAGGTAGAGTGAAATCTCTCTAAATGCAAAGATCCTCACTTCACTGTGGAATTTAATCCATTTGATCTGGATTTGGGATTTCCAGTTAAAGAAGTCTTCCTGTGAAGAGGTTCTATTGGAGTTCAGTTTATTCTTGTGGGGCCGTGCCATGGTCCTTTTTTCTGAAAGAATAAATTTAGACGCCTTATTTCCTATTCACAGCTTCCTAATTTTCCTGATCTTTCTTGGCTATAGCTCAGGATGTGTTCTAAGACAGATAGGTTCTTGGATATTATTGAAACCCCTCTTTGGCCTCTTTCTTTCTCCTTATCCTACAGACCCTGCATCTTCACTCTCTTCCCTATCCAGCTGAGACACCACGGACCACCAAGTCACCCATTGTACTTACCCCCTTGCCTGGTTGTGATGCAGCTGCTTCCCACTAGGTATCTATTTTACATTTGGTAGTGTATATATGTCCATGCCACTCTCTCACTTCATCCCAGATTACCCTTCCCACTGCCTGTGTCCTCAAGTCCATTTTCTACATCTGCGTCTTTATTCCTGTCCTGCCCCTAGGTTCTTCAGAACCATTTTTTTTTTTTTAGATTCCATATATATGTGTTAGCATATGGTATTTGTTTTTCTCTTTTTGACTTACTTCACTCTGTATGACAGACTCTAGGTCCATCCACCTCACTACAAATAACTCAATTTCGTTTTTTTTATGGCTGAGTAATATTCCATTGTATATATGTGCCACATCTTCTTTATCCATTCATCTGTTGATGGACACCTAGGTTGCTTCCATGTCCTGGCTATTGTAAATAGAGCTGCAATGAACATTGTGGTACATGACTTTTTTTGAATTATGGTTTTCTGAGGGTATATTCCCGGTAGTGGGATTGCTGGGTTGTATGGTAGTTCTAGTTTTAGTTTTTTAAGGAACCCCCATACTGTTCTCCATAGTGGCTGTATCAATTTACATTCCCACCAACAGTGCAAGAGGGTTCTCTTTTGTCCATATCCTCTCCAGCATTTATTTTTTGTAGATTTTTGATGATGGCCATTCTGACTGGTGTGAGGTGATACCTCATTGTAGTTTTGATTTGCGTTTCTCTAATGATTAGTGATGTCGAGCATCCTTTCATGTGTTTGTTGGCAATCTGTATATCTTATTTGGAGAAATGTCTATTTAGGTCTTCTGCCCATTTTTGGATTGGGTTGTTTGTTTTTTTGATATTGAGCTGCATGAACTGCTTATAAATTTTGGGGATTAAACCTTTGTTACTTGCTTCATTTGCAAATATTTTCTCCCATTCTGAGGGCTGTCTTTTTGCCTTGTTTATGATTTCCTTTGCTGTGCAAAAGCTTTTAAGTTTCATTAGGTCCCATTTGTTTATTTATTTTTTTTATTTCCCTTTCTCTAGGAGGTGGGTCAAAAAGGATCTTGCTGTGATTTATGTCATAGAGTGCTCTGCCCATGTTTTCCTCTAAGAGTTTTATAGTGTCTGGCTTTACATTTAGGTCTTTAATCCATTTTGAGTTTATTTTTGTGTATGGTGTTAGGGAGTGTTCTAATTGATGCATATTAGAGAGAGTGGGCAGTTGGACGTAAGACATTCCTATGACACCAGATGGGGGGAAGGGGTGTATTACTGTAGACCCAAGGAAATAATTTTTTTTTTTTTAGGATGTTGGGGGTAGGAGTTTATTAATTAATTAATTTATTTTTGCTGTGTTGGGTCTTCATTTCTGTGCGAGGGCTTTCTCTAGTTGTGGCAAGCGGGGGCCACTCTTCATTGCAGTGCGCGAGCCTCTCACTATCGCGGCTTCTCTTGTTGTGGAGCACAGGCTCCATATGTGCAGGCTCAGTAGTTGTGGTTCACGGGCCTAGTTGCTCCGCAGCATGTGGGATCCTCCCAGACCAGGGCTCGAACCCGTGTCCCCTGCATTAGCAGGCAGATTCTCAACCACTGCACCACCAGGGAAGCCCGGAAATAAAATTTTATAATATCAGTTTAGGTTTCCACACCTTCCAAGAGAAATTAGGAAACACTCCCATTTACCATTGCAACAAAAAGAATAAAATACCTAGGAATAAATCTACCTAAGGAGACAAAAGACCTATATGCAGCAAACTGTAAGACACTTGATGAAAGAAATTAAAGATGATACAAACAGATGGACAGATATACCATGTTCTTGTATTGGAAGAATCAACATTGTGAAAATGACTCTACTACCCAAAGCAATCTACAGATTCAATGCAATCCCTATCAAACTACCAATGGCATTTTTCACAGAACTAGAACAAAAAATTTCACAATTTGTATAGAAACACAAAAGACGCCGAATAGCCAAAGCAATCTTGAGAAAGAAAAACAGAGCTGGAGGAATCAGCCTCCTGGACTTCAGACTATACTACAAAGATACAGTAATCAAGACAGTATGGTACTGGCACAAAAACAGAAATATAGATCAATGCAACAGAATAGAAAGCCCAGAGATAAACCCAAGCACATATGGTCACCTTATTTTTGATAAAGGAGGCAAGAATATACAATGGAGAAAAGGCAGCCTCTTCAATAAGTGGTGCTGGGAAAACTGGACAGCTACATCTTGCTCCTTTCTTAAATGTTAGTATTTCTTGGGGGTTCTTTCCAGATTCTTTTCATAATCCTGGAGCTCTCCTGAGCTCCAGCCCCACATAACCAACTGTTTACTGGGCATCTCTACTTAAAGGCTCCAGAACCAATTTCAGCTTGATATGTCCATAATGGAAGTCACTGGCTGTGCCTCCAAACCTTCTCCTCCTCACATGGTCCCAGATGCTGTGAGGGCTTGCCCATCTACCCATCTGTTCAAACACAAAACTAGAGCATCAGTCATCACAGCTTCTCCCTGACCCTCAGCTCCCAGGACCAAAGCAACACTAAGCTCTTTTCATCTTACTCCTCAATATTGCTTATCCCTCTACTCCCAGCACTTGTCACAGTGCCTTGTCAATAGTAGATACTCAATAAACAGTGGCTTTACATCTGGGAGACATCTCTTGACTCTATGCCCCCTGCTCCTTCCCTATGTTCCTAACTGAGGCCACCATCATCCTCACCTGGATGAACCCACCCAACTAGTTTTCCTGACCCTCGTGTCCTCTTGTGGCTCATCCCTTCTCCTCACTGCAGAGACAGTGATCTTTCAAAACATAAATTCGGTCTCACTGTCCTGTTTACAACCTGCAGAGAGCTCTCTGCCAGCGCCTGTTAGAGTACCAGGCACTTATCAAGCACTCCAAAATATTTGCTCAATGAAAAAAATGATCAGGATCTAAAATAGAGAGGATTTCCAGGCACACGGGAAATCTAATGCCCATTAATTTTATGTCATTCTTATATTTGCCCATTTGCAATAAGGAACATATGTGGCTTCACACACCAGACCCGCAGACTGCTCTTCAACAGTCTCTTCTGTTCACTTCCTCCCAGACACTGGCCCCAGCACGGCATTTATTAAAAGGTAGGGCCATTTGGGGATTTGGAAGAAGGAAAAGAAAAAGGAGCAGCTTGGCTCCATTAAAACCCCTGCCTCTCCAAGCAAACGTGGCTGCGCCCGTGCTCATCTGCAGCCCTGCCACTGTTTGACTACAGTGGTGACACTGGATGCACTGTCCCCCAGCCCACTGACACCTCACCTGGCTTCCCCACCCCTCCTGGTTAGGTTCCCTGGAGGTTGAGGATAGAAGTTGTTAGTAGCCTGATTCACTTCCCAACGGCATGGATATTCAGCGTGACTGTGTGTGTGTGTGTGTGTGTGTGTGTGTGTGCGTGTGTGTGTGTGTGTGTGTGTGGTGTGGCAGAGGAGACAGGGAAAAAATAATAACTATGCCTGGGAGCTGTGCTCTTAGCGCAAGGGAAAAGGTGTGTGTGAACTTAAAAGGGACTATTCTAGAAAGATCTCTGCTCATTTTCCCAGCTCTCTCCTTCCACGAGGGAAAAGGGTGAGAGTTTACAGGATCGTGGAAGCCCTTGCAAAGGTTTGGCCGATGCCCCTCTGCCATCTCTCCACCTGCCACCCACCATCACAATCCACTGGTAACTGGAAGGCTCTCCTGCCCTTTCCCTGGGCTGTCAATGCCCTGGGATCCTGCGCGCACATGCGTGTGTCCTGACCATCGAGAGGGGGCCCAGCCCCTGTGATGAGGTTGCCAGGCAGCAGCAGGCCGCTGCTTCCTTCCAGTGAGGGGAGCCTGGGAACGTGGAAGGGATGGAGTGGAGAGCAAGAAAAGTCAGTAGCCGCCCCATGACACAGGTATGGAGTCACAGAACCGCCTGAGGCAGATGGGGGAGTTTTCAGATTAGATGGAGGAGGCTGTCAGGCCTGAGCTGAACTCAGCATGAGGGTTGAGCTGGAGAGCAGATGCCAGCGCCTGTGACCTTGCCCACCTGCCCTCTCCTCCTTGGCATTATGTCTTCCTGCTGTCAGTGACCGCCAGGTTCCCAGCTTCACCCTCCGCAGGGCCCAAGAACACTGGCATCCCGGAGTCACCCCCGGGGAATCAGCATTAAAACTGCCTGGCTGCCCTTCCCACCCTCCCATCTCCGCCACTTCCCCACTGTGCGGGCACCTGCCTCCCCCTCCCCCTTCTGCCCTGTACGTTCCCAGGCACTTACCCTCCTTGTACCTACAGCGGACAGAGAACAGGGCTCTCTGGCAGGCTGAGGCCGCCGGGAATCAGACACACCAGGACCTGGGACATCCATGTCCAGAAGAGTCACCTGTCCTGTGCGTGGCAGGCAGAGAGCTGAGGCACTCTGCTTCTCTTTCCTGATGTCCTTTCTATGACCCCAACCTTGCACAGCACTCCCCTGTGTTCCCACGCCTTGTCCACACATCTCGTCAGGGCCGGGGAGAAGAGCGGAGGAGATACCGGAAAACAGTGTTGGAGGTCCATCCTGCCCATCGGTAGCAAAGGGCAGGATCCTGGCACACCTGGGGTTGAAATCTGGATCAACTGCCTGCTAGTTGTGCCCCCTGAGCTAAGCAATTCGGTTTTGTCTTCTGTAAGATGGGAAGACAAGTGTCTAGCTAGTGGGTTGTACAATGAAAGTCAATATTCCTAACATAGAGCCCAGGATCATCATTGAACCTAACTGGGCTAATTTGAGTATTTTCTTCTCATTTGGTGACCCGTGCAGCTCTCTGTAGGGCCAACCTGAAGTCCTGTGTGTGTCCACCTTCCCAGGTTCTGCCAGGTAGACCCACGGCTCTACGGGACAGCTGAGAGACTCCCTGGGTACCTTGTCCAGTCAGAGGCTACTCCCCACTTAATTCACATCTCTACATGCTCTCTTTGCCTCTGCAGAACTGTTGCCATCACTGCTCCAGTGGCTCGCTGGCAGAATTATGCCTGGGAGTGTGACAGAAGCCACCTGGCCTTGGCCTGAAAGGAACGAACGGTGAAATCTCCAGTAAGAATTCCTCCCCACTCTGTGGTTGGGATACTGAGCACAGCCAAGCATCATGGAAACTTCTGATGTTTGGGTGCCTTCTGAATACTAAAGAGGGTGCGGGAAAAAAATGAAAGCCAAAGGAGAAAGAGGTCTCGGTCAGAAGCTTCTCTAATCGCTATGGATTTTCCCCCGTTTTAGTGGATTTGAGAGAGGGTGTAGGAAAAGGAAGGGGAAAGAAATCAAAAGGAGATTATCGCCCTGAGCTGCTGTTCCTTCTCCTCCTGAGCCATGCCAGTGGCTCTCTGCCTGCGCCATCTGCGTGTCCAAAGCTAAGGGACCGGGCAGGCAAAATACTGACAACTGAGCTGAGATTATAGGTTACTTGGATCTTGAAATATAGAATCAATTAAAATGGAGCTTTCCACTCACAAGGTAAATTAGCTTCTGGGGAAAAAAAATGTGCTTTCTCTCCCAGTGTCCAGAAAGTACTTAAGACAGATGAGGTGAGGGTCATACAAATTACTGAAAGGAAAGCTTCCCAACCTAGCATGTGGAACACACACAAACACACACACACATACACACACACACACACTGCTCACTTGGGACACAGTGGCTACTCAACAAATATTAGTTGGATTTATGACTATGTGTATACACACTTATATATTGATATGTACTATTCAGTTATACCCAACATTCTATACCTGTTCTTAGCAATGTTAGGCATAAGATTGGTCAGACTTCTGTGGGATTCCACCAGGCTTACATTTTTCCTTCTCTCTTTATCATAAAAATAAACAGTATTTTAATAAATGAAAAATGAAAGTTCTCCTTTTACCACTCTCCCTTTGGACTATTTTACTGGAAAAGGTGGAGATGACTTTTATTCAAATCACCTAACAATAGAGTAGAAAAGAAACCAGAATTTCAAGTGTTGTCCACCCTCCCACCCACTGCCCTCTGACTCCCGAACCTTCAGAAACATTCACATAAGAGCCAGGTACAGGAGCTTGCTGTGTCGTCCACCTGGTGCCTTGATGTGTTCTCAGATCTCAGAGTATCCATCCCTAGAATGTGTGACCTTGGAGAGAGACCATCCTCCAGAGGAGACTGTCTGATCAGTATTTCTAGTACTTCTACCTCTCAGTTCACTTAAGCTTTGCCACCTTGGGATCTACAGTCTTGAATAGGTTATGATGACGTCTCAGAACTTTTCCATTTGTAAGTGAGAATCTCGTTGAGGAAAAGAATAAAACATGAATAAAGAATTAAAAAAAAGCATAAACTTCCCCATGTTCGATGAGGATTCAAAGATGATGTCTCTCAAGGGGTTCAGAATCTGATGGGGGAACCGGGAATGTGTACAGTTAAACACAGGAGATTGTGAAAAGTGCTACGGTAAAGGCAATTTTCCGAAGAGTCCAGGGAAGGGAGATTCACTCTTCAGGGGGGCCTCAGGGGTCTTGAAGATGTGTAGGAGTTTTCTAGGTAGAGAAGAGATGGCGTGGATGCCATCAGAGGGAAGATCAGGGGCAAAGGCTCAGACAGACGGATGTGCACGGAGCATTAGGAACTATCAGATATGGGGCTAGTCACGGGGTAGGGAAGAGTGGCCAGAATTGAGGGTGGCGAAGGTGACTGGGGCCAGATTTCACTGGACCTTGAAATGCTTCTTACATCATCCTTTACGCAATGAGAAGCTTATTCTAGGACCTTAGGTAGGCATGCCTTTATCAGGTCCAGGTCTTGGAAAGACAGCTCTGAAATCAGTGTAGAGAAGACTAGAGAAGGGAGACCCTGTAGACTGACACTGCTTCTGAGAGAGCCGTCCATGAGCTGGAGAGGGTGATGGCTGGAACCACAGCAGTGACAGTGGGAGGACTGTGGGCTACTGCAGAAGTATTATCCACGTGCAGGGACTGAGAGGGTGAGATCCTGGTCAACTCAAGTGCCTCTCACCTGCACAACTGGCTGGCAGATGCTATGTTTTAATGTCAAAAAGAAATAAAAGACAAGTAGAGTTTTTGCTGTTGTTTTATATGATATTGCTTTGTTTTCTTTGTTTGCTTGGGGAGGATAAAAGTAGAAGAGGTTACCAAGGAGAGGGGGAAGTTGAGTTTCGATTTTAAAAAAAATGGTTTTGTGGTGCTTACGGGCTACATGGATGGAGATCTCCAGTGGGTTCCTCTGAGCTTAGGTGAAAGGTGAAGGCCAGATTCTGGGCTTGGGAGTTATGAGCTGATTCTCAATTGGTAAAACTATGAGAAAGGGAGGATGAAATCACCCTAAGAGAGAGAGAGAGAGGGAGTTATCAAGTTCAGATGCACAGATTCCTTAGGAGCTTTTAAGAATGTGGGCAGCCAGCAGGGCTCAGAGAATGGGGACGATGCACAGCCAGTTGTGACTGAGTTGGTCAGAAGGAGAAAAGGCACATGAGAGGAAGTGATCTTACAGGCAAAGGAGAAGAGAGTTTCCAGGAGGACAGTGTGGTCGGATCCTAAGAGTCAAGGGAGGTGATGCAGCCGCAGAGTTGAGTCCTAGCTTCTCCTCCCAAATCTGAAAAGCAGCTAATGACCCAAGTGCCATCTGGACAGGGATCGAAAGGGGGAATGTGTGGGCATGTGGGCAATGAGGGTGTGTTCAGGAAGAGGTCAGAGGGTCGGGGGGAGGGGGAGACTGTGTGTATAGAAAAAAGGAGGTCAGTTCTACACGTGACATCATCTGGAACGCAGAATTTTCTGTCCTGCCTCAAAGATGCAGAGCAAACCCGAAGATGATAAAAAGCAAACAAATACAACAACAACAAAAGGGAAGCCAAATAAGACAGAACAAAAGCATACCAAGCCTGTTCTGGCTGGAGCCGCACATGACCCAGATTTGCAGCTGGGGGACCCAGAGCCCCATCAGGGAAGTAGGCTGTGGAGTGAGTCAGCCAGGCCCAGCATCCAAAAAAAGCCAGCCTGCCCGGAGTCCCCTTGGGTACGAACGTTCCTGGAGAATCTATTCACGGCTTCCAATTTCCCCTCATCATATGGCACATTTGCCTAAGAGCGATTCCGCACTAAACATAACTCAGCCCAGAAAAATGCCCCTCTGTGCTTTCTTTTCAGTGCTGAATTTCAGCTTGGCTTCACTAACGCCCGTGAACATGCAGGGAGATGTGAACCGAGAGCTCGTTATTGCACGAGAGGCTGCGGGCCCCTTCCTCACCTCACCCACCCTAACTACACTGGAGGGAGGAGGAAGAAGGGGCATGTAATTTGTTCATTTCTTACATTTTATGGAACACTTCACTTTGCTTTCTGCATAATTATTGTTGTACTTTTTGCTGTTTCCCATTTGCCATGTTTAAAAAACACACACACACAAACCCTTCACTCCCCCCTGCACACTTTTCTTAATGCATTAAAATTAATAACTCGTAACAGTGACCTAATTTGCTTTGATTACTGTTAACTTAGGGTTTCGTTTTTTTCTTTTTTTTCCTCCCAGATCTGCAAAACCCTTGACATGTTACTGTGGTAACAGGAGCCACTCAGTAAGTTCGTGAATGAACCCTATTGTGCGCGCCAAAGCCTTTTCTTCCCCCATTCTTTGCAACGTTTGGATCTCACCCGTGCCTCTGGAGCCCTGTGTGCAATGCGCTGGAACTGGGTTACTCCTCAGTACCTCCAAACCCATGCTTGATGCCCATTGCCTTGCTACCCTACTCTACTGATGGGGGCAGGCCTTTCGCTACTTTTCCTAAGTGCTCTAGAGCTCCACGGCAGGCGTTTTCCCTTTGTCCCTCAAAGTTTCTCCAAGCTTAAAAGCTGTCTCTGTGATGCATCCACTTTCTTGCTTTCAGTCTTCTGCCCTTTCCTGCAGTGACTGCCTGGAACCGATGCTGAGGAAGGCTGCTGAGGATGAGGGGTGGGCACAGGATGCTCTGCATTCCCATGCCACCACTGGGTCTGCCATCTTCCTGTATCACCTCCCTGCATTCAGCTCTGCTCCGCCAGCCCATCCCATATGCAACACAATGCGGGGGGCTTACTGAACTGCCTATCGGGTCACACTGCTCCCATGCTCCCCCCCGCCCTCCTTGCGCTCAGGATCAGGCCCCAAATCCTTCACACAGCCTTTTCTCAGGCCCTTCATCATCTACTAGCTTCATAGCTGACCACCCTCTTCTACACCTACTCTTCCCAGCTGCCCTGAACACTCGGAAAAGCCATTTGTCTCCAGGCTTTTACATTCTGTTCGCTCTGCCCTATGTCCCCCCGCCATCTTCCTTCCCACATAGAAGAAGCGTACAACTCACCTTCTCTCAGAAACCTTCGGGGAGTTGAACGTCCTACCTCTGAGCTCCCACAGCCCTCTGTGCTCAGCCCAGCACAGAACTTACGTGCATCATCCACGTGTGTCTGCCTTGCCAGCCCATCGCTAAGCTCCCTGAGGGAAGGGCCTGTTTCTTGGGCACTGCTCTATCTCCAGCACCTACTGCACTGCTTGGCACATCATCTGTGCTGAAATCAAGATTGGATGAACGTGCTTCCGAGTCAGAGCTCCTATTGCTCACCGCACGACAGGCCAATAATGGAGAGATGAGTTCCTGGGGCCAGGAATAACAATTTTATTCTGGAAGCCGGCAAACGGAGAAGATGGTGGGCTCACGCCCCCAAAGAACCATCTTGCCTGAGTTAGAATTCAGGCTCCTTTTATACTAAAAGGCGAGGGAATAAAGTCAAACACTTCCTGGTCCCCATCAGCCTCCGGAGGGGATGTGTTAATTTCTTCCTCCCTGCAGTCATTCACAAGTGGGCCTGGTCAGGATATCTCCTGTGAGCTAAACAAAGGTATTTTAGCTTACTGCTCATCACCTGGGAAGCAGGGTCCCCAGTGATGGACCATTATGTATAATTTTAGCTTATAGGCAACAACCCTTTAGTGATTAACTTGTAATAGGATACAAAATGTTCTTCCCTATTTACAAATGGACACACTGGAATCAGTATCTCTCTCCCCTCCCTCCCTTCCCTCTCCGTCCTTTGCTCTCAATCACTCCACAAGCATTCACTGTTGGTTATGGAAAGAGAAGGCGTTTACAGAGGAGAACCTCCCTGTCTTCCAGGAGCCCAAGTGCTATGGGATCCATGCTTGGGACAAACTTACGATACATTTCTTTTGAAGGGAGTCCTTAGTGAACCCTCTAGGATGGCTATCCTAGAGAATGAATTTGTTTTATGTCCAAATCTGCTTTCTAGTAGCAACTGTAACAGTGAGGACCCTGAGTAGGACTGGCTGTCTAAACAATTCAAATGCGGAATGGGAACAGTCATGTACCTGTACTCATTCTTCCTTAGAGCATCCTAGGAAAATTCACCAGTTTCCAGATGGGAGCAGTGAGGCTGGAAAAGTGGATTCAATTCCCGTTATAGCAAAGAGAAAAGATGGTGACAAATGCTGCAGAGCCCTGAGGTAGGCCGACACCCAGGAGTGCTGTGTTCTCACCTGGTACCTAGGAGAGTATAAGGACCTTATTTCTACAGCTACCTGGAGAAAGAAATTCATCATCACCCTCAGCAGACAGCAAGAAAAGAAGAAAAAGAATAAGTATGTAGCAAGGAGGCTTGGTATTGATTGGAAAATCCTTGCTGACAAGAAGATGTTTTGAGTCCATTTCCATTTTGTGGCTGAAGCCTGGTGCTTTCTCTGCCTCTGTCCAATCTCCCTGGCTGACACTCTAATCCTGATTTTCCAATAGTCTCTCACCTGTTTGTCTAGAATGGGGAAGGGCATGTGTGTAAGGGGTGCAGTGTGCCTTCCTGGGTCTTATCTGGAAAGCAGTCAAGCAGGCCAAGTTGTGGGGGGGACCTATCTGATTTGGAGGAATACATTTTAAAAGCCCTGGTTGGCATCACATAGATATGACCATCAACATTCCTGTCCCCATGGAGGTTTTCAGCCCACCTGAAAAGCCAAGGCGCAGTGCAATGCATCCAACCTAACAAGCATCAGCTCTTGCCTTGGGCAGTCCCTGCCACGCCTGCTCCCCGCAGGTTCTTCCCACCAGGAACCATGCATCTGCTGTGAGTGCCTTCTTTTTGCATGGACAGAATCCTAAGTAAGGGCTGCAGGCCTATGTGTTCAATTTACTTGTAAGTGAACAGCTTCTGCGTGTTAGAAAAAAAATAACTCAACCTACTAATGTGCAATTGCTTGAGATTTCACTTCCTGGCCACACTTCCCTCCCTATGGAGTTATTAAAACCCACACAATATGGTCTAATCATTTATTAATAGTCAACATAAATAGATAACAGCTCATATAACCATATAGCCATTGCATATTAAATAATGAGGGAGGATTTCCCTGGTGGTGCAGTGGTTAAGAATCTGCCTGCCAATGCAGGGGACGTGGGTTCGAGCCCTGGTCCAGGAAGATCCCACATGCTCCTGCACCACAACTACTGAGCCTGCGCTCTAGAGCCCGTGAACCACAACTACTGAGCCCACGTGCCACAACTACTGAAGCCCACATGCCTAGAGCCCTTGCTCTGCAACAAGAGAAGCCACCACAATGAGAAGCCTGTGCACTGCAATGAAGAGTAGTACCCGCTCGCCGCAACTAGAGAAAGCCCGTGCATGGCAACAAAGACCCAACATGGTCATAAATAAATAAATAAATTTATTTATTTATTTAAAAAATAAATAATGAGGAATTATTTAAAAGGCTCTTCACTGGAGAAGAGGAAGCATGGTTGTTATGGTTTGGAATTACTGCTATGACGGCAGATAAACTCATGTTCTCAAGGCCTCTTGACTGTTCACCTGGTTACCTTCGTGCCACTGTTTCCCCACCTTCATTTGGAAGGGACAGTGTACCAGCCATTCCCTACTGAGCAGAAAAGGACATCCAAAATAATAGGAAGGAAACAAACCATTTCTTCACGGAACAAAATAAAAAATACTGGAGTATGTAGTTCAATTTCTCTGAAAGGGGCTCAACAATAACGCATCTTCTGTCTCACTCTCAAAGTCTCCACCATCAAACCTGGACATGCCTTTCTTATACCAGTTCCTTCATCCTAGTGCTTTGCAAGGTGAATAAGTGAGTCCAAACTCATCACAGGCTAATGAGGGACTCCCTGGTCCCTTCTGCCACCCCAGCCCCAATTTGCAGGCTCTTCCTCCCCCAAGTCATCACACTATCTTCCCTGCGCACCTCCTCTTTACTGTTTTTGAGTGTTCTGTAAAATTTCAAATTCAATAACAGATACTTGGCAACCAGACTAGAAGGAAGATGGAAGGAAAGCTGTTGTTATTTGTAGAAGACCCTACATATTAAAAATCCTAAGGAATCTATAACAAAAATTACTAGAACTAATAAAAGAATTCAGCAAGGTCACAGGATATAAAATCAACATACAGAAATTAATTTTCTTTCTGTATACTGGCAATAATCCAAATATAAAACTAAGAAAACAATACCATTTACAGTAGCCTAAAAATACTAAACACTTAGGAATAAATTTAACAAAACTGAAAAATTCGTACACGGCCAACTAAAAAACATTGTTGAGAGAAATTAGTTTCAGATAGATAGAGTAACATTCTATGTTCATGGATAGAAAGACTCAAAAATGTTAGATGGTAATTCTTCCC
This sequence comes from Pseudorca crassidens, assembly GCF_039906515.1. NCBI lineage: Eukaryota > Metazoa > Chordata > Mammalia > Artiodactyla > Delphinidae > Pseudorca > Pseudorca crassidens. Next base: position 102,799,502 of record NC_090304.1, read on the forward strand.
AAATTATCTTTAGATTTTACACAATTCCTATCAAAATCTCAGCAGGATTTTTTTTTTTTGAAAATATTGACAACACAATGCCAAGATTTACATAGAAATGGAAGAACTCAGAATAGCCCAAAGAATTCTGAAAAGGAACGAAGTTGGAGTACTTACATTTTCTGATTTTAAAACATGATTTAAAGCTACAGTAACCCCTACAGTGTCGTGCTGATATACTGTGAGGCAAATAGATCAATGGAATAGAATTGAGAGTCCAGAACTAAAGCCTTAGGTTTATGGCCAATTGATTTTTTAAAAAGATGCCAAAGCAATTCAATGGGAGAATAACCTTTTCAACAAATGGTGCTGTAACAGTTGGATAGTCCCATGCAAAAATGTGAATTGAGATCCTTGCCTCACATCACACAAATTTACCCCAAATTCATATAGACTTAAATGTAAGAGGTAAATCTATAAAACTTTTAGAAGGAAACATAGTTGAAAACCATTGTGACCTTGGTTTAGGCAGAGTTTTTCAATACACAACAAAAGAATGATCCATAAAGAAAGACATTAAGAAATTGGATTGCATCAAAATTTAAAACTTTTGTACTTTAAAAAACACCATTAAGAAAATTAAAATGTAAGTCACATACTGGGAGAACATTTTCTGAATCAGATGAATAATAAAAAACTTATATCCAGAACATACTAAGAATTCTTTTGAAAACTCAATAATAAGAAAGCAGACAACCCAATTTAAAAATGGGCAAAAGCAGACAAGTCAGAAACTGGCAGAAAATATTTGCAAAAGACACATTTGATACAGGACTAATATCCAAAATATAAGCAGAATTTTTAAAACTCAACAATAAGAAAATGAATAACCTGGTTTAAAAAAATGGGCAAAAGAGCTGATCAGACACCTCACCTAAGAGGATGCATACCTAGAGAACAAGCATGTGAAAAGATGCTCAATGTCATATGTCATTAGAAATTTCAAATAAAAACAACATGAGATACCACCACACACCTATCCAAATGGCCAAAATCCAAAACACTAACAACACTGAATGATGGTGAGAATGAAGAGCAACAGAAACTCTCATTCATTGCTGGTGGGAATATGAAATGGTACAACCACTTTGGAAGACAATTTGTCAGTTTCTTACAAAGTAAACATACTCTTACAATACAATCCAGCAATCACACTCCTTGGTATTTAACTGAGTTGAAAACTTATGTCTACAGAAAACCCTGCACACATATATTTATAGGAGCAACTTCATTCATAACTGGCAATACTTGGAAGCAACCAAGATGTCCTTCAGCAGATGAATGGATAAAGAAGGCGTGGTACATCCAGACAATGGCTAAAAAGAAATGAGCTACCAAGCCATGAAAAGACATGAAGCAAACTTAAATGTGTATTACTAAGTAAAAGAAGCCAATCTGAAAAGGCTACAAACTTTATGATTAATCATATGACATCTGGAAAAGGCAGAACTATGAAGACAGTAAAGAGATCAGTGGTTGCCAAGGGTTGGGAGGGGGGGTGAATAGGTGGAGCCCAGAGGATGTTTAGGGCAGGGAAACTACTCTGTGCGATAGTGTAATGGTTGACATAGGCCGTTATACATTCGTCAAAACCCATACAATGTACAATGCCAAGAGTGAGCCCTGATTTAAACTATGGACTTTTGGTGATGATGGGTCCATGTAGGTTCATGGATTGTAACAAATGTTCCACTCTGGTAGAACGTGGAAAACAGTTAGGCAGCTTCTTAGAATGTTAAACATAAATTTATTGCACGACCCAACAAATCCGGTCCTAGATATCTGTTGAAGAGAAATAAATATATATGGCCACAAAAGACATGTACATAAATGTGTGTAGCAGTATATTCATAATAAGCAAAAAGTGGAAGGCATTTAAATGTTTATCATCAACTGTATAGCCATACAATGAAATCCTATTTAAAAATCAGAATGAACTAACTTCTGATAACATGCTACAACATGGATGAACTTCAACAACATGCTAAGTGAAAGAAGCCAGAAGCAAAAGACCACATGTTTTAAAATTCTGTTGACATGAAATGCCCAGAAAAGGCAAACCTTGAGACAGAAAGTAGCTTAGCAATTGCCCAGAGCAAGGCGGGCGTGAGTGTAGGGTGGGGGACTATTCTGGGGATTGTCTGAAAATGGGCATGAGGGACCTTTTCAGGGAGATGGAATTATTCTAAAATGGATGGTATCAATAGTTGCATAACTGTGTACATTTACTAAACATCATTCAACTGTATATTTAGTGAATTTTACTGTATGTAAATTAAACCTCCCTAAAGCTGTTAAAAAATAGCGGATGCTAATGAAGGACGTCATGAGGGCACATGAACGGGAGGGCACACATTAGGAAGACTACCTGTGATTAATTTCACATCACCCCATTACTGGTGAACGGGTCTTTCAGGAATACCTCCTGCCAGTACTAGAAATTTGCCGTATTTATCTAGGTCGTGGCCTCATAGTTAGATCAAGCAGAGACAATTGAAGCCACCAAGCCCAATTCGAACATCATCTCGCTGACAGAATCAAACAGGATATCTCCCAGCTTGGTCAGAAAGAGGGTATGACCTGTCGGCTAGTCCTAAAACAACCATCGCCTTCCATTTATCTCTGTGTGGGTTAAAAGGCCTGAACAATAAAGTTATCACTTAACCAGTTGACTGGCCTCTGCTTTGTGCAAGGGCTGGGGTGAGAATAATCACTTTCTTTGGTAAAGCACTTACAAAATGCTTTAACATACACCAGCTCATCTATTCTCTCAGCAATCCTATTAGAAGATGTGGCAAACTCTGTTAGCTGGCTGGTCTGACCCTCATCCCCGTTGTGGTCAGTGACATGTGAGCATCAGTTTGCTGGGTGGGCTGTAGGGAAAGCTTTTGCTTTTCTGACAAAAAGAGGTTTATCTTCTGTGCTTCCTCTTCCCCCTTCTCCATGCCTAGGACAAAGATGATGCCTTAAACGGACAGCAGTCATACTGGAACCATGAAGGGCAGAGCCGGTGGAAAAGGCCAAGAGAACCCTGGAGAGTCGCCCAGGTGCTGGTCCTGCTGAGGTCAAGCTGCTGAACCAACTGTAGCATCATGTCCCTGGCAGACTTGTTAAGTGAGATCAATGGCTCCCTACGTGTCTAAACCATTGTGGCTGGCTTTTCCATTTGTTGTTGCTAAACCTACTGCTATCTGGTAAAGTAGAAATTACTAGTCACACTTCACAGATGCCAAAATTAAGGTTTTGAAAAGCTACACAAGTCATCCAAGGTCAAAGTGCTGGCAAGTGGAAGAGTGACTTGTACCCAGTTTTCTGAATCTAGTGATGTAATAGTAATAACAGTGACAAGGACAAAACCCACCTACTGAGCACTGATTAGGTACCAGGTCTCTGACTCCAGGTACTTGAGTTTTATCTTTTCTGTAATTCTTCCAACTCTGAAAACTAGGTATCATTAGACCCATTTTGTGGTTGAGCACATTGAGGCTAAGAAAGGTTAAGTAAATTGCTCAAGGTCAAGTAGCTGGCAAGTGGCAGTGCCAGGATCCTCAGCTGTCATGTGTCTTGCCCGCTATGAGGGAAATTAAAGGAATAAAGCACATGCCCTAGGATAAAGGGACAAGCTGTTCTAGGTCACCACCGATTAAAAACATCATCTACTTGGAAATGAGTCTGGATGATCCCTAGTGGGATTCCCTAGCTAGCAAAACTCACAAGGTTTCCATGTGTATCACAATGTTCATACTTTAAACTGTAAAATAAAGACACTTTCTGGACCCAAGTGTCTTTTCACTGTCTACAACCACTTTTGTACCTTAAACTCCACCTTTTTCAGGAAACCCACACTGATTACAGGATGTAAAGGAGAGTAAAGGAGTTCTCCACAGGAGATGTGAGGTTCTGCTTCTTTCTAGAGACAGGAGTAAAGATTAAAACACTGCTTTTTGGCACCACCAGGCATGAGCACAGCTCCTGGAGCCTAGAATAGGCAAAAAGGAGAAAGGAGTCCCTGTGGAGGGTGAAGCTCAGACCTAGCACCTGCCTGGGCAAAGACTTCAGTGAGAGAAGCTCTTAGCCAGCGCCAGGCACATACCACAGGCACCACTGTGATGGTCATTATTGCTATTCTAGGTGTAAGATGCATAAGCTGTAGCATCCTTGAACTGTCAATGGGCTTGATGTGTATGTTGGTTTGGGACTAGGGGAGGATGGTAAAAAATAGTTTGAAGGGATTCAGAGATGTTCACTGCTAACTGCTGTCTCTTCACAGGAAGTCATCTCCCCCTTCTGAGATGTACTGCAACATCATTCATCTCCATCAGACCCAAATGGGTTGCTCAACCTTTAAGAGCTTAATTGGTTTTTCTTTCTGGGTTACTGCCTCCCCAACAATGACTGAATAATTGATTCACTCAAACACGGGGCGACCGGAATTGATGCCTTTTCGAGGGATCATGGGATGCTGGGCCAGGGAGAAGACAGGCCCACGTGGCAGCTCAGCAAGGGCTGGGACGGTGCTGTCGAGAGGCTGCCTCATTTAACAGGCCTCCACTGCCCACCCAACTGCTGTCTCCTAGAGACGGTGCCTCTCGCAGGCAGAGGGCATCTCTCGGATTAGTGAGATGAGACACAAGGAGAGTTGGATGTGGAGAACTACGCTGTACCTGCGTGAGCAAAACGTCCCTCCTTCCCTTGGCATGGTCCTGTAGACCAGAACTTGCCCTCATTCCTCCCAGATGAGGCTGCTTCCCTACATATGATTGATTCAGCATTTCCACTTTGCAAGAAACTGAGAATACAGCAAATCTTATCTCCATGAAAGCAATGAATCTTCCCGGCCAAGTTATCATCCCGTGTCCTTCAGAGATACATCTTCTTCCCCAGGGTCACTCTGAGTGAACCACAGGGTCCTACGAGGGCCTTGGGAAAATCATTAGAAGAAACCCAGCAGAAAGATAAATCTGATTATGTTCCCAGGAACTTCACCTTCTTGACTTCCTACCACGCTCTTCACTGTCCTTTCCCCCAATCTCCTGCCGCTTCAGGCTTGAAGATTTTCACAGAGTCCACCTCTAGGGATAAAAATGGACTCTCTGCTTAGCTTATTGAACAGACCATCAAATGCCACTCCTCCAGGACAAGAAGCAGTGTGCACCACAGGTAGGTCAGAACACCCCGGCACTTCTACAACGAGCATTCCCCCAAAGGAGTATCACTCGTTGCAGCTAACCAGTGTTTTCCCATCAAAAGCATCATAACTCATTTAACATTGAGAGTATTTTTAAAAATCCTTTTTCCTAGATTAGAAAAACAATAGTTGTTTCTTTTCCTTTTTATTTCAGCAGGGTTCCAGATAATAAAAAGATTGATAACTAAGCCAGTAGATTTACTTTTGCTATGCCACCCTAGATTATGAAAAAGTATAATTATATGCAATTAAAAAATGAACCGTATTTCTTACCCGAGTGAAGCTTTAAAAGTCATTATGAATCCATTAGCTCAGCAGACCTTACAAATGGCCTTCACTACTCCGGACTTCATTTAAATTTACAATGGAGAGACGTAAATTTTTTCCCATATCTATGCTGCGTGTGTGTGTGTGTGTGTGTGTGTGTGTGTTCACCCCCTCTGCTACCGCAGAGTGTCCAGACATTCATCTTATGTGCAAGACCATGTTCTCAGTACTGAAGTTGCTGTATTCTTCCAGTCACATGGCTCATAATACTTCACTTTGGGAGCCTGCCTGCTGGGAAACTGAGGGACGACCTTAGACTTCTAATTTATCCTTGTCCCCCACCTTTGCTCCTATAGGCAGCAATTCAGCCCTTAAATGACGACAGCACCGGATGAGGTCATGATTGCCATGTAGCCCTTTGGACCACGCTCTGGTTCCCTCCTCTCCTCTGGGTCCATCAGTCTAAGTTGTCACTTAGACAATTCACTTACGGCTGGTTTACTGTGGAGTTATTAGTTGCCTCACTTATCCAGATAATTACCTAGTGTGATGGAAGCTTTATCTGTTGACTACCAGGGACAATGCATACAGGAGAACTGATCTAGATAATTCAGACACCATTCATGATTTTATTTCAATTGAGCCTTCATGTTGGACAAGAAGTTGTAATTATGGAAAATTTCATTTACATTCAAATAGTGGATCATACCCATAAAACCTTTTTTTCTTGTTTCTCAATGTTGGAATCATCCTCAGTGTCTCTCTTAGCAATAGCCCAGGAGTTATAGTTAAAACAAAACCAAAAACATCCCTCCAAACCCTATACCATCTTCTTTTATTTAACTGACCACACTGTCGCTTATCTCTCCAGCTTCCCCTGTGTTTTGCCTGGTGACATTAGAGCCTTCAGTAGTGCCTACAAGTTGGGCCGATAATCAGAATCACCTGGGAAGCAATTTTTTAAAATACAGATGAATCATAACCTAGACTTACTGAATCAGAAGTTCTGGAAGAAGGCCTTAGGAATCTGCCTTTAATTTACTCTGCAGGTGTTTCCTGGCAGCCAGCCCAGTGTGGTACATAAACTGACATTTATATCCCTCCAGTCTGGAGCATGTGCTGGGCACACTCAGGTAGATAAGAGGAAAGGCCTCAACTCTGCTCATTTTCCCACTCTCCTCTTCATCCTTTTTCAGTCTTCGGGTACCAGCCTGGATGAACAAGTGTCCCAGGACCAGGACCAGAACCAGACACCTCCAACTCTGCAGTGTTCCCCAGGCAGACCGGATGGAGGTGGCTGCCTCCCTGGGGAAGATGGTGGGCTTCCCAGGTGTCTGTCTGTCTCAGCGCACCTATAATTGCTCAATGGACACAAGCTTCCCCCTGGTTATTTTCCAATTTGTAGACGTTCTAGTTCCATCATGCACTTAATTCACCACAAGCCACCAACAAGTTACTTAAAAATGAAAATCCTGCAGCACTCCAAATGGGAAGACAATGAGACAAGGGGTCTGCCAAAGTGCAAAGAACAAAGGGCTAGAATTCGACAGAAACTAGCCTTTCACGCCAGCTTTGCCAACTTCCAGGGCTGTAGCCTTACAGGAGTCTCTTCAGCTTTCCTGGCTTCAGTTATTTTCACCCAAGTAATAAAAAGTGTTGGGCCAGGGCTTCCCTGGTGGCGCAGCGGTTGAGAGTCCGCCTGCCGATGCAGGGGACATGGGTTCATGCCCCGGTCCGGGAAGATCCCACATGCCGCAGAGCGGCTGGGACCGTGAGCCATGGCCGATGAGCCTGCGCGTCCAGAGACTGTGCTCCGCGACGGGAGAGGCCACAACAGTGAGAGGCCCGCGTACCGCAAAAAAAAAAAAAAGTGTTGGGCCAGATAATGTCTAAGTTCCCTTCTGGTTCAAGTACTCTGTAATATAACACAGTCCAAGGGAGCTCTGTATACATTCCTCCAATGATGAATACTTTTGCATTTTCTATAACTTAAGAGCTTTATAACTGTAATCAAGTTATTAATCTCTTTGAGACTTAGTTTACTCCTTAATAAAAATGGAGTCACAGCATTATCAAGCAAATAGTTGAGTAAGGATTAAATAATACCGGCATCTAGAACACCTACTGCCATGTCTGGCCCATGGTGAGCACTGGGTACCTGCTACATGATGTCATCATCATCATCATCACCACCACACAATCTCCAGTGTTCCCAAGGGCCTGATTAACACTGGCCACTGTATCACCCTGTCAAGGTAACAAAGTGACCTCAAGAGCCTGGTGACAAAGAATCAGTTACATTGGATTGAGAAAACAAGGGCTTACACATTCTGCAAAAGCCCAGGCCCCACTCCCTCCCCTGCTCTCCCAGCTAGAGAGGGTCACTCAAGTACCACGAAGTGGCAGCCAGTCAGGGACAGTGACCTGCATTCATCCTGGGAGCCGTGTGGCCTGCACTGGAGGGTGTTTTGTATATTGTTTTAATGAATGGGGTCCTTCAGCGGAAGGGAGTCTCAGGTCTCCCCTGGCTCTCTCTGTGTGGCCCCTCCTAGAGCAAGGACACTCCCTGGGGGCTCTCCTTGAGACCCCAGGGCTTGCAGGGAGGCAGCCTCCTCCTCCGGGCTTGCTGCTCTCATGCAACCTCATCTTCCTTCTCTGTCCCTGAGCATCTCAAAGCCAAGCTGTTTGTGAACTGTCCCTACCCAATGGCACTGTTACCTGGGCTCTGCTCATTAACATGCAGGCAGTAAAGTAGGCAGGGGCGCCGATTTGTCACATTAAGGAGGCTTTAATGCTGTGAAGAGGAACATTAAAAGATTTTATTCTAAGATATTCCCTCCAACCTCCCACCTACTGCAGACAAAGTCTCTTGGGACAAGCCTCTGCTCTGGCACTCTCATTTGCAGATCTCTGACAAATGTTCCCATCAGTGTCATGGACCCTGGTGCTTCTCCACTGGGCCTTTCTCTTGGGGGTCTTGGGGGTTGGCTGTTGAGATGCCTTTGGGCCTTGAGCAGCCCTCATGGTAAGACATTCACCTTCCTCCTTTCCCTCCTCTCACTCCCAGTGAAAGCTGTGTCTCAGTGAGGGATGGAGATTCCATCTCTGCCACAGAAAGCCTCACTCCTGGAACTAATCACAGCTTTTCTCTGCCCCTCTCAGCACGATCTGATATCATTATCACCGTCATCATCAAAAGAAGCCCCTTTACAGACTGCACTGTACACACAGAATTGCCTAGACATGGCCGACTTTGCCTCTTACGCGCTTGCGAGCACATTGACGCTGCCACGGAGTACGGGTGAGGACGAGCCCAGGGCGAGATTAAATCACGGACCGAAAGCCAAATGAACCACAGGCATCAGTACTGAATACATTTCTGAGCGTGAGTGCCATGTGGAGTGGAAGGCTGGGAGGTGGGCACGACCGCAGGGTCAGGGGGACCAGAATGACTGATGTAAGGGGTCAAGGGCAGGCATGTCCTCTAAGGGGAGCATTAAAGAGCCATCTCCACAAGTGAAAGGAAGGCATCCGCGTTCCCCTTTGTCCTCTTTGTTTCATTAACATCCTGTTGCGGTGAGTGAAAACCAAGTGGGGAAATGGCCAAGTCTCAAGGTTTGGGGTATACATTGTCACTGGATTCAGCCTGGTGGGGACTTCATTTGGATATCGAGGGCCAGGCCAGGGAACCTTGTCCAGGGCTCACTGTGAGGACAGAGTCGCGCTCCAGGTGGGCAGGAGGAAAATGAGAGCGTGAACCAATTTTTCTCGGAGGGGACAGGGCGCCTTTGCCATTGAAACCTTCCAGAAGAGGCAGCGCTCATGTGGGCTCCATGGGAGACAAGGCACGACTCTGAGACCAGAGCGGGGCAGCCCAAGGGGGGCGCCCACACCCGCCACCCCCTCCAACACCTGCATGCTTGGGGGGCACACACTGGCCTCCCGGGGCTCCTGTCTCTGTCTCCATCTGGGCTGGAGAACCCACTTCCCTCCTCCCTGGCTCCCGGAGCTGCTAATTTATAGTTGTGTTAGCTTTCATTTGGCTAACAGCATGGGGGATTGTCAGATATTGGCTCTGACCAGATTTAATCTGCAGGCTATGTTCTGCCCTCTTTCTACTTGCCTTTTATTCAAGATGCTGGTGAAGAGATTCATGGGACGGGTGGAGCCACATCCCGTCTGGGATGAAGAGCTCCAGCCCTCCAGCTGTGCCCACCTCGCGGGTCCACCCCAATCAAGGACGGGGGCCCTCGCGATTCCCTCTGCTCTGAAACAAGTTAAATCTCACTGACACACCCTGTCTGCCTCGAGTCCTCCATTATGCTTCGCTTTCGGTTTTCTTTCCCGATGATAAAACTGCTTTGACACGTGCTCAGATTCTCAGGGCCCAGCTCTCTGCAGCCCCCGTCCCCGCCTGGCTGCTGTCCAGCGTGATTTTTGTCACGACAGAGCCATTGCCATCCTTCTCGGGCATCCCAGCCTCTGGAGCTCTTCAGCGACGTGTCAGCAACCTTCAGCCACCAGTGTGGATCTGACACGGCTGGCTGTGTCTGCGGCGTGAGGACACCTCCGCTTATTTCCTGGAAGGACCGAGGAAGGGGTCCTACACCTTCTTTCCTCATCTTCCTCCCAGCCAGCACTGCCGTCCTGTTGAAAAAAGTCATTTTTCCCCAGTCTCCACAAGGTCCCTGGAAGAATGTGGCCTGGGGCCTTTCAGTATCATTTTCATCTGTACTTGCAGTTGAGCAAATCTTCAGATACGTTCCCCCAAGCTGTGTGGAAACAGATCTCAGGATTACACTGGTGCCTTTGGGGAAAGCTGCTCACCTTCCTCCACCCTGAGAGCCTCATTAGACACACAACAGATGTACCCCTCCTCTGCTGGGTTCCTAGACTTAAGCCTTCCCACCTCGTTAGGGCAGCTGGAAAGAGGGGGGACAATTCCAGGCAGGTCACCATCAAGATGGTGACAACAATAAGCATGTTGATGACTATAAATTCTGCAGTTTCAAGCTTCTGTTAGTGCTTTATTTTAGAGTTGCTTTATTGGAATTAATCATTGCAACCATGTTGATTATATTCGTCACTTGAGGTCCATTAAGGACCTCTAATAGCTTTCAGCTATTAGAACTTCCCTAAAGTTCTATTCATTTATGGGTTCATTCATTCATTCATCAAATACCTATTGAGTACTTGTCATGTATCCTTTGGCCTAGGGTTCCCCGGATTGAAGTTCCGAGGGAACGGGCTGGAGTCAACCAGGCTGGAAGGGAAGTGAGACCACATGCTTCCTGGATGCAGGTACCCCACACACCCTTCTCACTTCTTGTCCCCCCACAGTCACCATATCTTCTCTTTCCTGGTTACTTTTTCTCTGCCGATTCCCTTTGATCCACCCAGCACATCAGCCATAAAAAGTAGGGATGTGCCGTCTAAGGAGAATTGCCACTTCCCTCCCCAAGCAGCACTGACCTCTTTCATCTGACTCCTGGCACTCCTCATGTGCCCTTCCCACAACCTATGGTGACAGCTGCTAGGCGATGCCTCTCCAAATCACAGATCCTGAGCTGGGTGCTTTAGAAATTCAGATCAAGTCAGGAAGCCTAACCAGAACCGCCAAGAATTCTGAACCAGAACAAAGGAACCCAGAGCCCTCCAACTGGGGCTCAAACACCCCCTGTGAAGACAGGAACCTGGAGCATAGACTCGAGCTGCATTTCTTCCCCTGAAATGATGGTATAGACCCTGAAACTGCAAAATGAAGTCACATCTCAGGCAGTAGCCTCCAGGCTCTGCAACTGGCCAGCCATCCTTGTCCCGCAGAAGGGAAGATCTGGTTGACATGACATGCTACCACGCTGGGAGCTGCAAGACCTGGGCTGTAGTTCTGATTTGGTCCTCATGTACTGGGTCACCCAGCCCAAACCAACTAACCTCTCTGGGCCTCAGCTTCCTCGTTAATAAAACGAGGAATTTAGTTATATATATTAACTAAATATAAAATAATATAATATTTTATATTATATATATTATATATATATTTTATAATATAATATATATATTATATTATAAAATATTTATATTTTATAATATAAAATATATATTTAAAATATATATTAAGGCAAGTAGAAAGAGGGCAGAACATAGCCTGCAGATTAAATCTGGTCAGAGCCAATATCTGACAATCCCCCATGCTGTTAGCCAAATGAAAGCTAACGCAACTATTTATAATATAAAATATATATTTATATTTTATAATATAAAATATAAAATAAATATAACTAAATATAAATAATATTTATATATTGCCAGAAAAGGATCTATAGGCTATGCCTATAAAATCTACAGGCTAGACTAGATGTTCAGTAAGGTGACTTTCCACTCTGAAGTCCTACAAATTAATTGATTCATTTATTTAATGTATCTTGAAAACATGTTTTATGTCACTCACAATCATAAGAGCTCACAAAATATGTCCCAGTAATCATAACAGGAAGGACATCACTTAGATAATAAGATTAAATGACTACAGAAAATCAAACACTTGGAATCCTACTAATATGTGTAATAATAAGAATTGTTTTTATTAATGTTACAGGTATTACCCATCAGGCAATACACTAAATGTTCCATGTGGGTTCTGCAATTTATCTGGACAAAACAACCATATAAGGTAGATATCATTGTGCACACATTGTTCAACCAAGGTTTACTGTGTGATTAGGATGTGGTAGCCCTTGTACTAGGTACTTGGCATCATGTCTCCAGGCGTAGAGGTGTTGACTTCCCAACCACAAAGCTAGCAAGTGGCAGAAAGAATCTAGTCAGCCAGGGTCCACAGCCCAAGCTCCTAAGTGCTAACCATCCTACCTTCCTCAGCTTTGTTTGGTGATCTCCATACTGTCAGCCAAAGCCGGTGTTTTCTGAGTCAACAGCTTACTCACTCCCATGGTCCTTTGCCCACTCAGCATCTCGCACATGGGAGCTAAGCTTCCCCACCGCCGTCCTCTACCTATGAAGTACCCACTTTGTATTCTCCCTCTTTCACTGGTTCTCATTTTCAACTGCCACATGCGCACTGCTATTTTCTTCTTGTCTTCCACTCTTTGCTCTTTCCTTCACCTCTCCTATAACTCTGTAAAATAGCTGTGAATTGGCTAAACTGAAGGACTCTCCCATGGTCTGATTCTAGCGGCACAGACTATGAACTCCTTTGAAAAGAGTAGCCACACATTATAGAACCCAGAGCAGCAGCAGAGCTAGGGAATTCCAGAGCAACGTTCAATGAAGCTGGGAGTGTGGGTGTCTTGGCATGTTTCGAAACCGGATGGCCTTTTTCTATCCTGAAACCACATTCGACTGGACAGTGTAGTGAAAAGAGAAAGCGTGAATAGCAACTGAGTTGAATTAAACACGCACACAGTACATACAAACACCTTTTCAAGATAAAGATCTCTGGGTCAGGTTATCACATATCACGTAAGAGGTGATATGGCAGATGATGGAGAGATGGGTCTCTATGGACTGGGACACCGTGGCTCTTCAAGTTACCTAAAGAAATCTGGAAATGTCATTTCATAATGCACAGCATCATCCTAGTGAGTTCTTCAAAATGACGACTTGCTCTTTCAGGCCAATGTGATGTCAGCGTCGTCTTTGAGCCTAGTCTAGATGGTGACTCTTAGAAGCTGTGTGGGTCAGGAGGCACGATGCTAGAACCGAAGTGAACCAGCCCTCAGTTCCCATGAGGCTGTGAAATGCTGTTTGACAAAACATGGCAGCAGATTCCACCAATGAGTGATATTTCTGCAACTAATATATTTGTAAATCAACTACATGTCAATTTTTTTTTAAATGGTGCCAGGCTCTTCAAGAGTTAACTCAGACATCCCAACTGCAGCTTAGCTCCCCCAAACTCCAATAGAGCCCATGATTTCATAAGAGGTGTTAAATATGAATCGTTCATTAAAACACATATTATTGGATGTTTAACTACCGTGTAATTGATTTTCTATCCAGTGCCTAGTGGTTAACCTTCAATAAATGCTTTTTGTAATCAACTTAAAGTATAATACCTACCACGCTTGATATCTTTCTCCTTTGATTTAATAAGAAACCAATTCTGTATTACTGAAATCATACTTGATCATTAAAAAAAATGGTCAAGTTTTTAAGAACGGCATAAGAAAGACACTCTGACATGAACCCGTCCCCCTTTATAGAAGGATTGCAGTTCAACTGAGAGCTCGTGGGGACCTGGATACAGTTCTGATCATTGTGATGTTAGCTAAGGCCCAGGTCTCACAAAGGCTACGCTCACAGCTAGCAGAAACTCGGGTTTACAGTCCAGTGTCTGACAGATAACACAGTTCTTCCCCAGGGTTGTGAGGTCCAGAAAGCTAGGAGGCATTTTTGGCTTCCAAAGAACAACGAAAACAATTAAGTATTAACATGCATGTAAAAGACCCATGGGACTCAATTTTCCTTCTTCAGAACTTTGCCCAATGCTGTTTCCTCTTTCTTCAAAGCACTCCTAGAAATCCTACCTCCTGGGTGTGCCCGCCTTGACAGGATGGGAGGAAAAGGTAACTGGCCCCATTCACGGTGTAACCAAACTGGGGAAATGTTTTGTTCAACTCCAGGGAGGCAGAGGCCTGGGGGCGGGACAGCAACTCAGAAGTGAGAGTAGGGGATGTGAGGGAGGAGACACTGCCAGCTGGTCCTCACAAACCCTAACGTGTTCACAGAATCCCCAACCCATCCAGCCTCCAAAACCCACTCTCATAGACACACATTCCGTAAACATCGCAGAGCTGAGTGAATAATGAATGAACTAATACATATAAAGCTCTCAGCAAAGGCACAGCGCAAGTGCCGAAAATATTAGCTATTACTGGTTTTCTCCATTAATATTTATTATTCTACAGCAAGATTTGTAATTCACTTAATTTCCTTACTACTATTGAGAGGAATATAATACCTTGATTAATTGATTGTTTGATTCATTTCTTTCCTTAGATAAATTCCTAGATATGAATTTGCTGGCTCTGCAGGTATGATTTTTGGTGAGCTTCAGACATATAACTCAGTCTCTCTGGAAATGCTGTATGGAAGCAGTGTATGAGCTTAATGGGTACTGTGGATTAGATATCTTTGTAAGGTGGTAAGTATTCTGTCAGAAGAAGCTAGCAAGAAAAAGCAGAATGACTCTTTTTTTAAAAAGTCGAAGTATAGTTGATTTACAATGTTGTGTTAATTTCTGTTGTACAGCAAAGTAATTCAGTTTTATATATATATATATATATATATATATATATAAAGAATGTGTGTGTATATATATATATATACACACACACATTCTTTTTCATATTATTTTCCATTGTGGTTTATCACAGGATATTGAATATAGTTCCCTGTGCTATACAGTAGGACCTTGTTGTTTATCCATTCTATATATAATAGTTTGCATCTGCTAACCCCAAACTCCCAATCCAACCCACCCCCACCCCTCCCCCTTGGCAACCACAAGTCTGTTCTCTATGTCTGTGAGTCTGTTTCTGTTTCATAGATAGGTTCATTTGTGTCCTATTTTAGATTCCACATATAAGTCATATCATATGGTATTGGTCTTTCTCTTTCTGACTTACTTCACTTAGTATGATAATCTCTAGGTCTGTCCATGTTGCTGCAAACGGCATTATTTCATTCCAGAATGACTCTTAATTGGATCTGCTATAACGGGAGTTTAGTGATTTGTAGGCAGTTGGACTCCCACGTCCCTTCTAGTTCTTAAATTTTATGATTCTGATTCTTCTGGAACACTGAAATGGTGCTATACACGCATCTTCACATGTAGAGTGACATAAAGGTATAGTTCAGACTCAAACCCTAACAGGCTGCTAAGCATCCTCCCTGGATGTACTCACCCTTGGAGCTCAAAGGCTGAACGTGTCCTCATTCAGCCTGTGACAAAAGAGAGAGATTGCCCAGGCAGCGTGCTGTTGTTAGACACATAGGAATCCTCTTCTCAAAGGGCATTCTCTTCTGCATAGTGAGTGGGAAGCTCTCAGTATTTAGGACGCATCTCTAAAATAAAATTCAGTGGCCACCAAATGACTCAGTGTAGGAGCCTTCTTTCTGCAAGAGAGGAGGGCTGCTAAGAATGGCAGGAACCACCCACAGATGGTCTGGGTACCAGTTGCATCAACAGATGCATACACAACACAGTCCTTTTCTCTGAAGCATCCAGCCAAGCTCACATCGAGTTCTCCACTGTGTACATTCAAACCAAAATAAATAATCCAAGAAAATCTGCACAAGTCTGTGTGTTTGGGGTCCAAGATAATTCAGGCAATAGGCCCAAGAGGAATTTAAGATATTTGGCCACTTTTTTCTTCTTCCTTTTGGTTTGTTATTTGTGGAAACCTAAGCATTAGATCACTTTCCAGCTTTAAAATATACAAGGATACTCAATGCCCTAACACCAAGGCTAATGGCTGGTGGTTAAGAGCCTTCAGAATCTGACCCTGCACACTTAACTAATTTCACGTCTCATAAATGCTCCAGCTCAACCAGACTAGTTTCCTCATTATGGCCAACTTTGTCCATCATTTATTCTTATTTCTACCTTCAGGTCTCTACTTAAGCTTGGTGCATTAAAAAGAAGCTCACACTTTCCTCCTCCATGTAGGAATATACATCCTTCTCTAAGGTCAAGCTGGTAATGAATGCCTTTGCCTGGTGCTGATCAGGGCTGGTCCCTCTCTTCTCCCATCTCCCATTGCACAGTTGAGGGTAGGGGTGGGGAACCATCCATCTGCATAATTATCTTAGGAATTCCAGGAAGCTAGGACTGGTTACATTTGCACAGAGCACCTAAACATCTTGGTAGAAAAGTGATGAAGCAGATCTGGGCTGAATGACCTCTTGGGGAACAAAGATCGACCTTCACAAATAAAGGGGAGTTTACAAGACCAGCTCAGAGAGAGGATTCCTGTCCCATGAGAGCAGAGAAGTTACTCAGAGACAGGAAACAGTTCTAAGCTAGGTGTCCTGTTCAGAAAAACCAGTTACTAGATAGCAGAGAAAAGTATTCCCAAGTTTAATACAATATGTCATCATTTGAATCACCTTTGGCAACACCCTAGAATCATGTTCCCAGATACTTGGGTTTGGGATGGGTGTGGACGGGAGTGTTTACTATATCATCCCTATTCTGAGCATCCTGAACACCTTAGTTCAGTAAAGGGGTGATTTCTTCCCTGTGGGCTTGGTCTGGAAGAGCTCTGTGCACAGAGACATTCAGTTGAGCACTGAAGGATAAGTTTTAAATAAATGGAAAAATAGGGAGTTCCCCACTTTGAGAAAAGCTGGTGTCTTTTCTTGGACAGATCATCTTTGAGATGTACACACAGATAGATTCACTCTTGGCTTTAGTAAGAAACATAGGCATGATCATGGACTTAGGCCTTCAGAACCCCCCAAAGAAGGAGGTCAGCTCCCTATATAGTTTGATTCTGAAAACTTGTCAGAAGAAGAATCGAGAATTCTGGTGACCAACAGAATGTTGAGGGCACATTCTGAATCTGGTTCACAGGGAGATATGACCTCTGGCTGGTTGCATAACCTCCTAAGGAACCTAAGTGTCCTTATCTGTGACAACAGGGCTAAGATCTTG
Organism: Pseudorca crassidens; assembly: GCF_039906515.1. Taxonomy (NCBI): domain Eukaryota; kingdom Metazoa; phylum Chordata; class Mammalia; order Artiodactyla; family Delphinidae; genus Pseudorca; species Pseudorca crassidens. The sequence goes on from NC_090304.1 coordinate 102,816,673, forward strand.
TAGGGTTGCCGTGAAGACTAAAAGCATTTAACAAAGTGTAGCTATTTACAGAGAAGGGTTTAGCATCCAGTTGTTAAAGTGATGCTGGAGTCAGAAGAGTGGTCAGAGCCGAAGCTACAAGTTTAGCAGTTAGTTGTCCACACAGAAGATGGAGGGACTCTGTGGCGCCATGAGAATAGCTGAGCTCCGTGCGAGAGAGGAAGGAGATGAACAATGAAAATACCAGAGATAGATAGATAGATAGAAAGATAGATAAGATAGACCAATAGTTAGAGAGATAGATAATAGACAGACAGATAGATAATAGAGAGGTAGATAGATAGATAGATAGACCAATAGATAGGTAGATCGACAGATAGGTAGATCGACAGATAGATAGACAGATGGATAGATAGATAGATAGACTGACAGATAGATATAGACCGATAGATACATAGATAGATAGATAGATAGATAGATGATAGATGATAGATAAACAGATAGATCTGATGACTCATCTTTAAGGTTAGGAAAGAAACAAATGAGCAGTTAAGGAGAAATTAGGAAAGCCGAACCAGTAAAGGGACTTAGAAGCCAAGAAAGAATCTTCAGGAAGAAGTTGAAGTATGGTTAAATGCAGCAGAGTTTCAAAGCAAGCAGACTAAGGAAAAGCCAGTGGGTTGAGTGATTATGCAAATGAGGGAGGAGGAGCAATGTCGTAAACTTCCTTGAGAATCTTCTCTCTAGTGTGGTAGGTGCCAAAGATCAGTGATGGATGGGGAGCCCCAGCTAGGCAGGTCTGTGGGGAAGCCTGGGAAGATGTATTATTTAAAGACTCCATGGGTGATTTTGGTGATAGATTTGAGAATCACTGCCTTAGGCCATGTTTGAAGTAATTTGGCTATAAAAGGTTGAAAAATATATAGGAGATAGAGGAGCACTGAGGGTTTAAAAACAAATGGAATTTTGTTTATTTGTTTATGATGTAAATGCATTGACAATACGTGACCTGTAGAAAAGGAGATCAAAGATGCAAATGCGGGTCAGGTAACCAGGGATGGTGTGATTGTGTATTAGTTTCCTATTGGTGCTATAACAAAGGACCACACGTTCAGTAGCTGAAAACAACACCAATTTTACTGTCTTACAGTTCTGGAGGTCAGAAGTCGAAGATGGGTTGGCAGGGCCGGGTTCCTTCTGGAAGCTCTGGGGGAGAATCTACTTCCTTGACTTTTCCAGCTTCTAGAGGCTGACTGCATCCTTTGCTCCGGATCCTGCATCACTCCTACCTCCACTTCTGTTGTCACATCCCCTTCTCTGACTCTGTCCCTCTTGCCTCTCTATATAATGACTCTTGTGATTACATTGGGTCCAACCACATAATCCAGGATGATCTCCCCATTTTAAAATCCTTTACCAAATCTCGTCTGCTTTTGATATGAAAGGTGACATATTCACAGCCTTCAGGATTAGGCATGGACATCTTTGGGAGCCATCATCTATTTGCCATAAGAGGTAAATAAAGCACAGGTTCTGAGAATAGCCATGGGAGAGAAGAACCACATGTATCTTTTGCTTTAAGACAAGATAGAAGTAACAGAAAAAGCCTAATAATCCAGAGACCTGAGGTTAAAAGAGAGGCGCGGGCATCAACAGAAACGCTTTGAGCATTTGATAATGGACACTCATATTTTTGGATTTTCTCTCTAATTAGAACATAAGCTTCAGAGGGGCAGAAACCATGTCTTACAATTTCCAATTTATTGCCCATAGCATCTGGCTCACTGCAGAACACACAGTAAATGCTCAATAATGCCTTACTGCCCAGCATGAGTGTTGGCACGAGGAGGAGGTTATGAGGCGTCTGCTACTGGTGGATGGGTGTGCTCTACTTAGGAGTGGCTCAGAGAGTAGTAGACAATCCTGAACAAGAAGATTTTGTTGTGTCAGGGGACTAGGATTTGAGGCCAAGTTCTCAGTGAGGAACACATCCTACCTCTTCCTCATGATGGAAGGGCTGATAGCATCTGAGGTGTGAAGACAGCTGTCTCCATCATTAGGTTGGCATATGAGATATTGGGAACAAAGCAACCAGAAGGCAAACCAAACCTCTGAGTGATGGAAGGAACTGCAAAGGTACTGGTCCCATCAGTCCCGCAGAGAGACAGAATCGTCTGACCGCTTGCCCGCCATCCTTTCTACTCCATTGAAATCTACAGCGGTGAACTCACCTTGAGGAAAGAAGCCATTGACAAAAGGAAAGAGGAAAGAATAACTGAAACTCTGCTTTAAAAAAAGGCCAGTTGTGGGCTTGAGGCTCAAAATGAGCTTGGACCAATATGTATGCATTTATCCTATATATATTTGTCCTGGAAAAGGTTGGGAAAAGATAGGGACTAGAGGAACAATGAGGGTTTAAGAGCAAATAGAGTTTTGTGTATTTGTTTATAACTTGAGCACGTTGATAGTTCAAAGAGAAGAGGCTGTAGAAAAGAGCAAAGATGCAAATGTGACTTAAATACACACACACACACACACATTTCAGAGAGAGAGCGAGAAATAGTCACAAATCTACTAAGTATGATAAGACAAAAAGGCTGATTGCTGACAGAAAATAATCAAATTCGTCACCAATGTTTCACAAAAGAGTAATTCTTACACTTTCAAACCACAGGCTGGCAGGAAAGAATTTTTGTGATTTCTGCCTCTCAGAGGTCTCTCAAACAGCTTTTGTGACATCCTGTTTTCATATAAATTCAGCAGTGACTTTTCCCTGGTGTTATTACTTGTTTGGGTTTTTCTCTGCCTGCCACAGGCTTATTTATGTTATCCTGATTTAGATCTTTTCTTTCCCCTTTTCTTTCCCCCTTTCTTTCTTTGCTGAGGCTGGGTTTCACGGCACAATCTGCTGAATGGTGTACGACAAGATACAGGTCTGTCAGGCGTATACGTGTGTGTGTGTGTGTGTGTGTGTGTACGTGTGTGTGTGTGTGTGTGTGTGTGTGTGTGTGTGTGTGTGTATGAAGAGTCTAAATTCTCACCAGGGGCTGTGACTATCTCTTGTATCTTAAGTCATTCCTCAAGGTTTCCAAATGAGGGGGACAGAGGTGTTGAGATCATCCCCATAGGTACCAGAGGATGGAGACAGCCATTGCCGGCACTCGAGTGAGGATGAGAGAGGAATTCAGGAAGTTCATATCAGGTCTCTCGAAAAAAAAGTCTGCCTCAGATTTGACATTTTATTTTATGGCCACATTAGAATTCAGAGATATTTTGTGCTATTATAGCTGATTGATTATTTATCACTTCAATGGAGAACATACTGATTTACTTAATATTCATTGTTATAATGTAAAGATCTGCAAATCACACATTGTCTGGGGGCTCAGAACTGCTTCATTCTGCTTTGCCTTTCTCGTGGTCTCCTATCTATCTCCCACCCCCATCCCCACGTGCCCCCCCAGCCCTTTATACAATAGTCTCCCTTTATCCTGGGGGATGCATTCCAAGACCCCCAGTGGATGCCTGGGACTTCAGATGGTACCAAACCATATATAGACTACGTTTTTTCCCATACATATATACCTATGATACATTTTAATTTATAAATTAGGCACAGTAAGAGATGAACAACAGCTAATAATAAAATAGAACAATTAAGCAGTATACTGCATTAAAAGTTACGTGAATGTTGTCACTCTCTCTCAAATATCTTGTACACATTTAAGCCTTTTCTATGTTAAATAAGCACTTATCATGCACTGTGGTCCTAAATTTTGCAGTTCGAGGTGTGACAGTAAAACTAGCATGAGTTTCTTTTCCTTCTTCATAATTTCATGGACAGAAGATTCATTCTTACCATAGATCTTAGTAATCTCAGCATTCGAGTTTTTCTTTCCTTATTACGTCAAGAACTTTTACCTTTTCATTGAAAGGAAGTACTTTACAGCTTTTCTTTGGTGTATCCGGATTGCCAGCATCACTCCTCTGGCACTTTGGGGCCTTTATTAAGTAAAATAAAGGTTACTTGAATGCCAGCACTGTAATACCTTGACAGTCCATCTGATAACCGAGACGGCTACCAAGCAGCTAACACATGTGCTGGACAAAGGGATGATTCCCATTCAGGGTGAGACAGAGCACGACAGCATGAGATCTCATCATGCTGCTCAGAACAGCATGCGATTTAAAACTTATAAATTGTTTATTTCTGGAATTTTCCGTTTAATATTTTCAGACTGCAGTTGACCGTGGTAATTGAAACTGAAGAAAGTGAAACCGCGGATAAGGGGGGAACCACTATACAGGCCGGGTAGAGTGGATGGTCCAGAAAGGATGGTCCTTGCCTGTCCGTGAAGGAGGGGAGACAGTCTTCTCAACTCAGCTCAAACCTCATAAGACAGCTTGATTCACAACATTACATTTCAACCTAGGAAGGGCCCTTAAAGGCCACGTAGTTCAATCTCCTGGGTGGTTCATTTGAACAGTCATGTTGAGAGCCTACGCTGGTGGGCTGCATCCCTGTAGACGGACGGCCTGGCTCACCCCTGAACCACTCTATCAGAATGTCCCTTCCCATAAAAGGCAAAAACGGGTCTCCGGGTGCACTGTCATCCGGTAAGCGACCCATGTAACGGACGCAAAAAAGAAGAGTAAACTGAGACACATCACGTAGGAACCAGCCCTGTCCAGCCCTGTCTTTTGCTTCCCCCTCATCGGCACATCTAAACATGCTTAATATGACTATGGTATATGTGCCTTAACTCAGCTGAAGCTGAGAGGTGGGCAGGGGCAGGGGACTGACCCGCTCACTATGCTGGCCTTGCTCTGATCACATTAGAACCCAGTGAGCCGTGTCTGTTCAAGGGGGCACTGCTTCAGGCACATGGTATTTCACTGTGGTCTTCCCGCTGAAGTTGGTTTGAAGCATGAATTAGGGGAAGGCACCAGAAGGGTAGGGAGGTAACGTAGGAGATTGAACAGTGGAAAGCGCATTGCTTTAACGCCTAAAGAAAGCATTTCTTAAGCAAAAGCACTTGCTTTGAAAGCAGTTGACAGAAGCCTGGCTTAATCCTTGTTCTGGAGATACTTACAGCTGCCCGTGGTTTTTAATTAATACACTGCGCTCCCTAACAAAGGGGAGAAGTCTGGAGAGTATTAACAGAGTTATTTACCCAAGCCGAGGAAAGCACTTTGGAGGAAATGCCCGGGCTGCTGGGGGCGGGGTTGCTGGATCTGCCTCTGCCCTCCCTTCCCTGTGTGTCAAGGCCCCAGGGTGGTCCTATGTAGCCCCCGGAAGGAAGGCAGGCCGTCCTGCCGTTTGGGTAGGCCAGGGAAACCTCCCTCACTTCACGCAGACCATGCCTTCCCTACATAATGCATTCACTCATTCCACAGGTATTTATTGAGTAGCTGCTACACCCAGAGCAGACACAGTGTCTATAAACGAGGAACTATATTTGTATCAAAGGCTTGAGCTAGGTGCTGAGGCTTTAACAGGTATTAAAACAAACATGATACTCATCCTCAGAAAACCTAGGTCTTGAGATGCGGTCAGGGTTGATATTCTGGATGGCCACACTGGGTTTTTAGCTGGTGTCCCCTGGGGTTGTGTCTGTTCTGGTTGATCGGTGCCACTGATACCCCAGTTCTTAAATAGTTTGAATATTATCCTGTGATCATGAAATGAATGATCATACAAGTAAATGCAAGATGTAAAAAGTTCTATGAAGAAGGGGACACGCAACTATGGGTCCATGTTGCCCCAAGAGACACATGCCAAGCCCGCACGCCCACCCCATGCTGTGCTCTGTGCTGCCCTCAACCATCAGTTGATGGTTTCCACTGATGCTCACTGGCTTGCAAGTCCTGCATCCTGCCCCCACCCCTGCCCCACCCTGCTTCCCAGACTCCAGTCCGTCTCTCTGCTTCAGTGGCTCATCTGTCTTGCTCATTCGCCCATTTGTTTGTGACTTCATTCATTCATTCATTTATCCATTCACTCATTCGCTCACTCGTCCAATGAGCAGTTGGCAGAGGCTGGGCATTGAGCTGTGCTCTGGGCACACGATGCCTCCTGGACGCTTCCAGGCACGGGGCCCGGCTCTCCTCTTCACCATCCCGTGGCAGGAGCTTTCTCTTTTGGTTAGTGAATCCCATGTTAGAGTCATTCCGTCTGACAAAATCTCTCCACATCTGACAATCCCCTTCTCCTCATATCTCCCTCAGCCCATTTCCACATGTCCAAGCATTTTAATGGCATATAATTCCAGGAGGAATCTCCAAATGAGAGAAAATTAGTGACTGTGCTTATTGGGCTAAAGAAAACGACTGGAGGGGAAGTTTTCTTTAAGAATAGCCATAAGAAGCAGCAGCCCAAGGAGATGTGGCTGCAATAAAATTGATGATTTTTGTTAGGGGCGATGGTGGGGGTAGATTATCAACCACATTCTCTCCTCCCTGGAATGCGTCACAGTCATTAATTTGTTTAATTTATTTTTTGCCTCTTCCCTAGTGAAGCAGTCCAGTTCACTGTCGGCCCACCCATCAGAACAAATTACACTTTGGAAATATCCAAATGCTTCAATTTTACATTAAATATAATAAGAAATCACAATGCACTCTTTTGGCCTGATGACTTCTCGCCAAGGATCTACAAGTACTTTTTACAATTGCTGCCAGGCAATTCTAGTTGTCATCCTTGGTGACACAGAGGCAGGAAAACAGGCCCACAACCACCAGGCCCCATATTAATTTGTACTCATGTGGGTGCCTCTTGGGTGGTGTGCTTAATCTACTTCATGTGTATATCGTCTGATTCTGCAAGGCAATTACCAAGTCTTCACAGCAGGGACCACCTTTTCCGCTTCTCTGGTGTCTCCCCACTGTGCCTCCATTAACCTCATCCTGGCCCAGCCAATGGCTGCTGCTGACTGATGAATTCACAGAGCTAAGCCCCAGGAAGACAGAGCTGGCCAGTGTTTCATGGCAGCCGGCCTTCCACCTTCCAGCCTCTGGGACTGATCTCAAGGCACAGACGCTCATCTCTCTCCTTCTTCTGACTCTCCTGCTTCTTCCTTACCATCAGCCACTGCTCAGATCGTGCAGACTGCTCACTACTGCAGATCAACCTATCCTAAGGAACATCGCTCGTTAACGATTACGTTTCATTTTCAGAATGTTATCTTACTTGTGCAGATTGGAAACTGAAATGTCCAGGGGTTACACCTATGGTATATACGGCTCTCTCAAGTCAGAGATTAATTGTCAAGTGTTAATTTTGAATTTTCCATGGCAAATGCTTGTCAAATGTTGCCAGGGGAAGGTGCGAGCTCAAACGTATCTTACCTGATGCTCAGCGTACCCGAGAACAGAGCCTCTAGCACTGCCAGCTCAGCACTTTCTGAGTCTGAGAAAAAGCGCAGGCTGCAAAGAAAGGCTGGACCGTGGCAACCTGGTGAGTTCTTGGATGAGAGAAGTTTCTAAGGCGTAGGAGGCAGGTTGGCTCTGTCGTAGGGTTGAGTCAGGGTTGAATTCTGCCTGGACAAGAGCAAGATCTGAGGGTAGGCCTTGACCTCTTCCTGCACAGGTAGCTGTGGGTAACCTGGAGGACCAGGTTATCTGGGTATCACAAGACCTGGGTTTGCTGCCAGCTTTACTACTCACTAGCAAATCAGTCTCAAGGAACTTTTGTTTCCTCCTCTGTAAAATGGGCAGGGTGCCATCTATCTTGAGGGCTGCCACGTGACTCAATAAGATTGTTCAATTGTGTGCTGCTTCACAGTTTACAGAGCACAATGGAGAACAGGGGTCCTCTACGGTCTCTTAATCCTCACAGCTTCTTATAATCTGAAGTGGATTGCAGTTTTAGTCTTGTTGGACAATCTCAAAGGATTGTTGGAAGAGGTAAAGGAGATAATGTATGTAGAGCACAGTGGCTGGCACTGAAATGTTAACTCACCCCTTCTAGTAGTTGCAGTTTAGGATTTTTGAGAAAAAAAAAAAAATAAGAGGATATCTGGGAGTGTGAATATGTAAGAATAATTGTGTGATCATGACCATTCATCAAGCACAAAGACAGAATGGTGGAACGTGGGATGTCCCCAGAGGAGCCCATATCTTAAGTAAAGTTTACGTGGGCTGGTGTTCCACGGAACTATCCTCCTTCTGACATTGTGCAAGCATCTGTAAGAAGCTCTTCCATTTTAGCCCAACTCCCATCCTCTGGCTGAGGGGACCTCTGCCCAACCGGCCACAATAAGTGATGATGTATAACAGGGACCCACATTCAAGACCCTGAGACTGGCTAGCACTTTTTCAGCCCCATCCTTCCTCTTCCATTTTATCTATAGATACGTTTAACCTCTCTCACTACATTTGATGGTATGGAACAACCTTCACTTGTGAATTCTCCTACAATACCTAGCACAGTGTTTTTCACACATAGTTTTTGTTGCCCAATCATGCAAAATACTCATACAAAACCTCCCTAGCAAAAGGTGTTTAAGGTGATTTGAGGCATTATTCCTACAAACGAGAGCATTTCTCTTTTATCTCTTTTACCTTCTCTGTCTCTGGCGCCCCTTCCTTCTCCTCTGTTTGCCCCTTGCGATGGTTAATTTTATGTGTCAACTACATTGGTTCACAGGGAGCCCAGATATTTGGTCAAAGAGTATTCTGGGTATGCCCGTGAGGGTGTTGCTGGATGAGCTTAACATTTAAATCAGTAGACTGAGGAAAGCAGACTGCCCTCCCTAATGTGGGTGGGCCCCGTCCAATCAGTTGAAGGCTGACTAAAGCAAAAAGGTTGACCCTCTCATAAGTAAGAGGGAACTCCGCCTGTCTGACTGCTTGAATGAAAGATCCATCTTTTTCTTGCCTTTGGACTTGAACTAAAACATTGGCTCTTCCTAGGTTTCATCCTGCTGGCTTTTGGACTAGAACTTGCTACATCAGTGGCTCTCCTGGTTCCCTATCTTATAGGCAGCAGACCGTGGGACTTCCCAGCCTCCATAACCACATGAGTTTATTTCTTTTACGTAATCTCTTTCTCTTTCTATATACATCTTACTGGTTCCATTTTTTTATTGTTTTGTTTTGTTTTTTTTTCTGGAAAATTCTGACTAATATACCCCTAATGTTGTTTTTTACTGGGTCTTTGTCTTAGCCTTTTTTCTCCTTGCTCCACAAGCTATACTTAGATAACCTCACCCACTCCCATTGTTTCAACCACCACCTTTATGTGGAAATAGCCCAAATTGTTCTCTTTAGTCCAGATCCCACCCTCCAAACTTCAAGCTCCGATATCATATATTCAACTGCCAACTTGATACCCCTTCCCAGACATCAAGTTCACTCACATTCAGTGAGTCCAAAGGAGATGACAGCACTTGCTACACAACCCTGCCTCCCCTCCACTGGTCCCTATGTCAAAGGATGCCCCACCTTCCACTCTGGTAGCCAACCTTGGGGCCATGCATCTGACACTCCCTGAATCCACCTGGTGCTCAAGGACAGTAGACTTGACCTCTTGATTCCCCTCATATCTAACTCCCCCATCTCTAATGCACATTAGCACTGTTTTAGCTCATTCTTTATCATGCCTTCAAATGTTTATTGTACTTGTTTATTTAGGCAGGTCTTTCTATGCTCCATTCTATTCTCCTTCTGGACAGGAATCCTGATCGATCCATTTTTTAAAATTCCTCAGTTCCCAGCAAAGTACTTGGCAAATATCAGATACTTAATAAATGGCTGTTGTCTGAATGAATGATTGAATGAATGAATGAGTGATTTCCCTTGGAAGTCTGCTGGGAGTAGGGAAGAAGGTGGAGTACCTGATAAGACCTTGACACGACTCAGGAAACATGAAAGGAGAAAAAGAAGTTAATTTATTTGCCAGAAATAAATAAAAGGCAAATCCTCCATGAATAAATGTGAAATGAGGAAAACAGAAACAAGCAGTCATCTTAAGAGCAGGGCAGCTAATAGCCTAACTACCCCCTGTGGGACAGGACAAGCTCTGCTATAACAGGTTTTCTTTGTCTGTTTTTGTTTTTATTTTGCCATTTTCGGAAATGGAGCCTAGGACACTGAGACAAACCCGGTCTTTCTAAAGAGGCCCTGGGGTACATTTAGAGCTCTCTCAGCACACACTGCCTGAGATCTTAAGGTTTTGATTCAAAGAACCAGCACCGAGCAAAACTCCCGGAGCTCAGTTAATCAAACTCATCAAGATGGATTTGATTCGAATTGTGGTTCCAGGCAGCTGCTAACGGTCCAGAGACCAGACTGCTGAGTTGGCTCCTGGATCGAGATCAGGATACCCAGAAAAAATGCAGATGGAAAGCAGACAATTAAGCTAAAAATTCAGACAACATAGACCCTGCTTGTGAATAACTCGAAAGGCCCCTTCCCTTTCATCTTCTCATCAATGTATTTTCCTCAACTATTTGGAAACATCTAGGTAAATAAAAAATAGGCTTTTATAGCCTGAATTACTAATAGGACTGACAAATGATGGAGAAGAGAGGAAGAGCTGTAGGAGAGATCTAGTCTTCCAACACTTAGCTTTCTGAAATGAATGAACTGCTAGTTTTCTCCCTTTACCATCCTTCACCACACACACACACACACACACACACACACACCATCCTTGAGAGTTTGGAAGCACGGCTGCTTGCAAATGGGCCCGTTAAAAGCAGATAAATCAATGGGAAACATAAAAAATCTCATTTATCATAAGACGTGTTGGACAGAGTTTTGAGTTTTACATATATTTATTCTAGAAATCTGTTTATCTGTGCAACATTTGTGAACAGAATACTTTGTGATGAGCCAGTCTCTCTCCTCAAATCTATATTGAAAGCAATTAGATGCAAAGACAAAACATGATGAACATAGCACCCACCCTGTTGATCTGTCACTTTGTCACTGTCCGCCCTCCCTCCTGGATAACGTCTTCTCCATAGGTTCAAAAGCAGACCCCTCCTGCTCTTACAAAACATGTTTCTCGTGTCTTTAACCAAGGCAACCCCCTCCCCCAACTGTTCCCCAAAGACCACAGATGATGCGATGCTGGCAAGGTGTCTGAAAGTGGTGGGAAGAGCTATCCCTGGAGTTAATGACCTTAGTCCTTTCGGCATGTGACTCCAATGAGAGATTTACACGAGCACCAGCTCCTGGTCTGAACTCATTCATGATGGGAGAGGTGTGGGTATGAGGGTTTGAATGAGGTAAGAAGTAGGAAAAATGAGGAATGCATTCAACTGCGTCTATGCTACAAAGTTCCCTCCGTGCCTCATGCATTTTTGTACTCTCAGTCCCTACCAGGCAGTGGGCAACTGTGGGGCTTGAGAGCAAAATCTCACCTTGGCAAAGAGCCTGGCACAGCAGTTTCCTAAAACATATTCAGTGGACACCATTACCGAATGGCTAAATCTGCACATATAAAACAATTGGTCTCAGCCCAGCTGATAGACTATTCCAGGCATGTTCACGGTTTGGAGTGAAAGCGACATGATCTCTTTGGTGATGAAGAGCATTACTGGTGACCATCAGCGTGCTCAGATTAATGTCCTGTGTCTGCAAACATGACACTGGGCTGCGTGTAGGCAGCGCCCCCTACTTCCAAGTAGACAGACAGCCTTCGAACACTCAGTGAATGGAATCGTCCAGTTTGATAGACTCTGTTAGGAGTCTAACTAGTCTGCACCTTATTTCATGTTGGGTAGGCCCTCCTAGAAAGCCCCTCCCTGCAGGAAGAGAAGTATGGACATAAGATCAGGGATTTTCTAAGAAGCACTGGGATAGTTTCACCTCAGCATTTCTACGCCAATGCCTGGGGGATACACCCAGCTACTTTACCCCTGAGGGCATGCCAACAGCTTGTGTTATAACCTCCTGCACATAAGGATTTATTAAAACAGAATCAAGTGACAGCCTTGGAACTAAGGCAGCACAGACGAAGACCCTGAGGTTCCGTGGAGATTGTTGACTTTTATCAAAGTCAACACTGAGATTTATTGACCCAAAAGGTAAATATTGATGGAGGCTCAGGAGGTCAATATTTGTCCCAAGGAAAAATACATCTTCTTGGTGACCCCCAAACTGAATCAGTAGACTCGTTTCCAAAATGAATTAGCTGTGACATAGATTAAGATATCATTTCATTAGACTGTCTAGGGCACTGGAAAGCAATATTAATACTGAGCACTTCATGTTCACAGTACTTTCCAATCATTCATCAAAGAGGACCACCCTCTGCCAGATGCCTCAGACTCTTGCTCTTCCAGATCAACAGATGGGTCATTAGCACCAAGGAAAGGTTAAATAGCTTTACCGAGGGCACAGAAAAAGCAGCACAAGAATGAGAAGATGGATTGGAGATAAGGGTGGGAGGTGTGCTCTGGGGAGACCAGCAAAGAGCTACAGGATGGTGCCTTAATTAAAGTTCCTGGTAAAATCTTAAGTCCACTTGATTTAATTCCTTACATTTAGTTGATTTATTTCCCACTATTGACAAATCTACTTGAGTTGGTCAATGGTATTGCTTATTTACAAGGAGGCTTTTGGGTGTTTACACATCATAAGCTCTATCTTTTCTATCTTTTGAAAACTCGTACTTAGGAAGTGGAGACTACCTTGGTAGTTACTGGGAGGGGAGAGTCATGGTCTATTCTTCTATTTGCACAATAGTTACCATCAGATTCCAATTCTCAGGAATGCCTTGGCTTTCACAGTGGGGGCCTGGAATGCTGGTAACATCACAAAATACTAACACACAAGTAACTGGCATTTGAATTCATGGAACCAATTATCCTTTCTTTTGTGCTGTCTCAAAATTGAATTTTAAATATTATAAAGTTGTGATTGTCTTTGTTAAGGGAGAGAGAGGAGACATGGATAATCCAAAATATCGGTCAATTTAACAACCTTATTTCTTTCTGACTTTGGAATATATTATTTCCTTGTGTATCATGTTGGCCTCATTATATCTTCCTTTGGGTATTTAACATTGGGAAATAACGACCAATTACAGAGCACCAGCAAATGACAGTCAGAGAAGTGACAGAACGTGACGTGTTCTGGGTATCAAGACAGTAACCTTGACAATGTGCTCTGTCTAAATCCACAGACAGCTTCTTGAGTTGATGGGGCTCAACTTCTAGAATTTTGAAATTTCAAAGTCATTCCAATCGACTTTAAATCTGCTAGAGAGAAGGTGGGTGTCTTAGTAGCACGCCCAATCCTGTTTGCTTGGAAAGAAAACAATCTGACTTGAATAGATATGAGGGGTTAGCTGATGCCAGGGTCTGAAGAAAAGAATTCAGGAGTACTGACCAGCAGTTCGGGTCCATCCTTGTTTGATCCTGCCATGGGATTTTTGCATGGCTCCGGAAAGTAAGTGATACCTATATGATTTGATACTGTTACAAAAGGGTAATTTGACTGACAATCTGGCGCAGACAAATGAAAGTGTTTACAGGGTTTAATATTTAATAACATAAAATGAAAAATTCGGCAGGAGCAGGCAGGAGATGAAAAGATGTGCAGCAAGTCAGAATTCCTGAGGGCTGTCAGGGCTGCTGCCTCTCCTGGGGGTCTGGGTAAGCGAGGCGCTGCTCTGCAGAAATTGTTATCTCGGGTGTATTGACTGCGTTTGCTCTACTCAAGCTGTCAGCGTCTTCCTCCTGTCTTTATTTTATTTTTTATTTTCAACATTATGGCATCCTCCTAAACCCTCCCATAATGTTTGGCCTTCAGAGTTTAGCCACAGGGCCATCAAGTGCTCAGCCGTGGAGGTGGGCTAGGCTGGGACCTGACAGTTCTGTCTGCGAGTGGCAGCTCGATAGCTCTGCTTCCCCAGGTACCTGTGAGCTTGGAGTCCAGCCACCTGCCACAGACCCTTCTCCTAATCGATTTGGATGAGAGGATGACAAGCTTGCTCTTACAAACTATGTGTCCCTGCTCTGTGTTATGTTACTTCACCTGTAGACACCTCAGCTTTCCCATTTGGGAAACAGGAATTACACACCTACCTTACAGAACTGTCTGGAGATGATACACCTAAGAGGCTCAGCACACTTTCCAGCACAGAGCCATCCTCAGTGAGTGGCAGCTCCTGCTAGATCAGTGTCTCCCCAGAAATCTGTGGATGAATTAAGGGACGGTCTGGATTCGAGAATACCCAGCGCTGAACCCAGAATCCTAAAATTCTTGAGCTGGAAGGGCCCTTGAGGTCTTCTCATCCACCTACCCACCTGTCTTCCCATCAGCCCAGAAGCGGGCAATCTCTTTACTGTTAAAACACCATTAGAAAAGTTTCTGAAATGTTCTCTGACCTGGGGACTGGCATTTACACAACCTCACAGGAGCCTGAGTAGTTCAAACACCTCTTGACCTGTTACGGGGAGAAGAGAGGGTACAGGGAGGGGACTGAAGCCCCTTGTACAGCCCTTCGTCTTGTGTATATAAAATTATTCCATCTCCATCAGCTGCTCCTCAGTGATTTTCTGTGCCCCAGTGCTCTTTCACCAGGTCCATCAATTCTCCGAAGAACACTGCAAACCGCACCTACCCCTTCAGTCTCGGAGTGTGGGAGAGCTCTGTGCTAACAGGTCAAGTCAACAAGCTTGTGCCCTGTGTTAACCAGGCCAAAGTCGTAACGGAATCGCTTCCCACTTCACAAAGCTGCCCTGTGGCCCTCCTCTAAACTTTCACCTCAGGCGCCATTTTGCAATAATAATAATAACAACCTATTTTCCTAATGCCCTTTTCTACCTGTGAAAATCTTCCACATTCCACTTGACCTTCACAGCAACCCACCACTGAGATGAGGAAGCTGGTGTTGAGAAAAGCCAGCTGATTTGGCCAGGGTCATATAATTAGAACGGAATGGCCACTTAACCCCACGTCTTCTGAAGCCAAGCCCTGTGCTCTTCCTATTACACAGCAAATAAAAATGACTGGTTCTCAACCGGGGGCGATCTCCCCCAATCCTTCTCCAGGGACATTTGGCAATGTCTGGGGCCATTTTGCGGATCACCACTGGGGACTGGGTGGGTGCTAGTGAGCATCTAGCGAGCAGAGGCCAAAGATGCCGCTAAACTTCCTACAGTGCACAGGGAAGCCCCTCACAGCAAAGAATTATCCAGCCCCAGATACCACCAGTGCCGAGACTGAGAAACCCTGCCTTCCACTTACCATAAGGGGCAAATAACAGAATCCAGTGACCTGACTGTCAGTCCAGGCCCACTTTCCTGATTACCGTATCGGGCCCCCTTGCTTTCCCCAGAGAAACTTCATGGATGTTTGCCAAGGAAGTTGGGATAATCAGAAGAAACTTAATGGCTAAATGCAGAGTTGTTGGATTTTGTAAAGCCGCTGGTAAAGTTATTTTCAGTTTGCTTTTTAAATTAGTTTGGGAGGTGGTGTTCTTCTTTACATAATTACAAGCTGACAAACATGCTTCTGTACTTTTTTTTTTAATTAACAGATATTTGTATTCAAGTTCTCCAAATTACACACCGCAGCTTGCACATTACAGGACAGCTGCCATGCTCCAGATGTGGGCAATAACCAGAACACGGTAATGTCAAAATGCAAAAGAAAGAAAGGGAAAAGGAAGAAAAAGTTAATGTATTTGGATGGAGAAGAGCAATTCTAGTTAATGTGTTTGGATTTTTTTATGGAGATGAATACCTTAGATTCTCCCAAATTTTCAGCTTGGTTTGAACATTTGGGGAGAAGCCGTCTGGGTCATTCATTGCTGCCATCAAAGGCTCACCAGTGCCTTGTAAAAGCAGATTACAGATGAAATGGGGCACGTATAAATGTTAACAGTGTGCTGGAGAAACTATTCAAATAGCTCCTGTTTACAAGCACCCTATTAAATGTGCTAAGCTCCTCCTGAAGAAGGCTGCCCTAAGATGGGTAAGCTGTCATATTTATTTATTTATTTATTTAGCCCATGTATAAGGCTTTTTGTTCACTTTATCCCAGAAGCAGGCTCTCAGGAGCCCACAGATCAGGAATTGTACACAATAGCCCCTTGCCACAGAAAAACGGCAGGGGTATAAGATGAAATTTCCAGTTGCAGGTCTGCTAGCAGGCTTGCTGTGTGACTCTAGGAAGGGGATCACACCTCTCTGGCACTCAGTTCCCTCATTTGTGAAAAAAAAGAGTGGGTGTGGCTGGATGATCACTAAAGTCCCTTCAGCTCTAACAGGATGTGAGTGTTTTCGACCATCGTATCGGATACAGAAAAAGTCTGCCACATCCTTGGAACAGGTCTCTGATGGGAGGGAGTCACTTTGGACCTAGATGTCTGAGCACCTGCTCTGTGACCACCTATCAGAGGACCAGGCTCCGAGCACAGCATACTTCTGCTGGGACAGAAGAGGGCGCTCAAGGGCCAATGAAGCCACTTAACTGTGAAAACCAGGTTGGGGGCAAAAGGTGTAGTGGACATCTGGTCAAGGAGGTTTCACTTTATTCACTTAATCAATAAACACTTGCTGAATGTCTCCCATAGGCACAGGGGAAGGAGAAATAAGACAGGTTTTCTATCTTGAGGATCACCAGTCTTCCAGGGAGAGGGGGTTACCACAGGGGAAAACATATGGGCAATTCAGTGTGGTCTGGCAAGTCCTAAGATGGGGTTGAGAGTAGGCATGGGTGCTGTGGGAATTCACAGAAAGAGTGAAAGAAAGCTACTGAGGAGATGATATCCAAGCAAAGCCCAGAAGAACGAGTGGGTGTGAACCAGGGCAGAGGAAGTCAGACCTCCTGGCAGGGTTGTGGAGCTGTGGGCAGGGTGATGATGCAGCCTGGGGAGTCCAAGGCCCTCCAAGCAATCCCACATTAGGATACAGGACATGTCCTCCTCAGAGACAAATTCTACCCAAGTGAATAAAGGGAAGAAACAGCAGCAGTGAAAGAGCCTCCAGCAAACTGTGACGGTGGCCTCGATGGTCTTCATATGATTGACGGCACGAGGCTACTGTGAGTAACTTAGGGATGACGTGCCCTCCTGGAATATGGCTTTGTGGATCTGTTCAAAGTTGGAGATGGGTTCCTTCCAGGATTCTCTTGTTGGATCGAGGAAAGAGGCAGCAGGGGGGGTGTTTCCATGTTTTTTAATCTTCCACCTTCTCCCTGCTCTTGACTGCCTGGGAACAGCACAGTGCCGGGGTCCAAGTGCGCAAACAAAATGGTACTGAAGGGTTGGTATGTCATTCCAGCGAAACCCATGAGAGGAATCAAAGTCTTGTGTTAATATGCTTAGTTAATGCAAAACTCGACCTGAGTTCAGACAACACAGTACAAAAGAAAACCTAGCTGAAACTAGCCTTCTTTTACCCAAGTCATAGAACAGCCAAACTGCCTGGTGTTGACACTGCCACCTAGAGGTTGACTCGGGAATTGCAACCTTCCCTACCACCATCCTCTTCCCCTCAGGGATATTATGCATTTGAAAAATCCTTCTTCCTGTTTTTCACTCTTCACAGCTCGGTTAATTCTACTTCAGGCATGCTGCTTTACATATCTGTACATATTTCTATTTGTCTCCCTTTTAATTTTTTCTTAATTTGAGTTTTCTAGGAAATTCCCTCCTCTTTCTTCTTTTCTTCCCTTTCTTCTAGTCTCTCACATTCTCCTTATTAAACAGCATTCTTATTACAGTTGACCCTTGAACAACATGGGTTTGGACTGTGCAGGTCCACTTATACATGGATTTTTTGTTCATTAAATAGTACTACAATACTGCGCTATCCATGGCTGGCTGAACCCGCAGATGTGGAACCACGGATAGAGAAGGCCACCTGAAGAGATATAGGTGGATTTTCAATCGCATGGAGATTGGCGTTCCTAGCCCCGGCATTGTTCAAGGGTCACCTGTATCATCCACAGGTGAGTGTAAATCTAAGTGATATAGTTGTATCAATGAAACAGAAATCCATAACTTTAGAGCTAAATTAGACGTAAAGAAATCTGGGGCTTCCCTGGTGGTGCAGTGGTTGAGAATCTGCCTGCCAATGCAGGGGACACGGGTTCGAGCCCTGGTCTGGGAAGATCCCACATGCCGCGGAACAACTGGGCCCGTGAGCCACAACTACTGAGCCTGCGCGTCTGGAGCCTGTGCTCCACAACAAGAGAGGCCGCGATAGTGAGAGGCCCGCGCACCGCGATGAAGAGTGGCCCCCACTCGCCGCAACTAGAGAAAGCCCTCGCATAGAAACGAAGACCCAACACAGCCATAAATAAATAAATTTATAAAAAAAAAAAAGGAAATCTGTACCATCAAACTTTAAACCCTGACAAATGCCCTGACAACCTTTCAGGGTCCAGAAATGCCATGATTTGCATCAATATACTGTCCTCTAAAGAAATATGATTTTTATTAAATATCAAACTACTGAATAGTTTTTATTTTACCTTTTTTTAAATTCAATTATTGAATTGCTAATGAGTTCACTGATGTAGTGACAGGTGTGTTTTCTATTACACATAAAATTGTAAACACAGAGTATTTCAACCACATTCCTAGTTAAATAAAATTCTGTGGATGGACTCAGGAATCTGGTCTAATTTAGAACATTGCTTCCACAAAAACAATGTTTGCTGAGTTCCAAATAAGTGACACCTAAGGAAGCGAAGAAACACTTTCACATTAGTATCTGATGAGCATCTAGTAGACGTCTGTCCACACAGCAGCAGAGGGATAGACTGGCACTGTGGCAGTGCTGTGGCCTCTATCTCAGATTCCAGCCTCTAACACCTCCTTCACTTGCAGTGGCTCTGAAGGGCTCAGGGAGTTTTAAGAGCTGAAATAGTAAACAAATGTTGCTTTTCAATTCTCCTTTAATCTATTGTTTATCCCCCCAACACAACGGCTTTCACCTTCCTTGGTATCTCTTTATTGTCATCTCGCTCAAAGAAGCACATCCTTATTTAGGTGGGTTTTGAGTATTTATGAGCAGACTGTATTATCTACAATTCTGGTGACAGAAATTCTAGAAACAGAACTGAATAAACATCATGAAAAGTGCAATGGTTTGGAGATTAAACCATTAGTGAAAAATGATCAAGGTCTGTTTCTGATTCTTGAAAGAATAGGGGATGCAGAGGCAACTCTTTGAGTGCCCAGTTTTCCCAGCTCTGACCTGAGAATAATGATGTCTACCGAAAAGATCATAATCATTACAAATTGCTTAGAAATTCTCAAGAGGTAACAGCTAGATGTGAAAATGAGAGTTAGAAGCCACTGGAAGCTGGACAGGCTTTTTATGTCCTGTTCTGGGTGCTGCTTCCCCATCCTGTCATCTGACCTTTGGCATGTCATTGAGCCTCTTTGTTTTTTGCACCCATAAAAATACGATCACATTACCTTAACTCAGCAATACTAGGAGGGGGAGTTCCTGCAGGAAGAGCTCTGAAAGGAACCATGGAAGAGAAAAAAAAATCGTTCTGATTCTCTGCTCTGAGATCAACCTAAGGTGTTATCATGGGAGGCACCTGTCATAAATCAATGTCTCCAACCTCCAATTAGCGAAGAGCACTGAGGCAGTGCTTCTGCATCTTTCCTACGGTCCATCCTGTAAGGCCTACAGATAAAGAGGCAGGGGAACCTTGCTATTTCTTTCAAAAGACTCTAATGATTCACTTGCAGTGGTTTTCCAAATACACAGGTTCTATGTGACTTGGGCTCAGTCCATTGTACAGACAGGATGACCAGCAACTGAACCCGACGAGGTAAGAGCAGCATCTGAATATTCAGTCTAGGAGAGACAGATTCATGGTAGAGAATTTATACGGCCCCTTCTATTTATGATTAGAAACTCCCTGCTGCAAAGCGACACCGAAGCTCATCTGGTTTCTCTTGTTTGGAAAGTTGAGAATTCTGGATGAGTTAGAGAGGATGACACCTCAGCGCCTGTTTCACTGGAAAATATCACAGGGTATAGTCACTACGTGCACATTTCCTAGACCTGGCGATGGTACAGAAAAGGCCTGGTAGAGAGAGAGCAGGATTATGCATACATATTCCTTCCCACGCTGTGTTTCCCGTCCCCAAATTAAGAGGGAAAGCCACACACCAGATGTATCTGGGATGGATATGTTCTTCCTTTCGGCTGCCCAGCATTGGAAATATGAAGAGTTGACCAAGTCTGAACAAGCATAAAGCACTGAATGGCTTCACTGTGGAATTGGCACCTGTAACATTTTACCTGGTATGTAACTTAATTCCTCCCCAAATCCTCATTGAGCACCTACTATACACAGACAGGAAGCAGAGTTAGAGCTGGTCTCGGCCCTCCAGGAACTCACAGGACAACAGAAGAGATCATGAATCCTACTTCTGCCCCCAGAATTACAGAACATGAATCTGCCTCTTCTCAGAGGGCGAGAACATGTGAGCACCACAGGGAAGGACATTACCTGTCACATAAACCACCACATCCCAAGAGTTTAGCGTGTACCTGGTACACTGGGAGCACCAATAAATATTAGTTGAATGAATCAATGAGCAATAGAAACTAACATTTATTGAATCCCTTTTTGCCGGACAGTGTATTACATACTTTGTATAAGTCATTACTCTTAATTTTTCCAAACTCTGTAAAAAGCATTATCCTTGTTTTACAGATGTCAGAATGGAAACACTGTTGAGTCACTTGCCACGGTCATAAAGCCTGTGTTTGAGTTATGTACCTCCTAAACTCAGGCCATTTCTACTACACCGTACTAGTCTAGATAACTCAGTTTTTGACAAGTGGATTGAGATCCAGAGAGGGGCAAGGTCTCAGTCAGGATCGCCCTGATCGATTTTAACAAAACTGGGTCCAGACCGAAGCTTGGAACACTGGTTTCAGCTGCCACCAGGGTTCTTTGTCACACAGCAGCAGCTGACCCCACTCCACCACTGCCTTGTTTCTGCTGACCATTGCAGGCCCCTCAGCCTTCACATGGGGCACATGTGCCTTAGCCAGCTCTCTCTTTGCCACTGAGCCGGGGCGCTCAACGTTACCTCAACATTGGGTGGGTCAGTTTGAACTTGGCAGTGTGGGTGGGACTAGAAGTTGTCTGATGCAGAGGTCCTAAGAAGACGCCCCCACCATAAAAATGAGCAGATTTTCATGCCAGGGGACATTTGGCCTGTGATTCAGAAGCCCGTGACTAACATGTTCATGCGGATTGGCCGCAGGACTCAATTTCTGACTCTTTTTTTTTTTCAAAACTCAGAGTTGGCAGTGAAATAAGTTGTGTGCTAAATTGTTCTCCAGCCCCTATGGGTTCAACTCTGCCCTTTGTTATACAAATCTAATTCCCATTGACTTTGGCCAGCATCCTGCTTGAGTGAAAGAGAGTGTAGATTAAATGCTATCAATGCAATCAGAGCAAAATATTGCTCCTTTTTCTGTCACTTTTTATGTGGATGATAGGGAACATGAATAAACGGATTTTCTTTCCCCACCCCTCGGCAATTGTTTCAGCTAGCTGTACCTAACATTTTTCAAGGCAAGAGAAGAATACTAGGGAAGAAAGAGAAGGTGTGCATGTGTGGTGTGTGCACACATGTGGCACCCCTGCAGGCACTCCTGGGTACTGTATCCATCAGGGGCCTCAGTGGCAAGCAACACGAGCCATCTAGCTGGTATAAACAGTAAACAATATTGGGCAGAGCACAGAATTTCAGAAGAGCTGATGACCAGGCTCTGAGGTAGTCTACGTAATACCCCAAACCATCTTCAGAACTCCTGCTGCTGCCAAAATACACACTGACCCTGCGTTGATCTGGCCACAGCTGCCAACCCTGTCAGAAGGATGCTCTGCTTAACCTCTTCTCGACACAACCAGCTCTCAAGACTGAGTCTGGGAAGTGGGTCACATTAGCAGTGACTGGGTCCTGGGCCTGCACTCTAGCTGCAAGGGAAGCTGGGAAAACCAGGATCTGCATTTTTGCAACTTCTACCTAGAGGTGGGAGGAGCCTCTGTTTCCCACCAAGACTCATGGATAATGAATTTCCCCCAGTAAAGGAAGGGTCGCTGGAATCTGCAACTTAAACAGGCACCCCAGGCCATTTGGATGCACAAGAAAGCTGGAGAGCCCTGAAGTCTTGCCCTTCTTGCCTCAATAACACACAATTCCTCCACCCTTCCGTAGATGGCATCATCCCCAGGCTCTTCACCACCCTGGCCCTCACAGCCTTTTTCGGATGCCCCTGTTTGTAAGGGGCTAAGATGTGACCTCAGGGCGGAGCACACACCTCCCACGTGTGGTCACATCAGCAGAGAGTGGTACCGCTACTGTCCCCAGTGCTACTGTCCCCAATACGAACACAGCGTTTTCTACTGAGGCAGCAGAAGAGTCCATTGTGTGTAACCATGTCACACTGTTAGCTCATACTGAGATTTCAGTAAACAAACCTTTTCAATTAAGACTCTGGAATTGAGACAGAGGAAGATCTGTTTATCAAATTTGTGAATAATACAACATCACAAAGGAAAGACAGATTCTGAAATGACACTAAGTTCTTTTCTTAAATGAGATGTTAGCATGACTTGCTGTGAGCAAGCCCAAGGTGCTTTCAAGTGACCACAGGTGACTTCCTGGGTGTTGATGAACCATCTACTTCATCTCCTGCAGATTTTTCTTCCCGGAGGTCTCTGTGAAATCCACTTGTCTGCTGTTTCTAGAATCTACTGCCATCTACTCCTCCACTTAAAAAAAAAATGGTATTTTTCCAGACTCTCATATTTTCCATTATTTCTTGACTATTGTTCACCCAGAATGGTTCCAGGATCTTATCTTCAAATTGTTTCAATATCCTGGGAAGTTAATTTTGTTAGGTCGTGTCATCAGATTTGTTTTAAACATCTAATCATCATCATGATAGCTAACATTCGTTGAATTTTTTTAGGTGTTATGACATTGTGTTATTTGCATCAGATTTTTAAATCTATACAACAGATCTATGACATCTGTACTCTTGTTATTACCTCTGTGCTATAGATGGGTAAACTGAACCAGGAGAGGTTACTACTGGCACAAGTTTCTGAAGTGGCAGAGCTGGCACTGAATCCTTGATCGTTGGGACTCTGAACCTTATATAGACTCTTACCATCATACCACCTTGCTCAGGTTTCAATTCCATCTCCACCAAGTTTATTCTCCCTCAAATAGGAAAAGCATAATAGAAAAGACAGAACCAAAAGAGAAGCTGAGGAGAAGTTCTCTGTAACTGATTTAACATTGTGCGCCTTCCTTAAGAAGTACTAAAAATCTCCATTTTGTCTTTTCCAATGGTTTGCTTTTTTCTTTTTCTGCAAACTTGGCTCAGTCTGGGTCTTTATGTCACCTGGTCCTCCTCCTCTTTTGTACTCACCCTGTGCTAGGTGCCCACCTTCCATCCTTTCTATGCGTCTTGTTACAACCTGAGCCCCTTGGGGTGTTGTCTGCGTAGCCATGCTGGTTTCTTTAGATGCTGCCCAATGCTTCAGCCGGATGATTGTGTTGTCAAAGTATATTCTGATTTTTGAAGCTCCCACCCTTCTGGAACCACCTTTCCTTTTGCTTGCCCTTTCTACATCTTTCTTTTGTGGATTTCAGCAATAGGCCTACAGCCTAGGATAGGCATTTGATCACGCTCAGTGTCCTGTTTTTATTATAATTCTGAAGATGAGCATTCATTTTCCTTCAAGGTTCCTGTTACATTCATTCATTCATTCCTGCATTCTTTGAACATGCCTTTCCTGAGGGCCTACTATGTGCCTAAGTCATCAAGAGGTTTATGTCTTGTTGGCATAAGGCCTGGCACACTTTTGGTATTCTATAAATATTTGTTGAAAAAGAGAAAATTACTTAGGCTTGAGCCCAGAGTGTCAGAATCCCTAACTGATTTTTTTTCTCAACATTCTGAGAAATCAAGCCGCCTATAAGGTGATTAAAAATATGTCAAGAACTCTGCTTTTGCTGGACTGACCTTCCAGCCAATGTCCAGGGAGTTGAAGGTCCCCATCATGGCAGTAACTTACTTCTGTGCCAATTTATACTTTGCATCAGGAAAGAGCATGCATGTCCTGTATGCTACATAGTCAGAGTAATCCCCTTCTGTTTCTTTTTTCTTTGTACCCTCACTCAGATTCTGCCCACCACGCTTCCCACACCCTGGTACGTGGGTTCCTGCACCACGGTTGTGCTTCCTTGATGTCCAGTACTGCCAGCTTCATCCTTACCGTGGTCCACTCCAAGGTGCTTCCTACCAAGCCCCTGACATCAAGTCCAGGGGATAACTGTTAACACTTTGGTGCTAGATTTTAACGCTAACTTAATGTATCATTATGTGCTGTGTGTCTGCAAAAATGTGGTTCTTTCGGGGTTGCTTCTGTACCTCTTTCTCTGATGTTTTCTTTGAGGGGTTGCTGTGTACTCATCTCCCACTAACAATCTTTCTGTGTCATATCTGTTGTCCTCTCAGATGGGTGTGTCTTCATCCTCCTCTACAAATTTCAGTTTCAATGACCTTCAATTAAGTTTCCTCCACCCCTATGTGTGGAATCTCTGTAACTAACCTGCACTCTTTCTTCCTTTTTGCCTGTCCTCTGCAGCAATTACATCCTAAAGCAAAGCACCCAATAACCATACACTGGTTATTGCCTCTCCCATCCAACACAAGTTACACTTCCAGGCCAGGAAGCTCCCTGACTTCTGGCTCTGGGCACAGTGCATGAAAGCACTGGTGCTACCAATGGCCTCGATGCCCCTTGGTTCCGGCCACACCAAGCCCCTCGTAATTCCCGGAACTGGCTGCATTCATCCAGGTTTTAGCATATGCCATTCCCTCTGCCTGGAATGCCCTTCCCTTCCCCTAAGCTCCCTCCCCCACCCCCCTACACCCCCTGTTAATTTTCTTAGCTAATTTTTGTTTTTTTTGGATTTGAATGTTTGCTTTTATTTATTTATTTAACATCTTTATTGGAATAGAATTGCTTTACAATGGTGTGTTAGTTTCTGCTTTATAACAAAGTGAATCAGCTATACTTATACACATATCCCCATATCTCCTCCCTCTTGCATCTCCCTCCCACCCTCCCTATCCCACCCCTCTAGGTGGACACAAAGCACGGAGCTGATCTTCCTGTGCAATGCAGCTGCTTCCCACCAGCTATCTATTTTACATTTGGTAATGTATATATATCCATGCCACTCTCTTAGCTAATTTCAGCTCATCCCTGGAGCTCCACTTCCTAGAGGAAGTGTCCTCTGAGAGCTCTCCCTAGCCGGTGGGTTAGCATCCCTCCTGTCTGCTCCCACAGAGATAACTCTGTGCAGACCACCCCGGGCCCCATCTTCCTGCACTTCCTGCACAATTGCTCGTTTTCATATCTGTCTTCCCTTCTATGTCCTGTGCCCCAGGATACCTCGGGATATACTTGCCTTTCTAAAAGTTTGGCACACTTTCCAGTGTGTACTGAGAAAACATCGGGGGTCTTCCCAGAGGTGGAAAACACAATTTCAAGGGAAAGAATGGTGAACGCACAATTCACAAACAGAACCGATCTCCCAAATGCAGTCAAAAGCCCAAAGTCTCAGACAAGCAGCTATTAAGGACGTACAGTCCAAATTCACTCGGAACAAAAGACCCATCTATAACCACTATTTGTCACCCAGAAAACACTCTCTTTTTGTTCCATTGTCAGTGCTCCACAGACCACATCTGCTTTTGAACAGAGGGGGGAAGACAGAGAGGGAGAAAGAAATGAGAGTATGGGTTTTGTTTATTTATTTATTTTACATATAAATCAGCTAATCTGTTTAACATTCATATTAAAGTTGTAATCACCTTTGCACACATTAAAATACAAACCAGCACAAGTAATAGGCCTTAAGAACAACATTACAGTAGTTATTAACATATAACAGCTACCTTATCAACTTACAACATCCCTATAAAATAATAACTGCATCCAGGATTGATTTGAGGGAAACTCATTCTCCCAGAGCACTGAAGCCTGACCCAGAGACTGGGGAAGCCGAGAATCGGGCTGCTCTGCCTGCCTATAGAGGCAGCTTTGGGGTAGTGCCAAGAACACTGGATGGGGAAGCAGAAGGTTTGAGCTTCCTCCGTTCTGGCTTTATTACATGGGAGGTATGACCCGTCGCAAATTTCTTAGACTCATTGAGACTCAGTTTCCTCACCTGCAAAATGGAACGAAGGATCTTTTCATCTCAGTGTTTTTGTGGAGAATCAAATGAGATCATGAGAAGCACCTGGCCTGTGTAGCAAGCGCTTAATAAACATCAGTGTCTTTTCAGAACAATTAGATGCTGGATGGGGCAAGGGCCGAACAGGATGCTGCAGAGAACTGGACAAGCTCTAGACAACAGTGTATCTTTTACACTCATTCATTTCATGTACTCACTCATTAACTATTTGTTGATGGTCACAGATGATCAGATGATACGAAAAATGTTAAAACATTAGAGTTTCTCTCCTTGTGGGACTTGCCATTGAGTTGGTGAGATATTGAGTAAGCAGCAGTCTGGACAGGATGGATCACCTGATACTACAGGATATTTACCTCATTGTCGGGGGAGGACAGAGAAAGCGCAGTCTCTAAGCTGCAAACAGGAAATGACTTCATGCGAGAGGTGAGGTTTGAGTTGAGCCTTGAAACAGGAAGAGTATTTTAATAAATGATGAGGAAAGAATATTTAGGCTGAGGGAATAGCATATCTCAAGAAATGAAGGCATGGTACATCCAGGGAACATCATTTCTTTTTCCTTTTTTTTTTTTGGCTAAAGCTAGGAGAGCAAGGAGAAATGGAGAGACGATGATGCTAGGAAGACAGCTGGTGCCAGATTATATAGCACTTTCAGTGTGGGCTGATGGTGTAGACTCAGATTCCAGGGGGAGGTGTGGGGCTCAGTTTACAGGTAACCAGTGGACTTGCTGAGATGGGTAAGAGTAAATCTGACTTGTATCTTAGGAAGCTACAAGTAGTGAAGAATGACGACGGTGAAGGATGACTTCGGAACAAAAAGTGAGGAACTTGTGAGGATGCTCTAATACTTTGGGAGAAAAGGATGAGAACAAGTTGGGCAATAGAAGAGAAAATAGAGACGGTGCAGAGAAAATGTGTTATGGTAAGAGAGCTGATTGGCTGTGGGAGATGAAGAAAGAGGCTGGTGATAACTTGGGTTTCAGAACAAGGTACTGGGAATATGGGGGTAGCCTTCACTGAGATTAGGACCACAACAGGGGATACAATGACTTTAGTTTTCAGATTGTTGAATTAGAAGTGAAAATGGGGTATACATGAGAACTCATGGAATAGGAAACTAAATGACTCCCAAGTATATTCTCATTGTTACCTGCTCTCACAATTAGCCACTAGAATGGGTGCTATGGGCTTAAACTTGGAACCAGCCAAGATTGAGTTAGGACAAAATCAAATAATTTGGGGATCACTTAGAAATGTTAATTCCTAATACTCTATACAACAGACAACCATTAACCCAATTCAAATTGCCAGAAAATGCCGTTCTTACATGATGGGGCTACAAATTCTGATGCTGAGGGTTAAATATTTGAAGGCTGGAACCACAGGACACCTTTTAGGACAAACTGCTACCCAAATGTCTAGACAAAGAGAAGAAAGATGGCCAGTGAGCCCCAGACGGGGTGTTCTTATGTTCACAGCCTTTCTATCGTATTTCTTCTTGGAGGTTAACCCAAGGTCCAGGCAGGGTGCAGTGACCAGTATCTAGTGATTTCCTACCAGAGCCTCGAGAAGAACGGACAGCCCTCAGGCCCACTGAGAACACATGGGCAAACTGTCATCATCCTGTAGAAAATAACCAGGAGGTGTTACATGTGCTTGAGCTCCAGGACCCAGGGCAGAAGAAAGCACAGCACCTGGATGGGTCCCTGAGGAAGAGCTACCCTCACCTGGACCTGTCTGGTTGCAACACGACTCTGCCCCTCACCCCCCCAGTTCTAGGACGAAAAGGCAGTAGGCTTTTTTTCATGTGGGAAAACTTCCTGCCCTTCATGACCTTGCTAAAACCATGTGTCTGGATGTCTGACGAGAAGCCAAACCCACTCTGGGGGCTGTTTTCAACGCACCCCCTCAGTGGAGCGGGCTCCTAGCTTGGTGCCGGGGGGCACCTCCCTCCTTCCCGAGGGCGGCCCTCCCCTGCCCTGGGCTACGGTGCTGGTGTCTGGTGGGGCGGGTGCCCGAGGAGATGGCTGAGCTCCTGCACCACAGGCTCCCTTGCCAGGGGACTTTGCCAGGGATGGCAGCCTTTAAACGCCTCATTAATATTCAAATCTATTCAAGTCATTTCAATTTGAATTCAATGCATATTATCAGATAGAACAAAATGCAAATATATACAAATTCATCCATATGAAGAAATAAATAGGGGGAGCGCTGCATGGTGGGATTATAATCATTCCCAGGGCTTGTCTCTCCTCTAATTCCCCAGAGCCCCGGGGTTAAAGCTGATTGTGATGCTCCCCTTGGGACAGTTTAGCAGCAACATAACCTTTCCTGGACTCAGGCTCTCGCAGGGTTGAACGTTTTGTAAACCTATCTGAAGATGCTATCATCGCCTGCTGATGGAGTCTCTCCCTGGGCTCCCGGGGTAGAGCTGGGGGGGATTTCAGAGTGAGCGTGGGGTGGCGGCCGGCTCAGAGGCCCATCTGGGGCCTCCCATGTTGCATCCTGGAGGCCTGGGAGTTGGCCCAGGAAAGGGTTGGCCACTCCAGCCCTTGCCGTGCACCAAGGCAAGGGGCCAACAGCCCCCAGGTCTTCTATGGAGTCTTACGGCCCCTGGTGGCGAGGTGGGCAAGAAGGGCTAAGCTTCCAAATTCCTTACATGGCTAACCTGAGGGAGACCTCCCGAAGCCTTTACAGCATGCTAATGGAACCTCAAGACCTACACGATCCAAAGTGGTGTCTAATGCAATCATAACAGACCCTCTGCTTTGCTTGGGCACGTGGAAGGACACACATACTCATGCCTGAGCCTCCAAACCCATGTTCACTGCCACATACTTACGCCCACTGCCTGTGCCTCATGCCCAGCCAGAGACTCAGCAAGACGCAGAGGCCAGGAGAGAAAGATCTACTACAGCGAATCCACGTAGAAAAACCCAGTGTCCATGTGTCCTTTGTTTTACACTATTGCTGTTTATCTCCGTTCCATTTCAATGACTCCAAAGACAGGAGGAGGCCAGGCTATATGATATTTGCAAGGAGCGTTCCCATACTCCGTGCTAATGCAGTCAAAGTAAATCACTATTAAGAATCATTTAGTGAGGTTTAACTATAGACTCTGATAGATGCTCCCCTAATCTCTCCTCCATGGGACCAGAGGAACGTTGCATCTAGTAGTAGCTCCACTGATTGACATGGGCATAATTTATACCAAGTCATAGTAGGGTATTACAACAGCCATCCCACAGTAAGCACTTTTTACTTGATAATCCCAAAGTCCTTGATCAATATAAACGGGGTGGGAGATAGTTCTCTCTAATTTATGGATAGGGAGACTGAGGCACAGATTTCTCACACAGAGAGGCAGGATGGGAATGCCTACATTTTCCTGAAAAAGAGGGGCCACCCAGCTCCAATTTTGACTTTGGTCCCTGAGGTGGGAAGGATAATGAACCCCCCAGAGATGTCTTGTCCTAATCCTGGAATAGGTCACCTTACAAGGCAAAAAGGGCCTTGTAGATGTGATTCAGTTAAGAGATGCTGAGATGGGGAGATTCTCCTGAATTATCTGGGTGGGCTTGATACAATCACAAGCAACCTTATAAGAGAGAGGTGGGAGGCTCAGATTCAGTCGCAGTAGACGTGGTGACAGAGGCAAGAGGTCAGAGAGAGGCAGGCAAGCAGCCACTAACCAAGGGATGCAGGCGGCCTGCCTCTGGACGCCAGAAGAGGCGAGGAAAAGATTTCCCCTAGAGCCTTCAGAAAGAACCAGCCCTGTCCACACCTTGACCTCAGCCCAGAAGACTCATTTTAGACTTCTGGCCTCCAGAAATGTAATAGGACACATTCATGCTGTTTTAAGCCACTAAAGTCGGTGGTAATTTGCATACCAGCCATAGGAAACTAATATAGCCCCGTCCACTCTTTCTCAACTGGGGTTCCTCTTCTGAACCAGGAAAACCAGAAAACAATATGAGTATTTTTTTCCCTTCTCCCAAGCATAGCACATACCTAGAACCATTTTAGCTGCAGAGGGAACAATTAATTCATTAATACAATGGATGTCTTTTAGGCCTTTTGAGCTTAATTCTCCTGATGAACTCTGTTGAGAAAGGTTGCCTGGCCTCACCTGCTCCCCCAGAAAGCCACACACTGTCCTGCCTTGAAAAGAGAATGAGGATCCAAGCAGACCTGTCCTGACTTTGGGCACCAGCTCACCACGTCTGGAAACGCTAAACCAGAGGGTGACGAATACCTCCCCTCTGCTTAGCACGCTTCGTAACGA
Organism: Pseudorca crassidens; assembly: GCF_039906515.1. Lineage (NCBI taxonomy): Eukaryota > Metazoa > Chordata > Mammalia > Artiodactyla > Delphinidae > Pseudorca > Pseudorca crassidens. The sequence goes on from NC_090304.1 coordinate 102,847,167, forward strand.
TTCAAAGCACTCCTCAATAAGTAACACTTCTGGGAGGCACGTGGGAGAGGAAGCCTGGTTCCCTTTTACATAGGAAGGCCACACCCAGAGCCATGCCACAGACACGAGACAGAGGGAATGGACCCCAGGCCTCTAGTCTAGAGCTGGTGTCACATGCTCGGAGGATGAGGGGGTGTGGAGGGTGCTCTGGACCCCAACAAGGTCCTCCTCTATTGACAGTTGGACAGACTCATGGCAGGTGCCCTGGGAGAAGCTTCCAGGCACGGTGAAGTCCTCACTATACTGGAGCTACTAAGTCCCCTTATTATGCCTCATTTACAAGAGAGAGTCCCAGTCAAGAGCAATTTCCCCACAGCTTCTGCACAGAGACCCATGTGCCTCAGCTGGAAGCAGCCATCGCTCCTTTCCCAGGATCTTTGCTGAGCTCCCTGCACAAGTTGCTCTCCTGCCTCTCCGTGGACACACTGACCCCGTCCCAATCCACCTGATGATGCAGGAAATAACCCCCAGGGCCCAGTCTGCCAAGCGCCCTCTGAGGACATGCTCCTTGGAGGCAGGAACCCAGCATGGGGGGCATGGAGGAGGGAGAGTGGAAGAACTTCTGGGCTTGGATTTGGTTTCCACCTTCACTTTCACACTGACTACCTGTGTGACCTGAGAGAAGCCACTGAACCCGATTGACTCATTTTCCTTATTTTTTAAAGTGAGGGTGAGAGTTGACCATAATACATGTCAAAGGGATCTGAAACCATAACGTTCTATGTAAACGCCTGGGGGCGCTGAGGGTGCCTTCAAATCCGGCACCGGCCCCACCTCTCTCTCTCCTCCCATCACCATAGTCATCAGCTCCTGCATTTGGTTTCCTATGAGTGATTTGGGTTGAAGAAGGAGGCCCAGAGGCCCAGTGATGAGAACATCTTTTTTTACGAATTGAAAAATGAAATGACCATAAGCAGCTAGCAGATCCCAGTTCACAATGAGGCAAATATCAATGTCTGTGGTTGTATTGACCTTGAAGATTTTTTTTAAAAAAAAACATAACAAGAATTCTTGGGGTGCCTTATTTTATACGTGCGGAATCTGGACCCAGAAAATCCATCCTTTATGGACATGAGCATCTCTGGTATACAGCCCTGACTTAAACATTCTGAAGTGCAGGTGGAAGAAAATCTATGGCTGTCCTATGCTACGTTCTCTCCTGTCAGCACAGACCCTCACGTGGCTCTCCCGGGCTCCCTGAGGGGATCAGGGCTGAGAGTCACCCGGAAAGGAGTGATCCTCAGAGCTCTTCGCAGTGATGGGTGGGCAGAGCCACCACGTTCTAAATTGTATGTTCTTGGCCTTGGTGCTTGTCTGGTTTCCTAGCTCAGGACTCATGGAGATTCCTGGGTCCATTCTCACCGGGTAAGTCGCCCTAAGATAATGTGATATAAAACTCTTAGAGGCAGCTCCCATGAGTCACCTTACTTCCTCTGGTTAAAAACCACTCCCAAGACCCCTTGTACAGCCTAAGCTAATATAAGCAAGATTCACATGGAGGTGAGGTTGGGGGGGCCGGGGATAGAGTGGATGCAGGTGAGTCCCATGCCAGAAAACGCACCACCAGACAGACAAGTGTCCGTGAAGCTGTTCCTTTAAAACATCTCAGTATTTATTGAGAGGAACATTGTGACCTCCACGCCCCACCCCCACTGGTGCCTCATGGACACTCAAATCCTCTGAACCCTACTCAACAAAAGTAGCAAAACTGTTCGGTGTAAAGGATATTCATACTTGGATTTGAAAATACTTTTTTCAGTTCATATGGTTGCAACAGCCCTTAAGAAAGATGTAAACAGCCCTGCCATGCCTATGTAAACATTTAAGGTGGAAAACATAACATAAGAAGACTCAGACTAAGACTCAGACGTCAGACTAAGACGTTGACAATGTAAGAAGAATTTCTCTTAAAAGTACAGCAGTGTAAATATTTTTATTTTCCTTAGCAGGAATTCAGGGGTATGGATTTTAGAAAGTGGATATCCGTTGATAATAAGAGGGGAATGTAGATATTCTATTATTATTCGCAGGAGAAAAGGGGAGGAAAGTAATCTGTTTCTCTCGATGGTATTTCTTGATTCTGATCAGCTCAGCATTCAGCTGCTTTTACCTATAAAGTATGGATTTCTATCTGTGAATACCTCTGCCCTGGTCTGATGAAGAGAAAAACCAAGGCAAAGCTCATGCCCAGAGAAACGGGCATCCACGTGGATTTGGAGCCCTGGCGACAGCTGACAGTGCACTGCTGATGTGATCCGTGTGTTCCACTGAAGGGCTTGGGCTGTGGAATAAGAAGGAGGTTTCCGTCTTTCATGTGGAGATCTACCTGCCTGGCATTCTTCCTCTGTATTCCTCTGATTCGATTTAAAGGAGCTTTGAAAACTTCGAAGAACTTTCATGTTTTGCTAGTTTATCTTAAGTGTCTATCTGAAACCAATATTGTGATTTCAAGCATGGTCTTGGTAGGTACATGCCATATTCAGAAATAATTTCTGACACAAGATAAGATGTACCTGCTGGATCCAAAGTGAGGAGAGTCGAAGTCTGAACGGCATTTGGACTCCCCTGCTTTTCAAGAGTCTTTTCTACTTCTTCCTAACGACCAGTATTAATCATTTCAGAACCATGTGGTCTTCTGACATTTCTACTCTTCTAGACTTGACAAAAAGGAGGGTTTTGATGTCCTGAGTGCCTCTTCCCGTCAAGTAGCTCTGTTCTCACAGTGCACGGCTAACAGCAGACTAACCTCTCCCTAAGCAGAATGGGGTTTCACATTTTTTCTAATCCACTGAAGAAAAGTTAGGTGGTGATGGATTCCTGTTAAGAAATCAGCACTTGGTTTTCAAAATGTTAAGCTGAATTGGAGATGGGTTGTGGAGGTAAGAAGTAGCACCAGCCGTGGAGCAAAGCTTCTCAAATTCTTACTTGTGCTTTTGCATAAGGGGAGACGATTTCTTCCATTTTTACCAGCTCTTTTCCCCAAGCCCGACAAGTTAGGAACGAGGAGGACCACAGGCCCGGCCAGGGCTTTCTGTGGCTTATAAGGGACTAGTGGGACCAGAATTCCTCCTGAAGGGATGGGCGGCAAAGGACGTGGGTCTTCATCCGAGTGTTTCAATGGTGGTTCCATGCTTGTCTGTGGTGCGACCTTCGGGCAAATTATGGAATCTAAGCCTCAGCAGTTTTCATCTGCTAATGGGTATGACAGTCCCGGCTTTATCAGGTTGCTGTGAGGATTAAATAGGCAAATGCAGGCAAGCTCCGCAAAGGACCTGGCTATAGGCCTCAACAGTGCCTCCCCATGGCTGGTTCCAGCTCAACAACCGCAGGTGTTAGTGGTAGAAAGAGAAACACAATGAGACTATTAGAAGTTTTGCTTCTTCTCTGTTCTCACCATTTCCCCTCTCTATTGAAGGATCCCAGAGGGAGGGTCGTGTTTGTAAAAGAAGAAAGGGGAGCAGGTGGCCAAATCAGGGGGCCAGGAAGGCAGGGGACAAAGGGCACATACATACCACCTTGCTATAACATCTTTTTATGGGGGGAAGAGAGCTATCTCTATTATTTTTAGCAAATTCTCAAATCATGCAGCTCTATTTTTCCTCTCTGACCTGTGTTAGCATCACATCTGCAGTTTCAAGCAAGGTTTTGCAAACCTTATGCCAACAGTTTTCTTTTCTGATATGAGATACTCAAGGTATCACCTGCCATGTACCAGCGGGCCTGTTAGTAGTATGGACAGAGCATCCTATGTCCTCCCAACTCCGCTGCGCCCTCCCCCACCCCTAGGAAGACAGACAGTGAGTCTCCACACTCCTGAGCAAGCAGCAAGGGACAGTGGTGGTGACTCAGGTGTGGGAGGCTGCTCTGGCTTGAGCAAAACCTCATATAAAATCCCACTGGCAACCAAAACCTAATGGACAGTCACACAATGTCTGACGATTTCAGACAACATAAACAGCCAGTTCTACCGGCCACTCAGGCCACACAGAGAAGACAAGAGGGATGCTCCAGTGACGCCTCACCCTTCCTTCATCCCACATCTCACTATATTAGCTTATGCCACCCGTGGATCGACCCCGGGCAGAGGTCCAACCCGCTTGTAATTCTCAAAAGGTGAATAAGGCAGCTACCACCCCCTAGAAGATAAAGGAAGAGGTAAGGTGTTCTTGGGGCCAAGAGGACTCCTCCCTTTCCCTCCGACAGAGTGCAGGGCATCAGCTAGCCGTGTCTGTGTCAGGATCCGGTTACCCTGCCTGGAGAGACACACTTTCAAACGAGCAGCCGTGGCACATGGCAATTTTTAAAGGGTGCCTGTTTCTGTCCACAGGTGAAAACAGAGTAGCTCCTCTCGAGCCGGCCCGCGAGATCAGGGATTATGAGGACTAATTTGAGCATGTCTGTTTGGTTTTTTCAGCAGCAGAGGGGCGCAGCAGCAGAAATACTGGCTCCCAGATCATTAAAGGGGCAAACACCTGGGAGGGGCAGTGGGCTCCCCGGGGAGAAGTGGGGTTCCTGGCTGCCAGCCGCCCTCCTGGGAGGACTAACCCATCCATCACCCTCAGGACAGACATCACCGCAGACAGCGACACCGCTAGCGGGGGCTCTCTAGCCCCTCTCTCTGTAGCTCTTCCAAGCCCCTCCAGCATTTTGAAATGTGTCCACATACCTCTTGCCGCTCTACATAGGCGTCCCGCTTAACACTCTGCCCTCACATCCATCAGAAAGAGGAGAAAGGAAGTGAGCCTCCTTGGGGAGCTGCTGCCCTTCGGAAGGCCTGCTCTTCCCTTCCAGGCCCTCTGCCCGCCCTCAGCTGCCCCAGCTCCGTTGCCTGGGCACCCTGACTCTCTTCCTGGTACTAAGAGGCAGCCCTGGGCCTCCTGCTTTCAGCTCATTCTTGGGCTTTGCAAGCGCTGCTGCTGCCACCGTCAGGCAGATGTAGGAACTGCAGAGCTCACCCCGTTACAGATCCCACAACGTTCTGCTCTGCCAGCTCTTGACCGATATGGTCCCAAGACAAACACAGGCCCGGTCTCCCCAGGCCCCATCACAAGGGCGCAGTGTCTTATGCAAGAAGGAGGCTTCAGAGTCTAGCTCCCCGAAGAAATGGGACTCCCCGTGAACGTGGGGTAGACCCCAGCATCCTTAAGCGGGCACAGAAAAGTGCGGGTCGTAGGACGTGGAGAACAAAGCCACTGGGAGATTAATTGGCAGGTGCTCTTCCTCTGGGATGAGGGTAGGCAGGCAGGGAAGGGGGGCCGTCACTCCTTGTGTGGCACCGGGATGGGTCCCTGGGAGAGAGCTCTAAGTCTCTGTCCCCTGAACACCTGCCTGATGAGCCAGCTGGGCCCGATGTCACTCTGAAGCTGTCATAGCTCCCAGCATTGCCGAGGGTGACAGATGGCCTGTCACGCTGCACCGGAGCTGCATCACCTGTGACATGTGCAGGTGACTGACAGAGATGGGAACTGACACGCATTAAAGAACAGAAGGCCCGACTGTTTCTTGGGAGGAGTGGGTGGCTGCCAGAGAGTGTTTCTCTCGGCAGTGTTCCTGGTGACCCGATGGTCATTCAAGGCCTTGGTGGGAGAGGAACATCTTCCTACAGGGCACGACCACACTTTAAACCATCAAGGTCTTTCCTCCGTCCTCCAGTGGGGGGGCGCGTCTCAGCCTCTGCTGTGGTGTGTGGTGATGCGGGGGGATCCGAGGCACCATGTTCTTTTCTTTCATTTTTCCCCACATTTTATTCCAATAGTCGATATTTATTCATAGCCTCCCATATGCTGACTAGGGTGCTAGGCACCAGGGCGATAAAAGAAACGGAGATTTTAATCAACCAGTTAAGAATAGCCCCTGGCTTTTTTGGGTTGTTTTTGTTTTTGTCAGAACAGCTACGAAAGGAGCTACCCAAGCAGCAGCTCCTTGATTGCCATTCAGCCCAAAAGGCTGGCCTGTCATTTCCCCAGGTGGAGGGGCCTGGAAACCTCGGGCCTTCGAGTTAAAGCTGAAGGCTGGACAGAGGAAGGGACCGGCTCAGGCAGAGTCTGGAGTCGATCAAAAAGAGACAGAGCTGCAATGTGGGGTCACAGTTCAGAGGTCAACTCCCCAGTTTTCATAGGGGACACCCCCTGAAGCCCTCGCCTGTGCCTAGACACTGAGGATTTGCACAAGTTCTAAGAACGTGGCTCATCTCAGGCCCCAGCTTAGGATCCTCTCATGCGTTTGTCAGCGCTGCTGATGCGGATCCGCCAGCCTCTTGAGAAGCACTGAGGCTTCTCGACAGTGCAGTGAGCACGACGGGGAGTGAGCGCGGTCAGCAAAGGAACCTTTCTGAGGGCCTGATGGTGACAGTGGCCGCCTCTCACTGTTATCACAGTGACGAACGAAGCAGCGCTCGTGGAAAGCCATGTGCAACGCGGGAAGCTTTACACAAACGCTAAATATCATCATCATTCTGATACCATAATCATTGCTACCGCTGCTGCCACCAACAACAACCCAAAGAATCTGTCTGGCACCTGCAAGAAAATGAGCTAGACAAAGAGATCTATAACCCATCATCTACTTTCTAGATGATAGAGGATGGTAGAAGAGTGTATTATCCAAAATAAATAGCTTGTTGTTAATAGATAATATTTAGGAAATCTTGGAATTGGAGAGAATTTCGATGTTATCTAGGCTACCTTCCAATCTGACTCTTCCATTATCATTATTTATTTTTTTTAGGAGACTCACTTTATTATTATTTTTTTATTGAAGTATAGTTGATTTACAATGTTGTGTTAATTTCTGCTGTACAACAAAGTGAATCAAGTATACATAGATATATGTTCTTTATTATATTCTCTTCCATTATGGTTTAACCCAGGATATTGACGAAAGTTCCCTGTGCTGTACAGTAGGACCTTGTTGTCCATCTCGACTCTTCCATTCTCGATGGCCCGAATTCCACTCATAGACTTGCAGCAATGGCAGGCCATCTACCCAGCCAGCCTTCGACAGTAGGGTTAGCTGTGGACAGTCTTGGGGATGTCACTGTCTTCCTCCTGCATGCCAGTGCAGGGTTTGGCTTCACCCCTGAGCTTGTCCCACCAGCCCCGCCATCTCCTGAAGAGAGCGGGCCAGAGTGTGGAGCATGTGATCTGATGATGTTCTCTGCTCTTGAATGAAAGGTTACTGGGTGCTGGAGACTTGTAAGCATTTCCGAGTAAAATCAGTTAGCTTGTAACCTTGTTTCCCCCAGAGCCAGGGTAGCTTAGCTTCCTCCTGAGAACAGGAAAGAAGTCCTCAGCAGAACGTCCCCAGGCACCTCTTGCTTGTCTCATCCTTGCCCCCATCTGCCTTTCTGATTTACCATTTGTCCTCAATGTTAGGTTTCCTCCACCTCTGCCTAGCCTTCCAGGGGCCCCAGAAACTGGAAACTCCCATTCCTCAGAGCACTCCATCCGACTAACAGTCCTGCATGTACTCGGCCATCCCTGCTTCTGTGTTCTCCGTGGTCCTGTCCACTTTCCATCCCTATACACACTACTACGTAGGAAGATGAGTGAGGCTATTTCCACTCAATTCTACATTTTTTAAGCCCCATGTGCAACACAGGGAATACCAAGAATAAATAACATGTTGATCTGTCTCTCTCTTTTTTTTTTTCGTCCATTGAACCCATGGTATAGAGAGCATTACAGACCCATAAGCTACTAACGATGTTTCTAAAGAATAGACTTAATTCTGATGATCCATCCTCAAAACATTTAGCATGGTACCCACGACCATTCACAAGCTTCCTCAACACCCAGAAGTCTAGCCCCCAAACAAACCACTGCTTCTGAACCCTGACATCCTGTCCGCCCTTCTGACCTGTGCACACATCTGAGGTACCATCTGGGACCATCTTTCTTTGCATCATCGGGAGAACTCTAGACACCTTTTACGATCAAGTCACCTCCTCTGCACAGCCCTTCTCAATACCTTCAGCGATTCCTGATGCTCTCAGCACACTCTGACTACTCTGAGCTGTTGAATTGTAACGACAAGTCCGACTGTTTGCTCCTTGACTAGCCTGAGAGCTCCCCTGGGGCAGAAACACAGCCTCAGTCATCTTTTCATCAAAAGTCCCTGGCACAGTGTGTTCACCACGTAGGAGGCCCCCAGTGAGGGCTGGCTGAGTGGACAGGCTGAGCTCTGGTGTCAGAAAATGCTACTTAATCACAAAGGAAGGAGTAAGAAATGTGGCCCTCTGAGACGCAGACCCTCTGGAGCCCCTGGGGAAGAGTGTGGAAAGGCGAAAATGATGTTTGGTTGTCACTGCTGCAGCTGTCAGTGTCAGATTTCAAATTCCTGTCTTCTAGGCACTAGTTAGAAAGAACGTGAACTTGCAACAATTGTCCGGTGAACACAGGCCAAGCAAGCAGACCACCTAAGATAATCCAGCCTGATGGGCACACCTCCTTTTAATGAGGACACATGCATGCCATGGCAGCGTTGGTTTCAATGATCGAAAAACAACCTCAGGCAAATCTCCGTCGCTTTGCTCAGAAGGCCACCAACACCAGGTGGAAGATTAGGGGAAAAGCTCCTCCTGCATTTGAGGAAAATGGCCGATTTGTTCTAAGTTCTGGATATCGCTACACTGTAGCAGTAAGTGGTATGTGCGTGCGTGCGTGCGGGCAGGCACGCATGTGTGTGGAGAGGGGGTTCACGGATGGGAGGAGGCTTGAAAGTGGGCACGGTACGGCTTCTTGGCTGCCAGGAGAGACCTCCCCACGGCGTGTCGGGAGGTGTCTACATTTGGCTACTCCCTGCCTTGGTTTCAGCCAGGAGAGGACGAGCATCCGTTTCTCAGGCTCCGTGCCCCAGCCAGGGCTGCAACACAATAACTCTGCAACGAGCAGGAGTCACTCGTGCTGGCCACTGTTTCCGTGGCTTTAACTTGTTACCAACGTGCCCAGGGGAAGCTGACATTTATTTAATCCTCATAGCGGTATGGCCTGTGTCCTCACAGAAACATTGTATGCTTAGGGAAAACATCTGTTTCCAAGCAGCTTATGCTAACTTGCAACTACACAAAGGAAACACTTACCTAATGTTGACATTTACTGACTTCTAGAAGTATACAGCCAGAATACTCATTTTTACCATTGGGAGAGGACGGAAAAAAAAAAAAAAAGCGCCATATTTGATCCCTAGCTCTTTCAGTGGGTTAGAAGTAGAAAGTTAATGAAAGTTAAGGTTAATGTGGGGTGGAGATCCCTAGTCTATGGCAACTGCGTGGGTTGGGTATACTCTTCAAGCTCAGCAGAGAGCAGGACACAGCATCCTTTGCGTGAATGTGACAGAAGTATCCTAATGACCCATAAGGCATATCTATATTCCTATTTGACGGGCCGACCTTACTGGATTCTGGCTTTCCCCTGGGGAACAGAAACTGACCCACGATGACATACAGAGCTGTACCGTCTCAATGCAGTAGACGCTGCATCCTTCCCCTAGCTGGAAATAAAATCCCACTCCATTTGGAATACCGGGCAAAGCTATCACAACCTGGCACAGGATGCTGGCAGGCTTTGCTCCCCGCTCCCTGTGACTACAAGTGATGGGATATGAAACCGGCGGGCACAGACATCCCCAGGGCAGCAGCTCCAGCCAGACCCTGCACCATGAATGTTGGACAGTCTACTGACCTTGAGGGAAGACTGGGGCCCCAATCGCTCTGCTGCGAGAACCACCATGAAGGTCAGGATCGGTGCCGTGGTGAGACTCCAAGGGTGGATTCCAGCAAGCTCATGGCCTCCCTGACCCCCTCCACTGCTGAATTAGAACGGCCCTGTTGCTGGGGTGGGGGGAAGGAATTCGGCACCCCGTTATTTCTAGGTTGACCCTGATTAAAAAAGCCTGCACTGGTTTTACACCCAGAAGTCATCTCAACAGCTTACAAGGATAAGGGCTGTAGCCGAGAAATGGTGCCTAAGGCTGTGTAACTGTCCCCACCCCCAATTACATGGAGGCCCTGAAATGAATGCTCCTGGCCTCCTCCCCAACCCTCCATCACAGGCAATTTTCTTTCCCTCTTCGTGTTTCCAAAACAGTTTATCTTTTTATCTCCTTGGAAGAAAAGTACTCTGCAAATCAAAGGAATCACTAGTATTGTTATTATTTTGCTGTTGAAATCTCTTGAATTTGCTCAGGATTACTCATGGGCTTTTTTGGGTCTGCAATATAATGCCTCCTGAGTCACCCCCACCGGGCTGAACAAAAAAGAAAAATTGCATCTTCAGGCCTAATGCCCTACTCCGCAGGTCCCCACTGGCCCTGGCTCCTATCAGGGCTTGGAAGGAGCCTACCAACACTGGCACCCCAGGCGGAGCTGCTGCCCCTTGGTAGCATGCCTAGCTCACTGCTGCCATGTTCCAAGCGAGATCTGCCTTTTGTAACCCAAGAGGGAGGCTCTGTGGGATACTCTGAGCGCAGCAGGGAGGCCCTGACCCCACCACACACCCCTCTCCCCCTGGGACATATCTCCTCCCTCCTCTATAGGTCTGGCTGGCAACTGACAGCTCCCTGCTGGGCAGCAGACACAGTGGCCACCCCCAGCCCAACAGACACGTCCCAGCTCTCCTCACCCCGGCGATCTGTGAAAGAAGGGGTCCCACACCCTTAGCAGCTGTGCACTGACCTTCCAGGACAAAAAAAGTGATTCTTCCCCCTCTAGACAAGCCATCAGATCACATGGGTTGCCGGTGGGGGAAGTCTCACACTTATTACTTGCTCTATCTTTTGTTCTGTGATATTTCTGGGGAAGGATAAATGTTTCCAAAGTTGCCGTTCACTCCCAATTTCCTTTTCCAATACCTTCTCAGCCTGTAACCCCCCTCGGATCCCCTCCATACTTCTGGCTGCCTCGGCTGTGCTCGTGCTGTTTTCTGAGACCCCTCCCTGCCCTCCCCAAGGGAGTTTCTTGCAAGTTGAAGCCTCTTGCCCTTGCTGATCCCTTCCCATGCTTCCTGTCACCCACCCAGGTCCCCTTCCCCCTGGCTACCTCTCTCCACTCACACTCCATCTTACCCTCTGTCTGCTTGATGCTCTCCTGTTCCCTTGGAGATTTGTGTCACCAAGAACCTCTGCCCCTCTGATGGCCATCTGACAGCCCCTCTTGGTGATTCCTGCCAGCAAGTTAGGAGAGCAAGTGGCTTAGATTCTTCCCAACAGGGAGATGACACCCCGGATTAATCCTCAACTCAGGGATGCCATTGACAGGTAAATGCAAGTTTTCACTCTCACCCCAACATGTTCAGAGCAGTGTGGTGCATATGTAAAGCCAACAAGGGAGCTGGACTCTCCAGAATCGGAACTTTCAGGCCCACAAGGTTACTAGGCAGGACAGGACACTCTGGGATGCTAGAGCAAAACGTCAGAGAGTGGAGAAGAGGACACCTTTCCTAGGAGCGGCCGAATAGGAGGCACCGAGATTGTACCACTGCACACTCCCCGAACTGTCTCAGAACCAGAGATCTGACAGGAAGCAGGGCACCCTCTGTCCTGCTAGAACATCATCCCCCCAAAGCAACTTAAGACGTGGCTGTGCAGGCTGGATGGCGCGGGTCTTGAAGATGAAGGGGGGCACAGAAGGAAATCGTTGTGGGCAAACCGAAATGAGCAAGGGAAAAACACAGCAAGTTCTAAGTGTATGGATGACAAGAGCATAGATTCTTTTTCACCCAGGCGCAGAACATGCCTCTTCCCTGCAGGAGGCCAAGCGTGCTGTGACATTATCCCTCTCTGTACAGAGCACGCCGTCCCGACAGCTGGGGAAGAGGCATCCCCGGCAAGAGAGAAACCCACAAACAGCGCACGCCGGCAGCTCTCCACGTCCTTGTGGGGAGCCAGGCCCGGGGACACTGGCCACGGCGGGAGCGGAAGAATGCCATTTGGCCTTTCTACTGCCACCTTAAGAACGATCAATACATATTTAATCTCAACCTATATGAAACGCCCAAAGTTTACAAGATAAGGGATACAGCATATCACTAACATTAATTATACCTTAATTTTACTCTCTGAAGGGGAATGAAAACAAAGCAAAGGTGAATAAATATTTAACAACTTAGAAGAGAAAGGGTGATTGAGATGACTTACATTAAGAGTTTACCTAAATGTTTCGCTTTTAAAGTCTTCGGAGCGCTGTTGGGAGCAGCCCCTCTGTATGGGAGGCATGAGAACTGTGTTTCCAGCGACTTCAAAATGACATGCAGTTTCCCGCCGTGAGAGGCGTCGGACAGCAGATGAATGTGTCACTAGAGGGCCAGAGAAGGCCCCCAAAAGAGCCCTGGGCATTTGTTTTCTCCGAGTGGAGGGCCATCCCTGAGCCTCTGCACATTTCCTTGGAAAGCATCCCCGGAGGAAGGGCACGCGGGAGGCGGGATCAGACGGGTGGCTCAGAGGGGGTGTCAGGTGGGGTGCAACGGCAGACGGGGGATGAGAGAGCGGGGGCCACCTAAAGCCTGTGGGCTAGTCCTCTCGTGACCTGTTGAAAGTGCATCCTCTCTATCTGATAGCTCGATACACATACGGTACCAGGCAAGAGTTGGGCACAGTATACGAATTAAGCATATATGTGTAGAGGGTCAAATGGAATCCTCTGGGGAATTCACAGTACTCATCCACATTCAAATCAATGCCCCGGGATCAAGTCAAAAGGTATTCTATTCCAGCGAAGTCCATTAAACATTGTCCCGCTTGACCCTTAATTCCTGCAGCGAGACACCATCTACTCAAGGAACCTACCCTACAATGTCCAGTGATGTAGGGGGTTCTGATTGGCTACGTCCACTTTGGTCTCCTCGTCTTTCTTTAGACTTGTTTTGGAGTCCCGTCGACTATGCATCTACCATTTAGGAGGGTGGGCACAGCTGGCCAAGCTCAGAAAGCTCAGGAATAACAAGGAACTATGAACTGCGTGATGCTGTGGTTCCTTCCTAGTGCTCTTGGGGCTTAGGATAGAAGGAGCAGAGCATCTAACCTCCATAGGTAAATAGTTAAAGATTTATATGAGGCAATCAAAAACAGCTCTGTACTGAGAAAGGAATAAGCAAAGTAGGAGTTGCACACTGTGATGATTCCGACAGCCAGAGAGGCACTTAGACACCTATAGGCTTCTTGTGTCAATCTAGACAGGAGTCTCGGCTCAAGCTTCTAAGAACATAAACAAGGGAGAGAGTAAAACGTGCACTGGTTCCATGAACCTGAATGTAGGGGGGAGGGACGGTTGGATCCTCTATTTAGGGATTCTACGCGTAACTCCCTGAGTGAATGAATTGGTAAGAGGCAAAGGAGGATGAGAGTGAGCATGTGTGTCGGTGTAGGTGTGACCCCTAAGCAAGAGCACACACATCCAACAAAGAGGGTCATCTCACAAGACGGTAATAGAACCCAAATGTTTCTATACCAGTGTTCTGAGACAGTTCTTATTCATTCAGCCCAAAAACTCTGGGGAAGGCAATTTATCTTCCTGCTGCTGTAGGGAGCCCTGGTGAGAGGCACAAAACCACACGAATACGTGAGTGTGTGTGTGTGTGTGTGTGCGTGTGTGTACATTAGAATTACATACAAGCAGGGATGCACGCATACTCGGGTGTGGGAAGGGCCCCCAGGTTAAATCAGGATGGTCAGAAGCAAAGTTTGACAGCGGGAAAATATGCAGTGACCACAAGTAGCAGCTGAGGAGCTGGGGAAGGAGGTGTGGGTTTCTGCTCTCATCTGGCTTCTCCCTGACAGGGGAAGAAAGGGAGACATGCTGTTTGCTTGCAAAACCAGCCACCCATGGCGGTGCTGTGCTTTCTCAAAAACTTTTACCCTTCATTTAATCAACAGATGGACGTGCTCTGTTGTGGATTTTTCTGAGAGGCCTGTTCCTCCCAGAGCTGTGCTGGCTGGCACAAATGCCGCCTCAGATGGCAGAGACAGCGCCGGCATTCCAGAAGCGGGGGAAGGAACCGACTGACTTGTCCCTCAAACTCAATTCCACAGGTGACTCGTATGCCACCGGCTCTGCGGGCACTGGCCATCCATCTCCCCAATGGCCCTCCCTGCCCTCCACCCCCACGGGCCCCAAGGCTCCCAGGGGCAGGGAGCCCGAGGTGGCCAAGTTCTTTTCGGAGAGTCCACCAGCTTCTCTGCCCCTGCTAAGCTGCAGAAAGGAAGCAGTCAGCATCACGGGCGGAATTTCATTGTATGCCCTGAAATCTAGTGCTGTGTAGGACTCAGAATGCAGTCGTATTCAGAGAAGCCGATTACATTCAATGAAACTCTTGAGAAGCTTTTCCCAAACATTGCACATCACGCCACGGTCCATTCTGTCATCGCAGACCCCTCCACACGCATTCCCTTCCGAATACACCCGTGCCAGCCCGACCTTATTCGTGCTGAAATAGCCACGTAAACAAAGCTCTCCCTCCCGGCCCTCTTCTCCAACCTGCGTCTGGAGGAGAGGAGGCGCCCAGAAGTTCAGAGCCGCACAGCCACAACGATGCCGCCTAATTAACATACCGGGAGCATAAAGAACTCATTTGCATTGGGGAGTTTGAGCTGGATGTTGACAAGTGAGGGGAGAAAGTCACCCTCCCCTCCGGTATCCCTGCCTTCCAAAGGAAAATAAACAGTACCATTCTGTTGCATTTTCAAAGGCAAAGAGGCAATGCCAGTGCCTCTCGGCCGGGCACCGGGAGACGCATCCATCAGTTCGAGTTTCCGAACCCTGCCCACATTCCTGCCCGCAGCCTCGCGCGCCCTGACAACCCCGCCGACTTTTTTTGCAACTCCAGCGGCGCACGGGTCCTACCTTGGCTGAAGAGGAAGAAGCAGACGAACAGCAGGTCGAGCTGGAAAGGTCTCATTCCTCCGCGCTCCGAGGGGAAGCCGGCGGGGCAACTTGGGTTCGCGGTGAGTTTCTCCTGCTCGGCGGCTCGTGGTGCCCTGCCTCCGCCGCGGTCCTCCCGGGTTCGCGCCGACCATCTGTCTGTCCGTCGGTCCCTCCGGGTGGCCTCGGGCTCCGTGCCTCAGGGGATCCGCAGCCAGCCGAGGCAAGTCGCCTGTTTCTAGCCGCCTCGGGAAGCCGGGTTTGTCAGCGACGTCCCCTCTCGGAGCAGCTCCATCCTCTGGCGCTCGGCATCCCAGGCACACAGCTTCCTCCGGCGGCTCCTCCCACAGCCAGCGCGCGAGCGAGCCAGGGAGCGAATGACGAGTGACAGAAGGGCTCCTTTCACTGAAGCTGGGGCGGAGGGAGAGGGAGGGGAAACAGGTCATAATTAAAGAGGAAATACTTGGTGAAAGGCGATCTATGCAAAACGGAGGGTGGCGGTGGTGCAGGGGAGGCTCTGTTCTTTCTTTCCTTCTTTTTTTCCCCCTACATAGGGGGAAATTCAGCTTTTGCCACCATTATTGACCAAAAGACATCTTGAACAGGGAGCGGAGGTGTGACTTTTTGTCCACAGGACATAATGTTGTTTAAAGGAGTGAAGGATGGCTGGATGCACGTACCCATACTACAATATGCTTGCCTTGCCTTTGCACGGGGGACTGGAAACTGGGCTGGATGGGGAAAAGCAAGAGGCAAGGGGGGGTACATCTTTCCCCAGGAAAGACTTGGCCAGTATGTGCAGCAGGAGTCTCGGAGTTGGGGAAAAGATAAGCATGCTTTGAATTTTTGAGACTTTCCTAGGAGGGGGCTAAGTAATAAGCTGGGAACGTTTGCACCTTGGTTTTGCTTTGCCATACTCCTAGAAAACAAAATGAAGGAACTAGAGGGAAAAAAGGTAGATTTATGACACATACCCATTTGTTATTATTATTATCCTGGTTTGTGCATTTCCTACTAAGGATAGGGGAGCAGGCTGGCTTTGCATTTGGAGTCTCTCCTCTAAGGAGCACCCCATCACTCTGAGCGTGTCTTTTCTCCAAGAGGTGCTGTGAATCCTACCGCGAAGGAGAGGCCAAGGTCACAGGCAACTGCCTCCTAAGAACCTTCAGGTCTTTCACCTGTCATGAAACTCACACTCAAATCAAACTCTATTTCCTCCCGGATATCAAAGCAAATTTATCTAGGTCTATTTATTTGAGAGACATTTAGATATGCCTGGTATAAGCAGGGCATTGGGGGAAATAAAACTGCAGGCGCTGTCCATGACTTCAGGAGCTCATAATTTAGTGTGGAAGCAGAGTACACACATAAGATACAAACTGTAAGGGTAGTTACAAAGCAACATATAAAAATATACAGCATTATGCAGAAGAAGGGGACATAATGAGTAAGGAGAGGGAAATGAAAGATGCTCACTCGATTTGTGGCATGCAATTATAAAATCAATCATTACTTTCATCAGTCACTGGACCTTGGGGAGGTGTTTTGGGAAACTCTTAGCTTTTCTTCCAACAGTATTACATATTTTGGGGACTTTGCTGATTGCAAGGTACATTCCAAGTTTCCATGTGGATCTTAACTTTAAAAAACACATCCCTTAGTATTTATGAACAAGAAAGAGAGAAGGGGCACATGTGTGCTATCAGGAGCTTACACCTGGTTGTTGACATCAAAGATCTACAAATTAGTAGGTGTCTGCCCTGTTGACTTTTCTATTCTTAATAGTTTATTTAACTGCACCCCTTAGAGGCTGTTAAACACATCAAAGGGAAATTTGTAAGCAAACTTTTGGGGGAAAATAAGCAATGCTGAGCAACAGAAACTAAGAGGACCCAAAAGAGGCACCCCATCAGCTAAATTAGCAAACAAGGCACAGAAGCAAAGTGTCAGCACTACCTTAGTCCAGGGACTTGCTATAATAGACAACGTAATGAAATAGAAGAGACAAATCAGAAACACGTGCAAAAGATGAATAATAATTCTAAATAACATGTCAAATAACATAATCAAGAGTGAAAATATACTTTAGTAGGAGCTTTCCAATTGAATCTATAGGGGTGGGAAGAAATTTGAGGTCTGGGGGTCATTCCTAAAGCCAACCTTGCTGTGAATAAGACTAATAATTAAAGAATGTAGATTGTGCCTTACAAAGCAACATTTGATGTTTTAACTGACATTTACCCTTTAAACTGTTGTTAATTCTGATTGCTAATTCCTAAGTGGCCTGGGACCAAACTTGCTTAATTCAGCCCCAGAGGGAAATACTACAAACCAGGATCAAGAGGCCAGGGTCACGACTTGTGCAACCCACCAAAATCAGGCCCACCTACAGGTGCCTTCAAACTACACACACTCACTCTTGGTCAGGAGAAGAGGGGTGGGGGGAGTCCGAGGTTGGAAGGACCTGGTTTCCCTCGCCCCATGGTCCCGAGATTGCCTCCTGACTCTCAATCTGGCTCCGATCCCCCACCCCCTCCACCCCCCAGCCAGCTAGGCCTGTTCCCTTCTCCATCCCCCTCTCCTTCCCCCCTCCACCCCCCCACCCCCACCCCCGCCCCGCAGCCTCTGGTCTCCGGCAGAAAGGAAAAAAGCTTGGATTAAGTGGTGAGCTGCCTGCCTCTAAAAGGACCAGGAGGCCTTTCAAGCCCAAGTGCCGGAAAAATCAGGGCAGTCTTCGGCAGCCACCACGTGGGGCAGCGAGAACCACAGCGGTACCTGCAGGACCCACAGCCGGCCGGGCTCTGGCGCCAGCCCCGACGGCGGCCCCGCCATCTCCGCCTGGGCTGATCCTTGGCCTCACCTCCTCCGGGGTCTCGGTTAACCTCCTGGCGCTGTAAGGTGCCTGCGCGCAGTTCGCGGCGAGGAGGGAGCGGAGGAGGGAGGCGGCGAGCAGCACGGCTCCACCTGATGGAGAAGCGCGGAGGCTTAGACCTCGAAGCGCCGCGAGGGGAGGGGGCCGGGGGAGGACGCCCGCCGCCCCCGCTGGGAACCTCGGCGTCCGGAGCGCGCCGCGCGGAGAACCGGGTCTCTGGGCTCGACCCGAGGAGGTGGCGACCCTGAAGAGACAGCAGAAAACCGGCCACTTGGAAAACTGCCCGAATTCTTGTTCTCTGCCCATCCAGGCTCCGGGTCTCCGTTGCGCCCACCGCGCGAGCCGCGGCCCCTCGCCAGCAGGTGGCATCCTCTCTAGAGTTTCTTCACCTGGCGCAGAGCCCGTGGCCGCCTTAATCAGTTCCCGCCCCCTCCAGGCTTTCAGGGCCAGGTGTTGTGTCCTTCGAACCCCCAGCCCAGCGGGTAGGAACGAGATCTCCCTCCCGAGAATGGGGGCTGGCTCCGGAGTCTGCTGCTCCCCGGCCAAGAAGTTTCAGGAGTGCAAGTCTCCTCCGGACAGCTTCCAAGCCCTGGTCTCTGGGCAGCAAGAGTACCCCGCTGTTTCCTGAGGTCAGGAACAAAGAGTGAGGCAGGAGGCTCTGGGCCCAGGTACAGGGGTGTCCGGGCACCGCTGTCCAGCGTCCTGAGCCGGTGGGAGTTCAGACTCTGACTCATCACCACTTTCCAGTGACTTTCCTCCTGGCTGTTCATCCAATGTCTGTAATATTTATTATTCCCCCGATTTGTGCAAAGGCCTGTTTTGGGTACTTAATGAAGATGTGTGGAATGAATACGTGAACTCCTGTTCTTGGAAAGTTTGCCCTCTAGTTGGGGCGAAGCGTACACAGGTGCATACATGGCAAAAAATTATGAACCTTCTCATTGGCTTTTTAACAAGACAGACGTTACCCTGGAGGGTCATCTGTCAGTTGGAATCCTTTCTAGTGGAATCCTTCTGGGCCCACTTGCCTGAGGCCCTACAGGAAGCTGCAGGGTCGAGATGCAGCACAGGGCCCCAACCTTCAGCTAGAGTTTCCACTGTCCTGCTTGCTCCCTTGCTCTCCTGCAGTGCTCATGCGCCCTCATCTTCCTGTGTTCACCAGGGCCCCTGTATAGCACGAAGGAGAGGGAGAGGCAGTTTTATGAGAGGGACAGTCATTATGAGCGGAGAATTTCCTGTTTAATGCCTCTTGGCAATATTTTTTGCACAGATACATTATAAACCACATTCCTTTTTGTTTTTCTTAGAACCTGCCAGTGCTGGTGAAAACCTCCTTGTTCAGGGATTTAAACACGTTTTGAACAGACCCCTCCTGGGAGTTCAGGGTAACCTGACTCTCCCATCTTGGATAAGTTAATAAGGGCCGGAAGTTACATATAATTCCAGAGACCAAATGGGCTTCAGAGGTTCTCCCTGGATGGCAGCCTGTCTGACCTGGGCAGTCACAATCTTCTAAGCTATTTCTTTTTCATTTATCTGAACCAAATTTCTTGCTCACATCTGCATAGGTGGGTTATAAGACCTTAATCCCTGTGCACTGTGGTCAGTCTCTCTGCAGTCCTGCAGAAAGGCCCCAAGAACCAGGTTTTCAGCTTTCAGAAGCATCCCCCAAAGGGTAGGGCCAGACTGCACCACTGATTCACCCAAGGCCGGGCCTGAGTGAGGGGTCAGGGTGAGCCTTTGGACCCGGGTTCTGGCCTGAGAACTGCTACCTTTTGTAACCACTTAATAAACCTGGGCGTATCTTTCTTCATCTATGAAATAAGACAGTACTTCCCTGGGATCCCCCCAGTCCTAAAATCCTATTGTCTGTTTTCCAGAAGCCACAGCTCTCAGCCTGGAGAGATTTGGAAGCGCTTCCCCAGTGACTCAGTGACTTCGGCTTTAGGGCAGATTTTTGCCAGTGACCCCCCCCCCCACCAGGAACACTAGCGATGAGCCTGGAATCTGCACAGACTCCTCTGGTCTCATTGGTCATGTATTTTCCCCAAACTGTTTGATTTTCATTCTACTCTGAGTGCCCTCGGTCTTTCCCCAACTTGCTCAACTTGTGATTTCTCTTCTTTCCTTATTTCCCCCAGAACCATGCTCCGCCCCCAACCTGGATTCTGAGCTCCAGAACAGCTTTTCTTCAACATACACTCCATAATTCTATCGGATGCAAGCCTTTTAGGAAACTGAGGGAAAGCTGATGCCAGGGTGGTTAATGGTAAACACCTCCCTTGAAAGGCAGTAAGGACCATGGCGCCTTGTATTTTAACTCGATTTTAACATGAATCAGACTGGACCATAGCATCTATCTGATTGTGCATCCTCCTGGATATCCTGGCGGCCCCCTGAGGGTAAGAGTGGTGCCTCTCCAGGTCCCATGGCGCCGGGCTCTTACCCTGGTAGGCAGTAGGCACTCAATACATAATGTAGGATTAAGGGCATAGTTTTACCTAGTGCCCCACATCCCATTTCCTGTTTTCCGAGTCCAATTTAACTTGTTCTTTACTCTGTTATTAAACCATTGTCAAACATCTGGCATGTGCCTGCCAGTGCTCTGGCTGTATTTTATGGGGGTGGGTAATGAATTGAGCCTATATATAGTTTGCAAAATGTGGAACACACTGTAAGATGCAACGCACTACAGAAATGAAAGATATTTTTATCTCTTCAGCATCATTCTGCACAAGGAGACAATTCTCTGGCAACATTGTTTAAGAACAATAGACCTGTTTAGCCTTGACACACTCAGGCATGCAGGGCACTGAGTATCCAATTCACATGGGAGCAGCATTATCTCCCTTGGCAAAGGCCTGGCATGTGTAATTTACAGGGAAGAAAAGATATGGGAAACATTATAAAAGGAGGTGGCAGTGCCCTGTGCCTTGTCTCATCACCAGCTGAATGCACAGGCCAGGATCTTCATCCCTGCTCCAGGGATGGTACAGGAGGCAAGTCTCAGCATCCCGCTTCAGTGCTCGGAGTGAGTCCTGTGTCATTTTGGAATATTCCATGTGTTCTTTTTGTGTATATGAATGGGCTGATTATGTGGAAAATATTGGAAGAAAAAGTGAAATTCCAAATTGTGACTCATTTGTGATATTCAAAGTCTTAAAAATTATACTGCATTTATTCTTTTTCTCCATTATTCTTTTTCATAACCCTCTCCTCCCCCCCCCCACCAACACACACACATACACACACACCCTAGGCCTATGTTATAAGTTACCAAACCTTTATAGCAGCCAAGGGAGCGGCTTGGTCTCACTTGAAGCCCTTTAAGCTCTTTTCCTAGATGGCAAACTTTACTTTCTCTTTTTTGTTTATTATAGATACAGTATTTTTCCTTCCTTTCTCTTTTCTCCCTTTCTTCCTCCCTTCCTTTCTTCCTTCTTTTCTTCTCTCCATATTATGGCCAGATAGGTGATATAACAGTTGTATATGTAAATTTCATATTTATCTATCTTTATAAAGTTATATAAGTTTATGTATATTCAAACCTCTACACACAAATGCACGTGCACACACACAAACACACACACGACTTTTCTATTGGCATGCTAGCAACGGGCCTCCTAAGCAAATATTCTAAACTATGGAGCCCTAGACTGAGTTTTCATCATCTCTGCCTGAACTCATGGCCTCCTGAACTCATTGCCTGGTCTACAGACTAAAGAAACCTCTTGCCACTGTCTAACCCACTGTCCCACCGCATTTGGCTGTTTGAAATTCAGCTCTGTGATATCTTCCCCATATACCACCTTGGAGTACATGGTCCCCAAGATAGAGTATAAACTTTTTATTGCTGTGTGTAGTGCATGTCAAACAAATATACCTTTTCTGTGTCTTCGCCAGCCCCCTCCTCCTTCACAGCCCACACTCTAATCCTGTCAAATGACTCTTTGATTGGAGGTAGGAGCCACTTTCACTCTCCCACACTTCTACTGCTTCCTCTCCTGTGTGCCTCTCCCCTGCATGCATCTCTTTGCTAATAGGCAGGTGCTCATTGCTCAAGAACCAGTTGAACTGTCATCCCTTGAGACTGTTTCTTCACTTCCTTCCCCACTTAGTTGAAAACGAACAGCATACTCATAACAACCACAGTTATTATATAATGATTCATATTATAGTATAATTATTTATTTACATGCCTACCTTCCAAACTATATGTGAGCTCTTCAGGGTCAAGGACCACGTTTTTGGAAGTTATTTTTGCATATCCCAGAGCCTGCTGCTCAATGCTTGGCATGCAGCAATCGTTGGCCAAAGGGTGTTTAAACGAAATAAAATTAGACCAAAAGTCCTACTTGCCTCCTTGTGACCATCCAGCCTCAAGCTTGAAATTTTCTTTCTTCATCACCTGATGCCTCTAGACCCAACGAGATGCAGAAAGTTCCACATCTACTTTCTGGAACTAGGCGCATCTGAAAGACCAAAGGAAAAGATATCTGACCACACATTTTAAACCCATTCTGAATCTCAGGCAAATACGGGGAGTGGTGCCACCCATCTAGATAAACCACAACCTAACTCTAGTCTTGTATTAAAAGAAGAGTTAGAGATCCTGGTTATTCGTTTTGCTTAATGGCACAGTCCCAAAGCATACTCCATAACAATTATACAGATAGAGGTTCCGAGTAAATGAGGAAAACCAACATTATTGTTTCCCAGACTCAGTCCAATTGGAATTGTGTTGATGGTTCAGTGCTTTTCCCATTGTCTGTGTCTCTTTTCTGCCTTTTTTTCCTGCTGTTTGAGATTCTAAGCAGGCAGAGGTAGGAACTCCATTTAATACAATGATCCTCAGTGTGGGGTTCCCAGGCCAGCAACATCAGCATCCCCTGAGAACTTTCTAGAAATGCAAATTCTTGACTTCACCCAGACCTCCTAAATCAGAGTCTCTGGGGTGGGGCCCAGCTCTCTATGTTTTAACAAGCCTTCCAGATGATTCTGATGCATGCTAAAGTTAGAACCAGTGCTATTAGCACTCCCCTGTACCATCACCCAGCATCAACAATGATCAAGCCATGCCATGGTCCAGTCTGTTTCACTAATCCTCCATGCTTCCTCCCAGCTCATTGGATTATTTTGAAGCAAATTCAGACCTCATATCCTTTCATCCATAAGAATTTCAGTTTGCGATAAGGGCCTTTAATGTGGATGAAAGTAACACTTTATAGTATACATTTGTTAGCCATCTGGGCCCGACTATTCATCTTAGACAATTCATCCTTTGAATACATTCAACAGCCTTAATATGGTAGTTTTCAGCCAAAAAAAAAATAAAAAACAATGTTCAATTAGATAAGACAGAGAAAGATCCTTTTTTTTTTTTTTTTTTTTTTTTTTTAGATTAAGAATCTATTATTTAGAAAAGGATGAGTCTGGTCATTATAATGGGGAAGAAGAATTCGAATCAATGAATCAAGTCCTTAACAAAATGATGCAGGACTTCACCTTGAAAGAGGCTGCCTCCTTCCAGTTTCTAAAGTTTTGTGCTACATCCCATTCATAGGGTATATAGTCTGATTGTTTTCCCAGAATTGTCATAGATTCACAATTTTTGTCCATGCTCTGTGGTCTGATCTTCTTTCTGACCCACTTGCATTTGTATGAAAATTGGCCAGAGTTAAGATACGACCCGTGACCATGATCTGATATTACCTGGGAAATACAGGGGAGTACAGCCATGACCTTGGTCTTATCAGCCGAGTGTGCTAGCTCTCCACAGTAAACTGCCGGTTTCGTCATAGGGCTCTGTCATCACCTGGTAGACCCCACAAGTACTTATTTTACTCAGAGAAACTCAAGAGAATATTTGTTCCCCTTTTCAGATGTCTGTGGCAAAAACTGACACTTGCATAGAGCATGATTTGATAGCAATATCTGCAAAGTGTCAGAAAGGGGAGGGGATCGATACACTTAATTTACTTGGAATAATTCATTACCTAACCGGAGTTTTCAGGGAGGGCAGACAAATTCCACACTAAACTAACTCACCCACCTGGATGGAGAGGAGTACCGTGAATCCATCTTTGGAATGAGATGTAAAACTGAGTTTCTTGCTTTCATTAAGGACTCTCTCGGCTCCTTTCTTTCTTGAGACAGGGTGTTCATTGAGTCAGCCATTTTTCAAAGTGGGTGATTTACGCTACTGACTGCAAGTCCCCTTGCTGTTCCAGCTGAGCTTATTGTTTGCACTCTCTGCCATTATATTTGGGTGTGTTGCTTGCTCAGAAACTGTTGGTTTGGAGTTATACTCCACCTCAAGAGAAAGGAAAACACAGATCTTTTTCTTTGGTGGAGGGTGGTGATGGTGATTTTTCTTTGCTTTCAAGGCTAAACCAATAGGGAATCTGTTTGTCATGGGACTGGAGGTTACAAAATAAGGAAGCATCGTTAATGCAGTAGGTGAGAACCTCAGCAGGGTTTACTGAGGTCACAGAGTCCTTTTGAGATAAATATTGAAGAGGCATCTAGATTTAATGGCTTCACAATGATCTCTCAACCTCCCATCTCATTTATCTGGCACCATATACAGAATGATTTGAAGTAGGGTTTGCCATGTAGTAGCACTGAGAGCCCATGAGTTCTGAGTTTTGGAGAGAATCCACTGGAGGGTTCCTCCCTTATTAAGGTACAACCATCCCCGGTAAACAACGTTGGCCCAGTGGCATTGAACTGATACAGGACAGGAAGCAGACAGGAACCAAGGGGACAGGAGGACAGGAACCAAAATCCCATTTGAAGCAGCTGAAGGAGCTTGGGGAGGATGAATGTAATTATAAGGTGCCTTCAGATAATTATGCTCTTTACCATCTAATTATGAAGTGCCACTTTCTACTTTAACTACCTGAAATTCAGAGATCAGTCAGCAACGGGCTGTCTACCGAGCTTTGGCGTGCTCCCTGATGGGGAAGGGAAAGTCCACAGTCAGGAAACAATGGGCTCTTGAGGGGGCCAGAAGGGTCCTCAGAGACTAGCCTGGAAAGGTCAGGAGGTATATTTCCATTCTCCTAAATTGTCAAGCTGTCTCACCTTTCTGTGCCTCATTGGAATTATCTACAAAATAAGGGAAAAAATACACCTCTCCTCCTCTTGCTTGTCAATAAGCTGGCAAAAAAAAAAAAAAAATCAAGATCTAAATCTCCATGACTATTTTTTTTATCATCCTTTAAAATAGGAGAAATCAATCAACAAATATTTGTTGGATGCTAATTTTTCTTAGGGCACTGTAAGAGGATGCAGAAGATTTAAGACATTGACCCCTGTCCTCAAATACCTTCCAATGCAGTTGAAGACACAAAACAGACACATGGTTTGACACAACCAACCATGTATTCATTCATTCAGATGTGCATTTGACATATATTTATTGAGCATCTACTTTGTGTCAGGTACTGAATACAGGCTCTGGCAACACAGAGATGAAAAAGATTTACATTCAGTCCTCAAGGAGCCTGTCATAGTCTCATGAGACATATAGGACAACCGTATAAGCCCTTGAGAGAAGCTGAAAGTGACTCAGAGATACAGATATTCTGAGAAGGGAGTGTTTGCTGTGGGCTGGGTGGGCAGGGGGGTCTCACAATGGGCCTGAGATGGAACAGGAAGAGACAGGACTTAAACCTGACATGAGTCCCAGTAAAATCAGAGACCCTGACACCCAGTGGTTCCTTATTCTCCTCTTGTGTTCCATCTTCCAGAACATAAGCAATAAAACTCAATAAGAGAGGCATCATTGTGGTAATAGAAGAGGAGAT
Organism: Pseudorca crassidens; assembly: GCF_039906515.1. NCBI lineage: Eukaryota > Metazoa > Chordata > Mammalia > Artiodactyla > Delphinidae > Pseudorca > Pseudorca crassidens. The sequence continues at coordinate 102,872,740 of NC_090304.1, forward strand.
TAATTCATAATTTTGATTTCCTTTGAACCATTTTTACTTGATTTAGTCAAACTTGCTGTGGAAGATGATTCATTACAACCTATTTTAAATCATGATCAGGAAGCACAATGACACCCTGAAAAGACAGAGGATGTATTTCAAGTGAAGAAATCTCAATTTTTAAAACTTAGAGAAAATTAATTTGGTAGAACAGAAGGAAAAGAAAAGACCTAAGAAAATTGTTAAAGAATTTGTTATTTGTGATTGAATCCATGTATTACTTATGCAAGCAAAAACTAAAGAAGATACTCTAATTTTATAGAACCAAATATTATGGAAGCACATAAAGTGTGAACACCTTCCTTTACCAACCCTCGCCCCAAATCTACTCCCAGAGGTAGCTGCTATTAGCATTTGGAGTCCTTTGCTATGCGTCTATATACATATAAAAGAACAAGCACTCTGCACAAATGCATAAATGGGAATCACACATGATATATGTTATTCTGCAATTACATTTTCTTTGAACTTAACAATATATCTCAGAGATTTTTTCCAGTGATTGTCTGCTTTAATATGCCTGAAGGAAACAAGAATTGAAGCATTCATTTCCTTTTGTCTTCTGCTTTCCAAGGCAAGACTTGCTTTTTTCATCCATATCTGATCCAGGCTCTCAGTGAAGCAGTAATTGCTGTCGTGGTCAGGGTAAAAGGGCAGAAAGGAAAAGGTGAGGGCACAGGAGAAAATACGAGCTATATTGAGTCTCCAGGGTTTAAAATGTGGCCCAAACATAGGGAAGGGAAACAGGACCAAAGATTAACTCTTGACACTTTTAGGTAACCGATATTCAGCTGGCCTCAGGGAGGAAGACAGCCCTGACCTTGAACTAATCACTCTGAAGTCCACATGTATTCATCATTTTCTATGTGCAAAAATGTACGAGTGCTTTAGTGGTATTCTTTTAGGGTATCATTGACCATTTTCAGAAGGAATAGGAAAGAAAGAAAGAGAAAGAAAGAGAGAGAGAGAGAGAGAGAAAGAGAAAGAAAGAAAGAAAGAAAGAAAGGAAGGAAGGAAGGAAGGAAGGAAGGAAGGAAAGAAGGAAGGAAGGAAGGGAGAAAGAAAGAAACGGAGAAAGGAAGGAAGGAAGGAGGGAGGGAGGGAGTGAGTGGGGAAGGGAAGGAAGGAAGGAAGGAAGGAACGAAGGGAGGGAGGGAGGGAGGGAGGGAGGAGAGAGAAAGAAACAAGTCAAATGCCTCTGCCCTCTGCAAGCTTGAGGCTGAGTTTCTCGGGTGCCTGTCTTGGGGAGAGTTTGGAAGCTACCATCTTATCAGCACATCCAGAACACACAGACAAAGCAGAAAAGGGTTAATTCTGAGTTCACAGTGTGACTGTTTGATAGCTCTCTGTACATTCATACCTTTCAACTCTGGAGAGGGATGAGGTCTTTGGGGAAACATTCTTTAATTTATGTGGTTCTAGACACAATTAATCAGAGACTTTAATATCCATTAGGCCCTTATCCCCACCTCTCTCTCCATTTCCCCATCTCCCCAAACATAAGCAATCCCGTCCGACAGGACAAACGTTTTTGTATCAGAGAAGGAGATTCATTCTGAAGCGTGCAAGTGTAGGCCAGTTGTGGAAACAGACAGACATCGAGTCTTTGGTGAAGATTCATTCTGTCCTCAGAAAACAAGGAAAACACTAGCCAGGGCTTCTCTGGAGACTGTCACATATGTGTGTGTGGAGCCAGTTCAAAATTCTGAATAGTCCTTATCATGTTGAAGACATCTAATACTGGACACGGAGCAAGGGCCTTGGCGGCCACACCAGTCTGTATCCTGGCATAAAATAAGGGGCACTTGGATGGGATGTGGAAGGAAATTTCATAAACTGTGTATGGAGGGATGGGCTGGGTTCCAGGAGCTAAGAAGAGGTGATGTTGAGGCACTCAGGGAGGCGAATACCTTTACCACCCCTACCCCAGTCCTGAAGCACAGAGGGAGGGACCATTGTTAAGTGGAGCCCTGTGACCTGAAGATGGGGGTGGGGGTGGGGTGGGGGGGTGGAGTCCTGTGAACTGAAGACGGAGGGGCGGGGCCACGTGGCTGGAGCTGAATCCTGGAGGGACAGGATGCCACCAACAACAGAACCCAGCCCTGAAACAGAAAGGGAGCAGTGGGAGACATACCCCTACCTCTCTCTCCTCCTGCTCTCTCACCTCTTTTTGGTGACTCCTGGCGGCTGAACCCAACTGGAAATCAGAAGGAAGAGGAATCTGGAGGTGAATCCCACAGAGTCAGTGCATCAGGGCAGAAAGCCAAGTGGAGAAGGTCAGAGACTGAACCCTGGTGGTGGTGATGGCGGTGAGGTGGGTACAGAGAACAGCCATCACTTCAGCCTGATGAAGATTCAGCCTGGAAGCCAAAACAGGGCAGAGTGTCATGAGGCTCAGGTTCAAACCAAAAGGGCGAAGAAACAGTTGTCTGTGTCACCCTAGTGTGTTCAGAGCTTGAAGGATGCAGAACAAACCACTAGTCACTGATGCTGCAGAGCCCTGATCCTCTGGATGGTGACATCATCACAAAGCCCACGGGCTGGAGAGATCCCAGAAGTCATCCTTCTGCCTCCAAAGAGGGTAGCACTGGACTATTCCAGGGAGATGGAAGGTCCCAACTTTTCTACCTCCACAGCTTTTCTACTTCCACAGCTTTATGAGATGTTCCTTTTCATCCATCATTAGCCATGCATGCAAAATGAAAAAAATAATTCCAGTTGTAAACACTTGGGCATTTACTGAGGAACATACAGCATTTTAAACGTTGCACTGGATATAGAGATAAACAGGATAGGGTCCTAGGTCTTCTGAAGCTTACAGAAGAATGAGGCAGATACATGCATGGTAAATGACATTTCAGAGTGGGATGTGATTACTGCTTTAATAGAGATAAGTACAATATGTTACTGGAGTATAGAAAAGTTGGAGGTTAATTCTGACTGCAAGCGTTAGGAAAAGCAAAGTGGCGTTCCATCTGGGTTTTAAAGAAGTGGGCAACAAGGTATATAAAAGTAACAAGGTAGAAAAACACCCACCCTGTGCTTGGGAGGGCAACGGGAGCCCTGGGATGGCTGGGCCATGGAGTGAGTGGCCGAGGCAGGAGGAAGTGGGACCAGGAAAGTCTGCTGGGGAGGGGCTGGAGGGCATCTGAAGGTCAATACTAGGCTTTGGGGCTGAGATTGCCAGTTGTCTCTTCAATATTCTTGCTTCTCTTTCTCCTCACTAACAGAGCCTCAATGTTTTTCAGTGTGGCATTATGTCCATTTAAAACTATGAACCTCTTCAGCTCCCTTGCAGCTAGAGGAGCATCACGTGACCTAACTCTCACCTTCATGTAACTAGAAGTCTCCTAGATGAGGTTTCTGGGAAAGCCATTGGATGATTGATGAAAAAGGACTCATCTGGTCCATGCCTTTTGCCCTTGCTCCTCTCTCCTTCTTCCTGTCTAGAGTGTGAACTTGAGGCCTGGAGGTGGAGCAGGCATCTTGTGACCACGAAGCAAAGGCCCAGGCTTGGGAGGGCAGAAAGGGCATGAGAAGGAATCTGGTCCATGATGACTCCTTGAGCTGCAGCATCTGTTCTGAAACACCTACCTCCTGACTTCTCCTTATGTGAAAAAAATGAGCCCCAATTTTTAAGCCTCTGTAGTCACGTTTCCATTTTATGAAGCTGCATAGAGTGGTCCAGAGCTTGAGTTTATTCTGTAGGTTCTGAGGAACCCCTGAAGGCTGACAAGCAATAGTGTAGACCCCTGAACGTGATAAGCGATAGTGTAGACCTAGGATTTGGTGATCTTGTCTGGCTTTCGGTCCAGCTCTACCCCTGGCTAGTAAGGTGACTCAGGGTGATTCCCTTAGCCTTTCTGAGAACAGTGTCCTCATTTATAAAATACAGGTTTTCTTAGAAGAGCTCTGAAAGACCATTGAGGTCTCCTGATTAGAGCAACGCATTAGGAAGGTGGCAGGAGGCAATGCAGAGGCTGGCTGAATAGGGAGAGCCGGGAGCAGAAAAGCCAGTCAGTCATGTGATTGTTGGATTTGGAGACAAAGAAGGTGCTGAGGACTTCAACCTGGGGTGTAGACAGATAGGAAACGAGTTAGGTGTGCAATACATAGGTCTCCTGGATGGATCGAACAGAGGCTGTGTGGTGTAGACGGAGAAGTTGCAGCTGATTCCAAAGGTGAACGAAACCCAGAGAGTGTAAAAAGCCTTAGTATTCTTCAATATTACCAAGATTTCGCATAGATTTTTGGAGATACTGAAATAGCGTGGCCTCATCTAACACTCTTAGGAAGTCATAGATGCAGAAGCCAACAATAATAAAAATAACTTCGATTCATGTCACACTCTCCCCCTCAAGAACCCAAAGCATGTTTGCATAGTTGTTAAGAGTTTATCATTGCGATGTCCTTGCGCGGAAAGGGAGGGAAGACTCATCTCTCCCCATTAGACTGACAGAGAACCTGCAATCTGGAAAGAGAGGGATCTGCTGAAAGTCAGGGCACAGCGGGCCCTCGACATTAAGTCTGCCTCATCCCTGGCCTGGGATCCTCGGGGCCAGAGACATGAGGAAAACTAGGAGTTGGTTGCCCCCTCCGAAAACTCATTGCTGGTTCAGGATGCATAGCTAATAAAAGATCGCTCCGCCTCTTCTTCTTTCCCAGGACACATGATGCTTCTCCTGGAGTCAGATCTGGAGGCCCTAGAACACGGATGTCTTACCCAAAGCTTGAAAGCTCTGCACAGAAAATAAGAACAAGGTGTCTTGGCCTCAGTTTCCCCCGCTGATGGGGTGCTGGGAAAACGCCCTGATCTGGAGCCGGGTGTGTTTCTTCACCTCCTCCTCCAGTTTGCTTACCTGCTGCCTTGGCCTGGTCTGAAATCACAGGGCTTCCTTCCCATTTTTTTTAAACCTGAATTTCAAATTGGTCCAATCTCAGACACAATCTCTCTCCCAGATCTCTCCTACAAACAATGGGGGCATAACTGGTATATTTTAATCCCAAAACGGCATCCGAAAGCGTTCTGCAATGCCGCCAAGCCAGCACTTTTAGAAGCATCTGACGATATTAATTTCAGTCTATTTCCTGAGGTTTGCAGGAAACTAAAATGTAGAAAGTGCTGTGGCAAAAAATTAAAGCTTTGTGGAAAAAAAAAAAGGAAGATTGACAGGAAATGAGCCTTCAATAGGACAGCTTGCATAGAGAAAGACTGTCCGCTTTTCTGCATATCAACATATGCTTGGGGAAAATAGCTCTGACTCCTTGCAGCTCTGCCATTGGGAGCAGCTTTGCCTACAGGCTGTAGGGATGTAGGGACTGGGGTGAATATACGTCGGAGGCTGTGCACTGGGTCCTTCGGACTGGGCTGTGAATCACTGCTGGTGGCTAGACTTCCATAAAAGCAAAGTTACATCCGATTTTTATCCAGTTAAGAAGAAATCCTAAGGAGACAGCTCAGTTTTTACTAAAACCCGTGTTTATTTTGTTACTTGATTTTCCCAAATCTCTCTTTTTTTTTTTTTTAACATTTGACTCTGATGCTTTAAAATTCAGGCCTTTCTGGAAAGAATTCCTTCTAAATCCCCCACATGCAGTGATACTTTGAAGCAAATTCTACCCCCAAACACACCATCTTTTGTTTTTAAAGTGCCTTTCTTTGTCTGGTTTTCTCTTCTGCTGATTCCAGGGCTGGTTTTCTTGACTGTTTCCTGCCAGGCGTTAGCCCTGTCTTGCTGGGCTCCTTCCGAGGGTCTCTTCCTGTTTCTCACCAGTAGGTGGAAACAGTCCTGCTCAGCACAGACAGGATTTCTAGCATGTTCATTAGTAGGCCCTGCAGGGTCTCAGGAACCTCCAGGAAAAATCACCAAGTAAGCCATTGGTCAGTTACCCCCAAAGCTTATGATAGTGAAACTGAGCAGGACCCTGTGGGGTGCCTGGGTACAAAAGCCTTTCTGTGTCCCCCATTTCTGAGAAATAGGATTTACTCAGCCTCCCTGACCTTCCCTGAGTTCCAACGGACAGGTTCAAACAGCTGTTGATTAGGGAAGGGAAGGGATGCAGAGACAAGGGAGGAACAGTCAAGAGAAACAATAGTGCAGCCTTGGGGCAGGGTCCTAGTTCCCCCTCAAGGGATACACACACAATATCTTCCAGCTGTTTTGCAGATACTGAAACCCCTACCAGGTGGGAGAGGTTAACAGTGTGCTGCCCACAAGCACGCAGACTCCAGACCCGGTTGGAACCAGAAGGTTGATGATGCTGACTCCCCGTTTTCTCCCCACCAGCCAATGAGAAGAGTGTCCATGAGCTGGTCACGTCCTATGTGAACCATTACTATAAAACTCCTCACTACCCCTTCCAGGTCAGGACACAGTTTTGAGGGCATTAGCCTGCTGTGGTCCCCTTTGCCTGGCAAAGCAATAAAGCTCTTCTTTTCTACTTCACCCAAAACTCTGTCTCTGAAGTTTAATTCAGTGTTGGGGTACAGAGGCCAGATTCAGCATCAATAGGAGGTGGGGAGGACAGGGTCAAGTCTTCCAAAGAAAAACAGTTCTGTTTCTCACCTCCACTGGGACTCACCTATCTTTAAAAGTAAGGCCTAGTCACTCCTACCTTCCCCTGCTGTCTGCTTGTTATGGTGAGATCAACAAGGTTGAAAGGGCAAAACTGGGTGTGTGTGGGCGTGCGGGTTTGTGGGTCAGACAGGGGCATCTTGGATTTCAGGGATAGCTAAGGAGTCAGTGTGACCCAGGAAGAGGCATTGGGCCCTGCAAGGCAGGACCTTCTTAGGGGCTCACATTGTCATTGGAAAAGCGAGTTAATAAGGGAATCTGGAGCAATGCAGAAGACGCCCAGACTGGGCTCTTTTGAGAGACTGCAAACCCCCTAGCTCTCCTCTGCCTGTTCTGTTATAGCCCAAGTGAGACTTTTTTTTTTTAATTTCCTTTTTTCAAATTTATAGGTGCAAGACATGCCCCATTGCCACCATGGATAGTGTTAAACCTATTATGATTTGTTGTTCCTGAGACTAGGTGAGAGATGAGCAGGTGAGAAAAACAGGCCTACTTCACTCCTTGCTGTAAGTTTTAACAGAGCCAGGGAATCAGTCAGGACCATTTGGGCCTGTGGTGGTCCTTTAAGGAGAATTCTCTGTCAGATATCCTAGTAACTGTAGGTCTGTTATGATTATGATCCCCATGGTGTGGTGAAAAGGAGGGGCTGGGAGAGGTTCAGGGATGTTCTGGAGCCCAAGTGGGGGCTGAGTGGAGTGGCCCTAGAATCCATTCCCAACCAAGTGTGATGTTCATTGCAGATCACCTGTTATTCTGATTCTTAGACAGGAGACCAGCCTGTATTGTGAGGAATAACAACAGCAATTGGGCCCACTGAGTGAATAATAGGGTTAGAGCAAGACTCTTGCAAAGGCATTGGGATTCCTCCTGGCTTTGTGCCTCTCTGGTGGGAGCCCAGATTGTGTCACCATGGAAACCTGGATCCTGACATCCAACACCTTGGAGGGCCACATGGACAGGACATGCAAGACTCAGGGCAAGGGCACAGAAGGGCGGGGTGAAGGTGGGAGCAGGTGAGTGACTTCACTAAGAAGTGGAGACTTGGGAGGATGCAGTTTCCTCGGGGACCTCTGAATCTTTAAGATTCTGGCGAGTTGTATGAAGGTGTCCACAGCCTCACGGCTCCTGTCTCACCTCCCTACTCTAGCCCAGGGACATTTAGTCCTGGCTTGATGGTTATTGGCACAGATGTTAAAGGTCATTAACAGGGGAAAATGGAAAGCTTTTTCTGAGCTAAGAAGTAAGTGTGGGTTTGGCCTATTGATTTGAGCACGATAGATATCTCTCATCATTTGAACGCCTATGTTGTCAGGCACACAAAGGCATTTGCTAAATCACAAGCACAGTAAGTACAATTTGAGAGTGTGTGAGTGGCAGGAGTGAGTGAAAGAGATGAGTTGGTGGTTTAAAGTTCAGATTTAGAGTTTGGAGAAAGAGCTTTCAAGACTCTAAACACCATGTGAAAAAGCTGGAATTTTCAAACCTGCTTTTCCAGGACAGATTTGGACCTATCTTCTACTTTGACAAATAATTCGGAATCATGGGCTTCATAAATCTGTGATGCTGTTTCCTCTTATCGACAAGCCTAGGGGACCTTGCTTATTTGAACTAATTGCTCTTAGGTTCAGATACTCTGGGAACTTGACTTTCCTTGAGATATCCTAATAAGAGGTGGGACTAACATGGCAGATCTCACAGTCTGGCTGGTAATTGAATTGTCTGTGCTCCCCAATCCCCTTCTGTGAACTGCTTTTATTTGGGACCCAGGGAAAATAATTTTAAAAGTTGAAAACGTTTGAAGTAAGAAGTGGCTGCTTTTTTCTTTTCTCATTTCAGGTGTGCTGAATTTTAGTTCAGCATGGTTGTCAGGGGACCTCTCCATCGTAAATGTGGAAATGCTCTATAGTTAAGGATTATTTCTCAGATTTCCTGAAAGTAAAAGAAAAATGGGAAAGGTGAAAACTTGATGTTTTCTACCTGATTTATGCCATTCTCTGACACTCACACCCATTCCCTAGTTTGGAATTCTCATATGAGCTTCAAGCTTCTCTTCTTTGTCTTTTTGGTCATCAGATATTCCTGTTAGAGGAGAGTGAGACACCAGGCACCATCTTGTGCAGAGTCTGGGATCTAAGACCACACAATAAAAGAGGAGAAATCAGCTGGTGGAGATGTCACTCATGCCTGGGGAGCAGGTCTAGACCTGCAATGGCTGATGCAGTAGCTACTACCCACATATGACTCCTTAATTTTACATTATTAAAGTTAAGTACAATTAAAAATATACTCTTTCATTTGTACTCTTTTTTTAGATTCCCCATATAAGTGATATCATATGATATTTGTCTTTCTCTGCTGACTTACTTCACTCAGTATGACAGTCTCTAGGTCCATCCATGTTGCTGCAAATGGCTTATCTACAAAATAGAAATAGAGTTACAGATGCAGAAAACAAACTTATGGTTATCAGGGGGAAAGAAGTGAGAGATAATTTGGAAGATTGGGATTTACATATTCACATTAGTATATATAAAATAGATAACTAATAAGGACCTATTGTGTAGTGCAGGGAACTCTACTCAGTACTCTGTAATGGCCTATCTGGGAAAACAATCTAAAAAAAAGTGGATATATGCATAGGTATAACTGATTCACTTTGCTGTACACCTGAAACTAACACAACATTGTAATTCAACTATACGCCAATAATAATTTTTAAAAAATATACTTCTTCCATCATTCTACTCACCCTCAAGTACCCAGTAGCCACATGGGTCTGGTGGCTACTCTATTAGACAGTGTAGATTTCATAGACCATATCTAACACCACAGAAAGTTCTACTGGATGGTACTGGTCTAGTCTCTTTACTCAATCGGTTTTAAGTGAATATGTTATTGGAAAAAATACTGACCATCAGGGTTTGTTCCTTTTGAATGATAATCACAGAAATGGTCAAACTTTGGTTTGATAACAATGATACTTATGAATAGAGCAAGTTGGAGATTATTCTACAAAATTAATGGTGTTTGTTCCCATCTAGATCTCCAAACCCTGATGAAAGATTAAGAAACTTAGATCCATTTGAAAATAAATGAGTGGATATCAATGTACCATCACTGCTATAGATGGAAGTGTATCTCCCCCAAATCCTTATGTTGAAGCCCTAACCACTAATGTGACCATATTGGGAGATATGAGGAGGTGATAAAGATTAAAAGGGGTCATAAGGGTGGGGCCCTAATCTGATACGGCTGGTCCCCTTATGAGAAGAGGATGAGACCCCAGAGCTCACTCTCTGACATGTGAGGATACATCAATAAAGCGGAAGTCTGGACAGTGAGAGATTAGTTCAAGATGGCACAGTAGAAGGACGTGCTCCCACTCCCTCTTGTGAGAGCACCAGAATCATAACTAACTGCTGAACAATCACTGACAGGAAGACACTGAACCTCGCCAAAAAGATACCCCACGTCCAAAGACAAAGGAGAAGCTGCAATGAGGTGGTAGGAAGGGCACAATCACAATAAAATCAAATCCCATAACTGCTGGGTTGGTTACTCACAAACTGGAAAACACTTATATCAGAGAAGTCCACCCACTGGAATGAAGGTTCTGAGCCCCATGTCAGGCTTCCCAACCTGGGGGTCCAGCAATAGGAGGAGGAATTCCTAGAGAATCAGACTTTGAAGCCTAGTGAGATTTGATTGCAGGACTTTGACAGGACTGGGGGAAACAGAGACCCCACTCTTGGAGGGCACACACAAAGCAGTGTGTGCATCAGGGCCCAGGGGAAGGAGCAGTGACCCCATAGGAGACCGAACAAGACCTACCTGCTAGTGTTGGGGGTGTCTTCTGCAGAGGTGGAGGTTGGCTGTGGCTCACCGTGGGGACAGGGACACTGGTGGCAGAGGTTTAATGTGGTGCTCCTTGGTGTGATCTCTCCTGGAGTCTGCCATTAGCCCCACCAAAGTCTACAGTGCCGGGTTGCCTCAGGCCACAAAAACAACAAGGAGGGAACCCAGCCCCACCCATCAGCAGACAAAAGGATTAAAGTTTTACTGAGCTCTGCCCACCAGAGCAACATCCAGCTCTACACACCCCCAGTCCCTACCATCAGGAAACTTGTACAAGCCTCTTAGATAGCCTCATCCACCAGAGGGCAGACAGCAGAAGCAAGAAGAACTACAATTCTAAAGCCTGTGGAATGAAAACCACATTCACAGAAAGATAGACAAAATGAAAAGGCAGAGGGCTATGTACCAGATGAAGGAACAAGATAAAACCCCAGAAAAACAACTAAATTAAGGGGAGATAGGCAAGCTTCCAGAAAAAGAATTCAGAAAAATGAGAGTGAAGATGATCCAGGACCTCAGGAAAAGAATGGAGGCAAAGATCAAGAAGATGCAAGAAATGTTTAACACAGACCTAGAAGAATTAAAGAACAAACAAACAGAGATGAATGATACAATAACTGAAATGAAAAATACACTAGAAGGAATCAGTAGCAGAATAACTGAGGCAGAAGAACGGATATGTGACCTGGAAGACAGAATGGTGGAATTCACTGCCATGGAACAGAATAAAGAAAAAAGAATGAAGACAGCCTAAAAGATCTCTGGGACAACATTAAACACAACAACATTCACATTATAGGGGTCCGAGAAGGAGAAGAGAGAGAGAGAAGGGACCCAAGAAGATATTTGAAGAAATCATAGTTGAAAACTTCCCTAACATGGGAAGGGAAGTAGGAACCCAAGTCCAGGAAGTACAGAGAGTCCTAGGTAGGATAAACCCAAGGAGAAACACGCTGAGACACATAGTAATAAAATTGACAAAAATTAAAGACAAAGAAAAATTATTAAAATCCACAAGAGAAAAATGACAAATAACATACAAGAGAACTCCCAGAAGGTTAACAGCTGATTTCTCAGCAGAAACTCTACAAGCCAGGAGGGAGTGGTACGATATAGTTAAAGTGATGAAAGGGAAGAAGTTACAACCAAGACTACTCTGCCCAGCAAGGATCTCACTCAGATTCAATGGAGAAATCAAAAGCTTTACAGACAAGCAAAAGGTAAGAGAATTCAGCACCACCAAACCAGCTCTACAACAAATGCTATAGGAGCTTCTCTAAGTGGGAAACAGAAGAGAAGAAAAGGACCTATAGAAACAAACCCAAAACAATTAAGAAAATGATAATAGGAACATATATATCGATAATTACCTTAAATGTGAATGGATTAAATGCTCCAACCAAAAGACACAGGCTCGCTGAATGGATACAAAAACAAGACCCATATATATACTGTCTACAAGAGACCCACTTCAGACCTAGGGACACATACAGACTGAAAGTGAGGGGATGGAAAAAAGATATTTCATGTAAATGGAAATCAAAAGAAAGCTGGAGTAGCAATACTAATATCAGATAAAATAGACTTTAAAATAAAGAATGTTAAAAGAGACAAGGAAAGACACTACATAACGATCAAGGGATCAATACAAGAGGAAGATATAAAAATTATAAACATATATATACCCAACATAGGAGCACCTCAATGCATAAGACAAATGCTAATAGCTATAAAAGAGGAAATCAACAGGAACACAGTAATAGTGGGGGATTTTAACACCTCACTTACACCAATTGACAGATCATCCAGACAGAAAATTAATAAAGAAACACAAGCTTTAAATGACACAATAGACCAGATAGATTTAATTGATATTTATAGGATATTCCATCTGAAAATGGCAGATTACACTTTCTTCTCAAGTGCACATGGAACATTCTTCAGGATAGATCACATCTTGGGTCACAAATCAAGCCTTGGTAAATTTAAGAAAATTGAAATCATATCAATCATCTTTTCCGACCACAACGCTATGAGATTAGAAATCAATTACAGGGGAAAAATCTATAAAAAACACAAACATATGGAGGCTACACAATATGATACTAAATAACCAAGACCACTGAAGAAATCAAAGAGGAAAGAAAAAATACCTAGAGAGAAATGACAATGAAAGCACTTCAATCCAAAACCTATGGGATACAAAAAAGGTAGTTCTAAGAGGGAAATATATAGCAATAAAATCCTACCTGAAGAATCAAGAAAAATCCCAAATGAACAATTTAACCTTACACCTAAAGGAACTAGAGAAAGAACAAACAAAACCCAAAGTTAGTAGAAGGAAAGAAATCATAAAGATCAGAGCAGAAATTAATGAAATAGAAACAAAGAAAACAATAGTAAAGATCAATAAAACTAAAAGCTGGTTCTTTGAGAAGATAAACAAAATTGATAAGCCTTTAGCCAGGCTCATCAAGAAAAAGAGGGAGAGGACTCAAATCAATAAAATTAGAAATGAAAAAAGGAGAAGTTACAAAAGACACCACAGAAATACTTCATAAGAGACTACTACAAGTAAATCAATGCCAATAAAATGGACAACCTGGAAGAAATGGACAAATTCTTAGAAAGGTATAACCTTCTAAGACTGAACCAGGAAGAAATAGAAAATGTGAACAGACCAATCACAAGTAATGAAATTGAATCTGTGATTAAGAATCTTCTAACAAAAAAAGTCCAGGACCAGATGGCTTCACAGGTAAGTTCTATCAAACGTTTAGAGAAGAGATAACATCCATCCTTCTCAAACTCTTCCAAATAATTACAGAGGAAGGAACACTCCCAAACTCATTCTACGAGGCCACCATCACCCTCATACCAAAACCAGACAGAGATACTACCAAAAAAAAAAAAAAAAGAAAAAAAAAGAAAAGAAAATTACAGCCCAGTATCACTGATGAATATAGATGCAAAAATCCTCAACAAAATACTAGCAAACAGAATCCAACAACACATTAAAAGGATCATACACCATTATCCAGTGGGATTTATCCCAGGGATGCAAGGATTCTTCAATATTTGCAAATCAATCAATGTGATATACCATATTAACAAACTGAAGAATAAAAATCGTATGATCATCTCAATAGATGCAGAAAAAGCTTTTGACACAATTCAACACCGATTTATGACAAAAACTCTCCAGAAAGTGGACATAGAGGGAACCTACATCAACATAATAAAGGCCATATATGACAAACCCACAGCAAATATCATTCTCAATGGTGAAAAACTGAAAGCATTTACTCTAAGATCAGGAAGAAGACAAGGAATTCCACTCTCACCACTATTATTCAACACAGTTTTGGAAGTCCTACCCATGGCAATCAGAGAAGAAAAAGAAATAAAAGGAATACAATTTGAAAAAGAAGAAGTAAAACTCTCACTGTTTGCAGATGACATGATACTATACATAGAGAATCCTAAAGATGCCACCAGAAAACTACTACAGCTAATCAGTGAATTTGGTAAAGTTGCAAGATACAAAATTAATGCACACAAATCTCTTGCATTCCTATACACTAACAATGAAAGATCAGAAAGAGAAATTAAAGAAACAATCCCATTGACCATTGCAACAAAAAGAATAAAATACCTAGGAATAAACCTACCTAAGGAGGTAAAAGACGTGTAATCAGAAAACTATAAGACACTGATGAAAGAAATCAAAGATGACACAAACAGATGGAGAGATATACCACGTTCTTGGATTGTAAGAATCAATATTGTGAAAATAACTATACTATGCAAAGCAATCTACAGATTCAATGCAATCCCTATCAAATTACCAATGGCAATTTTTACAGAACTAGAACAAAAATTCTTAAAATTTGTATGGTGACACAAAAGACCCTGAATAGCCAAAGCAATCTTGAGGGGAAAAAAGTGGAGCTGGAGGAATCAGGCTCCCTGATTTCAGACTATACTACAAGGCTACAGTAATCAAGACAGTATGGTACTGGCACAAAACAGAAGTATAGATCAATGGAACAGGATAGAGAGCCCAGAGATAAAACCACACACCTATGGTCAACTAATCTATGACAAAGGAGGCAAGGATATACAATGGAGAAAAGACAGTCTCTTCAATAAGTGGTGCTGGGAAAACTGGACAGCTACATGTAAAAGAATGAAATTAGAACACTCCCTAACACCATACAAATGTAAGATTGGACACTATAAAATGTAAGACTAAATGTAAGACTGGATACTATAAAACCCTCAGAGGAAAACATAGGAAGAACACTCTTTGACATAAATCACAACAAGAACTTTTTTGACTCTCCTCTTAGAGTAATGGAAATAAAAACAAAAATAAACAAATGGGATCTAATGAAACTTAAAATCTTTTGCACAGCAAAGGAAAGTATAAATAAGATGAAAAGACAACCCTCAGAATGGGAGAAAATATTTGCAAATGAAGCAACTGACAAAGGATTAATCTCCAAAATATACAAGCAACTCATGCAGCTCAATATTAAAAAAAAAAATCCAAAAATTGGCATACAACCTAAATAGACATCTCTCTAAAGAAGACATACAGATGGTCAAGAGGCACATGAAAAGCTGCTCAACATCACTAATTATTAGAGAAATGCAAATCAAAACTACAATGAGGTATCACCTCACACCAGTTAGAATGGGCATCATCAGAAAATGTACAAACAACAAATGCTGTAGACCATGTGGAGAAAAGGGAACACTCTTGCACTGTTGGTGGGAATGTAAATTGATACAGCCACTATGGAGAACAGTATGAAGGTTCCTTAAAGAACTAAAAATAGAATTACCATATGAGGGAATTCCCTGGTGGTGCAGTGGTTAAGAATCCGCCTGCCAACGCAGGGAACACAGGTTCAAGCCCTGGTGCAGGAAGATCCCACATGCCACGGAGAAACTAAGCCCATGTGCCACAACTGCTGAGCCTGCGCGCTAGAGCCTGTGAGCCACAACTACTGAAGCCTGTGCACCTAGAGCCTGTGCTCCACAACAAGAGAAGACACCGCAATGAGAAGCCCAAGCACCCCAATGAAGAGTAGCCCCCGCTCACCACAACTAGAGAAAGCCTGCGTACAGCAATGAAGACCCAATGCATCCAAAAATAATGAACAAATAAAATAAAATTTAAAAAAAAAGAATTACCATATGACCCAGCAATCTCACTAGTGGGCATATACCCAGAGAAAACCATAATCCAAAAAGCCACATGCACCCCAATGTTCATAGCAGCACTATTTACAATAGCCAGGTCATGGAAGCAACCTAAATGGCCATCGACAGAGGAATGGATAAAGAAGATGTGGCACATATATACAATGGAATATTACTCAGCCATAAAAAGAAATGAAATTGAGTTATTTGTAGTGAGGTGGATAGACCTAGAGTCTGTCATACAGAGTGAAGTAAGTCAGAAAGAGAAAAACAAATATCATATATTAACACATATATGTGGAATCTAGAAAAACGGTACAGATGAACTGGTTTGCAAGGCAGAAATAGAGACACAGATGTAGAGAACAAACTTAGGGATACCAAGGTGAGGGCAAGTGGTGGGGGTGGTGGTGGTGTGATGAATTGGGAGATTGGGTTGACACATATACACGAATATGTATAAAATACCTAACTAATAAGAACCTGCTTTATAAAAAATAAATTAAATTAAAAAAGAAAAAAAAAAAAAGGCAGAATTCTGCAAGTCACAAAAAAAATGCTCATCAGAAACCAACCATGCTGGCACTTGATCTTGAACTTCTAGTCTCCAGAACTGTGGGAAAATAAATTTCTATTTTTTAAGTCACCCAGTCTGTGATATTCCGTTACAGCAGCCCAAGCAGACTAATACAATAACCTTATGTTTGAGTTGCTGCTACTAATAATGGCTAGCATTTGCACAGCATTTTCCAAGGTGATTTTATGTATATTATTTGCTTTTCACAAAAGCTCTGGAGGCTGGCATTAATACTATGATTTCACAGATGAAGAAAAAGAAGCCTGAGAATTCTTGGATAATCCAGGGTCAAGGTGAAGGTAGAAAGTAGGGCATCTGATTTCCAGTCTTTCCACCATACTGCTTTAC
The DNA here is from genome assembly GCF_039906515.1 of Pseudorca crassidens. Taxonomy (NCBI): domain Eukaryota; kingdom Metazoa; phylum Chordata; class Mammalia; order Artiodactyla; family Delphinidae; genus Pseudorca; species Pseudorca crassidens. Next base: position 102,889,345 of record NC_090304.1, read on the forward strand.
AGATCTAGTGTGATTACCCAACACAGACTGTGCCTGGGAAACTCTGAACATGAGTGCTTCTCCATGGCTGCTTTCACATTCAAGTCTGCCCAATAGAAGTAATGGAGAGTTCAGGAATGTGGAAATCAATATCGCATAGTCAACAAGGGATTCATTTGCAAAATATTGAAAATATTTTTCTACAAGCATGTTATAAAAAAGCAAGGGAGAAATTGGCAAAAGACATGAACAAGAAATCCACAGAAGTTTAGTTTTGTATATCGTGTTAGAGAATGTTCTAATTTCATTCTTTTACATGTAGCTGTTAGTTTTCCCAGCACCACTTACTGTCTCACACCATATACAAGAATAAGCTCAAAATGGATTAAAGACCTAAATGTAAGTCCAGATACTATCAAAATCCTAGAGGAAAACATAGGCAGAATACTCTTTGACATAAATTGCAGCAATATTTTTTTGGAACCATTCTCCTAAAGTAAAGAAAATAAAAGCAAAAATAAACAAATGGGACCTAATTAAACTTAAAAACATTTGGACAGCAAAGGAAGCCATTGACAAAATGAAAAAAACAATCTACTGAATGGAAGAAAATATTTGCAAAAGATATGACCGATAAGGAATTAATATCCAACATATGTAAACAGCTCATACAACTCAACATCTAAAAAATAAACAACCTGATTAAAAAATGGGCAGAAGAACTGAATAGACACTTTTCCAAAGAGGAAATGCAAATGGTCAACAAGCACTTGAAAAGATGCTCAACACTGCTAATCATCAGGGAAATGCAAATCAAAACCACAATGAGATATCACCTCACATCTGTCAGAATGGCTATCATCAAAAAGAACACAAATAAATGTTGGTAAGGATGTGGAAAAAAGGGAACTCTTGTACACTGGCACACTTTTGGTGGGAATGTAAATTGGTGCAGCCACTGTGGAAAACAATATGGAGATTTCTCAAAAGTCTAAAAATAAAGCTACCATTTCACCCAGCAATTCCACTCCTGGATATACATCTGGAAAAACCCAAAAACATTAATTCAAAAAGATACATGCACCCATGTGCATAAGTGGATAAAGATGATATGGTATACATATAGACACAATGGAATACTACTCAGCCATAAAAAAGAACAGAATCTTGCCATTTGCAGCAGCATGGTTGGACTTGGAGGGCATTACGCTAAGTGAAATAACTCAGACAGAGGAAGATAAATACTGTATGATATCACTTATATGTGGAATCTAAAAAATAACAAACTAGTGAATATAACAAAAAAGAAGCAGACTCAGATATAGAGAACAAACTAGTGGTTACCAGTGTTGGGGGCAAAATAAGGATGGGGGATTGGGAGGTACAAACTATTGGGTGTAAGACAGGCTCAAGGATGTATTGTACAGCAGTATAGCCAATATTTCATAATAACTGTAAATGGAAAATAACCTTTAAAAATTGTATAAAAAATAATAAAATAACAACCCACATTAAAAAAAAAAAAAGAATTCCACAGAAGGGGAAATTCAAAAAGCCAATAAACATTTTTAAATGTGCAAACTTGTTAGTAAAAAAGAAAATACATTAAAAAATTAATTTATTCCATTATAAGCATGTGCTTACCCAGTTAGGCATGGAGGGTAACAGGCCTGCTGGTAAAACAGGTCACCTAAAATACAGATGGTATCAAACTAGTGCTCAAGGACTAACTTCTAAAGCAAAGGTCATTTTTATACCCATCTGACTAGGAAAAAAAATTTAAAGTCTCACAATATCAAGCACTGAAGAGGAAACAGGAATTATCATAAACTGGAGATTGGAATATAAATTAGTACAGTCTCTTTGGAGAAGAATTTGTCAATATCTAGTAAAGTTGAAGATATACACACCTTATGATCCAGTATTTGACTCCCAGATGTATTGATATATCCTAGAGAAAATCTTGCACATGTTCACAAGCAGATATGATCAAGGATATCCATTGCAGTCTTACAGTAATTGCAAAAAAGCTAAATGTCTGTCAATAATGTAATGGGTAAAGTGTAGTCCATTCATACAATGAAATATTGTCTGTTAAAATGAACTAGATTTAAATGTATCAACATATATACCTCTTGAAGATATGATGTTGAGTGAAAAGAGCAAGTTACAAAAATACATGTGCAGATGGTATGATTTATTTAAAATTTAAGAACAAATTGATATTGTATATTACTTGTGAATACATACAATACAAATATATACAGATATAAACAATAGAGATATAAAGATAAAATTCAACTTCAAGGTGGTGATTACCTCTGAGGAGGGAGAAAAACGATTTGGGGGTGTTCAATGATGTCTGTACATTTTTTCACTTTAAAAGTTTTTCTAAAGCAGGTAGGAAAAAAATTAACATATAGCAAATCTGGATGGTCCATGGGTAATTGTTAAATGATTCTCTGTACTTTTATGCATATAAATTTTTCAGAATTTAAAAACCCAAAACTTTCTGCAAGATCAGAATTTTCCTGATCATTTGATTTCAGCACTCACAGCCCCAGTCTAAGCCTTATAGTCACACATGCTTCAGAGCAAACAGACAAGGACAGAAAGATGCACTCAGAGAAACTGTCTTCCAAGGACAGCCAGCAGGTCCAGGGGAGAGCTGGGGTGTGACGTCATAGCCTGGGGACCAGGCACCCTTGCTCACCATGTTAAACAGAGACCCAGCAGGAGGCTGAGGTCTGAACTTAGCAGTGTGGAAGGTTGGGGAGCAATTCCCCTCAGTTCTGCCTCTTCCTGCCAGGTTAGGTGTCACATAACTTAAGACTTGGCTCTAACACTCATTTCACATGTTGATAAACAAAGCTAAAACATAAAATTAATTTTTAAAGCAATTAATGTTCCACCCAGGCAATTATTTTCTTGGGTCTCCAGAAAGCTCGGCATTGCTAAAAGTGCTTTGTTTGTTTCATGGGAATAAAAATAATAAAAAAATTAATTAGTGTTTTGTGAGTCACCTAGCTGACACACAACTTTTCCTTTAAAAAACAAACAACGGAGGCACCTTTGCCATTAAACATCTTCCCTCTCACAGCAGCCTCCCTTCTCCCCATCCCGATTTCAAGGCTCTCTCTGGATTTTCGGAAATTTTGTGTGATTAAGTCTTCAACGTTTTAGTCATCCTCTGAAAATATGTTTTTGCTAGATTCTTCCTGGATGTCCGCCAACAACCATTTGGGTGAATAAATGAACGTCTCTTGAGCAACTATTATGTGTTAAATGCTTGCTCCCTACTTTTGTCACTTGACTTTATTTGATTCTTATAACAATCCTACAAAGTTAGTGTAATCATTAACATTAGCATCATTGCAGAATTAAGAAAACTGAATCCCAGAGAGAGTAAGTGACTTGTCCATGTTTGCAAGGCTATAACCCTATCAAGAGAGCTAGGATTTAAAAGCTGCACTGGGGCTCAAATTTCTGGGTTCCAATCCCAGATCTGCCTCTAATTATCACTAATTATGTGACCCTCTGTGGGTCACTTTATCTATTAGAGCCTTAGTTTTGTCATCTCTGAAATGAAGGGGTGAGACTAGATGATGTCTAAGTTTCCGTCTAATTCTAAGGGTTTTTGTGTGTGCGTGTGTGGCCTTCTATTATATAAAAAGAACAGAAGAGACAGCTTATCTCTGCCAGTTCTATTTCTTTTCTGGTTTCTCTGTGGACAAGAGCTCAAGGAATGAATTGAACAATTGAAAGAAGGTCAGTGAGCAAAACAAATCCTGGTGGACCAACTGCTCACTGAGGCCATGATTTCTCTGGGCAGGACTCATACCTGACTCTCTGTCTCTGAAACACTGGCACATTTGGAAATCAGCCTGTGTTATTACGATTACTGAATGTCTATGGAACACAAAGAATGGGCTGAAAAGGCCCTGGGCACATAAAAAGCTGAGAAGCAATGCCTTGAACTTTATCCACTTGCGTTACTTTGGAAGGTTCTTAATTCAGAGATGAAGGGCCCCCCTGTTCATAGGGTGGGCTGGGGATGTCAGCTTCTTTCCTTGGAGTCATTTATCCACAGAGCCAAGTTCACATCAGGACTGACGGTGCCCACATTCAGGGCCTGGGCACATAAGTTTTCAATCTGGAAGAACAGCCATCTATTTCTTTCCAGCATAATTCTGGCATTAGTGTCAGAGTAAGGGCCTGAACTTGAGCTGGGTCCTAAAGGAGAGGTACAATTTGGATATTGTAGCAGATGGTGGTTTTGCAATGTGTGTGTGTTGGTGGGGGGCAGGGTAGAATATCAAAACCCAGGTGGGGGCTTGATAAAGGCCCAATATTTAAGAATGAGACTCACCTAAAGGAGGGGAAAAAGGAAATAGAGCAGAGGACACAAAGATTATACATACTTAGAAAGAATGTTAGATTTGTCAATAGACAGTGTAGCATGGCAGTTTAGATGAAAGAATTAGGTTATTTGGGATGGAATTCTGGGTTGGCCACCTACTAACTCTTGCTGAGTCATTTAACCTCTAAACTTTAGTTTCCTCATCTGGAGTATCTACCTTACAGGGTTGTCATGAGGATTCAACAAGAAAATTCCTGTAAGGCCTTTAGCACAGAAAACTCAATATACATTAGTTATTATTAGCATGGGGTTAGGGATCTTGGACATTGCCTTCAGGGGAAGTTACTGAAGGTTTTTAACATGGGGATGATGATTTTAGGGCATTGGCAGAATGCAACTGAATTTCGATGGAGCCAGGCAAATAGTTTGGAGGTCATTTCAATGATCTGGGTATGAGATAATGGGGTCATGGCTTGGGATGATGTAAATGAGAATAAAAGGAAAAGGGTAAATGTGACAGTCATTTCTGGATTTAAAAATTTAGTGAAAAAAGGGGACAAGGGAGAGAGATGACTAAAAAATGATGTCCAGTTGTTGGACTTGGCCTACTAGAAGAGTGGGCATCGTTGAATAAACAGAGGAACTGGTTTTGGGGTGAAAATCCATTTGAGATTCATTTATTAATGTTAAAGGTATGGTGGACCACCATCCAAATGCAACTCTCCAGGTGGCCGTCACAAGTGTTCATTCAAAGAGAACTGACTGCATTTACTATTTGAGGATCCATAGTACATTACCTACACTTCAGTTGTGTGCTACTTACATTGTTTCCCTCTGTCTCATACTCTTATAGTCTTGTTTATTTAATATTTTACTGTAATTTGACTTCAACTTATGTTTTTGGCTTCACCTAAGCAATAATATCTGTGAAATTTCAGGCTTTATGTGTTACTTATATTTTGTCTAATACACAGTAAAATAAAATGATAACTGTTAAAAGAGAAATATTCATCCCTATACCTCCTAAAATCATCCCCAGTATCACCATTGTTATACATACATTTTGTGAAATGTGAATAAAAATGAAAAGCCATAAGAAGCATTGCTTTTCTCATGGAAATAGAATAGCGAGAAGATCAGGAAGCTAAAGTGTGGGAGAGAAAATGTTGTCAGTGAATTACAAAGAAAGAGATGAGTACAGGAGAAACAGGACCCTATAGCGTCATGGCAAATAGGTTGGGAGCGGGATGAGAGGGGGTGTTGTGAGAAAATTTCAAAGAAAGGGTAGTAAAAATACTAATATCTAGAAGAATGAATTTTTGAAGAGCCATGGTATCTAGAATTAGATAACCTAAGGAGGGTCACATTCTGGAGATATATATATATGTAAATTTTAATTTTCTTATTGAAGTATAGTTGGTTTACAATGTTTCAGGTGTACAGCAAAGTGATTCATTTACACACACACACACACACACACACATATATGTATGTATATTCTTTTTTAGATTCTTTTCCATTATAGGTTATTATAAGATATTGAATATAGTTCCCTGTGCTATCCAATAAGTCCTTGTTGGTTATCTATTTTATATATGGTAGTGTGTATCCATTAATCCCAAACTCCTTATTTATCCCTCCACCCACCTCTTTCCCCTTTGGTAACCATAAGTTTGTTTTCTATGTCTATGAGTCTATTTCTGTTTTGTACATAAGTTCATTTGTATCATTTTCTCAGACTCCTCATATAAGTGATATCATGTGATATTTGTCTTTCTCTTTGTGACTTACTTCACTGAGTATGATAATCTCTAATCCCATCCATGTTGCTACGAATGGCATTATTCCATTCTTTTTTATGCCTGAATAACATTCCATTGTATATATATATCACATCTTCTTTATCCATTCATCTGTTGATGGACATTTAGGTTGCTTCCATGTCTTGCCTATTGTAAATTGTGCTGCTATAAACATTGGGGTGCATGTATCTTTTTGAGTTAGAGTTTTCTCCAGATATATGCCCGGGAGTGGGATTGCTGGATCATATAGTAACTCTATTTTTCATTTTTTAAGGAATCTCCATACTGTTTTCTGTAATGGCTGTACCAATTTACATTCCCACCAAAAGTGTAGGAGGGTTCCCTTTTCTCCACACCCTCCTTAGCATTTATTATTTGTAGACTTTTTGATGATGGCCATTCTGATCAGTGTGAGGTGATACCTCATTGTGGTTTTGATTTGCATTTCTCTAATAATTAGTGATGTCGAACATCTTTTGAAATACATTTTGCAAATATAAAAACTATAAAAAAGTAAAGTAGGCATGCACGACTTGCTGATGATGGATTCAATGTGCAGTATAAGAGAAAGAGAAGAGACAAGAATACTTCCAAGGCTTTTGTCTTGAGTCATGGGAATATTGTAGCTACTATTAATTGACATATGAAGATTGCAGGTGGTCCAATTCTGGGGAGAGGAGAGATCAGGAATTCCATTTTGGACACGTCCAGTTTGAGATATATAATAATTTTATAAGAGAAGGTTTAGAGAAATGGTAGAATAACTGGTTCTAGAGTTCAGGACTCAGGATCTGCCAAGAGATAAAATTTGGGAACTGTCAAAATATAGGTTATAACTAACTTCACAAAACTAAATGTGTTCATTGTATCAGTTAGAATGGGCTTGGTTATTCTAAGTAACAAAAACTTCCTAGCCTCCCAAATCTTAGTGACTTATAACTTCATTTTTCTTCCTTGTTTATGCTGTTTATCCATTGTGGGTCGATGGTGAGCTCTGCTCTTTATTTCCTCACAACCCATGCTGACAAAGTGGTCAGAGGGAGAAGAGGGTTCTGAAGAGGCTTGTGTCCAGCATTGAAATGTTCTGCCACACGGGACAATAGGAGCCTGGGAGTTCTGTTAAGAATACAGTGCATTTGGTACCTACACCAAGTCAGAACACCGGAGAGACCTGAGTATGGAGAGTAAGAGCTCCAGCTTTCGGGTGACAAGGACCTGGGGTGGAGCCCCAGATGTTACTGAGTGTGATCTTGGCAAGTCTCTTAACCTCAGTTTCCTCATCTGAAAAATGGGGCTGCTGTGAAGACTAAGTAACACACTGCCTCATCTTGGCCATGTGGGGAGACTTCAAGTCTGGTAGCTAGCGTCTCCATGATGGCAGAAGTGTGAATTGCTACAACCAGTGTGGAGAACTATGTGGCAGCATCCACAACATACGCATAACCTGATCCAGCAATTAAAACCCAATAGGCCCATGAACATATTTCACCAGGAGGCATGCACTGGAACGTTAATGGCCGCACTACTCATAATACCCCAACAGGAAACAACTCAAACAACAGGATCCAGCAGCAGAATGGATCATCAGAGTGTGGTGTAGCCACACAATCACACGACCCAGCAATAAAAAAGAACCATGTAAAACGCAGCACTGTGGGTGACTCTCACAGCATCGTGACAAAGAAGTACATTCCCAATGATTCCATTTATGTAATGCACAAAACCAGGTAAAACTAAGCTCTGTGGAGAGAAGTTAGGACAGTGGTTACTCTTCGGAGGAGAGGGACAAGTTACTGGAAGGGGTAAGTGGTGGATTTCAGGGGTGCTGACCATGTTCTGTGGTTGGTACTAGTAAATGAATGTAATCAATATGGGGAAATTGATCAAGCCACACACATATATTATGTGCATTTTCATTAAAAGGATAATAAAATTTTAATAAAAAAAAGAATCAGATGTATTGTAGCAGCGAAGTAAAGCTAAGTTACTTTACTTAGTTGGTGGAGATCTCTGATGTCACTTGTTTTTAATCACCACTTGCTGCCTCCTGAACTAGAAGGGCTGATTCAAGCCACAGGAGTAAACATTTGTATAAATAGGATGCCTGTCATTTAGGTGTGATTGACAGTTTAATTAGGCACATGTCCTTTTGTTGCCATGGTAATTAAATTGGTGGAGAATCCAGAAATTCCAGGTTGTTACATTTGTCTCTTGATTGCCGGATTTTTTTAAAAGGATTTATTATACTTGTGAACGTGATGGTGTCCTTGGCATGAAGGAAGCCACACTCATTGCAGCAGGAAGGCTAATCTTGTTATATTAACGAGGAAATTGCTAAGCAAAGAGGTAAAATAGTGGGGGGGGGAATTGCCCCATTGCCCCCTACCTTTTCTGCTGAGTGTCAGTCAGTAACAAAACAGGGCTCCTGGAACGTGGAAACCAGTCTTGAATTTAAGAGTACCAGCAAAAAGCAAGTGAAAGTTCTTGCCAATTTTACAAGGCAATCTCCGGCTCCCTCTCTCTTGCTTTTTTTCTTCTTTTACTGTAGCTAGTTTAAAGTGATGCTGTTAACTCTAATGGTTACTAGGAATAAAGGCAAAGCAGCTCAAGCAGGGCTTATCCAAAAAGGGTGGCTGTAGACTCAGAACAAAATTGAGGGGCCATCTGTTTCATGCCCCTGGCTCTGGGCTAGATTGTCTGGAAATCATTGCTCAGGAACCTGGTCACCTGAGTTGGAAAGGTGGGCTGGTGATGAAGCTTTGTTCTCTCCCTTTGCCTACTCTGACCCTTTGGGATTTAGCCTAGATCATCTCCATTAGTTAATTTTAGTTTTGCCTAATTAGGATTAAAGAATGTCTTTTAATTTTTTTTTAAATAATTCCTTTTTCTCTTAGACATTTTTACTTAATGTAGGGTAGGTAATTGGAATCTTATTTTTTCCCAGAGTAAACAAGAAGGTATTTGGGTATAAGTCAGAGTTAGTGTTTGAGATTTCTATGGAGATTTCAACTCAAACCTACACACTTTATAAATATATTTTTTTCAGGTATTAGTCACAATATATTACTTCTAATGCAAAAGCTAAACATGGATATTAAACTAGATACACTTTAACAGGAGACATCAACATGTAGGTAAAGTTTGATCACTGTTTTTTTAGCTATTCCCCATCATATCTTAACCTAATTCTGATCTCATCCCTGGTCATCAGGATGATTCTTTCTAAATCACCCTCAACACTGACTTGGAGACAAATGTAATCAGTTCAATTCACTGAACATTTACCGAGTGCTTACTATACGTCAGGCACTATACGTGGTATTAGAGATAAGAAATGAATAAGAAACTGGTCCTATCTTAAAGAGGCTCATATTTAGACAGAAGGGGAAACATAATAACAGGATGTTAGGGGATAAAAGTAAGTACAAATTATAAATACAGTACAGAGGAGGACAAAAATGGCTTTAAAGGTATGAGGATTCTTGGAAAGACTTCCTGAAGAAGGGAATATCTGAACTGGGTTTTGAAGTATGAAGAGGAGTTTTCCTAGAAGACTTTGAGACAGAAGGAATGTAGTAAGTATAGGAACAAATATTTGAATCAGCCTAGCCCATGCTGGGAACTAGATGTAGAGGCTTCATAAGTAGATAGAGGCAAAAGGTACCTTGACACAAATCTTGGACCTTCTTCTGTAAGTGATGGGACAAGTAAGAAGGTTTCTAAATAGGTAGCATGATTGGACCACTTAGGCAGCCTTGTGGAGGATGGACTGACTCTGTGCCTGGAGGTGGAAATGCTATTAAAAGTAGGAAGAACAATTAAGAGGTTGTTGCATTAGTTTAGGCTAGTGATGATGAGAATTTGGACAAAAATGTCAAGATATTTGGAAGAGGACAATTTAAGAGATATTTAGAAGGACCAACAGTACTTGGTGAAGAGGTAGGCTTAGCTTAACAACCTCTCCTCCAGTTCACCTGATAACCTTCATTACCTTTATGGTGATCACGGTGCACCTTGTGACCCAAAACATCCTGGCCCTCCAGGAGCTGAGCACACCCCTCTGCTGGGACTCCAAGCTAATTGGTTCTGTGGCTCAGAACCTCCTGCACCTCACCAGCTCCTCCACACCTGTGATCCCCAAACCACACAGCAATACCACCCAGAGAGTGAAAATCCCCATCCCAGGCTCTTCAAACCTAGAAGGTTTTCTCAGGTACTTGTTAGAAGGTGAATAGAACAACCTGGAATATTTCTCTCCATCTGCTCTTTGAGCTTTAGTTGGCAGCACTAATTAGTTAGCTAATTAGTTAGTAACTAGCATTAGTTAGTAATGCTACACTGCTAACTAGGTGTAGCATTATTTAAATAGTTTCTTTATTTTTTGAATTTTATTTTATTTTATTATTTTATATAGCAATTTCCTATTAGTTATCTATTTTATACATATTTGTGTATATATGTCAATCCCAATCTCCCTAAATAGTTTTCTAAAGAACATCCTAAGCTCACGATCTGACTTACTTTACAGAATTCCATTTGTACACCTAAAGATATGTTAGATAGAATCTCTAAAAAACAGTTTCACAAAACAGGAAACTGAGCAATTCATGAGCAGTTATTAATGGGCCTATTTTTTTTTTCCAATCACACAAAAAAATAGTCCTGGAAAAAAGTCCACTTTAGGTGCAGCAGTTACGACACACTGGGTTGCAAATAACAGAAAAGCTAAGTCAAATTGGATTAGGCCCCAAAGGAAAATTATGAGCCTACGTAGCAGGGGATAAAGACATGGCTTCATCCAGGGAAACAGTATCATCAGACAGCAGTCTGTACTTCCTGGCTCTCTTCTCCAGGTTGGCTGCATCCTTAGCCTCTATTCATTGGTCGCAAGATGGCAGCCAACAGCTCCATGTCCACATACACACCAGGTTTAAGTCCAAGGGTAAAATCGGAGTCAGGCAGACTTGGTGCTCTACTTAGAGGAGGTGCCTCAGACAAAACAGACAGAGTGGTTGTTTCTCAGAGGAAGTTCTGAGTTCTGGTACCAGAAGAGAGAATGGATTACCAGCAAGTAAAGACAAGAAATATCTACTCTACTAGGAAATCCAAAAATTCATAGAGGAGCGCGAGGCTTTGTGTTTCTTTCTTTTTAATTAATTAATTAATTAATTTTTGGTTGCGTTGGGTCTTTGTTGCTGTGCACAGGCTTTCTCCAGTTGCAGCAAGAAGGGGCTACCCTTCGTTGTGGTGCATGGACTTCTCATTGCGGTGGCTTCTCTTGTTGCAGAGCACGGGGTCTAGGCGTGCAGGCTTCAGTAGTTGTGGCTCACAGGCTCTAGCACACAGGCTCAGTAGTTGTGGCGCATGGGCTTAGTTACCCCGCAGCATGTGGGGTCTTCCAGCACCATGGCTCGAACCCGTGTTCCCTGCATTGGCAGGCAGATTCTTAACCACTGTGCCACCAGGGAAGCCCGCTTTGTATTTCTTGAATTGACTACTTCATTTACAATCTGCTCAGCAATGCACCCAATGACAGGTACGCGACCGTGCTCGCTGCTAAATTGTTGTTGAATGAGTGAATACAGTTTGTTCTTCCTGTCAGAACTGCTTCCTGGTTTCCTGATTCTCAGAGAGGTATTTGCACGAGATGTATGGTTCTGTGTCATCAGTGGCACCCTCATGTATTCCACGGCACCACGACCTCATTACTGCTGCCGTAGTCCCACTACCCTGGAACCACCACCCTGTACTTGAGTTGTCTGTTCACTTCTCTACATCTCTTCTGGACCATAAACCCCAAGAAGGCAGGGGCTATGTCCTTCCTCTTTGAATCTTAAGGTCCCAGCATAACACTGGCACAAAGTCTGTTCTCAGTAATTATTTGTTGCATATGCGCATGCACGCATGCATGCATGAATAAATGAATGAACAATCAATCCAGAGACAGCTCTCTTGAGTCCTTCAGAAAACTACAGTTTCCCTCTCACCTCAATCCCTGCACTCAATCAATATACCCTATAGCAGTGATTTCAAGACTTGTTTGCACATTGAAACCACCTTGGGATAAGGGTGAGGTCTTAAAAAAATTCTAAAGCCCAGGATACACTCCAGACCAATTAAATCCCAATATTTGGGGGTTACACCAGGCATCAGAAATTTTTGAAGCTCCCCAGGTGATCCAAGTGTAGAGACAAGTTTGGAAAGCATTGTTCTATAGTTTTACTCAGAAACTTGGTGAACCATAGGGGACATCTGTGATTGCCTTTTCTGGTGGGTACCACAAGTTGTGATAGTTGTAGTTGCTGTGCCCTCTGAGACCAGGCGAGAAATCCGCTGAGCTTTTATAACCAGGCCTAAGGAATGTCTCCAGGGACATGGAAAGGTAGAGAAGGGATGTTTATCAGACTCTACAATTTAAGCTCACAGTTGCCTCAATCATCTGCTTTCCTTTCCTTGTGTCAGTGCAGAAGAGTGAGCTGGGACAGACCACTTGTAATAATAGTCAACAAATTGGGTGCCTTCTCCTGGTCTTGCCAGCCTCTTCAAAGATGTTAAGAGCCCAAGTGAGTGGGGTCCAGGTTTTTTGTCTTTCAAACCCCCACCTTGGCTAAGGTGAGGTGGCCTAACCTATCTAGAGAAAATTTTAGAATTTCAACTTTAGTATCAATGAAATTGCAGAAACCAGTGATCTCTGTTGCCATTAGATCCTTGCTATTCAAAGGGTAGTCAATGGAACAGCAGCGCGGTCTTCCACTAGGAGCTTCTTAAAGATGTAGAGGCTTAGGCCCCACTGCTTCTGAATCAGAATCAACACTTTAACAAGATCCCAAGTGACATGCCTGCACATTTACATTTGAGAAACACAGCTTTATACTACCTTGATGGGGAAAAAAGAAAAAAATTTAGTTTTGCCATTTTCTCCATTGCTCAGGAAATGTCTTAAATTTTTTTGCTTTTGTGAGACTTCGACTACTTGTGTCTCTACTGAAAAATGTCCAAGGTACATACATCCTTTGCTTGTGAAAAATAGGCTTACCTTTAGGGCTCTCAAAACAGTGGCAATTTTTTTTTTTTTTTTTTTTTTTTTTGCGGTACACGGGCCTCTCACTGTTGTGGCCTCTCCTGTTGTGGAGCACAGGCTCCGGACGTGCAGCCTCAGTGGCCATGGCTCACAGGCCCAGCCGCTCCACGGCATGAGGGATCTTCCTGGACCGGGGCACGAACCCGTGTCCCCTGCATTGGCAGGCGGACTCTCAACCACTGCACCACCAGGGAAGCCCAAAACAGTGGCAATTCTTATGTTAATGTTTGGAGGCCGGAGTCTTTGCATTTGACTAGATGAATTCTAGAAGAATCCTTATTTCTAGCTGTATTACACTAGTAACTATAGTGAAGTGAGGAGATCATCTGAATGCACTTATTGGAGGGTTCCTGTTTTCATCATTTTTCTCCTGTATGTTTGCTCTATAAGAGTACCTTGGCTTAGCTGAGAAAAAAAAAAACGATCTGAATGAAAATGCAATAAATGTAAACCTGTTCTTGGGTAAAGGAATTATGAAACAACCAGGACCATGATGTAGAAGTGTAATTTACTTGATTCCTGAAAAGAGGAATTTAAGGAGATCAAGGTCAGAGATCAAAATTTAAAGCTAAATCCATGCAGGGTGGGCAGGGCTGGTGGGAGCGCCGGTTTGGGGTGACAATTCGATTGGGATAAGTATTTGGTGGTAAATAAGCGTTCCATCGTTCTTGGATATGGAATCCAGGGAAATGAATTTGCACCAGTGTTGGTATTGCCTAGAAAATCTGAGGCCCGTGTAGAAAGCCCTGGCATTCTTGGTGAATCTGCCTACAGGAACTAATGGGTCCAGCGTGAAATGAGTTGTAATAAGAAATCAGATTTATGCATTTAGACTCTAATCTAGATTTAGTTACAAAGCTTAATATGTGTATATTAGTCTGTTAGGGCTGCCGCAATGAAGAAACGCAGACTGGGAGGCTTAAACAAGAGAAATTAATTTCCTCACAGTTCTGGAGGCTAAAAGTCCAAGATATAGGTATCAGTAGGGTTGGTTTCTTCTGAGGCCTCATCTTGGCTGGTACATGGCCGTATTCTCACTATGTATTCTCACTGTCTCTATGCATGTCTATCTCTTCTTGTAAAGACATTATCCATATTGGATTAGGGCCCACCCTAATGACCCAATTTAACCTCAGTTACCTCTTTAAAGACGCTCTCTCTAAATATGGTCAAATTTGAAGTACTGGGGCTTAGGACTTCAATATATGTCTTTTGGGACGAACACAATTCAGCCCATAACAATGTGCCAAGCACCAAATTAGAATTGTAGGAAAGAAGGAAAGAATCTACAGGATTACTTAGCTCAGCATCGCCATTTTATTTATAAGGAAGAAGAAGCTCTTAGAGATGAAGGGATTTATTTTATCACAAAGGTCATTAGTAGTAGTACTGGGACCAGAACCCAGGTCTTCCAGGCAGCTTTCCACTCCTTCAGGCCTCTTCCCCTTGCATCGTATCCGAGACAAAAGAGGTAAGCTAGGAGGGTGGCGCTTAATGTGCACACAGATCACTGGGGGCTCTTTTTTTCCTTAACATCTTTATTGGAGTATAATTGCTTTACAATGGTGTGTTAGTTTCTGCTGTATAACAAAATGAATCAGTTATACATATACATTTATCCCCATATCTCCTACCTCTTTAATCTCCCTCCACACTCCCTATCCCACCCCTCTAGGTGGTCACAAAGCGCCGAGCTGATCTCCCTGTGCTAAGGTTTCTTCCCACTAGCTATCTATTTACATTTGGTAGTGTATATATGTCCATGCCACTCTCTCACTTCGTCCCAGCTTACCCTTCCCCCTCCCCATGTCCTCAAGTCCATTCTCTAGTAGGTCTGCGTCTTTCTTCCCATCTTGCCCCTGGGCTCTTCATGACCATTTTTTTCTTTTTTCTTTTTTTTTAGATTCTGTATATATGTGTTAGCATATGGTATTTGTTTTTCTCTTTCTGACTTACTTCACTCTGTATGACAGACTCTAGGTCCATCCACCTCACTACAAATAACTCAATTTCATTTCTTTTCATGGCTGAGTAATATTCCATTGTATATATGTGCCACATCTTCTTTATCCATTCATCTGTCAATGAACACTTAGGTTGCTTTCATGTCCCGGCTATTGTAAATACAGCTTCAATGAACATTGGGGTACATGACTCTTTTTGGAGGGGCTCTTTTTAAATGCAGACTCTGATTCCTGAGATCTGAGGTGGGGCTTAGGTTTCTGCATTTCCAGAAAGCTCCCAGTGCTCCTGATGCCTTGGCATTGGTCTCCAAGCTCTGCCTCTGGACCAGCATCACCTGGGAGCTGGCTAGAAATGCAAATTTCCAGGTCCACTCCAGATTTACCAAATCCGAAGCTGTTGTGTTGGGGCCCAGAAACCTGTGTTTTAATAGGCCCTGGTGATTCCAATGCATGTGCAAATTTGAGAAACTCTGTTCCTTAACCTTGTTCTGCCTCAGAATTTCCTGACGGGCTGGTTAGAAGGGCAGACCGACTGCATCAGAATCTATGGTGACAATGTATGTGTTTGGAAGCGATGGTGAGGATGATGAAATATCTATATTTTTCTAAAAAAGCACTCCAGGTAATATTGCTAGGCAGCTAGGTTTGGGGCCCATTATTCTTGACTGTGCCCTGGAATCGTCCAGGTTGAAATCAATCATTATAAAATATTCCATTTTTAGCCAGCTGTTCAGTGAGCCCTTTGATTAACTCAAAGAACTTCCTTTCATTCCTCAAACCTCCCTCCTCATTCTGTAAGCCCCCAACCCTCTTCTTCCAACTGGGTCATTCTGGACTTCAGATAACACCTGCCATTAGCAGAATGTCATTGAGCTGAATTTCATTATACTCTGAAACATCTGCTCTGCAGGTCTGCGGCGTTCTGTGGCTCACCTTTGTGTTAACTTAGTTTTCATTAATAGTTTGCCCTTTTGCCTTATCTTTGTCCTTTACCATCCTGAACGCTCCCTCTCCACTTCTACATGCCCCTCAGCCCCTGGGTTTGCAGGCGGGGACAAGTCACACTTGGGATCGCTCGCTGACACTGCATACATCTGGGGCACATCATAAGGAAGGCTCTAGAGATGACATCAGAGTGGTAAAAATGAAAAAGTGATAAAACTCAGTGTTGGTGAGGTTGCAGTGAAATAGGCACTCTTATGCACCATCAGGAAAAGTCTAAATTGGCATAGCCTATTTGAAGGGCAATTTGGTAATATCTATCAAAAAAAATACTCTTTGGTTCAGCAATGTTATTTCTAGGAGTTTGTCTTGCAGACATACCCATATATTGCACAAAGATACGTGGATAAGAATGTCCATGGCTGGTTTTTATAATGCCAGAAACTTGGAGGCTACTACAGGAGTTATCATTAAAAGGCTGGTTGAATCAGTTGTGCCATGGCGTCTGTTAACTCTGTAAGTGCTGGAGAAGACTGGAAGGCTGCGCCCAGCTGGGACTACTGCCCAGAGTGTGGGCACGTAGACTCTCCAGCAAGGCTGCCCCAGGGAAGCTGAGTTTCTTATATGGCAGCTCAGGGCTCTGAGAGAGAGGGTATTGGGTGAACAAGGAGGATGCTGCATGGCTTTTTATGCCTCAGTCTTGGAAGGCACATACTTCCCCTTCTGCACTCCTCTACGGGTTGAAGTAGCTGTAAGCCTGCTCAGTTTCAAGGGAATGGGTAAAAATGCCCCCGTCAGATGGAGAAGCCTCAAGAATTTGTGGCCGTGTTTCAAAACCACCACACCATTGTTACCTCTAGGGAGTATGGGGTAGAGGAAGAAGATTTTGCTTTTCATTTTGTGTCCTATATTTTCGATTGATTTACATTGTTTGCATTATTTTTGAGATTAAAAGAAAGATAAAATAAGAAGAAAGTAATTGGAGGAAAATGGAGGAGGCCAATGGTAGAAATTTGCAAGTAGAGGGAGGGATGGAAAAAGAGGAAGAAAGGCAGGTAGGCCTGGGAAGTGAGGCCCACAGTGGAGACAGATATGGGATTGATGGACTTGCAGGGTAGCAATTTGGCTTTGGGCTTGTGCTGGGTGCAAGTGGGACAGCTTTCAGCCACCTGCCCCCCATTATCTGCCCTTGGAAATACTACTTATCCTTTAAGGAACCCTTCAAATATCTCTTGGGTAACATTCTTGGATCTCTCATGTGAATACACCTGCATAGATCATGTACCAGCTCTGCTAACTTGATTTTTTGAGTATGTCTACATCCCTCCAAACACTGTCCTTAAAGGCAGGCATATTTTGTTAATTTTTTCCATTCTCATGTTGCTTAACATTGTGTCTTTGAGCAGTGGATATTCTGTAAATATTTCTTAAATTAAAATGTCTGTCAATGTAAATTGGTGCAGCCACTGTGGAGAACAGTATGGAGGTTCCTTAAAAAACTAAAAATAGAACAACCATATGATCCAGCAATCCCACTCCTGGGTGTATATCCAGAGGAAACCATAATCTGAAGATATGTGCACCCCAATGTTCATTGCAGCACTGTTTACAATAGCCAGGACATGGAAACAACCTAAATGTCCATTGACAGAGGAATGGATAAAGAAGATGTTGTACACATATACAATGGAATATTACTCAGCCATAAGAAAGAATGAAGTAATGCCATTTGCAGCAACATAGATGGACCTAGAGATTATCACACTAAGCGAAGTAAGTCAGACAGAGAAAGGCAAATTCATGATAACACCCCTACGTGGAATATAATTTAAAAATGACACAAATGAACTTATTCACAGCACAGAAACAGACTTTCAGATATTGAAAACAAACTTACGGTTACCAAAGGGGAAATGTGAGGGGGAGGGATAAATCAGGAGCTTGGGATGAACACACACACTACTATATGTAAGATAGATAACCAACAAGGACCTATTGTATAGCACAGGGAACTCTACTCAGTATTCTATGATAACCTATATGAGAAAAGAATCTAAAAATATATATGTATAATTGAATCACTTTGCTGTACACCTGAAACTATCACAACATTGTAAATCAACTCTACTCCAATAAAAATTATGTCTCTCTTTTAACAAACACATACACAGCATAGGCTATATGCTAGGTAATGCCCTCAAACATGAACTCATTTACTTTCTCATAACAACCCTCTGAGACAGGGATCATCATTACCTCCGTTCTACAGAAGACAAAATGGATGCATAAGGAGGTTAAAGCACAAGGTCATAAACCTGATAAATGATAGCGCTTGGAGTCAACTCAAACCACTTGGCTCTAGACTCTGTCCTCTTTCCACCGCACTTTCCTTCATCCGTCCATAATACAGCACATTTCTAGGTTTCCCCATTCGAGAGTCTTGTTGTACTTTGTAAAATGTACCAGCCACTGGACAGAATTGGAATTCCATGTACAAACTGCTCTCTGGATGACCGTGCAGTAAAAGAAGTAGAACAGCACTCAGACTGGTTGATTAGAGCTTCAGTCATTGAACCTTCTCTGTCCTTTCATTGACTTCAGCCTAGACTAGACAAGCCCTTCTAGGAAGCGTACAAAGCTCCCAGAACCTTGATCAATGGCCCAGAAAGGCCTACAGAGGGAACATTGTAGAAATGTTTGAAGAAGTCACTTAAAAGAAGGAAACAGAGACTCAGAATAGCGTTGGGATGTGGGCAGGAAATAATGCGAAAGAAATAATCACGGGTAGAGTGTAAAAACTCTGTGGTTGAAAACTCCAAAATAAGGAAGTCACACATTTATTTTTGCCAATCTATCCTCTCAATGATTGCAGAGCTACTATTATATGAAGATAGAGCAAACATAATCAATTTCAATACTTGTTATCATGGTCTGTGTTAAAATAGAGCTGGGAACTTGAGTTCCAGTTTGCCGTGAGGTCCCACAGATAGACAATAAAAATATGAGTGTTGAATATTAGCCCTCCTACTTGCTTATTGTTTCTTATCATCTAAACAACTCAGGCTAATTTCTAACATTCAACATTTATGGACTTCCAGGAACTCATAAATGTCACATCAGGCTGCCTCCTGGTGAATTTTTAATCAAGGGAGAGAATTTCAGCTACAAATAGACCAAGAATCAAAAGGCCCAATATTGATTGGTCAAAGTGGCACTTACAACCCTGAGGTTGAAGTAGTTTGGATAAAAGGATGCTGGGCTTGCGATGGCCCCAGAGCCATCTTTTTCCATCAAGTCCAGGTGAGTATCAAATATCCCCTTAGAGTTATCGAATAGCAGCAAATAATACGAGGTCTAATGAATGCTCATGCTAATAGCTGTAAATATGAGAAGGAAAAGCTGAAATTCTGGCCCAGGCCAGATATCATCTCAGCCAGAAATCCTATAGCTGTCACCCTCCAATCCCAAAGCAGATTGTGGCCTTCCTCCCCACTTAGTACAAAAGGTCTCCTTGGTGGAATGGGACAAGGGAAGAGGCTCTGGGCATTCTGCTCTGAACAGGGTCTGGCCTCCAAGTCTGAGGCCTTGAATCATCCCTGCAGAGATACAGAGCAGTGCTTGTTATGTCAGAGATCACTCAGCCCCCTGAATAATGTCTCTCACTAATGCCAAGCCATGAATCATTGGTCTGTGGTACTGTAAAATTAACATGCGCCACTATAAATAACTCTCCTGTAATGGGCTGTCATTGATGGCTTTTGGGAAAGGCTTGACTCAGGAATAAGGGTTTTAATGACTGTAATTGAAATTAGATGAAAAGAATCAGTATTGGGCTTTTTTTCTGACCCATGCGAGGACAAATTCCATCGTATGTCAAAACAATTATGCTGTGTCAAACCTGAGGGACAGGGCGCCCTGGCCACTCTCCTCCAGCACCTCCGACAGAGTCCCCTGAGGTGTCTCCCGGTGAGTGACAGGGCACACTCTGGTCCTTTACAAAGGACCTTAACAGAACTGGCAGAGCATCCCCCCCAACTCCCAGCTGACAGCCATTACCAGCGGGAAGAGTCATTATCATTAATAACAACAACTTTCCTTTGTAAAGTGGAATATGGTTTACAAAGCTCTTTCATGTCCATTATCTCATTTGATCCTCACTAAGGCCCTGGGAGGTAGGTCAGATGTTCCTGCTATTATCATCCTCAGATGTCTGAAGAGATGGAGGCTCAGAGAGCTGATGACTTACCCAAGGTCACACAGCCAGTAAGTGATGAAGCAGGAACCGGGACCTCTGATCCAGAGCATGACCGCTCTCTAGGGCCTCCTAACCATGGTCTAGGGTTAGTGTCAAGTGTCCTTCTCCTCCTGACTAGCACGCCTCTTGCTCCTGTGAAGTACTTGACCCTAAGTAATCCCGACAGACCCCGCTTCTCCATCATTAACAGAAAAATAAAGACAGCTGAGGACAAATGCAAATGTAGGATGTTTCTCACCAATCGACTCAAAGTCGAAACAGATTTTTCTGGTACAATCTGAGTGAGGACTGGAAGTTCTAAGCGAGTGAGTAGACAGGTTTTGAAACAAGCTAGAGTGCTCTCTTTTCATTTGCTTCTGGTGGGACTGAGAGCTTCAAGAGTTTCCTTGAGGGTGATGCTGAGTATTACAGGGAATCAGGCTTTCACAAGGAAAAGACCTAAGCTTGGAGATTAAGGCCCGGAGGGATCCTCAGCCTCCAAAGCCCAGTCACCTCTCAGTTCCCTAAAATCAGATGCAGCTCTACCTAGATATCCTGGTCCCCTGCGTGTGTCCTGGAAAGGAGGGGCTCCAAAGTCACCATCACGCCCTTCAGCCCCGTGGTGGCTACTACTGCTGGCTTTGCTCTTGGGAGGCAGAAAATCTCAGGAGCAGGAGAGACCATATGCTTCAGCCATTATCTTTGGAGACTCCCGGCCCCAGTCAGACGGAGGAGCTGAGCCCACGTGTGTCTCCAGCCCTACCATCTCCCCACCGAGCCTCGGGCACTGGGCGAGAGGAGATTTGCAAACGAACATGCAGCCAGCGTCCCTTTGTCCCTTTGTCACCGTTCCCCACCTGGAGACAGCTCCGTAATCCTCCTGTGCAAAAATAACAAGTCCCACATAAGATTGTGTACATGGTCTAATTACACGTAACAAAACAGCTCCTCTCAGGAGACAAGGAGTGTTTGGTAGTAAATTAAGAGATGCAAAAACCACTGTGAGCCCTGCAGATTAATCCAGTTTTCTAGTAATGGGGAAGGATCCTTGAGAAATGGGTTTGCAGTTTGATGATAATTAGATGCCCACTATGGGGGCTTTTCACCTGCATTGGCTTTTGTGTGGAGTGGCAGGAGAGCGACTGGGATGGAGACCACAGAGATGATTCATTCAGGGTTGTGTTGACAGAATGGAAATGACTCCAAAAAATGCTAATACTTATTCAAGGGGTAAAGCTCCAGGGAGCCCACCTGCAAGGGCTCTCAATACCTTTCACTGCCATCTCAGAGGAGACAGCATCTACGCAAATCAACACCTTTATCCAGCTTCGCTCTTAAGAATCGTAGATTTATTTGACTTTCCTTACCCCTTTGGGCACCAAGCTCGGAGAGCCACTCTGGGCTCCAGTCTAGGGGGACCTTATTGATTAAAAGGAGAGCAGAGCAAACACATTAGAAAAGCAGAGAAAAACATGCTTACAACTAATTACAGGTGTAAAGATCGACTGTGTATGGGGACTGGGGCGAGGGGCACACGCAGGTACACACACATGCATCTTGATGTTTAATACAAAGTGCCTAAGCTTCTGAACAGAGCTCTGTTTGAATTTGGGGGTTTGTCACTTCCCAGCAGCCACCTGACCTCTCTAGGCCTTAGTTTTCTAATCTGCAATATGGGTTTAGTAATTATTTCTGCCCTTCCTACTTTAAGGATTATTGTGGAGATCATATAGGAAAACAGATGTGAAAATGCCTTGCAAACTGTAAAGCATTACACAAATGTCATTTTCCCTCCTCTTAGCACAGCGCCTAGCACATACCAAGTGTCTAATAAAGACACCAGTTGATGGATGGGTAGACAGATGCTAAAGGGTGAGAATGGAGTTATTTGAAACATTTGAAAAACTCAAGGGAGATTTGCTATAAATCATGGGTTTTTAATAGAATTTTTAAATGGGAAGGGGTGTGGAAACCTGCTAGGAAGAGCAGAGAAATATTCCTTACTGTACAAATGAGACAATCTGAGTGGGAACAGCATAATTCCTTGGCTAGAATCTTAGTAGCGTAGGAGTTGAAGGGAATTAGGTAAAGGAATGGAGAAAAGGAGGAGAATTCATGGAAGGCTGGGAGGTCAGAGGTTAGGTGCTGGGGTGGAACTTGTCCTTGGCTGTACACATGTCTAGCTCAGGTGCAGAATCCAGAATTCTAGTGCCTCCCCCATCTTTTGTGGAGGTGATAATTGCGGGTACTGGAAAGAGAGTAGAGTGGGAACGCATAGGCTTGATCATGAGCTGGAACTCTGCCATATACTGATGAAGGGCCCATCCCAATCCAACATTCCAGGATCTCAAGGAATGGAGCAGCCCAAGGACCTTCGTACAGAAGCAGTAAAATCTCCAGGGAACCAAAAACAGCCTGTGAACTTTCCAGGGGAGCTACCCCTCCACTCCTCCATTCCCCTTTTAGCCTGTGCTTTTCTACAGAGTTGTAATCCCTAAAGATGGGAAAACAAAATACATCTCCACTACAATAGAAGGAACTTCTGTGTAAAAGAGCTGTGTTTTGAATGTTTTAATACACAGAAATTGACACCCATCAACTTGGGTATTCAAAAACCCTCTCTCCGGAATAGAAGAACAATGCTCTCTTCTCTGTATTTTCCTTGCATGCTGCCACAAACTGCTGTTGCGAAGCAAATCCTTCTGTTGCAATCTTTTATTTTTACCTCCCCCCTCCACTTTGTAAATCACTTTCTTTCTCTAAAAGATTAAAGTGTGGTAAAAGCTGCAAAGTGACTAAGAAAAGGACCCTTCTGAGTCAGCAGAACTGCCCTCCATGTATCTTTGAGTCACAGCTGCTAATGTTTCTTGACACAATCCAGTTTTTCCTTTGATTTTTTTTTTTCTCTCCTGGTATCAGGGCCTAGAGAAAAGTTTCAGAGTGTTTGGAGATGGGTGATTTTGCCCTGCTGCATGAATCTGCTTTCCCACCGTGGCGGGCGTCCTGTCAAGGAGCACGTGACTGTGACGTGATATGTGCACTTCTTGTCACAACTTGGATGTCTCTCTGCTCCCACTGCCAAGTCACTTTGGGGGGTGAGGGTGTGCCTCCAGGAGTTCCAAGTAGCCCCTTATATGTGGTAGCCACAGCGCTCCCTGCCTGTCCACAGCTCAGTACAGAGAGGACAGTGTTGATTCAAATCCAGATCCTCTCCCTGCTAGCTGAGGTCTTTGCACAAGTCACTTTGCCTCTCTGAACTTCGATTTCTCGATAACCTGCACATGCTTGACACTTAAGCGTCTTTCATAGGTATGAGCTCACTTTCCCCCTCTTTCATTTAAAACACATCTCTCTCTCTTTCTCTCATTTTTTCTCTTTCTACAGACATATATTATGTGGACAGATACATAAGAAACTGGTAACGGTGGTGGCTTCTAGAGAGGTTGCAATCTGATATAGAAGGTTGATTTTACCTTTCATCGTACAACTTTTTGTACTATTTGAATTTTTGTCATTAACATGTATTTCTTTGAAAATATATTTGTCATTAGCATGTATTTCCTAAAAATAAGCAAAATATGTATATTTAGAAACTCTAAGTTTCTAACCCTAGGTCCTTTTTGTTTTTTTTTTCAATGTCTGTCTTTCAGGGCTTGGAAGTATCACACTGAAAAGGCACAAAAAGAAAACCCATCCATTTCTGTCTTGACATGACTAATATTGACCGTAGGGCTTATTTAGTGTAGAAGACCTCCAAACTTAGGAAGCTCTGGGAAGTAGGTGGACTTTTTAGTAAAATGTTGTAAAATTAGCTATTTGGGAAAAGATAAAAATGCATTCATATCTTACACTATCTTCCAAAATATACTCCAGATGGGTCAGAGATTTAAATGTAAAAACAAACAAACAAACAAAGAACCACACAAGTAGTTTCTTATATAAAAGAAAGTACTTTTTTTTGAAAAAACATGGGTGAATTTCTTCATAATCCGGGTATGGAGAAATCCTTTCTAAGCATGATTCAAAAATCCAGATTTAAGAAGAAAAAAGATTGATAAATTTGACCATATTAAAAAAAGACAAAATTCTTTCATGGCAAAAAAATCACAAAGTCAAAAGACAACAACAAACTTGGAGAAAGTATATTCGATATATATCATAGATAAAGGGCTAATACATAATTCATGTATTGGGGAACATGTATAGGGAACATAATACATGTTCCCTAATATATAAAGAACATTCAAAAATCAAGAAATGGGGCTTCCCTGGTGGCGCGGTGGTTGGGAATCTGCCTGCCAGTGCAGGGGACGTAGGTTCGAGGCCTGGTCTGGGAAGATCCCATATGCGGTGGAGCAGCTAAGCCCGTGTGCCACAGCTACTGAGCCTGCACTCTAGAGCCCATGTGCTGCAACTACTGAGACCCACGTGCCTAGAGCCCGTGCTCCGCAGCAAAAGAGGCCACTACCACGAGAAGCCTGTGCACAGCAGCAAAGAGTAGCCCCCGCTTGCGGCAACTGGAGAAAGCCTGTGCACAGCAATGAAGACCCAACGCAGCCAAAAATAAAAAATAAATAAATAAATTTATATAAAAATAAATAGAGCCCAGTATTCATAAGAATTAAAAAAAAAAATCAAGAAATGAAAGTCCAAAACCTGAAAGAAACATGAGCAAAAGAAACAGACATTTCAGAGAAAAATAGACACAAATAGTCTTGGAAAAAACCTGTTCTAACTTGCTCTTAATAAGAGAAATGCAAAATAAAACTACACTCAGGTACTAATTTTTACCTATCAGATTGGCAGAATTGAAAAGGTTGACAAAACACACTTTGGGCAAAGAAACAGGTACTCATAAATTGCTGATCAAAGAGTAAGATGGGGCTTCCCTAGTGGCGTAGTGGTTGAGAGTCCGCCTGCCGATGCAGGGGACGCGGGTTCGTGCCCTGGTCCGGGAAGATCCCACGTGCCGCGGAGCGGCTGGGCCCGTGAGCCATGGCTGCTGAGCCTGCGCGTCTGGAGCCTGTGCTCTGCAAAGGGAGAGGCCACAACAGTGAGAGGCCCACATACCGCAAAGAAAAAAAAAAGAAAGAGTAAGATGATGAGTCTCCGTGGAGGAGAATCTAGCATATTGAACAAAACTAGGCATTTACCTTTTTAGCTAGTAATTATTCTTTTTGGGATTTATCCTGCGATACACTTCCACAAATATAACCACTGTGATAAGGTTATTTACTGTGATGTTATTTATTGTAAGAAAACATTGGAATCAACTAAAATGCCTTCTACAGTAGATGTGTTGAAGAGTCTATGGCACATCTACACAGGAGAGTACACACAAAGTAAGAAAGAATGAAGAAGCGCTCTATGAACTGATACACAATGATTTTCAGGATATATTGTTGACAGCAAAATGTAAGGTGAGAAAGAGTACATATAGTATGTTACCTTTTACATAAAAAAAAACAAGAAAACAAAGTTATTTCCTTGCTTTGCAAAAAGAAATGCAGGAAGCGTGAACCATAAACTAACGAAAATGGTTACCCATTATGGGGTACGTGGAAAGAGGAGGGGCAGAGATTATTAGGGATGATAGTAAGACTTCTCTGAATATACCTTTTCATATAGTTTTGACTTATAAATCATATAAACATTTCATATATTTTAACATAAAATTAAATCAGTAAGGATGAACACAAAGCAATCTTAAAACTGAATTAAATGAAACAAAGGAAGCCAACCACACATCAAATTGATAATGTAACCATGCAGAAAATAAATAATTCACAAACTCTTGAGCCCAGTGTTCCAACTGTATATCCTAATGGGTTATTTAAAAAAAAAGAACTGTAAAGACACCTTGAACTTACTTAGTAGGTTTGGTGTTGGCAGTGAGTGGTATTGATATAGTAATTCTAACAGTTTTGAATATATTGTAGGATTGAGCAGATGAGTTAAATATATTGATGGTGATAGGGCCAGGGAGAAGGGGTATAGAAATATAGTACATGAAAAGAGGAGAAAGAGTTCTGGGATGCTGGGTTTAGTGAGGGGAATCAATCTGAACTCAGGTTTGTTCACTGGAAGGACCTTCTGCTAAAATCCAGTAGCAAATAACTCACCTAGCCCCTAGATCTTATACTTAAATAACATTCCCCACCGAAAGAAACCAGGGCTTGGAATCAGGATCAAAGTTTCAAGGGGGAAAAAAAAAAAAGGAACCAAGGCCTCTTGGAGAAATGGCTAATTACAGATCTGGAGTCTGGGATATCTTGTACCAGAAACCACAGAATAGCTCAAAAACTGATGGTAGCTTATCAATAAGATACATAAGCTGGCTTGAAGGGGTTCTCCCCTAGTCAAACTTGAGACATTTTGAGCAGCAAAAAGAGTAAGGATGGTAATAGATTAAAACACAATGAAAAAAAAATGAGTTCAAAGGGATGCTAAACAACTAAAATAAAATTTAAAAATTTTAAAAAGTGAAATTCATGTAAAGTCTGTAGTCTAGTTAATCACATTGTGCCAGTGTCAGTTTCCTGGTTTTGATAATGTAGGATGTTATCATTGAGTGAAAGTGTGGCTTGGGTGCACTGAACCTCTTTGTAATTTTTTTTTTTTTGCAACTTCTTATGGGTCTTTAATTATTTCAAGATGAAGAGTTAACAAATAAGCATGTATATGCATGGGTGGTGAGGTAGTGTTCTTTACAGAAGAATGCTAGCCTATATATGGAGAAGAAATGATAGAATTAGAAAAATCACCACTTGTAAGTACCAGTGCCATGATTTATTCAGAAAGAGATCATCAGTGGATGATAAATCCACTGGATGAATTCCATTAGAGAATGGGATAGTCACATGGCCTCACCCCATAGGTTACTTATTATCTACAAAGGATAGAAAAGATTTTATGATGGAGAATTCTGGCAGACATCACCTTAACCAAGTGACAGAAAAAATGTCCTGCCTGATTGCCCCACTTGTTCTTGCTACCTAAGCCTCTGAAGCCAGGGACATCATTATCAATATTGAAGCAAAATTACATTATGAGCTTCCTGATATGCTGGAATGAGAAGGATACAACACCTATGTAGTACTTATCCCCAAAATATCTAATCTGAACTTGATAGTGAAGAAACAAACACCCAAATTTAGACTACGGAATATTCTACATTAGCCTGTACTCCAAAACTATCTGTTTTAAAAGACCAAAAAAAAAAAAAAAAAAAAAAAAAAAAAAGTAGGAGGCTGTCCTAGATTAAAGAGACTTAGCTAGACTAAAGAGAATGTCAATTACATGGAGTAGATAATTCTTGATTGGATCCTGAATCAGAACATTACTAAGACAATTGGGGACAATGTTATATGGACAACATATTAGATAACATTGTATCACTGTCTTAGGAGGTAAATGTCTTGGGAGTGAAAAAAAACATGGTGCTTATGTAGGATAATACCTACTTCTTAGGATATACGTGCTGACGTATTTCGGGGGTCGAATTTCAAGATATCTGTAATTTTCAAACGGTTTAGCAAAAAACGTTGACAGCAGTCTTAAGCAAATAGAACAAAATGTTAGCAATTGGAGAGCGAAGTTCAAGGTAAGGTATATACATTTTCATTTGTATTTTATACTTTCAAACTTCAGTAGGGTTGAAAATTTTAAAGATGAAAACTTGGGTAAAATACAGTCAGCTGACATTGTTTCATCCATAAATCCTCTTTTTCCTGGACTTGAATTGGAATTCCTCCCCTGTCAGTTCATCCCTTCCCCCAAATCTCAGCATGATGTAGCACGAGTTGCTTGGGGGACCTAATGGCCCACTGGGGCCAAGGCTTCCAATGAGCCTGGGAAGAGGGCTGGCCACCCACTGCCACCTCTGGCCTCTGCTGTTTGGTTTCTCACTGACCCTGAGAGAATGTCTGGGGAGTTATGGGGCCTCAGTGGCCTAAGGTGTGTTGAGCCCTTCAGCCTTAGAGAGCTGATACCTGAGACTAAAAACTGGTGTAACATGGTGGATTTCTGCTCAACAGCAAAAGTGGGCTCATCTTCCTTTTAAAATGGGGGACTGCAAATGGAATAGATTGTTTCCAGGAGAAGGGTCTACACTCATCAGTTTTTCATGGATCCGTTAGTTACTGTGGAATCTTTAAATAATGAGTCACAATTATCTCACCGGCCAAAAAAACAACCAACAAAAGCATCCATTAGCTCAAAAATACGCACTGGGTAGTTTCCTCTGTGCTCTACACTGAGGCTGAGAGGGTAAATGAGGCCCAGCCAAGGCCAGCAAAGAGTTTATTGCGTATCGGGGGAACATGGACTTCAGATCACTACCAACCCGATTCGGTAAATGCATGGCAGCAATTTTCATACCATGGCCCTGAAGCGGTCCACCTAAAGTAGGAGGGGGAGGCATGAGAGAAAGCGGCTTGAAGAGGGTGAAACATTTTCCTTCAGTTGGAAAACCATTTCCTTTTGTCCTCAAATGAGAAAATAAATCAGAAGTAGGGCCTATAGTAGGGAAGGGGTGTTTCTAAAAGCTTCACTGGGCTACTCAGTTTTCTCCATCTCTTCAGCAGGGCTAGGGAGGCCACCTCATCCTTATTTGCCTGGGACTTGTCCAGTTTTACTGCTGGGATTCTGGAGAAAGCATTAGT
This sequence comes from Pseudorca crassidens, assembly GCF_039906515.1. NCBI lineage: Eukaryota > Metazoa > Chordata > Mammalia > Artiodactyla > Delphinidae > Pseudorca > Pseudorca crassidens. The sequence continues at coordinate 102,918,370 of NC_090304.1, forward strand.
CCCTGACAAGCTGGGACAGCTGGTCACCTTATGACCCTCCCACCCCCACCCCAGAATCTTTAGTTGTGAAGGAGCGAATGTGTGAAGAGCGAATCAGAGAATTCTCAGAACACGCTTGCTCTGAGAATTCTGAAGTGGATGCAGAGGAAGAAAGAGAAAAAAAGCCAAGTTCATTTCTCCTTTTTCCATACAGATCAGAAACAGGCAAGGAGCCCAGCAGCCAGAGGGACTGCTCTCTCTCAGCTCTGTCCCCTTGCTCCCTCTTCCTCCCAAAAGGTCCTCCCTCTCCATCAACATATCCAAACACTGTGCCTTCTCCAGTCTCAGCCTAAATCACATTTTCTCTTTAAAACCTTTCCCAACCATTCTAGCTGAAAGCGATCTTCCCCTCCTGAGAGATGTAATAGCACTTATTGTCCGTGCACTCACGTGGTACACATCGACTCTTATTTTAGAATTAGAAACAGCCTCAGAGAAATCAGAGGGAATTTAGAGATATATTCATTCACACGTAATTCACTCATTCTTTCATTTGTTCATCACTAGGTACCAAGCACTGTACTCAGCGCTGGGGATCCCAAGATAAATCAGGTCTTGTCTTTAAGGGGCCCAAAGTCTGCTAGGTGAGATGACCAGATACACAGGCAAACACAACACAGATGAAACCTGCTGTGATGGAGGCTAAGCTTTGGCAAGTAAATGCCACTGGAGTATCTACTGAGAGGAGGACTCTGTCATAGGCTAAAGGGTTATAAAGCCCTGTCAGAGGTTACAATCAGTTTAGTGTCAGAGGCAGATCTAAAAGCCCAGTATTTTAATACCATACAGTAAGTGCTACAAAAAATGTAAACTTGCTCTGAGGACACAGATGAGGAACATTGAGTCAAGCTAGGGATTAGATCAAGGAAGTCTTGGAGGACCTGGCACCTGAGCTGACCTGTCAGAGGTCTGGGAAAAAGATGATGCAGGCAATGGGACAAGGAGAGACTGGCAGATCAGAGACATACTTAGCAGAGCCAATCAGTAGAGTGTGGTGATGATGGTAGTCGCAGAGAAAATAATCTCAGACCTTCCCGTATCTTCTGGGCATTTTCATATAGGATACCGCACATGGTGGGTGTTTAACATCTATCTGTTGATTGACTTTGGTGAGACATTAAGTAGAATCTGAAAGATGTCTGACCTGATTATCCAGGGGGATCTTGTAACCAGGGTTTCCCATAGTATATTTCTATGACAAGGTCTAAGATAAAAGGTTAGACAAATGATGCCTCCCCAGTTGAGAAATTTTACTTAAATCTTGTGTGTGTGTATATGTGTGTGTGTGTGTGTGCACACGTGTGTGTGTGTGTGTAAGAATTACAAAATGAAATCATTTTAGGAAATTCTGTTAGAGACTCTTCTTGGGAATTATTTATGGCATGAGGAAAAGTAGGAGGGTCCAACAGGAAAAGGCCTCCTGTTTATACCTTTGTCCTATTTCTTTATTCTAAGTCCCATCCTCATTCTTTTGATAATGATTAGAAAGTGAAATCAAATTAAAATGTATAGGATTCCTATCTTCTCATCCCATCTATCCCAACACATGCTCACACTCACACACATGCATGGACACACACACACAGCATAGACACACACACACACACAGATTTATTATGCATTTGTTTTGTCACCTGTGCAAAACTTATTGCGCTTCCTAGAGTCAGATTACAAACGCTCGTAGCAGGGGGGTGGTGTGGACCTCCACCCGTGGGCTTTAATAAATGTGCCTTGATGTTGACCTCCAGGGTCACAGCCTCAATTGCCTGGATTTGAAGAGGAGGCACTTGGTCCTTGCTGGATTCAAATGAACAGCTCCGATCCGTCTCAAATTTCTTGTCCCTCTCCTAGGATTGCTGGGACGGGTGGGAAGATGGAGCACAAGGATGAGTCTCCCTTCTGTGTTGACATCTGTGCTGGAGACTTCCCGAAGTGCTGCTCAATCTGTTCTCTCCTGTGAGCGCCTCCTGCCTGCACACCTGCCTGCTGGGCACAGCTGCCACGTCGGCAACCTGGGGGCTGGGGCTCCTTCTGAAAGGGCCCTGGCAAAGTAGGGCTGGCTGGGCTGGAGATAGAAAACTGGCTCTGGGTGCTTCAGCAGAATTTGGGTCAGGGACAGGACACCTGCTTTTCTCTGATACTCTTACCTTCAGATGTCCTAGGTTGTTACTGTAACATCTGCATCTTGGGATACTGTGGCTAGGACTCAGGTGCACCTCAATGATGTTAGGGACTTCGATGAAGAGCTTAGTGCTGACCTAGGACAGAGGAAGCCAAGTAATCCTTCTGTGTACCCCTTGACTCCTTGGATGACTTTCTAGCCATCCTTAATCGTAACATCATCCACAACATGAATGGAGTATTAATAGCTATGGAGCACTTCCAGTGTGAGGGGCATGGGCTCTGCGCCCTGCGTGAAAGTTTCGTTTAATTCCACCAACACTCCAGGACCGGCATTGTTCCCCTGCTTTAGGATGGAGGAAATCAGGGATCAGGGAGGCAAAGAGATCTTATCCAAGGCCTCTAGTAAACAGCAGAGTCAGGATTTGCCTGGTTCCAAAGCCTGAGCTCTCCTGTCTCCCACAGTATGAAGGACACTGGGTTAGCCCTGGGCCACACAGGGGAGGGATCCGTATCACACAGACTATCTTAGGGACCCTCTTAGATTGTCAGCTGGTTGAGAGTAGAGACCATGCCTTATGATTGTATTAGGACACAGTCTCATTACCTGTGAAACAGGGATACACTTTTCATTTCTCCTCGAATAGGTCAGGTCAAATGAAGTCCATGTGAGCCTTTTATGGAGGAGAAAGTGGAACCGGGGGTCTCAGGCACCAGGATGAGGCCCTGAGGTCCCACGGTTCCCGCAGAAGCACACCTCTGTCTTGGGAACGTCCTCTTAGAGCTCATTTAGTTCTGCAGATTCTTTCTGAGCTCGTGCCAGATAAACAGTCACATTTCTTACATGTTATGAGGCATTGCAGATAACTCTGTATAATCAAATATGTCATTCCACATCTCATTTGTAATTTCACAATTTAGCTCTCTGCGCCATTTAAGCACACACAGAGCCTCTGGAGAAATCCTTATTTTTTCCTAATGCTTTTATATGTGAGCTTTGTGCTGATTTCGGTCTTTGCTGTGTCTAACAAGATTCTCGCAAAGTTTTCTCACTATGGAAGGGCTTTATAAAGTTTAAGGAACCATGGAAATAAGCCCTGGCCTGATATAAGTCAAGCAGGCCAAGGAAGCATCAGGCAGGAGGCTCCAACGAGGAGCTGAACGTTCTTTTCTGTTATGTCTATCCCTTGTGTGTTTGGTTTGACTGCCTCTCTGGAGAATGGTGTTTTACAATTATGCAGTGCTTGACAATTCACAAGGCACGTCTCCTGTGTTGTATTTGATCTGAGCTTCACAACTCAGTAGACAAGGTGGGATAATGCTTATTATCCCCATTTTATAGATGAGGAAACTGAGGCTTGGCGAGGTTAAGTGACTTGCCCAAATCCACGAAGCTAATTTTAATTACCTAATGAATGGCAAGGCTAGGAATTAAATACAGATCTTTTGATTAGAAGTCTGGTGCCTTCCTGCTGATCCAGTCTGCCTTCCTAGAGGGGATCCTTCGCGGTCGATGCGCTGAGGTTTCAGAGATGAGATTGTGGCGTTTGGACTCTACTACCCATTTAGTTATTGAATCCATCTACTGCTCTCCATCCCCATGGCACTGAGCCCTGCCGTCTCTTACTTGGGTCACTGCCACACAGTCCTAAGTTGGTTTCTTTACTTCCAGCCTTGATGCACTAAGGTCCAGTATCCACAACAGCAGCATAAATGACTTTCTTAAATGCAAAGTCTGTCAAGTGCTTCTCTGCTTGAAACACATTTATCACTTCCATGGTCTTTCAGAAAAACATCCAAACTCCTCACGTGACCTCCAAAGGTCTGCATGGAGGGATGCGGCTTAAATCCCAGCACCCACCTCTTGTCACTTTCCACCCCCAGATCTGAGTACCAGACCCTCCTCATCACCAAACTCTCTCCTGTCTTCAAAACTTTGTCATCTTCATTTTATGACTCATGTGAGCTTCCCTCTGCTTCATTTTTTCTCTTTATAATATTTTATAATATTGGAGTCATTTGTAACCAGCCCTCCCCTCACCAAAAAACACCTTGTTTATAACTACTTACTATTATCGGTAGTAGTAATCTTTGTTTTTGTAGCCTGATTTAGAGTTTATAAATGCTGATATTACTTCCAATAATTAGCATAGAAATTATGGGCAGGGAGCCGTTGCACAAACGCAGACACCTAGGGTTGGAGATTTAAGTAACTTGCCACCTTCGTGTCATGGGCAAGTGGCAGATCCAGGACTTTGGAATCAAGTCTTGGTATTCTAGTTCACACAATGTGCAACCTGCTCACATCGTTTATCAGCTCCTGTAAAGCATTTTGGGGTATGTGGTTTAAGGATGCAATGTCAAAAACTGAGTTGCATTTCACAGACTAGTCGTGAAGCATTCTTGCATGACAAGCTTTTCTAGGAAGGAGGAGAGACAAAAAGAAAGGGAGAAAACCACCGGAACAGCAGCCTGTGGGCTCATTAACCTCTTCCAAACAATCTCTCATCTCTCCCATCTCCCTGTTGACCAGAAATGAGTCAGAGGGGAATGAGTGTGGTAAACTTTCACCTGCAGGGACATGATCTCTGGAGGGAAAAGACATCACGAGTGGATAGAGTTTGCGGTTCTCTGCTGAGTCACAGGGGTAGTTCTTCTTTCTTGGAATAACTGGGAATCATTCTCCTGGGGAAATATTAGTGTCCCCAACAGTGTTGCCTAAACAACATGAATGCCAAGGGCAATCTAGCTCCAGGTAAAACTCCCAGCTTTTACCAGGAGCCCTTCCTAACTCAAGCACTCATGTACCACTTCCTCATAGCCCTCATTTGGCAACAGATGGTGATACGCCATCGGAGAGTCAAAGGAGTTTGGGGCGTAGTCCTCAACGTTGCTAACAATAAGCCATTGAAGAAGAGAAGGACAAGAACCCAAGCTCGGGGAAAACGTTGTGTGAAGACACTAAAATGGTCAAAAATATGACAGGTTCTACAGCACTTTGGAGAAAGGAAGTTATAGGACTTAAAAATTGATTGAGCTGTGGGAGGATGAGAAGGAGAGAAGAGTTAATGGTGGTTCCCTGGTGTCTGGCTAAGACAGCTGGGTGGGTGACTGTGTCATTTCATGAGCTAGGGAATGAAAAAGCAGGTCCTTCCCTATTTCTTTCCTTGATTCTTTCAGATCCTGTGATCAGTGCCATCCAGAACACCTTGAATTTGATGTGCCTGTGGATACTTGAGTCTGGAACATTGAAGACAGCTTTGGTCTGGAGATATAGATTTGGGATACCCCAGCACACAGGTAGTAGTTGAAACCATGGGGTGGATGAGACCACCTGGAAGAGAGTCTGGAGGGGAAAGAGTCTTACCTAAGTGGGGTGAAGGATGTACTTTTCATCCAAAGTCAGAAATGGAGAAAAGAGAAACTAAAGCTACACAGTTGTAATTGGGGAGGCAATAGAAAGCATCATATCCAAAGGGTGAAGCAAGGACAGAATTAAGAACGACTGGAAAAATCTAGGTGAGAAGGAGGTAGTTAAGTGTCTAGGAGAAGGAGAGATTAAGCTAGAGGCGAAGAACCGGGCAGGTGGAGTGGCTCAGTTTGTTGTTGAGGATGCTCTAGACTCGAGAGCCCTTTCACGTGGTACCTGGTACATGCTTGGAAGGTGGTCACAGACACTCTGAAAAGCAGTGCTGGCCTGGGTCCTATCATTCCTAACACAGTCAGGTGATCATTGAGAGGCTAGTTTAAAGGGAAATCACCTTCAGATTTGTCCTCTGGTGAACACCTTGTGGCCTGCCTTGTTTCCCCCAGGTCATCAGTCTTTGGGATGCTGTTGACACAGTCATTTGTTGATATCAAGAAAGAAGGAAGCATAAGCTTCTCTGCCCCCTCTGCTTGGGACGCCACTTGCAAGCAGAACTCTCTGCAGGTGTACCACACAATGAAGGGTCACCTGCTCACAGCCTGTGTAAAGTCAATGGTGCCTCTTGGAACAATGGATGCTTCTCATATACACCTTGGTTTTGCATGGGGGGGTTCATCTGGCGGAGTGCTCTGCCTTTGAATATGCCTCTAAGTCCTAGACTCATGACCTTTTGAGGTGTAGGGATCAGCAATTCTAAAAGTCCTAGGGTCTTCCATCCAAGGTCCTGATCATGCGCTAGATACACTCTAACAAGCACACCTTCAAATCTCAGTGCTTAACGCAATCAAAGCGTGTTTGCCAGCAATGCCAAGGTGAAAGGCTGGTCCTTGGACCAGTAGCATCGGCATTACCTGGAAACCCTTTAGAGTTCAGATCTCAGAACTGCCCCAGATCTACTGAATGAGGATCTCCACTTGAACAAGATTCCTCAACGACTTGTCCACCGATGAACATTTAGAAAGCACTGCCCAAGATTACCAAAGTTCCCTTCATGGGTCTTGAATAAGATATTTCTCATATAAGAGGAAGTGGAAGAAATCAGACTCAATGAAATAGAAGCAGAGGAAGACAGAAAGAGAGAGTTTGACCTTCTGGGAAGACACTGAATTATCTATCGAACTATGTAAAGTCTATCCCTAAGATCCCAGCATGCACATGGCCAGTGCCTAGGCTACAGGAGCCAGCCATGGCTCACGGTCATTATGTTGCTGAGTTAGGTGGTCCCTCTCCCCTGCCTGGTTCCCAGAGCACAGATGCCAGGGCAGGCGATTTCCGTTTCTTCAGCTTGCCTCTTCTCTGTTGCTGCCAGGCACGGAGGTGGCAGAAGAGGGTCTAATCAACCTCAGTAAGTCCTGTTAGAAAGTCAGAAAATCCAGCACAGTTTTTTTTTTCCACGTGGCACCCCAAAGTGCGAACGTCAAGGGGACGATTCCTGGCCCTTTATAATTCTCATTTATGGTAAAGCTGCTTTTCAGTCCCACACCTATGTTCAAGGTTAATTTGTGTTGTTCTCTCCCTGCAGGCCTGTGCTGAGTGCCACAGGGAACAGCGTTTAGTAACACCAAGCAGGAGAGGCAGAGAGACTGGCGTTAACCCCACACAAGACTTGAAATTGGCTCGGTCTGATGGCAGGAGAATGTGTGTGTTTCTGGTGTTAACTGTGAAGGGGGAGAAGCAGCGGGTGTTCAAGAGCACTGGCACACGGCCCTTGCTTCCTGTCGTGGGAGATTCTGCTGAAAAGAGCACTAAGGGAGAAGGCAGAGATGCTCTCCATCTTTTACAGGATGGGCTCTTGGGAAATGAGGCGGGAGTGAGTGGGCAGAGGATTTGGGCTGTGCGTGAGGGACACGGGGGTGGCACAACCCGTCTCAGAGGCAGTTGAGAAAGGGTGGTGCAGGTGCGTGCACCCTGGGGTGGAGCCATTTCAGACACCCACACCTTTACCTCCTAGGCCTCAAAAGCCAGAAATGGCCCAGCACACAAAGGGGACCCAGCATCACATAACCAGCCCAGGCAGTATCTTCTTATTCAAAACCACTATCCTCTCCCTTCTTTTAAAAAAGACTCCTGGTTTCCCACCCACCTGGTTTCCCTTCTTTCTTCCCAACAGAGCCCTGATTTTATCCCAGGAAGCAGGGTGCCAAGTAAAAGGGTGATGTTTTCCAGCCTCCTCTGCAAGGAGGCAAGACCCCCAGATGTGAGCAGAGGCCACTAGGTGAGGCTTTTGTTTTGTTTTGTTTTTGCGGTACTCGGGCCTCTCACCGCTGTGGCCTCTCCTGTTTCCGAGCACAGGCTCCGGACGCGCAGGTTCAGCAGCCATGGCTCACGGGCCCAGCCGCTGTGCGGCATGTGGGATCCTTCCGGACCGGGGCATGAACCCGCGTCCCCTGCATCGGCAGGCGGACTCTCAACCACTGCGCCACCAGGGAAGCCCATTAGGTGAGGCTTCTAGGCAAGCCCCTCAACCGCACTGACTCACCAAGGGGCACTTCTCTTTTGTCCTTTGTCCTTCTTTCTGCCTAAAATGTGGCCTCTGCCTGGATCTAGAGGATGTCAGTGTCACATACCAGAGGCGGCGAGGCAGACGCACAGGAGGATTCTGATTCCCGGACAATTGTCTTCCCTGACTATTTCTGGACTCTGCCTGAGAAGTCACTTGTTTGAATTTTGAACTCAGTTCTACGTTGTTTCCCCATCCTCCACCCTCCCTGTATTAGGTCGGGCGAGTAAATTTAGCTACTGTAACAAACTTCCAAATCTCAGTAGCTTAATCCAATAAAAGCTTGCCATTCCCATCAAGCCCAATGTGGAAATAATGGGGTGGTAGGCAGACTTCCTGAACCCCAGGGTCTGTGCTCCTTCCCTCTGCATCTCCACTGAACTCTGTAACCTCTGTACGAAGCGGATGCAGAGAGGGAGCAAGAATAGCCTATGGGTGGTTTTCATGGGCCACACCTGGCTGAGGTACAGGCCGCTTTCACCCGGATCTCAGTGGCCGGAATTCTGTCACTTGGCCACAAGGTGGCCAGGAAATGTCAGCGGGTTATGTGCTCAGGAGGAAAGCAAGTGGGTTTTGGTAAATATTCAAAGTGTGCCAATCACACTGTTTCAGGAGGGAGGAAGGAAGGAAGGAAGGAAGGGAGGGAGGGATGGAGGGAGGAAGGAAGAAGGGAAGGAAAGAAGGGAGGAAGACGGAGGGATGGAGGGAGGAAGGAAGGGGAAGGGAGGGAGGCAAGAAGGAAGAAAGAGAAAGGATGGGCTTCCCTGGTGGCGCAGTGGTTGAGAGTCCACCTGCCGATGAAGGGGACACGAGTTCGTGCCCCGATCCGGGAAGATCCCACATGCCGCGGACCGGCTGGGCCCGTGAGCTGTGGCCGCTGCACCTGCGTGTCCAGAGCCTGTGCTCCGCAACGGGAGAGGCCACAGCAGTGAGAGGCCCGCGTACCGCAAAAAAAAAAAAAAAAAAAAAAAGGAAGAAAGAGAAAGGAAGGAAAGATTTTCAAATGCTCAAGTTGTTCTCTAGAGATTATTCAGGCATGTTTCCTGGGTTGCAAAATATGGCAATGAGTAGAAAGAATGGAATGATGTCAGTGGATTCCCAATTGGTTGTACGTGTTAGCTAGTCTTCCCTTCCTTCAGGAGGGTTTTATTCAGCACTGGGTGTTCAGAGCCCTGTGATTACATCCCAGGGGCGGGAAGGCTCTAGGGAAGCCGTGCAGGTCAGACTGGGAGAGGCTGCTTTGCCGGGAAGGTTACTGGCTCAGGAGATGGGTAGATCTCACTTTAACCGGGATCTCTTATTGTAGCTGTCCCTGTGGCTGGTCTTGAGCAAGGAGCTTCCCTTTTCTGAGCTTTGATTTCCCTGTTTCCTCATCTGTAAAGTAGAAATAATAATAACTGCCTGCTGGGTTTCTCTGTCTCTCTCTTTTAAGAATGAGAGGTGATGCAGCAAACATCCAGCCCAGAGTAGAGGCTCCGTAACTGGCAGCCGTTGTTTTCACCTATTGCAGCTTCTCTTAATCGGCTCCTTGTTGTGTGTGGAGCCAAACTTCATAGTTTGGGGTGTTGAGACTTTTCTCTCTGTCTCAGACCTCCTGCCCAGCACCATCCCCTGCCATTGCCTCCACTGACTCCAGATTTCTGCTTCACACTTGAACTTCTTCTACTGTTCTCTAGACTTTCCAGATGACCCTGGCACCATTTGACACCCTTTTACATGTTGTTCTCTTTACTTCTAATGAGGGATCTCTCAGCCTCGGCACTACTGACAGTTGGGCTGTGTAGTTGTTTGTTGGGGGCTGTTCTGTGCATTGTAGGATGTTTAGCAACATCCCTGACCTTGACCCATTAGAGGCCGGGAACACCACTGGTTCAGCCACAACAGGCAAAATCTCTCCAGACATCACCAAATGTCCCGGGGACAGAAAATCACCCCCAGTTGAGAAACTCGGTTCTAATGTCCTTTACTCCCTTCTCTCTGGTAAACTCCTACTTATCCTTCAATGCCTGCCTATAACGTCATTCTCCCTGGAAGGCCTTCCCTGTCTTCTTTGGAAAGGAATTCATGGAAAATTAATTGATTTGTCCTCTGATCTCTCATGGTCTTTTATTTGTATTCTTGTGTTAACATTTACTTCTTTCCTTTTTTTTTTTTTTTTTTTTTTTGCGGTACACGGGCCTCTCACTGTTGTGGCCTCTCCTATTGCGGAGCACAGGCTCCAGAAGCGCAGGCTCAGTGGCCGCGGCTCATGGGCCCAGCCACTCTGCGTCATGTGGGATCTTCCCAGACCGGGGCACGAACCCGTGTCCCCTGCATCGGCAGGCAGACTCTCAACCACTACGCCACCAGGGAAGCCCCTGCTTATTATTTATCTACCTCCTTATTGAATGTAAGTTACATGAGGAAGGGGACTTTCTTTTTCCTATTTTATTCACTGCTCTATATTCAGTGCCTAAAACAGTGCATGGCACATAGTAGGTACTCAACAAATAATTGAGGAATGAATAAATGGATGAGTAAATGGATGCAGTCTGTTTTGAGCTGGCCTTGAAACGTGGACAGATAAGTAATAGAAGAAGTGAGTGTGGAGCCAGCAACCGAGTGTAGATAGAAGAGGCTGCAAACTCGGGGAGCCGGCAGGCCCTGCTAGTCTCCTCCCAAGGCGGATGACGGGGTCAGGACCTCTTCCTCAGAGGCTGGCAGGCATCACGGAGGGCAGAAGGATGTACATTCGGCCTGCTTCTTCTGCTAAGGCAGACGTGTTAGAAAAGATAATTGCAAAATACCAAGTGCCATGGAAACACCTAATACCTGGGACTGGGGCTCCGATGAAGCCTGAGGCTTGCTCTGGCTCCAGTGAACAGCCAGCAGTTCTGAAGTGCGTGCAAAGCACTTGGTTTCTTGGGCCAAACATCACAATCTTCAGTACACAATGATTCAGTGCCTTCTGTCAGAGCATCTCAAAGCATGTCACCAACAGTACCCTGCCCACGTGCTTGCGAAGAGGTGGCACCAGGCAGCAGGAGCTCCATCCTGTTTGTTTTGACTAATATGTTTTTGGAAGGTTGTCCCCCCTTTTCTGCTACGACGGATCCAGTTTTCCTTTCGCTTCGGCCTCTTGGCTCTGCCCTCCAATACCAAAGCCTGCTCCTCATTCTGGAGGTTCACAGCCCTACAGGATGGGGAAGGAGGTATTGGAGGCAGCTGGTGGTGACACTGGCCCTTGCATTGCCAGCTGGAGGGCCAGCATGGCCTCCTCCCTGGCAGCATCCAGGTGGGGGTGGAGGGAGGAGGTGGGCCAGGGAGACGCGCTGCTCCTGTGTGGGGCTTTGTGGGGTCCACACACGCTGACTCCACTTCCCAGCCAGGCTGCGTTTCTCTCAGTCGCGGCAGCAGGAGCACTGGTGGTGGTGGTGGGTGTACACAGGAGTAAGTGATGCCGTGGGATGCCAGAACCAGGAGCCACTCAGAACAGTGGTGAGTCATATTGGCCTCTCCCATCTCTCCCTGAGGAAGGAAGGAAGGAAGGAAGGAAGAAGGATGGAGGGAGGGAAGGAAGGAAGGAAGGAGGGAAGAAGGAAGGAAGGAAGGAAGGAAGAAAGGAAGAAGGAAGGAGGGAGGGAGGGAAGGAAGGAAGGAAGGAAGGAAGGAAGGAAGGAAGAAGGAAGGAGGGAGGGAGGGAAGGAAGGAAGGAAGACACCTTCACAGACTTTCTGCTCTCAGAAATCAGAAATCTCCAAGTATTTGAGCCCTTCCCCGTTATCTGTTATGCTGACTCCTCTGTTCTTTTGCTTTGAGGGTTTGAGAGTGAGCAAATCTGTTCCCTGTCATGAAGATATTTTAGAGTTCCAGAACGGGTACATCCCTCCTCCTCCATACCTGTTCTAAGCACCCCTGGACCATTTCTGCAATCCTTACAGGGCTGGATAGCTGTGCGGCCACAGGGCCCAGCACGGGTGCTTTAAAACTGCTCCCTGATTTGGTTTGGTCCTGGAATAGGTTACATTTTTTCAGGGCACTGGCCTCTGTCCCTCTCCCGGTCTGTTCTGCACTTAGCCCGGATCAGAGGAGGTAGGAGGTGGGCTCAGGGGACAGTGGCATCAGGTGCAGGGGCCCCAGGTCCTCCTGTGCGACTGACAGGCCGGGAGCCTCATGCCAGGGGCCACAGGACACACTCACCAGTAGCTCAGAGGCAGGCACCTTTGTAACTCCTGTCATTACCTTGCTTTTAGTATTAGAGGCCAAAGGTGAGAGGAGGAGGGAGGAAAGACTGGGAGCTCTGGGATGCAGTGAGAGCGTCCCGGGAGATGGCTGAAGAGGCGTGGGTGGGCCGCTTCTCTGGCTTTGTTCTCTGGCTTCCCTGGGTGGGTTGGTCCTTGCGGCCCCCGTTCTGCTCCTGCGCTCCCTTCCTTCACCCCCAGGACGGCCCCTTTCAGCCTGGAAGCAGCCCCCCTGCCCTGCCCCCCTCTCCCCCTCTACCTGCTCGGAAACTCATCTCCTGCCATTCCTTTTGATGACTTCTCCTTAGCTGCCACGAAGAAGTGCTCGTATCAGCAAACAGATGGCGGCTGAGGCATGTAGCATAAAATATATTTATCAAGGCAAACAGCTGTAGCCCATTTCATTCTGCAGATTTCTATTAAAAGTTCTCCAGAGCTACAAGGCGCTGGGAGGCGGCAATCGGAAGGCGGCCCGGGGCACGCTTTGTGCGACTCTGGCCCCCATCCCTTCTCTGCGGGGCCGAGGAGACCGCGGGCGGTCGCCCCTATTCTTCTGCGCCCGTTTCAGTTAAGGCGCCACCATCCCGGCGGTAGCCTCGCCTCTCCCGCCTCTCCGGGGTGGGGGTGGGGGCGCTTCCGAGGCACCCCACCTTCCAGGCAGCGGGAAGGACAGTGCTGACTTGGCGCCAGCGCCAGCGCCTGCGCTGGGAGGGCAGCATGCGGCCCTGGGCACCTTGCAGTCCTCGGAGGGGCGCCGCTGTGCTGGGAGCCATTCTGTTCCTGTCTCCAGTCACCGTCAGGCTCTCTTTCGCACTGTGCTTCATGGGGTTTTGTTGGTTAGTTTTCTCTGATGGCCGGGATGCCACTGTGGCTCCCCCTTCACTGTGGTTTGGAAGAGCACTGGTCTGGGAGTTGAGAGAGCTGGGATCTATTCCAGACGCTGCCGTTAGTTTGCCTTGAACGTGGGCAATCCATTTCATTTGTCTGGGCTCTTTGTTTCCTCTTAGAGGGGTGGGATCGGATTTCAGGAGCAAGCTCTAGTGCCTTTAGGGACTAGGCAGGTCATTCAGGTGGGAAATGGCCAGGTGGAGGCAGCGCCAAGGTGCCTAGCGTGCGCTTTGGCGAAAGGCATTCCCCAACAGGAGCACCCCAACGTGGTGGTGGCATGTTTGCCCCAGGGCCTCTGGCTTGAGAGCCCCCTAGACTCTGTGTTTGTCAGCCTTCCAGCAAGACTTAATATTCTGTAATGACTGCCACAGAAAAACTATGTAGGATAATGCTGAACGCCATAGAGGGCAAATGGACATCGATAGCATGAGCTATAAGAAAACTGCTACACTTTGCATTTTTATTTTAATAGGCTTAATTTTCTTAGAGCAGTTTTAAGTTCACAGCAAAATTGAGGGGAAGGTACAGAGAGCTGTGTAGACCCCCTGCCCCTCTATCAACATCCCCAGCAGATGGTACATTTGTTACAATCGATGAACCTACACTGACACATCATTATCACCTAGAGTTCAGAGTTTACTTTAGGTTCGCTCTTGGTGTTGGACATTCTATGGGTTTGAACAAATGCACAATGACAAGTATCCACCATTATAGTATCATGCAGAATAGTTTCACTGCCCTAAAAATCCCCAAGCTCCGCCTATTCATCTCTTCCGCTCATCCCTTTTGCATTTTTAAAAAGGGGAAGTGGAGTAAGTAACTGGAGACCTTGGTTCTTCTCCCTGTCACTGTGGGGACCACCCATCATCTTGAGGAATCATGTGGTTTAGGGGGTCAGAAATAGGGACCATGGAGGCAGACTGTCTGGGTTCAAAGTCTGGCTCTGCTCCTTAGTAGCCGTTTGACCTCTGACAAGTTATTTAACTATGTGCTGCCATTATACCTTCAGTAGGTTATTTAAAGATACCTCCCATCTCAATTTCCTCAACTAAAATATGTCCATCAAAGTAGCACCTATTCATGGAGCTGTGTGGGGACAAAACCGGTCCATCTGAGTAATTCACCTGAAATTATGCCTGATGGAGAGTAAGTGCTCAATTCATGCTAATTGTTATTTACTGAGATGACCTCCCAGCTTTGTGGTATTGGTACAAAATAGGACAAGCATGCAAGGAGTGTTTTTGTGGAGCGAATATTTACCAATAGCTTGTGACAGTGACAAAGCTTATCTCCCCCAGCAAACAGATCATCTCGTGGCTTTTGTTTCCAGTCAAGACATCAAACTGAATTCCTCCCATGTACGATACACTTTTACAGGCATCATCCAGTTAGATGTCTTGAAGGGAAAGAGGCAAGTAGTGCCTTCCTTATTTTACAAAGACAGAAGCACAGGTTCAAAGAGGTTACATCATTTGTGCCAAGCCACCCAGCTAGCAAGTGTTAGCGTCAGGATCTGAGTCCAGGATATTGAATTCCCTTGACAGTGATCTCTCCACTTTCCAGGACTGCTTTTCTATATGCCAGCTAGTTGTTTGTGATTATGGCTAATTAACATTGTCCATTATATCCTGGTTATAGCCAAGAGAGCTCTGTTGATTTGCAAGGTTTCTCAAACTTGCTCCAAACATGATTTCAGGTGCTTATTCATAACGCTGATTTCTGCATCCCAATCCAAGCCTATGAATCAGGATTCCCAGAGGAGAGTCCCAGTGATCTGTGTATTTAACCAGCACCCCTGGTGAGTCTCATGATCAGGATAGTTGGAGAAACAAACCTTGCGCCAGAAGATTCTGCCAAGAATCCCCATCAGTCAGCTTTGCACCTGGTCTGATATTGGACTAACTGTCTGGGAATATGTAATAAGGTCATGAATGGTAGGCAGAAGGGCATGTCCAGCTCAAAGGACCAGGAGGATAAACAAAGCAAAGTCTAGGGTTTATTAATTCCGTTCGCCAAATAGGTATTGAGTTCTTATTTATGAGCAAAGTATCTTGGTAGGTCCTGCATATTGGGTCAGGAATGTCCTTATGGAAAACAAAAGAGCCAGTTATCAGAGATGCAGAGCATTTAGTGATTTAAAACAAGGGATGCAGTCCCTTGTCTGACCTACTTCCAAGGTAAGGTACTGACACCGGGTGAGGATGTTATATCTCAATGTCTGTTAGATTACGTCCAATCAAGCATTGCAATTAGCTTTAAGCTATTTTTTTTTGGTCAGTGAGTCTTTGGGAATATGCACAGCATACAGGGCGATGTTCCGGGAGCTAGGTGTGCAGAGAGAAGGCTGTGCCAGCCTCAAGGAGCCTTCAGTTCAGAGGTGAGGACACAGTTGGAATGTGTCATTGCAACATGTAATTCAGGACAATTATGATTCCATAATTACAGCACTACAGGTAATGGCGAGTCCTCTTCAGTTAATGGAGTATTGATACTTCGGGAGGCACGGTAGTCTCCACACTCGCAGTTACTCAACCTCTAGTGCTTTCCTGCTTCTGCCCTTTTGCTCACACCATTTTTATTTGGCAACTATTCCCTCCTTCTCGGGCTCCACCCATGAAAATTCTACCAGTGTTTCAAGGCTCAAGTTCAATCCCACCAAAACAAAATTATTTCTATTACTTTTAAGTAAGGCATGACCTGCCCATCCACTGAAACACCCAGTGGTTCCTCTCTCATGGTCCTATGTCCTGCCCTCCAGACTGTTTTCTGTGCTCTAAACTTCTAGAAGCCTGGAGCTGGTCTTACTTCATTTCTGATGCTAAACAGACTTTGTAAAAAATGCATGCATTAATCATAAGATGAATCAGTCCCAAAGCACGTGAAAAGCTCAGTTCAACTTCTTTCACTATCAAATATACACCTTAAATCTCAACCCATGCAGAGGTATCCTAAGGAAGTAATCAGAGGTACATACCAAGTCAAGGCTGTTAATTGCAGCAATATTTACATAGGGATAGCAACACAACTGGAAATAACATAAATATGCAAAAGAAAGTGTTCAATACATTATAGTACCTCCATTAAAAGTGATGTTCCTAAAATGTATGATATGGAAAAATGCTCAAGAAATTATAATACAGTATTAAAAATGCTGAGTTACAAAAGTATTTATATTTTCTGATCCCACATGTGCGTGAATATACACAATTGATGTGAAGGCTGGAAGGAAAGGCATTAACAGGGTTCATCACTGACTGATCAAATTACCTATGAATTTCCCCTCTGTTATACTTTTCTGTTGCCCAATTTTGTGCAAGAACAGGATTATTTCATGATTAAAACACATGTTTTTCATGTCAGTGCAACTGAAAACACATCCCATTGAATTTATGGTGACTGCAAAGTGGGACAGCCCATTCACCCTGGGATGGAACCCAGAACACACACAGAGAGGAGCTTTGCAGCTTGCCCTGCCCCAGGCTAGGCAAGAGGGCACCACGTGCTCTTTCTCATGGGCTGGGTTCCCTGTTATTTCCATACGGATTACTTCATTATCCGCTGCTCATTCAGCCTTCAGGGCAGATACACACCACCTCCCCATTCTTTATTTATTGAGGAATGGATGGAGAAAGGGAGGAAGAAGAGAGAGAGAGAGAGAGAGAGAGAGGAGAGAGAGAGAGAGAGAGAGAGAACCAACATCTTTCCCTTCATAGGACTGCAATAAAGGAGCATATGTATCAACGAAAAAAATTCCTTGGCAACAAAAGCTTTTTAATTGAACACAGTCTCTTCAGCCAATTTATGTAAATTCTATCCCAATTTTGGGCATCTATTTTGAGCACAGAGAGAAGTGGTATGAATCTTGCCCTAAAACTGTGCTCAACAGCAGGGGTGATGCCATATGGATGTCACGTTATGGGAGCCTGTCACCTGCTAACGGAGATGAGAAATTACAGGTTATAATCCCCTTCCCGCTGCCTGAGCAGCCCTGGTGGGTGGGGAGTGCTTGGGGCATCAAGGTTTGGTGTGACAGCCTAACACTTGGCTGGGGCTTTGTAGCCACAGGTGTCTGGGAAGTTGCAGGGTGAAGGCTAAGGGGAGCAGCGGTCTCTGCATGGGGGGAAATGCTTACTTCTATGCCCAGAGGAGCTGGATTTCCCTCTCCTCAGCTTGTGGGAATCTGGTGTATCCTGTAAAACTATTACCAGTTGAGAGTCAATGGGTGGCCCTTTGGTGGTTAGACCGACCTTGAGCAATTATCTCCCCTGGAAGTTGGGAAGTGGGGGGAGAACCATGTCCCTGTTAGTGGCGAAGATGAGGAAAGAGATCCAGGAGACCTGTGGACTACTCTGAGCAGCCTCATCCGCGGGGAGCTCTGAGCACAGACAACCCCTCCCTCGGCATCTTATTGTTAAATACAATGCAGGAAGAAAATGAAATGGGCACATTTTACATTTATGTTCTACACATAACATTTTTCCCCAAAGTCACTCCAATTCTTAGGTTAAAACCAGAGGTCAATTCAATTTCAGGTGTTTATTATTTCTCTCTCCTTGCTTTCTAAGTAGATTTAAAAGCTTTATCGGCGAGTTGAGTACACAGATGCTACCACCATTGATGTACTGACCTTGGGTGCTTTGAGTTGTAGGATTTATGAAGATGGTGGTGTGACCACCTAGTCTAAAAATGTGAGCTTTCAGAGGACAGGCCTCTGTGAACCCAGTGCCCTGGCACCAAGTAGGTAGTAAAGGTCTTATTAAATAAATGGATCCTCAGTTCCCACTGGTATTGCTCACTTTTGCTTGGGGAAATAGAGCATACGAGAGGCCAGTGGGGTCGTCCTTGGGAAGCACTGGGTCCAGTAGTTAAAGCAAGGGGCTAGAAGAAAAAGGTCACTTTGCCTAAACTCAACTGAAGATGCAAAGGCCATCGGTTTCACCAAGATTCCTTAGTATTCTCTTTATAAGATGGGAGTGCTATATCAAGTGATTGGTTAACTCAGCAATTCCAGACTCCAATGTGCTCACTGATGGTGTTTTTCCTTTGCTTGGCGGAAGAGTATTTGGGTTTTATGAGGAACAACATTTTCTATCTAAATAACTCCTCTGGCTCATGGCAGATATTGCCTACCCTCCCTCTATTTCCTCCCTCCCTCCCTTCCATCCTTCCTTCCTTCCTTCATTTCTTCCTTCCTTCCTTCCCTCCTTCCTTCATTTCTTCCTCCCTTTTCTCCTTCCTTTTACCATAAATACTCGTTGAACACTTATTGTGTTCTAGGCACCAAGATGTTTATTTCAGATAAAAGAAATGAATGAGGCATGCCTGACTTCAAGGAATTTATAGTCTAATGAAGAAAGCAAACAGCCATATCAATAGTTATGCTAGAGTGATATGTTCAGATGGACATTCGCAGGGCACTATGGGAATACAGAAATGAGATACTTAAGTCAAATTATCAACTCCAAACAATAGTAACAGAGGTTCAACGATGGCTTATAAGATTCTCTGTGTGTGCATGCGTGTGTGTGTGTGTGTGTGTGTGTGTGTGTGTGTGTGTGTGTATGAGAGAGAGAAAAAAAGAATGGAGGAAAAATAGTAATTCATACAATACATTCTTTCTGTAATGTATCACTTGCTGGAGAAGCCAAGCCATCTGTGATACTTCCTGCTTTCAAACTTGTTTTGAGGAAAAACTGAGGAAATGTATGTAAAGTATTTATCACAATGCCTGTTCATCAAAGTTCTCAAAAACTGTAGTCATGGTAGTGGTCATAGTAGTAATACCATTATTTCTCATACACAGTTTAATTCAATGAACATTTACAAATACCTGGTATGGGCTAGGTACTGTGTTAATCCCTAAAGAAACACACGGTCTAGTAAAGAATATGGACATACAAATAATTTATCAGACTATAGAATAATATGTGCAAAGAGAGGAATATGAAAAAGGTAGAGAAGTAGTAAAAGGGAATGCTTAAAATTATTGGGGTAGTCTGAAAAGGGTTTTAAAGGATGAATAGGAGTTCACCCTATGGACAAGAAGTAGGAGGTAAGGGCATGGCAGGTGAAAGCATTAATCAACATAGTATATCGAAGAAATTTCCAGAGATTAGATGAGAATGGTTTTTGAGGATGGAAAGCCTGTTAGCAATGGAATACTGTTTTTAACAAATTACTTGGCAGTAAAGAGCCACTGAATGCATATTTCTGTTTTCAGGCTCATCCATCTGCATTGTACGTTTTCTAAATTTGTGTCCCCAACAGGGTTGTGAGCTCCTTGAATGAAGAGATGTTTCTTATTATTCTTTTTACCTCTAGTACCTAACATATACTACGTACTCAATATTTGTTGAATGGTGGATCAATTAAAATTAATTCCTAAAAGGAATCCCAGAATTTTCACTACATCTGCTTGGCATTTCACAGAGTTGGGTACCCCTCCCAGGGTTATTCATTGAGTATGTTGAGTAGCTGTTCTCCACGCCTGAAGAGAAGGGGGCAAGGCTGAGATGCTTTAGCTGCTCTGGGGAGACTGTCCATTTACTATTAGGTCATCATTTAATAAGGTTTTCTGGGGTACCAGAATGAGTTGATTGAAGGTGGCGGAGGGATCATTTTCTCAACGTTATATTTTTGTTCCTGTTTCTTACAGATGAAGGACAATTTACTGAAAGGGTTGAGTTGGGGATTAATTCTAACTGGAATAGCTCTGTTAGAAAATGGATCTGGAGTCTTCGATGAAAGTTAGTTTTTCAGCGGGTAAATATGGGATTGAAACCAAATGTGATAGGCTTTTAGTCTTAGAGGCTGGCTTTGACAAATGGTACCCTGCAGAGCCCAAGGGGAGGTGCAGAGGGTGGGTCCCCTGCTCTGCTTCTCGGGCAGAGGTCAGTTTGGGTGACCTTTCTCACATACCACCTTAAAGAGTGGGAATTTGAGAGACTGCTCTTCCCACCTCATAGGGGAGGTTTCTGTACTTTAGAGAAGGTCCCCAGGACAGCCCATGGATTCCTCTCATAGAGTCTAAGCATCCGGAGAGCAGAGAGGAAGTAGGTCTTCATTACCCACTGTTATATCTCCAGTCCTGGCTCAGTACCTGGTACAGAGTAGGTGCCCCCCTAAGTATTCATTGGATTGAATGGATAAAAAACAGTGAACACTTGTAGCAAAGTTACACTGTGCCAGACACTGTTCTTGGGGCTCTCAATGTACTAATTCATTTCATCTTCACAACAAACCTGTGAAGTGGGTGCTATAAATGCCAATGTGGTGATAGTAGATGAAGCCATCTGATCATTGTCTGAGTGATGGTGGTGGTGCCTGTGACCTGGGGCTTTCTCTTTGGGTGAATAAAGGACACCTGTGGTGGAGGTGACATCTTTACGGTTGCTCCCTGACTCTACACTTGGTAAGTAGAGAGGGTTATGTAACCCTCTAGGTGATCTGGGCCAGACAGGGAAAAGTTTATGACAGCCATTTACACAGCTGCAGCAGAAGCCAAGCAAGTCTCAGGCTCCCTGTTGCATGATCACATCGATGGTAAACAGCCTCCTTTCCTTGAAAACGAAGACTTCTCTGCACTGAACCCTGAGGCTGCGTGTGTTCAGAAGCCTCTGGGGAAGGCAGGTCACCCTAGACAGTTCATGCAAATACAGCTGCGATCCCCAGCAGAGAGTGGTCTCTTAGTAGCAACTGCTGTGCCAACAGCTGACCAATCTCGTATGCAGCTGTTGGGAGGGTGTCAGTTCTATTAAGTGTCTCTTCCTCCAGGATAAGCTCTTCACTGGACTTGGGGGATACAGACGGACTTCCCTCTGGGCAGGGGGCTGGGAGATAATGCAGGCTCTGGGTCTTGCACCTGCTTCTCTCTCCCCAGGAGACCTATGGAGCTCAGGGAGACTTGAACCATCGTTGTTTGGCATGAATGTTTTCTCCCTGTGGCTGATGTCACTACCATGACCTTACCTTGGGGGACAGCAGAAATGCACTGACAGCTTTTGATGATCTAAACCCAAGGAGGGAAGCAGAGGTGTGTGTTATCCAAGAGTGGGCAACCCAAGACCAATGTTGACTTTGAGATGCATTAGCTGTTTTATTTCACATATATGGCACAGAAATTTAGACATGGATAGGACCATAGAGGTAATTTATTCCCAAATCCTTATTTTATAATGGAGAAAGGAAGGGTTAGGAAGGAGCTGATATGATGACATTTCATTAGGTAGTAGCCAACTCCCAGTCCTTTGCTCATTCCATTAAACTATAATGTTTTCCAGATATAAACAAATGTGTCTACAGCAAACTTATTCGGAGTCACTGCCCTAGATGATTAGGATGAAGATTTCCCGTATTCTTCAGCTGGAAGAACCCAGAAGTCTGCATTTCCCTTGTACAGGAAACGGAGTGAGCTGTGTTAAGAAGGGATCTGGACCCTAAAGAATTGGGGACCCATGGAGATTTTTATGGACATCATCCCATTTGAGTTTCAGAAAGATCACTACCTGCCCCACAAGATCTCTGCAGGAATAGTCACAGCCTAACCGCAAACCTGTTTCAGATTACAGCTGAGCAAGTAGACAAAATAATATACAGGCAGCTAATTAACTGCGTTTTCCAAATCCCCTTCCTAGATGTTTCTACCTGAGCCTTCCCATTCCTTCCCAGTCACATCATAGACACTAAGCCCAGTCTGAGAACCACTCTAGAAGCCCCAGGTGGGAACGGGAAAGATCAGGAAGATGGGAAACTACATGGTGGACATTTATATCTCCACGGCTCTCCCTGCTGCTGGCTTAGGGAGCCTGGATGTACTGATGCACAGGCGAGGACATCTCATATCTGGGCTCTCATCCATCCTACTGGGGACAGTCCCATTGGCCTACTTGCTGGAGGTACATCTGCATCTCCGCTTAATTGAATTCTCATGCTTTTAAAAATATATTTTTGTACTGTTGTCTGGAGGCATTCAGCAAAATCAATGATATCAGGAAAGGGACTAGGGGATATTCACACGCTGACTCTTTGGGTGATTTTCATCATTGTTCTCAGGTCAGTGGAGACTCAGCGGTCCCCAAACACTCGCAGGAATTAGCTGGGAGAGAGCTGTGCCAGGGCACACCCTTTTGCACACACCTGTGGGCTCACACGCTGGCAGCTAACCCCCTCTAGTGTCGATGAAAATGGATTATCTGCAGTTGTGAGAAGAGAACCTGCAGGCTCTGGTGGTAAGACTCTCAGTGGGCTCCCTACCCCAGTGCTCCATCTCCTGTGTCTCAGGTCGCAGGAGTGAGACCTGAAGTTCAGGGTCTCTTCATTCTGTGCTCTGTGCTGACTCTGCTGCGCGCTTGCTAACGTGCCCTGAGGTCTCCCTCTCCCCCTATCCTGTTGTGCTCCTTCCTAACCCCACATTTTGTCCATGCCTCTCTCTCTGTTCAGAATGCCCTCCCCACTACCACGCCGGTTCCTGAGTTCCAGGTTGAGTTTCACCTCTGCTTTGCGGCTTTGCCTGCCTCCCCGACTATAAGTTCTTCCCTTGAGTCCTGCAGCGTTCAACACACCGACGTCTTATGTTTGGGATATGCCACCTTGTGCTTTTACTTAGCTTTTTATGGCTGCATAAACTCTTCGAGGGCAGGACGTTGACCAGTGTCCTGCACATAGCAGATGCCCCAGGCTTGCTTATCCCGCAGGGCCAACATCCTGCAGGAACCTTCCCTTAAACCCTTGGGATAGAAGCATCTTAGACAGAAAGTGGCCTCTCTTACCCACACCTGCCCCCAGCTTGGTGTCCCCTGTCACCACAAACCCAAATCTTCTCTGCAACTTCCCAGAAAATTCTGAGTTACCGGCATTATCAAACTTGGGGTGAACACTATGGCTTGACCTAAAGAATTCCAACCTTGTCTCAAAACTGTTTTCAGTTGTGAGGAACACGCAGCTAGAGTGACAGTAAAAGAGTGGTGACTGTCTTTTTAAAAATTTATTTATTTAAAAAATTTTATTGGAGTAGAGTTGATTTACAATGTTGTGTTAGTTTCAGGTGTACAGCAAAGTGATTCAGTTATACATGTACTTATTCCTTTTTGGATTCTTTTCTCGTATAGGTTATCACAGAATACTGAGTAGAGTTCCCTGTGTTCTACAGTAGGTGCTCGCTGGTTATCTATCTTCTATATAGGAGTGTGTATATGTTCATCCCAAGCTCCTGATTTATTTCCCCTCCCCAGTGTTTCCCCTTTGGTAACCGTAAGTGTGTTTTCGATATCTGTAAGTCTGTTTCAGTTTTGTAAATAAGTTTAGTTGTATCATTTTTTTAAAATTAGATTTCACATATGAGAGAGAGACAGAGGAATGGATAAAGAAGATGTGGTACATATAGACAATGGAATATTACTCAGCCATCAGAAAGAGTGAAATAATGCCATTTGCAGCAACATGGATGGACCTAGAGATTGTCATACTGAGTGAAGTAAGTCATAAAGAGAAAGGGTGGTGACTGTCTTTAGAGCTCTGTCGCATGGTCGTGCATTGTTTTATGCTGTATCCATCCACATTCCTTCTGAGAAATAAAACAAGGGAACAGTGAGAACAGCATAGCTCTCGTTAGAGAGAAACTCTCCAGGCCCGGCATCTCAGTAGATGGTTTGGATCCATTACACAGATGTGCAGCCCCGTGCTGACTGCATTTCAGGAGACAGCCTTGGGACTACAGAAGTCAAGAAATCGAGTTTGGAATTCGCCCGGCCATCACCAGTACTTATTGGAGCCTGAGTTTTCGCCCATCCAGAGGTTAATTCAAAGTCATAAGAGCAGCCCTTTGAAGTGGAGGACTGGCTGAGGTGGAGATTATAGACTTGAGTTTCTAATGAGCCCTAATGGAGCCCTTCTTCTTGGTAAGATGTACAGTGACCCTTCCAGAACTCTCCATTCAAACCTCTACGAAGCTGCCAGCCGTAGCGATAGAAGCAGATCTAAACATGTTTCCTTGATACCTTTTGCCCAATAGATGCCCTCTCTCTCTCGCTCCCTCCTTCTGCCTAAGGCCTCTCCTCCACTTGAACCCCTCTAATTCCTTCTTGCAAGATTTAACAATGCTGCTCTGGACCCGTCTCTCAGGGAACAGAATTCAGTTAAGGGGATGGTGCAGTGTCCCACTGCTTGCAGAACCTCCTCAGCTGAATCCCAAAGAAAGCTCAGCGGCTGATGGGAGAGTGATTTATAATCCCAAACATGGCTTCTTCCACTGTTGGTTCTGGTTTCCTGCATCACAAATTGCTTTGCATATTCGCATTACCTTGATGACATTCAGAATAGGTGCATCTGCCTATAGAACAGCTGCCGAGACCCACTGAAAGCTCCGAGCTGAGACCCCGGGTGCGTGAACCCTTCTTCTGATAAGCTTCAGAGAGGTAAAATCATCATTAAAGGAGAATTGACTTGTACGTACGTGCAGGAGCCTAGTCATTGCATCTACCCACAAAGAAAAGCGAGGCAGCGGCGGCCAAGGGAATCTTCTTTGAAACTGTATCAACAGAACAACAGAAAAGAAATTGCCTTCTCAGGCGAGTGGCAGGACGCAGCTTTAAGAGGCCAAGAAATCAGACTGTATTTGTACCCCCTGGAATCTGGGGTCGCAGCCTGGAGCTGGTGCCTCGGAGGCAGCGTGGCTGGGAAGGCCGGGGAGAGGCAGGGCCTAAGGTCCTCCCGTAGAAAAATGGAGTAAGAACTTGTACTGGGGGAAATCTAGAGCACAGAGGAGCCCCGGGACATCAGACTTGGAGCCACTTAGCCAGCACTGGACCCCAAAGGGTCACCACTCGTGACGTCGGGTCCCGAAGAGTCATTGCAGAGATTTCTTCCCTTTCAAACAAAATGACCTAAACAAGTTCACAAAGCCAAGCTGGAACGCAGAAGCAGGGTAAAACCCCACATGGTCCTGGGTGTGACTTCCCCGTGCAATTCAGACTCCTACTTCAATCCCTGAGCTATCACTTACTGGGTACCTACAACATGCCAGGCGCCGAGGGCGTAGCTTAATCCCCGCCACAGGCGCGTTTGACCGTAGACATGTCATGTCACAAACGAGCGAGCTAAGGATCGGGACAAGTAGCACCCGGCTCAAGTCAGACAGCTGGAAAGAGGCACAGTCAGGACTTGAACACAGACCGCCAACTCTCCAATCAAAGGGCTTAACCCTCTTTTTTTTTTTTTTTTTTTTTTCAGAATAACATGGAATGTATTTCAGAGCCGTAGCAAAACAAGAAAACAGGGCATGGACAAATCCACCTGCATAATTCCCTACCTTTTCTTTCCTGTATATAAACAGCAAAATGATACTGCAAAAATGATACTGCACAAATGATACTGCACAAATGATACTGCAAAAATGATGGGAAAAAAAAGTAGATGCTCTCTTACAACCAGATTTTTCCAATTTTAACAGCTTTGTTGAGGTATGATTGACAAATATTAAAGGGGATGTGTGTAAAGCAACGTGCAAAACATGGGCAGGTGTGACCATCCTACAGTGAGTGCACCACCACAAAGTAGGTTCAGATCCAGTTGCTCAGCTATCCTCACACGTTCTTGGTTGCCTGCGCTGTCCTTGAGGAAAGAGACTGGAATGGGGAGGCCTGCAGAGCTAAAGCCCCGCGGTCTGGGGACAGACACAGCACTTCACTCTCTCTCCTGTGGTTCCTGCTGCCCTCCTGTCTTCCTTGGTGGACTGCAGGGTCTTCAAGGTGGGAGGTGCTGCGGAGTCACCTGGTCCAGGCCCTGCATTTCACAGATGAGGAAGCTGAGGCCCAGAGAGAGAAAGAGAATGACAAACCAGCTTTGCCGACTTGAAGGTGCATCTTTTATGGCAGCCTCTTCATATGTCTACCCTGCAAAGCTTTGCCCTGTTTCTTTCTTTGGTGGGTGGGGGTGGTTGGGAGAAGGTGTCACTTCTCTTCAAGAGAAGAGGACCTGGGTGGGGCTCTGGGGTCCCCCAGCCTGGCCCTGGGAATGATGGAGCACAGGCATCCTGGTAGAGGATGGGGCGGGGCCTCAGCAAGGTTCCCGCAGGCAGGGAGAACCTTGGAGGGACAGGTCTCAGGAAATGAAGAAGTCAGGGGCTCCCCACAAAGTCGGGCACTGAGAGAAAGGGGGAGAACCTAGCTCGAATGGTCAATAACCCACTTTAAAGCCCACTAGCTGCACCGGGCTGTGGGCACTCTGCCTCCAGGCCAGTCAGACACAAAATTGTGCGCTGCCGAGAGTCTCAAAGATGTTACCATGCGTGTAAGAAGGCAAGACATCTGCACATAAGAAAGAAACGAACAGCACGTTAGTGGAGAGTATGCGGCATTGAGAAAGCTCTGAGCGACCACAGACGGGAAGGGGGTCTTCTAGGAGGTCCCTGTGGTCTGGGATCCCCGGGGTGGCATCACGGATGGGTGGGGCTTAGGAAGATTTCCATGGGACCCCCATGTGCGTTGTAAGAGTCAGAAAATGCGGCTGAGGGGGCCTGACCTGGCGATCTCTCTGACACCACATTCCATAGTTGTCACCAGAGGAGTTCAGTGTGATCCCAGCTCCCGTTTAGATGGGGACTCTCCCCCATCGCTGTACAAGATTTACACTGCATGCCGTGGTGTTGTTGGATCGATTTTCCACTCCTCCGTGTCTCTGAGTCCCATCCTGAATAGCCACATTGTGCAAGGCTTTGGGGTTCAGAAGCCTCTTTAGCATCCATTACAATAGGATGCACAAGCTTGTGTCAGTATTATTATTACAACGGTCCAAGAAATTAAGGTCAGGTACCCTGACTAGTAAAAGATGAAGCTGGCCTTAAACTCACGTCTCCTGGGCCCTGCGTGAGACCATACCGTCTCTGTGCTCTAGTCCTCTGTGCTGATCACACCCTCTGTATCATGAGATCAGGTGAAACCTGAGTCAGGCTCTCAGGTGACAGACTAGTCCGAGCAACAGACTGGGATGGGGACGGAGACCAAGCACATGCTCACTTCCTCAGCTGCCCCCGCACAAGCGCCTACCAAAAGCCCATTGGACAGATGGTGTCACCGGGGAGCACAGAGGGTTTTAATCAAGGAGCTGAAGTAGATTTGCTTTTCCAATAAACCCCACATTAATTAGTGTCATTTGAGAAATGGTCCGTTGCATACTAGCTTCTGAGGGAGCCTCAGCTGGCGACCTGGGAGGCTGGGATGCAGCCTCATTCCTGCAGGCTGAGCCGGCCCTGCTCTAGTAAAAAATGTAATTTTGCTTCAAAACCTTGGGGAGGTCTCAAGGTCTCTCTGATGGAGAGGAAAACAAAAAGAGAGGATGGTGTACAAGTTTCCTCCTCCCTGGTGCCTTGGCCCCGTGGCAGTAATTACACAGATTAGAAGTCGGCTTTAAAAAACCAGCTTTCTCGGGGTCCCGCCTCACTTCCACATACCTGGCTGGGCTCCCGTTCACGCGCCTGACAAACAGATGCAGGCTGGGGCCCCACCAGGCTCACCCCACTGGCCCATCACAGCGGCAACTCCTCCAGACTGAACACTTTCAGCTGCCGAGCCACCCTGGACTCTCTTCCGGACCCCTTCCCCAGGGGCTGAACGCAGCCTCTTGGGGACTTGTAAACGAGAAGAGCAAGATAGCAATTTGGGGTCTGGGGGAGCAGTTGTCACAATAGTCCTCGCTGGACATTAAGTCCTGTTATTGTTCTCATTTTAGAAACGAAGAAATTGAGTCCCAGAGAAGTTAAGGAATCTGCCCAAAGACACACAGGTCCTCGTGGTGGGGCTGAGATTAGACTGTGACTGGCCCCCTTTTAGGGTGCCCTTATCTTATCCCTTGTCCCATTTCTGCTCCGTTTCTGACCCTACATGGATTCCCCCCGGGGTCCTGAACCCTCATCATCCTGGTCTTCCCCTTTGACCTCCTACCTTGGCAGGAATCAGCATTTTAAATCTTCCCCCTTCAGGTCTCCGGATATCACCCCCTGAGGCCCTGCTAGAGGTCGACAGAGCGGAGCAGTGGCTCTCAAGCAGGGGTCCCCATCCCCCATCACTGGAAGCACAGTCGGGGGGCAGGGGTGGCGGGCTGAGTGGGCAGAGGCTGATACACAGCACCATATCCCACTGCTTTCTACAATACGCTTCACGTGAGATCGTGTTTATCTCACTACTAAGAACCAATGTAAAAAAAAAATTGCAGTAGAGCACCTGTGAATTAACTTAGCCTGTATCATTAATGTGGGACCCCCTCCCAAAGAACATTTCCCTTTTAGCGGAGACCTTCTCCTTAATGAGTTAGGCCTAATGGAAGTTTCATCTGTGAATTTCAGATACTGTGGTGATGCCCATAGTGTGTGATACTCATGGTTGTGGGAAGTCTGGGGGAATCCTGCAAATTTCCCCGTCCATCCTGGATGGGCAGAAGGCACCTACTGGGGGCGATGCAGGTGAACAGCTTTCTTCTCTGTCACAAGCTTCAGCCTCTGTTTCCTGTCCTCATGCTTTCTGGGGGGGCTCTGGGTACACATCTGCTTATCTCTCTCTCTCTCTCTCTCTCTCCCCTACCCCAAGCAACCTCCTATAGGCATCTGAGCTCTGCCTCTCCACCTTGTCAAACAAGAAAGTGGCATCCATGTAATTATGGCATCCTGGGGGTAATTTTAACTATAAGTCATTATTCTAAGAAAACCAGTGCAATCCCCATTTTCCGGCACAAAGAGATGATTCTCACTAGCCTGAACTCACTGTCAAACATGCCAGGAGAAATAAAAAGGTGCTAATGCAACAGAGCCCAGAGATAGAAAATAGGATCAGAGGCAATGCGTGAGATTTCAGGCTGTGGTGGGTGGGAAAAATAGCATAGGGTTTAGTTACTAGCAGAACCGTCAGACGAAAAGCCTCCGAGGTCATTAAGACTGGAACCTTCATTAAGCCGAGTGGATAAAATTAAAGGGTGTTTGGTGAGGACTTAATTTCTCCTGGAGGTTTGCTGTCTCTGAAGGGTCGTTGAGGCCGGCAGCGAGGCCATGCAGAGTAGCAGGCCCTGGGGTGGGGTGGCAGGATATCGGAGTTCTTCTTTGTTGTCATCTCCTTGGTGAGCCCGTTGAGTACGGGCGGGGGAAGACAGCCTGCTCAGTGCCCAACTGCTGCAGTGACCCTAAGTCATGTCCAATGAGACAGCACGGAGTCTCCAGGGACCTGCTGCTCTGTGAACCAATCACAGCTCAGACGGAGCATGGGGGTGGGGTCAGGGGCAGGGGAAGAAGGAACACATCTGGCCAGGGAGCCTTTGGAGGTCATGAGAGTTTGGAGGTCAGTCCAGGCACCCAGAGCAGAGCCCAGAGGATACAGGTGGAAACACACACACAGACCTGGCTTTCGGCAAAGCTGGGAAGCCGGCAATGGTAGCGTTTGGCCGCTTCTCACCACTGCCTTTAGGGGTCCTCGCCCACCCCTCCTGCGCCTCAACCTAGCGGTACCTTTGTATCAGCTGGTTGTCACAAGAAATCTAATACATAAGTTCCCTTGATGTTGTTAAGTGATTAGAATTTAAAAGTGTTGAACAATTCTCCCAAGAATGATTACAGTTTTAGAGCAATCCTTTTTCCCCCTATTTTTTATTGTGATAAAATACATGGAACATAAAATTTACCGTCTTAACCATTTTTTAGTGTAGAATTCAGGAGCATTGAGCACATTCATATTGCGGTGCAATCATCACCATCTTCCATCCACACAACTCTTTCCATCTTGAAACTCTGTACCTATTAAACAATAATTCCTGATTCCTCCCTCCTCCCAGCCTCTGGCAACCACCCTTCTACTTTCTGTCTCCATGCATCTGATGACTCTAGGTACCTCATATAAGTGGAATCTTATATGAGTCTTTCTGTGTCTGGCTTATTTCATTTAACATAATGTCCTCAAGTTTCATCCGTGTTGTAACATGTGTCAGAATTTCCTTCCTTTGTAAGTTTGAATAACACTCCATGGTGTGTATATACCACATTCTGAAGCTGAAAAGGACCTACAGTCCCAAAGGAATATGTTCTAAATGACAGGATGCAGGTAGGTGCTATGCTTGGTCCCTGAGAAGCTGGCCTTTTCTCTAAACTCTGATCCAGAGTGTGGGGTCAGCAATGGGGCCTTGGAGTCCCATCCTGACATGTGTGAGATTCTTGAAGGGACACGAGGAGTCAAGCCTGTGTTGTGCTGCAGACCAGCTTGCTTTGGAGGCTCCATGTTACGGGACTTTCAGGGGGTTTGCGAGAGTCAAATCAATCAAAACAAGGAGTCTTCTCCGGCTCCTTCATCTGGATGACAGTGAGGTTCCGGAGAGGATGAGCTTGGATTCTGCTCACTTGGAGAAGCAGAGATCTAGAGAGTCTGTGACGTCTGCAGGGTCACCACGTAGACGCGGAAGGATCACGCCTGTCGGAGCCGAAGACCACCAGTCCTACCCAGGCTCTCCAGGTGACACATGTTCTAGAATTTTCATAGTGTAAATGAAATAACGTCCTTCAAATGAAGAGCCAATGGTCTGGTTTTATTGATTCAAGCCTTTCAAACCCAGCACCCACAGATACGGCGTCCTAAGCCGTGCTACTCAAAGCGTGATCCTGAACGAGCAGCGTCGGCCT
This sequence comes from Pseudorca crassidens, assembly GCF_039906515.1. Taxonomy (NCBI): domain Eukaryota; kingdom Metazoa; phylum Chordata; class Mammalia; order Artiodactyla; family Delphinidae; genus Pseudorca; species Pseudorca crassidens. The sequence goes on from NC_090304.1 coordinate 102,949,209, forward strand.
CACCTGGGAGAGTGAAAAATGCAAGACTCCCAGGCCCCACCTCAGACTCGCATCTGGATTTCAATACGTCCTCCCGGTGATGTTTACATTAATGTCCTAGAAGCAGCAGCCTAGAGCCCTGGGTTAAACCTAAAGGAGATGGAGGCCAAGGTGGGGCTCCCTTGGGCCTCAGTTAACTTCTTCCCTGGAGAGGGAGTAATAGCACCTGTGCTGCTTTTCTCCACTATGCTTAGAAAATCGAAGGACACAATAAATGGAAAAGTGCTCAGCGGAGGACAGAGTGCATGGCAACCGTTAGGCACCATTTGCTCACTGGCAGCTAGCCAGTCCCTGCCCCTTTAGTCAGGGAGGTCTCCCCATCTCTCCAGCCAAATGAATCTGCTGCTCTGCTCTTACCCCTATACCCTCTTTGAAACAACATCAGTTTGGGTTCCTTTCATCCAGACTGCAAAGAGTATTTGAATTCACGTTATTGCCTTTAGTGAGATTCTCTTCTTTGCCTCCATTTTTTTTTTTTTTTTTTTTTTGACACACATTTGCCGCGGTGCCTGGGACCTGGTGCAGAGAAGATTAGCGTGATGTTCAGCCACTGGCCATGGTTCTGAGCAGCAGAGCTTTCTGTTTATCTCTTAGAAGCAGACATCTGGATTTTATCCCAGGGGGAATTTATCAGGGTGCCCTGAATTCATTCATTCATTCCTTCCCACATTCCTCCCTACTCTATGCACACACACACACACACACACACACACAGCTCCATGCCAGCCACGTTAATGTTGTTTGCTGTATATTTTCATATAGAGCCATTTTGGGATTATCTGCAGTTTGGTTTTCTTCCCTCTAAAGCACATTCTTGGGCTGGGTTTCTTCCTCCCATCAGTGACAGCTTGGGTTGGCCCCTGTCCTTGCTCTCACGTCTATCCAACGCATGTGGATTTCTTCCAGTCCCCGCAGCTCTTTCATCTGGTCTGTATTCTCAGAGAAACCTCGGTGTTTCCACTTTCTTTTATGCAGGTGCCCATGCTAGGGTGACTCACAGTGTTCGGAGAAAGAGTCATTGCCCATTTGTTCAAGGAGTTCGTTTTTCTGTCTTTTTAAGCATGAATGCATGTGGGCAGGCAATTATATACACACAGCTCTCACCATGGGAACATTGTAAACTTGTGGTTGAGAGATTAATTGATAGAGTGATTGATTCATACTTTTGTCGTCATGAATGGCTGCGTATTTAGTGAGCAAGTGTGAGCATTCAGACACCTGTATTTATTCATATAGGATCATTAATCCAGTGCATATTAAGCACTGACTGTGCAGAAGGCATGAGGTAAGTGCTTGTGTGATAAACAACTGTTGTGTGTGTGAAGATATTGGCTTCAATTTCAAGGACTTTCTGTTTTCTAAAAGAAATGAGATGCTATCATGCAACTTTAATACAAAGTTGAAATTGATAGGGTCATGAAAAAAGAAAAAAACAGATAAATGAGATCAGATGAATATAACATTGCTTGCAGCCGAAGACCAGGGATGACTTCTAGGAGGAGATGGCATTTGAGTCAGAGATTTGTGTCTGTGGAAATAGGCACTGCACCCCAGGCCAGGAACGAAGGCACAGAGATAGAAATGGCAGTGTGCAGAGAACAGCAGTGGTCCAGTCCGACTGAAACGCTCAGGGTAGGTGAAGGGATCAGTGGGTGATGTGGTCAATTTATGTTATATTGGAGGGGGGCTGTGGATGCAGATTAGGAAGCTGTTTTGTGTGTGTGTGTGGACTGATTGAGTCAGGAGACATGGAAGTTTTTTAGACGGTAAGTAAGATGATCAGAGCAGTGCTTTAGGAAGATCACTCTGGCAGGCATTTGTAAGTCAAATTAAAGATGTGAGAGACTAGAGGCATCAAAGCAGTTAAGAGGCTATTACGGTAACCCCGAAGGCAAGTGATTGGTGTCTGAATAGGGTGGTGGCAGAGGCAGGTAAAGGAAGCATCATGGAGCCGACATTGACAAAGCTCAGAAAATGAATCAGCTGCAGAGGAAGAGGAAGGGGGATGATGAGGGTTTGGGCCCTGAGATGATAGAGGGGTCTTAATCAACACAGCTGTACACAGAGAAGCTCATTTCTTTTTTGATGAACTATAGGAGAAATGGTGAGTTTAGTCTGGGAGGTACTGAATTTAAAGTTCTGGTGGGAACATTCAGATGGAGGATGTCACAAGCCATTGGACATTTGGAAGGGGCTCTTGGGACTGATTTCAGGATAGAATTTAAATTTGATAATCATATGTGTAGAGGTGATAATTGAAGACTTATAAATGAAAGCAATTGCTATGAGAGAACATACAGAGAAAGGACTAAAGGGCCGGTGGAAGTAAATCTCTATATTCAGGAAGAAAGAAGAGAAAAAGAAAAATAAGCTGTATCCCTAGCTATCATGAGTACGTACACCATTGAGGTTAAAATGAACATACATCCAGATTACTGGTACATTCGATTCCACATAGTTGGAGGTAAACGTGAGAGGTCGTGTCTCAGTAACAAAGGGGAGAGGAATGATCAATACATGAGGTTGGATACACAGCTGGCTTTGTAGGTGAAGGTGGTATGCTCACTGGGGTGCAAGCGCGTGCATGCCTAGGGATGTACATCCGACTGTTTGGAGGGGAAAGAATTGCATAAGCAGGGAATAGAAATCAAGTGAAATTGTTAACAGGGAGAGAGCAATGCACTAAATGGAATCATCATGTTTCAGAACATATATACATCCAACTGAATATTTTTTGATTGTTATGTTGATTCCTCAAACCCTTAACTTGGTTCTGAACCTTGATTAGACTCTGTCTGGCATCCTCGCTAATATTGCTTCATTTTAGGCTCCTGGACTTTTATTCCGTATGGAATTGTCAGGTCATTTACTTTGCTCCAGCTTCCATCTCATGTCAATGAGACCCTTCCAGTAATTAGACTCTTAATTATGAAATTCACTTTAGAAAGCTGGTCAGAGCACCGGGCTTGTTCCAGACTGTACACACCCACAGTGGTGGGGTGGCTTGAGTGCCATTTTGAATTCTTCCCCTCAAAGAGGAGTGGCTACGTCCCACATTTTTCTGGGTTAGGAATCTCCTTACCTAAATTTAGTCAAATACACAACTCACATTGAATGTAGAGAGGGTCTGTTTTGGGGACAAGAAACCAAAGGATCATTATTAGCAACAAATAGGATACTAGACTTACATTCTCAATAATGTTTCATTATTTTTCTTCCCTTATATTCCATCTGATTTCTTTTCTCGCTCACACTCTCATTTTTTTAAAGTTTAGTTAACATTATACTCTCAGAGCCAAATCCCAGTGACCAATGGCTCAGGGGATGTAACTCCAGTCAACGCTTAAATGTCACCACTCCGAAGATGATGAGAAGAGAGAGGGTGAGACAATTTCGCCTATATATTTGTAGTATGCCTGTTATTCCCATAATAATTATAATTCATTTAACAGCTTTTTATAGAGCTCACCCTCCTCTGTGTCTGCAAGAGTTCCCTTCCTTCCTCCCTTCTTTCCTCCATTCCTTCCTTCCTTCCTTAATTATAAAACAGCATGTTAAAGATTCTGGTCCTGAAAATCTCATTTCAGTTCATAGAAAAACTAAAGTCAAAGAACCTTGATTTTTTTTCCTTCCAGAGACTTTTTCATGAATTCTTACCTGATTTCCCTTGTGGTATGCTAGGGTCATGTGTTGTGTGTGTGTGTGTGTGTGTGTGTCTGTGCAGGAGATGAAAACAGGCCTTTCTCTTTAAGGTATGGAACAGGTACAGTATTTCACAGCTGGCTGACTGGTAATGGAATTCTTCTACTGGAAGAGAATTTTCTGGATCCTGAACTGATTAGCAGATGCAAATCCTGCACTGCATGCCGATGAAACTAAACCACACACATCTGTGTATCTCTAGATGGCATGTGCGTGTGCACACACACACACTCACACACACACACACCATTGTCATAAAAATCCACATCTGTCCATATTACTGATACATTCATTTCTACACAATTATAAATCCTTCACTTTGCAACTTCAAAAATAGTCAGGCAGGAGTTACTTAATAGGATGAAAGGAGTTTTTAAGGGACCAAACAGTAACAGGGGAATTGGAAGTGGAGGGTTCTCTTCCCAATGGAAGAAGATGCTCTGTCATCCATGGAAGGGAGCGTGGTCATTCCTGCAGCCTCATTTGTGTACCCAGGTGTTCACTATCCAACGCAGCACGTGTGTCGTCTAGGCAGGAATCGGGTTTTCTTCCACGACCCTGCCCCAATCCCTTCTGCAACACAATTCTTTTATCAATTCAAACCCTAAATAGGGTTCTGTTAACAATTTTGTTGTGTGGCTATTTTATCGCCTCCTGCCCTCCTTGGAAAGGTCGATTAGCAGAAGTCAGGCCCTGGCAGCAACTTTCACAGACCCTCTGTGCTCGGAGGTGAGAGCTGATCCAGCAGTTTCCCTGCCTGAGAGCTCAGCTCCCTTCCATAGGCCAGCGAAGGGGAAATGAGCCGGCTGTACAGCCTCAGCTTCTCATCCTGTCTTCATCCAGACCCATCAGTGAAAAAATGACACATCCAATCATGGTCTTATGGAAAGCCCTGAATATAGGAATTAAGTATATAGGGGATTTCACTTTTTCTCAGGATCATGTGCTTCTCACAGATATTCTGCCCAGGGTCACCCCCAACTCTCCCAACCCTTCCCACTTCAACCACTGCTGCCCTACCTCATCCTCCTTCGCTCCCAAAATAGAGTGGAGGTTTGGGGTCCAGAAGGATGGGACATTAAAGGGCAACTTTGCTGCCAGAAGAATCCATCACGAGTGTGACCCTGCTTGCCATCCTCATCCTACATGTTTTGCTTCCCCTGTTGACTGCACACACATTTGCTCCCAGCCAGTCTGCAGTAAAACATGGTTTGTATAAAAGGTAAGCACAAGGAGGAAAACCTCTCCTTCTGTATAGCTGATGCCAGGGCTGGGATTTCCAGACCTTCTTTTATGACCAAGAGTCTCTTTCATGGGCTTCCCTGGTGGCGCAGTGGTTGAGAGTCCGCCTGCCGATGCAGGGGACACGGGTTCGTGCCCTGGTCCAGGAAGATCCCACATGCCATGGAGCGGCTGGGCCCGTGAGCCATGGCCACTGAGCCTGCGCACCCGGAGCCTGTGCTCCACAATGGGAGAGGCCCCAACAGTGAGAGGCCCACGTACTGCAAAAAAAAAAAGTCTCTTTCATACTTGCGACCTACCCACTATTCATAACAGTCCCCTGAAACACTCAGCACACCACCTGTTGCTCCTCAAAGGACCAACAACTCAGTGAGTCATTATTGCTATATGGTCAACCCAAGCTAATGCACTCATTAACAGAAGTACAGAATCTTGACTGAGTGAGGTCATTTCCATTTTTCATTGTGATGGTCAGACAACAGCCATTCACATATTTTAGGGGTGATGAAAAGAGGCTAGATTTCCTTCTGCCAACAGGATGCTGAAGGGTTACAAATGCATTCTACATGAGAATGGTAAATGGATTGGAGTGTCTAGAGCTGCCATGTTAATTGTTAAGCATTAGATGGACTGATGGATGAGAGTGGACTTACTCTTTATGGCCCTGTGGGTAGAGCACTTGTGGGTAGGGGGTAGTCAGGGAGGAAGATATTTTTAAGGAAACAGTTTGAGGTCCAGTGTGAGGAAGAATTTCTAATCGTTGAAACTGTTCAGAGATGGAATACTGGGGATAATGTCCTTTCAATGAAATTATCTGAACACTGGCTGCATGGCCAATTGATAAAGACACATGAGCATCAGCTGAGTGGCTGGACTGCGGGGGCCTTACACTGTACTCCAGTCTGGGAGTCTAACTAACCTAGCTAAAACCCACTGCATCCAGAGAATAGACACATGCCTGCCATGTCTCTTTAGGGTCACTACACTCATTCCAAAATGAGGCCCAAAGATGGGATTTTCATTCCTTTACATTTCAGGTCCATGGGGAACATATTCCCATAGTCAAGATTCTGATCTTTTCAAAGAAGAACTCAGAAAGTGCTTGTCAGAAAGCTGCACGAAAAATTCGGGGAGTGGAGGTGAGGGTGGAGGTGAGGCTTAATCCGGGAGGTAACAAATCGTCACCTTCCCTCACCTCTGCCTTCCAACATGAGAGACGCGTGCTCAGCTCAATCCGGAACAATTAGTCTGTGTTCCCTCATGTTCTCAAAGCATGACTCAAAGAAGCTCAAATAAATATTTTCAGAAAACATGGCAAAATGTATGACTTAACCCAAGGAATGCAAACAAGTATAATTAAAGTGAATACCCATAAATAAAGTAAATACGTTAGTTAGGAAATGAATTAATTAGTGTTTAATTACTATCAATTACTAAATCACTACAGAATTGCTTATAGAATGGATTGAATCTCTTGCTCCTATTAATAATTCCCATGGCTAATTGTATGCAATTGTATTTTCTTCTCTTCGGGTGCATCTTAGTGGAGCTAATAGGGGGAAGGAACAGCACAGTGAGCAATGACAGGAACACTTTTCTTTTCTTTGTTCAGTAAAAAACAAAAGGGGCTTGAAAAATATCTGCCGGGTTGTCAAAAGCCAGTGCGGGCGAGGGAGGTGCACAGGAAGGAGGCTGTCCTTGTGACACAGGGCAACCTCATGGTTCCCTAGAGGGGGAGTAGCTGAGGTCTGTGGCGGGGCCCTAAGGTGGAGGTGTGTGCATGAGTGAGTGCATGCACGTGTGTGTACAAGCATGTGTATGTGTGCATGTGTGTACTGCATGAGTGTGTTGCATGTGTATATGAGTGTGTACGCGTGCATGTGTGTGTGTACCTGGGGAGAACGGTAGGTGGAGGGGGCTCGATGTCTGAGCTCACTTTCATCCTGCTCTGAAGAACCCACGGGCCAGTTGGAAGATGGGTGTCTCCACACACTGGACTTGCCAGGTGAGGGAACAGGTCTGACATTCACCTGGAGGACAGAGGACACGGTCAGCTGCCTTCTGGGTGGAGGGCTCATCACTGATGTCCTGCTCCCTAAGCAGCAGAGCACTAGGTAGTGAGGGGGAGAAACAGATGCGCAGAAACCAGAGGTTGAGGGTGAAGGGCATGCTTTCAAGGGGGCCACCGCTGCCCACCAGGACATTCTTGTTTTCCTGTTTGCCCAGCACGCCCTCTCTCCTCCCTGTCCTCTCTTCCTCTGTCTCCTGGGGTCACAGACCCTTAAGCCAAACTGCTTGGGTTTGATTTCAGGCTTCTCCACCTGTGTGACCTTGGTCCGGTTACATAACCTCACTAGGCCTCAGTTTCCTCATCTGCAAAATGGGAGAATAATAGTACCTTCTCAGGGGGTTATTGTGGGAGCTCAGATCAGGACTCGACACAGAGTGATCTCTGTCTATAGTCGCTTTTATTATTACTGCTGCCACATAGTGCTTTGTGGAGCAGAGAGCCTGACGGGAAGTGCACAATGTGGAGGTGAACTAGCTGGGAGTCGGAGGAGCGATTTGGGAGGGAGAGGAGGGATTGGTCCTGGAGGAATTACTCTGCTTGCATGACAGCAGCAGGGACTCTTGCAGGACAGGCAGTGGTCGTAGAGCCTGTCCTGCCCCGACCCTCCGTCCCCACGTACCTCCCCCTCACCTCCCCGAGATGCTGTATGTAGCCTCCTCCTTTTCAGAAAGTGCCGCGGCCTTGGCTGGACGGCTCTGCGCAGCGGATCCTTCCCGTAAGCTCCTCTGCATCCACTTTCACAGAGGTTGCACTTGACTCCCTGGAAGGGCTGTGGTTATTCCTTCACAGAAGAGCTGTTCTCTCTCAGCTCTGCCCCTGAGGACCCCACATTGGCTCAGAGTGAGGTCAGTGCTCTGGTGGACGTGAGCCAAGAGAGGGAGACCACCTCCCCAGACTGTTCAACACTCACCCAGCGGCTGTTAGACGAAGGCTGAGGAGGACCCCGGCTGCCTTGAGAAGCTCAACTCTTCGAGTACCATGTTGTCTCTGCACTGAACGCTGCTGCCTTAGACCAAAAGCCAGAGTGACTGACACTGAGGAATGTTAATAAAAGTCTCTTTGTCCTGGAGGGCTGTCATCTTCCCTTACAGGAGCACACGGTGGTGATTCCAAGTCTTAACAAGGAAGCTGACCCCAGGCAGAATCACCAAAGGGGCGAACAGAGCCAATCTCTTGAATGTCTTCTGTGTTCCAGCTTATTTTATGCCTCATTGTGAGCTCATTCGTTCATTCATTCAATGTTTATGAGATGCTGCAGATGTAACTGGATACATCCCTGCCTTTAAAGGGTTAGAGCAGGTGTGGGGTGAAAGGTCAGGGAGTCTTCCAAAGAAACCGTAAGCAGAGACCCGAGGATGGGTCGGTAGAAGAGGGCATCATTGTCCTTATTTACGAAATAAAGAAACTGACCATCAGAGACAAGTGAGTTGCCTAAGATGACACAAAGCAGGGGAGACTTGTCAGAATTGAGATGGGAGTCGGTGTCTGTGCCACTCTAAGGACGTGCATGTTTCCATCACGTGATGCTCTCTTTTGTTGTCTCCAGCTCCCCTTGAGGCAAAATTCCCCACCTCTGAAGTTTCCTTCCCCAGCTTCTGCTGCAACCCTCAGCACCCGTAGCAATGTGGGAGACGGTCAGATGGCCTGGGTTTGGCTCCTAACTGACTATTTAGTGTGTAACCCTGGATACATGACTGAACCTTTCTGAACGTGAAATGTAACACCTGCCTCAGAGCTGGGGATTAAAAAAAAAAAAGGAAGGCAGAAAGATATTGTTTGTAGAGAGCTTAGCATAGCTCCTGGTACATAGTAATTATTCAATAGATGATAGATATTATCATTATTGTGCATGCTAAGCCTCATTTTTAGTCTCAGTTGATTGTTACCAAGCCAAGCTAATGTGCTGTCTGATGAGGCATCAGCCTAAGTTACATTTGCATTTGAGCTGGAGATGCTTGAAGAGGAGAATGTGTACTGCCACTAAGTGGGGGCAGCCGTCCCGCACCTTCCCTGGCAGGAAATATACAAAGACCACAAGGGCTAGGCACACCCTTGCAGCACGATCAGGGAAGGAGGGTGGAGACGTTGCCAAGCTTCCCAAAAAGAAAACTCAGACAGGTGACACCATTGCCAGGGGCTGAGGTGAACTGATTTACCACCTATGCACAAGCTCGCAAGACAGCCCAGGGTAACAGTTCCTGGGAAACCTGGGCTCCCATCTTCACCCCGTTTCCCCCCTCTGTGCCAACTCAGAAAGAAAGTAAGCCCCAGCAGGAAACGTGTCCTTTGAACTGTCAGACCCCAAACGTTGCCCTAAAGCATGGCCATCCCCAGAAACTCACCCAAACCCTCATCCTGTTCAAGGCCCCCTCACTGGGGAGGCTGAGTTTCCTCTGCAGGCACCCCCTGCAAATGGGAGATCAGCAGTGGTCATTAGTTTTCATTTGCTGAAATCAGCAATTTAATCCTAACTTAACAAGGGCCTGAATCTCCCCTTTCCCGGGCAAAGGCCCTCCCTGGGAATGATTGAATTTCACCTGGTGCAATAAAACAGAGGGCTTCTGCTGAATCAGGCATTTGACTCCCAGGCCTGTAAATCAAAGCCCCTGCTCTTCAGGTTGGAGATGTTATCTCCGCCAGAGCCGTCCCATTCGGGTCCCCTGCTAGTTGCGCAAACTCTCCTACTCAGAGATGACCCTCGCTAATGCATCCTCCTCAAACTCAAAATCCAGCATGATTCTGGGTCCTCATTCATAAAACCTGGGGCAGCAGGAATTAATTTTACACCCCAGCCCCCAGATTGCCAGATGTGGTCAGTCTCAAAATATTCCCGAGATGCTTGTGGCTGCACCCTCACTGATGGAGCTGAGAAGACAGAATGTGGAAACCAGAGTGTGGAGAGAAACTCCAGTCCAGGTGTTCCCAGAGACTCAGTTCCTCGACAAGGAGAGCAAGGATTGTACAATCAATTCCCCGGAGACCCTTAGCTTAGTGGGGTGTGCTCAATAAAGGCTGTTGGTTAGGACAAAGCACAGCACTAATCAGCAGAGAGAGATTTCCTTTAAAAGAGTTTTCAGAATCCAGTGTTCAGCAAATACCAGGCTAGCGAAAGAGGTGAGATTGACAGAAGATAAGACCCCCAAATCAGTGTTTCTCTGTTTATCCCCAGTTTCACCTAATAGATATTACAAGCTAAAGTCAGTCCCTCTCCTTAAAAAGACAGACTTGGGGGCTTCTCTGGTGGCGCAGTGGTTGGGAGTCCACCTGCCGGGGCAGCGGACGCGGGTTCGTGCCCCGGTCCAGGAGGATCCCCTATGCCACGGAGCGGCTGGGCCCGTGAGCCATGGCCACTGAGCCTGCGCGTCCAGAGCCTGTGCTCCGCAACCGGAGAGGCCACAACAGTGAGAGGCCTGCGTACAGCCAAAAAAAAAAAAAAAAAAAAAAAGACAGAATTGGTGTTTCCCTGGTAAGCTCCAACCTGGGAAGTAGCAGAGTGTTGGAACAAAGGGGAACAGGGCTGGGCTCCTGCTTTTCTGCTGGCTGTGACCCTTTGTAAGTTGACCTGAGCCTCTGTTTCCTTCCCAGTAAACAGGGGATGGGGGTGGACTAGTTGACTAGATTATCTCTAAGGCCCCTCCCAGCCTCACTCTTTATCTCACTTCTAGAGGCAGAAAGCCTGGTTGGTATCCAGAAGCCAGGAGTGGGGAATATTTCCTCTTCTTGGACTCAGGGGCCGATCTGAATGGAGTATCCTCTTGTCCCTGTTTGTAAGCTGTCCTAGGAAAGCTGCCAGGTTTTTTGGTGGAGCATCGGGAAGCAGCTCTCAAAGACACCTGGGAAGCAGCTCTCAAAGACACCTGGGAAGCAGCTCGCAAAGACACCTGGCAGGAGTCCGTGGCAGCAGGAGAGATGGCTCCTTTCTCTGAGAGGCCACCACAGCACTCCCTGGACACCCCTTCCTAGCCTGGTCCGGGTATCTATGTTCAGTGTGGTAGCTGAAGGCTGGCGCTCTGCTGGCATCTGGCCCCAGCCACCTGTGTGACCTTGGGCCACTCAGCGCCCACCCCATGGGCTTGCTCTGAGTTAGGACATGACAACTGTGAAACATAAAGGACCGTGACGGGGCTGCTCCATAAAGATGGAGAGAGCTGGGGATGCATAGCCTGAGAGGGGTGGAAAGCCCCCTGCGGGCAGGGTCTGGTCCTGTCTATCTCTGCATCCCACTTCGGGAAGCCCAGGTAGTCAGCCCAGCTGTGTTCAACACCAAAGAACAAGTGAATGTATAGACAAATACGCACAGCTGGCTTGTGGCCACAAGTTTCCGGCACCTGTCCCAAGACAGAGTTGTCTTGTAGGAGAAGCAACTGTGAGAAGTGTCTTTTCTGGCCCCAAGAAAAGCTGCTACAGAAGCTCCCTCACGTCTCTCCAGTGGAGCCGACTGTGTCCCCGCTGTCCAGTGCTGTGTTCCCCGTGGAGCCTGGACAGCCGTTGCCCAGCGAAGGTGAGCACGAGGCTAGGAGCCGAGGCAGTAGGACTTCAGCCCTACCCCTCCTCCCAGAATCTGAGCATGGCTTCCCAGCAGGCACGGCATCGGTCCTGTATCCTCTTAGTTATCCAAGCCCTAAACGCAAGCTTAGCAGAATCCCTGCTTTGTGGGAGGAAGACCAGGGCTCTGGTGGCCTCTTCTATCCTTGAGGGAACCTCGGGAAAATCCCATAGCTGCTTAGGACCTTACTTAGCTGTAAAATAAAAAATCATAACAAGGACATTTTCTTCCTAAAGGCAGATCCAGTCAGTGCTATCCGGCTGGGAGAAGTGCTTTAGCCTGGCTGCTGATCCATGTGACTGTCGGTCCCCACCCAGAAAGTCTACTAATCTAGCTGGCAAATCCTAAATTCTTGCAATGCCCCTCCCGCAGATGGTGAGGGGCAAGGGGGTCCTTCCTGGGACATTCCAATACTCCACCATCCTCTGACAACAAGCCTTTTCCCACGCACGACCCCAGAGTACCTGTAAAAGTTTCAGTGCTCTGTAGCAAAGCCAGAACCCAGAAGTCATTTCTCAGAAGAAAAGAATGGAGTGACGATCTTTGCTCTGGGGCAAATGCAGTGACAGGAGAAGCCGGTTCTGTTCCGAAGGTACTGCTTTTGAGCTAGAGATATTCCAGGCTGTTACAGACGCGCCCCTCCCACCCCACCCCACCCCCGCCTGTATCCCCGCCGCCCCAAAACCAAGAAGCCCTGCTCCATCTCTTCTTTTTTTTTCTTTTTCTTTTTTTTTGCGGTACGCGGGCCTCTCACTGCTGTGGCCTCTCCAGCTGCGGAGCACAGGCTCCGGACACGCAGGCTCAGCGGCCGTGGCTCACGGGCCCAGCCGCTCCGCCGCATGTGGGATCTTCCCGGACCGGGGCACGAACCCGGTCCCCTGCATCGGCAGGTGGCCTCTCAACCACTGCGCCACCAGGGAAGCCCTCCATCTCTTCTTAAAGCCAAGGATGCGGTGCTCGCCAGGTTCTCTCACCTAAACGGCCCCTCCCCACATCCCATCCCCCACCTGCCACCAGCTTCCTCCTGCCACACACACTGTCTCCAGCTGTGACTTGCAGGGTTTACAGGGTCTCCCGGCCCCCAGGCAATGCAGGTTTTTGGAGTGCCAGCTCCAAAAGTAATTACCAGGACCGATGACGCTGGGACCACATCTGTCAGCACCGCCTGAGGAGTCCGTCCCGTGACCCACCCGGAGGCCTGTCAGGAATAGAAATAATCTTAATGAAAAGGCATATTCCTTGGTCCTTCACGTGCTGACCAAGCAGACTGGAGGGGAGATTTTAATAAGAGGATGGGACTCTCAGCAGCGGCAAAGCCGCCCTGGGGGTTTGGGGTGGAGGAGACTTAGAAAATGACATCCTGGTTTATGGAAATAGTTCCTTCCTGGCCCCTGGCTCTCCCTTCAGTGATAGCAGGATAAGGGCAGGTGCCTCCTATCCTGGAAGTCAAGCAAGGAGCCATTTATGAGAGACAGGACCAGCCTAGGACAAGAAAGGAAAATCATAAAAATGTTATACACGTGCATGGTCAAGGCTCCCCAGCTTCCTTTTTCTTGCACCACCCTCCCTTCCACTGAGCTTAAATTCTCTCTCCACAGGGTGCCCTCTCACCCCGTCCTGAGCAGCAAAACCACCCTCTGACTGGGGATTTCTTTCGGCCATGCCCAGCCTCGTTCCCGGGGACCAGCACAGCACCTGCCTGGCAACAGCCGCTTTTCAGATATTTGTTAAAGGACTGGAAACCTCTTATCAAAGACCCCAGTCATCCCTAGATGTAAACGACTGATAATCACTTAGAGCTTTACCTCTTCTGGGATATCTGTAGTTTAAAAACAGATGAAAGCGACAGGGGAGGAAGTTCCATTCAATTCAATGGTGGAATTTCAGACAACATTCGACCCTTCCTTTGAGCAAAGGACCTTCTCCATCCCCGAAACCAAACCACAGAAGCCCGTGGCCTGTCAGGGCACTGGAAGTGGGTGGGAACTGCCCTTTGCTTTTGCAAAGAGCAACCGTCAATTTTAATGCATCTAAGGCCTTCTCCTGGATGGGAGGATGAAAAGCCTACACTCTATTCTGTGCTTCCTGAAATCATTTCATTTAAATGCAGATTGGGAGCCCTCTTTCCTCTAAATGGTCACAGAGAAGACAGAGCAAAGTTGAAATGATTATTTCCATAAGAAGAAAGGAACCCATCTCTCTTCACTGGAGCACTCCCCACCTGACTCTTCCCCCCACCCCTCAGACTTCCTCAGCCCCGGTCACCCCAGTTTCCTTGCATCCATAGGCTCCTCTAATTATGCAAATCCCCCAAGCAGCTGATATCTTCCAAGTTTGAAGGGAAAGAATCCAGCCACAAGCCCTGCATTATCTTCTTCCTCTATCTTTCTCCACCCTAGCCAAGCCCTTTTATATTGAACCCCAAGTAAAATGAAAGGCCCCGTTGCTGGGAAATTAACAGGAGGGGGCCAAGATCATTAAAAAGAAGACCTTTCCCAACTTCTGATTTTCAAGAGACATTTGAAAAATATCTCAGTTCTGAGCAGCTGGCCGAGGCAAAGAAAACAAAATGAGGCGAAGAACAAAGCTGAGCTTGCCCTGTTGCCTGGAAATCTGGACCCTTGGGTCCTATTCCTGACTCTCCCATGATCTTGTGCTGGAGATAACTGGCTGCTTTTCACTGGCTATCTTTATAATATTTAGGAGCTTCTTGAGTAGTTTGGCCCCATGTCCATCTGCCAGGGGTTAATGAAAGTTTTGATGCAAGTGAGGGCCCAGCTGAGACATCCACTGACTAGCTACTCCAACTCTAAGCTCACTGATGGCTGTAGTGGGAGATCTAGACAGGTGTCCAAGACAGAGTCAGAACAGATTACCCTTTCTATCTCTGTCAGCTGCCAACCTCTACCTGTGGGAAGAAGGATAACTCATTTCTGGGGAAATTTAACAGCTTGCCATGAGGCCCCTCCCCAAAACAAAGTCCTTCGCCTCTAGACCGCTTTCCTAAGTGGTAAGGCCTATGACTCTCTTAGGAGGAAAGAGGTCATGAATCTGAGACAGGACACAAATAAAACCCTTCCTGGTCCCACCTTCCTCTGTCCCTATGGCTTCAGGCTCTTCCTTGGGAGCATAACACTGAAACCAGATAGCTTTAAGAAGACTTCAGACAAGTTCATGGAAAATAGAGCCCAAAATGAATACTATAGGGAAAGGCAGAAAGATTTTTAGCTCCATTTCTAGGTGGGTCAGTGGAAAGAACACTGTAAAATGGGAGTCAGGATGCTTGGATTCTAGTCCCAGTTTAAACAGGAACAGATGTTATGACCTTAATCAAGTCACTTTGCTCCTCTGGCTCTTAGTTTCTGCAGCTCCAAAATGAATGGGTGGTCTACAGATTTTGTACATTTCCAACCCTGACATTCCCAGAGAAAATGAAGTGTGTGTGTGTGTGTGTGTGTGTGTGTGTGTATACAGAACAATGAATTGATGTTGTAGGGGAGAACAAAGAATTTCCTCTACCCTCTTAGTTCTGTGGCTGGGGCTTATGGATTGAACCGACAAAAGACAGTTTAACAGAAGAAAAGCATACACATTTTATTTAATTTTTTTTTTCATGCACATGGGAGCCTTCATAGGAAAACTGAAGATCCAAAAGAGAGGCTAGGACTGAGAGCTTATATACATTTTTAACAAGGAAAGATAAATTTGTGGGGAAGTGACAAGACAAAGGAAAAGGGGGTTAAGCTTCTAGGGGTGGTAAATTGTGAGAAAATGACTAGGAACTATATGGGGGAATATAAGGAAAGATCAGGGTTATTTTGGTAGATCTGGTTGTATGGGTCCATTCTGGTGCTGACTCCCAGTCTCTGGTGATAAGAATGTTCTTTCCTTCCTAGTCCAGAGTGAGCACATTTTTCACAGGAAATTTTATGACCTGCTTTTAGATAGTCAAAAAGGAAATGACAGGCCCAATGTGGAGTCACTTGTGCTAAGCCCCACGTCAGCAAACAAAGATTTAATACCTAATGTAACTGCAGTCACAACTTCCCCCAGGAGTGTTGTCTTAACAAGTCAGTCTGGGATTTTCTGGTCAGTACCAGTGAGGAAATTTGCCACATAGCTCCCTTCCATCCCCTGTAGGTAGGCTACCTAAGGCTGAAACAACCCACTCTCTTCCCCCTTCTGCCTATAAAAGCCTCTTCCATTTTGTATAACTCCTTGGAACTCCTCTTTACTTGCTAGATGGGATGCTGCCCTATTCATGAATCATTCAACAAAGCCAATTAGATCTTGAAATTTTTAAATTACTGTTTTTTTTTTTTTTGGTTATTTAACAGTAGAAAAGGGGAGGGAAGAGGGCCCTTCCAGTACTTGCTGTTTCTCAAGTGCCTTCAGCTCAAAATAATCAACATGTCAAAGTGGCATATTTTGGGGTGGCATGTTCCAAACTTCTTCCCTGATCACTTCCCTCTTGCTCAAAGGAATGCAAAGGCCTGAATAGTCCTTTGGCAATGGACAAGGGCTGGCTCTCTGAGTGTCTTGCCTTTCTGCAAATCTTTTCTCTCTTTCCTTTCTTCTCCTCTCTTTAGCTGGAAACCCAACCATCAGACTTGTGAAACAGAGAAAGGGAAATGAAGATGCTCTGAAATGCTTATTTAGTCAGTGCCAAAATATCAAAAGAGCATTTGACACAAATGGGGTATCTAGTTACCATAGATCTTATGAAGCTCATTCAAAGAATGTAATGGAAAAAAATCAAATAATGAATCATTCAGGGAGATGCAAAGTATCTCTTCCATTCTCATTCTTTTGTTCTCTTTGCTATCTCAGGAGTGAAAAATAGATGAGAAATTAGAGCAGGAAGTAAGGGACTATTACAGAAAGGAAAAGGGAGAATAGAGAGAAGGATGAAGAAAAGGTCCAAGGTTAGGAGGAGAGCATAAACAAAGGCCAGGCACCGCTAACTAAGTAAAATGTTGATGAAAAGATCACCCGATGAAGATGTTACTGGGGATGTATCTTTAAATCGTTGGTGGGGAGGGAGGACTGCAGAGAAAAAGGGGGTATTGAGATGGACAGAAGGGCACACCAAGGTCAAGCTTTCCTGCTTTGCTATTCTGCTGAAGGCCAAAGGAACTAGGGCTTTGGCCCGATGGGTATCCGTGTGCCCAGCAGGGCATCACCATGTCCCCAGGACATGGCTGGAGCCAGCCTCGCTGCTCTGCCCCACACCCTCAGCACCAGGACCAGTTTTGGTTTTACAACGTGAGCCAACGTCTGCTGGATGTTTGACTTATCACACCTGCACTACCTACACAGTCCTTTTCCAAAGTACTTTCCAAAGAGCATGCCTCCCTTCGTTCTATCTGTGTCTGGGATAAGTGTTCTTGCCTCCAGCACACTGTGGTGCAAAGTCTGGGGTGGGGATCAGGCTCATCTGCCCTTGACCCAAACCCCTTTGGCTGTTTGAATTTAGGCAAGGTAGTTTCCTCCTTGATAAAGTAACGATAATAATAAAGCTGTCTACCCTGAAGGTTTGTTGTAAGGATTAAGTGAGATCGTGAATGTGGAAGAGTTTAGTGAGGAGGGGTGTTCAGTAAACCTGGGTAGACTTCTGTCCCCAAGCCACATCCAGCTACTGAGATGAGAAAGTAGCGAGACAACCTATGGAGATAACCGTCTAAATATCCTGGCATCCAAAAACCCCTGCTCTGGTCACCAGAGTCCCAGTGGCTTCCTGTAGGATTTGGATCCATAATCCCTAAGCGTCTCCGATTATGTATATGTGATATGAGAAGATTAAAGGCAATTTCACCAAAGTAGTGGGAGGCTGCTTAAAGCCTGGAGCCCTCAGATGTATTTGCTGATTATAGAGTTGCTCTAACAAGCATGGAAATGGCTATCCCAAGGTTGCAGAAGGCCATATCCTTCCGGGAGGGGAGTCCAGATACCAGGTGCATCACAGAATGTAGCACTGCTCCCCTTTGAAAGGCTCCTTGTTACCTGTTTTTACTTCCTTCTTTGGAGGTGACAGGTTTGAACAAGAGAGAGACACAGGCACATGCAGACATTATACAATCTCTTATTTTCACCTTTTATCCTTTACCAAGTAGGAGTCAAAGCGATGTTGGGACAGAAGCGTGTGCCCTGCGTGTCTCCTGCTGGGTTCTCCTGGGCCTGCCTGGGCTCAGAAGAAGCCAGGACAGAAGCCAAGGAAGAGAAGCCCAGCCTTCGTCCTGGGACCTTTTCTTTTCTCCGTAGAGCAGTCCTTCCCCTGGGAGTTCATGAAGAGAGCAAAACAGCAGTGGCATTTTATATGCCTTATTGTGTTTGCTTTAGTTTTTCTTTTTTAATGTGGATTATTTATCCTCGGCTACATTGTAGACATATCAAAACTCATATTCTATATTCTCCCTGATTCATTACTACTTAATGATTACTTCTTATCGTGGGAGTGTTCGTTTGATTTTCTCTCTCCTCTGTTCAAAATCTGCTTTTAATTCATTTCCTTCCATACATAAAACCTCTTTAAATAACTTCATACGGCGACCATTCCTCTATTTTGTCCCATCCTCTAACTACATCTGCACATTTTTATGCTATAATAATTAGTACTATTAATATATATCTTATGTATATACATGTGTATATATATATTCCTTACATGCGCTGAGATCTCATTATGTTTTATGTGTGTGTGTTTCATGCACTGATACCTCATTGTATTTGTGTGTGTGTTTCATGTGTCTGCCCGGTCCATCAAACTGTACCCGGAACCATTCCTAGCAGGCTGTGAGGGACCTGGGAGATTACCCTGTGATTTTCTTACAGGTAGAATCTGATTAGATAACAGTGCCATCTTAATCAAGGGAGCCTGGAGAGAAAACAGCAGGAAAGCAGTCATCTGGCAAACATGTGGGAGGAAGAAGATATTACAAAAGTGTAAGAGGCTTGAGGGGCTGCCAGGGGGGCTGGAGGCTCTTGCCACCTCCTGTAGCCTACTTGCTAGTTGACCTCTTTCCGTTTTCACTAGGGGAGTAGGAGCCCAAATGTGTGAATCCTTGCCCACCGCTCACGTTTGCTTTCCTCAGAATGGTTTCGATAGTAAGTTCTGTGAGATGAGGGCTGAAAAGGGATTCTCTGGGGCTGTAAAGGGATTGCTCAGGGCCTCTGAATGTCAGTGCATACCAAGTATCGCCTGCAGACTGTACACGTGAAAGTGCAACGTTTCTGTAAAATTTCTAGAATTTTTCTTTTGGGGGAGAGGTATGTATAAAAAAGGTTTTTATATTTGAAAAGAATTGGGAATTATTCAGCAAGTAAAAGAGCAAAGCTTCTGTAATTATGCTGATCTGAGGTGGATTCCAGGTCTGGCTTTTTCTAGCTATGACTTACTTCAATTCATCAAGTGACTTCACCTTTCTGACTCTGGGCAAAATGCCTGTTTTGGAAAATGCTCAGTGGTAGCTCTTGGTGTTACTATTTCCCCGTGTACACTGGGCCCAGTGCACTTCATTTTGAATCGACAAAAGTACACATCAAAACTGCATTAAAATCTTGACCTTGGGAATTCCCTGGGGGCCTAATGGTTAGGACTCAGCACTTTCACTGCCGTGGCCCGGGTTCAATCCCTGGTCGGGGAACTAAGATCCCACAAGCTGTGTGGCATGATGGAAAAAAAAAATCTTGGCCTATCCTCAGTCCTTGATCTAGCCCTCACGGTGTTGTTTCCACCCGCATTTTCTCTACGGGCTTTCTTTGTGTTCCTGCATCCCACTGTCTGCATGGGGCCCTCAGTGGAGCTGGTCCTGGTCTAGTTTTAAGAGTGAAGATGTGAACCCTCAGGACTTTCTTGGGGTCAGCAAGAGGGAACCCCAAACCCCACCTCCTTCTCTGACCTTGTTTATTCCTTCTATGGCACCTACTCATTCGTATCTTGTGGAACGTTTCTACTATCTCTCTTTCTTTTAAAAGCCGTGCCTAAGATGAATCAAAATAAGAAAACGGGGACAGTTAGCAAGGACCACATGGAGAACAAGACCCTGGCAGAGCATTGCGGGTCTCCAAGGCTGTCTGACTGGCCATGCTATTTAAGTCCCATCTCGTACCAGTGGGGTGAGTAAATTGGATTGCTGAGCAAGAAAAAAAAAATGACATATTTCCCTTGCCGTGGAAGGACCTAAAGGGCTCTTTTCTGATTTTCAGATTCTGGTCACGCAGCCAAAACCTCTTCTTATCTGCTTTTGTATATTTTTTTAACATCTCATGATTAAGTTTGATCTTCTTAAAGGCTTTGATTAAATAGTCTTTGCACTTCCCGATGTGCAAGTTCATCATTTTCTATGGGAAGATGTCTCATATAGACTTTAGAATGAAAATGTTACTTTCGCCCTCCAGCCATAATGGGCTTTTCAGCCTCAACATTATTATTATTATTATTATTTTATTTTTGACAGAGAGACAGGGGGGAACGCCTCTCCCTGCCCAGCCGGACCCTCCAGGCTCCCCTCCGCAACCCTCAGGCGGGAGGCCAGGGTGGTGCGGGGGTCCCAGTCCACCTCTGCCTCTCGGTTTGACCCACGGGCTCGTTAATGGAAGAACCGCGGCCGCAAGTTCACGGGAAGGAGTGCACCCTCCCCACGGCAGGCCAATCACCTGTCCCACCCAGAGCATCTAGGGTCTCCGACTGCATCTCTGAGGGGCCATCAGCATTTCTAGGACGTGCATTTGTCCTTGTGCTGTTTGGGCTGGAGGACTACAAGGCGGATCAAGTCTTGAGAACAGATCCAGAGTCTCAAAAACAAAACCACCGAAGTCTTCCTCCAGTTGAAGCCATGATGGCAGTTTTCTACAGCGACCAACACATCCCAAATGATGTATCTGTAGCATTGCCCAAAGGGCTACAACAGTCTCCCATCAAGGATGCCCTGAGATGCGAAATGTGTGGATTTCAGCTGCACTTTTAGTAGCTGCCCGGCTCTCCCCACGGGCCATGTTGCCCTCTTTTCCTGTGTGTATTGATTTAGTTCCTGATCTCAAAGTGCTAGATCTTCACGAAGAAAGGCTGTATCTCCCACTTTCCGGGTGTGTCTATTGCACTCAGAACCATTCGAGGCACACAGTAGGGACGTAGTCCATATTTGTCCATCAGATCTTAGCATATCAATGGAAACAAGTCCCTCAGTACTTGGGACTTTCTCTGAGGTTCAGCGCATGCAAAATAGACATCAGAGCTTTTCACCTGACTCACCAGGGAGCCATGAAACTGCATGAGCTCATATCTAGGAAGCACTTAGCGCATTTGAGAAACACACACCCACCCACACACTCGCACACAGAGTACTGAGCTATTATTATCCCCACCTCTTGGGTTTGCTAGAACGGAAGTTTCACAAGCTCTTTCTGGCACTTCCTCCTGGAAATAGTCTGAGGATCTGCTCCCTGCCCTTCAGCCAGCTTTCAGTTTCCAATTCCATTGTCCGAAGTCAGAAATAATGAAGGGAAGGTTAGGTAGACTTCATTGACCCTCGGATAATTAAGAGACCCACGTATGAGGGATTATGTATCTTTCTGGTCTCCATCAAATGCCAGGCTACGTATTTTTTTTCTATCAGCCTTCCACTACGGTTGGATAAAAGGGCATATTGTTCTCTTCTTTACTTGTAGCAATGGTCCCCAAAAAGAGGCTGACTGAGCTGTGGTAATGGGAGAAAACTAATGACCAGGAAAGTCTCTTCCTATGATGGCCGTAAGCTCTTTGGGCATCTGAACCTTATCTCTCATCCTCGTTCCCAGGCTCACATTAGGGTGAGGCTCCTGAGAACTGCAGCTTGATTTCCCAAACCATGAGCCTACATGATCAATGATGGGGTCCCTGGGAAACATGTCCTGAGTGATGAGGCTACTAGGTTTTCCTAGGTTTTTCTTCACTTTGGGTTCAGACCTCACTTGGGATTCAGAGAAGGTGAAGAGCATAGTTTTGCCAATTCATATGCTTACAAAGCACATGTCATCCAGCAGAACAACAGACTCTGGGGGAGTCCAGTTCCCAGTCTGTGTGTGTGAGCGTGTGTATGCGTGTGTGAGACAGACATAGACTGGCTGCTGGTTTGAAGCCATGTACTGCCCTAGCCTTTTATCCTGGCCTGTGTCTCATAGCGTATTTCAGCTGTTCAGAAACACCACTTGAAAAGATGCACTTTTGAAATGCTGACTGTATACCAGACAGGCAGTTAGCACCATACAATTAACAAAGAAAAGGGCCCCTCCCTGCCTTTCCTACTGTTCTTATTTTCCCCAAAACCGTTTCTTTCCTTCCAGAGAAAAAGGAAATGTGCAGAGAAGCAATTAATTATAATTATATATGTGCTGGAATATGAGAGAACTAGTCACAAAGAACTTTCAAGTCCCAAAATTGTCTAATAAAAACTACCCAACAACGTCATAATTTTGGGAGGAAGTTAAATTTTTATAGAGTTTGGTGATAAGAAAAATTTTCTAAAAGCAAGCATTCTTAATCACTACACTGTCACTTTGCAAAGTAATTGTGGAATTAGGAATAATTACACTCTAAAGAAGGAAAATGAAACAATATGTCTTATGATATTTTAAAATAGAATTATGAATCTGGTTTGTCCCATAAATTGAAAAGAAGCAAAGCATGAACTTGTGGGTGATATAATATCCAGGGTCTTAGAAGCTTAGTTCAAGTTCCCAGTGATGGGGCTTGACTTACTGAGCTATGGGTAGCTCTGGCACCTGAGAGAATAGGGGGAACTTGGTATGCAGAAATGGAGAGGGCATGGGTCTTCAGGATGGGGTGCCCGATCTTCCATGCAGTGCTGTGGTACCACTAACAGCCATGAATGTGAACTGCATGGTGAGTCATTCTCTGTTGGAACAATCTTCTGACAAAACTTCCATATCTCTTCCAATTAAATTGCAAGGAGCTTCATGCTCAAGGGCAGGAGAAGATGGTCATCCTAGCTCCAGAAGGGAGAGAGAAATTTCACCCTTCCACAGCACTTTTGTTCTACTCGGGTCCACAGTATGTTGGATGGTACCCACACTGAGGAGGGCAGGTCTTTATCCAGTGAACTGATTCAAGTGCTCACCTCTTCTGGAAACACCTTCACAGATGTATCCAGAAACAACTTTCATCAGCTATCTGGGCATCCTCACCCCAGGCAAGTGGACGCATAAGATGAGCCTTCACAGTGAGTTATAATCAGAACAACACTGGAAGTTGCTCTGAGGGCTCTTGCCTATAGACATATAAAGTTCAACTTTTTCTTATACCGTGAAAATGACTTAACAAATATGATGGGGATTTTGCCTAAAAGAAATTCCATCCCTAATCAGTCCAACCACAGTGGAGTGAAAATCAGGGCAATTTAGAAACCTAGATCTACTCCATTCACACTAGGATATTGTTTCTAGAAATATCCCTAAAGTTTGGTCCTGACTCTTGGTAGTAAAAGTGGAGAGGCTTAGAACTGTAATCTGGTTGGCAGATAAGTAAGGGTTAAAAGTGGGCAGTAGGTCCATTGAATGAAGGCTTGGCAGGAAATAAAGAGACAAAAATATAGGCATTAAGAGAATAACAGCGGAATAGTAATACTAATACATTATGCCAACAGCAGTGACAAAAGAAACACTCAATGTATTTAGAGAGCTAAATAGAAGACAGATCCAGGTCTCATGTTTTGACTCTGAACAACATTTTCCGTTGGATTTTGCTTCTGCCTAAGGATTATCTTGGAAAGAGCTATTATTATCCATGATTATCACGCTGCACTAGGGGGAACTCGTACTTTCCACAGAGACAATTATTGAATTCTCACGGGAGGCTCTTAAAGGATCCGAGACCTGTTCCAGGGGTTCAAGTGGAAAAGATGCTCCAGCGGGAGGCTGGGCCCTACCATCATTGGATCTAGTGTCACATGCACTGTGGACCCTTCCTTCTGCTGTGACACCTCAGGTTCTTTCTCATTAAATGTACTCTTCAATCCCTACATTAGGATAAGAGGACAGAAGAGGAATTCACACTATGGAGAGTCTTTTCAACAGGTGCTCTTCATCCCCAGGAGTCATAGGTTGCACTAAGTTCCAAAGCTTCATTGAAATGGAAACCTAGTCAAAAACATGACCTAGAAAGACAAGAGTCTGGAAAATTCTGGAAACAGAGTCTTCATTTGAGTAGGTAGGCACTTGAGTGAAGCCGGTGGTGCACCTGTGTTTGGGTGGAGGTCATCAGAAGTTTAGAAAAAGAGAGAAGTGATTGTTAACGTTAGAAAAGAACTCTGAGAATCTGGAGGAATAAAAATACAGTATTAGGTCGAAGCAATAACTGTGAAAATAAACAATGATAAATACGGTATTAAATCTAAAGCACTACGTTAGTACATAATAAGTATGAAAGCTAATAGCCAGCTGTTAATACAAGCCAATTTATTTTTAAAACATTTATTAAGATTTAACAATAGCCAAATATTTTTTCCTTAAACAGTTATTAAACTGAAGCCCTGTATACATTAATCAACTGATATTTATCATTCGGATTGTATCTCATTATATCCAAAGGGGGACGTATATGTCCAAAACAAACCTGGAAATTGAAAATAAACTGTAGTTCATTTTTGCCAAGTGTAGATGTGTAAAGATTGCATCTGCCAGCTGGGTAGCCAGACAATTGAGTGGACTTGTCTAATTAGGAACAATTGCTGATAAATCAATTCTTTCCTCTTCTAGGGCAATTAGAATTTGTGTGTGTATGTGTGTGTTTTAAATTCGAATTGGATTTTGCACATTGTTCTGCGACGAAGTTAATTCTTTGAAGCCTTTTTAGATTGTGCACATTTTCCATAAAATACAAAAGGGTTATTACTATTATATCAGTCATGCAAATAATCCAAGATCCATCTATTCATCTATTCACATAATTCAGTCATAAAATGCATATAATTGCTCTACAATGCCTTCAGTCTGGCTTACCCAAAGACCCAAACATGGCTTTTAATTATTGGCCTAATGTTTTCTTACTTAGACAATTTCTCTCCCAAAGAATGCCCTGGTTTTCATCTTTGCCTGTTCAAATCCTTCCTGGTCTTCAAATGAGGCTCAAAGATGACTTTCCTGATTTTTCTCATTGGGATGAGGTGTCTTCCACACTTGAATCTCTTTACTCTTGAATCTCTCTCACTGTGCCTAGCACAGTGCTTTGCATGGGGACAGTAAATGATAGGTTTTTTTGACTAAGTGAGAGGATGAATAGCACCAAGTCCCTAAGGACAGACTGTCTAGCCTCCGTGTGGCCAAAGGAACTCAGGGGTGGCAATTCACTCACTCAGAGAGGGGAGGACACCATCATCATCTTTCTTCCCAAAGCCTGTGATTTGATTGGCTATTGTTGCCTGGGGGAGGTGTTTTCATTTTTTGGTTCGCAAATTTTAATCTTCAGCAATTAAGGGAAACATCTGCCTCTCAGAGGTTGGATGACCAGGGTGTGGATCTGACGGATGGAGCACAGGCCTCTGTGCACATGTACTCACCAGAGACGGCGGGGATGGCCACACTTTGTGTGGTGGGTCCAGGTCAGGAGTCCTAGAGAGCCTGCTGCTCCCTGAGCAGTTAGACTCACAACGTCACAGGCTGTACGTTGGCCAGTTAGTCTGCAAGAAAGCAGAGGCCCCGGGCTTTAACTGCTCTGAGGGTCTGTTTGTGTACTGCGGGTGGAACAATTTTAAATGTGGTTTCAGGTTTGCAGAATCTTGAATTCTAAGTGAGTGGTGTTTCAGGGACCCACATGGATACTGGTAGCCCTAAGAGTCAAGGAAAAGAAATGCATGTGGGATTTCAGCTCTGCCTCCTGGTCAGTTTCACCCAGCAATCACCTTTTGGCTGATCAGAATAGTTTGTCATGATCTGGTCACATCCGGTGTCACCAATTCTTGCCAGTGAAGTCTTCTGTTGTGAGAATTTACATACCTGTCCATTAGCAACTTGCTCATGTTCTCATAGCTCACGCCATGTTGAGAATCACATAAGCTGAGTTCAATCTTGTAAATTCAATACACACAACTTGACCATTTATGACTATAAAAAGATGTTACTCGATGTGATGAAACACACAAAAGCTGTCAAATCGCCTAGATCTTATCTCAGAAATGTTTCAGTCCCAGCCTTTTAGTTGTTGCCGCCTTAGTTCAGAACATATTGCTTCTTGCTGAGCTTAATGAGATAACCTTTGTCTGGTCTCCCTACGTCTTAACTTTCCCCACTCCAATGCAGGCTGCACATTTTGCCAGAATATTCTTCTGGGAGTGCAGATCAGTCTCAGTCCCGTCGCTTCCAAGGACTTTTTGCTGTGGTTTTCGCGCTACTCCATAACAAGTCTCCACCCAGTCTCTCTGACTTTTTTTCCCTTGCATCATCTACAGACATTTTGTTTTTAATTGGGAGTATAATTGCTTTACAATGTTGTGTTAGTTTCTGCTGTACAATGAAGTGAATCAGCTATGTGTATACCTATATCCCCTCCGTCTCGGACCTCTCTACCCCATCCCCCATCTCACCTATCTAGGCGGTCACAGAGCACCAAGCTGAGCTCCCTGTGCTATACACCAGGTTCCCACTGGCTATCTATTTTACACAGGGTAGTGTATATATGTCAATCCTAATCTCCCAATTCATCCCACCCTCCCTTACCCACCCTGGGTCCACGTGTCCGTTCTCTATGTCTACGTCTCTATTCCTGCCCTGCAAATAGGTTCATCTCTACCATTTTTCTAGATTCCACATATATGCATTAATATCTACAGACATTTTATGAGCTAATTCAATGAAGCCAATCCATCATTCCAGACTTTTGGCCTCACTTCTTTCCCGGTTTGCACTAGTCTTGCCACCTGGAATTCTCTTGTCTGTGTATCCATCATACAACATTTGATCCAGCCCTTAAGGACCATCACAAACCATACCTCCCCTGGAAGCCTTTCCAGAATCTCACTAACTAAGACAGCTGCTCTCTCCATCCAGCTTTTATAATATGTTGAAGCCCCTCAATCTGTCTTAGAGTCACTTGTAGATTAGTTGCAGGTCTCTAATTCCCTAATCCAGTATTTCCCTCCGTATATTCCAGGAACACTAGACTCATGGGATTCTACAGTAGTCAAGAGTTCTATGGTTAAATAAGTTTGGAAAGTGCTGCAGACAATTCCCCCCCCCCCCCCCCCACTGAGAG
The DNA here is from genome assembly GCF_039906515.1 of Pseudorca crassidens. NCBI lineage: Eukaryota > Metazoa > Chordata > Mammalia > Artiodactyla > Delphinidae > Pseudorca > Pseudorca crassidens. The sequence continues at coordinate 102,976,050 of NC_090304.1, forward strand.
CTTTGTAAAGAAAATCATCCTTATAAAGATTCTAAGAAGTTGTAGAGTCGAGAAAACTGTTTAACCTGAAGCTTCTGAAATTGATTTGTCCGTAGAACAATTTTTCATATAACATTATTGACTACTAGTATTCTATGGAAACAATTCATTTTGGGAAATCTGCTCTGGTTTATTCCAAGCTTTCTGAAAGTAGAGAATCTCTCTTATCTTTGACTCCCCCATAGTATCAAGCAAAATGCCTATTATATAGTAAGTGCTCAATAAATATAAGTTGAAATAAATTTTATTGACATCAGGAACTATTTGGGCTCCCTAGGAATATTTCACAATTCTTGCTTTATAATTCATTGTTGTGCCACCTTGAACAAGTCATTTTCCGTATCTGTTCTTAATTCCATGACATATTTTCCCATTTATAAGATTTTTAAAATTATAGTAGTTATAATGATGTACTGTTAAAAGACACGAGAAGGTTGAGGCAAAGGAGTAATATGAGATGTTAAGTAAAGCAGCACGTTGTACATCACATTTCACTGAGATGATCTGCTTATCATCATTATTATTTTTTTCTGGTTTAGTGGTAAGGGAAGTAGCTATTGTCTACAGAGCAGTTATGATGGACCAGACTACACACTGGGCATCTTACAGGTATTATCCCATTTTGTCTTCATAGATCCCTCAAGGGATAGGTATTACCATTCTTATTTCATAAATGAGGAAACTGAGGCTCACAGCGTTTGAGTTGTGAGGCTCAACATCACAGGCTTGGTAGGGAGGAAAGCCGTTGGATACCCGAATCATGCTGTCTCAACCACCCTGCTGGACTCCGTCCCTGTGCTGAGCCAGGTGCCTGGTAGACAGCTCTGCTCTGGCCTCATTCTGTCCTGTCACTGTCCCTCATCCTGAACCTATTTCCCACCTCATTACTGAAGTACAGTCCCTTAGTGTGGACACCCTTCAGTTCTCAACTGTTCGGGCACCAAGTTCCTCTCCTTCTAGTTATTGACTAGTTGTGAGGTAGTGAGGAGAGGTAGAAGAAAACATATCCCTGACTTTGTGATTTAAACCTAGGTGAATTCTAGAGCTTGAAATAATCTGAAAGCTTTACATTTGCACACAAGGTGGATCTAGGTTTTGCAATGTCTGAAATGTATACAATTTGGGGGACTCTCTTCAAAAAGAAGAATGCAAAATTACAATCATAACATCAGTTTTAGGGCCTAGGAATGGGGTCTTGCAAGTGAGAGGCCCTGAAATTTAAGACTTATTAGTTTTTCTGTCTATCCACCTCTATCTGTCCCCAATACAAAGTCTTATGTTGGGAACTCCTCAGAGCTTTAATAAATAGAGGGCACTCCCTTTGCCTGTTGAGAGCGAATTCGCCGTTCTTTGTTTAAAAATTAATTAATTAATTGATTTGGCTGCGTCAGGTCTTAGTTGCAGCACGCAGGCTCTTCGTTGTGGCACGTGAGATCTTTCATTGCGGCGCACGGGCTTCTCTCTAGTTGTGGCACTCGGGCTCTACAGTGTGCAGGCTTAGTTGCCCCACAGCACATGGGATCTTAGTTCCCCAAACAGGGATCGAACCCACATGCCCTGCACTGGAAGGCAGATTCTTAACCGCTGGACCGCCAGGGAAGTCCTGAGTTTGCTGTTCTCATATAAACTTGGTTTGAGAAGAGTTACAAAGCAAAAGGTCAACGAGAGATCATTGACTCAGTGACCTCGAAGAGATGCTGAGTAGAAATTGGGTGATTGGATAGATTAGATAATCTCTTTGCTTAGGATAGAGCTAAACCATTTTAGACATGGATGGTGGACAAGTGAGAACGTAAGGAAGAAGATGTCGTCTCTGTATTAAGAACTGATAGTTAGTCTTGTGTTAGCCTCCCCTATTTGTGACTATGAAACTTGGCATCACAATCAGAAATGCAGAAACTTGACCTTCTATGTTGTCTTTATGGGGCAATTTTGTTTCAGGGGAGAAGCACTGGGGTGACTTTCTGTGACCCACCTGTAGGGAGATACCTGTGGAAGATGATCCACAGCCTGGAGGAGACTCTTCAGGGGCATCTCTGAGATATCCTACTCTCACTTCTCAGGTTTTTTCCCCATTGCCACCAATGTCCACATACCAAGCAAGATGCCCATCCTGGGACACACCAACTCTCATTTCAAGAACGAAGACTCTAGTGAGAACTTCCACAGGGATCCCTCAAAAGCAGATACCTCCCCATATTGGTTCTGCCCAGCACTGCTCTAAATCTCTGTGATCTTTCCAAAAGTCATAGAAATGTTACAGAAGTTGAATCAGATGCAGCTAGAGGGTAAAAAAAAAAACACACACACAAAAAAGTTTCTGCTCTGGAGGACTTCATGGCAATTTTGAGATACTTCTCTTCTTTCACCCCCATCACCCCAGTTTTCATAAAGCATGATGTCTGCAGGCTTGACGTGGACTCTATGGACCTTTATTCATAAGTGTAAGATTGCCTTAATATTAAAGGAGGAGAGATAAAGAGATTGACATCGAGATTGTAGGCTGATAAAACACTCAAGGGAACTTGGAGATTGTCTGGTTCGCCCTTCATTTTACTTTATTTTTAAAAATTTTATTTGATTGCCTTTATGCTAAAAAGATGTAAGTTCAATCTGGCCGTATTACTGAACTTCAGAAAAGGGAGGAAATAAAAAGGAAAGCATCCATCATCCTACTGTTGTATTATAGCCGACATTATCAATGGCCATATGCATATTTTACCAATGTGTAATCGCAGTGTAACAGGTAAGTTTGTCTCCTTTTATTTTTATTTTTATTTTTAGACTTAACAAGACAGATGAGGTCACTGGGGCCCTAGCTCTGACAACTATATAGTACTCACCCTTTACAGTATTTATTTTTTATACTAACAAAGAGTAAGCATTTCAATTCTGTTATTTCTCTCCAGAGGCTTCCTCTACTATAGTTGTTGACTAGACAGGCTCTAGAGTAAGACTGCCTGGGCTTGAATACCCAGCCACTTCCAAGCAGTATAGCATTGGGCAAGTTACTTGTACTAGTTTGAGTCTGTTTCCTTATCTGTAAAATGGGGAGAGTATAGGGCTGGAGTAAGGACTAACTGATATATTCATGTCAACACATCTGGTGGATTCATCCCATTTCCCATGCATCTGTCTTGCAGTTGGGTTTGGTCTCTGTTGGACAAAACAGAGTCAACTTTGCTCTTATTTGGGAGCCCTGGAGGGATGGAGGTTGGGAGGAGAGTGAGCATTAATCCCCTGGTCTCTCTTCTTCCCAGGAAGCCTACATAGCTGGTTGTGTTCCTTGATCCGAGACTACTGCTTTCAAGGCAGCCAACACTGAGGAATTGTTTCTCACCAGGTTCCAATAGCTGCCTCTTTCCTCCTCATTCCTTCGGGCCCAGGAGCGATAGCAACTTAACCGCTATTAAGCCCCAGGTCACCATACTATCCCTTGTGGTTCCCCAACATCCGCACATCATAAACAGTCCCTTTGTAAATAAACCCTCCTGGAATTTTCCTATTTTGAGTGTACCATCTGTTTCCTGTTGGGACCCTGACAGATACATGTTAGTATGACTTCATTTCCCTTTCGATAAAAAATGAAATTGCAGATTTTAAAAGACATAAAATTTTCATGGTCTATTTAACTCTTGCAGGGTTTGGTGGTAAAGCCCCTCCAAGGACAGACAGAAAGCTTCAGAGGAGCTGAAGGTGTTGGTGTCTACACACGCAACAGCCAGTATAGCGTTTCCTATGATCCAAGTCTGAGTCGAAGGCCTGTACGTGTGTTATACTGATTTTACCCTCATAGAAAATCTACAAGGTAGATACCAGTATTGTTTACATTTTGTGGACGAGAAGACTGAGACAGCAAACTTGGTACCGTCAGCAAGGGGCAAAACTGACTTCTGGTTTCAAGACTGTGCTTTCAACCGTTCACCAGTGGTGCTCAAAGTGGGCTCCAGGCCAGCAACGCCAGCTGCATCTGGGAACTTGTGAGAGATGCAGATTCTCGGACCCCACCTCAGGTCTACTGAAGCAGAAGCTCTGGGCTTGGGGCGCAGTCATCTGTGTTTCAGGAAACCCTCCAGGTGATTCTGAAGTATGCTCGAGTCTGAATCACTGCATTACACACACTCACCTGCCAGGGGTTCATGGCTGCTCTTTCTCTCATGGGTTTATTTTGAGGTCACTTGGAGAGCCTGGAATTATACTCAGGATGTCATATATGGATAAAGACAGTACAAATAACCACATTTGTACCACTCTTTAGAATTTACAGAATGCTCTGACACCCGTTACCTTAGGATGCAGAGTATTCCATGGCTAGGTGAATGGGCTCTGAGCCATACTAGCTGGGAAACTTTCTCCGTTCTCTTGGCAAACAGTTGTCTAATCTCTGTAAACCTCAGCTTCCTCATCTGGAAAATGAAGATAATGACAGTGTGTGCCTTCTGAGAGGATTAAATAAAAAACTCACATAAAGCACAGTGCTTGGCATATAGTAAGCACTCAATAAATGCCAGTTATTACTCTTTTCATAAGTACCTGAAGAAGTGTGGATATTATCCTCATTTTATTTAAACTTTTTTTCTTTTTTAAAAAATTTATTTTATTGAAGTATAGTCGATTTACAATGTGTTAATTTCTGCTGTAAAGCAAAGTGACTCGGTTATATATATATATATATACATACATATATATATATTCTTTTTCATGTTCTATTCTATTATGGTTTATCACAGGATATTGAATATAGTTCCCTGTGCTATACAGTAGGATATGGTTGTTTATCCATTCTGTATATAATAGTTTGCATCCCCAAACTATCCCCATTTCATAGGTGAGGAAACACCAAACATCTCAGGAGCACTGATTTGCCTAAACTGCAGCTGGGATTCAAAGCCAGATCTTTTGACTTAAAATCTCCATTCTATTTCTACCTTCTTTCCAAAGCTGCCTTGGGGAATCTAGTTTACTGGTGGATAATGAATTTGAAGGGTACTATTAACTTCTTGATATGTCCAAGAATATCTGAGGTCTAAATTTCATGCTTCAACCTACACAAACAGTATTCCCCTGTGAGCTGGTGAGTTGGGGCTCAGATGCTGAGACCACTCCCCTCAGAGACTGGTAGTACCTGAGTGTTCTGTCGGGACTTTGCTCCGTTTTTCCATCTTGTCTTGTGCTCTATGATGACTTTTTTTTTTTTTTTTTTTGCATCAGGACACCTTTCTTCCTAATAAAGAAAGTACAGGGCTAGAGCAAAGGGTCACAGAGGAAAAGGTTTGCCCAGCTGCATCAATCTTGCAGCTCCTCAGGTATTTAGTCCTCAAGAGACTTCCAGAGCCATCCAGAATGTGCCAACCAGGAATGTAAAAGTTAATAACTTCCTTCTTTGAAAGCTAAACCTTTCTAAGCCTATCACATGCACTTTTCCTTGTGGAGGATTAACGGCCTGACAAGGTTGAACTTTGAAAGAAAAGCTATTTGTGACTTATGGGGAGCTGGGGAAAAAAGGTCTTGACTTTTTCAAAACAAAACAAAACAAGCAAACCAAAACACGTTAATTTTTCTCAGGCCTGTAACTCACAAAGGGCACCTCTGTTTCAGCGGAAACTTTCCGAAATGACTCTCTACTGAGTCAAAGTGAGGTGGGAGTGAGCGGCATCCCCGCAGAATTGATCTGCTAAGATTTATAAGAGTTGAAAATAAAGGTTTACAGGGGAATTGTTTTCAGAGCCCAAAATGATGGAGCTGTTCATAGCAGTTCATTCCTTTATTTCCAATATCCCCAGGCAAGTATGGTAGTATTTCTCCACCTTTGATCACCCTCTGAATTCCTAAAGATTTGGATAAAGGTTTGGACTTAGGTTTAATTTTTACAGAGGTTTCAAAGCAAGTTAATAAAAATAATAAGGTTTTAGAAAGTGAGGTTAAGGGCAGGGCTCCGAAATTAAAGTTTGTGTCCCAGCATTTATTAGCTGTGCCCCTCTGGGCAAGTAACTTCCTGACATCTCAGTGGCTTCTGTAAATGGGCATAATTCTAATGCAATGTAGGTTACTCTCAAATGAAGCAATCCATAACACACATCTGGTCAAAGTTAGCTATTTCCATGATTACTTATAAAAACTGCCATTTAAAATTGATTTAGAATCAAATGTGAAATGCCAGATATATAACATTTATTTTTGTGAAAATAGGTCCCTCAGAACCTACATTCAACACCAATTTTTAAAACTGATTTTAGTTTTTTTCTATTTAAAAGAAATTCAGCTGAACTTCTTTATTATTTGCATCTCATTCAGATTTTAAAGAATGCATCATTCTTTCCCCCCTTCCTCTAGTCTAAAAGAATGAGAGTTTTCTGTATATAGTGTTTTTGTAAGCTTGGGGCACCCCCAGGTGCTGGAGGAGGAATTGAAAGGAATTTAATGTATCCTCATCATTATCAGCATTTATACTATTTAGCAAAGTGAAGTTAATATCCCTGATCCCATGAACTTTACAGCATGAGGGCAGACAGAAAAATCAAAAGTGAGCAGGCAGATGAGGACTTAACAGCCTTCAGGAACACAAAATAGTGTTTGAATGGGAAGTGAAAAGAAAAGATTTGTGACCAGGGTAGTTGGTTTGGACAGACGTTGTTTGGTCAAGACTTTGCAGAATAGGTAGAAATTAAGCTGAGTTCTAGAGGAGACAGGTGACATCAAAAGGGCTATTGCTGCCTGTTTTACAGAGATGATGCAAATGAGAAAAGTCCGAGTTCAAGTGCAGGGACCGTTAATAGAGAACACCATTCGTTCATTACAGCCTACGTCTAAAGTGTGTGGTCAGAGGCCGTTCTACTCTGGTCCTTACAGAGTGAATAATAGCAGAGAACCGTGGGTCCACACTGAGAAAGTGCACCAAGGAGCAAGGAAACCAGGGTGGGAAACCAGAGAACTGTTAAGTTAGGCTTTAGTGTGAATAAGTTAGTAGTCCTGTCAACAGTGAAACATTGTACCTAGTACGTTTCCTTTTATCCAAAGTGCTAAGGCAGTTTCACAAATCCACTAGCACCTCACAATTAGGGCTCATTTTCTAAATTTTGGATTGAAAAAAATTGCAGTTTTGTTATTTTTCAAGTCCTTGAAATGTCTCTTGAGTATTGGTAACAGGGCTATTGGGGTAGTGACTAGTTAGTTCGGTGTTTTTCGCATCATAGGCTGAATCTCATTAGTGGGTCACAAAGTCAATATTTATGGGTTTTTACTAGACTATTCTTGTATCATTTATTTGGGGCTATTTCTATGTTTTATTTGATATTTGACCATATCAACATATATAATATTAATTACATTTTACTTTATCATATTATTTTATGAATTTTCTATTGGTTTATATACATGTACATGCCCACATATGTATGTTTGTACTGTATACTGGAATGCAATTTAAAATGTATTTCTTCCTGTGGGTCATGGTAAAGAGTAAGTTTGACTTCTTTTTATTTAACAAGCATATTTAAAAATTGACAATCATAAATAATAAAAAATAAAAAGAGGAAAAAAGTTAATTGACTAGAGGTTTGAATAAGCAGAATTCCAACTCTAGAAAATAGATTGTCTTATTGTTTAAACAGTGCCATTACAAACTTGTTTACACTGATATGATATTACGTGGCCCAGCCCAAAACTGCGCTGCTGGAATAAGAATTACCAGGGGGAGTGGGCTTAGAGCCTATATCTTAAGGCTGAACCCTCTGTAGAGTCAGGCTCTGGAGAACTGAGGTGATTTCCAGGAACCTGTGTTTTAATGAGTATCTCAGGTGGTTCTGATGCATGGCCAGGGTGGTACACCTCCAGAGCAGTAAACAATTTCTTCAGATGGTGGTAAAGCAATCATTACCTTGGGGTGTTTCCAAAGTTTCTTAAAGTGAATTTAAGAATGTCCAAATTAATAAGCTTCGATTCTAAAAGTGAGGCCATTTACAGATAAATGAAGTGAAACTGACAGAGGACATGGGTGGAGGACCACAGACTGGAGTTATCGACACGGGAATTTTGCACACTTGCTCACAACCTCCTGTTTTGCTTCAATCAACAAATCTCCAGATAGTTTGTATTTAGAATGATTTATGTTTCTTCATAAGTTTTCATAAGTTTTGTGGGAGGGAAAGACAGATGATGGAGGGGAAATGGGAAAGAGCATACACCAGCCATTTGCACAGACAATGTTATGCAAATAAATATAAGAAACGTTAGAGAAAAATGTCAGAAAACCCCAACCAGGCTGTAAATGACTCCAACTTTGATCTCCAAAACCTATTTATCTGTTAAAAGTTGTTTTGTTATTGAAGCCTAACATTGGCTATTTTGGGTTTTCATTTATTTTTCTTTTCTTTCTTTTTTTTCTTTGTTTAAGGTTTTTTATTTGTGATAAAGTCACCAAAACATTTCAAAAATAACAATACTAATCACACATCTGGTTAATATCTGTGTTGATACAATGTAAGACAGCCAACAATGTTAATAACATTCCTATTTACTGATTTTTATGCAGTACCTGCTTTGCGTTGTATATTGTTCTAGATAAAGGAGACAGGCAAGGTCCCTGCCAGTGTGGAGCTTACTGTCTAGTAGGGGAGACAGAAAACAATCAAGATGATGGCAGATAATAGTAGTTGCTAGGAAGATGATAAAACTGGGTGAAGCAATTGAGTGTTGGAGAGTGGAACAGGAAACCTTCCATATGTCTAATGCGGCAACAGTACAAATGAGGACTGAGTGGAAGGGCCTGTGTAAAAGCAGCTGTCGCTTTAGTCCTCTTACTTCTCTCTTTGATTGATTCAGTAAATCTTTGCACAGTGCACAGTGGAGAGCAAGGCATCATGGTCCTCCCTTCAGGGCAACTGAACCTGGCAGCAGCGGTAGACATCAAATGCATAGTCACTCTGTGCCAAATATTATGAATGAGATGTGAATAGTGTGCTGCGAAATTATACATAAGATCCCAAGAGAGACTGAAGGATTAGGGAGACTTAGAAGGAGGTTAAGAGCTGAACAAATAAGTAAATGGATTAAAAATAATGAGAGATAACCATCTGAGAAAGAAGTGTCCAATAAGGGCAGAGGATGGCTAGAATGAACCCTGTGATCCTGGATTCATGTCAGAGACATCAGTATTAACTCATGTTTACATATATACACATACATGGATGCACACACACATATACAGATATGTGGGCATACATGGGTTAGTATACGCACATATATTTTCTAGCTCAGTTAGCTGAGATGGCCTAAAAGCAGTGACACCTCAGCAGCAAGGAGCACACTCAATACGAAGATTTGGTCTCTATATGCCATTCTCCAATTAAAGAAACAAGGGCTCCTTGGAGAAATGCCTGCTCTAGGGCTGGGCAGGGAAAATGCAGGATGAGCTTGAAGTATATTGTAGTGGCAGAAGGCAAGAAAGTGCTAAACGTTTTAAAAAGCAATAAAGGAAGAAAGAGGTAGAGGGGGAGAGAGAGAGAAAGAGAGGAAGGAGGGAAGGAAGGAATGGATGGGAGGAAGGGAAATTGAAGCATATCAAAAGAAAACAGAGCCAACTTGAAAGAGCTCCCAATGACCAAGCCTGGAACACTTTGCACAAGAAATAACATAACCTTGAATTACAACCCAGAGTCTAAAACAAATATACATAAGTCCATACTAGTACAAATAAATAAACGGTGGTGAAGGGATAAATCTTCCTTAAAAAAAAATTCCAAACAATTCATGTCAATACCCTCTCCAGAAGGTGGAGTTTATTTCCCCCTGCCCTCTCTCTTGAGTGTGGACTGGCCCTCCCGAGCATAGCGTATGGAAACAGAATGGTAGTGACTTTGTGAGGAGGAGAAACTGCAAGATATCACAAGGTTCATATCACCAGTGATAGTGATGTTGACCTCATACTGCCCCTGATACATGATAAGAGGGCACTTCACCTCTTGTGATATTCATTCCCCAAACCCATAACTCCAGAGTAATTTTGAGATAAATCCAAATTGAGGGGAATTCTATAAACTATCTGACTGGTATGCTTGGAAATTGCCCAAATCATGAAAAACAAGGAAAGCCAGATAATGTCACATACTGGAGAGGACAAAGGAGACATGACAACTAAATGCCGTGTGGTACTTCTCAACAGAAAACGGACACGAATGAAAAAAAACTGATAAAAAACAGATTAAGAGAGAGCAGCCTCCCAGGAAGGAGTCCTGATTTCCGTATTTCCTTTCAAAGTGAAACTGACCTCCGAATGATATTTGTAAGTCATTAGAGGACTCAACCAGCCGTATGTTCTATCCATCCGTGGAAGATGCCAGCCCCTGGAACTCAGAATGGGGAAGAGGTCCCTTCCTCAGATGGCTCAGAGGACCTCTTTGTCGTCTTTGTACAGGCATGTGACAGGTCCCCGGCGGGGGATGGGGGTGGGGGTGGGGCGAAGCTCAGACCATTACCAAGTTATATAGCGAAGGACGCTGAGTGCTAATGTGTTTAAGTGGCGTGTGAGAGTTTGTAGCCAGAAATGAGGAGTTGCAGGCTGATAACTGTTGTGGCCAGCCCTGCTGCTTCTTCCCCATCCAACGTCTTCCTGTATAAACACACACCGCAGGACTGCTCATATCTGCAAATAAATAGTCTAGTGCCATTTAGCCCTTCCTGCTTGCCTGTCCATTTCTCTCCTTCCAAGTAAGCAAATAGCTCCTACAGGGCTGGAAAAGCATCAGATCCCCTATGGTCTAGAGAAACTGGTGCCTCTGAGGACACTCACCACACCCACAGACGTGGCTTGGACAGGATGACCATTGTGTAGATTTTTCTAAGATCAATGTTTGTCTCTATGAATGTATTAAAATACAGAAGGATTTGAGTACATATATTCTTTATATTTAATAGTAAATTGGAGTAAGTGGCACCCTAACAAGAGAGGAGCCTTGTTTAGGTCACAGAGGGAAGTCCATAAATGAGCAAGTAATGTCTTTCCTGAATGTCTAATCTACCCCTTCTCCACACCCCTACACTGCCTTGCTTTGCATTTGTAGGTGAGAATAATCCATCTCTCCTGGGGTTTCTATGACTTGCTTATCCCAGTGGCTTTTTAAAAGATGTAGGTTCAATGAGAAGAGATTATATGTTTCCCATCCCCAGCCCAATGGCAGTGCTCCCTAAACCTGAAATGTTGGTTAGAGGCACCTATCCTAATAATGATGGCCATGGTGGCCACGATAATGATGATGGTGAAAATGAATTCCACGAAACTTTGTTACAAAACCATGGCCATTGTTATCATCACATTTGCCAGAGCACAAAAATGATTTCAAGTGCTGCAGCCTGGGAAAGATCCCCCTTCTCCCCTTCCTTGAGGAGCCAGAGAGAAATCTAATCAACAGATGTTAAAAGGAATGCCTGCAGGTGGTCCCCATCACAGCACAAAGCCACCGAGCTCTAAAAGGTGCTCCCCTCCACAGATTTTTCCATCATCACATCTCCATGGCCAGAATAGCACTTGGTCATTTGAGGAGCTCTTAAGATTGCAGGGCAGAAGTGAAGGAAGATGCAAAGGAAGTGCAGGAAAAGGTGGAGATGCCAGGCTCTAGGCTGGGGTCTCACAGTAGCTGTGGAATTTTCAACAATAAGTACATCCTCTCTGCCCATGTGTTTTAGTCCAGACACTCTAAGTTATACTATGTTAACTAGCAACTCCCCGAACCCCACTCCTACTACGTGTCCCTCGTGTGCCATCAGGGGGCTCTGCTCCATTTCATCCTCACATCTAGACACAAGCTAACAGAGCTTCTGACCCCTGGAACATCTCTAGCTATAGGAGATGAGAAGACACTAAGAATTTCACACTGGTTCATAAATGCTTTCATTTGGGACATAAACACACCACTTTGGCATGTATGTTATCGGCCAGAGAAAGTTACCTGGCTATACCTGTCTTTGTGTGGTGGCGAAATACTGTCTCTCAGTGTGGTTGGAAAGGGAGAAGAAATGGGAATATTTATGGGCAGTAATAATGCCTGCCCACTGCCTTCCTCTCTGTGTCTGAGACAGGCAAGCTTCAGGCGACCACGCTTCAAGATTCAAAGCCTGTGGCAGATTTGCAGGTTGACTCAGAACCTATCTCAACACCCTCCTGCTTTGCCTCCTTTTCAACAGAGGATGGAAAATGTAATACTTGACTTCCCAGCTTCTCTGCCCCCAGGGCTGGCCAAGTACAAGTCCTGGGGAAACCAGATGTAGGCAGAAATCTATGGAGAGAGCGTCTCTTTCCTAAAAAGAGGCAAAGCCTCAGGAAGAGGAGTTTCCTTGCTTGTCCCCTTGCTCTGTTATGGAACAATGTGATTGTCACACCTGGAAGCCAGCAGCCATCTGGGTGACCATCAGGTGGCAAGATGAGAAAAAAGCCCCAAAGAATTGCAGAGACGCTGATTTTGGTAACTACAGACTTCTGAACCAACGATAACGGCATCTTCTCTCTAGATTTCTCATGATGTGACACACACAAAAAACTCCATTTGCTCTGTTACTTGTCGCAAAAAAACTTTCATGTTATAGAGTCAGCAGGAACTTTTGAGATCACAAGGACCTCATTTCACAGATAAGAAAACAGACAAGAGACCCAAAAAGTTAAATACATAGTTGAGACTCACAGCAAAATGAACAGAAACGTCGGCCTATAGGGATTAGAAATTTTGTGATACTTTGAGGGCACTCGCTTCTTGTTTGTCTTTGTTCTCTGGGTTCAAACCAACTCTGCCGTAACACAACAGATATCTCTCCTCACATCTCATGTAAGTTTTGCATTTTTCCTCCCATCTCTAGTTTCCCTAGTCCATTATAACCCTCTCCCCTACCCCAAAACCTTTCCCATGTGGTGAAAAATCCATCCACAGAAGAAACACCATCTTCCCAGGCAGAAGCAAGCTGTATGTGGCTGTATTCCCAACAGGCAAATGGAATCGGTGGGAGACAGGATGTGTTGTAATGCTCTGAGAAGTTTTCCACTTCCAAGTGACTACTCGAATGTCAAGGGCAAGAAGAAACGGCAACTGAAGTCAGGATGCTGGGGTGTCGCTCATGCCAGGGCAGCATATGTAGTACAGCAGAGCATCATAATTGATTTCTAATGGCAGAGAACATTGAACCTGGCTGTGTGCAGAGAGGGGAATGGAGTGAGGAGAAGAGAGGCTGAGCTCCAGCTCCCACTTAAAAATTTCTTGAAGTCTAAATTAATTTGGTCTATCTCACTTACAAGGAAAGTATCTATTTCACTTGCAGCCATAGTGAGCATTTGTTTAACCTCTTGGGGGATAGGCTAGAGCTGCACGTAGACTTTTGCAAGAAGACGCACGGTTATCCAATTTCCCTCTAATTACTCTAGCAAGGATGAATTAGGACTTTCATCAGCAGGCCTGAGTGATCAGTTTGGAGTCAGCCATGGGCGGCGAAGCCCGTTATTAAACAAAACTACAGTGTTAACTCCTAATAATACACAGTGAGGGCAAATTAAGCAGAAGACAAATATGCCATACTGGTGACACAGGAGAATATGGTCTCTCAACTTTATGTCTTCAAGTGATACTATTATTAGTGCCGTCTAAGTTCATTTCCAAGGCATAATAGGGAACTAAATGTTCACTTGGGCTTTCTATGCAGTGCAAAAGAAACCATCTGACAAGGGAACACAATACTGTTTAAATATCCACTTGGGCCATGCTTCACTTTGATATACATTAATTATTCCACTAATAATTAGTGGAATTAGTTAGTGTTATTCCACTAACATCACATCAGGAAAACTTACAGAAAGTCTGAGCAGCACACGATCCCCAGATAATTGTTCCTGGCTGAGGAGTATGGTGGCTACCGCTGACTCTGTTGTCTTTGCTCAAAACGTCACTGTGCTTCTCCAAAGCAGCCTGCAAAAACCACTTCTGTTTCTACCCAGCTTCTCTCCAGCCACATGGCCCTGTCACTGGCTCACTTTGTCAAGTGTAAGTCACAGTGGGCTTGCTGACTCTGGGAAGAGAGGGTTAATGAACATGCAATTCGAGTTAAAGAAATTGATCATCTGTCAGGAGAGTGGAGGAGGATAGAGAGAGCCATTCCTGTATCTCATGGAGACCTCAGAAGCCCACTCTGGTAGAACCTCGTTAATTTGCACTGAGGGCTGTGATCGACTTGCCTAATTACTGTGCAGTGAGCAGCGCGGATTACAATGTGTGGGAGAAAACAATTTAGAAAGCTGAGATCGTGGATCAAACAAATGGACTTTATTGTACAATTAAAAACCTACTTGAACACTGACTGGAATGAAATCCAATAGCGCATAAGTGCTTTCATAATAACACTCTTTGAGTGAGGTCTGGGGACAAGCACAAAGCCTTGGGGACCAGCATCTCGGCCTTCTAGACCTTGGCCAACAACCCAAACCCTGTTGACCTTCCAGAAAGGACTGGCCTCTCCTGGTGCCCTCTTTTACATCCTTTGAGGAAGAGCAGATGTGTGCCAGCCTTCCTTCCATACTACTTACTCCTCAGTATTCATGCATTAATGTATGGAGAACACTTTGAACTTGGCTAAGCTGAGTATATATACAAGAGGCTCTTCCCTAGAGAATCTGTTTTCCTTTCCCTCGTTTTTTAATTTTTTATAGTCCCAGAGAAATCTGGGTTACAGTTGTTTGTCTGTTTCAGACACACCTGCTGGTCATTCACCAGGTGAACCTTCAAGCGGGTGTTCGGACACTGCAGAGAGGCTTGCCACAGAGGCGGTTATGACGTGGCCAGAAGACTATTAGCACTTCAGGTGGGAAAAAGCAGTGGGAGCAGATGAAAATCTTAAAGAACAAAGATCTTGTTTTCATCTCCAGAACTCTAGTAGTAAAGGCCAGTGGCAATACTCTCACTAGTACCAATGTTTTGAAATGAATGACTTTCCCCCAAACTTTCCAACCGTCATTTAGCAATGGCTGTCTGCTTTCTTCTCCCAGCCCTTTTGGACCTTTGTGGATACCCACCAGGTTAGGAGCTCTCCAGGAGCTAGACTGTGCTGCACACAAAAAGTCACTTTCTTGATCCTACTCACTTGCGTGTATATTAAATTCTCAAATAACTTCCAGAATTGTGCTGGGCCAAGGACAAGCAGTGGGCAGCCTGCTTAAGCTTGCTGGAAATACAGCAAGTTCAGTACAGGGGTGTGCATGTACTGAACTTCCTAGACACTCAGACAAGCATCGTGAGAAGCTGGCAGGCTGTGAGACAGAGCCAACGGGACAGAATTATGTTGCCACTTGATTTTGCAGTGCAGAATATTCACCCCCTCCCTCCTGACTTTGAGTTTGGTCATGTGATGTGCTTTGACCTATGGCATGAAAGCAGATGTGACATGAGCAAATGTGACCCTCAGAGGCTTGCTTGTGTGGCTCAGCCTGACCTCTTGTTCCCTGGGATTCACCAGAAGGAAAGCTTCCCCCAAGTAGCTGCTTCCTCTTCAGCCTGGATTCCAGGCTGAGACAAGTGAGCAGACTTGAACTCAGACCTCAGAAGCGTTGCCCCAGATGACTGTCAGATTCACAAGTGAGGAAAATCAATGTTTGTTGTTGTATGCTGGTGAAACTTTGGGTATATTTATTATATTCATTGGAATAGCAAACTAATAACCAACAAAACAAGACTAATACAGGACGATACCAAAATCAATTAGATATATAAACTTCCCTCAAGGAACTTGCAGATGAGCTGGGAAAACAAACAGATACATTTCATAGCAAAAATATGAGCTAAAATGGGATGAGAGAGGCCATGCTCCTGGGAGGTTCCTTCCAGTGGGGGAGTGGAGGTGAGTGGGAGGGAAGAGGGTAAGAGAAAGCCTCATGGTGGGCGTGGCATTTGAGCTGGATCTTGAAAGCATGGAGAGATGAGAATATACAGGAAGGCAAGGAATGGCATTCCAGGAAGAGGGAATAACATGACTTCAGGGAAAGGCACAAGGGTGAGAAATCCCAGAGAAAGATGTGACTTCCAGTTCTATTTTGGCAAACCCAAAAGAAAGCAGTCAGTCTAAAGCTTTCTGTATGTATAGATGCATGCCTCCTTTGCCATTCAGATTTTCTAAATAAGCTCCCAAGTTTGAGCCTAGTTTCACTGAAATGGAGAAGTGGGACAGACATGGAACACTTTAGAAACCTAAGTCATATATCTTTAAAGAGAAGTCCATTTTTCCTGTCCACATTGTTCAGTGTATGAAATATGAAATTCATCTCAGAAAGCTGCAGAGATGACTCTATCGACTGTCCTTTAAATAGAATTAAAATTGACTCAGGACATATCTGCGAATCTATTGAATTACATAGTCCACAGCTGAGCTGCTCCTTGTCCTGTAGGAGGAAATTAAACAGACGAGGAGAGAAGTAAAGTGGACAGGCTGCCCCTGGATTGGGAGGTTTCCTGTAGAGGCGATGGAGGGGACAAGCTGAGTCAAATGTGGAACTTGTGTCATATTCGAAGACCTCTGCTGACTTGCTGAACTGAAGGGGCCAGGTAATATTCCTTCACTGATGTGAAGAAACACAGCACCTGTCACTCTGGATTCTTCCCCTGAGATGCGGTTGAGTTTAGTGTGGAAATCCCCAACATGCTCCCTTTGTGTCCTTGACATGTTCCATCCTCTATGTCCTGTGCCAGGACTGGAGACATCATCTCTGTTGTCACTCATGTATTTTCTTCCTTTAATCATCATCCTTTCTTACCCCGCATCCACTTTCCATCAACAGATGTTTCTTGAGCTCAGTGCCGGGCACCCTTCCAGGCTTTGGCAATGCTGGTCATGGCAAATGTCCTGTTCGAGAAGAGCTCAGCCTCCTGGGTCAGATGCAGGCCTGGCTTGTACGCCGTATGTTTTTATCACAGGATAGCGATGGACTTAACCTCCTTGCAATGAGTCCCGCCAGTCCCTGCCATTGACTGATGATGACACAGTGGAGCATGACAAACCTTCCCCAAATATCCTTTGCTATGAGCACGGTGACTCTGCCCTGAGATAGGATAAAACCCCTGCCTTATACTTCTTGACATACAAAAAGCACTTGACTTTCTTACTATAGCTATTATTATCACGATCAGATGTAATAGCGTATTCACAATAATCAAAGATTGAGATCAGGGTGGCAGGATGGGTTGTGGTGGCTTTTGCCTGTGGAAGAGAACTGGGCTTCCTGTTTATAGAGAGGAATGCTTTGCCGGGTAGCTGAGATGAAACGCACCCAGCACCCTACCGTCACATCCACAGAGTTTTCTTCTTAATTTGTTCATTGATTTCAACAAATATTTATAGAATGCCTATCACGGGTCAGGTACTGTTTCAGGCAGTGGGCATCAGATAGAGAACAAGCCTATGGTCACACGTTTCCCTCATGAAGATTTCAGCAGCAAGTGACAGATATTAAACAAGCAATTGTGCAATCGATCATTAATTACAACTGTGATAAGTGCTATGATGCTCTGATTTTTGTGACAATAGGTAGAAACCCAGAGAGTCTCTCCACTTTTGCTTCCAAGGGCAAGCCGACCTAGGTAATTAGGTTAGGTTTCCCGTGAAGAGAATTTTGTTGGCATGACACTTCTTTGGAAGGGTCCTTAATAGTCCTCAGCCTTTGTAGCTTTTTTAGATTAGATAGTGTTCATTAAAGATGTGTGTGTTTTGGAGTGCTGGTTTGCCTAGGTCTGAGAGGTTTTTCAGGGCATGGGACTTTCAGTGCAGAAACCGGGACAGTTCTGGGCAAACTGAGACAGTTGGTGAACCATGTGTGTGTGTGTGTGTGTGTATGTGCATGAACACATGTGCATGCATGCACACCTGTGTGTGCAAATATGTGCATGTGTATGCGTTCATGCATACATTTGGAAGTCTCAGTTTCCTCTCTGTGCAATGAGAGGTAGGCACACTAGGCTTGCTTTCAGCTCTAAACGTGTATGCTTCCTTATGAGTAACCAAACCCGGTGTTACATGGGTGAGGGTGGTACCCAGTGTGTGTACCACAAAACACAACCCTGCCCCACAATTCTCTATGAACTGCAATTGAATGTGATTTCTATGGGAGCTTTGAGCCCGATGCTAAACAGTTTCATTTTCCTTGTGCCAAATAATCGATCACAAATGGGCTGCCATTAGTCGTATTGTTAGAGCTGGGAAATCTGTGTAATTGCTTAGTAATTTTTTAAAACTTTGAGATGGCGTGGCTGCGTGCGTGGCCGTGCAGAGTCCATCTATCTATAGGCTGTCTAATGGGTTCCAGTGGGAGCGGAGCAACATCCCTCCAGCTGGGCAACTAGCAAACTCATCAGTGCTTCGGGCATGAGTGGCATTTTAAAGGACCTTTAATATGAGTGGAATTAGCATGCTCTGTCCCTCTGGAGCCTGTTAGCTTTTCGATTCTGCCCCCCATGGTGAAAAATAAATGCATGTAATTTAGTTGGAAAAAATGTCTTTAGGGCATTTATGCTCCTCTTGGCTCTGTTCCATAGGACAGATACTTAAAAATATTTTTTTCTTTTTTGTCAAATTCCCAAAGTGGCCAAAATGAATTCGCCTATCCAAGAGGATAGGAATTGATGGCAGTGCTGACCTGCCATCCTCTGTCAGAGCACTTACAGTGGCCCTTGGCTTTCTCTCACCCAGCTTCCATAGGTATGGGCCTCTGCTGGTATCCTGCCCATGGCCATGATCTATAGCTGGTTCCAAATGATGGGTAATGGATACAACCTGTCAAGATTCAACAGTGCAGAAGAAGGCTTAGTTTTAAGAACAGATTATTTCTAAGCATTCTCAGGCCTGGAGTAGGGACAGGCCTAATGGAACCTGGAACTTCTGGTACCGTCTAGGATGCAGCCCAAGCCCCCCTCCTCTGAATTCCTAAAGTGACTGGGCAACTTATTTAGCACAGTTTCGTAGATCAACTTGTGTCCACTCTTTTAAGTTCTTGTTGAGCACTTATAATATTTAACTGTTGGAATACATGCCACAACTCAGAGCCAGAGTGATTTTAAAACTGTTTACCACCTGACTTCACCCCAGTGTTCTTGAGAATGCCCCATCAGTTACAGGCTGGGCAAAGAAGTATGTTCATTCCATTCCCAACTTTTCGTTCTCTCAGTAATACTTTCTTGAATGATAAAATGATCGAGCAGAGAGGAAATATCAGATGGAAGATGTTAAACAGTTTTGAATCTCTTTCTTACGCTGGGACAAATCCTTTAGTGAATATATTTTCCTTACAACTTTCTACAACATTAAGGAAAATAAAAGGTTACCCACCAAGCTGTGATTGTACAGAATACTTGTTATCCTAGAATTCATTAACATAGTCACCAAGATGGTACTTATGAATGATATCTTTGAGAATTTTGCACAGATTATACCAAAATGTCCTTCTCTGGCTTAGTATTTTATTTTTATGCATTTTATAAATAATTTTATTACTTTCCCCCTTCAGACCCTTTTGCCCTATCTGGCCTCTAATGGAGGGAAACAGAGGTAAGACTACAGTGCATCCAGATTTATATCCAAACACAATCTAGTTGCATTTGGAGCCCTAGAGAGTCAGTCAAGGCAATTATTGGCTGCCAGGATTTTTAGAAAATACATAAATCTCCCTTTGTGCCATAAATACATTTCTGCATTCAGAGCTCAGAGAGAGACCTCATTATACCACATCCTGAGACAGGGAGAAGCACTTCTCATTCCGAGTGACAGGTGACATGTTCTCTAGAAACATGCAAAAAGATTGCAAGCTAATTTAATTCCTTTCTCATTTTTAACGGTGGTTGAAATAATTGTAGCTGTGCAAATGATGCTCGGTAGCCCGAAATACAGGAGTTTTGAGCTGGATATGTCCAAACCCCAGCTTGACTCTGTGAGCGTGTTTTGGCATTACAGGTCTTTGAGGACATGCCCCTGTTTGTAAATGGCCTGTCGATTCTCGGATTAAAGTTTTCTTGCAGGTACATGAGAGCTAGGTCTATAAAACTAAAATTATCCAGTACAGGGTGGGTCTTAGCTGTTGGCTGTATATCAGAACAGGTTGGGAAGCTTCAAAAACGACTGAGAAGCTTGGGCTCCATGTAAGGGATTGTGTCTCAGTGGGTCTAAGGTGTGCCCTGCATTGGTATTCGTTATCAAATTTGAGAGCCAGTGATCCATCTTGTTAAAATACAAGACGGCTGGGCTCTGTCCCCAGGGACTTTGAAGCTGTATGAGGTAGGGTCTGAGAATTGTGTTCCTGACAAATTTCTCAGTGATGTTACTGCTGCTGGTCTGGGGTCCATCTTTGAGAACCTCTGATGTAGTGGATTGTGATTTTAAGGCAGGCATTCTAGTTCACATTTGGGCTGAATTAAAAATTATCTTGGGCTTCCCTGGTGGCGCAGTGGTTGAGAGTCTGCCTGCCAATGCAGGGGATGTGGGTTTGTGCCCCGGTCTGGGAGGATCCCGTGTGCCGCGGAGCAGCTGGGCCCATGACCCATGGACGTTGAGCCTGTGCTTCTGGAGCCTGTGCTCTGCGATGGGAGAGGCCACAACAGTGAGAGGCCTGCGTACCGCAAAAAAAAAAAAAAAATTATCTTGATAATTCTCTACTTTCCACTTTGAGTTATGTCAACTTGTTCTATTAGTAATGACTCTAATCAGATAGTCATTTTTCTAAAGATGGGATTTCTGGAACATGCCTTCCCACTCTAAATATCAAAACAAAAACTCAATCTTCCAAATGTCTCTATTTGGTTATGAATTAGAAAAATGCAGATGACAAACCCTGTATTTTGGGGAACACGTATAAAGTTCTTATAAAAGATAAAAACACAGAGATGTCAAAAATAGCCTTTCTGCCTTACCTAGATACGAAGAGGTACCCATGGCAGAGAAGATAATTTTCTAAGACCCAACGTCACTTCCTTTTGATCCTTCCCCAAACCTCAGAATCAAGTATTCCATAGATTGGAAGAAACTTATCTAAAATACAGAATCTTCTAAGTCAGTGTCTTCACTTTCTAACAGGGTGTTTGCACCTTTTCTCTACCTTTCCTCTTTCAGGGATCTGTGTATTACAGTCATGACAGCCAAGGGAACTCTTTCATATCTTAGGACCTCTTAATATCTTTCTAAAGTCCCTCTAGCACTCTTAATGTTGCCTGACAGCGGAGTCCTCCAATAATAGACACACTTTAGCTCAGAATCATAGCCCTGATCAATGCTGTAATGTTTTTAGTAACTGGAGTCCAGGGGCTATGACTCAAGGATATTTGGGAATAAAGTAAGCCTCTCTCTACCTGCACCTACTGAAAGGAATTAAACAGGGAAGAGATAAGCCTGCATTTGCAAACCATTATGGAGTATCTGAGAGCTGATTCCAGTTTAGAATGCTTTGATTATCATTGAGTTTCTTGACCTACTTTGTATTGGGCTCACCAATGGAGGCACACTCTTCGGTACCAAAATTGTGTTTCTTGTCATAATCTCTGAGGTCCTTCCACATCCATTCACGGGCCAGGGAAATGGCCTTGAAATAACTGGGTAGCCTCATTTGTGGCTGAATGACTCACAGATGAAATCAGATTTACCATTAGCCACCAACCAATAACAGGGGGTGGTCAGGCAACAAGCGAAGAATCTGGGGACATTGATTCTGTACTCCATGTATATCTTTGGGGTGTGAGGAGATGGACAGAGGGATACACACTGCTCCTGGCCACTACTGACCTTAGACCCAGGTGGAACAGGTCACGTTCAGGCTCCACACTTCAGAGCAGCACTTCTTAAACACCACTGTGCATTCAGTTCATCTGGGGATATCCTGAAAATGCAATCTGAATCTCCCACATGATGCGGGTGATGCCAATTCATGGACCACTTTTTGAGGAGGTAGAGTCCTACCTCTCCCCATGGGGCAAAGAAACAGTCCATGGCGCCAAGAGACTTGCATACTCTGAGCATTTATCCCTTTTCTAGATCATTTTCTGGCTACCCAGGATCCCCAAATTCTCCATTCATATGACTTTTAGGTCACTCACTGCATCTGAAAGGCCCTCTTTTCTGGTCTGTCCCTCTGAGCATATACTGCACCTCTGATGTGCACACCCCTGTGGGGAACCAAGGGAGGCTGTTGGCCATGGGTAGGAATGCTGCTTGGGTGTGCAGGCTGTGTGTATGAGGCTCTCTGTGATGTGGGTCAGAGCCAGAGGTGGGAAGGTGCAGTACAGGCTAGGTACCAGTTCTCTCTGTGCTGCCAGCATGCAACATAGAACTCAGAGCAGTCCAACAATTCTAAATTCAAAGCTGATCTTTTAGGTCAATATGGATTATGTTTATTAAGGGAAGAGAATAGTACAGATTTTACTCGTTTATTATTTGGTTTAAAGCTTTGAAATATTTAGACATATATGTGTTTCTCCTCTCCCATAGAGGCAATACTACTTCTGGCTGATATCATTTGTGTCTTTCGTGTGTGAGTATGTGGGTGTGTGTGCCTGTGTGTGTGTGGAATGGACATATATCTAACTAGTATTTTCCAATTCAGGAAAATAAAGAAAATCTAACGAGTATTTTCTGAACTGCACAAACATCTCACACTTATTGGTAGAAAGTAAGCTGTCATTTTTTTCCATCTTCAAAATCATCTTTTTTTCTTTTTTTTTTTTCTTTTTGCAGTACGCGGGCCTCTCACTGTTGTGGCCTCTTCCGTTGCGGAGCACAGGCTCCGGACGCACAGGTCCAGTGGCCATGGCTCATGGGCCCAGCCACGTGGGATCTTCCCAGACTGGGGCACGAACCCGTGTCCCCTGCATCGGCAAGCAGACTCTCAACCACCAGGGAAGCCCAAAATCATCCTTCTTAATTGGTCCTTAAGCCTCTTTTCCAAGTCACTGCTCCTTCATGGCAGACCTCTTTGTTCTACTGAACCTCATTCTTTAGTAGCTTTATTTATTACGAAATTTGATTCATGTGTAGGCACAACACAAACCAGACCTAAAATGACTGCAAAGAAAAGAGCGAATCTAGATCCTCTGCCCTTTCCAAGAAAAACAAAACAAAGAGACAGGGAGACCAGCTCCGTGCTTTGTGACCACCTTAGAGGGGTGGGATAGGGAGGGTGGGAGGGAGGGAGACACAAGAGGGAGGAGATATGGGGATATATATATATGTATAACTGATTCACTTTGTTATAAAGAAGAAATTAACACACTATTGTAAAGCAATTATACTCCAATAAAGATGAAAACAAAAACAAAAAAACAGTCAAGGTCGTCAGAAACAAGGAAGGTCTGAGAAAGTTTAATAGCAGAGAGAAGTCTAAGGAGACATGACAACTAATTATAGTGTAGCAACCTGGACCAGAAAAAGACATTAGACAAAAACTAAGGAAATCTGAAACAACTATGGACTATAGTTATTAATAATGTGTTGATGTTGGTTCATTAATTATAACAAATGTACCACACTAATGTAATATGTTAATAATAGGGGAAACTGGGTATGAGGTATATGAGAACTCTCTGTACTATCTTCTCAATTTTTCTGTAAATTTAAAAATGTTCTAAAAACAAAACAAAACAAAGAGAGAGAAGGCAGTGAGGTATTAGGAAAAGCAGGATAGTGTGAAGGGACCCCAGTGCTATGGTTATCTGTGTTTGCGGTGCTAAGCAAATGTGCATAGCAAAGGGGAGCTGACAAACTGTTATGAATGGGGAAGACTTCAGCAGGGAACCGCTGGGAAATATCAGTGGACCACACTGAGATATACCCCAGACACAGTGCCAATGACAGGGAACAGGGTGGCAAGCATAAGCAGCTGGTTCCGTGGACCAAGTGGGAGCAGAAGGCTTGTTTTGGGGGCAAAGTAGGTCCACTCTGTAGGAAACAACCTCGAAGAGGTTGGGGACCTTGTTCAGGTTGTTCAGGTCAGCCTCCCTTGGTCTCACCCTCAGATGGCAAACTCCTCGAGGACAAGGGCTGTCTCCTTCTACTTTTATATCCCAAAGACTGTGTGAGGCTCAATAAATGCTCGCTGAATTAAATTGAACTGAGAATGGAATTTGTCTCTACTTTTATCCCTCTTGGCTTACTGACAGAGCTAACGCTTCTAAATTCCTCTGAGATCATTCTTTCTAAAGGCAGTTCCCAGGAGGGAATCAATGACTCCAGTCACTGTGGGGAATTGATGATTTCCTAAGGATTCCTAGGACGGAGCTCTCCATGCTTCATTGGCATTCTGCTGTGTATTATGCAAGACAATGCTAAGAGAGAGGTCTTGTCAAAGGCAAATAAAGCCTAAATGGAAGATAAGCAGATTAAGAAAAAATCTCTCCTACATTGGCTATACAGTAGATTATAATTGCCCCTAGTATGAAATACCTACTGCCACTCCCCTCCATCTAAATATAGCTGGCTTTTGCTTTTCCTAGTGTGTGTCCTGATAGCTGAAGCCTCTGTGAGTTACAGAACATCATCTTCAGACATTTTGCAGTTTTTTTAAGATGTACCAAAAAATAAAAGAAGAACAAAAAATTTAAGCTGATGCTTATCACAGAATGGTGCTGTAAGTGTTCCATGAGCTACAGTATCAGAAACTGTTCAGCTTAGAGTCAGGCTTATAGAAAGCATTTAATGTCTAATTGCATGAGAAAGGATGCTAGTCATTAATGACTAGACTAGCTGTACCAGTGCAGACTCATGATTATCAGCTCTGGATATTAACTAAGTCTCAGGGTTTTGCTAGTTTAGTCACATTGCATGGTTTTAGTGGTTAGAAAGGTAGGACTAGTTAGCATTTTGATTTAAGTCTTTTACTGATATAGTTCTGC
This sequence comes from Pseudorca crassidens, assembly GCF_039906515.1. Taxonomy (NCBI): domain Eukaryota; kingdom Metazoa; phylum Chordata; class Mammalia; order Artiodactyla; family Delphinidae; genus Pseudorca; species Pseudorca crassidens. The sequence goes on from NC_090304.1 coordinate 103,000,964, forward strand.
TTAGCATCAAGGGATGTTGAAAGGTCACTATTAATCTAGAATATTTGTAATGCACATACTGTCATTCTGGTTAATTAGGTTCCTTTTACCATCACCATTATTCTCCTCATACTATTTGATATAAAACCATCTGAAAATTTCAGGCCAAAACAGCTTAGGACAGATTCCAAGATATTCAAATAAAATCTGGCTTCAAGATCTTGTTCTTCCACATTTTAGCTGTGCAATTCTTGTAGAGTTTGAGCTTCAGTTTTCGGATCATAAAATAAGAAGGTAACAAGATCAAACTCATGGGGACTGTTTAAATAGGACAGAAATAAAATATTGGGTGAGAAAACATTTTGTAAACTTTGATAAGGTGCTAAAGAAAATGTCAGGTTATTAAGGTCATGAAGAACCTAGGGGTAAGATGGGAATAAAGACACAGACCTACTAGAGATTGGACTTGAGGATATGGGGAGGGGGAAGGGTAAGCTGTGACAAAGTGAGAGAGTGGCATGGACATATATACACTACCAAATGTAAAATAGATAGCTAGTGGGAAGCAGCCGCATAGCACAGGGAGATCAGCTCGGGGCTTTGTGACCGCCTGGAGGGGTGGGATAGGGAGGGTGGGAGGGAGGGAGACGCAACAGGGAAGAGATATGGGAACAGATGTATATGTATAACTGATTCACTTTGTTATAAAGCAGAAACTAACACACCATTGTAAAGCAATTATACTCCAATAAAGATGTTAAAAAAAATGTCAGGTTATTATTGTCAAAATTGACATTTGTCAGAAACCAGCATGCTTTTAAAAGACTTTGATATTGCTGAAGAAGTGCAGGGAACCCACATAAACACAAACTCCTACTATCATTTCTTGAGTTGGGTCAGGAATTTATCTGATCCAATGTTTACTTGGGGGGCTTGAACACCCAGCCAATTTCTGTCACTAATTGTTTGACATCACTGTGCTATGAAGTTTCACACTTTCATAGTACTTCTGGCTGGATAAATTCCCTGAATCTGATCAGAATCATTTAGTGAATGTACACACAAAAATGTAAATTGCTTGCAGTGTTTAAAAAAAGACCCACATTTATTCAAACCTTTGAAGTGACTATTTCTAATAAAAGAAGATTCCCTTGGGAGAGCGTGAAGTTTGAAAGTTTAGTTTTGTTTGAATTATTTGTATGCAGAGATCCCCAGGGGCGAACCAGAAAATAACTATTTTCCTGCTTGTTATTAGAGGCGAAGAGAGTATATTTTCTATAAATCAAAAATAACTGATTATGCATGAGAACTTTTTTCCAGATTTGGTCCAGCTCTGTAGCTTTTAAACAACCCTCTGCCATTAATTAGCTAATCTATTTAACACCTACCTCTTGAAGCTTCTAGGCAGCGCGGACTGCACATCCTCTGCAATATAAGATCCTTAAGGCTTTTGGTTCAGTATTAGATCCCCAGTGGTCCCGCCATAAATTTTTCTTGATGACAATGAGAGCAGTAATGATGACACCAGTTACATGGGAATTATTAAGAATGAGGGGCCTGAAATCAGGCTGAATGTGTGATCTTGGAAGGAGAACTGGGCCTCAGATTCTGCATTTATCTAAAATCAAGGCAAAATATTCAAGAAAAGAGGATACAGAGTTTGCTTAGCTGAGATTGTCAATCAACGAAGCTTGATATCATTAGGTAATTGTTTTGCTGAACTCTGAATAGAATCAAGTTCATTGAGGGAGGAAGCTGTACAAATGAGTGTTTTGAATTTACAAACTCGATAAATTTTTACTGAATGAATCAATTAGTGAGCAAATGCTCAGTGTCGTCTAAACCTCGTGTTTCTTCTCCATTCTTCTGTCACCTTCAGAATAATCCATCAATAGTCCAATCACGGAAAAGCACCAATGTTGAGTATGTTCTGTGTGTGTGTGTGTGTGTGTGTGTGTGTGTGTGTGTGTGTGTGTGTGTGTGTGTGTCTCCCAACCGAACCAAGCAGGTGATTTCCAGGATGTCTAGTGACAGGTCTCTTGGCAACCTGCAGGGATTTATGAGCATAAATGTTACATCCTCCTATGTAGGTTATTCTTGGAGATCCGGATGGAATCTAATTGGCAGAGACAAGGTCATGAGACTACAGTTGTAAAGAAACTTTTCAGCTATGGGTAACAAGGTGAAGGGCACTCCAGGTGAAAATGGCTGTTTAAGGAATGCAAAGAAACCTGGCCAAATACGAGCTACATGGGAAAATAATTACCCCATCACTTAGAAAATGATGATGACCTTTTTCAAGAGGTCAGTGCTACCTGAGACTCTGCTTCCTTGACTTCTGAACCGTTGTTTCACACCAGAAAGTCTAACTGCAGCCACCCAGTACTGCAGATGGGAAGAGGTGAAACTAGCAAATAACTAGCAGGTTATTCTCTTGTCTCGGGGAAGGAGGGTTGGTGTTCCTAGAGTTTAGGTTTAAACTGAACCAATGATGAAGACTGCTTTGGGGTCTCCAAGCCATTGATAAGACATCCAAGGTAGTATATAAGTATTTGGCTGGATTCTTTGCAGTTTCCACCAGCTCTTTGTATCCTCCTCCCTTTGAGTCTCACTAATCAATCCATCTCTTCCTGGCATTGGCACTGAGATCCTTGGCATGTCTCAGATATTCATCGCTTAGCAAGCTGCCACACAGAGATGCCTTCTTTTACTCTCCCCATGGAAGCCAGCTCCTCAGTCTGATGAGCATACAGAGCAGGACATTCTCTGAGGGCTGGCAGAATGACCCTGGACCAAGTCATAGTTTGTGCCCCAGTTTGCTCCAGCTGGGTAGAAGCTGTATTGATTATTCTTCCCTTATAAAGCCCTTTGCGATTACCGAGTAAAACAAAACAAAACAAGCTGCCACCACCACCAAACCTCCGAATAGTTGCGTGGCTGCAACTGCTGTTATGACAGCACTTTAAGAAAAAGGTACGTGAAGCCCAATCACTATTTACCCTTTGAAGTTTCTATGCTTAGAAGGAACGTGTTCTTTCAATGTTAATAATTAAAGTAAATTCCAAGTGCATAATACAGGCTCTTCAAATAAGCCTACTCAGAGAGGGTTTTTAAAAACTTTTCTTGATGACTTCGTTTTTTCCCTTTCCCTTTTTAGTGTTCGATGAAGCACTCTAATCTTTGTACTACAAAACAGTTCTCTTTAAGATTCAGAACTTGCCAACAGTTGGATAAGATGTAACAAAGTCTCTTATAACAGCACCCTGCTGACACAGGCACTAATAGAGAGGAGTGGGAGAGAATCAGAGGCTGAAGGTTTATATTCTTTCCCGGAAGTCAAATTCAGTACCGGGGACAAATTGAAGCTTGTTCCTGCCTCCGAAGGAAAGAGAAAGTTCTAAAACTCATTGTTTGGGGGTGCGGTGGGGTGGAGGGGCAAAGACAAAATCACACTGAACAGAATTTCAGGTATGCGGACAGAACAGCTGATCTTCTTGTCGTTGCTGTTATTACCTGTTGTTAAGATATATATTGAAACAGAAAAAAAAGGAGATGAAAGAAAGTGGTAGAGCCCAAACTCCAAGTCTTCCTGTTCAAAAGGAGAAGTAGAGGGAAGTAGAAGAATAATACCACAAGGGCCAAGCAGAAAAGAGTGCTAGCCCACCTATGCAGGAGCTGCTGGGAAGTTTCTGAAACGGCTTCTTCATTGGTAGGGACCACCCTCCTCCACCCAACAGGACTAGTTACTGGAGAGGCTGGGAAGGAGTTTTTGGAATACTAAGGCATTTCTTGTTCTTCAAGGCAGAGTGCGGGAAGCTTCTAGGCGGCTACCCAGAACACCTGTCAGGAGCCTGTAAGAGCTTGGGAAACCTAAGGACTGGTATTTAATTTCCACCTTAGGAAGACTAAAGCTGAGGCTGGCACTGGTTGCCTGGTGCCAACACAAAGAAACTTTTGGGAGTGACGTGTCTCTTCTAACACAAAGGGAGATGTGTCCCAGGGGCCACAAGTGGATCCCACAGGGGGAGTTGGCCTGGAGATGTTTGAAGGAGATTTTGCTTGAAACGGGCAAAACCTCCACAAAGAGAGCTAGATGGCTGTGTTTCTGGAAGGGAAGCCCTAGGTGGTCTCAGGAGGAATGATTTTGCTCATATCAAGGGAGAGGCAGTGAGAGGTCTCCGCAGGGGGCTTTAAACACAAAAGACAGCAAACAAAATAGAGTAAAAAGGCTAACAATTGTACCTCTGCTATCCAGAGTGTGCCCGTCTCCAGATTACAACTGTGCCTTCCATGAAAATGGGGTAGTTTCCTTCTAATTCCCTCTGGTCTTGGGCAGGGGGAGGAGCATAGGAAGAGATCAGGGTGGGCAGCAGAGAGGAAGCCGTGCACACCCACTGTGTCACCTAGGGCTGCAAGCCTCCAGGGGCTCAGGCTTGGGCTTAAGGAGAATCCTAAATGTGAATGAAGTTTGGCATTCCAATGGTTATAGTGTACTGGATGCTTTTGGACTCAATGACTGAACTGAGACTGCTTTTGTGATTAAAAGGAGCTTGGACAGCTTTAAGACTTTCCTGAAATTTTATCCCAGGGAGAGAGAAGACTAATCCAGAGTGATTTTGTAGGGACTCTGGAAGAAAGAATAAATTTACTCTTTTTGATTGCACTTTATCCCATCCAGTTCATTCACTAAAATAGTTTTACATGTGAGACTGGTTTCCAAGTAATATAGAGGCTATTGTTACTAAAATATAAATTCAACCAGACGTGTGTGTCAGAGAGAGAGATAGGGAGAGACAGAGAGAGAGAGAGAGAGAGAGAGAGAGAGAGAGGGAGAAGGATAAAGAGGGAATAAATTGGTTCTTGAGTCAGAAAGGTCTTCCTGGCCCTTTTTAAAAATTGAATATGGTTCCCTGTGCTATATAGTAGGTCTTTGTTGTTTATCTATTTTATATATAGCAGTGTGTATCTGTTAATCCCAAACTCTTAATTTATCCTTCCCCCTAATCTGCCTCTTTTACTTTGCTAGTTACTTAACTATTCTAAGCCTGAGATGGTTTCTTCATCTGTAAAGTAGGAATAATAATGATGTTGATTTCATGGGGGCCTTGTAAGGACAGAGATAATGCTTGTAAAGCATCTAGTAAGGTGTTTATTACACAGCAGGCACCCAATAAACATGAGCTCTTATAATGACTATCTACTTCTCATCCACTTCTACCCACTCCCCACACCTTTGATTCTGGTGACACATCCTTTCCCGACCAATATCTGTGCTAGAGGAAGCAGCTTGGGCCTCATTTATGCCTTTATTCTCTAAAACTCTCAGAACTTTTAGTATTCAATAAATATGTGTTGGATGAGTGATATGAAGGTGAAGCAAGCACAGATTCTGCTCTAAAGAGCTCATTATTAAGTTAAAAATAACTAACTATAATAAATCAGAGTGGCAACTGCCACATAAATTATAGAGAAAGTGAGGGATTGGAAGAGGGATATTCCATCCAGCTCTGGTTTTATTGTGAAGTGGTGAGTTCAAGATTCCTGGAGTGGTTTACTGTTGCATGTCCCAGGAATTTTCATTCTTTCATCCATCCATCCATCCATCCTTTCTTTCTTTGATTCACTCAAGACATATTTGAATGCCTTGTTTATCTGCAGTCTTTTAGACACTGGGTGTAACTGATCAAATCAGAGACAGATTGCCTCTTGGGATCTTGAGGGTTCCTTGCTCAGGGTGATGAGTTAGGAGCCACAGGCTCGGACACACAGTTCAGTCATATGGGCCGTAAGTTCATAGTGAAGTCCATGCTTCTGGGGCATGACTGGGACAGCTTGGAGAAGGAGGGGTGCGGTCAAGGCTAGAGCCACCCACAGGATGACTGGTTGGGTGCTAAGCAGCCCGTACTAGTCTGCAGACTGTAAAACAGCCTTACTCAAGGTCAGACTAGCAGGAGAGCCCAAATCTGACTGGCATTACAGGGAAGGAAGGGCAGGTCTCAAAGCAAAGCAAATTCTATGACCCTTTCTTTAGGAAGACGTGTTCCTCCCTCTTTTCCTTCCTTTGTTTCCTCTAAGAGACATTTTTCATCCTTTCTGAGCATACTGAGGGATGACCAGTGAGGTGGCAGGGCTGTCAATATGTGAGCCATCTGTCTGTCACGCTGTCAGTCTTTGTGAAGGGACCACAGAGTTCACCCGGACCAGCTCGAAGGCTCTGGGTACATAGTGGCCTTTCTGCAGTTGGTGGGTGGTGGAGAGGACCTGCCAACAGCAATTAGTGGACCAGATGACCTTGATAACTTTAACTTTCTTTTCCAGTGTGCCAAATGGTTGATCACCTCCCCTGCTCAACTCTCCCTCAGTCTCAGAAACACTTGGAGACCAGACATGTCAGTTTTCTCTGCTCCTTACCATCTGTCTTTTGGTTAAACAATCATTTGTCCTTGGAGAAGATCATAATTTTGAGGTTAAGGTTTCAGATCTTTGAATGACTCCAAGCGATTGACCATCAGGGATAATGCAAACCTTTCTTCTTAGTGCCAAACCTGCTTGATAGATAATCATGTTTCTGCCATTTATATGTGTTTTAGAGAAATGTGTATTTATTGACTGTTCTCTGATAATATAATGTCAGGCAAAATTTTTGTTTAAAAGGTGCATTATCCCTCATAGATTGGCTTCCGCATTAGGAAACAAAAAGAAGTGAGTATCTTAAAAACAGAGCTGCAAGGTGGCTATTGGAATGCCTGCGCAGCTAGATTCAAAAATTCTCTTACACTAGGTCCATCCACCTCACTACAAATAACTCAATGTCATTCCTTTTTATGTCTGAGTAATATTCCATTGTATATATGTGCCACATCTTCTTTATCCATTCATCTGTCAATGGACACTTAGGTTGCTTCCGTGACCTGGCTATTGTAAATAGTGCTGCTGTGAACATTGGGGTACATGTCTTTTTTTTTTTTTTTTTTGCCGTACGTGGGCCTCTCACTGTTGTGGCCTCTCCTGTTACAGAGCACAGGCTCTGACGTGCAGTCTCAGCGGCCATGGCTCACAGGCCCAGCCGCTCTGCGGCATGTGGGATCTTCCTGGACCATGGCACGAACCCGTGTCCCCTGCATCGGCAGACGAACTCTCAACCACTGCACCACCAGGGAAGCCCTACATGTCTCTTTTTGAATTATGGTTTTCTCAGGGTGTCATACAGAGTGAAGTAAGTCAGAAGGAGAAAAGAAATACCGTATGCTAACACATATATATGGAATCTAAAAAAAAAAAAAAGGTACTGATGAACCTAGGGGCAGGACAGGAATAAAGACGCAGACATAGAGAAGGGACTTGAGGACATGGGGAGGGGGAAGGGTAAGCTGGGACGAAGTGAGAGAGTGGCATGGACATATATACACTACCAAATGTAAAATAGATAGCTAGTGGGAAGCAGCCGCATAGCACAGGGAGGTCAGCTCGGTGCTTTGTGACAACCTGGAGGGGTAGGATAGGGAGGGTGGGAAGGAGGTTCAAGAGGGAGGGGATATGGGGATATATGTATACATATAACTGATTCACGTTGTACAGCAGAAATTAACACAACATTGTAAAGCAATTATACTCCAATAAATATGTTAAAAAAATTATCTGACGACTTTCCAGCTGGGGAGAGGCTCTGGGGTGTTGGAGAGCCATTGGTCTGGGAAGTCAGAGACCTGGGTCCTCTCCCTAAGTCTTCCCTTGTCTTGGTGACTTCAGTTTAGAGTACATGAAAATGACAAGTGACATCAGGTATGAGGAAGATAATGAAGTGAAGTCTAAATGTTCTTACTGCAGTAAAACTCTTGGACTACTTTAAGCAACGCTCAGCATCTTTTTTCTCTAAACTATAAAAGTATAGAATTGATAGTTTGAACAATTCAGCTGATTAATTATAGTCTATCACACTTTGCTGTTTTGTTTATTCGTTCATGAATTCATTTATAGGCTTATCCATTCACTCATTCAATTATTCATTTATTTGTGCAACAAAGATATCATTTGTTTTTTGATCAAATAATGGAGGCACACATAAAAGGGATGCCATGAGATCAGAAACTCGGACAAATTCCCTGCCTTTCTCTGAAAGCTGCCTTAAGAGTGCAGCCCTTAAGTCTGATGGACACACGTGTTATGACCTTTAAGGAAGGCCATATCTGTAACTTTTGGTCCAAGGACCTTTCAATTTTGAGTAGTAAATGGTGCCATGGCGTGAGAGAGTAGAAAGTAAATATTGGTCTCTGCCCCTGCTTCCTGACGCAGGGCTCGTGAAATTGCTATAATTTCCTGGGTGATAAGAATACTAGGAGCATCTTTTTTTTTTTTTTTTAATATTTGTTCTTTGACCCTGGTTCCTGACACAGGAAAATTTGTAATTTCCTGGGTGGTAGGAGCATCCTTTGTTCTAATGAGGTGACTCCGGGTGGGTTCCTGGATGAGGGCTGGCCACCGGAAAGACACAGCCATGATTAGAAGCTTGGGATTTTCAGCCCTGCTCCCCATTCTTTTGAGAAGGGAGAAGGGTTAAACATGGAGTTAATGATCCATCATGCTGACACGCTGAAGGCACCATAAAAATCCCCAAAGTACAGGGTTGAGAGAGCTTTGGGGTCGATGACACGTGGAGGTGCTGGGAGAGTGGTGCGTCCAGAGAGGGCTTGGGAACTCCATGCCCCACCCGCATACATTGTCCTGTGTACCTCTTCCTTCAGGGCATTCTTTTGTATCCTTTATCTATTCTTTTATAGATAAGCGTAAGTGTTTCCATGAGTTCTGTGTGCTGCTCTAGCAAATTAATTGAACACAAAGAAAGTGTTGTAGGAACCTCTGCTCTATAGCTGGTTGATCAGAAGCACAGGTAATAACCTTGACTTGTGATGGGCTCTGAAGTGTGTGTGTTGGTGTTGGGCATGATGGGGGCAGCCTTATGGGACTAAGCCCTTAACCTGTGAAGAACCTGTTTCTTCTTCCTAAGAACCCCAGAGGCCTGAATAGCTTCTCAGCAAATAAATATTTGCCTCAGATTCTATTGGCAAGCAGAAATGTCTTGTTATTCACCTCTGGATATAAGGGAGTCTTCACTCCTCCTAGCAGGGCCTCAGATCTTACTTTTCCTGGCTTGGATATCACCCAAAACATCTCACCTTTTTCCTTTCTCTCCATCTGAAAAGCTAAAAGAGGTAGGAGGAAAACGTTGGCATGTTAATCTTCTCCTTACCCCCAGTTCTTTTTCTTAAGTTTGGAGGTGAGGAGGCCGAATGATTGAAAGTATCCGCCGGATTTCTTCATCTTCCCTGCAGTTAGAACAAAGAAGGAGGACACCGCCTGGAGCAGTGGTCCTCATCCTCCCTGCAGTTAGAACAAAGAAGGAGGGCACCGCCTGGAGCAGTGGTCCTCACCAGGCTGGGATGCAGCGAGCAGGAATCTGGCTACCATCAGTGAAGCCAGACGCGATGTTATATATGAGGTCTCATTTGCATCTTTAGATGTAACACCAGGGACTTTTATGGTAATCTTTCCTATTTGGAGGATTTCTGGCCCTTAGTGTTAAATGGCTCTTTGGGGAATGTGCAATATTTTAGAGTTCGGATTGGGTTTTCTATGGAGGTGGGGTTGGGAGGAGCGTAGGACCTGATTCGTTTTATGTTGGTCCTACAATTGCTGCTCCTTGAAAATCTGTTACTTTTTTCTCAAGATGTTACTGAGTGTTTCTCATGGCAAGCCTACTCATCGGCATATAACAACCCATTTACAGGTGTGTAAGTAGGAGACAGAGTCCTCAGGATTGGCCTATGGGAAGACCTTTGGGTAAGACTCTGTAGGCAATTTTCTCTACCTGTAAAATGGGCATAATACATTGTATCTTCATAATTCTGATGTTTGGAGGGGTATTCTTGGGTAGAATAGTTCTGCATATGCCATGCCTGTCTGTGTTCACATAAGTGGATGCACACACACACACACACACACACACACACACACACAAAACCAGTGCAGGAACAATGTCATTTTATATTGAAGAACTTGCCTACATATAACATCGAGGTACAGGGCTATCAGAACAGTGGGCGGAAGCTTGCAGGCTACATAACTGCTGACTATAGCAGTGGTAGTTCTGAAGAGATAGTGAATAAAGGTTGGAGACTTCTCTGTGTCTTAAGACTTACCTTTTACTGCTCATTGCATGAGGGGGTAAAGTGTGTGTGTGTGTGTGTGTGTGTGTGTGTGTGTGTGTGTGTGTGTGTAGCTTTAAAACAGACTCCATCAAATTGTCAGCTAGTCCTGGGCTTTCTTCCCAGGGGATTCCAGCTGCCCTCTTCTTTGGCCTGTCTGTGCTGGGAGCTCTTTGGAGCTCTGGGATCCAAGACAACTTGGCTTTCCTTTCTGTTACTATTGTTTTGGGGTTTTGTGCTGTTTCAATTTGCTGCCTTCTGGGAACTTTCCAGAAGTACCGAGGCTCCATTTATTATAATTTTGCATTTTGTTATTTGTACTAAGAAGCCTTTGCGTGTGAGCAGCTGCATATTAACATTTATTATGCCGGCAGTCTAGGGCATCAACATTTTTAATAGCTGCACAGGATTTTCTTTGCACCAATATCAAGAGGTAAAGGCCAAAAGGAGTGCCCTATGGCCACAGACAATGTTTTTCTTTCCTTCCCATCTTTCTGATTGAAGATAAGCTAGAGCCATTCAATAGGGACATATTTACCAGTCCAGTATATTTCTTCAGGTCTTTAGCTACTCAAAAAGTATAGTTCCCCCTTCTCAATGCAGTATTTCTTCTGTCCCTTTAAAGTGGACAACTTTGGCAAAACCTGATATTATAAACGGATCAGCAAACTTGATAACTAGAGTAGCAGTTTCTTCTGAGTGGAGGTTCAGCAAGTAGTGAGAAAGCAAGGTGAGGATTCGAGATGCTTAGGAGCTATTTCTCTATTATCAGAGACACTGTGAGATGAGATTAGTGGGAGAATCATTTAATCACAAAGTATTTATGAAGCACCTACCCTAGGGTTGTCCCCATAACTATACAACAATGCATAAAGCACGTTTTTAATTTCATAGAGCTTGAAATCAACTTGGGTAGTGCAAAGTGTATACTCCACAAAGCCCCACACAACCCAAGGCAGTGCCTGCCTGGTTTTTGGTGGAAATGAGAAGTGTTGGACTGGGAAAAGCAACTTCAACTGTGCCTCGAAAGATGGATTGGCTTTTGATGTGTGCAGGAGAGGAAAGCTTTCCAGATAAGAGAAATACTCTGTGTGTATCTTTGATTTCTCTCTTACCCCCTTATAGCTAATTAGTTGATAGGTTTGTCAATTTAATTTCTGCAATGTTATTCAATCCTTTCTCAAGTGATTGGTTTTATGTTTGTTTGTTTGTCTCCTGAGCAAAGACCCCAGTACATACTAGGCAAAGTGGGAAAAACTAAATGGAAGACTGTAATCATACTGTCTTGAAGTGAGGAGAAGAGAAATTCTTGAAGGAGAGCTCCAGAGAGGGAGAACCCCACATTCTGTAAGTAAACAAACTGCCCAAATCTGTGACTAACCCCTGAAATATGCATTCACAGGGTAGACTCCAAGCATCTCAGCTAAAACACAAAGAATGGACAGAGGTTTCAGCCTCTTCCCACCAAAAAATAGATTCAGCTTTGAGTCTGTGTGTCTATTTAAGTTAATTGGCCACTGAAACCAGAACAAAAAAATTAAGACTCTTTAAAGGGATATAGCTGGGTCCAGAGTTTCTGCAACATACCTTATACAGTGTTTAGAAGACAATTCAAATTTACTAGATGCAGACAAAAATGGTGACATAGGGGACCCCAGCCTCCATCCCCCTACAAATATCAATGAGCAAAAACAACTCTGGGGGAGTTCTGGAATCCACTTAAGAAACTTAGTAACAGAATGGGACATAAAGCCTAGGAATAACCACACAAGGAGAGAAGAAAGACAGCTTTATTTTGCTTGCATTATCCCTCCCCCCGAAGCCAGCATTGCTCAGTGCCAAGAGGGACTTCCTAGCTAGAAAGGGTTCCCCTTGCCAAGAAAAGAAGAGTTTCCATAGCTTTTCAGGTCACTGCACAAAGGCCCTGCTTTGGTTTCATCCCACCCAGACTGGCAAAGCTGAGATGTATAGATACAGCTGGGGACAAGGAAGAAAAGCATGGGCTGCCAGTAGTAATCACACAGTGGGAGCAATTGTGGTTCCCAGTGACCTGCTCTGCAGAGAAACCCAGCAGATTTCACCACCAAAAAAGCCAATGGCCAGCACAGCTGCTATGAACTCCCTGCAAATCTCAACAGCTTTTACTCCACAAGTATTCACATTTGCTGACACCCTTCATCTGCATCCTGATCTGCTCACCACCCCATCCTCCAAGCTCAGGAACTGTATGAGCAGCCAGCTCAGGCCCTCTGTTGATAGTTAACAATACTGTATTATATATTTGAAAATTGCTGAGAGAGTAAATCTTAAATGTTCTCACCACTAAAGGAAATGGTAATTATGTGACAGGATGGAAATGTTAGCTGATGCCAGGGTGGTAATCATTTTGCAATATGTGTGCTCATCAATTCAATGTTTTGTACACTTTAAGCTTACACAATGTTATATGTCAATTATATCTCAGTAAATCTGGAACCAAGTAAAAATAAAAACAAATTTACTAAGCATAGGAAAAAACACAAAATTGTAGCAACTTATATTCAAGAGAAAGGGCAATCTACAGAGATTGACTCAGATGCTGGATTTAGCAGAGAAAGAGTTCAAAGAAGATTTTATGTTTATTTTCAAGAACATAAAAGAAAACAAGACAGTAATGAATGAGCAAGTAGGAAATTGAAGCAGAGAAACTGAAATTATAATGAAGAATAAAATGAAAATTCCAGAATTAAAGTATATAGTAAAATAAAACTTTACAATAAAAAAATTCACTTAGTGAACTTAACAGTATATTGGCAATGATTTAAAAAAAATAGCAAAATAAAGAGTTAGTACACTTAGGGCTTCCCTGGTGGCTCAGTGTTTGGGAGTCCGCCTGCCGATGCAGGGGACACGGGTTTGTGCCCTGGTCCTGGAGGATCCCACATGCCGTGGAGCGGCTGGGCCTGTGAGCCATGGCCGCTGAGCCTGCGCGTCCGGAGCCTGTGCTCTGCAACGGGAGAGGCCACAACAGTGAGAGGCCTGCGTACCGCAAAAAAAAAAGTAATTCTGTATATTGTTGCAATGTATTAGCCATTCCCTACTGTGGGGAATACACTTACCATAGAAGTGGTCTCTGTTCATTTAGAGCTCCCATTCTACTTGGGACAAAAAGAAAGAAAAAAGGAAAAAAAGGAGAAGGAAAGAGAAGAAAGAAAAAAAGGAGAAAAGAAAGAAAGAAAGAGAGGAAGGAAGGATGAAAGGAAGGAAGGAAGGGAAGAAGGAAGGGAGAACAAAATCAAAGAACAAGGGGCTTCCCTAGTGGCGCAGTGGTTGGGAGTCCACCTGCCGATGCAGGGGACATGGGTTCGTGCCCCGGTCCGGGAAGATCCCACATGCCGCGGAGCGGCTGGGCCCGTGAGCCATGGCCGCTGAGCCTGCGCGTCCGGAGCCTGTGCTCCGCAACGGGAGAGGCCACAACAGTGAGAGGCCCGTGTACCACAAAAAAAATAAGTAAATAAAAAATAAAAGAAGAAAAGCAAGCAATGAAGTTAATGAAGATTGATGAGTAAGTCAGTGGCTACTTTAGATTGGGTGGTCAAGGAAAGCTTTTTAAAGAAGTAATATTTGAGCTAAAGTCTGAGTAATATGAAGGAGTCAGCCTGGAATAATCAGGAGGAAGTGTAGTATTAGTAGAGGTAACGTTTAGTGTAAAGGCCCTAAAGCAAGAATGAGCTTGTCTTATTGGGAGAAGAGTAAGAAGGCAGCCAGGATGCAGTGTAACTGGCAAGAGGAAAAGTGATGAGAGCTGAAGTGTGAGAGGTAGGTGAGGTCCAAATTATGCAGTTTTGTAAGAGAGCATTAGGAATTTGGATTACATCCTAAGTTCAAATGAACACCATTGGAAGATTTTAGGCAGGAGAACACCATGATATTCTTTATGTTTCAAACAGCATCTCTGGCTTCTGTGTGTAGAGAATGGACTGTAGGGGGCAAGAGTGGAAGCAGGAAGACCAATGAGGTGTTTCTGCAGTCGTTGGGGAGAAATGAGGTGGGTTGGATAAAGGTGATGGTAGTAGAATTTCAGATAAGTTTGGGGAGTAGAGATAACTTGGGTATCACAACACAGGAGTGAGTTGATTCAGTGAGTAAAAGGATTAAGAATAACATCTAGTCCTAAAGCCTGCAAAACTGTTTGGAAAGTGGTACCATTTATTTTATTGGGGAAGATTGGGGTGAGGAGTAGATTTCTATAAGGGGCAGACTTGAGTTCTGTTTGGTTAGTTTGTGTTTCTAATAGCTATTAGACATCTGTGTGGACATGTCAAGTAGGCATTTAAAGTAGGAGTGTGAACTAGGGAGAGGTCAAAGTTGAAGAAATACTGGCAGGTGGAGAGTATTTGACACTCAGGATAGGATTAGTTTATCTGGGGAGATAAGGTAAATAACAGAAGAGAAGAGAGGTAAGGTGGAACCCAGATCTTCCACCACTTAGGGTTAGGGGTTTTTCTCTTTTCCTAAGGGAGCCTCCTCACAAAAGTCACTAAATTTCCTTCTCACTCACCATAGTCCTAGTAATGACACCAGTGTCTTAGAAATATCTGATATGATTGGATTAGTTCTTGTATAGTTTGGCGCAATTAATCGTTTACATAATTGGCTGGGGATAGATGATTGGGGTTCCCCTCAAGCTATGTGATGTCAGCTCTATGTGATTACTAAGGCCCCCAAATGAGAAAGTTCAGTGCCTGTATGTTGAAACCTAAACCACAGCCACCAAGGTCACATCAACCTGGATGGTTTGATGAAACTGGATGCAAAGAGATGGTCTGACCTCAACTGTCAGGCTGGCTGCTATCTACTCTAAAATCTATTTCCTCATTAATTAATTAGTCTGTTAGTTTGTTCATTTATTCTTTCCACTCATTCAAAAAAAACTGATTAATTGATTAACATATGGTGGTAAAATATATATAGCATAAAGTTTACCATGTTAACCATTTAAAATGTACAGTTCTTGGCATTAAACATACTCTCACTGTCGTGCAAACATCACCACCATTATCTTCTTTTTCATCTTCCCAACCTAAAACTCCATACTCATTAAACAATTAACTCCCCATTCTGGGAGGTCACAGCTCTTCTCAGAATAATTCTATGACATTCTTTCTCTTTTTCATTGTGTTACATTTGCACCAAAGGTGAAAAAGCAATGGTGGCGGGGCTTCCCTGGTGCCGCAGTGGTTGAGAATCTGCCTGCCAGTGCAGGGGACACGGGTTCGATCCCTGGTCTGGGAAGATTCCACATGCCGCGGAGCAACTGGGCCCATGAGCCACAACTACTGAGCCTGCGCGTCTGGAGCCTGTGCTCTGCAACAAGAGAGGCCGCGATAGTGAGAGACCCGCGCACCGCGATGAAGAGTGGCCCCCACTCGCTGCAACTAGAGAAAGCCCTCGCACAGAAACGAAGACCCAACACAGCCAAACATAAATAAATAAATTTTTTAAAAAGTATATGCTTTGGAGCCAGAATGCTGGGCTTGAAGCCTGTTCTGCCATTTTGGTAGCTGTGTGACCCTGAGCAAGTTACTTGGACCTCAATTCTTTCCCTGTAAAATAGACATTGTAATAATGATGACTTCAAAACTTTGTTGGATGACTGAATAAGTTAATATATACAGGAGCATAGAATGGTACCTGAAACACAGAAATAATTAAATTAAAGGTGGTTATTATTATTTTTCAGCAGCTTGATAAGGCCAGTGAAGGATGAACATAGAATTAAACATGAATCTTGTCCACAGAATGCTGATAGATGGAGAAAGGAAATACATCATGTTTAGAACTAGCAACAATGCGAAGAAGAAATTGTTAAGAAATGTTAAAGAAGTATGTGGGAAGGGCAGTACGGCTTAGGGAGGGATACATCAATATCACTTTCAGGAATAGGGAAGCTTCACTTCAAAGCTGATTTTAAATTTGGGCTTTGAAGGATGAGTAGGAAGGAATTATGAGCAGAGGGCATGGCACGAATAAAAAACATCACGACAAGAAAACATGAAACCAGAGAGTGTATTGGTCAGTGTCCTGGCAGGAATCAGCCTACTCAGACAGGATAATTAAGGAAAGTCCAACGTTGTGGGCAGGGTCAAGTGATGTTAACAAGGGTTATAATGCAGTACCTTGGGGCTCACAACAATGGAGAGCCCTTACTACCCCTGAGCCTGAAAGACTGAGAGGAGGGAGGGATTACGGAAATCCAGAGAGGGGAGCTATAGGCAAAGGGTTGCCTGACAGGAGCTGTAACTTCTGTAGATGGGTGGCGTTACTAACGGCAAACTTGATCTAACACCCATAGAATCTGATTTTATCCTTTTTAAAATATAGTCTGTAATACAAAGAGGCAAAGTCCTCAACTCTTTCCCTGCATAGGTTGAGCCTTCCAGGATCAGGCTTTCTCTGTCTGGGATATAATTCTTGCTATGGTCCTGGAGGCAATGCAGGGTGGCTGGTGGTTAGAGAGGTTGGTTCCTTAGGAGAATCAGTATTGCCTTGTGAAGTAATTGCCTCATGTATATCACTAAAAGTTTTTATGCAGCGGAAGGTAGAGTCTATCAGATAAGGCTGGGAACAAGGGGCCTCCGTCTCCATGGATTCAGGAGTTTCGGAGGGATTAGCAGATTCAGAGTTTGCAGACTCTTCTGATTCATCTGCTTAAATGTCCCCTCTCATGTCCTGGTATTCCACTCCTTTCCCACCGGTGGTCTTACCTTGACGTAAGATATCTGGAAAAATTTGATATTTAGCTTTCTCTGAACTTTCTAGTTCAGCCGTATCTGCCGTGCAACTACAGGGATGAGAGCCACCTTCAAAGCTGTCATGGCATCTTTCTGATTTTCCACCCAAGCACTAAGCTAGGAATTGCCCTTTCCCCCGTGTACTCTCGCTATGTCTGGCAGCAGCAGTGTCATCTGACCTCACAGCTTAAGAATTGCTATTGTCATTTTAGTGTCAGAGCTTCCAGATTTCTACCTGTCCCACATTGCCAGTGTTATTAATTTGAGTACTCTGTTTTTTTAACTTTTTATTTTATATTGGAGTATAGGTGATTAACAATGTTGTGATAGTTTCAGGTGTACAGCAAAGGGATTCAGTTATACATATATCTATTCTTTTTCAAATTTTTTCCCATTTAAGTTGTTACATAATATTGAGCAGAGTTCCCTGTGTTATACAGTAGGTCCTTGTTGGTTATCCATTTTAAATATAGCAGTGTGTACCCCTCAGTTCCAAACTCCCTAACTATCCCTTCCCCCCAGTAACCGTAAGTTCGTTCTCTAAGTCTGTGACTCTGTTTCTGTTTGTAAGTAAGTTCATTTGTATTGAAATCCAGGTAACCAGTGTCCTGTTTCCCTCTTTCAAGGTTATCCACATGCTCTTTAAATCCACCCCCTGAATTACACTGGAGGGTTGGTTTCTTGATGTTACTCCTGTAGTTGTTACTTTATCAGCCAGGGTCCCAGCAGAAAACAGATAAGTGCAAATTACTTCAAACTGTGTAGTTGAAGAGAGTTTAACAAAGAGATTTTCTGCAAAAGTTTGGGGACCTTAATACTTTCTTCCAGCTCTCCGATCTCTTGTTTGTGCTTTCCAATGGCTAAACCAGCTAGAAACCAGAGAGAAAGAAAGACCCCTTTGGTCAGGCTTCCCAATGTACAGAGCAGGGTGAAGAAGGTAGAGAGTGCATTTGGAAATATTGCACAAGTATGCAAAGTGAAAATATTCAGCATAGCTTAAAAATCCATTTTGGCTACCAAAGAAGTTAGTGAGGAGAATAGTGTGAGATAAGGTTGGAAAAGTAATTTAGGACCAGCACATGGAGTGCTTTACATGCTAAAAGCATGTCCCCTAACGCTTGTCTTTGGTAGGTAATGGGGTATCATAGAAGACTTTTGAACAGGGAAATGATATAGCCATAAATATGCCTTTGATAGATTAATATAACAAAAATGTGGAAGATTAATTAGAGTGTTAACAGACCAGGTAGGAGCCTTTGTTGGAGGCTCTGATAATCTAGACAAGGGTTAGTGAGGGTTTTATGCAGTTGGTATAGGGAACAGAGAATAAGCTGATACAAAGGCAGAATTGACAAACATTGGAAACTGATTGGCTGTAAATGTCAACAAAGGGGAATGAGTTCAATATGACTCTTGACACATCCTCCAAAAAAAGAAGGAGCTTGTCTGACCCATGCACTATGCAGACTAAGCTGGCTGTTAGCATTCTCATTAGAAAGAAAACTGAAGTCTCTACTAGACCAAGTTAATACAGCTTGATGGGAAATTTCTACCAGCCTAATTTGATT
Organism: Pseudorca crassidens; assembly: GCF_039906515.1. Taxonomy (NCBI): domain Eukaryota; kingdom Metazoa; phylum Chordata; class Mammalia; order Artiodactyla; family Delphinidae; genus Pseudorca; species Pseudorca crassidens. Next base: position 103,019,486 of record NC_090304.1, read on the forward strand.
TTTCTATCACATTATTAAGATATGAAAGAAAATGATTAATAATAGAGGATCCTATAATATGAGAGAAATCTCAGCATAGAGGAAACATTCACGCAATGATTTTAATCCCTTGATATGGAGATGACATCTTTTCTAGAACTGAATGGACATAGTCAAACATGGGCTGTTAATATTTGACATGCCAATTGAAATATTTGCAATTTCTGCTCTGAATATGCTCTGAATATGATAGGTTCTAGATTTTTCCCAGTTTAGGAGGGCCATTCGTTCACTGCCACTGACTGGATCTCTAGCTGGATCTTTCAGTTTTAAAAATTAATGGGCCTTTGAGAGCAAAACTTCTTTTCCACACTGATGATGTTGAAAAATAACAATAACAACAATAATAAAACGATAACAATTAGCTAATGCTTATCAACTACTTACTATATGCCAAACCTTATGCGAGGACTTTCTTATTTAATCCTCACACATCCGTCTGATGTAGGCACTATTTTTAGCCCAAATTTACACATAAAGAAGTTGAGGCACAGAGAAGTTAATTAGTTACCCAAGACCACACAGCTAGCAAGTGGTGAAGTCTAATTAAGAATCCAAGAGAAAGCATTTTGCTCTACCCTGATGGTAACTGGGTTTTCCTTGAGATGAAGCTAGAGAGAGTAGATGTCTGGAAAACATGGCCTGATAAGAATTGTGAGCTTCGGTAGAATGAGACAGTCAGTTAGAGGAGCGAGTTGGGGAAATTAATACTCTGGTGGCAGACTTCACCTCTGGATCTTCTGTCAGTTCCTCCCATTGGCTGAACCCAACTAGAAGCTGGAGGGAAAAAGGGTCAATTGATACAAAGTTGTAAGTCAACTTTTTGTAGCACAAAGCATCTCTGGAAACATCCTAAGTCTTCCTGAGACTTTGGTGAGTTTCTGGAGAGGTATGATTCTTTTATTCCCTTCCCTTCAGAGGCCCTGCCTTGCCACTATCTCTAAACCGTAGAGACTCATCAATGAAACTCAGTACCTTTGCAGTTCTTCCCAAAGACTCTTTTCCCACAAAACATTAGGGTGCAACATAAGAGTAAACATCCTATTAGATAAATCTGTTTTGTTATGTATCTGCCTTTACTCTCTTCAGCCTCCAGGCTCCACAAGCATTCTCCTTCCTTTCTTGGTCCCCATCCACCCATTTCAATGTCTGCTTACTATTTTATTCAGTGCAATCTAATTCTCTCTGGCTCCAAATCTTGGACTCACACTCTTGTCAAGTAGCTCATCGGATCAAAGTCAATCTGTTTCGTGTTCACTCCCTTTAGAGTTAGGATACACTTCCTGCTATATATAGGGGGTAGCGTGTGTGCATAGGAAATAGGTGTTTGGTATTTCTACTACACCAGGACTGAAGGAGAGGTTGTTGACCAGAAGGTATGATTTGATGGTTGTAGAGATATTAATTGTCCCCAAATATTGCCTCAACCTTGGACAGACAGCATAAAATAGTAGAATGTGGAATATAGAGTGAAAAGATGTGGGTTTACATACTAATCCAACCGTTACTAGTTTTCAACACATGAAATATGTTACCTAAACTCAAGTAAACAATAATACCTGCTCATCATAGTATTAGTATATAGAATTAGAGACAATTCACCATCAGTCTCTTATACTTATTCATATCTTACAGAGGACTGACTGCCTTTGTTTTAGACCCTTTTTTAAGGATATATATATATATATATATATATATATATATCCCTATGGAGAGAAGAGGAAGTTTCTCACTGTCCAGTATAATAAAGATAACATGCAGATATAAACTACTATGTATAAAGTAAACAACAAGGTCCTACTGTAGAGCACAGGGAACTATATTCAATATTTTGTAATAAACCATAATGGAAAAGAATAGATATATGTATACTGAGTTGCTTTGCTGTATACCAGAAACTAACACAACACTGTAAATCAACTATACTTCAATTTAAAAAAAGATAACATGCAAAGATAGGCATATGCTTAATGCACATTATATAAGACTTGGTTCCCTAAAGTTACTGCTACTCTTCTATAATGGAGCTTATTGCATTCTTCAGGAGTCACCTGGTCCAGTTCACTAAGGGAACTGGGCTATAGGAACTGGGGATAATGCTATTACTCTGTCTATGACGATTACTGTAACAGTCCTTTATCTCTGAACCAGGAGCTTCATGTCTTCTGCCAGCATCCATGAAACTGTGGCAGTCTAATTTGTCAGCTTTCAAATAGGGTAAAATCTATCCCGTTTAATTTCTCAGTTTTTGACACCTGGTATCTAGAAATTTCACAAGAGATTGTGGCAGAGAGAGCCCTGGACCAGGACTCAGTTAAACAGCTGGCTGTGATACTTCCTAGTGGTGTGACCTTGGACAAGTCACATGAGCATGCTAAACTTCAGTTTCTTTACTAGGAACGTGGAGCTAAGAAAATATGCTTCATCTGCCTCAGGGTAACTCTGTGAGAATCAAACATGATAATACTTGTGCAAGTACCCTGAGCTGTAGCAAAGGTACTTTATCGTATTGAAAAATAGTAGTCTTCTTACCATACTCTTCAAAGGAACCTGTTTTTTCTAATATATATTTTGGGAAGGACCACACTAGTCGCATAGTGGGCACTAATGAACTTGTGCATTTCTCAACGTTGCGTTTGATTTGCCTCCTATTAGGTTTAATAATAATGTCCAAATCATTTCATGTCCATTTAAAAAGAAGTCCAAAACAATCATTTCAAAGAATAAATATAAGTGAACTGCACAGGACACTTAAACAGGAGCAGAAGAGATTTTTACGAGTTTATTGCTTGTAACTCCTAATGAGAAAGGTACATGAGTATGTATCAGAGCTAAGTGCCAGTGCGCTAAGGATCAAGGGGGATGCGTATCACTCAGAAGCTAAAATCACATCCATTTCCGAGTGAAGACGAGCTTTATGGAGTATCATAGTGACAGAGCCTCTTGCTAAAGAGTGATTCCTGAGAAGTATGATTGAAAAAAAAAAAAAACTGGTTTAGAATGGAGAGAAAATCCACGTCTATGCACTGAGAAATGAATTGGAACAGTGTAGATAATCAAACTACGCCTAAACTATCCCAATTTATTTCTCAATGTACAGGTATGGTCATTAACAAATTAGCTAAATTCAAGATGACTTTTTATGTTCCCTGTAGCCAAGGAGAGAGTGTATGCTTCCCTTTTCTATCTAGCTATAACAATAACATTGGCTTGTGGACCCTTATTTTTGTACTTGCATATGTTTTCTATTGCTCTCTGATTATTTCTTTCATTTACATTGTGTTTCCACAAATAGGCTAAATTTCTTGATCACGTAGGTTATACCTTAGACTTTGCTTATTACTCCCAGAATGACTTGCACATCACTGGGGATATCACAGCCTCCATTTTGTTCAGTTAAATTGAATTGATTAAAAGAGAGGCTGCTGGAGAAGCACGGATGCTCTTCTGAAGCTCAAATGGGAGAATGGCAGTGGGTTATGCTAGAGAAGGTGCTAGAGAAACACAAAGGAGGCTGAGTGATCACACAAGTGTTTGCTCTGGCTGCAATCCAAGTGGAGTAATTACATCCTGTCTCTCGAAAGCCCCCTGCAGGTCCCATCAGATGTGGTACTCAGCTTCATTCCTCTTCTACAGTTTGTGCTCTGGTACATAGAGGCTGCACACAAGGAGTGGGCTGAAGATCCGGGAAGCTGAGTGAGTGTGATGGAGAACCTCAGTGTAGCCCTGTACCTCCCTCCATCTCCACAGGCCAATGACATGTTTTATCTTAAGAGGGGTGGCTGGCATCATCCCCTGAAAAGAGACCACAAAAACAGGGGTAAAAATTCTTGAAGAAGCCCAGCTTTGGTTAAGCAGTCTCCCTCCCTGCCAGAGAGGTTAGTATAATTATCTGATGAACTGTGAGCCATACGGATAGATATTAAGTTTTGGAAATTCAGGGCCTCCTACCATTTGACTTTGGCCTAAATTATTTAGACACTTCATGTAGTTCTGGTCACAGTGCTGCCCTCAAAGAGATGGAGAGAGGAGGTGGGGTGATGGACTCTCCCACCCCCGTCTACTCCCCATTACACTGAGGCCCCTTAGGAACAAGCTTCTCAATGATTTCCTCTTCTTGGCCCATAATGAAGTCAAATTGACTCTGATCGTCATCCATAATTAATGAGCCCATCGGTTGTCTGCATCTCCAGGCCATTTGGCAGATGACACTGTCGATTTACTATGGTGCTTGCCATTCTGGAAGCTTCTCAAAGTGGTTTATGTTGTGAAAGCTAGTTATAAAAGTCTTTGCACTTTGGGCATTCTCCAGGTTTTGACATTCTCTGTGTTACTTTTTCTTCCTGGAACTGTGGCAGAAGAGGAATAACCAAGTTATATTGTCAGAGTTCATTTTTCCCCTCTCTACTGCAAGGTGAATAAAACAAGAAAACATGTATGTATTTATCCAGCCAATGAGAAAATACATTCGCTAAGATAAATGGCACTGTAGGAAAGGTATGAGGCACTCAGTGACCCAACATCAAAAAGAAAGATTTATTTTGAAGGTTCAGACTTGTCCAAGGAGCAGTATTCAACCAAAATTCGAAAGCTTATACCCTTAAAAAATTCTTTGTTGCAGTTCAAGCTAAGATAAATGGCTCAGGTATTAGTGAGAGCTGAGTGAACCCAGGTAATAGTTTGAAATAAAAATAACACACCAGGAATGTATCTATGTATCTATGTATGTATCTATCTATCGATCTAGTATTAAATACCCTAACAGAAAATGATCACCATGTTTTTTATCATCACTGGGACTGGGGGATTCTGGCACAGGACTTTTGTTTGACGTCCTATATATTAATTCATGATTAGAAAAGGATCAGGTGAGGTGGGGTGCTCAGTGAGATGTAGCCATACCAGACAAAAATGTGCCATGTAAAATTAAAGACCTAGGATAAATCTTAGGTCCATATTGCAAACCATGTACCCTTTCCAAAGCTCTTTTAGAAAATTAAACTTTGTAAAAATGCCCACAAACACTGAAGGATATTACCTGAGATTCTCTTATTTGGAGGTGTTTTTTCTGGTTAAAAGATATAAATCTGAGGCCAATATGGTTCTTCAGAAAGTAGGCACATTTTTGTTTAGATGCTTTAAAAATTATCTTCCAGTGATGGAATTCCAGGAAAGGCAGGTCCAATAATGGAATTTTCTCTGCACAAATTCTGCCTCTGGGGAACACGTTCAGTCCTGGAACCCAAGAAATTTCTCTATATCTTCCGAGCTCTTGCTTCATTTTGCTAATCACTAGCTCCCCATTAAGTTGTTGAATTAAATTTCAGTCATAGCTTCATAGGAGACCTACTTTCTGACCATGATTTTACATTTTACCAATTGTATTTCCTTCTGATTCAGTCCACAATGTTTGGAAAGTTTAAAATACTTAAACTTTCTCCTTGGGAGCATACCTTTGTTTACTTTTCTCAAAGCAGAAACCTTCAGTGTACCTCACCTAACAGGAAAAGTCCCAGACGAGCAGACAAAAGCCCCCTCCAGCAAATAATGGGACCAAGATGGTTAGATTGAGAGTATTTAAGTCGTTGTTATATAAATAAAACAAGTGTGAGGGGGCTGTCCCCATTGTCTTTGGGAATTTCAGGAGCTTGATATTGAATGAGTCAGTGTTTGGATAGATATATGTTTTAGAAGATCAATGAGTACATAAAAATACAGATTTTGCCCAGAAAGGTGGTGTTCTTCATAAACCTTACCTCATCCTTCGCCATTACCAAGTGTTGTATTCTACCTGGGTTGTACTTCTTTGCATGATTCCATGAAGACCTTGATGTGTTAGCTCTGTCAATTGTGCACTGGTTAAAACAACTGGTTAAACCTCCCTCAGTGATCAGTGGGCACAACTCCTTCAAGGAGACGTAAAAATGAATTAGTACCTGTAGACCTTCGCTGCCAGGTGATTGAGAGAAGACGCTAGAAAGTTCAGGTGAATTATGAATGTGGCCATCTCCTTCCTCTGCCTGCTACTCCATGGTATCTCGTCTTTGGACTCACTAACATAAAATCCCACCCCAGATTTTCTGCCTGGAGAGATGATGTTGTTGGTATTTGAGAGAATGGAGACATTGGGATTTTAGGTGTGATATCTTGGAAATAAAGTAACTCATATGCTCATTGGTTTCTTATGGGTTTCCTGTCCCTACAGTTTCTAATTGTCTTAGAAGAACTCAGTACTCTTGGTAAGGTGGGAGTGGGGAAAGGGTACATGAAGTTGTTCCTGGCCATTGTAATCTTTGTTTAATATAACATTTTATGTTTTATTTAAATTATTAAAATATTACTTAATCATTGTTGAAGACTTTTAAACAACAATATATATGTGTGTGTATATATATGGTATATATATTATATAATATGGTATACATATTATGGTATATAAAATGGTATATATATTATTTTATATATATATATGTGTGTGTGTGTGTATATATATATATATATATATATATATATATATACCATAATTTCACAATCCAGAAACAACTGCTATCAAAATTTGGAGTAATAATATTTTGGAGTATTAATATTTTGGATATTAATATTAATATTTGGAGTATATACACACAACACAAATAGTTGGACATACTATTTAGGCAGTTTTGTATCTTGCTTTTAAAACTTAACAATATAACAGAGCACTTTGTCAGGCTATGCAAACTCATTAAACAGGTAATTTTTAATGGTTACATAGGAGGTATTTCATTATAGGACAGTGCCATGTTTTATTTAGTCCCGGTAATTTTGAGAAGTAGAAGAAATGATTATTGTTGAAATAAAACATGTAGGTGGTGACATAAGACGTGAAAAGAATGGGAATTCCATTTAATTATATTCCACAATAATTCACTGGCTACTGGACATATGCAAGGTCATCTCTTGATTCTGAGGCCACTAGGATGAGTAAACAACTATCTTTTCCTCAAAGGATATTCCACAGTAATCACAACAACCACTTTATTTTGTATAGCAGTTCGCAGTTTTGCTAACTTCTTCCATTCATTTGATCTTCACAAAGAGGTAGGTAGAATTCATGATGCCCATTCTACAGATGAGACTCACAGAGTTTAATGACCTGTGTATAGTTACCAAGCAACAAGTTGGCAGTTTTCTCTGTCCTTCTTGCTGGCCCTTAACCCTCTGCTCTCTGCTCCCCCAGCAGGGCTCTCTGTTTGCATTCCGACTGTTTACTTGTCTTTCATCATCTGGTCCCTCTGGCTAGTGGGCTGCTGTGGGGAGGAATAGCTAGTCTCCTGCTTCCCTTGGTCTTCCTTCATCCATCACTATCCTCACCATGTCCTCAGGATGTTGTTCTTGCTGAGAATTAATAGTACGTGGACCCTGTAACAATAGCCTATGAAGTGGCGGAAAGGAAAAAAGAGGCTGTGAAGCAAAATCTTTCAGGAAGGAGGGATGGAGAGAAGAATGGGGCAGTGGAAGGAAAGGAAAGAGAATATAAGCATCTAGGCAGCTGAATGGGGAACATAAAAGCATCCAAGGAGGGGGAGAAGGGAGGGGACTGCTTTGTTGGGGAAGGTGGCTGAATAAGAGAGATAATGAGAAAGGGAAGGGGGACTCCTTTAAGCCGCCTCAGCATCCTGAGCCTTGGGTTATTTTGTTGTTATATTTTAATGGGCTTTGGCTCTTTTTTTCTTTTCTCTCTCATCGCATTAGTGGTACTATTCAAAAGGGAAAGAAAAAAAAAAGGAAAATGGTAATAGTCAATTTAGGGGGAAAAAGGAAACCACACACACAGGGAAAAATCACCAGACGCCAGCATAAAGATGCACTCACCTTTTCATATGGGTCTCTCTGCCAGCCGGTACAGAGCTGACACAGCTCTCCGTAAAAAGCGGGCATGGAACAGCAGGAGAGGTCCCAACAGGGAGGACTGGGGAAAGGGGCAGAAATGGGGGCCCCAGAGGGCAGGGGAGGGGTAAGGCAACCTGAGGGATTGAAGGGTCCAACTGCAGACTCTCAGAAATATCTGGCTGCCTTCTACTCCAGAGGTAGAGCTGCCATTAGTTGAAGTTGACAGAAGACAAGCCAGAAAGACAGATGCCCATGGATGTTCTGGATGGCCAGGATGGATTTCCTGTCGGAATTCCTGGTGGCTGTCACTGACATTTCCTTCCTCACTGACTTGGTTGTTACCATTATCATCACCTTTTGGTCTTCATTGCTAGAGAATTTCATTGCCATCTGAGTAATCATATTTATCCCTTCTGATGCCCTGTGGCCAAAAGGGCTTGTGGCGTGCCTGATGTAAAGTTTGCCTCCTTAGAAATAAATGGACAGAGAGTAGAAAAGAGTTTCTAGTTTCACTTTTAGATCTTATTATAATTTGTGGACTACAATACTATTGATCCTTTTGATTAAATATATTATCAATGCATTTGTGATCATGATGATGATAGTTTACATTTCTGAGCTTTCAGTTCATCCCAGGAACTCTCTTAAACAAGCTGTGAACACTGTTGCCTCTATTCTTCACAATTATCTTATGAGATAGGTACCACTATTATCATTTCATAGATGCATGAATGGAGTCCTGAAAGTGGTAACTTGACTCAGCTATTAAGCAAGATTGGAAGCTATTAGAAAGTTTTGAGCAGAAGAGTGACATGATCTGATTCATATATTTTAAAAGAATCACTTTGACTGCCATGTGGACTTCAGGGGACAGGGACAGAAAGCCAGAGGTCATTTAGAAGGTGAGAAATGATGATGGCTTGGACCAAGGTGGGAACAGTGTAACTGATGAGAAATGGTCACTTTCTCAGTGATTTGATAGAAATTAAAAAAAAAAAGTTCTGATGGATTAGCTCTGAGAGAAGGAAAGAAATCAGGGATGAAACCATGGTTTCATCCTGAGCAAATAAAGGATGTGTTGCCTTTAACTGACAAGGGAACAACTGCAGGAGGAGTGGTTTCAAGGAGGAAGATCGAGATATCAGTTCAGGGCATGTTAAGTCTGAGATGTCTATTAGATGTCCAAGATTTGTGGTTAAAGGTAGGTGTCAGGACTGGCTACCTAAATTTGGGAGTCACCCATGTAAACATGGCATTTTAAAGTCATCGTGCTGAATGAACTCATCAAGGGAATGAACCTTTGAGAGCCATGGGCACTCAAATGTTTAAAGTTCAGGGAACTGAGGAAGGACTAGAAAAGGAGACCGAGAAAGATCCACCAGTGACATAAAAAGAAACCAAGAATGTTCTTTTGAGTCCTAGAAGCCTAGTGAAGGGGCAAAAGTGATCAATCCCATCAAATGCTTCTAACAGATCAAATGAAATAAGGACTGAAAATTAGAAGCTGGATTTAACCACATGTTGGTCACTGTTGACCTTGACAAGAGCAGTTTAATTGGAGACAGGCAAAAGGAGGGAAAGCCAGATTGGAAAATGTTCAGGAGGGAATAAAAGATAAATTGAGACAGTGTACATAGACAAATACTTCCAGGGAGTTTTGTTTTAAAGGAATGTACAAAATAAAAAAGGATCAGTAGATTGAGAGAGATGTAGCTATAATTTAAAGAGAGTCTGTTTTTTTGTGTGAAAAATTACAATGTGCTTGGATGTTAATGGAAACAGCCCAGCAGTGGAGAAGAATTAAGAAATAAGGAACGATGTGTGAGAGAGAAGAGAATTTCTGTAGTGATATTCTTGAGTAGGGAGAGGTGATGGGATCAGGTGTCTAGGGTTAGGAGCTGGGTTTGGCTAGTAGTAAGCACTGTTCCTCAGTGACTAACGTAAGGGCGGGCAGAGTAAGGGCTCAGATGTGAATAGATACAGCTTTATAAAAGCTCTTCTCTGCTCGCTCTCAGAGAAATAGGAAGGAAGGTCATTAGCTAAGAGTAAGGAAGAGGAAAGAGTTGTTGGAAGTTTGAGAAGAGAATAGAAGGTATGAAGAATTAATTTCTGCTGGAGATTTTTATTGTTTTCTACATTTGACACTATTTTATGCCATGAAATATACCATAGCAAATAAGCACAAGCATCCTTCTCTTTTGAGTTGGATGCACTTGGATTTTTTCCAACGGTAAGCATATGTAGTTGACATATTGTGTTGCCTTTCATTGCATGCCACTTGCTCCTCATAGGGCCCAAGTGTGATGCCTGTGGATTTGATTGCATCACAGGAAGACCCCATAGAGCTACTGCTGCAAAATGGTAAAGGGCCATTATGGTAAAGGGCCTTTAGGGTCCAGGTATAAGAGTTGTATGGCATTCTCTTGGCCTTTGAGCTCTTTTTTTTGGTTTTGGATTGAATTGGGCATTTCATATTTAGCATTATGTGGATTTCACAATGGTGAGTGTGAAGCACAGTTTAAACAAAGATGTAAAAGGCTGTAGGGAAAAGCAAAAACTGAGAACACAAACGCTTTGCAAGGAGACACTGCTGGGAGCAGCTGTTACTGCATTTTAAAGTGCCACTTATTTTAATTGAGGAGCAATAGGGTAATAATACTGTTCAATAATGGTGAACCTTTGTGTGGGACCCTTAGAGACCTCCCTATGCATGATGTAATGTGGTCCCACATCTCCAAGGGAAAGAGCCAGGTATAGCTGCCTTACTTTTGCAAAACAGATGAAACTGGGTCATAGACTGAACATGCCTCTCCCGAGAATATTCTGAAAGAACTGTTCCTCTGGGTTCCAGATGTAGCCGTTCAAATAAGAGTGACTGTGCAGAGTCAATTGCTGTTAGGGGACTCTTCGGATAACAGAGGTCAGAAGTAATCAGGAGAGCAGTCCACTATGATGTAAATTTTATCCCCACATAAATAGGTTAAAAAGTAAATTTATCCCCAGGTAAATATCTGACAAGTAGGGATGTGTCAGAGATCAGGGTAAGCAAAAGTTCTGAAAGCTACATAGAACCAGGAGCTCAAACCAAGAATGCAATGTAGAAACAGAATCATGGGATTTTAGGAATGCAAGAGACCTTCACGATGATGTAGGTTAGGTCTACTTCATTCCCTTTCCAGCTCTATGAAGTCTGTTTCTGAAGCAAAGATTTCCCCCAACTATGGTCTCTCTATACATCCTGTCAGGAGCAGAGCCAACTGGGATTGAGGTGGACAAACTGATATAGACAGTTGGATGGATGTGCTCAGGTAGGGGGTGAGGGTAGGTAATTAGGTAGGTTGATCCTAAAAGTCATCTTGGTTCAGCTGTGCAAAGTAGAGCTCTTCCCCGACAAAGTGAATTCAGGCCACCTCAATGGTGAAATGATTTCCTGTCTGAATTACCTAGACCAGTGCTTCTTAAATATTAATCTGCATATGAATTACCTGGGAATCTTGTTAAAATGCAGATGGTGCTTCAGTGGGTCTGGAGTGGACCCCAAGATTCTGCATTTCTTACAAGCACGCTGGTGGCACGGTGCTGCTGGTCTAAGGAACACACTTTGGTTGGAGAAGAGAGGCAATTTCCAGGCTTCCATTTTAATATTAACTGCATTTACTCCCCCACTGAATGTTTGGTTGTGTATTCTCTTCCCTCAAGGAGAATTCATTTGCATGAGGTATTTTTAGCTAAGAGGGTCCTCTTGATGGAAGCAATGAATGTTTCTCTTTCTGGAGGGGCTGGCTGGGAGCACTACATCCTCTGCTGTGGATCTGGAGCCATCCATGAGCTGCCACCTACTGGTTGCATGACCTTGCGTGACTTTAGGTGAGTCACAACGTCTCCTGGCCTCAGGTTTCTCGCGTACGAGAACGAGATGGACATTCCCTACACAACTTTCGTTACTGTGTGGAAGTGATTGTGTTGATGTGATTGTGTTAGACAATAGATGTGAAACTATTGTACTTTGCAAGTAAAAAAAAAAAAACTGTTACATAAAGAGAGTAAGTAGCCTTATCATTCTGTCATTTATGCCCAGTATCCAAAATCTAAGCCCCTCTTTGAGTGAAAGCCCTTGATGTGTTTGTAATGTGTGATACAGATGTGAGCATCATGGTTAGCACTGTGTTCTGGACGTTGAGTATTTCTTTAATTGGACTCATTCCTGCTTTCAGAGATGAGACGCTGGACCTCTCCATCCTCATCTCTGCCTTGGCTGATATATTCCATGGTGGCATGATCCCAGGCCACTGGAACCCAGAACCCACGTGCAGGTGAAGATTATGTTTGTCATGACTCGTGGTTATTCCACAAGCTACCACTTTTTGAGTCCTTAAAGCAGCTAGATTTTTATGGAAAACACATGCGTTTTCCTAATTATCTCAGAATATTGTTATTCCCATTTCCCAGACGAGGCAGTAGGGGCCGCAGAGAGTTAAACTAACTAGTTCAACATCACACAGCTGATCTACAACGGCTATAGAATTTCAAATCTTCGCCGGTCTCACTTCAAAGCCTGCCTCAAGTTCATGACGACAAGCTACTGTTTCTCCATCTTGTCCAGGGATTTTCACAAGAGAGTCAGGTGATCTGGACGACTGTGGGAAGCTGGGGAAAGGTGGGCAAGTTGCTGGTGACGGTGACGCACACCGTATTTGAAGCTACTCACCTACATGTGACAAGGTCCGGATTTGGTAATAGGAGAGCAGTGCTCTGGCTTTTTCCCAGGGAGGAGTTATCAGTGACAGAAGGAGAACAGTGTCACTCCTAAGGGGATCAGTCCATCTGTCACTTACAGAGTAAATGAGAGCTCCTATCAGGTAAGGGAGAGGTGACCTCCATTCCAGTACTGAATAGAAAGAGACTGGAGTACAACCCAAGAGGAACAGCTTAAGGAAATGCATGTAACTCGGATTCCCTATGGAAGACCAGGGAGGCCACTGTTCTTTTGGATATTTATCTTTCCAACAGGGTTTCCATCCTTATGATATCTATATTTTTTAGTCACATTGCATTTGTCTTACTTCTCGCAGACTTACTCTGTGGGATGTGTTTTATTCATAATAATTCTCAGATGTGTTATTTCTATGATTTATTGCCCTTTGGTGTTTATCTTACTCTCCCAGTTTTACCTTTTCTTCAACCATTGCCTAATATTTTCGAGTTTTCTTTTTGGTCTGGCCCAAATTTGTCTTCTTTTCATATTTATTTCAGCTGTTGTCTTGTTCTCCCAACATGTTTCCTTCTCAGAATTTATCTTTCTTATTTTGAAAATATGTTCCAGAATATATCTTTTCCTTTTCCCTCCTTGGTCTTTATTTGTTTAATATTTTACATCTTCCCTGTGTTTTGCCGCTAGCCTGGAGCTGGGACGTTCTCCTGGGTCTGCTCTATGGTGGGGAAGGCCAGCTGTTCCCAGCACATGTGGATTTGGAGTGAGCCACTTCCTCTCTTCATGCACCTCAACTTTTCTATCCATACAAATGAGGGATATTAAAAGCCCAAGAGATAAACTGTGATCTCTGCTTTGTCTCAGAATAGCTTTGAGAGTTGGCAAGTATGAATATTTAGTTTGAAGACAGTAAAAGGGATGTTCCTGCGAAAGATATAGTTCGTTTTTCATTTCTCTTATCAGCGTGAAAGAGAGGGCAGGGCAACTTCAGGCATGTTTCTGTAATTTTCTTTTTGACAGATCTAGCCGGTGACAGGTTCTGCAGCAGTGACCGTAGTTATAACATCAGCATTTTCCTAGCTTTTAATGAATATGCAAATTTATATGCTGGAATCACCTTTTCTTATCAAACATGATGATAATACCAATTACGGACATTAACATTTGAAAAGCTACATTTATAGGCACATTCCTAGGACTTTTCTCTTTGATACAATAATCATGTGAGCTAGGGTTATGATCCCATTTATTAGGGGGAAACTGAGACTCAAAGAGATCAAATAACAGCTGGTAAGTGGCAGAGCCAGAACTGGAACCAGTTTCTTCTAATTTTCAGTTTTGTGGTCTTTCCCCAAATCATGTGCATTCATATTTGTTTTGATATGCAGTGTTAGGTATAATTTTTCAAATTACTTTCATTCCTTGGATTTTCTTTTGTGGATTTCCTTGTCTGTCGGCTTTCACTTAGCCTAGTCTTTGTTTTCCTTCAATTTGTCCTGAGTCAGACCCTTCCCTCAAGGCTAGAGACTTTCTCTAGCGAACGTGACTGGCAAAGATGCTGGAGTGGGCGGATTGTGGCTGTTACTGCCTTCTACCTCTTTTATTCCAATCTCTTTTCACACTCTCCACTCCAGAAAATACTTCGTCCTTTTCTGATTCTTCTCTGATGGCTGGCTGTAGAAACGTTTCCAAGAGGGAGAAGATTTAATAAAACACCTTGCTCTGAAAGCAGACTCCTTCTCTGCCCACAGTGACCAGATTATAAAAGTTCAGCCTGACTGTATGAGGATGGTGGCTGCCCAGACCTCGCCTCCCTTTGGCTTTATGCCTTTAAAACTTCTGTGAGCTGGGACCTGTGCTTTCACAGGGATTTGTACTCTACCAGAGACCCTGCTGGTGTTTGATAGATATCCAACTGCTGTCCTGATATCCCTGAGAAGTTGAAAGGGCTTGCGTGCTGCCATCAGACTGTTCAATCCTGGGTATGTTTTAACACTTGACCTTCCTCCAGGGACAGCTGTGAGGGGAGTTCTGTCATCACGCCAAGATGGGCAGTGATGTTCAAACTCTTAGTACATCTGCCTAAATCTCTTGTCATTTCAGAGTGAACTGTGGCTGTGACTATCTCCAGGCTGCTTTTGTTTTCCTAGTTGTGCTACGGCAAGCTCACGCGTTCACCCTCGTGGTTCGTACCACACACCCCTGATTCCACCTCCAGGCTTCCTGGGGATTTTGAAGAAGGTTGGGGAGGCCCCCTTCCATGTCTTTCCCCTCTCCTTTCCTCTCCTGTACTCTTTATTGTGTCCCTTTCCTTCCCTCACCATTGCTCCCTGTTTCTAAGAAGGGGGAGAGGTAGGAAGAAATGCATTTCAAACAAATAAAAACATATCCACATTTAATATACTTTTACTTACACCTAGGAAGACTTTCTTCCCTAAATTCATCTTCCAAAGATATTGTTTTGCTCTTTTGCTCCAGGAGTTGGTGCCCATATATCCCTCCTAAATCATGCGTCATCTTCATCTACTTACTATCCATCTCCAAATCTAATTCAGAATTGTCCCCTAGGTGCCCAGAATTCTGCAAAGAAATACTCTTTCTAGCATTTGTCTTTAGGCCGAAATACTTCTAAGACTCGGTTCCCTTCTTTCTTCATACCTTCTTCTCCCTCTTGTTTATTTTTTCCTTTAATTCCATTTATACCTTTAGCATTTCCCTGGACTTAAGTATTCATTCTGATAATGAATGAAACAATGGTTTGTAAACTGTTGAGTGCTGCATAGATAGAACTATACAATCTATATGTTATTATATTGATTATATCTATTATTATATTCAGGATACTTTGATCTGACAGCATTTACTCTTTTTAACAGCCCGGCTGCATGGGCAAATATTGAGACTCAGAGGACAGTCACATGCCCTCATTCAAGAGGGGGTTAGCAGTCATCATATTAGGTTGCACATCATAACTGTATTATCATCAAGACTACGCAGGCCTGTTTTCTAAGAGTCTTAGATTGACTACATTCATTACCCCAGTAAATGGTCTTCCTGCAATGGTTTTGCCACTCTTCCCATCAAAGGGTTGAGTCTATTGTCCCACCCCTTGAATCCAAACTGGCCTTGTGACTTGTTTTGGTCCACAGAAGCGGTGGAAGGGATGGTGTGCTAGTTCTGAGTCTATACCTCAGGAAATCCTCCATTCCCTCTTTTGCTGCTTTACCTCCACTCTTATAACATGCCTGTACTTCCCTGAGAACAAGCCTGGTCTCACCTGCTGGAACATGAAAGACCAGCCTGCCGGCAGCTGAGCCGCAAAGAATTGCCCAGCTATCCAGTTATGTGTGTTAGTCAGGGTTCTATGGAGGAATAGAATATCTATCATCTATCTATCTATCTATCTATCTATCTATCTATTGATCGATCTATCTATCTATCTACCATCTATCTATAGAGAGATTTTAAGGAACAGGCTTGCATGATTGTGGCTGCTGGCAAGTCTGAAATCTGTAGGGCAGGGCTGCAGCCTAGAAATTCTGGTGGGAATTGACATTGTGGTCGTAAGTCTAAAAATCTGTAGGATGGGCCAGCAGGTGGGAGCCTCCAGCAGGGTTTCTATGTTGCCACCTTGAAGCAGAATTCCCTCTTGCTCAGGGAACCTCAGTCTTTCCCCTTAAGACCTTCAACTGGCTGGATGAGGCTCACCCATATTATCTGCTTTACTTAAACCCTACTGATTGTAAATGTCAATCACATCTACAAAATACTTTCACAGCAACAACTAGACTGGTGTTTGACCAACAGCTGAATACCACTGCCTAGCCAAGTTGACCATTAAAATTAACCATCAGACCATGTACCAGTGAGCAATGATAAAATTTATTCTCAAGTCCCTGGATTTGGTACATAGCACTATCATTAGTGTATTGTTTCAAAAGATGACTGATATACTAAATCAGTTATCAGTTATCCAAAATACTCCCTTTTTACGAGCTAATTTGATTTTCATTAAAAAAACTTATTTCCACTGCCATGGTAGAGCACAGAGTTCAGTGTCAAGCCAAGCCCCCACCTAAGTTTAATCTACTAAAACTAAGACGTGCTAAAACAGAGCCAATGTTTGCTTGTTTTACTTTCTAACAGAGGGCCCGACATCAGGAGGACTGTCGCTGTGCGTTTCCAGTCCAATATACAATGCAAGAACTTCCAACCTTGTGAGGGTCCTGTCTCCCCTTTCATTGCCTTCTCTCAGCAGTGTCTTTTTGCTCTGCAGAACCTAATGCCTCCATTTTATCCTTCTTTTTCCTTCTACCACAATTAGCTTCCAAGAAAGGCCAAGTTATTAGTCATTTACTCCTTACTGTAAACCAAGGAATATTTGCATTTTGAAAACTTATCCTTAATTAGGAAGTGAAAGGCTTTGCTCCTTATGAATAATTCTCAGGCAATATGAATAGGTGAGGGAGATCTTTTTAATGGAGATAAGGAGCAAAAAGTCCTTTCTTGAACCTCTGAAGTCACCCTATTCTATGTATAAGCAATTTAAGGCTGTGGTGCAGTGTTCCCACCTGTTGTTTCTGTCTGAACACCCATTTCTTTTTTCAGGGTTACTGAATAGAGTTTCTATGGAAATACTCAAAAGCAACTTCCTTATGAAGCTGTATCTGATTTTCCTCAGGAGAGTAAATCACTTCTTCTAAATTACTGAAGGATGTTTTTATAATTCTACTTAGCACAGATTATTCTGTCTTGAGTTGTAGTTGCTTGCATCATGCCTGATCTTCCACTGGATGGTGGGCAACTTGAGTAAAGGATCTCTTCTCTCCCTCTCCTCCTTTTCCCTCCCTACTTACACACTTGTAGAAAATCCTCTACTATATGCTGGCGTTGGCCTTGGCCTCAAGAGCAAAGATATAACAGGGTCTTGAGTTTAAAGCACTCATCTGTCATTGGGACTACAGTCTTGTGCATAGAAAGTTATAATGCAGTGTGATGGAGCTATGGTAGATATTGATTTGAGCTTTTTTAATTATAGCAAAGTACTTCATCTCTGTATTGGGGCTCACTGTAGAAAAGGAAAGAATTCACTATTGTAAAGCTTTTTCTTCCTTTTTCTTTTATCCTAACCAACAACTCTTCTGAATTGAAAACAAGGTTTTTTTTCTCCTTCAAGTATATAGTGGAGGTCGATTGTATTTTTCTGGACCGTTCATCTCTCTTCTCCTTTGAAACTTCTTTGAAAATTCTGTCCATGGGCAACTACCATGCTACTGAGTCCTACTGTTCATGGGGCTGGTCATGAGACCCAAACCAAGCTAATCAGAATTTTTCTCTGCAAACTTCTTTTAAAATAAATCTAAGGAAATAGACTATCTTACACCCTGGCAGTAAAGAGAGTGGCCATGGGTCCAGCCTCATGGAGAAACCTAACGTGAAAATTTGAAAGTGATATTCATAAAGAAGCATGGTGAGAGCAAGAGCCCAGTCAGCATCCAGTCTTTGGATGAATTGACTTAGATCAGCTGCAAAACACCCTCTATCTATGGTCTTATAATCGGTCAATGACTTCCCATTCTGCTTAAGTTTGTTTTAATTGAGTTCCTTGGAAAGCAAAAGAATTTGATTCAAACAAGTTTTGACGTATCAGTCTTCCTCCCAATTTGACAATATTTTACTTTTCAATTGCCCACTCCTTACGTTGAGTAAAAATGCACTCTTTTTAAAAAAAATATTTAATAGAGATGAGTATTTTATATCTTGTTTTGCAGAATCTGTGTCAGAGCTTACATTAAATGGTATATTACCATTCAGCGATGATAGAACTTCATTTGGTCCTTAAACGTTTTGTGGAACAATGGAATATGAGCAGGAGAATTCTTGGATTTGATTTGTGAATTTTGAAAGAATTACACTTTTCAGCTTAGAAAACAAACTTCTGAGAGTAGACATTTCAATATGTTTAACTACTCAGCCGCAGAGAAGAGAGATCACAGCACATCCTCAGTTAACAATGAGGAGAAGGGAAAAGAGGAGTGTGGAACTTAAAAAAACACAAAACTAACAATAATGTATATTTAAATAATGAGCAGCACTGCAAATGTCTCTAACTGTTATCCCTTCTTTAGAACCACTGAGTAATTTACAGTAACTTAGGTGTCTTAATTTGAACATTAGATGAAAAACATTCTGAATTTATGATTACATAAGTGTGGTTTTATTATTGTCATCTCCAACCCCATAAAGTTATTCAGTTCTTACTGTTTTGCTTTGTTCTATTTCAGGTATTGTATAAAGAAGTAAAATGAATGGTTTTTGTTGCCATATTTCTTCCCACAGCATTGAGAAAATCAGAGCACTTAAAAAAAAAATGTTTCAAGGCAGGTTAAACTAGGTGCCAAAGAGATCTTAGCTGTAAAGGTGTTGAAAAGAGTGGTCCTGGGAAGCTAATGGAAGTGAAACTTGAAGAGTAGGTCTTTGCTGTACAGAATACAGTGGAAATGGTCCATTAGTTTGGGATAGTAAAGCATGCGGATGCCTGGAATGGAGCTGTCCATGGTATACTTGGGGACTAAGGAGGAGACTAATTTGGCTGGAGCAAAGCACAATCTTTGGGTAGTGAGTTAATGAGAAATTATGTTAGTGAGGCTGGATTGGATCAGATTATTAAGTATCTTGAATGTCAGGCTTAGTCACTAGGGGTTTATCGTGTAAGACAAATAGCTTTTATCTTATGTTGTAACTCTGGCAGGCTCTGGGGAGGTAAACACAATGGGACATGGGTCCTCACCTCATGAGGCTTACAGGCTGTGGTCTATATAAAGAAAGATAATTAAACACACAACATAGTTAAGCAGTATATAATTTAAATAATGACATATTTATTAATCCACATGTTCATTGGGTAATTACTATGTGCCAGGCACAGCACAATGTTGTAAATAGGCTAGATCACAGCTCTCAGACCAACAAGCACTGTGGGAACTTAGGGGCACCTACATATTTCAGAATAGGAGAATAACTGTGCAAATCAAAACCTTCAGTTACCTGCTTAGAAAAAAAAATTTTAAATAATATTTAATAATACACAATATTTAAAAACTGTTTCCTCATTGAAAGAAGTGAAGAAGCTGCTCCTCATTTCCTCCTTTTTAACTGTCCTTTTTGTAATCTTATCAGACTCCAGTGTGGACCCTTTTATTCATCCAGTACTTCTCTGGCCCCTTCCAGATTGCCATCACCTGGGAAACCAGGCTGAGTCTTTCCCCCTGGGCCTTTCTTCTCTCTTCTCTTTGATTCTGTTTGTAGCATTCATTTGCTTATAAGTGACATCAAAGTAATTTTCAGGTCTGCCAACATTGAAATAATTACATATTTTTTTTCCTGTTTGAATATTTTCTGGTTTTATTGAGAGATAATTGACATACCTCACTGTATACGTTTAACGTGCACGGCATGATGGTTTGATTTCCACATATTGTGAAATAATTACCACAATAGTTTTAATTAACATCTATCATTTCCTATACATACAATAAAAAGAAAAACATTTTTCCTTGTGATAAGAACTCTTAGGATCTACTCTTTAATAACTTTCCTGTATGTGATACAGCAGTGTTAACTATAGCCATCATGTTGTACATTACATCCCTAGTAGTTATTTATCTTATAACTGGAAGTTTGCGCCTTTTAACCACCTTCCTCCAAATCCCCTCCCCCACACCTTGCATTTGGTAACCACAAATCTGATCTCTTTTTCTACGAGTTTGGTGGTTTTTGTTCATTTGTGGGTTTTTTTGTTTTTGTTTTTTTTGCAGTACGCAGACCTCTCACTGTTGTGGCCTCTCCCGTTGTGGAGCACAGGCTCTGGATGCGCAGGCTCAGCGGCCATGGCTCATGGGCCCAGCCGCTCCGCGGCATGTGGGATCCTCCCGGACCGGGGCACGAACCTGTGTCCCCTGAATCGGCAGGCGGACTCTCAACCACTGCACCACCAGGGAAGCCCTGTTCATTTGTTTTTTAGATTCCACATATAAATGAGAGCATACAGTATTTTTCTTTCTCTGTCTGTCTTATTTCACTTAGCATAATGCCTTCAAGTTTCATCCATGTTGTTGCCAGTGGTAGGATTTCCTTATTTTTTGTGGCTGAATAATATTTCACTGTACATATATCCCATAACTCCTTTATTCATTCATCCATCAATGGACACTTAGGTTGTTTCCATAGCTTGGCTATTGTAAATAATGCTGCTAGAAACATGGGGGTGCAGATATCTTTTTGAGTTAGGGTTTTCATTTCCTTTGGGTATATTCCCAGAAGTGGAATTGCTGGGTAGTATGGTAGTTCTATTGTTCATTTTTGGAGGAACCTCTATAACCTCTAGTTTTCCACAGTGGCTATACCAATTTACATTCCCACCAACAGTGCACAAGTGTTTACTTTTCTCCACATCCATGCCAGCATTTGTTATCTCTCATGTTTTTGATCATGGACTTTCTATCAGGCATGAGGAATCACACATTCTTAATTACTGGAGTCCAAATTGAAGATCTCAGTACTTCATTAGAATCTCTATGTTGTCAGACTTACTTGGCATTACTGAGTCTCTTGTTCTATGTCTAGAAACAAAGACCCCCTATGCAGAAGTTTCATGGAACAGGAGGATGAGTTTTGACTTTGGGGTTAGACATCTGGATTTAAATTCTGGTTCTGCTGTAGATTAGGAAACTGTACTCTCTTGGTTGGTGCTATGAGAGCCGGGGCTAGACAAAGGAGCTGGGTGTATGGGCTCTTGGCTGCTACAATGGGAACCAAAAGGAACTGAAGGCACCTCTTGAGTGAAGGTGGGCTTGGAATCGAAGGAGGGGATTGAAGTGAAAAATCTATAGGAGGCCAGCAGATGCAAATGGTCCCTAGTGAAGATCCCAGCAGGTGTCTGCAAGCCAGCAGGGCTGGAAGGTTCAGAGGGTAAGTAGGAAGAGATACCAGGAGAGGTGACTTGACTGCTTTGCAAACAAAGAGACAGCTTTTTAAAGGGCTGTCATGGCCTCACTCAAGTTTGGGGTTGAGGACCTTTCTGAAGACTCTGATCTTGGGCAGGCACCATGGAACTCTGTGCCTTTGTATCTGCAAAACAAAGGTATTTTGCCTGCCTCTGAGGTTATCTAGCACATAGTAGGTATTAAAATAAATAAATTCCCTCAAGCAATTCTATTACATGACTCTTTGAACATTTGAGAGGCTTCCTGTACATGCAGCAGCCAGAGGAGAGTTTTGCTGAAAATCCCCTGAGATGCTCAGAGCCTCATAATTGTTTGAATATGCTCACTGCCTTTGTCGATACATTTCAACTAGTGGCACACGCTTTCCTGCTCCAAGTCCCTTCTGTTTTTTCAGGACTTCCTTTTTATTATATGTCTTCCTTAATCTTTTCACCTTCATTAAATTAAGCTCCAGTTTTTGGCCAAACCCTGTTCCTGGGAGAACTCTTAAAAAGTCTCATGTTGATTTAAAATAAAATATTTCTTCTGCGAGTACTGTGGTAGTAGGCCTTGTCTGTACTGAAAGACCTGGAGTCCACACAGCCTTACGTAGCCAAGGATGCTTTGGTTTGATATCCGAAATTATCCTTTCACTGAAAACAATGGGATGCTGGATTATAACTAGTAGGTCCTTTTAAATTTGCTTTTGTTCTTGGATAGAAGCAGCTCATTATAAATCCATTCCTTATTGTGCATTTGAAGGCAAGTGGGGAGATCATGCCTCCCAAACCAAAGGCTCTCCTTTCCTTTCGGTCACTTGAGCTTTCTGATGCTCTGTCCTGTATTCCCACCTGCTCCTGCCAGAGCGAGAGAAAGGGCTGCCTCTTATAGGCACAGAGCAATTAGAATAACAAGGTCACATGCTTTCAAACAAGCCTGCACTGATATCTGTCTCTTTGGCCTTTCTTCTTTATTCCTAGGAATCACGATTAAACCATTTTATTGGCTAGGCTTATCTTTTGTTATTTATTGTATTTTCCTAACTCCCACACATCTTGTAGATATTACCAATGGATTGTTACTAGAACAATGTGTTAGTGGGTCATAAAGCCAGCAGCAATTTATACGACTGCTAAGAATTATGAGGAAACTTGAAGCTCCTTGTTTTTTGTGGTGCAGAGGAGCAGTGTTGGCTTAGCGGCTGGATATCGATGTGTTGTGATTCCTCTTCCCGCCAACTCCTTTGTTCCCTGCTGGTGAGAGACCCCAGTGGCTGCTCAAACCTAAATGACCACTTGTTCCTTCTGAGACTCCAGCAGTATAGTCCTGGAGCCATCAATATACATGGGGGTTGACAACACAGAGTTGAATTTATTCATTCAAATATGTATCCATTCATTCACTCAAAAGTTTCTCGAGCACAGGCATTTGCCTGACTGAGTGCCGAGGGCACTCAAAAAATAAGTATCTTAGCTTAACAGGAAAATGAAGCTTAATTCCAATATAATGTGAAAATGGGGACACAGTCAATTTTCCTTGAAAAATACTGACACAGCACATTATTCTGGAAGGGAGCCGTAGGCAAGGGTACAAAACATTTTCATAGAGAAGATGATTTCCGAATTGTGTTTTCAGGGATGAACAGGAGTTTGGGACATAGCTTGGAGATGACTTGTGATTGAGACATCTGAGAGCCAGGACCAGGTACCCAGCCCAGGATGTGGTAGGGCAGAAGTTCCCAAACTTGAATGTGAATATCACATGGGGATCTTGTTAAAATGTAGGTTTTGATTCCGTGGCTCTGGTATGAGACCTGAGAGTCTGTCATTCTAATTCTGAGTCTGTTATTCTACTGGTTAAAGGCCCAATATTTCTTCTTATACTATATATATTTTAAGTCTTTCTTATTTTATTTTTTGGAACTTAAAAATATTTTGATATTAACTTAAAACTTAGAGAAAAATTCTAAGAATAGCACCAGAAAGACTACATACTTGTATCCAAAATCAAATTCAACAATTGTTTACATTTTGCCCTATTGGCTTTATAATTCTTTCTCTTCATAGTAATATATGATATATATATATTTTTTTCTGAAGTACTTAAGTAAGTTGGTGACAATGTGTCCTCTCCCCCTAAATTCCTAAGGAAAAAGATATTCTCTTCCATTGATCAAAGTCAAGAAATTTAACACTGATACAATCCTATTATCTAATATAGGTCATATTCAAAAATTTTCAGTTGTAATGTCTTTTATAGCACTATTCCCCATCGGTCCAGGATTCAATCCAAGATCACGCATTACATTTGGTGTTGTGACTTTGGGGTCTCCTGCAACCTGGAACAATTGCTCAACTGTTGTTGTCTTTCTTGACCTTGAAGATTTGAATAGCAGAGGCCAGTTATTTTATAGAATGCCCCTCAATCTGAGATTGTCTGATGTTTCCTCACAATTAGATTCAGGTTATGTGTTACTGGTAGGAAGACCACAGAGGTGATATTGTGTCCTGGGCCATGTTTTGAAGAGCAAAATTCTAATGAATGTGGGCCTGGATGATGACACTGGGAACCAGTGTCTCTACCAAGGATGCCAGGAGCTTTGTGCCACCCAGCACTTTGCTTGGCTGATCATGACTGGGACAGACATGCTGCATCTTGGATTTAATCCGAACCTTTGAACGTAACATAGATTTTATATTAAGCCAGTTTTCTCTCCTTCTAGTCTGGCCTTTCACTTTGCCCTGTGGCTCCGTGTCCCCTTTTTCAGGTAGCCTACCTCCAGCTTCTTTTTATGTAGCCTGCAGTTCTGATGGTCAGCCCCTGCCTCATCTGGATATTCTGGTCCTGGCAATCCAGGATGTCATTAGGATGGGAACTGCGGAAAAACTGACTCCACGCCAAACTTGCAGGTCTCCCGGTGACTGTGCTCATCTTGCCTTTATTCTTTATACCTGCTGCTTCTCTGTCTGGGATGCCTTCTCACTCCCACCCCCCAACCCCTGCCATTACTCATTTCTCTACGAAGCCCTCTCCTTCCCCAAGTCACCTACAAGTAATTCATATGCACGTTAAAGTTTGAGCAGCTCTGCATAGACTTCAGGATCAAGAAGTCCAGTCCTGAAGAAGACTACAGTAGCGGGTAGACATGGCAGGACCACCAGAGGCAGCCCTGGGAAACGGCAGTGTGTAAGGGGTTAAAAGCAGGGCTCCCATGCCTGACCATTGGCTCCAATATTTCCTGGCGAAGGGAGCTTGACAAAAGATGTAACGTCTCTGAGCTTCAGTTTCTTCATACGTAAAATGAGAATCCTACCACTACCCACCTTATAGGGTTGTGGAGAAGAATAAATGCCATAATGCAGGCCACTTGCTTACAGACTACATGATTCAATATATGTTGTTAGGATGGAAATTGCAGAAACTCTGACTCAATGCTAAATTAGGGAACTTGTACTCCCCCTGCTTGGGGACAGGATCAGTCTCAGAGGCCGGGGTAGAGCTGGACCTGCAGAAAGTGGCGAAGTGGCCCTAGTTTCACAGATCAGGGGTATTGAGGGCCCGGTCAACAGACCAGTCCTTATGAAACTGTCAAAGCCTCAGATGCAATGTGATCAGAGCTGGACAGCACACAGGCCAGGACACGAGCGCTTGTGTGGCTTGCCGGCCTTGAGAACAGTGTTTTGGACCAGAAATGCAGGAACAACAGAGGCAATATTTCAACCGGATTTCTGTAAGAATCACTGATAACTGTGTCAATCTGTTGTGAGAATAAACTTTCTGCAGTGCCTAAAGAAAGTGCAAAGGAAAACAACTCTGATCAAAGCCCGGATTCCATTGTCGCAGGCATTTTCTCTGCAGAGCACCCAAAGGCATTTTGCAAAATAGCAGAAGCTTCTGAGAGGAAGATGTGTTAATAGGCTATGGTTTGGGTGTCATCAGCTCATTCCCAGAATGGGTTTCACGTCAAGACAGACATCAAAATGGAGAGGAGAGATGAATTCACTCACATGTTGGCACTTGATGGAGAAAAGGAGAAAAATCAAATGTTTTAGTGGCCTGGATACTATGGCTCTTGGTGTGAACATTTTTAGCTCCATTTACCTCTCAAGCTAATGGGGTTATAAAATCATTCTGCAAGAATGACACCATTAGTGGATACAGTTCTGTGCTGCCTTGAAGCTTGAAAGTGTATCAATTAGCAAATATTTACTGAGTGTCTGCTATCTGCCAATGTTGTGCTAGGCATGCAAGGGGAAGGACTTTTATGCCATGTGAGTTCCTGGTGGTTGTTAGTAACAGCAGGAGTGGCTACAGCTTTTTCAATACATACGTTAAGTTAAGCTATTTCAAATCATTATCTTATTTCCTCCAAGGTAGAGAGCACTAATCCTTGTTTTACAAATGAGAAAACTGAGGCAAAAAGAAGTAAAACAACTTGCTCTAGGTCAGACAGCAAAGAGCTGAGCTGGTACTCTCTTGTAGCCTGTCTGCTTTTTTGCTATAACATGCTGCCTCGGAAGAGAAGATATTGCACATATTAAAAGAAGCCAAAGGATTCAAAACAGTGTAAGATAAATGTGAAAAAAAAGGGATGCTATTCTTTCAGTAAGCAGTCATCCCATTTCATAGATGGAGAAACTAAGACTGACAAATGTGCTCAGTGACTTAAGAGAGTTTATCACTGGAAGAGGAGGACTCAGGTGTTTTCCTGTCCAGCACCGCCTTACTCAAGTTAACCCTTGCGCCACCATGGTTACTTTGCAGGATGAGCTGTCTACTTCCTGGACATGTGTGCTCTGGACAGATGGTGTCTGGAGTATTTAGTGAGACATCCCTCAGCTACAGCTTGGAGGAGGCCAACATCATCACTCATTGTAGGTGGCCCACCTCCTGCCAGGATTCCTCAAGGTGCCGGGAGCAAAGCAGCTAAATATTGACAGAGAGAGACCATCTGTATTATTGTAAAGTGGATGGAAACCCATTCAGGATGGGAAGCGCTGCTGGGAGATTGATGGATACCGTCCACCCCAGCATGGAGAGGAAGACCCACACTGCCTGGCTCTCTCTTCTCTGCTCCCTGATGGGTGTAGCTTGGCTGTTTGAGGCGGCATTAAAGGAGTGTGTTTGGGTTGATTCAACGAGGGGCACGGCTCTGAGATGGAACATTTCCATCCAGAAGGAATGAGAGAGGCATGTTGAGGACTTGTGATGGAGACAGAGTGCTGTCCAATGAATTCATCCCTGAGCATCTTGTTGTCATTCCCTAGAAGAAGAAAGAGAAGGAAGTAAAACTAAACACCAGGCAAAGAGAGTCAATCAGTGTCCAGAAGGTTTTGGAATAATAAAATCCGAGCAAGCTCACTGGATACCATCCATTTCCATTTCATGCTCCTGGAGCCTGAGGACAGACTGATGAGTTTGTCTGGCAGAGTTCTCTCTTTCTTTGGCTGGCTACCTTACTTAGTTTTTCCTCCTGGAATGGTGGCACAAAGTCTGAGGGGCCTGGAAGGCTGACTTAGGAAAACAGTAGCCCAGGAGTCCACATCTTTCCTCTGGAATTGGCTGAATTGGGCGAAGCCACTCAGGACATTTCAACTTCCCTCTTCTCCTCTTAGTCTTTATCATACCCTTTCACGTGGGCTGGAAGGATACCATGTCCAAGGACATTGCCACATAGAGCTCTTTTTTCTGATCATGTGAGTCATGACAGACAGTCTGTCCAGGAATCGTGATTTGTGTCTCAAGCCCATTTTGAGCACAGCATGTCCTGGTACCCAGCAGGCCTGGAGTCCCAGGGTCTGCTGCTCCTAGGTGCATGCAGGTTCTCTGAGCTTCTGGGACCTGGGGAAGAGGCAGGTCAGTGATAATCTGTTTGCTTCATAGGATCCAGCCAACTCTGGTTCCACAACCCAAGCAGAAATGGAATAGTAAGAAAAAAATGACGTCCAAATCCTCTTTAATCAAAGCATTTGAAAGGACCCAACATGCAGATATTGTGCTCCAAATTTATTACCACAACAGAAGTTGGGCAATACTAATGAAATCGCAATCCATGGGGAACACTGTGCACTGTTTATGGAAATGCAACTTTGTCTGCAAGGAGAATACAATGGGGTCTGAGAGCATGCAAGACTACGACACTTTAGGGTTTGCTACTGTCCCATGTCATCATCAGGCTCAAAGCAATAGCAGTAACAGCAGTCTTGGGGGAAGGACCCTCCTCCCAGACTTTGAGGGACGCTGGACCCTCAAGCAGCCTTTGCTGTCGTCTCTGGTCTCTGAAGGCACTTAGGAAAGGGATTAGGAGGTACTTATAATGACCATTAATTGAGGGACTACTATGGGCCAAGATTTACACATTTTGTTTTATTCAATCCTCACAATATTTTCACCATCTCAGTTTTGTAGATGACATAATTCAAGCTCACAGGTGTTAAATAATTTTTACCCAAAGCCACAGAACTCTCAGCTAGACAGAAATTTGAATTCCGACCTATATAACTTTATGCGTTTATCTTTCCCTTACAGATCATGCAACAGCTTCATTTCAAGATTTTGGGGACCCCTTTCAATAAGTGAACATAAGATTTCTTGTGAAACCCTCCTGTCTCCTACTTGCACTGGAGGCTGGGAATGGAAAATCCTGTCCTTCAAATCCCCTTATGTGCTGGGTTTCATTCTACATGAATGACAGGGCTAATTAGTTAATTAATTAAACAATTAAACACGTGTTTATTGAGTAGGTACTATTTGCTATGAACTGTGAAATGTGCTGGCGCTGTCATGTAGAAGAAGACAAATACAGTCCTGTTCTGGTAAAGGAAATAAAGTAAAAAGGCATGAAGGAGGTAGAATCACAGCTTATGAGTAGTGTTAATTGAAAAAAGAAATAAAAGAAGGTACTTGATAAATTACAGGAACTAGGATAACAACTTTAAATTGTTTGCTTGGGAAGTTAAGGCAAGGCCTGTAGGATGAGAAACAGTCAAGTGGCTGCAAAATGAGGGAAAAGAGAAACTAGGCAGAAGGAACAGCAAGTGCAAAGGCCCTGAGCTAGGAAAGAGCTCATGATGTTTAAGCTCTGAAAGGAGGCCTGAGAAGCTGGGCAGAGTGAGCCAGAAGGAGATTTGCATACTCCAGAGGGAGAAGGTATAGATCAGGCGGGGCCTTGTTGATTGTCCTGCAGAGTCTGGATTTGGTTGTTCTAAGCACGATAGAAGCAATTAAAGGATTTCCAGCAGGAAAGTGATATGAGCTTATTCGGTGCTTATAGTTATGTTTTTAATAGAAAAACATGTCTATGGCTCAAAATTCAAAAAAATAAGCTTTTATGATGAAAGTATCTCCTTTTCATCCTTGTGCTCCCTTTCCCCTCCCAGATTGTCTATCCCTCTGAATATATATCATACATATCATGTATATAATATTTTATATGTTTATATATTATGTATAAAATTAACACACATATATGCCATTCTGTAGCTTGCTCTGTGTTGTGTTTTCTTCTCATTTTATACCTTGGAGATTATTATATGTTGGTACATATAGAACGACATCAGTCTTGTAACTGCCATGGGGTAGTCATCATAGCACAGTGTTTAAAAACAGACTTTGCAACCAGACTGCCTGAGTCGAATCTTGTTTGTGCGACCTTCGGCAACTTACTCAACCTCTCTGTACATTGGTTGACTCATCTAGTAAACCGATATAGAGAGTGCCCACCTCATAGGATCGTTACGGGGATGAAATGAGTTAACACACGTAAAGCATTGAGAGCAGTAAATGCCCCGTATGTGGTATAAATACGCTCCTGTTCTTATGGACGCACCAGCCCTAAACGATGGTCATTTAGGTCGTTTCCAGGGTTTGCTCTTATAAATGTGACAATGAATATTCTTGCATGTATACCGTTTCACTCATGGGTTTATATCTGTATAATAAATATCTAGCAATAAAATTGCTGGGACAAGGAGAGTTGTCTTTGTAATTTTTTTTTTTTTTTGCGGTACGCGGGCCTCTCATTGTGGTGGCCTCTCCCGTTGTGGAGCACAGGCTCCGGAAGCGCAGGCTCAGCGGCCATGGCTCACAGGCCCAGCCGCTCCGCGGCATGTGGGATCTTCCCAGACCGGGGCACGAACCCGTGTCCCCTGCATCGGCAGGCAGACTCTCAACCACTGCGCCACCAGGGAAGCCCTATCTTTGTAATTTTGATAGATATTGTCAAATTCCTCTTCACAGCTTTTTTTTAATTTACAAGTTCACCCACAATGTATGCCATCAAACTTTTTGATATTTACCAACCAGATAGGTAAATAATAAGAGTATCTGCTTGTAATTTATTTTCTCTTTCCCTTAATTTGGTGGAGTCTGAGCATCCTTTTTAATAGCGAGTTATTGCATTTCTTTTTTGTACACTCTCTGCTCTGGTTCTTTGCCCATTTCCTTTCACGTCGTTGATCTTTTTTTTTTATTCAACTGTATTTGTGTAGTGGGTGAGGGTAGGGGTTCTGGAGGAAACTTGGGTTAGAATCATGGTTCTGCCTCTTAGTAGCTGTGTGATTCTGGGCAGGTTAATTCATCTCTCCGTGCCTCAGGTTTTCACTGGCTAATACTGTGTCTGTACCATAGGATAGTTATAAGTGAATTATGAGAGACTGGATAGACGAATGGACAATGGCCGGACATATCTAAAAATAGAACACCCACACTCCTCAGTGACTAATACAGGAAGTGACTAGTCCAAACCACAACATCTGTGGCAATAACTTCCAGCTTGCCTGAGTTTGGCTACTGCTTCCTACTTAGGACCAATTGGAGAATGTCAAATATGCTCCCCTAACCAGTCACACAGGGTGTCCCACTTCTAGCTGGCCCACCGGCCAGCTTGCACATACCAACAACTTCCAATCAGGGCATACCTGAAGACTTCCCTTCTCTCCCTTTATAAAGCTGCCCGCATTTGAGTCTCTGCCCAATGAAGTGGTGGTGACTGTCTCCTTGCCATAGCCAGCTCTGAATAAATTGCTTTTTTTCATTTGGGTGGTCTTCATTTATTTCCACAACTAGTACACGTATGATGCTTAGCAGAGAGTTTGTTATATAGTAAACATAGTCAATGTTCAATATCACAGCTTGTCATCTGTCTGTGATATATGACATCATGAATATTTTTCCCAGTTTGTCTCTCTTTCTAGAATGCAAGCGTCATGAAGGAAGATACTGCCACTAACACATTTAAAAATATTCCACAGAACCTAAAATAATGCCTTACAAATACAGTGAGCATGTGGATTAAAGAGCTGAATGCATCATCTGGTAGTTCAGAGGATAGTATATTTGTCTCTTGGTATCCGAGGGACATGCTTCCAGGAACCCCACAATAACAAAATTCAAGGATGTTCGAGTCCTTCATATAAAATTGCATAATATTTACATATAACCTACACACATCCTCCAGTATACTTTAAATCACCTCTAGATTACTTATAATACCTAATACAATGTAAATACTATGTAAATAGTTGCCAGAGCTGTGCAAATTCAAGTTTTGCTTTTTGGAACTTTCCAGAATTTCTTTCTTTTTTTTTTTAAAACATCTTTATTGGAGTATAATTGCTTTACAATGGTGTGTTAGTTTCTGCTTTATAACAAAGTGAATCAGTTATACATATACATATGTTCCCATACCTCTTCCCTCTTGCATCTCCCTCCCTCCCACCCTCCCTATCCCACCCCTCTAGATGGTCACAAAGCACGGAGCTGATCTCCCTGTGCCATGCGGCTGCTTCCCACTAGCTATCTATTTTACGTTTGGTAGTGTATATATGTCCATGCCACTCTCTCACTTTGTCACAGCTTACCCCTCCCCCTCCCCATATCCTCAAGTCCGTACTATTTTTGATCCACAGTCGGTTCCCTGGAAGTGGAACCCAAGATACAGAGGGCTAACTATAAATATACTGCAGATTAAAGCTTTAAGCCCAAATGTGGACCACAGGGAAAATTAGAGTCAGGCCCAATGGCTCCCTTTACACTGGAGTAGGGACAAAAAGTAGATGAAAATAGCTGAAAGATAAAAAGGGATTGTGGATCCAGATGTGTGAGGTCTGTAACCTCTTGCAAATATAAAAACTATCTTTAATTGCCTGCCTTGTAAATTGAGGATAATACCAACTGCACAGAGGTGTTATGAAAACTGGATGGGATTATTGAGCACAAATGTCCCTGACCATGGGACATTTAGTAGACCATGGTGCTTGTTTGGTATTTATTAATTCATTTGTACTTATATGATACTTTACTGAACACTTACCTATGTATGAACTCACTTGATAACTGCAGTATACTGATGAGGTAGGTAGGGTTGGAATTGTCATTCCCATTAAACAGGTTGGAAAATTAAGGCTCAAAGCCAACAAGTAGGTTACTTAATGGCACAGGCTAGCTTTTGCAGATGGAGTCAGGTGTTATTAATATTATTTTTGAATTTAGCCATTCACTTGGATTTTATTTTCCCCTTAAAGAGAGAACTTCTGAGTGTACATAAATTCTTAATTTTGCATTACATTTCCTCCCATCCCAATTACATCTGTAATTATGAAATGTATATCATTTTGCCTTATTTTACTACACACACCAGTTGATATTCTTTTAGAGTTGACTTTGTCATCAGAAACGTTTGTCAAGCCCCATACCATTCATCTATCAGGGTAGACTTTTTTTAAAGCTTTTAAAAATTACCTGTTCAACATAACAACATTCTTAAGCTCTGTCTTTTGATTCTAAATTCTATGTTTAAATAATAAAATAAATTATATGTTTAGTTCACTAAACTATGTTGCTTCACAGCTTCTCTTTGAATATTTGTGTGAGAATAAAAAATATGAAAGTTTCCTGGACTTCCTAAAGGCCATACACCAGGAGCTGCATCTCTGCATCTCTGATGTCGCTTCTGCGAGGTCAGGACCAGTGGAGTGGGGAGAGGTCTGCAGAGCCCATCTATGCCCACCATCTTCAGTCCCTGCCCATTTGAGTCATTTTGCACTCATTGCTGCTATTCTCCCCCCAGGCCCTTGGCCGCTGCAAGAAACAGCAGCTGTGGCCATCTAGTTCATATCACTAATTAAATGGAATTTACACTTCGAATTTGGAAATGGACACCTTCTTGCCAAAGCACAACAGCTATCCAAATCAAGCAGTTGAGCTCACTGAGCTTCAAAAAACCTGTTTTTGGCCACACACCTCTCATTCCACTCCAATCAGCATTGATTGACTAGCTGTGTGCCAAAGATGCAAAGACTAGATATCCTTGCCAAATCACTACCTCCCCCATAAATGTTTCTTGAGCACCCATAAGGTGTTAAGGCCATGTGCTGTGTTCATGTATGGAGAGTGTCAAAGAAATGGCTGAGGAAATTCAGGATACAGAGAAAATGGGAGCCCGGACCAGAAAGGGAGCCCAGTGGAAGTAAGACGCTGGGCTAGGGCAGTGCAAGCAAGGTCAGGGGAAGTCAAGAAATGACCGAGATCCTTCTCTCCATCCATGTGTTAAGAACTTTAATAGAAATGCTGCTCATGCCACTTTAAGGAACCCCCAAATCGTACTGCTTCCATTTGCCTTTGAACCCACGAGGACCATTCTAGATGGGGAAGTGGAGTTGTAGAGAGCTCAGAGATTCTAGGGTCCCGTCATCTTGCTCTCTCATCATTACACCTTCACTTGTGCCAGACCCCAGGCTATTTTTTGTTATTTTCTCTCCCTTCCCCAGTTACTCTGCCTGAGGTTTATTGGAACCACCCATTTTAGTCCTTGATCACATGTACCATGCATCTCTTTGGTAGGATGCTAACTGGTGCAGAGATACTTGCTTCTTTGGGGTGCCCACACCCTGCAACGACATTTACTGCATTATCTTGACCTGTGGGATGAGGGAGGAACTTGGGGATCCCCTCCTGTCCCACCATCTTCAATGGATGTCATGCTACTTCATGCCATCTGCTTTTGTTCATGTCTGCAGGGCTTTAAATAGAATCCTGGGGGAGTAACTTCTTTTAAAGGGAAGTTGAAAGCACTTGATTCAGTCAAGACTCTGTATGCATCAACGATTTGCGTCCACTCAGTTGGGGGTGTCCTTTTAGTTCTGCCCTGGTCAGGATTAACCCCAAATGCCCTCTCACTAAGTGGTTGTTAAAAGCCTCCTTTTTGAACAATAGGAGGGAAAAAGAATACAAAGAAGAAATGAATCTGAAAGTTTTCTTCAGAGGCTACATAATTCTAAAATTATAGGCATGCTGTCCTAAAGTTATGGGACTGTAAGAACAAAAAAAGGAGGTAAATCAGGTAATTGTACTTGTCAGGGTTCTCTGGGAACCAGAACCAGAATCAGTAGGAGATATTGATAGATATAGATACAGATTTTATATATATATATATATATATATATATATATATATATATAAAATTTATCATGAGGAATTGGCTCCTGCAATTACAGAGGCTGAGAAATCCCACAATTTGCCATTTGCAAGCTGGAATTCAGGAAAATTGTAATTCCAGTCTAGGTCTGAAGACCTGAGTACCAGGGGTAGCTGATGGTGTAAATCCCAGTCCAAGGGTAGGAGAAGATGAAATGAGATGTTTCAGCTCAAGCAGAGGAGCAGGAAGAAAAGGATCAAACTCCCCCTTCCTCACCTTTTGTTCTCTGTCAGCCCTAAATGGACTGAAGGATACCCGACCACACTGGGGAGGAACACCTACTTCACTGAGTCCACAGGTTCAAATGCAACCTCATCCAGAAACATCATCCCAGACACACCCAGAAATAATATCTAATCTGGACACTTCATTGCCCAGTCAAGTTGACACAAAAAATTATCACTGTAATTTTTATATCCTATCTCTGAAGAAAAATAACTTGGTTAAAATCCTTGTTCTTGTTATGTGGTTTTGGGTAGGTAATTTGGTATCTCTGAGCCTCAATTCTGTAATCCATTATATGAAGATAATAACTGCAGCTACTACTACATAGGTTTACTGAGTGCATTCAACAAGATAAGCCATAGAAAGAACCCAAAATAAGACCTGACACATAGGAACCTTTAATTAATATCCGTTGCTCATCATCATCATCATCATCATCATCATCACTGCCGTCATTATTTCCATTCATCTCATGAGGACTTGTTTCACTTTCATTATATGGTAGTCACCATGCTTGGTTCCATCAGGACACAAAAATGAATCCAATGTGGTTCCCACCCTCGGGGAAGTTCAGATCTAAAAGGGAAGATAAGACACATACAGAAATAACATTAATACAAGAAAGAAAATGAGAGTGCAGCGAGAAATAGATATGAATTGTAATGAGACATCAGAGTTGCAAAAGTTGAATTTTAGCTGGCAGCGGGATAGGAGGTGGGTATTTCAGGGAAAGTCTGATGGAAAAGGAGTGTTGGTCTGGGTCTGGTTGGATAGTTAAGATTTGAGGTAGCGAAGGGAAAGAGTCATTCTATGGGGAGAAAACATCATCATCCAAATCATGGAAACTCATGACAAATTGAAGGAAAATCACATAATTCAGTTTGGATTGAGTATAGAATGTTTAAGGAGAAATGAATAGTGGGCCAGAATAGAGAGGCAGATTGGGAACAAATCATAGAAGCACCACAATAATTTCTAATAGCTATATTTTCATTAAAGGTCCTCAGTAGTTTTTATAGACACTCATGTGTCTATAAAATGCTTGGAACCACAGACCCTTGGTGGTTGTCCCTTTCACTCTGGTTTCTGGGAATAACCATCCACAAAGCTCTTAGATGTGAAATCATGGCTCCTTTTATGTCATAAACCCTACCTTCTAGGTTTTCTTGTATTAAAGTTCATTGAATTCTCATGATTCCTCCGATTGTACATTATATCTCAGTTTTTACAGATGATGAAACTGATGCTCAGAAAAGTGAACCTCCTGACATTCCCAAGGGCATTTAGCCAACTAAGCAGTAGAGGACAGATGTGCGTGGAAA
The DNA here is from genome assembly GCF_039906515.1 of Pseudorca crassidens. Taxonomy (NCBI): domain Eukaryota; kingdom Metazoa; phylum Chordata; class Mammalia; order Artiodactyla; family Delphinidae; genus Pseudorca; species Pseudorca crassidens. The sequence continues at coordinate 103,055,111 of NC_090304.1, forward strand.
TCTGCTTTATTACAAAGCCTATCTATTTGAAAGTCTATCACTGGATACTCTGAGTGGTTAATGTATTTTTCAAAATATTTTAAATGGGTTATCTAATAGCTAAAGGATAGCCCTGGTGGGAGGTAGGCAATATTTCTTCATGTTTTTTCAGCCTATATAGCTCCCTCACAACTTAACCTGGGGCGGTAATTATGTTTGATTTGTTTATCATTCTATATTTAGTACCTAGCATATACCCAAATGAATATTAACTTAATGAATGACTCTTGGTCTCAATCCAGCTTCTGCAGCTGCAGAAGGCTGTGTGGTATTCTGGTCTGTGCAGTGACTTTGGGACAATTATCAGTGGTTTAAGACCTAACTTCCCTAGTATTTACCAAATGCACTTGAGCAATATTTAACCTCTCAGAGCCTTGACATCTATAAATAAAAATACCTAAACCTGTTGTATCCACCATCCAGCATTGTTGTGGTGAGGGTTAAATAAGTTTATTCCATTCAAGAAATACTTTCCAAGCTCTTGCTTTGCACAGGATTAGGTCCCAAGCACCAGCAGTGATTAAAAATGATTGAGCCTGGGAAGAAAACTATTTTTATACAAATAAATTCAAAGGGACAGTTATTATACACAGGGCATCGTCAGCTTAGTATCAAGAAAATCTTACCCCCAAGACCTGACTGAGCTTCTTACTGGATTTTTTTTTCTCCCTGTTGAAAAATTGAGCACATTCTTTTTCTCATGACATTTCATCTAAATCAAGTTGTCAGGAAGGTGTAATTTCTTCTAGGTGTGTGTATGAAAATAGATAGGCTGCTTTTTCCTTGGGGTCATTAGCACTTACCTATTTTCTGGATCCCTGGTTTGCTGAAAGCAACAATGGATGACATTCACAACCAGAATGACTGGCTGAACGTGGCCCAGGGATATCACAATTTTTCCCCCTGGCTTCCCCTAGGATTCTTAGTAACTTTATCCTTGGTCACAGCACAATTTTTCTCCTGAACATGCTCATAGTCTTGTTTTTAAGGTTGGGGCATATCTGGAAATCAGTGCTAAATGCAAATCTACGGATTACTTATAACATAGGTCAAAATTTCAAAGTTAGAAGATAATTTGGTAAGCATTTAGGTAAAGTCTTTCATACATATTAGGAAATCCAGACCCATCCATCCATCCATCCACCCATCCATTTATTAAATCATTAATTCAACACATATTTAATGAGACCCTACTATATGCCAGGCACTGGGAACAAAATTTTGAATTAGCTGGGGGGAGGGGAGTCTCAGTCTTTAGAAACCTTGATAATATTTGATTTTTCATTATAACAACAACAATAAGAACAATAACAACAACAATAACAACAATTATTTACTGAGTGTTCCATATGGTCCAGAGGGTGTTTTTCATGCATTGTTCTATTTGATTCTCATAAGTATAAGTGAAATAGGTACTATTATTGTTTCTATTTTACAGATGCTAAATCTGAACGGAATGAGATTAAGTAACATGCCAATGACCGCATAATTAGTAATAAATAGAGTTAGTGTTGCAACCCCACTCTAACTCCCAACCCACACTTTTTACATTACACAGTGAAGTCTCATGGTCCAGAGAATTAGAGAGATTGCCCGTGAGATCGTAGAACAGTTTATTACAAGACTTAGTGTATTCTGAATCAAATTACTATGTGTATAAATCTGAATATGTGTTTATGCTTATTTTTTTTAAACATTGCACTAAATCAGTTAAGAATTTGGTACTTGGTACCTGTGCAAAGAAAGCCAATAATCTTATTTTTCCTTTATATAACCTGTTAAACTATTCAAAGTTTTTCCTTTGAGTGTGAAATGAGAGTAAAGTTTGAAATATATTGAGGCAGTAATGTAATTTCTAAATATTTCTATAGAGAAATCATGTAGGAGTAGAAAATTCTTGAGGGCTGCTGGAGGGCACATGTGGTGACATCCTTTAAAAATTATTACCCTGGAAATCGCAGCCCCATCAATATGTGGGCAATCTCAAGGCAAAGCATTAACCTATCAAATTATAATCACCTAGGAAAGCATAGGATCCTTTATCAAAAAATAACTTACCTAGAGCACTGGTTCTCAAACTTGCATGTGCATATAGTTCACCAAGATTTTGTTAAATGCAGATTTTTATTTAAGCACAAGGTAGGGCTTGCGATCCTATATCTCTAAGTAGATGCCAGATGATGCTGATGTTGCTTGTCCATGGACCACACTTTGACAAGTGACGCTTCTAGACCAATATGGTTTCCTGACACTCAGATGAAGTAGAAGATTATCTTTCTTAACCTCAATAAGATTTTTTAAATTGTATAAATGATATTTTCAACTATAAGCTAGAAGTTATGTTCTTGATTGTTAGTTGGATCAAGACCATTTTGAAATGGTAATTGTTGCCAGCTTGAAAGCAGAGCAGAGGTGCTTTTCAAGTGGTGTTTTACAGAGAGGTCCTAATGATGGTTAAATGATTGCAGGTCCCAAGTACAGAGTGAGAAAATGTGAAAATAATCCTAACACGTACCTCACTTCAAAGAAAGAGAAAATGAAAAGTGACCTTCACAAGTCATTCAAACGACATTGGCAAGCTATAGTAAAACTCAAATTGGAGAGGTACCAGCTAATACGCTTAAAGCCAGAAAATCAGAATATATAAGATATGGTAAGACTGGGAAATTTCACAGGAAACATCTAAAAGACACCAAATCACAGCTGCAGATAAATCACAATAAGATGCTATAATAAGATGGAAATAAAAGTACTAAGATACTGTAAAAGTTTAAAGTAATCTTTCCACAAGAGCTTGCCCTGTGCAATTAGGATTTTACATATTGCATTTTTAAAAATAAAATAAAAATAAAATAAAATAAATAAAAAATTTTACATATTGCATTTTTAAAAATTTTATTTATTTATTTATTTTTGGCTGCATTGTGTCTTTGTTGCTGCACACGGGTTTTCTCTAGTTGCGGCAAGCGGGGGCTACTCTTTGTTGTGGTGCTCGGGCTTCTCACTGCGGTGGCTTCTCTTGTTGCAGAACACGAGCTCTAGGCGTGTGGACGAGCTCTAGGTGTGTGGGCTCAGTAGTTATGGCTCGAGGGCTCTAGAGTGCAGGCTCAGTAGTTGTGGCGCACGGGTTTAGTTGCTCCACATGTGGGATCTTCCCGGATCAGGGATCGAACCTGTGTCCCCTGCATTGGCAGGCAGAGTTTTAACCACTGAGCCACCAGGGAAGACCCCTTACATATTGCATTTTAAAGGAGCTATAGAAAAATTAGAGAATTTTAAAAGAGGCAACCTCACAAATATTTGAGTCAGAGGAATTTCCTCCATCCCTGGAGAGTCTTTGCCTCTGCCCTGTTTGCTCAGATTGTTTTTTCCCTCCTCTTTTCATTTACGACATTACGTGAAACTGAGCTTCAGAAAAACTCATATTTCACAGGAGCCACTGTTAAATTTGTTGGCTTACCTGTAAAGTACACACATCTGGAATTCAAGTCATATAAACTAGTAAGTTTCCTACTATGAGAATGCAAAAATGTTTGAGATGTACTATGTTGTTTCTACTAAAATATAACATTGGAATTTGTAGAGTTGTTTCATGGCAACAGAGATTCACAAAACTGGCCAATGTCTCCAACAGAATGAGCCTGGGAGAAAATCCCTTTCTATCAGCTGACAGACACTTGACATTCATTTAGGGACAGAAATGCATCAAAGAATAGAGGTCCATTGGATATCTGGGAATTTACATGGAAAGCCAGAACTTGTGAAAGACCTTAGGATCTCTCATAGTACTTCTTTTTTCAATTTGTTTTATTCTGGTTTGGGGTTGTTGTGGAGATATTCTCTTTGAGCTGTGAATGACCTTGTAGGTAAGAGCTTAATGGTTGTGTTGATTTGACTTGATTTTAGGTAACAGGTATTGACTTCTTTCTGCTCCTTCCCATATAACCAGTGAGTCCTTTGGGCTCTGCCTGGTCTAAAATTTCCCTCCATGGAGAAAATTAGCTGGCTAGTGCAGTTGAAGTGTGCAGATTTTACACTAGGAGTTCAGAGAAGGGTGGAGTTAATTGTTTCATCTGTGCTAAGGGGAGTCGGGAGGGGTTTTATAGAAGGATTGACATTTGTGTCGAATCTTGCAAAGTGAGTTGCTGTTTACAGGTTGATGGTAAACAAGCAGGTGGGATTAAGAGGGATGTCTTGGGCAGGGAGTTTAATTTTAGAAAAGGGATATCAACTTAAAACATGGTTTATTATGAATTGTTAGTGATTTCATGGCACTGGAGATTAGGATGGAGAGGTGGCCAAGTCCAGCCAAGGGAGGGTCCTGGGGACTGTCTTACGGGCTTCAGCTTTCAAGACAGTGTTTCTTAAATTGGAATAATGTATGTTCTGCTTTTTAAAGGAAAAATAAAAATCCCCATTATTCTGGTTATTCTTCATTCCCTCTGCAATCCAGTCTCGACTCTTCTTTGCCTTGTATCCTCCAGGTTCCCTTGCCCTCTGGCGTCTCGATGACTGGGGCGATGACTGGGGTGATCAGAGGGTGGTGGGAAGAGTGATAAGTATTTATTCTCCCGTCCCCTCCCTGCTCTGGTGCTGTGTTCTGGAGATGGTCCAGTATCTCTAGGATACAGCTACCATTAGGCAGCCCCTCTTCCAGCTGCCCTGGCTCCAATCTACTCTCCAGGAGACTGCCCTTTGCTTCTTGAACCTACTGTTGTTAGTTCTTGGATTCCTCACCAGCTTTTGTTGGTGCCCTGAATCCTACTCATTAAATTATTTTCAGGTCAACCCTTCTACACGTGCCAGCTCTTTCCTGGGTGGCACCCTGATTGATATACCCATCAACCATTAATGTTAACAAAAATATTTTTATTATAGCATAGCTTTATATGTACAAACACATTCAAGGATGCAGTCCTTGTAGCTCTAATAGAACTAAAAAAATATCAAAAGAAATGTTTAACTAAATACACATGAAACTAAAAGCCAATAAAATAAAAATTAAACAAAGTTAATATGGCACACTGGGTTGTTTGCCTAAATTGCAGTTATGTGTGGGTGACTGACTACCATAGTGTAGCTTTTGTGTTTGTCATACTTTTATTACCCTGTGCAGTGTGATAACTCAATTTTTCCACTATATCTCTCTATTCAAGCTACTGGGAAATCTTCATTCATATGGTAAACATTGAGGTCATTTGACCTTCACTTTGAAAGAAAGCATAATTTATGTACTGAGTCTGCCTCTGTTCTTTTCTCATTTGCTTTCAGTATGAAAGAAGAACAACTTGTCACCATCACCATTGAAACACAAACACAGACACAAGCATTTTAATTGCTTGGCAGTTTTCTGTTCCAAGGTGAGCATCTTGGTGACCCCCAAGATGCTTGGGTTAATTTTTATATTATCAGAAATAAAAACATACATTAAAAATCCCCAGTATTATTGAATTATGTCTGAAGGCCCCCAGGTGTCAGGTACCTGGGTTTAAATGGGGCATCACCAAAGATCAATAGACAGGGAACCAGCAGGATCAGACCTATGCATGGTGTGGAGGGGAGGAATACCAGGGACAAGGGAACTAGGTAGGAACTCATCCAGTCCAGGGCTCCTTTAAGTGCATCTCTGCTATAATTTTAAACTGTGATTGAGAGAGGACAGTAAGGTTTCATCCTCTCTCCTCACCACCCTTCCCCAAATTAATCAGGTCACACACCTCATCTTTTTCCTGAGTGAGGAGGAAATACAGCAAGTTAAGGGAGCAAGAACTTGAGGACTGATGACTGAGCAACATTACAAAGTAAGACAATTTATCCTGAAAACATAAAAACTCTAATTCAAAAGAAATGTGCACCCCTAAGTTGATAGCCACACTATTTACAAGCCAAGACACGGAAACAGCCCAAGTGCCCATCAACAGACGATTGGCTTAAGAAGATGTGATATCTCACCTCCTCCCCATAGAGCAGAGAACTCTACTCAATGCTGTGGTGACAGCACTGGGAAGGAAATACAAAAAAGAGGGGATATATATATGTATAGCTGATTCACTTTGCTGTACAATGGAAACTAACACAACATTGTAAAGCAACTATACTCCAATAAAATTTTTAAAAAGATGTGATATCTATGTGGATATAGATATATAGAGATATATATCTATATATGTATACACAACGGAATATTGCTCAGCCATATAAAAGAATATAATATTGCCATTTGCAGCAACATGGATGGACCTAGAGAATATAATACTACGTGAAGTAAGTCAGAGAAAGAAAAATATTATATGATATCACTTATATGTGGAATCTAAAAAAAATACAAATGAATCTATATACAAAACAGAAATAGATTCACAGACATAAAAAACAAACCTATGGTTACCAAAGGGGAAAGCGGGGAGGGATAAATTAGGAGCATGAGATTAACAGATACAAACTACTATGGATAAAATAGATAAGCAACAAGAATTTCCTGTATAGCCAGGGAACTATATTCAATATTGTGTAATAACCCACAATGGAAAATAATCTGGAAAAGAATCCATACATATAAAACTGAATCACTTTGCTCTACACCTGAAACTAACACAATATTGTAAATCAACTCTACTTCAATAAAATAAAGCAAAAATAGGAAATGGAGGCTTCCCTGGTGGCGCAGTGGTTGAGAGTCCGCCTGCCGATGCAGGGGACACGTGTTCGTGCCCCAGTCCGGGAAGATCCCACATGCCATGGAGCAGCTGGGCCCGTGAGCCATGGCCGCTGAGCCTGCGCGTCCGGAGCCTGTGCTCCGCAATGGGAGAGGCCCCAGCAGAGAGAGGCCCGCGTACCGCAAAAAAAAAAAAAAAGGAAATGAATACCAAAAAGGTAATAACAAGAGAGAGACATTGATTCATCAACAAGGTATCAGGCAAAACACTCCACAGAGTTTAGAAAGCCTGTACCCTTGAGGATTCCTTCATTTCTCTTATCTATACAATGGGGAAGGAGGATTGAACTAGAGGGTTTTTAGAAGTTGCTGTGATGCAATCACCCAAGTTTCAGTTTAAAAAGAAAAAACAAAAAGATGATGTAGGTTTTGTGTACAAGCGGGTGATCATATCAAGAAGTCCTCCTTAAATTAACCTTTTAATTTGTTCCCAAACAAACAAGAGCTACTCTGAAATGTCAGTCTTCTCAGCACTGGCTGAGTTGTGGCTTCTCTCCCCATGCTCCCATTTTCTTGGCTGCACAGTGAAGACACTTCAAAAGGAGGTGAGGGGCTCAGCTGACAGTGGAGGTCAGAATGCAGAGGCCTGAAATAGCTCCATCAGCGGCAAAGCCTCCTTGGCATCCCCTTCCTGGGTGGCCCAGAGGAAAGGAAGCCCCAGCTGAATCCCCATCTTCTTAATTGCATACTAGCTGGGGTGACCATATTAAAAAGGGAGACTCATTTTTCTGCTTTCTGCTTCTAGAAAGGAGAGATCATTTGCTGTCTCTCTCCGCTCCAGAGGAATGTTGGAGAAACCACTTCTAAACCCCTTGTCCAGTCCCTCCTCCCCACAGGAAGAGAAGCAGCAAAGCCAAACGTTTAGCGTTGGAGGTCTCCCAGGTCATCCTTGCTAGTGGGTGGAGTTACATACCTAAAGGGCAGGGATCAGTCCAGCAGCATCCTTTTCCCTAATCGTGGTCTTTTGGGCTTAGGTTCAGTGGGGTGCTTTCATTTCCTATCTCTCCAAGGTAGGCACACCTGGACAAGGCTTGTATATAGGGTGAGAAGTAAGATGCTGCATTTTGATGTCAACAAAAAAGGAAAAAAGCTGTATTGTGCAACTAAGTTGACCCAAAGCCCTGCATTGTAGGGCCATGCGGTAATTTCTTAGGTTAATAAGGGGAGTATTCAGTTCTCAGGTAACTGGTACCTGTGTGTGTCTCCAGGTCTCTGGAGGGGACAAGGTGAAGGGTAACAGTAGGAGACATCAAACCTCTAACACATATCATTGTGCCTCTACGTGGATCAATCCCAGCCTGACTTCCCATTTGCCAAGCACTCTTGCCATCACATGGGACCGAGCACACCTCCAAACTCTCTGTGCCGTGCCAAGTCCCCGCGCCTTGGTAATCAGTGCTCCCCTGCGCTAATGGGTGCCACAGCACGCCTGGCTAAGCAGAGCTTGGACTGGCTGAGCACTGCTAGCTGTCCATTGCTACCTCTTCCAGGAAAAAAGAAATCTATTATTGCTGTACCTGATCTGCTCCCAGATGCAGAGCTAGCAGTTACCATTCACCAGGTGGCCCTAAGCTTTTTCTTTGCTTTTGGGGGCAGAAGCAAGTGACTGAAGTGTTAAGCTCATTAAATCCACCCCATGTGGAATAAGCACGTCCTGGGGCTTTTTCTAACTGCTTTCAGGAGGCAAACAGCTCCCCTCTCTGCCGTGCTCAGATGGGATTAAGTAGCTCCACAGCCTTGCACACAAGTGCTTTCCTGGACTCTTGCACATTCTGACTGCCTTTGCCGAGGTGGCTATGCAGCCAGACGCCCAGCCATGTTCATGGTGCCCTCTGCCTGCTAGTAGGAGCAGGTTAACTTGCGCTTTTCCACATCATCAGATACTCCCGAGGAGTGGGTGAGCCAGGTGATGAATTGTTTCCCACATTTCAAAACTGTTCACTTTAACCTAACCTGGCTTACATACCTGCAGATAAATCCAGACCATTCTGTAACGTCTCCCTGTGCTGTCTGTCAGGAACAGAGAATCCCTCCTAGTTACATTCACCCATGTGTTGAACCCCTGATGACTCTTTGGAACACTAATTCCCAGGGTCTTCATATAGCCTTTATTCAGTTATTTTTTTGTTTGTTTTTCTAAACTTTCTCCCTCCCCTGTCTCTCCAATCACGCTATCAGAGATAATCATTATTAAAATGATAAACATGGTTTCCCAATTTTTCATGTGTGAAACACATCTTTATGTCTATCAATCATTTATCTATATATCTATGTATCTATGTATTTATCTTCTATTTATATATCTGTGTATAAATCTATGTATCTGTGTATCTATCTATGTATCTCTGTATATCTACCTAATCTATGTATCTGTGTAGCTATCTGTGTATCTAATCTATGTATATATTTATCTATCTATGGATCTATCATTTATCTATCTACACACACACACACACACACACACACACACACACACTCACTAATAACTCTCCATATTTCAAAGCTTCTAGTTTATCCCTATAGGATTCTTGGCCACTGTAAAGAGGGCCAGATCTATTTCCAGCTCTTTGTCTATAAGATGTCAACCCTCCTCCCACTTCAAGTTTGGTAAAATTGGGACCCAATGCTGAAAGCTACACCGTGTGCTGTGTGGGTCACTCTGCCTGGCACCCCTCCTTCCCCCTCCTGACTCTACAGCAGAGTTTCTGTTATTATTCCTGTTATGTAGAGGGGACAGACTTCGAGGAACTTGCCTGAGGTCAGAGTTGAGAGGAGGTCAGGGCCGTGGTCCATGCTCTCCAGCCCAGGTGTTCACTGAATCCTGACTCCAGTGTCATCCCTGAGGAGCACCCTGGTTTTTACTTTATTTTATTTCTTATTCTTAGTGCAGGGAGCAGTAGTCTCCCATTTTGGGTCACTCTAAGCTGAGCCTAGAACTAAACCTTATCTGCCGCAAATAGTTTCTCAGGGATCAGGAAAAAAAACAAAAAAAGATAAAAACAAAGGTAAAGTCCTCAAAAGTATGCTTGCTTGCACAAAGAGCATTTACTTGGACCTGAATCACAAAATGCCTACTTTTTTCCCCCTTTACAGATGTAATTGTCACATATGTTCATTATGAATTCGTAATGAGGGCCCAGAACAGATGGGGCTGACTTAAAATGACGTACACTTCAAGCAATGCTTGTCCATAATGGGGCTGCTGCTGCCCTCGAAGGCACCGAAGGGGTGTCTGCAGAGAGGCCCTGAGGCTGGCCTGGCTTGCCTGGGGCCTGGGCAGGAGCTGCTGGGCACGGGGCCATATTTAGAGGAATCTTGGAGCAGGATTTGGAGCTAGTCCCTGTACCTGTCACAGCCTCTTTGTGTCCTAAGAAATATCCTAGTGGCCAGAAGATTAGGAGCCTGGGGACTTATTTAGTCAGAATTGGCTCAAAGTTGAGTAGTGGAGGAGACAGTCAGGACCTGTATCTAGTATCAAAGACCCCTCACCAGGGGTCTCTCCCATTTGCCCCATGTAGGGACACTCTCTCTGGCCCTGTGGGTTTGGCCTGGGTCCTCCTCTGAACTCATTTCTCCTTCCAGTGTGAATGTTCTGCTCTTTCTCTTATACCCAGGGTTAGGGGGAGGATGGGGCACTGACTTCAATAACCTGATGTGTTAGATCATGTTAATATCACGGAGTGGAGGTCACGCTGCCACATGTCTTAGGTAACTTAATCCATACACGTTTTTGTGTCACTGTAGGCATTTTGAATCTCACTCTAAGTGAGAGACACAAGATTTGAATTGAAGTCCATTTGATTGCAAAGCCCATGAATTGCCTAATGAAGTCTCTTGCTAGCATTAAGATTTGTTAAAGATTAAATTTGTAATCCTCTTCTCCGAGAATATTTTTGAGGAGGTTCTTACAAGTGAAAATCTGAGCTTAGACAGTTGGCTATTGAGGGTAGAACTTCAGTTTTGAGGAATGAGAATTACCTCCTGGTGGATACTATCCAGATTGTAATTCTCAAAGCACATCACAAACACGGCAATTACATTTCACAGTGCTCTTGTGTTAGTTCCTCCCTGCTCCCCTTCTCTCCTTTGGACTCCCTCTAAAGGGAGTTCTGGTCCACGTGGGAAGACAAAAAAGCATTATGATTCCCCCTGTGTTCTCCCCAACTATTCCGGTAGGATGAGTATGGGCTGGTTATAGGAAAGTGAAATCTGGGGTGTGGATTGTAATTACAAAGGACACATACTTGGGCTTCCTTTAAAACTAAAACTCTTTTCACAGCTGGAGGAAATTAAAAAAAAAACAACAGTTAAATAGATGAATGTAGTTTCTGTCATCTGCCAGCACTGCATGCTACTGAACAAAGAGAGACAACTAGTAAATTGTGTGTGTTTGCCGCTAAGGTCATCTTCATTGATTTAAAGGATAAATTGTACCACTTTTATTTATGTAAGATGTGCCTCACAAACTTCAAATTATTAGCCTCTATCATATTTTGGAGAAGGAAATAAACATCTGGTCCCTGTTATCTTCATAGGCTATTGGAAGAGTTTGTAAGGACATAAACTTTCCTGGAAAGAGGTGGCTACGTCACACCTAACCTGCACCCCACCCTGGCTGTATCAGAGCATGGCTCTCACTAGAGAAGTAGACTGGGATGTGAAGTCCCAGGGGTTCCAGTGCTGGCCTTGCATCCCAGCTACCTCAGACAAGTCCCCACCACCTGAGCCTCGGTTTTTGTCTGTGAAAGGAATGAACATGGTGAAATCTCTTCTTCTGATTTCAGAGAAATATCATAAGAGCATATGAGAGAACACGGTCAAAAGCCTTTCGTAAGTCTTAAAGTACGTTTACAAATATCTGCTGTTTCTAGAAATCATATTAACACAGGGTTTCACAACTTTAACCCTGTTGATATTTTGGGCCAAATCATTCTGTTTGGGGGAAAGATGGCCGTCCTGTGCATTACAGTATTTTAAACAGCATCTCTGTCCTCAACCCACTAGATGCTAGTAGCACCCTTCCCCCACATATACCCTCGTCTTCCAGTCGTGACAACCAAAAATGTCTCCAGGCGTTCTCAGATATTCCCTGGTGGGCAAAATCTCCCCAACCATTTAAGAGTGACCTTGGATAAATTACTTAAGCTCTTTGAGCCTTGGTCTCCTCATCTGTGGCCTGGGGATGATAATAAGCACATGTCCCTCATAGGTATTACTTATCCTTATCCTTATTGTGTGGATTAAATGAGATAATGCACATAACACAGTAAACAGAGGGCAAGGTACACGTGGTATGTGATCAGGAGATATTTGCTTTTATGTGAAGAGCACAAGCTTAATGCCACTTTTGAATGTAAAGGTGACCCTGCTTCACCACCATTTGTAGAATATACACCCCAGGCATCTAGTTAAGAAGTGGTGATGAATTTTCTCCAAAGCACCTGCAGACACATGATTGAGAATGGGCATTGTCTTGTGGCCTGCCTGAGTCAAGCTATCTATTGGGAGTACTCTGGCCTCCTCTTCCTTGTCTCCATCCCTGTGCTGAGTAGTACCATCTATTCCAATCCCCCCAATACTTTCTTAGGGCTTTGTTGCTTTCTCCTCCTCCTCCAGACCTGCTTCTAGGACAGGCTCTGACCAGTTTCGTGTCAGAACAGGGATGTCTGTAGAGCTTACAAGGTACTCTTCACAGGTACATTTGAAAATTATGAAAAGACCTGAAGTCAAAGGATTTGCTTTAAGCATTAATAAGCCAGTGAACTATGTATTTAATTAGCAAAGTTACCTTGGAGATCTTTGCCTGTAGTCTACTCACCAGGTTTGTCCTGAGAACATTCAGTGGATAGGGAAAGAAACCACCTCTGATGTGAGCTCAACACTGTATCAATGATATTGGCTTTAGGGAAGATAAAACACTTTTATGGCTAATTTAGGGACCATATAAACTACCCTTCTGTTCTCCCAAGTTTGGGATCATTTGAAGGATAGATACAGAGGTCAGAGATGGAGTTGAAAAACATTATTGTTTGGAGATGAAACAGTTTGGAAACTATAGCATTAGACTTACTGCCAAGGGCACTTGCTAAAACTTCACCGCAGAACTGGATGGACTTAACGTCTCTCACCCTCAGTCTTTGCCCCAGCTGCCCCAATCGGGGCATGAAAGAGGGCAGATCCAGAGAGAGGAGGGAGGGAGGGAGAACAGTTGCATTTCTCTAATGTAAGACCCTCCACATAGAAACACAAGCCCGGGAAGTGACCTTGGCCCCTAACCTTGCATTATACTCTATGCAGTGTGCACACTGACTTCACACCTGCATGTCCCAAATACGCTCCAAGGAATAATTGTCATGTTAGGAAAATATAACTAGGGTGGGTGGGGAATACCAAACACAGTGGTGGAGAAACAAGTCTGGGAAAGTCTGTGTTTTCCTTTTGCAATATTGGACTTCTCAGAGCTCTTAAGTGTACAAATAGGCACTGCAAGCGTCCGAGTGGTTGGTTTACCAGGCAGACTTGCCCATACTGATGGGCCTGTTGACTTGAGACACCAAATGCACCTTGATAAAAGAGGTCTTAAGCTAAATGTGGAAGAGGGAAAGGTTAGCTATTCTTTAAACTAACAAGTCATTCAAAGAGGATTGGAAGCTTACTAATGGAAGGAATGTCATGCAAAATGAGCTAAATTGCCCCCATTTATCCTGAGGGAAAGATAGAGACCCATAGCTTCTGGTGCGGTATTCTTTTCTATCAAGAGCATATACATATAGGCACGTGTAATGTGGAAACTTGCTTATAGCTTTGAAACAAACATGTATAATATATAATGTATGTACACACACACACACACACACACACACACACACACACACACACACTACGGTTTCCTGATGATGAAAGGGTAGTTTTCATTTTCCGTTGGCTTTTTTCTCCCTGATGTCTCATGTGAGCATGAGAATTTCATTTTTTTCCCCCTCTGTGACTTGGGACCTTTTTACTAATTTGATGAAATTCCTCAGAATATGGTCTGTGGAAGCAGATCGATAAAGTAGTTTATAGAACTATTGAAGAAAGAACCTCCCTTGTGTTAATATAGGCTACAGCTTCTTTGCAAACAGTTGAATTTTATCCTGTGCTGTCTACCAGGAGGCCCTGATGCCATCACCTTGGTTCTAAACTGGAACGGAATGTTAAGATAACTGGCTCTGGGACCGTCCCTGGGAATTGCTTGGAGAGGCTCAGGGGCTGGCCAGAAGGGAATTCAATGCTGGTGAACTCTCCCAGACCCCTGAAGTTATCACAGCATCCTGGTGACAGTTGCCTCAAGTCACAGACAAGCGCCCTTCATAACTGATTTTTCTCTTGTTACAAAACTTCCTGTTCTTGCACTAAGTTTTTCCCCCACGAACCTGTGTGTCTTTTTAGCTGGAAATGGAAGAGATTGGGAGAAGTGATAATCTAGAAAAAGACAACTGCATATCCTGGTTGTCCTTCCAAGCATCATTTAAATGCTTCTTCTTATTATAGTGCTTATACTTGGGGACAGTGTCACACTCTGCGGCAATGTAGTTACATTTGCGATGGCGCTTCCATTATAAACCCCTGTTTTCAGATGCTCATGACAGCCTTGGGGGGAAAATCATTCTTTGGGCTGAAATTTCTCATATCCATTCTCACCCCCGAGGTGAAATTCTTGTTTTACAATCTGGCAGAAAGCTCTGTGTCTGTGATTATGTAAAGCCTCTCAAAGGACCCATGGGAGTGGGATTGGGGCCGGGTGTTAGGTATTTCAGGAGAGTGAGATTTGGGAAACTGAGGGTCCTCATCTGTGTGATATTTGGGAGCCCGGACCCCAGGATCATTTTGTAGATTCTGCCCTGGAGTGATAATGTGATTTTGCAAGTGAAATTTATTTCTCTGATTCCTGGGTGTTGAAGAGAGTTTGTTCATTCTAGAAGCAGGCGAGTAAAGTAATTCTGCAGGGAACCTTGGCTCTGCTTCTTCCACATTCTTCTAGGCAACCTATGTCAAAGCAGACACTAGTCTATTGGTGGTGGTCTAACACCACCATCACTTTCCCCTCTCTGTGCTGTTGTTCATAGAGCTTTCTCAGCCTAGAATTCCTTTCCTGTCCTATTCCAGCAGAGCCCCAGTCTTCCCATAAAATCCAACTCATATGCCATCTTCTCTGTGAAGCCTGTCATGTCTGTGAAACCCTTCTTGCTCTGTATTCTTCCAGCATGTTATTTATACAATGAACATGGCACTCATTATTTTTTACTTCTATTGGAGTTTTTCCTATGTCTTCTGCTTCTACTCCTCCCTTCCATCATTTCACAAGGTTCCTGAGGGTAAAGAACTCTTGAACTTTTACAAACAACACAACAGCAACATTGCATATTGGACACTCAATAAATGTTTGTTAGATCAGTTCATTACGCCCACTTACTGAACAGCAGCCATATTTGGTACTCTTGGAGATTTTGAACCCCCAAACCTAAATGGATATGACTCTTGCCCTCTGAAAACATGGGATTTGGGATGTGTAGCAAGGAGGAAGAAAAATGAAAAGAAAGAGTTAAAATGCAAAGCTACCAGAACCATATGAGACCTGAGGGTAGAGTTTTAGCATCAGAGCGCTTATGGGCAATGCCTTGTGAGTGGAGGGCGTGAGATGAATTTGTGGTTGGGGGAAGAATCTAGATTGGGGAGGTCTGTTTGGATCTGCTTCATGAAGTCATGGAAGGCTTTAAAAGAAAGCTATCAGTAGAGGTTAACCCAAAGCGTTTTCTAGGATGGTTTTCAGATTGTTCTTGAAATAAATCAACTAGCTGTTAGACCTATCGCAAAAGTTAGTCTTTTTAACAATATACCTCAGGAGGGCTCACATTCGTCCTTAAAATGGACCCCCACTGGACTCTCACTCACGTAAGATTGTCGAAAAGTCGAGATAACTCTAAATACAAGGTGTGTCTAAAAGTGAGGTTGCAAGTATCCTCCCTCCCCCATTTTCAGCATCTCTGTTATTCACGTCTCCCTACCAATCGATCGCAGATGTTTTGTCTCTTCTCATGTCTCTGTTGTATTGAATACGAGGCTTGTTCTGCCGAGGAGACCCAGCCTGACAGGGAGGATGTGGAAAATGATCAGAGCCAGCACTTGCTCCTTCATTCTGTCTGCTGTATTGCTCCCTCAGTGACATCAGAAACCAGCCCACAGATGAGCCATTGTAATTTCCTGGCCTCGTGTGATGGCTGCGTTTGTTACCTTATTATTGAACAAGCTATCTCTTTGCATAGACTGCCCCTCCAGTCAATTTTCAAATGGATTTGGATGTCAGAAGATCTTCTCAGCTTCTGAGATTAAATCCAACTCAGGATTTAAAAGCAGGCACTCTGCACATTTGGGATAATTAACTAAAGCTTATCCCACTTTATCCCAAATCCCTGTTGACCTATTTTAGGTGTAATGTTTCAAGAGTTGTGATCCAAAGGTGGAAACAGAGTCAGTCAGCAGCCTCTTGCTACCCTCCCATTCCTTCTTCCCTCCCCGGGCCCTCACATTTTCAACTTTCATGCCTAACTATCCCCCTGGGATAGTTCAATGCTCTTTTTTCAGAAAGCCTGCCAGATGTAAACTTGGCACTAGGATGCTGGTATGGAGAGCACTGAGACCCAGGGGATCGAGCAGGTTGGGCTCACCTTGAACGTTCTGAATGCTCCCATTGCATGACCTTGAAAATGTTAGGTGTGCACACTCAGTGCTGTACAAGAAGAATGTCCCCTCCTCCAGGATGCTAATCATTACTACACCAAAAGCTCCCTCACTCCTTCTCTCTTTGCCCTTGCCCCCATCCCTCTCTCTCTCTCTTTCTCCCCCCCCCACGCCCCCGCCACAAATGTGCAGAGTCAAGGGAGTAAAAGGCAAAGAAATAACAAAGAAATCCAGCAGAAATGTCTGCGCACTCAGATAAAACACACCCTTTCGCTGTGTTCTCTATTCTATCCTTAACTCCAGAAGGGGAAAAAAAAAAAAAAAAGCAGAAAATGACGTGGCTAATTGTACAATTACAAAATGGGGTGAAATGGCATTTAAATGGGCATAGAGGGTTGCAATTCCCATAAAGTTTTCCCATTGTACGGCAAGCTCACCTTCCTTTCTTTCCTTTCTACCTTTTTTGACCTCTGCCGTTATCTCTAGATTTATCAGCAATACTAGATGGCTTTTTCACATCGGTAAGCACCATCTAAAATATAACAATCAGAAAGAATCAGAGAAAATAAATCAATGTCCACAAACAACCAACCAATTTTGGCAAGTACAATTTATTCATAAAAGCTACAGTTCACTGGGGATTCTCTTGTCTTGCATCCACAATGCCCTTGATTCAGATGCCAGCATGGTGAGCGCCAGGTGGCAGCAAGATGGGAAGACGCGCATTGTTCCATCTTGGTTGCTTTGTTCTCCTAATGCCTCTGGTCTCCTTCTTTTTAATCTCATAGGCGCACTTTATTCTAGGAATTCTATAGGATTGTTATCCTAACTAATTGAAGATAGAAATTAAAGTTGAACAGGCCTTGGGTTTTTCGTTGGGGAGGAGGGTGGCTCGGGGAAGGGTTTATAAAAAGGAGGGCTGGGCTTCCCTGGTGGCGCAGTGGTTGAGAGTCCGCCTGCCGATGCAGGAGACGCGGGTTCATGCCCCTGTCCAGGAGGATCCCACATGCCGCGGAGTGGCTGGGCCCGTGAGACATGGCCCCTGAGCCTGCGCGTCCAGAGCCTGTGCTCCGCAGTGGGAGAGGCCACAGCAGTGAGAGGCCCGCGTACCAAGAAAAAAAAAAAGGAGGGCTGCTGGTCTTTTCGATAGGCTCACTGCTCCAAGAATTTCCGATGCTTCCTTCTGATCATGTGTATCATTGCCCCTCAGAGGTCATAATCATGCACCGGCAGAAACCGTCTTAGCAGAAAGACTCCCATATTTCAGCTCTATATTCTGTCTAGGATTAATCATGGATTTTTCCCAAAGGGACTCTGTCTTCCCAGCCAACACTACAGATATTTTTTTCAGATCCCCCCTTATTTTCTAGCTTACATTCACATTCTTAAGGATTTCTCATCCTCTTTTTATGAAAATCTGCTTATGTCTGGGGTATGAGGGGGAGGCTGGATACCTTGCTTTCCAGTTAGGGACCTGAGAAAGGTGAAAGGAGGAAAAGAGGGGAGAAAGACTGAGAGATTACAGGCCAGAGCTGTGGGTGGGAGAAATGGATGGGAAATATACAAGGAAAGCATTCTTTGACCACTAAACAAGGGCTCCTATCTTTGAAAACACAGAGTAAATCGTTCTGCTGACAATAATTAATTAGCAATAATAATTTGCCCTCGGAGCTCAGCTTTCTTCCCGCAGCCTCGGAGCACTTCACAAACTGTGCTTAATTAGGGCTCAGGCTCCCTGTGGAAGGTAAGCAGGTGTTAACAGCACACTTCCTCCTGCGGGGACCCAGGCATGGGGGAGTTCAGTGGCTCATCCAGTGGTTGGTTACTGTGCCCAGTGGGGAAGAAAGGAGCCTTCAGTCAGTTTACCAGTGTCCATGTCTGTGTCACCAAAGTGGTGGTCAGTGACCTCCCTGGGTGACTGGTGTGTACCGTTGCTGATTAGTTGCCAAACTGACACAATCCTGCTGTGAGTGTAGCTCACTGGACCTAGCTGGCTTGCAGCCTCTTATCCAATCAGAGCGAGGAAAATCTCAGCTTTCTGTTCCCAAAGCAAGCTGGGAGGTGAACTCTCCTGCACAGACAGTATTTAATTTGTGACAGCTTGTTGAGGTTAGTCACCTTGCTCGTCACCGCTGTGTTCTCCTGGCCATGTGTTCGCCAGACTTACTTTCTGCCAGTGCCTTGTCATGAGGGCTAATGGAGAGGGATCTGGGAGGAACTGAGCAGAGATGCTCCTGGGGGCCGCTGCCACTGCCCTTTTTTTTTTTTTTTTTTTTTTTTTTTGCGGTACGCGGGCCTCTCACTGTTGTGGCCCCTCCCCTTGCGGAGCACAGGCTCCTGACGCGCAGGCTCAGTGGCCATGGCTCAGGGGCCCAGCCGCTCCGCGGCATGTGGGATCTTCCCAGACCGGGGCACGAACCCGTGTCCCCTGCATCGGCAGGCGGACTCTCAACCACTGCACCACCAGGGAAGCCCTACTGCCCTTTTCTGCTCATCCTCCTGTTGGCCCTGGGCTGGCAGCTGCTACCGCATTCCCAGCCCGGGCCCCACAGATGGAAGGAGGAAAGATTAGCTCTCCCTGCATCTCGTGCCAGGGCTGTGTGGTGGATTAGGTTGGCAGACAGACCCGAAAAGCTTCATCTTTGGGAGCAGGAAGGTTTTTCAAGGTCAGTCTGCAACACACATATGTTTCTGAGTTGCTCTGGGAAGCCAACTGCCAGGTCCACTCAGACCCTGGGGTTCTGACTTATAAGAGTGATTCCTAAACTTTGCTAGTATTGGCATTGCTTTTTATGTCAAACATTTTGCAGAACACAGCTCTTGCCAATTTCCCCACAACAAAATGTTAAGGTATTATTAACCCTTTTAATACGTATTTTGTAGGGAAATGCATAGTGACAAACAGCTATTATAAATTCAGTAATGATCTTATACAGATACATATTTTATTTATGACAATATGAAATGCACTTGAAAATAAAATAAGTGTGGATGTTTTTGCAAAGCACTGGTTGTTTTGTTTGTTTGTTTGTTTTGTTTTTTAGGGGAGAGATGACCCTTAATGCACAAATTTGAAACTGCTTGCAGCAACTTTATATCCTTCAAGGGCCCTTGGCTTGCAGGTTAGAAACTTTTGATTTATATAGGCAAATAAAAGTTTGGGTGACTAAACCTGTGAAAATTCTCAGAAATAGACCTAACACTTTCTGGGATGCTTGGACCATTTGTCTGAATTTCTAATTCCAGGAGTGCACCATTTTTTTCTTTAAGAGAAGCATGGAAACTGTGGAATCCACACAGGACCATTTGGGAAAACAGCTTGAGCCCTCAGGAACACCTCTTCCGTAGGTTTCTTCTGCCTCTCATGTATCTTGGATTTCTCTGGAGTGTCTTTTTCCCCCCACTGGGGATATCAAAACATTTGGTTAAAAGTGACAACAAAAAGGATTACAAAAACCATGCAAAAGAGGACCATGATGGGCCTACTGTGTATCGGAGAGGCTCTAAATTATTATTTGAATTTGAATTCTTCTTTCTCTGCACTATCAAGGTCTAAAAGGCCAACCAAGAAGGCTAAGGAGGATCCAGGGCTCAGAGAAATTATTGAAAAGAGAACGGACTGTTGTAGAGACCAAATGTAGCTTGAGGTCATCATGGGGAGCATTTGTGGAGCCCCTGCTATGTCAGTATCTTCACAGAGATACAGTAACAAGGCATATGAAAAATGTGTATATCACTGCTACTGTTGTTTTCTGCACAACAGTTGTGGAGGGTGGTTATCTTTATTCCAATTGTTGAGAATAAAGCTCTGTGCAGTGTGACTTGCTCAAGGCCACAAAACTGGGAAATGGCAAAGCTGGAGTCAAGTGCAGGTTTGACTCAGGATGAGAAGCTCAGGCTGTGGCTGAGTGTTTCTGTTCTGTTAGCGGCTCACTTGCTCCTAAGCATCATTGGAAAAGCAGCTTGCTGCACAGCCATGAGGGCTGTCACTGCTGGCGTTGCTCACGGTAGATGGCTGGCTGCTCCATGGGCACTGGGATGTGAACCACTGGAGGTTCGGCTCCCCAAGGAAAGAGGTGATGGAGAGTTTTCCCTTATGGAGAGATTTCCCAGACGTGGCACCACGTGGTAGAATCAGAGATGCTAGTTTTGGCTTTAAACGAAAAATCTGTGAACCCAGAGCCAAGTTTTAGTCCCAGATGTACCAGTGTTTGACTTTTCACAAGGTGCTCGGCTTCTACAAACCTCAGTTCTCCTTTCTGTAAATTGGTGATTCATTCCGTCACCAGGCAATTGTCTGAGTCTCAACCTTAGACTAGTTCAGTGGTGGGTGGCTGTTCTCTACCCTTTAGGAACTCAATCCAGTGACAGATGAATTAAAAAGGGAATAATAATTCACTGAAACAAGTGGAATAATATGGACTGAAAACATTTTTGGATGCCTAGTGGAATCAAGGAAGGCTTCACAGAAGAGGTGACATTTGAATCAACTTTTGAAGACCTACAAATGGACCAGATGGGGAGTTCAATTCAGTTTAATTGCTGTGTTTGTGTGTGTGCGTGTTTGTATGTGTGGGTATGTTTCTATTATGTACCAGTTACTGTGCTAGCTTTTGGGTGCAACTGTTAAGACGACAAATATCCTATCTCTAAGATGTTTAGTCTGATTAGAGAGTGAAGTCACTACAATGTGAAACATTAAAAACTACACTGAGCTTACACAGGAGCACCTCCATCTCATCTGGGGCAGGAGGAGAATTTCAAGCAGAGGGAATGGCTGTGTCAAGGTGATAGATGCAGAGAGGGCACCAGTGCTGTGTTGCTGGGTGAAAAAGTAGACGGTAAGGCTGAAGAACCACCTAAGGGGTGGCCAGTAAAGGGTCACACATGCTTAGTTAAGTTAGAATTTTACCCTGATGTGATGGAGAACTTTAATCAGGGAAACAGACCAAATGAGAGCTTTCGGTGGGGAAGAGGATCTATTTCCTTTGAAACTGGAAGTAACAGCCCAGGGGAGAGAGTGTGGGTAGTAGGACATCCATACAGGAAGTTCTTGCAATGGGAGCAGCAGGTGGGTTGGCAGAGTGAGAAGAGCTGATGCAGGATATGGCTCTGATAGAAGATGCGGTTTACAGGTTGATGAGGTTTGGGGATAAAAGAAGGACTCAGGGGAAAGGCAGAATGGGTTCTAGTTTTCCAAAGAAGAGAAGGTCTGATGGAGAACTCCTGAGTTCACATCTGGACATATTCAGTGAGGTGCCTATTACTCAGGCGGAGCTGTCCACTTGGTCAGGTGGGGATCCATGACCAGATCTCAAGAGAAAGGTTGGAGCTGGAGGTTTGGATTTGGTAATCACAAAGATGTGGGTGCACCTGTAGTGACGGGAAGGATGAGAAAGGAGGACCAAGGATATGAGGGAATGGAACATCTGGGGGTTACAGTGAAGTGGATTAGCTGTGGAGGAGACTGAAGGGGAAGACCAGAGAGCTCTAAGGAAGATCAAGAATGAGTAAGATCCTGGAGGTTGACAGGATGGGCAGTGAGTGACAGAACGGGATGGAGACTCACAAAGAACTAGCATCTCCCCTATGCATGTTATGAGGCTGCTCTGTCAGCTGATGAACCAACACATGTGACAACAGTAGACTGTGAAATGTTGGACAAACATCAAGTATGTGCTCCCTGCCTGCATCTCTCCTCCTTTCCTTTCTCCACCCATCCCACACTCCCAAACACAATTTTCAGCTGCCAACCCCTTCTAGAAAACGAAGCCACCTGTATTGCGTGTCCACCCCCCTCCATGCTGCTGATCTTCATTTCTTTGTGCTGTTCCCTTTGCTAAGAAAGCCTTGCCAACATCATCTTGTGTCTTATTAGCTCCTGTGGATCCTCTGAGACTCCCTTTGAACATCTCCTCCAGTAAGACTTCCCTGATTTTCAGCAATAGAAACCACTCCCTGGCTCCCTCCCACCACATACCCAAGGCTGGATAAAGCGCTCCTCCTCTGGTCTTCCTGACAACCTGTGCGTCTCGGTATCATCACATGTTCTCGTTCACCAGCCACTGGCTGTACAGCATGTTCATTTAACGTCCATTATCTGTGCTCTCTTTACGAGCAGGAGCTATGTCCTGTTGCTCTTAGAATCCCCACATTCTAGCTCAATGCCTGACACTTAATAGATCCTCCATGAAGAGTTGTTGAACATGAATGAACAAATAAGATGCAGACACCTAGGTGTTGTTTTCCTTTTCTAGCAACCAGAGCACTCAGCGTCTGAAGAACAGCTTTCGACCACTCACCTAAGAAGCCAAGCATTTGGTGGGGAGCTCTGACCAGACTGGCTGCCCGCACTAATTAAAACGTTCAGCCCACGTGAATACAAATCCAGATACAATGTGCCAGGGCAGATAACTCCTGATCCCAACTCATCCCCAGAGCTTTTCCTGAGCCCAGCTGTTTAGAAGCAATCCGCAGCATGGCCACTTGATAAAATTATTTCTGTTTGGTAAGTGTGAGTGGGCATGCGGGCATGGGGAACCAGGGCAGTCAAGGGACAGGAGCTGATAGGAAGTCAAATTGTGGAGGCTTCAGGAATGAAAGCATAGTGGAAAAAATCCCTGGGGATCTCATCAAGTTTGGGGTTAGAAAGCATGAAAAAGGGAAGGCATATCTGACTGTTACACTTTCCTTAGACTCCCTGACTTTAAAATTCAATGCAGCATCAAGCCACAAACACAAATTCGTAGACACAAACCTTAGACAAATGATCTCAGCAGCCATTAGCCTTCCAGAGCGGGTACGTAACTCCTGGTCACCAGGTTCAACATAGAGCAAGCCTAGAAGTCTGTCTGGCACAGAGAGTTGTCTTCTGAGAATCTGAAATGCTGTTCAGAAGAAACAGGGTGATTGCGAGCTGGAGAGAGAGATTTGGGTCCTCACCCCAGCTCTAAGGCAAAGTGGCCACGTGATCCCCTGCAAATCGCTTGGCTTCTCCCAGCCTCTGTCCTCTCATCCTTAAAATGAGGGATTTTGGACTAACGTCTCTAGAGATCCTTCTTATAGTGTGACTATGAAATGGGATTCTCCTGATTCTGCAGATGAGAGTTCTGCTAAGTCCAAGTTCATCCAGAGAGGGTGAGTCAGACCCTGGCACATCTACAGGTACACCATCTCCCAGGCTATGGGTTTAGACCACCCTCTTCCTTTTAGACTCAGCCTGGGTTGGTTATGTCCATACGCTCCCTCCCACCCACCATGTGTTGTTTACTTGGCTGAAACTCTGTTATCTTCCTTCTCCTGGCCTTTGAAGAATCCCTGCTTTCTTGATCTGGCTTTTTGCCATGCTCCTGGGCAGTTGTGAACAACTAATCAGGCGATTGCCTGTCCTGTCACAGAATATGTACAGAGAGGAGAAGAAGAAAAATGGAAATACAGTACATTTATGCCAGTGCAGCTTCATGGAACCCACACAGCTCTCTGCAGCGGTGCACAAACTGGACCAGAATCACCATCCAAATTGCCTCCTGGAAGTGCCTGTGGAGTTTTTCCATCACAGAGTGAGACCTAGAGGAGCTCTGCACACAGGGCTCTGTCCTGCTGTCTTCAGGCTGCCTCAGCCAATGGGAACACCTTCCATTCTTTTTAGCTACACAGAGGGGGCCAGAGTTTTCAGGGGCTGGAAAGACCCGAAATCCCTCCTGCTCCCAGAGAGACAAGGCACTGAATTGGTGACTGTCTAAGCAGGGTTTTCATTTTACGTGTGCTTCTTTCCAAATTCTCAGTTGCTGTCCCTCTAACCTCAGCCTTCATCATCTGTGTTCAAGGGAGTCAGCAGGGTACCAGCACATAATGGGATTCCATGGGTTTTATCCAATAGCTTTAATTCATTTAACAACTATTTATTAAATCCCGACTATATGCCAGCCCTTCTGCTAGATGCCAGGAATACAAAAAAGAATAAGCTATAAACTCTGGCACTCAAGATTCTGAATCTAGTAAGAGCGAGAGTCAAACAAAGATGGAATTTATAATCAGAGGTATGGAGTAGTGAGTTGCTGTTGGAGCAAAGGAAGATAATGCCCACCTGTTCTTGGGGAAATAGAGTAGGTTTTTTTAAATTGAAGTATAGATGATTTACAATGTTGTGTTAATTTCAGGTGTATGGCAAAGTGATTCAGAATCATATATTCTGAATATATATATCCTTTTTCAATCATTTTCCATTATAGGTTATCACAAGACATTCAATATAGTTCCCTTTGCTCTACAGTAAGTCCTTGTTGTGTATCTGTTTTATAGATGGGTGTGTATCTATTAATCCCATACTCCTAATTTATCCCTTCCCCACCCTTCCCATTTGGTAACCAAAAGTTTGTTTTCTATGTCTGTGAGTCTGTTTCTGTTTTGTAAGTAAGTTCATTTGTACTATTTTTCAGAATCCACATATAAATGCTGTCAAGTAATATTTGTCTTTCTCTCTCTGACTTACCTCACTTAGTATGATAATCTCTAGGTCCATCCATGTTGCTGCAAATGGCATTATTTTATTCTTTTATGGCTGAGTAATATTCCATTACACACACACACACACACACACACACACACACACACACACACCCCACATCTTCTTTATCCATTCATCTGTTGATTGATGGGCATTTAGGTTGCTTCCATGTCTTGGATCTTGTAAATAGTGCTGCAGTGAATATTGGGTGCATGTATCCTTTTGGATCATGTTTTTCTCCAGATATATGCCCAGGAATGGGATTGCTAGATCATTTGGTAAGTCTATTTTTAGTTTTTTAAGGAACTTCCGTACTGTTTTCCATAGTGACTGCACCAATTTACATTCCCACCAACAGTGTAGGAGGGTTCCATTTTCTCCACACCTTCTCCAGCACTTATTATCTGTAGACTTTTTGATGATAGCCATTCTGACTTGTGTGAAGTGATAACTCATTAGTTTTGATTTGCATTTCTCTAATAATTAGACACATCTTTTCATGTGTCAGTTGGCCATCTGTATGTCTTCTTTGGAGAAATGTCTATTTAGGTCTTCTGCAGGGCATGTTTCTTATCAGAGGAATTTAAAAATATGGCAAGTTGTGAATGCACCTGGAGGGAGGAGAGGGTGGCTTCCGCACAACATGCACAGGTGTAAGATGACCACGCTTATGTACTGGCAAGAAGCTCATCATGGCTGCAGCGTGGGCTGTGAGGCATGCAGAGGCAGGAGGTGAGGTAGGTGAAATTTTGGCAGGACCACCTCTACCCCGTGGTTTACTCTGGAAGGTGACAACGGGAAGGGAAAAGATCAGATTACTGAGATTATATATCAGCATTGTGCTGGGCCCTCCACATACGTTACCTCACCTTGCCTGACCCTTTCTGATCCTTCCCACCGCACATAGGTCATCTGGGACAGATTGCTAAACCAGACCAGGCTTTTAGACATCATAGTAAAATGGGCATAATATTATCTGCCTCTCAGGGCTGGTAAGAAGGTTAAACACAGAGACAGGAGAGACTTCAGTGTCTGTCAGTGTGGGAGTCCATGGGCTGATAAACAGGGCTGAGTGAATGTGTAGGTTCTCACCGACCAACTACTCTCCTTGGAGGTACGTGTGGTGAGAGCTGAGAAAGAGACAAGCTGAGGAGAGAAAAAGTACTCTCTCCTCAGCACTCAGAAATCACAGTATGGAAGGTACTGATGCTGTGGGTGAAGTGAGAGAGATGACGTAGAGGACCGAGGGCAGAGATGGGTGTGGTACCCGGACTCAGGCCTTCCCTCCCCAGGGTGGGAGGAGGGGTGGGCATGTGTGCTGGAGATGGGAGGAGTGGTCCAGGGAGGAAGGAGGGCAGCTAACAGGTTCGCTGAGTATTGTTTCAGTCATAATATCAGTTACTTTCAAATTTCACAACAAAACCTCAATAGAAAACAATAATAATCTCATTACCATTTCCCGAGCTTCAACAAGACCCAAGATGCTACGCTCAATCAAATTTAACTAGGTGACCTATTTATTTTCTCTATATCATTTAATTTCATCTTCACAAAAGCAGTATGAGGTAGGTATTATTGATCCCCATTGTATAGAAGGGGACATCGGGCCCTAAAGGGATTCCATATACGGCTTAAGGTCATTCAGCTCCAAAGTTAGAAAGTAAGGATTCAGGCTGCACAGATCCGTGTGTCTGGGAGGGGAAACCCGAGTGAAGGACTTACTCCAAGAATGTGCCAGAGGTCTCTGTCTTACCGCTTCGAGGGGAGAGTCTGGCCTGTGAATTCTCCCTGCTTCCAGTGGAGGAAGGGGAAATGGTCTGTAATCCAGGCCTGGAATAGCAGAAGAGCTCTGCAGAGAGGAGATAACTGTAAACAGCCACAGGGTGAAGTAACTCAGCAAAAACATAATGAAACCTCTTCTCCGAGGCTACAGTGGGAAGCCCTGCTCTGCTAACCTCTCTGATGAGTGCTTGCTGATAACTATGTATTACCGCTCAGAATCACAGGCAGTAATTACTAGACAGGAATTTAGTCTGAAAGGTGAGATGAGAGAGATTGGAGCTGACATACTTTGGTTCTCTCTCCCATGGTTAATGTCATGGACAGAATATGGTGCATCCCTTGGGACCTAAAGGAATGGGATGCATTTTGGAATTCTAGGTGCCTTGTGTCCTGATGGGTGAAAAGTCTCAAACAACTCCGTCCAGTACTAACACTGACATATTCCAAATGCTTTTACAAAACCGCCAAGCTGGCTATGAGACAAATTCCATCTGATTTCTCTGCTGCCTCATTAGAACAGAGCCATGTTGGGGGTCCCAGTCCTAGATCTTCAACTCACCCTGTCCCAGCCCCACGAGAAGACCCTAACCCCACCTTGGATACCTGGTGGGTATGTTTCATTTTAATTTCTGTTTTCATTTTTTTTAAGTTGAAGCATGGTTGATTTGCAGTGTTGTGCTCATTTCTGCTGTACAGTTTCATTTCTGGATTTGTCTCTTATTGCTGGAACCTCGCTGTGTTTTGTTTCGTGGCTGCTGCTATTTTGGGTTTGTGAAGTCATTTCTGAAGTGAGGCAGTGTGGTGAGACACGAGAGCCCGCATTCAGGAGCTCTAGTGGCTCTTCTGGCGCACGGGACACACACAGCTTGCCCAGTCCCCCCACCTTGCTTTCCAGGAGGCGACTGTGCTGGTTTGCAGGGGGAGCTATGACAGGGTAGGGTGAGGCCTTTGCGCTGGGCTGTGGGCCCATTTTGCAGACTTTCTGAATAGGGCACATCAGCACCCCTCAAGCCCCCTGCCCTGGTGTCAGGGAGGTACTCTGAGGCATGAGGCACAAAGCCTGGGGGACAAGGCACTCCGGTTCTGAACATCTCTGCTGCTATAGCACAGCCCGCATGGGCTCGTGAAGCTCTAGAACCTCTGCCTGGACAGGGATTGGTCTCCCTGACCCTACAGACTGCTCAGCTACTGTCCCCCCAATAGCACATCCGTTCTGACCGCACACCCCAGACACACAAGCAAGGCATCCTGCAAGCCCAAGCCGGCCCACTTCGCTCTCCTCCTTCCTGCTCCTGCTATAATTGGGAAAATGTTTCCTGTCTTAAAAATGCATGGGCACACGGGCTTCCCTGGTGGCTCAGTGGTTGAGAGTCCGCCTGCCGAGGCAGGGGACACGAGTTCGTGCCCCGGTCTGGGAAGATCCCATATGCCGCGGAGTGGCTGGGCCTGTGAGCCATGGCCTCTGAGCCTGCGCGTCCAGAGTCTGTGCTCTGCAACGGGAGAGGCCACAACAGTGAGAGGCCCGCGTACCGCAGGGGAAAAAAAAAATGCATGGACACAGAACATGAATGGGGACTGAGGGCTAAATCCACCATTCCTATTCTATACGACCCTGTTGTT
This sequence comes from Pseudorca crassidens, assembly GCF_039906515.1. Lineage (NCBI taxonomy): Eukaryota > Metazoa > Chordata > Mammalia > Artiodactyla > Delphinidae > Pseudorca > Pseudorca crassidens. The sequence goes on from NC_090304.1 coordinate 103,083,490, forward strand.
TATTTTCCAGGGAATCTAAATAATGGATCTAAACTGTTTGCTGTTATTTTAAGAAGCTGCTGATGCATCATAGAAACCTTGGAAACATTCTTTATAGATTCATGATTCTACTTCAAATACAGCCATTTGCTCCCCTCCTTCCCCTCCCTTATTTTTTTACAAGACCTTTGCAAGGGAAAAGGCCCTTGTGTAGCTAAGAGTTTCAGCAGTGTTTTCTTTTATCCTTAACCGTAGTCACCAGGTTTGGGCTTGGGCCCTGTCGATAATGTCAGGGCATGAACTTCAGAGCTGCCAGTCCCATCCCTAATGCTGGGGCTTGGGTACTTCACCAGCACCTGTTTCTTTCCTTAATACCCTTGACATGTGAGCACTGAGAAAAGGAGAGACTAAGCCATAGTCGTATAGGAATTGATGACAGAGTTAACATTCTTATCGTTTGATTTGACTCTTATGATTCTTGATTCTTATCACTTTAGGTTTAACTATTAGACCATGAAACGAGGATGGAGGCTCCAAAGGAAAAAAATATTGAATTCATGAAAGGTCCATCACATAATTGTTTACATAGTTTTGGTAATTGTGGGGAACTTATTATTTATTCCAACCCCATCTTACTACTGGTAAAGAAACAGATTAGAAGAGTGTCTGTCTAGCACAAGGTCATCTGCACGGGTGGTGACAGGATGAAGCCTGGGACTCAGATATCTCAGCGTGGTGCTCTGGACTCCCCTCCCCCTGGACTCATGATTTCCACAGGCAACAGAGATTCAATGGGCATATTTGGGTATTTGGGCTGTGCATCTGTTAGGCAACGGCTATGCAGACAATCCCTTGATGTGCACTGGGTGGGCTAGGATCTAATGACCACAGCAATTAGAAGACATGGCCCCCGCTTCCTGGTGCCCAGAAGATAAGAGGCCTCACGCCTCACACTTGCTCCCCTTCTACTCTCTAAAGTAGGGATTCTGAGCCAGGAGCTTCCACGTAGCCACCAGAGGACATTTTTAAAAATGCACCCCCAACACCTGAATAAGAATTTCTGTGGGGAAGACTGAGGCCTGAGCATTTTGTTCACCCTCCACAGGGGGATTTGAGGAAGCCAGTTGTTCAGAGTCCCAGCTCTACCACAGTCTGATGATTGACCAGGATGGTCAGAAAGAGGAATGAAGTCTGACTGGTGAGAGGGAGGTGGAGAGAGTGAGTTTCTATGGTTGTCTGGAGGAAATCTCTGGGACAGAAGAGGACCTCATATTACTCTCTTTCCTAATCTGACCTGGGAGATATCCTGCTTGACATCTGCCTGTAGGGATGTGAGACCAGGACGTCTACTATATGAAAAATCATCCATTCCAGCTGGTCTCGTCTCTTGGCCCTAAGGGCTTCCAGGGAAAATAACAGGGGAAGACCAGTCACATGATGCTTGGATCTCTCCCCAAGCATGAACCATAATGCTGTGATTCATGTCAAAAGGTGAATGCATCCTAAAGCATCCTACTTGATTCTCTACTTTGTGTTTCAGACCTAACATTGGAAGATAAATCTGAGTTGGAGGCAGCCCGTGGCTCTCATGCAGAGACGGTCAGCATGAGTCAAAGGCTACTTGCGGTTTCTAACCTCTAGGATAAAAGGCTCTCCCATGGAGAAAGGTAAAATTCCACCTAATTTGCTCCTGATCTGGGCCACAGGCCAACAGTCTGCTGTTACGAGACTCCAGTCCAGCTTCTGAACAGCTAGAATAGGGCAAGCTTCTCTCCTGAAAGCCTAATCATGCTGTGGTTAGGCTCCTACCTGCAGAAACGCAGGGGAGAGAATGCCAAAGGGGACAGAGCAGACAGACGCTTGTCTCCTGCGGTGCCTCCTCAGCCGGGGTCCTTCCCAGCTATCCTGTCGGTGCCTGGATTGGGGCTGGCAGCAGAAGTGGGGGAGGGCAGGGAGGAAGAAGGGCCACCTCAGTAGAAGGAAGCTATGGAAGCATCTGGAAACAGACTGTTTCCAGCTGTGAATCAGCAGTTTTTCCTCAGTTTCGGTGAGGGAGCCTCTGGCTCCACTGGAAATAGAAAGCCGGCTCCAGAGCGGGCCAGGTATCTTTGGAGGGATCTGGAATGTCCGAGCCAGGGTTTCCTCTGGAGGAAATAACCATAAGGATACAACCACAGTCTCATTTCAGGGCCAGATATTCTCCTGTGGAATAAAGGTAGATGGGCTATGGGTCGTATCTGACTGCCAGAAACACACGGATCGGTTTGTTTTAAATTGAAATGAAAATGCTTTATATGGGATGTTCACTGGCCAGTGTGCTCTGGTCCCTGGCTTCCTATGCTATTACACCCAGCTGAGTCTAGCTTTTATATTATTGCCCTTTATAACCTGGGCCTTAGTGCCATGTGAGTTTTCTCACTCTGCTGCATTTGTGAGCCCACACAATGACTGTTGGGGAGGCATGGTTAGTATTCCTTCTTTTACAGGTGAAGAAGCTGAGGCTCTGACAGAATGCTGATTTGGCTGACGTTTTGTAGATGGTCAGTGTCAGATGCAGGACTCAAACCTCGGACTAGCAGATGGAAAAGCCTTTACTCTTTCCACCCACACATAATAAAATCTCTGGGATGCCATTGCCCTCCCCACCGCAACGTCCCACTCTCTTTACCCTGACCCTCTTCTACACCCCCTCCCCCCACAAACACACACACAGGCTGTGTTGGCACCCTTGGACCTGGAGATACACTAGGACATTGTTCTTCCTTCTCCTTAGACCTAAAGATGATTCAGAAACTAAGGGGGAATATTTGCATCTCTGATAACTAGTGATGTTGAGCATCTTTTCAAATACCTGTTGACCATTTTTATGCTGTCTTTGGAGAAATGTCCATTCAATTCCTTTGCCCATTTTTAAATTAGGATTTCTGTTTTTTTGGGTTTTTTTGCTATTGAGTTGTAGGAATTCCTCCAAATTCAAGAAACAGAGTGGAATGGTGGTTGGCAGGGGTTGGTGGGGAGAGAAGAGGGTTACTGTTGAATGGGTGTAAAGTTTTAGTCATGGGAGATGAATAAATTCTAGAGATGCAACATGTGCCTGAAGTTAACAATGAAATAGGTCCTTAAAAATGTGTTAAGAGGGAGATCACAAATTAAGTGTTCTTGCTATAATAATAAAAAATAAAAATTGTAAAGAAGAGGATAAGAAGAAAGTAAGGGGGGAGGAGATGGGCACAATAGGAGGATGATGGAATTTACACTGCGTTTGTTTCTCAGGATCCTCAGACAGGAAACAAAAACCTAGAATTGTTTGAACTGGAATCTCTATATATTTTACCCTTCTCCATCTTGTTATCAAAGATTGAACAAGTCCTGATGTTGAAGAAGATGTGTCCTGAAAGAAATGAGTTGCAAGTGCAGGAAGTTTAACAATAGCTGGATTTGCATAGAACTCTAGGTGATCTCGGTATGAAGATGCACACATTCTGGGGATGTTGTTAATGGTTTCAAGATCATCCTCAGTTTCAAAATTTGCATGCATCTCCTCTTGCGCCTTCACCTCACTGGGATCTGTGACCACCTGAGTAGGTAACCCGCCAGCAGGTAACAATACGATCCTGGCTGATGGAAACTGTGGCTTTGCCCTCTACTGTGCAAAAATCTGCTGGGCTCAAATTAGTTTCTGCACAAGTATAAACAATGAGCCTGTCATCCTGACCCTTCAGGCTAATGTAAGGTCTAAAAGGTCTAAAACTTCCTTATCACCCTTGCAAAGTGTTTTCTGTGATGATAAAAGAAAATGTGTTTACTTCCCTTTGAGAATCATTCTTTTCCCATATTGAAGTCCAGGGATCATTTGCAGGGTGGCAGTGAAGCATGGGAAGGTTGAATGGCCACCAGGAAGAGGCCTGCCAGGCTACTGGGACAAGGCTTCATGTGCACTGGGTCAGATTCAGAACAGGGTGTCACCCTCTCTTGTTGTCTGTATGGATGGATTCATTCTGAGGGGCTTATGCACAGTGACATTAGATACAATATCATTTCACAGCCAAGTCCCAGGCTCAGCACAGATTTTCTGTTCACCCCATCAGCAAATTACACACCCACACCACTCCTGGTTTTCTCTTGTCCAGACTTGGATGTTGGACCACCCCCGCCCACCTCCTTGTTTGGCGATTCTTGCAGGTGAGAGTGAAAGCAGCAAGAGGCCCCTCAAATACCTGAGGCAGCAATAGGGTGGCTTCCCAAATGTTCCAGCATCTTCCTGCCTGACCCAAGCCTGGCTGATGACTCCCTCTGGGAACTGACTGAACCCAGCACAGGGGCTCAACCAGGGTGTGGACTGCAAGGCAGGAGGAAATAGCATTGGGAACAGTGATTGAAAAATGGCCACATGAAAGAATTGCATTTTCTTGATAGGATGAGAGAGTAAAGACCAGGAACCAGAGACAGGTTGGTGCCAAGGAGCAGATTTGGAAGATAAGTCTGGCCAAGAATAAAATTGGGTGTCCATTTGAGAACCAGGAAATATAAGTTCTACTGAGATAGAATGGTGATTGGGAGGGAGATAATGGAGGAAGGGGCATTTTTGGAGCCTAGACCGAGATCTGATGGCTGCATGATTCAGCGTAGCTCCCACTGGTGAAACGTGGCTGCCATCCCTTCTCTCCCCACACCCCCTTCCTCAGCTCCAGCCATACTGAAGGCCTTTCTGCCTTACAGCCCATCACCCCCACCCCTGTCAGCTCTTCACATCCTCTCTTCTCTCCTCCTAGAACATTCTAACCCCAACCTCATGACTTGGCTCATTTCAGTCACTGGCCTGTCACTTCCTCTAGAAGCTTCCCTGACCACTATTCCCTCCTCAGTTTTAGTTAGACGTGTCCTTCGTGTGCCCTCCTAACTCCTATACCTTTTCCGTCCCAGCACTTGTCAGATCTCTCTCTTTTTTTAATTTATTTTATTGAAGGATAGTTGATTTATAATGTAGTGTTGATTTCTGCTGTACAGCAAAGTGATTCAGTTATACATCTATATACATTCTTTTTCATATTCTTTTCCATTATGGTTTATCACAGGATATTGAATAGTTTGTTAGATCTCTTTACAATTGTTTCTTCAGGGTTATTCTCCCCCAGTAGACTGTAAGGGCCAAGAAAGCAAGGGGCCATGTCTGTATTGATTCTGGCCCCTCCAGTATCTAGACAAGCAAGTACTTACCATCAGTAAATTGCAAATACATTTTTATTTATTCTTATGAGGCACTTTCTTTCTCCTGCCCTAAACCATGCCAAACATGGTTTCAGACAAGAACAATCAAGTTTATCACTATACGTGATCCCCCTCTTGTCCAAAGGAGTTAGTCTTGTCTCCTCAACAGACCATAAGACACTTGAGGACAGAAACTGTGTGTTCTATTCATCTTTCCCTCTCCCTCCATAGGCTAGTTCCTTCCACAAAGTCCAGCAGAGTGCTGGGCCTACAGTAGCTGCTCAATAAAAAAGTGTTATTTGATTGCAATGCTTAGCTATCAGAGAGAAGGTATTATCTCTGCTTTAAGGGATAAAACAATTTGCTTCAAACTTGTCTCAGTGTTTGGAATCAGACAAGAGTCCTTTCTAAAATGGGAAAATAAGACTTTAATAAGTCTTATTAAAAAAGAAAAGAGGGTCTCACCCTCTTTCTTTCCCTACAGAAGATGAAGCAGGCATTTCATTCAGCTGGAGATGCCGTCTGTGGCAAATAACCCTTGGGATTTGAGAGGGATTATTTGGCCACTGGAGGGCTCTTACATTTTTCCATGTAATGCAATTGAAACCTGTTCAGAATGACTAAATAATTAATGCCACCTTGTACCAAGTGTGCTCCGCAGTTCCTATCACATTTTTTTTGAAAATGCAGAATTTCAGGAAGACCAGACTTAATTTACTGTGTGTTTTGCTTCTTCAACAAAAACATGAGATGAATAATTTCCCCACATCATGGCTTTACATTTCCCCATAAATAGGGCATCTGTTAACATGGATTATTATGTATGCAATGCTAAAGTGATTAGGCTCAAACACTCACCCAAAAAGCTAACTTTTTAAAATGAATGACTCATAAAAAAATGAGAATGAAAATCAAGAGAGAAAAAATATTAAGGGAAAAACCTGAAAGGGTGAAAAGTTAGGAGTAAGCTTGGCATTTTGGAGTCAGAGGATGAATATGAATTACTCAACAATATATCGTGGGCCTACTATGGGTCAAGCACCACCCTAGCTACTAGGCATACAAATAACAGCTAATAATAGTAACAGTAGCAGCCTACCCCACTAAGGGTCAGGATTTTGTCTTGTTTACAACTAATCCTAGAACCCTAGATCAGGATCCTGACCTGCAGTAGTTATGCAATCATATTAACTATACAAGGAATGTTTAATGAACACCTCATATATGCCTTAGATTATTTTAAGAACTTTACATATGTTATAGTTTTTAATCCTCACAATAATATAAGGCCAGTAGTAGTACTCTCCCTACTTTCCAGATGAGGAAACTGAAACCAAACAGGATTAAGTTGCCCGAGGTCACTAGAGATGGAATGAAAATCCAAACCTGTCTGACATCAAGTCTTATACAAAATTGTGCTCCCAATCATTAGGCTCTATAAAGATGATATTCCTGCAATCTGGGTATTCACACCTAGCGACAGAAATAAATGTGCGAGCAAGTAGTCAAAATAAAAGTAATAACGTTGGAGAAAGACACTTCTGTGGTATGACTTATCTGCCTAGAGATCTCTGGAAAAGCCTCACGTAGGAGTGAAAATTTGATCTGGTTCATAAAGATGATGTGAAGTAAAGCCACAGCTGATCCCCAAAAGATGTGTCGCATGGGTGTGATGTAGGCCTTTGTTGTCATGGTCATTTGGGATGATTTGTTACTAGACAACAACCTATCTTATTCTTACTGCTGAACTGTGATAAGAAGGCTTCTTTCAAAGTGTAATAAAGAGCAATTTTATATACTTTTAACTTTTTTGAAGTATAATATACACATTGCATAGTGCATATAGCAAGATGTACAGCTAAATGAATCTTCATAAACTGAACACAGGACAAGAAACATAGTTGTACCTGCATCCCCGTAACCTCTCTAATGCCTTATATTAGTTTCTCAGGGCTGCTGTAACAGATTACCAAAACCTGGCTGGCTTGAAACAACAATAATTTATTCCCTCATGGTTCTGGAGGCTGAAATCAAGGTATCAGCATGGTTAGTTTCTTCTGAGGCTCCAAGGGGGAATCCGTTCCATGCCTCTCTCCTGGCTTCTGGTGCTGGTCAGCAATCCCTGGCATTGCTTGGTGTATAGATGCATCACTCCAACCTCTCCTCCACCTTCACGTGGCCTTCTCTTCTGTGTGTCTCAAATCCCCCTCTCCTTTCTAAGGACACCAGCCATTGGAGTTAGGGCCCCCCTAATCCAGGATGATCTCATGTTGAGATCCTTAACTAGATTACATCTCCAGAGACCCCATTTCCAAATAAGCTCGAATTCACAAGTGTCAGGGGTCAGGCCGTGGACATGCTTTTCTGGGAGGCACCGTTTAACCCACTTCAGTCCCCTTTTAGTCACACCTTCCCCAAGGGCAACACTGTTAACACTGTCCTGGTTCTTAATAGTGTTACCTTTTTTTGTTTGTTTTTTACTTTACATAAAAGGAATCATAGAATTTGTACTATTTGTACTTGGCTTTTTTTTCTCGAAATTATACTTGTGAGATTCCTTCATATTATTGCATACAGCTCTAGAAAATGTATTATCATTGCTGTATAGTATTTCCTCATGTGAATATAACATAATTTATCCATTACACCGTTACAGGTATTTAGGTAGTTTTCTTTGGTGCTATTCCAAATAACACTGCTCTGACATCTTTGTACATCTTTTTAGGTGAGCTTATATATGGATTTATGTTGGGTATATACTCAGGAGAGATATTGCTAGGTCACAGGTTATGCAATGATCAGCTTTGGTAGAACTGCCAAACAGTTTCCCAGTGATGAGAGGGATGCAGAGGGGGTGGAGGAGAGAACCAAGAGTGGTGACTACCGACCCTGGCAGTTCCTGAATGTGGTTTGTGGGAGAAAGGGAGTTTGTCAATGATGACTTACTTATTTCCAATATCTCTAGGAGACTGTGTCCGGAGCAGTGGTACTAGGGTGGACTTAACTTGCCATTTTCATGCCTACACTCTGGGTGGGGTGTGTTTGGGTTAAAATGTCTGCTGTCTTGGCTGAATTTGTCATACGGCTTTGCTCTGGGCCAATGAAAATTTCTTATCACTAACCTGTGCCTCTGTCAGCATTGGACAGAGAGCCCTGAGGCCACCTGGAAAGGTGCCCTCACCTCTGTATTTTTACACATCAGGAAGGAGAGAAAAGTGAATCTAGATTCATTCAACCAACATTGAAGAACTCACTCTAAAATGTCAACCAAGTGTTATTTTGATCATGAGTGTAAGGGTATTAGGGCGGTCTGCAGAAAGAAGCACTTGATCTGACCAGGGTGTCAGGGAAGATGGTGGTGGGGAACATTTCAACTGGGTTTTGAGAGATGAGTAGGCGTTCTCAGGAAGAGAAAGAGCTGGGGAATTGAGGCTGGAGAGCGGACTTGGGTGATGGTCAGGGAGGTAGAAGGTCATTCCCAGCAGAGGAAATAGCATATGCGAAGACACCAAGGAATGAAAAACAATAGCCACAAGGTATTGTGCTCTTCCTGCTTACCAAGCCCTGTGCTAAGAATTGGATCTAGGGTTACTCATTGTATCCTCTCTCCAACCCATCAAAGTGAGTGCACTTATTTTCATTTTGCAGATGAAAAACACTAAAGCTGAAAGAGGTCAAGCTCTTCAACCCAAGGTTACACAGCTGGAGACAGGGGAGGAGTTCTAACCCCAGGGCTCAGGATTGAAATCGCTGTGAGCTCTCCTACCTCTGAGAGGGAGGGTGGGAATGGTGTGGACACTAATGCAGGCGGCTTACGTCTTGCTCACAATGACGTCATAGCAGGTAAACCATTCATCCTCAGCCACGAAGCCTGGCAACAGATCATATTCCAAAATCCTCTTCTAGTCCATGCCCAGAGAAATAGGAGTGACACATTAAGACTTAGAAAAATGCTGGTGACATTTACCTATGTTGGTGCATGAGAATAAAAATATTCCTTCTTGAACCCCTCGCTTAACCCCTTCTCCTAGGCTCAGCATCCCTCCATTTTGCCTCTGTTCCATTTTTTTTTTCTCTTTGAAGATGCATCAGGTCTCAAGTTCAGCTTAATCCAACTGCTAGATGTATTATTCATTTCTACGCTTTAATGATGTGATAAGGTTTCTAGAAATAGGAAAAGGCTCATTAAACTGTCATTTGAATATAGATCACACCTAAATTCTAAGGAAGACAAAGCCTGCCAGCCGGGGATGCATTTGCCTTCCCAACACAGCTCTCTGAAAACTTGGAAGGCAGGAAGAAGCCTTTCAAATACAAGATCTTCCAGATTATCATGTATTCGTGATTTATTCTGTAATGAAGGATAACTCATAAATGGAATGAGGATTCAGAGAGACGGCAAATTAATACTGTCCAAATGAAGAAGGAATCGGGTTGTCAGACACGGTGAGATGTGTGTTTTGTCCCTGTCTGTGATCAGTGGTTTGGTCAGGCAGGCTCTATTTGAGGTCCAGGAATATGTAGGGAATTTAATTTGACACACGTGGCTTAGAACACGATGTCATCTCTGGCTGCAGAAATTGATTTGAGAATACAACTTGCCTGCAGCTTTTCCTCTCTGTTTGCCTTTAGGTTTAGAAGATGCTAAAAAATGCAAGAGTGCAAGAGAATCCAGTGCCAGATGCTGGTGAAGCTGGGAATTTCTCCCTCTCTCAATCTATAGTGCATCTGAGAATAATGAGTTAGCCTATATTGAAACTTGCTTCATACCAGACCCTGGTCTAAGCACTCAACACACATTTTCTCATCCGTTTCTCCTCTAATTTTATGAGATAGGTCAGGTTCACCTTTAGATGCAGAGAAGAGAGGCCTCTACCTGGACTCCCTGCTTTAGTGCACCTCTTTTGGCTCTCCTCCAGGTGTGTCCGTCCCAAGAGGGTAAGAAGCTGCTCTATAAGGACAAGGGGACATATCTACCAGGCACCTGGGACCCTGGTTTCCTTCCCTAATATCCCCGAGTTAAACTGAGTTTCCAAGCAGGTCTTATACCTGGGTCTGTCCCTGCTGTCAGGCTGTGTTCACAGTGTGATCCGGGTGCCGAATCCAGGGCTGGCCTCTGTGTGGCTGATGGACACAGGGAGCATTTTGTGTGGGCTGGGACATCAGCAAACTTACTTTCATGTGACCTGCAGTGTGGACAGAGCCAGGGGTGGGACAGGAAGGGGAGGAGAGTGCGCCAAGAGCAGAAGCACGGTTCACGGTCTCCCCTACAGCATCTCACTTCAGCAAGGACCTCTTTGGAATCTGAGAATTCTGAACTTAGACCTTGTGCTTCCAGGTCATTGTAAACATGCATTTGTCAAGGTAGGAGGATAAAACATGTTTTCTTTAGAGATTTATTAGCTTAGTTTTTACTTTTGAATATTTTGACGTCTGGTTTAGAAGTCGCCATTTGTACTTTTCCTCTGGACCCTAAAAATGTTAGGGGTGGGCTCTATGTAGGGATGTGAATATCCATATTTTTTGAATGGAAAATGGAGAGTTTAGTCACTTGCTAGTAAGTGCTGAAGTCAGAATTTCGATCCAGGCAGCCTTACTTCAGGGTCTATGCACTCAACCAATATCTGGTTCTTCCTCTTGGGGGGTGGGCACCCTGGGGAAGTGCCAAGTCCACTAATATCCTGATGGGATTAGAGCCATTAGACAAACATTGTCAGCCTTCCTCTCCTGCCATGTTTCAGGAGAAGTGGAATGTCCTCTGAGGCCTCTGGTAGGTGAGTAGAGTGTGTTCATGAGAGGGAATGTGGTGAGAGGAGAACCAGAGATACTAGAGGTAGGAAAACCTGTTTAAACCATTTTATCAGTGTCCTTTCCAAAAAACTATAACCTGGCTTTAATTATGAGGAAACAGACAAATCTGGCAAATCCAGAATGGAGGACGTGATGGACATATTCCTAAGGTGGACCCCAGATCCTTCTGTTGTGCATTCCCTGTGTAACCACCTGCATTGGAGGGGCAGGGCCTGTGGATGATGGACAGTCCTTCCCTTAATTATTTACATACAGTTGGCCCTTGGTACCCATGGGTTTCAGATGCGGAACCGGTGGATATGAAGGGCCAACTGCACTAGACAATTTTGTGTAAGCCCATTTATAAGGTACTTAAGCATTTGTGAATTTGGGGGTGTCCTAGAACCAATCCCCCTTGAATACTGAAGGCCCACTGTATATGGCAAAAGTGAAAGAATTTTGCTGATGTAATTGAAGTACCTAATCAGTTGACTTTTAGACAATTACTTGGAAGAAGATTCTGCTCGGTGGACCTTACTCAATCAGTAGGAAAAGCTTAAATAAGGGCTTAGCCCTCTCCCTGGGGAGAGAAGCAGCAGCAGACCTTCTCCTTTTAGCCTTGAAGAAGGAAACTGTAGAGAGGACAAGAAGCAGATGGTGGCCTTTAGGACCTGAGAGCCTCAGACCAACAACTGCAAGGAACTGAAATCTTCTAACAACCAGTGAGCTAAAAAGAAAAACCGGAGTCTCAGATGAGATCTCAGCCCCGGACAACACCTCTGTCTCATCCTGGTGAAGCTCTGAGCAGAAAACCAAGTAACTAAGCCCAGACACTTGACCCATGGAAACTGGAAGGAAGGGAAGGTGTTATTTTTAAGCTGCTAAATTTATGGTAATTTTTTTCATGTCAACAAGAAACTAATACAAGGAACATTTTACAAGGCAACAAGCTGGTACCCTTCAAAAAATCATTATCCTAAAAAGCAACAGACATAAAGGTAGGGGAAGGATTCTAGTTTAAGAGCAACTAGAGAGCAAACAAAGAACAACAAAGAACAACAATAATAAAGAAACCCCTCTGGGCTGGCAGTGATTTATGGAAGTTTATTCACACTGAGTTTTGGGAACTCGCTTTTTGTTTTCTTTCGTTTTGAACGTCCTTTTCCTTATAGAGCTCTCTACTCTGTGTTTTGAGCAGAGGTTAGAGCTTATGGCTTTGATCTTCACAGTATCCCATCACGCATGGGGACAGTTACTTGAAACTGATTATACTGTCCATTAGCTGTAGATAGGTGACCTCCATCTCCAGCAGCTGCTGGAGGGCTGGGATTTAATGGCAGTGGTGGGGTCATGAGAAGAAATGTAAGTGGCCCTCCCTCATCCTCCTCTCCCACAGCTCTGAAGGTTTGGCAGGTGGGGGTCTGAGCTGCTTCAACAAATTTATGGTGACGGCACAATATATTTGGATAAGGACACTATTTTTGCAACAAGGAATGTGTGCTCAGGAAGCCCCAGATCAAGTTTGTCTGCAGTCATTTCCCCACTTACAGGACCCTACTCCCCACTTAGCCTGCTGTCTTTTTCAGGGAGGAAAAAGTACCTGAAAATGGAATTTACATTAAGATATGAATGACTTTTTTTTTTTTTGGCCTTACTGTGTTGTATGTGGAGGGATCTTAGTTCCCCGACCAGGGATGGAACCCATGCTCCCTGCAGTGGAAGCACAGAGTTTTAACCACTGGACCACCAGGGACATGCACACACTGCTATATTTTAAATGGATAACCAACAAGGACCTGCTGTGTAGCACAGGGAAATCTGCTCAATATTATGTAACAACCTAAATGGGAAAATAATTTGAAAAAGGATAGATACTTGTATGTGTATAACTGAATCACATTGCTGTACACCTGAAACTAACACAACATTGTTAATCAACACTAATATAAAATAAAAAGTTAAAAAAAAGATATGAGTCACTTTTCTATGGACCCAATTGTGTCCCCTGCAAATTCATATATTGAAGCCCTAACCCCCAATGTGATTGTATTTTAGGAGGTAATTAAGGGTCCTGATTGGATAGGCTCGGTGTCCTTATAAGAAGGGGGAGAGAGAGAGAGAGAGAGAGAGAGAGGGAGAGAGCTCCCACTCTGCACACATGCACTGAGAAAAGGCCATGTGAAGACAGTGAGAAGGCGGCCATCTGCAGCCCACAGAGAGAACTCTCACCAGACAGTAACCCTGCTAGCACCTTGATCCTTGACTTTACAGCCTCCAGAACTGTGAGAAAACAAATTTCTGTTGTTTCAGCCTCCCAAGCTGTGGTATTTTGTTATGGCAGCTTGAGCTGATGGATATAGACCTTGAAATGGGGTTTTTGCATTACAAAAAAAGACTACAGGGTGAGCCCCATACTTAACCCACATGAAAATCTCTCTAATGGTGAAATTTCAGTCTTCGTGACAACCTGGTATTGGAAGTCTATTTGAATATCTCCAGAGAGTTCTAATTATTTTAGAGACTGGGTTTATTAGAGGAATTGCACACACACACACAGCACCAAAATAGCTGGATGGCAAACACATTAATTGAGATAGAAAAGATTTGTGGATACAAGTATATTCATTCATTCATTCATTCAATAAGTAGGTATTAATCATCATAAACTAAGGGTATATAACAAGTATGGCATTTTTCTAGGCAACATGAGCAGGCAAAGAAATACAAAGTCCTGTCTTTGAAGGGGCTCCAGACATGCATAAGCTCAACACAAGGCACCTGCTGCTTACTAAATGCCTAAAATGAATCTGGCCCTGTGTTAACGTGACTTCTCTTAGATTTGCTCCTTTATATAGCCAGTCAAGGTGTATACAATCACTTCCATTTTATGTGTTCTACTGTCCCAGAGAATTTCAATAACTTCCCCCATCACACAGACAGAACCAAGGCTTGTTAGCTTTCTAGTATGGATAATACATTAATCATGAATAAGGTAGTGTCTGATTAGCCATGCCCCTGAAATAGAGAAATAGGCTATAAAATGTTAGAGAAATTCAGGATTAGATATTGGAGCTAATAATCAGGGAAAGCTTCATGGAGAAAGTGTCGTTAAACTGAATTTATTATATAGAGGAAGCAGGAATGTGAGGGAAGACAAACTAGGTAGTTAAAAAGGGCTAAGCAAGGAGCCAGTGATGGGTATAAGCTAAATGGGGGCAATGAGACACTCAAACTGGCCACAACAGTAAAGATTCATTTAGTAGAGTGACCAGAGTTTATTTAAAAAAGGAAGTGGCGAGTAGGAGGAATTTGGGGTGGAGACGTTCTGGAGGCCACTGGCCAGCCTGAGAGCTAGTGTCTAATCCAGGCAATAGCTGGTAGGCGCCCACATCAGGGTGGGGAGGGAAAGGCAGTGAAGGGTGAGCCACCACATTATTGCCAGGGGAGGATGGTAGGTTCTGATCTGCCACCCAGTCATGCTGAGAGGAGGGGAAAAGGGATGAGTGTTTTTAAGGATGAAGATGAAGATGATGATGGTATGAGAGGGATGATGTGTAGTCAGCAGTTACCAGGTACCATGCCCTGTAGGAAGTATTGTTATGGGCAAACTCAAAACAACAGCTCTGTAAGACAGACACTGTCAGCACCTCCAGGTGACCGAAGAGAAACAGGTTCCAAGAGGTTAAGCCATTTGTCCAAGTTCCCACCGCCTGCAAGTGGCAGGAACAGGATCTGAGCCCAGATGGTTGAGCAAAGACACAGAGCTGAAAGCATGGAGATGCCCCCCAGCTGCGAGATGCCAAACGTGGGAGGGTCTTCGGGCTTTCCCTCCGTACTTGCCTTTCCTACAGTCCACACCAGACGGGCCGGCTCTGGTGAATACGCAGAAAATATCCAGGCATTTGACTGATGAAAAGGGCTCTGAAAATGTCTCCACGTCCCTAAAATAAGAAGTGCCGACTCCTGCTGCTTCAGAACTTCTTTATCTTTTAACCATTTTTCCCTTCAAATTTAACTCTGCTGCCTTCTGCACTGAGGATTACCTAAAGGCCAAGTTTGACATTCTTAATCCAGCCATTTCTGAGTTATCTGAGAACAGAAAAGGTACAGGGATAACTGCTTGAAGCATTAACTCTGGAAGTGCCAGAGGGAACCGAGATGGGAGCGTTTTCTTCCCTGAGGACCCTGCAGGGCTCAGAGCTGTGGGATCCCCTATGAGCCGGACAGTACTAAACTCTCCTTTTGGGTCTCAGAGTCCTTGCTTGTTTTGGCTGTCTTTTAAAAAACTGCCTGCAGATAAACTACGTGGCCACTGAAACTACTGGGAAGATATTATTTTCCAAAAAGAGCTTAGCTGGAGGAATTGGGGCAACATACGCTGTCAAGGAACATCAGCAAGTGTTTGTTTTGCGGGTTCTTGCCATGAGCCCAATGAAGTACGGGCCAGGAAGAAGATGCAGAAGAAACAGCCTATGGAAATGATCCAAACCTATAGGAATTGTTATATCAATTCAGGCCTTACTGAGCACTTACAATGCAGCAGACATGGTGCTCTGTGCTAACTGGTCAATCAATAACGGACAAGACAGACCTTGTCTCCTGCCCTTGTGGAACTCATAGTTTAGTCTATTTATATGGAATTGAATCATATTTTCTTTCCAATTATATTCTGAATAGCAACAGAAAATAAGAGGGAGACAGCAGAAATACATTCTTCACCTGAATTAAAAGGTGATATGAGATTCTAACACATTATTCATTGCATGATAAGGATAATGACACACACACACACACCCATCATGTCATGCACAAAGGATGTATTCTTTGTTTAGAATTAACTGAAAGAAAAGTTTGCAGTTTTTAGGGTTTTAACAAAGAGAGAAAATATAGGGCAAAATCCTCCCTATTAAGTGTCTTAACAATTGGTTTGAAAAGACTCTTACATGTGAAAAAAATCAGAGAACAATTCAAGACAATATAATCAAGTTCTCCTATTACTCAGGCCACTTCCATCAAATTTAAACACAGATTCTGCCTCCTTAAGGGAACAGACTGTTTCTAAGAAGTTGGCATTAATTACTAGCATGCTGATGGGTACAAATAGATGCTGCCAGCTACAAATGAGTCTTATCTGTTCAATAAAGGAGGCCTTGTCAGGAACATGTTCTATGTTCCTGAAAGTTATAAAAGTGCATTCCTTCATAATTAGACCACTCTCCTCTTTTATTTCTAAATTCATCTGAATTGCTGGAGTCCACCCAACTAACCAAAAGCCTACTATGTTCAAGACATGACAGTGAACCTCCAGAGAAACCCAGCGAACAAAACTGTCCCAGATGGTGCATGCCTTCATGGAGTTGACATTCTAGGGAGTGACCCAAGAACAGGTAAATAAACGCTTGTATTAAATTATTGCAAGCTGTGAAATCAATCAGAGAGATTGATGAGAATCGATCAGGTGACAATAAGGGAGAGAATTATGGAAGGGTCTACTTTAGACAGAGAAGCCTTCAGGGAAGGATAACAATTAGCAAAGTGGATAGCAGGGAAGAGCATTTCAGCCATAAATAAATGAATAAAAAGGCATGGTATTTTCCATGACCCATAAGAAATCTCACTGGCTAGTGCCTATTAGCTAGTGAACAAGGAAAAGTGTGGCCAGCAGTTGAACAGAGGGATGAGGGCCAGATCCTGCAGAACATAGAAGACCATGGCAAGGAGCTTGGACTTTATTCTAAGTGGAAGAGAAAGTAATCCGAGGGTTTTAAGCAGAATCGGGACATTATACAACCTGGAAGTGGACAAGATCGCTCTGGCTTCTGTGTGGAGAATAGGTTAAGGAGGTTTGGGGTGGAAAGCAGACACCGCTGAGGAAGCTATTGCAGTCGTCCAGGTAAGAGAGAAGTGCTACCTGATAAGGGTTATGGTGGGGAGGTGAAACATGTGGATACGTTCAAGAGATATTGTGAATTTGCTGCTCCATGACTGAGGGGGATGGAAGAACAGGAGGAATCAAAGACAACTTTTTTTTTTCCACTTGAGTGAATGAGTGGCTGGAATGTCCCTTTGTAACAGGAGGGATGAAGAAGACAAATGAAGGGAAACATTTGTAGATTTGATGTTTGGAGAGTGAGAGACTTCACGTGCAGTGATTTCTATTTTTCCAATAGAAGGTGAGATCCCTGATCAAAATTTTTGCAGAAAAAAATAATTTGCAAAAACAATTAGCTCCCCTTGGAGCCCTCCCAAATATTTTTTGGCCTAGAAATTTTCACTGACCATTCTTCCAATTTCCGCCTCTTAGCATTTTTACTGCCTCCTGCCCCTCCTAGAATTTCTACCATCTCTTCCTTCCATTTGTCTCTCAGCTCCAAGAATGCAGGCATCTGAGTGCAGCAGACATGCTCAGAGCCTTCCCCACATACAGATTCGACTGAAATCCAGACTCAGGGGAACTACAAAAGGGAGGTAGAGTAGGTTCAATTTCTTTTATTATAATTGCCAGTCTCCCATTTTAGGGCACCCTGATTGCTTTGTGGGGCTGTGGAGCAGCCACACCATTGTCAATGTAATGACCCTATTATGGTAATTGTCTCTTCCCCATAATATTAATTCTTCCTCCCATATGTCTCAGATAAATGACCCAGCCCTCCAAACACAATCCATGGAGGATGTCACCATGCAACTAGATCCATCGCAACTCTATCATCCTAGTGTCTGTTATAGCATATAGCTAGAACATGAGGTTATAGGAGGAAATGATATTCTACAAATAGATATCATCATATTATTACACTGTAACTTCCTACCATTATTTGAAAAACCTGGGCTGCACCAGGTAGAGGGATGAGAAAACTCCAGTTTCAGCAGTTTGTATTTAGGGTAGAAAAATATGGAAGAATGACAAGTGTAGATAAAACTTGGCCGAGGGGAAATAGGACTCAGCAATCTGAGTCATCCAGTCATTCGTTGTCTTCCATATCTTAGATGTTCACTGAGTGTGTGCTCCATGGCCTCACCATATGTTCTTGGCACTGGAAATTTGAAAAACGAATTAAGAACTAATTTTATAGAAGAAGAGAAAGTAGTGCTGACCTCAAGGTGTCCCGGGGACTCTGATTTGGGAGGGACAGCCGTGCAGCCTGAGTAGGGGCGTCGGAGGTGTGGGCTGTACAGTTCATGGTCAGGGAAGGCTTTCACAAAGGAGGTGATATTTAAGTCCAGTCTCAGTAATATTATGTGGCCATGGCATGGGGTAGATAGGTAAAGAGGAGGGTGCAGATGGGAGGGAAGAAGATGTGAGTAGAGGCAAGGAAGCAGCAAAAGCATGCAGGAGCTCTTCATCTATCTGGAGAGATGCTCTGCTTTGCATTTCACAAACATCCTGTAAACCTATGTTTATAAGTGTTTGTTTACTCTAGATATTGCACCTTTATGCATCTCCCTCCTCAATCTTTATCTGCCTAGGTGTCTTTGTCAAAAAGATGTGCCCTATTTACTCGGTCCTATGCTAACTGGTCCCTCTGACAGAAGCAGTTCTCTTTGCCAAGGCTGACTTCTCAATCGGGTCCTTGTCCCCTCATCCGTCAGTACTACGTATGGTGCACATGCCAGGGCATGGGGTTTTTGTGCGGTGTGGTGGTGATGGAGGCGAAAAAGCAGAAACCCAGAACAGAGAAAAGAAATCTGCCTGCGTCCTCACATTCCTTCAAATCTAATTGCGAGGAGAAAATGTACTGACTTGAAGTGACTTGAGAGCACTTACAAAATCACCCTCAGAAACCACTAGTTCTCAGTACCAAGCTGAGTACCTGAGTGCTAAGTGGAAGAAGATGCAATTACTGTCTATGGCTCATCTGCCCAGTTACTTCAGGAAGGTTGCCGAGCCAGCTTTGATGCATTCTGTGTTTCTGTAATGGTTCAGAGAAGGGCGGTGGGAGGCAGAAGGGGCACCTAAAGGGAGGGACTGGTGCCCGGGGACTCAGGGCTGGTGAAATCTACTCAGAAAATCCCTGCATGTTGCGTGATGGGCACAGCCCAGAAACCGGTGCACATTTGTCTGCCTGACTCAGAATCAACATTCAGAGAAAGATTTAAATAAAAAAATAAAAATAAAAAAAAGACTTAGTTTCTTCGGCAACCCAGTAACAGGCTTTGGGATTTTGCTTTAAACATTTTGAATAATCCTATTAGCAGCTTAGAAAAACAGGGTTATTTTAATGCCTACCCTTTTCGTGGGGTTTACTCCTGTCACCAGGTTTGGAGAGGCAGCAGAGGGAAACGGCCGCTCTGCCACCCTTCTGGGTCTGAGTCTGCGGATAATGTCTGCTTTGCCCATGTGCCAAGTGGCATGTAGACCTGTTATCTTCTGTGTCAAGTCAGTCCCAACCAAGCAGGGATGGCATGGTGCAGGGGTCAGAATCAAACCTCCGACTCAGAAGACCCACGTTTATGTCTCAGTTCTAGCTACGGCACTTCACTGACAAAGTGCGGAAAAACAGTAATATTCAAGTCATGGGGCTGTCCTGAAAATTAAACAAGACTCTATAAGTGGAAGCACCCGGTCAAGTGCCAGGACCCCAGTTCTTGTTGTTATTTGTAGCAGTCTGGATTTCTCTGATGGATGAAAACCTGTTTTGTAGCTTTTTCTTTTTCTTTGCCAAATCAGCTGCCCTGGCTTAGAGCAGGTGGAGTTTATTTTCTGGTCCACATGCAGCCTTGCTGGGAGGTAAAGTGTGTAAAAGAAGACTTCGTGTTCTCTTCCAGACAATGAGGTTTATAGAGCTAATCCCAGTGTTCTACAATACCATGTTGGTATGATAAAATACATAGATACATAGATATGATGTGTGTGTGTGTGTGTGTGTGTGTGTGTGTGTATGAATGTGAGTTGCAACGGTTTTTAAGGAAAGAACATTTCTATGTGGTTGGGTTTTCTTAATAATCCTCTTTATGCTACCAATGCACCCCTTTCCTGTGATTTCAAGAGCTGTGTTATCCCTGGACAAGGGAAGCATAGATACTTATGTGAGAAATAGACCTGAATTTCTTCCAGAGCCTTCCTATCTCCCTGATGTTTTTGCTTGTGGAGATCAGACGTGCACACTGTCAGAAACATTTCTTCTATGTGTTGTGATGACTCATGTCCCCGGGATAATGAACAAGACTTGGCAAGTGCCAGGCCCCGGTACCTGAGCTAACAGGAGCCGTCCACATCAGAGATGCTAATAGTCAGAAGGCCCAACTAGAGACTCCATCAGGAATTTGCACAGAGAAACGGTGGTAAGTCACCAAAATCTCTTTGGATTCTAACAAAGGACAGGCCCTAGATGTTGTTGCTTAGATGTATTTTCCTTACTGATCATTTAAATTTCCTATTACGCATCTTTATTTCAGTTGGCAAAAGAAGTAAGGAAAGCTTTGGGAGATATTAATTCATAGTCGAAGAAATCTATTGAGAGGTTTCTGTGGCCGCTTTCTTTGCTGTTGGAAAAATTAGAGCACACTGAAGACAAAACTGTAACTTCACTTTCACTTAACAATCGGTTAAGGTTGGTTTACATGGTGCAGCTGAAGAAAGAAAAGGAAAAGGGGCAGGGGCAGACAGGGCCATGCACGCAGTAGGTGTTGAGCAGATGCACAGAGGGTGGGAAGGGAAAAGGAAGGGATTGATCGAGGGAGGGAGAGGGTGACAGGCAGGCTGAAGAGAAACACGGGGAGAGAGCCTTGAACATAGCACAGGAAAGGGAGGAAGAAGATACATGATGAGACAGGGGATGAGGGTGGAGGAAAGTGCTGGAAGTTATACACCCCCAACTCACCACCCTTGTAGTTTCAGAGGGCTGTAGCCTGCTGAAATGTTAACTGATTAACTCTTTTCTTCATACTCAAATGTGTTCACCTTGAAACTAGATCCCCTGTAAATGGGATAACTATAACAACCTAGCAGACTGTAACTTGCTCCTAGGAAGAGGGGGCAGCAGTCAGTGGTGGTGGTCAGAAGGTCAAGGGAATGACGCAGAGGTCAGAGGAGACCCTTGAAGCAGAGGCCACACCCCAGGGTCTCTCTGCCACTCTCTAGGCACTAGGGTCTAAACCTGTGGTCTGGCCAGAAAGGCACCATCCAGGTAGGGGCGGGGTGGGTGGAGAGCAGGGCTACACGCAGGAAGGGACCGCTCTTCTCCTGCGTGTCCACATCTGGTCAGCCTCAGGGTTCAGCCGCGCTCCGGTGCACAGGACAATGTAGTGGAAGAGTAAGCAAGAACATTTGTTATTTCTACCCAGGCAGAAAACAAACAGCAGCCCGAACAGCGGAAGATTCCATGTAGGAACAGCCTACAAACTGCAGGCTGTAACCTCGGTGGTATTGATTGAGTGCACCTGTCCGTCTTCATTTTTAACTGTGAGCTTGATTGCTGGCAAGTTTATAGGATTATGGGTTTAATTGGATGCCTGTGTTTTACTGGATGTAAGTGAAATTTATGGCTGTGGGCTTTGTGATGCCAAGGTTTATACCTCAGTCACTGCTTCTCAGCCGGGAGGGCCGAGGATTGCGAGCCAATGGGCTTGAGCTCCGGGGCTCGCGTGCGAGGGAGGCGCCTCTGGGGGCTGCCTGCAGACTGGGGTCACCGGGAGAGCAGAGGGACCAGGACAGGCGCCAGGGGCCTCCCTGGCTCTGGCCTCATCTGCTGCTAAAAGGAACTGGTAACAGACAGCCTGGAGAAATTACTGATATTTAGTTAGGTTCCCAAGTGCTGGCAATACACACAGAGCTGCTGGGTAGGATGGCTGCGGTGCTTTTTCTTAAGCGCACGGCTATTGTGGAGTGTTTGGGGAAGGCTTCTCGGAGAGGCGGGGGTGGGTGGGTGCGTGCGGGGAGGGGGGAAGTTAGGGGACTACAGCCATCCCTCTGTATCCGCGGGCGAGTGGTTTCAGGATCGCCCGCATTTACTAAAGTGCGAGGATGCTGAAGTCCCTTATATACAATAGCTTAGTATAGTCGGCCATCTGTATGCGTGGTTGGTTGAATCCGCGGATGCGGAACCGTGGATATGGAGAGTCGACTGTGTAAGAAAGGTCCTTAAGCCTTTGAACCTAGGTGGTTGGTGTACTCGTCATTTGCTATTTAATAATTTGCTATGTAAATTTAAATTATTATTTCATTTTTAGAAGTGTGATTGCATCTAATAACTCATTGCTGTTCATTCATGTATTCACTTATTCATTTAACAAATTATTAACTGAGCACCTAATATGTGCCATTCCCTGGGCTTTTAGGTGAGGGTAGGGAGAATTCTTATTTTATTTTGAGGTTGAGAAAACCAAAGCCCAGAAAATGTGTGTACTTTACCCTGGTCACAGGGAGACCCCCTGGTAGATTCAGAACCAGAACCCAGATATTGTATTCCAAGTTCAGAAAGAACCTGGTCAGCTGGGTCAGAGAGTCAGAGCCGAGAAAACAAAGGAAAGAACCTCCAGTTAGTAAATGAGTTCTTGGACTTCTATTTGGCTGCTCAGAAAACCCAAGTGCTCGTTTTCTAGTTTCAGTTGGTTTGGACAGTTTTAAGTGTCCTCCAGGAAAGTGAGAGCTTACCTAAATAGCTTGATCAGATTCTTCTAACCAAGGACAATTAAACGCTGAGGTTCTGATTCTTTGTTATATCAATGCATTGCTTGTTTATGAAGTGGGCTTGGAATAAAGGGTTTAGGGTGGGGCCCAGATTGAAGTAGAGATCCATCATTATAAAACAGTGTGACAAAATAAAAATAGAAGCGCTTAAAATGTCACCTGTGCGCTAGGTACTCTGGACAGCTTTTGCTTGCATTATTTCATCTGATTCTTAAAATATCCATTTTATACATGAGAACATTGAAACTTGCAGAAATTATGTGATTTGTCCATATGGGCAGAATTAGGGTTCTATTCTAAGATGCTTTAATAGGACCACAACGCTCATGCCTTTAATCACTATGTTCTTCTGCAGAGTATTTAGGGCATGGTGAGGTTAGCACCATTGTTTTATAAATGTACCTATGACATGCTCTTTTGAAAAGAACTTAAGCTCTTCACACATCGGCCTAACAGATAAATGAATAGATATATGACAGGAGAAGAGATAATGCTCAAAAATTAGGATGCCTAAGAGCATGGGAGAACTTGACTGCCAGATCAAAGAGGCTGGATTAGATTCAATGGCAGTAGAGAACTTTCAGGGCCCTTGAACAGAGGCACACCGTGATGAGAGCTGCACTCTGTGGACTATCGGTGTCCAGTCAGAAGATCTGTGACCTAACTCAGTAAGAGATGGGATGCTAAGGTAGTTAGTGGACTTGGCAACAAACAGGGACCGGCTAGTTGTGGTAAGGTGCTCACTCTGGCCTTTCAGCTTTATGTGTTGGTTCTGAAATTGGGTCTGTGCAATTTATGAAGACATCTGGGAGCATCTGGAAATTCTTGAATGGGTATCAGCATAAGTAGTATATGTACTACTTATCAGCATAAGTAGTATAAACCCATTATATAGTAAACATTCAATAAATGTAACCTTCCTGTTGTTTCTGTTGTTATTATGGTTATTATTATTATTATTATTGGAAAGAGTGTACAGGAAGTAATTTCATCAGAGAGAAAAGTGATTTCTGTTTTTATGTAGGCTGATGGGAAGGATTATTTAAAGAAAATATCAAGAATGGAAGAAATGTTGTCTACAATAGAATAATGGTTCCAAGGTTCGCCCTGGTTCTGCTCTTCAGGGGAGCAGTGACCTTCAAGAGGAGAAGGGAACAGCTGGTTAGGGAAGTGACCAGGAGCTGGGAAAGGAGGGAGGGGTTCACTCTGGAGCAACGAGAGTGAATTATACAGTCAAGGGAGCCTGGGGTTGAGAGTCAGGATAGAGGCAGAAACACTTCTGATCAAAGCTTTATTTAATGTTCCCTTTTTTGGCTTGATTTGCCCTACAATGAGTTAGAAAAATGCTTTGCTTTCTTTTGATGAGAATAATAATCCATAACATTGCTTGGGAAATATTAAGTTTTGAATGCAGGAAGTCTTTTGCCCTTGATTTACCAATAAATATTAAATTTAATGAAGGTCTTCTGTTCTTTTTTTTTTTTTTTTACTAAGCTCAGCAGTTTCTAAAAATCTTTTTAAAAATTATGTCATTAATTTGAAAGGAACCCTATTAAAGTATTAGTTATTACAAACCTAATCCCTTTCTCTGCCTTGAAAAATGACAGATCTCAAAACAGAGAAGTGATTTTGCTGGCACTGGTTTACGTGCTCTTCACTGGAACCACCAGGCAGAAGGAGGAAGAGGCAGGGCCCATTCAAAGACAGTTGTACCAAGAGACTCGTGAGATATCAGACAGATATGTGAGAGACACATTGAGGTTTTCCTGAGGAATGGAACTTTAGGGAAAGAAAGAGATGTTTAAAAACACTTTAAAAATAAAATTTTGTTATACAAATTTTAAAGCTTATAGAAAAGTAGAAAAAACAGCTCAATGAATATCAACCTATTCACCATCTGTATTTGACAATTGCCAGTGCTGTACTGAATGTGATCGATCGATCTATCTATCTGGCTGTCTTTGTCCACATTTGGGGGGAACCATTTAAAAGTAAGGTAAAGAGGGCTTCCCTGGTGGTGCAGTGGTTGAGAGTCTGCCTGCTGATGCAGGGGACGCGGGTTCGTGCCCCAGTCCGGGAAGATCCCACATGCTGCGGAGCGGCTGGGCCCGTGAGCCATGGCCGCTGAGCCTGCGCGTCCGGAGCCTGTGCTCCACAATGGGAGAGGCCACAGCGGTGGGAGGCCCGCGTACCGCAAAAAAAAAGAAAAAAAAAGTAAGGTAAAGGTATGGCACTTCATGCCTCTGTTCTTTAGCATCTCCAGAAAATATCAAAGACAGTTGTCGTTACTATTTCTGCTTAACAAACAAGACTAGCCTCAAATCAAACCGATGACGGTTGGTTCATTCATTCATTTATTTATTCTTTCATTTAACAATGACTTTTTGAGGGCATACTATGTTCTGGACACTGTGCTAAATGCTAGGTATATAAACATGAATGACAAAAATAATATGCAAAAAACCCCTCATACTCAGTCAACTCTCAATTAGGCGGGGTAGACAGAAACTCAGTAGGCAATTATTATACAGTGGAATATTTGGTAGAACAGAGAGATAGGTCCTCACTCTAGGGGAGTTGGTTCAGAGTCTAATAGGGAGCTAGACGTGTCTGCAGATAAATCACAAGAAAAGTGCTGTAACAGATATAAGAATACAGCATGGTAAAGAAAGTGCATATAAAGGCTTTTTTTTTTTCATTTTTAAGTGTACAGTCTATCCAGTAGCATTAAGTCTATTCACACTGTTTTACAGCCATCACCACCATCCATCTCCAGACCTTTTTCATTATCCCAAACCAAAATTCTCTACCCAGTAAACAATAACTTCCCATCCCCGCAACCCCGCCCAACCCCTGGCAACCACATTCTACTTTCTGTTTCTGTGAATTTGACTCCTCTAGGGGCCTTATGTAAGAGTCAGGTCTATCCTGACCCCAGGCTCCCTTTACTGTATAATTCACTCTCGTAGCTGTAGCTCCAGAGTGAACCCCTCCCTCCTTTCCCAGCTCCTGGTCACCTCCCTAACCAGCTGTCCCCTTCTCTTGAAGGCCACTGCTCCCCTGAAGAGCAGAACCAGGGTGAACCTTGGAACCATTATTCTATTGACATTATTCTATTGACAACATTTCTTACATTCTTGATATTTTCTTTAAATAATCCTTCCTTTTGCGACTGGCTTATTTCACTTAGCATAATGTCTTCAGAGTTCATCCATGCTGTACCCTGTGTCAAAATGTCCTTTTTTTTTTTTTTTTAAGGCTGACATTCCATTGTATGAAGAGACCACACTTTGTTTAACCATTCGTCCACTGATAGACACTTGGGTTGCTTCCCCCTGTTGGCTGTTGTGAATAACGCTGCAAAGAACGTGGGTGTATAAATATCTCTTTGAGATTCTGCTTTCAGTGCTCCTGGGTATATACCCAGAAGTGGGACTGCTGGATCATATAGTAATTCTATGTTTATTTTTTTGAGAAACAACAAAACTATTTTCCACGGTGGTTGCACCATTTCACATTCCCACCAACAGTGCCCAAGGGTTCCAGTTTCTCCACACCCTCATCATCACTTATTTTCTGCTTTTTTCACAGTGGCCATCCTCACGGGTATAAGGGGACATATAAAGTCATTTAATGACCCATTTTCCATCAAATGAAGTACAAAAGCCTTAGCAGGTTTTGCTTTACCTCTCCTTCCTTCACTCTTTTCCTCATTCATTTGCCTATACCCAAAAGTGTGTGCCTAAGAGTCTTAATCCTCTTGAGTTGCTCTTGGGCCTAACCCATTGACCCAGCTGGTTCATTTGTACATTTTCTTCACAAAGTTTAGACTTACGCCCATTATATATTTAGACTTATTTCTGAGCCCAGACGGAGGCCTGCAAATTCTATTCCCCACCTCTCTGCCTGCCTCCCTTGGGGTTTTCCTGTGGACATTGGAAGCTGATGGGCTCCCACGGACTCTACCGTTTTGGACCACATCACTGCTGCTCACTAGGGAAGCAATAAAGCCCATCTCATTTGCATGAATCTCTGCAGTGGCTCTTCTGACCTCAGGGCTGTTAGAAGTACTCATTAGGTCCTCTTTAATTAAATATGTAACACACATCTTGCCATCAAGCATCTGGGAAAAAAATAAAAGAGGGAAAGAAAAATACAACTCTAACAAGGGCTCCTGTTCCTAATTAAAAACAGGCTGTCTTTGCCTGAGAGCAAGCTGGGGACAGCACTTTCATCCTGGGCACAGCCGTGGAACCCCTGGTGCCATAGCCCAGGGGGCAGTGACATGAGCCTTCTGATGTGTCAAGGGGGCTGAGCTTTGTTGGGTGACACAGGCTCTCTCCCTTCCCAGGAGGTGGGATCTAATTTCAGCTCCTGATATGTGATTCAAGGTAAGGACCAGCTTTCATTTTCTTTCATCCCACTTTTCAAATGATCTTCAATTCAGTATCATATCGTAGTATTATAGGTAAACAGAATATGAACACAGTGGGATGATCTCACTAAGCAAAACCTCAAAGAAGCTCAAAGAAAATGAGCCTATGCATCAGTTGCTCATATGTGATGCTGCTGGAAGGAGCAGACTGTCATGGGGGGGCACCAGAGGGAAGCTCCTGGAGTCTTTATTGTATGCAGAGCTCAAGGTTGAAAACAGCATCCAAAAGTAGGAGACTTCTTCACTCACCTTTTCATAATCTTGGTTCTTAGATACCCCTTGAATTTTCTTCTCTTCTTCCCCTAATCTCTTCTCATCTCTACTCCACCCTTGCCGACTCTCTTTCTTCTAGGGAAACTAGGCAGAACCTCTCCACCCCTACACTTGAGCTAACCTTCCTATTATATCTGAATCTTGAAACAGCTTCCCCATGCCCAGCTGAATCAAAATACCTCTTATGTACGTTTTACTGCATTTTTATATTGGAGGGATAGCCTTGTTGAAAGGGAGACAGGGCAGGAAGGGTGGCTGGGGAGGTCCTTATCCTGATGTTACTCATGCTTTGCAAGCCCACTTTTTATTGATTGTGTTTGTTTATTTGTTTGTTTGGGGGTAGCTTTAAAAGGATGATTAAAACTCCCACCTTAGGTGCTGTTCTCAGATTAACTAGGGATTCTGGATTCCTTTTAAGTCTCACTTGAAATGTAAAGGAAGGTTTTTTTAGTTCTGTTGTTCTCTTTAATTTTTTGATCCAGTCCTCATTCCATGCAGTTTCCTAATGGCCTTCAGGGAGAGTAGAGAAGAAGGATATTCATGGTATTCATTTGCCAGGTTTCCTACCAACTCTTTGGTCACAAGAGCCATTGAATCTATTAAGATCTTTCAAACACAAACACATTTATTTGGCAAATAATTATTAGGACCTTTTGTGTGCCACAGCCTTGTTTCAAATTCTAGAGACATAGCAGCAAACAATGGAGAAAATGTCCCTCCTTTCATTGAGTTTACACTTCCATGTGGGAGTCAGATAACAAAATGCACACCTAAATATATGAGATATTAAGTAGTAAAAATGTCAATCAAGGAAAAAAGTCAGGTGAAGTTATGGGAAGTGACAGAAGTATTAGTTTAGATAAGGTGTTTGAGAAGTTCTCTCTGATGAGTGCATATTTAAGCAAAGACCTGTGTGAAGTAAGAAACTGAATTATGTGACTATTTGGAGGAAGAGGGGTGCCAGGATAACACATTCAAAGGCACCGAGGCTAGAGCTTGAAGTGTTCTAGAGCTAGTAAGGAGAGGCTACTGTGGCTGGAACAGGGTGAGCCAATAGAGAGCTATTAAGATACTTCCAGTTGATTCTAAAGCATCAAAGTCCAACTTTTAACCTTGCTACTGCTTTGGTCCATACCTACATCTTCATCCTAATGTATGAAGATTGGAGAAAGGAGATGATTGGCTGTTGTCATATTCCCAGCCTGGCTGTGGTTGAAAAAAATCAGGAAGATCTTAGAATACAGGGAGGCCTTCAGGAGGGCAATGTTATGTGATTCAATCATGGTAATGAGAAACACCAAACACAGACAACTCTTCCAAAACTTTGACCTTTGAATTATGGAAGAGAGATGAACTGGTGTTTGTGCCTTAACAAAAAACCTCTAATCAATACACTTTGTCCATCCTCAAAGCCTCAGAAACACCCTCCCTTTTTATTTTTTAAATCTCTATTGCCATTAACTTACTTCAGATGTTAAAGCCCTCCCTCCATGCTGAAATATTAATAGATTACCTTATTATTTTTAATTCAGTTTCA
Organism: Pseudorca crassidens; assembly: GCF_039906515.1. Lineage (NCBI taxonomy): Eukaryota > Metazoa > Chordata > Mammalia > Artiodactyla > Delphinidae > Pseudorca > Pseudorca crassidens. The sequence goes on from NC_090304.1 coordinate 103,112,341, forward strand.
TTTCATTGTATAAGGCTTAATAGACTTATAATAAAATCTCATTGTCCCAAATAGCTTGATCTCTACAATGGCAAGCCATTTCCCTTTTTTTTTACCATATTATTAAAAAAAATTCAATTATAAGTGTATATTTTAACCTTTTTATTTTGAAGTGCATCATAAATACAGAAGAGTCTGCATAAGACATATATACCATTATATACAACTTAAAGAATATTTATAAAACAAAGCCCATCAACTAACAACCTGGTTAAGAATATACATATCTATTGCCTATTTTCCAGAAGACACTGTGGATACCAAACCCAATTATATCTTATTGCCTTTCCCCAGAGTAAAAATATTTTTTCTTAATTTTTGTGTTAATCATCCCTTTACCTTTCTTTCTAGTTTCATCTGTGTATATATTATAAACAACATATTTTTAATTAAAATGTTTGAAATTTATAGACTATATTGAATATACTTTTTGAAATTGTTTCTTTGCTCAATATTTTGTTTGTAGAGCATTCGGTTTTCTCTAGACCATCTCTTCCATGAAGTCTTTCCAATCCTTCTACCAGATTCGATATGCTCTTTGACAGAACATTTAATTTATCCTTGTTTTTTAGAAGTTCCTATATTCTCCCTTGTAATATAATTTTGCATCTCTCATATTTATTCCTGGTTTATTAGTCCTTTAAAATGTTTGTCTCAGATCTCTTTGTATTCTAAAAAGTACTAGACCTAGTGATGATACATAATTTATGCTTACAAGATGCTTATTTAATGCATGTTATTGAGACCTGCAGCATATATTTGGACCCTTTATTACACCTTCTCCAAAGTCTGGATGGCTTAATAATAAATATATGTTATCTATTTCTCATCTTACTAAACCATTGTTCATCATCCACTCTGTTTGGTTTCAATGACATCCTCAATAACATTTTATTTCTCTCTCAAAATCTGTGTTTTGTACCTGTTAACCTGAATTTGGCTAATATTGAAATCTTTGCTCCAAAGAAAACAATTGGGTAAGCAAAATGTAAGTAGGTGAGGGATTAATCAAGAGTTAGGACCGTTAATTCTATGCTTCTTGGACTAAAGGAATGTAATGAGGGGGAATCCAGTAATAAAAGCATGAAGAGTAAGAAAATCCCTTGAGAGCACGTGTGGAGATGCGACTTGTTTACTGTGGTCCCAGCTGGAAGTAGCACAATGGTTCCCACGGCTTAAAGTCCTAGAGCCTCTGATGGTAGCCCTTCTGAAACTTCTTCTGGATGATACCTCTACCTTATCTCAGCCAAAGAACAAGCATATTGGGGAAAGCTAAAGTGAATTCCCCTGAGCCCAAAGCATATAGAGAAAAACACAGCTTCCTTTTGAAAAAGAAATGACGTGTTTTATTTCTTTATTTATTAGATTTGTTACTAACTGTGCCCTGTGCCAGAGGCCCCAAGGCAGAAAAGCTTATTGTAAACTAATAGAGATAATTAAATTTTATATTATGAAACAGCGATCAATGCAGCAAAACTAGTATCTAGTCCACTGGGGATATCTAAACTAAAGAGGTGGGTTCTGCATGATGTCCCAAGGCCAAACATCATTGCTATCTCTATTCCTCTCTCCTCTCCTCATCCAATAATATTCATTAAAAATTGTGGTAGCTGGGTGATATATATATATATATCACCCAGCTACCACAATTTTTAATCTCTCTCTCTCTCTCTCTCTCTCTCTCTCTCTCTCTCTCTATATATATATATATATATATATAATATATATTTATTTATTTATAAAGATTGGATCGTAACTGCATCAACAACAGAGACAAATCTCTCCTGGATAATAGATGATATATTGGGTATTGACCCATGAAGAACTCCAAGAGTATATACTGTCACCCTGAGACAAATTTGTAAAATTGATTAGTTTTGTCCTCAGAGAGCTTGCACCCCTTTGGTGCTGCTGTTCTCCACTTGGAACCTTCTTCCTCAGAGTTACATATTACACTCCCAGCTCATTTGTGTGGAATTCCATGTAGAACTCCTCACATCTTATTCTAGCACTCTCGTAAACCCCTACTTCTCTCTTAAACTTTATCTGCTTTATGATAAGGCACTTGCATATGTTAATAAATATACTTGCAAGTATATATTTCCCATGGGAATAATGGTGTAGAGATTAAAAACATAACATTTAGCGTCTAGAAGACTTGGGTTTAAGCCCCAGTTTTCTCACCTAAGTCACCATATGACCTTGGGAAAGTTTCTCAGTCCCTTTTAGATGGATTTTCTGGTTTCATCTAAAACACAAAAGTATAAATTCACAAGTATAAACCTTGTGTTGCAAAGCACTCAGAGCACAACTTATTTCATCTGTTTCACAAGAGAATAAAGAAGAGGTATAGAGAAATAGAAAATGTCTTCACTGAATCAGCATACCTGACTAGAGATATGACTAGGAACACCTGGGCTTTAAAAAAATATTTCTTTCCTATCTTCCCTGTGATAATAGCAGCCAAGGGACATTAAAACAACTTTGGAAGCATAATCAGTAAATGTGTTGAAGTAGAGAAAAGAGCAAAAGATTTGGGATCAGACAAACTTAGGGTAAACGGTGGATCCACCACTAGTAGTTAGAAGAACTCAATCTTCTTAATCAGGAAAGGGGCCAGGAGTCCTCACCTATCATGGTTGTTATGAGGATTAGATACAATATACATAAAAAAAATTAAGCCTAGTGCATCAAAGAAACTCAATTATTTACAACTATAGTTGTTATTTTTATTATTACTAGGAGGAGGATATGAGAAATAATTGTCTGATTACACTAATAATAAGGAAAAAATTGGTTTTCTGCATCATGATTTACTATAAAAGAATATTCTCTGAGGAAATGATGGAGGACATCACTCAAACACCTGGAAGAATATGTAAACACACTCATCAATGTGATCAAAATAAAAAAAAATAAATATTTTATGAAAAGACAGAGGAAAGCCTAGATTAAGCTGCAAAATTAACACTGTGGAAAGCAAAAGGTGTGCCTGGGGTGGGGACACAATGAGAAAATAATGAATATAATAGGAACAGTATCAGGGGGCCTCAGATATCTATATGTCAGACACCAAACACTGTCAGTAAATAAAATATGGCTGTATATTTCAATCCAAAATGATATGTATGTGTGTGTGTGTGTATATATATATATATATATATATATATATATATAATTTGAACATGGCTACAGTGTAGTAATAGAGGAGGACACCTTGCATCAACAAAACTAATCTAATAGAAATGGCTGGAGAATAGGACCATGTTAAGATACACATATCAGTAGAAATTTTTACCCTAAGGTTGGAGCATGATGGCACATATCTGAATATGGAATAAAATCAGAAATAAATAAAAGTGTTACGATGGCAAAGGGATGCTACAGTCTCTCTAAACCCACCATATAAATGTACCTTAAACATGGTACAAAACTCCTCAGGGGAAAGATACTGACCTAATAGAATATTCTGACCATCAGGCATCTCCTGAAGACCTGAAACTTCTAAAAGTGGAATATCCTGTTAAAGCCATGACATGACTTGCTGGTATTTTGTATTTTAAATGGTAAAGAAAGTCACAAGGGGGAAATTGTTGCACTGGTTTAACTCTGACCATTGAAACAAATCTGGTCACTGTCATGAGAGGGTGTTTGGAGAAAGCAATCTTGTGATATTCACAAAAGCCTAGAAAGACACAGACATGACTTCAGAACAGCAAAGTTAAAAATAATCAGAATGTGTGTGTGGGTGTGTGATCCTAAGGAAAGAGGCTTGAAAGATAACACAGCTTAAGAGAGATAGGGTGGTGAAAAAAAAAAAAAAAACTCAGGAAAAAACCCATATGATGAGAAATTTTTCTAATGATAAGGAAAAAAGATATAAATCTAAAGGAACGAGTCTCGCTGAAAGTCAAGTTCATATTTTAAAAGGATATATATTATTAAATATTGAAGGAGAAGAATAAACATCAAGAGAATACATAAGAGCAGCACCAGGTTGTAAGGATAATGTTAGGTAGCCTAAATGTTAAAATGAAACAAAGATTTGAGAAAGATGCTTTAAAAAGTGTAAAGAGATTTAAAAGCTATGTGCAGAGCAAGGTGGGCAAGAAAGATGTCCCAGCCTGGGTTTCCCAGAAAGCAGAGCCCGAGACAAAGGCTCAAGTGCAATTGTATATTTTGAGGTGATCTCAAGGAGCACACCTCGGACTTCCCTGGTGGCGCCGTGGTTGGGAGTCCGCCTGCCAATGCGGGGGACGCGGGTTCGTGTCCCGGTCCGGGAAGATCCCACATGCTGCGGAGCGGCTGGGCCCGTGAGCCATGGCCGCTGAGCCTGCGCGTCCGCAGCCTGTGCTCTGCAACGGGAGAGGCCACAACAGTGAGAGGCCCGCGTACCGAAAAAAAAAAAAAATCACACCTCAAGGCAGAGGAGTAAAACAGGGAAGGAGGGAAAGCCAATACAAGGATGCATTATAGAATCAGTCACTGCTGAGGGAGACTGGGGCTGGACCCCATCTCTGAGGAGCCTTCTGAGGTGGGCCTCATGTCTGTCTGACCTAGAATAAAGTGAGATATCTTATCCATCAATTCTCATCCTTCAGTGGTTGAGGATGCTGCCCTGCACTTCTGAATGGTGACTGGGTGAGGACCACACTGGCTACCCTGGCCCTCAGAGTAGACCTGGGCAGTAAATGAGAGGGGCACAGCACAGAGGCGCTTGTTTTATGTTGGCAGAAGTCTTTTTGGAATGGGTTGCTGCAGCCATCTTGTAGTGAGAGATGGAGCCCAGAGGACCTGAAGTTTGTTCAAGAGGGAAGAGCAAGCAACCTGCTTGAGGAAGATCGTGGATGCAGAGAGCAGAAGGGAAAGTAAAATGGCTCAATTACAACGTCTCTCTTAAAGGGATAAAAACGTGAAAATGTGAAGGATAAGCCAAGCATGATTAAGGGGAACTGAAGCCATTTAAAAAATGTCTGACTGTTGGTCCCAGTTTCTCCCCCTGTGAAATCCATGAAGACACAATAAAATAAGATGCTCTCAAACTAAGATTAAAAGAAAAATAATAAAAATCAAAGTATAAAGCAATGGGTATAGAAAGCACTGTATTTCTGGAAGTGTTTCAATTTATGTTAAAAATGGGAGACATCTGTATGTATATATGTGCATATAACCAAGTCATATATTTCTTGCTGTGTGACTTTGGATCCTCCCCTAGAGGTCATCTCACATTATCTTCACTGCTGTGTCCCCAGCACCTAGAAATGAGCCTGGTACAAAGAAGGTGCTTATTAACCCTTGCTAAATGAATAAATGAGAAATTTATTGAAACGCAATTGTTATAGGAAGCATTAAAATGTATCTTGAAGACATAGACAATTTTAATATTACAATAAATTTTAATTCCTGGATCTATTGAACCTTGTATACTACATGCAGAGCATATATCTTATTTTCAAATTTTAATTATAAAAACTGATTAGATTGTAGATCACAAATAAAAATCTTCAAGTCAGAAACTGAGCAGGAAAATGTTATCCAGTCACAATATAACAAAGTGTAAATTAATAGCCAGAGGTTAACAAACAAACAAAAATAAAACCCAGCAATTTGGTAATTTAAAACATTCTTTAAAAAAACCTCTTAGGGGCTTCTCTGGTGGAGCAGTGGTTGAGAATCTGCCTGCTAATAGAGGGGACACGGGTTCAAGCCCTGGTCTGGGAAGATCCCACATGCCGAGGAGCGGCTGTGCCCGTAAGCCATGGCCGCTGAGCCTGTGCGTCCGGAGCCTGTGCTCCGCGGCGGGAGAGGCCACAGCAGTGAGAGGCCCACGTACCACAAAAAAAAAAAAAAAAACCTATTAGGACAAAAAAGAAATCGAAATTACAATAATAGGCTATTTAGAAAGTAACAGAAATAAAAAAAACACATTACTTATTATTCTAAAGCAATGCAACCAAAGTTATACTCAGAGGCAATAATCTTAAATGTTTTCATTATTAAAATAATAATAAAATAAAGAAATTTAGCAAAGTCAATACTTTAGAAAAACAGCCACAAAATAAACCTAAGAAAATGGAGGAAAGCATGTAATAAGTATAAAGAGATTTTTAATGAATTCAAAACAAAATAGTACAGTTTCTCAGTAAATCCAAGAGCTGTTTCTTTAAACACAATACACCAATACCAATGAAAATGGCCAAAAAGCAAATCCCATCAAGTCAAAAAAGAGAAAACAAAAAAAATTTTAAATGAGGACATAATAGGAGAGATTTGTTTTTAATTCAAAGTAATATTACACACAAGTCATGCTAAATCACTTTAAAACTACATTAAATGGATGATTTCCTAGGAAAAAATATCAATTGGCCAAAATTAAATTAAGGAAAAGTAGAAAATTTGATTTGAACAATAATATAAAATAAATTACCAAAGTCTTCAAAACAGATCCATAATCAAATAATTTTACCATTAGAATTTCAAAGAGGAGATAATTTCCATGCTACATAAACTATTTTAAACCATTGAAAACGACAGTGTTTTCCACTTCATTTTCTTAAGCTCAAATGCCACAAAAAGACTTGTACAGGGCTTCCCTGGTGGTGCAGTGGTTGAGAGTCTGCCTGCCGAGGCAGGGGACACGGGTTCGTGCCCCGGCCCAGGAAGATCCCACATGCCGCGGAGCAGCTGCGCCCGTGAGCTATGGCCGCTGAGCCTGTGCGTCCGGAGCCTGTTGCCCCGCAACGGGAGAGGCCACAACAGTGAGAGGCCCGAGTACCGCAAAAAAAAAAAAAAAAAAAGACTTGTACAAGAACACTCCCACCCATCAGGAAAGAAAAAACAAAAACCTATATGTGAGTTCACTGAGGAAAAATGATGCAAAACTCTTAAACTATTAGCAAATCAAATTCAAGGTATCTTCACATAATCATCTACCATGACCAAGTAGGATTTGTCCTAAGATTGAAAGGCTGGTATATTATCAAAAGAGATATGATTATAACATACCATATCTCTAATACAAAAAAAATCCCATAATAATCTTAAAAGATGCTGTAAAATATTTGATAACAATCAATATGTTTCTTAATTTTTTTTTTGCAAACATACAAACACATTAAGGAAACTAGATTTAGAAAATTAAACCTTCTGTTGCAAAAGGGTATCTATCCGAAATCAACAGCTAACATCATATTTGATGGCAAAACACTAAACGTGATCCCATTAAAAAACAAAGGAAAAAAAAGAAAAAGACAGAACCTGACTCATGTCCACTATCTTCTTTACTACTTAACTTTAAACCAGGCTGTGCATGGTTAAGACAGCACAAAAGAAAGAGCTTAGGTGTCAGAGCCAGGTGAGCTCTGAATTACCAGGCCAGTTCTACAGCAACGTTTGTGGCCTTGCCCAAGCTACTTAATTTCTGCTCATCTTTCTATAAGGATATTTACTTTACATGGAAATAATGAAGATTAAAGTTAATTCATAGAAAGTTCTGGAGACAGTGCTGGTTGTGTACAGCACAGTGCAAAAGAAGCTGTTGTTGTTCTAATGGCTACTTTAGGTGGCTTGAATAGCAAACCTTAATGGCATGTGTATTAACCATAGTTTCCCATTTTTTGTATTCTTGATGCTCTGGCATCTGAGGCTTAACGAACTGGGAGGAGACTACCCCTCCCAGGGTTAGCTAATTCCTAGAGATAGCAAACATTCTCTAAATGCCAAGCCAGCAATTCAGGGCCCATATCCCCATCTGCCTTTTTTTATCAGGGGCCTGCAGCCTGGTACACTATGCCCCTGTCTTAAATCACTCCAGGACTGGGTACTAGAGAATTCAAGGCCACCCCTGCATCCCAGAGCACACTGAAATTGTTCAAATGAGCCAATCCCAAACCTGTCTGCTCTGTCTTCCCTGCCCTGTCCATTCCTTCCCATGAAAAGCACAACAAAGTCTCACCCCCATGCTTTCTCCTCACTCCCTACTGACACTGGTGCTTCCCCGGGTGGCCCTGCCTGGCGTGCTGTGCCTCCTGCTTCCAGGGATCTGTGAATATAAACTTCTTCCTTCATGACAGTCATGTCCGTGTCTGTGTGTCTCACCATATCTGATTAAAACAAATCCTGGTACATTTTAAAACAGCCTGCCATAACATTCCACTGCTGCCTATCTTGTTTATTATGATTATTATTAATATCATATAAAATGTTTAAAAAGAGGCATAGAGTTAGAGAAATCAGAGTTGGATTAAATAATATTCTGGATAAAATTAGAAGTCTAAAATATCTTGACAGGTTGGACTTATGAAGGCCAATAGCATAGGGTAAGTTTGAAAAAACCTTTATTTATATGTATATATTCCTATACGTAAGAGAAGTGATGCATTAAATGCAGAATGGGGGAAATAGGGCCTCACAGCAATCCATCAGAAAAAAAAGAATATATACATATCTATACATTTGGATGGCTTCAATTTTGGGGATGAGGCTGATGGTGTGATATGGCTACTGAAAATGTAAATGCAAATTTGGGCTGTACTAACAGTTTGATTGTCAGCACAAAGTAGAGGCTATCTTCACTGTGTTTTATGCTAGATGGACAACATTTGGAGTTCTTTTCCTTTAAAAATCTTAGGAACTAAGGAACACCGTTAGAGTTGGAAAATTAGAAAGTGAAGGGTGTAAAATCATGTTGAAAGATATATAAAAGAGAAAGGAATGTAGTTACCTTTAAGTATCAAATGTTCTCATGTGGAAGAGGAAACCCATATTCTCCTTTATCATTATTGTGTAGAACCATGTCCAGTGAGTGGAAGTTCAAAAGAGGAATGTTCATCTCAGTAAGAGTTAAGGGGAAGAGTGGGAAGAAATTAACATTTCTTTGTTGAGCTTATATTATGCGCAAGACATTGTCCTGTCTTATATACAATTTACTTCTAATATTAAATGTTCTCCCAGTACACTATTGTCATTCTACTAGTAAAAATTCATAAAATATTTTATAAGGAATCCCAGGGAAGACAATATTTGATATCCTCTAAGCCCTCTTCAAGTACTAAGAGTTTAAGATTTGTTAGCTAGCAGTCATACTTTAGGGAATGAGGCTGGGGCAGAGGCTGAAATATTTCTTAAGTTTCCTTATCCCAGTATGACCATAAGCATGTTAGGTGGAGTGAGACATATTCTTTTTATCTAGCAAATTAAAACTCTGCACCCTATTATATCCCATATAAATAAATTTTAAAATCTGCTTAGCTTTTGAAAAAGAATCACATGTTTATTAATTTGTATTTAATAGGAACTCACATCAAATTCAGTGTCATTTTCATGGGTCAAGTAACCACAGTTGCTGGCTGATGCTGGGCATAAGCATGACATATACAATGAAGAGTTAGAGCATCATTTGTTAATTGACACTACCTTAATGGTCTAAGATATAGACATAAAGGTATTCTTGATTATGTGGCCTGCTTTACTTATATGTAATACAGAAAAAAAAATCTTAAAAAGCACAATAAATAACTGCTACTTTGTCTCCTAGGGGAGTAGCATGACTCTTTCCTAAGGGGATGGCTTTCTGTTCTGTTTAGCAAAATGCCTTGCTCATACGTGCGAAAGAGGAAACTCTAAGAACATGAAATTCTGGAAGAAGACCATGAAATGAAGGGACAGTTAAATTGCTTTGCATGAATGTTAACACTTATTTGAAGAAGCAAAAAGTTAAAAGAGGGGAAGAGTTCTGAGAACATGAGACAGGACCAAGCAACTTGAGAGCCGTTCAGGTGTAACTGGGAAGAATTCCATCAAGAAATGATGGACAACAAGAATTCCCCGGTGGTAAGGGTTGCTGGAGGAATTATGGCAAGATTTATTTAAAAAGTAATTCTGGGGCTTCCCTGGTGGTGCAGTGGTTGAGAGTCCGCCTGCCGATGTAGGGGACACGGGTTCGTGGCCCGGTACAGGAAGATCCCACATGCCACGGAGCGGCTGGGCCCGTGAGCCATGGCCGCTGAGCCTGCGCGTCCGGAGCCTGTGCTCCGCAACGGGAGAGGCCACAACAGTGAGAGGCCCGCGTACAGCAAAAAAAAAAAAAAAAAAAAAAAAAGAAAGAAATGTCTTCTAAGAATCGAGTTTCAGGGAGTAAAGGGACTGTGTTGGCATGTGAGTTAGCACTGGACAACAAGAAGAGAATAATCATGGCAAGGGAAGTGCAAGTTCAATGGGAATAGTTAATTAAAATACAGATAGCCATGAGAAGGTACATTTAAGATGTGTGCAAAAATCTTAGCAAAGATATTGAATTTCTTATTAAAGATGAGAATAGAGGTTGAAGTTAATTTTATGTAAGTCTCAAAGGACAGAATGACCTCAGCGGATGTCTAGATTGAATGTATAATTGCCTCAATTCTCTTTTTCATTGTGCTTTGGTAGAAACATCTTGAAAGTCAACCTTGTGAAACAATTACAAATATGTTCCTGTTATTCATGTGGCTCAAGCTTTTTATTTTTATTGTTTCACTGAAAAGGCTGAACTATTTCATGTTGAAAGTGGAAAAGGTAATATGCCTATTGGACAGACATGTTTTTCCATCTAAATTAACTCATTGAATATTTGACCCTTATACACCATGAGAGAGTTTGGAAATAGTTTCGTAAATTGGAAAGACATTAATTTTTAATATGCTACCTTTAGTAAAAAGCTAGAGTGATTCAAAATTCACTGTTACAAAATGCCAAAGCACTTCCCCCAAGATTTCCTTGAGTTTCTAATTGGTAGTTAGCATTAGGTGGCCTCAGAACCTCCCATGGGCCAGGCCCTCTGATTCCTCCTGTGCTTAATCTTCCACCTGGCAAGCCACAACTTCAGCCACTAGACTATACATCGGTAAACTTTCTTCCTGTATTTTCTTTATTGATCTAGTACAACGGCATAGAAACGCATTTCCAAATTAAAGGAAAGATGGAACTGACACTATAACAGCCTTAGAATAGTTTCTGCTTTACTAGATTCTGAACTCTTTTCTCCCTCAAGTTATTGGAATGTGAGCCAAGGCGTGAACAAGGCAGGAATGAGAATCAATAATTAAGCCTGTTCTCTTTATACCCATGATGGTGGCAAATCCATTTCTTTTTCTCAGCCTGATTATTATTTAGCATTTATCCAATACCCTCAAGCCAGGTCTCCACAGCAATAGAATAAAACTTTGGTAAAATGAAACAAAAACACATGCCAGAACAACCCACTTAGCCTGTTTCCATGAGGGTATTTTACTATCTTGAGAGTAAATAAGTCCCAGAAGAAGAGGTAAGGGTAGCAAAAACGGGAAGCTATTTTTGTTATGTGTTTTCTTGGTCATGAAATGTCATAGTCCATCCCATGGGGCCACTATCATGTATGACCACTGAAAACAATGGAACAAGGGCTTCTAGAGAGATGCCTATTCCACTTTCTCCAGTCTGCCTTACTCACCCATAATTCCCCCAGACATGATGAGTATTCTATGCCCATTGATTAGAGAGCAGGTCATAGCAAATAAGAAATTCCTTGTGAGAATAGGTCCAGAATCAGAACCTTGAGACAAACTTTCCAAGGAAAGAAACTCCACAAAACCTTGTTGACAGACTTTCCAAGGAATCAGTTATGGATGGGATAGCAATGTGCCCAAAAAGACAAAAGGAAAATCATGATCTGACAAAGACGTCATACTTGTGTATCCCCTCGTGCCTGCCCAGTGAGATATACTGGGAGATCAAGTCATCTGACTTTGCTACTTCCGAGCTGAATGCCTTAATGCAATGTGGGGAAATTGGTCACAGCTGGAGACAAACCCTGCTTACTACATTTCTCTTTGCAGTGATTTTTCCCTAGAAGACTGCAAATCATCAGAAAAATAATGTCTCTCCCATGACCTCCTGGGCTCTGGTGTTGTCCAGACACCATTACAGGTATCGATTTAATGGCTCTAGACTGGGGCAGTGCACAAGCAGATATTTTGTTCCAAGAAGAAATGGGGGCAATTCTGTATGTAATCCAGATGTCTGTTCAGGTCATACCATTGTTTGAGACTAAATCATGTCCTAGAGAATCAGGGTTGCTGAAATTTTCACACTTGGCGTTTAAACCTAAAACATCTTTACTTTGTGTTTTTGCTTTCTTGTCTCTCATTGTGTCTTCATTTATCCAAAATTTGGCATCACTTGACACCAGCCTATGAAAAGTATCTCACCGGCATCCTTCAGGGATTAATACAGTCTTCTCTCTCGCCTCTCCAGCCATTGTTCAGCCTATATCCTTCATTCCTTCTCCTACTAAAACCCATATGATTTAGATGTTTGTTCACAGTTCTTCTTTCTCATTCTACCCATGTTCTTGACAATCTCATCTATTTCATTTTTATTTTCCCCAGTAGGCATCTCCATCTAACCCATGCCTCAAACTCAACCTGTCCCAATGACATGTCTCATTTTTTCAGCTTCTGGTCCTATGTTACCTGGCTCGGTTACTGACATCTCAAGTCCATTGCTCAGTCTCAATATGTCCTTGTCTCTAACTGTTGTGCAACCCAGTCGTTAGCTTCCCAACAAGGCCCTAGATCTTTCCAGTTACAAATAATCTCCTCCTCCTGTAAAAACCTAATGCATTTTGTTATTATTTTGGTTATCCTATGTACCAAAGCCTACTTTGTATTATTTGTATTACACATAACACTTTAGAATTCACAAATTTGCATCTGCCATTTCATGGATTCTGTCTTTCTCAGACAGAATCTCTTTGAGGGTCAGAGACCTTGGATTATTTGCAATTGTGTTCACAAAATTTCCAACACACTACATTGTATGCAATAGGTATGTGGTAAATCACTGTGGGTTAGTAGAAGTCTTCCAACATTTCTCTTGAGTAGCTCAATGTTTCAAGTATGCAACTTCCAAACAATTCTTTCTCTTGTTACTAAGGCCCAAAACTATGAGATATGTATGGGACTTTTGTGTTTAATGACTATCAGGATTAAAACATTGACAATAGTTGCAGATACTAGTGAAATTTTTAAAATGGGTTGACTATAAAAGTAATACTAATTACACTCATTTAAACAGACTACAGATCAAGTTACCCAATAATAATGATTCATAACAGTAATACATGTTAAATGAACTTGGTTATGAATTTAATTTAATATGATTTTCTTGATTACACTGATAAAATATTCATATGTATTTCATTGTCATAAATTGTTTCAATTTTCACATGGTTGTCTATCCAGAATCTTAAAAGAAATCAGTGAAATTGTGCTTAGCATGATCTTCAGTGATTTTGGTTTTGCCAGAGGTATAAATAAGAGATGCAGTCATTAAAGAGATTGTAATGTTATTCTTTTAATAAACATACTGTAAAATTTAACCTTTTTGTGGACAGTTCTATGAGTTTTAACACATGCATAGATTCATGCAGCCACCACCACAATCAAAACAGGTCTATCAATCAAAAAGAAAATTCTTTGTTCTGCCCTCTTGTAGTCAAATCCTCCTCCCTCCCTGGCTCCTAGTAACTGTTTATCAATTTTTAGGAGCTACAGTTTTTCATTTTCCAAAGTGTCATATAAATAGAATCATGCAACCTTTTGAGACTGGATTCTTCACGTAGGTTCATCAGGTTGTGAGTGCCTCAATAGTCACTCCCTTTTTATTTGTGAGTAGTGTTCCATTATACAGATGCCCCTCAGGGTATTAATTTATCCGTTGAAGGACATTTGAGGTGTTTCTATCTTCTGGCAGTTCTGAATGAGCTGCTATAGACATTGATGTACAGGTTCTTGTATGAACATAAGTTAACATTTTTCTAGAGTAAAACACAGGAGTATAATTTCTGGATCATATGGTAATTGTATGTTTAAGTTTATAGGAAACTGCCCAACTGTTTTCCTGAGTGGCTGCACTAGTTTGCATACCCATCACCAATGTATGAGAGTTCTAACTGTTCTGCAGCCTCACCAGTACTTGGTATTGCTAGTCGCATTTAAAAAAAAAATGTTATCTATTCTAATAAGTGTGCGTTAGTCTCACGATGGTTTTACTTTGCTTTTCCCTGATGTAGAATGGTTTTAATTTGTTTTTCCCTGACATTCTGATGTAGAATACCTATTCATGTACTTATTTGCCATCTATAAATCTTTGGAGAAGTGACTGATCAAAATTTTTTACCCATTTGTTTTTGACTAGGTTGTTCGATCTCTTATTGCTGAGTCCTGTGAGTTTTTAATACATCCCAGATACAGGAATACCTTGGAGATATTGTGGGTTAGATGTGTGGATTTAACCATCCCAATAAAACAAACATTATGTTAAAGCAAGTCACGCAAATTTTTTGGTCTCCCAGTTCACATAAAAGTTATGTTTACACTATGCTATAGTCTACTAAATATGCAATTGCATTATGTCTAAAAAAATGTACATACGTTAATTAAAAAATAATGCTGTTGGAAAAATGGCGCTGATAGACTTGCTCTATGCAGGGTTGCCACAGCCCTTCAATTTGTGAAAAGTGCAATAACTACAAAGCTCAATAAAGTTAAATGCAGTGAAGTTAGGTATGCCTATACAAATACTTTGTCAAATATGTGAAATGCAAATAATTATTGACTTTTAATTTTCTTAACAGTGTTTTTGCAGAACTATTTTTTTAATTGTACTGAAATATAATCGATTTCTTCATTTATGGATTGTACCCTTGGATCATATTTTAAAATTATTTGCCTAACACAAAAAGTATAAGGATTCTTCCCATGTTTTCTTCTCAAAGTTTTATAGTTCTGCATTTTACAAATAAACTTATGAGATGTAAGGTATAGGTTTAGGTTCTTTTTCTTAACACATGGATATCTAATTGTTCAAACACCACTTCTTGAAAAGATTATCCTTTCCCTCACTGAATTACTTTTGTATCTTTCTCAAAAATTATTTTTTCATGTTTGTGTGAGTATATATCTGGATTCTCTAGACTGTTCAACTGATCTGTGTCTATCGATACTACACTGTCTTGATTACTGTAGTTTTAAAGTTAAGTCCAAAAATTGGGTAGTGTTTATCTTCTAAATTTTTTCCTTTTTTTTCTTCCAAATTGTTTTGGCTATTCTAGCTTATTTTCCTTTCTTTATGACCTTAAGAGTATGGGTTTATCCAAAAAAAAAAAAAGACCTGCTGAGATTTTGATTGGAATTGTGTTGAATCTACAGATAAATTTAGGAAGAATATACAGTTGACCCCTGAACAACAAGGGTTTGAACTCTGCAGGTCCACTTATACGCCGTTTTTTTTTTTTTTCCAGTAAATACATACAGTACTACAGCATTCTCAGTTCATTGGATCTGTGGGTGAAGAACCTCAGATACGAACGGAGGGGCTGACTATGTGACTTGAGCATCCGCAGTGGGTCCTGGAGCCAATGCCCTGCATATGCCAAGGGATGACTCTAAATCTTTTCTATATTGAGTTCTCCAATTCATGAAAAAGCAATGGTTCATCTTTTGTTTATATCTTCTCTCTATTGGGTTTTTCACTTACCTCTCTCTATATGTTTTCCCAGGGGTTTTTCAAGGGATAAAATATTCATATTTGACTTTTCACAGCCTACTTAGAATTAACATTTTACCACTTAACTGAAACAGAGAAATCTTTGTCACCATATAGGTACTTTTATCCTCCCTCTTTTATGTTGTACTTGTCAACATAAATTGAATATCCCTTGAAAAATGTTATAGTTTTTGTTTTTAACTATAATATACATTTTAAAGAATTTGAGAGCATAAAATTAGTCTATTATATACATTCTAATATTTAAATTAAACACAACACAAACCAGACAGTGGAACAACATCTTTAAGGTACTAAAAGTAAAACAAAACAAATTTTGAAAAAAACTATGTCAACTTAGAATTTTTTCCTTATGATAGTCTTAAAAAGTGAAGGTGATATAAAGAAATTTTCAGTCATACAAAAACTGAAATAATTCATTACT
Organism: Pseudorca crassidens; assembly: GCF_039906515.1. Classification (NCBI taxonomy): domain Eukaryota; kingdom Metazoa; phylum Chordata; class Mammalia; order Artiodactyla; family Delphinidae; genus Pseudorca; species Pseudorca crassidens. The sequence continues at coordinate 103,128,386 of NC_090304.1, forward strand.
TGTAGACTTGCATTATAAGAAATGTTAAGGGAAGAAAAAGTGTAGTGTGTAGAAATCTATAACTATGAAAAAGAATGAAGAACACTGAAAATGGCAATTATGTGGATAAATATAAAGACATTTTCATTATTTAAATCTATTTAAAAAATAAGTGAGGGCTTCCCTGGTGGCGCAGTGGTTGGGAGTCTGCCTGCCAATGCAGGGGGCACGGGTTCGAGCCCTGGTCTGGGAAGATCCCACATGCCTCGGAGCAACTAAGCCCATGCGCCACAACTACCGAGGCTGTGTGTCTGGAGCCTGGTCTCCGCAACAAGAGAGGCCGCGATAGTGAGAAGCCCGTGCACAGCAATTAAGAGTGGCCCCCGCTTGCGCAACTAGAGAAAGCCCTCACACAGAAACGAAGACCCAATACAGCCAAAAATAAATTAATTAATTAATTAAAAAAATACCATTTGTCAAATTAAAAAAAAAATACTAAAGCTAAGATTGCCTGCTTATATTCATAAAAAAAACAAGTGAGTGCTTAAAGCAAATATAATATCAACGCATTGTGAGGTTTATAACATATGTAGATGGAAAATGTATGGCAACAGTATCATAAAGATGGGATGAGTTGAAATGAAAGTAAACTTGTAAGTTTTTTATATGAAGAGGTACAATATAGTATTGCTTAAAAGTAGACTCTGAGAAGTTAAATATGTATAGAATATATTGGAGAGTTGTAACTAAAAGCAAACAAAAATGGAATATTAAGGGGATATTTAATTAATACAAAACAAGGCAGGAAAAGAGAAAAAAAAGAACAAAGATTAGACAAATAGAAAACAAGTAACAAGATGGTAGATTTAAATACAACCATCCATATTATATTCAATATAAATGTTCTAAACACCCCAATTAAAAGGTGAAGATTGTCATATTGGATTTAAAAAAAAAAGCAAGATCTAACTATATGCTGCCAACAAGAAATCTACTTTAAATATAAACACAATAAGTTAAAAGCAAAAATATGTAAAAGGTAACCATGTTAACAAAAATTAAAAGAAAGCTGGAGTGGCTATATTAATATCCAACAAGATAGATTTTAGAACTGAGATTATTATCAGAGATGAAGGGGATCGTTTTACAATGATGAAGAGATTGATTCAGCAGAGAACATAATCCTAAACAGTGTTCACCCAATAACAGTTATAAAATATATGAAGCAACACTGATAAGAGAAATGGACAATTAGTGATTTCAATACTCCTCTCTCAATAACTGATAGAGAAAGCAGACAGCAATTAAAATAGAAAGATGGCCTGACCATAGAAGACTTCAACAACACTATCAACCAATTTGACCTAACTGCATTTAAAGAACAATCCTCCCAACAATAGAATATGCATTCTTTTCATTGTACACAGAACATTTACCAAGATAGACAATGCTTTAGACTGGGAGTCAGTAAGCTATGACTCACAGGCCAAATATGACCCACTGCCTATTTTTGTAGATAAAGTTTTATGAGAACACAAACATGCCAATTCGTTATGTATTGTCTATGGCTGCTTTTAGACTAAAATAGTAGAGCAGTCTATTTATGACAGAGACTATGTGGCCCAAAAGTCTAAATTACTTACTCTCTGACATTTTACAGAAAAAAATTGTATACTTCTGTTTTAGGCCATAGAGACATCTCAATGTAAAAAACAGTCTACAAAAGAACACATTGACAATTGCACTTTGTCAAAATTAAGAACTATACCCTTTAAATGGTACTGTTAGGAGAATAAGAAAAGTCACAGATGGGGGAAAAATCCTGGCAAATCACATATTTGATAAAGGGTTTGTATTCATAATATGTAAAGAACTCTCAGGCTCAATAATAAGAAAACTCAGTAAAAGTCCAATAACAAAATGGGTAAAATACATATGAATGACAAATAAGCATATGAAAACATGATCAACATCATTTGTTATTAGAGAAATGCAAATTGAATGTATGAGATATTATTGCATATCTAGTAGAATATCTAAAATTAAAGACTGACTGTATCAAATATTGGCAAGGATGTAAAACAACTGGAATACTCATACATTGCTATAAATACTTTGGAAAGGAGTTTGGAAGTTTCCTTAAGAAGGTAACTGTACATCTGCTACTCAACTTAGTCTTTCTACTACCACTGATATATGTAACAAAAATAAAAACATATATTTATGCAAAGACTGGTACAGAATTGGTCATAGCAGCTTTGTTTGAATTGCTCCAAACTGGAAATAATCCAAATATCCATCAACAGGTGAATGGATAAATAAATTGTGTTATATCCATATAATGGACTATTATGTGGCAATATAAAAAATGAACTACTGATACATCAACTGTGTGGATAAATCTCCAAATAATTACACCTATTGAAAGAATCCAGGCAACATAAAAGCACACACAGTATGATTCCACATATGTGACATTTTAGAAAACATGAACTAAAATATATATTGGCTAAGTGCAGACAAATGTTTGCCTAGAATAAGTGGAAGGGCAGAAAGGGAGGGAAGAATTACGAAGGAGCACAAGAAAATATTTTGGGTTTATGAATGTGTTAGTTATCTTGGTTAAAAGAAAAAATATAGAAGTTAATAATGAAGACATTCCATCAACCCCAGCCAGACTGAGCAACTGAGTACATTTGATAATACTTGGTTGCTGTTTACAGTGTGCCTCTATAACTGTTAGCTATGTTTTTTAACCTAAAACAATTTCCCTCTGTATCCCAGTCATTGCACATGAAAAAAAAGAACATATTTTTATAAAGTTGAGATTGAAACTGTCTCTAATTTTTAATATATTTGAAGTTCCAACAATATTTAGTTTTTTTCCCTCTATTGTCACATGTGTCAAGTGTGACCTCATTGCTATTATGATCCTTTATTGAATTACAGTTATTTGAAGTCTTACAAACCCATTTTCTGAGATTTTGCAATTATCTCTAGCATAACAAAAACAATCCATTAATATTTACTGAACAAACAGATATGGCAATGCACATAATAGTGAAAACTTCAAGGCAGACACTACATGAATGCTGGGTAGGAATTTTGTGCAGTGCCAATTTCAATAAGAGGTCTAGTTACATATCCTTTAGAATATTTTTAATTTCTAAAACACTGTAATTTTCTGGAAAAAAATTGAATTTCTCCTTTTATAATATTATGATTTTTAACTAAAATGATCCCTGAAGTCCATTCCTATTCTTAACTTTCTATTATCTTATTACTCTATAAAGAGTTAAAATATGTTCCCCCAGAGGTTTCCCCAATGGAGCTTATACAGAGTATCCCAAAAAATACTTAGTGAGAAGGAGTGTCCATGAAAAAAGAAAGTGTTGCATAGGTTTTCTTATAAAAAGTATTTTAAAAATACATGTGTGAAAAATATTAAGAATATTTCTATCACTGTTTTCTTTCCTATGCTGTAGTCTGCCTTTTAAGGAATAGGGTGCAATCATGAAGAATGCCAAGATGTTGCATGACTGATCACCTGATGCATCTATAAATGACATTCAGTTTGTGCATTGATGCATAGGCATCATTTACAAACTAACTATCATATTGATGTATGTGGTCTATTTTGTCTTTGCTGGCCTATCTTGAACACAGTGTCTTATTTTTTTACATATATTGTGATAGTGAGTTATTTTGTTTATTTTTCTCCTTAATAAAACATGTCTCTCTCTAATTTTCATTTTTCTATTATAGAATTAAAAAACCCCACACAAATCAAAATTTTATCACTCCTCACAGTAATTAAGTAATCTGTGGGGATTACTGCTTCTTGCTGTCTACTTTCATTCATGTGCACATTATATCTTATGATCTCATACTGGTGTTGCATCAATACATTTTCATTTTTAATAAATTCTGTGTTCCAAATTGTGTGACTATTTGATTAATGCTTCTATCTTTCTCAAGAAAATATGTTTCCAATCAGGCCCCATGTCTATTTTCTGCTCACTGTTATATCTCTAGAATCTTGCTCAGTTTCTGACATAGGCAAATACTAAAAAACAAACAAACATACCAACAAAAAGCACCATGTGTGTTAATATCCATAGAATCAGGAACTAGTAATTTCTCCCACTAAGTTAGCAAGGATTCCTCTTATCCTATTATGTATCAAGCCTTAGGATAGATTGCTCCCAATGGCATATTTTTACCATTAGTTTTGGGTTGATTCAATGTCAGCCAGCGATCTCTCTGTCCCTCCCACATGCACTTACATATCCCACGACATGAATATTATGTCTATTTTCTGCCTTGTCCTTTATGGCAAGTCATGCTTTGCTGGAAAAGAAATGCTTAATTTACCTCATTGTAGAAAAGCTACCTTGAGGAGCTTGTGGAATTTAAAGTAACTTGCTCCTGTATTTTCAAATGTCATATTATCTTTATAAAATATTTCAACTTGTATTTAAATTAAACATGTTCTCAAGCATTGTTATAGAGAAGTTATTTCACAACTTATGGGTGCAGATAAATGTGTTATGAAGATATATACATTTGTACTTCTAGATTTTAAACTGTTTAATTTGCCGTTTTACGGGTGACAACTTCTGCTGTATTCTATTCCTTAGAAGTGAGTCACTAAATTTAACCTATACTCAAGGGGAGAGGAATTTGTCTCTATCTTTTGAGGGATAGACTGGAAAATGTTTTGTGGACATATTTTAAAACCACCCCATAGAGATACATACAAAAATCAATATTCTTAGATAAGACATTTTACTTCTAAAGTAAATACAAAATATTATAAGACTAGAATAGTCAGCTAACAAGAAGAAACTCCTAAAAATTAAGGGAAAATTCACCAATATGATTGCTGAAATATATATGTATCTATGTAATAGAACAGATAAAACATAAAAATTAAAAATACTGTTCAGAATTTATTAGGAAAACCTATAAAGATAAAAACCTGCAAGCAAAGAATAAGAATATAGATAATTGATAATGAAGATTCAACATCTAACCAACAGGAGATGCAGGATGGAGAAACAGAGGGAAAATACTTATCAGCAAAGAAGAAGGAGGAGGTACAACAGAAAAGGTGGGAGGGGCAGAGGAAGAGGACCGGGAATGGGAAAGGAGAGGGAAGAAGAGAAGGACACAAAGAGGCGAAGGAAGAAGAGGAAAAGAAAGAAGAAACATCCCAGATCCAATGAAGCTGTGTTCTCCTCAGTTACTCTGAGTGCTGGGAGATAATACGGCAAATGACTTCAAACATCCGAGTGAAAACAGTGGGCAAACTAAACTACCACAGCCAGAAAAAATTCCAACCAAAGGGGATACAAATATTTTCAAGACATCTGAGGACAAAGAATTTTTATCTTTCAAGTTTCGGGAGTAAATATTTCAGATTGGAGCAGGATTGTTGTGTCTGGGTGATAATATCGAAAGAAAAAAATGGCATAAATCATATAAATATATATAAATCATATAAATAGATAATATATATATATAAATATCAACATAAAAAAAGCAACTGAGACTTCATCTTCCACTAAAGGCAGACTACACAGCTTCCAATGAGAAAAACTAGAAAATCTGGAGGAAAGAATCTGTTTGAAGCATTGAGAATTAACAAAGCAGTGAAGAATTATAAAGCCAAAATTCCCTAAGAAGAAAACCTAGAGAGGTGAGCTTTTAACCATGGGGCATCTGTGGATTTAAGAAGGATACCTGTTCAGAGATTCTGAAGACTCAAATGACTTGAGAAGAAATGTTGAAGTTCACAGTCTGCAAGGAGAGGGTCCTTGGTGAATCCCATATGCTTTGGGTTAGGACACTGGGATTAAGGGCATATCTTAAATGAACCAGACTTTACAAGGACTGATACCTAGCTTTTAAGCATATATAATTCTTACTGGGCTAAGATGATTTGGATTGCTACTTTCCTAGCTACCTGTCAGAAGAAAATGTTCTGAGGGAAGATAATATCACTGTAGACTGAAAATATCTCTATAATTTTTAATGTACAAACTTCAGTGTCCTTAACCCCTGGCAACCACTAGTATATTCACCATTTCTAAAATTTTGTTATTTCACAAATGTTATGTAAATGGAATCATACACTACATAACCTTTGGGTTTTTTTTACTTCTCAGTATAATTCCCTGGGTATTCATGAAATTGTTGTGTATATCAATCCAGCAATCCCACTCCTGGGCATATATCTGGAGAAAACCATAATCTGAAAGGATACATGCACCCCAATGTTCATTGCAGCACTATTTACAATAGCCAAGACATGGAAACAACCTAAATGTCCACTGACAGGGGAATGGATAAAGAAGATGTGGTACGTATATACACAGTGGAATACTGCTCAACCATAAAAAAGAATGAAATAATGCTATTTGCAGCAACATGGATAGACTTAGAGATTATCATACTAAGTGAAGTAAGTCAGACAGAGAAAGACAAATATCATATGATATCACTCATATGTGACATCTAACATAAAAAAAAGAGAGAGATACAAATGAACTTATTTACAAAACAGAAACAGAGTTACAGATATCAAAAACAAACTTATGGTTACCAAAGGGGAAATGTGGGGAGGGGGTGGGTGGGAAGGATAACTCAGGAGCTTGGGATGAACACACACACACTACTATATATAAGATAGATAATCAACAAGGACCTACTGTATAACACAGAGAACTCTACTCAATATTCTGTGATAACCTGTATGAGAAAAGAATCTAAAAACAGAATGAATATATGTAAATATATGTATAACTGAATCACTTTGCTATACACCTGAAGCTAACACAACATTGTAAATCAACTATACTCCAATAAAATTAAAATTAAAAAAAAATCTTGTAAGCGTTAAAAAAAAGTTATTTTTCATTTCTGAATCATATTCCATGGTAGGTATATATCACGGTTTAACCATGCATTGGTTGAAGGACATCGGGGCTGTTCCCAGTTTTTGGCTATTCTAGATAAAGCTGGTAGAAACAGGCATGCATAAGTTTTTATGTGAGTATGTTTTCATTTCTCTGAGATAATGCGTAAGAAGGCAATTGCGGGGACATACAGTGATTAAACATTTAATTTTTATACGGAAGTGCCAAACAGTCTTCTGGAGTGTCTATGACATTTCACATTCCCACCAGCAATGTGCAAATGATCCTGTTTTTCCACATCCTTGTCAGCATTTGGTGCTGTCACATTTTTGTTTTAACAATTCTGCTAGGTGTACAGTGATATCTCACCATGCTTTTTAGTTTGCATTTCCCTGATAGCTGATATGTAAAGCATCTTTTCTTGTGCTTATTTGCTATATGTATTTCCTCTTCAGTGAACTGTCTCGTCCTGTCTTTTGCCCATTTTCTCCTTTTTTTAGTTGTTGTTGTTGTTAAGTTTTGAGAGTTCTTTATATGTTCTAGATACAAGTCCTTTGTTAGATATTTGGTTTGCAAATATTTTCTCCAAGTCTCTGTCTTGTCTTTTCATACTCCTCACATGGGTTTTTGCAGAACAAAACTTTCAGTTTTTTATTTTTATTTATTTATTTATTTTTGTGATACGCGGGCCTCTCCCTGTTATGGTCTCTCCCATTGCGGAGCACAGGCTCCGGACGCGCAGGCTCAGAGGCCATGGCTCACGGGCCCAGCCGCTCCACGGCATGTGGGATCTTCCCGGACTGGGCCACGAACCCGTGTCCCCTGCATTGGCAGGTGGACTCTCAACCACTGCGCCACCAGGGAAGCCCAAAACTTTCAGTTTTGATGAGGTTCAGTTTATCAATTTTTCCTTTAGTAGATTGTTTTTTTTTGGTGTCAAGTCTAAGAACTCTTTACCTAGCCCTAGATCCTGAAATTGTTCTATTTTTTTTTTCTAAAACTTTTACCTTTTACACTTAAGTCTGTAATCCATTTTGAGTTAATTTTTGTATGAGAAAAACTGACACTTTTTAAGTCCTTCTCTTTATAAATTCAATTTTAAAATATAGCAGTGTATATCTTTGATTTTCAAATGAACAAGTTCACATATACATAAATTAAAAGAAAGGTAATAAAAGGGAGATAAAATGCTTTATGCTATCATAGTTCCATACCTTTGTTTTTGCTGCGCCAGCTGCCAGAAACACCTAATAATTTCCTTTCTAAAATCTTCACTTTCTTTGAAGTTTAGCCCCAAGTCTCATTTTCTCCAGGAAGCCTTCCCTGACTACTTCTCTTGAATGGAGATCCTCTCTCCTCTCACATTCTGTAGTGCTCATTGGTACAATCAGTGCAACTGTACAACAGTTAGATTGAAGTCTTGTTTCAATTCCATTAATAATCTGTGCCCTCTCCTACCACAGGGGTTTTGTACATGCTGTTCTCTCTGATTGCAATCCCTCCTGATCCTTCAGTCCTCAGTTCAAATACTACTTTCAGAGAACCGATTAAGTACCCTGATCTTAAGCTTTCATAGAACTGGTGCTTAGTACATTTGCTAATTGATATTTATTTGTTTGATTGTTTGACTTTTGTCTTCCCCAGCAGAGTGTAATCCCCATGAGGGAGGAGCTATTTGGTAGTGGTCACCCATGTACGCCATATATATAGCACAATTCCTGGCAAATAATTGATACTCAATAAGTGCTTCTTGGGAAAAAAAAATAGAGTGAATGAATGAGTTTTTGATTTGTACATTTCTAAAGGTGGGGCAGTGACTTAAAACTCATAGAATCTGGGTGCTAGAAAGATTTAATAGGTGGTTTCCAAGTAAGAAACCTGAGGACTTAGTTTATCTCCACACAAAGGGTCTAGAAGAACAGCAATATTTACCGGAGATATTTTTATTGGGGGCAGGGGGCAAGGTGGTACATAAAACCTTTCCTGAAATACCCATGTGACTAGAATTAAGTAGCCATCATCTTTTAAACAATCAGAATAATTACTTATATTATGCAATTCCTTTCAAATGTAGAGTCATTACCTAAGAAAGCCTCCTATTATATCCTTCAAGTAGTAAAATAAAATGCATTAAGAAATGTGGAGATTGTCAGGCCAAGGAGGATATTAGTGGCCAGATTTGTACCAGAGCACTTTATAAAGACTGAATACAACGTTGCTGGCCTATTTATGAGTTAAAAATACACATTCTTTTGTTTGGCCCATTTTCCCTTTTCTGCTCTCCTGAGAGCCTAGTTGGAACAGTGGCTCATTTTTAACTCCCTCCCCTAGTTCCTTATTTTCCACCTACCTGGGAGGATGGGAGTGAAAGTCACTTTGCTATTGTCAGCTGCGCATGGAATCTCTCCCAGAAGCAGGGTATGTAAAAGCCCCCGAGTAGAGGACTTTCCATTCTTAGCTAACCTAGCTGCCTTGGCCTGAGGGGCTAATCAAGTACCATAAACACTGATTAAACAAGGTAGGTCATTTCCATCACCGTTTTCCAGAGGGGGAAATGGAGGCGCCTCACAGGGGGATGATATTTGCAGACTCAGAAAGACGCTGTGCTGTTGCTTAATTCCTTTCCCCTTGCAAATGCCAGGGGAGAGCAGTGGAGGCAGTAGAGTTTGAACAACATTCAAACAGGTCACATTTGGGGGTTGAGGTATCTCATAAAAAACTTCCTGTTTTACTGCTGTATATCCATGTGCTCTATATCCAAATCCATGACAGAGGCACTGCACATCTCCTGTCTTAATATCTAATAGTCCTTGCCAGGAGGAATGAAAAAGTTGATTACACACAGCTTTGCCAATGTCTCTTGACGGGAAAGAGCAAAAAAAAAAATCCTCCTGAACAAATGAAATGTCAGTCAAAGCTCAAACACATTAAAGTAAGATATGCGATATTATTTCCTTAGATTAGAGATTAACTGGTTTCTAGTTAACTCCTAGGGTGTATAATAAGCTAGCATGACTGATTTTATGATTCAGGAATATTCTTGAATCTAGGTTTGTTTGTTTATTTGTTGCTGTTGTTGTTTTTCACTCAGGTGTTTACCTCCTTGTAAAGCTGGTGTTATCATACAATGTGGAAAGTTTGGGGAACTGAGTGAGGAGTATTGCTCAGAATTTCTTCTTTCTTCCTTAATGAGCTGTAGTCTCTCGAATGTTAGAACAGGCCGAGATTTGAAGAAAAAAGAAACCTGAGTTTGAGCTGTTCATATGTTGGCAGTCCCCTGCTCTCAACCCTGCTCTGAGCTCTGGTTTGCCTCACAGGGATGTTTTCCCCAGAACTGACTTGTGTGGCAGTGTGGGCGGGCGGCAGGAAGGAAAAGGAGGATTTTAGGATGAAACAGGACTTTTGAAACATGTTGCATTTTCACAGCAGGGAATGTGGCTGGAAATCATTGAAAGTTATGCAGATTCCATGACATTCTCATAACTACTTTCTCTTCAATGACTTTTCTTCTTGAAGGTTAGTTGGTGGCATCTTTCACTCATAGGATCCATTGACTTATGGGATCCATTGACTCATGGGCTCTAAAGGTGACACACTCCTCCCTCCTGGCTCTTGCTGTGGGTTTAATTTATGAAACTGTAATCCAAGACCTTTATACAGCCTCCAGACAATCTTTCCCTGAGTCCAGTACTGTAGAGCCAAATATACCTCATAAATCTTCTGCATCTTTGCTACTGAAGATGCAGCCCAAGGAACAGCAGCACTGATGTCACAGGAAGCCTGTAGAAATGTAGAATTCCCACCCCAGACCTACTGAATCAGATCATGCCTTTGAACAAGATCCCCAAGTGATTCATACGCACATGAAAGTTTTGAAAGCTCTGCTTTCGATCACTGGGACACTGGGGCCCCGATCTGGGGAGATATTAGCTAGGGTCACACAACAAATCAGAGTCCACTCTTCCACTTTCTCCAGGCATACTGCTCTCTTTCCGTATGATACTGCTTCTCTTGAGCCCAGAATTAAGACTTATCTGTGTTGACTAGTAAAAAAGAAAATGACTCCTATTTCATGGAAACATAAATTGTGCCTGGATGTCCATTATCTCTGATACAACTTGTAGAAAGCACATGGCACAGTGCTTGTGTATGCAGTAGGTGCCCAATGGACACTCTTATCATATTAGTGAGATATTTATACTAATCATCGTTATAGTCATTGATTTCGGATGTGCAGAAAAGGAACAGAAAATAGTGAGAAATTTCCATGGTGGTTGTCTTATCCACCCATCTAGCTTGCAGACCAAACCAGGAAATCACAGAGGCTGGTATGGTGGGAGGTGGGTTTATTTTCACTTAAATTCCTTCCAGAGGAGGCGGCAGTTAGTTGGTGAAACATTTACCAGTGCCTCAGAGCTCCTTGTAATCGTGAGAGGATTCCTAAACATGCTTCCTTGGAAAAGTGAGAAGAGGCGCAGCCATTATAGACACTACCAGTGCCTTCTTGGAGAATCTCTTCTGTTCTTTGTAGGCTCAGTCTTTCTGCATAATTGGGAGATAACTCACCTCCTGGCCAGTGACCTCTCTTCTCTTCTTTCTATTCTCCCTGTTCTCCTTCTCTCTCTTCCTTTCTCTTCCCTCCACATTTGTGGAGCACCTACTGTATGCTAGGGTCCACAATAAGTGCTGGAAAAATAAGTAGCACTTCATTTCTTTCCTCAGGAAGATCTTATTGTAGCTCTTAGGGGTCGCCGTGGATGGAATTTCCTATGTTCACCCATCCTCAAATAGAAGAAAGGCTGTAGAGCGAAAGAAATTGAGTATATACTCAACTATGTTTGGAAGTTCATTTCTATGCATCCCTGGCACTTTTTACTCATTGGGTTGCAAGTTAGGAACAATTTGTATGTTTTAACAAATCTCCTTACTTGGATTCCTAAATCAGAGCTCCTTGCTGTTCATCCTTTCTCTTACAGGTGAGTTAGAATGGGGCTCAACACTGACAACTATAATGGCATATATAGGATTTATTCACTGGAACTTGGATGTGTTCTCTCTTTAGACAGTTTTACTTCCTGGACGTGGAATGCCAAGTCCAGGGCCTGGTGAGCATGTCAAGAGGCAAAAATGATCATGCCTATTGTAGAAGGTGTTATGGTTATTTGCTTTAGGGTCAGACTTATTTTTTTTTGGCATGAATGATGTAGGGCAAGTTGATGGTGGGAATTTGATTCTTTTCCTTTGGAGGAGAGAACTATGGCAGTCCTCTCTGGGCTGTGCCAATGGGTTCCACACACAGACATGTATCACTACAGCTCTACTAACTGCATATGCAGTAGTATTTTACTTCAAAGGATTTAGCCACTATTACATCTTGTTCTTAAAACGAGAGTTTAAATAGCAATGCCATGTTTAATTACAGCCTGAGTAAGACTTCAGCTTCGAGATAGAACAACCTCAGAAATGAATCCTTTCATCTGTGAAAGGTATGTAATAGAGTAAAAGCCTTATCCATGTGTAATAAGCAGAGGTAGGGTCGATCAGAATTAAATAGAGACCTGAATTATAGGATTTGGGGAAGGACTTTCTAAAACTATACAGGAAAACTAACCAACAGCTAATAAGATAGTTCCAAGTACTCCTACTAGGGCTGATTTAATAAATAAGTTTTAGGTTGTAAATACAGTTTTAAAAGTGATTAGACAGTTTATATTTTAAGTAGCACTCACCTATCTCCTTTAATTAAATGATGGGGAAGCTATAGTAGAGCAGGTAGGCATATGGTCTCTGAAAGCAGACAACTGTCTTTTCAAATTTTTATCCCTCAACTTACTGGCTATCTACTTAACCATTCGAAATGCCCATTTCTCATTTTTAACATGAGAGTAATAAAACCCAACCAATTGGAGAGTTGTATGGGTTAAATGAGATAATGTCTATAAAATGTCTGTCATATAAATGTTAAATTAACATGCACTAAAGCTAAATCTTTTGAGGGGTATGCACTTCTATGAATATTACCACATTTATAGATTATTGTAATGACAGAATGCAGAACCTTTTCATCTCCCCAAAAGACTCTTTTGTGAACCTCTTTGTACATCCCCCCAACCCCTAACTTTTGGCAAATGCTGATATATACTCAATCACTATAGATTTGTCTTTTTGTATCATATAAATGGAATTATGCACTATATAACCTTTGGAGGCTGGCTTTTTTCACTCCACATAATACCTTTGAGATTCGTCCAAGTGGTTGTGTCTTGATCAATACTTTATTCCTTCCCATTGCTGGGTGGCATTCCAGTGCATGGATGGAAATCAGCTTGTTTAGCCATTCACTCATTGAAAGATACTTGGATTGTCTCCAGAGTTGGCAATTATAAATACAGCTGCTATAAACATTTGATGTACAGCTTTTTATGTGAATGTGAATTTTCATGTCTCTAAGGTAAAATATGCAGGAGTAGAATTCCTGGGTCCTATGGTAAATACATGTTTAACTTTATAAAAACTGCCCAACTTTTCTAGAGTGGCTGTACTATTGTGAATTCCCACTAGCAGGGTGTGAGAGCTCCGGCTGCTCTGTGTCCTTGCTAGCACGTGGCATGGTCAATATGTTTTATTTTATCCATTCTAGTAGGTGTGTGGAAGCATCATGTGTGGTTTTATTTTGCACTTCCACAATGGCTGTCTTCGGGTATTATTGATTATCGTTTTGTGCATGTGTGTTTTGTTTTACCCTTCATGTGTCCTCTTAGGTAAAGTGTCTGTTCAAGTTTTTTGCCCATTTTCAGTTGGGTTGTTTGTTTTTTACTGTTGGAATTGTGTTATCTATAGATGAATTTGAGATTGACACCTTCACCCTGTTGTCTTCATGTGCATACAATACATGTGCATTGTATTACTCTCCATTTATTTAGACCTTCTTTGATTTCTTTCATCAGCATTTTATAGTGTTCGGCATAGACATAGAGTACAGGATTCATGACATTTATATCTAAGTATTTTATGTTTTTTAAAGCTTTTGTAAGCGATGTTTATTTTAAAAAAATGTTTCCAACTGTTTATTGTTACTACGTATAAATAAGACTGGTTTTGCTTGTTGTCTTCTATCCCATGACTTTCTAAACTCATTATTTCTAGGAGCCTTTTTTTGTTGATTTCTTGAGGTTTTATACATAGAAAATAATGTCTTCTGTATAGAGATAGTTTTCATTCTTTTCCAGGTTTCTCCTGACATGCATTCTCCCCATAGGTCAATGCCCACTTCTGGATTTTATGCTACTATGTGTCCACACTAGGGAAGAGAGGAGTTAAAATATGAAACTCCCTGCCAATTTAGTGGTACTTCACATTTTCATCTTCTTCCCCAACCATCCTGCCACTATTTACTATTTAGAGTCTTCAAAATGATGCTTCACCCATCCTGTACAGGAGGTACAGCTGCATTCAATGGGAGAGAGAGTATGTTTTTGTTCTCTCCATCTTACCTGGAACCAAAACCAAAGATTGGATTTGGGCTCTTCCCCGCCCCGCCCCCCCCACTGCCAGTAATTAGAGCATGTTTGTATTTCTCCATTTACACTCTCTTTTCTGTCCCTTCTCCTTAACCTCCTCTTCTGACCTCAATTCTAGACAGACAGCCAAAGTTGAGAGCAAGACATATGTCAATGGAGCACAGTAAAATCAAGTGTCCATTGAGCTTTGACCTCCTTTGCACTGTGCTCCAAAACATTGAGTTAAATGAGTCTGGACACAGGGAGAGAGAAAACTTTAACTCACCTGATACTCGGATTATTTCAAACTAGTGAGTTTATGAGCCCCTTAAACCACAGAAATTATCTGGATCAATTTACAACACAGGAAATCAATGAAAGCTTTCTTTGTTTGACCAGTGTGGTTATTGATAATTCTGCAACCTTTGCCTTTAGAATGTGAGAGTGTGCATGTGTTGTCACTGTGAAGATGGGTTGCAACGAGAGGCAGCTGGTGGAAGGGTGCTGTCAAAGGAAAGAATTAAATGGAGGATAGTGGTGTTTTGAAGCTCTTGAGACCTTGCTTTGACTGGTTTCACTGGTTTCATTGTGTTTTGTCTTTTTCTCTGGAGTCATCAAGTAAAGCTTGACTCTCTGAAAACATTTTTCTGTTCACAGATGATGTGGCTGGTGAGGTTAAACTGATCTAACCCTATGGAAGCTTCTTTGTAGCATCCTGCTGCTTCAGAATGAACTTTGGAAGGAAAGTTATCCACCTTTAAGTCATTGTTACTCTTTGCACTGCATCTGGTTTTCAGTTAGAGATCCAGGCACTGACACACTCCAGGACTCTCTTTAATACATCCTTCCCTTTTCACACTTCCACTGCACCTGGAGGCTCTAAGCGCTGGTCTATAACATTGCCATCTGGTGGCTCCAAAGCTACATGGATGAGAAAAAAAAAAAAGGACTTGGTGTTTTCTAGGTTTTTTCCAAGGCATTTCTTCTGCTGCTCTTGGTTGATTTAGGATGAATTCATGACAGAATTATGCACCATTTTAGGCCTCTGACCAAGCCATTTCTCTCTTCCTGCATGTACCTGCCCAGAAGTAGATGAGGTCAGGGAGAAAGCAGAGGGATTTGGAAAGCAACAGGGCTTCTGATAAGAAACTCTAAGAATTATCTAGAGAAAATGGTGCTCTTGAAATGCATCTGATCCAAGTGTAGTTGCATTGAGTTTCCTTCTCTGCTTAGGTAACTTTAGGAATTTTTAGCCTTCTTAGCACAGAAAACATATTTGGACTGAGATGCCTTTTTACATTCGTGGTTCTGGGTTTTGGGGTCATTGATACAGAATGACTTCTACACCAAGCATCTCCTCCCAAACCCCACCAGCAACTCCTCCTCCTGCCCTAGCCCAAAAAGGTGCTTTGCTGTTTCATGGGTTACATTTTGCTTGTTTTGCCTAAATCAATCTGGAGGGTTTTTCTGTTGTCTGAAATTTTTAGTATTCTAGAAGAAAATGTCAAAAGGAACAGTAGCTGCCTCAGTAATCCTGATGGAAACATAAGCTCATAAGGAGGAGGAATCTGTGCTGTGTTTTGATTTCACCACTGTTGGCATCTCAACTCTCTTCTCCAAATTGCTCACCATAGGAATTCCTCTTTCATTTCTCTTTTCCAATTTCTCCTTATGTGATATGTATATATGGGTGGATCTGCTGAGTGATCCAGACAGTTACATGCACATAGAGAGACAGAAATGTTTGACAGGAGCATGGAATTCCTTGAAGAAATGAGTGTGATTAGAACTGAAAGTAAGGGGAGAAGGTGATTCAAAGTCCAGAATTTGGGATAGAAAAGAAGTGATGGGAAGGGAGAAGAAAGGAATAGAAAGAGGGAAGGAGAGAAAATAAGAACACATTTCTTACATGTCCATCTACCATATTATTCACTAATTTAACAAACATCTATTGACTGTCCTACAGAAATCAAAGGCAAACAAACAAACAAAAATATTGGTCTCTGAGATAATGTTAGCATTCACATTTCTTGATTAATTAATCAAATAAGTATTTTATTTTTAGGGAAATGAATCAATAAACAAAACTATAAATCCAAAATGGAGGGCAGGTGATTTAGAACGTTTACATGATTACTACTCAAATGGTAGACCCTGGGTCATGGGCAGTAGCTTCACCAGGGTGCTTGTTAGAAATGCACATCCAGGGACCGTTGGCATGTGACCTGTGCTCAGAAGGGCTCTGTGCTTGGTTTAATGCACTGTTGCTGCCATCTTGAAAGTCTTAATTTTTGAACAAAGGGCCCTGAATATTCATTTTTCACTGGATTCCAGATGTTATGTAGGTGGCCCTGCGCAGACACTTAGGGTCCCGCTCAGAGCTACTGAATAAGAATCTGCATGTTAACAAGGTCCCCAGGAGATTTGCATGTGCCCTAAAATTTAAAAACACTATTTTCCAACAAAATGAACAATTTAATAAGTTGGTGGGGGGACCTTCAAGATGGTGGAGGAGTAAGACGTGGAGATCACCTTCCTCCTCACAAATACATCAGAAATACATCTACACGTGGAACAACTCCTACAGAACACCAATGAACGCTGGCAGAAGACCTCAGACCTCCCAAAAGGCAAGAAAATCCCCACGTACCTGGGTAGGGCAAAAGAAAAAAGGAAAAACAGAGACAAAAGAACAGGGACAGGACCTGCACCTCTGGGAGGGAGCTGTGAAGGAGGAAAGGTTTCCACACACTAGGAAGCCCCTTCACTGGTGGCGACAGGGTGGTGGAGGGGGGAAGCTTTGGAGCCACAGAGGAGAGCACAGCCACAGGGGTGCAGAGGGCAAAGCGGACAGACTCCCACACAGTCATTATGTGTATCCTTGGACCTACAAACAAGAAACTGGGGACATGGAAAGTCTTCCATGCCCTGGAGCCCCACAGGGTCCTGCTCAGTTTCAAGTATGGTCACCAGAAGGACCAACCAGGTGATTATAGGGTTGAGCTTTGAGGCAGCTCAACCTCCAGAGAGGGAAGGGATTGGAGACTGAGTTCAACCATACAACCAATGATTTAATGAATCAAATCCATACAATAAAATCCCAGTCAAAACTCTGGACACTGGCTCCGTGAACTTCCTGGTTGGTAAATGCATCAATATGATGGGGTTGGGGGCATGTGATGTACCCTGATTCTACGAGGAAAGGATATGGAAGCTCTGCATTTGGGGTCCTCCCAGGCCTTGCCCTATGTGTCTCTTCTCTAGGTTGTCCCATTAGGGGCCATTGTTATGAAAGTGACCTTCAATCTGTGGAGTCTGCACTGACTGGGGGTAGGTAGTGTTAGGACTGAACTGGAGTATTCCAGGGTGTGGCCAGATTGTTGGTGACCGAACAAAGGTAAAAAACGTAAATGTAAGGGGGTGTTGGCCCATTTGGTGTCCTCCACCAAGGTCAAAGCCCTGGTTATATAGGTACACACTGGA
This sequence comes from Pseudorca crassidens, assembly GCF_039906515.1. Lineage (NCBI taxonomy): Eukaryota > Metazoa > Chordata > Mammalia > Artiodactyla > Delphinidae > Pseudorca > Pseudorca crassidens. The sequence continues at coordinate 103,146,267 of NC_090304.1, forward strand.
CTCAGTAAGTTGTGTCCAGGTAGCCAAGCCTGGACCTCTGCTATGTATACAAATGTCCCTAGCACAGTCAGGGGAAGCAAATTCCCAGAGCAGCTGCCTGCTAATTCTCAAAGAAAACTCTCACCACATATATGTGTATCAAATCATCATGTTATACAGTTTAAATATATACATTTTTAAAATAAATAAATATTTTTTTAAAAAAAAAGAGAGAAAGCTTTCTAAGTTTATAGAGATGAGGGCCTGGGGGTGGCAAGACAGGATGGTAGGAAAATGGGGAAAACAAATTGCCTTCTGCAGTAGAGATGTATAGGCATATCTTGGAGACATTGTAGGTTTGGTTCCATACCACCACAATAAAGTAAGTCACACATATTTTGGGTGTTTTTCAGTGCATATAAAAGTTATGTTTACACTATGCTATAGTCTATTACGTGTGCAATAGCATTAAGTCTAAAAAATGTACATACCTTAATAAAAAATACTTTACTGACAAAAAATGCTAATCATCATCTGAACCGTCAGTGAGTCATAATCTTTTTGCTGGTGGAGGGTCTTGCCTCGATGTTGATGGCTGCTGACTGATTGGGGTGATGGTTGCTGAAGGCTGGTGTGCCTGTGGCAATTTCTTAAAATAAGACTACAATGAAGTTTGCTGAATTGGTTAACTCTTCCTTTCATAAATTACATTTTCTCTGTAGCATGCAATGCTGTTTGATAGGATTTTACCCACAGTAGAACTTCTTTCAAAATTGGAGTCAATTCTCTCAAACCCTGCCTCTTCTTTATCAACTAAGTTTACATAATATTCTAAATCCTTTGTTGTCATTTCAACAATCTTTACAAAATTTTCTCCACGAGTAGATTCCATCTCAATAAACCCTTTTCTTTGCTCATCCATGAGAAGCAACTCCTCATTCGTTCAGATTTTTTCATAAGATTGCAGCAATTCAGTCACATCTTCAGGCTCCACTTCTAATTATAGTTCTCATGTTATTTCCACCCCATCTGCAGTTATTTCTTCCACCCATGTCTTGAACCCCTCAAAGTCATCCATGAGGGTTGTAATCAAACTCTTCCAAACTCCTGTTGTTGTTGATATTTTGATGTCTTCTCATGAATTGTTAATGTTTTTAATGACATCCACAATGGTGAATCCTTTCCAGAAGGTTTTCAATTGACTCTGCCCAGATCCACTAGAGAGATTTCTATGGTGCTATAGCTTTACAAGATGTATTTCTTAAATAATTAGACTTGAAAGTCAAAATTACTCCTTGATCCATGGGCTACAGAAAGGATGCTGTGTGAGCAGGCATGAAAACAACATTAATCTGATTGTACATCTCCATCAGAGCTCTTGGGTGACCAGGTGCATTGTCAATGAGCAGTACTATTTTGAAAGGAATTTTTCTTCTTAACAGTAGGTAGGTCCCAACAGTGGGCTTAAAATATTCATTAAACTGTGTTGTCAATAGATGTGCTGTCATCCAGACTTTGTTGTTCCATTTATAGAGCACCAGCTGAGTAGACTGAGCATAATTCTTAGGACCCCTAGGATTTTTGGAGTGGTAAATGAGCACTGGCTTCAACTTAAAGTCATCAGCTGCATTAGCCTCTAACAAAAGAGTCAGTCAGTTCTTTGAAGCTTTGAAGCCAAGAATTAACTTTTCCTCTTTAGCTATGAGAGTCCTAGATGGCAGCTCCTTCCAATGTAAGACTGTCTTGTCTATACTGAAAGTCTGCTGTGTAGTGTAGCCACCTTCCTGAATCACCTTAGCTAGTTCTCGTGGATAGCTTGGCTGCAGCTTCTACATCAGTACTTGCTGTTTCACCTTGCACTTTTATGCTATGGAGATGGCTTCTTTCCTTAAACCTCATGAACCAAACTCTGTTAGCTTCACACTCTTCTTCTGCAGCTTCCTCACCTCTCTCAGACTTCATAGAACAGAAGAGAGTTAGGGCCTTGCTCTGGATTAGGCTTTGGCTTAAGGGAATGTTGTGGCCGATTTGATTTTTCTATCCAGACCACTCAAACTTTCTCCATATCAGCAATAAGGCTGTTTCATTTGATTTGTGTGTTCACGGCCATAGCACTTTTAATTTCCTTCAAGAACTTTTCCTTGGCATTTACAATTCGGTTAACTGTTTGGCACAAGAGGCCTAGCTTTCAGCCTATCTCGGCTTTCAACATGTCTTCCTCACTAAGCTTAATCACTTCTAGCTTTTGATTTAAAGTGAGAGATGTGCACCCTTGGTCTAATTTCAATATTGTTATGTCTCAGGGTATACAGAGGCCCAAGGAGAGAGAGAAAGATGGGGGAATTGTTGGTCAGAACACACACATTTATATATTAAGTTCACCATCTTATATGGGTGTGGTTCTTGATGGCCCAAAACAATTACAATGGTAACATAAAAGTCACTGATCAGAGATCACCATAACAAATATAATAATAATGATGAAGCTTGAAATGAGAGAATTACCAAAATGTGACACAGAGACACGAAGTGAACAAATGCTGTTGGAAAAATGCTGCCTATAGATAGACTTGCTTGATGAGGGGTTGCCACAAACCCTCAATTTGTAAAAAATGCAATTTCTGTGAAGAGCAATAAAGTGAAAGGCAAGAAAATGAGGTATGGCTGTACTAGCACCATAACAAGGAGTTAATGATCTTATGTGATTCCATATTCCCTCAAAGGCAGGTGTCCCTTATCTTTTGAGACTATATAAAAGAACTTTGTGATAAGAGGTGTAGACTCTTACCCTTCAAAATTCATATACAAATGCAATTTTGTTTACAATCTCAGGAGGTTCACAGATCCCCTGAAACCTGTCCATGGTGATCTGGTCCATTGATTCAAAGTGGAGAGCCCCATGTGTTATGAAAGAGCATGAATTGATGAAAGCCAGAGGTAACTGCATTCAAAATAATAACCACATCACTCCTTTGCTATTTACACTTGAGCACGTAACTAAGGCATACCTTTCAGAATTTAGGGAAATTCATACTTGACATAAAAGGGATATCTGATAAGTGGTAATAGGTGTTTTATTCCTGAAAACTCATTTGCTAATAATATGCAAGTGTTTTAGAGGATTTATTTTCTTTCTTGTTTTTCTGAATATTGTTTTTCTTTGCTAATTTATGTATAGATATGATCATTGTTAAATAAAATAGAGACGTTTGTAAAGAAAAAAGTAAAAGTCCCATAAAATTTCATCATCCAGAGAAACCGGTATAAATTCTTTAATCTGTCTTCAATTAACAAGCAGACATTTCCTGCATCAATAATATTGATATGACTATTTAAATGCATAATATTTTGCATAGTATTCCATTGCATAATCTCATAATTTATTAAACCAACATCCTATTGATGAATATTATTTTCAAATGTTAATTATTGTAAATAATGCTGTGATAAACTACCTAATATATATGCCTTTGAAAACTGTTTTTTTTTTTCCTTAGAAAATATTTTAGAAATATAATTGCTTAGTCAAAGGGTGTGTGCATTTTGTATTTTGAAAAATATTGTCACATGCACTCTTGAAATCTTAAACCAAGTTACCTTAGTACCAATAGGGCACAGAAATAGAAATATGGCCAAACTTTTACAATACATACTTTGTAAATCTTTCCAGTCTTTCACAAACTAATAGATTAAACAAATAATTTAAAAAGCTCCTCTTTATCTGTGTTTCTTTGATTAATTAGCATTTTTGGATTTTTAGCCTTTATTGACATATTCATTACCTGATTTTATCTTTTGCTTCTTTTTTATTTATTTATTTTTGAGGGAGGTTTATTTTTTTTTGTTGTTCTTCTCCCCCAGAGATCATTATATATTGGGGATATAAAATTTTTGTCTGGTATCAACAGTTTTGTTTTCCAATTTCCACTTGCTTTTTAAATTTGTTTATGATGATTTTCTTTTTTTCACATAGAAGTTAAAAAAAATAGATGTAGTCTAAATTACAGTTTCTGTATTTTATATCATTCTTATTCTTATTACATTATATTATTATATGATATTTTTAGAAAATAATCTTGTTTTTCAAGAGATCACTGTAGGATGTTAGTTTACAAAATTAAAAAAAATTATAATGCACCTAATAACAATTTTTAAAAGCTTTGTCTTGATAGGAGACACCCTTATAATGGAGGATATTGATTAATATTAAAGACTTTCCAAATCTTCCAAACTTTAGACCTGCATTTTCATAGAAAGTAGGCTAGCATTAAAGAAAGAGTAAATTCTGAAATCAAAAGACCTGGTTCAAAGCATTGGTTTAGCATTTAGGTGACATGTGGAAAGTCACCTCTTTGAGCCTCACTTCTATTAAATATGTGAAAGGCATACTCATTATTTAAGCATAAGTTAGTATTTTGGGGCACCTATTATTTACTCAATAAATATTTGTTTAAAATGATCAATTCGCTGTTTTTGAAAATTTTACAATCCACATAATTTCTTTCTTTCCTTTTCTATAATTATGTGGTACTTTTTATAGCCTGATTTAAAACAAAACTTTCTGAAATATTTAATTTATACAAAAATGCTTTAATAAACATAGAGGCTTTAAAAACAATAAAACAGCTACCCACATATAAAATTTAATTACCAGGACTTTCAAGGCCTGAGTTTACTCTGATCCATTTGCATCACTCCTCCTCCACCCCCCTCAAGTAATTATAACATTACAATCCTGAAATTTGTTTTACATTTCTTTGATTTTCTTTATGGTTAATCACATGTACATGGTTCTGAACTTTATATAAGAAGAGTCATACCGAATATATTCTTCTGTACCTGGCTTTTTTTCATTTAATGTTGCTTTATTTTCCTGAGATTCATCATATAATTGGATTTCATTCATATATATTTACATTTGTCTACTATATACATGTACTGCAAGTCATTTATACATTTCCTTAAAAATTTCTATTTGTGGTGCACACATACCAGAATATGCCTCAAATTGGCACTCCTGGAGCCCAGGTAAGGCTAAATTGTTTTCCAAAATGATCAATGTCACCATGAGAATTGTATTTTTATTATTTCCTATTCTTTTCAGTACTGGAAATTGTCAGACTTACTAATTTTTGGAGAATAAAATCCCATTGTTTTGTGGTATTAGTTTACATGTATCTCCTTATTAATAATGTTGAGCGTATTTTCTTATGTTTGTGGCCAATCATTTTTCTCACCTATGAAATGCTAATTCAACCCCTTTGCCTAACTTTACTTTGTTTATACTTTATGATTATTCTTTACAGATTCTCTACACTAGTTCTGGGTCAAATATTACAAACATCTACAAATATCAGCTCTCTATTTCTGGCTTGTCTATTCATTTTCTTCATAGACTATATTATCTTTTAAAAATTTTATGCTGTTGAATCCAACTACAAAAATATTTTGCATGTGATGAGATGATGGGAATCAATTTTCATTTCCTTTAAATGAAAAACTAATTACTCCAAAATCACTGATTTAAAGTTTAGCCTTTCCTCACTAATTGAAATACCAGCTCTGGAACAGAATGAAACTCCACTTTTCCATTTATGTGCACATCACTTTCTGGTCTTTCACTCCATACTATTTGTCTATTCACTTAATACTGTATAGTTTTATCATAGTTTATAAGTCTTGATATCTGGTAAGAAAATATCAAATATCAGAAGATCGAATATCTCCTAAGTTATTTGATTTATTCAGAAATGTCTTGTCCATTTTTGGAGATTTGCTCTACCAAAAATTTAAATGCACCATTAGTTAAAAAGGGGAAAAGAAAAACTGTTGGGATTTTCATCTGAATTAAATTGTTATGTAGGTCAATAAAGGAAGATCTGAAAGTTTTGCAATGCTGAGTCTGCTGTTTCACAAAATAGATATCTATATATTTATTTAGGTTTTCTTTAATTTCTTTCAATCAGTGTATGTGATATTCTCCATAAAGTTTTCTCATAATTTGTTAGTTTTATACCTAAGTAATTAATATATTTGGTTTTTCCAGTAATGATATCTTTTAAAAAGTGACACAATCATTTTTAACCAGTATACTAAATATAATTGAGTTGTGTATAACATACAGAAAATGTGGACAAGTTTTATTAATTCAAATGTTATTGATTTTTCTGTATTTCTATATTATTTTGGTTTTCTAGATCAACAATCGTAAGCAGTCGATGTTAGCAGTTTTATTTCTTTCTTCACAATCCTTATCTCTCTTTTATTTCCTTGTGGAGCCTCAAAGTTAACAAGAAAGTATAAGATTGAGAATTCTTTTAGTTTTCCTGAATTTGAAGTAAATATTTTCCAAGATTTACAATTAAACCTGACATTGACAGTTTTTGTTTTTTGGCAAATACTACTAGAAAGATGGAGACAGTTCCAAGTTCCTCTCTATTCCTGATCTACCAAGACATGTTATAATTAAGTAGTGGTTGTTTTTGTTGTTTGTTTGTTTTTGTCTATTCAGGTGATCATATGGTTTTTCCACCCTTAATCTGTTAGTATTAAAAATAACACTGGGGGCGGGCAGGGTCAAGATAGCAGTGTGGGCAGATGCGGAGTTCACATCTCCCCACAACTAGGGCACCTGATGAATGCTGGTGGGGGACCTTGACACACAAGGAGATGGCAGGAACCCCCAAGCAAACTGGTAGAATGTGGGGGGACTTAGGGAGGAGGAGAAGTGGTGGCCAGACAGGACCAGGGCCCCGGAAGTGTGGCTGAGAGGGGAGAGGGGTTCCCATGCCTGGAGGGACCCTCAGGGCCTTGGATGGGGGAGCGTACCCAGCGTTTCCCCTGCCCAGTCAGCCAGGGAAGTCTGCCTGGCTCGCAGGCCGGGTCCTAGGCCCCCAGAGGCCAACTCGGGGCCAGCAATCATGCTGGGGGCATAGAAGGGAGGCCAGGGGAGAAAAGGAGAGGCAGGCAGGAGGGTCTCTCCAGGACCAGAGGAGAGGGAGAGGAGTGGAAGATGTTTGCCTCATCCACTCGACCCTGGGAAACCTGCTGAATGCCCAGGCCGGGTCCCCCGCCCTCTGAGACCAGAAGCATGAGGCATGCCTGGGTCCCTTCTGTTCTGTTAAGCCTAAGTCCCACACCCCCACACCCCTATGGCCTTTTCCAGCCCTGTGGGGTCCTAAGCATAGGCCCCACCCACCAAACCCTGCGCCCACTTAGGCCCCACCCTCCAAGGCCAAGGCCTTTTCCACCTTTTTTTTTGTTTTCTCCTCTTTTTTACTACTGTGGTTTTGTTTTACCTTCTGATTGTTGTTTCATCTATATTTTTATTTTTATATTCTTTCTAACATATCTGTTAGTTTCCTAGTCTAACTTTATTTTTTACTTTGTTATTGTTTTCTTTTTTTTTTTTTTCCCATCCCGTGCAGCTTGCAGGATCTTGGTTCATGAGCCAGGGGTTGGACCAAAGCTCCTGCAGTGGGAGCTCTGAGTCCGAACCACTGGACTAACAGAGAACCTCAGATCCCAGGAAATATTCATTGGAGTGAGGTCTCCCAGAAGTCCTCATCTTAGCACCAAGACCCAGCTTTACCCAACAGCCTACAAACTTCAGTGTTGGAAGCCTCAGGCCAAACAACCAGTAAGACAGGAACACAATCCCACTCATCAAAAAAAAAAAAAAAAAACGGACAGTAAAAAATTATGTCACAGATGAAGAAGCAAGGTAAAAACCAACAACACCAAATAAATGAAGAGGAAATATGCAATCTACCTGGAAAAGAATTTAGAGTAGTGATGGTAAAAATGATCCAGAGTCTCAGAAATAGAATGGAAGCACAGACTGAGAAAATACAAGAAGTATTTAACAGAAATCTAGAAGAACTAAAGAACAAACAAACAGAGATGAACACCACAATAACTGAAATGAAAAAACACTAGAAGGAATCCATAACAGAATAACTGAGGCAGAAGAACAAATAAGTGAGCTGGAAGACAAAATGGTGGAAATAACTGCTGAGGAGCAGAATAAAGAAAAAAGAATGAAAAGAATTGAAGACAATCTCAGAGACCTCTGAGACAACACTAAACACACCAACATTCTAATTATAGGGGTCCCAGAAAAAGAAGAGAAAAATAAAGGGTCTGAGAAAATATTTGAAGAGATTATAGTGGAAAACTTCCCTAACATGGGAAAGGAAATAGTCACTCAAGTCCAGGAAGCACAGGGAGTACCATATAGGATAAACCCTAGGAGAAACACGCCAAGACACATATTAATCAAACTAAAAATATTAAATTCAAAGAAAAAATATTAAAAGCAGCAAGAGAAAAACAAACAAACAAAAATAACATACAATGGAATCCCCATAATGCTGATTTTTCAGCAGAAACCCTGCAGGCCAGAAAGGAGTGGCAGGATATACTTAAAGTGATGAAAGAGAAAAACCTACAACCAAGATTACTCTACCCAGCAAAGATCTCATTCAGATTTGAAGGAGAAATCAAAAGCTTTCAGACAAGCAAAAGCTAAGAGAATTCAGCACCAACAAACCAGTTTTACAAAAAATGCTAAAGAAACTTCTCCAGGTGGGAAACACAAGAGAAGAAAAAGACCCACAAAAACAAACCCAAAGCAATTAAGAAAATGGGAATAGGAACATACATATCGATAATAACCATGAATGTAAATGCATTAAATGCCCCAATCAAAAGACACAGACTGGCTGAATGGATACAAAAACAAGACCCGTATATATGCTGTCTACATGAGACCCACTTCAGACCTAGGGACACATACAGACTGAAAGTGAAGGGATGGAAAAAGATACTCCATGCAAATGGAAATCAAAAGAAAGCTGGAGTAGCAATACTCGTATCAGATAAAATAGACTTTAAAATAAAGACTGTTACAAGAGATAAGGAAGGACACTACATAATGATCAAGGGATCAATCCAAGAAGAAGATATAACAATTGTAAATATTTATGCATCCAACATAGGAGCACCTCAGTACATAAAGGAAATGCTAACAGCCATGAAAGGGGAAATCGACAGTAACATAATAATAGTAGGGGACTTTAACACCCCACTTACAACAATGGAAAGATCATCCAAACAGAAAATAAATAAGGAAACACAAGCTTTAAATGACACAATAGATCAGATAGATTTAATTGATATTTATAGAACATTCCACCCAAAAGTGGCAGAATACACTTTCTTCTCAAGTGCACATGGAACATTCTCCAGTATAGATTACATCTTGGGTCACAAATCAAGCCTCAGAAAATTTAAGAAAATTGAAATCATATCAAGCATCTTTTCTGACCACAACACTATGAGATCAGAAATCAATTACAGGAAAAAAACCTGTAAAAAACACAAGTACATGGAGGCTAAACATTGTGCTACTAAATAACCAAGAGATCACTGAAGAAATCAAAGAAAAAATTTTAAAAATACATAGAAACAAATAACAGTGAAAACATGATGACTCAAAACCTATGGGATGCAGCAAAAGTAGTTCTAAGAGGGAAGTTTATGGCAATTCAACCTCACCTCAAGAAACAAGAAAAATCTCAGATAATCTAACCCTAAACCTAAAGCAACTAGAGAAAGAAGAACAGAGAAAACCCAAAGTCAGTAGAAGGAATGGATCATAAAGATCAGAGCAGAAATAAATGAAACAGAAATGAAGAAAACAATAGCAAAGATCAATAAAACTAAAAGCTGGTTCTTTGAGAAGATAAACAAAACTGATAAACCCTTAGCCAGACTCACCAAGAAACAAAGGGAGAGGACACAAATCAATAAAATTAGAAATGAAAAAGGAGAAATCACAACAGACACTGCAGAAATACAAAAGGATTACAAGAGACTACTACAAAAAACTATATGCCAAGAAAATGGACAACCTGGAAGAAATGGACAAATTCTTGGAAAGGTACAATTTTCCAAGACTAAACCAGGAAGAATTAGAAAATATAAACAGACCTATCAAGTAATGAAATAGAAACTGTAATTAAAAATCTTCCAACAAACAAAAGTCCAGGACCAGATGGCTTCACAGGCAAATTCTATCAAACATTTAGAGAAGAGCTAACACCGATCCTTCTCAAACTTTTCTAAAAAATTGCAGAAGGGGAACACTCCCAAATTAATTCTACAGAGCCACCATCACCCTGATACCAAAACTAGAAAAAGATATCTATGTTTCTACCCAGAGATAGCATCAGATTCCACAGGTTAAGTGTTTGGTCCCACAAGACTGTCCTCCACTTCAGATGCCAGTCATAAGTCTTGGTTTTACCTGTTCTTCTGACCAACTGGCTCTAAATTATAGGTTCCCAAGGACCCCTTCTAGGGTTTGATTAATTTGCTATAGCAGCTCACAGAACTCAGGAAACCTATTTACTCACCAGCTAATTGGTTTATTACAAAGAGCACTAAACAGTATGAATCAACAGCCAAATGAAAAGATACATTGAGCAAGAACCTCAGACAAAGGAGCTTCTGTCCCATGAAGTGTGGGGCTCAGGATGGTAGCACATGGCAGCATTCTGGTTCGCCAACTTGGAAGCTCTCCAAACCCATCCTTTTGGGATATTATGGAGGGTTCACACCTAGGCATGGCTGATTAAATCACTGGCCATTGGTGACTGATTGAAATTCCAGCCCCTCTTCTCTCCCAGGAAATCAGGGGATGGGTCTGAAAGTTCTAAGCCTCCAGTTCCCCTGGTAACCAGCCCTATCCTTTGGTTACCTAGGAGCTTTCCAGAAGTCACTTCATTAACATAAAAAACCACATTTATAGCTCTCATCACTTAGGAAATTCCAAGGGTCTTAGGATCTTTGTACCAGAAACAAGGACAAAGACTAAGTATATATTTTTTATTATAAGTCACAATACCACAGGAATTAAGTACATTTTCATATTTCCATTGGCCATTGGGGATCCTTATTTGGAAAATGCCTGTTCAAGACTTTGGACCATTTTTCTTTTGAGTAGTCTGCATTTTCATATTGACAAATAGAAGTATTTTAAATATTCTAGATGCAAGGTTTTTATCGGATACTATGAATATCTTTTCCCACTCTATGGAATTTTCGCACTGTTAACAGTGTCTTTCAATGAATAAAATTTCTTAGTTTTAATATAGTATAATGTATCAATTATATTCTTCTTTATGGTTGGTGGTTGTGTGCATTAAAGGAATCTTTGCCTACCATGATGTCGTGAAAATATCCTCTTATATTTTCTAAAATCTTATTGTTCTACCTTTTACCTTTCAAGCTATGATCCATCTGGAATTAATTTTTACATATAGTGTGAGGTAGGGGTGAAGATTCATTGTTTCATATGGCTATCCAGTTGACCTAACACATTATTATTGAAAATTTTATTGCATTTCCATATAAATTTCAAAGGAAACTTGTCCATGTCCAGAAAAAAATATTCTGCTAGAGTTTTAATTGAAATTTCCAAAAAAATCTATAGATCGATTTGAGTAGAATTAACATCTTTATAAGTTTGTCTTCCCATTTTTGAACATGACTTATTTAACCATTTATTTAGGTCTTCTTTAATTTCTACAGATAATGTTTTGTAGCTTTTATTGTAGAATTTTGCATATCTATTACTAGACTTTTTTGAATTTTTATGCTATTATAAATATTACTGTTTATTTTAAATTTTCACTTATATCTGTTTGTACAAAAATAGATTTTTGATTGATTTTTATCCAAGTATTTTGTTGAATTCACTATTAACTCTAATAATTTGTCTATAGATCATTGTTTGTACAGAGGCTTGCCATATCTGAACCATTATCATTTTATTTCTTCTTTCTAATTTTTATACTTTTTTTTGGTTTCTTTTTCTTATTTATTGCACTTGCAACGGTCACTAGTTCAGGGAAAACTTTTAATATTCCACAAATAAAATTGTATTTGCTTTTAGTTATTTTTTAAGATACTATTTATTAGAATAAGGAAACTTCCTTCTATTAATTTACTGGGTTTTTTTTATCATTAATGAGACAGAATTGTATCCAGTGCTTTTATTGCCTCTCTCAAAATTATATAATTTTCTTGTTTTCTCCTCCTATGGTGAATTATGATAATTGATTTTTGAAGTTTAACCATTGCTGAATAACTGGAATAACTCCATTTGGTCCAGGATAGATTATACTTTTCATATAATACTGGATTATATTTGCTAACATTTTATTAATTATTTTTGTTTCATGTTTATAAGAGAGATTAGTCTTAATTTCCCTTGTAATGTCAGTGTCAGGGTTTGTAACCCAGGTAATAATTTTTTTTTAATGAATTATGTAATGTTCACACTTTTTCTATTCTGTGGAAGAAATTTTGCAAAATTGATAATGCTTCTCTAAATAATTTAGAAGTTACTGACGAAATTATCAATGACTAAAGAAGTTTATTTTTAAATTATTATTTTGTATTTAAATCACACTCTTCTTTAGTAGATATAGGGATATTTCAATTTTCTATTTCTTCTTTTTTAATATTGGTAAACTTTTTATTTTTTCAAGGGTATATTAGTCAAAACCTACTGTAATAATGCTAAACAACTTTATAACTGAGTGGCTTGCCACAAGCTTTTGTTTTGTTGTTGATTTTCACAGATGTGTAGGTTCTGCTGAACTCAGCTGGGGTGCCTCCCCACTTGTACGTAAAGTTCAGGTCAGCTCCACAAGCCTTATTTAGTCTACACAGGGCGTTCTTCAGTGGATAGGAAAAGGACAAGAGACAAAACCAAGCCATGCAAACAAAATTAAAGCTTCTGCTCACTAACTGTCAGCTCAACTTTCATTGGCCAATTCAAGGCACAAGGCCAAGCCCGAAATCCACGTGTAGGAGCAAGAGGGTGGACTAGGTCAAGTGTGAGAAGAGAAAGATCAGCTGTCTCCAGGCAGGAAATTATTCTTTTCATCAAAATTTTCTAAATTATTATCACAAAGTATTTAACATATCATATTATTACATCTTTACTATATTAAAATTTGTTGATGCTATCTACCTTTTCATTTCTGATCCTGTCAATCTATGCCTTTCTTCTCTCTCTATTTACTTTTTCAGTTTTGTAAGTTCTGTCAATTTTATTATTCTTTCCAAATACCAACTTCCAGTTTTGTTAATTTTCTCTGATGCTTGTCTTTTAAATATCTCATTAACTTTTACACTTTTCCTTAACCCTTGCCTCTACTTTCCATGAATTTAACTTGCCATTGTTTTTCTTTTTATTGAGATATAATTGACATACAGTACTGTACAAGTTCAAGGTGTACAGCATAATGATTTGACGTACATATATTGTGATAGGGTTAATGTCAGGGAGGGGGAAATTTCCCTCTCTACTCCTCTTGAATTCTTGTGGCTGTACTTTTAATAAAACTGACACAAGGCAGGTTAACAGGAGAAAAAGAAAAAAATAATAATTTACGCACACAGAGGTCTTATAGAAATGGGACTTAGGAAGTGGCCAAAGCTGGCAGCTTTTATACTATTTAGACAGAATCCCAATAAATTTGTGAGCAATAGGCCACCTGTCTTTATAAACTGTTTTATTGGAGCACAGCCATGTCCATTCATGTACATACTGTCTATCCCTGCTTTCACCTACAATGACAGAGTTAAGTAGTTGTGGCAGAGACCATATGAACTGTGTATATAATAAGGAACTCATAGGTTTAAATATATTTGATAAATTTAAATCCAATGAAAAGATATCAGGCATACCTCTTTTTTACTGTGCTTTGCTTTATAGCACTTTACAGATATTGTGTTTTTTACAAATTTAACATTTGTGGCAACCCTGTGTCAAGCAAGCCTATAGGCACCATTTTTTTTTCCAACAGCATTTGTTCAGTTTGTGTCTCTGTGTCACGTTTTGGTAATTCTCACAATATTTCAAGTTTTTTCATTATTGTTATATTTGTTATGGTGATCTGTGATCAGTGATCTTTTTTTTTTTTTTCAGTACTCGGGCCGCCCACTGTTGCGGCCTCTCCCATTGCGGAGCACAGGCTCCAGACGTGCAGGCCCAGCGGCCACGGCTCACGGGCCCAGCCACTCCACGGCACGCGGGATCCTCCCGGACTGGGGCACGAACCCGTGTACCCTGCATCAGCGTGCGGACTCCCAACCACTGCGCCACCAGGGAAGTCCCAATCAGTGATCTTTGATGTTACTATTGCAAAAAGATTATTACTCACTGAAGGCTCAGACGATGGTTAACATTTTTAGCAATAAAGTATTTTTTAATTAAAGTATTATGCTTTTAGACATAATGTTACTGCACATTTTATAGACTACAGTAATGGTATAAACATAATTTTTACATGCATTGCAAAACCGAGAAACTCATGTGACTCACTTGATTGCAATGATTGCTTTGTTGTGGTGGTCTGGAACAGAACCCACGATATCTGCAAGGTATCCTCAATGAAGCAAAAATTGCTCTGTCTTTGGCCACTGAGAGCCTCTTCAAGGGCTTTGCCTCCAAAGTCATTTCAACAGGACCCCAGATGTTCACACCCATCTTCTATTTCTTCTGCCCCAGACTTAGAATCAGCTACTTTTCCAAGAAGTTCTGCTTTCTTTTAGCAGGAAATCATAATTTAAAACAATCTGAGCAATATAAGTGCTCTTTTATTTGGTTGTTCATTTTCTATAGGCCTTCAAGAGACATGTAATATATATTTTACCCAGCATATATATATATATATATATTTTTTTTTTTTTCTGCAGAAGTGTAGTTCAGGTTATTTAGCCTGACATACTTTTAAAAAATGAAGTCTACTGCAGCTTGTTTAACTTAAATTGTCATGCTCTATTTCTACAGCAAAGATAGCAATCTAAGTTTAATATGCATGGCTAAATCAATTTTTTAAGTCAATCCTCTATTTGTGAACAGTTAGGGTTTTTTTTTTTCTTCAAAATATTAGATTTGTATAAGCAGCACTTTCTATGACTAAATCTTGGTATATAATTCTAATGATTTTCATAGTTCAAGTTTCTCTAGGTGGAATTGCAGGTTCACATTTTCTGAGTATTTCAACAGTTTTGAAATAGATTTCAAGTCTGTGTGCATGTGTGTGTGTGTGTGTGTGTGTGTGTGCGTGTGTGTGTGTGTTTTCTATTTTACTTAACAGTAGAGGGTAGAGAGGATACTGACCATGGGACATGGTATTCTAATATTTTTCACTGTAAATTAATGGGTATCGGTAGAATCTGGTTTATCAGTATGTATAACAGGAACTTAGTCAGTATAGTAGATGTCCCTAGAAACTAATTAGCAGGGAGCAAACTGATAGAACTCACTTCCTCAATCTTTAATAGGACGAAGGAAACCTCAGATCTGAGTTGATCATGTTACATGAGGCTCAGCCTTGAACAGCCCGAGGATACCCAAGACATGGACATCTGGGTAAAGATGGGCAAGAACTGGGGCAAAAACAGATGAGAGGAATATGCTGAAATAGCCCCTGTAGTGTAGAGGCTGCAGACAGTTGTGGAAACTAAGATTACCCTCTCCCTCCTCATCTGCATCCCTGTCTGCCACCAAGAGAGAGCCTAGAGGCATCACCCCCTCTTCCCATTTACAACATTTTCTCAATAACCAATGAACTATGTTGCTTAGTTGCACTTAGTTGCTTCTGGGTACAAGCAGGATAAGGACCTCTCTTTGTCCTTGGCGAGGAGCCCTGGCTCCGGGTGTGAAGAAAGGAGCAGTTTTGTTGGGAAGAGGGAGGCATGGACTCTCCATCTGATGGCCATTTCACAAGGTGGACGTCACAAGGGAAGGGGGTAAGGCATTAACACAGCTGGCAACCCACAGTGTTAAATCGTCCGTAAAAGCGGTTGTTAAAACCAGAAAAAAGAAAAAGAAAAAAAAAAGAAAAAGAAAACGCAGCCTTCTGCAGACACTCCACGGCTGCTTATTCAGGAATTTCACAAAAGCCCAGGCCCGGTAATGAGGCCTCTGCTCCTGCCCCGCGTGGGTCCGGCTCAGCGTGAAGGGCAGACCACGTGATCCCCGCACAAGGAGGCCTAATTGATGACGTTTTAATGCTCAAATGGATCTCTGGTTGCAGGAGTTTCAAGGGACCGCCGCCAGTTAGGGTTCTGAGGTAAGGGGAAATTTTTACACTTCATTCCCAGAGCTCAGCTAATGACTGTTATGAAATGAAAACTAATTTAGGAGAGAATGGAAAAGGGGAGGAGAAGAAGGCCTCTGGGCCAAATTCTGAAATCTGATCGTCCCTTCCTAGGAGGAGACAGGAGAGCACAATGCCCCAGGAATACCTTTTGCTCCTTCAACGCTGAAGACTAATCAGTGTGTTTCAGTTCAGATGGTGGATGGGGCATCTGGTTCTAGAAGGTGACATTAATCAGAAAAGCAAATGCCTTACGATGCTGGAGTGGCCTCTCCATCAGCTGTAAGGGCCTTCCCCCATGGCGTGGAAGCAGATAGACTGGTTCAAATCTTGCCTCAGCCACTGAATAGCTCTGGGCAAGTTTCTTCCTTCTCTAAGCCTTATTTTCATCAGCTGTGAAATTTGGGGTGAATTGGTGCCTTCAGCATTATTGCAAAGATTAGAGGAAATAATAACCACATGCAACTAGCCTGGCACACAACTGGGGGTCAGGCCACTCCACCTCTTCAGGACCACTTCCCTTTTGCTGTGACTGATGGCAGGTGAGCTGGTGTTCTGTCTGAATACTCACCACCACCATCGCCACAACTGACTATTTTTTTAATTTTCATAAATATATTTATTATTTGTATCTCAAGAAATTCTGAGTTTATACAAAGATACCAGATAATCTAATAAATCTTCAAGGAGAATACTTCTTAATCTCCGTAAGAAATAACATATTTGATTCTTTTTGTTGTTGCTTAGATTTAATCTATGCACATTATTAAAGGAACAAAACTGTGAAACATTGAAAGACTTTTAAGCTTCCCACACTCCAGGCACCACGCTGAATGTGGATGAGCTCTTGTTACCCTCTTAGCATCTGGGACACAGAGGGGAGTAGTTCCCTATTCATACCCCCCCCATCCCCTTCCTATCATTTGTTCCCTCCTATTCCTGTCTCTTCCCTCCTTTCCTGGGCAGGACAAGGGGTAAACTTCCCGTAAACCCGGATTCTAATTGCCAGGATTGGTTGTGGGGCTTCTGCTTTTTGTGGACATGAAACACAGGGCTCAGCACTGTTCTAATGAAAGTGAGTCCAAGAACAAGGGAAGGTCTGAAATAACAAAGAGAAAATGTGAGAAGGTCGAGATCTGAGGTTAAAAAGTCTGCAGCATACTTGGCCCTCCTTATCTGTGGTTCCACATCCACAACCAACCTCGGTCGAAAATATTTGGAAAGAAAAGTAGAAAGTTCCAAAAGGCAAAACTTGAACTCACTGCCCTCAGGCAACTATTTATACAGCACTTACGTATTAGGTATTTCAAGTAATCTAGAGATGCTTTAAAGTATATGAGAGGATGTGTCTAGGTTATATGCAAATACTACATCATTTTAGAGACAGGACTTGAGTATCTGCAGATTTTGGTATCTGAGAGGGTCCTGGAACCAACCAATCCCCCGCGGATACTGAGGGACGACTATATTCAATTGTCAGGATCCCTCAGAGGAGATTCAGGGGGAAATATTCCAAAAGGCAACCATACTCAAGGCACAGAAGTATTTATGATATGTCTGTGGCTGAGCCTGTGAGGAGGAAGGTTCTGAGGTGTTTCTGACAAAGCCGAGTTCTCAGACGCCCGCCACTGGTGGCCTTTGACTCTTCTTCCTCTGTTGTAGTTTTGTTGTGTTTTTGAGAAAATTTTCAACCACTACAGGCCTGGGAGGTCGGCTTCTGTAATCTTTCCTCCAGCCTACACCTTTCTAGCTCCCTCTGCATTGCGGGGGTCACGAAGTCACACAGATCACCTGTGCAGCAAACTCCTTTCACACCTACATCCTTAAAAATAAACATTTAAAAAGGAGCCACCAGTCCTCAGGCTAGCGCCATCTAGAGTCTGCCTTTATAACTGCTGTGGAACTTTGCTTGTCAAGGTGCTAACCACCAAGGACCTCTTAAATGCTAAATCTGATGATTGCTTTTCCATCTTTATTTTATATGTCCAAGACTGCTGAGGAGAAATCCTCTCCCTTGGACCCTTGGCTGGTTTCCCTCTCACACACTGTTCTCTCCACTCACTTGCTCAAATAGTTCTAGGTAGCATCCTTTGGATTCATGAGGCCCCGCCCTCCCTTGACCTGGCCATGTTTATCTGTATTTGTACCTCCTCCACTGGTCTTCTGATTTCCTCATCTTTGCTTTCCTGTTTTCCATCCCTTTTAAAATTTTTTGTTACACATTGTGTGAGAGTTAAAGTAGAAGGCTCCCAAGTTTCTTTCCAGCCCTAAAATTCAGTGTGTTTCTAAACTCTTGAGAACAAATTTGATTTTCTTTTTTAATTCTAATTGAGGTATTGGATACTTCTTTATTCAAGTAAGATTCCAAATGAGTTATTTGTAGACCCAAATACATAACAACTAGAATAAAAAGAAAATTTTCTGTAA
Source organism: Pseudorca crassidens (assembly GCF_039906515.1). Lineage (NCBI taxonomy): Eukaryota > Metazoa > Chordata > Mammalia > Artiodactyla > Delphinidae > Pseudorca > Pseudorca crassidens. Next base: position 103,164,857 of record NC_090304.1, read on the forward strand.
ATTCCCTTAAGACCATAGGTCCTGAACTATGTTTCCTATCTGTTTGGAGTCCATAAAAGTCTTTAAATGTATTTTTTATATTTCCCCAAATTTCTGAAAAGAATATTAACATTTGAGGGTGGTGGAGTTGTGGCTTTCAGCATTTGACTAAAATTGTATCAACTCAGTGTAATAAAAGAGCCTAGCTATTCAGAAAAATGTTGGGGTACTTGGGGTAATGATTACCCCAATGCTGTCTTCCAAACTTCTCCTTAGTTTCCCATTTCTCCTATATTATTATTATTATTATCATTATTTTGATAACTTCCAGGGCCTTCTTTTGAAGCTCCCAGTGTTTCTTTACTTGACATCTCGTTCCCGTTCCATGGTTGCAATTCTTCTTACATGAAAGCAGAGAGATAAGAGGATTTTTTTTTTCTCGTTGCATCATCTCTTTTTTTTCTGGACCATATTTATTTATTTTTCTTCTGGTCTCTATTTTTCATGTTACAAACTATCCTTAGATGTTTCACAGACCTCGATTTCCAGCTCTTATTTTCAGAGTCATTCTTTCAAAACTCATTGGAAGCTCTGAGTGTGTGGCACACAGTCTTGGAGGGATCTGGCCAGACCAGTATGTGGGAAAACCTCTCCTGTCAGTTTCCATAGGTCTTTCTTCTTGGCAGGGTCAGATTCCCCAGAGAAGACTACTAGACTCCTGCTTAGTGGTGAAGAGTTGCTTGCCAGCCTTCTTGGAGCTGAATTGAAAAATAGTATAAGGTTGTCAGTATCCAGGACTTACACACGCTCTCAAGTCCTCTGTTTTTAGTACACTGAGTCCTGCCCTAATTGTGCCAGGTGCCCACCAGAACAGCAGCTGCTGTTGTATTCTCTCAAAAGACAAATCTCCAGTCTTGGACTCGGGCAAGGGAAAGACTGTCAGCAAGCTAATCGGGTTGGGAGAGGATCTGACTGCTTCTTAAAGCAATTTTCAACCAGTTCTCATTCATTTAGCTCCTTCCCTTCAAACTGGCTTCTAGCGTGCCCGGCTCCCCCAGTTATTGAGTCTTTTGAAGATTCTGGTACAAATTGGGTTTGCTCCTGGCTTTCCCTCCTCATTTGAGATTCAATTTTCTCAAGCCTCAAAGATATTTTCCTCACTGTCCGTCTGATTTGCACCATTTGGAATTTCATTACTGTTTTCTTCTTTCATATCTTTGGTGGGTTTGCATTAGAGTTATTTTAGTGAGATTTCAGGAGGGAATAGAAGTAGCTGTACGTGGCCCATATATCATCTTACCCCATCCTCTCTGATTTTCAATTCACCTGAATTAGTAGTACACGTCACATCAGCAGTACCATTTTTGAGGGTCTTCATTCCTGAAGATATCTTTGTTTAGTTCTTAGACTTGAATGATAATATGGCTGGGAATAGTACTTTTTAATCGTCATTGAAAAATTATTTTTCCTCATTACTTTAGAGATAATCTCCATTGTCTTCTTGAAACAAGTGGTGCCAGTGATACATCTTATTTCCATCTTCTTCTCATTCCTTTGTAGGTTATCTTCTCAATCTCTGTAAGCTACCAGGATTTTCTTTATCCTTTAGTCTTCTGAAATTTCTCTACTTTCTCCTTCTCAATTTGATGTTACATATATGCTAGAAGTTTTCAGTCTGTCCCCCATGGCTCCTAACTTTTCCTGCATTGAGGGATTACTCCTCACCTAGCTGTGCCGTGTCACTAGCTGGCTCCACAGCTGTGTGCACTCTGTTCATTTCCTTAACATGTTGGCATTGCCTTTTCATTTAGGTACCTTTACTTGTGCTTAAATGCCTCATGCCATGAATCCTGTCATATCAGGCTGATGTATGAAAGATATCTCTATTTATTGATCTCTGTGGAAATGTCTATCTTTACGATGCTGCTGTTCCTCAGATGTTGATGTCTCACTGTGGATTGACTTTTTTTCCTATCTTAAAATGTTGGTTTTCTGTGATGATGGGAAGGTATTGCTACTGGGTAGATTCTCAGGTAGCCACTCTGGTGAGACGATGTTACTGCTCTCCTTTGTGTCCAGGTACGGGACACTGCTCCGCCTCTCCAGCCCTGCCTTTGGTGGTACCTGGTACCTGAGTAAGGGGGCAGGAGGAGGATGGAGGGAGAGGCCAAACTCCCAGGTTATTCTTTCTGTTGTTCTCCAGCCAAATACCCACTGGTCTCCTTGCCTCTTGCTTTTTGTATCCACCATTGTAGAGCAACAGCTCTCCACCTGTTCCCACCTGCCTGTTAACCCTCCTCTGAATGAGTTTCGGATTTGGTATCCTCCTTTGGTCTAATCCAACCTGCATTCCATTATTGAGAGATTCTTCAAACTGTCTGGCCTATTGACGACACCCCTTCTCATTTTCTAGTACTATTATAGATTTTTAAAATAAATATTTTAAAATAAACATTTTCTATAATTTCTATGGATTTGTGTAGAAGTGTAGCCTGTTGCTTGTTTCATGTCAGCATCTTTCACCCATGTGAGTATCTTTATTCACAAACATCTTCCACAGTCACTCTTCTGCCCACTTTAATTTGGCCCCCATTTCATTACATCACCCAAACTGCCCTTGCTAAGGTGACCAATAGCCTCTATATCGAAAAATTCAATGGAAAATTATACCCCTCGTCTCATTAGACTCTTCAGCAGGCTCTAACTTAAGTCACAGCAGCTTCACTCTTTTCTCTTAGCTCTCGTGACATCATGGTGTCTTTATTTCCCTCCTTTGTCTCTTGATTTCCCTCCTTTGTCTCTTTATTCCCCTCCTTTGTCTATTTATTTCCCTCCTTTGTCTCTTTATTTCCCTCCTTTCTCTCTGGTTGCTCCTTCTCAGTCTCTCCTGCCAGTGCCTCTGCCCCTGGGAGATCTGCGTGAATGTTGGAAAACTTCAGGGCTCAGTCTTGAGACTTCTTTCTTCTCTCCTGGTGGCTTCATTTACTGAAATAGCTTTAAATCCCATCTAGTATATGATAGGATTGCTCCAAAGGGGGGAAAAAACCCTACATATATATGTAGGATATATATACTTGTTCCTCAGTGTCTGTGGGGGATTGGTTCCAGAACAAATCTGCAGAATCTGCAGATAACCTAAGCACATTATCTCCTATACTTTGAATCATCTCTAGATTACTTATAACACCTAATACAATGTAAATGCTATGTAAATAGTTGTCTGCACATGGCAAATTCAAGTTTTGTTTTTTGGGAACTTTCTGAAAATTTTTTTTTTCCAAATATTTTTGATCTACAGTTAGTTGAATCTGCAGATGCTGAACTTGTGGATATGGAAGGCCAGGTGTGTGTGTGTGTGTGTGTGTGTGTGTGTGTGTGTGTGTGTGTGTGTGTGTGTGTGTGAATAAAACATCTTGGGTCTTTCTTCTGTGGTTCAACAGTCAACTTAAATATTCAAATGTCTATGACATGTGACTTTCCCCAATTCTTAATACCAGTACCCTGGTACAGGTCTTCAAGCTTATTGTCACAGGCTGGTTTCCTAGAGGCAGACCCTGAGACCGGAGATTAGCAATTAGTGCACATTTATCAGGGAGTTTTTTTGGGATCAACACCTTGGGGCTGAGCAGAAGGAAGGAGGACTGGGCAGAAAGAGAAGCTGGGCCACAGTGCGGTCCTAGTGGAGGCTTCAGGGACCCCTGAGGGAGCTGTAGAGCTGGGATGATCCTTCAGCTTTGTCCCAAGTCAGGGTGGGGAAGCTGGGCCTTTGCACCCACCCTGAATAGTCATTAGATGTGAGTTGCTCCTGGGAGAATGTGTGGCCTTGACCACAGCAGTTTTCTCAGCCAAGGCCTTCCTCAAAGAAGCTGACAGCTGAGGCCTGTCTCCTGGCAGCTCTCTCAGCTGCTGCGGGCATAAGTTCTTCGTCCCTGAAGAAGGATCAGGACAACACAGCGTAGTATCCACCACACTCCTTTTGAATCACTGAATCAACCTCCTAACTGATTTTCCCCAACCCATCCATTCTCACACAACTGCTAAAGTGAAACTTTCATAAAAAGATACTTTGTTATATCATCTCAGTGGCTTCCTCATTTCAGTGGCTTCCATTGCTTTCCAATTACAATTAACGCTATTAACAATATGGTATAAAGTTCCCTCACATTTTGTCGCTTACATACTTCACACGCCTCAGCTTCCACCACACCCATGTTCCAGCCCATCTCCAAATACTCGTTCTCCTGAACATTGCACTGTTGTTCATGTTCTTGTGATTTGAACTTTCTGTTGTCTCTGGTACCAATGAGATCCTCTTCCTCTCCACCTACTTCTCTTCTATTCCCTCCCTTCACATTCAGCTTGGGCATCATCTCCCCTGGTAAATCTCACCTAAGTTCCCCAGCTGCTCAAATTCCCTCATTACACTGAAATCTCCTCAGGGTGGGGGGTTAAGTCTTTTTCAACATTGTATCCTCAAGTCTAGAGCAGTAACTGTAAGAGGTTCAGGGTCACTAATTACAGTGTGGGCATTTCCTCCTGCACATCCTTTTTTTTTTTTTTTTTTTGAATTACAAAGCTACTTTTAATACTTTGGGGTGAGCACCACAGGAATAAAAAAACACTGGGGAGGGGTAACCCCCTCACGCCCAGGAGTGGCCCAGGGTGAGAGAGGCCACCTGAGGGGAAGGAAGCACACAAGGGACTCGCTGCAGACTCAGGGCAAAGGGAATGCCATGGGTGCTGGGAGCTGTGAGCACTACAGGAGAAAAGGAGAGCGTGGTGAGACTGGGTCCAGGCACACAGGCGGAGGGCAAGAGGGTTGGAGGCCTGGTATTCTCTGATACCAACTAAATATCCTGGATCTATGCCACCTACCCAGAGGTGGCATCAGAGTACAGGCTGAGGGCTCAGTCCTGTGGGCCCCCCTCACCCCCCCACACACACTTCAGATACCATTCACAAGCCTAGGTTGTCATCTGTGCTTCTGACTGACCAGTTAAAGCATGGAGGTTCCCACAACCCACAACCCCCTCCTTGGGCGCCATTAATTTGCTGGAGTGGCTCACAGAACTCAGGAAACCCATTTACTCACTAGAATACCAATATATTACAAGCGATATTAAAGGATGTAAGTCAGCAGCCAGATGAAGGGACACAGAGTGTGAGGTCCTGAAGGAAGGAGCATCTGTCCCCGTGGAGTTTGGGGCCAGCAAGGCAGCACACGGATGTGTTCTGCTTCCCCAAGCTGGAACTTCTCTGAACCCCTTCCTTTTGTTTTTTGATGAAGGCTTCATTACATAGGCATGACTTATTAATTATTGGCCATTGGTGATTGAGTCAATCTCTAGCCTCTCTTCCCTCCCTGAAAATCAGGGTGTGAGGCTGGAAATTCCACTCCTCTGCTCATGGTGGGTTCCTCTGGCAACCAGCCCCCACCCTTAGAGCATCCTTAGATGTTTTTCAAAAGTCACCTGATTAACATTAAACCCAGTAGTTTATGGATTGTATAACAAGACACCCATTTCACCTTTATGGCTCTGAAGCTCTTCAGAAACTGAGGACAAGTAACCAAATATTATAACAGAAGATGTTCTCATTGCTCTTACCACTCAGAAAATTCCAAAGGTTTCGGGAGCTGTGAGCCAGCAATCTTGGATGAGGAATAAATATATGTGAAAAAATATACTTTGGTTATCTGAATGACCAAATATATGTGTCACATAAATCACAATATCGCAAATTGATAGAAAGCACATATCTCAGAAATATTTGTCGAGCTAATCAGCACGTGAATAAAGATGTCATAACAACTGTGAGTCCAGAGGGTAAGTTAGCAGGGAAACGGGCAATGTGATGTTTCTCCTCAGATGGCTCATTTGTGCTTGAACAAATGGAGCAGACAGAGCAACTCTTCCCAAAGACAGACCCTGCAGAGATTTCAGTCCCCTGTGGGAAGCACATTACAGTGAGAAAAGATACTGGATTTTGAGCAACAGAATTTGGTATCAATTCCTCCCTTTCAATTTATTAAGAATGCGATTTGGCAAGTAAGTTAACATCCCTGGACCAAGCTATACCAATATGGGTTGGATGACATCATCCCTAAAGTCTATAAAATGAGATGATTGGATTTTCTGTCAAGCAAATGTCTGATTGTCCTCTGGAAAGTCCCACTCTGCACTCAACTTTAAATTGCAGATTCCTGCCTAATAATTTTATCTGACAGTCCTGGAGCACTTTTCTCTCCACCCAACCAGTCTGCCCTAGCCTGAGACCACATACACCTCTGCATTCCAGACAGTCCCTTTACCCATGGAGAAGGCCCTGGACCCATCCTGAGGTGGGCCTGAGCCACCTCAGGTCCCAGGAAGAGTAGGCAAAATGTCTGTAGACATCACTGTCACCAAGAACACTCTGGAATTTATGGACAATTGAAGACTGTCTTTCCCAAGAGAATCTTATACCTGCTAGAGCCCCACAGCATCTGTGTGGAAACTAGCATGCACTGGGGACTCAGCAGAATTTGATTCCCTCCCATAATAAATGGAAGATGGGAAATTTAGAAACCCATATTACTGAAACATTCACTGTTATTTTTCTTACTCAAAGAATTTCTTTAAAATAAATGAACATATATTCCCCAACTCAGTGTGCAAATTTTTTGACCACTATATTGTAATGTGTATGAAACACAGATTCTCTTACCCATAAATGATAATTTCTGCTTTATTTTACAGATGGGGAAATAGAGGCACAAAAAACTTCTGTGCCTTGCCTAGTGTCTCAATGTTTGTTATGATGGAGATGATCTCAACAAACTGAAATGTACTGTGCTAAGGGGCATACATCCCTTTCCTTAGACTTTTTTTCCTTCTTGGGAAGAAACAATCCTTAAATAACTTTAGTCCAGCAGATTGCAGAACATGTTTTTGGCTGCATATTTTGAATATCACATCAGACCACAATTCTGGTAAAGAGAAAAGTTATGGGGAAATAAAATTCTGCCTCTGATTCACTTGATGTTACTAGAGCAATAGATTGCGGGGTCCTCAGATTGCCCACAAGGGCCATTGCCTGTGTTTGAGAGGATCTGTGTCTAACGAAAGGACCATCTACCATGTGGCTGTGCCTGAGGCTGAGGGGTGGCATGTCACAATGTCGCTTACCTTTACCTGTAAGTATCTCTATATTGGTCTGTATCTGGTTCTGCCAAGTGTGTGATGGTGATGTATGGATGCAGAAACTGTTTGTACCTGTAGAGGTGAGCCAAGAATCTGGCCATGGTCAATAACCTTTAGAAACAGAGAATAGAGAACTGGTAGCCCTAAATCTGAGACCTTATTCTATGTATATATGTATGTATGCATGCATGCATGTAATGTATGTATGTATCTATCTATCATCACAATTATCTATCTCACACACACACACACACACACACACACACACATACACACACAACCATAGTTAAGGCTGTGACAGGGTTGACATCCACAAAATGGACATAATAAATAATGTAGATGCCATTGTCCCTGGCTCATGGTAGGTGATATTACTAAACTGATGCTCAAGAGAAGGGATCATAAACCCCAGGTTAATAACAGTGCCCAGAAGAGACACAGTTATTAAATGAGAGTGTTTGGGAGAAGGGACCAGGAAGGTAATCCTTCTGTAAGAAAAAGAAAGCCTCACATAACCCTGACCAGGCTACAGTGAGAGTATTAGCTTTTGGCAATGTCCTCTGAGATCATGAATGAAAGGTCTGAGATAAGTAGCAATTACAAAAACAGGAGTGCGTGCTCCATGTAAGGCATCTCATGCATTAGAGATGTTTAATAACATCTTTACTGTGTCTCTCCAGTACACAAAGTCTAGAATTCCCAAATTAGCCATTGAGGTTTCAAAAAGCTTTCCCAGGCACCTTTATTTCCATTTATTAGTATGCTAGCTAGATGACTCTTTTGTGCTGTCCATTTTGTAGAAAGACAATGCTTCTGTATGTATTATATGGCTAAGAGATCGATGTGTTACATGAGGTGAAATTACCCGAGGCATGCTTCGGCTCCTAGGCTCTTAATCTGATGTATTCCTAACAGCACAATCCGTGTAGGGAATATTCCAGCAGGTTGTGGGAAAGAGACACCCAGAGAACAGGCCCTTCTTCTGCCTCCCACCTCCCTGCTGGGAATCAGGATACTTTGTCTTAATTACACTTAATATCTATTGCTTCAACAACCCTTAGTTGGCTGTGATTAAATATTGATGGTGTTCGTTCAGTTTGGGCTTCCCTCTTACTTTTTTACCTTTGCTATGGTTGTGTTTTCTCTGGAGAAAGGGTGTTCCTTACATTCTCCAAAGAAATATACATAAATGCAACTAGAACCCTAATATTTTGTTCTTTTAAAGAATCGGATTAAGACATCCTTACCAGTGCCACCACCTGTCAGTATCCTCATTCTGTACCGTGCTAACCAAGATCTGTGCTTCAAAGTGACCTTCTTAGTCCATCTATTTTTGTGTCTTGTGTTTGTAGGCTAGCACAGTGCCTGGCACAGAGCAGACAATCAGTAACACTTTAGTTAATTCAATCAGATGAAAAATATCCAGCATCCTTCTTCTCTCTTCATTTGTCATTATTCATATAGAGATTCTGCATCGTACAAATCATGGCCAGTCTAATACTTCCATCCTATTAGAGATGAGATGACTTTTCTAAATTTCATATAGATGGTTAACGGTGGTGCTGGGGCTGAGATCCAGGAGTCCTTCAGCTTCAGATCCCTATAGCTGAGGTCTAAGCTATTTATTTCTTTACCAATTCAGCATTGATTTCCCTGATTAGTTACACTCTATAAAATGGCATGCCTGAATACCTAATTGCCTAAAAAAGGAATGGGGGGGGAATAAAAGAAGCTCTTGAAGCTGGCCTATCCATTTGAAGCATAGATTGAAACTAATTTATCGGGAAAATGGTGTCTCCCAATAATTCACAGCACTATCTGTTCCTAGCGAGTGTAAACAAACCAAGGCGGTAATGAATTCTTGGTGGTTACTTAAATCAGCCTCCAGGGGAGAAGCAAAATGATTTGTTTAGTGGATTCCTGCTGTGTTGCCTGACTGTCCAGAATTGAGGTCCAGTAGCCAGAGGGGTGCAGGGGATGGAGAACTAAATCTTAAGCTTCCCATGGTCCATAAATGTCTAGTGCAAAGACAGGGTGGAACGATGTGCTGCCCCACTGAGATGGTCTGAGTGAAGGTTTGACAGGGTTGTGCCGAACCCTGCAAAATGAGACTCGGTTACTAGAAACCAGCCACTGACTCGCTTGAAGATGTCACGGAAAGTTGAGGAGGGAGAGACCTCACCCCCGACCACGCAAGATGGATGTGTCTCTGCCGAGCCAGGCTACCTGTCTCGAGGTATTCTGACATCTGCAAGGGGATACTTAAGGGCTGGTCAATGTCTTTCCTTACTCACTCATCTTCCTGAGAAGGGAAGCAATTCATACCATAGGTGAGACTGGGAGAAGGAATTGTGGTGCCCCTCAGCTCCTTCCTCTGTCTCTTTTGAGTGAATCCAGTGGATCTCAATGCTGGATGTACACTATCATCACCTAGTGGACATCTTAAAAAAATGCTCAAATCCAGGCCCCACCAATGAGATGAGAAGATGCTTTAGTTCATCTGGGAGTGGAGCTCTGGGCATCGATAACTTTAAAAGTTCCCCAGGTGGTTCTAAAGGGCAGCCAGTCCTGAAAGCAATGAGCTAACCTGTCCCCAGGAAAATATCTTCTCTGCTCTGCTGTGTAGTATGAAGCCTACACCTGTGAAGGGCTGTTATAGGCTGACACTAGTCCCCTCAAAATTCATCTGTACCTAATCCCCAGGACCTCAGAATGTGTATTTGGAGATAAGGCCTTTAAAGGGATGATTAAGTTAAAATAAGGCCTTTAGGGTGGGTCCTAATCCAATCTGACTGGTGTCCTTATAAGAAGAGGAAATTAGGATACAAACACACACAGAGGAAAGACCACGTGAGGACACAGTGAGAAGGTGGCCATCTGCAAGCCAAGGAGAGAGGTCTTAGAATCAACCAAACCTTCTGACAGCTTGGTCATGGACTTCTAGCCCCAGGAATTGCAAGAAAATAAATGTCTGCTGTTTAAGCCACCCAGACTGTGGTATTTTGTTATGGCAGCCCTAGCGAACTAATTCAAGGGCTATATGCGATGTCTTGAGGCAACAGAAGCAAATTCGTCATTTTAAGGCGTATCGGCAAACGTGGCTGTGACGACACATTTAAGAAGGTTCCTACGTGTATTTACTGGAAGCTTCTTAAATATATTTTCTCTGTCTTTCTAATAAGCACTATCTCATAGAAATGTGAGAAAAGTGATCAGCTTTCAGCTTACAGCCCAGGACAAGGTCTTGGTCATCTTTGGCCCAACTCCTTCAGTTGCTATTAGTTATTTTTGCCCTTGAAGCTACTTCCCATCATGCCTTACACAATCCTGAGGGTCAGAGAAGCCAGCTCTAGGGAAGGTTTGAAAATACACTCAGCCTTTGTGCCAAGATCATTTTGTCCTCACATTTAATATGTGTAGTAAAAATGGAAGTAGCTTCTGTATGTTTGTATTCTGTTTATCCTAAAATCTTAAGAATGTTTACATGTAGATATCTATGAAATATTTGTATAAAAGAAGAAGGTCTTTCTCAGGATAAATTAAAAGCAAAGAGCCTGACAGCATATGCCCTAATGTTGAATGCTGCAGAAGGGCGATAAAGAAGTTCTTGTTTTGTAGAGATTTCAGGATCCGTTATAACAAATTGAAATCCATAGTTTATTTGAGGACGTTATCAATCTATTTTCCTGGGAGAGGCCATCATGTTTTCTCAGTGGAGAGTCCCAGTGGAGAGCAGAAAGAGGACCAACTGGGCTCTTTTCCTCCCTCTAGAGCTGCATAGAAAGTACCAACTCTGTGGAAGATGCTTTCTGACACTCAACCCACACAGAGAACTAAGAACGAGTTGTCTGTGCTGGGAAACGATTGTAAACAGTGTGCCAACTCCTTGCAGCAGCTCCAGCCCCTAATTCCGTAAGTGGCTGTGGATGTTTTAACCAGGCGGCAAAGCACAAGTCAGTAATTTGCTTTGCAGCTGCCATGTTATTGGGTCGACTGCGTTACCGCACATTTGCCTGCAAGGAACAGTGACGCCTAAATGAATTGCTATGATTTTTTAATACAAATAGAAGGGCAAGCCCCCACGAACCCATGTTGACAACTGAGAGATGATGCATGATGATGGGGCAGGTGGTTATCTTGCTCCCCCCGGCTCCTGGAGACCCGCAGATTTGGTGCAGGGAGATAAATGAGCAAGAGAGGAGCTTGAAAGGGAGAAGGTTGTAGACATTTCTCAGGCACCCAGATGAGGGAAAGGAGTTCCAATGGGCACTGACTCTGCTACAGAACAACGCAATGATCTGCAGTTGATGGTCAGCGAGGGTGGACAGATCGGATCACCTGGTGGAAAAATTGAAAAAGGATTTGGAGTCAGAACTAAGGATTTGCTGCTAGTTCTTACTGGTAACTTAGGACATTGCCCTTGTATCTGTTTCTATTTTTGAAGACAATCATCATCTCTCATTAACTTCCAGAAAAAGACTACTTACGCTGAGAAATTAATGTGCTTTGTCAAAGCCCAGCAGAGGATGAATGTCAGGTTTGTTCAACACCATCACCTGCATACATGGTCATTTCTGCAGCTGCAACTGCTAGGGGGTGCTGGGGTGGAAATGCAGAGCCAGGATTCATCCTAAGGGGTGGCTGGGTTTGGGAACATTTTTCACTCCCTCAGTTTACCCCATCCTCATATGCATATACAATCTGTCACTCTTAGACAAAATTAGAAGAAAGTAAACAATTGTCTAGGGAAGCCCTAAAGACAAAAAATAAGTCACAGATGGCAGGATGCTTAGAAGTATGTATAAGAGGAGTGAAGGTTAAGCCGTCTATATTTCCTTGGTGATGGGAGTCAGATGTGACATCTTGAAGTGTAAATATCAAGAGAAGAGACGGGCATCATTGTCTTACTAATCAGAAGCCTTCACCCTATTCCTTGGGCCCTTGATGAGGGGAGACTTACGATTAGTTTTACATTATCTGAGAGTGAGCTGAACTTCTCCTTCCCATTAATTAGCAAAATTAACCTTTAAAATATTCATATGGCCAGATATTCTCTTTGAAATATTATCCAACTTTGTTTTTCCTTTCAGTAAGTGCTCTTCTTTTCTCTCTTTTTCCCAATTCAAACATTACCTCAAGAGAGCTTATGGAAGAGTAGGAACAAAGGAGTCTTCCTGGTTTTGGTTTTCAAAAGACTAAGCCCTTCAGAGAATAAATGATTTAAAAAGAGAAAAATAGTGTTTAAGGGCATTGGTAAGAATATTATTAAAAACGTAGACCATGCAATCTGAAATGGATAACAAAGGAGTAACCTAACATTGATAAAAAGAGAAGAAAACAGAGAGATGATGGATTAGGTGAAAGTATATGGTTAACAGACTGAAATTCTCAATTTGAAGAACATGAATAGTAAGAGAAGGATAGGAGATTTTGAGGTAGAACAATTATGGATGATAACAAATTCTGGGATGTAACTATAGGAATGGGTAGCATGAATGGAATGGAAAATGTCATTGGAGAGGATGAATTCAAGAGACTGAAAGGCCATGATGTTGAGGAAGTGGCCCAGTTGGGCATTCATGTCTCCCAGGATACTGGTCTTGCCTGTGGTGGATATGAAGACCATCAGCCATATTGTCTATCCCTCAGTGACTTTGTGGGAGGGGCAAGTATCTTAGTGTGTGCTATACCAATGGGCCTTGCCTCTCTTTAAATGATATGGCCATTTAAACTCTTTCTACCAGTTTTCATCATGGCATCAGGCTCTTTTGAAGTCTGCATATTGCATCTTCCTACTTCCATGATCTCAAGTGTATACATATGAACTTTAAATAATAAGCTGTAAATCCACCCTTGCCTTTCAGTAATTTGGTTCTTAAGCATAGCCCACCAATGTGGTAAGATGGGGCTGCCCAAAGTAGGGAACCATGGGTTGTCATTCTGATTTACTGAACTGTTCTCTCATTGTTAATATCTCATATTTAATGGTCAGAAACTTGAAGCTTTGCCACTAAGATCAGGTACAAGGTAAGGATGTCCCCTCTTGACACTTCTTTACAACATTGAGCTGGAAGTTCTAGGTAGTGCAATAAAGCAAGAAAAAGAAATAAAAAGCATACAGATTGGGAAGGAAGACATAAAACTGTCACTTTTCACAGATGATGTGATTGTCTATTTAGAAAATCCAAAAGGGTTGACAAAAGAAAAAAACAAACTGGAACTAGTAAGCAATTATAACAAGGTTGCAGGATTCAAGGTTAATGTACAAAAGACAGCCACATCCCTGTATATCAGCAATGAACAAGTGGGATGTAAAATTAAAAAAAAAATACCATCTACATCATCACCTGAAAAATGAAATAGGTGCTAATCTCACAAAATATGTACAAAATCTAGACGAGGGAAACTATGAAAGTCTGATGAACAAAATCAAGGAAGACCTAAATAATCCATGTCATGGATAGGAAGACATTATTGTTAAGATCAGTTCTTCCCAACTTGACCTATGTATAAAATTCAGTCCCAGTCAAAATTCCACCAAGTTATTTTATGGTGTTGACAAACTAATTCTAAATTGTCTATGGAGAGGCAAAAGACCCAGAATAGCCAACATAATATTGAAGGAGAAAGACGAAATTGGAGGACTGATGTTACCTGAGTTCAAGATTTACAATAAAGCTACAGTAATCAGACAGTGTGGTATTGGCAAAAGAACAGAAAAATAGATCAATGGAACAGAACAGAGAGTCCAGAAATAAACCCACAGAAGCATAAACCCGTGTAAGTATAATCAACTGATCTTTGACAAAGGAACAAAAGCAATGAATGGAGCAAAGATAGTCTCTCTTTGACAAATGATACTGGCACAACTGGACATTCACATGTCAAAAAAATGAATCTAGACACAGACTTACACTTTTCACAAAATTAAACTCAACATGGATCAGAGACCTATATGTAAAACATAAAACTATAAAGCTCCTAGAAGATAACAAAGGAAAGGAAAAAAAATAGATAATTTTGGGTAGGTTGATGCTTTTTTAGGTACAGTACTAAAGCTGTGATCAATCCATGAAAGAAATAATTGAAAATCTGGACTTCATTAAAATTAAAATCTTCTACTGAGTGAAAGACAATATCAAGAGAATGAGAAGATAAGCCACAGACTGGGATAAAATATTAGTAAGACACATCTGATAAAAGATTGTTATCCAAAATATACAAAGAACATTTAAAACTTAACAATAAGAAAACAAAGAACCCAATTTAAAAAGTGGGCCAAGACCTTAATAGGCATGTCACCATAGAAGATATACAGACGGCAAACACAAAAATAAGCATATGAAAAGATGCTCCACATCATATGTCATCAGGGAAATAGAATGAAAATTACAGTGAGGAACACTGACAACACCAAATGCTGGTGAAGATGTGTAGCAACAGGAACTCTCAACGATTGCTGGTTTGAATGCCAAATGGTACAGCTACTTTGGAAGACAGTTTGGCAGTTTACAGTATGATCCAACAATTGTGGTTCTCGGTATTTACCCAAAGGGGTTGAGAACTTGTGTCCACATGAAAACTTGCACATAGATGTTTATAGTAACTTTATTTTATTCATAACTGCCAAGTTTGGAAGCACCAAAGATGTCCTCAGTAGGTGAATGGATAAACAAACCGTGGTACATCCAGACAGTGGAATATTATTCAGTATTGAAAGGAAATAAATTCTTAAACCATGAAAAGACATGGAGAAACTGAAATGCATATTACTAAGTGAAGGAAGCCAACCTGAAAAAGCTACATATTGTATGATGCCAACTAGATGACATTCTGGAAAGGGCAAACTACGGAGACAGTAAAAAGTCAATGGTTGCCAGAAGTTGGTGGGTAGGCAAAGTACAGAGGATTTTTAGGGCAATGACAATACTCTGTATGATACTATAATGGTGGATACATATCACTATATATTTGTCTGACCCACAGGTAAAAAAACAAGAGTGAGCTGTAATGTAAACCATGGACTTGGGTGATAATGATGTGTCAATGTTGGTTTATCAGTTGTGGAGGAAGTTGGTAATGAAGGGGATGCATGTGTGGAGGAAAGAGGCATATGGGAAATCTTTGTACTTTTTCTTTAATTTTCCTGTGAAACTGAAACTGCTCTAAAAAATAGTCATAAAATATCAAATATTTCTATCCCTTATTTATTATCTGTATCTTTACCACTTGTATGCATAAATATTTCAGTGCATCTTTTTATGTAACTGTATATATCACACACAAAGAGACATGTGGGTTTACTTGTTTTGTGTTTGCCCTTAAGTATGGGATTGGTTATGTAACACAAAACTAAAATTATATGGAAAGGATCATGATATCGAGATTCCCCTAGGAACACAGTGTCACATCTTATGACCCTCAGCATATAAATGACTTTCTGATTGCCTAGATTAAAGATTTTATACTAACATTTAAATATATATCATCTTGACTTGCTCTGAATGGATACAGAGAAAATGATCACAAAACCTTATCATACACTCAAGCATTATTCCTCTACAGACTTGAATTCTGCCGTTAAATGTGGTTTCAGAAGGCAGAGCATATGCAAACCCACTTGAAGAGTTCTCCCCTACACAGTGTTCCTACCATGGGTGCATATAATGCTGTAGATGTACTTCCTAGCCATATTTTTCCCCTCTTAGAGTCTGTGAAAAATATATTTGGTCACTCACATTTTATTTTACAAGCAAAACCAAACCTGAGAGAAGTAATCTTTTTCCTCCTCAGAAAGAAGTGCATCACTAGAGTTATTAATGATCTGTAAAGAGCAGGCCAGAAGACAAAGCTTTGTATTTTGACCAATACCTTTTGAGAAAATCCCTAAGAGTTTTTGTTTGTTTCTTAAGGGTAGAGGACTGTCACTAAAAGGAATAAACCCTGGCAGGAGAAATAGATGAATATTTCAATCTGGTGTTATTTTGCTTTCGGCCCAGAAAGGAAAAACACATTTTTGCTAATAGATTATTTTTTCTCCTGTCACATATACTGCAGGTTACAGACCGTAAATTACGGTAAATTTCCTGCTCTTTGCATAAACACAAATAAATAAAAAATGCCAACCAAACAAAAGAATATGATTTATAATTCTCTACAATTGCATCTCTTTCCAGCAATATATAATCATTCTGCCTTTCTCTTTTTACAGCTTAGGAGGGATTGGAGAAATCACTGCTTTTTTTTTTTTTTACTTTTGCTGATAAAATATAATAAGTAGAATAATAAAATTCATCCATTTTCCTAAGTGTATTGTAGAGAAAGAGCCAAATTTTGTGGCTGTTTATTAATCAGTTGGATTTCTACATGAGGAGTATCTGACTTGAGCTCAATCTGCTCCAGAACAAATACCCTCACAGTATGTTATGTATTAAACCATTTTTCTCAGATTAAAATCTTCCAAGTGGAGCCTACAGGGCTGCGATCATGCAGGATCTTAAAGGCCTACTGGAGTTTTTTTTCTCATGGAAAGGGCATTTCCCTCCAACTGCTATCATCCGAGCCTGCCTCAGGTTCATCAGATGTCCGGAGTGCCACTCTCTGTGCCTTCCCCCTGAACCCTTAAAAGAGAATATTGTGGTTTCAGGTGCCAACCTATATGTAGAAAAGTTGGGGGTCAGTTGAAAACAGGATCGACTTTTCCATTTCATATTTTGTAGGATATCCATTTTTGTCCAATTTTATTCAAGGACTTGATATGTTGCCCACTTGATAGTGTATTCAATCGATTCACATATCATGATTCATTACTTTATCCCTTCGGACATGCATCTCTTCATTCACTCATTCATCCAGTCAATCAAAAATATTTATTGACTACTTACTGTATGAGAGATTATGTGACTATAGCAATGAAAAAAATAGATAAGGTTCGTATTCCCCTAAAGCTTACTTACCAGTGGAGGCGACCAACAATTAGACAAACACATGGATAAACAATATTTTATTTATTTATAGATGGTGGTCATATTAGGAAAGCCAAAAAGAGAGTGATGAGATAGAAAACAAGTGTAGAAACCATTTCAAACAAGATGGTCAGCAACGGCCTTTTTGAGAAGGTGCTATCCAAGTTGGCCTTTGAGGAAGAATGTACCAGCACTGCATAAAGCTTCAGGAAGAGTGTTTCAAGGATTATGTGCAGCAAACGTAAGTTTCCAGTGGTGGGAAAGGGTTTGGTATTCTCAGAAATAAAAGATAGACAGTGGAATGGAAGCATAGTTAGCAAAATGAAGACATTGGGCTGAAAAGGAAAAAGAAGTAAGCTATGGAACCAAGTTTGGCTTTTTTAATCTAAGTACAATGCAAAAGTGTTGAGAAGTTTTAATTCAAAGAATAATGCAATTTGGTCTGTAATTCTAAGATCACCTTTGCTGCCATGTGAAGAGTTGTAATAACACAAAAGTAGATTAGGGAGATTATTTGAAGTCTATCACAGTAATCTGGAGAAAAAAAGGCGGTGGATTGGATTAGAGTGATGACCATGAAGTTGGAGAGGATTGAGATATACTTTGAAAATAAAACCAATTGGATTTGATGATGGAGGAAATGTGGAGATGGAAGTCACAGTGTTTTTGTGGAGGATGTAACAATAGTATTTGGATTGATGCACTGTGATGCAATTTTTTTTTTTTTTTAATGAGAAAAACTGGGTGGGAGGCAGGAAGAAGATATTTGGATAGGGATAGGTTTTCAAAAACTCCATATTGGACAAACTCTGTTTAATATACGTATTAAGATCTCCAAGTGAAAATGTACAAATCTAGTTCTTAGAGAGGTCAGGGTGGAGGTTTAGATACGGGAGTCCTCGGCATCAGCATGGCATTTAAAGGCAGCACTCTGAGCACTGAGGAGAGAATGTAAATAAAGAAGGAAGAGATCCAGGACTGAGGTTTAGACCATTTCAACAAGTAGAGGCCAGGGACTTCCCTGGTGGCACAGTGGTTAAGAATCTGCACTCCCAAAGCAGGGGGCCTGGGTGCAATCCCTGCTCAGGGAACTAGATCCCACATGCATGCTGCAACTAAGACTCTGCATGCCACAACTAAGAGACCCGGTGAAACCAAATAAATAAATAAATAATAATTAAAAAAGAGAGACACCTAGTTCTCTTTAAAACAACAACAACAACAACAAAGAACAAGTAGAGGCAAGTTGAAGAAGTAGCAATGGGGCAAATGAGAAAAAGCAGCCAGTGGGGTGGGAAGCAAATCAGAAGAGTGTGTGGTCCTGGAATCCTAGAGAAGAAAGTGTTTCCAGAAAACAGGAGTGCTCAACTATATTGGATGAAGAGATCTGGTGGTGAGGGAGTGCTTGGTGCTTTCAAAAGAGTTGTTTTAATGGAGTTGGGAGGAATGAAAGTAAAATTTCAGAGTAAAATGGTGCAGATAGCAAATGTAGAAGTCCAGGTCCTTTGCTTGAAATGGCTAAGAGCTTATACTTTGTACTAAACCGTATTTAGAATGTAAGTCTCAGTCTCCTCATCTTTAAAATATGGATATTGGTAACACACAATAGAATTAATTTGAAGCTTAATTTAGGTAGTACATCCAGAACACTTATAATTGTGCCTGACACATAATAAATGCTCAATAAATGATGCTGTATTGGAACTTTTGACTTAAGCACCAAGATGAAACAGAATTGTCAAAGTGAGATGCCAGTGCACTCTGAGGCAGGTACCAAGTTGGGTTTCTCTGCAAAGGTGGTGTGACCCTTAAATTCTTCTCACTGACGGAGCCATTTGAAAGGAGTCAAATCTTTGGGAGGTTTTGGTGGGGAGAAACTTTGAGATGACCACGCGAGTGCTGGGAAATCT
Source organism: Pseudorca crassidens (assembly GCF_039906515.1). NCBI lineage: Eukaryota > Metazoa > Chordata > Mammalia > Artiodactyla > Delphinidae > Pseudorca > Pseudorca crassidens. Next base: position 103,183,892 of record NC_090304.1, read on the forward strand.
CCTGCCAGCCCATGCCCAGCAGCTCCAGTATGTTTTGTGCAGTTACAGGATATGGAGGACGAATGCCTGATTCACTCTTAGAAAACCTAGAGGGCCAGAGCGGAGGGCTGGTGAGCTGCTGTGGGTAAAGGAGAGAGGCAGCGGCTGCTCTGGGATTATGAACCAGACTGTAGGCCTCACAGCTGGAGAGTCAGTCTGGGATTATTTAAAACCCTGCCCTAGGGGACGCTGAAGGCACTTAGATTCCAACAGGAATACCCAGTGTGGAGTGGACAATACTGTACACCTGGGCTAAGGAGGGAGCAGCAGCTGGAGGTATAGAATGCACATAGTCGTGTTGGGAACTGAGTGTAGGGCCACAGCAGGAGAGGCTCTCAGGACCCAGGAAGACAGCCACAGGCTAAAAATCAGCTTAAATATCGGCCACCTTAAGTATTCAATGAGATAAGAACTTTTCTGTGCTTATGAGTTTGCAGTTCCTCTCTTTTCCCTCCTCCCTGCCCAAGCCCCTGTATAGTCAAGTAGGAAAACGAGCAAAAGGACAGAAGCAGTGGACTACCCTGTCTTCCCAAATGGTGAGAAGACCACCTGCCACAGAGTCAGGGGAGAAAAAGAGGTCTGACCTTGGCACGAAGATTGAAGTGTTGATTATATTGGATTAGGCTTCAGCGAATCAGTTGCCCAGTCTCTGTAGGTGTCCATGAGAGTGTGCCATGAACACACCTTCCTCGGGGACCATGGCATCCCCTGGCAGTCCCGGCTCTGGCAAGTGTATGTTGTACAGTTTCAGAGAGAAAGATCTGGAGTAGACCACCTGGATTAGGATCCCTGCTCCCTCACTGACCACCTGTGCGGCCTCAACCATGTTATTTAACCTCTCTGTGTCTCAGTTTTCTCATCAGTAAAATGGGAGATAATTGTATTCTCTACGTCTTGGCAGCTTTATGAGGATTACACAAATTAGTACATGTGAAAAGTTGAGAACAATGTTCATCAAAGAGGAAACAGCTCATAAATATTATCTATTATTATTTCTTTTTGCTGACTGGGGTTGACAGAGGCATGTTAATAAGCCATCCTCACATTCTAACCACAGTATTAATCTAGGGAGGATTAGGCAGAGATTCTGATGAATTAACACATGATGCTGGGAAACACAATGTGAAGGACCAGTCTGGAAAGAGCTCACACTTACTAGGTGCCTGAGGTAGGCAGACAGTGGACAGACTGTGAAAGTTCCAGGGTTCCTGCATCATTCCCAGTCAGCACATCACCATCCTCAAATCCTTGTCTAGATCACATAGATTAATTCCAGTTTCCCTCTACTCCAAGTGCATTTTCACATTATTTCAGATTTTATTCTACATTCATGAGCTCAGCTTCTGTTCCCGGTGACAATCTCCTTGAGGACAGAGACCCCGGTACCATGGCTATTTTATCAGTAGGCATTCCAGTTTGCCCTTATGCGCTATGCTCCCATTCACTGTACTTGCTGGTTCAGCATACATTTCCCCCAAGCACCTGAAACTTCAGAACAGAGGCCAAGGGCTAGGGATTCAATTCCCCTTTCATCCCTATAAATAGCTGCTTTAATTTGAGGCTGGGGGCCATTTCTACGGGAACCTGGCAATATCCCTGTCTATAAATCAAGGATGTCAATCTTCTCTCCTGTCAACCTTTAACCAGAGCCAATGGCACAGGAATTTGTGTTGCCTACTTCAGTATCCTTAGGCTATTTCCTTTCTGGTTTGTCTGGCATTGGCTAGAAGTTTTGGATTCACATTCCAGACAATATTAAACTTCCACTCGCATTCACATTCATGCTCACAGCCCCTTAGAGTTTGACAAATTGTTTCACTTCCCCCCAAATCCAGCTTAGCTTGGCAAATCCATCAGACCTGCCAGCACAGAGTGAGTCTTGAGGACAAGATATCTTGTCTCAACTGGAAGCTCTGTTATAGGCAGGATGCCCATAAATTTGTAATGCTCCAAGTCACAGAGTGTCTAGCACATTGTAGGCAATAACAGTGACAATAATTATTATATTTCGGACTACCTCTCCTAGGAAATTCTCTGAAATGCATTTCAGAGGCGTCATCCTTAGCTATATTTTATACTTTGCCATGTTACTTGTGGCTCAGGTACCTTGTGTTTAATAGTTACTGATGGACATGAATTCATTCATTAGAATAGTTCAACATATTCATTAAGTATTTAGGGACTCTATTGTGTGAAGACACTGTGCTGAATGGAGAGGGGGAACCAAGATGAACAGCACAAAGTTCTCATCCTGGGAAGATCTGTAATCCCGAAGATGAGACAAGTATATGAATGACTAGGAACAGGACATGACTAGAACCAGAGCAGTCAGAGCTACAGGTAGTTGGCTTTGTGAGGTCAGCAGAGGGACAGCACCATGGCTGGTTCCCAGAATCAGCAAGTCCTATTTAAGGAGGTGACATTGGAGCTAGACCTCAGAATATGGCACAATCTTAACCTGAGATGGAGGAGGCCTTTGGGTGAGGGCACAGCCTCAGTAAATGACCTTTAGGGAGACTTTCCTTCTTATGGGAGAGAAGAGCAAGTTGGAGTGAGTTGAGGGTATTGAGGAGAGAAAACATAAAGAGTCCTGGTCTGAGAATTAGAAAACAGTTCTCAGCCACTAGCAGACTGTATGTCCTAAATAAGTCACTGAAGGGCCCAAGACCCAGCCTCATCTACAAAATGAAAAGTTTGGGTTTCAGAGTCTTAAAAGCCTAGTAATCTTTTTGTTTTCTCTTGCTAAGTAGCCAGTGTCCTTTGTGCTTTCTAGTTGTGAGATGTTTCTATCCAGTTGTTATCAGAACACCTGCCTTATTTAATAATAGGAAGTTCCCACCCCTTCTCCTTCAAATTGCAATATTTGTCTTGGGCTACATCCTAGGTTTGGAAGAGCATGAGCATTGTAAGTTTGTCTTCAGCAATCCCGTACAAAATTATACTCTCCAGTCAGACCTCTATCCCAGAGCAGGCAACCTTGTCACTGGTTCCACAAGCAGCATTTCATGAGCCACTCTTCTCACCTACCTACTGATTTTCATGCTCCTATGATATTCCATAATATCCATTTCACCCAGCTGCCCTGCTCCAGCAAGAATTCTTCAGGCTGCAGCTCTAATTTCACCTTCTTTATGAATCCTCACTGATTTCTCCAGACCCATGACTTCTTCCTTCCCTGATCACGTGGAGAAGCTATTTTCAATCCCAGAGCTGTGGGGATTGTCATCTTTATGTTTCATTTCAAGAGCACAAGTGTCATTGCTCAACAGTCTACATGCTCCTCTGTGGGCCATACTCCACACTTGCTTAGTGTCAGCAGTGCCTTATTCAGTGCTGGAACACCACTCTACAAATGCTTACTGAGAAATTATTGTACCCTGGAAACCTTAAGATTTCTCCAACTTTAAGTGCAGATTTGATAAGCAAGGAGGCTCCTTTACATGGCCATGTTACTCTGGAGAGTTGTCAGCCATTTTTTCCAGGGGCAAATTGAAGTGTTTGAATCTGCAGAAGGGTGGGAAGAAAAGAAGGAACCAGACAAATTTCCCTAGGAAGTTCTTCCTGATGTCCTAATGTCATGTGACTTTTCTATGTGAAGATACTTCTGCTCCATCCCTCCTTCTTGTGATGCATCTATTCTGAGAATTTAAGTTCATGAAGAGAAGCAATCAACATCCCAATACTTTTGCAGATTTTCAATGAATGAGAATCAACCTTGTCCAGTTCATTAAATGAGTTGTGAATAAGAGGAAGGCAATGGATAATTCAACAATGTGGTGGAGATGATAACTGAACATTGTATAAAAGAATTCAAAGACACTGAATCTGAAAGTTCCAGGGCTCTTACAAGAAATTTATCTTTCTCATGGGTTTGAAAGGTAGGATGGCTGCTAAAAATCCTCATAAGAGTTCTGTGCATTGGGAACGACATAAATGACGTCCTGAAAACATCCACTGCTAAAAAATACCTTTTAAAAACCATTCAATATATATTGAAGAAAGGAATTAGCTTCCCTGTATGAAGCATAACGAGTGGTGAAATTCAGCCACGGAGTCTTGGCCTTAATTTTTGCTAAGTGGACAATGATTGATCAAATTGCAGAGGGATACCTAAGAAATTACCTACTGCAGTCACACGAATATCAGAAGAATTTATCATAATTAATGGTATTGCTCTGAGAACCAAAGGAAGGGTGAGGAGTTTGCATTTCTTATGAAGTGCTGACTATGTTATTTGCTTCAGGTAATAATTACAGCACCCAGGCTTGCTAAATGGCAACAGTTAACATGCAGGGATTGTAAACAAGGTTCTGTCTATAGGCAGGCTCTTCAGCCTGAATATGAGCTGACTGTTTCTATAACATATAATGTGTCAGTTTGCTCAACCCTCCTCTGTTTTGGAAGACCAGGGGTTAGAAGGAGCAACGTAAGGCAAATCCCTAATGCTCGCCCAATCGCCTGGCGAGGCTCTTCTAAAGAAATCTTCTGAATATCAGAATAAAGTGATACCTCAAATATTCACTTTGAATTTCTAGGTCTACCACTCAGGACCTCAAAGCTTTACGTATCTGGGGAGGCAGTACACATTTTTCAGATGCAAACAAAACAAGGGAAGGCCACTGGCGCCTTTTGATTTCTGCTGTTTGTTATCTGACATATTTTGCATCCATCCAATCTCCTATATAACCCTCCCAACCATCCAGTGGGGGTAGAATTATGATTTCTATTTTATAAATAAAGAACTGAGGCAAGGGGATCTTCAGTTAACTTGCACTAGGTTACACAGTCGGTAAGTGGCAGAGCTAGAATTAGATCCAAAGACTGTCTGGATCCAGATTCCAGGATCCTCCCATCCTCCTATCAGCCAACTGACAAGGACAGGGCTATTGTCTCCTTACTCTTGGGCCACTATATTCACTGGCGATATTTCTGCCCTTACTTTTGATCTATGACAGAGTCTCGTGGAAGTCATCCTATGCTCATGACTCAGTGCTCTTCTTTGTAAAAGGTGAAGGACACCCTATTGCAAATATTAGAAATTCAGCAGGGTAATTTGGCCAGAGCACTGCAGTAAGATTAGTACTATAATACTGCACTGCACTGTGTATCGAATATTTGCATGATACACACTTTGAGATTGTATTTTTTTCAGGAGTAGTCAATTTGCATTGACCTATTCACAATTTCTCACCTTGTAGACATTGGCTGTTTTCCTCCATGGCTACAGGTGACAGGACATAGATTTCTACATCTGTGGTGCTCTTGGGGATCAGCTTAGGGACCAGCACTGACCCTCGCTAACCTCATTAACCCTGATGGGTCTTTGGAACTTCTGGCCTGGGCTAAAGCCTATTTGGGACTTTTCACTCCAGATGCTGAGGCCTGCTCACCTGGTACTGATTTTAGGTGGAATTCCTGGTTTGTTACATGGTTTCACCACAGAAGATTGTGGAATTAGCCACAGCTCTTCCAGGATGTTGTTCGTACATTTTTCACAGGTGGGCTGTGCCATACTTAGCAACAAACATCTCTGAGTGAGTGTGAATGACCTGGAAAGCTAGTGAGGCCCATTGTTTCTTCGCTGTACAGTTAATTCAGCCTCCCCAAGGATGCTACCATTTCCCAACAACTGCCAAAGCTCTGAGCCTGCTCCTCCATGCTACTATCAGAGCACTTTCATTATTTGTTCACTGATGACTTATTCTGTTACTTTACCATCATTGCTGTCTTTCCTTTAAGTTGGGAGTGCCTTCAGAGTCAGAACAAGGCCCTTTTCCTTCTGTTTATTGCCTTGTACATGATCTGGCACCTAATAAATGTTCAGAAAATGCCTGTGGAGTGAATGGGAAGGGACAAGCCATGGTTGGCTGGACCTCACTGGCATCAAACCCATGATAACCTTGTTATTGTAGTCCCCTAACCGTCAGGGCTAACCAACCATGACCAAGAGACATCAGTCTGATTCCCAAGAAGAACAAGTTCCAAGAGCAACTCCATAGCTGTCAGAAAATTGGCATCCTGTATAAAGTTAGAATCCATTCACTGCAGTGAAGGGCTGCCTTGTGTTTCCTTTGCTAAGTATATTTTGGTGTGAATAATGAGTAGATACCTAAGTGAGAAAGTGACTTAACTTTTAAGGTTTTTTTTCTCCCCTAAGAATGTGGTCCTATTATCTTCAGAGCTGCTACCACTGTCATCCAGGCTGTTGTTTTATTTCTCTTGTAGATTTCACACAGCTCCTTAATGGAGCTTGTACTATATGCAGCGAGTTGATAGACCTAATGACCAGGAAAGACACTGTTGGCTTTCCTGACTTTGGGCTGACTTCCAGATTCTAGAGCCTGAAGAAAGTCAGGCAGAGTTTGACTTTATCCTTAGCATAACTTTGCCAGTAGTTTCCCTAAAAACTTGGGAATAATGGTCAAGGGAAACAGCGACCTTCATAGGAAATGACATCCCACCAGAAAGGATTCTGACACCCTGGACTTCTAGAGCTTACCTGTGGAGACCTGAAGAGTAGTTACTCCCTAAAAGAAATTGTACTCTGTGTTCTTTTATCTCACAACAAGAATAAAAGTGGGTGCTTATTAGGTAGTAAGCATTTACTATGAGTTTGCATTCATTGTTTTATTTATGCTTACTGTAATCTGATTCTGAAGGTAATGTTTCTGCAATTTACAAGTGAGGGAACTGAAGCTTGGAGAGTGTCAATAATTTGCCTAAAACCACAGGGTAAGAAGGAGGGTCAGAAATTGAAACCACATTCAAAGTTTATCTAATCTTTCTATAATATTTTGTAGGAAGCACTCAAATATTTATTTTCCTATACCTACCTATAGTGGTGAGCATGCAATTGCATATCCTTCATTCTTCAAACAGTCTCCTTCTACTTTTGTATATAATTGGCTCCTATCAAATCTGAAAAAGGAGGAGTCTCCTTCATAAAGCTTTCTTGATCCTCCAAACTGAGTGGCTTTCCTTCCTCAGGTCTGCATCCCAGCTTTGTTATCCTACTTACACCATTATATGCATGACCATGTATTAAAATTATTTATATGTCTGCCTTATTTATCATGTGTTCTTTGAAACAAGAGCTTCTATCATATTCTTCTCTGTGACATTAGGTAAATAGCAGGGGTTAGGTTATGAATAGTCTGAGTCATAAATGGGAGGAAACCTTGTACTCTGTTTAATTCAATATGGGAAAATTTGGGGAAGTGAAACGCTTTTGGTGGGCACTGAGATGGTGCATTGGAGGGGGTATATTATAAAAGGGTAATGTGCTAGTCAGGACCAAGGCTAGCACTTCCATTAAATTGAAATTCTAGGGAACTGATGACATTTTCATTACTGAAGGGAGATATTCATTCATATCAGGCATCAGATTATTTTTTTAAATGAATGCCCTGTTGGTAAATCAAGAGATATAAGTTTTATAAATGTTCTTGAAGAATAACTCAGCAATAACTGTGGGTAATTAGGTGATCTCAAGAGAAGAGGAGGAGTAAGGAATGAGTTACGTGTGCTCCATCTGTAATTCAGGTGATGATGCTAAATGGAGAAAAACAGGGGATCCATCTGGGGTCCTGGGGCTTTGTATGGGCATGCCATTGTTTTATGGAGAAATAAACACACCTGTTCTCTGAGCTGGCCAGCAAAGTCAATCTGTTTCACATTTAAACTCAATTCAATTATAAATCAATGGGTCTCTCTGAAACAGAAGTGTGTCAGGATCATATTCCCCTTCTCCAAATTAGTGTCAACAATCCAACACCAATGCCCAAGTTAGAGATCTCTCAACGTGTGTTTACAGAACTTGCCAACCTGGATGGTGGCACCAGAGTCTTTACCTGGTTCCAATCTCAGCTCATTGACCAATGCCCAGTTTCCTTAGTAAAGCAAAATCTGAAGCAAAACCAAAATAAATTAATAAAAAGTTCTAGGAATTTTGAATAGTGTTGCCTTTGAAAGTAGGGAAAAGCAAAGGCACCAAAAATCATCATATAGATATTTTCTATAAATATAAAACAAAGAAAAAAAAAAGAAACAAGCTCACCATGCCATTTTTCTGAGCTGTTTTCAATGGACTTGGAAAAATCTGTTGTGTATGTTCATGTGTGTTTGTGTGTGTGTGTGTGTGTGTGTCTGTGTATGTGTATGTGTTTGGGAAGAGCAGTGGGATTGGTGGTAGTGCTCTCTGGGCTCAAAACTATATACCAATACCATGTATTTATTCCAGCTCTCATTTAGCAGAAGCTCAAGATTTTTGAAATTGAGTTTTTCAATGAATTTTAGAAAGCATATTAATACTGCTTACTTGTTTGTTTCCCCAACATAATATACCTTTATTAAAGTTAAGTTCTAAGACTAGTAACTTGCTGTGTCCCTAATGTTCCATACACAGCCCAGGACATGATAGATCGCCAACAGTTATTGATAAAGTAAAAGATGAGGGGATGGGGGAGAGAGAGAGAGAGAAAGAAGAAACAATGATAACTAAAATCTTCTGTTAATTCCTAAAGTTTCTTTGCACTCTTAGGAACAGTTATCCTCTAATAGGTTATTCCCATATGTCTCATAATCTAGGACAAGTGTTGATAGCCTACAGTGCTGGTGGTGGCATTCAGACTGATATTCACTAGTATATAGTATGGTACCCTCTCTGCTGAGCCCTTGTGAGAACAACCAACCACTGCACTCCCATCTCCTGACTTGCAAGATTCAGACTGTGAATTAAATACCCTAATTCTCTCAATTTGAACCTCCCATATTTCCAGTGATCCTACTTGCCCAAGACTGTCTTCCACATTTGGTACCATTTCGACCTACAAGGCATACAGTTATGTGTTTCTTTCCTCATAAGGCATGTGCATTATTTTTAAAGAAAGTTCTTTGGGGAAAACTCATCATTCTTTTTTTTTTTTTTGCGATATGCGGGCCTCTCACTGTTGTGGCCTCTCCAGTTGCGGAGCACAGGCTCAAGACGCACAGGCTCAGCGGCCATGGCTCACGGGCCCAGCTGCTCCACGGCATGTGGGATCCTCCCGGACCAGGGCACGAACCCTCATCTCCTGCATTGGCAGACGGACTCTCAACCACTGCGCCACCAGGGAAGCCCAAAATGCCCCATTCTTTATTGTGTAAGCCAAAGAGGTCATTTCAGAGATGAGTATTTCAATCCAGGTTGTAAAAGGACAGGACTAAGATTTATTAACATAGTTTCATATATCTGTATTTACTGACTTATCAATTGAAGTATAGTCAGATACTACCAGAAGTGCCTACTGAGATAGTTTTTGGAATTAGAAAGCCAAAGTGTATGAGGCTGAGGCCCACCTTCCTCATTAGCCAAGTTGTTGTGATGTTATCTTGAGTTGTGCAAGAGAGTAACCACTAACCCTATGTAGCTTTATAAATTTAAATGTAAATTAATTAAACTTAAAAAAATGAAAAATTTAATTAATTTTTTAATTTAAAATTTAATATTAATTAATTTTTAAATTAAAAAAATTAAATGAAAAATTTTAATATTTATTTTTAATTTTTTATTTTTAATATTTATTTACTTATTTATTATGTTGTAAAAATTTAATTTTTTAGTCACATAAGCCACATTCCAAGTACTGAATAACGACATTTATTATATTAGAGATAGCGGAGATAAAAAAACATACTCTTGTCCAGGAAGCACAGAGAGTCCCATACAGGATAAATCCAAGGAGAAGCATGCCAAGACATGTATTAATCAAACTATCAAAAATTAAATACAAAGAAAAAATATTAAAAGCAGCAAGGGAAAAAAGACAAGTAACATATAGGGGAATCTCCTTAAGGTTAACAGCTGAGCTTTCAGCAGAAATTCTGCAAGCCAGAAGGGAGTGGCAGGACATATTTAAACTGATGACAGGGAAAAACCTACAACAAAGATTACTCTACCCATCAAGGATCTCATTCAGATTCAATGGAGAAATTAAAAATGCTACAGACAAGCAAAGGCTAAGAGAATTCAGCACCACCAAATCTGCTTTACAACAAATGCTAAAGAATTTCTCTAGGCAAGAAACACAAGAGAAGGAAAAGACCCAAAACAGTTAAGAAAATCATAATAGGAACATACATATCGATAACTACCTTAAATGTAAATGGATTAAATACTCCAACCAAAAGACATAGACTGGCTGAATAGATACAAAAACAAGACCCGTATACATGTTGTCTACAAGAGATCCACTTCAGACCTAGGGACACATACAGACTGAAAGTGAGGGGATGGAAAAAGTATTCCATGCAAATGGAAATCAAAAGGAAGCTGGAGCAGCAATTCTCATATCAGACAAAATAGACTTTAAAATGAAGACTATTACAAGAGACAAAAAAGGACACTACATAATAATCAAGGGATCAATCCAAGAAGAAGGTATAACAATTGTAAATATTTATGCACCCAACATAGGAGCACCTCAATACATAAGGCAAATGCTAACAGCCATAAAAGGGGAAATTGACAGTAACACAATCAGAGTAGGTGACTTTAACATCCCACTTTCACCAATGGACAGATCATCCAAAATGAAAATAAATGAGGAAACAAAGTTTTAAGTGATACATTAAAAAAGATGGACTTAATTGATATTTATAGGACATTCCATCCCAAAACAACAGAATACACTTTCTTCTCAGGTGCTCATGGAGCATCCTCTAGGATAGATCATATCTTGGGTCACAAATCAAACCTTGGTAAATTTAAGAAAATTGAAATCATATCAAGTATCTTTTCCGACCACAACACTATGAGACTAGATATCAATTACAGGAAAACATCTATAAAAAATACAAAAACATGAAGGCTAAACAATACATTATTAAATAACCAAGAGATCACTGAAGAAATCAAAGAGGAAATCAAAAAACATCTAGAAACAAATGACAATGAAAACACGATGACCCAAAACCTATGGGATGCAGCAAAAGCAGTTCTTAGAGGGAAGTTTACAGCAATACAATCCTACTTCAAGAAACAAGAAAAATCTCAAATAAAGAACCTAACCTTACACCTAAAGCAATTAGAGAAAGTTGAACCAAAAAGCCCCAAAGTTAGCAGAAGGAAAGAAATCATAAAGATCAGATCAGAAATAAATGAAAAAGAAATGAAGGAAACAATAGCAAAGATCAATAAAACTAAAAGCTGGTTCTTTGAGAAGATAAACAAAATTGATAAACTATTGGCCAGACTCATCAAGAAAAGAAGGGAGAAGACTAAAATCAATAGAATTAGAAATGAAAAAGGAGAAGTAACAACTGATACGCAGAAATACAAAGAATCATGAGAGATTACTACAAGCAACTCTATGCCAATAAAATGGACAACTTGGAAGAAATGGACAAATTCTTAGAAAAGCACAACCTTCCGAGACTGATCCAGGAAGAAGTAGAAAATATAAACAGACTAATCACAAGCACTGAAATTGAGACTGTGGTTAAAAATCTTCCCACAAGCAAAAGCCCAGGACCAGATAGCTTCACAGGCAAATTATATCAAACATTTAGAGAAGAGTTAACACCTATCCTTCTCAAGCTCTTCCAAAATATAGCAGAGAGAGGAACACTCCTAAATTCATTCTACGAGGCCACCATCACCCTGATACCCATACCAGAGAAAGATGTCACATACACACACACACACTCACACACACAAACAACAGGCCAATATCACTGATGAACATAGATCCTCAACAAAAATCCTCAACAAAATACTAGCAAACAGAATCCAAAAGCACATTAAAAGGATCATACACCATGATAAAGTGGGGTTTATTCCAGGAATGCAAGGATTCTTCAATATATGCAAATCAATCAATGTGATAAACCATATTAACAAATTGAAGGAGAAAAAACATGATCTTCTCAATCGATGCAGAAAAAGCTTTCAACAAAATTCAACACTGATTTATGATAAAAACCCTCCAGAAATGAGGCCTAGAGAGAACTCCACATAATAAAGACCATATATGACAAACCCACAGCCAACATCATTCTCAGTGGTGGAAGAACTGAAACGATTTCCTCTAAGATCAGGAATAAGACAAGGTTGTCCACTCTCACCACTATTATTTAACATAGATTTGGAAGTTGTAGCCACAGCAATCAGAGAAGAAAAAGAAATAAAAGGAATCCAAATTGGAAAAAGAAGAAGTAAAGCTGTCACTGTTTGCAGATGACATGATACTATACATAGAGAATCCTAAACATGCTACCAGAAAACTACTAGAGCTAATCAATGAATTTGGTAAAGTAGCAGAATAAAAAATTAATGCACAGAAATCTCTTGCATTCCTATACACTAATGATGAAAAATCTGAAAGAGAAATTAAGGAAACACTACCATTTACCATTGCAACAAAAAGAATAAAATACCTAGGAATAAACCTACCTAGGGAGACAAAAGTCTGTATGCAGAAAACTGTAAGACACTGATAAAAAAAATGAAAGATGATACAAACAGATGGAGAAATATACCATGTTCTTGGATTGGAAGAATTAACATTGTGAAGATGACTATACTACCCAAAGCAATCTACAGATTCAATTCAATCCCTATCAAACTACCAATGGCATTTTTCACAGAACAAGAAAATAAATTTCACAATTTGTATGGAAACACAAAAGATCCCGAATAGCCAATGCAATCTTGAGAAAGAAAAATGGAGCTGGAGGAATCAGGCTCCCGGACTTCAGACTATACTGTAAAGCTACAGTAATCAAGACAGTATGGTACTGGCACAAAAACAGAAATAGAGATCAATGGAACAGGACAGAAAGCCCAGAGATAAACCCACACACATATGGTCACCTTATATTTGATAAAGGAGACAAGACTATACAATGGAGAAAAGACAGCCTCTTCAATAAATGGTGCTGGGAAAACTGGGCAGCTACATGTAAAACAGTGAAATTAGAACACTCCCTAACACCATACACAAAAATAATTTCAAAATGGATTAAAGATCTAAATGCAGTCCAGACACCAAAAAACTCTTAGAGGAAAACATAGGCAGAACACTCTCTTTTTTTTTTTTTTTTTTTAAGTATGAGGGCCTCTCACTGCTCTGGGCTTTCCCGTTGCGGAGCACAGGCTCCGGATGCGCAGACTCAGCGGCCATGGCTCACAGGCCCAGCTGCTCTGTGGCATGTGGGATCTTCCCCGACTGGGGCACGAACCTGTGTCCCCTGCATCGGCAGGTGGACTCTCAACCACTGCGCCACCAGGCAGAACACTCTTGACATAAATCACAGCAAGATCCTTTTTGACCCACCTCCTAGAGCAATGGGAACAAAAATAAAAATGGGACCTAATGAAACTTAAAAGCTTTTGCACAGCAAAGGAAACCATAAACAGGACGAAAAGACAACCCTCAGAATGGGAGAAAATATTTGCAAATGAAGCAACTGAGAAAGGATTAATCTTCAAAATTTACAAGCAGCTTATGCAGCTCAATATCAAAAAAAACAAACAACCTAATCTAAAAATGGGCAGAAGACCTAAATAGACATTTCTCCAAGGAAGATAAACAGATTGTCAACAAACACATGAAGGGATGCTCAACATCACTAATCATTAGAGAAATGCAAATCAAAACCACAATGAAGTATCACACCAGTCAGAATGGCCATCATCAAAAAAATCTACACACAATAAATGCTGGAGAGGGTGTGGAGAAAAGGGAACCCTCTTGCACTGTTAGTAGGAATGTAAATTGATACAGCCACTATGGAGAACAGAATGGAGGTTCCTTAAAAACTAAAAATAGAACTACCATATGACCCAGCAACCCCACTACTGGGCATATACTCTGAGTAAATCATAATTCAAAAACAGTCATGTACCACAATGTTCATTGCAGCTCTATTTACAATAGCCAGGACATGGAAGCAACCTAAGTGTCCATTGACAGAGGAATGGATAAAGAAGATGTGGCACATATATACAATGTAATATTACTCAGCCATAAAAGGAAACAAAATTGAGTTATTTGTTGTGAGGTGGTTGGTCCTAGAGAAAGTCATACAGAGTGAAGTAAGTCAGAAAGAGAAAAACAAATAACATATGTTAACACATGTATATATATATGGAATACAAAAAAAATACAAAAAAAATGTTTCTGAAGAACCTAGGGTCAGTACAGGAATAAAGATGCAGACATAGAGAATGGACTTGAGGACATGGAGAGGGGGAAGAGTAAGCTGGGACGAAGTGAGACAGTGGCATGGACACTTATACACTACGAAATGTAAAATAGATAACTAGTGCGAAGCAGCCGCACAGCACAGGGAGATGAGCTTGGTGCTTTGTGTCCACCTAGAGGGGTGGGATAGGGAGGTTGTGAGGGAGACACAAGAGGTAGGAGATATGGGAACATATGTATATGTATAGCTGATATGCTTTGTCATAAAGCAGAAACTAGCACACCATTGTAAAGCAATTATACGCTAATAAGGGTGTTAAAAAAACCAATCCAACGAAGAAAAATAAAAACTTACTCTTCATTGCAGAAAGTCTATTTCCCAGTGCTATAAAATGTATGTTCTTTGGAAAATTCGAAAGAAAGAGAGATTCCCTTTAGGAGGCCACTGTAAGGTTTTTGTTTGTTTTTGTGTTTTTTGTTTGTTTGCTGTTGTAATTGTAGTGTCACTGGAGATAAGAAACAATCATTTTGTTCTTCAAAAATTTTTTTTTTTTTTTTTTTTTGCGGTACGCGGGCCTCTCACTGCTGCGGCCTCTCCCGTTGCGGAGCACATGCTCTGGATGCGCAGGCTCAGTGGCCATGGCTCACAGGCCCAGCCACTCCGCGGCATGTGGGATCTTCCTGGACCGGGGCACAAACCCGTGTCCCCTGCATCGGCAGGCGGACTGTCAACAACTGCACCACCAGGGGAGCCCCATAGATGGTATTTTATGATATTTGAGACCTCTTCTTGTGAATCAGGCTCCATTTGGACTGGTGCGTAAATGACAGAACTGTCTAATCAAGGTGTAGAGAACTGTGGCCAAATTAAATTATGCTTACTATTTTTTCTTCCTTTAGATAACTTTGCTATGCTTTTCTTTTCTTTCTGGGCCTTAAGACTGAAATTCCATACACTATAGAGTTGATCATTCCTCTCCAATGCACCATAACAGATATAGAAACGGCAGGCCAGTAGCTGGCATATACTGGGACAAGTGGGACCAAGATCACAAACTGTAATTTCTCTTATGTATGAGTAAATCTCTGGTGGGGGTCATGTGACCCAAATGCTTATTAATTGTATGGAACCAAAGTGCCTGAGACACGTTTAGCTATATAGTCAGATCATGAGTAACCAAGAGTTGACATTCCTTCTCTTCTTTCCTGTTTCCTTTTTTTCCTTTTTCCTTCCTCCCTCTTCCATCTGCATCTTCCTACCACCCCTAAACACATATTTGCTGAGTGTCCATCAGACTAGGAAATCAGTGAACAAATACAGTCTATACAAGCTCATGGACCTTACAATCAAGGAAACAGAAAACAAAAATATTTACAAATGTAATTGTCCAAGAATGTAAGCTCAATTAAAAAGAAGGCAAGATGCTAAACAACAAAAAAATAGCCTTAATAACAAGGAGACTTGAGTGACCTGGAAGGTAAGAGATTGAAGAATAATGAATATTTATATTGTTTACCTTTTATAAATTAGTTCTTCCCAGATGACTGGTTAGGAAAAGTGTGTAGTATAAACATATGGCATTGCTGATGTTTCTTGCATGGTGTCTAAGCCTCTCTGAGCCTCATTGTCCAAATTTTCAGGGCTAGTCTCATGACACTGCTCTCAGAGCAAGAGTTAAGAATTACTGCAGGTGAGAAGAATGGGAGATAGTTGGGAATGTATGAGGACTGTGGGGTGTTACTGTGAGCAATTTTCTATAATACAAAAATAAATTTGTTCTACCAAGGGCTCAGGAAGAGAAAGGTGAGGGCATACACATATTTCTTTGTTGGCATTTATGTTTTCTTGACAGCTTTGTTACTCTGGACCCATCAATGTCAACTCATTGATCCTGAGTTAGCTTGTTGGCTCTCTCCACTGGATTAAAAAAAAATGTTGCTAAATTATATCGGATCCCATGATAAAATATATTCAGCTGTCCCCACTGCTGCCAGCTTGCCCTGGCTTTTGTGGTTACATTATGAGTCGTGCTTTTTTCTGTATTCATCTCTTTTGTCTTTCTCTATTATTGCTGTTTTTATCACAGTATCCTCGCTTTTTATCTTTGGGCTGTTCAGATTCTGACTGATGTTAAGGTATGGGCTGTTAATTGCTGATGCCTATGAAATTCTGAGTGATGGCTTATTAAAGTGTTCAGGGTCTTCCTTTGATGACATTTAAGAAATACAATAATGTGTTAAAATGTATGTAACATCTTTCTGATTGCGTGTGTGTGTGTGCATATGGTTAGTCTTTTCTCAAATGTGCTCATTCAGTTACTTTTGGAATGCAGTTGTCTCCTCGAAGTGACTATCAAGGGAATTAAGACTCAAATTAAGGATTATTAAAAAGACATTCACACTGAAATATGTTATTACTGCAGAAGCTGTTCTTGCATTAGCAAAATGAAGTTAATGGAACAACTGGCATTTACAGCTGAGGCTATAAGTCAAAATTCTGCAAAGCATTCCTGTTTTTCCTCTCCAATAGCATCCTTTCTGCCACAAGTCTGTCACCACGAACTTTAGCAAGTACCTCATTTTACAGAACCCCAGGCAGGCTTAGAAACGAGCAGAATTCATGACTACTACTTATTGCATTTACCCCAAACACTGGCCATTTCCTTTTTGGTTTGGGGGGATTGGCTTAGCAGGGATTTGAGAATCTGAATACTTGATTTTGGAATCTAGTATTATTGCAATTTGTCCAATCAGCTATGTGATTTTCACTGTGCTAGAGGTTGGATCTACTGAATGTAAAAGACACTTACCTGATCTTTGAGCAAAAATTTTGCAGCTTTTCCTAAGCTCAGCTTTCCTCCTGTGTTCTCTAGCTCACTCGTTGGTTCAAACGCTACTGGTTCATTCTACTGGAAATCTGGGTTTGATCCTTGATTCTTCTCTCTTCTCACCTTCCCCTTGGAAGCAATATCACGAACCTACCAGACATATCATAAACCTTTGGTTAACCTCCCAATACGTATTCACGCTACTCCCTCTTCACCTTCATCATCACTGGTCT
Source organism: Pseudorca crassidens (assembly GCF_039906515.1). Lineage (NCBI taxonomy): Eukaryota > Metazoa > Chordata > Mammalia > Artiodactyla > Delphinidae > Pseudorca > Pseudorca crassidens. The sequence goes on from NC_090304.1 coordinate 103,201,175, forward strand.
ATGTCATGCTGTCTTTATTTCTTGCCTGTGTAATTGCAGTGATGTCTTAACTGTTATCACCGCCTTCCATCTCATCCTTCCCATGCTGCTTCACCTTTTCTCAAAGAATCCATCTTCCACTGCTCAGAAGTAAGATGCAAAACTCACCATATGCCTTTTGTTTTTTTTTAACCTTGATTTAACTGATACTTTATTTTTTTAAATAGATCTTTATTGGAGTATAATTGCTTCACAATATTGTGTTCGTTTCTGTTGTACACCAAAGTGAATCAGCCACATGCATACATATGTCCCCATATCCCCTCCCTCTTGAGCCTCCCTCCCATCCTCCCTATCCCACCCCTCTAGGTCATCACAAAGCACCAAGCTGATCTCCCCTGTTCTATGCTGCTTCTTCCCACTAGCTAACTATTTTACATTCGGTAGTGTATATATGTCGATGCTACTCTCACTTCATCCCAGCTTCCCCCTCCCACCCCGTGTCCTCAACTCCATTCTCTATGTCTACATCTTTATTCCTGCCCTGCAACTAGGTTCATCAGCACCATTTTTCCTTCTTTTTTTTTAGACTCCAACCATATGTATTTTCCCAAAATTCCATCGATAGTTTTACAATGGGCATAGAATTAAATTTGAGCACATTAACTTGGTGTTAAAAAGCCCTCTGTATTATGACCTTTGCTTACTTTTCAAAGCTGCATTTCTATGGACTATCCCACCACACCATGACTCTTCTCTCTCTGTCTCTCTCCTCCTTTCTCTTTACACTATGCATACACACACACACACACACACACACACACACGCTCTGGCTGGCCAGATGACTCTCTTAAAACCCAAGGATTGTTGCCACCAAGAAGTCTTCACTGAAACCCTGGGCCTCCAGGCTGAGCTGTGGATCTCTTATTCATTCATGTCCTCATAACTACATTCTCATAAAAATCACACTCCCAAGTTTTTTAAAACAGCTTTATTGAGATATAATTCACATAACACAATTCATCCATTTAAAGTGTACAATACAGTGATTCTTAGTATTTACACAGAATTGAGCAACCATCGCCACAATCAATTTTGGAACGTTTTCTTCAGCCCAAAAAAAGGAAACCTAGATGCATTCACTTCCTATTTCTTACCAAACTCCCCAGCTCTAGGCAACTATTTTCTATTCTATTTCTTTTCTCAATAGATTTGCCTATTCTGGACTTTTCATATAAATAGAATCATACAAAATATGGCCTTTTCTTGACTGGCTTCTTTTACTTAGCATGGTTTTCAAGGTTCATCCATGCTGTACTATATGCCATATCATTCCTTCTAATTCCTTTAAATTTAAAATATTACACTGTAGTGATATGCCACATTTGATTTATCCATTCATCAGTTGGTTATTTGGATTGCTTTCACCTTTTGGATATTATGAATAATTCTTATGTGAACATTCATATACAAGTTTTTGTGTGGGCAAGTTTTCAGTTCTCCTGGGTATATACCTAGAAGTAGAATTACTGGGTCATATGGCAATTCTATATTTAATCTTTTTTAAGGAATTGAGGTAACATGGGTTTATAACATTATATGTTTCATCTGAAGACTATGAAAACACTAATTTGAAAAGATATGTGCACCCTTATGTTCACTGCAGTATTATTTTATTTACAATAGCCAAGATATGGAAACAAACTAAGTGTCCATCAGTGGATGAATGGATAAAGATGTGGTATACCTATCCAATGGAATACTACTTGGCCTCAGAAAAGATGAAATCTTGCCATTTGTGACAACATGGATGGACCTTAAGGGTATTATGCTAAGTGAAATAAATCAGATGGATAAAGACAAATACTATATGATTTCACTCATATGTGGAATATAACAAACATACAAATAAAAAATAAAATAAATGAACAAACCAATCCAAATAAAAACAAACACAGAGATACAGAGAACAAAGTAGTGGTTACCAGAGGGGAGGAGGGAGGGCAAAATGGGTAAAAGAATTGAATTGTATGATGATGAATGGAAACTGAATTTTTGGTGGTGAGCATGCTGTAGATGCACAGAAGTAGAAATATAATGTTTTACCCATGAAACTTATATAATGTTATAAATCTATGTTTAGTCTTTTGAGAAACTGCCAGACTGTTTTCCAAAGCATAGCACCACTTTGCATTTCCGCCAGCAGTGCATAAGAGCTCCAGTTTTGATGACACTTTTTACTATCTGATGACACTTTTTACTATCTCTCTTTTTGATTATAAAAGGAGTGGTGAAGTGGTATTTCATGATGGTTTTGATTTGAATTTCCCTGGTGGCAAATGATGTTGACCATTTTTTCACTTGCTTATTGGCTATTTGTATATATTCTTTGTAAAAATATCTATTCAGATCTTCTGCACATTTTCAATTGAGTTATCTTTTTATTATTGAATTATAAGAGTTCTTCATTTATTCTGGCTACTAGACCCTTATCAGTAATATGATTTGTAAATATTTTCTCCCATTCTGTGGGTTATTTTTGCCTTCCTGGTAATATCCTTTTAAGTTCCTTTTAATTATGATGAAGTTCAATTTATCTAATTTTTCCTTTTGTTGCTTATGCTTTTAGTGTCATCGCTAAGAAACCACTGCCTAATCCAAGGTCACAAATAATTGCCCCTATGTTTACTGTAAGAGTTTTATAATTTGATTCACTTTTAGTTAATCTTTATGTATTGGATAAGGTAGGGCTCCAACTTCACTGTTTTGCATGTGGGTGTTTAGTTACCCAGTACCATTGATTAAAAAGATTCTTCTACCCCTACCCCACTGAATTGTCTTGACACCTTGTTGAAAATTAATTGAATGCAAAAGTGAGTTTTGATTTCTGGATTCTCAGTTCTATTATGCAGATCTATTTTGTCTAACCTTATGCTAATACCAAACTCTCTTCATTACTGTAGTTTGAAGTAATCCTTGAAATTGGGAAGAGTGAATACTCCAACTTTGTTCTTCTTTTTAAATATGATTTTGATTATTTTGGTTCCCTTGCATTTCTATATGACTATTAGGATCAGCTTATCCACTTCTGTAAAAAAGCCATCTGGGATTCTGATATTTTGTTGAATTTGAAGATCAGTTGTGGACATATTGCCATATTCATAATATTAAGTCTTCCTACCGATAAACATGGGATACCTTTCCATTTATATAGATTTTCTTTAATTTCTTAAAACATAGTTGTATTTTTCAGAGTATATGCATTTCAATTCTTTTGTTAAATTCTGTCTTAATTATTTTATTCTTCTTGATCTTATTTTAAATAGAATTGTTTTCTAAATTTTGTTTTTGGATTGTATAGGCAAATGTATAAAAATTCAGTTGATTTTGTATATTGATCTTGTATCTTGTAAGCTTGCTGCACTTGTTCATTAGTTCTAATAATTTTAGTGGATTTCTTAGACTTTTCTATATATAGAATCATGTTACTTGAAAACAGAGATAATTTTACTTCTTCCTTTAAAATCTGGATGCCTTCTATTTTTTTCCTTGCCTAATTGTTGTGGCTATAACCTCCCATACAGTGTTGAAAAGAAGTGGCAAGAGCAGACATCCTTATCTTTTTCCTGAATTTAGGGGGAACATATTTTGTTTCTTCATTATGACATATGATTTTAACTGTGTTTTTTGATACTTAGTGTAATTATCCTTTATCATTTTGAGGATGTTTTCTGCTAACCATAGTTTGTTGAGTGTGTTTATTATGAAGACATTTTGAATTTTGTCAAATGCTTTTTCTGTCTATTTAGGTGATCCTTTTCCCCTTTTTGGTTTGATATATTAATTGATTTTCATATGTTAAATAAACTTTTCTTTTCTTGAATAAATCCCAGTTCATCATAGGAAGGATCTCTAAATCAATAAATCCAACTATTGTTTCTTAGGCTTCATTCTCTCACTTCTATAAAGAATCCTGATACAGACCCATTTATATTTTCTGCTTCTTCGTTAGTTAATTTTGGTGGTTTGTCTCTTTCTAGGAATTTGTCCATTTTATCTAGACTATATAATTAGTTATCATACAGTTCTTCATAGCATTCTCTTATACTTTCCTTTTGCAATTTCTGTAAAGTTTCTAGTAATGTCCCTCTTTTATTCTTTATTTTATTAATTTCAGCTTTCTCTCTTATCTTTCTTGGTCAGCCTAGCTAAGTGTTTGTCAATTTTGTTGATATTTTCAAAGAACAAACCTTTCACATTGTGGATTTTCACTACTGTTTTGCTTTCATGATTTCATTAACTTCCATGTGAGTTTTTATGATTTTATTCCTGTACTTGTTACAAGTTTTACTTGTTCTTTTTCTAGTACCTCAATATGGAAATTTAGGTTATCTATCTGAAAGTTTCTTAACTGTAGATTTTTATAGCTATAAGTTAAGGAAAGAAAGAAGAAATATTCATTTATAATGTATTTTATAATTATATAATTAATTTTTCTGCTGCTCTTGTTTTAAAGACCATGTTTTAAGAGGAGTTTTAGGTTTACAACAATCTTGAGAGGAATGTACAGAGATTATCCATATATATATCTTTCCCCCACAAATGTATAGCCTCCAACATGATAAACATTATTGATGAGAACGGTACACTTTTTACCAAGGATGAACCTACATGGACATATCATAATCATCTAGAGTTCATAGTTTACCTTAGGGCTCACTCTTGGTGTCGTACAGTCCATGGGCTTGGAAAAACTTATAATGACATATATTCATTATTATAACATCATACTAAGTATTTTTACTGTCCTAAATATTCTCTATGGTCTTCCTATTCATTTCTCTCCCTCTCGCTCACCAACCCTCAGCAACCATTGATCTTTTCATTGTTTCCATAATTTTGTCTTTCTCAGAATGTCATATAGTTGGATTCATACAATATGCAGGCTTCTCAGATTGACTCTTTTCATTGACTAATACGAATTTAAGGTTTCTCTGTCTTTTCATGGTTTTATAGCTCATTCATTTTTAGCTTTGAATAGTACTCCATTGTCTGGATGTACCACAATTTATCAATTCACCTACTGAAAACATTTTGGTTGCTTCCAAGTTATGGCAATTATGAATTAAGCTGTTATAAATACCTGTGCACATAATTTTGTGTTGAGAGATGTTTTCAACTCCTGTAGGCAAATAACAAGGAGCATGATTCCTGGATCAGGTGGTAAGAATATATTTAATTTTGTAAGAAACTGCCAATCTGGCTTCCAAAGTGATATACCATTTTGCATTCCCACCAGCAGTAAATGAGGTTTCCTGTTGCACTGTATCTTCATCATCATTTAATATTGTCAGTATTCTGGATTTTCGTCATTCCAATTTTTTGTGTGTAGTGATATCTCATGGTTGTTTTAATTTGGATTTCCCGGATGACATATGATGTGGGGCAACTTCTCATATTTTTATTTGTCATCTCTGTATCTTCTTTGGTGAAGTGTCTGTTAATACCTTTGGCCCATTTTTAATTGGGTTATTTGTTTTCTCATTATTGAGTTTTAAGAGATCTTTGTATATTCTGGATAACAGTCATTTATCAAATGTGTCTTTTGCAAGTATTTTCTCCTTATCTGTGGCTTGACTTCTCATTCTCTTAACTTTGTCTTTCACAGCATAGAATATTTTAATTTTAATGAAGTCCAGATTATCAATTATTTCCTTCATGGATTGTGCCTTTGCTGTTGTTCCAAAAAAGTCATTGTCATACCCAAGGTCACCTAGGCTTTCTTCTATGTTATATTATAGGAGCTTCATAGTTTCACATTTTACATTTAGTTCTGTGATTTATTTTGAATTACGTTTTTGTGAAGAGTGTAAGTTCTGTGTCTAGATTCTCTCTCTTTTTTTTTTTTCCAAGTGGTTGTCCAGTTTTTCCAGCACTATTTGTTGAAAGACTATCTTACTCTATAGCCTTTATTCCTTTGTCAAAGATCAGTTGACTATACTTATATGGGTTTATTTCTGGGCTCTGTTCTGTTGCATTGATCTATTTGTCTATTCTTTCATCAATACCAAACTGTCTTGATGACTGTAGCTTTACAATAAGGCTGGAAGTCAGGGAGTGTCAGTCTTCCAACTTTGCTCCTCTCCTTTAATATGTATTGGCTATTCTGGGTCTTTTGCCTCTTCATTTCAACTTTAGAATCATTCTGTCAATACCCATAAAATAACTTGCTGTGATTTTGACTGGAATTGCATTGCATCTATAGACCAAGATGGGAAGAATTGACATCTTGATAACATTGAGACTGCCTCTTTATGGCATGATATATCCCTCCATTTATTTAGTTCTTCCTTGATTTTGTTCATCAGAATTTTAGAGTTTTCCTCAGATAGATTTTGTAATATTTTGTTAAATTTATACCTAAATATTTTGGAGATGGTGGTAATATAAATAGTATTATGTTTTTAATTTTGAATTCCACCTATTAATTGCTGGTATATAAGGAAATAATTTATTTTGTATATTAACCATGAATCCTGCAACCTGTTATAATGGCTTATTAGCTACAGCAGGTCTTTTGTAAATTCTATCAGATTTTATACATAGATGATCATGTCATCTGTGAACAAAGATATTTTCATTTCTTCCTTCCCAATCTGTATACCTTTTATTTCCTTCTTGTCTTATTTCACTAGCTAGAATTTTTAGTACAATGTTGAAAAAGAGTGATATAATTGTACTTTTTTTTTTTTTTTTTTTTAGCGGTACACGGGCCTCTCACCCTTGTGGCCTCTCCTGTTGCGGAGCACAGGCTCCGGATGCGCAGGCTCAGCAGACATGGCTCACGGGCCCAGCCGTTCCACGGCATGTGGGATCCCCCCAGACCGGGGCACGAACCCATGTCCCCTGCATCGGCAGGCGGACTCTCAACCACTGCACCATCAGGGAAGCCCTGTTTGTAGAGTTTTGTTGATGGCCATTCTGACTGGTGTGATACCTCATTATGGTTTTGATTTTCATTTCTTTAGTGTTTGAACATCCTTTCTTGTGTTTGTTGGCCATCTATATATCTTCTTTGGAGAAATGTCTATTTAGGTCTTCCACCTATTTTTGGATTGGGTTGTTTGTTTTTTTGCTATATAATAGTGTGGTTTTTCTTTTTAGCCTATTGATATAATGGATTACATTAACTGATTTTTGAGTGTTGAACCAGCCTTGCATAGCTGGTGTAAATCCTACTTGGTCATCATGTATAATCTTTTTAATACAATGTTGGTTTTAATTTTCTAACATTTTGTTGAGGATTTTTACATCTATGTTTATGAGAGACGTTAATCTATAGTTTTCATTTCTTGTAGTGCCTTTGGTTTTGGTATTAGGGTAATGTTGGCCCCACAGAATGAGTTAGGAAATATTCCCTTTGCTTCTATCCTCTCAAAGTATTGAAGAGAACTTGTATAATGTCTTCCTTAAATGTGTGGTGAAATTCAATATGAACTCATCTGAGTCTGCTACTTTATTTTGGAAAATTAAGAATTATTCATTCAAATTTTTAAATAGAGACAGGTCTATTCAGATTATCTATTTTTTCTTGTGTGAGTTTTGACAGTCTTGTCTTTCAAGGAGTTGGTCCATTTCATCTAAATTATCAAATTTGTGGGCAAAGGTAGCTTTGTGGATTTTTATGTGGATTCAGATTATTTTGGGGGTTGGTCCTTCTTAGCAATATTGTGTTTTCAGCCTGAAAAACTTTAGTAGTTCTTGTAATATGGATCTACTAGCAATACATTTACTAAGATTTTGCTTATCTAGGAATGCCTTTATTTTGTTTTCTCTTTTAAGGATTGTTTTTCTGGATTTAAGATACTTAGTTGACAGCACTTAGAATATGTTGTTAATTGCCTCCTGGATTCTATTTTTTTCTGGTGGTAAGATCTTAATTTTATTGGGGGTCTCTTTGCATGGCAAGTTGTTTTTTTCTTGCTTTTAAGATTTTTGTCTTTTTTTTTCATGATTTTCGTCTAATTTATTTTGGTCTAAATTTTACGATTATGTGTTGGGATGTGGATCTCTTTGCATTAATCTACCTGGAGTTTCTTGAGCTTCTTGGATGTGTACATTAACACCTTTCATCAAATTTGGGAGGTTTTCTACCATTTTTAAATATATTTTTGAATATTTTTTCTGTATCATTCTCCTCTACTGCCAATGTCATTACAAATATATTATTGCACTGAACAGTATTACATATTTCTCTGAGGCTTTGTTAATTTTTCTTCCTCTTTTTCTCTCTTTTCTTCAGATTACATATTCTCTATTAATCTATCTTCAATTTTACTGCTTTTAATTCTTTGCTTGTCAAGTCCAACACCTGAGTCCCTTTCTGCACCAAAGGCACCAAACTTTCTGCTTTTTTAAAAAATGTACAGTCACACTTCCCTGTTTGTTTTCATGTCTCATAATTATTTTGTTGAAAACTGGACATTTATGATTATTTAGCAGCTCTAGATACTTATCCCCCTTCCAGGGCTTTCTGTTGTTTTCTTGTTTATTTTCTTAGTTACCCAGCTGGACCATTTTATTAAAGTATATTTCTCCCTCAGTGTGAGCCTCTGATGTCATTTCACTAAAGGAATAGCAGTGGGCATGTGCACAGTCACCTTGGGATGGTGTGGTGTTAGCAGGGTTCCCTTTGTCTCTTTCCATTTTGGGCTTTCTCCCTCTGTTGACATTACACCCAGCTTTAAACTGCACTAATTGCTGGTTAATTGTTCTATTATTTTTGACAATGCCCAAGGGCATAAATTGCTTCACAGTCTTATCCAGTTAAATTTGGGAACCTGTGCAAGGATAGATTTTGAAGCCAATTTTTGAGGTTAGTTGTAACCTCAGGGGCTTTCTTCTTAGCTGTTTCTTTCCATGGTTCTCTGATAAACTAGCTGGACTGTAGTTATCTTATTGCTCTTATGGAGCTACCAACCTCCTCTTAATTGCTTAATAGTAAAATCTCCATTGTTTTCAACACTTGACCTTCCCTATACTTTGTTTCAAATAATGTTTGCTTCTTTTAGAACAAAGAGCTTCAGAGTTCTCTCTTCTTATGGCCTGCCTCACCCCCTGGGCAAAATCTTTAAGACACTGATCTGGAGGGATTGTGGCAAGGATAGTGTCCTGCTTTTCTCAGTGATACTGTGCTTTACATTTAGAGTGCTGGGTGTGGGCAGTAGCTCTGCTCTTCTAGGGTTTTCTTTCCTGCATGTAATGTCTTCCTTACAAACGAGCTGGGGTGAGGATGATTACAGCTCCAGTATTCTCAGCTGGTCATGCCTCCTCTCTATCGGGGGGGCTTGGTTCAGAAAGGGAATTACTGACTTCTCAGCCACAGTTACCCAGAATTTAGCCTCTGCAACAGGAAGCTGTGAACAACGAGACATGCCTGTGGCCTGCTCCGACTGGAAATGTACAGTAACCCTTGACTGGGAATTGTAGGAGAGAGTCCCATCTTCTTGGCCACATGCATGTAGAGTGGGGCTTCCATCATCCTGAGCTGGGCTCTGGGAGCAGAGTGAATGGGCCATGGCTCAAATGCCACAAATCCCACAAAATCTTATCAAGATTTAGTAGATTTTCTTGAATAAATGTTTCTTAGCAGACACTAACACAACATTGTAAATCAACTATACTCTAATAAAAATTATAAAAAAATACACTGAAAAGGAATCTAAAAAAATATTTCTTCATTGGCTGCATGACCTTATGACAATTTCCAGAGACTTTAAGTGGTTGTTTTTACAAATAATTTTAAGCAATTATGGTTGTTTCACTGGGGAAGGGGCCCTCAAACTCCTCAAACCACTATTGTTGACATTGTATTTTTGATTGAAAATGTGTGTGTTGCAGCTGTACTGTTGGACTCCTTTTCATTTTTGAGATTTTCTTTTAATATGGTAAATTATGCTGGTAGTGATTTAGGTACTGATATAGTTTCCTTTTAAAAATATGCTTAATGAAATAAGTCAGACAGAGAAAGACAAATACTGTATGTTATTGCTTATATGTGTAATATAAAAAATAAAATGAATGAATAATTATAACAAAATAGAAACCAACTCACAGGTACAGAGAACAAACTAGTGGTTACCACTAGTGGGGGAGTGGGAAGGACAAAGGGGCAAGATAGGGGTAGAGGTTTAAGTGGTTCAAATTACTATGTATAAAATGAGTAAGCTACAAGGATATATTGTACAGCACAGGGAATATAGCCATTATTTTATAACAACTTTTTATGGAATATAATCTATAAAAATTTTGAATCACTATGCTGTACACCTGAAACTAATATAATATTGTAAATTAACTATACTTCAATAAAAATAATGACTTTTAGAAAAGCAAATTAATTCAAACTATATGTTTCTGTAATGGAAAAACAATAGTAATGAAAATCATAGCTCTTACCAAAGTAGAGAACATCAACTTATCATGTTAAATAGGGGAAATAAAAAAGAAAGTAAATGAATAATCCTAAAAGGAAATATCTTTTCAGCTCTGACTCTAAACAGGGATAATAGCAGCCACAGCACTTTTGCTCATCAACAACATTCATGTTCACATCTAACACTCAGATTTTATTTTTTATTTATTTTTTTTGTCATGGTCTTTTTTTTCTTTATTGGAGTATAATTGCTTTACAATCGTGTGTTAGCTTCTGCTTTATAACAAAGTGAATCAGTTAAACATATGCATATGTTCCCATATCTCTTCCCTCTTGCATCTCCCTCCCTCCCACCCTCCCTATCCCACCCCTCCAGGTGGTCACAAAGCACCGAGCTATCTCCCTGTAGCACTCAGATTTTAGTTTCTAATATTATCCACTAAAAAAGAACCAGGACTCCCAGAAAAATAGTTTGAGGCAAGGAAAAAAATCAGTATAGCTCTAGAAAAGACTATTATTGACATTTATAAGGACACTTTTAAGACTATCAAGGGTAATAATTAAAAAAAAAAAGCTGGCTCAAAGGAGCTCTGCTGGCAAAGTTATGATAATTTGAATATTAAATGGGATAATAGTTATGATTAAGTATAACAGTTTTTAAAGGCTAGGAAGTTTTCATACAAAAGAAGGATAAAATAGAAAAATGTTGACCTCTCCCAAGTTCCAGTACTATATAGCCAAATAACAATCCAATATATAAGCATCTCCAACTTGACAAATTAAAACTCAAATGCATTATCTTGTATATTTTCCTTAATTTAGTTAGAGATAGCACCATTCATCTCATTCAAAAGTAAAATCTGGGATTTTTTTGTCTCCCATTTTCCTCACACTATGAATGCCTATGAGTGCCCACTATAGCCCAACCATTGTGCTAACTGCTAGGATTGCATTGATGTGCATGTGTGTGCATGTGTGCGTGTGCATGTGCATGTGTGTGTGTGCGTGTGTGTGTGTGTGTGTGTGTGAGAGAGAGAGAGAGAGACAGAAGGAAAATAGCATTTATTTACATTCTCATGGAGTTTGCAATCCCTGTGGAAGATGGACAAAATAATATAGAAATCTCAAAAGTAAATAAAGGTGCACTGTGCAAACCTTTACAATTGGCAGTTGACTTTGGAAAGTCAAGAAAGTTTAAGAAATTATTGATTGAGTTGGGGCAAAAAGAGATATAGGAGTTAGCTAAGCAAAATGAATGGCATTCTAAGCAGAGGGAAAAGTGTATACATCCCTTGTTCCTGTCCTTGTCACCCTCCTGAGTATAAGTCAGGAACAGTTTTCCTTCCCAACCTCCCTCCTAAAACCAGATTTTTGCAAGTGGCAGGATGGATGCCTGAGGACTGCTGGACCATTGGCTATTTCAGCTTTAAGTGTCTGCACTCAGCTGCTTCCTGTGCACACGTCACACGTTGGTTTGGCTGCCCGATGACTGTCCCCTGCACTTCAGATAAGAAATTTACTTTTCCCCTCGGTTACAGTCTGGTGAAGGGATGGGCACATGATGAAACCCAAGCCGGTCAGATACTCCTTTCTTGAGCACCGTCTCTTCCACAGAGATTCAAAAACACTGAAAATGATTGTCACTCCATTTTATTCCAGAAGTAAGTGGTTCTAATGAGTCACTCGTAGTTCCTGTTTCCACAAGTACCTTGGTTTGTACTGGTTTCCAAGCCTGATTCTCCAGATTCTCCTCGATTCTGTGAGTCACCATTAGGTTTCCATACATCAATCTTTGCCCACACTATCCTGGTCGCCTGCTACTCTTTTCCACTAAGGAACTCTCACTGGTAAGTGGACATTTCAGTTCCTGCTTCCAAACCAGAGGAGAGAGACTAAGTGAAGTCTTAAAACTGGAATCAGTGTTCTTGCCTCTCCTGTTTGGATGGCTTCCTGTCTGAAAGTCTTCTCCAGCTCAGAAATTGTCACCGTTATCTGCCCATTGGCTCATGCCAGAAAACTGGAAGTCATCCTTGATTCTTTTCGCTATCATCCTCTACATTTAGTCATCAACATATGTGATTGCTTTATCTCCAGATTATATATAGATTATCTTCATTTGTCTCAATCTTCACTGCTACTTTTGTCCTTCCCCAAAATATTTTCACACGGCAGCCACCACCCGCCCCCACCCTCTGTCCCTGGCACATTCCAACATAAATTGGATAACCTCACTAGATAATTTAAGTCTCTTCCATGGCTTTCTATTGCACACACTATGCTGTTTGACCTACCGACTGTTTCCTTTGTTCCAGCCTTCTCTCATGCCATGCCCCTCAGTGGGGCACTCCAGAGACATTGAATCCTTTCAGTGTCTTGCACAGGCAGAGCTATTTCTCAGCTCCAGTCTTATTAAACTGTGATGCTCCTCCCTCTTCACATCAATTTTTCCTTTGTATCCTCTAGGTCTTAGTTTACTGTCACCTCTGCAGAGAACCTGTCCCTGGTCATCCTATACAAATACATTTTGTTTCCTTTAAAGGACTCATAAACTTGTAATTACGCATTTATTTCTTTGCTTGTTTATCATCTATTTTCTTCATTAGTAGGATGAGCATGGATTATAGCTTGTTTTTAACGGTCCTAGCCTATACCTATTGCCCCAGCAAATTATTATAGGTCACTCAAAATGTCCAGATTTAAAAGGTCGCCCTAAACTTTAGATTATAAGCATCATGAGAGCAGTACCAATGATTTTTGTTTGTTTTTGTTGTTATATATTTTAAAAATTTTACAAATACATACCAAGTTCCTAGGAGAAAAGTCCTCTTGAAGACCTAACTAACTCATGATTAAATTGTCACCATCAGGACTTCCCTGGTGGCACAGTATTTGAGAATCCACCTGCCAGTGCAGGGGACATGGGTTCAAGCCCTGGTCTGGGAAGATACCACATGCCACAGAGCAACTAAGCCCGTGCATCACAACTACTGAGCCTGTGCTCTAGAGCCCGTGACCCACAACTACTGAGCCTGCGTGTCACAACTACTGAAGCCCACGCGCAGAGAGGCCGTGCTCCGCAACAAGAGAAGCCACCGCAACGAGAAGTCCGCGCACTGCATCGAAGAGTAGCCCTGCTCTCCGCAACTAGAGAAAGCCCATTGCGCAACAACGAAACTTTTTCTTCCTACTTATCCATCTTCCTTCTTTCCTGATATTTATACCTCTACCAGCCTACCTTCAAAGATAAATAACTTTTTTATCCCCAGAGACTTAATTTGTATTTGATTCTTTCGCAGAATCATAATTTAAAAAACAGAATTAGAAAGCATTTAAAGAAATCAACTGGGAAGCCTTTAAAAATACTCATTAAGTCATACCTAGGGTAATCCTGATCTAACAGCCGGACACTAGGATGGTCCCACGTGACCCTGCCTCTTGGTATTCACACCCTTGTCTAATTCCCTGTCTTTGAGTGTGGGTTGCACCTAGTGACTCCTTCTCATAAACAGAGTAAGAGAAATTGGATGGAATGTCACCTCCATGACTAAGCAACAAAAGGCTATGACTTCTGTCTTGCCAGCCAGCCCCCTCTGTTGCCTTCTTGGGTGGCACACTTTGATGAAACAAACTGTCATGCTGTTAAGACCAGCATGATAGGGAACAGAGAGCAATCTTTGGCCAGCGCCCAGCAAACAACAGAGGACCTTAGTTCCACAGCCTGTGAAGAACTAAATCCTGCAAACAACCATGCATATTTGGAAGTAGAACCTTTCCCATCAAGCCTTGAGATGACTACAGCCCAGCCAACACCTGGCTGTAGCTTGTGAGAGAGGCTGAGTGGAGGGTCCTGTTAAGTCGGGCCAACATAAATGGCATTTTAAGCGGCTAAGCGTTGGGTTAATTTGTTATCTATTAGTAGATAACTAATGCACCTGGGTATCCTTTTCTATTCAGTTTTTCTCATCTCAAGTTCAGGGTGTTGAACATAAGTTATTTTAAGACCCTACTACCTGGATGCCCTGCAACCTTGTACTATCAGCCTTAAGTTGGTCTTCTCTGTTGCCTGGAAGGAGTTTGCCGTTCCTGGTTTTTTCTGTGGTTCTATAAACATTTCAAACTTACCCTACACAGGGGTTCTCAGCTGATAATGCCCCCATAAACTTAAATATCTAAGTCTAACCTTGGATATTTCTGATTCCCCCAAGTCCCTTCCCCTAACCTGGATGTTTCCCTGTGGTCTTAATTATTCCTCCTCCTTTACTCCTCTGTCAGAGGAGAAGTTGGTGCTCCTTTCTAATGACCACTTGTCTACCTCTCCTCATTCTTTTACTCCCTCCTACCTTCTCCTGGATTTTGTTATTGAAATCAAGCTTTTTCCTTTATTTTTTCTATTCCTATCTAGGAAGGCCTACCTTTTTGGTATAAATGTTGTTATAGCTCACCTATCCTTTAAAAAAGTAATAATAATAAACCCTTAAACAAAACAAAACAGCAACAAATGCTAGCTTTCTTTCTGCTGTAACTTCTTCCATTTTTCACCAGGAATAGTTTATACTAATTTCTCCTGTATTCCTCACTGTTTGTTCAACCATTTATAAACTTTTAGCCTATTTTCGTGGTAGAGCCACTATTCTAATAAACTGTAACTGTCCCTCTTCAATTTCCATTGTATTAGTACTGTGTCTTCCCCAGGCATTTGAAAGGTAAATCAGTGTATTTGTGTCCTTTGATCATTCCATGTTTATCTCCAGTTCAGTGCCTTCTTTTTTCTGCTTGTTGAAAGGGGATACTTTTCTTTATTTATTCTTTAAACAACGATGTATGAAGCACTTTCTATGTATGAGACCTTGCTCTAGGTACTACATCTATCTGTTATCTTAGACTTTTTCTTCTGCTTTGCCTCCATTTTTATTTTAGTTTTCATGGTTACCTGAAAACCATTATATGAGTTTCTTGTTAACTCCCAATGGAAGTCCTCATAACCGCCCATTTTTACATTTCCACTTGCTGAAACCTCAAACTTTACTTCTACCTTCATCTCTCTCAGCTTATGGTTAAATTAGTATATTGTGTGCATGTCTTCTTTTGTCTTTCCCCTCCACTTCCTCTCACTGCCGTTTCCCTAGATCAGGTTCTTATTCCCTTCCTGAACTACTGCAGTCATCTAACAGTTTCTCCTACTTTTAACCCATCTCTGTTCTGCTCTTTTCTGTTCTATTCCATTTTGGTTCTGTTTTATTCCTTCCCTCCCCTCCCTTCCCCCTCTTCCTCCTCCCTATCCATTGCCTTCTATTTTCTTTCCTTCCTACTAGTGCCATTACGTAAATTTGGTTTTAAAGACTACAACCTCTCTCAAAGCATTTGTTCTCAATCTTGGTTTATCAAGGCAAATCTAGCCGTTCAGATTTAATTGGTCCAGGATGGGGACCAATCAAATCACTGACTCAGGGAACATGAGAAGCACTAGTGTTTTTCCACTAATCATTGAATGAAACCTCCATTTCTTAATCTGACATTTTAAAATGTCAAACTATAGTTCCAAAATTTAAAATATCCTAATCCTTAGTACATTCTCATGTGGGTACTTAGCCAACAGAACCACTTGCTACACTCATATGTTACTTGAGATGTTATATTTCAGCTAGTAAAATTGCCATCTACAATTTGCAATTATAGCAAACCTGGTATCAGCGCTTCATCCTGATTTTCCCACTTGTCAAAATTCTACTTGATACATTCAAAACTCTTGCAAAATGTTAAGAAGCACAGTAAAACTTAGCACTCAAAAATGTGGGCAAAGGGCATGAACAGATATTCATAACAAATACATTGTTCATGGATATTAATCATAAGAAAAGAATTTACTGAATCAAATACAGATTGAAATGACAATAAGAGACTTGCTTTTTTCAAATCAAGTAATAGTGTTTTAAAAAAAATAATATTTCATTCCAACCAGGATCCCTTGAGACTAGCAACTTCATTTACTGCTATTAAGAATGTAACTTGCATTTTTTTTTTTGCAATATATGGCAAAATGTACAGCATCCTAAAATCATTCTTTTGATCTAGTAATCTCACTTATATAAATTTATTCTGAGGAAATGAACAGAAATTCAGACAAAGATTTATAGGTAAATATACTTACCAAAGAGTTGTTTATCATAGCAACACTGGAAAAATTAAATGGTCAATAGTAGGGGAATGGCTACATAAATCATCCCTATGTTGGAATGTTTCCATGAGAAATAATGTTTATAGAAGACTTAACAGCATAGAAAATTATGTATGATTAAAGTGAAAGTCATCTAACGACTTCTGTACACTATTGTGTGAGGTGAAACTCATTCCTAAGTCCTGATGTTCCCTTCCTAGCAGAGAATGTTGTACTTCCAGTCTTTCTTTTCTCCCTCACATGTTCTGCACCTTGAAAGGAATAACTTGACAGATGGGTGGATTTGAACACTCAGCTTTTCCTTTGTTTTTCTATTTTCATATCTTTTTGGCCCAAAGAACTCACATTCTGGATTTCCCTGTATGTAAAAGTTTTACAAGAGCAACCCCTAAGATAGGGAGGCCCACAAATATCCAGTATTGTCTATGTGGGTAAATCTACCAAACTTTATGTTCAGATGTGCTGGGTGATTTACATATATCACCTCACTTAATTCTCAAACAATTTAGTGTCAGTGACCATTCCCATGTTACAGATGGGGAGACTGAGGTTAAGCAGCACTTTTATTTACCTAGTGCTCCCCAATGACAGGCATACCTCATCTTATGGTGCTTTACCTTACTGTGCCTCTCAGATATTGCATTTTTTTTTTGAACACACTGAAGGTTTCTGGCAACCCTGCATTGAACAAGTCTATTGGAGCCATTTTTCCAACAGCATTTGCTCGCTTCACGTCTCTGGGTCACATTTTGATAATTCTCGCAATATTTCAAACTTTTTCATTACTGTTATGTTTGTTATGGTGATCTGGGATCAGTGATGGTTGTTGCTACTATTGTAAATGTTTGGGGGCACCAAGAACCACACCCATGTAAGATGGCAAACTTAATCGGTAAATGTGTGCGTTCTGACTGCTCCACTGACTGGCCTCTCTCTGTCTCTCTACCCTCCTCCAGCCTCCCTTTTCCCTGAGACACAACAAAATTGAAATTAGGCCCATTTATAACCCTACAATGGCCTCTAAGTGTTCAGGTGAAAGGGAGAGTCAATCAATGCAGCAAAGTTCATCGTCGCCTTAGTTTAAGAAATTGCCATAGCCACCCCAGCCTTCAGCAGTCACCACCCTGGTCAGTCAGCAGCCATCCGTCGACGTCCAGGCTGGACCTTCTGCCAGATAAAAGATGAGGACTCTCTGAAGGCTCAGATGATGGTTAGTATTTTTTGGCAAAAGGCATATTTTAAGTAAGGTAAATATACTTTTTTTAGACCTAAGGATGCTATTGCACACTTAATAGACTACAGTGTAGTGTGAACATAACTTTTACATGCACTGGGAAACCAGAAAGTTTGCTTTATTGTGGTGGTCTGGAACTGAACCAGCAGTATCTCTAAGGTTTGCCTGTAGAAACATGACTGAGAGAATATTAGGGAATAGGTGTGACTGACTACAGAACCTTTGCTTCACCCAATTAATATCACTACGCCCCTGGCAGAAGAGTCTGCTTCCTTTTAAAAACAAAGAACAAAAACTGAAGCAAAATAAAGTCTTAATTTGGATTGTAGGAAAGGAATTGATTTCCCAACACTTTTATCTTAGAATTTCTAGGAACCTCCAGGTATAAGTTGAAGTGTCAAAAAATTACATAATAAACATCCAATTTTCAGGCAGTGGTTCTGGGGGAGTGAGAAGCCTGAGGTGAGAGGATGATTGTGCAAATCACTGCCCTTTTTGCCCCTCTTCCCTGAGCCGTGAGTGTCCATGCCAGAGAAGAACCATCTCCAGGAACTCCTTCAGCAATGTGGTATCCTCTGTAAGATGCTCTCTAATAGCCCTTGCTGCCGTCACCACTCCAGTAATTGCTTGTAAATCCTACTAAACACTTTGGTCCATTTGTTAAGCTCTGATGTGCTTGGAACTAATGAACCAGAATGAGAAGTCATTCTTGGAATAATCTCTTGGGAATTACATGCCCCAGGAAAACACCAAGTTCCTTCCCATCAGAGATGATGGTGTAGAGCAAAGATCCATTGTATGGTGGGCCAGCATGTAAACGCGTGTGCAGGATGCCTCATTTCTGGGGAGGCAAGATGCACCTGGAGGCTTCCTTAGTCATGACATCAGTGGGTGTCAGCGGGACACAAATCAGATGCTAACTCCAGGAATAATTACCCTCCTCGTCATCGCCAAGAAGCATTTGAAAAGTGCTTTTTTGACTATAGCACTGAGTTGGACACAGAACCTCAAGAATGGACAATATACATATCATCATAGAATTTATAATGGGTATTCTCAATATGTCCTCATTCTCCTATTGAGAAAACAGAGGGAAAACTCCTGAGTGAAATAGAAGTGGCACCTCCTACGCCCTTTGTCTGTCTTCATATTAGACATGATAAGGAAATGAATACTAATCCACACTCTTATCAACTTACAACTTTCACTTGATACCCACCATGTATCCAGGTCCCATTCTGGATGCAAAGTCTCACATAAGGGGCTTCCTAACTCTTTCTATTCCTTTCCATTCATTCCATAGTCTTGTAATCTAAACGTTATATAGCCTCTGAAAAGATATTTCAGAAACAATATTTCTATCAAGCAAGTCTCCTAGCAATAAGCTACCAAACACGCCTTCTTTAGTTATTTGCAAAGTTTAGACATGTCAACCTAGCCTGGAAGCTTGAAAAATCATCTATGGGTATACTTTACAATCAACCCCTCCTTCCCTACTGTCCATTTCCTACTATTGTTCAATACAAAGTTTTCCAGCAAGACTAGATTTTTGATTGTCTCCCAAGCATACCAGGTTGTGTTGTCTCTTAATAGCTATACATACAGTTTCATGAACCTAGATTCCCTTCTCCCACCCCTCTCAGCTCATCCAAATTCCATCCTGTTTGCTATCTCAAACCTGAGTAGGAAAAACTTTCTCATGGGAAAGTGCAATAAGTATAAAGATTTTTCCAAGTCTGGCAATGTTGAGTCTTTGGGAAGAAATGTCCTGTCCTTCACAGGACAATTTGAATTGTATACAAGAAGGTGTCCTTCATTATCTTCCAAAAGGAAGAGAAGAATTATAACAGTCAATTACTTTCTTCTTCAAGAGAGATAGATGACTGTAAGGTAGGCTGATATGGTAGCTCCTCTTGGTCCCTGGAATAGATATGCGAGAAGATACAGAAATAGAAGTTTTAAAACACATTGATCTTTACTTTTCTGCTGGCTAAAGTGAGACCAAATGATGTAGTCAGACAAAACTGATGTGTATCTTTAATGATTTTGAAGTTCTGGATATAAGACTTAGAAAACAGTAAGAATAGCAAGTGTTGCTTTTTCAACTCCTTTTCCAATTGAAGGCTGTGAGTTTGGCAGGGAAAGTAGGATATGAGTCGGGAACAGCTGGTTGCGTAGATGGTGTCAAAGCAGAATTTGTTTTACTGGACCATGGCTTTCCAGAACAAAGAGTTCCTGGCAAGAGATGGTGTTCGTCTCACAGGGAGTGTGGGAGGAGAGTTGCTGACCTGACCAGAGGGCTTCAAAATGAAATTTGTAGAACAAAGTGAAAAATGTCCAAATAAAACTACAAAACTGGATGCCCCTGAGGATAACAATGACACAAAGAGAAGCATTGTGGTGCAGGCACTATTCTGTTATTTTTAGGAAAAGACAAAAAGGCAGAAGATTAAGACGCTTGGGTCCTAGATGTCTGTATTCCAGTGCAGGGCAGCCCCTGCCCTCTTCCCCTGGGTTTGCTCTCTGCCAGCTCCCTGGAAATCTTCTTGTTGGTGTGCTTTGGCTGCAGCCCCAGACTGTTTGGGCTTCTTATTCAATTCTGATCAGGGTGGAGGGCAAGTAATTGGCCTAAGACATCTCAGTCTTGAACCAAAGGCGTACTGTCCCTGGTGGGTCCACCACCACAGCCAGGATGCTAAGTGTCTCTGCTCCAGGTTTTCTGTGCAGCCAATGAGGCTAAGATCTCAAGTGCCAAGTGGTGAGTTTTGGGCATCTGCGTACATCTCAGCTCTGCCTGGGCTGACCTGCTGCTCTGAACTGAGTTTCTGCCTGATTTCCTTCTTTTAAATATCCTTGTTTGAGGCACCTAATACTTCAACCATAATCAGGGACATGTCCCGAACTCTAGAAAGTGACTGTACCAGTACAAAGTGGATATTAAAATTAAGGGATTTAGGGTCAGACAACCTGAGATGGAATCCCACTCATTCCACTTACTAATCTCTGTGCCAATATCCTTATTTGTAAAATGTGGATTGTTGTAGTGCTGAAAGTCTTAAAGAAGTTAGTGCATGTAATAACTTAGTTCAACACTTAATTCATCATAATGACCCAATATGTATTGCCTCTTATTCATTCTCTCATTATTTCATCATTATTATTATCAACCTCAGGTTCTGCCTGATGTCTTTCTTCAGGGCTGATCAGATGCTGGACACCTGACATTTATGTGTAGATATCTTGTTACTTCTTAAAGCCCCACCCGCTGGGACATTGACCTGACACTTGGAATTTGTTCATCAGGCGCCATATTGCACATTCAGCACTGCTGTTCATCAGGTTAATTTAACATTGTGCTAAGGGCTGCAGTCCAAGCTTTTCAACTAGGTAAGAACCACACAGCCTTTCTCTATACCCTCATAAGCAAGTTTCTACCTGTACCTAACATCTTCCTCTACTTTGCTGGCCTCATTATGTCACCCCATAAGCAGGGGAAAAAACAAAGTCAATGGATGTTTTCCCGCAAGACAAAGGATACTATTTCATGAGACTTTAATTGGGTGATATTAATGACTGGAATGTGGCAGGAGAAAGAAATACTCATTTGAAAAGGGAAAAAAAAAGATCATGTTAAGTGTACCAGAGATTTATCTTCAAATACTTGAAGTCTTGTCCCGGAGACTTAGCAGCGTATTTATTTTGTGTTATTTCTGTCAGCAGATCTAGCACCAATAAGTAGAAATTATAGGGAGGCTAATGCCAGCTAATTAAAGATGAGCTTTCTAACAATTAGAGTTTGTGAAAAATAGAATGAAATGGCTCCACATCTTTGTCTTTCTTCAGGATTCAAGAAACAATAACAACTACATTAAATAAATGTAAGGTAATAATTACTCCCCCTTGAGTTTAGGGTCAGTTTAACAGCATGATCTCCATTTTCTATCTTCTGTGCCCAGCCCTGGGCCTTCCAGATTCTAAACATAAAGTTATTTCTAAAGCTGAAAACATTCCTAGTGCAAAGGAAAGCTACAGACACAAAAATAAAAGTAGATTCCGATTCTGACAGAGGCCTTTAACACATAGGCCAAAAAGTTAGCAGAATATTCTAAACCCCTAACAGAAATCAAGAAATTTCTTCAAAACCTCCAGAAGTTATCCTTATCTTCCTTACTGCTTTGTATATTGTATTTCTTCATTCTACCTAATTTCAGGACATGACTGAGACTGGTCTAGTTAAAGGATAAGTTAACAGATGTTTGGAGACCTGAAGCCAGATCCATCCACGTGGTGAGACAGCTGTTGGGTGCAGAAGGTCAGTCTGGCACACAGAGCACCTGCTGTAGTATAAGACTGAGCAGAGCTTTCTTTTGGCCCAAATCACAGGTAACAAGCTCAGCGGGGAGCTGGGTTGCCAGGGAGGCTTGGAACTGGCTAAGAGTGTGTCTCGGCCAACAACAGGAAATCCTGGATTGGGCAGAGTTGAGAAGTCACAGTGGGCAAAAGTCTGTTATCAGGCACCACCGGACTCCACCTCTCCACTCCAGCCTGTTGTTTAAAGGAGGAACTTGGTCCTTGGGAAAGAATATGGAAATAAAACAAGGTAAAGACTCAGACCCACAGGGACAGGGTAGTTAGGAAGGTTATGATAACACAGAATCAGGTACAGTGACAAAAAGGCAGAAAGACAATAACCTTTATAACTAGATGCAACGTGTGGGATAAGGGGAGGGGAGGATTTGAGTCTGAAAAACAAGGTAGAATCCAGAGCTGACCATAGACATCGTGTATTTCCCCAAGTCTTAGTCTCTCCCTAGCTCAGTTCCCAGGCGTGATCATGGGACCCATGAAGAACCTCAGCTAATGCTTTAATCTCACATAAACTGGGGTTTTAGGCAACATTCTATCAAAGTTGAGAGCACAGAATCTGGAGCCAGATTACCCTGATCAAATCCCAGCTCTGCAATCCACTCCTTGGGTGGTCCCAGGAAAGCTACTTAACCTCTCTGCAGTCCGTTTTCCTCCTGTGAAACAGTAATAGTCATAGTCATGCCATAGGGTTGCTTGAGGGGTAAATGAGTTAATATAAGTGAAGCTCTGAGAATGATATCTGACACATAGTTAGAAGTGTCATCTAACAAATACAACAAAAAGGGTAGAGTCTTCTATTTGAGAGCAGCTATAGCACAAACACCAATGTCCTAAACGTGGCGATAGTGAAGATGGTGGTGATTGTTTGCAAACACTTTGCCCTTAACTACTAACTCTCAGGACTTCGTCTCTTCACTGGATCTTCTTCATTTCCTCTACATGGTTGATCACTGGCCTCTTTTCACAATTTTACTTAATTAAGGAAATCTTAACTATGATGTCTTAAGAGGTTCTCAGGCAAGTAACATTCCACTCTGAAAGAAGCCAGATATGTAAGAGCCGCTAATGAATGGGTGGAGGGGGTGGGGCTTGGAGGACAGCGCAAGCTCTTGACTGTGCAAGTGGGATGGAGTCCCCTCCAATCACCCTTCATGTTGATGAACACAGACAGAAATATAAATATATTTCCCCTCTTCATGCTTTCAAGGTTCTCATATATCACAGTTCTCCTGAGAAACAGAACCAATAGGAGATCTATATCTATGTCTGTGTCTCTATCTATCTAGAAAGAGATTTATTGTAATGTGTTGGCTCATATGATTTTGAAGGCTGAGAAACCCCTCGATCTGCCATCTGCAAACTAGAGACCCAGGAAAGCCAGTGGTGTAGTTGGAAGGTCCGAGAGCTGGAAGAGCTGGTGGTGTAGATTCCAGTTCAGGTCTGAAGAGAGAAGATCAAAACCCCAGCTCAATGGTCAGGCAGAGTGAACTCAACCTTCTTCTATCTTTTTGTTCTATTCAGTCCCTTGATGGATTGTGTGAAGCCCACTCTCATTGGCGAGGACTGTCTGCT
This sequence comes from Pseudorca crassidens, assembly GCF_039906515.1. Classification (NCBI taxonomy): domain Eukaryota; kingdom Metazoa; phylum Chordata; class Mammalia; order Artiodactyla; family Delphinidae; genus Pseudorca; species Pseudorca crassidens. The sequence goes on from NC_090304.1 coordinate 103,224,938, forward strand.
TTCCTCAGTCCATCGATGCCAATGTTAATCTCTTCCAGAAACACACTCACTGAACATCCAGAATAATGTTTGACCCAACACCTAGGCATCCCTTTGCCAGGTCAGGTTGACACATAAAATTAGCCATCACAGTCCCCCATGGTAATGACTGAGCCAAGTGGTGCAGCAGAAAGAGCATGCACCCAGCTCAAATCCTGGGCCAACCCTACCTGGGTATCCTTGGGTCCGTTACCTCACCTTTCTGAATCTCCATTTCCTTATCCATCAGGTGAACTTAACATTAGCCATTTTCTGGAGTTGTGACTATTAAATTATATTGGCTATACAAGGCCCATAGTAAAGTGCCTCCTTATAGAGAATCTTCCACCTCTTTCTTCTATTTAATTATTATAGAAATAGATAAAGGTGCAGATGCAATTCTTCCAAGTGCTTCTGACTCCATGCTTCCCTATACCAGGTGTTAGCAAAAAGCCCCGAAGAGGGACAGAGTTGATTAAACAGAGGCGGCTGATGTCTGGGATGCTTAGTAATGGAGTTCCCCATATTTCCTCTGGGTCTTCAGGCATTTTCTGAAATGGAACTGAGTACAATCAACAACGGGCCCACTTCAGTGATCAAGGAGGTGGAAAGATCAGCAATGAGAAGAAATTTGTTATACATGATGGGTGCAGAAATCGGTTTATGAGAACTGTTGACAAGTCTTTTCTGTAGAAGAACTAGGGGCTCCCTCTGAAGCAATGAAGAGGCAATTTAGTCACACAAAGAAAATTCAGTGTTTAGTAGGAACTGAACGTGCAGAATTCATTCCCACAAATGGTGAAACAGGTTAAAAACGTTAAAAGTTCAACTAGGGTGAGAGAGACTCATTGATTCGTTATGGAGGGAAATGGGGTTTACAGCCTTCATGTTTTAATCACGTGATGCTGTTCCTGACAGACAGAATACTGTTGATGGGTCCCAGGGCTGATCCAGGTCATCGGCATAGAAAAGGGCAAGAATCTCCCCAAACGTCTAGGCCATTCTCAGCACTCTTTGATCCAAGACAGTGGTCACTATAGAAGCCAAGATGAGACAATGTCTAAGAACAGGGATTCTGGAATCTGAGTGCACAAGTTCCTATCAAGGCTCCAACTCTTATTCCAAATGTGATCTTGGGAAAGTTATATAACCTCCCTGCTTCAGTTTGCCCATACATAAAACAAGGATGGTAATGGTATTTGCCTCACAGTTTTGATGTGAAGATTAAATGAGCTGCCTACGTAAAGACTTGATCACAGTGCCCAGTACATAATAAGCGTTCCATCAATGTTGATCATTGTTATTGTTGTGGGTGTTATAATTAAGATTGAGTCAGATATTAGAAGTCAGAGCTAAGTCAGGAAAAGAGGAATCCAAATGTTGTCCCTCCAAAATAGGTTTCTAGTTTTCTTTCTAGTCTTGGAAGGAAAAACTACCTGTCTTGTTAGAATCACTCAAAGTCCTATGGAGCATGTGGAAAATTCAAACTGAAAACGCTTTGCTGAAGTGGGTTCTATCAACAGTGCTGTGGACATGGCTTGTCCTGTTTGGGTACCAAAGTCTTGACTCTAAGAGTCAGGTCAGGGTAACTCATTTCAGAGAATTGCCTTTAAAACTACGTGGAGTTTTATGAACATACTCAAAAGGATTTTGTGAGATTGTATGAGCCAACACTTGGGCCTGAGGATAATATACATTTTACTATAAATTTAATTTAAGCATAAACCTGTACCATAAAGTGTAAGTTTCACAGAGTCTTTCGATATGAATTTCCAGTTCCTCTCACTGTTTACACCTTCAGCCCTGAGTAACAGAATAGCCTCTGTCTAGCTTCTTCCAAATCATTCCACATGGTCTTCCTGTATTAGTTTTGTCCTGAGGTCATTATCCTGGTCACCATCTGGAGATAGTTCTTGGTTTATAGCAGAGTTTCTCAGCCTTGTTGATGTTGACATTTTGGGTTTGATAAGCTTTTTGTCATTGGGGCTGTGCTGTGCTTTGTAGGATGTTTAACAATATTTCTGGCCTCTGCTCACTAGATACAACTAGCACATCCTCCCCTCACCCAGATGTGACAGCCAAAAACGTCTCCAGACATTTCCAAATATGTCCTTTCCGACTGGGGCAGGGGGCAAATCATCTCTGCTTGCAGACCACTGATCTAAAGGCATTTACCCAAAGATCACTTGAAGAATATAAAAAATGATGATATTAATAAAAAGGGAAATAACAGCACCAGTTAAGTACTGTGTGGGCCAGTGTTTCATGCACAGCCTCTGTAAAGATTCAGTGTTACAGCATCAGAGCACTGCAGTGGTTGCACAGCATGAGACATGGATCCTGACTCCTTGGGCATGACATTATTTATGCCAGTTTTATCATTTGTAAAATGGGAGTAAGAGTTCTTCATACAGAGAATGTGTGTGTATGTAGTGCTTAGAACAGTGGCACATAAAATATACTCTCTCTCTATTTTCTGTTATTATCTGATTTGCATTTGCAGAAACCTTATGGCATAGGTCTTATTATTAGTCCCATTTTATTGATGAGGATATAGAAGTTCAGAGAGGATAAAGAAGTGTCTTGCCCATATAAATACATGGCAGAATTGAAATGATAACCCAGGTCTGTCCAACTTCAATTTTGATACTCTTATCTCCTTGTCCCCAGTACTTAATTACTTAGAAGGCTTGTTTACTTAAATATGCTCCACATATTTTTTTCTTTTTTATTGCAAGGAAAGCAGTGCTTATTTTTAATTTTAATTTTATTTTAGTTTTTTAGCCTTACTAAGGTATAAATGACACATGTGAACTGTATATATTTAAAGTGTACAACTTCATGTTTTGATTTATGGATTCATTGTGAAATGATTACTGCAGTTAAGCTAATTAACATATTCATCTTTCTTTCCTTCTTTCTTTCTTCCTTCCTTCCCTTCTTTCTTTCTTTCTCTCTTCCGTGGGAATCCCATACCTCTTAGGAAATTGCAAGTATGTAATCCGGAATTGTTAATAGCAGTCACCAAGTGGCACATTAGATCCCCAGAATTCATTCATCTGACATAACTGAAACTGTATCCTGGACCAATATCTCTGCCTGTCTCTCTAATACATGGTCTTGTTTTGAATTCCTTCAGGGATGAACCGGTGCCTATTTCCTTGTTTTGAAGAATTAAGTAAAACATCATACTTAAGACACCAAACACAGTGGCCTGCATATAGTCAAAATGCAATACGTGTGGGCCATTGTCATTGAAATGACCCAACTGTGGGGGGGAACTACAAAGTAGATGAAACTTACTGTGCAATATTATTTACCTCTATTCTTGCCTGTAGCTACTCACTACAGCTAGACTCTAGGAAGCTACCCAGTCTCCTAATACCTGAGGCTCTATAGTTAGCTGTACTACATGGAGATACCAAAAAAAAAGATGTGCCCTTCATTTATTTTGGGCATTGTGGAAGACCCTATTCATTGGTGACACTGCATTTCTAACCTCCTTCTTCCTTCCCTGCTCCAATACAGAGGCGGGAAAAATTAAATACAATTTTCTCCTGACTCCCTTGCAGCTAGAGATCTCAGAGTCCTTTAACATAGTTCTGACCTAGAAATACAAGTCCAAGTCTCCTGGGAGCTCTGGGAAAGCTTTTAGTTCTCCTGATAAAGGACAAGCCCAGCGACCCCCTCAAATCTCATCTTGTTTGAATGCTGATGCTGTATTTGAAGAGGCAACAACAGTCTTCCTCTGTAGAGGAAAGATCTAGGGGATCAAGAGAACACAGCCCTAATCCACGAAGCTACTGAATTAATGCTGGCAAAACTCTCATCTAGATTGTTACATCAAAAAACTAAACCTCTATTTGCTTAAGACGTTAACAGATATAGACATAGATTATGCATTTTTGTAGGGCAGGAAGGCAGTGGGTTGGTACATATACATATACAGGGGGTGGTTCCTTTTTTGTGAAGGAAGAGACAGAGGATGGGCAGGAAGAATTCAACTGTTTTTAAATTTCTGGCAAACATACAGTAATTTTACCATTGTGGCCTCATTTACTCCTCAGCAACCTTCTGCTGTTAGATTTTACATTCTCCCTTTTACAGATGAGAAAAATGAGGTCAGTGAGATCGTATAACTTGCTCAAAATCACACAATTAGTAAGTGGTAGGGCCAGCATCAGAAGTGAGAATTAAGTAACAATGTACCTGTGCACAAAGCGTGCTTTTCCAGTACATCAGAATAAATGCCTTAAACCTAGCAGAGGAAAAGAATTAGATCTCTGAAATACCTAGACCTGAAGGACTATCTTTATCAGGAATAAGGGATGAGAGAAATCTCTCATCTCAGGCGCACACTTTTGCTTCCCATTTGGCTCTGATAAACTATGAAACCTGGTGATCTGTCTCCTTCTGAGTAGAAGGAAGTCGTTTTTCAGCTTGTGCTGCTGTCCTCAGAGCCATTTTGCCAATCTCTACCTGTCCTAAGTTCTGGCTTGGAAAGCATGCTTTTCCTGGTCCCTTCCAGCGGGTATGATCTTCTTTGATGAACAGAACCCACAAACCTGGAGTCTTTACACCCAGTTCCCCAACAATCTCGAGGACATGATTTTGACAGCTGAGTGATGTTAACCAACTGAGAAATGCAAAACAGAACACAAAGAAAACCCCCATGGGATACTGTGCTGAAAGGATCACACTAGCTTTATTAACCCCCAGCAAGCATCTCAGGAGGGCAGGCATGGGCTGGTATGAAGATGACTCATACTGCTTCTCCCGGGAGGTCACCTCAGTCTCTTCTGGGCCTAAAATTCTTGGGAGAAAAAGGATAACACAACTGTGAGTTCCTACTTTGTGGGTGGTGGAGACCGTTTCATCAGCGTTCCACAGAGTCACCACAGTTGTATGTTGCTCGGCCTTGGTAGGGAGCAGAGCTGGAGGTGGTGGACTCTTGTTGGGGAGTTTCCCTGGACAAGCCCAAATCCAAGCAGAGCTGCCGGCTTCTAACTGGAAGCTGACAGCTTTCTACTGTCATCCCAAGCTCAGGGTCAGCTGTGTAATTGTACTTGCCGTGATGCCAGCGTGTGCCCTTTAGAAAGGCAGCTGGCCACCAGCTCTGCTTCTTCTCTTATTTTAGTCCCTGGATTCCGCGTGAGGCCTCTCTCAGTCCTCAGGTCTGTAGGACAGCAGCACTGTCCTCTCCTCCCATCTGGCACCACCTCGTTTCCCATGGATGGGGCTTGGGGGGATCCCAGCATGGCTCTGGGGTCACTTCTCACTCCAGTTGTCCCAAGACCAGTCTCCAAAAAGCAGTTGTGGGAAGTGCAAACCACCGAGTGGGACTGAGTGTGAAAGCTTCAATATTATAAAACATTTTGAAGGGAAGCTCAAAGGTCCCACCTGTGACAACCCAACGTGATCACTTTGGCGGCTCCATAAACACATGTGGACACAAATCTCACTCAGTTCCTGGGTTCCATCTGAAAGCCCAGCACCCAGCAGTCACCTTTGTGATACTCTGAATTTTTGCCCAGTGCAAAAGCAATAATCTTCAACTGGAGAGACCCTCAGAAATCATCTCTCATCTAATCTGAGAAACAACGCTCACAGTAAGATGCCCATCTCGAGCTGGAACAGTTCCAGTGATGGGAGATCTTAAAGAAGGGCTTGAGGAATGCTGGGCAGTGGTAAAAATAAGCCTTGGGGTGGGGGCAGAGCTGCAATGACCTTTCATTTCTTATGCATTAGGGATATGGAACAAGCATAGTTACTTGCTACAAGTATTTTAAAAAAAAACAAAACTCTCAGGACTTGCAGAAGGTATAAAATAAATTGGAATTCTTTCCTTTTACCTACATATGGCTGCAAACATTTTCCCTGCATCCTGCCCTTGGTACTTTACTGCCTGCACCACTCAGAACTAACATTCTCCTTATGCAGTCCCAAGCATGGACCTCCATGTCAACTGTTTGGAGATTCTAGTTTTAGAGAGTGGGGGCCTTGAAAGACAAAAACAAACAACAACAAAACACTGAAGGAAACAGCTGCAAAAACATCAGGGGATGAAGAGAAAGAAGGAGGAAGATCTCTTTCTAGAGGCCTGCATCTCAAGGGTGATCCATAGACCTAATGTGGGAGCATCACCTGAGAACTTGTTAGAAATGCAAATTTTTAGACCTCCCCCCACCCCAGACTTAGTGAATCTAAAATTCTGGGGTGGGGTCCAGCAGAAAGTCTGAGAACTTCTCTAATGCCTTTGATGAGAAGAAGCCCTCCATTTCCTAAGGCAGCAAATCCTACCTCTATTGAGATCTCTTCTAATAGTTCCCTTTCTCCTTGTAACAAGCTGAATGACATCTCTTTCTCTGGAATTCTCAGCTCTCCCTTTCCTCTTTTGGAATAACCTGGACTTATGCTTTAATTTAGCCATTGCCTTTGACTCACCTATCTTCATGATACTTTTATTATTCCCATTTTAGAGATGCCAAAGGCTGAGGCTCAGATTCATCTGGGAAGCACCCACTAGCTCAGAGCTCTTTGCAGTAAATGATCAGAATTTCTGGTAATACTGGCTGAAGCTGACAGTCCTTATAGAATAAAAATACCTGGCAAATAAAAATCTTAAAGGGAGAAAAAAATGCTAACGGAAGAAAATATTCCTGGCAGGTATGATGCAGATAAAAGTGACGCTTTGTGAGTGTTACTGAATGAAAATATTAGCTGAATAAAAATGTGAACTATAGACACAAATGTTAATAGCTGAACATTCCTGGTAATGCACAGCAAGTAATATTGCTGGAAGAAAATATATTAACTGCAGGAGAAAGGAAAGGAGCTCAAGTGATTTATAACAAACACCTCGAGTGGAGGATGCTTCCTATGGTAATAGATTGCTGTAACATTCACAGCTCCAGTGTCAAAACGTCTCACCCTGTCTTGGCAATTTGTTTTTTTTTTTTTTTTTTTTTTTTGGTACTCCTGCAAGATGGCTTTCTGTTCCAGCCACCAACAGCATGTATTCATTTATAAAAGAATTGTTCCCCATGCTACCCTGGATTGTTTGCCAAATTGCTCTCCTGTATAGCTCGTACACCTGGCATCATACACTCTGTGACACCACTTCCCACCTCCTCCATCATCAGAGGAATGGGACTGCAGACACCAAGGTCCCCAGACAGGGTCTGTTGTGGTGGCCTTATTAAGAGAAAGCTGAATTGAAACGAGGTCCCCATATTCTGCAAACAATTTTCTTGATCTCACTGCTCAAAGGAAACTTAAGAAAGGAAAGAAGTGTGTTGCCAGCCTCTGTCTAGAAAAGGTAATTTTTTTGACACGTTAACTTAATTACATGAATGAAACAAGGAGTTCTCTCTAACCCACCATGACAAATGAAAAGAGCCCTTTTCTGCATGTCTACACAAATGGACTTTGTGGTGCATTGTGGGAATTGTCAACCAATATGGATGAGTTGGGGTTTTTTTGTTGTTGTTTGTTCTCATTTTTATCTATTTATTTATTTTTTTGTAGCAAGGCTGATATTTTGCATGTCAGTTGTAGATAGTCTTTCTTCCCAGTACTGCCTTTGTTTTATCCATCTGATTTCCAAACTTTCTCTCGGCCTTACCAGGACTTTTCAGGTTCAAATCGGTGGAGAATAAATTTAAAAAGGACGTTGCAGCAGTCTGTCTTACTAGGTAGCCAACCCCTATACCAACCTTTGACAAATAGTAGGCAGCCAATAAATATTTATGGAATAAATGAATGAAATACGTGTCTGGAGCTGGGTATCTTTCATTCACTTTAATGGTTACCCGCAACCTGTCAAAATACTGAAAGCAAGTGAATTTCACCCTTCAGTGTACCAGACTGTGAATTGGGAGGCATATAGGGTGACTTATGCCATGGAACGTTGGTTTAAAGAATCCTTCCTCTGCCCCCCATCTTGTTTTACCACAGGGTCTGAAGTGGTTAATGCCTGCAGGGTGCTTGGCGAATGGCTAATGTTGTGTGAATATCAGGGTAAATAATTACTGTTCTGCCTTTAGGAGACAGCTTCTAGACAGAGAGGAGCCGGGAGCCTCAGGGGACCTCTGCCAGGGCTAAGGAACTCTGCCAGGGGTTGGGCGAGAGCAAGATCAGTCATGTGGCCTCTGCTTTAGGCACAGGTGCTGTCCCAGAGAACCTGAATCCTGGTGGGGAGAGGGTCCATGTGGAGGTGCTCTGCATGGGGAGCTGCAAGAGATAAGCGGCCATCCACCCACAAATTTCACCCCTCGCACTTATCTCAAATGCAGTTAGGCGGGGGCAGGACTCTGGTGGTATGTTTTTTATCTTCAGAGGTTTTAAGATTTTTATTCTGTTTTTTCGTGGGATAGGAAGTTGCTTATGACAGGAATACATGGGGATGTGGAGAATCTAACCAGCATCCAAGGCTCTGCTCTGTCAGATTCTCCCCTCTTGTCCCTGCTTCTCCAGCTAAGGTTGCATCCCATCCTTTTTGCTCAAATAGCCTTATGAACTGAAGCTGGCTTGGGTTTGATCCAGGTAGGTTGTGCCCTCTTTATAAGAGGGTTGGCCCCAGCCATCAATCAGGCAGGTCCTGATTCTTCCACCAACTTGCCGTGTGGTTCCAGTGGGAGATTTTTCCTCTCCAGCCTTCCTCTCCTTGATCATAAAATGGGGTATGATGACAACTGCCTTTCTGACCCACAAAGGGCTATGGTGAAGATAAAATGAAATAATAAGCGAGAAAGCTCTTGAAAAGGTGACAACTACATATATAGATTTATTATAACATGGAGGTTTTAACAACTGTGATCCTTTTGCATAATCCTGAGAAGAAATGGAGAAATAAAACAGAGAGGCAGCTAGAGGGAAGGGCAGGCAGCCTCCCTGACAGGTTGTGGAGGTGAGAATTGGGACTCTTAGAGCGGCAGTGCTAGGACCTGGGGAGAGAGAGGGGAGCCGTGGAGTTAAGCTGAATTTCAGCCTCACGACTGTGCTGGTGAGGACCATCTGATCCAAATCAGAGCCAATCTCCCCAAACCTGAGTGGGAAGGGAGATAATGTGATAAAACAGAAATGATCTGGGGCTGGATACCTGAGTCCTGATTCTCTCAAGTGTGGTGTCCTTGGACAGGACCACTTAACTTTTCTGAGTGTCAGTTTCCTCATCTATAGAATGGGGGTGATTTTAGAACCTGCTGATAAGAGTTGTGAGAAGGGGCGGATGCAGTCATTTGTGTGAAACCCTGGTACGTTTTAGGCTCTTAGTGAGCACTGAGCCCTTCATTTATTCCCTCATTGATTCAGAGCATCTCACAGTCCTGGGTTAGTGCCTTGTCCCGTGAGATCACTGGAAGTTAGGACTTTTTCAGTGTTAACTGCAGCTGGTTCATAAACACCATCACTGGCAGTAGTTCAGAGAAGTGAGAATACATTACTCTACCTCTGTCTGTACCTCAGCTTATTCTTTCTTGATCACAGAGGACCAGAGGGTTTGGGTTCCTTTGCTGGCTCAGGATCCTCTTCCTTTTGCTGCTTGGGTGTGGGAAGGCCTCCTCTGAGCCAGGCTCACCGCAAGGAAGGAAAAACAATAGGCTTGTTGCCTTTTCCTCTGTGCAAATGCTCCCAGAGGTATCATATAATCAGAGCAGGGCTGTGACAACCAGCGTTTCTCGGCTCTCCCCGTATCCCAGGCGTAATACAACATTAGAAGCAATTAGAGATTGTTCTAAGTTGTTTGTAAGATGATTATTATAGCCGTTGCAGGGACATTTCAAAATAGTGGAGTTAAGGATTACAGTGTGTTACACATTTCCCAAGCTGCTAATGGGGGTGGTGCTGAGAAGCCTGAGAGCAGATATAGCTGAGTCCAGCCCATCACCCTGCCAATGAGCCTCAGGGACAAGATGTGCATGTCCGGTGTGGGGCAGTGAGGGCCAATGGCAGGTGTCATCTCCCTTGCAGAGCTGCCCAGCAGTGGAGGCTCAGCACTTCCAGGAGGGGCTGGACCACCTTATTCTGTTGCTTCCCTAGATGTCACATCCCCTTGATCTCAGAAATGAAGCATCTAACAATAGCATCTCTAGACATTGTCCCTTCCCTCTGTTCCATCTAGCTACACACACAAATACTTCACTAAACCTGATCTGGAAAATCTTGAACCCCAATCTTTCACGATTGCAATTAAGGCCACTTCTGTTCAGAGGAAACAGAAAACACCAGGGCAGCCTCCTGTCTAGAGTTGTTCACTTGCCTTTCCTTTTTAATGCTCAGTAAACACCATTCTTCTAGCTCCTCAGGCACAGAATCATGGGGCTGCTTTGTACTTCTTTCCTTTCTTTTCGTGCCAAGGACTGTTTACTGTGCTCCTACCACCATATGCCAAGCCATGTTCTATCTATGTGCTTGGATTGTAGCAGTGGACAAAACAAAACCAGTCCTCATGAAACCTGATTTATAAGACAGTAAATAATGTGATCAGTACTAAGGAGAAAAGAAAAAGCTGAGCAGTTGAGAGTTATTAAGAAACTCTGATGTCTATGACAATGGTCTCTTTACCGGGGTTTCCCCTCCCCTCCTAAAGCCCGACTCTGCTGTCATCTCGGACATAGGTGAAAGTTTTATGGCCTCTCTGTGACCTTCACAGACAGGTTCCAACCCTTAGCCTGGCCTTCTGGGTCCTGTATGTAATATCCCCAGCCTGTTTCCACTCTATCTTTCTCGGCTTCACAATGCCTGTGTTATAGCCAGAATTCACTCACCATTATTCCCCAACGCCCCCTGCCCTTTCATTCCTTATGGGGTAGCATTTTTGGGAAAAGGAAGCTAATATTTATTGAGCTTTGCTAACAGACAGAACTTTGTACAGCTTTCGTGTCTTCTCCTTTAAATTCCATAACAATTCTATGATGTATAAGGTGAAAACACAGAAGTTGCCTTGCCTGAAGTCACACAGTAGAATGTGCCAGAGCCACGATTCAGATCTCCATCTGTCTGAGCCCAAATCTGAGGCTCTTTCTCCAAACTTATTACACAACGTATTGTGACTTTCCCCGATTACACACTGAAACTACCCGAAGAAGAGCTGTGAGTATTCACCTTTGTGCCACCTGGAGCGACTGGAACAAAACGTCACACAAACTAAGTGAAAAAAATATTATCTGAATTAAATTTCTTTGAATAGAACTGAATTAGATTGAACATGCTTTCATATGGCCATTAATCAACAGATCTTTCTGTTAAAGTCTTGTGCAGATTTTAACCTGCTAGCTCTGTCTGTCCACCCTTAGTGATCTCTGTTTTCCTCTCCCGACTCCTCCCCTTGTTCTCTGAAACTCTCCATGGGCCCAAAGCTGGACCCAACAGAGAGCCTTTCCAAGGTTAATAATGGTAGGTTTCCTTACCTATGACATTCAATAGTCTTTTCTTTACATTCTCCCTCCTGCCTCATTTTCCCATTTGAGATCCCCTTATGGACAAGCAATCCCCTGCCCAAATTTCACTTTTACTGGCACACATACTAAGCCAGGTCTCTGGGGTCTTGTTCTGACCTTACCTCTGTTCTTCCTCTACTGGGGAGTTGCAGTGAACTTCCAGAAAACCATGTCTCCTCTGAGCCTTGGTTTCCTTGTAGGGAACTGCACAGTGGTGTTTAAAATTCCTACCAGATATACTCCGTGCATTCCTCATAGTTTAACATCCCATAATTAGTAAGTCAATATTTTTAGATGTTATTGATGTGGAGGCACTTTGGCGGCTCTCTCCAGAGTATTCTTCATAAGCAACACCTGGTCAGACAGCTTGCTTTACAAGCCCCTGAAGCAGCTTTGCTTCCCCTCTTGGGCCCCTAGTGATCAGCAGGCATCTCCCGAGAGGAGACTAGATCCATGGACGGAGAAGAAGAGATCTTGGTCTTTTAAGTGAAGACCTTGGGAGGGGGAGGGAGATTGAAGTAGGACCATTCAGGGTCTTTCTCACATTCCTTCTGCCTCTTGATGTAAAGGACCTGTGGTTTCACTCTGCTGCAGACCCTTGGTCATCCTAAAATGTCAGTTCTGTGATTTTAGCAGCTTCAAACACCCACCAAGTACATCTGACCACTTTCGACTCCCTCCCACAGTAGCTGCTAAACCTAAACCACAAAAAGCCACCAGTGACGTGTGGCCCCAGTTTCAACCCCAGAGATGGAACTCTTGGTAAAGGGGGACGAGTTGCTAAATAAATAGAATGCTTTGTAAGTGTTGATAGATTTTCTGTTCTGTCCTGGCATTGTGCTCAGTGGAGGATTACCGCTGTGTATGTTTAAATGTGACAGCTGTTTCATTCACTCCCTGGTGTGTTGGAGAAGCTGTGATAAAGCCAGCGATGTGCCTTCAGAATCCTTAAAGCAAAATCTTCTAGAAAAAAAAAAAATCCCCTCTCAACCTTTCTGTCCCCATCTCCCTGCTCACTCCTCACATGCATTTCCATTTATTGGATTTTATCTTTGATTTTTAACATTCTCGATGAGAAATACCCCTAGAAGACCTCCCACCTCTGGCTGCCGGGCACCCCTGAAGCAGTCAGCTTCATTTTGGTACCCTGGGTGCAGAGGGAATGCAGAGCATTTAGAAACCTTAATTAAGGAACATTTAGAAAGATAGGTTGATGAGGGGCAAGATTAGCAATGGATTTCACTGTTGCCTGCCTACGACTTTCTGTTTAATTATTACAAGGGGAACTGCCAGCAATGCAGGAGCTGAAGGTTTGATAGTAAACTGCACTGACCTGGATTTCTGTTTCATTAGATTTCATTTAATTCAGGCAAAGGAGGCAATTTCTTAGACCCTCGGGTAGTTGAATGTTAACCTCTAGGCCACAGGAATGAGGAGAACGGGTGTTTTATCCTGAGCTCTGCCAATTCCCAGATACATAATCCTGCCTGAATCCCAACACCTCTTACTGTTTTGGGAAATAGAGAGAATAGGAATCTATTGTGTCCCATGGAGGGTTTAAATGAACTGAATAATTGACTCAACATTAACCTCTTTGAACTAAAGAGGACCAAAGAAATTCCTCCCCACTAGATTTAAAGGAGAGGATCTTCCTCTCTTTAGATCCTTCTTTTTTATTTTATTTTATTTTTTTTTTGGTGTTTGTTTTCTCTGAAATGACTGAGTTGATTTCTGATGACCCTGGGCGATCACTTAACTTATCCAGCTTGTGACCAAGAAGACCTGTGGCCAGGTGCTGATTGGCGCCATAGGGAGTGGGGGATGAGAAGATGGATAGGAAGGGATGCTGGTTAGGGATGCTATATGGGCTACCGCTAAATCATTATGTCCATCTATATGCTTCCCATTTCTGACCCTTCCATCTCTTCTCTGTCCTAAGCCAGGGGTTAAAGTTGGTTGAGGGATTCTGAAAATTCAAGAAACAATACTGGAACTAAAATCAGATAATTGACTTGTTTGTGCCTGAGGCATTAGTTAAGGTCTCTCAGTTGATAAAGGTGTAATTTTTGTTCTAACAAAATGGGAATACGAATTCCTATTTCGCAAGAATCATATAGAATTAAATAAGAAAAAGCCTATATAACATTCAGCACGTAATAACTTCTCAATAAATGTTAGTTGCCAGTTCTACTACATGCACATAGGAGAAGAAAGGAAGACCATCTTCTGAAAAAAACCAAAGAATATCCTATTTCTCTTGAGCTTGTATTCAGCTAAAGTAAAAGAATAATAAACATTTTAAAAATTGCATAACTAAAAGTACAAAAAGTTTATAAGTTGTGATACATCCAAAATTGAAATACTTCTCGGCAGTAAAAAGGAATGAACTACTGATACATGTAAGGACATATATAGGATAACATTCTTTTTTTTTTTTTTAACATCTTTACTGGAGTATATTTGCTTTACAATGGTGTGTTGGTTTCTGCTGCATAACAAAGTGAATCAGCTATACATATACATATATCCCCATATCTCTTCCCTCTTGCGTCTCCGTCCCACCCTCCCTATCCCACCCCTTTAGGTGGACACAAAGCACTGAGCTGATCTCCCTGTGCTATGTGGCTGCTTCCCACTAGCTATCTATTTTACATTTGGTAGTGTATATATGTCCATGTCATTCTCCCACTTCATCCCAGCTTACCCTTCACCCTCCCCATGTCCTCAAGTCCATTTTCTACGTCTGTGTCTTTCTTTTTTTTTGGGGGGGGTACGCAAGCCTCTTACTGTTGCGGCCTCTCCCGTTGCAGAGCACAGGCTGCGGACACGCAGGCTCAGTGGCCATGGCTCACGGGCCCAGCCACTCCGTGGCATGTGGGATCTTCCCGGACTGGGGCACGAACCCACGTCCCCTGCATCAGCAGGTGGACTCTCAACAACTGCACCGCCAGGGAAGCCCTACGCCTGTGTCTTTACTCCTGTCCTGCCTCTAGGTTCTTCAAAACCGTCTTTTTTTTTTTAGATTCCATATATATGTGTTAGCATACGGTACTTGTTTTCCTCTTTCCGACTTACTTCACTCTGTATGACAGTCTCTAGGTCCATCCACCTCACTACAAATAACTCAATTTTGTTTCTTTTCATGGCTGAGTAATATTCCATTGTATATATGTGCCACATCTTCTTTATCCATTCAGCTGTCTTTGGACAGTTAGGTTGCTTCCATGTCCTGGCTATTGTAAATAGAGCTGCAATGAACATTGTAGTACATGATTTTTGAATTATGGTTTTCTCAGGGTATATGTCCAGTAGTGGGATTGCTGTGTCATATGGTAGTTCTACTTTTAGTTTTTTAAGGAACCTCCACACTGTTCTCTATAGTGGCTGTATCAATTTACATTCCCATCAACAGTGCAACAGGGTTCCCTTTTCTCCACACCCTCTCTAGCATTTATTGTTTGTAGATTTTTTGATGATGGCCATTCTGACAAGTGTGAGGTGATACTTCATTGTAGTTCTGATTTGCATTTCTCTAATGAGTAGTGATGTTGAGCATCCTTTCATGTGTTTGTTGGCAATCTGTATATCTTTGGAGAAATATCTATTTAGGTCTTCTGCTCATTTTTGGATTGGGTTGTTTGATTTTTTGATATTGAGCTGCTTGTATATTTTGGAGATTAATCTTTTGTCAGTTGCTTCACTATCAAATACTTTCTCCCATTCTGAGGTTGTCTTTTCATCTTGTTTATGGTTCCCTTTGCTGTGCAAAAGCTTTTAAGTTTCATTAGGTCCCATTTGTTTATTTTTGTTTTTATTTCCATTTCCCTAAGAGATGGGTCAAAAAGGATCATGCTGTGATTTATGTCATAGAGTGTTCTGCCTATGTTTTCCTGTAAGAGTTTTACAGTGTCTGGCCTTACATTTAGGTCTTTAATCCATTTTGAGTTTATTTTTGTGCATGGTGTTGGGAAGTGTTCTAATTTCTTTCTTTCACATGTAGCTGTCCAGTTTTCCCAGCACCAATAATTGAAGAGGCTGTCTTTTCTCCATTGTATCTTCTTGCCTCCTTTATCAAAGGTAAGGTGATCATATGTGTATGAGTTTATCTCTGGGCTTTCTATCTTTTTCGATTGATCTATATTTCTGCTTTTGTGCCAGTACCATACTGTCTTGATTACTGTAGCTCTGTAGTATAGTCTAAAGTCAGGGAGCCTAATTCCTCCAGCTCCATTTTTCTTTCTCAAGATTGCTTTGGCTATTTGGGGCCTTTTGTGTTTCTATACAAATTGTGAAATTTTTTGTTCTAGTTCTGTGAAAAATACCATTGGTAGTTTGATAGGGATTGCAATGAATCTGTAGATTGCTTTGGGTAGTAGAGTCATTTTCACAATATTGATTCTTCCAATACAAGAAAATGCTATATCTCTCCATCTGTTTGTATCATCTTTAATTTCTTTCATCAGTGTCTTATAGTTTTCTGCATACAGGTCATTTGTCTCCTTAGGTAGGTTTATTCCTAGGTGTTTTCTTCTTTTCGCTGCAATGGTAAATTGGAGTGTTTCCTTAATTTCTCTTTCAGATTTTTCATCATTAGTGTATAGGAATGCAAGAAATTTCTGTGCATTAATTTTGTATCCTGCTGCTTTACCAAATTCATTGATTAGCTCTAGTAGTTTTCTGGTAGCATCTTTAGGATTCTCTATGTAGGATAACATTCTTTTTAAAAAGGAATCAGCTACTTATGGGAATGTTATGATAATCCTCAAAGACTGATTTCAAACTGTCACTTCCTCATGTATATCTAAGGTGTCTAGCTCATACAACAATTCTTACTTTATTTTATAATTTTACTTGGGAAATTTGAAAGCCTTATGCTAAGTGATTTAAGTCAAATGCAAAAGACTACATACTATACTGGCCAATCTATATGATACTCCATAAAAGATAAAACTTGAGAAAGAAATCTCAGATCAGTTTTGTCTGGGACTGGAGGCAGAGGAGGTGACTTACTACACAGGACACAAGGGAATTTTTCAGAGTTTGGAAATATCCTATATCTTTTTTATGATGATGGTTAGAAAGGGTGGATTTTACTGTATATAAATTGTACTTCAGTAAACATTTTTTAAAAGTTGGTAAATGTATCATTTTTTTTTAATTCCTCCTTTCTAGAGGGATTTGACTTTTGCTCATTGTGAGGTGCTAAGGGTCCCACAGAGGTGTCCCAGATCCTACGGCCCACTGAATCCCTAGGGAGTCCCTGAATGGACATGATGTGTTTTTAAATCACCTGTAATTCATGCAAATATTTGCATAGGTTTACCGATGAATTTTTTGTGGGAAGATGCCTCATAGTTTTAAGCAGAAGATTAAAAGTTACTGTGGCTTACTGCTCATCCCACAAAAACAACCACCACGTGAAAGAACGAATGAAGGAAGGAAGGAAGAGAGAAGGAAAGAAAGAAAGAAAGAAAGAAAGAAAGAAAGAAAGAAAGAAAGAAAGAAAGAAAGAAAAAAGAAAGAAAGAAAGAAAGAAAGAAAGAAAGAAAGAAAGAGAGGGAGAAAGGAGGGGAAAGGAGGGAGGGAGGGAGGAAGGAAGGAAGAGAGAGAGAAAGAAATAGAGAAAGAAGGAGGGAAGGGAGGAAGGGAGGGGGGAGGAAGGACTCTGAACAATTATACTGGAAGAAAAGATAAAGTGAGGGTTATTATATGAGTTTGTTCCCAGGGATGAACATGGGGAGGCAATAGTTTGAAGTCTGTCCCTGGGCATCATCTTCAAGTTACTATCATTAGCTGTTGATTCGTATTAAAGAGAGTGAGCCTTTATATACAGTGGCACTATATATAGTGCCACTCACTCTGATTCCCAAGCTCATAGCAGGGAAAGGGAGTGAGACTTGCATAAATCCTCCTTAATTCAGGACACTTAATAGGGTCCTTGCACAGTGCCTGCAGAGGTTTGCAAATGGAAGCAGGGAAAGGAGGTCACCAAGGATAGGTAGGAAGCAGGACGCCAAGCCCAGCTTAACGAAATTCGTGGTATTGATCCAAGTGGCAAATGCTTAACATAGTAACTGTATTGAAAGCTTCACTCGGGGAACTGGCTCGGGAAAGGCCACAGCTGCTTATCTTCAAAAATATCAGGGTCCCAAAAGCTACTGGGGGTCTTTGGAAGACAAATCACTAGTAGACCCTTTAATCACTGAGGTATACTTCCAAGCCTTCATGAGGTTTTTCTATCCAAAAAAAGTGGGCCTTGAGAACACACTCCTGTTAGTCATGTTGTTGTGTCACAAGTTTCCAGACAGGAATATCACTGTGTGCCTCACACACTGTGAATAATTGGTCAATTTGAGATGCTAATGGTGATGACAACAGTCATGAAAGTGCTTCAGTAACAGACCAGTAGTGCCCCTCTTGGGTCTGAAAGTCTGGGTCATTTTGGACAAGGCATTTCCTATGCTGGGCTGTGCACCTATAATTCCTGGCCACAGAGGCTCGATTCATGTTAATGCAGTGCTGCAGAATGTTCTAATACAGACACTGCCATGCAAATGATGGGAGCGCTGTTTCTACTGAGCCACTAGAGCTCAATATTTAAAGACACATTTGCAGATAATGATTCACAAAAGCACCTTTTCTATGCCGGCCCAATTCCTGCTAGACTCTAGCCCCTCAATGTCAATGGCACCAGTCCTAACAATCTCGATGCTTCGTTCATTCCTAAACCAGCAATTCTGGCGAGAGATCCCTAAGTTCGATACAGTCCTCATAGGGCTGAAGAGGCTTTCTTGCTCTCTTACTATGGATTTGTAACTGCCAGTCCTAACAGATATTCCTAAACAGAACAGTTAGTATGTAGGGTATGAAGAAATGAGTGACAGTGCTAACAACTCCCATGAACAAGGGGGTTTGAAAATAATGCTCATGGCCTCGGGGGCTGAGACCTGGTTGCAGAGGGTTTGGTTAAGTAACAAAGAGAATGGAAGGTGTAGCATCTGGCAATAAAATGCAAACTTCACAGATGCCCCTGAAGCTGGCAGTGAGGGATGCAAAATGGAAATATCATGGCAAAAAGAAAAAAAATATTCAGAAAACACTGGCTGTCTGTAGGGATAACAGGGGTAGTTAAACATGAAAAGAAGTCACACACACACCTGGTAATGCAAGAAACTGAGGATGGAAACCTCAGGGACATGAGAATGTATGAGTAAGAATAAAAGGAGAATGGAATAGAAAGATAACTTTGTTGGACAATATTACAAATTGCCCAGCCAGACAGGAGTGGTGGATGACACATTTCTTATCTGGTAACTTAAAACTATCACAGGAACACTGTTTACCGGTAATAAGAAACTACAAACATGTGGACATTTCTAGGACATCTCACTAGGTAAAGTCAAAGGGTATAACCAAAAACCACTTATGTTTCTGATAATTTTCTGTAGAATACAGGAACCAGCAAATGGTATGGATACTAGATAGTACAAATCAACAAGAATTTGCCAGTGACATGGAACTGATGGAAATTTGGGAGAAGGTGACTATGCCATCTTGGTGTTCCTAATGTCCAGAGAACAAAGCAGTGGGCTGAGTCAGAAGAGTATTCCATTTTTAAAAATAAACTTATTTTTGGCTGCATTGAGTCTTCGTTTCTGCGCGCAGGCTTTCTCTAGTTTCGGCGAGTGTCGGCTACTCTTTGTTGTGGTGTGTGGGCTTCCCACTGCAGTGACTTCTCTTGTTGTGGAGCACGGGTTCTAGAGTGCAGGCTCTGTAGTTGTGGTGCACAGGCTTTGTCGCTCCGCGGAATGTGGGATTTTCTGGGATCAGGGCTCGAACCTGTGTCATCTGCATTGGCAGGCAGATTCTTAACCACTGTGCCACCAGGGAAGCCCCAGAGTATTCTAGTTTTTAAGAAAGAAGCTATCAAAACATTTAGATGAACCATAGACACAAGCCCGAGATGCAAGATGAAATTACAAGCAATTCTGTTAAAGTGAAAAAAAGAGGCACCTGCTGCTTTCAGTGCTGCTGCACAGGGAGGGAGTTGTCTGAACAAATGATGGAAATAAAATACTAATGATAGAAAGAGTCGGCATACCTCAGCTCTCAACTGGCTAAATTGCAAAATGAACCAGGGCTAATGGCATCTTTTTGGAGATAAAAATATGGAAACAAGAGCAGGCCCACTGCTTGGACCTTAAATGCTGTTATGTCCGAGACAGACAGAACTTCACAGCTCTTTTAATGGTCAGATTATTTCTTCTCCATCCAAAAGATTGATCTCTGTGCTGAAAATGGTGGCCCTAATCATTTCAAGAGAGCTTGTGCCTACCTTATATCCTAAGCAAAGGAGTGATTTATGGAAAGGAGGTTCTGACTTCTGTAACCGTGATTGGAAATCATCAAGGGATCCTGGAGAATAGGAGGGATGCTGGAAAATAGGCGGTTAGCATATGTGTTTGCAATTTTCAAAAACAGGAAATTTTCTTTGGTGAATCTAGAAATGTCATAGACTGTGTATCTAGAATTTTGTATGCTCAGGCTGAACTCATACAGGAGGAAGGTTTTAGCAGAGTATTAAAGGGTCTTATCCTGTTAAATATTTTATCTTGGATAAACATTCAATCTGTAGATGCTTCACGTTGGAAAGTTAGATGATGTGTTGAATGGATAAAACTGGGATACAAAGAGATTTAAATAGTGATACTGTGGTGTCAATTCTAAGAAGATAATGTTTAATAGATGGTGAGTTTAAGGTCATTAAATTCAGTACAAAAATCTAATCTCACTTACTCATGATGGATGAGATAAGGCTTAATAGGAACATGAGAAACAAATAAATAGCAATAAAAGGAAACTTAGAGATAACTGATATCCAAAGTGCAAAATGAATAAGAAGGCTGATGTGTCTGCCAAAAAATTCTAATGAAATCTTAGGAAAAGGGAGATGACAGCTGTGTTCCATGTCTGAAATGTCATGTGGGAGCTCCTCTTTAAATATTTGTAAAGCTAATATGAGAAATAGTCTTTTTTAAAATTTTTTATTTTGTGTGGTCTCAAGAGGAAAGACTCAGACTGTTATGAACAAGTCATAAGGAAATAAATTTGGGGAAACGATTTATTAATAGTCAGACATCTCCAAGGATAGAAGTTCTTTCAAGTGTTACAATTCCCTGCCTCATTGGAAGTGTTCACAGATTCTTTGCTGTCTGGTGTGGTGTTGTGGAACCATTGAAAGACCAGATGGATACTGATACATATTAGTGCTTTTTTCCCAGTTCACGGTCTGAGAACTTCCTAGTCAAATTGTATCCCCTGCCAACTTTCTTTCTCCCTAATTTCACTCCTCAGTACAAACAGGGGAAGCTCATTTCTTTCTTTCCATTCTTCTCAGCATCTTATATTCAAGATTTCCAGTAGGGAATTTAGATATTTTCCAACTACATAGTATGGTGGTTCTCAAACTTTTTGATCTCAGAATCCCTTTACATTCAGAAAAAATATTCAGGTATTGAAGAGATTTTGTTTATGTAGTTAATCTATATCTATGTTCACAGTAATATTTAAAATCCTAATTTAAAAAGAGTATCTTTAATTTACTTAAAAATAATAATACTAAATGTAATACATATAAACATAAATCTTTATGAAAAACGATTTTATGTTTTCAGCACAAAAACAATAGGGAGAAGAGTGGGGTTTTATTATATATTTTCAAATCTCATTAATACTAGACTTAACAGAACACAACAGGATTTTCCTATTTGCTTTAACATTAAATCACAAGATATGTAGTTGGAAAAGGGAGGAATATTTTAATAGCTTTCTGTATAATTGTGGATATTTTTCTTTGATGTAACATCAAAATTCAATAAGTGTTACTTTCTTAAGAGTTAGTTGCAGTGTGGGATCTGAAACCATATCGATGAATATTTTATAATGCTACACTAAAATCCATGGGTCTGTCTTGCACTTTGAATACATTTTTTACCCATGCCTGATTTAATAACATCATGCACTGCTCATTGCTGACTAATGTCGTTCTTAAAACATCAAAAAAGTTACATTCATTAGTATTGGGTATATGTCAAGCTCCTGGTGAAAGTTTTCCAAAGTTCTATTTTCTTTGGAATGCTTCGATTTTATCTTTGGCAACAAATACTGCCAGTTGTTCTCCTTGAAATGACAAGCTCACTTTATTAATTAAAAAAAAAGTCTGCCAGAATATCCAAGTTTGAACAACTATAATTTGTCTGCCCATCATTCTTTCAAGAAAAAAATGGTATTTCACGAAAAAAGCAGCTAGTTCAGCTCACAACACGAACAACACCACCACACTTCCTCAAAAAAACCATCTTTCTTTGGTTATGCAGCAGAAGTGCTTTGTGTGTACTTCCCCTTTGGTCAAATAAAACATTAAAAAGACTTGTAATGAAAGATCAAGATTTAATAAAATTAATAATTTTTACTACTTCTTTAAGATCATTCTTATGTGAAACTGGCTTTTTTTCTTTTTTTACTTACTGAATGTGTATGTATGATAGGGAAGAATACAACAACTACTAATACAGTTTAGTGCCAGCATTGCTTTTGGCCTATTGGTACAAATGTCAACGGAGTGAATAAGGCAAATAATGTCTTCAGACTTTTACAAAAACAGTTTTGATCTCCTGATCTACTGAGAAGGTCTCAAGTACCCCCAGGGTTCTATAGACCACACTTTGTGAATCGTTGCTATGACAAAATATGGCTTGGAAATCTTGTGTCAGATCTTTTCAAAAAGAGTTTCCAGCCTTGTTATTCTGTTTCTGGAGCTGTGTCCCCTTAACCTTTTCATATACCCTTTACACTGGTCATGTGATTTACATCTTTAATTTTGGAACACAATTTTCCAATTGCCAATTCTGCCTATGTCCTGAGAGTGTAACTTGTCTGCTACTTTGGTTCTGGGAGGAAGGAAGAGAAGGATTGGAAGAAAGGATAAGAAACAGAAGGCTTAGGTGAGTTTGCATCTGCTCAGATGTGGACACACAGCAATGAGCACAGATACAGTAGGTGAGCAGAGCAAGCCCTGCTGTCTGCTCCAGGGCCTTGGGGAACAAGGCTCTTTCCCTAGAGCAACATGGAGCATCATTATTCTGTAAGGAGTAAGGAGGGCTGTGCATCTGGAGCTCCAAGAAACTTTTTATAGAATGCATGTTCCTGGGCCATACACTTGGAGTTTCTGAGTTAGTGTGGCTTTGCGGGTGCGGGGCAGGGGCTTAGGAATAATTGCTACTTTCCTTTCATCAGTGTAACTTGCAGTCACTCGAGTAAGAACACTTGGAGTGGAAAATCTATTAATACTGAGGCTTGTGACTGGCTGGAAACGCAAGCTGTGCAGAGTGTTGTATCATAACTCCCTGTTTTCTATATTGTAACTCTTAATCTGCTAAAGACATTGAAAATAAATAAGAAAAGCTTCTCGTGTGATTTTTACAAGTGACACCAAATACCCTGCTCCTGACAGATACGTGGGCCTAGTTTATTTTGGAAAGACCTAGGATGATGGGCTTTAGTGGGCATAGCCTGATCTATCTGAACCCAGAAGAGCCAGGCCAATAGCAATATTAGATAAGCTCAATTCCTTACCAACCACTTCAGATTGTTAAAAGAGGCCCAGAAAATGATGCATCTAGTTTTTCTGTTTCTTATAGAATTATGCAGTTTGGACAATGACCAATAGGATTCATATAGATGTGTCACCCCATGTTTGTTTTTTGTAGTTTGAACCGAAAAGGAGATGATGCCTCTTCTAGAAAGCTGCAGTTTAGTCATGTTGCCACCAGGGAGCTATAGCATGCAACTTCAATGTGGCCCAAACTCTACAAGGCATATTTCTCATGAAATATAAGATGGCTGCTCTAGTCCAACACATTTATGTTAAAATATCCATTTCTCCAAATTGTTTAAATATTTTGTTAAAAGTGAAACTAAAACAAATGTCAAGAGAGACAATACTTTGTGACTAACGTGCCCTAAACTCTGAGCCAATGATAACTAACGTGGTATTTGCCTGGCATCTGTCAAAGCACTTTCCAAATGGTTGCTCATTCAAAGATCTCGATAACCCTGTGAAGTAGGCACCATTAATATTATGATATTTGGATAAAGAAACCAAGGCACAAATACACGAAATACTATGAATAAGTTGCAAAGCTAGTAAGTGATAGAATTATGTTTCTCTCAGGCGTACTGGCTATACAGCTGCAAATATTGATGAGGTTACCCCACCTCTATTTGACTTTTATTACTCAGATGGCTATTATTACTAATAACACTAATGTTTGTCTTATATGGTAACTGTAAAATTTTCATTCAGGTTCATTTACCCCCTGATCCCCCCATGATAATAAGTTTATGGGATATTACAACTAACACGTTATCCTTAACAAGGATCCTTGGAACATTTGAAATGTGAGAAAAGTACTTCGAATAGAAAGTTGTACTAAGAAACTTGAGAGAAAATACTATATAATATAGGTGTTAAATATTATATTGGTATCCCATTACATTGGCTCTCTATCAATAAAAGAACTTGCTGGTGGCCTTGGTCATGTCACACAGACGCTGAGACACTACCTCTTTTTCATAGTGGGCATGTGAAACTGATGATGCATATACTTTTGGCTTCAAGTTCCCAACTTTTATGGGTCTCCATGACATATTGATATATTAAGTCTTACAAGGGACAAGCATCTCTCTCTTTACTCTTTTCAACGGAGCCACTACTCCCTGCTAGTTTTGGCCTCCCCATTCTGACTTCTTAAGCTGTAATCCTCTTGCTTTCTGTTTTGCGGAAAGCTGCTGGCTGACCACTAGCTTTTGTCTGCTTTAAAGCCCTTTCTCTATCAAAGGCACAAATCACCAAAACATTCTTGGAAGTCTCTAGAAAGGAAAAAATAATAATGCAAAACTTGTTAGTCTTTTTCTGGTTCTTCCCATTTTTTTTGTTTTTTCTATGTGTAATCTCTTTGCTTACTTAGCCTGGTCATTTTGAGCACCCTAGGGACTTTCTGACTTTGCAATCCTTCAGCTCCCTGAAACTACACCCCTATATTCTAGAATTGATACAGAATGTAATCTTTGTATCTTATTCTGAATCTTATCCTGACTCCCAAATACCCCAGACTGAACTAGCCTGGCAGCAAACTCTCATATAGCAGTGTGTTCTTGAGCCCGGGTGTAGGGATGGCAGGCTAGGGAAATTTTTCTGTGAACATTTTTGGTTTTAAAATAATTGTGACATAATGTGACCACGATGACCCTTGCGTCCTGGGATCTATGCCCTTGGGTATCCCCCTCCCACACTGAATGGGGCTAGTCTTTTCAATCGAGAGTATAGCGTGGAGGTGATGCTGTGGGACTTCCAAGGCAAGTCAGACAAGCTATCCTGGCTTCTGCATTGCTCTCTCTGGACTACACTCTGGACTAATGGGGACAGTGGTGCAGCCCTCTGAAAAGATCCACACGGCAAAGAGCGAGGCTTCCTATTCCTGGTGACCCTGCCCCAGTCGTGTGAATGAGCCACCTTGCAAATAAACCCTGCAGCCCCGTCAAGCATACGGGTGACTGCAACCTCATGAAAGAGCCAGAACTGCCCTTCAAAGCTGCTCCCAAATTCCTGATGCTCAGAGATGGTGATGCAAAAATTTTAAGGTAATTGTTCATGCGGCAATAGATGAGTGATATGCATAGCGTCCTCCATCATTGACTAGTCTTTTTTTCTGCTAAAAGCTACTTGGTAACACCTATGATTAGTTTGCTGTAATCACAGAAGAATTTTCTCTGACTTTTCCCTCCGGGAAAAGTCTTGAATAGTCTTTTTCGCAGCCACCAAATCCACCTCTTGGGTTTGCAGCCACTGGACTGATTTGCCTAGCGTACTGAGATTACCCATCTAACAAGATTTACTCAGTTGCCCCTAGCAACAATTTTAGACGCTGGCTTAATTTAAGCAGTTGACAGGTAGGTAAGAGTATCTGCTACATAGTGGAAAGAACTTTCACAGGTTTGGAGTCAGGCATATCTGGTTTTGAATGCAGGATTGGCCGCTTTATGACACTAAATATTAAACAATGGGTTTAAGGACTCAAACGACTCAAACAAATTACATGTCTCTGAGCTTTAGTTCCTCATCTGCACAATGGGGAGACTATTCATCTTACAGGGCTGTGTGCAGATGAAATGATATACCTTTAAAAATAAATTTTAAAAAATACAGTGTCATACAGATAATAGGCATTTAATAAATGATAGCCACCATTAATATTAAAAGAAGACCTTGAACAACAGATAAAAGTTGGAAAACTAACTTGTTTGAGGTCAAAGATCAAAAAATGTTTCAGTATTTTTGATGCTGAGGCAGGGTGAGCCTGATTCACACTTGGGAGAGGAAGGAGAACTCCCTTTCCTCTGAGAAAGGGCTTGATGGATGGCCAGTACTGCAACAGCAGGGATGAGGACAAATGGCATTTTAGGTTTAGGGAACAGCATGAGCAAAGTTGGAGAGATGGGAAAAGATCACATGTGTTGGGATGAAATAGGGGCAGATGTAATTCGGATGGACAAGACCATGGGCAACATAGAGAAAGCAGTAGGTGATACAGGTCGGAGAGAACTGGAAAAGCCCTTTGTGATGACTCTGGCTTAGGTTTCTCAACCTCGGCACTACTGACATTCTGGGCTGGAAAAGTCATGGTTGTGGGGGGGGCACTGTCTTGTTCATTGTAAGATGTTTCACAGCACCCCTGGTCTCTGCCCACTAGGCACCACTAGCACCCACTCCTCGCCAGTCCTGACACTTAAAAAAAACTCCAGGTGTGCTCCTGGTGGAGGACCACTGCCTTAGTCCAACATCCTCACCTTTGCTGAGACTGTCACTGGAGCTCAGAGAGGGTGTGTGCCTGGGCCTAGGACACAGACCCTGAGGCTGCAGAGCCCAATCTAGACCCTTCTAACACTTTATCCTTATCCAGACACTTGGAAAGCAGCCAGATGGTCTTCGCCACATTAAGTGGAAGAAATAAAAAAAATATCATTAAAGAGACTTAGGTGTCAAGCAGCAAAATGTATCATTAGGCTGGGTCTCTGATAGGAAGAGTCATGGCTGCCATCTTGCCTGGGAAGCTTTTATACAGGTATTAAACATGTTAACAAGAGAAAGTGTCCAGCATATTGGGGGGGGGGGTGTGTCCAGAGAGTGACCAGAAATGATGAGCTTTCTTCCTTTTCTGATAATAGTCTGGGTTCAATTCAGTGGGCCATGGGGGAACTATATGGTCCTTTTCATAGGTCAGTGACATTATCATAGTGGAAAAGTGACAAGCTACCTGAAGCTCATGTCTCTTGCTTTATCCTGAGAAGGTGCCCTGTCTCTGGGGGACATATGCCCCAGGGACTGGCATGATGCCTGCTCCCTAAGTGTCCTCAATTACCATTTCCACCCACCAAGGAGGCTACTCTCTCTAGAGAAGATCAGGACATAATGAGCCCAATGCCAGGAGTGATTAAAACAAATGACACTGCAGTCTTGCAAGGTGGCAGGACAGGGGGAGAAGTGGTCGAAGTGACTGGCTCCTCTTAAATGCAGCCCAATTTTGAATAATACAGCTGCTTCCCCAATAGCTGCCTGAACGCAAACCTTTGGCAGCTGGTCACCCTCCAGTGCCTCTGGGATGGGGTCACCAAGGGCTGGAACACACTTTCTGAATTGAAGCAGCAGACTGTGAAATAGGAATTACTGACAGCTCTTAAGTATATCAAGAGAACAGCCCTATTCCTTAATACAGAGCCACTAATAGACATCTAGAAACCTATAAAACAGACAATTCCTCTATATCATCCTAGTTAAATCAATGTAGTTATATTACCCTCATCATTTTCCCTTTAACGTTTATTACATTTTGCCACAGTAATTTATTTTTCCATATCCATCAGCCGATTAAAGACTTTATCCTGAAGATACATCCCCGTGACCTAGTTGAAACTGACCTAAACTGTTAAGTAAAGCAATTTGCTGGGGGAAGTTATTCTCTCTCTCTCTCTTTCTTTCTCTCTGCTTGTCTCGGTTTCTCTAACACTTCTGTTGTTCTGGGGTGGGGTGGGGATTAGTGTTCTAGCGTTGACAAACAATAGTGTAAGCTTACATTTTCTGTTCCGTTCCTTTCTAGGTATTGTGACAAGTTCTGAAACCTCCTGAAAGACGCTTCGCCAGCATCTCTCTTGGCCTGTCCTGTTCTTGCTTTCTCTCTTCCTTCTTCCCCCACCCTAATACTTCCTCTTGCTGAACAGCATGTGACCTCCTGATCAGACAGATGTTCAAGACTTCCGGGACCCACCAGCAGCTGCAGGAACCAGAGGCTCCTCACCTTGAGTCTTTCCTACACCTGCTGCATCAGATACCCTCAAAAGACCTCAGTGCACCTCTGCCCTTGGAGCCACAGCTAGGGCCCACCTGTGCAGACAGAAGAGGTGGCTAAATGTGTCAGTTAGAACACCTTCCCCACAAAACCTCAAAGCGCTTCTAATGCTGTGTTTTTACTTCTTTGAGGTGAAACTTTGACTATCAGCTAAACAGGGCACACGTGCTCTGCTGGAAGGGTAAACCATGAATTTCTTGTCATTCATAACACCATAGTGTATCACTAAGTTGGACGGTCATAGAGCAGCTTTCTGATGGAGTGAGGCTGTGATGTACATCTGTGAAGTTAGTTGAAGTAGGGGGGGTCGGAGACCTAGGATGTCAAGGAGAATCCTGAGAGCTCTGACCTGGACAGAAACTGAGAAAAGGAAAACTTATATTCAAACAGATGGCTGATTTCTCTATTAAGGCGGGTTTTCCTGAATACTATGCTATGTTTCTCAGACTCCTTTTGGCCACAGAGTTCATTTTGAATTGGACTCTCACAGGCATGACCAGCATGCAAAAGAGAAAAAACTGGAGTTTCTCTGATCAGAGAAGAAGAGGCAGACACAGGAACCCAAAGGGCCTTTGCAAAACTCCTAAGCTAAAAACCTCTAAAACCTTCTGAAGCCCTGGTTACTTTCCTCCATGCTTCATATGGAAAGGTTTCTGTTAAAATCTTAAACTCCTTTACCAGAGAGAGCACTCACATAAACATATTAGCACGGGGAGGTGTAACCCCAGTTACTGAGTTGGCTGGCTGAATGTTTTTTCATACCCTGAACTAACTCAATGAGGCAAACTCTGATTTATCCTTCCAATTCAATGCAACCGTCACTTCCAGAAATCGTGCTCCCAACCTGGAGTATGATTTAAACAGATGCATTTCTTCTTTGCTCTTACAGCAGCTTTGTGTAAATGATTTCACCATAGCACCTGTGACACCCAACTGTAATCATTCTTTTACATGTCTGTCTCCACCCTGGACTGTGGGCTTCTGACAATGAAGGGCAATAAATATCTCGTTTGATCCGGTGTTTCTGGAACGTAGTGCACTGCTTGGCTCATGGCTGCTTCTCAATGAAGTTTCCCTGAGAAAACAAACAAATGAACAAATGTTTGGCAACTGCATTTCATTCTACCATTTTGGATTGATAGACCCTATTAGCGCCCCTCCTCCATCTCTTGGACTCTATGCACAATTTCTTTCTTTCTTTTTAACATCTTTATTGGAGTATAATTGCTTTACAATGTTGTGTTAGTTTCTGCTGTATAACAAAGTGAATCAGCTATATGTATACATATATCCTAATATCCCCTCCCTCTTGCATCTCCCTCGCACCCTCCCTATCCCATCCCTCTAGGTGGTCACAAAGCACCGAGCTGTTCTCCCCGTGAGATGCAGCTGCTTCCCACTAGCTATCTATTTTACATTTGGTAGTGTATATATGTCAGTGCTACTCTCTCACTTTGTCCCAGCTTACCCTTCCCCCTCCCCGTGTCCTCAAGTCCATTCTCTACGTCTGCATCTTTAATCCTGTCCTGCCCCTATGTTTATCAGAACCATTTTTTTTAGATGCCATATATATGTGTTAGCATATGGTATTTTTCTCTTTCTGACTTATTTCACTCTGTATGACAGACTCTAGGTCCATCCACCTCACTACAAATAACTCAATTTCGTTTCTTTTTATGGCTGAGTACTATTCCATTGTATATATGTGCCACATCTTCTTTATCCATTCATCTGTTGATGGACACTTAGGTTGATTCCATGTCTTGGCTATTGTAAATAGTGCTGCAATGAACATTGTGGTACATGTGTCTTTTTTGAATTATGGTTTTCTCAGGATATATGTCCAGTAGTGGGATTGCTGTGGCATATGGTAGTTCTATTTTTAGTTATTTAAAGAACCTCCATACTGTTCTCCATAGTATCAATTTACATTCCCACCAACAGTGCAAGTGGTTTCCCTTTTCTCCACAACATCTTATTACATTTACAAAGGCTTGATTTGTGACCCAAGATATTATCTATCCTGGAGAATGTTCCATGAGCACTTGAGAAGAAAGTGTATTCTGTTGCTTTTGGATGGAATGTCCTACAAATATCAATTACACCTATCTTGTTTAATGTCTCATTTAAAGCTTGTGTTTCCTTATTTATTTTCATTTTGGTTGATCTGTCCATTGGTGAAAGTGGGGTGTTAAAATCCCTTACTATTATTTGTTACTGTAGATTTCCCCTTTTATGGCTGTTAGCAGTTGCCTTATGTATTGAAGTGCTTCTATGTTAGGTGCATAAATATTTACAATTTTTATACCTTCTTCCTGGAATGATCCCTTGATCATTATGTAGTGTCCTTCTTTGTCTCTTATAATAGTCTTTATTTTAAAGTCTATTTTGTCTGATATGAGAATTGCTACTGCAGCTTTCTTTTGATTTCCATTTGCATAGAATATCTTTTCCCATCCCCTCACTTTCAATCTGTATGTGTCCCTAGGTCTGAAATGGGTCTCTTGTAGACAGCATATATAAGTGTCTTGTTTCTGCATCCATTAGCCAGTCTATGTCTTTTGGTTGGAGCATTTAATCCATTTACATTTAAAGGAATTATCTATATGTATGTTCCTATTACCATTTTCTTAATTGCTCTGGGTTTGTTTTTGTAGGTCTTTTCCTTCTCTTGTTTTTCCTGCCTAGAGAAGTTCCTTTACATTTGTTGTAAACCTGGTTTGATGGTGCTGAATTCTCTTAACTTTTGCTTGTCTGTAAAGGTTTTAATTTCTCCTTCGAATCTGAATGAGACCTTTGCTGGGTAGAGTAATCTCGATTGTAGGTTTTTCCCTTTCATCACTTTAAATATGTCCTGCCACTCCCTCCTGGCTTGCAGAGTTTCTGTTGAAAGGTCAGCTGTTAACCTTATGGGGATTCCCTTTTATGTTATTTGTTGCTTTTCCCTTGCTGCTTTTAGTATTTTTTCATTGTATTTAATTTTTGATAGTTTGATTCATATGTGTCTTCCATGTTTCTCCTTGGATGTATCCTGTGTGGGACTCTCTGGGCTTCCTGGATATGATTGACTATTTCCTTTCTCATATAAGGAAGTTTTCAGCTATAATCTCTTCAAATATTTTCTCAGTCCCTTTCTTTTTCTCTTCTTCTTCTGGGATCCCTATTATTCAAATGTTGGTGTGTTTAATGTTGTCCCAGAGTTCTCTGAGACTGTCCTCAATTCTTTTCATTCTTTTTTCATTATTCTGCTCTGCAGTAGTTATTTCCATTATTTTATCTTTCAGGTCACTTATCTGTTCTTCTGCCTCAGTTATTCTGCTCTTGATTCCTTCTAGAGAATTTTAAATTTTATTTATTGTGTTGTTCATCATTGTTTGTTTGCTCTTTAGTTCTTCTAGGTCCTTGTTAAACATTTCTTGTTTTTTCTCCATTCTATTTCCAGGATTTTGGATCATCTTTACTCTCATTACTCTGAATCATTTTTCAGGTAGGCTGCCTATTTCCTCTTCATTTGTTTGGTCTGGTGGGTTTTTACCTTGCTCCTTCATCCGCTGCATATTTCTCTGTTTTCTTATTTTGTTTAACTTACGGTGTTTGGCGTCTCCTTTTCACAGGCTACAGGTTTGTAGTTACCGTTGTTTTTGGTGTCTGCCCCCACTGGCTAAGGTTGGTTCAGTGGGTTATGTAGGCTTCCTGGTGGAGGGGACTGGTGCCTGTGTTTTGGTGGGTGGGGCTGGACCTTGTCTTTCTGGTGGGCAGGACCTTGTTCAGTGGTGTGTTTTGGGGTGTCTGTGAACTTATTATGATTTTAGGCAGCCTCTCTGCTAATGAGTGGGGTTGTGTTCCTGTCTTACTAGTTGTTTGGCATGGGGTGTCCAGCACTGGAGTTTTCTGGTCATTGAGTGGAGCTGGGTCTTAGCATTGATATGGAGAACTCTGGGAGAGCTCTCGCCAATTGATATTAAGTGGGGCTGGGAGGTCTCTGTTGATCCAGTGTCCTGAACTTGGCTCTTCCACCTCAGAGGCTCAGGTCTGACACCAGGCCGGAGCACCAAGACCCTGAGAGCCAGAAGGCTCAGAAGAAAAAGGAGAAGAAAAGAAAGAAAATAAATAAATAAATAATTAAATTAAATAATTAAAATAAAAATATTTTTAAAATTATTAACATAAAAAGTAATAAAAAAAAAGAAGAGAGCAACCAAACCAATAAACAAATCCACCAATGAAAACAAGTGCTAACAACTATACTAAGATAAACATAAAAATCAGAAACAAGTCAGTAGCAGATAGCAAACCCCAAGTCTACAGTTGCTCCCAAAGTCCACCTTAATTTTGGGTTGATTCATTTTCTGTTCAGGTATTCCACAGATGCAGAGTACCTCAAGTTGATTGTGGGTATTTAATCCGTTGCTCCTGAGGCTGCTGGGAGAGATTTCCCTTTCTCTTCTTTGTTCGCACAGCTCCCGGGGTTCAGCTTTGGATTTGGCCCTGCCTCTGCATGTAGGTTAACCTCAGGCTTCTTTTCCTGCCCACATAGGATGGGATTAAAGTAGTGGTTGATTAGGGGGCTTTGGCTCACTCATGCTGTGGGGAGGGAGGGGTACGGTAGTTATAAATGGAATGCGGGGCAAGCCTGCAGTGGCAGAGGCCGGCATGATATTGCAACAGCCTGAGGTGCACTGTGTGTTCTCCCGGGGAAGTTGTCCCTGGATCACGGGACCCTAGCAGTGGCGGGCTGCACAGGCTCCTGGGGGGCGTGGAGAGTGACCTGTTCTTACACACAGGATTCTTGGGGGCTGCAGCAGCAGCTTTAGAGTTTCATGTCCGTCTCTGGTGTCTGAGCTGATAGCCACAGCTCATGCCCGTCTCTGGAGCTCTGCCTTCTGTGGAGACACAGGAAAGGAATTCCCTCTCCTCGCGCACCCTGAAACAGTGGTCCCATGCCTCCTAGGCAGGTCCAGACTTTTTCCCGGACTCCCTCCCGGCCAGCCGTGGTGCACTAACCCCCTGCAGGCTGTGTTCATGCCGCTAACCCCAGTCCTCTCCCTGGGATCTGACCTCTGAAGCCCAAGCCTCAGCTCCCAGCCCCGCCCACCCCAGCAGGTGAGCAGACACACCTCTCGGGCTGGTGAGTGCTGGTTGGCACCAATCCTCTGTGCGGAAATCTCTCTGCTTTGCCCTCTGCACCCCTGTTGCTGTGCTCTCCTCTGCAGCTCCAAAGCTTTCCGCCTTTACCACCTGCAGTCTCCACCCGTGAAGGGGCTTCCTAGTGTGTGGAAACCTTTCCTCTTTCACAGCTCCCTCCCACTGGTGCAGGTCCTGTCCCTATTCTTTTGTCTCTGTTTATTCTTTTTTCCTTTGCCCTACCCAGGTATGTGGGGACTTTCTTGCCTTTTGGGAAGTCTGAGGTCTCTGCCAGCATTTGGTAGGTGTTCTATAGGAGCAGTTCCACATGTAGATGTATTTCTGATGTATTTGTGGGGAGGAAGGTGATTTCCATGTCTTACTCCTCCTCCATCTTGAAGGTCCCCCACCATTTCATTTTGACTCACAGATTCCAACTGCCTGTCTGCTAACCTATTTCTCATCTTCCTGCAGGATACCACCTCTTCCTCACTCCTAGAGAAAACACTTTGCCTCGTGATACTTGTCATCAATTTTCTCTGGCATTTACCTATGTTCCAACTGGGGCATTGGTGTGTGTAAACATCCCCTTGTCATATACACTTCTTGGTGATAGTCCTTTGCAACCGTTTATAAACCATAATTAGTTTGTGCCAGAGCTTTGCTGAGGTGAGATTGATATCTTTAATCCTTCCTGTGCACATGGGGAACAGGAGAGATGAAATGATTTCAAAGTAACCATGTCTTAGATCAGTCATGAGGATTGGTAAAGGGATTTAGTGTTTCCTAGAAGTATGTTTTAGCCTCCAGGTCCTGCTGCCTAAGATAAATTATATATTTGTTCAGGGAAACCACATTCATAATATTTTGCTTACACAGAAATCCCATCCATAGTCAAAACTTCTCTTAGTCAACCTAGGTTCTGCCACCCAAATCCTCACTTCCGCAGATGTAATGTTTTCCAGAGTCCTTTGGCTCCTTTCATCCAGGATTTTACCCCAGAGGTAATCATACTTAATATATAACTGGACATGACATTCCTCATATGATTTTTTTAAGTTTTTTTGGATGTGGACCATTTTTAAAGTCTTTATTAAATTTGTTACAATATTGCTTCTGTTTTATGTTTTGGTTTTTTGGCCACAAGGCATGTGGGATCTTAGTTCCCCAACTAGGGATCGAATCTCACCCCCTGCATTGGAAGGCAAAGTCTTAACCACTGGACCACCAGGGAAGTCCCAGTCAAATGATCTCAATAGTAAGAAAATTAAGTGACTGTAACAGAAAACACACATGCACATACCCACATAGTCTGTTTCTCAGTTTTTACTGAAACCAAACTCAATCTCAAACCCTAACCCTAACTGAAATCCAAAGAATGCAAAATTTCAGAAAATCAGCTAAATACAGTAAATTTGTACTTCAATCCATACCATCAATTAAATGGCTTTAATATTAGCCAGTTAACAATACTAAATGTTTATGCTTTACCTGAGGTGTATCCATCTTTTGAGATACACATATGCCTAGTTATTTTCAAGTCTATATTTATATATTAGTATTCATGTCAGCTGTTATAGATATGGATACTTGAGGAAAGCAATTAACACCCAGCTGTCTTAAATCATTTCCTGAATAAAGAAGCATCAATAAATATGTATTCTTCAACCCTGGCTTCCTGACTTCTCATAATTCTCCCAGTATTTCAGTGGAGGTTTAAAAAGTCTACACTTGGGGCTTCCCTGGTGGCGCAGTGGTTGAGAGTCCGCCTGTCGATGCAGGGGACACGGGTTTGTGCCCCGGTCCGGGAAGATCCCACATGCCGCAGAGCGGCTGGGCCCGTGAGCCATGGCTGCTGAGCCTGCCCGTCCGGAGAGAGAGGCCCATGTACCGGAAAACAAAACAAAACAAAAGTCTACCCTTGGAGTAATAACAACTAGTAATGTCTGAGTGTGTCCCTGTGTGTCAGGCAGTGCTCTGTGCATCATAGTACACACAAAAACTTTGTGTTACTTATGACAACATGAGGAAACTAAGAGGCAGAGAGGTGGAGAGTTTGCCCAAGTCAACTCATGGTAAGAGAAAGATCTTGGACTTGAAACCAGACAGTCTAGCTATAGAGTCTGCATGTCGAAATAATTTATAATAATGATAGTTAGTTGTATCTCCTCTGACACATAGAATTGGCAAACTCTTGGGACCTTGCTCCTCAAAGTTTTGTTTATAGAGCAACCACATCAGGATCACCTGAGAGCTTGTTAGAAATGCAGCATCTTGGTCCATCCCCAGACCTACCGAGTCCAACTCTGTTTTATCAAGGTTCCCCAAGTGATCCAGAAACACATTAGTGTTTGAGAAACTGTTTTAGGTCTCCTCTAACTGTGCAACCTCATAGACACACTAAGAAGTCACAGAGGTCCACGGGTATTTGGAGGGACCTTTTTAAAATCACCACCCATTTATGAGCACTGTGTGTTCCATGTATAAACTTTCACACGTAAGCACAAGGAATTTTATGAATGATCCTAAAGCACATCATGTTAGCAGATGGCCTTGAGGGAAAATATCTTTCAGTCACACATTCAGTTTCTGAATTTCTACACTTGTTTTTTTGACTCTGCCATTCATTAGCAAGAACAAGAATTGCCTGAGGACTGGGTTTGTTGATAACACCAGTGTCTATTATTTAATAATATTTGGCAAAATGTTTCCACTTGATAAAATCGAAGAGAATGGGAATTGAGATAAGGCAATCCAGGGCTACCGTCCTTGTGTGAATTCTGTCTAGGTCTTGGATGCACTGGATTGTCCAGTGTCAGCTGTCATGGACTATAGCAAGTGACAGTTAAAGCTGGAATATCTAAGGTTTTCCCACTAATGTGTGAATAAGGGAATGCTCCTGAATCTGTTTTGAAGATTGCCCTTCAATTACTAAATTATCTTTCTCTTTAGATGTGAACACTTTAATTGGGGAGAATCCTTAGAGATCATTGACCCTCTTCCAAGGTTCTCTCAGTAGCAGGTGGATATGGGAGGCCAAGTTTATCTGACTCCAAGCCCTGTGCTCTTTTCTCTTTGCCTTCTACCATGTATGAGATAATTACCATTTTTTCCCAGTGAAATTGCTGTTTATATCTCTTGAACCTCAGGCAAGGGCAACCAGAATGTACAACATAATAGAACAGAGCTGAGAGTTGGATTGGGGTGAAAATGAGAAAAAAGAATTATACATACTGTTATTTCTCCCTCCTTAGATTAAGAAATGGGGTTGAATTCCTAACACATTTTTTTTTTACTTCTCTTAGTGCAATCATTGAATTTGTTAGGTGAAAGAGATCTTTCTGATCACATACTACAAATGAACAGTTCTATAGTTTTAGAAATTGGACCTCCAAGAAGATCAGATGACTTGCCAAACCAGTTTGTGGCAGAACCAAGACCAGAAGTCAAATCTTTTCATGCCCAAACAAACAACTTTCCATTAATCTGCACCAAGATATCCATTTCACTCCAAGAAAATCACAAGTCATTTCTCTAGTGACCCAACACACTGGACAACAGACCAGTGACACTTAGTTAAAACTGTGATCATCTGTAAGTTGCACAAGAGCCCCTCTGAGGAGCTGTGCTTACTCACCTCCGTATCTCTGTCCAGCTTTTCTCCTACCTGACCACCCATCACCTTTGAGCTCAGTACACTTTCCAGGGTTCTGCTGCCTTCATTAGAGTTGGAAGAGGATTTAGAGATCATCAGTCCAAGGATTTTCAAATTGCATGTTTCAGAGGCAGAGGTTTCAAAGGAAATGCATTAGAGGGCACTTCTCAGGTATGCATCTGGGTGAGTCACCAACTTCAACCACATCATCTCCATTTTCATCCATATCACATATTGTGGTTCCATATAAGATAATGTTTAAAACCTGTTCTAGTGCTTTTAAAAAAATTGGATATAACAGGCTCTAGACAGCCCCTTCACTTTCCCAACAGTTTTCAGGTAAGAAATTTTGAGGCCCAGCTAGGTTTAAAAAACTCATGCAAGTTTCCACAGCCCAATTCCACTACAGATATGATGAGAAGCAATCACAGAGAACATATTTTCTCCACCAAAAAATCAAGTCACAGGGTCTGACAAGTCCAAATACACTTATGGGGACAACAGGACAGAATACTTGAAATTGAGACTGTCCCAGAAAACCCATAATATATGGTCACTCCAGGAACAAGGCAAGAACATTTCCCGACTCACAGACTAGCTTGAGTGACAGGTGAATGAAATGTGGTGTAAAGTCACAGAGGGTGATGACTACTTCTTTCCTGTTTTCTGCATTCTTTGATATATGATAGCACCTGCCAAATCCTATTGATTTTAATAATGCTTTCTGTATTGATTTATGCCCTAATGGCTCGTTTGGGCTTCTTGGGCTGGCTGGAATCTCAACCTCTGGGATGCTTTGGGAACCGGAGGCCAGAAAGATATGATTTGATAACTAACCTGACTTCTGATAAATCTAGTAAAAGAAAGTCCTGTGGTGTGGCAGTAACTAGAGTTTTAGTGCCAATAGTTGTGAGCAGCTATAGATAACATATGTGTCCCTTAAATTTTGTAAGAGTTTCTAGCTGTCACAGCACAAGGAACCCAAG
Source organism: Pseudorca crassidens (assembly GCF_039906515.1). Classification (NCBI taxonomy): domain Eukaryota; kingdom Metazoa; phylum Chordata; class Mammalia; order Artiodactyla; family Delphinidae; genus Pseudorca; species Pseudorca crassidens. Next base: position 103,262,622 of record NC_090304.1, read on the forward strand.
GAATATATTCTATAAAATAAATGAATAAATACAATACAGAGAACATGTGGTATTTGTACCATATTCTATCAACCTGGATGGCTCCACTCAAAATACAGCACTACTGTGCATTAAAGATAATACTCATGTAATAATACACAGGATCCTTAAAGCCCAAATCTCAGCAAGTGTGATGGCTGTCAAAAGGCAGTGGGTTTGTATTATAAAATCTTCTTGTGAGTCTGGGGCTCAGGCCAGCTTAGGCAGTCATAAGCATCACTTTTATTCTGCAGAGTCCAGAGTGGTGGATCTTTCTTGCCAGAAAGGAGCTGTATTTTCCCTTTCTCTGAGCCATTTTTCTTTTGTTTTGTTCTTTTAGTTTTTTCGGTTTTTTTTCCCTCAGAAGAAAAAACATGTTTAAGGGACTCTTACATTGAAGCTTGAGCAAATGTCATTACTTCAGAAGCCTGGCTTTTTCTGGCTAGCAGGAGCCAGTCCAATTCTTCTCAGCCTACCATTTGGCCAAGCCCTGCTTCTTCCAACTTAAGGATGCAGATGGAATCACTAACAAAATTAAGGAGATTGAATTAAAAAAATCCCAAATTCTTCACAATTAAAAATCTTTGTCCTTGGGGAAGTTAAGCCTGTAGGATAAAGTTTTTATGATGAATCAGAAAACCAGAGCTGGCCTCGTGGGTCTGGAACCTTGTTTGGTTTAATGCTCTGTTATTGCCATCTTGATATTATAATTTATGAACAAGGGACCTTGCATTTTTATTTACAGTGGGCCCTGCAAATTAAGTATCCAGCCTTGTAGAGAATGTCATGGAATTCTTTGGGACATCTCTGGTTATCCTATCACATTGAAACACTGGAATCAGACACTCACTTATTAATTGTTCAAGTTAAGGTGAGTTTACTACTTCTTTTGAAGCTTCAGGTTCTTAATCTTTATAATGGGCATAGTAATATGATCTATCATATCACTTTGGAGGATTAAATGTAATATGGTGACTGAAGCATGCACCTAGAGCCCTTGCTCCACAATGAGAGAGGCCACCACAGTGAGAGGTCCACACACCACAACAAAGGGTAGCCCCCACTAGCCACAACTAGAGAAAGCCCACGTGCAGCAACAAACACCCAACACAATCAAAAAAATTAAAATAACAATAAATAACCACAATGGAGATTGATTCAAGATGGCAGAGTAGAAGGATGTGCGCTTACTCCCTTTTGTGAGAGCACTGGAATCACAACAAACTGCTGAACAATCACTGACAGGAAGACACTGGAACTCACATAAAAAGATACCCCACATCCAAAGACAAAGGAGTAGCCACAATAAGATGGTAGGAGAGGCACAATCACAGTAAAATCAAATCCCATAACTGCTGGGTGGGTGACTCACAAACTGGAGAACACTTATATGACAGAAGTCCACTCACTGGAGTGAAGGTTCTGAGCCCCACATCAGGCTTCCCAACCTGGGGATCCAGCAACGGGAGGAGGAATTCCTAGAGAATCAGACCTTGAAGCCTAGTGGGATTTGATTGCAGGACTCCAACAGAACTGTGGGAAATAGAGACTCCACTCTTGGAGGGCACACACAAAGTAGTGTGCACATTGGGACCCAGGGGAAGGAACAGTGACCCCACAGGAGACTGAACCAGACCTACCTGCTAATGTTGGAGGCTCTCCTGAAGAGACAGGGGGTGGCTGTGGCTCACTGAGAAGACAAGGACACTGGCAGCAGAAATTCTGGGAAGTACTCCTTGGTGTAAGCCCTCCCAGAGTCTGCCATTAGCCCCAATAAAGAGCTGGGTAGGCGCCAGTGTTGGGTCACCTCAGGCCAAACAACCAGCAAGGAGGGAACCCAGACCCACCCAACATCAGACAAGTGGATTAAAGTTTTAGTGAGCTCTGCCCACCAGAGCAACACCCAGCTCTACCCACCTCCAGTCCCTCCTATCAGGAACCTTGCACAAGCCTCTTAGACAGCCTCATCCACCAGAGGGCAGGTAGCAGAAGCAAGAAGAACTACAACCCTGCAGCCTGTGGAACAAAAACCACATTCACAGAAAGATAGGCAAGATGAAATGGCAGAGGGCTATGTACCAGATGAAGTAATAAGATAAAAACCCAGAAAAACAACTAAATGAAGTGGAGACAGGCAACCTTCCAGAAAAATAATTCAGAATAATGATAGTAAAGATGATCCAGGACCTCAAAAAAGAATGCAGGCAAAGATCAAGAAGATGCAAAAAATGTTTAACAAAGACCTAGAAGAATTAAAGAACAAACAAGCAGAGATGAACAATACAATAACTGAAATGAAAAATACACTAGAAGGAATCAATAGCAGAATAACTGAGGCAGAAGAATGGATAAGGGACCTGGAAGACAGAATGGTGGAATTCACTGCCACAGAACAGAATAAAGAAAAAAGAATGAAAAGAAATGAAGACAGCCTAAGAGACCTCTGGGACAACATTAAACACAACAACATTCACGTTATAGGGGTCCCAGAAGGAGAAGAGAGAAAGAAAGACCTGAGAAAATATTTGAAAAGATTATAGTCGAAAAATTCCCTAACATGGGAAAGGAAATAGCCACCCAAGTCCAGGAAGTGCAGAGAGTCCCAGGCAGGATAAACCCAAGGAGAAACATGCCGAGACACATAGTAATCAAATTGACAGAAAAATTATTAAAAGCAACAAGGGAAAAATGACAAATAACATACAAGGGAACTCCCATAAGGTTAACTGCTGATTTCCCAGCAGAAACTCTACAAGCTAGAAGGTAGTGGCATGATATATTTAAAGAGATGAAAGGGAAGAACCTACAACAAAGATTACTCTACTCAGCAGGTATCTCATTCAGATTTGATAGAGAAATCAAAAGCTTTACAGAGAAGCAAAAGTTAAGAGAATTCAGCACCACAAAACCAGCTCTACAACAAATGCTAAAGGAACTTCTCTAAGTGGGAAAAACAAGAGAAGAAAAGGACCTACAGAAACAAACCCATAACAGTTGAGAAATTGGTAATAGGGACATACATATTGATAATTACCTTAAATGTGAATGGATTAAATGCTCCAACCAAAAGACAGGCTTGCTGAATGGATACAAAAAACAAAACCCATATATATGCTGTCTACAAGAGACCCACTTCAGACCTAGAGACACATACAGACTGAAAGTGAGGGAATGGAAAAAGATATTCCATGCAAATGGAAATCAAAAGAAAGCTGGAGTAGCAATACTCAAAGAAGATAAAATAGACCTTAAAATAAAGAATGTTACAGGAGACGAGGAAGGACACTACATAATGATCAATGGATCAATCCAAGAAGAAGTATAACAATTATGAATATATATGAACCCAACATAGGAGCACCTGAATACATAAGGCAACTGCTAACAGCTATAAAAGAGGAAATCGACAGTAACACAATAATAGTGGGGGACTTTAACACCTCACTTACACCAATGGACAGATCATCCAAACAGAAAATTAATAAGGAAACACAAGCTTAAAATGACACAATAGACCAGGTAGATTTAATTGATATTTATAGGACATTCCATCCAAAAACAGCAGATTACACTTTCTTCTCAAGTGCACATGGAACATTCTCCAGGATTGATCACATCTTGGGTCACAAACCAAACCTCAGTAAATTTGGAAAATTGAAATCATATCAAGCATCTTTTCTGACCATGACTCTATGAGATTAGAAATCAATTACAGGGGAAAAAATGTAAAAAATACAAACACATGAAAGCTAAAAAACACATTACTAAATAACCAATAGATCACTGAAGAAATCAAAAAATACCTAGAGACAAATTACAATGAAAACACAACAACCCAAAACCTATGGGATGCAGCAAAAGCAGTTCTAAGAGGGAAATTTATAGCAATACAATCCTACCTCAAGAAACAAGAAAAATCTCAAATAAACAATCTAACTTTACACCTAAAGGAACAAGAGAAAGAAGAATAAGCAAAACCCAAAGTTAGTAGAAGGAAAGACATCATAAAGTTCAGAGCAGAAATAAATGAAATAGAAACAAAGAAAACAATAGCAAAGATCAATAAAACTAAAAGATGGTGCTTTGAGAAGATAAACAAAATTGATAAGCCATTAGCCAGACTCATCAAGAAAAAGAGGGAGAGGACTTAAATCAATAAAATTAGAAATGAAAAAGGAGAAGTTACAACAGACACCGCAGAAATGCAAAGCATCCTAAGAGACTACTACAAGCAACTCTATGCCAATGGAATGGACAACCTGGAAGAAATGGACAAATTCTTAGAAAGGTATAACTTTCCAAGTGAACCGGGAAGCAATAGCAAATATGAACAGACCAATCACAAGTAATGAAATTGAAACTGTGATTAAAAATCTTCCAAGAAACAAAAGTCCATGACCAGAAGGCTTCATAGGTGAATTCTATCAAACATTTAGAGAAGAGTTAACACCCATCTTTCTCAAACTCTTCCAAAAAATTGCAGAGGGAGGAACACTCCCAAACTCATTCTATGAGGCCACCATTACCCTGATACCAAAACCAGACAAAGATACTACAAAAAGAAATATACGAATATATTTATTTAATATAGATGAATATAGATGCAAAATCCTCAACAAAATACTAGCAAACAGAATCCAACAGCACATTAAAGGATCATACACCATGATCAAGTGGGATTTATCCCAGGGATGCAAGGATTCTCCAATATACGCAAATTAATCAATGTGATACACCATATTAACAAACTGAAGGAGAAAAACCATATGATCATCTCAATAGATGCAGAAAAAGCTTTGACAAAATTCAACACCCATATATGATAAAAACTCTCCAGGAAGTGGGCATAGAGGGAACCTACCTCAACATAATAAAGGCCATATACAACAAACCCACAGCAAACATCATTCTCAGTGGTGAAAAACTGAAAGCTTTTCCTCTAAGATCAGGAACAAGACAAGGATGTCCACTCTCACCACTATTATTCAACATAATTTTGGAAGTCCTAGCCATGGCAATCAGAGAAGAAAAAGAAATAAAAGGAATCCAAATTGGAAAAAGAAGAAGTAAAACTGTCTCTGTTTGCAGATGACATGATACTATACATAGAGAGTCCTAAAGATGCCACCAGAAAACTACTAGAGCTAATCAATGAATTTAGTAAAGTTGCAGGATACAGAATCAATGCACAGAAATCTCTTGCATTCCTATACACTAATGATGAAAAATCTGAAAGGGAAATTCAGGAAACACTCCCATTTACCATTGCAACAAAAAGAATAAAATACCTAGGAATAAACCTACCTAGGGAGACAAAAGACCTGTATGCAGAAAACTCTAAGACACTGATGAAAGAAATTAAAGATGATACAAACAGATGGAGAGATATATCATGTTCTTGGATTGGAAGAATCAGTACTGTGAAAATGACTATACTACCCAAAGCAATCTACAGATTCAATGCAATCCCTATTAAATTACCAATGGCATTTTTTACAGAACTAGAACAAAAAATCTTAAAATTTGTATGGAGACATAAAAGACCTCGAATAGCCAAAGCAACCTTGAGGGAAAAAAACGGAGCTGAAGGAATCAGACTCTCTGACTTCAGACTATACTACAAATCTGCAGTAATCAAGACAATATGGTACTGACACAAAAACAGGAATATAGATTAATAGAACAGGATAGAAAGCCCAGAGATAAACCCACACACCCATGGTGAACTAATCTATGACAAAGGAGGCAAGAATATCCAATGGAGAAAAGACAGTCTCTTCAATAAGCAGTGCTGGGTAAACTGTATAGCTACATGTAAAAGAATGAAATTAGAACACTCCCTAACACCATACACAAAAATAAACTCAAAATGGATTAGAGACTTAAATGTAAGACCAGACACTATAAAACTCTTAGAGGAAAACATAGGAAGAACACTCTTTGACATAAATCATAGCAAGATGTTTTTGGGTCATTTTTAGAGATGTAGATGGATCTAGAGACTGTCATACAGAGTGAAGTAAGTGAGAAAGAGTAAAACAAATATTGTATATTGACGTATATATGTGGAACCTAGAAAAAGGTACAGATTAACTGGTTTGCAGGGGAGAAATAGAGACACAGATGTAGAGAACAAACATATGGACACCAAGGGGGGAAGGTGGTGGGGAGGGTTTGGTGGTGTGATGGATTGGGAGATTGAGATTGACATATATACACTAATATGTATGATATGGATAACTAATAAGAACCTGCTGTATAAAGAAAAATAAAATAAAATTCAAAAAATAATAAATAAAATAAATATAATATTGTACCTAAAGCACTTACCTTAGCCACTGTCAAAAGTATGACCTCAGTAAATATTTGTTGTACAAATGAATGGGGATAAAATCATCTCACAGGGTCCTGGGATTTCATAGCCCTTTGATTGTCTGAAATCAAGAACTCTTGAAATCTCAGGAGATTAAACTAGGTTTGTTCCATCTTTCTGTCTGTCTTTTCTTACTTTGTATTTTTTGATCCCCAAAGTCTTTACTGAAAGTTTCAGGATTCAACAGGCTTTACTTGTAAAGAGTAACACTGTGGCAGCCAAAAATATAGATCTAAACTGATCAATGAAGAACTCTTGCAACAGGTCAGAGCTTGAAAGAGGATGTTTCTACCACTGTTTCCTCTGTGCCCGTCATCCAGGGATGGGGGAGCTGGCATAACCCGTGGATGTGCAAGTCTATGGAGAAGCATTTACCTCAGAGGATAAACATCTCTTTAGTTGGCTTTTCCAGATGTGTGTATTCTTGACCACATTATGGAGACTGGTAATTAGTAGAATCTATTATTCAAGCATATATATTAGTGTTTCAAGATTTGCAACCTGTAGGTGCCAATCTCAACCAGCCAAAGAAATAATTTCACAATAATTCAAGACCTTTAGTAGGGACTATTTAGATTGTAGCCATGCCTGTAAATACTGGGGATACACAGATCACAGTAATACCTCTGAAATCCCCTCTCCCGCCATCTGCTTGCATCATTCCCTGCTGCCTCATGTATACTTCTTCTCCCCAGTCTTAGCCTCAGTGCTATTTGCCCTCCTATTTCTCCTTCTCTTCTAGTCCTGCCCTAGAAAAGCCCAAGCATTATCCTGACAAAGCATGACACTTTTTTGAAGATAGTGAAATTAAGACAGGGACATTTAAAAATTGAAAGGAATTTTCAGAAGACAGTGAAGGGAAAAGTCAATGGTATATTAAAATTTTTTTGTCTTTTCACATATAATTACAATAAAGCTATTATAACAGTTCACCTACTATGTGGAAGACACTAAAATGATATTTTACAAATCGCATCCTACTTATCTTTACAACAATTCTAAAAAGTGGGTATTATTGGGTTACAGAGCTGTTTACCAGTAAAGATAACAGGCAAAGCAAACCCAAGATAAGCTGACACCAAAGTCCATGATATATTCTTTCAACTTGCAGCTGTCACTCAGAACACATTACCTGTGTGACTAATATGCATAGACCTTTTTAATGGGCTCTGTGACGCTTGGCAGAGATAAGTCAGATGTGGGCTCTGACTTCCAGGAATGTGAAATTGAGTGTACAAGATTAGGCATGAGCAAAAACATCTGCAATATAAAAAGATCATGATCAGTGCAATACGAGTGGTGCAGACAACAATGCCACACAGTGCTTTTCTTTTCTGGGAGAGATCTAAGTATGCCATTCAGAATGTCTTTCTCAGAATTGCATTCAGTCCTGGACTTAAGAGACGTCAGTTGCCAATATAATGAAATATTTTATACACTCATGTCATGTCATATCAAAAATAATTACTCCAATGCTTTTTTGGCAGGGTTGGGGGGCTGGCTTATATCTTCCTATATTATAAAATGAAACACATTTCATCAAATGTTCCTCTTCAGTCAAGTATAACTCCTTCCGATTCTTGGGTCTAATATAAGGCTGGCTCATTTCACATTTTACACCTCTAGAAGTACCTGGAAGGATTTGGGAAAACAACAGATTAAACATTTGTTGGTTTGCAATACTCTGTAGCCCAAGGTAACTCTATTGCATCAAGTTAATGTCTGTGCTTGTGCTGAGCTGGAGCGGGACCTACACTCCACATGCTGTGTCCTTTCCATGTTGTCTTCATGAATTACAGCCCAGGAGGGAGGATTAACTAAGCTTTTGGAAGATTTTAAATTTTAGTTAAACCTTAAAAGTTGATGACATGGACTTAGATAGTTAAGGAGGAAGGTAAGTGAAGACCTTTAGAGAAAGACACAGCTTCAGAAAAGGGCTGCATGAGAGGTTCCCCACACGTTCACAAAAGAGTTAATCATGGATTTATAGGGTGGATGACTATAGTAGTGAGACAAAAATTAGAAACATTGGCAATATTTTTTGAAAATTTAAATGACGAGATATGCAGTTTTACACTGATTGTTTTTTAAGCATGGGGAAATATTAATTTTTAAGGTAGGAGATCGATAAGATATGACCTGTTTCAGGGAGATATTAGCAACAGGTAGTGCTAAGTGAGGTTGGGAAAATGCTTGGGGTAAAGGTTTCCCTAGCTAAGAACCTTCTGTCAAGTCTAGATAAGTGTTACTCCTGTCTTGTCTGCACCCGTGGTTGCTGCTAATGTGGAAAAATACCAAGCCTGGCAGTCGCTGCCATTAAACTTAGTGAGATGTGCTGGAACCTCAGTAGCACAGGCTGGCTCAGGAGATCTGAATGTAAAAGAGGTCTACAGTAGTCTCCCTTTATCCGCAGTTTTAGTTACCCACCATCAACCTTGGTCTGAAAATATAAAATTCCAGAAATAAAGAATTCATAAGTTTTAAATTGCATGTCGTTCTGAGTAGCGTGATGAACTCTCAAGCTCCCCCGCTCCATCTTGACAGGGATGTGAATCATCCCTCTGTCCAGCATATCCCACTAAGTCACCTAATAGCCATCCCCGTTGTCAGATTGACTTTCTCAGTGTAGCAGTGCTTGCGTTCAAGTAACCTTTATTTTACTTCATAATGGCCCCAAAGTGCAAGAGTAGCTGGCCATTTTCATACACCAGTGAAAAGCTGTAAAGTACTTCCTTTAAGTGAAAGGGTGAAATTTCTCAACATAACAAGGAAAGAAAAAAATATATATATATATATATGCTGAGGTTGCTAAGATCTGCAGTAAGAAGAATCTTCCATCTTTGAAATTGTGAGGAAAGGAAAAGAAATGTATGCTAGTTTTGCTGTTGATCCTTAAACTGCAAAAGTTAAAGCCACTGTGCGTGATAAGTGCTTAGTTAAGATGGAAAAGGCATTAAATTTATGCAATGAGATATTTTGAACGAGTGAGCGATCATGTTCACATAACTTCTATATTGCAGTGTATTGTTACGATTGTTCTATTTTATTATTTGTTATTGTTGTGAATCCCCTACCTTGCCTAATTTATAAATTAAACTTTATCATAGGTATATAATGTATAGGGGAAGAAAACACATAGTATAGACATAGAGAGAGAGTTTGGTACTATCTGAGGTTTCAGGCATCCACTGGGGGACTTGGAACGTGTTCCTCACAGATAAGGGGAATTTGTTAATTTGCTACATGCCTTAGGTACTGTAATTAGGGACTGTAATTTCTTAGGTAAAGTATAGCTCAAGGAGTTCAGGTGGCAATAATAAGAACAATAACAATGGCATTGCTAATAAATAACTAAAATATATTTTGTGCTCTCCATAGCACACTCCCGTCACTGTGCTAAGTGTTTTACCTGTAGTATCTCATATAATCCTTAACTCAAGTTTATGAATCAAGTATTGTTTTATCTGCTTAAGGTAGGAAAACCAAAACTTGAAGTGGATTTAACCCAAGTTCATACTGCTGGCAAGTGGTAGAACAGGGGTCCAAACCCAGGTGTATAAAGAAAGAGCCTGTCCTTGCACCACTGGGATGCACGGTATCCGACAGCTAAAGTAAGGGCATCTTGGTTCCCTCACACTATGTGGTAGTAAACACCATGCCTTTCAAAATTCCTGGCTGGGACACTTTGGCAGAATTATTAAACTACATTGAGCCTCAGTGTCTCCATCTATAAAATGGGAATAATAATGACTTTGAAGGGATATTTTGAAAGCTACAATTGATAATGTGTGCAAAATATCAGGCAAGATAAATATTTCAATCGGATGAGGATGAGCTTTGGGGTTCCAAGTTGTAAGCAATACCTAAATCCTGGCAACGTTATCTTAGTTGATGGGTCCGTTTATCACATTCCTCCAACAAGGCACTGAAAAATAGGGGAAACGAGGCAACGCTGTGCCCAGGGAGGAAGGAGGAAGGAGGCTGTTCAGCGAAATCCAGGTGTCATCCCAACAGTTTATGTGCCTACAAGTACTCAAGTTACAGAACTTGATGAAAGTTCAGTCCTATAGATTAATGTAGCAACAGATGAGGGCCCGGCGCCATGAGGGGGAAGACTCAAGGGAAGAATTTGTGAACATGCAGGCATGTGGATACTCAAGTTTTGCCCAAGCCATAACAGATGTTGTATTTATGTTGGCAAGATTAATTCCAGACTCCACCAGCCAGAGTACTGCAGTGCACTAGTCTCGTTGCAGGTAGGATTTGTGGACATTTTTGACATTATAAAGGTTTTGCTGAAGTCTGGAAATAGTGATCAAAACAGTTGAATGAAGGGAAACTTTAAGAAACTATGGCCAGAGCAGAGACTTCAGGGCATTTGAAAAGAAGGGGAGAGTGATTTTTCTAGTGTAGGAAGTCACGAATAAGGTATCTCCTTGAAGTCCCTGCTCTCAGGCCCCATACTGCACTGATTTAGCTAGTGTCTCCATTTTCAGGAACACGTTTTCACCAACACACACGTACACACACTCACACACGGAGGAAGGCACACACACACACACTTATCAACATGGACAGCTATGCTTCAGAGAATTAGAATTGGCTCAAGTACTTGAGAACTGGCTCTGCAGATGAAAAAGAATACAAACCATGGTGAAATATGGCAAATGGATATGACACATATGCACTTGGACCAGTGCCTGGATCTTAGCTTTCAGAAGGTTTCTGAGCCCTCAGCTTGGAGTTTGAGATCATTTGCTGTCACCTTATCTATTTATTTGTCTGTTTACGTCTCTCTTTCCCAATAGAAGGTAAGTTCCATAGAGACAGGGAATCTTCTGTCTTTTCACTCCTGTATCTCCAGTATAGGGCACGTAGTTGAGTGCTCCATAAATAACCATTGAATGAACAAGTGAAAACATTCTTGGGAATATTTAGGTCGTTGTCTTCTTTCATTCCAGAGTATTAATAATAAAAAAGGTTCAAAGTTATAAAAGTGAAAACCTAAAGTTAGGTATGGCCCTGTCTTATCTCTATTCCTTCTCTTCCCACTTGAAGATGAAATAACTGTTTTGTCAAGACCCCCTCCCACACACACACTAAGGTGAGAATTTATTCTGTAAGCAAAAGGAGATTTTGGAGGTTTTCAAGGAGTTGATTGACATGACAAATAGATTTCTATTTCAGAAAGATAACTTTGGAAACAGTATACAACATAGATTAGAAGCAAAACAGACTTCAAGCATGGAATCCATTTAGAAAGCTATTAACATGTGATAACCATGCAAGTTAGTAAATATTGGGACAGGTTAGTGTTGGTAGAATGCTATGGGAAGCTACAGAGCTGTGTGCAGTATGTACTACTGCCTCCACTTAATAATAACAATAGCATTACTGATAATGCTAATAGTAATAATGCTAAACCATGAAAATAACTAACATTTATTAAGTGTATATTCTCTGCCAGGGACTCTTCTAAGAAGTACAGTGAGTTGTCCAAGTTTTCACAGCTAATAGTAAATGGAAAAGCTGAAATTCAGACCTAAGTCTTTTGATTTTAAACCCAGACCCCTTCTCACCATACTACAAACAAAATCTTAAAGTACCATATCTGTAATTTATCAATGCAAATGCATATTACTTATGTAAATGTACTTTGTTTTTAGGTTGTAAGCTTTGCTAGATTGTAAGCTTCTGGGAGGCAAAAGCAATATTGTCTTTTTTGTTTGTTTTTCTCAGCTCATGTATACACATGAACATCACACACATATATACATATATGTACATATATAGTATGCATGCATGTACATGTGTATACATACATATGGTTCTCCTGGGTGAATGAGTGATCTACGTTTTAACAAAGAGCGCCATGGAGATGGACATCTGGTCCCAAAACCATGCCCTTCTTATGGTCAGACTCTCTGGCGGGCAACAGGAGAATTCTTTTCAGAGGCAGGGGAACCTTTCTTCATCCCTCAAGTTGCAGGTTGAAATTCATACTCTTAACCCTCAGGCCTCTTTCGTGAACACACTTCTTTATACTTGGGTGGGGTGGAGGATTGAGGTGCTGAGAAGGACCAAAGGGGCGATGCTGGGTATTGCCGTTGCTCGGTGAAATCTTTAATATGTCCTCACAGCTAGCTGTTCAGCTCTCTCTTCCCTTCCAACTTTTCTCCTGTCACTGCGTGAGGCCACAGGAATAAAGGAGCTTAGGAGAGAAAGTGGGATTTGTACAGGCCTTTCCATCAGGAGGCAGCCGGTTGGGATGGAAAGACAGTCCCCCTTGTCGGCTCTGCCCGCAGAGGCACTGTGCTTGGGCCAGGTTCACAGCTGCCACCACCCCACCCCCTTTTTACTTCTTGCCTGATCTTAACAAGCCTTCTTTTTGGACATTCAGAGACCAATCCAATCAAAACCTCGTTTGGAGACTTGCAGAGGTGGATTCTGGAGACCTTGGTACTGTTCTGTTTGCATGGTGAGTGCAGTGCTTGGTGAGAGAGAATTGAGAGCTTACAGACAGCTCCTGGGGCTCGTGGGTTCACAGAATTTTCATTTTAAGCAGATATTCAGGTATGGATTTGCCTCAGGAACGGGTATGACAGGGCCAATAGCAGGGAATAGTCTGTGAATCTCTGATTTTCGGTGTTTCCAAATGCCCAAACCGTGGAGCAGATGATACTAGTGCCTGGAAAGAAGAAACATTACTTTGAGTGAGAACATTCCTTCTCTGAGGGAAATGTCTAGAATCATTTAAGAGAGAAAAGGGTTCCTTCTCCATCTTTCCCAAGAGCAAAAGCAAAGTGTAGGGTAGGAAGAGGGACACAGAAGAAAAGATGAGAATGGGGTTCACGGGAGTCCAAGAGGAGAGGACTGAGCCGGGGGAGCACAGATTGGATGCCCAGATGATGCGGGTCATTGTCTGAAGACCTCCCTAAAGTCAGGCAGCCTCTGCACAGAGGCTGTTCATCCTGAGCACCACTGCCGGCCACCACCTTCTCTTAACATCTGCCAGAGACAGAGGATGCTTTCCCTCCCACAGTAAGCAGCCCCTCTTGAAGGGACTACTTGGCAGCCATCTACATTAGGAGACTTGGCTTGATCCCTGGTCACAGCCCATGTGGAGAACTCTCACCTTGCAAAGTTCCAAGCTACGTGGAAGCCCCAAGAGAAGGAGGGCGGCCATGGTCTCCTGGCAGAATTGTGGAAGAAAGCATCTGCTCTTGAAGAAGCAGAGTGTCACGCTGCAGAAATCTGTTCATTTGTGACTCAGCGTCACTTGTGTAGCAACAGAGCAACATCTACTCTCACTGTATTTCCCAACCTTCAAATCAGGACACAGTATTTGTTACATGATTTCACTATAATAAGGACATTTTAAACTGGGAGCTTCTCAGTTAACCAGCACTTATGGTTTGGCCTATGGTCCTGAGGCAGAGGTTACTTTTGGACAGGATGTGGAAGAAATTCTATGAATTTCTAAACTGTTCAAGTGAAAATACATATATTCTCCCCTCCTCCCCATTAACACCTACCATCCCCCAAAAGTTGCTTGGAGAGGGGATTCTCTTCTTCAAGCTCCAATAATAAATGGATTGCTCTATGTGCATGTGAGTTCACAGCACAGATTTGTCTTGCAGAAATGCTTCATTTTCAGTTGCTCCACACAGAGAAATACTTATTGACATTAAAAATATCAAAAGAGGACACACAGATATCTGGCTTTTTGCTTCTTTTGGACTACAGGAAGGTCTAGCAACATTGAACCACGTGTCGTGTACTGCTTCCTTGAGATCTGACAGCTGTCAGGCTCACCAGCCCCCTCCATTTCACATGGCATCTCTGACACTGAGGCAAGACTGGAACCATGCTTCACGTTTCTTTGTTTTTGTCACTCTCTACCAGCTCTTCTCCTTCATGTTACCATCAAGGTCCTTGAAAGTGTTGTGACCTTGTCTTAGAGCAGGAGCTTCTGCTCTTGGTCCCTAGCAAATGTCTGGGCTTGGGCTTGAGTGTATAGTCATAAGTCCTATGGGTTGGTCCATCTCCTCATCTAGAAAATATTTGGGAGCATTTGCTTGTGGAAATAGTACTTCAGATTGCATTTGGGTGTTTTCATCTAAAGCTTCGAATTGTTCTCCCTAGGTCTCAGAAATGGAGGGTGCAGAGACAAGACTCATTAGCCCTATAATCTGGAGATTTTAACCTACCTGACAGCTTTCTCAAGCTGTACTCTTAAATTGGACTGCGCCTCCCAGATTAACTTGGAGCTCTATTTTATGGTTCTGTGTATCGCTCACTCATAGCTGACTTAAGTATTCTTCATCCTCTCCACTCCCCAACCAATCCCCATGCATGAGACTATGTGGTTTCTTGCAGACTACTCACCTCTAAAGAACAGAAATTTGTCTGAGCTTGTCTACCCTTAGAAATGAGCCAACTGTGGCTTGGAATTATGCCAAATGTATTTGATAATTAATTATGTGACTTTAGACAAGTAACTTGCCCTGCTAGTGCTTCAGTTTCCTTTTATAAAATAAGACTAGACCTAGACTGACCTCTGCTTATTCATTCAAATGATTTATTCACATGATATGTAGCAAACACATACTATGTCAGAGACACTGTCCTAGGGACTGAGTATATAAAAGATGAGAAGCATAATGGCACTGCTCTTGGGCAACTTAAGTCTGGAAGTAGAGACCTACATCTTTATGTCTATTTACCTTTTTTTTATCTATCATAATCTATTATAAGTATCTATACACGTATAGTGAAGAAAATATATCCATATTATTTACAAAGCAGTGTGAAAAGGGCAAGGGTAAGTATGCACAGAAAAAATGTGCAATCATTGAATAGGAGCTCTTGCAGGAAGCAGGGAAATTTTCAGAGTTAAAAGGTGAGTGTTGTGCGGGTCCTGAAGTATGAATGGAAACCCAATGGGATTCCAGGCTAAGAAGGTATCCTGTGTGAAGCCCCAGATGCATAAAAGTCAAGATGGTTTGGGATGTAGGAACTTTGGAATGGCTGAAGTGGGGCAGGAAGTATGGGAAAACAGGACTCAAGATTCCATCAGAGAAGGGTTTATATAGCTGTATATCCCATGCTAAGCATTTTAGAAAGTCATTCCTTTGGAAGTCTTTGCACAGAAATACTTATTTATGCACAAATTCTCATATTTTTCTGGAACATTTTGGTGTTCTACTAATGACTGAAGATCACTTATCCTCTTAAGGTTCATTTCAGAACCAAAATTTTTAGACAACTGAGCTAACAGGTGAAGCACTGGTAGGGAGTAAGTATAAATTACAGCTAGGTAGAGTTGCTACAAATGTTGGGGTGTGAAAAAATAAATACTCATCAGAAACAGAGGTGTGCCTACCTTGCTCCAGATTAGGGAGGAAGACAACCCAAGAAAACAGAGCATGAAAGGCACTAGTGATCTCAATCTAGTGAGATTAACCATTAAGCACTGAGCATCATTTCACTTAAACTGTCCCTTACTCCTTTGGAATCATTTGTTTTAACAATTCCCCCTCTCTGACTGGGTGGATTTTATACTCAGGGATTCTTCCCATATGGTAGTTCAAAGGTGAGAAAAAGAGACAGAAACTGTTTTTTCCAGTTTCATCAAACCAGATTCCACTGGGCGGCTCTGGTTCTGTTATTGCCAGAAGCTGCCTGGTGGTCTCCCTTTGGTTTTCTTTCTGTCTTCAAATTGTTGACTGTGTTTAGCTCTGAGGGCGTGGGACTTAATGGTTCAGTGCAACTCCCTCTGCTGGCCAGATGTCACCTCACAAAAGCAAAGGGAGGCTTTTTCAGTGGAGCTCCTTCAGCAAGGCTCTCATATGATTTCTTTTACTTTCTTGGCAATGCAGTATTGGAATTTTAAAAAAAAAAGTCTATTTAAAATCCAGCAGCTCTTCCTCTAACAGATTATAATAATTTTAAAACACCGCAGATTAAATTTGTGGCCTCCACTGCATCCCTGGCCTTGGTATTAATTAACAAAGCTTGAAATGAGCTGTGATTAATTGCAAGTCCAGGAGCACAACGCAGTTTGATGAATATGTTCAGATTTCAGGGAGAGAAACATTCAGACCATTGCTTGAAGCAAGAGCCTCTGCAATAATAACGAGTTTGGTTTCAAAAACGTGTCTTTGCCATACAAATTTCAGAGTACATCATCCCTGGAGTGAAGTCTGCTGATAATAGAGTAGAAGAGGAGGTCGGGAGCCATCTGTGCTGTGGGCACCTTCTAGGGGTTTTTTTTTTTAGTTCTTTCTTTCTATTTCTTTTTTCCTTCCCTTCTCTCTCTTTCTCTCTCTCTCTCTCTTCCCTCTTCCTTTCTCCTTCCCTTTATTTTCCTTCTCCAAATGATCAGACTTAAAGAATAGATTAAATCAGAGGAAGAGGAAGAGGTGGATATGAGCTGCGGGATTTCAAAAGAATGGAAGATGTATTGACCGTTTTAAAATACAGAGAAATCCATCCACAAGGCATATTTTTCTGCCTTCATCTCAGAATCATTGTAGAGATAGTTACCCACTAGAGCTCAAGGGTCTAGGGGGTAAATATCATAGAACTCTGGAGAGGCAAGAGACTGCAATGATTATTTACTTTCACCCCTGGGTGTACATTAGGGGAAACTGGCATTTATGTCAGTTACACTGTGTACGTGCAACATCACAGAGATGGCTGGAGGCAGAACAGGGGAGGAGTCCTGAGAAAGATGGGCTTGGACTTCAAAGATTTGAATGTGAGAGCTGGCTCCACCTCCATGTAGCAGTAGGGGCCAGCTTCCTGAGTGTGTGACCTGTGCAGTCACACAGACCCCAGGCTTAGACAGGCTCCACACTTGGTTTAATGATCTGCTGTTGCCATCTTGAATTCCTTGGTAATTTTTTTAAACAGGAGACTCTGGATTTTCACTTTGCCTGGTACCCTGAAAATTATGTAGCAGGTCCTATCCAGCCGTATGGGACCTTCAGCACATCACTCAACTTCTCAAAGTCTCAGGTTCCTTATCCGTAAAGGGATTATGGTCTTGCCCACACAGGATGGAATAATTAAGTGGGGTCATTAGGCGAAACACTTGGTAAATGATAAAGTGTTATGCAAATATAGGGCAACATTATTCGCTTTCCTGAGCGGCAGCAGGTCTCACCTAGCAATATCTTTCATGTGTTGTTGCCAGAAATTTATGGGCTGTTTTTATGTTTTTGCTCAAGGTGGTGCTGTCCCTGATTTAACTTCATGCTATCTCGTCCAGAACCTCAGCACCCTACGAAGGGTTTCTCTCTCTTCCAGAAGCACAGCCCTCAAGGGGAAAAGAGTAAGAGGGGACACTGATGGTCAGAGGAACGTTTAAGATAGAAGAAATAATTACAGTTTAGGGTAAGGACTTCAGAAGGCCACACTGAGAATGATTTAAGGGTAGTAGTTAATAGCAGTTTTTCTGCTAGGTACTCAGGCATAAAGGTCAAAAAAGCCAAACTTCTGTATTTATTCAAACATATTTGGAGAGTTAGAAGGTGGCCTTTGATAAAATAGGATGTAGGTGAATAAGCTTGTCTTGAAGGCCTCTGGTCTCTTCTTTCTTTTTCCTTTTCCCATCTCATCGGGGTTCCGCTGCTCAGAGGTGAGGGGCAGCAAGTAGGGGTGCTCTGAGTGGGAGACCCCAGGGAGAAGTAATTAAACTGGGAACAATAGGCCAGCCTCCTGGGCATTGTGGGGGTCCCCGGGGTTCTCATAAGGCTGGTATAGGGGGCACTAGGATGGAGAAGGGGGTTGAAAGATGTAGAGAAGTTTTAGAAAGACAGGGCAAGGACTCTGTTTATTAACACTTCTCAGTGCCATCAGGTGAGCAGGAAGTGAGGACGTCAATGGACATGGGATCAGAGACTCTGTTACCATCCGTGCTGGCTATAAACATAGACCTGCAACAAGAAAAAAGAGAAATAGTACAAGATTTATTTTAAAAAATAATATGTGCTCATCCAGATTATTGTGAGACCCGTGAAAGTATTTGTGATTAGTTACCCTCCCCCCTGAAACACACATATGCAGTAACTTTTATGTATACCTTTACTAGGGAGAAAATTCAGTTTGTTTTGAATTCTGTTTGACCATGATATTCATATTAGTGCACTTTTAATCTTTTTTATGAATTGCATATACCTGAAGTTTATTGTTTTATCCTTTATTATAACATTTTTAAAAATTATTTATTTTTACAGTAGGTCCTTGCTGGTCATCTATTTTATTTTATTTTTATTTTTATTTTATTTTATTTTTTTTTGCGGTTCGCGGGCCTCTCACTGTTGTGGCCTCTCCCGTTGTGGAGCACAGGCTCCGGACGCGCAGGCTCAGAGGCCGTGGCTCATGGGCCCAGCTGCTCCGCGGCATGTGGGATCCTCCTGGACCGGGGCACGAACCCGTGTCCCCTGCATTGGCAGGTGGACTCTCAACCACTGCGCCACCAGGGAAGACCAGTCATCTATTTTAAATATAGCAGAGTGTACATGTCAATCCCAAACTCCCAATCTACCCTTCCCCTCCACCCTTCT
The DNA here is from genome assembly GCF_039906515.1 of Pseudorca crassidens. Taxonomy (NCBI): domain Eukaryota; kingdom Metazoa; phylum Chordata; class Mammalia; order Artiodactyla; family Delphinidae; genus Pseudorca; species Pseudorca crassidens. The sequence goes on from NC_090304.1 coordinate 103,281,585, forward strand.
CCCCCTGGTAACCATAAGGTTCATTCTCTAAGTCTGTTTCTGTTTTGTAAATAAGTTCATTTGTTTGGGATTTTATTCGATTATAATGCTCAAATTAGTGCACTTTTTATCTTTGATTATGAGTGTAGCCTGGTTATCAGTTTGGGACTCACTAAACACCAGGAAGGAGTGGCATGAGAATGTGTGGAGGACACTGGTGTATATGTTAGTAAATCAAAAGTGTGATGGAAAAACAAAAACAGAACAGAGTAAGGAGGATCAGGGTAGTGTCGGCCAGTAGGTCTGTTAAGAAGAGGATGTTTGAAAAAAAATTGAAGGTCGTGAAGTACAAGGAAGGAAATGATTAGTAATCCCAGATGAGGACAGACATTATTTTTTTACAGTAAGGCTACATTCAGCCCATTAACATTGCCCAAGTGAAAAGGCATCAGAGAGGAAGAGTGATGTGGGCTGTCAGCTATGGATACAGAGGCCACAGCGAAGCGCCTCACCCAGACCTGCGTGGTCTTGGCCCCTCCCGTTAGTGGCCTCAGAGACGTGTCTGTCATGTCCCAGCACATTTAGCACACCTCGCCCAGCACAGGGAGGGATGAAAGGGATCTTAGACCGAGGGGAGCCCGTGCTTCAAAAACACCTAGCGACAAACAGTCCTAGGAGGATGGCCCCAGGAAAAGGTAGAGAAAACCGAATTATTCTGATTCACCTTCTCCTGTTAATTGGGTCCCTTTGTACCACAGGAGACTTTTGGGAGGGAAAATCAGCTTATTTCTCTCCTTTAATATGGAGTGTAGCTTTTTGAGACCTCATTCAATATTCCTTCTGTATCCTTAAAGAAATACTCTTGAGGTAAGACCCGTTTCTGGAAGGGTGGGGCTCAGGTCCTCCAAGCATTGGGTTAGAGGGAGGAGTAACTTCTTCCCTGACCTGAGACAGAAAATGCCCCCCAGCTTCTTTTCTCGCTCTAATGAAAAGCTCTGAAGTCCAGAAACCTCCTCAGCTTCACTTCTCTTCTTGATCTGGATCTTTCTAAGAGGAGTCTATCCCGACCAATAAGATTGCTGCAGATCTGGGCTTCCCCAGATACTCTCCACACAAAGCCTCCCTTTGGGGGCTGTTGGGAATTTCCAGTTTGCCACTAAAGTTGAATGGTAACTCAGTGACCGGATGTAACTCTATTTTCAAAGTTGGGGATCTTATAATTCCAGAGGTTACTGAGTTTGTTGCTTCTGGGAAATAGTAAATGTCCCAGAGTTCTTGGATGAGTGCATTCTATTGGCCCTGCGTCTTGATACAATAGACTTCCTGCATCTTTTGCACGGGGATGAGATCTTACTCACCTTTCACTCTTGGTCAAGAGAAGAGAAGATATGGGTGAAGTGGTGGACTTGCCTTAGGCATACCTTTGAGTCTCCCACTCTTGAACTTTCTTTTTTTTTTTTTGATCTCCATGTTTCTGTCTCTGATTCTCTTGCCACTGAGATTTGATGACTATTTGGGGGAGTGAAAAAAGAGACAAACAGGGAAATGAGTCCCAACCTAGAGGTTCATAAAGATAATTAGAAAGTCCATGAGCTACTTTTACTTTTTCAAGCATGAGAAATATTTATTTGGGAAAAGTTATAATGGTTAACTAAAATGTCTGAATCTTTTCTTTCTCTTGGAATTAAATCAGCCCAGTGTGGCATTTATCTGAAGCTGATCAGAAGCTATGATTGGCTTTGATGCCACAGTCTTTACTTCTTTTTCCATCATATATTTTCTAATATATGATATTATTTACTTATTGGTGGTGTTTATTGTATTTTGTTAGTCTCCCCTACTAGAACATGAGCTCCATGAGAACAGAAGAATTTTAATATTTTCCTCATTGTTATAACCCAAACATCTAGAGCAGTTTAGGAAGTATATTATATATTGTACAAAACAAATAAATGAATGAGTATTTACAGAAAGTTTCAATTCAAGTCAATAATTTGTTGCAGAGTTCTTACTCTGTTCTCCACCCTGTTCTAGTTGCAGAATGGATACACAGAATATCAGGGGTTCTTCATATCCACCTACCTACCTAGAAGAACTATACAGGATGACACGACCCTAGGAAGATTTTTTTTTTTTTTTTTTTTTTTTGCGGTACGCGGGACTCTCACTGTTGTGGCCTCTCCTGTTGCGGAGCACAGGCTCCGGACACGCAGGCTCAGCGGCCATGGCTCACGGGCCCAGCCGCTCCGCAGCAGGTGGGATCTTCCCGGACAGGGGCACAAACCCGTGTCCCCTGCATCGGCAGGTGGACTCTCAACCACTGTGCCAGCAGGGAAGCCCCCTAGGAAGCTTTTAATGAAGGAGTATGAGCTGAGTGATTGCCACTCTTTCACTGACTACCTGGGCAGTGATCCAAGATAAGGTGCATATATGTCCTGAAACTTAGTTTCTGCATCTGTAATGAATGATAATAATACCAACTGGCTTTTTGAGAACCTAAAATGAAATAATACATGCACCAAGCACCTAGTTGGTTGTCTGTCATATAATATGCATTCAACAAATGTTAATTCCTCTCTTCTTACTTTGATAGGCAATAAAACCAAGGGGAAAACAAGCTATAAAGTAATGCATTTTCCCAGCAACAGCTCCTAGGGGGTAAGCATTATTTCTTTTATGAATTCTTGACAGCTTCTTATTTCTGCGTACTTAAAGAAAATATTTATATCATCACTAAAAATTGCTTTTCAGGTCATTAACCTATCTTATTGGGACAAGCTAAAAAATATCATTTGATTATTGAATTACTACAGTTATTTTTCATATGTGTGTATGGTACCCCCTCCTTCAGCTAGATTATAAAAGCTACCTTTGTCTCCCATAGTACTTGATAAGTTTTGTATAGAAGTGTTCAGTACATTTTGTTCATAGGTTGTTTAATGAAGATTCTCCACTGTGTTGTTAAACTTCCCACACTGTGCTTTCTGAAGAGAAGCTCCCCTTAGTCCCTACCTGTTCAACCCATTAGACTTATATCTGGCCCCCGTCATGGGAATTCCCAAGGTAGTTTACACAGTAAAGTCAGAGGTGGCTTGCTCTTCTGTGCCGCTGGAATGCCTGGGTCTCTGGATTCACTGCTGCCGTATTTCTGGGGAAGCTCATTGGGAGCTGGTGCCAAAGGACTGTCAGTGTATCTCGGCATTCTCCCAAATTTTCAACATAACCGGAAAAACATTAGGCTCTTCTGGGGATACAATTGACTAGATGACATTAAGCAAACTGCTTGAGTGTTGATGACTAAACACAGCCTTGAGGTTGCAGCCCAGTAGTTAAAAAAGAGAATTCAGGAAGGTAACAGCCTAGACACTAAACCAGTTTTTCTCAAGTATTTTCTGAGCTCCATGTTCAAAAGAATCATCAGGAGAATTTTTAAAAGATGGATCCGTAAGTCCAGCCCTAGACCTTCTGAATCAAGATTTCTGTATTTAAGCAAAACAAAGACAATAAAAAAAAAACTTCCCGAAGATCTTGGTGCACACACTCCCCCCCTCCCCATTAACCACAGAATCACTCATTGTTCACTTTTTGTTGGCCAAGTGTGTAAAGGCATTGGAGTGTTCTGTATGGTTGTTTCCTCAACATATAGCTTATACCTCTCCACTCTATCTGGTGAACTGTTGTTTATCATCACAGGGATCTGCTCATTCCTACTCTCCTGTAGGAAGCCTTTCCCAGCGGCCCTGAAGAGCCAATCTCCCCCTCCATCACATTTTCATTTGTATTTCTCTCCATTTCAGCATGTATCAAAATATTTGAAATTATTTGTTTTCCTGTGTCTTTGCTACTAAACAGTCAGCTCTTCCAAGGGAGAGTTAATGTCATTTTCATTCTTATGTCTCCTCCAGCATCAAGCACATTTAAAACATGATTTAAATGAATGAATTGATGAATAAGTGAATTCTTGGGTGGATGCTCAATTAATTAGGAAAATAATTATTTTCACCAAGAAGAAATGGCTCCAAGAGAAACACCGAGCTATGATTCCTATCGTGGATTTCTCACTGCTGATCCTGTCTTCACCTGCCCACGCACAGGCAGAACAAACACACTGTAGGCAAAGAAGAGCAGGGTCAAGAGAAACTACGCCAATCCCAAATCAGAAAATTTGCCTTCTGTCTGTGAGCTAGAGCTTGTTACCTAGGGAACCAGATTTATCTCTGTGTCCTCAATACAGTACATCTCAATGAGGGCACTTTTAATAACCAATTGATGTGTAATTGCCTGTATAAATTATGTATCTCTTGTCCAGTTCCAGCTCTGAGGCACTGAGTGGATTATAGAGAAAACCTCCTCTCAGGATTATTATGTGGCTGGTTTGATGTGATTGCAGGGCCCTTCGGAGAGTTTTAAGGGGGGTCCAATTCATTTATTTGGGGCTTTTCAGGCATGCCTTGAAGAGAAGAGATGAGAAAGGAAAAAAAAATCTTTGGACTCTGCAAACTCAGGTGACAGACAGAGAAGCAGAAATATAGAATTGTTGAAATTTTACCCCAGAAAGACCTCAGAGGTCACAGGGTTCAAATTCCTAATGGTCTAATCACCTGAAATAAAAGACATGTGAAGTGAGTGTTTGGCCTTAGCTTGAATATCTTCAGTGGTGTTAGGTGGGTTGTGTAGTGGGAAAAGCAAAGTCTTCGTGTTCAGACAAAATGGTGATCAATTCCTGAGGGACCTAGACAAGAGACTTAAGTCTCCCTGGGCCTCAGTTTCTTTGTGAAACGGGAATGATAATGCTTAGCTCCCTGGATTTCCATGACTACTCGTATAAAACTGTACAATGAGAACAACATTTTGAAAATATTAAATTTATAATAATTTCATCCTCTTCACCCTCCCAATCACAAGTCATGTCCCACTACAGCCATTCCACTATTAGAATCCTTAAGAACAAGAGGTGATGGCCACCTCTTGAAGAAGATGTCATATAAGGGATGTCAACTCCATCAAGAATGGGGAAAGGGACTTCCCTGGAGGTCCAGTGCTTAAGACTTCACCTTCCAATGCAGGGAATGCGGGTTCAATCCCTGGTCAGGGAGCTAAGATCCCACATGCCTCATGGCCAAAAAACCAAAACATAAAACTATTTTGAAGCACTATTGTGACAAATTCAATAAAGACTTTAAAAATGGTCCACATCAAAAAAACTCTTAAAAAAAAAAAAAGGATGGGAAGAAAAGAAGGCCCTTTCAGTTAGCAGGGAGCATAACTGAAGCAGAAGATGCAGATGTGTGGCGAGGGTGGGTTTCAATATTTGTATCCCTAGTTTAGGGAAAATCCTGGAGGGGTAGAGCTAGGAGGGTTGAGGGGAGAGCTGAAGATGAGGAGGTAAATGCTCTTTCCTCATACACAGTCTAGGAGGAGAACACTACACAGGGTTATCTCTTGCCAACAGTGGACACCAATAGAATAAAAATGGAAACACTGCATATTTGGGCAGAGAGACGGCACACATTAGCCTTCTTGGGCATCTGTCAGCTCCTGTGGAAGTGATCTATGGGTCTCTGAATGGTCTTCAGTATAAGCAGAGGTGGCCAATTTCAGAGCCCTGGGACCTGCCATGGAGATGCCAAGTCTAGCAGAGAGATGTCCCCACCACCTCTCCACTGAAGGGTGCTTAGCCTAAACCCCAGGCAAGATGAGGAATGTGGGCAAGGCCCAAAGGCGTCTTTAGTACCAGGAGATGAAGTGGGTCTGGTCAGCAAGGTGGGCCAGAAAGTCCTGACCAAGCCAAAATAACAACCTGTACAATCACCATCCCAAATCTATTTCCAAATGAGAATGCCAAGGCTTGGCTTGGTTAAGTAACTCACTCAAGATTACACACACGATACGTGGTGAAGCCAGAACTCAATGTGAGGTCTAGGCTACAGTGGAGGCTTTGTGAGGTCTTCTGGGATGGCTACTCAACAGGTGAAAAGCCATCAATTTGTTTATCACACAACACATTCTCCGACTGGCTCAGAGGGACCGCGCTCTGTGTCACTTGGACAGTGGGCAGATCCTCTGTGCTTCTTTTCTTCTCCCTGAGAAGTGAAGTCAAGCAGCAAGCAGAGTGAAAGCACATCCTTTTGGCCAAAAACATGTTTTATTTATATCTTAGTGTGTGACTCTGTGCTGAATGGTAGAGAAGTCACGTTCTCCAAGAACTCAGAAATAAATAGCCAGTGTCACAGACACTTATGGGTACAGACAAAGCATGAATTGAAGAAATCCATGAAGTCCAGGACAATGCATTTATCAAATAATATCATATGTGGTAAGCGGGTGGGTGAGTGCCTAACTGGGAGGAGGATGAGGAGAGTCTGATGGCAACGAAGCATGGAGAGTGTTTAGGTAAAGAGTATAGACTTTGGAGACAAACTTACTTCACCTTGCTAAGCCTCAGTTTCCTCATCTATAAATAGGAACACTTTTAGGACCTCATGAGGCTGTTTTGAAGATTAAATGAGTGAGTGCTCATAAAATACCTAGCACAAGTTCTAACAGTGATTACATGGGAACTGTTAAGTATTGCTATTGTTCTAATCATTGTGATTTCTTAGCACAGACTTGTGAGGGCCCTGGAAAGACCATCAACCTTTCCTTGATCCATGAGGAGTATAAAGTTCAAAGGGAACCTATGTTTTCTTCCAGGCTTCCCCCGTGGAAGAAGAGAGGTAGAAGCATCCCACAGACTTGATGCCTAGACTCAGTTCTTAGGCATTTAGTAAGGAGAACCATCTTTCCGTTCCCAGTGGCCCCAAGTGGGCACAACCTAGCCACTGCCCAACTGTGGTTCTATGGTAGGCTCTTAACCTTGTGCAAGGGGTGCGGCTGTCCAGCTCTACCAGAGGTGCCAAGTTCCCTCCTGACCCATCACCACCTCCCCAGAAATGAGGACTTTTAACTTCCCTCTACCTGATACCTTGCTTTGTTTGAAATAATCTTGAGATAATTTTCTTATTTAAATCTAAGCCTTTTAAACAAGGCTTCTAATGCAGGACTCAAAGAATTAGCAACAAGGGATAATTTATTATGTCATGTTTCAATACGTTAATAATATAATTTTATACCTAGTTAAATTGAAAGCAAATGGAATTCAGTCTCATCCTAATCACAGTCTTTCTAACTCTCTGATGTCCATGTTTTATCCCAATTATCAAGTATTCTGATGTGAATAAATACATAATTCCAGGGACTTTCCTCTACTTTCACACCTCAGGTTGAAACTGCTTTTCTTCTTCAATGGCCCTAAAAGGTGAACCACTGCCTGAGAAATTCACTTTTTATTTTCTTGGTAACTTGCAAAAACCTTGGCTCTTAATCTTAGTGCCCCAGATACAATGAGAATAACCAGGAATTGTAAAGTGTGTTGAGATATGTGAGTGTAGAGGTGCGTAAGTGCCTTGGGAGAGTCCCTATAAAACTGAATTCAGAGTAGAGTGGATAAGGGGCTGTTAAATCACTTAGGATGATAAAAGAGCTGATCAGAGCCATGGAGGCCTTGTCTTCTTGAATTAATTAATTGCACTCTTGTGCCATTTCCTGGCAACTAAGGTCTTTAAGGGACTTAGAGCCGAAATTTAGTATTACCACAGAGGCTAGTTGGGATCTTCTTTCCTTTGCCCTGATACCTTCTGAATTGATGATTATGAATACTAATAGCTTCTATTAATTGAACGTCTATTATCGGCAGGAATTTTACTTATATTATCCTTAATTCTCATAAACACTCTTTAAAGTGGGTGTTATTAGTCCTATTTTTATAGAAGGAGAAACCAAACACCATAAAAGTGAATACAAGTGTCCTATGATTTTATACTTGATAAGCCACAGAGTTGGAATTCCAATCCAGAAGCCCTGGCTTTCCCTTACTTCTCAACTTGGCCCAAATCTCTAAAGCAGCATCCCCAGGGGAAAGCAGTTTATGGAGCTCAGAGAGGCCCCTGGTTCCCAACAGCTCCAGTGACAGCTGGGGGTGGAAGGTGGAACAGAGAGATGGAGGCTGCAGGCTATTTTCAGAAACAGCCCCTGTTCGACTGATGATGGCTCCTGTCCATACAAGCGGCCAGAATCCACGTGGGATCTTCCCCAGGCAGCTGAGCCAAGGGGGAGCCACTCAGCATGGTAGTCTTCTGATTGCAGAGGGTAACTTGGCTTTGAAAAGGGAAGGATAAAATATTTTAGAACAGAGTTGGCCAACTCTCTGTAAAAGGGCAGGTAGCAGATATTTTAGGCTTAGTAAACCATATGGTCCCTCACAACTGCTCAAGTGGGTTGCTCTCGAGAAAGCAGACATACACAATGTGCCAACAATTGGGTGTGCCTCTGTTACAGCAAAACTTTATTTATAGACATTGAAATTTGAATTTCATATAATTTTCATGTAATACAACATATATTTTTTTGACTTTCCCCCCCACCATTTTAAATGTAAAAACTATTCTTAGCTTACAGCCATTCTTAGCAGGGGTTGGGTCAGACTTGGCCTGTGGGCTGTAGTTTGCCAACCTCTGTTTTAGACATTCATAATATTTTTAATTTTTAATTTATAATAGCAGCTAATAATTTTTGAGTGTACATAATAGACCAGGGATTGGGCTGTGCACTTTATTTTTCTAGGTTAGGATCTTCGATTTTTTTTTTAATTATAAAATAATTCTTATATATAAAAGTAAATATATATATATACACACACGTATATGAAAAAGCTGTAACTAATAGTATTAATATGAACAAATGTGTAACTAACACCACCTTAAAAAGTATAAATTGCTCGGGCTTCCCTGGTGGTGCAGTGGTTGAGAGTCCGCCTGCCAATGCAGGGGACACAGGTTCGTGCTCCAGTCCGGGAGGATCCCACATGCTGTGGAGTGGCTGGGCCCGTGAGCCGTGGCCGCTGAGCCTGCGCGTCCGGAGCCTGTGCTCCGCAAAGGGAGAGGCCACGGCAGTGAGAGGCCCGCGTACGGGAAAAAAAAAAAAAAAAAGTAGAAATTGCTCATACCTTTGAACCACTGGTCTTCCCTCCATATATTACACCATCTCTATCCTGACAAGAAGTAAATTTTGTGTCTCTAAGTATTTTTTCCTTTCATGAAAGAACACAAGTACAGAAAAACAAAGCATGTGTATAATTGAACACATAATCATAAAACTAACACCTATCTTCATTCCTTGAACAGAGAAATAGATAAAAATAGAGCATCACCAACACCTTTCCCCTTATGCCCCTCCTTGAGCACAATGCCTTGCCTCCACTCTCCTGGATTTAGTGATAATCATTTCCTGCTTCTCTTTTAAAATCTTATTCCACCTGTTGGAGGAGGTCATTGAGAGGACATGACCACTGGGTCACCCGCGAGCTGTTCCCAAGCAGTCGGAGGCTCCTCACCCATCCCCTGTCCTTGGAATGTAAGCTCTGCCCACCATTCCCACGTTTACAAGGACATGATCCTGAGAGAGCATCTGAACTGTATGCATCACTGAACCCATTTAAGGCTTCTATATGAACTTTTAAGATTCTGGTGGGCTGATGCGAGGATCTATGCATCTTCCGTCCACCCCAGACAAGCCTTATAGGTAAGTTCCCTTGCTTATTAAATCTGCCACCTGCCAATCTGGAGTGGCTGACTCTTCTGTCTCTCTCTGCCTTCCATGTGAGAGGCCAGTTTCAGATTTCACCAGGGAAACTCCTCAACACAGCTGTGTATTCATACCATAAAAAAAAAAATCTATCTATCTATCTATCTATCTACAACCTGCTTTATATACTATATGATTGGAATCATATTATATGTATTATTTTGGTTTGGCTTCTTTCATGGAGCCCATGGTATCCTAACATGCTTTAGTTTCTGGTAATTTGGTGGTAACTCATTGTGGTTTTAATTTGCATTTCTCCATTACTAATGAATTAAACACATTTTCACATATTTATTAGTCATTTGGATTTCTACTTTTGTGAAGTGCCTGTTCACATCTTTGGTTTATTTCACTTTTTATCTTTTCTTTATTCTGTATGCATGCTCTTTGTCAGTTGTATAAATTACAAAGATATTCTCTTTGTATATTGTTTTTTCACTTTATGCTGTCTTTTGATGAACAGAAGTCTTTGACATAATGCAAGTCATCATTGATGCTGTTTCTTTTTTAATAAATAAATTCTTTACCACCTTGAAATAATGAAGATATTTTCCTATATTGTCATTTAGGATATCTGTACTTTTTATTTTTGGATTTTTAAAATTCTTGACTTGGAACTGATTTTTTTAAAAATATCTTTATTGGAGTATAATAGCTTTACATTGTTCTGTATCAGCTATAAGTATACATATATCCCCATACCCCCTCCCACTTGTGTCTCCCTTCCATCCTCCCTATCCCACCCCTCTAGGTGGTTACAAAGCACCGAGGTGATCTCCCTGTGCTATGCGGCTGCTTCCCACTAGCTATCTATTTTACATTCCGTAGTGTGTATATGTCAATGCCACTCTCTCACTTCGTCCCAGCTTATTCTTCCCTCTCCCTGTGTCCTCAAGTCCATTCTCTATGTCTGCGTCTTTATTCCTGCTGGAACTGATTTTTAATATGATTTTTGTATGTGAGATAAGGCTTCAATTCCTTTCTCCCTTCTTCCTTTCTTTTTTTGGTAGAGATATCCAATTGTTTTGGAAACACTGTTTAAAGGGTATAGGATTCTAGTGATCTAAAATGACAACTCTGTCAGAAATAGCTGTCATTATATACCTGGATCAGTTTCAAGGGTTTCTGTTCTGTTTCATGGGTCTATTTGTCTACTTTTATTCCAACACTATGTTATCTTAGTATAGCTTTATAATAGACCTTGATATCTAATAGAGCTATGAGTTCAATGTTGGGCAAAGGGAGAAATGGGATTAATGATCGAAGACTGGAAAACTTGGTCTCTTTCAAATACTGATCTGTAAACAAGGTTCATTTCTTTATTTATTTAGGTTTACCTCCAGTCACTGTTGAATAGAAATGGAAATAGTGATAATTAATTTTTTATTCTGATGTTAAAAGTAAAGCTTTCTGAAGAAGGCAGACTTCTAAAATGCCCCAAATGATTTCCACCTCCTTGAATTCATATCTTTCAACATTAAATATGACATTAACTTTATTTTTTTACAGATGCCTTCAATCAACTTGAGGGAGCATTTTTTTCCATTCAGAGTTCATTGAACATTTTAATAATGAATTAGTGTTGGGTTTTTCAAATGCTTTTTCTGCATCTCTTGAGATGATCACTTGACTTTTATCCATTATTACTATGGTATATCCTATTAATAGATTTTGGGATGTTAAACAAACCTTTCACTCTTGGTATAAATCTTACTTTGTCAAATTGTATGATCTTTCATATATGTTGCTGGATTTGGTGCTTTTTTTTTTTTTTTTTGGTAATGTGTGTAAGAGATGTTGATCTACATTTTTTCAGTGATGTCTTCAGTTTGGCATCAGGATAGTGCTAGTTTCATAGAATAAGTTGAGGTGTGTTCCTTCCTGTTCTATTATTTGGGAAGAATTAGTTTATATATATATATATACTAAATATATATAAAATGTTTAGTAGAATTCACAAGTGAAGCCATCTGGGCCTTGTTTTTTACTTTTTGGGAAGTTTTGATGTTTGATCTCCTTACCTGTTATAGGACTATTCAGATTTGCTGAGTTTTCTTGAGTCAGTTTTAGTAATTGTTGCCCATGATATTTGTCCACTCCATCTAAGTTATCTAATTTGTGACATAGTTATTCATAGTATTCATAGACATGTGTGTATATGTGTGTGTGTTCCCTCTTTCATTTTATTAAGTTTATTTTTCATTGAAGTAGAGTTGAATTACAACATTGTGGTAATTACTGCTGTACAGCAAAGTGACTCAGTCATACATATATATACATTGTTTTTCATATTCTTTTTCATTATGGTTGATTTTAGTAACTAAATCTGCTCATTCTTTTGGGTCAGTCTAGATGAAATTTATCAATTTTATCGATCTTTTCCAAAGACCCATCTTTGGTTTTATTGATTTTTTTCTGTTGCTTTTTGTTTTCTATTCTCTATTTTATTTAATTTCACTTGTCTTTATTATTTCTTTCCTACTTCTTGTTTTGTGTCTTATTTGTTTTTCTTTCTCTGCTTTCTTATGGTTGAAGTTTAGATAATTAATTTAAAATTTTTCTTCTTTCTTAATTATAGGTATTACTATATATTTAACTATATATTTCCTGTGATCACTACTTTAGCAGCATTCTATACATTTTGGTAAATTGCGATTTTTCCTCTCTTATCTCAAAATATTTTCTAATTTCAATGTGAAACCTTTAATCCATTGGCTATCTAGTACTGTGTTGCTTAACTTACACATATTGTGAACTTCCCAGATATTCCTCTATTATTGATTTCTAATTTACTCCATTTCATTTTATTGTGATTATAGAGCATACCTTTCATGATTTCCATGTTTAAATTTTTTTGGATAGTTTTTGTTTTGGCCTAACACATAGTCTACACTGGATTACGTTCTGTGTGTCCTTGGGAAGAATGTGCATTCTGCTCCTGTTAGGCAGAGTGTTCTATCGATGTCTGTTCAGTCTAATTTGTCTGTAGTGTTGTTCAGTTTCTCCATTACATTCTTTGTTTATGCCTAGTTGCTCTATCTATTATTAAAATTGGGATCTTGATGTCTTCAAATATTATTGTTGTATCATCCATTTCTCCCTTTGATTCAGCCAGTTTTTGTTCATTTATTTTGAGGTTCTGTTGTTAAGTGCATATATGTTTATAATTGTTAATATTCCTGAGAGATTGACTCTTTTAATATCATTGAATGTCCCACTTTCTGTCTAATTTTTTGTTTGTTTTACAGTTTGTCTGATATTAGTATTTTCACTCCATCTATTTTATATTGTTGTTTACATGATATATATTTTCTCATCCTTTTACTTTCAATCTGTTTGTATCTTTGAGTCTGAAGTGTGTTTCCTATATATAATTTGATCTTTTTTAAAATGCAGTATAGCAAACTAAGATTTTGACTTAATTGTTTAATCCATTCACATTTAATTTTGGTGTGGAAATGGTTGGATTCATGTCTGTCATTTTACTTTTTGTTTTCTATATGTGTTATGTCTTCTTTGTTCCTTTGTTCCTCCTTTATTGCCTTATTTTGTATTAACTGGATATTTGTAGTGTTACATTTTAATTTCTCTAATGATTTAAAAATTATGTTTAGAGATATTTTCTTAGTGATTCCTCTGAGATTTACAAAATACATCTTATTATAATCTATTTCAGATTCAAAGTTAGTTTCAGTGATATATAGAAACTCTACTTCTATGTATCTCCATTCCTTCCCCCACATTCTTTTGTGCTACTATGGTTATATATTTTACAAATGTAATATGTTACAAATATAATACTTTCTTATAATTATTACTTAATACAATCTATGTCAGTTAAAAAGGCTGAGTAAAGAAAAGAGAGCAAGCATAAATTTACATAATTTGTTATAACTTTACTTTTTTATTCTTTCAGATTCTCTCCATCTCTTCCTACCAATTTTCTTGCTCCAATATAGCTTTGTTTTACTCACCTCCTTTGTACTGTTATTGTTGAACACATTGCATTTCCATATATTTAGGTCCAACAAAACAAAACAATACAACATACTGTTTTTTAAAATCAGTCAGAATGGAGAAAAGTGAGCAATGATATTGTCTTTCCTTATTACTTCCATAATTGCCTTCACTGGCACTTTTTTGTTCTATCATTTGGATTTGAATTACTGTCTGATACAGCTTGCTTTCAACTGGAAGAATTTCCTTCATACTTCTTGTAAGGAAGGTCTGCTACCAATGAGTTCTCTTAGTTTTAGCTTATCTGGGCATATCTCTATTTTGTGTTCATTTTTTAGAAGATAGTTTTTCTGGATATAAGATTCTTGATTGATAGATTTTTACTTCCTGTACTTTGAATATGTCATCCCAATATCTTCTAGCCTCATTTTTTTTCCTGATAAGTTAACTGTTAATTTTGTTTGAGTTCCTTTATACATAATGCCATTTTTATTTTACAGCTTTCAAGGTGTTCTCTTTATCTTTAACTTTCAACATTGCACATGATGTGCATGTATGGGTGTGAATATCTTTTCACTTATTTGGAATTAATTGAGCTCCTTGGATGTGTAGATTAATAGTTTTCATCAAATATGATAATTTTTAGCCATTTTTTTCTTGAAATATTTTTCTGTCTCTTTCTCCTTTACTAGTGATGCTGCCACTATGTGTATATTACAGTGCTAATTGTGTCCCACATTTCAATGAAGGTCTTTCATTTTTTTAAAACATAGACTTTATTTTAAAAATTTTTTAGCGGTATGCGGGCCTCTCACTGTTGTGGCCTCTCCCATTGTGGAGCACAGGCTCTGGATGCGCAGGCTCAGTGGCCATGGCTCACTGGCCCAACCGCTCCGCAGCATGTAGGATCTTCCTGGACCGGGGCATGAACCCGTGTCCCCTGTATTGGCAGGTGGACTCTCAACCACTGCACCACCAGGGAAGCCCTAGACTTTATTTTTAAAAGCAGTTTTCGATTTACGGCAAAATTGAACAAAAAGCGCAGATGGTTCCGTATGCTCCCTCTCCCCATACACAGACGTCCCCACCAGCAGAATCTTGTACCAGAGTGGTACATTTGTTACAACTGATAACCCATCACTGACACATTATCCCAAACCCATGGTTTACATTAAGGTTCCTTCTCAGTTTTGTATGTTCTATGGGTTTTGACAAACATGTAGTGACATGTATCTACCATTATAGTACATTGCATCATAGTTTCATGGCCCTAAAAGCCCCTTATGTTCCATTTACTCATTTTTCTTTCTTCCAAACACTGGAAACCACTGACCTTTATACTGTCTCCATAGTTTTACATATTCCAGAGTGTCATATAATTGAAATCACACAGTATGTATCTTTTCCAGATTGGCTTATTTCCCTTAGTAATATTCATTTAAGTTTCTTCCATGTCTTTTTCTGTCTTCACACTTTATTTCTTTTTAGCATTGTATAACAGTCCATTGTATGGATATATCACAGTTTATCCATTCACTGAAGGACATTTTTGTTGCTTCCAAATTTTGTCAATTATGAACGAAGCTAGTATAAACATTTATATACAAGTTTTTGGATGGACATATGTTTTCAGCTCATTTTGGTAAATACAAAGGAGTGTGATTACTGGATTATAAGTTAAGAGTATATTTAGTTTTGAAAAAAATGAAAAACTGGTTTTTAAGTGTCCATTTCATTTTGGAATCCCACCAGTAATGACTGAGAGTGCCTGTTTCTCCACATCCTTGCCAACATTTGGTGCTGTCAGTATTTTGGATTTTAGTCATTCTAATAGGTGTGTAGTGGTATCTCACTGTTTAAATTTGCAAGTATCTTTTCATATGCCTATTTTCCATATGTATATCTTCTTAATGAGGTATCTGTTTATATATTTTACCCATTTTTAATAGAGTTGGTCATTTTCTTACTGTAGAATTTTAAGAATTCTTTGTATATTTTGGATATCAGTCCTTTATCAGATATTTGTTTTACAAATATTTCCTTCCAGTTTCATTCTCTTGATATGCCTTTCACAGAGCAGTAGTTTCTGATTTTAATTTTGCAAGTGTATGTCGAGTTGTCTCACCACCATTTGTTGCTCCCTGGTCAAGAATCAGTTGACTTTTTTTTATTTGTGTGGGTCTATTTTTGGATCTCTATTCTGTTTCAGTGATCTATTTGTCCATTTCTTCACTGGTACCACACTGTCTTGATACTGCAGTTTTTTATGTAGTAAGTCTTGAATTCAGATATCATCAGTCTTCTAAATTTGTTCTTTTTCTTCAGTTTTGTTCTTTTTTCTTTATTGTGTTGATTATTCTGCATCTTTTGCCTCTCTATACAAACTCTAGAACCAGTTTGTCAACCTTCACAAAATAACTTGCTAGGATTTTTATTGGGATTGTGTTAAATCTATAGATCAACTTGGGAAGAACTAACATCTTAATAATCTTGAGTATTCCTAGCCATGAACTTATTATATCCCTCCAATTATTTAATTCTTTTGATTTCTTTAATTAGAGTTATTTTCAGTGTTTGAATTATTTTTCTTTTCTGTTTTACAGATTGCATCATTTCTATTGATCTATATTCAAGTTCACTGATTCTTCTTTTTCTGTCATCCCTAATCTACTCTTGAACCTTTGAATTGTCTTTCTTGTTATTGCTTATTTCAACTCTGTAACTTCCATTTGGTTCTTTTAAATAATTTTTATCTCCTTATTTATATTATCTATTGATGCTTCATTGTCACTATACCTTCCTTTAATTCTGTATGCACAGTTTTCTTTACTTCTTTGAACATATTTAAGTGTTTTAACGTCTTTGCTAAGTCACAGCAATTCATTTTTCACAGAAGGACACGTCAAAGAAAATATAATACCATTACACTTAATGCCCTTTTATTCCCTTCTCCACAAACCCCCCTCCCAAAAAAATAATTACTCTCTTGACTTCTAACCACATTACTTTTTATTTTTAATTTTTAAATTGGTTTTAATTTTTATAGATTCCAGTACTGTATGTAGAGTCTCTATCTTTTAAAATACCTATTCAACTATTTCTCTGTTTTCTTATATAGATTATTTATAGTTAGTCAAAAGTATTTTATGCTATTTTCAATATCTGGCTAACTTGTGAACTTGCTTTTATTTTATCTTTTCATTTTCCTCTCTCACATGTATCAATTATTTGATCATGTCTACTCACATGCCTAGTAATTTTATTTTAAAAGTTAGATATGGTATTTTAAAAATTATAGAGGGTCTAGAAAATATTATTTTCATGAAGAAATAGTTTACCTTTTCCTCTACGGAGTATATAGGGGGGAAGATAAGGACCTTGATTTAATTAGGACTAAGCTTGGACATAGGTGGCTCACAGGATTAGTAATACTCAGTCTACCTCTGGTTTGGCTGTTTCTAAACCTTTCTGGCACTTTTAATTGCAAGCTTGGTGAGTCTTTGTCTTCCCCACTTTTTTTTTTCTTTTTAAAAGTTTTTATTGGAATATAGTTGGTTTACAATGTTGTATTACTTTCAGGTGTACAGCAAAGTGAAACAGTTATACATATACATATAACCATTCTTTTTTTTAGATTCTTTTCCCATATAGTCCTTTACAGAATATTGATTAAAGTTCCCTGTGCTATACAGTAGGTCCTTGTTAGTTATCTATTTTATACATAGTAATGTATATATGTCAATCTAAGTCTCCCAATTTATCCCTCCCCCCCTTACTCCCTGGTAACCATAAGTTTGTTTTCTACATCTGTGACTCTTTTTTTTTGTAAATAAGTTCATTTGTACCCTTTTTTTAGATTCCACATATAAGCAATATCATATAATACGTCTTTCTCTGCCTGATTTACTTCATTCAGTATGACAATCTCTAGGTCCATCCATGCTGCTGCAAATGGCATTATTTTGTTCTTTTTTATGGCTGAGTAATATTCCATTGTATATATGTACCATATCTTCTTTAACCATTCCTCTGTTGATGGACATTTAGGTTGCTTCCATGTCCTGGCTATTGTAAATACTGCTGCTATAAACATTGGGGTACATGCCTCTTTTGAATTATGGTTTTCTCTGGGTATATTCCCAGTAGTGGGATTGCTGGGTCATATCAAATTACCAATGGCATTTTTCCCATAACTAGAACAAAAAATTTTACAATTTACATGGAAACACAAAAGACCCCATATAGCCAAAGCAATCTTGAGAAAGAAAAACAGAGCTGGAGGAATCAGGCTCCTGGACTTCAGACTGTACTACAAAGCTACAGTAATCAAGACAGTATGATACTGGCACAAAAACAGAAACAGAGATCAATGGAACAGGATAGAAAGCCCAGAGATAAACCATGCACATAGGGTCACCTTATCTTTGATAAAGGAGGCAAAAATATACAATGGAGAAAAGATATCCTTTTCAATAAGTGGTGCTGGGAAAACTGGACAGCTACATGTAAAAAAAATGAAATTAGAACACTCCCTAACACCATACACAAAAATAAACTCAAAATGGATTAAAGACCTAAATGTAAGGCCAGACACTATAAAACTCTTAGAGGAAAACATAGGCAGAACACTCTCTGACATAAACCACAGCAACATCTTTTTTGACCCACCTCCTAGAGTAATGAAAATTAAAACAAAGATAAACAAATGGGACTTAATTAAACTTAAAAGCTTTTGCACAGCAAAGGAGACCATAAACAAGACAAAAAGACAACCCTCAGAACGGGAGAAAATAATCTCAAATGAAGCAACTGACAAAGGATTAATCTCCAAAATATACAAGCAGCTCATGCAGCTCAATATCAAAAAAACAAATAACCCAATACAATAAATGGGTGGAAGACCTAAACAGACATTTCTCCAAAGAAGATATACAGATGGCCAACAAACACTTGAAAAGGTGCTCAACATCACTAATTATTAGAGAAATGCATATCAAATTACAATGTAGTATCACCTCACACTGGTCAGAATGGCCATCATAAAAAATCTACATACAGTAAATGCTGGAGAGGGTGTGGAGAAAAGGGAACCCTCATACACTGTTGGTGGGAATGTAAATGGATATAACTACCATGGAGAACATTATGGAGGTTCCTTAAAAAACTAAAAATAGAACTACTATATGTCTTCCCCACTTTAGATAAAAGAATACATATTCTTATCATTGGTAACTGTCATTTATAAAGAATAACTCCTAACCTATATCTTTGTCCCAGGTGATATGGGGTTAGGTCCAAGTCTTAGAATCTTAAATATTCCCTTTCCCCTTGGTCATATGCTGAGGTGTTTTTAGTTTTGCTGAAAACTAAAGTGACATTTCAAATTCCATTTAAACTAGTGAGATGTATCACTTTATTTGCAAAAGGATGGCTGTCAAATAGCAACGCTTATAAGCATCAACAAACCTGTGTTCCAGCTTTTTGTGGCTTTATGAGACTGATAGGTACTGCTATCTTGCCATTGCAGTGCAGTTACTGATGTTCTGGTATCCGATACGCAGCCAGGAAGTTATTCCAAGAATGAACCTCTGAGGATGAGATCACATGTTTATTTATAGCTTCTGACACCAGCAATACCAATATTTTGTTCTCCAGGTTAGCTTTAAGATTTCAGAAAAATGGAAGGCTGTCCCTCAAAATGGCTTTTAATCACAGTGGCCACATGAAGCATATCAAGCATATGAAACCTCCAATTGCTAGCAAAGAGGTAATGATGCCGTCAGCTATTGGCTAAATTTCAGGCAGCGCATCAACTCTGGGATTGAGCGTTTCCATAGTTACCTTGACTGATGTAATCATCCCACATGGGAGGTGGGATTAAAATATCCAAGAAAAGAAGTATCTAGGGGAAAAACTCATTTCTGTTTTTCATTTTTGCTGGGAAATTCCCTAATATCTTTTTGAACTGAAACCAGGTCCATTTTCCTTGTTATAAAAGCTAAGTGAGTAAGCATTTTGAGTTTATAATAGTGGGATGGGAAAATTGGGAAAATTGTATGTTTCTGTATTTGTTTGAGTTTGTGTGCATGGTTTGAGTTTGTGTGAATTAGTTTGAAGCAGGTTCTACAAACTAATACATATATATATATATATATATATATATATATATATATATATATATATATATATATATATGTATAGGCCAAGGCCAGGGAACACCCTTAGTCTTCATTCTGGTCTGTAGAAAACGAATTGTGAGTATTATTCATTTAAAAAATAGGTTTGTGAGAAAACACAATGCAGCAACAGAGAAGCTCAACACTCTTACTTTTCAAGTCCTATCATCAGCCACCTCACCAAATGGATGTGTGAAGCGTGGGTGTGCACACACTATACACATATGTGCACACTTACAAAGGCACACTCACCTAATCTCCGATACTTTCCATCTGTCAGTGAGAATGAGTCTTTCCAATCATTTTTAAAACCATTCTGTTTTTGTGAAGCTTTGAGGTTGTACCCCATGAAAGCTTGGCAGGAAGCATACGTTTCATACTCAAGTTCCTGAACAGACAGCTGTGCTTCTCTCACACAACTTGAGAAAATGTTCCCCATCTTAATCAACTGGCACAAGGCAGCAGAGGGGCTAAATACAGCTTGTGTCACAGAGCATCCATGAATGTGTCAATTTCTTTCTTCTACAAGATCCTGTACCCTGTATCTTGTTTTTTGTTGTTTTTTTTAATCAGCCCCTATTTTTTCATTCTGTGCCACTTTTCTCTTTGGGACTGTGCCTATTCTTACAAAAGTTACTTCAGTGTTTTGTCTTCTTGGCTAGATAGCAACTCATAGGATGTTAAGAAAAATTAGTGTCCACTTTTTCCCCATACTGTCTATATTAAAATTAAGATGTAAAAAATATTACTGTCATTCTGGAGTACCTCACAAATTCTGTGCAGTGTTGACACCAAATGTATTGATGGGCAGTAATAAAAACATTGCAGTTGAATTTTAACGATTGCTTGCTAAATGACAAACAACATCCTAGGCTCTCTACATCCCTTATCATCACAGCAGATGTTGTATATGTTATCCTCACCATCAAATTAAATTAAGTTATTAAGTAGGTATTACTATCTCTACAGATGAGAAATCAGTCTTACTGAGGTTAGGTGACTTGCCTTGGTCACACATTTAATAAATGTTTGCTTTACCATGATATGCTATTTCAACTGTAGTATCAGGACTTGCACCAACTCTGAATGGAGATAAATTCCTAACCAATTAGTGCTATATTTGGAGCTGTAGCTTGGCCACTGAACAGGACAAATGGGTAGTGACAATATTTGACATTTTCTTAAACTACAGAACTTACCCACTCTTCTCCCCTTAGGTGGGACAGAACTTGCAACTAGACATCTGGGTTTGAATCCTGTTATTACTGATGACGACCTCTGTACTCTTTGGAAAATATTCAGTACTCCTTGAGCCTTTGTTTCTTTGTATAGAAAGGTGTGATTAAAATATCTGCCTTGCATGGTTTCTCTAAAGCTTAAACGAGATAATGTATGTGGAAATGCTTTTTTCATTTTTAAAATACATACTACATACATATATGCATATTCAATAGGCATGAGTATATATTTGCATACATAAATAGATATAAGTAAATATATATTTAAGGAGAAACTGACTATATTTGAAGCTCCAAACTGTTTTTACAGATAGCAGATATATACAAGATGATTTGGAAACCATACTGTACTTGCTAATAATTTCAGCTGATGACAAATTAGTCTTCCAGATGAGAAAACCATGGTGGTACAGAAAAATTGTGGTTCATTACAGTGTTTACTATACATTGTGCAGTGGTCATCACCCTTATAATTTTCATCATCACTATTCCCTTCATTATCAAATAATTACCTGTCAATATAGGAGGTTTCCTGAGAAATTTCTAACTTTGAAGAAATAGAAAAAAAAAGCCACTATAAACAAAAAATATTCATTTGGGAATATCTTCTGTTCTTTTGCTACTTAAGTCCTTTCCTCTATTTTAAGGCAATTTGGTTGTTATGTGGCGCCTCAGCCTATACAGTTCTTAGTGCTCTTAGTGCTCTTAGAACCCTTGCTTTGGAGTTAAGTTGGAGAAATCCACGGACCTAACTTCCATGGTGGCCAGGGAGACAACATGAAAAAAATAAAAAAGACTTATTTAATCCAAACTGATCTCTTCCTCATTTTAATTAATCCAAGTCCCAAAGATGTAAAGGGAGACCTGTGCATGTGACTGTTTTCCTACAGAGGGTTTGGTGGTTCCAGATGGGTTCTGCCTTCTCAGATGCTATGATCTGCATTCTGAGGTTTGCCTGCAGCTCAGGAGCCAGGCACATCTCTGATTCTGCCACACTGCCTTTTGTCTTGGCCAGTCTGCTCTCATGATGTGGAGATGGTACAGCCAGGGAGTCCAGTGCTGATCCCAAAAAGTGAAGTAAATAAGTGGAGTAAGCTAGCACTCTTTATCTTTTGAAATTAAGTTCTTCCCTTCTTGACCTTTGAGATCTACCAAATGAGACAGAGAGGTAGCTGTTCAACATTAATTAAATATTTATTGAGCACCTACTATCAATTAGGACTTTTGCTAGGCAGGACCGAGCACTAAGGTGATGAGAAGAGGCAATAGACATCTTAAGGTGACAGAGGGAAGTAATGTACATATATAATGTACACAGATTGCTGATTTTGAGGCAAAATGATGATGGTTAAGGAAAGATCTTTTCCCTCTGGCATTAAGCTAGAAGGCTGCCATACAAGCAATGCTTGAGGTGCACTACAACAATGGACAATTATTCCAAAAAAAAAATATCATTTTCACTGAGTATGAGATGAATTAGGAGGAAATTACATACTTTCACTTGCTAAGCTATGATCATTTATGGAGGAAGATAAATTTGTGTTTTAATGAGATTAATCTTTAAAAATAATAATGCAAAATAAAGTAGAAATGTTAGCTTGGCAGATTTCCTTATAATCATTAAAACATGTTGTCACAGTTTAAAATTTCTTCAGTCTGTGTTTTATATAAGCAAGGTATGCCTGCACATAATCATTTAAAAATTTCTTTCTTATTTATACACAATTCTTTCAGTTTAATCAAAATTGTGGATAGAGGAAACTCGTGGAGAGAGGTGGTGAGATGAGTATACTATTAAGCAAAATGTTTATAGGGTCATTAACTAATTATAATTTAAATCTTGAATATAATTCTAACTCTATAATTTCCCTTAGCTGAGAATATTAAAATGACTCAGACTCTCTCTTTCAGCAGACTGCTTTGTCAGTATGAAATCTTAGGATATTCTCCTATGCTCTTCCAATGTCGGGGGGAGGAGGGAATAAAATTTTGAAGTATTTCTGTATTTCAGAAGTTCATCAATACAAGTTTATGCCCAAAATTGATTTTATCCCTTGGCCATTCAGCATTCAGATTTTATTTTCAGATTACCTCCATTTTAAGGCTTTTTGAGCAAAACAAAAAAATGCTTGGGGATCTTAAAGTCTTGAATCTAATGCAATCTTAGGGGTCACTAGATTTAAAACTCTAGCCAATGCAGGAATTCTCTGGACCAAGTGCGAGGTAGGAGAATTAGCATGTCCTCTGATGAAGATTTCTTTATGTTATATGCCATTGTTCCGTTTTGGAAAGTTCTACTTGTTTGCAATGACTTCCATATGTAAAGCTCTATGCTGTCTCCCTGTAATTTTCACCCATCAGTCCATCATTCCGCCCTTTGGATCTCAGAGACTATATATACTCTTTCTTACTATTGCAAAAGTTTGAGACAATGTAGGCCTTTTTTTAATGACATTAACATCAGGTTGTTGAAAAAAATATGTTAGGCAACTACTTCAAGATCAAGTGTATACTATATTTCCAATAAATTGTAGCCATTATTATTTCACAGGCTTCCTTTAGGATACGGGTAAATGATGCTGTAAAATGGCAAATGATCTTACTGTCTGTATTAACCATGTCTTTTATTTTCTGAATTCTAATACTTGGACGTCTGTGGCCTCACTGACTCTGGAGGCTTTGTCTCATCAGTGCTAGCTAATTCCTAGAGATAGTAAGTTAATAGCCTGGGAGCAAGCCTTTCATATGCAAACCAACCAGTCCAGAGCCTGTGCCACAACCACCTCCTTTACTGGGCTCCTCACTTTCCAGGCTACTATCTACCTGTTCTCATCACCCTAGAGTCAGGTGCTGGACAGCTAGGGACAACCTCTATGTGCCAGACCCCACTGAAATTATACAAATTACCCAACCCTGAGCTTGCTTACCCTGCTTGTCCGTTCCTGCCTGCAGAAACCACAAGAAAGGGCCCTGCCCACCCTTTCCCCCTCTCTCTGCCTCCTGACCTATCCCAGGGCTTCTGCATATACCCACCAGTAGTGTGGTATGTCCTCTTCTCTTGGGATCTGTGAGTATAACAAACCATCTTTTCAATGGCAGTTGTCTCTTGGTCTGCTGATCGCACCGTACCTGAATAATAATAAAACATCTATTTTAAAACAGGTTCCATCATCTGGGGTACTTGTAGTCAGGTCTTAATTGTCTTTTGATTAAAGAAAATAAGGAAAAGAATGGCTGAGAAATCCATTTGCAAGGCCAAACCCTCTCAGTAAGAATTCTCAAATGGGCGATGCGGGTCTAGGATCAGCTCACACTAAAACAGCTGCTTGGTAATTATCTCCTCTTTCAATCATGTGATGCTTGCTCCCTGCGTTATAATGCTCATTTCGGGAAAGGGTCAAGGCTTCACATATCTAGCAGAGATAGGTACCTGCATAGTGTGATCGAAGGGCCACTGTTGCCTGTAGGGGGATGCTCCAGATGGATATTTCACGACAGTGTCTCCCTCAGCAGAGAAGGTCATCACAGAAGTTACACCTTTCCCTTAGGCAGTAAGCACATCGTCTCTGTACAAGTCTGTTAAAAATCCCTGATGTCTGTGAGAAAGGGAGATACCTTGCATTCATTTTGAACATGCATTCATTTACTCATTTATTTAATGTTTATGTATTAAGCCCATATTGGGTACCAGAAACCATGGTAGGTTTTAGGGCTACTAGCCATTCATATCTAAAAAAAAGATTCCTAATCTTACTGATAATCAAGAAAAGCCAAATTAAAACCACCATCAGATACCATATTTTATACCAACCAGACTGATCAATATTTAAAAGTCTAACAATCTTAACTGTAGATGGGAATGTTCCAAAAGTCCCCAAGAAATTTGCCACAAATTCCTAAGCTACCATTCAAAAGCCTTCAATTCCTAAGCTACCATTCAAAGGCCTTCAAAATTATTTCAACTAGACATCCCTCTAGTAGCTTACCAATAGCATATGTATCAGTAAAGGTGATAATTTGGTGTCCTTCAAGAATATCCTGCATTTCAAGAAGTTGTACCTTTTTCTTATTCTCTAACAATCACAATCTAACTAAGTGTTTAAAACATATTCATTGTCATAATGTCAATCAAGTCTTTTCTGAGCTTCCAAATATACTATTATTAGTACTATAATCATGCTGGCAACTAACATACACTGAGCATTTTTCAAGCAGCAGGTACTATGCAGCTTTATCTCATTAATATCCACAAAATACCAGTGAGATGGTACTATTATTCCTATTTAATGAGAACAAAAAAAAAAACAGAGCATAGAAAGGTTCAGTAACACAACAAGGTTTATAGAGTTGGTAAGTGGTAGTGGTGGATAGTAAACAAAGATAGTCAGACTCTAAGTCCTGTTTTATTGACAGTCCTATTTTATTGAAGGCAGATCCATTTTACTGAAAAGAACCTGAGGCTCAGAGAAGTAAAATTCTTGTCCAGAGTACATTTCTAATTCCAAAACTCATGCTCAAATTCTCCCATCTTTATGAATGTCATGGGATGCTTATACTTTTCATAAAAGTTACTCCTCACTCTGCCACGAATAGGGCGGTTTGCATAATGACCACACCTCTACTAGATAGTAGTAAGCCATTTGGCCTCTGGACTGTATTTAACTCAGAAGGCTTAACTCACAAACTTCCTTTAGTGTATGCTCAATAAACATTTGACAGCTAGAATGAAACAAGTCACTTAACGAAGCTGAGCCTGTTGTCTCACTTGATAAAGAAAATAAAAACCGCCTTCCTATTTTGAAGGGATATTGAAGTACTCAGTGAAATTATTTGCATGAGCATGTTATGGCAAAGGCATTGTACCATATAAATGTAGACATTATTACAGAAATAACTGCAAGAGACTTGATTTACATCCCCTTCAAGTAATCTTTGTCAAATATACCTGACAGGATAAACTTCAAAGCTCTCAACAAGGGTTTTTGTATTCTAGACTTTGTGAGTCTGGAGAAGTTGGTGGCATTGAAAGTGTTGCTTGGGGCTTAAATATTAAAGTAACCCATGACATGTGATGATGAACTGAACTCAATTACACACAGTTGTAGGAAACCTGCCTCCTACATCTGTATGAATTAACAGTTACTCAGAAACTAATTGTGAGCCCTACTTATTTTAAGTTCTTGAAAAATAAATTTTTCTAAAGGGAGAAAGAATTCTTCCTTAAGAACTGACGAACATTTCAAAAAAATTAGGAAGAAAAAGGGGGAGAAAAGGAAAAATACAATGAAAATACTCTCAGCCAATTTCCATGAGCATAAAACAAAGGCCAATCTATTTGCTAATCTCTCACTTGACACTTGCAAAAGTCACCTCCTCAGTTTCCAGTCAGCTAGTCACCTCAACAGTTTGGTACTGAGTGACTAATTCAAGATGTGTGAAGGACATTCTAAAAGGGACAAGAGATGAGGAAAACATGCCACATTCCTCCTGCATAGCACTTCCGGGATAGTTGAGGAGGCATGGCATCCGTAGATGGAACTGTAAAAAAAAAAAAAAAAAAACAGCAAATAATGTGATTTAAAAATTACCCATAATGGAAAAGATTGATACAATTTACTACAATAAAAATTAAAAACTTTGGAATGGAAATAACTACCATAAACAAATGACACTCGAGAAATGTAAGTAGCACACATGACAAAGGAAACTTCCCAGAATATAAAATGTATAAGGATAGGTTAAGTGGAGAAATCATGGACAAACCAAAAGACAACTAGTCAAAGAACATGAACAGGAAATCCACTGGAAAATAAATGAAAAACAGAAATAGGAAATAAACCTATGAAAAGAGGACTGTATATTTTTTATCTCTTTTAAGTATGTTCCTCCCTTGCATCTCGGTATGAACATTTTTTTTCTCTCTCACTCTCACCCTCCCCCTCTTCTTCTCTCTCTCTCATTTTCCAAATATATATTAATTCATAGCAAATGAACTTACTTACTGTCTGTATAATTTTACCTTTTGGTTTTTACAATGAAGGGAATCACAACAATTTCCCTTCATACCATTCCTTCTTCTAACTTTCAGTCTAAGCTCCCACTCCCATCCTATCAGGGATAACCTCCCATATACCATGTATTTTAAGCCCATGAGATCATTATCTATAGGGACAAAACGATTTAGTTAAGAGAGATTTGAGTTACAGTTTTCTAATGGGAAGAAATGTTGAAAAAGCTGAGAGGGATAGTTTTGTGCCAGTGATACAAGTTGTGTCGCAGTGAGTATAATTAAGCACCCTTATGAGCACACATCATGAACTTGATTCCAGTCTAGAAATCAATTTTGGGTACAACGTATCATACTCATTGTGCTATTGAGAATATTTCGTAAATATCATTTAACAAAGAAATGAAGTTAGGGTTAGTTCTTTGGGGAAAATGGAAAGGACCACCCATGTAATTCTATTTCTATAGTGATTAAAAAAAAAAAAAAGGAAAATGATCCAACAACATCAGGAAACACTTCTGCCAAAGCTGCTAAGTCAGGACCAAGTTTTACATTTTCACACTTTCGTCAAATTATTATTACTCTTCGTTCTGAGGACAGTCGATTTTATTTTCACAGGGCTAGATGGGAAACAGCAATGATTAATACTAAGCGGACTTTGTCCCACAGCCGCCTTGCTCACAGGGAAGCCAAGGAAGAATGCTGGTTCCTGCTAGACAATCAGAGGGAACAGCAGCTGTAAAATTAGTGTCAGAGTGGCTCTGGCACCATTAAAATTTAGAACAAGGCAACAGCAGACTGTGTCATTTTCCCAGTCATGAGCTCTCTGTTTGAGCTGATCAATTCCATACAAAAAAGAGAGTGTCAGAAAGTTAAGCCTAAAATTCAGCTCTTAGTGCAATTTTCTCTTACTAAGTTTAATGCTGGGTGTATTGTGATTCAGAACAAATTTACATTTTCTTTGTCCGTTAAATGGAAAGGTGAAGTCTCCTCTGTGGCCAAAGCAATGAACCCACGGTACAATCAAGGACTTTAGTTCTCAGCCATCTGCCTTTGCCTGCTTTGACACTGGAGGACTTTTCCTTCACTTCTTTATTTCTAGTTTAAAAAGAAAAGGCTTTAAGAAATCTCTTGAACCTTCCCATTAACTTTCTGGGCATCAAAAGAGTTTTAACAGTTAACATTTCTATTATAATGAAAATTAGAAGCTCTCAATAAGTCATTTTTCCTTGAAATAGCAAGGCTAATTTGGATGGAGTAATTAAATTTAGGACAAGAATACTTTTTATTGCTTTTATTAAATTTTCAATAGATACAAAAAATATTTAATATATATGTACATAATAAATAATATAAGCAAAATTAACACTAGAGCACCTGTCACTCAGTCTAAGATGGAGAATAATACCAATACTCTTGGAATACCAACCCCCCACCCCGGCCTTGTGGTGTCCAACCCCTTCCCTCTTAGAGGGAAACCTAGAGGTAAGCACTTTCCTGAAATTTGGGTTTCTTCTTCTCTTATTTTAAATATATATTTAATATATGTGTATACATACATATATATAGTATATATAAATATATTCTTAATCAAAAAATTGTTTGACAGTATGTTTGTAAGTGGCATAAATGGAGGGAAACATATTCTATGATACTTCAATGATTTGCTCTTTTTCTTTTAAATTTGTATTAGAGTATAGTTGATTTACAATGTTGTGTTAGTTTCAGATATACAGGAAAGTAAATCTGCTATACATATACATATATCCACTCATTTTAGATTCTGATTTGCTGTTTCCATTCAACTCTATCTGGATGCATTTTGTCCATGTTCATGCACATAACTGCAACTCATGTATTTTCCTTACTCTGTAGTATTCCATTGGAGAAATATACCACAACTCATCTCTCTGTTCTCTTGTTGATGGACATTTGGGTTGTTCATAGATTTTTGCTACTTTGACTACTACCATCTCCTTTGCATGGTATATATGGCTTCTCACCAGCTTCCCCTCATTTATTCTTTCAGCCTATTTCCCTAGGCTTTCCAAATCTTTTCACTTCCATGAGCCAAATACTGTTTCACCACTTTGTTTCTGAACAAGCAATTCTTTTTGCCTTATCAAGCCCTTGTCCAGCTGGTCGGCCTTGTGAATTCCTATGTATTGATTCTGACCACTTGGCCAGGTGCTCTTTTTGGACCCTGAACTGAGCCCTATTAAAACTGTTATCACATTATAAGGGATGGCCACCACATAGAAGATAGGCTTCTGGGAGAGAGAAACTACATATATTAACCCTGTGTTTACTGGAGCCAAGAAAGGGCTGAATATTCGACTTCTCTGACTCTATGTTATTTCCATCACACCTTTGAACTTTATATTTCTAAGAAATAACTTTTTATAATATACTCCATCATTGATATGCAACTCACATATCCCATTATGCCCTTTAAATAGTGATATCCAATTTGTAGTCCATGGAACACTTATTTCACCAGCTCTCTCCTGTTACTTCAAAAAAATGCCACCAGAATCAATGGGGATTATAGCACTGCTTTCAATAACACACACATTAAATTACACAATCAGTACAGACACGGATAAGCACACCTCCTAGATGATTTCAAAGCTTGTCAGGGATATCCAGGTGATACTTTGAAAAAACTTATTTTCAATGGACTCAAAATTTGTATGGTCCTTCACAGAAGGCTCACGCATTGCAATAGTTTTTGTTTACTGACATGTTAACAGGACATTTTTGTAATTTCTTTTTGTTGGAAGTTTCAAATTTTGTAAAGTCAGTAGTCAATATAAGATAACAATGACCTATTTTAAAAATTTTTATTAATAATCTAGGTTTAGTTTCCATATTAACACATGCTGCCTTCTACAACTCCTTGAGCATTTTTTACAGAAAATATTTCATTCAAATTATAAAATTATTTTTAATGACAAAAGAATTAAAGTAAAGTTAAGAATAGATTGTCAATGCTGAGACAATTATTTCTTAGCTGCCTTATTGATGGGAACTGACGGAAGCACAGGCTTTTGCACTATAAGTTAATTGAAACTTTCTGATCTAGCATGGCCCAAAGAGTGCCTGAAAAGGTGGAAGGATCATAGAACTTATCCAGCTTTTTGCCCCTAAGTTTAGGATGCGGAGGTCACATTGTTAGGCAAACGAGCCACCAGACTCCAAATGTCATAAGATGCACATTATGAGCAAGACAAGGCAGATATTCAATGCCTGTGCTTTCATCGAAGGATCTCTTTCTGCATATGTTCAGAGACCAGGACTCTCAATATTCAGCGTATCAAGGAATGGGAGTAGGAGTAAGGGCAGGCCATGATATCTACATATTGGGATCCTTTACCATTTAAGGAAAAGGATGAAAAGCAAGGGCAGAGATAGACATTGTCTAAAGAGCAGTGCATACTAGAAAGAGTAGCTTTTTATTTTTTGCTTGACACAGAGATCCCCATAAGCATTCGATTCTCTTATCCAGAAGACATAGTAGCAGTAACAGATGCAGTGGTAGATTCACACCAAGTAGAGTGTGCTAGATATCATAATTTATGTAGTGGTTGCAAATGTCCTTCTCCTTTACATCTGATAGTAGTTTGATACTAGCACCTAAGAGGACATTAGAAAGAGCTGAGGACAGTAACCTCCTCCACCCCCACCAAGATTCTGGCAAATGCAAAGCCTGCATAGAAATTTCACCTACGCAGGATGAACGAACATAAAAAAATGAAAGTAGACTTCAGAAAACATATTACAACATAAGAAGAACCGATAGCCCAGAAAACCCAAATTAATGTGTCTCAGAAAGGTAGTTTCTAAACAGAATAACATCAGTGAAAAAAAATAATATCCCTACTTGAAGGCTGTAGAAAAACAAATTTGACCTTCATGAGTGGGAAAGAAAAGTATAGCAGAAGACTACACTAAGATGAAAAAAGATTAAAATAAGCTGACTGATGAAAGAAAAGACTGCAAAAGAAAATAGTCAGAATAGACTTATAACGATCAGATCAGATATGCAAAAGTCAAAACTGGTGATTCCCTCTGAAAATGAAGAGTGAAAGGACAAAGGGATGAAAACAATAGTAGAATATTATAAATATAGTAGCAAGAGAGAGGAGATGCAACTTAAAGATTAGAAGTATTTATGAAAAAAGAAAACCAGAAAAATTGGAAGAGAGGAAATAATCAAAGAAGAGAGAAAAATAATTGCCAAACTGAAGAAAAGGGACCAAGCTACAATTACAAAGAATTTGCTCAGTTTGCCTTAAATTAATAACAGGAGACCTTACCTAGATTATTTTGGCTTTTCTTTTTCAACCACAATATGAAAAATTTAGAATGTTGCATGGAATACCATTAACAACAGTACAAAAAAAATAAATAAATAAAACAAACTTCAGACTTACAATACCAAGCTACCCGAAGATACACATCAATCTCTCACAGTTTCCAAGGTAAAGTGGTTGATAACCTGGGAGTTGTATACTCAGCCAAGCTCTCCATGGTGTGCAAAAGCAATAGGTAAACGTGTACATTTTCTGAAGAAATTTCTTAAGTATTTTTTCCTCTGAATGAGAACAGTTCATTTAATATAAAACTTTAAGTATAAATAACTACTGAACATACGATTGCAAAACTGAGTACAAAATCAAGGTCTATTCTTGAATATAAAAATATATAGTAAAATATGTTAAATTCAGTCAGTGACTCAGAATTTAATTTATATATAATGAAAATTTGAATGAGGGAAAAAGGAAGGATGGAGTGTCACAGGATATGAAGTTATTCATTAATTTGTCATAAACATGGGAAAAGCTATTATTTTGAGGTTTTTTTGCTTATCATTGATAAATATGTCATTGAATGTTATTTGATGTTTTAATTTATCCCAGAAGTCATAAAGGAAATAAACAATAAAATTGATTTCATGATATTTAAAACAAACAAAATCCAAAGATCTTATGTTTGGCAAAACTATCAAAAACTAAGTTTAGAGACCAACAGCCATGAGGTAAAATCTGTAAATTCTATGAAATACAATAGCTAATTTCTTTAATTTGTAAGAAACTCATATATTCAAGCGGAAAATTATTAACAACAGGATAGGAAAATGAGCAAGTCAGAGACAGAAATTTCATAATAAAAGGAAGAAGTGTTGATAGAATCTTTAAACTACAAGGACATTTTGTAAGGGAAAGAATATTTACTATTTTCTTCATTAATTAAAACAGTGTGTTATTTATTCAGGGATTAAAAAGCAAAGCTATCACAGTAGAGGGAACCAAGAAATCCTGTATGCAAGAAAATCTGATATTTGAAGAGTTAACATTATTAATTTCTAGGGAGATAGAGTATAAGTAGCACTGGACCAATGAGTTATCTATATGAAAACAAACGACAAGATCTCTACTTCACATATACACGAAAATAAATTTCAGGAGGATTGAGGACATATATAACAGAAGGAAAACTTAAAACATTTAGAAGAAAATTTAGCATAATAACGTTCAGCCTTTGAAGTAGAGGAGGATTTCTTAAACAGCATGCAAAAACGAGCACATCTTAATAAAACATTGCATAATGCATATATATATAACTTTAAACCTCCTGTACAGAAAAGATACCTTAAACAAACAAAAAAGCCAAGTCACTGTCTAGAACACATTTGAATGTATAAAACCAATGAAGAATTCATAGTAAGGATGCATTAAATGGCCAATAATAATTTTGAAAACTAGTTAAAATTATGAAAAAAAAGAAAATTCTCTTCACTTATAATAATAATAAGTGAAATAGGAAGTATTTAGGAATAAACTTAATTATTATTATAATTAAGCCATTTTCTGTTAATAAAACTACATAATTTTAATATCTGATACATAGAATTAGAAATAACAATGGGTAAAAATTAAACAATGAGATACTAGAAATTGAACAAATGCAAAAAATACCTCCCAATCTAATATCACTATTTTACCTACCAAATTGGGAAAAAATAGAAGTATATCCACCGTTGGTGAGGTTGCAGTAATTCAAGCACTCGCATACATCTCACAGATGCATTTTCTTGTATTCAGGCAATTTACATTCTAATCTTGTCACTAAGTCATTGAATTATCCTAATCCTAAATTGTATAATTCTTTATCTATATCTATCAGTGAATATAATATATATTTACAGAATTCACACACACATAATACATCAAAATTTTCTGTACTCCTTAAATTTAATATATTCATGAGGAAGAAATAGATTAGCTTCTTTAAGGAAGCATTCAAGTAAGCAAGAAGTTTGTTTTTAACAAAATCTAGAGTTTAAATAGAATAGAAATAATTCTATTTTTAAAATGGTGCTCTATGTGAATTCTAAAGGGATTTGGCATAGGGAGAGAATGACTGACATTCTGGTTACTAAGGTAACTAAAGTAAATTTTCCCTGATTGGGAAAGAGAAAGTCATGAACAGTATTCTTTTATTTATTCATTTTTAAGAGTTATAAGAAGAAAGCCATGTTATGTGAGCAAAATCTCTGAAGCCTGAACATCCATAAATAGAGCTGATCTTCTAATCAAGCAAGAATAAAACTCAGGGTCATGCTTCATAGGAAGTGCAAAAATAAAGAAATTGGGAGTCATTGGGAAATGAATGGATTTGAAAAATTTTGAATGCCATGAATCTTGGCTGCAAAATTAGAAGGAAATTAGAGGTGGTTGTGATGAGGGGTAAAGGAAAAGATGATAATTATAATTTTCAACAAAAGAAAATCCATAGTTCAGTTTCCACATGGATTATCCTTGTGCATACTGGTTAACCAACCAGTTAACCAGACACTGGTTAACCAACAATTACATTATTTGATTTTTGAAAGGTACATAAGAGATAGTTCACAGAACACTTGATGCCTTGTTTTCTGGGATGGATCAGGATATGGTTAAGGTATTTTTGTTTTTTATTTTCTGTGTGTGTGTGTGCTCTGTTTCTCCTCTTCCTCCTTATTCATCTTCATCTTCAATTATTTTTCTTCTTCTAAGACTTGGTACTTAAAGCTTGTGACGACTAGCTCTAAGGAAGGAAGGAACACACACATCTTTAAAGTGTATCCAGCGTGAATCTGGAAGCGTATGCAGTGCTTTAGGGGGAAAACTGGTAAACGGTGTGGCCTGAACAGAGAAATAAACACACTACCGTGACTCACATCCTAATATGAGAAAGGAGCAGAGCATTGTATGTGATGGAAGGGACACATACAGCTGTGGTCACCAAAACGCTTGGTCTTGACCTGGAGATTTATGTGCTTAATGATTGTTATGTGCATTGCAGAGTATTTTCTGTCAATAACAAGCCCAATGTAACACAGTTCATCCCTTCCTTCTTCCCCATGTCCTTCCATTCTCTTCCTGTCTGTGTTCCTCTTCTTTCTCCCTATCTCCTCTTAATGATAGCTCTAAGGTAAAGGCCTCCATCTTCTATTTCCAACACTCCTGAGAATACTAGGAAAGGTATACCTGTGTCTGTGGTGGAGAGGCATCAAATGATTTACTGGGGTCTTTTGTGTAAACATGCATATACGCAAATGTAACAGGAGTAAAACATACACCTTCATTAATTCATTAAGTATTTTACTGAAAATGTACAATATGTAAGCTACTGTCGAAGTGGGCTGGAGTATACAGAAATATGGAAGACGTTTATCCTTACCCTTAAGAAATTTAGAAACTAATGAAGATGAAAATAATGCATAATTATTATGTGCATAGTAAATATTCTACATAGCAATTAGGCAAATACTATAAATAGGAGATATCAATGACAGTAATTAGCATTGCTCTTACACACAAAAAAAGGTACATTTTTGGGCTTCCCTGGGAGCGCAGTGGTTGAGAGGCCGCCTGCCGATGCAGGGGACACGGGTTCGTGCCCCGGTCCGGGAAGATCCCACATGCCGCAGAGCGGCTGGACCCGTGAGCCATGGCCGCTGAGCCTGCGCGTCTGGAGCCCGTGCTCCGCAACTGGAGAAGCCACAACAGTGAGAGGCCCGCGTACCGCAAAAAAAAAAAAAAAAAAGTACATTTTATAGCTTAAAAAAAACCTTCCTTATATAAATCAACATCCACCATTTTTTTTCAGATGCTATCTACATATGGGATAATTTTCTCATTATACTCATGAGCATCTACACAGACTCCTCATCCATACAAAACAAAGGGCTTGAACCTAAGACCTCCAAATGTCCTTTGTACCTACCACACTTACAACCCTGGACTCTAGCAAAGAATTCCTGGATTTCTCTGGTAGACTCCTATTGGGCTGGAATGGTCTTGACAGCCACCCAACTACCTCGCTTTATCATGCCTATAGTATCTTAGGTTTTGTGGCATTGAGGCTCCAAAACTGATTCCATTTGTTCTGGAAGTGAGAGTGTGATCTCCATCCACATATAGGTCAGAAGAAGGCATGGGGCAAGGGGCAGACAAAACTAGAAACAACTTTGCATGACTAATATCTATGAATTTTGTGGCAGGGTGAGGGGAAGAATAAGTTTTAGTCAACTGAAGAGTGGAAAGAGGCAGGGAAGAAATGTAAAGGAGAAATTTAGTAAAGGGCACAAAGCCATGGTTCTCCAAATTGAATGTGCTTAATAATCACTCAAGTATTTTATTAAAATACAGAGTCCTGAGCTACTCCCCAAGGAATCTGTCTTTGCAAGTGGCCCTGGTCATTCCAATGTCTTTAATGAATATTGATCAAGAGACAGATGATGGCAGGCTGACCTCTCGACTAACATAAGATTGAGATGGTGGTAGGTAGGCTCAGTGTCCAGGTCTGCAACCGCTAACTCACCTTGAATTAATCTGCCCTTAATAGCTCCCAAGAATGGTTAATTTGGAAGTGGTCAGTCAATTCAGTTTAGTAGATTTTCTACAGGAAGACACTGGGATACCTGGAGAGGAGTGAGCATGGCCATATTCTTTCTTTCTTTTTTTTTTTTCCACTCATTCTCAACCACTGCACAAAAAGACTTAGAAATTTATGCCTAGATTGTCTTTGCATATGCAAAATATTGATTTATGAATTTAGGGTTAAAATCAATTTCTTCAGGTCTTCATGGCCTGCTGATGCATGGAGTTGCATTAAGAAGGAAATAGTTTTAAATTCCATTTCCAATTTCTACAATTAAGGTTAAAAAGTTTAAAATGCAAATATCTACGAAAGGGATTTACACTCACAAGTTATTCAATGTACATGTGATGAAAAATAGTTTGCCTGTTCATAGGAGCTACTACTGAAAGGGAGGTTCTACCTCTGAAGGAGGGGTTAGGTCAGTCCAAGGAAGAAAGAGAGAGGAGAGTGGGGGACACTGATGACAGGAAATGTTTCACAAGTTTCCTAAAGGCAGCACAGGGGAGGTGCTACTGCCGTGAGGAAGTAGGAGGAGCTGCTTTGGGGTTGAACCATGAAAGCAACCAGGATACAGAGGTATTTGTTCATCAGAGCATGAAAGGAAGCCTGGAATGGATCTGTGATCACAAATGCCCAAGATACTAGAACAGATGTGATCCCAGTTAAGGTCAAATAAACAAGCTAAGAGCAAGACTTCAAGCCTGAAATGCAAGAACAAGTCAGAAATAAATCCCCCAATTTATAGATTTTCTAAAAATGACAGTAACACACAAACAAGTGGAACCCTTCCAAGCTAACTCTGTACCAGAGAGAGAGAGAGAGAGAGAGAGAGAGAGTGAAGGTGAATTCATGAGGTATTTGGGGATAACTTCAAAACTTATATTCAGACCAATTATAATGTTTAAGTTCAGCAAGCCAATTTAAACACAGTCTTTTTTACATTGCATTTATTTTGTTATATTTGTTAGTTATAACGTTGATCTTTAAATGGTGAGTAATGCCATATTTCCTTGATTCCAAGTCACAATCAATTTTAAAATGCACCACCAGTTTCATAACAGACTGTGAATGGTGGGGAGGAAAAGGAGACCATTACATTAAGTGTACACATAGGTGCATACATGTACCAAAAATATGAAACATATTTTAGTGAAGCTACTGAATCTCTGCAGATCAACCTAGATGGTGCAAGCCTCCCTCTCTCTGTCATCCGTGCTCATCCATACAATGTTATATAAAGCCCCAGAGGTCCCAAAGTGGCACCTGCCAGAACTGCAGACTAATAGGCCAGGAGGCCTTTGGTAGGTGCTTTTGGGTCAGTCTTGCATTTTCAAACCTATTAAGCAGTGACAGTCTTTCCTGCTGCCTAAGCAGAGCCCATTAGGAAAATACCACACAGAAGAGGAATATCCGTGGGGATTATCAAACCAGAAAACTAGAGGTATTTCAAAATAAGCTAATTGGGAATTATGGTCCTTCTCCATTCACAATCCTGGCTAGAAACCCAGGGGACTCCAGAACATTTTCTATTTCTTGTACATGGAAGCATATTCTGTAGTTGGCTTTTCCAAGGCAAAAAGGAGTTGCTTGCAAGTCCTGCTTCTGTCAACACAAAAATATCTGTCCATACACAGATGAAATGTAGCTCAGCCAGAAAATGTCTCGGTTTGCCATGTGGGAAAGCATACCTATGTTTTAAGAATCTGAAACACTTTGTTAAAGCTTTACCATTAATCCTCAAGAAATGCAGGGATTTACTGCCTGTAGTCAGGCTGTGATTTTTTTTCCTCCCCCAATTCTAAATGCTATGATGATCAAAATGGTGAAGGTCCTTAGGGAAGGGGCAGGATTACTCCCACCTTGGGGGGCTCAGACCAGCCCGAGCTTCACATTTCAAGGACAGAAATTTCCAGAGGGACTAGTTAGCTGACTTTCCTGTTAAGGGTCATTTCATCCTGTAAATTGATGCCTCCATTTCAATGCAGGGTTTTCACCTTCAATTTCCAAGTAAAAGTAATGGCTCAATGGCTTCCCTTTAATACCTGTTTTCAAAGAATCATGTATGGCAGTGGCAGTAAGACTGAAACATTACAAGTTACTCAAAACGTGTGAGGAAATTCTAAAAGTAGTTGAGAAAATGTCCCATCTGTGCCTTTGACTTCCTGTAGTTTGCCATTGGGTGTACACTTTTTAAATTAAATACCTAACTTATCTAACTATGGTGGCTAGTAGCAACCAAATGGCTCTCATGTTGAAAAATATCATGAATTTAGAGTAAAATAAACTTATAAGATATCCTAAGAAGTATAATTTGAAACACTTTTGGTTGTGGCTATTTCCAGGATGGCTTATCTCCCTTCAATGTTTCTGAGTTGTTGGTGAGTGATTCTCTCTGAAGGCTGGAGGTAGACTTGGAAATTGTTTCACATCTTTGTTCCTTTAAGATCCATTACCTTGTGAAACTTGTTGGGATTTCAGAAACTTGGTTAAGACACCACAAGTAATACAGCCCTTACAGTAGTAATGAATAGTGGAAATCTATGTGGACTGGGACAAAAATCCTATCCAAAGACTATCCAGAGAGATTCTCCCTTGGCTGAGATGTGCAGGGCAGAGGGCACGCTGACCAGCATGGAAAACAATAACATCAGATGCAGACCCCAATCATGGTGAGGTTGGCCAGTCCTCCCCTGATAAGAAGAGCTTACTTATGCTGAGAGGGGAAGGGAAAATTTTTCTCTCTGAAAAACAAGTTTCCTCATCGATGTGTCAGGGGACATCATTCTTACCAGGAAACCAGATATAGAATTTCTTTCTTAGATCACAAATGAGGAGGAAAATGTATTAGACCAAGCATTGCCTTGCTTTTGTCAGCATTCCTCACACACATGCACAAACACACTCCTGAGGCTGGCATTTGACAGTCAAAGAGTCTGTACATACTTAGCTGCTTGGTAGTTAGCATCATGTCCATGAACTTCTGAGGTTCCAAATGCTAACCTGGTCTTTCATTCCTTGACCCCACCTCTTATTTATAGGCTATAACCTGTTTTATTTTATTCAATATTTCTTCATCTATTTATTGATTAATTCATTCATTCATGATTTATTTAGCATCTATTATTTGCCAGGTAGGCTGCTAGTTGATGGGTGCACACTTATATAGTCTCTGCTTTCAAAAATGTATTATCTTGAATAGAAAAGGTGATCCTCATATACGTTATGAAAGAGAAATTATTAAGTGACTTACAAGTAGAGCGAAGATGCTGTGGAAGCTCTGAGAATGAAAAAAAGAGGACGGGTCTTGTAGTGGATGTGAAACGAGAACAAAAGATGAGAGGGAGATATATTGTAAGGTCCTTAGAGCTAGAAGGATTTAGAGCATAGTTCCAGAAAACTTTCATTCATATGAAAGCTGGCTCATTTTTAAGGTTGTTAATGGTAGGAGGGGAAAAAAGTCACAGACAAAAAAGTTGTGTTTGTTTTGTAGTGGTCTTGGTTTAGCAGGCTGAAAAATGTGGACTGTTCCATAGGAAAGCAAATAAAAATAATGTCAAATATACTGCTTTTTAAATTTGGGGGGAAATCAATATAGGGTAATGCACAGAGAAATGTTTATTACATGTATTTTTAAAGCTACTTTTCTGACTCCTGTAGGAGGAGAACATTGAGTGAGGGTACTCTATGGGTTATCACAACAGTCATTCTTCTATCCTTAACACCAACCTAATTGACAGGCTCATCCTCAGCTCAGACACTTCACACAAAATAACCAATGACATCGCTAACATTATGTTTAAATTTGTTTATTTATTCATCTTTTTCCAACAAGTTCTTATTGAGCACTTACTGTGTGTTAAGTACCATTCTTGGCTCTGGGGATTCAGCAGTAAGAAAGAGTCTTTTCCCTGAAGGAATATTTTAATTAACATTTGATGTAAATACATTATAATATAATTTCAGACAGTGAGTATTGTAAAGAAAAAGTTAGTAGGCTAAAAAGGTATATAAGAACAATTTTGAATAGGTATTATAGAATATTGTAGTTCTTGCTGAATAAATAAACTTTGAGCAGCACTCTCAGTGAAGTGAGGGAACAGTCATGTGACGATTTGGGGGAGAGAGTGAGATTTCATGCACAGGAACTAGAGAGTGAAAGGAGATCTTTTTATGGTTCTGTTTTCTTTTTTTCTTTTTTTTTTTTTTTTTTGCCGTACGCTGGCCTCTCACTGCGGTGGCCTCTCCCGTTGCAGAGCACAGGCTCTGGATGCGCAGGCTCAGCGGCCATGGCTCACGGGCCCAGCCGCTCCGCGGCATGTGGGATCTTCCCGGACCGGGGCACGAACACGCGTCCCCTGCATCGGCAGGCGGACTCTCAACCACTGCGCCACCAGGGAAACCCTGGTTCTCTTTTTTGTTTTTTTAATTTTTATTGGAGTATAGTTGACAGTTGATTTAAAACGTAGCGTTACTTTCTGCTGTATGGCAAAGTGAATCAGTTATACATATATCCACTCTTGTTTAAATTCTTTGCCCATATAGGGCCTGGTAAGCTGTGCTTTTAGGACTTTGGATTACAGTCTGAGTGTGAAGGAAAGTTATTGGAGGATTTGTTGTAAAGACCATTCTAGTATTCATGTGGAGAATAAAGTGTAGCAGGACAAAAGTAGAGGTATCATTAGGAAATCCTTGAACTAATCCAGGTGAGAGATGATGGTGTCTCACAAAAGGGTATAGTGGTAAAGGCTCTGAAAAGCATTCTAGGTCTAGTCAGGAAATTTCTTGAAGCTTGAACCACCAGGACTTGCTTACCAGGTTGGAGGTGGGGCATGAGAAAAATCCCATTTTGGCTTGAGCACCTAGGAGAATGGGTGAAACATTTACTGAACTAGAGGAAGCTCCAGGTACAATCAATTATAGGGTGGTTAGGTGGTTTTTTCTGAAAATTAAGTTTTTGGTAAGGAGGTAGATATACGCCTGGAATTCTACTGAGATGTTGGAGATAGAAGCACATATTTGGGACTGTAGGAGACTACTTGAGAGAAAGTTTAGTGGAGGAAAGGTGGTTGAGGAATAAACTTGAGAAATGCCAACATCTTTAGGTATTGGTAAGAGAGGGAGAGGGACCAGTGAGGTAAGATGAAAACCTGGGGTTGAGAGACCTGGAAGCCAAGTGCAGAAAATGTTATGAGAAGGAAGATCTGTGTCCGATGATGCTGAGAAGCCAAAGAAGATGAGAATGGGAAATGGACCATTAGGTTTTAAAATCCAGATGTGGTTGGTGACCTTGACAAGAGTTAGAATAATATAGGTAGAGTGTCAGGGAGTAAAGTGGAGTAGGTCTAAAAAGGCATTTGGGGTGAGGAAGTGAAAATAGTGAGCATGAAAATATGAACACTCTTTTGACAGTTTTGCTATCAGTAGAGTAAAATGAGATGGCCACTGGAGCAGTTGATGTGCTCTTTCAGGTGGACCGTACCACTGTATAAAATAGTGTGCTGGTGTGCTATTGGAAATGCCCACTAGCACACTGGGGAGGGTAAACTTGGTGATGCATAGGAGAGAGGGGAGAAATGCAGGAGCAAAGTCCTTGGGAAGCCTCAAGGAGATGGGATGCAACCAATGTTCAAGTTGTGAACTTGGCTTTTGCTGGTAGCAGAGAGGGCACGGTTATTGTATCAATAACAGGAAGGAAGGCAGAATATGGGTACAGATCGAAGGAAGGTTGGTCAACTGGGTGGTAGGAAAATGAGGTCCTCCTTTTCTTATTAAATGTTTAATTGAGGGAGATACGGAAACATTTGCTCTAGAGAGCGCCAAGGAAGGAAATGAGCATAAGCAATGCAGTCAGGAAAAATTCTCCTGGGCATGTAGCAGCCCTGTGTGAAATGAGATACACAGTTCCTGGAAAACAGTGGGAGCAGATGGGAGCAGCCTGACAGGCGCTCTCCAGAGAGGAAGGTGGAGGGATACCAGGGGAGCTCTTCTTAAGTAAAGGCTGACTTTGAGCCTGAGGCTGATTCACCATCTGCCAAAAGCCTTTGTGGTAACAAACCAAAGGGCAACATTTCCAAGTCTGTGGAAGACAAGATGCTGTTCCCAGAAAGTGTGTGTGTGCACACATGCACCCAGATCAAACACACAAACCCATGTGCCCTGCGAGGTTTTGTGGTGAAGGAGGAGGTGGTGTGTTGTTATGGAAAGAGATGGGAACAGAGACTCAACATCTAATCCTCTCACTTTTCCAAACTTGTGTGTGTTTTTGGACAAAAACAAAATAAAAATTCTCTGAACCTTTACTCAGCTGTTTAAAAAAATTGCTCAAAGGGTTGATCTTATGGTAAGATGTTGTGTTCTTACCACACACACACAAATAATAATAATAAAGGGGGAAGGAAGAGACTTAGGTAGATGACGAACATGTTTATGGACTTGATGGTGGTGATGGTTTCATGGATGTATAATTATCCCAAAGTCAGAGAGCTGCATATAAACATGCACAGTTTTTACATTTCAATCCTACCTCAATAGAGTAGTTTTTTAAAAGATAAGGGGATGTGTAGATGCAGGAAACTCTTCCATGAAACCTGCATGTTGGGCCTTCTGTCTCGCTCATCATGGTCCCTGCTCAACATGCAATAGCCCAAGCTTCTGGCTCTCTCCCTGCCAGTCACTGGGGCAGGACACTTTAGGAAATAGGGTTGCTGAGCTTATAGAGATCAACCAAACCAAAGCACACACAATTGAGAGGAGTAACCATTATTGCAACAGTCAAGGAGAAGAAGCTCCCTGTTTCAGAGGAAGTTCTTTAAAATTAGGTCAACCGTGTGCATACACCCAAAATAGAGTTGCAGTAAGGGGCTTCCTCACCACAGAAGACTAAAAGCTGGTCTGAGCACTCCAAAGGAAACAGCTGCAATGTGCTTCTACCACTTTCCTTGGTGAAGGCACACAGGACAGATGTTTAGAAATATGAACCTTTTGTGCTAGTAAAGAACATTTGCATCCGTTTACTTCAGAACCATGGACAAGTTGATACTCTTTAATGGGCTTGTCTTATGTTGGCATCATATTCTTTTTCTGTTGCAAATTGACTCAATTATCTAAGAGAGGAGGGGAAAAAAAGACAAATATGCAGAAAACTAGCCTTTGAAGGTCATCTCAGCCAGAAAACAATTTGGCTTGTTTAAAACTCTACCATGTCTGTGGCATTAATTTGTTTATGTTTTGTGTTGAGCCAGAACTAATTCTCCTCATTACAATAAAAAGAGGTACAATTCTTTGGGGTTCCAGAATTTCCAGGTACTTCTAGGTACTTCAAATCTAAAATGAAGCAAGGACACATAAAACATAAAGTTTCTCATTTCTTCATTAAGTTTCTCCAGCCAGAATATTGAGTTTTCTCTGTAAGAAAATATGTAGAACTTAATTTTCCCCAACTGTTTAGGATTTTTACCTCTTGTTTTATTTTATATCATTTTTATTTTTTTTACTCTCTGTCATAAATTTCCTTTGATGCCAAGTGAAGTGTTAGAGAAGGATCAATAATTTTGAGCTTACAGCAATTTATTTATTTATTTATTTATTTATTTATTTATTTACTTACTTATTTTGCGGTACGCGGGCCTCTCACTGATGTGGCCTCTCCCGTTGCAGAGCACAGGCTCCGGACGCGCAGGCTCAGCGGCCATGGCTCACGGGCCCAGCCGCTCCGAGGCATGTGGGATCTTCCCGGACCAAGGCATGAACCCATGTCCCCAGCATCGGCAGGCGGACTCTCAACCAATGCGCCACCAGGAAAGCCCTACAGCAATTTATTGATCTCATTTTCTCTTTTTAAATTTTTTATTTGTCCAAAGGCGGGAAAAAAATATATAAAAGAAATAGGCTAAATAGGGGAAGTAGTGTTTTTACTTTACCGGCCTTTTTCCTTCTAAAGGTAGTTCAAACAAAAACTTTCCTGCCAAAGCAGTTAGTGATGGTGCAAATCAAGGGTCTTCCTGCCTTGTTAGTGAAAGCAGGCAGTTGACTGTTGGGTCTGGAGAACAGAGGAGACCAATGCTTTGTCAATTTCAGAACATGCTCAGATTGAATCAGGAAATTTCAACTTGGACTCTTACCTATTTTCTGTACTCTTTTTTTTTGCGGTACTCGGGCCTCTCACTGTTGTGGCTTCTCCCGTTGCGGAGCACAGGCTCCGGACGTGCAGGCTCAGCGGCCATGGCTCACGCGCCCAGCCGCTCCGCGGCACGTGGGATCCTCCCGTACCGGGGCACGAACCCGTGTCCCCTGCATCGGCAGGCGGACTCTCAACCACTGCACCACCAGGGAAGCCCTCTGTACTCTTTAATGCTCAAACAGACACCAGAACTTCTTGAAGAGGTTAGGATGCAATTAATATTTTATTAAGGAGGATTGTGGGATCTTCCTTGGAGATGTTTAATAGAAGAATGGAATTACAGAAAGAATTTTGGTGTGTTGTATGTGGCATTTAGGCAGTCTTCTATGTACAAACAAGAGGACCAAATATTTCACTTTTTCTAATAGTAACAAAATACCTGTGTGGTAGAGAAGCCCGTGCCCATGTTACCAGTGATGTAACAGAGGCTCACAGGTTAAGAAAATCTAGGCTATCGCTGCCCTGGTCTGGATCTCTGTTTTGCAGACCACTGCCCTTCTTTTCACCCTTCTGCCTCCTCACCTTCAGCCTCTGCTTTCAATTCAGACGTGCCCCTGAGATTTGCTTCAGGAACAGGCAGGCTGGCAGTGAAGGCTGGAACCCCCAGTACCACGCATTCCTGATGGAACACACTGGGAGGCAGGTCTGCCCTGTTGGTGGGCAGACACACATCTGTTTTCTGATGCTTCCCACCTCTCTCTGTGTTGGCTGTGGTTGCTTATTGATCAGAGTTGTTGTCTCCAGAGCTACAATCTTCAGAGGTTCTCCCTTTCTCTCTACTTAAAGATGTACCAGAGTTTGGTT
This sequence comes from Pseudorca crassidens, assembly GCF_039906515.1. Classification (NCBI taxonomy): domain Eukaryota; kingdom Metazoa; phylum Chordata; class Mammalia; order Artiodactyla; family Delphinidae; genus Pseudorca; species Pseudorca crassidens. The sequence goes on from NC_090304.1 coordinate 103,326,537, forward strand.
TGTTCCATTTCATACATCCAATATTTCTTGAAGGAGTATAGTAGCACCTTAAACAAAACCTAAGATACAACACAGGAGTAGAAAATATTTATGCTTGAAAGATACAAGGGAGGCAAATGTCACCAGATGTTGGTTTCAGAACTGGACTGGTAGCCAAGCACAGATGTCCTATGGCTGCTCTAGTGGGTCACTCATTGGCCCTGGTCTAGGGGTTGGTGAGCTCAGAGCATGTTTCTTTGCCCTGTCTCCATGCAGCCTCATTTGACCATCTTCATTATTCTGATTTTCACCTCCTGGAGAAGAAAGGGAATTGCTCTCTGAGTTCCTGAAACTTGTTAAAATCTAGAAGATGCTATGTTGATCATATGTCCTTTCTTTTGTCCCTGTTCTGTATGTGTCCTGTGGGAGTTCTGGCTTTACTTCAGTGCCACCACTCTGTCCTTCAAGGTTTCTCTCGGACCTATTTTTGGCTTTTGTTAAAGCCGATTGTTCCCTGTGGCAAAGCTCAGCTTTTTCACCTATAGTTCTAACTCAGTGATTCTAAGCATTTCGACAGAGGGCCTGGTTTTTAACTGGGCTTTCCCCTAATAGTCAAGTCAGATGGCCCCCACCTCTGAGCTGCAGTGCAGCAAAGCAGTGAAGAGCTCACATTTTAGAATGAAACCTCCTGAGTTCAAATTCTTGTCCTACTGTTTGGAAACAGAAGAGAACTGACTGCCTCAATTTTCTCATCTGCAATAGTGCAATGAAAATATGGCACAGTGGTTGGCAAAATTTTCCTGAAAGGATCAGACAATAGATAACTCAGACTTTGCAAGCCAAGAGGTAGATTATATAGGTAATTATATAACCATTCAAAATGTAACCTTTTTAAAATGTGAAACATGTCCCTATCTCACAGGTCATAATAAAATAGGCATCTGTCTGGATTCATGGGTCATAGTTTGCTGACCTCTGAGATTGCTTAATTTATTGGATTGTTGTGAAAATTAAATCTGTTAGTACGTGTAAAGTTATGAGGTAATTCCTGATGTGTAGTAAACATTAAGAAAGAGGTGGGTTTTTTTTCCCCTTTCTTCTCTTATGAAGGAAAAAAATCACTTTTTGAAGAGGAAGGAAAACATGTGGTCCTCTCACCATCTAAGCTGCTTTTCTTGTCTGAGTGCACAATGCATAGTACCTAATTTTAATAGCTTTATCATGGACTCCTGGTAATTTTTTTTCTCTTTTTTCTCACTAGCAATTAATTTTTCTCCCCACGACCCCTTTTAAAAAAGCTTAACCGTTATGATTTTTTATACTATGTGTCTATTAGTTTACCTTAAATCTACTCTTTGTTAGAAAAGATAGGTGTGGCTATCCATAATATCTAAAACTAGTTCTTAAAACATCCTTTTTCACATACTCAATAAACTTAATAGAAACTCTTTTAAATGCCTGAAATGGTACATACACCCTGCCTGACCTTTGCCGTTGTGAGTTGGTCATTATATCAGAAAAATGACTCTAGTTCTTTGATTAGGGTGTTGCTACATAAATTGGACAGATATATCAATGAAAGAATAGAGATGCATTGGTTCCTTAAATCTTATTTACCCTTGTGATCTTAAATACCTCATGTCTATACTGCTCTGTGAAGACAATGTGTGTGACAAAGGCAATGGTCAAGCCCATATCTTTTTCTTACAACCACAATCTTCACCAGATATTTCTAGGTAGAAAAAATTGCATCACATTATTGGACTCACCATTGAGTCGTTGGCAGGGGCTATTTTGAGTTATAGATATCGACATCCCAAAATAAATGAGTGACAATCATTAAGAACGGTAATACATGTGCCACCTCCTTTCAGAGCACCAGGCTTGCAGGTCTCATTCTTGGCTGCAAGAATGCCTGGTGGAGCTCCGAGTTTCTGTGTCTTCTCTATGTTTCAGTTTTAGTTTCAACAAGCAGTGCCAGTGGTCTTCAAGCAGAGATGTGATTTTATAAATGGGGAAATCATGCTCATAGATGTGAAGTCACTTAACTAAGGATGCTGCAAATCAACAAAGTTGAGATTTAAATGTAATTCTGTCTGACTATGAAGCTCAAATGCCAAACTTTTTTCACTATACTCTCCAGTTTCCCTTTAAAAACACCCACTAGGGATAAGTGCTAAACCTCAGCTAATCTTTTCCATAAATCATTCTCCTGGTCGTTAGGGGTTGACCTGAACAATGACAACAGTGTGTCTTAGGTAATCTGAGGCTGAATGAATAATGACTGAGATTGGGCAAAGCCAAGATTAGGATAAAAGTGTTGGTTGAGACACAGATGATCAAAGATATGGCTGGATGAGGTGAAGCTTCTGGAGTTATATGAGGTTGGGTAGTGTAGAGGGAAAAGCTTGGGATTTGAGCTTTGCTAGCCAAACAGACTTAAATTTAAATCTCAGCTTGGTCACCTCAAAGCATCCTTAGCTAAATCATTTTATATCTCTGATTTTCAATTTCCCCACCTCCAAGATGTGACACTAATATCTACCTTGTAATTTTATCATACAGGTTAGTAATAACTTATTTAAAATATTTTACACAATTTTTGGACTCCAGTAACTGTTGAAAAATGGTATTAATATTGTTAGCTCATCAATTTCCTATATTCCATTGATCTCCACATTAAGGCTTGAATGAAGAATTGGATCTTCCATGTTTTGGGTAAATTATCCTCAGTAGGTTCACACCCTGGACCACCCCCTCTCTGGGTTTGACTAAAGTAAAGGTAGATTTCAGTGAAATGTTTTTAGCCAAGGCATTATCTTCAAGGCTAGAGAGCAGTTTGATATGAAATGTTAGAGAGAAAAAAAAAAAAACTCTCACCATAACATGAAGACAAGTTTTCAGGTAAGTCTATCACTTTAAATTTTTTAAAAGAGATATCTGTTTTTAAAGAGGTACTCTCCTAATAGCCTCCTAAAGTATTCAGAAAATTTATGATTATAAATACATTATTTACACCTACCTATTTTTGTTCACAGTTGTGACATCTTTAACTTGTTTCTGAGTCATTTCCCAAATTATCTGTATTTTTAAAAGGAGCTTTGGTACTTAACCTTTTGATTTAAAACAATACTTTTTAAAGACTGCCTGAGTAGAAAAGCTTATTTGCATGTTGACCCTATACTTGCACTCTCATCAGTTATAACCATAAACACTGAGATCCATTCATTTAACAGTTATTTATTAAACATTTATATGTGCCAGATACTGTCCCCAGAGCTTGGGATACAGGCAGGAAGAAAAACACAGACCCTGCCCTACGACACCTCTTTATGAGTGTATATATCCAGCTTATGTTAACATTTCTAAATAGCTAATGGAGAGACATAGGAATGTCTCATATTTTATTCAAAATTATTATTTTTCTATATTAAAATGATGGATTAAGTTAAAAATAATAACTCATTTTTTGAGTGCTTAACTATGCACAAGACACTTGGGTAAAATAATTATAAAATGTAGTCCTTTACTATAAGTAGTATACATTCTAGGTGGGAAGAACAAACATGAATACAGGGGTAAAGATGTCACATTCAAGTAATAAATTATACAATGCAAAAATTGTTGTCATGGGGCTTGGACATTCTTGGAGGCTCATTATCATGAGACTTTCTATGAATTCACAGAGTGAATAAGGAGCAGAAAAGGCAATTTTTGTTTCTGCCTCTTTTTTCTTTTACTGTAAGAGCAGAAAAAAATAATCTTAGGAAATAAAGGCATCCCTCCTCTTTTCTTTGTAAAAACCTGTCATGACCTCTCTTCCAATCATGATAGGGTTTCCCTTGGCAAGCATATCACTTATCCTCCATCTCAAAATGGCTCTGTAAATAAAAATTATTTTGAAGATAACAGCTAAAGATTACTCTTTAACAAGTTATTTGCTTTGTCTCCAGAGTAGATGTTGACATGAACTCTTATTTAAAGGATATACATTTATTTTGTTTTTGTTTGTTTGTTTGTTTTAATATCTTTATTGGAGTATAATTGCTTTACAATGGTGTGTTAGTTTCTCCTTTATAACAAAGTGAATCAGTTATACATATACATATGTTCCCATATCTCTTCCCTCTTGCATCTCCCTCCCTCCCACCCTCCCTATTCCACCCCTCTAGGGGGTCACAAACCACCGAGCTGATCTCCCTGTGCTATGCAGCTGCTTCCCACTAGCTATCTATTTTACATTTGGTAGTGTATATATGTCAATGCCCCTCTCTCACTTCATTCCAGCTTACCATTTCCCCTCCCCTTGTCCTCAATTCCATTCTCTATGTCTGCGTCCTTATTCCTGTCCTGCCTCTAGGTTCCTCAGAAACAATTTTTATTTTAGATCCCATGTATATGTGTTAGCATACAGTATTTGTTTTTCTCTTTCTGACTTACTTCACTCTGTATGACAGACTCTAGGTCCATCCACCTCACTACAAATAACTCAATTTCATTTCTTTTTTGAGCACAGTAATATTCCATTCTATATATGTGCCACATCTTCTTTATCCATTCATCTGTCGATGGACACTTAGGTTGCTTCCATGTCCTGGCTATTGTAAATAGAGCTGCAATGAACATTGTGGTACATGACTCTTTCTGAATTATGGTTTTCTTAGGGTATATGCCCAGTAGTGGGATTGCTGGGTCATATGGTAGTTCCATTCTTAGTTTTTTAAAGAACCTCCATACTGTTCTCTATAGTAGCTGTATCAATTTACATTCCCACCAACAGTGTATGAGGTTTCCCTTTTCTCCACACCCTCTGCAGAATTTATTGTTTGTAGATGTTTTCATGATGGCCATTCTGACCAGTGTGAGGTGATACCACATTGTAGTTTTGATTTGCATTTCTCTAATGATTACTGATGTTGCACATCCTTTTGTGTGTTTCTTGGCAATCTGTTTATCTTCTTTGGAGGAATGTCTATTTAGGTCTTCTGCCCATTTTTACACTGGGTTGTTTGGTTTTTTTGATATTGAGCTGCATGAGCTGCTTGTATATTTTGGAGATTAATCCTTTGTCTGTTGCTTCGTTTGCAAATATTTTCTCCCATTCTGAAAGTTGTCTTTTTGCTTTGTTTCTGGTTTCCTTTCCTGTGCAAAAGCTTTTAAGTTTCATTAGGTCCCATTTGTTTATCTTTGTTTTAATTTTCATTACTCTAGGACATGGGGCAAAAAAGGATGTTGCTGTGGTTTATGTCAGAGAGTGTTCTGCCTATGTTTTCCTCTAAGAGTTTTATAGTGTCTGGTCTTACATTTGGGTCTTTAATCCATTTTGAGTTTATTTTTGTGTATGGTGTTAGGGAGTGTTCTAATTTCATTCTTTTACATGTAGCTGTCCAGTTTTCCCAGCACCAATAATTGAAGAGGCTGCCTTTTCTCCATTGTATATTCTTGCCTCCTTTATCAAAAATAAGGTGACCATATGTGCATGGGTTTATCTCTGGTCTTTCTATCCTGTTCCATTGATCTCTATTTCTGTTTTTGTGCCAGTACCATACTGTCTTGATTGCTGGGGCTTTGTAGTATAGTCTGAAGCCAGGGGGCCTGATTCCTCCAACTCTGTTTTTCTTTCTCAAGATGGCTTTGGCTATTTGGGGTCTTTTGTGTTTCCATACAAATTGTGAAATTTTTTGTTCTAGTTCTGTGAAAAATGCCATTGGTAGTTTGATAGAGATTGCACTGAATCTGTAGATTGCTTTGGGTAGTATGGTCATTCTCACAATGTTGATTCTTCCAACCCAAGAACATGGTATATCTCTCCAACTGTTTGTATCAACTTTAATTTCTTTCATCAGTGTCTTATAATTTTCTGCATACAGGTCTTTTGTCTCCTTAGGTAGGTTTATTCTTTTTGTTGTAATGGTAGATGGCAGTGTTTCCCTAATTCCTCTTTCAGATTTTTCATCATTAGTATATAGGAATTCAAGAAATTTCTGTGTATTAATTTTGTGTCCTGCTACTTTACCAGATTCACTGATTAGCTCTAGTAGTTTTCTCATACCATCTTTAGGATTCTCTATGTATAGTATTATGTTATCTGCAAACAGTGATAGGTTTACTTCTTTTCTGATTTGGATTCCTTTTATTTCTTTTGCTTCTCTGATTGCTGTGGCTAAAACTTCCAAAACTATGTTGAATAATAGTGGTGAGAGTGGGCAACCTTGTCATGTTCCTGATCTTAGTGGAAATGGTTTCAGTTTTTCACCACTGAGGACGATGTTGGCTGTGGGTTTGTCATATATGTCCTTTATTATGTTGAGGCAAGTTCCCTTTATGCCTACTTTCTGGAGAGTTTTTATCATAAATAGGTGTTGAATTTTTTCAAAAGCTTTTTCTGCATCTATGGAGATTATCAAATTGTTATTATCCTTCAGTTTGTTAATATGGTGTATCACACTGATTGATTTGCATACATTGAAGAATCCTTGCATTTCTGGAATAAATCCCACTTGATCATGGTGCATGATCCTTTTAATGTGCTGTTGGATTCTGTCTGCTAGTATTTTGTTGAGGATTTTTGCATCTATGTTCATCAGTGGTATTGGCCTGTAGTGTTCTTTTTTTGTGACATCTTTCTCTGGTTTTGATATCAGGGTGATGGTGGCCTTGTAGAATGAGTTTGGAAGTGTTCCTCCCTCTGCTATATTTTGGAAGACTTTGAGAAGGATAGGTGTTAGCTCTTCTCTAAGTGTTTGATAGAATTTGCCTGTGAAGCCATCTGGTCTTGGGCTTTTGTTTGTTGGAAGATTTTTAATCAAAGTTTCAATTTTAGTGCTTGTGATTGTTCTGTTTATATTTTCTATTTCTTCCTGGTTCAGTCTCAGAAAGTTGTTGTTTTCTAAGAATTTGTCCATTTCTTCCCAGTTGTCCATTTTATTGGCATATAGTTACTTGTAGTAATCCCTTATGATCCTCTGTATTTCTGCAGTGTCTGTTGTTACTTCTCCTTTCTCATTTCTAATTCTGTTGATTGGAGTCGTCTCCTTTTTTTTTTTCATGCATCTGGTAATGGTTTATCAATTTTGTTTATCTTCTCAAAGAACCAGCTTTTAGTTTTATTGGTCTTTGATATTGTTTTCTTCATTTCTTTTTCATTTATTTCTGATCTGATCTTTATGATTTCTTTCCTTCTGCTAACTTTGTTTTTGTTTTTCTTCATTCTCTAATTGCTTTAAGTGTATGGTTACGTTGTTTATTTGAGATTTTTCTTGTTTCCTGAGGTAGGATTTTATTGCTATAAACTTCCCTCTTAGAACTGCTTTTGCTGTGTCCTATAGGTTTTGGGACATCGTGTTTTCATTGTCATTTGTCTCTAGGTATTTCTTGATTTCCTCTTTGATTTCTTCAGTGATTTCTTGGCTATTAATAACGTATTGTTTAGCCTCCATGTGTTTGTATTTTTACAGTTTTCTTCCTGTAATTGAAATTTAGTCTCATAGCATTGTGGTCTGAAAAGACAGTTAATAAGATTTCAAATTTCTTACGTTTACCAAGGTTTGATTTTTGACCCAAGATATGATCTCTCCTGAAGTATGTTCCATGAGCACTTGAGAAGAAAGTGTATTCTGTTGTTTTTGGATGGAATGTCCTATAAATATCAGTTAAATCCATCTTGTTTAATCTGTCATTTAAAACTTGTGTTTCCTTATTTATTTTCATTTTAGTTGATCCCTCCCTTGGTGAAAGTTGGGTGTTAAAGTCCCCTACAATGAATGTGTTACTGTTGATTTCCCCTTTTATGGCTATTAGTATTTGCCTTATGTATTGAGGTGCTCTTATGTTGGGTGCATAGATATTTACAATTGTTATATCTTCTTGGATCGATATCTTGATCACTATGTAGTGTCCTTCTTTGTCTCTTCTAATAGTCTTTATTTTAAAGTCTATTTTGTCTGATATGAGAATTGCTACTCCAGCTTTCTTTTGGTTTCCACTTGCATGGAATATCTTTTTCCATCCCCTTACTTTCAGTCTGTATGTGTCTCTAGGTCTGAAGTGGGTCTCTTGTAGACGGAATACATATATGTTTTGTTTTTGTATCCATTCAGCCAATCTTTGTGTTTTCGTGGGAGCATTTAGTCCATTTACATTTAAGGTAAATATCGATATGTATGTTCCTATTCCCATTTTCTTAATTGTTTTGGGTTCATTTTTGTAGGTCTTTTCCTTCTCTTGTGTTTCTTGCCTAGAGAAGTTCCTCTAGTATTTGTTGTAAAGCTGGTTTTGTGGTGCTGAACTCTTTCAGCTTTTGCTTGTCTGTAAAGGTTTTAATTTCTCCATCAAATCTGAATGAGATCCTTGCTGGGTAGAGTAACATTGGTTGCAGGTTTTTCTCCTTCACCACTTTCAGTATGTCCTGCCAGTCCCTTCTGGCTTGCAGAGTTTCTGCTGAAAGATCAGCGGTTAACCTTATGGGGATTCCTTTGTGTGTTATTTGTTGTTTTTCCCTTGCTGCTTTTAATATGTTTTCTTTGTATTTAATTTTTGACAGTTTGATTAATATGTGTCTTGGCATATTTCTCCTTGGATTTATCCTGTATGGGACTCTCTGTGCTTCCTGGACTTGATTAACTATTTCCTTTCCCATATTAGGGAAGTTTTCAACTATAATCTCTTCAAATATTTTCTCAGTCCCTTTCTTTTTCTCTTCTTCTTCTGGAACCCCTATAATTCGAATGTTGGTGCGTTTAATGTTGTCCCAGTGGTCTCTGAGACTGTCCTCATTCTTTTCATTCTTTTTTCTTTATTCAGCTCTGTAGTAATTATTTCCACTATTTTATCTTTCAGGTCACTTATCCGTTCTTCTGCCTCAGTTATTCTGCTATTGACCCCATCTAGAGTATTTTTAATTTCATTTATTGTGTGGTTCATCATTGCTTGTTTCATCTTTAGTTCTTCTAGGTCCTTGTTAACTGTTTCTTGCATTTTGTCTATTCTATTTCCAAGATTTTGGATCATCTTTACTATCATTATTCTGAATTCTTTTTCAGAAAGACTGCCTATTTCCTCTTCATTTGTTAGGTCTGGTGGGTTTTTATCTTGCTCCTTCAACTGCTGTGTGTTTTTCTGTCTTCTCATTTTGCTTATCTTTCTGTGTTTGGGGTCTCCTTTTTGCAGTCTGCAGGTTCATAGTTCCCGTTGTTTTTGGTGTCTGTCCCCAGTGGCTAAGGTTGGTTCAGTGGGTTGTGTAGGCTTCCTGGTGGAGGGGACTAGTGCCTGTGTTCTGGTGGATGAGGCTGGAGCTTGTCTTTCTGGTGGGCAAGTCCACATCTGTTGGTGTGTTTTGGGGTGTCTGTGGACTTATTATGATTTTAGGCAGCCTCTCTGTTAATAGGTGGGGTTGTGTTGCTGTCTTGCTAGTTGTTTGGCATAGGGTGTCCAGCACTGTAGCTTGCTGGTCATTGAGTGAAGCTGGTTACTGGTGTTGAGATGAAGATCTCTGGGAGATTTTCACTGTTTGATATTATGTGGAGCTGGGAGGTCTCTTTTGACCAGTGTCCTGGAGTTGGTTCTCCCCCCTCAGAGGCACAGTACTGACTCCTGGCTGCAGCACCAAAGCCTTTCATCCACATGGCTCAGAATAAAAGGGAGAAAAAGTAGAAATAAAGAATTAGTAGAAGTAGAAAGAAAGAAAGAAAGATGGGAGGGAGTGAGAGAGGGAGGGAGGGAGGAAGGAGGGAAGGAGGGAAGGAAGGAAAAAAAAGAAAGAAGGAAGATAAAGTAAAATAAAATAAAGTAAGATAAAATAAAATAATTAAAATAAAAACTAATTATTAAGAAAAAGAAAAAAGATAAAAAAAAAACAGACGGATAGAACCCTAGGACAAATGGTGGAAACAAAGCTATATAGACAAAATCTCACACAGAAGCATGCACATACACACTCACAAAAAGAGAAAAAGGGGAAAAAATCATAAATCTTGCTCTCAAAGTCCACCTCCTCAATTTGGGATGACTCGTTGTCTATTCAGGTATTCCACAGAAGCAGGGTACATCAAGTTGATTGTGGAGCTTTAATCCGCTGCTTCTGAGGCTGCTGAGAGAGATTTCCCTTTCTCTTCTTTGTTCTCACAGCTCCCAGGGGCTCAGCTTTGGATTTGGCCCCACCTCTGCGTGTAGGTCGCCGGAGGGCGTCTGTTATTCGCTCACACAGGACGGGGTTAAAGAAGCAGCTGCTTTGGGGACTCTGGCTCACTCAGCCCGGGGGGAGGGAGGGGCATGGAGTGAGGGGTGAGCCTGCGGCGGCAGAGGCTGGCAGGACGTTGCATCAGCCTGAAGCGTGCCGTGCATTCTCCCAGGGATGTTGTCCCTGGATCCTGGTACCCTGGCAGTGGCGGGCTGCACAGGTTCCCTGGAAGGGGGGTGTGGATAGTGACCTGTGCTCGCACACAGGCTTCTTGGTGGTGGCAGCAGCAGCCTTAGCATCTCATGCCCATCTCTGGGGTCCGCGCTTTTAGCCGCGGCTCGCGCCCATCTCTGGAGCTCCTTTAAGCAGTGCTCTTAATCCCCTCTCCTCGCGCACCAGGAAACAGGGAAGAAAAAGTCTCTTGCCTCTTCGGCAGGTCCAGACATTTCCCTGGACTCCCTCCCAGCTAGCCGTGGTGCACTAACCCCCTGCAGGCTGTGTTCACGCTGCCAACACCAGTCCTCTCCCTGTGCTCCGACCAAAGCCCGAGTCTCAGCTCCAAGCCCCGCCCGCCCCGGCGGGTGAGCAGACAAGTCTCTCGGGCTGGTGAGTGCTAGTAGGCACCAATCCTCTGTGTGGGAATCTCTCCACTTTGCCCTCTGCACCCCTGTTGCTGTGCTCTCCTCTGCAGCTCTGAAGCTTCCCCCCTCCGCCACCCACAGTCTCCGCCCACGAAGGGGCTGCCTAGTGTGTGGAAACCTTTCCTCCTTCACAGCTCCCTCCCACTGGTGCAGGTCCCGTCCCTATTCTTTTGTCTCTGTTTATTATTTTTTTCTTTTGCCCTACCCAGGTACGTGGGGAGCTTCTTGCCTTTTGGGAGGTCTGAGGTCTTCTGTCAGCGTTCAGTAGGTGTTCTGTAGGAGTTGTTCCACGTGTAGATGTATTTCTGGTGTATTTGTGGGGAGCAAGGTGATCTCCGCGTCTTATTCTTCTGCCATCTTCCCCTGAAAATTACTGATGCACATTAATAAAGTAACTTGAAGCCCTCAAAGGCTTCCTTTTACTTTTGATCCTGCCTGTTAGATTCATCAAATATAACCTCATTCTGGCTTTAGATTAATTAAGGGTAAACAATACAATCAAGTAGAATAGCATGACCTCATAAGTCATAGATAAGTACATATAATTAAAATGTATATAAACAGTACACAAAACAGTTCAAAAAGAGAGAAATAAAATATTTCCTCCAAGTCCAATAATATTTTTATGTTGAAACTTTGTGAGACTAACATCATCATAAAGATATTCTTGAATCAGGTCTAATTTATGTTTTAAAAAGTAAGTCATTTGCAACATATAGTGCTTTAACTATGTTTAGGAACAGTGTTTTACTTGTAACATTATATGTTACTTATTTCACACCAGAGATGCAGAATGGTTAATAACCACTACCTTGGACTGTACTGTAGATCTCATAAGTGGGAAAACAATACCCAGTCATAAGCTTTCTCCTTTCCTCTTCAGGAGAAATCTTGCTGAATGGGGTAGCTCTGATGCCACCTGAAATGCTGCTGGGTTTTCTTTCTTCTCCCAGACAATGGAGGAAGTGGTCTAAGCAAGTTTTTAGGAAAACATGAACAATCTCTTTCATTTCTGCAGTCCTTTTACTTTCCATCCATTCAGAGCTATACCATGACAAATATGTGCCTTACTTCTTGAAAAGATGAACATGCAATACTTTTATATGCAATGAAAATATGAAAAGTTACCTAGAAAAAGATTCTTGTTCAACACTCAAGTGTTTGAGGAGGTGCAAAATGAATAGGATTTTTATGCATCTCATGAAATTACTTTGCTTGCAATTGAAACGAAGTTATGACATCATATCTCCCTCTGGCCAGGGTCTCTTTCCTTTTCACAGAGGCTCACCGTGAGCCAGTCAAGGTCTTGGATGTCCCCAAGTGCCACATTTCCTTGTTAATTCATGTCAAGGTGTTAACCAAACACAATCCTAGTCACTTAAAATAGTAACTTTTTTCTTTTTCCTACCTACAGTATCTAGCTATGCTTTTCACATCTGGTTACAATGTCAGATTGTTTTTACCAAGCAGTCTGATTTATGTTCCTAGTGTCAGGAAACTCAGATGACTGCCCAGGCTCAGTTTATACTTCCAAAGTAAAGGAGAAAGCAAGTCTACAAATGACATTATTTACCAAAATCTTCTTTATTAGTTTTCTTTACCAGTCTTCTGTCTTCAGTGGTTAGCCACCAAAGTAGCACAGTGGGAGAAACAGAGGCACGAAGGAAAGCAAACAGAGTGGGTGAAAGAAAGTGCACAGAGAATGCTCCTAGGCTGTGATGCTGCCACACTCTGATCTTTCCAAGAACACTGCATGATGGTGTTTTGTGATCTCTCTTCTAAAGCCTAGTTTACAAAGATATGTTCACCCACACAATAGTCCTGATGCAGATCACCATCCCTCCCATCTGAAAAAATAAGGTGGTATTGGAAACAGAAATCATTCACAGGCACATTAGCAGCAGTCACCATTTTCAGATGCTATAACAGAACTTCTGTGGAACTTTAGGGTCAGGAGGTCAAGGAATTGAGTCCCATTTATTCTTTATTGTACTTGGGACAAATCTGGAAAGCAGATGACTATAGTCCTATTTCTGACATTTTACAATTCCCAAGAGAACTACTTTGGACACTTCTACCAAATATATTTCACCATATTGCAATAAGTCTTAAAGGAATTCCATGGTTTCTAGTATTTCTGCTATCATGTCTATCTTGTGTGCTTTCATGAGCAGTTAGCATTCATTAATTAGCCAATATCTTTCAGCTCCTGTTAGGTGTCAGGTACAGTGCAAGGAGCCGAGAATATCATAATAACCAAAGTAGGTATACCTCATCTTCACAGAACTTAGATGTAATGAGAGTAAAAGACAGTAATTAAATTGTATGCAAAGTATAACAGTGATTCATGCTTACAAAAAAGAGCTTAAAATAGTGCTTTAAAATGTTTTTGTGTTTTAAGAAAAGAAATGTTTGCAGTGTTACAAGAATTTATAACCAGGAGCAACACCATAATGGTGGAATAAGGGTGTCTGAACACCCTCTCCTTCATAAAAGCAGCAAATACACTGGCAAAGATGATCAAACTCAACTTTTTCAGAACTGAAAAATAACCAAAGTCTTGCAACAATCTGAGTAGTGTTTATTCAAGATAAATGGGTGACTCTCAATAAGAACAATGAGTTTGAGGTGTTTTAACTTGTCTGATTCCCACATCCTTTTTCCAGCTCTGCAGTAATTTTTAAAGTCAACAGCCTGTGACTGTGCTTTCCAGGAAAACCAGCATTCTAGCAGCCACAGGAGGGGCAGAATATCTTTGGAGCAGTCCAAACCCAAATCCAGAGAATTACTATCACTATTTGATTTTACCTCTCTGGGAGCGCCATGAAAAGTTTCATTCACAGCAACTTCATTTATTTTACCTGACTCAGAGATTATCCTGGATAACTAGCTCTATCTTAGAGTATTTGACATGAACAATCAGTGGTAATTGTTTAACACTGCAGTTACCTAACGCTGTAATACAAGTTTGGGATAACAAAAGGCTGAACAAAATCTTAAAAGAAAAACCTGGGGGATAAGTGGTCAATAGAAGTCTTTGAAAATCTCTGAAATATTCATGGGAATCTAGAAGGTGATGTGCATGTGCAATGGTGTACATATGTCTAGGAAAGACCTGAAAAATTCTTAATCTCTCACTTCTGGCTGACCTTGAAGCTCTGCACAAGTATGTGGAGAAGGCTAAGGCAGAATTGAAAACTGCCTACTGACATACTGAAGGTGTATCCCAACACACACAAAGCCCCACAACAGGAGCTGGCCACTTATTGGTTTAAGAAACTTATGGAAATATCTGTCCAATTATTAACTAAACAGTAAATCAACTGAGCAGAGACTTGTGACTGTATATGACAAAGAACACAAAGTTTAAAAAATTATTCCAGGAAAGTCATTAAACAAACAGCAGAAATAATAAAAAATAGCAATTACACTAAACCTTGGGGAAAGGAATAGAATCTTATTTACAGAGTTACCACATTGTATTTTTTTAAATTTCCAGTTTTCAACAAAAACATCTAACTTCACATCTGAAACTATGGAGACAAGAAGGCAGTAAGAGAACATATTCAAAATACAGAAAGTTAAAAATAAAAAACAAAAAACCAACAGCAACAACAACAAAAACTTGTCAATCAAAAATTTATATTAAAAACGAAATTTTATATCTAGAAAAACTATCTTTCAAAAATGAAGGAAAAGCGATACATTCCCAGATAAATAAAAACTGAGAGAATTCATTGCTAATATAGCTGCTCTACAACAAAAACTACTAAATCTTTCAGGATGAATTGACAGGAAACTAGACAGTAACTCAAATCTACATGAAGAAATAAAAGCACCAGTAAAGATAACTACATATAAAATTACAAAAAACTGTATAAATGTCTATTTGTTTATAACTTTTTATTTCCATATGATTTGTTTTATTTATTTTCTTTTTTTATTATTAATTTAAAAAATCTTTATTGGAGTATAATTGCTTTACAATGGTGTGTTAGTTTCTGTTTTATAATAAAGTGAATCAGCTATATGTATACCTATATCCCCATATCGCCTCCCTCTTGTGTCTCCCTCCCACCCTCCCTAACCCATCCCTCTAGGTGGTCACAAAGAACCAAGCTAATCTCCCTGTGCTATGCAGCTTCTTCCCACTAGCTAGCTATTTTACATTTGGTAATGTATATATGTCCATGCCACTCTCTCACTTCGTCCCAGCTTACCCTTCCTCCTTCTCGTGTCCTCAATTCCTACTCTATGTCTGTGTCTTTATTCCTGTCCTGCCCCTAGGTTCTTCAGAAGCGTTTTTGTTTGTTTGTTTATTTAGATTCCATATATATGTGTTACCATATGGTATTTGTTTTTCTCTTTCTGACTTACTTCACTCTGTATGACAGACTCTAGGTCCATCCACCTCTCTACAAATAACTCAATTTCACTTCTTTTTAGGGCTGAATAATATTCCATTGTATATATGTGCCACATCTTCTTTATCCATTCAGCTGTTGATGGACATTTAGATTGCTTCCATGTCCTCGTTATTGTAAAGAGAGCTGCAGTGAACATTGTGGTACATGACTCTTTTTGAATTATGGTTTTCTCAAGGTATATGCCCAGTAGTGGGATTGATGGGTCATATGGTAGTTCTATTTTTAGATTGTTAAGGAACCTCCATACTGTTCTCCATAGTAGCTGTATCAATATACATTCCCCCTAAAAGTGCAAGAGGGTTCCCTTTTCTCCATACCCTCCCCGGCATTTATTGTGTGTAGATTTTTTGATGATGGAAATTCTGACAAGTGTGAGGAGACACCTCACACTTGTTCTAACGATTAGAGATTGCTCTAATGATTAGAGATGTTGAGCATCATTTCATGTGTTTGTTGGTAACCTGTATATCTTCTTTGGATAAATGTCTATTTAGGTCCTCTGCCCATTTTTGGATTGAGTTGTTTGTTTTTCTGATATTGAGCTGCATGAGCTGCTTATAAATTTTGGAGATTAATCCTTTGTCAGTTGCTTCATTTGCAAATATTTTCTCCCATTATGATTGTTGTCTTTTCGTTTGTTTATGGTTTCCGTTGCTGTGCAAAAGCTTTTAAGTTTCATTAGGTCCCTTTTATTTATTTTTGTTTTTATTTCCATTTCACTAGGATGTGGGTCAAAAAGGAACTTGCTGTGATTTATGTCATAGAATGTTCTGCCTATGTTTTCCTCTATGAATTTTATAGTGTCTGGCCTTACATTTGGGTCTTTAATCCATTTTGAGTTTATTTTTGTGTATGGTGTTAGGGAGTGTTCTAACTTCATTCTTTTACATGTAGCTGTCCAGTTGTCCCAGAACCAATTATTGAAGAGGCTGTTTTTTTTTACATTGTATATTCTTGCCTCCTTTATCAAAAATAAGGTGACCATAGGTGCGTGGGTTTATCTCTGGGCTTTCTATCCTGTTCCATTGATCTATATTTCTGTTTTTGTGCCATTACCATACTGTCTTGATTACTGGAGCTTTGTAGTATAGTCTGAAGTCAGGGAGCCTGATTCCTTCAGCTCGGTTTTTTCTGCTCAAGATTGCTTTGGCTATTTGGGGTCTTTTGTGTTTCCATACAAATTGTGAATATTTTTGTTCTAGTTCTGTGAAAAATGCCATTGGTACTTTGATAGGGATTGCACTGAATCTCTAGATTGCTTTGGGTATAGTCATCTTCACAGTGTTGATTCTTCCAATCCAAGAACATGGTATGTCTCTCCATCTGTTTGTATCATCTTTAATTTCTTTCATCAGTGTCTTATAGTTTTCTACATACAGGTCACTTGTCTCCTTAGGTAGGTTTATTCCTAGGTGTTTTCTTCTTTCTGTTGCAGTGATAAATGGGAGTATTTCCTTAATATCTCTTTCAGATTTTTCATCATTAGTGTGTAGGATTGCCAGAGATTTCTGTGCATTAATTTTGTATCCTGTTACTTTACCAAATTCATTGATTAGCTCTAGTAGTTTTCTGGTAGCATCTTTAGGATTCTGTATGTATAGTATCCTGTCATCTGCAAAAAATTGACAGCTTTACTTCTTTTCTGATTTGGATTCCTTTTATTTCTTTTTCTTCTCTGATTGTTACAGCTAAAACTTCCAAAACTATGTTGAATAATAGTGGTGAGAGTGGACAACCTTGTCTTGTTCTTGAACCAGGAAAAAATAGAAAATATGAACAGACCAATCACAAGCACTGAAATTGAGACTGTGATTACAAATCTTCCAAGAAACAAAAGCCCAGGACCAGATGGCTTCACAGGCAAATTCTATCAAACATTTAGAGAAGAGCTAACACCTATCCTTCTCAAACTCTTCCAAAATATAGCAGAGGGAGGAATACACCCAAACTCATTCTACAAGGCTACCATCACCCTGATACCAAAACCAGACAAAGAAAGAAAACTACAGGCCAATATCACTGATGAGTCTGATGCAAAAGTTCTCAACCAAATTCTAGGAAACAGAATCCTACAGCACATTAAAAGGATCATACACCATGATCAAGTGGGCTTTATCCCTGGAATACAAGGGTTCTTTAGTATATGCAAATCAATCAATGTGATAAACCATATTAACAAATTGAAGGAGAAAAACCATATGATCACCTCAATAGATGCAGAAAAATCTTTTGACAATATTCAACACCTATTTATTGTAAAAACCCTCCAGAAAGTAGGGATAGAGAGAACTTACCTCAACATAATAAAGTCCATGTATGACAATCCCACAGCTAACATTGTTCTCAATGGTTAAAAACTGAAACCATTACCATATGATTTATAAGACAATTGCATAATATAATAATTTAAAAGCTGTGTTGATTGGTTTATAATACAAACAATATAGTTGTTTTAAAAAAATAGCACAAAGAAGAGGTGAGTTGGCAGAGCTATATTGGAACACATTTTTCTATATATCATTAAATTAAGTTGATATCTATTTGAACTGCATTGTTTTAAGTTAATATGGTAATTGTAATACCCAGGACAGTTACTAAGAAAATAACAGAAAAGTACTGAAAAAATTAAGAAGGGAATTTATATTCTAACATATACTAAGAAATATGTATTTTGCACAAAATAAATCAGTAATGGAGGAATGAAGGAACAAAATTAAAAATGACATAAGAGGGCTTCCCTGGTGGCACAGTGGTTGAGAGTCCGCCTGCCGATGCAGGGGACATGGGTTTGTGCCCTGATCTGGGAAGGTCCCACATGCCACGGAGCAGCTAGGCCCGTGAGCCATGGCCACTGAGCCTGTGTGTCTGGAGCCTGTGCTCCACAACAGGAGGGACCACAACAGTGAGAGGCCTGCGTACCATAAAAAAAAAAAAAAAAAAAAAAAAAAAAAAAGACATAAGAAACAAACAGGAAAATGGTATATATAAATTCTAACTTATCAGTAAAATCCCTAAATGTAAATTGATAACACTCTAATCAAAAGGTAGAAGTTGACACAACGTGATAAATATATAATCCAGCTATATGCTGTCTACAAGAGACATAATTTATATAAGAAAAAATTGGATGAAAATAAAAGAATGGAAAAAGATAAACTGAGTAAACAAGTATTGAAAGAGAGCTGGAGTGGCTACGTTAATATCAAACAAAATAGTCTTTAAGTCAAAAAAATACTTCTAGAGACAAAGGAGAACATTTTATAATAATAATAGTGTCAATCTATCTGGAAGTATAATAATTATAAATACACATACATCTGACAATACAGTCCCCAAATACAGAAAACTAGATAGGATAGGAATGCAAGGAGAAACAGACAATTTGATAATAGTATTTAGAAATTTCCACACCCCATTCTCAATAATAGATAGAACAACAAGGAAAATCAACAAGGAAATAGAAGACCTGAGAAACACTATAAAGAAACTAGACTTCTATAGAACATTCCACTCAACAATAGCAAAAAGTTTTCCCAAGTGCACATGGAACATTCTTCATTATAGACTATTTTCAAAGTAAAGCTTACTAAATTTAAAAGGATTAAATTATACCAAATACATTCTCTAACCACAGTGGATCAAAATAAGATATCAATAACAAAAGAAAAGTTTGGAGAATCACAAATAAATCAAAGGGAAATTGATATGAATGAAAATGAAAACACAGCATAGAATCAACTTAAGAGATGCAGCTAAAGTAGTGCTTAGGAAAAACATTCATAGCATAAGTGCTTTTATTAAGAAAGAAGATCTTTTACCCTAAGACTCTAGAGAAAGAAGAGCTGATTAAATGCAAGCAAGCTGAAGAAAGGGAATAATAAAGGTCTGAGCAAAAATAAATAAAAATGGAGAATAAAAAATAATAGAGAAAAATAAATAAAACAAAAAGTTTTGTCTTAGAGAGGAGCAACACAGTTGACAAAACTTTAGCTAAACTGACTGAGACAAAGAGAGTTCAAACTACTACAGTCAAGAAAGGTTGTAGGTAGTGAAGGTGGGCATTTCCACTAATCATACATATAGAAATAAAAAGGATTATAAGAAAATAATATGAACAATTCTATGCCAACATAGATAATCCACAGGCGAACCACAAGTGTGTAGAATCACACAAACTGCTAAATGTTACCCCATAAGAAATAGAGACCTGAATAAATATATAACAAGTAAAAATACTGAAGTAATAATCAAAAACTTCCCACAAAGTACCGTCCTGGTCCCAGTGGCTTCACTGGTAAATTTCACTAAACATTTAAAGAAGAATTCACATAAGTACTTTGCAAATTCTTCCAAAATTCAAGGAGACATGAACACTTCCCAACTCATTCCATGAAACTAGTATTATCCTGGTTCCAAACCCAGACAAAGGCATCACAAGTAAAGAAAATAACAGCCTATGACCCCTTATGAACATAAACACAAATATCCTCAATAAAATACTCACACGCTGAATCCAACAGCATAGTAAGAGGATTACACACCATGACCAAGTGAGATTTATCTCAGGAAAGTAAGATTGTTGTCATACAAAATTCAATACGTAAATGTAGTATACTATATTAATAGAATAAAACAATAAAGCCACGTGGTCATCCTAATAAATCCATAAAAGCCATTTGACACAACATAACACTTCTTTGTGACAAAACACTGAAGAAGCTAGGATTAAAATGAACTTATTTATCTCGATAAAGGACATCTATGAAAAATCCACAGATAACATCATATTCAATGGCAACTGAAATCTTCCCCCTAAGATAGGAACAATATAAGGATGTCCATGCTCACCATTACATTCAATACTGTACTGGAGGTTCCAGACAGGACAATTAGACAAGAAAACGAAATAAATGACATCCAGTTTGGAAAGGAAGAAGTAAAGCTTTATCTATTCACAGACAACATAATTTCTTATATAGAAAATCATACAGAATCTACAAAAAATTATTAGAAATAATAAGTTCAATAATATTGCAGATACAGGATCAGTATACAAAAAAACTAATTTTATTTCTATACACTAGCAATGAACAATTCAAAAATGAAATTAAGAAGAACAATTCCTTTACAATAACATCAAAAGGAATCAAATACTTAATAAATGTTAGAAAATCAGTGTAAAACTTATACTCTGAAAACTACAAACTGTTGAAATAAATTAAAGAACATGTAATAAATGGAAGTCATGGATTGTATGACTTAATATTGTTAAAATGAGAATACTCCCCAAAGTGATTTACCAATTTAACACAATCAACCATCCCCAGCTTGCCGAAGATGACAAGCTGATCCTAAAATTCACGGGAAAGTGCAATGACTCAGAGGAGCCAAAACAATCTTGAAAAAGAAGGAAAAATTTAGGGATTCACACTTCATTTCAAACAGTACTACAAAGATAAAATAACCCAGGTAGTGTGGTACTGGCATAAGGATAGACATATAGATCAATGGAATATAATTGATAGTCCAGAAATAAACTCTAATATTTGTGGTCAGCTTATTTTTGACAAGGGTGCCAAGACTTTTCAGTGGGTAAGGAAAAGACTTTCCAACAAATGATGCAGAAACAACTGGATATCACATGCCAAAGATGTGATAGGCACATGCATGTGATAGGCACCTCATAACATGCACAAAAATCAACTCAAAACGTGTCATAGAGATAAATATAAGGGATAAAACTATGAAATACTTAGAATAAAGAATAAAATAAATCTTTGTGACTAATGGATTAGGCATTCTAGATATCACACCAAAAGCAGAAGCAGCAAAAGAAAAAAGAAGTTGGACTTTATCAAAATTAAAAATTTTTGTTCTTCAAAGGACACTATCAAGAAAGTTAAAAAGCAATACACAGAACAGTAGAAAATATTTGCAAATTGTATATCTGATTAAGGATTGTATCCAGTATATATATATATATATATATATATATATATATATATATATATATATTTTAGATGGCAACAATAATAAAAAGCTCATTTTAAAAATAATCAAATAATCTAAATAGACATTTCTTCAAAAATATGTAAAAGTTAATTAGCACATTAAAAGATGCTCAACTTTATTAGTCATTGAGGAAATGCACCGCAAAACCACAATGAGATTCCTCTTTATACCCACTAGCATTGCTAAAATTAAAACAAAATATATCAAAATAAAAACAGAAAATAACAAGTGTTGAAGGGACATAGAAAAATTGCCAACAATACTTTGTTGGCAAGATTGTAAAATAATTCAACCTCTTTGGAAAACATTTTGGAAGACCCTCAAAATCTTATACATAGCATTATCATATGACATAAAATTTTCACTCCTATGTATATTTCCAAGATAAATAAAACATATGTCCATAAAGAAGTTGTACATAAATATTCACAGAACTATTTATAATATCCAAAAAATGAGAACAACTCAATATCTGACTGAATATTCACATCCATATGAATGAGTATTCATCTTATGAATGAAGAAACAAAATGTGGTTTATCCATACAGTGAAATATTATTTGGCCACAAAAAGGAATGAAGTGTTGATACATGCTCTAGTAAGGATGGACCTTGAAAACATCATGCTAAGGGAAAGAGGCCAGTCACAAGAAGCCACGTGTTGTATGATTACATTTGTCTGAAATGTTTAGAATAGGTAAAGTCATAGAGACAAAATGTAGATTAGTGGTTGCCAGGGGCTGGCAGGAGGGAGAAATGAGGAGTCACTACTAATGGGTATGGTGTTTCTTTTAGGATTGATGAAAATATTCTAAAATTAGATAGTGGTGATGGAGCACAACTCTGTGTGTTTACTAAATACTGGATCTTAAAAGGATGAATTTTGTGGTCCAAGAATTATATCTCAATAAAGCTGTCATTTTTAAAATTGTTTATCATCGAGAGATTTGACTGGGATGAGCAGTCATCCTGATTTGTATGGAACTGAGGTGTTCCTAGGACTCAGGACTTCCAGAGCTAAAACAGAAAACCTCAGGCAGCCACGGATGTATTTGTCACTGTGACACAAGGGAGGAATGCTTGAATTAAGATTTGAAGGATAGGAAGGAAATAAGGAGATGAAGTGGGGAGAGAATTGCACATGTCAGCACCTTTTGGTAAGAGGCAGGGATAATTTAAGGAAACGAGAGTGTTGAGGGCCGAGTGAGCTTGGTTTGAGCAGACTGGAAAAAGGAAGTAGAATTCAGGCTTCCATGCTCTATAGGGAATGATAAAGCCCCTGGGTATTTATATATCTGCATCATCAAATATGACACAGTCTCCCTAAGAACATAGGTGGGGTCATTCTTATTTCTCTGGGCTTTCTCACTGTCGGGGACAGTGCCTAGCACTTAGGAGGCACAGAACCTGGGGATATGTAGTAAGTCCAATATTTTGGTTTCTGGCCTGTGTTTCAATAATGTGCAGCTGAATTTTCCACTGTCTCCAGGCTCCTCTTTCATTTTTCCTCCTTTGCCTGATACCTGTCAGCTGGAGACACTAGACCAAACTTCACAGAGCCGAGAGGAGCCCAGATGGGTGCTTCTCAAACGCAAGGACACCAAAGGGATGACTGTGCTCTCAAAGGAGGCAAGTGACAACCAGGGCTGAGAGGTTTTGGTTTTTAATTAAGTGACTTATGCCTGAAACTGGCAACAGCTTATCTATTCCCAAAACTCCCTTACATTAACATATGCCTGCCTTTCCCCTGCCTTTTGCTGCCTGTCAGGATGGTAGCACCTTGTGTTGTCAGGAGGCCAAAAGCAGCTCTTGGGTAGCAAGATGAGCTGATCCATATGTCAGTAGAAACATAAGAGGGACAGACAGGAAGAAACAAAGAGATAGATGGAGGAAAACAGAGGTAGGGAAAGGAACTGAGACTGGGGAAAAGAGGGAGAGAATGAAAGGAATTCTGGGAAATGCACAGCACTGAAAGAGGCCAACGGGAATAAGTCATGAGGAGTAGAAAAAGGTACAAAAACACCCCAGAAAGATGAGATGTACGAAGAGACTAATTCTATCTTTCTAGTCAGAAGAGCACCTCAAATCTTTGCCCCTGCTGAGATTCAAATGCAGGCAGCCCAATCACTAAAACGCTGTTCGTGAATTCCCCAGGCTCTCCTGGAAATTGCTGATGAGACCCACATCAGAGCAGCCAAATAAAAATCACACTCGTCGCCCCCTTAAAACAGTGCATTCAGTGCGGCTTTCTTCTCCTCTGCCCAATTATCCTATTTGAGCTGAAAAGAAAAGTTGTACTTGAAGGCATATTAGAAAATATTTATTTAGAATTCTCTTTGCCACATTGGGCCAAGGCGACAAGGCTGGGTAATAAGTAGGGGACACTTCCTTTAGAAAAAGAAAAAAGAAACTTTAAATGGTAGCATCAAAGGCAGCATTTCTATTTCAAAACACAAGAAAATAACCTTGTAATGAGGAGTCATAGAGAGAACTGCAAATGCTGCTGTTACTACATATTCATTTTCAAAGCCCTATTGTTCTAGTTGAAAGGGAGAGCACTCAAGATGGCAAGAGTCAGTAAATTAGAAGAAAGGAGAAAGTATAAATAAGTTATGCTCCCTTAAAGGCACATAGGCAAGATGAAATTCATATTTTAAAAAGGGTTGTTTCTGCTGTTATTGAAACTTAAAGAACTTTGCAAAGCTGCTAAATTACTTTGCACATTTTATTCTGTTAGCTTATTTTCTCCATATTGGTTTGTAGCAGGAGACCAGAGGAAAGGAGGGGTCAGTTTTCCTTTGATTTGTGTTACTGTACTCACCAAGTTTCTCTTATTTGTTTTCTACGCTTGTGCCTTTGCCTCTACACCCACACATTCTCTTTAGAGAGAAATCACATTTTCTTAATTTCCTTTTTATTGCAAAAACTAAACAAAATACACAATAACTCTTTCAAAAAGAACCAACAAGAACTGACCAATAGCACCTGATCTTTCCTTGCCTTCCCACCCCCTACCCCACGCACATTTATTGAGAACCTACTATACAGTAGGCACCACACTAGGCACTTTGACACTACTTCATTTATGGGTTTTTCTCCTGTGGAAGGGTGCAAGGTCCTTTGTCATTCAGGGTTTTTTTTTTCTTCATCGTAGACTTTTACTGAATAAAGTGAATCACCTCCTTACCCTTGCACCCCCATGCCACCATCTCTTTACCTATTCTGGAAAGACCTGAAACAGACTCTTTTTCCTTTGCAGTAGTTGTTTTCAGTTTGTTCCGCAGAGTAGCTATATCAGCAACAACTGGAAGCTTGTTCGAAACGCATCTTATACCTCCTGAATCAAAACTCTGGGTGTTGGGCCAGGTAAGGTATGATTCTTAGGTATGCTCAAATTTGAAACCATTGCTCTGCAGCATGAAAGGCAAGCCGCCAACCCAAGTTCTAGTAATGCTGTCTTCTTAATATAGAATTGGAATTAACCAGATTCCAGTAAATTCAAAAGTAGGTGCAATGGGAAAAGAGACATAGAAGATAGAATAGGGTATCTTTATAGAGATTAACTCACTTTAAGAAAATTTAATCAAGGCTCCATTAGGAAACCCAGAGAAACCAAACCATTTAATATAGTTCTGTGAAACAGCTTGAACTTTTTGAGAACTGGGACCCTCCCTAGCATGGCTGAGTAAAAGACAGAGGCATTAACCTCATGATTTGTAAAATTCCATGGTTTTCATTTGCTAAATGTTACTCAGTTCCACTCTCTCTCCTGTTTCCAAAGGCTTCCAAAGCCTTATACGCTTCTCCTTCCTCAATAAAGATGCAGAATCTCTGTCTTTGTAGCTGCTTTGGCATTTTGTAACATGCTAGATCGTGGAGTTTACATTGCTTACCATGGTTGGACTACCTAAAACTGTTGGTCATTTAAAACAAATGCATTACTTGAACTTTAACCGATATTACCTTATGAAAGAACACTGTCTTATTTGTATGAAATAACTTGATACAGTTTTCCAAATAAGCAATGACAGCAGATACTATGCTTTCTTACAACTGGAGTAACAAAAATGGAGCTATGGAAAGGAAAACAATTAATTTTATTGAGCAATACAGAATGCTACCTCTACTTAGGATGTTAACATCTCTGTTTTTTTATATGTCTCCTATCTGATGCGTTATTATCTTGACTTCTCAGTGCTTTGCTCCTGAGGAAGAATCAAGTACATACAAATAGTAAGAAGATGCTGGAATGCTTGACAGGATCCATTAACGCTATCACACTGCCCAGCCAATCCTGTTTCTGCTGGCTATTTTCGAAGACCAAAAACTGGAATGGAGTCATAGACCTGGGAGGTGGGAAGAGGGGAGGTTGCATTCTAGAGTTTGATAGCTTTGCATCAGTGTCATACAGCAGGAAGAGTGCTGACAGCAGTTTTACCTTCTCTGTCTCCTCTGTTCCCCCAAATAATGACTCTCCCTTATAGATTTTTTTTTTCTCACCTGGTATGGATTGAGACATGTCATGAGTACTTTAGTTTTAAATTAAAATCTTAGTGATGGTCTACCTGTAAATTCAAATTTTTTGAATGACAGTGCATTTGGGCAACCCAAGGGGTGAAAGTGATTCTTTGCTAATTGATGAGCTGTCTGTCTTTACATTTCCTGGTAGCTTCCCTTTCATATCCCTTTCCCATTGGTTTCCATAGCCTATTAATGTGTAAGAATCTTAGAGAGAAAAGGTTGTTAAATTCTGTTAGTGCAGGTATGATCAGTTGGGTTTTCTGGGAAGCCAAGTGCAAGGCAGAAATTAGCATGCAAGACTTTAATTAGGGAGCACTCTTGAGATCAGCACCTGTGGAAAGTAGGCAAGAATGTAGAATTGGGTAGAGAGAAAAGTTGAGCTGGGATGCAGTCCCAGTTTCTTTCCCTACTGACCCTATCAGCAGTTCTAGTGTCTTGGATGCCTAGCTGGGACAAGGGAAAGTGAGATTGATGTTGACTAATGAGTCACTGGGCTTCGATGTCTGGAAGGAGGTGTGACTTTAGACAAAGAAGTTTTCTTTAGTCAAGCTGAGGCAATCACAAAAGAGAGCTGATGGCTGAGGGTCCTTCTGAATGCATTCTCAGCAAATAGCGGAATAAATTATTCCTGATGTGGGATCTGGGTGGCTCAATATAGCATCTACAACAGTGGGTGCGTGTGTAAGTCCTCTCAGAAAAGCATCTGGGCTATAGCCAACATTTTAGAGTCCATAGATCTTGAAAGAGATTCCTATAGGATGGTCATATTGCTAGCTGGCTCACCTACAGCCTAAGACGTGCAGGCACTCCTAAAAGAGAATGTGGCCAAAGGGCTATGAACTGATCACATGTGGTAATTATGGGACTTTTTTTTTTAAGTGCAATTGAAATTGGTGGTCAAGAGACCAAAATCCAAAATGTCTGAAGAATATTGAGCTTGTGGAATTATGTGAATTTTCTTCACATCTTTTGAAATCCTGTTTGCACAATTATTCCCTTAGTCATGAACTGATTCCCTCTATGGAAATGCAGCCAACTCTGGCATGGCTTAATGGTGTTCAGTGAGATTCTTGATAATAATCATTAGAGTTCTGTTGATAGCTTGGTAACTTAAACTTTTTACATACACTAAGAACATCAACTGTTATTAAGAGGGGAGAAGAAATATAGTTTTCATACCAACAAGAAAATTTGATACCTAGTATAACTGTTTTAGTGAAATACAAGCAGGAATCCTCCCAAGGAGTTTGTCTTTGTATACATGGTGTCTCTATGGGGATCAATAGGGGCAAAAAAGCATGTGTTACTTAATTTACCAAGCTACCACTATGATATCATAGGAGCATATAAGAAAATAATATAATTCTATATAGGCTTTGCTACTCCAGGAGTCTGATGGATAATGATTCCACTATATAAAAGGCATATGACTTGAGACAATACCCACAAGGTAAAGAGCACCAACTTTGTCATCAGGAGGATCTAGGTTTAAAGTCTTAGCTCTGCTTTTTATTATAGTGGCCTTGGATGACTACCCCTTCTAGCTTCAGTTTCCTCATCTGTAAAACAGTGATTACAATTTCTCAAACAGTTTTGAGAATTAAATATAATAATTCATCTATATTTTTATACAGTACATTGTAATAATTCGATACATATGAGCTAGTGTTTTTGTTATTACTCAAGAACTTTGGATTCCTATAAACAACTAAATTCTGCAGACTGACAGGCATGACTAAAGAACTGAGAAAGTTGGACATGGATGCTCCTACTGAGTCCTGAACCTCTGGGCCTTTCCTATTTTCTCAAGAAGTTCTAAGCTTCGGTTATTTTGGGGGTTTAAACAATTATTTTGAATAGTACTAATTACCATCAGCTAGGTGGAAGACTGGAGTTGTTTCCTTTGGGAAGATGACCTACTTACACCTATCTCAAGGCCTCTCATTTTTGTCTATTTTCTGTTATCACACTACTGAAACAGAGCTCATGGGATAAACTGTCTCAGGCTTCATTACCAATGAAATTACATCAGTGAAAAATGCCTGGAATGGTTATGTCTATTGATTATTTTACTCCTGCATTTATTCTTTTCTTTCTTGCTCCCCTCGCCAAAGAATAATGAGGTTTCACACGTGGATCCTATTTAAATATCTTGATAAAGATATTGCTTGATAAAGTGGACAATTGTCTTCTATCTTGGCCGTGTGTAAGTTAATGATATGTAAGGACAGACTGCATAAAGTTCAGATATTTTGGCTAACTAAACATTGCATTCTTTCAGGCAAGGAGAAATTCCCGAGCGTCTAATTCAGCGTTGGATTGCTTGAGAAAGCAGTCAGTAAAGACCTGATAACTAATTTGGATGAGTAGATGAAGCTGAATAAGACACATCACTGAAACTTCATTCCAATTTCTTGAATCATAATATTTGATATTATTTATAAAGTATATGTAAATCAGAATCTTTCCATTTTCAAGATTCCATTTCATAGATTATTTATGAATATCTTATTACAGAATTCCATTTATACCTCCATTAGATTTCTAGCTAGGCAATTACACAGTTCGCACTACTTTAAGTCTCACAGAATTTTGCCATGTATAAGTAAATGCACTCTCCTTTCCTGTGTGTCTATTTAATGTACTTTCTGGTTTGGAAGAAGCGCCTGTCACCAGAGGGGATAGAAGAAAGTGGGGACAACAAGAGACAAAAAGAAGCTGAAAGTATTTTTGTCCCAGGAAGTCATAAATGACAAAAAAGCAATACCTAGGAAAAATAACAATTCAATAATTCTGAACTATATACCTACTATGGCTGAGACTCTGTTAGATACTGGAGATAGAATGACAAACATCACATAGTGCTAGCCTTGTGGCATTAGATGTATCTAAGTCCAAGGCTTGATCATTGTCATATCATCTCTAAGAGATTTACATCTCATACTCTTTTGCATTCAGTGACAGTACATGGTTTTCTACGTATGGTCTATGTTTACATTTGTGTGAGGTATACCGGTGACTCTTACCTGCTTGACTTAGCATAAGATTTCTGGCCTAGAGAGTAAAACTAGGATGTGAACTCCTATGAGATATAACCAGCCTAACAGCAACGAGGCTGATTTTTTTTTCCCACATGGTTCTTGTCTTGTCTTCAAGGTAGAGCCTAATGAGGAGGGCCAAGTATTGCTTGAGCAATATCAGTGTATATGAATAAGTACACAACTCCAAAATAGGACAGCCTTGGGGGATAAGTGCCATCTGAGTGTGTGAGTTCTAAAGAATTTGTCCAGAAGCATGTTATGTGATTTTGTTAGTGAGAGCTGTTTAGCCAGAAAATCATGGCTAATTTTTAGGGAAGTTCCACTTCTGTTCAATGAGGCAACCAGCAGAATAAAACCCCTGATACCACAGTATATGCCCTCAGTGGAAGTACCTGTAAATCTTGATTATTTTTATCATGTTTATAATTCATATAAATATATCCCATCTACTAATTGTTCATGGTTGCCTATCACCCTTAAGATGGATTAATTACATTGCATTTTCACAAGAATAAGACTGTTTGCACCTCCCTCAAGCAACCTCAGAGACACAACCTGTCCAATTTAGGATGCTGTCTCCCCTAGGACAGAGAGTACATTATCTTATTTCAATTTTGAGACTGTAGTTTTCATTGAATTCCCAGTGTGTCCTCACTCATTCCTGACTAATGATGGTGATGGGTAGTGACCCAATTCTGAAGCTCTCAACATCACTCCCTTGAGAATACAGGCTCCAATCAAGAGTTCAGATGGAAAAATGGTACCACGATGGAGAGTTAACTTATAGTTAGCTATCCTCTATTTTCCTCTAACATAAAATCTAATTCCTAACAGACAAAGTCAGATTATTGATTTTCAGGGTCATAGCTGATTCTATTCCTATTTCTAAGAGATGAGATTAGTGCATATGCCTTTTTTTTTTTTTTTGGCAGTACGCGGGCCTCTCACTGCTGTGGCCTCTCCCATTGCAGAGCACAGGCTCCGGACGCGCAGGCTCAGCAGCCATGGCTCACAGGCCCAACCACTCCGCGGCATGTGGGATCCTCCAGGACCGGGGCACGAACCTGTGTCCCCTGCATCGGCAGGTGGACTCTCAACCACTGCACCACCAGGGAAGCCCCATATGCCTCTTCTATTGACATGATTGTCCATGGTCACTGACTGACATCATACTATACAAGTGTCCAAGTCGACAACTGACTAATGTAGTACAGTGCAGGGCATTCTGAGAGATTTCAACATACAATATGTTAAGTTTCAATTATTTTAAACAGACTGTGTTAAATCTGTGGGGAACAAGAATGATAAAAAGTCAACCATTATCCTCAGAGGCCCTACAACTTCAAGAAGGTTAGGATAATATGCATTCAAATAATCATAATGGCAGGCTGAACATGGTAAGTACTGGAACATGTTAGAGGTGAAAACACATTTTTGGAATCAGTTTATTCTTTTCTATTGCCATTAGAATTATCTTATTTTGTAGATATACTTTTCCTCTCTTATCTGGACTACCTCCAAGCTAGTTTGCTTGCTTTTAATCTCACTCCAAACCACCTTCCACGTAGTCACCAGAATATTTGTCCTCTTTATAAAATATGCAAATATAGCACTGTGACCTCCATGCTTAGAACTCCTCCATGGCTCTTCATTGCCTGTAGGATAAAACCGAAACTCCTTTGAATGGCTTTCCAGGTCCTTTCTGATTTGACTTCTGCCTACCCATCCAGCTATATTTCCTTCCTTTTTCCCAGTGACTTGCACACTCCAGCCACACTGAATGACTCATGCTTTCTCACCGGATACCTTTACACAAGTTATTTCCTCTCCCTAGTTTGTTTTTGTTGCCCTTCTCTGTCATTTGAATTCCTAACCATCCTTTAAGCTCTGCCCCAACAGTACTTGTTCATATATTCCATGGCATGAATCTTGTGGATGAGTATAGAACCTTGTGCCTAGCTCTACTAAATCCCTCAGTATTCTGTATTGTAATCACTGGTTTGTGAGTGGAAGTATGAATACGTTCTAGCACTAAGATCCTTGAGAAGATGAGCCTGTCTTGTTTATTTTTGTGTGCCTAGGGTTTAGCAAAGTGCTATATGCATAGTAAGTACTCAAAATAGTTTGTTATTGAACAAATGAGTAATACAAAGTGAAGTGGAAAGAGTGGTTACAATCTTCAGTAAGGACCCATATACTTAGGCTGGTCCCTGAAAAGAAAGTATTTCAACAAGCAGAGATGAGACAAGGTTATTCCTAGAAGGTCATACACCACATAGAAAAGACCCTAGCTTATGCGCTGCACAATCTTTGAAGGAAATTTTAGAGTCTGGTGCTAGGGTTTTTCTTGGCTGACCAAATTAATGTTGATTCTTCCAGCAATCCTCACCCATAGAATCTCAAGTGTGACTCAGGAAAGCTTGGTGAAGGGTTGATAGGTTGGGGTACTTCAAATGCTATTAGTGAAGCAGCATGTTTGCGCTACCTGCTTGGCAAAATTCCACTCCTCACGTGAAGCTGGCGTCCTGTTCTAGCTTCTGTTCCCCTTCATTGTGACTCTTAGACTTTCTGTCTAACAGATAAAGCTCTCTCTCATCAAACAATTTTTGTTTCCAGTTGGATCTAATAAAATTATTATTAGATGGGTGAAAATAGCTGCTTAAACTATTAGCTACAGAACTAGAGAAACCTCATTGTTTTTTAAAGGAAGTTCAAAAAAGAAAAAGAAAAAAATACAATAGGGTTGTGGACTTTATACTTTCACTTTAGGGACTTGGCCGCTTTGGAATCTGGATTCTAAAGAGTCATTTTGAAGCATTTGCTTACAGGAGTCAGCCTGGCTCGGTTGTGCTGTGGTTTCAGAAGCTGAGCAGCGACAGGCTTTGATAATTCCGAATAATGACTTGAGCAGTGTCTATTCAGATAGAATAATTCAGGAGGCTGAAATACGACCTAGATAATCCAACTCATGTAGATAGACTATCAGGTGTTCTAGAATCCAGTCTTTTCTTTTTCCAGTCAATTTGCAGGTTTATTTCCTGAAAGGTCTAGAAAATTGCTACTATTCTGGAATTTACTGCAGCCAAAGTCATGAAAATTAATTTTATTAACAATTTATTTTGAGACTAACCTGCAGAACATAGCATTTTGGATAACATCAACTGTGGTTC
The DNA here is from genome assembly GCF_039906515.1 of Pseudorca crassidens. NCBI lineage: Eukaryota > Metazoa > Chordata > Mammalia > Artiodactyla > Delphinidae > Pseudorca > Pseudorca crassidens. The sequence goes on from NC_090304.1 coordinate 103,358,505, forward strand.
TGAGAAATCACATGGCCAGAGAAGAAAGAAAGAGAGGGGGGGGGAGAGAAAGAAAGAGAGAGAGAAAAGGGGGGGAGGGAAGGAGGAAGGAAGGAAGGAAGAGAGAGAGAGAAAGAAGGAGAGAGAAAGAAAGGAAGAGAGAGAAAGAAGGGGAGAGGTAGAAAGAAAGAAAAAAAGAAAGGAAAAGAAAAAAGAAAGAAAGAAAGAGAGAGAAAGAGAAGGAGGAAGGGAGGAAGGAAGGAATGAAGGAAGGAGGGAAGGAGGGAAGGAAAGAAGGAAGAGAGAGAAAGAAGGGGGGAGAAAGAAAGAAAGAAATTCTAATGCAGAGAAATGGGCAGTTTTATATCTCTTCCTTTCTTTGCAGATAATTCTCACTCCCTTAGAATGCCTTTGTACTGATTCATATTCATATTCATTTTGCCATCAGGATCTGGCATACTAATTCAGGCACCAAAATATATTGAAGGGCTTAGAGATTCATTTGTTCATGCATTCATTCATTCAACAAAGTTTTATTGTTTACCTGCCATGTACAGGTATGGTTTCTGCTAACAAAGAAATTATAGCACATAAAAGATAGAAAAAAAGAAAGCCAGTACTACCAATTGGGATATCCAGACACTTTGCCAGGAATATGATTTTTGTCTGGTGACTCGTAAGCGAGGGTGTGTTTGCATCTAACCATGTGGTTAAGGATGGGATGAATGTTGAGAGGAGCTTCTACAGGAAGCACCTACAAATTGCTGTACCTGATAAGAAACTCCATATAGATATTGATCAGTTGTGTATTATTTGGAATATATTAGCTTGCCCTTGCAGCTTTTATTATTCTTATCTTACAGCTAAAGAAATAAAAGTGCAAAAGAGGTTAACTCATTCTTTCCAATTTATTCTGTCTTAGACTGAAAATGCCTTGAGGATTTTCTCTGTTTTCTTTCTGTTTTTCTGTTTTACTTTTGAAGTCTCATAGGGCTCAGTAAGATTTTTGGCTACCAATAATTTCTCCAAAATATTTATTAAATAAACATCTGTACATATACACTCCCCTAGTTTTGATCTCAGTTTTCTGAATAATTGTCTCCATTTGGCTCCTAGTTGTGGAAAAGTAGTTGCAGGTGGACTGAGTAAGAACTGACAGCTACTTTCTGATAACCAGCTTTTCTTTCTCTAGGAATACATTTTTCCCTGATGATTGGAAAAGGACTAGCAGCATCATCTAGTTCATTGGTGCTTATCCTCGCCCCATAGGGAGTATGCACAGTATTGTGCATATACTCTTATGGAGCTGAGATATTCACTCTCTTTTCTGTCCCTATGCCAGTATTTTATGAGCTCTCCTGAGGTAAGGTTAAAAATGTGTATTGGGAGTCAAGTTTTGAGGTTTCAAGTCTCATTTTCACCACTAACTAGTTGTTTGTCATTAGGTGTCACATAATAGCTTTGTACTTACTTTCCTTTCCTCTGCAAAGTGAGTAATAATAGATTCTCCATCTCCTAGAGCTGCTAGTAGATTAAACTGAGATAAAGTATGAGAGGAAACTTTGAGGAATAAAAAAGCACTGTGTGCATTATTATTGAACATACTAATAATAATAAAAATGAAGAATGATTTATGATATTACTAAAGAGTAGTTTGTTTTAAAAGAGGGCAGTCTGATTGGAAATATTCCCAGAAGAGCCACAGAAAATATGTTAGGGTCTGAAATAAGACTGACCTGATTTCAATTAATGAAACCACTAAGCTTTTAAGAAATTTGAAATGGAATCCGATTGACTTATTTTTAACCATTACTGAATTATAAAAATATATGCTCTTCATGTGTTCCTAGAGGTACATTCATCAAGAGTCCCAAGAAGTCAAATTCTTAGCATTTAAAAAAATAGTATAGGTCTTTTTGAGATTTAACATGTCTGCTCAGAAACGTTCTAACAGAAAATGCCAAAGCAGAGATTCACCATATTACTTTACAGATTTTCTTTTCCTCCTAATTTTTTTTTGACCTCCTAATTTTTAATGTCAAATTGCTGCTGGAGATTGACAGATCTGGGAACGTAGTGGATAACTCTGTTCCCCTGAGATTGCTTGACAATCACCCCAAGAGGCAATCCCTCCCAAAAAATTGGTAAGCAGTCTGCTCTTAGCACCCAGCAGCTTACAAGACTAAAGGATTCAGAAATTTTAAAATAAAGGTGATTTGCATGTTTATCCTTTAAATAAAGATATTCTCCAATTAGGCGTACATCATCTGAAAAGTCTCTGAACCAGAAACAATGGGCATGGGCATTTTCTTCTGTTCTTTAACTCCTTTCCCATCTTCCCCTTGCCCTCCTATTTAAGCTGAGCTTTGATTTATGATCTGTGATAAACCTCCTTGTGCACTTGGTTGCATACCTGGCCTAGAGAGAAAGAGAATAACTCAAATTGAATGGGAACTCAGGACACCCAGGAATCCTTCTGGGCAAGAGAAATCTAAATTCTGACTTATTGCAGTAGCCTGAGAGCAATGGCAATAAAAACAAAAATTGATAGGCAGATGCAGTGAGTTGAGAGTAAAATAGCACAAATAAGGAGGCTGACATGCAGTAAAGAAATCCACTGATGTGAAGCCTCTCTATATAAACAGTTACTCAAGTAGGCTGGACATGGAGGCCCAGCTGTTAGCTAGATGGAAGTTCAGTAGGTAGAAAAGAGGTAATTGGATATACAGTATGTAAAGGGATTGACTTGGACATTTATACAAGTGCATACTCCCCATTGGAATTTCAGAGAATAAATGCCCAGAGATCCAGCTCTAGTCTGTATGCACCATCCATCTACCTGCAGTGAGGTCTATGAATTATGTTTCTCCTGAAAGACAGCCCGATCTGTCACTGCATTTGACAGCTGTCAATCACCATAGCCATGAGCAACCCACATTTGCCATTATTCTTCTGATATTTATCAAATCCAATTCAACAACAAACTCACCATGAAAGTGCAGATGCAGGTTGCAACCACTCAATTGTATTAGAGTCCCATACAATTTGTTTTCCATTATTGCTCTGGTGAAACTTTATTTCATTAAAAGACATCAGAGTGGACTATGTTTAACTCTGAGAATTGACACTGCATACTAAAAGGGAATGAGCTTGGCTCCAACTGCAGTCTTTCTCTGTGGAACCGATAGTGACATCACCCCTCACCCTGTACAAGAAGTAGGCCTCCAATGCTTCTGCTCATGTGTGAGCTAACCTGTCTGCTACAGCATATAATGGAAAAATCAAAAACCCTAGGAGTGTTGAGGCTGCCAAGAAATTGAAAATGGATCAAATGCTGTTACCTTGTCAGGAAGATTTTTAAAATTTATATGGAGTAATAATATATATTTTTAGTGCCTTTCCTCTCTCAGAATCCCGAAGTATTTTATGAGCTGTGTACAGCATATGAAGAAATCACTTTGACTTGTCATGACATGCAGCCATCTCTAGAAGGGTGTGTGGAAGGAGACAGGTAAAGCCCAGGTGAAGTAATGCAATGTCTCCAAAGTGGTATGTCATAGGAAGATATTCCTGGAATGGCTATTGGCCCAAGGTTTTTTTTTTTCATTTTCCATATGCTGGTTGTGCCTTTAAGAATTTATTCTAATGCCTGTGGAGGATTTGGGGTTTCTTCCTGAGGACTGTAGGCTTCCCCCCAGCTTTTATGCACCTCTTCAATATCCCCTTTATTATGTGGGGCTTAGTGACAGGCACAGGGTAGATGCAACATCAAGATGTGGCCAGCTTCAGTTTGAAGACTTTATTTTTTCTTACAGGAAATACAACAATCCTGTGAGGTAGAGAGAGTGGGTATAGTATTATACTTATTTTACACATTTTATACTTATATACTTATTTTATACTTATTTTACACAGGTAGGACCTGCAGGATTTTCCTTGCCTCTCAATTAATTTGTCTTATTTTCTTGGTCACTGAGTCCTGCTTTCAGCTCTTTGTTCTATTGTTCAACATCCCTAGCTATTTCTTTTCTTTTGCATACTTCATGTTAGCAACACATACCAGAATGTTTTTTTTTTTTCCCCAGAGTGGACAGAATGTGACATCATGTTTACAGTCAAACAGTGTTGAAGAATATACATGAAGGAGACAGAGCCACAGAGTTTATGCTTCTTCTCTCTGGTTGACACTCCGTACAGGCAAGGATGGCAGCACAAGCTATAGTGCCTCAATGCAGCACAAGGAGGTGGAAATCACAAGGTCTTTTCAAAATGTGGAGAAGTTGAAGTCTGCCCTTTGGGAAATTATTTCTAAGGGGATAGCTGAGCAGACATACTAATACACAGATAGCTCCAAAAATGTCCCCCTGTTTCTAAGAAATGCTACTTCTCCTACTTTAACTGGAAGATTTAAATGGGAACTGTCATATCCGCTGGACACTTTTAGATTGGAGATCCTTTTAGATTGATATAGTTCGTCTGATATCTGATACACACCTGAGCAACCACAGCTGCCCTGTAGGATTTTGAACATATGACCAGAAAAGTGCGTTTCTTAGTCGTGAGGGCAGGTGTGTGTGTGTTGACTCTGAAACAGTAGAACTGGCAGCTATTGAGGACCACTAGAATTAAGCTCTACAGAGCAGAGATCTTTGTTTTATTCACTAATGTATTTTCAGTGCCTAGTACAGTGCCTGCCATACAATAAGTCCCCTACATACGAACAAGTTCCGTTCTGAGAGTGAGTTCTTAAGTCCAACAAAGTTACATTAGGTACCTAACTTACACAATTGGCTATATAGTACTGTACTATAGGTTTATAGGTAATAGTATTATTACCTATAAACCTATTATCTGTAATAGGTTTATAATACTTTTCACACAAATACATAAAAAACAAACACAAAGAGTAAAGAAACCATTTTTAATCTTACAGTACAGTACCTTGAAAAGCACAGTAGTACAGTACAATAGCTGGCATCCAGGGGCTGGCATCAAGTGAAGAGGTAAGAAGGGTTACTGACTGGAAGAGGGAGAGGAGGTGGGAGATGGTAGAGCTGAAGGATCGTCAGCAATAGGAGACGGAGGGCAAGCTGCAGTTTCACTCACTCCTGACAGTGATGGCACAGGTTCTGGTTCCTTGCTGGATTCAATTCTATCTACCCTCTTGAAAAACGATCCAGTGACGTCTGGATAGTAGCTATTTTTTTCTCACCATAGATGACACAGTAGCAATGGATTGTATTCTGAACAGCTGCTGCAACCTTCGTGTACCATTCTGCGTTCGGTTTCTGTGCGTCAAAAACTAACAGTGCCTCCTCAAATAAAGAAAATCCCCTTGCCATTTCCTGCAATGTGAATCTCTTCAGTTCTTCTGTTACTTCTTCTTCTTGTCTCTCTTCATCCTTTCTCTGTGCCTCCAATTCCTTCAGGTCTTCATTAGTAAGCTCCTCATGTTACACAGCAAGGAGTTCAGTGAAGTCGTCCTCTTGCAGATCTAGCTTGAAATAAAGATACTGTACTACTGTACTCTACACAGTACTGTACAGTAAAGTACACAAAAGCACAACCACTTGTAGAAGATGCACACATGTGACAATGTACCCCAGACATATGAACTAACTTACATGATTGGACATACGAACGCATGTTCACATCTTTTTTTTTTGGAAACTACATGGGACGTTCACATCTTTGAAAGTTTGCAACTTGTAGGTTCGTAGGTAGGGGACTTACTGTATTGTTGGAAGAATAAATGAAGGAATGATTGTTTCCTGCCATTTGGAGAAAACTGACATGAAAGGATGAGGTAGATGTGGAGAGAGAGGAATAGAAATAGCAAAGGTATCTTCAGTGTTTGAATCAGTACATCCAGTTTCTCTAGATTCCCTTCTCTGATGCTGCCCTTGTCAGTGCTGAAAGAGCCAATAATGTCTTCTTCTGATCTAAGCTGCTTTGAATTTAGTTTCTATCACTTGCAACCAAAAGTGTCCTGGATTACATGCCTATATACTCCTACATGCAACTTAATATAAATCCAAATCTATCTATCTATCTATCTATCTATCTATCTATCTATCTATCTATTTATCTATCTACTTACCCATCTATTTATTTATTGTAAGGGAAAGTAGATGTTCTATCCAAGGGGAGATTTGCATGTCTGGATTGCTATAAATGTCAACATGACCTTGAAGAAAGGTTTATGAGTAACTGAAGGGAAGGATTTTAGCAAATGTATAAGAAGCATATTCTATCTGGGAGGACAGCCTTTGGGGGGAGGGCAAGACTAGATGTGAGACAAGACAAAGTTGGGAGTGAAGACAGAAGAGGGGTAGGACAGATGGCCTGAATGGTGGGAAGGCAACCAGGGGTTCAGAATAAAGTTGCCTTTAGAATCAAGATTTCATGCTGCTGGGTTTGCTTCCCTCCCTTTATCTCTTACTTCTGTTTCTCTCAATGGGGTAAAGAGTTTCTTGATAGAACAAGATGTCTTCAAGAAAATGTTTGACATAAGAAATCAAATGGATGCTCCAAACTATTCCTTGGTGCCCAGTGCTACCTGACCAGATTTGTATTTGTTGCCAGTTATTAGAGCTTTCCACTCTTCATGACAGGTTAAAAGCAAGAGTGGTTTCTGGGCCAAATGCTCTGGTTTCTGGTCCTAATTGCTCTGTCTCTGGCCTTGAAGAAAGAACCACATTTTATAGATTGGGGCAGAGCAGAGAGTATCTAGACAGTACTGTGGCCACAGAGGCTCCAGACAGCTGTGCATCCTGCCCCTTCTACCTGACTGCTACCACTGAATGTTCCTCTCATTAATATTCCAGAAGGTAATGGGAGGATGTAATGGTATGAAGCTTCTCTTAGAACGTGCAAACCTTAAAAGTTAAGTGCCGTTGTGAGGTGTGTGTGCACGTGTGTGTTTTATCCAGTTCTAAAGACACTACCCAGGTGTCAGAGTCTTTAACAAAGAATTTGAAACACCAAGCAATTTAAATATTCAATGAAACATATGATGAAAACAGAAAAAAGGAAAATAAGTGAAGGAGGAAGGAAGGAGGGAAGAGAGGGAGGGAGAGAGGAAGGAAGGAAGGGAAAAAGCAAAGAAGGAAGAGAGAAAGAAAACTGTACCAGTCAAGTGCAACATTTCTGTGATCACTTTAGTTTAATTGTTGCAATACTATATACTGCAAATAATTTACCCTAGAAAACCTCCCCAAATCCATCACCTCTTAGGTAATAACTGTTTCATTATGTTGAGTTTATAATGATCCATTCACAATCATGGAATGAATCAGCTCCCACCATAGAGAGCTACTACAGAGGCTGACTCTTCAGGCATCTTTTCCTGTCGCCCAGCCTCAGGGAGGGGTTCCCTGCAGTAGAGAGCTTTCACAAAAGATGCACAGAGTAAACACCAAGTACTAATTGGGAAGGGAGCAGAAAGGAGAGGGTTACACAGAGAAAATGTTACAACCAAGTGAGTCAGATTCACCTCTTCCAGTTCTAAATGAAAGTTACTTGGCTAACAAAATCAATTAAATTTTTCTCCTTGGGTCTTCAAAACTGTGCCTGATTTCTGAAAAAGCAGGAAACCTCTGTCCCTAGCTTAGAAGTATAGTCAAGAGTATAGCAAATTGAGGCCTTATGTAGTTCTGGACCTCGACACCACCTTTTAGGTAGAAGGTGCTGAGAGCAGGGGGTCATGGAAAGCACTGAGAATGGACTGTTTATCCGTCCCATGCCTAAAGGAGGAGTCATCAGGGAGAAGAAGCTGGGAGATGTAAGAATGAGGTTGATTGTATGAAAGTAGGAGGCAAATAAGGGAAACGGGAGGACAGTTAGCTTTCTCCCATCAGGTGGAGCAGCCTCAGCTTGAGAGGCAAGTAAACTCCTGAGATTCCTGGTCTCCAGGCAAGATATCCAGGACACAAGGTGACTGGGCTCCTTCCTTTACTGGGAAGGTGAAAACAAGACAGCTTAACCCTTCACCCTCCCACTCAGGCTTCTGAGAACACTTATGTTATTTTCTTTTCATATCCTTCTTGTCTGTTTTCCTTAGCTCAGCCACCCATTTCTTCATCAGTTGGTTGATTGATTCCTTTATTCACACATGTGTTCAACATATTTACCGACTTATTTACGTTATGTCTACCAATGCTGGAGGACCTTCACAGAACTTCAGATGATGTGGTGGTACAAGCAATGGGGGCTTGTAGCCATTGTGTCTGGTACACACACTTCCATTCATGCTGGTTAGTCCCTCCAGTGGCCTGTGTCCAGTGAGAGCACGTCTCTGCCCCAGAGGACAGTCAGAGGCGGCCGGTGGGATGCTGACGGAGAGCAGACTTTCCACGTGCAAGACTGAGCTGAGGTCGATGGGGGTGGTAAACCTAGAGCAGAGAGGACTCTGATGAGACATTACAGCTACCTTCACAGAATGGAAGCACAGTAACTATTTCATGCCTTATTGTGTGGTTCAATGTTACTGCTACGATTACTAAAATAGCCACGTTTTGAGCATTTACTTTGCATTGAGCAGTCTATATTTTCTATACATAATGTCAGATAATCTTTGCAGTCATCAAGTGAGATAAATATAATCTGTTTTACAGGTGTAAAAACTGAGTTTATGGATATATATAACTTGCCAAGGGTCACAAATGATTATGGTGGAGAGCTGGCATTTAAACCTAGGTCTGTGTGATTCCAATGACATGCTCTAACCATGCTGTTATAGTGACTTACAAATTATTAAGATAATATATATGATGTGAATAAAATATAATAGATGCTCCATAAATAGATAAACTCTTCTCTTCCTCCCTTGCCATCTTTCCTTTTCAGTTAGAGGTGTGTATCAGTCAATACTCTCCAGAAAAACAGAACCAATAAGATATATATATATATATATATATATATATATAAAATTCTACATATAATAAACCGAATATATATACGTATTCAGTTTATTACCTATAAAATTATATGTGTATTATATATAATTATTTATATAATTAAATACATATAATTTTACATATATATATATATATATATAAAATGAGGAATTGGCTTACATGATTGTGAAGGCTACGTGCCACAATCTGATACTACAAGTTGGAGACCCAGAAAAGCCATAGATATAGTTCAATATGAGTCCAAATGCCTGAGAACCAGGGAAGCTGATGGTGTAAATCTCAGTCCAAGAGCAGGCAAAGATGTCACAGCTCAGTAGTGAGGCAGGAAAAATGTGGTAAATTCCCCCTTCCTTTTCCTTTTGTTCTATGCAGGCCCTCAAGAGATTGGATGATGTCCATCCACGTTGGGATGGGCAGTCCGCTTTACTGATTCCCCTGATTCAAATGCTAATCTCACCTGGAAGCAGACTCACGTGCACACCCAGAACTAACATTTAATCTGGGCACCCTGTGACCCAGTCAAGTTGACACATAAAATTAACCATCACGAGTTGGTTCCTAATTCTGAGCTGGGGAGGACTAGGCCCAAGGGAAGGAAGCTCACAGGGAAACACTTTTTAAAGAAAGACTGGGGTTCATTGCAGCACTATGTACAATAGCCAGGACATGGAAGCAACCTAAAGGTCCATCGACAAAGGAATGGATAAAGAAGATGTGTTACATATATGCAATGGAATATTACTCAGCCATAAAAAAAGATGGAAATAATGCCATTTGCAGCAACATGGATGGACCTAGAGATTGTCATGCAGAGTGAAGTAACTCAGAAAAAGATAAACAGCGTATAATATTGCTTATATGTGGAATCTAGAAAAATGGTACAGATGAACTTATTTGTAAAGCAGAAATAGAGTCACAGACGTAGAAAACAAACTTATGGTTACCAAGGGGGAAAGGGGAGGTGGGATGAATTGGGAGATTGGGATTGACATATATACACTACTATATATAAAATAGATAACTAATGAGAACCTGCTGTGTAGCACAGGGAACTCTACTCAGTGCTCTGTGGTGACCTAAACGGGAAGGGAATCTAAAAAAGAGTGGATATATGTATGTGTATAACTGACTTACTTTGCTGTACAGGAGAAACTAACACAACACTGTAAAGGAACTATACTCCAATAAAAATTAATTTAAAAAAAAAGAAAAGAAAGACTGGAGAACTGTCACATTCGGGAGGCTCTCCCGCCTGGAGTGGCTAGTGTTCCCTGCTTGGAGGTAGGTGCAAGCAGCCATGTGACTGTTTTTGTGAGGATGCTAGTAGAAGGCACTTGGTCACTGAATGGGGACTTTCCCTAGAAGAACTTCAGGTTCTTTCTAACCTGGACATTCTGTGAGGCTTTGGCAACTCTTAACCCCATGTCACTAGGTGTGTTTCTGGGTTGCAGGTGACAACCAATGAGCCACTCTTCTTCCTCAGCAACACTGTAAGCAATTTTTAATAAGATAATAGGAGGTGGGTATTGATTATTAAATACACTTGTATGTTTAAAGCAAATCAATGATTCAGCACACCAGGAGTTGCACAGCAGTCTCTTGCCTAAGAATGAGTGTTTTTAATCATCAATTGCTGTTCATTTGACACATGGCTGTCTGGGTAAATTTAAATGATATGTATTTAGGAACCTTGATATAAACCACTACCTTGGAAACATAGTCATTTATCAGGGACTAAGTTGTTGTTAATAACCTTCCCCAGGGGAATTGCAGGCAAATGGTTATGTATTTGGTGAAATTGGGCCTTCAGTCAGACATGCTGGGAAACTTAATCTTCCATTTCAGAAGAATAATAGGATGTTATGTGTTAGAACAGTGACAGGGTCTGCAAAATAGACTGCATTATTCTCTCAGAGTACTAGGACAGAGGCGGAGCTGGGGTGCACATGAATTTTGATCCAAAATGAGCTCAGTTTTGCACTAGAAGAAGCCTTATAAAGATGAGGTGAGAGCTGTCTCATGGAAAGAGCCATAGATTGTTCCAGCTGCAGGTAAATTTGAAGATTATCTAGTCTAATCTTATAGTGGAACACCTTTATTTTGCTGATGAGGAAGTGGAGGCATAGAGTGCTGAAGTGGAGTGGGGTGAGGATGTCCCATTCAAGGTCTCAGAGTAAGAAATGGGAGACTCACGTTGGAGTAACATCAAGATTCCATCCTTCATGGAGTTTTCAGCCCAGCTGTAGCAATGGCATAAATATAAAACAGTGGAGAAGAAGTGCAATGTGTATGATTAAGTGATTTTCTGCGTGATACAGTCAAGAACTGCAGAGACCCCCTGGGGGGTGGGACAAGCAAAGGAAACCTCATGGAGGATGTAAGGACTTGAAGTGACTCAGCATGAGAATGACATTTACATTGTCAGTGATCAAATTCCAGGTTGTTATAGATATTGGAAACACTGGCACAAACTTGGAATCTGGGCCAAGTACAGCACAGGTAGTGTGTGCTGCCCTAAGCAGGAATGAAGAAGTATTGGTAGCAGGGAAAGGAAAGTGGGGACAGTTAGGAGGGGCCCGGGCACTGGGCCACATTAGTGTCTGGGTGAAGAGGAAGACAAAAGTTTAAGATTCTAGAAATATCTGAAATTTGTGGCTGTATCGGTCTAGAAAAAGTAAGAGCCAATAATTATAAATCTTAAGACTTTCATAATTTTATCCTCCGTTGCAATATTTTTTAAAATGTTACCTCGACTATCAAGCCTGTTCTAAATTTTCTTATGTTTAAATAGTTTGCACTGCTAGAGTAACAGCTTACACATTTTCTCTAAATTTTCTCTCTGTGTCTACTTCCTCTAGTACCCTTTGTTATTTGGACCGATACCATATCTGAAAATTTTTGATAACTTTGATATCTAACTTTGATATTTATTTCAGGAAATAAAAAGTGCTCAAAATATATTAAGGGAATAAATTCTGAAAAATTATGATTATGTATACAGCACTTTCTAGTTATCTAAATGCTTTCACATTAATTATCTCTTTCAATTCTCACAATTGTCTTAAGAAACAGCTCTAGTTTTTACTCACAATTTAAAAATAATGAAACTTACTTGGAGAGGTTAATTACCAAGATCATACATCAGGCGACTAGGGAGTGACAGAGATACGAAGTCTTAAAGCTCCAAAGTCCTATGTTCTTTCCATTGCATTATGCTGAAAGAAAAATTTAAAAATATTGAAGTATCTCAGGTAATTACCTTCAAATTCAAATTCACTTTGCTTGTGCAGACTGAAAGGTTATTTTAGAATGCAACTAATAATTAATGCATAATGACACCCACTATCTGCTCAGCTGCCTGTGCTAAAACCATCCCTCATTTTTAAACCTATATCCCAATGACTTGAGGTAAGTGGAACAACTAAATTATGAATATAGCATCCTGGAATCACGGAAGAGGGAACTACCAGTTCTGCGGGAAGAAAGCTCAGAAATTTTCACTGAGAGAGAGCTTGGTGTTAGACCAGGGCCTTGGAAGATCGATAGGAACCTGGGATGCTAAAAAGAGAAGGAAGTTTTTCCCAACTGGATGGAATGATTGGACTCTAAAATCAAGACAGTGTGACTATGTAAAAATATCTGAGGACGTGCCAAGGATCAAGGAGTTGGAATGAGAGGTGGGTGGTGGATAATGGGTGAGATGGGTAAGCGTAGAAAAACAGGGTGATCATACAGACCTATACACACCATGCCATGGAGTTTAGATTCAAAACTGTAAGCAAGAGAGCTTCTGCAGTGTTTAAATCTGAAAAATGACTTGGCCAGGCATGTGTTTTATAAAAATTGTTCTACTGACTTGGTGGAGAGCGGCCAAGCCCCAACATGCATAGTTGTTGGAGAGGTTATTTTAATAGACTAGATCAGTGCTCCTTAAACTTTTAATATATGTATAAATTACCTAGGGATATTGTTGAAATGCAGGTTCTGATTTAGGAATTCTGGGTGGGACCCAATATTTTGCATTTCTAACAAGCGTTCAAGTGTTGAGTAGCAAGGGACTGGGTGATGGATAAGAAGAGCCTACATGAAAACCATAGCAGTAAGAATGTAGAGATAGGGATGCCTCCATGATATTTCCTTTTTTTTTTTTCTAACATCTTTATTGGAATATAATTGCTTTACAATGGTGCGTTAGTTTCTGCCTTATAACAAAGTGAATCAACTATACATATACATATATCCCCATATCTCCTCCCTCTTGCATCTCCCTCCCATCATCCCTATCCCATCCCTCTAGGTGGTCACAAAGCACCGAGCTGATCTCCCTGTGCTATGCGGCTGCTTCTCATTAGCTATCTACTTTACATTTGGTAGTATATGTAAGTTCATGCCACTCTCTCACTTCAGCCCAGCGTACACTTTTCCTTCCCCGTGTCCTCAAGTCCATTCTCTATGTCTGCGTCTTTATTCCTGTCCTACCCCAGGTTCTTCAGAACCATATTTTCTTTTTTTAGATTCCATATATATGTGTTAGCATATGGTATTTGTTTTTCTCTTTCTGACTTACTTCACTCTATATGACAGACTCTAGGTCCATCCAACTCACTAGAAATAACTGAGTTTTGTTTCTTTTCATGGCTGAGTAATATTCCATTGTATATATGTGCCACATCTTCTTTATCCATTCATCTGTTGATGGACACTTATGTTGCTTCCATACCCTGGCTATTGTAAATAGAGCTGCAATGAACATTGTGGTAAATGACTCTTTTTAAATTATGGTTTTCTCAGGGTATATGCCCAGTAGTGGGATTGCTGGGTTGTATGGTACTTCTATTTTTAGTTTTTTAAGGAAACTCCATACTGTTCTTCATAGTGGTTGTATCAATTTACATTCCCACCAAGAGTGAAAGAGGGTTCCCTTTTCTCCACACCTTCTCCAGCATTTATTTGTTGTAGATTTTTTGATGATGGCCATTCTGACTGGTGTGAGATGATACCTAATTGTAGTTTTGATTTGCATTTCTCTAACGATTAGTGATGTTGCACATCCTTTCATGTGTTTGTTGGAAATCTGTATATCTTCTTTGGAGAAATGTCTATTTAGGTATTCTCCCCATTTTTGCATTGGGTTTTTTGTTTTTATGATATTAAGCTGCATGGACTACTTGTAAATTTTGGAGATTAATTCTTTGTCAGTTGCTTCATTGGCAAATAGTTTTTTTCCATTCTGAAGGCTGTCTTTCCGTCTTGTTTACAGTTTCCTTTGCTTTGAAAATGTTTTTAAGTTTCATTAGGTCACATTTATTTTTGTTTTTATTTCCATTTCTCTAGGAGGTGAGTCAAAAAGGATCTTGATGTGATTTATGTCATAGAGTGTTCTGCTTTTTGTTTTCCTCTAAGAGTTTTCCTCTAAGAGTTTTATAGTGTCTGACCTTACATTTAGGTCTTTAATCCATTTTGAGTTTATTTTTGTGTATGGTGTTAGGGAGTGTTCTAATTTCATTCTTTTACATGTAGCTGTCCAGTTTTCCCAGCACAAATTATTGAAGAGGCTGTATTTTCTCCATTATATATTCCTGCCTCCTTTATCAAAAATAAAGTGACCATCTGTGCATGGTTTTATCTCTGGGTTTTCTATCCTCCTCCACTGATCTCTATTTCTGTTTTTGTGCCAGTACCATACTGTCTTGATTACTGTAGCTTTGTAGTATAGTCTGAAGTCCAGGAGATTGATTCCTCCAGCTCCATTTCTCTTTCTCCAAATTGCTTTGGCTATTCGGGGTCTTTTGTGTTTCCATACAAATTGTGAAATTTTTTGTTCTAGTTCTGTGAAAAATGCCATTGGTAGTCTGATAAGGATTGCATTGAATATGTAGATTGCTGTGGGTAGTGCAGTCATTTTCACAATGTTGATTTTTCCAATCCAAGAACATGGTATATCTCTCCAACTGTTTGTATCATCTTTAGTTTCTTTCATCAGTGTCTTATAGTTTTCTACATGCATGTCTTTTGTCTCCTTAGGTAGGTTTATTCCTAGATATTTTTTCTTTTATGTTGAAATGGTAAATGGGAGTGTTTCCTTAATTTCTCTTTCAGATTTTTCATCATCAGTATATAGGAATACAAGAGATTTTTGTGCCTTAATTTTGTATCCTGCCACTTTACCAAATTCATTGATTAGCTCTAGTAGTTTACTGGTAGCATCATTAGGATTCTCTATGTATAATATCATGTCATCAGCAAACAGTGACAGCTTTACTTCTTCTTTTCTGATTTGGATTCCCTTTATTTCTTTTTCTTCTCTGACTGCTGTGAGTAAAACTTCCAAAACTATGTTGAATAATAGTGGTGAGAGGGGGCTACCTTGTGTTGTTCCTGATCTTAGTGAAATGGTTTCAGTTTTTCACCACTGAGAACGATGTTGGCTTTTGTTTGTCATATATGGCCTTTATTATGTTGAGGTAGGTTCCCTCTATGCTTACTTTCTGGAGGGTTTTTATGGCTGTTGAATTTTGTTGAAAGATTTTTCTGCCTCTATTGATATGATCATATGGTTTTTCTGCTTCAATTTGTTAATATGGTTTATCACATTGACTTATATGCATATATTGAAGAATCCTTTCATTTTTGGGATAAACCCCACTTGGTCATTGTCTAGGATCCTTTTAATGTGCTGTTGGATTCTGTTTGCTAGTATTTTGTTGAGGATTTCTGCATCTATGCTCATCAGTGATATTGGCCTGTAGTTTTCTTTCTTTGTTACATCTTTGTGTGGTTTTGATATCAGGGTGATGGTGGCCTAGTAAAATGAGTTTGGGAGTGTTTCTCCCTCTGCTACATTTTGGAAGAGTTTTAGAAGGATTGGTGTTAGCTTTTCTCTAAATGTTTGATAGAATTCGTTGGTGAAGCCATCTGGTCCTGGACTTTTGTTTGTTAAAAGGTTTTTAATCACAGTCTCAATTTCAGTGCTTGTAATTTGTCTGTTTATGTTTTCTATTTCTTCCTGGTTCAATCTCAGAAAGTTGTGCTTTTCTAAGATTTTGTCCATTTCTTCTAGGTTGGCATATAGTTGCTTGTAGCAATCTCTCATGATCCTTTGTATTTCTGCAGTGTCAGTTGTTACTTCTCCTTTGTCATTTAAAATTCTATTGATTTGAGTCTTCACTTTTTTTTCTCTTTTTTTGATGAGTCTGGCTAATGATCTATCGATTTTATTTATTTTCTCAAAGAACAAGCTTTTAGTTTTATTGATCTTTGCTATCATTCCCTTCATTTCTTTTTCATTTATATCTGATCTGATTTTTATGATTTATTTCCTTCTGCTAACTTTGGAGTTTTTTTGTTGTTGTTGTTCTGCTTTCTCTAATTGCTTTAGGTGTAAGGTTAGGTTGTTTATTTCAGATGTTCTTGTTTCTTGAGGTAGGAATGTATTGCTATAAACTTCTCTCTTAGAACTGCTTTTGCTGCATCCCAGAGGTTTTGGGTCATCGTGTTTTCATTGTCCTTTTTTCTAGGAGTTTTTGGAATTCCTCTTTGATTTCTTCAGTGATCTCTTGGATGTTTAGTAGTGTATTGCTTAGCCTCCATGTATTTGTATTTTTTATAGATTTTTTCCTGTAATTGATATATAGTCTCATAGTGTTGTGGTCAGAAAAGATACTTGATACAATTTCAATTTTCTTAAATTTACCAAGGCTTGATTTGTGACCCAAGATATGATCTATCCTGGAGAATGTTCCATGAGCACTTGAGGAGAAAGTGTATTCTGTTGTTTTTGGATGGAATGTCCTATAAATATCAATTAAGTCCATCTTGTTTAATGTATCATTTAAAGCTTGTGTTTCCTTATTTATTTTCTTTTTGGATGATCTGTGCATTGGTGAAAGTGGACAGTTAAAGTCCCCTACTATGACTGTGTTACTGTCAATTTCCCCTTTTATGGATGTTAGCATTTGCCTTATGTATTTTGGTGCTCCTATATTGGGTGCATACATATTTACAATTGTTATATCTTCATCTTGGATTGATCCCTTGATCATTATGTAGTGTCCTTCTTTGTCTCTTGTAATCATCTTTATTTTAGAGTCTATTTTGTCTGATATTAGAATTATTACTCTGGCTTTCTTTTGATTTCCATTTGCATGGAATAACTTTTTCCATCCCCCCAATTTCAGGCTTTATGTGATGGCTATTTCCTTTCCCATGTTAGGGATGTTTTCAACTATAATCTCTACAAATATTTTCTCCGTCCCTTTTTTTCTCTTCTTCTTCTGGGATCCCTACAATTTGAATGTTGGTGCATTTAATGTTGTCCCAGAGTCTCTGAGACTGTCCTCAATTCTTTTCATTCTTTTTTCTTTATTCTGCTGTACAGTAGTTATTTCCACTATTTTATCTTTCAGATCTCTTATCTGTTCTTCTGGCGCTGTTCTTCTGTTATTCTGCTATTGATTCCTTCTAGAGAATTTTAAATTTCATTTATTGTGTTGTTCATCATTGTTTGTTTGTTCTTTATTTCTTCTAGGTCCTTGTTAATTGTTTCTTGTATTTTCTCCATTGTATTACCAAGATTTTGGACCATCTTTACTATCATTACTCTGAATTCTTTTTCAGGTAGACTGCCTATTTCCTCTTCATTTGTTTGGTCTGGTGGGTTTTTACCTTGCTCCTTCATCTGCTATGTTTTTCTCTGTTGTCTCATTTTGTTTTACTTACTGTGTTTGGGGTCTCCTTTTCACAGCCTGCAGGTTCGTACTTCCCATTGTTTTTGGTGGCTGTCCCCAGTGGGTAAGGTTCGTTCACTGGGTTGTTTAGGCTTCCTGGTGGAGGGGACTGGTGCCTGTGTTCTGGCAGATGAGGCTGGATCTTGTCTTTCTGGTGGGCAGGACCACATCCGGTGGTGTGTTTTTGGTGTCTGTGACCTTATTATGATTTTAGACAGCCTCTCTGCTAATGAGTGGACCTGTGTTCCTGTCTTGCAAGTTTTTTGGCATAGGGTGTCCAGCACTGTAGCTTGCTGGTTATTGAGTGGAGCTGGGTCTTAGGGTTGAGATGGACATCTCTGGGAGAGTTTTCACCGTTTGATATTACATGGGGCCTGGATGTCTTTGGTGGACAAATGTCCTGAAATTGTCTCTCCCACTTCAGAGGCACAGGTCTGACACCTGGCTGGAGAACCAAGACCTTTTCAACCACATTTTTCAGAAGAAACAGGAGGAAAAAGAAAGAAAGAAAGGAAAATAAAATAAAGTTATTAAAATAAAAAATAATTATTAAAAATTAAAAAATTTGAAAGTAATAAAAAAGAGAAAAAAATGAAAGAAAGAAAGAAGAGAGCAACCAAACCAAAAAACAAATCCACCAATGATAACAAATGTTAAAAACTTTACTAAAAAGAAAAAAAAAGAAAAAAGGACAGAGAGAACCCTAGGACAGATGGTAAAAGCAAAGCTATAAAGCCAATATCACAAAAAGAAGCATACACACACCGAGTCACAAAAAGAAGAAAAGGAAAATAATATATATGTCTATATATATTAAAAAAAAGGAGGAAAAGAGCAACCAAATCAATAAACAAAATCTACCAATGATAATAAACTCTAAATACTAAACTAAGGTAAACATAAAATCAGAAACAAATTAGATGCAGAAAGCAAACCCCAAGTCTACTGTTGCTCCCAAAACCACTGCCTCAATTTTGGGATGATTTGTTTTCTATTCAGGTATTCCACAGATGCAGGGTACATCAAGTAGATTGTGGAGATTTAATCTGCTGCTCCTGAGGCTTCTGGGAGAAATTTCCCTGTTTCTCCTTTTTTTGCACAGTTCCTGGGGTTCAGCTTTGGATTTGGCCTCTGCCTCTGAATTTAGATCACCCTCTGGCATCTGTTTTTCACTCAGGCAGGACGAGGTTACAGCAGCAACCAATTAGGGGGTTCTGGCTCACTCAGTTCGGGAGGAGGGAGTGGTATGGAATGTGGGGTAAGCCTGTGGCAGCAGAGGCTGGCATGATATTGCACCAGCTTGAGGCATGCCATGTGTTCTCTTAGGGAAGTTGTAGCTGGATCATGGGACCCTGGCAGTGGCGAGCTGCACAGGCTCCAGGGAAGGGAGCTTGCACACAGGCTTCTTGGTGGCTGCAGCAGCAGCCTTAGCATTTCATGCCAGTCTCTGGGGTCTGCACTGACAGCTGTCGCTCTGGCCCATCTCTGGAGCTCATTTAGGTGGTGCTCTGAGTCTCCTTTCCTCATGCACCCGAAACAATGATCTCATGCCTCTTAGGCAGGTCCAGATTTTTTCCCGGACTCCCTCCTGGCTAGCTGTGGTGCACTAGCCCCCTTCAGGCTGTGTTCATGCAGCCAGTCCTCTCCCTGGGGTCTGACCTCTGAAGCCTGAGCCTCAGCTGCCACCCCCACCCGCCCTGGTGGGTGAGCAGACAAGCCTCTTGGGCTGGTGAGTGCTGGTTGACACCAATCCTCTGTGTGGGAGTCTGTCCGCTTTGCCCTCTGCACCCCTGTGGCTGCGCTCTCCTCCATGGCTCCGAAGCTTCCCCACCACCACCCCCTGTCTCCACCAGTGAAGGGGCTTCCTAGTGTGTGGAAACTTTTCCTCCTTCACGGCTCCCTCCCAGATGTGCAGGTCTCATCCCTATTCTTTTATCTCTGTTTTTCCTTTTTTCTTTTGCCCTACCCAGGTACGTGGGGATTTTTTTGCCTTTTGGGAGGTCTGAGGTCTCCTGGCAGTGTTCAGTAGGTGTTCTGTAGGAGTTGTTCCACATGTAGATGTATTTCTGATGTATTTGTGGGGAGGAAGGTGATCTCCACGTCTTGCTCCTCCACCATGCTGAAGGTCTCCTCCTAAGATATTTCTGAGGTCCCAGGAAAACCAAACTCTTTCTTGTCTAGCCAAGTTCTGGCAGGTGTTTCCTGTAATCTCTCACCCACAGGTCTTCCTCTGAAATTTTAAAGAGCTTACTGTGCCATGAGTTCTTTGGACATTCCAGCAGCTTTGTAAAAACAGAATGTTATCATATGTGCATGTATTTCCTAGCTTTCATAAGAAATCAAAATTCCTTAAAAGTTACAGGTTATATCACAATCTCCCTGTTGCAATCCAGTGAGCACATTGCCCTTGGTAGTAATAAATACATGTTAAGCTTAGTATGTTCTTGAAAAACATATGAATATTGTCTTTTGTTGTTGTTGTTGCTGTTTAAGGTAAATCATAAGTTTGATTCTGGGGAAGAAAAGGTGATGCTCTCAAGTTAAAGCTATCTTTAGACAAATGTTTTATGCTCCAGAATCCTTTCAAAGTATGAAACATTAAACTTATTTAGTAAAATGAGAAGTTCATTAATTAACATCTGTTTCACATAATCTTGCTTTAGAAAAGTAAACCTAAATAAAATTTATATAAAGAGATTATTCCTACCAATGTGCTCTCACAGCACATAGGGTGCTGAGCGCACATTAGGGGTTCAGAATGAAAATCTCAGGATTCAAGAATTCAGTGAGAATAGAACAAGTTATAGCCCTTTGAAAGTGATAAAGTCTGATGGTAGGAATGGTAAGAGCTGACACCTTTCTTCCTCAAGAGAATGAAAACAAATTGGTTTTAAATTTGATTGAGTTAACTCTGATTCTCTCAGATTGCTTTAGATCCCTGAGCTGGTAGGGCCTGTGCATGAACCTCAACCCCATGCACAAAAACCCCATTGTTGGCTTCAACCCCAGCAATAAAATGTCCTTAGTTCCATAAGTCTGGATATGAAAAGGCTGCACAGTCTAAGGAAAAGGTCATGGCTTTTAGAGATAGACAGATATGGGTTGAAACCCTCTTGGCCCTATCAAATACCAGGATTATTAGGTTATTGTGGACCAGTTATGTAACTGAGCTAGACTTCAGAATATTCATCCGTACAAATGGTGAAAAGCACACTTGTGAGACTTAAGTGGGATCTGGAGTTCTCTTTGCTCAGATGTTCTTTCCTTTTATCCATTCAGTCCTTTCTGATTATGACTGTTTTTAAGACTGAGGACAAGGATATAGGGCAACCAAAGTGTTGGGTGATAATAATGATAAGAAAATAGATTCCTGTCTTGTCATAAGCTAAATCATAGCTTTAGTTTCAAAATTTTCTCTGAGTATATGAAATGTCTCAGATTGTCAAAGACAATGTGAGTAATATGAAGGTAATGCTACTTTATTCTCAATGCTAGGGCAGGTAGAATGTTATACTATATGGTCTGCCACCTTTTGGTTGGCTGGATAAAAGAGGAAGGATCTTTTCCTGGACAGTAGTGTTCCTGAGACAGTGCAAATCTGCCAGTCATTCTAGTGGGGTCAACTCCCATGAGGATTTGCTTCAAGCAAATCTTCCTCTCATTTCAAACTTCAGCAGTTTTCTTTTTTGAAACATGGTCCTTTTCTTTTATGTTTTACTGGTACATTTATCATTCGTTTGGTGTGTGCTTTGATGTAATTCACTTAACCTCTTTGGGGCTGAATTAACCAAACATAAAATCTTGGCTTCTCAACGTGACTTATGAATATTTCAGTGAATAAAGTGCTTATTTATGTAGTGGAAGTATTCTGTTTCAAAACATCCTCAGTAAATTTAAGAAAAATAAGTGCAAAAATACAATGATTTTAACTAGTGATACATATGAACAAAAGAATCTTCAGATATAATTTAGTCCCTCCATTCACTGTGTGTGCCAATGATAGTTACAAGAACAATATTGATAATCACCCTTATTTTCCATTATGTCTTAGAATTTATATCACATATATTCTTTCGTTTGTTAGCTAGTTTAATGATACTCAGATCATCCTGTTACCCACAGATTGAAGCCCAACTCTATCTTCTGTACCGAAAATCTTCATGTATTTTTATTTGTCCAAGGCATCTTTACTGAGCATATAATATATGCTAGAAACTCTACTAAACTCAAGGAATACAGTAATTACCAAAACAGAAAAATCTCTGTTTTCAGAGAACTTCTCCTCTAGTGGAGGAAGACAGACAATAAACAGATGAATATGCAGATGATGTGAAGTGTCAAGAAGAATAATAAAGCAGGATGAGAGGAAGGGTTTGACTATGGGAAAGGGTTTAGTTAGAATTGCTGGTAAAGGCAGAGTTCATTTGACGGATGATTTTTTTTCTTCACTAAAGATAGAAAGGAAAAAAAGAGAGCAAGTTAGGAGAATATCTTGGAGAAGAGCTTTCTCAACAGAGAGAATAGCAAGTGCAAAGGGCCTGTGTGGGGGTGGGTTTGGCTGGCTGGCGGAAGGAGAACAAGGAAGCTGCCGGGGCCGGGAAGAGTGGAAGAAGCTGAGTTCAGAGGGACAGAATGAAGGCGGAGCATTTGTGGCTTGTGGGCTGAGGTGAGGATTTGTGATACTTTTGTGAACGATGTGGGCGTTTTGAGCATATGATTTACATAATCTAGTTCTCTGCTTTAGAGTCACTCTTGTGGCTGTTGGAGAACGGACCTGATGCAGTGAAAAGCTGAAGCAGAGTAGGATGACCATACACTTTATCTAAACCAGAGCACTCTTGGAGAGTGAAAATTGACACAATTCATAGACAAGCAGCACAGACATAACAGACATTGTCCTGAGCAAACCGGGATCCATGTTTGCTCTAAAGCAGGGAGACCAGTTGGAAGCTACCTAGCAGGTAACAGAGAGATGGCATCCTCTCCTGCTTGTACCAGATTTTTCCAGTTGCCCCTTTGGGTCCAGTCTCCACCTGTCTCCACCCCACTCTCTGCCCCAGGAGTGTGACCTTAGGAAATCTTGGATGGACTCTTGAGTCTTATGGCTTCCAGCTGACTTCAGCCCAAGGAGAACTCCAGCCAGAGATGGAGGGAGGGAATATTTACTCCTCTGCTCCTTCCCTCAAGGTGACCTCACACTAGCTCTGTCGCTCCATATGTCATTCCACCGTTCTAGCAAGGTAGCTTGCTTCCAGGACTTTTTTTTCTTCCAGGTTCTGGTTAACCATTGTTAATGCAAGTTCATGTGCCCCACGCACAGTGAGGCCAAACAAACTGAAACGTTGGAGTTTGGAGCAGAGAAACGTTTGTTGAAAGGCCACGCAAGATGAGGTGGTTCATGCCCTGAAAAGCCTCGAGTTCCCGAAGGGTTTTGGCAAAGCATTTTTAAAGGCCAGGACTGGGGCTGTGGGAGTGGGGGGACTGGGGGATTGGGGGTCGCAGGGTATGTGATCAGCTTGTGCACAATTCTCTGATTAGCTGATGGTGAGGCAGTGGTGTAGTGTCACAAGGGTTCATTTATCAGTCCTTAGGCTCCAGGAGGCCTGGGGCTATGTGCTCATGGTCATCAAGTAGTTCTTCTATTTGGTGGTGGTGGCGGGGTTCACAACTGCAAAACAACTCAGGAAATGTGCATCAAACAGTTATCTGGGTACTTCAGAGAGGAGCCAAAACAGAGGGTATGGGGGAAGGCCTGTCCTGGGAAGGCCCCATAGGGTCCTGCTGTGTTACACCATCCCTGTGGTTCCCTAACACCCATCTGCTCCTTTCTGATTAATCTTTCTATAAATCAGCTCTCCTTGAATTAATCAAATTTGGCTGTGCCCTTGTGGGAGAATGCCTGGTACACTAACCACCCCTGAAGACAGTTCTAGGAATGAACCACTGCAAGATGTGCCTGGCAAATGTGATCTTAGATACACCAGGCTCTGGAGTGGCCTTCATAAATCATAACGTTCATTAATGTCCTAAGGGAATAAAAGAAAAGCAAGGAGGATACTTTTCTCCTCTGACTTCCTTTAAACTCAGGAATTCATTAAGCATCTTTAAAAGAAAACATTCAAGACAAATCTTAGAATACTATGTTTTTCAACTGCAGCCTGAAAGCCTGCTTTGTATTTCAAAATAGGTTATCTGATACCTGTATAATGAGGAGAGTTTTTCAGGGAAGGCAGCTCCAGATCCTGCTTTTGCCTTTCAGGAAGGTTTCCTTATTTGCACACCACTGAAAGGGTTTCACCTCAAGGAAGTGGCAAAACAGAGGCACAGCTGGATGATGCTGAAGCACAGCTTTGTGATGTTGAAAAAGGGGGATCAGAATAAGAATGATTTAAATCAGAAATAGTTACTTAAAGTCAGGGTGAACTAGAAATTGAGTTTGGTGCTGTATGAAATGCAATGCAATGAATGCAAATGAAATGCAAAATAGCTTAAAGGGAATGCTCTGGATAAGGTGATGCTTTGTATTTGTTTGAGTGGTTTTGGGAAATGAAGTAATCCAGAAACTCCAAGTCTTGATCCTCATGAAATCTTAGGAAGAGAGGAGCAAGGGAGGGTTAGAGGGTGAGTGCAATCCCTAGAAGCCCTTCCCTAGCAGAAGACGTGGTCAGCAAGCCCTCCCTTTAATTTTTGTATCCCTAGCATCTAGCACAGTGCCTAGCAATGTTTTAAGAATTCATAATGCTTATTGGGTGAAAGCAGTGAGTAAAGAAAGCATTAAGTGAATTTCAGGATATAGTAAGACACCATACCACCCATGAGATTTACTACTTCCAAATTGAATTAAATTGGTCAAAAGAATTAGTCAGGAGAACAAACAGATCCATTGTGTAACCTAAACAAAGAGATGCTTGTCCAATATTTGTCATATTCAACATTTTGCTTTAAATAAGTGTTTCTAGTAATGAGTCATAATACTATGACTTTCTCATAGTGACAATACTTTTGGTTTCCAAGTCAAAAATGCTGAATTGCATGCTTTTTTGATTAATAAGGATAAAAATTATTTTATTATGAGGTTTGGGGGAAGAATGTAACAGCATTCTAAAAGACAAATGGTTATACCTGGAGTGTGCAGATACTAGAAGCAATCGGTAGAAAAGATGCCTAATGTCTAGGTGCAAGCACTGTCCAGCCTTGGCAAAAGCAGAAGCTTATGGGCAGAGGAATGGCATGATTTCAGAAAGGAGAAACTGCTTTTACTTTTTAGTCCTTCTGTGGGTTCAGTCAAGGCTCTAAACCTCAGATTACAGAGATCCCCAAATTCACTTACAGTCTCCGCTTGCTCATTTATGGGGAAAGGAAAGTGGAATAGCTAATTAGACAGTGGTTCTAATCAACTGGGTACCAGTTGTTCTGTTACATGGTATTTGATTCTTTTTTATTTTCTCACCTGACACTGTCCTGGCATATAACTGAGGTATAACTGTTCAAAATGAACTTGTTCTTCACACTATAAGTGCATAAAAGCTAAGCAAGGAATCTGAATGTCAAATGAATCTATCACATTCTTTGATGATAAAAAGAAGAGAAGCTCCTCTGATCCTTCTACTCATCATCAGGCCTAGTGCACATTCAAACTGGGAAGAACTTTTTCTTCTCTGCCTATCTAGGTCTCCCATTTGGTTTATGCCATTTTCTTTTTCTCCTGCATGACAATTTATACTGCCTCTTACCTGAGAATCCATTGACATTTGTACTGTTCTTCAGGATAGGCATTGAAATCATTCATTTATCCTTTAAGATGAATGTAACTGGGTTACCTCTCTCAGAGGTATCAGCATTTAGGCCTTCATTCATTGTTTTGCTCAATAGATACATTTTAAACATCAGGAAAGAGAGGTAGAGTGACAGTACAAGTGTTGTATTCTTTGTTCCTTAAGTCGTAACCCACTGACGAACTTATTTAAGATAAGACAGTGGCTAGAGCATCCTCATTATCCTTCTTTCTCTGGGGAGTAAGAGAGGACACTGACTTATACGTTGTTCATCGTATAGATCTTATTATTTTAGCTTAGATTAATTTTGTCTTTTAATATAAAAAATTACCATATCGTTTAAGAATGAGGCATAACTACAGATAACTTTTTTTCCCCACAAATAAAACTCTCCCAAACCACAAACTTAGTAAGTGGAAGACTCTCTACTAAAACATGTCCCTCAGATTATGGCCCCCATCTTTTCCCAAACCACTACCTGGTACACTTGGTCTCTTTGGACCCCCAAGAGTTTTACATTATTCTGATTTCTTTGTATTGAGTTATATATTGGATGTGCTAGTATATGCAAAATATCTGAACAGTTAAGACCCCAAAATATATTTTTCTAGCTACTATTCAGTTATTTCAGGTAAAAGAGTTTCTTTGCTCCAATTATCAGAGTAATTTAAGTATATAAAATCAATCTGAGTTTATACCAAGTGCTAATGCTCAAACCATTTTCTTCCTCCTTTCTGAGTGATAAAAATTTTGAAAGAGCAGAAAAAGCATTAAATGAATATATTTTTGCAGTCGTTTGAAGCTCTGTAATGAGAACAGGAAATACATAATTGAACACAGAATAGTACAAGGTAAGTCATCAGTGTAATAAATTGAAACACACAGTCGTGCAAAGTAATAAACTAGAACACTTTTATATGCGGTCAGGTGTGTTGCTTTGAAGTTGGACTTCAATTTGCCTTCCCTTGGATGGAACTGTTTCCTGATTCTATGTGCTCATTAATCCACAGTCATTTAATGAGGCAAAGGGTGACTGACAGGTGATATCAAAAAGTTTCCTTTAGTATCCACAGGGCTAGAGATCAACTAGAGTCTGGAACATGCAAAATTAGCTTTCTTTATTCTTGAGTTGATTATCAGGCTGAGCTCAATTCGCACCATGGCATTGTACAGATAACTTCATGCTGCCCTTTGGCTCTTTTTGCCTATAAATTGAAACAATAACATCAGTCAGGAGATTCCCTCCCATCACTTAGTGAACAGCCGATCTGGGTTCTAGTTCTAGCTATACCAGCATTCATTACATGAATAAAACCGTTTCATAGAAGCCTCAATCCAAAATGACCCCTCCAAATCCTCATTCACTCCCACCTCATAATGTTTCATGGAGGTGCTTAAAGTATGAATGGGCTGATGCAAGGGATGTTTTCTGGAAACTTCTGGAAAGTAAGATAAAAGCAAACCCCCTAAATTATAATGTAGTTACTAACCTATGGATGTGAAAAAAAAATTCTGGCAGGTTTCTGAAAACAAGCAAAGCCCAATTAGCTGGAGAGTTTTTCCTAGTGATGTTGGATGAACTTGATACCCAGCTGAGCTAGAGCTATAACTAGCATTTCATTCCTTAATGACCTTCAGGGAGATCTCAAAATGTTTTATAAATAGGGATAAAGGATTAGAACCTGCCTTTGAAGAAGACTTAAATAAACAGAATTTGGCATCCAGATATGGATGGGGGAAACATTAGGAACAATCTAGTAACAATGCCATTATTTGAGCTCTGTTAAATTCTGGAGGTAGAGTTGCACCTAGTGTCTTAATTCATGACACACTTTTACATGTTAGCAAATTTATCCAAGGAAGAGCATAACTCTGAATGGCTTTGAGAGTTTGCCTCTTCTCTTCATTGAATCACTCAGCAAATTTATTTGGAGCACCTACGATATATTCAGCCTATATTAAGTATTTTGAGACTTTGAAATGGAGACTTGGAACAATGAGTCCTACGACAGGAAAGAAATGAATGAACAGCACAGGGAAGGGCAGCAGGACAGTGCACCACAGTAGGAGAAATAGGTCACTGAGGATGAAGAGAACTTGGCTTTTAAGACTCTATCTAATGTTTAACTAATGTGCCACTTTTTAGTATTAACATATGCAGAAAGCTGGAGACACTTCTTACATTACCAGTCACTGGGAGATTGGAAAATCAACCCCGTTACCCAATATGTTGTTAAAAATTTAAAGCAAAAAGATCTATTGGTAAATTATGAACTTATATATAAATAGTGTATTTCTTACTGAAGCAAAAATTCTACCTGACTTAAAAGCACCTGATTAGAAATTTTATATTCAGTAGCAACACATCTGAAGACTTCTAGGAGTGTTCTATTGCTCTTAGCAACTAATATCCTTTTACAAGAAGTCAGTGGTACTGAGTGTATGGCAATCTTTACCCTCATTACAGGCCATTTAGTGTTTTAAGATGCTGCATATGTCAACTTGACCTCACAATGACTTTTCTGAAACTGCAGGTAAGACACAAGAAACAGGGAAGAAAAAAATACAGAAGCTGAACTTGAAACCAAAGCCATTTGGTTCAACTTTTTTACGTTTACCATTAAGAATGCCAGGATTGAGGTTTAAGCCCCAATCCAATGACTCAGATTTGCCTATCTCTGTACATTCTATAGACAGTTCTTCCACCAAAGCTGGCTATCCATCTTTAAGTGGATATAGTCAGAAAGCAAAGGAACTTCCACCCAAGGCACATCATATACTCTGCACACAATGCTAGCACTGGACTTAAGAGTTATCTCTCTTAGATGCAATGATTACAATGGCTATTTCCAACTGCCCATTCTGGGAAGAAATATTCTCCTAACTGTGGCTATCCCAGTACGCTGATAATTTTATTTTTGCTCAATCAGGCAACTATTTCTCCCAATCTTTCTTTCTCTTTCACTCAAAACAGAGTTGACTTTTTTTTGCTGTCCCATAATAAGGTACCAGCAGCTGAAATTAAGGCTAACTTGATATCCCAAAACATAGAATCAAAAAGGTATGTTGTGTTGATCAGACTGCCCCTTCTAAGACTTCTCATATTTAATATGAGATTCCTCATTTCAAATTGAAAGTCATCTTTTTCTATCCTTCTTTAAGGTCTTTGTCCTCTCATTAGTCCAGTTATTCAACCATTCAATTAATACGTATTGAGTGCCACACACTGTGCTCGACATGAGATAAAATGGTGAGCAGAAGAGCAAATAAAATCTCTGTTTTAATGGAAGTTTCAGGCTAGTGAGAGAAGACTTAATTAAATGATCACACACAATTAAATCTAAATTTTCAACAGTGAGAAGTGCATCAAAAAAGTACACAGTGTCTTAATCTAGGTAAGTGTGATTTTCCTTTGGTTAGGTTTGAGGTCTCTTTATTCCTAAAAATCAGTCTTGTAATTATTTTTACTATTCAAAGCAAATTGCTCCTTGGAGCTTTGGAAGTTTGCACAGTAGCTACATTTTTTTCCTTGTTATCCCATTATTTCTCCAGTACTCCTTGGATATCAGGGAGACTCTGAGGTACCTATAACAATAGGGGAGAGTAAACGGAGCAGAATATCTCTTGGGAAGATACATGACCTGGCAGCTCACTCAGGTCAATTATTTACTCACCCTTGCACAATTCTGTTCTTCTCTATCCATAATTTCCTTATCTGTGATATGGAAAAAATAAAGACCATCCTCCTATTAGGAGTATCATACTAATACACACAAAACAATTTGTAAATTATGAAGTGGAATATAAAATTAAAGTCACGTTATTATAATTATTTTTGTTATGAATATTATGGCAGAACAAGAAGAGAAGAAGTCAGTTAACATAAAATTCCATTGTCTTTTTCTTTTATTCCTTGTTTCTTGCCAGAAAGCAAAAAAGCCGTAGGTAGGAACTCTTAATTCACCCAGGCAGACCTTGTCACCGCATGAGCTTTCTAGCTTATAGTGACCATAAATTTCCTACACCAAAAATGGGGACACAAGATCTGACAAAGGCTTTTTCTCCCACTGACTTATGACTTTATTTTAATGAAAATCTATAATAATTACAGTGCTTTAAGATATAAGTATAATGTCTCAACTTTATATGAAGGAATAAAAGAAAACAAAACGATGTCCTCTTGGAAATCTAAGGGATACCATTATCCTACCCTTGGCCTGCCTTGTGAAAAATGGTCACAGATTGGGGTTCATCTAGTTCCGGTGGCTTTCAGTGCAAGGTGAATTAATTTGTCCCCATGGGCCACCTTATGAAAAGATGATCATCTAGTTTCTGAGGAGATTTATTTACCTCTGCCAAGATTTAGAGAAAAACTCCTCCTTTACAGGTTCCCCCTGCCTTTTGCTGCTGATAACACACCCCTGTGGATTTCTGTTGCTACCCAATATCAGGATTTGTGAGTTCAGTTCATGTTGCTGGCACTACCCTGGATAAGACACATTTATCACAGCCATGCTTAGTCTTATTTGCATTACATGTTGTGCTGCCTATATTGTTAAACCCCACTGCTTTTAAACCATGGGCTAATGGGTAGAGCATCTCTCAGATCTATCAGCAACACACATTCTGCCTTTAAAAGCAGGAGAGCAGAACATAATTGTGCTCGACTACTAAAAGCATCACCACCTCCAGCCTGAACTTGCTGCCATTTTATTAACACCAGTAGACAGAAGCCCAAGATCATCTTAACAAGGCCTTATACACAAAGTCAGTAGAGGATGGGTCTCAGATGACCAGGGGCAAAAGCATCTTCTAGGAAGGGCTGTTTCCAGCTCATGTTAGGTAAGTGGCTCTTTGGGAAATCTCAATGTGAGAATATTTATGACCTGTAAGAGATCAAATAACTTGAGCTAATAATGAGTCAGAGTGGATCAAAGGCAGAGTTAGGCTTCAAAGGCATCCAGTCAGTGAGATCAGAGTTATGGGCTGCAGAAGAGAAGGAAATCTTCAATAGACTAAGCATCATTCTGGCTGCAATTCAGTTGTGCTTGAATAGAGCGTCCATGTTTCCAGGGATGGAACTTTGCTGCTCTTCATCTGTGAAGTCTTACTTGGTAATATGAAACCAAAACTTAAGTCATTCCAAAGGGCTTTGGCTCAAACAGTGATTTCTTATGCCCTGGTTAGAAGAGCTTAAAATAAGACTTAAGTTCCGAGACTCTAAAGGGTTTTCTGGGGATTTTTGTTTGTTTGCTTTCACTTTATTTTTTTTAATAAAAAAAAGCAAAGATATAAGTCAATTCAATTTTACTTCAGTCTTAATATCTTAAATTTCCTCTACAGAACGGGTACCCAGATATTGACTTCCCAGGTATTGACTAAGCTGACCCCCTCTCTCAGGGTTTTTGTTCTCTTTTTGATATAATTCCACCTTTGACTCCTAGTGCAGTTCTGCTAGAAAGGCTACTCCCCTTGTCTCCCTGCCATGAAGGCTTCACGTACACAGTGACCTCCCCACTCCTAACCTCACCAACTTCAATGATTTTCTCAGTTAGCAATTAGTCACATCCTCTCCTGGGACATCTGCTACCTTGTGGTCTTTGCTGTTGTTTAGTACTGGATTGTTTTCCAATACTCCTTTTCTCTCAAAATCTAGATGGTGGATTGAAGGAAGGCATCATGTTATATGTTACAGGTGTTATAAAAGAAAAAAATACTGATGAAAGAAATGTTGGGGATGACATTTCCTTGCCAGATAGATTTGGGCAACTCTTTAAAAGTATCAGGGATCTAGTGCTTTGGATGTGATAGATGCACAATAAGTTTGTTACTTAATGATAAGCTTTGTTCAGATCCTTTCTCACATTATCCAGTCCAATTAAATGGGGGCATGTGGGTTTGAGTGTGATACACAGGGGCTACCTCTGGACAAGGACATCTGGAGAACAAGACCAAGCAGGAAAGAATATTCCTGAAAGATGATTAACAGTGAGCAAGATCAAAGGAGAACAGGTAAAGGAGTAGTTGGAAGGATCAGCATGGAAAGTAAATGTCAGATAGACAGGGAGGTTGGCAGCCACAAGATTCAGGAAAAATAGAGTGAAAAGTAGAGTGAATGTGACAGTGGAGTCTAGAGGAGTTAAAGCAAACTATTTAGAATTCAATCCATGAATTCTGGGCATGTGGTAGATGCTTCTTTTATGGCACATACAAAATAGCCAGAACAATGGCTAAATGATATATATTACCTTAAAAAATTCTACTGACCAGTACCGAGGTTGTTTTCAATCTGTTACTAATTTGCATAACTACCTTAAGGTTATAACAGGGACCAGACAAGTCTATTATGAATAGTTCCTAGATTTCTAGAGAAGAATGATGATGAGGAGCCTATGGGGGGCTTTGCTTTGTTCATTGGTCTCAGTCTGCAAGTAAACCCTGTCAGCTGACTGTCCTACAAACTGGCACTCAGGTTCTGGAGGGAGACCTGGGAGACGGTTTGAGTGGATTGATGCAATTCCATGTTAATATTACAAAAAACAACATGGTGATCATAGGAAGCTGAGTTTGTCTGACCTGAATAAGACTACCTTTCAAAATATTTGCTATTATGGTGAACTCTGGGAGCAAAAGTAGATTTGGGGTTTGCAGTCTGTGACTGACTAGTTTCTCATTTTATGTTTATCTTAGTATAGTTTTTAGCACTTGTTATCATTGGTGAATTTGTTTATTAATTTGGTTTCTCTCTTCCTTTTTTTATTACTCTTTAAATTATTTTAATTTTTTTTTACTTTACTAACCTTATTTTATTTCTTTTTTCTTCTCCATTTTCTTCTGAGCCATATGACAGGGTCTTGGTGCTCAGGCCAAGTGTCAGGTCTGAGCCTCTGAGGTGGGAGAGCTGAGTTCAAGACATTGGACAACCAGAAACCTCCTGGATCCACATGATATCAATTGGTGAGAGCTCTCCCAGAGATCTCCATCTCAGTGCTAAGACCCAGTTCCACTCAATGACCAGCAAGCTCCAGTGATGGTCACCCCATTCCAAACAACTAGCAAGCCAGGAACACAACCCCACCCACTAGCAGAGAGGCTGCCTAAAATGATGATAAGCTCACAGACACATGAAAACACACCACAAGATGTGGTAATGCCCATCAGAAAGACAAGATCCAGCCTCACCCACCAGAACACAAGAAAAAGTCCCCTCCACCGAGAAGCCTACACAAACCACTGAAAGAACCTTACCCACTGGGGGCAGACACCAAAAACAATGGGAACTATGAACCTGCAGCCTGTGAAAAGGAGACCCCAAACACAATAAGTTAAGCAAAGTAAGAAGACAGAGAAATACGTAGCAGATGAAGGAGCAAAGTAAAAACCCACCAGACCAAACAAATGAAGAGGAAATAGGCAGACTACCTGAAAGAGAATTCAGGGTAAAGATAGTAAAGATGACCAAAAATCTTGGAAATAGAATGGAGAAAACAAGAAACTTTTAACAAGGACCTAGAAGAACTAAAGAGCAAACAACAATGATGAGCAACAAAATAAATGAAATTTAAAATTCTCTAGAAGGAATCAATAGAAGAATAACTGAGGCAGAAGAACATATAAGTGACCTGGAAGATAACATAGTGGAAATAACTACCACAGAGCAGAATAAAGAAAAAAGAAAAAACACAATTGAGGACAGT
The DNA here is from genome assembly GCF_039906515.1 of Pseudorca crassidens. NCBI lineage: Eukaryota > Metazoa > Chordata > Mammalia > Artiodactyla > Delphinidae > Pseudorca > Pseudorca crassidens. The sequence goes on from NC_090304.1 coordinate 103,391,600, forward strand.
CTGAGAGACTTCTGGGACATCATTAAACACAGTAACATTCAAATTATAGGGGTCCCAGAAGAAGAAGAGAAAAAGAAAAGGACTGTGAAAATATTTGATGAGATTATAGTTGAAAACTTCCCTAATGTGGGAAAGGAAATAGTCAATCAAGTTCAGGAAGCACAGAAAGTCCCATACAGGATAAATCCAAGGAAGAACATGTCAAAACATATATTAATCAAACTATCAAAAATTAAATACAAAGGAAAATATTAAAAGCAGCAAGGGAAAAGCAACAAATATCATACAAAGGAATCCCCATAAGGTTAAGAGCTGATCTTCAGCAGAAACTGTGCAAGCCAGAAGGGAGTGGCAGGACATATATAAAGTGATGAAAAGGACAAACATACAACCAAGATTACACTACCAAGCAAGGATCTCATTCAAATTTAAATGAGTAATTAACACCTTTACAGACAAGCAAAAGCTAAGAGAATTCAGCAGCACCAAACCAATTTACAACAAATGTAAAGGAACTTCTCTAGGCAGGAAACACCAGAGAAGGAAAAGACCTACAATAACAAACCCAAAACAATGAAGAAAATGGTAACAGGAACATGTGTATCGATAACTACCTTAAATGTAAATGAATTAAATACTACACCCAAAAGACATAGACTGGCTGAATAGATACAAAAATAAGACCCATATATAGGCTGTCTAAAAGAAACCCACTTCAGACCTAGAGACACACACAGACTGAAAGTGAGGAGATGGAAAAAGATATTCCATGCAAATGGAAATCAAAAAAAGCCAGAGTAGCAATTCTCATATCAGACAAAATACACTTTAGAGTAAAGACTATTACAAGAGACAAAGAAGGATACTACATAATGATCAAGGGATCAATCCAAGAAGAAAATATAACAACTATAAATATTTATGCTCCCAACATAGGAGCATCACAATACATAACACAAAGCCTAACAGCCATAAAAGGGCAAATCAACAGTAACACGATCATAGTAGGGGACTTTAACAGCCCACTTTCACCAATGGATAGATCATCCAAAATGAAAATAAATAAGGAAACACAAGTTTTAAATGTTACATTAAACAAGAGGGACTTAATTGATATTTATATCAATTTATATAATTGATATTGATATATAATTGATATTTATATAATTGACTTAATTGATATATATATTCCAAAAACAACATAATACACTTTCTTCTCAAATGCTCATGGAACATTCTCCAGAATAGATCATATCTTGGGTCACAAACCAAGCCTTGGTAAATTTAAGAAAATTGCAATTGTATCAAGTATTTTTCTCCAACCACAATGCTATGAGACTATATATCAATTACAGGAAAAAAAACTGTAAAAAATACAAACACATGGAGGCTAAACAATACACTACTAAATATCCAAGAGATCTCTGAAGAAATCAAAGAGGAAATCAAAAAATACCTAGAAAAAAAATGACAATGAAAACATAATGACCAAAGCCTCTGGGATGCAGCAAAAGCAGTTTTAAGAGAGAAGATTATAACAAAGCAATCCTACCTCAAGACACAAGAAACATCTCAAATAAACAACCTAACCTTACACATAAAACATTTAGAGAAAGAAGAACAAAAAAACCCAAGTTAGTGGAAGGAAAGAAATCATAAAAATCAGATCAGAAATAAATGAAACAGAAATGAAGAAAACAATAGCAAAGATCAATAAAACTAAAAGCTGGTTCTTTGAGAAGATAAACAAAATTGATAAACCATTAGCCAGATTCACCAAGAAGAAAAGGGAGAAGATTCAAATCAACGGAATTAGAAATGAAAAAGGAGAAGTAAGAACGGACACTGCAGCAATACAAAGGATCATCAGAGATTAATACAAGTAACTATATGCCAATAAAATGAACAACCTGAGAGAAATGGACAAATTCTTAGAAAAGCACAACCTGTCGAAACTGAACCAGGAAGAAATAGAAAATATGAACAGACCAATCACAAGCACTGAAATTGAAACTGTGATTAAAAATCTTCCAACAAAGAAATGCTCAGGACCAGATGGCTTCACAGGTGAATTCTATCAAACATTTAGAGAAGAACTAACACCTATCCTTCTCAAACTCTTCCAAAATATAGCAGATAGAGGAACACTCCCAAACTCATTCTAAAGGCCACCATCACCCTGATACCAAAACCACACAAAGATGTCACAGAAAAAGAAAACTATAGGCCAATATCACTGATGAACATAGATGCAGAAATCCTCAACAAAATACTAGCAAACAGAATCCAACAGCACATTAAAAGGATCGTACACCATGATCAAGTGGGGTTTATCCCAGGAATGCAAGGATTCTTCAATATATGCAAATCAATCAATGTGATACACCATATTAACAAACTGAAGCATAAAAAACATATGATAATCTCAATAGATGCAGAAAAAGATTTGGACAAAATTCAACACCTGTTTGTAATAACAGTTCTCCAGAAACTAGGCATAGAGGGAGCTTATCTCAACATAATAAAGGCCATATATGACAAACCCACAGCCAACATCATTCCCAATGATGAAAAACTGAAACCATTTCCACTAAGATCAGGAACAAGACAAGGTTGCCCACTCTCACCACTATTATTCAACATAGTTTTGGAAGTTGTAGCCACAGCAATCAGAGAAGAAAAAGAAATAAAAGGAATCCAAATTGGAAAAAGAAGAAGTAAAGCTGTCACTGTTTGCAGATGACATGATACTATACATAGAGAATCCTAAAGATGCTACCAGAAAACTACTAGAGCTAATCAATGAATTCGGTAAAGTAACAGGACACAAAATTTATGCACAAAAATCTCTTGCATTCCTATACACTAATGATGAAAAATCTGAAAGAGTAATTAAAGACACACTCCCATCTACCATTACAACAAAAACAATGATACCTAGGAATAAACCTACTTAAGGAGACAAAAGACCTGTATGCAGAAAACAATAAGACACTGATAAAAGAATTTAAAGTTGATACAAAGAGTTGGAGAGATATACCATGTTCTTGGATTGGAAGAATCAACATTATAAAAATACTATATTACCCAAGCAATCTACAGATTCAGTGCAATCCCTATCAAACTACCAATGGCATTTCTCACAGAACTAGAACAAAATATTTCACAATTTGTATGGAAACAGAAAAGACCCTGTATACTCAAAGCAATCTTGAGAAAGAAAAATGGAGCTGGAGGAATCAGGCTCCCGAACTTCACACTAGACTACAAAGTTACAGTAATCAAGACAGTGTGGTATTGGCACAAAAACAGAAATATAGATTAATGGAACAGGATAGAAAGCCAAGAGGTAAACCCATGCACATGTGGTTAGCTTGTCTTTGATAAAGGAGGCGAGAATATACAACGGAGAAAAGACAGCCTCTTCAATAAGTGGTGCTGGGAAAACTGGACAGCTACATGTAAAAAAATGAAATTAGAACACTCCCTAACACCATACACAAAAATAAACTCAAAATGGATTAATGACCTAAATGTAAGGCCAGACACTATAAAACTCTTAGAGGAAAACATAGGCAGAACACTCTCTGACATAAACCACAGCAATATCATTTTTGACCCACCTCCTAGAGTAATGAAAATTAAAACAAAGATAAACAAATGGGACCTAATGAAACTTAAAAGCTTTTACACAGCAAAGGAAACCATAAACAAGACGAAAAGACAACCCTCAGAATGGGAGACAATATTTGCCAATGAATCAACGGACAAAGGATTAATCTCCAAAATATACAAGCAGCTCATGCAGCTCAATATCAAGAAAACAAACAACCCAATGTAAAAATGGGCAGAAGGCCTAAATAGACACTTCTCCAAAGAAGACATACAGATTGCCAACACACACATGAAAGGTGCTCAACATCACTAATCATTAGAGAAATGCAAATCAAAACTACAGTGAGGTATCACCTCACACCAGTCAGAATGGCCATCATCAAAAAATCTACAAACAATACATTTTGGAGAAAGTGTGGAGAAAAGGGAACCCTCTTGCATTATTGTTGGGAATGTAAATTGATACAGCAACTATGGAAAACATTATGGAGGTTCCTTAAAAAACTAAGAATAGAACTACCATATATCCCAGCAACCCCACCTCTGGGCATATAACCTGAGAAAACCATAATTCAAAAAGAGTCATGTACCACAATGTTCATTGCAGCACTATTTACAATATCCAGGACATGGACTCAACCTAAGTGCCCATCGACAGATGAATGGATAAAGAAGATGTGGCACATATATACAATGGAATATTACTCAGCCATGAAAAGAAATGAAATTGAATTATTTGTAGTGAGGCGGAGGGACCTAGAGACTGTCATACAGAGTGAAGTATGTCAGAAAGAGAAAAAACAAATACTGTGTGCTAACACATATGTATGCAATCTAAAAAAAAATGTTCTAAAGAACCTAGGAGCAGGACAGGAATAAAGACACAGACATAAAGAATGGGCTTGAGGACACAGGGAGGGGGAAGGGTAAGCTGGGTCGAAGTGAGAGAGTGGCATTGACATAAATACACTACCAAATGTAAAATAGATAGCTAGTGGGAAGCAGCCACATAGCACAGGGAGATCAGCTCAGTGCTTTGTGATGACCTGGAGGGGTGGGATAGGGAGGGGGGGAGGGAGGCGCAAGAGGGAGGTGTTATGGAGATATATGTATATGTATAGCTGATTCACTTTGTTATACAGCAGAACTATCACAACATTGTAAACCATTATGCTTCAATAAAGATGTGAAAATATATATATATTTGCCATTGGAGGGCTTCTGATGCATTGGACTTTTGCTCTGTGAATATCAGAGGGAGGGAAGAAGGAAGTAATAGTCAATATCAATTGTACCTTTTGTAGTTGCACAAATCTCTGCACTTTGTCTTCTAGAAGACTAATGGCTATTTTCTTTTTATTTCTGCCATGATAACTTGAGACTGGAATCTCATCTGATCTCCGTCCTCAGCTAGCTCAATATTCTTGTGCTCAGTGTGGTGAGAAAGTTTGTCTTGGCTCTCCAGCATGTACTCTGGTTTATGCCTTTAGTTATTCTCTCTCTCTCTCTCTCTCTCTCATAGACAGACCATCTAAAGAGAGAGAGAAAAAGATCCTGTGGTTTAAGATGGGTATGGTATAGCTGTCACTACCCTGTTGTGTACCTTTTAGCAAAACTACTCTGCAAGACTAGTGTCCATAGAAATCCCAGGTAGTCTCCTGTTCCTACCTTTTGGGCTAAATCCAATAATAGCCAATGGCTCTCTAACACAGTTTATCCAGCGAGCTCAGTAGAGATTGCAAACTGAGCTGAAATATATAAATATTCCCCAGAAGTGTGGCCAGAAATCTCAGTTGGCTTGGCCACTCTAGCTGGCTGGTGCTCAGAACGAAGTTGCTAACGGTGAAAGAGTTTTATCACTGCATTTTCCCATCCCCAACAGATACGGATGCAGCTGTGCTGCTTAAGAACACATTCCTCCTTCAGGATTGTGAGGTCAGTTGCTTTATGTTAAAAGGTGCTTCTAGTTGGAAGTTACTTTCATATCCATTGTATAATTTTATCCTTACAATGAGTCAGATGAAAGTTATTGTAAATCCCACTATATAGATAGGTAAACTGAGGCCAAATGATTGCACTGTACCCAAGGAACAAACAGGGATCTGTGTGTCAAAATCAGAGCTCCAGAGTTACAGAGCTCCAGCTTCTTGACCCCAGCCAATGCTCTTATATCAGAGCATACGTGCTATACCAAACATACATACAAATTTTTCAATGCAGATAGGACACTTGGCTAGACTCTCAGAGTAAGAACGAAACAATCATTGCACAGTTGTAAAATGACCAGTCTTTAACTCTCATTGCATATTTTGTGTCTTTAGCAAAAGTGACAGAATTTTGAATGCAGTGCATTGTGCTTCATTGTTCATATCTATGGTGGATTTCAAGGCTTGTAAAGAAGTTTTTTTAAGGATTTGGATGTTAGGGAAGAAGAGAAGTATGAAGGAAGGAGGGAGGGAGGACATTTCTTGAGCACTGTCCCCACGATCAGCGCTGATAATCTTTTCCATTTATCTCAATTCATCCTCACTTTAGGAAGATCATTTGACCTCACTGGGCCTCAATTTTCTCATCTGTAAAGTAGAGCTATGATGCCTACCTTGGAGCTCCAGAGTGGACAAAATGGTTTGATGCACATAAAGCACTTTTAAAAGTACCCAGCATGTATTAAATATTTGCTGTTGTAATTGTAATTGTTACAATTACCTACGTACAAAGAAAATGAGACAGAATTTTAAATACTTCCAGCCAAGTTCTCAGCTGATTAGAAACTAGGACAGAAACTCAGGTCCAAGTCATTGTGGAAAAAACCCTAGTGACCTATATGAACTATTTTTATGTTCTTAGCTGAAAAGACCTTAAATCCTTACACAAGGCAAATATTCCAAGGCAGAATAGGCAAATCCAGCTACATGTGCGTAGAGAAGGAGGGAGGTTGAGGGAGAATTCTTTATTATTGGCCAGAAATAAAGTAAATTAATGAAAGAGCAGAAAGCTGGGGGAGAGATAACCTACCTACTACCACTCCTCCTCATAAGAAAATAAGACATCTTCCTTGAAATCTACAGAAACTAAAATTATTAATGGCCCAGTATATGTGAGAGTCTTTCATGTAGCATTTTTTACAGCTGACCAGTGTGTTTTAAGATGTTTCCTACATAGTATTTAAAAAAAAAAAATCTCGCTGTCCCAATAATTCACTCGAGGAGCAACTGATTGTTCGTCTTTACTATTTCTTATATGAAAAAATATCATTTTAATGCTACAGTAGTTTATGCATACTCTGTCGTTTCGGTAGGAGTGGATTATTTTTACTTTTTCCATTTTAAATTAAATAACCTCTGAGTTAGGGTGACCAACGTTGCAGATCTTTTGGCATTAAATAAGCCACTCCTGGTAACACAGGGTCAAGCTCTTCTGTGGGGCAACCAGGCATGTCATGAGAGCCAATTGGCTAATATGGACTTCAGTCATTTTCTGTGGGCATCAGGAGAGCAAGGAGCAGGCTGTCTTTGTTAACATCAATGGGAGGTGTGGGATGTAGCTTGGCATGTGTTAGGGCTGTGGTCCAAGCCTCTGCCATGTGCCAAGTCTTCTATTCTCCTTAAAGATCCCCCTCCCAGCTGGCTTTTAGGTTTAACACAGAGAAAGAATGGACCTGATAGTCACTTATTGTTATATATTTCTCAAACCTTTCAAAAATAAACAAACACACACACACAAATAACTTTCTATTCTTCCTCTGTATGGCAGGAAATCTCCATGTATAAAATTCAGACCCAAAAGAAAACTAGCATATTGTATTTCCTAACAGAACACTGTGATGGAAGGAAAAAAAAGAAAAAAAAACAGAGCTGTGTCCAATGTCGCATTAGATACAGGCTTTTAAAAAGACTAATGTATTGAAAAGCAATATATTGGCACTATCCATAACCTTGACATTTTGACAAATACCTCAGTGTCTGCCTGTGTGATCAAATTGATGATCTCTGTGAGTTTCCTTAAAAGCCACTCACCTCTGTTGCACCTTCCACTTGGTTCTATAAAACCCTGGGGCTTGATTCCAGTATGCTGTTTTCATCCCAGAATCCTTTGCCACTTTTTTCCATTATTCTCATCTCCCCAAAGAAAAGCAGTTCAAGGAATGCAGTGGGAGCTGTCTTGAGGGTGAGATAAATATGGTTAATTGCTGAGTTTTGTTGAGGGAAGAAAGCTTTGTGAGAGGGAGCTCAAGATAATGAATTCCCTTCCTTCTTGAAAATTTCACTGAAAGACTATCCAGGTGAGTTGCCCTGGCTGTGTTAAGCTCTGCCACATTAAAGAAGCTGTGGAAGTAGAGGAAAACATAGTTCCTTGGGATGAATGCATCTGCTGATTGCATTGACTAGAACACAGAAAATGCCTAGCAAATTTAGTAGGTGGTGGTGGTGGTTGGAGGAGGACAGTGATGCGGAGATGGGAGGTATTTCAATACTGATAGAACCCTTTAAAAAAGATAGAACCGCTAGAATTAATTCACCTTGAGTTGAACTGAGGTATAAAGAAACCGTGTCTTCATTCATTCATTCAAGAAATGTTTATTGAAACTTTACTGGGTCTCAGGCCCGGTGCTAAACACTGAGGATGCTAAGGATGGTTGCCCCTCAGGTTATAGGCAGTTTGCCTAAAGCTTGTTCCAAAGGATTTCTTCTGCATTTTCTAGTCTTTGGCAAGGAGAAGAGGATTTGAGGCTGGAAGCTTGCTATCAATTTTGCTCAGAAAAGAATACATTAGAAGCTAAGAGACATTTAAGGGGGGAATGAGGAAAGCAGATCGACATGGAGAAGTGAGGAAGGGCCCCTGATCTGTGCCACAGATCTGTGTCTGTTAATAGTATCGACATCATTAGTTGGAAGCGTATCCTACCTCCCAAATTTTCATTCCCGTTCTCTCTTTTCTAGCACAACCAACATAAGTCAAGTTATTATCTTTTACCTGGATTGCAGTAGCTTCTAAAGAGATCTCCTGGATTCCAGGCTCATTCCAGAATACCTTCAGTTCAGGTATACCTTCAGCAGGACCTTTGAGGAACCAATAACTTTCCAACTGAACTCCCTGCCTTTCAACTCTCCTCATTGAAACCCATTCCATACATGATCACCAGATTAACCATACTATTGTGCATTCATGTTATCCATACTAAGGTCTTTAACCAAAGGACTATCATGATTGACTACTCTGTCTACCATCACAGACTCTCCACAGTGCTTTGTACCTAGTTGTTCTGCTCCCCCGTAAAAGTATATTGCATGCCAATCAATCTGGACTTCTGATTGGTCCCTAAATTCCTCTGACTTTCCTGTCTTTGGGGCTTGCTTGTGCTGTGTTCTTCCTCTGGAAGAATCCCTGAAAAATACTTCCTCTCATGCCTCTAATCATTTTTTTAAAGCACATCTCAGTTAGTACCTCCTCTGTGCAGTCTTTCTGCACCTGTTTTATGAATTGATATGTCCCGTTTACCTGACACTCCCACCCCTTTAACCATTCAGAAGACCCTTTGCATATTCTCCCTTGAAACCCTCTGCACATCTCTCCTTTACCCTTGACACTCTAAGACCTGAGAGGGCTGTGATAGCACCTTCTCGTCCTTACCAAACCCATCACAGTGCCTGGCACCTTATCATTTTATTTTTGAAGAAGTAAAAAAAGTAAGTTGATGGTATAAAAAAAAGTTTTTTAAGTTTTTAAAGTAGTGCAGTTTTTAAAACTTGTCTTAGTTCTTCAACAAGACTTGTCCTATGACATGGATGTGAATACTGCCCGAATAATGACAATTTTGAAGGGTAGAGTGAGGATGGTCTATCATAGGTCCCTTTGTCTTGGTGGCCCTTCTTTCTATGCATATTGGTCCCAACCCTGCCTGGCCAGCTTTAGCACTCTGACACTAGTACTCTGACATTAGCAATCTGACACTAGTACTCTGAAATTGCTTACAATTATGTCAAGAACTTTTGCTCTGAGCTTTGTCATTGTGTTGTTGTTCATTTTGGTAGTTTGTTTGCTTGTTTTTAAACAGCTTAAATAAATATATGACAGACAAAAGGCTGCTTTCTTATAGTGCAACCCAATATACCAGTCAATTGGACTATTCCATCCTATTGATGATCCCTGGTAGCCAGGTGTCCAGAGCTACCATCCACAAGGAGTCCCAGATCTGATTCACCCAAGACCTGGCCAGCTGGGGTCCGGCCCAGTCTGATACATATATTAATGAACACAAGTCATGTTGACAGTGAGATGGGCAAGAGCCTCTCACCCAAATGAGTATAGTGTGGCCCCAGATGGTGATAACATAGACATCCTGTTGGTTTTGGCATCCCTGGAAAAAAATAGAAATAATGCACAAGCCAAAAGGTTACCCAAGATAAAGCTCACGTGCACCCAAGAGACTGTTCTTCGTTTTCCTCTTACAGGAGTTGCAGGTAGTCACCCTTCCACCTGCTGCAGAGGAGTCAGACCTCATCTTCCTTTCATAACTGACGAAATCCCAGGTAAGTGGCTCAGACCTTACTTGGACTCTTCCCTTCTGCATTTACTAACATTTAGGATCCAAAACCTATTACCTTAAAATTGGTTAAATAAGGTCTCTCCAGTTAATTTTGCCTATAAAACAGTTTTCCTATTCAGGAACACTGAACACTGGACTCCATCTCTCATAATAAAGAGGCCATTAATTCTCTGCTACTGCTCATCATTCTTATTAACTATTTGCAGACTTTTTGCTGGAGGCAAAATGTATGTATTAGAGCCAGCAAATATGGATTGCTAACATGCTGAGGCCAGCGTCCTCACCCAGGCAAGCAGCAAAACCAGCGACATTGGACTCCACCAGCTGGGCCCTGTGCTGAGCATCTGTGCTGTCGTGAGCCCGGGAGGGGAGGTGGGAAGAAGGGCTGTTTAGGCAGCAGAGTCGTTTTTCAGATTTGCTTATTCAGAGCCCTCTCTCTCAAATATGTAGCAAAAACAGTTTTCTAAGAGTAAAAACTGACTGATCATTTAGATTTTTCTTCAGTTTTTTTTATAATCAACGTTATTGAAAAATCTTTTACATGTCATAAAATTCACCTATTTCCAATGTAAAATGCACTAATTTTCACTTACTTTACCAAGTAGGGCAATTAATACAATAAACTCATTTTAGAACACTTTCATCCCTCCGGTAAGATGTCTTTTGCCCATTTACAGCTAATCCTAATCCACTCACACCCACTAGCCCCTGGCAGACACTGTCTACTTTCTATCTTTTTAAATTTGCTTTTTGAGACATCTCCTGTAAAGAAACTATACAATATGTGGTGTCTGTCATTTAATGTAACATTTGAGGTTCTTGCATGTCTTAGCATGTGTCTGTAATTCCTTCATTTTTACTGCTGAACATTATTCCACATAGGATATATCTTATTTTATCTATCCATTCACCAGCTGATGAACATATAGGTTATTTTTAGCCTTGGGCTATTATAAATAATGTTGCTATGAACATCCATGTGCATGTTTTGTGGGGAAATATGTTTTCAATTCTTTTGCATATATACCTGGGTGTGGAATTTCTGGGTCATATGGTATTTTTATGTTTAACCATTTGAGAAACTCCCAAACTGTTTTCCAAAGTGGCTGCAACTCGTTACATTTTCACCAGCAATGTATGAGGTTTCCTGTTTCTCCATAGCCTCATCAACGTTTGTTATTGTCTGTCATTTATTTTAGCTATTCTCATGAGTGAAATATGACATTTTGTCATGATTTTAATTTGCATTTTCCTAATGAATAATGCGTTGAACATCTTTTCATGTACTTATTTGCCAACCGTATCCTCTTGGGACAACATCTGTTCATACTCTTTACACTCCCACCCCCTTTTTTTTTAATTGATTTGCAATATTTGAGTTAGAAGTATTCTTTGTAAATTCTGGATGCTGGGACTTTACCACATTTGTGCTTTGCAGATATGTTTCTCCCATTCTGTTGTTTGTCTTTTTATTTTCTTTATAATGTCATGAAGTGCAAAAGTTTTGAACTTTGATGAGGGCCAATTTATTTAATTTATATTTTTTTCCTTTTTGGGAGTCCTATCTAGGAAATCTTTGTTTAAGAAAATGTCTCTAAGATTTTATGTTATGGTGTCATAAAAATTGTTTCAGCTTTTATATTTACAGCTAAAATCATGAGGTGATTTTTGTGTATGGTGTGAGTTGAGTCTAAGTTCATCATTCTGCATATGGATATGCATTTGATGAAAAGACTATACTTTCACTAACTGTCTTGGCACCTTGGTAAAACAATCAGTTGACTATAAATATAAGGGTGTATTTCTGTTTGTAATTAGCTAGAGATTTAAGTATTACTATCCCAGTTTTCCAGATGATGAAGCAGAGGCTGGTCAGTGATAGAACAAGCTCCCAAATTTAGGTATTCCTCTCTCTCTAATAGACACACTCTTTTTTTTTTTTTAAAAGACTCCACAATATAGAAAACTGTTATTTTATACTTTCATAAAATTGACAAAGGGATCAGGAATCTGAGGTTAATCTTTAATAATGGTCTTATTGAAAAGAATGCCCATTATTTTTCAATATTAGATAATTTAGGTGTACAGCTACCCCCTTTACTTTAGCCATTGATAATTTAATGTAAGAAACAGGAACTTCACTTATTCATTTACTTAGCCATACAACAAATCTTTACTGAGTTTCTGCAATGCAGAGGAACCCACTAATCTTTTAATACCAGGTATTTTCAGTAGATCATCCATGTTCTGCTCAAGAAGAATCTTCTGTCAGTTGCTACTCCTTATCACCCGACAGACGTCAATTCAATCACATGTTCTCAATCACTTACTCCCTTCCCTTGACCTCAGCAGGGCATAGTCCAGAAGCCACAAAGGCTTTGGTTTAGACTCAACAAGAACTATAACGAAGCTCCAGGCCTGAGGCAAAAACCTGTCTCACATAATCTACTCTGTCTTGTTTTGTTACTTCACATCTGTTTTCCTGCGTCTTGTGTCTCTACCTTTAGTTGCTGTGAATACTCGGTTCCTGAATATTTTTGTCTTTAGACAACCTTCTTTGCTCCACTTTTTGTTTTCTTTTCTCTTTTGAAATGTTCGGTCTCTACTTTGGGCTGTTCCGACCTTCTCTAATGATCTGTGTTGTGACCCCTCATTTTGACCTGCACCCTTTTCTCGACCTCTTTAGTTTGGGTGCATTTCCACTAAGAATTGCTTACCTGATTCACTGCTCTGTTCAGCCTTGAACATCAGAAACTTCACTCTGACCTGGAAATGGCTTATTTCTCAGTCCTTAGGATCTAACTTCTGTTTTCACTGACATTACCCTGTTCTAAGTATTAATAAGGCAGTGATTTTTAAGGAGGTGGGCTCTGGGCTAAGACTCTCTGGATTAAAACTTTGGATATGTTCTTCACTAGCTATGTAAGCTTGGGCAAACTACTCAGTCTTTTCTGTCTTAACTTCCTCATTCAGAAAATAGGAATAATAGTTATATGACCTTATGGGGTTGTAGTTAGAATTAAAGAATTAACACACATGTTAAAATAGTGTCTGACACATTATAAGCTCTCAATATATTTGTTATTCTCCTATTATGGCTACATCCACCATTGTAACTCACCTCCCTGCCCCTAGGCTTGCTCCCTTATAATCCATTTTCCACACTGCTGCCGGAGTACTCTTTCTAATATGTAAATGTACAATACTGTTCCCTCGCTTCACGTAGAATATGCGATCTTGATCTTGCCTACAAGGGCTTTCTTCATCTCACCTTGCCCCCTCCTCAGAGTCATCAGGACCAATTTCTTGCCAATGCTCTAGTCATATCTTTTTTTTTTTTTTTTTTTAGTATTGTGTGGCCTTTTGCATCTGCCCTTTCTGCTCACCTGTTTCTGCTGATTGAAACAAGCCATATATTTACGTAGGTAACTATAGTTATCCCTTAATTCTTAATTAATTATCAGTTCCTTCCCTGGGGACATTCTCTGGACCCCTAAAGCAGTTTAAAAACCTCTTTGTATGTTTCCAGAGCACCTTGAATTCCCTTGTCATGGAATTTATCATTCTTTATTGTCATTGTATGTATAGGTGCCTTTCTCTTTCACTCGTAAGTTATTGAGGTGAGAGTCCTCCTCTGTACTGCTCATAGTTTTACTGCTAATGCCTAACACAATATTTAGAACATAGTAAGCTCCCAGAAACTGTGAATCAGGCTTCTAAATGGTTGACAATTGTCTGTATTTTGGTAGGTGTTTGTAAGTGAGGTAAAGGCAATCCACATGTTGAAATCTGAGAACATTTATTACCAGATATTAGAGATAGTATTCCATACATTCCATGAAGTAGCTTTAGTTAAAAATAAGAGTGTAGGACTAGAATAGATTGATTAAGGCAAAAAGGACAAATGGAAGAGCTCTTTTACTCTTCCATTTATCTTCAAAGAACAAGTCATAGAGCTTTGGGCGAAAAAAATCAAACACACAGCAGAGGGGGAGAGAGAAAAGCACAATGTTGGCACTGACGTAATACCTTTTGAAGATTGGCTTCTTCTCCTTTTGGATCCCCAGATGGTGGTGAAATTGCCACCTAGTATGGAGTCCATAGTTGGTTTTCATGAGGGTGTCACCATGCATTTCATTTATATGTCACTTATGTTTACTGTAATTTATATACTTAGCTAATTTGACTTGATGTAATCAGAACACAGCCATGAGAAGCAAGATGATGTCTTTTAAATATTTCATTTAATAAGAAAGTACTGGATGCAGTCTGTCCTGTTCCTTTTTTATTAGGAAAGGAGATACGGACTAACCACTATTACTTACAGGGTTAGCATGAATTTATAATAAACTTTTCTGAGACATGTGCGATATCTACACTGTAACTAATGGGAATTGATTTAGAATTGTATTCATTTTTAACGAGTTGTAATGAACTTTTCTTTTACATTGCTCCCAGTCATTCATTAGCTCTTTAAGTGCCATACAACCCAAGAGAAATATATATACTATGACAACTTACACTGGTGTTTGCTCAGCCAAATGTGTTTTGCTTCTCCCACAGCCTCTTGAATGTGACATGGCCTAATTCGACATGGCTAATTTCTCCATGTCTTGACCCCATTCCCTATGAAAAATAAGCACAAAAGTTTGGAAGTCAACTGACTTCAACTTCACTTGTTTGGTGGAAAATTAAGGATATGTAAGAGACCTATCGTGTCATTATAAAGCTGTGGTTTCAATAAGCTGAAAATCCAATTCTCTTAATAGCTCTTCTGTATTCAGTTCAGTTCGTAATGACTAGGAGGAAGTTTTTAAGGAAGCCAAAGAAACTTCTCTTACTTCTCATTTTGAATTGCTTTAAAGGTAATACCTAAAAATACAGTATGAGCTCCTTCCTTAGTGGTATTGTCTGTGGCATTAGTCAACCTTACCTGTGTCAAATCAGTGGCTCCTAATCAATAAAATATGATCTGCCATCAAGAGAGAAAATGTATATGACGCCTATAAACTGAAATGTTTTTCTCCATTTAGGAATCACTTACTTGCATCTCACCTTACAGAAGTTACCCATATTGGCCTAAGCAAATATATATTGAAATATATATTGCCTAGAAGGCTAAGAATAGTAGTTTACAGTTATTTTTAAGACACTATTTAGAGGTACTATTTTAAACATTCTGAAATGAATTCTAAAACCTAATCATCCTTGAATGGCAAAGTGCTTCATGGTAACATGACCTCCTGTGCAGAATCCCCATGTAACCGGTATGGCCTGAGCATTCGGAACACTACCCAAAACAATTCTATGTGGTCCATAAATGATGATGTCTTCTATTGTTAGCATTCATGATATCACAAGCATGGTCCCCTTCACCCCACCAATGGCCACTGATTGGTCATGGTCCTACAAATACTGCTAAACCATGTCAGGGAGCCATAGATGGAACACAACTCACTTCACCTCTTGAGACAATTAGTTCATCTGTTCTTCAAGGTTGATTGCCACTGATCCCAGTTCTCTCTCCAGGTCGTATCTATAAGCAGGCAAAAATATAGTTTCTCTAAGTTTAGGAGCTGGCTACAAGAATTTATTTTTTCACTCTCTAATTCTAGTCTACAAATATAGAGCTCAGCCATCTGTTGACTCCTTTACTCATTTACAGGTGGCATAAGGAGAAGTGAGACTAACTAGAGATTGAAACCCCACAGAGCTCTACAACTTTAGCCTTATTCATCTCTGGAGCCAAAGAATGCAGTTTCTAGGTTTGAAGAGACCAGAAGCTGTGCTTCTTCTAAATGGGTCTCTACCCCTGCTTGTTGCTGTACTGCTACCATGGTCTTAAATTTTAGTGTCTCTACTCATTCTAATTTAGACTGCTCATCAATAACTCCCTGGACACTGGAGGGAAGAAAGGTTAGACATAAACAAAACAATAATCATTCCAGGAGTTCCAGAAAATCCAAAGAATTATTTATTTATTCTAACATCCATTCAATGAAGTTTCTCGAGTGTGTGTACTCTGTCACTTCTGTGAGCATTAAGAAATCTAAATTTAAAAAGCATAATTCTCTTGTTGAGAAGCCCATCATTTAGGAAAGGAGATAGATACAGAAAGGAAAATAAAAGAAATCTGCCTCTATCTTGGAGGTCTGCATAAATTTATAGTAGAAGCACAGGAAAAGAAACACCAATGTTTCATTGGGGAGGGAAGCAGGGAATGCTTACTATAAGAGAAAGGGCTTGGAGTGGACCCTGAGGATCAATGTTTCCCAGTTTATAAGCTGAGAGGGCAGCGTGATCAAAGGCGCAGGGCATGATGTGGAAGGGAAAGCCTCTATAAGAGAGCACACTAGTGCCTCAGCAGAGGTCATTTCTTTTCCTTGATGACCTAGAGGACATGTAACCGGTACCTTCCCAGAAGAGAAGGTGTGAACAAGTGCAAGGGGCTGACCATTCATCAGCTTTAGCCTGTGGGGCGAGGCCAGTGACAAGGAAGCAGAATCCTAGGTAGGAAAAAAATCCCTTTCACCTTCTCTTCCTTCCCCCGATTTCAATCACAAGCAAGGCAACAGCCCATGACTTATGTCATTCTGATTAGGCAGGAGAGATCTGTGGGTGTGATTCTGGAAAAGGTCTCAAATAAACACCCACTGCAGTTGGTCTTAGTTTGAATGTTGTGCACTCACTCCTTCGTTGAACCAACTGTGCTCAGAAATGTCTGCTTCATCTCTGGCATGGGTCCAGGCATTTCTGTGAGCCTTGAAGCAGAAATACTTTGCAAGCCTTGTGAAGTTTATAAAGGAGCACATCACAAGGGTGATTCGGAAGTTCTGATTCCAGTAAAAGAGTTGATAGTTCATTACAAAACCAACTTTGTTTTTGATAAATGAAAGTGGCAATCCAGCAGGTGTTCAGGGACACAGGACACCCTGGCCACTGCACTGGAGAAGAGAGAATTAAAAAAAAAATTACAATAGCTTTCCCTGGAAAACAAGAAACCATCTGTAGTACTTGAATACCTAATTTCCTATAAGGTATTGCCTTGGGCAGCTATGACACAAGTGGAATATAACTTACTGGATACTATGTTCTCTTCATTGGGTGAGCCACACATTAACTAGTAGATGTGTGATTCCAGATTGATGAGAAAATAATTTCAGAAAATTTCTTTTTGAAGGAGACTCATTAAGAAGACCACACCAGAGTAAATCTCCTCAAAGAGTGCAGAGTACCACTTGACATTATTGGTTAGGGTCTTTTCTCCACTAATTAAGATAATAACAATACGTAGTGCAAAAAGAGAGGCTATTACTTGCTAGATTAGGATTAAGTTTTTCATTTTCTCTTTTGTAACCTGAGTTAACAGGGGTACCTTGGTTTCTCAATCTATAAAACTTAGGAATATATACGACATAAGAGGACATGGTGTCAGTAAGTGGAACAAGCCAAAGGTGGTTATTAAACTTTTATGATGACCTGTGAATGGCACCTCTGAGTCACTTCCCAAAGCAAGCAATGGTGCCATGAGTTTGGAGGATGAGCTGTAAAGAAATAAAGTAATTCCTTTGCCCCTTAGGAAGATGTTTCAACTCCAGGAGGGCTTGATTAGAGTATATTGCATAATTGCCATCGATTGACCTCTTTGAGTTCATTTATTTTACATAAAGTCATTGAAATTTAGGGACTTTCTGGATATAATATGCAAATATATATAAGCTGGAAGCCATGTTTATAAAATATGCTGTGAAAATACTGTCTGGATTTTTGTAGAAGAAATTCATTTTACCTAGTCTTAGGCAGGTTGGAAAGGATGGGCTCCAAGGGTGACTATGATTCCTAAAGTGGAATATAAGGTGGATTCCAGGGCTTACTTTGTTTCACAATTGTTTAACTATTACTCCCACACTAAGAATTCCCTCTACTTCTCTGCACAGGTGGTGGTAAACTTGTGGTACGTATGGTTTTGGGTAGTAAGCAAAACCCCTATGCCTGTAGGTGTATAGACACATTCATTCATTCATTCATTCACTCATTCATTCATGCAGTCATATAGCGAATGGTTAGGGAGAACCTGCTGTATGGTAGGTACTGTTCCTAGGCCCTGGAAATACAGCAGCAATTCCTGCTTTATGGATTTTAGGTATTATTCATATAAGAGCAGAAGTATCAAATTACAAGTAAAATATACAGTAAGACAGAATGTGGTAAGTTCTAGGCAGAAAAAACGGAGCAATGAAAGAAAAAAGGGAATGTTAGGAGCGCTATTTTAATAGAGCAGTTACTGATAAGTTAACTTTTGAACCAAAAAGCTGATAAAATCCTGAGTCACCAACTATTTAAGGGGGGACATTCCAGGTAGAAGGAACAGCCAGTGAACGGGCCCTGAAGGAAAAGCATCCTAGACCCACTGGCAGAAGGCAATCAAGGAAAGAGAAACGTAGTATAGGATGAAACTGGAGAGGTAGCAAAAGGCTTTGGAGATGTGCTTGGGCATGCTTAGTATGTATGGGTGAGGCAGGGGGGCACTGCCCTATACCCATTTAGGATTGCTGGTGTAAGGCATTTGCAGTTGCAAAGGGACCTCAAGATCAGAGATACTTCAGGCCAAATGTCAGTGTATATCCTAGTATTTTAAGTTTTCCAAGTTTGCAGAGGTTTATCTGGTACAGCATGATGCACACTGCACCAGGCATAAGTCAAAAGGCATTTCTTTGATCTCATGCACCTGTTTAATACCTTATAGGACTGCCTGTGTGTCAAAGCATCTTGAGGCGAGTGTCCTTGCCTGATTTACCTTTGTATTTTCCACAGCACCTAAAGAAACTTTCCGCAAAGTAAATAGCCAAAAACACTTGTTGAATGCACAAGTGAAATGTGTAATTAGAGGTCATGAGGGTGTGATGATATATAATGACAAAAATGTTACCTAATGTGTAATCCTAATATGTATCACAACTCTTCATGGTAAAAAATATTACAACATGTCTCTTGTAAGATCACATCTTTGAGCCAGAGAGGACTGGCAGACATAAGTGTTTTCACATCAGATGAATGTGAGCACAAGGAGGAAAGAACATTTTTTTTTAAAAAATCACTTTTTCTTCTTAGGTAATGAATATAGAGGCAGCATTCAGCTCATCATTTCAGATTGCTGAGTCATTTGCCACTTGAAATGAATTGAGGGCTGTTAAAGGTTTTATAGAAGAATTCATTAAATATGTATTGAGCCAGCTTAAGATGGAAAACAGTTCAAACAGCAAAACGTTTCAGTTTATGATGGAGATGTTTTACTCCCGCCTGGATTCTGTCCTCCTTTAGTCCATTCACGCTGGCTAGGCTCGAGTCATCCCTACGGGTCATGGTAATTGCTGCAACTGATCACAAGGCTGTTCTGAGAGCCAAGTGCAGCATTGTGATTTCAGCCAGGTGTTCCCTCTCCCAGAAGGCACAGTGTTCAGTGAGATCTGTGCATTCACCTAAGTGCTGATATCTTCTGATTGCCTGGAGGTGGGATGTGGAATAAACACATGCATATGCATACATGTGCACACTTAGTCACACATGTAGACGCATGCTCACATGCACACAAGGTGTCCATATTCTTCTCTATGCACTATTGTTAGCTTTGGGGATCAGGAGGTGGTGGAAAGAAAGGAGAGTTGGGAAGCAACGTAATATGATGGAAAAAGCAAGCCGCTTAGAATGAGACAGACCTGGATTCATATTCCAGCTGTGCCACTTTGTAGTTAAGTGACCAGAGTCAAGTTACTTAATCTGACCCTTGTGAACCTATCTATTAGTACAGGTTTGAAAATAATACCCATCTTTGTGTCTAACACTTAGTGAGTATAAGTATTTCTGCTATAATGTTTTAGATATATTTCTGACATTCTGAAAAATCCTGCTTTACATATAACAAGATAAAGGAAAAATAGAGTTAGGCACACTCTATTAAAAATATATACAGTTTGGTAACCAAACACTAATAAAAATTGTAAAAAATAAAAAAACAAAACAAAAAGGAAAACCCCTAAACTAGCAATTAAACAAAAAAGGTAAAAGTCCTAATAAATAAAAGGTAAATATAAAACAAACAAACAAAAAGATTCAGGTAGCTTGACCCAAGGGAGCATAAGGAAGGATGGCAACACTGAGCATGGAGGCCAGGTCAAATGCATAAAGATCAGGAAAGCCACCAATATGCATTTCCAAAAGAGAGCATTTGGTTAGAATGAGCCGAAAGAAAGAAAATGGGATAAATGGACATTATGTACAACATTGCAATTTTTTTTCCAGCTTGCTGAATTCAGCCGCATTGATATATTTTGTGTTCAGATGTTGCTCCTTAGTGGCACAAAATTTAATGGGCTGGGAAAAAAATCACTTATTAACCCACGGGATTTCTGCATTTTATTGGTGGCATTCCCTTATGTGAGTGAACTAATTTGCATTACAAAAATAAGATAGAGAGAACAGACTGTACTTAATATGCACTTCTGAATGCAATAAATAGTATTGTGAAGAATTATGTGATGGCTCAGATGATACAGTGAAATGCTTGGCACAGTGTCTGACACAGAGGATATGATAAATAAATATGTTTCTCTTAAAAGATAAAATCAAGATGGGTATAAGTGTTTAGAATCCTGTCCAGAAAAGGGACCAACAAACCAAGAAGGTGAAGAACTTTGCTCTGTTTAATACTAGCCTGGAGTAACTCCAAGTCAGAAATGGGACACAAAGTAGTGCTGGGGAGGAGCAGTTGTGACATGGAGAAAATTATTGAGAGTCTTCACATGCTGAAGAGGAAAATCAACAAATATTGAAAGTCCCGATAACATCTTGATATCCAAGACAAATGAAGACTTTTCAACTTGCCAAGAGATTTCTTAATTACAAATTATAAACAGTCTGACATGGAGAAGCTTGATAAATTAGTGAAAAGCATTGTGCTTCTCCACACTGGGAAAATTGTCTACACTAGGACTCTGAAGAGAAACCCTCTTATTTCCATTCTTTGCTGTGATATTACATTAGATGTTTTCACCTAGCTGCTTATCATTTAAAATTTAGCCTTGATTTCTAGATTAAACTTTTAACATTTATAATGAGAGTAAACATATTGTAAACTATATAACAATCTATAGTTTATAAAGCATATGGAATTGGGATTATTACGAAATCACAATGGTCTGTGAGAGTTGGATAGAAAACATAATGGGAAAATCTCCCCATCCTCTGATTCACCATGAGCAACCTAAACACAAGCTTTTTGAGATAAATTTCATACCATCACATCTACTGATTCAGTTATTGCTACACAGTTGATATACGGAAAAATCAATTCACCCAGGATGGGCCTCCCAGGCAACAACCTTCACAGGATAGCTAACGTGCATTTAGTGGTAGGCTGGGAGATGACAAAGAGGCAGCCCTTGTTTTTGAGGAACTCATGATCGGGGTGGTCTGTCCAAAGAGAAGGATGTTTGGGGGACATTTGGAAGGACAGTGGGGCGGCTCAACCTGGAGATTAAGGGAAAGATTCCAGAGATTGAAGATGTGTCTGCGGAGTCTGAAGGATACATAAGAGTTAACGCGGCAAAGAAAGATGGAGTGTGTGATGAGATTAAGAGAACAGGATGAACAAAGACAGGAGGCCTGCAACAACTTCAGGAAATGAGCAGGGAGTTGAGCAAGAACTTCAATACCACTGGAAGATAGAGGTAGAGAGTCAAGTTAGATAACTATGGCTGGTTTATGTGGCTCTTAAGGTGAAAGGAGTGTGGGGAGGTTGGTTCTTGCTGGATGGAGAAAGAAATGTGTCATGGGACCATGCGAGTGTAGACAAAGGTGATTGGGCTGCATATGAAAGACTGGAAGTGTCATTCTGTGTATTTCACCATTAAAAGGAAAAGTCACACCATTCAAAACCAGCTCTCTCTAAGGCATGGGACTTAGTCACTTCCAGAATATTCATGTTTGCTGAAAGGCTACTGGAGCCTTTTCCTGAGTCTGATCCCTGGAAATAAGCTTCTGAGTTAGATGATGTCAGCTGAACTTGAGATGCAAATTATACTCCGCTGCTCACGTGGTTGCTATTTTTAGCCCTTACAGTGTGTGATTTCTCTCAAGGACAACAGGAATGTTCATAAACTATGCATAGGTCATGATGGTGCTTAATGGAGGAATAACCATTTGTTAACAGAGCATTAAATGTTTAAGAGTCCATTAGCATAAAATCTATTTTAAAATTTGGGAATATTTTCTAACATGCCTCATTCCACAAACAAGATGAGTGTTGTGATATTGAAATCCATAAGGGTGCCTAGTCTTTTGACCCTACCAGAGTCTGGTAGGTTTTTCACCTATTCTTTGGAAATGTCACATTTAGTCACTCTACAATGATCAGTTAAACAGTCAGCTGTAACACCTCATGGGTCCCTTAGAACTCATGAGGAACAATTAGAGGCTGAATCACGTTGCGATCCTTTTATGAGTGGAGGTGGAGGGGGTGTGCCATTCCTTGTTAAAGAGGGGCCACTGATCATTGTAAAGAGGACACAGCATGAGCCGCCTCAAAGAAGCCAAACATGGCTGGGACTTCCATTTGCATGTGTTCAGAATTGCTGGCCATGGTGTCAGATGTTACCTCTCTGTATCTCAGCAAGGGAAACTGAAGGAGGGTTGATAGGAACAGGAGGCAAAAAGAGAAAGAAGTGGGTGGTGTTGCTATCTAGAGCTTTGCCAATCAAGCTGAGAAGAGCTATAAGGTAGTAAGAGCCAAAATCTCTCTAAGCCACATCCTCCCTACTCCCATGGCCAGTTCAAGCAGGGCTCACTTTCATGCCAGGGAAAATGGAGGCAAAGCTGAACAGCAGATCAGAAAATGAGGTTAACACAGGGAACCTCTCAGACCAGTTCAAAAATACAGCATTTCTTCCCACACCATTCCTTCACAGAGCTGAGCTTTGTCACTGGGAAGGAACCTGTAATTTATAATGCTTGAGTGTGAAGATTTAACTTCTCAATCTTGTAGGGTTGGAGCACCCCAAGTCTGTGGGTAAGGCCCCAACCTTGACTCTCCTGAGATGAGGGGAATGCAATTTCAATGCTTTGGCCAGAGCATGGAATGAAATATTTATTAGAAACTTCTGTCCATTTTGTTTTCTCATAACACTTGAATTTCCATTTTACAAATAACCCCAGAGGCTTTGGACAGAGAGTATTTCTGAAAGATCAATGGTAATTGCAAGAGTACAGAAGAGAACAGGTCATAAATTGGCATTGCCTTTTTAAATTAGAATAACTAGTGAAAGTCATAGATCTTAGGTATTTGGAATATTCGGTCTGGTCTGGCAGGGACCTTAGAGACAACTGAGATAACTCCTTTGTTTTGCAAATGAAGAAATTTACACAGGTTAAATTATTTGCCCCAGGTAACAACTCCGGCTGGTGACAGAGCTGGTCCTAGAAACCAAGTATCCTAACTCCCTGGGAAGAAGTTTCATGATTAGTCATTTGTTATCAATAGCAATCAGAATAATAGCAATTACATTTCCACAACCAAACAGCTTGAGGTAATTTTGTATTTGAAATGGAAAATGATTAATACAAACCTAAGAAAAAGGAGGGTGATCATATATTAAGTATATATATATATATATATATATATATATATATATATATATATATGTATAATGCTAAAAATGGTAAGTTGAAATTTTGGGGCTCACATTAATATTTTCTTGGGCTAACTTAAGATGTGTTTTAATTAACATCATTGATATAATTATGTACTCACGTATATTTAACAAACCTCAGTTACTTGTATTTATCATATTGAAAAAATGAAGCATATGATGTATTAAGGCCTTTGGTAATTACATTATTCATGGTCCTGATACATTATAATATTTTGTATCAGTTTGTATTTGTCTTCCTACATCTCAAATGCAAAACAACCTCCCTATTGTTATGATGCATTACACATCAGGACAAGCTCATGTCAAAACATGCAACATTTAAGATTCAAAACTCTGTGAGTTTAATAGACTTATTTATGACCCTGACTATTTCACAGACCTTGTCACATTTACTAAATTGTGTGTTTTAATTTGCCAATGTACATTGGTTTTAAAATAAATTTCCAGGGTTTAATATCCATTAAAAAAAGGTAAAATGATTTTAACTACTTAATCACATTCCTATTTAGATGACCTCTGTAGGTGTGAAGTTAATACCTTATTGAAATGAGTGAGTAAAGGAAGGGACAGTTCACATTATTTATGTTAAGTGCAGAATTTCATTAAGGAATGATTTCTTTGTATTGCTTCTCTTTTTTTACGTCCTTTTCCACACTCCAGTCCAGGGAAAGTCTTACAAGATACAACTGAAGCTGACATTTGAATACATTTGTGCCTTAGTCACGGGGACACAATGGAAATGACTAGAAAGAAGTTATCTTCTACTTTTCCCTGTGATACCTTAACCTCTGTGACTTCTATTCCTATCAAGAATACTAAGAATTGGGGTGAAACTGTGGGAGATTGTGTCTTCTTTTATTTACCACACCTGCTAATCCATGTAAAGTTATTACAGTGATTTCATATCAGGGCTTTTATTTTTCTTGGAAAAAAAATTAATTGCTTTAACAAAGATACTACCTTATAAGTCTTCATTCTTCTTAGTACCCATTTTTGTAACATAGCTTTTTGTTTAGAAAATGTTCTGAAGTCTTTTGGTAAAGAGATATCTCAAAGAAGCACTACATTCTAAGATGCCTAGAAACATGTCTCCCTTGGATGTCTCACCTTGCCATCTATAATCTTACAAAATGTGAATCACTTATTGGGGAGGAGAGGTGGCATTCACTGTCTGCTGGGAACAAATAGGCATGTCTGGATTTGTATACTAGCCTTGCCTCCACAGTGGCCTTGCAAGTAAGAATTAATCGGGGTTGCAATTACTAATGTCGTTTCTGCACTCTTTGTGCATGTGTGTGTGTGTGTGTGTGTGTGTGTGTGTGTGTGTGTGTGTGTATACCCAAGCAAAATGACTGGATGTGAATATTGATGGGATTTATTACTATGGACCCACTCTGTAGGCCTTGAAAAACATTAGGCTTCTCTTCAAATCAAACAGAGGTGCCAGGTAAGGCATATGAATGAAATACACGATTAAGAGTATTAATCCTATTGAATTTCAAGTGTTTTGCTATAATCTTGATACAGGGTAGTTAGGCCTAGAAAACAAAAAAAAAATACTAATAATAATTTGAGAGTTCGGTGGATTATTGTAAACCTGTTGGAAAATTGCTTTTAAAAATACAAGTGTGACAAATGATTGTACAAATAAATTGTGGGCCGTGTTTTCTTATTCATTAATTTGTTCATTCATGCAATAGGTGTTTTTGATGGCCCACTACATTTCAGGCCTTCTTATAGGCAGCTGAGATAGAGTAGTGAACAAAACAAACAAAAATATTCGCTGTCATGGGGCTTATATTCTTTGGAAAAGAAAATCAGTATTAGTCATTCATTGTTAAACAATTCCTAGGCTAAGTTTAGATTAATAAGTAGTGATAGTCTAGTAAGCATTCACAAATTTCTAGATGGAACAGTTTTCCAGTAACATACATATATTTTATATTCAGATGCTGATTATTGCTTTGCTTATCACTGCCTGAATCCCAAGAATCAGCCCATCGCATTTGGACCCACTGAGCTGAGTTAGGGACTTTCTCCATTTCCAGCTTCATATTCCCAGAGTCCACAGTGGTTGAACTGAGCAGACAGTGCTGCGTTATTGCCTTCTGTTTGGCTTATTACCACCATGACCTCTAGATCTCTCTCAGTACCAGCTCTAAATAAATTTAAAATTCGAATCCTTGGGTGTCAGGCATTGAGAAAGAATATGGACTTTGCACTTGACCTCATAGCTTTTTATTCCAAGTTTATACTCAATACATTATAATAGAACAAATCTCAATCTTATAGAGTTGACGAGGAATGATCTATATAAATTAAAATGTGCCAGCTTTACTGTAGGGGAAAGCTTGGCTTGCTGTGTGGAGTCCTGGGAGTTGGATTATTAGCCATTTTGAATTCACATACCTGAATGCAAAGGCTTGGAATGTTATAGGTGTTTATTCAGAACCCAGATCTGTGCTCTTGCAGAAGTTACCTCCATCTCTTTAACCAAATCATGTTCCTACATAAAGAAAAGTGGATTGGCTCAGTACCAAATACCTCTAATATTATTGACCCCATAGTCATGATCCCAGTGCTTTGCCATATCTTCTGATCTTACCAGCAGGTGAAATTTTCTTGCAAAAATGAAGATCCTTCTTGAGTCCTTGCTGAAAGCATCAGCATTTGCTACTATGCCTTCAAAGAAAAAAGAAAAAATCTGCCCAAAATATGTTCTTTTCCTGGACTTAAATCCTTTATAGCCTGAAGGCAAATGGGAAGGTAGAGCTGGGTTTTCTCTTATTGAGTTTTTGATTTATCTGTACACTTTCCTGGATCAGTAGTGTATCAACGCATGTCCCTACAGTCCACTTAATGTGGCATATGGGAATCTTGTAGCTATTTTACTGCCATTCCTGGCTGTGATTTTTGACAAAAAAGATCATGTCTTGTACAGGTACATGAATAATAGTCACAGTGCTAAATATGGGGTGTATGCAGTTCTTTTAAAAACTTACCTCAATTCCAGGTACATTGAAGGGAGAAGGTTGGCTGTCTAGATTTTGAGGCCTGAGTATCTTTTGGAGAAATTCTGAGTCAAGTTTCAGCCATTGTGATGCAAAGAACAAAACTGTATGTGGGACTGAAAACAAGGAAGTCACAGGAAATTTTTGAATGTACAATGATCATTACTCCTTTCTAGAAAGGAAATTTAGAGGTGGGAGGGGAGGTAGCAGTTTTTAATAAGCAAGAGAACTTACTTATGAGACTTGTTTTGAGTCCCCACAAGGTGGGTAGATCACCATACTTGCCCTCCAGAATCTTAAATGTTCCTGTAGAGACCTTAACTGGGTTCAGTCATGTATTCAGTCCAGATGCTCTCAGTAACCCCTTGCTCTCTCAAGTCTGCCTCCTTGGAACAAACTTCCCCTGTGTGAATGGTAGGCAGAGCATACATTCCAAAAACAGGAGGAGTGAGGAGCCTCCAATTGCTTGGGTCCAGCTTGTGGGTCAACCAGAGGAAGTCATGTCCTCTTGAAGACGTCATCCAACAGAAACTAAAACAGAGAGTTTAAGTAATCTGCTTGAGTTCACACAGTTGGCTAGTGGTGGCTCTAGGATTCAAACCTAGGCACTAAGACTGCAGAGACAAAGATGGCAGTCACAATGGTATGCAATGCAGTCTCTCCTAACAAAGAAATCTTCTAGGGAAATTGTGTAGGACCAGGCGTAAGATTCTCAACCCTGGCTACTCATCACACTCATCTGCAGAGATTTTAGAAATTTCTGATACCTTCTAGAGAGGAAATTGAAACAAGAAGCAAATAATTCGGGTTGAAGCTACTTCCCTGAATTTTTGCATGCTGCCTTTATCAGCCAAGGTTTATTTATCAAGCATGTGCCACTGCACTATGTGTTGGGACTGTGGTGTGAAAGACTGACCAGATTCTGGCCTCACAGAGCTTCTATAATTGCAGGCCATGTGTATACAGAATTATACAAATTACACAGAAGTCCAGGTGGTTATGAGAGTGTTTAATAGAAGGACCTAATGGTGTCTGATAGAGAAGTCTTCCTTGAGGAAGTGATATTTGGGCTGACACTTGGATAGATGCTTGAGGTTGGCTTATTCTTTATCATATGTTGATCAAAGTAAGAAAATTCCAGGAATCTGAAGTCTCTATTATGCCTGCCCTCAAAATAAATATTTTTTAAAGTCAAGCTGGATGCAATATGATTTTGGCTAAAAATTGATAATAGTTATTGGAAGCAAAGTAAGCGTTCACCATGTATTATAGTGGAAGGTATGTTTAGATTTTTCCCCAGCTCTGCCTCTGTTCACTCCCATCCAAAGGAGAATAGGTAGAAGTCACCCATCTCCTCTTCAAAGTGGAATATGAAGTTCCCAGTTAGTGGCATTTTGGTAGCATTAGTTTCAGAAAGAGGCTGGAAGTTTGCTGGTGTTCCTATAAACACCAGGTCTACCTTCCCTCTCCTTTAGGCCCCTGACCTCCCTCCAGGATGAGCTCCTAGACTCTAGGTGGTCTCCCTAACTCCTGTCTCTTCCCTAGTGAATGCACTCTCCATGCTACTGCTGGGGTTAACTCCCTAAAAAGCAAATCTGATGATGGCACATTTGATGATGATATTGTCTCTTAAGCCACAACACAAGCCCTTCATGATCAGCCTCCTTCCCCTACCTTGTCCTCCCAGTCAGTTCAAAACACCCTCAAGGGCTTCCCTGGTGGCGCAGTGGTTGAGAGTCCGCCTGCCGATGAAGGGGACACGGGTTCGTGCCCTGGGCCGGGAAGATCCCACATGCCGCGGAGCGGCTGGGCCCGTGAGCCATGGCCACTGAGCCTGCACGTCCGGAGCCTGTGGCCCTCAACGGGAGAGGCCACAACAGTGAGAGGCCGGCGTACCAAACAAACAAAACACCCTCTAGCCGCAGGTACTGTGAACAGTTGCTAGAGCAGATCACACTCTCCCACACTCCAGTGCCTTTACGTTGACTGTCTCATCCACCTGAAGTACTTTTCTCAGCCTTCAACCTCTACCTTGTTAACCCTTACTTATTCTTAAACACTCAGGTCTAGCTTCAGTTTCTTTAGGAAATCATTCTTACTGCCCCGGTACCAGGGAGATATCTGTCTGTCCTATGCATTCTCATTGCACCTGGCATGTTTCTCCCTCATAGACTTATCTCACACCATCAAATTGATGCCACTAGCCGTGTGTGGATATTTAAATTTACGATGTAAACTGGCACAGCTACTATGGAAAACAGTATGGAGGTTCCTCAAGAAACTAAAAATAGAACTATCATATGATCCAGAAATCCTACTTCTTTTTTTTTCTTTTTTTTTTTTTTGCGGTATGCGGGCCTCTCACTGCTGCGGCCCCTCCCGCTGTGGAGCGCAGGCTCCAGACGCGCAGGCTCAGCGGCCATGGCTCATGGGCCCAGCCGCTCCGCGGCACGTGGGATCCTCCCGGACTGGGGCACGAACCCGTGTCCCCTGCATCAGCAGGCGGACTCCCAACCACTGCGCCACCAGGCAAGCCCCAGAAATCCTACTTCTGGGTACACATCCCAAAGATACAAAGTTATTACCTCAAAGAAATATCTGTACTTCCAGTTCATTGCAGTATCGCTTACAACAGTCAAGGTTTGGAAACAACCTCAGTGTCAGCCAACAGATGAAATATATATAATGGAATATTGTTCAACCTTATAAAAGAAGAAAACGCTGTCATTTGCAACAACATGGATAAACCTGCAGGGCATTATACTAAGTGACATAAGCCAGATAGAGAAAGACAAATACTACATGGTATCACTTATATGTAAAATCATTAAAAACAAGTCAAATTTATAGAAATGGAGAGTAGAAAAGTAGTTGTCAGGGACAGGGGTTTGGGGAAAATAGGGAGAAGATGGTAAAAGGATACAAACATTCAGTTATAATATGATTAAGGTCTGAGGATCTAATGTATAACATGATGACTATAGTTGATAATACTGTACATATAATTGAAATTTGATAAGAGAGTAGAACTTAAACGTTCTCATCAAAAAAGAAAAAGTAAATATGGGAGGTGATGGATGTGGTAATTAACTCAATGGAGGGAAACCTTTCACAGTATATATGTATGTTAAATCATCACGTTGTACACTTTAAATATCTTACAATATTTTTGTCAATTACATCTCAATAAACCTGAAAACTAAATTTGCAATAATTAAAGTTAAATACAGATTTTGTTTCTCAGTCACACTGGTGCCATTTTAAATGCTTAATAGAATGTGCGATTACGGGTCACCAAACTAAACATCAGAATTGTAAAACCTTTTCAACATTGCAGAAAGTTCTATTGGACAATGCTGTTACCTTCCTCTTTGGTTTGAACATCTTGGGGTCATGCGTTTCCACAGTAGATATTTGCTGAAAAAAATAGTAAATTATTAATACCCGAGTTTCATATCTGTTCTGTTACTTCATATAAGCAATCAAAATCTTTTTATTTTGATCTAACAAAGCACATTTTGACCAAAGGGGATTCTGGACAGGCAGGATAAAAAGTTAGAGAAGAAAAGAAGGATAGTGCCCCTGGTATATCTCTTGTCTTAAGCTCTGGAAAGGATCAAACTTCCATCCTGTCTCATTATTAGGAAGGAAGACAGTATAAGTTTAGAGTCTCATTCTGGGAAACCATTCATTTTACTTTTTTTTTCTGAATTGGGTGTGAGAAATGATAGCAGGTACAAATATTGCTTACAGAAACAGGCTCTATTGTTTCTCCTACAAATAAAGTCCCCTAGACCGTGTCACTTTTTGTTTAAAGACAATACTAATGGTAGCCTAAATATTTAGTTTTAATTGCTAAGGGGAGTGAATGTTCAGCTTAAAGTGGTAAGAGGAGAAATTGGGGTGATTTAAGCTATTCACCAGCCATCGACCATGCAATTAGCTAGTTTAAAGATGTTCCTTTAAGCATGGACTGTTCTCTAGGATTATAAAATGATCAGAAGCAATGCCCAGATCTAGGAGGATCAAGTGTAATGAGCAAGGAAAATCTATTCTCCAGAAAAATAAGTGAGGCTTTGGGCCCTCAAACCTGTTTTATATAAAAAAGAGGCTGATCCTGAAAAGAAGGAAACATGAAAGAATAAAAGGAAGTTGTTTTTGGTTGTTGCTTCTGTTTTGTTTTCTGAATGCAACTGCACTATACCATCTCCTAATTCTACACTTAGTTTATGGAAAGTATTCAGTGATCCCGTTTTCATCCTTTTCAAGTCGGATATGCTTCTAAGTTGTATTGGCTCTCTCAAACCTTCATTCTAGGTAGCCACTGGTAATTGGTGTAGCTTCCAAAGTTTGAAATAAGCCTAGGAGTAAGTCCTACTTTTAAATGACTCATAATTATTGGCAGATTCAGCTGGATTTATATGATTTAATAGTTGGTCCCCACTTTCTCTGTTCTTCTTCCTCCATTGACTTTGGATGGAAATTTGTTTAGTTAAAAAAAACAAAACAAAACAAACAAAAAAACCCAGACCATATTGTGTTTACAATTCTGAATATAACCATTTGGCAATATGACCAAGCGACTGCTCATACCATTAGTTGAGTTAATCTAAAGACAGCCAATCCTAGCAACTGTTTGGGAATTTTTTAAGGAGAAAATTAGTTAACAATAGCACAGGGGAAAAGAAAAAACAACCTTCGTCCTACCACCCCCAAAACACTGCTTTTGTTTGTGTCTATAATTTTCCAGCATCTGTCTACATGTATACATATCTTATCGATTGTAGTTTACATACTACTTTGCATTTGTTTTTTTTCTCTCTCTCTTAAGATTACATTTCAAACATTAAAAAAATTCAGTTTTGGAAAGCGATAACTCTAGTATCACTCTGCAGTAGTTTGAAGAGACATTTACTGCCTAAGGAATCCCATCAAATCATTCCAGGCTTCTGTCAGGCTCCAGTGACACCCTGTAGGAGGTAAGAAATAAAAAAAAAATAATGTAACCCTGTGAGGGAAGAAGACAACAGAGTTGCCAAGTGCTATTGTCTGACAAGACATCTTTAGAGAGGCTAGGATGAAAACCACACAAATTACTGAAAGCAATTTAAGGAACTGGAGATCTTTCAAGTGTGGGAAAGGAAGATGTAAAGGATAGTGGTGTCTGGAGGAATCTGTTCTTTTTCGCAAGAATATGTGGTAAAGGTGGTTAGCTAAGTGAGTTCGTATATTTGCAAAAGAGTGTCCTCTTGGTCTGGGAAAGAAGGGACGTGCCACTCACACTGCATTGGAGGGGAAAGTGCAGATTTTGTCCTGCACAGCTGAAGGCTTTTGTGGCAGGGCTCACCCATCCCTGCCCTAGTCAGACATCGTCCTTGCCTTGACCTTTCAAAAAAGTGTCTGCATTTTCTGCAGTTGTCTGAGCCATGCAGCTTCTGAAATATCCTGTCTTTGTGAAAGTGCACTGCTACCTGGCATAGTAACATAGCAAACACACATGCATTCTGTGTGTGCATGCTCTCCATCTGTTCAAGGGGTACAAAGACACACTTTCTACCTCTTTTCTACTCTTCTGCCATGCTCGGGTTTTTTTCTTAGGATATGGCTCTCGGAAGGGGAGAGATCTAGGTTTATCATACAGCTGATGTTACAGGGAAAGCACTGTGGATTTAACTCACCTTTTGCCTTGGTGACTTAGACCTCAGTAAACTCAAACTCAATTTTTGCTCTTCAAATTGACGGGTTGGAGTGAGAGGAAAAATGAAAGAGTGAGCCCGCTCTTTTCTTGATGCCTTCTGTGTCCCTGGCATACCTGATTTATTTATAGAAGGGTATTGTCATGCTGGAAAAAATCATCACCAGCCTGAATCCTCAGAAGGAAGCTGAGGGTGATTTTCTCATAGTTCCAGGCTCCTGGGTTATGCCACATTCTCTCTGTGTGCCCTTGACATTTCTGGCTCTCTGTTTCCTTTCTTAAAATAAGAGGGATGGACTTTATAGATGTCATCTAAGTTTGTTCTACCACTTTACAGTTCAATGCTTTATTTATGGTTGGCCTGCACAGTGAGGATAATGACACACGTAGAAGTTAATAAGAGGAGGTGGGGGAAGGTAAAATTTGGCAAGGGCTTATAGGGTGCTGAGCACCAGGTTGAGCACTGCATCTATGTGATATCCTTTAATCCCTAACTATGGGGTAAAAAAAAGTCTCACTCCCAATATAAGATGAAGAAATAGGTCAGAGATAGATAAGTGGCCAGTGTCTTCATGCCAGCATGCTGCAGAATCAGAGAAGGAGCACAACTTTCTTTGACTCCCACGTTCAGCCGCTTCTAATTCTGCTTTGTCAGTACCCTGCTGCCCACTCCCCGGCATATGGCCTGTGCCATCTCGTCTCGTGCAGAACCCTCTGATCTGAGGGTGTTGCAGGAGAGCATGGAGAGGACTTGACCACCAATTGACCCATGAGCTGGACCCAGGAAGTAGGAGGCTCCACACTCCTCCCCATCCTTGGGATCTATGATCTGCCCACTCTTCCCAGAGTGGGAGCCTGTTTCAAGGACGCAGCCTGGAGAGAGCAAGGTGTAATTGAAACCATCTGGACAGTGTACATGACTGAGCCCAGTTACGGCTTCTTTATGAACTTTTAAGATTCTGGTAGGCAGGTGCAGACATCACTTGTCCTGAGGGCACCCAAGACAAGCCTCGTAGTAAGATCTCTTCCTTGTTAAAATTGCCACCTACGAATCTGGAGTAGCTGTCTCTTTCTCCAGTCTCTCCTTGCTCTGCCTGTAGGGGGACCGATTTCAGATTTCACCTGGGAAGCTCCCAAGGTTTAGAACCAACAGAGGGAGAAGAGTGGACAGCAGAATACCGGTCATGGAGCAAGCTTTGGAATCAATACCTAATTTGGAAAGAGATCAGAGGAACAACTCTGAATGATCTTTGTACTTTATTTTTATTAAATGAAAAGCATAAAAACATTAAAGGTAATATTCATAGTGAGACTCTCCTAATCCCATCATCTGAAAACAGCTATGTTAATTATTGCATGTTTTATACATCCATAACTATTTCATATATTTACAATTATAGTCTCCCTGTAGCTTTTGCTCTGCCATTGTAAAAATTAATGTTATTTCATAAACATTTTGAGGGGTGCTTTAGCAGTCCCCCTTTATCATGTTCTACCTCTAATCTCCTCTATGTAACACATGCAGAACATATGGCAAAGAATAAAATGACTTCAGACCAAATAACAATTTTCTAATAAATTTCTGTTTGGAATATGTCAAAAACTGTACATATTGACTCTATACAAATGAAAACATATTAATTCTATAGAAATTAAGATAAGGTTTCAATTTCTATCTTTCTCTCTATATGTGTATATATATATATATATATATATGCACACACACACATCTTTTTCTTTTCAAACAAGGCATTTATGGTTGATTCACTTTGCAAATAAGTGCACCTTTGAGTCATTGATCACACATGTTAGCATAATGTCACACCTAAATTTCATTAATTTGATAAGAAATCTATACATTTTTAGCTCTGTTTGCCATATATAGAAATGCATCATATACTCCTAAAAATTTGGAAAGCAAAGGCTTCAGTTAGTCTAATTCTAATTAGAAGAAATAAATGGTGCATTATATGGGAGGAAAAGCCAGGCACCATCATTCACTCCTACAAGTTTGCCATGTTAATTTTCTTTCTTTTTTAACATCTTTGTTAGAGTATAATTGCTTTAATATGGTGTGTTAGTTCCTGCTGCATAAAAAAGTGAATCAGCGATACATACACATATATCCCCATATCTCCTCTCTCTTGCGTCTCCCTCCCACGCTCCCTATCCCACCCCTCTAGGTGGACACAAAGTAAGGAGCTGATCTTCCTGTGCTATGTGGCTGCTTCCCACTAGCTATCTATTTTACATTTGGTAGTGTATATATGTCCATGCCACTCTCTCACTTCGTCCCAGCTTAACCTTCCCCCTCCCCGTGTTCTAATGTCCATTCACTATGTCTGCGTCTTGATCCCTGTCCTGCCCTTAGGTTCTTCAGAACCATTTTTTTTTTTTAGATTCCATATCTAGGTGTTAGCATACAGTATTTGTTTTTCTCTTTCTGACTTACTTCACTCTGTATGACAGACTCTAGATCCATCCACCTCACTACAAATAACTCAATTTCATTTCTTTTTATGGCTGAGTAATATTCCATTGTATATATGTGCCACATCTTCTCTATGCATTCATCTGTCGATGGACACTTCGGTTGCTTCCATGTCCTAGCTATTGAAAATAGAGCTGTAATGAACATTGTGCTACATGACTCTTTTTAAATTCTGGTTTTCTCAGGGTATATGCCCAGTAGTGGGATTGATGCGTCGTATGGTAGTTCTATTTTTAGATTTTTAAGGAACATCCACACTCTTCTCCATAGTGGCTGTATCAATTTACATTCCCCCTAACAGTGCAAGAGGGCTCCCTTTTCTCCACACCCTCCCCAGCATTTATTTTTGTAGATTTTTTGATGATGGAAATTCTGACAAGTGTGAGGAGATACCTCATTATACTTTTGATTTGCATTGTTCTAATGATAAAAGATGTTGAGCATCGTTTCATGTGTTTGTTGGAAATCTGTATATCTTTTTTGGAGAAATGTCTATTTAGGTCTACTGCCCATTTTTGGATTGGATTGTTTGTTTTTTTGATACTGAGCTGCATGAGCTGCCTGTATATTTTGTAGATTAATCCTTTGTCAGTTGCTTCATTTACAAATATTTTCTCCCTTCCTGAGGGTTTTCTTTTCGTCTTGTTTATGGTTTGCTTTGCTATACAAAAAATTTGAAGTTTCATTAGGTCCCATTTGTTTATTTTTGTTTTATTTCCCTTTCTCTACGATGTGGGCCAAAAAGGATCTTGCTGTGATTTATGTCATAGAGTGTTCTGCCTATGTTTTCCTCTAAGAGTTTTTTTGTTTGTTTGTTTTGTTTTGTTATTTTTTTGTTTTTTTGTTTGTTTGTTTTGTTTGCTTTGTTTTGTTTTGTTTTGTTTGTTTTGTTTTGGGTTATCTTGTTTGTTTCTTTTGTTTTGTTATTGTTTGTTTTGTTTTTTTGTTTGTTTTGTTTTTTGTTTGTATTGGTTTGTTATGTTTGTTTTGTTTCGTTTTGTGTTTTTTTCTTTGTTTTGTTTTGTTTTCTTTGTTTTTTGTTTTGATTTTGTTTGTTTGTTTTGTTTTGCTTGTGTTGTTTGTTTTGTTTTGTTGTTTGTTTTGTTTTGTTTTTTATTTGTTTTATATTGTTTTGTTTGTTTTAATTTGTTGTGTTTTGTTTTTACTTGTTTTGTTTTTGTTTGTTTTTCACTGTTTTTTTTTTGTTTCGTTTTGGTTTCTTTGTTTCTCTGTTTCGTTTTGGGGGTTTTTTGTTTGTTTTGTTTTGGGTTCTTTTTGTTTGTTTTGGTTTGGTTTTTTGTTTGTTTTGTTTTGTTTCTGTTTGTTTTGTTGTGTTTTGTTTTTGTTTGTTTTGTTTTGTTTTTTGTTTGTTTAGTTTAGTTTAGTTTTTGTTTGTTTTGTTTTGGTGTTTTTTATTGGTTTCATTATTGGTTTTTTATTGGTTTTTTGTTTCCTTTTGTTTTTTTTGGTTGTTTCATTTTGGTTTTTTTATTGTTCGTTTCGGTTTTTTTTCTTTGTTTCGTTTTTTTTTTTCTTTGTTTCATTTTGGGTTTTTTGTTTTCTTTGTTTCGTTTTGGGTATTTGTTGTTTCATTTTGGTTTTTTTGTTTGTTTCATTTTGGGGTTTTTTGTTTGTTTCATTTTGGTTTTTTATTGTTTCATTTTGGGTTTTTTTATTTGTTGCGTTTTGGGATTTTTTGTTTTGTTTTGGTTTTTTTGTTTGTTTGTTTGTTTTGCTGTTCGCAGGCCTTTCACTGTTGTGGCCTCTTTCATTGCAGAGCACAGGCTCCAGATGTGCAGGCTCAGCGGCCATGGCTCGCAGGCCCAGCCGCTCCACGGCATGTGGGATCTTCCCGGTCCAGGGCATGAACCTGTGTTCCCTGCATCGGCAGGTGGACTCTCAACCACTGTGCCACCAGGGAAGACCTCCTCTAGAGTTTTATAGTGTCTGGCCTTACATTTAGGTCTTTAATCCATTTTGAGTTTATTTCTGTGTATGGTGTTAGGGAGTGTTCTAATTTCATTCTTTTACGTGTAGCTGTCCAGTTTTCCCAGCATCACTTACTGAAGAGGCTGTCTTTTATCCATTATATATTCTTGCCTCCTTTATCAAAAATAAGGTGACCATCTGCTCATGGATTTATCTCTGGGCTTTCTATCCTGTTCCACAGATCTATATTTCTATTCTTATGCCAGTATCATACTGTCTTGATTACTGTAGCTTTCTAGTATAGTCTAAAGTCAGGGAGCCAGGTTCCTCCAGCTTCGTTTTTCTTTCTCAAGATTGCTTTTGCTATTCGGGGTCTTTTATGTTTCCATACAAATTGTGAAATTTTTGTTCTACTTCTGTGAAAAATGCCATTGGTAGTTTGTTAGGGATTGCATTGAATCTGTAGATTGCTTTGGGTAGTATATAGTCATTTTCACAATGTTGATTTGTCCAATCCAAGAACATGGTATATCTCTCCATCTGTTTATATCATCTTTTATTTCTTTCATCAGTGTCTTATAGTTTTCTGCATACAGGTCTTTTGTATCCTTAGGTAGGTTTATTCCTAGCTATTTTATTCTTTTTGTTGCAATGGTAAATAGGAGTGTTTCCTTAATTTCTCTTTCAGATTTTTCATCATTAGTGTATAGACATGCAAGAGATTTCTGTGCATTAATTTTGTGTCCTGCTACTTTACCAAATTCATTGATTAGCTCTAGTAGTTTACTGGTAGCATCTTTAGGATTCTCTATGTATAGTATCATGTCATTTGCAAACAGTGACAGTCTTACTTCTTCTTCTCTTATTTGAATTCCTTTTGTTTCTTTTTCTTCTCTGATTGCTGTGGCTAAAGCTTCCAAAACTATGTTGGATAATAGTGGTGAGAGTGGGCTACCTTGTCTTGTTCCTGATCTTAGTGGAAATCGTTTCAATTTTCACCACTGAGATCAATGTTGGCTGTGGGTTTGTCATATATGGCCTTTATTATGTTGAGGTAAGTTCCCTCTATGCCTACTTTCTGGAGACTTTTTATCATAAATTGGTGTTGAATTTTGTCAAAAGGTTTTTCTGCATCTGTTGAAATTATCATATGATTTTTATCCTTCAGTTTGTTAATGTGGTGTGTCACATTGGTTGATTTGCGTATATTGAAGAATCCTTGTATCCCTGGGATAAACCCCACTTGATCATAGTGTATGACCCTTTTGGAATCAGAGGAGAGTTCAAATCCCAGCTTTTTCGTATAGTATTTTCTCATATTAAACATGTCACGCCACTTCACTTTGTTTCAAATTTCTCATCTATCAAATAGTGTTAATAATACCTGGTTTTCAAAGTTGTGAATAACAAATGAAACAAGACTGGTCACAGTTACTGATACATAGTAAGCTCCCAATGAATACTAACTAAAAATGTATTGGCTAATATAATAATGTATAAAACCCAGGCTTGTGAAGTATGCTTAATCCATGTGAATTGTAATTATGGATATTAATATTATTATGTATCCTGTGTGATGCTATCCTTATAAGGAAATGATGATCAGGCTTCAGGGAGCAGTGGGTAGACAGGGTGGTGAGCTTAGAGAGAATAGAGGTTTGTGTAGAAACCTGAAAGTGAATAGACACAAGTGAGCACAAAGTTGGGCAGAAAGACCATCATCCACTGATCCGAATATACAATGGCTTAGGAATATACATACCCTTAACGGAGTGTATGGCAAAGTATGGCATGTGGGGAAATGAAGGACAAACAGTACACCGTTAAACTGGCAAGAATGCTGCCAATATTTAGTACAGTTTCAGCCAAAAGCCAGAAGAGATATTCTTTGATTCCCAATTAAAAATAACATTTTATTTCCGAGATTCTAAAATGAAGTCTAAAGATGTGGTTTTAGCCCAGGACAGGAAAATGGATGTAAGGCAGGATAGATAGAAATTATCCAAACATAAATAGCAGAAATAATTGAAGGAACTTTTAAATATGCAATACAGTATTGTTAACTACAGTTGTTAAGTTGTACATTTCATTCCCAGAACCTATTTATCGTATAACTGAAAGTTTGTACATTTTGACCCCCTTCATCCAATTTCCCCATCCCTTACCCCTCACCTTCTGGCAATCACTAATCTCATCTCTTCTGTGAATTAGATTTCCTTAGCTATAACTGAGTTCATACAGTATTTGTCTTTCTCTGACATTTTATTTATCATAATGTCCTCAAGATCCATCATCAATATTGTTGCAAATGGCAGACTTTCCTTCTTTTTATGGCTAAATAGTATTCCTGAGTGTGTATGTGTGTGTGTGTGTGTGTATCTCACATTTTCTTTTTCCATTCATTCATTGATGGACAATTAGGTTGTTTCCATGTCTTGACAATTGCAAATAATGCTGCTGCAATGAAGATAAGGGTGTAGATATCTCTTTGGGATTGTTCATTTCCTTCAGATATATACTCAGAAGTGGAATTGCTGAAGCATAGTTGCTAAGGGAATAGATCTGAAAAGGTTTCATCTCAAGAAAAAAAATTGTAACTTTGTAAGGTGATGGATGTTAACTAGACTTATTGTGGTGATCACATCCCAATATGTACCTATATCAAAGCTTTATGTTGTATTCCTTAAGTTTAATGTTATGTGTCAATTATGTCTCAATAAAACTGGAAAAAATAATTGAAAGGAAATAGAAACAGCGTGTTTTGGAATGTTTGGTATTATTGCCATTTGTGATCTCTTCCATATGTCTGATGCTTTTCAGACTGTGAAACAATATAACCACATTGTTTATTTAATCATATTAATGATGTAATAGATAGATTGTTATTTTTATTCTCCTTTCTTGCCGATAAGGGAAATGAAGTCCAGGGTGACTCTATGATTTACCCAATGTTACACAGAAGAAAAAGGTCAGTCTCAGGGCTGAAATCCAGGCCTATGAGTGCAACATCCAGACTTACTAAACTATAAAAAGCTGCTAGTTAAACTATATTTCTAACTTACTTATATTTTGAAATCCCAACTAGGTACATTTTGGAATCCCTGAAATTCTCTGTTTTAGTATAAGTCAGTAATGAACACGAGCAAACGAGACAGTACCCTTGACCTTAGTTGGCTAAACACAGTAGGCTTGACAGTAAAAGGAAATAAACTGTAAGAAAACATTTTATAAATACTAGTTCTTATTGTGATTAATACTCAATTTTAACTTATCATGTTATGGTACAATCACAAATCACTCAACAATCAGGCTAAAAGCAAAAACACGGGAAGAAAGAAAGGAGGAGTATCATTAAATATTTTTTACTAGTTGTATTTGGACTTAAAATAGAAACCATCTAGAAAGACCATATGGTTAGCAGATGCTATTAAACGGGTGCTGAAGATTCACTGGTGGGATCAGGAATAGGGGTCAATGGAATAAATATCTCCATAACTGAAGCAACCTCTGCAGCTGGCACTAAGGCACTGACGTGATCTGCAAAGGGAATCCTTTCCGGGGAATAAGGCTCTGCTGTCTCTTCTGATGGGTCCTAATATATTTAAAATTTAAGACCCTCTGATGACAATACATCCCATTTGGAAAAAAAAAATCACACAAATTTTGTTGCATGTAAGAACTCATGTGATCCCCAGGCTATAAGCACTGATCTCATGAATCATCAAGTATCCCCACAAGAAAGGAGGTTTATTCAACCTCTTTTTTTTCATAAATCAGTTCATTGAAAATTAAAGAGTTTACTTGACTCACCAAAGGTCACTCAGCTAGAAAATGGGAAGTCTGGGACTGAAATCTAGTACTCTATCCACTATTTTACCCGTTCTTCCTTGCTCAGAGGTGAACATTGGATACACATTGTGTGTCAGCCTTCCTCTGGGGTGGGAGCTAAATTCAACACATTTATTGAGTCTCTACATTTTACCAAGCACTGTGCTAGGCACAAAGATGTAAGTCACAGTATGCACACTCAAAGAGCATACAAATCTAAGGGAGAGATGGATCAGA
This sequence comes from Pseudorca crassidens, assembly GCF_039906515.1. NCBI lineage: Eukaryota > Metazoa > Chordata > Mammalia > Artiodactyla > Delphinidae > Pseudorca > Pseudorca crassidens. The sequence continues at coordinate 103,432,659 of NC_090304.1, forward strand.
CTCTACTTGATGCCCACGGTTTCTAGACTGTTGCAATTTCTCCTGTTTCTGCAATTTCTCCTGGGAGTGGTTTCAGCTCCCAGCTGTACTCCATTACTTGCTAGTCATGATACTCACTGGTCATCACAAACTAACATTTTATTTTACCTACTTGGTTTTCTTTTTACATCCCCTTCTTTGTATCACCACAACATTGCTTATGATGTATTTGCTATCACACATTCTCTCCCTCTCTCTCATTTCATGAAAAATATGTTCCTCCATAAACCCTTCCATGCTTTCCTCATACCCAGATATGTTTCTTTCCACTGAGTTCACATCATACCCTGTCTACATCATGTTCATGTCATCTATAACTTTTTATATTCTGTTATACTTATGGATATATGCATCATCTCCTTGACTAAGCTTTAGATCCTTGGGGCAAAAATGTAAGTCTGACTTACCCCTATATTCTTAGCATCCTTAGAAGAGTCATCACACAGAGTAAAGTCTCACCACATAATCATGTAAATGAACCTAGAATTACATAATTTATTTAATTCAATGCTCATGAGTTGAATATTTACTCTAAGCCTGCTGTAGTGAGTAAATATTCAGTTTTTATTGATCACTAAACAGATTCAACCTTGAGCTTGTGGATGTGATTGCTCCTTCTGACTTGACTCAGGGGCTAAACCTTCAGGGAAACTGAGGGGACTCTGGGGGAATTGTGGGAGCAGTGGTGTCTCCATCAAGCAGATCACTGAGTTTTTTTGTTCTTTTTCTTTTTTGCGGTACGCGGGCCTCTCGCTGTTGTGGCCTCTCCCGTTGCGGAGCACAGGCTCCAGACGCGCAGGCCCAGGGGCCATGGCTCACGCACCCAGCCGCTCCGTGGCATGTGGGATCTTCTGGGACTGGGGCACGAACCCATGTCCCCTGCATCGGCAGGTGGACTCTCAACCACTGCACCACCAGGGAAGCCCCTGAGTTTTGTTTTTTAAGGTTAGACCTTAGAGAGAATTCTGGACACCAGAAGACACTTCTTTCTTTCTCAAGCTGGATCTGCAAGGAAATATAAATGAACCTTATTTTTATTTGACTCCCTGAAGTCATTAGCTCTGGTTTAAGCTTTTGAGTAAGTGTTTTTGTCATGAAGCAGTATTTTGCTGGGTATCCTTGTGTATCTAGCTAAAACTGAGTTCACAGGTTTGAAGGGGAAGTTGCTTTGCCAACTTTCTTCTTTCTTTGTAGTGAAATATTTTCTCAAAGCTAGATTTGTGTATTTACAGTCTCCTGTGCTATTATTTAAGCCATTTTTTTATTCAGTTTCTATTAATTTCTTTACTGTCTCTCTTCCATATCTAATGGCATTTACACATGACCCATTAATTAATACCCATACTGCTTGGTATTTACAACAGTGATTTCCAGTTACATAGAACAAAAAAGGGAAATGCTCATCAAAAGATGACATAGGACTCTATTGCACAATGGATCAGCGTTCTGGCTGGTAATTTACTTTCTTCACATTTCTTTTTCTGAATTTATATGAGCACAAAACCAACCATGTCCAATAGGGCTTCATATAAAGTCACAGCCCAGGTTATGTCTATATACTAATTGTAAAAACTGACGTTGGCAATTCCTTTTACATTTCACAAACTTCTTGCACATGTATTATCTTACTTACTTCACACAACAACACATCAACAGGATATTATTGTCACTATATTATGGATGGGGAAACTGAGGTTCAGAAGGTTTGAATAGATCTAAGTTTGAACCAGGATGTAAGCCCAGACTTTTTTTTTTAACCCAGAAGACACACACACACACACACACACACACACACATATATATATATGACTCTGCATTCTGAAAGTAAACTATATGCAGCAATTCTGTACTGCCACTGAATATCCAATAAGAGCTAAAATCCACCAAAAAACAGAGTCCCCAGGCAGATCCTTGTATGTATGTTCATAGTGAGTATGTGACAGAGAGAGCATCACAAATCAAAGATGAAAGGGTCAATTATTCAATAAATGGTACTGGGAAAATAAGCTAGGTTTATGAGTAAAAAGGAAATCAATTTAGATCTTCTTATAAAACTAAATATCAAAATAAAATCTAAATGAATTAAAGACTCCCATTAAAAAAAGAAATAAATTGGAAGAAAATATAAATGAATAATTGCCCAATCCTTGTTAAGGCAACATTTCCATACTTAAAACTAAGTACTTAAACTTTGAGTACTTAAACTTTGAAAGAGACCTCAAAGGAAGCAATCAATATACTTGACTAGATAACATTTTAAACCTCTTTATGTCAAAACCTTAAACAACCAGTAATAATAGTAGAAAACATTTGGAACATGTATGGCAGAAAAAGCTTAACACCCTTAGTATATGAAAAGCCCATATCAATCAATGAGAAATCATTAAAACAGTTAAGAAGAGAGAATAAAGGAGGAATATCAATATGTGAAAATCTGTTAAATTATTAATCAAAAATATGAAATCAAAGAAAGAGTTACTTTTAAAAATTAGGTATACAATGTTTGTAAAGGTCCAGTGAGATAAATAAACAGTTTAATTGACATATACATACATAAGTTAATATAGCCCTTTAAGAATATGATTGAGCAGCATATATAAAGAACAGGACAATATTCGTATCTTTAACCTAATAATGCTGCTTTCTGGAATTTATCCCAAATGTAATTAAATATAAACAAAGATATATACATAAAGTATCAATTACAACCTTATTTAAGAAAACACATTAAAGGAGAAATCCTACCTATTGTAGTCATAATTCTTATTGCCAAGAATAGGGCTTTACACTAGGTAGTAGCTTCAAAAAATCAGTTGAGTGGTGGAATTAACTATGGGTCACAACCTAATACGTTGATGAATAGTTAGGTACATTATAGTATATCCAAATAATTAAATATAATCATTAAAATAAATGTTTTGAAGAATTTTAAATGAAAAAACACTATCGATGTAGCCTTTTTAAGAAAACAGGATATAAATTATACATGCAATATAATAATGTATGTATATATATTTCAAATATATATACATACATATTATCTCAGAGAGAAATTTATTTCCTGGAGTAAGAAAGTACTGGAAGGCCCATTCTTTCATGTCCAGATCGTTCTGCTTCTTGTGACTACCTTACAGTGAGCAGACAGCCTGGTATCCATGTACCTTGTATCCTGGAAGTTGCATTTAACCTTGTCAATCAACAGACTGGCATTCTGATTTTAAAATAAAATTTAATTTCTAATTAACCCAGTTCTTTCCTCCAGAGTCTCTTTCGTTTGACACACAGAAGGGACTTTTATGCTTGACTTTCATACGTACCATAACCTTAAAACACTCCAAAAAATATAAATTCTCACCTAGCAATCTGTAATCACTTTAATATGAAGACTTAAAGGACTGTGAATTTTCTTCGTCTGTTACTTAACATATGGTACCTTCTGATTCTGTTAGTATAATATGATAATTACAAATGTACATGATTTAATTATCATGTTTACCATGCTGTTTGTGGGCTCATGATTGTAAAAACAAGAAATTTGTTCCCTATATAGCTAATAAACCTTGTTTTGCATCACAGCAAATTCCACATTTCCCTCATTCCATTCCCTCTCTCCCCTCCCCCTGCCACCTCTCCTTCCTGGGTCAGCCTTTTGGCCAAACTGACCCCAGGACAGCACATTGCCCTGTAGAATGCTCCCTTCTCTTCCCTGCCAAGCTCAGCACACAGTGAGCTGTCTCTTGGAAATATTTTGATAAATAAATCACATTAAGATATTAATTTACAGCAGCTTAAAATCTTACTTTTTCCGGATTACATGTTTTAACAGGAGAACTGATAAATCAACTTAAAAACTAAAACTCTGGCAGAAGAAATCTTACTATGAAGTGAAATCTTATGAGTTGAAATACTTTTAGAATTGACTGTTTTCCCAGTGCCCCTCAGCTCATGTTGTGTGAGTCCTGTTTGTCTTGGTGGCATAGCCATTCTTTTACCCGTAACAATAAGTCATTAGGAGGCTGCAAAATGTCATGCTTTCCCAAAGCCACGAGAAACCAAATTTGAAACTCAGAACCACAGATTATTTTCTAAGTGCTTTTCTATAATTTTATTGTCTGCAGTAACATTTTGGTTTGAGTCAAGCTTGACTGCCTTAAGATATTTAGAGGAAAACAAGAGCAGTAACTACAGCTCATTATGATGACAATAAAACCAATTTAAGTGAACAAGAAATACTGGGTCCACACATACTCAGTGGTCCATTGAAAAGATGTGAGGCAGATAATAGGAAGTTAATTGTTGAATGTATAAATGAGTGAATATTTGCACATACACACACATTGCCCACACACTCTCATCCCATGTATGCAGACACAATCATACACATTCACTGCACAGACATACAAATATAGGCACACATAGTTAACATGGAGACAAAATCATTTTTTGAGATTTGGGGAACAAACATTTTTATATGTCATGCTTACCACTCACTGTGTATACTTTGCTTTTCTGAAAGATACCAGCAAGGGGACAAAATAATGCCAGTTCCTTTTTCTTTCTCACAAAATTATGAATCTGATCAATTGTCAGGTTGATGGATCCATTTATTTAGGAAACTTTAACTTAACCCCCTAAATGTTTGCACTAGTTATTATTTAACAATCCTAAATCTTGAGGAAATTATTATGGCCCAAGAACCTCTCTGAGAAATTAGGTCTGGGATACATTTGATCCTGTTAGGTTTTTCTTAGCTAAAGGATGATCTCTAGCAAGACTCCAACCTTGTTTTCCAAGAGCCTCAGGTCAACCAGACACAAAACTCACCTGTCCTCACAATTCTGGATTTAGAGGTATTTCTGGATGTAAGACCATAGGGAAATAGTGTGGAAAAGAAAGAGAGTTAAGTAGAACATAAATGCTCTGTCCCTCACACCTATCCAGGAATGACTTCATTCCACTTCAGTATTACAAATTTGAAGCACTGCCAGCCACCAAATTCTCTAGCTTAAATTATTACACTATTAGATAAGTCTCTAGCACAGACTAGGAGACAATCAACTTTCATGAATTAGCCCTTATTTACACAATTCTCTTGAGAAAGTATTTGACTAACACTGGATACTGTGGAAGAAACATTATTTTATTCAGTCTTCATTCAACAAAAATCCATGGAGCACTTACTATATGCCACACACTATTCTAGGTTCTAAGGATAGAGCCGGTAATAAAACAGCACCAAAAAATCCCACTGACGTTAAACTTATATCCTTTTGACAAAAACTAAACAAAATTTAAAACATGTGCGATCCTCTCTCAATAGACCAGAAACACAGGTTACATGTAAAGTAGTGTTTAGTAGGCATGTTAGTGGTATGGGTGGTGGCTTGGGGGACTGATGTAAGGCTGAGGCAGATTAAGCACTGCCTCTTCTTTTCCTTTCATAGGCTAATTTGAAAGGGACCAGCGATTGTGCAACTCTGATAAGGTTGCTTCAAAAGGGTGGTGTGACTCTTTGGCAGGCTGTGAGTCCTGCCCGTCCTGTTTGTAGGCACAATGAAAACCATATGAAAGTCAGCTGCATTTTGATGAAGGCTGCCAAGAAAGCTGTGCACCAAGCTACTCATCATACTCTCCTCTTTGTTGGGTTTATTTTTGTTGTAAAGGCATAATTGTATCTGCCAAGAGCCTGCAGACTCCCCACAGTGGGGTAGAATTCAGCCCTGTTTCTCTCCCTGTGAGTAAACCGGACCTGCAGAGCAAGTAAGCTTTCACAGGACAGTTCTTGCATCTGCCCGGTCACCTTGAGTTTAGGCTTCAGTCTTCAAGAGAATGTTCCATAAACTTATCTCAAGGCTGATAAAGAAGGTGACATAAATGGATGAGTATGAGGAACGAGGATGGTCATCTACAAATGGAACCCAACAGGTTAGGTTAACAGGAGGTCTGAGCTTGCATAGAAATGGATGTAGGTTCCTGGGATGCAACCACACAGCTCAGTTCATAGCCGTCCATTGTTCAAAAGTTTAATGTAAAAGTATGAAGTGAATGCAATTTGTTCTAAATTGCTTTGTTTGATCCCATGACTCAGGAAAATTATTCCTCAATTCAACTTATACTTGAAAGAGAAAGGCCAAAAAAAAAAAGCATGTTTTTTTCTTGGAACTACAAGAAGGAGTTACAGAGTCCACTCATTATAGAATCCACTACACTCAGGTCACCTGATCTGGACAATGACCTTAAAACTAGGCTTCCCCTGGTAGTTTCATTACATAGAAAACATTCTGTGATGATATCAGCTAATGGAGCTTAAGTATGACTACTTACAGACAGGAAGTTTTTGATTTTCATATATTGTCATTGCCTTATGTCTATAGTGCATATAACTTCTACAATACCCTTTTTAATGCATCACACTAAAGATTAAAGGAGAAAAAAATCATATGATTATATTAAACAGAAAAATAAAAATATAATACCTATTCATAAAAATGGTTTCTAAAAATTAGGAAAAGAGGAAAAGATATTTTATTTAAAAAAGTGACTACACTAAGACTTACCACAAGCACCATATTTTCAAAAAGTAGAAGCATTTCTGCCAAAGTCAGGAAAAGTCAGGGATACCTACTATCATCTATTCACTTCTTTCCAACATTATGCTGGAAATCATATACAATTCAATAAGATGAAAGCAAACTGTGTAAAGAAGGAAAGAAACTGAATTATCATTTTTAATGGATAGTATTCTAATCCCTAAGTATCCAATATAATTCATAAAATATTTAAAGTAAGAGAATTTAGTAAGACAGCTATATTAATCTCAAAAACTGATAACATTCCTATTCATTGAAAGCAACCAATTAGAAATATCATTTTAATAAAATGGTAACTATTTACAGTTGAACTAAAGGCCTATTTACCTCTGTTCCTACTACCCCATACGGTATGTTCAGATTTCAGCAAAAATTTACAAGGCATGTCGAAAATCAAGAAAATACAATTCTGAAGAGGCGAAGTAATCATCAGAACCATACTAAGGTTATGACACAGATGTTGGAATGATCACATATGCTATAATTTGTATTCTAAGGTTTCTAAAGGAAAAAGTACACAGCATGCAAGAAGAGTCAGGCAATATAAACAAAGAGAAAGAAAAATCTAAGAAATAACCAAGAAGAAATTCTTGTAATCAGAAATAATGTAGTAGAAATGAACAATGATGGGCTCATTGGTAGATGATATATTTAGGAAAATAATCAGTAATATTGAATATAGGTCAATAGAAGCTACCCAAACTGAAATGCAAGGAGAAAAATATAATAAAAACAACAAACAAACAAAGCAAAACAGAACATCTAAGAACTGTGAAACAATATAAAAAATGAAAATAATAAGAATTCGAGAAGAAGAGAGGACAGAGCAGAAATATATATATATATATATGGCAGAGAAACTTCCAAAATTAATGACAGACACAAAACCATAGACTTAGGAAGTTCAGAGAAAATTACATAGAATAAATATAAACATGTAAACACATATACACTTACATCCCTAAGCATATCATATATGAATTTCAGAAAATCAAATAAAGAGAAAATCTTGAAAGCTGCCTGAGTTAAAAAATACTTTACTTATGGAAGAAAAAGGCCATGAATTATCGTGTACTTCTCAACAAACCATGCAGGCAAAATACAGAGTGTAGTGAAACTTTTAAAATATTAAAAGAATAAACCACCAATGTTAAATTATTCTGTATACAATAAAATTATCCTTCAAAAGTGAAAGAGAAATAATTAATCAAACAAAAAATGAGGGAAATTCAATACTAGCAGAACTTCCCTGCAAGAAATAATGAAAAGAATTATTTAGGCATAAGATAAATGATATAAGTCAGAGACATAGATCTAAAGATAGAAAATGTTGCCAGAAAAATAATAAATGAAGGCAAAATAAAATCTTTTGATTTTCTTAATCTTTATTGATCTAAAAGACAGCTGGAAACAAAAGTTGGTTTTCAAAAACTGATAAACCTTTAGTTAGATGAACTAAGAAAGAAAGAGAAAAGGCTCAAATTACTAAAGTCAGAAATGGAAGTAGGGGCATTACTACCAATTCTACAGAACTGAAAATGATTATAAGAGAGTACTATGAATAATTATAAGCCAATAAATTGGATAACGTAGATGAAATAGACAAATTCCAAGACCTACCAAGACTAAGTCATGAAGAAATAGAAAATCTGAATTGACCTATCCAGTGTGTGTGTGTGTGTGTGTGTGTGTATGTGTGTGTGTGTGTATGTGTGTGTGCATGTGTGTTTCTACATCATCAAGCAATTAACTCAATTCTGACACTATTTACCTGGAGACAACATCAGATCCCACAGGCTAAGGTCTCAGTGCTACAAGACTGCCCCCCTGACTTTGGATGTTAGTCTCATCCCCTGTGCTTCTGGCTGTAGACCAGAGGTTCCAATGACCACCACCACCCCCACTTTGGGATGGATTAATTTACTAGAGTTGCTCACAGAGCTCAGGAAAACAGTTTAATACTGTTTCCAATTTATTATAAAAGGATATGATAAATGATACAGATAAACATCTAGATGAAAGAAATGTGTGGGAATGTTTATGGAGCTTCCATGCTCTTTAAGCACACCATTCTCCCTGAATCTCCACATGTTCACCAACCTGCAAGCTCTTAGAACCCTATCTTCTGGAGGGGCGTGGGGTGGTTATGGAGGCTCCATACATAAGCATGATTGATTAAATAATTGGTCATTCGTGACTGAACTCAATCTCCAGCCCCACCCTACAACCCAGAGGTTGAGAGGTGGGATGGAAAGTTCCAACCCTCTAATCACATGGTTGTTTCCCTTGACAACCAGCCCCCATCCTTTGGATATCTAACAGCTTTTCCAAAAGTCACCTCACTAACATGACAAGATACATTTATTGCTTTTAACACTTAGTAAATGCTGAGGGTTTTAGGAGTTCTGTGCCAGGAACATGAACAAAACTAAACACATACTTCTTATTATAAATCACAATATCATAACCTATAACTAGTAAGGGGGTTGAATCAGTAATCAAAATCTCCCAACAAAATGAAGCCCTGAACCTGATGGCTTCACTGACAAATATATCAAACATTTAAAGAAGAATTAATACCAAATCCTTCTTAAACTTTTCCAAAACATTGAAAAGGAGGGATCACTTCCTAACTTATTCTCTGAGACCAGTTTTATTCTGATACCAAGTCCCAAGACACTACAAGAAAAGAAAACTACAGACAAATATCCCTTATGAACACTGATGCAAAAATTCTCAACAAAATACTTACAAGGAGAATTCAGCCAGATATTAAAAGTGTTAAGCACCATGATCAAGTGGGATTTATTTCTGGAATGCAAGAAGAGTTCAACATATGAACATTGATTAATGTAATACACCACAGCAAAAGAAGAAAAAAAAAAACATGATCACCTCAATTAATGCAGGAAAACATTTGACAAAATTCAACACCCTTTCATGATAAAAGCAATTGACCTAGAGGTAGAAGGAAACTGCTTCAACATAAAAGCCATATATGAAAAACCCACAGTGAACATCATACTCAGTGATGAAAGATTGAAAGCTTTCCTGTAAGGGCAGTAACAAAGTAAAGATGTTTGCTCTTACCTCTCCTATTCAATACAGTACCAAAAGTTCTAGCCAGAACAATTATTCAAGAAAAAGGAATTAAAATTATCCAAATTTAAAAAAATTATCCACATTTAAAAAGAAGTAAAACTACCTCTCTTTGCACATGGTATAATCCTGTAAGTAGAAAATCATAAAGATTCCACAAAAGGACTGTTAGAAATAATAAATGAATTCAGCAAAGTAGCAGGATACACATCAACATACAAAAATAAGTTGCATTTATGTACACAATAAACAATCTGAAAGGGAAATTACAAAAACAATTCCTTTTACAATAACACCAAAAAGAATAAAATACTTTAGAATTAACTTAAGAAGGTGAAAGACTTGTACAATAAAACCATAAGACACTGATGAAAGACACTGAAGATACAAATAAATGAAAAGATATACTCATGGATTGGAAGAATGAATATTGTTAAAAAGCCAATACTATCCCAAACAACCTACAGATTCAATCCAGTCCCATGAAAATCCCAATGATATGTTTTGCAGATATAAAAAAAAAAATTATCCTAAAATTCATATGGAATCTCAAGGGACCCTGAATAGCCAAAACAATCTTGAAAAAGAAGAACAAACCTAGAGGACTCCCACTTCCAGATTTCAAAATCTACTACAATGCTACAGTAATCAAAACATGTGATTTTGGCATAAAGATAGACATACAAACCAATGGAATAGAATAGAGAGACCAGAAATAAATCCTTGTATATACAATCCAATGATTTTTGACAAATTACAAATGTATGAAACAACCATACTGAAGGGAGTGGTGGGGAAAGGGGCTGACCTAAGTGACTGGACACAAGTGGAGCCTGTAATACACATGACTAAAAGGACTATTTACAGCAATGTTGGTAAAGATTTGGGAGTTTTGTTTTTTGTTTGTTTGTTTTCCTCATGAGGGTACAGGTTAACAATTCTTAAAAAATATACTATAATTGAACAATTAAGTATGTGGATCCAGGTTGATGGAATCCAGGTTTCTTACTGTTGGAGTTGGAGGTTACAGATATGTAAAGAGAGAAGGCTACTAGAATAATCCATGTTTTTATGGATTACTGTTGAAGACATTCATGTCAACTAATGTTTAACTTAACATAGATAGAGATGGATACATAAGAAAACGAATATGGAAATATTTATAAATATGTATATATGGAGGGCTTAATATACATACATACTTCTCCCTTCTTTGGCAGCTGATGTGGTCTAAAAATAATGGTGTCCCAGTAACAAAGAGTAAACTCAGTGCCTAAATCTTTTTTTCTAATACCATTTTCCACTAAAAGGGACAGAGCTGTTGGATAAATGGCTGATTCTAGAACTGGGCAGGAAACACACAAGGTTAGCCTGGTGCATGTTGCAGTTTCAGTAAGGAAGTGCTCAAAACAAATAAGCAAACAACAAAAACAAAAATAACACAGTAATAGGGGAATGTCACAGGGACACAAAAGCCAAATAAAAGAGCTCTCAAAGGCTAATGCTGGAACAAGTTGAGTAACAAAATAAATAATATATGTTTGTACTATAACTTAAACATAAAATAATTGTCTGTGAATCCATAGTGATATAAATAATTGAATAAAAAATACATGGGAAAAGAAAGAGTAACAACAGCATCATGGTGATCTAAGCTGTTTCTCCTTTTTGTCCTCCCTTTTCACTTAAGAATTAGACATTCATCCAGGAACAAAACCACCTTTGCAGTAGTTGTGGAATCCAGCACCATACATGAAGAACCTCAGAAGGAGTCTCACCTATGTGTGCCACTGGTAATAGACAGACAGACCTCAGTACAGACTCTGAAATCAATGGAGCAGCAAACCTGCCCCAACTCCTTTTATTGTGGTTGGAAAAAAACCTGTAGTACTGACCTGGGCAGATACCCACAGATGAGAGAGAAATTGTAGAAGTCCAGCCTTCCCCAGGGGAGATCCCAGAACAACTTTGGAACAACAACAACAAATAAACCAAGCAGGCAAACAAGTGCATTTGGATGCAGCAGAAATGGTAAGAAGAAATTTACCAGCCCTATCCACCCCCTCCCCTGAAGGCAACACTGCACTGGGCTGCACTTTCAGGCTGGGTGACTTCTCCCACAAGGGAAAGGGTGGCTGTGTACCCAAATACCCCAGTGGTGTGGATGCAGCTGGAGAAACACATTTCTCTCTAGCAGCACACGGAGTAATAGAGAGGATCTCTTTGGCTGGGAGAAGGGAGGAGATCAGGAAAACAGCAGATAAGAATATCAAAGGGTATTAAAGGGACATGGTTCCACCCCTGAACCTCTGGAAGTCCCATACCTGGGGATCTCCCTATGAGGTCTATGGGCACCCCTAATGCCCTAAACGTAAACCAACACCATCTCCAATCTGCAGCTGACGCCTTGTGCATACTCCTGAGTATGGAGGTGAGTGTGATCTCCAGTAGACAAGGAGTGAGCTTAGAAAACAAGACAGGGTCTGTGGGCAGAGGCGAAACCACAAACTTTAGCTATAGTGCCACCTTCTGGAAAATAAAACCAAGGTTTCCAGTAGCCAGCCTGGTGTATTGTAAGAATCAGAGATGACATGAAACCTTAAGAATTCTGCCACAAGAGGGTTAAAGAAAGTGGAGCAGTTGTACCTATATAAAGGTGGAAAAACCCCAGATAATAAAAGTATCAACAAGTAGAATGCCCAATAGTTAAACAGAAAATATTTAAGGAGGTGTCACTACTTTAAATGCAAAGCAGAAATTTACTCTGTAGACAACTTGAGAATCCTAGTGAGGCCCAGGTGTGAATAATCCATCAGTCTATAATGCCTGTGGGACAGGGGCTGTGTTTTATTCATCTGTGTATCCCTAGCATCTAGGTGGGATGCTCAGAATATATTCATTATTGAAAACATTGTGCTATTTGAGGAATTTTTAGTTGGAGACTAACATGCTAAAATCTCCTTTAAGAAGATTTAGAAAATTAATTGCTAGTTATGGTGAGTAGAATAAGAATTTAGAGAGGAGAATGAACTGAATGGGTTAAAGCAACTGAAGAAGTCTTCATAGAGGAGGTAGGGCTTGGCTAAACAGAAAAATAAAGGACTGTTTTATCTATACAATGTTTTATGTTAGCTGTATGATAATCACAAAGCAAAAACTTAGAGTAAATGCACAAAGATAAAGAAAGGAGAAGCAGAGCATACTACCATAGAAAATCACCAATTTATAAAGGAAGGCAGAAGCTCAGGGAAAAAGAAACAATGAAAGAACAAAGCACCCAGAAAGCAATTAATAAGATGACATTAGTAAGGCCTTACATCTTGATACTAACTCTAAGTCAAAGGGATTGAATTCACACTGTAAAGGCACAGAGTGGCTAAATGGATAAAAACACAAAACCCAACTATGTTCTGTGTACAAGAGACTCATTTCAGCTTTAACTAGGTTCAAGGTGAAGTGATAGAAAAAGATATGCCATGCAAATTGGGGGGGGGGGGGAACCAAGGATAAATATGCTTATACCAGAAAAACAGAGTTTAAGTGAAAAAATTATGACAAGAGACAAAGAAGTTTATTATATAATGATAAAGAATTCAAGCCAAATTTTAAAAAAAAGCAAAAAAAAAAAAAAGATAAAGAGGTCAATAGATCGAGAAAATATACAATTGTAAATATATGTATGCACCAAATATGAGAGTACCACTTACATACATGAAACAAATACTAACATATCTGAAGGGAGAAATAGACAACAACACAATATTAGGAGAGTTCAATACCCCATATTTAACAATGGATAACTCATCAGACAGAAAATGCACAGGGAAATATTGTACTTGAACCATACATTAAACCAAATGGAACTAATAGACATTTATGGAATATTCCATCCAGCAGAAGTAGAATTCACATTCTTTTCAAGTGCACAGGAAACTGTTTCCAGAATAAACCATATATTTAAATAAACCAGGGCACTAAACAAGTCTTAGCAAATTTAAGAAGGTTAAAATTATAATAAGTATCTTTTCTGACCACAGTGGTATGAAACTAGAAATCAATATCAAGAGTAAAGTTGGGGCTTCCCTGGTGGCACAGTGGTTGAGAGCCCACCTGCTGATGCAGGGGACATGGGTTCATGCCCTGGTCCAGGAAGATCCCACATGCCGCGAAGTGGCTAGGCCCGTGAGCCATGGCCGCTGAGCCTGTGTGCCTGGAGCCTGTGCTCTGCAACAGGAGAGACCACAACAGTGAGAGGCCCACGTACCACAAAAAAAAAAAAAGAAAAAAGAGTAAAGTTGGAAAATCTAAACATGTGGAAATTAAAAAACATAGTCCTGAACAACCAATGGCTCAAAGAAGAAATCAAAAGGAAAAATTTTTTAAAGTCTCAAAACAAATGAAAATGGAAACACAGCATACCAAAACTTATGGGAGGCTGAAAAAGCAGGGCTGAGAGAGAAGTTTATGGCAATAAATGCATATAGAAAAGAGAAAGATCTCAAATAAGCAACTTAAATTTACACCTCAAGGAACAAGAAAAAGAACAAACTAAGCCCAATGTTATCAAAAAGAGGAAATGACAAAAATTAAAGTAGAAATAAATAAAATAGGGACCAGAAATTATAGAAAATATCAAAAACACTAAGTTGGTTTTCAAAAAGATAAAATAGGCAAAAGTTTAGTTAAACTAAGAAAAAAAGAGAAAAGTAAAACAAATAAAATTAGAAATGAAAGCAGAGACATTAAAACTGATACTATAGAAATCAAAGGATCATAAGACCCTACTATGAATAAGTATATGCCAACAAATTGGAAAATCTAAAGAAATTGATAAGTTCCTAGATATGTACAACCTACCAACTCTAAATCAGGAAGAAATAGAAAATCTGAGAAGATCAATAATGAGTAAAAAGAATGAATCAGTAATAAAAAATCTCCCAACACAGAAAAACGCCTAAGATTAGATGGCTGCACTGATGAATACTACTAACCACTTAAGAAGAATTAACACCAATCCTTCTCAATCTCTTACAAAAATTTGAAGAGAAGGAAATGCTTCCAAACTAATTTTGTAAGGTCAGTATTACCCTAATACAAAAGCCAGATAAGGAAACTAAGAAAAGAAAACTATAGACCAATATCCCTGGTGAATATAGATGCAGACATTCTCAACAAAATATTAGCAAACCAAATTCAACAACATACTAAAATGTTGATACACCATGACCAAGTGTGATTTATCACTGGAATTCAAAGATGGTTTCACATATGCAAATCAATAGTGTGATACACCACAAAAACAGAACAAAAGGTAAAAATCATATGATCATCTTAATAGATGTAGTAAAATCATTTCACAAAATAAAACATCCATTCTTGATAAAAAACCTTAACAAATTGGGCATAGAAGTAATTTATCTGAACATAATAAAGGCTATATACAAGACATATACAGCTAACATTATACATATGGGAAAATATTGAAAGATTTTCCTCCAAGATCATGAAAAAGACAAAGGTGTTCACTCTCACCACTCTTATTCAACATACTATTGGAAGTCCCAGCTAGAGAAATTAGGCAAAACAAAGAAATAAAAGACATTCAAATCATGAAGGAAGAAAAACTCTTGTTACTTGCAGCTAATATAATCTTATATGTGTATAGAAAATCCTAAAGACTCAAACAAAAAACTGTTGGAAATAATTTAAAAATTCAGTAAAGTTAAAGGATATAAAATCAACATACAGAAATCAGTTGCATTTCTATACACTAATAAGAAAACATCTGAAAAAGAAAACTATCTCATTCACAATAGCATCACAAACAATAAAACACTTAGAAATAAATGTTACCAAGAAAGTAAAAAATCCATACAGTGAAAACTATAAGACCTTGATGAAAGAAATTGAAGAAGATAGAAAGAAATGGAAAGATAGCCCATGTTCATAGATCATAACAGTTAATACTGTTAAAATGTTCATACTATCTAAAGCTATCTATAGATTCAGCATAATCCCTATCAAAATTCCAATGGCATTTTTCACAGAAATAGAAGAAAAAAATCCTAAAATTTGTGTGGAATCACAAAAGACCCCAAAGAGACAAAGGAATATGAGAAAGAAGAACAAAGCTGGAGGCATCACACTTCCTGATTTCAAACTACACTACAAAGTTATAGTAATTAAAACAGTATGTTACTGGCATGAAAATAGACACATAAACCATTGGAACAGAATAGAGAGCCCAGAAATAAACCCATGCATGATAGTTGACAAGGGAGCCAAGACCACTCAATGAGGAAAGGATAATCTCTTCAACAAATGATGCTGGATAAACATATACAGTAAAATAAAATTAGACCCTTTCTTACAATACTCACAAAAATTAATTTGAAATGGATTGAAGACTTAAACTTAAAACCTGATATTGTAAATCTCCTAGAAGAAAACATAACGAAGAAGCTCCTTAATGTCAGTCTTGGCAATTATTTTTTAGATATGATACCAAAGCACAAGTAACAAAAGCAAAAAACAGCAAGAGGGATTGCATCAAAGTAAAAAGCTTCTGCACAGGAAAAGAAACAATTAACAAAATAAAAAGGCAACCTATGGAATGGGAAATTATTTGCAAACCATATATTGGTTAAGACGTTAATATCCAAAATATATTTAAAAATACCCATACAACTCAATAACAATAAAACGAACAATCTGATTAAAAATATGCCAAGGAACTAAACTAAATTTCTTCTTTTTTCAAAGAAGAAATCCAAATGGCCAACAGTTACATGAAAAGATGCTCAATATCACTAATCATCAGAGAAATTCAAATCAAAACTACAATAAGATATCACTTCATACTTGTTAGAAATGGTTATCACCAGAGAGACAAGAGATAACTAGAGTTGGTGAGGATGTGGTGAAAAGGAAAGCCTTGTGCACTATTGGTGGAAATGCAAATCTATACAGCCACTATGGAAAATATGGCAGTTTTAAAAAAAAAATTTAAATAGAACTACCATATGATCCAGGAATTCCACCCTGGGGTATATATCTAAGGAAAATGAAACCAGGATATCAAAAAGATATATGTACTCCCATGTTCATTGCAGCATTATTTACAATAGAAAAGATATGGAAACAACCTAGGCATTTTTCAATGGATGAATGGATTAAAAAAAAGTGTGATATATAGTGTATATATAAAAACATATATACACATCACATATACACATATATACAATGGAATATTATTTAACCATGAGAAATGAACAAACAAAAAATCTTGTCATTTGTGATAACACGGATGGAACTTGAGAGTTTTATAATAAATGAGATAAGTGAGACAGAGAAAGGCAAATACTGTATGATATCACTCATAAGTGGAATCTAAAAAATCCAAACCATAAAAACAGAAAGTAAAATCGTGGTTACCACTGGGTAGCAGGTGAAGGAATTGGGAAGATGTTCTTTAAGGTTGCAGACTTACATCTAGTAAATCAATAAGTTCTGGAGATCTAGGGCCCAGCACAGCGATTATAGGCAACAATATTGTGTTATAAACTTCAGAGTTGCTAAGAGACTAGACCTTTCCAGCACAAAAAAGAAACTGTAATTAGGTGACATCATAGAGGTGTTAGCTAACAGTTTGATAGTAATCATGTTGAAATATATAAATGTATTAAATCAACACATTATACCCCTTAAACAAAGTTATACAAAGTTATATGTCAATTTTATCTCAAGAAAAATAAATGCAAAAATAATTAAAATTTACTAAATACATGAGGAGAAGAAATAAAGGTCCCATGCAGAATTCTAAATAATATGTGTATATATTCTCAAATACAGTGGAATGTAATTCTCAACTTTAAGTGTGGGTCAAACTGTGATTTAAATCCATTCACCTGCCATCATTTGTCAAGGTCCTTTTAAGACTTGCATGTTTTCCAAGTGGCTCACACCCTAAACAATAATATGTTTGCCCCAGTTATTTTCCAGGAACTTGGAGTCACCTGCATCTAGTTTGAGCTGAGCTGGTTAAGACTATAGAAACACCAACCCTCTCCCAACTGGCCATGCGTGAGTGTCCACTTGGTGACTTTTGCAATTTGCAGAGGCCTGTAGCTTAGTTACACCTATGAAGAATGATGATTATTGCCCTTTTCCCCATCACCCTTCCCCACACTCCCCATGCTCCCCGTGCTTCAGACCACCCTGCTTCTTTTTTTGCTATCCCACAAATAACTTGAGCTCCTTGCCTTTGGGGTTGTGGATCTGAGACTAGTTCTCCTGTTTCTTCCTTGGCTTACTCGTGAATAAACCCCCTCTTTGCTGCAGACCTCATTATCTCAGCATTTTGTCTTGCTGTGCATCAGGCAGAAGGAACCTGGTTTGGTAGCAAATTTGACCAGCCAGCCAGGAGTTAAGTCCAGACGGATCTTTTGCCTGTGGTTCATCAGCCCATTGCCAGTATTGAGAGACTGTAGACAAGCCCAATCAGCTGCCTGTCTCATTTGTTCCAGGGATTGTCCCCAGGATTTCCCCGATGAGGTGCCGCAGACCCTGGGTGCTTAGTTTCCTTTTGCAACAAAGAGGTGGTTTTGGGTTTGGAAGATGTCTTTTGGGTGAGTAACCTCATTAAAGAAATGAACTTGTTCTGTGAATATTGAAAAATCCTTACATCCCTAGAGACTGTCATACTGAGTGAAGTAAGTCAGACAGAGATAAATATTATGTGATATCCCTTATATGTGGAATCCAAAAAGAAAGTGTGCAAGTGCTATAAAACTCTTAGAGGAAAACATAGGCAGAACACTCTATGACATAAATCATAACAAGATGCTTTTTGACCTACCTCCTGGAGAAATGGAAATAAAAATAAAAATAAACAGATGGGACCTAATGAAACTTAAAAGCTTTTGCACAACAAAACACCATAAACAAGACAAAAAGACAACCCTCAGAATGGGAGAAAATATTTGCGAATGAAGCAACTGACAAAGGATTAATCTCCAAAATTTACAAGCGGCTCAATATCAAAAAAAAAAAAAAATACCCAACCCAATCCAAAAATGGGCAGAAGACCTAAATAGACATTTCTCCAAAGAAGATATACAGATTGCCAACAATCTGAAAGGATGCTCAACATCACTAATCATTACAGAAATGTAAATCAAAACTACAATGAGGTATCACCTCATACCTGTCAGAATGGCCATCATCATCAAAATATCTTCAAACAATAAATGCTGGAAAAAGTGTGGAGAAAAGGTAACCCTCTTGCACTCTTGGTGGGAATGTAAATTGATACAGCCACTATGGAAAACAGTATGGAGGTTCCTTAAATAACTAAAAATAGAACTACCATATGATCCAGCAATCCCACTACTGGGCATATACCCTGAGAAAACCATAATTCAAAAAGTGTCATGTACCACAATATTCATTGCAGCTCTATTTACAATAGCCAGGACATGGAAGCAACCGAAGTGTCCATTGACAGATGAATGGATAAAGAAGATGTGGCACATATATACAATGGAATATTACTCAGCCATAAAAAGAAATGAAATTGAGTTATTTGTAGTGAGGTGGATGGACATAAGAGTCTGCCATACAGAGTGAAATAAGTCAGAAAGAGAAAAACAAATACCGTATGCTAACACATATATATGGAATCTAAAATAAAGAAAAGAAAAAGATGGTTCTGAAGCATCTAGGGGCAGGACAGGGATAAAGACGCAGAGGTGGAGAATGGACTTGAGGACAAGGGGAGTGGGAAGTGTAAGCTGGAATGAAGTGAGTGAGTGGCATGGATGTATATACACTACCAAATGTAAAATAGATAGCTAGTGGGAAGAAGCTACATAGCACAGGGAGATCAGTTCAGTGCTTTGTGACCACCTAGAGGGGTTGGGTTAGGGAGGGTGGGAGTAAGATGCAAGAGGGAGGAGAGATGAGGATATATATATATATGTATAGTTGATTCACTCTGTTATAAAGCAGAAACTAACACACCATTGTAAAGCAATTATACTCCAATAAAAATGTTTAAAAAAATGGTGTACAAGTGAACGTATCTACAAAACAGAAACAGAGTCACAGATGTAGAAAACAAACTTATGGTTACCAGGGGCTAATGGAGAGGAGGGATAAATTAGGAGATTGGGATTGACATATACACACTACTATATATAAAATAGATAAATAATAAGGATCTACTGTATAGCACAGGGAACTCTGCTCTATAATCTGTAATGGCCTATGTGGTAAAAGAATCTTAAAAAGAGTGGATATATGTATAACTGATTCACTTTGCTGTACAGCTGAAACTAATGCAACATTGTAAATCAACAATACTCCAATAAAAATTTTTAAATAAAGTTCATGTAAATGTTTAAAATAAAAAAGGAAAAAGAAATGCAATTGTGCCTAAATTGTCTGTCAATTCTGTCCATATCCTGGCTTGGAAACCCACCAGGTGGGATTTTAGCAGACAATATAAAAGGTTATAGCTGCTAAGGTATTCCATACTTGGGTTAGAGGCCTGGGGCTTTGGATTTTGGTCTTGTTTGCTTTTATCTTGTTTATCTATGTTTCTCTATGTCTGATTGTCTCAATTGACAAGAATTGTTTATTGGAGATTGAGCTTCTTGCTGCCCACAGCACGGACATGTAGACAGATTTTATTGTTGCAAACACCTGGAAACAAAACCCCATTCAAAAATGGGATATGTTAATTCAATTCCCTCTTGTAGCCCTATAGGCTGCATTCTTCAAAATTGGGTGACTTTCAGTTATGAATCCACAGAAAAAGAAAAAGATGGTATTTTTTTGGTAACACTGTGTGGCCACAATATCATTTAGGCCCCTGAACAAAATGGCCTGAAAATGGATCTTTAAATTACAACTATATCCTGCAGCTAGATTTATTTTGTAAATGGGAAGAAAAATGGGATGAAATACCTTATGTACAGTCTTTTATGTTATTGTACCAGAATAAACCTGTGCAAAGAAGAGGTAAGGTTATGGCCCAACAGGAAGGGAAGGCAAAGAAACCAGTTTTGCTTGATCCTAATGAAAAGGAGGATGACTTGTTTTTGATCCAAACCCTCTGACTGTTTCTCCTTCACCCCATATGATGGTGCTGCTGCTTTTTCCTTGCCACAGCTTCAGGTTTGGTCCCTCCCACCACCTGCTCTGGTCTCTGAGGGTGGAGAAATCGGAATTGTCTCTCTCTCATGCCTGTCAGAGTACTCAATTTGGCAGGGAACTACCCAAACTCAAGTGGGGCAATATCCATTACAACAAGTCCCCGTTGGAGGTATAAATGTTGAGACTGGGCAGCTGATGGAATTGATCTGGATCCATATGATTTAATGTGGCCCTGCCGGTCACCTTATAATACTCCAATTTTACCAGTCCAGAAACATGGCAGAAATGAACATCAGTTTGTACATGACTTAAGAGCAATTAATCAAATTATAGAAGATATTCATCCAGTAGTCCCTAACCCATGCACTCTGTTCACTACTCTGTCTGGAGATTTTTGTTGGTTTATTGTATTGGAATTGAAGAATGCCTTTTCTTTCATACCTTTGAATTTTAAGTATCAAGTGTTGTCTGGTTTCAAATGGGAAGAGTTAGATATAACTGTTAAACAGTACTGCTGGACAGTTCTTCCTCAGGAATTAAAAAATTCCCCCACAGTGTTTGGAGAAACCCTGGCAAACCATGTGAGGGACACTCAACTCAATGGGGGAGCCCTGCTCCAGTTCGTGGATGATATTCTGATTGTTAGTAAAACAAAGGACACCTCAGATCTGAATACGGTTTTGGCTTCAAACTTTTTTTGGTGGAACAAGGCTGTAAAGTGTCTAAGTAAAAGGCAAAATGTTCTCAGCTCTCTGTTAAATATTTGGGTTTTGAACTTTCACAAGGACAGAGACTTGCTCCCTTACAGATGGGAAGCTTTAGCCAGGGTTGCAGTTCACACCAAGAGGCAATTGCAGGGATTCCTGGGAATAGCTGGGTTCTGCTGCATTTGGATTCCCAACTTTGGATTCATAGCAAAACCCTTTTATGAAACTCCTAAATGAGGAGACAGTAAACCTCTAGACTGAAATCTTGGAATAATAAACATCGAGATGATCAGGTCCATCCCCACTGGACTGGACATTTTGTGGTGCTAATCGTGACCCATCTCTCAGTGAAGTTGAAGGGAAACTGACTTCCCAGAGTGGACAAGTGAAATCCTAACAGATATTAAATTGTTTATCAGGAGGAACATGCAAGAAAAAAATTAAGGCTTGGAAGGACAATTCAGTGACTAGGATTTCTCAAACTTTGGCAAAAATAGGTAATCTCTCCAGCTGTTAAACATGTCTTCCGAAACTTTTTTCTGTATTTGATCATGTTGACCCTTTGGTTGTGCCTGTAATCAGTTTTTTTCAACCTTACCTAATACGACATTGTCTACCCCTGTCAAGGTTCTACTTGGTCAGGATATTATAGAAATTGTACTTATGTTTCCCAGCTTATGTCCCTTCCATATTTAATATCTAAGTGTTTTAGCCAAACTTAACGATTGAGACACTAAAACATGTAGAAAGGTAAGGCACTAATCCCTGGCTTGACCATGTTCTAGATAAAATCCTTAACAATAAGAGCCTAAAGTTTAATAACATGTCTGGTGTTTGGTGTGCCCACTCATGGCACCTCCTTTGTCTGTAGTTTAGTTACCAATCTTGGGTTTATGAATGTCTTGGCAGCTGATGCATAGATGGTATTTGTTTGTTGGGATCAAAATGTTAAATGGGAACAAGGGAATATTTCAAATGAGTGCTAAGTAGTTTCATTCCTCAAGCCTTTGTTAGGTCTACATTCCCCCACCCCATCAGCAGGAAGTAGCCAGAGCAGTTGTCACCCCTCTTTCCTCAAGATTGAGGAATGATCAAAAGATAGTGGGGGACAGAGACTGTGGGTGAAATCTATTTCACCTGCCAATACTAATCAAGGTCTTTTTAAGACTTACATATTCTCCAAGCAGAATGTGGCCTAAACAATAAGACGTTTGCCTGAGTTATTTTCCAGGAACTTGGAGTAGCTGTGTCTAGTTCAAGCTGAGCTGGGTAAGACTAGATAGGAGCACCAACCCTTCAACTGGGCACCTGCAGAGGCCTGTAGCTTAGTTAATCCTGGGCAGAACAATGATTAGTGTGCCTTTTTCCAATCACAGCTCTCCATGTTCCCAACACTTCCCACTCTCTGGACCATCCTGCTTCTTTATTCATTATCCTATATAGCCCAATCCCCTTGCCTTTGGGGAGGCAGATCTGAGATTAGTTCTCCTGTCTCCTCTAGTGGTTGACTTACAAATAAACCCTCTTTGCTGCAAACCTCGGCAGCGCAGTGTTTTGTCTTGCTAGTATGTTGGCAAAATGAACCTGATTGGGTAACATGGGCAGCACAGAACGATTCTGTTTCAAAGAATACAGAGTGAAAAGGTGGTGGTGAGGGAATAACTTCACTGTGGAGAACCTGGCTGGCACTACACAAACCACTTTTTCAATGTTCATATCAACGGTGTGAATCATGTTCATAGTATGGTCCTTAATTTGCTGTGATGGGAAGTAAAGAAGTAAAGACTGCTCTTTACTCCTGTAGTCTTCCTCCCTAAAATCCATAAAACCAGTCTAATCATGAGAAAATCATCAGAAAAACCCAATTTGAGGAATATTCTAGAAACTATCTGACTAATACTCTTCAAAGTTGTCAAGAAGATTACAATCAATGAAAGTATGTGAAACTGTCACAGCCCAGAGGAACTAGAGTCCTGATGACTAATTGAAATGTGATATCCTAGAACAGAAGAGTCATTAGATAAAAACTAAGGAAATCAGAATAAAATATGGACTTCAATAATAATGTACTGATATTGGTTCATTAATTGTGACAAATGTACCATACAACTGTAAGATATTAATAACTGAGGAAACTAGTGGTGAGGAATGTGAACACCCTGATGTACTCCTACTAAAATAATATTCCATCTTTCTCTGTTTCTCTGAAATATGGCCCTTATAATTCTTTAAATCCCCTATGTTTTTATGTTTGTGTGGATCTGCTCTTTTCTATTGATCAATTTATGTCTCAGTAACAACTGTTTGCTTATTACAGGTTAATAATAATTTTAATATCTAGTAATTTGTAAGTTTCTTCTGATTATTATTGTTTTCAAGAAATTCCTTGGCTATTCTCACTTGTTTATTTTTCTATTTAATTTTAATCAACTTTCACAAATATATTACCAGTCAGCATTTTTAATGGATTCCATTAAAATTATGAAACTTAGAATTAAAATCTTCTGAATATTGATTCTTCCTATGCAATAAGAGGATATATATTCCTCTTTACCAAAGTTTGATTTATTACCTTCAGTAGAGTAGTTTTAATCATGCAAATTTACAGTTATTTTGCTAAGTAGTTTGTCTTTTCTGACTTTGTTCATGGTATCTCATTTTGCATTTATTGCCTAAGTAATTTTTCTTTGAACTCAAGAAAACTGTTTTGTGTCTTACAGAATAAAACTATAGTTACTTCCTGTATTTCCTTAAGATTCCTAATAATTATTTAGTTGGCTTTCTTAAATTTTTCAGTTTTACAATAATCATACTCTGCAAATGACAAGAAATTTCCCTCTTTTTCAATTTCTTCCATAGCATGGTTGCCGCACAGCTGTCAGTTTAGGATCTCCCATCCCAAACACCTTAAACAGGTCATTTCTTTTTTTTCCTCAAATTAATCAGTCATTTATTTATAAGCATTTCCTATATTCTTATTATAAATACAGTAACAACACAAAGCAAGAAAGAAATGATATGTTCATATTGTACTAATTTCATAGAAAAGTTGAAAAGATTTAGACATTTTCATTGAAAACTCCATACTCTTCACCTGATTGTTTCTTGATGTTATTGTCAAACTCAAGACTCGTGGCCTGGATCAAATGTCAGTCTGAGACTATTTTTTTAATATTCTTTTTTTAATTGAAGTAACGTTGATTTACAATGTTGTATTAGTTTTAGGTGAACAAAAGCAGGTCATCTCTTGATCTAATCTCTCCCTCTACCTGATTTACTCCTCAGTTTTAACTGCACACACAAACTCAAGGAATTTTTGAGTAAAGGGTGTTCGGGATATTTTCAAAGATTTTTCATGTCTGAAATATCTTTATTTCCCTTTCACTGACAGTTTGGTTGGGATAGAATTTCGTTTTGGATTTTGAAGGCATTTTTCCATTGCTCTTTCACTTTCATTGTTGCTACAGAAAAGTCTATTGCCTTTTTTTTCCCACTTTTTGTATGTGATGACCTTTTTGCCCACTCTCTCTGAAAAGCTTTAGTATTTTCATGTATCCCCTTTCCTTGAAATTTTTGGATGATGTGGCTTGGAATAAAACATATTAAAACCCAAAGTGCTGAATTAAATGATTCAGTGGTTCATTTCAAACCACAACTCATGTTCTTCAATTCTTAATTTTTTAATATTACTTTATAAATTTCTTCCCTACTGTTTTGTTTGCTCTTTATTGGAAACTCCTTTAAGTCATATATATATGAATTGCTTCATCGATTCCTGATTTCCATGTCCTTTCTCATTTATTTCCTTTAGTCTCTTTATTTGCTGTCTTTTGATATAACCTCACAGTTATCATCTAACTCTTCTATTAAATATTTTATTCTTGTGATCATTTTTTAAAAGCTTATTTTCTGTTTCTTTCTTTTATAGCATCCTCTTCTTTCTTCAGAGTTGCCATAAATTATCTGACTGCATTAATGATAATAATGTCTTCTGTGATTTTTTTTTCCCTTTGGCTGCAAGTAGTGTCTCTATGACTTCAAAGTTTTTTCCTCTGGTATTTTGGCTTGTTTATTCTGTTAGAGTTTTCCTGAAATATGTGTTAACTGCAGGTGGTGTTTATTTAAAAGTAAGCCCTTAAAAATTTAATTGGAAAATCCTACAAGTGCTGCTGAAGGTGGGAGTAAATATTGTACCTGGCTATCATTCATCCAGGGCTAAAAAGGAAGGGACAAGCAGTGGCAGGCTGGAAGGAGATTCTCATGACCTGTTATATAGATGTTCACTTAATCCTTTTATTTCTATTAAGGAGACTACTTCCTCTGCTATGCCTGCTGTCAGTGAACCTTCTTGTTTGTTTCTCCTGAGGATAAATCTCTTGTCTACTGCCAAGGGAGGAGTAGTTACTGGCAGCTTAGGAAATTAAGTGCACCTATGAATCTCCTGCTTTCCTCTAAAGGCTTAAAACAAACCCTTCTTTATTCAGCCCATACTTTATTCCCATTTTTGAAGGTGCTTAATGCCTCCAATTCCTGAGACTTTCTGCTGTTCTGCAGGGTGCGTTCAGAATGTACCTCGATATGCTCAGTTAAAAAAGGAATGTACAAGACAAGTGGAATGTCTATTTGTATAGAGTCTGAGAGAGAATCCTTTGAAAAAATAAGCCTAAAGAAATACAGAGCTAAGCACAAGGAACTTGACATAGAAATCCCAAACCCATAGGTTGAAGAGCAGGCGTTCTTATAACCAAAGAGCAGCTGCTACTTGAATCCAACAGCAGCTCATTACACTAAGTTCATGTCTAAGTCCTAGGAGAAAGAAGATTTTAAAATCTTGAAGATCTGTTTCACTGAATTCTATGACCCAATGAAGCCAAAACAACTGTTGTTTAGGACCTTTTTAAAAAAAAGTGGACCACAAATGGGAAGGAACATTCTCCTCAATTGGACATAGAATCCAACTTGATATGTGGTGACCTAGAATCTCCAGGAAGCTGGAGATGCAGTAGTAGCTGACAACAGCCATGCCTAGTGGAGTAGTGGTGAATACTGGTGGAAACAGGTGATTCTGACACAAGAGCCCAAAGAAACTATGGTGTCCCAAACTGCAGTTCAGAGCAGAAGCAATACCTGGCAAAGTGGTACGGATGCCACAGAAGTCGGTTTTTACCTAAACAAATGTGAACAGTAACCTATCAACTTCTATAGATATTCACAAAATACTTATCCAGTTAGGCAAGGTCATAGAGAATTTGTGCTACATGACACTTGAGGTATTTGGACTGCAGAGTAGACACAGTCTATGTGCCTATACCATCAACTGTAATCCATGTTGCAACAAGCCCCAGATTTGTAAGGGGAGGTGGTTTGCATCTGAACGTGGCGCCTTAAGTTGTTGCTGCTACAAAGAAAGTTCCTACTCATGTTTGCCCCACTTGGAGAACACGCATTCTCTGCAGAGAGGGAGTACATGTATTTGCCTTCAAAAAGTCTTGCGACCATTAAAGAAGGACAGAGACTTTCTTCCTATAATCAACTGCAAGAACCAGCCAAGTTCTGCATGTCTGACTCAGCATCCAGCAAGACTAAATTGGCACAGGTTGATTGGTGTGTCAGTGCTGCAGGCAGTCCCTGAGCAGGTCCTCTGACTGCTGCCTAACCTTTTGCAAGCCCACCTTCCAAGTCTCATATCTATCTGCTTTAGGGCACCAAAGCGATTGCATTGTAGTCCTGGTAGACATAGGAAGTTAGGGAGTATCAGGCTATGTACAATGTACAGTTAAATTATGTACCCCTGCAGATATAATGGGGTATGTTAAATAGGAGGGAAATAATGATCAGAGGAAAAGATAGAAATACAACAGTCATTCACACAAATTTGATCATAAAGTAGAAATTCTCCAACAGTGTCTTGGGAGGAGAACACACTGATTCGACATGTGGTGAATGTGATCCTAACCTTGGTATTCAAACTGCAATGTTGACACTTACCTAGTTAGAGAAAAACTGAGCTATTAACTTCTTGGGTTACTATGCTATAGTAGTGCATTTTCCTCACACATGGATGATACCACTTGCCTCAATGAAAATAAATGCTCATAATTTAGCCCATGAACAGTTCAGATAAAATCATGGAGGCTAGGGGTATTAAGAAGAGACACTAGTCACACCCTACCTCTCAGAGCTCTTAAAGGTATGTAGACAAAATTAACTGTCAGAGATTATTTATTAAAATGTCAGGATAGGTTTTCTTAATGCATATTATTACTGCAGAGATGCATAGAATAAAATTTGGCTCACAATGTTTGGGGCCTCACAAGTTTGAGTGTCCTAAAATGATCTTAAGTTACTTCCCAACATTTCAAAATCGGCATTACGTTCATGAAACATCTAGAATATCTCCAGAACAACTGGAATATCTGTCAGCCCTGAACACATGTTCCAACATTAAAATGATATATTAGAGGTGGAAAGGATATAGAAATCACATAAATTTACTTATACAGTCTCTAAACATTGGCAGAAGGTGGGTAGGTTGAGATCCAAGCCCTCAGTGGTATTAAAATCTGGAGTACAAAGCTGATTACTCTAAGAACCATAAGAGAGGTACAGAAATTGGGGTGAAGTGTCAATACAGATGATTACCCATCTTAGCCCACCCAGATTACAGCTTCTTATAGGAGATTCCTCCAGTGTTAGGGTTCCTTAATGACAGGAAATGATCTTGTCTTCCACACTGGCTGGCTCATACTGTCACTATAATTCAGTGTGACTGCTGCATATTTGAGATATTTCATTTTGTCTTTTAATACCCATGCTGTCATAGGTACACTTGTTAATTGGTCACTCTTTATATCCTTCCTATATTTTGAGATTTTTTTTTTCTGAATGTCAAGAATGTTTCACCTAAAGAGCTTCTTGCTCACATGAATTGATTTTTTTTAAGGTTTTCATTTTGCATAATGGTCATTTAAGGATCAGGTGGGGATTTTGTTCAAAATGCGACTGTAACTGTTTCCCAGGAAATACTGAACTACTAGGTCTAGAAAATGCCAAATGAAGGAACTTCCTCATTAAGGAAGTTCTCCTAGGTTATTCTGAAGTGCCTACCTTTTGTCTGATAAGTGGACAATTTTCAATGTGGAGAGGTGAAGTGATTTATTTAACATTTCACCACTAGCCTGTGTACAGGCTGGGACTGGAACACAGGTCTCTCCATTCACAGATGAGTTTCCTTTATCCCACATATTTTGAACAAAGAAAGCTAGTTATTTCTCCTTCAGAAAGTCAGAGAATAGTAAGAATGCACTGGTTCTCTCAGCCTTTCAGCCCTGCTCCTTAGATTTCAACCTGGTTGCGCTGGTCTCTTAAAGTAGGACATCTTTGTTCGGTCTCTTAAAACATAACTTCCCAGACCTCCATCTGGGCTCTTTGGTTAGACCATTCATCAGGCATTTTCTGCTGAGAGCCAGAGAATTGGCTCACTTCTCCATCCTGCACCAGAGAGCTTCATTTGTGCTGATTACCCTGCATTTCACATAAAAGTCATTAAGAATTCTGTTTCAGCGAATAAAAGAATGTAAATGAGGTAATTATGAGCTCCACTTACCTTACTAACCCCATGCATTGTGTAATCATTAATGCTTTCACATGATCTGTTCACTGGAAAAATCAGGAAGATGGAAAGCATTATTGTTGGGAAAGAAAATAGTAGTGAGGTTTATTCTGTGGTGGAGTTTTTTTTTCCCTTTTGGGGGAGTTAGGGAAGGTCTTTTGATGTAAGCTGTGAAAAAGACAGCTTGGGAAATAGCTGTGTACTGCTGCTTTAACCCCCACCTACCCTTTGCATAAATTAACTTCAAGTTGCAGAGATTTCTCATAACAACATTTCACACTTGGAAAGCAATATTCATCTGAAAAACTCTTTAAGATACATCCATATGATTGTTTTCACTTACTGGGCAAATGCATCTTCCCACATAACATAAATTGGCTGTTGAGTATTTGAGAGCAAGATGAGGTTAGCTGCTTAAATGATACTATGAATAGGGGACAATGCAGTAGCCAAACCTGGCCTTGGCCAAACTTCCCTTCTTTCCTACCTGCAGTGAGAACATTCTTTTGTCATCCCAGGGCTTCTACCTTGTGAAACTACTTTCAACCTCCACGTGATATTGATGGATCTGCCAAGACACCCTGCCACCCTGGACACAGGAGGGGGACTTATCTAATCACAAGTGGTCCTTCCCTTGAATAACATGAGTTATGCAAGTGGAAGAATGTGACCTCAGCAATTCCACTAGAAGGGAGTTTTGGATAGATTTGATATATGGATATGGAAGGCAGATGGTCTCTCTTCCTGTTGGATAGCAAGTCATAAAAATGTAGACGTGGGGCTGCCAGAAACCCTCCTTCCTGACACAGGGGAAGAACCTGACTGAGAATGATTCCAACATAGAGAGAGGGGCAGGGCCAAGAGATAGAGGAAATCAGCATCCGGTGATAGCTTTTGCATCCATGGATCCAACTGTGCCCAAAGCCTGAATAATCCTTAGACATTCTGGTTAGGTTGGACAATAAATGTTGAGTTTTGGGAAACCAGTTTTAATAAAACTTTAAAAAATTACAGTCAAAAGCATTCTCATTAATATAGAAATTGGTACTTCCATATAAGGTAGGTCAAGTGATATAGTCTAAAACAGGAACTAGACCAGGTTAAGGTGAGGTGAAGTTCAGTGGAAAATAGAATCTTTGTCATGTAGGAGTGAAGCAATTGGTTAAACGTCTCACTATTTTCCCTAACTTATACTAAGTGCTCCTTTAGCTAGATCGCTGAGATATTTGGTAAAAATATTGAGTCTGTTATGGCTCTGGTAAGGTGCAAAAAGAAAAAAAAACAAAAACAGATAATTATTGGTCTCAATTAGCTTGTTTAAAAAGTAGTGATATGTATCAGAATGGCCCTTTCCTTTTATAGCTAATGGCATATTACTACTAAAGGGCAGATGATAATTGGTAAGCACCAAATTCTCTGTAGTGTACTGTAGTTGACTCGAGCAAAAGTGGGAAGATGGAAACCAAACCAGGAGATAAGATTTAGAACCAGAAGATAAAGAAATAGGACAGGCCGAATTATGCAGGACCCTCCCCAAACTACCTCTGTGTACAAGCTTATAGTCTCATAGATAATATTCCCTTGCAAAGCATCCTCCACTGTAATCCAATCTGGTGTCAGAGAACAAATGATGTCAGCCTTAAACAATATAGGTGATTCCAAGATGGAAACTATTCATGGAAGTTTTAGGCAGTGGCCAAAGCCAAAAGGTAGAAACTGTCAGGGTAAATACCTCATCACCAGAAATCTGGTGAAGTATTTTTGCTTGCAGTTTCCAGGCAGGAATATTGCTAGATTTCTTCCTAAATCTGGTAAACAAGGATTTGTGACTGTAATCTGAAAACCCATGAATCACCACCTCATCCCCCCTCATGAAGAGCAGTAGACTCTGGGGAGCCTCTTAAAGTGTAGAACTGGAGTCAGCCAGCTTCGCTAACTAGCTGACACTCTAGATTGTGTGTACAGGCATCCCTTCCACTCCCCTGTCTTCTTCCTAACAGAATTTTAGTTTTGTTCAAGCAGTCCTGCTTTCTCTAGTATATAATTCAGAGGATGTCAAACATCCTTCCAGCTCCAGCAGTCTGAACCAACCATAGCAATTAATAGCACTGAATGTGATATATTTAGGTGTTAAATTCCTGAAGCTGACTTCAAAATTTGGGGGAGGGGTGGCGGGGAAGGGTGGGAGTTGTGTTTAGGAAATTCTGGGGGAAAAATCCTCTTATTAAAAATGAGTTATGAAGTACAGGTCCTCTGTACTTCCAGCAAGATAAAACCTCAACATATACATACCTAAATATGACACCTGGTATTATAGGAACCACTTTTCTACAAACCTGAGGATCAAACCATTACACTGAGGAAGGCAAAGCCAAGGCAAAGGCATCTGGATTCCTAAGATATTATGACTACTTATAGATTTCTTGCTTTATTAAATAATAAATTCCCTTGTTGTTTAAACCAATTTCAGTTAGGGTTTTCTTTCATTTATTGCTGAAATCTTCCTACCTGATAAACTATCAAGGAATCCACTCCACTTCCAAGGGAGAGATCCTTGTTTTCCCAATCTAGTTAGGGGCAATAGATTCTATAACCTACTGCCACTGTCCTATACAATAGTTTAACAGTAATTATTTTCCCTCCATAATTATTTATTGTAAATTATAGGAGTAAATAATGTTTTCATTTATCCATCCATAGATAGCTAGATGCTAAGGAACTACAGCTAGCCTTCACAAGTAAAATGTACCACACTCTGAGATTCTGGATATGAAACAAAATGGAATAAAATAATTGTGTCTTTGATTTCTGTTTGGAAAGGAAAGGAAGCAAATGTTTTTTGTGTGCTGGTGGTTGTTTAAGTTATGAGTGATAGTTAGAAGAGGAACTATTTGGAATTAGATTCTATGTAGATGCTATTATAGTCTGCCAGACTTTATTCTGAGCGAAACCACCACTCCCTCACTGCAGGACCATCTATCTCAGCCCTACTCCTTAACTCCCAGCACCCCAAGCACATATATGCAGCCTAAGCTAGACCAACGATTGTACTTAGACGAAGTGTACCATACAGTTTTCCATGAATGGAGAGAGGGGTAGGGCTAGCGAGGTATCCGAAACAGGTCCAATCATAGTTCTTACTTGAGAAGATAAAGGCATTTGAAGGGAGAAGTTCTATTCATTTAGATTGCCAGGCAATATGGGTATAGCCTTGTTGTTTTTAACAGCCATCTTTTCTGCCATATGGAAAGAACCAGTCTGAGAATAAAGCCAACATATAGAAAGAAGCAGAGCCAAAAGAGAAAGAGAAATAAACATCATGACATCATTTGAGCTCTTGTATCCACCCCTGCCTAATGGTTTTTAACTTTATAATTATATGGTACGATAAATTCACTGTTTGTCCTAAACTACTTCTTTATTTAACTTAAAAAACAAAAACAGAATTTTGACTAGTATAACACCTGAGTAAAATACATGGGGAACAATGTCAAAATAATGACATAATTTTACATGGAAGAGCAAACAATGTTTTATTGTCTGGGATTTCATCCCCCGAACTCAACTCGCGTCAATAACTTTAGTAACCTGGACTGTATTAAATGGAGGACCATGTTTTCTGTGATAACCAGATAAAAACTGACTTCATCTGTCTTATCTCCCACTATCAAACATAAGCATCTGATCTTGGCACTCTGTTTCACAGAAAGACCAAATTCAACGCACACCCATCGCAGAAAACTAAAGAAACCCAAAGAGAAGTATTTTTCCCTCTGTCAGCTATTTATAGTCCCAAATTCCTCCACTGGTAAACTTGAGCGTATAAATATCTTTAAATATGAATCCTCAAAGAAGGAATAAAAAAGGCAGGTCAGAGAAAGCTGCTTTCTCTGGAATCTAATATATATCTGAGAAGCAAATGGTGGATCTGATCCCTACACAAAAGCTAACTTTGTAGATCAGAGATTAGATCAAACACCTGCCCAGAAATCACAGAACATGATTATAAAGATAAAACATTTGTTACACCAAATATTCAGCTGCCTCTGTTACATGTACCTATAAACTGGAATTTGGATTAATCAGAAAGGAATCTTTTGAGGTACTCTATTCCTTATCTGAGTAAGATAAGATAATCTCTAAAATTCTGTCTTTACACAGACGTAGAGAACAAACGTATGGATACCAAGAGGGGAAAGTGGCGGGGGGTGGTGGTGCTGGGATGAATTGGGAGATTGGGGTTGACATATATACACTAATATGTATAAAATGGGTAACTAATAAGAACCTGCTGTATAAAAAATAAATAAAATTTTTAAAAAAATTCTATCTTTAAAATTTGCATCACTCTTTCAAAATCCCATGTAATATATGGGTAAATAATTTGGTTAGAAGACATGAGAATTTTGTCAAGTGTTTCCTTTCCTAACTCTAGTCCAGAATGAGTCCCACTGTTCTCAGCTCTTTTCTCTGATCCTCCAGCACTCTCTGTGGACCTCGTTGCCAGGGTGTTTGGTGTTGAGGTACAAAAGCAGGATATGATGCTGTGGTTTGTGGCAAGGATCCATTTGGATGATTAGCAACATTACCATTTACATAATTCTCCAAACCAGAAAATTCTGGCACCCTTTTCAGTGGCACTTTTCTCTTTAATAACCTCTGTTAGCTTCCCACTGCTTCCTGCCTTCAATTTATCTCACAAAATCTGATAACTATACCCCAACATGTAATTCCCAGTCTCTTCTCCAGCCACCCACAAATGTTACACCCCTGCCAAACAGTTTCCTTGCTATATCAGTCTCCTTCACATTTTATTCTCACTACCTAGAATTCTCATGACCTCATTTCTCTACCAAGACAATTTCTATTTATTATTCAGAAGATAAAGAGCACCTCTTGAGTGAAGCCATCCCTCCCTTTCCAGTTATTATTAGGTTCTAATTTAGAACTTTACTTGTGTTTTATATGGTCTGTACTGCATTATACTGCAATTTATTTATTTATTTATATACATATCTGTCTTCCACTGAACTGTGATTTCCTTAATGGCTGCAGAATTTTTTTTGTCTTTGCATCACCCTGCGTGATATCTTTCTCTTAAGATAGACTTGAAAAGGATTTGCTAAATGAATGAGTGAATGAATTTAAGAATTTGTGAAGTATGCAGTGTTTTGGAAAGGAATCAAGGGGCATGGCTAACCACATCGAACTGAAACAGAGGGAGATCCAGGGAAAAGAGATCAAAGAACGAGGTTAAATATCCTAGAAAATCTTATCATCAAATGAATCCAAAACGGTAGTTATTGAAAACTGCCATGTGCAGGGCATTTTTATTTGCCCAAAGTGTTCATTCTCTGATAACTTTAAAATGTTATTATGGTGATCTGGTTTGAATACAACTGTTAAATGGAAATATAATGGAAAACAGATGATAATTGTTCAAAACAGATCAGCAAGAGTGAGCATATTCAGAATAGGTTTTCATCAAGGGGGTAGGACTTGAGTTATACACGGAGGGACAAGTGGCATTTATATAGAATCATTAAATAGATGATATTAAAGCTGGAAAAATCTTCAATGATCCTCTGAAATGTAAGCTCCATAACCACAGAAACTCTGTCTACAGTGTTTGTTATTTTTTTCCCATATTATTTTGTTTTTGGCTGCGCCGCGTGCCTTGTTGGATTTTAGTACCCCGACCAGGGATCGAACCCGGGCCCTCGGCAGTGAGAGCATGGAGTACTAACCACTGGACAGCCAGGGAATCCTCTATTTTATTCCCATTTTCCAGAACTATACGTTGACATGGTAGGTGTGTAATAAATACTTGCTTATTGAAAGAATGAATGTAACCTACTTAATGCCCTCATTTTATCTGTGATTATGTTAATGTTGTAACATAAGTGAGATTATGGGAGATTAGAGCAGAATGGTTAGTTCAAGTCCTCTAAAGTTAGAATGCTTGGATTCAAAATCACAACTTCACCACTTACCTAACCTCTCTGAACCTCAGCTTTTAAATCTGTAACCTGAGTATAATAATAGCATCTCTTTTAGTAAAATTGTATGAGCCCTTATGCAGTGCCTAGAGTATAGTGATTACTCATTAAATGTTACCTATTACTAATAAGTCCCAATGACAATCAATAGCAGGAATTGAACTAGAATCCAGGTCTTCTAATTCCCAGTTCAGATTCATTCAAATAGATATGGAAAACTGTTTCTTCATGAGAAAAAAATTTCCATTCGGTTGATTAGTTACCTTTTGAGATGGATTAAAACAGTGAACAGTTCCCCTTTGATAACCAGGGAATGCAACTGTTCATTGAATTGGAATTCTACCACCTATAAATGCCTATGATGACTTTGGGTCAATTTAATTTTCTCTCATTTCCTTTCTGTCATCCCTTACTTGCCTCATCAAGGACATGGTGGCTCAGACACAGTGATACTGAAAGGGCAATCATCTTGCCAGCGGCCAAGTGTGGAACCTCGGATGAGGTAAAGAATGAAAAAAAGTGTGGAGTTGAATGAAGCCCAGTGACTTGACCTAAAACATGTGAAGGTCCTGGACAATATTACTCAAATATGAACTCATGGTTTGAAGGAACCATGATATGTTGTACCTGATATTGAGACAACTGAAATATCTGACGTGAATCATAAAGGTGAGTTCCATATTTGTCAGAAATGCCCAAAGAAGGGGAAGATAGATGAAAATCATGAGAGAAACCATAACAGCATATGCTTTATAAATTTGAGGGAATAGATTTTATGGGGAAAAAAATAGACTTTGAATATGATTTAAAATTATTACTACACATTTGAACTTTGCTTATTTTGCATAATAAATGAGATGGTAAGCACTCTGATTTCCTGTTTTTTAGGGAAAATGTATTTTAAAAGCTCATTAAAAGGTAACCTAGTCTAGCTGGACATCGGAAAGCTCCCAGAAGCCAAAAGCTCCCAGAAGCCAAAATTGATGATTTAAGCATAAATGACTCAGAAATGTGTGGTTGCAATTTCCTTTTAAATGAGTGGGGAAAAGTGCTCCTGGCAAAACCCATTTTGCAATTCTACTGGACCAGAACCTCTGAGGCACAAATCACCTGCAGCAATGTTGAAGGAGACAGCAAGGTACTGGCAGAGGAGAGAGGAAAATGGAAGAGATTTACTTGGCTATATGTCTTTTATTCAATTCTCTGACTGAGAGACTTATTCTGAAGATAACTATTCTCCATCTGGCAGGAATGTGACAAAATAGATTTGTTAGGTATTTTGCAATTCTGTGGGAAACATGTGTTTAAACAGAGCTTTGGAAATTGCAAACCCTTAGTAATAGCATTATTGTAATAAAATATGAGGAGGTTTAGTCTTAATTTCAGCCTTCTTAAGATGAAGAGAATTAGTAACAGTTCAGTTAATTTCAAATTGTTGTCTTAGAAACTTTAGAAATTATTTTTATAGCTAGCATAGGAGACTTGGGGCACAGCAAGTCTGTCACTAATTATCCAAACTGGAAATGGAGTATAAAAACATTTTTTTTTTAATTTTTTGTTTCCTAAGTTGACTTGAGTTTTTTATTTGAGAGTGAAAGATATTACCCTCATGAGGTGGTGAGACTTTATCTAATTGGATTTGAGTATGACCTTATCAAGAAACATATTTTTCCTTTTGGAAATCAGGACTGCAGAGAATTTCAGGAGATTGAGCATACACATTGGTGATTTTCAACACAGACACAAAGAGATTAGTATTGAGGTTAAACCTGTTCTCTATACAGTATTTAAATGACTTATGTGATGAAATCAGATTCCAAAGTGTATCTTGATTTGCTAATAATGGAAAACGACATGGAGGATCAACCCCATCCCACTGACATTGAAAGGATTTAGTAGGATTTGTGCAGATTAGAAATGGTAAGTATCAAGGAGCAGATGTTGCCCCTTCCCAGTTTCATCAAATGGAAAACTTAGTTTCTAGTTCAAGAAGACATGAGAATGTCATTCCAGTGGTAGATGGATGGGAAGAGAGAAGTAAAGGTAAGGGTCAAACTTGAAAAATAGAAAAAAATATATATTGTAGATTCAAAATTACTTTCTCTTGACTCTTCAAAATAGATATGTATTTTTAGGATTGTAATATGATCTGATATTTTAAATCTATTTTCCTAAAGAAAAACTAGATGTATTAGTAGTCTGGCCCATATTTAGCAGTCAGTCAACATTGCTGATTGGACAAGATTTATAGACTATATCTAGAGTTTTACTTAGTGTTAGAAGAAATTACAGAAAGTAATCAGAATGACTTTTGTAAGTCAAGTAGTATGATGCATTAGTTAAAGTAATATTAGCTGGTATACCAACAAAACCCTTAAATTAAATATGGCCAAACTCATGAGACTTTGAGTCTAAAATAGATGTTTCTAATTGATGGGCAGCTTTCCTCGTGGTCATTACTCACAGACCCGGGCTTCTTTGACCTTTTGGACTTGACATCTCTTAAAGCCTTACTGAGTCTTCCCTATCCAGGTGGCTGATGGGAGAAGAGAGAGTACAGAAGCCAAACCTGCATGGTTGCCTCAACTTATAAGTGGCATACTTCCCTTCTTCTCATATCCCACCAGCAAGAACTAGTTACCCCAAATCATGCAAAAGAGGCTGGGAAATATGTTCCCTAAATGGGCAGCCTCTTCCCAACAATTTTTTTTTGAAAACTTGAATCTTTGTTTGACAGTTATTTTTCTCTGCCACAATTCATTCTTTTGACCAACAAATAAGCATGTGTACCATTTTTTTCCACATATAGAATATATGATCCACAAAGTGGGACAACCCAAAATCAAACCCAATTTCTACTTCCTGTTCAAAGTCCAGGATCTCTCTACTAGGTCTATATATGGCTTTTCTGATCTAGTAACTTATCAACCAAAGTATATTATCTGTTCCCTAAATACCTCCTAATATAAAAAGATGGAGCAGGACTAATACAATAAAATCAAAATTCCCTTTTTAAAGGAAGGAATAGTACATACAGAGCAGTCACTGATCCATAGCAACGATGAATTATTTTAAGGTGGGTATTTTAGAAGTAGAATGACTTTTAAAAAAATTTAACACCACACTACTTATAATTTAATGCCAGAGATAAAAATCTGGGTATTTTGATATTTGAAATGTGAATGCAACAAGGAAACCAGTAAGTCCCCAGACTACAAGGAGAAATACTCCATTACACCAAATCACTTTTCAAATTTATATTAAAACACACCCTCACATACATACACAGTCTTGCACACACAGACACACAGAGAGACAAGCCGATAACACTGAAAAATAATGATGTATTGGGCATCTAATGGCATCACTGGTTATTGATCCAATTTCTAAATCAGTCACTTATGTGGTAATAATAAAAAGGATGACAAAAAGAATGGACAATTTATAATGACACCAGAACTCCAAATATGGTTTTCCATGCTAATCTTTCCTCTTTTCCATGCTGGGTTCTTTCTCAGGGGTAATTGGGAAGTCTCTTGCTAGCTTAGTAACTGTCAGACATTTTCATCCAGAGGGATTTATACCATGGCTGTTTCTAATTCTGTGGCAATTAATCAACCAGGAAACTCTAAGAAAGCAACATATTTTTATAGCATTTCCAACTTTCCTCTGAAATTGGTGCCAATATTTGATTATCTGCCCTAACTGAAGGGAGTAAGGATACAGATAAATCCCAACGTCATTTATATTTGGCTTTCAAGTACAATGATAATTTTTCAGTTCTCTTCTCCTTTTTCATGTGGTTTTACTTAA
The DNA here is from genome assembly GCF_039906515.1 of Pseudorca crassidens. Classification (NCBI taxonomy): domain Eukaryota; kingdom Metazoa; phylum Chordata; class Mammalia; order Artiodactyla; family Delphinidae; genus Pseudorca; species Pseudorca crassidens. The sequence continues at coordinate 103,471,675 of NC_090304.1, forward strand.
CCTAATATTAAAATGAATTTGAGTTCCCAGGAAGACATGCTCCTTGGGTGTCAAGAAGAAAAGTAGTTCAGTATTAAAATTTTGTGATAATATACAATATAGAAAACCTATCACACAATAATCAAAAACTGATAAATCTAAACTGATTTTTATTTGGAGAAAAAATTCTTGTGCTCCTTTGGTGGAAACTGTGTTTATTATTTGACTCAGTTAAGTCATTATCATAGCAATATTCAGAGCCACCTCAGTATGTAAATGTCACAAACTGTGTCCTAAATTTCCCATTTATTGTTGATTTGCTCAAAGGAATTAGGAAGTTTCTTTTCTTGAAGGTGAAAACAAAACAACAGTTATCTCTCCAAGGTCCATGTAGGTGAGTGCTCAGAACTTTCTAGTTTGGATAGACTCTGCTTGACTCAGAAATCATAGGCAAAGGAGTAAGATCAGAAATACGTGGTAGCTTGGCTTATAGGAGAGAATATTTTATCCATTCAAGTTTTCTACCATTTTCCACACCATCCTTTCCTTTGAAAGGGAGAGTCTGCCCTGGTTTCAAAGTGTCTGATATTCTGGGATAAAGTTTATATGTCTTTTCATCAGGGAATCCTCTATCAAGGCAAGAAGAAAAGGAAACCTGATGAAATTTACTTGATAGATATTTGTCTTGAATATCTAGGATTATTAATGTCTGATTCTTTCTATAAAATGGGTATTCTACAATATGGATTTTACTATTGTCATGGCAGACCAGATGAGTCCCTCTGCCCATGCCAACCAACTTTTAGTTCCACCTAATACAAATTAGAAGGCAGAGAAGAAGCAGAACTGGGAGACCAATTTCTCCTGTTTCCTATTGGTATTTGTATTTCCATTCTTGAAGTTTTCCCTGCTGCAAGGAGAGAAGTTTGCACACAGTATTGCACACCTTAAATCAGTTTGTAAAGGTGAAAAATTTGGATGAAAAAAGAAATAAAATATGAGTACTCTTGTGTGGCTATTGGCCAGCTCAGTACTAAGCTAGTAAGTCTCACCACTGCATATTTTATCTACATAATGGGAGAAATATCTCTGACTGAACTTCCAGTATTAAAAACCTTATGCAGCAGTAAGGATTCCCTGCTTTTTTTCTTAGCGTATCAGTACCCATATTCATTTTAGCATTAATTCAAGAACAACCAAAGCTGAAAATGCTGAAAAGTCAAAAACAGGAAATCCAACCAAATGGGATAGTATGTAAAAGCAAAAGCAAATGAATTATTCACACACTCTGCAGGTTTCCTTTTAAAAAAAAATGTCTAGGGAATGAAAGTTGTTAAAGATTGTAACAGATTATAGAGGTGGCTTCGGAATCCCTTCAGGAGGCCATTAGGCATGGGTGAATTCTCACTGTCCTTGCAAATTTGCAATGTGATTTAGGAGGCTGGAATAGAGAACTTTTCAGGTCCCTTTGGCTACTTACTTGTTAAATTTGATAATATCTTCGCCATTTAACACAAATTCCATTCATTACATATATATATATATATATATATATATATATATATATATATATATATATATATACATGCGTGTGTGTGTCTGTGAACAGGGTGTTCTACTAATGAAGATGACCGTCAGAGCTTGAATTCTAATAAGATGGAGTTAGCATGGGTAGTCTGTGAAAGGTGATCAAGATCAGGAAGAGCCAGAAAAGGTGACTTCCAGAACCTTTAACATTGATGTTTGACTGGTAACTAATAGAACTAATCTAGTCCAAAAGATATTAGAGGAACTGGAATCTACAGACAAAGCCCAGACAGAACGTGAGCACCTTAAGAGCTAAGGGCAGTCTTGGGTGACCTCCATGAGTGAGCAATGGGGCAATGATACATGAGCAGAGAAAGTTAGACATTTTGGAGACCCCAGGAAAGATGTGGAACTCTTTTCAAGTACCATGCTGCAAAACTTTTAACTCAACACAAGCCATTCCTTTACAAGTTAGGTTTTCAAAGTGTCTGTTCATTGTGCTGCTGGGAAAATGTAGGGGGAAATAAGACAAATGTGTCACAGATCTAGGTGGAATAGTGAGTATTTTTAGCAGTGAATAGGAGACAAGAAGTAGATGAAAAGAGGTCCATCAGGAGAAAAGAAAAGCATATTTTCTCAAGAAAATATGAGAAGAGACAAATGGGAAGTAGGAAGCATTGTTGGGAGTCCCATAGCTGGAACTGTGTGGACATGGCCTCCCACAGTAATGAGCCTTAGGGGAGAGTTCTAAAGAATATGAATTCCTCCTGAGAAGGAGGGAAGGTAAACAGAGCTGAAAATGAACTAACCAGTGAAAGATGAAAAATAACTAATATTTAACAGGGCTTCATAGTTTATAAATGTTCTAAAATATATTTTCTCTTTGGAAACTCTCTTGTGCCATTAGGCAAACCTAATGTGTCTTTTATAGATAGTTAAAGAGTTAAGCAATTTGCCCGAGACCATATTGTCAAAAAATGGTAGAGCTGGGTTTTAAGCTCAAGTCTTCTGACTGTAATTCTCGTGCTCTTTTCTAACATATGTGTGTAAACATAACATAGTATGAATACATTTAAAGATGAAATTCAGAGAATTTCAACAAGAACATATCTTCAATGGTGCCAATAGACACTGCTAAATATAAAGGAAGTTCAGTGTCATTAACATTTTTTTTAAGTTGTCCAGGTAAGTTACATAAAGTACTAATAGATAAAGAAAGAAACTCCATGCCCAGATGATAACCACTTCAGCTGATTTATGTAACCTACAAACACATTGAACCCCAAGCCTCCAAATCTGGGACACCATATTTCTGGAAAAAGCGTGACCTTGAAACAAGTTTCAACAACTTAGAAGGAAAAGGACAATGTATCTTCCTCACTGATCACACATGGAAACAGAAACTCTCCACCTTGGCTATGGCCTGACCCCTTCTCCTGGCATGCAGTTCCACTAAGAGATCACATACATTATCCCTCAACTGTGACTCTGCATATGTAAGGTGTCATGTGGTATTAAAAAACATTGCATGAAAGTCTGGTCTGCATGAACGTCAAAAGCTCAGAGTTGAGAATATGTTACATCTTAAAGTTAGCCAATCTTTGGGCTTTTCTGTCTTTCATATATTCTAACATTTACATTTCACTAGGCCCATTGGCTATTGGTTTGAATCCCAAAGACTGGCTTAACACAATACATGTAGAGATGTTGATGTGTACTAACGCATTCTAATATATACCTGATGTGGCATACACTATTCTCGAAGTTCTTAATCATTTTAATAGACTGCTATCACATTTTATTTATTAACTCATATATTTCATTTAAACATAATTAGAAACCTTGTTCTTCTATGATACACCATTTAATGAGTCCGATTATCTGATTCTTAAGGACAAAATAGAATCTCCATGATTAAATACAGGTTTCAGAGAGAATAAGTAGATTTTATCAAAAGTTGATTCCTGGGGCTTCCCTGGTGGTGCAGTGGTTGAGAGTCCGCCTGCCGATGAAGGGGACACGGGTTCGTGCCCCGGTCCGGGAAGATCCCACATGCCGTGGAGTGGCTGGGCCCGTGGGCCATGGCCACTGAGCCTGTGCGTCCGGAGCCTGTGCTCTGCAGCGGGAGAGGCCACAACAGTGAGAGGCCCACGTACCACAAAAAAAAAAAAAAAAGTTCATCCCTATTAGGCATAGAAATGCCTATAATCCTTATAAAAACTTTCATGCACAGTATTGTGTTCAAGAAAAGGGCTTCTTACCATTACTCTGCAGAAATGTTCAGGCTAATTTTTTAAAAGTTTAGGTAAATGAATGTTCAGAAGTACAAAAAATTATTCATACTTACATATCACCTGGCAGTCTCACCATTTATAAAGTAACAAATATGGTTTCCATGTGATCATTGAAAGTATACTGGTTCATTAGCGGGAGTAATCATATGAAATTATGTCCATCTGAACCGTGAGGAAACATTCTGGATTATAGTCAATAAAAATTAAACAATTCCACTTGTTTTTCAACTGATATGCCATGACACATTTGTACATAAACCTTTCCTAGATAAATCACTAAATGTATTATTATTTTGTTTTTTTAATTTTAATGTTAATTATTTTTGTGTCTAAGTAAATACATGGACATAGTTTTATAAAAAATAAAAAGCTGCAAAAGTCTTATAACAATAACAGCAACCAAAAAAAACAGCAGTTCTCTGTCCTTATCACTCATCATGCATTTCTTGTGCCCTACAGGAAACTAATTTCAACGCTTTAGGCTGTTTTCTTGTTTTTACCCTAATATGTGTGTTTATTATGTCTACAACTCAAACTTTTTATTCAGCAAATGAAGACATTGTCAATGCACTACCTATTGTGGTAGTTCTATTAAATCTTTCTTCCATTTCCCCCATGCTGGAAGCATAATATTATTTGACTTTTGGTTAATTCCATATTCATTGTATTGGTTTTTATGACCATAAAAATGGTATTTACCATGGAATCTCATTTAACATTATTGCTACAATCCCTTTCTTACGCAACAACTCACCCTCCCCACCTTCAAAGGAGTTACCTCTAGTTGTTGTGGGGTTTTTTGTTTGTTTTGTTTTGTTTTGTTTTGTTTTGTTTGTCTGCACTGTGCAACTTGAGGGATTTTAGTTCCCTAACCAGGGATGGAACCTGGGCCCCCTGCAGTGGAAATGTGGAGTCCTAACCATTGTACTTCCAGAGAATTTCCACCTCTTGTATTTTTCCCCCTCTTCGTTTTCTTTGAATGTTTGGTCAAACCTTTCATCCCCAACAATAGCTTTGTAAAATGTCAATTGATAAAATTTTCCACTTATCCAAACTTGTTAGTTCATTTACCACTCCTATATTCTCTTGAAACATTCCCCTGGAACCTTCCATCTACTGCTTCCATCTGCACTGGTTGCTCTGAACGTCTGCAGTAGAGTTTTCCAGTCCCAGGCTTCCATCTACAACTATCTTGAGAATTTTCTTCATTCTCTTCCAATGCTGGATCCCTTGTTTCACCCCCGTGGCTTTAGTGGAGCCCAGAAGCAGAGTTCTGAGAGGTAAATATGCTGAGTCATATTCAAGAAAATGTTTTTATTGTCCTCAAATTAGATTCTTAGTTTGGTTGGGTATAGAATTCAAGGCTGGACATTAGTCTCCTCAGCACTTTGAAGATATTCTTTCACTGCCATCTATCTGCCAGTGGTAGAAATGTGATGCCATTCTTATTCCTGTTCCATTGTGTATTTTGGCTTTTCTCTAGAGGGGTTCTCTTTTTTCCCCTTTCATTCTTCTTTTCGCTTGTCTCTTTAAATCTCAAGTAATGTTCTTCAGTTCTAGGAATTTTTACATTGAATGAATTATTTGATAGTTTCCTCCCATAATTTTCTTTTTTCAGTGGGTGGAGTGTAGTGGGTAGAAATCTGAATTTGCCCTGTAGTTTTCTTATTTTTTTCTTTTATTGTATAAGCAATTATACTTCTTTGGAGATTTTTGTTACTTATCAAATGCCTTAGTGATTTTTTTTAATTGAAATAAACTTTTTATTTTGGAATATTTTTAGACTTACAAGAAAAAAACATTCAAGGATAGTACAGATAATTCTTGAATGCACCATATACAATTACTTTTCTTGTTAACATCTTATATTAGTAGACTATATTTATTATAAGTAATTAACCAATATTGATATTATTATTAAATAAACCCCATGTTTTATTCATATTTCATTAGTTTCTGCCATAATCTCATATTTGTGTGCCAAGATTTTAGCTAGGATACCATATTACATTTAATTATCATGTGCCTTTAAGCTTTTCTGGGCTGTGACAGTTTCTCAGGTTTTCTTTGTTTTTGATGAACTTGAAAGCACTGGTAATGACCTTGAGGGGTACTATTCAGGTATTCTGCAGAACATCCCTCAATTTGGGTTTGTCTGGTGTTTTATCTCATAGTTAAAGTAGGTTTTTGAGAGGAGGATCACAGAGGTAAAGTACTGTTTCCCACACATCATATCAAGGGTATATGTAATTAATGACTTATCACTGATGATGTTAACCTTGAGCACCTGACTAAGGCACATTGCAAGATTTCTCTACTGTATTGCTACTTTTTCTTCTTTCCATATTTTAATCTTTGAAAGCAAATCCCTAAGCAAAACCTCACTCAAAGTGTGGGAATTATGTTTCACCTCTTTGAGGGAGTAGTATCTATATACATTGTATAGAATTCTGCTGTAGAGATGTGTTTCTTGTCTCCCATTTTGTTGTGTTCAATTGTTTATTTATGTCACTATGGACACATGGATATTTATTTTACACTTGAGTTATTATCAAATTCTATGCTATTTATTTTGTTACTCAAATTATTCCAACTTTGAGCAAAAGGAGCTCTTTCAGTTAGCTTTAACATACCCCATCATTATATTTTTGTTTGTTTGTTTTTTGCATGTTTTTGTTTATTTTAGCACTTCCTTACTTTCTGGCACTACAAGATGCTCTAGGCTCATCATGTATGTTGCTTCTCCTGTCCTAGAATCTCCAGTTTCTCCAAGAAGCCTTTATCCCTTTTACCAGAGAATAGTACTAGAAAACAAGATCTGGTTATGTTCTTTGCTACTGAGGTGTCATGGCTTCTAGATCCTCTCAGTGGACAGAGCTAGGAAGTATATGTATGTATACTGATCATGTATACACACATAATTATTTCTATATCTGTCCATCAGTGTCCATTTTAACCTAAACATGTGACCCCACTGATAGCTCCAACTCTTATCCAGTACTGCATGGTTTGTTCTAGACTCCACCTCTCCTTCCTTATCTGTAAATTCCAGCTTCAACATTGAGAAATCAGACTCACCTTCTGCCATTCATTTACTTATTTGTTTATTCCAGTATAATTTTACAGGGTTTAAGAGCCACTTACCTATACCTCTGTGAGAAATATATTAGCTAGACTACAATGCTTTGTCTTTAGTCTTATAGTTTCCAGGGATTTCTACAGTTATTTAGAGCAGCAGCTCTTCTTTTTAACTCCCTTCAGTGGCATTGTATCATAACTTTATAATCCAATTAGATTATTTTGTCACAATGTGTGTTATATCCTGGCATTCTCCACCCTCCTGGTTGTATCTTTTTTTTTGATTTACATGCATATAGGCCCATTCTTTGTAGTGTGAAGTTCTATTTTTTAACTGAAATTTACATTTCTTCTTTTAAATTTAATTTTATTATGGCAAAAACACTTACCATGACATCTACTCTCTTCCGTTTTTAATTGTTCAGCAGAGCTCTAGAGCTTCTTCATCTTGCTTAAGTGAAACATGCCCATTGATTAGTAACTCTCCATTTCCCTCTTCCCCCAACCGCTGGCAACCATCACTCCACTCTCTGAGTCTGTGAATTGGATATTTTAGATACCTCACCTAAGTGGAATCATGCAGTATTTCTCTTTCTGTGACTGGCTTATTTCATTTATTATATTACCCTCAAGGTTCAGCCATGTTGTCGCATATTCCAGAATGTCCTTCCTTTTTTTTTCTTTTTCTTTTCTTTTCTTTGGCTGCGCTGCACAGCATGTGGGATCCTAGTTCCTGGACCAGGGATTGAACCCATGCCCCCTGCAGTGGAAGCACAGAGTCTTAACCACTGGACCACCAGGGAAGTCACTCAGAATTTCCTGCTTTTTAAAGGCTGAATAGTATTCCATTGTGCATGTATATACCATATTTTCTTTATCCATTCATCTGTAAATGAACATTTAGATTGTTTCTACAAATTGGTTATTGTGATAACTGCTGTGATAAACATAGGAGTGGTGATATCACTTTGTGATCCTGTTTTTAACTATTTTGAATAAATATTGGAAGTGGAATTGCTGGATCATATGGTAGTTCTATTTTTAATTTTTTGAGGAACCTTCATACTGTTTCTTGTAGCAGCTACACCATTGTGCATTCTCACCAACAGTGAGCAAGTGTTCTTGTTTCTCCACATCCTCACTAACACTTCTTGTCTTTTTTTTTATATATATAATAACCATCACTAAAGGTGTTAGATAATATTTTATTGTGGCTTTAATTTGCTTTTCCCTGATAATAAGTGCACTGAACATTTTCTGATGTACCTATGGTCATTTGTATTTATTTCTTCTTTGGAGAAATGTCTTGCACCAATACTGTAGCTCTATTAAAAAATAGTATCGCAATATCTGTTAGTACCAGAATTTCAACTTTGTTTTTTCTCTTTAAGAATCTCTATAAATTTCATATATCACCCACATAAATTTTAGAAAGAGCTTACTACTCTTCCTTAAAAAATTATTGCTGGGATTTTAATGGGAATGTCTTTGAATATAGAGATGAATTTGAGAAGAATTGACATCTTTACAATACTGTTTCTTCTGATCTATAAGTACTTTATTCCTGTGTTCACTTAGGTCATCTTTAATTTCCTTCTGTAATGTTTTTATTCTTAGGCATAGAGGCTTTCAGTACCTTTCACTACATTTATTACTAACCTTTTGATGTTTCTTTTATGCTTTTGTAAATAGAATGGCTTCTCTTTTATGTTCTAATTGATTTTCACTGATATGGAAAAAATACAATTGGTATTTTATATTTTGAACTTTTATCTTGTTACTTTGTTTAATTTAAATTTTAATTCTAAAGGAAATCTTCAGATTATTTGTGAATGTCCAATGCATAATTATATTATCTGCCTGTAATGACAATTTTTGGACTTTTTTTCCTAATGCTTAGACTTTTTATTTATTTTTTGTGCCTTGTACTGGCTAGAACCATCATTACAATAATAAATTGAATTGGGATAGCAGGCATCCTTATCTTCTTCCAGTCTCAGAGAGAAATATTTTTAAAAATAATTCTTAAGTCTAGTATTTGTTGTAGGTTTTTTAAAAATATAATCTTTATCATACAAAGAAACTTCTCTTCCTATTTTCCTAAGAATGCTGAGAATAATTATAGTTTTTTGTAATCATTAATTTATGTTGAATTCTATTAAATACTTTCTTTGCTTTCATTAAGATGATCCTGTGGTTTTCTTTTTATATTCTATTAATGTGATGAATTACACTGATTGATTTTTTTAATGTTGAAACAATTTTGGTATCTTTGGAATAAACTTTACTTGGATATAATGTTTTAGTTTTGAATTTGATTTGTTAATATTATGTTCAGAATTTTTAACTATATTCATAAAATAAATTGCCTCTATTTTTTCCTTTTAAAAATATTTCTGCCAATTTTGGTGCCCTTTAAAGTCCTTTGATGTCCTCTAAAGTGACTTTTAAAAATTGTATTAGGAAGTGTTCTCTATCTGTTCTCTGGAAGACTTTATGAAAGATGAGTGTTAGTTCTTCCATTAAAATTTGGAAAAATTTACTAGTGAAGCCATCTGAACCTGAAATTTATGTAGGAAATTACTAAATTAGAGATCAATTTCTATATGCATAAAGGGATATTCAATTTTTCTATTTCTATTTCTTACATTACTTTCAGCAAGTTGCTGTTTATCAGGAATTTATTTCTTTGAAATTTTCAAATTTATTTACACAAATTCAGATTATCTTCTTATTTACTTTGTAATGCCTGTAAATCAATAGTGTCCTCATGTCAGTAATATGTGTTTTATCTCTTTTTCTTGTTCAATCTCACTAAATTTTTTTATTTTTTTATTGCCCTTTTTAGAGAATTAACTTTTAATTTTCATAGCATTTTTTTCTATATCTGTTTTTTTATTTTACAGATTTTTGCTCTTAATTTTATTACTTTCTTCTACTTCATTTGGTTTAATTTGCTCTTTTATTTCCATTTTCTTTACATGATGTTTAGATTATTGATTTTCAGTATTTTCTATTTTCTAATAGATACATTTAAGGCTGTATATTTCTAAGTACAGCTTTAGCTTCGTTCCAAAAGTTTTGCTATATTTATTTTCATTATCATTTAGTTCAAAATACATCCTAATTTCCATTATGATTTGGAAATAAATTATTTAACATCCAAGCATTTGGGAATTTTCTGATAAACTTTTTGCTAGTAATTTATAGCTTAATTCTACACTAATAACAATATGCTTTGGATGATATCAATCCTTTGAAATTTTTTCAGATGTGCTTTATGGCTCAGTATCTGATCTATTTTGGAACACATCTCATATGCTCTAAAAATACAAAATTTTCAGTTGTTGGGTGCAATAGTCTATGCATATCAATTAAGGTAATTTTGTTAATAATGTGTGCAAACCTCTTTTATGCTTACTAATTTTTATATCTGTTTTTTTTACTAGGTATTAAGACAAATGTGTTAAAATCTCCAACTATTACTTCTGAGTTGTTTATTTCTTCTTTCTGTACATTCACTTTTGCTTTATACATTTTCAGGCTACATTCTTAGGTACATACAAGTTTACAATTGTTATGTTTTCAGGTAGAGTGGATCCTTTCTTGTTATGAAATTCCTCTCTTTCTGTTTAGTAATACTTCTTTTCTTACAGTCTAATTTTCTGATACTAAATAAGTTATACCTGTTTTTTTATCATTGTTTTTAGTGTTTTCATGAAATATTTTTCCATCCTTTTATTTAAAATAGTTTTGTGTTTGTATTATTAAATAAAATAATTTAAAAATTAATAATTTAAAAATAATTATTAAAATTACACACTTTAGCATGTCATTTGTAGAAAATAGTAGCATTTATTACATTATCCAGTGTAATAATTTTTATATATTAAAGTATTTTGTCCATGACATTTAATGTCATTTCTGATATGTTGATTTTATACCTACAGTAGATTTTTTTGTTTTATATTTAACTAATTGTTTTCTGGTCTTTTCCCTCTATAATTTCTTTCTTTTAGGATTATCAAGTAAACTTTTTGTTATTCTATTTACCTCATTTTAGTTTTTAAATTTTTCTTATATTGATTACTTCAAAGATTATAACATCCATCCTTTACATATTAAAGTCTGTCTAATATTTATTTTTTACTGTTCATAGTGCAAATACTTTATTTCCCTATTGACTTTTATGCTATGTTTTCATGTGTTTTAATTCTTACATATGCTAAACTTCATAGGATGTTTCTTGTTATGGTTTTAAACAGTTAATAACCTTTTTTTTTTTTACCTAAATAGTAACAATTTTTCCCTTCTTCATTAATGCTATCCATCTGAGATTATATTTTCTTCTTCATTAAAACCCCTTATTAGAATTTATTTCTCTGTAGATATGCTGGTGATTAAATACCTAATTTTTAAATTTTATAGAAAATCTATTTTGTCTTTCTTTCTGAAATTTATATTCACTGGGTATAGAATTCCACATTGAGAATTATATTAGTTAGCATTTTTAATATTATTACATTGTCCTTTGATTTCCATTTTTTCTGTTGAAGAAAGAACTGTCAGTCTTACTGTTTCTCTTTAGAAGCTCATGTATCCTTTTCCTCTGGCTGTTTTTAAGATTTTCTCTTTTTTCCTTGGTTTTCAAAAGTTTTACTCTAATATGGCTACCTGCAGTATTCTTTGTATTTATACATCTGGGGCTTTATAAATTTTCTCAAATCTGTCACTTGATATTTTAGAAATCACATTTGAAAACGTTTTGGCCAGATTCTCTGAAAATATTATCTCCTCTCTTTTTACTCTTTCTTTTCATTCTCATATCCACATTACACGTGTTAAGACTTTTTCACAATATTTCATTTGACTTTTATACTCTTTTCTGTATTTGTTACTTTCTTTTCTATTTTTCTTTTTTATTCTTTTTTTAAAATGAAGTAATTTATTCTGTTATCTCCCTGAGAATTAATATTCCTATATTTTGGTGGCATTCTTCTCCTCCATGTCTCATCTCTCTTCCCTTCAAATTTATTTTTTTTTCTATTTGTTTCCTAATTGCTTATTTTTCTCTTTTTTCTTAGAAGCTTTTGTCAACTAATGAGTGACTCTTTGTGGATGGATGGTTGGATAGATAGATACATATATGTTTAAGGATGAGACACTAAAATGTAAATTAGAAACAGAAAATATAGGGACATGTCTTGTGGACTTGTATGTATCATTGTGGAATGGTAACTCAGTGTCCACTTTTTTTTTTAATCAAAGTCTCCTACATATCAGTCTCTATAGCTCATTTCTTAGAAATTTTCAGTTTTCCTGAAAATATATTTTTTCTTCTCTTGCCTAGGGAGGGAGGATATACATACCTTGTGATTAGTATTCTGAAGTTGGTTTAGGGAGGGGACTGGCATTATTTCCATTTAGAATATAATCTTAATGCAATGACTTTTTTCTTTCCAGAAGCCCACAGCAGTGTTTTGTGTTTACTGTCCTTAGACCCAGAGTCATTCTGCTTTAACTGGTCTCCATGAATACTTTGCAACTCCTATATGATTTATAAAAGAGCAGTTGTCTCTTTGCTGGGTGCAGACAGGGACCTGGGAGTTTTGGAGCACCTTCTGTAGAATTTTAAGTCCCCTTTCCACCCTACTTTGTCTCACTCCCACTTTCCTTGGTAAATGATGCCTCTAATTCTTGATCCCATATAGAGTTCTAGGGCAAATCAACTTGCTGTTGTTAGTATATGTCTTTGTGGGCACTTTGGTTTGATCTTTCTCCACTGTCCTAAGTCATTTATCATTCTTCCCTCTGTACAGAACACAGTAATAGGAAGTGCAAGAAATTCTAAATATTTAGAACCAAGGTCCTTAGAGATATTGCTTTCCTATAGTCTAACTGGAGCAAGGCCCATTTGAGGTGATAATGCTAAACCCGCCTCCAGCTCCACACATGTCACAGGGCTCGCCTCTCTAGGTCATTCCTGACTGTTCCCCAGCTTTCCCAGTGCTACCTTCTCTCTAGTTCTGGGCACCATATTTTTTGTTCTTGAGCAAAGATTCCAGCCAGATAGGGGATGGAGGTGGGCCTGAAGTTGTCTTTTCATATCAGGAAGAATGAGAACCCTTGAAGGTTGGAGACTCTATACATGTAAATCTACAAATATCAAAATTTTAGCTATATTAATTATATTAATTTTAATTATATTACTGGCCATGAACAGTAGAACTTGTACTTGGTATCCACTAATTTATGATACTAAATACGATAAAAGATAAGATTATCATACTTAAAAATTACTTTATAGATTCAAAATTTCTTCAAAAACCATATGTATTTATTGTGCACTTTCCATGTGGTGGGCATTGGATATATAAAGAATTTTTTAAAAGGCATGATTGTTGCCATCATGTTGAGGGACACTGGTGGAGTTTTAAAAACATTTATTATGGATTTTAAGTGTGAATTGAAACACTATTTTTTTTTCCTAAATTTTCAAACAAAACAAATGAGAACCGGCTTTCCTAAGGAGATTATAGGATTGTTCAATTTATTAACTTAGTCCATATTCATTACTCATCTAGGTTTATTTTCATGCAGTGATTCATAAAATAACACAGAACATGAGTGATACCTACTTGAATTGTCGAAACTTTAAGTTTTCATCTTCAATTTCTTTTGTTTGTGTTTCATATATTTCTGAGGTTGGGAGTGAGGAAGCATTTTAATTAAAAGTATTTCTGCAATGAAAGATTAATTGCTTTTAAAAAATACACAGAGAAGAGTGACTAGTAATCATACAAAACTTTCACCTTATTATGCCAGTTAACTTTATAAATCTATTGTATCAAGCTAAAAATCGTATTAAATTTGACTGCCAATAATTATACCAGCAATTAATATTCAGAAATTGGCTAATATACAAGTTAATCTAGAGGAAATGGTAAATGTTCAGTTATAAATTACATTCAAAGAATCTGGGGGAAGGAGGAATTGGAGGTACAAACTTCAAAAATTACAAACTTCCAGTTATAAGATAAATAAGTACTATTATGGATGTAATGTACAATGCAATGACTATAGTTAACACTGCTGTATGATATGTAGGAAGGTTGTTAAGAGAGTGCATCCTAAGAATCATTTCAAGGACAATATTTTTTTCTTTTTTTTATTGTATCTATATGAGATGATGGAAGTTAAATAAAGTTATTGTGGTTTAGTTTTCCATATATATAAATGTATATTCAGTATACATATATATATATATATATTTCATAATTTCTATAAATCAAACCATCATGCTGTACACATTAACAGTGCTGTATGTCAATTATTTCTCAATAGAACACTTAAAATTCAATTACTTAAGTAAGAAGCAAATTACCTTTGATAAAGTAGATTTATCATTTGTGATTGACATAGTCAATCCTGTCTCTGGGGGCAGTGGAAATCAGGTGTGGAGGTGGTGGTAGGGAGTCTTAGATAAACTTTCTTGTGATATTATTTATGTTGAATACTAACAGTCACTAACTCATGAGAACAAATATAAATAATATAAATTCTATACATGTATATGCATGCACATCCCTTAGTAATGTTTCTAAGTGTGGTCCACAAATGACTTGTATCAAAATAGCTGGAATGTTTGATAAATGCTCCACCTGCAATGTACCTAGTCAGAATCTCTGAGCCTGAGGCCAGGAAATATGTATTTAGATAATTGTTCCAGGTGTTTCTTATGTGCAATAACATTTGAAAACCACCTGTGGGATAGGGTAGAGGAGGATGGATAAGCTCATCAATAGAATTGTTCTATTTGCTGAAGTAAAGAAACCCTTAGGAAAGTGGCTACAGAACATACAAATCCCTATAGTGCATCTGGTACACAAAATGTAATCTTTTCATATTCAGACCTCATTTCCTTTCTCAACAACACTTTCTGCTGTAATCATGAGCCATTCACAGAGCTGTTCCTTCTGCTGTTTGTTTATGTGTGCCTATCAGCTTGATGGATAGAGGAGCAGGCTGGGGAGCACAGACACCCATGACCTACTTTGTCACACAAGTCTCTCTTGCCTCTGCTTTCCCCATGGGGTAATCTGCAGTAGACCATTGACTTTGAGTTGGTTTAGACTAGAGATGACAAATTAGTCTCAATTTAGCCTGTCTAATTGTGTTCAGTACCAATCACGAAGGGAGTTGTGAAATACAAATACATTATCTCTCCCATTCTCTGGTTACACTAATGATTCAGGTTACCAAGAAACATGAGAAAATATATTTCTCCTTCCTTACTCTCCACCCATCCACTCCCTGACAAACAATATCCTTGAACTTGAGTTAATTTTCCTCAGAGAACTTTACTTTTTCTCCTTTTATTTTTAAGCTTCAGCCTTGCGGCCTTTGTTATTGAACTTGTGAATTACAGCCTTCTGAAGCAATGGGAGCTTTAGGTCTTCATGAGTGTCTCTTTATGCTGCTTTTCAGACATCCATTCTCACTAAACCCTGTTCCTCACATTTCTAGAGCAAGCAATGTCCATCCTCTTCTGCACACTTCTCTGCCTCCCCGGATTTATGCATCACCTGAGTTCATCACATCTGGGCCTCAGGGTGTATTTCCTAATGAAATTTTAAAGTGGACAGGCAGTTCTATTGTAGTTAAGGAACCAAAATGCTGTTTTGCATTTGTGTGAAGAATACCAAAGCCCTTCTTCAGTGCTGACAGGAGGAGGGGTGGAGATGGATGGCAGGTGATGCTGTTTTGTATATTGAGAGAGGCAGAAGTGAGATGAGTTGAGTTTAATTCAATTCTAGGCACAGTTCAGAAAGAGCAGCAGGGAACTGGATGAAAGACTTGGACTCTAAGCATCTAAAAATAAGTCCTCTTTGTCCTTGTAATTCAACTTGCTGAAGAGGCAGTGAGGTATAATCACTAAGAATTTGGGCTGTGGTGTCAGATTACCTTGGTTTAAAATTCTGGCTTGACCATTTACAAGTTTTGTCCTTTGGCAAGCTGTTTTATATCTTTCTTCCTCAGTTTCCTCTTCTGTGATGTAAGATGCGTCATTATCCCCCATGTATTCAGTTGTCCGGGGAATTCACTGAGAGAGTGAGCTTCAGCACATGGCACCTTGTGAGTGCTCCAACCATACTTATTAATAAGAGAGAATTAGAGCATAACTTGATGCCAGCAACAAAACCTTCATACCTCATTTGTTTTGCTTGATTTGGGGTTTGGATAATAGTTTATTTTAAACATATTTAGGCTAAACTATGTGAAATTGCTGATGTTCAGCCATTCTGACCATAAAAATAGTGATATCATTGGGTTCAACAAATAGTTATATATATGTATATATATATATATGTATATGTATATATATAACTATTTGTGTGTGTGTATATATATATATATATATATATATATATATCAGTAGTAGTATATTCATCCTTTTTAAGAGAGCTAGAGCACTATTAGGTAAATTTAAAATTTTCATTTGAAAAAGGAAAAGTCAGAGAAGTGAAGGGGTTTCCCTAACATAGCAATGAGCAGGTTTCAAAATTGAGATTTTGGATTCATATCCTACTTTCTTTCAAGACATAAAGAGCATCTTAAAGAGTGTGAGGAAAACCTTGAAATTATATATATATATGAAATTTAATTTTGTTGAGATAAATGTTTGCCCCCTTCCCTGGAATACATTATATTGTGTATTAGTCAGAATTATCCAGCGAAATGAAACTGAGTTCCTCTGCCGAGTTTATGATCAACCTCTCTATCCAAAACTTTACTCCCTTTCTTTTCCTGAACGTGTTCCACTCAAAATTGAGGGGTATCAAAGAAAATGGGGGATTAAAACAAGCCCCTATGTTCCTGTCTTTTGAAGTAAAAGCCTTTTGATTTAGTTTTCTATGCCTCCCTTAAGAATCAAAAGCGTGGCTCAAGAGTTAATGATTGGAAAATGTAAAGATGTAAACCCAAAGAATAGCTATTGAGCCAGGAAACTGGTAACAATTTAGACTATAAATCTGTCACATCACAGGATCACTGAACTCCCAGTTCCCTGAAAGATAGAGATAAAGGCCTGACACACATTCCTAAGTTGTTTTTACAGGAAGCAGACCCCCACCAGATGAAAACTGCTGACCACAAGCACATAGACCCTAGACCCCTTGAAACCAGAGGTGGATGATGTGTGAAACTTCATCTTGATGCCAACCAGTCCGAGAATTGTGCACGAGCTGATCATGTACCCTGCAGACCCCTCCCTTACACTGCCTTTAAAACCCCTTCCCTCAGAGCGATCAAGGGAGTTTAGGTCTTCTGAGCATGAATTGCCCATTCCCCTTGCTTGGTGCCCTGTAGTAAAAGCTGTACTTTCCTTCACCACAACCTGGTGTCAGTAGATTGGCTTTACTGAGTGCAAGTGAGCAGACCCAAGTTTGGTTCAGTAACAGAAACAGAACCAATAGAATAGAATGTGTGTGTGTGTGAGTGTGTGTGTGTGTGTGTGTATGAACACCATGATTAGCTAGTCAAAAGCCATATGCTGGGCTCCCCTCACAAGTTTATTTCTCATAGTGGTGGCAAAAGTCTTTCTCAGAATCTTTCCAGGGTGGGTGAGTGGGTCCTGAATGGCAAATCCACTCTCACATTCCATCCAGAAGTCTTTGAATACCTTCCTCAACAGTGAACAAAGGCAGCCTGGCATTTCTCATTCACTCACTGTAGGCCACATTTTGGTCCTTGTTTCAGCCAACCAACCAAACCATTAGAGTCCTTCCTAACTCCTCAAGCTGCAGCATTAAATGCAGAATCTCTGCTTTGTGGGCCTATATCAATAAGTTCAGCCTAACTCAATAGATCCTTCTACTATTATCCCACACCTTTAATATTCATTTCCACATAAATTCCCTGATTTCTGTCAGTACAATTAGAAAACTCAAGTAACTCGTATTTTCTCACAGATCAAGGTGACAGAAGGGTTGTTTCCTGGTGAAGCTTCCCTCTTTGTCTTTCAAATGTCTGTCTTCCAGCTTTATCCTCACAAGGCCTTTTCTTTGTGTGTGTTCACTTCTGGTATCTATTTCTCTTCCTATAAGGACAACAGTTTTATTGTATTAGGGACCAACTCTTCTGATCCCATTTACCCTTTATTACCTTCTTAAAGGCCATATCTCTAAATACAGTAACATTAGGTGTTGGGGTCGTGACATGTGAATTTGGGGCAAGACATATTTAGTCCATAACATGTCTTCACAGGGCAAATGAAAGAGGTGGTGTGTAAAGTCCCTTTTCAAGAAATCAGAGAACTAAGAATATTTACGCTTTTTTAAAATTCTCAGGTATAACCCAGGAAAACTGCAGTTTCTTTATTTGTTTCAACTCCCCAAGAACTGCAAGTCCAAAAACTACATAATGCTAACAATAATAATAATACTATGATGATGGTAACAATATAACTACTTCTTACTGAGAATTTATTTTATGCTACACTATTTTGCATGATTTTCATAGAAAAATAGTATTCCTTTAAAAAACATATGTAAAACACAGTTTCATGGATAATAAAAAATGAGGCCAACAATGAATAAGTAGAATTTGAAATAAAAAACAAAATATTATTTACATGCACACTCTAAAAAATTTAAAAATTAAGTATAAATTGAATACAATATTGACATAGAAAAACTACACAATTTTGTTGAAATTAATCAAAGAACTAAATAAGTGGAGAGATACTCCATGTTCATGGACAAGAAAACTCAATATTGTTGAAATATTAGCTCTTCCCAACTTGATCTATACATTCAGTGCCAGCCCAATCCAAATTCAAGTTATTTCGTGGACCTTGTCAAACTGATTTTAAAGTTTCTACAGAGAGACAAGAAAACCAGAATAATCAAGACAAAATTGAAGGAGAAGAAAAACAAAGTTGGAAGACTGACACTATCTGATTTTAGTACTTATTATAAAGCTACAGTAATCAAGACAGTGTGATATTGGTAGCAGAATAAACAAGTTGATCAATGGAACAGAATAGAGAGCCCAGAAATAAATTCACACAAATATAATCAACTGATCTTTGACAATGGAGTGTAGACAATACAATGGAGAAAAAATAGCCTTTTTAACAATAAAAAATGGAAATAAATGAAATAGAAACAAAGAAAACAATAGCAAAGATCAATAAAACTAAAAGCTGGTTCTTTGAGAAGTTAAACAAAATTGATAAACCATTAGCCAGAGTTATCAAGAAAAAGAGGGAGAGGGTTCAAATCAATAAAATTAGAAATGAAAAAGGAGAAGTTACAACAGACACCGCAGAAATACAAAGCATCCTAAGAGACTACTACAGGAAACACTATGCCAATAAAATGGACAACCTGGAAGAAATGGACAAATCCTTAGAAAGGTATAACTTTCCAAGACTGAACAAGGAAGAAAGAGAAATATGAACAGATCAATTACAAGTAATGAAGTTGAAACTGTGATTAAAAATCTTCTGGCAAACAAAAGTCCAGCATCTGATGGTTTCACAGGTGAATTCTATTAAACATTTAGAGAGGAGATAACACCACTCCTTCTCAAACTCTTCCAAAACATTTCAGAAGAACGAACACCCCCAAACTCATTCTATGAGCCCACCATCACCCTGACACCATAATCAGACAAAGATACTACAAAAAAAGAATATTACAGACTAATATAACTGATGAATATAGATGTAAAAATCCTGAACAAAATACTAGCAAGCAGAATCCAACAACACATGAAAAGGATCATACACCAGGATCAAGTGGGATTTATCCCAGGGATGCAAGGATCCTTCAATATATGCAAATCAATCATTGTGATAACCCCTATTAACAAATTGAAGAATAAATACCATATAATCATCTCAATAGATGCAGAAAAATCTTTTGACAAGATTCAACACCATTTATGGTAAAAACTCTCCAGAAAGTGGGCATAGAGGGAACCTACCTCAACATGATAAAGGCCATATATGACAAACCCACAGTAAACATCATTCTAATGGTGAAAAACTGAAAGCATTTCCTCTAAGATCAGTAACAAGACAAGGATGTCCACTCTCGCCACTATTATTCAACATAGTTTTGGAAGTCTTAGTCATGGCAATCAGAGAATAAAAAGAAATAAAAGGAATACAAATTGGAAAAGAAGAAGTAAAACTGTCACTGTTTGCAGATGACATGGTACTATACATAGAGAATCCTCAAGATGCCACCAGAAAACTACTAGAGCTAATCAATGAATTTGGTAAAGTAGCAGGACACAAAATTAATGCACAGAAATCTCTTGCATTCCTATACACTAATGATGAAAAATCTGAAAGAGTAATTAAAGAAACACTCCCATTTACTATTGCAACAAAAAGAGTAAAGTACATAGGAATAAACCTACCTAGGGAGACAAAAGACCTGTGTGCAGAAAATTATAAGACACTAATGAAAGAAACTAAAGATGATACAAACAGATGGAGAGATGTACCATGTTCTTGGATTGGTAGAATCAGTATTGTGAAAATAACTTTACTACTCAAAGCAATCTACAGATTCAATGCAATCCCTATCAAGTTACCAATGGCATTTTTTACAGAACTAGAACAAAAAATTTTAAAACTTGTATGGAGACACAAAAGACCCCATATAGCCGAAGTAGTCTTGAGGTTGAAAAACAGAGCTGGAGGAATCAGACTCCCTGACTTCAGACTATACTAGAAAGCTACAGTAATCAAGACAATATGGTACTGGCACAAAAACAAATATAGGTCAATGGAACAGGATAGAAAGTCCAGAGATAAACCCACACATATGTGGTTAGCTTGTCTTTGATAAAGGAGGCAAGAATATACAATGGAGAAAAGACAGCCTCTTCAATAAGTGGTGCAGGGAAAACTGGACAGCTACATGTAAAAGAATGAAATTAGAACACTCCCTAACAACATACACAAAAATAAACTCAAAATGGCTTAGAGACCTATATGTAAGGCTGGACACTATAAAACTCTTTGAGGAAAACGTTTGAAGAACACTCTGATATAAATCACAGCAGATCTTTTTTGATCCACCTCCTAGAGTAATGGAAATAAAAACAAAAATAAACAAAGGGGACCTAATGGAACTTAAAAGCTTTTGCAAAGCAAAGGAAACTACAAACAAGACGAAAAGAGAATGCTCCGAATGGGAGAACGTATTTGCCAATGAATCAATGGACAAAGGATAATCTCCAAAATATATAAACAGCTCATGCAGCTCAATATTAAAAAAACAAGCAACCCAATCCAAAAATGGGCAGAAGACTAGATAGACATTTCTCCGAAGAAGACATACAGATGGCCAAAAGCACATGAAAAGCTGCTCAACATCACTAATTATTAGAGAAATGCAAATCAAAACTACAATGAGGTATCACCTCACACCAGTTAGAATGGGCGTCATCAGAAAATCTACAAACAACAAATGCTAGAGAGGGTGTGGAGAAAAGGGAACCCTCTTGCACTGTCGGTGGGAATGTAAATTGATACAGCCACTATGGAGAACAGTATGGAGGTTCTTTGAAAAACTAAAAATAGAATTACCATATGACCCAGCAATCCCACTACTGGGCATATATCCAGAGAAAACCATAATTCAGAAAACACATGCACCCCAATGTTCATTGCGACACTATTTACGATAGCCCAGTCATGGAAGCAACCTAAATGCCCATCGATAGATGAATGGATAAAGAAGCTGTGGTACATATATACAATGGATTATTACTCAGCCATAAAAAGGAACGAAATTGGGTCATTTGTAGAGACGTCGATGGATCTAGAGACTGTCATACAGAGTGAAGTAAGTCAGAAAGAGAAAAACAAATATCATATATTAACACATATATGTGGAACCTAGCAAAAAGGTACAGATGAACCAGTTTGCAGAGCAGATATTGAGACACAGATGTAGAGAACAAACGTATGGACACCAAGGGGGAAAGCAGCAGGGGTGGTGGTGGTTGGTGGTGTGATGAATTGGGAGATTGTGTTTGACATATATACACTAATATGCATAAAATTGATAACTAATAAGAACCTGTCGCATAAAAAAATAAATAAAATAAACTTCAAAAATAAAAAAAAAGAAAGAAGCCAGTCTGAAAAGTTTTCCTACTGTGTGACTCCAACTGTTAACACTCTGAAAAACGCAAAAGTATGGAGAAAAAAAATGATCAGTGGTTGTGGGGTTAGGGAGGAGGGAGAGATGAATAGGTGGTATGCTATTTTGATGATGGGTATGTATCATCATACCTGTGTCCAAACCCATAGAAAGTAAAGCACGAAGAGTGGACCCTCATGTAAACTAAAGACTTTGGGTGATGATGACATGTCACTGTAGGATCATCAGTGTAATAAATATCCCACTCTGGTGGCAGATGTTGAAAATGGAGAAAAGGGGGTGTATGAGAAATCACTGTACCTACCCCTTCAATTTTGCTGTGAACCTAAAACTGCTCTAAAAACTAAAGTATTTAAAATAAAAGTAAAACAAAACAAAACATGAGGCTCGGTTAGGTTAAATAACTTGCCCAAGAACAAATACCTCGTAAGTAGTTGATCTGTGAAACAAATCCAGATCTGACTGGGACCAAAGCCCAGGATTTACAGCTGGCTACCTTCACTGATTTGTGCAATGGATACTTAAAAGACAAAGTGCATTATTTTCATGCACATTTCCATTAATTAAAAAAATAAAATTTGTATCTTATTCCTTCCATATTATACTTGGAACCCTAACATCTCCCCCTGAATGCAAACAAACCTTTTGTGAGCATAGACAGTGTCCCAATAAATGCTTATACATTTAAACAAAATGAAGCTAAACTTCTCGAATGAAAATATATTCCACTTGCCAACTAATGTTTGCATTATTTTCTTTACATTTTTATATTTTTCTACATATCTTTGAAAGAGGCATGTCTTTCTTAAAATCACTACTAACAATGAATTGACAGCTCCAGAGGAACCAAGACATTCTATAAAATATGAGGAAATATTGCCTCAATCTGTGTTGTAATCACATTCCTGTCCTGAGAATATTCTTTTAGAGAAGATTCTTAGCCTTTTGGATTGTACAACTCTCCAGAAAAAACAAAACAAAACCAACAAACACAGCTTCAAGTTATGTACTGTTTGTTTGTTTAATTACTTTATTATTCTAAGTCCAAGCCACCACCATCTCTTGCCTACACTCTCAATAGACTCCTTTCTTCCTGATCTCCTTACTCTTTTCTCTGACAGACTAGTCTCTACACAGACGCCAGAGGGACATTTTTAAATTGTAAACCAGATCATGTGGTCAAAACCCTCTGATGGTCTCTCTTTATTCAGAATATATTTAAATTCCTTATTGATGTCTACCAGGCTCCATATAATCTGGCTCCTGTCTGCCTCTCTGAACCCTTTTCCTATCCTTTGCCACCTTATTACTCTGTTCTGGACAAGTGTTCCCTTGCTTTTTCGCAAATGCCCAAGCTTGTCCTCCCCCAGGGCCTGTGTACTCACTGCGTTCTCTGCCTAGATCTTTGCCTGATTCTCTCCAAATGCCACCTCTTCAAAGAGACCTTGCCCACCTCCCTTCCTGATGCAGCCCCCCTCTTCAGTCAAGCTCTAGCCCTGTTTTGTTTGTTTATTTGTATGATTGACTGTTTCTGTTTTTTTTTACTTTATATTATTTATCATCACTCGAAGTATATTTAAATATTCATTTGTTTATTTTCTGTCTCATCCATGGAACCTCCATGAGAGCAATCATTTTTGTTCATATCTATATCCTCAGGGCTAAAATAGTAAAATACTACAATAGGAAATTAGTGTTTGATACTCAGTACTGTGAAGTAGAAATTACTCTGTATTGTTAAGTAGAAGAATGAATAAATGAATGAATACATGTACAACTGAGTTACAAATTACATGTATTATAAAACTTAGACAAAATACAATTTTTTAAAAGCTGTCATAACATAAAAAGAAAGTTCTAATATTTTCTTCTGTACCTTAATGGAGTATTTTGCTCACCTCTGGGGTGCTGCATAAAACAGAGATGTCAACATGAAATGAGGAGAGTCACCAACCTTTGTTTTGCCTTTTGTGGTACTGAGTGACCACTCTCATTCCCATGCAGTTTGTATTATACAACTATTCAATTTAGCCTCCTCTTGATATAGCATTCTTTTTTTTTTCAATTTTCTTAAAATAGAGGCATAATTGGCATATAATATTCTATTAGTTTCAGGTGTAAAACATAATGATTAATAGTTGTATACATTGCAAAATTATCACAACAATAAATCTTTTTAACTTCTCTCACCTTATATAGTTACATTTTTTTAGTTACATTTTTTTATGACAAAGACTTTTAATATCTACTCTCTTAGCAACCTTCAAATATGCAATTCAGTATTATTAACTGTAGCCTCTATGCTGTACATTAGCTTCTCATGGCTTATTTATTTTATAACTGGGGGAAGTGTGTACCCTTTGGCTCCCTGCATCCATTTCACCAACTCCCACCTCTGGCAACCACCAATCTGTTTTCTATATCTATGAGCTCAGTATTTTGCTTTTGCTGTTTCAAATTCCACATATAAGTGAAATCATACAGTATTTGTCTTTCTTAGTCTGACATATTTTACTTAGCATAATGCCCTCAGGGTTTACCTATGTTGTCACAAATGGCAATATTTCATTCTTTTTTATGACTAATAGCATTCCATTGTATATACATACCATATTTTTCCCCATTCATCCATCTATGAACACAATTTGTTTCCACATCTTGGCTATCATAAACAGTGCTGCAATGAACATGGGGGTGCATATACCTTTTCAAGTTAAAGTTTTCGTTTTCTTCAGCTAAATACCCAGAAGTGGAATTGCTGGATCATGGGGCAGTTTTAGTTTTACTACAACATATTGTTGTCCATCAAGGCTGGACACGAATTTACATTACCACTAACAGCACACAAGTGTTCTCTTCTCCACATCTTTGCCAACGCTTGTTATTTCTTGTCTTTTTGATAATAGCTATTCTACAGTTGTGAAGTGGTATTTAATTTTGGTTTTGATTTGCATTTCTCTGATGGTTAGTGATGCTGAGCATCTTTTCATGTACCTGTTGGCAATTTTATGTCTTTTTTTTTTAATGTCTTTTTATATATTCTGAACATTTTGAAATCAGGTTGGTTGTTCTTTCTATTGAGTTGTATGCGCTCTTTATCTACTTTGGAAATCAACCCCTCATCAGATATATAATTTGCAAATATTTTCTCCAGTTTAACAGGTTGCCTTTTCATTTTTTTGATGATTTTCTTTGCCCTGCAGAAGTTTTTAGTTTGATGCAGTCTTTTTTTTTTTTTTTTTTTTTTGTTGCCTTTGCTTTGGGAGTTTCACTCAAAAAAAAAAAAAAGTCATTGCTAAGACCAGTGTCAAGGAGCATACAGCCTATATTTTCTTCTGGAAGTTTTATGGTTTCAGGTGTTACATTCAAGTTTTTCATCTATTTTGAGTTAATTTCCGTGTACGGTGTAAGTTAGTGATCCAGTTTCATTCTTTTGCATGTGGCTTTTTAAGTCTTCTTTCTCATAAAAACTTAAAAATAAAAGTAACATCATTGGTTGTTTAAAACCTTGAAGATCACTGGTGTCTGCCCTTACTTCTGAGCCTCTAAATGTAGTTGACTCTTCCACACATACTTTTATTTAATTTTTAATTAATTTATTTTTTAACATCTTTATTGGAGTATAATTGCTTTACATTGTTGTGTTAGTTTCTGCTGTATAACAAAGTGAATCAGCTATAGGTATATATATATATATAACCCCTTATACCCTCCCTCTTACATCTCCCTCCCACACTCCCTATCTCACCCATCTAGATGGTCACAAAGCACCAAGCTGATCTCACTGTGCTATGCGACTGCTTCCCACTAGCTATCTATTTTACATTTGGTAGAATGTATATGTCAATACCACTCTCTCACTTCATCCCAGCTTACCCTTCCCCCTCCCTGTGTCCTTAAGTCCATTCTCTACATCTGCATCTTTATTCCCATCTTGCCCTTAGGTTCTTCATGACCATTTTTTTTTTTTTTTTAGATTCCATATATATGTGTTAGCACACGGTATTTGTTTTTCTCTTTCTGACTTACTTCACTCTGTATGACAGATTCGAGGCCCATCCACATCATTACAAATAACTCAATTTCATTAATAACTCAATTTTTATGGCTGAGTAGTATTCCATTGTGTATATGTGCCACATCTTCTTTATCCATTCATCTGTCGAGGGGCACTTAGGTTGAGTCCATGTCCTGGCTGTTGTAAATAATGCTGCAATGAACATTGTGGTACATGACTCTTTTTGAATTATGGTTTTCTCAGGGTATATGCCCAGTAGTAGGATTGCTGAGTTGTATGGTAGTTCTATTTTTAGTTTCTTAAGGAACCTCCATACTGTTCCCCATAGTGGCTGTATCAATTTACATTCCCAATAACAGTGCAAGAGGGTCCACTTTTCTCCACACCTTCTCCAGCACTTATTGTTTGTAGGTTTTTTGATGATGGCCATTCTGCCCTGTGTGAGGTGATACCTCATAGTAGTTTTGATTTGCATTTCTCTAGTGATT
The DNA here is from genome assembly GCF_039906515.1 of Pseudorca crassidens. NCBI lineage: Eukaryota > Metazoa > Chordata > Mammalia > Artiodactyla > Delphinidae > Pseudorca > Pseudorca crassidens. The sequence goes on from NC_090304.1 coordinate 103,498,247, forward strand.
AGTGATGTTGAGCATCCTTTCATGTGTTTGTTGGCAATCTGTATATCTTCTTTGGAGAAATGTCTATTTAGGTCTTCTGCCCATTTTTGTATTGGGTTGATTGTTTTTTTGATATTGAGCTGCATGAGCTGCTTGTATATTTTGGAGATTAAGCCTTTGTCAGTTGTTTCATTTGCAAATATTTTCTCCCATTCTGAGGGTTGTCTTTTCGTCTTGTTTATGATTTCCTTTGCTGTGCAAAAGCTTTTAAGTTTCATTAGGTCCCATTTGTTTATTTTTGTTTTTATTTCTCTTTCTCTAGGAGGTACGTCAAAAAGCATCTTGCTGTGACTTATATCATAGAGTGTTCTGCCTATGTTTTCCTCTAAGAGTTTTATAGTGTCTGGCCTTTTTAGTTTATTTCTGTGTATTGTGTTAGGGAGTGTTCTAATTTCATTCTTTTACATGTAGCTGTCCAGTTTTCCCAGCACCATTTTTTGAAGAGGCTGTCTTGTCTCATTGTGTATTCTTGCCTCCTTTATCAAAGGTAAGGTGACCACATGTGCATGGGTTTATCTCTGGGCTTTCTATCCTGTTCCATTGATCTAGGTTTCTGTTTTTGTGCCAGTACCATACTGTCTTGATTACTGTAGCTTTGTCATATATTGTGAAGTCAGGGAGCATGATTCCTCTAGATGCATTTTTCTTTCTCAAGATTGTTTTGGCTATTCAGTCTCTTCTGTGTTTCCAAGCAAATTGTGAATTTTTTTGTTCTAGTTCCATGAAAAATGTCATTGGTAGTTTGATAGGGATTGCACTAAATCTGTAGATTGCTTTGGGTAGTAGAGCCATTTTCACAATATTGATTCTTCCAATCCAAGAACATGGTATATCTCTCCATCTGTTTGTGTCATCTTTAATTTCTTTCAACAGTGTCTTATAGTTTTCTGCATACAGGTCTTTTGTTTCCTTAGGTAGGCTTATTCCTAGGTATTTTATTCTTCTTGTTGCAATCGTAAATGGGAGGGCTTCCTTAATTTCCCTTTCAGAGTTTTCATCATTAGCATATAGGAATGCAGGAGATTTTTGTGCATTAATTTTGTATCCTGCTACTTTACCAAATTCATTGATTAGCTCTAGTAGGTTTCTGGTAGCATCTTTAGGATTCTGTGTACAGTATCATGTCATCTGCAAACAGTGACAATTTTACTTCTTCTTTTCCAATTTGGATTCCTTTTATTTCTTTTTCTTCTATGATTGCTGTGGCTAAAACTTCCAAAACTATGTTGAATAATAGTGGTGAGAGTGGGCAACCTTGTCTTGTTCCTGATCTTAGTGGAAATGGTTTCAGTTTTTCACCACTGAGAATAATGTTGGCTGTGGGTTTGTCATATATGGCATTTATTATATTGAGGTAAGTTCCCTCTATGCCTACTTTCTTGAGGGTTTTTTTTAACATTAATCAGTCTTGAATTTTGTCAAAAGCTTTTACTGCATCTATTGAGATGATCATATGGTTTTTCTGCTTCAGTTATTTAATATGGTTTATCACAATGATTGATTTGCATATATTGAAGAATCCTTGCATTCCTAGGATAAGCCCCACTTGATCATAGTGTATGATCCTCTTAATGTGCTTTTGGATTCTGTTTTCTAGTATTTTGTTGTGGATTTTTGCATCTATGTTCATCATTGATACTGACCTGTAGTTTTCTTTTTTTGTGACATCTTTGTCTGGCTTTCATATCAGGGTGATGGTGGCCTCGTAGAATGAGTTTGGTGGTGTTCCTCCCTCTGTTATATTTTGGAATAGTTTGAGAAAAATAGGTGTTACCTCTTCTGTAAATGTTTGATAGAATTCCCCTGTGAAACCATCTTGTTCTGGGTGTTGTTTGTTGGAAGATTTTTAATCACAGTTTCAATTTCAGTGATTGTGATTGGTCTGTTTATATTTCCTTTTCTTCCTGGTTCAATCTTGGAATGTTGAGCTTTTCTAAGAATTTGTCCATTTCTTCCAGATTGTCCATTTTATTGGCATATAGTTGCTTGTAGTAGTCTCTCATGATCCTTTGTATTTCTGCAGTGTCTCTTGTTACTTCTTTTTCATTTCTAATTCTGTTTATCTGAGTCTTCTTATTTTTCTTGATGAGTCTGGCTAATGGTTTATCAATTTTATTTGTCTACTCAAAGAACCAGCGTTTAGTTTTGTTGATCTTTGCTATCATTTATTTCATTTTTTTTAATTTATTTCTGATCTGATCTTAATGATTTCTTTTCTTCTGCTAACTTTGGGTTTTTCTTGTTCTTCTTCCTCTAATTGCTTTAGATGTAAGTTTAGGTTGTTTATTTGAGATTTTTCTTGTTTCTTGAGGTAAGATTGTATTGCTATAAACCTCCCTCTTAGAACTTAAGTCTGACACCTAGAAATCAACCTCAGAGAACAGAATTCAACTCACTAGGCCAACTTACTTTCAAATGGAAGCCTTTTTTTGTTTTCCGAACCCTCTGATAATCTGTTTTCTTATTCTCATTTTCACCACATAATTTTGCCCTCTTAAATTTGGCTCTGTCCTGTTTTGATTAAACCTCACATCTCAGCTGTATGTATTTCTCTAAATTCAGAGTCCCCACAGCTCTTGAGAGGGCTCCTTCCCATTATCCAGGCTAGACTGATCAAACCTCCTGGGCCAATCACTAGCTCTGCTAATGGGATGACTGGAACAATATATTTTTTACTCATTCACTTTATAGATTAAAAAAATTCAAACAGTTCAAATGGTTATTTGTGTTTATTTGCTATGAAATTTGTCCTTTCTGTAGTATTTTTGCCTATTTAAAATTTTCTTTTTATTTTAAGGAGTTATTTATATATTCTACATTCTGATCTTGGTTTCACTTTTTTTGAACTCTAAATATCATGTCCTACTTGTGGTTAACATTGGCTGAAGGTAGTTTTGCAAGGTGAATAGAAGCACTGCCAGCATCCGACTCTTAAATTCTCAGCTTGACTTTTTTTTTTTTTTTGACCACCACAGCTTTAAGGAGGCCAATTTGATATTATGACTTACCAAGAAAATGCAGTTTGTCATGGAAGTCCCCTGGCACGTCATTATTAATTCCCCCAGATTCTGCAGCATGGTTGAAGGAAGCTCTTCTATATAGCTAATAAAGCTACAGCTTCAGAGACCCTTATTGCACGTTTGAAATGTTGTATTATTTTTCTTAAAAACATCCTTAAAAATTGTACACACTTCAGTAAAACCCAGAATTGCCTGGATTCAGCCTCGGGGGAATGTTTTTTGTTACTCTTCTCTTTCCCTAGCCCTGACCTCTATGTATTTTTTTCTGTGCCTTGCCTGGTTTTGAATATGAAATCTCAAATGTCTTCTTTTAACAAGTGTCCTTAGGGCAAAAGCCAGGTTCAGTGTTCTGATTACCTCTATTAGAGTCTCACTTTTACTTATTTTTGGGCCTCCACGTATTTCTTTTCTTGTCCACTCATTGATGCATTTAAAAATATTTTTAAAAATATATTTTTATCAACACGTTTGTTTCAGATAGATGATTACTCAGATTATCTACACTGATCTTGATGAAAATGGAAGACTCAATAGTAATGGAATTCATCTTGTATTTCTTGATCTTTAACTGATATAAATTATCTTGACCCCCAATTAAGTTAAATGAGAACCGTTGAGGCCCTAACATTTTCTCCAACTCACCTCTTTCACCCATCATCCAATTCCTGTGAGAGAGAACCTACATTGGATATTCTATAACATTTATACTATAGTCAGAGTATCTGTGTTTGTCTGTAAAATGATTTAACATTAAAAGTCAATAAATGGTATTTATACCATATTTATGTAAATGTTATTCATTGCAAAATTAAATATCATTATTTGAGCTGTAGAAAAGTAAGTGTTGCCCAATATAACTTAAATCTTATAATTCATCAAATGCTCAATATCATTCTATATTGAAGCTTGAGCCAAACTGGTTTGAAAAAAAACTCTCTCTATCTCTACTCTATCCCCCCACTCACATGCACACAGAGCTGATCCTCATTATTTGCAGATTCTATATGTGTAAATTCACCTCAAATTTATTTGTAACCCCCAAATCAATACTCAGGTAACTTTTTTATTAATTCATAGACATAGGTAGAGAGACAAGAAATTTGAGTTGCCCTATGTGCGCTTGCATTTTACTATCTGAAGTCAAACAAGGCAATGCTCTGACTTCTTGTTTAAGCCCTCTTATTGTAAACAAACATCATTTTTGCTGTGTACTTAATGCTACATTTTTGTTTGTTTTTCTCTTTGGTTTTTAGTGATTTTGTGGTTTTAAATGTCTTTCATATAGAAAACAAATTTGTGGTTACTAAAGGGGAGATGGACAAATTTGGGGTTGGGGATTAATGGATACAAACTTCTATGTATAAAATAGATAAGTGATAAGAATATACTGTATAGCACAGGGAGTTATAGCCATTACCTTGTAATAAACTCTAATGGAGTATAATCTGCAAACGTACTGAATCACTATGTTGTGCACTTTAAGCTAATATAATATTATAAATCAACTACAGTTCAATAATACATACATACATACATAAAATGGCTTCCAAGGGCAGTCTTAGAGTACTTACTGTCCAATGTTCCTAAATGCAAGAAGGCTGTGATATGCCTTACAGAGGAAAAAAAGATGCATGTTAGATGAGCTTCATTTAGGTATAAGTTATAATGCTGTTGCTTGTGAGTTCAATGTTAATAAATCAAAAATATGCTACATCCAAAAATGGAAGAGGAAATTCGCAGATCTGTACATGAGGCTGCTCCAAAGAGTGCTAAGGTAACATCTGTAATGTGTGAGGAAGTTGTGGAAAAGATGGAAAAGTGGCCAAATTTGTGGGTTCATGTGCTGACGACAGATTGAAAAAAAAGTGTAGTATGCATTGTGGTGAAGCCAGCAGCCAAAGTAATTTACAGTCACGTTACCCTGGGTCAGGAAAATGTTAAATCTTCTCAACTAGCTTGGCCTGACTTGCACTTTTCAAAAGATAATATAGCATAAAAAATATTAAACTTGCAGGAGAGGCAGGTTCTGTGATCAGGAATCTGCAAAAGAATTCTTAAAAATACCTGCTAAATGTTATAAATAACAAAGGATATGTAGAAAAGCAGGTTTTTAATGCTAATGAGACTGGCTTCTTTTACAAGGGCATTGACAAACAAACCTACATAACATAAATGGTGTTTCAGCTGAGGTAAAATGTCATGACCAGAGGCTCCAGAAATAGCAGTAGTTCAGCATTTGTTAATTCAGTGTTCATGGTGACTCTATAGAATAAAACTGCAATGAAAAATGAGTACTGCATATGGATATAGATGATGATGTAGATATAGATATAGATATAAATATAGATACATACAAGTTAGAACAATCAGAAACTTTTTATATTGATAGGTATTAGATTACATGAAGAAATTATTAATTTTTAGGAATAACAGACTTTTGGCCACTTTAAAAAATGCTCTTATTTTAGAGAAGAAAACTGAAATATATAATGGTGGTTTTTCAGAATGCCAATAGCTAATTTTAAAATATTTAAGCATAAAAATTAAAGTAATAAAAATGATTGAAAATGGAAGTTTTTCTCTAGTCTAGGAAATTGTTTTCTATTTTTGCATTGACTACCATCATCCCATCCCTGCATTTCAGCCACTTTTCATTATTCTTTTCTCTCTCTTTCTTTCTTTCCCTCCCTGCCTCTGTTCCCCCCATTGTCTCTTTTTCTTAAACTGTTTTTAGACTTTGAAGATCCTACGCTGATCCAACTATATTTCTTAAATTTTATTTCATAATTGCCATCTTCTTTTTACTTTTGGGTCTCAAAGACTACATTCTGGAGATTTTTCTTTACTTTCATTTTCAAACCTTCTTTTTTGTTTTTAATTGAAGCAATCATAGTTTACTTTTTCATCACTTTGTTATTTTTCTCCAATGTTTCTTTTTTATAGTAGCCTGTTCTTGTTTTATGGATACCCCATATTTTTGAAAATATCTCTGAAGTATATATATACATATTTGCTTAATATATGTTCTTCCCTGAACTCCATTGCTCCATGAATGTGGGCAGGCCATGTTCACTAGTGTGTTAGAGTTTGTAGACAGAGGGAAGGTAGGCTAGTTTTGCCCCACCTCTGCCTCAAACACCAAGCTAAGGAGAGTTTTATTCTGTAATGTTAACTTTTATGCAGGAATTATTTTTCATTGAATTTATTATTATTACTATTATTATTATCATTAAGCAACATACATTTTCTTTGTTAAAAAATGTTTGAAAATCACAAAATCATATGAGGTATAAATTAAATGACCTCTTTTTCTCTCACATGTATCAACTTCATTTCAGAGAAATAATCATTGTTTTACACTGTATTATATGTCAGTTCAGGCATTTTCTATTCAGATACTCATATCACATATCTCAACAAAAAATTGGATATTGTTTCTGTGACTTGGGTTTTAAAAATATAACAATACTCTTTCAACATTTTTGTTTCTATGTTAGAATAGATAGATGTGTGCCATTTTTCTTTACTTTTTAATTTTGAAATTAAAAAATTAATTTCAAGCTCATAAAAATTGCAAGAATGACACAAAGAATGCCTATATACTCTGCATACATTATATTAGTCTGAAAGTGCTGCTATAACAAAATACCAAAAAGAGGAGAGACTTCAACAGTATAAATTTATTTTCTCGTAGTTCTGGAGGCTGCAAGTCCAAGATAAATGTGTCATCGGGTTTAATGTCTTCTGAATCTTTTCTCTTTGGCTTGAAGATGGCCAGCTTCCCATGATGTCCTCGCATAGTCTTTTCTCTATGAAATACCACCCTGGTGTATCTTTACATATTATAATTTCCTCTTCCTATAAGGACACAATCAGATTTGAGAAGAACCCACCCATATGACCTCATTTAATCTTAATCACTTCTTTAAAGGACCCATCTCCAAATACAGCCACATTCTGAGGTACTGGAGGTTAGGGCTTCAACATATCCATTCCAGAGGAGCACAGTTCAGCCCCTAATACCCATGTTCACCAGTGTTAATATAATGCAGCATTTATTTTATTACTCTATTTATACATATTTCTATTATTTTATTCCTGATCATTTGAGAATAAGTTGCAGATGTGGGTTCTCATTATCCCTCAGTACTTTAGTGTTTATTTCCTAAAACTCTGCTCAATAGTCTATAATAACCTAAATGGGAAAAGAACTTGAGAAATAATAGATACATATATATGTATAACTGAATCACTTTGCTGTTCACCTGAAACTAACACATTTTAATCAACTATTCTCCAATAGAAAATAAAAAATAAAAAACAAAATAAATAATGATACACTTCTAGAAAGCCACAGTATAACTTTCAAAATCAGAACATCAACACTGAGACATTACCTTCTAATTCAAAAACCCATTCAAAATTTATTATTTGTTCCCAAAATATTCTTTATAGATTGATGATTCTATCTGAAATCCTGTGTAGCATCTAGTTGTCAAAAGTCTTTGATGGCCTTCAATTTGGAAAATACTTTGTCTTTTGCTTGTTTTCAATGACCCTGACATTGAAAACTACAGAGCAGTTATTTTGCAGAATGTCTCTCAGTTAAGATTTGTGTGAAGTTCCTCATGATAAGCTTCTGGTTAGGGAACTTTGGTAGAAATATCACAACAGTGATGCTGGTTCCCCTCATCAGAAGATACTTAAAGACAACTCATCTCATTACTGGTGACATTACATTTAATCACACGTTCAAGATGGTGTCTGCAAGGTTCTTTTACTCTAATGTTAGTAAGTTTTTATTTATCAACTAATAATACTTGACATTTTACAGTGTAGTAGGCTTTTCCTTTCTTATTTATTTATTTATTTGTATCAGTGTGTGCTTATGTGTTCCTACTTTATTCAATAGATTACAATCTGTTTCAGTAATTATTTCTTTTGATGCCCAAATTATCCTGTATTTGGCCATTGAATAAGTTCCCACATCCTTTTGATATGTCTGCTTTATTCTTTGGGGCAAGTACAATAGATTGCTGCTTATCTCATTGCATGAACAGAAATTGAGGAGGAAGGAGAAGAGAAGAAATGAGGCCCAAATATTTCATATAGTAGAATCTTTATAATTAATATTTTTCTGACCCAGAGCCCAGTCATGCTCCCCAAACCTGCCATGTAGATCTTGGAGCATCCCTGGAATCCTGCCTGGAAGAATAATTTTCACCTCTGCAGCCATCTGTTTTATTTTCTATTGAGATTCCTTACCTCCACTCTGATTTTGTCCCTCAGTGAGACTCTTTTTGTCTCCATCTTTTAAAAATATTTCTGATTTTCTCCTGAGGATGTTCTCTACCCCAATTTTTACTGAAAGTAAAAATAAGCTACTTTTGAAACATGGCTCTTATTATGATTGGTATACAATATTGCATCATAACATTTTATGTATATAACATGTACAGTTTACAAGGGGAAATCTTTTAATCTGTCTTTATATTCTGATGAGGGAAGGATAAAAATTATTTTCATTAATTTTTTTTAAATAAAGATTTTTGATATTAAATGAATTTATTGTATTTCCAAATTATAAAATAAGCAAATAATGCAGCCAGGGGCAAAAATACATGGTTTTGATGTTGACCTCTCTGGGCTTCAGTTTCTTTATTTGCTGAAAGGTAAGTTCAGTGTGTGATCCCCACTAGGAGATTTTATGACTGAATGAGTTCTTAGTCGGCTATTTTCCACCTATATTAGGCATTTTTTTTTCCGTTCTGCTGAAGCAGTTTTAATATATCACTGAAGCTTCCAGCTCCAATTGCCTGACTCTAGTAATGAATATACAATCATTGTCTTTGTACTCATGAATCTATTTCTCTAAGAAAAAATACATCATTTAATCCAATTGATGTTCGGCATTCTTACCCTTATTTTTCATTAAGAAAGTCAGGAATTATTAAATATCCTTGGTAAGACCTATAAATTATCACCCAAATATTGTGTGCTAGTGGAATGGTGCAATTGCAATACTTTGAATGTGAAACTTCAAATCAAGATTTTGTAAGAATAAAATGATCCATGGTCAATGATCTATTTTGCCATTTTCTCTATAAATATCTGTGTACCTTCTGAGAATGGCCTTGACACACACTAATATTTGTAAAGTGCTTTAAAGAAACAAAGGGCTGACTTAACGGTAGGGAAGATAAGGTAAATATGAAAAGTACTGTGATAGCAATATTCTCTTCAATGACAAGTCAGAGAGGGGTTTGTCAGGCTCTGTATCCTGGCTCGATTATTATAGAACTGAAATGGCATTGTGCTAAAATGTTTGCAGTCACAACCAAAGGCGATGGGGGTTTAGCCTGAACCAGCTGAGATCAGGTAGATGGTTCACAATCATGTATTCCTATAACACAAACAGAATGCAGTTTAGTATTTTTTTAAACATAGAAAACAATTTTATCTAATAGGAAAAAGCAGCCCTATTGTGGCTGGACTTTGAGTATTAAACATATTGTCCAAGTTTAAATGATGCTGTTTATTATCAGCAATGATTCCACTGGTACATTCGGGAAGGGGGAGATGAAAGTGGATTTTATTTCATTAGCATGTCTTCACTGGTAACTGTTTGTAACATTAGTTCCCTTTGATCTTCCTTTTGATTATAGTGTGCAAAGCTGATATAATCTGTTATTATTTCTGTTAATAACTAAGTATCTCTTGTGGTTGACAAGGCAATTTGTTATTATCAGGCTGCCTTTGAGCAGACCAAAGTGGTTTACACCTGCTCCCCCACCCAGCCTGTGTAAAACAACAGGCGTTTATCTGCTCTCAGCAGCCTGGAAATGCTGCTGTCTTCAAAAGGGCTCTGTGAGAGCTGCCGGACAGAGACAGGAAGCACCTTGACAGTGAGATGGAGAATCGGGGATGGCGATCTTAATTGGGACACAATTTCTACCTCAGAGGCATCAGCAAATTGGGCAATCTAACCCCAAGTACATTCTGCTCACCTTGCTTTGTTTTCTTGAGGATTCAGTTGGACAAGAGGAGAGGGGTTAAGGACAGGATGGAGATAGTGGTGGTGAAGCTGAAGTTTCTTTTGCAGCAAGCGAAGTGTGTTTTCACTGTCATGTCCTCAGTATTTCAGGATTCCAAAATGTGAGTTTTAGCAGATTATGAAGGTAAAAGATTTGCAACTGAAGAGGCTTTATTTTCAAGTTCCTATATTTGTATTGAATTAATGGGTGTCTGCCTTCCTCATTCCCAGAGACTTAGAGATATTTGACAAACTTTGACACACACAACAATAATTTTCTTCCCCTTCCAAAATGACTCCACCTCCAAGAATAATACAGTGGTTGATTCATTAACAGAGAAAAGACAGAGTGGAGTTGAGTTCAAGATATGACTTCATGTCGTTTAAGTAGAAAAGGAGGATTGCAAAACACAAACTTTTTCTAATGGATGGAATTGACACCTTGACTCTGACATACACTGGAAGAATTTCATTTTTTCTACATCTGCTGGTTTGCAGGGCAGCTAATATTCTTGGGAGCCTCACCAGTCCTATGAATTTCACCAAACTGCCTTTGTCAACAGCACTAAAAAGGTGAGGGAGCTATTTAAAGTGGCAAAGTCAGTTAGAGGCAGCTGTTGATAACTATGGCATCCCTCAAGGCAAGATTTCCTCTGTGGGTTTCTGTTCTACTGTGTAAATAGACACTGATGTGGTCGCATGTGGTCATGAACGGCCATGTGCCACTGTATGTTTGGATCTGTGAGAAAGAATAGCAAGAAGAGAATTAATTAAGTAAATCAGAGAGTCCTGTCAGATCCTTTTGGGCCAGTGCTGCCCACCTAGATGGTTAAGGTGCTTTTAGATGTCTTGACTTACTGAGTTCATGGCTGAGCCATCTAGTGGTCACAAGGGTAAATGCAGTTACAGCAAGTCGACCCCACAGATTCCAGCTCTTTAACTGATCATCCGCTGGGCTAGGTTAGTGCAAGCTAAACTCCCTTCCTGCTAAGGACTGGCACAGTGACAGCCCCTTTTAACTAGAATGATTGATTGTTTAGATGGTACCTGGCTGTGCTGAGAGGGTCACTGAGTACATCTTAGTAATAACCAAGGTGTAGAAAGTATGTACCTTTCCCTTAATGCTCAATTATGGACTTCACTGAGCTAGTAGGTTTGCACATATCTTCTGTTCTCAGTTTATGTCATGATTTGAGAGGGTTCTTGTGTTCTTGCCATGTTAAAATAATCAAGAAGGCAGACATTTCAGGACTCAGAATCAAGACAAGCCAAAGTGTTTTTCTTGGGGTCCTTTGTTATCTATACAAAATAGGATTAAAAAAATATTTAGATTTTACGAACATTGATTTCAGCCACTCTGCTTGTGAGATTTGTTCTTTTTCAAATATCCAAGCAGTTCCAGACCACCCACTATTTGGGTTGGGGAAAGGGGACACAGAGCTTTTTCCACACTAGGTGACTGCTTCCCCCTGAGATAGACTGACCTCTGATATTCTCTGCCTGGATACAGAAATGATTGGTGACCTTGAGGGCTCCAACCTGACCCCCTTACCTTTACCTCAGGGAAGTTGGTCAGCAGACTCCCTGGTTAGTAAGTAGCAACATTAAGCACTAAGCAGGGACCGCATGGTCCATTTGTTATATGGTGTGGAATTTATCTTCTGCGAAAGCTGCACACAGTTCTCTGTGTGACTCACTTTAATATAATAGAAAACAGTCACAATTTGTTAATTTCATTTGTCCCTTCACAAGAAAGGAAAAATCATTAATTGTGTAGTGTTGGCAGAGGGTTTTCAGTCCATAAACTGAAATTTGACCAATATTCTTCCAGAATCCAGCCCTAGGAAGTAGATGCCATCATTCATTCTGACCTTAAAACTACACGAACCATGTTCAGAAAAACTGAGTAACTTCCTCAAAGTTAGACCATTCCTGAAAGTAGAAACACCATTTGAAACCAAAGCTTTTTCACACTAGCACATAATTTTCCCCTATTAATTTCTTTCTTGAAAGAGGAGAAGAAAAAACTATAAAATTTGGAGTGAATTAGGCTCAGGATGATTTTAGGAGTAATGGGCTTTTTGACATGACATATCTGACGTTTATTGAGTTGAATTATAGCCTCTGTAGGAGGGATCAGAGAGACTGAGCAAGGCTGAGGCTAATTATTAGATGTAAGTTTGTTGAGCTGCTATTATTTTAACTACATGTTAGAGAACAGTATTTAAAATCTGTATCAGTATATAATTTGTGTAAATTGATTGATATGACTTTATTGTTTATCCATATAAAAACGCTCAGGTTTTGCTTTTTGAGAAAACACTCTTTCACCTTGAGAAACCTAAAGAATATAGGCTCTTATAAACCATCACCTCTTGGAAATGTTTAAATTTGAGCTCCCCAGCCTCATTTTATCATGTCCTGCTCATGGATAGCTTGAAAGAGTGGGCTGACTGCTCTTGAAATGTCCTGGGTACAGCCTGGACTGAGTGCACTGAACTTGGAGTCAGATATAGGTTTGAAAACATGACCTTGGGCAACTCATACACCCTCTCAAACTCCCAGTTTCCTCAGCACCCAAACCTTAAAGGAATACTGTAAGGATTAAATGGCATACATATGTGAAAGAGTCTAACATTTCTGTAAATAGTAGGTGCCCAGTAATTGTTAGTTGAAATTGAACCTATTTGCAAAGCAAAATTTGGTTATGTGAATTTTTTTTTGTAACTGATTAGGAAGACTTTTATGGCTTTCCTTTACTCAGCCACCAGATTACATTGGTTAGAGTTCAACTGCCTTGAGTTTTAAGAAAAACACAGAAGCCTCATGCATTTATGTGATAGCCCAGTTCTGAGAGGACAGATGTGAAATAGTAAAACACTGAAGAATAATGTATTCTGGCTAAGCTAGACCTATATAGCCTTCCAGGAGCTCCTGTTATTAGCCAGGCTTGTCAAGAACTAATCACTAGCTTTCAACTTTTATAAAGCTACTCTGAAGGTTTACTTTAACCTTACCATACACAAAAATGTTTGTATTGCTACCCACTGATAAGAAAACTATTAGCATTCATTAAGTACGGCCATAAATCTCTCCCTTGTGGAACAGCAACAGTGCAGCCTTCCAGCTGCCATAATGAATGCAGTGTTTAATCTCTCTTTGGGAGAGTGTCCTAACTTCAGACCTCTGCTATAGTTAGACACTCTGGGAAGAGCATGGCGTTCTGGGAATGAGACTGCTGACAAAGGATTTATACTCTTGCTTAATTTTAAATCCAGAGAGCCTGTAAGTTATAATTAAAGCAGAAGCTTTAATTTTAAGAAGAAAAGGAAAAGTGACTGATTCAGGAAGGTAGAGTTAACAATTACTGAGTACCTACTGCAAGCGACACACTCTATAGAAGAGCCTTTTTATCAATACCTCATTTTCTCATAACTACTACCCCCCAAGTTATTGCTCTACCAGTGTTACAGAGGAGAAAAGAGAGACTCAGAGAGATTGATTTAGCAGTCCAAGAGCAGAGATGGAATATAGCATAAGCATAGTGAAATTGGAATTTAGTTATCTCTGTCTCTAGAGCCAAGAACACTTTATGCTACTAGTTGTCCCTAAGAGCAATACCTTATTTCTTTTTAGAAATCAGGCTTCTCTGAGTAAGAAGTGTATGACCTCCATGGTAGAACCTGGAGGGTTGGGACCTCATTTCTGTTTTAGAGAAGGTTTGTAGCATTTAATGTGACGCCTTCTCAGCCTCACTTTGCTGATGCACTGTCTTGGGGCTTTCATTGAAAAACAGCATCCCTGGGTTTCAACATCCTCTGTGAGCTCTGCCTTCTACTTCCAAATCCCCTGAGCGGAAAACACCTGGTGTCCCAATGTGATCTGTTATAGCTGCACAGCTGAGCTAGGGAGCATCCGAACCAATGGTCCACGGACAAGGACGGGTATCTTTCTTTCTCTATGGAGCAATAAAAAAGAGGCCATCTGATGCTGGGCTAAACTATCAAGACCTAGGCAGGCAAATTGGCTCCTTTTCTTTCCCCTCCATAAGTTTCTTTTTTGGGTATCTAGAGTTCCAACATTTTATAACCCCTGTGTTTCTTGAGCAGCTGGCAATGAATGATCTTCATTACTAAGGGGACCTGAAAGAAAAGAAAAAACAACTCTTCCAACTTTGCAAACATAACCTTCCCATAAGCTGGCATGTAGGGACCACCCTCATGATGATCTTCTATAAGCACTTTCCACCCTTGGGAGAAGAGGACATATAGAGGTTATTATATCATATTCAACACTCCCTGTTGAATATCAGGGATGCTCTCTTGATTATTTCTTCTGGAAAAATTGAAGGTCGCCTTAAATATAAGCTTCAGAGTCTAGAACAGCATAGTGTACCAAAAATGGGGAACATTTGCCTTCTTGTTCAGCACAAGGGAAGCAAAACCAAAATAAAAACAAGCAAATAAAATGGTTTGATATTTTAGAAAGCACCAGTGAAATTGGTACCTGCTAAACTTAACTGACAAATCATATTAGAAGATGGAGATCATCTCTAAGGTAAAGAGGTAGTGACATATGGATTGGAGATGTCTTCCAAGCTGAATTGTGCTTCATATATGGTGAGGCAGAATCCACCAGCATGGTTTTGTTCCACTGGCAGTTTATCCCATTTGAGTCCATTCATAAATGTTATACTGAAATATCAGCTTTAAACAAGCTTCCTATGTGCTTGCTAGAGTTGGTTTAACACTTTATTTAAACTTTACATGTTTAGATTAAATTTACTTGCACAAGCCTTCTATTCTGTAAGAGGTAGAAAAGGAAATGGGGACATCTCAGTTCAAAGAAATTGTTCTTATAATAATTTCATTATCTCTGCATTTTATATGTCTCTAACTTGGCTGTGAGTCATATTTTTGCTATTTTACTCCCCTAAGAAAGAAATAATAAGGACATTTGTGCACTATAAAGGGAAAATGTGGGGGGAAGGGTAAAGTTGTCTCTTTATGGGAATTGAAAATAAAATCTGCGTGATATTATCATGCTTAATAAACTATGGAAGTGGTATTTTAGTCTCAGTAGGAGATTAACCATTTGCATGTGTTTTCAGTTCCCTTAAGACACTTCAAAAAACAAATAAATAAAAGAAGATTATTATTTTTCTCTCTAGGAGAGAGTTGGACAGATTCCACATCTTAGGATGAGAGAATTCTGAAAGGTCAATGATTGGAAAGGGGCCAGAATAAGGTTTATATTACTTTTCAGGTCTGACACCTGGTTCAGGGAGGGGCTTCCTCTTCTGTGGCTTGTATTCCTGCTTCTTTATTAATATGAAACCTACAGTAGAAAAAGAAAGGCACTCAGTTATCTCCTGTGTCCTGCATTCTTCACCTGTGGAAATGGCCATGTTATCATAAACCGAGACCAAAACACATTCTCCCTACTAATTTCTATTGTACATGTAGAGATTTTGCTGATACTTTGAGGGCTGGAAAAGTAGAAGAGCGATGATGTTCAAGAGGAGCCAGAAGTTTTCCAAATCAACTGAGTCTATTCCTGCTCTAATCCAGGAATGCCATGGATTAGAACAGCCAACCCCATGGAGTGCTGAGAACTGCTCCTAATAGAATTATGTTACCGGTTGATATACACCAAATGCAGCAGACATTTGACATGGCATGCTCAGACCTCAAAACACCTCCAATTTGTCGGGGTTTCTTTTTGTTTTATTAATCCAGTGAGTTATAAATTCAGAAGATCATTTTATTTGTGCATTTGCACATAGAGCAAAGGAAGTCTGCATAGTCAAATATTGATTTGTTTTGATTCACTCACAATAGTGTCTAAATTTATTCATGTCTTCTTCTCAAATCCACCAGCTAGAGTTTCCTTATTTATACTAAGTTAATCTAATGTATAAATGATATTGAAGTTGAAGGAAAGTTTTATCCCTTGAGTACTTTCTCGCATTTTCTGTGTAATTAAATTTGGAAAATGAGATCTGTGAATCAATATGGTGGCTTGACAATAGAAATAAGAAAAATGTGAGATTAGAAGTAAAGTTCCATTTTTTCCCAGTCTCCCTTTACTCTGCCCCCAAATTTTACTAAAAGGCTTAAAATTAGTATTAAAGATTATTAGAAAGACCATTAAAAATGAGAAAAATGATGTGCTATGGTTTCTGTTCCTTTGTATCAAAGTCATAAAACTGATACTTCAATCTATGATCATTCAGAGACATTCATTTAGTTGCCTGAATTTACTTGGTACAAAATATTCCCAGCCTGCAATCCTAATAACCTATATGTTTGCCATCTTTGTTTTTCTTTTTCTTTTAAAGCAGCTTTGTTGAAGTATAATTGATATTAACAATTACCCAAGCTTAAACTGTAAAATTTGATAAGTTGGGACAAACATATACATACACCCTCAAAACCATCATCATTTCAAGATAATGAAATATACATCACCCTCCCCCAAAGTTTCCTTGAGCCCCGTTGCAATCTTTCCCTCCCGCCCTTCTCCTCATCTCCTTATCTCCAATTACTGACCTGCTCTCTGCTACTACAGATTTGTTTACATTTTCTATTATTTTACATGAATGAAATTACACGTTGTGTACTCTTCCTGTTCATTTGTTTTATTGCAGAATAGTTACATATTACCTGGCTACACCGCAGTTTGTTTACCCACACACTTCTTGTTGGATTTTTTTTTTTTTTGGATTTTTGATTTGTATTCAGATTATGTCTGTTACAGATAGAGCTGATATGAACAACAAGTCTTTGCATAGATATAAGATTTTATTTCTCTTGGGTAAATACCTAGGATTTGAATGGTTGGATCATATGTTAAGTGAATATTTAACTGTTTAAAGACACTACCAAACTGTTTTCCAAAGTGGTGGTACCATTTTGCATTTAGATCAGCAGTGTAAGAGGTAGAGTGACACCATTTCCTCTCCAACACCTGGTCAGTGTTTTAAATTTGTACACTTTAACAGATGTGTAGGGTTATGTCATTGTGGCTTTAATTAACATTTCTCTCTTGAATACTGGGATTATTTACACTTGCTATTATGATCTATATATCTTCTTTGATAAAGTATCCATTCAAATACTTTGCTATTTGTATTGGGTTGTTTTCTCATTATTGAATTTTAAGAAATCTTTACATAATCTGGATCAATGCATTCATTGTTTATGTGATATGCAAATATTTTCTCCCAATCTGTAGTTTTTCTTTTCATACTCTCTCAATGTGCTTCAAAGAGGAGAATTCTTAATTTTGACAAAATCCAATGTATAAATTCCTTTATGAATTATGTTTTTTATATTATATATAAGAATTATTTGGCTACCTTAAAGTCATAATGATTTTCTTCTTTTATTCTAGAAGTTTAAAAAATGTAAGTTTTACATTTATGTCTATAATCTGTTTGGAGTTAATTGTTATAGATGGTGTGAGATATGGATCAAACCTCATATTTTTGCATATGGATATATAATTATTCCAGCACCTTTTGTTGAAAAATCTGCTGTTTCTTGTCTAAATTAAGTTCCCATCTTTTTAAAGGTTAATTGATTATATATGTGTGTGGGTCTATTTCTGAACTTTCAATTCTGTGCTAATATGCCAGTATCATAGTGTCTTGAAGTCAGGTAGTGTAAATGCTCCAACTTTGTTATTTTTCAAAGATGTTTTGTATATTCTAGATTGTTGCTTCTTTTCTGGTGTTTGTTTGTTTATTGCTTTATTGTATTATCTAGGACCTCCACCATGATACATAATAGAAGTACTGAAGCAGGCATTCTTGTGTTTTATCTGCTCGATCTTAGCTAGAAATCATTTAGTCATTCATTGCTATGTATAATATTAGCTGAAAGTTTATCAGAGTAATTCTTTGTCAGTTTGAGAATGTTCTCTTCCATTCTTGTTTGCTGAAAGTTCGTGCAGGTGTTGAATTTTATCAAGTTGCTTTTATGTATCTATTGATATGATCATTTAATTTTTCTTATTGTTATGTTAATGTAGTGAATTAGATAGATTTATTTTTGATGCCTCTAATTCCTTGAATAAGCTCCTCTTCATACAGCTCCCTAGTCATCAGTGGGCCACCCTGGTGGCTAACATCCCAGACAAGTCATCCCAGACAAGTCAGATGTTAGACATTTCAGACTTGTCAGTTGCTATGAATATTGTTTTCTGCTTCCTCAACTCTTAAGGGCCACCATGATTCATTCCAGCTCACTTTGCTGTTGTTGGAAAATGGAGCTCAATTAAAGAGTCATTGTAAACATGGAGCTCAACTCATGAGTTTCCTTTTACTCAAGGATTAAGTGCTTTGCTCTGTCAAATAATTTTAAACAGTCCTCATGCATTCTGTCCAATTTATAATGGTTTACAACAGGGGAACCAGTTTTATGCCAGTTACTCCATCATATCAAGCAGCAGAAATTCACCTTTTCTACTGAAACATATTCTTCCTGGGTGTGGACTTATAGGTCAGCCATTATTAATTTTTCATACTGTAAATATATAATTATGACTTATTTCTGGCTAAATGTTAACTGTGGTCTTATCATTATATATTGAGGGTGATATGTCTCTTTTTCTCTGAATGTTTTCAATATGCTTTATTTGACTTTTGTATTTATCAGTCTAACAACAAAATGCCTAGGTGTGTTTTTATTTGTACTTTTTATACATGAAATTTATAGAACTCCTTAAAATGGGTCTTTATTTCTTTTATAAGTTTTGGAAAATTCTCAGCCCTCATTTCTTCAAATATTGTATCTTTATTTTTATTTATTTATTTTTTTTTTTGCTGTACGCAGGCCTCTCACTGCTGTGGCCTCTCCCACTGCAGAGCACAAGCTCCGGACACGCAGGCCTAACGGCCATGGCCCACGGGCCCAGCCACTCCATGGCATGTGGGACCCTCCCAGACTGGGGCACAAATCTGCATCCCCTGCATCGGCAGGTGGACTCCCAACCACCGCGCCACCAGGGAAACCTCCAAATATTGTAACTTTATTGCCTTTTGATGTTTCAGTTACACATTGTTAAACTTTTGGTATGTCTCATAATGTTCTTCTACCTCATATGCTTTGTCTGAATATTCTCAAGTTATGTATCTTCCACTTTAGCAATCTTCTCTTTTATATTGTCTAATCTACTAATATATTCATCTATTGAAGTATTATTTTAGTAATTATATTTTTGTTTCTAATTTATATTTCACTATATCATTTATAGATTATAGTTCCCTGGGAAAATTCTATACCTTTTCATTAATTTGAATATTTTAAAGGTAGTTATTTTAAACTCTGTGTCAAATAAGTCCTGTGTTATAGAATGCTAATGATTCTCTTCAAATATTATTTTTTTCATTTCTACCACTTTTCAGTGACTTGTTCTGTATCCTAGTATTCCTGATAATTTTTATTTTAATAATGAACATTATGTATGGCAAATAGTATAGTCTTTGGATGATGTGTCTTCCTCCTGAGAAAACTTAATTTTCTTCTGACTAGCAGTTTGAGAGGAAGCACATCAAGTTTATTTATTGAGAGACTAAGATGATAAAGTGATGAATTTCAGAATTTTGATGGTGTACTTATTTCTAATTTGCTCTTAATTCTGAGGCCTAATGCTTCACACTTCTAAAATAAAAGCTGGAGATATTTCCAGGGACCATCTTCCCTTTGAAGGACGCTGAATTACAATTTTTTATTGCGCTGCTCTATTACACTGCCAAAAGCTCTGCTTAGTTTTATTTTCTTGGAAACCACTTTCTTTTTTGTTTTCTCTTTATCCTATATAACATAGGATACAGCAAAGTTTTGAGAACAGAAATCACACAGAATGTTTATCTCACATCTTTCTAGTGTCCTTTTCTCCATGTTCTTGGCTCCACAAGTATTTGCTAATTTGTTAGCTCTAATCCTTAACAGTGTGTTTTTTCTGTCCCATGCTGTTTCCAAAAGGCTTTGTCTACTGTGTCCTGCTTTCCCTTTATGTCTCATGTTATGCATTGGAAAATCCCCAAATGGAAGAAGCAGTGAAGAATTTTTTTCTTAATGCAATATGTTCCTCTCTCTCTGGTCTTTCCAATCCAGCTTTTTTTAAAAAAAATTTAATCTCCACTGAAGGATTTAGCTGATACAAACTACTCCATCATACCTAAAAATAGACATGTGTTATCTTTTCTTTTTAATGATATTTGCTCTTCTCAGCTTTTCTGAAAGAAACCATGTATTGTCTGGTTTTTATTTGATTGGTATGATAAGTTAGGCCAGGACCTTGAACTTCTGAATCTTTATCCAGCTTACTGCCTTGGGAGCTCAAAGATGATACATTCAGAAACAAGCTATCTTCAAACCCCTGAAACCTCTGGCCTTCATAAGATTTAAGGCATGTCTGAGCAGTCTTACATATCCTGCTCTTCCCTTTGCCTCATCCTGGTTATCCCTTGACTTTTTCAGTAGAGAGAGATTTACACAAGATACAGGCACTTAAAAAAAAATCAGCTGCAAGAAATTAGATAAAGAGATTATTCTGAGAAAGAAGGGTTTTAATAAAGAGAAAACAGTAGGAACACACATAATTCATTTTCAAATTTTAAAGCCAGAGCTTCCCTGGTGGCGCAGTGGTTGAGAGTCCGCCTGCTGATGCAAGGGACATGGGTTCGTGCCCTGGTCCAGGAAGATCCCACATGTCACAGAGCAGCTGGGCCCATGAGCCATGGCCACTGAGCCTGCATGTCTGGAGCCTGTGCTCCACAACGGGAGAGGCCACAACAGTGAGAGGCCTGTGTACCGCAAAAAAAAGAAAAAAAAATTAAAGCCATTAAGTTCTAATCATATGTAAGTCTTTCTCCAATGGATTAAACTAAAAAGTGTCTTGAATTATGTGACTATCAAAAGTTTTCTTCTCCTTCTTCCTACTCCTTTGCTTTCTTTCTTATACTATCATTGAATTATCTTTATTAGAAATCCAAATTCATGTGGCTGTCTAAATATAATGCAGGATAACATTCCTGCTCTTTGGTAGCATGTGGTCTGAAAGCAAATGTGAGATTGTGGATAAGGACCAATTCACATACACAGGAAATGGAACAATTAGAGAGAAGATGCAACAGCAAGATCCAGGCCTGTGATTAAATGAAATAATTCATTGTACTGGTAATAAATTCATTGTTCTGGCTTCATGCTGAGAAAGTGAGTAGGAACTAGATGGGGGAGTAAATTTTCTCACTGGGGATGGCTTCCTACTGCTCAAGACATAGGCATGAGTCAGCCTTGAAAATGTTTTCCAAGACTCAGATGGTGTCTTCATGTTTTTCAGTGCTTAGTTGCCTCTATTCCCAATCCATCAGCAGAGCTCTCTGCTTGTCTCCATTTTAAAGCACATACATCCTCCCCCCATTGTAAAATTATGTTATTAAGTGTAAAGAACCATTTAATATTAGAACAAGAAGAGAGCTTATATATCATATTGTCTAGGGGTGAAAGCTAGGTTTTATCTCACACACCAGCCTCAATCAATCAAAAGTGATTATGTGGAAAGCTGAGCTGAGAAGGTTGTAATTCTATGCTCAAAGTCAGTAGAAGGGTGGATAATGATTTATAACAAGAATATAGACTAGGGGATTAGCATCTTGTTTGCTATGTATTTGCCATCCCAGATTTAACCCAACTATCTCATTTCAAATTAGTAAAATGGAGCCCAGAGGGTCAAGTGACTTCCTCAAGTCGTATAGTTATTAATGGTAATGTTAAAACTCAAATCCATGTCCTCTTTCTTTCAGTTTCTCAGTGCAATGCTTCTTCTCCTCTGATCCACCACCTTTTAAAATACTAGAATAAAAGCAGGAATAAGCTGGTTTTAAAATTCAATCTATCCTTGTATGTGTAGACTGTTGGTCCTTAAAACTGTAGGAAACCTGATTGCTCGAGTTTAAATTCCAGATATGACACCTTCTTACTTAACAGTATGAGAATTTTTAAATCTAAAAATAGAGCTTATTGTATGAGTAAAATTCAAAGTACTTGCACCACCACCTGCCTTGTAGAAGGTGCTCAATAAATGTTTGGCCATAATTATTAGTTTTGTGCCTGCAGTAGTATGCTTATTCAAGGTGATCTTTTCATAATAAATTGAGTCTAAAATCAGTTGCAATATCATCTGTTCTTCCCCTATTGAGGTCCTTTAATCTGTATGCCTTCACACAAAAAATAAACCCATTAGGCTTTAAAAATTGTAAGGAAAATGATACCAATTGTAACAGAAAAATGATAACAATAATAGCATGGAAACAAGAGAAGTGTCCAAATCTAGTTTATAATTGAATTTATTTGATTGTTTTACATGCTCTGAGTACATGTTGTCCTTAGGAACCCCATATATTTTACTTTCAAAGAAAGGAGTTCTCGTTAACTAGAAATCTTTAACTCTATTAATCTTTCATAACTTGTTCTAACACAGTTCAGGGGAACTGTGCCCTGTACTGCTAACAAGAAAGATAGAAAAAAAAAATATATATATATATATTCTGAGATATATATATATATATATATATATATATATATATATATATATATATATATATCAGAATCACAGAGACTGTTCATAAGATACGCAAAGCTTCAGACCAGGAGTGGTGACTGATAGTTTCACTTTCAAATATTAACAGTACCAGAATCCTCACCTTTACTGCCAGGATTATGGAAGCTTCTAGAAGATACTCCAGGCCATTGGTTGGTCTCAAGGACACTCACACCTGTGCAAGTTGTTGACATGGACCCTCTGCGAATCCTCCCTCTCCTACTGAGACTAGCCTGTGTGCTGTAGGGAGCACACCTGCTGTAGAGAGACCTGCAATGTCAAAGTCGAGGAAACATAGGAGCTTACCTGGAGAGAGTTTTCTTCACTAATGTCTCAGTGCCAGGGACTCTGACCACCTTGGTGACTACTATAATTGGAACTCTGCCTGTGCACTTTTTGAAGAGGAAGTCGTATCTGGGGACTGGCAAACTGCAAGTGCTTGCCAGGGCTTTGAAAGCAGAGAAATCCCAGACATTCAACAAAGGATGACATTGCCACAATGTGGCAGTTGATTTAAAATTTGTAAAAAAAATGTTAACTGTCTCATTGGTGATGATGTAAAGTCATAACATATACTTAACTTCTTCAATACTTTTTCTAAATTAAAAGTATTTAATTACTTTTAATTAAAATCATCCTAAGCATCGCAGCTTACCATGTTACAGACCTATCATACATCTTTCTTCTGAATAGTGAATACTTTACTGATGTTGCATGTTTAACAATCCTGTGAACTCCTAGGCATGACTTCTTAGAGTAAAATTTCTAAGTAATGTCTTTGTGAAGTTGTTTAAGAGATATAGAGGAAGTTGGTCCATTTCCCCTGTTTACAAGCATCTTTATCAGGTGATCTTAAAAATTCAATTGATATCTTTATATATGTATTAATTATAGGGCAGAGATTCTCAAAATTGTGTGTTCCAAGAGCCATTTTAAAGAAAGTTATTTTTCACACACTTCAAGAATACAGCCATGAATTTCCACATGAAAAACACAGACTTAACAAAATAAAGACTTATACTTTGAAACTGTCTTCTGATAGAAAATTAGCATTGTAAAGTAGTGTTGTAAAGTAAAGGTAAATTCTGTAAATTCTATAAGAAGTAAATTTTGTAAGAATATATTGAAATAAATTATGAAACAAAACTCAGAGTGCATCCTTGAGTGTATGTCCATGAACCTCAATTTGAGAAATTTTGTTATGGTGTTTTAAGGTTTATCAAGTACATATCTGTCATGTCATTTAATTTTTGTATCAATCCTGTGTAATATGTAATATTGTTTTACCAGATCACCTGCAGGATCATTGATAGTGCTGCCATTTTAGCTCTGATCTTACAACTTCAAGTATTGCTAATATGATATTGCCTAAGAATAAGTAATACCTTCTTATTGTTTAAAAATTGATAAATCTCTTTTATATAATCCATCATATGTGGACTTCATAACAATCTCCGAGATAATAGCCTGGATATTATTTCTATGAGCAAATGTTGGTAGAGTTTATATTGTTCTTTTGCTTTTCTAGGCCCAGTGCCTTATTTCATTAGAAAGAATCTCTTTTACACTGTCATTTATTTTCAGCTATTTGATTATTATTTTTTAGCAAGGTGCAGTATCATCCTAAATAAATAAACCAGCAGGTGTTTAATAAGCCCTATTGTATGCTTAATTGTAAATAACACTCAAATGGTCTAAAATGCTATTTTCCAGAGTAAGATTCCAAAAAATTAGTCATTCTGCCCTGCAAAGACAGAAGGAGAAAAGAGAGAGAGAGAGAGAGAGAGAGAGTGCGCTAGAGAGAGGAGAGACTGGTTTAAAACAAAAGCTATACATACTACTATATATAAAATAGATAACTAATGAAGATCTACTGTATAACACAGGGAACTCTACTCAATATTCTGTAATGACCTATATGGGAAAAGAATCTAAAAAAGAGTGTATATGTGTATATATAACTTTTTCGATTTGCTGTATAGCAGAAACTAACACAACATTTAAAATCAACTATACCCCAATAAAAATTAAACTTTAAAAACAATAAAGTAAAATAAAACAAAAGCTAATTATCTATCAACTTTTTGAAGATTCACAATACTACCTTAAAAGCTATGAGAAGTTCTGCGGTATAAATCTATTTATTTCAGCCAGTATTCCTTAAACTTATTTACCCCCTTGTATGTGTGTATATTTCAGTCTTGAGGTATATGTCACTTCTCTGGGGGCTCATGACATTTATAACTGAAGAACACACTACCTGAAGGTTGGTGCTACACCATATTTCAGAGTATCCTTCTGAAACCTTATATGGTCCAACTTCTTCCATTACCTCTTCTTCCAAAGAGATGTGTTTTTCCCCCGTTTCAGTGTCTCTCATTCACTGAAACAGAGAGACTGAATAGTTTCTAACAATGATCTTTCTTCTGGCAAGGGAAACCTAAGCAAGAATTTGTGTTCCTCCACTTAGTGCAACATGGTATCATGTGCTTTCACCTCATTAAAAGGTAAACTCAATGGGCAATGTAACAACCAAGTATTTTGAGTAAACCAATGAATCCTCCAGCATTGCAAAACATTGCAAGAGAGGCGTATACACAATGCTTTAAATAGATATTATCCATTGTTATTATTATTATCTATAAATTATTATTATTATTACTCTGTAAAGATAACTTCATTTTATGCAATGCAGGTGTTTTGAATATTTGAATCCATATTATATTTTCATAAATGAAATATATTTAAAGACTGTAGTGCAGTTGGATGTCTAAAGGAACCACAGCAAAACTTTAGCAAACTTAAAATTGATTATTATTTTCAATATGACTATAATCCCCACACCAATTAAATATATATTTTCCTGTTACTTTGGGTATTCTGAAAATAGGGATATAACAGGATTATGATAGGGCATCCATATATGATGTATAACATTCAAAATGGAAAAAAGAATCAATAGATAACTGACTCGAAAGTGATGGAAGTTTGTAGAGAGTATGAGAAGTGATTATGACTATAAGAGGAATATCAGTACATTTTGCAGTTGTTTCCCCTAGGAAAATCTTCCTGAAATTCTATAGCATGTTTTATTGTTGAGGCATTTATTCAGGGAAATATTCCCAATGTCATATGCTCTGGATATTCATTCTCTGGGCTTTGCAAAAGTCTTAACATGCTTGTTATACACTGATGACATTTTCATCCTGGAAATGTATTGTCTCCATAATGGAACACCTGCCATGAGGAGCAACATTAGACTCAGAACATGCATTGAAATATTGTAGGGTCAGTATATTAGAAATTATCAGAACATACTGCTCAAAAACAGAAAAATTAATCAAAATGTCCAATTTTAGCCTTGCTAGCAACAGCAGGGCACAACGCACTGCAGAACTGATTAGTTATTTATTAAACAGAACAATGGTGACAGAGTTTTAAAATATTAAATTAGCCTAACAGAGCTCCCAGCAAAAATGGAAAAACCTGAGCACAAGATGGGCTATAGACACAGCAGGGGGCCATCTACAAAAGGTGGCAATGACAAAGGTTCTTGCCGATAATGTTGCTCCTGCAAAACTTTATATTCTTGGACTTAAACAATTATTCTGATTTATTCTACTTTCTGTGATCTTCTCCCCTGGACAAATGTACCCACTTAGTCTGAGATGACACCGGGGAAATCCAGGACCCTCAGGGCCTTAACCTGGTCCAGAATACGCTTCTCTATGTGACACAGGCTTGGCTACTCAGAAACCAAGATGCAACCAAACTTGACCATTAGTAACGCCATTGGGCAACATCATCTGATGATTTTACTAGCCTGTTTATACTGAATAAGTAAATGAAAGTTTTAAATAGAAGTGATCACATATCCTACTGATGACATGCATATATTACTACTCACCACTAATTGTTGGAAACTATCTGACAAAGTTGGATCAGTAGTTTCCAAAAGTTAGATCGTATGAGCTAAGGATCTGTGCAGCTGCTGCCTTCTGTGAGATGAGAATTCATATATGTGGGATGCTGCCTGTGAACTCTGGACACTGGTATTCAATTTTAAAAGGAGATTGTTGAAGAGGTAGTACATACAACTTCCTCTAGAGCTTAGCATCATCCCAGTCTTGGGACTAAATATATGCTAACTTTAATGCCTTTCATTTTATCATCCATAGTTTCCTTTTTGAGCATTAGGAAGAATTAACATCTGTCTTTTGGCATCAAGTTGAGTCTGACAAGGCAAGTAAAGAAAACAAAAACAGCAGCAAAAGAATTAAAGAGAGAGTGACATGTCTGTAAGTTCCCTCTGTGCTGATAATGCCTCCAAATGGATGCATCATTTTATGAAGAACTTATCACCGGGTTCCCTCACACCCTGGAAGAGGGTGAATGTCTTTCCAAAGCCTTTTGCCTATGTAAGGTGTTCATTATGAGTCTAGGTTTGGGAAGTGAAGGCTGTTTATATCTCAAATTACCTTCTAGCCAAGCTTTTCTCCACAACTAATTGGCATGACCTTGGGAGTATCTGCTCTTGAATATCTTTGACATCCATCTGCTATGAAGATGGATGAGTTCTGTAGGTGGCAATCAGCTTTCCTGGTTTAGCCAAAGTGCATCCATTTCTCTTCAGGCCTATTAAGCTGGGAATGAACTTTCAAGCTAATGCATAGTGTAGTCACTACCACGCTGGGGATGCCAGACACCTAAATATTTTGTATTCACTAAAAAAAAGCAAAACAAGAAAACAACAACAACAAAATTTCTTTCTAAAACAAGAGAGATAGAAAGAAGAAGGCAGGAAGGACAAAGAGGGAAAAGTCAATAAAATCCTAGAGATTCAATTAAGAGTTTAGGTATCTGCCAGCTTTTATTAGCTCCAACTTTGACGTATATGGCTGAGGTCAGCCAGTGGTCAGTGTGGAGGGATGTAGGGAGGGCAGCAGAATTGCATCAGGGTCTTGGATACAGGGAGCACTGTGTCTCCTAAATGGGTAACAAGAGATGATCGACTCTAATGACAAGAAAATCACAGTTTAGTCCAGGGAAAGAATATGTTTCTCTGCAACCTTCTAGCCAGCATGAGGGAATCTCCCACTGCTACATGGCATGTTACCATTAAAATCCTTACAAGTGATTACTCCCTCTGCCTATCTGCACACATACCCAATTCTTAGAGAGAGAAAAGGTTTGTTGCCCATGCCTCACTTAAAATAAGACATAATCTGAAGTATTTGGAATTTGTATTCAGTAACAAAGTATGAAATAGTATCAAATTTTTTGAATGAAACCTTTGTTCATTAGGAGAGGAAAAAATATTTTAAGAAAATACTAGGCACTGGAATTTGTACACATTCACTGACATACTTTATCCCAGAATGTCCACAGAGCAACAACAATCACATTCAAAAAATGTGATACTATTTCATACTCTCAAGAATAAATATCCTTGGGCAAATATCAGAGTCAATGAAGCAATCCAGCTGTTTTCACTCCACAGCCAAGTCTTCTGACTTTACAGTGTACTCCTGTCACTACACATCCATGCACACACACAAAAAAGATATTTATTGAACACCTACTATATGGCAGTCAGTGTTCTTGATACAGGGGATCCAAAAGTGCATAAAACAGACAAACATCTGTGGTTTCTCAGATCTAACATTCTACGGTGTTTCTCATGTCCTGCCTATTTTTCCTCTTAAGACTTGAGGACAATATGTTGGTGACATTGTTTGATTTGCTTGCTTGTTTGTTTATTATGTCAAAACTTCTTCTTGATTACTTTGTATCACATTACGTTCAAGAGAGTCACATTGATTTTGTTCCATCCAATTATTTATTTTAAAACATCTATTATGTGTTAGTGACTAAACCAGACACTGGAGATGCATAAATAAAACTATGACTGTGGGAGTTGGAAAGAGGATGTCTCACAGAGATTTGAAGAAAATCATAGGGATTCTGATTTAACCTAGAGGATTAAACAGGTGTTCACCCCATCTCCACTTAAAACATCATGTTTTATAAAAAGCATAAGGTCACAGGAAAAGTTAATAAGATAGAAAACAATAGAAGACAAAGGATGGGACTACATGTATGCAGATGAGAGAAAATTAACATACCTTATAGAGAAAAGCTGAATAGGTATTGGAAATAGGCAGGCCAACTTGTGTTTCAGAACCCTGGAAAGACCCAAGAGGTGAAGGATTAAGCAGGTTAGAAGTTAGGGTGACTGTCGGGACAAGGAACAGGAGGATTGTTTGGAAATCTGTATAAGATGCATTTTACTCATGCATCTCGTCTCCCACCCCACACAGCCGGTGACACCACATCCCTGTCCTCTGCAGAGTACAGGCATTTCACTTTCTGAAAAAGGAGTTGAATTAGAGAGATTGTTTTAGGGACAGTGATTGAAATCATACGAATTTAGTAACAGTCTCCCATGAGTCCCTTCCCCTCACAGTTCCATTCCCTTATTAGATAGACTCTGCAGTGGGCAGCTTCTGATGTAGCATCCAATATTTCCCCTTTCCTATACCCAAACCCTCATGGGTCACTCCCTCCCTGGTGTGTATGTTACCACCCAGGGCTCTTGGCCTCCTTAATCGATAGAAAGTAAGAAGAGGCAAGACAAGAAACTCAGAAAAGTCTTCATTGGGGTCCCTGCTGCAGCAGGAGGGATCGAAAACAAGTGACCGTTTCCCTTGCTCACTGCCTGATGGGAGACAAGCTGGTTCCTTATTTGGGGTGAGGGTAAGGGCAGGTCCAGGGCTCGGGCTGGAGGGGTGGCTTAGGTCGTCTGCCCACCCCTTTGGTGGTGTTGAGTGCAGGGGGCATGTGCAGTACCCTGCTTTTGCTCCCTGCTCCTCAGAAGTGGCAGTTGGGTTTTTGGTCTTCTTGTATCTTATCGTTCATGATTTGCCCCAATTGTGCATCACGCAGTTATTTTTAGTCCCTTAGAGTTTCTGTGTATTTTGTTGCTGGAGATGTTTATCCAGGTGCAAGCGCTGCAGCAAGGGTCCCGGTCCCAGGTCCCAGTCTGTCTCATGTGGGCTGGGCCTGGAGACTGGCTTCTAATAAATAGAATGTGGCAAAGTGAAGGGATGTCATTTCCATCATTAAGTGACAAGAACTGTTACTGTGTCTTGCTGGCACTCTAGCAGGCTCTTTCTTGACTTCCTGTTCACTCAGTCTCAGGCAGCAAGATCCATGGAGAGGTCCACTCAGAAAGAAAGTAAGGGAGACCTCTGTCCATCAGACTGTGAGGGACTGAATCCCACCAACAACCTTGTGAGTGAGTTAGAAAGAGCCTCCCCAATTAAGCTCCATGATGACTGCAGACTCGTAGGGTGACAAGATGTCCTAGTTTCCCCAGGACCGAGGAGTTTCCTGGGATACAAGGCTTTTATGGCTAAGACTAGGAGTAGAGTACTGGGCAAACTAGGATGGTTGTTCAACTTAATTGTTAGAGACCCAGAGCCAGAAGTCCTAGATAAGCTGCACCCACATTCCTGACCACAGATACTGTGAGATGATAAATGTTGTTATTTTAAGTCACTGATTTGGGGGCTAATTTATGTAGCAATAGATAACTAAAGTAGACTTCCAGAACACTGACAGCCAGAGTTACACAAGCAAGGCAGGCTATCCGACTACTTCTCATGGTGAAATGATGACCATAAGAGAAAAAATCTATCATTATTTAGTCAGTGGTTTTCCTAAGAAAATTTTAAGACTCCTACCTAAGAATTCCACAATGAAGTCTACCTCTTTTCAAGACTTGCCTGTGCATACAGAACTTCCTAAAAACATTTTAACATTTCCCTTTTAAGGGAATTAACAACCAAGATTAAAATAAAATTTTAAAGATGACTTCTAATATAAAGGTCAAAAATCAAAGAAAATGTACAGAAAAAAAAAATTGGATGAAAGGGTCTAGAGAGTAAAAGAAAACTTCACCAGAATCACTAATGTACTCATGAATAGCCTCCAAATTGTAAAAGAAAAGAGTGCAGTCATAAAATCAGAACAAGTGCTATAAAAGGAGCATTAATAGAATAAATAATCTTGGAAATGAAGAATATGAGAGATATTAAATCTTCACAGAAGTGTGGAAAGATAAAGCAACTTTCTCGTAAAACTGAATAAAAAGACAGCGTTGAAGTTATAAAAGAAGAAAGAGAATTAAATTAAAGTATCAGTCTTAGATTAATAGGAATTCCAGACAACCAGAGAATTAAGAAAACAGGGAGAATAATATTATCCAATAATTTTTAAAAATCCAACTTGAAAGGGGCAACCAAGTGCCCAAAACAATAAATTTAAAAAAGGACCCACATCATTAAAAAAGAAAAACTATAAAAGTAAAACCTATATCACAAAATAGTAGGACACTAGGAATAAAGAAAATAACCTTCAAAAATGCAGAAAAAAGGGCTTCCCTGGTGGTGCAGTGGTTGAGAGTCCGCCTGCCGTTGCAGGGGACACAGGTTCGTGCCCCAGTCTGGGAGGATCCCACATGCTGCAGAACGGCTGGGCCCCTGAGACATGGCCGCTGAGCCTGCGTGTCCGGAGCCTGTGCTCCGCAATGGGAGAGGCCACAGCAGTGAGAGGCCCGCGTACCGCAAAAAAAAAAAAAAAATGTAGAGAAAAAAATTATATACTACAGATCAAGAATCAGAATAGCATCAGATTTCTCAACAGCATCACTGGATTCTAGAGCACAATGGAACAATCCTTTAAAAATCCTCAAAGGAAATTATCAGCAACTAGAATTCTGCTTCCAGAGAAAACTAGACAGTCGTTTGTTTTCCTTAAAAAACTAAAATTAGAGTTACCACATGATCCTACAATTCCACTCCAGGGCATACATTTGGAGTAACCTCTAATTAGAAAATATACATGCACCTCAATGTTCATAGCAACACTATTCACCATAGCCACAACATGGAAGCAACCTAAGTGTTCATTGACAGATGAATGGATAAAAAAGATGTGGTGTATATACACAATAGAGTATTACTCAGCCATAAAAAAGAATGAAATATTGCCATTTGCAGCAACATGGATAGCCCTAGACATTATCATATTAAGTGAAATAAGTCAGACAGAGAAAGACAAATATCATATGATATCACTTACATGTGGAATCTAAAAACCAAAATAAAAAGAAATGGTACAAATGAGCTTATTTACAAAACAGAAATAGGCTCACAGACATGGAAAACAAACTTATGGTTACCAACGGAGATTGGAGAGGGTAGGGAGATAAATTAGGAGTTTAACATATACACACTGCTATATATAAAATGGATAAGCAACAAGGACCTACTGTCTAGCACAGGAAACTGTATTCAATATCTTGCAATAATCTATAATGGAAAAGAATCTGGAAAAGAATATATACATCTATAAAATAATAATCATTTTGCTATACACCTGAGACTGGCACAGCATTGTGAATTATCTATACTTCAATTTTAAAAAAAGAAAAAAAATTCAGCTAACCTGTCCCCTTCTTTTACCCCATCCCCACATAGTCTATTGTATGTAACACAACAGCCAGTGATCCTTCCAAAACTGAAGTTTGATCACATCTCTGTCTATTCAAAGCCCCTCAACCCTCTCAGTGGTTCCCATCCCACTCAGAGTCCAAGTATAAACTCTCACCATCTTTTCCCTGCCTCTTCCCATGCCTCTCTCATGTAATTTTCCAGTCTCCTTTCACTGTGATGCTCCAGCCACCTCAGCCTCCTGGTTGGTCCTCAAACACACAGAAAGCACACTCCCATCACTGGGCTTTTGCAGGTGCCCTGCACTCTGCCTGGACTGCTCTTCCCCCAGGAATCTATCTGAATGCCTCACTTTCTCATCCCTTTCAGTTTTCTGCTCAATTGATACTTCTCATTGCATCCTGCAGGGCTGAGGAGGAGGGACATGCCAGGCATCAAAGTAAACCTGAAACCTTTGAAATGGCAGAGAAACAAAGAGGAGTACAGTTTGACTGCCTTTTAAGGGGTAGAAAGATAAATAATTCTGGATAGGTTACTATGAGAGATTTTGAAGGATGTTGAATCTTGGCTAAGGAGATGTTTTAGATTTGCATCCTGTAAGTAATGGGAAGTTGCAGAAGCTTTTTGTGCAGGGAGTGAAATCATTCAAAAAGGTCCATCTGGATAAATAGAGTGGGATGGGTCACTGGGGAGAGAGATGGATATTGAACAGCTAAGCCACAGAGCTTCTGCTGTCATACAAGTACAAAGTAACACAGCACTTATACAGGGAATTTATCATTGAATTCGATTGGAGAGATTATACACAGGAAGATTAACCATAAAAATGTCAGGTGGATTGATTCGGAAGGTAAGTGGTATTTGCTCAGCTAACACCTTCTCAGTGAGGCTTTCCCCAAGGACTGCATTCAGTTATTCAGCATAGATTATAGTATGTTGGTTTGTTATTTTATGTTATATATTAGTAATTACCCCACATCCTTTTCCTTTTCTGAGCTTTATTTACTCCACTGGATTTGCAGCAAACTGAAATAATATTCTATACCAAGGCAGGGGTCAATAAACTTTTTCTGAACAGGTCTAGATAGTAAATATTTGAAACTTGCAGGCTAGATAGTCTCTGTTGCAACTATCCAACTCTGCCATTGTAGCATGAATTCATCCATAGACATATTTAAACAAATGAGAGTGGCTATGCTTCAATAAAACTTTATTTCCAAAAAAGGTAGCAGGCTGGATTTGTTCTAAGTGGCTGATCCCTGCTCTGTATGACACTTGGCTTTGTTTTTTCTTTCTGTTTTTGGTTTCTGTAGTGTCTTTAGATCCTTCTAGAATGTAAGGGCTATGAAAACAGACATTTCTGTCTGTTTTGTTCATTATTAGATGATATTAACAGACAGAATATTGATAATAGGAGAAAAAAAACATTTCATTTTGTGCTCCCCTCCATCCTAGAAATATGGGGCTAGGGTGGGCAATGAGCCCAATGGTATGGAAGATTTTTAAAGGATCTTGGAGAATCTTTCCAACTGAGAATATCATGAACATTTCTATAGATATCACTGTTATCAAAGCAGCCATTCTGGAATGTGAATTGATCTCTTGTAACTTCTATCCATTCCCAATCTTTGTTCTAACAGTTGGTGTGAGGTGAACTTCAGTGCCTTGATCTGAGGAAGCCAGCTGGACCTCTTCCTCTTCCACTTCCTTTTTTGTTTCTCTTTCTGCTCCATTAAGCAAGGGTGAAAATCCTATTCTCTGAGACTTTAAGGAAAATCTTGCCATTCCTTCAGAACCTTCTCTCCATCTTACCTACAAGCTTGAAGAGGCAAAGAGGAAAAAGTGACAGGTGGCATTCCCAGTGTGAAGCCAGATGGGGAGGTGTTAGAGCTGGGATTATTCCTCCAGGGAGCAATGCCCAAAACACACCCTCTTCTCCCTAATGTTACTGCTTGAGATTTTAAACTTCTAGATGGTGGGTATCCATTTGTTTTAAGAGCATCTTGCTTTGGTCCCCTACCCCTACCCTCTATCTCTTACTTGGACATACACGTAGAACAAACTGCTTCAAAAATCTTCCTGAGAAGCTCTGCAAAGGGAAAGTCCCCTACCTGCTGCTAAGGGCTTTCCTGAAGTTGACAATGAACCCCAGACCCCTCTTTCTTTTCTTTGATAAAGCCAGGTGGTCTCCAACACCCCAGCCCCTTCCTCCTTGCTTACTCTGTCCAGACCCCCCTGGAGGAACCCCTACCTTCTCGTCATCTTCCAGTGGTCTTTCTCACCCTCCTCTGAAAACCCCAGAGAAGGAAAGGCTTTCACTTCCATCACATGCTTATCAGTTACATTGTTACTTGCCTCAGCAGTAGCGTTATCTAATGGTGGAACAAGAGGCTTTAAGGAGGTAAATATGTCCAGATAAAAACTGCAAGGCTAGAGATACTCCCTAGGGCCACTGGAGTCCCAATCTTGACTCCTACTTTGTGTCAAACTGTTCTATTGTTGTGTCCTGCTTCCTGAAACCCCCAGAGCAGTCACTTGGATAAGCAACCTGATAGACATTTCTGTATGATTGAATAAGCTTAGACTCTGGATAAATAATATTCTGATGATAGGATAGTGAAATGTTTTGTCTGCTTTGCTCTTTTTTTTGCTTTATATTTGTGTTCAAATGTCAGTTACTGCTGACATGTCTTGCCAGCTGCCTGGGTGCTAAATTCTTAAATGAAGCATACCTATGGTGTGCATCCCACAATCATGTCCTCAGAGTGGTGAGGCCTGAGGAAAATTAGGCATTAAACAACAGACAAATAAACAAACCAAAAAAATCATCTTCATGAGAGTTATGAGGTTTTTTAAACTCTGTTTATTATGAATCAAAGTGTTTTCTAATCCTCTTTTAAAGAGTATGAGAAAGAAACCTCCCTCCCTCCCTTCCTTCCTTCCTTCCTCCCTTCCTTTCATGAATCATGTTGTAATTACAGTATGTAAGTCACTTTGATAGAAAACACATGTCAGTCTTAGATTCCATGATGCTTCATATGTCTTGACTGTTTTGAGTTACCTTTTCTGAAAAGAAATAAAAATGTTTTGGTTTATTTCAAAAATTCTCTCTGTGTGTATGCATGTATTTTTGTATGAATGTACAGGTATAAATATATACGTATTTGTAAATATGTGAGTATAGGTACTTATGTGTATGATAAATGTACATGTGTGTATCTATGTATGCATGTCTATGCATAGATATGTGTATATAGATTTCTATTAAAAATAACTCAATCTTATTATAGAAATAAGAACAATAGACAAGCCAGAGAAAAAATAAAAATCACTTGTGGCTCCACTGTACACAGCTAAAGTATTGGTGTATTCCCTTCTAGAATTCAGTTATTCTTTTTCATTCATAGTATAGGTTAAGCAGAATACTTTATTTCAGGTCTTTTCTAGTTAAGTGTCAAGTCTTAGACTGAGGTACAAGAATGGGATTGGAATCTCCCTCTACAACCCCAGCTTGGCTACGCACCTCCCAGGACATAAATCTCTCTGTCAGTGACTCCCCTTGAGAAGAGTGGATATCTCCTTTTTATATAAATATTAAATGGGAAGGGCTTGCATTTTTATCTCTCAGGTACTTTTCAACATAGAAAGGATGTAGGGGTCCAGCATTAAATACTCAGGGGAAACATTTCAGAGGATTCCATGCCCACCAGATTAAAACTAAAGCTTTGAAAATCACCCTTTTCTGTAGGATGTGACTAATCTCTTATGCAGACACGCTGGGTGAAGCCTGCATGGGAGGAATTACTGTATGTTGGTGTGCCCGATAGAAAACTGCATGGAACATTTTTAAGATTTGGCAGGATATGGGAAATGCATTAATAATTCCCTTTGCATAAGGAATTCTCTCTCTCCTTATGAGCTGGCAATTATTTCTCTTTCTTTCACCCCATTTTGGTTCAATAGCATTATTTCTCTCTCTTTTTTTTTTTTCCTGGATTGTTTTGGGTCACAACAGAGAGGAAATACAGAATGGTCTTCAATAAATTCTCAGGGCTCCTGACTGCTCTGTCTCATTGTACAAAAGGGATTAGCTGTGTTACCTCCCTCTAACTCTTGGTGAGCCACTTTTCCTCTCAACCATTTGCTGGCAGTGAGGATAGCTCTAAATATCATGTACCAGCTTCCCGGGCTCCTTGGTGTTCCCTTCTCAAAGCCTTCTGTCTTTGTCCGGCTCCTGCTGTTTTCCCACATGTCTCTCAAATATCCATCCTCTGACCCTGTTGGCTGACTACTCCTTAGGCCAACTTGATGAGCACGGAACAAGCGCAATCACACAGGGCCCTACTCAGAATGGTCTCCTGCTTGGGTTTAATGCTCTGCAGTCACCATCTTGGAATCTCTAATAATTTTCTCTTTGGATTTGTGCTTTGAATTGAAGTAGCTTGGACAATGGTATGTGCACCAGGACAGAGAGCTTTGGCTCCAATGTTCTTGACTCCAGCTGCCTCTGCATCCCCTTGGATTGGGTTCTCAGCTGTTTACTACCCTTTCCTGGGCTCTCCTGGCCTGGTAATTCCTGCCACTCTCTGCTCTTCAAATTGGGGATGGGACAGGCCCATGCTCTTCCTTGCATTCTGCCTTCAGTGGAGCTTGGATGTGGGAGTGGCCAGAGTCAGATTTGGACATGTACATCGTAGTCTCTTGGGGTGGAGCAAGGTGGTGACCATCCTGCCTTGGGCCAGCAATGCCACAAGGTGCTTGTGACTCAGTGACAAGAATGGCGGGGCGTGGCTTTCACTTGCTCTGGACCCAGTGCAATGTGACAGTCCCTTGGGTCGGGGCAGCAGCCTTGGGGAGAAGAGGTTGACTTCCCTGCATTTTCCTCTGTCCTCACAAACTACAAAGTCAGCCCTGGCTACCTGGCATCCATTCCCCTCTTCTTCCTTAAAAGAACTGTGCTTTCCCAAGTCTATGCAACCATGTGTCTCAGGGGATATTAATTCTGACCATGGCTGTGAGGGTGAGTCTGATTTACTCAAATATAACCCCATT
Source organism: Pseudorca crassidens (assembly GCF_039906515.1). Classification (NCBI taxonomy): domain Eukaryota; kingdom Metazoa; phylum Chordata; class Mammalia; order Artiodactyla; family Delphinidae; genus Pseudorca; species Pseudorca crassidens. Next base: position 103,535,515 of record NC_090304.1, read on the forward strand.
CCTCTTGCCATAATTATGGGTCCAAGAATAGAATGTGATGCAACTCTGACCACAGGAATTAGAGAGAATACCTTTGGAGATGTTTTAGGTATTTTCTTTAGATGCAGCCACGGAAAAGAGAGACTACTCTCACCTCTTCCCTTAGATGTTGTTGTGTTCCACTATTATGCCTGGGCCTAATGCAGCCTTGGTGACAATAGCCAGAAGATGAAGCCATACCTGGGAAGGCATAGCTGAGAGATGCAAAGAACCTGTCTTCTTTTTTTTTTTTTTTTTTTGCGGTACGCGGGCCTCTCACCGCCGCGGCCTCTCCCGCCGCGGAGCACAGGCTCCGGACGCGCAGGCCCAGCGGCCACGGCTCACGGGCCCAGCCGCTCCGCGGCACGCGGGATCCTCCCGGACCGGGGCACGAACCCGCGTCCCCCTCATCGGCAGGCAGACCCCCAACCACTGCGCCACCAGGGAAGCCCAGAACCTGTCTTCTTGAGCATGGTGTGAAATCAACGAACTTACTCTGTATCCTGACTACTGTTGTTTAGGACATATTTAATTGGGGTTTCTTTTACTTACAGCTAAATTTACACTAACTTGTGATACCCTTGTTTCCTCTTTCCCTTTGATTTCTATTTCCAGTCAATCAATACCATTTTTCCTGTTGGGAGGTGAGTTCTCAATTAGGTTTATAGAAAGCTATAGGAGGCCTACAATGAATGTTGGTTTTGCTTTGTTTTGTTTAATTTGCATAGTTGGCAGTCTCAACATAGAAGCTGCCAAAAGCACACCTGGAGAAGATGAAAATACATATTTCTCAAGTAAATATGTCAGTCAATTTTCTTATACCTCTTCTTCTCTTGTTTATATAAGCCAATGTAAGTGTAAACCAAAATGTTTGACATTTCTGACACCAAACCTCTACCACCTAAAAAGAAACTGTAAGAGAAAAGAATACAATACTTACAATAACTTGTAAGTCTATACATGCAAGTTCTCTCTTATTGGATTCTGTGAGTATGGGGAGAAAGTTGATTGGGAGAGAGCAATTGATACTAACATATGTGATCTGCAATATTACTTCTCTTTTTTAAACTCTTCATGTCTTCTCTCCCTACTAAGTGTGATGTCACTGAAGGCAGAAATAATACCTTATTCATCTTTCAAACTCCAGTGCCCAGGAGACCACAGTACATAGAAAGTACCCAGTAAGGATTTGCAAGATGGCTTAATTCTGAGCATAGTGTCTAGGGAATGTGGCCATCAGAACTGGAAAATTTGGGGAGACTGGGAAACTGATTCAGATTTTATATCCATAAATAAAATCCCATGTCTAAATTGAGTGGTGCAGTAGAAAGATTGCTGATGCAGAAGGATTCAGACATGTGGATTCCAATTCCAGTTCTACTAACTAGCTATATGCATGTTGTCACATCACAACTTCTTTGGGCCTCAATTTCTTCACATGTAAAGTGAGCAGGTAGGACCATCTTGAAGAGGAATTGGTTTCATCGGATTCTAAAGAAAATGGCCCTCTTTGAACTTTTTCTTTTCTTTTTTTTCTGAAAGGCATATACTCATTTTGAGTGTTGGTTCAATAATTAGACAAAGATGAATTTTTATCTCAAGTCCACAATACTAGTTATGTGACCTAACTCCCTAAATTTTCTCTAAACTCTAATTTTCTCATTTAGAACATAAGATAACAGTCTCAAATAGTTATTGTGAAAATTAAATGGCACAGTGCCTGACAAATAGTAAACACCTAACACATTTTAGTTGTGCATTATTAAATGTGAGAAACTCTTTTTCATTCTATTCATTTAGGCTATATGACACTTCCTTTATACTTTAATCTTTTAAGATACTAAAACTTCAGTATGATGCTGATTGTGTAAATGGCCTCTGGTACTTATGACCTTTTCAGGTGAAGAGCAAACTAACATCTAAATTGGGATAGAAAAAAAAAAAAAAAGGTCTTCAGAGATATGTGAACTGTGATGACTGAAACAAGTGTTTTTCTGTTTGGTCTTTACTTTGTCAAAGTAATCATATTAATTAGAAATGTGAAGAAAAATCAGCTGTCCCAACACTGAGTTTTTTCCTATTTTCTATATTTCAGAAATAAGTTTCTGGACTGCCACTTCCTGGAATTATATATGGGTCAAAATACAATACATCTTTTACATGATGTGTCAGTGAGAATGCCCCAAGTGGATTCCTCTAATATTCCCTTTGATGTGGTCTTTGACTCTCCATAGGTAAACAATACTTATTATAGAAATAAACTAGGTAAGGTGAATAGAAAGATAGAATACTTTTGTATTAAAATAGGAGGTTACACTATTCATCAGTTTCCAAATCAGTGAAATGGAGATCATGGTATTTTCTTCTCCCTCCTACTATTTACCCATGAATTCATACAAAGACATTCATCCCCAAAGACATTGTGGGAATGGTGAATTTTAACAAGCATGAGAAGTTTTGAGAGGAAAAATAAAAATCAAACATATATCATAAAATAACTACCCAGGCCCTCATACCCTTGAAAAAATAAGGATTAAGCCATTGTCTCTCTCAATAGATAGATGATAGATAGAGATATATAGATGCCATACATATATATATATATATATATATATATATATACACATCATTTATTGCATATAGGTCATATACATGTCTTTTTTTAACTTTTCCCTTCTCACTAGTTTTTTTGTTTTGTTTTATTTGTTTTTGTTTTCTTTTGTTTTTAACTAAGGAACAAGTATAAAGGTTTATTAAGGGATTAATAAGGATTCAGTGTAAATTGTGTTAGCAATACCATGCCCATTACCTACCTCATGGATTGCCTGCTCATGCATAACATACCAGAAAGCCTTGTCTTCCCTTCCACAGGCTGTATTCTTTGTGCTGGTGTCACAGAATGTGGTTACTTCAGCACCAGAAGAAGCATAAGCCCATCACTACTCCTGTTCTAAATGAGTGGCTCTAACTCACCACTCATGTTCTAAAAAAGGGCTGCTGGGGGCTTCCCTGGTGGCACAGTGGTTGAGAGTCTGCCTGCCGATGCAGGGGACGGGGGTTCATGCCCCGGTCCAGGAAGATCCCGCATGCTGCAGAGCGGCTGGGCCCGTGAGCCATGGCCACTGAGCCTGCGCGTCCAGAGCCTGTGCTCCGCAACAGGAGAGGCCACAGCAGTGAGAGGCCCGTGTACTGCAAAAAAAAAAAAAAAAAAAGGGCTGCTGGAGAGATTCATATGTGCATAGACATATGACATGTTATTAGATCAGGACATAGCCAGACTGAATAGAAATGTGTTTCACTCTGCTGAGCCATGAACAGAAAATTTAGTGGAAAAGCTGCTCATTTGTTTGTTCAATAAATATGCCTTTCTGTGCGTTCTGTGGCTATTCATAGAGAACAAGGTTGTGAACAATATAGAATGATCCTTGACCTTTTCTGGTATGCATGAACTTGTAAGGGTGTGATTTAGTTTTAGAAGATGGATTATGTGTGTGTCTGTGTGTGAAAGACAACTGGACTGGGAATTAGGAGAACTAGGTTGTTAGTCCGACTCTGTTACTAAATAGCTAATAGCTATATAAGCTGGGGGCTATATGTACTCCTTCTCTGATTAGTCTCCTAATTAGACTAAAATCTCCTAATTAGAATAAAGGGGTTGAGCTAGATGATCTATAAGTTCCCTAGGGCTTCCAAAATTCTATGCATCTCTGTTGATTGCTATTTCTCGGGTAACCCCAAGAATATATTACTAGAGCAGTGAGCTCTTCCAAATAAATAAAAGGAGGAGTACAGGAAGATGGAGTTTGGTAAACAAGGTACCAGAAGCAGTCCCAGGAGCACCAGCCCCTGGGGCCTGCCCTCAAAAGTCACATTTAAGCCAAACAAAGGAGAAACATGGCAGTTCTCCTTTGATGAATATAGTTGACATGTGGTCTAGGAAAAAAAGCAGAGTCATTGTCAATATGCTATGAAATATTAATGAATGTAATTTTGGAAATAAGAATTTTAAGTCGTTATACCCATCAAAGTTTTTCAATATCTAATCAACAACTAAATCATTTGAAGTAAAAGTTAAAGGGAAAAAGGGTGACCAGAGAAGTGAAACAACAGTATTGGGTTAACATTATTTCATTTTATAAATCAATACCGTGATTTTATTTTGATTTTTTCTTTTCAAAACTCATTCTATTTGTGTGTTTATACGTGTGTGTGTGTTGGTGTGCACATGTACGTGCTTTAGTTTTCAAAAAGCTTCTTCAAAAATTAAAATAATGGCACAGAAATGCCTAGGCATTAGGGATGAGTGTGGTTAAGGTCATAATCCCAGGTTTACTATGCAGTTCAAGGTCATTGGTGCTCCTGAATATACATATAGGTGAGTGTAAAGTACCACAAGGTGAGGGCACCAGAAATGTCATAGGAACCAGCTGAAAATCTCTAGCTCTGTAGGATATGCTGTTGGTTTTCTTTTAAAAAGCTAAACACAATTCACCAATAATGCTTTGTAAGCCATAGATACACTGTTGTTTACCTGGATTGATGCTTAATGTTTAAATGGATCTTTTTAAAAAAATTTTTTTAAATGGATCTTTTAAATGCAGGTTCTGATTTAGTAGGTGTTGGGTAGGACCTAAGATTTTGCGGTTTTAACCAGCCAAAACTGCTGTGATGCCAAAACCGCTGAGCTATGGGACACAAGTAACAAGAATTCTTTTTTTTTTTAAATTACATTGTCTCATTTCTTTTAGGACCTCATAAACTTAAAGAAAGAAATTTCTTATGTCTAACCTGAGGTTTTGATACCCAGCAGGATCCTGTGGGGCTGCTGGGCACAAAAATCTTCCTGTGTCCCCAATTTCTTGATTACAGGAAATAGGATTCATTCAGCCTTCTTGACCTTCCCCAAGTTCCGAAGTGTAGGTTCAAACAGTTGCTAATTAGGGAAGGGAGGGAACGGACACAAGGAAGGAATAGTCAAAAGAAACAAGAGTGCAGGCTTGGGGCAGGGTCCTGGCTCCCCCTCAAGGGATACACACAACAATATCTTCCAACTGTTTTGCAGATACTGAAACCCCCACCAGATGGGAGAAGTTAACGATTAACAAGGGTGTGCTGCCCACAAGCACATAGACCCCCGACTGTTTGGAACCTGAAGGCTGATGATGCCAACTCCCACTTACCTCCCCACCAACTAACCAGAAGACTGTCCACAAGCTGATCACGCCCTGTTTGAAAGCTTAATATAAAACTCCTCACTACCACTTCCAGGTCGGAACACAGTTCTGAGTGCATTAGCCCGCTGTGGTCCCCTTTGCCTGGCAAAGCAATAAAGCTATTCTTTTCTACTTCACCCAAAACTCTGTCTCCGAGATTTAACTTGGTGTCGGGGTACAGATGCTGGATTCAGCTTCAGTTTTCTTACTGTAGTTAGTCACATTTCTTCCCATACCTTTCTCAGTGAATAATGGCTGGTTCTCTTTACCTTTTTAGTTTAGACTAAGGATTGTCAAAATTCTGCTCTGTTCCCTGCTCTGCCCAGTTAATATACCTCAAGCCTCCCTTCCTTCCTTCTTTCTTTCCTCCTTTCTTCCCTCCCTCCCTCCCTCCTTCCTTCCTTCCTTCCATCCTTCCTTCCTTCCTTCCTTCCTTCCTTCTTCTTTTTTTCTCATTTTCTTTCTTTTTCTTTCTTCCTCTCTAAATTCAGTACATTTCCAAGTTGATTTGAAGATATTTCTTAAATGTTTTTCCTTCAAATTTCCCAAATTGGTTGTTTTTCACTGTTTATCACTTGCCTCTCTTGGATACAGGACATTCCACCACTACAGACATTCCCTGATGGATAATAACACAAATACACATCTCCAAGCAGCTACCATTTATGGTTATCATCATAGGAAGATATGGAATTTCATTTATGTATTAAGGGCACTGGGAAAATGCCAGTAAGGGAATGCACTGCAGTAGCATTCTCCAGATGTTGAGAAGTCTGGCTTGTTTGGGGGCCACGGGTGACTATTTTTCCTTCTAATGTAGTCATAGCACCTGAAGGAATCTTGGGTCCCCAAGCATGAAAGATGCAAAGAAATGGTGAATTAAAAGGCCCCTATGGGTACAAGTCTCAGTCGACTGACTGTGACTGTGACGGTGACATTCATTTCCTGCCTGCTGCCAGTGTTGAAATCTTGGCTAGACAGAAGAGCAGGAGTTAATTGCTTCAGGGAAAAGGTCCCTGCATTAATTGTCACGTTAAAGTTCACATCACATTAAAGCTTTGAGCTCAGGTTCCTCTTAGCAGCTGGGCTCAGAGGAACCATGGAATCTCACGTCTGTACATAATGACTGTTCTCCAGAGAAATTTTTCACTTCCATTGAGACTGGAATGGAAAAACATTTAGTTTGAACTATAGTTTGAAAACCTCAGCACATCCAGGAAGCCTGGGAGAGAGAGGAAATGATTTTTATCAGAGAACAGAAGGTTTGAGTGAGATACACCAAGAAGGGCTAACCCTCAGGAGGCAGAGATTCAAGTGAAACAGACGGGAAGGGGGCAGGGCACAACCTTTAAAAAAAATGACATTGCCCAAGGACATAACATAAACTAATTAGAACCAAATAGATCCAAAATGGCGGACAAGTCGACTTCCACTAGACCTTAAGCCTCAGTATATGCTTGTTGTAACACATCAGCTAAATGACACACCCACAGGTGCCATGACAGTTCCAAGGCTGACCAAAAAGTGGGCAGTGACCCAATTCCTGGAAATCCCCACTCCTTCCCCACAACAGCTGGAATACTCCTCCCTCTAATTAGCCTATGAAATCACCCACTCCTATAAGAACTGACAACTGCATACCCTGGTGCTGCTCTTGCCTTCTGAGATGGCCCACATTCGGTCTGTGGAGTGTGTTTCTCTGTAAACAAATCCACTTCTTACCTATCACTTTGTCTCTCACTGAATTCTTTCTGCAATGAGGCATGAAGAACCTGAGCTTCATTAAGTCTTCAGACCAAGTGTGTGATCTCAGTTAAAAGAGTGTGGATTCGGGCTTCCCTGGTGGCGCAGTGGTTGAGAGTCAGCCTGACGATGCGGGGGGCGCGGGTTCGTGCCCCGGTCCAGGAGGATCCCACGTCCTGCGGAGCGGCTGGGCCCGTGAGCCATGGCCACTGAGCCTGGGCGTCCGGAGCCTGTGCTCCGCAATGGGAGAGGCCACAGCAGTGAGAGGCCCGTGTACTGCAAAAAAAAAAAAAAAAAAGAGTGTGGGTTCAAGTTCCAATCTGGGTTTTGGCTGGATTCAAGTCCCGCGCGTGAGTTCAAGTCCCAATCAGAGGTACATGGTTTCAGCATGACTGATAAAGGTGGTCCTGAGTTATGTAACCACCTCACTACTGTGGCACTGAAACCAGGGGGAGGAGTAGGCCTTTGGGCGCCAGGGCACAGAAGCCATTTTTTATCCCCCATTTCTTGTAGGTGAGACTCCAGCCTCCATGACCTTCCCTGAGTTCCAAAGGGTGGATTTGAACAGTTGCTAATCAAGGGAGGAGCAGCCAAGAAACCACCTGAGGGACCAGAGAAGCTCATCAAGATTTGGAGACTGACCACCTGAGACCCTGCACACAACCTAATCTTATCAGCAACCCCACCCTTGAAATATTGTAAAACTCCTCATCAAATCCTCCCAGGTTGGGACACATAGTTTTTTGAGGTAGGAGCCTGCTGTGTCCCCCTTCGCCTGGCAAAGCAATAAAACTATCCTTTTCTACTTCACCCAAACCTCTATCTCCAAGATTTGATTTGGCACCAGTGTACAGAGAGGCTGAGATTTTGGCATCAGTATGGATGGCAAACCCCCAGCTGAACAAAGAACCGTGGGTCATGCCAACGTTTGACTGGTTGGCTGGATGGGTCAAGGGCCCCAGGCAGGAAGCAGCTAATAACGTTAATGACTTGAGAGTGGTAGAGAAAAGTGATCATTTTTATGAGCACCTAAAATACCAGTGCCATTCCGGCCTTCTCTGAAATCTATATCCTTCCTTCTGTACTTCAATGTTCCATTTACAAGGCAAATCTACAGAGTTCTATGTCACAGAAAGTGGTGCCAGATAACCTGGGCTCTAATTAGGAGGTCAAGTTCATCATTTAACAGCACCACAGGATCTTGGACAAATCACATAGTATCTTTGTGCCTTGGTGTTCCCATCTTTAAAGTGAAAACTATATTATCCATCTTACAATTTGACAATTTCTTTTTAATTTTTTTTTGTATTAAAGGAAACATTGTATGTAAAGCAATTTTTAACACTATGCACATGGTAGGCACTCAACAGTTTTGAAATCTGATGCACTCTATCTGGTACACATCCTAATTCATTTTCTCTACATGCTCTTAACTGGAATTAACTGTGTCCTGCTTGAGGTTTTTATAGTTTGTTCTAAGTGTGTGTGAGATTTGTTTCCAAATGAGAAAGTCCTTAAGGAATGATATTATGCTGTCTGTTGCTTTAAATTTCTGCCAGAGACCCAGAGAGTTCTGTTCAGTTCAATTCCATTTACATTTACTGAGCTTCTCCGAGTATGAGGCATCCTACTGGGTACTGTGAAGTGCAGAACAATGAACAGGACATAGGAGCTGTCACAAGGAAATGTAGTATTTATTAGAGAACTAGCTAAATATATTAAAAGAAGACTATGGTCAACATCATAGGACAGATGAGATGAATATCCAGTGGGAGTCATGAGGAAGAAAACAATTAATTCCTTCTCATAAGATAAGGGAAAGCTTTTTAGAAGAGCTGATATTTATGCTAGACTTAAAGGAAAGACATTTTTCAGACCTCTGCTTCAATCTCTGTCCTTCTGCAAGAGGAAAAGGCAATAGCTCTTTGAATCACACTGAACTGTTATAACAAAGGGTGAAACCAACACACAGTGCTGGGTCCTGGTTTCTCTATCATTAAAGTATGGGAAGAGTATTGGACAGTCACTTAGTCCATACTCCTGTTTCCATGTAAGACATTCAATCTTTCAACACAAGTAGTTATTATTTGATTTTATACTTCCTTGCAACGTCTCAGCCTCTGGTATAATTTAAGATCAATTTCCCCTCATTCAGTGGAGGGTTACTACCTGCTATAACCTTTCATATTCCAGAAGAAAATCAGCTTTCATATTTTTTTCCTATAGTTAATCACAATACTCTTTCACATAACTATTTAAAGAAAAAAAATACATTATATTTCCTACTCACTATTCGTCTTTGCGTGTCTTCCCTAAACCCTCTCAGCTCATCCAAATCTCCTATAAGTTGAAGCATACAGAGTTGGACCTTGGACCCTGGGAATGCTGAGGCCAGGATTTAGAACAAGGAAACTGATTGTCCTCATCTTCACTCTACTCAAGGCCTATCCATTATTCCATTTGAACACAGCAAGAACCAAATTACCTTAAAAAGGTATGACACTATAAACTCACAGTCAGGTAGCCTAAATTTCAAATTGTTTCATTGAGAAAACTGAAGGATTTGGGTTGACATTTGAGATTAAAAACAACAACAGCAATTGGCTTTTTAAGTGTGTCTCTAGATCTCAAGATTGTGTGAATGGACCATCCAGCCTTCTGTGTCCCTCCCACTTGCCCCTGACCCCGTCCAGTGGAGTGTGTCACATCTAATTGAGAAGCAAATCATACTCGGCTTGCTTTCTGCAGTGTTTCCTCCTCTTGGCTCACATGTGTTTAACCTTTGGAATAAAGCATATGCTATTCATCTCTTAATGAGACTCTTTGACTTAGGTCTTTGAGGTTTTATTAACCTGATTGGTATCCCTTAAGCCTGCAGAAAAAAGAAAAAAACTATTTCCAGGTTTAATACCACCCCTTTGTTGTTAGAAAACCAGAAACTGCGAGTGTCAGTCAACTAAGACTTGGTGATTTTGTTAGCACTTTAGCCACATGGAAGTGTAGACGGGCTGCTGCTCAGGCCCAAATGGGTGGGGTCTAAGTTAACATCACTTACAGTATCAACAACTGTTCACTGTCTCCAAAAAGGACTATTTCCTGAATTTGTAGAGGTAAATGGGAGGTTATTATTTCTGATCATAATATTTATTATATTTACTATGACTGTTACAGGAGTGGGAAAATCAATCACCAGAAACTAATCTTTCCTAAATAACTCCCTAGGAACATGGCTAGATTTTAGGACAAAGGCTAAGGGGAAAAGGCTTCCTGAATCTGTGTGAAATGTCCTGAGCAGGGAATCAAGAGACCTGCTAATTATTAGCTAAATAAGTCTAGTTGGGTCATATTATCCATTTGGGTCTTAGTTTTCTTTCCATAAAAGAGGACATTAATTTCTCTCCTTCCTAACAGTCAAGGATATTGTGAGCACTGTATGGTGCAAAAGATGTTAAAAGTCATTGATATAAAGGTACACGGAGAAAAATGCATGTTTTCTTTTTCTCTGTTGTCCTGATGGAGTGAATCAGATATATCCCTTCATCAACTTCTCCATGTCCACATAAAGGTGTTTCAGGTTTGAAGATACCAGGTATACTCGTAGGGTTCACCGTTTGGACACAGAATAATGTTCAGAAATTACTGGGCTGAGGATCCTGGGCTTGGGACAAGGACAGTATAGGTGGTTCTGCTAACTATCCACTTCTCAAGGGATGTCATTAGAATTAGAGGCAGGAAGAAACAATCATATCACATCTGAAAGCAGAAGGAGACTTGTATAGATGAAAGTCTCTAGAATTAATTACATGGATGGTGAAATAACAAAAAGGGTTCTGTTTGAGTTGACTGAGGCAAGTATACCTGTAAGAAGGTGATGAAAGTGATGACAGAATTGATGTTCATTATTGTTAGTAGGAGGTGTGAAAGCTCCTTACCCCCAACTTGACAAAGAATTTAGCACTATTCCCAGCCTTCGGTATGATCCATATTTGGAGCAAAGAAAAAAGAATAATCAATGTTTCCTTAGGAGCTGGAATTTCATAGGCTTGGGATTTTCAGAAATCCCTGCAGACAGTTTGATTTGATGACTAGGCTTGTTAAATCCTGCTACTCAGACACACTCAGACCATGCACAGCTGACCAGACGTTCACTAGTGTCGTAGCAGCAAGATTCTGTGACTTTTTTTCTGACTTCCATCTGATTGGAATCTGCAGAGGTCCTGATCAGAGTTGGGTCTTTTCACACTACAGAATTCAGAAAAATAGAGAATGGGCTTTGAATAGAATAAGGAATAGAGCTTTGGCTTTGAAGTCAGACAAAGGTAGAATCAAATCACAGTTCTACCAGTTATCTAGAAAACTACATGTTAGTGCCTCAATGTCTCTATCTGTCAATTGGCAATAATCATGTCTTCCCTCTGAGGTTGTTGGGAGGATTAAAAGCACCCTGACATACTTTATGGCACAGCTAAGAAGTTCTGAGGGATGGTTCCCTTATCCCTCATGCAATGTTTATGACTAGTTGGCACACAGCAGGCACCTTGCTGGTGGGAACAATGGTTATAGCTGCATTTGTACAGGTTCAAGAGAAGACATAATTTGTGCTTAATAAAAATATAGTTTAGAATATTCCTAAAAGAGCAAGAATCTGAATTCTCTAATGATGGCCAGCATATTATTAAGCAGTTTTTGGAAAGCCACAACTTTTAAAAAATTTTTGTATTTGCTTGCTTATTTATTTTTCTATCTGCAAAATAAAGATAATATTAGCATTTTTATTTGGAAAACTTTACTCACAGCAGTGGCAAATATCTTCCAAACATCTAAGTAGCCCTAGGTCTTTCAAGAAGTGTTGTATGTTTAATCAGTCCCAAATCAAATTCTTTTGAAATGAGCTAGAGTTAAGGTAACAGCTTAACCTGGGAAATGTACTATATATTTCCAGTATAATGGTCCCATTTTTAAAATTAGAAATTGAGGGTTATAAAGTGGATCTGCAGTCCCTGTGCTTACTGGCATAAGGTGTGAGGAGGTGGACTGCCATAGGTGATTACACCTCAAAACACAACTATTTTGGTAACTCCTTCTCATTCCCACCTCTAGACACCTCTCACTAACTGCTGATTTCTCCTCAACCCTGCCACCAGTCAAGTTCACTCACTCTTCCTCTATCCTTTGTTGATAAAGAAGCTCTAAGGGCTTAAACCCAATGCCCCCTCAGATAAAGGTCAGGATCCCTTGGCTAGGCAAAACAGAAGGTCTCTGTCATCTCTCAGAAGACAAGCTAGTAGAAATATCAAGAGCCAGCACAAGTGACTCTCACACATAACTTGATGAGGTAGTTTAAGTAGCAGCAAAAACAATGTTTCTAGCCTGGGTCAGACTTGGATTTTAAATTCTTTCTACCAGTTAATGGTGGTGTGACTTTGGACAAGTCACTTAAGTCTCTGACTCACAGTTTCTTCTTTCATTTTTAATGTGCCGGTCAAAACAACAACCTGATTAGAATGGGCTGTATAAAATATTATTATGGTGCCCCTCATAGCAAGCTTTTGATATGTCTTAGTTTAGTTTTCTCTTTGTTAATTAATCTAGTTAATGTTTTTCATTACATGTGAGTATCTGTTGCTAGCAGTCGGAATGGTAAGTATGGCATGGTAGCTGTTCTATTGAAGGAGGAGGGGTTTGCAATGGTAGTAGAGTCTAAGAAACACTCAAAGATTCCAGGAGGGAGGAGAGGAGAATAATTATGGATGGAGAGACTGACTTGAGAAGATGTTCACCACTGAGGGGTGAAGAAGTAATGATATATGTATGAAAGTCAGTGAACATACAGGTTTTAGGGACTGGAAAGTCCTGCAGACAGAACTGAACCTCTGTCATCTTCCAGATGTGAAGTCCTAAGAGAGTCTAAGACATGGTTTTGTAAGACACAGATGTGAAGTGAGATACTTTAAAAAGTCCATTCTTGCTTTCAGAAGCCCTGCTTTTCTGGTCTCTAGAGACCTCCTAGGATGACATACAGTTACAAATCCTCTTGGGTTCAGATCTGTCAGATCCTTTGATGGGGTGGTTGGTTGAGAGGAGAAGGAAGGAAAAATGGAGATTAGAATTTATGGAGCTTCAACAAAAACTCACTTTACTGCAAGTTTCACTATCAAAGCAGCTCCTCTGATTTTCCCAAACATAGATGCACATGTTTTCTTTGGGTAGCTCTGAGGAATCAAGAAGTTTCCCACAGTACCTTGAAAAGTAGAGAATTTAGAGAATTTTATAGCTCCTAATAAGTCTTCTTAGAGATAAGTGCCCCTTAGAAATAGATACACCTGGGTTCAAGTCCCAGCTCTGCTTCTTGACAGCTGTGTGACCTTGTACAAGTTTATTTAATCTCATTTTTCTTACCATAGAATGGATATAGTGATAAATAACACACTAGGTTTTTGAGATTCACAAAGGAGATAATACCTTTAGCATACTCCAGTGCCTGACACTCAACATACAGAAGATATTGTGATTATTAATATGTTCTTAGAATTATCTTTAGTCTGGACTTATTAAGGAACCAGCCCATTTTAATGATTAAATCTATTAAAGAGAAACAGAAACTAAATAGTATAATGCGGAAGGAGAAAGGAAGGCTTGGGAAAGTTGAGCGAGGTGAGTCAGTCTAGTGGAACTGCTGAAAGACCTTAGTGCCAAAAAGAAGAGGTTAAACCCTGGTGTATTTGGTGAGAGGTGGCACAAGAAGGCTTGGGGGCGGGTAAAGGGAAGAGACATGTTTAAAACAACAAGCAAAGAAGACGCCTTTAACATTTCCTACCTTCCTAGTCTCAGTGGAATTTGGGGAATTAATGAACTAATATCTACAAAGTTCTTAGAGACCATCAAATGAAAAGAACTATAGAAATCCCAAGTAGTATTATAATTTTTTTAAACATGTATTGAACATGATACAGAATATATAGGTAACTATACTTTCTACCCAGAGGGTTTAGAATGTAATTGCAATATTTTTATTAATCATCTTGGGAGCAGAGGAAGTTCTAGCTAAATAATATGTTTGAAATATCTCTGAAGAATTCAGATGGATATTGCATCTGGTCACCATAATTTGCTCCCTGAATCTTTAGAGCATAATTGTTCTATATAGTACAATGTAGTGTTGTCACTATACCATATTAATACTGACACATACTAATGATGATAATAAAAACCAAAGAAATATTATGCCAGACACTCTGGTAGGTATTCCATATATGTAATCTATAATCTTGACCACAAATCATGAGAGATAAGATTAATATCCCCAATATAAAGATGAGTAAATTGAGACTTAGAGAAGTTATCTGATATTACACAGGTAGGAAGTGATGTATTTGACCTCATAAACCAGCAAAGACTAGCTCCTGCATCATGTTTGGTTTTTTTTTTTCGTCATCATTTAAGACAGTTGGATAGTCTGGGAGTATAATGAAAGTGATATGACTTTGTCTTTAAAGTTCTTTATGTTTCCATAGACGTGTAAAGTGTTCCTGGAATGCCATGAAATTCTTTACAACCTTGTATATCTAATGTTATTTGTTTTTCTAGTGAGTAGGTCTAGAATCTTCATCAGATTCTTGAAGGAGCTCATAATCCAAATAAGTGTAAGAAAAACTGTGCCCACCTTGAGCCAACACTATATATTGGGCAGGGTCCAGAAATATGCTTATAATGAGCCTAATCCTTAATAACTCAGCTCAGATGTTAAGGTAGTCAGGGTATGTGTCTGGGGAGTGCAGGGGTGGGGATGGGTAGCAGATTCGGGATCTTTCTTTCAGTTTTCCCCAGTTGACTTCTATATGCCCTGTTTTTCAGTCTTCTCTTCTGAGCCAGAGATATTGGAGAAACTGCCAAGGGCTGTACCCAGCCTAGTCTCAGGTTCTAGCTCTTGTTACATGTTCCCTGACTCCCACTGAAGATATAGATATACCCTCAATTATGTTCATCTCAGTATAAACCCTTATTCAAGACATTAAGTTGCATAGTAATTATTTGTTTATGTGTTCACCCCCTTCATCAGACTTCACATTTTCCCTAGGCAAAAACTATCTTTTTATTTCATATATATGGCATAATGCCTAGAATATACTCAGTACTCAACAAAAGCTTAATAAATAGTGAAGTTGTTGTATAGATAGATGGATAGATAGATTGACAAGTGAATATATTTATTATAGTCTTGAAAGCTAAGACATTGAAAGACGTGTATTAATAGATAAGAACTCACTAATTTTAAGTTATACACAGATGTTAGTAAAATCGGTGATGAGTGTGGGAAGGGAATACAAATCACACATGGATTGGTGCTTTCCTTATACTAATGGGTATAGAAGGATGATATGGTATAGTAGAATTTTGCCAAGGGTATTCAGGAGAATAAAGTTAGGTGATTGGAAAGCCATAGTGTGCTACAAAACTTATATCAGTTGTCCAGCCCTCTGCAAAAGGCACACTGTAGCTGACTTACCAGCTCCTGCTTTATGTAATTTTACTTAATAGAGAGTGAAAGTTTCTCAGGCTCACAAAAACCTAATATTAGCATCTCAGTAATGTATTCAAGTTACCACTTACCTATATGGGCTACAGATCCTTGGAGGAGCCTAATAGGATAGAAGAATACCTACTATTTTAGAGTATCTTTGACAGTGAAGAGGATAACAATTTTAACAATCTATCAGGCTTACATTTAGTGAAAATTCCTGGCTTGTTAGCCTGGCTAATCTTTGAGTACTTTGTGTTTGAAAAGAAAACGCTGTTATCTCTTATCCCATCTATTCCTGTGGTGAGCAATGGGTCTGTACTCACTGCTGGAACCAGTCCTGATGATATCATCCTCATCACCATGGGAACACTGTCCTTGTACAAAGAAGAGAGTTAAGTCCACTCTAAAGAAGTCCAAGGGCTCTCTTGAAGTATAATCAGAATTCTCAAGTGGGATTTAGGTATAATCTGTGAGGGGTGACATGAAAGAATAAGTATTTCTGAATTTCACTTAAAGCCTGCTGAATTCCAAGCCTTAAAAAAGAAAATCTTATCTTCAAATAAAGAGATGAAAGGAGTATTCTTTTACAAAGGCAGTTAGGTATTTACCCAGTTGGATAATCTATGTTTTTATACTTTCTAGGGTACACTAGAATATCCTTCCAACCCTCAAATAAACCTTATTGCCTGGCATCTCAGGAGAATAAAACCCTAGAAGAGAGAAAAGTTGTCTGGACTATTTTGGTATAAGTCTCCTGATCCTTCAGGCAGTAAAACAGTTGTACATTTGCTACTCTTTGGTAAAGCATACTGACTTCATGAATATATGTCTCTTTTTTATTTTTTATTTATTTTTTTTCATTTCTTCAGTGAGGATTATCATAGGAAAGTTCTGAGACTTTCACCTAGGGAAAAAAAAAAAAAGATTTTTGTGGTATTGAGAGAGAACAATTTAGTTCCTAAATAGACATGTTCTACATCCCTTGAATCCAGTGACCTCTAGAGAAAACCATCTGAGTCAACACTGAGGTTACAAAGATAATGACTTTTTTTTTTTTTTTTACATTAGTCTATCTTTAAAATTTCACTATTTGGGGAGACTATTTGTCCTGGTTTTTATGTAACGTCAGAAGCCATGGGAACCTGTCAGTATTGAAGATATGCTTTTATTTATTTATTTATTTTGCATCCCAAGAAATTTCCTGGCTGGTGTTTTCAGCAGCTGGTGGGACACTGACAGAGCCGGCAGAGTCCTTCGAAGGGTGGAGCCAATGACTCTGCTTTAAAAGATGAAGAAGTGAGGGCAAAGGGACTAGATCCAGGCCTTTTAGGGTAATAAGCCTCTGACTCTGAGTCAAGGATTGAGGAAAGCTGACAGGTTAAGGAAATCAAGGTACTTTTAAAGGGCAGGACATCATTCCCCTCTTATATCTGGGATCGATATCCCTCAGTCTCAGGCTCAAAGAAATGCTGCAACTTAACTTAAAATCACATAACTGATGGGTGATGGAAGTAGATTTAACTCTGCACCCCAAGATCCAGGATACAAAATTTCTGTGCTTTTTAAAAAATTTTTATTGGAGTATAGTTGATTTACAATGCTGTGTTAGTTTCTGCTGTACATCAAAGTGAATCAGTTATACATATACATATATCCACTCTTTTTTACATTATTTTCCCATATAGGTCACTACAAAGTCTGGAGTAGAGTTCCCTGTGCTACACAGTAGGTCCTTATTAGTTATCTGTTTTATATATAGTAGTGTGTGTCTGTCAATCTCAATCTCCAAATTTATCCCCCCTTCCCCCTTGGTAACCATAAGTTTGTTTTCTATATCTGTGACTCTACTTCTGTTTTGTAAATAAGTTCATCTGTACCATTTTTTTTTAGATTCCACATACAAGTGATATTATATGCTATTTGTCTTTCTCTTTCTGACTTACTTCGCTCAGTATGACAATCTCTAGGTCCATCCATGTAGCTGCAAATGGAATTTCTGTCCTTTTTTAGTAAAAAGACTAGAAACTGTTTAGAGTTGTTCTTGAGCTTTATCCAGACATCATTCTGGTGTGTGAATTTACTTCATTTCCTTTATCCCCCAACTTTACCACACATTGTAATTTTATCTTCACAAAGGCACAGCAACATCAGTGAGACAAAGTTCATCTTATTTTTGCCAACATTAATAAGAGACAGTAAAGAGCAGTAAAGGTACACACAGCAAACTTAATCTTTAAAAGACCTAAAATTTAACTTAACTTCAACAGTGAATTTTTAAAACCAACTAGTTTGGGGAAGCTTTTGAAATTTTGCACTTACTTGAAGATTATAGGAAATTGAATTAAGAGACTCTTTGACCCTCTGTTAGCTGGAATATAGATCACGGCTCACTGACCACTGATTTATGTTGGCAAAATAATTTGGGCACCTCATCCACAACCTGTCTTTTAATCTGTAACATAGAGGTAAGAACTCTTGATTGGTTTAGTTACATTGATTGGGTGCTCAAGTACTTGTGGGAACTAGAATACCATGATATTGCAGACACAGTTCAATACCCAGTCCACAGGACTGTTAAAAAGGAATCCTCTAGGGCTTCCCTGGTGGCGCAGTGGTTGAGAGTCTGCCTGTCAATGCAGGGTACACGGGTTCGTGCCCCGGTCCAGGAAGATCCCACATGCTGCGGAGCGGCTAGGCCCGTGAGCATGGCCACTGAGCCTGCGCCTCCGGAGCCTGTGCTCCACAACGGGAGAGGCCACAACAGTGAGAGGTCCGTATACCGCAAAAAAAAAAAAAAAAAAGGAATCCTCCAAAAATGCAAACCTGATCATTACCTCAATACCTATTCCCCACCTTAACACCCTTTAGTGACTTCCTTTTCCCATCAGAACAATACCAAACTCCTCTTTCTGATATTCAAGCTGACCACAATCTAGTCCACTTTCAGACTATCACCTACCCATCCTACCACATAGACCAGCACTTGCCCCTTAAATGCTGTTCCTTTGCACATATAGACTCTCTGTATGGAACTTCATCCTTCTAACTTCTCCACTTTCAAGGTCAGCAGCTCTAGGAAACCTTCTTCTTGTCTGTCTGAGACTATAAGTTTCTCCTGTAATATTATAGCACCTTATACATTGCAATCGTCACACTGTATTGTGATCAGTGGTTGTCTTATGCATACCACCATTATGTCAAGAGCTCTTTGAGAGCAGGGCCTATCTCCTGTTCAATTATATGTTCCAATACCTACCTTGGTATGTAGTAAAACAGTAAATGGATACTCAGTATTTGTGCTTTAAGAAGAGATTGGGACAAAATACATGAGTTGACTTACTTGTCACTAGCTCACAGCTTTTTAATCTCAATTTTTGAAGCCTAAATCACCTATATGCCATGCAAACACACACACGTTTACTCCAGGCATATTTTGTGATTCTTGAAATTTGTAAGCTGGCATTTGTGGTTCAGTTCTGGTACAAACTGAATTCCCTAGTGCTGAGCTGTGGCAAGGATGAAGGTGAATTAAAAAGAAGGGCAGATGAATATAGACTCTAGAAGGTAGTATGTAAATTTCAAAAGGTTTCAGCTGGTGAGCTGATTGGTGAGGACTGATGTCCAAGTCCGGTAACCAGTTCAATGTTACTACCAACATGTTAGTGAATAATAGAAGGAGACACACTGCTTATTGTGAAAATACCAAGATAGAAAATCTCCATGTAGAGAGAAACTTAGCAAACTGCAGAAATTTTCAAAAAGTCGTAGATGTCTGAGCCATACTTTTCACCTCCAGAAATCAATTCATTTATTTTTCCCAAAAATCAAGTCCCTCTTCAGATTTTACTTTGTCTTTCAGCATACTACTATCCTCCCAGTCACCTAAGAATATAAAACTTGGAGACTTTGGAACTTTTTGTGCTCTTTTATTTCCAATCATTAATAATAATAAAAATAACAATTGTAAGAATTAGTTTTTTTTTTATCAAGCTAAGTGATCCTTTGAGTATAAAGGCTATGAAAAACAGAAGTGAGAATGCAATAACTCCGTCAAAGCATTCCATCTAAGAATTCACGAGCACTTCCTAAGAATTCTACTAAATCATGAACTTCATTCAAACAAACGATAACCAGGGAAACTTCAACAAATATTTCATGGTAGTGTGTGTGTATGTGTGTATGTGTGTGTGTGTGTGTGTGTGTGTGTGTGTATACATATATGCTGTATGCACACACACTCACCTACTATACTACTAGTACTATAGAAATAGGAATAAAACAATGTAAAGATATGTGAGAAATGGTAGTATGTAAATGCTATATGTTTTTGAAAAAGATGAAAGAGTATGACTGAAAAAACTAGGAGAAAGAAAAGAAAAGGAGAAAATAGAATAACATGATTGACTGCTACATATTTAATAAGTGAGAGTCAAAGCCTATCACTTGAAACCAAAGAGTAAAACATTAAAACAAAACCATAAAAATATTAAGAGAAAATAAGATTAAACATATGATTAAAGGAAAGAATACAAAGGTAACCACTGGATAAAATACAAACTTACGGGCTTCCCTGGTGGCGCAGTGGTTGAGAGTCTGCCTGCCAATGCAGGGGACATGGGTTCGTGCCCTGGGTCCAGGAAGATCCCACGTGCCGTGGAGTGGCTGGGCCCGTGAGCCATGGCCGCTGAACCTGTGCATCCGGAGCCTGTGTTTCGCAACAGGAGAGGCCACAACAGTGAGAGGCCCACGTACTGCAAAAAAAAAAAAAAATACAAACTTACCAAATACCAAAATATATTTTAAAAGAGCAAGAAGAAAAACTCAATGGAGGAAGAAACAGTGTAAGTATAATATAATCATAATCATATTATACATTACAAGGCAGTTTTGAGGTCAAACATAGCAATCATATGATAAAGGCAAATAGTTTTGATTCACCTACTGCTACAGACTGAACATTTGTATCCCCCAAAACTCATATGTTGAAACCTAATCCCCAATGTGATGGTGTTTTGATATGTTGTTAGGAGGTGATTAAGTCATGAGAGTGGAGCTTGGGGTAATTGTCCTTATAAAAGAGGCCCCAGAGAGCTCTGTCATGCCTTCTGCCATGTTAGGTTACAGCAAGAAGACAGACATCTATGAACTGGAAGTAGGCCCTCTCCAGACAATAAATCTTTCAGGGTCTTGATTTTAGACTTTCTAGCCTCCAGCAGTGTGAGAAATAAATTTCTGTTACCTATAAGCCACCCAGTCTATGGTATTCTTCCATAGCAGCCTGAACAGAGTAAGTTACCTACATAAATAAAGTAGAATTTAAACTTGGATAAATGAAGCAAAACCCAATTATTCTGTATACAGAATATACACCTTAAATATAAATACCTGAAAAAACTAAAAAGAAAGACATGTCAAATCCTTACCAGTCAAATGAAAACAATAAGAAAGCAGAAACTGCAAACTTGTTATTAGAAAGAATTGAATTCAGGCAAAGGTACTAAACAAAACCTATATGGATATGTAGTAATGTTGAAAGTTACAACTCAATAAATACGTGGTAATTATGATTATATTTGCACCAAAAAATAAACAATCTATATAAAGCACAAAATATATAAGTAGATAAAAACATTTATAACAGTATATATCACTCTCAGAACATGAGAGTTAGTAAAGAAGTATTGATTAGAAGATATAAAAACAATAAAATACCAATAAGATAGATTTTATGCAAATATATAAATCACTCTGATGGTAGAGAATATGCTTTATTTTCAAATATGTATGGGTCATTCATAAGAAAATTAAGCTTATATAGGATCATAAACAAAACAACTGTAAGTTTGTTAAATTAGAGATATAAGAAACACAGTATCCTTATTATAATGTAAAACAAACACAAAATCCTTTAATAAATTTTAAAAATTTAAAAATAAAAATGTCATCCACATGAAAACAAACCAGAAAAATCCTTGTGTTAAACAACTCTTGATTGAAAGAAGAACTGCAGACAAATAAGAGAATTTAAGAAAAATAATAATAATAAAAATAATACATAACAGAATAAATGAGATACCCAGGGTAACCCCTAATAAAATACATAGAAGAAACAACAAGGGACTTAAAATGGTACACAAGTGATATCTGACAAAAAAAGGCAGTAACAAAGAAACAAAAAATAAAAAAGACATAACACATAAAAAAGCAAATAAGAAAAGAGAAAAGATAAGTCCTAACTTATTAGTAATTACATCAAATATAAATGAGACTAAAGAAAAAAAGCAATAGAAAAGGTCAATGAAATTAAGAGCTGGTTCTTTGGAAATATAAACAAAATTGAAAAATCTTTAGCCAGAATCATCAAGAAAAAAAGAGGGCCCAAATCAATAAAATCAGAAATGGAAAAGGAGAAGTTACAACCAACACCACAGAAAGAAAAAGGATCATAAGAGTTACTATGAGCAATTATATGTCAATAAAATGGACAACTTAGAAGAAATGGATGAATTCATAGAAGTCCCAAGACTGAGCCAGGAAGAAATAGAAAATATGAACAGATCATTTACCAGTAATGAAATTAAACAGTAGTAAATAATAATAATAATAATTCCCAATAAACCAAAGTCTAGGACTAAATGACTTCACACATGAATTGTACAAAACATTTAGAGAAGTCAACACATATTTCTCAAATTATTCCAAAAAAATTACAGAGGAATGAATGCTTCCAAATTCATTCTATGAAGCCAGCATCACCCTGATACCAAAACCAATAGATGAAGAAAAAGCTTTTGACAAAATTCAACATTGATTTATGGTAAAAAGATCAACAAAGTAGGTATAGAGGGAACATAAATCAACATGATAAAGGCCATGTATGACAAGACCACAGCTAATATCATGTTCAACAGTGAAAAGCTGAAAGCATTTAATAAGACAAGAATGACCACTCTTGCCATTTTTATTCAACATAGTATTGGAAATCCTAGCCACAGCAACCAGACAAGAAAAAGAAATGAAAAGCATCCAAATTGGAAAAGAAGAAATCAGTCATTGTTTGCATAGAAAATCCTAAAGAAACTTCCAAAAAAAAGACTAGAATTCATCAATGAATTAGGTAAATTTGCAGTATACAAAATTAATATGCAAAAATGTGTTGTGTTTCTACACATTAACAGGGAACTTTCAGAAAGAGAAATTAAGAAAACAATCCCATTTACAATCACATACAAAAGAATAAAACATTTCGGTATAAATCTAACTAAGGAGGTAAAAACCTGTAGTATAAGACACTGATGAAAGAAATTGAAGATGACACAGACAGATGAAAAGCTATAACATGCTCATGGTTTGGAAGAATTAATGTTGTTAAAATGACCATGCTAACCAAGGCAATCTATAGATTCAATGCAATCCCTATCAAAATACCAGTGGCATTTTTCACAGAACTAGAACAAATAATTCTAAAATGTTTACGGAAACACAAAAGACCCCAAATAACCAAAACAATCTTGAGAAAGGAGAACAAAGTTGGAGGTGTTATGGTCCCTGATTTAAAACTATACTGTGAACGTACAATAATCAAAACAGTATGGTACTGTCACAGAAACAGACATATAGATCAATGGAACAGAATAATGAGCCCAGAACTGAACCCACACTCATATGACAAAAGTGGCAAGGGTATACAATGGGGAAAAGACAGTCACTTCCATAAATGGTGTTGAGAAAACAGGACAGCTACATGCAAAACAATAAAACTGGACTACTTTCTCACACCATACACAAAAATAAATGCAAGATGGATTAAATATTTAAATGTAACACCTGTAACCATAAATTTCTAGAAGAAAACATAAGCAGTATGTTTGACATCAGTCTTAGTAATATATATTATAATTTTTATTGGAGTAAAGTTGATTTACAATGTTGTGTTAGTTTCTGCTATATGGCAAAATAAATCAGTTATACATATACATATATCCACTCTTATTTAGATTCTTTTCCCATATAGGTCATTACAGAGTATTGAGTAGAATTCTCTGTGCTATACAGTAGGTCTTTATTAGATATCTCTTTTATATATAGTAGTGTGTATATGTCCATCCCATACACGAAAATAAAAAAATGGATTAAAACCTAAATGTAAGGCTGGATACCATAAAACTCTTAGAGGAAAACATAGGCAGAACACTCACTGACATAAATTGAAGCAAGATCTTTTTTGATCCACCTCCTAGAGTAATGAAAATGAAAATAAAAATAAACAAGTGGGACCTAATTAAACTTAAAAGTTTTTGCACAACAAAGGAAATCATAAACAAAATGAAAAGGCAACCCACAGAATGGTAGAAAATATTTGCAAACAAACCAACAAGGGTTTACTCTCCAAAATATACAAACAGTCCATGCAGCTCAATATAAAAACAACAAACAACCTAATCAAAAAATGGGCAGAAGATTTAAATAGACATTTCTCCAAAGACATACAGATGGCCATAAAGCACATGAAAAGATGCTCAACATCACTAATTATTAGAGAAACGTAAATCAAAACTACAATGAGGTATCACCTCACACTGATCAGAATGGTGATCATCAAAAAATCTACAAACAATAAATGCTGGGGAGGGTGTGGAGAAAAGGGAACCCTGTTACACTGTTGGTGGGAATGTAAATTTGTACAGCCACTAGGGAAAACAGTATGAAGGTTCCTTAAAAATCTAAAAATAGAGCTACCATATGATCCAACAATACCATTCTTGGGCATATATCCAGTGAAAACCTTAATTCGAAAAGATACATGCACCCCAATGTTCATAGCAGCCCTGTTTACAAGTCAGGACATGGAAGCAACCTAAATGTCCATCAACAGAGGAATGGATAGAGAAGATGTGGTATATTATAATAATATGGAATATTATTCAGCCATAAAAAAAGAATGAAATAATGTAATTTGCAGCAACATGGATAGACCTAGAGATTATCATACTAAGTGAAGAAGTCAGAGAAAGACAAATATTATATGATATCACTTATATGTGGAATCTAAAAATATGGTACAAATGAACTTATTTACAAAACAGAAATAGAGTCACAGATATAAATTGGGAGATTTGGAGTAATATTTTTTTTTAATGTGTCTCCTCAGTCAAGGGAAACAAAAGCAAAAATAAACAAATATGATTATATAAAATATTACTCAGCCATAAAAATTAACGAAATCTTGCCATTTGGGACAGTGTGTCTGGACCTAGAGGGTATTATGCTGGTGAAATAAATCAGTCAGAGAAAGACAAATCCTGTGTGATTTCACTTACATGTGAAATGTACAAAACAAAACAAATGAACCAACATAACAAAACCGAAACAGAGGCATAAATAAAAAAAAGAAACAGGTGGTGGCCAGAGGGGAGGATTTTATGTGAGGAGAGAAATGGGTGAGAGAGATTAAGAGGTTCAAACTAGCAGTTGCCCAAATGACCCAATTTTGTTCCTTTTTATGGCTGAGTAATATTCCATTGTATATATGTACCACATCTTCTTTATTCATTTGGGTCATTTGTAGAGACGTGGATGGGTCTAGAGACTGTCATACAGAGTGAAGTAAGTGAGAAAGAGAAAAACAAACTTCGTATATTAACGCATATATGTAGAACCTAGAAAAATGGTACAGATGAACTGGTTTGCAGGGCAGAAATTGAGACACAGATGTAGAGAACAAACATATGGACACCAAGGGGAGAAAGTGGTGGGTGGTAGTGGGATGAATTCAGAGATTGGAATTGACATATATACACTGATGTGTATAAAATGGATGACTAATAAGAACCTGCTGTATAAAAAAATAAATAAAAGAAAAAACAAACTTGCAGTTGCAAAATAAATGTCATGTGTATGAAATATACAGGTTGGGGAATGTAGACCATAATTATGTAATATCTGTGTGCGGTTACAGATTGTAACTAGACTTATTGATAATTTTTGAAATGTCTAGAAATATTTAATCACCATGTGGCATAACAAGAACAATTATAGTGTTGCAGGTCAATTATACTTCAAAAACAAGCAAAGAAACTCATAGAAAAAGAGATCAGATTTGTGGTTACCAACAGAGTGGGGGTGGTAAGGGGGAATTGGATGAAGACAGTCAAAAGGTACAAACTTCCAGTTATAACTAAGTACTAAGGTAATGTACATGACAAACAGATTTAACACTGCTGTATGTTTTATGTAAAAACTGAGTAAATCCTAAGGGTTTTCATCACAAGGAATTTTTCTTATATTTCTTTAATTTTGTATCTGTATGACATGATGGATGTTCACTAAACTTGTTTCACTAAACTTACTGCAGGAATCATTTCATGATGTATGTAAGTCAAACCAGTATGTTGTACACCTTAAATTTATACAGTGCTGTATGTCAGTTATATCTCAATAAAACTGGAAGAAAAAAAAAGGAATAAGGAGCGTTGTAATAACAATTGCTCTGGGTCTACCCCAGGCAAATTGGGATATACAGTCAACTTACACATACTCCTCAGGCTTCATGTGGTCACTTTTGACCTTTATCCCTCCTTTACCAGTTTTTGCCTTGTATTTAAATACATTGAGAGTAAGTAAAGGCAAACCTGAACTGGGTCACTCATATGCCCCTGAAAATGATCTTTTTTTTAGAGCCAGCAATCATAGGAGGCTTAAGTTATCCTGGAATGCACATCTTTGGGTTAGTTAAAATCTAATGCCCATCATTAACTGATCAGAGACTCCTTGTTCTCATTTGTAAAATGTGTAGAATAATAATTAACTTACTGGTTGCTATAGAATTAAACAAGATAATTTGTTATTAAGTACATTGTGTAGGTCATTGCACTCAACAAGAGGTATTATTTTTATTGTTGTTGTTACTTTCATTGCTATTATTGCTTTTCTCTAGGATTAACCTCCAAGATTAGCTTGAAAATACAATCTAATTTTCATTAATAACCCATTACAGATCAGTCATACATGAATTTATTTAAACCTGTTTAGGAACTATAATTCCTGTTTCACTTCTTAAAGTAATGAGTTCCATAAACTTTATTGCCTGCTGTGTAACATGGCATTTCCTTTAAATTGTTTTAACTTAGCTTTTCCAAGCATCAATGGATTCTTCACAGTTTAAAAAAAAAACAGTAATTTGTATATAAGTGTGTTTGGATCTGATTCACACCCTTGAGATTTTTATAGATGCCAATCATAGCCTTTCACACTCATCATTATTCTAGAACCAGTAATATATTTTATTGTTTTTAAATTTGATCTGAGCCCAGAAATCTGAAACCTAGTCCTAACTTCATGAGTCCAATGGAGGAGACAGGTCATTCAAAGACAGAAACTTCTCTGCAGTCTTCTCACTTATGATCTGTGCTACCCAAACTTTTAGCATGGGGTTCTGAGGGTCTGGATGACCTTGTCACAACTCAGTGAAGGACTTTGGAGAAATGATCCCTAATCTGAACCCAAACATTAATATTATTACACTATCAGACCCATAGGGATCCTCTCCCTCAAATTGAAGGGAGATTTCCTAGAATTTTTCTTTTTTCTGTGTGTCTTTATTTTAACGTTGTCTGGGTTTCAATAGATCATTGTCCCAAAGAGTAGAACAGCAGAATCAATAATACACATTTTCTGAGTGCATTTTAGGGATTAGTATGGTGCTCTCTCTTTGTGGGAGACACAAAAGAAACAGAAGGTAAGATTTATATCTTTGTGGACCGATAGTCTAATGGTAACTAGAGGGACATACAAAAATGGGAATACAAGACAGTGCAGGTTACTTGTGCTGTACAAATCAGACAACAATTAGCAAAAGGAAGACACTGGTCCACCTCGCTAGTATACTCAAAATCCTTGGCAAGGGGAGGTTTCACATAGGAGAAAATATGTATAATGTATATTATTTTATCAAATACATGCATTTATTATTTTATAAACTTATCATGTACAAAAATAGGTTAAAAATCAAGTAGCTATCAGAGCTTTACAGTTTAAAAAGCAGTTTCCTGTCCCACCCATTCTCAGCACCAACCCCAGATGCAAATCATGTTCAACTCTTAGAGATTTTTTTCTAATATGAGCCAAAATATTTCAAAACAATATTTAAATATCCCTCATCTCTATTTGTTTCCACTTTATATATGTTCTATTGACTTCCTCCTTTGTAAAAGGGGATTTTGCTTTCCTACAACTCTTGAAACACATACATTCTCACATAGACACGTGCACTTTATTCACATACACACATCAAAATCTCACATCAGCTCAATGTGGTTTTGCTGTAATTTTTACTTAAAACAAATCATTTAAATATTTATTGATGAGCCAAATAATTTTGAATTTAACTTTTTTCCTTCAGTAAATTTAGGCTTACATTTCATTTCCTATACCAACTTTCTATTTTCTTTGGGGTTGTTAATTGCATCAATCACTGATCCCTCCCCTCCTCTCTCCCTCCCCTCTCTTCCCTTTCTCACGCCCTCCACTTCTCCTCCTCATTTTCCTCCCCCAATGCCTCTCCCTCTCCTCCTCTTCTCCCTCTCTCTCTCCCCCTCCCTTCCCATTTTCTAGATACCTAATAGTCATTTATATATAAACATTCTTTCAGTAGTGTAAATATTGTCTCGAAATTTCAGCTACTAAGCTAAACTGTCAGTTTTTAGTTCTTGGAGACACACTCTGGGTGCCCTTCCCCAGTGTGAGTTGTCCCGCTCCAGGCCTACCGTACAACTGTTGTCCTCAGAGTGTCTTTGCCATCCCTTGGAGAGAATTCCCTTCACCTCTCTCCTATACTAAATTCTTTATTTCTTGGATATCATATCTTGTGTGGTCTTGCTTTGTTTCCTCATTTTGCTTAAGCATTTTCTTTAGTAGCCTCCTTAGAAAGTATACTTGGGGAGTAAATATTTGAATACTCACACATCTAAAATTATCTTTATTTTTACCTCACATTTATTTCATTGTTTATCTGTAGAGAACTCTAGGTTGCAAAATCTATTTCCTCAAAATTTTGAAAGCATTGATGTGTTTTCTTCTATTTTCTAATACTGATGTTGACAAATTTGATTCTTAATCTTCTATATGTGACTTTTTAAATTTTTAATTTAATTTATTTTTTTATACAGCAGGTTCTTATTAGTCATTAATTTTACACACATCAGTGTATACATGTCAATCCCAATCGCAAAATCCATCACCCCACCATCCCCACCGCCCCATGGCTTTCCTCCCTAGGTGTCCATATTTTTGTCCTCTACATCTGTGTCTCAACTTCTGCCCTGCAAACCGGTTCATCTGTACAATTTTTCTAGGTTTCACATCCATGTGTTACTATGCAATATTTGTTTTTCTCTTTCTGACTTACTTCACTCTGTATGACAGTCTCTAGATCCATCCACGTCTCAACAAATGACCCAATTTAGATCCTTTTATGGCTGAGTAATATTCCATTGTATATATGTGCCACATCTTCTTTATCCATCCATCTGTCAATGGGCATTTAAGTTGCTTCCATGACCTGGCTATTGTAAATAGTGCTGCAATGAACATTGAAGTGCATGCATCTTTTTGAATTATGGTTTTCTCTGGGTTTATGCTCACTAGTGGGATTGCTGGGTCATATGGTAATTCTATTTTTAGTTTTTTAATGAGCCTCCATACTGTTCTCCATAGTGGCTGTATCAGTTTACATTCCTACCAACAGTGCAAGAGGGTTCCCTTTTCTCACACCCTCGCTAGCATTTGTTGTTTGTAGATTTTCTGATGAAAATCTCACACTAACTGGTGTGAGGTGATACCTCATTGTAGTTTTGATTTGCATTTCTCTAATAATTAGTGATGTTGAGCATCTTTTCATGTGCTTCTTGGCCATCTGTATGTCTTCTGTGGAGAAATGTCTATTTAGGTCTTCTGCCTATTTTTGGATTGGGCTGTTACCTTTTTTGTATTGAGCTGCATGAGCTGTTTATATGTTTTGGAGATTAACCCTTTGTCCGTTGATATGTTTGCAAATATTTTCTCTCACTCTGAGTGTTGTCTGTTCATCTTGCTTATGGTTTCTTTGCTGTGCAAAAGCTTTGAAGTTTCATTAGGTCCCATTTGTTTATTTTTGTTTTTATTTACATTACTCTAGGAGGTGGATCATAAAACTTCTTTCTGTGATTTATGTCAAAGAGTGTTCTTCCTATGTTTTCCTCTAAGAGTTTTATAGTGTCCAGTTTTACATTTAAGTCTCTAATCAATTTTGAGTTTATCTTTGTGTATGATGTTTTTACATGTAGTTGTCTAGTTTTCCCAACACCACTTATTGAAGAGATTGTCTTTTCTCTATTGTATTTCCTTGCCTCCTTTGCTTGTCATAGATTAGTTGACCATAGGTGCATGGGTTTGCCTCTGGGTTTTCCATCTTGTTCCATTGCTCTGTGTTTCTGTTTTTGTGCCAGTACCATATTGTCGTGACTACTGTAGCTTTGTAGTATAGTCTGAAGTCAGGGAGTCTGATTCCTCCAGCTCCGTTTTTTTCCCTCAAGACTGCTTTTGCTATTTGGGGTCTTTTGTGTCTCCATACAAATTTTAAGATTTTTGTTCTACTTCCATAAAAAATGCCATTGACAATTTGATAGGGATTGCATTGAATCTGTAGATTGTTTTGGGTAGTATAGTAATTTTCATAGTACTGATTCTTCCAATCCAAGAACATGGTATATCTCTCCATCTGTTGGTATCACCTTTAATTTCTTTCATCAGTGTCTTATAGTTTTCTGCATTCAGGTCTTTTGTCCCCCTAGGTAGGTTTATTTCTAGGTATTTTATTCTTTTTGTTGCAATGGTAAATGGGAGTGTTTCCTTAATTTCTCTTTCACATTTTTCATCATTAGTGTATAGGAATGCAAGAGATTTCTGTGCATTAATTTTGTATCCTTCAACTTTACCAAATTCATTGATTAGCTCTAGTAGTTTTCTGGTAGCATCTTTAGGATTCTCTATGTATAGTATCATGCCATCTGCAAACAGTGACAATTTTACTTCTTCTTTTCCAATTTGTATTCCTTTTATTTCTTTTTCTTCTCTGATTGCTGTCGCTAGGACTTCCAAAACTATGTTGGATAATAGTGGTGAGAGTAGACATTCTTGTCTTTTTCCTGATCTTGGAGGAAAAGCTTTCAATTTTTCACCACTGAGAATGATGTTTGCTGTGGGTTTGTTGTATATGGCCTTTATGATGTTGAGGTAGGTTATCTCTATGCCCATTCTCTGGAGAGTTTTTTTATCATAAATGGATGTTGAATTTTGTCAAAAGCTTTTCTGCATCCTTTGATATTATCATATGGTTTTTATTCTTCAGTTTGTTAATATGGTGTATCACATTGATTGATTTGCGTATATTGAAGAATCCTTGCATCCCTGGGATAAATCCCACTTGATCCTGGTGTATGATCCTTTTAATGTGTTGTTGGATTCTGTTTGCTAGTGTTTTGCTGAGGATTTTCGCATCTATATTCATCAGTGATATTTGTCTGTAATTTTCTTTTTGGAAGTATCTTTGTCTGGTTTTGGTATCAGGGTGATGGTGGCCTCATAGAATGAGTTTGGGATTGTTCCTTCCTCTGCAATTTTGTGGAAGAGTTTGAGAAGAATGGGTGTTAGCTCTTCTCTAAATGTTTGCTAGAATTCACCTGTGACGCCATCTGGTCCTGGACTTTTTTTGTTGGAAGAATTTTAATCACAGTTTCAATTTCATTACTTGTGATTGGTCTGTTCATATTTTCTATTTCTTCCTGGTTCAGTCTTGTAAGGTCATACCTTTCTAAGAATTTGTGCATTTTTTCCAGGTTGTCCATTTTATTGGCATAGAGTTGCTTGTAGTAGTCTCTTAGGATGCTTTGTATTTCTGCAGTGTCTGTTGTCACTTCTCCTTTTTCATTTCTAATTTTATTGAGTTGAGTCCTCTCCCTCTTTTTCTTGATGAGTCTGGCTAATGTTTTATCAATTTTGTTTAACTTCTCAAAGAACCAGCTTTTAGCTTTATTGATCTTTGCTATTGTTTTCTTTGTTTCTATTTCATTTATTTCAGCTGTGATCTTTATGATTTCTTTCCTTCTGCTAACTTTGGGTTTTGTTTGTTCTTCTTTCTCTAGTTCCTTTAGGTGTAAGGTTAGATTATTTATTTGAAATTTTTCTTGTTTCTCAAGGTAGGCTTGTATAGCTATAAACTTCCCCTTAGAACTTCTTTTGCTGCATCCCATAGGTTTTGGATCATCATATTTTCATTGTCATTTGTCTCTATGTATTTTTTGAATTCCTCTTTGATTTTGTCAGTGATCTCTTGTTTATTAAGTAACGTATTGTTTAGCCTCCATGTGTGTGTGTGTTTTACATTTTTTTCCCTGTAATTCATTTCTAATCTCATAGCGTTGTGGTCAGAAAAGATGCTTGATAAGACTTCAAGTTTCTTAAATTTACTGAGGCTTGATTTGTGACCCAAGATGTGATCTATCCTGGAGAATGTTCTGCACACACTTGAGAAGAAAGTGTATTCTGCTGTTTTGGGATGGAATGTCCTATAAATATCAATTAAATCTATCTGGTCTATCATGTCATTTAAAGCTTCTCTTTCCTTATTTATTTTCATTTTGGATGATCTTTCCATTCGTTTAAGTGAGGTGTTAAAGTCCCCCACTATTATTTTGTTACTGTTGAGTTCCTCTTTTACAGCTGTTAGCAGTTGCCTTTAATATTGAGGTGCTCCTATGTTGGGTGATATATATTTATAATTCTTATATCTTCTTCTTGGATTGATCCCTTGATCATTATGTAGTATCCTTCTTTGTCTCTTGTAAAGTTCTTTATTTTAAAGTTTATCTTATCTGATATGAGTACTGCTACTCCAGCTTTCTTTTGATTTCCATTTGCATGGAATATCTTTTTCTATCCCCTCACTTTCAGTCTGTATGTGTCCCTAGGTCTGAATTGGGTCTCTTGTAGACAGCATATATATGGGTCTTGCTTTTGTGTCCATTCAGCAAGCCTGTGTCTTTTGGCTGCAGCATTTAATCCATTCATGTTTAAGGTAATTATTGATATTTATGTTCCTATGACTATTTTCTTAATTGTTTTGGGTTTGTTTTTGTAGGTTCTTTTCTTCTCTTGTGTTTCTCACTTAGAGAAGTTCCTTTAGCATTTGTTGTAGAGCTGGTTTGGTGGTGCTGAATTCTCTTAGCTTTTGCTTGTCTGTAAAACTTTTGATTTCTCCATCAAATCTGAATGAGCTCCTTGCCAAATAGAGTAATCTTGGTTGTAGGTTCTTCCCTTTCATCACTTTAAGTATATCATGCCACTCCCTTTTGGCTTGTAGAGTTTCTGCTGAGAAATCAACTGTTAAGCTTATGGGAGTTCCCTTGTATATTATTTGTCATTTTTCCCTTGCTGCTTTCAATAATTTTTCTTTGTCTTTAATTTTTGCCAATTTGATTACTTTGTGTCTCAGCCTGTTTCTCCTTGGGTTTATCCTGTATGGGATTTGCTGTGCTTCCTGGACTTGGGTGGCTATTTCCTTTCCCATGTTAGGGAAGTTTTCAACTATAATCTCTTCAAATATTTTCTCGGGTCCTTTCTCTCTCTCTTCTCCTTCTGGGACCCATATAACACGAATGTTGTAACGTTTAATGTTGTCCCAGAGGTCTCTTAGGCTGTCTTCATTTCTTTTCATTCTTTTTTCTTTATTCATTTCTGCAACAGTGAATTCCACCATTCTGTCTTCCAGATCCCTTATCCGTTCTTCTGCCTCAGTTATTCTGCTATTGATTCCTTCCAGTGTAGTTTTCATTTCAGTTATTGTATTGTTCATCTCTGTTTGTTCTTTAATTATTCTAGGTCCTTGTTAAACATTTCTTGTATCTTCTTGATCTTTGCCTCCTTTCTTTTTGCAAGGTGCTGGATCATCCTCACTATCATTATTCTGAATTCTTTTTCTGGAAGCTTGCCTTTCTCCAGTTCATCTAGTTGTTTTTCTGGGGTTTTATCTTGTTCCTTCATCTGGTGCATAGCCCTCTGCCTTTTCGTCTTGTCTATATTTCTGTGAAGGTGGTTTTTGTTCCACAGGCTGCAGGATTGTAGTTCTTGTTTCTGCTGTCTGCCCTCTGACTTTTTTTTTCTATCTAGAAAATTTTTAAATCTTCTCTCCAAGATTTTTGAAACTTGATAATATGCTTCGATGTGGCTCCTTTATTTTTTCATTCATTATCCTGAGTACATATTGAGCTCATGAATCCTGAAATTTTATATTTCTTCCTACTTATTAATTTATTTTGCAAGTTTGTTCCTCTGTATTTTCTCTTCTCTCTGCTATCTATTAGTAGATATTGGAACTCTAAATTGTTTTCATACCCTTATTTATTTTATTTTATTTTATTTTACTTTTCCACTTTCTGGGATATTTCTTTAGCTTTAGTCTACAGCTCTGAATTGTATTTTTATATCTGCTCTCATCTTTAATTTGTAAGAGTTTTTGTTCTCGGAATCTTCCTTTTCTACTACATTTCCTTCTTATCTCAATGAATCAATAAATTGGATCTTGTACCTCTGAAGACTGAAAATTATTTAAAGTTTTCTTATGATCCTTGAACTGCTTTTCTCTCCTTCAATTTCTCTTTTTAACATTTTTTGTTTTTTGATCTTTGTCTTTTATGTGAAAAGTGTTCATCATGTACGTGGTGTTTCTTAATTGATGGGTAACATTTAAAGAATTAATTACCAAAAAACTTACTGGGTTCTGTATGCCTCAGAGGGACTTCTTACCTGGTGTGCATTTTTCTGGCTGGGAGAATTGAGGGACTCACTCTTATTAGTATATGGATGTCTCAGTTTACTTTCTCAGAAATAAATCACAAATCTAGATCTCTAAAACTCTTATCAAGAACTTATGGATTCAACATATTCTCCGGATAATCTCCTAGCAGAGCCTAGCTTTCAGCAAGTGAGGAAAGGAATTGGATGTGTGGGGAATAGGTTCACCATTCCATGTAGAGACTGTCAGTAAACAAACAGTTGGGTCTGGTGGTCAGGTGTCCAAATTGTTTCTGGTTCACTTCTTCTGGGAGTAAGTTTCTAATCTTCTGTCTGGAAGAGCAGAGGCAGTTTCTACTCAGCACTGGGTGGGGAAGGGGATTTGGAGGTGAGGGACTTGGAATAGTGTTGCCAGAAAAAGTACAGGCCATCAGGGGTTAAATATGACTTTAAGATAAATGATCTTTTTTCCATATAAGTTATGACCGAGATTAAATTATTATTGGTTGTTTACCTGGCATTCAAATTTAACTGGGAAGATCCATTTTTACTTGCTAAATCTTGCAACCCTACTCTGGAATGACTATAGACTTTAACTACTACTGTTGATTTTAAGTTAATCTGAATTTCTACTTTCCAAGGTGCCTGGCTCAAGTCACTAGTTTTGAAGCTTTCTGGGATTCTGTGGTAAAAGTAAGACTGCTTCTGGTTTATTATTGCCCCTACCACCAGCATAATTTTAATTTTCTTTTTATACTAAATCAGCTAACATTTCCAAACTCATTTTCAGGTTCTAAAATGGTGTTATTATTTCCTTTGATTTCTCTATACTTGAGGGTTTATTTTAAACGCACGCATGCACACACACACACACACAAACTCTTTACTTCCATTTTGGTTTCATATGTTCCTCAATTTGCTATGTTTAATCAGGATTATGTAATAATATTTCAAAATGTTTGAATAAGAAGATTCTATCATGGCTGTCTGGTTAAACATAGAAGATGAGCCACATGATTCATCTTCCCTTTCTTTCCAAACCCCACTATATGATGCCAAAAAATTTTTAAAACCTAACAGTTGTGAGAGAACATGTTTCAAGTTGTTTTTTGGAAGACTAAACATATTAACTGTCTAGAGTGGAGGGTGTTTCAGCTCAGTACCTGGATGTGGGGAGACTGTTATGAAGCAGCAGGTTTTCCACTCTGCCCTGAGACTGCTCATCCTTTGGAAACACCAGGTGCCACAGCAATTGTTGTGATAGGCTGGGTTGACAACAGGCTTGCTAGTCTAAAGTCTCTGTACTATAGGAAATGCCTCAGACGTGTTCCCATGTGCTGGGCATCTGGGTAACTCTCCTCCACCCCATCCCCACCCTGATGCAGGACGGATTATTCTCTGGAGAAACAGAAATGGAGAGAGCCTCTTTTCTACATCAACACAGAAGATAACATAAGTGATCTATGAGGCCCAAAGCAGAGAGACTAATTGAAAACTATATACAGAGAGGACCTCACTGCCCTTTCCCTGCCTTGCTTCCAGAATTTTTCCAGGCGTAAAATTAGTCTTCCTTTCCAAAAGAGATTAGGAGGTTCTCTGGAGATAGAATGATAGCTCAGAGCAAAAATCTCCCTTCATATACTGGTACTGAAGTGTATATATGTCAATTCCATTCTTCCAATTCATCCCACCACCCCACCCCATCCCCACTTTCCCCCCTTGGTGTCCATACTTTTTGAACAGATTTTAACATGAAAAAACGTGGATAATCAGACTTCAGAACTTTGAAGAATGCCACTGATATGAAAGAAAAAGCAAACAGAAAAGGGGGACTCAGGAAAAAAAAATAGAGAGAGCACAAAAAACCTTCAAAACATTATGATTAATATTTTTTAGAACAAATAGAAGATACTGAGTTCATCAAAAAAGTACAGAGTTCTATAAAATGAAATAAGCAAGAAAGAGTTGTAAATTAAATATGACTATAGCAAAGTAATAATTAAAATGTTGGAAGATAAAATTAAGGAAATCTCCCAGGAAGTAAAACAAATTAAGACAAGAGGAGAAAGATACTAAAATTAAGGTAAATTAATTAATTAAGGTAATTAATTAAGGTAAAATTAAGGGTAAACTAAGGGTAATTACCAAGAGACCAACATCCAACTCACAGTTGAAGAAAAATATAAACAGAGAGGATAAAATTACCAAAGAAACAATATGAGAACATTTTTAGAACTGACAGATGCTTGTGAGTGTTCAAAATTATAAATCACACACACACACATGAACATATGAATACTATTCTGAAATTTCAGAACAATGGGGAAAAAGAAAGTTTAAGGAGAGAGAGAGAAAAGAGTGTTCACACAAAAGATAATGGATAGTGATGGATTTTTCATCAGCAATCTGGGATTCTGGAAGATAGTGATTCTCAGGGAAAATGATTTCCAATCTAAATCCAATCTAAAATGCTATATCCAGCCCAAGTATTTACTAATGTTTAGAGCAGTGATTCTAAAATGTTAATGCATATGCAAATCACCTGGGGATCTTGTTAAACTGAAGGATGTCATTCAGTTTGTTGCAGGTGAGGCCTGAGCCTCTGCATTTCTACCACACTCCCAGGTGATGCTGATGTTACTGATCAGGGACCCCCAGTTTAAGCAGCAAGGTTTTAGAAAATGGCTGAAAAATCTAAGGGATAAAACCAGATAAGAATAAGTCCAAGATACCAGACACAGGTGAATAAACACAAGGACATGGCAAACGGAAAACCCAAGACTACGAATATGCAAAAGATCTAGAAAACAACCAGTTCAGCTGGATGGAGATGTATGAAGTGGTTTTTCATAAGGAAACATGAAGAAATGGATATTTTAAAGATTTGGGAAGAAAAGTATTTTTCAAGTGCTGGAGATAATTGAAAGATTTAGGAAAATAACCTTAGGTACATGGAAAATATACAAATTAAAAGACAAGGCAATTATTAATTCTATGGGGAAAATCAGTTGTACAAAAAATAAACATGCTCATAGAATAGTGCTTGGCTCAGTATTGAACTGTATTTACAGGGTCATTATTTCAACCATAATTCGTGCTAGTTAGTGGGAGGTTGGTAGAAGTTGCAAAATGTGTGTTGCTGGTAACTAGCAAGGGGAAGTAAATAAATTCTACCTAAAATTAATGAAATGAAATAGCAATATAAGCATATTTGTTGAAAAATAAAGGATAACAAAAAAAGAAATGACTAAGTACTTTGAAAGAGGCTAATTAAGGGGGGAAGGACTAGGGGTTTGGAAAGAATAAGGCAGGTAACTGCTGATGTTTTGCATAAGACTTTTAGTACAATATGACTTTTTTTTGAATTTTATTTTTTTTTTATACAGCAGGTTCTTATTAGTTATCTATTGTATACATATTAGTGTATATATGTCAACCCCAATCTCCCAATTCATCCCATCACCACCTCCACCCCCACTTTCCCGCCTTGGTGTCCATATGTTTCTTCTCTACACATGTGCCTCTATTTCTGCCTTGCAAACCGGTTCATCTGTACCATTTTTCTAGATTCCACATATATTCATTAATATGCGATATTTGTTTTTCTCTTTCTGACTTTCTTCACTCTGTATGACAGTCTCTAGGTCAATCCACGTCTCTACAAATGACCCAGTTTTGTTCCTTTTTATGGCTCAGTAATATTCCATTGTATATATGTACCACATCTTCTTTATCCATTCGCCTGTTGATGGGCATTTAGGTTGCTTCTGTGACTGGGCTATTGTAAATAGTGCTGCAATGAGCATTGGGGTGCATGTGTCTTTTTGAATTATGGTTTTCTCTAGGTATATGCCCACTAGTGGGATTGCTGAGTCATATGGTAATTCTATTTTTAGTTTTTTAAGGAAGCTTCATACTGTTCTCCATAGTGGCTGTTTCAATTTACATTTCCACCAACAGAGCAAGAGGGATCAGTTTCTCCACACCCGCTCCAGTAGTTGTTGTTTGTAGATTTTCTGATGATACCCATTTTAACCAGTGTGAGGTGATATCTCATTGTAGTTTTGATTTGCATTCCTCTAATAATTAGTGATGTTGAGCAGCTTTTCATGTGCCTCTTGGCCATCTGAATGTCTTCTTTGGATAAATATCTATTTAAGTCTCCTGCCCATTTTTTGATCGGGTTGTTTCTTTTTTTAATATTGAGCTGCATGAGCTGTTCATATATTATGGAGATTAATACTTTGTCTGTTGATTCATTTGCAAATATTGTCTGTCATACCGAGGGTTGTCTTTTCATCTTGTTTATAGTTTCCTTTGCTGTGTAAAACCTTTTAAGTTTCATTAGGTCCCATTTCTTTATTTTTGTTTTTATTTCCATTACACTAGGAGGTGGGTCATAAAAGATCTTGCTGTGATTTATTTCAAAGAGTGTTCTTCCTATGTTTACCTCTACGAGTTTTATAGTGTCTGGTTTTACATTTGGGTCTTTAATCCATTTTGAGTTTATTTTTGTGTATGTTGTTGTTCTAATTTCATTCTTTTACATGTAGTTGTCCAGTTTTCCCAGCACCACTTATTGAAGAGACTGTCTTTTCTCCATTGTATATCCTTTCCTCCTTTGTCATAGATTAATTGACCATAGGTGCATGGGTTTATCTCTGGGCTTTCTATCCTGTTCCACTGATCTATATTTCTGTTTTTCTGTCAGTACCACATTGTCTTGTTTACTGTAGCTTTGTAGTATAGTCTGATGTCAGGGAGTCTGATTCCTCCAGCTCTGTTTTTTCCCCCTCAAAATTGCTTTGGCTATTCAAGGTCTTTTGTGTCTCCATGCAAATTTTAAGATTTTTTTGTTCTAGTTCTGTAAAAAATGCTGTTGGTAATTTGATAGGGATTGCACTGAAACTGTAGATTGCTCTGCGTTATATAGTCATTTTCACAATATTGATTCTTCCAATCCAAGAACATGGTATATCTCTCCACCTGTTTGTAACATCTTTGATTTCTTTCATCAGTGTCTTATAGTTTTCTGAGTACAGGTGTTTTACCTCCTTAGCTAGGTTTATCCCTAGGTATTTTGTTCTTTTTGTTGCAATGGTGAATGGGAGTGTTTCCGTAATTTCTCTTTCACATTTTTCATCATTAGAGTATAGGAATGAAAGACATTTCTGTGCATTCATTTTGTATCCTGTTACGCTACCAAATTCATTGATTAGCTCTAGGAGTTTTCTGGTAGAATCTTTAGGATTCTTTATGTATAGTATCATGTCATCTGCAAACAGTGACAGTTTTACTTCTTCTTCTCCTATTTGGATTCCTTTTATTTGTTTTCTTCTCTGTCGTGGCTAGGACTTCCAAAACTGTTGAATTATAGTGGTTATAGTAGGCACCCTTGTCTTGTTCCTGATCTTAGAGGAAATGCTTAGGTTTTTCACCATTGAGAATGATGCTTGCTGTGAGTTTGTCATATATGGCCTTTATTTTGTTGAGGTAGGTTCCTTCTATGCCCACTTTTTGGAGAGTTTTTATCATAAATGGGTGTTGAATTTTGTCAAAAGTTTTTCTGCATCTAATGAGATGATCATATGGTTTTTAGTCTTCAATTTGTTAATATGGTGTATCACATTGATTGATTTGTGTATATTGAAGAATCCTTGCATCCCTGGGATAAATATCACTTGATCATGGTGTATGATCCTTTTAATATGTTGTAAGCTTCTGTTTGCTAGAATTTTTGCATCTATATTCATCAGTGATATTTGTCTGTAATATTCTTTTGTTGTAGTATTTTTGTCTGGTTTTGCTATCAGGGTGATGATGGCCTCGTAGAATGTGTTTGGGAGTGTTCCTTCCTCTGCAAGTTTTTGGAAGAGTTTGAGAAAAATGTGTGTTAATTCTTCTCTAAATGTTTGATAGAATTCACCTCTGAAGCCATCTGGTCTTGGATTTCTGTTTGTTGGAAGACTTTTTTTTTTCTTTTTTTTCTTTGTGGTATGCAGGCCTCTCACTGTTGTGGCCTCTCTCACTGTGGAGCACAGGCTCCGGACACTCAGGCTCAGCGGCCATGGCTCATTGGCCCAGCCACTCTGCAGCATGTGGGATCTTCCTGGACTGGGGCACGATCCTGTGTCCCCTGCATCGGCAGGCAGACTCTCAACCACTGTGCCACCAGCAAAGCCCTGTTGGAAGACTTTTAATCACAGTTTCAATTTTCTTTACTTGTGATTGGTCTGTTCATATTTTCTATTTTTTCCTGGTTCAGTCTTGGAAGGTTATATGTTTCTAAGAATTTTTCAATTTCTTCCAGGTTGTCCATTTTATTGACATAGAGTTTCTCATAGTAGTCTCTTATGATGCTTTGTATCTCTACATTGTCCATTGTGACTTCTCCTTTTTCATTTCTAATTTTATTGACTTGCATCCTCTCCCTCTTTCTTGATGAGTCTGGCTAAAGGTTTATCAATATTGTTTTTCTTCTCAAAGAACCAGCTTTTAGTTTTATTGATCTTTGCTGTTGTTTTCTTTGTTTCTATTTCATTTATTTCTGCTCTTATCTTTATGATTTCTTTCCTTCTACTAACTTTGTGTTTTGTTTGTTCTTCTTTCTCTAGTTCTTTTCTTTCGGTGTAAGGTTAGATTATTTATTTGAGATTTTTCTTGTTTTTTCAAATAGGATTGTATTGTTATAAATTTCCCTCTTAGAACTGCTTTTGCTACATCCCATAGGTTTTGGATCATTGTGTTTTCACTGTCATTTGTCTCTAGGTATTTTTTGATTTCCTCAGTGATCTTTTGGTTATTTAGTAATGTATTGTTTAGCCTCCATCTGTTTGTGTTTTTTACATTTTTTCCCTGTAATTTATTTCTAATCTCATAGTGTTGTGGTTGGAAAAGATGCTTGATACGATTTCAATGTTCTTAAATTTACGGAGGCTTGATTTGTGATCAAAGATGTGATCTATCCTGGAGAATGTTCTATGTGCAATTGAGAAGAAAGTGTATTCTGAGGCTATCTAAGAGGTTTGTGTAAGCTTCCTGATGGGAGGGACTGATGGTGGGTAGAGCCAGTACAATATGACTTTAAACTTCCTATTTTTTACTTTGAAAAAACAGTGTGTGTGGGTGTGTAGATGTGTAGTTCTATTGTGGTTGTAGGAAAAATGGCAAAATCATATTTTTCCTGTTCATTCTGCTATGACCCTATGGCTAATTCTATCATCTGTTATTCTTTGAAGGTGCCTGGAGGCTTGGGAAACTAGACCCTGGGAACTCAGTACCAAGTCATTGCTGAATCTGATGAGTTTGCTCCTCCTGTTCCATTCATCTGCATCAGTAGACAGATTCCAGGTCCCACACACCCAGGCAGGAAGAGCAAATCAGAGATGGAAACCTAATCTCACATGAGTCCTTCATTTATTCTGACAAGCCCCAAGATATGGTCACTTGCTACTTTTTCACAGGCCAGTGGCTAGGTCCAGGAGAAAGAATTTTCATCAATGAGAAGGGAAAAAAGTGCTGCTGTTTTGCAAAACCACAAAAGTAGGCAAAGGAATTTTTCTGCACACGTTGTTTAGAAAACTATATGTTAAGTTTGGAGAAAGAGAGACTATCTGCCTTTTGCCAAAGAATTGACCCTCTTTTGGGGAATTCTCTGAGATTTTCCAACCATAATCACTCTATACCATGAACTGCATGACCAGTCTCAATTTTACATGCTGTATAATGAAGAAATTCAGTGAAGTGAATAACCCCAAACACACCATAACCTCCAAATAAGCAAGTGTACTTTCCTTTGGAATTCACTTATTTTTCCAGAGGATTCCCTTTTGTAATTATCTTTTGATTGGGCTAATATTTGTTTCAGTACCCTAATTTTATGCCTTCCTTATCACTCATGTAGCTAATAGCTTGGGAATAGGCATAGTTCATAAATCTATTGCAAGTAAGAAAAAAGGAAAACTAGCCTTGGCTTAATAATATGTTGTAGATAATTTATACATCTGCACATGAATATTCATTCAGGATTTCTCTTGTCCCTGCAGTGGAGAGAATTCTAATTAACATCAGAATTCAACTGAAATAATAGTTCCAGCCTTTAAGTATTCTCTATATTAGCCAAATGCCTAAAGATTAGTTGTCCCTTGAGTTTATTCACCCATCTGTTTGATCATCCATTCAACTCTTCCTTTATTTCTCTGTGCATTCTGCACTTATTTGTTCATTTAGTAAGTACTTGGGAGCACTACTGTATCCTAGGACCTTTGTTAGGTACAAGAAGGAGAAGGAGTAACTAATTCATGTTTAATCATTGTTTTTATGGAGCTTACAGGCTACTCTAGTGTAGTGAGCCTGAGTTTTTTTTTTTTCAACCAAGTAATGCCACTTCATTTCTTTAGTTGTTTAAGCACATT
This sequence comes from Pseudorca crassidens, assembly GCF_039906515.1. Classification (NCBI taxonomy): domain Eukaryota; kingdom Metazoa; phylum Chordata; class Mammalia; order Artiodactyla; family Delphinidae; genus Pseudorca; species Pseudorca crassidens. The sequence goes on from NC_090304.1 coordinate 103,578,249, forward strand.
TTGGTAGGAGAAAGGCATTTTCAAAATGGAATACCAAATGTCATACCACAAAAACCCTTCCAAAAAAACAAAACAGAAAAATCTGCGTTATCCAGCCAGTATTTTTGAATTAACTTTTGAATTAAAACACTACGTGTTTTCACACACACAGGATTTAAGCAATTCTACTCATTTCCATTAGAAAGACACAGAAGTGGCACTTGCTGGTATAGTATTGTACAATCCTATTTTGAAGGCATGTAATGTTCTGAATATGTGAAAAACAATAATAATATACAAAATGTGATTACATAAATTATGTTCCTCACTACTGTATGAGGTCATTTTTAGACTCAAGATAAGAATTTTATAAGCGTTAGTTTTAAGATGCTAAAAATTATAGAAAAGTACATTCAAAGTCTGAATCAAGGAAATTCTTTAGTGGTTCAGAATCCTTTAAGTATGTACTAACCAGGAGTAAATCACTTTCTTTAAAAACAAGAAATGTTCCATATAACTCAGCAATCCATCTCCTTCACCCTTAAAGATGATCTTCAGTGCAGCCTAAGATTCATCTAGTGAGCTTATTACAAACAAAGTTGCCCGAGTTCTATCTTTATAGGCTCTAACCAAGTATTCTAGGAGAGTCTACAGTAAACGATCCTTGCACCTCACTTGGAGAATCACTGGGGATGGAACTGTTCCAAATAGCAACATGGGAAAAAGTCATGAACTGACTGGCAGTAGATCTCAAGGACAGTCTTAGGGTCACCTGACACCATCAGCACACCTGCGACCCTCAGCTGCCATTGTCCCTGCTGCCTGGCTAGCTAGACCAGGTGCTGTCCTGGGGCACTTGCTTGAGCTCCCATGGGTGTCCCAGGAGTGTACTAGCAGTGGTGTTACATGGGCCTACTATATTATGGGGGCAGCAGTTAGACCCCTAATAGTGGTGGCTTCCAGGACTGGGACTACAGCTACATCAAAGCAAGCCAGCCACCTACAGCTGCAAGAGGACATTACCATTTGAGGGCATGTCCCATGGATTTCTCTGTATATAACTGCAGAACAAATACCAGAACCATTGATTGGAGTAAAGGTTGTCAACCCAGCAGGGATCAGAATCACCTGAAGGACTTGCTAAAATCAGATTTCTGGCCCACATCCCCCCAATTTTTGACAGGAGGTCTGGGGTGGAGTCTGAGAACTTGCATTCCTAACAAGTCCCCAGATGATCCTTGCTGTTGGTCCAGGAACCCCACACTGAGAATCTCCAAGCTTGTGTTGCCAGGAAGCTGTGCACTTGAACAAAGTAGACCTCAAGGCGCTTCTATCCCACATTGTTCTGTGAAAAAGCCCCATGCAAGTGCAAAAGATTGTGGAGTCTAGAAATGCCATTTATGAAAGAAAATGAAAATTATCTTCTATCTGTAAATATGACACAAATTTCTGCAGCAGCAAATTTACAAAGCCCACATAGCCTGCATTTGCTTTTCCTTTTCCCAACATAGAACCCCACAGGTTGGGAACTATTTTATCACCACTTTGAGTAAAACCAATAGAGGCAGGTCTCTTTTCTAAAGTCTCAACTTGGAATATGGAATCACACTTGGAATTAAACTCTAATAGAACTTTCATTAGATATGTTCTCATTTATCTGTTTCTCCAGTTTTTAATTTAAAAAAGAGTAATAAACCTTAACCTTGACTCATTTTTAACAGCTAAATAATTTTATTTCCTAATTATAAAAGTAATAAATGCTTATTTAAAAATAGAATGCAAGGTTACAAATAAGATTTATATTCACTTAAACATTTTACATATTTGAGGGGAGTTTTCCCACATGTAGTGTTATATCATAAGCATTTTCTCATAGTATTAAAATATTCTTTGGAGAGAAAAAAAGATTCTTCCCAAAGGGCAAAGTGAAATAGGAACTATAACAACCCCAAAAATAGTTGTATGTGTAAATAGGAGACAAGGTAAAGTTGTAGATAGAAATTAGCTTTTATTGTTTAATCAAGCTCTACAACACAAAATATAGAGATGGGAACACAAAGTACAATTTCCAAAAGGAAAGTTGCCCTAAGCTCTCAGAGAAATTCAAACAATTTCATTTTATCTACCTACAACTCCCAGGTGAAGTAACACATGCATCTCCTACTCCAAGTCTAACTTGTGTTGCTCTGTTAATGTGTATATATTGCATATCTGCCTCTTTCAATCCTCAAGTTGTCTTTTCAACACTACTCCTTTCTACCCAACAAATATAGTGTTTTAATGCCAAACACTACCTTTACAACCAATCAAGCCATCATTTGGATTAGTCAAATAAAATATTTATCTATCATTACCCAAAATAGCCTTTGTTAGTGGTTTTCAACTTTGGCTACACAGCAGAAACACAGGGAGCTTTAAAGAAATACTAAAGCCAAAGACCAGCCCATCAGAGATTCTGATTTAAATATAGGAGGATGTGAAGGGAGGTCCGTGGACTAGCTGCATAGGCATTACCTGGGAACGTGTTAGAAATATAAAATCTCAAGCTCCATTCTGGACCCAGTAATTCAGAAATTCTGGGGGTGGGACTGAGCCTTTTGTGCTTTAACAAGCCCTCCAGATGCCTGCTAAAGTATAAGAACCAAGACCCTAGGCCACTGAATCATTTAGATACGTGAAAAGGGGTAAAGTATTTGTTTAAAATCACAAATTATTAATACAGACATACCTTGGAGATATCACAGGTTGGATTCCAGACCATCACAATAAAGCAAATACCACAATAAAAGGAGTCACACCAATTTGTTCGTTGTCCTGTGCATATAAAATTTATGTTTACACTATACTGTAGTCTATTAGCGTGCAATAGCATTATGTCTAAAAAAGCAATGTACATACCTTAATTTAAAAAGATTTAATTGCTAAAAATTCCGAGCCACCATGGAAGCCTTCAGTGAGTCATTGTCTTTTTGCTGGTGGAAGGTTTGAATATTGTAAGAATTACCAAATGTGACGCAGAGACACGAAGTGAGCAAATGCTGTTGAAAAAATGGCACCAATAGACTTCCTAGACAAAGGGTTTCCACAAACCTTCAACTTGTAAAAGACACAATATCTGTGAAGTGCATTAAAGTGAAGGGCAGTAAAACGAGGTATACCTGTTACCACAAGCAGTAAAGAGCACTTACTTCGCACCTGGCATTGTACTAACTGTTTTACATTATTTTTTGTTGATCATTTCAACAACCCACTGAGGAAATACTATTATTATTCCTGTTTTTGTTTTTTTGTTTGTTTGGTTTTTGTTTTTAATGAGAAAACAGACATAGAGCTAGTTATTTGCCCAAGGACACACAACTGCTAAGTGATGGATTTAGGATTCAGATTCAAGGAGTCTAATTCTAAAAACTCAAGCTCTGAGCCTTATGATAATGTCATAAGGATTCTAAATATATGTCTCTATTCTTCCCTCCATTTTGGCAGTAGCTACCTGACCTCCAAACTATCCAAATGTTATTAAATGTGATTTAACAATATAACACTTTGTAAGTAATAAGTCTTTGTCAGCAAATTTCAGAGAGCTTTCCAGCTACGACCTTTTTGCCATTTTGAGTGTCTTGGTCAGTGTATATTTGGGAAGAGGAAAAACAGTCAGAGGGTCTGATGCAATGATCTACCATGCAGATCATGCTGACCTTTGGCAGGATCAAAAATGCAATTTCTGGAACTCAAGAGCCTTGCATTTTAGCCCTGCCTCTTAATGTTGTCAAATGGACTTGTCTTAGTTTCTGGACTTGAACTTGGATCTTGGCTCATGAGCTGAAGAGTGATGCCCTAAATAGCTCCTCAGAGAACTGGATAGTATCTCTTTCTATGCAGTGAATGATGTCACTTATCAAAAGTGTCCTGTAAAGAGTAAAGTTCTATACAGCTAAAAGGCATTACTATTAAGAACATGTACCACCAGGGAGAGACTTAAGCAATTAGGAAAAAAGAGTTTGGCTTGTTTAAAGGAAGACAGATTCTGCATAAAATAATTTCACTTGATGAGATGGACTCTTTTCATCTCCTCCCTGGCAAGACATAGGACACTGGGGAAATTGCCCTGTATATTTAGGTCCCAGTTCAAGTTCTATACTGATGTTAACATTTTTGTAACTAGACTTGACAAGTCTTTTTTCTTTACCCTATTTCGGAACCACATACTGTAGTAAAACATTTTTGTCCTTGTTTCTGAAATTTTCTTCCCAAGGAAAATCCCTAAGTGGGCTTTCCTTTCTTAACATCATTTGGTCCTTTTCTATGACCTAAGATCCTATTCTTCTTCCCACTAACCCAAGAGGCCCATCCTCCCTCCTCTATGTGCCTCATTAGTTGCTCTGGCCCCTACTAGTCCATGTCTTGCTGTGCTCTTGATTATTTCGACCTGGTTCACCTGAAGCTTTCAAAGAGCCAGTGGTTTTCTTACCCATGGGATACTTTGTGCTTAATCCATAGAACTGCTTTTCAACAATTCATTTGAAAACAAATCCTTAAAGATAAAGTAAAAAATAGTCGGGGTATGGTAAGTCCAGAACATAAAAGGAACAGCCCAATAGGACTTAATGCCAAATCAGGAAAAGGATCCAGAGGTATATCCATCCTAGAGTTCATCATTTACTAAACAAGTGACTCTGAGCAAATCGGTTGGAGTTTCCAGTCTAAGTTGTATGGTTGCCAAATGAGGTCAATAATGTCCTGTTATAATATGTTGCTCAGATGAAACCTTGTGTGTAAAAACATTTAAGAAACTTAAAATACTCTAAAACACTAAGAACTGTGATTTTTATTTGACTCTCACTAGATGATAAATCTCCTTAAGGGTAAAAAGAGTTCTGCACCCAGTTCCAGCAGTGTGTGTTTGGGGCAGGGGTTTTCCCACACATCCAAGCACTTCTCAGACACTGGGCATCCTACCTGGAGACAGTGTCAGACCCCACAGGGTAAGGGCTCCTTTCTACAAGATTGTCCCTCTCCCATTTCAGGTAAACCCAGATTATCACCTGAGCTTCTGACCCAATGGCTATAGATTGGAGGTTCCAAAGACCCCCTCCTTGGGTTTGATTAATTTGCTAGAGCAACTCATAGAACTAAAAGAAATATTTTACTTAGTGGATCACCAGATTATCATCAAGGGCTATAACTCAGGAACAGCCAGATAGAAGAGATGGATAGGCAAGGAATGGGGAAAGTGTGTGGGGCTTCCCTGCCCTCTTCCAATGAGACACTCTCCCCCAATATCTACGTGTTTGCCAACCCACAATGCCTCTTGGTTTTTATGGAGGCTTCATTATTCGGGCGTGATTGATTAAATCATTTGCTATTGGCAATTGATTCACCTGACAGTCCCTCTTCCCTCCTGGAGATGGGGCAGGGGGTATGACTGAAGGTTCCAACCCTCTGATCAAGTGGTTGGCTCCCCTGGTAACCAGTCTCCATCCTTAGGTGCTTCCCAAAAGTCACTTCTTAAAACAACTAAAAACACCTTTGTAGCTCTCAGCCCTTAGGAAATTCCAGGGGTCTTAAGAGTTCTGGGCCAGAAATGGGGACAAAGACCAAATACATATTTCTTATAAATATATTTCTTATAAATCACAATGTCACGGGAAGTATATTTGTTTGTGTACCACGCAGGAACAGGACTATGACTTAATAAGCATTCAATAATTATTGATGGATTGCCCAGTAAATTCTCTGACCTTAACCACAATTTTGCTATTAATTTTGTTAAAAGGGGATATTCCCAATATGGATTTTTTACTTAAGAAGGAAAATTCCAAGCTGTTATTTAACAGGATGATCAGGTTGATGTCAGAATACAGCTGTCAGCTTCATCTTCCTTCCCAACTAAAAATGACACCCTCTCTTCTTTTCCTGAGCAAAATCTTATGCAGACTATAAAGCAATTCCAGGGATGTGGTTATAATGAGACAGCCACCTCCCTGTGGCTTCGCAGGCATTGGTTATGTACTCAGACTTCATGCCAGGGGTATGATTCCATCTCCATAACCACTCCCCTCTTCTCTACTTAGCCCCCATCCCACTAGTTCAGACATCCTTACGGCTTACCTCATTTAAATAGAATAATAATTTTAAAAGACTTGTAAAATTACAAGTTAATTGTGTCTTATATTTCATGAATGCAAATGTTTCAGGCACTTTAATCCCAGTCTGTCTTTGGCATATTAGATCAGATTCTGCTGTTCTTAGTCTGCCCCTGAGGTATCAGGCTCAGTGATGGGAAAACCTACTGGAGAGCCTAGTGCCAACAAATGATGCAACTTAATTAGCTCAAATCTCTACAGTTTAACAGCCTGAATGGAGAGGGGCAAATCCCAGGAGTCCCTCACAGGAAATCAGGATATGCACAATGATGTGGGAAGCCTGAGATTTACATGGTCACTTTTTGATTACTGCTTAGTATGGGGTGCAAATAGCTTTGAGGAAATGGAACCCCAGAGAATATTTACTGTGGATGGGGTGATGATCAGAACCCCTGTGATGGTCATTGGATCATCCATGTAGGTCACTTCAAGGATACCGATAATTCCATGTGGAAATTTTTCTAGAACCAGGTGAAGGAGAGCCTCCCAACTTCCTGCCTCCCAACCTTCAAAAGCTGAAGTAAATACACAAGTATTTGAAGAACTTTCTATTTCTTTAGCAATGGACACCATTTGGGATATGTTTAGGACACTTTCTAGTCAGTCAGCAAACATTTTTTTTTGCTGTTACAAAGTGTTCAGTACTAAACTAAGCATCGTGTGGATATGTATAAATTAGGTAGTCAGTGACTTATCACTTGGGAAAAACAAAAAGGAAAATAATGAATGAAGGAAAAAAAAAAAAGACAATGAAAATGTACAACCCCCCTTCCCCCAATAAATTACAAGTTTAATGTGAGTAGAGATTGTGACTATTTTATTTATTTTTAATTGCTCCTCCACCTCTCTCAATCCAGGATGTAGTATAACACTTAACATGTAATAGATATTCAATAACTGTTGAATGAACATATAAGTGAATGGTAAAAAGTGTGGGACAGACTGTAAGTACTCAAGGAGGTAAGTGCTCAAGAAAAGTATTGGTAGCTAAGGTGGACTATTACATCCAGGTGAAGCTGCTAGAGATCTGGCAGAACATCACAGTGCTCTTTCTTTTTCATCTTAATAACTTTATTGAGATATCATTCATATACCATATAGTGCACCTGTATAAATTGTACACTACAATACTTTTAGTATTTTCACAGGATTATGAAACGATAATCTAATTTTAGAACCTTGTCATCCTCCCCAAATGAAACCCTGTATCCCTTAACAGTTAATCCCCATTCTCCCCAGCCCCAGCTCTAGATAACCACTGATATACCCACTGATCTACTTTCTGTCTCTATATATTTTACTGTTCTGGACATTTCATATAAATGCCACCATATAATATGTGGTCTTTTGTGACTGACTTATCATGTTTTCAAGGTCTGTCTATGTTGTAGTATGTATCTGTACTTCATTCTATTTTTACAGCCAAATAATGTTCTATGATATAAATATATCACATTATATTTAACCATTCATCAATTGATGGGCATTTAAATTATTTCCACTCTTTTACTATTATGACTAACACTGCTATAAAAATCTGTATACAAGTTTTTCTGTATACATATGTTTTCATTTCTCATGGGTATTTACCTAGGGATAGGATTACTGGGCAATATAGTAACTTTTATGTTTAACATTTTGAAGAATTACAAAACTCTTTTCCAAAGCGTATGCACCATTTTATATTTCCATTTACAGCATATCCACATTCCAATTTGGGTACATTCTTGTTAACACTTATGGTCAGTCTTTTTGACTATAGCCATTCTAGTGTGTATGAAATGATAACTCATGAATTTGATTTGCATTTCCTTAATGCTTAATGATGTTGAACATCTTTTCATGTGTTTATTGACCTATTTATTTATTTTTAAAAGGTCTATTCAAATCTCTTTCACATTTTTTACTTGGCACATTTGTTCTTTTATTAATGTGTTATAAAAGGTTTTTATATATGCTGGATACAAGTCCCTTATCAGATACATAATTTTCAAATATTTTCTCTCAATCTGTGTGTTGTCTACTCACTTCCTTGTATGATAGCATAGACGTACATAGTATAATATTCTTTGATTTTGACACAGCAGAATTTATTTATTTATTTTGTTTGTGTTGCTGTGCTTTTAGTGTAGTACGTGAGAAAAAAGGATTTCTTGGTTTCATGCCTAACTTGAAGTTATGAAGATATGCTTTTATGTTTTCTCCTAATAGTTCATGGTTTTAGTGCTTACATTTTGAGTTCATCTTTTTGTATGATGTGAAGTAGTGGGGCACAAGTTTATTCTTTTAATGTGTAGAGATCCAGTTTTGCCAGCACTATTTATTAAAAAAAGCAATTCTTTTTCCAATTAAATTGTTTTGGCACCCTTGTTGAAATTTAATTGACAGTACATATAAGGGTATATTTCTTGAATCTCAGCTCTATTCCAACATTCTATATGCCCATCTTTACATCAGCACTATAGTGTCATGATTAGAGTAGATTTGTAGTAAGTTTTTAAAATCACAAAGTGTGAATCCTCCAACTTTTTTTCTTATTTTTCAGATTGTTTTGGTCATTCTTGTTCCCTTACATTCTCACATGAATTTTAGGATCAGGTCATCAGTTTCTGCAAAAAGCCAACTGGGATTTTGGTAGGGATTGTGTTGAATCTGTAAATCATTTTGGGTAATATTGACATCCTAACAATATCAAGTCTTTCGATCAAGGACCATGGGATATCTTTCCATTCGTTTAGACCTTCTTTAATTTCTTTCAATAATGTTTTGTAGCTTTCAGTGTCTAAGTTGTACACCTTTTTTAAGTTTATACCCAAGTATCTTATTCTTTTTGGTGGTATTTCAAATGTAATTGTTTTCTAAATTTAAATTTTAGAATGCTCATTTCATTGCTATTTTAGACAAACACAATTGATTCTTGCATATTGATCTTGTAGTCTACAACATTCCTGAACCCCTGGATCAGCTTAATACCTTTTTTAGTTTATTCCTTAGTATTTTCTAATTATCATTTTGTTTTAGAGCCTCTGCTTAGAGATGGCTCGTATCATGCTTGCTCACATTTCATTCGCCAAAGCATATCACCTAGACAACCCTAAAGTGTTTTATGCATTCATCCCATTTTGTCATACAGGATATTAAAACTATGAGTACTCAAGCGTCAATATTTAATAACAGCAATAATTTTACTACTTTATCAAGGAGAGTCCTATGTGAAATTTGCTTTTTTCCTTTTCTTCTTTTTCTTACAAGTGCATGCAGTGATTGCAATGACTAGTGGTACAGTTTATATCCACTGCTCTGATTCATAGTTGTATCTATCACAGCTTTTGAATAATTACCACAAATGGTGGTACAGTGAAAAATGCAATTATTTTAGCATTAATATTAAAATAGTTTTGACTTATAGGTCCCCTTGAAAGGGTCTCAGAGACTCCTGGAGTCCATTGACCACACATGGAGAACCACTGCATTATACCATCAGGAGATATCAAAAGAAAGAGAGGAGATTCTCCGATATGAGCAAAGACATGGAAGTATGCACTGGTACAAGCAACATGTGGTTGTTGGACTTTAAGGAAAACAACTTTGCTGGAGAGAATATTGCACGTTTAAAAGGATCTGATGGAGACAGAATGAAGGCAGATAAAGTATTCAAAGGATGTTGATTTAGTAGAGCAAGAAATGGGGAGACTTGGAAGTTTGGTAATTGCGTTTGGGTTCTGTAGTAATTTTGTTGTCATTGTTTTGTTTTGCTTGATTTGGTTTGGTTTCTGACTCCTGAGTCAAGTATAATTAAATGGCTTCAGAGCCATTTTATTGTTCATTAACCCAGGTTAAATGTCCTTACACACAAATAATGTGCCACATCTGAGGAAATGTCACAGATATAATATACTGTATAGTGTTATGCTTCCTATTGCAAATCAAGAAGCACTGAAGTAGTACTTGGCGTGGGCAGTTTTATGCATGGGTGCAAGAATGAAGGTAAACACTAGAGAGAGATTTACCATGAAGCTCATGAGATTTATTTATCAAGATCTCTCACTTTATTGGGCCCCTTCCAAGATGGTGTACTTAATTTTTGTATTTGTACATTTTTATTGTTTTTCCTTAATATGTTACTGCAATTTTTGTAAATTTGAGGGCCCACACCCAGATCCATCCCTGGAGGGGACAGTTCTCCAGGGACCAGGCTTCATGTGCAATGTACTCTTCATGCTATGCCTGGCTTCTCTGAGCTATGTGGTAATGAGACATGACCTCTGAGAGGAAACTAAGCTCATCATGAAAAACAGGCACTTACAGAGAAGGCTCAGGAAATAAAGTAAGGTGAGGCCCACTAACAACACAGGATCTCTTTTGCCCACTGCCTGCAAGGCAAAGGCCCTTCCTAAAGCAGGAGAGACTGTCACTTCCCAAGGTGAGCACGAGTTTATTCCTAAAGTCAATTGTGAACCTTCAGATGATATAAAACCTAATGTCCTAATAATTTTCAGCCACACTGTGTCTTCTTCCTATATTTTTATGGAATCACTTGAGGGCGGTTAGCCCACGTTGTCTTCACAGGCTCTAGAACTTAACTCGAAGGAGTAACAGAGGCCTATACAGACATCCATTTGGGCCTCAGACAAACAGTTAGGATTTACATTATGTTAATGCATTGGGTAGTTAGTTTGATTCTGAAAACAAGCTAGCACTTTAAAACGAAGTTCAAAAAAGCATAAAGCTGAATAATGAAGAACAGACAAACCTGGAGTTCCTCCCATAGGGACCAAACAAACCCAGAACCATCAATAAAATGAAAAGAAAACACATTTTAATGAGAGAAAAATACACTGACATTTTTAAAGAAATAAAATCCCATTTTATTCCCTGTAGGGTTTTCGGGATCAAATCACCTGATGTTATCCAGCCCTGTGGATTTGATCTGAGACTTCAGAGCTTAGAAAATATTCATTCCTCTTTCCGTGACATAGACATAACTCATCCTACCAAGATATACGAATTCTCCAGAGAGGCAGGGATACAGATAGTGGAAGAATGAAGAAAGAGGATGTATTTTTCAGATTATTACATACCGAAATATATAGGAAGGACTAAATTTCCAGGAGCCCATCCAAAAGCAATGAGAATCCAACATTTCTTGTTGATGGAGCTAATAGCTGATCACATATATTACAGACAACCATGGTCTCTCACTCCATTTCTTTTTATCCACCTTAAACGTGACTATTTAATTAAGTTAAAGGGATCATATTCTAGGGCTCTGGTTATTTATACAATATTTCTATTTGTGTATGTGTAGTCAGGCAGCCTCAGGCTATGCGATATTCTTCAATGTGTTGCTGGCCAACTTTACCTATCTGGAGGGAAAACGCCATGTCAGCCCAGGGACCTAAGAGACTCACAAAGTCACTTAGCTTTTCTGAGTCCCTCTAATTAAGAGACAGGAGTTATGATCCCTTATATGTATGTTACAGGCTAAATGTGTACCCTGGCACTATGAAACAGTGGAAGAATCACTGGATTTTGAGTCAGAATTTATGAGTTCTCTCTGCTTTCATTTATATGATCTAAACTTCAGTACCTCAAAGGTAAAAATGAGGCAACAGATATTTCAAAGATCTGAATAGAATAAGTACAGAATCTATCCTGTGAATAATTTCTAGAGACACATTAAAACTTTTTATAAAAACTAATTTATTCTTCTCCTGTAAAGTATGTAGTGAAGTTCACAGGCCAGCAGAAGTTATCATGTAGAACTAAAGGACACCTTTTATGCGATTCCTGTCTGTTATCTCTAAGCGCCACTGATTCACGCAAAAGCTAAGATATTCCTGGCTAGTATTGATACATTCCTGAATCATGCATACACTTGGGATCCAAGTTCATGCTTGGATAAATTGTGTTTCTCTACTGAGATTTCAAGGGCTCTGTTAGAAAATCCAACACGGATAAACAAGTCAGGAAAATAGATGGACTTGGAATCCATCTATAGAATAAAAAAGTGAAATGTTTCAAATAACAATATGGTGGCTTTTGGAAAATTCCGCCCAGACCCAGCTACCTTCATATTCTATGTGTGTTTTAGGGAATGAATAGATGTGTATATGAAAAGTGCAGGTCTCAGAGTCCAAGAAATCCTACTGAAGGGCCGCTCTAGGGAGGCAAAGTCCAGGGAAAGAAAAGTTGTTTCCGAACTTGAATAAAAGAAATGTGAGCAATGGTGGCCTGAAATGGTAGCAAGGATGAGTGACAGGGCAGTCCCAGGACACTCTGAGTAGTGACCACCAAACATCCATAGTGAAGCACTGGAGAATCCCTCTCTACGTCAGAATCCCTCTCTATCCCATGGTCGTTTATGTTGCCTTATAGGAGCTACCAACACAGCAACACAGCCCAGGCGATGTTGATACCATATGAACAGCAGACAGAGAGAGATCAACAGTCCAGAGGTCAGTGGCAGCATGGGCAGCAGCAGTCCATGCCAAACAGAAAAGGATAGACTGTTGTTAGCATAGGAGCATCACGGTCAGTGGCCAAAAATGTGTCCATAGAATAGCTCTGAGAAGCGTTGCAAAAATTACAGCCACTCAAGACGAAATTTATGATTAATAACCAGAGCAGAGCAGGACACCATGTCTCAGCATAGACAGAAATGATTTGAGAGTACAGATGAGTCGTCTCTGGAAACTACCAGGTATATGATTAGGACAGAGCCTTAAAAGCAAGGATTCAGATGATTCAGGCAGCCTAAAGTTACACATATAATTAAATTCAGCCTGGCCATTATTGTGCACCTTCATGTATGGTCACTGTTTAAATAGATTCAGATAAAGAAAATTCCTGTATAAAGTCATGTGAAATGTTTATTATCTACCTTCCTCCTCATAGAATGAAAGCTCCCTGAGTTCTATGAACTTATGTCTCCTATATGCTCTATTTGCCAGTGACTAGAACAGTACCTAGCATACAATAAGTGCTCAATATATACTTGTGAAATGAACTAGTGGTAATTCCTTTTATTACCCCTGAAATAGTAGCAGCCAACAGAAGTGCTTGGGTAACTTTATTTGGTGGCAATTCACTGGGATGGGTAAAGCCCACTGAATCCATTGATGGGATTGATTTGTTGGATCAGAGCACTGGTTTTAATTATTGCTGTTTCCTGGAGGAACTCAAGTTCAGAGAGGGGAAATGCTTTTTTACTGACCCACTAAAAACTGGATTTTGAGATTTGGAAGGAATGTCAAGCAATCTAGCCTTCCAGTCCTGATTCTTCGGATTTCAGTCAAATCTTCTTGTGTATCAAGTTATGTGTCTGTTCCTCTAAATTCTGGGTGAAATTATGCCCAATTGCCATTCCCCAAAGGCTTTTCTCCCTTAAAGGATTTGGGGACATTTATCATTGTCCCTTATAAGATACCATGATTGATGTGGTCAATTTTGTGTTCTGCAAGGTTATTAGCATGGGCATTCCTTTTCACCTTTTGTATGGCACACAGACTTCTTTTTTTTCTGAAAAACACAGGTTAATATGGACCAGATCCCAGCCCAGAATATAGCTGTTACTATTGACAAAAAAAGAAATTCAAGTTCAACTAATTTAATTGCCAGATTTATACTATTCTAGGAAAATTTGATTTTTCTAAAAAGCCAGTTGTATTGAAGAGAAAGGCTAAGCTAAAATCTGGGAATTGGTTTGTTATTATGGCTTCTCTAGTCAGTCATTTCCACCTGTTTTATGTATGTAAGTATAGACCTTACACTTACCATTGCTGTCTCTCAATTTTCAACTCAGTAAATTGGGAACAGGCAAACCCTCATTACAAGCAAATGTGGAAAGATAAGACTGAAGCTAAGACATGTTGCCAAAGAATGGACCACAAGGATAATAACTAATTTTTTCTAAGGTTCATTTTGATATTGATGGAAGTTATTCACGATAAAGTTAGAAGTAAGGGAAGGAGGATATCCTGAATTTACTGCTTTAAAATATTGAGTGGAACCATGTATAAAACAACACCATGTACCAAAGCATAACTTAATTTGAGCATTTTTTGAGAAGAGAGGTTGGAACTATGTATGTTACTGAGGTGATGGCCTGTATGGCTTTCTTTTATCTGTCTTTGAGATGTTGATAATGATTTCCTTCTGTAGAATTGTTACTAGTGGTCGTACCATGCTAATAATGATGAGAATTTTCCCAAGTGCTACTGGCTCATGGGTACAAAGCAAGTCCATCAACAATACTTCAAATTTCCCATCACCATCTGCAAAACACCACAATCACTTGAACCCATCTTGTCCAGCAAAAGGAATTCTTTCCCTGGTAGTATTTGGAGGCCTTCTGGGCATTTCACATCTCATCACAAATAACCCTTTTGCGTTTTTCCACTCCAGCCTTCTTCAATGTCACATTGATTTAGGTAACACCTCTATAACTAGGATAATGTTATTTAAGAAGATTGAAACCTGCCCATTTTGCATACAGTAAAATCCAATAAATTAGAAAATAATAATGAAGAGCTTATAAAAGTGTCTATAAACATCCAGGAAAACTTTTTATGTTTTTACTTAACTTTTAAATTCCTTTTTCTTTTTTAACCATGAAGGTCTATAGGATTTGCTATTAGGTAGTCTAAGGTAATATTATAATACTACACTGGCTGTCATGTCCTGAAGATGTAATCTAATGTGTCATATGGAGATGGGGAAGTCTTCTACTAGATTCAAAGAAGGGTGATAATGAATAGAAATTGTGCCAAGCACTGATATATATTTTTTTATTTAACCATTTTTTAATTGAAGTATAGTTAATTGACAATACTATGTTAGCTTCAGGTATACAGCACAATGATTCAATTATATGAGATTCTTTTCCATTATAGGTTATCACAAGATAGTGAATATAGTTCCCTGTGCTATACAGTAGGACTTGTTATTTATCTATTTTATATTTAGTAGTGTATATATGTTAATCCCAAACTTCTAATTTATCCTTTACCCCCCTTTCCCTTTTGGTAACCATAAGTTTGTTTTCTACACCTGTGAGTCTATTTCTGTTTTGTAAGTAAGTTCATTTGTATCATTTTTTAAGATTCTACATGTAAATGATATCATATGATATTTGTCTTTCTCTGTCTGACTTACTTCACTTAACATAATAATCTCTATATTTTTTCATTTAAAGAGCTTAAATGGCAGCCTGTTCTTCCTAGTTGATTCTCTCTGTCTCTCTCACCCTTCTCTCTTCTCACACAGACTCATTTGCATGCACAGACACTCATGAAGAGAACCACAGGAGAACACTTTGCTGAGTAGGTCGTGAGACAGTTTTCCGTTATCTAGGGAAGAAACTCTGTCTCGTTACTTCACAGGTTGTCCTTGTAATATGCAACCCTCTGTATCCTATCCTACTCTTTTCCTTTTTTTACTTCCTCCAATCTCTAGATCTCTAGCTTATTTCTTTCCCTTCTAGGGGTTAAGTAGCCTTCTGAAAATCCCTAAGGTGGAAAAAATAAATCCTCAGGGGCAAAATTGAGGACATTGTGTCCATAAACTTTTATGAGGACTCACATCCCAGGCAGGAGTCCAGGCTCACAAACAAACTACAGGGTCTCTAAGTAGCAAATGAAAAGTGCTGCCTAAAAGTTAAAGATGACAGGAATTAACAGCTGTGAGACATTTAGTGGCAAAGTCAGTATTTATGTACCCTAGGGATATGGGAGAGGAAGGAGGGGGGAGTAGGGATTGGGGATAGCAGAGAAGCCTGCTCAGTTAGTTTATCTTTCTTCTGATTGTCATATTATTCAGATGGAAACCTGCATCGCTGGCACCATTTTCTCTGAGCCCACCATTAAGTAAAAAAGGAACAAGTGAATGATTGGTATTCCTCTCTTGCTTGTTTGGATTATTTTAATATAGTCTGCACTATTTTTACTGTTAACAATTATTATTGCTAATAGGTTTTAAATTCTCTTGCTAAATTATTATTGTTGATTTAAGAAGAAAGATGGCATCATGCCTCTGAGACTTGTGCAGAGCCTCCAGCAAGTGCTGCTCAAACATAATTTATATATTTGTGGAGAGGCTGGAGCAAGCCTTCCTCAGGCCATTAATCTAAACTGGATTTCAGAGAAGAGAATCTCCCTTGAACGATTTAAAAGGCAATCTTCGTGCTATTACAACTTTAATTTTTTTAAAGCTTTGGCTTTTTACAAGACATGCTTTACCTTCTACATTGTCTTCTCTCCCAGCTTCATTCTTCCTTTTCCCAAAGCCCATGTCTATTTATAACCCCATGCTCTGGCATGAAGGTACCTTGGAAAGACTGCAACCCCAGTAAGAACTGTTGGTGGCAGATTATTCAATTATGACTACCCTTATTTCTCTAAGGATTCCTTAAGACGCTTTCTTGGCTGTCGTTTGGTTCTCTGTGCAATCATTGCAGGCAAGAGGGTAAAATGGCAGTGCATTGGGCTTCCCTGGTGGCGCAGTGGTTGAGAGTCTGCCTGCCGATGCAGGGGACACGGGTTCGTGCCCTGGTCTGGGAGGATCCCACATGCCGCGGAGCAGCTGGGCCCGTGAGCCATGGCCGCTGAGCCTGCGCATCCGGAGCCTGTGCTCCACAACGGGAGAAGCCACAACAGTGAGGGGTCCGCGTACCGCAAAAAAAAAAAAAGGCGGTGCATTAAATTTATTTTAATAAAAATAGAAATGAAAGACAATACCAATAGCTTCATTTCCAAAAGAGGGTAGAGTGGTGAACTTTTTATAGCTAAAGAAAGCTCAATAGTCAGGAAACTGATGGCTTGATAATAGGTGATGCAACAATCAGATCCCCAGAAAATAATGGAATAGCTTCTGCATCAATAAGCATTCCCAGGACTGGAAAAAGAAAGTAGGAATCCTCACTATAAGCCATTAAAAAACGTTTTACCCTAAATTAGTGAGGCTATTTCAATATTCTGCATAGGAAACATGAAGGTGAAATGACCTAGGGAAAATAAAGTTATAACAAGCTAGAGAAAATACCTGAAAAATTAGAAATTTGCACTTTTCATCTCGTATCAGTCATGTTCCTATGGTGTGATCTGGGAAAAAAATAAATTCATCCTATTTTGCAACACTGACACCTTTAGAAAGGTATGGTAAGAGATTAGGAAATTTTAAATTGTCCTTGTCTCTGCTGTCATTCTCTTCTCCATACTTTATTAACTTTAGTTCTTGCTTCTGCCTTGCTTTTATTTTTCCTGAGTTGTCTTCCTCTGAAGACTAGACATCTGCAAAGGCAATAAAGGAAATGAAGGCATCAACATTCCCACTGCTGGTAGAAAAAGTTAACTTACAGACCACATGGAAAGGTTAGTGTTGATAAAGATTTAATTAAGCAGAGAAAACCAGGTAAAGAGCAGAAAGCTAAATAAATATCCATAAACGTGAAGTCTTGCATACAGGTCAAAAAATCATCAATTACACCAGTAAAAGATAAAGGAAAAAAATCCTTCATTAGCAGGAGGTGAAATTCACGGGGCAATGTTAGTTGATGTTAAATGTACTAAGAGCCATCAATATATGATGTGTCTTATGGAAGATCGAATTGACTGGAACACGGGATAGAAATCTCATTTAGCTCCATGCTGGTCAGACTGTGTCTAGAGTGCTTGGAATATATTGTGAGCATCATGCTTTAAGAAACGAGGACACCCCCCAAATAGGCTTTTTACCTGATAATGAGAAGACATAAATAGGGGGAGGTGAGAAACAGCCAGAAGCTTGGAAGTCCTTTTAGGTTTCCATTGTTTCCTTGGCTGTACCATCATTAAACTGGTGCTCAGAAGAGTAGAACCAAGGCCAAGGATGGACAATTCCAAATTTTAAAATGCTATCTTTTAAACTGGTAGAACCCTTCAACTCAAAAATCTGTGAGTTTAAGAATCAGGATTTCAACTTTTTTTTCCCCCTCTATGTCCTTGGGAGGTGGGTTTGTATCTTGCTACCACAGTTTTTCCATCATTGAAGTGAGAAGCCATGAGCCGGTCTTTGTTTTCGTATATTCCACTTTGTGAAATATTTTGCAGTGAGTGAAATAGCAGCATGCATATGCCAAGAATTAATGAGCACTGGCCTCTGCACTGCAGTGTTTACCTCAGAAAATTGTGGAAGGCTCTGAGTCATTGCTGCACAGAGGTGGCTGGGAAGGCAGGAAGTAATGAGAAGGGGCTTTGCACTCTTCGGGCACACTGGCACTTTTCAATTATTTATGCAGCTTAATCCCATTGAAAAAGCACATTCTCCAAAGAACACCCCCAGGTCCTGTGCATGTTAGAGCTGGCAGAAAGTAATATGGGAAAAATGAGAGTGAGGGCTGTGCTTAAAGGAGCTTGTCTGACCTTCCCAGAGACCCTTGGTATTAAAACAGGCAGTTTGCTTAGCTAATAATAACTATACTCAAGACTTGTCATCTTCAAAGAACTTTAATTAATCCTCATAACACCCTGGTGGGCTCCAGAAGGTAAGTGTTATTATCTCCATTTCATATGAGACAAAATGCAGGCACAAATAGAGAAGGAAAATGGTTTGTTCAAGGTAGCAAGTGTAAAGTTAAATTTAGTATGAAGGAATACCTTAAGTCACATGCCTTCCTACTGCAAAGTCCCCTTAAGGATGTATCTAGGGCAGAGCACATGGGGCCAATGTTAAGAGCTACAGAGGGGGCAGGTGGAAAACACAACACGACCAATATGTCTTACCTGAGACACAGGAGTAGAAAAAAGATAACCAGTGAGAACAGAGGAAAAATGGATCTGGGACAGAGAGTGTCATTAAAGAGAAGGGAGTTAGTGAGATCCTCCAGTTTTGCTCTGAGCATGCAAAATTATTCATGTAAGATGCAATAAGCTCCTTGGCCAACATAAAACAAATAAAATGAAATACTATTAAGACTTCAAAGTCTTAATTGCTATATAAACAGAGACTGAGGGAGGATGGAAGCAGAGCTGTGCAGGAATACGATCATTATGATGTCTTTGAATGGATGGATGAATGACCAGTGTGGACTGATCTCTGGCTTTTCCTTCTACATCAAAAATGTCTTCTATTATCTACCTGACGCTATTTGCCTCTGTGATTCCAGCCTATGGAGCTTATGCTATGTCTGTCGTTTTTCAAACTCTCTTTAGTTGGCTTTTTCTTAGGAGGATAAAAGACATGTTCAACCGCCTGTTGATAGTGAACATCACCCACCAGATTCTGTAGTCATGTGATTAGGGCTTGGAGGGTCCTAAAGACCATCTCATCTATCATCATCTTTTCCAGCAGAGGTTACAGAAGATCAGAAAAGAAATATGACTTGCTCAAAGTCAGTTCAATGGAAGGTGAATGCATGAGAACTGGAAACCAGTGATCACTCTTCTCAGAGGAAATTCTTAGGGTTGCAGTTATAACAGCTGCATTGAGTATGTACAATGAAAATCTTTGGAAAAACTATTAAACATGTTAAAAATACAAGGTCGATGATGGTGGACCTTAAGGAAATGAGTCAGAGAGGTAGCCGAAACCCCTATCTGTAATTTAGTTGTAACAGCTTCAATAGCCAAAGCTAAGGTCTGCTTTCTGGATTGGTGAAGTCACAGTGAAAAGGGAGAAGGGGGAATATATAGCCCTTGGTGCTCCCTTTAGGCTTCCATAATTCTCTGATCCAATAAGGTTGACAAGCAAGTAGAGAGAGAAATTGGAACTGTGGGCGTATTTCTGTAGCCATTCCTCTGAAATAGAAGAAATCATGTTAGGAAACTGAAGGAATCATCTTGTACCTTCTGAGTTTTTAAAAATAATATATTGAAAAGGCCAAAGAAAATGATCAGAGAACATCAATACTATGCAAAAGAAAGAATTTGAAATGATACCTGAAATGAGACATGAAATGTGTCTGGTAGTTCAGTACACTAAGCTAAATTGTCCCCAGTTTATCCAAGATGCTTTGTGTTTGGAAGAGAGACGTAAAGAGAAAAAGAGGGAAAAATCATGGTAATTCCATAATAGGACCTGTCTAATTTCTGAAGAAAAAAAACAAAAACAAGACAACCTTATTTCTTATGAGTCCCAGGCAGAATGGCAACAGATACAGGGAAGGGGAAAGCAAAGATTGCAGTCACCTTGAGAAACTGAGTTAGGAAGAACAGAATTTGACAGGAAAAAGAGTATGTGCTTTGTATTTGAGTCAATTGTTTGTGTTAGTTTCTAGAGGGATGCTGGAATTTTCAGGAGGGTTTTGTCTGAGTTGGCTGATTATTTTTCACTCACTCATGTTTGTTTTAGAAGGAGGCATCAGTCACTGCCTCTGCCAACAAGCACATTAAGTGCAATTCATTTCTCCACTTCCCAGTCATCACATGAAATGGACACGCTCAAAGGCAGGTCCTGTCTCAGGGACAACAGACATCAGATGACTACAGAATTAGCCTCCTCCCCTCAAGCCAAGTGGTCCATGGTGAGTGTAAGATGGCCACTATATAGGATGCCAGGAGCTCAAAGGTAACAAAGGAGACTCTTGCCCATGTATTCTCATCTGGATCCTTTCTCCCTTCAAACAGTGCCTGCCCCAAATGTTTAGTATGCTTCGCCTACTAGAAGAGTCCAGTGAAAGGAAGATTCAGGTGACAGCTTTGATAATTCCCCAGATGTACGCTCTTCCCTAGAGTCTAGACTCACTGTCTTATGAAGAAATACCTCTTTAGGAAGCTGTAGATTTCTCAGACAGAATATATATGACTACCCAACCCAAACCAACATTCCTTTCTGCAAAGGAAATTATAGTGAATCATACAATATTTTTTAAAGTTGGTAGGTTTGGAATGAATCAACGGAAAGAACATTCTCACAGGGTTTGGTTTATTTTCTATGGCAGAATGCTTCATTTGGGGCTGAGAATTCATTTTCTCATGTTACTCCAGGAAAGCATCTTCCAAAAGCTATTCCACTCCCTGCACACACCCACGCTCCCACTACTTGAAACAATTCTATTTATCCTTCAAATACTAGCCCTCTTTAATGTCGCTAACAGATTAAATTGTTCCCATTTTTGTCTTCCCATAATCATTTGTTGATAAAAGTGCCATTAATGTCAATTAAGTAGATGAACACTTTGATGAATGAGCACAACTTACACACTCTACTGTGAGGGTAATGAGTTTGGAATCAACAGAACCTGGGTTTAAATCCTGGCTTCACCACTTGGTAGATCCCTTACCTCTTGGAGCCCCAGATCCCTCATCTGTATAATGGAAAAATAATACTGACCCTGCAGGATAGTTGTGAGATTTAGGTCCCATATACATAATGCACTCAGCATGGTAAAATTAAAGGGGCTCAACAAATGCCAGCTATTATTAGCCTACTGTATTATAGTCAATGATGCATGCGATATTATCTTATAGGCAATGAGGAGCCATTAAAACTTATTAAGAAGCGAAGTGGCATTAGAAAGGTGATTTTGGAATACCAACTAGGGAATGTGTAAGGAAATGAAGAGCTGACAGGGTATTTAGGTAAGAAATAAGCAAAATCAAAATAATACATTTGGTTATATCAGGACCAGAGGTCACCCTGGTGAGCTGAGCAGGGGCTGAGAGAAAATGCCCAGCAGCACAGATAAAAGCAGCTCCCTGGACTTTGCCTCTTCCTCTGTTACGCTCCCTGACCATTGACTGCTCTTTGTTGCTGGGCATCTGCTTCCTCCTCTTCTTCCTCTACCTGAGCACATGGCTCAACATCACTGTATCACTTGAGCAAAAGTCCTACTCCATTCCCTCGGTCTCAACAGAGCAGCAAAAGCCAGTGATATACAACCCATTCTTCAATCTTCTAATTCTCCTGAATTTTACTTCAATATTTGTAGCACAAGAAAAAAGCAATCATGAGAATATGGCACTGTCCTTTATTAGTCAAATTACAGCATTCTTTTTATAGGGAAGAAGAAAACAGACTTGAATAGGGTGTAGCCATTGAGGGACCACCGCAATACTGTTCCATCGTGAAGAGGAGAAGTGCGGGGCAGAACAAGCAGAGATTTAAAAAAGAGGAATTAGAGTTAGACTTTAAGGGAATGCTCTGAATTGCAGGATGGACATAAAATCGGATAAACTATACAGAAAAAGTTCCCTAGAATCTTCTTCCCAAATATGTAGACAACTAGGAGAAAGAGCCTTGTACCTAAGCTGCTTCAGGTCACCAGGCTGGATGTGACTAGAGCATTCTGAAGGGCCCTTGGCAGCCCTGGTCTCCTGTGCCTTTGCATGTGAACCTAAGAACAGAAGCTACACTTCGAGTGGGAAAGAAAAGCCCATTCTTCACTTCTCTAATCCCAGCTTGGGCTCTGAGGATCCAGAGAGATATCGGGACTTACAGGTTTTTCATCACTGATGTGCTGAGGCTCCCTCCATAAAACCAGCGCCCCCAAGACTCCATTACCCCGCTTCCAAAATCTCCGTGACCTTCGTCAGCCACGGGATGTAGAGCACAGGGAGCTGAAGTAACCCAATAACACAGGCATCTTAACCATTTTAGGAGACTGAGAACCACTTAACCCCCAATGTAATGGCTGCAGCCTCTGTCTGAGAAAGAAATAAATTGGTTTTAACTTACGCGGCTTGGGCTTTGGAGAGAAATAAAAAGGCAAAATGGAAAGGCAAAATTGTTGAGCATCTCTCGGCTCTACCTTTTAGCTGTTTGTGACTCCAGAAACAAGAAGCACTGGCACGGAGTAAATCTAATCACATTTAGACACAGCCCTGTAGTAAATAGAGGGGAGAAGAAAGATATTACAGGACTCTAATCTTCTTGGAAATGGAAACAGGGAAGAAAAACCCAGCGAAGGATTATGAAGTTAGCTGATCTGTTAAACACAGAGGCGTCACAGAGGTGAGCATGGCCTGGACAAGCCCAGCGTGTACCTGGTATTAACAGGGTCCTTAGTGACAAAGTCTGTAGGGCTGGAGGTAGGCTGCAGGGCTGCCAGAGCTCAGCAGGGGCTGGGGGTGGGTGGGGGTGGGCGGGGCGGGGAGCACAGCAAGGATCCCTGGGCTGAATCAGCTTTTAGTTGTCACCTGCAAATGATTACAAAGAAGTTACCTGAGAGATGGCTGTCAGGACCTGCCATACTCCTTGTCCCCACGATGCTTCTCCTTTTAATACTGTTAAAGCCATTTGACCTCCATATGCTGGCTACCTTGTCATCCTGACAGCTGGGACCAATCCTGTCCTTAGTGAGGGATAGAAGAGCCATGGTTGGATACTCAGCATCAGGGCTGTCTGACTGTTGATTCACTCTGACCTTGTACTGCAGTTCTAGAAAGTCGAGCCTAGTCTACTTCAGAGATTATCTGCATTTATGATAGTACACAAAACATTTAATATTTACATGTTATATATACATGTATTACATAATATTGATGTAATGTAGTTCTCAGATTAGCTGTGTTTATGTTAATATATATAACATATTATATATACTATCTATGTGTAATCTATTTATAAATTATATATTATATGTAATCATAAATACAGCTAATCTGAGAACTAGACTAGGATACACACACACACACACACACACACACACACACACACACATACACACACATGAAGAGACACTCATAATTTCAAACCAAGTGACTTCCATTCAAACAGTGGTTCAAGGGTCCAGGCTCATGTCGTGGCCCCATCACGTTCCACCACAGCTTCCAAAGTCTCCATCTTCATCTTCATCAGGTCAGCAGAAGGTGAAAGAGTCTGGAGAGTCTGGAAGGAAGGTTTTCATGGGTCAATGTGGGGATTCTTAACCTGAAATCGGGGCCTCCTTTCCTTTAATGTTTCTATCTAGTTTTCAGTGGCTGCTGTTTCCAGTCCCCTATACAATTTTCATCCTTTTGTGAACTATATTTGAAAGGCCTTCTTGCATTAGAACCTGGCCTAAATGAGCAAGGCTTTACAGATTGCCATGGCTCTTAATCCTGTGAAATATTCTGCCGTGGTAAATAGCAAGCATTATTACCATGAATTTTTTCAGTTTAGGTAACAGCTGGGAGGCCTCCTTCTCTGCATAAAATTGAAAAGGAAGTTTCCCCACACACTAACTTTGTGATGTACTGTTCTGATTATACAAAGACAAGAAGCAATGCTTCAAAATAAGATTCCAAATAGTCTGTTTTTAATTACACTTATTAAAACAATCTTTATTATTAACACGAACATGACTTACATAATACTTTTTATTTGCAAAGCACTCCTTAAGCACCAGTTCCTAAATAAAATCTTGAATTAGAAAACATTAATTACAAAGTCAGTATATGGAAGAGTAGTTGAATTGGGACTTCAACTTGAGGTTAGAATTGGGGTTTCTTTCCCTAACAAGGACACCATCTCTTTGGGTTTTGTAATTCCCTTACCTGAAAATGGAAGACTGTAGAAACTCAGTGAATATTACAAGGATCAGATCCTGTTTGAGCAGTAAGAATAGTCCACGTTAAGGGCCTGCTACATATGCATAGTCTTGGAGAGCGCAGATAAAAACATGACTTTCGAAATTTGGATTTGTGATCATTTCTGAATCCATATGTACTCATTAAATGCCACTGAATAAATTTTTAATAATGAGAAGGAATTTGACAAACGACCTGTCTGAGCTGAACAAAGAGATTTAACACAGCAGATCTCACACAGCAGGGAAAATGCCTGGAGAGTGTTAACATCCCATTTGTTAAAGTATATTGTATTATGTTTAAACTGTCTGTTTTAAGACTGGTTGCTTATAATAATCATTGTCACGGTGCCTTTGAGTCCTATCTTAGCAACCAAAGGGGCAATTTACCCTGTATCTGCAAAATAAATAGGTTTGATGCTAGTTTTGAGTGTACACATTTCCTAACAATACCCTTACAGGAAGGAGACCATTCTTATTGCCATGTTAAGCTGTGCCATAAAACAAGGCTTCAACATTTTTTCTTTTGTATTTGTCATCTCTTTATTCTCCAAGGATTGGAATCAATAAGAAACAATCTTCATATAAATTGGTTTAAAAAAGGGAAAAAAAGGAACCTCTATTAATGATCAAGGAAAGAAAGAGAAAATCAATATTTGTTGAGTTGTTTTGTGCCAGGCACTGTGCTAGGGCTTTTAGACTCTAGGTCATTTGAATTTGGGGGTGACAAACAGAGCTAAACTTATTTAGTTAACTCTCCATTGTGCAATGGATACATCTGATTGTCTTTGGAAATCTCAGCCTCGACTTTCTCTTTTCATGAGTGCAAGTCCAAAACTCTTATACACGTGCCTCCTAGCTGATAATTACCTGGAGAATGCACACTTTGTTTATAACATAACTAAGAAAATATTCTTGCAAAATAAAGTCACGGTGTAACCCGAATCCAAATATAAATGGCTTTTTGAAAAAAATCTGATGTTCAAATTATCAACAATGATACCAAACTCCATTTGTGTGGCTAACTAAGAGTTATCTGTATAGACTACTGTATTTTCACTGATTTTGTCTTCTGGGAAGTAAAAGAAAACCATATGCAACTCATGTTCATTTAAAGTTCATTTTTAGCAAATAGCAGATATAATTCCAAAATAATTGAAAACTGGTAAAATACAGAAGTCAATGAGGTAAACACAATGAATATAAAGAAATGGAAACCTAATCCTAGGTAAATGCTTAAAGATCATTTAGTTAGTCCAGCTTACAATATAGGTTGAAAATTCATAGCAAGACATATTAAGTGACCTTCCCAAAGTCACACAGCAGAGATTACCAAAGATTCAGGCATTCTGAATTTCTTAACAGAAACCTGAGGATAGTATATCTTTTGCCACTTCTCAAAAAACAGTTGTTCATCTACTAGATTCCATTCCTTCATGACAGGAAGTGGGGTGAGTATAATCTTTATCTGTAATGACATTTCCAGATGTCCCTTGTTCCCACTTCCTCCTGAAACAAAACAAAACAAACCCTGTGTGTTAATGGCATCAACCCATCACTGGTTACTTTCTCTTATTGTCTTCTGTATTCCTGAAGACTTTCTTTTTCTTCCTCCTCAGCACCAAACACCTATAACTGTTCTTTAATATGATTCAACACTCTGATTATTTCTTTAGCAATAATTCCACATTTTCCTTCAGCCATCCCATCCCCTGGTTTCTGGTGCTCCACTTTTTTTTTTTTTTAATATTTATTTATTTGGCTGAGCCAGGTCTTTAGTTGCAGCATGTAGGATCTAGTTCCCTGACTGGGGATCAAACCCAGACCCCCTGCATTGGGAATGCAGAGTCTTAACCACTGGACCACCAGGGAAGTCCCACTGGTGCTCCACCTTTAAACTCTGTATCAAGCAGTCCTTTCTCTTATCTTCATCTCTTTTCACCTCAATTCCTCTGACACTCACTCTGCTACAATTCACCACCCATCTAAATCTTCAACTCGTTAATACGACCAATTTCTCACTATCTCTGTCCTCCTATCTTCTCTTTCCTCTCTGCCCATCTTAGATTTCATGATCCATCATTAGAAATAATCATTATATACAAACACCACCCCCTCCCCTTCTCCCTCATCATCTATCACACTCCAGTGATCATTGTAACCAGCAACTCTCCACCTTTTCAGTGCCTACTCTCAAGCAGGCAAATATAACAAGAGAAAATAATATGACTAGGCTAAAAAACTACAATGGGCACTAGACATGTTCTGGAAATCCTACTTTCCTTCCACCAAACCCTCAATCATCTCCATTCTCTCTCGTTACAATAGAGGAATTTCTATTTAAATGCTAGTTTCTAATTAACTAACATTTAACTAATTAAATGTTAGTTTCATTTATTACATGTCATTCATTAGTTACATTTAACTAATTAAATGTAGTTTCTCCACTTGCGCCCGTCACTTTTCTTCAAGTTTCTTACACCATCAGTGATCCTTTTCCCCCTTCATATACTCATTCAACAAACCGTAGATTACATAAAATATTAAAATATAAGATTATAAAATGTAGAATGTAAAAATACAAAATATAAAAATGGCTTTGGTTTTATAGACTCTATAGAAAGGAATCCATATTTTCTTTCAAGTGTGAGTCCAAACAGGATACTGGCGAGATGTGATTCACATTTTAAAAAATAAAAAGGCCATTGTGAAACTATAAAGAGAGAGATAAAGTAAGAGGAGGGATACCCTTTAGTATCTGTTGCAACAGAATAGAGAAGAGAAGTTGGTGGCTTGACCATGTTGGTTTTAGTTGAAGTGATGGGAAATGGCAAGATTAGAGATATATATTTCTATCTAAAATCAAAATGACTTGCTGACAGTGTGAATGCTGGGCTATGAGGGAGAGAGAGGAATTATGAATGAAACCTAAATTTGGGGCCAGAGAAATTGGCTCATTTTCTCCATTTTTAAAATAAATGATGAAATATTTCAAACATACAGAAAACTGCAAAAATAACATAATAAACTTTCAAGTCACCACTACCAAGATTTAAATAAAGATATTAACATTTTGCCTTATTTCTTCAGGTGTCTCTCTTTTTCTTTTAAGGATTGAAGTATTACAGAAATAGCTAAAGGTCTATCTATTCTTCCCTTCCCTCTTTAGAGGTAACTATTTTCCTGAAGTTGATGTGTATTTTTGCCATGAACATTTTTTCAGTTTCACTTTTCTCTATACATATACACCCACCAATTTTTAAATACTGTACCATGTTTGAAAATTTACATAAGTGGTATCATATTTTGCAATTATTTGCTAACTCTTTTCACTCAAAATTTTGTTTTGAAATATATCCATGCCAATGTAGATTAATTTTATATTTTACTACTATACATATTATAGCATTGTTTGAATAAATTTATTTTATTTATTTCCCATTAATGGGCAGTTAGACTGCCATGAATTTCTTACAACAGCTCTTCACCCTGGGAACACCCTTGCAGATGTCACCGCCTGTAGGTAAACAAGTTTCTCCAAGGTTGATTCTAAGAAATAAAGTAGCTGGGTCATAAAGATAGGCATCATCTGCTTTTGTTTTTTTAAGGTATTGCCAAAGTGATTTCTAAAAATGTTTTTCTAATTTACAGAGTCACCTAAAGTGTATGAGCATTTCTGTTTTCTTGCATCTTCAACAGTGCTTACCGGTTTGAGCTCGTTTAATTTTCCCACTCTGTTGCATGTGAAATGATATTTCACTGTTGTCTTTTTTCTCTTTTCTCACTCTACTCTGGCTTTCAGTCTTGTCACTCCACTAAATCTGCTGCATTCAGTCATCAATGATCTCCTTGTTGTCAAATCGAATAGATAGTGAAACAACACCCAACTCAGCTGATCATTCCCTGTTTGAAACACTCTCAGTCATCCACAGTTTATATTCTCCTACCTCCCTGACAGCTATTGATACATTTTATTCTCTTTTCTTCCTATCTTCTCCTGTTCCTCGAGACCTGGCTTGAGACATCATTTCTGTTCTATGCTTTTTTTTTTCTAGGTGACATATTCTTTCCCATGACCTAAAATGCCAACTTTATGATGATCCCTACCAATGACATTGCTTTGCACCTCTGTGCTTCTAACTTCTGTTTGCTCTCTCTATTTTGATGTATCATAAGCACCTCAAACTCAACATGTCAAAATATGGAGCCCTTTATTTCCCTACTTGGACTTCCCCCAAATGCCCCTCTTTCACTAAATAGCCCATCATCAAAAGTAGATTTACTAACTCAAAAGCTGAAGTGTCAGACTTCCCTGGTAGTGCAGTGGTTAAAAATCCACCTGACAATGCAGGGGACACGGGTTCGATCCCTAGTCTGGGAAGATCCCACATGCCACAAAGCAGCTAAGCCCGTGCACCACAACTACTGAGCCTGTGCTCTAGAGCCCGCGAGCCACAACTCTTGAAGCCCGTCTGCCACAACTACTGAAGCTTGTGCACCTAGAGCCCATGCTCTGCAACACGCGAAGCCACAGCAATGAGAAGCCCGCACACCACAATGAAGAGTAGCCCCTGCTCACCACAGCTAGAGAAAGCCCACGCACGGCAGTGAAGACGCAACGCAGCCAAAAATAAATAAATATATATATAGATTTTTAAAAAATAAAAATTAATTAATTAATTAATTATTTTTAAAAAGCCAAAGTGTCAGGTTCTGCCCTTCTATTTCTTTTAGCCCCTATATGAAATTTATAACATGGATATCTTGTTGTTTTCCTCTAGAATGTGTTTTGTATCTCTCCACTTCTCTCCTTGGTCTCTGCCACCACTCTAGTTCAAGCTTACCACAATCTTCAAGTTTATACTCCCAAGCAATATCCTCAACTCAGCTGTTGCCCCTCTATACGCCATTTCTACGTAGTAGCCAGAGTGAGGTTTTAAAATGCAAGTCAGTTTCCCACTCTTTCCTGCTTAAACTTGTCCAATGACTTCCTATTTCACCTCTGACTAAATTTCAAATCTTTCCTCCAGCCTCAATATCTCTGCCAGACTCGCCAACAACATCATGCACCCCTCTCCCTATTTCTCACCATGCTTCATTCTCACCTGTCTTTTGGCAGTTCCTGAATTATGGTTAAATCCAACTAGAATCTGGAGGGTAAGAGAGCCTAGGTCAGGCAGTTCCTAAGGCTAGGGTTCCAGGGCACAAAGTGCAACAAGTAAAAGTGGAAAAAAGGATCTGGAAATGCAGTACTAATAGGAACTATCCAGCACAGGAGACCAGCCTTTAAGCTGCAAGTGGACAGGGCTCATTCACCTCATGCCACTTGATATAAGTTTGCCAAATTGTTTCAATCTGAATGAAAAAATGAACTCAGAATGTATGCTTCCAGGTTTCAGCTTTGCTTAGAGAACCTGTAGAAATGTTGAAACTCTATAACACTCAGATTTAATATTTTCCAGGAAAACTCAGTTGCTGAAACAATGCATAAAAAACAATGAGAAAGTATCACTCCTCCAAGAGAGTCTTCAGTATGGAAAATAACCAAGATTTTAAATATGTACATTTCAATACTTCTATCTATACAAATGTTTGCATTTTATTATGAAATAGATCTTATATAAAATGATACAAATGTGTGTATATAGGCATACTATGCATGTATGATATACACACACATACAGTTTAAGGAAAAACATGAAATATACATTTCTGTACTCACTCCACAGTGTAATAAATAAAACATTACTTTTGAAGCAAGTATGTGCTTCTTCCTCATTACCTGTCCTTTATTATCACAATAAATCTTTAATTCATCTGGAAGAATTTTCCTATATGATAAGAGTAATGGAAACACCTTTTTCTCAAGAACATACAATTGTCAGAAGTACAGATGGACAATCATTATCTCATCTATCAGCAATATCAACTCTCATATATCAGATTTTCATTTATGTATGATTCTTCTAGGTTCTCACTTCTGTTTCGTTGCTCCATCTATCTAAGCTTCTATTAATCCTACTCTATCTTAATTTCAATAGTTTTAAAATAAAACTTGATGTCTTTGGGGGAAGTCTCTTGCCTTGTTCTTATGTTTCAGAGACGCCTTATCAATTATTGGCATAATTTCAGCTTACCCAATTCCATAAAAATAATATTGTTGGGATATTTTAATTGGAATTACACTTTGAGGAAAACTGGTATTACTGTCTTCTACTGTGAGCTATATATGTCTCTCCATTTAGTTAGGTCTTCTTTAATGTCTTTCAATTTTATACTGTTATAATAATTTCCATAAGTCTTATACTTCTTTTGACAATGATTTTCTCTAGGAAACTTCTGTTTTATGTTTCCTTTATAAATGAGTTCCTTTTTGGCCCTGAAAATCTCATATTCTGACCTACCTTTTGACCACTGATCTTATATTAGCCAACACTGATAACTTTTTTTATTAACTTTAATAAATATAGCTGTAGATTGTTTTGGGTTTTCTATTTAGTTTGTCATACCATTTGAGAAAAAAAATGATAGTTCTATCTCTTCCATTCCAGGTGCTTCATGCTTCTTTGTATTTTGCAGTGACTAGATATAATGTTGTTAAGATGTAGTCACTGTTATGCTGTGTTTTAAAGAATACCAGCTTTCTTACCAATTTTCAAGGTTTAGATTTACTTCTTAAATTTCCTAAAGTGATGAAGGTACTTAGTTAAAAGCAGACCCAAAAGACACAGCCCCTGCCTTGTGATAGAGGCATAGATTTGCCACGTGGACTTAGCACCCCAATACCTCTGCTTACCTCCCTCTTGTTTGCTGAAGCTATGGCAGAGTCTGAAGGCCGTGAAGTTCAAGTTGCGAGAACAATTACATCAGCCTCAGTCCTGTCCCCTTTAGTGTTCTGCCGAACACATTAAGAAAGTAAGGCTCAGTAGCTGGTATCAGAAAGAGAGAGAGAGACATGAGTTCCCGTATCCATTCACAGATTGATAAGGTGAAGGTGAGAGTCTTTTTAAGCAGAGCAATTGTCTCTGGAATCGTCGTGATTTTGGAAAGGAAAATGGGCACTGAAATGAGGAAAGGAGGCAGAAGGGAAGCAGGGAAGAATGGAAAAACTGAGTAAGCAATTCGTTACTAGATAAGTTGTTCTCTTTCCATCACTTATATTCTAAAAATTCCACTATATATATTTTTTTCCTGTTTTGTCCACTCCCTCTTGTATATACCAATTATTTCTATTCATCTCCACTCACATAACTTGGAAGGACCCAGGGACATTTCATCTTAGAATAAGAAATTAACATCTTCCAGGCCAGTAAATAATCAAGGAACATCCCAGCACCCACCTTTGGTCCCTCAGAAGAAGTAAACTTACATAAATCAAAGATCTTTACAGTCAGCATTTTCAATTGCTAAATGTCCTCTATATATGAATTTTTCAGGTAACTAAAACATAATAATTTAAATATTTTATGTATATATATATAGTCATTTTGATGGGGATATTTCTAAAATGTATTGCAAACTTATTTTCCTTACTAAACAGAATATTCTTGACGTAAGTTAATGTTTTCTTGATGACTCAGGGCCATTGGTACGGCTCAAATATAAAGCTCCCCTAAGGCATGATTGTGGTACTAAGTACTATATGGTCGACACTTACTGGCCATAGGCTGCCAGACATTTCCAGTTAGTGTACCTTCTGTCTCCTTTCTTTCTGACACCTGTCACTTTTCCCTGTGTCTGCTTCTAACAGCCCCCTACTTTGCTGCTTCTAATTTGTTATCCACTGTAACCTTGGAAGAACTGGTGGTTGCTATGGGAAACCAGGCAACTGAGGTTATAAAATCAGTAACCTGAATATCCCTGACTCTGACCCAAAGACGGTTTCATTCTTTGCTTCCATACTAGGGAAGAGTACAAGAATTCGACCACTATTGTCCTTGGGGTTCAGAGGCCTGATTAGGGTACTTAAGACATTGTGCTTTTGAAACTCTAGCAAAAGGAAGAGAACTCTATCATAAAGGCTTAACAATCTTTGACTCATGTGTTGGGGAAAACAATAAGGATTCTTTCCTGTACGAATTATTGGTGAAGGCTCAGCATATCCCTTTTGTAGAGATTATCCTAGGCTGGAGCCCAAATTAACTGTAATTAGTAAAATAAGACTACACTCTATCAAGGTTCTAAAAAAAGGATCTAGTTAGCATCAGGTCCTGGCCAGAAACATTTCTTGAGGCAAAACAATTCTCTTACAGGCATTTGTAGATCACCTAATTAGAAGAAAATAACTGATGATTTCAATGGTTATTTGTTCCTGTTGTTAGACATCTGAAAATCTTAAGGGAAAGCTAAATATTAAATTTTTGAAAAGTTGTAGAGGGTAGATCAAAAGACCTTGGGAATGGCAAATAATCTCAAAGAGACCCTTCTTTGATTAACTAAACTAAGTTTTGTACATATCTATATGCTGCTAATAACCTTGGATATCAGTGCAGGGATTTTTCTTGAATTAATTCTCAGGTTCACAGAATAGGAACTCTGGAAATCAGGCAAAGCAAGCCCAAATATGTAAGAAGTACTATTTGATCACTGGGTTATTTTTTTCTCTTTCTCATCCTCATTCTTTCTACCTCTTTCTACCTCTACCTTCTATACTTGGGCAGAGAACAATGACAGGAACCCAGTTATCAAGACCTATATGCTGGAGCAGAAAAAGACAGAGAACTAATTAATAAGGCACTTCCTGACCTGAAAGCACAAAATCTGGAGAAACTGACAGCAAATTGACTCATCTGTTTGGTGCCAGGATAATGTAAATCTCCCCCACATAAGGCGTAACTGGATGTTGAGAACAAGGAGGTGTCTGCAGCTCAGGTGAGTATCAAATGGCTCTTTTCTAGTAGGAATAAATGCAACCAGTAGGTGATGAAAACCAGGTGACTGTAACAGACTCCTCATCACTGGCTACTGCTTCTACTGATAGTTAAAATGGAAAACTGTGGCTTCCCTGGTGGCACAGTGGTTAAGAATCCACCTACCAATTCAGGGGACATGGGTTCGAGCCTTGGTCCGGGAAGATTCCACATGCCATGGAGCAACTAAGCCTGTGAGCCACAACTACTGAGCCCACATGCCACAACTACTGAAGCCTGCACACCTGGAGCCCGTGCTCTGCAACAAGAGAAGCCACCGCAATGAGAAGCATGCACCGCAATGAAGGGTAGCCCCTGCTCACCGCAACTAGAGAAAGCCCACACGCAGCAGCAAAGACACAGTGCAGCCAAAAATTAAAAAAATAAATAAATTTATATAAAGAAAATGGAAAGCTGATTCTGAGATGCCCTTCGTTACAAGACAGAGGTTCTGTAACTGAGATATTCACCACTGAGAATTATCATCCCTAGACACACTGAGCAATAGATTCCCAGATTTTTCCTAAGGATTTTCTTCCCCACTTAATTTAGGCGCTGCAATTTAATCTCCAAAGCCCACCTTATTTGTGTTGTAGGTGGAGATTCACAGACTTGACTACCTGGTGTGCTGGATATCTTCTCTTTGTGCCCTCAGGCTCAGGTTACATCCTCCTTTATCCTCTGCTCTGCGACATGGGAAGAGGGCTTTTATGGGCTTCCTCAATAGGACTTCTTTTCTTTGGCTTCTTGTTAATTTTGGCTAATTTCAGGGACTATCAAGAGACCAAGTGGGAGGAGAATGAAATCAGGATATTTCTTCCCTCTGCTTCTTTCATTCTATTTCACTGCAACTTGGCTGCTTCCTTTTTCAGGGAAGCCCACCTTATAACAGCTACTACAACCCTCCTTCCCACCCAGGGGTCAGTAACTGTTCACCTCCTTGCCTTTTCAGGCATTGTGGTACCAGCTCCTAGCTATATCTAGCCCTAGGAGACTAACCATCCTCTTTGCCTTCCCATATTCCTCTCCCCATCTTTGTAAAAAGTCTCTTTATTAAAACCCTTTCATTATCCACTTTGAGTCATTTATTTCTGCTTGAATATCTGGCAAAGGTGGAAAAATAAAAAGGGACGGTTCATGGGAAGAAGTAGATGGAGGCTGGGGATACATAACTCATGGAACTTGCTCAGGTACAGAAGGTCCTAGTTATCCCACCACTGAGACGTATGATTTAGGACTATCCCTTGGCAAAAATAGAAACAAAAAATATGTCTTCACTAAAGCATAATATAGTGAAAAGGATAGTTGAACTAAAGTCAGAAGACCCAGAGCCAAGTGAAAACTCGTCCTTTTTTTTTTATCACTGTATATATTTTGGAAAGGCATTTAAGATCCTTGAGCTATTTTTTCCTATAAAATTGTTTGGCCTGAGGATCAGAGGGATAATAGTGAAGGAGCACTTTATAAACTGTGAGGCACTATACAAATAGTGGTTGTTATTGTTATTCCCTTCTATTCCCCACTTCCCCACATTACTTTTACAGCACTTGCTAAATTATTTTCTGCAGAATACTAGTTTTGATAGACATTTTTTTAAAGGGGCTTAAATCTAAGTATGTTTGAAAAATACTGAATGTTATATTGTATGTTTGGAGATTTATAATACACCTTAGTATGTTAAAGACTCTGATGATTGTGGTATTAAAGAAACTCATTTAACTTAGTTTAATTAAGCAGTTCTCAAACTGATGTACCCAGAAGTCCTTATAGCCTGCAATTTATATGATCATTAGGTAGAACTAGTGTATTTTGGAACATGCCTGGTAAATGTAAGGATTTCTCTATTTACCCTGGATCCTTGGTATGTTGCCACTCCACACTAACCTCCTTAGAAGCATCATGATATGCATTTAACTCCTCAAAGCTCAAGGGATTAACTAATCCAATGATTCACAACTACATTTTTTTTTTCCCACAAAATCCATCAAAAACATTTACCTGGACTTCCCTGGTGGCGCAGTGGTTGAGAGCCCGCCTGCCGATGCAGGGGACACGGGTTCGTGCCCTGGTCCGGGAAGATCCCACATGCCGCGGAGCGGCTGGGACCGTGAGCCATGGCCGCTGAGCCTGCGCTTCCGAAGCCTGTGTTCCGCAACGAGAGAGGCCACAACAGTGAGAGGCCCGCGTAACGCAAAAAAGAAAAAGAAAAAAAAAATTTACCAGGCTGTTGCATTCATGTGAACTTAATTGATTTACCCAGATTTTGGTGACCCTCCTCCCTAAAAGTTCAAAATGAAGTCAAATGCTTCTGCGATTGTTTGTAATCACTACGACTACACAGAATGCAGCATGAGGGGTGGATAAGGAATGTCACATAGGTAAAACAGGTTGGAGCATAGGAGCATATACAATTTCCAAGGCGCTGTGCAGAGGGCAAACCTCAACACTTTTTTTTTCCAACAAAGAAATGCAAATGAGTGAGTGTGCTATTAATAGAGATTTAACACTGAGCCCATTTTCATTCATTTTAAAGTCAATTTTCTATAAACTCCAGCACTTTATAGTAACAAGCTGTTTGCTATATATCTCTCAACTCATTTCACTGGGCACATCTGAGGAAAACTGAACAGTTGACCTTTAAGTAGATTTTTTTCCTGATGATAATGATAAGGCCCTGATGAGCACTCTAGCCGTGAGGGAATAGAAACGTAAGACTACTTTCTCCAAAAGATTTTGGGTGTAAAGAAGGGAACTAGAAACTGCTGGTGAAAGTCTGGCTTGAACCACCAAGATGCTCATTTGTTCAAAGTGAAGGTTTCAGTTCTGAATAATGTTTCACTCATTAGGTTTCTATTTCAGTTGTTTCCACCATTCCCTCTTTTCTCAGAAGCTTCTTGGCATTGTGGTTAAAAAGAGAACTAAGCTTTGAGGCTTACATGGGAGTAAAAACAAGGAAGTATTCAAGCTTGAAAGGTAAAGTTCAGCATCCCTCCATCCTTCTATAAATGCTTCTTTATCTACATGGCTGGAAAAAACACTGTGAAAAACTTTAGTGATCCCTGGTGGACTTGGCTCTATAATGGTCAGATAATGACCTGAGTTTCTGAGCCTCACAAATAATTGTTCTGGAAACAAGATCATACTGGACTGGATTTGTACTCAGGTTCATGCTATTACATAGGTATGTGTGTACTTCTCATATGCCAATAGAACAGTAAAGGTGTTCAATGGAATCTTCCAAATGAAGATTTTGGAGGGAATGTCTTGAAGATTGTGTCACTATGATTCTTGATTGGTCTCTTCTCTGATTCTCACCTACCCCTTATTGAGAATCAGCATAAGAATGTGAATTTTCCACATGAACACATCCAGGGACCTGACAAATTATTGGACTACATTCATTAACTGCTCTGTTCTGACCGGAATTTTCTAAGGTCCAGTCATGGTTCATTATGATTCTTGGTTTTCCCAAGTCCACTACATGTGCTTATCTATGAAAATAACCTTTTAGAGGAAGTCTGGCCACATTCTTCAGCCTTGCGTTTGGGTGCTGTGTTTAGAAAGTAATGAGGAAATCGATACACAGAATAAGAGGATTTATGGATTTCTGGAAACTGTGGGTCTTCTATATTGCTGTGCTTGTGACCGGGTGAGGTGATAATAGAAAGAGAGTCACTGATTTGCCATTCATAATGGGAAGTGACAAGGTGTGTTTATCACTAAATAGACAGGAAGGACCTTATGAAATCAAAAGAAAATAAAATGCTTGCTTGTCTTAGAAATGTCAGTTCACCTTTAAGTGAAAGCTTGGTCCCTGGCAGTTCTGGTGGGAAAGATTACGTTAGTTTCCTGTGTATTCCAATTGGCAGAATAAGATCCTGAACACGAATATGGAGATTTGGGATCTGAGCAGAATCTTACACAAAGGATGAATAGCCCTGTCTTCAGTGGTGACTCATCTTTTTGTAGCCATGCTCTTTATATCAACAGCCAACTGTTCCTGTAACTTTCTGACTTTGGGGTGTGAACTATAGAGTTTAAACCTTTTCAGGAAGCAATTTTGTTTTTCCTCATTCCAAAAGACCTCTACATTAGAATACACAGGCATTTTGCTTACCTCATTACACAGAAACAAGCTTATGATAAAGACTTTCACTTAAAAGTGATCACTGTTCAAATTATAATTAAATTATTCTTATTAAGTAATTATTTACATATATTCATATAACAGTGGCAACATAAGGATTGACTGCATTCAACTAACAGAATTAAAATACTGCCAAGGCAAAACTAAGTTAAATAGTCCAAATTGCCCCCATTCTCTCTCCCGTCTCTCTCTCTCTACACACACACGCATACACACACACACACAGACACACACACGCGTGGCTTTCTCATAGCATCTATTTTCCTATTTAGTACCTATAATTCCATACCTAAATCTGCCCAGAAGTAAGCCCCTAGTACCCACCCCCCTCAGTTAATGATAAAATGTCAACCCATGTGGAGAGTTTCTCTTTGATTGTACATGTGCAGTTGTTCCTGTGACTGTTAACCGTGGTGGGGGTTGTTTTACCATTACTCCTGATGTTCTGTCCTTGTAGAAGGAGCCCATTGGATCTAACCCCTGGCTTCTCTAGACCCCTTACTCACTTTAACTAGAGGGAAGAAGTGGCTTAAACTGAGAGATGAAATTGGGAAAAATACTGTAGGCATGCTTGGTTCAGCTCCTCTCTTATTCCGAGGACCAGCTGCCTAAAGGAAGTAGAAATTACACTCTCCTCCTAGTGAGTCATGCTCTGCTTTGGAGAAGGAGGATGCTTTGCCTAGTCTAGTGCTCTGGGAATGGGAACAGTTACTGTTTATTTCTAGAATTTAGTCACTAGGCTCTTTTAGCTCTGACACTAAGGCATATCCTTCCACTTAAACTTTATGATGGTGCTTCCAAACTGATGTTCTACACACAGCCTCAGAAACACCAAAGTATCAGTCTTTCCAGAACTCAGAGTGGCTGGGTGAGGTTTTATGGATGCCAATTCTCCATACCATCCCTTACTAACTGTAAGAGGCCTCATCTGTTTATGCCAGTTTCCATAAAAATATTATCATTTTCTATATGTGCCCTGAGGCCAAAAAATGTTTGAGAAACAAACATTTTTATCAGCAATAGAGACGCTATTTTGATTTTTCTTGTGCCTATTTTTGTCTTAGCTTGCTCAGACCAGAACAGGAAAGAAGGCTGCTCTTTATCCAGCTGCCTCAGAGATGCCAACATTGGTACTTATGGAATAATCTCTGCCTAGTTTTTCCTTCATCCCTGAGACTGGTCCTGCATTTTTCTCCTGATGAATCTAGTCTTCAGTGTGTGAACATTCCTTTTGGGTGCTCTCTTGGTGTCCAATGCCTTCTAACCTTCTCTCCTTCTTTGCAACAACTGAAATTTTCCTTATGTGATTGCTGGCTTCATCACATGCCTATACCTTTAAAAAATAGTAATAATTGGTATTTCTCAATAAAAGTACATGGTGAATAGCATGGGCTGTGGAGTCAGATAAACTTGGTTTAAATTCTCAAACACTTTATTCGACCTTGGATAAAATGTATAAATCTTCAAAAACTTCAGTTTCCTTATCTGTCATATGGGAATATTAATTGTGCCTACCTCATTGCATTGTGAAGATTAAATGAGATTAAGTATATACACATAACACTTAATATAGTATTTGACATATGGCATGTATTTGATAAGCATCGGCTATTATTATTATTAAGAACAGAGACATGCAAGAAGTTAGGAACTTAGAAATCCTAGGGAAGTCCTATGGTATCTACTATCTTATTAATAAGAAGAAGAAAAGCTTTGTTATCTTGTTATACTGTAGATGATTAGAAATCATAATAACATTAAAAATAAAAATATCATCATTTTCTTTGTGTGCCCTGTTACTAAAAAATTTGGGGAAAATGACAGGGAAAAATGCAAAAACATGCCAAAAGATTAAAAAAATTCAGTAATCTGAGGTCATTAAGTTGCTGGTTCACAAACTGGCTCCCATATAAGGAGGGTAGGGAGAGATTAAGGAAAGAGGCAGCCACTCCAGATTGGTGGGTGGCAGGTTTAATAAGCAAAGGAGTTTACCTACAAGGCTTGTCTTGGACAGCTCCAAGACCACTAGATCTCCACACTCACCTGCCAGAATCTTAAAAGTTCATATAGAGGCCTTAACTGTGTTCAGTCATGTATGCTGTCCAGATGCTCTCAGTAACACCTTGCTCTCTCAAGTCTGTGTCCTTGAAACAGCTCCCCCTGTGGGAACAGTGGGTAGAGTGTACATCCCAAGGACGGGGAGGGGCTGAGGAGCCTCCAACTGTCCAGGTCCAGCTCTCAGGCCAATCAGCAATCATATTCTCTCCGTGACCTCCTCCAACATTCCGAAGAGCCCCAGCATCTGAACAACTGACTTATTAAATCCCCTAGGCTGGGCATCAGATCACTTGGGGTGATCACTTGTGTCCTCATGTGATTTAATAGAGATGCTACTTTTGCAGACTCATCAGGTATGAACACACAGCATTCTTTTTGGATAATGGCACAGGTGCCTCCTTGCCAGGCAGTAATAATATCCAAGGCCATCATATTTTGGAGGACAGCTTTTCTCATTAGAGACATATCAGTGTTTAGTAAGGCAGGCTTTGCTATCATTTAAGGCTTGTTGGGTGGATTTAGCAAGGATTTCTATGTATGCTGTAACATCTTCCAGGCCAATGGAGGGGACATAAATGATGGCCAAATGACTGTACAAGTGGAAAACAGAATGTACCCACCTGACCTTGGGGACAGGTGGGTTGGTAGCTTTAGGAAGCTGACCTGGCTGTGCACTCCAGACACTCTTAGGAATGAGGAGATGGACAGGGGACAAATATACCAGACTAAGATTCCTACCTTTTCCCTCTTTCAGTGGTGAGTGTTCCATTTTAGAATAGTGTGTTTTAACAGGTCTGGCTAATAGCAGGACAACAGGATCTTAGTGGTGATTGTCCCCTTCATCTTGGCATGAGAAGAAACTTACCCATCCAGGTAGGACGTCCCACTGTGAATTTCAGTAGATAACTCCCTTCCCAGGGGTGATGGGCTTGGTGTTCTCAGCAGTATATGTCAAGTGTGTTGATCCGCAGTGATAGTTAGGGCAAGAGCTGTTTCCTGTGGATTTTAGGCCTTTACAACAATGCCTTGACAAGGGTCTCAAGTCTGGCACACAGCATATAGGCCCTGCTGGTTGATTATTTAACTGTATTAAAACCTGGGACAGTATTTTAGTTCAACCAGCTGAGGTGTTTTTACCTGTTGGTAATTTAATCTGCTGCTTTAATATTCTATGTTTCCTTTCCATTAAATCTACTGCCTGCAGGTTATAGGGGAAATGAGACCTCCAGTCAATGTTATGTTCTTTTGCCCAGTCTTGTATATCATGACCTTCAAAATGTGACCCCAATCACTATGTATTCAATGAGGATATCTATACATGGTTCTCAGCTTCCCTCCTCCCCCAATGGTGGTAGCCTGGTTTGGAAGGTGATAGGAAAAACCTTGGGTTAGGCCAGATGCAGTGTCAACGCAAACCAGGGCATGTTTAGAACCCTCACTCAAGGAAGGGGGGTCTATATAATCAATTTGCCAATCCCTCACCAGTTGGGAACTCCTCAGACTCCTTTGCTAACTTCCTTGGGGATGGTTTAGAACACACAGGACATGCTGTTACTGTAACAGGGAAGAACAAAATCTGACTCCATGCTGGATCTGTTTCTTTTACTTTAACCTTTGCTCTCTGTTGCTCTTTGTTACTATAGTCATTAAAAGGATGTTGTCTATAGCTATTGTCATACATAATGGCCTCCCTCAGGGAACCCTGCCCTTCTGCCTAAATGTTAAACTAATGTGGCTTTGTTCAGCTCACAGGGAAA
This sequence comes from Pseudorca crassidens, assembly GCF_039906515.1. Taxonomy (NCBI): domain Eukaryota; kingdom Metazoa; phylum Chordata; class Mammalia; order Artiodactyla; family Delphinidae; genus Pseudorca; species Pseudorca crassidens. The sequence continues at coordinate 103,619,723 of NC_090304.1, forward strand.
CATTCTGACACTGCCCCTCCGTGAATGCCTGCAAGAAAGAAGAAATTAACACATCCCCTCCCTGAGGATGGCCAAACCAGATGTTTTATAAGACTTATGGCCTTTTTACTTTACTTCTCACCTCCTCCCCCTCTCTATTCTATAAAAGAAACTTGCATCCAGACTCCAGTAAGATGGTACTCTAGGACATTAGTCCACCATCTTCTCAGATGCCTGGCTTTCTGTATAAAGTCACTATTCCTTGCCTCAACACCTCATCTCCTGATTTATTGGCCTGTCGTGCGGCAAGCAGAGAAGCCTGGACTCAGTAACATTACCACATTAACCAAGTTGATATATTTCAAGGGCACTGTGACATCCTTGGCAATATGCCATCCTACCCAGGCACCATGCTGTCTGTTCTTTCTATGGACCCAACCTGCTGTCTACTGAAGCATCATCAGTTGCTAAGCTTTGTACCAGGGCTAAGGCATCAGCTTCCTGGTTGTCATCCTGAGTGTCATCACCTTATGAACCAGGAGGTAGAAAACATTGAGAAAGAATGCAAGTTATCTCCTAGGAGTTTTGCAGTATATTTATTTATCGTCATAAGTCTAAGGTAATTGCTATTAAATTTTTTCCTTTGTATTTGGAATCAAATGGCATAGGGCACTCATCTGTTTCATTGTCAATCGTCCCAACACTTTCCCTTTGATCTCCTCATTTTTCCAAGGGATTCTACCTCTTAGCATCCTAATCGGGCTTTGTCACAAGCACCTGGATCTTCATCCATGGCAGTTTGTGCCCTCCTAGCTTTGCAAAATGGTATGCTAGAGTCTCCAAGTTATTCTATTCTTCCACCTTGTCTGTCAGCCCTGAAAATAGAAGAATAGTGGACAACTGTATGTCCTTTTCTAACTTCAGTTCTTCCAACTTTCTAACTCGAGCTTCAGCCTCTAGTTGGGCATTGATGGCCAGCCAAACTGCCCACAGTAGAGGCCAGCCCACTGTGGCAACTATTCATTTTTCTTTTTTGACATAGTGCATTCTGCACTGTTCCTCAAACAAGCATGTTAAGCCAGTCCCATTTGGGGCATCCACATATTCACATGCTTGTCCACAAACATCTAACACATGATCCACCCCTCCATATATAGAGATTGATGGCCAACTTGGGATTTCTCCTGCAGATGCCCCTTTCCCAAGACCCATTTCTTTGGTCTGCTGGCTGGCTTGCCAATTGTTGGTTTCCAAACTGGTCCCCATACACGAAGGGCAGGGAGAAAGTTTCACTGAAGAATGAGGCAAACTACTCCAGATTGGGTGGCCAAACAACAAGAAGTTCTTCACACCCACCTACCAGAATCTGAAAATTTTATATAGAGGACTTATCTGGGTTCAGCCACATATACTGTCCAGATGACCCTAATGACACCTTGCTCTCTCAAGTCTTTGTACTTGGAGACTCGTTCCCACTGTGGGAAGGGTGGGAAGAGTGTAAATTCCAAGGACAAGGAGAGGCTGAGGAATTTCCAGTTGCTGGAGTCCAGCTTAAGCATCAACTGGTGATCACATGCTCTCAATGACCTCCTCCAGAGTAAGTGTAGGGGAAACAACATTCCACACTACAAAAGTTCTGACAGTGTCACTCTCTTACAGAAGGGTAGAAAGATTCAAATTGATAATCTTGTCCATGAACCATAAATAAAATGTTACTGTAGACCATGTAAAGAAAAGGAAGTTGCAAAAGAATAGATACATGTATATGTATAGCTGAATCACTTTGCTGTACACCTGAAACTAACACAACATTGTTAATCAGCTATGTCCAATATAAAATAAAAATTAAAAAAAAAAGAAAAAGAAGTTGCTAGAGCATTGTAGGACCACTTCTATCAAAATAGTCACAAAAAAATCACACAATGGGGAAGACTTCTTTTCACCACAAAACACTTATTTCCTAATGATGGCAGTAAAGGAGACATAACTGGGAGAAGAACGTCTATATGCACGTTGCTTTTAGCTGTTCAAAACACATTTGTATCTATAGATCTCATTTTGACCTCATAATAATCTTATGAGGTATTCACTCAGGTATTGAAACCTTCATATGAAAAATAAAGAAATCCAGATGAAAAGAACACGAAAGGATATTGAAATGAGACATCCCTCCAAAGAGATGGCATAGCTGGCACTCTGCAGTCTCATCTTTTTCTTAGAGATGCTATTATCATATTTATTTCACAGTTTTTGTTCCTGATGACCCATATTTTATTATTATTTGAAATTTCTTCTTCTTTCTTTCTTTCTGTTTTTTTTTCTTTTGCAGTATGCGGGCCTCTCACTGTCGTGGCCTCTCCTGCTGCGAAGCACAGGTTCTGGACGCGCAGGCTCAGCGGCCGTGGCTCACGGGCCCAGCCGCTCCATGGCATGTGGGATCTTCCCGGACCGGGGCACGAACCCGTGTCCCCTGCATCGGCAGGCAGACTCTCAACGACTGCGCCACGAGGGAAGCCCTCTTCTTCTTTCTTTAAGATAGAATTTAATTTATAGAGAATGACATAAGGTTTATCTTATTTAATACAACAGCCATGTTGAATATTTTTAAAGACGATATCAAGACAAATAATAAAGTTTCCACTTCTTGAATCTTCTAAAAATTCTATATACTAGCCTACTTAAACTTCACAATACTTCTGCAGTATAGGTATTATTAACCCCATTTTAGATATTAAGAAAACATAAAAATATGAATCCAGGTTTTTATATCCTCAAAACCTGTTATTTCTGTGCTCACACATTATCTTCCAAAATGAGTTTTCAGAGCAGCTATTAAGAATGGCCCAGAACTTGAACAGCAAAGAGTTTTGAATTTATCTGTAAGTATCCTTGGCTCACCTTCAAGGAAATGTGGATTCAAAAGGAAGTATGATACATGGAAAGGCCTGATAAATGCTTTAAAATTTGGGAAATGTTTCAGCTTTTCCAAGAGGTGCATTCAACATATTTAGAGTTTCCAAGAGTCTGTAGACCTTGAACTTCAACTGTTCCCAAGAATCTAACCAGAATAAGTCTCTACTAAGTCAAGGAATATTTGCAGATCATTTTCAAAGACTCATAAACTTAAAATCCCCATCAACCCCAGCTATAACCTGTAAAGGAGTATGCTGAAGCAAATTTAATCAGATTCTGATCAACACACACACACACACACACACACACACAAACACACACAATATAAAAGGCAAAGAAGCAGGTCAAAGTAAGAATAAAGGGCAAATTCCAACCAGCTTTTCTGTATACCTGAAACTACCACAGCATTGTTAATCAACTATACTCCAATGTAAAATAAAAAGTTAAAAAAATTCCAACCAGCTGCTTTATTCTCCTTTCAAGGACATACATATATATGTAAAGAGCTTCTATTTGTTAGAGGAACCAGAAATTTAGATATTCTGCAATTTAGAAAGAACCAGAGATCTCTTTCTCAAATTATGTCTTAGTAGCCCCCCAAATATCTATCTTTTATGCTATGACAAATGCTTTCAGAAAGTTAACATGTATCAAGTTTTCTTACTATGAACACATTTTGGATGAAGGCTAAGGTATGGTTTTGGAAAGAAAGGGACATGGCAACTTCAAATCAATCTTAATGTACTTGCTACCTCAGGAAATAAAGGATATTTTTATTGACATTACTAATTATAGAGGTAAGGGAAATAAATACTTAGAATATGATTCATTATACACTATTATTTTAGTCAGCAAGTGGTCCATCAGTGTGCTAAGTAGTGGGAGGGAAATGAGGAACTAAGATAGAGACCTTGCCCTAAGTAAATTGAACAAACTTGGTGGAGCAACAAGGCTGACATCAATGAAGTTATCACTTACACTGCTGCTGATATAGAGTGAATATTCTCTTTCCCAGGAAATCACAACCTAAATTGGACAAATAATCTACTGTGTGAAACAATCAGAAATGCACCCAAGTGGACATACAGGACTAGCAGCCTGTCATGACTAATATAATGAGTGCTTTGAGTCATATTCAGACATCCTGAAATGTTTTAACAGAACCTTTCTGGAGTAGGTGGATGCTTAAAAGAGGGAAGTGGGAGGTGGGGTACAATTCTGTTACTCCTCCCTGCTCTTTTGATCTTGCTTTATCTGATGGTCTGTGGACTCTCTTGTCCTTTCTAATCCATTGACAGAGGATCCTAAACAATCATAACAAGAAGTGCTGATATTCTAGACCTAAATCCCTTAGATACAACATCTTCCACTGCTCAGCATTTGAGATAAGCGATGTCTGTGCCTGTCTTCCTGCCAGCTTTCTCTCACTACAGGTTATTCCTTTTTCTTCTTTGAGCCTCTGTGCTTTACATTGCCTAAGGATAAGCCTGGCACTTTTTACCATCGATGATCCAATTAGCAGAGAAGGGAGCAACTCAGCTTGCAACAACACACAGACTCTGGTATGAGCCCCACAGAGAAAAAGCAACACTTTAGACACTCTTTATGCATAGCTGCCTATCTATTCTCTCTGTGATCTTAGAACAAAGACTCAGGGAACCATGTTAGCTGCCCAAGGTTACCATTCAAGTCTGGAACGGATGGAAATGGAATCATGTATGTTTCTATTGGTGCAGGTTCACGAACTACCTACCACAATCTGGACCTTTCTAACAGCCATTTACCATTTTTTTTTAGACTGGGCAATAGAAAAAGAGAATTTTACATGAGGATAAAATTCCCAGGAGCGAATGTATTTATACACTGAACTAAGAGGTACCAATATAACTTCTCACATTTTTTAATCCCAAAACTCAGGAAATTCTTCTTCCTGTATATAAACTGCCTGTAGGTTGAAGATGAGGAGACTGTGGTCTTCTTTTTGGAATAGATCAGAATTCAAAATCATCTTAGTTCATTCAATTTTTTAAGAAGAATTGCTCATGCAACAGTATTTGTTCAGAACTGGAAGAGATGCAAAGAAACACAGGATTCCTTTCCTGTCCTCTAGGGCTATATGTTTAGATGAGATGCTTAGCATTTACACATTCTCAATTTGTAGTTTGTAGACATCAGTTGACCTAGTGATTTTTAAGCGGGGGCAGTACCACCCCCCACCAGATATTTTGGGGGGTTTTCTTTGTTTGTTCTCTGTTTTTTAATGATTGGAGTGTTATAATCTGGTAAGGGAAGTTGTGGTGGTACAGAAATCACCTTAAGGATCAAAGATGCTAAATATCTTGTAAGCCTCTTCAAAAGAAAACAAAATTGTCTAATCAAAATGTCAAAAGCAACCCTCCCACTCATACTTGAGAGGGCACTGTGTAGACTTTTCGCATCAACCTGAAGCTCTTTGCCTTAGCCTTTCCCCTTGACCCATTATTTAAAACAGCAAAGCAGAACTTCTGTGTTGGGGGCTGTATCAGCCAGCTTAGGTTAAGCTAAGATGCAATAACAAACAAGCCAACAATCTCAATGACTTTTAACAATAAGTTTTGTTTCTCACTTATACCTCATGTTCATTTTGGGGACTCTTAGGACTCTCATCCATGTAATCTTATATCTTGGATCCAGGCTAAAGGATAAACTCTCTCTGGGACATTTTCAGTTGGGAGTCAAAAGAGGATGTGGTGAAATCATGAGAGGACTCTAAAACTGCTTGAAAGCAGTATGCATCATTTCCACTCACATTTCATTGATTAAAGCTAATCACAAAGCCAAGTTTGACATCAGTAAAGCACAAATGTATAAATTATTTTTCAGAGAGATGCAGCAAATATTTTGAACAAAAATACAATTTACTTTAGAAGGAGTGGTGGGAGAGGTTTTTATTATAACAGAAATTCTTTAAAAAGGGCTCTAGAAAGAAAATCCACCTCTGATCACTAACCCAGAACAAATTAATTCTCTGACCCCTTTGGATTCAACCTTCAGAAGAAAAAAGTGAAAACCCTCTAGAAAGAATAAAAATCAGGTCAATTTTTTCTATGCCAAAAATACACATTTTTATTGAGACATAATTTACCTATAACATTGTGTAAGTTTAAGGTGTACACTGTGCTGATTTGATATATTTATATATTGTAATGTGTTTACCATCAGAGCTTAAGCTAACACCTCTATTGTGTCACATAATTATCATTTCTTGTTTGTGATTAGAGCATTTAAGATCTAGTCTCTTAGCAAGTTTGATGTTTATAATAAGTACTGTTGTTTATAATCACTGTGCTGTGGATTTGATCTCCAGAACTTATTTATCTACTGGTTGCAAATTTGTACCCTTAAACAAAATCTCCCCAATTCTCCCAACTCCTATCCCCTGGTAACTACCACTGTCCTCTCTGTTTTTATGACTTTTTTTTTTGATTCTACTGTAAGTGATACAATATAGAATTTGTCTTTCTTTGTCCGGCTTATCTCACTAAGCATAATACCCTCAAGATCCACTTACAGTATCACAAATGCTGGGATTTCTTTCTTTGTCAAGGATAACTAATTTTCATTGTAGAGATATATCACATCATCTTTACCCTTTCATCTGTTGATGGATATTAAGGTTGTTTCTCTATCTTGGCTATCATGAACAATGCTACAATAAACATGGGAGTGCAGATATTTTTTGATATCCTGTTTTTATTTTCCTTGAATATGTATCCAGAAGTGAAGTTGTTGGATTAAATGACAGTTGCACTTCTAATTTTTTTTAGGAACCTCATATAGTTTTCCATATTGGCGAAACCAGTTTATATTCCCACCAACAATGCACAAGGGTTCCCTTTTTCTCCACATCCGTGCCAATACTTATCTCTTGTCTTCTTGTTGATAGCCATCCTAACAAGTGTTAGGTGATATCTCATTGTGGTTTTGATATGCATTTCCCTGATGATTAGTGATGTTGAGCATCTTTCATGTATCTGTTGGCCATTTCTATTCTTTGGGAAACACACGTCTATTTTTTCTCTGCCCATTTTTAAATTGGATAATTTGGGTATTTGTTGTTGTTGCTGTTGAAGTTATATGAGTTCTTTATACATTTTAGATATGAACTCCTTATCTGATATATGGTTTGCAAATGTCTCCTCCCATTCCATAGGTTGCCTTTTCATTTGTTAAGTGTTTCTTTTGCTGTTCGTAAGGTTTTTAGTTTGATGTAATAGTAGTTTTTAGTTTGATGTAGTAGAAAAAACTGGTCATCTCCAACATCTTTTCTTCTCTGTTCCTCTGCTTTTACTGACAAATCAGATTTACCTCCTAATTCTATCAGTGATACTATCATTATCCCAGTTATGCAGTCTTAAGTTTTTGCATTGTCTTTGTATTACATAAATATTATTTGTATTTTTTTCTTAACCTTCCTTTGCCTTCACTCATCTCCATCCAAATACTCACAACTTCCTGTTAATTATTCAAGCACATTTTCTCTTTTTATCTGTCCCTAGGCATAGGGGTCAAAACCACTTATTTTCCAAATGAGAAAAGTATCTTGCATGCAAGAAATAGAATAGTTAAATCATCTTTATAGAAAAGTTTAAGGGCTATGAATATGAAATTGTTTTTATATGTTATTAACATTAATGTTTATTATTAAAAATTTTAATAGTCTCATTTTAAAGCATTGACAATATGGTACATGAACAATGACATTATAGCTGCTAGATTAATTCTACAGTCATTATACAGTACATTGACAATACTAAATAGACACACTCAGTTGGCACATTTAATGATATCACTAACATTTTTGTACATGACAGAATTTGATTAATGGGGATAAAAATCTCTAAGTCATATTTTCTGAAAGAACTTAGTAGCTGTGATTATAAATGGGTAAATCTCAAAAATCTTTCAACTACCAAAAATGATTCAGAGTACATAGAAATTATTTTGACAAGCTTGTGCTTACAATGTTATCCCTTGTAGATTCACACTTATTAAAAAAGTCTTATTAAATAATATGTGTAATTTATGCTAGTTTTCAGTTTGATTCAAAAAAACACAATTTTTCCTCATACTCTTTATAGCTTTTACTTGTCTAAATTGAATATGATTTCTCATGGATATTATTGTGATGTATGATTTTGGGATTTTTCATTCTTTTGAAATTTTGAGATAGGAAAGTTGTAATTCTGATTTTACAACCTTCTTACAGGAAATAAAGAATTTAAATATAACAATCTCCAAAGTTGCATTGTTTTAAAAGAATGAAATAAATAAGAGTTAAATAAAATTCTTAACTTTTTAATGTTATGAATACTAGAGTACTGACACATCAATCAAATTTAGATTTAAAATATAAGCTAGTAATGATTATTGTGCTTTGGATTATCGTTGCAATTTTATAAGCACTTATTGTCTCAAAAAAGGTGTAATGTTCTTCTTGGTGTTATTTAGCTAGCACAAAATCTCTTCATATTCACTTTGACTGTAAATCTATTTACTTTTATTCATCCCTTGAAAGTTATTCATCCTTTAGATCACTATGGTGTTTTACTTTTCTTTATGTCTTGTCTTTACCCCTTACTGGCTGTATGCTGTCTGGTAATCAATGAACCTCTCTTCCTTACATTCCTCATCTATTAAATAAGCAAAACATATGAAGTTCTTAGAAAAATTCCTGGCAGAACTTTACATAAGCTCAGGGTGATAAGCTTTGTTACTGATGTGACAGGTTTACTTTTTTTGCATAGGTTACCATAAAGTTATTACCCTAATTTATAGCTGAGAAAACTGAGGCTCACACTAGTCCAGAGACTCACTTATGTTGAGGAGAAAAGCTGATTTGAACCTATGTCTATGTGGTCCCAAGCTTATTTTGCCCTCTGATGCTCAAGATCAACATATTTTGTTCTCAAACTTAGAAAAATAAGAACTTAGAAAAAAATGATAGATTTCAAAATTAAATTAATTCAAAATTAGGAATTTTGAGGATACCGCTAAAACTTCATCCCATACATTTTTATTTAACCACAGATTGTCCTTTTACTATTATTTATATAATATTTTCCTAAGTGGTATGTCTCATTTCCCGAGGTAGGTTGTAAACTTTCTGAGGGAAGAGGCTACATGATATACTCTTTGGTATCATTTGCAGTGCTTAGTAAAATATTATGATGATAACTTCAATATAAATATGTTTTTAATAGTTTAAATAGATTCAGTTTATCTTAGAACAATACTATGATGTAGACAGGAAAGGTAGTATCTTTATTTTACTGATAAGAAAATTTAGAGAGAGTGAGGTCAAAGAATTTATCTAAGAACATACAATTTGGTCAAAGAAGCCTGGATCCAACATTAGCAGTAAATCCTCAGTAAATATATATTGAACAAAGAAATTCATCTTAGGGAAGTGTTGTGAGTACAGAGCAAAAACAGAAGAGTAGCTTAATGAATTTACAAAATAGTCAAAGATTTTAATACTTTTAGGACTGGAGGTTATTTCCCTCCAGAAATTTCAAATGACATCCTCCTCCTCCTCCTCCTCATCATCATCGTAAGCAACAACTTTCATCTATTTAGTGTTTATGATATCCTAGCACTACATTAAGCACGTGCATGCGTTATGTTATCTAATACTCTTTATTCATATACCTATCATATCATAAGTGAGTTTTCACGAAAGAGTGAACTTTAAGAGCAACTCAGCATCCCTTCCCAGTCTACACCCTACCAGAAGTAACCACTATCCTGACTTCTAACATCACAGATTAGTGCTGCTTATATTTGAATGCCATATAAATGGGATTATATAATCTGTGCTCTTTTGTGCTTAGCTTCTTTCTGTAAACATTATGTTTGTAAAATTTCCTCCACATTGTTACATATAGCAATAATTTATTTATTATCATTGTTGTATAACATTTCATTTTGTTTTTCGACTGCTTCCTAACATACTACTCTAAAATGAAGTGACTTAAAGAACAACCATTTTTACTATATCTCATAATTTTGTGGGCCAAGAAGTTGGGCAGAGCTTGGCTAGGAAATGTTCCTGTCCCATATGGCATCAACTGAGGTCACACATTGATTGGTATGTTACCAATAGATGGGCTTGTCTGGAGGATTTAAGAAAGAGTTCTCGAATTCTAGCCTCTTGATAGAAATGGCTAGAAGGCTGGGCTTAGCTGGGACTGTCTTATTATAAATTAAAAACTTCTGTGAAAGACACCATTAAGATGTTAAGAAAATAAAAAGACAAACCACCAATTGGAGAAAATATTTGCAAATCACATATCTGATGTGATAGGTGGAATATTGCCCACTCCCTCAATGTCCCTGTCTTAATCTCTGAAACCTGTGAATATGTTACTTACAAGACAAATGGGGCTTTGAAGATGTGACTTAGTTAAAAACCTTGAGTTGGGAGAATATTCTGGATTATCTGGTAAGCCCAATCTAATCGCAGAGATCCTAAATGCAGAAAACGTTTCCCACTAGAGTCACAGAGAGGGAGACTAGGTAAGAATGGTCATAGAGATGCGATATTGGGGCTGTGAAGATGGAGGAAGGGAGATATGAACCTAGGAATCTGGGCAGCCTCTAGAAGCTAGAAATTCAAGGAAATGGATTCTCCCATAGAGCATCAAAGAAAGAATAGACTCTTGGTGACCCCTTCATTTTAGCCCAGCAGAATTCCTGTAAGACTTCTGACCTACAGAACTACAAGATAACAAATTTTTGTTGTTCCAAGTCACTAAGTTTATGAAAATCTGTTATTGAAGCAACCAAAAACTCATACATGTGATGAAAGAGTTGTATGCAAAATATACAAAACAGTAATTCAACAATGAGAAAACAAAAACCCAATTAAAATATGGGCAAAAGATCTACATATATATTTCACCAAAGAAGATACACAGAAGCCCAGTAAGCATATGAAAGGATGCAGAGCATTATTTGCCATTAGGGAGTGCAAATTAAAACCACAATGAGATACCATTACCCACCTAATAGAATAACTAAAATCCATCCAATTTCTGGCAAGAATTCAGAGAAGCAAATGCTCTCGTCATTGCTGATGGAAATGCAAAATGGTACAGACACTTTGGAAGATAGTTTGGAAGATAGTTTTTGTTACAAAACTAAACATAGTTTTACCATATGATCCAGCAATAACACACTTAGGTATTTACCCAACTGATTTGAAAATTTATGTGCACACAAAAACCTGCACATGAATGTTCATAACGGCTTTATTCATAATCTCCAAAAACTGGAAGCAACTAAGATGTTCTTCAATAGCTGAATGGATAAACAAATTAGTATATCCATACAGTGGAATATTATTCAGATATAAAAAAATATGAGCTAGCAAGTCATGCAAAGACATATTCAAGTCTTAAATGCATTTTACTAAGTGAGAGAAGCCAGTCTGAAAAGGCTACATACTGTATGATTCCATTTGTATGGCATTCTAGAAAAGACAATACTGTAGAAATGGTAAACAGATTGGTGATTTCCAAGGGCTCAGGGGAGAGAGGGTAAATAAGTGAAGTACAGGGGATTTTTTAGGGTGGTGAATTCATTCTGTATGATATTATAATAAAGAATGCATAGCAACATTCATGTGCCAAAATCCATAGAACTTGTTGGCACAAAGAGTGAAACTTAATGTGTACATATTTTTAAATATCCTTTAAGAGGTTAGGGAAATCTCAGGATGGACTACTGGATGTGACAAATGATCTAAGTGTATTACAACTTCATTGAAGTGGGTGGCAGGGGAAAGATGCTGAACTAAATAATTTTGGAAATGAGTGGAGTCTTTAATACTAAAGGCCAAAGGAACTGTACATAATTATTGCACTCTAGTTGATAAAGTTACTTCGCTCTGCAGTATAGGTTAACAATTCTGAAACCACTATACATCTATACTGAAACTGAAAAATTAAGTTAAAAGATGGTGAAAAGTGGGGTCCAATTTTCCTAATATTGGAGTGAGATGCTACAAAAAAGCAAAGGAAGAAACTAGAATGATCCATGCGATAATGAGTCACGTAATATAGTTATTAAGAATGATAACTGGGATCCTGGGAGAGAAAAAGGACATTATGTCAAAACCAAGAAAATCTACATAAGGTATAGACTTTACTTAACAATACTGTATCAATATCTGTTCATTAGTTGTGACAACCATACTATACTAATGTAAGATGTTAATAAGAGGAGAAATGGGGTGTAGGCTATGTGAAAACTCTCTGTATTTTCTAATCAATATTTCTCTAAAGCTAAACTATTCTAAAATTAAATTTTTACTTTAAAAACCATGAAAGATAATTTATAGATCCAGTAAACAATATACTTCATGCCTCTCAAAATTATAGAAAATTAAGCAAAATGAATGAGACTTTGAAATAAATTGCTTAAAATCCTCAAAGAGATATAAGAGGAAATAGTGTTTAAGAAAAAAAAAAAAAGGGAATTTCTAAAACCAGTTCAGGAAGATGTGAAAAAAGAGCCAACACATGTTATTTAGAAAGACATGGCCTTAGTCAATTAGTTTGACTCAACTAAAGAAATTTTTCAGACACCCTCAGGTCTTCCTTGATTTGGTTGCTATGCTCACTGTGATCTTGATTAAATTCTATGGGCAGTGTTAAGGAATTTAAGCAGGTGAGTGTCATGTGCTATATCTTGTTCAGGATTGGGTTGAATTTAGGAAAGCTAAAGAGTGGGGAATTAGATAAAGGTTTTCCTAATACTTCAAGTGCAAACACATTACATATAACAAAGGTTGAAGTAATAAGAAGATGGAAAGGAGAGTATGAATTTTAGACATATTGAACAGGTAGAATCAACTCATCTTGGTGATTGTATATTCAGGTAACTGAGAAAGAAGGGTTATGTATCAAGTATGACTATGTTAACAATGAATCTCTTAACTGAAACAAAATACGTACATTCATTGATTCATTGCAGAGACAGTTATTATGCACCTATTATAAACCCATGCATAAAGTTAGGTCCTTGAGATAAAGCACTGAATAAGACAAGTGCAGTTCCTGCTCTCATGGAGCTCACAGTCAATTTGGGAAAGCATATAGTAACACATAATTATGTAAACAAGGCTTAACATGAAATATGCTATGAAAAAGTGCTTTTACGGATTAATAAGGTGATGATATCAACAGTGAGGGTTAGAGGAGCTTTGCTGAGCAATGGAAGAAGTAGGAAAAGAAAAGAATGTTATGACGATTCTCATTTTGGAGGCTTTAACATAGAGCTTTTGATGTAAATTTCCTCTTGATAAATAAAAGATGCCCACGTTTCCTTCAGTCACGTGAGGAACACTAAAATTCATTTTGTATCACAGGTTGCCAGTATCACCCCTAGTCCATGTAGATCATGACATTTTAGTGCTTATCACACACAGAAAAAAAAGAAAAGAAAAAATCATAGAAGAATGGAGCAAGCATTAGGGAGGGTAAACATTTGGATGGGGAGCCATGTTGGCACCATAGTTCGTTTTTTGTTTGTTTTGCTTTTGTCTTTTAGAGAAGCCATTCTCATTGTTTCTCGGATGAAGGAGACAAGAGTCCCCTAGAGGCAGATACACTGACCTCAAGAACTGTAGAGTCTCTTCCAGCATCTGAAAACATAGGCACCTGCTTTCCCTGATCCCCACCTTACAAACAATGCCTTCTCTCTTCCAGACTAAATTTTTCCCCTATCTTTAGCTCATAACCCAATCCAGATTCCTGGTTTAAAAGCTACATTTCTAAAGACTATATTGTCAGGAAATGATAAAACAGGAAGTAGAAAAAATTCCAAGTATGGAGAGAATTTTCTTTTTCTGTAATTCTAACTCTCTCTTAGCCATTAGCACTGGTTCTAAAATTGAGATAATAAGCAATTGTACAGGGTTGTTTGAGGGTTACATGAAATAGTGCATGTAAAGTTGTTAGCAGAACAAGGAACCAAATGTCAGCTGTGATTATAACTATTATTAGTATCATTATTGTTATGCAACCATTATCCCCATCATGACCTTAGGAAGTTGTATGTAAAAGGTGGATTCCTTATTTCCCCAATCAGTTTCTTTCCTCTTATTTCCAAGTAAATTTAAATATTTACGTACTTTCAAATAGCTTTTTTGTTGGGGGGGAATTATTTGTACAGATTTAATTTTTTTTTTAACTTGTATTGCCTCATTTAGGAAAATGCAGGGTAATGGGAAAATAAAACACTTCTATATCTGGCGACAAACCGAAATTAATGTTTATAAAACAGATCAACTTTAGAGGAAACTTTTTCATTAGATGCATGAATAGCTCTTGCAGCCTATTTTGTGCATAGAGTCCAGATGAGGCCTGGAAAGCCTTGTCACATAGGCCAACTCCAAAGTCACAAGTCACCTGGGAAGACTGTTTTCCATAGACTCCATATGGAGGCCACCTAGTTGAAGATAACTTCCTTTATCAATAGTGGTCGTAGGGGGAAGATGAGCTGTACCATTCTGTCACTGGAAGATCCAGCAGGAAGCTGCATGGCTGAAACATTTTTGGTGGGTAAGGAGTATCTCATCATTCCTGGAACAGCTGTCACACACAAGGTAAATGGGGTGAGCCAGCATGGCAGACTTGGAGTAGCATCTGGGCTCTTCACCTCCTGGGGTCCTGGTTGAGTCGGTAGGAGTTCATGGGGTTCTCAGGGGCATGTTAAGCTCAAGAGCATTTGATTCTAGTAATTACCTGGGAACCATCTGACTAATCTGCACACCTAACATACAGTGTTGAAGACATTATTTCTAGGGAGTGATAAATGGCAACTACTTAATTGTTTGGAGAAAAGGTGGTGTAGTGTCAATTTGGCCTGGTTCCCAGTCTGGATAACCATGAGTGCCTTCCAAAACAGCATCAATAATAACACTCTGTAGACAGCTAGACCCCATTCCATTGATATTTCCTAGAGGCAGTATTTCTCGTATATTCTCAGGGGAGGGCTAATATAGTATTCCTAATCTATTTTTCCCACTAGGGAAAATTAGATATATGAAAGCAAAGGCAAATGTTCAAAGTCATACAATGAATATCAATGCTAGAGGCAAAAATGAAACTCAGGTGACCAGCCCCTTAGTAAGCTAGATTACATGAGAATAAATGGCTTAGGATATTGAATTTGAAGAGGCTTTTTGTTTGTGTGTTTGTTTTTTCCTGAAATGGGAGTGAGGAAGGATGTTGGGTGTTGGGTTCTTACAAACACCTAGCACAGTCCCTTGTGAACGCTAAGTGAATCAATGCTCATTTCCTTCCCCTACCTTTCCCTCCTCTTCCTTACCTTTCTCCTTTGAATTTTCATCTCTGGAAAAAATACTTCAATCTCAGCTAAATCCTCCAATGATTCTCTCCTAGAATTAAACAAAATATTTCTCTCTCCTTCCTTTTTCCCTCCCTCCCACTCCCTTCTCTCTCCTAATTCCATCCCCCACAGGTATTCAAGGTGACAGAGATGGTATCTGGGAAAAAGCTAACTGATCAAAGTCAACAGATGGTGATGCAGAACAACAGATCCTAGAAGATAAGAGAGCGTCCCTTTCTTCATTGGCCTTTGGAAACTTGAGAAAAGGGGAAAATCACTCCTGCAGGTTAGTGTTTGATTTTCACAACTTCATGTTTCTCTCCTTCTTGGCCAGTCCCACCACCTGCCCGTGCCTGACTTGACAGAGTTAAGGTTTGCCTGACAGGAAGTGCTGAAAGGATGTCGACAGAAAAGTTCCATAGTGGAGCACGCTGTGCTCACAGCCAGAGTTTTCTCACACACCTGTCCAATTAAGAATCTGGACTCATCCTGAATAAATTATATTGCCGCTTTTACTCTGAAGTGAAAGAAGATGCTGTGTGGTCCTGTTTGAGCCAGACTCCTCCTGGGACCATGGGAAATGCACCTGGCCCAACGACCGAGCAGAGTGGTACTCATCTGTTCCATCCAGGTGTGCAGAGAGCTCCACGGTTGCATCAGTACATGCCACCTGGCAACAGCCTGGGAGAGGACCAAATGCTTGCTCCCCAGCAGATCTCTGTGCTCAGAATTTTTCTTCAGTGGTCAATTATCTGTACTGGTCTCCATGAGGTCTGAAATGTATTTCTGCTAAATGGTAAGGAATCCTACACACTAGCCAACTGGTTCAAGTTTGAAGCTGTCATCATTTTTAGTTGTCTTCTTCAAGGGTGGACACTTTCAGTAAATTTCAGTGAATTTAGAAGTGCCAAAATACAGAAATTCTTGTAATGTTACTAATGTCTTAATGCTTCATGGTTTGTGCTCACCTTCATGATCATATGCCACATTAGCGACAATGCCCTTCCCTCTTTCTATGTTTGTACACACACACACACACACACACACTGACACACACACACATGGACACACAAATCTACTTGCCATCAAGGAGGATAGCACTGTGTTAGCCACAATTGGGGGTGTTTCCACAGTATAGTTTGGAGTGAGGAGGACCCAGTTTAAATCCAAGTTGTGTTTATGACCAAGATCCTGACTGAGGAAGGATTCAACAGGAAGGAATAAATGTGAGGTGCATAACTTTGGTCCAATGACAATGCTTCAGACATCGGGAAGAGCTAGAGGTTCCTAGCAAAATGTAATATCTGCTACTCAAATTTGTTCACTGATTTAACTTCCATAAACTTAGGGAAAAGAAAACAAAAACAAACAGCCACGAGTAAGAAACTGTAAAAACTAATTAACTCAACTTATGTGAGAATGGAGTAGGCAGGATAGTGTAACTCTGTCACTTATTTAATAAAATGAAACAGAGATGGGAGGGACCCATTTCATGTTGAAGATCCTCGGCTTCCAGGTATCTAAAACTGTCTCTCCTGACCATTCTCCACCCACGTAAGTGCATTAGTGATCACAGCTCTGCAGGCCAAAAGGGCATGCGTGTGTGTGTGTGTGTGTGTGTGTGTGTGACAGTCTTGGAAGTAGCAGCTCTGGGACCATGAGTCAGGAGCCTCCTTGATGTGAATCTTCATAATGACACAGCAGTGAGGATACTGAGACACCCCCCGGTAGTCATAGCAGCAGCAAAGTCCCCATCATGGAAGACAATAGAAAGTGATGGGTCAGGAGTCATGCAGAGCTTGTGAAATAGACAGGAAATTCCCAGACATGGCTGAAGGTGTTGCTTCAATAGCAGGTGGGGCTCAAGTCATAAATACATGATATACTCCCTCATGTTTTATTCCCAAGTAGATATGTCCTAAAGAAAGAGTATTAGCCATGGAATAGTGAAATGTTAGGGTTCAAAATTGCCTGAGAAAATTCAAGAGAAATGCAGTGAACTATTGAAGGTCACATAGCCTATAGAGGTAATGCTGTGAGTAAAAACACAGCAATTGTGTCTCTTGGTGAATTAATCTTCTTGTTGCATTTGTGCAGGATATTTTTTTCAACGCCTTAAAGTACAACACCTATGAGTGGCAAGGTAGCTCAGTGTTTATAAGCATGGTCTGAAAGCTGACTGCCGGGGTTTGAATCCTGGCTTCACCTGTTACTAGCTGTGTGACTTTTCACAGTCCTTTACCCTCTCTGTGCTTCAGTTTCCCTGGGTATAGTAATAGAACCACATCATAAAGTTTTAGAATAAAATAAATTCTTATGAGTAAATCTCTTAGACAGAAGTTTATGAGTAAATCTCTTATACAAAGGATTGAACTGTTTTTGGTCTCAACGTCATTCTAGAAGCAGTTATAGAGCTCTAACATTTCTAACTCAATGGATAAAAAACAAGGACATAAAGTTTAAGTAACTTGGAAGAAAATAGCTATAGACACCCACCATACACATACACTTAAAGGTGACTGCCAGTTAAGAGTCAAGAATGACACCTAAGAAAGAGTTCAAAATAAACCAGAACTATATGTGACCCATTGATGATTTTAAGTCATAATGTGCCAAAAGAATGGAATAGACCTCTAGGAAGTCAGCAAGCGTTGCTATCATTGTCAAATATATTTACAAAAATATTTTATTGAAGTGGTAGAAAGTTAAAATTATTGAATTGTTGAGTCTCCAAGCAGAATTTTAGGAAGTGTTTATTTTTTTATTAACTGCAGACCTTCGTATCCATCATTCCTATTATTTAAGTCAACTTAGAAGGAGTGGCAATCACTGCTTTTCATCACAGAGTGCTTTGCAAAATTAGTCATGCAGCAGGGCATTGTCAAGCAGATTCAGTTCTCCCTTAGAAGATTTCATTTATTTATTCATTTACAAGACTTTTATTGAACTCCTACTATTTACGGACACAGTGAACAAGGAGCTGGGGACATAAGGTTACTGCCAACAGTGAGTACCCAGCGTTGAGGAAAAAAGAGTTGCCACCAGAAAACTAGAGCACAGCTGGACAAATGCTCTGATGGAAGAACACAGGAAATAGCAATCATGACTGGTGTGTGTGTAAGTGGGGGCCCAGGTCTGGGACAATTTTCAAGGGAAGGAAGGAGCAAAAGGGACATAAGGCCTGATCTGGGTTCTTATGGATGAGTGGCAGTCAGCCAGGCATAAGGAGTGAACGAAGAATATTCCACACAAGGGAAGCCCTATGAAGTCAGGGAGGCAAGAATGAGCATGTATGCTTTGGGAGAGTCTATGCAGCTCAGTAACTGGACACTGGGTGAGAAGAAGGTGGGGAGAGATGAGACTGCAAAGGTAGGTGTAAGGAAGACATAAGATCATGAGGAACCTTGTGTGCAGTCCAAGTGGTTTGGACCTCACTCATTGGAACCTAAGGCAAGGAAGTAATAAATACTGGAAACGTTTGTGGTCAAAGTAGAAGTTTCGGGTGCTTGACAGAGAACAGCTTATTGACCTCAGTGATGTGGAGCATGCAGCAGAGCGTAGTGAAGCCAGACTGCCTGGGTTAAAGCTGGGCCCAAACTTAGTAGCTCTATGACCTTGGTCACATTGTCTAAGCGTTTTGTGACTCAGTTTTCTCATCTGTAAATAGCACTTTTGCCGAGGGCTGTTTAGAGGATGCAATAAGTCTGTACATGTACAGCTATTAGAACAGAGCAAGGCATGTAGTAAATATTTGATAAATGTGAGCTGTTACTATTAATACAACATCACTCTGATTGGAGACTATGGAGATCCTTTGGTGTAAACTGGGAACTTTAGCAAAAGCTGTGGGGGAAAGACCAACTCTGTCCTACAGAACTGAGGAAGGAACATCAGTAGCAGAAGCAACATCATCTACAACAAATAAACATCCACTGAGCATTTGTTACTCCAAGGAAAGGACTTAGTTTGATGGAGGAAGTTGGCTTGCTACATGGCTAGTTACTGAAACAAAATAAAGAAATCAGCTATTTTAAATTTCCTTAGATATCTGTATTTAAAGCTTTTAAAAAGTAAATGTAATATGTTTCTAATACAAAATTTTAAAAGAATGAAAGGTAATAAAATTAAAAAGGAAAAACCTCCCTCTTTTCCCTGCCTGGCCTCCTGGAGGCATCCTTTCTTCCTTTGAGGTAACTAGTTTTTATTTTGTTTTCTTTTGTTTTGCTTTGTTTTTCCATCTTGGTGCTCCCCTGTCTAGGAATGATGTATCATTTTACACACAGAGACAAAACACATATGAACACAAACTGATATTGATAGAATGTATTATATATAAATAATATACACTGAAATGTAACTGTTTAAAAATGAAACAAGAGGGGACTGAGGCAGGATCAAGATGGCAGAGTTAGAGCACATGGAGCTCACCTCCTCCCAAGAATACATCAAAAATACATCTACATGTTGAACAATTTTCACTGAAAATTAACTGGAAACTGACAAAAGAACTCCTGTGCAACCAAGGCTGTTAAGTCAGGTGCACCCGTAATTGGGTAGGAAGGAAAGAAAAGCAACTGGGTCAGGACCTGTTTCTCAGAGGAAAGGGGAGATACCATGGGAAGACATCCATCCTGAGGAGTGAGCAGGTCAAGCCACACTTTGTACCTCTGTCCTGGGGTCCTATGTGGAGGAGACAACCCCCTTGGCTGGTTGGAGGGCTGCCAGGACAGATAGAAGGGCTGTGGGAAGGCTGAAGAGTATGCACGTGCTGGTTAGCCTGTGAGGCAGAGTGGAGAGAGGTCTTCTCTAGTGGCTGCCCCACCGCACATCCCAGCACAAGCTGAGCGAATGCTCCATCCCCGCTCACTCCATACCACGGCACAGCCCTGGATCTGGGGCATCCACAAGTGAGGAAGAGTCTCAAGTGTGGGACGCAAAGGTGACCGTTGCCAGGGTGGAACTTGGGTGGGGTGTGGTAGCCATTGTTAGCGCTTACTCAAGCAGTGCATCAAAAGCCCCCCAGATTTCTGAGGGCAGCTACCCCACTACAGTGCACACTCCAATGCATGCTGAGAGTCCACGCAGGCTCTGCTTGCCCTGAGGAACAATTCCATAATAGATGAGAATGGTGGAGGCTGGAAATAGTGATCAACTGTGGGCAACAAAGGGAACTTTCCCCCAAGACTCAGCAGAGCCACGGGTGCTTGAACAGGCAGACCTTTGTCTGCGCATGGACCCCACTTTTTCAGCACTTGCCTTTCTGCAGCATGGGTCCCGGTGATGGGAGAGGGAAAAACAGATGCTTAAAGAGAACAGAACCCGCTCAGGCCAGATCCTCAGGGCTTCTGCTCCAGCCACTGGGGAACAGACTCTACCCTCCCCATAGAGAGGTGACAGCCACTGAACAGAGAGGAAGTTCCACTTCACACCAAGCTCCAGCATAACTCCCCCTTCCCCAGCCCCACCCCATACCAAGGTGACAGCTGCCAGCACATCCTGAGGAAAGACATGACTGACATCCACATCAAATCCTGCCCGATCAGCAAAGGTACTGGGCACATACAATCTACATAGGGACACCCTCACATAACAACACCCCTTCAAGACACAGACTGATAACTGTTTCACCTAAATTCATAGAGGCAGAGAAAATTAAGCAAAATGAAAGGGCAGAGGAACTACTCTCAACTGAAAGAGCAAGAGAAAACTCCTGAAAAAATAAATAATGATACAGAAATAAACAATTTACCAGATAAAAAATTCAAAATATTGGCAATAAAAATGTTAACTGAATAATTAAGGGAAAGAACTGATGTAAACAATGAACACTTCAACAAGAAACTAGAAAATATATTTTAAAAAAACAGAAATGAATTAATAGCTGAAATTAAAAAAAAAACACTAGAAGGAATGAATAGCAGACTAAGTGATACAGAAAAATGCATAAGTGATCTGGAAGATAGAATAATAGAATTTACCAATCAGAACAGCAGAAAGAAAAACAAATTTTTTTAAAATGAATGCATTTTAAGAGATCTGTGGGATAGGAGTATAAACACTCACATGATAGGAGTCCCAGAAGGAGAAGAGAGAGAAAAGGGGACAGAAATGTATTTGAGGAAATTATGGTTGAAACCTTCCCTGAAGAAGGCAACAGATATTCAGATACAGGAAGCACAGAGGGTACCAAACAAGATGAACCAAAACAGACCCAACCCAAGACATGGCAAAATTTAAAGATAACAGAATTCTAAAGGCAGCAGGAGAAAAACAAAGAGTCATATACAAGGGAATCCCTCTAAGGCTATCAGCTGATTTCTCTGAAGAAACTTTGCAGGCCAGAATGGAGAGCCATGATATATTAAAAGTGTTGAAAGGGAAAAAACTTGCAACCTAGAATACTCTACCCAGCAAGATTATCATTTAGAATAGAAGGAGATGTAAAGAAATTATCAAATAAGCAAAAACTAACAGTTCATCCATAGTAAACCTATAGTATAAAAATGTTGAAGGGTCTTCTCTGAGTGGAAAAGACCTAAGAATCTATAGGAAAGAGGAAATCCCACTCAGAAAGGCAGATATATAGTAAGAACTGAACATCATCACTTAAATAAACCAGTGTCTATCAACAGATGAAGATTTTATATATGATATATATATGGAATATTATATATGTATATGAAATACTATATATGTATATGGAACATTACTCAGTCATAAAAAAGAGTGAAATTCTGCCTTTTACAGCAGTGTGGATGAACCTAAAGAATATTATAGCTAGTGAAATAAATTATAAAGACAAATACTGAATGATATCACTTATATGTGGAATCTAAAAAATAGTACAAACAAATGTATATAGCAAAACAGAAACAGACTCACAGATATGGAAAGCAAACTAGTGGTTACCAGTAAAGAGAGGAAAGAGGGGTTGTCCACATTAAGGGTAAGGGATTAAGAGATGCAAACTACTGTGTATGAAATACCTAAGCAACAAGGATATATTGTATAACCCAGGGGATTATAGCCATTATCTTGTAATAACTCTAAATGGACTATAATCTGTAAAATACTGAATTATTATGCTGTACACCTGAAATTAACATAATATCATAAATCAAATATACTTCAATTAAGAATAAATAAATGCATAAATAAAAATTATAAAATTCAGAAAGCTTTCTCCAATCATCAGCACCTAAAGTGCCTTGAAATCAAGATTGAACATTGATTCTTATCCAGCATATAGTAATATCATATTTTGTCTTTTAACGTTTAATCTGCTAATTAATTTTGAAAAATATTTGTATTCCTGGGATAAAATATAATTGATAAAAATTTAAATAATTAAAAATTAATCAAAATATATTGTAGCTCTTTCAATAGCAATGTATACAGAACCATCTCATTCTTTTTAAACTACATCCTGTTTCATTATATGGATATATAATAACTTTCAAGTAGTCCTGTATTGATGGAGTTTAGATTCTTTCCAATGATCTACTTTTACATGTAATTCTGAAATTTATATACTAGTTCATACATTATTTCACACAAAAAAATTGTACCTATAGGTGGTATTTCTGAGTCAAAGTAAGTGGATTTTTATAAGTATAGTAAAATTGTACTTCTGAAGAACATGTGGACTTACTCTATTTCAAAAATCCCAAGTAAAACACAATGAATGTAGTTAATATTTTATTTTATGTAAATTTAGGTTAAATGCAAAATAAAGCATAGTCCTCTTTGGTTATGTGCTTTATACATATTTTGTCAGTTCCCTTTGCACATAAAGTATATATGCCCATTTTTAAAACTTAGAATATACTTTTACTATTTCAAATGAGTATAGGCTTTTATAGTTGTATCTTTTCTGTTGTTGCATAAAATGGTCAGATCAGTGATTCATTTGGTGCTGAATTCTTGTTCTGAAATGCAGCTCCAAATCCCGACACTAGTTCCTAAAACACAAATTTGGTCATGTCAATTCCGCGCTTTAAGCCATTTAGTGGTTTCTCACAGCCTCCAAAAACCTACTAGGTCAAAAAAACCCAGGCAGGCTCTTTGTACAAAGTCAAGCAACTTCATCCACTTTGTATTCTATGCACTCAAAGAGACATTCACACATAACACAATGGGAATGGCACCTCTGGAATTGGGCAGTGGAACAAGCCCCCCAAAAAAGCTCAGACCTACTCCTTTAAAGGGTCCAAGAGTCCAAGGGAAAACCCACAAGCATGACTTTGAAGAGGAAAGCACATGAAATTTGAAATCAGACAGGCCTGTACTTGACTCTTTCTGTATGTAAAATGTCACTTGACTCTCCTTTCCATCTGTATAAAATAGTGAAAGTAATACAGTACATAAGTAACTCCAAGAAATTTTGTAATAAGTAAATTAGGTAACACCTACAAATACGTGTTCTATGATTTTTGTCTTTTCACATCTCATCTTTTCCAGTCACAGGACATAGCTATAATGGCAGAAATTGCTTTTAAAGTTTTATAGTTTTGATGAGGGATCTGCGAAAGACAACCTGTAGACCAAATATTGCCCATTGCATATTTGGGGGTGGTCCATGACTGTGAGCTGAGAATAGTTTTACATTTTTAAATGTTTTTAAGAGTCAAAAGAAAAATAGTATTTCATGATATGTGAAAATTGTATGAAATTCAAATTTTATTATTCATAAATAATCAGAACACACTCATGTTTTTTCCTTATATATAGTCTATGATTGCTTTCATGCTACAATGGCGAGGTTGTATCATTGTGACATAGACAATGCTACATACACATTGCAGCAGAGACCGAAAAGCTTAAAATATTTACTGTTCCCTGACCCCTGACCTAGCTAATGCTATTATAATGTGTTTATACACACATAAATGTACACATGCTCGTATGTGTATGTATTTCCATATTTAGTGATGATATAAGCTATGTGAATTAGCTAAAATATTTTAGACATGCTCCATCCTTGCCTAGATGGGATGTTGGGATAAAGAGTGGCCTATCACCTGCACCATGAGGAGACACCCAAAGTGTGTTCCTTAAGTGGTCCTATGTCCAGACATGGAATTGAGAGATTTCTGTTCAGCTAATAATGACTGTAAGCATAACAGAATCTTGACTTTGGAAAGTTATTGTGAATGCCTTGGATAAATCTTTCATAGTGGTGTAGTTGGATCATCCAAAACTATCAGAGAATCAGAAATTCACTGAGCTTTCATAACTGGTTGCATGAACTGTTTTGTGCCTCCTTACTAATGAATGTTTGCTCAATAAATGTCTATATAGTGATAGAATTTGGTCTGAAGTTTTACTCTATTACCATGTGTTAGTGAGATTGTAGATGTGTAGCTAATTCTCACCTACTTCAAACTACTATTATTTCCAAAAAGAATCAAAGCATTGCACATCATCAAATTGACTGGGGGAAGTTCCTAAACCCACTTGACATTTTGCTGACAGATGTTTCACACTTAACTAGTAAACAATAAAATAATTATTGAATATCTGCACACCCTTTGAAAAAGAATCTTCAGTAGAGCCTTTCCATTTAAAAAGATTTAAAATGTCATAAAACTACATTTTATCTTACTTTTATCTTTCTGGGTTCTAAATAAAGAAATAGCTGGAAAATATGTGGGTACGAATTCAGTGAAGAGCCTTCAATAGGAATCTTAAATGATTGAAAGCAGAACACGAAAAGCAGTGAAAAACAGGACCTGTGGGTATTACTTCCATGAAGAAGGAGAAAATGAGTTGGCTGACCCAACCAGTCATCCAGTTTCTCCCTCTCTCTTGTTCTCCATCACTTGTACCTTTCACTGGGTTTATAAGAGGCAAATAAATAATTGTTTTGTTGATCTTCAAATGTATAAAACATTCTCTTCTTTAGAGTGATTAGCTGAAATATTGGTGTAAATTAGTTTCATCAATCTCTTTGGGTCCTAAAATTAACTGTTTTGTGTTTATTCTTTAATTCAACCAATAGGCATTTAGTTACTACCCACAGGGTGCTGGGAAATTTTCTGGAAAAGAATAATACCCCTAAATTCACATTTTGTAAGGCTTTATAACTTAAACAGATCTCTCACAGTACACTACCTCTAGTTTATCTTTATACAGTCCAGATTTCCCCAGGCCCCCTACAGCCTGTGAGTGGGAACATCAACAGAAATAACTCAGGCTCTACCAGCTCACTGCCCCCACCTATACGGTCAAGTACATCAAGATTCCCCCTCGCTCCCTATACCCATCATTTCTGGGAGAACCCAAGGGTGTGCTTATATAATGGTGAAAGAAATGGGAATCATTTAATGCCCTCTTTTTCAGTGGTATCCAATGCTCATAAAGTCACCAAGGAGTGATGAGCCACCCTCCCAGTGATCCTAGCACCTTGCCTCCTGAGATGCAAGTTCTCTGGATACCCTGTCCTGATTCTCCATCCCAAAGAAACCTGAGTGGTACCTCAGAGTCTCCTCCCATCCTTCCATCCTGATTACTCTGGAGCTACAGTATATTTTCCTTGCAGAAATAGAGGCCTGGTACACCTGCCCCATTCTCTTTCCTACTTCTTCCCATGGACACTAAGATGTCTGTGTCTTGTGTCTCACAGAGCCTTCCCTTCTGTGCCTGTAGTACTTCTCTCCAGTAGAGTTGACAGTTTTCATGGTAGGAAACCAGATACAGAGACAAGATCCAGTCTCTCTTCTCCATGTCCCACTCCCTCCAGCTTCACCTACCCTTAGGTGCTTAGATACACTTTCCTACCTTGCCAACTAAAGAGGGCAAATGGAACCCTGGGGTCTATCTGAACATGCACTCCATTTGCAATAACACTTAAAGTTACTTACCTAGTAAGCACATTCATACCACGTAAGAGCCTGAGTGATTAAATAACACATCTTTGATCACACAATCAGTGAGTAGCGAAGCAGGCACTTGAGTTCAGCTCTCTTTCTTCTGAACACTTTATTTCTCAGCTTCTGACCCTAAGTCTTAAAGTGGTTGCGAGCAAAAGCCTTTGTTGCCTGGCTTTTCATCTCTTAGCCAAATTTGAAAAGAAGAAGAGGACAAATACTTGTCTTTGTCCCTTTTTTTTTCCTAAAACTGAATTTCTGTAGGCTGCCTAACTCTGAATACAAATCAAAAATGGGAAAAAAAAAAACTCAGTTTGATCATAAACTAAAATCACATCCTTTTCATTATCCTCTACTCCCCTAATAGACAATGAGTGTGGAAGCATGTAATTGGGAAGAAAGACTATTTTGCCCCTGATCTGCCACCTGAGGCTTGAAGAAGAATAAAAGCTTCTTGCTCTGGAAAGGATTTAGTGAGGTCAAAAAGACCAGTTGCCTGGATTCTCATTAATGGATGGATATTCATTGCTTGAGTTTGTGTTAGGACTTGCTGAAATATTCAGAAGGCTCTCGCCTTGAATCCTAACCATAAATATTGTCTTATACCTTTAAACAAGAAGAATGGTTTCAAAAATAAAGAAGATATGTATATAACGGCTCAGAAGAAAAAGAATATAGCACATAATGACCAGGGGCATGTTGTTTTCCAACTTTAGTTGATGCAAAAGAAAATACCATCATAAGACCGGCAAAGCTCAAGTAGGCAGCAAACTAAACAAAACCGAATTTTGTTTTGTTTTCCTTTGTTTGAAGTTACAATAGGCGAGGATTTTAAGCTTCTTTGTGCCATGAACCTCTTCAGAAATCTGACATAGCATATGAATCTCGTCTTAGAATAATGTTTTTCCAGGCACACAATAAAACACATAAGCTTCCAAAGTAAACTATTCATATCAAAATATAGTTATCAAACTATTTTTAAAGGAGTCAAATAGTTATACATGTGTTTATTAACCCTTTAAATAAGAAAATCAAACAGAGAGACAAAGTGGTGATGTGAAAATATCCATAACAAAGTCACAAGTACTGCTAATACTATTCTAGTTTGTTGCCTTCATTAATAATGGAAAGAAGTGTTCAATTCCAGTTAGAATTTAGTGAAAATAAAAATTCAATATGTGTCTCCATCCAAGTTCTTGGACCCCGTGGATTCTATCTTCAGTGTTTTGGGAGTTCATGGCTCTCAGGTAAGAAGCTTTGCAATGCAGCGACAATAGGAAGGTTGTAGATTGAAGGTGACAGCCAGGTCTGGGTGTTTCTCAGCTTTTCTGCTAGGAGAAATGAAATGCAGGTAAGTCTTCAGCAGGTGTCCTGCCTCTCTCTTTGAGATGTTGCTTTTATTTAGCTGCTGCTACGCAGCAGCTTCCCCATCACGATTGGAGTCACATCATCATCCCCTATGTCTCTTTAGTCCTGATGTTTAAAACTCACTCTTTACATGAAAAAGTGTCCCCTGGCTTACCAGAAACATGATCAGCATCTTGAAAAAAATCTCTAGCAGTGATCAAGTCCCCATGCAGGGGCCTTTAAGCACATGGAAGTTTCCCCTGAACTGCTTTTTTCTAAACTTGAACCAGTACTTGCTGATATTCTCTGCAGGTGGCCTCTGGGAGAACAAAATGACCACACACAATGGTGGTGCAGGAGGGTTACAGAGAAACAGGGAGACTGCATCAGGCCTGGGCCATAGTGCTGCAGTGGAACAGCTGCTGCCACAGACGCTCAGCGCTGAATGAATGTGCAGCAGGAGGCAAAAAAACCCTGCAGATTTCATAGGTTGATGAGCCAGGAGTCCACCCAACTCCACTAAGAATTAGGACCTAAAGACTAGAGCTGTTGTGTTAACAAAACATTTCCGAGACTTATAAAGAAAGCCATGAGGATGTCTGCCTGTCTTATCCATGTCATTCTGGAACATTATTCATCAGGCTCACCCAAGAAGTATTTAATTTTCTAGGCTATTGTAGCATTGTTCTGACTTTACTATTACTGTTAATTTACTGTTAATTAAGTTCCCAGACTCTGCAAAGTTGTGTTAAGTGGCAGATTGGTATCCTGTAGAGATGCAAATGATTTGTGTTCCATAGAAAAAAATAACCTCCAAAGTTCTGGTTTTATTGCCCCAAAAGGCATTCAACAGTTTTGTTTCTAATCTTATTCTAACATTCCTCTTTTATTGTTAATTGCCTATTAATAGCCAGTTGCTCAGCTTTACCATCTTACTAGTTTCCACATCAATTAATGTATTGAATAAAATCTTTGCCATGGACTAATTTTATATTTATGGGAGCCATGTTTCTAACTTTTGAACATTATATTTTGACAGTAACTTGAACTGACTAATTCTTTCTGAAGCAAGAGTCAGGATTAACCCCAGTGTCCACTGGAGTTACCAGATCATTTATTCCAAGAAACAGAGGAGTGGTCCTGACCCTAGATCCACTCTGTGGGTTCCTCAAATGGTTCAACTGAGAGGCATTTAAGGGAACAATTGCTTCAGTCACAGATTCGACCAGTGGTTCTCAAACCATCACCTGCAGGGCTTGTTAAAATACAGATCTTTGGGCCCCAATCCCAGAGTTTGACTTAATTGGTCCAGGATGCAGCCCCAGAATTTGCATGTCTACAAGTTCTCAAGTGTTAATGATGTTGTTACACTGGAAGACTGCTTTGGCAGAGGGGAGGAACAAACAGCTTGGACTCAAGCCTCCTTTTCAGAAGGACTCTGCCCTAACACACTACATAGTAAGAAAGAGGCAGTAAGCTTGGTAAGTTAGTATCTGTGGGATCTTAATTCCCCAACCAGGGATCTTACCTGAGCCCCTGCAGAGTAAGCGCAGAGTCTTAACCACAGGACCGCCAGGGAAATCCCAGTATCTTTAAAACAAATTGTTTTTTCTCCCAGGATTGTTCTCTGTCTGGGTTAGACAGTGGGCATATTACTTTGCTTTGTATTCTGGGGTTATTCCTCTCCTCTTTTTCCCTTCTTCCTTCCCTTGAACAATGGGCAAGTGCAAATGTAGCTTTGTGTTCTCTCAGGACTAGGTCCTCTGCCCTCAGCAATCATTCACAGATTTCCAGGTCTGCCAGCATCTCCACCAGTGACGGCTGAGCAGTCATGGTGTGGTGACAGCTGTACCCATTTGCCTGATGGATCGGAGCTGTCCGTGCGTCAGGCTATCTCCCCTTCAGCGTCATGCAGAAAGATGAAAAGTTTCTCTAACACTCGCATCCCTTCATTTGCATTTCAACTAGCTGGGGTCAGGCAGCACTGAGTGAAAACTATGAGAAGCCTTTTCTTCTTCTCTCCTTTAAAGGATACATTATTTCTATTTACCATTTTTGTGTCTGCCTATATATTCTCTTTTATTCATATGTTCATTAAGCCAGCCAATTAAAAATCGTTGATTAAGTATTAGTCTGTGCAAGTCTCCATGTTCTCAGAGATACTAAATAACAAACAAATAAATAACAAAATAAGGTATGAACCCTGCCTTTCAGGAATTTATAAAATTTTTTGAGATGTTAAACTACCCCACACTAGAGCCAGCCTCAAACTAGCCCCAAAGCACACTTGTTTGAAATCTGCCATTTTCCCAGGCTTCCAAAGTCTATTTCCTTCTGCTGATCTCACCCCTTTGTTAGCTGGGTCTCTTGAGTATTCAGGACATTTTTATTCCCCCACCCCTTCCTCCATGTCTTTGTCTTCTGTGACTAGGTTAAGCGAAAAAACTGTACCCCAAGTGACTGGGAGAGGTCTGCTGCCTACCTTTCTTCTGGTAGCTGTTTCCTTTGAGACTGAAGATTTTTCTGCCTTCCTTCATCTTGCTTTTTGGTGCAAAATTCCTGAAATGAGCCTGTTCAGTGTCAGACATACTTGTTACAACTGCTATGAACTTCTGAAGTTATAAACTCAATACAGTATCTTGGTCTTGGACTACATCTGCCAACCCGGCCCTTTGCCCCCTGCCTGAAGGCTTCTACTTCTGCTCCCATGGGCATCAGCTTGCCTAGCTTTCCTCTCATTTCAGTCAGTCACATCCTTTCCAGCCAAGACTCCAGGTCAGCACCATGTGTAGTGTACCTAACACTACATTGAGTCCCTTTGTCTCCTTTCATAGTTTTTCCATCCTATTTCCCTCTTTGTTGGCCATCACGCCACCAATGGAAGAATGATCGTAGTTACACCAAGTAATTGCATTTTATTCTCTGCTTGCTTCAGGTTAAAGCATTTAGGAGGAGCTAGAGAATGAGCATTTCATTAAAGAGATAGTTTCACCTTGATGTTCTTTTCTGGTTGGCAGTTAGCTGCAAGGGCAGGTATAACTGGGAAAGATTTGTCTCTGTCAGAGGAATAGATAAAATCAATGGGAATTTCTTCAACTGCACTCATCCCTACCACCTCTCTCACTTCCAAATATTAAATCTTCTGCTGACCTAATGAATAAGGGCATTTATTAGTCCCACCTCCCATTCCCACAACCTCCTCCACTGAGCCCCCCTGGATTGCCTTTACTCTTAATCCCTTCCCTGAACATTGTTGAGGTCATTCATTCAGTATTTAGAAACAGTGTTTGCTTTTTTAAAAATTTTCCTCCTTCTAAGCGTATCCAACTGTTTCATATAGATGTTAAAGCTTCCTAAGTATAGGATTTAGCAACTCCTTTGGAGCCAAACTGACCTGAGTTTTCATTCTAGCTGTATTCACAATTAATGTCTGTCTTGGGAGAAATTACTTCATTTCAAATTCTTCATTTGTGTGATGGGACTAATGATGCCTATTTTGGAAGTGTGTTGTAAAAATAAACTCAGCCATAAGTCATGTAGTACTTAGTATGCCTGGCAAATTGGTATTCTTTAAATGGTAGCTGCTGTTATTATTTTTATTGCTGTTGTTGTTATCACTTATTAAGCTGACCCACAGAGACTGGGCAGATAGCATGAATCAGTTCACATGGCAAACACTGAACTGTTGTTAATGACAAGACACAATGCCTTTATTTGTAATCTTTGATAAGACTGATTACCTATTTAGGTGAGCTGCAGAGATTGTCCTTGGACTAGGCAGGAAACACACTCTGAGATAATAGCTATTGCATTGTAAATAGACCATAGAGACCTGGATAAACATTTTCCTGGTGGTTTTATAAAGTATGATGCAGATATCTCATCGTTATTGTGGGGTTTTATTTCTGTTTTGTTTGCTGCCTCCAATATCCAGGTTATGTTTAAACAGTTGAAAAAAAAAAAAAGTACTTGCTGTTTTGCAGGTTTTGATTTCCAAAATGTTTACCACTTTAGTTCAGCCAGAGACAAAAATTCTTTTCAATTTCCCCAGTCTCCAATTATTCATGAAAAATCTCAAACTGAGAAACAAAGGCTTTTCTTTAAGAAAAAAATGAAGAGTGTTTTTCAACTTTAGCAATATCAAACAATCCTTCACATTGAATGGTGAAACTTCAAGAGAAGAGGCTATGATTCTATCATTTTGTTAAGGAAACCCTTCTTTTTCTTGGTGTGCTCTTGTGTTAATAATTTAAAAGTCAGCAATTTCTAAACCAAATAATTCTTTGCTTACAAGAACTGCTGCCAGGTATCTCTGTGTCAAGACGCTGTCCAAAATCCAGGGGCTAAAACATGACATAAATGAATTGATATACACATGTTAATGGGAGTCAAAAATAAAGTAACAAGCTTAGAGAACCATGTAGTGGATCCTCTAACACTGTTTTATTTTTGGTTATATTGTTCAAGGAAAAGTAAACAGTTGTAATTCCCAGAAAGGTAAGTTTTGGTCAAAAGTAAAAGTGTTAGAAAAAAAAAATAATCTGGTCAACATTTATTCACCTCCTATTGAGGGTCCCAACAAAGAGATGCACATTTCCAGAGATAAAGTGTATTATACCAATATCAACAATGTTTTAGTGTTGAGGGTAAGCATATTAAACATGTATTGTTAAGATTTTCACACTGGGATTAGCTAATTCCTGTCCCCTCAACTTGCTGGATGGATATTAATAAATGGCAGGAGGTTTAGTGGAGACTCTGCCTACAGAGCACTAGCTCTGCACGTGCAAAACGTTATGATCAGTTCTCTGGAGATTCCAGGTGCAAGACACGGTTAACCTTCCTACACGAGGGATTCAGGGTCTAACTGGGGAGGCAAGAAGCAGACATACAGGCAGTTGACTAAAAGTTAAATAACAGAATAACAGTTTACAATAAAAATAAAATGCCATGAGGTAGACTGTGCTCAAGCCCAAATCAGAACCTTGGTTGGCTCTATGGGGTCAGAGGAGGGTGAGATGGATATTGACCAGGGTTCTTGGCGTTCCTTAATCAATAGAAATTATAAGAGGCCAGACAAGAAATTCAGGCAAGGCTTGATTGGGACCCTTGCTGCAGCAGCGGGGAGAAAAACAAGTAACAGTTTCCCTTGCTCACTCCCTTGGGGGCAGGGGCGTGAGCTGCTTCCTTATATAGGGTGAGGGTAGAGGTGTGCCCAGGGGGTCAGTCTGGAGGGGCGTCTTAGATGATTTGGCCACCCCTTTGGTGGTGTTGAGTGCAGGGGGCATGCTCAGTACCCTGTTTTTCTCCCAGCTCTTCAGAAGTGACGGTTGGGCTTTTTGGGTTTTTTGTGTCTTGTTATGCAGAATTTGTCCCAACTGCTCATGCAGGCAGTTATTTTTAGTCCCTTATAGTTTCTTTGTATTTTGTTGCTAGAGCAGACATTTGTCCAGGTGCAAGCACTGCAGCAAAGAGTCCCAGGTCCCAGGTCCCAGCCTGTCTCTAGATCACTGTAGGCTGAGGTCTCTTTGGGACCATTAACAGGGGGAAGTAGGAACTGAAGCAACAGGGTTTTACTGCATTTTCACTCACTTTCCTGAAATTAGAGAAAGAACTAGATCAGGTCGAGGAAAAACATTTTCCTCTTATTACAAAGTAGTAGTTATTTTTTTAAATGCACTTTATATGTAATATTAGTCTAAAAAGAATTATCATTACCTAAATACAATTTGTGGACAAAATTGATATCTTTATAACAATTAACACTGATTCAAAAATACCAATAAAAGTTTATGGAACCTACAAATATTAAATCTGGAAAGAACTTATAAGTTTAAGTAATTCTACACTTTGCTTTTACAGAACAAAACAAACAAACAAACAAAACTGGGGCTTAGAAATTTGAAGTGACTGACCCAAAGCCTGAAGGACACATAGCTCATTCTGGCAGAGCAGAGCTAGAACCCAGGTGTTCAGCGGCTGAATTGAGTTTGCTTCTTATTATAGCACATCATCTCTCTCCCTTTGGTGAAAGTGATTATTAGTTTATCCCGGGTGGAACCAATAACTCAGAAAATTTATAATTTTTCTTGTCATCAGCCAGGTAACAGTCCTCAAGAATCCATTTCTTAGCACTTTGTCCCTCTTGTCTCTTCCATTCTTAACAAGGGTAAGTGAGCTCAAATAGAAAATAACTAATTTCCCAATTGCCAAGAAAAAGAAGTATTAGGCTTGGAATTAGAGGACCTGGTTTGACTCCCCATTTTGGTCACTTACTAGCAGAGGTCCCAAAGCCTTGATTACTCATCTGTAAATTACAAGTATTAATAGTAAATAAGTACACAGTATAATGCATAGTAAGGCAGTACATAGTAATGTAATGTGCTTAGTACAACACAAAGGACAAAAATGAATTTGTCCATGTAAAAGTCCTTCTACACAAAAGAGGTTTATACGGAGATTAGTTAACATCTTTACATTGGGCAAGGCAGAGAAAACTAAAGACCCATTTTATGGGAAACTGGTAAGGGAAGATTTTTTTGTTTGATTTTTGGTGTGTGTGTGTGTGTGTGTTTGAATATCAAGAGAGAAGTATTTGTGCGGCAGATATCATTCTTTATTTTAAAACTGAGAGAGAAAGAGTGTGTATGCTTAAATCAAAGAGATATTTATATATAACTTGAGGGGAAAATAATTATTTGGAAAGAGGTCTGTTTGAGATCCAAGAAATCATACCTTGACAAGAGCAGAGCCATTTCTGCCTTAAGCCCCACTACAGCTCCATCACCTAAGATATTATCTTTTATATGCAGGAGTGTAACCAAGAGTGGGGTCTGGCTCTTCGCTGCTCAAAAGCCAATAAAGAGGCAAGGTTGGTGGAAAGGAAAGTTGGCTTTATTTTGGCTGCTGGCAATGGGGGTGCAGGGGGCGACGCCTGTCCACAGGCTGACTCCTCCCCACTGACGACTGGGGGCAAGAGCTTTTATAGACAGAGGGAGGGGGCTACCTGCAGAAACAGTTCCAACAGTCATCTAGAAATTGGTCATCAGTGGTCTGATCAGTGTCATCTTGATTGTTTTAAGTACAATTACTCTTCAGTTCCAGGGTTGGTTTGTTTCCATTTCTTTGAGGCAAATTCTTGGAATTGTGGCAGCTTATGTCATGGCTACAGTCTGGTCATCATGTAGTTAACTTCTTCCACCTGGTAGGGGTTTCAGTATCTATAACACAGCTCACAGGATACGGCTCAAAATCTTATCTATAGCCCTTGAAGAAGAACTAAAGGTCCTTGACTTTGCTTAATGACTCAACTATTATTGTTTTGTCCTGTTTGACTGTTTTCCTTTGCTTCTGTATTTTCTCATTTCTCTAATTAAACTTATTCTTTGGCTAACATTTTTCCACAGACAAAAGGCAGGTGGAGGACATCGAGTGGGGAGGAAGGACCATAGGGTCCTGCTCCATTTCAGGAGGGGCTTAATGAAGGTGTTGAATGAGTGAATGACTGAATAAGTAGTTGAGGGTAGTCTCCCAACTTGGTGTTGTTTGATACTAAAAACTTTTCATCCTCTTCAAAGAGAAATGTTAAATCATGCTCTCATGCTCTTTAAATGAATTCTGGAGAGACCTTCCTCAGACTTTCAAAGCTTTATGAACATCT
The DNA here is from genome assembly GCF_039906515.1 of Pseudorca crassidens. NCBI lineage: Eukaryota > Metazoa > Chordata > Mammalia > Artiodactyla > Delphinidae > Pseudorca > Pseudorca crassidens. Next base: position 103,654,886 of record NC_090304.1, read on the forward strand.
CACTTACTATGTAACTTCCTCCTAGATGATCTTGTATGGTCTCTGCCAATGGGTCAGCAAGTGCTGTCTGTAAAGGGACAAAAAGTAAACATTTTAGGCTTTGTGGTTGTCCATCACCAGCATGGGAGCAGCTGCACATAAATGAACAGGCATGACTGGATACCAATAAATGGACACTGAAATCTGAATTTCACCTAATTCTCATATGTCATGAAATATTACTTTTCTGATTCTTTTCAAATATTTAAAAATGGAACAGCCAATCTTAGCACAAAAATAGGTCACCAGTTGGATTTGGCCCAGGGCAAGGTTTGTGGACAGATGGTCTAACCTGACGACAGTATGACAGGAAGAGCTCTCCATTCAGATTAACGCCCAGGCTCTCTGACACTCTTAGGAGTCACTTAAAGCACCTATCCTAGGGCAACCTTAGGAAAACTTCTATATGATGCTATTCTCTGTGGAAAGGGCCTGACCCACCTTGCCAGACAGATTAACCTCTTCCCCTTGGAATGGCGGTAACTCAGTAAAGAAGTGTTTGTGCTCTTGTGCCCTGGGGTTCCATCCGTCTGCCCCTCCTCTCTCCTCTCTGGTTTTCTTTCCTGTCAAACTTGAGTTCATGAAGACTTATTCAGGTAGTTGATAGACTCTCTTTAATTCTCCTGAGAATTTTCAGGGACAGAGAGAAGACACTAATGCACTCTCAGCTATCATAGGTTAATAGGACACAGCCCAGGCCCCCTCCAGCCTCAGAGTTGAGAACACAATCCTGATTCTTGAGGAGGCCTTAGAGTCATGTGATAATAAAGTAACTAGAAAAGAGTAAAGAAATCTGGCAGCTAATCTCATTAATACTAAAAAAAAAAAAAATTCCTGACTGAATGAAACAGGGATAAGAATGTTTTTAGTGAAGTGTGTGTGTTTGTGTGTGCATATATGTGTTTGTGGGTGTGATTATTAAAAGTGGAGCAAGCTCTCCAGTGGCTTTTGTTGTGGGCAGAGTGCTTTTTTGGAGTGACTCAGTTGTGTCCCATCTGAAGTAGAAACAGTAAATGATCCCAAGCAACTTCATTGTACTATAGGAACCTTGGAGGTCTCTCTAGCTCTGACATGTTATGATTCAGGTATTTTGCTGATGTATTATTTTAGAAATATGCAGCATCTGAAGTGTTTTCGCTTGCTCTTTTATTTCTATGGCACTATTAAGCATTTTTAAAGGATGGGGAATACGGAGGGTTAAAGAGGGGATATTATTAACACTGTAAGGGCAACGGTTGGGAATATGTTTTCAATTCTGAAGGATGGACTTTCACTTATAATTACATTTAAAAATAGAGAATCTATGTCTTTCAACAGCAAAAATATTTGTTAAACTTTGGATTCCTTTGGCGTATGAAACTTGTAAATCCTGGGCCTCTAAAACCTCCATGTTTAGACTAGGTGTGTGCTTTGTTCATTTTACCTTTCTTTCACCTCCAGGCTACCTGTCCCCAACTCCCCTCCCCCAGCAGCACCCCATTTCTGTGTTTCCCAACCACCAGCAAAAGCCTCTGATAATCTTATGACCACATGCCTATAGGAAAACACACCTCTTTTATCATTTTCATACCAAACACCCACAGACACTCACAGACACACATATTTTTCACTCATTCACATCTGTTCCACGTTCTAGAAATAAACGATTTGTTTTTGTTAAACATGCTGACCTGAAGATTTGAGCTGTTAATTTTTATGAAATGCAGTTACTAATGTAGCCACATACCCTCCCCCCACCCAGCAAAAACATGGCCCAGATGTTCAGCAGACACAGCTGAGGGCTGTTTTTAGCTATGGCATTTACTGATTCCACAGCATGCTCTCTTTTCTATAGTTCCTCTTGAGCAAGGGTGGTGAACTCAAATCCAATAATCACTGGGCCTTGTTATTATGGCTGCACTCCTTCACGCATAATAGAGGCCACTCCATGATGATGAGGGCTTGAAAAGAAGAATCAATTTTCTAATTTGTCTCACTGAAAATAGTTGTAAGGGTTCCAGAAAGAATAGTATCTTGGGAGACAGAAATCCTGTTTTCTGGTTTTGTTTTCCTTCTAACACTCACAATGGCAGATTGTGAGAATGGCAGAATGGAAAACAGTGTCATAACACAAACACACAGTGATTAAAAGAACAGGATTTTGAGTTGACAATTTGGGGTTCCACTCCTGGTATAGTTAATTACCACCTTTGTGATGTTAGACAATTCAGTTCAGCCTTCTGTTCCTTGATTTTCTCATCATTAAGCCTGATGGTAGTCCCCATTTTCTTATTATTTATTCAGTTACAAGCAAAAGGAAATTCCACTCAGCTGGCTTAAACAATAGAAATGCTGTATTGGCTTGTGTATCTTGAAGAACAGAGGTAGAACAGTTGTCAGGGTTTGTCTCATTCAGTGGCTCAGTGATGCCAATCCAATTTCATTTCTTCTCTCACTGTCTCCCACTGTGGCACTTCATTCCAAGTTTGGCTTCCTTCATGGTGACAAGATGGTTGCAGCAATTTCAGGGCTCATGGGCTCATAATTTATCATCCTGAAGAGAGACGGACCCTCTACCCAGCATTCTACACAAGACCACATGCCAACCTTGAACAAAGGACTAAGGCCATGGGAATGGAATGGGATTATCGGCTTGGTCAATAAGGATCCACCCCTTATTGACCCCTTATTGGTTTGCCAGAGCAAACCAAATGGCAAATCCAAATACAAGGGTGTTGGGGAAAGATAAAAGTGTACATGGGTATTTGTGAACACTCATGTTTTTTCATCTGGCCTTTGAAAATCCCTTTCCTTTCTTCTACCACATATATGACACACACTCAAGAGACATAATCCAAAATATCGTCCATTTTTTACATCTATTACAAAATCCAGGTAATATGTGGGCTTCTCCATCAGATCTGGATGTGTATCCTCCTAGTCTATCAACCTGTAAACTAAAAGGCCAAATTATCCATTTTTTCACATACACAGTCAATATACAAGGGACCTGGACAGAATAATCATACTAGCTCCTCCTATTTAGAAAAGGGAAGAATAAGAAGTGTAGAGCACACTGTTTATTAGGTGCGTTCTGAAATCCTTAGATTCTAGAAACAGAATTTCCATGCCCAGGGGGCAGAGGAAGTTCATTGATTGGATTCTGCGTTTCTCTTTGGATTCTGTAATTTCCTTGTCCAGTGTTCATTGTTCACTAGAGCCCCTGGCTCTGCTGCTCTCTTGGAGAGCCTGCCTTTTTTTTTTTTTTTTTTTTTTTGCCTTTCTAGCCTGTCTACACTGGGCTTTGTAAAGCATGCCCTCTTTGAAAATTCTACAACCTTCAATTCCTGCCTCTTAATCATGAACATTTTGGGGACCCCAGTGTTCTTTTAAGACTTAAACATCAAAGCTGCTTTTGCCCACACTCTGATTGTTGTTTGTTTGTTTGTTTTGTTTCCATAATACAATTTACTAAAAAAAAAATCCTTAACCCTCTGATTTACCTACTTCTGTCCAGTTCCATGGACAGTAACCACCAGTCAAGTTATTTTTTTCAGATATTATTCTAGAATCTGACCGATTTTGTTTCCTTAACTCTGCATCGCTCCCCTTTTTCAATTTAAGAGCTACTCCCTTGACACTATCTGGAACAGTAGATGAGAAAACCACACTCCTTAATCTGATCTTTGCCCTGAGTAACTTTTTCCACTGAGAAGTTGTAACCTGAGTTATTTTAATCAATGAGAAGTTTCACTGGGCCTCGGTTTCTCAGTGTATTTTCTAAACCAAAATCTTAATGTTTGGGGGCTAAGAGCAGTAAGATTTTCAACCATTCAAGGATCTGAATTTCTGGGCTTTGTTTCTTCCTTCTGTTTCTGCTTGCAAATCATTCATTTATTTCTTAGTCTCATCTTGTTCTATAATACCTTGCCAAATATAGTCGATAACACTTAGCATGCACTGTTAACAACATTTTTTTCCAATCTCTTCCCCTGAAGGTATAAACTCAGTAGGTTTGGTCTGTCTTTCTAGTTATAGAAGTCCCTTTTACAAAACGTTTTACCTCTACATAACACACATCTTTAACTCTGCAGGCTCAGACAACAATTTTCTTACCCAGTGCTCAATGATTCATAACCCAATGCCACATAGTTTGGAATTTTTATTGGTACTGTTGTTATGACAGTATAGCACACCTAGTATCAATTTTTCTATTAGTCAAGATAGAATAGGCTATGCCACAGTAACCAATAAACCCTCAAATCTCAGGGACTTAACACAATAGAAGTTCATTTCTTACTCAGTCCAATGTAAGTTTAACAATTGTCCTCTAAGAAGTGATTTAGATCCCAGGATGCTTTAGTCTTTTGACTCTACTATCTTGTAAATTCCAGGTCACTCTGGCTTTGTTGAGTTAGCAGATGGGAAAAGATAATAAATATGGAGAAGGCATACTAGATACTAAACCACAAACCACACCCTTAGTGAGCCTAGAAGTAGTACATTACACACTTACATTCCACTGGCCAGCATAACTTAGATCACTAACCCAACTTTACCAAAGACTGGGAAATTAGAGGAGCATATGGATATTGTTGGATACTAACAGTATCTAATACAGAGTCATCCAAAGTATATGGAAAATTCTATTAGAAAGAGAGTAGTGGAAAATCAATACAGATAAGGAACGAATAATATTTATCACAATGTATTTCAACAAGTTGTTGTGAAGATGACATATGCAAGATACTTAGCACACTTAAGTACTCAGTAAACTATACTTACTATTTTTATGTTTGTCATCACCACTTCTTTATATGTGCAATTGGAATTCATGCTCTTGAAAATATCCTCTAACACTAGCATTGTATGTTTCTAATTTTCTCATTTTACCCTGAGAATGAGACCTAGAAGAGAATATTTACATTAAGAAGATTTCTATATTCTGTAAGAATGTCTTATTTTTCCAGTTTTATTAACAGCTTATCTGACAGACACTATTCTCTCTCTCTTTTTTTTTCTCTTAATGTTGTTTTTCACATCAAGCCATCACTGAGATTGATAAAATAAATTTGACTATACATGTTCCTTCTTTTTTTGAAGTCCAAGAGGGCTTGTTGATTTTCCTTCCATTTTCTGATGGGTTGAAAAATCATGTGTTGCAGCCAAACAAAAAAATAAAATAAAACTAATAATTGACCCCTCAAGGCCAAGGTGGCAATGGATAAGGCAATGGATAGCTTAGAAAACACGTTTGCACATGGAGAAGGTGTTGCCCCTTGATATTTGTGTTATTGTCAATAGATATCTTCTGAGGTTTCCTGAACTTTCAGTAGAGAACAAGAAGAAAAGATTAGTCTTCCTTTTCAAAGAGAGTTCCCTTAGCATCTAAGGCCAGATTATGGGGAAATTTAGAAGAAGAATTACATCAATTCCCCCAAACCACATGAATATACCATTTTAATAAAGAGCTTAAACAGCTCTAGCCTGTAAATATAAATTAAAATTAAACATCTTTTAAATATATAAACAATGTTACAAATATTGGCATATGCACATAGGCACTAATAACTTTTAAAATGAAAAAGAAAAAAGAATATGATAAATTAATGTACAGTGGTTAGTTATAGGTGAGGATTAAAAGTGAGATGGAGAAAACTGAGAAGCTAAAAACAATGGCAGCTTCCTAAATGTATACTTCTCTGTACATCCTCCAAAAATTAATACAAAACAAGAGGAAAATTCACATAAATTATAAAGCACAATGTTCATATCTAAAATCAACTCTAAATGAAAAAGGAAAAACAAAATTCCAGTGATCAATTACTTGTGGTGCTACCACAAAACTTTGTTACAAGCAAAAATAATCTGATAAAAACAAAACAAACAAAAAAAACCCACTGTACATAGAAAGGAGAAGATGGGAGTTAGTGGCAGGCCTAAAATGACTCTAAAACTTGTGCCAGAAGAAGAAAGTTCACAGTAAATGTGAGAATACTAAAAGATGTTTCTAATATTTCAGAACACTGAATCCACAGCTAAAGTTTTAGGTATGTGTGATTTAAGTAGCAACTTTCAAATGATATATCTTTTAAAGGCAAAAAAAGAAAAGGAAGGAATATGAACTTATTTGTAAAGCAGATGTAGAGAACAAACTTATGGATATGAAGGGGGAAGTGAAGTGGGATTAATTGGGAGATTGGGATTGATATATATACACTACTATGTATAAAATAGATAACTAATGAGAACGTACTGTACAGCACAGGGAACTCTACTCAATGCTCTGTGGTGACCTAAACGGGAAGGAAATCTAAAAAAAGAGAGGATATATGTATACATATAACTGATTCACTTCACTGTATAGCAGAAACTAACATAACATTGTAAAGCAACTATACTCTAATAAAAATTAATAAAAAAGATCTCTTTTGGAAATTTAATTGCAGAAAAAACCTGATGGTCTTAGGAAAACAAAGAACACATTGTAAGACCTACAAGCCCTCTCTGCTACCACAAAAATAAAACCTTAATTAAGGGGTTGTGCTTCTCCCCACTGCTTGCAGAGAGCACCATGAACTAGGAACTTTTTCACCCCCACCTTCATAAAATTATTATGAGAAAATTATTTATGTCTACTGATAATTCCTACTAAAAGAAAAAAATTTAACTTGAAAATAAAAATCAACACACCTCAGCTCTTGAAACAGCTTCTCTCAGCCCTTCACCCCTTCCACACACACACAAAACATGAAGCAGAAAAAAATTTAACACAACACTGCAAACTAAGTTAAATGCACTCAAGCAAGCATTTGGAGATTAAAACAAACAAACCAAAACACTTGCATCAGAAATTCAAATATTAAAGAGAGAAATGGACAAAAAGAAAACCCAGAAAGAGAGTAGAGTGTATTGAATTCAAAATAGAAGAGGGCTTCCCTGGTGGCGCAGTGGTTAAGAGTCTGCCTGCCGATGCAGGGGACAGGGGTTCGTGCCCCAGTCCGGGAGGATCCCACATGCCGCAGAGCAGCTGGGCCCGTGAGCCATGGCCGCTGAGCCTGTGCATCCGGAGCCTGTGCTCCGCAACGGGAGAGGCCACAACAGTGAGAGGCCCAGTTACCGCAAAAAAAAAAAAAAATAGAAGAAAAAAACAAAATTATCTCAGATATAAAGAATAAATAACAAGGTGAAAATTTCATAAGAGACTTTGAAGAGTGGTAGGAAAATAACCAAGAAAATAAAAATAAGATAAATAAGTTAAAAGTGTCAGAGAGAAAGTGATGGAAATGGAAGACAGGCAAAGAAGGAATAACATAAGTATAATTGGAGGTCCTGAAGATGCTAAGCAAAACACTGGAACAAAACTAATATCTAAAACTATAATCTGAGAAAACACTGGGGCAATAAAAGTCTGAATCTACAGATTGGAAGTGTCAATAGAATCGTTGGAGAAATCTGTTTGGAAAAAATATCTAATGCAAGATATTTCCTAGTGAAACAAGTAGAACTCAAAGGTTAAGGGGGAAAATAATCAAGGCTTTTAGGTCAAAATAGCAAGTAACTTACAAGGTAAAAAGCAAGGCAACCACCACAGAAATAATTGTTTCAGGCAATAAGCATCAATAGATACTAAATTATGGGTAAAATATAAGAAATAGGCTGCATAAACAGTCTCAAGGTAATTATCTGCAGGATGTCTATTAATTACAAAAGAATAAAAATGTTTATGAAAGACTTGCAGATATCTTATTTAACCAAATTATTATAGTTAACATCACTATTAATTGGAGAAATCAGTATCATGTACCTTCAGATATTAAGCATTGAGAGGAACATACATCACTTCTGTTGTATCCCTGCCCAAAATACATAACATGAGTCTAATCATGAGGAAACATCAGATAACAAAAACTAAGGCACATTCTACAAAGCAACTGGCCAGGACTCATCAAAATCTCAAAATCATGAAGGAAAATTTAAGTCTAATATATATCTTTGATTGGAGAAGATGAAAAGATGTGTGGCTGAACCCCACTTTGTCAGCTCCATTTTAGGTCCTGCCCCCTCCCCTTTCTGTATGACTGAGCCTACTCATAATGAATGCATCCAAGCCAGGTAAGCTCCCTATCAACTTTTATCTTTCCTTCATCTGATATGAAAACTGGAAGAATGCCTTTTGCTGACACAGATGGTTAATGGTCATGAGACTCCCCACCCCATCCAGGTTCCTGTCATTACAGACATGCTTCTCACTTGCTAGTCAGATTCCATTTTTAGCTTTGGTTCCTTTAAATCCCTGTACCTTTTTCAGTGGTGTATAGTGCAGCTGTAAGCTCCTACATATCATCTTCCACATGATCCTGCCTGTATGTAAGTACCCACAATAAACTTCGTAATTACACTATATGGATTTGCCTGCTTCATTTCTCTGCCTCAAAGTTCCTTCTCAGTTCAGAGGATCTTATTGAATATCTCTCTCATCCAACAAAAGGTATGAAAACTAAATGCAATGTGTGGTCCTGGACTGAATTTTGGACTAAAAAAGTACCTTGGTGAAATTTGAATAAGATCTATAAATTAAATAATAAGGTTTTATCAATAGGAATTTGCTGATTTTGATAATTGTACCATAGTTTTGTAAGGAGATATTGCTGTTTTTAGGAAATAGAAGTATTTTGAGGTAAAAGGCAACCATATCTGGAACTTACTCTGGAATACTTCAAAAATATATAATTGTATATGTATGTGTAAATATGTGTGTAAATACATGTATATTTTATTTGTGCATAATATATGTGTGTATATACCTAAATATATGTTATATATATATATAGGTATATAAATATGTATGTACATGTATTTATAGGTATCTACATACATGTGTATGCATGTTGAGAGAGAATAAATCATAAAGCAAAAAGAGTAGAATATTAATGTCTAGAGAATCTGAGTGAAAGCTATACAGGGATTCTTTGAATTATTTTTGCAACATACATATAAATGAGAAATCATTTCAAAATAAAACCGAAAAGGAAAGAAAGAGTGAAGTGATATGTAAGGAATAGTGCTGTAACATACTTACTGAACCACTAAAAATCATCTGATCCAAGTTCCCAAGAAATATTTTAGTTATTTACAAGATCATAAATAAAACCAGTGAATTCTCAGATATCTAGTTTAACTGGTCCATCTGGTCCAAATTCCATAAATACATATACCTACACTCTCATATACTGGCAAACATACATGCTGACATACAAAAATATTCACACACACAGAACATGCAAACCCACACACAATTTTTTTTCTTCAAAACTAAGTTAAATTCAATATATACTGCAGGATGACACTTGATAATATAAACCTAGAATCGGTCAATCTGCTTTTGTGAAAAGCATAGTTAAGACAACAACATTAGCCATCACAGACAGCTGCCCTGGTCTGAGAATTTAATCTTCATGGTTTGCAAAGAAAAGAGAGCCAACAAAACTAATAACAATTTTACTCACTTTGGAGTTATATCAGTAATTAAAATTGTTTCAAAAGTACTTAAATATACCTTCCCACCTTTGACAGGGCTAAGAGACCCATTTGTAAATTAGCATATTGACCTGTATTTTGGATCATTTCTGATATAGACCTTGGCTTTGAAAGAAGCATAGAGCTGAAAGATGGAATTGAGAGTTAAAATAACTGGGTCATGGAATCCTGGCTTTCCCCTTAAATAGCTTTATGATTTACCAAGTTCCCTCACTTCTCTAAGCCTCATTTTCCTCTTCTATAAATTCACATAGTTATACCTGTCAAAAATATGAATTAATCAAATGTTATTAATGTGAAAATATATTTCAAAACTTTTAGTCCTATTTCTATGCATATTTACATTGAGAGGTTCTTAAAGACATAAAATTGTCTTTATTTATAAACATAATCTTAGTAATTTAGTTAAGTTAAAATATTCAGTCTTCTTTTCTCTATTACATATAAGCTTTAGGATGCATATTTGACATATGTGGCCAGGATTAGACCTGTAACCGTGTGCATGTATACTTTATTTTTACTCCATTAGTGAACCTTGCTCATAAAGAGAATAAAACCAGACCTAATCCTCATTAGAACCATACTCTAACCAATACATTAGATAATGTCTACTCCATATTTATATTTACATCCCAAACAGGTTGTTTGCTTTTATACCTACATTTGTTTTACCACATATATTTGTTTTATGTTTGTTTTACCACCTATATTAGTTTCCTATTGCTCCTGTAGAAAATTAAAACAAACAGTGGCTTAAATAGTACAATTGTATTATCTTACAGCTCTGGAAGTCAGAGTCTCATTCAGCTAAAATCAAGGGGTCTATAGGCATCATGTCTTCTGGAGGCTCTAGAGGAGAATCCATTCCTTGCATTTTCCAGTTTCTAGAAGATGTCCACATTCCTTGGCTTGTGGTTTCTTCCCCATCTTCAAAGGCAGCAATGGAGGGTTGATTACAGGGAATCACTCAGAGGATCCTGTCTCCCTCTATCACTTATAAGGACCTTTGTAATTATATCACACACATCCAGATAATTAAGGATAATCTTACCATCTCCAGTTCCTTAACTAAATCTCAGGTGCATAGTCACTTTTGCCACAAAAGTTGACATAGTCACAGGTCCCAGGGACTAGTATATGGACATCTTGCAGGGGACATTGTTCTGCCTCCCACCCCATCTAACTTTATTTTTACAGAACTCATATATAATGCATCTAAAATATTTTCCAGATATTAGTTTACACATTTCCATGAAATGAGTATTGGATAAACAACATCATTCTCGTTAGAGTTAGCAAGATGGAATCTCAGAAGTTACATGATATACACACAGTCATTTGGTGGGTTAAAGGGAAGAAATACTACATCTTTATCTAACAATGCAACCTTGCATCTTTGCAACCTCAACAACTGCCTAAATTATCTGCCACAAATCTCATTTTGGAATTCACTTCCAAAGAGGCCTGATCATTTAGATTTTCCAGAGAGCTTACTTCCTGAAAATCCCAATGCAAAAATGGAACCATTTTGCTTTTGTGAGATCAGCATGTTCCAGGTGAGCTTAGAGAATGCTGAAATCCTTTGTTTTTTCAGTTGCTTTTATTTCTCTATATTTAATGCTGCTACAAACCATTTTAAAATATTTAAATTCACTGTGTCTCTATTTTTTGTGTTCACACCTTGAGGTGCTTTTGCAGAGAAAGTAATTTTTAAATTCTGAAAAAAAATGTATTAACTGGAAACATATTTCGGGAAAGGAGCTCTAGAGTTCATATGCTTTTGCCTCCTACCTGCAGGCAGAATTATCCCCAAGCCCCTGCAAGATAAGCTGTTTATTTCTGTCTGGTAGATAGTAACCAACGAGAAAGAATCCAGTAAATAGGACAATCAGATTACTTTAGCAGAAAACAGAACATTAAGAGAAGAAATCTCACCTTAAAAATAAATATATAAATATCTCTATGATTTTGCTACCCACAAACCATCCAGGGTTTAGATTACTATCTCATAGAATAGGGGAGGCAAAAAGCTGGACGATCACCAGTGCTCGCTAAAAATCAGGGTTGTGCAATTTATTTTGTTCAGTGTTCATAGGTATTTACTTTATATACTAGTGAGATTGAACACTCTTTAGGAAGAAGAAATGTACCTTCTCTTCTCTGACATTATAACATTTTCTATAAGGTACTCTCACCAGCATGGAAGAATCACAGCCTGCTCCCTCTCTATGACTTAGATTTGATAAAACAAATGCTCAAAAATCTAGGGTTACTAATTTTAAAGTCACATGTGGTTTTAGTTGTATGGATCAAACCATGTATTTGTTTGTACATTTATTCACTCAACACACTTACTTATCATTCTACTATCTACTAAATACTATGGTAGACATCAGGAAAAATAACTAAGTCAAACTCTTTGCTCTTTCACTGGGGCTTTTAAACTTTTTGACCATGATCCACAGTAAGAAATATATTTTACATTGTGACTTAAATACAAATACCCATAGAACAGAAACAAAAATCCATGAAATAATACCTTAGTACCCCCTTGGCATTTTATCTTTTCTTTCTTGTTCTTTTCTTTTGTTTTCCTTTATATCTTCAGTCTTCTTTCATTAAAAAAAAAATGCTCAACAGCTACAAAATAGATTTATTACCCAATAATGGGAAGTGACCTGCAGTTTGTACTGCTCTAGAGCCATCCTACTTCAGGTATAGTCTAAGGACAACAACCAGCATGACCATTATTTAGCAGCTCATTCAAATTGCAAAATTCCAACCTGCCCCATCTCCAGATATAAAGAATTAGAGACTGCCTTTTAACAAGATCCCTAATTAATCCCTAAAATAATTCATGCGCATTCAACAATATTCTACGACTCATTCTAAGTGCAGAGGACTTTTTATCTCCTGGAAGAATTTTGAGAAGAGATATAAATCCTCACACATTTTTAAATTGAGATATAATAGCCCACATCATAAGTTGTAAATAGTTGCAAAGATATGATTTTTGTATTTTAACTATTGTTACTTTAAATGAATACATTTCCATATCTATCTGATGAAACTTAATGTAGTAGTGATTTGATATCCATGATCTTCCATTCATGAAAATATATAAACAAGCCCTTCTTTAATAGTCAAAATTTACATCCTTTCTTTTCACTCCTGAAATCACATTTTCAATCATCTCCAAAGAATTTTACCCTAAATTAATAGTTTATACTTGAAAATCTCCTATTTATCATTGTATTAAAATTATTTGCTTTAAACATACTTGTGTGCAAAATAGTTCTCAAAATATTCTTCTGGATTAAGTTGCATTGCAATTACTCAAGTAGAATTAATCTATTTCAAACTTTGATAAGTAATTATTAGACACACAAAGTTCTTTTTAGTAGGGTCAATTTATCTAGCAATAAGAGAGATGGGAATATAAGATATGAAGCATTGAGTAAAGGAATATTTGGCCAACAATAGCATTTCAAATTATACGTTGCTTAGCTCAGGGTAGTGTTCAGTAGTAAGACAGGGTTAAAGGTTTGTCTTTATTTTGTTAAGTGTGAGTGGGAAGAGCAATGACAAAAGGGACTGTGATAAAGAAACAGCGTAACTATAACTGAGTTCAGAGGACAATCAATTTTAGGAAAGATAATGTATGAAAGTTGAGAACGTGAAACTTGATTCGCTAAACAGTATTCATTCCCTTGTACCCTTTAGAAAGTCTTTGCTGATCCCAACTCTAAGGAAGCTCTAGTTTGAGAACCACTGTGCTGGAGAGTGAGTTGAATCCTCCCCAGATAACACTGGTGTATCTCACACAGCTAATTATAGTGCACATGTACAGAGCCATAGAATGCCCACTATGTGCTATGCAGCACAGAGAAATGAGCAATTAACTGTTCGGGGGGAAGTCAAGCTACCAGAGGGAGTGAACCTAATTCCTAAAGATGACAAAGAAACCAACAGATAAAATGCATCACATATAAATGCAAAATTAATGAAAAATATAAGGCTAGGGCCAGGTTGTAAAGGGACTTCGAGGCTGAACTCATGTTGGGTATTATTTTTAAAATGGAGGTAAACTGGTCAGGTTCTCTCCCGTGATTTAAAGTTAGGAGCTCCCAACCTGAGGTGAACAGATGCCTGGGAGCTAAAAAATGTTTCTAAGATATATGGGAATAGATATCAATACAAAAAAAAAATCTCAACTGTTTTCCGCATAAATGAACTGCTATTTTTCAAAATCAATGAAGATGCAGTTGTGGTACAAAAATAATTTGGAAGTGTTCCAACATTCATGCTAATTTGTGTATTTGGAAAAAGTTGTGAGGGAGGAGTTCTTCATACATGTTCTTAGTCAACAAACACTTACTGTGAGGTGCAGTCCAAATCTTTTCTGGCTGTAGAAAGTGAGATCACTTTTATGGTGTGGGTAAAAAGGTCTGATTACTCACTACATAGGAAAATGGAGTAAGCTGGCATAGATCTGAAAAATGACATTTAGCAACTTTCAAAGCTAAGAAGAACCCAAATGAAAGAAGACATGTTCCCTTCTGCAGAGGACCTTACTTTAGGCAATCCCAATGTTTAAAAATCTGGGTTTGTATAAAGGCTAAATTTAGAAACTAATTATTCCCTTTTTAAAGGATTCACAGTAGGACATAAGTCAATAAAATGTCTCTAGCATATTTAAAATAGGATTCAATTTACATGAAACTTTTTGGAATCTCTCCTGTTGTACCAAACAAGGTCGACTTGTAAGACAGTTTTGTCCACTCTTTAATTGCTATGCCAAGAAAAGATGGAGCACAATGTTCTTTAGAAGTCCAAAGTTGGATCTATGGATCTGAGTACTTACAATGCCCACAGTCCTCAGGTCACCTTTTTTTTGTTGTTATTTTTTGTTTTTTGTTTTTGTTTGTTTCTAGGCCATGCTGTGTGACATGCAGGATCTTCGTCTCCAACCAGGGATCAAACCTGTGCCCCCTGCATTGGGAGCATGTGGTCTTAACCACTGGGCCGTCAGTGAAGTCCCAACAGGTGTTTAAAGCAAAGCAAGAATAGATACTTTTTAAATGTACAAACTGTCAATGATAGTATCATATAACCATGCTGCAATGCACACAGCTATTGGATAAGGATCAACAGTTGACTCATACACGGAATAGGTGTCTTTGAGGGCCATGACAGAAGTGTAACTCAATTCTGAAAGATATCCCAACCCATTCTATAATAACCACTGAATAACGTGAACATGAGTTCTACAATGAGGTAGAAAGATTCAGGCACTAGAAGCAAAATAAATAAACAATCACTGAGTTATCATAATGGTAAATATGTTAGGTCACTTTTAATTAAAAGGGAAAGAAACCAATGCAAATTGATTTAGGTAAGAAAGGAAACAATTTGTTCATGCAACTAAAGGTATACGGGTAAATGAAACTCAGGAATAGTTGGATCCAGATGTTAAAAAAAGGAAAAAAAAAGTCATTGGAATCTGCTCCTTTCCATCTCTTGGCTTTGTCTTCTCATTTATTAACTTCATTTTCAGACAGTTTCCTACGAATGGTGACAAACATTCACCAGCAAATTTTCATGAAACGTTTATGCCCTTAGCTTTAACCAGATTGATAAAACTGTGAGAAGTCTTCTGGTGTCCCTGGGGATAAAGCTACTTCCTCAATGAAAAGTTTTCCCATTGATGACAATCCCAAAGCATAAGAACGTTGCATATATTTTTAAAGGTGAAAAACTGTATCAGTTTCTTCGGAAAATTTTTCCACAGCAGCACTTAGAAGAGTCACCAACAAGTTTAATAAGAGCTCAAATTGCATTTGGAAGTTATTCAGAATTCTTAAAAATCCTCCAACTCTTTCTGTTTTCTTGCTATTTGCTCTAGCCATGCTTTTGCTTCCAGAGGCCCATAACTGCTGTCCACTCCATCACGTGCTTTGTGGCTTTGAGCAAATTGCCTGAAAACTATGAATCTAAGTTTTTCCATCAGTATGAAGATAATAATTGTCTCAATATAAAAGAGTTGTGAAAATTAAATTATTAAGTGAAATGATATTTGTAAATCTCCTTGCTTAGAGTCTGGCATACAGTTATTTTATTCTTTTAGAAACTGGACTCACAGGTGCTATGATGGGCATTCATGGGGCAAAGGGCTGCTCTATTGCACATCTGAGCCCAGATTTCCTCTTACAGCACAAGTACAGCAGAAATAACTTCTAAATGCTGTCAGTAGACAAGGTACTGGTGTTAACTCTGCAGCCAGCAAGGTTTAAGACCTTAGGTCATTCTCTTCAGAACTTTGGATTTTAAGTTTACTCATTTAGAACAAATATGTGCTTGTACAAAAATTATTTCTTGAACTTCCATGTATGTAATATTTTCTATGTATTTAATGTACTGTCTATGTATATAATTCTTCAAATCAAGAATTTCAAATCTCTACATTAGTTAATAGACTTTTATTTTCAGGGGCAGTAAACCCCAACTTAATTGGGATAAACAATAAGGAATTTATTACCTCACATAACAAGAAGACTGAATAAAGGGTGATCTTAGAGTTGATTTATTCAGTGGCTCTATGATATTTTCATGGGTCCAGATTCCTTCTGTTTATCCACACTGTCATCCTTGGCAAGTGGATAAGATGGTTACAGAAACTCCAGACGATACATATTGTGCATTGCTGCTCAGAGAAAAAGAGGGACTCTTTCTTCTTGAACATTTTTGTAAGAAAAAAGCAAGCATTTTACAGAAGAATCGGAGCTAGTGTGACTAAACAATTTATCTTCCAAACAGAGGCTGTTTTGTGAGTGAAAATGGAGCTATGACTGTCTTGGACTAATGGTTTTGCCATCTGTGTGGGAGTGGGGCTGGGGTTTTCCTCCCCCCAGACACTTGGAGGGTAAATATCTGTACAAAGACTGGAATGGCTGCTGGAAGACAAATAACAGTGTCTGTTGCAGCTATTAGTGGTTGACTATCCGTGCATCTCTCTTCAGCCTCATCTCTTGCTGATCTTTGATTCACATTTACATGCAAACAGCCTGCAGTTCCAAAACACATCATGCTGTTGCTTGCCTTTATTCTTACTTTCCCCTTGCCTGGAATTATTGCCACTATCCATTACACTAGCTCCTACCTGCTTAATGATTCTCCATCATTAAGGTAAAAGTACTCTAATCTCCCTCCCCAACCTATACTCTCTACCTCCTTCAGGGGGGATGCCTCTTCCTTGTGTTCCCACAGGACTTGATCTTTATGCTTCTACATTTTCCACTGTGTAGATTTGGCTTGAATGTTGATTTGTCTTTCTAAACTTAGAACTGAATAAATGAGGGCAGAGACTGTTTTATTCTTATTTGTATCCTGGGTGCCTAGCACAGTCAAGCAACTGGAATAAGTTCAAGAAACACATATTAAATTAAGAAATGATTGAATAAACCTTAATCTGGACAGGAGAGTTCAGATACTTTTTACCATGAAGGGCCTGTGATTGAGAAAATAGAAATTGGATTTCCAGAGTCCTAACTCCTAGTGTCTATCCTCCCAATCCAAATAGAAAGTCCTCAGCTAAATAGTAATGTGAGCTAATGGGGTTTAGGAGAAAAGAGCAGGGCGGGCTGCTGGCAGCATCTGGGGTTGAGAGAGTCATTCCTATTATTGGGATATAATTAACAACTTTCCTCTTATAGCCATTAATTTATTTTGTCATTAAATTAATTTGAATTAAACAGGACTTTAAATCATTGCTTATTCAAACAAGCAAAATCAAACAAAGTTCTCTACCACTTTCCTGCCCCCAAAGAGACAGAGGATAGAGAGGCTGCCTCCTGGATAAAGATACTTTAGGTTTCCCTGAGACAAGGTTTGGTACCAGAGTACATTTTATAAAGAATGATGATTGGTTGTGCTTCCCTAAAGACAATGGGGCAAGAAGAAACTGCCAGTGGAGTGCATTTTAAATTATCACAGGTCTGGATCCCACTGTAGTTTTGGGCATGCTATTTTTTAACAACTTTGCTCCTTGGTAAAATGAGGTAACAGATCCCATGTCATAAAGTTACTGTGAAATAATTTGCTATGTAATATAAGTGCCAAGAACTTATTAGGCTTCCAGTAAATTCTACTTAACTTCCTCCCCCTCCCTTAAACTGAGATTTAAATGTTACTTCAAATAAACATCGAGTCATAGATTCTCAAGAAAAAATTAATTCAGAATCTTACTCCCTGCAAACAAAAACACAAAGCAAAACCCCACAAAGTAGATGATTACATCATCAATTCTTTATTTACTTACTCATTCCATCTAACTTCATAGAAAAATCTTTCCTTGACTTCTATAAATTCTGTGCTCTTTCAGTTGACTCTATGCTTCTAACTCCAAATTCATCTACCACTTCTGCTCTTTTCCCTCACTACCTGAACTCCCTCTAAACAACTACCTAAACAACTCTCCCTGATTAAAGCAAAAAGTGATATGGTTATCTCTTTACCTTCCTTTTCATGCAGAGATCAACGAAGCAAAAAAAAAAAAGAAAAGAAAAAAAAGCTTATATTATAATATGCATTGTGCATTTAGTTTTATTGCAAATTTCAATCTGCTCTTTCTCAGAACAATGCATATCTTGGATAGAATTATTTTGCAATTTAAGCTTTTAGAAGGTGAGACTAGTTTTGAACTGTAGCCTCGAGGGTCTAAAAGAATTTTATGGGCTTGAAGACTATGTGGGACAATCTCTTGAGATTCTTTACAGCTCTGGAGCTCTGTGGATCTATAAGTCAATGGTATTCCCTAGCTTCAAGAAAGCACACGAGTTCTCTTAATGAGAACAGGGTCAGAAGGATACACTTCTTATTGATGAATCCACAATTCAGTCCTACTAAGACTTCAACCGAGGTACCCTCATAGACTCTTTTTTCTTTTAGTGAGACAAGGAAAGTATTTATTAGGAGAAAAAGAAGTACAGTACGTGTGGATAGACACACAGGCAGGATCAGAGAGAGAGTTGCGACCTCGTGGCAGTTTGAATCACTTTTTTTTTAACATCTTTATTGGAGTATAATTGCTTTACAATGGTGTGTTAGTTTCTGCTTTATAACAAAGTGAATCAGTTATACATATACACATGTCCCCATATCTCTTCCCTCTTGCGTCTCCCTCCCTCTCACCCTCCCTATCCCACCCCTCTAGATGGTCACAAAGCACCGAGCTGATCTCCCTGTGCTATGCGGCTGCTTCCCACTAGCTATCTATTTTACATTTGGTAGTGTATATATGTCCATGCCACTCTTTCATTTTGTCCCAGCTCACCCTTCCCCCTCCCCATATCCTCACATCCATTCTCTAGTAGATCTGTGTCTTTATTCCTGTCTTGCCCCTAGGTTCTTCATGAC
Source organism: Pseudorca crassidens (assembly GCF_039906515.1). Lineage (NCBI taxonomy): Eukaryota > Metazoa > Chordata > Mammalia > Artiodactyla > Delphinidae > Pseudorca > Pseudorca crassidens. The sequence continues at coordinate 103,673,858 of NC_090304.1, forward strand.
CCTTTTTTTTTTTTTTTTAGATTCCATATATATGTGTTAGCATACGGTATTTGTTTTTCTCTTTCTGACTTACTTCACTCTGTATGACAGACTCTAGGTCCATCCACCTCACTACAAATAACTCAATTTCGATTTTTTTATGCCTGAGTAATATTCCATTGTATATATGTGCCAAATCTGCTTTATCCATTCCTCTGTTGAGGGACACTTAGGTTGCTTCCATGTCCCGGCTATTGTAAATAGAGCTGCAATGAACATTTTGGTACATGACTCTTATGACAGCTCAGTTTTAGAGTGGATATGCAACAGTTGGCCTAGACCCAGTCTTTTTAAAAGACAGTAATGGAGAAATGGACTGCCATAAAGAGTGCCTCAGATTTAGAGAAAGGTGAAGCAGAATAGCTTGTCTACTCTTGAGTCTGATGGTTAACTAGACAGTTCAATTTCAAGGGGTTGAGAATTAAACTGCTTAAGGTCTTAGATCTACCATCAAGATGTTCAACATTCATATTTAACCTTGAAGCAAAAACATGAGTAAATAGCACACATACTCTAATATGATTTTCTGGCCTGATGGATATTTAGCTGAATAAAATCAACCTGTAATTGAACAACTCTGAGTGATGTTGACAGAGGTGCTGAGTGCTTTTTCTTCTTGGCCTAACAGAATAAAAACTAAAAGCTGCATTCTTTTTTATTCTTTAATTAAGATTACAGCATTATCAGGCTTTAGAAGACTGAACAGAATGCACAGATGAATTGCTATTTAATTAAGCTTTCCAAGAAATTTTGAAGCCAGCAGATTAAATATGGACTTTTACTTTTTTGCAGTATTTTAAGGAATTTTTAATTGTTTTTCTCATGGTTGATAAACTTTAAAAAATGTAAAATCAACACAATGTAAGCTGAGAAAAAAAAATAGCCAATGGGTTTTTTGTTTTTCTTTACTTATTGCTAATGTCAGGAGGCCAACATTGGGAGGTTTCTGTGGACACATCTCTATATGTGTTTGGAAGTTTTACCATGCCTTGCTTTATGACAGTTCTAGGGACTTCCTTGGTGAGCCAGTGGTTAAAACTCCGTGTTTCCACTACAGGGGTTTGGGTTCGATCCCTGGTTGGGGAACTAAGATCCTGCATGTCTCAGGGTGTGGCCAAAAAGAAAAAAGAAAAAAAATGACAGTTCTAACCATAATATGTTCTAAAATCTTAGGGAAAAAAATCGCTTTGGTTAAAAGAGCTGAACTTAAATGTTCTTAGTCACTTACATAGCTCTAACCAGTATGTGAGTAAATTTAGGCCTAAAGAGCTTGAGGATAAAATAAGATTGCTTGTCCTTTAATAACCAAATTGAAATATTTTTGAATCTCCACCTGACTTAACTAGCAGTGATGTCAATCTTATATATAGGTCCCTCTCCAAACATATCCTAGAATCTCCAAAGATCTTCAATCTATCATTGAATGTGTGCTTGTCATCATTCGCAGATTACACACTTTACTAACCTCCAGGAATCCAGAAGTCAGCCCTGTCCATGAACAGCTGCAGGTGAGGGTTTTCTATTGCCTGACAGGGGGAATAGCTGTACTGAAAACTCTGAATTCCTACAGATATGGGATCCTGGTGGAGCTACTGACCCTAATGTTTTCCTCTCCATCTTGTCTCCTGCCACTAAGCTACCACCCTTCTGACCCTTTTACCTCCCATTCATTTCTCAGGATAAAAACAGTCAGGGACTTCCCTGGTGGTTCAGTGGTTAAGACTATATTCTTTTCCACTACAGGGGTCATGGGTTTGATCTCTGGTCAGGGAACTAAGATCCCACATGCCATGCAGTGCAGCCGAAAAAAAAAAAAAAACAGTCAATGGAATTTCACTGAAAAAACTACCTATGACCCAGTTTTATGGCTTTCTGATAACATGCACAGTCATTTTATTCAAGGCACAACTATCATGTCAGGACCTCAGAACCAGAAGGTTCCCAGTGTGGGTTTCATTCTGAACTCTCTCTGCGGTAACACTCCACTCCATCTCTCTAGGCTAGTAAATAAGCCATATCTCAGTCCAGATTCTCTTCTCTTAAGGTACACTGCTATTTATTTGCTCTCATCCCTTCCTATAATCACATCTCAGTTGGATTTTTCAGACTTGTTTTTATTTATCAGACATATTTTCATGAAGGGAGAAGAAGAGAGTAGTGTTCCTATCTCTTTACCCTCAGAAGACTCAGAATTATTTAAATCAAGACATGCAGATATTTAGAAGGGTTGGGTTCTGCTTATTTCTAAGACTCAAATGCAAACAGAAATGTTGGCGTTCTAATTTTCCCCTGTGAATTACATATAACTTCCAGTCTCCTGCATGATTTAAATGATCACTTATAAATCATTACCATTTACTGTGTGCTTAAGTTGTATGAAAAACATTGCTGATTAATAGAGGTTTTTGAAATTATGATATCTCCATCCTCTAAGAGGTTAATGATTTTGTACAGTAGTTTTCAAATGAATTTTATGTTTTAAGTGTTTTTTCAAGCATTTGATTAAACCTTTGTTTTCCTTTTCTATCCAAATGATTTTTAAAACTATAATAAGGGTTTCCCTGGTGGCACAGTTGTTGAGAGTCTGCCTGCCGATGCAGGGGACACGGGTTCGTGCCCCGGTCCAGGAAGATCCCACATGCCGCGGAGTGGCTGGGCCCGTGAGCCATGGCCACTGAGCCTGCGCGTCTGGAGCCTGTGCTCCGCAACAGGAGAGGGCACAAAAGTGAGAGGCCCGTGTACCGCAAAAAACAAAAAAACAAACAAACAAAAAAACCATAATAAAACAAACACATTCAAATGTGTTCTGTTCCAAGTTTTTACACACTGTTAGATATTAATTCAATAGCTTGTCCTGCCATATTAACTGGGCTGGGAGCAGACCTGGGAATCAAACTTTGAACTTTTTATGAATGTGTAATTGATTAGGAAAGCTGTGGCTTGGCAATGATCTTTTCAATTAGGGCTTCAAATGTCTGCTAAGGTAAATTTGTATAAGGAAGTATGATGTTACACCTCTTTAAATGTCAGGCAAGTCCAGCATCTCTAGATTCTTATGCTTAAGATACAATGGGTTACTTTATGATAATTTGGTATCCTAAAATTAGTTTTTATTATACATTTTTAGTGCTTGTTATCTTTTTTTGTTAACCTTCTGTAAAGTTAAGGTCTTGACGGTTTTGTGCTTACATATGTAGAAAAGTTTTCAGGAAAAAAAAGATCCAGAAATTTAAAATTTGGGTTTCATAATAATTGAAATAACCTGGAAAGTTTTGATGTTTTGGGTGAATATTTGACATATATGACCAAGGTATCTATTTCTTATTTTTTCTATGGTAGTAAGTAGCTCATAAGATTACAAGATATCAAATACATTTTACCTAACAATGGTAATTTTAAATGGTTACATGATCCATTCATTGACACTCATCATATGATGTCCATATGAATAATTTCTGACTTCCTCTAAGCTAGGAGGTCCTTCCATGTGCTCCCATAAGTGCCCTCAAAATATATACAGGGCATCACAGAATATTATAGTGTTCAGTTTTGGCATCTGACTCTCCCCTGAGTTATGATGTCCTTGAATATAAGAATTGAGACTTTCATTCCATATCCTGTTTGCTTTATGGTTGTATAAATTAGAACATTAATGGCTCAATTATAGATTGAGCAATATTGAATGTTATGTCAGAAGAAACAATACTGTAAGATACCAGGAAAGCTGTTTTCAAATCTATGACAGGATGTCTTATTAGGTTGGCCAAAATGTTTGTTTGTTTTTTTCTGTAGGATGGTTCTAGTAGCACTTAGTTGTCTTTAACTTCATTCGAAACAATTTTGTTAGATTGTATTGTGACAGCTGTCATATCAGCGTGCATTTAAAAAGAGACTTTTCAATATTCGTGAATTTTTGTGTAGCCATTTTAATATTGAAAATGTGCCTTAAGTTTTTCCCTTACATCACTTTAAATATATCTTGCCACTCCCTTCTGACATATTGAGTTTGTGCTGAAATATCAGCTCTTAACCTTATGGGTATTCTCTTGTATGCTATTTGTTGCTTTTCCCTTGTTCTTTTTAACATTTTTTCTTTGGGTTTAATTTTTGATAGTTTGATTCATATGTGTCTTGGCATGCTTCTCCTTGGGTTTATCCTGTATGGGACTCTGTGCACTTCCTGGACTTGATTGACTATTTCCTCTCCCATGTTGGGAAAGCTTTCAACTATAATCTCTTCAAATATTTTCTTAGACTCTTTCTTTTCTTCTTCTTCTGGGACCCCTATAATTCGAATACTGGTGCAATTAATGTTGTCCCAGAGGTCTCTGAGACTGTCCTCCATTCTTTCCATACTTTTTTCTTTATTCTGCTCTGTGTCAGTTATTTCCAGCTTTCTATCTTCCAGCTCACTTATCCGTTCTCCTGCCTCAGTTATTCTGCTATTGATTCCTTCTAGAGTATTTTTAATTTCAGTTATTGTGTTGTTCATCACTGTTTGTTTGCTCTTTGGTTCTTCTAGGTCCTTGTTAAATGTTCTTGTATTTTCTCCATTCTATTTCCAAGATTTTGGATCATCTTTACTATTATTACTCTGAATTCTTTTTTAGGTAGGTTGCCTATTTCCTCATCATTTATTTGACCTTGTAGTTTTTTATCTTGTTCCCTTGCCTGTAAGATATTTCTCTGTCTCCTCATTTTGTCTAATTTACAGGACTTGAGGTCTCTTTTCTCTAGGCTGCAGGGTAGTAGTTCCTCTTGCTTCTGTTCCCTGCCTTTGGTGGTGGGGTTGGTCCAATGGCTTGTGTACACTTCCTGATGGGAGGGACTGGTACCTTTGTTCTGGTGGGTGGAGCTGAATCTTGTCATTCTGATGAGCAGGGCCGTGTCAGGTGGTGTGTTTTACAGTGTCTGTGAGCTTAGTATGACTTTAGGTAGTCTGTGTGTTTTGGGGTGGATTTGTGTTCCTATCTTTGTTTTTTGGTTTGAGGTGTCCAGCACTGGGAGCTACTGGCAGTTGGGTGGAGCCGGGTCTTGGATTCAGATAGAAGCCTTCATGTGAGCACTAGGTGATTAATCTTCCCTGTCGCCAGGAATTCTCTAGTAGCCCAGCATTCTGGACTTGGTGTTCCCACCAGTGCTCCTTGGTGCTCTGGGGCGCTCCCACCCCAGTGCCTCAGGCCCAACTTCTCATTGAAGGACCAAGACCCCACAAGTTGCTCATACCAGCAATAAAGGTGATTAAAAAAAAAAAGACTAACAAAACCCCAGACAGATGGTAAAATCAAACAAACAGAAACAGGAACAAGGAAACATGCACACACAAAAAAAAACACAAAAACAGAATCAAATAAATCAAAAAGCAAGAGAACAACCAGACAAACAAAAGAAACCGTGAATGAAATCAAACAGTTAAGAAGAAAGCTGACCAAACCAAAAACCAAAACCAAAGCAGATTGTCAACTGAAGAATGAAGCAAAGAAAACAAACTGACAAAAATGCTAAAAAAGATAAATAGAAAGGGGAAAGAAGACAGAACAACAGAAAGGCAATGTAGAAACAGAAATATAAAAAATAAATAATAAAGTAGGAAATATAGTCAAGAAAAAAAGACAAACAAAACCCCATAGAAATGGTAAAAACAAAATCAATCAAACAAAAACAGAGACAAGGAAACACACACACATAAAAGAAACAAAAACAGAGCCAAATAAAACAGAAAGCAAGAGAACAGCCAGACAAATAGAACTCAAAAACGAAATCAAACAATTAGGATTAAAACTAACAGAAGCACGTAACCTAAAGACAAAACCAAAGCAGTGTGCTAACTGAAGCGTAAAGCAAGAAGCAGAACAAACTGATAAAGGTGATTAAAATAATAATAATAATAAAATAAAATAAAAGGGAAAAAAACACAAGACAACAGAAAAGCAAAGTAGAAATGGAAATACATAAAAAAGAAATGAAAGGAAAATATATTAAAGAAAAAGAAGAAGAAAAAGTAAGGGAAAAGAATATAGAACCACAGAAAAGCAAGGTAAAAACAGAAATGCATAAAAAAATAAAAAATATGTTATAAAACACGGAGATCCCAAGAGATTAAAAAAAAAATCTAAAACAACACCACCAAACAAACAAAAAAAAGAAAAAGGAACCAAACAACAAAAAAGCTAAAACCAACAACAGAATGAATCAGAACATAATTAATACTCATATTAATAGAAATTATTATAGAAATTAATAGTCATAATTATGTTCCCCTGGGGTCTCTGCTGCAAGTGTCCTTGCGCACGCCATGAGCCACAGCCCACCTCCATCTCCCCAGGAGGCCCTCCTCTGCCTCTGGGCTGGTCTCTGGACCTGCTGTGGGCCCTGGGGACCACTCAGACTCTGATTTGGCCCATTTCCTGCATGTTCTTGCCCCCATAGTCCACAGCTGCCAGAGCTAGACTGTTTTCATTTGTGGGAACACTCATTGTATACTCAGATATTCCATAGAATTAGGGTCTACCCAGCTGATTGTGGGGATTTAATCTGCAGCTTGTAGAGCTGATGGAAAGATTTTCTATCTTCTTCCTTAGTCACCCCATCCCTGGGGTTCAGCTATGGGTTTATCCGCACCTCTGTGCGTGGTCCACCCACAGGAGTCTGGTCGTGCAGCTGCCTTGGACTTCTTGGGTCTGCCCCAGTGAGGACCGGGTGCAGAGGTGGTCTGCTTGGATCCCGGGAGCCCCAGTTGTGCCAAATGGGCAGGGAAGTGGGCAGCCACAGGTTCAAGAGATATGGCCCTAGTGAAGGCCTTTTCTGGTGCCTGGCGTAAGGCGTGTGAAGGTCAGCCCTGGCCCAGCTTTTTCAGGCACCCAGGAGCAGGCATGAAAGGGCCACCTCTGACTGAGGGAGCTCTTTTTATTGCTCAGCAGCCAGTGTGCAATAGCCAGCCCAGAGCAGGCTTCTTTTATTGTCGTCGGCAGGCGCCAGCATGTGGGGAGAGAGAGGTTACAATAGCAGCTCCGCCCCCTGCATGTGACTTGGCAATAGCACCCTGCTTCCGTGGCAGTCCAGTCTTCCTCTATAGGCATTCTCTGCTGTGGATTTCCTCCCTTCCATCCCCTCAGTCCATCTCCGCACAGCCAACAGTAGTCCTCTCTCTGGGCCTGTTCTCCAATCCCCACAAACAAGCTCCCAGCCCCCTTGCACACCTGTGAACAGACATCCCAGTCTGGGGCACATAGGGCCGCAGTACAGACAGTCTGTGTATTTCTCACTCTGTCCTGTCTGTGGCAGATTAGCCGCTTCACCCTCTTCCAACAGCCTCAAATGCTTCCCTTCTGTCCCAATTGATTTCCTCATCAGAGAGGGGGTTTCCCCAAATTTGAGAATCTCTCCTCTGCTTCAGTTCCCCTGCTCCAGGGTGCAGGTCCCATCTCGCTTCCTCTCCTCCTCCTTCCCCCTTCTTTTTTCCCCATCCTAGCCAGTTATGCAGGGATCTTTATAGTACTTTCTGGTGTCCAAGGTCTTCTCCTAGTTTTCAGCTGGTGTTCTGTGAGATTTGTTGCATCTATAGATGTATTCCTGATGCATCCATGAAGAGAGATGAACTCCACATCTACCTACCCCTGCACCATCTTCTGTATGTTATTCTATGCTAAGAATATATCATGAGTTATTCACTCTGTAGTCAATGTACATGGTGTTTCCAGTTAGGCCTCTCTTGAACAGTATCTTTGTAAACAATTTTGTCTATATTTTTATAATATGTGTATACATTTCTCTTTTGGTGTATATTTGAGAGTAGAATTGCTGAATCATAGGGTATGTCTAAATGCAGTTTTAACACACATTACAAAATATTTTCTAAAATTTCCAACTTATACTTCTACCACCAACAGTGTGGGACTGTTCCTATAGCTAAATATATTTGCCTAAATTTGTTATCACCAACTTTTTCCTTTCTGTTTTAGATGGTCTGGTGGGTAAGGCATCCCCTTAAAGTCTTTTGATGTTAAGCATTTTTTCAAATAGGCCATTTATGTTTCTCATTGGTAAGGTGTCTGTTCATACTTTTGCCTAGTTTATTTTTAATGTGGTTTTCTATCTTTCAAAAAATTATTTCTAAAAGCTTTATATATTGATTTTGTATTTTGGTATTGTAATTCCAGTAGCCATGCTATAATCACTCATTATTTCTAATAACTTATTTATAGATGTTTTGAAATTTTTTACACACATAATCATATTGCCTATGAATAATAACAAGTGTTTCTTCCTTCCCAATGCTTATATCATTTTTTTTTATTTGTTTGTTTCATTTTTTTTGCCTTAGTGCACTGGCTAGGGCTCTTGTACAACCTAACAAATAATGATAGCCAGAATTCTTGAATGTTTTTCAGATTAAGAGCAGAGGGGACTTTAAATGATTTACTACTATATATAATGTTTGCTTATTTTGTTTTCCAGATACAATTTATCAGATTATGGAAATTTGCTAAGAGTTTTTGTGTGTTTGTTTTCTTTGTTGGCTGATTAGTTTTAATGAGAAACAGAATTTTTAAATTAATAGATTTTATATTTAGAAAATTTTATATTTACATAAAAATTGGGTACATACTACAGAGGTCCTATCACACACTCACACTTTCCTATTACTAACATCTTGCATTATGTAGGTACATCAATTACAATTAATGAATCAATATTAATGTATTATTATTAACAAAAAGCCATATTTTATATTACCATTTGCTCTTTGGGAAGTAAGGTTCTACAGGTTTTGACAAGTGCATTCACTATTACAATATCATACAGAATAGTTCACCATCTGAAAAATCCCGTGCTTTATCTACTTATTCCTCCTCCACCTGAACACTTGGCAACAACTGACATTTTTTCCTTGTATTTAAAGTGAGTTTCTAGAAAACAACATATAATTAGTCTTGCTACTTTTATTCACTCTGTCTTTGTTTTTTCATTGGTATATTTAGACCATTTACATTTAAAGTGATTATTGATATAGTTGAGTACATATCTGCCATATTTCCTACTATTTTCTATTTGTTGCACTTATTCTTCGTTTCTTTTTTAACTTCTCTTTTTCTGACTTGTCTTGTTTTATTTGAACATTTTATATTTCCTCTCCTCTCTTAGCATATTAATTGCACTATTTTTTAAATTTAAATCTAGGTTTCCTTAGAGTTTGCAATATATATTAACTACTAATCAAAGTCCATTTTCTAATAACACTGTACTACTTCATGTGTAGTGCCAGTACCTTGTAAGAGAGTATTCCTATTCTTCCTTCTCATCTCTTATTACATTGTCGTCATTCATTTAACTTGGCTACATGCTATAATCACCTGATACATTCTTGTTATTATTAATTTGATACATTATTATATCAATAATAATAAGTAAAATGGAAGATTTTCTTTTAACTTTATTTTTCTCTAATGCACTCGCTCACTCTTTCTTTCATTCTGCAAATCCAAATTCTTTTCCTATATTCACCCATTCACTTTTGAAGGAAATTTTCACTCTAGACAGAGTTCTAGGTTGGTAGGGATTTTTTTAATACTTTAAAATTTTCACTCTACATACTTTTTTTAGTATGGTTTCTGAAAAGAAGGCCAATGAAAATTTGACCTTCCTTCCTGTAAAGGTAGGATATCCCTCCACCCTGAGTCTTTGAAAAATTTTCTCTGTCCTTGGCTCTTACAATCTTAATATGATATGTCTATGTGTACACTTTTTGATATTTATCCTGCTTGGTGCTCTCTGAGTTTCCTGCACCCATGGCTTGGTATCTGTCATTAATTTTAGACAATTTTCAGCCATTATAACATCAAATATTTATTCTGATCAATTCCCTCTTTCTTCTCCTTTTGGTGTTCCCATTACACATATATGACATCTTTTTAATTGCCCCATAATCCTTGGATATTACCTTTTGCTTGTTTGTTTGTTTTCCATCTTTGTTTTCTAGTTTGGGAAATTTCTGTTAACATACCTTCAAGCTCCCTAATTATTTCCTTGGCCAGTCTTCATGAGTCTATCAAAGGCATTTGTCATTTCTGTTACAGTGTTTTTGATTTCTAGCATTTCATTTTGATACTTTTTTAGAGTTTCCATCATTCCTACATTACTCATCTGTTCCTGCATATTGTTCCATTTGCCATTAGAGTAATTAGATTATTAATCATACTTATTTTAAGTTTTCTATCTGATAATTCCAACCTCTTGTATTTTATGTGTCTGGTTCTGATGTTTGCTTATTTTCTTGAGATTACTTTTTTCTTGCCTTTTCCATTCCTTGTAATTTTTTGTAGCAAGATGGACATAATCTATCAAGTAATAGGAAGTAAGGTATTTAGAATTTTAGTGTGAGATGTCATATTAATTTGGCTAGGAATTGGACTGTGTTTAATGTTTCCTGGAGCTTTAGGTACTAGAGGCCTTAATTTTCTCCAGTTTCCTTTTAATCCTATCCTGTTGACTTTGAGATGCCTTAATAACTCCTTAAATAGAGTTACGTGTTTCATCTCTCTGAGTTATAATCTTCTCTTATATGCTGGGGCCCTGTTATGTGTTGCTAAGGTGTTGGAGAGGGGAAGTGTTCTATGCTGCTATGATTAAATCTCAATTTTTTAATTAGGTCTGGTTCCCCGGTCTGTGACCTTCAGAAGTTTTTCTTGGACTTTTTTTTTCTTGTTTTTCCCTCTCCTTTTGTGAGAATGGAAGGATAAAGGAGACAGGAGTTTTCTAACTGTACTTTCACGAGGTCAAATGAATCTTTGGTAAAGTCATTTGTCTTAGTCCTCTAAGAATGCTCTAGGCATATTCCAAAATGGTTACTTTTCCCTTATCCTACTTGAAACATGTGGGGAATTTTTCTTTGATCAAACTTAACTGTGTTTGGCTGCAAAATTCTAGTCCTTTGTCACAGTGACTCTTAAAGAGATATTTAGAGCTACATATACAGTTATCCAGTGGGTAATGGGAAGGGTGCATAATAGCAGGAGTTAAAGTAAACACCTGGGAAGTATTTGATGTACGTGGTAATGTTTAATCAAATAATCAGTCCTATAAAGTTTATCGGTACTGTAAAACTCATCTTACAGATGAGAAAATTGATGCTCTGAGAGGAAAATTATAACTTAAATGCAATACTTTTCTAAGCAACATACTGAAAAAAACCCTATAATTTTCTATATTTACAAATTCTCTGTTATACAGAGTCTTTCAGATACTGTTTTCTAAGAAGGATTATATCTTCTTGCATAAAGCATAACTCTTTAGGAAAAATACTAAATATAAATTTTACATAGCACCTTAAAGTGTTGTCTTAGAACAGATTCTCTATCTGAGGATGTTTTATATTCAGGCATACCAATTGATGGGAATACACTTGATTGAAATAATAGTTCTTGCAGGCCATAGAACATTTCACATTTTGAAAACCTAATTAGGACAGTTAAATTATAAGAGCTCCATAGAGGCATCTTCAATTCTAAGAAAATGGCAACCACAATACTAAAGATGAGTAGCCACTCAGTCAGACTACTTTGCTTGTATATCCACAATTCATGAAGACTTTTGTTTTCTTTATTTTTCATTTTCTGACTTTTAAAATGTTTTTTTCAGGGTGGACTGAATTTCCACTCATTGAGGTACTGAATTCTTTACTTTACTACATAGATGTAAAAGAGATACCAAGATCAATTTCTGGAGCAGTGAGGAATTTTGTATTCCAGTGATGAGTTGTTTTCCCTCTGAAACAATGGCAATATAGGCAAAACAACTAAAATCGATCATTTCAGAACTCTAGTCAATATCAAAAGCCACTGCAAGAACTGAAAATCACTCAAGATAAACTACGAAGGTTTGATAAAACAGTGGGATCTGTGAAGTTTTAACTTGGAAATATCCTATTTCCTTCTTTTCCCAGCTCAATGGTGTGGTAACGAAAATCCAGCATCATTGTAGAGAATGGAGAAATGTGAATACTTTTTGACTTTTATTAAAAGCACAATCACCCAGAGAACAGTCCATTTGTTGTCCAAACTTGGTACTCCCTTGGAAATCAGAGTGTGTGGGCTATTTTATTTGACTAAGAGCACAGTTTGGGTAGACTTACCCCAGGGCATCACTGAAGCAATGGTAAACAACTGGCAATATTTAAATTACCTAAGATAGTTGCCATTCAGTTAGGGCAAAATAGAGTCATCCTTGGAATTCAAAGAAGTCCTGGAGAACTAGACAAACAATGGAGCATTTTAAAAGCTACAACAACTTAAGGACACGGAGGGGGTGATGGGGAAGCTGAGATGAAGTGAGAGAGTAGCACTGACATATATACATTACCAAATGTCAAATGGATGGCTAGTGGGAAGCTGTTGCATAGCACAGGGAGATCAGCTTTAGGCTTTGCGATGACCTAGAGGGGTGGTATAAGGAGGGTGGGAGGGAGGCTTAAGAGGGAGGATAGGGCTTCCCTGGTGGCGCAGTGGTTGCGAGTCCGCCTGCCGATGCAGGGGACACGGGTTCCTGCCCCAGTCCAGGAGGATCCCACATGCCATGGAGCGGCTGGGCCCGTGAGCCATGGCAGCTGAGCCTGCACGTCCGGAGCCTGTGCTCTGCAATGGGCGAGACCGTGGTGGTGAGAGGCCTGCATACTGAAAAAAAAAAAAAAAAGAGGGAAGATATATGGGGATATACATATATATACAGCTGATTTACTTTGTTGTACAACAGAAACTAACACAACATTGTAGAGCAATTACACTGCAATAAAGATATAAATAAATAAGAATTGTTATGATAAGTAAAAAAATAAAAAAAGCTACAAAAAATTCTTGGGGATCTAGCAGTCTTCCCAAGGCTGTGTGCAAGCTCAGGAAAGTCCTGGGAAAAGAGAAAATGATAGTCACTCATGTCTAGCTTACCTTGAGGGGCAGTGCAAGGAAAAAGCAAGAGCTAAGACTAAGTGAAAGCCAACTTCTGGCTGAAGCCATACATTTTTACATAGGTTTTCTTGGACAAAAGGCAGAACATATTTCCCTTTAGGGACATCTTATGAACACTGATTATTTAGTCATCAAATTTTACTGAGCAAAGGATGACTCATAGTAAGACAGCCTGAAAAATAAAAACAAGAAATAAAAGAAGAAAAACATTAGCACATAACTCAGTGGACAAACACTAAAGGGAATACAAAATCTACAGAATTAGTCCAAGAAAGTGCTAAGCAAATAAGCAGCAATAAGAAATATGACAACCAAAAAAGCTAGTAACAACAAACTTTGTAGGTGGAGAGTTCTGAATTGAGAGTTGTTTCCATATATTGTCTAAGATTTCAAGTTTTCAATTAAAAAATTACAAGACTTTCAGAGAAACAGGAAAATATGCTACATAAACATGGAAAAAAATGCAGCCAACATAAAATGTACCCAAAGAGAGGGACAGATTTTGTACTTAGAGGACAAAACTTTGGATCAACTATTATATGTTCAAATAATTAAAAGAAGAATTAAAGTTTGTCCGTGACATCTCACAAAGAGAAAATGTCAATACAGAAGTAGAAGTTATAATAAACAAGGAAGATTTGAAAATGACAAGAAATAAAATGGTAATAATTAGAGCGGCACAACAGCAGATTTTAGCTAGCAAAATAAAGAATCAACAAATATAAAGATAGGTTAATAAAAGCTATCCAGTATGAATAGCAAAAGGAAAAATAATGAAGAAAACAAAACAGAAACTCAGAGCCCTGTTGAACATAATCAGATATACCAACACAGACACAGTGGAAGTCCCAGGAAGAGAGGAGAAAAACAGAAAAAGTACTTGAAAAAATAGTGCCTAAAAATTCCCAAATTTGTTGAAAAACAGTAGTCTTCATATTCAAATCTGAAAAAACTTCAAGTATCCTACCAACATTAAAAACGACATGTGGAGCTGGTGTATCCTTTGAAAAGGATCAAGAAAGTCCCAGGTGTCCTACCATCATTAAAAGATGTTATTTCTTTATCAAAGGCAGTCAATAAAGACTGAAGGAGGCAACTGATTCTTCAACAGCAACACAAGACTTCAAAGTACATGAATAATCAAAGAAACATAACACCAGCAAGAGAACACAAAACTTTTTCAGCAATCGACTCCAAAGAAATGGAGATTGATGATTTGCCTGATAAAAATTCAAGAGTTTTTCTAAGGAAGCTCATTGAAATACGAGAAATGACAGAAAAATAATTAAACAATATCAGGAAAACAGTACATGAACAAGAAGTTTAATAGAGACATAGAAACCATAAAAAAATAAACAGAAGCTGAAAATTTCAATGAATAAAATTTAAAAATATGATAGAGAGTAACAATAGCAGAGTTGATAAGTCAGAAGAAAGAATCTATGAAGCTAAAGACAAGGCATATGAAATTATCAAGTCAGAGGAAAAACAAAGAAAGATATATAAAACAGAGCGAAAGCCTACATGAATTATGGGATGCCATCAAGGACACAATCTATGCATTATTAGAGTCCCAAAAAAAGAAAAGAAGAAAGGGGAAGAAAGCTTATTTAAAGAAATAATAGGGGCTTCCCTGGTGGTGCAGAGGTTAAGAATCCACCTGCCAATGCAGGGGACACAGGTTTGAGCCCTGGTCTAGGAAGATCCCACATGCTGCGGAGCCTGTGTGCCACAGCTACTGAACCTGTGCTCTAGAGCCCCTGAGCCACAACTACCAAAGCCGACACGTCACAACTACTGAAGCCCACGTGCCTAGAGTCTGTGCTCTGCAACAAGAAGCCACCACAATGAAAAGCCCACACACAGCAAAAAAGAGTAGCCCCTGCTTGCTGCAACTAAAGAAAGCTCACGAGCAGCAGCAAAGACCCAATGCAGTCAAAAATAAATATAAATAAATAAATTTAAGTTTTTAAAGCTCAGACATCCCCAAAACGATTGCGTCTTCTCCCCAAAACTTCAAGGCACATTATTAAAAGTTGTCTAAAATCAAAGGCAAAGAAAGATTTTTAAAAGCAGCAAGGGAGAGAAAATTCCCTTTATAAAGAAGATTGAAATAATGCCAAGTATCTTATTTACCACAGTGGTATGAAAATAGAAATTAATAATGGAGGAATACTGGAAAATTACAAAATATATGGAATTAAGCAAAACATTCCTGAAAAACCAATGGGTCAAAGAAGAAATCAAAAGGGAAATTAAAAATACCATAAAACCAAAAAAAAAAAAAAAGAAAATGAAAGCATAGCATACCAAAACTTATGAGATGTAGAAAGGTAGTTCAAAGAGGGAAGTTTGGAGCAATAAATGCCTACATTAAGAAAATATATCTCAAATAAACAACTTTACACCTCAAGGAACTAAAAAACTAAGAATAACCTAAGCCCAAAAGTGCATAGAAAAGAAAATAAGAAAGATCAGAGCAGAAATAAATAAATTAGAGGCCAGAAAACCCATAGAAAAGATCAATAAGACTAAGACCTGTTTTTTTAAAAGATAAACAAAATTGCCAAAACTTTAGCTGGGCTAACAAAAAAAGTGAGAAAATAATCAAGTAAGTAAAATCAGAAATAAAAGAGGTGAAATTATTGTTAATAACACAATACAAAGGATTATAAGAGACTACTATGAATAGCCATATGCTCAGAAATTGGATAACATAGAAGAAATGGATGAATTCCTAGAAACATACAACCAATCAGGAATAAATCATGAAGAAATATAAACTCTGAACGGACCAATAATGAGTAAGGGAACTAAAACAATAATCAAAAACCCTCAACAAAGAAAATCCCAGGACCTAATGGCTTTACTGATGGATTCTATCAAACATTTAAAAAAGAATCAATACCGATCCTTCTCTTCGCAAAAAACTGAAGAGAAAGGTATACTCCCAAACTCATTTTATGAAGCCAGCATTGTCCTGCTACCAAAGCCAGACAAAAACATCACAAGAAAAGAACATCCCTGATGAACATAGATTAAGAAAATTCTCAACAAAACACTAGTGAACTGAATTCAAAGCAATTAAAAGTATTATACTCCATAATCAAATTGGATTTATTCCTGGGATGCAAGCATAGTTCAACATACACAAATCGATGTGTTACACCACATTAACAGAATGAAAGACAAAATCACAATCATCTTAATAGATACAGAAAAAGCATAAGATAAAATTCAACATCTTTTTGTGAGCAAAAATCAAAAATTAGGAATAGAGGAATATATCTAAATATAATAAAGCCCATATATTACAAATCCAAATCTAACATTGTAGTCAATGCTGAAAACCTGAAAACTTATCCTCTAAGGTAAGTAACAAGACAAGGGTGTTCAGTCTTGCTACTTATCTTCTAAATGCTACTGGAAACCCTAGCCAGAACAATTAGGCAAGAAAAAGAAATTATAGGTATTCAAATCAGAAAGGAAGAAGTAAAATTATCTCTGTTTGCAGATCACATAATCTTATATATAGAGAGAAAGCCCTAAAGACTCCACCAAGCTACTGTTAGAAATAATAAACTCAAAGTTGCAGGATACAAAATCAATGTACACTAATCAGTTGTATTTTTATACACTAACAACAAACTGTTGGAAAGAGAAATTAAGAAGACTTTCTTATTTACCATAGTATCAAAACAATACAATACGTAGAAATAAATTTAACCAAGAAGCTGAAAATTTTATACACTGATAACTATAAAACATTGGTGAAAGAAACTGAGGAAGACACAAATAAATAAGCAGATATCCTGTCTTCATGGATCAGAAGAATTAAAATTGTTAAGATATCCAGACTACCCAAAGTGATTTGCAGATTCAGTGCAATTTCTATTAAATTCCATTGTCATTTCTCACAGAAATAGAAAAAAAATCTTAAATTTGTATAAAACAACAAAAGATGCTGAATAGCCAAAGAAATCTTGAGAAAGAAAAACAACACTGGAGACGTCACACTTCCTGATTTCAAATTATATTACAAAGCTATAGTATTCAAAGCAGAATGGTAGTGACATAAAATCCGACAAACATGGGCCAATAGAACAGAATCAAGAGCCCAGAAATAAGCCTCTATGTATACAGGCAACTAAAATTTAACAAGGAAGTCAAGAATACTCAAAGAGGAAAGAAGGGGCTCTTCAATAAATGATGTTAGGGAAACTTAATATCCACATGCAAAAGAATGAAACTGGACCCCTATGTGACACCACTCAAAATTAACTCAAAATGGATTAAAACTAACTCAAAATGGATTAATATTTGTGCCTCACTCCTTTCTGTGCTTTTCACCCAGGAACTCAGCTATACCCTCTATAAGGCACATAAAGACAAACAAACTGTATGCCATCCAACAATGCCTTCATTGATGGGGGGTAAAGTCATCGCATGGCTTTTGAGATGCTATCCTCTGATACAACAAACATATCTTAAATATACACAGCAGAGAGCTAAATTTGTCAGGCACCTAGAAAATTTTGGACGAAGTCATGCAATGGAGTTGAAAGCACATTTGGTCCTATAGAGAGAAGATGTGCTATGTATGCATGTCATGTATGCATTTCTATTAGTTCATGTCTGCTTCCTGAAAGATTAATTTTCTATTTCATTATTGCTTAATGTCCAGAATAGCATTGCCATCATCATTACTTCTACTAGATACCCCATATATCTCTGCTTTTAAAGGCCCATCTTCAAATATATTTTATTTGATTTTAGGATAAGGGCCAAAATGCCCATAGGAATTAAAGGACCAAAGTGTTGACATAAGAATATTATTAAGAACTGCTTGTACTCTACTAACTACCACCTTGCTCACACAATCCTTGAGAGAACAACACATAAACCACTTTTCTGTGTGCATAATCAAAATTTCCTTCTTTTATATTTTTCTAAATACCCTCTATCCTTTTGACAGTAGTTTCACAAACTCAAGTTTAAAAACAGTATGTATTAGAGCTGAAATCTTATAACACCCTCTCTAGTCACACCTACTCTGCATTGTGTTTTGTCAAGCTCACCAACTAAGTTGACAGGATAGAAACCATATTTTACAAAGCACAGGTCCTAAGCATCTATACTCAGCAAACTACCCTGAACACAGTAGGTACCTGCTCAAACAATTGTATTTGAAGTTGAAGATTCAGATGATAGTGATGCCATAGAAGCCTCACTGGAGAGTTTGGACAAGATATATATACACAACCATCTTCTTCCCAACCATCAACCACTACACCTTCAGGTGCCCACCCACCCAGCCAGGGAAACAGTACTTAGATCTGAGTGCAGGTTGTGAAGATCTCACCCTCAGATTAAGAAGTGATTGCCTTGCTCTATCCACAAATGTTGAATCTAGGGATGAATTTCAAGAAAATCCTTACATGTTCTTTTTAATCAATGTCTTCATTTTACTTGGGATACATAAGCGTATACTTTGCATTGTGATTCAGCAAGGGACAAATTAAAACCTCAGCCAGAAATACATTAATTCTCCCCTAGGTCTAAACTCATGGAAAGAAAACTGCTATGATCCTAGATGGATCCCTGTATTCATTTCTTAAGGTTGCTATAACAAGACACCATAAACAGGGTGGCCTAAACAACAGAAATTTATTGTCTCACATTTCCATAGGCTAGAAGTCTGAAATCAAGGTGTACACAGTGTTGTTCCCACGGAGGGCTGTGAGGCAGAATCTTTTCCATGCCTCTATCTTAGCTTCTGGTGGTTTGCTAGCCATCATTGTCATTCCTTTGCTGGGAGATGTATCATAACTAATTTCCGCCTTCATCTTCACTTGGCAATCTCCTTGTGTGCATGCCTGACTCTGTGTCCAGATATTCCCTTTTTTATAAGGATACCAATCATATTTGATTAGTACCAAACTTAATGACCTCATTTGAACTTGATTACATTCTGTAAGGGCCCTGTCTCCAAATAAGGTCACTTCTAAGGTATTGGGGGTTAGGGCTCCTGACATATGTTTTTTTTTGTGGAGGTGGTGTAATTCAATCCATGACCATCTCAGCCTAGTGTGTATCATGTACATGGTTACTTTAATATTAATAATATGCATATATGGTTTTATTTCTTTCCACCATAAAAACAATTTTCTCTACATTTTTAGCTCAGGTAAGTGGAATGCTGCTGCTTGAAGAAAGAGGCTCAGGAAGGGAGAGATCATCCGAAAGGGAATGGAAAAATTCAGCTGATGAAAGGAAGTTCTGTGCCCTTGGAGGGAGGACAGCTAGTGAGCACAGCTTATTCAAGTAAACAGGAGTTGAAGAGGGCAAAAGAGTGGGCAGAGTCTTTAATGCTCAATTCTGAAAAGCCAAACAGAACCTGGCAGTCAAAGCTACAGTTTGAGTGTCTAATGCCCACTTAACTGGGTCACCGTCTGAAGGGGCTGTTGGCTATAACCCCAGGGAGTCTCTGAGCCTTTGTTT
Organism: Pseudorca crassidens; assembly: GCF_039906515.1. Taxonomy (NCBI): domain Eukaryota; kingdom Metazoa; phylum Chordata; class Mammalia; order Artiodactyla; family Delphinidae; genus Pseudorca; species Pseudorca crassidens. The sequence continues at coordinate 103,693,357 of NC_090304.1, forward strand.
CTTGACAATAATAGCTGCCATGTCCTGGGCCCTTATACCCCAGGTAGGACGCTAGGTGCTACCTTACATTACTACATCCTGTGCTCCTTAACAGACTTATGAGAAAGCTTGTATAGATGAGAGAATGAGGCTCAGAGTGGTTTGCTATCATTTTTAGCTCTAGATTGTGATGGGACCAGAGTTTGAATCCTGGTTATTCGAGCTTAAAGTTTCAGTCTTTGGCTCTGTTGTTGTCCTTGGAACCAATTCCTTTCCTCAACCTGGTTCACACTAATCACGCTGTGTGGTAGGAAATGCCACTATACTGCAGTCATCGTGCATTGCCCAGTGGGCAAGCATGGTGCACTAGGAGTATCTCAGGGGCCTGAGACCTGAGGCCTGCTGCTAAGCCAGTTCCACTGTTTCTTTTGTGAGATTCAGAGCTGGGTGTCTCTCTCTCTCTCTCTCTCTCTCTCACACACACACACACACACACAGACACACACACACACACACACGGAGTACATGAGAGCCCTTATTTGGCAGCAAAGACACCTTTGGTCCTCTTCCCATATTATCACCTGTCATGGACTGGCTTGCATTTCCCCCCACAAATTTATGTATTGAAACCTAGTCCCCAATGGGATGGTATTTGGAGGTGGGGCCTTTGGGAGATGATTAGACCATGAGGGTAGAGCACTCGTGAATGGGATTGGTACCCTTCTAAAAGACAGTTTTCTTGCTCCTTCCACCATGTGAGGACAGAGTGAGAAAACAGTCTTCCCTCTACAAGACAGGAATCAGGCCCTCACTCGACACCAGATCTGCCAGAACCTTGATCTTAGACTTCCCAGCCTCCAGAACTATGAGAAATGTATGTTTGTTGTTTATATCACCTAGTCTGTGGTATTCTGTTATAGCAGCTCATGTGGACTAAGACATCACCACAACCCCAAAACATTCTAGTACTTACATCCTATTCCTGCTGCAGTATATCCCCAATGTATAACTTTGGAGAAGAGGGCTTTTGTTTGACTTAATTTCCTCTCTTCCCTCAACTTCTAAATCTCTCATTTTCATTTTTTTTTTTTTTTTACTCCTACAAAGTAAGGAGCCATACTTCATTTGACTGCTTTACTATAGAAGAATCATCGATTATATAAGTTCACTTTAGGGAATAAGATTTGTTAGTTAACTTCCACTATACCTAACTGGTTCAGTGATTAAACTTTCAACAGTTTTCAAAAATCTGTAGGGAAATGCACATGGATAGAAAAGTGTGTTGTGTGCGCGTATGTGTCTGTGTGTGTGTGTGTATGAATCTGTGTACTCAAAACGTATAGTTTATTTAGTAGAGATAAATGATATTTTATTATTTTCTGGAACAAATCATCTGGAAAGCCTATTATGACAGATGAACCTTAAAGTTGGTCCTGCCCAATCAGCACACTTCCCTCCCACACCTAGACACACAAAACTCATTTTATAGAAAAAATATGGTATTATTTAGAAAAATAGATTTCTCTGTGACACCTCTAACTTATGAAGTTAGTATTAATGTTAGCTAACATAACTATATTCTCTAATCATAAGTCACTTGGCTGTACAGAGAAGGAAGAGGAGGGCTGGTTAGATGTATTGATGGTTGTAAGCTGCCCAACATGGCTTAAGTTCTTAGGTTCTTAGAAAGTTTTCTCCTTCTTCTCCGAAATAAAACAACTTTAGGGGAAGAAGAGCCAGGCTAGACTACATGGTTCACAAACCTCTGACTACTGAGGGAAATGAACCTAAGCATACTGTTGCAGGCATTTGAAATGCCTGGGTTGGGTCTGAATCTAAAAGTCCTAATTCAAAGCTTTTGTATTAGATATTTTCGCCCTAAGGCTACATCATGTACATGGCTGACAAAACACAGCCAGGCTTTCTTTCTTTTTTTTTTTTTTTTTTTTTTTTTTTGCATTTGACTGAAATATATATATATTCAGAAAAGTGTTCTTACCACAAATGTACAGCTCCATGATTTTTTTTTTTTTTACAACCTGAACACGTGTGTATTCAGCACTCGGATCAAGAAACAAAACATCACCTGTGCTCTGGAACTCTCTCACTCTCCGTTCCAGATTTTCTCCTTCCCTCTCCAGACTGTGCTGAGAATCAGGCTTTTGAAAAAATTGATTGTGCCTGCATAACTTTATTTACCTGGAGACAGACCACAGAAACAGCATATGAAGAAACATAGGGAAAAGACATTCCATAGTCTCTTCCGAAATTCGGCTCTGAGGACTGGCACCAACATGGATGGTACAACCATGAGCAGCCCTCTGGGGCTCCTGCCCTGATGAGTTAACAAGCAGAGGTGTTCCTCATGGAATTCCAGGATGGAATCAGCCTATGGAGGTCTTCACTTTGGAAGCTACTTACTCTTTTTCTTCTTCCCAACTGGGATTAGATAAGCTGTTGAAATAACAGCTATGAATATATGAGGTCAGTCTCAGCTGATAAATCCTTAATTGGTGTGTCTTGCTCTTTCCATCTTTCTTTAGAGCCATTCCAGCCATCTTCTGTATTCCCTGGACTCCTCTGTATCAATACATGGCATTTCCCTAATATTTCAGATAATTTTCTCCCTGGGTATTATTTCAGCCACAGAGTTAAAAATGTTTAGTATTTTTAGATAATGTCCTCCTCTGCCAATGTCTCAGGCAGCTTGCAAAAGTGAACTTATACTCTCTGTTGTATATGTTTTGATTAATATAAGTAATGTTTACTTTACAGTTTTCACTCACAACAGTCCACGTGTGTAAACAATATATTTTGGAACATTTCTTAATCAGAGGTGGAATCAATGTAAAGTGCTGTGGTTATAAAATGTTTAGTGCTTCTGATCAGTAGTTTCCCCAAGTTCCCTTTTGGCTCCACTAAGAAAATCATAGGTGTCAGGGAAGGTGCAGCCTGAGTAAATTGTGCATATCCTGATCCCACACGAGAAGCATGAATGAATAACTTATTTTGTACTTTAGTGAACTAGAGCAGAAAGTTAGCCTTGAGGAAGTACTAGATTTCAAATTTTTAGCAGGCAAAATTCAAGATTAATTCAAGAACTGATTCATCCACGTACTAGATAAATGAGCTTGACGAGTCACCTTGCATCTAAGGGTCTCAGTTTTATCCCAGTTAAGATATGTCTGTGGCAGATAGAGATCAGTGAGTCCACTGTCACAGCCAAGTACTGCCCCAAAATAGATTACCATGGCTCTCCTTGGGTTGCCCTGGGGCCAAGAAAGGGGCACACAACTGAGTCATTATTTTGCCTCTGTTAAGAAATCTGTTAGGTTACTACACAAGGAGATGCAGTTTCTTGCTAGAATTATAAGCAGCTTTTTTTTTATTTATTTACTTATTTATTTTTGTTTTTGGCTGCATTGGGTCTTTGTTGCTGCATGAGGGCTTTCTCTAGTTGTGGCGAGTGGGGGCTACTCTTCGTTGCAGTGCGTGGGCTTCTTATTGCAGTGGCTTCTCTTGTTGTGGAGCACGGGCTCTAGGCACACGGACTTCAGTAGTTATGGCACGCAGGCTCAGTAGTTGTGGCTCGTGGGCTCAGTAGTTGTGGCCCATGGGCTCAGTAGTTGTGGCTCACAGGCTCTAGAGCACAGGCTCAGTAGTTGTGGCTCATGGGCTTTGTTGCTCTGCAGCATGTAGGATCTTCCCGGACCAGGACTCGAACCCGTGTCCCCTGCATTGGCAGGCAGATTCTTAACCACTGTGCCACCAGAGAAGCCCTATAAGAAGCTTTTTGTAAATAAAAAGATCACCACCAACCCATTATCTGTCTAGAGGAACTCTGCCCATTTTTGTCATGATGCTGACCCACTGATCCCTATGATAATAGACCATTTCAATAAATGGTGAACCACCACCATTTCAGCTGGTGGCTGAGGCGAGGATGCTTCCTGTGGCAATGAAACACACACACATGCACACACAACTGATACCTCATGAAGGGATCAAATCTTGAACCCTAGAATCACTACCACAATTTTAAAACTAACTGAATTAGACAGATATTCTGCAACATATGTTCTATTTCTGAGGTTTGCAAGGATCTCACTCCGTCTGAGTAACTAATTAGTTTTTCTTAACTATATTAGCAGAATGCCTAGTGCAAATATCTTATTTAGGGTGATGGAGGGAAAAAAACAGTTATCTACAAGCAAACACAGAACACTGATATCTCTGAAAAACCCAAATCTGTCCTCTTGAAAGCTGTCATTCTCTAATCTTCATTGATGTGAGCTGCATATAGGGAGACTGTACGGCATTATTATTAATAGCGTATATTTTGTAATCGGATATCCTGACTTTACTGTTTTCTAGCTGTGTGATCTTAGATGTATAAATTTCTCCCTCTGTGTACTAGTTTCTTCCTTTGTAAATAATGATATCTGCTTTAGAGTGCTGGTGTGAGGATTAAATGAGATAATACATTAAGAGCTTAGAACAGGGCTTCGCTGGTGGCGCAGTGGTTGAGAGTCCGCCTGCCAATGCAGGGGACGCGGGTTCGTGCCCCGGTCCGGGAGGATCCCATGTGCCGTGGAGCGGCTGGGCCCGTGAGCCATGGCCGCTGAGCCTGCGCGTCCGGAGCCTGTGCTCCACAACGGGAGAGGCCACAACAGTGAGAGGCTCGCGTACCGCAAGAAAAAAGAAAAAAGGAAACTACCCTACCCTTTGTGGGCTGGACAAAGGAGGATGAGCCCCTCAAAAAAAAAAAAAAAAAAAAAGAGCTTAGAACAATGTCTAGCACACCGTAGACACTTGCTACACTGAAGTTTTTATTATTATTCACATTGTGTCTGCTTATGGCGACATATAGGAGTCAATTGATTCATTTCCATTATCCAGCACTAATATTTCTTCTGGCCTTCTAGCAACACTGCCTTCTTAGACATGTGCTTCATATTCTAAATTGTGGGGGGTGGGGGGGAAACCCACATGATACAAATTATTTCGTGTCATTAAAGCATTTAAGTTGTAAATGATGGGCAATCAAATCTCATGCTTCAAAGACTATGTTGATCGTTTAAAAGTCTCTCTTCTTTCTAAATGTGGGTCCTCTACAGCAGATGGTGCTGTCAGTGGTATAGCATCCTTCCCACAATGAGCAAGGATGGTTTAATAAGGCCTTACCTTTACAAAGTAATTTCCCTGCTAGTTAAGAGTATGTGCTCAGAAGTCAAATTATGCAAGTTATATCCCAGCTCCTTCATTTACTTATTGTTTAACCTTGGGTAAGTTATTAAATTTCACTTATCCTTGGCTACTCCAACAGGGAAACAGAGATAGTAGCAGTAGTTACCTCAATATATTGTGGTGTGTGTTCAATGAGATAATGAAAAGATGCCTATAAAGCTTTTAGCTATATTTGGGACATAGTTATACTACTAATTTATTATCAGTTATAACATTACTTTTACCTGTGTCTGTTTATGTGTGCCCTGTTTATGGTATAGAAGGCTGCTAGAGGCTGACAGTTTACATCAAAAGAGAGTAAGAACTCCATTGTCGTTTTTAAGAAAACTATAGAATACCTCCCTTACAAACTTAGAATATTATTACCAACTATGAAGGAAGCAGTGAATCTCTGTGATGCCAGCAGATAACCGTAGGTTCAATTCATGACATAACAGAGGTTTCATTTACTAATTAAATGGTTACGTAATAACTACAGACTGGCTAAGGGAGTCTGAACCTGGCTTTATGCTTTCTCCACTTTGATAACAGGATGTTGCTATTGGGCACTATTGCTTCTAGCCCCTCTCAGCTTACAGAGCAAGGGAGTCTATGTGTGCAGGCTAACTCGTGTTACAAATACACATATCTGTAACCATCTGCATATACTGCACTAGATGTGTTCATAGTGATGCCTTTAACTGTAGTCCATTCCCACATGGATCATTCTAGCCTCTTACCTTTGCTTATTTATATGTAACCTTCATTTCATCAGTGAGTAACCTGGCTCTTAGCATTTGCCATCCTTTTAACTGTTGAATTCAAATACAGATGTATGGCAGTAACAGAACTGTTAATCTGTACTCCCGAGGGAACATCTTTATCAACTGGACATGAGTGCTTATGTACAGTCTCCTTTGCCTTTAATCTTACAGACACCATCTTCAGTTACCTAGGTCAGCACCTCTTCCCCTCACCTCCTTTAGTGAGGTGTGCCATATATTTGTAATACAGTTAGGTTGTTTTGTCAGATTCCGTATTCCATCCTGAGACCCCGTGACCTTCTGCACGAATTTCTAAAAAATTTACATACATTAAGGGTCCCTCTTTTTTTTTTTTTTAATTGAAAGCTATGTTTTATTTGGTGGAAAATTTTAGGACTTCAAGCCCAGGAGGCAGCATCTCAAGTAACCCTGAGAAAACTGCTCTGAGGAGTCAAGGGGGGGAGCAGGATATATTAGGAGTTTGGCAACAAATGGCAGGTAGTCTGAATGTCAAAAGATTATTGTTGTTGTTGTTTTAAATTATTTATTTATTTATTTTTAGGCCACGTGCACAGCTTCTGGGATCTTAGTTCCCCGACCAGGGATTGAACCCACACCCAATGCAGTGGAAGCTTGAAGTCCTAACCACTGGACCACCAGGGAATTCCCCAAAAGATTATTGTTGCTTAAAGAAAACCAGATATCTCAAGTTAAGGAATTTGGCACTTGTCTATGTACGGGAAGATGCAAGAGTCTGGGCTCACTGAAATCATCCCTTTGATGTGCACCTCAGTTATCGGGTCCAGCATCCCATGTTTTAATATCCTGAGTTTCCTCAGGGCTCACCGTGGGGAGTGGCTGCGGTCTGATGAATGCTAGATGGCAGGTATTCTTTTCCTCCCTGAGTTCCCTCAGGCTCACCAGCTCACCAGCAGTGGCTGCAATCGCTGATGACTGTGACATCTTTTGTTTATTGATATGGCAGGCAATAAGATTCACTCTTTAATCATGTAAAATTCTATGTTGTAAAGCTTTATGGATTTTGACAAATGCATAGCGTGGTACATCCAGCATTTCCGTAACACACAGAAGTCTCACCTCCCTAGAAAATTCTCTATGCCTCACCTATTCAACACTGCACCTCCCCCTCACAACAATCTCTCTAGCACCCGCTGATTTTTTTTTACTTCTTTTTAGTTTTGCCTTCTCCAGAATTTCATATAATTGAAATTACAGAGTACTTAGACTTTTCAGACTGAATTCTCTCACTTAGAAATATGCATTTAATGCTCACACATGTCTTTTCACAGATTGATGGTTTATTTCTCTTTATCACTGAATAGTATCCCATTTTGTGGATATACCATAGTTTGTTGATTCATTCATCTGTGGAAAGACATAATTGTTGCTTCATTTCTTGAAGATTATAAATAAAGCTGCTATAAACTTCAAATGCAGGTTTTTTGTGTGCATATAAGATTTTTAACCCAGATTTACTGAGATATAGTTGAAATGTCACATTGCATAAGCTTAAGGTGTAAAAGTGTTGATTCGTACACTTATATATTGCAACATGATCACCACCATAATGTTACCTATCACCTGCATCATATCACATAATCACCATTTCTTTTTGTGGTAAAAAATTTAAGATCTACTTTCTTACTAACTTTCAAGTATATAATACAGTATTGTTAACCATAGTCACTATGCACTACATTAGATTCCCAGAACTGAGTTATCCTATAACTGGAAGTTTGTACTCTTTGACCAATATCTTGATATTGAGCAGGACCTTGTGGGGCTCCTGGGCACAACAGCTTTCCTGTGTCCCCCATTTCTTTGATTACAGGAAATAGGCTTCAGTCGGCCTCCATGACCTTCCCTCAAGCAGTTGTTAATTAGGAAGGAGGGGATGGGAGACAAGGGGGGAACATGAGAAAAAATAGTGCAGCCCTGGGGCAGGATCCCGGTTCCCCATCAAGGGATGCACACAACAATATCTTTGAGCTGTTTTGCAGATACTGAAACCCCTACCAGATGGGAGAAATTAACAGTTAATGAAGGCATGATGCCCGTGAACACGTAGACCCCAGAAGGGTTGGAACAAGAAGGTTGATGATGCTGACTTCCACTTACCTCCCCACCAACCACTCAGAAGAATGTCCATGAGCTGATCATGCCCCCTCTGAACCATTACTGTAAAACTCCTCACTACCCCCTCTAGGTCGAGACACACAGTTTTAAGGACGTTAGCCCACTGTGTCCCCCTTTGCCTGGCAAAGCAATAACGCTATTCTTTTCTACTTCACCCCAAACTCTATCTCTGAGATTTAATTTGGTGTTGGGGTACAGACGCTGGATTCAATCTCCCTTTTTCTGCCTCCATGACCCTCCCACACCAGCCCTGGTAACTACAATTCAAGTCTCTGTTTCTATAATTGGGCTTTTTTAGATTCCATATATATGTGATATCCTACAGTATTTGTCTTTCTCTGTCTGACTTGTTTCACTTAGCATAACACTTCTTTCAAGGTCCATCCATATAGATTTTAAAATCAGTTGTGTAAATAGCTAGGAGTGCATTTTCTGCATCCGGTGGCAAGACTGTTTATCTCTGTAAGAAACTGCCACACTGTATTCCACAGTGGCTGTACAATTTGCATTCTCATCAGCGATGAATGAGAATTCTTGTTGCTCTACACTTTTGCCAGCAATTGGTATTGTCAGTTTTTTTCAAAACTTTAGCTATTTTAATGGGTGTGTACTAGCATCTCATTGTTTTAATTTATAATTCCCTAATGATAAATGATGCTGAGAAGCTTTTCATATGTTTATTTTCCATCTGTATATTTTCTTTGGTGAAGTATCTGTCAGACCTTTCCCCAGTTTTTAATTGGCTTCTTAGTTGTTGTTGGGTTTTTTTTTTCTGAGCTTTAAAATAATTTTGTATATTTTGAATGTCTTTTATCAAATATGTGTTTTGCAAATATTTTCTCCCAGTTTCTGGCTTTCTTTCCATTCTCTTAATAGTGTCTTTCTCAGAGTAGAGGTTTTTAATTTTGATAAAAAGTCCAAGTTATCAATTTTATTCTTACACAGATGATAGTTTTGGTGTTATATCTAACAACTCACTACCAAACACAAGGTAACTCAAATTTTCTCCTGTTCATTTTTTCTAGAAGTTTTATGGTTTCCATTTTGCATTTAGGTCTAATATCTATTTTCAGTTCATTTCTAGGAAAGTTGTAAGGTTTGTGTCTAGGATTTTTTTTTTCTTTTGTAAATGGATGCCCACTTATCCCAGTACCACTGGCTGAAAGACCATCCTTTCTTCATTAAATTGCCTTTGTGTTTTTGTTAAAGATGAGTTAACTATATTTTTGAATATTTTTCTGGGCCCTTTCTTCTATCCCATTAATCTACATGTCTATTTTTTCTCTAATTCCATGCTATCTTGAGTACTGTATTTTTATAGTAAGTCCTAAAAATAGATAATATGAACCCTTCATCTTTGTACTTCTTCTCCAGTATGATGTTGGCTATCCTAAATCTTGTGACTTTATACATAAATTTTAGAATCAGTCTATCAGTATCTGCAAAATAGATTATTGGGATTTTCATTGGAATTTTTTTGAATGTAGAGATCAAGTTGGAAACAATTGACAGCTTAGCAATATTGAGACTTTCAATCCATGAACATGGAATATCTCTCCACTTTGAGAGATCTTCTTTGACTTCTTTCATTAGAATTTTGTAATTTCCTGCATTTAGACCTAGTATATTTTAGATATATGCCTAAATATTTTATGGTTTTAGTTTTATTGTAATGCTATTTGTTTGTTTGTATTCAAATTTCAATAGTTAATTGTGGGTATATAGGAAATAAATTGACTTTCATATATTGAACTTGTATGCTGCAACCTTATTATGCATGTATGTTTATAAGTTCCAGTTGTTTTCTGTTTCTACTTTGCTTTTTCTACATAGAAAATCATGTCAGTTTTATTTCTTCCTTTCCAATCTTTGTATTTCCTTTTCTTGTCTTATTGCACTAGCTAGAAATTCCAGTATAATGATAAATATAAGTGATTAGAGTGGACATTTTTGCCTTGATCTTGATCTTAGGGGAAAAGTGCCTAATTGATGTGATAATATAATTTTTCTTCTTAAGTTAGTTGATATGGTGGATGACATTGATTAATTGTCAAATGGTGAATGATTCTTGCATACCTGGAATTAATCCAACTTGTCATCGTCTATTATTCAGTTTGTATATTGTTGAATTTAATTTGCTGTTATTGTGTTGAGGATTTGTGCATCTCTATGCATGAGTGCTATTGGTGTGTAGTCTTCCTTTCTTATAATGTCTTTATCCATTTTGGTATTAAAATAATGCTGGTCTCATAAAATAAGTTAGGAAGTGTTCCCTCTGTATTTATTTTCTGGCAGATATTGTTGAGAGTTGATATAATTTCTTGCTTAAATGTTTGGTAGAATTCATTAGTGCTTTCTCTCTTTTTTGGAAGAATTGTGTTGCTTTTTATTTTAAAAAGTTATGAGTTCTTGATTCAATTTCTTTAGTGGCTGCAGACCTATTAAGATTATTTACTTCTCCTTGTGTGAGTTTGGACTGTGTCAAGAAATTGGTCCATTTCATTAAAGTTATCAAATTTGTGTACATGAAGTTGTCATAATATTACTTTATTATCCTTATAGTGTCCATGGGATCAGTAGTAATGTATCACTTTTCATCTCAGATATTAATAATTTGTGTCTTGCTAGAGGTTCATCAATTTTATTAATATTTTGAAAGAACTAATCTTTTGGTTCTGTTGATTTCCTCTATTGATTTCCTGTTTTCAATGTCATTGATTTTTTTATCTTAATTGCTATCATATATTTTCTTTTGTTTGCTTAGTCTTAAATTGCTCCTTCTTCTCTAGCTTCATAAGATGGAAGTTTGGGTTATTTATTTTGGATTTATTATTTTTTTTAATGTATGTATTCAATACTATATATTTTTCTCTAAATACTAACTTTGCAGCATCCTAAAGTTTTTGATAAGTTGTACTTTCACTTTCTTTGGTTTAAACTGTTTTTAAACCCCTCTTGAGACATTTTCTTTGATCCATTTGAAATTTAGAAGTGTGCTATTTATTTCTAAATATTTGCAGATTTTCTAGTTATCTTTATGTTATTGATTTCCAGTTTAATTCCATTGTAGTCTAAGAACAATCTTTTTATAATTTCTATTCTTTTAAAAAGTTTAAGATATGTTTTATGGTCTGGTCCAGAATATGGTCTATGCCATCAGTAAATGTTCCATGAAAGCTTGAGAAGAATGTGTAGTTAGCTACTGTTTATGGAGAATTCTATAAGTGTCAAACAGATCAAATTGTTTGACAGTGCTGTTTAGGTCAACTATATTCTTATTGATTTTCTGCATGCTACATATCAATTACTGAATGAGGAATGCTAAAATGTCCAACTATAGTAGTGAAGTTGTCAATTCTATTAGTTTTTTGCTTCACATATTTTTATGCTCTGTTGTTAGGAGCATGCATCTTAAGGATTGTTTTGTCTTCCTGGAGAATTAACCTTTGTTATTATGTAACATCTCTCTTAATTCCTGATAACTTCCTCATTCTAAAGTAAACTTTGTCTGAAATTAATATTATTATTTCAGATTTATATTGATTATTGTTACCATGGTATGTATTTCTTCAACCCTTTACTTTTAACTTATCAGAGTCTTTATATTTTAAGTAGGTTTCTTTTAAGCACTATAGAGTTGGGATTATTTTTGTATCCACTCTGACTGTTTTTGTCTTTTTGTTGGTATATTTAGATCATTCACATATAAGGTGATTATTGATATTGTTGTCTTAGTGTCTGTCATGTTTGTAACTGTTTTCTATTCATGGCATTTGCTCTATATTTCTTTTTGGTCTTCTTTTTCTTTGTTCTCTGGTTCTAACTAAGCATTTTATAAGATTCCATTTCTCTCCTCTCTTATCATATCAAATATTCTTTTTTTTAATTTTTTTTTTTTTTTTTTACTCGTTGGCCTAGTGTTTCATATATATATATATATATATATATATATATATATATATATGATAAATATATATATATATGGGATAATGTTTTTTGAGAATTATATTTTGTTCATGGACATTACTGAGGACTATATAACCTGGGATGCAGCCTCTCAGAAAGTTTTGAAGAACTGTTCTATTCCAAAGAGGTAAGGGAGAAGCCAGGGTATATAAGAGTTTTGCTGGGGAGAAAAAACATGTAGTCAAACATCAAAAGATTACTGCTAAAAAAAAATGAATGTTGCCCTCATCAAACCATCCAATATATATTTTTAACTGATCTAAGTCCATCTTCAAATAATGCTATACCACTTCATATAAATTGCAGGTAATTTAGACTATTTCTAATTCCTCCTTTCTGCCCCTTGTGATTTTGCTATCATTTATTTACTTGTCCATATGCTATAATCACCCAATACATTGTTATCATTATTAATTTAAAACAAACAAATGACATTAAATAAACGAAGAATAAGAAAAATAAAGGAATTTATTTTACTTTCACTTATTCTTTCTCTGATGACCTTTCTTTTTGTATGTAAATCTGAGTTTTCACTCTGAGGTTTATTTATATTCTCCCTAAAGAGATTTTGTTTGTTTAATCATTGAATGCAGGGAAGCTCTGCTAGCAATACATTTCCTCAATTGTTATCTTTGAAAATCTTTATTTCTTCTTTATTTTTGAAAGATCATTTCACTGGATAAGGAATTCTAGGTTGGCAGGGGTTTTTTTGTTTTTTTGCTTTTTTCCTTTCTATACTTTAAAGATTTCATGTTACTCTTTATACTACTATGTTTTCTGCCAGGAAACTCACTATATTTCTCATCCTTTTCCTCTGTAAGTAAGGTGGCTTTATTCTCCCCTCTGACTTTCTTTAAGATTTCTCTCTGCCTTTGATTTTTGCCCTTGATTTTCCATTTTAGAAATATGGTATTCTTAGGTGTGTTTTGAGTATTTATCCCACTTTGTGTTCTTTGAGCACCCTGGATCTATGGTGTAGTGTCTGTAATTGAGTTTGAAACATTCTCAAACATTATTACTTTAAATATTTTTTTCTGCTTTATTCTTTCATTTCCTTCTGGCATACTAATTAAGTGTGTGTTACACCTTCTGAAATTGTCCCATTGTTCCTTAATATTCTTTTTCTTTGCATTTCAATTTGAGAAGTTCTACTGACCTATGTTCAAGCTCATAGATTTTATCCTCAGCTCTGTCCAGTCTACTGATGAGCCCATTAAAAACATTATTCTTTCTGTTATTTTTTTTTTCATTTCTAACATTTCCTTTTGATTATTTCCATTTCTCTGCTTACATTACCCATCTCTCTTGGCTGTGTGTAATGCTTGTATTGATACATGCCAGATGCTTCAAATTCTTCTGGTGTCCTAGTTTTTGTCTCCCCTCTGGACATCTGGCTTCCCTAAGAAATCTTCCTCAGAGAGAGTCTGTATAAGGGATTTGCTATAAGATTCATTTTAACATGAAATGATACTTTAATTTTCAATCTATTTCCATGACATTTTAGGAACCTGGATTTAAAAAGGTGATCTAGTGGCCATCATACACCAACTAGAAGTAACTCAATTGAACAGATTACTTGGTTATGAAAATTAAAATCTTTGTCTTTTTTCTCACTATTAAACTAAAAGAAGAAGATTTAACACTGTTGCTCATGTTCTCATTTATAAAAGCTTTACAAAAACTGCTACTTTTAAAAACAAACAAACAAGCAAAAAAATCCCACAATTTAATCGAGGTGAAGAAAGGAGAATACAGGGATATACAATAACAGAATTATTTTAAAGTCCACCTGACAATGAGCAATACAAAGAAAATTTTCTGAAAGTTTCTAAATTTATTTAGGTAGGGTGTTTCAAATTAATTCTCTCACCAACAATATACCAGAGGCAGCAGTAATTTATGATACATTGTATTAGACAGAAACAATGAACTAGGGATCAGACTCCATTCATGTCCATTCACTCAACAAATATTTACCAAGTGATTTATATTTGCCAGGCAATGTGAAGTGGTGTTACTAACTCGTCCTGTGAAATTATGCAAATCATTTTATCTTTTTTGAGTTCAGTTTCTATAACAGCAAAACAAAGAGAATTATATCTGCCCACAGCCCTTATTGTGAGGTTCAAATGAACTAATAATTGTGGATGTCATTTGAAAAGCATATAACAACTTATAGTTTTATTTTTTACTTTATTTAAACTAAATATAGTTTACACACATTATAAACTACTGTGTGTAAACACAGTAGTTTGTTTTGTGTTTATTTTTATTTCCAAGCTTCCTCACATTATCTTTCCTCATGGGGAAAAAAAGCTCGGTTCTCCTGGCTCAGTTTTGCGATCCATCCTCTTAGAACTTTTCCCTTAACTTTACAAAAGTAAATTTGTAACTAGATAATTTCTTACTAGTTGCCTAACATTTTATTATTTATTTATTTATGGCGGTGTTGGGTGTTTGTTGCTGCGTGCAGGCTTTCCCTAGTTGTGGCAAGCAGGGGCTACTCTGTTGTGGTGTGTGGGCTTCTCATTGCAGTGGCTTCTCTTGTTGTGGAGCACAGTACCCAGGCACGCGGGCTTCAGTAGTTGTGATGCGTGGGCTCAGTAGTTGTGGTTCGTGGGCTCTAGAGCACAGGCTCAGTAGTTGTGGCACACAGGCTTAGTTGCTCTGCGGCATGTGGGATCTTCCTGGAGCAGGGCTCAAACCTGTGTCCCCTGCATTGGCAGGTGTATTCTTAACCACTGCACCACCAGAGAAGTACCTGTCTAACATTTTAGATATGCAAAATTTACCATCAGTTTCTGGTGCTGTTGGGAAAGGTGAGCCAAAGAAAGTGACGGAGTGAGTCAAGGACAGGGCTTAGAGGAAGTGACAAATCCATACAGGTCTTAGACCATACTGTCCTTACTTCTCAGAGCTATTCATGGAGGCTACCAAGCTGTAGCCACCATCTGCTCCCCATGGCATTATTCCTTGGTTTACTGCAAAGGCATTACACAGAGAGACTGATTTATCTGTATCTACTTTCCTCACATGGAGAGAACTCTCCAGCCAGCATTCTGTACCTAATTTCCACACTTTATGCTTACTGGAGCAACATGCTATGCTGTCCAGAGTAGATAAAACCCAGAGACTCTCTCTGTATTATACTCATCAAATGACTGAGATATAAATTAAGTTCTAAGCACAGCAAATGAATAGCTGAAAGGTCATTGGTTTATCATACTATACCAACTCTTTCTGCCAGAGCCTCAGTCATTATGCACAGATAGTTTCCTTGGCAGAAGTTGGATAGTACACTGCACAGGGTATCTAAACTTTAAGAAAAAGCATTTGTCTGACCTCCTGGAGGCTATTAACAAATTCTGCTGTCTTTTCATTACAGCTTTCCCCTTTGCACTGGAGCCCCACTATGGCAAGTCTTTAAATGTCATTCAAAACTTAAAAGCACTGGATTCAGGGGGTGAAAAGGAAGAAAATTGAAGAGAGAAAAAATTATAGGAAAAAACTAACCCTTCTTGGAAGCAGAAAAAGTAATTTGCCACTTAATTATTATCTTAGAGAATAAAAAAAATAAGAACTCTAAAATAAAGTCATTGGACAAAAAACTATATAGAATTTGTTGTGTAAAATAATTAAATCTTAGGGTAAACAAATAAACAGGCAACACAGATAAGGGTTATTTTTACAAAGCATGAAGTAAAGGTCAGAAATACCCTTCCCTTGATTTTTATTCACATCATCTAATGAAACTATAGAAAAACAGACCGAAAACATCTGGTTCCAAACTTCTTTTTGTCATTGTTGGAACTGGGGCCCCCTTGCTGTTGGGTTAAATTCTCCTTATTTTGTAATACAAGTGCTAATTTAGGGAAAGAACGAATGACATTTGCTTATGTCAGAAATAGTAGACCATTTGTGGCAAAGCTGATATCAATTAATAAGGTAATTAATAAAATGACTTATTGATGATAATAACATGAAGTAATATTTGGTAATTTTTTTAAAATGGGACATTTCAGAGGAAAGAGGTATAACATCTTTTAGAGATAAAAATAATACTTCAAAGATGACGAGTCTAAAATAATCCCCTTAAAAATGACTGAGTCTAAACAACATAGTAGTTTGGGCTATTAAAAAGGTATATTAGAAACTCTAAATCCATCCATCTCCCCTGTGCTCACACTAACTCTATGAGATCAGTAGAAATGGAAGGGTTTCTCTCCACTTTGTATATAGAGAAACTGAAACCAAACTAAGAATCAGGACTGTTATAAAGATTATAGTCTAGCTCATCTGATTATCAGACTAGAGCTTTTTTGAAAATACTATTGTCCTTATTAAGCACACACACACACACACACACACGCACAGAACCCAAAAGAACCTTTATTATTTGATATGATAATTCACATTCATGCATAGATGAGAGCGTCCCATTAACTAATTACGTTGAAAAAGCTTCTCCATCAGCCAGGATGCACAATGACCATTTGGACTGAATAAATGTAAGATCTTTCATTAGAGTTGGGGTTTTAAAATAACAGCAGCAACAACTAACCGTTCCGGGGTTTTCACCGAGATAAACATTGTATTTGAATTACGTCAGTCCATTTTCACAAGGTTCCTGTAGGGTAGCACGATGATTCCCTCTGTACAGATGAGAAAAGTGATCTACGAAGAAATTAACTAGCACGTCACCATAGCATAGGTATTAACTGGCTGAACCGGGATTTGTGCCCATTAAGTCTTAGGCCAGAACCTGCTCCCTCAAGCCCCACACTGCACTGCCTAGGTCAGGCCTGAGCTATCCCACCTGAGCATTATGAATGCTTCCAGAATACTATTTCTTTTTCATTAAAATAAGCCTCCTTGCACGAAAATAAGTCCTTAGAAAGGATGATGTGTTTCTAGGAAACATTCTCCTACAGGAAAGTGTGATACAAAGATTTTGAAAGTCAGTTTTGTTCTGGCTGAGGGTCAATCATTGTGTGTCTTTCATTTAGAAATTATATACTGCCTTCAAAATCACTTTTAACTGGACAGAAGCATACAGATTAAAAGCACACTGGTAGAGGTAAGGATTTAATTACAGATGCTAGATTCACATGCTGGTGTTGGCAGGAACTATTCAAAAGAGAGCTCATACTCTTAAGCCTGGGCGTTGGCCTTCAGCACCAGCTGCTTTTAAAATCTCCATTCTATAGAAAAAGCCAACAGTGGGACTCCAGCCATACTATAAATTCTTTGGATAAATCTTTCTTGGATCGAATCACGCCAACATAATTTAAGAAACAGTAATACCTGAGAGAAAGAAGAGAGAGAAGGGCTGACTCTAAGTTTCTTTCCTTAGAGTCACTAAAACAACCATCCCAAAGGCCTTAAGAAGAACATTTCATTACCCATACTTTTGCACTTCATTGGGGTGGGAGGTTACTAGGTGGCAATGTTCTCACAACCCTCAAGATACCTACGAGCATCCTGGCTTTGTGAGTATTTGTGCTACCTTGGTAGAAATTATCCAAACAGAAGAGGTATAGTTCACATTCTAAACTTAAGCGCCAAAAGATCTTGACAAATTTTGCTCCATGTCCAAGTGAACAAGCTCTTGATACTGAAAAATGTAAAATATTTTTGGTTTAGTATAAAAATAAAATCAAAAATTAAAAAGCTTTCAATGGAAATTCATCAGTTTTATCCCCGAATTTACTCATACGTCCTTTCAGCATCAGAGTTACATGTTCCCACCAGCACACAGAGTCTTGTTTCAGGCTCTGGAACTAGAATTTCCGTGAGTGAGGGAACTTCTCTGAGAGGTCTGTTCTGGCCTTGAAATTGACCTTCTGTGAGATTTCAGCTATATAGCTGAAGATGGATTGGTAAAACCTAATAAGATAAAGCAAATAGGGAGAAGATGGGACCGGAACTAGTTGTGTGCTTTAGGATTGGTGTAAGCACTGGAAAAGAGATGGTTCTGGTTCCCAATAATAATGCATCCAGTGGGATAAACAAAATTGGGTATCGGGAGGGTGTAAAATGCATAAAGGAGATCCAACAACAAAGGGGTGCCTAAGAACAGGGGACGTTATTTCAGGTTGCAGAATCCAAGTCCTTGTACTTGCTTCAGAAGTGTGACTCTGTTTTCAGCTCAGGAGCTATCACACAGGCAGGGGAAAGAGTCAACATAGTTATCGGTAGCCTGGCCTTTGACCAGCTGAGTTGCTTCCTGTGTGGAGTAGGTAAAAGATATGGATAGAATCCTCTGTTGGGAGTCCTATAAAACAACAGAAGGCACTGTTGAAACCAGGAATGATGTCTTCTGGCAAGTCAGGGTCCTATGAACAGCACAGAGGCAGGTCCCTGGACATTCTACTTTGTGAAACTTCCTGGTTTTGCTCATATCCCATCCTTCTAATCGTCCCCACGTGCATGGGCGCTGAGCATCCTGAAACTGGCAGTAATGGTCCCTGAGCTACATGAACAGAGCAAGAGAAAGCAGAGGAGAAATATAAGTGGGCACAGGATGACCAAAATGGAAACGACACAGAGGATGCTAGTGTCTGAGGCTTAGAGAGGAGAGGCAAGAGGAAGCATTTGGCCAAACTTTTTATTTAAACTCCAAAGAGAAGTCACTGTTTGATACGGTCAGTCTCTACCAGGAAAAATTCTCCCATTAGCCCATCTAACACAGGACCTTGTTCTCACTTCCCTTCTGTCTTAGTCTGCTTGGGCTGCCATAACAAAATACATAGACTGGATGGCTTACACAAAAGAAATTTATTTTCTCACAGTTCTGGAGCTCTGAGAATTCAAGATCAGGGTGCCACTATGATCAGGTTCTGGTGACAGCCCTCTTCCTGGCTGGCAGACGGCCACCTTCTCAGGTGGTCTTTCCTCGGTACATGTGTATGGAGAGAGAGATCTCTCTTCCTTTTCTTATAAGGTCATGAATCCTATTGAATTAGGGCCCCACTCTTAGGACCTCATTTAATCTCATTACCTCCTAAAAGCCCTAGCTACAAATGCACTCATATTGAGGGTTAGGGCTTCAACATGTGAATTTGGGGGAGACAGAGCTTAGTTCGTAGCACTCTCCCCGATCAAACATCTTAGGAAATTGGTTTTGCTGAAGTATCTCCTATCTAGTTACTTCTGATTAATTCCAAGAGCCTCTTCCTATCCGTTAAGTCCTAAATACTCCCTTATGGAATCTTACAGCCCAGAAAACTTTGCAATAGTCTCAGCTTTCTCCCTAGAGTCCCCCAATTTATTAAGACAGATCTACCTTGTTCTGATGATACGTGAGGACATTTCACACTTCTCATTAGGAAGTTTGCATACTATCTATGAATTGCACAGCTGGAGTTTAGCCTCCTCCTCCACCGTGAACCGGTCTACATGTTCCCCTCTCATTGCCATCTGCCTTAGCCCAGCAGACATGGCTGGTTTTAGACCCAGGCCCTTCTTAAGCCTCTCCATCCAAGGCAGCTAATTCTCCATGGCACAAGTTATGGCACATTTGCTTTCCAATTTGTTGGCACTCTACATGGACTGACTCAGAGTCCAGTTTTACAAGTAAATCTTCAGGTTATTGAGAGCAGATTTATTTTTTTTTTTCCCCTCTACCTCTACATATATATACTTTTGCCTTCTATAGTTCCCTACTGTGTGATTCTAAGAAAACCAAGCTCTCTTTTCATGGCCAACATACTACGTATCATCCTACTAGCAGATTTCCTTATAAATGGTATATCTATTGTTATAAAAGAGAAGAAAAATAGTTTTGATTAGGCACACTGTCTAATCTTTCTGGCCCTATTCTGAGTTCTTTGAACCCTGGGCCTGAGTATTATGCTTATTTTTATGATGACCAAAACCTGACAAGGTCACTGCCTTTATGGAGCTTAAAGTGTAGTTAGGAAATAGACATCAATCAGATAATTAACTAAAATAAAGGAAACATTGCAACAAAGAAGTGTGCTGTGCCCTAAAGAGTACTTGATGTGGGCCTCCCTGGTGGCGCAGTGGTTGAGAGTCCACCTGCTGATGCAGGGGACGCGGGTTCATGCCCAGGTCCGGGAAGATCCTGCATGCCGTGGAGCGGCTGGGCCCGTGAGCCATGGCCGCTGAGCCTGAGCACCCAGAGCCTGTGCTCCGCAATGGGAGAGGCCACAGCAGTGAGAGGACCGCGTACTGCAAAAAAAAAAAAAAAAAGTACTCGATGTGAGTGTATAACAAAGAGACCAGATTTATTTTGGGAAAATGGGAAAGGCTTCTCTGGAAAAATGTATTGACAGACAACTGAAAGTTGGATTGGAGTTATTGAAAAGCAATAGGGAGTGTTCCAGAAAGAGGAAAAGATGTATCCTGGGACAGAAAGAGCACACACAGCACATTTTGCTTCTGAAATAAGGTCAAGTTTTTAAAGCACAGGGGATAAGAGAGTGAGGTGAGATGAGGCTCACCGAATTTTAGTTGCTTCTTCCTTTATTTCTTGTTCTTTACTATTCTTTATTAATTAAACAATAAGAAGCCATTGAATGATTTTCAGCAAGGGGATAGCAGAATCAGATTTATGTTTGATATGGGATATGGAGATAAGAAGGGTGAGGATGACAGGTGTGTTAAAGATGATTACTCTTAAGTTTTTGGCAGTAGCACCTGAATGGATAATGATGCTACTGGCTGACACAGGGAACAATGGAAGAAGAAACCATCTGGGGGGAGCTCCCAGTTTGATATTAGATCAACATTGGAAAGCTCTTATGTCTCCCAAGTGTATACATCAAATAGATAATTAGATGGTCAATTCTAGAACTCAAGAACAGTCAAGGCTAGAAATATAAATTCGTGAGTCATCAGCATAGAGGTGTAAGTGAAGTTGTGGGTACAGAGAAAAGTATGCTGAGAAGTCCAATACTAGGGAGTTTCAAGCACAGGAAACACGATAATTCTGTAATAAAGAGTTGAGGTTCTGAAGTCAGATTGTCTTTGTCTACATTCTGGTTCCTTCATATAGTAGCTGTGGGGTCTCAAGCAGTTTACTGAATCTCTTAGTACCTCTGTTCCCTCACTGGCAAAAATGGAGCTAATGATACTTATCCCCTAGGGCTTTGTGAGGATTAAATGAAATAACACATGTAAAGTTCTAAGTACAGTGTCTGGCCCCTAATAAACACCAACCAAATGTTAGTTGCTTCTTTTACTGCTTCTTCTTTAACAGCATTATTATTTTTTATATTATTATCATCATTATTATCAATATTAGACAAAAGAAAGTAAGACTGCAAAGGAGATAAGTAGATGGAAATTATCAAATTGAGAAGCAGAGTTGAAAAGAGAAAAGAGAGTAGGAATGAGGTCTTCTAAGAAGAAAGGAATGACTGGGCTCCAGAGCTTAGGTCAAGACATTGACCTCAGGTAGGAGGCAAGAAAGCTCCTCTCTTGTAACAGGAGGGAAGAGGGAGAGAAAGGATGCAGAGGGAGTTGAGGGATTTCCCTTCTGATAGCTTCTAGGCTCTTATGTTCTTTTCAAACATGAGAGTGAGATCATCTCCTGCAAAATAAGATCGTGTGTGTGTGTGTGTGTGTGTGTGTGTGCGTGCGTGTGTGTGTGTGTATGTGTGTTTGTATGTGCAGGGGGAGCGGGGAGTGAGTGGCCAAGCCGGCCAAGCCTTTTAGGAACGTGGAGATAATTTGAAGAGTCCTGCATCTCAGGTGGGAGAACGAGCTGACTTGTTGAAGTATGGTGTGCATCCTGACAGTTCTGCAGGACCTTTTGATGTGGGTGAGAATAAATTTAATGTAGAACCAATGTGTTTTCTCTTATAGCTTTTTCTATCACATCTTGGTTTCAAGCACAAACATAGTGGATGTTTGCATTTATTGGGGTTGGTGTTTTAACAAATAAGAGTAATACTTAACAGAAGGGAAAGGGGGAATTTCTAGTACTATTGATATGATGGATGACGGAGCGCAAGTCGGAAGAGGGGGGAAGTGGAAAAATAAATGGGTGAGAATGAAGAGAAGTGTCCTGATGAAGTCCAGCAACGACTTAATGAGATTGTGTCCCTGAACAGAGAGCTGGATGGGGAGCAGGCTGATGTGGAAGACGATGCCTGGATTCAAGCTTTTGGCGAGAAACCACCAAATTCAGGTTGTCCGTCTCCAATAAACTGAATCTTCTCTTCGAGGACCCTGCCCCACTGCTCTCAGTCACGCTGAGGACATCTGTGTACCAATGACCAAACCAAACAGAATGCTTTTTATAACCACTGAGCTCATCTAGATGTCATATGACTGGTCACTTATTTTTTTACTGTCAAACCACTAAACTAATGAATCATAGATGCTGTGCTCACCTCCCTTCCCTTTCTTTGTTTCAGGAATCTTATTTCTGTCCCCAACCCTACAGAAATCCCATTCTCCACTCTTAAATGTTACTAATGTCCCTTCCTCTACCAAATCCAATGAGATTTTCCCATTAACCAACTTCCTTGAAGAAAAGTAAGTACTTTGAGAAGCAAAGAAGTAAAGAAGATATTTCAGGTGGAAACATAGCTTTACAATAAAGATAAGTATTCTAAGTTTTTCTCTAAGAGTTTTATAGTATCAGGTCATTTATTTAGGTCTTTAATCCATAAAAAAGAATGAAATAATGCATTTGCAGCAACATGGATGGATCTAGAGCTTATCATACTAAGTGAAGTAAGCCAGACAGAGAAAGACAAATATCATATGGTATCTCTTATATGCATAATCTAAAAAATATGGTACAAATGAACTTATTTACAAAACAGAAATAGAGTCACAGACTTAGAAAACCAACTTATGGTTACCAAAGGGGGAAGGTGGGGGGGAGATAAATTGGGAGTTTGGAAGTAACATATACACACTATTATATATAAAATACATAACTAATAAGGACCTACTGTATAGCACAGGGAACTCTGCTCAGTATTCTGTAATAACCTAAATGGGAAAAGAATTTGAAAAAGAATGGATATATGTATAAGAGAATCACTTTGCTGTATACATGAAACTAACACAACATTGTTAATCAACTACACAATAAAAATTAAATAAAAATTTTAAAAATTAAATAAAGGTAAGTAAACAGAAGTAGGAAAGGATGATTCAAGGCACAATGTAAAGCCCATGGGCAATGAAGGATGTATGTTGGAAATAGGAGGAGAGAAAATTGGAAAAGTAGGACAAGGATGAAACCTGTCAACTTTTGCTTGCATACTAGGTCTTCCTGTTTAGACTTAATTCTACAGGCAATAGGGGAATATTAAGAACTTTTTACAGGGAAATGGCATAGAAACACAGCTGTTTCAGGAAGATTAATGTGTGCAACATCAGAATGAATTAGATATGGCTAAAAGCTATAGATCTAGTTAGGAGGATTCAATTCCATTCAACAAGCGTTTGTTGGGCTTTCCTATGGACATTTGCTATCCATTGCACTATGAACAAGCAACGCACTGGCTCTAGGTATAAGGCAAAGTAAATATAATATGACATATGTTCCTTAGGACATCATAATGTCAATAAAAGGAGCAGTGGAGAAGAACTTTGGATAATATCTCTAATATAAGGCATTACAGGAGATGTTTCAAACCAAAAATATTCCCTAAATTGTATGTAAGTCTCAAGGAGCAATCAACTAATACCAACTGAAATAGAGGGTTAAGAGAAGGTCTGCAGAGGTGACATGACTGAGGTCTTGAAGGAGGATAGAATATCAGTTGATGGAAATGATGGGAGCTGCACAAAATTGGAGCTTTTGCCCCTATTACTCTGTATGATGCGTATACTGACTTCACACCTTCCAGCCCCAAAGTCTGGAGTTAGCTTGGAGTTTTAGGTCCATGGTATGGAGTGCTTGGGGATGAAGCACCATCCTCTAAATGCTCTGACTTGAGGGAAATCAGAACTAGGCTGCTGGAGCGATCTGCTTCCTGGGGTAATGAGATATTGTTGACTATTGATCTACCAGATGACTGTACTGCTGATCTGTCCTGTGGGTGACTACGGAGCAGTGTAAAGAGACAAGAGGTAGCCTCAGAGAGAGCAGGAGATGGAAGGTCCAAACCTTCAGTCAATTTCAAGAGACTCTGATTCTACTTCCTTGGGGTTCAGGGCTTCAGCTGGCACCTCTGGTTGCTGGCAAGAACAGAGAAATGGTCACTGACCTGCTCTCTATTCTCAGGCAAATAATCTTTCCTTGACTTAAATTTCCTTTCCTGTAAATTGAGAATAATAATCCATGTCCCTTTGTTATCACTCTAAGTGGAAAATGAGAACCTGTAGGTGAAGGACTTTAAAGTCCCAAAGACAAAGGAGCTCTTACATAAAATTTCCAGAGAGTGATGTCAGATGCAACCAACATTTATGAGACTTCGCTCTGCACTGTGAACCAGTTCATATCGTGTACACTGAATTAACCAAAACTACAAATTGTCCCTGTCTATGGGACGTGTGCCCTTCAAAAATGGTTTGCTGTAGAGCTGATATAAATATATTCATAGAGGAGATAAAGGTTTTGAAGGAGGAAGAGAAAGACTTTTTGTTTAATGCCCACGTCTCCATGTTGGGCTGGCTTGAGAATTGTGTTTATTTTTACCACTTACATTGACTGTGCTTACACCGCAAGAAGTCTAATCCTAACCCTGCAAACTCTGTGGCCAGCTATGGACCGGCAGCCTGTGTGCGGTGGCACGGCAGGTGGGAAGCAGAGAGAGGACATTGAGAGAAATCACTGGCAGGTCCTAAACATGAAATCCGTCCTGGACTCAAGGGGAGGAGGTAAACAGGCCTTGGTGGGGTCATGCCAGAAGCGAGCCTTGCTCCTGCTGTTTGGACCGGGTTGGGGGCATAAGATGACTGCAGGAAGAGAAGCATCTCTACATCTGGGGGCTGGAAAAAATTGGTGCCTCGCACCGCAGGTCTCGGTGCCTGAGAAGCCTCTTATTTAATGGGTGACTGCAACTATTTTCCCAAGAAAATTAAAGCGACTTAGTCAGTTAACCTGAAATTCCCAGCATGGCTCTGCCCGTGGGTTGGAAGTTTTCTCTCCAGATTTTGGAGGCTGAGTGAGCAGGAGACACAGAGGCCGTCAGAGGTGGGAGTCTACTGCCACCTAGTGGGAAGTTACGGGACTGCCTCCTTGTCCCCCTCGTTCCAGAGGCCTTCACGGTGACTGGGAAGGAAACGGCCAAGAAAGAAGTTAATGTAAAGTCCTCCTTAGGGCTAGTGCATCTCATAGGACAATCAGTCCCACTTCCGAGGGCGTGCATCTCTGACCATTCCAGAGCGTGGGGACCTGCCACTTTGGGAGAGTACAGCCCCTGGGACCCCGAAACCTGGGATGTATCCAGCCTGTTGCCGGTAGTCAACTGTCCAGACGAAAGCATCAGACCTCTCAGAAAAAACCTATTTTCATATTTGAAGCCAGGGATCTTAGTGATTTATGACTAATCAGTTCACTGGAGTCAGCCGGTAGTTTAGTCATTTCTGTTTCCCTGGCCACCGCCTGCCTTTTGCACTGAGTGCCACTCTGGGAACACATTTTTTTTTTTATGTCAAATGCAGTGCTCACAGTTTTATACATTAAAAGAAGTGATCTTCATGTATGTATTGTCCCAATGAGACTAAAATTTAGGTTTGCTTCCCCTAAGCAGCTCAGATTCTAGAGGAGCTGGCAGGCACAAACAATTGCAGAGAAGTGTGATAAAAGACTGTGATGGTTTATTTTGTGTCAACTGGGCTAGGTCCTGGTATCCAGTTTTGGGTCCAACACCAGTCTAGATATTGCTGTGAAGGTATCTTTCGGATGAGATTAATATTTATAACCAGACGACTCTGAGAAGAGCAGATTATCCTCTTGTGATGTGGGCATGCTTCACCCTATCCATTGAAGGCCTTACGAGAAAAGACTGAGGTCCAAACAAGAGTAAAGTCCCCCAGGGAAGAAGGAATTCTGCCTTCAGGCTTGAGCTGCAGTATTCACGTTTCCCTGGATCTCCAGCCTGCTGACCTGCCCTGGAGATTCAGACCTCATAGTCCCTAC
This sequence comes from Pseudorca crassidens, assembly GCF_039906515.1. Classification (NCBI taxonomy): domain Eukaryota; kingdom Metazoa; phylum Chordata; class Mammalia; order Artiodactyla; family Delphinidae; genus Pseudorca; species Pseudorca crassidens. Next base: position 103,719,523 of record NC_090304.1, read on the forward strand.
ATTTGCATGAGCCAATTCCTTAAAATAAATGTCTCCAGACAGATGACAAGTAGATAGAGACATATAGATTTCTCCTATTGATGCTGTTTCTCTGGAGAACCCTGGCTTATACTGAGTTGCAATCAACAGCATTCAGGCATCACAGGCAAGAGGCTTCTTCTGCCTGGGGGTCGAGGTAACACTTGGGTTACTTTTTCAAGGACGGACAAATTGAAGTTCTCCACATGAGGAAAGGGAAATAAATTCTCCAAGCCAAGGGAATAACCAGACATGACCTGAGCAGAGATCCTTGCAGTACATGATGGAGTGGTCCTCAATCACTCTGGTCTGTGGTACTCAGGCTGGTAAGAGCCTGGAGATGCAAGAGGATGGAGCAGGTTACCTGGGACCAGGTTGTGGAGTCCTTGATTCCTAAGGGTTCGACCTTCATCAGAGACACTAAGATATTTGACATCATGGGTGTGAATATGTAGCATGAAGTAAAGGTATGAAATGGGGTGTTTGGACTGCTTTCAAGTCTGCTAAGGATAGACAGGTCAACCCTAGGAGGCCGACTACAATTTTTTAGCTCAAATTCTGATAAGAATAATCTGTAGGTGTGAAGACTGAACAGTGACCCAAAAAGAACCCTGGAGAAGCAGAAATGAAATCAGTCTTCTCTGTTTTGTCTAATATCTTAATGAAAGAAAGTAGAGTGTGATGGATAAGAGGTTTGGCGCTGCCATCGGACTGCACTGGGTGAGGATCACCCCTCCACGGGTTAAGTAATCTTGAGCAAACTACGTGCTAAGCCTCAATTTCCTTATTTATAAACAGGCCGATATTAGTTCCTGCTTCACAGGGCACCTTTCAAAAGCGCTCTACCCTTTATTTATTATTGGAATAAAGCTGTTGAAGCAAGACCCTAGAACTGCTTGATATAAGTTTGGCAATTTTAAAAAGGGCTAGTTTCTAATACCATCCCAGCCCTTTTTTCAAATAGTCATACTGGTGTATTAACTGGGAGCATAAGCATGTCTTCTGTCTTTGAAGATGATCCATTAGAGCTACAGTCATGTTCTTGCCTTACCAAAGGGAAAAAAGAAAGACACCAATTCAATTGTGTCAGTCGGTAATGGTGGATACAGAGAAGTTCAGAGAACATGTTACTTACCTACCCTGGTGTTTGTCTTGCTGTCAGAGCCTCAGGGCTCCCAGTGGGTCATAGTGGGATCATGTGAGGTGGTCAGGGGGTGTGGTTCTAATGTCATGTTACAAAGGAAAATGCTCCCCATACTGTCAACACCATCTCAAGCTCCCTGCACTTTCCCTTAGCACTCTGCCTCTCTGAAGCAGGGACTATGGTTGGGGGCCAGGTGATCAGACAGCTAAATGATTGAGACGTAGCCTCTCACACAGCGCCTGTGCCTGCAGCAGGCTGGCCCTCCTTAATCCATCCTGATCAGGCCCCCGGGGCAAGAACGACAACTGGACAATTGCACAATTGTCATCTGCCTAGAAGTTGGTATCAGAAAAGTACTTTCTCCTACAGAGTTAATGCTGGTTCAATATTCCTGGGGTACCTACAGATAAGTCCTGCACAGAACGTATGATCTGCTGAGACATTTTAAGCCACCACAAATTTGCACAGCAATAAATACAATGATTCAAACATGCACACGCACACTTAGGCACAAGTACACTGACACAAACACACATACACACATTCCCAAGTGTCCAACGAAATTTAGGGCTTCCCTGCCTGCCATCTGCCAGCGAAGTCTCCAGATGAACCTGACTCAGGTGGGGACTCTCCTAAGCCTGGGCCACAACTATCTCTGAGCCCCTCATCTCCTTCTTAAAGAGGAAGTGCTAAGCGGACTGCTAATCTCTGAGACCTATTTGGCTACCAAAAGCTTCAGAGCTAAGTTTTGTGTGCAAGGGCAGTGGCTATTTTAAGACTAGGATTCAGGCACCGTTGACCCTCCCGCACACTCCTGGATTGCTCAGCTCTTATCTTTTATTTTTGTGCTAATGATTCTCCAATATTTCACATCTACAATTTGTATATTAAAATACCTTCTATTTGAGGCCAGTATATACACATACTTACTTGCCTCAAATCTTACACAATCGCAATAGTACTATAGATAGTTGGTCTCAAATATTGCATGATAGTAACAATGCTAATAACACCCATAACATCTCCTCTTTCATGCTGTTTCTCTGGGAAATACTTAATTATACCATCATTTATACCAAATCTAATTTATAACCATGAACGTTCTCTCCAAAGGCCTTCATGGGCATAAATCTCATGAATCCTATTTCTATAAACCCCAGAGTCACAGACTACATCCTATTTCTTCTAATGGCATCTCTAGTCCCTAAATATCTAGTGAGGCAAATGTTGGATTTAGAAAGATACTGAGACTCCAGTGAAAGAAATATGGGTCTGGGGTGACTTCTCTCATTCATACATGGTGGAGACCGTGACACAGGCTCGGTTCACCTTGTGGTCCAGTGAGAGAGGAATCGGAGATCAAAGAGTGAGTACAGGACAGAAAGTAAGCGGCCTGGGCCATGACCTTGACCTTGACCTGGATACCCTGGGGCTCCAGGAGGCAGCCAGTTCTCTAGGACTCAATGTTCCATCTCGTATGGGATCCAATTAGCTGATTTAAAGCAGAAACTTGCAAAGATGGAATTCTTTTTTTTTAGTTGTTCATACATTTTATTAAATGAATGAAGCGTGTTTTCTTCTTTTGAATTTTATTTTATTTTTTATACAGCAGCTTCTTATTAGTTACCTACTTTATACATATTAGTGTGTATATGTCAATCCCAATCTCCCAGTTCATCCCATCTCCACCCCCTCCATCCCCCACTTCCCCCCGGTGCCCATACATTTGTCCTCTACATCTGTGTCTGTTTCTGCCTTGCAAACCGGTTCATCTGTACCATTTTTCTAGATTCCACATTTAGCCGTTAATATACGATATTTGTTTTTATCTTTCTGACTTACTTCGCTCTGTATGACAGTCTCTAGGTCAATCCACATCTCTACAAATAGCCCAGTTTTGTTCCTTTTTATGGCTGAGTAGTATTACATTGTATATATGTACCACTATATATATATATGTACCATTGTATATATATGTATCATTGTGTGTATATATCCATATATACCATATGTACCATTGTATATATATATCCATTCGTCTGTCAATGGACATTTAGGTTGCTTCTGTGACTGGGCTATTGTAAATAGTGCTGCATTGAACATTGGGGTGCATGTGTCTTTTTGAATTATGGTTTTCTCTGAGTATATGTCCAGTAGTGAGATTGCTGAGTCATATGGTAGTTCTATTTTTAGTTTTTTAAGGAACCTCCATACTGTTCTCCATAGTGGCTGTATCAATTTACATTCCCACCAACAGTGCAAGAGGGTTCCCTTTTCTCCACGGCCTTTCCAGCATTTGTTCTTTGTAGATTTTCTGATGATGCCCATTATAACTGGTGTGAGGTGATACATCATTGTAGTTTTGATTCACATTTCTCTGATTAGTGATGTTGAGCAGATTTTCATGTACCTCTTGGCCATCTGTATGTCTTCTTTGGAGAAATGTCTATTTAGGTCTTCTGCCCATTTTTTGATTGGGTTGTTTTTTTTTTATAATACTGAGATACATGAGCTGTTTATATATTTTGGAGATTAATCCTTTGTCCGTTGATTCATTTGCAAATATTTTCTCCCATTCTGAGTATTGTCTTTTCAACTTGCTTATAGTTTCCTTTGCTGTGCAAAAGCCTTTAAGTTTCATTAGGTCCCATGTGTTTACTTTTGGTTTTATTTCCATTACTCTAGGAGGTGGGTCAAAAAATATCTTTCTGTGATTTATGTCAAAGAGTGTTCTTACTATATTTTCCTCTAAGAGTTTTATAGTGGCTGGCCTTACATTTGGGTCTTTAATCCATTTTGAGTTTGTTTTTGTGTATGGTGTTAGGAAGTGTTCTAATTTCATTCTTTTACATGTAGCTGTCCAGTTTTCCCAGCACCACTTATTGAAGAGACTGTCTTTTTCTCCATTGTATAGCCTTTCCTCCTTTGTCATAGATTAGTTGACCGTAAGAGCGTGGGTTTAATCTGGGTTTCGCTCCTGTTCTGTTGATCATATTTCTGTTTTTGTGCCAATACCATATTTTCTTGACTACTGTAGCTTTGTAGTATAGTCTGAAGTCAGGGAGTCTGATTACTCCAGATCTGTTTTTTTCCCTCAAGATTGCTTTGGCCATTCGGGGTCTTTTGTGTCTCCATACAAATTAAAAAATTTTTTGTTCTAGTTCTGTTAAAAATGCCATCAGTAATTTGACAGGGATTGCATTGAATCTGTAGATTGCTTTGGGAAGTATAGTCATTTTCACAATAGTGATTCTTCCAATCCAAGAACATGGTATATCTCTCCATCTGTTTGTGTCATCTTTGATTTCTTTCATCAGTGTCTTATAGTTTTCTGAGTACAGGTGTTTTACCTCTTTAAGTAGGTTTATTCCTAGGTATTTTATTCTTTTTGTTGCAATGGTGAATGGGATTGTTTCCTTAATTTCTCTTTCTGATCTTTCATTGTTAGTGTATAGGAATGCAAGAGATTTCTGTTCATTAATTTTGTATCCTGCAACTTTACCAAATTCATTGATTAGCTTTTGTAGTTTTCTGGTGGCATCTTTAGGATTCTCTATGTATAGTATCATGTCATCTGCAAACAGTGACAGCTTTACTTCTTTTACAATTTGGATTCATTTTATTTCTTTTTCTTCTCTGATTGCTATGGCTAGGACTTCCAAAACTATGTTGAATAATAGTGGTGATAGTGGGCATCCTTGTCTTATTCCTGATCTTAGAGGAAATGTTTTCAATTTTTCACCATTGAGAATGATGTTTGCTGTGGGTTTGTCATATATGGCCTTTATTATGTTGAGGTAGTTTCCCTCTATGCCCACTTTCTGGAGAGTTTTTATCATAAATGGGTGTTGAATTTTGTCAAAAGTTTTTCTGCATCTTTTGAGATTATCATATGGTTTTTATTCTTCAGTTTGTTAATATGGTGTATCACATTGATTGATTTGCATATATTGAAGAATTCTTGCATCCCTGGGATAAGTCCCACTTGATTATGCTGTATGATCCTTTTAATGTGTTGTTGGGTTCTGTTTGCTAGTATTTTGTTGAGGATTTTTGCATCTATATTCATCAGTGATATTGGTCTGTAATTTTCTTTTTTTGTAGTATTATTGTCTGGTTTTGGTATCAGGGTGATGGTGGCCTCGTAGAATGAGTTTGGAAATGTTTCCTTCATCTGCAGTTTTTTGGAAGAGTTTGAGAAGGATAGGTGTTAGCTCTTCTCTAAATGTTTGATAGAATTCTCCTGTGAAGTCATCTGGTCCTGGACTTTTATTTGTTGGAAAATTGTTAATCACAGTTTCAATTTGGTTGGTCTGTTCATATTTTCCATTTCTTCCTGGTTCAGTCTGGGAAGGTTATACGTTTCTAAGAATTTGTTCATTTCTTCCAGGTTGTCCATTTTATTGGCATAGAGCTGCTTATAGTAGTCTCTTATTATGCTTTGTTTTTCTGCAGTGTCTGTTGTAACTTCTCCTTTTTCATTTTTAATTTTATTGAGTTGAGTCCTCTCCCTCTTTTTCTTGATGAGTCTGGCTAAAGGTTTATCAATTTTGTTTATCTTCACAAAGAACCAGCTTTTAATTTTATTGATCTTTATTATTACTTTCTTTGTATCTATCTCATTTATTTCTGCTCTGATCTTGATGATTTCTTTCCTTCTACTAACTTTGGGTTTTGTTTGTTCTTCTTTCTCTAGTTCTTTTCTTTAGGTGTAAGGTTAGATTATTTATTTGAGATTTTTCTTGTTTTTTGAGGTAGGATTGTATTGTTATATACTTCCCTCTTAGAACTGCTTTTGCTGCATCCCATAGGTTTTGGATCATCATGTTTTCATTGTCATTTTTCTCTAGGTATTTTTTGGTTTCTGTTTTGATTTCCTCAGTGATCTCTTTATTATTTAGTAACGTATTGTTTAGCTTCCATTTGTTTGTGTTTTTTACGGTTTTTTCCATGTAATTTATTTCTAATCTCATAGCGTTGTTGTTGGAAAAGATGATTGATATGATTTCAATTTTCTTAAATTTTCCAAGGCTTGAGTTGTGACCCAAGATGTGATCTATCTTCGAGAATGTCCCGTGTGCACTTGAGCAGAAAGTGTAATCTGCTGTTCGGGGATGGAATGTCCTATAAATATCAATTACATCTATCTGGTCTCTTGTGTCATTTAATGCTGTGTTTCCTTATTAATTTTCCATCTGGATGATCTGTCCATTGGTGTAAGTGAGGTGTTAAAGTCCCCCACTATTGTGTTACTGTTGATTTCCCCTTTTATGGCTGTTAGCATTTGCCTTATGTATTGAGGTGCTCCTATGTTGGGTGCAAATATATTTACAATTGTTATATCTTCTCCTTGGATTGATCCCTTGATCATTATGCAGTGTCCTTCCTTGTCACATGTAACATTCTTTATTTTAAAGTCTATTTTATTCGATATGAGTATTGCTACTCCAATCTTTCTTTTCATTTCCATTTGCATGGAATATCTTTTTCCATCCCCTCACTTTCAGTCTGAATGTGTCCCTAGGTCTGAAGTGTGTCTCTTGTAGACAGCATATATATGGGATTTGTTTTTATATCAATTCAGCAAGCCTCTGTCATTTGGTTGGAGCACTTAATCCATTCACATTTAAGGTAATTATCAATATGTATGTTCCTATGACCATTTTCTTAATTGTTTTGAGTTTGTCTTTGTAGGTCTTTTTCTTCTCCTGTGTTTCCCACATAGAGAATTTCCTTTAGCATTTGTTGTAGAGCTGGTTTGGTGATGCTGAATTCTCTTAGCTTTTGCTTGTCTGTAAAGCTTTTAATTTCTCCATCAAATCTGAATGAGATCTTTGCCAGGTAGAGTAATCTTGGTTGTAGCTTCTTCACTTTCATCACTTTAAATATACCATGCCACTCCCTTCTGGCTTCTAGAGTTTCTGCTGAGAAATCAGCTGTTAACCTTATGTTATGTTATGTTAACATAACCTTGTATGTTATTTGTCATTTTTCCCTTGTTGCTTTTAGTAATTTTTCTTTGTCTTTAATTTTTGTCAATATGATTACTATGTGTCTCGGCATGTTTCTCCTTGGGTTTATCCTGCCTGGGACTCTCTGTGCTTTCTGGACTTGGGTGGCTATTTCCTCTCCCATGTTGGGGAAGTTTTCAACTATAATCTCTTCAAATATTTTTTCGGGTCCTTTCTTTCCCTTTTCTCCTTCCAGGACCCCTATAATGCCAATGTTGGTGCATTTAATGTTGTCCCAGAAGTCTCTTAGGGTGTCTTCATTTCTTTTCATTCTTTTTTCTTTATTCTGTTCTGTGGCAACGAATTCCACCATTCTGTCTTCCAGGTCCCTTATCCGTTCTTCTGCCTCAGTTATCCTGCTATTGACTCCTTCTCGTGTATTTTTCACTTCAATTTTTGTATTATTCATCTCTGTTTGTTTGTTCTTTAATTCTTCTAGGTGTTTGTTTTTTAATTCTTCTAGGTCTTTGTTAAAATTTTCTGCATCTTCTCGATCTTTGCCTGCATTGTTTTTCTGAGGTCTTGGATCATCTTCACTATCATTATTCTGAATTCTTTTTCTGGAAGGTTGCGTATCTCCACTTCATTTAATTGTTTTTCTGGGGTTTTATCCTGTTCCTTCATCTCGTACATAGCCCTCTGCCTTTTCATTTTGTTTATCTTTCTGTGAATGTGGTTTTTGTTCCACAGGCTGCAGGATTGTAGTTCTTCTTGCTTCTGCTGTCTGCCCTCTGGTAGATGAGGTTATCTAAGAGGTTTGTGCAAGCTTCCTGTTGGGAGGGACTGGTGGTGGGTAGAGATGGGTGTTGCTCTGGTGGGAAGAGCTCAGTAAAACTTTAATCCACTTGTTTGCTGATGGATGGGGCTGAGTTCCCTCCCTGTTGGTTGTTTGGCCTGAGGTGACGCAGCACTGGAGCCTACAGGCTCTTTGGTGGGGCTAATGGCAGACTCTGGGAGGGCTCACGCCAAGGAGTACTTCCCAGAACCTCTGCTGCCAGTGTCCTTGTCCCCAGGGTGAGCCACAGCCACCCCCCACCTCTGCAGGAGACCCTCCAACAGTAGCAGGTAGGTCTGGTTCAGTCTCCTATGGGGTCATTTCACCTGGGTCCCGATGCGCACACTACTTTGTGTGTGCCCTCCAAGAGTGGAGTGTCTGTTTCCCCCAGTCCTGTCAAAGTCCCGCAGTCAAATCCCACTAGCCTTCAAAGTCTGATTCTATGGGAATTCCTCCTCCCATTGCCAGACCCCCAGGTTGGGAAGCCTGACATGGGGCTCAGAACCTTCACTCCAGTGGGTGGACTTCTGTGGTATAAGTGTTCCCCAGTTTGTGAGTCACCCACCCAGCAGTTATGGGATTTGATTTTATTGTGATTGCGCCCTTCCTGCCATCTCATTGAGGTTTATCCTTTGTCTTTGGATGTGGGGTATCTTTTTTGGTGAGTTCCTGTGTCTTCCTGTCGCTGATCGTTCAGCAGTTAGTTGTGATTCTGGTGCTCTCACAAGAGGGAGAAAGATGGAATGTTTTTCAAAAAAAAAATTGTGATAATGTCAACCAACAACAGCAACAGCAATAATAATACATACTGTAAGCATCACAGAAACTGGTGTACGCAGGAATGTGACAGTTTCTCCCTCCAGGAATGTGGTCTTCAGCTGTCAGACCTCCATGGGGACAGCTCTCAGCTGTTGCAACTGCAGAGAGTCCCATGGAACTGGCTGAAGACTTAGGGCTTCATTGCAGCTCAACTGGTCCTTCTGTCCAGTCCTGTGTCCTCCCCTCCCTTGTCACGTGTCCATCCAGGAGGACTGTGTAATAATGTCCTACTCTGACTCAGAGGGCATCCTGGGAACCCAGTTGTAATATGAACTCACATTATAGCTGTATTATGCTCCAGGACCTGTGATAGGCTTTGTACATGCATCATCTCCTGTAACCCCAGCAGCAACTTGCACAGAAAGGCAGTGTGCAGGGATAGTATTAGAAGAATCAACACCCACTAGCTTGGGTCGGCTCTATCATGTATTATATTTGACGGGAAACTTAAGGAATTTCCAGGGGGTCATTCTGAATATGCATACTTCCTTTGCTCATGAAACGACTCCAGAATTTAACACTCTTGCAAGCAGCATTTCTGCTATAAAACAGTGCTTTATAAATGTAAATAATTAAATTATTAATATTAAATAAATGCAAAGTGCTTGGAACGATGCCAAGCATCTAGTAAGTGCTATGTAAAGTTTAGTTATTATTACCCTTATGACCATTACTATTATCCTTATTTTACAGGTTGAAGCAGACAGAGGCTGAATAGCACTTAGGATCAGTTCCAGTCGCCTGACTTAACACTCTGGGCTCTTAGTCACTTTGCTACACTTGAAACTCAGAAATAAATGAGTGGAGAGCTGTCTGGCTGGAGGGGTGAGTGGTAGGACACACTGCTCAGTAGCTACATACATCGCACTGTAGTTACCAAGTGGACTCTGGTCCCATGGTGTTCTGTTGAAATACCCACTTCTAGTTCCAAAATCCTCTGGTCGCTACTAAGATTTGGGTAAATCCAGTCACATTTCCTAAGCAGAGGGCCATTTGCAAGGTGGCTTCTGCGATCTACGTATACAGTCTTCCATCTTATAGCAAAATTATTTTTGCTAAGCTAGATAGTTTCAATCCACATCTCTAGAACCAATAGAGGTGACAGCTGACATTCCAACCTCACATTCCATCTAGACCAGGACAAGCTCTTTAGCCAAAGAAGCCCCACACATATTCTATCAGCTGATCTCTACTGCATCTTTCCCAGCAAACACCGGGGAGGTGGGGTGTGGTTAACAGAGGCCCAGCTGCATAGATATTGGGAGCAAAGAAGAAAATAATCAAGTTTATTGATGCTTGTAAGACCTGACCTTTGGAAGAGGATAGAACCTCCCAGTAGGTAGGGAAGAATCTCTTGCCATCTGTTCCCTTACACTGTGCGTTTGAACTCTTTTCTTACTATCAGCCACAAGTTTCTTGACCTCAGTTCTCCAAGAAAGACTTAAAACCTTTCCCAGGAGCCACTGTAGGAATTACTGCTAAGCTTTGCCCATCTGGCAGCTGCTGAACCCAAAAGTTTGCCAGCTGGAACCACTGACCTGGTGTCTTGTAGCTGTTACCACTCTGTCAAATGCAGCCCTGCTGTACTTCCAGGTGACACTTGTGTTGAAAGAGGGAAAGGGGAAATTCTCGAGGGCTGGACACAGATGCCTGCACTTGGCTTTTCCCAGCAGTAACATCCTGGTGTTTGAAAGAATGAGAGGCAGTTGATTCAGTAGGATTGACGTACTATTTTAATGCATGTGAATCCGCCTGCAAAAAAAAGCTCCCACGTGCCGTGCTAAGTGTCTGAACTCCCCATGACCTGGATCTGGGTCTGGAGTTACATTTGTCCACTCCAGGCACAGACAGGGCACCTAGCGCCACGCAGCATGAGGCCCAAGGAGAGCTGAGAAGGTCTCCAGGGAAGAGATGAAGCAATTTGATCCCTTCAAAGAATCTGTCTACGGGGCCTGGAAAGAGGAGTGAAAAAGTACAAAGCACGGGATGGAAACTGAGCTCCAGATGGGTCTGGGAACAGGGGTAGGAGATGAGCCCTGGACAGAGGCCCTGGAGTGCTGGAGGGGGCTTCAGGGGCTTTTTACAGAGAGGCTGGGGATGGTCACTGAGCCAGTGGAGACACGGAGGACCTATCAGAAAGTAGGTGGGTCTGATGAAAGAGGTGCCTTGTGTGACTCTCCCAGGGAGGTGAGGATGGAGATTGTACTGGGTGTCTGCACAGAGCTGCTTGGGCCCATCCTCAGCATCAGTCAGGTGTTCATGAAGAAGAATTGATACGAAGGAGCATCAAGGAAGAAGTGGGGGGGCTCTGGCCAAGGCTATTATCTTCCGGCCTGGCTCAAATGCCTGTGGCCTCGGGCTTTCAGAAAATGATTTACCAACGAACCCACTCTGCAGATTAGTATTTAAGGCAAAATGGGCTTTTTTGTTCCCCTAATGATTTCTACGTCTTGATTTTTTTTTTCCTCTTTCAAAACTAGTCAGTGTTTTTGATGGAAAAAACTATAGAAAATAAAGTGGGAATGTCTAAGGGGAGGACTGAGGAAAGCCCGGGGAAAGGATGGCTGGAATTGGGATCATCTCTAAAAACCATGGGCCCTGCAGCCCAGGCAGCGTAGACTCTGAGCTCAGGAGGCTGGGACTCGGTCCTGACCCAGCGCTGTCGGTTGATGGGCACCCCATCCATCAGAAACGTCTCAAAAGCTCTGCCTACAGCGACAAACACACAGAAGGATCCTTTTCTTATACAGCGAGCGAGCCCTCCCAGGGGATGGTGGCTGGTGTACCCCAGCTCAGCTGTGTCAGCCCCAGTCCAGCAAGTCTCATCTTACAGCTTGAGTCACGTGTTGTTGTCACACAAGGAGGAGAGGGAGACAAGGAAAGCCCCGTCCCAGGAGAACAAAGGGTACCCCAGACCCCAGCTCATGTGTCTGCTGGTGTCTCACAGACCGGAATGTGCTCCAGAGGGCTGGGCGCTGGGGGGGCACCAGCCAGACAACTATTCCTGCCCCAGAGGACAACGTATAGATGTGGAAACAAAGGGAGAGAAAGAAGAAGAAAGGGAGAGAGAGGAAGGAGAAGACAGGAGGAGTGGAAAGAAAGATGGAGGGAAGGAGGGAAGAAGGGAGGGAGGGAGGAAAGGAAGTCTGGATTTGAATTAAGAGGAAATATATTCATATTTCAGCCTTGCTGTTAACTAAAGGTAGAGACTTGAGAAAGTCTCTCTACATCTTTGAGCTTCAGGTTTTTCATTTATAACGTGGGGCTACTTATATCTACTCCACAGGAATATTATAAAGATTAAAATTTTAGAGTATGTAAAAAAATAAACCCACTTTGTAAAGTGTCCTGAGGTTCAAATCATTTAAAAAAACGATTGCTCCAACATGAGGGTGTACTTGGTGACAGCCAATTGGCACCGCAGATTAATTTCCAGGAGAAGCTGTAGCATAGTTTGGGATCAAAAGGGCTCTGCCCCCAGATATGACATAAAAACGAAATGGATTCTATACGTACCTCTTGATGTTTTTGGGTATTGATTTCACACTGGCAGAACCGAATTGCTAACATCTTGATGGGCGTCATAGTGAATAATGTCCACTAGAGGGCAGCAGAGTTCTTCCCACGTTACTTCAGATTTCCCAGGGATGTTAATAAAGCCGGCAACCTAAGTACTTTAAAAAATACGAACACCACACCTACACTACACTTATTTCTCATTGCAGACTTCCGACAGGCTTCTCTGGAGTTGGAAGTCAGCCATCTCGGTCGAAACATGTAGTAGGAGCTTAGAGGGGCTTGAGACCTTAGCCAAGATACTGATAAATGATGATTCCATCACCTGAAAAATGGGAATCATAATAATACCTATGCCTTGGGTGTTGTGAGTTTTAAATGAAATTATTTCTGTAAAGTGCTTTGCACAGTTTTGGAGAGAAAATAAACGCTCAATATGTTTGCAATGTCTTCTCCTCTTTAAACACTAGCCGCCGCAGTAGCACAGTAAGGGGCAGGTAGCAGCAGGAGGAAAAAAAAAAAAAGATATTTCAGGGCTTCCCTGGTGGCACAGTGGTTGAGAGTCCGCCTGCCGATGCAGGGGACACGGCTTCGTGCCCCGGTCCGGGAAGATCCCACATGCCGCGGAGCGGCTGGACCCGTGAGCCATGGCCGCTGAGCCTGCACTTCAGGAGCCTGTGCTCCGCAACGGGAGAGGCCACAGCAGTGAGAGGCCCGCGTAGCGCAAAAAAAAAAAAAAGATATTTCAGACCCAAAATCTGGTTGTAGCCATTTCTGTCTTAGAACCCCATGGTGGGAGGCCAATGGCCTGGTAACAGCCGGAGCGAGGCTATTTCCATGGACTCAGACAGCCAGGAAAAGTTAAGAACAGGGTACCATAAATAATTTTGAATTGTTCCTTATACCATGATGTGATCGCTCTATCTCCAGGCCTTCCACAAAGGTCTCCTGCACACCTACTGGGTTACTAGTGCTGGGGCTGCCATCCCTCAGGAGGCAGAGGGGAGGGGCAGCCGCAGGTCCCAAAGAGAGAGGGTTCATGGTAGGCATCCCAGAGTGCAGACTCTTCTAGGGGTCTGCAGAAATTCAGGGAATAGACCTTTCCCTAATATGTGGTAGTGCCTTTAAAATAAATTAAACATTTTATTTGGAAATAATTTCAAACTTCAAGAAAACTGAAGAATAAGAATACAGTCATCCTTCAATATCCACCGGGGGTTGCTTCCAGGAGCCCCAGAGGACACCAAAATCTTCGAATGCTCAAATCCCTTGTATAAAACGGTGGATTACAGCCGGCCCATTTGTATATGAGTTTGGTTGAACCCACAGATGCAGAACCTGCAGATACAGAGTCTGACTGGTAATACAAAAGAAGCCATATACCTTTTACCCAGATTCACCTCTTGTTAACTTTTAACTTTATTTGCTTTGTCATTTGCTTTATATATCTATATACCCTCACTTTTTTTTTTTTTCCCCAGAAACTTTCCAGGATAAATTGTATTCATCAAGGTTCTTCACCCTTAAATACTTAAGTGTGCATTCCCTAAGAGCAGGAATATTCTTTCACATGATTGCAGTATAGTTACCAATTTCGGTAGATTCAATATTGATGAAATAGTTTAGCTGGCCATCCATATTTACAGTCTGTCGAGTGAGGTCCTGAATAGCACTTTTTCTTTTCCAGGATGGATGTAGTTTAGGTGAGTTATTAAGTTTGTTGTTTATGTTCTTTTAGCCTTAGTTAGTCTAGAACAGCATTTCTTGTTTTTCAATCACACTGATATTTTTAAGGAACGCCACCTACCACCCTCCTTAAAAAATAGAATTGGCCTCATTCGAGGTTTGCCTGCCACATTTTCGTGCATACATTCAGATTATGTATTTTCTCCCAGAATACACAACAGGTAATATTGAATTCTTCTCAGGGTATCCTCCGTGAGACGTGTGATATCCAACTGTCCCCTGCAGGGGATGTTAATTTTGATCACCTGCTCAAGGTGCATGATTCCCTCATTGTGTAATTGCTACGCTTTCCCCTCGCAACAGTAAGCAATCTGTAGGGAGACAGTTAAAATTATACAAATGTCTTGCTCTTCCTCAAAATTTCCCACAAGATCCAGCATCCATTAATTAGTCGTCCCTGATCCAATCTTTACAGCGATGATTGCAGATGATAGCTTCCTGTCTCTACCCTCCATTTACCAGTCAGCACCCAGCATTCTGTTGTAATCGGAAGCACTCCTTCTCCCCGTCTGTTTATTTTTCTACTTATTATCTGCTTAGACCTAAGTTGTTTTCGGTGATTTACAGTTCACTACTATGCATACCATGCATAATCACTGTGATGCTAAAAGTGTCCCGGATGTCACCCGTGGGAGCCCTTTCAGTCTGGCTCCTGTGTCCTTGTGACATGTTCTCATTACGGTTTTCATGCTGTCTTGCTTTCTGACGCAACAAAATATTCTAGGTTGATTCTTCTCCTACCCTATCAGCCATTCTTCTCAGGATACTTGTTTCCTTTCAGTATTAAACATCAAGATTTGAGCACTCAATAAACTCATTACTCTAGGAATATCTTTACTTCTGGGTTCTTCCAGTTGACAGAGGTAGGAAATGTCTGCACGCACAGACACATGCACACAAATGTACACACTCACATACATACATATACCGGAGAAGTATACATACATATGCAGGGTTTAGAAGTCTTGAATTATTGATACCTCTAATACCCATCTATCTGCACAGGAATGTTTTCTTGCCCCCCTGGGATGGAAGTGCACTCCATTTTTGATATAAATGTTAAAGCAAAAGTTGACTCCAAGAAATAGAGGATTTGTGGCCAATTTGGCAACAAACAATAGGGTTACAATATCAGAAGAAGAAAGCCACAGGAACTGGTTAAAACAGAGGGAAGTAAATGGGAAAATCACTACAAATGTCTTTCTATTTGTTTATGTACTCATTCAAAAACATCTTTCAGCCTTTATTAAGTGACAAGGACTATTTTAGATGTTAGGGACACAGCAGTAAACAAAAAATTAAAAGTCTCTGACTTAAAGAAACAGATAGTCAAGCAGTTTAAGACACGTAACATAAAATTAATATAAAATATATAAGAAATCCCAAAGACCAAAGCAGTGAAAGGGGTGTAGGGTGTTTGGGAATGGCAGCTCCCACTTCACAGGGGGCTTGGGGCACAGGTCTTTCTGATAGGCTCATGTGTGAGTCAAGTCTTCGTGGAATTGAAGAAGCAGCCATGAAGATATCTGAGCCAAGAGTTTCTGGCAAAGCACAGGAAACATGGGTCCTGGGAGGATGTGATAGAGGAATAGCCAGGCGGCCGCTGTGGCCGGAGCGCAGTGAGTGAGAGGAGTGAGGCGGGAGCTAAGCTGGAGGAGGCCGCGCAGAGTCAGATCCCGCAGAGCCTCGCCGGCCTGTGTGAGGACTTGGCTTTCACGTTGGCTGAGATGGAAAGATACTGGGAGGTCTCGAGCAGAGCACTGGCGTGGTCTAACTTCTGTTTCAAAATAATCAATGCAGCCGCTCTGTGAGGAATGTACTGTACACGCAAGCAAGGAAACAGGGGACTCCAACCAGGGAGGAGACGGTAGAAGCCAGAGACCAGCTGGAGAGGACTGCAACAACCCAGAGATGCTGAGGTCTGTACCAAGGTCACAGCAAATGTGTGCACTTGAAGGTGGAGGTAGGCATCCATGCAGCAAGCATGTTTTGACGAATACTAGGTGCCTAACATTGTTGTAAATCCCGGGGATACAGAGATGAAGAGAACACATTGCAGCCCTCAAGGAATTCACAATCTCTGGAGACTATGACAGGTGAGCTAGACACATCTGCAGACATTGACGGTCACCGTGGTGATCACTGTGACTGTTCAAGAGTGCTCTGAACCCAGCGCTGTGATCACACAGATGAGGACCTGGTATCCATATCTGTAGACTGCAGATGCAGGGGAAGCGTCAGAGAGAAGATGATTTTCAAAGAGGGAGATGAGATCATTGGGCCCTAGAAAGAGAGGGAGAGAGAATCCTCGTTTCCTAAATTTCTAGTTTCAGTCACAGTCCTTGTGCTGCCTGCTGGCTTCTGTCATCCCCTCGGGGGGCCTTCGAATTATCTGTTGTGGCTTTACAACAAACTCCTCTGACATGGTTTACCTTGAGTGAGTTTCTGTTTGTTTCCATCAATAACTTTAGTCTTAGAGACAGAAGATAAGACTGTGGAATCCACAGACCAGATGTGGATTGCCTAGGTGTGCAGGGATAAGGAAAGAGAAGACAGGGATGATGTCCAGATGTGTGGTCTAGGTACGATAGCAACATCGTTTAACAAGAGGATTGTTCAGGAAGAGAACCATAATTCGGGAAGAAATGACTGTGTTTTCAGATAGGATGACATGAGTTGCCTCCAGGATGTAGGTGGTGCACCTGAAACTGAGGGCAGCCCTAGGGGAAGGAGAGCTCTGGGAAGTATTGTCGATGAAGATGAACTTGCAGGGAGAGGCAGCTTCAGGAGGGATGGTCTGAGGAACGGAGGGCTGGGTTGCTGGCAAAAGAAGGGGTGCCGGCACACAAGATTGAAAAGAGCAGACAGGAGTGAAGGAAGCCAATAAGTACCATGAGTGGAAAGCTTTTCCAGGGGAAAAATGCAAATTCCTTCTATACTTCAAAGGACCCATTTTCCCATGTCCATTTCATTTCCCTTATTTGTGCAGATGACTTAGTTCCCATCTTAGCCTGAAACTTAAGAGCTCAAACCACGTGCTTTTTTATGAATTGCCAGCCTTAGAGGAGCACAGTTCCCGAAGTGGTGAATGCACAGACGGATTGCATCAAAGATGGTCCATGACACCATGTTAACACTGTGGATCCCAGATCTCTCAAATGTTATTTCACCAACTAGGATTTCTCCAATCTGAAGCCAGGACAAAATATGCATAAGAACTCAATACATTTTCTTACAAACAAAAATACTTAAAAGTAAATTAGGGAGATGCAAGAAGGAGGAGATATGGGGATATATGTATATGTATAGCTGATTCACTCTGTCATAAAGCAAAAACTAACACACCATTATAAAGCAATTATACTCCAATAAAGATGTTTTAAAAAAAAGTAAATTAAAGGTATATATTCTCCTGCAGAGCTTAGTTGAAGGGTCCTGACATGCCCTTCTTGGGGTCACCTCTGATGTCTTCACGGGCTTGGCTTTCCTTTCGAAGGATCCTAGGATCCCAGCTGTCGCAGCTGTTGTTAAAAAGCCTTGACCTCCTCCCTCACCTGCTCCAGCTGCATCCGGCGCTTCTACTCTGTCGGAGCCGCTGAGCTGTCTGCCTTCCCATCTTTCCCTCATCTTTGCTCTTCTCTGACTATGGAGACACTGGCCTGTTACCTGAAGGCCCCAAGGTGCGTGATTCCATCTTTCTGGGTGTAGACTGAGGAGATGGTTGGACTCATCTTTAAATGCCCACCGCAAATATTTTCTCTTCCCCTCAAGCTATTCAATCTCCCCTGCGCAGCAGAGCTGTGTCCGGCCTCTGTGCTCCCAAGGTGATGGCCATCCCAGCTGTTTCAACACTCACCATTTCCAGTGACTGTTGACTTTCTCCTGTCTGCATATTCAGTGAGCTCCTTGAGGTTGGGGACCACATCTTACACATCTTTGAATCCCAAGTATGTATTTAGTCGAGTGCCTGGTGCCCAGAGGGTGCCCCACAAATGTTTGGTGAATTGGAACAACGTGGGTCCAAAAGATCATCAATTTACTTTCTAATCCTACATACCTTGCTTTTTCTAATTCTAAATTCAAAGTCAGATATATGTCTCTTTCTTGGTTATATGAGTAGTGCAGAAGGCAGTGGGGATTTTGTTCAACATCGTATCTTTTTGTTTCTCTTGGTTTATTTTACATCTATTACACAAAACTTCTTTGAATATCTAATAGGATAAGATATCCTTCTTCCTTTTATAGAGGGAAAAGCTTGAAGAATAAGCAAGAGAAGTTTCGAAGATATTCTGGGAATTCAACTAGAAATGAACTCTTGTCTTTCTCGATGTTAGACCCCAGGGTGAGCAAGGACTCTGTAAACACAAAACAATGAGTCAGTGAATGATGGGGCCAAATCTGTGGTTTACAGTGGAGGTGTGGTCTACATGACTTGTGTGTGCAAAGCTTTCAGTATCACAGAATCTGCTCAAGGAAGCCCTTTAAAGGCCAATTACAAGTGCACATAGAGCTTCAAAGTCTGCGGTCAGTGGAAATGATGTTTAAGTCCTCTGGCCAAGGGAGGGTGTACACGCTGTGTGTGAGCTTGGAGGGGGCATCAAGATACTCTCCATGTGCCATCACGTCATTTTTCATGAACTGTTTTTCAGCCCTGTGGGGAAAACAGTCTTGTGGTCACCACACATCACTTCTAAAGTGAGCAGCAAAGCCATCTTTGGCAAGACTTCTGTTCTCTCAGCCAAACCACCAGCAACTCCTCTTTCACACGAGGCTTCCTGGCCTGGCCTGTACTCAGCTAACCACACGGGCAACGCCCCTCATGACTTTTGCGATGAGGCCGTCGAGAGGGTGAGTGGGTAGCTGGGGAGAGAGGGCATGTGAAACCCGTTTCAAAATGCAGACCGTAATTTTTAGAGAGTTGAGTGTGAGTGGTGACAGTGGTGACAGAAGAGCTTCACATGCTCCCAGAATAGACTGTCTTTGTAAGAACAAGTGGGGAAAAGGTGAGAGGATTTGATGAGGGTGATTTCTCTGTAAGGCTGCATTGGTATATCTCTTTCACGTGTGTGTTAGAAATTGTTGAATCCATCACTTCTCCCTCCATATTCCCCGAGTATTTTATTCATACATTTGTACAGTACTTACGACAGTCAGTCATGCATTAGTTATTCAACCTGGCAGGGCAGGCATTGTCATTTACTGGTCTGCATTTCCTCCACGGTGTCTACAATAGCGACTTATATTTTCCGCGCTAAATGATATTTGTTCAGCTTACCTAACTGTATTATCATAATAAAGGTAAACAAAATTCATTGGTGACACTTATTATGAGGAGTCAATGCATAAAACAAATAACATTCGGGAGTTGAAAGAATACATTTTGAATCTTGAATAAGGTGCCATGCTCTGAATAAGGTGTTATTTATGATAAAAGAGTAACCTTCTTATTATTTGAGGAAAAGAATTAATGATCATTTGTGTCATTTGATAAACATGCTTTGGATGAGAGTTGAGATTTTTATGTGAGTCAATATAAGCAGAACTTCCATGTGGATTTTCATGGTAATCAGTGTTAACCTTTCTTCTAAAATATTAACAGTATGAGGAAAGAATGAAACAATGAATGTAATGAGAGTAATGAAACCACTAGTAGGAAGACCAAACGGCGCCTCACCCAACAAGAGAACGTTCAGATATAAGCACCAACGTTGCCTCCATCATGGCTGGACCGAAATCAAAGACTTCCCCTTCTAAGTGGATGGAAATGTAAATCTTCAGACACATGCAGAAGAAAGACTTGGCTGTGATATGGGTTGAGACTCAGGGAATGTTGAAACAACTGGTCCTTGAAGCAGGGAGTGTTGAAATAATATGTTGTTTTAAGAGTCTTCACTGGGAGACTAATATTTCAACACATTTGAATAACTTCCTTGCAGTAAAAATGTTTAGGCTTAAAAAATGAAGCTGGATAAGTAACAGGAGCTTCCAAGAGAAAAACCACTCAACTTAAATAATTTCACAGCAAAAAAATTAGAGACCCTGTAGTTACAGACGTTACCAACAAGCCCATCCCACATTGCCTATTTCCACTGAGCATCACTCTGAGTTGGGTCTGCTTCTGCAAGCAAAATTTTAGGTGAATGACAGCCATAAAAAAGAATGAAATAATGCCATTTGCAGCAACGTGGATGGACCTAGAGATTATCATACTAAGTGAAGTAAGAAAGAGAAAGACAAATACCATATGATATCACTTGTATGTGGAATATAAAATACAACACAAATGAACTTATCTATGACAGTCTTGTGGTCACCACACACAGAAACAGACTCACAGACATAGAGAACAGACCTGTGGTTGCCAAAGGGGAGGGGCCTTGGGGAGGGATGGATTAGGAGTTTGGGGTTAGTAGATGTAAACTATTATACATAGGATGGATAAACAGCAAGGACCTACTGTACAGCACAGAGAACTATACTCAATATCTTGTGATAAACCAAAATGGAAAAGAATGTAGGGAATTCCCTGGTGGTCCAGTGGTTAAGACTCCATGCCTTCACTGCCGTTGGGGTTTGATCCCTGGTCAGTGAACTAAGATCCCACAAGCCACAAGGCACGGCCATAAAAAAATAAAATAAAATAAAATCTTAAAACATATATATATATCTATAGATATAGATATAGATATATATATAGAGAAGTTTAAAAAAGAATATAAAAAAGAATGTATATATTTGTATAACTGAATCACTTTGCTGTACAGCAGAAAGTAACACAACATTGTAAATCAACTGTACTTCAATAACATAAATAAATATAAATACAATTTTAGGTGAGAGAGAGAAGTTTGGGATTCCCAGTTTCTCATGAGGAAATTACTGAGAAACTGATGTTTAAGTGACAGAATTTGATTTTCTGAGAATTAGGGAATTTAAGGTAAATACTTCTATCCAACCCCTTCACAAATCCATATAAAACTATTTCACAGGGATTTAGCAAGTACCTATAGGGAAGCAACTCTGTGCTAGCGTCTCATCTACTGAATTTAAGTGATGACTCAGTTGCAAAAGATTAGAGCTCCGCAATCTGAGTGAGAGAATATGATCCTCATTTTTTAAAATGAAATTATCTGTGTTACAAAAGCTACAACTCTTAGCCTAATACTGGCAAACTGGAACACTGGGTCTTTTTCCAGTATTTATTAATTCCTTACCTAACATAAGCCTTCCATTTTTATTCTTTTGGTTTTGTTTGTTCATTCTTTTGTTCCTGTTTCATCACTAGAAAATGAATGATTATTACTATTATTGTAAAAGCACATGAAAATATAATTTCCATAGACTTCCACAGCTGCTTGAAGAGGCTTTTATGAGCATCCCTAGGTCTTTAATCAATAGCAAGGGCTGGTCTTTTGTGTAGGATTTGGGATAGAACAGACTGTAAGCAATGTGTTCTGGGCATCTTACATTTACACATAAAAACTGTTTTTTGTATAAAATAAGTGTGATTGCTTGTTCTTCATGGTTGCTGTTAGAAGTGAAGGTAAGTAGGTTTAAGTGTTTTGTGTTTGTTTGTTTTATGATTATTAGAATCAGGGACCCAGGATTGCCTGAATCTTACCTTGCAATCCATCTACTCACCTCCCCACCAGTAGGGTTGCCAAGGGATAGATGTGAAAGGCTCAGTAGGCAAATAAGAAAAAGGAAATTACTTTACTGAAAGCTGGGTGAAGGTCCCCACCTTGACAGAGGGCTCTTCGAAAAGCTGGCATACCTGGCTTGAGCCAATGTCCAAATTGAGCTAAGTCATAAGTCTGGCATGTGCCGCCCCAAAGCCAAAATCAAAATCTTGGACCTTACTCCTAATAATCAGTGTCACAAAAGCAGGAAATCCAAGGATGGTCACACAGACTGATACAGAGCACTAAACCTGCCAAAATAGTCAGGGCTCCATTGGCTCATTCAGTCACCCAGAGAGACTGAAGAGAGAGAATGCCTGTCACGTGCATGATTAACGGGTCCAGAGTCCAACTTAACTGGCAGCTCCCCGCTCTTGGTGAGGGAGCCAGGACTGAGGGGCAGGCAGCTCTCCCCATGTCCATAGCAGAGCTGAAGTTCAAGGAACTCAGGTCTGTGCCTGCATTGATGGGAGCAGCAAAAAACAAAACAAAACAAAAACAAAAAAACCTTTGGTGACCTTCTTTTCATGGCTCATGATCTGAGGACCAATAACCAATGTTTCAAACTCATGTGTCACGTTCCTTCCTCCAGAGTCTGTCCACCTTGATCTTAACAGTTCTGAGGCAAAGATATAGAAGACTCACTTCTAGGGTCAAGGGAAAGACAGCTCTCTCTTCTCCCCAGTTCTGTTCCTGCTCCAGAATCTTCCTTGATATATTGGGAAACATGTAGCAAAAGTATTTTTATTTTTAAATTTTAAATAATTTTAATGTTATATCAGTAATAACTGTAAATAGTTTTTAATGTCAAATAATTCTTAAAGTCTTAAAGTGAAAGAGTATCCTACCCCATCCCATTCCTCAGATTTTTTATCCCAAAATCAACTACTCAACTCTTCTAGCTATTTCACATGACCGATGCTTCCATGTCTCTGAACAGCATGTGATTCTACTAGCCTTGAGTATTGTTTTTAATTTTAAGCCTTGTGTATTGACAACCTGCCATTGGAGATAAGGATTTAGCTTTTCCACACCAGTCATCCTAACTTCACCTACTCCCAGCTTTCCAACATAATTATATCACAACTTTTAGGTAAATTAATAGCTTATATTCTTAGAACCTTCCAAATATTGTTCACTGTTGTGTCCCTCCTTTCTTATAAACCTTTTGCTGTTGTTATTGTTGTTGCTGTTTCTGGAGTTCATCATTACCATAATTTTTCATTTGTTTAGTTTTCTATGAACAAACTAACTGATATCTTTTCAAGAGTTCCAATCTTTCTCCTACAGGCCTAACAATATTATTTTCCATGTACTCAAATACATCTCTTTTTTTCTGGCAAACTCCCAAAGACATTGGTTCCGGTCCTTCTGTTCTAGTCCATATTGTTTTGTTTCTAGATCTACACAGCTACCATCCTGAACGTTCCTTTTAATGACCACCTGTGTTGGATGGCCAGTTTGCTGGATGTAACACCCTCTTCCTGTTTCCTTTTTACTTTAAATTTTGTTGAAAATCATTTTTTTTGTTTTAATATCATCCTGAGAAAAGGTGGTAATAAGTTGATTTTTCAATCTCAGCATACCTGAAATATTTATCACCACATCTGATCTTTTGTCTGGGTAAAGAATTTTATATTGAAAATCTTCTCTGTCAGAATTTGAAACCAAAGTTTTCTTGTCTTGTAACTTCCCATCTTATTCCTTAGACTCTTGCTGCTTAACTGGTTGGCAAGACTTTGGGAGGTAATAATGCAGAGTGGTTAAGAACTGAACCACCTTGGTTCAAATCCCTTCTTACACCCCACAATTTCTGCTCTGTAAAATCGAGTGTGATAAAATTCTATTCAGCCCAAATCAATGTCTTGGGTATATTTATCTTTAGATGATTTTAATTTAGATGAGGGAGAAAATGTTTTGGATAAAATAAACCTTTGTGGGATTTAATGTTGGGATGGAGGAACACAATTTTCAGCTATGGTCTTGATGGAAATTTGCAGTAAAATGCAACATGTAATGCTAGGCACATCCTATACACACAAACACCAAAACAATTATGATAGCTCAATTTCTGGAAAAAAAATAGCATGTATTACAATAATACTATGTAAGTCATAATCCTTAAATTATAGTTTTGTTTTGCATATTAAAAAAATAGTTCATCAAGAGCATAGAGACCACAGTGGGAGGTCCAAAAGATCAGCAGATAGAGTGGTTAGTCTGTTACACTCCCCACAGCAGGAGATCTGAACTTCACTGTTAGGATATTGAAGACAGCAAGTGGAGTTTGTCTCTACTAGCACAATGCCTGGTACATTGCCTTGGCCAAGCACACAAGCGAAACTCTAGTGAAACAATTAAAACACAAATGTTACATATTTATTAATTTGGTAGTGATTAATTGTTTGTTATCCAAGCCTAATAATTCATTGTTCTGAATTGGATTTCCCACAGTTTATTATGGTAATTAGTGCTGGTAATGTGCTCCACACCCACAGATGGGAGGTTGAATTTTCAAAACACCCTTATTTGGAGATGGAAAATGTGAGCTGTTTGTTCCATGTCCTTGAGTAACTCACTTAACCTCTGCTCAGTTTCCCTGTCTGTAAATTGCTGCAGCTACCCTATTAGAGCATTTTAAAGGCTAGAATAACGTGTGTGAAAATTCTAGGTAAGTCCTATGAAAATGACTGTTCACAGGATCTGAGGCTCAGGCAATATTTTCATGTAATATAAGTTCTTATGAAAGCAGAGGTTCTTCCTTCATTTCATGAACGGTTATCTTTTAGAACAGAAATAAATAAGAACCTGGTTAGTGTAATTTCTACTAGAAATTCCATGTTGCAAATATTAAACTAGTCTTTTTGCCTAAGAAAAAATTTGCCATATACTCAAAACTAGTCATGTTTTTTTGTGCCAAGATAACTAGATCAAAAGTCAAAGTTTTGTCATTACGGGTTTTTGTTTCCATATATCTCATGCTCGCACTATTGCAGCTATGTTTGTCATGATTTCTTTTACTAAAGGTAATAATTATATTAAATAGCATTGATTGATGATTTACTATTTACCGGGCATTGTGCTAGCAGAGACTAACTCTACCTGTTGTCTTCAATATCCTAAGAGCATAAGGACATTCTTGAAACAGTATTCATTTTGTAATCACTATTATCTTTTATTTGGAAGACAAAAACAAACATTCACATAACTCCTTTGGGAAGAGGTGTGTTGTGCAAAAATAAAGAACGTGCTACGTAGTTCCATGAAGCTTGGGAATTGCTAAGCTAGAGGAAAAAAATGTTTTATTCTGAACTTCCCTTTATTAGTACTTAGTGCTATACAAGACTAAAATGATGTGATGTGATAACGAAACAGATAAAAGGTCAAATGACCGAAAATTCAATATAAGTTTGACAGGATGGCTAATATGCAGTGTTTGCTGTAGAAACACATAAAGGAGCCAATAAATCTTTCACTTTTTCATTTAATTTTTTCCTACTTTGCTTGATAACTTTTATACATTAAGTGCTATGATTTGACAGCCTCTGCAGGGAGAAAGCTCAGCTCCTATTACCAGAATTAGACAGAATTTTTTCTATTTGCTAATAACTGGGTGCTTTGTATAAATTGCTTAAACTCCCTAAGTCTCAGTTGCCTTATTTATAGAATAAGACTAAGAATACTTAATAGGGCAATTATGAGGATTATATGAGGAAATATATTCAAAGTAGTTTCCACTGTGTCTGATCCAAGTAGGCATACAATAATAATTAGCTTTACTGTAACAAAGATACTATTTGTTGATGCTTTGCTGTAATATTAGTTTTGTGAAAATGTTTTCCTTTTATTGAAATTCCCAATATCCTTCATAAATTATAGAAACCCTAACTGGGTAAGTTCTCCATCAGTCTTCTGAAATACAAGAGCTCAGGTCCATGGCTTTTAGAAACATAATCATCTAGTCCTCAGTTACTAGCACATCTGGGAATGGTCTCAGTTAGCCCTGTCCACAGGCATTCTAATAATACACAACACATACTCTATTTCTCCCCAGACCCAATTCCATAGTTAGGAATAGGGTACCAACTCTTCCATTAATTTCACTTTAGTCATAAGTTGGAAAAACAAAAGCCACATTTACAATTACACTTAGTTCATTGAAAGTGGGTTCAATAAATAATTAAGAGCTCTTCAAACTCAACTCAAAGAAGCTACCCAGTTTATCCCATTCTTCAAAAATGAGAAAATCACGAAAGTTAAATAAGGAATGACATGAGTAGCACTATGAAATGCAAATGACTCTCCAGCTTCTGGGAACTGCAGGACTTCCCATCTCTATCAGTGTATTGAGTAGAGCAATCCTTAACTTCCACACATGCCCCCGGCTTCAGCCATCTCTGAATGCTGCAGAGAGAAATGTAATAAGACACCAATTAAAACACACGATCCTTAGGAACATAAAGCAAGACACACAAAAACACAAATAAAATCCTTCAATAAACACTAAATGCTTCCTTCAGCACAACACTATATCTTGGCTTTATTGGTTGAGAATAATAATAATTCACCAAATTCAGTATAAGAGGGTTGAACTGGAGTGCATAGAGGTCTTCAACTGCAATTTTAATATTTCATTTATGTAAAATACTACTACTGTTACTGCTACAACACATACCAGCACTACAACTAATGACAATTCTGAAATAGGGTAAAACATTCACGTTTAATCAATTATGTGGATTATTGTCTCCATTTCTCAGTGTGTTCATGACTTCATGACCTTTTTTAATGACAAAAAAAGTTAAGGTAAAAAATGACCTGTGTGACATAGGAGGAATTGGGAGACATACATTTGAACTCTGATTCTGCTGCTCAATAGTAATGACCATTGTCAATCCTTTGTTTCTATCTATAAAAATCTATATCTACAAAAAAAAACCCTATAAAATTGTTTGGCTACTTACCTGCCTCAAAAAATATTTTACAGCTATAAAAAGAGTTAATGTGAGAAAATATATAGTATAATGCCTAACACTACAACTTCTCATTAAATATTACTTTTATCTGAAAAATAGTGTTGATAATAGTTATTGTTATATATATTATAAATCTTACACACGGCAAGAAAAATGGTATTGTCAGTGGATTTCTAACACACCTGGTAAGAATGGGCTGGCTGCTTGTGAAAATGACCCAACAATGACAAACACTGACCAAGAAAAGTGGAGAAACAGACTAGATTGGATTTATGGACACAGAGGTGGAGTTTGAGGAGTGTTAAATGAATAATAGTACCTGCTTTAGTCAAGCTTTCGTAAAGGCTAAATTAAATTTCTCAGGCATGAACAAATTGACAGAAGTACACGAAAGGTGAGCAAGTTCTTGTTAAAACAAGAACAAATTTAAACTATAAGAGAAATAAGGAATGCCCTGTACTCCTTCCAAAAATTTCAGAAAGTAATGAACATTTAGAAAGAAAGGAAGGAAGGAGGGAATGAGGGAGAGAGGGAGGGAGGGGGAGAGAAAGCTTTGAAGGAAAAAAATATAAAGCCACCAGCTTTAAAGCGGTGAATAGATATTTCCAACTGTGGAATAATTTAATAGAATTCTTGAACAGGAAAAAAAAAAAGGTGAGGAAATTTGAGCAGAAATAGCAGAAAACAAAGATCAAAAATGGAAGAGGTTCATGAAGACAGGATGAAAGCAATGAATGATGAAGAGTTTAAGGAAGAATCAAAGCTCCAACTCCAGCCCTCTAGGAGTGAGGGAGAAGGGGTGGTGGCGAGGGGCTTTGGAGACAAGGTAGCCAGGGAAGGCTGCCTGAAGGAGAGGTGATGCGGAGCTTTTGTGTTGAACTCCTTCAAGAGAAGGAGAAAAAAATCAAGGTAAACAACAGCTGAACACAATATGGTTATTAATCAAAGAAGGAAGAGTAAAATAATGTAGCCATAGCCATGGAAGCTTAGAAACTAAGTGGTGGGGAGAAATTCCTGGAGAAGAGCTGGCCATTCTCAATGCAGAGGCTGCTCTGTTACAAGGGAGATGGGATTTACCTTTGGCTGCTAATAGCAAGTGGGAGAAAGACAAAAACAATTAGTATAAAGGAGGAAAGAAGCCATTAGGGACTTTTTTTGAGAGAAGCAAGAGAATGATGCTGTAAAGTGAGGATCAATAAGCTTTGTAAATTCCTGTTAGAAAGCTGGCCCAGGAAACTTGCCATGAAGCCAGAACAGAATAATGGAAGTGACAGACAATGCAGCCAGGGCACAGAGGGGCAAGGAGAAGGTTTGTTTGTTTTTTTTTTTAATTACAGAGGTAATATAGAATAACCACAAAGCAAGAAATCAAGGTTACTTATTTATAAAGATCTGATTGATTAAACAATTCCTTTCCAAGACAATGCAGAAATACTGTGTGTCATAGGTGCTATAAAACGACTAGAATTCCATGTGCAAAGGTTAACTAGAAATATATATATATATATATATCAGATGAACCAATAATGAGTAAAATTGCACAGAGAACAGTTTTTATGTTGCTGCTGAAAGAGACAGATGCCCAGGGAGCCCTAGAGCCTTACCCAAAGTCCCACAGTTAGGGGTAGGTCATTTTGACCTAAATCTTTTTTTTTTTACTCCAAATCCTATGACCTTCCCACAATGTAGCTGTTAACTCAACCAAAAACTAAGTTAAAACTGATCAAATTCCTAATGCCAGTTGTCTTAAATAATGCATTCAAATACTTTCCTCCAAGTGGGGACCCATGCTATGTCTCTGTAGCATGGTAAGGTGAGCTTAGGAGGGATTTCCCACACATTCATGCGCACACAAGCAAGTGCAGGCACACAGGACTGGTAGGAATAACCACAGCAAAAAAAGAAAAAGAGTACCTTCTTAATAATAATGGGGAGAAGCAGAACCCATCACATGTACTCTCTGGTGAAAAATAAGAAATTTTTGATCCAGGTAACCAAAAGATTGTTCTTCCTTTTGCTATTGTTGTTTTTTTTGTTTTCTTTTTTTGGTGTGTGTGTGTGTGTGTGTGTGTGTGTGTGAGGTACGGAAGTTTGTGAGGGAGATGTGGGGCAGGTTTAATGGATATAAAGTAGGAAAACAACAGTTACAAAAAGAATTATGCAATCTTACAAAATGAAAGTGGAAAGAAGAAAGAGAGAATCACTTCATGGGAATCATACAGTTGTAGAAAAGAGCACAGAAAAGAACTGAAAGCAGAATATGAGGTTATGAGGATAACCTGCTTTGGAGAAGAGAAGAATGAAATCTATTAAAAAAGATATTAGAGAGTCTCAAGAAATTTCTATTTTCTCTCTGGAAATTTTAATGGGCTATTGTGATGGTGAGGCAAGAGTTGCACATAAATTAAAAGTATTTTTTTTTAAGTAAGAATTAAAATGGTTGTCAAATGAGATGATTTATGTGAAAATACCCTAAACATTATGAAATGTTGTTGTGGTGCCACACGTCATTGTAGCTATTACTGCTGTTGATATCATACTTGATGGTGTTTCCTATGGTACCACCCCTGTCTCACCACCCCAGTGATGTACTGAGCCCCATCATATCTGGGGGCTGTGGCCCCTCTTTATAGATAAAGGCCTGCCCATCCAGCCCTCTGGAGACAGTAGAATGGATGGTGCTACTGAATCAAGTACACATCTTACCATGAAAGAAATAGTAGTGGGCTGGCTCTTCCCCACTTTCACCCGATATGAAATATGAAGAAACGGTCATAAATTACAACAAGAGAGATTTAAGTTTGGAATAAAAAAAATAATTTCCTGCTGTTTTGCATGGGAAAAGTTTACTGAGGGAAGTAGAGGTATCTCTTTGCTAGAGCTGGTAGAAATAGTTCCCTGCCTGCCTTCAGATGTTCAGAAGGAAAGCTCTTAGAGGTGGGGCAGGTGTTGACGAAAGGGGTGATTCCCGGGGTCTGTTCAAATTTCCAGACTGTGTTATTATAAGTGGTTGTCAGTTTATCAAGTCAGGTTGTGCTGTTGATCTAGACACTTACAGTTGTGCTTCAATTCCATGTATCCTCAAGTAGCCTTAAACAGTTAATGCAATTTTGAAAATATTTTCAGTTCTGGAAATTGTTGAATACACTGGGAGTGAAAACATTGAAAAAAGTTTCAACTATTTCAGGTGATAAAGAAATCAATATTGGATTTCTCTATTTTGACTTGCTATTTCATGTTTTTTTGCTCTCACCCAAACCATTCTTTGGCCAGGCTGAGGCAAACTCGTTTGCTTTATTCACCCAAAATATAGGATTTGATGTTTCCTTCCTTATACAACTTCCTACTCACATCACCTATCTTCCCAAAGGCTGTTGAAGGCGTTCTCTGCTTCCTTATCCTTTCAACCCAGCCCAAAGAGTTGTTTCCCCTTTCGTTAAGAGGTATAAAAATGTCAGTGCCACTGAAAATACAATATCTTTATTCTCATCGTCTAGGAGACAGGATGCGTGTGAAGGTGTTAAGTGTCAGCCATGTCAGATTTCACTTCCTGCTTCATAATCAATCCAATATGGGTCGACCAGGCCCCTGTTATGCCCCAGCCTTTCCAAGGAGATCTTGCTTCTAATCTGACCTGGGCTGCTCTCACTTCAACTACCAAGGGACAAAGTTAAAAATACCTGGCCATATCCCTCTCCTTCATCCACCTCCTGGCCCCTCTTCTATCTTCAGGGTTATAAAAATGAAGGAAATTTGTTACGACGGATTCCCATGGCTTGGGAGTTGCTTGCTGAATGATTTCATAGTCTAGCTATTAGCTATGAAGAAACGTAATGCCATCCTTACATATCTGGTTTGAGTTGGGAGGGAAAGGCTCAAATGAAAGCCTCAGAAGAGGCAGAGGGGAATGAAGAGAAGAATTTAGCATTCTGGGGACTCGGTCTGCTGATTTTAGGAGGGTGATTAGGTGGAGTGTTTATGGCACTAATGTTGGAGTTTGATTCCCCAGATTTTTTACTTGCAGTGTGTATGCCAGGGTAGAAAGTGACCCTGGGGAGCTACCATGTTAGTCCAGGTGGAGGGAGCTCATTGGGAGGGAATGAACAGCTTTTTGACTGGTTAATTTCCCCTGGTGGAGGGTCTAATAATGACTCTGACAACCAAGAAGCCAGTGCTCTTGGGGTCAGGTCCCATTACCACACAGATAGGTGGTCTTGAGGCAAAATACTGTCATGATTAAGAGGTTGGCCCCTGAGATCAGGCTGATGAAGGCTCAAACTTTGCAACTTTATGAAAAGGAACCCCATATCCTCAGCTTCCTTAACCAAAAAAGGAAGATAATAATTGTATCTAAATGAGAAAATGGGTGAATTGTGCTAAGTATAGTGTTTAACACAGGGAAACTGCTCAAAGTGAGAGACACAAGGACAATAAGGAACAAAATAGACAAGTATCTGAAAGAATTCCTTGATTCAACAAATGTTTATTGAACACCTATTATGAATCGATACATGCCCATGGTATTTTGAAAGACAGAAGGGAACCCTGAGCACAGCTCCTGCCCTGGGTACTTCTATTCTCATTGGCCAGACAAAATATTATTGAAATCTCAAGCTATTTAAATAATGAGAGCTTAGGAATTCAGGAAAGGGGATAACTATTATAAATTGGAGTAAAGAATCTCATGAAATATTTAAAATATTTAGAGAAAATTAGAAGATATTTTGTGATATTTCATGAAATTATTAGAAACTACAGTTACAGAGTAAAAGAAAAGGTAAATCAGAAGATATGGACTCAATTCTTTCTCACCTTCTCATGTGTGATACTGGGAAATCATTTCACCTCTCTTCGTTTGAGTTTCCACAGCTGTAAAATGAATGTAAGATTCAGCTCACGGATTTTGTGAGCATCGGGCAAAATAACATATGTTAAAGTGCCTGGATTTGGTTTTGCTCTAGGGAGCATTTCAAGGGGTAAATATGAAAAGAATGCAGAGTCAATGTTCACTCCCTCCACGTCTCACTCTTTCTTCTTTCTCTGAACAGAGCTACGGCTCCTCTCATTTGATTCCCTGACTTCCTATGCTATTTGAGTGGAAAAGAACAGATTTATCTGATTAAAAAGTGGTTATAAGTCTGCCACAGTGACTCGTCAGACAACATGTTACCCTGTTTCTCCTGCATCAGTCAGCTGCCTCCTGAGCGCTCCTGGACCAGAGCTGCCGACAGTGATGGTCCAAGTGATGGGGTCCAGGACTCGCTGCTCAGAAGGCCTGACTTCTGCTCCTGACTCTGCAAGAATTTCACTAACTGACCCTGGTTAACTCACCCTCCACCTCTTGCCTCATTTTCCTATCACAGGGAAGCCACAAAGATGAACTAGCAAATTCCAGAAGTTGGAGATCCTATTGCATGTACAGCCCTCTATTTCTTTACTCTTCCTTTTTGATTATTTGACCAATTCCTTCATAAGTGTAATTAAAAATTAATTCATGCATATCCTTTCCCTAAAACCAGAATGATGTCCTGAACATGTCCCAGGTGAGAACTGGAGAACACCAGAGGGGAAAAGGTCCTCCGCTGCATACAGCTGGTGAGAAAGCACAGACCAGTCACTCTTTCTAGGCTTTTCTTTTCTCCATCTCTATCAGCATTTTCCCCAGTGGAATCAAGGAAAACATTAACGAGAGGAAATACAACCAAGTGAAGCAAAAGCACAACCATATAGTCCCTACTTTACTGACCAAAGAGACTAGCAAGGAAGGCTCTGTTCTTCATTCACAAACGCCAAGGAGGAAGGATTGATGTGAAGAGAAGAATCATAGATAGAAAGTCCATCTTTCAATGACAACGTGATTGTTCCAGGAAAAAAAAAAAAGACTTAACCAGGTAAAAAGAGGACTAGAGTTCCTTGACAATGACTGGGAGGTGTTTTTTCCTCACAGGGCATAACATGATGCCATGCACAGAATAGTTGATAATGTTGAGGGTGGTAATAATTATAATTATGACTCAGATGAGCACCTACTCTATGTCAGATGTTGAAGTATCTTACGTATATTTTCCCAACAACTCAATAAGGTAGCTGTGTGTAGGTGCCTGCATGTGTGTGTGTTATTCCCATGAGGAAACTGAGGTACAGATTGTTTAAGAAATGTGACTATGGTCACCCAATTAGTAAGTAGCAAGGACAGAATTCAAGCCCGTAGCTGCCTGATCTGGATTCCTATAAATTACCCATTATGTCTCATAGATTATGAAAAGGTATTTACTGAATAAACGGATAAATATTTCCAAATACCCATTTTAAAACATCTAGGGAAGAAAAAAAAAACCATAGGTGAAAAAAAATAAAACTGTAAGTGGAAAAAATAAAAATATAAGTGAACAAATTGTTTAAGTGAGGGAGAAAACTAACCTATCACTTATATATCTATTGATAGATTAGAATCTAAATGCAGCTATATCAAATAATTTAATGTATATTTCTACAGGATTTTCCAGCTGTGATTATAATTCATAAAGACTCAATAGTAATAGCTGCATAAATGCCATCTCCCACCTGCTCCCACAAAATCTCCAAAAGCCTTCAAAATCTAATCCAGTCATTTCCAGGAGTGACTTGGAGGGTTGTCACCTGTGCTTGCAAACAATCTCTTGGGCTACAATGGCCACATGGTATCAGTGAGATTCTTCCTCTCCTGCCTCAGTACCCTCTTCAGTGTCTGCTTCCTGGTAAGCCAGTGCAGAAAGCCACACTCTTGCCCCTCCAACAGTGCCCACCACGGAGCATCTCTATCCATGCCAGAAAATCTGTACACCCTCTTGATACCAGAGTAGAGCTCTTACTTCATCAAGCCTATGTTGGATTTTGCACAAATTTCAGTAGAAGCTCCTCTCCTAGACTGTATCACCAGAGCATTGATGCAGAACTCGTTGTGCTCTAGAGCCTGCAGGAGACCATGATATTATACAAACAGCTTATCTTATACCTTCACCTTGTCTCCTATAGGGCTCAACTAGGAGCCACTAATTCTGGTCCAGGGAACTCAGTCTTTTGGACATTTCACATCTATCCTTCCTCCTGTAGGCTCCTTTCTCACATTCAGTGAGATGCCAGAGCCCTGCCTGTCCCGCTAATTTGCCAGTCAAATCCAAACATACCTGAGTCCCAGTGGTGGGTACAGCTCAGGCTCAAGCCGAGACCACTTCTACATCATTTTTAAAACACATTATTTTAGAAATTTGATCAGGTATTTTTCTGTATAGTTTGGTGCTGAGAGAGGGAAAACATGTCATATTCTGCCAAATATAATTTGAGAATTTCAGCTTAAACATTTTTTATCCCCCCAATGCACCAGTCAAATAATATTAGGATGATGGTTATGAGACAGCTTATTAAAACAGGAAAGTACCAGCCTCATAGAGATGGAATGTTTTTCATTGCTAAATAAACACAAATGTGTGTGTGTGTATGTGTATGTCTATGAATAACAAATTTAAGAAAAAGGGACAGACCAGTGATTAAGAAATAAACTCAATGGCAAGGACACAAAAATCAACACGCAGATTAAGAGAACATCATTATTGTTATTTTTAACCAACGAATATGTATTGATTTCTCACTACACCCAAGGCACCAGGAATATCAAGAAAAATACAGCATGCCATTTAAATTAATAATTGCAATTCAGGAGAACACATCTATAATAATCATAATGGGAAAATTATATTTGGGGTCCCCTCTGAACAGAGTGATTGAATTTTCCCAGGGTTGTCAGAGATAGATTCATTTAAGATGAATCTTGAGCTGGTACCCTTTAGGAGTTATGCAGTTTCACAAGGCAGATCAAAAGACACGGAGGTTCTAGTGACACTAAGTTACAAAGTCTAAATAACAAGCGTGAGACATAATGGAAGGGGACCCTCTCTGAAAAGCGCTCTTCTGATGCAGGTTGAACCTCAGAATCCACGTGGTTTGGCTGGGTGACATGTGCTAGCCCTGCCTTCCCAGACCCGTTAGCTGTTTGCCCCAAAGCTGCCTTCTTAGAGATTCAGCTCTGCGCACTATCTGAGTCCATTATCCACAGGGCAAGGAATACTCGCCAATCTACCAGCTGGTGGTTCTAGGGCTGGTTTTATTGCTGGAGCCCCACTATCTGTGAACACAATCCATCTTAAATTTTTAGCCCAGCCTGCTCTTCTATCTCGGTCTGTTGTCCCTCTGTTCAGTTCCTGCTGAGCCCAGAGTTCTTACTCAAAACACCCTGCTTGTCTAGGCCTGAGTCATGGGTCTAGTTCTTGCCACTTGACTCTTCACCCATAATCAGAACCTTAATGCTATCTCCCAGCCTGACTCAGCATCTTTTACTTTCTGAAAACTCCTGCTATTGGGGCGTCACCATCAGAATGGAAAGCCATAGCTACCAAGGTCACTCAGGTCTGAGCTTGCTTTGCTTTCCTTCCTTCAACACTGAGTAGTGAAATGCTGACTGTCCCCTTCAGGAACCTCCCTATGTCCCAGTTCCATCTCCCCCTATTCTCCACCTGCCTATGCAATGTCCACCTCTCCGTTGTGCTCCAGGCTTAACCAACAGCTTCCTGAATGCCTCAATTTCTACGACTCACACTTTCCACAAACTTAATACACTCAATTTAAAAATTCAAAGATGCTTTCCACCCACAACCCCATAAACCCCAGCTCCTCTCTTTATATTGCATTGCATGGTTTCTGCATAACTGCCTAAGCCAGAACCTAGGGAGCTTTCTCAATTATTTTTTCTCAATATCTACATGTTAGTTGTTAAACATTGTTGGGTCTGTCTATTAAGCGTCTCTTATTTTCACTCACTTTCTCTACCCCAGATCCCACTGTCATGGTTGATGTCCTCAATATTGTGTTCCAAGGCTCTAGTTATTTCTTCCTCTCTAGTATTGCATTCTGTCTCTTCTTCACAGAAGCCAGAGTCTACATTGTGAACTGCAATATCCACAGAGCACATCTGATTCTGCATATCTGTTTAAGCCCTGGGATGATTCTCTGCTGTCTATAAAATAAAGGGTAAACTTGTAATGTGGAACCTAAAGTCTTTGTAATATATTCTCCAGCAACCCAAATTATTGAGAGTTTCCCCCAAATGACTGTGCTTATCCCTCATTCTTTCTATTGCCAGAGTTCTTCCTTCTGTCACCACGGGAAAATTCTATTGAACTTTTAGAACCCAGTTGTATTAGTATATGCCTTGTGAAGCCTTCTTAGGCAATCTCCTTTATTCTCACACTTATTTCCTCTGTATCTCCTAAATTGAACATATTTTAATTGCAGCAATTAACCATATGTACTATTGTCATAGTTTTGTTGTCTATCTTTCCTTCCTCTAGACAATGAACTGTTCGTGACATCTTTGCTTATTCTCCATCTTGCTATGGGTTTCTCAACAACGGTACTACTGACATTTTGGACCGGTCATTCTTTGGTTTGGGTTGGCTCTTGAGTTAACTGTAGAATCTTTAGCAGCCCGCCTGGTCTCTACCCACTACATGCCAGTAAAACACTCTCTCTGACCTATCTATTTGTTACATCTAAGAAGGTTTTCAGATATTTCCAAGTGTTCTTTCTGGGGGTGGGGTAAGCAGTGGCAAAAATTGACCCCATATGAGCCACTGATCTAGATCAGTTTTGCATATAGTTTAACTTGATAGTTTGATGAAGGAAGGAAGGAAGGAAGGAAAGGAGGAAACAGATGAAGAAATATATATGAAAGGTTGGATAGAGAAATATCTAACATACAGATCTCAAAAAAGACAGCCAACATTGCACTCAGGCAAGGGTCAGTTGCCTATAAGCCCGAGATTAAAGTATGTCTACTGATATCACAGTAGTGATAAGACACAGAAGGGGAAAAAAATGAAAGAGGAAATATGTCAGAGATAGAATAACAAAAAGAATGAAGAAGACAGAAAGCAGAGGCAAGACTTGCACTGATTATAGAAATTCAAGTCCTATGAATAACATTTAAGGTATATTATGTGCACCAATGATATTGTGGTTATAAGAGCACCGGCTATAGAACCAGGCATCCTGGGCTCATGCTTCACTGTACCACTTACTACCTAACTTCATATTCATCATCTGTAAAACAGAGATAACAAAACTGCCTTATCTTGGACTGTTACGAAGGATACATGAGGTACTCTAGGTAAAAGATTTAGAAGAGTGTCTGGCAAATTTTAAGTGCTTCATAAATGCTAACTATATATAGTTCCTTCTTCTGTATTTATTTCTTTTGTGTAGTGTTATGAACCCAGATTTGGACTAGAAGGATTTGCACTCCCAAACTGATGATAATGTAAGAGAATGATAGATCTGGAATATAGTTGTAGAGCCACGAGAAGTCTAAACACCCCTTGGCATTCATCCTGTCAATTACTCTGCTTTAGTGTTTGGATAACACATTTGTATTTTCAGGCTATGTATCCTTGTATTTTTAATATCTCCATGTAATGTCTATCTTGGAGGAAAGCTTCATGTCAAGACTTAAGTCTTTCATCCCTCCCTGTTACTCATTCACACTGGGTTCTCACAGAAGCCATTAACCAAGAAATACTCTGGTACAAAGCCCAGAAGAACGAGAATTGGGCTGGGCCTCAGAGAAACTGCTGCTCTTATTGCTGTTGACCTAGTCGTGAACCTCCCACCGGGATCTTCAGGAGCTAGAGGCTGGGGACAATAGGATGGGATAGTGAGGGGGATGAGGCCTTTTGCAGGTGCTCCTAAAAGGAGGGTGGAATGAAAGGAGGTCAGAAGTTAAGGCTGCCTAATATTTGCAGTGTGTGCATGAAGCGGGTGCCACAGTCCTATATCAGTGTCCTATATCACAGTCCTATATCAGTTCTGCAATATCAGAACTGGGTTCCAGTGGGGACAAGAGAGCTTGTCCCCTAAATGAAAGTATGGCCCTTACTCTTAGAGAGCTCATGAGCTGATGCAATACAAGCGTCAGATTGATATAGGAAAGAAAATTGCACCTGCTTGTTTCCTTTCTCATGACCATTCCTTCTGGTTTAAAGAGGCTAAGATTGGCTGACCTAGCATGGTTTAGTAGAAAGAGTGTTTTTCAGCATTCTAGCCCTAGTTCTGCTAAAATCAGTCTTTTCAAAATTATCATTTAGCTTCGCTAGACCTCAGTTTTTTTCATTAGTAAAGGGAGATGGTTGGACTTCTGAATTTTTTAAATCCCTGAATTCCTGTGAGTTCTACTGAGAGTAAGGCTACAAAGAATTGTTCCATAACAGGTGGTGATTTTCTCTGCTGTCTTTGGAGCCTAGATTGACTATAGTGACCACCTAAGGAGGGGGTGGGAAGAAGAATAGTCATCCACAGCTTTGTCCCATCATTTTATATAAACCTGCATATACTATAAATCTTTACTTATCTTGTGAAATTAAGCTCAAAATTATCCTTACCTAATATCCTCATTTATTAATCTGCATCATTAAAACATTTCTCTTTTTCCATTGAATTTTTATCCCACCTGCATCCTTCCAATGAATAGGTACTAGATCTTACAATCCCATACTGTGTGCATGTGTGTGTGTGCATGTGTGTGTCTGTATTGCAGACAGAGCAGCAGGAGTAGCAGAGGAGGATAAAGGATCATGTTACGAGTGCCTCTAGGGTGAAGGACGAAAGAAATTAGAGAACCAGAGAAATCTTGCATTCTGATCTTCATTGTTCTAGATGCCATTAAGAACATTCGTGATTCACGGGAAGAGGTCAAAAATGTCAACTTTAACAAGAGTTTGGACGAAGTTGATTCCAACCCTTATGGATAACTTTGAGGTGTTCAAGGCTTCAGTGGAGGAAGTAACTGCAGATGTGGTGGAAACAGCAAGAGAACTAGAATTAGAAGTGGAGCCTGAAGGTGTGACTTAATTGCTGCAATCTCATGATGAAATTTTCGTGGATGAGAAGTTGCTTCTTATGGATGAGCAAAGAAAGGGGTTTCTTGAGATGGAACCTACTCCCAGTGAAGATATTGTGAAGACTGTTGAAATGACAATAAAGGATTTAGAACATTACATAAACTTAGTTGATGAAGCAGGGGCAGGCTTTGAGGGGATTGACTCCAATTTTGAAAGACTACAGGGAAATCATTTGTAAAAGGAAGAGTCAACTGATTCAGCAAATTTTACTGTTGTCTTATTTTAAGAAATTCCCACAGTGACCCCAGCCTTCAGTGCCCACCACCCTGATCAGTCAGCAGCCATCAGCATGGAGACAGGACCCTCCTTCAGGAAAAAGATTATAACTCACTGAAGGCTCAGATGATGGTTAGCATTTTTCAGCAATAAAGTATTTTTAATTAAAGTGTATACATTTTTGAGACATAATATTATTGCACACTTAATAGAATACAATATGCTGTATAATAACTTTTATATGCACTGGGAAACAAGAAAAAAATCCATGTGACTCGCTTTATTGCAATGTTCTGGAACCAAACCCACAATATCTCTGGATTCTGCCTCTAATGAAGTATGTATAATATATGAGACACTGTTCTAAGTATTTTACATGTGTTTTCTTTTTCAATTCTCATGACATCTCTATGAGGTAAAACTATTATTATCTTCACTTTAAGTTAAAAAAATATGTCACATAGAGAGGTTAAATAATGTCCCCTAAGACACAGAGATGGTTAGTGGTGGAGCCAGAATTTGAAACTAGACATGTTCTTCCCCAATCTGCAATTATTCCTAAATATCGAGATAATCCTGAAAAAGTAGCACATTAGCTATTAAACATTTCCTTATGAGTTGGTGTAACCCAGACTTACAGACCCCCGGGATCTGGGACAAGGGAAAGGTTAAAAGAGCAAGGTAAAAAAAAAAACTTGTAGGATTGAATACAAAATTTCTGTTATCTTTTGAAAAAAAAGGACAGTGAGAGCAATAAGAATTTCTTTATCAGTGGTTACACATAGACCACAAAATTTTAGGTAACAACTAAATACATAATCAACTGGTTTCAATATACTCTTTCTGCCCACAAACACAGATGCCCATCAGATGCCAATGGAATGAAAACAATAAAACAAAACAACATCAAAAGCAAGAACTTGCATATATGTTGGTGGGAATGTAAACTATAGTACACATAATTTGGAAAATAATTTGACAGTTTCTTAAACAGTTAAACGTACACTTACCTTATAACCTAGCAACTGTACTCTAGGTATCTACACAAGGGACATAAAATCTTATGTCCATGTGAAGAATTGTTCATGAATGTTCACAGCAGCATTATTCATGATAGCCAAACTCTGGAAACAACCTCAGTGTCCATCAACTGGTGAGTGGATAAACAATTATCCACACAATGGCATACTACTAGGCAACAAAAAAAATGAAATCCTGATACATGCAACAATGTGGATGAATCTCAGAAACATACTAAATGAAGGAAACCAGACACAAATAGTATATATTGTGTGATTTAATTTTTATGAAATTTGTAGAAAAGGCACAACTAGAGGACACAAAGTAAGATTTTCAGGTAATGAAAATATTCTAAAAATTGGATTATGGTAATGGTTGCAAACCTGTATAAATTTACTATATGGTTGCAAACCTGTATAAATTTACTATATTCTAAAATTGGATTATGGTAATGGTTGCAAACCTGTATAAATTTACTAAAATAACTAACTGCTCTCTTAAAGTGGGTGGATTTTACGGTATGTACGTAAATAATAACTCAATAAAGCTGCTTTAAAAATATTTGTCTTCCTCTAGACTTACTAAACCAGCCTCCTCTGGTACTACTATTTTTAAACTATTTTTACTATTTTTTAATTGTGGAAAAATACACATAACATGAAATTTACCGTTTTAACCATTTTTAAGTGTACAGTTCAGTGGCAATTAGTACATTCACATTGTTGTGCAAGCATGACCACCATCTCTCTCCAGAAGGTTTTCATCATCCTGTGTTGAAACTCTCTACCCATTAAACAATAACTCCAAATTCTCCCCTTCTCCCAGACCCTGGCAACCACCTTTCCCCTTCAGTCTCTATGAATTTGGCTACTCTTGGTACTTCAAGTAAGTGGAATCACATATCTGTCTTTTGGTGTCTGGCTTATTTCACTTAGCATAATGTCTTCAGGGTTCATCTATGCTGTAGTATGTGTCAGAATTTCATTCCGTTTAAAGGAATGTATTTTCTTTCCATTGTATGTATATACTACTTTTTGTTTATCCATTTATCCATCGGTGGACAGCTGGCTTGTTTCCACCTTTTTGCTATTGTGAATAATGCTGCTATGAACATTGGTGTATCTTGGTACTGTATTTCTTCTTTTGGGAGAAGGGGATCCATGGCTCTAATTATATTTGCAAAGTCTGTGATTCAAATGTTAGCCATGTGGCTGACTAAATAACACATAAATAAATAAAATCTTCATGACTTTATTTTCCTGAGTGGGGATGAGTCTAGCAATTCAGAATGGAAAATACACTTACTAGATGTGAGCCAACAACATAGAGATAATGATCATTATCTTATTAACCCTTCATTACGTACCAGGCTCTGTACCAAACATTTTTTACTCATTACAGCATTTAGCCTTTAGAACACTCTTCTGATCCAAACCTGTGAAGCAGTGAGGAGCAAGCAGAGAATTTTTATTCACTCAGCTTTTGTTCTGACCCAAAGGCCATTTTCATAACGATTCTACTATATTGTCTCTGCAGAGAAAATTCCTTGGTTCA
The DNA here is from genome assembly GCF_039906515.1 of Pseudorca crassidens. Taxonomy (NCBI): domain Eukaryota; kingdom Metazoa; phylum Chordata; class Mammalia; order Artiodactyla; family Delphinidae; genus Pseudorca; species Pseudorca crassidens. Next base: position 103,760,984 of record NC_090304.1, read on the forward strand.
CATGAGGAATTTGGAAATGGTTAGCACTGATCTTAGGAAAGACTGGTGCTTTGATTCAAGAAACAAAGCAAATCTCTCTCACATTGTGGAGTATAATTAGCAGAAGCTGACAGCTAGAAGGAAAGCCTACAACTATAGCAGTGGTTATGTTTTAGATCTGATTTGGGACTCTCTTATGCAAAAATGAAGCCATTTGGAATCAATCCAATGCTATTTAAACTACATCTTCTTAAACTTCCTTGTATTTCCTTTCCCTTATCTGCAGCACAGAGGAAAGGCCATTTTACCATAGCAACAAAGCCTAAAAGGTTTTGGCCGGCCCTCTTTTTCAGGAATCCTCTCTCAGTGGCTCCTGGGTAGGTGTCAGGAGGGGGAGGTGCAAGAAGCTGTGTGTTGCTACCCTGAATTCGAAGCAGACTTTCCCACCAAAATATTCACAGCAGCCTGAAAGCAAGTCAGGCAGCTCTGGAGATTGCATTCAGATGTAAATAGAAGTCTTCTTCGGATACTCTGGTGTTCCTAGCTCTGACTGCGGTGCCTAACCTGGGTTTTTGAATAATTCCCTTGGCTGCAGCTCAGTGAATTTCCTATGAAAATGTAGACACCTGTCTATTCCTTCCCAGAGCTCTGTTCTCAGAGCTTCAGTTTCTATTAATAGGGATTTGGGGACAAATACCAATAGGAGAAGAAACCACTCAAGTATGAGGCTATCTTGTTGCCCACAGATCTGATCACAAGGGTCAGTTTAGGGAGTAAAGCAGAACAGGGGATGAATAGATGTATGAGTTATAAAAGCAACGTGGCTCACGGTGGCTTGCCAGAATGATTCTGTATTTGCATGCCATTATTCTAAGGCATGCCTGCTGAGTTTAAAGATTGTGACATCCAAACTAGAAGCTACATTCTGTAAGGGAAAGGGTTGTGTTCCTGTCCTCTCTGTATCCCATTCATCCCCAAACACACAAACTATATTTTGGGCATTAATACTTCAAAGGTGTTTCTGTTTACCTTTTACTACATTAGCAGGAGTAACATAATATGTAATTTCCCCACTTTTAGTGATTTAAGATTGATAAGTAGTGTATTTTTTTCTGCCACGGACTAATGGTATAGGCAAAAATATCTTAAGAGGGTAACTTTGTGTTGCTGAGGTCTGTGCTTCCCACAGACCCATAGGGTTGTTAACAGAACCTTAGTGCTTTAATCCTAGACTTATGTAGAGGATTGGGATGGATGTTCCTGAAGAGGAGAGGGATGTAAACTTGTGCTATTAGAGGAAAAAAGGACTTATCAGAGGTGATATACTGCTCATTGGGAAGGAAGGCCATGGGACATAAAATGGCAAACACCTGTCCTCCCTTGCACACCACCTGGAGGCGCCAGGACCTCAGCTTGTGGACGGTTCTCTGGAGCTTACAGAGGCTGGGCACTGAGCATCATGTCCTTGAGAGCTGTGGTAAGGATCCACATAATGAACTCGATTATGACCAGCATCTCTGTGTACTCAGTGACCTTGAAGAGCCCTGACCTGCTTGACCAGGGCATCGTGTGGCAGGAGAGTGATGACTGGGATGAGCATGGATTAACAGCCATATGACTCCTTGCTTATCCTCACCTGGACTGCATAATCTCCGAGTCTTTGTACCACCATGGAAAGAAGAAGGAGACACCAAAATGATAGATATCTTAAGGACTTTGGTGAATGAGTCCTTGGAACCAGGTTTGACTTGACATTGGGGGTTGGGAGGCATGATTATTATAGCAAACACTTCACGGTGCTTACTATGTGCCAGGAATTGTTGCAAGAACTTATATTTACTAACAAAATGAATTCTTACATTTTACACATGCAGAAACTGTGGTAAGGAGAGGTTAAGTAACCCATCCAAGATAGCAGAACTAGTAAAAGGCAGGGCCAGGATACAGAACCCAAGCAGTGAAGCTTCAGAATCTGTGCCTCTCGTTTCCATGAGGCAGGATTTACCTCCATTAGATGCTTAAGAAAAAGAAAGAATGTACGAATGTTGGATGAGACCCCCTCCCCTCCACCACAAACCTTTTTTCAGGGAATGTGCTGATGATGCTCTTGATTTGCCCTCAGGTAATATTTGGAATTAATGCTCAGTTTGATAAATATGTACTGCATTGGAGGAGGTGCAACAAAAGTCATTGTTGTACCACTCAGAGTTAGAAGAAGTAACTTGGAGATACAGAAGCATCAAGTCTTTCTTATTTCTCCTCCCTTGCCCCCATATCTCTGTTCTTATTCCTGAGTCCCTCATCTGCCCTCTCCTAGTCTAGACCGCAGAGAATGACGGTAGGTGTGACCCTGTACTCTACACTTCTTTAGCTTAGTAAATTCTGAAAACCATGCATGTTTTGCAAATAGGGTTTTACTTAGAGGGATCAGATCATGTCAGGGCCTCAGTCCTGTTTCTCTCTTCAGGCAATACATGTATATTTCTTCCTCCCACTCTTTCTCACCTTCTTTCTCCCCAGATTTCCTGAGTAGAAGCCAGTTCAGCCCCCAAACAGCTCAGCTGTTTCAAACACCCTCCTGTTCTCTCGCAAATAGTTTTACGCTCAAGCAAACAGCACAGCCTGGGAGGTTTGTGGTACTCGTGGGTTGCCACTGGCCCCTGTCCAAGCCCCAGAAGCCAGTGCCCAGGCAAGGTCTAATGGGATATACTGCCAGACTGCATGTGATTTATCACACCTGCGCCTGCTTAGAGCAAGAGAGGCATTGGGTTTTCCTTTTCTCCCACCCTGTGATTTCCACACCATTCCTATGCTGAGTTCGTGGGTTCTAACTAAAAGAAGAGTTGATGCCAAATATCGCTCGCGGATGCAAACTAGATAAAATAGATAAACAAGGTCCTACTGTATAGCACAGGGACCTATATTCAGTACCTTGTAATAAACCATAATGGAAAAGAAAAAAAAAATAGTTGATGAAAATGGATAGTGTTTTCTCCAAACAGCTCTCAGTTCTCCTTTTATCTTTTCTCTCTCCTGCATCTTGCAACCCTTTACCCTTTTTCTTCTTCCTCATTATGTCTTTTCACGCCCATTTTAATTTTCATTCTTTCCACCCAGGACCTTTTCTTTAGACTGAGACTACTGTATGACTAAACAAGTGCCTGGTAAAGCCTTCAGTTTCTTCTTGGTTTTATTGGTCATCTCAAATAAAAAAATATATTTTTAAGAACTGGTTTTTGAAGTGGTTGTAAGAAGAACAGATTTGAGGAGTGTCTGAGGGGAGTCAAGAGGTCAGCTCTAACCCAAGGAAGAGGTGATGGTGACTTGAGGAGGTGGGAACTGAGAAGCCCAGATACGATTAGATAAGATAATGAGGCAGGTCACTCCGTAGGACAAACCGTTGCTTAAAAAACACGCACAAGTAGCCATTCAGGGTTGTCCGTTCCTATAATAAAGGTAATCTAATTAGAGCTAGTGTCATTCCTACTCAGTAGCAAAGAGCAGTGATGCCAACATTTTCATGCAGTTGCCTTCTGGAGGGGTAGGAAAAGGCCAAACACAGCACACATGAAAAATGTGACGAGGTATTCGTTCCAGAGGCAAAATAGATTTAAAATTTTAAAAACATGGTCAAGGGAGAAATATTCTTTCAGCAGTACAGGATTATAATTTGTTGTCTCTGGGAAAAAATAAATAAATAAAGCTTGATTTTCTTTAGGTACTTATTTCTCAAGTGAGTAATAAGGGGAACCAGGCAGGCTGAGCTCTCACTGGTAGTAAGGCGGAAGTTGAATTATAACTCACATAGGACAAAAGGTCAGAGGAAGAACCCCCCTCCAATGTCAGATCTCAAAACAGAGGGAAACTAGCCACCATGAGTGACAGCCAAAATAATAAACAGCACACTTTTACCTCCAAGAGCCTCATATATTGGAATAGTCAAAGTAGTTTAAATAGTTTAACAGGGAATTTAAAACACAAATAAATTATAGAAAGATTTTAAAATAACCTTAGAGGAAATTATAGTAATGAAAAATTTTATTTCATTGAAATTTTGTAAAATCAGTGGATATTTCAAATAGCAGATTAGACAATATTTCAGAGTTGGTGAAATGAAAAATAAATCTAGGGAAATTATCAGAATTTTGTACAGAGAGCAAAATATGAAGTCTGACTATAAGGTAAGGAGATGGATGAAGGGATGAAAAGCATTATCAAATAGTTGGTTAAAGATCAAGAAAGAATGGAAGAAAAGCAATATTTGCTAAGAGAAAGACTGTCTAGAAGAGATGGAAGGAAAAAAAAAATCCCTCAGCTTTGGGAAGACCAATGAATCCTAAGAAGGATTTAAAAAAATGAAAGTTAAAGAGATGATATCATAGACTCCCAGAATAAAAAAACAAATAAACAACAAATTGCCTATGACGAAATGACGGACTTGGAGAAGACTTTTCAACAGCAAAGGTGGAAGGAAAAAGGCAGTAAAATAATGATTTCAAGGTTCTGAGGGAGACTCAACTGAACTTACTGAAGAAAGAGAGTAAAATAAAGACATTTTTATTAAAACAAAAACTGATAGAGGTGACTCAAATGACTTTCATATAAATAATTTCTGAAAGAAATGCTTCAGGTAGAAGGAAATAATTTTAAAGGAGATTTTGCGATATAAGAAAAATAATAAAATGGCTTACAAAATAATAACAATCATGTCTAATTTGGGAGATAAAACATAATAGCATTAAAAAATTGAAAAAGGATAAAATGCTAAGTTGGAGTAATGGAATTGAAGTTAATATGTTATATTAACCTATTTTGCAGAGGCAATGACTAAAATTTGATTTTTTGTAAAATACACATGTATTTAGAAACTACTCAAAGAATGGAACTAGTGTGTAGTTTATAAAACAGTACAGTGGCAAAATGGATTATAAACGTTCAATAAATTCACACAAAGTCAGAAACGAAAGTAATAAACATAAAATGAGGGACATAGAGAAACCAAAATAATATGATAGATAGATTAAACTTTCCAATTAAAAGATTTTTTTCAAACTTGTTCAAGATAAATCCAGCTATATGCTGCTTATAAGGAATTCTTCTAAAAATACAAAGGCACAGAAAAGTTAAAATTAAAAAAATTGAAAAATATATATCAGATATATTTTACTTTAAAAATGTAGTGTTTTACTTTTAGAAACAGGGCTTAACTAGTTTTAGACCTTAAGGCCAATAATCTACTCTTCTACAGATAAAGAACACACTAACAACAACAATAAATTTTGGAGTGTCAATTCACCAGTATGTTTACAAGTACATAGAATGTATTCATGTAATAAAAAAAAAAAAACCTCAAAATACATAAAGTAAAATTTGACAGAACAGCCAGAAGAATTTGACAAGTTCACTAATACCTCTCCTTAATACCTCTTTTAATAATTAACTGATCAATTAGAAAAAATAAGTAAGAATACAGAACAAAGGTGGGAATTCTGGCCTATAAAACGAATCTGCCACCTGCTTTTGTAAATATAGGTGTGAGGTTTTTTTAATTTTTAAATTAAAAGAATTTTATTGAGGTATAATTGACATATAACAATATATTACTTTCAGGTGTAAAGCACAATGATTTGATATTTATATATATTGCAGAAAGATCACCATAGTAATTTTAGTTAACATGTAAATACAGTTTAATGGTGCAGAGCAATGCCCATTGTTTACCTTTGTTGATGGCCATGTTCTTGCAATAATGGTAGAGTTGAGTAACATAGACAGTATTGCCATCAAAGCCTAAAATATTTAGTAAATGGGCTTTTTTCAGAAAAAGTTTAACAATGATATAGAAAATCTCCATTAATATATTTTTAAAATCATATTGGGTTATAATTTATATACAATAAAATACCTAGTTCTTAAGGATTTAGTTTGACGAGATTTGACAGCTATATACACCTGTGTAACCACCACCCAAAACAAAATATAGAACATTTCCATCATCCCAGTAAGTTTCATTTTGCCCCTGTCTAGGCAATTTTCTTACCTTTCACCCTCAACCCACATATCCAGAGGCAATGACTTTCTTATTTCTATCACTATAGGTTAGTTTTACGTGTGGTGGAATCATATTGTATATCCTCTTTTCTGTCTGGTTTATATCACTTTACACAATGTTTTTTAGCTTCAACCAGGTTATAGCATTTCTTAGTTATTGTCAAGTAGTATTACATTATGTGATGATTCCACAAATTTTTTCACCTGTTCTCTTTTTGATGGACATTTAGATTGCTATCAGTTTTTGGTCATTATGAATAGACTGGTATGAATATTCTTAGGAAAGTCCTTTAGAGGACTTTCTTGAATAAATATCCAGAAGTGGAAGCTGAGTAGTAGAGTTAATTTTATAAGAAACTGTCAAACATCTTTCCAGACATGTACCACCCCCATCGGCATCATGCAAGGTATCCAATTTCTCAGTAACCTTTGATAGCGTCAGTCTTATTGAATTCAGCTGCCACACTAGTTGGTATGAATATCACATAGGCACTTAAAATTATACATTTTCTTGTACTTTTCCTTGTTTTAGCTGTATCTCACAAATTTTGACATACTGGCTTTTCATTATAATTCAGTTCAAAAAATATTTATTTTTGACCTCTTGATTGTTTCAACAATAGGCTGCTTAATTTTCAAGGATTTAAGGATTTTAAAAGATATCTTTTTGGTTTTACCTTTAATAATGTTGTGGTTAGAGAACATATTCAATGATTTCAATCTTTTGAAATTTATTGGTGTGTGTGTCATGACCTGGTGCATGGTCTGTCTTGGTGAACACTGCATGCACACTTGCAAGAAGTGTGCATTTTGAAGTATTTTGATTTTGTTTCTTTGTTTCTGTAATGCCAGTTGGGTTGAATGAATAATTTGGTTGATGAATATTTGTTTTCAAATCTTCTATATCTTTACTTATTTTTCTACTATTTTTAACCAAATAGTGTTAGAATCATCTAAAATAATTGTGTCTTTTTCTAATTTTCCCTTTAATTCTTTTCATTTGTTTTTATATCTAAAGAGTTATTTTTGCTTCATATGTACATACGATTGTTGTATCTTCTTGACCATATGTCTCTCTTTATCTTTGGTATTGCCCTTCATCTTGAAATTTACTCTTCCTGACTCTACCGTAGTTATAAGAACTTTCTTATGATTAATATTTATATAAAATATATTATACATTTTTCTCATCCTTGTGTTTTCAAACTGTCTGCACTTATATTTAAAGCGTGTATCTTGTAAACAGCATTTAGCTGGATCTTGCTTTGATATCCAGTCGGATGAATTTTGTTCTTTAATTGGTGTATTTAGTCTATTTTCTTTTAATTATTGATGTGATTGAGTTTAATCTTACCATCTTGGTATTCATTTTATTTGTCCCATCAGTTTCTTCATCCTCTTCCTTTTGTGCCCCTTTTTGAATCAGTGAGGATTTAGTATTTACCCCCTTTAGCATTTTTAGCTATATGCTAAAAATATAGTATTATTTTAGTATTGCTCAATAGAATACATTATGCACCTTTGCCATAGCAACATCTACCTTCAACTATTATACTATGTCACAGTGTAAAAATCTTAGTTACAATCGTCTCCCACACACGGTAACCTTGTTGCCATGTATTTTGCTTCTACATATTTATATACCTCACAGTATATTGTGGTGTTTTCATATTTAATCTGTCAATAATCTTCTGTAGGAATGTAACATTATATTAAAATAAAGATAGAATGTTTTCTATATTTTCCCAAATATTTACCCTTTATGCCATGTTTTATTATTTCTTGCCAAAGTGAGGAAATTTCCTTCTGTTATTTCCCGACTCATTTGAGGTTCTTTTCTATGTCTTTATCCAAATGGTTAGTTTCATTATTTTCACTTTTTTTTTTTTTTTTTTTTTTTTTGCGGTATGCAGGCCTCTCACTGTTATGGTCTCTCCCGTTATGGAGCACAGGCTGCGGCCGCGCAGGCTCAGTGGCCATGGCTCACGGGCCTAGCTGCTCTGCGGCATGCGGGATCCTCCGGGACCGGGGCACGAACCCATGTCCCCTGCATCGGCAGGCGGACTCTCAACCACTGTGCCACCAGGGAAGCCCTATTTTCACCTTTTTTTAAGTAAGAATAAAAGTATCTAGAAATATGAAGATTTATCTTAACATTTCTATGTCTGCATTCTAGATGTTTTGATAGGCACTTAATATATTGTTTCCTCATTGGTATGTATTTCTAGAATTGTTTTTCATTATGATCCAAAGACACAAGGACAGTATTTTCTAAGGTCTAAGTTTGCTTTGGCTTGTTTTTCTATGTTTCTTTCTAGTTTGAATCTATTGTGTCCAGAGAAGATAATATTATTTACTTTGGGGAATATAATGATTTTTTAAAATTAAGTGCAAGCATTTTGTAAATGCTCTATGAATGTTTGGGAAAATATGGATGTCTACTGTAGGTACACATATTTTCTTCTCTGCCTTTCAAACATATTAAATTCATGAAAGCCCTGTAATAGGTTAAGTATCTCAGGTCAATAGTATTCATTTCAATGGGGAAAAACTGCATTCAATATCAATGCTAATTTTTGTTAAATGATTACCAAATCTTATTAAATGGACATAATTCCCTCAACAGTCAAATAAAACACAATTTTAATAGATACTTTTCATCTAATTAAGTACTCTATCTTATGGCTGTTTTTCTCCTTTCATTGGTAGCTATCACTTACCATACACCTAAAATCATGTAAACAAAATATAATGTATAATACCCATAACATATTATTCAACCTTTAATACAAAAATAAAATAATAAAAACAGAAAGAAAAGAAATAAATGAAAAGCTCATATTTTAGGAACTTGATATATGAAATTATTAGAGAGTGATATGTGACGTGATTACTAACAAATCATGGGTACTGTGACAGGAAAGTTAAACCACCATGTTTCAGTATAACACTGCAAACGTGACTGCATAGTTATTATATTCTGCTCTCAGTTTTGAGCTCCTCTGTGAGCTGTACAAAGCTGAAATAAGAATGCTAAGTAAAATTCTTTATAAATCAACTTCCCATTATCCAAATAAGCATATCTAAGAGTATATTTCAAACCACCTTTTTAAAAAAAAATTTTTATTTATTTTATTTTTGGCTGTGCTGGGTCTTCGTTGCTATGTGTGGGCTTTCTCTAGTTGTGGCAAGCGGGGTTACTCTCCCTTGCGGTGCACGGGCTTCTCATCATGGTGGCTTCTCTTGTTGTGGAGCACGGGCTCTAGGTGCACGGGTTTCAGTAGTGTGGCTCACGGGCTGTAGAGCATAGGCTCAGTAGTTGTGGCGCACAGGCTTAGTTGCTCTGTGGCATGTGGGATCTTCCCAGACCATGGCTCAAACCCATGTCCCCTGTATTGGCAGACAGATTCTTAACCACTGCGCCATCAGGGAAGCCCAAACCACCCATTTTATTACTTTCCTACTTGACGTGACAAAGAATGAGAATAATGTACACCCTCCGTTATAATTACGATTTAGCCAAATCCTTTTATTTCTCTTTACTTTTGCTTTTTATAAGTTAGCTCTTGTTGAAAACATAAAAGATAATAGCCACTATAGCCTACTATATCTTCAAAGTATATTAGTGTTTAATAAAGAATAACTTTTTTAAACAACTTTATTTCTTTGAATTTGATTATGGATGCCATTAATATTACCTATTTTCCTTTCTTTTCTGGGTGGACTTGAGGTTTTGCTTTTATTTATTTTGTATCTCTTGTAAATAGCACACAAGTTTGTGGGGCTTTTTTTTGTTATTTTGTTTTTTTTTCTTTTCTCCCAAGTGGGCCTTGCCTCTATTTGAAGAGTTTTTAATTAAATTATGTTTTTGTTTTTGTTACTTGCATGATACCTTGCTTTTTAGGTTTCTCTGATGTCTTCTTTTTTTTTCTTCTTTTAATATTCATGTCATTTATAACAGTGTTTCCTTTGCTTTTTGCTTTCCTTTGACATTTTCAAAGTTATTTAGTGCATTGTTTTTAAAATTCTATTAAAAGTTGGTTTTAAGATTTTAAAAATATTTTCAAACTTACTGGTTTCAATTTGTAAAATTATATTTGTAAAAAATATATTGACTTCTGTTTATTTGAAGTAAGAAATCAGTAATACATCCAACTTCCCTTCCACACCTTTTCAATTTTGGTAACTACCACCTCTTATTTTAGATCTTTCTTATTATTTCTTTATAATGTATATTTTATTTTAAAACTTTTGTTTGACACAAATTTCATTATTGTAGCCATATTAACAGCAATCATTTACTGTTTTCTGGTACCATTGCTCATTATGAATAATATAATAGCACAACCTCCCCATTATTGAGTTTATTTTAATCCATCTCTTAGTCAACAAAAGTAGTTCTTTGAGTAGTTTTGATTTAGAAAGTTCCAGAATTGAGCAGAATACTTTTTCAGAATTATTACAACTTAAAATTATTTTCTCTGCCCACATTTATGCACTCAATTCATGTAGAATTTTTGTGCCATCTTCTTTCTACCCAAAGACCTATGGGTATCATTACTCCATTGTATCTGAAATAACATGTTGCAGAGAAGAGTGATACCAGATGAATTTTTTACATTTATAAGAATAGTTTTTTCTATTTGAATTCTTAAAGATGTTGCCACTATTAAAAATTTCACATAAAACCTCTAACACTTCTATTTTTTAAAAATCTGGGTTTTAGTAATCCACTTTATTATGAAAACTCAAATCTTTGGATTAGGAAAGTGTTTTTGTTTTTTATTTTAGAATTTCTCATTCTTTATCTGCTGTGCTTGTTTCTTTTGAAATTCTAATTTTATATAAAATATCCAAAAACAAATATACACTATATAGTCTCTCATTATTTTTGCTCCTATTTTTTTTCTGAGTTTTGCAAGTTATGAGTTTTTCTGAGTTTTCAAGTTATGCTTATGTCATGTGTTCAATTCTAATCAAAATCCAAATTCTTGTTCATTGAATCAATTACAATTACTGAATGTAAAAATTTTCCTTTTTCATCTCCCACAGTCTCTCCTGACAACATTCCTGTTAAACATTCCTGTTTAACATTTAATTCTGAGACAAAGTCTTCCTTTCCCAGTGGACAGTCAATAACCAACCAACTCTTCCACTGCAATTCAATATTTATTATGTTGCAAGCAAATGTTTAAATTTTCTAGGATCAAGATTCTCCTTTTTCTAATTTTCAGAATGAAGGTCAGAGCTTTTCATTTTTATATGTACTTTTTGGTTACTTTGATGAGAACTGTGGACATGGACATTTAGATGTACGTACTCAAGTAACCTACCATACCCTCCATAACCTAGAGTGTAGTTTTGCCATTATTTTGTATTATAAATATTATGTCACTGCCCTACTTAAAATTCTTCAGTGTTTTCCCGTTGTCTGAAGATAAAGTTAAAATGATTTACCATTGTATGCAAAGCCTTTTAAAATCAAATCATTAACATGGAATCACACACTACTGATCCACGGACTTTATCTCCAACCTGCAGATATTTTGTTTATGCAGTTCCTTGTCTATTCATTTCACTATAAATGCTTTTAGCCTGGCTTGCAATCTCCAGCTGCCATAGTTCTCATTATTTCCCATTCTTTTATACTGCGCCCTTCATACCTCTAAATTTTCCATCTGAGCGTGGAAGTCTTCTGAGTTTGCCATTTCTCTATTTCCAACTAATATTTCAGCCACTGTAGAACTATTTTCATTTCTCTGCCCTGTGATTTCTCTTACTCCTGTATTTGTGCCTCTCCTAGGAATATCTTTTCCTCTCTCACTCATTCTTTTCCTTGCCACTACTATTTGTCCTTCAAATTTTGACTTAGACCCCCACTTTATCTTAGAAGCCTGCCATGATTCCCCAGGATGGGTAAGACATCTTACTGATGTACTGTCATAGAAATCTTTTCATGCTTCTCATGTAGTGCCCACTACACTATGTTATAATTCTATGTTTACTTGTTATTTTCTCTCTCCAGATATGAACTCCTTGAAGGTGGAATTGTACCTTTAATCTTTGTGTCTTCTATATATGCCAGGAAGGACATTCTAGAAAAAAACGTTAAAGTCATAATTATATGAATGTAAAAATTTTTCTAAAAGGGATATTTAAAATTTAAAGGATATATATAGTTTGATCAAGACTTTGACATACATTTATGGCATAACTAGAAATAAAAATGGCCTAACTACTGATTTATTCCTGCCTTTTTTTGGAAAGAAACATATGCTTTATTTCTTGATGACTTTATGTGTCACAGGGTTTATTCATTTATGCAATAAAACATTATTAAGTGTTTGATGTGTCAGGAACATAATAATGTCTAGGAATACTTGTGCACAGTAATACACCCTACTTTCACATTGGGTGAATACTTGCAGTATTTCCCAAATAACTGTCCGAATTTCAGAAATGTATTTTAGTTACTGGATGTGTGTTACAGGACAAAAAAATATGAAATAGATTTGTTTCAGAGTTTTTGTAGAGAAAAAATAAACTTTTAAAAATGTTTCTTTTTTACCTTTTAAGAAGACTCACTGTGTACCTCAAAGATTTCCTCCAGAAATCTTTCTTATTAGAAAAAGATCACAGAAGAGTCCATTTGAAATTCTCCTATTTAAAATGAGGTAAATAGTGATCAATGTGAGAGGGAGTTCCTCATTTACCCCAAAATAAAACTCAATACAATGCGATTTCCAGCAACATATTATGAGAGTGGACTGCCTTTGGCTTTTAGCTTCTCTTCATTCTACTTCCTTCCTGATTCCTTAATATTTAATCCAGGGCTAACACTATGCAAACTTCAACAGAGAAACCTGTTCATATATTCTATTTGAAAATTATGAGTTTTAATAGAGTGTGGTTTGAGCACCAAAAGTGGTAAAGATTTTTGCCTCACAAATATATTACTTGCTTTCTGGTACTATGTGTAGCCTCTGAACTTCTATAATTTTTTTTGAGGATATGTACACTTTAAAAGAAAATCACTATTTCATTCAAAGGAAGGTAGATAGGAGTTTAGTTTAAATTGGTTTTAGTTTTTTTGTTTGTTTTTGTTTTTTAAATTAGTGGGCCAAATGTTTGGTTTAGTAAGTGAGAAAAATGTTTATATTTTTTGAGTCGTCTAGAATATTGCGGCATATTTTTCACGGCAAAGTTTAACCTCTGAGCTATTTGGTTTAAACCATTTGTTTATCAGTGGTTAGCACTGGAGTCCGGTTTCCAGTAGCTTCAGGGAACATGGTCTGACCTTTACTCTTGATGAATTTACCTTCAAATCCAAACCTGAAGATGACTTATTAAAATAGTTCACCAACTTTTCAAACCAACCTTGTTTCAGTATTTTCCAAGGAGTATAGAGGGAAGAAAGATGTTTCAGTGGACCTATAAATAAACCTTTCATTGGGTTGGAAAACATTTGTCCTGGGGAGAGTTAAGACCCAGCTGATTTCACTCCATTTTCTTGTCCAAGGATGTAGTCAGAGGTTAATATCTTGGCCAATGTCTATCTGAATAGCACTAAGGAGAATGAAACTATTCTCCCTGAAGCAAGAGGTCTCTGAGTCTAATATAACTTAGAGATCTAACTGATCACTGTGGAGTTATCAGGAGTCTGCAATGTCTTTTGAGAAGAAATTGTATCATTTTTATTGCATGCTACACAATACTCTTGGAGTTTATGTTTTAAAGAAGACAGTAGTCCATTAGAAAATAGATTATAATATAATTTGAGATAATGATACATACTGATCATGTACTAAGAATGTACAAAGCAAAGTAAGTATGTACAAAGTTAGTAAAAGCCAGGTTACTGGAAAAGAGAAGCAGAGCATCAGGAGTGGAGGGGAAGCTGTATGTGAAATAAGGTCAAGGAAAAACTCTAGAGGAAAGCCTGGAAAAGAATCCTCTACAGAGAAGTGTAGCCATGCAACGATTAGGGCTGAATCTACCAGACAGAGAGCACAACAAAAGTGTAAAGGCTGTAAAATGGGCAGAGATTTGGCATATCCAAGAAAAATCCAGAAGGCTAGTGTTGCTAGAACATAATGAAGAAAGGAAAAACTAGTAGGAGAGACAGGTGAGGGACAGGCCATATAATGTCTTCTAGGCCCCGGTGAGGAATTTGCATTTAAAGTATAAGGGGAAGCCATTGAAGGATTTTATGAAGGAAAGAAACATACATTATATTCATTTTTAAAAATAGTTGCGTCTGCTCTGTGTAGAAAGATCTGTAGGGAATCACTAGCAGGGTCAGATAGGCCAGATAGAACCAGGCGAGACAGCAGCAGCTGGAGGAGAGACCAGGTAATAGGAGAGCAGCCTGGACTAAGATGCAGCTGTAGAGCTGCTAAACAGTTGAAGACATAACTCACTCTGAAGAGAGAGCCGACAGCACTTGCTGATGGATTATATTCAGCGAATAAGAGAAAGTTTTTGGCCTGAGTCATTGGGAGGATGAGGGAAATGTTTCTTGATTTGGAAGCAGTAGAGCAAAGAGCAAGTTTAGGAGGGAAAAACGAAAGTTTTGTTTTTGTAAGACTGGTTTGATATGCCTAATTTGAAAACCAAATGGAGATGTCAAGGAGGCAATTAAATTTCCAAGTCCGAATTCCTGAGAGAGTTTAGGGCTAGAAATGTCATTCTGGGATACATCACCATAGCGATGGTTTATGAAGTCAGGCTGCCGAGGGAAAGAGAAAAAGCGTATAAAGAGCAGTAGACTAGGGACTGATCTGGAGCAGGCCAGCTCTTAGGAGTCAGGAAGAGAAGGGGAGGCAGCAAAGAAAAATGGGAAGGAATGGAGAGCCATTTGGAGAAGACCCAGGGAAGTGAGGTGTTCCCAAAGTCAAATGAAGAGAGTTCTTTAAGGACGAGTGGTCCCATGTCAAATGCTGTATAGAAATTGAGGAAGAGGAAGAGAGAGAATTGATCATTGGATTTGGTGAGATGGGTGTCTTTAGTGACCTTGACAAGAACGGTTTCAATACCGTAGTGGGAAGAAATTTTGATTCGGGTGGATAAACGGGCGGCAGTATTTTAAGGAAGTCATGGGAATAAACATGGACAAATCATTCAAAGATTTTTGATGTGAATTAGGGAGAGAAATGAGACAGGATGGGGTTGTAGTGTTTACTAGGAGTCAAGGGAGGATTGTTTTTGTTTTTGAGATGGAAACTATTACAGTCTGTGTACTGATGGAATGAATAATTCAGAAGAGAGGGGAAAAGTAGGCTGTTAATTTGGGGAGCAAATTCTTTCAAAAAGCAAGAGTGGAGAGACTGAGAGAGGGAAGGACTGATTCCAAGAGCAGAGCCAAGGAATAAAAGCCAGGAGAAACACTCCACATGAGGGACAATGAGGGGTAAGAGGGGGCAAGAGGGGGCCCCAGCCATAGGCTCCTATCTTTGTAGTAAACCAAAAAGACACACCAACTCCAGAAACTAGAGCAAAATGGGAATTGTAAGGACATCTGTTAGAAGTAGGTAGTGTAAGGGAGGAAAAATAGACTTTTCCCTGTAACCTCCTAGATTCTCTAACTAGGGCCCTGTAAATCAGACTGACAAAAGACAGATTAAGAAGAGAAGAACAAACAGAAGTTTATTAGCATGTGCATCATGCATACACAGGGGCTTACTCAGTGATAGGTAAAGAGATGATTAAAACTTGGGGCTTATATAGCACCTTGACAAAGATAATAATTTTGTAGAGGAGTGACAAGACAAAGGAAGGAGGGTTTAGGCTTTTCGGTGGCGAACTGTGGAAAGGTAGATTTATAGGGAAACTCATGGAAGATAAGGTCTACTTTGTAAGGGTTTTTTTGTAGATTTCTCTGCTGCCATCTCTGGGTTATAGATAAGGGTCTATAGTTGTCTCCAGTGATAAACTTCTGCCCTTCCTGGTAGAGAGGGTAGGCGGGACACCTTTACAAATTTATGTCTTGTATTTAGGCAAATAGGGGGAAGGCAGAGAGCTTGACTCTATTTCTTGTCAACTGCCTTCAGTTCAAAATAATCCGTATGCCAGAGTGGCATGATTTTTTTGAGGTGACACACTCTGAACCCGTTTAGTAAAGAAGCTGCACTTAGGGAATCTAGCTGCTTCCTGTCTCTGTTGATAGATCGTTCCCAGATTCCTGGTTAGGCCAGGCTCCCTTTGGAGCAAACTCAAACGCCTGAGCCTCCCCACTGCAGGGCTTTAGTGCAAGTTGGCAGAGGGTGTAGGATAGACGTGACTCACTAATAAGGACTTTTTGGATTTATAATAACAAATCTTTCACGATGATTACTTTATTGATTGGTATAAGAAAGATTGTGAATATTATCTTTTCAATTGGCTAATGGGTAAAAGCCAGGCATCGCTTCCAGCATCTAAATGTATGGGAAACAGCATGGAAGTATGCCAGTTATCAAGGATAAACCAGCTGGAGATCAGAACCTCATAAATCCTTCTAAGGATGATAATCACATGAGAATAACTAAAAACTAGCTTTATGTGTAATATACTTTTACAAAAAAACAAGAGCTATTAAATATTTTAAATTTTTAACATTTTAATTCTTTTCATTTTTAAAATTTAGAAACACAAGATAATACAGAAATGTGAATAAAACACTTATATACTGTTTAACAAATGGTCGTAAGTGTAACGCCACAAAACGTCAGAAACAACTCTACCAAAACAACTCGATTCCCTTGTCCTACAATCTGTTCTACTCCGTCTCCCCTAGAAATAACCACTATTCTGGCTCTAGTTACAATCATTGATGTTTTGCTTTGTAGTTAATCATATCTAGAAGTATCCCTAAAGCTTTACACACACACACACACACACACACACACACACACACACACATACACACACACACACCAAGGTACTTCTGTGTCGGTTCATCTTTCTTCTTTTGTCCCCATTTCCCCCTGTGGCTATGGCCACCTACCTTTACATCTTAAAATAGGAAATTTACAGTAACTCCTCCTCAGGGTTATGTTTCAAAGACTGGAAGGGCAGAAATGAGTATAAGGCAATATCAACCAGGTACTTGTTCAGATGTGAACCTAACCTCTATCACTTGAAGAAAGTCATCAGAGTACTGTTTTTGTATGAACATACTTCGCAAGGAACCTTAGACCTTAAGCTCTTTGTTTTCCTAGACTAGCCCCAGAGAAACTGTGGAATTAATCTCTCTGCACCACTCACACACTTAGCCTTTCCTTTTGACAGCTGGTGCCTTCATAAATGTTGCCTGACTCTCTAGCAGGTGACCAGTCTTCCTTGAAGATTTTTGAACTTAACTTTCCAAACTCCATTTCCTTAAAGACTGACCTACACTGTTTCCCATTCCTGAGCTGTCTGATAATCAGAGATAATAAACACATGGTTAAAGTCTACTAAAAATTTTTACTATATTTCAAGTATCTTGCTGGGTGTTTTATGTGTTTAAATGCATGATCTTGACATTAATCTTACAAGATAGGTCTTATATTATCTTCATTTTACAAATGGGAAAAACTGAAGCCCAATATAATATACCTAGTAAATGTCAGAAAGAATTTTCACCTTGGTCTGGTTTACTAGAATATACAATACTCTCTCTAATCATAACATATTCTACTGCTTTTCATTAACTAATTCAAGCTCAAGTGTTACTAACAGGTATTGTACAAATGGTAGAATTTGAGCATAGTAAGTTGGCTAGTGTCAACTCAAGTTACTAAATACAAGTAGGTCACTTTAGTCAATCTTTGTCTCATAGTAGTTATACAGACTATAATAAGGAGATATTGGTGGTTTTATGTCTAAGGGTTTATTGCCTTCAGTTATCTTGGATTAATGCTTCACCAAAGGTAAATTTTAAAATATAGATAGAAATTATTATGTAAAATAAATATTCACCAAATAATATTTAGTAAGGTTATAAAATGAAAAGATTATGGAAGCTGGCCATTTTCTACAAGTGTAGGGAGATACAGACGTTTCCATTATTATACACAGATCAGAAACTCTGATAGATCTTCCTATAACAATAAAAGCAGAGCCTAAATAAATTATAATAAACAGACTTCTAAAATAAAAATGTGTACTCTCAAACAAGTAAGGAAAATATACAAATGCAACAAAAGAAAACAGAAACCAACCACCACCAACAACATCAACAGAAACTAATAAGCAAATGCAAAATCAGGAATTGACCTGTAGATAAATGCCACTGTTTATGCCTAAATGGAAAAATAAGTTCTAGCTCTCTCACCATGGGTGGAGAATAGGGACTCCCACATTAATCCTTTGTCCAATAAGAAGTTAAACCAGTCCTGGATTGATACTATCCCCCCAGCTCTTGGGTGAGTCAAATGAAAACTGTTTCTACAGTAAACCATTCAGAAATTTAGCTCTTAGAATGTCAAATTTGAGTTAATACTCATCAATTATGAGGAATCCAAAGAAACAAGGTGACACTAATAGTTGGCAGAAACAAATATAATATCATTTTAAACACTTAAGAACTTAAGATATTGAATTATCTAGTACAGGATATAAAATGTATGAAATGTTTAAAGAAATAAACGATAAAACAACAATTAAGTTAAAAGAACATATAACATACTTAGATTTTAAAAGAACCAATAGAACTTTTATATTTATGTTAAATTTTTGTTTATATTAATATTCTATTCCTATAACAAATATAATTTATAATAAATTTATACTAAAACAAAATAGGAAGTTTAAAAAAAGAGAAAGTTTAAAAGAGAGTTAGTAAATCAGAAGGTAGATCCAGATAACTGACCATAATGGAACACAGAAAAACAGGGAGAGAAAATATAAGAGGGAAATAGACACAGTGAATAAAATAAGGAACTTTAACACACCTACACTATGTCCCAGAATGAGAACATAGACCGAATGGATGAGAGGCCTTATTTGAAGAGATATTAGCTGGGAATTGTCCAGGTGTGTATAAAGAAATAAAAAGACAGTTGTCCACTCCAATGCATATTTTAGTGAATTGGCAGATCAACAGTGATAAACAGAAAATCTAAATGCCTAAAGGAGAGAATGAGAGAGATACATTTGCAATTAAATGACAATTAGACAAACAGTATAGTAGTCTCCCCCAGTGGATGCCTGAAACCACGAGTGGAGTGTGCAAGAAATGTTCTGCCCCTCACCATCCCTGTCCCAAGGCTAAGGGAAAAAAAGCAATCTCAAAACTTGGCAATGAGTGAAAGGAAGAAAAATATTCCTCTAAGAATTTGGAAAAACTAGCCTCATGCTGATTTGTAGTCCATATGCTCACACCCAGGTAATATACAGAATCGCAAACTCAGCATTTAGTGATTTGAGACTGTATAGTGTCCACAAGTACTTAACAGAAGTGAATGAAATCTACTCTGAAGGAACCAAGAGACATTTAATGTGCCAAAGAATTTGTATTAAAAACTATTTTAGGGAAAATAAGAAGTTCATGGTCAAAAATAACTAAACTTACAAGTAAGTGAAGTATTTTTGAGTGGGACTAGCAAAAAAATTTAAAAAACAGCAGAAACAGATTGGTATAAGTTTCATAAAATGAAATCCTCAGACACATACTCCAAGGGATGGAGAGAAGGAGGGAGGGGGAGAGAGAGAGAAAGAGAGAGAGGGAGGAAGAGGAGGAGAAGGGAGGGAGAGACTATGCTTAATATTTTAAAGAAATAAAATTACAAGTTTGAAAATATATGCAAGAAAAAAGAAATATAGAAATGGATATGAAAAATTGAAAGGAGCCTACTGGAATTTTAGAAATAAAAACATAAGTATTGCAATTTAAAACAGTATAAGTTAAACTAAAGTTTAAGCACAATTGTTGAATTAAACTAAAAGAGAGAGATGAAGAAATTGCCCAAAATCCTGTAAAGGTAAACAGAAAAATGGGAGTAGAAAGAGACCTGAATGAGAAGGTCTTATCAAAGACCAAGAATAAGAAGGGAGACCAAAATAGGTTGTAGACAATATTTGAAGATCCGTTAGCTAAAAATTTTCTAAAACCAATGAAGGGCACAAAGAAATAGATTCAAGAAGCCAGATGAATCCAAATCAGGATAAATGAAAAGAAGTGCAAAACTGGGTACTCCACAGTAAAACTATAGAACTCCAAAGACAAGAAACAAGTAGACAGAGAGAAGAGACAGTTAGTTGAAAGTTGATTCCATATCAACAGCAATGAAAGCCAGAAAAGGAAGTAATATTTTCAATATAAGAAAGAGAAAATAACTACCGTCCTATAATCTCTACCTAGTGGAAATATCTTTCAAGAAAAATCAAGTGAATAAAGTCTGAGAAAGTTTGCCATCAACAGATTTCACAAAAGGAAATTCTAAAAATATTCTTTAAGCAGAATGAAGTGTTCCGAGAGGAACAGTTTGAGATATAAGAATGAATATATAGCAGAAAGGGTGATAAATACATGGATGATATAAAGACAAACGGATTAGAAAAAAATTTTTTAGTGGGTTTTGAAAAATATAATTTCAAGACATTAGAATACAAAGCAAGGGAAGGTGAATGAAGCTTAAAATGAACTAAAGAGGGGGTCAGGATTTGGGGAATGATAGAATAAAGAGCTCAATAGACCCTCCCCACATCAAAACAATTTAACTGATGAATTTGATTTTAAAAATAATTTTAAATATCTGGAAATTGTCTTAAGGACATAGAATAAATGAAAAAATTCATTCAAGAAAATCTACTCAGTGTCAGTAAGAACGATGCCAGTCTGTTGCATTTGAACCATGTCCTGCTCTCTTACTCCTCCCTCCCAATGTCTGTGTTATAGAAGCTTTACCTGAGCCCTCTACTCTGGGCAGGTGAGACCCACAAGACAGGAGGTCTCTCTCCCTGCAGATTACAGTCTGGGGCTAACATATTCACCCCAGAAAGGTCAGGCTGCCTTCATTTCTCATTTCCCCCAGACCCATGTTGCAGAAGCCCTATTCCAGGCAGTGATGGCTGAGGGTGAAACCAAGGGCAATCATCAGTCAGATCCCTTAAATTATAACTTGCTTAATAAATAATATCCTGTAACTTGTCTTCAATGACCAAGCTTGCTTTAACTGTTCTTACAAATTACATACCTTCCAAGCTTCATGTAGCTTAGACAATATATCAAAAGACTCCTTTGAGCACCCCCTGTTGATAACACTTCTGACTGATGAGTCACTATAGTAAGGATCTCTTAAGTTGCTTTTCAGGAACACAGAGTTAGTCCTGACCAGTTAAAACTGGTCAAGGCCACGGACCATTCAACTGGTCCCGCACAAGTGTCTGATGGATGACCTTTTGACCTCAGAGGGCCAAAACTCCACCCTCACCTCAGGTTAATGCCACCATTCCTATCAAAATCCTTATTAAAATGCCTGCTGGTTTTTTGAAGAAATCAACAATGTGATCCTAAAACTCACAAAGAAATGCAAGGGGCTCAGAATAGTTTAAATAATGTTAGATAAAGAAGAATACAGTTGGAGGATTCACATTTCCCAATTTCAAAACTTAATACAAAGCTCTAGTAATCAAGACAGTATGGTATCAGCAAATAAAAAATTAATAAATAAAGGATATGAATAGATATTTCTTCAAAGTAAATATACAAATAGGCAATAAACACATGACGAGATGTTCAACATCATTAGCCATTAAGGAAATGTAAGACAAGACCTTAATGAGATACCACTTTACACCCACTTGGATGGCTATCATCAAAAAGACAGATAGGGGGCTTCCCTGATGGCGCAGTGGTTGAGAATCTGCCTGCTAATGCAGGGGACAAAGGTTTGAGGCCTGGTCTGGGAGGATCCCACATGCCGCAGAGCAACTGGGCCCGTGAGCCACAACTACTGAGCCTGCGTGTCTGGAGCCTGTGCTCTGCAACAGGAGAGGCCGCAATAATGAGAAGCCCGTGCACCGTGATGAAGAGTGGCCCCTGCTTGCCACAACTAGAGAAAGCCCTCACACAGAAATGAAGACCCAACACAGCAAAAATAAATTAATTAATTAATAAACTCCCACCCCCCCACCACCAAAAAAAAGATAATAACATGTGTTGATGAAGATTTGGAAAAATTTAAATGCTCATACACTGCTGGGAGGATGTAATATAATGCAGTCTTTTTGGAAAACAGTTTAGCATTTCCTCAAAATACTAGCATAGAGTTACCATATGCCACAGCAATTCCACTCCTAGTCATATCCCCCAAAGAAATGAAAACATATGTTCACACAAAAACCTATACATGAATGTTTATAATGTTCTTTTCTTTTTTTAACATCTTTATTGGAATATAATTGCTTTACAATGATGTGTTAGTTTCTGCTGTATAACAAAGTGAATCAGATAAACATACAACACCATACCCCCTCCCTCTCGGGTCTCCCTCCCACCCTCCCTATTCCACCCCTCTAGGTGGACACAAAGCACCAAGCTGATTTCCCTGTGCTATGTGGCTGCTTCCCACTAGCTATCTATTTTACATTTGGTAGTGTATATATGTCCATGCCACTCTCACTTCGTCCCAGCTTATCCTTCCTCCTCCCCATGTCCTCAAGTCCATTCTCTACGTATGCGTCTTTATTCCTGTCCTGCCCCTAGGTTCTTCAGAACCTTTTTTTTTTTTAGATTCCATATATATGTGTTAGCATACGGTATTTGTTTTTCTCTCTCTGACTTAGTTCACTCTGTATGACAGTCTCTAGGTCCACCCACCTCACTACAAATAACTCAATTTCGTTTCATTTTATGGCTGAGTAATATTCCATTGTACATATGTGCCACATCTTTTTTATCCATTCATTTGTCAATGGACACTTAGGTTGCTTCCATGTCCTGGCTATTGTAAATAGAGCTGCAATGAACATTGTGGTACATGACTCTCTCTGAATTATGGTTTTCTCAGGGTATATGCCTAGTAGGGGGATTGCTGGGACATATGATAGTTCTATTCTTAGTTTTTGAAGGAACCTCCATACTGTTCTCCATAGTGGCTGTATCAATTTACATTCCCACCAACAGTGCAAGAGGGCTCCCTTTTCTGCACACCCTCTCCAGCATTTATTGTTCATAGATTTTTTGATGATGGTCATTCTGACTGGTGTGAGGTGATACCTCATTGTAGTTTTGATTAGCATTTCTCTAATGATTAGTGATATTGAACATCCTTTCATGTGTTTTGCAACAACATTCTTAATAGTTAAAGAACAGAAACAACACAAATGTCCATCAACCAACAGATGGATAAGTAAAATGTGACATGTCTCTAACAGAATATTATTCAGTCATAAAAATGAATGAAGTTCTGATACATTCTACAATACCAATGAATCTTGAAAACTTTATTCTAAATGAAAGAAGCAAGACACAAAAGACCACATATTGTATGATTCCATTTAATATCTAAAATAGGCAAATCTATACCAACAGATAGTAGATTAACGGTTGTCTGGGGTGAGGGAAGGTGTTAGGAGGTGAGAAATAATTGCTAATGAGTAAGTGGTTTCTTTTAGGGGGAGGAAAACGTCCCAAAAATTAGATTGTGGTGATGGTTGCACAACCCTGTGAATATAATACTGAACATTGAACTTTTCACTTTAAATAGTTAGTCATATGGTACATGAATTGTATCTCAGTAAAGCTGTTTAAAAATAAAGGAAACCAAACATCCTTCTGGAGGACGGTGAGGCTGCTATTAATTCTGACTTGGATTAGTTATGTGTGCTTGTTGTAATTACTAGAGTGACTATTAAACAAAAATAATAACATTCATATTTTCTGAACTAGTATAGGTAAGAATAGAATCAGGAAAAAGTACATAATTAATAGAAAGAGGACAAAAAAATGAAAGGAAAGAAACACAGAAAGGTGGGATGAATAGAAGGCACATAATAATTGGTTGTATATAAATATGCTAATCTGTAAGTACCTGTAATTAACATAAATGATAAAGCGCTTCAGGGAAAAGACAAATATTATCACATTTGAATTTTAAAACTCTAGCTATTTATTTATAATATATACATCTAAAACATAAGGATACAAAAAGGTTAAAAATAAAAATACAGCCCAAATATTCTAGGCAGATTTCAATCAAGATAAAGGTGGTTTAATTATATTAACATGAGACGAAATACACTTTAAGGTAAAACAAACTTACTAAATATTAAAAAGTTCAGTTCATATGCAAGGAGAAAAATAAGAGGAAAAGCATAAATTAATGAAATAGAAAACAAATTGATCAACAAACCTGAAATTTGATATATGAAACAATTACAAATTTTAAACCAAATATGTGGTGAGATTGAGCAAGACAAAAATAAAAGGCACAAATAATCATCATTAGAAATGAAAAAGAGTCAGTGTAGACATCGACAATATAACAAGATGATATTATTAACAGCCTTGTGCCAACAAGTTCAGAAATTTATATGGATGTACTATATCCCTAGGAAAATAAAAATTAACAACACAATAATTTAAAATCTGAATTGTTTTGTTTCTATTCAAGTAATGAATCCGTATGTAACTTTATACCTTCCCACAAGAAAATCTACGTACTTAGCTGATTTTGTGAACCAGTTTTACCAAATAGTCAAAGAAAAAACAATTTTCACTGTATACAAACTTTACAGAGTTATCAAGAATGATTACTTCCCAACTCAATTTATGAGACAACAAAACCTAAAAGGACAGCAAGAGAAAGAAAAACTTTAGACCTAAAAGCTAATAGCATGCAACACCGATTATGAAAGGGAGGTGGAGGTACCCGAATTATAAAATTGGGGATGAAAAATGTATAGAACTATAGATCTTATAAGCATTAAAAATAATCAGGGGATATAATAAACACGTATGCCAGTATATTCAACAATTTGGATGAAATGGACAAATTCGTTAAAAAATTTTAACTTACCAAAGCCGACAAAGAAGAAATAGAAATGGATGCTTTCAACTGGTGAATTCTATTCTAGAGAATAGAAAGAATGAGCATGTTCCAACTTCTTATATAAGACCTTGATTCCAAAACTTGACAATTATAATTGATAATTATAGATCAAGCTTCTTCTTAAACATAGATGAAAAAAATCCTTTAAAATAATTAGCAAATTAAATTTAACAATATATAAAGAAGATAATACAGCCCAACAAATTGAGGCTTATTTCAGGAATACAGGAGGTTTAACATTTGAAAATAAATTGATGTAATTCTCTAAATTGAAAGGAAAAAATCATTTTATAATGCTGATAGATTAGATACAGCAAGATTATTCGACAAAATTTAACACCCATCCATGAGAAAAAACTGTTTGCAAGCTAGAAATAGGGCTTACTTAAGTTGAGAATCCATATTTTTAAAATCCTTCAATTTCATGGTTAAATATTGTACTTTTTCTCTCTGAAATCAGTAATGAGACCAGATTTACGCTAACACCACTTCTATTAAAAATTGTATCAGAGGTTCTAGCCAATGCAATGGAGAAAAAATAAGTCATAATTATGGGAAAGGAAGTAGGGTATTATTTATAGATAATGTGATTGTATATGTAAAAAATGAAATGAATACAAAACTACTAGAATTAATAAATAAATTTAACAAGAATATTGTATACAAAGTCAATGTGCAGTACCAATTGCAATTCTGTAAACTAGCAAAAAACAAATAAGAAACAAAATTTTAAATGATGCCATTTATATCAGCACTAAAAAGCATCAAATACTCAGGAACAAATTTGAAGAAATATGTGCAATGTGTCTACACTGGAAACAATGACGCACTATTGAGATAAATTAAATGAGACCTGAATAAATGGAGTATGTATGATGCTCATGGTTCAGAAGACTCAATACAAGGATAAATGCCAGTTCTTCACAAAGTATCTCTAGATTCAATGCCATTCCAATTAAGATCCAAGCAGGTATATGTGTATGTGTGTATGCAAATTGATAAGCTGATATCTGCAAAAATTTGGAAAGGCAAAGGGCCAGGAGTCATAAAAATAAAGCTAGGAGAATTACTGTAAGATATTAAGGTTATTATGAAGCTCTCATAACTAAGACATTATAGTATTAGTGCACAGATAGACTAATAGAACAGAATAGAAAGTGTAGAAATAGACTTTCACATACTTAGCTCCTGATGTATCACAAATATGCCACCAGTAAGGAGGAAAGGATGATTTTTCCAATAAATGGTGATGGGTCAATCAGACAGCTAAATGAAGAAACATGTAACTTTATCTCTACTTATCAATATATACAAATACCAATCCAGTTAGGTAGCAAATCTAAATATAAGAAATATAACAATAAAGTTTTAGAAATAAGCACAGGAGAATATCATATCATGAATTGGGTAAAGATTTCTTAAATAGGTCACAAAAATATTAACCATAAATTAAAAGAAACTAATAAATTTTGCTATAATTAAATTAACTTCTGTTTCTCGAAAACCACTACTGCAAGAGGAAAAAGTCAAAGCACAGTAGTATTCATCTACTCAATAAAGCACATATCTCAAGAATATATAAAGAATTCTTACGAGTCTGAGGGAAAAAAAGGCAGATTTGAATAGGCATTTATGTAGTGAGAATATCCAAATGTATAATAAATATATGAAAAGATGCTCACCTTAGTAACCAAGAAGATAGAAATTAAAATCACAGTGAGATTTCACTAGTACCCACCAGAATAGCTGAAATAGAAAAAGATGGAAAATAATAAGTGTTGACAAGGATAGGGAACAGCCTGCATCCATATACATGGAATTCACCCAGTGGAATGTGAATTGGTAGAGCCAATTACATTTTGGAAACTGGTGTGACAGTATCTGTATACTTTAGCTAAACATGCATTTTAGAAATTCCACTCCTTTGTATACCCCCAAAACAAATGCATGTAGTTGTTTACCAAAGGTATGTACTAGCATGTTCATGACAACACCATTTATACTGGTTTCAAAAAGGAAACCACCAGTTGCTCATCAACAGTAGAACTTAGCTATAAATTATGGTATATTCATACAATGGAAAGTGAACAGCAATTAGAATAAATGATCTTCAACTACACACAGCTATGTAATTGAATATCACCAATATAACGTTGAGTGAAGTCAGACACAAAAGAATATATACTATATGATTCCATCTATATAACGTCCAAAACCAGAAGTCAGGACAGTGGCTATCCCTTCGAGAGAGATGTGGTGACTGGGGAAGGGGCTCTGGGATGCTTTCTTCATGCTGTTTCTGGATAGGGATGCAGTTACATGTGTGTTCATATGCTCAGGCTGTGAAATGTATCAAGTTGTAAGTGCATTGTGGTGTACTTTTCTGTAAGTATAGTCTACTTCAATAAAATATTTTAAAACATCCCTTGTATCAGCTTGTATCAAATGGATCTGTGATACAAATTTCAGGATGCCACCACTCTCAAAATGCCTTTCAACATCTATGAAGTTACTAACTGCAATGCTACTGCAGGAAAAAACAAAACAAACAGAACTAAACCAAAATGTCACAGCATCGCCTATGTATCAGCAGTGACATCAGAAACAACAGCAAGCTATCCCCACCTATCTCCCACCTTCCAAATATTGTGCAAGTTCTTCTAATGAGTGGGACAGGAGATGATTCACACCCAGGAAAATACTGCATCTGGGTCCCAGCCTCTGAAGTACTGACAAGCAAACCAGAAGAGGATTAGAATGGATGCTGAGTGCCAGTCCATCATGCCATCACAAAGAGTGAGGTACTTGTGCTCCAACACATGGACATGTTCTGGGGGAAGTTAAAAACATCAGTCTTGAGTTTAGAATAGAGGTGGTGTCTGGACTTACACCCTTGGGGACATCAGCACCTGGGAGAGGGCTAGGAATATTGGAACTGATTGTCTCACCAAAGAAAAGTAGACAGTAGGGGAAAGAATAACCCGAAAATGAGATCTTGGGCAATGCCAGCATTTCAAAGGAGCCAGAGAAAATGATCCAGCAAAGGAGATTGAAGAACACTCCAAGAAATAAGAAATAGATCTAGGAAAGAAAAAAATCAAAGCATCCAAAAAAGGACAAACATTTAAAGAAGTTCAAATATGGAAGAAGAGCCCCTGGAATTTGCTAGCGGCCAAATAGAATATTATATTTGGAAGATACTTTCTAAGTGATTATCTTCCATCTCTTCACTACTGAGATGAGGAAACTTAGGTCCCAGAGGAGTTAAGTTCATGTTGTGGGTGAAAGCATGGCAGGCTGAAAGAATCTGAAAGATTTTGGAATCTACTGACAAGCTGACCACTCTTTCACCTCTTTGAGCATCTATTTATTCAACTATAAAAAACAGCAGCTTGGTGGGAGGTTAATAAGACAGATCTACCAAGCACCTAGCAAAAAGCTGTCACATTATACCCTTAAGGGTTTGTTTTGTAATTCCTTCTTTATAAGTTCCTTGAGGGCATGGACCACTTCTGCTTTATTTCCTGTTGCATCCCCAGCATTTAGCACACCATCTGATACATATAGACACTCCATAATTATTTCTTCAATAAATTAAGGAAGTGTTGATATTGTAGCTGATTAACCAGGGTTGCAACTGACGTTTCCCTTATCCCAGCTATTTCTTTGCAGTTTTATTTGTTCCTAGAGTCCGTATGGACAGAGCAGCATCTTCTCCACCAGTTTAAAATGGTTGTAGCAAAGTGGAATGCCATCTTCTCATCTCCTAAGGACATATGAGTGGCCCCATAAAAGTGTAGTTTCATATATTAGCTGCCCCCCTGTTCAGACCACACTGTTATTTTTCCCGCATCTGTTTGCAATCATTCAGGCCACTATTCCTTGCAAGCCAGCAGAGGCTAACTGAACAAAAGGCTGCAGGGTGGTATGTGGTGTAAATTCCTCAACTCCTTGTGCTTTTCATTCAATGAAGCATAACTCAGCCCTTTAAAACAATGCAATTTCCTGATGCTCCATCAGAATTTGTAGAGGCTGTTTTGAACAGCCTTGCTGCCCTCCCCTCCACCCCCTTGAAAACAAAATGAAACAAGTGTTTAGTTCCAAATGGCTTGCATGTTGGAGAATTTCATTTGTTTTTATTTTTTGTTTGTTTGTTTTTATGGCACGCAAAGGCCAGTGGGAGTTGTCCAATAGGACACACCGAGTCTCAGGTCTCGACATCATGGACCTATCATGAGCCCCATTCTCACCATAAAAGAAAGCTGAAAGAATGTCTGAAAGGATGAATTCTGGCTCAGAAAGCCACAGACTTTCAGAGTTAGAGACAATGCACAAGATTATCTAGTGGACCCTCTTTTCCCTACAGAGTAAACACTGAAAACAAGTGATATGAAGAACTTGCCCACAGTCTTTTGAGGCTGAACAAAATTTAGTATCCCTTTGATCTAATGCTTCTTCCTTTCATTTAAAAATGGTGTAGATTTTAAGAGAAATATAATCCACATGCTTCTGACTGAGTTACATTCACTGCATCCAAAAATCAATTTGTTTGAGCCTGTCAGGACTCAAGCCACCCTCTGAGCTTCTTTGCAGGCATTTCAGACTCTTGGAAGTGTGAAATGGTATTTTTGCCATGGCAAAGTAAAATCACTTTGAACTAGGGCTTTAGTAATGTCTGTGTGAGAGAGAGAGAGAGAAAAAGAGAGAGAGGGAGAGTACTAGCCAAGGAAAAAAAGAACAGGAGGGAGAAAATAAGAATTAGCACCTAAATATTATCTTTTTCTAAGGTTAAGCTATGTTTTCTTGCTCCCATTGACGGCTAATAAAGTCTGGCATGAGCTGCTGTGCCTCCCAACTCAACGTGAGGAAAGGAGATCCCTAAGAGTTGGAATGTCCATTCCCAGATACACCTGATCAGGTAAAAAGAAGTGACCATCTGATTACTGGAATATGTTGATGTTGCCACAGCCCTCTGTGGAATCCTCTCCCTTAGAACGTGGGCTCACACCATCTCTTCTTCCCTCTGAGTTCACTTCTCCATCGTCACAAACCCTGTGTAGGCTCCAGAGATAAGCAATTTCCTCTATCTGTCCTTCTGGAACTTAGAAACAATCAGCCCAGCTGAACTGTGTTCGTTCTATTATAAATAGAAATGGTGGTCAGCCCCTCACAGAATACACAGAGTCTGAAGCAGAGATTGACTCTGTGAATTTTATTAGGTACAGTAAAAGCAATTTAGAGGGGCTGATGACCAGGAAAGATGGGCATATGAAGGGACTTGTGTCAGGAGATAAAGTGAATCAGGCACCAAGGGACATTACAGTGACACCAACACCATGCTGTCCTTCCCGCTGCTGAACTCCCTAATCCCATATTGCCTGGTGTGAACATTTGTTCATTATCACCAAGCTATCTATCAATGCCTGGGGTTGAGAGACCCACTTCCAAGTAGTATGTGGCCTTAAGAAAAAGTGATTGGATTTCTCCATTTCATCCACACACTTCATAGACACGACCATATCTGGGCCTCTTTTCCTCTTTAAAGTCCTCCTGATTTCACCTGGACACACATCTAAGTATGGGGAGGGGAGGGGAGAAGAAGGTGATGTGATGGGTGCCCAACATCTGCTAGAGTGGTACTTCTTGGAGGTGGTTCTGTTCAGAAAGGGAACTATTGTTCTCAGGTGTAAATGGAAGAATAAAGACTAGCTCAGTGGGAGAGCCCACACATGAGGGGTTACCTCACTACAGCTTTATCTCCACGGGGATGAGATCATCAGCGGAGAGGTCAGCTCTAAGGCGGGTCCAGCCTCCAGTTTCAAATGAGGGCACAGGAGATGCCAAGCACACAGTAAAGAAGAGGGCTCCACGGTTCCACAGGGGCAGCTGGGAAGGGTCCTCTGTCTCCCATTTCTTTACTTCTAGACTAATATTTGGTCCCTAGTCAAGCAGTTTTCTCACTCTGGACACTATTAACACTTTGGGCCAAATAATTCTATGTCTGGGGGACTGCATTGTTCATTGTGGTGTGTTTAGGAGCTTCCCTGGCCTCTATCCAATCGATGCTAGTAGCAAAACCCCTCAACTCTATGACAATCAAAAATATCTCCGGATATTGCCACATATACCCCGGGGAGTAACATTGTCTGGCCTGAAGGGTTCACGTGTATTTTATAGGGTCCACCAATGACCTGCAGTCTAGACCAAAAGCTGCAGTCTGCACCTTCAGGCCAAAACCAGTTTCGACCCCTTCCTATCATTCCCATCATGCTGGAAGGTCACCCAGAGCCCAGGCACATTCATGCCAGAGCGCTCACTCTGCTCTCCCTTTGGAGAATGAAACAAACAGAGATGGGGAGAAAGGAACAAGAGAGGAAGCAAAGTATTTAAAAGTAAGTAGAGTCTGGGGATGGGAGAAAACACATATTCCTTTCTCTCTCTCTCTTTTCCCTCTCTCTCTCTTAAATAAAGCTCCTGGGCTTTCTCAAGTCAGCCTCCGTCTGAATCTGGTTTTCATTTGCACACCGCCTCAACCATGAGCCGAGCTTCTTCTCATAGATAATTTGACTTGATTACTTTCTGAAAGGGGAACAGAGCCGGAGTAGCCCTGTGTTCATTTACTTGTCACTCCCAGCATTGCCTTAATTTGGGTTGAACTGCACCTCCCCCTCCCAGGAATGACCCTGAGATGGGCTCAAACTTCCCTGGGGAAGAGCTGCTGGGAGGAGCTGGGTGGTCATTTCTGCCCAGTTAGGCAGGCAGGGCCTTGGACATAGAGTGCTGACACCATTTGACAAAAAAAGACCAATAGTTTAACAAAAGGCTGAAGAAGCAAATTCCTCACCGGGAAGGATTTGGGCTTTTCTCCTTGATATCACCACAAGCTAAAATATAAAATAAAACTCAGGGATAAATATCAAATTGTTGGTCTTTCCTGGTGGCACAGTGGTTAGGAATCTGCCTGCCAATGCAGGGGACATAGATTCGAACCCTGATCTGGGAAGATCCCACAGGCAGTGGAGCAACTAAGCCCATGAGCCACAACTACTGAGCCTGTGCTCTAGAGCCCGCAAGCCACCACTGCTGAGCCCGCGCGCCTAGAGCCCGTGCTCCACAACAAGAGAAGCCACCACAATGAGAAGCCGCGCACCACAACGAAGAGTAGCCCCCGCTCGCCACAACTAGAGAAAGGCCGTGCACAGCAACGAACACCCAATGCAGCCAAAAATAAATTAATTAATTAATTTTAAAAAAAACCTTCAAATTGTTGATTTTGTGAACATAAGAACTCTGGGTTGTACTCTTTTTTTCCTCTTTCCAATATCTGGCACAGCACTGAACACATAAAAGTGCTCAATGAATATGTGTTAATTTATTGTCATAATGGGTAGACTCTATTCTGATGAGACTGCATTACGAGTGGTGTTACTTTCTCCCGAAAGATATATACATGTTGAGATTATTCATATTTTCTTATATTGTACTGAAATATTACTGGGCCAGATACTTTGAAAACACTAAATGCTCTGTGATGATTGCACTGCATAATTCTGTAATTCTGTTTATTTCAAGTCTACCTTTCTTAAAGGGCTTACCTCAAGCCCTTCTACATTTCTGTGCAGCTTTGTGAAAATCCTGGTTGTCAATTAATTCTTCCTTTTCTAATTGCTAGCAGGTTTGTTTTCTACAGGAGAGATGGAAACCTGACAACATGTATTTTTCAGTCAGTAGATTGGTTTAAGGTTTTCCTTTTATTTTTATTTTATATTAATACCTTTTCTCAATGACTATCCTCTCCAGGTCTTCTCATGGCTACACACCTCCCAAGCCTTTTGTCTAATGCTTCACATACTTGCATTTCCTGCCTGGCTCTTGTTTGAAATGTCCTGGTTTGGTGCAGAACATAGAATGCTTTGGATATATACATCCACATTAAATTGCCATTTCTGTTGTTAAAAATAGTCAACAATCAGTCATTTCATGCAGTTCAACCTGTAATATACTGTTCCTTCCTCCTTTGAGACTAAGCATGGATTCTATTAACTCTTTACTTCATACCTAGGAAGTGGCTCGATTCAAGATTCACAACAGGTGCTTAAGCGTTATTGCTTGATTAAGGCTTCAATGTCTTTAACTTTAGAAAAAATTTGGTGGATTGAGATTTTAAATTTGGGCATTTGCGTGAGAAGGAGTAGAAAAGAGTAGCCAAAAGCTTAGGATTGGGGATCAGACATGTTTTGATTTGAGAACCAGTTCAAACACTGTGTGTCCTTGGGTAAGTGATTTGGTCTCCCTATGCTTTGGTTTCTTCATCTATAAAGTTCAAACAATAATAACGATATTGATCTCACACAGTGTGTTGTGTGAAAGAGATTAATGCAAAACTTTACACATAATTAGCACTTGTTATATGCCAGTTGTCATTACCGTCATCATAAATATTACTATTAAGAGTTAATTATGAAACAAGAAGACAAATAGAAACATATAATGGAAGCAAAAACTCTGTCTCTTAAAAAACCAAAAAAAGAGTGACAAAGAATAAAACATTCTTGTTCCACAAAGCTGTGTGTGTGTGGTGTTGTGAGTGTTTATTTGTATGTCTTTGCATCTATCTATAAGAGTGTGTGTGTGTTTTATGTTGGGAGCATATGTATGGGAGTGGTTTCTTGCATTCATATTTTAGTTTTACATGTTACCTCAATTTGACAACTGAAAAGAACCAGTGAGGTTAAGTATTATAGGGAGAAGGAACTCATGGTTGAGAAATAGCCAGCCTTTGTCACATTCTGTTGGCTCAAGTTTGTGAAAATTAAGTACAGGAATGTTGCTTTCTTTCTTTTTTTCTTCTGGCACATGGAAAGGCCAAAGCTCAGAGCTGTTGGAAGTGACAACCCAATTAATCAGTCTCTGTGCTTCAAATTAGGTGTTGAACCTGCCTGTGATGGTGAAATTTTTAAATTACCCCTTTGTCCTCAGTAGCACCAAAGTGAAATTCTTGTAGGATCGCTTGCTTCTTTGGCACTTGGTATCTGACCAGCAAGAATGTAGGCAAAAAGTTCTTTTGAGCGAGGCCAACCTGTGTATTTGTTTCCTCTGAAAGAAAATATAAAAGATGTAATGTTACAGAAACACAGCCAGTTTATCAAACTATATGGTCCTGGCAGGTATCTCTCCACAAACAAGTGAATCTAAGTAGACTTATAAATGTTGACTCCTTCTTTACAATGGTGGCAGAAAGGAGAATTTATGATGTTCACAGACTCTTAGAATGGGGAGCAGTGAGAAATCTTAGAATCCTATTCAAATCTCCTTCCCTTCCACGCCCCAAACTTTTTACCAGATAATAAAATGGAGAACAAGAAGGTAAAACTACATGTCAAAGATAATATAGACAGATACAGTTAGAATGAGAACCGTGATCTCTTACTTTCCAGCCCTAGGTCCCTGCATCTTAATGGAGCCTCCCACAGCAGAGACCTGTGAATTCTCTTTCTCCATCAACTTAAAGCTACATCCTGCCTAGTACTTCCAAGCACTTTATCTAATTTTTTCCTGACTACATTACTGTGAAATAGATTGGACAAATATCACTGGCATTTTATGCATAAGGAAGTAGAGATTCAGAAATATTCAGGGGCTTAGTCCATAGGTGCAAAAAGTTGAGCCTCCTACTCAGGTCTCCTAAGTCCAAATCTATTTTGTTCTAGGACGGAATGAAATTATTCCAAAAGATACATGACAGATAACAGCTGTTAAATAATTTTTCTGAAGTTATACAGCCATCTCAGATTAAATTGCTTTTCCCTGGAACATGAGTGACTGATAATCAAGGTCTTTTGATTGGCCTGGCCTGCCAATGACTTGCTCTGTGAGTTCTTGTCATTTAGTATATACTTGAGAACCTTGCTGGATACTGGATGTATATTTAAAATTTACCCCATTTGAAATCTATGAGTTAAATAACACTAATCCAATTTTTCAGATGAGGAATTGAAGCTTTGTGAGAACAACAAACTGCTCCCATCATATTGCTAATGAGCCAACGTAGAGCATAAGGCAAGTGATTTGGGATCTTGTAGCTATTTATGGCTGTGTACATATGGCTGGACTCCAGGCCTGGCCTGGGTGCAAGGCAAAAGAAATTCAAGAAAAGTGGAATTAAAACCCAGATCTGCCTCCTAAAGTCCATACTGTTTCTTCTTCTGCCAATTCCTCCACAGTAAAGTTTCCTCCTGACCTAAAGCTTCTTCTCTGAATAGGAATCACAGGGCCCATTTTCCAAACCCGTTGACCATCTTTACAGATAATATATGTTCATGAAATAATAGTTACAACCCTCTTGAAGACACATTGCCTTATTACTGCTACACTCTTGACTTCATTTATTTAACCTCTCTCTAAACTGCATAATTTGCCTTATTTCCCACGTGAGCATTATAGTGTGAGTGTAAGTAGAAGTTAAAAACAACACAGTCCTCTGTAGGATAGTGAATTGGATCATCAAAGTCCAATTTAGAAGGTAATTTTCCAAAGACGTGCTTTCTTTAAAACCAAGAAAGAAACCTCTGCTGGGAATAAATTCAACTGCAAAAAAGCAGCTTCTAATCCCAATGAGATAACCCAGGAGCAATTTAGCTTCCCAGAGGTTCTGATTAACCTATTGGCTTTGTTTTCTCCTGGCAAAGGGCAGAAGCAGAGCTGGGTTGGGTCAGTCTGCTTTGCCTTAGTTCTGTGGTCCTCTTTGACTCATGCCTGGTTCACTGCCTTCTTTCTCTAACTCCCTCCAGGGCAATAGCCACTAGACTGCTTTCCCAGCTGAGCCTCTTAATAATTCTTGAGCACCTGATGGAGAGCCCCTGGTGCCCTGCTCCATGCCCAGCAAAGTCATCTTGGTAGCTCTGCTACACCGTCTCATGACTGTCCTTTGCAGCCTGTTTGACCTCTCCCCCCCATGCCTCTAGAAACAGGAACAAAGCATCATTCCACATGGATATAGGGTAGAATTTCCCGAAGTGGGTACTCTGGATACTATCTCCTTCTACGGTCACCTTCTCGGTCAGTATTTGAGAAACACGACATACTCTACTTCTTGTCTCAGAGATTAGCACTGCATACTAGCATATTAAACAATATGAGAAATTCTGCAGTAGAGAAATCTGTTTGGTTTCATTCAACCCACTTGAATTCTCAACTTTCTTGACCATGGCACTTGTGTTTTCCAGTGAACACTAATTAACATCTTTAGCATTGGTTGTTCACGGAACATACTTTCCAAAAAATGCCAGATGAGGGAATTTCTTGTTTTACCTAAGAGCTCTCTTTATTCCCAAATTTCAAGTGCCTGACTAAATTGAAGATGCCCTCAGAGGCAACAAAGCCCCAGATGAACCCTCAATCAAAGCTCTTACAAACTCACATTCCCTTTGCTGGTACTATCTCCAGTGTGCTAACACTAAAATGCCATTCAGGTCTTGGTTCAAATACTTAAATACACAATGAGCTCTTGCCTGATACCCCTGGCTTATGTCCCATTATAAGGAAAAAAAATTGCTGGAAGGATGTAGTAATATACACTGAAATGGGAACTGTCTTAAGATTGAGTGAGATTTATATTGTCTTATTTCTTTCTGTGTTTTCAGAATTTTCTATAATTACTTTTGAAACAGAAAAAAAAGAACCTCTTAAATAAAAAGAGGAAAAGAAGTTTCCAGAAAACACTTGTTGATCTCTTTGAAGTACTCATTTTTAACTTCTCCACTGTCTCCATATATCTTGCCTGTCCCCTTTCAAAGCCAATCCATAAACTTTATGAGATTCATTGCTTTTTAAAATTTTATTTGCTTTTCATTCCGTGTAGAAAAATCTGCAGATGTTTCAACTTTGCACACTTACTCATGCCATCTGGTGTTCTAAAACTTCACCCAAATGGTGTCTCTTGACCCAAGGGATTATTGTCCTACAACCAAGCCAGCATTGCCCTCAACATGCCTTGCCTCAAGTGAAAACAAGGTATGGTTTCTACCTACATCTTGTGTTTCATTTGTTGTAGTATATGCCTGCTCCTCATCTGTCGAAAACAGAGCTGTGTAATTTGACTTGAGGTGAATTTTTAAAAATTCAATTCATTACAACATATTTATTTAAGTGGAATATCCCTCTACCAAGTTCTGGATTAAAAATAGAATGTTCTGGACCATTCACCAAGTAATCAAGTAACCACATGACCCTAATAGTAAGAAGTCCAGAAGTTCAATATATCCAAGTATAACACCCCCAACCCCACCCCCATTATGTGCTCAGTGTTTCTATAATGCTTACAGATGTCTTAAGCTGGGAAATTAAATCAGATTCAATCCTCTTTTCATGATCTTTATGCAGCAGCAGAGCACTGGCTGGTGAGCAAACAGTGGCCATGGCAACATTAGCAACATCTTTGTATCTTGTACCAGACATGTGCTACCTCACTACTATCCCCACAGTACTGAGTCTTCACTTAATGAAATACCCCACTTAATGAAGGTGCTTTAGCTGAACGGTTAGACTCTGAACCTAGAAGTCCAATTTCCATACATTCTGAGAGCTCTCAGATTGTCCAGGGCCCTCCTGGATGAACTTTGCTCAAACTGCTGCCCCCAAATTGGAGAGATCAGTGGAAACAGACAATCATGGCTTACCAGAGCAGCCATGGAACAGACATTTACCTCTGGAGTGAGTATCATGGTGGGAGGATTTACGCCGTTATTAATGCATTTTTAGAGGTTCAGTATATAATCTTGAGAGTTAAAAACTCCAGGTGCTCCAGTCTTAGGGGAATCACCACACGTTCATGAGTTTTACCTCCAGGTGCCCCACCAGGCTGTTAGGGTGAAGAATTGAGAAAAATTCCCCCGCTGCTTCCTTCAGAAGCAAGAGACAAGTAACCATTTTGAAATAAGCCCAGAGCATACTGTTTTCTTTATCAAAAGCCTGCCTTCAAGGGAAATTGTTTCATCAGAGCCTAACCACCTTGTGCTTTACAAGAGCCTAACCAACCAAAGGAAAGGGAAATACCTAACTTAAGCCAACTCTAGCATTCCATATGGGGAACTAGAAACACCCAACTGCATTCCTCTCCAGCTTCCCTGTGTCACTGAAGGAGGAGAGAGACTGAGAAACACTGTGAAGATCACAATAGGCCCACAGGCTCACTAAAAGACTGAGACCTAATCACAGGACTAAAGAAAATTTCCCCTTCCCCACATTTACTACCATATCAGTAGGGTTCCAGTATAGTAACAGGTATTGTAAATAAAAGAAGTACAAGTCTCAG
This sequence comes from Pseudorca crassidens, assembly GCF_039906515.1. Taxonomy (NCBI): domain Eukaryota; kingdom Metazoa; phylum Chordata; class Mammalia; order Artiodactyla; family Delphinidae; genus Pseudorca; species Pseudorca crassidens. The sequence goes on from NC_090304.1 coordinate 103,799,342, forward strand.
AACGTATTTAAAAAAGTTCCCAGGAAATCCCAAAGACATAAAAAGGAAAAAAAAAAAAAAAGAAAAAAACAAGGACACCATAGAAAAGCTTAGCCTCTGACAGCTGTAGCTACAGTAAACTGTTAACACAGTCTAACTTCTAGCCTCTAAAACATAAGACCTCATAAATGCAGGCCTATCTCCCTCAGTTCCTTTTACCCAATAATTTGCATCCAGTAATCAACAAAAATTTACAAGGCACACTAAAAGACAAAAAACACAATTTGAAGAGTTAGATCAAGTATCAGAACCAGACACAGATATGGCAGAGATTTTGAAGTTATCAGAAGGAGAACTTAAAACACCTATGATTCATACGTTAAGGACTCTAAGGAAAAAAGTGATGAAAAAGTGACATTCAAGAACAGATGAGCGATGTAAAAAAGACAACTGGGTACTCTAAGAAAGTGTCAAAAGGAAATGCTAGAAATCAAAAACACTAAAAAAATGAACAATGCCTTTAATAAGTTCATAAGTAGAATAGACATGACCTAGGAAAGAATCAGTGAGCTTGAAGATATATCAATAGAAACTTCCCAAACTGATAATCAACAAGAAAAATTTCTTTTTAAAAGAGGCAAAATCCAAGAACTAGGGGACAATTAAAAATATGTAACATCTGTGTAATGGGAATACCAGAAGGAGAAGAAAAGAATTGAGAAGTTATAATGGCTGAGAATTTTCCAAAATTAATGATAGATATCAAACCATAGATGCAGGAAACTCAGAGAATATCAAGCTGGATAAATACCAAAAAAATAAATAAATAAAGTACACTTACGCATACAATATTCAAATTGCACAAACCACAAACAAGGAGAAATCTTCAAAGAAGCCAGAGATAAGGGTGGGCATACTTACCCTTGGAGAAAGAAGTTTAAACGTTTCATTGAACTTTTTGTTTAGAAACCATGCTAGCAAGAAAAGCATGCAGTGAAATAGTTAAACTGTTGAAAGAATTTAAACTGTAGACCTGCCTTTCAGGCATGATTAAAAGTTCTTCAGAGGAAAGGAAAATGATATAGGTCAGAAATTTGGATCTTCACAAAGAGAATTCTAGGAAAATAAAGGCAAAATAAAATCTTCTATTTAACTTATTATTAGTCTAATAAATGCTTGCTTAAATTAATAATAGCAACAATCTAGAGTGATTATGGCATACATATAAGTTAAATAAATGACAGCAATATTATAAGGGATGCAAAGAAACAGTAGGATACTCAATTATAAGTAGACCAATTATAAGTAGGAATACTCAATTATACCCACACTACAAAGTGGACAGTGTTATTAGGAAGTGGACTTATATTATTGTAAATGTATATTGAAAACTCTAGAGCAATTTAAGATTTAATTTTTTAAAAAAATTAATCGATATGCTAAGAGAATAGAAAAATTAGAATAACTTTTAAAAAGTTCAAATAAAACCAGAGAAGTCAGAAAAAGAGTGAAAGTTTAAAAAAAAGAGTAACAAATAGGAAAATAGTAAGCAATACAGTATATATTAATCACTATATCTATGGTCACTATAGGCAAGATCAATATATAAAAATCAGTTGTATTTCTATATACTAGTAATGGACAATTCAAAAATAAATTAAAAGACCAATTCTACTCACAGGAGAATAAAAAAGATAGAACTACTTAGGAATTAATTTAACAAAAGAAGAACAAGATTTGTACACTTACAACTATAACATATTGCTGAGAGAAATTTAAAAATCAAAATTATTGAAATTCAGAAATCAAAATTCCATACTGTAAACTTCTATATTATTAAGATGACAGTCTTCCACTTGATTTATAGATTCAATGTAATCCTTATCAAAATTTCAGCAGGATTTCTACAGACATTGACAAGCAAAGGAATCAGAATAGCCAAAACAATTTTGCAAAAGAAGATCAAAGAGGCAGAACCTATAATTCCAAACTGTAACACTTACTATAGTGTCACTGCAATTAAGACAGAGTGGTACTGGCATAAAGATATACAATTATACCAATGGAACAGATACCCACCAATAGAACAGAATTAAGGGTCCATAAATAAACTCTTACATTTATAGTCAGTTGATTTTTGACAAGGGTTCTATAGCAATGAAATGAGTAAAGAGTCGTCTTTTTATCAAATGATGTTGGGACAATTGGATATTCATAGGCAAAAGAATGAATTTAGATCCTTACCTCAAAGCATACATAAAAAATTAAATAACTATGTATCTTGAATATGATTTAAAAGTATAAAACTTTTGCTGTAAAACATAGGGAAAATATCTTTGTGACCTTAGGTTAGGCAAAGACACGAAAAGCAACATCCATAAAAGCAAAACTAATTAAATTAATTCATTCATTCATCAAAATGAATCGTATTCTAGTTATAAGGAAGGCAGAAAGAGAGTGGAGGGAGAACTCCTTACCTTGAAAGGTACATTTTTACTAGGCTTCCATTGGAGGAACTGAAATGCATGGCCACACTTAACTGCAAGTGTGGTTGACACACGTCTTTGGCAGGGAAGTTTTGTGCCCAGATAAAACTCAGAGATCTATTTACTGCTGAAAAAAAGGGAGAATGTATTTATTTGTTCTAAATACTTACTGTTCCTCTCTACTGGACTCATCCCTACAGAGTTTTCCCTGCACCATTACAGCTGACCTGACATATGTTTTGTTTGAGCAGATGCTGTAACACTCTAAAGCAGATGCTATAAGGTGCTTTCCCTAACACATGAGGTGTCTGGTCTCTATAGGGACTGCTCTTTCAGTGTGGGTCCTGAAATGAAGACATGGTACAGAGCCAGTGCACACCAGAGCCCATATGTATGTGACTAAGGAATTAATCATTTTTATTACAAGCCACAGAGCTTTGGAAGTCACTTGTTTCTGCAGCAAACTAAGACATGCTACATTATGCTTAGACTGCTGTATTGACAACTAGCAGTCTCTGCCATACTCCCCGAAACACAAACTTTAGTTTGTTTTTTTGTTTGTTTTTCTTTAGCTAGTAAACATTCATCAAACATGAACTATGTGACTGGTATTTTGGGGCACAGGAAACTATATGCATAGTAGGTATGTAGTTAATAAACAATAATCATAAAAAGTATTTACAAATAAATAAGAGAAAGATTCATTCTCCAATAGCAAAATGGATAATATACATGGGAAGGCACTTAAAAGTAAACAAATAAATGAATAAAGAAGTAAATAATAAAAGCCAATGGTCTGGGCTTCCCTGGTGGCGCAATGGTTAAGAATCTGCCTGCCAATGCAGGAGACATGGGTTCAATCCCTGGTCTGGGAAGATTCCACAGGCGTGGAGCAGCTGGGCCCGTGAGCCACAGCTGCTGAGCCTGCGCTCTAGAGCCCGCGAGCCACAACTGCTGAAGCTCACGCACCTGGAGCCCATGCTCCGCAACAAGAGATGCCACCACAATGAGAAGCCCGTGCACCGCTGCGAAGAATAGCCCCACTCACCGCAACTAGAGAAAGCCCGTGTGCAGCAACAAAGACCCAACACAGCCAAAAATAAATAAATAAATAAAGCCCCCCCCAACAAAAAGCCAATGGTCTATAAGTTTATAATGCATGTTTAACGGTAAAACATGAAAATTATCTCAACAATATGTGTTTTTTCAATCAAATTAGTGCAGTTTGCAGAGCCATAAATTAGATAGGAATGTCTGTAATCCTTTAGCTCTAGTGAGTTTAACTAGAACCCCCCCAGGGTCTAGTAATAAAATGCAGACTATGGAATTGTGTTGCTAGCAGTAGACCTGGCAGCCTCCCTCCCGCTCCTACTCCTGCTTTATTCCAGGATGCTTTTTCTTAGGGTTGACTTCCTAAATTATTTCACCAGTTGTTTAAGAGTCAGCAGCTTCCAACAGAAGTGCTTAGATAGTTTTAGTTAAAATTCCTTGTTTCCTCTCATTCTCCCTAGTCAGAAACATCATAAATTCTTTTGCCACTCTGTCAGGGATAGGTGTACAGACTTGGTGATACAGACCTGGGACTCACGTACAAAACATGGGAATTGATTTGATAAATAATCTGGCCCTTACAGCTTGATAAGTGGAGCTTGATAGTTAGGGGAAGTAAGGCCATTCCCAGCAATGGCTGACAGACAGTGTCTATAAGCACTGTGGACATCTACCTATGTCCTCCATGGCAGAGGTTGGAAACCAGAATACTCAGAGTGATTTAGAGCTAGAGAAACTTCAGAGGCAATATCCACAGATATCTGAGATTTTAGAGGGACTCTGGAGCAAAGATCCATGGCTGGGATGATTCTATATTACACCTCAAATAAAATATCCATCAGTTCTATGTAACCATCATCCTCCCAGCTCATCCTTCCCAGCTGAATAATTATTAAATAGATATTGGAATGTTATACAACAAACTCTTCAGAAACATCATTTATTTTCAACAAAATGGAAAAGACCCCTAAACTAGACCTCTAACTTCCTAGGCAAATAAGTTCCCCTCTAAGGCATCTTTCAAATACTTATGATTATTTTGTGATACTTACATGGCAAAGGTGAGTGCTGAAGAATGATTTGAGGAATCTGGGGAAATAAGCAGAAAGGGGAATTACAAAATTATTTGGAGTTTAGTAGAATTCAAGATTACTCTAAACCATTGCAAACCCCATGTTTACAGTTTGGTAAGGTCTGTATGTAGATTTGAGGAGCTGATATGCACCCCGGGGAAAGTACTTCCAAGCTTTCCACTGGGCGTTACAACAACCGTGGTTAACTGACCAGCTTTACCTCTGTGGTTTTTAAGATATGCTCAGTCCTGTGTATTTCTACTGATAGTTCTTCCTGAATGCTCCATTTCCAGGGTTCTGTGCCTCCAGTTTTGTTCTTACTCATCCATCCATCCATCCATCCATCCATTCATGAATTCATTTAGCACTCAATAGACAGTTTAGCATAATAGATAAGACCTTGGACTCTGGTACCAAATTTCTTGGGTTCAAATTTTGACTCCAGCATTTATAAGCTCTGTGACATTTCACTCATTACTTAATCTTTCTGTGCCTCAGTTTCCTCATTTGAAAAATGTTGATAAATTGCTTACCTGATAGAATTGCTGTGAGGATTAAAAAGAATAGTACCTGGAATACAATTTTTACCATATAAGCATTAATTTCATTGTGAGCACCTACTCTGGCAAACGCCCTGTAGAGACAGACACGGAGGACACATAGGTAACCAACTTGATCCTGTTCTCAGGGAGCAGTTGTAGAGAGAAGATGGGAACACACATAGATGTAACATTAGGTAGAAAGTGCTTATCACAAGAGAGATATAAATAGGGTAATATGTGGTTAAGACAAGGATGAGGTGATTTTCAGCTGGGACAGAGAGGCTCCATGAACAAATGAAAAGGTGATGTGGAAAAGAACAACTTGGCCTCCACATTCTCCAAACTCAGCTGTCTAAGTGGGCTTCAGAGACCTCCACTGCCCAACGCACATTCAAGTGAACAGTGAGTTGCCTTTTGTGATGAGAATGGTAGGAAGCAAGGTTTTCCACCTTCTAAACTCAGGGGTTCAGCACACACACACACCTAGAAAGGTTGACCAAGGAGCTGGACTGAGCACAGCTCTCAAGGATTCTAGTAAAGACCCTGTGTGAGGGGTCCTGGAGGAAGAGGGCAAGCCTCCCAGGGGTCAGCCATCCTGAGCCTTTTGCTTTAAGCTTCTCAAACTAGACTTGCTTTTTCTCCTCGAGGCATGCTCACAGGTGCCAAATGTTCTCGCCCTTCCTCTTCACCAGGCCAACTATAACTCAATTCACTTTATCCTGGTCCTGGAGTCCATCTCTTCCCTGGGGTTGGTGCTCCCGGACCACCCAAACTTTTCCTTCCATAGTGCTTACCTCACCTGTTGTTAGCAATTATTTAATCCCCACTCTTCCCCACTTGAATACTAGCTACATAAGGGTAGTAACCGTCTCCCCTATTCATTCGCTCTTTGGTGCTCAACAAATGCTTGTTAAATATTAGCATGATGAGTGAGCACAAGATAAAACAATCTGGCAATATTCAGGTGTTTAACCTTTCATGTTAGCTGCCTGAAGATTGCTGAAGAGTGGCCATTCTGACTATAGAAAGGGTGGGAGTCGGGGGGGACGTGGGACCCAGACTATGCTAATTATAATATCCCTATTCCTGTTTCTATGAGAATTCTTCCTGGTAGTTTCTGCTGGAGAAAACGTCTTTCTCATTTGACTGTGGAGCATTAAAAATATAATCTCAGAGCTGAAAGAAGACAGAATAAATCTATCACCAGGGAGGGTGGAATAAGAAGTAGGGAGGCAGGAAGAGGAAGATGGTTCAGATTCTAGTTTTTAAGATCTCTGAAAGCTGTTCTGTTTTTTGGATTCATCCCTAACATCCTTTTTTTCTCAAACTGGTTTGTGTTGCGTTTCTGTAAAGCATGTCTGACAGAACCCTAACTGTAAACACATTCAGCATGACTTTGTGCTGCATAAAGATACATAAATGTCAACTATTTGTTTGGCTACAAAGCCAAATCCATGGTGGAGAGAACAGAACCTTGAAAAACAAATACAGTTTAGTTTGGCTGAATCCATTTTTTGAGCTCTTTCATTTACCTAGGTTTTCTGTTTTGTTTTTTAAAAACATCTAATTATTTCAAAAGAGAATCCCACTACCAAATACAGACACATTTAGATGCCAGTAGGGGCAGCAGTGGCCAGAGTATGGACTACAGACCAGACCTGTGATGTGGGAAATAAAAACAAACTCCACCCAATTTCTTTAAGGGTATCTAACACAAGATTTGATACTCTTTATTAAATTGCTATTTACTAAGATAGACTTCTCAGACTTTTTTGAGCAGCAATACTGGCATGGCTTCAAACCAGGTGCACTGAGAAACTCAAAGAAATGTGAGACCTTTGCTGTTCAGAGATCCTCACAATTTAGTTGGGGGAGAATAGGCCATAAACACGGGGGAAATTAAACAGCCATAAAATAAAAATACTAGTTCAATAATACAATTCAAGAGAGAGGGCAGCGTGTATCACTGCCAAGAGACTAGGGCAGGTAGCATTATAGGAACTCAGGAGATGCCAAGTCACCTCAAGCTGGATCAGGAGAAGAAGCTGGGCTTAAAGTCAGAGGAGGCTGGAATGGGCAGCTCTAGACCTGACTGTCGAGGAGTATGAGGCTGTGGGGATGCATGGCTCCTAGGAGGAAACATAACAATAGTAATAACAATAAAAATGAGTAATAATAACTAACATCTTTAGAATGCTACACAGGCACTACACTCTGCTGACCACTTCACATGCATTCTTCTTTTATTCTCACCACAGCTGTAAATGGCGTATAGAAAGATCATCTCACTTTACAGATGTGAAAATTGAGTGTCTCTGGGTTCTCCAGTTTGTGAGTGAAATAGTCAGCCTCCAGCCCAGGTCTGCGTGACTCCAGGACACATACCATAGGCTATGGTGCTGGAGAGCACGGGTTTGAAGCCGGGCGGATCCGAACGTGAGTCCAGATCCACTGTCTCTGAGATCCAGTGGTAATCTTGGGCAAGCAGCTTGCTGTGAGTGGGTGTGTTCATACCTGCCTCCCAAAGGAGCCAGCTGGGTAGAGTCAGGGCTGCTCACGGAAGCGCCTGACGTGCAATAGGTACATGATACAGGCAGGGCTTCTCCATGTTCGTGCATTGCCAGGTCTCCTGCTGACCCTCTTTTAGCCAAATTGACAATGTTTTTCACTTTAACCTCCATCTGGGGGGCCAGACTGAGTTGTCTCTCAGTGCCCCTTCCAACCCGTTAGGGTTCAGGCTTTCCGTGGCCATCTGGGCGGGGAGCAGGCAAACCTCAGAAGACTAATTTCTGACCTGGCTTGCCTCACCCAGGCGACCCTTCTGACGGTGTATTTGGGGGATGCTTACAACTCCTTCCCTCTTCCTCCACCCCATCAACATGCCAGCACACCTTTTAAAATGCCCTCACATCCCACTCCCACCAGACAGCCTAGCAGCCGAGCTAATTAATGATCTGTCTGCCCCTTTTCAGTCTAAGTGTGCACTCCCAGTGGTTTAAAGGAATGGGGAGTGGGGAGGACTTAGGGCTTCTGGGACTTGACCCCAATGCTGTCTGAACTTCAAGAGTCAAAGCAAATCCCAGGGAAAAATGGCAGGTTCTGTTCTAACATCAGCCCCCAATCAATACGGTACAATTTCATAGCTCATTATCCCTGTGCCAGGGCACAACTGGGGAGGGGCTGGGGACAGTGATGGAGGCTGGGGGGAGGGGCCAGGGGAGAATCATATGGAAGCAATTAGTGGAGCTTTCATTCAAAAAAGCATTAAGGTGCTTGTAGCATTGAAGCCCAAGTGACCCCTAGGCTGGGACCATAATTCACCAACACTTAATACCATTTACTCTGCAGATGTGCATTTTATACAGAAATATCAGCTTACCACTTTGAAAAATTAACCTATTGAAGGCTGTCAAATACTGACGCCCTCATGGGGGTATTATATAATGTCTGCATAGCGCTCGGTTTCGCCTTTTACCCGCAGAATCAAGGATGCCTGGGTTAATTGGGAAATGAGGTGAATAACAGCGGGTGGAGAACGGTAGAGCAATGAAGACAAGTAGAAATGTGGGTTTTCCTAAGGAGAATACAGTCTTCTTTCTAGTTCCAAAACACAACGTTCTGGGGGGAAATAACCCTCCCCTGACAAACACACATACACACACTCCATATGTAGGAGTTCCAAGTCAGAAAGTCCAGAGTTGATGAAGAGGAGGGTAAAAGAGAAGCATGAAGAGACAGTGCAGCTAAGTCTGTCAATATGTCTAAATTATGATTTAAGCAAAAATTTGTGATTACAATGGGATTGATAAACCTGAGATTACTGTAGAAATCCTATTTGGTTAAATAAAGGGTTTTTGTTTTAATTTTCTAGGAGAAACACATTCTAGGAGAATGTGTTGCCAATAAAAAATTCAACGGGGGCTTCCCTGGTGGCACAGTGGTTGAGAGCCCGCCTGCCGATGCAGGGGACAGGGGTTTGTGTCCCGGGCCAGGAAGATCCCACATGCCGCGGAGCGGCTGCGCCCGTGAGCCGTGGCCGCTGAGCCTGTGCGTCCGGAGCCTGTGCTCCGCAACGGGAGAGGCCACAACAGTGAGAGGCCCGCGTACCGCAAAAAAAAAAAAAAAAAAAAAAAAAAAAATCAACGGGTAACAATTTTCACCTATACAACTGGTATTTAAAAGTATTAATAGTCAGTGTTTTCAAGGCTGCCAGAAATGGGCACCCTCTGACTATGCAGGTGGAAAACTAGTTTAACAAAATAAAAACTTCCTGTAGAGGAATTGGGTAATAGGTATCAAAGACCTTAAAAATAGGCATATGTAAGAGCTAGCAATTCAACTTCTAAGAATTTTACTTTAACATGTACACACTACTGTATATAAAACAGATAACCAACAAGGACCTACTGTATAGCACAGGGAACTCTACTCAATATTTTGTAATACCTATAAGTGAAAAGAATCTGTAAAAGAATAGATATATATTTATCTGTATAACCGAATCACTGTGTTGTATACCTGAAACTAACACGACATTGTAAACCAACTATACTTCAATTTAAAAATAATAAGTAAGGATGAGGAATTTTATGCAACCTTCATTGTAACTTTGTTTTATAAAAAGTACATCTGGATAAACGCAAAAGCCTTACAATAGAGAACTGGTTAAGTATGGCACACACATATAGTGTAATAAAACACACTCCTTAACAAATTAAATAAGAAAATGCATGAAATGAGCTTGGTCATAGAACAGATCAATATTAATTATTAGATCTCTTTAATTAATGGCTAAATTCAGGTTAATATCTACTGATTCCATTTTAGCAGGTGTCATTCCACTGACTCCAGATGGTGAGAAGTTATTACATACCTCATGCAAAGTTTCCCCATGACCAGAGATGCTGCTTTCCTGAGTGTGACCAGGATGACCGATAACCATGTGAGGACAAGCAACTGACCTCTGGCATTTCACAGTTACAGTGTCTTATTATGCTTTTCTTTCAGATAGAAATGTCTTCAGACTACAGGGATGGGGTGGGAAGCTGTGGCCAGTTTCTCACTTCACTCCTTCAGGTGTCCATCAGGAATTCAGACCAGCCTTTCCAATGCCTTTAAGGCACACCAGTAAGCATAGGTAACTTACGAAGCTTAGGTAACTAATTAACAGGCGGGGAAGGGATGAAAGGAGCATAGGAAGGAATACTTTGGGACAACGAATTCTTAGTGTCTTTCCCATCTAATAATCATCAGAAGGAAACTCTCTCCTGAGAAGACTCAGGATGGTATCCTCTTGAGAAGATTAGAAGTGTGAATGGGCCACCATAGCTACTTGTTCTAGAATCTGCATTGCCCTGTATCATCAGCAGTTGGCAAATTTGGCCACACATTGGAATCACCCAGGGACTTTTAAAAAATACAGATGTCTGGGTCCTGTACGTGGAAATTTTGATATAATTGGTCTAGGTATGTGTTTCTCAAAATGAGATCCCTGGACCAGCAGCACATCTTCACCTAAGAGTGTGTTCAAACTGAAAATCCTCAGACCCCACCGTAGACCCACTGAATCAGAAACTCTGTGGTGGGTTCCAGAAACCTGCTTTCACAAGCCCTCCAAGTGCTCCTGATGAATGCTAAGTGTGGTCAGCTATCAGTCTAGGCTGGAGCTTGGACATCTACAAGTTTTACAAGCTCCGCCGATGATTCTGATTTGCCTCCAGGTTTGAGGACCACTGTTCTTGACCATTTTTATTTTCCCTGAGAATTCCTGACTCTTTCGTGTCTCCAGCCTCACTTTCATATGAATCAATGGCTTTTCCCTATGTTCTTACGGCTTCCATGGAAATAGTTTTCTTTTATTTCCAGGTAGGGAGACAAGATTTGCCGTTGCACTAAGGGATGTCAAATTCTCTGAACCACTGATAAACGGACCAAAGCACTGCCTCCAGAGCAACTTCTGGTAAGTTAGCCAGCCAAGCAGCTCAGTTGGGGCCAAGAGAGGGAAAAGTCAACGGAGCCAACAGAAGCAGGAAGACAGATTAGAAGATGATCAGCTCAGAGTATCTGCAACAGCCTTGAAATACAAGGGCTGTAACTTTGCATCTAAGCCCTTTGCTTTCATGCTAGGGAATCTGTAGTCGGTCCATGGCTTATTCAGTTTATATCCAACATGTCTTTGAAGGACAACACAGCAATCATATTCCTGGTGGGAGAAACTGTATGTTTGACTGGAAAGAACCCAGCCCAGGTATCTCAAACCTCCACTGAATTCCAGTGCTGGCTTTGCTGTTAAAAGATGTACCAACTTGAATAATTCTCTTGTTTTGGGGGGACCTCAGTTTTGTCATCTATACAGTGATTGCTAAGGACCCTTTTCCATGTGGTAGGGCTTGAACAGACTTCTACAGTATTTTTAAACAAAATTCGACTGGCTGGGAGCCGGATAGGAGGACAAAGATGATGCCTGACTTTCTCAAACCCTTTATAGGGCCTGTTTCCTAGAGTTGATGCATCTCACCCTGAGTCACAATGTATATATTTAGGTGTTCAAACTACCTCGTATTTATACTTCCCACTTATAAAGCATGTCTCACAGGCTATGTCACTAACCCTCACAAAAGCCCTGAAGTAGGTAGATGGCCCGATTTCACAAACGAGGAAACTGAGGTGAGAATGAAGGGACATGCCCACACACCATATGTGAGCAACTAAACACAGTAGAAAAGTTAACTTTGGAACTCACATCTCCTTTCTCCTTCCCAGCTCATCTATTATCCCTACCTTGTAAAATGCAATTCCTTTCCCCGTAGCCAAAACAACTGCATTTGGAAACCAGAATCACAAGCTTGGCGATAGTCTGTCAAATGTTTCCTAAGTGATTAAAGGAGAATCAGGCCTCCCCCACCTCCTGGGCCCTCTCGCTCCTCTCTCAGATCCCTTAACACTTAGTATAAATTATCTGGCATTAGGATAGAGATCTTTTCATTAGTGTGCCTTTGAAAAACATTAACGTACAGGAAAGAAACATTCCTCTTCATGGGGACAAATGTAATCTTATCAGAAAGGAGCAGGACAATAACAGGAAGAGGGAGGGGATTCTGGAATGCAGGGGAGGGTGGGGCTGGAGGGAAAGAAGACAGGCTACAAGTGAAGGCCCCAGGGAGCCCTTTAATCAGAGCCTGGCAGCCATGATGCTATTGTGAGCTGGAAGCATGGGCAGGAAGCCACGGCTCCCAGAGCTGGGGTGAGGAGAAGCGCATCCCCAAACAGCTACCCTGGTGTCACTGTGAACCAGGTGCTGGGACAGTACATGGACGAAGACATATTTATGCAGAGCTCATTTTCCTAACTGATGACCTCTAAGGGAAGCTCCTGGCCAGTAAGATGATGAAGGCTGACTCCTAGGCCTGAAGTGGGAGAGAAGTGACGTTCAAGGGCACTGAGTCCACCTCCCACTCTGTCTTGAATCCCCTGTAACATCCATCCCTCTCTGTCACAAATCCAGACACAGCCCATCCCACTAGTGACTGACTCAACTGGAGGAAGGTCTACTCTGACACCCACTTGCCTGCAGGTTCCTAACCGGACAACACCCACCCCTTCCCATACCAGAACCAGCTGTTAACAAAGAGGAATTCCCATTGTCTTTGATGCTCAGATCTCAACCCTCCATGGTCCAAAATTACTTTCTCCCTCTCCTCTAGCCTCTTCATACAGTTTAAGCTTATTTACTTAATTTTGTCCTCAGGGGAGAGAGAGAACAGCTGGCCAGCCTCCTGGGCATAATCACACTTTAGACACTTGAAGGAAACAGCGGAGCCAACAGGAGGGACCACCCAGACATGTAGCTCTGTCTCTCAAGAAAAGTTAAGGACAGAGCCAATATGCCAGGATTGGCATCATTCTGCTTCTCTAATTATGTCTTATACAAAACTATCAAAACACTCAGTTTAGAAATTTGATTTTTGTCTTGAATAGCCTATTTAACATGGTATCCTTGTCCTTACATATAGCCACACACACACACACACACACACACACACACACACATCTGATCGTGGAATTCTTGCAGAATAACTTGCTTGTCTTGCCACTTTACTTTGTCTTTAATTGTTGTCATGAATATAGCCTTCCCTACCTCTTCCCATGATGCTCCTCTCCCTTCATAAAAGCCTTTAATCTTCTTTGTCCTTTACACTTTCTGAAGTTAGATGATAAAGTGGATTGGGATGTCAGTCCAGAAAGCCCAGTGCGCTGAAAATCTCAGACATACTGCCTGGGAGATGGGTCTTCAGGGACAATTAAAAGATAATGTCAATAGGGCCGGACAACGTGACACGCTAATGGTCTCCTGCTGCCAAAGAAGAGGCCTCAGAGAAACTGAGACATTATTTTCAAAGCCGGAGACCATTATCCTGTCACAGCACCATCCTCCTATGACTTGGCTGCTATTATGCCCAGTGATTAGAACAATAAATAAAAAAGAGGCATTGAGGAGAAAGTGCAGATTTCTGCAGCGAACCAGCAGCCCTACTGATCTAACTGGCTTAGTGTGAAAGTGAACATAGCATGTGCGTCTGAACCACTGAATCCAGCCAGATGGCCTTTTTGTTCCCATCTCTGACTTTTCTTGCCACCAAGATTTTATTTTTTCTATTACCACAACTGGACTTATTTCTGCCACCAACTTCTACCCATCCTTCAATACGCAACTTAGAATTCTCCTTTGAGAAATCTTCTCAACCCTTCTTGTCCATAGGTAGCCTCCTCTAAACCCCTGTCTTTTCTACCTGTCATGCTCCTTTGTTATTATCATCACCGACTTGTACGGTGGCCTACTTCTCTACTGCTGCTTAAATTCTCAGGAACTGCTGTTTCTCCCAACTGGATTGTAAATTCCTGGTCACAAGAGATTATATCTCATACATATTGGTATACCTTAAAACCCCAATAAATGCTCTCAGTAAACATCTATGAAGTGGTCAAGCTTTTGTGACTATTTCTCTTAACGTTAGCCATGTCCGGGAAGCTATATTCTGTGTTAGGGCATGATGTCTATCTTACCAGCAGGCAAAGAGGAGTAAATTGCTGTGGTCCAGCACGTGGTCGCTAGAAAGTGAGATTGGCATAGAGTAAAACAATCCTTTGTGGGTAGCTGGCTCAACTCCCATCCTTGTGTGTCACTTGCCAAATATTCCATCACCTTCTGAAGTGATATGAGCCTATAAGGGGTCCTGCGCTTGGTGTCCAAGTTATTTTATGACTGACCGACTGATTTCTGATGTAGTACTTCTATGGAGGATGTTGTTTCCCAATATTTCCTCCCCATAAAATTCTTTGAGTAGATAATTTGCATTTGAACTTCTGGGGCCTTTCCCCCTTTATTTATATGTTTAGTTAGTGAGTGAGCTAGTTAGTTAAACATAGCTTTGTCACACGACACAAAGATAAGCATATATAGACACCTGCGATAGAATTTGCTAGCATATGTTCACAGTTATCTCTAAACTTTAAACCAATTTTGATTTTCCTCTGACATTTCAAATTACTTCAGAAATGTTGAATTCTTTGTTTTCGAAGAAGACTGTATTGCAGGACCAAGTTTCACCTAAGATCAGTAGACTGGGAATCACAACACTTGAGGTATATTTCCTTCTACCCCTGATTTGCCGTACCATCTAGTTTTGGACCACTTTTGCTCATTTCTTACCCTAAACTTTCTAAAAAGGATCCATGATTTATATCATGGTGTCTCTTTGAGCACTTGACCAAGAAGGCATTTTTTTGTAAACGATTGATCAGCTTAGAATCATCCTCCCTCAGCAGTAGGTACACAAAGGCAGAGAAATAGAGCAACTATCCAAGGTTACCTGGAAGTATTGACAAAACCAGGCTTCATGCTTTAATCCTGTGCAGCCCAGTGTTTTTCCACCAATGGTCACTATCAGTGAGTTATGAGGGGATACGTAGGCTCTTGGAAGAGTAATCAGGCCAGCAGCCCTTAATTCAATACCACCCACCTTCGTTTCTCTGTCCTCATTCTCAAGTGTTTTGAGAAAATGGTTTAAACTTAAGTCATATGATGTAAAACGTTAATAAAGAATTTTTGTTATTTTAGTTTCAATTTGTCCTCAAATGCCAGCAGCAAGAACATCCTTATGAACAACTGGCCCCAGGACTTAGATAGGCCACCAAGTACCTGGGGTGAACCAAGCTGCTATGAGGATTCTTGGCCCATGGAAAGATGCAAAACCTACGCATGGTAGGTTGAAACTTCAGAGATGTCTCCCAACCCTGAAATGGTTTGCAGGTGCTTGTCTCAAAGATGAGAACAGATAATGAATAAAACATGCCTGGAGCTTTGTGTCCAGAAAATGTGACAAGCTTTAATCTGATGGCTTCAGGAATAAGATGAAAAATGAGTTTGAGCTCATCTGCAAAGCTCTTAACGAATCCAAGATGCTGTGGCTGGTATGGTTGCTTATGGACTACAGTTTGCCCCAGGTTTATGCGGGGACAGGGAGAGCAGTGGAGGTGGAAGAATCTGGAAGAGAAAGGAAGAGGAAAAAAAGAGAAAAAAAGCACAAACTGAGTTCTGGCTGGAGGTGTCATGTGGAGCTTCAAACTGAGAGCTCTCCCCCGCAATCTCATGGAAGACTAAATCTGACCTTTCTTTTTGAACCAGAAGCAAAGAGACACAGACTACTCTGCAGATGAGTATATTTTGTAAATAAACGCAGATTTATAGACGCTGATGTTTTTGCATGTGTATGTTATCAGTGATTCCACTTTTGCTTTGGGTGGTAAACATAGAAGCATCCCTTACTGTATTTTGGTCTCAAATTGAACATTTAGTCTTAAATCATCTTTCTGCTACATAAAAAGCTATGCTTACACATGTGGAAAGTAAGATAACCTTTTATGACTATTTTTTCCATAGGAAGTTATCTTATTTCCCACATGTGCAAGTGCAGGTCATTAAAGAGAAAGATGGATTGGCGTGAAAAGTTTAAATGTTCTTAGATTGTTATACTTTCAATATTTCTATTGAAAGTTCAATTGTGGTTTAGGGAAAGTCCAGTAGGTGTAGCTGCAACACTGCTCTATGCCAACCCAGCTCTCTTATTGGCAAGCTGGTCTGGAACCAATGTGGACTCCACACTGCTTTGTGAACCATGCTGTCTGTACTCTCAGTGAAGGACTCTGTCTCATTCAGAACTGTTGCTATCGTCAAAGGAAAGCTAGTAAATTGGGACCCTAATTCAATTCCTCATAGTTTGGAACCTGCAGGGAGGTGTATAATCAAGTTACTAGTTAGCACACATACTGAAAAGAACAAGTTGGTAATGGTTCCCTCGTGATCTAAACTGGTACATGCGGCTTTGTGAAATGCCAACCCATCCATTCATTGACTCTTACTTCTTCAGCACCTACAAGGTGACAGGCTCTGTGGACACCACGATGTATTTATATCACGGGCTCTGTCATTGTGACTCTTCACTTCCATATACTAAAATGTATAACGCTTGAAGAAAGTACCTAATATACAAGTACAAATTTATTACAATAGTGGGATAACTCCAATCTTCACCATTTATTCATTATGTTATCTTAGGAAATTCACTTTGCTTCCTTGAGCCTTGTTTTTTTTTAATCTTCCCAAAAGATCGCAGTGGAGGAAAACAACATGATATACACGAGAGTGTTTGATATTGTGCTATGCCAATCTTATTTTTTTATTAGTAACGTTGATCATGATGAAGAATGGTCTCATGGCTTCTATCTAGAGCTCATCACAGTAGATCAACCTGTAAAGTGAGGGACCTCCCCTCTGTGCTCTGTTCGTCAACTCCGTTCCATTCTGTGCATATACCGCTGTAGTTTTGTCAGTCTGTACGTTCATAACTGACTTTTTCTCGTCAGTCTTACTAGAAACTCTCATGGTCAGGAACTCTAAGATATTTATCTCCTTTGCCAGAACATCTGGTATAATGTTTAGCACATTGTAATTGCTCCATAAATGTTTATGAAATAAATATTGTTGAATAAAGCACAATACCGCATTTTAAAGGGAATGTTTCCATTCTATTTATCCATTTGTTTCTGGATTTCATCAAACCAGATAACAGGATAATATCCAGGCACTTTGGGGAAATTCGGCATCACTGTAAAACTTCAATACTTTCCTAATTTAGCACAAGCCAATCAAGACACATTAAATAAGAACAACATATGCTCACAGTAGTATGTTATATGTTATGAGAGATAAATATTATTGCATCACCATCGAGAATATTAATGCTTGAAATGAGAAATAGTGCTTATAGAGAGGAAGTTAAGTACAAGAAATGTGTGGAAAAGAGCTAGCAATCAACCAAAATTCAAGCTTCTGCTTCTTTTTTAAAAAAAAATATTTATTTACTTATTTATTTTGGCTGCACCAGGTCCTAGTTGCCGCATGCGGGAATCTTCACTGTGGCCTGAGGGCTTCTTATTTGAGGCATGCATGCGGTATCTAGTTCCCCGACCAGGGATGGAACCCAGGCCCCTCCCTGCATTGGGAGCATGGAGTCTTAGCCACTGGACCACCAGGGAAGTCCCTTCAAGCTTCCACTTCTGTAGTTCAGAGTTGCATTAAGAAGGTGGTATCCAGCCAGGAACTACATTTCTCATCATACTTGAAGAAGAGGCTATGTGACCAGTTCTTTTCCAATAGAATATAAGAAAAATGAAAATTTGTCACTTCTAGGCCGAGGTGCTTTGGTGTCTCTGTTCTGTTGGATGGATATGGAAGACTCTAAGGCCTTGGGGCAAATTGTAGGAGAGTATGATGGAAGGAATCTGGGTTCCTGAATCACCTTTTGGAGGAAAGACATCAAATGGCTGTAAACCCGCACTATGTCATGAATAAGAAATAAGCTTCTCTTGGGTGAAGCCACTGAAATTTTGGAAGTTACCTGTTATAGAGTGGCTAGCATTATCCTCACAAGCCACCACATGATTTTCAAATGAATGGGGCTAATATCAAATACTTTGAATTCAGAGGAGGGAATAGTCACTGTGCGATCAAGTAGACTAAAACTTCCTTCGATAGATGAAGTTGGAATTGAGACTCATAGAACAGGAATCATACCCCACGGGAGAAACTACACAAGCAAAGATGCTAAGGCAGGAGATTGAAAATGGACAGAGAAGAAACTGAGCAGATAAATTGTACCAGAGGGTCCTGACTCCTAAGGCTATCACTAAGCCTTCGATTATTCATCCAGTCTTTAGCTTGACTATTGTCTTTAAGTTATGATGGCTATTGTCTTTAAGTTCCTATGGGTTGCAAGCTATTAGATCCACCTCCGGCAGGTGTCTTATTACAACAATCAGACAATTCATTCTCCCAGCAAAGCCAGCCCTAGATCTGAAAGAGTCAAATCTTGCCAGCTACAAAGGAACATAAAGCACTTTGTTAAAATTTATTTTTCATTTGCAATTTCTGGTATTACTGAAGGTACAATCAGACCTAAGTATGAGAACTCAGAATCACATAGTAAAGCTGGGATGGAGCAGGCCCTTTCTGCTCTAGTTTCTTTTAGAGCTGGCATCAAGAGCTGAAAGATTTTGTAGTTGTCTCTGTGGATGTCCTACAACTCTTCCATGAGGACAGAGGTGATGTATTATAGTGTCTGTATTCCTCTCTAACCACACCCAAAACTTTGACCTTAATAGAAACAAAATTGTAGGTAGAAAGTTAGAACAAGATGGGATGAGAGAGCTCATATAATTTAGCATGCTGGTTTTGTATAGGGTCCTTTATTTTCCTCATTGAGAACCAAAGATTTATAAGTGGTACATCCCGTTAAAGACTAGAGGAAATAAAATACCAAACTCCTATAAAATATTAAATGAGTTGGCTTTCCCTTTGTTGCAAGTGACAAACTAATTTAAGGAGAAAAAAGAAAGGAATGAATGATAAGAATCCTAGAATTTCTCTTAAAATCCAGGGAGAAGAGTAAAGCTAGTCTTTGAGAACAAGTGAATAATCGGAGTTTTTTTTTTTTCTCTCTTTGCCTATTCATCTACTTTGTTCTTTTGTTTTGTCCAGAATTGTTTTCTCAGTTTCCTGGTACATACAATGGGAAATTGCTGCTGCTAAGAGATCTCAAATTTTTGTCAATTCAAGAGACAAATTCTGACAATTCTGAGTTGGAATCTCTTAGGCCCTATTCCAAACACAGAGGAAAGAATCTGATTAGAGCAATGAATTTTAGCCAGACAAGCTCATTGTTTGGAGTGGAGCTGGGGCAGTTCATGGAAGAGAGGGAGAGACAATTTCCAGAAATGGTGAAGTTTATTATATAGACAAACCAATGCTAAGTGACTTATGCAAGGAAACACCCAGCTAGTTAATGCAGAAAAGAGAACAGAATACCAAGAGGTCAAGTGGCTTACCCCGGGAAATAGAGCTCGTTAATGGAACAGACAGGATTAGAGCCACCTTCTTAATCCAGGGGCGGTAGTTGTTTATTAAATATTTCTTTCTCATCATTTAAATCCTCAAGGGAGAGTCTTTCTCCCCGAAACCATTCTAGAAAGGAATCTGTCTCAAATGTTCAACTCTTCACACGTATTTCCCCCTGAGATTCTAAATACCAACCTCCAGGGTCATTTCAGACAATTATTTGTTCCTAGGGACTGTTCTTTCCCTCTCTTGTGTTATGTAGACACTGCGTATATTGTTCGACACAGATGGTCTCCTGTCAAAATGATTGCTTGCTAGAGTTGTCAAGGCAGATGCCAAAATCGTACAATTTGGTACAGATGATGCTCTGGAAGGGGAAAGGCACATTCATCACTAGGTTGAATTCACACTGCCTTAATTTGCTAAAAAAAAAAAAAAAGAGTGAATCCCAACTGCTAGTCATAGTTTGCCATCTTTTGGAGTTTGGATTCCCCAGGCCAGTGGTAAAGTAGTTGAAACAACAACAACCTAAGTAGCAAAACTGACATTTCTGTTTCCACCCCAGTCATGATGAGTGACACCTTCAAAGGTCTGAACCCAAAAGCTTGCATCGTTACCTTAAATTTTAAAATATCTTCTCAAAATGATTGCATGTAATCTATTGAATTCCATAGAACTTGTGTATTTAAATGATGATCAAATGATTCCTGTAGAGCTGCAGGCCAGGTTGGACCAGGGGTGTTGTTGGTTCTCAGCAGCCACTCTTCTACAACCCCCGAGAGAGACTCAACATTAACTAGTAGCATAATAACGCGATCGCCTCTCCAAAGTCCAATCGCCTCACATAATTGGAATCTGAATTGTTGCCGAAGGGTTTACTTTGATCCTAAAACAATATCCCTTCTGACCAAATTTCTTGATACATATAATTTGTTATTACTCAGTTGTAATAATAAGTGGACTGAATCAAGAGAAAATATCTCATCCGTATTTAATTTAGAGGTTAATGTTGAATACTCTTAACCAGCTTCTCTCCAGAATAGATATTTTTGTTGATGTTCTTTTGTATTTTCATTGCTAATCAACAAGTCTTTTTCTATCTGTCACTGGACTAATACAGTTAGGTATCTGAACACAGTGGTAGATTGAGGCTAATATTATTGATATTTTGCAGTTTGAAGGTTTATATAGTCTCCCTCAGATGGAATCTTTTAAAAAGATTTATTTTATGGTCATGAAAAAAATATTCATTTTAGAAAATCCTGAAGATAAAGTAAATTAAAGCTAAGAAAATTAATGTCACCCAGAATCCCCAAACCCAAGAATAACCACTCAGAATATTTTGAATATTATTTCTTCAATTTATTTGTGTGTGTGGGGGGGTAGAACTTTTCTTTCTCCTCTTCTCTCTTACCCGTGCCCCTCTCACCCAGGTGAGAAGGGTTTTGAGTATGATAGCTAGGGGTGGTCAATGTTGGCAAAAAAGAACTGCTTGTTCCCTTTGTGGATAATTTATTCTTAAAAAAAAAAAAAAAGCCTATGAAACCTAAAACCCTCCCAAGCAATGCAGTGCAGTGCTCCCCCTTCAGTATGAGCCAGGTATAGCATCCAGAAAATCAATTGCTGCATGCCTTTCCTCTAGGATGGAACAGGACTTCCAGCGTGAGAAGAGAAAGATTAAAAGAAGAAGGGATTCTTGGATGTGAATCTCCTACAGGGAGAGTGCATCATAGGACTGAAATATATAAGTAAAGAAAAAAAAACAATAAATAGGGTAAGTAAAGTTCTGGAAGTGCTATGAAGAATATATAATAGGGTAATTTTGACAGAGAGTAACTATAATAGGAGAGGTTGTTTCATGTAAGATCAGAGAAGTTCTCCTTGATGAGGAGACATGAATTCAGACCTAAATGGTGAGAAAAAGGCAGCCACATGGAAAGAGTGTTCATTGTAGGAGGAACCATAAGTACAAATGCCATGATATGAGAATATTTTGGGTATGTTTTAAGACACCAAAAGCGAACATGGATGAGTCAAAGTTAACCACAGGAGGAAGGGCAGGAGATGAGGTTGGGGACATTGCAAGTCCAGATAAGGAGGTCATAAAAAAGTTTGTTTTTTATTCAAAGTATATTTGGAAGCCACTAGCAACTGTTAAGTAGGGGAGTATGACGATCTGATTTAAGCTTTAGAAAGACCACTCTGGCCACTAAGTGTTGGAGGGACTCTAGGTAAGGGAGAAAATGTGGAGGCAAAAAACCTACTTCAGAGGTCATTGCAAAAATCTAGGAAGAAATAATCGTGGCTTGGGAATGAGTGGTTGCAGTGAAGATGATGAGAAGAGATTCAGAATGGGGTTTAAAATTACATCTGATTGATGAATTGGTTGATGGGATCGAGGGAAAGAGGAATCTGCGATAACTTCTAAGGTTTTGTCCTGAGAAGTTAGATGAATAGTGATGGCATTTACTTAAATAGGTACTACTTAGGGAAATGAATTTGGGACATTTGGGCAATCACGTGTTCTGTTTGTGCCATGTTAAGTTTGATATGCTGATCAGACAGCTTTAGATATTCAACAGAAAGTTGAATATGCAGGGGGCCACGGTCTTCTATTTCCTCGATTTCTGATCTCTTTTAAATTGAGGCATAGAAGGTGAAAACAAGCATAAAGTGGATGACACAACTGCAGCTTAGTCCCTGCCCTGTGGACCCCTGTCTAGAATGTCTAAGAAAATGCCAATTCAACCCTCTAAAAAGTATGTGTGAGTTTTACTTTTTTGGAATTCAATTTGATACTGAATGTGGATGGCTTATAAAAGAATGTTCACTTATTCATATGTTAGCATGATACATCCCTTTATTCTCTGATATCCACTAATTAACCTCAAGTAGGAATAGACCTTGTATCTAATATTTTAGTCTCTCTAAACTAGAGGCTCCAGGTTAGAATCCATTTCTTTCCAGAAATTCCAATCCTTTGATTACTAACTTGGTATTTACCCTCAAATATCCGGAGCTACCAAATCTGGAAGTGTCTTTCATGACTAATGAATTTAAACCTATTGAATTTGGAAGTTCCCAGAGAGCCTGCCTTGATGAACTTTACTCAGGAGTGAAAACTTCACAGATCCTGTATCAGAAGGGAGGTCACCTAATCTGAAATACTGCCCGTGCACGTTGGGCAATCTGAGACCAGGGAGGTTAAACTGCCGCAGATCTCACAGAAGAAAGTAACAGGTCCATCAAGTCCTCATCCGGTGTTATCATCATTACCCTTCAGGATTATTGATTTATTCATCAGTCACACATTTTTGGAAGCTCCCTGAGTATTATACACTGGACCACCTGCTTGAATATTTAAATAGATCACTAGGGTCCCTATCTTCAGGTCACTTAAGTTTAGTCAGTGATTTAATGTAAGTAGGAAAGTTTTGACACAAGACATAGTAGTTGCTATAATAAAATAATGAACAAAATTACATAACATCCCAGAAGAAATTGAGGCTTACTCTGCCTTGGAGCCTCGGAAAATTCTAAACAGAGGTTGAAAATATTTACATTGGGTCTTGAATGATGGCAAAAGTTTGTTCAGGCAGGAAAGTGAAGGAAGAATATTTCAGAAAGGGGTAACAACAGAGAAATTCAGAATGAGTAGATCAACGTGCAAATGGGGTGGAATAGTGAGAAGTGAGATTGTACAAGCGAGTTAGGGACAGACAGCCTAAGTCTGCTAGACCCATCTAAGGTGTCTGGAGTCTATCCAGGAGGCCAGAAAAAGGCACGGAGCTTTTAAAGGAGGAGGGTAACATGCTCAAATTTGCTTTTAGGCTGCTATGGCAGCAGAATTTAGATTGGGCAAGA
This sequence comes from Pseudorca crassidens, assembly GCF_039906515.1. NCBI lineage: Eukaryota > Metazoa > Chordata > Mammalia > Artiodactyla > Delphinidae > Pseudorca > Pseudorca crassidens. The sequence continues at coordinate 103,822,788 of NC_090304.1, forward strand.
GAAAAGAGAAACTACCGAATGGGGCTGGGGCTTTACATTCCCAGAGATGTTTATACCACATCGAGCTAAGCTGTCGCATTCTTGGAAATGTTCTTTTGCTTCTGCCACGTGTACCATCATAACTTCATTCAAGATCACATACGGAGCGCCAACTAGGCGTAAAGCACCAAAGTAGGTAAAACATGGTCTGACATCTCTAGGAATTTTCCATCCTTATTGCACAGCCCACTGTCAAGGTAAAAAAGCTAAAGAGCTTTGGAGTAGAGAGAGACAGCTATTGTGAGAATTAGAGTGGCTTTTTGAAGTAAATAAAATTTGACCTCAAAGGTGACGGATGGGTAGGGTTTTTATAAGTAAAGGAACTCAAACATCCTGACCAAAATGTCCTTCCCACCTTTTCTACTGAACTGCAAACTAAAAGTAGAGACCAGAGTTGCTATTTATAACATGTCTCCATTTTCTTCTTAGAACTCAGAATAAAACAAGCGCTTTACGGTGATGCCAACCTAGACTATGTCTCTCTAACAAGCCAAAATTTCTGACTGAAAATTAAAGGAGGAAAAATACAACTGTTTCTGTTGGGCACATGATAGTAAACAACACGAGTTGTATTTTCATTGAGTTGACTAGCTGTTGGGACAGGGTAGAAATTCAGCCCAAATGATTGACTTGGAATTCTAAGGCCTAGGCATGCAGTAAACCTAATTTTAGAGAATTCAGCCAGTTTTTCCTTCAAGGGTTCCAACTAGCAGTCCAAAACATAAAACGTAAAACCTCATTGTCTCTAGGTGTTTTGAAGTTTCCTCCAACAGGTTGACCTAAATAGCTTTATTTTATTATATTTGTAACACAAGTCTAATTTCAGTTAATGCCAGAAATACAACCCAAATCCTAATTAACTAATTCATTAATACAGTAAAGCCTGCCCCATTGATAAATAATTCATTACATCCTATTCTCTACTGTGGGTAATTATTCCAGAGGAGCAATCTTGAAAAGAACATAAAGTTCTTGCGATTGCTCTCTTGGTTTTATTTCTCTGAAAAAAACACTGTTGTCACCTGTTATATATGTGGCCACAAGCAAGCTCCTGACAGCATAGCTGGAAGGCAAAGAATGAAATCAACTGAGCCTTTTTGCAAAAGTTAAGGAAGGTGCTGATAGATAACAGCAAAGCCAAACCAGTTAGGAATGGACCAGGACAAGAGGGGTTTCTCTCCTAGTTACAAATGCATCTGGCCTGTGTCCATGGCTAGATCATATATCTGACAATATCCTCCCTTTTAATGCTTTGCAGATCCAAGGTATATTATCATACCCTAAGCCTGAACTCTCCAGGGAAATTATGTCAAGCCATAACCAAGGAAGTTGGATTGTAAAAAAAATCACCAGAGGAAACCAGCTGTCTCATATTCACTGTTAGGAAATGAGAAACCATGTACCAAAAGGTGGCACTGTGAGACTGCAGGATGATGACTAACCGCGGTGCTTCTTTCTCAAGTCTCCAGAAGATTCATGGTCAGCATTTACTCCTGGAGGAAAAAAAAAAAAGAGAGACTGGAACTCGGCTTTATTTTTAGAACTTATCTCTGTGCACTCAGGGTGGACCTAAAGTTCTCATAAACTAATGTCCCCAGTTTATTTTGCATACACTACACATTCCTGATGTGGGCAGGAAACAAACGAATTTTTATAAAGCCTCTGTGTCCGAAGTATTCATTATTTGGATCTGCTGACCTGTGTGGTAGTGCTATTTTAGAAGAATGGATCAAATCAAGATGACTTACCCTAAAAAAAAAGATAAGGTTTCTGCAAAATACTGAAAAACGGCCTAGCAGGCAATTGGAAATATTACTCTGTGCTAATATGACATAAAACTGAAGCCATCATACAACTCTCACCTAGAATGTTTGAGATTGCACCTTTTAAAAAGCGAGATCCCGTTGCTAAGAGTTGCTCAAAATGGGAGGAGGCATTCTTTGTCCACAACTAAGCTCACAAGCACATTTTAGAAGTTCTGCAGAGAGATGGAAAGGAAGAGAAGCCTCACTATGTCCTTGAATTTGTTTCTTGTTCATTTCTAACCAAGCGTTTCATGGAATAAACATTAAATCCCCGACTCTCATTTATGGCAAAGAAGAGCACACTGTTCATGAAACATTATTTCCTGAGCACCAAATATGTACTTTATTTTGTGTCGGGTGCGGAAAGAGAAACAAGTAAAGTAAAACCCAAATTCATTCTCTTTGAGCCAATTCCAAAAACATAAACTGACTAAGAGACCATGTGATATAGTTTTGGTCATTACCGTGGTAGGATATCATGCTGTTGAATTGTCTGTCTCTTTTACAAACCCAAATTCTTGGTCTATTTAAATCCTCATAGTTTTTGTAACTGAAGTTCATGCAAATGTATAATCTCAGAGCTTGAAGGGACTTGGACAATAGCTAACATTTATTTCACTATAATTTGTTGTGTCTATAACAGTGCTATGTGCTTTGTACGCATTATCTTTTTAATATTTATAACAACTCATTAGGCTTGTCCCCATTTTACAAATAAAGCAATAGAGGCTCAGAAAAATTCAGTAATAAAGGACCAAGTCATGAATTTGAAACTAAATCTATACAATTCTAGAGACTGTGCTGTGCTACACCAACTTCAGGGCCTGAAAAATCATCATGTCCTCAAGTCCAACACTCAACAAATCTGTTCATTCAAATATGTGTCACCTCCATTACATGCCCACCAAACGTTCACCCAGTCTCCAAACACAGGGGACTCACTCCCTCCTGAAGCAGGTCTTTTATCTTTCAACAATTCCTTTCCCCTAGGATAAAACTCAGATAGCCCCACTTTCAAAGAAGGGCAAACTCTTTTATGTATGTATGTATGGATGGATGGATGGATGGATGGATTTATCTTTGTTTTTTCATTGAAGTATAGTTGATTTACAATGTTACGTTAGTTTTTTTTCATTGAAGTATAGTTGATTTACAATGTTATGTTAGTTTCAGGCGTACAGCAAAGTGATTTTCATGTATATATATATATATATATATATAAGTATATATATATGACACAATTCTATATATATTTGTAACAATCCAGATTATTTTCCCTTATAGGTTATTACAAAATATTGGGTATAGTTCCCATCTTTGTATGGTTTCAAAATCAGGAATATCAGCTTGTATTCCGAGCAGGGTTGCCAAGTAAACCACAGGACACACATTTAAACATGAATTGCTGATAGATAACAAATGCTACCCCATCCTTACACTGAAAAATTACTTGTTATCTATCAGCAATTCAGATCTAACTGGGCATTCTTTATTTTTACTTCCTAAATCTAGCGACCCTTATCCACACAACAGCAAACCCATGTTTGTGGAGGGTATAAATGAGCACAATATTGTAGAGGAGTGAGTTTTGAAAAGAAAAAAAAAACAAAACCGTGTTGAACTGTTTTTGAATCGAGGAGGAAACCAAGCCTTGTTCAAAACATCTTTTAAAGGCAAAGGACACATAAGTAATGAACAAAACTAAATCACCCCTGGATGTACACAAATTCAGCTCTCCCTTAGGTCTGTTGCAGTAATGTGGTCTTGGATTTAATGTACTTAGTGATAACAGTGGTCTTCACTGGGGAATGACTTTACTTCACTCTCCAACATTTGTTTCCCAGAGGAAAGCTTTGCCGCTAATTTGGAAAGTCCCTCCTCCACCAACCACTGTTGCTTTGTCAACTTGCCTTGCTCTGTGTGGACCAAGAAGGCTCCACAGATCCTACAGCTCTCCTTTGGACACAGCTCAGTGGCTGGTGCAGTGGAGAGTTGTTTCAGATGAAGACCCTGGCCCGGAATCAGAGGCTTCCAAAAGTAAAACTCGTCTTCCTTCCTTCAGAATTCCCAAATAAAAATACAAGATGTCCAGTCAAATTGGAATTTCAGATGAACAACAAAAAAATGTTTTCGTATAAATATGTCTTATGTATTGCAGGGGCCACATTTATACCTAAATATTATTCATGGTTCATCTGAAATTCAAATTTAACTGGCACTCTATTTTGTGTGGCACCCCTATGTGGGAGCAGTGGGAGATGCACGCTCTCTTCAACAGTGAGATGTAAAACAATTAAATGATTAAAACAAAAGAAAATGAGCAAAACCAATTGCAACAAAGAAACTACAACAGCCCCATGAGAACTAGCCTGGATAGATTTCCTTTAAGCACACTGTGACTTTCCAAGTGCTCCTTCCAAGTTGGGCTCTTGTTTCATGTTGCCTCCACGTGTAAAACTGCTCTTCTATCTGGAAGCCTTCCCCCACTTTCTCAAAGTCACGTCTAACCTCCTCTGTGGCTTATTCTTTCACTAAACTCAGAAGCAGATCCATTTTTTTATGGGACCTGAAGTGTAGACTGTTTGGGGAGGGTGCTCTTTAACAACAACAACAAAAAAAAATATACAAAATATAATATGAAATTAGGTTCCAAGGTAAATTATTTCTTAGAATAAGATATTTATTTGGAAATTTTAAAAAGTTGGCAAATACCACAAGCATCATATAATCCAATATATTAGCAAGTTGCCTGACACAAGTCTATAAGGCATTTTTTTGGCTCTAGTCTCTTTGCTCACCTCTTCAGAGGATAACAATTTTGTATTATATTTTTCTATAGAGAGAAGAGAAAGACCATGCAGTCTTTCCTCTAGCATGAATAATTGATTTTTTAGAAAAATTGAGAGTTGAGGATTGCTGTCAAGTTTGGAAAATCCTCTGTGAGGTTTTCTTTGTATATGACCTATCAAATTCCAAGGAATTTTAAGTTTTCTTATGCATTGACTATTTATAAATTATATTTGAATTGAGACACTCATTAACAACTACCCACATGCGGACTTCTCATGGCAGGCATCATAGGACATGTCCACACAGGAGAAGACCTCTATCCCAGCACCCTCGTGCATGGTGCTGGTGAGCTGGCAGCGTAGGCAATAGAAGGATTTCTGGAAGTCATTCCTGTACCAGGACTGCTCACCATGATTTAACAACACACAGGAGTCACTGTGAGACATATTCTGAACATATCCCACTAAACCCAAACTAAATACATCCCCTACTCAAACACCACTGAGGCAGATGCCCAAAAGTGTCCAAGGCACCCCTCCACAGATGAGCACAAGAAGAAAGGTGATGCAGTTGAAGCCAAAACAGAAAGAGATGGTTAAAATATCTTACAATAAAAATGTCTGGGGCTTCCCTGGTGGCACAGTGGTTGAGAATCTGCCTGCCAATGCAGGGGACACGGGTTCAAGCCCTGGTCTGGGAAGATCCCACATGCCACGGAGCAACTGGGCCTGTGAGCCACAACTACTGAGTCTGCACATCTGGAGCCTGTGCCCTGCAACAAGAGAGGCCGCGACAGTGAAAGGCCTGCGCACCGCGATGAAGAGTGGCTCCCGCTCACCGCAACTAAGAGAAAGCCCTCGTACAGAAACAAAGACCCAACACAGCCAAAAATAAATAAATTAATTAATTAATTTTAAAAAAGTCTTATTATTGCACATTTTACCAAAATATACGAGCATGTGAACACATTGGTAGGGTTCATCCCAGAACCTTGTGTGTACGAGTGAAGGGCCTGAAGCTGATCTTCACAAGATACGTTAAATCCATTTCCATCCAGATCTTTGGCAGCTAATAGATCCACAGCATTCACTTTGCACTTAGCCTGGCAGCCTTGTGTTAGAAATAGTTGTAACATCTTGCCATTGAGATTACAGGTCCTTTTGAGGGCAGAAATCATGAGAGTTCCTATTTTATTTTTCTTTCTGTGTTGGATGTTGAGCCAGTCATTTTCACAATGTGTGCATATATGCGTACACGTATTTCTGTATCAAGGTACAGGTCATATTACAGGTCACCAGGCTGATTGTCCCCTCTTATATCTGCATCTCAAATATCAGTAGGGTGAACAGCTCCCCTTCAAAACCTGAACTTGGAGAGAAACTTCTAGATTGAAGTCCCTACTTTATCCTGTTAATGGCTGTGCCTTTAATCTTTCTGTCTCAGTTTCCACATCTGAAAAATGGAGCTGATGGGCCTGGTAATAGCCTCCCAATATTCATTCCAAAATATTATGAGGAGCGATTCAAGCACCTGGGTATGTAAATGACTATACCACACTTGGTGTTCAGGCTTAGTTTCCTCTGATGAGAGAAAAAATGACATGGCACTATTAACGAATCACAAATATGTTCTCTTTGTGTTCCATATTTTATAAAACAGTGAGGAAAAGAAGGAACAGAGTCATGTAGCTCTTTGTTGGAATTTTCAGGGAGCATTATGGTAGAACTTAAAACCAAGGGTTAACTGAAGTGTTGCAGAATGCTAATTCCCAGGCCAGAACATGCTTCTTGAATCAGAATACTTGTGGGTGTAGGTGTCACTCTGATGATCAGCCAGGTTTGAAAGTAGCTGGTTTAGATGGAGGATACATTGACATCTCCTGGTAGATGTTGAAGTCTTAGCTAGTAGGCATGTACCATGATCATTCCCTCTTCATCCTTTTCTCCATGTCTTCCTCCTCCAGCAAGGAAAGGCCACAACTCCCAATGCCAGTTTAGTTTCTGTTTAGTTTCTTCATTTCCCCCATATTATATTCTGACCAGCCAGAGGATTTAAGAAAATGAAAAAGTTAAAAATTTTCTGAGATTCAGGCAAAGTCTACATTCACCCATCCGTTCGACCACCCAATCATCCTCTTCAGTACTCACCGAGCCTGCTGTTGATCTTCATATAACTTCTTAGGTGTCAGTCTGGTCTTGAGTATGGGTCTTTGAAAATATGCCATGCATCCACCAAAACTGGTCTACTACAGGTATTAACAACTCCCAAGCTTCTAAACCCAACTGACGTTCTTCAGTTCTCATTGTATCTGATAATTCCACAGCATCCAGCAGAGCTAATTTCCCTTTCCTTGATACATTTCTTCTTCTTAGGCCTCTGGGATTCCACATTCTCCTGGTTTGTCTCTTATTTCTCCAGATATACTTCTTCCTACCAGGTCCTCCTCCAATTTGACCCAAAGTTGGAATTCTTCAACCCTCAGTCTCGAACCTCCTTCTCCTCCTAGTCTATACGTTCCCTCAAAATGAAGTATTGCACTCTCTTGTTTCCATCTCTATGACAGGAATTCAAAATTAGTATCTCCCACTCTGCCTTTTCTCAGCTCAGTAAATTTCATCTACATATACACAGTTGCCTAAGAAAGAAGACAGAACATTCTTCTTACCATTATCTCTCCCTCCCCACTTTCAATCTACCACCACATCTTACTGATTTTTGCCTCCTAGGTATCTCTCTAAACCATCCCTTTCACTTTACTCTCACCATCTTCATCCAAACCTAAGCCACAACCATCCGTCGAGTGGATTCCAACTCCTATCTTTGCTTCCTCTCCTTGTCCTCCCGATCTGGTCTCCATTCTCCATGGAGCAGATAAAAAAATGTCTACAGTTTTAAAACATATTATCTCTTCTCTTTAAAAGCCTTAATTTAAGGGTTAACACTTAAAAACACTTCTTTTCAGTTTTTATTGAGATATAACTGACAAAATTATGAGCTCTTGAAAGTGGACATCTTGATGGATGTCCACTTTCAAATCTACACATCTTCATAGATGTGTACATTTTGAAAAGATCCCTCCCATCTAGTTAATTAATACATTCATCACCACATATACGAACATTCCAATTCCATTCTCTTAGCAAATTTCACTGATGTACTACACTGTTATCAACTATAGTCACCATGTTCTCTATTAAATCCTCAGAGCTTATTCATCTTATAGATGAAAGTTTGTAGTCTTTTGCCACCTTATCCCTTTCCTCCCACACTCCAGCCCCTGGAAACCACTTTTCTACTCTCTTTTACTGAGTTTGACTATTTTTTTAGATTCCACATATAAAATCCATAATAGAAGACTCAAAGCCTTCATGTATCTAGCTCCTTCCTGTTTCCAGACTTCCCTGGACCACTTCCCACACCTCTTAAAGCTGTAGCCACGCCAGCCTTCTCACAATTCCAGGAATTCGCCAAGACATTTCCTCTAAGCTGCTGTCCCCTCCGGATAGAGTGCCTTTCCCCGGCTCGGGAGCTAATCTGTGCTCATTCTTCAGTCTCACATTTAACACCTCACCCTCAGAGAAGCCTCCTCTGACTCCGATACTGTACTTCCCTCTTAATACATATCCATCACTCCTACATTCATGTTTTTTCTTTGTATGATTATTTATTTAATACGTTTCCCACTTGACAGCAGGCTCCATAAAAGCATGGAAAATATATACTTGCTTACCACTCTCTACTCAAAGAAAACGGGCACCTACTAAGTATTCAGTGAATACAAATGAATTTGAATGAACTAACACACAAAATGAATGGGGGAGAGAAGAGCCATTCCACATTTGTGACTCTTTCTCACAATACTATATGTTTGACTTGTGTTTTGAGATGATGCTGCGTTTTCTTTCCATCTGGGGTAATTCTCCCAGGTCCGATTATCCCTGAGCTCCCCAGCTTTTTCTGCAGCTCTGGCCAAGTCACTAGGTTTCCCTGAATGTTAATCAAGCCGTCTGGAAAATAGGGCATGAAATTGTATGTCCCTGACTAGCAGCAGATGTGGCAAGTGAGCTGAGCTGCATTTCCGTTCAGTAACTAATTGCACACATGGTACTATATGGAGAAAAACATTATAAATCAATTAAGTTATTATAGTAACACTGTCCTCTGTAAATAGAGAGCTAGACTTTGGGTTGGGAATTGGGAGCTAGGAACGCCTGATTCTCCTTGCAGTGACCTTGGATAATCACTTACTTCTTTATATTTCATTTGTCTCATCCCCATTCACGTCTCCAGGAAGATTTGTTTACTGATACTTGTTAAGGGTTTTGACTCCCTGGGTTGGAAGGTGGGATATTACTGGGGGAGGATGGTGGTTTAAAGTTCTTACTGACGTAAAACACTCATGTAAGTATTTGATGTTCATGCTGTCATCAATACCCAAGGTCAGAGCTGGTTGGTGTTTTGGGCCAGGGTGACAGGAGGAGGAAGAAGTGAAGGGACAAGGTAGCTGTGAAGTTGACAATGTCCCCAAGTGCCCAAGGCTTGGGCAATATTAACGTGGGCAAAATAGGAATCAAGTGAGCCTGGGTTTGGGGGGCAAGAGGAAGAGAGAAGTAGGGAGGTTGCAAAAGGCACCTAATATTCTCTCTCCTTCTTCCTGCCCTCCTTGTTTTGGCTTTCATGGGAATTGGGCTTACAGAGAAAATATCTGACTACGCTTCTAGAGATAAAAGTCTCAAGCTTTCTAGCCCATAGAAGATGGGATATGTGAAAGAAGCCAAGACTTTTATTAGAGAGAAGTTGAAATTATTTTTAAGTAGGTAAATATGGATTCTAGAAGCAACCTCTGGAAACCATTGTATAATGTTCAGGGAGTTTGTAGGACATTTGCAAAATTCATCTGGTTAATTTAGATGAGAATATTGCCATTGGGACTAAAGTTGCTGCAGGCATTTGGTGATACATTTTGCTCTCATTCTGCCTGTGTTGATTTTGTTTTGTCAGAGAGTTGTCCTCAATCCTGGTTGTGTCTTAGAATGATACTAGAAGCTTTTAAACCTTAACGATGTCCTCATGGTCTCTGGAGGTAAGACCTGGGCATTAGCACTTTTAAAAAGTGCCCCCAGGTAATTCTATTAGGCAGCAGAGTTAAGAGCAGAGAACTGTAAGGAAGCTCTTAAAGGCAGGAACTCTGTCTTATACTTAAATGTATGTGTGTATTACACTATTGAACCCCTAGGTGTTAATATCCATTATCTCAGTGTAATACTCACAATTTGTCTCCTCCATGAGATTGGACAAGCTGTCTGAGGTTGGTCAGAGAGGGAGAGGTGGACTTGGAACTGGGGCAAGCTCACCTGGCCTGGAGGCTCAGGCGCTAACATCGTCTCTTGTCTGCCTCAGTCCCTAAGCCCAGCTCGTGGCACAGTGAAGACACTCACTAAGGATCATGTTGCTGATTAAGTAATTGAGGGGATGACCCATGTTCAGATACCACAAGGAATCTTACGGCACCCACACTGTTTAGATAAATACAACCCTAGACAGAAATGGAGCCCCAGAAATCTCAGTCACCGCCCATACTCACAACATAGCATCTTGTTTCCTTCTAATACATTGTCCTTTATTCAGTGTTTATCTGGGTGTCAGGACCACAGCTGCCGTCTCTTTATAGACTCAGGCCTGGGTCACAGGGTGGGGAGAAAACAATGACTGTTTTGCTTGTCTGGTGACAGATATCCTGTGCCACTTTGCACTGCTTGTTGCAAATGTGATCCCATATCCTGTGACTGTCCCTCTGGGCTTGCATCTCCCGCACCACACAGGGGCTTCAGGGATGCCTGCAAAACAATCTGTGTTCTGACCTCAGCATCACTGGGCCCATAAATCATATAAGGCAGCTCACACTTCAAGCAGTGGCCTAGGGACATGGTGGGATCAGGGGGCAGAGACTAGAAAAGAGTAGGGGTGGAGGCCAGGGGCAGGGAGAGGAAGGTTATGCTGAGAAACAATGAGAGACACAGGGAGCTTTTTATTCTGTAAAGAAATGGGCTGTTTCCTAGACGTCATAATCCTATCATGAGGTGGAGATTGCAGGAGGCCAGTTTTGCGGGCAGCGGGTGTCAAGTCAATATTTTATCATGAATGATGTGTCTCACCAACATCATTCCCTGTAAACAACTTTTGAATAGGGGTATCCTGTCCAGACTACAGATTAACCAGCTAATACTTGAGAAATGGAAAAAGCCCAAGCAACAATTCCTTATACTTTAATGATTCTTGACAAAGCACGATAGACACATTCATTCATTCATTCATTCAGTAAATGGTTGTCCAGCTACATCTCTGTGCCAGGCACTGAGCTCATTGTTGGAGACAGCAGCCTGCGAGACCAACTTTATGCATGGTCCCCTGAGCTTACAGCCTAGTGAAGGACATAGACATTGAACAAAAAGGACAGTGTGAGGAGTATTGTGGGAGGGAAAGAACAGGAACGTGTATTATATCAATTTTTTTTAACTTTTTATTCTATATTGGAGTAGAGTTGATTAACAATGTTGTGATAGTTTCAGGTGTACGACAAAGTGATTCAGTCATACATATACATGTACCTATTCTTTTTCAAATTCTTTTTGCAATTAGGTTATTACAGAATATCAAGCAGAGTTCCCTGTGCTATTTTTACACAGATCTTTTTTATTAAGTTCATTGTAAACTTCACTATTAACTCCATCTCATATTGAAAATCAGAGGGGTTAGGGTGGCATACAAAAGTGAAAGGATGGAGCCAGGACTTCAACCTGCGTATTCTTGAATTCTTGTGCGCTTTTCACTCTGGAATCGTTACCTCAAAGCACCATCAGCTTAGCTGCTTCCCAAGCTTCTGTCCTGAGACCCAAGATAGTTTCCGTCACAGTGAACGCTGTTCTGTGGCGCGTCAGCCTTCTGGTTCCGCAACAAGATGTCCGCTGGCTTCTCGTCCCAACATCTAATGTGACCCAAGCCCAATAAACAACCACAATTTGTGCAATGAAAAGAGCTACATAGAGAAAACCAGAACCATGAAAGTGGGTCAGGCCCAAACTATCTTTGTACCATGTGGTTCACTGAAACCCCAAATTTGCATCTTGCTGACATCTAACTCCCTCTTGAATACAAGCATTTGTTTTCTTTTTACCATTTTTAGACACAGTTTTTTTTACTGTTAAAACATAAAATTTATCATCTTAATCATATTTAGGTGTACAGTACAGTGGTGTTAACAATATATAAATTGTCCTATAATAGATCTCCAGTATTCATCTTGCAAAACTGAAACTCTATACCCATTGGACAAAAACTCCCCTTTTCTCCCTCCCCCAGCCCCTGGAAATCACCATTCTACCTTCTGTTTCTAAGAGTTCAACTATTTTAGATACTTGTGACAGTATTTGTGTTTTTGTGACTGGCTTGTTTCACATAGCATAATGTTCTCAAGGTTCATCCATGTTGTAGCATATGACAGAGTGCCATTCTTTTTAAAGGCTGAACAATCTTCCATTATATATATATATATGTATATATATACACTCCACATTTTTTTAATCCATTCTGCCATTGATGGACATCCAGGTTGCTTCTACCTCTTGGCTATTGTTAATGATGTTGCAGTGAACACGGGTGTGCAAATATCTCTTTGAGATCCTGTTCGCAATTCTTTCAGATATATATCCAGAAGTAAGATTGATGGATTGATAATTCTATTTTTAATTTTTTTTGGAAATTCCATAACTGTTTTCCATAGTGGTTGCCCTATTTTACATTCCTTCTGACGGTACATAAGGATTCGAACTTCTCCACATCTTAGCCAACAGTTGTCGTTTTCTTTCTTTTATTTTTTTTTAATTTTTATAGTGGCCATCCTAATGGGTGTAAGGCAATATCTCATTGTGGTTTTGATTACATCTCTCTGATGATTTAAAAAAATTTTTTATTTATTATTTATTTTTTGCCGCGTTGGGTCTTCGTTGCTGCGTGTGGGCTTTCTGTAGCTGCGGCCAGTGGGGGCTAAACTTCATTGTGGTACACGGGCTTCTCATTGCGGTGGCTTCTCTTGTTGCGGAGCACGGGCTCTAGGCACGCAGGCTTCAGTAGTCATAGGGGGCTCGCAGGCTCTAGAGTGCAGGCTCAATAGTTGTGGTGCACACGCTTAGTTGCTTTGTGGCATGTGGGATCTTCCCTGACCAGGGCTCGAACCCGTATCCTCTCCATTGGCCGGCGGATTCTTAACCACTGTGCCACGAGGGAAGCCCTCTGATGATTTTTATTGTTGAGCATCTTTACTGTTACTATGCTTGTTGGCCATTGTATATCTTCTTTGGGGAAATGTCTACTTGAGTGCCTTACCCATTTTTTAATCAGATTTTTTGTGGGTTTTTTGTTGTTACTGTTGAGATGCAGAGTTCTTTATATATTCTGGATACTAACCCCTTAGCGGTTATACAGTTTTCAAATATTTTCTCTCATTCTGTAGGTTGCCTTTTTATACTTGACCATTTCCTTTGCTGTGCTGAATTTTTTAAGCTCGATGTAGTCTCATTTGTTGATTTTTGCTTTTGTTGCTTGTGCTTTTGGTGTCATATCCAAAAATTCATTGCCAAATACAATGTCATGAAGCTTTTCCTACCTGTTTACAACTCATGTTTTTAACAGGAATGCATTTATTCTTAGACACACTCTTGGCAAGTTGAAGCCAAAGTTGTCATAATTTTTCACATGATGTAATAAAGCGTATTGTATCTATTTTTAAAGTTATTATTTGTTAACTGTCATATAAAGATTATGTCCTTCCTCTCCTCACCATTTTAGGTGAATATAAGTCCATGTCCCTGTTTCAGGTGGGGTTTTGTGATGTATATACTTAGCACTATACCCTATTTTATTTACACTTCATGTTAAAAAGAACTAAGCTTTCTTTTTTTCCTGACAAAAGTCATGATTTGTATCTGTTCAAAGTCCTAGACTGGACGGTATTCAACTGGCATTCCTGGACAAAAATGACCTAGCATTAGCTTGTGGTTATGGCTTTCGAGTTTCTTAAAGCAATGGAATATTTTCTTCAAAAAATATGACACAGAAATCTCGTTTCACTGAACCCTACATATCTACACGGGGATGTCTGGTTGAGATGAAAGTAGAGGTATCTGATTCAACTCTGCCATCACCCCCTCAGAATGCTGAGAACCCACAGACTGTGCTTCATAAGTCCTTACTCCAAAAGAGGATCAAGACAGACCAGATTGAAAATGGAACGCAGAAGGGAGAAAGGGATGAACACTGGACACTGGAATTAGAGATATCTGTGTTTCAGTCCCAGATCTAATAGCCACATGGTCTTGGATAAGTGGTTTAAATGATCTGAATCTCGATTTCCTCATCCATATCTGTGTCACAGAGTCTTATAGAAATTAAATTATATAACATGTGTTAAACACATATTGAGTGCTTAGTGCAGAGTTTACATTAGATACATGCTAATTTCTTTACGTCTCATCTCTGTAATCCTACCCAAATCTGCTCACCTGATATTGCATCATGTATGGCATATGTTTGGAGGATCTGTGTGCACATTTACTGATGGAATCCCCCTCCTCTACTGACAGTTATCTTTCCTGATGTGTCTTGTGTCTTCCTTTCATATTATTGTATTCTTCAGTTGAAAGTGACAGTAAGACTTCAGCTTTTAGCACTTCTACATCTTTCTGGTTAAGGATCTAATGTCTTCAGAAATAGTTCTGGGGCTTCCCTGGTGGCGCAGTGGTTGAGAGTCCGCCTGCCGATGCAGGGGACACGGGTTTGTGCCCCGGTCCGGGAGGATCCCACATGCCGTGGAGCGGCTGGGCCCATGAGCCATGGCCGCTGAGCCTGCGCGTCCGGAGCCTGTGCTCCACAACGGGAGAGGCCACAGCAGTGAGATGCCCACGTGCCGCAAAAAAAAAAAAAAAAAAGAAATAGTTCTGGAAGAATTCTTTTGTAATTTGTTCATTCACATTTTCCTTACCTAGAACAACAGCATAACTTAAAAATAGCCTACTTGTATGTTTTCTTTTAAGACAGAAAATGGTAGCAGCTTGAAGAATATAAGTTTTACTTCAGCAGACAAAATAATGAATATAATAGGCACACTTGTCAAGTACCGATGTGATGCTAAAAGACTCACCCACTTACCGGGTGAGAGGGCCCAGAGACAGACACTGTGATGGAGGCAAAATTGAAAAAAAGGATTGAATGATTTGAACCCTTGGTTGCACACCAACAGAAATACATTCAAATTAAACCAAAAGAGGTGATAGGAAAGGGTGTCCCACAAAGTCCAGGGACAGTGCTACAACCGAGCTTTGGGAACAAACTTAATGTATTGGCTTAAATGTTGTCAGGTGTTTTTTGCTTTTACCCCATTTTCTTCCTCTCTCTGTTCTCTCTCTACCCCTCTCCCTCCCTCTCTTCTCCTTCTCCTTTCTCCCTCTCTCTCTCCTCTCTCCTTATCTCCATCTCTATCTGAATCTCGCTCTCTCCCCCCATCTCTTCCCCACCTTGCACCCCTCTGCTGGATTCCTCTGATTCTTCAAACCTAAGTGTTGAAAACATGACCTCTCCCAAATTTACATCTTACAGAACCATACTTCTGGAACAACAATAACAACAGCAACAACCATGAATTCTCTCCAGTTCTTCAGTTAAATTGAGGACATAAAAGGTATTACTTGGTTCAGCTTGGCCAAGCATCACCTCCTAAAACAAATGACAGTGGCCTAAGGGGCATGGTCCCATTTATACTTGTGGCTTCCAGGAACCCAGAGCTACATCAAATGTGGAAGGGAAGGGGAAGTGGGCCAGGACATTTCCTGAAGTGGCTGGAAAAACATAAATATATTAATGAATATATTATATATATTCCCAACGCCCCCAGATATTCCTCTGCTCTGAATTACTTACTCTTGGGTCTTGAGTGTGCTGACCAGACTGGTGGGTACAGGTTCAGAATTGTGAGCAAACAGGTATAAGTTTATATTTTGGAGGCAGAGAGTGGTGTTTTGGGAATGCAACCATGTTTAAGGTAATAATTGGTGACTGTGTGAAGGATCAACTGGATAAATGACCAAATGGTCTGGATGAGCACTAATGAAGGTCCATCAGCAGTGGGTGACCAGAAAGATAGGATGGCTGAAAGAAATTTTGGAGCAAAACTGACAAACTATGGTCACCAATTTCATGTATGAGGTCAAGGACAGAGAAAACAAAAAGATATTTGTTTTGACATCCTTTAATATTGTGATGATGACCTTTTTTTCTTTTCTGAGATTCCATATATATGTGTTAGCATATAGTATTTATTTTCTGACTTACTTCACTCCATATGACAAACTCTAGGTCCATCCACCTCATTACAAAAAACTTAATTTTGTTTCTTTTTATGGCTGAGTAATAGTCCATTGTATATGTGTGCCACATCTTCTTTATCCATTCATCTGTTGATGGACACTTAGGTTGCTTCCATGTCCTGGCTATTTTAAATAGAGCTGCAATGAACATTGTGGTACATGACTCTTTTTGAATTATGGTTTTCTCAGGGTATATGCCCAGTAGTGGGATTGCTGGGTCGTATGGTAGTTCTATTTTTAGTTTTTTAAGGAACTTCCATACTGTTCTCAATAGTGGCTGTATCCATTTACATTCCCACCAACAGTGCAAGAGGGTTTCCTTTTCTCCACACCCTCTCCAGCATTTATTGTTTGTAGATTTTTTGATGATGGCCATTCTGACCAGTGTGAGATGATATCTTATTGTAGTTTTGATTTGCATTTCTCTAATGATTAATGATGTGAAGAACCTAGGGGCAAGATGGGAATAAAGACACACACCTACTAGAGAATAGACTTTAGGATATGGGGAGGGGGAAGGGTAAGCTGTGACAAAGTGAGAGAGTGGCATAGACATATATACACTACCAAATGTAAAATAGATAGCTGGTGGGAAGCAGCCTCATAGCACAGGGAGATCAGCTTGGTGCTTTGTGACCACCTAGAGGTGTGGGATAGGGAGCATTGGAGGGAGGGCGACGCAAGAGGGAAGAGATATGGGAACATATGTATATGTATAACTGATTCACTTTGTTATAAAGCAGAAACTAACACACCATTGTAAAGCAATTATACTCCAATAAAGATGTTAAAAATATATATTGTGATGATGACTGAAATGGTCATTGTTACTGATATTTTTTCCTATTTTATAACCTCTGCTCTATGCTATATTAAAACATGATTCTTCTCCTTGCCCTAAACTTGCCTTATTTTTTTCATATTGAAGTATAGTTGATTGCCTTATGTTTTTGACTCTAGTCTTTGGCTAAATCAATTCCTTTCTTCTCATTGGCCCTTACTACTGAATTAAATAAAAGTTCAAGGGCTCATTCTGACCTTGTTTCTAGACTCCTCAAACCCACCAAGCATGCTCCTGCCTCAGGACCTTTGTACCTGCTCTTCGTTCTGTATTGAAATGTCCTTTCCTCAGATACCAGTATGGCTCTTACCCTACTTCCTTGGGACTCTCTTCCTTTTAAGATAAACCAATCTTATCTTTCCTGGTAACTTTCTATCCCTTTACCTGGCTTTAATTTCTTCATTACCTGACATTTTATTATGAGGGATTAAATGTAAACAAGTATAAATGTAAATGAACCAAATCAGGTTTGCTTATTTGCTTGTTAACTGTCTCTGTACATTAGAATGTAAGCTCCATGAGGGCAGGGATTTGTCTTGTTCACTTCTGTGCTTTTTATCTCTTAGAATACTGCAAGACAGAACTTCCATGGTGGTGCAGTGGATAGGAATCCGCCTGCCAATGCAGGGGACACAGGTTCGATCCCTGGTCCGGGAAGATCCCACATGCCACGAAGCAACTAAGCCCGGGCACCACAACTATTGAGCCCACGTGCCTAGAGCCCATGCTCCGCAACAAGAGAATACACCGCAATGAGAAGCCCGCGCACCACCATGAAGAGTAGCCCCCCTGCTCTCTCCAACTAGAGAAAGCCCGTACGTAGCAATGAAGACCCAACACAGCCAAAAATAAATAAATAAATTTATTAAAAAAGAAGATCAGAATCAAACAGACCTGGTTTCAGATCAATGTAATATCATGAAATGTGTTATCTTCTCTGTGCTGCAGTTTATTTTTACCTTAAAATGGCCTTAAATCATTTAATATATGGTATGGATTGAATTGTGTCCCTAAAAAAGATGTTACAGTCCTAACCCCCAGTATCTGCAAATGGGACCTTATTTGAAAATAAAGTCTTTGCAGATAATCAAGTTGAGATGAGGTCATTAAGATGAACCTGGATCCATTATGACTGTGTCCTTATAAAAAGAGGAAAATTGTACACAGAGGCAGACACATACAGAGGGAAAATGATTTGAAGACATAGGGAGAAGAGGGCCCTCTACAAGCCAATGAATGCCTACAACTAGTATACCACAAACTAGTAGAGAATCCTGGAAGGGATTCTTCCTCAAAGTCCTCAAAAGGAACCAACCCTGCCAACACCTTGATTTTGAACTTCTAGCCTCTAGAGAAGTGAGACAATAAATGTCTGTTGTTTAAGCCTCTTGGTTTCTAGTGCTTTGTTATGGTAGTTCTAACAAACTAACACAGGGCAAAATACATACACGTGCACACACACATGCACACACAGGCTCTGTGGCCAACACATACAGTCTAAGCAGTGATGCCCTGTACATCTTTTCTCCTTTCTCTTTCCTTCTAGAAGCCACAATGAGGAGAAGAATTTGGTTCAATTTAAGGGATTTTCCTTAAAATTTTCACTCCTATTTTCTCAAGGCTGATAAGAGAAGAGCAAGAAACACATTTTTGTGAATGAGGAGAAGCTGGCCCTGGAGACTTTACAACATCTGTTGGAATCTCCCACTTACTCAGGGCCAGATGCTAATGGTGTGTGTGCCTTTGCACGTGGAGGAAAGTTTCACTGACACTAATGAGCCATTCATCGTCCTGCATTCCAGGGCTCCTCCCACACAGGCCTGTTTTCAGATGTTCTGCATTAAGTGAAACGCAGCACCCTGTTTCCATAGGAACGGGAGGCAAGGGCTCCCAGAAGGCCTCACATTCTAACACAGACCCGAGCTCTGGAAGACATGCAGGGCACTGATTCATCTGATAGTGAACCGGCATTATGGAGGGTGTAGTATTGCCAGGCACTGAGCTCTGTACCAGAAACACGATCCAAACGTACCCCCGGAGGAAATCATTCAGAGGTTGAGGTAGACAAGCGAAAGATACACGGTATGAAGAACGTTATTACACAGTACATGAGCAGTGCTGTTTGAGTTCATAGGCTGGGCATCTAACTAGGCTCTGAGCCATGAAAAAACATTTTGTAAAGAAGGTGACCTCTGAGGCTCCAAGGTCAAGGCAGCAAGCCAGGCAGGAGGGTGGGAGGAGGGCGAGAGGGCTGCTGATGGAGACAGAAGGCGGATGTGCCATGTCTCTATGGCTGTGGCTGAAGCAAATATGACTTAGAATTTCTGGCTTCAAAACTCAGCTGCACTCTCGACTGTGCTCTCTGATTTGAGGCTTTTCACAAATCCCAGAACTCCCCTGGCCAGGGTGTCCCCAAATGTTTCGAAACCTCACCCCTCCCTCGGAACAGCGAGAGCTGTGGGTTAAACTTCCAGCTCTGGAGAGAATGAACGCTTATACTGTAATTTGAGCCCTGTCTTTCAGGAGCCACATCTGTCATTTTCTTGCCCTAAACGTCATGTCACACATTCCTGACTCCTCTCACCATCCTAAAAAATGTGTGTTATCAAGGATTGATGTTCCCTATCTTTGAACTCAGCCTAGTCTTCTTTATATATTATTAGAGACAGGCATAGAGTCGTCCTGCTGTGAAAGTCATTCCCATTGTCTGCATGGTCCATTTTCCCAGCAGGGTCATGCTGGTACATGAAGAAGACGAATGCCTGGGAGCAGGCTCGCAAGCAGTTACTGAAAAAGTATTTGGCTGAGACATTTCACTTGACTTTTACAATTTCTATCGTCATTGCCCATGTTTCAAAGTGACCCATCTCATCTGATACTCTGCAGAATGCCCATTATATAATAGGTACTAAATGTATATAATTATATATAATATATATATGGGATATAGTATAATTCTATATGTATATAATTACATATTACAATTATCTATGTTATATGACTACATATTCTGTGTGTGTATATATACATACATATGTATATATAAAAATATATATAATATATGGTATATACTATAATTCTATATGACATATACTTACATATTATAATTATCTACAGTACATGACTACATATTCTGTGTGTGTATATACACACATATGTATATATATAAAATAAATCTAAATTGATCTTCCTCTTCTTCCAAACTTTATCTAACAGAATGCCTTTACACAGGACAGGATCTTCATAAACATTCATTGGTTGACTAGCTAACTGTCTGACAGGTGGGCAAAAAGAAAGAATAGATTTTCCTATCACAAGGACAAAAGTATATAAGAAACTATTGAAGCAAATTCAACCGAACTTCCCTTATAAACCAAAAAAACACACACAAAAATCTGAAACATAAGATTGAGGCAAAAGAAAGAAAGAACACAGTAAATCATCTAGGCTCTAAATCTTTTTTCTTCCTTCCTAGACTCATTTTAAAATTTATTTCTTTGGTTCCAAGCCTGGGGATCGGAACTGGTTTCCATGACTGGCTGGGAATAACAATAAAGCATATTATGACACATTGGGAAAATATACACAAATACCAAACTAGTATTTGATCCCCTTCCTTTGTGACATAAAGGGTGCTAATTGGGGTTTTTACATCCAACTTGGAAAGTGGGTTGTGTGATAAGAAGTGAGTGGAGGGCGCTCTGAGATTCAGGACAAAGTGTTAGTTCTATACTGAGGCAGCTAGAGCAGAACTTCATAACCCGTCCTTGGATGGACACCATATATCTCTCAAGAAACGTTGTTTTAAAGTTAGTTTCCTACAGTTCTCTTACACACACACGCACACACACACCTGTGACACTCTTTGTTATGGGGAATGTCAGGATATGGCACACTATGAAAGGATTTTCCCATCTTGCAGTAAGAAGAGATCATGACCATATTAACGTACATTACCATGAAGTCTGCCCATAGAAGCTTCTGAGACAAGGCAAGCTGTGGTTTTCTCACTAGCACAGAGCAGGTGAGGACACAGCCTCTGAACCACACTGCCTCCCACCACCTGCCACCATCAAAGGGCCAGTGCGGCACTAGGGCTGGGTCCCAGTTGAGATGGCTCCAGGCACTCCAAAGAACCAGCATCTAGACTACAGAGTGACGGGGAGAGTCCAGGCCATCTGGACTATAAAAGTCCACTTGGATCTTTGCTCACTTCATCCCACTCCGTCCCTGCAGCTGGGACATATTGAAAGATCCACCTCCTGATTCCATCTCTCCTCAGATTCTGCCTCCAGTCTTGTCCAAAAACAGGGACGGGAAAAAGACCTCTAAGCCTGGCTCACCACCTGGCTCTGAGTCATGTGTATCAGTAGGACTCCCCCGAGGTAGATTCCAGCCCTGCCTGGACCTCACTTTCTACATCAGTCCATCCCTGGCAGTTGATGCTTATTCTCCCAGATACCAGTGACTCTATATTTTAGCTCAAATGTCATCATTGATCAGATCATATTGAAAGATCAGTTACCCATGATCTCCTGCGTATAATCCACATAGTTCAGTCTGCAATTTTGAAAATAATTTGGAAATAGCTTTTCATAAAGATTACCTTTAGTGGCACATCCCTGGGCTCCTGTGGCACATAATTCTACCCGTTTTCCTCCCTTTGCTCTCAGGGAGGAAAGCATGGGACCACATGACTGAGTTTTGGCCGAAGGGGTGAGGGAGAAAGTTACATATGAAGGGTTCCGGGCTGGCCGCTAGAAGTTGTCATATGATTCTCTACTCTCTCTCTTTGCTCTTCACTCAGGAAGTTGTAATGGATCTCCTAGAGAATTCCAACATCCCAGAGTCCAAAGACCACCACTTGGAGGAATCCTGGGTCCCCAAATGACTAAGTGTGGAGCAGTGGACAGAAGAGCTCCCTCCACCACCATGGACACACACTGTACATTGACAGGACAAGAACTAGACTTTTGCTCCATTAAGCTTCTGAAATGTTGGCTTTGTTTGTTAGAGCAGTTGGTCTCTGTTGAATGATCCCTGCCCATTTGTAGAATATTCCTTCCCCATGCTGATCCCCTGCATAGAGCTCACCATTTTGCCTGTCCTTAAGGCTATTTCTGGCCTTATGATCCTGACCTCCTCCAGCCTCCCTCAGCTATTGCCTGAGCCCCAGTTTTAACAAGAAATGATTATCGCCAGTGTCTTTGTAAACAGCCTGGGCTAAAGGGAGAGCTGTGAGAAAATGGGAAATCCTCCTCCCATAAGAATCCCCTTCCTGCCATTACGCCTATTGTTTAAAACATCTACATTTTCTAGGTCCAAAATGTGCTATATCTCTCTTTGCAGAAACCTGATCATTTGTTAATTATTTTTCAATATTCCTTTTCTTTGATAAACATTTGAGTTGGTCCAGGTAGTTGGTTAGCTATTAATTAAGAATTAATTATCAGCGGAGTGTTCAACTACTATATTTCTAATTTACTTTTTAAAATTATACATTTAAAAGTAGATACACACACTTTTTTTTTTTCGAAGAAGGTAAGGAAATCTGGGCAAAAGAAGAAGCCAGGAGAAAGTTTATCCACAAAATACATACAGTATGACCCAATGAACTTGTGAGAGGTAGATGGCAAATTTGCACAGATAAATATGTTTATTTATATATTTATTAAGAAGTATATTTCTTAAAAATAATGTAACTCGGGACTTCCCTGGATGCCCAGTGGTTAAGACTGCACATTCCAGTGCAGGGGGTTTGGGTTCTATCCCTGTTTGGGGAGCTAAGATCTCACATGCCTCACAGCAAAAAAAACCAAAACATGAAACAGAAGTAATATTATAACAAATTCAATAAAGACTTTAAAAATGGTCTACATCAAAAAAATCTTTAAAAAAATAATGTACTCAAGATCAAAATATCTGGATATTTTTGATCTTACATCCTTGCAGGGATTGGAGTTTCTTTAAATGTGTTCTCTACCTTAAATAGATATTAAAAAGTTTTAAAAAGTAGTACAGACACTTGGGTCTCAACCAAATCCTTACCTAAGTATCTCCAAGGACAAACAGTACAATTTAAAAGCTCTTGGTAATTTTAATGTGCATTTAGCGTTATGAATCACTG
The DNA here is from genome assembly GCF_039906515.1 of Pseudorca crassidens. Classification (NCBI taxonomy): domain Eukaryota; kingdom Metazoa; phylum Chordata; class Mammalia; order Artiodactyla; family Delphinidae; genus Pseudorca; species Pseudorca crassidens. The sequence goes on from NC_090304.1 coordinate 103,845,807, forward strand.
TTTTTCTATGCATCTCCAATTACTATACCAATTGCCATAAAAACCTCAAATATATTCATATTCTATTAATTAAAACTTGTTTCAAAACAACTAAATTTATTCAAGTCAAGTATGCCCCCGCATGTGTACTGGATCAACTGCCGTAAAAATTCCGTAAAGCCTCAACTACAAATTACAAACAGGATATAATGATGATAGCCATCACATAAGTTGTGAAAATTAATGTGATAATGAATATAAAGTAAGTACCAAAGTCTTCCAAGAAATGTCTATTGTTATGGTGTGGAATCATTATTAGCTATTAAGTCTTAATTGGCCTTATTTTGATGTCTGCTTTCCTACAGGGAGCACATTTTTATAACAGCAACCAGAGTGACTCTTAAAAATGTAAATAAGATAATGGCTTTCTGCTCAAAATTGTTCAATAGCTTTTCATCTCACTCAAAATAAAAATCAGAGTTCTTCCAGTGGCTGACAAAGAGCAATCGAACCTTTCCAGACCACTTTCTGACAGTGTCGTCTGCCACTCTTTCCCTCACACACTTTGCCCCTGTTGGACTAGCTCTCTTGTGCTTCCCTGAACACACTAGACAACTGACCTCAGAGCCTTGGCATCTGACAGCCCAGCATGCTCGCCCCACGGAATCCACCTGGCTCACTCTCTCCCCTTCTTTAACTCTTGGTCTACATGTCACCAGCAGAGAGGATTTCCCTCACCATTCCAGCCCTATCTAACTTCCCTCCCTGTTTCATTGTTCTCCTTAGCACACAAAATCGTCTGATAAACTATAAATGTGTTTATTTCTTAATTTATAATTCTATCCCCCCTTTATTGCTCTATTTTTTCTATAGTACTTGTGACTATCTGATAAACTATGCATCTTATGTATTTAGAATGTGAGTTCCCTGAGAACAGGATGTTTGCCGGCTCTGTTTACAACTGTGTCCCCAGTACTAAAAGATTGCAAGGCACATACTGGGTCCTGATTAAATATTGAATTAATGAATTAGCTGCTTGTCACAGAAGTAAATTTTCTCCACGAAGAGCCAAGCTGGCCCAATGGTGATTAGGTATTTGTTCAGTGCTTTGAGGTGTAATCCTACTTCAAGGTGTTATACAGTGAAACTATCATGGATCTCTGTATCCATCTCATAATTACAAACTGTGATTCCAGCAGTGAAAACCTGTGAGAGCTTGGGCGAGTGAATTAATTCTCTAATCTTATTTTCCTCATTTTGAAATGGTGATAAATCTATCTTATGAGGATATGACAATTGTATAAGGCAGATTGAATTTCCGGAATCCCTGAGCTGTGAGTGAGTGCTCAAAGAATCTGAGTTTTATGATTGCTATTGTTCCTCCAGGGCAGGGAGGTGATGTAGTTCAGTCTCATGGACAATGTGAATTATGCCTTTGCATCTGAAAATTAGCTTAATATGTTTAATGGAGGTTATCTTTCTCTATCTCTGTGTATCTCTTGCTAGAGAAAGCTGAATGATGACTTGATAGAAATATTTAGAAGTTTCAGCAATATAAGGAGAAGTGGTCCAAATCATCCTTAAAGAAGGTTCCTTCTTACCTGGAAAGCCTATGGCTGTTTCATTCACACATTAGTTTCATTCACACACAAAGTTCGATCAGAACTTTGGCAGACACCTCAGTTGATAGAAGCATTTGGAACTGAAGACTAAATGTAAACATAAAGGTAAATTTCCTTTTACCATGTCCCTGTTTCCCTACTCTAGGGTTCTTGATTTATGAATAGAGCTTAAAAAGCCACAGTAACGCACAACTTAATAACTCTTTTGTGTTCTCTTGGCCAAGGGATGGATAAAGAGTATTAAATGACAACCACCTTCTAGTACTTGAAGGCTATAAAATCCAAGGTATAAAAATGAGGCATAATGAAATAGTGTAAATAATGGGATGATATTTAGAAAAAAAGGGAACTTGGGGAATAATAACTGGAAAAACTTCCTTATGTCTAAGATCAGCTGGATAATGAAATAGTCTGAGGAAAATGGTGGAAGCCTTCTAGCCTGGAATATTTTGAAATCTGAATGGACTGAGCCCCAGAGACCAATATCATGGGATCACTTTTTCTTTTTTTTAAGGAGAAAGCAATGACATGACTTAATGGGTCTTTTCCACCCTGACACGAGTTCACTGAATCAGAGCTTGAGACTGTCTCTTACTCAGGTAGCATATTTATTTTGGAACCAAATGACAACAGCCCCAGAGTTCAAGCAGCCACAAATGGTACTTATTTCTGGATGCTTCCTCCGTAAGTAATTGTAGTCCACAGACAGACATTGATGCTTTTTCCTTCCATCTTTCCTTCCATCCATACTTCCATCCTTCCTTCTTGTTTTCTTCCTTCATTCCTTCCTTCTTTCCTTCTTTCCTTCCTTCCTCCCTCTCTCCCTCCTTTCCTTCCTTCTTTCCTTCCTTCCTTCCCTCCTTTCTTCCTTTCTCCCTTCTTCTTTTTCTTCCTCTTTCCTTTTCTTCCCTTCGATCCTTCCTTTCTTCTCTATCTTTTTTTATTTTTCAGAAGTGCATGGCAGTTTGAACAAACATCTTTTCCCTCTTCCATCATCAATTTTTAAAGTAGGTCTTAGAGCCTTGACTATAAGTGACTACATTCAAGAGTGTTTGAGAATCGCCTATGTGATAAAAGAATACACAAAAAAGTGGGAAGATACTGTCAAATAGCTAGTAGAAACGGGACATAAATCCAATGGATTGATGACAGTCTTTGCTGTTAGATAAATCATTAAAAAATATCAGAGATGTCTAAAAAACACTTGAATTGAGTGAGGGTGAGATCAGGGTATCTTTTATGTAAACCAATAGTCTTCCTTAGTCCAGAATTATCCATATCTCAACATATGTCAAATGTATTGTATAATTTCTTAACTTTTGACTTGACTTTGCCGTACAACAGTTCACAAAGCCATGTCTTCCTGCTTCTATTGTACTGTTTTGTCCTGAAATACATTTGGGGACAACGGAACCACAACGGTTCCTCCAGTAAAGGAGCAAGCAAGGCAAGTATGATCTTATGTAACAGTTACATCGGAAACAGCTGGGGGAAATGAGAGCTTGGTATAACCTAGACCAGCCACAGGAAAGATATACCCAGGCATCAATCATCATGCTCAGAGAGTGACAGTATTTAAGTTTGTCCTGACAGAGAGAGAGGAAGGGGGAGAGGGGGAAGGAGAGACAGAGCCGTAGAGGAGAAGGGGCAAGCTTCTGCCCATACTGTCAGAGAAACACATACACAGGACTCATTTTGAATTGGGATGAATAATCTCTGTGTCCTTAGCAGGAATGTTGTTCTGGGCAGTTTGCATTTCTGTTTACATGCCTTCCCGCGCTCTCACAGTGTGGAAGCAGGCAAATGTTAAGTGGCTGGTTTAATGTTTACACTGGAAAGCACTTTATCAAGAAAGTGTATACATTCGGCCACCCAAAAATGCAACTTATATATTTCCCTGGATTTTTCATCTCTGATACCCTTTAGAGAGATAGCTAGCTAGATAGATAGATAGATTTTGCCCTTTCCAAATTTTTAACTTCGTTCATTAACTTTGGGGGGCTTACCCACATGATGCTGGATATAATTCCTATTTCATTGCATATGACTCTGCAAGAAATTTGACACAGAGAAATTGTCCTTACTGTCTGAGCCTGAAATCATAGGGGGAGAAAAAGGTAAACATTTTTCACACAAGACATGTAATTTGACTAACAATGACAGATTAATATATTTTCCCATTTTAAATTTTATTGGAACTATAGTAGCCCAATTGGACCAGTAATATTATTCACAACGTATGTATAGCTTTTTAACTTCAAGATTTGAAAAGTATTTAATTAGATAGATTTTTCTTCTTCATAAAAGTCTCTTTCTTGTCTTCATTTTTATTACTTTTGGGAAAAATGAAAAGAAATCCAGCCTCTTCTGGTTTGCAATTGAAGCTGCATTTTCTCAGGCTATTATATAGAGACTCCCATTATGAAATCCATTCTCTGACATCTGCAAAACTTGTCTTTTGCTGGAAGAGTGGTTATAGTAACTGAGTAATAGGGAGTGAGATATGTCTTAGCATTCTGCACATTTTATTAATTACCTTCTATTTATAGTATAATTGAATGTATTTCATGACACTGGCTTCACATCTGGTCAAACTGCAAAGCACATTTGCAGTCACCTTTCCTTTTTGAACTCCTAATGTTTTACAGACTCCAGAAAGATTCTGCAGATAACAGAAACAAAAGGCAGTTAAAAAAAAAAAAAAAAAAAAAAAACCTCATGAAGGATGTTTGCACAGATTTCCAAAGCAAGTGTCAATCTATGCGAAAGTGGTGGATGCAGAGACCCTTTTGAATTGGATAACACAATAAACAACATTCATTGTAAAGTGAATAAAGGATGCAATGTTAGGGCCTTTGGGATCTTGGTGACCAGTGCCAATTAGATGGTGTTGGCAATGGTTTCTAATTCTTTGTACAACCATCATTCACATACATCTGTATATAAACTCCTGAGTTCCCACATGTGGACTCACAGTTTGTAGAAGACTGTTTTCCATTAGCCTGGGAAGGAATTTGTTCCACATTTTTTTTAAGATTTGAATTCTAAGAAGAAAGTGAAAGAAGGAATCTAACTAGATATTAGACATATAATACATAAGAACCAAACAGAGAGCTTTGCAGTCCAGAGAACTAAATAATCACAAATTGCATTGCCCAGTGACTTGAAGTGATAAAATGTAATAATGCCCACTTTTCCCAGGATATGAGTTTTCTGGACAACATTTTCCAAATGGGGGTAAGAGTACTAATAGAAACAATGTAATTCTTGTCTTTCTACTGGATATTTAGTTAGTTATTGGCAGTCTCACGGCCTTTTTATTTACGAGTCAATGCTAATAGTCCCAAGAAGCATTTCTCAGATTCATTTGAGAAAATCTATAGCTTAGGAAACTTTGTATCCCTACATTTTCCCCATTTCCCCAGAATCCCTGACTTTCCAGGTCAAGAATTCTCAAACATTAATGTGCCAAATAGTTACCTAAATGGCCTGTTAACGCAGCAAGCCACTCAAAGATTGAGTCCAGACCTAGGATGGGCCCTGGATTCGCCACTTTTAACAAACATCCTACAGATACTTCAGATGCAATGATCTACGAAGCTCACTTTTACAAACACTATTGTAGGAATATTTCTCTATTTCAGCTTTTCTCTCAACTTGCACACATTTTAGGGGGCAGGGACTTCAGGAAGTACTGTGCTTCTTCTTGGTTACTGGGCGGTAACTCATTGCTACCAGACTCTCCGTAGCACCCTCGTGTTCAGGGCCCTTAAAGAACGAGTGATCCTCCAATGATGCTCAACCAACACCTGATCAATGACTCTATCCCAAGGATAGCTTGGTGATTCGCATTCTTTCTCTTCTAATATGTAAATCAGACGGGAAAGGAACATCATCAGTGAAACAGATACCCTACGACCACAAGGCCATTATTGAAATAAATACAATAATATATTTGTATTATTATATGACTATAGTGTTATATAATATTAACACATCAAAAATGCTGTATTCTCATAATATCATGATATTCCCACATTGTTGCATCAATTGACTATCAGAGGAAAATTATGAGTTATGCATCTTTTATCACTGATCAATACTTTTTTTATCAATAATTTGTGGAACTAAGGGATTTTATTGAGAGCTGTGGCAAAAACATTGGGCGATGTCTACATGTTAAAAACTTATTTGATTTCATAATGCTATTTTATCTGTGATTACCTGAAAATTTTAAGTAAATTTAGATTTTGTCCTAATTATCCAAAAATTACCTTATTTCTGTATTTTGTTCTGTATCTTATTATTCCACTCCATCTGTGGGCATAACCATCTCTCTTCCAAGCCCATTTTTTTTCAATGAGTGCAATCACCAACAGAAGAGGGAAAAAATTTAAAAGAAAAAAAAATGATGCAAAAAAAGATTTAGGGTCCCGCAGATGTTTCCAGCTGAAATACCAGCTGGCATTGTAGTTGTTTGTGTGGAGTGGAATCCCAGAAGCCAATGAAAGGAGACAATCAGTTTTAGCTGACTCAAATTTTTTTTATTTCCATTTTCCTAACACAGATGAATCTGACGCAAATTGTTTGAAAATAAGAGCCTTACGGCTAAGTGCATTACCACACTCTACTGCAGAAAACTGAGTTTCCTGGTGACGTGATAATGTCTGGAAATGCTGCCTTCTAAAGGTTGTTAAAATCCTTGGTGGAATCCCTAGTTACTTTGACTGTGGGTGATGTTGCTGGTGCCAAAAATAATTAGAATTCTTCAGCTTTATAATGTGTCTTCTCCAAAGAGCTCGAGGGTCTTTACAAATAAAAGAGTGATTGGAAAAAGGCCATACCACACCTTTTCTCACATTCAGCAATGGCTACAAGAATAGTTGGTAAAACGATATGGTAGCCCTCTATAATATCAACCTTAAAATGACAGCGATATGGGATCCTACACTTGAAGATGATGGTAATTAATTGGTATAATGGTAATAACAATAATAGCTAATATTTGCTCAGTGTTTGTATCAGGCACTTTATATACATTATTTGTTTCTCACAAAACTATATGATTTTGGTAATATTATTAAACTAATTAACAAAGAAGGAAACTGTGGGTATAGACATTTTAAATAACCTGCCTAAAGTTGCAAAAGCAACGTTTTGCCTGAGATTCACACCAAGATCTGATTCTAGAACATCTGGGCTCTTAATTACTTTGCCATATTAAGTCAATAGGTTCTTACATTTTATTGGTTTGTATTTTGGAGATACTAGAAACAATAAGAAAGTTGAAATAGCAGAAAGGTGGGTCCCTCCATTGACAAATGTCAGTCTCTACATTCAACAGTACAAAAAATATTGTGAAGCATTTTCTGTGTTGATTGTTCTTTGAGGAGCTGAGGATACTGGTCTGAGTAAGTTAAGTTGTTCAGAAAATCATGTGAGAGGCAAGTCTTTAAACAAACAATGCACTGTTACATGGTAACTTACCCAGTTGCTAAGGAAACTCAGCTAAGTGGTGCTAATTCTGCTTGGGACTGGAGATGGCAAGGAGGTCAAGGACTGGTCTGTGTGTGAAACAGGCCAGTCTATGCAGAGAATCTAATCGCTATCCCATGGCTCCAGATGACCCTTCTGAAGAGAAACTCATAATAACATTTGAGAAATTTCTCACTGGGGTATGCTAAATTCTCTACCCCTTCAAAATGAGTTGAAGGCGGTAGGAATGGAGGTATTTTGCAAAATGCCTTCTCTGTCCTCTTGTTTGTCACTACTCATGACTCTCCTTTAAATTAAGTAGCTGCAGCCTTGAATGCATACAGTGTGCTGAGACTCCACCAAAATGGAATCAGCCAAAGACAGCAACAGCTTCTCATTAGGAGTAGAAAGGAGTACTTGGGAAAGCCCAGGAGCTCTGCCTGAACTCCTCTGGTTCCTACAGCACCTCCTTAATTAGGCATAGGAAAACCTGTCTTTTAGGCTTCAGGCAATATTATGCTCCTAGGCTGGAAAAGGCAGCCGGAGGATTCTCTGCCAACAGCTGATGAAGGGGAAGGGCTCTGTCTTCCTCCCAGATGCTGTCCATCCATTGCACTTGTTAATGACATCTACAGACAGAGTGGGGCTTTCTAATACACCACTCATTGGCCAGAGCTGCCCCTGAAACCCAGCACGCAAAGAGCTGGAACCAATCACTGCATTGTCTACTCATATGAGATTATTAATGATGACTTTCTGTGGTTGGTGCTTGGCAGGGAGATACTGTTTCACATGTGGCCAGCATACGTTTGGCCAGCAGACCCACAGTTCACTTGGCAGATCAGACAAGCAATCCCAATTATGCACTGGCTGAGAGCAAAATACATCTTAGAGCCTCCATCCCGGCCCTGGATTGGTTGATTCATTGACAAGGAGTTTCATTATAGAAAAGAAAATAGATATCCAGTCTGGGCAATATTCCAAACTAGGGCTTAAGTGGCAAAGCCTTCTGTGACACTACAGCTCTGCCCAGTGCAGGATAATTAAATAAATTTCTGAACGGTTATGGTAGGTTTGGAATATTCGCGGATTGAATGTCCAGCCTTCACTGTGGCTTTTGGTCTTTCAAACTCTCTTACATTTCTCTCTCAATGTCTTGCTAAACTCTATTCAGGGCCCATCTTGAAAATCCAATGAGGAAACAAACTAAAAGCATTTATATTTCTTCCAAATATGTTAAAAACCACTAGGCATCGTATGTAAAGGATCTATTTTTCATCTGTTTCCCAGTCTACCATCTCTGCTCATTCTACCTGCTTCCTGACAACATTGAGAGGTCACTACTCTCTGGCTGCGTTTTATTTTTCAAAATGAATCAACTTAAATATCTCAGGAGCCCTTCACCACTATGATGAGGCTTTCAACAATAGCACATTGCAGGTATAAAGCTGACCTAATATTCATAATAAATACACTGAAAGGAGCTGGTCCCCTGTAAAATAACTTGCTGCTGTTTGTTAGGGTCAGCATAATGTTCTTATCCTCACCCACCACACACCATTTCTAAGTCTACACAGACTTAATTTCACCCTATTTTTTTTTAAGAATAGCAAATCTGACTACATCACTAAGCTGCTTTTATTTATTTAACAGATTCTTATTCAGTGACTTCCCAGGCCACATAGGCCTGAAACTTGATATAAAAACGATTCCTGGTTACCCAATGCCTAGAGGACAAATTCCAAGTCACTCAGCCTTCCACATAAGCTCTTTAACAATCTGCTAACCAATCGTTCCAGACTCATTTCCGTCCCTCCCTTCACTGTTATTCCCCTTCTGGTCACTCCCTACCCCTGGTAGCTATGATACATTCCGTATTCATCTATAGATATGTTTACTTCTAATGTCACAAATACTGCACCATCCTGTGTTCGTGTTAATCACTCAGTTTGGAGAGCTTCCTCTGTCCTTCCTGGAATAACTGCTGCTCCAACACACAGACACAGACACACACACACCTACATAGGAAACTAATATAAATCATTAAAGACTCACCTTAAAAGGCCTTTCTTTGACATGTTCCCTAACTAACTAAACTCGGTGGCTAAAATGGCTACAATTTCTTCTCAGCTCCTCCCGTCATGAGGTGGGGACAATTTCCACCATTCTTGATTCTGGAATAGACCAGTTCTTTGCTGTCTCCAATAAAATGCAGTGGATGTGCCATTAGGTAGGTACAAAAACTGCCAAGCCTTAGGTCAAGAGGCCTTGCAGTTTTTGCTCTCACTCTTTTGGAAAGTTGCAGACACCCTATTAAACACCTGGTCTAATCTGCTGGATGAGCCACATGGAGGAGAACGGAGATGCCCAGCTGGGAATCCGACCTAATGACCAGGTATGTGAATACCTTTCTTTGAGGGTCTGACCCTAGCTGAATCACCATGAGTAATTCCCAGGAAACACCAATAGAAGAAATGTGTGCCTCAGCCCAGACCCCAGAGCAAAATCATGAGCAAATAAACCCCAACTGTTTTAAACAGAACCCCACTTAGTTCTGGAAAGGTGTGTTTAGCTAGCAGTACACACATGATACAACCCTACCCCAGTTCCAACCGCAGATATCTAGTCATTTTGAATTCTGAAACACCATAGCACTCTGTCTACTTCTCTAATAAGATTCACATTTTAACACGATCATTTGTTTATGCATTTCTCTCCACTACTCGACTCTGAGTTCCCTAGAAGCAGAAGTATCCCCAGGACCTCACAACGAGCCTGAATACACAGCAGACACTAAAGAAGTAACAAAAAGCTGAAGGATCAGCCTTCATAAGGACAGACTCTATCCTGTTGATTCTGTTTGAGTGTGTTAACCAAACCATGGGCAGAAGAAACTTTCACTTTCCATACTGGAAAGAATGGTGCACCTCATGCCCCAGGGCCTGGCTCACATGAGGTTAAATTTAGCAGCAGTAATAGATTGGATCTTTTCAGTGTCCTAAGATTAAATAGCCTCAGATGAGCAGTATTTTACTAGCTCTGCCAATCTAACAGCCAAGGGAACTCTTTGCTTGCAAATAACAGAATGTAATTCCAAGCAAAATCCTGTAAGTCTTGGCTTTGGGACAAAATGCATTATAAAAATAAAAACATTTGTTTTATCCAATTCCTCTCAAGAGTTTTGGCCAGCATTATCCAGAACAAGTCAAATTATAGTCTGTAGTTACTTGTATATTACTGATAACATGGCTGGAGAAAGACAGGCTGATCTTATTAATCATCTTCAGATCATAATTCCTCCAGTTTAGAATCTATTTTTGCATATATTTTAGCTGGATGAATCTCACTGTTGAATAATTAAATAACCCATTTCTAAGCATGGATGTAAAGTTACACTTTTATATTTCATTAAGGTTGCATTAGCACATTTAATACTATTTTCATCATATGTGCCATTATTAATATCACATGTTATTATTAAAATTACCATTAGTATAAAGATAGATGGCAAAAAATTGACTAGGGGACTCAGAAGAAGAAATTTTCAATTCTTGCTTTGCTTTGTCAATGACTTGTTCTTTGTATCTTGGACTCTTAAATGTGTGTCCCTAGTTTTTTTAATTGTCAATTCTTTTCGTTAAGAAATAAATTTTTTAAAAGATTAATAACATAACTTATGGTTGAAGGTTTTCATAGTAATTATATTCACACTCAAATAAATAGTGTTTCAGCTAAATAAAGTGTGGTGCTTATGCCTTACAAAATAATAAGAATCTTAACTACATCATTAGGTTTTTCTGTTAATTATTTTACAAATTTTTTTATTAAAAATAAACCATAATAAATATTATGTCTCTTGTTTTATTATTTTCCCAGTTTTACTGAGACATAATTAACATCCAGCACTGTATAAGTTTGAGATACACAGTATAATGGTTTGACTTACATATATTGTGAAATGATGGCCACAGTATGTTTAGTGAACATCCATCATCTCATATAGGTACAAAAAAAAAAGAAAAGGAGGAAAAAAGACATTTTTCCCTGTGATGAGAACTCTTAGGATTTACTCTCTTAATAACTTTCAAATACACCGTACAGCAATATTGACTGTTGTCATCGTGTTGTACATTACACCCTGAGTACATATTTATCTTATAACTTGAAGCTGGGACTTTTGACCACCTTCTTCCAATTCACCCTTCCCCTACCCCCTGCCTCTGGCAACCACAAATCTGCTCTCTTTTTCTATGAGTTTGGGTTTTTTGCTTTTTTAGATTCCACATGTATATGAGATCATACGGTATTTGTCTTTCTCCATCTGACCTATTTCACTGAGCATAATGCCCTCAAGAGGACTATCCATTTGTCAAAAATAGAAAATAGCAAGAGTTCTTTATTTGTCATGGCTGAGTAACATATATGTATATGTGTACATATCACAACTTCTTTATCCCTTTATCTATCAATGGACACATGTTGTTTCCATGTCTTGGCTATTGTAAATAATGCTTCTATGAGCATGGGGGTGCAGGTATCTCTTCGACACAGTGTTTTCATTTCCTTTGGATGTATTCCTAGAAGTAGAATTGTTGGATCATATGGTAGTTCTGTTTTTATTTTTTTGAGGAAACTCAATACAGTTTTCCATAGTGGCTATACCACTTTATAATCCCACTAACAGTGCACGAGCTCTCTTTTCTCTGCATCCTTGCCAGTATTTGTGATCTCTTGTCTTTTTGATTATATCCATCCTAAACAGGCATGAGGTGATATCTCATTATGGTTTTGATTTGCATTTCCCTAATGATCACTGATGTTGAGCACCTTTTTATGTACCTGTTGGAATTTTTTATTAACTAAATAGTATTTGTTGATATCAATTATAAAAATTACTGCACTTGTTCATTTTTAACTGTAATCCAAATCAATAACTCATCAGTTTTGAAAATGATTTCAGAATGCCTACTCAAGATATATTGGAACATTTTTTTATGATCTATTTTACTTTCTGGTGTGGAACAGTGGGTCCATCTGGTTCAAGAAACACTACATATCTTTACTAAATTTCTGTAATTCTGGCAAAATTCAAACTCAGCTCCTCATTAGTGACTCCTTATTTATTTGCAAGGAAATTTAACCCACATGATTTTGATTTGTTGAAACAGTAATATAAGCAAATAGTGTTTCATAAGTGCTACTTGATTTCTGAAAAGTCTTCGAGCCATCTTTTACTGTGATCTTTTTTCTTAGGATAAGAAAGTTTGTTTTTACAGGTTGGAAAAGGGGAAAGGGCTCAAATTTGAGCAAAAATATGAACACTTATCATGGTAGGAGGGGATGAAAAGCAAACATGACAACATAAGTGCTGAGAGGTATCCTAGATGGGTAGACTGACCACAACTTCCAGGTATATACTTTTTGGGTAAAGATTAACCTCCCAGCCAACTTAAGCCAACAGTGATAAGCAATACTGTCCTTCAGAAGTCCTAGGTAGATGATCAATGACTCAATTAGAAATACAAGTCAAACTTTTATAAATGGAAGGCTTGCTGATTTTGTAACATCCATGTAGGTGGGTGAGCTACAGAGTGAGTCACTTTTCTGTTCTCTGTTGACCTGGGTGCCGAATAGACTCCACCTAAACTGAATGGTTGTCAAACTTCATCCCAGAGCAATGACTCACTCACCCTCAAGCTCACTTAGGGAACATTTTGGCTCTGAAGTCCACTAACCCTGGGAACTCCCCAACTGAGAGGTGGGACTGGTGAGATTTAGAACTGCTGACTTGGAGTTGTGAGTCATGGGTGAGTGCCAACGAGGTAGCATAAATCATGTAAGCACTTGAATTTCATAGCCATTATTTATGATGCTGGGGTAGCAGCCCAACTTTTATGGTAGACATTTATTTCACAGATATAAAAATAAAGCATTATTAGAATTCTTTATACTAAATTTAGACATTGAGAATTAAAATTCAGGAGAGCTGATCTCCCCTGAACCATAAATAAAGAGAAGAAAGAGTGATACAGCTGCTTGACCTGATATTTTGTCTCATTTATGCGGCCAAAAATCTGCAGTGGAAAGACATAAAATTTTAAGTCAGTAAACCTAGATTAAGACCCAAGTCTACTGATTGCTACTGATTTGATGTTGGGAAATGAGAAAGCTCTCTGTAGCCTTAGTTTTCCCAGTTGCTACACAACAAGCTTCGTGGAGTTAATACCACAATCCATTGATGGGCTGTGTTTGAAAATCTTTAATTAGCCATGAAACACTCTACCCATTTATTTTTAGAAATGTGTGTGCCAATTTTGGAGTAAAGACAGGCACAAAACTTAGTGTGATTAAAACTCAAGAATCTACAATTATTTTTTTTAATCTCTGTAGGAAAATTTTGTAAGATCTACAAAACTGCATTTCAGTCTGTTTCTAGGCATTACAAATAACTATGTATTTGCTCCATACCCCCAATTCACTCCTCCCAGTACAAAACGCCCCCTCTCCCGACAACAGGATATCCAGTGGCAGCTAAAAGAATGAAACTGTACGAAATGAAGGGTCACACTTCCCAGAAGAAAGCCAGTGTCCCAATTCAGCACTAAATCTGAGACACCATGTTTCACTTTCTCTGTGTTAAATTTCATAATCTGTGCATTAGTCTCTGCAAGGCTTGTGTTCAAAAATAAAACTACATTTAGAGGGGAAACAAATTCTATCAGTCGTTGCTGGAAGTTAAGGTGTCTCGAATGTTTTGAGTTTGTTGTTTTTGGACAGGGAAAGTGGCACATTTGAACCACAAGTGAATCCAAGTGGAATATGTTAGCTTTAATTGTGCCAGAGTTCCTAGAGGGCTCCAAATATCCAAGGCTGATCACCCTAGATTTGGGAGATCCAGATGCCTGAGCTCATGGTAAGTGTCCAGAACAAAATGTAGCTAATTCTTCCACCCCACCCACAATTGTCTATCCTCATCCCAGGAGCTAGTTTGGCTCACTCTATGATGGCTGAATCAGACCATTTTCAGGGGCTGAAGGAGGGGAGGAGACCATTGGCCTGAGGAAAAAGATGGAAGAATGGAATGTAGGTTGTGCTTGAGAAAACATGTCTGCTTATCTCATTTCTAAGATTAGCAGTCAATACCTTCCTCCTCTGTTAAGAGAGAATTTGGATTAGAAAATTTCGAAGATCTTTTCTATGTCTGACATTCAATGAACTGTAAAGTTATTGAACTAGGCAGCCATGAATAACTATAATCATTCAACCAATAGGAAGGCAAATAAGTGTAAAATATTTGAATATTTGCAAGTTTCGAACAAAAGAAATATAAACACAAGAAGAAAGAGCTCTACCATTTCAAAGTAGTAGGGAATTCGACCTAAATTGGGCTCTGGAACCTGACTAAATTAGCAACATCTTCTCCCTAAGGCAGACATTTCAGTAGTAAGTATAGGAAAATTAGTGTATCTGTCAGGGTTCAGAGGAACAAAACCAAGAGGATATGGGTATACACACACACATATACATACACACACACACACACACACACACACACACACACAGTTTTTATTTATTTATTTACTTACTTATTTACTTATTTATTTATATATTTTTTATTTTAAAGAATTGGCTTATCACACAATTGTGTAGGCTGGCAAGTCTGTTTAGGGCAGTTTTATTCATAATGGCCAAATACTGGAACACCCTATCTGACTTCAATGGATGAACAGTTAAACACACTGGTGCATCCATGCCATGGAATACTACCCAGCAATTTAAAAAGAACAGACTCTCTATTGATACACTGGACAACTTGTATCCATGGAATTATGCTAAGTAAGAAAAGCCAGTTCCAAAGGTCACATACTGTGTGATTCTATTTAACATATGTAACATACCTTAGGCCATGCAGTCTTTAGGCCTTTATATAACATTCTTTAGGTTGGGGGCAGGGGGAGGGGATTGTGGCTTAAAAGAGCAACACAGGATCTTTGCAGCCACAGAACTCTTCTGGGTATGATATTAAACCATGGTTTTGCAAGATGTTACCATTGAGGGAAAACTAAGTAAAGGGGACATGGGGCCTCTCCACATTATTTCTTACAGATGCATATGATCTGTATTTATCTCAAAATGAAAAGTTTAATTTAAAAAATTAGTTGGCACAGCAAAGGAAACCATAAGCAAAACAAAAAGACCACCTGTGGACTGGGAGAAGATATTTGCAAATGATGCAACTGACAAGGGCTTAATTTCCAAAATATACAAACAGCTCCTATAATTCAATAACACAAAACAAACAACACAATCAAAAAGTTGGCAGAAGACCTAAATAGACATTTCTACAAAGAAGACATACAGATGGCCAATAGGCACATAAAAAGATGCTCAACATTGCTAACTATTAGAGAAATGCAGATAAAAACAACGAGGTGCCACCTTACACCACTCAGAATGGCCATCGTTAAAATGTCTACAAATAATAAATGCTGAAGAGGGTGTGGAGAAAAGGGAATCTTATACTGTTGGTGGGAATGTAAATTGGTGCAGCCACTATGGAAAACAGTATGGAGGTTCCTCAAAAATCTAAAAATAGAGTTGCCATACATACGACCCAGCAATCCCACTCCTAGGCATATACCCAGACAAAACTATAATTTGAAAAGATACATGCACCCCTATATTCATAGCAGCACTATTTACAATAGCCAGGACATGGAAACAACCTAAGTGTCCATTGACAGATGAATGGATAAAGAAGATGTGGTACATATATACAATGGAATACTACTCAACCATAAAAAAGAATGAAATAATGCCATTTGAAGCAACATGGATGCAAATAGAGATTATAATACTAAGTGAAGTAAATCAGAAAGAGAAAGACAAATACCATATGATATCACTTATATGTGGAATCTAAAATATGATACAAATGAACCTATCTACAAAACAAAAACTGACTCACAGATATAGAGAACAGACTCGTAGTTGCCAAGGGGGAAAGGGGTAGATGAGGGAAGGATTGGGAGTTTGGGATTAGCAGATGCAAACTATTAC
Organism: Pseudorca crassidens; assembly: GCF_039906515.1. Taxonomy (NCBI): domain Eukaryota; kingdom Metazoa; phylum Chordata; class Mammalia; order Artiodactyla; family Delphinidae; genus Pseudorca; species Pseudorca crassidens. The sequence continues at coordinate 103,861,943 of NC_090304.1, forward strand.
ATATAGGATGGATAAAGAAACAAGGTCCTACTGTATAGCACAGGGAACTACATTCAATATACTGTGATAAACCATAATGGTAAAGAATATGAAAAAGAATATATATGTATAACTGAGTCACTTTATTGTACAGCAGAAATTAAACACAACATTATAAATCAACTATACTTCAATAAAATTAAAAGAAAAATAGTTGGGTGTATTTGTGTGGATCTACTTATGGGTTATCTGTTCTGTTCTCTCTGTTGAGCTCTACCCCTCCACCAATTCTACATGGTCTTGATTACTCTATATTAGTAAGCCTTAATATCAAGTAGAGTAATTCCTTCACTTTATTCTTTATTTTCAAGATTGTTTTAACTAGTCTAGGCTAGTGCCTTTCCATATAAATTTCCTAATAAAATTGTATATGTCTATAAATATCTTGCTGGGATTTAGACAGCAATTATTATATTGAATTATTATAATAATTAAATTATCTAGAATAATATAATTATAAAATTATATCAAACCTGTAGATCAATATAAGGAGAATTGGCATCTTTACTACTTTGAGGAGGATTTTGTAAATTATTATTTCATAGATTCCTTGGAATTTTCTGTGTCAATAATTGTGTCATCTGAAAATAGAGACATTTTTATTTCTTCCTTTCAAAACTGTCGCTTTATTTATTTATTTTTGCCTTAATATAATGGTTAGAACTTCCAATACTAAACTGATTAAGAACAGTGGGCAGACATCCTTGCCTTGTTCCTAATCCTAGAGGGTAAGCTTAGCGGGAAAGTCATTTACCAATAAGTATGATGTTAGCTGAAGGGTTTTTTCAAATGCTCTTTAGCAAGTTGAAGTTCTCTTCTCTTCCTATTTTTCTCAGAGTTTTTTTTTTTTCCATGAATGGGTTTTGAATTTTCTCAAATACTTTTTTCTATGATGATTATTATGATCATTTGGTTATTATTTTTTAATCTGTTAATATGGTGGATTATACAGACTGATTTTGAATGTTGACTCAGCTTTGTATACCTGGAATAAAGCCCACCTGCACATGGTACATTTCATTCATAAACATGGTAATATTTCATTGAATATTTTTGCATCTACATTAATGTGGGATTTTGGTATGTAGTCTTTTTTGTATTCTCTTTTCTGGTTTTGGTATCAGGGTAACTCTAGTCTCATAAAGATTGTGTGAAACTGCTGTTAATTCTTCTTTCAATGTTTGGTAGACTTCTTCAGTGAAACATGGGCCTGGATGTTTCTTTTTCAGGAGATTTAATTATAAATTCAATTACTTTAATGGTCTTAGAACTATTCAAGTTGATCATTTCATCATGCTTGAGTTTGGGTAGTTTGTAGTTTTCAAGGAATTCGTCCATTTCTTCTCAGTCATTGAATGTATAAGTCTTCAAAGAGTTAAGGCATATGAACAGACTGTTGTGGTAGCTGGCCTCTAAGATGAATCTCAGTGGGCCCTGCTTCCTGTTATTCACACCCTTGTGCTCTCTCCCCACACATTATACCAGAGTCGGTCGGTCTGTGTGACTGATAGAAAATGCCAGAATTGACAATTACATCTCTTCCAACAGTAGGTTCTAGAAGATGCTATGGCTTCTGATTCTGTTCCCCCAACCCTCTCTCTCTGGTTATGGCTCTGAAGAAAGCCAGCTGCCATGTTGTGAGCAGCTCTCTGGAGAGGCCCATGTGGTGAAGAACTAAAGGAGACCCTTGCCAACAGCAGGGGAGAGTGCCATCTTGGTCAGAGATCCCCCAGCCCAGTCAGGCTTCCAGATGCCTGCAGCCCTGGCCGACATCTTTACTGTAATCTTGTGAGAGACCCTGAGCCAGAACTACCTACGTAATCTGCTGCTGGAATCCTGACTCTCAGAAACTCTGTGAGATAATAAATGTTGTTTCAAGCTATTAAGTTTGGGGGTAATTTATTATGCAACAATAGATACTTAAAGGAATTGCTATTAATACGCTATTATATTCAGACCCCTGTACCAAAATGACTTTCCTTTTCCCCTTCTTTTATTTACTTAACCATTCATTCATTCAGCCATTTAATAAACTCCTACAGTGTTGGGTCTGGGAATACAAACAATGTTAAATAGAATATTAACTGGATGTTAAATGGGATTTTCCTCTTCCCTCAGTCTCAAATTTAGGAACAATGGGTGAGAGGGGCTCTACATTTAAGGATGATTTCTGAAAGTTACAGTATTTGCCTTCCGGGGCTCAATAAAGATAGTAGAATCAGTCTTGTGCCCCTCCAGCCAGTTAGCTTCCATGGAAGCAACTAGCTTCTAGAAAAGAAAGGCAAAAAAAAAAAAAAATCCCTGGTGGTCCAATGGTTAGGACTCTGTGCTGCCAGTGCAGGGGACATGGGTTCAATCCCTGATGGGGGAAATAAGATCCCACATGCTGCACAGCGTACCATGGGTGGGTGGGAGAGAAAGGCCAGAAAGAGGAATTCATAGGTTAGAAAGAGTTTTTAGACTAGGAAGAGCAGGGGAGAAAATGTTCTGGCTTTTCCCCTCTCCTTCCCGTAAGAAGAATTTATTCCTCCGCTTTAACCATACTTGAAGAGAGAGGGTAGAAGTGGCCCAAGAAGACGAAGAACTTATTCACTGGCTTGACGAAGCTGAGCTGCAGGTATCACATGATAGCATACCATATCAGAACCGCTGTTGAGCTGAGGAAACTCCTCCAGGTGTGATGTGCACGCACTGGGGTTTGGTGGGTATAGACCAGTATAGAGATCAACACCTGCTTCTTTTCTGGATCATTCTTAAGGCAGGACAATGTCCAGGAGAGCTGCTACTGCAGAGAAGAAGGTCCAGCAGTGGCCAGATGACCTTTACACTGGTCCACAACATTTTTCCCCTTTTCCTTAAAGTTCCCTTCCCTGTCTCTATAAGGTCAGAAGTAGCAGAGAGACGGAGTAAAGAATCATGGAAAATTAAATTCTCTCTCCTTCACACACACACACACACACACACACACACACAATAGTTCTCTAAACAAAAGTTAAGCCTGAATTTGGATAGAAGGAAAAAGTAAAATTGAATGTGAAATTTAAGTTTCAAATGGACTTTGACACGCCTGAAAGTGACCGCAGATTTATGAAATATGCCTGAGCTGTAATGAGAGATGGGGAAAGGAGATACATCAGGGTGTGTCTGAAAATAGCTGTTAGAGAAAATGTGCTTTTTTTCCTGCCAGTTTTCAGCTATTCAATAAGCAAGTGAATCAAAGATGAATCAAAACAAGAGATGCTTTCTTCCCAGGGTCTGAAATCTTTTTATGTTGGCCCTGCACTCCCTGAAATCCCCAATAAGGAGAAAATGACTTGGAGGATCCTTTCTTGGCAGTTGACTTGATCCAGGGATAGACCAGAGCGCAGAGAGCAGAACATCAGAAGAAGTGGGAGAAGAAAATAATTTTGTGAAGGGAAAAAGGGCCAAGAAGAAAATAAAAAGTGAAGATAAATTGAAAGCCAGAAAACAAACCACCGCTAATGGTCCAGGGGACCCACCACTCAGGAGCTAAGTAGTTTCGTCTCTAATATTTAGCCCACAGCTGTTGCCAAGAGACTAGAATTCTGTCCTTGCCTCAGCATCAAGATGCACGCCTGTCACCAAAGCATATGGGCCTTGTGTCCCTAATGGTGGGCACAGTGTAGGGTGAGAGGAAGAGTAGGAGGAATTATTAAAAAGAATCTTACAACCAAGAAGCCTCGGAAGAAGGAATTCCAAGCAATTCTGGACGGTATTCCCGAGACTCCAGAGAGAACTCAGAGTCTGCTTAAACTAAAAGTCTCTACATTAGAAGTCTTTTTTTTCACGAGGCGAATCCCAGGGGTCATTTGCCTCATTCATGAGGCCAGAAAAGAAGTTATATTGCATAGAGCCTGGTCAGAGTATCAGATGCCAATGCACAATGACGGTGGGACAGCCCACTTTTCCTAATAAGGAAGGATCTAGCCTTGATCCTATGAACACAGAAGTGTTATAATGGTTGTTCAGCCAACCCCTCTTGGCTTGAAAGAAATAAGTTGCCTTTATAAATTACTCACTTACTAGAAAGGAGGAAAGTTAGCACTGAGTGAGTTTGGCTACATTTTCACTAGGTTTCAAATAACATCTCTTCATTTTAAGATGCTGACGTGTACAGGAATGTTTAAGATGTGGTATTCAGACCGTCAGCAGATATTTCCCCGACTTTTTAAGTCTCTGCAAAGGGATCTTCCATAATCCTGCCCACTCACCTCTGCTTCAGTGGATCAAGATAAGAGCCACTCTCTTTTTCAAATAAATGTTACCGTTTACAGAAAATTTTAGAGTATGTCTGATTGGTGGCTTTTTGGAACATACGGATTTGTTATATGAAAGACTCACTAAAATGAAGAAGCTTGGGGGTCAGTAAGAGCTTGTCGTTTTACCTGGTGTGTAACCTTTAATAAGTCCTTTAACCCCTATGGTCCTCAGTGCATTCATTTGTAAAATCAGACAATGTTTATCATCATGTCTTCCTTATTTATTATGAGCCGTTATGCAAGTTAATAGGTTAATATGTGTATAAAACTTATTATCTCTCGTTGTGTCACCTTGGTGTCCTATTTCTTGTTTCCTGCCCATTTCCCCAGATTAATCATAAATTCTGCTTTCATCATACAATCAAAGAGGATTCACTTTGGGTAAGACAGTAGAAAATATCTGGTCCTCAGAACTTTGTCAGTTAACAGAAGAACCCAATTCCTTGAAACCTACAATTGCTCATTAGAGAAGAGAAATCATTGACTCTCCATTCAAAGCATTCCACAGTATAGTCTCCATCTACCTTTTCCACATTTATTCTCAAAGCTCAACTCTCCTCCGCATGAGTGCTATGGCCTCCAGCTGACTATCACACTCAGTATCTTGGTCTCCGTGACTTTATTTACACCCGGAGTAAATAAAGTGTGTACTTTGCACGTGGATGTTCAGATTTTCTCCGTACTCTTGAGCACCTCCCATGAGAATTCACACAGTAATGACTGTGCCATTGACTTGAGATGAACATCATTCATCTTTTTTTAATTCCCTCTCATATTATCTTCCTGAGGAGAGACACAATGTATTATGATCGGTTGTTTTTTGTTTGTTTTGTTTGTTGTATTTCTCACAACATAAAGAACAGATTCCTGTGTATGCCAGCTGCTCAAGAAGTGCTTTTCAAACCATGAATGTATGAATGATCATGTGTCATTTCCACAAATCTGTATAGAGGCAGGATCTGCTATCTGGCTTCCATCTTTCAAGCAGGTGGATATGGAAAGAGGTCTTGTTTCTCTACTCCCAAAGCTTATTGGAAAAGTATGTGGTCTAGAAGAAACAACAGTGCTGAGTGTTTCTAGGGAGAGAAACCTTTATCTAAAATGAAGAATTCAGAGGCTTATTATTTGGTCCATAGTAATAAACCCCTCCAATCTTGCATTCTTTTTTATTATAAACAAAAGTCATTCTCTTAGTATTTAAAAATTCTTCAGATATCAGCAGGTCATGGGAAACCAAGCAAAGCCTATTCAGTACAGGAATCTGACTCTGGATGTTTCCCTGAAAAACCAATCTCCTGAGCTCAGGAGATGCTCATCTCTGATTTCCTTTAAATAACCACAAAGAAACCCTAAGTCAGGAGATTTAACCTCTCTTGTGCTCAAGTAAGCCCTTAGCTGCAAGTGGAATTCAGAGTATTTCTAGTCCGGGATACAACATACAGTGTTGAAAAATAAAAATATCTTCACAAATTTGGATCTGAAATTTCTACATGGGAAATGTGGACTTTGTAGAAATCACGGCCACAAAAGGCAGCTCACAAGTGCATGTGAGAAAAATTTGATTAAAACAAAAATTAGATCTTCTTTGTAAATTTATGCTAAAAAGAATTTATCCAGATGAAAATAATTTCAGTAAAGAGAGTATTTTTTTAGAATTTGAAGTGGTTTAGTTCTGAATAGCAAATTAATGAAGGAATTAAATTATCCTAATACAATTTACTCTAGAAGATATTTTTCTAGTAAAAACAAAATGATCAGTGTTAATATATGTAAATATACTGTGAACATATACTTAGTCGAGAAACAGGCCAAACATCCCCCACATGAGTAAGTGTAAAACTAACTCACTGTGGAAAGCCAGGGGTCGAAACAGCCTCTACCCCCCTTCTCTCCTCCTTGTCTGAGACTTCTTCTCTGTCCCCATATAGGTTGTCAACTCAGCAGCTGCTGGGTCATTGTGCTATCATGGATGCCATTCCCAGGGAGCATCCTTAAATGCCAAGCACACACACAAACATGTATGGTAGTTAAAGTGGCTGAACAAAGTCGTCTTCTGAGATGCAGTGAAGATCATTTACGCCTGGAAATGGAATCTCATTTGGTGGGTCTTACAGCCCTACAACTCCAGTTGGCTCCAGTATAAAGTGTGACAAGATAGCTATTCACCCAACTCCCTTCATGCAAGAGGAGAAATGGAGACCAGGAAAGACCAGGTGACATGTAGAGACTGGCTTGACAAGTTGAGACAAAGTGAGATGGCAACATTCAGTGTCCCCTGCTAGAGCATTTGTGAAAAAACAAATCATCACAATGAGTTACTATTAGTCAGCCCTGAATACAATTTTAAAGACAAGATATATATGTATATATATATATATATATATATATTTTTTTTTTTTTTTTTTTTCTGCCTTTCTATCTCCCATCTCAGGGCTATCTGTCACTCTGGTTCTAACTTACTAGAGTCTCACACAGCACTGCCGCATCCTGCCCAGACCTGCCTTTCCAGCAATGCTTCAAAGCTGGATAACCCTCACGACTACCCCATTTCTCAGAACTATTTCTCATGAAACTCTCACAGAGCTGTTAAAAGCACCTTGCTTTCTGATCTATGTATCACTGCTAGCATTAAGATGTCTTTCACAATTTCAGTGTGCTACCTCTCCAAATGAATTTGCATTTTAGCAGAGGACTTCTGGAATATATGTCTTACTGATTTGATTTTAAATTAACTGCATTAGTGTTTTGTATTCACATTAATGGCACACTGATCAAATTTGTGGGAGATATGAGGCAGTGAGTGATTACTAAATTTAGACTACAGAATGTGTAACAAAAATGATTCTGGCAAATATGTGTGTATATATGGATGTGTGTATACATGTGTAAATAGATATGTATATATATGTGTATACGTATATATGTGTATATGTATATATATATACACATATATACATATACACATACACATATATACAGCTGACAGTTAAACAAGGCAGAAATTAGGGGCGTCAACCCCCAGTGCAACTTTACCATAGGCAGATCCAGATCCCTGGTTCTGCACCCATATATTCTACCAACTGCAGATTGCGTAGTGCTGTAGTATGCAATTGTTGAAAAAATTTCACATATTGGTTAATCCAGGCAGTTCAAACCCATGCTGTTCAAGGATCAACTATACATACATACGTATATACATATCTATCTACAGCAATATATCTCCAAATATGCAGACATAGATGATATAGTTATAGATAATGTAGATATAGGTAAAGAGAGAGAGAGAGAGTCCTACTTCACACCTTACCAACCAATCAACCAACAAAAACTCAATACTGTATGAACTGCAGATTGTAAGTCTAAATGTTAATGGTAAGGCAATTTAGAAAAACATCTTCATAACTTTAGAATAGTCAAGTATTTGTTAAACAGGAGACAAAAGTGCTAAACTTAAAGGTAAGAATGATAAACTGAACCAAAAAAAAAAATTAAGAAAATCTGAAGTTAAGATTAATTGACCTAAGGCCATTCTGGGCTTTGATTGTCCCAGATGTAAAAGGAAAAATGCTGTATTGTACAGTCACCGAGAACATTTTACATTCTGAAATTACATTTTACACTCTGAAATTAATTAAAAATGAAGAAATTCTGGAAATTAAAAATTAAGACACAACTAAGTGAAAATGTAACCCACAGAGAGGGAGTAAGTATTTATAATAAATGTATTTTTAAAGGATTTATATCTAGAATATATAAAGAACTCTAACAAATTGATAAGAAAAAGACAAATTACCCAATGGAAAAATGGACAGACTTGAATAGACATTTCACGAAAGAAGACACCATCAATAATCATGTCAAAACATATTCAACTTCATTAATCATCGGTGAGGACTAATTAGACGACAATATGATATCACAATACAGATGCCACAATAACAATGAAAAATATAAAAAATACCAAGTATGGCAGGAAGATGGAGCAACTGGAACACACATATACTCCTGGTGTGAGGTTAAGTTGATATAACCACATTGGAAAACTGTGTGGTAGAATCTATTGAAACTAAACATACACATAACCTACTACTTAGTAATATCACTATGAGCTATATGCCCAAGAGTAATGAAAACACAGGTTTACCAAAGGACACACACTAAAATGTTGACAGTAGCGCTGTTCCAGCCAAAGCTGGAATTACCCAGGTGCCCACCAACAGTAGACTGGATAAGTAAACTACAGTATATTTTATACCATGGAATACTATGCAACAATGAGAATTAATGATCTATAACTCCATAAAATATGCATGAATGTCATAAACATAATATTGAGCAAAACAATCCTGATCAAATGAGTACATTTTTGTGATTCCATAGATAAGGTACAAAAAAAGAGCAAAATCAATGTGTTAGAAGTCATAATAGAGATTACCCAAGGGGAGGTGAGTGTTGACTGGAATGGAATATAAAGGGAGGACCTCTGGGACGCTGGGAATATTCTGTTCTTTGATCTGGGTGCTGGATACACAGGGGTAGTTGGTAGAATATTATCAAACTACACACTTAGAATATGTTCATTTATCTTTCTGTATATTGTAGTTCAATAAAAAATGTTCACCAAGATTAAAACAAATTTAAGCAAGAAAAATATAAAGACCTTTCCTTAGATACAAAAATTATTTAGACACCAGAGAGTTGTTGGCTTTTTGGTGACACACAAAAATATCAATATTTATGGGTTTTTACTGACTATAATCTCAATCCAAGACAAGAGTGAGATGTAGATGCCAAAATTACAGAAATAATTTGGTTTTCTAATACTAGAATGACATATATTAAAAATGTAAAGGTTTCTTAGGAACTGTACAGTATCACCTTTTAATTTTACATTTGGGAGAATCAAAGCCCAGAAGTCTTATCTTAATCAAATTTAGATGGATTTTAAGGAAAAGATTTGGAACTGAATACCATGCTTTCTGACTCCTTCACTCAGAGCACATTCCTTTAGATCCATGGTTCCCAAACTTCACTGAGTATAAGAGTTATCTTTGGAAAGCTTAGGAAAAAAATCGGAAGCTTCAGTTCAGAATGATCTATTCTGATACAACAGGATAGGGACCACTATTCTGGTCTATTCCAGACTTCTGTATCAGAAAAGGAAATTTGATGGTTTTGTTCTACTCATTCCTTCATTCATTGTGACTGATTAATAGATCTAGTTTCTACTTCATGACAGACAGTTTGTTTGGCAGTGGTTAAACAAATTTAAAGAATAAAACATACCAAATTTCTGGTCAGCACATACCCTCCCATCTGAATATTTAATATTTTAAAATTATATTCTAAATGAAAAAAAATGCAAAGCCAGCTTCATAAGTTAAGACTAACCTCATGGTGGATCAGAAAGGAAATAAAATGCTTAGCAATAGGTTTAAATCCTGTGGGATTTTGCCATGCACGGGATGGGACAAAACCCAAATTCCTTGTCACAGGATCAATGGTAAGAAAGAGGAGGCTAAAACGCAATGCAGCATTGCTTTGCCTGGGCACACAGCTTAACACAGAGCTGTGTCTCTGAAGTGCTGGTCTGCTGGATCAGCCCCTGGCTCCTGCTGTCCCAGTCACAATGGAGAATGGAAGACAAATAAAAGACCTAGTTCTGCACTGCTGAGAATAGGAAAGGGGCTTGTAGGGGCAAGGAGCAAAGGCGGGGAGGGGCCGGCAGGGTGATGGAATAAGTTCAAAGAGAAAGAGATAGAGGGGAAACCTTTCCTACACAAGGTGGGTTGCAAGTAAAAATGCCAAAGTACATGAGAAAAAAAATTACTCAGAAAAGAGAGCCAACAAAATTAATCATTTCAAATGAAAATTTACTTCAGAAAATAAGGAAAGGAATGGAAACATATACAATGACATTAAAGTCTTTAAGATTCTTAAGAAAGATAAAGGGGAGAAAAGTGTCATAAAATAAAAATAGTACTATGGAACAAAACAGGTGGGTGGTCAAAATAGGTGATGTGAAAACCAACCAATCCAAAACCTTAAAAATGAAAAATATAGTCATTAAAATAAACACTCAATAGAGGGAATGATGTCTAAGTTGGACATGGATGAAGATAGAATTAGTGAACTAAAAGAATGGACTATTTAAATAATGGCATTGGAGGAACTAGTTATAACATACATATGATACATTATTATATAAAAATTATTGATTGATATAGATTTTTACTTCATATATAAATAAAATAAATTAAAATTTAAATGTAAAAAATACTGTAAAGCTATTGAGACAAAATGTAGGTATATATCTTTAAGATTTCAGAACAGTAAAAGATTTACTAAACAAGAAACACAGAGTCAAAATGAAGAAGAAAAAGACTGAGAAATCTGAGCACTTTGCACTTAAAGCTTCTCCTTCATGAAGAAAGGTATGTGAACAAAACTGAAAGGTCCTTGAAAAGAGGGATGTTCTGCATATATAATTCTAGATCCAGAATATAAAGAGAATATAAATCAATAGGGTCAAAAAAATCAAAGAACTTGGAAAAAAAGTGGGCAAAGTATTTTCATGCATCATTAATAGAAAAGAGAAGCTGAATGTGCAAAATACATATAAAAACATGCTCGATTATGCAAACAATCAGGGAAATTCAAACAATGAGCTACACTTTCAAAGCTATCAGACTGGCAAAAGTACTGATATTTGGCCAAGAATGTGGGAAAGTATGAATTCTCACTTAATACTTGATGACAATTTAAATTAGTAGAGCCACCACGAAAAGCAATGACAATACCCCAAAATTTACTTACTCTGTGACAGCCATCCAAGATGAGAATGTGTGCACATGTGTGTTTGCCCAAGAGAAACTGTGCACACTTACTCGAAAAGAGTAATGTATAATAATATACAAGGGGTCCACTGCAACATTGCTGTAGCAAAAAACGTAGAAGTAATTAATCCAAGTGTCAAGGCATAGTGAAGATAAATGATAGATAGATAGATAGATAGAGTAGCTAGATGGATGATGGATGGATGGACAGACTGATAGTGGGATATTCGTATAATTCCTTTTCACTGCAGTTAAAAAGAATAAACTATATATGTATTGTCATAAATCTATCTTTAAAATATAATACTGAATGTAAAAGCATATTAGAAAACTTTACATATAAAGTATTTAAATAATGCTACAAAGTATTAATAATTAGATAGCTTAGTTTAGTTTTGTATATATATATGAACTAACATACATGCACATTTGTATATTATATTATGTTATGCTATATTACATTTAAAGAGTAAATATGTGGAATTGGATACACACCAAATACTTCTTAATGGCTAACCCAGGAAGGGAAGGTAATGCAATTAGTGGGGAGACTGTAAAGACTCAGCTTCATCTGTATTGTTCTTTCATTTTTATACAAGTCTACAGAAAATATGAATGAATATGAGTTTTTCCATTTTGTTGATGGATAAATGGATACTTATTAATTAACATTCTTTTTTTTTTCAATGAAAAAATGCCTGCATTCAAGGAGCTTAGTGAGTGCTACAGGGTTTTCTGACCTAGAATATTTAAGAGACTTTGAGAGGCAGCACATATACAAGCAGAACAGCCTACATGGTGAGGGCACCCAAAGTGTATCACACCAGAAACAAGTGAGAAGACAAAGAAGGGAGAACATTAACGTAAATTAACGTCACTGGATTGTATTCTTTTGCTTCAGGGCTTCTAATGAAATCCACATATGGAAGTTTAAGGGAGGCAGATTATTATTAAGAAAGACATTTCTAACAATTATAACTTTTGAAAACTCATTTGGCAATCTCGGGAGGCAGTGAGATCCTGTCACTGGAGTGGGTGAAGTCTAGTGTGGGTAACACTTGTGAATTTGCCTTGCGGAGCTCACTGACACATACCATAGGTTGAGGTGTGTTTAAGGTGAGCACAGCAATGATGATGATTTGATGACTTTATTAAGGAGGCATTGTGCTAAGCACTTTAGGCATTGCCTCCTTTAATTCTTAAAATAATCCTAGAGGTTGGTACTACTTTATTGTCTCCATTTTACAAATGAAAGTAAATATCATGTGGTTGGTAAGAATTTGAATCCAGACTCGTCTAAGGCCTGAACACTTTCTTAGGGTCCTTACTGTCATTAGAATGTCAAGATTTGTGAAATCAAAGAAATGAATTTCTAGTTGTGAAATTTAAGGCACCCTAAGGAAAGATGTTTTGAAGCCATTTGGGCTTCTCCAGAGTCCCTGAAGGCAAAGTACTTACAAGTGCTCCTTAAATAGTAGTACTTGGTCTCCTAAGTCAGTTAGTTTTAGTGCTATTAATGTGACTAATTCTACAATGTAATATAAAGTTGTGAGAAAAACTGACAAAATGATGGAGGGGTAATTGCAAAAGAAAAAAGAAGTACTAGGAAAAAAAAGAAAGAAAGAAAAAAAAAAGAAGCCTATCTCTTGAGACTTCCAGTGTGTGTGTGTGTGTGTGTGTGTGTGTGTGTGTGTGTGTGTGTGTGTATTTCACCAATCAATGACCCAATGACCACACACAATCCAAATTTCCAGAGGGGCCCCCACTCTAGTCCCATCATGTGCTCCTTCCTTATCACTTGCAACATCTGTTACATATTCTTCTAGCCTCAACCAACCCTTCCCACACACCTAATTGCCAGGCATTCATCTTATCTGTATCTGAAGAAAAGAGAAGTAGATGAGTCTAATATTCCAGAATGCTAATATGTGGTGTGAAAGAAGTGTGGGTGTTTGCAAATCTGAGTTTTGCTCACTCTCCCAGACTGGGGAGCCTTTTGGGAGGACATGTAATTTGTCCACTTAGCCTTAATGTCTATGCTGGTTAAGAGGGGCACTTCCCCCAGAGACACTGTGTCAAAGCAGAGGAGATGAATTGCAAGGGAATTAAGCCCAGACCAGAAAGTATCTGTCATCGGACCCTCTTGGCTCTGTCGTTTCCTCAAAGAGAACATGGAGGATTAAATGGGGTCTGGCTCAGAATTCAAGGTCGAGGGTCATAGCCACAACTAAACACTAAGTGTTTTGTGGGGGAAGAGGTAAAACGGTAGGAAGGGAGGAATGAGACAGGTCATTGATGTGTGTGCTGTCGTGTCTCAACCACATTCCGGGGACAGGAGGAGCTGATCATTAGTTTTCTGGGAGTGTCTGGAGGAGGACAAGATGGGGAGCAAAAGGAACTCTCTCGAGCTCCAATGTGCTTGACCTTCCTCCAGACAGGAAGTTCCATCTAGCACGGAGCTTCTTGCCTTCTTTCCTCCTAATCTCTCTCCTATCCATCAGGATCAAGATGCTGAGAATGGCAGAGAATTTTCAGATTACTTATCTAATGAAGGCTTCAACAAAACATCTCTCTATTTTGTCAGTGCCAAGTATGGATACACATGTGCATGGAAATATCATCAGGATAGGTATCAGATCCCAAAGTTTTGGTCTCAAATAAGTACCTCTGCAGATACCCATCCAAAGAGGCCACTTCACCAGAGCCCAGAGAGACAGCCATGACGAAGTTTCAGGGGAATTGACACGTTTGTGCTGTTTCTGCCCAAGATCAAGCTCGACTGCTCTGAGGTTTTGAAAGAGCCAGTCAGCAGGGATTTCTGCTGAGCAGAGAGAGTAACCAGGGCTGAAGAAACTGAAGAGATTTCACATATCTGAGCAGGACTATGAGAGGAAAGGATTCCTGGAGCTTATATTTCTGAGCCTGAAAACGGGCTCTTCTCAAATTTATGAAAATTAGAGAATCATGAGTAAAAAGTTCTATTTAAATTTTGGTCCCAGATCTTTATTACAACTCATCTCTGAAGTTTGTGCTTCCACTTGAAGCCAGCAACAGGGCATTTGTACGTAGAAAAAAGTTTGAGTCTGGATGCATACGTGTGGCTACCTAGAAAGAATTCAGCTAAAACAGTCTAAAGTCCCATTAGAAAAGCTCCCATGTAGAATTCAACATCTGCACAGGCTGTAGACTCGAATCATGAGGGAAGGAGAATATCGAGGCTCAGGGCAGCATTTGAAGACACTTGCAGACACTTGTGAGTCTCCCAGAGCAAGTAAACCTCTGAGCTTCAATGTTCTTATCTGTAAAACTCAAATATTAGTAACTATTCTATCCATTTCAGTACTGAGATTAATTGTGAGAATCAAATAAGGTAATAGTCTGCTCAGGTTGCTCTACAAAGTACCACAAACTGAATGGCTTAAAAAACGGACATTTACTTCTCATAGTTCTGAAGCTGGGAAGTCCAAGTTCAAGGCACCTGGGGAGAACGCTCTTGCTGGCTTGCAGACAGCCCTCTTCTTGCTGTATCCTCACAAGGAGGAGAAAAGGCTGGGGGGAGGGGAGGGTGGGGGTGGCAGGGGGAGAGGGAAGGAGAGAGAGGGAGAGAAGAGTGGCCTCTTCCTCTTCTTATAAGGGCACTAATCTCATCATGGGAGCTCCACCCTCATGACTTTATCTAAACTTAATTACTTCCCAAGGCCAAATACCCTCTCACTGGGGATTAGACCTTCAACATATGACTACTGGGGGACATATACATTCAGTTCATAGCAGTAATGAAATCAAAGGGTTTTGTAGCTCACATAGAAGTCTATAAATTCATTACGTTATCATTATCATCACTACTAATATAAGCTTCATATAACAGGTTAGAGTCTGTCACAGTATCCTGTCTTTTTCCATTAAGGATCTTGGAGTTACAAAGAAACTTACAAATATCCCCTGCAGCCCCTGCCCCCAACCCTGCTTTACAAATGAGGAAAGTGAGCTCATGTCTTGTCCCAGGTTATATAGTAATTGTTAAGAAAGCTGGTTCAGAGGATAAGAGCTTTGGAAACAGATAAGCCTGGCAATAAATTCTGCTTTCAGTATTTAATAAGTATTGTCCTTGGACAAGTTATTTCATCTCTCTAAGGCTCAATTTCCTTATTTGTAAAAGAGGGCTGAAAATAATAATACCTATTTTAACAGCGTTGTGGTGAAGTTTAAGTCAGATTGCACACATTATTCCATGTTAACACAAAGTAAGAGCTTGATAAATATTGTTAATATTAAATGCTACTGAATGTTAAATGCTACTGTCACGTTTTGTTATTGTTAGTATTATTATTAATCACGGAGTTGGAATAAGCACCGCAGTCTCCTGACATCCGGTGTTCTTCGCAAAAAGAAAGCATTCAAATCTAGCAAAGCCACTTAAGGGCAAGAACAATTTCTTTCTTAATGATAAATCTTATTAGAGTTCCCAGCTGTTTGTTGCATCTAAACAGTAAAGCTGAGTGCGAGCGAAAACCAGTTCCTGGAAACATTCATCAAAAGTCCAGTAAACAGAATAGAACCCAAGTTATAAAGCTCAGATGGTTTTAACTGAGCTTTGTGGCTAGGGTACCTTTTTTTTCCCCTGAAAGTCAAGGACAATATAAAGAGTGGTTTGAAGACACAGGTAAGATTTTCCTGTGCAAAAACATTACTGGGCTCACTCTTCTGCAGATAGCTTGGCTGTGAAGGGAAACTTTTTCTCACATAGCATTGGACTTTTTTCTATACTGTCTATTTCTTAAAGTTTGGAATTGCTACTCTACTTTCCTAAATCAAGAACAAAAAAATAAGAAAACCAAATCAAAGCTTGAGTGCCCAGTCAGAACTGGCAGGGTTACTCGGTGTTCAAGGACCAAGTTCTCTGCCAGAGGGCTGGATGTCGGCCTTATATCCAAGCTCTGGGCTTAAGTAGAAAAAAGTTAATGGATTAACCCTGACAGATGACTGATGCTCTCAGCAAGCATGGGCCCCAAGCCAGAAATCAGCCCCATGTACAGACGGCAGCCATGTCTGGGGGTGCCGGAGGGGGATGATAACGGGACCGGAAACCCATCTGAGACACTCACCCCCTTACCTCTGGGCCTCATCAAAATTACCTGCCAAAGAGACACTGCTCCAGACCAGCACCTTGTCAAACTCTTTTGTAATAGAAAACAGCTGTTCCTGTTGGGAGGCGGAGGTGGGAGGAGGGAAAAGAACAGGGAAAAGAACCATTCATAACTTTTCTTCTTGGGCAGAACTGTAAGTTGCAATCATAAGGCAAGTAAGAATGGGAAATTCTAGGGACCCGGTGGGAATGATATTATCCTCCTCTAAGGGACTGATAGGAAATCAAAGCTACTGAATTTAAATCACAGATGACTGTTAATCCTTAGCAATGGGTTTAGAATAGGGTCTGCTTAGAGCATCCTAGGGATCGCAGAGGTACAGAGTTCTGTCCGGGCGATTAGGGTGGAGGGAGAGTCTTCATTACCTAGAGCAGTGCCTGTCACGTGGTGTGTGCTCAGTGAACGTTTGCTGAATACATGATTAAGGAAGTTCATGACATGCAT
The DNA here is from genome assembly GCF_039906515.1 of Pseudorca crassidens. Classification (NCBI taxonomy): domain Eukaryota; kingdom Metazoa; phylum Chordata; class Mammalia; order Artiodactyla; family Delphinidae; genus Pseudorca; species Pseudorca crassidens. The sequence goes on from NC_090304.1 coordinate 103,878,689, forward strand.
TTTTCTAAGTCTGGATGGAGCGTATTTTTAATCGAACAGATTAGAGTTTGACTCAGTGTTTTATCACTTACTAGCTGTGGGGTCTTTGGAAAGTTTCTTAATATAGCCACACCTTAGATCTTCTATCTATAGAATGGGATTTAGACAGCTACCTGATATGATTTTAGAGATTATTAAATATGACTGTATTGTTAAGTTTCTGGTGTGAAATAGCTCAGTAAATGATAGAAGTTATCTTGGACCATTAGATCACACAATAACAATTAATGTGTATAAGTGACCTCTAGATATAACAGGAAAGGGTAGCAACAGTAGCCAGTGGGGAGAGTCCCAGTGTGTTCCCTAGTCATCCACACACACCACACCCATTATACAGAAGAGCTCAGCAGGAACAGGGGGTTGAAGTGGCCTTGGGTGGCCAGCTAAAACAGGAAAGAAAGAGCATATGAAAAAGCAGATGCCAGATAAGAGAGGCAGGAGCCCTCATGTCTGCCACCAACATCATTGTTCCTTGTATTCATATAGAAGCAATTTAGTTTTTAAATTCGATCAACTTTTCTTTATTTGAGTAAGGAATTGATCTCTCTGTACAAACACATAAATACATACACACATGCAGGTATACATATACACACAATGGAAAAAAAATTAATTGAATAACTGAATATCATTTGAATCAATGTTCTCAAAATTCAAGTGTAGGTGTCAACTTATAACAGGAATAGGAAGCTATGTATAAGGAACAATCAGAAAACAAGAAAGAGGTCTTGGAAATTAAAAACATGATTGCCATATACACAGAATCTCTCTAATCTCTCCGGGGTGCATGCACACACTTAAACACAAACATAAACGTACAATGACCGAATGTCCTGTATAAACATTTTTTGATGTAAGATATTTAATTCCAGATGATGTATGACTATCAAATTAGGATTCTAGCCCTCTCCGTTGTCTCAGACCATCTGTCATCTCTTCATGAGTGCTTCTGAGTCTACACTGCAGTTCCATGGGGCTTCTTCAGAGGGATATGCCCCCAGTTTTCTGCTAGAGTCTCAAGCTTGAAAGGAAAGGTCTTCCGATGGCCTTGAGTGATGAAGTTACTCAGGAAATGTTTCAGGATTGAGAGACTCACCCTGGGCTTAATGCAAACCCAGTGATGTGAAAGGGGACACTTAGAAGTGGGTAAGGGCAGAGGTGTCCTGACAGTGTGGCTTCAGGGTCCTCTGAAGCCCCTCTGAAATAATAGCATGGTCAGTTCTGTCTTCCTCTCAGAGCCCTGAAATTGTCTTATCACCTTGGAGGACTGTGCTGTATAGTTTGAGAAAGCCCCATAGGCAGTTCTGATTCACGGCACCCTGACCCAACCAGCGCTGGTTGATGACTCCAGGTCACAAGTCACAGCAGACACAGCACTTTGATACACCTCTCATGTCACAGCCCTTACAGAAAAGCAAGTTTGGAAACAATGAGTCCAGAATGAAAATTTAAGTCTCTAAAATCTTCGTCATTCACAAAGAAAGAAGTCTTCCCTCTGCCAAGATCATTGAAGAGTCTTGTGTCTTTATTATGGTTGCCTGGGTCTTTACAGGCAGTTTCACCTCCCAAACATTTCAACGTGCTATGGTTTTACCAAGTACAGGGCAAAATAGAGACTCCTTTATTCCTTTTTATTCTTAGCATCTCCAAGCCTCCTGTTCTACAATTGCAATTGATGCTGTTAACCCTTGATTCCTTTGTGAAGATTAATTTAGTTATATTACATAAGGTATCTAAAACAATAGGAAGTACTTAAGATATGACAGCTATTATTATCATTAACTTATTTTTGAAGATAGTCTCATGACTACATCGTACGTTTAACATTGTATAATTTATATTGCATAGTCAAGTGAAATCTCCAGTTCACAATACATGTTTAAGAGTCTGGGAGGCATTCTGTAATTTTCTTAATATTGACATGATTCTTGAGTTTGTTCTAAAAGAGTTTAGAACAGATTTATACTGTATTCAGTCTCTCTCTCTCTTTTTTTTTTCTCCTGTTCAAACTTGTCCATTGTCTTCTCCTAAAGTAAATCTGATTGCCAGGAAACAATCATGAAATATGTCTTAATATTACATTTACTTACAGGTTAGTCAGTTTTACCCAGGGATCTGGCATATTTCTTTCTGAAGAGGTCAGTGTAATGCCAAACTGAGTCACTGGCTCCTTCCCTTTTTCCAAAGAAAACAAAACAATTCCAAGGAAGACTTTTTGTTGTTCATTTCTCAGTCTCCAATTTCATTTCTATCATAAATAGCATCAATTATCTGATGTGTAGCTGACAGAGCAGTTAGTTTGCCTCCAAAGCATCATTTCATTCAGCTGATTCAGCAAAACACTTGAGCATGAATGTGCCTCTGTGTGTGTGTATGGATTTCAATGCCTGAGTTTTCACATTAGCTGGAAAAGGCTATCTATCTCTAGATTAATGATAAACAAGGTTCAGGGCACAGTTCCTAAATTGTGTTTCATTTGGAGCTTCTCAAGCTGCATTTAGCAGATACTAAATGATGATACTCTTTGGAAAATTCACACATTTGCAGAAGTCCAGGATACTAGATAGCTCTTATTTATAAAAACAGGAGCTAAAAAACATAAGGTAATAGAAAAATCAGGAATCAGAAGTTTGCACAGTAAGTGACATATGGTAAAAGAATAAATAAAACGATGAACGAATGACATGATTTTCTGTTTATAAAATCATCAAAGGAAATCATATGCCTTATGTTTAAATTTCTACTATGCTTGCATTTCAGATACTATCCTTGATATTTTTCCCTTCAGTTTCCTTAGAACCGCCTAAACTCAGTCTCTACAACCAAATCAGTCAAGTTACGCAAAATATTTTTCAAGAAGATGATTGAAAGGTGACATACATTTAATTATAATAAAGAAATTTATAATGGTTGATGGGGTTTTAGGTGTTTTTTCTGATTTAAACATTAACAGGAAAAAGAACTCATTAAATGTTAAAATGTTAACAGGAAAATAACTCATTAAAACTTTTCCATACTCTTTTTTCTTTTTACAGTTTTCTAGCAAAATTAGTAATTGGTAAAACAAGAAAAAAAGAGCTAATCCATTATATTTTGATATTACACTGTAACATATATACATTATTTCCTAACTCTTTCATATTAAATATAAGGGGAAGATAGATATTAACATTGATATTTAATACTCCTCTCAACCTGAATGCCAGTGCTCTTGTTCTGATATAAATTACAAGGGTCTCTAAGCAGAGATTTGAAATGCTTTTATCCATGAATCAAGAAATCACAAAACTACATTTGTTGCATATGGGTTCATGTAAATTCTAGTTTTAAAATGCCTATTTCTAGTTTCCCAGTACTATTTGGTGTATTTTATTTGGTGAAATCCTACACCAGATAAATAAATCCAGTAACTCACAATTATGTGTCTTGGCTGGCCAAGCATTTTATCATTTTAAAATGAAATATAATATTGCAAAAGTAATTGTAGCATTTTGGCAATTGTGTTTTAGTAATTGTAGTTTGTTGGTATGAACAGAGACTGGACTGATTTCAGCACAGCTCTTCCTAATATTTAAGGACAAAATAACTAGTTATGTTGTTTTTCTTGTGCCCACAATGTAATAAGCACCATATATTGATTTACTGAGCATTTGCTATGTGCCAGTCAATTTACATTTCTATCATGTAATCTTCTAAGATCCCTGTAGAGTAGATAGATTACTTTTATTTAAATTTATAAATGAAGAAAGCGAGGTTTGGAAAGGTCAGGTAAATGTACCCAAGTTAAAAAAATAATAATAATAAATAGGTGCTAGAAATTAAACCCAGTTATGTATGACTCCTTAGGCTATGGGCTGTGATAACTTCTTTGCTATCTTGACTTAAGTTGGCCAAAATACTACTACTAATAATAATAATAAGCAAATAAGATGTACACACAGACCCTACATTTAAGGAATAATCATATTCTCAAGGGTTTATATATTTCTATGTATTTCTTTTGAAAAGTTGAAGATAACATATTCTTTGAAGAGAATAAGGTTCTACCACCCGCTCCATTGCTCCAGTATCTTGTGTGTAAGGAGTGTGTATTGAATCATACCTCTGAGTCATTGGGTCTGAGAGGTAAGATACATACTTACATCATGGCTCCTAAGGAAGGTGTATGCAAATTTATTCATCATTTTATGCTCTAGATCAAAGGTTGTGAATATAATTCCTAAAGATAAATGTGATTTTCTTAGCAATGTTGAAGTATACCAATGTAGATTAGATGAAATTTTCTTAGAGTTGTCTTTCTTTGATCATTTCCCTTGGTGTTTTAGAACAGTTTGAAGCAAAGGCCAAATAATTTCACTGAAGTGCATCCAGGATAAAACCAAAAATGCCCCGAACATATTTAACATTTGAGAATTCTTTCACTTCAATTTTTACCGTCACGTATTTCAGAGGAAAGCATTTCTGGGTCATTTTCACTTATTTCATCAAAATGCTACTGAGTAATTCTCTTGGGCTCTATGAGTCACTTCAGTAAGTCTGATTGTAAGCCAAGATGCTACAAATTAATAAGTCTTATAAAAATGCAGCTTTCCAAAGATGTCAACCTTACTGGATATGTTAAAAATCACAGGAACTTCCCTAAATAATATTTCACTTTGCAAAGGCTATTCAACTGAAAGCCTGGCAGAGAATGGTCAGGCATGGATGCCTTTACAGCAGAGAGGAGGAGAAGGAGGCCTCTGGCAACTAAATGAGCTGTGGAAATCATTCAGCTTTGGGTTCCAATAATGACTCCACAACTTCTTGCTCTCAGAACTCTGATCATCATTCACTTAGCAGATCAGCTTTTGAAGATATGGGGAAGATTAATTTGAGATAACATACATAAAGTGAGATTATATATATACACATATATATAAAATCTCAGAGACCAATAAACAAAATCTACAGTTATTATCCACTAGAGTCATAGATCATAGAACAGTGTGATATTGAAACATACAAGTTGGTGTGCACCACATAAAAGATCAGTTTCTCCCTTAGACAGTTTTGAGCATGTAGCACAGGAAGAGCCCTTCAGAACACCCACAGAAACCGAAGATTACTATTCGAAGGAAATGGACCCCACCCTCACCACTCCAACAGACTGGTAACATTTGTACCCTGAGAGTCATCTAGCCACAAATGAAGATATTCTTCTTAAAGACTGGCTCATTTTTATCACATTGGACCCTATGATAGCAATGGGTATTCTAGTAGATAAGAACACATATTTTAGGTCTGCACTGCCAGGATTCAAATCATGGTTCTGTCATTCAGAGCCAACTACATAATTTGCAGGGCCCAGCTCGAACTAACAATGCAGGATCCCTTGTCAAAAAGTCAAGGAGAAAGTGCCATTAAAGACACAAAAATATGAAGCTTTTTCTTTCTTCCACGGTTTCTCCTTCTTGTCATGGTGTTTTGTGATTTAATGTCATTCTACAATTCTAATTTATCAGCACAAAATTTTACCATCCATTTTTATTTATTTATTTTTATTTAACATCTTTATTAGAGTATAATTGCTTTACAATGTTGTGTTAGTTTCTGCTGTATAACAAAGTGAATCAGCTATACTTATACATATATCCCCATATCCCAGCCCTCTTGCATCTCCCTCCCACCCTCCCTATCCCAGCCTTCTAGGTGGTCACAAAGCACTGAGTTGATCTCCTTGTGTGATGCAGCTGCTTCCCACTAGCTATTTTACATTTAGTAGTGTATATATGTCACTGCTACTCTCTCACTTCGTCCCAGCTTACCCTTCCCCCTCTCCGTGTCCTCAAGTCCATTCTCTACATCTACATCTTTATTCCTGTCCTGCCCCTAGGTTCATTAGAACCTTTTTTTTTTAGATTCCATATATATGTATTAGCTTATGGTATTTGTTTTTATCTTTCTGACTTACTTCAATCTATATGACACACTCTAGGTCCATCCACCTCCCTACAAATAACTCAATTCCATTCCTCTTTATGGCTGAGTAATATTCCATTGTATATATGTGCCACATCTTCTTTATCCATTCATCTGTTGATGGATGCTTAGGTTGCTTCCATGTCCTGGTTATTGTAAATAGAGCTGCAATGAACATTGTGGTACATGACACTTTTTGAATTCTGGTTTTATATGCCCAGTAATGGGATTGCTGTGTCATATGGTAGCTCCATTTTTAGTTTTTTAAGGAACCTCCGTACTGTTCTCCATAGTGGCTGTAACACTTTACATTCCCACCAACAGTGCAAGAAGGTTCCATTTTCTCCACACCTTCTCCAGAATTTGTTGTTTGTAGATTTTTTGATGATGGTCATTCTGACCGGTGTGAGGTGATACCTCATTGTAGTCTTGATTTGCATTTCTCTAATGATTAGTAATGTTGAACATCCTTTCATGTGTCTGTTGGCAATCTGTATATCTTCTTTGGAGAAATGTCTATTTAGATCTTCTGCCCATTTTTGGATTGGGTTGTTTATTTTTTTGATATTGAGCTGCATGAGCTGCTTGTATATTTTGGAGATCAATCCTTTGGTGGTTTCTTCTTTTGCAAATACTTTCTCCTATTCTGAGGGTTGTCTTTTTGTCTTGTTTATAGGTTCCTTTGCTGTGCAAAAGCTTTGAAGTTTCATTAGGTCCCATTTGTTTTTGTTTCCATTTCTTTAGGAGGTGGGTCAAAAAGGTTCTTGCCGTGATTTATGTAAAAGAGTGTTCTTCCTATGTTTTTCTCTAAGAATTTTACAGTGTCTGGCCTTACACTTAGGTCTTTAATCCATTTTGGGTTTATTTTTGTGTATGGTGTTAGGAAGTGTTCTAATTTCATTCTTTTGCATGTAGCTGTCCAGTTTTCCCAGCACCACTTATTGAAGAGGCTGTCATTTCTCCACTGTATATTCTTGCTTCCTTTATCAAAGATAAGGTGACCATATGTGTATGGGTTTATCTCTGGGCTTTCTATCCTGTTCCATGGATCTATATTTCTGTTTTTTGTGCCAGTACCATACTGTCTTGATTACTGTAGCTTTGTAGTATAGTCTGAAGTCAGGGAGCCTGATTCCTCCAGCTCCGTTTTTCTTTCTCAATATTGCTTTGGCTATTTGGGGTCTTTTGTGTTTCCATACAAATTGTGAAATTTTTTGTTCTAGTTCTGTGAAAAATGCCATTGGTAGTTTGATAGGGATTGCATTGAATCTGTAGATTGCTTTGGGTAGTATAGTCATTTTCACAATATTGATTCTTCCAATCCAAGAACATGGTATATCTCTCCATCTGTTTGTATCATCTTTAATTTCTTTCATCAGTGTCTTATAGTTTTCTACATACAGGTCTTTTGCCTCCTTAAGTAGTTCATTCCTAGGTAATTAATTTTTTTGTTGCAACAGTAAATGGGAGTGTTTCCTTACTTTCTCTTTCAGATTTTTCATCATTAGTGTATAGGAATGCAAGAGATTTCTGTGCATTAATTTTGTATCCTGCTACTTTACCAAATTCATTGATTAGCTCTAGTAGTTTTCTGGTAGCAACTTTAGGATTCTCTATGTATGGTATCATGTCATTTGCAAACAGTGACAGTTTTACTTCTTCTTTTCTCATCTAGATTCCTTTTATTTCTTGTTCTTCTCTGATTTCTGTGGCTAAAACTTCCAAAACTATGTTGAATAATAGCAGTGAGAGTGGGCAACCTTATCTTGTTCCTGATCTAGAGGAAAAGGTTTCAGTTTTTCACCATTGAGCATCCATCTTTAAATTGTGCAATACCAGTTTCGATGCAAATATAAGAGCAGTTAAATTATATGCAGGATCACTGAAATTACACGATTCTTATTCCATAGCTCGCATGTGCGTAGGTATTTTATTCTTACCAAAACATGAAAACATGGCACAAAACTAGGTCGACTGTTTCTTATTTCACTTTTTGATATGTGAACAGACTACCAATGCTCTGTACTGTTGGCTTACTGATAAGTAAGGGAGGACTGAAAGGAAAAGAAATTATGGGCTGTCCTATCTTTCCCCTTCCTTCTAAGTGATCATTTCAAGCATAAGTTGTTGGCTAATACAGGGAAGTAACATGAGTAAGAAGGCATATGATAGGGTGCCTGGACATTTGCATTTCTTAGAATGCCCCTGCTTTCTTTCTGTGTTCAATGCAAGTTCTGGTTGAATAGAGTGTGACTTCTTGGGGCTCCCAATGACCGTACTTAGTCATAGATAGAACATGCTTACACTGTACTTGCCTTGAGTCTCACTGAACCCACATGCATTGTGGGCCCACTGGAATTCTGTGTTCATGGGAAACCACATGTCAATTGAGCCAACAAGCAACTCCTATATTATACATACCTCTTCTGCTCACATGCATGATCTACTGTCCATTGACCTTCATTTACAAACACAAGTTCAGTGATAAAATTATTAAGAATTTTAAGGCAGTGACAATAGAACATTAAAGCAAGCATGGGTCCCACCAGAGCATGGGCCCTGTGTGATTGCACAGGCTAAATACCCATGAAGCCAGCCCTGCACTTATTAGCTAAGTGACTTCAGGCATATTACTAAACCTCTCTGTTCCTATTTCTTCTCCTGTAAATTAGGAAAATAATTGTACAGATCTCATAAGATTGTTGTGAAAAACAAGTGTATTATAATGTAAAGCGCTTAAAACAGTGCCTTGGCATACAATGCAATATAATTAGTAGCTATTATTGTTGTTTTATCATTAGCATCATCAGTTTGTTTTGGGGGGCATAAGGTTTTAAAGATATGGCCTTAAAATGAAATTCAAGGATGATCCCTGAATTTTATATATCCATGTCATCCTTGTCCTCAAAGTGTCACATGGATCATATAAAATTTATAATCAGATTTTCTCTACATTGGCATGATGACATTTTAGGCTGGATAATTCATTGTCGACGGGTGCTGTCCTGTGAATTGTAGGCTATTTAGCAGCATCCCTGGCCTTCACCCATGAAGACAGAAACCACCACTCCAGTAACAACGAAAAATGACTTTAGGCATTGCCAAAGTCTCCTAGGAGGCAAAATCCCTCTCCCAAACACCCCTCTCCCATTGAGAGTCACTACTGTATGATTATATGGTATGCATGAGAACATTTAAAGCTATTTTGCCAAATAAGTACATCTAGGGACAAATAATCCACCAAGCATGTAGTGTTAGCTCAGCAATCTTAATATACAACTTAGCAAACCCCAAAATGGCATAGTACTTAGATTCACTCCAGCTGTAGAGCTATCTACTTCTTCCTCTCATTTACTGAAGAGGGAGGATTAAGCTGTGAAAGAAGGAAGGAAAGAAAAGAAAGAAAGGAAGGAAGGAAGGAAGGAAGGAAGGAAAGAAAGAAAGGAAGGAAGAAAGGAAAGAAAGAAAGAGAAAGAAAGGGAAAGAAAGAAAGAAAGAAAGGAAGGAAGAAAGAAAGGAAAGAAAGAAAGGAAGGAAGGAAGAAAGGAAAGAAAGAAAGAAAGAAAAAGAAAGAAAGGGAAAGAAAGAAAGAAAGAAAAAAGAAAGAAAGAAAGAAAGAAAGAGAAAGAAAGAAAGAAAAGAAAGAAAAAGAAAAAGAAAGGTGGAAAAATGTTTCATTCAAATCTGGGAACTGTCAAATCTCTGATAAGCTGGTCCGAGAAAACAGAAGGGAATTAACTCTGGTTCCCAGGATGGAAAGACCCAGGAGGTATTATTGTCCAGACTATGCACTGGACCAGCTCCCTCCTCCCCCGCAGCAGACACCCCTTGGCATGCCTCTGCTCAGACAAAGCCCTGATGGAAAGTAACATGAGGATTGTGCTGACTCCAGTGAGTTTGATTTATCAGGACTACTGGCATTTGCAAAAGCAAGTGGTCTGTTTGGATGAGATGTTTCCCAGGCAAAAAGAAGAAGAAGAAAAAAATCTGGCTTGATGATCCCTGCTCTTGCAGCGTCTTAATATCACTGGTTCTTCTCATCGGGGCAAAAAACAATGGAAATTGTGTCTGCAGGAGGTGCTAGGTGTTCTGGGCATGTTTCACCCCCAACTCCCATCACCTCCTCTAGCGCTTTTCTTTCCTTACATGGGCATGTGAATAAACCCACTCTCTCCACGTTTCTGACTTTGCTTGCTCCCTCACCTTCCTCACCGCACTTTCCCCATCAGGCCTCACTCCGTCTCCCCTCCCCCACCTCGAGGTCCACCCCATCTGTTTTCTGTTAGGAGTTCATTTTCAGAGTGCAGGCTGGTGGAATTCGGAGTTCAGACCCCCTCGAGTGATGAGAGTCCTGGGGCTGCTGAAGGTCCCTTCGCGCCGTCCCTGCCACCTCCCCCTCTTTCCCTCCCTGTGCCCCATTCGCCCTTGTGCAATAACATGCTGGAGCCCACATCTGTTTTCAATTGCATGTTCATTTGAACTGCTCTGGGAAAATGGAAGCTCTCACTAAAGACCGGGGTCTTAAAGCAACAGCATGAATACAAACAACTTTATTTGACCAACAAAGGAATATATACATAAATATAAAGAGAGAGAGAGAGAGAGCTCCTTCTATATCCAAGCTGGAGGTATTTCATTGAAGATATGTCTACTCTGGTTCCTGGATGAGGCAATATATATAATCAAGGACCCTTAATTCCTTTATTCTTGGTTCTAATGGTCATCTCTTGCCCAATTTCCAACCTGGGAATGTTGCCTGAATTCCACAATCTGTATCAACAGAGTGGACATTCCCAAACTTCTCTCTTAGGCTGCAGTCTGTTGTCTGATCAAAACTGCAGATTGTTTTCTCATTAAAAAAAAAATAATGCAGGGGACTTTGTTGTCACTTTTTTCTCTCTCATTTAATTGCCAAATACAAGGTGTGTCTTTTAGCAGGGAAAGCTAGTAGCACGAATCATTTGATTGACACCAGAGTCACAGGCAAAGGGCAAAGAAGAGAACAGTAAAGGAAGCACTAGGCTAAGCTGACCACAGGGATTGTGTTCATTTATTCATTAAACAAATATTAGTATTAATTCTATATTCATGATTTATAAATTATATATCAAGAATGCAATATTCATTTGTTATATATATATTATATATAACAATATATATTACCCTGACAAATATTTGTGGAATAATTATAAAGTCAGATACCATATATGTTACATATGTGTGTGTCTTTGTTAGATAAATATTGAGATGATATATAATATGCTAGTGGGCTTAATATAAAATAAATCTATATAGTACATAGATGTTATATGTTTAACATAAATATATACACATATGCTAAATTATTACCTACAGAATGTATCCATATGTAATATATTAATATAGACTAAAGACATTCATTCAACAACCATTTATTTTGGCAATATATCTTGGTAGTTTGGAGTTTTGACTCTGGCAACTGTCTTTCCAAGTTCAAATCCACTTACTAGTTGGGTGGCCTTGCAAGTTACTTAACCTATGTGGGTCTTGATTTCTTCACATGCAAAATAGACATAATGATATTCGCTACCTGATGGGGGTATTAAGATATTTTAATAAATTAATCCTTGAAAAATGTTAGAAGAACACTAGCATGGAGGAGAGTTTGATAAATCGTGCACCCCATCTGGGCATTGCTGGAGTTATGATCTAGTGAGACAGACAAGCAATAAAGCAAGGGGTTAAGAAGGTAAAATCCAGGGTTGAGGAGTAGGGGACACTGGTGGAGGAAGGAGATGAGATTCCTTCATTCCAGCCCTGGACTTTTTTTTACAAAAGAGTTCAAGAAAGGATCCCTATTAGCTAAGAAGAAGGAGGGCCACCACTGATTTGACAACAGTATCCCCTGCTATTATCAACTTCTATTTTCCATTTGGTTTCTTATCAATCTGGGAGTATAACTAGTTTATTTCTCACCCAAAGTTAATAGATTTTGAGAGAAGAGGGATTTGGGCATTTAAAATATTACCCAATATGATTACTACTTCCACAACAAACTTTATATGCTACAAAAAGAATTTTATGTAGCATCAACTCTGAAGCTGTTAACCTCATTTTAGGTTAATACCAAATTTGAATCCTAAGCATTACTGAGACCCTCTAAAACCATGATCCTGCCTTTGGTTGAAATTTAGGTTGGATTCAGAGAAGTCTCTTTCTCTCTAATAAGAAGTTTACAGGGAGGGTTTCTAGAAATAATGCTACTTCATCTTATCCACTCATTTTCTCAGCTAACTCTGATAGAATTTCTGATATAATCGGATTTATTAATAAACTGGATCCTCCTCCCAGGCCCAGCTCACACTAATCGACAATTGATCGGAAGGGTAAAGGGTACAAAGGTGTTCAGATGAGAAACAAAATGCTTATCTAGCCCTAGAGTCTGTTAGAGCTTCAGGTATTTTATCCCAGAACTCCTACATATTCCAGACTTAATAAAAACCCAGACCTTTATGCTAATTTCTATAAAACTTTGATTTTCCAAAGGATGTTGGAAGGGTCACTTAACTAAGGACAAAATGACCTTGAAGGAATAGTAGTTTCTTAATGAGGTCTTCACAGGAAAAAGTCATATATATATATATGGAGAGAGAGAGAGGAAGCAAGGTGAAAAATAAAAAACAATCCCCAGATTAATGAAAGAGAAAAATATCAGAAATAACTGCCCAATAAGTTAAGAAATTTAGTTCCTTAGCAGGAAACACAATGTGCTCAGATTCACAGCTATTGACTATGGTAAGATTGGAGAAGATGAGATAAGATAGGATTAAAAGATTGTTTGCTCAAATAATAATGAGAAATATAAATTGGAAAGAGTGTGTGCTTTGGAAAAGAGTCCTGAGTTTAAATATCAGATCTATCACTTTCTAGTGATGTGACCATGAATAATGTGAAGAATAAAATGAACTTTAGCTTCCCTATCTGATCCGTGCCTCCCTGGATGGCTCCTCATGATGACTGACAACTGTGCTCATTAATCTCTCTGTTCCATACCCAGCACATGAGAGTCATGAAGTGCGTGCTACCCGTTCTTGTAGGAAACAGCACGTCGTAGCAGAAAGAGGATGGCATTGGAACAAAGTAGGTGGCATCTCAGAGACACGCCATCCACTGACTGCCTGTGTCGTCTTGGGTTCAGCTGTCTCATTTTAAGGAAGGGTTTATAATACGCACCAGGCAACACATTAATGTGGATTAAATCAAATTACACGGTCTCTGGCCTATAGTATGTGCTCAGTAGAGGTGGATTTTGTTTTATTCCCAGGGCTCTGAGCACAAGAAATTCCAGTAACAGCTCTGCTACTGCTTAATTGGGCCCCAACCCCATCTACTTCCCTGGGACAACAACTGGTGCTCAAATACTCCAGGAATAGGAAACGTCAGTCAGATGGAGAGGTAGGAAGGCTTTGTAGAGAGGGAAACTTAACATGATAGGACACTTCGCCAGAGAGTGGAAGATATACAGGTACTCTATTCCTCAAAATAGCTCTGGGCCTCGAGCCCCGGGAAAGCAAGCTACTCAGCCCTCCAACAGCTCATGGCAGACGAATGGCTGCTGTGGGCTGAGGAGCAGGGGAACGTGTTTGTCTTCCAAGGGATCCTTATAAAATAATTGGTTAGGGTAGTCTTGGGTTACTTTAAATGTATAAACTGTTTATTTTTGCAGTGCTGATTGGAAAGGCATGGAGAAGGGCTAATGCACTTGGGTTCAGTGTTTATGCCTTCTAAGAGGCTAAAGGCAGGGTTCATGACTGTGCAGGCATCCTCCTTCTGGAATAGATATTCTTCCCCCAGTAACACAAGGCCATGCCGTGTCACCCTACTTCCTCTCCTTCAAACCCAGTGGGTACAAGTAGTAACCATCATTCTTGAAGCCTATGCCTGGAAGGAATTTGGGGAGTATTCACATGTGGGTATTCCAAAAGATTCTCTTGTGCTCATTCCCACTAATTGGTTGTGGGGAGGAAGCAACTGTTTTCAGTCAACTTTGCATTCAGTTGAACTTGTCCCTACATCAAGACTTAATGAGGAAGATTTTTTTTCTGAACAAATTCTTCATAACTAATTAATAGTGTGGACCATAAAAATCTGTTCATTTTTGTGAAGCATAAAAATAAAGTGAAATCTGTCAAATAATGATAAAAACAATAGTTAACACTTAATACATGTTTATTAGGTGTCTGGCATTGTTCTGAATACTTTATAGGGATTAACTTATTAACTATTATAATCATTGTGAGAACTAATAATTATTTTTATTTACAGATAAAGTAACAGAAGCACATAGAGGTTAAGTATCTCTGGGAAGATACTTACGTGGTGAGACTAGGAAACATTTGACACTGCAATTTACAACGCAGCAACTCTGATTCAGAGCCAGCCTTTTAGACTCTGCTGCAGGAGGCCATCTTTTTTTATTTTTACCATAGAAATTTATTAGACAGAAGAGCATTCTATAAACACTAGAAATACTGCAAACCAGCAAGGTCTCGATCTCAGCACTGGGAGGACGACAAGAAAACAAATGCTTTTAGTTGTAAGCCACCAAGTTTTCACTCAGTAAATAAAATCCCAAACTTGGCTGTGATTTCTTGGCCCCGAGCAACTTCCAAGTCCTTAAACTCATATCAAAGCGAACTCTTAAAGCAGTAAGACTGCATCCTTCCTACTGTCCCTTTAAGTTGTGACCAAGATAGATATTGGACAAGAGAGATCCTCCTAGAGATCAGAAAAGGGGCAACATGATTAGTTGACCAAGGAACTCCTTACAATGAAAGGGCAAGGAACCCTTATTATTTAAGCAAAGATTTGAATCATATTTTTATATTACAATTAAAAGCATCTTAACTTTGTATGATTGACTTTTGAACAATGCAAGGGTTAAGGGTACCAACCCTCAGCATAGCTGAAAATCCACATATAATTTATAATCAGTCCTCCATATATACAGTTCCTCCATATGCGTGTTTCATCTGTATCTCTCCAGTTCTGTATCTGTGGATTCAACCAACCACAGATAATGTAGCACTGCAGTATTTACTATTGAAAAAATCTGCATGTAAGTGGACCTGCACAGTTCAAAGCTGTATTGTTCAACAGCCAACTGCAAGTGGTCTCACATATTAATATGCATTTGTAAACTGTAGTAATTGTAATAAAGGAGAAATGGAAGGTAATATGAAGACATATCTGAAGTATGATTAGAATTTCACATTGTGAAGTAGATATGGGCAGGATGGTTCATGGATCATAGAACCCAAATAAAAGAAATTGGAGCTTGAAGACAGGGAGTAACACTTTTGGAGGGAGAATAAAGTAAGACCAGAGGTGTAGGGAGGAGCAAAAATGTGTTCTTTTTTATGAAAGAAAAGGTATGCCTGGAGTAAGTAAATAGTATAGTCAGAATTCTCTAAGGACAATTAAATAGTTAATTGATAATGACTGAACCCACATGACGAAATAATCATGTCTAATTTCATAAATAATTAACTTATGCAAAATAAGCAATTTTAAAAGTTAAGAGAGTAGTTGCCATTTCTGCTTTGATCACTGTCATATCCAAGCAGATATGGAGCTGGTCTAGCAGAATAACTGGAGTGTAGCAGGAACTCAACACTCTTAACCAAATGAGTAACTGAATTAATATACATTATGTCTCTGACAGTAGTGTAGAATCCCACTAAATTTAAGAAAATGTCCTTTTGCTAGGAGCTTCTGAATCCTTTTTTTTTTTAATTTGACCTAGGATAATTGTTCTTTGGATTAAAATTTTTATTCCAACTACAAGGTTTTTTTTTGCTTTTGTTTTTATGTTTCCATATGCAAGTTCTCAAAGTTCAAGACTTTTTATAAAAGACTTCAATTAACATTTTTATAACTCTAGACTAGGAACCTCTAAAATTAATTATGCATAATTTAATTTTCCTTCAAAACATACTCTGCAAGTGATGAATGTAGTTGCTGGCAACTTGTTTGTACTGTGTTGCAGCTGTTTATATTTTTGAGTAGCAGGGAGTAAAGGGATTCTATGTTTTTAGCAAGAAGAAAACAAAGGACTTAATTTTAAAGTGAAAATGAGAGCCCCTCAATCTTTAAGGTGGATAGCAGATCCAGGTGAATTTTCTGAATCACGCTTTATTCCTATTTTCTCCACCTTCTTGACCCTAAATCAATGATGCCTCATCACATGTCTCCATTCTCACTTCTTCCTGTTAGAAGCAATGTAAAACCATGATGTAGGAATATCTGAAATACTCTGGCCATAAAGGATTCCTATTTTTTTAAGAAGCAAGACAAATCTTGTTTAATATAAAATAATAAACAAAAGCTTATTAATGTAGTTGGGAGGCTTAGCATTAAAGAGATAAAATCTAAAAAGCACAAGAAAAAATATTTTTTAAATAAAAAGCACAAGAATATACTAAAACAATTAAAAGAAAAAAGAAACCTGGCAGGTTTGACACCAATTAGAAGTTCTAGATATTAAAAATAGCCATTTAAAAATATCAAAAGATGGTTGAAAAAGCAGATTAGACTAAAAGAAATATAGCACTAATAAATTATGTAATATATAATAAATATGAATAAACTACTCATAATAGAGCAGTAAGAGACAAAGACAAGAAAAACATGAAAGAAGTTATGAAAGAGGATAAGAGGGCTTCCCTAAGGGCACAGTGATTAAGAATCCACCTGTCAATGCAGGGGACACAGGTTCGAGCTCTGGTCCAGGAAGATCCCATATGCCGCAGAGCAACTGGGCACATGAGCCACAACTACTGAGCCTGCACTCTAGAGCCTGTGAGCCACAACTACTGAAGCCCACAGGCCTAGAGCACATGCTCTGTAACAAGAGAAGCCACTGCAGTGAGAAGCCCACACACTGCAACAAAGAGCAGCCCCTACTCAATGCAACTAGAGAAAGCCCGCACGCAGCAATGAAGACCCAGCGCAGCCAGAAATAAATAAATAAATTTATTTTTTAAAAAAAGAAAGAGGATAAGAAATAGGAAAGCTGGGATGAGAAGTACCAAGATATATCCTCTAGAAATACCAGGAGAAAATGAAAAGAAAGGGCAAGAGGAAATTTTTGTGAAAATAATGGCAGTGAAATGTTTACAAGTTATGAAATATCTAACACTCCGGTTCAAGAAATATAATAAAACTAAATGTCAAGCAGTAAATAAACAAATACACTCAAAGATAAGATATGTCAAGGTTAACTTTAGTCACCCAAGAAAAATGAAAGATTATAAAAGCAGCCTAACAGAAAAGACAATTTACTTACCTCCCCTAAAAAAGCACAGCAAATGAACCGAGAGATGACTTCTTCACAATGAAGATATAATACTCAATTTAGAATTCTATACCCAGCTACCATATCATTCAAGAGTGAGAATAAAATAAAGAAAAATTAAAAACTATATAACTTCATTGAAAGTATGTGTATGTGTGAACTTCAAGAAAATTGAACCCAGAACAAAATAATCTGAAGAAAAAGAGCAATGATGATGAGGATGAAAGGTAAAAACATAAATGAACATAAAGTAAAGATTGACTAAAATTCAATAATGATAAAAATTACCAATCGCCAATTTGGTTTATATAAAACAAAGTGAGCGGGCTTCCCTGGTGGCGCAGTGGTTGAGAGTTCGCCTGCTGATGCAGGGGACACGGGTTCGTGCCCCGGTCTGGGAAGATCCCACATGCCGCGGAGCGGCTGGACCCGTGAGCCATGGCCGCTGAGCCTGCGCGTCCGGAGCCTGTGTTCCGCAACAGGTGAGGCCACAGCAGTGAGAGGCCCGCATACCGCAAAAAACAAAACAAAACAAAAAACAATGTGAGCAAGGGAATGGGGAAAGATCAGAGTAAAAGTGTGCTAAGATCTTTGTACAATTAGGAAGAGGGTATGGATATTAATTAACTTTAGATTTTTGAGTGCACTGTACATGCTAAAAATTTGAAAAGAATAACTAAACTAATGAAAATGGAGTATGTTACTTCCAAAGTCACAGAGGGAATTGAGAAAAAAAAGAAAACAAATAGAAAATTAAAGTACAGAGTCCTAAATAATGTAATAATAAATCCAAATATATCATTTATGAAAATAAATTGATTACACTTTCTAGTTTAAAGACAAAGATACTTAGACAGGTTTTAAGTAATCAAGTTATATATTCTTCTTCTATTATGATCAAACAGACCTACCACCTTGCTTATAACAGTTTAAATCTGAAAAGAAAATAATAATAATAAATAAATAACTGAAGGCAGAATTTTAAAGGAGCCAAATTTGAAAGAACAGACCAGAATGAGATGGATTTACTCTTTATATTGGTTAAGTTTGTGGGTGACTGAAATCTTCACAGCATGCACAGAATATTAGGAAACAGAAATTTACAGAAAACCTTGCTATGTTTCTGGCTTGAGGAACAAAAAATCAAAGTTATGGATAACTAGAGCCACTATGGGAGATTTCCAGAAAAGAAAGAGCCAGATAAAGAAAATCCCAAATTCTGTGTGTTAACTCTGTCAGGCTCTAGTTTAAGTATGTGTATGTGGGGCAAAAAGCAAACAGTTCAGTTTATGATAAAATAACTGGCCTGCTATATGAACTGACTTCCAACAGACAAATTTTACAGTCTAAGTCCACAAAGTTAATTGCTTGGTAAATAATTTAAAAAATATTTTTCAAGGTGTATATCATAATCCAGAGATTCAATGATATAATATTCACAATATTCAGGACACAGTACAAATTGCTCAACATATAAAGAATAAGGGAAATGAGACTCACTCCAAGGGTATTAGTCAAAGCCAATCCCAAGATGACACAGATATTTGAATAAGCAGACAAAGATGTAAAGTCAGTGTACAAGCATGCCTTATGAGATAAAGAAAAATATGCTGGCAATAAATGTAAAGAACACAAAATCTCTGGAAAAATAGAACTAAATGAATATTTTTTAATTAAAAAATACAATATTGGGTTCCACATGGAAGAAGCTTGGAGTCACCACTTCATTCTAACAAGTAAACAACTGAACAGAATGAAAAATAAATAACTCTTCCTGGATCCATATAAGAGGGGAGGATACAGGGCAAACTGTTGCCCCCAAGATTGGACAATCAGACAACAAATACAGAAAGTCACAGCTTATCAGAGCAGACACTCAGGCGAAACCAGAGAGGGAATCAGTGTTGGTGCAGGAAAACTTAAACTGTAATTGACAAGTTGCTGAAAGCTTAAAGTGGACAACTCTGAGAGTTAAAAACTCCAGGGGAGCCCAGCCAGAGGTGGGAGGGAGGGCACAATATTGTGATATTTACCTCCAGTAACTCAACCAGGTTCCCACAGTAAATTATGGAGAAAATTCCCCTCCTGTTTCTCACATGGGCAGAGGAAAAGAAACTATTTTGAAATATACCAGAGCACTCTGCTTTTCTTCACAAGGCCTGCCCTCAAGGAAAACTAGGTAAACAGAGCTAAACCTGCTGGGTATTATCAGAGCCTAACTGACCTGAAGGAAGGAATATACCCAAGTCCAATGAGCTCTAGCCATTTTTGTCTCCCCTAGGCAGGGGAGAAAAAAAATGGATAAACACTTGTGAAGTTCACAATCCAGAGAAATGGGCTCACTAAAAGACTGAGTCCTGACTATAGGACTATGGAATGCTTCCCTACCCCAGCCCTTTACCACCACATTACTAACAGTCTATTTATGGCAGCTCCTTTCACCCAGTACCTCAGGTCCAGCGAACAAGAAAAAAACACAAGACATACTAAAAAGCAAAAAATAAAACCACGGTTTGAAGAGACAGAGCAAGCATCAGAAACAGACATGACAGGGATGTTGGAATTATCAGACTAGGAATTTAAAACAACTATGATTAATATGCTAAGGGCTCTAATGGATAAAGAAGACAGCATGCCAGAACAGATGGGCAATGTAAGCAGAGAGATGAAAATCCTAAGAAAGAACCAAAAAGGAATACTAGAGATAACACGTTGTAACAGAAATGAAGAATGCCTTTGATGAGGTTATTAGTAGATTAGATACGACTGAGGAAAGTATCTCTGAGTTAGAAGATACAGCAGACAGAATCCTTGAAAACTAAGAAGAGAACAAAGACTGAAAAAACAACAGCAATTCCAAGAACTGGGGGGCAATTACAGAAGGTGTAACATATGTAATGGGGGATGCCAGAAGAAGAAGACACAGAGGAAAAACACAGAAGAAATATTTTAAACAATAATGACTAAGAATTTCTCCCAAATTAATGTCTGTCAGACATCAACCACAGATCCAGGAAACTTAGAGAACAGTGACCAGGAAAAACACCATAGAAACTAAACCTAGGCAAATAGTCTTCAAACTAGAGAAAACTCAAAAGAAAAAATCCTGAAAGAAGCCAGAGGAAAAACACATGCTACTAAAGGGAAACAAAAATAAGAATTGCATCTAACGTATCCTCAGAAACCATGCAAGCAAGAAGAGAGTGCATAGATATTTAAAGTGTTGAAGGAGATAACTACAAACCTAGAATTCTGCAAAATTATCATTCAAACTTGGAAGAGAGATATAGAATTTCTCAGGAAAAATATTAAGGGAATTTTTGACCTGGCTTGCAAAAAATGTTAAAAGAATTTCTTCAGAGAGAGGTAAAATAATATTGGTCAGAAACTCAGATCTCCATAAAGTAAGAAAGAGCATCAAAGTGAAGTTAAAATAAAAACTTTTATTTTTCTTAGTCTTAATTAATCCAACAGATAACAGTTCAAAAAAGTAATGCTAACAATGTCTTGGATTATGAATATTTATGTATTTATCAAATGTATACATTATATTACATATAATATATATTATCAAAAGTATATAAAAAACTACTATTTGAGAAGACTACCAAGAGACAAATTTTATAGTTTAGCATATGCGGTTGACCCCTGTACAACATGGGTTTGAGCTGTGTTGATCCACTTATATGTAAATTTTTCTCAACAAATAAATACTACAATACTACATTATGGTAGGTTGGTTGAATCCATGGATGTGGAACCACAGATACAGAGGGCTGACAGTAAAGTTATACACAGATTTTCAACTGTGCAGAGATTTGTGGCCCCTAACCCCCTCATTGTTCAAGGGTGAATGGTAGAGAAAGATAGATAAGTAGATAGATAGATTTATGTATGCTTATATTTAAATGAAATGAATGACAGCAATGATACAAGAGACAGAAGAAAAGAATTAGGATTTTGTCATTTTAGGCACCTACACTCTCTGTGACATGGTATAGGGTTATTTGAAAGTAAAATTTTTGGAAAGAAAAATAATAATAAAAAATAGAGCAGAAATCAGTGAAATTGAAAACAGAAAATCAATAGAGAAAAATCAATGAACCCAAAAGTTGGTTCTTTGAAAAGAGCAATGAAATCAATGTTTCTAGCCAGGCTAACTAAAGAAGAAAAAAAAAAAAAAGAACAGCGAGGACATCACTACAGGTCCTAAGGGCATTGAAAGGATCAAAAGGAATATTATGAACAACTCTTAACGCTCACAAATTTGATAACTTAATGAACTGGACCAGTTCCTTAAAAAACACAGTCTGCCAAAACCACATAAGAAGAAATAGACAATCTGAATGGGTATATGTCTATTTTTAAAAACTCAATCAATAACTAATAACCTTCTAAAACAGAAAGCACCAGGCCCAGATGAGTTCACTGGTAGAATTTAATTCTACCAAGTAGTTAAGGAATAAATTACACCAATTATCTACAATCTCTTTCAGAGAATAGAAGCAAAGAAAATATTTTCTAACTCGTTCTGTGATGCTAGCATTACTCTCACACCAAAACCAGACAAAGGCATTAAAAGAAAAGTACAAACCAATATCTCTCATGAACACAGATGCAAAAATCCTCAACAAAACAGTAGCCAATTGAATCCAACAATGTATAAAAAGAATTATACACCATGACTAATTGGGATTTATCACAAATATCCATGGCTAGAAAAACATTTGAAAATCAGTTAATGTAATCCATCACATCAACAGGATTAAAAAGAAACATTACATAATCATACCAAGCGATGCAGAAAAAGCATTTGACAACATCAAGCACTCATTCATGATTTACAAAACTCAGTAAACTAGGAGGAGAAGGGAACGTCCTCAACTTGATAAAAAAATATCTATGAAAAACCCACAGCTAACCTCATACTTAATAGTGAGAAATTCAAAGCTTTCCCACTAAGATCCAGTACAAGCGAGGATGTCCTCTCTCACCACTCCTTTTCAACATTGTACTGGAATTTCCAGCTAATATAACAAAAGAAGAGAAAATAAAAGGTCTACAGATTGGGAAGGAATGAATAACTCGTCATTGCTCACAGAT
Source organism: Pseudorca crassidens (assembly GCF_039906515.1). Taxonomy (NCBI): domain Eukaryota; kingdom Metazoa; phylum Chordata; class Mammalia; order Artiodactyla; family Delphinidae; genus Pseudorca; species Pseudorca crassidens. The sequence goes on from NC_090304.1 coordinate 103,901,124, forward strand.
GACATGATCATCTAGGTAGAAAATCCAAAAGAATTGACAAGAAAACTTCTGGAAGTAATAAGCAATTCTGGCAAGGTTGCAGGATACAAAATTAATATACAAAAGTCACTTTCCTGAATACCAGCAATGAACAACTAGAATCTGAAATTTAAAACACAATACCACTTACATTAACATCCAAAAAATAAACTACTTAGGTATAAATCTAACAAAATATTTATAGGTTTGTATGAGGGAAACTACTGATGAATGAAATCAAAGAACTAAATAAATAAAGGAAAGGATATTTCATGCTCATGAATAGGAATACTCAATATTGTCAAGATGTCAATTCTTTTCAACTTGATCTACAGATTTAGTGCAATCTTAATCAAAATCCCAGCAAGTTATTTGATGAATATCGACCAGCTAATTCTAATTATATGGAGAAGAGAAGACTCAGAATAGCCAACATATTATTAAAGAAGAACACAATTGGAGGACTGAAACTACTTGATTTTAATATTTACTATAAAGCTACAGTAATCAAGACAGAGTGCTATTGGCAAAAGAATAGACAAATAAATCAGTGGAATAGAATAGCAAGCCCAGAAATATACCCACATAATCAGAATCAATTAACTTTTGACAAAGGAGCAAAGACAAGACAATGGAGAAAAGATCATCTTTTCAACAAATGATGCTGGAGCAACTGGGTATCCACACACACAAAACAAGAAAAAATGAATCTAGACACAGACCTTATTTCTCTTACAAAAATTAGGGCCAATGAGATCACAATACTAAATGTAAAATTCAAAACTATAAAACTCTTAGAAGATAATATAGGAGCAAACCTGGATGACATTAGGTATGGTGACGACTTTTAGATAAAACACCAAAGCATGGTCCATGAAAGAAATATGGATAAGAGCTGGACTTCATTAAAACTAAAAACATCTGCTCTGCAAAATACAATGTCAAGAGAATGCAAAGGCAAACCAAAGAATGGGAGAAAATTTTGCAAAAAACATAACTGATAAATACTTGTTATTAAAATATACAGAGAATTCTTAAAACTCAATAATAAGAAAATAACTACCCAATTAAAAATAGGCCAAAAACTTTCATGGACAACTCACCAAAGAAGATATACAGATGGCAAATAAGCACATGAAAAGATACCCTAGGTCATATGTCATCAGAGAAATGCAAGGTAAAACAACAATCCACTATCACTACATACCTGTTAGAATAGCCAAAACCTAGAACACAGAAAACACCAAATGCTGGTGAGAATGGAGAGCAACAGGGTCTCTTATTTATTACTGGTTGGAGTGCAAAATGATAGAATCACTTTGGAAGTCAGTTTGGTGGTTCCCTATAAAACTAAACATACTCTTACTATATGATTACTATATGGTTACTATACGATTCAGCAGTTGTACTCCTTGGTATTTACCCCAAAAAAGTTAGAAACTTGTGTCCATACAAAAATCTGCACGCGGATGTTTAAAGTAGCTTCATTCATAATTGCCAAAATCTGGAAGCAACCAAGATGTCCTTCAGTAAGTGTGTGGATAAATAAACTGGTACAGCCAGACAATAAAATATTATTCAGTGCCAAAAAATAAATGAACTATTAAGCTATGAAAATACACGAAGGAAACTTAAAGGCATATGACTAAGTGAAAGAAGCCAATCTGAAAAGGCTACTTACTGTATGGTTCCAACATTATGACATTCTGAAAAAGGCAAATCCTTGGAGAGATTAAAAAGATCACTGGTTGCTAGGGGTTAGGGATGGGGGAGCAAGGGGTAAATAAGTAGAATGTGGAGAATTTTTAGGACAGTGAGAATACTCTGTATTATGCTATAAAGAAGGATATGTGCAATTATATGTTTATGCAAAGCCATACAATGTACAACACCAAGAGTGAATCATAATATAAACTATGGATTTGGGGTAATTATGATGTGCTGATGTGAATTCATCAGTTGTAACAAATGTATCACTCTGGTGAGGGGTATGGATAATGGAGGATGCTATGCTTGTGTAGGGGTGTTACCGAACCCAGGTCCGGCTGCTCTCCGCTTGAAAGCCAATTCTCGAGAGACAAGTGTTGGTAGGAAAGGAAAGGATGCTTTATTTCAGAGGCTGGCAACCGGCGGAGGGGTGGGAGGGCAGACGCCTGTCCAAAGGCCGACTCCCCCCGTCCCCTGACAATCAGGGGGCAAGAGCTTTTATAGACAGAGGGAGGGGCCTACATGCAGAAACAGCACAGGCAGCTCTGACAGGCATCTTGAAATTGGTCATCGGTGGTCTGACCAGCGTCACCTCAATTGTTTTAGGTACAGTTAATCTTCATTTCCAGGGTCGGTTTGTTCCCATTTCTTTGAGGCCAATTCTTGGAATTGTGGCAGCTTATGTCATGGCTACAGCCTGGTCATCATGTAGTTAACTTCTTCCACCAGGTAGAGGTTTCAGTATCTATAAGACAGCTCACAGGATACGACTTAGAATATTATCTACAGCCCTTAAGGAGGAATGAAAGGTCCTTGACTCTGCTTAATGACTAAACTATTATTATTTGGTCTCCTTTGACTGTTTTCCTTTGTTTCTGCATTTTCTCACTTCTCTGATTAAACTTACTTTTCGGCTAAGGTTTTTCCACAGACAAAAGGCAGGCTGAGGACATGGGGGTGGGGCAAGGACCATAGTGTCCTGCTCTGTTTCAGGGGCAGGGAGTATTGGTAAGTTCCCCTCAATTTTAGTGTCAACCTAAAACTGCTCTAAAAAATTTCTGTCTTAACAAAACATTGTAAATCAACTATACCCCAATAAAAAAAAATTTTTTAAGTGTCTTAATAAGATGAAAGTTAAACAAAAAAATAGTACGATATCCAGAATAAACAATTTACTGGGTGATTTTTACCAAATAGTGGAGAAAACAGGACCATTAGGATAAATCAATGGCAATTATCCAATCTAAGGAACAGAGAGAAAAAGGATAGAGGGCAAGAAACCTTAGAGACAGTACAAGAGGGACAGTATTAGAAGTTCTAACATTGTTTTAACCATTAGGAAAAACAGTACAGAGCTTCTGTAAAAAATTAAGACTACAACTAACATATGACCTAACAATTTAACTCCACCACTGAGTGTATATCCAAAGGAAATGAAATCAGCACCTCAAAGACATATCAGTATCTCAATGAACATATTCATGTTCCGTGCAGCATTCTTCATAGTAGCTAAGATATGCAAACAGCATAAGTAGACCGAAGAATGGATAAGGAATATGTGAAAAAATACTTCTTTTCATATATATAAATATAATTAATGTAAATATATATGGAATATTATTCAGCCTTAAAAAAAGAAGGAAATCCTGTCATTTGTGGAAACATAGATGAACCTTGGAAACATTATACTAAGTGAAATTAGCCAGACACAGAGAGAGAAATACTGTATGATGTCACCTATACATGGAATCTAAAAACGTCAAACTCATAGTGAATTGTGGAGATTATGGATACTTTCACTGTCTTTATCATGGTGATAGCTTCATGGGTATACACATATGCCAAAACTTATCAAGTTGTACATTTAAAAATAAAACTCTACAAGCAAAGTCACTGTGCTCAGGCTTTATAACAAGTTCAATTAAAATATCAGATAATAAACAGTCTCTATTTTACCAATTGTTTCAGGAAATAGAAGAAATAATCCTCAAATCACTTAACAAGGCTAATATTATCTTGAAACATTACTAGAATAAGACAGCATGAGAACAGAGAAAGTTAAGTTATACCAAGATTTAGAGCAGATCGATACCTTGCCGTGGGTCCTCTGCTGAGCCAAAGGACTAAAAGGACATTCAGCAGCACCTCCTATGCAGTGAGATTTACGAGGGTCACTGAGATGCACTCTGGCTCCAGGGACAGGAGCAGACCTCAGCTCCTCCCGCTACATATGCTCCAGCTGCTCTACTCTGGAGGTTTACCAAGAAACCAACTGTTTAGAGACAATTTAATTGTAACGAGCCCTCATGGCTAAGTGGTCTTTTATTAGCCCAAGTGGAGTCCCATGCATGAGGAGAGGCTACCCTCCCCCAAGTTCCCTTCCAGTCCTTCCCTATTAAAGTGAAATATGGTTTTCACATAGTCACACCTGGGGGAAGTGCTCTCTAAGTCAGCAGTCCTGGATGCCCACCCTCCCCCATTTAGGACTGCTCCTATTTCTTTATTCCTCAGGGCTGGGTTTGGCAGATTTTTGAGTGATTACATTAGTTTTAAAGTCAATAGAAACATCGCATATGAAAAGTGATGACTTCAGTCATAATTTAAGTCAAAAAAAATTTAAAAATGTGGGGGTGGGGAAGAAACAACAAATAGCCCATAAAAACAAGTTTTAAAATTTCTTTATTCAGTATAAAAAATAAATCATAAATAATACATTGGGGAAATTGGAGGATAAATAACTCCATCAAATACTTGTTTTAATGTCTCCTGGGCACCTATAAGCATAGAAAAGTCTACAATGGACCAAAGCGTGTTAGTCTCAGTATCTGTGCATGGGTTGGGGGTTAGAAGGGCTGTTAGTGAGAAAAAATCTTCCAGAGCTCCACTTTGATTTCTGAGGTAAATTAAGCTACCAGAGGTAGAAAGTAGAACTCATTCAATGAACATAACTCAGACAAGATATTTCATCAGCTCCCAAAAGAACTTCCCAACACTCTCACACTTGGACAAATCTAGTTGCCTGCATTGGGCAAGTCAACAATATATTCCAATTGGTAAATCATTGTCTCCATTCTCAACCATGTTACAAAGGCTCAGAGCAGTAAATAACTTTGGAAAGGTCACAGAACTCTCATCTCTTGGACTCCAAATTCTGTGCTCTTCATATTTATGTTACAATAATCAGTGGGTGAGGATACACCCCCCTTTCTTTAGAATTTCTTGATCAGTCCTTAATCTGGAGCTGTCTTTGATATTTCCAGCCTCCTCCTGTATTTGAAAGAAGTCAAGAGTATGGCCAGAATGAGTCACTTAGTGGTTCCCCTCACTCCACATCTTGTATGATCAAATATCCCTTGGCATATTTGACATATTTAAATTTCTGAGGAAGTTGTTTCCACTGATCCATATCTTCAGTCCAGTATAAGTTTTATGGTTGCAAAGTTCAAAGTGTCACCCATTCTCACCTTAAAATACCACAGGGCTTCATAGAGATCCAACTCTACAGGGACCAGCAAGTATCTTTGAGCTGTGCCTTGGGAAATTCACTGCAGTTTGCATTTCCTCCTTAAATAACTTGGCAGTTCTTGCTGCAGAGAAAGACCACAAGGCAAATGAGAAAAAAAAAAGACTGATGAAATCCAAGTACCTAAATCCACCAGAAAAGAGAGAGCAAGAGAGAGAGCGAAAGATCATGCTGAGAGTCAGAGAAATTTTTTTTGATTTACCATCAGAAATTTCAGGTCAAATTCACACTCCTTTTTCACACATTCATTTCAACCTTTTTCTTTTTTTGTTGTTGTTTCAAAAGTTGTTCTTTTTCTTTTTTTCCAGCTTTACTAAGGTATAATTGACAAATTAAAATTGTATATATTAAAGATGTACATGTGATGGTTTAATATATGCATACATTGTGAAAAGATTACCACAGTAATGGTAATTAACACTCTATCACCTAACAGTTGTTTTGTTTTTGTTTTTTTTCTGGTGTGATGAGAGCATTGAAGATTGACTCTCTTAGCAAATTTAAAGTATATACTGCACTGTTAACCATATTCACCATGGTGCACCTCAGTTAGCTAGAACTGATTCATCTTCTGACAGTGTGTACCCTTTGACCAACCTCCTTCCATTTTCCCCATGCCACAGCCCTGAGAGCCACTGCTGCACTCCCTGTTTCTATGAGCTCTACCCTTTTAGATTTGACATATAAATGAGATTATATAGTATTTGTCTTTCCCAGTCTGGCTAATTTTACTTAGCATAATATACTCTGGTTTCACCCATGTTTTCACATGACAGGACTCCTTTCATTTTTACAGCTGAATAATATTCATATATACATAAGTATAATGTGAGATATATATGTTTCACACTTTCTTTATTCATCTATTGACAGACACTAAGGCTGTTTCCGTACATTGGCGATTTTGAATAATGCTGCAATGAACATGAGAAGTGCAGATATCTCGATATTGTGATTTTATTTCCTTTGGCTATATACCCAGTAGTGGGACTGGTGGATCAAATGGTAGTTCTATTTGCAATTTCTTGAGGAAACTCCATTCTATCAAAAGGTGCCACTAAATAATTTTTAATATATTCACAAATATGTGTAACCATCATCACAGTCAATTCTGAATGTTTCATTACCTCAAAAAGAAGCTCTGTACCCTTTAAATATCACTCTCTTACCTCCCCACCTCCCCTGACCCAGCCCTCAGTAACTGTGCATCTGCTTTCTGTCTCTATAGATTTTTCTGTTCTGGACTTTCATAAGAATGAGATCATATAATATGTGGCCTTTTGTGACTGACTTTTTTTCACATAGCATAATGTATTCAAGTTTCATTTTTATTCCAGCCATCCTAGTGGGTGTAAAGTGGTAACTCATTGTGGTTTTGATTTGCATTTTCCTGATAGCTAATAATGTTCAGCTCTTTGCATGTTCTCATGGCATATACTTATCCATTATTTAAATATCTTCCTAGGAGAAATGTCTATTCAGATTCTTTACCCATTTTTTTTAAATTGGGTTAATTATTTTTATTTTTATTTTTTTTGCCATACACGGGCCTCTCACTGTTGTGGCCTCTCCCGTTGCAGAGCACAGGCTCCGGACGCGCAGGCTCAGCGGCCATGGCTCACGGGCTCAACCGCTCCGTGGCATGTGGGATCTTCCCGGACAGGGGCACGAACCCACATCCCCTGCATCGGCAGGCGGACTCTCAAACACTGCGCCACCAGGGAAGCCCTAAATTGGGTTAATTATATTTTTGTTATTGAACTTTTAGAGATTTTATATATCTTCTACATACAAGTCCCTAATCAGATATATGATCTGCAAATATTTTCTCCCATTCTGTGGGTTGTCTTTTCACTTTCTTGGTGGTGCCCTTTGAAGCACAAGTTTTGTTTTGATCAAGTCTGATTTATCTATTTTTTTTTCTTTTGCTGCTTATGCTTTTATTGTTATGCTTATGAATCCTTTGCAAATCCATTACAAAGATTTATCCCTGTTTTCTTTGAAGAGTTTTATAGTTCTTGCTCTTACATTGAAGGTTTTTATTCATTTTGAGTTAATTTTTGTATATGGTGTGAACAATTGTCAAACTTTATTCAGTATAAATAGTTTTGGGGATCCTTACTGAAAATCAGTTGACCATAGATGTATGGTTTAGTTTCTGAACTGTCAATTCTATTATATATATATATATATATATATATATATATATATATATTCTTGTGCCAGTACACACTGTCTTGATTCCTGATGCTCTGTATGAGTTTTGAAACTAGGAAATGTGAGTCCTCCTATTTTCCTCTTCTTTTTTAGAATTGTTTTAGCTTTTCCACAACTCTTGCAATTTCATATGAATTTTGTAATTAGTTTATCAATTTCTACAAAGAAGTCAGATTGGATTATGGTAGAAATAGTATTGAATCTGTAGATCAGTTTGAAGAGAATTGCCATCGTAACAATGTTAAGTCTTCTAATCTGTGAAAATGTTTTCCCATTTATTTAGATATTTCTTTAAACAAATAGTTTTCAGAATGTAACTTCTGCACTTGTTTCATTAAATGTCCTATTATTTTTGATACTATTGTTAATGGAATTGATTTATTTTATTTGTTGTTCAAAGTGAGTGTATTAAAAAGGAATTAGGGTTTCCCTGGTGGCGCAGTGGTTGAGAGTCCACCTGCCGATGCAGGGGACATGGGTTCGTGCCCCGGTCCGGGAGGATCCCACATGCCGCGGAGCGGCTGGGCCCGTGAGCCATGGCCACTGAGCCTGCGCATCCAGAGCCTGTGCTCTGCAATGGGAGAGGCCACAACAGTGAGAGGCCCGCGGACCGCAAAAAAAAAAAAAAAAAAAGAAGGAATTAAATATTGTATATTGGTCTTGTATCCTGCAACCTTGCCAAACTCCTTTATTAGTTCTAATAGTTTTTAGTAGATTTGTAAGGATTTTCTATATATAGCATCAGGCCATCCGCGAATAGAACTAGTTTTAGTTCTTTTCAAATTTGATTGTTTTTTGTTTCCCTTGACTAATTTATCTGGCTAGAACTCCCAATATAATGTTGAACAGAAGTAGTGAAAGCAGACATTCTTCTTTTACCCAAGCTTAGAGATAAACTGTCCAATCTTTCACCATTAAGTACAATGTTAGTTGTGTGTTTTTCAAAGATGCTCTTTATCAGGTTGAAGCAGTTTCCTTATATTCTTAGTTTGTTATTTTTTTTTTATCACAAAAGAGTTTTGGATCTTGTTAAATCTTTTTCTGCATCTATTGAGATAGTCATGTAATTTCTGTTTTCTGTTCGACTAACAAGATGTATTAAATGAATAGATCTTTCAGATTATAAATCAACCTTGCATCACTAAGATAAATCCCACTTGGTCAAGGTGAAAATTTCCTTTTATATGATGCTGGATTTGGTTTGAAAATATTTTGCTTAAGTTGTTTCCTCCATATTCATAAGAGATATTGTTCTGTTGTTTTCTTTTCTTGTGATGTCTTTGACTAGTTTTGGCATGAAGGTAATAGAATGAGTCGGGAAGTCTTTCCTTCTCTTCCATTTTTGGGAAGAGTTTGTGAAGAATAGAAATTAATTCTTCTTTTAATGTTTGGTAGAATGCAATGGTAAAGCTATTTGGTCCAGGGCTTCACTTTGTGGGTAGTTTTTTGTTTGTTTGCTTGTTTTGTTTTTCATACTTCAGTCTCTTTACTTGTCATAGGTCTATTCAGACTGTTTGTTTCTTCTTGAGTCAGTTTCGGTAGTTTGTGTATTTTTAGGCATTTGTCCATTTCATCTAATTCATTTTATATATTATTGTATGATGGTTCATAGTATTCCTTTATAATACTTTTTATTTTTCTAAGGTCAGTAGCTATGTCCCCTTTCAGTTCTGATTGTGTCAATTTGAGTCTCTTTTTTTCTCCTTTTTTTCTTGGTCAAGCTAGTTAAAGGCTCGTCAATTTTGTTGAGCTTTTCAAAAAAACAGCTTTTGGGTTTATTGATTTCTATTGTTTTCTATTCTTTTTTATTAATTTCTGCTCTAATCTTTATTATTTTCTTCTTTCTCTGGATTTATATTTAGTTTGCTATTCCATTCCAGGTGAATTCATGGGAAAGTTTTTTTGTTGTTGTTTGTTTTTTTTTTTGTGGTACGTGGGCCTCTCACTGTTGTGACCTCTCCCGTTGCGGAGCACAGGCTCTGGACACGCAGGCTCAGCAGCCACGGCTCACAGGCCTAGCCACTCTGTAGCATGTGGGATCTTCCCGGATTGGGGCACAAACCTGTGTCCCCTGCATCAGCAGGCAGTCTCTCAATCACTGTGCCACCAGGGAAGAACCATGTAAACGTTTTGATTATTGATTTGAGATCTTTCTTTTTTCTTACCAAAAGATTTCACAGCAATAACTTTCCCTTAAGCACTGCTTTAGCTGCATCCCATAAGTTCTGGTACATTGTATCCTTATTTCCATTCATCACGAAGTATTTTCTGATTTCTCTTTTGATTTTTTTCTTTTTCCATTGGGTATTGAGAAATATATTATTCAATTTTCACATGGGTTACCCGTATTTTCCCGTTTTTCTAATTTCATTCAGTTGTTGTCAGAGATTTGTATTATTCCTATTCTTTTAAATTTATTGAGGTTTGGTTTATGATATATCATATGGTCTATCCTGTAGAATGATGCATGTTCACTTAAGAAGAAAGTACATTCTATTATTGTTGAGTAGTGTGTTCTATGGATATCTGTTAGGTCCAGTTAGTTTATAGTGTTGTTAAGTCTTCTATTCATTTGCTGATTTTTTTTCTTGTTGTTCTATCCATTATTGAAAGTGGAGTACTGAAGTTTCTAACTATTATTCTTGAATCATCCATGTTTCCCTTCACTTCTGTCTGGTTTTGCTTCATGTATTTTGGTGCTCTGTTATTAAATACATATGTGTTTATAATTGTTATATCTTGCTGATGAAATGACACATTTTTATTATAAAATATTACTCCTTATCTCTTGTGACATTTTTCATTTTAAAGTCTATTTGGCTGATAACAGTATGGGCAGTCCAGCTTTCCTGTGATTGCTGTTTGAATTATATGTCTTTTTCTATCCTTTTACATTAAATCTATTTGTGTCCTTGAATCTAAAGTGTGTATCCTGGAGACAACATAGAGTTGGATCATATTTTTCATTTAGTCTAACAGTCCCTGCCTTCTAATTGGATTGTTTAACTTATTCACATTCATGTTATTATTGATATAGTTGGATTTATGTCAGCCATTTCACTTTTTGTCTTCTAACTGTTGCATGCCTTTTTTGTTTCCTGTTTCTAATTTGCTGCTTTATGTTACATTGAGTAAATATTTTTTAGCATAGTATTTTAATTCCAATTACAATTTTTTCAATATATTTTGGGTTTTCTTAGTGGTTGCTCTTAAGTTCACTATACATGTATTAAATTATAATAATCAGCTACACATTTATATTAGCTTAATTCCAGTGATATGTTGGTTCATTACCCCTATATGTCTCTACTTCTTCTTCTTTTTGTTGTATTATATTATATATAATGATGCATTATGTATGATAAATAATATATAAGCTATAAATAAAATATTATATATATTAATGTTACAAACCCCAAAATATATTGTTATAATTATTAGTTTACCATCTGTCACTGTTTCCATAGTCCATTACCACTTTGCTCCCACCCACTTCCTTTGTATCATTATTGGCAAAAGTATTACACATATGTTGCAATTCTATATACTGTAGGCCTAAGAGTACATTATATACATACATAATAGAGTTATTCCTCGTCCCCATAGTGCTAGGGCTCTGATATTGTTTCTCAGGGAGGTGCAGTTTTGGGTATGCCCACAGTCACCCTGGGGTGGCAGTGGTACTGGGAGGGTTCTCTTAATCTCTTTCCCTGACCACACTCTGCTGTTAAACTTCACTAATTGCCAGCTGACGGTTTTATTATCTTCAACAATGTTCTGGAGTAAATATTTCTCTGTAAATTAATCCAATCAAAGGGTGGCCCTTTGGAAAGAATAGTTTCTGAGGTCAGTGTTTTATATTTGTTCTGGTGCCAGGAGGGCTCCTCCCAGCTGTTTGATTCCCAGTTTCTCTACTGCAAACTAGTCAGCCTACAGTCTAGGGTTGTATCTTCATCAGATACATGAATGTCCTTCCAACTGCCTTTCACCACACTGCCACTGGTCCTGAGAGTGCCTTCAGGATTAAACTGTTTTATCCTCATTTGCAAATGAAGTCAGTTCCTTTGGGAAAAGATCAAGAGCTATCTGATTTATGGTCTGCTTCTTCCCCCTGACAAAAATCTCTGAGCCAGGACTCTGGAGCCGGGGGTGGAGAATATGCAGTCTTTTCTCTGAGTGACAGTTTCTTTCCAAGAGCTGAAAACTCAGTGGAGAAAGAGGCAGCAGCCTGAGATCTTCTCAACTTGCCTCTCCTGGCACGGATCCACTGCTTCAAAAACGAAGGGAAGGAGTATCAGGGCCCCAGGATTATCAGTATGTGATGTGCAGTGCAGAGCCTTCATTTCACAAGTGGAAGTTGAGAAGAAGGAGGAAGCCCCCGTCTCTCAACTATGCACCAAGAACATAGCCTCAGCAACGGGCAGCGAGTATCAGGATGAGAAATTCTGAAGTCCTACTTCTCTTGGCATAAAGCCCTTTGGCTGACAGCTGGGTCAAGAAGGAGCCCTGTATTCTTGGCTGCAGAAGTCTGGAGCAGAATCTCCACCTCACCAGGCAGGAAGGTGGAAGAGAAGGAGCAGCCTTGGTTCCAAAAAAGAATTTGAAGAAGAATAGACACATGTATATGTATAATTGAATCACTTTGCTGTACAACTGAAACTAACAACATTGTTAATCAACTATGCCCAATATAAAATAAAAATTTTAAAACAAGAAAAATAAAAGTCTCTTGAGGCTTCCCTGGTGGCACAGTGGTTGAGAGTCTGCCTGCCCATGCAGGGGACACGGGTCTTCCCGGTCCGGGAAGATCCCACATGCCACGGAGTGGCTGGGCCCGTGAGCCATGGCCACTGAGCCTGTGCATCCGGAGCCTGTGCTCTGCAACAGGAGAGGCCACAACAGTGAGAGACCCGAGTACCACAAAAAAAAACAAAAACAAAAACAAAAAAAACAGGCTCTTGTCTTTCTTACAGAATTTTTATAGATTTTCTTAGATGTTTTTCCTTCATTTTCTCTTTGCTTTTAGGGCAAACATCATAGGTCTTAAATGGCTCTTTTTTATAATTTTCACAACATTCACTGAGGTATGGGTCGATGGAACTCCTCATGTTATTATGCAGGAGACCAATTTTTCATCTTACCATCTCATCTCATTAATTTTACATCATAGCACTTGTCACTGTTATACTAGTTATAATATATAAATCTAGCACCTAGGTATATGTTCTCATATTTTGAATATTATTATGTATTTTGTTTATTGCCTCTCTGCCCCTATACACACAAAAATGTAAGCTCCATGAAACTCAAACCAAAAATCTAGCCTCAGAAGATTTTCCTCAGAGGTTTGAGAGGAGAATGGCATCCATGATACAAAGTAGAATATGATAAAACAAAGACTATCAGAGAATAAGAAAGAACTCTTGAAAATTCAACATTAAAAAAAATTACAGACCAATATCACTGATGAATATATGCAAAAATCCTCAACAAAATACCACCAAACAGAATACAACAACACATTAAAAGGATCATACACCATGATCAAGTGGGATTTATCCCAGGGATGCAAGGATTCTTCAATATACACAAATCAATTAATGTGATACACCATATTAACAAATTAAAGAATAAAAACCATATGATCACCTCAATAGATGCAGAAAAAGCTTTTGACAAAATTCAACACCATTTATGAAAAAACTCTCCAGAAAGTGGGCATAGAGGGAACCTACCTCAACATAATAAAGGCCATATATGACAAACCCACAGCAAACAATCTCAATGGTTAAAAACTGAAAACATTTCCTCTAAGATAAGGAACAAGACAAGGATGTCCATTCTCACCACTATTATTCAACATAGTTTTGGAAGTTCTAGCCATGGCAATCAGAGAAGAAAAAGAAATAAAAGAATACATATTGGAAAAAAAGTAAAACTGTCATTTTTTGAAGATGACATGATACTATACATAGAGAATCCTAAAGATGCTACCAGAAAACTACTAGAGCTAATCAATGAATTTGCTGAAGTTGCAGGATACAAAATTAATGCACAGAAATCTCTTGTATTCCTATACACTAATGATGAAAAATCTGAAAGAGAAATTAAGGAAACACTCCCATTCATCACTGCAACAAAAAGAATAAAATACCTAGGAATAAACCTACCAAGGGAGACAAAAGACCTGTATGCAGAAAACTATAAGACACTGATGAAAGAAATTAAAGATGATACAAACAGATGGAGAGATATACCATGTTCTTGGATTGGAAGAATCAATATTGTGAAAATGACTATACTACCCAAAGCAATCTACAGATTCAATGCAATCCCTATCAAACTATCAATTGCATTTTTCACAGAACTAGAACAAAAAATTTCACAATTTGTTTGGAGACACGAAAGACCCCAAATAGCCAAAGCAGTCTTGAGGGGAAAAAACAGAGCTGGAGGAATCAGACTCCCTGACTTCAGACTATACTACAAAGCTACAGTGATCAAGACAATATGGTACTGGTACAAAAACAGAAATATAGATCAATGGAACAGTATAGAAAGCCCAGAGATAAACCCACACACCTATGGTCAACTAATCTATGACAAAGGAGGCAAGGATATACAATGGAGAAAAAGACAGTCTCTTCAATAAGTGGTGCTGGGAAAACTGGACAGCTACATGTAAAAGAATGAAATTAGAACACTCCCTAACACCATACAAAAAAATAAACTCAAAATGGATTAGAGACCTAAATGTAAGACTGGACACTATAAAACTCATAGAGGAAAACATAGGAAGAACACTCTTTGACATAAATCACAGCCAGATCTTTTTTGATCCACCTCCTAGAGTAATGGAAATAAAAACAAAAATAAACAAATGGGACCTAATGAAACTTAAAAGCTTTTGCAAAGCAAAGGAAACTACAAACAAGATGAAAAGACAACCCTCAGAATGGGAGAAAATATTTGCAAATGAATCAATGGACAAAGGATTAATCTCCAAAATATATAAACAGCTCATGCAGCTCAATATTAAAAAAACAAACCCAATCCAAAAATGGGCAGAAGACCTAAATAGACATTTCTCCAAAGAAGACATACAGATGGCCAAGAAGCACATGAAAAGCTGCTCAACATCACTAATTATTAGAGAAATGCAAATCAAAACTAGAGTGAGGTATCCCCTCACACCAGTTAGAATGGCCATCATCAGAAAATCTACAAACAACAAATGCTGGAGAAGGTGTGGAGAAAAGGGAACCCTCTTGCACTGTTGGTGGGAATGTAAATTGATATAACAACTATGGAGAACAGTATGGAGGTTCCTTAAAAAACTAAAAGTAGAATTACCATATGATCCAGAAATCCCACTACTGGGCATATACCCAGAGAAAACTATAATTCAAAAAGACACATGCACCCCAATGTTCATTGCAGCACTATTTACAATAGCCAGGTCATGGAAACAACCTAAATGCCCACTGACAGACGAATGGATAAAGAAGATGTGGTACATATATACAATAGAATATTATTCAGCCATAAAAAGGATAAAAATTGGGTCATTTGTAGAGACGTGGACGGATCTAGAGACTTTCATACAGGTTGAAGTAAGTCAGAAAAAGAAAAACAAATATCATATAGTAATGCATGTATGTGGAACCTAGAAAAATGGTACAGAAGAACTGGTTTGCAGGGCAGAAATAGAGACACAGATGTAGAGCACAAACGTATGGACACCAAGGGGGGAAAGTGACAGGGGTGGTAGTGGTGTAATGAATTGGAAGATTGGGATTGACATATACACACTAATATGTATAAAATGGATATCTAATAAGAACCTGCTGTAAAAAAAATAAATAAAATAAAATTCAAAAAAAAAAAGGAAAGAAAATAAATAAATAAATAAATATCCTGGAAAATTATTATATATGAGTTTGAGATCTCACTAGGCAAATTGATACTAGGAAAATGGAATTGGAAAGATGAAAAAAAATTGGAGTATCAATTCACAATATCCTATTGAGAACCAATAGGATTTTCAGGGAAAAATGGAAAAAGTATGAGAAATGCTACAAGTGTTTTTTTCTGTAATTCAAGAATATTTGTCACTTGATTGAAAGGTGACATTAAACACCCAGCAAACTATTTTTTAAACATCCAAACCATTGTATATTATTATGGAATTTCAGTATACCAGGGATAAAGAGAAGTTCTAAAATCTTACAAAGAAAGAAAATAAATGAAGAAAAAAGAGCCACAATCTGAGAATCAGAACTGAAAATATCTTCAGACTTCTCAGTAGCACTACTGTAAGCTAAAAGGAATTAGAACAAGGTCTTCAAGATTTTCAGTAAAACTGATTTTTAGGCTAAAATTTTATAATCACTACCCTAACACATCTGAGAGCATAAGAGCAATGTTTTCACACATTAAAAAAAAAAGAAAGTCTAAAAACAAACAAAAAAATTTTAAAGCAAAAGCCTAATTCCCATTCTTGCTTTTCTGGAAAAGTTGATGAAAATATGACCCATCAAAATAAGAGACCATATGAAGAAAGTGAATAAAGGTGTTCATCCATCATAGATGAGCAGTAAGAGAGAGTCTAAAATTGGTAAAAATTATATCTACGTAAAGTACCAGGATAGGAGCTGTGCAATAGGCCTTTAAAAAAGGCCAGTCTAAGTTAAAACCAGAGGACTGTGATTTCTATAAGGAGGATCTTCAGGAGGGAAATTGAAGCTGTAACCTTTTCAGGTTGGATTGACCATGTGGAAAATTTTATAAAGTTATAATTTAAAAAAAAATGAAGGAGCCCATTTAAGACTCTAGGTATGCACATCTGTTAAAAGACTGCTATCCAAAATATACAAAGATCTTTTAAAGCTCAATAATAAGAAAAAAAGATTTTAATGGGCTAAAGACTGTAAAAGATACCTCATCAAAGAAGATATACAGATGGCAAATAAGTATATAGAAAGATACTCCACATCATATGTCATCAGAGAAATGCAAAATTAAAACAACAATGAGATATGATTACACAGCTATTAGATTGACCAAAATCCAAAACACTGACAATACCAAATGCTGTCAAGGATGTGGAGCAGCAGGAACTCTCATTCATGGCTGGTGGGGATGCAAAATGGCACGGCTACTTTGGAGAACATTTTGGAGGTTTCTTATAAAACTAAACATATACTTACCATATGATCCAGCAATCACACTGCTTGGTATTTATCCAAAAGAGTTGAAAACTTATGCCTTACAAAATCCTGCACATGGATGTTTACAACATCTTTATTCATAATTGCCAAAACCTGGAAGCATCCAAGATGTTCTTTAGTAGATAAGTGGATAAATAAACTGATACTTCCAGACAATAAAATATTATTCATCACTAGAAAGAAATGAGCTATCAAGCCATGAAGAGACATGGAAGAACCTTAAATGCATATCACTAACTGAAAGAAGCCAATCTGAGAAGGCTACATACCGTATGATTCCAACTATATGACATTCTGGGAAAGGCAAAATGATGGAGACAATAAAAAGATCAGTGGTTGTCAGGGCTTGGGGGTAGGTGGAGGGATAAACACTCAGAGCACAGAGGAGTTTTAGGGTAGTGGAAATACCACAAAGAAGGACATGTCATTATACACTTCCCCAAACCTATAAAATGTATAACACCAGGAGAAAACTGGAATGTAAGTTGTGGAATTTGGGTAATTATGATGTGTCTACGTAAGTGTATCAACTGTAACTGATGAATCATTCTGGTGGGAGAGGTTGATAAAGGGTGAGGCTCTGCATGAGTGGGTACAGGGAAATCTCTATGCCTTCCTCTCAATTTTCCTGTGAACTGAAAACTACTCTTAAAATAATCAAGTATAGAAAATAAAGTATTTATACAGTTGACCCTTGAACAATGCAGGAGTTAGAGGCACCCAACTTCCAGCTGTTGAAAATCCTGTATAACTTATAGTCAGCCCTCCGTATGCCAGATTCCTCCGTATCCCTGGTTCCCCTATACCTGTGGTTTCACATCCACAGATTCAACCAACCATGGATTGTGTAGCACTGTAGTATTTGCTATTGAAACAAACAAACAAAAAACCCTGAATAAGTGGACCCATAGATATATGAATATATCTATGAATGAGACACAATGTATTCAGTGCACTAGGAGGTTAGTCAATAATCTGAGGATTTAGTCAACAAACATTTATACCAATAATTTGCAAAGCATGGCAATATATGGATTAAAATAATTTTGTAAAGTTTGTCTTCTTTTCCTTCAAAAAGTTTTCAGTGTAGTGGTGGGTGGAGAACAGAAATACTGTTAAAGATAAAAAAAAAATTCAGGTGTGAATTGAGTCAGGGCCAGCTAACCTCAAGGTTTCACACTGGTACATGAATGGATGTTATGATGCATAAATGTTCCTGTAATTTTTTTTTATCAGTAACAGCAGCATCCTAAATACTAGAGCCCTAAGTAGTTGTCTTAGACCAGCAGAGTAAGTCTATTCCAAAATTAATACATAAATTTATTTAGGATAAGTGACTTAGCCTCTGTGCATTCCCCTGGAAGGTAAAAAGTCCATCCTAATAAAAAAGTAAAACAATATAGCTTAAAGGACCAATATCACAGGAGAAACATTTAATGCTCCAATGTTCCTTAGATTTTGAGAGTTAATAAGAAATGTCTGAAGTACCACAAAGCTGGCCTTCTTGTTAAGGTCCTTTGTAAAGATAAGCTGACACAAAAACACCTTTTTGGTCTTTGTCTTTGTCAAGATAGACTTCCTTTTTAGACAGA
Source organism: Pseudorca crassidens (assembly GCF_039906515.1). NCBI lineage: Eukaryota > Metazoa > Chordata > Mammalia > Artiodactyla > Delphinidae > Pseudorca > Pseudorca crassidens. The sequence goes on from NC_090304.1 coordinate 103,919,411, forward strand.
TGGCAGATTGCTAAATGTCAGGTTGGCTTTGGGGCAGACTAATTCAGATGGTGTCAACATAAATAGGTGTTGACTTGTTGTGGAAAACCAAACTAGACCAAAACAAAGGCCAAATATTTTATTATAGGCAATCTTGCTTTCAGATCATATTTCCTGTGTTATTCATGCAGTTTCTTTTTTGTTATTACTATCAATATTTGCATGTAAACAGGATCTCTGTTGCTTAGCAATTTATTATTTTTGTTATTCTTCTGTGTTGAAATTGTTTTAGTTTTCTAGTAGGGAAGAGAGCTATCTGAATTCTCTCTCATCTACAAAATTTATTTCATTTTCAAATCTGATAATGTTTGTTTTGGAACAATTCACTTAAATGTTCTTCAGACTTATATTTCTATTCCAATTGTCACCAGAAATGAGTTGAGAAGATCCTTGCATTTGGTCATTGTTGCTTTCTGCCTTTTCTTTTTTTTAATTTAATTTTTTTATTTTATTAATTTATTTTATTTTTTTTATTTGGAATTACTCTATACCTACTTTAATCACTGAAGGTCCCTGGAAGGACCTTCACTAAGTATTTTTGGTAATTGAGATAAACTGGGGGAAAAACAGATTTCAGCAATAGGGAGCTGGCTAAATATGTTATTAAATTTATGATACAAATATACAATGAAACTATTGAGCTGTTAGCATTAAGATAGACCTAAATGTACTGAAATAGAAAAATGATGAGAATGTATTAAAAAGTGTGTGTGGCAGGGGGAGGAAGCAAGTGGAAATACATATATGGTATAATCTCATTTATATATAAAATTGGGTTTAGGGAGAGTGTAGATAGAACTGCTTTTTCATTTTATACCCTCTGTTCTGTTAGTTGTAGGGTTTTTTCTTCCTACAATTGACTTACCACTTTTATAATTAAAAAAAATAATATTTAGTACAATTAAGAACAGGTTCTTATTGTCTCATTTTTGTAGTTTTTCTAATAGTTGTTATGATAGCTGTAGCAATATCAGACTGTAAAGTTATGAGAAGGCATTCTTAGCATTCTGCAAAGTGACAGACTTCAAGAGGATCCCTTGTCTCTCAGTAACTCTCACAGAATCTGTAAGATACCCAGGAAATGAGAACCCAGTGATTGGGGTTTAAATGATAACATCTTTCATTATGGAATATATGCCCCAAGGGTAGTGAATACTGGCTTTGGTGCCAGCAATAGGAAATGCAAGAACAAGGTATCTGCACTTTAATGTCATCCGTTTATCCTTTCTCGTTCAAACGAAATAACGTTTAGGCATCTTAAATAACATGTGCAAATCAGCTCTTCAGCCACCCCAAAAATGCCCCTTTCCCCAAAAAAAGAATCAAAGCATCATGTCCAAACAGAAAAGTTTCCAGTCTATGTGAATGAACTCAGCTCAAACACAACATAAATCTTTATCTACTAAACTGACACTACAGACGGACTTTCCACTGCTCCCTTCCCCTGTCTAGGTCACTCTGGTTTCTAAGCTGATTTAAGTTGACTAGAGGCATAAAGAACACCATGATGGTTGTACAATTCTCTGTTGGCCTTTGAATTTTGACAAAAGAGGGAAATAATGACTCTGGTTATTGTTCACTGTCAACAGTGTTTCTGAGATACACAGAATAAAATTTAGATCACTGGGCATCCCATAGAGAGAAGGGAGGCAGTGAGGCATTGTACAGAGAAATCTGGACTGAGTGTCAGCAGAATTAAGTTCTAGTCCTGGCCTTGTCAACCTGAGTGATCATAAGCAAGACATTATTTTTCTGGGATTTAATTATTTTATTATTTAAAATATGTGGAGCTAGAGCAGAGGTGTTTTATGTTCCTTCCTATTTTATGAAAACTTGGTTCACGATGATTACACATGCTTTTGGTTGGCTGCCCCAAATGCCCTACAAGTGGTACCACACTCAGGTCTGGTCTCCTGGGCATGGTATCTAGGTCTACAGTGAAACCTACCCTGCTACTTTCTACCCTTCTTGCTGTTAAGCTGTCATACTCAGTTAGACACAGTCAATTATCTTGCAGCTTATCTGCAATATAAACACAATATAATTATTTTTCAGATCTGCTAAACCAGGTCTTGATAAGTTGCTTGCCAGATTGGGACAGGGTCCCTTCATCTCTAAAAAGACTGAATTGAAGTAAACAGTTCTTGAAGCCTCATTTTCCAATAAGACAGTATGCATCTATTTAAGAACTCTACATGTCTCAAAGTAAAATAATGACTAAAAATTAACAGTAGACATTTGAAGAAGAAATACAAAACTGAGGCATTGTCAGCTCTGCATCACGTGGCATTAACCTAGCTGTGGAGGTTAGGAGCATTCAACAGATTAAGAAATGTTATAGGAAAAATCCATCATCTAGAAGCAACAGTTGCCACACATCGGGGATCACCCCCTTGAGTCAGCCTGATGATTCATTATGGGGCCAGCTTGTTGCCAATATGACCATAAATAGATCATTCAACACTGCAACAGGAAGGTTATTTGATGTGCACTGAGCTAGGCGAGTGAAGGGGTCGGCTCCTGTTCTCTGATTGCGTTTTTTCTCTCTGTATTTCAGCAGCCTTCGTAAGCCTTCCTCACTCAGTAAAACCTCCGACAGCCCCTGGGGAGAGGTGAGCTCAGTTTTCTCCTCCCTCCCTCCTTCTATTCCTTGTTTCTTTTGACAAGCATGAGGCTTCTCACTCAGTTCTCCTCCCTCCTTTGGGTTATAGGAGAAAGGAGGTGGTTATTGAATGTTGCTCAGTGACACCTAAAATCTGGGTAACAATTTGGTAAAGAGCAAAGGATTTTTACCCCTTTCTTCCTTGGACCACCATGAAAAGCAGTGCCTACTAGTATCCTCAGGTGGTTTACACATTCTTAGAGATGATTGTTCCTCAGTTGCTTTAAGAAGGATGAAAAGAATCATCTAAGCACTAGGATATTCAGACCTCACATTAAAAGTTTATATTAATATTTATATTTAATATTTTTATAGTTATAACTATCCATAGATATATATGTGTGTATATTCAATACGTATATTACTGTGTGTGTGCTTGTATTCAACATATTCTTCTTTCAGGTGTATGTCTATGTGTATCTGTGTTTAACCCTTAGAATGCCAACCTATCATCCATTAACTCTTTGGCTATGAGGTCCATTGACTTGTACTTTCACATAAAACATCTCAATGCTCTCTGAATTAGTAACACAGTGTAACCCAGATACTCACACCTTTTATACAAGCTTAAAAGGAGGGAGATAATGTATCTGATTACCAAAGAAACTGAATTTAGGCTGGAATCTTGGCAGAGGGGTGGAAATTATTTCATGAGTCACTACTTTTTCATTAGAAGATATAGCACTAACCCACTAAATTCTACTTAAGGTTTTATGTTGAACTCAGGTGACATTTAAATTTTGGATGTTATGACAGATTCAATGCCCTATAGAGTGATCAACCTTATCATGAAATCCTCCGAAAATAATGTTTCATATTCAGAAATGCACTTTATTTCATGTACTAATTCAGTGAATTTATATTAGAAGCATAAAATGTTGGAAAATATTCCTTAAGAGTAAGCTCTCTAAACATCAAAATTAGAATAAATTTGTCATACCTAAACAAGTCTACTGTTTTAAACTGAGCTCTTATTGAAGGAAGACAAAGATGTTGGAAAAAAAAAACAACAACCAACTTATTCATCCGTTGCTCTTTGAATAGCCTGAGACAATGGACATTCCCAGTAACAAAAGCTTTATTTTGTTTAGAATACCAAGTACTTCTAAATAAAAGAATAGTCACTGTATCATTATTTTGCTTTTAATCTGCCTGATTCGTGGACACATGCTAGAGAAGAAGTTGACAAGCATCCACAAAATAAACAGGTTTCCCTGCATTAGAAAACGATTTAGGAGTCAGAATGCAATTAGAAACAAGTGACCTGAGAAAAGGTCACAGAATTCTGTGGTGGCATTATTCCTCTGCAATGTTTTCTATCACCTATGTGTGCACCGTGCAATGCTCTGTCCCAGAGTAGTAAAAAAATAGTTGGTAAGAAAAGTCTTTGTTCTTTCAATTATTGTTATTATACAAATAAAGCCATATTTTTTTTAGTGCTCACTAGCATGTCTTTAAGGAAACTGTTTTGAATTAAAGGTAGTCATATTTCCCATTCTCTTCTTTCTCTACTGGATCTCCTTCCAAAAACTTTAGCAATCAGATCTGATATCACTGCTTGAAATTTTATTAAAAAAAAACAAACAAACAGGTCACGAATATTAGGAAGCTCCCTTTACTGAAACCATCTAGGGGTAATTAACAAGAGGAAAGATACCGAACAAACTCAACATGCCTGTACACATCACTTTAAAAGAAATTTACATTTTATTATTATTATTTTTAACTTTTTATTTTATATTGGAGTAGAGACAATTAACAATGTTATGATAATTTCAGGTGCACAGCAAAGGGACTCAGCCATACGTATACGTGTCCATTCTCCCCCAAACTCCCCTCCCATCCAGGCTGCCACATAACATTGAGCAAAGTTTTAAAAGTATGCACGCCAACAATGAAACAGAGGGATGAAAAACCATGGACGGCAGCACGTCAGAGACCAGAGACTGATAACAATAGAATCAGGAAGGTTAAGGCCAAAGGAAACCAAAAGGGCCTTTCAAGCTATATTTGGAACAGGAAGATGAATGTAGAAGGTAACTAGTTGGGAGTAATGATATAATGTTATCAGATGGTGGAGAAAAGGCAAAACTACATAAATAACATTTTGCTTCCGGAAAAATGGTGCTTGAACCGAAAAAGATACTTTAAAAATCAGCAAAAGGGATAAGAAATTTAAATTAAAGAGAAAAGGATTGAGGAACCTGTAGCCATGTTTAGTATTCATGCCTAGAATAATTTCTTCCCAGAAAACAGGAAGCTTTTGGAGGTGTGATTGTCAAAATGCAATCTGTAATCTTGTAAAAGCTACAAAAAATTAGAAAGTTCATGAAAGGTTAGTGATACAGATTTACTCTATTTTCAAAAGAAAAAAAAATGGAATTCTGCAAAAATAGAGTTAACATCAATCTCACAACACAAAAGCTACACATGAGTTCCTGTTCCCTCATAAGGACTGTAAATATCTACGGTACTAAAAACACTTTAAAAGAGAAAAATACCACACGCTAATGAGCCTATTATCCTAACAAAATAAGTACCTTCACTTTTGTTCATTGCTTCCCAATTCTCACCTACACAAAGATATACTTTTTTTGCATTTGCAGATAGTAAGCCTACATTTTTAAGAGTATTTCTTTAATTTCCCATTATATCAATATTGTGTGTTTTTAAAATTTTTCTTAGGTTTCACAAGGATAAATTTAAATGAATATATAATATTCTATCATATACATGTGTACAATTTAGTCATTCATTTATTATTAAACACTTTTTGACTTTATAAATCATTCTGAAATGATGATTTAATATATATAGCTTTTCTCAATTTCTTAGAAGAGTTGATTTGAACCCCTTCCCCAAAATGGGTTCAAGAGATCAATACTTATAAACGCTGTATGAACATAGACATATGCTACAAAATTACACTGTAAAGTGATAATGACTTATTTTGAAATCAGCACTATTTTATCATCATCTTGACAGCACTGTGAATTATTATTCTGATTTAATTGCATGGAAATTTTAATAGATATACAATGGAACTCCAAGATAATATGTGTATTTATTTAGTTTCATGGAGGCAAAAATTGTCTATAAACTTATTTATTATTTCTCTTGTGTGTAATATTCCTTTATGAATTTTGTGCATTAATGAGAGTCAAAGTTTCCTTTCAAATTGTGTTTTATATTTTATATTATATTATGTTATACATGATTTTTCATATTTGGATTGATTCCTTGATCATTTGTCTCTTGTAATAGTCTTTATTTTAAAGTCTATTTTGCCTGATATAAGAATTGCTACTCCAGCTTTCTTTTGATTTCCATTTGCATGGAATATCTTTTTCCATCCCCTAACTTTCAGTCTGTATGTGTCCCTAGGTCTGAAGTGGGTCTCTTGTAGACAGCATATATACAGATCTCGTTTTTGTATCCATTCAGCCAGTCTATGTCTTTTGGTTGGAGCATTTAATCCATTTACATTTAAGGTAGTTATCGATATGTATGTTCCTGTTACCATTTTCTCAATTGTTTTGGGTTTGTTATTGTAGGTCTCTCCCTTCTCTTGTGTTTTCTGCCTGGAGAAGTTCCTTTAGCATTTGTTGTAAAGCTGGTTTGGTGGTGCAGAATTCTCTTAGCTTTTGCTTGTCTGTAAACGTTTTAATTTCTCTGTTGAATTTGAATGAGGTCCTTGCTGAGTAATCATGGTTTTAGGTTTTTCCCTTTCATCACTTTAAATATGTCCTGCCACTCCCTTCTAGCTTGCAGAGTTTCTGATGAAAGATCAGCTGTTAACATTATGGGGAGTCCCTTGTATGTTATTTGTTTTTCCCTTGCTGCTTTAAATATTTTTTCTTTGTATTTAATTTTTTGATAGCTTGATTAATATGTGTCTTGGTGTGTTTCTCCTTAGATTTATCCTGTATGGGACTCTGCACTTCCTGGACTTCATTGACTATTTCCTTTCCCATATTAGGGAAGTTTTCAACTATAGTCTCTTCAAATATTTTCTCAGTCCCTTTCTTTTTCTCTTCTTCTTCTGGGACCCCTATAATTCAAATGTTGGTGCATTTAATGTTGTCCCAGTGGTCTCTGAGACTGTTTTCAATTCTTTTCATTCTTTTTTCTTTATTCTGCTCTGTGGTAGTTATTTCCATTATTTTATCTTCCAGGTCACTTATCCATTCTTCTGCCTCAGTTATTCTGCTATTGTTTCCTTCTAGAGAATTTTTAATTTCATTTATTGTGTTGTTCATCATTGTTTGTTTGCTCTTTAGTTCTTCTAGGTCCTTGTTAAATGTTTCTTGTATTTTCTCCATTCTATTTCCAAGATTTTGGATCATCTTTACTATCATTACTCTGAATTCTTTTTCAGGTAGACTGCCTATTTCCTCTTCATCTGTTTGGTCTGATGGGTTTTTACCTTGCTCCTTCATCTGCCGTATGTTTCTCTGTCTTCTCATTTTGCTTAACTTACTGAGTTTGGGGTCTCCCTTATGCAGGCTGCAGGTTCGTAATTCCCATTGTTTTTGGTGTCTGCTCCCAGTGGCTAAGGTTGGTTCAGTGGGTTGTGTAGGCTTCCTGGTGGAGGGGACTGGTGCCTGTGTTCTGGTGGATGAGTCTGCATCTTGTCTTTCTGGTGTGCAGGACTGCATCCAGATGTGTGTTTTGGGGTGCCTGTGACCTTATTATGATCTTAGGCAGCCTCTCTGCTAATGGGTGGGGCTGTGTTCCTGTCTTGCTAGTTGTTTGGCATAGGGTGTACAGCACTGTAGCTTGCTGGTTGTTCAGTGGAGCTAAGTTTTTAGCTCCTTTGGGTAAGTACCAAGGAGCATGATTGCTGGATTCTGTAGTAAGAGTGTGTTTGGTTTTGTATGAAACTGACAAGCTGTTTCCCAAGTGGTTGTACCAGTCTATATGCCCACCAGCAATGAATGGGAGCTCCTGTTGCTCCACACCCTTGCCGGCAACTGATGTTGTCAGTGATCTGGATTTTGACCATTCTAATAGGTATGTAGTGGTAGGTACCTATTTAGGTAGGTTGTTTTAATTTGCATTTCCCTGATGTGCAGAATCTCTTCATATGCCATTTGTCATCTGTATATCTTCTTTGAGGTGTCTGTTAAGGTCTTTGGCTCACTTTTTAATAGTATTTTTTTGTTCTTATTATTGAGTTTTAAGAGATCTTTGTATATTTTGGGTAACAGTCCTTTATCCGATGTCTTTTGCAAATTTTTATATTCATTTTTGCTCCATTTGTGAGAGGAATGGATTTGGACAAATCAAAATCCTCACAGAGTATCAGTTTCCCCATGTGCCATGTGAAGCAATACAACTCATGGTGTGTGGTTGGCAGTCTGCAAGATGGTCTCCAATGGCCCCGACCTTTTAATATCGACATCCTTTCCTTCAGTGTTGGCTGCAGTTACTAACTTGCTTAAAAAATATATATATATTGGAGTATAGCTGATTAACAGTGATGTGTTAGTTACAGGTGTACAGCAAAATGATTCAGTTATACCCATACAAGTATCCATTCATTTTCAATTTATTTCCCATTTAGGTTATTAAAGAATATTGAATGCAGTTCCCTGTCCTATACAGTAGGTCCTTATTGGTTATCTGTTTTAAATATAGTAGTGTGCACATGTCAATATCAAACTTTGCTTTTAATGAACAGAAAACTGTGGCCATGTCAGGACTTCACTTCCAAGCTTGGGTTATAAGCAGGACTTGGCTTCCATCTCAGGTTCTCCCTCTCATCTCTCCAGAATCATTTCACTCTGAGAGAAACCAGCTACTGTGGAAAGGCAGTCCTGTGGACAGGCACACATGGCAAGGAACTAGGGGCTACCAACAGCCATGCATGAAATCCTGGAATTGGGTCCTCTTGGAGTTGAACCCTGAGATGCCTGCAGGCCCTGCCAACATCTTGACTGCAGCCTTCTAACAGACCCTGTAGCTAAGACACTTCCAGATTCCTGACCCACAGAAACCCACAGAAAATAAATGTTTGTTGTTTGCAGCAGCTAGGTTTGGGAGTGCTTTGTTATGCAGCGATCAATAACCAATGCACTTCACCAGTGGTGCTATCATTTAAAACCTATATGCTGAGCTTTTGAGAGAGATTGACAAAAAAACAAAACAGGAAGGAGCAGGCCTTGGGAAACTTATGAAATTAGGAAAGGATACATACACCGACTTATGACAATTTTGAGGCATACTTATTATAATGTGCTTGTAGTTCGCTAGTCCACCCAGCGTGTGGAGGTTTAAAGAAGAAATAGCAGGTGTTTCTGTTAAGATTTCCAGGAGAAGCTGAGTTACGAAGAGTGCTTAGTCACATAGGCCTCACTGAAAGGACTGATTACCTCTAAGGGTTACCCAGTAGGTCATCTGAGGTCCCTGTTGAATCTCTCTTAATTTTATTTCCACTTTTAAACTTGTATGAATAGTTCTGATGATAATTACCAAATGTTGATATGTATGGAAAATCAGCATTCCACAAATATCCAACTTGGGCAGCTTTCATACACGTGTGGCTGCTTGAAATTCAGCAAATTTCATTAGAATCACATGTTTGCTTAGAGAAATAGTCAAAAACCGTGCTGAGAACACACACACACAAACACAAACACACACACACAGATGCACACACACACACACAAGTAGATGCAGAAAAGAAGAAATCTTAGGTCGAACTTGTAAGAAATGCTCAAAGTTGGATTGGATCTTCTGAGATCCCTCACTGCTATTATTATTGCTAATATAATCTGGATATGTCTCTTAATACTCTGTCTCAAGAGATCGCTATGCTTATTGAGACAATAATACTGTTATATATTGCAGGGTTGCTCACTTCCTACATTTTTATTATTCTTTAATGCAGTCTATGCTAAAGAGCATCTTTGCTCAATTGCTAAAATATTATTGTAATCATTATCAAGAATATACATAGTCTCCATCAATTACCATTTTCAACTGCTTTTCAGATATATTTCCCCATCATCTCCACCATCCACTAGTCTTTAGGACTCCGTCAAGAAAACTTGCCCACAGATATAGAGAACAAACGTATGGACGCCAAGGGGGGAAAGTGGCAGGGAGGGGGAGTGGTGTGAAGAATTGGGAGATTGGGATTGACATATATACACTAATATGTATAAAATGGATAACTAATAAGAACCTGCTGTTTTAAAAATAAATAAATAAATAAAAAGAAAATGTGCTCATATTCCTTATCATTTCAGTTCCTTCTTCAAGTTTTTCTTCCTCAACCAAAATCCTGCCCTCCTCTGAAATAACCTCAAGGATCCTGAACACGGAGGATATTTATGACCCACATTACAACCTGAGGAGCTTCATTCTGAGTACTCTTTGATCTTCACAACCTCTTTGGCCTTCCCTGATGCTCTCTTCATGCTTAGAACTTCTCCACTTTCACGGCCACCCCTGGACATCTTAAACTCCAGGTGGCAAAAGAGAATTCTTGATTTTCTGCCAGTCCTCACCCCCTTCAACACCTGCTCCTCTATAGTTTTCCCCACCTCAGTAAAAAGGACCACCTGTTGCTTGAACAAACATCTAGGAGTCACCCTTGATGCCTCTCTTCCTTTGATTCCCCACAACCATGGGACCACTTGTCCCACGTCCACCTCTACCTAGTCATTCAGATCTTGGCTTAAATGTTCTTTAATCAGAGACCTTCCTTCCCCACTCAATGTGTGGTGATGACTTGCCGTCATGTCTTTCTATGTCAATCATCATCACCACCTGATACGTTCTCCTTTTTTTTTGTTTATTGTCTGTTTCTCCCTGCCTTCTGCTCCCATTATTAGAATATAATTCCATGAGGGCAGGGACCTTGCCAGTCTTATTAACCGTCATGGTCAGGCACATGGTTAATGAGCAAAACACGTCTGTGAAATTCATCTTAACCCCACGCCTCTCCCTCCTGACTACAGTGAAGCTACAGCAAGGCTCCACACTGAAACCCCTCTCACTGTGACCTGTGGTCCCTCAACACACCCCGAATTCCCAGTCGTCCTGTCTGCTTCTGATGCTGATATGGACCTGCTAGTACTTCTCCTCCTGGAACTCTAGACCCCTCCTATCCTTATCTTCCCTCTTACTTCTAGTGCTAATTTCTGACTCTGCTCTCTCTTTTTCTACTCTCCAGCAGCCAAGAGTAGCTCAAAAAGTTCATAACATGGAGCTGGTTTGACCCATAATAAACACACGCTAACTCAAGCCAGCAGCCTCCTCACTCCTTAGTTCTGCTTTTTTAGCTGTTATCTTGTTAGCTCCTTACCAGACTTCTACAGGGGCTATAACAAATTCTAGTCCTTCCTCACCTCTCACAGCTTATGACTGGAGTCATCTATGAGGGCTTCTTCGGCACCTTTTCTCTTTATTTGTGACTGTACCCTTCTAGTTGTTTGATATCTCAGCGCCTTCACCCATGAAATCCTCCCTCCTTTCCTAAGGAATAGGATGATTTCTTTTATCTTCAAACTTTATCCCTCCACATCCCCACCAAGGTTCCCTTGGCATTTTATTGCATCAATTACTTTTTCCTCATGGATCATACATTTCTCCCCCTCTATAAATATGTCCAGGTCTCCATCATTCCAAAAACTATCTTCCCTGTATCTTACTAACACATGAACTATCTGCAGTCCTTCCTTTTACACGCAGGAAGATGAAGTCCATTGTTGTGGCCCCAGTTTCCTTACAACCAGTTCACTCTTTGACGCCTGCTGTTCTGCTTTGTTAATCCTCTTGACTATTTTGGGTTCCTCTATCCTTTGAGTTCTGGCTAATTTCTGCCTGTTAAATTTCTCCAGAGTGCTGCGTTTATCCACTGCCCTTCCTCCTTTCTCCCTTGGAGACTGTGCCTAATGGCTTCAATTATTTTCATGTTAACAATCCCAAAATCTGTATTTGTGGTCCTAACTCTTAACCTTAACCTCAATACCGTGCCTACGACAATTCACCAAATATCTTACCAGGGATGTGCCTCCAACATCTCAAATTGATCAGATTGCAATCCAGACACTGCCTTTGATTCAAACCTACCTCCTCTCTTCTATTTTTTGCTATGGATTCCCTCAAATACTGTTTACCCAACTACAAAAATTTGCAGTGATCTTTTACATTATTTTTTTCTTCCAGCCTCATAGCTCATCACATTTTCAGCTAAGCCCAGAATGAACACGTTATGGATGGGTTCTTAGAACAAGCATATAGTGGTTTCTGGTCTGTGATGCAATGAGAAAAATACAGCCGTCCACAAAATTAAAAGATTATACACAAAATTAAAAATCATCAACCCAGAGGACTGCCCCTTTGTTCTGAGATTATGCTCTTCATGTGTTAAAAGAGTCCTGTTTTCATAAAGTAAAATTGATAGTAGTGTTTAATTTGTTTTAACATCCTCGTGTGGCAAAGTCATGCAAGGCTTTATTTTTTAATCATCTATTAAATCTAAAAATCGAGAAGGTTCTGCTATAAATTCCTCATTTTCCATCCCTCCTTTCCATTCCCAATTTCACCACCTAGCTCAGGGTTTTATTATCTTTTTTCTTGATAATTGCAGCAACCTCCTAATCAATTTATTGGTTTCTATGGCTTTGCTCTTTTCCAAATAGCCTACATACAGACCACAGTCAGAGGAAACTTCTAAAACCTTGGCCTTGGTCGCGTCTCTTTCCTTCTCAACACCCCTGAACGGCCAGCATCATGATGATCTCTGTCATCTACTGAGATTCAAGATCCAGCCAAATGCCAGGTCCAGCCCTTAGACTCTGTGGTCCCACACTTGACACTTCCTTGTCCAGCCAACCTAGGCACTCTCTAGCTCACTACCTTGTTTTGTTTTCTTCTTAGTTTGTCCCCATCGTGGATCCTCTGACGTATTCGTTTATGTGTCTATCTGTCTCCTTCCCACACTTATGCTAGATTATAAGTCACTTGTGGCCAGAAATTTTATTTTTGTTCACTACTGATCTCTAAGGCCTACTCCAGGTTATATGTCTTCTATCATTGTTGAAAAATGTAAATGGGAAAAAGAGAATGAATGACCAAAAAAGAAGAAATGAAATCTCTCCTAACAACTCTCCTTAGGTCAATGGTTCTCAGCTAGGGATGACTTTGCTCACAGGGTCAGATGGTGTGCGTGTCTCTTCCTTCTTGGCAACAAAGGGAAATTCAGTCATGTACGTAGGAAAACCAGCAGTGCACACTCCTTTGTGACTGCCCACTTTAGGGGACAAACAGTGTCATCTGATGCTCCTGGCCATGGGAGAATGGACGGTGCTGGTCTCCCCACCAGGAGTTGCTAGAAGTTAGGTAACTTATGAATAAAACTGGTGAAGGTGAATAGAGAGAAAAGGGCAGTCAAAGATGAGGCTGTTACTCTGGACACCCAACAGCCCTTCAGCAAAAGAACTCAATGCATCAATTGTCAGTTCGGCTGGACTATTTGTGAATGGAATGCTTTCTGTTGAATGAATGAATGCAGTTCCATAATTCACAAAGTCTGACTCAAAATGGGCTGAGAGATGGAGCACGATCTGACTGATCGATTACTGCACATTTTCCCTCCTGCAAACCACAGCCATTTGGATTTACTCCATCACCCAGACATTAGTAAGCCACAGCCAGCTGTAAGAGAAGCCCTGTCATTTACAATGTGATTAGATAATTGTTCATCGGCTATTTTCCACACTGAGAAGCATTTTTGATCTGAGGACTAAAGTCTTTAGGCCAATGATGACCTTTCACTTACACCTTTCTTCCAGTTAGAAGAATCTTATGGCCGTGAATTGTAGAGTTCTAGAATTCAGAAGGTCTACAAAAGTCTTTCAATTTCCTTCTGATGTCTTTTTGCAAACTGTGCCAAATTCACTAAGAAATATGCTTAATAGAAATGTGGTTAAAACTTTCTGAAAGGGATACCCTTGGTTCTGGTCTCCCTGGTCTTACAATCAGAAAGCTTTGTTGTTGTTGTTTTGTTGTGTTTTCTCTCCAACGCTAGACTGGCAAATCCCCCTTCTAACTTGTCCCTTTTTATCCCATTTTCTAAGGAGCTGTCAGAACTACTGACCCTTACTTAGGAAAGAGGCATATAGTACAGAATATGCCCTAATATTTTCCCATTACATGCAGATTCTGCTTAGGGAAACATTTTATTTAACCCAAGGTCTCCAGCAGTTTTACCGTAGCCTCATTTTCAAAATATAGTTCTATATGTTGATCAGTCCTTCCAGAAATAAGGAAAAGATGCAGAGAAATTGCCCTAATATCCTTAATACATTTTGTACCCTTAAAATTAGGATGCAATCTATCCTTACTTTTCATCAAACTAGAAGGCTAAATGTCAAGTAAAAATTCTGTCCATAAAAGAGTCTTACTAGTCGGGGTCAAGGTGGCATCATGTCATCTAAACTCCTGCCACAAGAGGGAGTAAAACCCAGCGATCTGCAGCCCATTGCCCTGCCCGAACAGCAAGGTTGGCTGTTTTACCTTTTTCTCTTTAAACAAATGATTCTCAGCTCAGTTGCCCCAGAAAAACACCAGCATCTGGTGTGCTGTGTTTATTCTGAGGTTACTATTTCTAAAAATAGTTTTCTGAAAAATTGCCCTCGCAGGCTGGGAAGCACCCAGGCAGAGTGGTGAGCGAGTGGGAGGTACTGCTGCCCGGAGGGAGGCTGGAGGCTGGGAGTGCAGGACAAGAAAGCACTAAAAAAGCACAAAACTAGTTGACATGCGAGGGCTGCAGGTGCCCATGAGGAGGGTGGCAGGCTAGAGCCAACAAGCCTGACAGAAGCAGAAGGTCGGCTGGGAGTTGTGAACATCCGTGCTGAGCCCCCCAGAAATGAGGAAGCAATTTGAGGCTGGGTTGCCCCTCACGGGCGGCAAAAGGGGGTGGCTCTGCGCAAGAGGTTTGCTTTAGCCAGATGGCAGCAGCAGCAGGAGGACTTGCCAACCTCTGCTGGTCTTCCAGACAGCACAGGGGAAAGTGTGTGTGTGTGTGTGTGTGTGTGTGTGTGTGTGTGTGTGTGTCCGTGTCCACATGCACATGCTAGAAGGTGGCGAGAGGAGAAAGTCAAGATTTTAAGGGTTCTTTCCATTTTCCTTGCCCAAGTTATCCAATCTTCCAATTCCTAGGAAAGTCTTACCATTTTTAGAGAGGCATTTGTGTTTTTCTATGGGTTCCATTCTAAGATGCCCTGAAGAACTAAAGTAAAGAACTTCAATAGTGGACTTTCTGTCCCTCTGAAGGGTATTGGGGGCAACAGTCCAGGTATCCCAGTGGGGAGCTGTGTGCTTCTCCTCTTCAGGCACCCAGCCCTCTATGCAGCGGCTCCAGCTTCCCTTTCGCGTCTCTTGTCGCCATGTTGCCTTTGGAGAGTCAACTCCAACTGCCCTTCTGTGGGGTGGGGACAGGTGGCAGCAGTCAGGTCCTGGATGGCATCACAGAGCACGTGAGAGAATCCAGCGCACAGGCCACGCTGTACCAGCTGCTTCCCTCTTCCGCGGACCCCAAGGCATGTAGGAAGTAGGTTCTCCAGGTCTCCTCCAAGGCAGGCTGCCGAGGGCAGGGCTTCTCTGTGTCATCCTGATGAAATCTCAGGAGGATTTAGTCCACTGGGACACTGGGGGAGTCCACTCTCTGAGCTTTCAGGGTCACTGCTGAAATGTACAGGCTCTGAGTCTCTGGGTTCAAGCAGAAAGAAGACCAGCCTGGGTAATAAGAGCATTCTGGTTTCCAGCGCCTGCTCTGTTCAGATCTAACTCTGATTTCAGACAATTCATCCAACTCCTCTCAGCCTCCATTTTGCTATCTCTAAAATGAGAATGTCCCATGAGACTTTCTGTGGGATCTTTTTCTGGTTCAAAAGGTCCACAACTTCTGTCTGGTGAACGGAGATCTCCAACCACATCTAGCCCAGCGCCTCCACCCAAGAGTCGGTAGGGAGAGGCCTGGGGTAGAGTGCCCGCCTGCCCCAGGGTGCAGAGCCATACCGTGTGTAGGAGGAAGCAAATTTAGAAGGAAACAAGCTTCATTTATTCTGCCTGATATGGTTATCTCTGCGAGGCTTGTGCCCATGCAAGCGAGATGAGGCCGAGGTCGCAGGGGAGGGGGACAAGCCTTCAGATGTCAAGTGTTTAGCAAAGACTCTGAAGTCTGACAACTGAGACTTCCGCTCACTTTTGTCTCTACTTTTACAGAAAGGGAAAGAGGGAGAGGTGCGAAAGGGGTGGGAGACAGAGAGGAAAAGAGAATGAGAGAGAGAGTGACAAAAAGAAGATAAAAATTGATCCACACATGAGACTATCATCATGTAGGTTTCATGCAAAGATTAGGCAAATATTATCTAAATGACGTGTCATCTGGGACTTTTTTCTCTGACTGTCTTTCAGACAATCCCTGGCTATCATTCTGAACTAACGCTGAACTTCAAGCCACCGTGACACCTCCACGTGACCATGGAAATTGTCTGAGTGCTGAGAAGCATGAATGGGCCAACCACCTGAGAATCACACCAGGGTAGGATGAGCACGTTCCTAAAGCCTCTGCCTGCAGGGAGGGAGATAGGAAATGCACATGAACCGGTGGACAATTATCAATGCAACAGTGCAAAGGATGACGCAGGGCTACATTTTATACAGGTCAGGTACACAGAGGTGGAAAACACATCTGTGAGCCATGGCAGTCTAGGAAGTGTTCACCAGCGAGATGGGAATTGAGTGCTGAAGTAGGTGTGAGTTTATGTATACAGACGGGTGTGTTTTGAAAAAGGAATCATGAAAAAACCATTTAGTTGTCCGCCTCCCTCATCTCACCGTTAGCCAACCAAAGACGTAAAATGTATCTCTCTGTGGTCCAAATCTCTACATAGTAACCAGGAAAAGGCCCAGAGAAAGCTTTTCCAGTTTAAGTTATAATCATTGAGGGTGGAAAATTGGTGAGATGGCAAAATGATTGTGCATGAAGGTCCCTGATCTTGTCTGTGAAGCTTGGCTATGCCCAGCTCCATTGACTAAGGGTCAGGTCACTATTACAGCCTCTCCACGTGAAGGGGATGCTACGTGTATAGGCAATTCCAGGGACACCCTCTCTGGTTTTTTTAAAAATACTTCAAATATAGCATTGAGTTAGTTGGGCTCTCCATCAGAAGGACAACAGCACGTGATAAAAGGAGGGCTGCCGTGGGAGGACTCCTGGGACACCAGGCTTGGTTAAACATTAGCATCTGAAAAGAAAACTAGTCGGAAACTTGAGCTACTGGAGGATTTCAGGAAGGGAAGGCCTCGTCTGAGACCACAGAGGGGCTGCCAACAATGACCATGATGCCTCAGTTCAAGGAAATGGGCAATCCCAGAGCGCACGATGGAGAAAAATGTTGTTCTTAACTGTTTCCTCTGGAAATCACCCCTGAAGGGATGCCAGGCTCTTCTAGCATCTCTACTCACTGGTGCGTCTAGCCTGCTGGATGGGTGAGAGGTAAAGTACAGACCTGATGGGAAAAGTAGCAGAGTCCATGGCTCTTCCTCTAACCCCTCCACTCATCGGCTAACTGGAAAATTCTCCTGGGTCGGGTCCCACGAGGTCACACGGATTTCTCCTTTCACATGGACCGGAAGAGAAGCCACTGACGAAACACCAGAGGAGAGATTTTCCAATATGGTGTGATTTCGGAGACCCCTTATGTCCCATCACGAATATGTCACAGTCCCCCAAATCCTCCCCGCAAGAGGTAAGTGCAGAAACTGCAGAAAATGTCTATTCCAGTTTTGTCCAGGCTGCCCGTGGACTAAAAACATCCATGAGAGAGTCCTAGGGCTTCAGTTATGCACTCTTCCTCTTCGTGCCCCATCCCGTTACCTCCCCAACCCCCAAAAGACAAAATACATCCAGAAACAAAGGATGGCGAGTGGGGCTGCGGCGACCTCAGAGCAGGTCTGTCTGGTGAGAGGGGAGTTGGGAGCTGGGTGAGAGGATGCAGGGCCAGCACTGCTATCCCCGGAGGCTGGGCGGAACGGGGCACACGAAGGCTCACGAGTGGGGCAAGCTCTCCGACTGCAGGGCTCACAGAAGCCCCGCTGGACTCCTGGCCCCGGCACCTCCAGCCACATCGACTGCGTCCCTGCTCCTTTGTCTGCTGCCCCTGTGCCTGCCCGTCGGCTCCCCTCTCTGTCCTCATCCTGGGGAGCCAGCTGCAGCGTGTAGGAGAGACGGGCCCTGTCACGGCTGTCTCAAGTGTGTTATTGTTAGTGTTACGTTACAAATCCCGTTTCCATGCCGGGGTCCCTCGGGGGTCATAACTAGGAGAGGCCATGACCTTGTCAATAAACAGAACCCCAATCCTTAATGTAACCGCTTTGCATCCCCTAGGCCTGCTCCAAGCGTTTATATATCAGATTCCTCTCCCGGGCAGGAGCATCTCAGGGGGGCTCCCCTGGAAACGCCAGATACAGGGCACGTGAAGTGGATCCGATGCTGTTCCTGGTGGCAGGTGGAAGTCAGCGTGGGCTTGGCCTGTGCCCGCCCAGAGCCCCCCACTTGTCACACAAGGGTGTATTGGGTGAATTACCACCAGTCTGAAGTTCCTCTTGCAGCTGAGTTCCCATAAGGACGAGGCCAGGCCATCAGCCCTCAATAAAGTTCTAGTTCCCTTAGAGGACCCTTAGCTGACTTTGATACTGAGCTTCACGTGTAAGAGCACGGAGCAAACTGTAAGCAGAGTGTGGAGTAACCAGCAGAGAGACAAGGCTGGCTTCGACCACCTTCCATATTTTGTGCAGATGAATCTACCCAACGTCGTGTGTTTTCTTTCCCAAAGCAGAGCCAGCTGATGAAGGGTGGGTAGAGCCAAGTGGAAAAAACGATCCAGACTAGGGTCTGCTCACTCATTCAACAAATATTTCAAACTGGGCGCCTACCGTGTGCCAGGGATACAGTCCCCACCTGCACATGGATGCCACACGAGTGAGAGAAATAAAAGACAGTGTGACGGGGGCCGGGGGCTGGGGAGCAATTGTTTGTTTCCTCTTTTGCATCTAATACTCAACTGTCTCAGCAACTCTTGATGCCATGACCTTGGCCTCCAGAGCTGTCACTCTCCATCAGTCCCCTGGCTGAGCCCAAGGAGAAAGATATTCATGAGTGTCTATTGTTGGGACTGAGAGATTGACATTTAGAGAGAGAAGTAGTCCTCAGCTCTGCAGACAAACGTAGCTTCAAAATTATACCAGCACTGGGAATTCCCTGGCTGTCTGGTGATTGACTCGGAGCTCTCACTGCTGGGGCCCAGGTTTGATCCCTGGTCAGGGAACTAAGATTCCACAAGCTGCAAGGCACAGCCACACAAAAAAAGCTATACCAACAGTGTTGGCTTGTTTGTAAGGCACTGCAAAGTGTTTATTGGGGCAAATGGGGGGAGAATGACAAGACGGTTGAGCTAAATGGGCTGTTACTATTTCTGCTGAGTGAATCATACTCAGTACAGAGCCAGAGGGGAGGTTCGTGCCCTAGAAGCCAACCCTCTTCTTATAAATGGGGAAACTAAAGTCTGGAAAGAGAAAGATCTTTGTCTAGTCACAATATCAGCTCCTGATTTTGTAAACAAAAGAGTATGGTAGAGAAAGAAATAACTGAAAAAGGAGTGAAAGGGGGCAAATGAGGGAAGTGAGTGACCTAAGCAAGCCTCCCTTTTTTCTCCTAGGTCCCCGCAGGTGTCCCAGCCTCAGAGACTTCGGACCCCTTTGGAGAGACCAGGGAGGCGTGCGTTTACTAGGAGGGATGGAGTTTGCTTCCCTGACATACCCTAAGCCTCTAGAACAGCACCTGCCTGCCCTTGGTGCTCAGAAACGATTTATTGAGTAAACAGAGCTGCTTGCGGGTCTTTCCTGGCCAAAGATCAGAAGTGAGGGGAGAGAAAGGAAAGCAGCTCTGAGGGCATGTGTTTCACAATTTGGGCTTCCAGATCCACCTTCATTATCAAGAGGGACCTATTACAGAACACCCATCAGACCAGTGGCTCCCACTTGGAGAGACTGTATGAATTGGGCTGTCGTTATCGTTAAGACCGCCCAAACATTGTCTGTTGTCTGATCAGTGATATCTGTCCATGCAAACAAGCCCGATTATTTCCCAAATCAATGTAAATAGGGCGGGGATTAATAAATATAAATCAGTTTTTAAAATGACAGAATGTCTAGAAACCTCTTGTCACTGTGTGTCAATGAACCCTGCGAGGATAAACACAAGCAGATATTTTGTTATTTTCTTGACATCCAAAAGGCATCAGAATGTTTGGGAATGACTGCTCTAGACCTACCCACTCATTTCACAGACAACGTTTTATGGATACTCGTGGAGAAGGACCCGGACCTGCCCACAGTCATTCAGCCCTTTGGTGGCAGGGCCAGGCAACAACAGAGGACATCTCTGCCCTTTTCTTTCCACCACATTCCCTTAGGTGGCATCTTCCTAAACACCCTGAGCTGAAAGGCCTGCCCAAGTCAACCTAATTTATTTCTGGAACAGAAGTACTCGTGGCAGGGACTGTGTGCTGGGCATTCATGATGACCACTGCCCTCCCATCAACTCAATGGGGCAGGTGGTATCATTATCCTCGTTTTATAAGGTTTAAAAAAAATGGTGGCTGGAGGGGCTCCATCATTGCCACATGGTTAGCAAGTTGCAGAGACAGATGCAAACTGACTCCAAAGCCCAGATTCTCACCCATTTGGCTGTACACAACTTAAAGGGTTCATTTTAATGGAAATCACTGGCATCTCTTGAAACAAAATTTAAGGGCATCAAAAAGCAGCCTTCAGTAGTGTTGGCTCTAGCCCCCTAGCATTTGCTGTGGGCAAGGAAGGGCAGCAGACCAGACAGGGCGTCCTCGGACAGCCCGGGGGAGAGGACCATTTCTCAAGTGAAAAAAACAGACTCTCAACACCAGAACCACCAGAGTGTTTCCTACAAATCCGTTTCCCAGACGCCACTCGCCAGCAACTCCAAAAGGCTCTCTGGTGTGGAGCTGGAAACTCTGCAGTTGTGACAGACACCCCAGCGGCTTTGAGCACACCCAGGTTTGAGAACCCGAACCCCAGGCAGGGTGTGTCAGCACGGGAGGAAAAGAAAGGAACCCAGAAGTCAAGGGCCAGCTCCAGCCTCCAAGGAGCCCAGCTGAGCCCCAGAAACATGCCTGCTCTTTCACACGAGGCCACACCCCAGGGCCTGGCTGGTTGGAGGGAGTGGGGAGGGACGTCTTTCATGTCCCTGGGTGTGCAGAAGGTTTGCATGTGTTTGTTTAGAACAAAGCCTGTACTTAACTGACACAAGAGAAACAGATTTTATAAATAGATGTGAGCATGAATGGTTTTTATGATTAGCTTGTTTTCAATCACCATGCCTAACCAGTGTCTGTGTTCAACTAAGTAAATATTTCTATGGTGATAGTATACACAACACAATGGTCATTATTTCATGTTAATACAAGTACCATATGGGAGGTCTTATCATGCTAGAGCCCCAAAGCATAATAAAAGCAGATAGGAATAGATAGGCAAGGGTGGGTTTTGCTGTACAGTAGGTTGGATAAAACATCTGCTCATGCAAATGTTGGCCATGCAAGTATTTCTGCAGAGATGGTTCTCCCCAGGGCATCTTTAGGACCAGATCAGCTCACCAGGAGCTCAGTTTTTTCCTCTTACTCACTCTCTGACCTTGGATAAGTCTCTGTGCTAATTGTTTAAACATTCATGTCTCCATTTCCCTATTCTTAGGAGTTTGCTTGCCTCTCCAGAGAGTATTGAAGATTAACTCCTGGTGGAATCTTGAGTTCAGAAGGGTGGTACTGAAATAATGCCTCATTATTTTAAGCAGTCCAAAATATCAAAGGGAGACAATCCAGCACGTTTTCCATCGGCAACTGGAAATTTGGGGACACGGGAAGTTTTCTGAGATTGGTAAAATGGCCTTGGACAGAACAAAGCTTCCTAGAGCTTGTACTAGGATAAAGACACTTGCCAGATTCTTTGCACTCCTGGGCACAACTGTGATGATAAAGGGCATGAAACTGGAATTATTCTCCACTGACACATAAGGAGAATGAGAATATTAAAGCTTTTAGTGCTGTGGAAGAGGGTATTTTAGCTTTTCACAAAAGCATGAATTCTTTAATGTGCCCTTTGTGTCTTCATCGAATAATACTACTGTGTTTAGTGCAATAGAATGTCCATAGTCTGTTTTATATATAATCTGGTTTCACCTTCAGAACTTGCCCTGAAGAGATAACAGTGTTCAATTCTAGGATTCAGTGTTTCGCATCCATGTGTCTTAATGAAAACTATCAGCATTAAGAACTCTTAACCCCAGTGTTCACTGCAGCACTATTTACAATAGCCAAGACATGGAAGCAACCTAAATGTCATCAACAGAGGAATGGATAAAGAAGATGTAGTACGTATATAGAATGGAATATTACTCAGCCCTTAAAAAGAGTGAAATAATGCCATCTGCAGCAACATGGATGGACCTGGAGATTATCATACTAAGTGAAGTAAGCTAGACAGAGAAAGACAAATATCATATGATATCACTTATATGTGGAATCTAAAGGAAAAAAGGGTACAAATGAACTTAATTACAAAATGGAAACAGACTCACAGACTTCAAAAGCAAACATGGTTAACAAAGCAGAAACGTGGTGGGGAGGGATAAATTAGGAGTTTGGGATTAACATATACACACGATTAAGTATAAAATAGATAACCAACAAGGACCTACTGTATAGCACAGGGAACTCTACTCAATACTCTTATAGTAACCTAAATGGGAAAAGAATCTGAAAAAGAATGTATATATGTATATGTATAACTGAACAACTTTGCTGTACACCTGAAACTAACACAGCATTGTAAATCAACTATACTCCAATATAAAATAAAAATTAAATTAAAAAAAAGAACTCTTAATATTTGTGTCACACTTTACCTCTACACAAGGCTTTCACATTCATTATGTTATCTAATCCTCACAAGCCCAGGGGATAGGCACTCCCAGCATCCCAACTTAAAGATAAGCAGACAATCTCAAAGGCTTGTGATTTGTCCAAGTAGAGTTACACAGGCGTAGACCTAAAACTCAAACCCAGGACTTCTGCTCTGTAAGCCTGATGCTTCTGAAGACTCTTCTCCTTTGTCATTTGGAGTTCGGAATTGGGCCCAGGGAGGAGGAGTTATCCAGAGTGGTCACGCTCTGATGAACTCTAAGATTAGGCTTGAGGTTCTGTTGTTTCTAACCCTTCTGGAGAAGCCAGTTCCAGGTCAGGCCTGATCTTTCACAAGCACTCTGCCATGGCTCTGGCCACTCCGGCCATCAGTCTGGCTGAAAATCCGGCATTATTCTGGCTTATTTACTATCAAAAAGGAAGTCAGACCTAAGTGAGAAGAGACGCTGCCTGACAAATGTTTAAGGAAAGAGACTTGAATTCCCAACTGTGTTATCTAATGTAATGGGATTCTTTCCAGCTGATTGGCTCCGGTCACCATAAATCCAGGAACAATATGTTCTTAAGCAGATTTGGAATGGCCTCCAGGGAAATTGTACGTTAATGCAATAGATGGCGTGTGGCTCAGAAGGAAATGATACGCATCTAGGTGGGGACAGGACCGACTTAAGCAACCCTTGTGATACCCTGGCTTCCCTGTGCTGGGAAACTGAGGGAGAGGAGTGCGGTGGGTGGTGTTTTACATGTTCCAGGCAAGACCCTGCTCCAGACCCTGCCCTGGAGCCTCTCCCTTCACCCTTCACCCCAGAGCCTGGGACCAGGAAAATCACCCCGTCTGACCCAAGGAAGCTGCTCCCCCAGATCAAGAACAGGGGCTGCTTTAAGTGGCTGTGGAAATCGTGTGTGTACGTGTGTTCACAAGCTCGTGGCCTGCTCGTGTAGTCACAGGAGGAAAGAGGAAAGGGTTGACAACTCAGGGTATTAACAGGCTGAACAGCATGGGCCAGTCTGCGGCTGCGTTCTGTTCTACTCTGACCCAACTGTCAGGCATGTTTCTTATTATTCTGCGGATTTGTCTAGCGCTGATGGGTGCGAAAAGGCTGGTGAAGCAATAGTCGTTTAAGTGAAAGCCCTCTACACGTTTCCCACAGTCTTCCCTCATGCCTTGGGGCCCTTCAGGGTTTAGAATTACAGCTCTCAGTAAATATCCCTAGACTCACACTCACAGAAGCTGTGGCGAAACGGCACCAAGTCTGCCATGGCAATCCTTGACAAAGCCGTGTGTCCACACACTGGTCAGAATGGAGGACCCCCTAACGTTTAAGGAACGTCTAGCACATGGCAGGCACTGGTCTAAGCGCTCTCCGTGCATTTGACTGATTGCATCTTCACAGCGATACCAGGACGTAAGTGCTCTCGTCACCCGCTTTTGATAAATGGGGAAATTGAGGCACAGAGAAGGTAAGAGACTTGCCAAGGCCACACAGCTAGTAAGTGGTGGGGCTAGGACTCAGGCCTGTGCAGTCAGACCTCAGCATCTCTAAGCTCTACCTCTTTTCTGGAAACCAAGAATGGAAAAAGGACAGTTAAGAGTTATAATTTCACACTAAGCCTAACATCACTAGTTAAGAAATGAAACACTCATGACATATGAAGAAAGTCTCTCCCCTTTACAAATGGGCACATTTTAACGTAAGAATTATGCTCTGTTTCTATCTCAATATGGTTGCCAGCCATAAGCTTTTGGCTGGATTATCATATTTCAAAGGATTTGCGTGGAAAGACCTGCGGGGAAGCTGTAGGGGGAGAAAGCTGCTGTGTTCTGCACGTGATGACATTCCTGACCCAGTGCAAGTCAGGCTTCAATAACAAGTAATTTTTCTAGCTGTGGTGACAAGTTGTCCTGAGCCATCCAACACACATCTTTTCTTCCCTGTTGACCCATTGAGGGGGGTGAGAGACAGATGGTCTGGGTCTATGGAGGAGTATTTTATTTTGTCCTACTCAAAGCTAAATAACACGAATGAGGCAGCTTTGAGCTCACTAATTCTGTGTTCTCACCAGCTGAGCCATCACCCTGGCTTTCACAGGAGAAGAGGAAAAGAGAAAATTTGAGATGGTAGCCAGTGGAATCTCTGGGGTATGGAATACGAGCAGGATGCTTATGGGAAGTTTTGGAGAAAGACAGCAGAGGTAAAACGGCACGGAGAGTCCATCACCAGGCAGAAACTGCTCTCCGAAGACTGTCCTACATTTCAGTATTTTCACCCCGATTCTCTTTGATCACTTTTTTAAATATAAGAATACATCACGGGGCTTCCCTGGTGGCGCAGTGGTTGAGAGTCCACCTGCCGATGCAGGGGACACAGGTTCGTGCCCCGGGCCAGGAAGATCCCACATGCCACGGAGCGGCTGGGCCCGTGAGCCATGGCCGCTGAGCCTGCGCGTCCGGAGCCTGTTCTCCGCAACAGGAGAGGCCACCACAGTGAGAGGCCCGTGTACCGCAAAAAAAAAAAAAAAAAAAAAAAAAAAAAAAAAGAATACATTACTTTGAGAATTTTTTTTCCCCTCATAGGTGATAATATTCATTTAACTCTTGATGATGCCAAAATATACTGGGGTAATATTATTTTGACCTGATTCGAAATCTTATGTTAAAAAACAATGTGGCAGTGTTATAACCATCAACTTTGGGGACCTAATCAATGCAGATCAATCCAATGACTAAGTCACTTTCCCTAAATTCTTCTCATTTTTAATAGCAAGAGCTCTTCAATTATTAGGAGGATGTGTATCATGTCATTTTAAGCTATAGCCACACTTCCTCTTAAATTAGAAGATAAAAGGCCCAGTATATACTGCTAGAAGGAAAATAAAATGCATGAACTTTCCAGAAGACAATATTTACAGGAGCTTTGACAACAGGCATAACCATAAAACAATGGGGAAAAAAACCCTTGAGGTCAGTCTAAATGTCCATTAATATGTATGTGTATGATACATTATACGTACGTATGATACATAAATATGATGAAATAATATATAACCACGAAAAGTAGAGAATATTTAAATAAGGTGGAAACATGCCCTGCTATACTGTTAAGTGACATAGTAATTACAAGACGAAATGTACAATACCAACTCACTTTTAAAAAACAAAAAAATGTACGTGTGTGTATGAATGTGTGATACATATTGTGATGTGTGTAGAGAAAAACAAACAAAAATATATGCATGTATAATACTAAAACAGCTATTTTATTTCCTGATGGTAGGGCTTTGTGTGATTTTTAATTTTGCTTCTTTGCTTGTTTATATATTATAAGTTTTTGACAATAAACTATAAAATAAATACAGACAGGGTGATAGTTAGAATTTTATTTTGATGTCTACTGTACACCTTGGCGTCAATGTAAAACCGGCTGTATTCATCATCATAATTAGTTCTATATATTTTGCCTCTCACACATCTCTACTTAACAATTCTTATCCTGGCCAGAACTTTTAATAAAGGTGGCTGCTATCTGACCAGCTGATCATTTAAGTTACTGCTTCTGTTGCTGTTTATAATTAGGCTTCCTAAACTTATACTTGTCATTGGCATTTATGATTCTGTGATTTTTCCAAGGTTCATTAAATCATTAATTATTCCATCCTTGCAGTGTGTTTTCCAATGTCCTGAACCATGAGATTCCAGTTTATCTACAGTGTCTTTGAGCCATATCTCCTCAAAGCAACACAGTGATTCAATTCAACAACTATTTCTTGAGTACCAACAAGGTGAAGAACTTGCCACCTGAAAGAGAGGGAATGACACCAATGGACAAGACGGAGCAGCTCAAAGTCTAGGGACCAAAAAAAACAGGCATAAGTAACCTCAGTACAATGATTTCAAAAGCAGTAGACAAGCACCCATTCCAACTCCTGGATACATCCTGCATCTCTGCCAACTTCTTACAAAACGCTCATTTGTTTTGTTCTTTTTCAAATATCTCAAGTTGGAAATACCACAAAATGGGAAAGTGTAGTATTACACATCTTTACGAGACATAAATACTCAAAAAGCAGGGACATGGTTGTATTTTGATGGTGATTTCTTAACAAACTCCAACCCGCCCACAAGGGAGCCAGACTAGATAAACGATTGCTGTGTGTCATCCAAACTCACTGGCTTATCACCAAGTGTAGACCCTTAGGAATTCTAGCCACGTAAACATCATTTTGCAGGTGAGGAAATGAGAACACAGAAAGGAGATATGCATCTTGTCTTCTTTCCCCAGAAGCTCATTTTCAAGTTCACATTAGTCGCAGGATTATTGCTTAAGCAGTGAGGTCCAGATCCTTCAGGTATTTTTCTAACTGCAGGGTTCTCTCCATTATAATTAGAGTTTAGGGTTTGAGACTGGGTGTGGGATGAACTCTTGAGGCAGAATTTACTCCAACTGCGGCTGCACTGTTGAGTAGATGAGAAAACGGGGCTCACTGTTTGTCAGCAGTGTCTCTGTTTCGTCCTTGTACAGTGATGATCGGTATCTTGTTGCCTTAGAGACTGTCAGAGCCAGCATCTCTGTTTATCGGCAGAACACTTGGTGGTTTCTGAAAACAGGTGTGGCCTGGTTGAGCATAGCATAGCCACAATCTTTTTTTTTTTTTTTTTCAGAAGTTGCTTTGACTCTGGTGGCTTTTACCAACTTTCCAAATGTCACTCAGAGGCTATTTGTCAAGTTGTGGGTAAACTAGTCTCTTACCTGTTTTTTCTCTGTATTTTGAGAGATGCAATACTAGATAGACAAAAAAGCTTATGGAAGCAAAAACTGGTTCTAAGGGACAATTTTGTGTTAATTGTGGCCTCTACGTGACAATTTGCTCTGTTCCACTTGCTGGTGTGTGGCTTCTGAGGTAAATTACATGAAGAAAACCAGTTCAGTTCTCATTTGGTAATCTACAGTGCGTTACAGAGATGGGGGAGCTGATACTATCGCTGACCACCATATACATAGCCCCACTGGTACGGAGCTTATGACCAGTAAAAGTATTGAAAGTACGCTAATACTGGGTCAGATAAAGCAAGAAAAACAGACCCTAATCAGCTACGGACATTTCACTAAAAAAGAGAGAGAGAGAAAATATATATATATATCCAAATAAGGGACCATCTGGAGAGAGTCATGAAAATCAGTAAATACGAAGAGTTGGCGAAGCTGAGGCTGTTTTGCTAGAGAAGAGATATTTTAAGAAAGCCAAGAGAGCTGACACCAAATATTGGGAAAATCACATACAAATGGATAACTAAACTTATTCGTTAAAGTGCCAGAAGGCAGAAGAAGGTCAGAACATCAACTTAGAGTTTACAAGGGGATAGAATTTAATTCCCTGTAGGCAAGACTTTCTCACGAGGGCCCACCTAACAATAGCGGAGAAACATGAAATTCCCATCCCTGGAGCAAATGGCTGGTGGCTATTTGCCAGGCTTCCTTCCTAGGAGGGAGATTGGATTCGATCTCTAAGCTCCTTTCCAAATGTAAGATGCTATCTGTCTGATTAATCGCCAGTCATAGTCTTAGGTATTGCCCTGGGCTCTCATCTCCCTTTCGGTGAAATTTGGATTCGCTTCTCCCTGACGGTTAGATAAAAAAAGAGTAGATTCACATCTTTAAATCAGTAGCCAGCAGGAATAGTGATGGAGGAGAGATAAATTCCCAGACTTTCTCGGTCTGATTAATTAGTGCTTCAGAGCCTTTGTTGAGGAAGGTCGAGGAGACCAGGGAGGCCCGTTAGAGCTGAGTGTTGTTAATACTGTGTGAAATCAGCCAGGTGCCCACCTCTGTTTGCCTCCTCTAAGGAAAAATTAATTTCCGTTTTTGGTTGTTTGCGTTTGGGGATGTTTCGGTGTTTGGGGGGGGGTTCGTTTGCTTGCTCGTTGGCCTGGAGTTCCAAAATGCATGGAAATAAATACTCGGGTGGCCAAGCCACCTTTGTCTCTCTTGCTGGTGAGAGTTGAAATTACACAATCTACAGTCAAGTGTTGGTGTCAGCTCAGTCCCTCATGCGCTGTGTGGCCTTGTACACGCTGCTTCCCTCTTCTGAGCCCCATTCTCTCATCTCTGAAATAGGGTAAGCACTATTTGACAAGTTTAGAAGAACTGAATGAGAAAAAATACTTGGGAAAGTGCTTTATATGCTTTGAAGCACCTTTCAAAATTAAGCTATTCAAATTTTCTCAGCTGTGTGTTGTGGTCAGTGTAAAATTATAAAAAGCTCATTTTTTACTCCTTGCATTAGACATTTATTTACTTATTTATTTTGCCTTAGCAGAAACACTTCCTGGTCTTCCAATACGTTCTGTAGAGAGACAAATGACTTCTGAGAACCATCATTATGAGCCTACACTTGAAAAAAACATGAGGTGAGCATCTGGAAAATTAGGTCTTCCACAAACTCCCAACTCCAAGTTGCATAGATAAGCAAATAGACAATTAGCAGGAGCTACTGGGTTGTATAAAGCACAAAGGCTAACAATTCAGGTGATAAACCTGGAAATTTATAGGGAATGGAGATTCTAAGTATCCAGTCCCATGTTTCAGTTCTTTGTGGTTATTAATGATACTGGGCATCTCATCAGTATGTCTACTCTAAGGGGAAAATATTCACAGAGAGTCCCTCCAGTGTCAAGCGGTAGAAAAGGTAAAACATTTCACAGGACAGAATTCAGCAAAGCTCCTCACACGCTTGTGGCAGTGAAACTCTGTGACCCTGCCATGCTAATAATCTCTTCTAATAAATTCTTTGTTGCTTGATTCAGACCTTTTCTGCGTAACACTGAGTCTGTCTGTTTTGTTTTCTTTCTGCACAATCATAGAAGAACAAGTAGCCACAAAGCTACATTCTGTTATCAAAGGTGGAGTCAAATGTTACACTTCTTAATTGTGGCAATGAGACACACCCTGGAGAGAGCAAGCTTTACACCTTCACAAGAAAACAGAGAAAACAAGAGGTCTTGGGATAGCTTGTACAAACCAAGAAAAATGTGTCCTAACCTTGAACACTCCACTTAAGAGTGAACGGGACCATGCCATGATGACACGGAGAAGCTGGTCTATCCTGATCCACTTTCCCCCTTTTTCCAAATGGACGTCTGAGCCTTTGAGCTACTGCACAGAACTCAGCTTCACACCGGGGCCTCCCATCTCCACCTGCTTTCTTCAGTACTTCAGGCCCAAATTTCCTGACGTTGGATCCTTCACAAAGAACCTGCCCGAGGCCCATTCTCCCAGGACGCAATTCTCTAGCCCTAGGAACCAATTCTGCCAAGCCATCCATGTCTATTAACCTCGATTGTGATATCCATCTTAGGGACCTGCTTTGTGTGTAACAAGTGAACTTCTGAAGATACCATCTTATGTGAAAGGAATGATTTTAGTTGCAGAAATGTCACACATAATGGCAAGCTGGCAGAAAAGATTAGTTGTAGACAAAACTCTGAGCCCCTGAAGAATCATACCATACAGACAGCTGCCCACCTGGCCCTGGCATGGATTCCGTGCTGTGGAAGAGGATATACTCTCACGCTGTTACAATTTCCTGGCGTGGTTGTTCAGTCCAAGGAAAAGGGGTCACTGTGCTGACACTTTCACCCTACGTCTCGAGTCTGTGGAAGCGTGAGACTAAACTGAAGGCAAGGTAACCAGGCCTTTATGAACAAAAGTAGGAAGTAATATCTTGGTACACAAATGCTCTCAATTTCAGGCCTCTCTCTCTCTGTCTCCATCCCCCCACCCCCATATCTATTAAACACTTCCAACATTACTGCTGTCTGAACGTGACAACTGAAACCTGGGCTTAAATTGGTACTAAATTGAATGCATTTGGGCATTCAATAATTTGCTAATTAAATTTCTGTTACTTAAGCATGAATTTAACCAATGCTTATTGAAAATCTACCTTATGCTAGGCAATATTCTGGTCTCTGGGGATACAGAGATAACAAGGCATAGCCCTGTCCTCCAGAAGCTTACAGTCTACTGAGGAGACACGCAGAAACGGCAGATTAAGATGCAGTCTTGATAAACTCTGGGTACAATGGAAACTTAGAGCAGGGGCGCCTAGAATAGTCTAACAAGGTCAGGAAAAGCTTCATATACAATGTGGTATCTATGTTAAATCCTGGAAGAAGCCAAGAGGGCCTCCCGTGAAGACAGACCAAAGGTTTGATTCTTGGCTGTGAGTCCATCCTAAAGGTAAGCGAGATCAGATTACGTGACAGGCACAGTGAGTTTTCCAGCATGACCGGACACAGTAGGACAGGGAGAATTGAAAGAGATGAGTTTGGTGAGAAGATCTTGAAGAAGATCATATTGGGTCCTGTGTGCTTTGGTATCATTTACAGCCAAAGGCCTGGCTGGGTAGAACTTCTCTGAGCGTGCAATTTGAATGACTAAGGTCAAGGAATTATAATGTTAGAAGGAGTTTAGAAGTAACATAACACCTGATCCCATTGCGTAAGTACCCTGCATAACATCGCAACAGGTCCCCAAGCATCCTCCCTGGGGAACACCTCCCATGAGAAGACAGGAGAGTGAGCTGCAAATAGGATGAATGTTGAGCTACACAGACAGTTAAACAAACCTTGCTGACTCTCGAATCAGCTTCAGCATCGCTTTTAAGTGAGGGTCGGCGGGGGCCTCCCACTGGGCTTGGGATGGAGCAGCTCCTACTGGAGCACGTGTACGCTCAATATTGCACCAACCAAATGACACTTTCGAGACCTATTGGTAGGAAACACGTGGTGTCTTTTATAAAGAAAATCACTCTCCCTCAGTTAATGGATGTCTTTATACTTTGAGTGTGTTTAAACAAATTCTTTTCTAGTAGGGATAGTCTCTGTAAATGATACCAAAACTAAGGAGATTGGGGACAGTCCTGGAACCCAGATACCATGACAACCAAAAAAGGAAGATTTTAGGAGCAAATGAGACTATAAGAACATATCACATCTCATCCCATAGAAAACTGTTCATAGATTAATTTCTATCCACTTTCTATCCTCATCTTGGGTATAAATTGTGTGCCCATTGGGTCCTCCGTATCCATAAGTGCATTTTGGCTTTTTAAGACCAGGTCTCTGTGATCAGAATTAGCATATGGAGTTTCAGCCTCTTTAACTCCATTCTTCTGCTTCAAGAGGAACATTTTTTTCTATGGATGTTTAGAAAAATCAGCACCTTGATTTGTGCCTCAAATAATAGGAATCCCTCCGCTTCTCAAATAATCCAGGTCTTCCACCCTAGGGTTTCAGAACTACCACTGTGTGACCTTTTGGATGGTATATATGCATTGCCAGACACTAAGGTTGTCACAGCACTGGCTTCATGGGGTCCTGCCACTGTGTATTCATTTTTATGGCTGCTGTCACAAATTGCCAAAACTTAGTGGTTAAAACAAAACAAATATCGTATCTTGTAGTCCTGGAGGTCAGGGGTCCTAAAGTCAATGTGTTGGCAAGGCTGCATCCCACTGGAGGCTCTAGGGGAGAATCTAATTCCTTTCCTTCTTCAGATTCCAGAAGTTACCTGCATTTCTTGGTTAGTGGCCTTTTCTTTCATCTTCAAATCCAGCAGTTTTAACATCTTTCAATCTCATTCTCACCCCAACCTACCTCCCTTTTATGAACCAAATGGGAAAAACAAACAGTCTGTGCCCTCCTGCCAGAATACAATCATTCTGGAGGGCAAGAGATGACCCCTGACTCTCTCACGTTCAGCATCATTCTGTACTTCGGTAGCAGGTTTTCTCCATCACCAGCTTCTCTGGGCAGGTCACTAGGCATTTGCAGAACTCTGAAGGCAGGTCCCAGAATTCCGGTAAATGGCACAGTGTTCCTGACGACAGGCCACACTACAGACTATGTGGATTGATACTTCTGTCTCAGCCAGTCAGTCAGTTTATCGGTAATCAAGAAATATGTATTAAATTCCTATTATTGGACCTGGCACTCTGCTACATGCAAGGGAGACAGTGGTGAAAACTTCAGATGTTCAAGCATGATCGATAGCAAGTATCAAATAAGCAAACAGAATAGCAAGTGAAGTTCAGCTGCTCTTCAGGCAGAAGGCAGACGGCAAAATAACATCGTGCAAAGCATGAAGGTTGGTGTCTACCTGTATAGTAGAACTACTGGGCTATGGGACTTCCCTGGTGGTCCAGCGGTTAAGACTTTGCCTTCCAATGCAGGGGGTGTGGGTTTGATCCCTACTCAGGGAGCTAAGGTCCCACATGCCCCTAGGCCAAAAAACCAAAACATGAAACAGAAGCAGTATTGTAACAAATTCAATAAAGACTTTAAAAATGGTCCACATCAAAAAAAATCTTTTAAAAAAAGCCAGTAATGTTAATAAATAAATAAAACTACTGAGCTAGTTGCTCAACAATAATAGATAAGCATGAAAAGACTTAGACCCCGCGTGCAGAACGTTTGCAGGGCAACTGGGCAGACTGGATGCTATCCATAAGGGGGCATGAGAAGAATAAGTTAATTCTAGGCACGAATCAAGAGCAGGAACAAAGGCACAAGAGGAAGAATTGTTTAGCAGAATGAAGGGGCAGTTTATGAAAGCACAGGTTGGAGGAATAACGAAAGCAGGCTGAAGAGGTGTGTTCAATGCACAGGGGAGCCAAGGAAGATTCGGACACTCCACAAAGAGTTCTCGACGTGAGGGAGGAATTGCTGGTGGTCGGATTAAACTGTTCTGCCAACTGCATCCACGTGCGTGTGGACAAATCTAGATGAACGTTGCCCTAGGAATGTCAGGCATGGTAACAAAATGAATGCTCCTTGAGAGACAGGACCGTGTCTCACTCTAGTAGTAGGACCCAAAGTAGTGCCAGCCACAGAGCAGGACATCAGTAAACAGTTGTTGAATGAATAGATGAATTAGTGAATAAATATAGAGATAAAGGAGTCAATAAGGAATTACACCTCAGGTCAGGGACATTAATAGGCAGATCTGGCTACCTCTCTGGATGCAATATTAAACACCCAAAAGTGAGCTATGATCACTGCCTAGGGAGCCAAAGAAACTCAGGGACAGAGATGGGGGGCTTTAAATCACAGACACAGCTTGTGCCTGATAATCTGAGCAGGAGGGGAAGCTTAGGGCCCTTTCTATTACCAACATCCTATAAAAGTTCTTATGGGCCTGGCTTAAGAATCCCATGAAAATGAGAATGAGTAAAGGAATTGGGGATTATTTCTAGAAATTCCCCTGCACTTCCAGCACCCCATCCTTATCTCTGTTAATCAACCTGCTCTCTCCCCTGGTCTTTGCGGTATAACCTCCACCACCTGCCCCACCTCAGGACTGAGAGCCACTGGATGGACCAAGCCATTGGCTGATGGAAGAAAAGTCTGCAGACAGGGAACTGACAGAGTGAAGTACATTAGACTAAATTTGGGCTTCGAATGAAGTCCCAAAGCAACTCATTGCCACACTCTTTTTTTTTTCTTAATTAATTCATTTATTTCTATTTTCCGCTGTCCTGGGTCTTCGTTGCTGCGCTCAGGCTTTCTCTAGTTGAGGCGGGAGGGGGATACTCTTTTTTTTTTTAATTTTTAAATTTTATTTTATTATTTTATACAGCAGATTCTTATTAGCTATCCATTTTATACATATGAGTGTATACATGTCAATCCCAATCTCCCAAGTCATCCCACCACCACCACCCCGCCGCTTTCCCCCCTTGGTGTCCATGTGTTTGTTCTCTACATCTGTGTCTCAATTTCTGCCCTGCAAACTGGTTCATCTGTACCATTTTTCTAGGTTCCACATATATGCGTTAATACACGATATTTGTTTTTCTCTTTCTGACTTACTTCATTCTGTATGACAGTCTCTAGATCCATCCACATCTCTACAAATGACCCAATTTCGTTCCTTTTTATGGCTGAGTAATATTCCCTTGTATATATATACCACATCTTCTTTATCCATTCGTCTGTCGATGGGCATTTAGGTTGCTTCCATGTCCTGGCTATTGTAAACAGTGCTGCAATGAACATTAGGGTGCATGTGTCCTTTTGAATCATGGCTTTTTCTGGGTATAAGCACAGCAGTGGTATTGCTGGGTCATATGATAATTCTATTTTTAGTTTTTTAAGGAACCTCCATAGTGTTCTCCATAGTGGCTGTATCAATTTACATTCCCACCAACAGTGCAAGAGGGTTCCCTTTTCTCCACACCCTCTCCAGC
The DNA here is from genome assembly GCF_039906515.1 of Pseudorca crassidens. NCBI lineage: Eukaryota > Metazoa > Chordata > Mammalia > Artiodactyla > Delphinidae > Pseudorca > Pseudorca crassidens. Next base: position 103,954,391 of record NC_090304.1, read on the forward strand.
ATTTACTGTTTGTAGATTTTCTGATGATGCCCATTCTAACTGGTGTGAGGTGATACCTCATTGTAGTTTTGATTTGCATTTCTCTAATAATTAGTGATGTTGAGCAGCTTTTCATGTGCTTCTGGGCTATCTGTATGTCTTCTTTGGAGAAATGTCTATTTAGGTCTTCTGCCCATTTTTGGATTGGGTTGTTTGTTTTTTTAATATTGAGCTGCATGAGCTGTTTATATATTTTGGGGATTAATCCTTTGTCAGTTGATTCATTTGCAAATATTTTCTCCCATTCTCACGGTTGTCTTTTCGTCTTATTTGTATTCCTTTGCTGTGCAAAAACTTTTAAGTTTCATTAGGTCCCATTTGTTTATTTTTGTTTTTATTTCCATTACTCTAGGGGGTGGATCAAAAATATCTTGCTGTGATTTATGTCAAAGTGTTCTTCCTATATTTTCCTCTAATACTCTTTTAGTGTCTGGTCTTACATTTAGGTCTCTAATCCATTTGAAGTTTATTTTTGTGTATGGTGTTAGGGAGTGTTCTAATTTCATTCTTTTACATGTAGCTGCCCAGTTTTCCCAGCATCACTTATTGAAGAGACTGTCTTTTCTCCATTGTATATCCTTGCCTCCTTTGTCATAGATTAGTTGAACGTAGGTGAGTGGGTTTATATCTGGGCTTTCTATCCTGTTCCATTGATCTATATTTCTGTTTTTGTACCAGTACCATATTGTCTTGATTACTGCAGCTTTGTAGTATAGTCTGAAGTCAGGGAGTCTGATTCCTCCAGCTCCATTTTTTTCCCTCAAGACTGCTTTGGCTGTTCAGAGCCTTTTGTGTCTCCATACAAATTTTAAGATTTTTTCTCTAGTTCTGTAAAAAAGGCCATTGGTAATTAGATAGGGATTGCATTGAATCTGTAGATTGCTTTGGGTAGTATAGTCATTTTCACAATGTTGATTCTTCTAGTCCAAGAACATGGTATATCTATCTGTTTGTATCATCTTTAATTTCTTTCATCAGTGTCTTATAGTTTTCTGTGTACAGGTCTTTTGTCTCCCTAGGTAGGAGGTAGGTTTATTCCTAGGTATTTTATTCTTTTTGTTGCAGTGGTAAATGGGAGTGTTTCCTTAATTTCTCTTTCAGATTTTTCATCATTAGTGTATAGAAATACAAGAGATTTCTGTGCATTAATTTTGTATCTTGCAACTTTACCAAATTCATTGATTAGCTCTAGTAGTTTGCTGGTGACATCTTTAGGATTCTCTATGTATAGTATCATGTCATCTGCAAACAGTGACAGCTTTACTTCTTCTTTTCCAATTTGTATTCCTTTTATTTCTTTTTCTTCTCTGATTGCTATGGCTAGGACTTCCAAAACTATGTTGAATAATAGTGGTGAGAATGGACATCCTTGTCTTCTTCCTGATCTTAGAGGAAATGCTTTCAGTTTTTCACCATTTTGAATGATGTTTGCTGTGGGTTTTTCATATATGGCCTTTATTACGTTGAGGTAGCTTCCCTCTATGCCCACTTTCTGAAGAGTTTTTATCATAAATTGGTGTTGAATTTTGTCAAAAGATTTTTCTGCATCTATTGAGATGATCATATGGTTTTTCTTCTTCAATTTGTTAAAATGGTGTATCACATTGATTGATTTGCGTATATTGAAGAATCCTTGCATCCCTGGGATAAACCCCACTTGATCATGGTGTATGATCCTTTTAATGTGCTGTTGGATTCTGTTTGCTAGTATTTTGTCGAGGATTTTTGCATCTATATTCATGAGTGATATTGGTCTGTAATTTTCCTTTTTTGTAGCATCTTTGTCTGGTTTTGGTATCAGGGTGATGGTGGCCCCATAGAATGAGTTTGGGAGTGCTCCTTCCTCTGCAATTTTTTGGAAGAGTTTGAGAAGGATGGATGTTAGCTCTTCTCTAAATGTTTGATAGAATTCACCTGTGAAGCCATCTGGTCAGGGGCTTTTGTTTGTTGGAAGATTTTTTATCACAATTTCAATTTCAGTGCTTGTGATTGATCCATTTATATTTTCTATTTCTTCCTGGTTCAGTCTCGGAAGGTTGTGCTTTTCTAAGAATTTTTCCACTTCTCCAGGTTGTCCATTTTATTGACATATAATTGCTTGCAGTAGTCTCTCATGATCCTTTGTATTTCTGCAGTGTCAGTTGTTACTTCTCCTTTTTCATTTCAAACTCTGTTGATTTGAGTCTTCTCCCTTTTTTTCTTGATGAGTCTGGCTAATGGTTTATCAATTTTGTTTGTCTTCTCAAAGAACAAACTTTTAGTTTTATTGATCTTTGTTATTGTTTTCTTTGTTTCTATTTCATTTATTTCTGCTCTGATCTTTATGATTTCTTTCCTTCTACTTACTCTGGGTTTTGTTTCTTCTTCTTTCTCTAGTTCCTTTACATGTAAAGTTAGATTGTTTATTTGAGATGTTTCTTGTTTCTTGAGGTAGGTTTGTATTGCTATAAACTTCCCTATTAGAAGTGCTTTTGCTGCATCCCATAGGTTTTGGATCATCATGTTTTCATTGTCATTTGGCTCTAGGTATTTTTTTATTTCCTCTTTGATTTCTTCAGTGATCTCTTGGCTATTTAGTAATGTATTGTTTAGCCTCCATGTGTTTGTGGGTTTTTTACTTTTTTTCCCTGTAATTGATTTCTAATCTCATAGTGTTGTGGTCAGAAGAGTTGCTTGATATGATTTCAATTTTCTTAAATTTACTGAGGCTTGATCTGTGACCCAAGATGTGAACTATCCTGGAAAATGTTCTGTGCACACTTGAGAAGAAATTGTAATCTGGCAGTTCCCTTTTAGGTTATTTGTCATTTTTCCCTTGCTGCTTTCCATAATTTTTCTTTGCCTTTAATTTTTGCCAATTTGATTACTATGTGTTTCGGCATGTTTCTCCTTGGGTTTATCCTGTATGGGACTCTCTGTGCTTCCTGGACTTGGGTGGCTATTTCCTTTCCCATGTTAGGGAAGTTTATGAATATAATCTCTTCAAATATTTTCTCGGGTCCTTTCTCTCTCTCTTCTCCTTCTGGGACCCCTCTAATGCAAATGTTGTTGCATTTAATACTGTCCCAGAGGTCTCTTAGGCTGTCTTCATTTCTTTTCATTCTTTTTTCTTTATTCTGTTCCACAGCAGTGAATTCTACCATTCTGTCTTCCAGGTCACTTATCCGTTCTTCTGTCTCAGTTATTCTGCTATTGATTCCTTCTAGTGTGTTTTTCATTTCAGTTATTGTATTGTTCGTCTCTGTTTGTTTGTTCTTTAATTCTTCTAGGTCTTTGTTAAACATTTCTTGCATCTTCTCGATCTTTGCCTCCATTCTTTTTCTGAGGTCCTGGATCATCTTCACTATCGTTATTCTGAATTCTTTTTCTGGAAGGTTGCCTATCTCCACTTCATTTAATTGTTTTTCTGGGGTTTTATCTTGTTCCTTCATCTGGTACATAGCCATCTGCCTTTTTGTCTTGTCTATCTTTCTGTGAATGTGGTTTTTGTTCCACAGGCTGCAGGATTGTAGTTCTTCTTGCTTCTGCTGTCTGCCCTCTGAAGCAGGGACTATTCTTCATTGTGGTACATGGGCTCTAGGCACACAGGCTTCAGTAATTGCGGCACGTGGGCTCAGTAGTTTTAGCTTATGGGCTGTAGAGCGCAGGCTCAGTAGTTGTGGTACACAGGCTTAGTTGCTCCACGGCATGTGGGATATTCCCGGACCAGGGCTCAAACCCGTGTCCCCTGCATTGGCAGGCAGATTCTTAACCACTGTGTCACCAGGGAAGTCCTGCCACACTCTTTATGTAAACATTTTTTTTTGTTTCCTTCCTTTTGCCTCAGCAGGTCTTATACTGTCCAGAGGCCCTTTGAAAATTGCCCTCAGCTTTTTTCAGTTTGGTCCCTTAGAACTGAGAATGCCTTTTAGCCATCATCACAGTCAATGGAGGTTTTTTAAATGGATTTTTTGTGAATGAAAATGTGAATATTTTGTGGGAAAAAAACCCCAAAACAGTCAAATGACCCTGTTCTTCCAAAAAACAATTTTCCATAACAGGCAGGGAAATTAAAGTGGGAGAAAGTGGCAGTGATGGAACTAGAGGTCTTGTTCCATAGTCTCTGCTGTTTCCTAGAAGCTAACACCTGAGCACCTCCACCTTTTTCCACCTTTACATTCCTTTACTCCTTCATTAGGAGAAACCAAATGTTGCCCAACTACACAGAGCAATTCCCAGCAAGGGACAAGAAGAGAAAATAGAAATGAAATGAAGACCTAGATGGGAGGGGACAGAAGGGTAACAGTGACGATGTGAATATGGAACATAGCTGTGGCCTCAGGTCTCCCACCCCAGGGGCCTCCCCTTCCTTAGCCAACAGGCCTGGCAAAGGCAGTGGATGCAGCTTTGAAGGGGAGCCCTGGATGTGATTGCTGTAACGGTATTTGTGGGCCCTTTGTCTACAGGGAATGAGTGCCGATGACCTGCTCATCACGGTCGGTGGCAAGAATCAAATACAATAAGTCCTCTACATACAAATGAGTTCCGTTCTGAGAGTGCACTTGTAAGTCCAATTTGTTTGTGAGTCCAACAAAGTTAGCCTAGGTACCCAACTAACAAGAGTTGGCTATAGAGTACTGTACTGTAATAGGTTTACAATACTTCTCACACAAATAATACATAAAAAACAAACAAACACAAAAAATAAAGAAAATATTTTTAATCTTACAGTATGGTACCTTGAAAATACAGTAGTACCAGCTACATTGCCGCTGCTTTTATGCTTGCTTCCGGACATCCTGGGCTTGAAATAAAGATACTGTACTACTGTACCCTACACAGTACGGTACAGTAAAGTACATAAAATCACAACTATTTGTAGTGGATTCATGCACATGACAATGTACTCTAGACACGTGAACTAACTTACACAATTGGACGTGCGAACGCACGTTCGCATCTTTGAAAGTTCACAACCTGAAGGTTCGTATGTAGGGGACTTACTGTATGAGAAACTAATCAGGGAAGCTCATGAGGAAAAGTGGGACAAGGCTGGATGGTGAGAAGGGAGGAGATGGGCACCCCTGTGAGAAAGAACCACTTCTCCACCAGCATTTGCTTCATCTCGCTATCTCTAGAGTGATGGATGAACCATTAATAGAATGAGTATGTTTAATGAATGTTTAGAAAAAGGAGGTAGCAGCCCCAGCAGAAACTGGCTCCATCCCTCTTTGGACTCAGGTCTCGCTCTTGGCTCTGGCCTTGAACAGCTGCTGACACTTTCATCTTCTGGACAGACTGAGGCTAGAAGTTCAATCCATGCTATCTGGTAAGGTCAGTACCTCCCCTTGTTTTCATTTCATTGGTCTCTAGCCTCACTTATCATGGTGCAATTAAAGGGGCTGTAACTTTGCCTGTCTTGGCTTGCTTATTCTTTGGGGATTTTCCTACAACTTAAGCATTTTTAATCAAAATTCAGTTACATGAAATTTTTAATTAAAGTCCCTCCCAAGGGAAGAAGAGAGGCAAAATGAGGTCCTTGATAGTCTTGTGCATTTTAACTTGTAGAGGGTCTCTTTCTGCCTGAAACTCTTTCTTAGTGAATTGTCCTAGTTGACTAAACCCAGTGTTTTTCGCCCCATCACCACATACCCCTACAGGACTTTCAGAGAAATTCTTCCTTTCTGTACACTGATATAAGCACCATATAAGCCTAAGTTTTCAAATAAAACAGATAGCCTGGAATCATTTTAATTAGAAAATATCCTATAGGTACAGTGTATGCATTTAGCTTAGGAAAACTAGCAAGCAGATGAAAAACAAGGGTTTAGGGCTCTTAACAAGGAATGCTCTATATAAGGTTATTTGTCTTTGCACATTGAAGAAAGCCTGGGAGAGCTCAGGTACGCATCCTAAGCACACCTGCTCCCAGCATGTGCTATTTTTATAATAGGTGAGGTTTGGGACTGGGTATCACCAAAAGGAGCCAATGAACAAGAAAATGCAGTAAGTTTGCTTGGTTCAAGGACACCCTGGAAAGTAGAACTTTAAAGACACTCCACAACTATTTTTGGGTCTACAGTTATGCAGGTCATCAATTCAACACCATCTTAGTTCAAAACACACACTCTCTTGTGAGCCTCGGCGGGGTAACTCACGTTATGCTCACAAGTCTAAAGGGGGAAAACACTAATCTGGGAGAGAGGGCACCAGCAGCCCATGAGCTCCTGTATCACACAGTCAAGGTCTCAATCCCAGCTCTGTTCAATGCCCAGCTTGTATAATGCTCGTGATTTGAGGCAAGTTACCTGATATTTGTATGTCTTAGTCTGCTTCTCTTGTAAAGATAACAGTGACTACACTGTAAGTTTATTGTGAAGGTTATATATGAAGACATAGAGGAGAGCTTAGCCATAGTTAGTATTCAATGAATCTTAGCTATCACTGTTAATTTCCCCAATAAGATTTCTTGTATAAGAAATGTTCTATTATCAAGTTACTCAGAACTCTATGGCATCATTTTCAGCTTATTTTCAATCAATGGAAAGCTTGAAGAGAAATATTTTAATGTAACAGTCTTCTTAATCCCTGTCCTCTGTCCTATTAGGCTGTATGAAAACATTAGATTATCTCTTATAAGTTTTAAAGAATGATTAGGTTTTGCCACTGAATGTAACCTGCACAAGCGTAATATAAAAAGTGCATTGATCAACCATAACTTTCCAAGAATCTTAACAGCTTTACATTTTTATAATAGTGGACCCAAAGGAATCAATTTAAAAATGGAGTTACAGTTAATGACTGTCTTCTGTACTGTACTCACTTTCATTAATAATAAAAAAAAAAAAATAGGAAGCCATCGTAAGCAGAATTGAAACCTGCAAAACAAGTTAATCTCTATGTAAGGCTAGGGGTGCCTTCTACAATCTATATATAAGATTCTAAGTTGTCCAGTATAATATGATACAGAGCAGCCAACACTCCCTTTACGTTACCTTGACATTTCCTCTGATTAGAACTCTGTCCCATCTGGGTCTCACTAACATTTCCATTTACAAAACAGCCCTGTCCTACAGAGTCATCTAACAGCTGCTTTTCAAGGGCTCAGATCTTTAGACTGTCCATCATCAACACCACCTGAAGGGTCACGGTGTCTAAAAGTCCATGGGTTCTTTCCTCCCAAGGAATTGGTTGTCTGAGCTCATGAGATGTATGTTCTGGTCCTGACCTGGGGACAAGGCCAGGCACCTACCCACGGGTCTCTGGCAAACCCTCCAGTCCCTTCCCCCTACTGCAGCCATCGTGACTGTTTCAAAACAAAAATTGTATTGGGTTACCTTCTATAAGACCTCAAATGTTTAAAAGAAACGAATCATCTTCCATGGAATCCCACTGTTCTTAGGATGAAAACCAAACTTGTAACATGGTCTACAAATCCCTATGGATCCCAGCCTAAATCTCAGATTCATTTTGGTAGAACTGTCCCCTCACCCTGGCCAGACAAGCTATAGTTTTGACTCTTAACTTCACTGCCAAGAGCACTGACACATCTTGTTCCTCTCTCCTGGAACACTCTTTCCACTGCCCCCTTTTGTCCTGGCTCAGGGAACTCAGACATCCGTTCTTTCTAGCTCAGGTCTGGTTTGGGCCCTTTGTGGTATGAATTCATGGCACCAATCTCAATGTTTAATTACATATTTATCTGCACAAGTCTTTAATTAAATACATTAATACTCTCTCTAGGATACAAACCCCAGGAGAGAACAGACTATTTGTCTTACTCATTATTGCATCCCCAACACTTAGCATGTGGTTATCCTTCACAAGGTATTTACTGAATGAAATAATTTTTGTCCTGATTCAGTCAGTTTTAAAGATATATAAAACTTTTTAATCAAAAAAGTTAAATCAGACTAATTTATACTTTCATCATCAATCTTCTTTACTAAAATAAAATTGAAAATTACCCAAGATCATGATGTTCCTGAAATCTTGCCAGTGTGAGAGTCTTTAACCCAACATCACCTTCTCGTTGAGACTTTGCCTGGCAGCTACTTCTAAACCTTAAATTCCTGCCTCAATACTCTCTCTTCCTCTTCACCCACTTTAATTTTTTTCCTTACCATTTATTAACATTTAAATAAGTTTGTCTATTTTATTGTCTGTGTCCTACTGATAGAATGTTAACTCCACGAGGGAGGAAATTTTGACTTTTTTGTTCACAACTGCATTCTCGGTGCCTAGAACAAAGCTCAGAACACATTAAGAGCTCAATAAATATTTGTTATCAGATACTATATTTCAACTCAGCACAATCAGACCCACCAATTCAGGTACTAATATCTTCTCAACAAAACCATAGATACCATAAAGAAAACAGATAGCTTTCTCTGATGTGATGGGTTTTACAGACTGCTACTGTCCAAAATAGTAACCACCTGCACATGTGGCTGTTGAACTCTGAAATGTGACCCGTCCAAATTGAGATGTGCTTAAAAATATAAAGTATACACTGGATTTCAAAGAATTCGTACAAAACTAAGAATACAAATATAATTTTATAATAATATAATTTATAATAAAGTAATAGAATAATAATAGAATAATATAATTTTATATTAATTGCATGTTAAAATGATAACATTTTGGATGTACTGAGTTAAACCAAATACATTCTTAAAGTTTTTTCTTACTTTTTAAATAAGCCTACTAGAAAATTTTAACTTACATATGTGGGTCAATTATATTTGTATTGGAGAGTGCTGGTCTTGAATATACTATTCCAATGCCTAAAAATATTTTTTAGGGGGGCCAATTTAAGGATGCAAATCAAAACGTAAAGAGCCCAATCTCTTAATCCTCTTTGAAGGAGTTCATATTATTTGCAGGTAAGGAAGGAAGGTTTTAGAAAATGAATTCACTTTTACATGGAGCTTTAATCTCTTTCTTTCCCAGATATGAAACAAAGGAATTTTGGTCGAACATAGAGTGGACTTGGGAGTCAGATAATGGTAAAAGGATTATTTATTTGTCCATTATCTGACACATAATCACTGAATTCACAAACAAGACTAACCTAGTTTGTCTTAATTCTTTATTATTCTTGTTATGTTTCAGAATTACTCCTAAATTCAGAATTCCTCCTAAAACATACATGTGGGTTCTTTAGAGGTGTTATCTCCATTTTATAGTCTGGACTAAGAAACTTCTTTTCTCATGGGCTACTCATCTAAAAAGAGTGGATTAAATCAAAAAAGAAAACACCTGTCAAGTTCATCAGTAAGCATGGCATAAATGAGTGTCCAAGGAATTTGTCTAGAGATAATATACTCAACACATTTGTAAGTACTTTTTCCCCTGGTCAGTAGAGTTTTAAAATGATAATATATTAAGCCTATCTTTGAAGAGGGCAACCTTTTGTGTTTAGTGAACACATAAACAGTTAATTTCAACATCATCATGTGGTAAATTCTCTGATAAAGAGAAACACAGGGTACAATGGGTACACCAAAAAAAAAGAACCAGAACCTGCTTGGTTAAGGCCTGTGAGTGTGTGTATGTGTGTGTGTGTGTGTGTGTGTGTAGTAGTGGTGGTGGGAGGGGTAGTCGGGGAGGAACTAGTGCTGTATCTCCAATTACAGATCAATGTTATTGATTACTTAATAACTAGACCTTCTTTGTTTATCGCCATCTCAAGACAGATGTGCTAGATTCGTTTGAAAGTGATGACTTCCTCCTTATCAGGACTTTCACCCTAACTGTCCTGAATGGTTTGTGCTAATAAGGAGTAATGAGATCAAGGGGATAAGACAGCTGTGATGAAGATACTCTGCATTTTTTTTTTTTTTTTTTTACTTTCTACGAAACTCTGCCATCCAAAAAGGGAAGCTGTCTTTCTTCCTTAACTCTGATGCCATAGTGTTATGGTTACTCAGCCAAGCATCCCTGTCAGTCAGTATATCCACTCAAGCACCTCTCTGAGCATTTGAAAAAATCTAAGATGGCTCTTGAGAGAGTCTTGGTCTTGCCTGCAGGATTCCCCAGGGCTCATCCTTGGAGGAGTTGGAAGTCCTTTTATTTGGTGAAAGAAGAGGCCACTTTCTCAAAAGCCTAACAGAATGCCCAAACTTTGTCATCTGCATGTCCAGTATCAAAAGCTTGTGGAAATTATTCCTTCAGTCCTGAAGCAGCTCTGGACCCAGCTACAGATTTGAAATGTAAATTGTTGAATCTCAACTCCTATCCAAATCATAGATAAATGAATGAGTGTTCAAGGAAAAGGAATTCAAGGTATTCTAAACTTAATAATTTTTATCAAATAGGATTATCAGAAAGCAACAGGCCTACTCTCCTTCCCCCCATGCAAAATGTCATTTCCTAAGTTAAGTTTTCAGGCTATGTTCTTGGCTTATGTCCAACATTTAATATAGTTAAAATATAATAATAGTAGTAATGTTATTACTATAATTAATAATATAATAATTATTATTCTACATTTTCCATTAAGCCATTGTTAAATAGATAATTCATTATGTAGTTCAACGACCTTCTTACATCCAAAAAAATCATTTTAATTTAGAATATGAAAAAACTATAACCCATCATGTTTCTTTTAAGTGCCTTGCCTGTCAGGGATCCCAGGCAGAGCTAATGTTCTAATAAAGGAACTGCATCAGCCTAGGTCAGCACTTCCCAAAGAGATGCCCTGTAGATCACTACTGAAGATGCTTTTCACAAAACACGTCTGATGGCAACAAGTGTGAGAAAAGAGATTTACAATTCCATTAGCATATTAACCATCCTAAGAGGTCCAGCAATCAATGTTTGCATTTGTTTTATCCAACATTTCCTAAATTTATTTGATTACAGAATTCAGCCTTTGCGTAATTATCCTGAAGCACAGAAAGTTGGGAAAGCCTGACCTAGGTCATGGAGTGACTTTTTTCTCTCCCCCTTCTAGAGGTATTATTTTTCTACTTCTGAATCTACATTTCACATGTATATTATAAGGCACAGATGCTAAATAAGTTGAGTGTGGGTGTGTCTACACGTGTATGTGTGTATATATGAACACACATACACACACAGGAAGGTATGGCTTCCGTCCTTTCTTTTTCTTATCTCTATAGCTATCTTTTATTTATGTACTGTGTTGTGTATATTTATTATACAGAAGGCCTCAATTTCCAATTGGCCCGCCTGGCACTTGACCCGCTGTCTGTTCCTGGCAGGATCTGTACATGAACAAGAGCCTTCTAGGGAAAACCCAAAGCCCTTCAGGAAGTGGTCTGAGATGATGTGATGTAGTAGCTGGTGAGTTTCCTTCTGAGTCAGGGCTGCCACAGAGGGTCCCCAGGAATTGACGCCTCTCTGAAAAAATGTAAAGATGTTAGTGCTGAGGTCATGACCGCCTCTCCCTTTGTTAAGGGCCCTCTAGGGCTTTTCCCAAGCCATTGATATTAATAGAATCCAAACCAGATTTCAGCCCAGGTCCTCCTCTCTTGCTGAAATCCCCTGCTTTCCTGTTTCAATACTTCCTTGAAGTCTCTTGGGTTGCCCGTTTTTGGCTTCCTGTGCTTCCATCATGAAAGGCACATTCCTATACTACATCCAGGGCAGCATCATAAAGAAGTCCCCCGACCCTGGGTTCATTTTACATTTTCTCCAACATCTTTTTCATGAGAAGACTGAGTTGAAATGATACTTGAAGAACAGCACATGCCTGGTGCAGTCCTAATGAAGCTGCTTCACACGTTTATAGACCTTTATACTCTTCCCCACTATACTTAGTCTCAATGTTCGTTTTTAGAGGCTCCATTCTATAGGGCTACGTTGGGCTGGTTCCTACAGAAAACACTCCCATGCTGCTTTGTAAGTACCCAATGTTGCCGTCAAAGGATCCTAGAACTCTTGACATTTAGTCAAAACCACACTTAATTCATGCAAAAATCATTTGCAATTTGAAATAACCACTGCTCTCCAGTGTACTTATAGGTGTCCTTATTTTTCCCCTGGCCTGCATGTGTTTGAAGGGCAGAGGTTCTTGTAAGCAAGCTCTGCATCCTCATTGCCTAGTAAAGCTCAGGTACATGCTTAGTTCTTAATAAATGTGTGTTGGGTAAATGAAGAAATAAAATTAGCATTAGTTACTTGGGAAACTACAGCAGATTCATTCACCTGGGAAAGCAAAATCAGGGCACTAAAGATTTGGGTCACTCACTGTTATATCAAGAAGTGCTTCAAGTCTAAAGTACAAAGTACAGCAGCCAAAGTGCATTTCTTCTGTTTCTGTCCTCTGTGATGACAGAAGGCAGATGTCACCTGTCTGAACGGACCCTGTGTTCTGACAATACCAGACAAACAAGAGGTAGAGAACCTCACCCCCCACCCTTCATATTCTTTTCAAAGCTTTTCTCTGTTATTGAATCTGCTTCTAAGATTTCAGAAACTCTGACCAATTTCTCCTTTGTCAGCTGCTGTCTGGAAACTTCTACCTGGAGAACAACTTTACATCTGAGAGCTTCTTCTCTCTAGAATGCTCCAGATGACTCCAAGACGTCTACGCTATCATTCTTCTTTGAAAGTTGGGGAACATCAGGCCCAGTGAAAGGCAGTGAATCGAGACAAGACCCAGCATACAAACCCTCAGTGTAAGGCCAACTTTCTCTCCAACAGCCAGCACTGTTTCCTGGACTAAACCCGTCATTTAAAAAAAAAATCACTATTTCTAAAACATTGGCCCAGTGAACCAGAGTCTCCTGGGGTGCTTATTAAAAGATTGTATTTTAGCATAAAAATCAGTGAAATTTGAAGAAAGTCTGTAGGTTAGTGAATAGTAACGTGCCATGGTTATGTAACAAATTAACATGAGGCTTCTGCGTACATACCCAGAATAATTAGTAATTGAAAGCAGAGACTCAGACGGATATCTGTACACCATGTTCATAGCAGCACTATTTACAATCGCCAAAAGGTGGAAGCCACCCAAGTGTCCATTGATGGAAGGATTGATAAACAACAACATGTGGTGTGTGTGTATGTGTGTGTGTGTGTGTAATGGATTATTAGTCAGTCTTAAAAGGGAAGAAATAAATGTCACAAAACAACACATATTGTATGATTTCCACTTATGTGAGGTCCCTAGAATGGTCAAATTCACACAGACAGAAGGTAGAATGGTGGTGTGTCAAAGGGCTAGTTGGGGCAGGGCAGGGGGTGGCAGGTAGGGAATGGAGAGCTGCTTATTAGTGGGTACAGAGTTTCAGATGGGGAAGATCAAAGTGCTCTGGAGATGGATGGTGGTGATGCTTGTACAACCATATGAATGTATTCAATGCCACTGAACTGGATGCTTCAAAGTGGTTAAGTGGTAAATTGTATGTTATATGTATTTTACCAAAACTTACAAAAAAAAGAAATTAACGTTAGGGGAAATGGGATGAAGGGTATACAGAATTCCTGATGCTATATCTGCAACATTTTTGTAAATCTAAAATTATTCCCGCTAAATGTTTATTGAAAAAAATAACCATAAGAAAATTATTGGGTGATTGGATGAACACCATCACCACCAATAACAAGAAAAAGATATTTCTGGCCTCCACACTCAACTGTATCAGAATATCTGGAGTAGAGGTATAGGGGTATAAAAAGCCTCATTTTTAATAACTTCTAAAATTTAAGAACAACTATTTTAGGACATTCCTAACAACTTTTTTCCAAATGATCTTCTTTCTTCCTGGCCCTTTTAGTCAGTGGCAGAATAAAATCTACACTGGAATTCCTCGGCAACCAAGTTCTTCTGTGGGTATTGCTTTGCCACCATGTTCAGGTTTGGCTGTGAGCTTAACACAGGCCCCCGGGGTTGTGTGTAACCCTGGAACTAATGGTGTGGCCAGCTGTCTACCCCTTCCCTGGATCCTTTCTACTTTCCCTCCACGTCTACTTCTTGACCTTGTAAAAAATAGGTTCCAGTCCTGAGAAACTTAGTAACCATGGACTGATTGGGTCATGACCAAGCCGATAGCTCTCTTTTTCCTTACCCACTTTCAATGACCCTTTTCAACAAGGGTCGGAGCCAGATTTGTAACCGAATACAAGAACAACAAGCAGGAGAGGGTGACGAGGACATACAGTCCTGCCGGGCTGCTGTAAAGCCTTCCTGTTTGGATGCGACACTCCATAACGAGAAAGAAAGAGGCTGCCCTAATGGTCCTGGGCGTGTGAGGCTGGGAGCTCTGAGGCCAGAGAGCAGGCCGTTCCCCGCCACAAAATCCCTGTCACTTCCCTCTCCGCACCTCTGTTTACCATTTGTCAAGAGACAGAATTAGAAGAGACAGACTCTAAGGGCTTCTCCAGCTTTGAAACTCTGTGACTGAATAAAACAAGACCATCCTGACCTAAAATATTTGAATGGCCACCCTCCTTGGGGGTGAGACTTGCATTTTTTGCAGCTCAAATTTTTTGAATAAAGGTCTGGCCCTAGGATGACTCAAACTAAACTTCTGAAAGCCAGGAAATGATATAACTTACTCAACTTTTCCACTCCTCTGAAAGGGAGGAGTGTTGAGAGGAAAGAGGAAAGTGGCATTTGAGGGACAGTCAGAACTGACTCCTCTTTCATGTGTGTGTGAATGGCTCTTATCCTATTTCTTATTATGCTTGAAGCAAAGGAAACTGTGACCAGAACAAGTTGGGTGTTCAGAGAAAATGGTGGAGGTGGGGTGGCTGATGTCCCTGTGCTCTCTCCCCGCTTTTCTCCTGACCAGTAATTTCTGACCCTTTTTGCAAACAAAAACTCCTTTGGAGAATCTCATGACTTTGATTAAGGTGATCAATCTTTGCAACTTTGGAATCTGGGATTCTGAGATTTGGAGGCAGCCTAGAAAGAGGGAAATAGGCCAACTGCCAAGTAACCCACAGGCCAAAGGAGAAAGCGACAAGAAATCAATGCAACAATCTCAGATCGAGGCCCCCCTTTGCTAGAGTTGCCCTTCACAGGATGAGCCCAGTGATAGAGGCATAGCAACTTCCTTAAGTATCTCCAAATTACCCTTCCTGGGCTCTGGGGTAAAGCAGTACCATATGGCTTCCAGAATCCTGCCCATCTCTCCTCCTCCTTCCTTGATTCTCTTTTAGAATTGGACGATTATTCTGCCTGGTTTATGGACCCCTGATTTCATTCTTGCTGCTACTGAGGCTGCTGCAATGGTTGGTGGATATCTTTGGGCTTTGGAGGATGGGCAGGGGATGCTTTCACAGTTACAAACAGGGTCATATCGGGAGCACGGTATTTCTCTGACTCTGGGGACCAAAGGTGAAAACATGCACACTGGACCGACCATCTGTGCCTGAAGAGAGTGGCTCAGCCTGGAAAGAAACAGGTGGCTGTAGCCAATGGATGAAAGGCCTCAGCACACCCCCGTGGGAATGGCTGCAGCGTCCCAGCCCTAGAAGATGCCCAGGAAAGAGGGCCCAGCTCACAGGCTGGGACACGGATGACCAGAGGCCTTACTATGGGTTGCGAGCTCTCATCAGGCTGAGTTAGAGCCTTGTTTGTCTGTTTTGCATTTCAGACGTGGGGAGGCAGCGTGAGTGACAGTCACACACAGCAGCATCCTCATCACAATCCCACTACTTATTGTCTAGTGACCTTGGACGAGTTACTTACCCTTTTCAAGCTTTAAATTCTCCATCTATGAAACAAAATGCAAAGTACCTCAATTCAAAGTTAAGGAACCTGGAACATCGTAGATGTTCAATAAAGGCATTTCTCTACGCTTCTGTGTGACCTTTGATAATTTTGTTTTTCAGCATCTTTCTGAAAAACAATTAAAATGAATAACTTCATCTCATGGATAGACATCTTTTATAGAGTTAGGGGGAAAACAATTCCCTTGCCATGACAATTTTCTTTCATGACTGGTTATGTCTCTGATTCACTGTGTATCCCTGATCCAGTCAACTTTCTGCTCTTTGCCTTGATTTTCTCATCTGTGAAAAAAAATCCCCACCACCTACTATCCTCAGTTCAACTGAACAGAAGTCCCTGAGGCGTCCACCACACCCAGCCCTGGATCCCATGTCTTCTCCTAAGTACAAGTGATTTCCACGGGCTCCTGTGTCCAGGGTTGTCAGCTTCCTAATATCGAGCGCTGTACCATCAGGCCATGTCAGTTAAGAGTTTACTGAGTATGTCTTTTTTGTCATAAAGATTAGATCCAAATGATTCCTGCCCACAACACGATTACTATCTAATCCTGCCTCAATCAAGGGTTACTTGTCTCTTTGGAGTCAGACGGAATCCTTATTAGAAGAAAAATAAAAGCTTGAATATTCTATCAGAAATGCCACCAGCTGCACCAGCCCCTGAATGGGCTGCAGGGGCGGCCGGCCCTCCTCGCTCTGGTTTAGATGCTGATGTGTGTGTGACTCTGCCTGCGAGCTCAGAGACAGAGACGTGGTTTGGAGGGAATATTTATAAACACCTCAGCCCAGAACCTGGTTCAGTATAAACACTCACCACGTGGGAAATTTGTCTTGATTATTGTTATTAGCAGAGGAGGAGAAATAGCCAAGGATGGGCATCAACAACGAAAGTGACAAGATATTAGTTTTCCTAGGCCCTTTTCTGGGTCTGAAATGCACCCTCAAGCCCCCCCTGGAAACTCAGGCGTGCCTCTCACCAGCTGCGGGAACGTGTGGGGCGCTGGGGGAGACTGGTAGCACCAGCAGCCCCGGGAAGGTGTGTATGGGGCTCAGCATCACCTCTGTACAGAGTACACTGAGGATGCCAGACCGCTCACCGCCTTCACGCTTGATCTTATCGGCCCCACCGGGGAGGTGAAGTGCATGTGTCAAGGGGTTCGTGCCCGTTCATCACTGTGGTTGCCCCACACTGGAGCAGGCAAGGTAACGCTTGAAGCCATTTTTGCAGAGACGTGCACAAACCAGCAGCTGCTGACAGTCAGTGGTTCCATTGCAGATCGAGAAAACACCCACAGATGGTAAAGGCTGCAAAGAAAACACCACAAAACACAGAGCGACGTACACACATACACACACACACACACCAAAACAAAGTCTCAGAACTCAGAACCCCAGAGTCTCAGAACACCAGAGGGAGGGTTCATGGGCCGATAGAGAAGCCAAAAATGGAGACGAAGGGCTGGCTGGACGGCAGAGGAGTTGGGGGACTGAGGTTCCACTGCAGGTCGGGGATGCAGGAGGGTTTTCTTTGAGGAGGGTAGTTCTGAGAGGAAAAGAAAACCGACAGTTCTCAGGCCTTGAAACTGAGAGTTTCTACTTCAGAGAAATGAAAACGATTTCTTTCTGAAGATGAAGTTCGACGGAGAAAGAAAAGTCCAAATTCAGGCCTTCAAGGAGGCGATGGATATTTTCAATCTGCTAAGTAGTCGAGTGGGTGGAAACTGACCGGGGTTGATCATTCTTACAATTATTCTTGTGTAAATAAGATTTTTCCATAAAGTTGTACATACAGAAGTTTTTTTGTTTCTCTTAGTAGAAAGGCAAATAATGACTTGATTGGCCTTTGAAACATCTAAATGTAGGCTTGTTACCTTTGTGCATTCATCTATGTGGCACACGTAGCAGCAAAGTGAATGAGACAAACCTTGCCTTATACAGTTTTTTTGTATCTAGTAGGGGGTAAAGACATTAAAGAAGTAGACACTGAAACACACAGTTACAAACGGTGATTAGCGTTTCGAGGAGAGAGTGTGTAGTGCAATGAGAGAGAATATCTATTTTTACCTGGAGGTTTGAGTCTAGTACACAAGTAGTTTAAAACCTGTTATTATGTGTAAAATGCAGAGATCTATAGAAATGACTGAAATATGATCCTTACTTTCCAGGAGCTCAAAACTTTTTTAAGGGACTAAGGCATGTTGATACATAAAGAAGAATAATATTTGAAAGGAGGAGTGAGAGATTTATCATTAAGTTATTTTAGAAACTATACTATACTATATTTAGAAACTAAACTATACTATTTTTTTCTAGAAAAGAATGCAAGTGGGCTTTGTGTTATAGAGATACTAACTTCTTTCAGTTATCTAGGTCTGGGAAATTCTTTTTCATTAAGATTAAAAGACGTAGGGGCTTCCCTGAGAGTCCGCCTGCCGATGCAGGAGACACGGGTTCGTGCCCCGGTCCAGGAGGATCCCACGTGCTGCGGAGGGGCTGGGCCCCTAAGCCATGGCCGCTGAGCCTGCACGTTCGGAGCCTGTGCTCCGCAACGGGAGAGGCCACAACAGTGAGAGGCCTGCGTACCACAAAAAAAAAAAAAAAAAAAAAAGATTAAAAGACGTAAAAGGCACCACCGTTGACCTGGTGGAAATCATCCAGCTCATGGGCACAGTGTCTTAGAGCTGAGCTTCTCAAACTTTAATGTATGTACCAGTCATCTGAGGACTTTGCTAAAATGCAGATACTGATTCAGTTGGTTTGGAGTGAGCCCCGAGATTTGGCATTTTTGATAACAGTTGCACAGATAATGAGGATGCTGGTGATCTGGGGACCACATTTTGAGTAGCAAGGTCTTAAAGGAAAGAATCAGAAGTCTACAACATTAGGTTCAATGAGCTTCTTTCATTCCGCATAAATTTACTGAGTATTACCTATGAAGTTGGCTCATATTAAGCATTAACCAGCCCTTCCTTACTGAAAAAAAAACATGTTCACCAACTAGATATTTCACAGATCACAGTTGTTTGAAATCTGGGTAACCATTTTATATCTGGTGTAAATACTCAGAGAATCTGTGAAAGGAAATCAACCAAGATGGCGATGGCAGTATCCAGACTTCTGTGTCCCTCGTTGTCTTTGTCAATGGTTTCTCTGTGGTGGGTGACATAGATTGTATATGGACATACAATGATATGGCAGAGGCTGGTCTGGAACTCAACACAGCTACGTCTGGAGCTCAGTGACCTCTCAGTTACCGTCAGGTGAGACGCTTCTTCCAGAACCCAGAGAGGTATTTGCCATTGTCTCCCCACTCCCCACCTCGTCCTTCCACTTGGCCATTTCGTGGGCAGGCTGACGAGCAAGGCTGTGGGCTTCCCACCATGACATTTATCACCCAAATGAAACTTGACAGGGGAATTGTCATTTTAGTGAGAAGACGATAAAACTCATTTAACCTTTCCACTCTATAGGCTGACAATTCCCTCCGTGCCTGATGAAGCTTGGTGAGGTTTTCCAGAAGAACAGACTCAAGTTACACGGGGAACGCTGATGCCTGTCTTCCCTTTTCATCTTAGGAGCTCATTTCTACCCAATCAGTTGCAAGCTTCGCCCAAATGGAATTTCCAAATTCGGGTTGGAAGAAAGCACCTTGATTTCCTCCCAGTGACATTGTGAAGAACATCAAAGGCCTTGATAAGTGCTGAAAGGAAGTAATATTCTAGGCACAGATGAAACCCTTCCTCCACTCCACTCAGACTGTCAGGCAAGTAATTGATGTGTCTCCCAGAACAGCAATAGCTTCACATCACCAAAGCCTTGTGTCCCACTGGGAATTAACCCTGTCACTTCATCTAATTCTCCATTGGAGAGAAGCAGTCGCTGCCAGAGACTTGTCATTGAGGGTGTCATTGCCTGCACTTGATGACAATTGTAATATTTAATATTCCTCAAATGAGGGTCAATCCTGAGAATATAGGAGGATGGAGCTTGTGTTTTTTTTTTTTTTTAAAGGAGCAATTGTTCTTCATTTTCTAACTCCAAGTGAACTGCTGTTTACACTATCTGAACTAACTGATTCAAACCCAAACCAGAGAGGAAGAGCCGGTCAGAGATTTGAGAAACGATTTGAATAAAATGCCTCCAAGTATGCTGTTGTTCATTCTTGTAACAAATATTTTATGAACATTTCCCATGGGAAGGCACTACTACAAACCCCGTCTACTGTTTTAGGGGGAAAATAACCAGAAAAGGGGGAGGAACAGCTAAGAGAAGACGCGAGAGATATAACATGCAAAAAGGAGAGTATGATGAAGTAGAAACAGCCTTGTGTTAGGGCTGAGGAACTCCAGTCCTAGTTCTACGCTTAGCTGGCTGTTAGAATTTGAGCTGGACTGACTTGGCTCCTAATTCCTTCATTTGTAATTAAGAGAACTGGGTCTTTGGTAACGCAAAAGTTTTATGGCTTCATGTGATTAAAACCTTCTCATCTTCTAAGGAAATTGTGTATCTTCCAGTCCTTTATCTTGCAGGTGATTGCTGCCTTGATACTAAACCACTCCACATGTGAGATCTGGAGGATGTGATGTGAGCTTCATCCCCAGAGCCCTCACAATATGTTCTGTCTGTCGCTCCTTCACAAACCAAGGGATAACCTTACACAATCGAAAAACAGATGTCTACGGAATAAAGACGCAGACCTACTAAAGAATGGACTTGAGGATATGGGGAGGGGGATGGGTAAGCTGGGATGAAGTGAGAGAGTGGCATGGACATATATACACTACCAAATGTAAAATAGACAGCTAGTGGGAAGCAGCTGCATAGTACAAGGAGATCAGCTCGGTGCTTTGTGACCACCTAGAGGGGTGGGATAGGGAGGGTGGGAGGGAGGGAGACACAAGAGGGAAGAGATATGGGGACATATGTATAACTGATTCACTTTGTTATAAAGCAGAAACTAACACACCATTGTAAAGCAATTATACTCCAATAAAGATGTTAAAAAAAAAAACAACACATGTCTAGATATCTCTGAAGGTGTCTACAGAGGGCATACTCTTTCCATGTTAAGAAAACAAAAACTAACAAAATGACCATGTTCAAAGTAAAATTATACTCTCCCATTCATGTTACTCTGAAATAAATTTGAATGCTTAGGGCAAAGCAGCTTGAGAAAAACATCCTAATTGTACTCAGTGTCATTTTTGGCTTCTGAGTTTAACAGGGTAGTCGTGGAAAAACATAGACATAATATGATACTAAATTCAAAATTTGTCTGCCCTATCTCATTTAACTTTCACAATAATCCTATGATGAAAGTTGTATCCTCTGATTTGTAGATAAAGAAACTGAGCTTGGAATGCGTAAACTTCCCAAATACCATGCTGCTTATATATAGTAGAGACAGGACTTGGACCCAGATCTAGCTATTGGGAGTCAACCTTGAATGTCTGCCTCAGCTTACTTACCTATAAAGCTGCATCAATAACACCTAAACTACAGTGTTGTAGAGAGAGTTAAACGACATGATGTATATCAAGTGTTTTCCTCAGCAGAGCCTGTGGCATAATAGGTACTCAGACTTCGTCTTCTCCAAGGCATGGCATTTCGAAATAAAGGTTCTCACTTCAGCACTGATGAGGCAGTTGGGTGAACTCTTCTAAGACCTTTCTCCAAGTAAGTTATCTTTCCAAGGTTCCTGTTATTACTTTCCAAAGGCTTTGTGCTTATGAAGCAGATATGGACTGAAAGGGGTGGGCCGAGCCCTACAGTTGTTCTGCAGCCTTGCTTGTGTTGGGTCAGCAGGCTCATACCTCCATAAAGGGTGAGCACCCTTTCTGGAATCTTGGCAGGAAATGCACCCCCTGCAACTCCCCACCACTCTCTCCAAGAGTCATGGGTGATGAAGATGTTTCCTGCCATTCTGTACAGGACAGAGAGTCACTTAACCTTGCTTTCATTATCAGTGGGATAGCCGGCAATTGGACCTCCGCCCCCTAGAGCGAACGAGCTGCCAGGACTAGCCCTTTGGCATCACCCTGTCTTGGTTGCAAGCAAGCAAACCTGTCACCTTCCTGTTTTATCTACACATGGTGTTTGCTTCCTTTGACGTGGATTCTTACACTTGGGGTGGGAGGGATTTCTCGAAAAACATTTGTTGTATGCCTCTGATTCCCTGTCTCCCCACCCCTTTCTCTTTCCTTTTCAAGGCTCCAGGAATTGCTGAATGGCACGTCCTGAACACCCAACGCTCTTGGTTAAAAATACCCGACCATGTGCTTATCTACATTGGTACTTCCTCTCCAGGGGCCTTACAGACGTTATCTCATTTATCCTTGAAAACACCCCAAGAGATAAGATGTAGTCAAAGAGTGCTCTTTCAGAAAGGTAAGGAAGGCTTTAAGAGGAAAGGTCAGCATTTGAGGTTCTATTCCAAGGCCCAGGAGACAAGCTCAGGTCTTTAACTTCTCAGTTTACAATCCCAGTCACTCTACATTCTACCCCTGCAACCATAGGAGTCCATATAAAACAAGTACAAACCCAAGGATCCAGGCATATAGGAAGAGGCCAGGTTAAGATGGATTTGGAAGCTTCTGTGTGTCTTTGGAAACTTCTTCTGGGTGCCTTTGCTTCCATCGTATCTTTAAAGATTGGAGATCCCCCAGCCCTTAGTCATCCCTTTAAATCACGCTACGTATCCTCCCCAACTGCCTCACCATGGTTTTAGCTCTCACCTGTATAACTCATGGTAACTATCGGTTTTCCCTATCCGTCACCTTCTCTTCTTAGCTGAGTATACAGTAACTACGTACTAGATGTCTTACATGAATTTGTCACATGCACTTCAAAAATGCGTTCCAAGCAGAACATATCATGTTCATCCTCATTCTGTACCTCTTCCTATATTCCCTATTTCGGGACCTAGAAATAATGACCAATCCGAAAAACCTGAGGCTCATGGCAGATTCCACGCCCTGCCCCTGCCCCCCGCGTTACTATCATATGTGAGTGCTTACTGAGCCAGACATCTTCCAGATACCCCTCCATCCAGAATCCCTCCCCGCTTCCAAGCATATGCCCGAGACTGACTTATGCAACATAAACAATAGAGCTCCCGTGACCTCTGGCTGCCAGTTGGGCTTGGCCTTTGGTGAGGACTGGCCAGAGATTGGAAAGAGGCAGGAGAGTGAAGGTACTTTATTTATTTCCCTCCTCCCTCCCCTGTGGGGTCACCATGGACTGACCGTATCCTGGACGTAAGGCCAGATCCCATCACAATTCCCTTTCCACACAGCTCTTTCTGGGTTCTAATAACCATCCCTTCCTGCTGCCCATCAGGCTTGGAGGTAGTAAAGCCTCCTCCACCCCTGATGTTACCAACCTCAGGGCACTGCTCAGTCCCCACTCACACACTCTGTAAATCATGCCTATATTGCCAGAGCTAGCCTGTACCACCTCTTTCCTGATGGGACCCCCAAATACTATACAGTTACCAATTCTATCTTTTCCATCCAACTCAGATGACTGCATTTTAAGCCCTCAATACATCTGACCTGATTGCTATGTTACTTCCACATCTGTCTCCCTATAGGCTTCTATCCACTGGTCAGACGGTCAAAGTGTCTTCTCTAAAATACCCCTGTAATAACATCAGTCTGTGTAAGTCCACCAAGGGCTCTCAGTGCCCTTCACCATTTACTTACCTATCTGTCTGCCTGTCTTTCTAGAGTAAGTCTTTTATCACTCCTTCCAGGGCATCCTACCCTCTATAAATATTTATTTAACAAATGAGTATTAAATGGGACTTGAGGTCTTAAGGGAACTCTAGCTATTTCCTTTTACAATACTATTTTCTATTTAAGAGCAGTTTCTTGTCCTACTGAATGAGTCTCAAGGCTATGGGAGTACAAACACCTGGGACTAATGTAATACCTTTCGATTGTTCAGAACTCTTATCGGTGACAGGTTAGATCATGATGAAAAAGCAAAGGCTCTCAGCTGGATTTCCTGGATTCAATTCCTGATTTATCCACTAGTCCTATGACCTTGGGAAAATTAATTAATATTTTATGCCTCCATTTATTAATGTCGAAAATGAGGATAGTAATATCACCCAGCTCATGGGTTTGCCACAAGGATTAAAGAAATTAACACATACCAACACTCAGAAGAGTGTCTGGCACGTGGTGGGTGCACAATCGATGTTAGCTCTTATTTCTTGACCTAGCCTTGGTTCGCCAACATCATCCTATGGTGTCTGTCTGTTTGTAGTCTGTTTAGCTCACACTTTCATCAAAACAGACCTCTACCTGAAAGCCTTTTAATATCAAAGACCATGACAACCCCTAGCAGCTGTGACCATACGTTCCTCACTTCAAGTTGTCATGTGGCTGCCACTTCCCATAGCCTGTGCTAAAGACATTCTTCATTCACGGCTCAGCAGCAAGGGGAAAAAAGAGTGTGGACACTTAGAGAATGTCTTCCTATTGTATAATTGTGATTCCCTCATGATCTTTCCCAAAGCCAAAAGAATATTTCCTTCGACAACTGAGCCTCTCTCCTCCTCTCTTTCTCCTCCCCTTTTTCTTTTTGAAGAGACTCACTCCTACATCTTCATTCCTTCCAGAGATTCACAGAGAAACGTAAATTTGGAATTTTAAAAGTAAACTTACCAAAGCAAAGCTTTTAAAAACTGATTATAAAATATGTGTTTATAAATACAGTTACACTTTTGGAAAAAGCAGAAAAAAATACCAAGAAAAAAATAGTAAACCACCTTTCTAACATCCTGAAAGCATCACCACTAATAGTTTATAACACTGTTTACAGTCTTTTTTAGATTTATATGTGTTTTTTCATACTTGAGAATATATTCTGTATATGTTTTGCAGCCTGCATTTTCCCATTTAGTCAAATAATCTTCACTGATCCAAACTACGTGTAAAAGTCTTAATGATACCATTAATTGAATTAATTTGATTCAATGGCACCCTAATATTCTACTCTTTTTTACATTGGTATTTTAATTAAATATTCCATTATTAGAAAAGTTATTTCCTACTTTTTAAATTATTACTGTAAAGCTATAATAAACATCTTTGGTTACAATTTTTGTCTGCATTTTTATGAAAGAGTCCCAGGATAAAACTGCTGAGTTGAAGAAGATGAATATTTTAAGGCTTTTGATATACCTTATACAAAATGGTTTGCTAGAAAGTCTATGCCTGTTTACACTGTCACCAGCAGAATATGAAGGTTCAGCTTAGAGTTAGGATACTCTTAGCAAGCTCTAAATTTACATTTTGTTTAGTATCTTCTTATTGAAAGGCAAAGCCTATGGTTTCTTTAATGTATGTTTTAAACAATTATTAAAATAGATATAAAGTGGCTTAATCTCCATTTGAATTTCATATACCTTTTATTTCACCCCAATTTACACAATGCTTTAATTAATTATATATGTCACGCGATATTTAAGGACCAGGTCCTCTGCTGGCACAGTCAACTCTGTGGTCCTGGGGGGCACTCCGAAGACATGCCCATGGTTGAGCCTTCCTGGATCTGGACCACTGTGCTGAGGGCCCTGTGATTAGCACAGCTCAGATCACAGGGTCCAGCAGGCTCCTGGACCAGGAGGCTGTACAGGGAGGGAACCCACCAGCAAAAAAAGCATTCTTCCCCTAGTTACTCAATGAATATTAACTCAGGGCCAATTTCATGGGAGAAACTGTGCTGAGCCCTGGGAAAACCACATCAACAGGAGAAACCTAGCACCTGCCTTCGAAAAACTTACCTCTCAGAGAAAGGGATGACCGTTAAATAATTGAGTATCCAATTAAATGTTTAATCATATTTACAATGAAGTGCGGGGAAACAGAATAATAACGGAGAGACAGAACATTCAATCTGGTGAGTTTACAATGTCTACTTGAGGTACAGTCACATGTCACACCTATCTTTGTACATGGAAATTACCTTTTTACTTATAAACACCTGGTAAGATTAAAAATGCCATTTGATGACAACTCCTCTCCTTTATCCCTCTTTGAGTTTCATGCAATCACACAGGCTCCAAGAACAAATGGAATGCGTGTTAGCCTCCTTAACACGGTCTACCTGTCAGGACAAAAGATGAACTTCCAATGCTCAACATAGATTGCCTGAGCAAAGATGGAAAAAAGAAGGGGGTATCTAAAATACTTTTCTTTCCATAAGTATAGCATCATGACCCTCGATAACATAGCCCATGTAGTGAGGGAGAATTAAAGTCCCCCAAATTTTCTACCCCAGTCATAGCCTATCGTGGTAAGAACTAGGAAATATCCCATGAAACAAATAATCTAGGTCCTTCAGGCAGCATTAAAAATAGCCACTCACTCACCTGCTTGACCAGCAAGTCACAATTCATGCCAGATGAGTGACATGCCACGGAGCAACTAAGCCAGTGGGCCACAATTACTGAGCCTGCAAGCCACAACTACTGAAGCCAGTGCACCTTGAGCCCGTGCGCCATTTATTTTTTGGAGAATAAAACCACCTCTGAGTGATTAAAATTTAGACCAGCTAGTCAAAATGCTTTATCACCTGTTCTTCTAAAACACTGATCAACGGAACAAGTTTTACTAGGGATAACAGTGTAACTGTATTCTGGAGTTCATATCGGCAATATGGTTTATGACCTTGATGCTGGATCACGACATGTCCATGGTATAACTGCTATCAATTGTCTGTTTGTTCAACGATTAAAGTATCACGTGATCTGAGTTCAAAAAAAAAAAGACTCCTACTTTGGTTTATTGCCTTTCCCACAGCCCTTCACCTGTTTGGATTCATTTGCAAGGTTATAGTCTGTAGCTGCATCTCCCTATGTGGCAAATGAGGGTGATATTCTCCTCTATCCATCTCCATCCACCTCACCAAATGGATCGAGGGAGATTAAATCAATGAGCAGGTAGAGGAGTATTGCCTGTTACACTCTATCCCTTCCACAGTGGGCTTCTCAAGCTTCCTTTGGTGCCTATTTGCTTAAAAGGCTGAACCCAAGGCAGAAAATGTGGCCAAAGAGCCCACACTCACGGCTGGTGAGGAATAGCATCCTATGAATCAGGAGCAGCTTCCGGTAAACAGAGCAAAACAGAGATCTTTGACACGTAGGGGCCAGGGAGAAGTTCTCGAAGGAACAATGGGACACACCGTGGACTATTTACAGAATCCGCTGCCCTGTGTTGTGGCTACAGAGTTGCTGGGCAATTTGTATTGTTTGGTTCACAACCCCCAGGCCTCCCTCTGCACCCGCATCACCCCCCAGCTGCCTGCTCAGCTATTGTCATTGATGGAGTCATCCTGGCTTCCCCACCCCCAGCCCCACTGCCCTCCATCATCATTTCCCCTATTGTTCGCAGGGTCTGGCCCTGACCCCTGGGTATTTATAAAGGCCACTTCCCGCTGCATCATTGTGTGTTCGGTGGCCCTCAGCTCCCCACATTTCCTGACAATGAGGCAGGGGGGGCGGGGGGGGGGCTCGGTAACAGCCCGAGTCCAGCTCCTGATTTCCACCATGTCCTGTTTACTGCATTCTGCAAGCATCTCTCTGGCCACTCCTCCAGCAGAGTCCACCGGCACTGATTTATCCCCGCCTGGGCTGCAATCAGTCTAGCAGAGCGCCTACACTAAACCAGCCCAAAGAGCGAAGGGCTTCCGTGTTGTAGGCTGGAACCTTGAAAGGTGTTTCAGTCTCTGGATTAAGTTGCTAAAGTCTCGAGTCAAAATCAAAGATGTTGTGCTTGGAGAGAGACACACACAGCCTATTTCCTTCTGTTTCTTAGTATATGAAACTGGTGACCATTGCAATCTCCATTTTACTCTTTACTCTCCTCTGCAGTTTAGTGTCTGATGGTATGTACTGCCAGAACCATCATAAACTCCAACAAAAAACCCTTCTCTTGTGGATAAACATCAGGGATGGCAAACACATCCTTTACAGGAATATGGCATTTCTCTGTTTTCTAGGATTTGTCTTTGTTTCCTTCTATCCCAGACTTGCTCTCCATAGAAGAATTGTCTCCAATGCAGGATGAGTGAATTTAATCACACACGTTGGTGAAGGGAAAGAGCAGACTTTGTGTATCTGTGACTATCATATTTGAAACTTTTCAGTTCATTGTCTGTTTTCAAACTTAATTCGATGGGGATTTCCTTCCGTTTCCCACAAGCAAGATGAGAACCAAAGCTCAGTCGGTGTGATTAACAAACTTGCACTAGGTCACAAGACAGCTGCAAAGCCCGGGTCCAACCTAGAAACACGATGGTTTATCGCTTTGGTCATTGACTCGTTCTTAATCTTGCCCAAATCCTTTCTTCCCTCTG
Organism: Pseudorca crassidens; assembly: GCF_039906515.1. Classification (NCBI taxonomy): domain Eukaryota; kingdom Metazoa; phylum Chordata; class Mammalia; order Artiodactyla; family Delphinidae; genus Pseudorca; species Pseudorca crassidens. Next base: position 103,982,483 of record NC_090304.1, read on the forward strand.
CGTCTCTACCATCTCCCCATCGCCTCCTCTCACCATTCATTTACCCTCCGGGAACAGGATAGGATACCTCAGGTAATGTCTACCAAAGTACATGACCTCCTCTTGGAAGGATTTGTCATTGAACCCTCTAGGCCCTCAGCTGCTGGAGAAGAGCTTTCAAGGCTCCATCCACTGGGATGAGCCAGCTCCTTGTTAAATGAAGTCCTAACCTGGGCTGGCTTTTTGTAATGTTTGATCTCTCCCACCATGGAGCCCGTCAGGAACTGAGACCTGGGCTGCTCCCTGTTGTTTATTATTGCAGTCAGAGCTCTGCATTAAAAGAGAAACACAGGCAATGGTGACTGGAGCCACCAACACATCAGCCAAGGCTGCCCCTCATGCCTTGACTGTTTGGTTTGGCAAGGCTATGATCTTTTCCTCGCGTCTGGGTACCAACAGCCAGACACTTTTCTCCCAGGGGCCCATCTGGCCACTGTCTTTGTCCCAGTTCACGATGCATTCACATTTCCTCAAGCCCTCAAGCTGAGCACGTATGTGTGTTTGGTCCCGGCTGCATCATTCTCCAGTCGGACGGTCTCCACCCTGCCCCCTCTCCCAGCAAGCATCCTGTTTCATTCCTGGCCCAGCTGCTGCTCCAGACTGTGCAGCTCCCGACAGGCAGTGGGCCAGTCTCGGGACTGGTGACAGAGTGAGTAATGCACAGGGTCAGAGGGCAGCCGCTCCTGGGATTGCATCTCCTTAGATGAGGAGGCCCGCTCACTGTGATCACCCAGTGGAATTAGTTCCCAGAGCTGATGGGCAAGATAAAGCACATTAACGAAATGTGCCCTCTTTGATTTTATGCCACAAGGGCAAGAGCTTGCCTGGAGGACTTGAACCCATCACTGACCCTCTCCTAAGGCTACTGCCACCATGTGATGTCCTTATCAGCACCATAGTCATCATATAACACTAGAGTGTCAAAGCTAGAGGGGGTGCAGTGAACCCTTCTTTAATACATGAGGGAAAGGAGGTCCAGAGGGCTCAAGTGGCCTGCTGGAATCTGCACCCAACCCTCCTGTCCATCCCAGTGACCTCTTCAACTACATTATGTTGCCGTGTCTGGAAAAGGTCTCCGTGGGCAGGAGGGAGAGGTTGGAAGCATGAGCTACAGATATGGGGCTCTCCCTACTTCTCACTTAGCTTCAAAAGAATAAAAAGAATGAACTGCTGGAAATGAGCTCCCCACCCCAACTGACACATCCTTACTTGCAGGTAGGGGAGACAAGGCAGACCACAATCACCAGTCCTGGGGACCAGTTTCCTCTCTACCCTTCCCGTCACTCTAATCCATTCCATATAAAGCTAAAGTCATAGAGCCATGTCAATAAATACTAGAAAGAGGAAAAGAACACACAAAAAAAACACCACCACCATCACCAAATAATGCTTGTGAAACCCACAAATATGTACCTACCTGTGTAGTCACGCCAAAACCACTCAACTCAAACTAGAACGTACAGTCCCTGACATATAAGATATTCATTGATTCATCCAATCAAAGAGTCAGTCATTCCTTCAATCCTTCACTCAACAGAGAGACATATTATGGTTCAGTCTACATTTATGTATAATACACTTTATGCCAGACACTCTACTAAGTGGCAGGGTAATTCTTCTGAGGAATAATACATTGGAGCCTACAGTTTGGTGGGGGTAATAATAGACATATTGAAAACAGTACAGCCTGGTGTGAATATATATATAAATTCACACACACACGTACATAAAATAGCGATGTAAGAAAAGAGCCTAAAATTGCTTGGGATGGATGAGAAGAACGTCAAAAATATCTTCATAGAGGAGATAATACTAGAATGAGTTTTGAATAACGGCAAACTCTGGGGGTGTAGGCTGAGATCTGGGAGGCACAGCAGACAAAGGCATTGCCTGTCAAAGGAGCAGAGGAAAGAGGGGTCTCAAGCTGCTCAGAGAGCCATGCAAGTGCAGCGTAAGAGGAACAGGAGAGGAGAGCGGCTCTCTAGGTGGAGCCCAGATCCCAAGAGGCCTCGAATGCCATGCCAAAGAGCATGCACGTTACCCTCAAGGTACTGGAGCTCCATCAAATAATCGAGTAACAGGAACCCTAGGATTAAGTTTGCAATGAACAAATATTCCAGGTCTCAAGCGAAAAATGAAGTGAGGTGAGACAGGCAGCAAGGAGGCTGCGGAACAGTCCAGATGAGGACTTTCATTCGCTGAATGCTTGACCGGTACCAGCATTGCTGTCAACAAATACTAATGAGAAGCTCCAAGTTCCCAGGCCCTGTTCCAGGCACTGTGGACACAGTGGTCAACTAGAGTCACGGAGTCTTCCTGACAGAGCACTTCCTGAGAACTCACCATACATCAGATGAGTACATTACATGTAATGTGGTACTCAGGCTCAAAAGAAACCACAATGTTGGTTACTATTATTTTTCTAATTTTCCTGATGGGGAAATCGAGGCTTAGAGAAGTTAAATGACTTGCCTAATTCACACAATTACTAACCAGTAAAAAACTGATCTGCACCCAGACAGTTTAATTCCTAAGCTCACAGAGATATTCCCTATTCTATGCTGCCCTTCATGAGAACTCTCAAGGGCTTGAACTTTAAATAGCTTTGTCTTTCAAGATCCTCACAGGCCTTGGGGCTTTTATTTTTATAGACCCTGTCTTATGTTTCGTACTAAAACAACCCTAAATCATACATTGAATGTAGTACATACAGAGCTATATGAATTAAGTTGCAGTAGACTAGATTTAAATAATGTAACACTTTGTAGATATTTAATTAGCATTTATTAATTTTAACTCAGCTCAGATGCAGTCTGACGTAAGAGAAATTGCATGCTATCACAGGAAGCCGAAGACCACTGTTTCTAGTGCCAATTGGTGGAGTTAGGGAATGCTTCTTTGGAGATGTGAACAGGGTTTGGAAGCATGAAGAGGAATACGTCAGACAGAGAAAGACGGCAATCAGTCCAAGAAGAGTCCAGGAAGGCTGTGACATGTGTGTAAAGAGAAAAGTATGAGAAAGTATGGTGGATCTGGGAAACTTCAGGAAGACACTTAGACTCTATGGAAATAGCTATCATTCCAAACGATTATTTCTAAGCAACAAGAAATGCAGCTTACTTATACGGAGTTTTGTTCTTGAAGCCAAAAGTGCCAGAATAAAGCAGCCAAGTGAGAGGGTTCTGCTCCAAGCAACACGCTTCAGGGTATGTCATTCAGGGGTGCCCACATTGAATAGGCTTCAGGGGGCTTCCCTGGTGGCGCAGCGGTTGAGAGTCCGCCTGCCGGTGCAGGGGACACGGGTTCATGCCCCGGTCCGGGAAGATCCCACGTGCCGCAGAGCAGCTGGGCCCGTGAGCCATGGCCGCTGAGCCTGCGCGTCCGGAGCCTGTGCTCCGCAACGGGAGAGGCCACAGCAGTGAGAGGCCCGCGTACCGCAAAAAAAAAAAAAAAGCCTTCAAAGTCTGAAGCACATTTTTCTGAATCTCCTAAATATTCGTTCATTTTTATCCTGTTAGGTATGAATTTGATTTCTGGAGGCAGCATAAATCTCAGTTAGAGCCCAGCGTGAAGAATACTAATAGCAATAATGCAGGGCGAACAATTTTTGTTCGACAGAGAAACAAGAATTGCAATTAAAATTTTGCTGAGTGCTTTCTGTGTTCCAGGTACCATACAAAATGACTTTTCTCCTTCAAAAAATTCTGTGAAAGAAATAAATTACTTTGATTTCTACCTTATTAATGAGAAAAAGAAGCTTGAGAGGTTAAGAACTTGCCCCAGGTCATATAAAAATCCTGAATCATAAGTAAGTGTGAATCCAGGACCTGAGCTCTATACTTTTATGCTGTTCTATTCCTCTGCAATTCAAGATTTTAAAATGATGTCTCATCACGTAGGCCTGCAGCAGGGCCACCATATAACCTTCCTACAAATTAAGCTTTCTAACTACTGGAGGCCCCACGTCATAATACGTCAAACATATGATAGTGTACCTACATCTTACATAACTAGGGCTTATAGATCATCTCTGTGTTGAATCGCTATACATTATTTGGCATAATAATTAAGCCATTTATTATTTTTACTTATACTTTTATTTTTTCATTTGGGGACCAGGAACTTTTTTCTAGTCTTAAATATTATCTTTTAGGGCCTTAAAAAACTTGTAGACTCCAGGGATACTATAACGGTGATACCCTCTCTGTAGTTTTTCCCAAGGAGTGGCCCCAGAAAAGTTTAGAATCCCATAGTTGGAATAAGTACATAGTCTCCCAAAATGAATACTGTACTTTGAAAAACAACCTGTAGCTCCATTATTTAAAAGCCGCAGAATTCAGAGGTAGGATATCTCACACTGAGAGGAAATGCTGAGGCAAGTCCCTGGTAATTGTCTTGCTTGAGTTTCCTCGCCTTGGCTCTGTTGCCTGAAACCCCATCCAATGTGTTCTTTTAGTTCATCTAAAGCCATTCGGAAAGCAGACAGAATCGCCCTATCGCTCTGAATTATTCATGGGCAGAGCCTAGCGCACCCATCTCCCAAATCACACTTTAGTTTTAAGATTTATACATTTTACCCCCCTACCTCCGCCCCCCCCCCGCCCGCCGCCCCCCGTGTATTTTTAGGAGCAGGGCAAGCCTGTTCTGCGGCTTCGTTTATTTGCTTTTGAAAATGGAAAGAGATTTCCCTAAGCACTGGAAAGAATGTGAGCTGGGAAAGAGAACACCAGAAGAGAAACAAAACTTCAGACGAAGTGTAAAGGAAGGAAGTGGAACCAGAGACCAGATGAATTCTGCTCTCCTACTTTCAACCTGAGACTCCTCCTGGAGCTGTGGATTCCCCGGGCTGCAGGGCCTCCAGCCTGGATCCATGTGCGCATTTGCATTTCAAAAGGAAACACGGACTGCAGGGGTCCTCAGCGAGAGAGGAGCTACGCTGGGAAGAGAATGATGGGGGGCTCCTGGTCACACACTTACAAATAACTCTAGGCTCGAGAAGCTCAGACCGCATTTTTCTCATCCGCAATTACAAATCATCTATTGACCAACCCATCAAGCCATCCCTCCCTTGCACTGTCACACATCCCCTTTAGGAAATACATTTCAGGACTGCTGGGCATAGTCCATGAACAGAGCTAAAGTAAAACATCTCAGAAGACACAGCTCTATTCTACCTTTCAGGTCTCTAAAGGAAAACGAGTGGCTTCCGAGGCCGCCAGGAAGAGAAAGATCTTCCCTCTGCTGTTTACACGCTTGGGATGTTGGAAACAAAGAAGGAATCTATTTTCTGAACACAGAAATCTTCTGAAACCTTTCCTCCCCTCCAACTGGAGCTGAACCCATTCACAGTAAGAATGGCAAAAGTTGGAGAAGAAGCAGGAAACAGGCTAGAGTCAAGAAACCAGGCCACTGAGAACACCACTCAGACAGCCTCTTCTGAACACGGCTCCCTTTGGGAGAACGCACTGATGGGTGGTGGAAGCATCGGCACAGCGGCTGCGTGTTGAGGTGGAAGGTGAGTGAGCCGTGCACAGCCTCTAAGGAAAATCTACATCCATCAGGTGGCATTCCCTCTGAGGGTCAAAAAATCAACTTCAAAATAGCCTCTGCAATCAAGCTGCCTGGGTGGAGCATCCCCTGTCCACTCCAGGAAGTTCCCTCCAAAGCTATTCATTAGGTTGGAGCTGTGCAAATAACGTCTCCCACTTGCTCGTAACCCTCCCAGGCTGAGAGTCCAGGCGATGTGTCCAGGTGGGACCGTCAGGCCATGTTTTGGGCTGGCAGCTCAGGCATTACCATAGAAATGGGAGGCTTTATTTATTTTACAAAAAAAGAACAAAACACCAGACAGCTGTTCTTTAGACAAAAGGATCAGGTCATCGGAGCCCCTCCGTGCCCAGGTGACAAGTCCAGCCTTTCCTGGGCCTCTCTACCACCGTCTGGAGGAGGTGAGCCCAGTAGGCTGCTCTCGGCCAGGCCGTCTGATGCCGAGAATGTGTCACTGAGAAGCTGCCCTTGCAGATGTTTCCTGGGCTGAGCCCCAGCGAGGCTGAAAGCAAAGGTGTCGGCAACAGGAGGCAACCCTGAACTCTGCAGCCTGGTGGTCTTCACTGAACATGCAGGCCAGGTGCAGGGGAGACAAAACGTGCCCTGAAAGGCTGTTGTTGCTTTGCTGAATAAAAAGACTTGGAGATTGAAAAGAAATACCACCTTTACGGTTGACAACGGACTGCACCATTTTGATGACTGGCTCTGAGAGCTTGGGGAAAGCAAAGTACAATATGCCTTCTCCTGGTGTCCATTATTCAGGATCCAAACTCCTGTTCTACCTTCTGCAGGAAGCTTCTTCCTGTTACTCCAGTTTACACAGAACTCGCTTTTTTCTGAATTTCAACAGCATTTGAAACAATAGTAGTAGAAACTGCTAACTAAAGCTTCCTGAGTATCCACTCTACACCAGGCATTATTCTAAATATTCCACATAAATGAATATAACTACGCCTCCCAACAACCTCAAGAGATAAATATTAATATTATCCTTTTTTTTTTTTTTTTTTTTTTTTTTTTTGCGGCACACAGGCCTTTCACTGCTGTGGCCTCTCCCGTGGTGGAGCACAGGCTCCGGACGCACAGGCTCAGCGGCCATGGTTCACGGGCCCAGCCGCTCCATGGCATGTGGGATCTTCCCGGACCGGGGCACGGACCCGTGTACCCCGCATCAGCAGGCAGACTCTCAACCACTGTGCCACCAGGGAAGCCCCAATACTATCCTCATTTTATGGGTCTTGATTCTGAGGTACAGAGAGATTAAATAACATTATCTAAAGGTCACGCAGCTAGTATATGTCTGGATTTGAACCCAGATGTCTGACTACAGAGCCCTGATCCACCCACTTCACTTACTATCTCCCGTTAATTAATTGACTAAAGCATTCTCTCTTTTATTTTTTAATTCACCAAATATTCTGGAATATCCAACATGGCAAGATATTTGGCTAGACACCATGTGAGAAATGAAGATGGACATGGAACATTCTGAAGCATGTACTCAAGGTCCTTACACTCTGCAAGGGCATGTGATATATGCCCAAATCAGGACATGGTGAGGACAGGTGAGACCCACATCACAAGGAATGGCTATCACAGGAGATCTGTTATAGGCCTTGTGAAGAACCCAACACTTATGCTGAGACTTGAGGAAAATAAAGCCAAAAGAGAAAGCATTTCTGACAGGAACATGTTCAAGCATAGCACAGCATTATGCATGTTTGTAGAGAGCAACTTTCTAGACTGATACATGTGCCATACGTATGAACGGAACCGTGAGTGATAAGGACAAAACTGATAGGTTATGGCCAAACAATGAATATTACTTAGTTTAGGGTTTATTTGTAGCCAAAAGGAAGTCAGTAAAGGTATTTGAGCAAAAGAATGATTCAACAAAATTGTGCTTTGGAAAGAGTAATATGCAGTGGGCATGATGATTGAGATGAAATAGAGAGAAAAAAATGGGGCACCAATTGAGTGACTATCACAGAGCCGGCAGGAGATAAGTCAACCCAGAATGAGATGGTGATAGGAGTGGAGAAGAAGTGATGGGGAACACACAGGGGAGGCTGAATTAAAGGACCTGTTGACATGTTGCATGTATGGGCCCATGGAGGTGGACGGTACTCAACTAGGGAGCTGGGAAATACTGTGCTATTAAGAGAATGAGAAAAGTTATAAAGATGATCTGGTTGGTGGAGGAGAGAGGAAAATATATGTGCATAGTCTCAGAGAGTTTGAGCTCGAGATACATGTAAGTATGAAAAGCAGAAAGTTGAAAATCTTAGACCACAGCTTAGGAGAGATTTCAAATGTCCTGAAAGAGACTAAAGCGTCATCCACATAATGGTGGCAGTTATGATGGGAGACAAAGGTGAAACTGACATGGAAAAGGGTCCAAAAATTGCAGCAGTTTTTTTTTATCATAGAAAGGAAAATAATGCCGGATCTAAGCTCCCTGAAGGCATCACATTTCCCTGTTGTGTACCCAATGCCTTAGATCACAGCTTGGTAGAAAACAGGCACAAAATAGATATCTGTGGAAGGAATAAAGCTTTGTAGACTCAGGGCAAATTAGAAGAATAATCTATTTAGACAGCTGCAAAACCTTTAAATTCTGCCCTGTACAACATTCTAGTAGTAAAACTAAGCTAATGTGTGTGTTTTGTTTTGTTTTTTTTTCAGAAAAAGTATTAGGAGAATTCATATTAGATCTAGAATCTCCCCTTATGGGGATAGCATCAGAATTCAGAGTTACGGGAGTTTCCAGTCCACACAACCACAGAACTGAAAATCAACGTGCTTCAGGTGTGTTTTTCTCCTCTTAAGCCCTTAGTGATTTTCAGCTCTAAAACATCAGGGTTCCACATCCCATCTATAAAGTGGGGACAGAATTCCCAGCTTCAACCTGGCAAAGGAACACCTTTTCAGACTCCTGGCAGAGAATTTTAGATATCGTTCTCGATGACAGAGTCATCATTAGATAATGTATTTGATATTTTGTGTAATCCATTTTATCTCAGGAATCGTTCCTAAGAATTGCTTGGCCTGGTTTACAGATTAAAGAGGGTGGATTCTGAATCAGAGCGCCAGCCAGGTTTCCCAAATCAAAGAAAATTCAGTAGGAAGATTGTGTGTACATTTGAGATGGGTGGGTATTCAACGGTGGCCAAGATCACACTGTAAGCAGTGCATAGCTCCAGTCACGGAATTTCTGCCTTAATTTTCAGGTCAGTTCTCTAAGATATATCTGGGGCAACATGATGACTGTGCAGTGGTTTTTCTCTGGTGGTTCTTTGTAGATCGAGGGATGTTTCAGGAGATAAACAAGGAGACAAACAAGTGTTACCACAGATACCTGAATTTGTTTTTTCTCATCAGAAAGATACTCACCTCACACTGGTTCTTTTTCTCTCACTGGTCCCTACCAAAGGCACTGACATGCATGCTCACCTAATTCTCAAATCAAACTTCTGAAAATTTAAAATTAAAAAGATTTAATTCACCACTTCATTGCACCATTTTGTCTCTTTCTGTTCTTGTCTTTACATTTCCTGTTTCCCTGCAGAGTAGATGATGAAGTTGCCTCACCTCAGCCTTATCTGCCAGGGGAAATGTTGAAATTTGCTATTTTGGTGGACCTAACGCTTCAGATGTAGATTAGTTTCATTGGTCTTCTTCTTCAGACCCAAAGGGAGATCAAAAGCCTTAACTAGATCACCCAGCAATTGGGGAGCTGTGGCAGGGAATATAATTCATAGTTACTGCATCCTACGCACACAAAATATGGGAAAATGAAAGATCGCCACCTCATTATCCTCAACTCCAGTAAGTCACTAGCTTAAAAGGTTAGAAATAATTATAATGAGAAGAATTTTTTAAACAAGGTTAAAGTGTGAAGGTGGAATTGGGTTTATTGTGTTTTCATAATATTTAGATGGGGAGAGGAAAAAGGGATGGTCCAGTAATCTACCCTGAGTCCAATTTAACCAAAATGTCCACACTTCTACCAGACCATTTCTCGTCTTCTCTACCAGGCATGAGAAACACACAAACCAGAAGTATGGAGTCGGCCTGAATACCCTGCCCCCTTTCCTTGTCCTTCATATCTCATCAATTTTTTCACCCAATGTTCCCATGTTCGGTTTTAAGTTTACTTCCCGAAAACACACACACACACACACACACACACACACACACACACACACACATACATACACACACACACTATCCATCTATCATGTCAAAACTATGGACACCGAAGGGGAATTCTGACCCAGAGAAAGGGTATTTTATATATTTAGAGTGTTGTTACAATTACATAATAAAGAATAACAGTTTGTATGTTTTCAACTTGATGTTTTCATTACAGACACCCACGCCTACGAGTAAATGAAAAGTGAACCTGTTTTTCCACGAAGATGTTTGGAATTCTTTCGACTTGCATTTTGCATTGGAGACACAGGTTCAATCCACACTTTGGGGTGAAGACCCCCATAATCAAGTTGTGGAATCTCATTTGAACTGACAACCAAGAATCCTACCCAAGGAAAAGACAAATTCGAATTTTCTCCTTGTTCTTCAGGACTGATGAAGGTAAAGAACCCACACAGCATAACTTATGTTTCCTACATAGTAAATATTCCAGAGCTACACTGAAATCCAGTGTTGGGCTGCTTCCAGTTTATGGGGAGGAACCACCAATGGCAAGAAAGAGCACTACCCAATTCATAGCCCATTTCCAGGTGTGGCGCAAATGGTCTTGTGTCCACACCCACGTGTACTCTCACACTGTCAATTGAGAGTGGTGAGTCAGGAGCTATAACTTAGCGGCCAACTTGCCAGCAAGAATGACGCTCTCAGAAACTCAGCAGCTTTTATTGGTACAGAAGTTTTAGCCTTACAGGCCATGGGTTGGTCGGAGACAGAAGCAAGCCCTGTTGTTGTCTCAGGATCCTTAATGCAAGAGCGGTTCACCATGGAAAATGCATTTATGACAGAGCTGTAAGAGAATGTGACATCACCCCTGCACCTGAACCTCTATGCCTGGAAACACCAGGCCACACAGAACAGGCTTTTGTCAACATGTGAAGGCCTCTGTTCATTTGAAGAAGAGCCTCAGGATCTTGGAAGAGTGGGCAGAGCCTGAGAGAATGGTAAAATCTACCTGTCACTTTTGAATTCTCAGAATACAATTATAAATGCCCTCGGGGCTTATGGGACAAAATGTGTGTAAGTTAATGACTGTATTGCTTGTGGATCTAAAGCAAAGCACACGAATCAGACCTCATCCATGTGTGTGCTAATGAGGCTCGGACGCATTTCCCTAGAATCTGCACAGCCTCAGAGCTGAAGAGGTCATCACCAAGCCAGGAATGACGCTGTATGGTAGTGTGCAAACAGCACTCATCTTAAACTTAGAAGACAAAGGTTGGGACTCCCACTTTACCACTATCCACAAGCCATTTTCCCCTTCTGTACTCACTTTCCTATGGATAGAGAGGATTAAATTTGTCAACTTTCAAAATTCTTTCTGGTGTGGAATTTTGTAGCCCTAAGTCACTAAGTCCAGCCATGCTAGTAACGCTACAATATTCTAGGCTAGTGGACTCCTATGTTTGCTTCTCCATCCTCAAGAGAAACTGACTGTAATCCAAGTCTTTTCCATTTTTTTAATTCTGTTTTTATTTATTCAACCATCTCCATTCAGCAAATATTTAGTCAAATGCAAGGCACTGTGCTAGATATTTTGTACCCAGCTAAAAATTCTCCAAAGCCTGGCATATATGTTATTTTCTTTGTTCTCATAATAACCTCGTGAGTGTAGGCAAGTCAGACATGCCTATTTCCACTTTAATAATGAGAATATTACTAGGAACTGGTGAGATTAAATGATTTAGCAATGATTATATGTCTAAAAATTATGAGAGATGGGGGCAGTAACCACATCTTTTGTCTCTTGGACTAATTTCTGATCCAATATTCCAAACATTCTCAACAGAAAAATATTTTGCACTCTTAACTGAACATTATTCAATATAGAACACCCTCCAAAAACTCTCAGTTGAGAGTATGAGTCAGGAGCTATAACTTTGCAGTCAACTTGTCAACAAGAATGATGCTTTTAGAAATTCAGCAGATTTTATTAGCACAGAAGTTGAAAATATCTATTTTATCTTCACAAAAACCCCACAAAGCTCTATGATATGGCTCAACCAACATGACCAAACCTGAGGTAAAGACTTGAGACAGTGTTATGGTAAACTCAGCTACTGTCAGCCACAAACTCAGCTGAATTCCCACAGGCTGAAAATGAAGACTATCAATCATTTAGTTTCTAAAATATGTCAGGCAGCCACTGTGCTATTTTCTCTTTTTTGAAACATTGAATTATAGTCGATTTACAATGCTGTATTAGTTTCAGGTATGAGCAAAGTGACACAGTTATACATACATATGTCTACTTTTTTCAGATTCTTTGCCCTTATAAGTTGTTACAAAACATTGAGTATAGGTCCCTGTTCCAGTAGGACCTTCTTGGTCACCTATTTTATATATAGTAGTGTGTATGTGTTAATCCCAACCTCTTAATTTATCCCTCCCCACCCTTCCCCCTTTTGTAACCGTAAGTTTGTTTTCTATGTCTTAACATATATCTTTTTTAATGCCTACAATAACCCTGCGAAGGAGGTTTTATCATTTGACAGATGAGAAAAAAATCGAGGTTCAGTTAATCAATATGCACAAGGTCACAGAGTTAATAACTGACGGGAATAAAACTCAAACACAGGAAGGGCTGGCTGCAAAATCCAAGCTCTTCCCAGAGTTTGTAGGGAGATGCTATGATTCCAAATTGAGCAATTCGTTTGACAGCTATCCTTCAAGAGGCAATGATTCTACAGATATAGAGAACAGACCTGTGGTTGTCAAGGGGAAGAGGGAGGCGGAGGGATGAACTGGGAATTTGGGATTGGCAGATGCAAACTATTACATATAGGATGAATAAACAACAAGGTCCTACTTTACAGCACAGGGAACTATATTCAATATCCTGTGATAAACCAGAATGGAAAAGAATATATATGTATAACTGAATCACTTTGCCATACAGCAGAAATTAACACAACATTGTACATCAACTTTACCTCAATCAAATAAATTTTAAAAAAGAAAATAATAACAGTTAACCTCAAAAAAAAGAGGCAGTGATCTGAAGAGGTACCTAACTATGTTACATCTGGATTGGAAGTATGAAGAGGTGAAATTTGGGGAAGAAGCACATTCAGAAATAGGATAATCAAACAAGTTGGGTGATGAGAACTCAAGGATAAGTAAATCCTTACCGCAGTCTTGTAGAAAGAAGCTATCCAGCTAGCAGTGGTCGGTATCCTTCCTTAAATGTATCACACAGCCTCCTATACTGGCAAACTCTTCTTCAGCAAAATGGTACCAACCAACTACATTTTCAAGAGTTCAGTACTTGAGGCTAGAAGTTTCCTAGCTGTGTTAGTCAGGATGATTAAGTTATACTGTAGGAAGAAATTAACCCTCAAAGTCTCAGTAGCCCAACCACAAAGTTTTATTTCTAACTGCGTGAAGTCTGCTGCAGGTCCAGTGTCCCTCCAGGACAACTCTCCCCCAAGAGGTAGTTCAGGCTCCAACCTATTTCTCCAACTTCTATAGCACACATGACCTCCAGGTTGCCAGAGCAAAGAAAGAGGAAGCCACAGGGTCAAGTGCTGTCCCTTAAGTGCTTCAACCCAGAGGTCACATATGCAACTTCTGCTCACAGCCCATTTTTCAGAACTAGTCACATGACCTCACCTGGCAAAAGGGGGTTGAGATATTTGGGGAGCACATGTGTTTTCTGGAAGCTGTAAATATCTCTGCCAAAGTACTTTTCAAGGCCAGTAAACCTCATCTTCGGCCATAAGGAAAAATGGATTTTTTTCCTTCATTTTTTTTCCCCTTCACCCTTTACCATTCTCTAGCCCTGGAAGGCTGAACCATGCACACTGCGTCAAATGCTCACCTGTCCTGTGACTTCTTCTTGTGTCTGACCAATAGGGAGCACCTGAAAGAGAGGAGAGTGAGGTCAAGAGAACGATTCCTTTTTATTTCTGTGGCATCAACAGGAGTGGGGCTGAGGTTCTACCATTCTCCACTTCAGCTCTGTGTGTCTGGGTTCCAGAACACACTCCCACCCCTCATCTCTTTGGGGAGGACAAAAACCTACTCTCATGAAGCTGAAAGTATTATAACATTTCTTTTGCTTTCCCCACACTCTGCCTACATCTTTATGAGCTGTCTCTCTGCTCAACTCTAGCTGCCCAATTCAAGTACTCCTTTGGTTTCCTGCCGAGATCCTGACTGATACAAGGAAACTCTGAGAAAGGATTATACATTTTAACTCTTGAGAAGGACCTTTAGTACGCTTTATCATACTTATCACTTGAATTAGATGTTTGTTAACCTTTAATAGAATCTACTTATAATAACCACATAAATTGGTGTTCTTTCTCCATTTCCATCCATCCTCACCATCATCAGAAAAATCGGGGTTTTTTTTTCATCTACGTGTGTCTTTATAAATCTTCGAGTGGCTTCCCATTACCATAGAAATACACCAATGATGTCCATCTGCATTGATGAATGTGACCTTCTTTACTCAGTCTTCCAACTTAAATAGTAATCTCTTCTGGAATCACCCTCACAGACACATCCAGAAATAATGTTTTACCAGCTACCCGGGCATTTCTAAGCCCAGTCAAGTTGGTACATAAAATGAACTACCACAGACCCACACCTTGTCAGCTTGGCATCAATACTTATCTCCTTAAACCATACTTACTCGCCAAATAAAGACAGTAACAAGGTCACAATTCTGCCTAACATGAGGCAACTATCCTGTACACAACTAAAAGCACACGGATCTCTTCCCCAGAAGAGGCCAACTACTTGAATGGCATTTACTTTTCCTTAATATCTCAAAACTTAAGTATTATGGTGTAAAATTAACAGCATTTAAATATAAAGTCATCTTTATATAAAAAATGAGAGGAAAGAAAATACATTTGCGTAATATACGTGTGTGTATATATATACACACAGACAAACACATTGATAACAAAATAAGAGGAAATACTCATGACCATTACAATCTTCATTTGTGTAGTTGGTCTCATGCTCCTAACTTGTATGTATAACTCTCTTCTTCTTCTACCCATTCTGTATGGCCTTTTGCCTTTAACAAGCACTTCAGCTGGTCATGGTTCTCTACCTGGTGGGGTGACCCAGACCTTCATTCCTGAAGGGTGTGGGCCATTAGTAGTCCTGCCTGGATTGGGTTGTCACAGTTTTTCATTGGCCTTAGTCACAGGGCTTGGTGAGCCCTATGGCTTATTCCAGGCATACTCTTCCTTCCCCCCATTGTAAGTAGCTGTCCAATTTCCCCCAGTAGTCTGGATCAAGCACCCCAGCCAACTCCTTCCTTTTTCTGTTGATTCAGAAGGATGAGGAACCCAAAGTGGCCGGGGGGGCGTCTTAACTTCTAGTTCAATGGAATCACTGTTGTGTCTCCTGGTGAAAGCATTCCTCTCTGGAACTAAGACCTCTAGGCCAGCAGGGCATAAAGTCATAAGAACAAGAAACTAAAATTTGGCTAGTGGGTCACTAAGGATAATAGTACATGGTGTCCCTCCCATTTCAACCCTTCAGTTCCTAGACTGGTGAATTCTGGCTATTAGAGAAACAGCCCCAGATACTGCACACTGTTATCAGAGCACACTCTGTTATATCTTATGATGGATTTAGCTGTTTTCATGTATGTTTGTCCTCATTAGATTTGAAAAAAAAAAAAAAAGTGAACACAAGAATTTCATTTTAAGCATCTTTTAATCTCCTTTGATACTTACACGTGCCTGGAACACCTTAAGTGTTAAGTAATGGAATACTGAGTGAATGGGTGTCTACAGCAGGAGAAAGTATCCACTGCTCCCATAATCAAAAGGTTACGTGGAGGGAGAAGGGGAACTGGAGGGAGGTGGTCAAAAGTTACAAACTTCCAGTTATAAGATAAATAAATACTAGGGATATAATGTACAACATGATGACCATAGTTAACTTGCTGTATGATATGGAGGAAAGTTGTTTAGAGAGTAGACTCTAAGAGTTCTCATTACGAGGAGAACTTTTTCTTCTTTTTTTTTTTATTGTATCTACGTGAGATGATGGAGGTTAACTAAACCTATAGTAATCATTTTACAATACATGTAAATCAAACCATTAGGCTGCACATCTTAAACTTATACAGTGATGCATGTCAGTTATTTGTCAATAAAACTGGGAAAGTGAAAGGAACATGCTCGTGGGTCCTAAAGGTGCATGAAGAAACTGATGTCATTTGTTCAGGAATCTAAGGGAGGGACAGAGAAAAAGGTAGAAATTTTATGTCTTCAGCACATAATGTTGCCTGTGTGAAACCAATAACCAGCTCTTCCCATCTACATCAAGGAGACAACAGAAGCCTATATTTGCACAGAAGCAAAAATAATGTATATTAATGTTGTGAAATAACCCCAAGACATTGTGGAGTGGTGTGAGCTGGAATCCATCAGTTAGGGAACAGTGGGTGACACTGGGGGATGTTCCAATATGTTTAAGCACGCATCACATTGTTTCCGTTATTAGCTTCACCAATAATAACCACGCTAAAAAAAAAAAAAAAAAAAAAAAAAACCACAAGAGTGGTAAAAAGGGCTTTCCTGGTGGCGCAGTGGTTGAGAGTCCGCCTGCTGATGCAGTGGACATGGGTTCATGCCCCGGTGCGGGAAGATCCCACATGCCGCGGAGCAGCTGGGCCCGTGAGCCATGGCCGCTGAGCCTGCGCGTCCGGAGCCTGTGCTCCGCAACGGAAGAGGCCACAACAGTGAGAGGCCCGCGTACTGCAAAAACTAATAATAATAATAACCACACTATTTTCCCTCCATGGAAATAGTTTTTTAGGGCTTTTGATGCACTTTCACATCCACTTCTTCCTTTAAATGAGAACAATCTCATACCTTAAGTAACTTGTTCTGATGTGGGGAAACAAATAGAAAATATCATAAAAATAAGATCTCAACCAAGTGCTCTCTGGCTTAAAACAGTTCATGTAATAGAAAATGGGCAGTGGGCATAATTTGGAGCCTCTTGTCTATTCCACTTTTGATTTATTTGTGGCAGTGAAAGGCACTCATCTTCTGAACAAAAAAATATTTGGGGCAAGTTGAATACAGAAAAAAATTGCAAACACCTCTTCTTTGCTTCAGCCAATTCAGTTGAAGCCAAAGGAATAAAACGTTCCTGAGGGAAAAACCAATACACACAATATGGAGGATGTAGATTATTAATAAAGTCACTTACCTGGTTCAGATTTGAATTCATTTAAAACTTTCTTATTTTTCCCACTGAAAATCCATTTGTCAAAAATTATTTTTCTCCTTTCTCCTTCCCAATGACTATACCCAGGTTAAAAGGAATAAATAGATAAGAGAAAGGTGCTGTGGATCATGTAACAGGATAAAACCTTGAGCTATCACCTAGGGTTGTTTTCCATTGTTCTCTCTTGTACTCATCACCTTATGCACTTTCCGCTTTTTTTTTTTTAACTACCATTCTACCAGTAGTAATAATTTTATACATTATTCTGCAGAAAGCAGTTGATTCAGCCCAAATCTAAGGGTCAAATTCACGGCCTTAAATTTGAAAATCTGCCCTGAAAATCCCTATCCATGATAAAAGTATCGAAAGTCAAAGCTTTTGAACACATAAACCAACGTTTTGAGAGGCAGGAGAAAAAAACAGAAAAGAGTCCATCATGATCTAATAACAATTTTCCCACTCAAAGGAAGATAAAATCTGACCCCAGGTAAGAAGAGATGAATCAGAGAAGTGTGACTGGAATTTCAGTACCTCTCTGATAAAGAACTTCACAATTTGCAAAAACGTCCAGGGAGAGATGAAGAGACCAGAATCCCCAGGGGAAACTTCAAATCCATCTGCTAGAGGTAATGACGGGACAATCCAGAGCAGACGGAATGACTGCCTAGCTTCCCAATGCTATAGCCCTGGGGAGCTGCAAGACTTAAGAAACACACTATTGACACGTGAGCTATAAATTAGCCATTACTGTCAGTCAATGACAGCTCCATATACAGGGCCCAAAGCAAGCCTAAACCCAACGAACAGAAGTGGCGGTTATCTAGAGAGTTCATGAAGTCCCCACCCCACCCTGAAGATTCCACCCATCCTTCCCTTTGCCCAACAACTAGACTTCCCTGGCAGTTAGCTAGTTCAAAGCCCTCTCTCCACATGGACACATTTTATCAGAGAATCCATGAAGCAGCAACTATCTTCAGCAGCGGGAACCCAGAAACATCTGGGTTGCATCTCGAGCTGTCTGTCTTGCTAACTTATTAATAACAGAGGGGGATAACTAAAAAAACTGGAGAAAAAGGTTATCAGCTCCTCTTCTTTCCTTCCTAGCATCTTTCCGATGGCCTTGATTGATGCCACATTGCCTGGCAAGGAATGGAAGTGCTATTTTTAGTTGGCTCTTAATCTGAGGGACTTTTATTTCTGCTTGTGAACCTTTATGAATATTTAAGAGAAAGGAAAAGCATGAATGGAGGAACATGTGGTCTCACAGATATCCATCAAAGCTGTCTGTAGAATCATAGATACGTATGTGTGTGGAGATGGAGAGCTGTCTGGAGGTACAGAACTGCGTGTGGATGAATAAAAGAAAACTCTCAAAGCCTTGGAGAGAACTTCAAAGTTAAGAGGAAATCAAGGCTAATAAGGTGCATACTTTGGGCTCCTTATTCAGCTGCCTCCACCACCTTCAGTCATAGACCAGGCGTGCTTACCTACTTCCTCCTGAGAAAGGTGAAAGCCTGAGTGTGAGAGGAGGTCAAAGCGTTGGGTTCAAGTTTGAGTTTGCAAATAAAAACCAAAATTGAAGTGTTGCACGGACACATAAACATTACGTGTTTGCGTGGACGAGCGAAGCATTTCACCCACTGAGTCTCAGGATCCCCGCATGTAAAATGAGGGTAGGGCTAACTTCCAAATCTAAATTTGTGCTTGTAAAGAAGTCTTCTTCCTTCTCATGACCTTTATCCAAATTGTTCCCTTCATTTCAGAGAAATCTCAAATGTCCTGCCTTTTGTTTTCTTGTACGGCACATTGAAAAGTCAAATCAACAGGCATTTCCTGAGTGTCTGCTACCCAAAAAAAAAAAACAGTCTTGGCCTGTGGTAGAAAGGAAACTCAGGGAAGGATGGTGTTCTCTGGTAGAAGAATTAATGGGCAAGGTTCTCTTCAGGTCCCTCAGGTACAAGTTCAAAAGGCAGCGGCTTCCTTCCAGAGAGAACGTCCATCATATTCTTTTCCTCAGGGGAAGAGCTCTAGTGGATCCAAGTTTTAATCAAGATCCCAGCCATCGTTTCCATCTCAGCAAAACCACCAATTACATACCTTCAGGGCCAGAAGGGAGAGTCAGGCCAGCCACACATCCATCCCATGAATTGTTCAATACTATTGACTGAGCACCTACTAAGCTAAGTACTGACTGTAACATCAAAGGAGCAGCAGTCACAATTGCCGCTGTTGTGGAAGTTACAATCCAGTTAGGAATACAGGCTTTAAGAAATCATTACAAACTTGAGAGGCACACACAGAGTGCCACGGCATGGAAGCACATAAAAGGGGTTCTAACCATTGGCCACAGGCAATTCTTCAAAAGCATCACAAGTATCTGAAACCAGCCCAGGAAATTCCTCCAGACTTGCCATCCTCTCCTATAGCTACTTTGATCTTCCTGTCGGTCCTGATGCCTTAGTTTTGCGTCTTGGACCCCTTCTTTCATCCACTCCGTGGTCATGTATTCTGGCTGCGGACCAGCCACTGTGGTTCTCACCTGTCATTCCTTGAAGATGCTGGTGCCAGCATCTACCTCTCCACAGTTCAGGTGAGTGCTAGCATAACCGTATACCCTGCTGCTCCACCAGCCCCAGCTCTGTAACACCACCAGTCTCAGCCACTTGACCTCCCAGCCCTGAGTCACCCATGGAAGAAGGCGGCACAGCAGTGAAGAACCTGTAAGTGGTGAAACGAAGGGTGTGGACTCGACCCCTGGGGCAGAGTGAGGATCGGCTTTTAATGCCTGACTCAGACTTGGTACAAAACTCTCTGCTCACGTGGACAGAATGTCAATAACTTTCTGTGGGTATGAAGTGCTAAAAGGACAAATGGAAGAGAGAGATGCGTTGTGTGAAACTTCGTGGGACTCCTCAGAAACACAGAATAAACTCGGACTTCCTTTTATTGAGAATATCAAAGCAGTGACAGTTTGCCCCCGTATCTCTTGCTGCTTGATGGGCTTTTAGCCCAAACTGCAGGTTCACACCTCGGCGCTCTTCCCCTCCAACTCCTACTCCCTGCCCATCCAGCAAATTCCTACATTTCTACCAACATTGTGCACATGTCACTCCCCTTGGGAATTCTTCCCTGACCACCACCAGCCAAAGGAACAGCTCATTTCCCAGCAACATTTCTCCTCTAGCACTTTATACTTTTTTGGGTTTCAGCGGCCATGGCTCACGGGCCCAGCTGCTCCGCGGCATGTGGGATCTTCCCGGACCGGGGCACGAACCTGTGTCCCCTGCACTGGCAGGCGGACTCTCAACCACTGCGCCACCAGGGAAGCCCCACTTTATACTTTTATTGGCATGAATTCAATCCTTCAACAGAGATTTATTGGGCCCCTACCACACTGCAGGTCCTAAGATGGGTTTTGGCAGGATGCTCTCCTCCACCAGGATGAACAACTTGGGAAAGAAACCATGTCTTTCCTCTTGGACTAGTGTACATACCTCATACATATTAGGCCCTCAGTATATGCGTGACCAACCAATGGGATACTGCAAATTATTTTTCGAAGGGGCTGAGGGACATGAATTGGCAGAAGAAAAGACCTGAATTGACATCTAGGGAATTAGACTCTGTGAGCAAGATGGAACTAAATTTGATTAAATGAGTCTCTTGCAACATCATAATTCCATTCCAAAGTAGAAGTCTCCACTTTAGGACAGCTAAGCTCTCGTTTCTAAGTTTCCCTCAGGGACTCCAGAAAGGGATGTAATCTATTCCATAGGCCGTGTCCTCTTTCCCCTTTTGGCCTCTGATTCTTAGCATTGCAGAAATATTACTCCCAGAAATAAACTGACCTTTTGAAGAGTAACTGAAATCATGCATTCCAGCTGAGGACAACGAACCTGATGTTTAACAAAAATATAAGTTTCTGTGCCAACATAGTGAAGTCGTTGGCTACTACTATGTTCTCTCAATTTTGGAATAAACATAAATGTGGTTCCCAAACATTTGTTTTAATAAAAACACTTGGTGTTTTTTCTGCCTACCTTAGGAAAATGTTATTGAAGGTCCAGGGGGTGCTTAAACTCTCCTTTATATCCCACTTTGAGAGTCATTAAGACGATGGAGCGTTCATTTCAGAACTGTGACCACCTCCAATGACTTGTGTCTTCTGAGATAGATTTGGAGGTGAGTGCACGTGATACAAATTTAGTTCCATGATGATAAATGTAGAAGGGGAAACACAGGGTTCTTTGCTTTGAGTCAAATTGATTCTTTAATCGCTGATGAAAACAGCAATGAATATTGTCACAGTGCCTGACAATTTACTAAACTGTACTTACTGGTGTCTTATATAATCCTCCCCAAAAAGGGAGGAGGTGTTTTTATTGTTACTATCATCATCTGTATCTTATAGATACAGAAACTAAAATTTGGAAACATTATATGATTTATCAAAGGACAAATGTAAAACAAGTTTGGAAATATGCATGGTGGCAGAAGGAGTCTGGCTCCAGCCAGACAGAACTTGGTTTGATTCTTGGATCCTCTACTTACTTACTAGTTTTGTGGTCTTTAACCATAATATTACAACAAATATTTATTTAGTGCTCACCATGTGCCAGTCAATGTTCTAAGCACTTGGCATGTCTTGTATTACTGAATCTTCATAAGAGCTTATGAAGTGAAATTCCATCATTATGCTCACTGATGACTGAGGAAACCAAGACACCAAGGGATGAGAAACTCACTCAGAATTTTCTAACTGATAAGTGGGGGGGGGGGGGGGAAACATGATCTGAACCCAAGCAATCTGCCCCCAGAGTCTAGGCTCCAAATCGCTAGGAAATACTTTCTCCTGCCAAGTGAATTTCTCTCTCTTAGCCTCAACTTTCTCCTCTATAAAAGAGAGGTAATGTCCCTATTGCTTAGTATGGTTACAAAAATTAGAAACAATGTCCATCCAGTACCTAGTCAAATTCTTGAGACATAGGGAACCTTTATTAAGTTTTCAGATTTTCCTCACCCACATGATACTTTTTCATAATATGCTATGCCAGAACTTCTTATCCTGAACCCATAAATGGGTTCATAAATGAGCTACAGAGAAAAAACAGTCCCTTTGAAACAGCATCCAAAGTTCCCTCTCCATCGTGTGTGTGTGTGTGTGTGTGTGTGTGTGTGTGTGTGTGTGTGTAAGTATGCATTCATTTTTCCAGGAAAACTATCTATAGTTTTCATCAGACTTAAAAATAGCCATGCTTCCCACCAAGACACAGTAGCACCACTGTCGAATAACCTTGAAAAAATTCATACATGCTCTGCATCTATTTTTCCATGTGGAAAATTTAAATAATTTCTCCAGTCAACATCCTCAATAGAAACACATTTGCCACTTCTACTTACTGCTATTCAACTTTTAAGCACAGGTTATAATAGAATCCATTTCTTTAGATGGTGTAATAGAGTTTGAGGGTTTGAGAAAAGGAGTTTTGCTGTGTCTTTGCCTTCCGTACTCTCTGCTGGCTCCATTTGGTGGAGTCAAGTTTTCATAAGCACATGTGAGTGTGTGTAAACACACGGGCCCTCGGAGTAAGTGATTGCCGTGAGACAGGCTAAAAGCCTGGCCTCAATTGGCTGTCCTCCACTTATCCGAAAGCAACGTGCATGTTTTTCCTGTTCCCTAATTAATCTCATCCTAGCAGACAGCAGACTACCACAAGCAACTTTCCATCTCACGACATTTGGCCACCACGTGGCATGCTGGTGAGTCCCTGTGGCACCTGGCTTTGTTTGTCCCCAGACCAGGCTCCTCACCAACCCACCAGAGACCGTGCCCCACTGGGCTCTGCCAGGCTGATGAGAAGTGGGTGTCAGTGGCCCTGCAGCCAAAGAGCCTCAGTTGGAATGGACAGAGCCAGGGAGTCCAAAACCTCACACAGTCAGAGGACAGCAGAGGCATCTGACGCTAATTTTTATGAGATTTCCAGAAAGTTCAAACCAGCTCCATCCTATTTTTAGTGAAGACGTTGGTGGTGTGATTACAAAGGGCCTTATTTAATAAATCACCTACTCGAAGAATTTGAGAGTAAACAAATGATATAAGCAGTGTGAAACTGTGATCACCCCTCCTGTTTTACACTTGCTTTCTCACGTTTTCTGGTCTTCTATTTCTGCTTCTCTGTCACCACTTCTGCCATTTCCTTCAGCTAGTTCTTTGAGAAAAACAGCTGGGTTTAATGAACTCAGTGAGTAGAACTAAATATTCCTGGACAAAATCAAACTATGACATTCCCTTGAGTAAATATTCAAGGGTTCTTATGAGAGTCCGGGAAAGTGGATATAGGCTCTTCTCCAAACTCTCTTGCTCATCCATACTTAGTTACAACTTGGCAGTTTTGATGTTGTATGCATTTTAAAGTTAAAATTATGATTGTTCAAATGTATACAGCTCGATTTACCAGCATCTCTGAAGTTACTGTAATCATCTGTAAGTTATGCAAAGGAGAATAAAATTGATATGAGTATTCTTAAATGGTATAAAGATTTTAGACCCCCATCGTATTTTCTAATCCATGACCTAAGGTGTCATATTTTCACATACAACACTGCAAACTTTTAATAATCATTTAAGATCTGATATTAATCCAAGAAGTCAGTTAATAAACAAAGTTTGATTATTCTGAAATTCTAGATAACACTTAGTGGTGGTGAGAATAAAACTTCCAATTTCTGGTCTCCCGTATCTTCAAGAAACTCTCCCTAAATTTGCTTTCCACACAAACGGCTGTTTCACCTCTCACCTGCCCTTCTCAGCCATATCTCTCGCTTTCCACCCACACGTTCCCAAGCTCTTGTAACCAGGTTCTTCTTTTTTTTTTTTAAACATCTTTATTGGAGTATAATTGCTTTACAATGGTGTGTCAGTTTCTGCTTTAAAACAAAGTAAATCAGTTATACATGTACATATATCCCCATATCTCTTCCCTCTTGCGTCTCCCTCCCTCCCATCCTCCCTATCCCACCTCTCTAGGTGGTCACAAAGCACCAAGCTGATCTCCCTGTGCTATGCAGTTGCTTCCCACTAGCTATCTATTTTACATTTGGTAGTGTACAAATAGATGGAGAGATATACCATGTTCTTGGATTGGAAGAATCAACATTGTGAAAATGACTACACTACCCAAAGCAATCTACAGATTCAATGCAATCCCTATCAAACTACCAATGGCATTTTTCACAGAACTAGAACAAAAAAATTCACAATTTGTATGAAAATACAAAAGACTCCGAATAGGCAAAGCAATCTTGAGAAAGAAAAACTGAGCTGGAGGAATCAGGCTCCCTGACTTCAGACTATACTACAAAGCTACAGTAATCAAGACAGTATGGTACTGGCACAAAAACAGAAATATAGATCCATGGAACAGGATAGAAAGCCCAGAGATAAACCCATGCACATATGGTCACCTTATCTTTGATAAAGGAGGCAAGTATATACAGTGGAGAAATGACAGCCTCTTCAATAAGTGGTGCTGGGAAAATTGGACAGCTACATGTAAAAGAATGATATTAGAACACTCCCGAACACCATACACTAAAATAAACTCAAAATGGTTTAAAGACCTAAATGTAAGGCCAGACACTATCAAACTCTTAGAAGAAAACATAGGCAGAACACTCTGTGACATAAATCACAGCAAGATCCTTTTTGTCCCACCTCCTAGGGAAATGGAAATTAAAAAGAAAAATAAACAAATGGGACCTAATGAAACTTAAAAGCTTTTGCACAGCAAAGGAAACCATAAACAAGATGAAAAGACAACCCTCAGAATGGGAGAAAATATTTGCAAATGAAGCAACTGACAAAGGATTAATCTCCAAAATTTACAAGCAGCTCATGCAGCTCAATATCAAAAAAACAAACAACCCAATCCAAAAATGGGCAGAAGACTTAAATAGACATTTCTCCAAAGAAGATATACAGATTGCCAACAAACACATGAAAGAATGCTCAACATCATTAATCACTGGAGAAATGCAAACCACGTTCTTCTTTCATCACGTATAGGGACTTGCTTCTTAAAAGTGACCAGAAATAGAGTCACAGGCATAGAAAACAAACTTATGGTTACCAGGGGGGAAGGAGGTGGGGGGAGAGATAAACTGGGAGATTAGGACTGACATATACACACTACTGTATATAAAAGAGACAATTAATAAGGACGTACTGTAGAGCACAGGGAACTCTAGTCAGTACTCTGTAATAACCCGTATGGGAAAAGAATCTAAAAAAGAGGGGATATGTGTGTATGTATAGCTGGTTCACTTTTCTGTACAGCAGAAACCAACACAACATTGTAAATGGCATGGACATATATACACTACCAAATGTAAAATAGATAGCTAGTGGGAAGCAGCCGCATGGCACAGGGAGATAAGCTCGGTGCCTTGTGACCACCTAGAGGGGTGGGATAGGGAGGGTGGGAGGGAGGGAGATGCAAGAGGGAAGAGAGATGGGGATATATATATACGTATAACTGCTTCACTTTGTTATAAAGCAGAAACTAACACACCATTGTAAAGCAATTATACTCCAGTAAAGATGTTAAAAAAAAAAGAAACAAGTGACCTAACAATCTTCCAGTGCCCCTTCCAATCTCAGGCCTCCTTCCCCGTTTGCTGCGTCTGAACAGAGGTGACTCCTCCCCCGCTTCCTGTCACTCAGCAGGGCTGGATGCCCTGCCAGGTATCTTGACTTTTCTATCAGCCCTTTTTGTTGAAAGCTTTACCTTACTCTTCCCATCAAATGTACTCACAATCCTCAGTTTCCATGTATTCATTTGCCCAGTAGTATTTATTAAGTACACAAGGTGTTGAGGCTGCTCCCCAGCCATAAGGCCAGCTGAGAGTCTGAAAACCTCCCACCTACAAAACCCCTAGGAACACTCGATAAATATCAAAGAAATTGCTGAAATAAGGGGAAATTCCCAGGAGACTTAAAGGTAGGAGGAAAATCAAAGTCAGTATGCAGGGTGTTAAATCATCCTGCGGCAGTTTTCTCAAAACCAAAGTCATATTTTGACCACCTCCTGCATAGCCTCCTTTGACAATGTCATAAAAACCTCAAACTCGACATGCTGAAAGAAAGAGCTAAACGTCTCTCTCCCTAAATGTCCCTTCTCATTGGTTCTCAGTCTAAGCAAATAGAACCCTAAATCATTCAGTCATTCATTCCCATAACTTCTGAGCACCCTTTACCTTCCTTCTCCCCAAGTTCTGCTATAACCTGGTATTCAGCAGACCTGAGAAGAGGCCTGGCATCTGTATGTCTATAGCGTAAATTCCTATTAATCCTTCCCATTTAATGAGCCCATGTGGCTGGGCTTCTGCCTTGGTTATCTTATCCATTCTGCAAATCCTCTGATAAGAACAAAATTCTTCTGTGCTAAGCAGGGACCCTGACACTGTCTAATTCTTACCAAACTCTTCCTTGGGGTCTTTTGTGCCAGAGTGACCTCAGTGATGCTGCCACATCACTCTGAGCATCACACTTCCCTAAAGATCTCTACCAGTCACATTAAGCCTACAACTTCAGATCCCCAGTCCATAGTGCTTAGCCTGAACACTGATGCCAGAAGATTGCTGTCTACACTTTTTCCTCAGTCCTAGAAGGGAAAAAGATATAGACTTTGTACAAGTATTTCAACTTCAAGGAGTTCTCACCTCCCCCCTTTCCACCCAGTAGGCTTAAGTCTCACTATGATTCAAAAGCAGCACGTTCTCATTGCACCTTTCCCCACCCCGAAGTAGGTTATCAGCAAGAAGTTATGGCAATTCATGATGGAGTACAAGGTCATGCTGTGACAAGCTAATATAGTGTACACACATCCACAACCTCCTTCAGTGTGGTCTGGTCAAGCAACTGAGGATTGCTTAATTATAATTAGCTCCCCTTAGCTGTCTTTCAGGTCTTCCTCTTCCTCTTTCCTTTCTCTTTATTTTCGTACCGTTGTCAAAGGTGTGTTTTTCCATCTCCGTCCCTTCCATCTCTTTAACAATGTACGCATCCTCACCTGTCCCAAGATGACTCTTGGAAAATCAATATTGCAAGTATGCCATGAAATCTACTCTGATATCCTGCTCTAAATAACCAATGGATGGAATGACTGATCTAAAGGCCAGCAACTAGTTGAAGACAGAGCAGAGATGATTCTAAATATGTAATCTCTCCCTTAAGCAAAAGGAAATTGATCATATATTGAATTATACACACTTGATACTGACGGAATAGCTTACTATGCATTTAACATAGTAGAGATGCTGGATGAATACCAGATGGAGTCATACTGTGGCTTCTGATCATAACTCCAGAGAATGAATGGACCCCAGTGTTTCTAAGCACCCTGGACAGTTCCTTTGCTCTCATGGTTTCTACCCCTTGCATCTTCCCATTTGGACAAAGGGTCATATTATCACTACACAGGTTTTCAAATCATTTATCAGAAAGTAACTGAGCTGTCATCTACCACAACTCCTTTTTCGGGAGGTGAAGACAGTGAGACCCAGGGCTGAATTGCTTTGTTCAAGGTCACTGCAATCTCATCTGGAATAAAAAACCCTCAAGTCTCCAAAGTCCAATTCTGAAACCCTTCTCTACACCATATTGAGGTTCCCTAATTCCCTCTTAATAATCACTTGAAAAATAAGAGAAGCCAAGAAATTTAGGAGACTCTAAACATATTTATTTGCCAAAGTTAACTTTCCTTTCTCACTCATCTTTGTAATCTGGAAGTGTGGTCTAGAAAAGGCATGTGTTATTATTTCCATGTTTTCCATACCTAGATGAGGTTAAAATTCATTCTCTGTCTTATTTATTTATACTTTTGTTTATCTTTCCCCCATGCCTCTGCAGATGGCTGGGATATGAAGATGTCAGAAAACAAGTGTCTCCAAGAGGCATGACCTTTAAGAGATTATCTTATATGTACATAAGATATGGTCGATTTGAAATGCTCTTAACCTAATAATAAATCTTTGAATGCTAATTATGGCTTGATTCCCAGCACACGTTGGTATCAATAACCTCATTTTAAAATCACTAGGGTCTTTTGCTGCTGTTGTTTTGTTGAAAGCTAATGCTGGAGACAATGTACCTGTAGGAGACTCTAAAATATAATATTTTTTATGTAGCATTATTTGCACCAAACCATTCTTTCCTCTCTGCATTGCCACCCCACTGACAACTTTTCAATCAGTTTCTATTAATGAATGTGAACACATCACATTTTAGGCTAGACTAAGATAAAATACTATCAAAATAAATAATGTCTTCAACAGCCATCTTTACTTCCTCTCTCCCATATTTTCCTATTACAATAAAAGTTTTCTTCCTTTTCTTTAATGTCCTTGGTTTTGACATTTTCTTTTACCTACCGTATTTCTAAAATACCATTTTTTTAACCAATATGACTATTCTAGAATACATCTATTCTCAATGTTTATAATCTTATACATCACCCTCCTAGTTCACCTTTCATCCTTTTGGGTCAACTAAATTAAAAGCCTCCACCAACTTCCCAACCCCTATCCCCACCCCCAACTGGCCTTTCTTATATTCCGCAGAACCAGAACTATCGCAGGAGCTCTTTCTACTGCTAGAAAGAAGACTATAAAAGCAGTTGATTTGACACAGTCATACATTAATTTTGTAACCCGCCCCTCCCTCCATCTAGAATCCAGACTATCTTCTTTGACTATAGTATGGAATACAGTCCTCAACAACACATACTTTTTTGAGCACCAACCCTTATATAGGGACACAAAAGCTATAAGCCATGACATACGTCACCTAAAAGCCATAGGCAGTGTATGAAAAGATAGTTCAGTGCAAGGTAATGGAGTCAAAGGTGATTCAGATGATGAGTAATCCACAATGAATAAAAGGCTCAGAGAAATCTTTCCTGGTCCCAATAGGAAAATGTGGGAGAGAGGAAGTGAAGATAGATGTCAAAAAGGTGTATTTATATTGACAGTATTTAATCTTAGCATACATAAAGCATCAGGCTTGAACTGGACCTGAAAGGAGGAGAGGACATAGCCAAAAAGAAAGGAAGGAAGAGGGAAATTATTCCACAAGTTATTTCTTGCTTTTAAAAACTCAGTTTTTAATACAACATTGTAAAGCAATTATACTCCAATAAAGATGTTAAATAAAAAAAAGAAGAGAGAGGATTAAAGTATGCTATTTCCTTTTCACCAATGATTAAGGAAAAATAAATTCATATATAATTATTTGTACAGGTATATAATTGTAATGTGTCACAGTGACTTATTAGTTGAAGAAGAATCAAAATTTGATAATATTTGCATTATAATCATCAGGAAAATAGGAAAAGTATGTATTAAGAATAAAAACCAGAATGAGGCAAGTAAGATCAGTGGCATTTCTAATGACAATAGTATAAACAGTTAATTGGAATAAAAAACATTATCCGCCAAAAATAATAATAGAAAAAATAATTTAAAAAAAATAAAACCTAGGTTTTATAATACTGAGAGAGACGTAAAATTGTTCTATTCAAAAAGACTTTCAAAATTATCTCTAAAAGACAAAAAATCATGTATTTGTGTCCATTAAAGCAAATATTTTACAACTTCCTTATATCAATTTTCTGAACATGAAAAAAACTTTTGCAGAGTAATTATTCTTGGCTTCCTTTTTTTTTTTTTTTTTCTTTTTTTTTTGCGGTATGCGGGCCTCTCACTGTTGTGGCCTCTCCCGTTGCGGAGCACAGGCTCCGGACGCGCAGGCTCAGTGGCCATGGCTCACGGGCCCAGCCGCTCCGCGGCATGTGGGATCTTCCGGGACCGGGGCACGAACCCGTGTCCCCTGCATCGGCAGACGGACTCTCAACCACTGCGCCACCAGGGAAGCCCTCTTGGCTTACTTTTAAATATTTAAATCAGTTTATTAGACACAGCAGCCTCTAAAACTGTCACAAATACATATCTGAAGATTTTATTTTTAATAAGATAGTAATATTATTTTAATTTTCTTTACTGTGTCTAACACAGTAAAGTTTCTGACAATCTTCTCTAAAGTTGAAGTTTTATTAAATAAATTTGAAATCACTGGAATTGTCAATCATGTCTTCTTTACACCATATTATTTTTAACTGAAAAAACTCTATAGATGGTTAGGTGAGGTCAGAACAAATTCTGCTCCATAGGGGATATTCTTAATTCTAATTCTTTGTAAGAAAATGTACAAATATTTCAGCTAAATTATCTTTAAAGTTTCTGTCTTTTGGTTTCCATCCAAATTACTTTCATTGATAAATATTTTTATATTACCAAATTCTTCAAATAAGATGTCTCTATCTACAACATTTAAATATGATTTACAGAAGGCTTCCCTGGTGGCGCGGTGGTTGAGAGTCCGCCTGCCGATGCAGGGGACACGGGTTCGTGCCCCGGTCCGGGAAGATCCCACGTGCCGCGGAGCGGCTGGGCCCGTGAGCCATGGCCGCTGAGCCTGCGCGTCCGGAGCCTGTGCTCCGCAACGGAAGAGGCCGCAACAGTGAGAGGCCGGCGTACCGCAAAAAAAAAAAAAAAAAAGATTCACAGAATGTAAATGCTGAAAAGTTCTCAGTCTTCTCAACTTCATTTCCATTCTGGTAGAAAATATGAATGCATCTAATTAAAAATAAAAGTTCCATGAAAAGAACCTTCCCTCAAATTGAAATATTTCAAGGTCTCACTGAAGCTCAGAATTAAGGCTCATACAGTTTGAGGCTCTCACAATCTCATTGGATGAGATATGCCCCTACATTGGATGCGATGTGCCCCTACATTCGTATGCAAGATCAATTCTTCTGCATTTGTATTAATGTTCAATTAATAATGTTCCTGCTTGCAAATTTTGATCTTAGTAATTGCAATTTTCTAAACTTTAAAAAAGCTGATGTTTTCAAAGGCTCAAGTTTTCTGGTGTGTCAATTATTGAAAGCTTTAATAAAAGACGTCCAAATGATTTGGAACAAAATGCAATTAAAACTAGAGAACTTATTTACAAAAACATTTCATTTCAATAACTTTATGGGACACGTAAGTCAATTACATAGGTTTAAACACGTGCACGTTTTGATTTATGAAATGTAGCAAGAAAATATCTGCTTTTATTTAACATTTTCAAATTCAGCATCGGCTTCATAACAAAAAATTAAGTTTAATTACTTTAACCATATTTATCAAAATAGATGTAAATGCTGTCAGCAATAGCTTTTATTTTGACAGTGGAATACTGTGGTTTGTTTGCATGGACACAATTTGAATAATACAATACCCATTAATTCCATATACATGTCTGTTCTATATGTTTCTCCATTTAGTGACCACACTGACTGTATCATGAGGGTGTGCTTCACCAAACTTTGAATATGTGATACCATCACAAAACACATAATTTTGTCTCAATGTTGGAATTTTTAACTGAATTTATAATAGTATCCAAAATGATGTCTGAAATTTCACCTTTGAAAGAATGAACCTCCAAAAGCTTTATTTGATTCTATGACTAGGTGGAAGATGATTTTTGATATCTCTGGTATTATCTTTATGGATTTTCAATGTGAAACATGTGACTCGGGCTGTTTCAGCCAGGGTTCTTTAAGAGAATGAAGCTCTAATACTCCAAGGCATTGGTTGTATGTCGTGGTATGCACATCTGGAATGGCACTAGTTATGTACCATCTTTGGAAGAACTGAGAAAACAGTCTCCCAAATCAGTTTTCTGTGTTCTGTGGCTCAGATGAGAAACCGGTTGATCACAGTAATACAAAACTGTCATCATTTAACTGCTAGTGAGTATTTTCTTCTGTCAACGGAGCCAACACAGTAACAGTATTAATTCAGTTTTTGTACTATGTACAGAAGAAAACTAGGAATAAAAAAATAAGAGAAATTAATTCAGAAGAACAATTATTTTAAAAGTGTACATAAAAAGCTAAGCTTCACATTATTATATGTGAACACATCATCTAGACTGCAATGATTGAAGTATTGCGTTCAGGAACAGTCTTCTTAAGTTACTAATTCTCTTGTGGGTGTTGATGCTTATTCAGCAGATTTGTGTGTTTTTGTTTCCATGTGGTCAGTGACGGCAACACAGCTTCCGAGGTGGACGGTAATTGTGGACAAACATTTTGGGAAAGTTACACATTCATCAACTTTCTTGAGAATGAAAATTTAGTACTTAAATTTTCATTACAAGGGCACTTTTCTTCCTTTTGAACTTATTTCTGTCAAAAAGGTTTATTGCCAAAAAAAAAAAAAAAAGTATCACCAAACAATTAGATAGTGGCTGTAGACCTATACCATACATAAGGTGACAAAATCACCATGGTGAAGACATTCACCCTACTCACAATGCGATCTACACAGGACCGACCAGCTTCTAGCTCACACACATTTTGCATATGTCTAACAGAATTTTCCATGTTTGTCATTGATCCTGCCAACTGGTAACATGGTAGCTTGGAGCATCTCTCAGGCCTTGGCAGGAGTCCTGGCAAGGCCATGTCATGACTGGCTGGCAAATGGAGTGGCCACCAGGGCAGCAAATTCAAATGCCTCTCCCAGCACCATTCAAAACCAGAAAGGCTTAGCTACCCCACACTGCTTGTATCTGAACACATTTCTCTTTATCAGTGAGCACCTGACATTCCTCCCTTGAAAAGGAGACATCTATTTGTTGTGTCTAAAAAGAGTGATTTGACTACACCTTAAGCTAAGACCTCTGTTCACTATGCATGTAGCTCACATACTGCTAAAAAGCATCAGAGCCGATGTTAGACACAAAGCAGAGATCAACCAACCTAACGAGGTGGTATTATTCTGTTAATGCAACAGTTAATACTAATACTTTGAGAAAAATCCTGAGCAAATGCTAAAACAGACAGAATGCTGGGCAACAGGCAAAACCCGGAGGCTTGCGGGCAAACTGGGACATAAAATTACTTATACTATCAGCAAATAAACAAATCATCTAAGCAGAATTTTTCTTAAAAATCTTTAAATTTCTACACTACAATGTTCAGTAAAAATCATGGTTTTATTACAGTTTCTCTACTTTAAGAAAAAAAAAATCTCTGCTGAATTGTGTACATTCCAAATTGCTTTACAATGTATTAGGTTGAAGCAAATGAAGTTGCCACCTTCATATTTCAAAAAGAGCTGAATGTCAGCAACTTTGTATTAATAATCTTAAGACTTTGAGACCACCCATAGTTCAGAAGACATGTTGTTAAAGAAGAGCAGAAAGAAGTTTAGAGAAAACGTAAAGCATTAAGAGAATACATTCCAGAAGAGAAACAGAAAATGGAAGATGAAGAGCTATAAAAGTTGTATAAAGGTTTTAGCTTTAATTGTGTCCCTAAAATTTTATTAAATGTGACTTGACCAAGATTTACCTTGAAATATTCTCAGGAGGGTATGAGTTCCGAAACCAATAAGAAACCAGAGGTTCATAGAGGATACCAGTAATTTGTCTGGCACTTTGCAAAGTGAGAAAGAGAATTGAAAACTGAATGGGATTGATTAAAGGAGAAAAGAAAGAAAAGCAAGAACAGATTCTCAGGGCAGATTGGGCCTTGCCCTGAGGTGTACCAGTCACGCACTTAAAACCTTTAACATCAAAACCCTGTTTAACACATGCTAACGTCCAGCTGGATATGATTTTCAATTCTCCACTTAATTTTTCTCAGGTGCTGAACTTGTAAGGACCCAGCTACACGGAGCTCATGTCGTGGTTGAACCGTCTAACTATGCCAAATCACAGAGGTATTTATTGCAACAGTGAGTTATGAAGGACACTGTCTTAGTTTAATTGAGGACAGCAGACAGCATGCAGTATTGGGGGGAAAGGTACTGTTCTGAGCTATGATCAGTCACAGATCTTTCACAAACTAGCTGTGAGGCCCAACAGATCGCCTCAATTCTCTAGACTTCATCGATAAGCAGGGAGCTTGGACCAGGTAAACTCTGAGGGAATAGCTCTGTGCTCTTTTCCTGAAATTAGGATATCACAAAATTACCAGACAGGTTCTGTTCCAGTATTTGTGTTCTTAGGTGGCTCTCTGAGAAAGGGAGAAAAAAAGCAAAATCCCAGAAATCTTTAATTAATATGGAAGAAGTTACAGAATCAGCAGAGTCAGGGAAAGGCAAAAAGATGAATCTGTCTATTTTCAAATTACTTTTTACCAAACCTGCCTCTGGGAGCTGTGGAAAAGAAACATCATTTAAAGAGTTTATTTTTACTTCTTGCTGAGATCCGTGTGACTGAAATTCAGCCTTGTTTTTTTATCCTCCTGCTGTTTTTCTGTTTATTCAGAACCGAGCATTTGAGAGATATTCCAACTCCAAAAAAAAGAAAAAAACTACAGAGTAAAGTTCCATTTTTCTTATAAGGTCTTCTCTTTTTTTGTGCATATTTGCGGAACTTCAAAGCATGTGTTGTTAATCACTCTATTAGCATTTCATTAATGTTTACAATTCTGACATTAAATCTAAATGAAATCCTTATTGCAGACATTTAAGACATTTAATATAGTATATAGCACAATATGCTATAAGTACAGTAAGATGCCCACAAGCACGGGGGAAATAAATTTCTATGCATGTCTTTCAGGGTAGCTTTCTTTTCCAGAAGGAGATCCTCCAGGAGCAAGAAATGTCCTTGTTCGTTGTTTCTTCGTTCGTTTGTTTTTCTACCACACAGATATTTCACCTGCAGTTAACTTCTTTGTGGATAAGGTTGTTTTGACTAGAAATACTAAATGGACCATAAAATGATTGTTGGATCCTCACTGTGTAAATGGGAAACTGAAAGATCAAGAATATGGGCTTTTCCAAAGGTCACACAGGTAGTGAGTAACATAGTCATACCTTCTAACTTCTGGCCCTTGGTTTATCCACTACATCAACTAAATGATACTCACTTTTGAAAGTTCCATCCTAGATTTGCTGTGTCACCTTAGATCCCACAACCATTTGATCCTCACTGTTTTCTGGTTTTGTGTTTTGTTTTCCAGTAACTTGGAAGTTTTCACCTTCCTCAGCGGAAGGTGGAGAATTAGAACAAATGAGTTCATCTTTCTAAGACTATACGAAAGAGAATCAAGCAGGAGGGGCCAAGGAACTAGCTTTTTTTTATTAAATGTTTTTTTATTGTGGTGAAAATCACATAATATAAAACATACTATTTTAACCCTATTTAACTGTACATTTCAGTGGCACTAATGTCAGTGCCACTCTCACCATCATCTGTCTCCCGAATTCTTCACCTTCCTAAACTGAAACCCTGTCCCCATTAAACACTACCTCCCCATTCCCTTCCCCGCCCCCCAACCCTGGAGGAGAGGCCAGGGAATTAGATTTAAGAACAGTTACCCCTGCCCTTTTTCCCTAAGGATTCTCTCTCTGGATACTTCTCCACTGTTCCTCCAAAGAGTAAACTATTGAAAAATATGGAGCCTGTTGGTAACAAAAGTTATTAGCATTAACCCAGCCTCATTTTCACTAGTGTGCCTACGATCCCTTATTTGCCATTCTGAAATCCAAAAAACAACTCTGAAACTAAATGCTATTTTTAGTAAGTGAGTCACTAAAACTCATTTGGCTACAAAAGCTGATATAGACTGATATGTTTATAGCTAGTCTTTATTTTTCCTAGCGAGTAGGAATATTCAGCAAATACTGATGCATTTGTTTAAAAGGGTGTAACTCCAGTCATTGTCGGGGTGTAATATCATGGTACAGGCATCATATCGCATTTCACAAAGTTTCCAATGACAAGATATATCTGGCCATTTTGGATTTTGAATAAGAAATTGTGGACCTGTATATGAGATCTGTGTGCTTTCAGAGCCTTGGAAAAATTCAAAGTGTGATTTATGACACTCAAATGAGATGATCTAACTCAATTTTCAGGCTTAGAGCTACGCAAATGTCTATTGTGGGTGACAGCGTCTTGTATGTATGCAGAGCATATGTTTCTGTATCATACAAGAAGAAATCATGTTGACTTTCTCAGAGGACATTCCAGGGAAATTCTTTCCAAGAACTGAAATTCTTTTTGGGAGAAATTCTTTCCAAAAGCTCCACAGCCTAGATCCAGAACTATTTCTGCACTTGGAGCATACACTTATGAAAATTCATAAACTGATGGGACTCAGTATATACAACAGAGTTAACAATCACACGCACGAAAAATTTCCCAAACGTTGTTCCATGGAAAACTGTACTGAGATGGAAAAGACTGCGATCCAAAATGCTTGAGAAGCCCCAAATCCTCTATCCTGCTCTTGGAAACGCCAGTGCACATTAGCCTATTAAATACTCTGGAAAATCCTACGAAAACAATAATTCAAGCAATAGCTGTTGAGCTCATTTGACCACAAAACTCTTCATTTCCAAAAATACCTTACAGTGTCTTGAGGTACATTAACATTTCCATAAAACAAACACTGAAAAAGGTACTCACTGCCCATTGAACAGTGCTAATAATTCTGAGTTCTCTGGCATTCCCAAACCGGAGGACAGATAGAGAAGGGCAAATTAAAAAAACGGGTTATGTAGAAAAGGTTATAGGCCCTTGAGTGGGGAGATTAGTCTGGAAAAGAGAAGACCTGGAATCTTCTGTTCCCTCATTGATTATTGTCTTCAAATGTCTCCATTAGTGTCACAAGAACTAGAGGTGTAGAAAGAGTCCTTTAGGTAAAACTTTCTGGTTGGCCTATTTCAGCTGAAACACATTTTTTAAAATTATGGTAAAAATACACATAACATTTACCATCTTAACCATTTTTAAGTGTACAGTTCAGTGGCATTAAGTACATTCACATTGCTGTGCAGCCATCCCCACTATCTATCACCAGAGCTTTTTCATCTTCCCAAACTGAAACTCCAAACCCATTAAACAATAACTCCCCATTTCATCCTTCCCCAGCCCCTGGAAGCCACCATTCTACTTTTTGTCTCTATGAATTTGACGACACTAGGGTACCTCATATAACTGGAATCACACAATACTTGTCCTTTTGTGCCTGGCTTATTTCACTCAGCATTATGTCCCTAAGGTTCATCTATATTGTAGCATGTGTCATAATTTCTTTTTAAGACTGAAAGATATTGTATGTATATACCACATTTTGTTTACCCATTCATCCATCCATGGACACTTGGGTTGTTTCCACCTTTTGGCTCTTGTGAAAAATGTTCCTATGAACGTGGGCATACAAATATCTGTTCAAGTTCCTGCTTTCCATTATTTGTGGTACATACCCAGGGGTATTGCTGAATTCTATGGGAATGCTAAGTTTAATTTTTTTAGGAATTGCCACACTGTTTTCCATAGCAGCTGCACCATTTTGCATTCCTACCAACAGTGCACAAGGGTTCCAATTTCTCTACCTCCTCACCAACACTTGTCATTCTATAGTTTTTTAAGAGTAGCCACCCTAATGGGTGTGAAGGGTTATCTCATGATTACTTTGATTTGCATTTTCCTAGTGATAAGTGATGTTGAACATCTTTTCATGTGCTTATTGGCCATTTATCCATCTTCTTTGGAGAAAAATCTATTCAAGTCTTTTGCCCATTTTTAGTCAGGTTACTTGTTTTTTGTGTTATTGATTTACAACCTGAACACAATTTTTAAAAATCATTAGCTCTCCCTAAAGGTTGAATTCACTGCCCCTGAAATGGCAGAAAAAGATAAACTTCTGGCAGTAAAGAAAGACTAATTTACCCTATCTGAGAAAGGATCAGGAATTAGAGAAGATATTTCTGAGAATGGTGGTGGAAATAAGACTGAAAGTAAGATGACTGATTGGAAGTCTTTATGAAAATAGATTCCCGGATCCCTGAATTTCTACCCCTTCCACTCAGCTGAGCATCTGCTCATCCTTTCTTCCAGCAGAAGAATAAAGGGCTGTTTTCTGTGTATGTTAAACCAAAGACGTTCTAGAGTTGAAAACATGACAATCAAGAGAGGGTGGGAATACCATACTGAAAACAGGAGTGTTAAGTTAAATCACACAGCATGGTAAGAGGAACCTCTCTGTGTTCCTCCCCCCATCTTGGCTTCCAAGAGGTAATCCAATATATTCTTCCCCTACAAAAAAATTGGAGGTTCCTCTTTGGGGAAACAATACTTAATCCATTAGAAAATATTCTGATACATGAGAAGTCTCAAAAAATAACCAATCAAATCACCCCACAGTGAAGCCCACCAGTCCATAAATCCCACTCAACTACAAAGAGATTATAAACAGATTTTAGTGCATTATTTTTAAATATGAATAGAAAACCAAGGAACATCAGATATTTGAGGCAATTCTGTAATCTGAAAGACATATCAAAACAAACAAAAACAATGCAGACAGTTAAAGAAAACAAAATGTGTGTCTATAATTGAGATCCTAAGACAGATAAAAGTTAATGAAACAAAAACATACAGCTATAAAGAGAACAGAGAGGTTTTTTTTTTGGTTGTGTCGGGTCTTAGTTGTGGCACACGGGGTCTTTGTTGAGGCATGCGGGATTTTTCATTGTGGTGCAGGCTTCTCTCTAGTTGTGGCGTGCGGGTTTTCTCTCTAAGTGTGGTGCGCAGGCTCCAGGGTGCATGGGCTCTGTAGTTTGTGACACACAGGCTCTCTCATTGAGGCGCTGGAGCTCAGTAGTTGTGGCAAGTGGGCTTAGTTGCCCCACGGCATGTGGGATCTTAGTTCCCCGACCAGGGATTGAACCCACCTCCCCTGCATTGGAAGGCAGATTCTTTGCCACTGGACCACGAGGGAAGCCCCCAGAGAGTTTTTTTAAAAGAGCTTTTGATTATTAAATGTCTCTACACTATGTTTAAAATATATATATCAATGGAACCATTGAATGAGATTTAGGAAATCTCTCCCAAAGTAAAACATACAAACTAACAAATGACAGAAATGAAAAATAGCAAATAATTGAATATAACTAAAAACAGTCCAGAAGGGCTGATATCCATAATAGAGGATCCAGGAAGAGAAAATGAGGGAAGGAAATTATCAAAGAGATCATACAAGAAATTTACGAGGAAACAAAAGACATGAGTTCCCAGACTGAAAGACCTCATTAAGTACCCAGCATAGACACAGACACACACCAAATCACATCATTATGAATGAATTTTAGAATACTAGTAGTGAGAAATAGATCCTAATAACTATGAAAGAAAAAAAAGTACAAAACAGGTCACCCACACAAACAAAGGATTCAAGTCAGAATGGCACAGAGATTCTAATGCCAATCTGATAGAAAACAACAGGAAAAAATGCATTCAAATTGTGAGGGAGAATGATCTTCTACCAAGAAATCTATGCCATCCATATTATTGATTAAATGTGAGCAAAGAATAGACATACTCAGCATGTAATTTACAACAAAAGTACTTCCAAATATTTTTCCAGGATCATGGGACTACATTTTTCCATCAAAATGAAAGGATAGACCAAAAAGGAGGAAGACAGAAGATAAAAGAAACAGACACACCAACAAAGGAGAGAAGGCAATTCCCAGGATGATATAGGAAAGCCCAGGAAGACATATGGTCACAGGCAAATAAGTCAACCAGTCCAGACTGGAAGAGGATAGGAGATCACAGGAAATATTTCTCCAAAAAGAAGACAAAATTGATAGAGCATCTGATATGTTTGAAAATACTGAGGGAAAATTAATACTCTTGACAGTGTTTTGGATTGGTTTTGTTCTAGGTATGCAGAAAACTAAACAAAAAAAATCATAAAAATTATTAATTCCAGAGGAAACACAAATGTATTGTACAAGAAAGGAAATAAAACCATAGTAGTCTACATGGCTCAGCTGCACATAGTACGGGCATACTCATGGAAAAATGTGGAGATCAAATACTGTGCTAACAAAAACTGTCTTAGAACTATATTGCAAGAAAGGATGGGAAAATATGTGTATATGGCAGAGATGGTTTGAGGACTAAATCATCTTTCATAATAGGAAGTTAATAGAAAATAGTTTAACATCCTAGAAAATGTATCGTATATTGTATTGTCCATGATCACTTTGTCTAATTTTCACTTCCCTTTCGTAAATACCCCAATACTAAAATCCAGCTTCCATAGGTGTCGATGGCAAAAGTCACCAATGATCTCTTTATTGCTGAGGCCAAAGGACATGGACATTTTGTGTGCCTTCTCTGCAGCTTTGGACTCTGTTGACTCAAGCTCCAGTTATAAACATCCAACTACCCTCTAAACATGTCATGGATGTCTCAGAGGCTGACAGATCAAAAACTGAATTCCCTGACCACACACCAATCCCCACCACCCCACTCCCAGATGTATTGCTTATCCCACCTTCCCCATCTTAATAAATAACACTGTAATCCAAACCATCATGCAGCAGACCAGACAAAAAGTTGTTCAGAGAAAGAATATTTTCTTTTATTGAAGTATAGTTGATTTACAATGTTGTGTTAATGACTATGGAACATCAAAGTGATTCAGTTATATATATATATATAATATATATACATTCTCTTTTTATATTTGTTTTCCTTTATAGTTCATCACAGGATACTGAATATAGTTCTCTGTGCTATACAGTAGGACCTTGTTGTTTATCCATCCTATATATAAAAGCTTACATTTGCTAAGCCCTATCTCCTACTCCATCCCTCCCCCAACTCTCTCCCCCTTGGCAACCACCAGTCTGTGAGAGAAAGAACCTTTTGCAATAGCTAAAAGATTACTGGAAACAAATGGAGAAAATCCACATCTACCAGATTCCCTCTCAGAGAGAAATGTCAAATATATCTCTTTTAGTAGAAGGTAAGTATTCAAAAGAGATGCTCACTGAACGTCCTTCCTAGGAGAGAAGCTGTCTTTTTTTTTTTTTTTTTCCTTTTAGTTTGGGTGGAATAAGATGGTTTGAATCCTGAGGTGACTTGCTTAGGACAGTAGAGGAAAGGCTGAGAGCATTCACAAGGTGCT
The DNA here is from genome assembly GCF_039906515.1 of Pseudorca crassidens. Taxonomy (NCBI): domain Eukaryota; kingdom Metazoa; phylum Chordata; class Mammalia; order Artiodactyla; family Delphinidae; genus Pseudorca; species Pseudorca crassidens. The sequence continues at coordinate 104,023,546 of NC_090304.1, forward strand.
CTACTTCTCCACCCAGTGCAGAGTTGTCTAACTAAATATCAAACAAATATGTAAAATAGATCTGTTTGACTGGACACTACATTATTCACCCACTGAAGACATCCAGCTATCATAGTCTGGTTTACCATTACCCAATCAGTCACCTAAATCACAAACCTGAGAATTACCCTGTTCCCACAGGCTGTCAGTCACTACTAAGTCCATCTTTTCAGTCTCTTCTAATCCACCCATCAACTCTTTTACCCCCTTAACACGATTTCAGTTCCTCGGTTTCCCCCTCATCCTTCCCACAGATTTTCCAGTAGCTCCCTAACCAATTTCCTTTGCCATCAATGTTTTTCCAGTCTCATCTCCCCAACCATCCTTCATATAGGCTTCCAGTGATTTTTCTAAGATGCTAATCTGATAATGTTCCACACAATTTATAATCCTTTGCTAAATAAAGTCCAAATGTCATTATGAAGAAACTAATGTTTTTCATGATTTCTACTGCTTAGTTTCACCAGAACAACTTACTGCCAATCCCTGCACAGATCTGTACATACTCAGTTTGTGCCCAGCTCTATACAGATACACACTTCCACCCAACCCTTTGATTGTCTAAGCCCTGGGCGTCTGGGCATTCACCCCTCCCCACTGCCTTGAAGTGCTGCACTCACTTACACCTGCCCCAGGTAACCTGTAACCTGATCCAAGGGACGCACACAACTGTCATGTCTAGAAAACCTTCCCTGGAGCCCCAGCCTGTGTCAGCTGTCACTCTTCTGTGCATTCACAGTACTCTGAGTGTGCCACTATTTTATACGCTATCCCACTGACTTGAAATTTTTTGTTTGTTTGTTTGTTTTTCTGTCTTCTTCACTAGACTAAGTTCCTTGAAAGCTAAAGTCTTTTAATATTCCCAGAACCTCATACAGAGCAATTAAATAAATTAAAATACACTGAGTGGACCAAATGTAAAATAGGCAGCTAGTGGGAAGCAGCCGCATAGCACAGGGAGATCAGCTTGGTGCTCTGTGACCACCTAGAGAGGTGGGATAGGGAGGGTGGGAGGGAGGGAGATACAAGAGGGAGGAGATATGGGAACATATGTATATGTATAACTGATCCACTTTGTTATAAAGCAGAAACTAACACACCATTGTAAAGCAATTATACTCCAATAAAGATGTTTAAATAAATAAATAAATAATACATTGAGTGGATAGTTGATCCTCACAATTTTGTGGGGTATGTAAAAAATATGTTTTAATATTTTAATTTGGAAGATGAGCAAACTGAGTTATGAGGGATGATGGGCCCCAAGCTAATAAGAGTCAAAGTGAAAGACCAGAAATTGAGTCTTCTGATTCTCAGTGCAGAAGCCAGATGTTCCTGAATTGTGCGGAAGGCTAGGCTTTCATTCTTCGTTAATCAGTAAGACCGACTCACTGAGCTCTTGCTCCGGGCCAGGGGCTGCTCTAGACGTTGAGAGAAGAAAACCAACAAACCTCTTACTTTTCACGGAGATTACATTCTAGAGAAACTCAAGGTTTCTATGCTTCTAAGATTTTGCACTGTGATACCCTAATTCAGGGATGACGCATCTCCAATTTGCAGAAAGAAGAAAAGCAAAATACCTTCCATAGCTATGGAAGCAGAAGAGTCAAGGAAAAGGTTACTTTGTTTTGGAGAAGCAAAGGTACGTATGCTTCCTGAATCTGCAGGTTTCTGTTGGTCAGCAAGCCACAGTTCAGGAGAACGGGACACACACCCAGAAACCACTGAGTCCCAAAGATGTTTCTACCAGGTACTGCCTGCTCTCCTCTTGGAAGCATGCCACATTTATGCTGGCCTCGGGGCTTTTGTTTATGATCTCCACATCTCTCTTTTCCTCTTTTCTATTCAAGTTCTACCCAGCCTTCAAGGCTTAGCCCACATCATACATTCTAGGCAATACCCAACTCATTCTGAAGCCCCAATAATGAACAACTCTTTCCCCAAACTCAAGAACAACAAAAATTGCTTTAATGATCTGAGTCCGTTATGGGCAGGACTTTCTTGCCAAGTAACACTGAAGTTTTCTCAAGGAATAAATCATGTCTTCTGCTTCCTTAGAATCTATTACCCCCTGGAAACGTGTGGGACATATGGGACCTAACTAAACAGCACTGAATGAATGAATGATTCATGGCTGTGTTGCCAGCCATTTCCCATCTGATGCTCTCCTAGGAGGGATGTAAATGCCTCCTGGGAAAGGGATGCTCTCAAGACCATGGCCATGCAGAGCACCCCACCCCAGTGCTGTTGGCCATGACTCAGTTCTTCTGAGGGAAACATCAAAGAGGAGGCAAGACAGGCCTGGCACACAGAAGCCAGCCTCCCACTTGCTCTTGATTCCTCAGACAGCAAAATGCCAGAATGAATCTCTCTTCTGAGCCATGAGGTTAATGTGGCCATTTATAGATAGAAGGGGGAGATTAGGTTTGTTGAAAGGGGAAGGTTTTTATGCTTTGCTTTTGATCCCGTCTGGCACGCCTCAGCGCTGCCATGTGCCCTACACCTGATAAATACTGTTCTATAAATGGCAAAGAAGAGAATCTAAAGCCATAAATCTATCCCCACCCGCCTCGATTTTGTATGGATCTAAAGGATAATTAAAGACATGCCCTTGCTTTGCAAATGAAGCCTCATCTTTCTGGCAGCGCCCATTTCAAATGAACTTGAGGCAGTGGCAGTGCAAAGGGCAGCCGTGGGTTGATGCTGTCCAGGCTGCCAGGGAACACCCTCTGGCCTTGCAGGTCTCAGGGGGTGCATGCAGCCCCCCACTCCAGGGCTGCTGCATGAGCAAGGAGGGCCGCACCCCTCTGCCTGGGCTTTGAACTTGGTTAATGCATGGGGTTAATGAGGGTCACTTTAAGTTTTGGTTATTTTCAAAGGAAAAAAAAACTTTTTTCTTTGGACATCTGCTGCTACCCCCAAGCTTCAACTTCTTTTGGTTTCTTCATAGACACTGGGAGACTGAGAGAACAAGAATGAATGGATCAGGACTTCCAAAGAAATAATACAAAATACTAATATATAACCATTAATTGAATCATTATAAAGGTTATGTGATGTCAAAGAAAACGTCTAGGAGGCAGCTGTAAGCGGAAAATGCGTAATACAAAATGTATCTACCTTATGGCAGAAAGTAAAAATAAATCATTTTTACAACACTTTCAGCTATCAAATGACAGTGTGTGCACAAGATTGAAATAAGAGATAATAAAAAGGGCTTACAAAGGATAGGCCTCTGTCCGCATTCCTCCAGCCCACTTTCCCTCCCCAGAGCAAACATTTTTAACTCTGGCTGTTCTCTCCCGTTGGTGCCATATCTCTAGATTATAGGTTTTACCCCTGCTTCTGATTCATTCTATCCATTATCTTCTGATTCATTCTATCCATTATCTTTTGAATTGCAGATGTGATAATTAGCTCACATAACCTCACCCTATCTTCCCCTGCACCCAATATCTTAGTAAATCCTTATGTTATCTCCTATATTCTTTACCTTTTTACCATTTCTTCTTCTTCTTTTTTTTCTTGTTCCACCAACTAAACAGAGTATCTTTTGATTGCTTGTCTGGTCACTCTGTCAGATAAGATTATTAGCATCCCTGCTCTTTCCTTGAGCTCTCAGCTCTTCTCCCCCATCTGCCTCTCCCAATTTCTCACATATACACTTCTTTCATACTGTCAAAAGTGATTGCTGGGCTTCCCTGGTGGTGCAGTGGTTGAGAGTCCGCCTGCCGATGCAGGGAACACAGGTTCGTGCCCCGGTCCGGGAAGATCCCACATGCCGTGGAGCGGCTGGGCCCGTGAGCCATGGCCGCTGAACCTGCGCAGCCGGAGCCTGTGCTCCACAACAGGAGAGGCCACAACAGTGAGAGGCCCGCGTACCACAAAAAAAAAAAAAAAAAAAGTGATTGCTGTTACCTTTCTTCTGTAACCAGCTTTCGCTGATGGATTCTGGAAGTTGAAAGTAACCAATGGTGTCCCTGGTTTCATGGCCATGCCAATATTGAACATAGCAGAATTAAGTAGTGTTTTTATGGTTGCAGTCCTTTCTTATTAACACTTTTTCTAGAATTTCAAATGCCTATTTTTTGCCATTATCATAACAAAAATTTTTATCAAAACTTATTTTCTCTTTTTACACAGATGTCTCCTACCTAGGTCCCTCTGATCCAACCTAGACCTGTGCTCTCTGGGCCTTGTGCATTGTTCTTCCTGAATTTCTCCTTCCTCCTTTCCTGGATCAGTTCCACCATACCTGGATTCTGTCTTCTTTTTTAGTTTAATCCCAAATTTGCTGCTGCATTGTAGCAGACACACATCCCTCTTTCTAACAAAATCTTGTTTTTATTCCAGTATCCCACCCTTCTCCTACCGATCCTACACTTTGCTAAGTCGATCATGTTACTACTTCTCCCCTTGCTAATGACTGGTTTGAGAGTGGGCATATATTCCATTCTGAACAATGAAACACGAGGGAAAACTTGCTGAGGGACGTTCCAATGAAGTATTTAATTAAAAAAAGAAAAAAAGACCCACAGAATAGAATGTTCTTTCTTCCTCTGTCCAGTATCATACCCATATGTAACATCTAGTTGCAGAAATCATCATCTAACAAGAGGGGAGCTATCCAAGGACTATGCAACTCATCAAGAATGACAGAATAGGAAGATGGGAAGAACTTAAAAATTTGGTGATATAGTGAATCGGAGAGGGCCCTATGGACAGACTCCCTCCACCAATGTCCTCAACCTGCCTTTTGTCTGTAGAAAAACTTTAGTCAAAGAATAAATTTAATCAGACAAATGAGAAAATGCAGAAACAAAAGAAAAGCAGTCAAACAGGGAAAAATAATAATAGTTTAGTCAGTAAGCAAAGGACTTTTAGTTCAAGGTCTTTTAGTTCCTCCTCAAAAGCTATAGATAATATTCTGAGCCATATCCTGTGAGCTGTTTTACAGATACTGAAACCCCCACCAGGTGGAAGAAGTTAACTGCACGATGACCAGGCTGTAGCCATGACATAAGCTGCCACAATTCTGAGAACCGGACTCAAAGAAATGGGAACAAACTGACCCTGGAACTGAAGACTAATTGTACTTAGAACAATCAAGATGACGCTGATCAGACCACCGCATGACCAGTTTCAAGACGACTGTCAGAGCTGACTGTGCTGTTTCTACGTGTAGCCCCCTCCCTCCACTGGTGCACCCCTGAAACGCTCCTTTAAAAGTTCTTGCCCACTGATCAAGAGGAGAGTTGGCCTTTGGACATGAATCTCCCTTCTCCCACAGTTGCCAGCCTCTGGCATAAAGCAAACTTTCCTTTCTACCAACACTTGCCTCTCAAGTATTGGCTTTTGAGTGGTGAGCAGCCAGACCTGAGTTCAGTAACAGCTGAGTCAACCGTCCACTTCTAGATTTCTGTTATTTGAGGTAATCTGTGTCTTTCTGTGCAAGCCAGTTGAGTTGGAATTTTATGATCTTTCACTAAAAGGCATCCTAGCCAACAGAGGCATTTCTTCAAGAAGGTTCATAAAAATGAGTGTGTCAGGAAATATTTCTTCCTTAAATTGAAAAATTATATTTATTTTTACCAGAACAATTTAGTGTTTGTTTGGATATAGAATTCTAGGCTGAAAACTCATTTTCCCTAAGAAATATAATGTTATTGCTCCAGTATCTTCTATCTTGTTTTTTTTGAGGATAAACTATTCATTCTTTCTCTCTCTCTCTCCCTCTCTCACCTTTTATAATCTCTCTTTATTTTGGTATTCTGTGATTTCAAAATAATGTGTTTAAGGATGGCCGTCTTTTCATTGATTGTACTAGACATTCGGATGTCATTATAATTGAGATCTATCCTTTAGATCTGGATAGTTAAATTAGTTCTTTGATAATTTTCCCTTTATGTACACAGTTCTCTCTTTCTGGAAACTTGTTAATCAGATATTGACTTCCTGGACTTATCTGTCATATCTCTGACCTTTTGTCATCATATTTTCTATCTCTGCATTTTATTACACACTCTTGGAGATTTCTTAGACTTTGCTATCCAATCTTTTTTAAACTTGTTACATAAAATGACATTTTTAAGTAATAAGGGTTTTTTCTTTGATTATGTTATCATAGCACTTGTTTTTATATTATGCTATATTTCCTCAAATATTTGTTTTTTCATATTTAGTAGAGAAGTAATTTAAAAAAAAAAAAAACCTGATTCGATGTTCTGAATACTGTCAACCTTTGAATTAGGTAATCAAGCACAAATTGGACATTACACTGGGGGTCTCCTAAGTGAAAGGATGTGGAAGTCATTTCTACCAGGAATGATTTGCCCTCCAGGGGTATCTGGCAGTTTTGGAGATGTTTGTTGTTGTCAAAACTGAGGGGGAATGAATGCCAATGGCATCTAGTGGACGAAGCCACGGATACTACTAAACACTCCACAATGCACAGGGCAACCCACTGCAAAACAGAATTGTCCAGCCCCAAATGCCAGAAATGCCCAGTTGAGAAGTCCTGCAGTAGAGCCATTAAGGTTTCTTTAGAAAAGAACCTCTTCACATTTGTTTGTTTGATCTCCTAGAGAAGAAAGCATTTGGCTTATGTAGGCTTCATTCATTTGAGAAGAGATTATCCAATGGACAAACTATAAGTTAATTTCTTTGTTTAGTCTGTATTCACTCTTGCACCATATTTCCAACACCTGAGGTGCTCTGTGGTCCAAATGGGCTGATAACTGCATCCTTGTGCACTTTCATCCGTACATATATTCACTGTGGCTCCCTTCCCTGACTTCATCAGTTATTCTCCTGACATGTGCTTTCCATCTTCCAGAAATTTGTCAAAATCCCTGATAACCCTATTCCTCTTCCTTATCTTTTAAAAATTGTTTTATCATAAGTTTCATATACTCTGATGAAAGAAAGGACAAACCCATGCAATCAGGCCTCTATATCTGAACAGAAGGCTTCCCTGCTTAATTCACTCATTCCTTTTATTTAGCAGTGACAGTGTACTCGGTTTCAGGCAGTGTGTTAGACACTGGGCATGGGATGATACCCAAATCATAGGGTCCACTTTAAAGAGCTCTGTCTGGTGCAGAATTAAAGAAAATGCATAACGGTATAGTGCACAATAAAGAGCATGGAGTCTCAAACCAACATATTTGGGTTTTAATCCCAGCTCTACTTACTGGCTGGCTGATCTTTGGCAATGCATTTCAAACTATAGGATCCTCGATCTTCTCAAAAACAGAATAAAGATGGTAATAATATTTAGCCTCCTTAATGGGTCACTGTGAAGATTCAATGAGATAATTCACTCAAAATACTTTATAAAAATCTAGTGGGACATTATCATACCAATTCATTTTGTGCTCTCAGTTTAGTTTACTGAAGCTGGGTAAAGGACCTCGACTGTATCCAATATTTAGTCTTACTTGTTTGGATATTTATCTTCACCCTAAAGAGTTTCCTTTAATGTAAACCTCATGCCATAGTTCAGACTGGACCCTTTTCACTACTCTTCAGTATTTCCCTCTGATCTCTATCTTACACTGAGCTTGGGATTTGATTTTTCTTTTGTATTAGGATTTTACTAATTTTGTACAAATGTGTTGGTCATTCCTCTCAATATCCCTCCGCCCCAAAAAAATAATACAGACCAGAGTATTATTATTCAATCATTTTATTCTATTACTGCTTAATCTATACTATAGAGACACAGACACACTGAAACACACACACACAGACTTACTTGCTTACACTGAAACACACACACACACACACACACACACACACACACTTACTTGTTTTAAGTTCTCTTTTAGTAATTATCTCAATGACCTGAACAAAGTCACCTAGATCCTCTGTGCCTCAGTTGTCTCATCTCCAAATAAAATTAGAGTGATACTTTATAAGAATTTGTTGAGATTAAATGAAATAATAATTACAAAAGCTCTTTGCAAGCTATGGGTACTAAAAATACATAAAAGTTCTGGCTCTCACCTTTTTATCTTTTAAGTAATATATTGTTATGGGCTGAATTGTGTCCCCACAAAATTCCTGTGTTTAAGTCCTAACCCCTCATACCATATTAGGAGATATGTAATAACATTTCGAGAGCTGGGCGCGGGGGTGGGGGGGCGCACCCACGCGTGTGCAGAAGCCGGCGGGTAGGGAAGGATGGCCAGCGAGATTCCGAGGCAAGGCTCGCGCGCCCGTCCCCGCCCTGGCCCCCAGCTCCCACCCGGTCGGTCGGGCTCAGGCATGATCAAGGCGATCCTCATCTCTAACAGCCACCGGAAGCCGCGGCTCTCCTAAGTTCTACCAGCCCTACAGTGAGGATACACAACAGCAAATCAGGGAAACATTCCATGTGGTATCTCAGAGAGATGAAAATGTTTGTAATTTCCTAGAAGGAGGATTATTAATTGGAGGATCTGACAACAACCTGATTTATAGACATTATGCAACATTATATTTTGTCTTTTATGGGGGTTCTTCAGAAAGTGAACTTGGCATTTTAGATCTAATTCAAGTATTTGTGGAAACATTAGACAAGTGTTTTGAAAACGTCTGTGAACTGGATTTAATTTTCCATGTAGACAAGATGCTTGGTTCTGCCTGGTTGACCTGTAACTATTAAAAAGTGAAATGTGGGACTTCCCTGGTGATCCAGTGGTTACGACTCCACGCTTCCAATGCAAGGGGGTAGGGTGCAATCCCTGCTCTGGGAACTAAGATCCCACATGCTGTGCGGTGTGACCAAAAAAACCCCAAAAAACAAAACAGTGAACAACAACAACAACAAGATTTCGAGATAAGGTCTTTAAAGAGGTGATTAAGTTAAAATGCTGCCATTAGGATGGGTCCTAATCCAATCTGACTGGTGTCCTTGTAAGAAGAGAGATTTGGATGCACAGAGAGACACCAGGGACACATGCAGAGAGAAACAACTGTATGAGGACACAGAAAGAAGGTGGCCAACTATAAGGCAAGGAGAGAGGTCTGGGACAGTTCCTTCCATTGTGGCCCTCAGAGGAAACAAATTGTGCGTGCATGCACCTTGATCTTGAACTTCCAGCCTCTAGAACTGTGCGAAAATAAGTTTCCATTGTTTAAACCACCCAGTCTGTGTATTCTGTTATGGCAGTCCTCGCAAACTCATACATACATAAATGTTATGCCTTATATACATTACTGGCTCCTCCTTTTTCCTCTATTGTTTCATCTCCCTTAGTAGAGTTTAAGCATTTTTATAGCAGAAATTCAAATAAAAAACAAATATTCTGTTTTTGAAATTTAAAAATAAAATTTTTGAATTCTCCCCAAGATAATAGCCTTGAATACCTAGTATCATCATGAGAGAAAAGTTTTTTCTAAATTCTTTAAGCTTCTGTTGATAAATCACTGGCTAAGTGACTTAACTATTAAGTTGCCAAGAGCCAGAGTGAAAAGAACTCAAACGTGTGATGTAAAGGGAGTTGGGGAGAAAATACAGAGCCAAGTGGAGTCCCTTCCTTTCTGGCTTTGGAGAGGAGAGGAGGAAGGAGGACGTGGACGGAGAAGTCACTGCTCATGTCATCATCTCCACTCCCTGCCATGTGGAGGTGAGGAACCTCCAGTGGTAGGCTGCACATGATGGGAACATCTGGGTGGGCAAGACATACTCCAAAAATGCAAGGACTTGTGGCCCATGCCCTCATCTGGAGTCTGTGAGCCTCTGGACAGTGGTTCTCAAACTTGGCTGCCCATCATTTCCATGGATCCAGACACACCACTTACAATGTAATATCTGGACACAGGATCTAGGCATCAGGGTTTGAAGAAACTTGCCAGCTGATTCCAATGCATGGCCAAGGTTGGGACTACTGCTCTTTGAGAAAACTGGCCAGAAAGAGAAAGACAAATACCATATAATATTGCTTATATGTGGAATCTAAAATACAATGCAAATCAACATATCTATGAAATAGACAGACTCACAGACATAGAGAACAGGCTTGTGGTTGCCAAGAGGGACGGGGGGTGGGGGAGAGATGGAGTGGGAGTTTGAAGTTAGCACATGCAAACTATTATACATAGGATGGATAAACAACAAGGTCCTACCATATAGCACAGGGAATTATATTCAATATCCAGTGACAAACCGTAATGGAAGAGAATATGAAAAAGAATATATACATATGTATATATACGTGTGTGTGTATAACTGAGCACTTTGCTGTACAGAAGAAATTAACACATTATAAATTAACTATACTTCAACAAAATTTAAAAAATTAAAATAAATTAAATAAATAAAATTTGGAAGCTAGGAGCCATACTTTAATGTAAGTTAATAATTGTATTCTAAATATTGCTGGCATTAAATTTGTTAAGAATTTTAAAAAGAGAGTGAGAGAAGACTGGCAATCAGCTCAGGGTCGCTTACAAGCCGGCTTGAGAGAGAGAGCACACAGCGTTGGATGAGGTGGGTGGCTGGAAAGATGGGCTTTGAGACCCTGCTTCTGTCTCTCCTCAGTGTGTGTGTGTGTGTGTGTGTGTGTGTGTGTGTGTGTGTGTGTGTGTGTGTGTGGAGAAAAAGAAGGCCTGAAGCCCCACAAATCTCAGGAGAGGAGGAACGAGAAAGTAGAACATGGAGTTTCTACCCACTAAGTAATGGGACCAGATGGCTGGGACCATAGACTAGCAACAGGAGCCAGAACAAAGCTCCAGGAAATGGAAAAGAACCAGTCCTGTCTCGGGGGGGCACAGTCCAGCCTGATGACCAGGCTGAACTGTTCAAACCAGCCTGTTCACAAAGCAGGGCAGCAAGAGTGGAGGCCAGCAGGTAGATCTGAGGCGCTCTTTCCCCCCGTCTTGAGGTCACAGAAGCATTCCCATATACTATCTGGGGAAGAAACAGGGAAAGGGAAGGGAATCTGAAAGACCAGGTATTCAGCTGAAAGACTATTTACCAAAAAGATCCTCTAAACGAGAATTTTGATGCATTGTTTACTGGCAAGTATAAGACACACATACGCACGTGTGCGCACACACACACACTCAAACACACACACACTGACCCTACTAAACGTACTAAATGAACAGTGACTCATGCAGAAGAATAGACTAGAAGCAATATTTTCCTATACATCAGGACACACTGCATAAATTTGGGATTCAGCCACAAATGCGTGTGCTTGTGTGCACACCTACAACCATATATATTCAATAACACACCCCTCGGCCATGAACAATCAAGACCAAGCACTCGGGGCTGGATTCTTTCAGCGCTCCTAAGAGACCAGTCTGCTTCACTTGCAGGGAAGAGCGACCAGACTGCTACCTACAGCAATGTTTCTTAGAGAAGGATCTGGAGAATTAGAATATTCAAATTTGCTTCTCAGCCAGCAAACACATCTTTGTGTCTTTTGTTCCCTTTCGATTCTCATGTGAACATGTCACTCTCTGTCCTGCTTAAGTTCTGCTCCTGGCTTCCCTACCCTTTCCATCTCTACCAACCCCCCACCCTTTGGACCTCAAGGGATAAAGGTTGAAATTGTTCGATTCTATCATGCACACACTATATGCCAAGCTCTGTGCTAGATGTATTACATAAGAATCTATTTTAACCACCTGGGAGGTAGTAATATCTTTATTTTACAGATGAGCAAACAGGCTTAGAGAGGCTAAATTTTTCCAAGTTCACCCAGCTGGAAAGTAGGAGCTCAGATATTTCTGACTCCAGAGATTTTACTAGTCAGCACTGCTTCCCTGAAACCCTCACTTATTCACCCAAGTGTATCCATCAGTTCAACAGAGATGTCTTTTCTAGAGCATATCTACTGTCAAACATCCCCTACCGATCTCTCCATTAGCACCTTTGTGCTGGTCCGTGTAGCCCCATGTTTAGTTTGAAAAACAGCCTGCTTGAGAGCAGCTCCACTCATAGTTTTGGTGTACTCTGATTTTTTGTGTTTTTGATTTTTCATTTTGGTTTTCTGATTTTTGGTTTCTCTTTTTTTTTTTAAATTCAGTCTTACTTCTTGTACAAGAACAGGCCCATTTCTGGAGGGAGAATCAGTCACGCTCTATTTTAGAACTCCAATTCCTTATCCTTTATCCATCTGAATATTTGATAGAAGAAATCAATTTCACCACCTTTCTTCTTATTTCCTCATTTACCTCTTAATTATCTCTCTCTGCAGTAAACTGTAAGCTCCGTAAGGACAGAGTCCGTGGCTCAAACACAATCACCAGGGTACAGATACACAGGCCTAGCACATAATAGACCCTCCATAAATGTTTATGGTATAAACAAACAGTTACATGTATGGTCTCAAAGGGCAACAAGGGTATTCTGGTGCTTATTCTGAATCTCACACACAGGGCAAAATTTTCCACAGATTTCCACGCTTACTGGAGGAGCAACACGATTAAAGGACAGTTGTCCTAGCCAGTCATTCTGGCTCCCCTGCATTTCTCCACATCAGGCACGTGACTCCCTCCTGATGGCCCCTCCCTCCCGTTTTACAGCTTTGTTTGGGTTTGACTTTGGGGGTATGAAGGTCTGAATTGTTTGGCTTTGCTCAGCAATAGAGGCCTATCTCAGTGACCCTCATTGCTTCCCTGCACTCACCCCCCTTGCTTATTTGCAGCCCCAGGTTTTTGATCTCTGTGATACCAGCAACACTTTCCCAGAGCCCACTGGAATGAGAAAACTGGCTCAGAAAGTGAAAAGGGATCTGCACTTAGCATGCCCTGCCCTGATGAACACAGCCAGCGACATCAGACAGCCCGGACTTCCCCTGACAATTAGCAAGGGTTTACTTTTTGCTCCGCTCACCCTCCCCATTCAGCCTGATTTTTTCCACTCACTCGGCAATCCTGTCACTGGGTTTCAAACATGCCCTGTTCAACTCTGTGTTTACATCATCCTCCGTTCGTCTTTTCTTCTCTTTCCAGTGCATTAATTCATACCAAATATATATTGATCACCTATGACTTGCCAGTCACTGTACTGGATGCTGAGGATATAATAAACACACACACACACACCCTCCATCCTTACAGATCTGTCTCAAGCTCCATCTCCTCCAAACAGCCTCCTCAGATCTCCACAGCGTCCATCATCACTTATTACTAAGTGCCACATAGGCACTTAATACTAATCTCTTTGACATGGTTTGCCATGGTTTCACATGGTTTAGTTCTGTCTTCATAACTAGATTATAAATTGCTTGAGATCACAGGTCACCTCCTTTATTCCTACTGTGTTTCCTTAACAACCACTAATGTAACTATGGTGGGCTGCCTTACCCCTCCAGCCAGTAAGCTTTTTCAGTGAACATGGTTTGTTTGTTTGTTTGTTTGATTGAAAGCCCTTTGGGATGAAGTATGAACTGCAGAGAAGGACAAGGAGATGAAAGAAGATTCTGTATCTCCCTCCCTTTTATTACAAACAATTCAACCCTGCATCTAGGCATGCACCCTCAACTACGACCCAAATGATTAAGTGGGAGGGTGGGGATGACAATTCCGGAAACCATGCAGCTGATACAAGGCTACAAGAAGCCTCCCTGGGTTCTGACTATTTGAAGACCTAATGCTTCAAGCAGATTGGATTCCTTGGCTACATGTGCGTGCCAACATTCCAAGACCCGAAGGTCAGGATGAACACATGTGAGTAGCAAACAGGCTCTCACTGAGAGACAAGAGTGGGACCAGGCTGGTGAGAGCCGAGCACCCTGGTGCTGGGGGACAGCCTTAGACTCTGCATCCACAACTGGCAGGGACCAGCAGAGTGTGGACAGGGAACAGAGAGAGGCCCCGGGGGCTGGGAAGAGAAGAGGAGGTCTCCCTGTCTTGACCTGGTGTGGGAACCAAGGTGAAAGGGGAGATCACTGGGCCAAGGCAGTGACCCAGAAGGCTTAGGCAGAAGTAAAAACAGATGTGAAACAGAAGCTGTCAGTGTCCTGTGGGCCATGGGGCTCTGCCCTGAAGGAGGTGACCCCAAGGAAGATGTACTATCATTGACGAGGCTTCAGTGGGCTGGCACTTAGCAATTAGGCTGGACAGCCATGGGCATGAAGAACTGACCAGAGCACACAAGACACTTTGTCCTTTTAAATCAGCAGGGAAGGGAATATGCCCTGTAAGAGTCTGGAAGAGCAGCTTCCTTTCCAATAATTCATTCATGTGACAAATACATGCTGTGCTCATTATTGATTTAGGATTGCAGGGACTCTGAATTTATAAGACACGGTCTTTGTCCTCAGGTTATTTATTCCTCAGCAGCACCAGTGACAATAGAAGAATTCAAAACTGCTGCCTCTTGCCTGAGAATAATAAAGAAAACTGCCTCTGCAGGGTAAGGGCTTTGCAAGGGAGAACTGGTGAAGCCTGACCACAGATCTAGAAGGTCCTATAATTTATATTGCTTAATCAAAGATCAGAGACTCAGGCTCACTTCTAGGCTGTAGTAAAGCATTGGCTTACTTCTAAAGAAAAGTAGAATGCAGCCCTTCCATTCCTGATTGTCCTCCTGCACCAACCCCGGGCCAGCCCACCTTGTACCCAATGTTCCTTCTGTTCCAGAGGTTGATTATTCTCAGGATGCATGTCAACAGGACCCCCAGGAGACATCCCAACTCTCACACTAAACTCTGCAGAGTACTCCCCAGCTGGGACTTAGAGGAATTTAGGCCTGAAGTCCCACTTTCAACAATCATTAAGATTTAGTTAGTGCTTTATTTAGAATTTAAAATATGTGTTTCAAATCCACTATTTCATGTAATGGTCATGCTATTACATTACTATCCCCATTACATAGAAGAGGAAACTAAAGTTAAGAAATGTTAAGTAATGTACCCAATAAGTAAGTAACAAAGTTAATTCTAAAATCAAATTAGAGGTCCTCATAGGTCTCCATTCTTCTGCACAAATCATTTCCTCCAGTCATGGTTTCCTCCTTTCTCCTGGCAGACATTTGCTAATCCCAGGTTAAATACCCAGGGTAAATGTCACCTCTGTGAAGACTTGCTCAACTCTTCCTCCAGAGACCTGCTTCTTCTTTTAGACTTGCTCAACTTTTCCTCCAGAGACCTGCTTCTTCTTTTAGATCCACACCCTTATTGGATTAAAGTATACTGGCTAAATTTCAGATGGCATGATTTTATATATAGAAAACCCCAAAGACTCCACACATACAAAAAAAAAAATACTATTAGAAATAAAAAATACAGTAAAGTTGCAGGATGCAAAGTCAATATACAAAACTCTGTTGTATTTCTATATGCTAGCAATGAGCTAGCACAAAGAGAAATTTTAAAAACCACTCCATTTACAATTGCGACAAAAAGAATTAAATACTTAGGAATAAGTTTAACCAAGAAGATGAAACACCTGTACACTGAGAACTGTAAGACATTGTTGAAAGAAACTGAAGAAGACACAAATAAATGGAAAAATATTCCATGCTCATGAATTGGAAGCATTAACATTGTCAAAATGTCCATATTCCCTAAAGCTATATATAGATTCAATGCAATCTCTATCAAAATCCCAAGGAAATTTTTCACAGAAAGAGAAAAAAAAAAGTCAAAAATTTGTATGGAAAAACAAAAGACCCTGAATAGCCAAAGCAATCTGAGAAAAAAGAACAAAGCTGGAGGTATCACACTTCCTGATTTCAAATTATATTACAAAGACATAGTAATCAAAACAGTATGGTATTGGCAGAAAAACAGATACATAGACCAATGGAACAGAATTGAGAGTCCAGAAATAAATCCACACATATACAGACAATTAATTTATGACAAAGGAGCAAAGAACTTACAATGGAGAGAGGATGCTCTCTTCAATAAATGGTGTTGGGAAACTGGAGAGTCATATGCAAAAAAAATGAAACCA
Source organism: Pseudorca crassidens (assembly GCF_039906515.1). NCBI lineage: Eukaryota > Metazoa > Chordata > Mammalia > Artiodactyla > Delphinidae > Pseudorca > Pseudorca crassidens. The sequence continues at coordinate 104,039,485 of NC_090304.1, forward strand.
CTACTACGTCACATCATTCACAAAAATGAACCCAAAATTGATTAAAGAATTGAATATTAGACCTGAAACCATACTACTCAAAAAAAACACGGGCAGTATGCTCTTGGACATCAGTTTTAGCAATATCCTTCTGGATATGTCTCCTCAGGCAAGGGAAGCAAAACAAAAATAAACAAATGGAATGGAATTACATCAAACTAAAAAGTTTCTCCACAGCAAAGGAAACCATCAATCAAACAAAAAGCCTACCAAATGAGAGAAGATATTTACAAATGATATATCTGATAAGGGGTTAACATCCAAAATATATAAAGAATTCATATAACTTAACAACAACAACAAAAAAAAAAACCCAAACAACCTGGGCTTCCATGGTGGCACAGTGGTTAAGAATCCGCCTGCCAATGTAGGAGACACGGATTCGAGCCCTGGTCCAGGAAGACACCACATGCTGCAGAGCAACTAAGCCCATGTGCCACAACTACTGAGCCTGTGCTCTAGAGCCCATGAGCCACAACTACTGGGCCTGTGTGGCACAACTACTGAAGCCCGTGTGCCTAGAGCCTGTGCTCCACCACAAGAGAAGCCACCACAATGAGAAGCCCTCACACCTTAATGAAGAGTAGCCCCCGCTCGCCGCAACCAGAGAAAGCCCACGCTCAGCAACGAAGACCCAATGCAGCCAAAAATAAATAAATACAATAAATATTTTTTTTAATCTTAAAAACAACAACAACAACAACAACCCGATTGAAAAATGGGCAGAGGAGTTGTACGTTGTCTACATGTTTTCCAAAGAAGACATACAGGTGGCCAACAGACCCATGGAAAGATGCTCAACATCATTAATCGTCAGGGGAATTCAAATCGAAACCACAATGACATGTCACCTCACACCTGTCAGAATGGCTATTATCAAAAAGACAAGAAATAACAAGTGTCAGTGAGGATGTCTATAAAAGGGAACCCTCATACACAGTTGGTGAGAATGTAAATTGGTGCAGCCACTGTGGAAGACAGTATAGCAATTCCTCAAAAAGTTAAAACTAGAACTACCATATGACCCAGCAACTCCACTTCTGCATATTTGTCCAAAGAATACGAAAACACTAATTTGAAAAGATATATGCATCCCTATGTTCATTGCAGCATTGTTTACAATAGCCAAGATACGGAAACAACCTAAAAGTGCCCATCAACGAATAAACGGATGAATAAGATGTGGCACATATATTCAGTGGAATACTACTCAGCCATAAAACGCAGGAAACCTTGTCATTTCCCACAACAGGAATGAAACTTGAGAGTGCTATGCTACGTGAAATAAGTCAGATGGAGAAAGACAAATATCTTAAGATTTCACTCATACGTAGACTATAAAAACTGAATAAACAAAGAAACAAACAGACCAAAATATAATAAGTAAACGAATCAAAATAAACAAAAACGAACATGAAGATGTAAAGAACAGAGTACTGGTTACCAGAGAGGAGGGGTGACGGGAGGGCAAAACCAAGTGTGGAGTGACAGATGGAAACTAAATTGTTGGTGGTGAGCCTGCTGTAGGGTATATGGAAGTAGAAATGTAATGTTGTATACTTGAAACTTATGTAATATTATAAATCAATGTTACCTCAATAAAAAACAATAATAAAAGAATAAATAAATAAACAGTATCCTGGCTAACAGTGATTTTAACACATTGTCTTCTTGCTGTATTTTGCACAAATATCCATTTTCCTGCTATAAATCTTCTGAGAATGTTGGCTGTGTTTTGTCTATCCCGGTGTCTATCTCTGGTTGACACACAATAGGTGCTTAATACATGTCTGTTGAATCGACATCTTTCTGGCTCCAAATCTCAGGTTCTTTCCGCAACAGAAAACTCCCTCCCCACTCCCCAAGGGAAAGCAGAGATAGGTCCACCCAGAAAACATACTCAACTTACTCCTCCTGAGTTAGCTCAGCAGATCAAGGGGCCTGAGTAATTATAGCAAATCTTCCCCAGCCCCTCTTTTAACATTTGGGGGCTTCAGGCAATAATGTAAACGGAGAGCAACACCCCATAAGTTTAAATATTCAGACACAATGTATCAAACTAACTGACTGCTCATCCTTCTATCCTACCATATTTACCCTCATAACAACCTACAAGACCTGGATTAACTTGAGTTCTCAACCTCCTCCAACTTCTGCACCAGGACATGGCAGCATGAATAGAGTCCACCACTGGCCCACGCCCATCTCTTCCTACCCCCATCTCTGTCCTCCAGCAAGGAAGCTCAGTCTCCCTCTGCATCCCCACAAAGGGCTACCCGTTGGCCACCCATCAGGCTTAAGATTTACACAGCATCCATCCTCCAGAGAACACACGCCAGGAAGAAGCCCAGAAAAACTCTTCTAAGCAGGCTAAAGGTCATTTTGGCAAGGAATTCTGGGGCCACAAACATCCGGAGTGTGACCCAGAAGGGGTGGTGTGAGCTCCAGGTACAGCGCCAAAGCTGAGCCCGCTAAACACGTCCTATTGCCCACACAGGGGCGATGCTGTCTCCCCCTTCCCTTGAATGTATATCCAAAAAAGTCCCTTTCTCTTGGAAATGATCGACAGAGTATGGCCCAAATTCCTGCTCCATTTCTGGCAGAGCTGAATTCCTGAAAAAGCCCAGTTCCTGTCCCCAGAGAGGAGGGAGAGTCCACCCCTCCTTGTCCTGGGGGCAGATTGAAGTGAATGCTGGTTAGATTCATGTTATCGAAACCATTTTTGTTACTGTGATAATAGGTCTGAACAGGGAGGGAATTTCAAGAGCCAGCAGCCTGGGCATACAATCTGTTTTTCCAATGTTTTTCCTGATTAAAAAAAAAAAGGGGTGGAAAAAGCATAAATGCTTCATATCATTGCCAATAAGTTTCCATCTGATTTGGGCGGGGGATGGGGGAGAGGCAAAGAAAATGCTATGAACTCAATCAGCAACGTGGTAAAAAACCAGCTGTCTCGTGCCCTAGAAGCACTTTAGAGTTGCCTCCAAATTAAAAAAGAAAAGAAGAGGGAACAAATTAATAAAGGGCTGAAAACAAGTCACGATAGAAACTGAAATCCCAGAGAACAGGCCTGCCACCAGGCCACCCTGCTCCCATCTACACCTCACAGAGATAAACAGGGTCAACCCAGGGCAGGGAGGGGATGTGGGTGTGGCCTGAGTACAACTCAACTTTATCAAAAACCGAGCAAGAATTTGAGCCATACTCTTGGTTTCCCAAGAAAGTGTCTCCTGAACCTTCTCTATAAATCCCAGAAGACTACTGAATTTCAGTGGTCCTGTTGGACTCATTGAATTTTGCAGATATTTTGAAGGGCTCATCAGACAAGTTCCTAAGGCCTTGCCAGGCCCTGAGTCACTTCCTGTTAGATGGTCATTATCCATATTTTAGAGATCATTCCCATTACAGAGAAGGGTAAGAGAATATTCATGGAGTTTTGCCCTAAGGTACAGTATGGTCATTTCACAGTATCTACCAACTATCAAACCCCTTTAAATCAATTCACATGTCAAAAGGGAAATCTGCATAATTAATTACTTGGCAGAATGATTTGCATTTTTTACTGTTCTCAGTATTTAGGGTTTTTTGTCACGTTCATACAAACTGAGTGAATTTTCACTTGACAGTTCTCCTTGAAAGAGACCAATGGCAGGACTCCCCGTATTTTAACACTTTGTTCTTCATGTCCTCCTTTAATTTACTTGTCGGTCCCCCATTTAGAGGGGCAGTTACGTCACAAAACACATAGTGTTCTGCTTTTTCTTCTGCTTGGTGGGTTGATACTCAAGGCAAGCTAATAGCAGAGAGGACTTCGTGCTTCCGTAGAAGCTTTTGCTCTCTGACTTGGCAAGAAGGGGGAGGAGGGAGAAGATGAGGATAGAATAACCCAGAGGCGGGTTATTGGCAAGTTATTAAAAGTCTCAAGACAGTTTGGGGGCTAGTGGAATATTTTTGGCAGAAATTAACTTTCAGAACCATTTATAGGACTGATTTCATTCACTCCTAAAATATGTATCATGTCTACATTAGGTAATAGATCTACAAAAGGAGAGAGAGTTTTGAGCTGGGAGTGGATGCATGAGTCAGATTTCTAAAGTTGGAAAAGAGAATTCCAGCCAGAAGAAATAGCTGGCCTGGAGGCATGGAGGCTCCAACGTTCTTGGCATTTAAAGCAATATTGAGCAGTAGTGAGAGGGAAATTATCTGGGTATTTTTGAAAGCCAGAGGCTTCTGACTTTGGTCCAGAAGAAAGAGCAGTTGTAGGGGTGATATTTTTGTTCCTTGTACAGCGCCTCCAACCCCAGCCAAGAAAATTAAGCAGTCTCTTTCATTCCTTTGGCCCTTGTTGATATCCTCCTCCCAAAACTATTTATGTGCATGACCACACACACACACACACACACACACACGTGCATGCACACAGGAACACATGCGTGTACACACATTGCCTTGTACTAGTAACCTGCCCAACATATCAAGTTTTGTCATTGTATAAGAGACAAGTTTCTGGAAGACAGAAGTCAGTAACCATCTCTCATCCAACTGCAAACTCTACAGACTCAGTCAGTTTTAAGCGCAAGCATGCACTTAATAAATATTTGGTGAGTCGAAGTGAATGAGATCAGCTGGCAGGATAAGACATTGTATATGCAAAGCCTTCCCTTGGGCATCCTAGATTTGTATTCATGACTTGGTTCCCAAATACACAGAAGACTGGTGAGAAGCCTGTGTAATCCTTTGTCTGAGTTAAAAAGCAAAAGAATGAAACTAATAAATATTGAGTGTCTTCTACATATTTTACTTGCACTCCTTTCACTTTATTTACCTAAAATTTTCCCCATGTGATAGTCAAGAAAACTGAAGTTCATGAAGGTAAAGCAACATTAAGACTGCACAGCTGGTCTGCAATAGAATTAGGATTTACACGCACATCTGCAGGTTTCCGAGGACCCTTGCTCTTGCTGCCTTGGGATTTGCACCTTCCTCCAGGGCTTCCTGGGAATCTAAGCAGCCTTTCATTTTACTAAAATGAAATTCCTAAAGTTCCCTTTTCAAATGAACGTTTTTATCTCCATTCACAAAAAGGAAAAAAAAAAAAAGAAAGAAAGAAAACTTCCTCTGACCAATGGAAAAAATATTCCATTGCTTTGCTTACTGGCAAAAAGCCCGATCGTTTGGGCCAGGCTGTGAAAGAGAGGGACAGAGATTCTCATGGAAAGCAAGCACTCCACCCACTCATATTTGTGTTTCTCTGAGGTTAACCCAGGGCCCCCCACCACCGCCCAGTACATCCCTCTGGTGACTGTTCCCACCATCAGCATCCAGATAGCACAGAGGGCTGAGGCATTAGAATCTTATCGTCCCTATTAAAAGATAAACCCGAAAATTCAACCCTTATCACTCTAAGCTTCGTGCACTCCGTTCAGCACTTTCAAGGAAAGCAGACGTTTCTGTTTGCAGCTCAAGTTAAACCAGGCAGCATTTGCATTGCTAGTGCAGCCTTGAAAAAGGTAATTAAAAACAGAGTAGAGTGCTTTGTTTTGATATTGGCCAGACTTTCTCTTTAGGAAATATATGGTAATAAAAGGGGTGAAATAGGGAGTAAAAGGAATGAAACCAACATCCTTTCTCAAAGTCAACCAAGTGATTTGTGAACGTGGACAGTTCAGTTAAATTGTGATCCCAGCCCCATGGAGCCCATTAGCCCATACATGCTTCACCCATCCATCCAACGGTCATGTGGCACTAGTCACTGAAATAGAAACCTGAATAAAACAAGATCTTTCTCTTAGAGAGAGGAGAGGATAAGGGATATAAACAAATAATATTTTTGGAGTGAATCTTGGTCAACCTCTCCAGGTTTAACTCACAGTTACATTGAGCCACTCCCAGCCCCCATCCCTGCAATGCTTTCACACTATGTTCTCCAACCATCTTCACGGCTTGCAGCCTCACAAATGTGTCAACCCTTCTCTTATCACCAAGGTGTGCCTGCTGTTTCTCCTTTTGCTATTTGCTTGCTATCCTGTCCTCTCTTCCCGTTTAATTCTTCTTCATCCTTCAAGACTCATCTCAGAAGCAATTTACTCAGAAACCATTAATGACATCTCCGCATAAGTTAAGGGTCCCTCCCATCTCCTCCCAGAGCATCCCTAAATTTCCCTAACAAAGCCCTTAATATTTTACAGTGTAATTATCTGTATAGTTTTCTTTCTCCTCTCCGATATCAAGAAAACTAAGAGGAAAATGGGCCACGTTCTAATTTTCTGGAGCCTAGCAGAATGTCCAACATGTAATAAGTGCTTAATAAATATGGGAAAAATTGTTTTTGTATATGGTATAAATATAGCACAATGGAGGGAGTGGTCAGCTTTGGAGTAAGGGTCAGAGAAGGCTTCACGGAGACTATTGAACTGAATCTTGAAGAATTAACATGAATTCACCAGATGAACAAGTTCGTAGAAGAACTTTCCAATGGGAACAATATATGCAAAAATAATAAAGAAAGACAACACACATCCAAAGAAATGTAAGCAATCTAATGTGGCTAAGGTGTTGATGTGGAAAAATAGCTAGAAATGAGACTGAAGAATGGGAGTGGAACAGACTGTAGAAGGCTTTGAGTAGAAACATAAGAAGTTTGTATCTTATCCCATATGCATGCAATAGAGAATATAATCCTTACTGTTTCTCCCTGCCAGCATATACCCATAAGATCATTTCAACACCCATAACACAACATGAAAAGTAAATCTAGTATAGGAAAAATAGCCTAGCTTTTATTTTGAAACAAAACAGATACAACATTGGATTATTCACTGATTTGATTATCTACTATTTGATATTTCTACTCAATTCCAGCAACATAGGTAATAATAGAATTTTTTTTTTTTTTTTTTTTTTTTTGCAGTACGCGGGCCTCTCACTGTTGTGGCCTCTCCCATTGCGGAGCACAGGCTCTGGACACGCAGGCCCAGCGGCCATGGCTCACGGGCCCAGCCGCTCCGCGGCATGTGGGATCTTCCCGGACCGGGGCACGAAGCCGTGTCCCCTGCATCGGCAGGCGGACTCTCAACCACTGCGCCACCAGGGAAGCCCGAATTTTTTTTTTTATTTAAGCTGTCTAGGCTCCTTCCTGAATCAAATCAACCGACATGCATGCTTCAAAAAATCTTCACAGGTAAGTCCATGCACAAAAAAATAATCTTCACAGGTAATTCCATGTACAAAAATTGAGAAATACCTAAGCAAACTGGGCCCATGAGAACACACTCTCTGAACCCATTGTCCTATCATTTGTCTTCACTGATATGTTAATTGCTTTAAAATGATAGGTTTTGAGTCTTGCAAAATGACACATTTTTCTCTTGCTTACTCTTTGTTCTTAAACTAGGTTTTAACACAACCCATTTGATATTTTAAGAGGCTGAGTGAGACAGACTGTCAAGGTCAAAACAAGCAAATGTCATCTTGGGAACTAAAAGATGGATGCGTGTTCAAGGGAGATGTGATTCTCTTTCTCATACTGGGGAAGAGCCATTAGACAAACAAACCATCGGGGCAAGTGCAGAGGTGCTGGACTGGGCACCACCTGCTAATGTGCTGATCACTGATGGACATCAGCCAGCTGGCAGGCAAAGGCTCCAGTCTAAAGGGAATACCTTACACTCAATTCCTCCTCAACAGAGACTGCCAGCCTCTTGTACAGTCAAGGACTCAGCTAATTAAATTTTCCTCTGTAGGTTAAAGCTAAACTTTAAACATATCTCTCATTGCCACTTATTCACCCAACCCACCCTTAGGAATGTCTGATATACTTGCAATATTCCATAATTCTTAATTCCAATGAGGACAAATGATTGTAGGCCTATCACTAAGGTAACTAAACAATGAGGTCATTAGACTGAGATGGCTCCAATGCCTTTGTTGCCTGCGTAAGCAAACCAAAACCTAAGCCTGAGCCAACTGCTATAAATGCACTTGTTTCCAAGAAAACAAAATTTAAAGAATGACCAATCACAAACAGCCAAATAAGGCAACTGTTTAAGCTAGAGCCAATCAGGTTACTTCCTTGCTTTGCTTCCACATCTGCTCTATAAAGACTTTCCTTTAGCTCCTGTTGGTGGAGTGCACCTAACAGCCTCTGGTTTAGCACAGCCCAATTCAAATTGATGTTTTCTCAAATAAGCCTTGAGAATTTTAACGTACCTCAGTTTATCTTTACAGTATAATGTTCTTTTAACAATACAATATTCTTTACAGGAACCATCAGAGAAATGCAAATCAAAACCACAATGAGATAACACTTCACACCTGCTAGGATGGCTAGAGTCAAAAATATGACAATATCAAGTGCTGGTGAGAATGCAGACAAGTGGGCTCCCTTGTACATTGCTGAAGAGAGTGTAAAATTGCACAGCTGCTTTGGAAAACTCTGAAAGCTCCTCAGAAGTTTAAATATAGTTACCAAATGACCCAGAAATTCTACTCCTAGACATATAACTAGAGAAATAAAAACATGTGTCCACGAAAAAAACTTATACAAGGATATTTGTAGAAACATTACTCACTATGACCAAAAAGTACAAACAACCTAAATACCCCATCAACTGAAGAATGGATACATATAATGTGGTATATCCATAGAATGGAATATTATGCAGCCATAAAAAGAAATGAAGTACTGATGAACCTTGAAAACATTATGCTAAGTGAAAAAAGCCAGTCACAGAAGACCGCATAAGATTCCATATACAGGAAATGTTCAGAATTAGCAAATCTGTAGAGACAGAGAGTAAGCTAGTTACTGCCTAGCCTGAGGAGAGGGGAATGTTGGAGGTATATGGGAAGTGATTGCTAATGTGTACAGGGTTTCTTGGGCAGGGGCGGATGGACCTAGAGACTGTCACACAGAGTGAAGTAAGTCAGAAAGAGAAAAACAAATATCGTATATTAACACATGTATGTGGAATCTGAAAAAATTGGTACAGATGATCTTATTTACAAAGCAGAAATAGAGACACAGACGTAGAGAACAAACGTATGGATACCAAGGGGGAAAGGGTGGGGTGGGATGAACTGGGAGATTTGGGATTGACATATATACACTACTAATACTATGTATAAAATAGATAACTAACAAGAACCTACTGTATAGCACAAGGAACTCTACTCAGTGCTCTGTAGTGACCTAAATGAGAAGGAAATCCAAAAAATAAGGGATATATGTATACGTATAGCTGAATCACTTTCCTGTACAGCAGAAACTAACACAACATTGTAAAGCAACTATACTCCAATAAAAAATAAAATAAAATTGATTGAGATGTTGGTTGCATAACTCAGTGAATATAGTATAAAAAGAAAACACTGAATTGTAGACTTTAAAAAAAAACTGAGAGTTGTGAATTTAAAAAATAATAATAATAAAAAGGTAGCTGCATGGGAATAGAACAGAATATTTCAGTTTAGCTCAGCCAATAAAGCAAGGTTTATGGAGTCTCCATAGATAAACATGATAATGACCTCCTCCCCTGGCCTCCAAAGGAGCCAGAGGACCACTGCCCTTTCTTACTTTGCATCCCGTTTTGGTCACCCTTCGTGATGCAACATCAGGTCTCAACAACAATGCCTCCTATCAGATGTTTCTTCAACAACAGATACAAGTAGATGAAAAACTTCTCACTTTGAAAAAAACTCAGGGGTAATATTCCACCAGCCACCAGCCAATCAGCACAGATTCCAGGCAATCGGAACAGAAGCCCCACTAATCAACACTTCCACATTGTGAAGTGCATGCCAGCTTAATATCAGTCCCATAAATAAGATTGATTTCTCATAGAGAGTGGACATTTTTAGAGTAGATGCTCTTTGTCTCTTGGAAAACTGTTCATCTTTTATGTCCCTTTAAAGTATTAAGAACATTTGAAATTGTGTTCATTTGTATTGCTAATTTGCCCCTCTATGGAGACCAGATCTGACAGCAGTGTAATAATGACGTAGTTGGCAACTGTTTCTTTGAAAGAGTCATTCTGAAAAACCTTGTACTAAAGTAACTTTTTGTTCGTTATATTCAATTAAATATTTTGAGAAAAACATTTTTAAAAGATGTATTTTCAACCTAAAATTTCTTGAGTAAGGTGTGTTTTTTAAAGTTTATTTTCAAAGTTTTGCCAGATTTGGATGTGACAAATTTTAGGCCACCTCAATAGAATTCTGATCCACTATAGAATATAAATTTATTCAATAAAAAATAGGACCCATATCAAAATATCTCTCTCAAAATGTTTAACAAGGACCTATTATGGAATTTCAGAATTAAAACTTGTACTTTATTCAAATTCTCATAAATCATTATTTTTTTTTCCTCTGTTGCTTTTGAAGTAATAAATTTCAATGTATTTCTGTAATATGAGCTTGCTTACAAGCGTTTTTTCAAAAATTACAATTATCAGAAAGCTACAAAATATGATTTGATTTCCCTCTTGATTTTTGGTTCATTGAATTCTTTGAAGATTTACAACTAATTTTGAATCAAATGTGATCAAATGTAGAGGACTCACATATGAAAGGTTCAATAGAATTGTAACCTACTGAAGCTGACTTACAAAATGCTTTTTGCAATTTCAAAAACTTTCTAAAATGCATTTGTTGCCAGGCAGCAAAAAGTGAAAGTGTGGAGGGGCTTCCGGGAAGATGGCGGAAGAGTAAGACGGGGAGATCACCTTCCTCCCCACAGATACACCAGAAATACATCTACACGTGGAACAACTCCTACAGAACACCTACTGAACGCTGGCAGAAGACCTCAGACATCCCAAAAGGCAAGAAACTCCCCACGTACCTGGGTAGGGCAAAAGAAAAAAGGAAAAACAGAGACAAAAGAATAGGGACGGGACCCGCGCCAGTGGGAGGGAGCCGTGAAGGAGGAAATGTTTCCACACACTAGGCAGCCCCTTCGCGGGCGGAGACTGCGGGTGGCGGAGGGGGGAGCTTCAGAGCCGCAAAGGAGAGCACAGCAACGAGTGCGGAGGGCAAAGCGGGGAGATTCCCGCACAGAGGATCAGGGCCGACCGGCACTCACCAGTCCGAGAGGCTTGTCTGCTCACCCGCCGGGGCGGGCGGGGCTGGGAGCTGAGGCTCGGGCTTCGGTCGGAGAGCCGGGAGAGGACTGGAGTTGGCGGCGTGAACACAGCCCGCAGGGGTTAGTGCGCCACGGCTAGCCGGGAGGGAGTCCGGGGAAAGGTCAGGAGCTGCCGAAGAGGCAAGAGACTTTTTCTTCCCTCTTTGTTTCCTGGTGCGCGAGGAGAGGGGATTCAGAGCGCTGCTTAAAGGAGCTCCAGAGACGGGCGCGAGCCGCGGCTAAAAGCGCGGACGCCAGAGACGGGCATGAGACGCTAAGGCTGCTGCTGCTGCCACCAAGAAGCCTGTGTGCGAGCACAGGTCACTGTCCACACCCCCCTTCCGGGGAGCCTGTGCAGCCCGCCACTGCCAGAGTCCCGGGACCCAGAGACAACTTCCCCGGGAGGACGCACGGCGCGCCTCAGGCTCGTGCAACGTCACGCCGGCCTCTGCCGCAACATCATGCCGGCTTCTGCCGCCTCAGGCCCGCCCCGCACTCCGTGCCCCTCCCTCCTGCCCCCCCCCCCCCCCCCCCGCCTGAGTGAGCCAGAGCCCACCAATCAGCGGCTCCTTTAACCCCGTCCTGTCTGAGCGAAGAACAGACGCCCTCCGGCGACCTACACGCAGAGGCGGGGCCAAATCCAAAGCTGAGCCCCTGGGAGCTGTGAGAACAAAGGAGAAAGGGAAATCTCTCCCAGCAGCCTCAGGAGCAGCGGATTAAAGCTCCACAATCAACTTGATGTACCCTGCATCTGTGCAATACATGAATAGACAACGGTTCATCCCAAATTGAGGAGATGGACTTTGAGAGCAAGATTTATAATTTTTTTCCCCTTTTCATCTTTTTGTGAGTGTGTATGTGTATGCTTCTGTGTGAGATTTTGTCTGTATAGCTTTGCTTCCACCGTTTGTCCTAGGGTCCTATCCAGCCGTTTTTGGGGGTTGTTTTCATTTTTGTTTTTGTTATTTTTTTTTATTATTTTACCTTAATAATTATTTTTTTATTTTAATAACTTTATTATATTTTATCTCACTTTATTTTATTTTACTTTATCTTCTTTCTTTTTTTCTTCCTTCCCTCCTTCCTTCCTTCCTCCCTCCCTCCCTCCCTCCTTTCTTTCTTTCTTTCTTTCTTCTTCTACTAATTCTTTCTTTCTACTTTTTATCCCTTTTATTCTGAGCCGTGTGGATGAAAGGATCTTGGTGCTCCAGCCAGGAGGCAGTGCTGTACCTCTGAGGTGGGAGAGCCAACTTCAGGACACTGGTCCACAAGAGACCTCCCAGCTCCACATAATATCAAACGGCGAAAATCTCCCAGAGATCTCCATCTCAACACCAGCACCCAGCTTCACTCAACGACCAGCAAGCTACAGTGCTGGACATCCTATGCCAAACAACTAGCAAGACAGGAACACAACCCCACCCATTAGCAGAGAGGCTGCCTAAAATCATAATAAGTCCACAGACACCCCAAAACACACCACCAGAAGTGGACCTGCCCACCAGAAAGACAAGATCCAGCCTCATCCACCAGAACACAGGCACTAGTCCCCTCCACCAGGAAGCCTACACAACCCACTGAACCACCCTTAGCCACTGGGGACAGACACCAAAAACAACAGGAACTATGAACCTGCAGCCTGCAAAAAGGAGACCCCAAACACAGTAAGATAAGCAAAATGAGAAGACAGAAAAACACACAGCAGATGAAGGAGCAAGATAGAAACCCACCAGACCTAACAAATGAAGACGAAATAGGCAGTCTACCTGAAAAAGAATTCAGAATAATGACAGTAAAGATGATCCAAAATCTTGGAAATAGAATAGACAAAATGCAAGAAGCATTTAACAAGGGCCTAGGAGAACTAAAGATGAAACAAACAACGATGAACAACACAATAAATGAAATTAAAAATACTCTAGATGGGATCAATAGCAGAATAACTGAGGCAGAAGAACGGAAAAGTGACCTGGAGGATAAAATAGTGGAAATAACTACTGCAGAGCAGAATAAAGAAAAAAGAATGAAAAGAACTGAGGACAGTCTCAGAGACCTCTGGGACAACATTAAACGCACCAACATTCGAATTATAGGGGTTCCAGAAGAAGAAGAGAAAAAGAAAGGGACTGAGAAAATATTTGAAGAGATTATAGTTGAAAACTTCCCTAATATGGGCAAGGAAATAGTTAATCAAGTCCAGGAAGCACAGAGAGTCCCATACAGGATAAATCCAAGGAGAAATACGCCAAGACACATTTTAATCAAACTGTCAAAAATTAAATACAAAGAAAACATATTAAAAGCAGCAAGAGAAAAACAACAAATAACACACAAGGGAATCACCATAAGGTTAACAGCTGATCTTTCAGCAGAAACTGCAAGCCAGAAGGGACTGGCAAGACATATTTAAAGTGATGAAGGAGAAAAACCTGCAACCAAGATTACTCTACCCAGCAAGGATCTCATTCAGATTTGATGGAGAAATTAAAACCTTTACAGACAAGCAAAAGCTGAGAGAGTTCAGCACCACTAAACCAGCTTTACAACAAATGCTAAAGGAACTTCTCTAGGCAAGAAACACAAGAGAAGGAAAAGACCTACAATAACGAACCCAAAACAATTAAGAAAATGGGACTAGGAACATACATATCGATAATTACCTTAAATGTAAATGGACTAAATGCTCCCACCAAAAGACACAGATTGGCTGAATGGATACAAAAACAAGACCCATATATTTTCTGTCTACAAGAGACCCATTTCAGACCTAGAGACACATACAGACTGAAAGTAAGGAGATGGAAAAAGATATTTCATGCAAATGGAAACCAAAAGAAAGCTGGAGTAGCAATTCTCATATCAGACAAAATTGACTTTAAAATAAAGACTATTAGAAGAGACAAAGAAGGACACTACATAATGATCAAGGGATCAATTCAAGAAGAAGATATAACAATTGTAAATATTTATGCACCCAACATAGGAGCACCTCAATAAAGATACATCAATGGAACAGGATAGAAAGCCGAGAGATAAACCCACTCACATATGGTCACCTTATCTTTGATAAAGGAGGCAGGAATGTACAGTGGAGAAAGGACAGCCTCTTCAATAAGTGGTGCTGGGAAAACTGGACAGGTACATGTAAAAGTATGAGATTAGATCACTCCCTAACACCATACACAAAAATAAGCTCAAAATGGATTAGAGACCTAAATGTAAGGCCAGAAACTATCAAACTCTTAGAGGAAAACATAGGCAGAGCACTCTATGACATAAATCACAGCAAGATCCTTTTTGACCCACCTCATAGAGAAATGGAAATAAAAACAAAAATAAACAAATGGGACCTAATGAAACTTAAAAGCTTTTGCACAGCAAAGGAAACCATAAACAAGACCAAAAGACGACCCTCAGAATGGGAGAAAATATTTGCAAATGAAGCAACTGACAAAGGATTAATCTCCAAAATTTATAAGCAGCTCATGCAGCTCAATAACAAAAAAGCAAACAACCCAATCCAAAAATGGGCAGAAGACCTAAATAGACATTTCTCCAAAGAAGATATACAGATTGCCAACAAACACATGAAAGAATGCTCAACATCATTAATCACTGGAGAAATGCAAATGAAAACTACAATGAGATATCATCTCACACTAGTCAGAATGGCCGTCATCAAAAAATCTAGAAACAATAAATGCTGGAGAGGGTGTGGAGAAAAGGGAACCCTCTTGCACTGTTGGTGGGAATGTAAATTGATACAGCCACTGTGGAGAACAGTATGGAAGTTCCTTAAAAAACTACAAATAGAACTACCATATGACCCAGCAATCCCACTACTGGGCATATACCCTGAGAAAACCACAATTCAAAAAGAGTCGTGTACCAAAATGTTCATTGCAGCTCTATTTACAATAGCGCAGAGATGGAAACAACCTAAGTGTCCATCATCGGATAAAGAAGATGTGGCACATATACACAATGGAATATTACTCAGCCATAAAAAGAAACGAAATTGAGCTATTTGTAATGAGGTGGATAGACCTAAAGTCTGTCATGCAGAGTGAAGTAAGTCAGAAAGAGAAAGACAAATACCGTATGCTAACACATGTATATGGAATTTAAGAAAAAAAATGTCATGAAGAACCTAGGGGTAAGACAGGAATAAAGACACAGACCTACTAGAGAATGGACTTGAGGATATGGGGAGGGGGAAGGGTAAGCTGTGACAAAGTGAGAGAGTGGCATGGACATATATACACTACCAAACGTAAAATAGATAGCTAGTGGGAAGCAGCCGCATAGCACAGGGAGATCAGCTCGGTGCTTTGTGACCGCCTGGAGGGGTGGGATAGGGAGGGTGGGAGGGAGGGAGACGCAAGAGGGAAGAGATATGGGAACATATGTATATGCATAACTGATTCACTTTGTTATAAAGCAGAAACTAACACCATTGTAAAGCAATTATACGCCAATAAAGATGTAAAAAAAAGTGAAAATGTGTATCACTGTGCTAAAGAATGATGAGGATGATAATTCAATATCAGCTTCATCACACACACACAAAATATTTGAAATAAAGATATGCTTTTTCAGATGCAAGAGGGAAGAGATATGGGGATATATGTATATGTGTAGCTGCTTCACTTTGTTATAAAGCAGAAACTAACACACCATTGTAAAGCAACTATAGTCCAATAAAGATGTTAAAAAAAAGATATGTTTTGTCTTGTTTTATTGTTAAATTACCCACAGTTCTAATCATTCAAAAATGCTCACTATAAATTTTATTGTATTTCCTTCCTGTCTTTTTCCCATTACATAATGTACTTTTAAGAAAATTACCAATTTGATGTATACTTTTCTGCCTATGTTTTTTTCTTATTACATCACAAATATATTTCATGTAAGTACATACTTTTCAAAAACATAATTTTTATGGCTAGAAGAAACATCATTGGACTGCTCCATAAATTACTGAACCTCTGACTTACTTCATTATTTTAGGTAAGTGATAATTTTCACTATTTTTATAATATTATAATAGACATCTTTGGGTAAAAGATGTTGGGTTTGTTTTCAAACTTAGGATTATTTCATTAAGGAAGAATTCTAGAACTGGAATTGCCATTATCATTGTTAAGGGTGAATTTGGACACATTATAATAAATTGAAGGCTATCAGGTTGATTAAATAAATCCTGAGACTCTACTACTTACCTTAGGTGCCTCACAAAATCAGCATAAAATTCAGCATTAAACCCCAGACACTTGGATCTGGAAGGGGTATTCAAGATCACTGCTTGGTTGTTGGTGTGTGTGTGTGTGTGTGTGTGTGTGTGTGTGTGTGGTTTGTTTTTATATATAAATATAAATAGGTAGATGTACATATGCATAGATAGAGAGACATGCAGAGAAATACGGAGGGAGAAACAGAGGGAGAGAGAAATAGAGAAAGAGACAGAGAAAGAGAGACAAACACTGAAACCTAGAGTCACTGAAAGCTTGAGTGACCCAAAGTCAAAAGCAACTTAGCAGACTTGGATCAAAACAAAACGCTATTCTTTCTCATCCTGTGTTGTTTCCACTGTATCACAATACCATGTTAAACAATTTACTTTGAATCACACATAAGGAGGTACATTTACTCAAATATTTAAGAACAACAAATGAACTTTCACAGAAGAACCTAAAAGAGGAAATTAAAGATGCAGATTGTTTAAGAAAACCTGTATTTGAGTCATAAGCTTGAAACCAGTTTCTTCAAAAACTTGTTTAAAAATAAAAGAAAAAAGAAATAGATGTGGCACTCAAGATGTATTAGCGTTCATGATCATAAATGCTATGCCAGGTTGGACCTGAACTTGCCTCATCATTTCCAGACACATTAGCTGAAGTTTAGATTTGACATTTATAGTGTTTGATCTACAACTTTTGTGCAAAGAAAGAAATGCAACGTTCCAGACATTTACTAAATTTTTTATATTATTGTCTACATTGCCTTTAAGAAACCTTGACTCCGGTTATGTAGACCAAGGTGACAAGAACCCTTTGCATCATCAACTGTAATTAAGTGAAATTCTCTCTTCAGCACATGGTACCCACCAAATGCAGCACAAAACAGGATATGATTGACTCAGTATTATTTCATTTCCATGATTCTAAACCAAGAATCTTCAAGAAAGCCTGGGCTGCAAGTTCCAGGGTCAAGTTGAAGACCACTTGCAGAGAGTTGGCTCCCTGGTGTGTTACAAGCACAGACAGTTCTCCAGGATAGTCTGCTTTAGATACAATGATCATATGTCTTGGATTTCCCATGATTCCTATTTATACATTTTGCTCCAGAATGTTTATGATGGTGTCCTCTTTCTCACTCAAAGCATCCTGTTTTACCACAAAAAACAAATGTTGGCAAGAATGCAGAGAGAAGGGAACCCTCGTACACTGTTGGTGGGAATGTAAATTGGTGCAGCCACTATGGAGAACAGCATGGCAGTTTCTCAAAAAACTAAAAATAGAACTACCATATAACCCAGCAATTCCACTCTTGGGTATATCTGAATAAAATGAAAACACTAATTGGAAAAGATACATGCACCCCAATGTTCATAGCAGCACTATTTACAGCAGCCAAGATATGGAAACAACCTAACAATCAACAGATGAATGGGTATATATGTGTGTGTGTATAGACACACACACACACACACACACACACACACACACAGACATGCAATGGAATACTACTCAGCCATAAAAAAGTGGAATTTTACCATTTGCAGTAACATTGATGAACTTGAAGGGTATTATGCTAAGTGAAATAAGTCAGACCGAGAAAGACACATACTGTATAATATTACTTATATGTGGAATCTGAAAAAATCAAAACAAACTAGTGAATGTAATGAAAAGGAAACACACTCACAGATATAGTCAACAAACTAGTGGTTACCAGTGGGGAGAGGGAAGGGGGAGAAGCAAGAGAGAGAGGGGATTAATAGGTACAAACTATTATGTATAAAATAAATAAGCTACAGGGATATATTGTACAGCACAGGGAATATCACCAATATTTTTAATAACTATAAATGGAGTATAACCTTTAAAAGCTGTGAATCACTGTTATACACCTGTAATGTATAGAATATTGTATATCAAGTATACCTCAATTTTAAAAAAGTGTTCTGCTTTGAAAGGTGAATTATAAGATATTTATCCTAGCCACATGGAGTATGGTTACTCATTTACAGTCAACATTTAACAAGCCACTCCCACACACAGCCCTGTGGTCAGGGCTTAACAGAGGTTATTAGGCAGACCTAGCTTCATTTTACCCAAGTCATTCTATTTTAAAAGAACTCAAAACCTGTTTGAATCTTCAGATTAACCCCACAGCAGACACTGGGTGGCTTCTGGAAATTATTAATCCTCTACTCTTTACTCACACAACTGTGAAATGGGAATAATTGCATCAATCCTGCTACACCAGGTAATAAATAATGGTCTAGCAAGTAATGAGGCTTAGGAATTGGGTAGAAACTGAGCAAAATGCTTAAGTACTAATTAGCAATATAGCTTAGCAGAGTGTGGTTGATGGATGTCCAAATGCATACAAAGTGAATATCACCTTGTTGCTAATCTTCTATTAATTATATATATCTCCTAAGTGCTTTCTCTTTAGAAATGATCAATGCTGAACCAGCTGGGCTAGATGCTGTGTTTTTTCCATGCTTTGCTGGGCATCTGTTGACCCTAACAGTAAAGGAGTGTTAGAATGGCCAAAATGATTCCATATCATCGTAAATATGATTCTGTCAGTGTGAAATACCCTACCAAAAACCCTACATTTTCATATCACATATGTTTATATATGAAGTTTGAGTGAAGAACAGCTTTGTGTTTGGGGGCCATGTCAGCCTTCATGCTTCTGAGATGCTTCCCAAATAAGACAAAATCTAGAATCACCTAACCTTTGTCAAGTGCCTGCTGTATTTTGGGGTTTGGACTAGACAGACGATTATGTCTCTAAATCCTCATTAAAATCCTGTGTGTTGAATATTCTGATTCTCATTTCGCAGATGAGTTCACTAAAACTTAGAAAGAAGGTAAGTACTTGACCCAAAGTTACAGAAATAATACAAGAAAGAAGTGTAAAATTTAAACTCGGGTCTTTGTTCTAACTTCAAGACTAGTTCTCTGTCCTCTGTAACATGTGGCCGACAACAGTGTGGCTGAGAGGGGCAACTGAAGTGAGGAGGTAGCCACCAGATGGAGGGTGTATATTTTCCAGGTTGAAATAGTTAAATCTCTTGCTACAAGAATGGCCTATAAATAAAAAAGCCTTTTCTCAACATGCTCCTCTAGGGCAGATGCTTAGAAGTTCTGATTCTATTTTTAATTCTTATGTTTTTCTGGTTACTGAATTCCTGTGCAATTAAAAACAAGAAAAGCAAGGGGGTTGGCGGGGGAGGAAAATATGCTTTGGAATTTCTTTCATGCTCCATTCCCAGCCTGCGTGTGTATTTCTTAGTGTGTTTGTAAAAGGTTGCATTGACTCAGCCACGGGATAGCAAGCTACGTGACAGTTCATCTCTGGTTTCTATTACCCATGATTAATGCCAGGGATCGTGTTTATACTCGGAGTCTACACACCAGTTAAAGGCTCAGGGAATTTGGTTCCGGCTCTGATAAAAGAAAAAAAAGAAAAGAGTGCAGGGCTGGGGTGTGTGGACAGTACGGGGCCAAGCAGGTAAGCAGAGCGTTGCAGGCATTTCACTGGCCGTAGGGGTGAGAGCTAATGGGCAAGAGGAAGGAGGAACTCAGTGATGCTGGATTCTGAGTGAACAGTGCATCTTTCCCTGGTTTTGATGACTGCCAGACTCCATTCGGGGACACTCTTAGGAGAAGATCATGGAAGTCAGAGCTGAAAGCTGTGTCCTTGTCAGATTAGAGGGGCCATAACAATCATGCAATTAATGAATGAGTCCCCCTGCCAGCCATGAGTTCATTACAACCAAAACTCAGGAGTGGCGTTTAGCGGTTGCTGGGGGATAAATGACTGTTGAGAGGCTGCTTTGAAAGGGCACCAAACTTCATGTTTGTCCTCTGGGCACTGGTCCTTTCGATGGTTTATGAAATAACTCTATCTCGGTGTTGATACAGACCTTGAAGATCTCCTAGCCCAGCTCACATGTCATATCTGAATGTCTTCTATCATGTCTCACCAAAGATCACGTCTGGATAATTCCAGGAATAAAGAAGCTCAGTCCATTTTGAGGCAGCTCTTACTGTTTGAAAAACCATGATTCATATTCATTCAACAAATATTTACTAAGTGACAACTAAGTGTCCAAGCTGTATTTTAAACACTAGAGAAAAGCTGTAAACAAGCAAACAAACCAAAATAAAGTCCCTACCCTCGTGGACTTGACTTTCCTTACATTAAGCCAAAAGTTGGCTAAATCTCTTCCCCACTGGGCTACTTATAACCCTCGAGGTCCTCTTTTTAGGAGAAAAAATATGTTTAATTATTTCTCTTGTAAATATTTGAAGACAATGGTAGTGTCCCCATTTGGTTTTGTCTGTCCATTTCCCTCAACTATCCCTAGTTACAGAGTTCCAAGACTCTTTGCTACCTGCTTCCAAATTTCTGAACTTGCTCTGGTTTATCGATGTTCCTTTTAGAGCGTGATGCTCAGAAATAATTAAGATACTCACTCTGAGCTCTGACCATCACGGGATGCAGCAGGCACAGCATTTCTTCATTCTAGTTCTCAATCATTATGATGAGTTTACATTGCCATTTTTGTTTGTTTGTGGTACACGGGCCTCTCACTGTTGCGGCCTCTCCCGTTGCGGAGCACAGGCTGCGGACGCGCAGGCTCAGCGGCCATGGCTCACGGGTCCAGCCGCTCCGCGGCATGTGGGATCTTCCCGGACCGGGGCACGAACCTGTGTCCCCTGCATCGGCAGGCGGACTCTCAACCACTGCGCCACCAGGGAAGCCCTGCCATTTTTGATATCACATCTTACTTCTGACTCATATGAAACTCAGCTAATTTTTTAAACCCTGTTATTATGCCAGGGTATATATCTGAATTGGAAATAAGTCCTGTTTTCACTACTAACCAGCAGAGATCAAACCACACACTGAGATATGCCTGAAAAACGAGATTGGGGCCCCTCAGAGGTCTACACTAGATTTTCAAACAGCCTGAGGGCCACAAGTGTGCCCTGGTGCCAGAATTCTCCTCTACTGAGTGAGAAGTTGCAGATCCCAGCTGTAAATGTCAAATCGAAACCTCAGCTAAAGTATCTGGAAACGATGGAGCAAGGGCAACTCTAACTTGGCAAAGCATTTATGATAGTGAAAGTTAATACAGATGCAAATATCATTTCATTTAGTCTTCACAACAGCCCTTTGAGGTGGGTACTAAGTTTACCAATACCCTGATTTATGGATGAGAAAACCGAGACAATGAAACTAATAACTTGCCCAAGTTCAGACAGATTTTACAGGAGAAATAGGACTTAAACACAGATTGTTGGACTCCAAAGCCCATCCACCTGGCCACTATAATCACCTGCCTTGTCACAGCCATTGCTGGTGGTCCAGAAATGTTCCTTGAGAAGGAAGGAGACATATCTGCCCTAACACATTATTCTTAAATTCTCTTGAAAAAGGTAATCATCAAGAAGAAAAGGAAGGAAGGGAGGGAGGGAGGGAAAGGAAGGAAGGAAGGAAGGAAGGAAGGAAGGAAGGAAGGAAGGAAGGAAGGAAGGAAGGAAGGGAGGGAGGGAGGGAGGGAAGGAAGTAAGAAAGAAAGAAAGAAAGAAAGAAAGAAAGAAAGAAAGAAAGAAAGAAAGGAAAGAAAGAAAGAAAGAAAGAAAGAAAAAGAAAGGGGAAAGTCCTTAAAGATCTATGGCATTGGAGGGAAGAGGCTGGCTTCTCCCACAGGGTCTGATCAGCAAACACACTATCTGGGATCCTTTTACAAAAAATCCTCTGATTCTGACCTGATGAATTACAACAGTCTCCATTTCAGATGTCAAATAGGGATCGAGCTTGACAATAAATAGCACTTTCCTTGTTTCTGCACCTTTTCCCATAGTTCACAACAGGAGTTCACTGCATTTTATCTGATGTTCTGACTCGGAGGATGGGCTCTAGGTTAGGTGGTTCACACCCAGACGGTGAGCTAGCAGAAAAGTTCTGGATGTCAGTCTGCTCTGCTCGACCACACAGCCTGACTCTGTCCTGCCCAGGCAACAGCAAAGCTGTAACCCTCTCACCAAATTCAGAGAACCCAGGCACCGAGGAGGCACCTTTCACAGACTGGAAAGAACCCTCCATTAATCAGCGGTGAAGAAGAGGGAATCTCGGATTCTAGCCCAAAGAGGACAGATTCAGTCATGTACCGAATCTCATCCCTCCCTTGCTCCCCAGTCCCCTGCTCTATTTCACAGGGGAATTCATTTTCTTTTATTTTTCCACCTATATATGAGGATTCATTTTTTTCCTTCTTATTTTTTCTGTGTTGCTTCTGTCTCTGTGCCCTCTTCCTGTACTATGTACCCCCAACGGAAATGACCAGACCATGTAACAATAAAATTAGAATTATTAGTTTGCTGGAACTTTTCTATTGATTACCAAGATGCCTGATGGCCAAAATAATTGAGAAGCAATCTATGTTATAACAAAAGTGGAAAACAACAGTACATTTCTTAAACATTTACAGAGAGTTTAGATATAATTTTTTACCTCCTTTTCATTCAATTTAAACTGGAATTCAAGGTCTTTTCTCACGAAAGAGCCCCAGTTTGCTTGCTAAAGACACTACGCTTGGTTACTAATTGAGACCCAAAGGAATTGATACCACATAGACTGACTTATTCTTTCAATAATTTTGCTTTTGTTTCTATATGGAAGTTACTAGATAAAGTGCCCTAATCTTACAGACTCAATGTGGCATAAAGTCAGATAAAAATAAAATGGGTTAAATACAATTCTTACAGAGATCTACAATCACTCACTCAAAAATTCACTCAGACAAGAACCAAAGTATCTTTTCACTTGAAAATTCTTTCAATTTATGTGGTAAAAATTCTGTGACTATCTAGAATAGCAATGCTTCCTTTAGAATACTAATCACATAGTATTTCCCTATGAGGGAAAGCTCCTCACAGGGGATGAGAAAGCCACAGGGAATTCTTGGCAGACTCTAAAATCTAGCTCGTTCTTGGAAGGACTTGTTTATCCCAGAGGTATTGCAGATGATATAAGAGTTCTCCCACTTTAGGGTAGCTGACCGGGCAGTAACAGCCCCAGTGGAATGCAAGATGTTGCAGGAAGATGTGGTCCATGGTGACAGCAGTGTGGAATGAGAAGGCAAGTGACCCATGTGAGATTTTTCAGCCTTAATCTGTGCCATTCGACCCTTGATCCAAAGACAGGGGTTTGTGCCACTTGCTCCATGAGACAAATTTGTTCAACTGTCCCCAGTCTGTGCACTATTAGCCCCTGAACTTGGTTCCTTAGAAACACTATTGACTGTCACCTTACAGTTGCTTTGGTCCGTTTTAATGGTGGATTGATGATCTCCAAGCTTTGGGTGGCTCAGAATCACAGATAATCATGATGATGATGGAAATAAAATAACCTGAGTGTGGCTTGCGTATGAACTCCATTCTCTCAAGCCAGCAAAGAGATCTTTCTGACCTCAGACGTGGCTTTCCCGTTCATCCTAAGGAGGAGTCTTCTTTCAGTAGTTATCTCCTAACCCAAGACTACAAGGGTTCCTTGTGTACTTTTCCTACGTCTCAGTGTGGTTTTGAAAGATCTTTAGTGAATTTAATCTTTTTTAGGAAGCCAAGCTTACTGAATCTGGACCAGAACCAAACTTCCCAGCCAGTTCTGCCCAGAATTCAATTACTTCCTGGGAGTATGGTACATCATTCTAAAAGTCAAAGGCATCTTGGAGACCAGAGAGCCTTAGACTGACAAAGATTTTCTATCCTCAAAGTTGCATGTTCTAGTATAGTTGCCAGGAGTAAGCAGTTGAAGTAGTACTATTCCTTTAAATACTGACTTCTACCATATGCATTAAATCCATTACATAACTTAACTATTTCTTCCTCCCAACAATTATATGGAATTAGTCCCACGTTACTGATGAAGAAATATTTAGGATAAGTAATAACTAAAAGTCACAAAACTGGGAAATGACAGAGGCTGTATGAACTTAGGTATTTAATAACCCTTATGCCAATGCTGCCTTGAAGATGCCTTCAGATGGCGGGCTCACTCCATCCAAAATCCTCTTAACCAGCCGTGGTCAGTGACTTGCCCAAGGAGGCGGTGGTGGACAACGTCTACCCTCTGAGGAGGAGCATTTTGTCACTTAGATTGTTTAGAATTCCCAGTGCATGGTGGTAATAAAAATGCAGATTGACTTGTAGTGAGTTTCATCATTGTTTTTAAATTCTTGGTAGAAAATGCACTCTTTTATTGCCTGCCTCTGGGCAGATGCTCTCATTCTCCCCTCAGCCTTGCCTTGGAGTGACTCTAAGAATGGCGAGAGGGTGTTTTTTTAGGGCCGTTCCATCTGGATGATATTTGGACTGTGTCAACATGGAACTCTTGCCTTGGACCCGCCCATGATTCCTGGACCGGCTCTTATTGATGGGTTTTTCCTTCCGAACCTTTGAAGGAACCCCCTTTTGGAGGGTACCTTATACTGCAGGAGCCATGTGATCGTCAGGGAAGGACTTCGGGCTCTAAAGAAATATCTAGCCTCAGTCTTTTCTCTGGGACTATAGACCTGACGTTCAGCAAATCAAAGAAAAGCTATGAGGAACATGAGCCCAACAAAATCAGTTTCCTATCGCTGAAGTTCCATTTTAAAAAGTGAGATAACTTTACAATAGAAAAACCTAGCAAACCCTGCCTTAACCAACTGATCGAGGTAAACTTCACCACTGATAAGACATATCGATAACATGGACCCCCATGATGACGAGAAGAGACTGTCACCTTTATGGTATTCTTCCTCCAAACCCATAATCCCAGTCTAATCATGACTAAAACAGCGGACAAACCCAAATTACCTGGTCAGCACTACTTAAAACCCTAAAGATCATGAGAAACAAGGGGGAAAAACTATCACAACACATAGTCAACTAAGGAAATATGATGACTACATGCGATGTGAAATCCTGGATTGGATCCTGGATGAGAAAAAGGCCATGACTGTAAAATCTGGCAAAATCTGATGATAGTCAGAAGCTTAGTTAATAGCAAGGCACCTTGTTGGCTTCTTCATTTTGATAAATGTACCATGATCATGTGAGACGGTTAGCATTAGGGGAAACTGGATGAGGGGTAGATGGGAGCTCCCTGCATTATCTTTACAACTTTTCTGTAAAGCAGAGCCATTGCAGTAACAAGTTGATTGTATTTTTGAGCGAACCCTTGGCAAGAATAAGGAACGCAGAAGAAGAAAGCTGGGAGTCTTAGTGTGTAAGGGCAGCGACACAGCCCTAATGTTGGCCGAGGCAATCAGAGTATGGGCTTATTTTTCTGTTATATTATTAATAGCACCAGTTTTCACATCTTGATGGGGTGATAAAATCTATGGTCGTCTATGATTGATTTCCATGTCTTTGGAGATACCTTGCACACTAAAACAAATAAGAAAACAAACTAGATAGATAGAGATAGATAGATAGCTATAAAATAGTACATATTATACACACACGGAACCAAGAAACAAAAAGATGCTCAGCAGTTCTCTAAACAATTAAATAAATGCAAATGGGTACCAGAAGTGTGGTTATCATTCTTAACCTCACAGATAGACTGAACTACCTCTTGAATGCCATTTTATTTCTCAGGTGTTTTGTATTTTGTTTAGTTCTCTATAGCTAGATATGCAGATTGCATCTGGTTCTCAGGTTTTATAAACAATATTGTCAAGACAATTTTATCCCTAAATCCATGATTATTTACTTAAGAATAGCTAAAAGGAACACCAACAGCAAGCACATGATCTGCAGATAATCCTTTTACTAGTAAACAAAATCCCTGAATCCAGAGAAAAGAGACAAACAAAAAAATATATATTCAGTAGAGGAGAAGCCTCAGAAGAGAAATGCCAGAAGCTGCTTCAAAGAGTCAAAAGAGAAACAGTTCAAATTTACATTCGTACGTTCTTTCATTTGATCCACCCAGTGGGCCTGAAACAAATTATTCTTCTATAGATGAGAAAGTGGATGTTCAAAGTAAATAAACAACTTGCCAAGTGTCTTCTGACCTCCAAACCAGTATCTCTCCACTGACATTCCCATCCGCTGACGAACTGAAACGTGAGCGGTGAGTGTGGCATTGATCTCTCGGGGCCCTTTATTTAGAATGCCAAGGGCTGGTTTCTCCTTATTGGTAGTCTGATTTTCTCCATCCTTGCACTCTCCTCCCACCTTTCCCCCACCCAGATTCTGGCTCAGAAACACCTTCTCAAGGGAGCACACAGTATATCTGCTGCATAACTCGACTTCCTAGGCAAGTACCCTTAAGAAACACTCCATACGTTTGCATTTTAGCAGGCTCCTTTGTAATGCCTAGTTGTTCTTTCAGTCAACAAACGTGGATGAAACCGATGCTACTGGAAAAGCAACCTTGTGTTACATGTGATGGGAATGTAAAGACAAGATGTCATCCCAGCCTGCAGTAATTTCCGTCCACCAAGGTGGATTTATTGATCCATTCCACAAATGTCCATCGAGCACTTATTTGCATTCCTTAGCCTAGGCACTGAGAGTTGCTGAGTTAGAAATTAGTTAGCTATGAGGAACATGCGGGCTGGGGAAGGAACCAGAGATACAATTCACTTTATACACCCAGGCACCACGATACAAAAGGCCCTGTCGTATCGATAAGGGATAAAAACCGTGTGGAAGGAGTTTCAAAGCCACTCCTGGGTGAAAGGGATCAAAAAGAAGAAGCATTTGAAATGGCTCTTGAAGGATACGTTGGATTTCGACATAGGGTATGATTACTCTGTAGGGAAAGTGACTAGAATTGGGGATGCAAGGACTTTCCAGGGACCTAAAATTGTCCATGCAATGGACACATGTAAATGAGTAAGGGGAGTAAGAAGACGATGGGACCAAGGAAAGGACCACTTTGGGCATCAGGTTAAAGTTTTCAGATTGTATTTACTAAGTAAGTGTGATTTTTGAAGATCTTCCTGTATAAAGAAATAAAAGGATTCACACATGTATTTCTTACACCTCTTATTAGGCTATAAGCTACAGGAATAAAGGGGCATATGCTTTATATCTTTTATATCTTCTTAAGAACAGAGTCTGGCCTGAAAAAAATCAATACGACTCAGCAAACATAGGTCCCAGTCGTAGGAAGTTGAATACGACATGATTTCAATCTTCACAACAAGTGAAAGAGGCAGAGTCACAAACAGATGAGTTCAGTGTCATTAGAAAAATGATAGAGTTGATCATGGGATGCCTGGGAGCATGAAGGGGCACTAAATATTTACTCTCAATAAATATTTGTGGCCTAACTGTGTGGGAGTGTTTGGAGACTTAAAGTTGGCATGAGATGTACAAAGGCAGAGGGTGATTCTGAAGAGACCACCTAGCATCTGTCCTTTAGGAGTGACCCTGGCTCTGCCACTGGTTGTCTATGTGAACTTGAGCAAGTAAACCTTCTCAGAATCTGTTTCTTTTGTTCACAACATTAGGAGTTGATTGATAATCATTTCAGAGTTTAAATTTTGATAAACTCTAATTTTTAGCCCAAGGATTTTGTAATTTCTCTGGTTCCAGACCCCTTCTCTCTTTGCCTTTCCCACCCTGGCCCTGGTGCTGGGTAGTGTGGCCCCTGTCATCTGTCCAGCCCACAGGGCAGTATGGGAAAATCTCAAGTTCCCATTTCAGGAGACGGAGGGTAGGGACAGAGCAGGGCCTCGCTAAGCTCTGTGCATGCAGTCAGCCCGCTCTTAGGCTGGTTCGTGGCAGCAGTATCTCCACCCACTTCATGTACAATGACCCAGCCACTCCAGTGCCCTCCCTTGAGGCCCAAGACTCTTGTCAGCCCCCTCAGATAGCTGAGCCACTTCTCCCACGCCCACCAGTCTCTAAGAGAAAGAAATTCTGTACAATGTCTAATGTTATCTGGTCCCTTTTAAAAATGAGCCTAGAATAACCACGACTCCTCCCTCCAAGGGAAACCCTCCTGGCACTATTTTCACTGCGTGATGAATTAAGCCCGGCTGAACTGCTTTCATAAATCAACTGGGACCTTAGGAGGGAATATGGAGTCAGACATGGGGGCCCTGAAAGTCACCTTAAAAGACAGGAGGGGAAAGAAAGATGGATCAGCGTCAAGCCTCAGAAAACAACCAGAGTCAAGTTAGCCAGAAAAATGGAAGAAGCATAGACATTTCTCTTTCTCAGAGCCTGGTTATTGTTGGCAAGCACCAGAGGTTCTGCTTCAAGGACCTCCCATGATGTCCAACAGAAAAAATTTAAAAAAGATGAGACCGTGGGGGTGTTTTCATCTTAATTAGGGTTATTTATAGAGCAGAGGATGCTGTGTTTACCTACTGTGCAGTTTTCTTCCTCAATGGTCATCATCAGCTTTTTCTGGTCTTCTCACTACAGAAACAGAGAGGCAACCCACGGCTTCTGGTTAATGCCCATCTGAGACTTGGTCAGCACACAGAGGGGAGATTCCAGAAGCCTCTGCTGAGTCAGGTAGAGATTGAGCTGAGTGTTGAGAAGCGAAAGTTCTTGAGGTCCTGCCACTGCTGTCCCAGAGACGAAAACTGCTGACGAGCCCTGATGCCCCGGGAAGGAACTCTCTGGGATTATAGCAGGGACTAGTACCCAGGGATCTCAGGAGACAGGAAGAAGAAATTGCGGTAAGTCTCCCGTGCAGAAGCTGAGGGGCCTGAGAACCGAAGGAAACAACTGGGTGTAAAGCCACCATATCTGTCCCCCGCCCGCCCACAGCTCCAGGGTTTAGGGAGGGAGAATGAGGGCCCCTGAGTGTACTGCTGTTGACTGAAAAGAGCCCCGGACTGGGAATCAGGGATCGAAATGCTAGTCCCAGTTCTACCATAAATAGGAGTCCTGGGCCAGTCACTTCTCTGGTCCTCAGTTTCTCTTTCTGTAAAATGAAGAGGCTTGGACACAGTGGCCTCTAGGGGTCTTAACTGTTCTTCCATTTTATGAATCAGGAAGTTCTGTGAGAGGCGGTAAGAGCTGCCTCACTCCCTGTTTCTTCAAAGCGTCCTTGGTCAAGGCATTTGGCTTTCCCAGCATGCCTTTGCCCAGAAGCCTGGGAAATGGGACCTACTTCTGAAGAAAGCAGTGGGGAAAGCAGCGTAGCAGGTCAGATCTGCCCACGTGACATCATGTATCTAGAGATTATTAACAGATATGCTACGAATATGCACCCCTGGAATGCCTGGGCCTGCTGTTTGAAGTGAATAAGTCTTTATCTCTCCGTAGAGAGAAGCGTGCATGCCTCAGAAGGTAAGAAAAGTAACATGATTATCCAATAAACAATCGCACAAATTTAAGAGCACAGTGGCAAAAAACAAAAAGGCAAGTTCATGTCTACCAAGCCCCTCGTGGTCTCCATGCTACGTTCCTTACCCTCCCCACACCTCTTCCCCAGTCTCCCGCCCGTTAAAAGTCCTCTAAACACGCCTTGGACTTTGCCTTGGACGCTGGTGGGAAAAAAGAAGAATGGTAAAAGATCATAGGGGAAGACTCTTGAGAAATGAATGACCAGTTAAACAAGAAGGAGGGAGAGAGACAGAGAGAAGGGGAGGGGAGGGGAGACAGAGGCCAGAAGAAAAATTCCCCAAGGTGGACAGGACACCCCGAGGTGTCCCCCTTCAAACTGGGAACAGCTGAGCAAATTTATCTCCTGAGGCAAGTGGCACAAACCCCATGTCTTTGGACCAAGGGTCAAATGGCACAGATTAAGGCTGAAAAGTCTCATGTGGGTCACTTGCCTTCCCAATCCTCACTGCGGTCACCGTGGACCACATCTTCCTGCAGCATCCTGCATCTTGGGTTGTGCAGACAGTTTCTAAGTTGCAGGCTGAGCTCTGCAAACAGCCCTTCTTTCCTTGGCCATGAGCAGAGGAACCCACCCTTGGCCCCCTTCCTTCCCCCCCCATGGCTCTCCTGTAACCTCCACCCACATCTCCCTATTCTGTTTCTGAGCAACCACTCTCATAGCGAATAGCGTCCCCCCCATAGATTTACACAGATGTAAACAGTTCTCACAGTCATGCTGACTGCAGACAGACCTCATTCTGTCTGCCTCCTTCCATCTCTGCTGAAGATAAAGACGAAAAGAATGGTGGGAAACTATTTTTCCAGGGACCCAGCAACCAAAGACCAAATCTTCCGGTTGGGAGCAAGCCTGAGAAGAGGTAGAAGAAAGACTAGCAACGCTGTCAATTAGCTTATATGAGCTGGTAGATACTCTTGCTTGTGGTAAGGAGAGTCCCAGAGATTCACTGTGTTTTCCCTAGGCATTTGCTCCTGCCAGCCAGTTTGCTTCAAGACCTTTGTAACTTTCGTGGTTCCCATATGCTGAGAAAGCCATTCTTTAAGACAGAACAGTTGTCCTTTCCTCAAGTTGTGCAATCATCAGTTTGTAAAACCCAAAGCCCATCGTTGCTCTACCAGATTTCTTCTGACCCCAAACAATTAAGGGACCAGTGCTGGTTATTGATACGGCATATGGGATCCCCAAAAGAAATACGAAAAGAAGCACTCATCTTTGAAAGACTGGCTCACACAACCTCGTAACAATTTTTCAGCTCTCTTAGACCGCAGAATGCTTACAATTCTCTTCTGCCACTAGACACAGGCCAGTAATGAGATATCTAATAGAAATTGCCCAAAGGAGTTCAGTATCAAAGCTCTGGAATTTGACCCAAATTCAAAAACATTACAACCTGATTTCCTTTCAGTCAAGCCTAATGATTTTCTATCTCTTCTTTTTCTTGCCAGTTTTGAAGCAATAGATATGATGGCAGAATAATTTCTTTATTTAGTTCACAAGTTGGGGGAGGGGGTAGCCTTACTACAAAAAAGCAAAGATACTTACCATATACATTTAGACACACCTGTTCCCAAACCAAGGCCCTTCTGCACGCAACCCTAAACCCTAAAACCTTCCATAGCTTCCTTGCCAGAAACATTCAGAACTGGAGACCTTAGCACACATAAGCCCAAGGAGCAAGGCTCATGTTGACCTTTTTCTCTGGGTGGATCTGCACGAGGATAGCTCTCACCCAGGTCTTGTTATATCTCCCTTTCTAAGATCTCCACTTACATTTTCTGCATTTTTGATTCATAGGAAGCTGGGGCTCCGTTCAACATCTTCCTACACTCTTAAGAGACTAGTTTATCCATTAATTTACATTCTTTCCCTTTTTTTCTTGTCCAAGACTTCATATATTTCTGAATCAGCAGCTGTACACATCTGGCATAAACGAGACTTTTTTTTTCAGTTGTCGCTTCCTAGTTTGTTTGTTTTTTTCCAGTTTTACTGAGATATAATTGACCTATAGCATGTGTTAGTATAAGGTGTACAACATAAAGACTTGTTATGTGTAAATCTTGCAACTTGATCACAATAAGTTTAGTTAACATCCATCACTTCACATAATTGCATTCTTTCTGAGAAACAACAGACTCTACCAGTTACAGCATCACCCTTAATTTTTCTGCCATTACTTCAGTCAAGAAACGCCTAGGAAAATATTGTCAAATCACTGTTGCTAATCCTGATTCAGCAAGAGGTTTCACTCCACATCATCTCGATGTTGCTGGGATGCAGATATTGTTCAGTCATTAGCTTTCTCCCTACAGTGTCGGCAGCAAAAGTTCGTGATTTGGCTCATCGCCACAGTAGCTTTTGATCTCTTAATAATCTGGAGAATGGTAAGGTGAAAAGTTTGGCAGCAAAATGAAGAGAAATCCCCTGCTGACGTTTCTATTGCCTTCTGTTCTCTAAAAAGTTTCTGTATTCCAAGATAGTATGATCTCCAAGGAGGATGCGGTCATGCCCTGACCCGATGATTTGTCCCCTACACCTCACGCCTGGTGAAATGATAGCTGTGCTAAGACATTGCACATGCATCCTCCTCTTCTTAGTATTAATATATAACTGTTGCTTAGCACTGGCCTGGTTCCAACCACTGAAAGATAAAAAAGTTATTTGAAGAACAGTGAGTCTAAATCAAAAGAGAATGATGATAATATTGTTTCTCAGTATGTTAAGTCATAGCCCGTACCCACTATCATTTTATCAGATGTCTCTGGTGAGCACAATGATTTCTAATGCCCAGCTAAGGGACCATTTATTTTAAGAAATATTAGCTATATCTACATTCAAGTACATTTTAAAAAATGGGCAGACCCTTGAGATTATAATGGAATGTTGTCCATAGAATATATAGTCACCCAGGTAAATTTCCTTTCTTTCTTTCTTTCTCTTTCTTTCTTTCTTCCTTCCTTCCTTCCTTCCTTCCTTCCTTCCTTCCTTCCTTCCTTTCTTTCTTTCTTTCTTTCTTTCTTTCTTTCTTTCTTTCTTCCTTCCTTCCTTCCTTTCTTTCTTTCTTTCTTTCTTTCTTTCTCCCTTGTCTACCATTCCTTGATCCAAATGGCTAGATTAAAACCAAAATAAAGGCTCTGCTATGACCGACAAGACTTGTTCTAATCTGACACCTATTACATTTCCAACCTACTCTCCAGTCTCCCCCCTCCCTTTATCACTTTTATGATCACAGTGGCCTGAAATATATAATTTTCTTCCCTCTAATCTTTCACACACTGTTCCGTCAACCTGGAATGCTCTTTACCATCTCTAAACTCTAACTAACATCTACAGATCTTCATATCACGGAGACACCATGTCTTCCGAAGAGAAGGCTTCTCTGTTATCCCCAGACTAATTCACTCCTGGTGAACAACTGTGGCTTTTGTGCCCCTGTATCCATTCAACCTTCTAATAATAAGCCTATCCCATCCTTTCTGGGGACCTAGGCTCACCCTCACTCATACACCACACATCTCATTCTGGTGGAGCTCCATGGGACACAAGCCGAAGCCAAAGTGGTTGGCATGGAAATGGGCTTATTACCCAATCAGACCTTTTTCTGAGAATTCTGGTATAAAGATTCTAACTCTTTTCCACTGGGCTTGAAGTTGAGACGTAAGATCTAGAGCTGCTGTATCTGCAAGAGGCTTCTGTAAGCAGCACGTGACATACACACAATAGAAGTAGAGATGGGAAACCAGACTTGGATGGCTCTGGAACCCCTACTGCGAGATACACCTCAAGACGTCAACTCTTTAATTATGTAAGCAAATAAAATGCTTTCTTTTTCTTAAGCCAATTTGATTTGGATTTTCCCTCATTTTCAAGAGGAAAAGTTCCTGAGAACCCTGTGTTTTCTTGGATTTGGGCAGCCATGATAAGGGCAAGCATTTGTTCAATTTCTGTCTTTCACACAAGTTAGAAATTCTATGAAAGCTGGAACCCTACGAATCTTATGTATTGTTGTTTTCCAGTTTCTAGTACAATGTGGAACACATAGTAGAATATCAATATTTTTGAATGAACAAACGAATGAATAACACATGAATGGAAGATTCTAAGATCCCAAGGCCTGTCACCTTTTTGTTTCAAGGTCCTGATCTAAAAAGTGATTCTAGTTCTCTGTGTCTCATGTTGGACTCGATGTTCTGGAAAGAGTTCAATTAGAGGATGTTCCCACTTTCCTGTTACTCCTTCCTTCCCAAGAGAGTAACTTACCTGTGTGTACCTTAGTTCTGTAGCTTGGAAGCCTCTTCACTCACACTCCCTCCACCGCTGCACAACTCCTGGAAACTGCCTCGTGTGTGAGGGTAGTGGAAGAGGAAGCCTCCGTGCAATGCAACTCCTTACGACCTTCTCACCTGAGCCGTGGTCTCCAACCGCTTCATTCAAATAAAGATGCTATGTCCATCTTCAGCCTGTCGACTCCATAGACTATCTCTCAGTATCCAAACTGGGGCAAGAAAAAAATGGGCTGCTATTTATTTTCCTTATGAATCCAACATTCAGTTTAATGAGCTGGAAAACTTCAGAAATAGAAAAGGGTTCGAATTTGGAAAACTAAACAGAACCTGTAGATTAAGGTTCCCGATGGGGCCTTGGTTGCAGGCTTTAGGTCATAGATTTTAGCAACCATGGGTTTTGTGGAGATTTGACCTTATGCCAGGCGGCTGGCTGTTCTAGTTGTGGGTTGTGAGGCTTTATCTAGTGCAGCTTGTGGAGGCAGATTAAGGCCTCAGGCTTTAGAAGTCAACCATATGGGATTTTGATGTTTGTAAGTCACTAGAGTTAATAGCACTTTGGTTCCGCAGGTTTGTAGCTTTCCTCAACACCCACACACCATAGCAAAATGCCCAACAAATGGGGGGCTTAGTAAGTGCGTGCAAGCTGTGCCTATTCTAGCAAGAATTTGACCACAGGAAAAAGTCTTGCTAATACAACCCTGCAGGCCTTGTGGTGGGTCAGTGAGGAGCTGGGCAGTGTCCAGGAAGGGACCCTGCAGAACAACATTGGCTGCCTCTGCTGCATTTCTCCAACCAGAAAGGAGGTCTAGACTTTACACTTCAAAGGTAGACACTTTTCTAAACAGCAAGGACCTCCTGTATAGCACAGGGAACTATATTTAATATTCTGTAATAACCTATATGGGAAAAGAATGTGAAAAGATTATATATATAAGTGAATCGCTTTGCTGTACACCTGAAACGAACACGACATTGTAAATCAACTATACTTCAATAAAAAGTAAATAAATATAAAAAGAAATTTGTTTTAAAAAAGTAACCACTTCCCACCTGTGCTGCAGAGCACTGTGATGTGTCATGCTAGCTTTAAGTGTTTAAACCAGGAAGAGTTAGTCTTAGATCAGCTACCCATAATTTTGTTCATCTTTCCATGTTGTTTTGAAGCCCTTTTAGAGCCCAAAGAGGAAAATGTGGAAGGAATAACTTTGAATTCATGCAGCTTATCTTATCAAGAGTCACCCCCGAGTAAATGGCGTAACTTAGTTAATCACATATGTTTAGAAGGAGGCTTTAGACGTCGGAGTCCCAAGCTACAGCTCCTCCCACAGAAGAATATTATTATAGATTGTTTTAGGAAACAAAGAAAAAGGAAGGAGTATTTAATATTAAAAGAATATACCATTATCTTGGGAGGACATAAAGAGAAAAAAAAATCAATGGAATCATTGTAAACCCAAATGCTAGAAGAGAATTTGAAACACCTATATTTAAAAGGCTTTAAAAGCCTGCCTAGGAAATTCAAGAAGAACTGTAATTGTTTGCAAAATCAAAACATGTTTGAGGCATACAAACAGAACAGGGGTAATAAAAGATTAAGAAAAATTGCCCAAAACCTGTAAAAAATAATCAAAGGGAAAGATGGCATTTTCTTTCAATATCATACAGAAACGTTGAATAGGCCTGCCCAAGCATTCTTTAATTTTCTTGGGGAATTTGTTTATGTTTGACTTTCCTATTACAGTTTGATTATGGCCCAGATGCTGTAAAGTTTCAGGTTAACTAGCATATTTCTTTCTACTAGAGAAGATAATCCCAAAGGTTACAGTTTTATTGTCCTGTTGAACATTAACCAATTTGGTACCTATCCTAGCAATCTTATTCTAACATTCTTTTTTATTTTTTAATGCATATAAAATATCCAGTTCCTCAAAGCTGTCCTCTCTGAGGCAGCTTTACCATCTTACCGGTTTCCTCAACGATGAAAAACTATGAATAATGTTGGAGAAATAGTCCTTCTACATGTGAATGAGAGTCATGTTTTTAACTTTTTGAAAATTATACTTTAACAGTTGTGGAGGTCCCACTGAGATGCCTACAGAGCCAATTAAACTGAATTATCTAAATATTCATTTCATGGAGCAAGTCCAGAAATCTCTTTTCTTGGTTCTTGGAGTGATTCTCAAGGGGCACAACAACTTAACCTGTCCTGACTCTTTTTCTGGTCTTTTCCTCCAGATTTTGTGTTTTTGTTTTTGTTTCTATACTTAGCCAAGTTCAGTTCTGGGTCTGATTTGTGCACGGCTGACCAGTTATTCCTTATCGACGGCAACAAGATTGGGCATCTAATTCTATTAATCTGACCATTTGGTGATTTCTCTTGGATGACGGGTATCTATTCTAAGCTGAGAAACAGCAGAGAATCTGTTTTATTAATTTTTGTTTGTCTGTCTACTTATGAGCTTAAATGAAAATCATATGTCCTCTGAGAAGGAGAACTAATCTTTGAGATCTAGTCTGGTGAGTCTTTTTGTTTACTTTGACCCATGGTTAAAGTTGTAAAACTGAAGCCAGGGGATCTCTTTGTATAAGGGAGGAAAGTCTTTACCCCTCAGTGTGTGAATGTGAAATATTTTTCTACCTCTAGAGTGTATTAAGAAATGAGATCATAACGTATTTTAAATTAAAAGAGCTATGTTTTAATTAGTTTAACGAAAATAAGTGCTTATAAATATATATATAACATTTTCCCAGAATTCAGAATATTTTCCCAGAAAATAAAGAAACTAAACACCTAATACTTTAAATATATTTTTAAGAGAATAAAAAGTTCTTTCTAGCCCAGAAGTATTTTTATGTAAAAATCCAAGTTTACATAATTAAAGTGAATCCATACTGATTTGGTCATTTTGTTTGAAAATAATCATATTTTCAAATCATGGTTTTATTAATGTTAAGTATAATATAAGCATATATCTTGTTTTTATAAGATTTGGTGTTCAACTAAATTAAAATATAATTTCAAGTTTTAACATGTTCTGTAATGTTTCAGCTTAAAAATAAGTGTAAAGATTCTTAGTTAACTTTAACTAGAACTGATATTAAATTAATTAATGACTAATCTCTGTACACCTGAATAGATTCTAAGTAAAATAGAATACTAAAGCATTGATCATAATATGTACCTAATCTATATACTTTTGTTTCTTATTTTTGTATGTTATGGAGTGACTATACCTTTGGGTCATGTTAATGGATATATTTATTTTGTCACTTTAGGAGGTTGTAAAATGGGTGTATGTGACTGTGGGTAGTTGTACCATGTATATCATATCCTAGCAATTCTGCTAAAATGCTTACGAATGGACAAATAATTATCAATCACCTCCCTCCCAGTTTTTTTTCCTATGAAAGTAGAAGTTAGTTAATTTAGTTAAAAGTTATAGTAAATATGGGTGATTAATACT
The DNA here is from genome assembly GCF_039906515.1 of Pseudorca crassidens. NCBI lineage: Eukaryota > Metazoa > Chordata > Mammalia > Artiodactyla > Delphinidae > Pseudorca > Pseudorca crassidens. The sequence continues at coordinate 104,077,005 of NC_090304.1, forward strand.
ATACTAGCAGAGATAGTGGCAAGAAAATACAACTGTGTTTTCATAATGATGGAAAATGTTTTGGTTTATCAAGGAAAACATGAGGGTGGGCCAGCAGGCTGGACACCCAGGGAAGAGCTGGTGCTGCAGTTCAAGGCCACCTGTTGGCAGAATTCCTTCTTTCTCGAGAGAGGTCAGCCTTTTGTTCTAGTCAAGCCTGCAGCTGATTGGGTGCAGCCCACCCACATGGTGGAGAGCAATCTGCTTTCCTCAAAATCCACCAATTTGAATGTTAATGTCATCTAAAAACACCCTCACAGGAACATCCAGAATAATGTTTGATCTGGGTACCTTGGCCCAGCCAAGTTGACACATAAAATTAACCTCCACACTATTGTTTCTCAGGCACCTGAGAATTAACCTCCACACTATTGTTTCTCAGGCACCTCAGGCACCTGTGAGACTGTCTTAATCAAGCCACCAAATCTACTTTTAGGACTCTTTTGAATTTAGTTTGCTAAGAGCATATCCCAAATTTGAAAAACAAACAAACAAAAAAAGAAATTGCAATTTCTTTTACACCCAAAACTATTTTTGAGATTTCCCAGAAAGCCCTGGACAGTCACAAAGATTTGTCCTTTCACCTTCTATAAAAAGAAATACTAGAAATGATTAGGTATACTTGGTATGATCTGTACTTCTCAATTAGCTCTGTGCTATTTTCAGAGCAGCATGGGAAGAGTTGTTAAGTCAAAGGATAATTTTATGTAGGTAAAATGTCATTAATATAAATATTTCTGAAATTGTACACTTTCTGAATTGGAAGTACCTGGAGATTTATTAATGTCTTTATTCTCTATAATATGTTCTTATCCTCAGGAGAAACACTTGTCAAATCTTTATGAAATGGTTACTTATTGTCCCCCAGTAGAGAACTTTGTACTTCTCCATTTGGATATTATTGATGACTGTAATAAATTAACGACACAAACTATGGTTAATTTTATCCACACATATTTTCTGCTTTCCTCAGATGCTTACCTGAAAGCTCACAGCTTTTCATGTGTTCAACAAAGGACGATCTCAGAGCTTCATGCAAAGGACTCTACCAAGTACTGTTAACTATTGTTATTTCAAGGAGTAGAAATTCTAAAGGATGGGCTTCAGAGCTTACAGCTGACAATGCAGAACCAGGGGACTGTACCAGGAGTCTTTTTAGTTCAAAAGCAGATAAATTCAAGAACATAGACTGCTGTCCAAAATCCAGCAGCACAAGAATTAATTTCACAAACAGAATAAATTGATTAGGGATATTCCGTGACGATTATTTATTTGGTAGATGACTTATCTCTTAATGTTTATATTTTGATGGAAATAATGAGAAAGATCATTCCTTTCCCTTCATAATCTACCGCAGATTTTCAATTTAGCAAACTATGCTCTTGCAAACTAAAATAAAAACGTGTAAATGGTATCTGATCCCCAATGACCACTCAGAATTCAGAAATAATTGGAGGCTTTGCAGCATATGGCCCTGGTTGCAACTATAAACAGCACCAGCACTCTTCCACCGAGGTTGGAATTAACTAAGAGAGAAACACTGGCATTGGACATTTGCGGATCCAAAGGTCAGACATTTTTTTTTTTTTTTTTTTTTTTTTTTGCGCTACGCGGGCCTATCACTGTGGTGGCCCCTCCCCTTGAGGAGCACAGGCTCCGGGCGCGCAGGCTCAGAGGCCATGGCTCACGGGCCCAGCCGCTCCGCGGTATGTGGGATCTTCCCGGACCGGGACACGAACCCGTGTCCTCTGCATCGGCAGGCGGACTCTCAACCACTGCGCCACCGGGGAAGCCCCAAGTGTCAGGCTTTTTTACAGATAAAATCTATTTTGGAGAACGCAGCTGAGGTTCGTAGCCAAGTGGGCATGCTAATACCTCATTCTGAATTAGACAGTTACCCAATCACAAGTACATCCGGATGCAGGCCTCTCCATGTGGACCTATCCCTGTAAGAGTCAGAGTGCAAGTAGCAAAGAGACACACTCTGCAGGAATATCTTAGGAGAGGAGGAGGAAGGGGGCTGAATAACACATGCCCGGGGGTATCTCCCAATTTCTCAGTTAGAAAAATAATTCCTCCTTCCCTGGAGATGTTTACATTAGGGGATTCAGGGGCCAGGAGTATTTCTTTACTAGATATTTATCCACAATGAGATATAAACCAGGATAAAAAACCAAAAGTTTTCTCCCATTACTTAAATAACCTTTGATCCTTTCACTCTCCTGATCAAAATGTTCAATGACCCCTCTTTCCTAGAGCACCAAGTCTGGTATCTTGCTATGGTATTGGAAGTGATTAGCTATGAGGCTATAAATTGCCATGGTTATATTACTATTAGCTACTAGCTAGTAGCACTCTGGCCAGATGAGTCTATTCACAGTCTCTAGAAGATGCCATTCATATTGCTGCCTGCTTTTTTTCTGCATGCCATTGTTTCCACCTGGAATGCCCTTTCCTGTCTGCTCCAGCCTCTGTGAAAACTTCCTTGATGACTCTAGTTCTCAGTGACCTCTTTGCCCTTGAACTCGGAAAGCCTTTAGTGCCTGCCTCACTCATTAGGCATTTGCCACTTTTGTTGTCAGTAAATTTTGCACAATTACATTCTATCTCCAAATTTAGACTTTGACTTCCTTTAAGATCAGAAATATTTAGTAAGATTCTTTGTATTGTCAAAGCAGCCAGCATAGTGATTTCACCTAATGCAGGTGTTCAAATATTTGCTCATTGATTATATACTCTTTAAAATGATTTGTTAAATGTTATACAAATGTCTAACGACTAGGATTCTTCACTAATCCAAACTACTCCTGTCAGTAAAAATGAATGACGACTCGCTCTATTCAGAATAAGTCTCCAGGAAATTTCACAGGTTTTATGCTGATGTTGACCAAGAACCATGAAATGAGTTTTTAGCTGGGCTCTTCCTACTTCTGTGGAAATGTGGGCTTCCTGGGCTTCCAGACCACATCCTTCTTGTGAACGGCACAGATATTAAGGGCATTTGCTTCCAGAGACAGAAACGGTGTCTTCAGATTCTTTCTCCTTCAAGAAAGTCTGTTGAATCCTCTTTTGCAATTATACCAAAGTAATTTGAAAGTGTTAGAACACTTGTGTGGAAAGCATAGGCCTTTCAAATAACACTGTTTCATAAAACACGAAGGTGAACTAGTCAAAGCAGGTTTTTCTACATCAGTAGCTCAGCTGCTGTGGTGTCACACTGGTAAAAAAGCCTTAGAAATTGAAAATGAATTTTGCATTGTCACACCATTGCCATTTAGTGGGGAAAAGCCAGGGGAACTAGGTATCCTAGATACAGTGAACATTCTCAGGCAACGAAAAATTACCCCACATTCCACATGGTTTGTTTTCAGAAGTCCCTTCAGACATTCGTGTGGGTGAAAATCTATTTATAACTATCTGAGCCTAATACTTAATTCCATTTACATATAAACACATAGGACCTAATTTTTGTACAATTTTAAAGCAGGGTTTCATGCAGTTTGCATTTTCCATAAATGCAGCTGCTATGTAAATCGAGGGAAGACGTTCTTTTTTCTTGTACGGAAAATTAACAAGTTTTGTTAAGCATTCTGAAAAGTCATATTGCCAAGGGCAGCACCACTTATGGCATCTGAATACCCATGCTACACACTCATCAGGTATAGAATCATCTTCTCAAATATTTTCTCCATATAGCATTTTCCAGAAACCTCTTTTTTTCCTCTAGATGTATTCAACCAACTACTCTATCCTTCTCTCGTCAACACTGTAATCCTCAATTACACTTATTAACTTGGGCTACACTTTTTATTTACACATGCATGTCCCAGCCTTTTAAAACGTGAACATCATAAGAGGAAAGGCTGCGTGCCTTATATATATATATATATATATATATATATATATATATATATATATATATATATATATATAAAGATATCCTTATATCTTTAAAATTTTACCTAGTACCCAATATGTAGACAGCACTATAAATGTTTAGTGAATGTATTCATTAATTTTGTATTTGTTTTTATAAAATTTGTTTTATAAAATATTTATAAAAATTTGTTTTATAACAAATATTTATTTAGCATTTACTATGTACAAAACTGTGCTAGATGAAAAGAGTATTTCAGGGGTCAAATCTGATCTCATGGAGCTTAAACTCTAATCAGAGAGAGAAAAAAATTCTTAATTGCACAATTTTTAACTGTGATACAATTATCATAAATGCCAAAATTTACTAGAACAAGGTGCCATGAAAATGGACAAATGGGAGAACAAGATCTGGGTTAGAAGAGAAACAGGAAGTGATATTGAAATGTATCAGCTATGATTTGCTGCATAACAAATCAACCCAAAACTTAGCATCTTGAAACACCACCATTTATTATTGCTCACAAGTCTGTGTATCAACTGAAAGAATTGGTTGATCCAGGCCAGGCTCTGATCTCAGTTGGGCCTCCTCATGAATTTGTGGTTCATTTCCAGATCAGCTGGGGTTAGCTGGTCTGAGATGGCCTCAGATGGGATCCACACGCAGGCCAGACCAGGCTTGTTCACATGGTGACAGTGGGGTTCCAAGAGAGGAAGCAGAAGCCTGCAAGACTGCTGAGGCTCAGGCTCATCCCTTCTGCAGAATCCTGTTGATGGGGGCAAGTCACAGGCGAGCTCAGATTCAAGAAGGGGGAAAAGAGACTCTGCCCCTCCACAGGAAGTCACATGGCCAGAAGTGCCGCTGGAGGAGGGGTGAAGAATTGTGGCTACTTTCATAATCAGCTGCACCAAGCTAAGACCTAAAGAATAAGTAGAAGTCGATCAGCCAAACAGGGAAGGGAATTGTGGTCAGCATGTAAAGACCCTGAGGCAGCGAGAAGCCTGGAACATTCCAGGAAGTCCAGAAGGCCCGAGTGGCAGCGTGCTGAGATTGCAGCTGCGCTGTGTGAAAGGAGGCTGGTAAGGAGGGTGGGGCCGGTGTCACAGAGTCAGGGAGGGAAGCCAAGCTATGAATCAAGGCCTTTATTCAGGAAAATGTTTAAAGCCGGAGAGGGACATGATCAGAATTTATATATACCTAGCTTCTGCCTGGACCATATCTCAGACAAGTTAAATGAGCATCTCTGAGTCTAGGCACCTGTAGTGATGAAACTTTCCCAGGTGATACCAACGTACAGCCAAGGTTGAACCTCTGTGTATCAGAGAAAGGAAAAACTTAAGAAGTTATTATTACCTGTTATCCAGGTGAGAGATGACAGTAGCTTGAATTAGTACGCTTGCTTAGTGAATGAATGAATGAATGCATTTGAACCTCCTGTGAAAGGATGTATAGTAAAACTCTTATCTCAAAGCACAGCTCAACCATGAACTAGCCGGGTGACCTTGGGCATCTTACTTACTCTCTGGGGCTCAGCGCCCTCATTTTCACAAGGAGGACAGCAGTAACCCCTCCCTGCACAGTGTGTTATGAGGACTAATGGGGTCATCCTCCCAGAGCACTGAGTACAGTGCCCGGCAAATAATGGGCGCCCAATAAACGTCTGCTGCTGTTACCATCATTGTTAAAAGGATGATGTCGGCAACGTCACATGGTCTCACGCAGTAATAGCTTTGTCCCCATCAGTCTCCCGAAGGAAACTCTCTTCTAATCCCAATTCCACTCTGTAGCTCTGACTTAGCTCATGTGGTTACGATTAAGCCAAAGGCCGATCAGGGACCAGATATCGTCTTCCTCCGCTGGCTTGCCATCCATCCTCCCGCTGCCCCTCCTCGGGTCTGTCTCAGGCTCTGTCATCTGGCTTTAGCTCATCTGGGGGAGGACAGGGAGAAGCCAGACGGCCATGAATCTTGCTGTCTGCTCGTGAACGTCCGCCATCTAGAGAGGGCGGAGAGGAGCTCCTGTCAGGGAAACGTATAGCTACAGTAGCAGGGGCGATGCCCTTTGGCTGTGCCAGAGCCCAGGGTCAGTGAAAATCCTTCCGGAGACCACAGCGCCCAGCCAGAGCCTGGCTTTACACAGACTCCTGTGCAGCTCACAGGTGATGGGCAAAGGGGAAAGGGGAGACTTTGAGCCTGAGCCCCAGCTGTGTATGTGGAGCTGGGGTCCCAGGCAAGTTCCACTCACAGAAGGAGGTGATCTTGCATCATTACATGTAAAGAATTTTGTTTGACTAAATTACATATTTTAATATGTATATGCTTTGTTGAAATCTAGAAGGACGACAGGACCCTAAGATAGCACAATGCTAATAGTGATTGTCTTTGGTAAGAGTAGAGATGCTTTCATTTTACTTCACTCTTTTCTGCATGTTCTCATTCGTTGTCCATAAGCCTATATTTTAATAATCAGAAAAAAATGGAAAGTAAAAAATCAAATGTTAAGTATGCCAAGAGTTCCCCCCACATTCCTAGTGAATTCATGAATTGCTTGTCATAATTCCATGGTACAGTTCTGGACACAAAAGCTTCCGCTTAGAACCAACCAATACTTGGATGTATTAGACACACATGTGGCCCAACAAAGTGGACCCGCAGTCTGCTCTGCCTTTTGCCCTTTTGCCTCCTTTTCATCAGCTCTCACCACTTAAGACTTCCCTCACCCATTCCTTAGGGCTTTAGAGCTCAGTTTACAGTATAAGAGGTGAGTTGAATCTGAGTCAGATCCTTAGTCATGTAACCTCGGCTGGGTTATGCAACTCAAGCACATCATCTGTAAAATGAAGATAAAAGGAGAATCTGTATTAGAGGATTTTTGTGAAACTTCGGTGAGATACTAGATATAAAGTACTTAGCAGAGTGCCTGGCATATGGTGACATTCGAAGAAAACTTATCATCTTTAGTCCAGTCTCCCTGGCCATAGCACGCTTGATGTTGACTGTAATCTCTGCGCTCTGGTCCTTTGCCTGATATGACATATAAACAGGAAATAAAAAGGAAGTCAGATCATACAAACAGGCCACTGTTTTTATTATGCCAGCCTGTGCCTTATTGAAATCAGCTAGGCGGGATTGGCAAACACCGAATGTTTCTTGAGGAATGTAAGGAAAGAGGACCCTGCCCCTCGTATCTCCCCACCCGATTAGATGTCTCGGTCTGAAATTGGGAGTGGTTAAAAGCAGAGCTTTGAGGGACTTCCCTGGCAGTCCAGTGGTTAGGACTCAGTGCTTTCACTGCCCGGGGCCCAGGTTCGATCCCTGGCTGCACAGCACATGACACGGCCAAATTGGAAAAAAAATGGAAAAGCAGAGATTCGACAATAGACCTTGGTCTGCACCCTTTCTTCCCTACTTAGAGCACTGGGACTTGGGCAAGTTAGTCGCAGGCTTTCTCATCTCTCCTTGGGGAGCTGGGGTGCACACCCAAAGCCATGATGTCATCCAGCACACGCCCAGGAACCACCAGGAGGGCTTCCTCACTTCTTACAGGCTCTGATCCAATGGCAACCTATTGAAAGGCTTTCCCTGATCAGCCCGTGTAAACAGGGGCTCTGCTCCATCTCCGACACGGACACACACTGGCTCTCCACAGCCCACAGCTCCGCTTCACTTTCTCCAGTCTTCTTATCCCCAACTGACATCTCACAAGTATTTTTCTGTCTGTCTCCTCTCAGAATTCAGGTGTCATGAGGACAGGTGGTTGCATGTTTTGTTCACGGCTTTACAAGTACCTGTCATGTAGTAGGCACTCCGTAGTATTTGTTAAATGAGTATAAATGAGTAAGTTAGTAGGTGACTGGATTAATTAACTTAAGGACAGCAAAGTCCTTGGGAAAGAAGAAAGCATGAAGACCTCAGCTTGATGTGGGAAGAAGTCCTAAGATGGGTCTCAGTCAACTACTTATTTGCTGAAGTGACCCTGGGCCTGTAAATTTCTCCCTGGGCCTCAGTTTACCCATCTCTAAAATGGGGACAATACCTTACTTACCTCAAACAGCTAGTGGGAGGATAAATCTCAACCATGGAAATAAATCTGTTTTGAACACCGTCAATCCCCATATCAAAATGTGATGTTAGTATCATTATTTTAAGTAGCGCAGCAGTTTATTTCCAGGGTGACACCCAAAAAGAAAAACAGTTCCAGTCAGAATGGGATAAAGTCAAGGCTTCATTTGGGACCCATGTCTGACTTTAAGCCTTGGTGCCCCTACTTGACTCCTCGCACGCCCTCGCTGCCATGGCCCAAGGTCCCAGCTCCACGGGCACCGCAGAGGGTACGGCTGGAACTGTCCAGGCCGCCCTCCCAGGCAACACGCCTTTGGCGTGTCCACAGCCCTGGAGCCAGCCCAGGCTTAGTCACGGGATACAGAGCTTGTCGCTGGGCAGGGGAGGGCTTGCGTCAGGAGCTGTCGCTTTCTGGTGGTTGCCTGGTGACCTTAATGGAAAATGAGCTGTGGGGACCTAACCCCAGGAGCCACTCCCGGAGCTGGCGGGCCCATCGGAAAGCCCGAGTGCCACAGCAGGGGGAGGGGCCGCCTCCAGAAGAGCTGTCCCCGGCGCCTGTGTGTAGGTGGTGGCGGGGCTGGGCAGAGAAGTGCGGAACCGAAGGAGGGCTTGGACCAGGGCCTGGATCTCCTTGCAGCCTGAGTTGCTGTTGCCCGTAAAGTACAGTCATTAGGGCTGGTCCCAGGCCTGATTTTAGGTAAAAAGCACAGCAGAAAAATCCCATCTGTGCTCCACACCCTGCAGCTCCCAAAACACATGAGGATGGGTTCTGAGTTTCTATGAAGTGCTCACTCAGACCCATTGCATTGCTGATTCCAGGAACCATAGAGGGGAGGTTGGGGACACTCTGGGGGAGGTAACCCACCCAGGAGAAGCTTCACACACAGGACAAGAGAGGCTTCCTGGCTCTGGGTCTATAAGAAAGAACACCGAGAGGAGAGTGGACCCTGGCTGGTTGGAAGATGTACACTGAGCTCCATCGGTGGGAAGACAAATTGCCTCGTACATTTAAAAAAGATTGAGCCGCAGATTCAGCCAAGCCCCCTAAAATGCCAGCTTGTGAAGGGGGTGCAGAGGCCCTGGGCTGGGCTCCATGAGGCTCTCTCCCATCCCTGCCTCATTTCATCCCAGGGTTACTATCATCATATTTGTAGGTACTAAACGTCTTGTTATAGAGATGAAATTGAGGCCCAGAGAGACTGAACAATTTGTCTGAGGTCACACAGCTACCGAGTGACAGAGTCAGGATTTCATCCTTGCTCTTCTGATTTTAATTCTAACGTTGCCTCTGCTAACATCCCGCCAGCACCCCGGAGGGGAGAGCTCTTCTCCACCAGCACACCGACTCTCTTTCCCGATTCTATTCCCCTTCACCCAGTCTCTGGTTTCGTATGACCTCAATGAGTCAAGAACTAATTTCACTGATTTGGTCATTCATTTATTCACCAACAACTATGCACTGGGTAGCTACTGAATTTCAGGCATCAGGCTAGGTGCTGGCGATGCCACGGAGAACTTAAAGATGTGCTCTTAATCCTCAAGGAGCAGAGGTATCAACTTATCCCTTGAGAAGAGAGTTTACAGAGTTAAAAAGCAGCTTAGCAAATAAGACACAGCAAATAGCCTTCTCTACCCAGTGCTCCCCATTACTACTGCTATATTTAGAAGTCAACAATCTTCATTTCGTTTCATCCTTCTCTATTCAAAGAATGGCCTCAGTCAGCAATCTTCCCAGTCATGCTAGTGATGAGGGTCTATCCAATGAAGAGGTTATGAGGTTAAGAAAAACAACACATAACGCCCCTCTTTTTTTTTTTTTTTAACAAATCTACCCAAGGTAGCTCAAATATCTTACTGAAAATCAGAATAATTAAGAGTAGTGGGCTTCCCTGGTGGCGCAGTGGTTGAGAGTCTGCCTGCCGATGCAGGGGGCGCGGGTTCGTGCCCCTGGTCCGGGAGGATCCCACATGTCGCGGAGCGGCTGGGCCCGTGAGCCATGGCCGCTGAGCCTGCGCGTCCGGAGCCTGTGCTCCACAACGGGAGAGGCCGCAGCAGTGAGAGGCCCGCATACCGCAAAAAAAAAAAAAAAAAAAAAAAAGAGTAGTTACCACAACGGGCAATTTCCCAGTTCTTGGTGCCTTTAACTCAGAAGTTTACCTTTTTTACTTACGTGATGGTGTGCTTTGGGTGGCCTCTGTTTTGCTTTGTTTTTGTAGCTTTGGAACAGACTTATTTTTAAAAATTTTTTATTGAAGTATAGTTGATTCACAATGTCGTGTTACTTTCAGGTATACAACACAGCGATTCAGTTATACATATGTATAAATATATATATGTATATATATATATATATATATATATATATATATATTCCTTTTCAGATGTTTTTCCCTCATAGGTTATTACAAAATATTAAGTATAGTTCCCTGTGCTATACAGTAGGTCCTTGTTGGCTATCTATTTTACATACAGTAGTGTATATATGTTACTCCCAAACTCCTAATTTGTCCCCCCAACCCTTTCCCCTTTAGTAACCGTAAATTTGTTTTCCATGTCTGTGCGTCTCTTTCTGTTTTGTAAATAAGTTCATTTGTATCTTTTTTTTTTTAGATTCTACATATAAGTGATACCCTATGATATTTGTCTTTCTCTGTCTGGCTTACTTAGTGTGATCATCTCTGGGTCCATCCGATGTTGTCTTGATTCATGCATTTCTTTCTAGGAGAGAAAAAGATTTTGCTAAAACTATTTCAATGAATGTGTTCCCAGCACTTACGGATAGAATGGGCTTGAGTGCAAGGAAGAGTGGCTGAGACAGCTGAGATCCGCCCCATTCGTGAGAGAACGAGGCAGTGACTCGGCCAGGAGGTCAACCCTCCCTGTCTACCTCCAAGCTCCTGTGTTTGGAGCAATCCTTGGGTTTCTGGGTGCTTTAGCTCATCTGTACTTGGCTAAGGACGGTTTCCTGTTTCTAAGAAAATACTGCTCGGATATCTTACCAGGTCCCTTGGACAGTGAGTCCTTGTGGTCCAAGCATGACCGGGGGTAGAACCAGAGGGCAGGGACAGTCCCCGGGTGGCAGGGGGGTTGGTCCTCATTAACGCCCTCCAGCCCTAAGGTGTCCTGAGACTCACAGAATGAGGCTGTTACAAATATTTGTCAGATTGGCTGAAAAATGAAGAGAAGTTTACAACAGGGCTGAATATGCCCGAGCTCTCCAAAGAACATCTGGATTCGCTAAAGCCTGAGCCAGGAGACAGGACATGACAGGGACGATGGGGAGGGTCATGTGTGTAACGGCTTTGAGCCCTGGCGTGGACGCTCCCCTCTCCGCCTCCTGCTTCAGCTCCCACCCCATCGCTCTCCTTCCAGCTCGGTAGTCCGCAAATCACTTTTCCAGTGATATCACAGGCGGTTACCATGGAGGCAGCTGTTATGGCAAAACAGAAGTGGCCGATCTTCACCCCCCGGCTCGAATCCTGAGGCCGAGCGAGGAGGGCAGCCATCCTGCGACCACAGACCTCAGTGGAGCGCTCGGTACAAACACAAACAGAAGCCTGGGACCCGCTGTGGTGGGGAAAGGAGACCCTGTGACGAGACGGGAAACTCCCCTGGGAGGGTGGAGGGAGACTCCTGCTGCGGCCTGGCCAGCCATCCAGACTGAGATGCAAGGAACAGCTGCCTTCCCCACCACCAGCCCAGCCCCGCCCCAGCTGGACCGTTCTCCCATCTCCACTGCTCCCTGCATCCGCTGGTCGGCCACAATGAACAGCATCACTTGAGCGGCTCTCAAAGCCCTTTGAGGGGAGGAGCAGTCTACAGAAAGTTGATGAAGCTGCCTGGGCTCCGTTCCTGGTCCCACACTCACCAGCATACGACCCAGCAAAAGCCACTCAAGGTCCCAAAAACTTGAGTTTCCCAATTAAGATTATTTGGCATCATCCCTCACCGAGTTGTTATGCTAATCAGTTGAGATAATGTAGGCAGTTTCCTCCTAACAGATCTCCTGATTTCCCCTCTTGCCTCTTTTAATGCTTATCGACCAGCAGCCAGCACTCTCTCGAAAAGATGCCTCAGACCGCAATGCTTCCCTTCCGAAGCCTTCTAGTGGTTTCCATAGGGAGTGGGATTCTCACCGTGGCCCAGAAGGCCACGCCTGCTGGAGGCCCCCATGAAGCTCATCTCCTGCCCCAGCCCCAGGCCCAGGCCACCTCCAAATGCCAGGCCCTCTTTCAGGTCCTCAGGTTTGCTTCTGCCTCAGGACCTTTACACATGTTCTTCTCTCCCAGGAACACACCCCCCCCCCACAAGAGCCCCCCTGCCATGGGTGGCTTCATCCAAGTCCAGCACATCATCACCTCTTCAGAAGGCAACTATCTATATAAAACTGTTGTATCTACCCTCAGAGACTCTCTTTCCCATTTTCTATATTATTCACTTCACAGTACTCATCAGTGTCTGAAATTACCTTCATTAGCTTCGTATAATTGTTTACCATCTGTCTCTCCCAGGAGAAAGTAAGGCCCAGGAGAGCAAGGATCTTGTTCTCAACTGAATTGCCAGTTTCTAGGAGAGTGCCTGGCACCTCGTAGGCCCTAAATAAATATTTGTTTTATTAAAATAAATAAAAATATTTAAGGCAGCGTCTGTTAAATAAATACTAACTGCTTATATTATGAACTGATAAAATGAATACATATTAATAGCACACTACCTTGTTCGGGTAATAATACCAGTCACCTCTCACTCGGGAACAGTCCATTACGGATTGACTGGGCGTGTTGGCACTCTCACCTCACCTGAGTCTCAGCTAGCCTACAGAACAGCCAGCACTGCTCTTGCTTGTATTGGGTTGGCCAAAAAGTCCATTCAGATTTTTCCGTAAGATGTTACAGGAAAACCCGAACAAACTTTTTGGCCAGTCTGATAGATGGGGCGTGAGGAGATTTGACCACTTGTTAGATTCAAAACCTAGGCCTGCAAACTCCAAGACAGAGGCTTTCGACCACTGAATGACCGGCCTTCAGATAACATGGCGTCTCAAACCAGGAAAATGTACGCCGTCCTCTCAGGAGGCCTGGAGGGTGAGGTGAGGAGGGATTCCAGGCCCTAGGACAGGCGGCGGGTGGACCCTCAGGCCACCTTCAAAGCTCAGGGTCCCTGAAAAGGGCCAATTCTGGCTGCTGTCATCTTGGTTGACCCACCTCCCTGCACCCATTGTCTGAGGTACGGATTCCCTCCAGGCCACAGCTCCCACTTCCCCGCCCTGTTCTGGTGCAAGCAGTTAGAAGATAGGAAAACCACAGGCCAAGAGAACCTATTGTGGGCTCCAGGCCCCAAGAGCGCAGAGCTCGTGTAAAGGGCACAGCAGCAGGAAGAGGGTTTGGAACCCACCCACCTACTCAATTCTTTCTCTTCCCCCAAAATGTCAACAGGGTTTTCCCCACCCAAGTATGGGGCATTGAGGCCAAAGGAAAAGGGGAGGACCTGGGACTACAGCTTCTGGACAGACTGAGGAATTGGGGTATTTCCTTCTCCAAAGTATGGGATTTGGTCGTAAGAATCGTCAAAATAAGAATAATAGCCAAGTCTGCACAGGGTGGCCACCAGAGAAGTGCCCCACTGGGCTCTAGGAACTGTGGGAGAATCCAGGTCCTTCTGGATGAACTGGCTGATCCCAGCACGTTCTCCTCATTCGACCCAGACCTGGCATATCCATCACTGTTCTACGTCATGCACAGCCTTCTCCTTCTCTCCATCACTTCAAAGCAGGAGGGGAAAGTTGGAGGAATGGAATCACCTGTCCTCTTCTCACCTTTCCTTTTGATTTGCTCAAAGAACGTCATATCCTGACATTTCCCGTAATTTGGACACTCCTTCACACGTTTTCAGTGGGTACCAGTAATCACGTGCACCCTTTCCCATTCCCACCTACCCCCTTACATGGAAATGGAATTAACACGAGTACCGAGACCACAGACATTGCCAGGAGTGATTCCCAGGAAGATGGAAGAAGAAAAGTACTAAACATCCAAGTCCTGGAGACCTGCCTTCTTAGTGCTCCAAGTATCAATTGTGTGTACTAGTTAGGTCAGCAAGGGTATGACAAGTGATGCCCTAGGAGGTGCTGGGCTAAATGTTGACTTACATCTCAGGCTCCACGGCTTCAGAGCAGCAGCAAACATGGTAGGGGCACGTATAGACTCTGTAGTCAATCAACCGGGTACAAATACCTCAGCAAGTATTAGTTGCATGAATCTGGGCAGGTTATTTAACCTCTTTCCCCAAGCCTCTGTTTTCTCACATGCACAATGGGGGAAATAAGAGTAATTTCCTCTTAGCGCTGTTGTGATTTAGGCTGAGTGATTGGTACAGTGCCTGGCACACAGTAAGAACTCAACAAATGTTAAATGTTGTTGTTTTTACTATTATTATTCAGTCTAGGCTGCATGCACGGCTGAATTCAAACATGTTTGTGCATTTCTGTCAAATTCATAGTTGAGGCCATCCGAAAAATTTTAGTTTTACTAGCCCTGTGGGGTCTCTGGGAGAGAACTCATTCCAAAAATAAGTTGGAGCTAGGTACAGGTATGGTAAATTACCCCAGGAGCAAAGCTCTAGCCAAACACACTGTGGGGAAATTCCCAGATGTTCCTATAAATAGAATCAGGTAGGTCCCCCTTACGGGACTTTGCACTTTTGTTTGTAGTAGGGGGTGGGGTTTTCTGTTCAGTTCAGTCCAGACACTCAAAGTCTCTCTCCATCGCCCTCAGGCTCTGATATTAGTCGTGTACCTCTTAGTATGAATTCCACCAGACTATTGCCTCTCCCTCACAGTAGAAACATTGAAAAAATTATTCTAAGGGTTAAATGGAAGTCTGTAGCAAACGTTGTAGAAAGCCAGAGGTTCTTCCTTGGAATCCTAAAAAATAAATTGGAAAGGAACTTGTGCAATGGGAACTTTTAGACCCAGGTTGTCAGGAATGGTCTCAATTTTAAATCATCTTATCTGTTATTCTCATAAACCGTCCACATTTTTCTGGAAACTACATTTCCCAGGCTTTTTCTCACACTTGGATATGGTGCAGAAATCCTTTTTTATGCCTGTGAGGCTCAAATTTAGTCTGTTAAAGTGGGCCGAGTCATTCATGGGAAGAACCCTAGACAGAGAATCAGTTCTGCTGTCACTCTAGGACTTTGATGGGCTGGCAAGTGGAGGAGACCACAGATAATACCAAACAAAGCACTGTACCACAAAGGCCCATTCCAGATTGTTTCAAGTTCTTCAGAAGGCTTGAAGTTCCAGTAAAAACCTACCCCCATGAATGATGACGTTCATAAGAGAGAACTATTATTAACACCATCCCTTGAGAATCTCAAAGCAAAATCTAGTCATTCCTAACACAGCATCACCTGAATTCTCCATGCTGATGAAACAAAGACCTGGAGGCTAAATGATCTATACAAAGTTTCCGTGTCTATAGGAGAGGTCAGACCGGAACCTGATAGTCCTAACAGGTTCGTCTGATTTTCTTAGCCTGTGGAACCTTGTGCCCTAACCTGGCTCTCACCAAACGTGGATGTGAAACAGCTTAATGGTAGAAAGCAGCTTAAATTTTAAAGGCAACGCTGTGATAGAGAAACTGAGTTTTACCACCAGCCCTAAAGAGATTCCAGAAGAGGGCATTTCCTACTACTTATTTTTTATGGGCTCATGGTCTCCCCTGCCTCAGTCTGTTCCCATTTCGCTACCATTCCCTCGTCCTCTGGGCGTGGTCTCCCTGCCCCTGTTTACTTTCCTGTGAAGTCTGTGGGCGGCAAGTGCAGGGCAGGAGCTTTGGCTTAGACCCAGGCTCTGCAGAGACTTTCTCATGGAAGGACACCCTTGTCCTTATGTGGATGGGGCCGGGAAGTGTAGACACGACTGCCAAGATTCAACCGCTTAGAGGCTTTGCCTACCGAGAACGGCAAGGGAGGGTCTGAACCATCCATGGACCTGCACACTGCGCGCGTGCACACACACACACACGCGCGCACACACACACACCACAGTCTGCCCACTCACTCCCTACTCCCTACTTGTGCAGAGAAGCAACAGGACTTGGAGATATCCCAGGCCACCTTTCTTTACCAGCCTTTGCCACCCTCCCCTGGATTTGGCTTTTTCTAGTGAAAAATGAGCCCCAAAGCCCTGGAGGCTTCTCGGTGATTTACCGAGAACTTTACTTCCACAAGGGCTTTCCGGCTGCAGCCAACTCCAAGAGTCAGGGGGAGGAAGAGGGAGAAAATCATAAATGGATAGTAAGATGAGAAACAGATGTTCGGAGCCTTCGCTGGCCGGGAATTCTCCACCTCGATCCCCTCTCTTCATGGGATTAGAGAGGCGTGGTCCCTGAGAGCAGACTCTTACTCTTACCTGCATTTCACCTCCCACCCTCTGCCCCCCAGCAACTCCTACTCCAGCTCTCAAGGTTCATCCTGACGCCCTGCCACATGGGTACTGACCTTGTTGGATCATTTCTTCCCGATTTTACCCAAAATAAACGAATGCTAGGTGATCAGATCACAGACAGGTATAAACATAATCCTTTGCCATCAAGGAGCTCAAAAGGTAGAAAAGGAGACAGAGAAATGAATAGGCAGTTCCAAGTGGGTATGATCTGTCCCGGGACAGAGGTCAGCGCTGGACACTGTGGAAGCAAACAGGAGGGGCTCTGAAACCAACCTTGGGCTCAGGTGAGTGGAGGAATGTCAGAGGATATGTGCGCTGAGTTTGGAAGATGTTATTCAATTAAAGGTGGATGGAAGTTGCTTTGGAGGTATTAACTGAGCCTGTGTCAATAGTATTTATTCAGTGTAACGCAGTGGTGAAGAGCAGCATCTCTGAAACCTGAGCTTGAAACCCAGATGGGCAATTTATTATCCCATCAGGCAAGTTAGTAAATCTCTCTGTGCCTCAGTTTCTTAATTTGTACAGTAAGGATAATAATACTTATCCCGGAGGGATTGTTACAACGAGTATGTGAAATAATATTTGTAAAGCATTTAGGGTAGTACCTGGCACATAGGAAGCACTGTATGTTTTTTTTTTTTAATGAAAAGTTCAGAAGTATTTTGAGCCCACTATAGAGCAGGCAATGTGCAAGGCTTTCTGGATACTTAAATAAAAGTTGTAGTCCTTCTTTTTCAGGAGATCACAAACTAGTGCGGCTGAATTATCAATGAATTATGAGGCAGTATTTTAGGTGGTCAGATAGAGGTGTTGATCGGAGGCATCTCATATGATCAAACCTGAAATCTAGGAGCCAGCATAGACCCTTATCTGTCACGTTCAACCACCATGTCCTACAGAGTTCACTTCTTTATGATCTGTTGAATCCCTCATCTTTGCTCCTTTCCACTGTCATTGCTTACTCTGGTCCCTCATCACCTGTCACATGGACTCGTGCAAAACCAGTGTCCATACCTCCAACCATCTTCTTACATCCACCAAGTCAGTTTCTTTTTTGTTTATTACAGTTGTATTGAGGTATGACTGATACACAAAAAACTGCACTTTTTTTTTTTTTTTTTTTGCGGTACACGGGCCTCTCACTGTTGTGGCCTCTCCCGTTGCGGAGCACAGGCTCCGGACGCGCAGGCTCAGCGGCCATGGCTCACGGGCCCAGCCGCTCCGCGGCATGTGGGATCTTCCCGGACCAAGGCACGAACCGGTGTCCCCTGCATCGGCAGGCGGACTCTCAACCACTGCGCCACCAGGGAAGCCCTAAACTGCACATATTTAATGCATACAATTTGATGAATTTGGAGACATGCATACACTCGTGACACCATCACCACAATCAAGGTAATAAGCATATGCATCACCTCCAAAAGTTGGTCTCTTTGCTTTTTTTTTCTTTTTGTAGTAAGAATGCAACATGAGATTTAAATCATGTTATTTGGGTTATTTGCTATGGAGTTTTGGGAGTTCTTTCCATGTTTTGGAAATTAACCCCTTATCAGATATATAGTTTGCAAATATATCTCCCATTATGTGGGCTGACTTTTCACTCTGTTGTTTCCCTTGCTGTGCAGAAGCTTTGTAGTTTGATGTTGTCCCACTTGTCTGTTTTTGCTTTTGTTACCTCTGCTCTTGCTGTCATATCCATGAAATCGTTGTCAAATCCAATGTCATGATGCTTTCCCCCTGTGTTTTCTTCTAGGGGTTTACAGTGTCAGGTCTTACTTTTAAATCTTTGATCCATTTTCCATTCATTTTTGTGCATGGGGTGAGATAGGGGGCCAGTTTCATCCTTTTGCATGTGGATATCCCATTTCCCCAACACCATTTTTGAAGAGACTATCTTTTTTCCCATTGCACATTCTTGGCACCCTAGTTGAAGATCCATTGACCGTAAATGCATGGGTTAATTTCTGCGCTCTCTATTTCATTCAACTGGTCTACATTGTCTGTCTTAAGCCAATACCATACTGGTTTAATAACCAACCCTGTTTCTTACCACTGCTGTAGTCATATTTTTGGCACCCAAATTCCCTCAGACCATTCCTCAATTCAAAATTTCTTAATGGATGCTTCACTGTTATAGGAAAATAACCAAATTTCTTAACATAACAGAGCCCTTTGTGATATGATTCTTATTTTCCTATCGAGTCACATCTCTGGAAACTCTCAGCCCTTCAACTCAGATGACACATTCTTCTATGAAATCACTGTGCTAATTCTGTGGACATGTTGCCCTCCATATTAGGAATAGTTTCTCTGTCCCGTCCATCCAGCACACTCCCACTACGTTACTAGAGAGTTCAAGCATCACCTGCTCTGTAACAACTTATCTGATTCCTCTTTGAGGGATCAGAACATAGAACCCCTTTTTCCTATCTGAGCTCTGAAATAAATTTTTTTAAAGATCAAAAAAAAGAAAGCAGATGGAACTGGATACCAGAATATTACCTTTATTACTGATAAAGCTGACTTAATAGTGTGGGGCTTATACCTATGGGCAAGTGGACAAAGGAGCTTCCTAAAGACCCCAAATTTAGCTAACTTACCCTCTGAGGCACAGGCTCAGATGGACGGAGTCAGACTTCCCCACTGGAAGATTTATGGGATGTCCTAACAGAAGAGAATACGAATCTGCTACGAGCAGGATTAATCTCTTCTTTCAAAATTCACCAATCAAACGCATCACTCCTTGGAGCAGAGCAAGTAAGGATCAGAGAAAGGCTCAGAGTGTTAGGCTAATGGACCTCCTTCCACGTTTAAGGCAGCACCAAGAGCAGTACCAGGAGCAGAGAAGATGATTGCCTATCCCTCCCCCTATACACACATTATAACTCTCAATCATGTTATATGGTGTTTTTCTTTTTTGTCTCTCCATGAAATTAAATGATACTTGTAGTCAAGAAATATGCCTTTTCATCCTATATTTTCAATCTATACAAGTCAAAGACTCATACTTGGCACCAAATAGGTATTCAACCTATTTGTTAAATGTTGCTGAAGAGAGAGGAGCCAACGTATAGCAGGTTCACTTAAGAAGGAACAGCTGGGACTTCCCTGGTTAAGAATCCATCTGCCAATGCAGGGGACACGGGTTCGAGCCCTGGTCCAGGAAGATCCCACATGCCATGGAGCAACTAAGCCCGTGTGCCACAACTACTGAGCTGGTGCTCTAGAGCCCGTGAGCCACAACTACTGAGCCTGTGTGCCAAAACTACTGAAGCCCATGTGCCTAGAGCCTGTGCTCTGCAACAAGAGAAGCCACTGCAGTGAGAAGCCCGCACACCGCAAGGAAGAGTAGCCCCCCCTCGCCGTAACTAGAGAAAGCCCGCGCACAGCAACGAAGACCCAAAGCAGCCAGAAATAACTAAATGAATAAAAAATTAAAAAGAAAAAAAAAGAAGGAACAGCTATATCAGCAGAAGTGGAGGAGAAGGAAAAATGGGGGGTGGGGGAAAACTCCAAAGAACAGGAGATATTTGAGCTGGACTTTGGCAAACAAGTAAACTTTACCTCCACAGAAAAGCCAAAGGTGACAGTTGCATAAACCCAGAGGCATGAGATGGTAGAGCAAATCCCTGGATGAAAAAAAAAAAAGCGTTCACGAATGTAGTACAGAACGTGGGAGGTGAGGGCGTTCTCCACCCTGGAATACTTAATAGATATGCCTAAATACTGAACAGCCAAAAGCGTGACTCTCTCCTTGAGTTTATTCTTTTTTTCTTTGAGTTGAATTTTGGTCCTTAGGGCAGTAGGGACAATATTATAAGCTATAGGGAAGTCTCCTCTTCCTGTCTGCTTACACTTTCTTATCTGAAAATAACACGTATTAAGGGTACAAAGAGCCTCTGGGCTCACATCTGGGAAAACCCAGAATGCTGATGTCACCCCTGTGGCGTGGAGCAGCAGGGATTTGGAAGCCACAAACCCTGACATCAGGGGAATTACATACTGCATGTCTAGATGATGAAAAATGAGGGTCTGAAAAGGCTGCTGACGGCTGGTGCTGTGATTTTTCTACTTAAATGAAAGCCAGGAAGACGCCTTTCTTTGCACTTTTCAGGATTTTTTTTCATGAAATAGTTATATGAAAATTTCCAGCCTAATATTAAGCTTTATTTACTTAGGGAACCCATATTTGAACCTGAAGTTCAGCAACAGTATGCAGAATATATCCCAAATTCTGACTTCAGACAACGCTTAAAGCCCTTTCCATGATGTTTCAATGACTCGTGTAAAGGCCAACGATAGAGTTTTTTCCTCCCAGACCCTCTTTTTTGGGAACAACACTCCCCATCCATAGGGCTGATAACCTCTCATATTTCTGCTGCATGACCCTGACCCCCGGCTGTATGTCATTTGTTCAGAAATAGGAACGTGACCCACTCAGAGACTTTGGAATTGGGACTGAAAGATATAGTCTGTCTTCGTGTGTGCCTTAAATCGTAACATTTAAACTTGGGGGCTGAGGATCTGCCATTCATTGCCTTCACGTGGATTGAATAACAGAGATAGATGGTGGACAGATCAGAAAAAAAAGATGCTTATGCGTACGTCCAAAACCTTGGCAAAAGATTGGATACAGCAAAGGAGGGAAATGCAGAAGTCCAGGTTGATATCTCTGTTTCTGGCCATAAATATTATAAGACTTCTGGTTCTAAGGATAGAATAGAAGAGCAGTTAGCAAGGGGCTGTAGATATTGAAGATCATTATTACAAAAGTACTAAATGACATCACGAAAGTTGGTGAGCTCCCTGAGAGGAGGCACGCCCTGAACGCTGAGCCCAGATCCTTGAGACCCCCCAAAATCAGGGACAGAAGAAAAGGAGACTCCAGTAAAGGAGTGCAGAAATGAGTTGAAGACACAGGAGACACGCTCCACGGTAGGTAAAAAGCATAAAGTGAGATTCTGTCTCTCCAATATTTCATTTACCTAAGCTGAACGTTACATTTGCAAAGCTTGGATGTAGTGGAACAGACAAGAGAGTTGTTCATTTATTTATTAACTTATTTTTATGGCCCACATTTAAAAATTTTATTTCATCGGAGTAGAGTTGTTTTACAATGTTGTGTTAGTTTCGGGTGTACAGCAAAGTGATTCAGTTTTACGTATGCATACATCCATTCTTCTTCAGATTCTTCACCCACACAGGTTATTACAGGATATTGAGTAGAGTTCCCTGTGCTATACATTGGGTCCTTGTTGGTTATCTATCTTATATATAATAGTGTGTGTATGTTCATCCCTAAGCTACTAATGTATCCCTCCCCCGCCCCATGTTTCCCCTTTGGTAACCATAAGTTTGTTTTTGAAATTTGTAAGTCTGTTTCTGTTTGATAAATAAGTTCATTTGTATCACTTTTTAAATTAGAGTCCACATATGAGTGATATCATATGATATTCATCTTTCTCTGAGTGACTTACTTCACTTAACATGACAATCTCCAGGTCCAACCATGTTGCTGCAAATGGCATTATTTTGTTCTATTAATTTGATTTAGAAAGTGTTGCGCTTATATACCATTTGTGGAAATGTAGGCCATTTGAAGGAATTAAAATTGTCACATACATAAACTTTGACCCAGGAGAGTGGAAACACTGAGTTGCCTGCCCAGACACTGCTCTCTGGACCCCCGCTCGCCCTACCCCAAGTGGAGCTCCCAGCAAGAGGGTGTCTTTCCCCACAGCCGGAGCTAATGGTCAGGGGTAAGCATGTGACCCATGAATCAGAGCCCTTTTCCTGGGAGTTTTAAATTGTGACAGAGGAAAAGAGATTTGGCCTCTTGTTGTGTGGCAGGGTCTGTGCCATCTAAGCTCTGGAACTTTCCCAAAGTCGTGTTTCCTGTCAAGAGGAGAGAGAATGCTACAGAAGAAATACAGAGGGGAAAAGAAGAGATGGATAGGAGGTCCTGATGACTTTTCAGTCCCTGGTTCTGGAAACTTCACAGTTCCAGCTGCCTTCCTGATGGTCACAGAGGTCCATCACTGAGTCCATGAGATAGGTGTTTTCCTTCAGAGAGCTCAAGATGCCTCCTGTTACTTGCAAATTAAATGAGTCTCAAAAGTAGTTCCACTTCTAAGAGTTTGGCCTTAAGGAATTAGGAGATAGTTGCAAAGTTATATGTGTAAAGATAAATATCAGTGTTGCATGGAACTGTGATAAAATGGTCAACAATTCCAATAACTATCAAGTCGATCCGGTAAAACAACACCTAGTAGTAGCAGTAGTAGATCAATATTGTTAATTAATACTTGGTCACTTACTTAACATTCATTTTGTACCAGGAGTTGAATTTTGTTATTTATTTGTTCGCTTGTTTGTCTTTTAAAGAACTGGTCACAGCACTTTTTGTTTTGTTTTGTTGGCCTTGCCGCGTGGCTTGTGGGATCATAGCTCCCGGACCAGGGGAACAGTGAAAGCACCGAGTCCTACCCACTGGGCCTTCAGGGAATTCCCTGTTTTTTACATATAGCATCTATTTTAGTCTTCATAGCAGCCCTACAAGATGGGTACTATTATTTTAAAATAAGCATGCAAACTATTTAGCACATTGCTTTGCCTACAGCCAGAGTTTCTTCAAAATACTAACTACTACTATTCTGATTTTATGGGGAAATAAGAGCTAAGTTTTGTGACCCAAAATTCCAAAGATGTTATTCAAATTAATGTAGTGTGGAAAATGGTATAATGGTTGGGAATGTGAGAAGGGTGGAACACTCAACAGGTACCCCTCCCTAACCATTGATCTTGACAGTGAGTATCTGATAGCACCAACTTTGTCCAGTGGTAAGAGCTAGTACTTTTGTTCGTGATGTGTAAAAGCTAACAAAAATAATTAGTTACCAAAAAAGTTACACTCAAATTATGGAATTAACTACACAGAGACACACAAACACCTTTCCAAATGACAACAGAGCCACAGATTGTATTGGCAATTGTTACCCAACTTTGCCTCCTGGCAAAGGGAAACCTCAGCTCCCTAACTCTGTTTCCCTTTTTTCACTGTCACTGAGCTGCTTCTGTGTCCCATGATAATCATTACTAGTGAATGTCAGGATGGTCATTTCTTTGAATAAGTTCTTACTAACTGCAAAAGGTCTTTGGTAAGTGCCCCAAGGTACAGTTGATTATTTCTATATTTACAAGGTACCTCACAAATATGAGAAAACGCTGGAAATGTAACTCTTCTCTAGTCACTACAAGCACGCCTGCTGTGACTACTTGTCTATGATATTTGCACTGCAACTCAGAGCTGGAAGTTTACAGTTTGGGGTGAATTTTCCAGACTGAGTTGGATCATAAGATCTTCCTCATTACACAAGATACTATCACTCAGTGGTTATTTCCCATTGCATGTTATGGAAACCTACACTGCCATCAGAAGCTGGATTTTTAAAACACCAAACTTGTGACTTCCCTGGGATTTTTTTGTTTACTGTGTTTTTTCACTTATGTGTAAGATACAAAAGTACCTTCAAATTCATAAAATAGCATGGAAATTATATCCCATACTATACACTCCATTACTATAGTCTTGGCATACACATGATATTTGTCCATCATGACATTAAATCTATTTCTAGGTATGAGAGATTAATTTTTATCACTGATTTGACTTATTTGATGGTATATTGAATACAAGTCAGGGGATGAAGGGATTTCAAAATATTAGTGAGAGCCCATCTCACTCTTGATTATGCAAACTACATCCCAGAATCATCAATGACCCTAAATATTGCAATAAGGCAAAAAAAAGAAAAAGGAAATAAAAGACATACTTATTGGAAAAGAAGTAAAACTGTCCCTGTTTGCAAATGATATGATTTTTTTAATGAAAATAAAATCTGAGGGGATCTACAGAACAACTATTAGAACTAATAAATACTTAATATTAAATCTAATAAAAGAGGCCCAGGACTTTACACTGAAAGAATAAAATATTCCTGAGAAATATTAAAGAAGACCAAATAAATGGTGAGGTATACCATGCGTATAAGTAGGAAGACTAAATATTGTAAAGATAGTAGTTCTTCTTAAATTGATCTATATATTCAATGCAATATCAACCAAAATTCTATCAGGCTCTGTTGTAGAAATTGACAAGGGGATTCTAAGGTTTATATGGAAATACAAAGGATCAAAGTAACTTTTATTTAAAAAAATAAACCCAAAAGTTGGAGGTCTTAGCTGTTTATTGGTACTTTCAAAGTTTATGATAAAACTACAAAAATCAAGATAGTTTGGTTTTGGTAGATAAAATAGACATGAAGATCAATGGAATAGAATGGAGGGTTCAGAAATAGGCTCATATGTATTTATTCAATTCATTTTTGACAAATATACTGGAATTGTTTGGATAAATCTTTTCAACAAATGTTAGTGGTAGTACAACAATTGCTTATGTGCCTGCTTGTTTGAACTATGTTCGACCATACACAGAAATTAACCCAGAGGAATCATAGACCTGAACAGAAGAGCTAACATACTAAATTTTGTAACAGCCAAAACTTGTAAACAACCTAATTATACGTCAACAAATGAGTGGATAAGTAAGTTGTGGTACATCTATACAATGGAATACCACTCAGCAATGGAAAGGAATGAATTGCAACAGTGTAAGGGAATCTCAAAATTATTATACTGCTAGAAAGGAGCCAGATCCCCCCCCAAATTACATAGTGTATGATTCCACTTATACAAAATTCTAGAAAATGTAAAGTAATCTGCAGTGATAGAAAACAGATCGGTGGTTGCCTGAGGACAAGAGATGGGGTGAAGGATTGTGTAGGAGGAAGGTATTACAGAGGGCTTGAGGAAACTTAGGGGTGATGGACATATTCATTAGCCTTAATGTGGTGGTGGTTTCACAAATTGTCAAATCCTGTAAAATTGTACATTTTAGTTTGTACAGTTTATTCATGCCAATTATACCTCCATGAATCTACTTACATTTTATTTAAAAAAAAGAAAGAGAACAGATATTTAGATGCAAAGAAATGATATGAAAATATAAGTTTACACGTGTAAGTGACAATTATTTAGATCTTTAGTCATAATGTTTAGATCTAGTGTTAAGGGATAAAGTAAAATTCAGAACTAAGTAGGATTAGTTAGAAATCATTTTTAGAAAAAAGAAAATGTAGTGCTCTTCGTTATAAACCCAAAGGTTTGCTAAGGTCCATTGCCTATACGTAAACAATTTACTTGGAGAAATTATTTTTTCCCGTGTACTGGTTGTGGGTTTCCCTGAGCCATCCACGCTCAGATTCAATGACCTTAAAATTTAGGAAAAAGAGGTACATTTTGCTGCTATTGGAAATAGAATTTAACTGGCCTATGACTGGACTCAAGCTTATGGTCTTGGCCTCATTGACACTGGACATCAACCAAATGAACTAACCAGCCTCTGACAGCATCACAAAGAAACTTTATTGAGGTAAAATTACAGTGCACTAAACTGCACACATATAAAGTGTACAATTTGATGTACTTTGAAATATGTATATATACACACCCATGAAACCATCACCAAAATCAAAATAACGAATATTTAATCAACTCCAAAATTTCCTTTGTGGCCCCTTTGAAATCCATTCCTCTCTCCACCCTCATCCCGAGTAACTACTGAGCTGTTTTCTCTCCATACTGAATAATTTTCCTTTTTCTGTAATTTCATATAAATGGAATCATACCATGTGTACTATTTTATCCCTTATTATAT
The DNA here is from genome assembly GCF_039906515.1 of Pseudorca crassidens. Taxonomy (NCBI): domain Eukaryota; kingdom Metazoa; phylum Chordata; class Mammalia; order Artiodactyla; family Delphinidae; genus Pseudorca; species Pseudorca crassidens. The sequence continues at coordinate 104,103,209 of NC_090304.1, forward strand.
TTAATATCTTTAGAAACTAGTTATGCCACCTCTCTCATTCCCGATATTAGTAAATTGTGTCTTCTCTCTTTATTTTTTTCTCATCGGTCTGGCTAGAGGGTCATTGATTTTAATGATCACCTTTTGATTTCACTGATTTTCTCTATTGCTTTTCTGTTTTCTAATTCATTCTTTCTGTGTCTTTTACTTTCTTTAGTTTTTATTTGCTTTTCTTTTTCTAGTTTATTAAGTGGGAAGTTGAATTCATTGATTTAGACCTTTATTTCTTTTCTAATATAAGGCATTTGGGGCTATAGATGTTCCCCTAAGTATTACTTGAATCCACTTATTTCAGTGTTGTGTTTCCATTTTCTTTCAGTTTAACATACTTTACAATTTCTCTCTGGATTTGTGTATGACCCATGAGTTATTTATGAAGATTAACTTGAACTACTTAGAGGCTTTCCAGCTATCTTCCTGATACTAATTTATAATTTAATTCCATGTGGTTATAGAACTGATTTTCTATGACTTGACTCCTTTTAAATTTATTAGGATTTGTTTTATTATAACACATGGTCTCTCTTGGTAAATGTTTCATTGATTCTTGAGAATGTATTCTGCTGTTGTTGGGTGTGGTGTTCTAAAACTGTCAATTAAGTCAATTTGATTAAGTGTTGTTCAAATCTTCTAGATACTTACCTTGCGTCTACATTTTCTATCAATTATTAAAATCTCTGGCTTTAAGTGTGGATTTGTTTGTTTCTGCTCTCAGCTTGTCACTTTTTGTCTCATGTATAATGAAACTCAGTTATTTGTTACATAAACATTCAGGATTGTTATATCTTCTTGGTGAATTGACCACTATATCATTATTAAGTGACCCTCGTTATCCCTGGTAGTATTTTTTGTTCTAAAATCTACTTTTTCTGATATTAATATAGCCATTCTGACTTAATTTTGACTATTATTAACATCGTATATCACTTTTCATTTTAATTTTAACCTGTTTGTATCTTCATGTCTGATGTATATTCCTATAGGGAACATACAGATGGGGCTTTCTCTGTATCAGTATGATGGCTCTGCCTTTTATCAGGGGTAATTAAACTATTTCTACTTAGTGTGATTATATATTTGGTGAATATGGTGATTTAAAATTTACCAGCTGGCTTTTTTAAAATTATTATTCGTTCTGTTTTTTGTTCCCTTTCCCCTCTCTTTATGCTCTCTTTTGGATTAATTGCATATTTTTTTATTATTCCATTTGATCTCTTTTTTTGTATTATTTTAATGGTTGATTTAGTGTTCATAAACTATGATTTAACTTATTGCAATCAGCCTTCAAGTAATATTATACCACCTTACATATATTAAAAGAATTTTACAACAATGTACTTCCATTCTCTGACTCCTGAATTTTGACTACTGTTGTCACACATTTTATTTCTGCACATGTAATGAGCCCCACATTACAATGTTCTTATGCTGCTTCAAACGATCGATTTTCTTAAGTAAATAAGTCAAAGAGATTTAAATAATAAGAAAAAAACGTATTTTCTATTTCTCCACATAATTATCATTTCTAGGCTCTTAATGCCATTGTGTAGACCCAGATTTCCACTTAGTATTATTTTCCTTCTGCTTGAAGAATATTCTCTATGATTTCTTAGAGTGCAGTTCTGCTGGTGATTAAAAATCCTTCAGTATTTTATTTCTGAAAAAGTCATTGTTTTGCTTTTGTTTTCAAAAGATATTTTCACTAAGTATAGAGTTCTAGGTTGACTGACATTTTTCTTTCAGTACATTAAAGCTCTTGTACACTGTGTTCTTGCTTGCAGTGCTTTTGATGAGAAATCTGCTGCTATTCTTGCTTTTTGTCTTCTGTATATAATGTGTCTTTCTTCACTAGTTACTTTTAAGGTTTCTTTTGTTTCTGGTTTTAAACAATTTGATTCTGATGTTTTGCGGTATTTTTTTTTTCAATTTTCACGTGCTTGGAGTTTGTTGGACTTCTGTGTCTTACGTCTGTGTGTTGATAGTTTTAATCAAATTTGGAACAATTTCAGCCATTAATTCTTCTTCATGTATTTTTTTCTATCACACTTCCTGCCCCTCTGGGGACTCTGATTACATGTTTATTCAGGCATTTACATTTGTCCCACAGCTCACTGACATTCTGCTCATTTTCTTTTCAGTCTTTCTTTCCTATGTACTTAATTTCACATATTTTTTATTGCTATGACTTCAAGTTCACTATTTTTTTCTTCTGCATTGTTAAACCTGTCATCAGTCCCATGCAGATCTTTCATCTCATACATTACAGCCTTCATCTCTAGAAGCTTGACTTGGGTCATTTTTTAATATGTTCCATATCTCTACGTATCATGTTCTCATAACTCTTTGAACATGTGAAATTGTTACTCTCTTTTGATATCTTTGTGGACTAATTCTAATACCTATGTCATTTCTGGGAAATATCCAACCATCTGATTTTTTTTCCCCCTCACTTTGGGTCATATTTTCTTGTGCCTTTGTATGCCTGGTAATTTTTATTGAATGCCAGACCTTGTGGATTTGCTGGATATTTTTGTATTCCTAAAAATATTCCTGAGCTAAGTTCCTTGGAAATAGTTTGACCCTTTTGAGCCGTGCTTTTCAGCTTTATTAGGCAGGAGTACAACAGTATTTAGTCTAGGGCTAAATTTGTTCCAGGACTGATGCAAAACCTTTCTCAGTACTCCATCCAATGCCCCATGAATTATGAAGTTCAAAAACTGGCAAAACTAACTTATGGTAATAGAAATTAGAATAGCAAATGCCTACAGGGTGGGAACTTTCTGGATATGCTGCTTTACACAGATTTGTCAAATGGAACAATTAAGATCTGTGCACGTCGCTGTATGTAAATTTTACCTGAGTAAAAAAGCATATTTAGTATCAAATATACATGCATATTTATAAATTCTGAGAGAATTTATACAAAAATTTCAATAGGGAAGACTAAAGGTGTTTTGTAAATTACCTGCTGAATATTTTTCAGTATTATCTAAATTTTCAATAAATATGCAACCTTTTAGAAAATATGTAAAATTAATATTTAAAAAGAATGAAAGTATTTTCAGGGGATTCTCTACCTCATAGAATGGATGACTGAGAGGAAACTAACACTTATTGGGCTTTTGCTGTGTATCAGGTCCTTTAAAAACCACTTTATTACATTATTCCATTTGATCGTATCATCCTATTTGCAAAAGAAGAAATGGTGCTTCAAACAGGTTGTTATGTGTCAAAGGTCCCCCGAGTTGATCTTAGGTCTGCATACCTCTGAAGTCCATGTTTTGATTTTAAGAGAATTAAGCCCCTAGATGGCTTTTTGAAATTCAGAAAGTAAAGAGTACTGGGCAGGATGGAAAAGTCCCAGAAATTTATCACTGTCTACAGGCTTAGGAATTGCCACACTGGACTCTGGGAGTTCACTCTTAAAAAGGCAAAGCAAATTATTGGTGAAGGGAGAGTCACAAATCAGGTATAGTTCATCTGAAACTCAAGGAAGTCTGGCCTGAGAAAAAAAGAGAAGTGGGTGGCTCGGAGAATATCCACGAGCTCTACACCCTACATGGCAGGTGGAAGGAGAGGGAAGGAAGCTCTGTCCCCTCCTTACAACTTGTGGGCAGCTTATAAGGACAAAGGCTGCTTTGTCCCCAGATGGAGTAACCCCTCCGAGGCCAAGGGGTCAAGGCTGTCAGGTTACGGGAATAGGTGTATTCTCTGTACCAGCTGCCTCCTGCCCAGGCAAGCCTGACTCACAGCTTGGTCACCTGTCTGGAATGGACTGCAGGAGAGCTCACCGGTGAGGTCACCCAGAGAGCAACGGGCCAGAGCAGTCTCCGTGTCAACCCCTCAGGTCACACCAGCTCCCTCCACTTTTTGCTGGAGTCCGTTTCTTTGCGAAGTGAATCTCTTCCCATATCTATCGATACAACATACTTTGAACGCTAGGCTTTAACAACCTCATTTGCTTTTTCTTGCATCTCCCAGCTTAGCACTGTGAACGAAACGTTCGCGGAGTGTTCTGGTAGACTCTGAAATGGAGTTCCTGACTCCCCACAAAGCTCTGCCAGGTCCAATTACAACGGGGTGGAGGACCTGAGATTCAGACTTGAACCTGAAGCTCTGTTTAGAAGGGGGGTCTGAGGGGTAAAGGGCATCCGTGTGTACACGTGGGTCGATGTTCTCTCCAAGCTGGCACGTGGCTTTTACGAGATCATCCAAATCCTAGCTGGAGCAACAGTCACGGGTGACAGTTGGCAGAGAGGAAGATGATGGCTCTCACACTCTGATGGCTTCACCAGTCCTTCATCTTGAATCCTCATGTGCAAAATGGGAGCCGGGGAGACGGACCAGAAGGACCGAGCCCCACCGCCCATCACGGCCCCTCACCCTGCTTCTTCCATAACAGAGCTGGGCGGTGCCAGACCCTCTGCCAGAGGCCGGGCCCCAGGCTGGGTGTGGGCTTCCTCGTTTCCCCCCACGAATGAGTGAGATCTCATTCACGTCTGAGGTCTTTGGCTGATCTACGTCATGGTGGGGACTAATTATTGCCAATTGTAGCACTGCGGGGTTCTACCTTCTGACGTGGAAAAATGGTCTGCTGGGAAGCCAGCTAAAGCCAACACAGGGCCATTTATTGTACACTTGTTAGAAAGCCACCAGGAAGGCCTACCCAGGCTGGTTTTTAAACACATACACACTCAAATCTTCTTTCCTCTTACAGCCAAGAACAGCCAGCCCTGTGTTGAAAAGCACAGGCTCACCTTCTCGGTCACGAGGGAATGCTCCCTGAGGGTCAGAGTGGGATTTTGGAGAGAGTGAGCTCCATTCCATTTTGAACTGCCTGACCTTCCCCGGTCCCAGCAGAAGCAAGAGGAGAATGAGAAAGGGGGAAGGAGCGCTTCCTGTATGTTAAGTACTGTTCTATGCACTTAACATGAATTATTATATCGATCCTCAAAATGGACCTATGAGGTAATTGTTATTATTGTGATTTTGTGGGAACTGAGATGCAAAGATACTGAGTAGTTTATTGAGTGATGGAGTCAGGATTTAAACTCTGATTTTAACTGATTGCAAATGAGCTTTTTTCATCATAAGCAGAAAAATTGCTGGCTCACAGAAAATATTCTTTTAGGGCAGTCATCTCAAAATTTTTCTGGCCCTATATCCCCATCAGTAAATATCTTTAAGCACCACTTCCCATAGATGCGTATTTATTTGTAGATTAGATGCACTAGCTAATATCTATTAGCATTGATTGATAATAATATTAGTGTCCGGGGCACTGATGCTTATTGACGACAATGAATGTAAGTCTATATTTAATATACTGTTGGTAATTTGGAAACTTTTTTGGGCCAAATGTAATTAAATCATTGCTGTCTTAACCTCCCTATACGGATGACAAGTAATTTGTTCCACGGGTTGAAGAAGTAATCCGGCTTTTTTTTTCTTGCCTTGGTGTGCCTGAATTGTTCCTATTGTCTACAATCCAGTTTCATTGCAGGAAACATTTTAAGCCCCTTGTCCATGTTGTGAGGATCGTTTGGTTAAAATTAGATATTCTGGGTTGTAAATCTACTCGTTGCGTACATGTAAACCTTAAAACACCATAATTTGCTGAAACAGGGGCAGCAGTGTAGACCCCCTTCTATGTTGCATGATCCCACCCTGGCCTGCAGAGTTTTGAGTGCATGCAGAGAAGCCAGAGAAGGCTGAACAAAGGCACCGAGGTGGATAAGCATATTCCTTTGTAGTAAATAAAAGTGTGTCTCCTATTTTCAGAGTGAAAAGAAATAGGAATCAAAGTCCTTCCATAGTCCATGTCTTATTCTGTGCGATCCCTGGAGTGTGCACTCCCCCACGAGACCCCTGCTCCAGAAGAAGTGGACACGATAGTCCTGAGTTGCCCCTCACTGAAGGCTGAGGGCCTGGGTGAGAGAAGCAGGCTGTGAAGAGCTGGGCGGGTCGGTGGGGTGCGGGCACAAGAAGCAGCAACGTCAGTGCTCAGGCATCGGCAGGAGCAAAGCTCGAGGGCTTGGAGGCCACACCAGCCATAGGTTTTGGGCCAAGCCCAGCAGACCCCCATCCTGGGAGCGTCACGTGGGCCCTGACGGCCTGGTGTTCTCGACTTCATCTTTTCTGAGCCCCACTCTTTCAAAAGCCTCCCTGGCAAATGCTTGAATCCCAGGGCAAATGGAGATGCTCTCTGCAGCACAGTGATCCCTTAAGGTTTGTTTTCCAAGATGGAAAATAAAGGCATTTCAGCCCTTCCGTGGATAAAAATAACTTGCTGTTGATTTTGAAATTTCAAAATCATTTGTCTCTCCCGCAGACCAACCCGTACAATGGCACTTTGTGAGCGAGAGAGCCCTGTGCAGGGGCCACCAGGCCCGGGGTCCTCCGCCTGCCGACGGGAGGAGACGGGGAGGCCTTGGAGCCGGCCCAGCGTTGCTGTTGGACGTCATTCAGAAGCCCCCGCTGGGCGGGGGGAGCCCAAAGAGGAACACAAACAGAGAGAAGAGTAGTGGAAAACGCTGAGTCCTGGAGCTGGCCAGAACAGCGTCCGCCTTTCCAAGCCTGGAGCCAGTGCTCTGCCCACCTGCAGCTGCGACAGCAAGCTGGCCGTGCCAGGCAGGGGAGCCTTGGCACTAGAACCTTCCGTCCTGAGGCCTGGGAGGGCAGAGCAGACACACCTGACTCTGCAGACAGCCCCTTCAGAGCCCTTACCCTGAATGCCGAAGTCTTCTCCTTGTCCCAGGAATCCAGGGGAGAAAACCGTTCTCCCAAAAGGGAGAAAAAGACTTTCTCGAGGTGTAGTCTCTCATTTACTACTGGGTTCCCTTACATAACACTTACTATGTGTCAAGCGTCAGCACATATTAAATGGCAATCACCGTACCAATCCTGTGCCATTGATACTATTATCCTTATTTCATGGATGAAGAAATCGAGACACAGAGAGGTTCATTAACTTGCCCAAAGTCACACAGCCCCAAAGCAGCAGGGCTAGGACTTAACGCCATGCAGTTTAGCCTCAGAGTCCCTACTCTTAAAAGTCACTGCCTTTTCTCTCCAGCCTATGACATTTCCTCTCTAGATATATAAGATAAGAGAGACAAAGAGAGGAAACTCAGGTGGAGAATAAAGGGAATGGGTGAGAGAAAGAGGAGACGTCACCAAGAACTGGCACAATAGAGAGATTTAAAAAAAAAAAAAAAAGCAGGAGCCTGTCAGTCTCAGAGAAGCGGTGTGAGACCAAGATATAGAGATGGTAAAGTGGCCTGGTAGTAAGGGAAGACGTCACAGAGCTGGTCAGACCCCTGCTCTTTCTTCCGCACCAAATGGCATTCTGGGAATAATGCTCAGCGATTGCAAAGCAAGGGGGGCTGAGACAGCTCCCGGCGGGCTGAGGAGTGACCACTGGAGCAGAGAAACCAACACCTCCTCTTTCTCTTCAATTTCAGCCTGGGGTGGAGGCGGGTGCCCAGGGCTCCATGGAGATCAGCACCCTGATGAGAGGAGACAGCCTATGTCATCACCCGGGGAGGCCTGTCACACCCACTTGTAAGCTAAATAGCTCTTGTTCTCAGAAGGAAGGGAGGGTAGGAAGGAAAGAAGGAAGGGAGGGAGGGAGGAAAGGAAGAGGTGGACTCTTTCTTGCCTGTGCTGGAGGGACAAGCCCTCAACCTTCACGGGATACAAAGGATTGGCCTTGGAGTCAGCAGAGCTAAGACCTAATTGTGCCTCTGTCACCAGTTAGCTACGGGACCTCAGACCAGTAACCCAAACCCCCTTCACCTACACGATGAGAGGACTGGATTTATCTCTAAAGTTCTTTCCAGATCTAACATCCATGCACTGGGGATATGGTGACCGAGCACAAGGACTGTCATAGTCATCTCTGGGTACCACCCAAATCCCCGTGCTCGCACAGCAGCCCACCACCCACCCAGTCCCAGGGATTCTGTCACCTGAGCACCCTGCTCATCTGCTCACAGCTGACACTCTGGCAGGCTTCAAATGAAATCGTTTTCCAGCTGGTCTCTCTTCCTCCATCCTTGTCCCCTCTGATCTGTTCTGCTCTACAGGCAGAATAGTCCTTCTAAGCACAGATCGGGTCATGTGACTTAGCCTGTGGGAAGATCCTCAGGGTCCCGCCTTACTCTCACCTGGCTCACGAGGGTTTGAATGATCTCCTCCCCATTCTCCCCTCCTCGCCTGTCACCATGACTCCGTCGCACCCTGTGCTGTTTCCACAGAACCTCTTCCAGACTGAGAAATGGAATCTTTCCTGCCAGGTCGGTAAACAAAGGATGTTGCAGTCATCAGCGATTGCGGCCACAACTGCAATGGATGTGAGCTGGAGAGCCCTGAGGGAACTCAGGAAGGAAAGAATACCTGCCTTCTAGCAGCCATCAGGCTGCAGCCACTCCCCACGGTGCACCCTGAGGAGACTCGGGATGAGAAAGTGCAGGATACTGGCCCCAGAGAGCTGAGGTGCACATCAAAGGAATGATTCCAGTGATATAAGCCTTCCACCACCCCAGGATCCAACCTGAACACTGGCATTTAGCAGACTGTTGGAATCCATCAGAACTAATAGAAATTATTGTCATGATCAATTCTGAATCAATCAATTTTATGCCAGGATGTTTTTTTGCCTGGAAAGTGGATGAGATTTAATGAGTAGAGGAAGCAGTTTGGGGCTGGGAGGAAAGGGCATTAGAGTCAAGAATGAAATTTCAGGATTTGCCTGTTCCTGCCCAGGGCCAGTGTCTTGAGCGGACAGTGTAGAATGGGCAGGGAGAAGGTGGTGGCATTCTCTTGACCCCGGCAGCTCTCACAAGTGGCTACTGAAAACCTCCTTGCCCCTCACATGCTATCATGTGGAGAGACCAGAGCCAACCTGACATCAAAGTTCTGAAAGATGCTACGGCCGAGAGCCCACTAGAGCCTGGATGGCAGGATAAGAGATTGAGCACAGGGGGGCTTCCCTGGTGGCGCAGTGGGTGAGAGTCTGCCTGCCGATGCAGGGGACACGGGTTCGTGCCCCGGTCCGGGAGGATCCCACATGCTGCGGAGCGGCTGGGCCCGTGAGCCACGGCCGCTGAGCCTGCGCGTCCGGAGCCTGTGCTCCGCAACGGGAGAGGCCACAACAGTGAGAGGCCCACGTACCGCAAAAAAAAAAAAAAAAAAAGAGATTAAGCACAGGACTAGCAACTCACCAAGGCTCTGGGGACTGCCCGGCAGCGGGTGAGAGCCGGCCACTGTTGAGTCCCCAGCGCTGCTCTGGGCAGATGGGTCCCTGTCATTACCTTGGGCATCAGCACATTGAGGGACCCCGGGCAATCGAATGAAACCGGCTTTCCCAGGGTGAAATATTTTCCAGGAAAATGGAAAAAAAAACGAAAGGGGCTGGGGCATTCAGTAAAACAGGAAATGGCAATGACCAAGGGGCAGAGAGGCCAGAGCCACCTTTCCCAGCTAATTTGAAGTTCTCAATTCCCAATAAATGGGATTTTTTTCCCCTCAATTTCAAGCCTTTTAAAATGTTCACTGGTCAATCAACACCTGGTTTTATCAGACTTTCTTAAATCCCTGCCTCATTGCAAGAGAAGCCAAGAAAGCACTTTTCTCTTCTGATATTTGCGGTTTCTGGAGAGGATTCCTGGAACTGGGAGGAATCCCAAAGAGCAGTGGATAACCAGCAGTGTGCTGAGTGGTAAGCCCATCAAAGGGCAGAGGCCAGTCCTCGGAGGGTCAAGCAGCCCTACATGTGAGCTAGAGAAAGGCCTCTGTACAACTGAAATTGCACCACAAACCACCACCCAGAGCAGCGCTGGGGAGAAGCAGAGGTTGGAAAGGGCTGTGGGAGTGGAAAAGGCTTCCTTACTGAAAGAAGACCGTCCTTGTTCCACACTCGGTGCATGAAGCATCCCTCTTAGTAACCAGGGCTGTGGCTTCCATGGAGGGTGAGCCATCAGCCAGCATCATCAAAGGAGACCTTTCAGAGCTCCTGGGTGGCAACGTGGCGTCATGGAGACAACAAGGGTTTAGAAGTCAGATGGTTCTGATGAACCTGATGACCTCTTGTGCTCTCTTCCACTGCTGGTTTCCAGAATAAAATAAGTTTCATGCCAAGTAAACACGGGAGGTGGAGAGATACCTTCACGGGGTTGACAAACTCACATTCTACAGCAGTGAGGCAGGGATGTAAATGTGTGGGGCTGAGCCATGCAGACAAAACAGGAGACTCACGTGCATCTCGAAGTGGGCAGCCTCCACTCCGCGTCCAGGGGTGTTTGCTTTACGGGAATGACAGGATTCCAAGACCGCCCCATGGCCTTACTGCCGGACACTGTTCACTTGAGTTGCAGAAGTGAGTCCCAACACTGTGAAGGCCACACTGAACATCTCTGTGGCATAGACTCAGTCCTCAGTCAACCTGTGTGTACCCTGCAGTCTCCACGGCCTGGCTTGTTTCACTCAAAGTACAAATCACAATCCTCTTTCTTTTTCAGGTTAAAATGGTTAGACTTCATTGTACAGGTAAGCTCTTTTTGGTCAATTTTTGGTCATGATTTATTAATTTATTTTTAGCATGGGTGCTATAGCTTGCTCCAAAGCCATAGCAGTCTGGAGCCAGACTAGGCTTGGGCCATTACTTTATCCTACAACCGCCCCAAAGCCTGTCAAACTCTGTAGAATTTTGACCACCAGCTTCTTTTGAATGATTCCTCTTTTCCCTGCATCTCCTTCTCACCTTATCCCGTTCCCCCAAATCCGGAGGGAGTTTTAGAAGATACTGTCTCTCCACCACCCCAACTCCAATATGGTGGTCCCAGCAGTGTCATTAAGAGAGCACCAAAGCCTAGGTGTCTGAGAGTTCCCCAGCTAAACTCTAGCTCATAGTTTGAGAGGCCTAAGCTGTTTTCGTTCCAGTGTATCTTGTATCTTTTAACCTGGTCAGCATGGAATCACATACTTCGGGGGAATAAACAGCAACTTGTCACTGAAGGAAAGTTCTCTGACCAAATCCTAGACTGAGGCAGGAACCTATTCTCTGTGTCCTGTGGATTCAGGGGGAGAAGAGCTTAGATGTGGCCTCGGGTTGGCTGTGGAGTTGTGGCTTTGCCCAGGCTGGCAGCTGAAGACTGAAAAATGTAAGGACCTCCAGCCGTCTCCCCACAGTGCCCCAGTGAGTGGCGGTGGCTTGACTGGGTTGTAGACCGGAGCCCTCCTCGCGGCCAGGCCAGCTCCCTGACCACTGGACCACACAGTCAGTGTTTAACGTGCACTCAGCAAACCTCAGGCTCCAGGCCTGAAGAAACCGATTTTCCAAAAACAGAGCTCTCTTTGTGAACGATTCAGCAAAAATTCTCTTTCCAGCTGTGAGTTGGGATTTGTGTTGCAAATGCTGGTGTTTTAAAGACATACACCTTCCGCAGTTCCAACAACAAGAGAAAAGCACCACGCAGGATGTGTTCCTAAACCCTCCTCCCCAAAGCACCTATAAATACGATCGGATTGATGACACTGGCTGCCGGGGGCTCGGACGGATATTATCATTCCCAGTTTTCCGCCCCAGTGAAAGAGCTGGGGCCACGGAGATGGACGGGATGGGTCCGCATTGGCACAGGACAAAATGAATGTCAGAAGGAGGGAGAAGAATGCTGCTCCTGGGCATGGACCAAAGATGTTCAACTCCCCGTGTTAATATCAGAAACTTTACCTAGTGGAAATCAAATGTTTATCTGTTGAGTCATTAAAAATTTTCTTCATGTGCCTCTTAGTTCTCCAGGCGCGATCAAAATGCGGTATGATGAGGCCAGGGACATTCCACAAAGGATGATACCATCTATGTCTAACTGGGATGTCACATTACACTTCCACCTATTCCTATTATAGTTCTCACTTTATTAGGAAATCTTTATCTGAAATGGTGTAGAGCAAGTTGAGATCAGCAAGACAGAGTGGCGTTCCTTCCTGTGCTTGTCTCTGGTTGGTTAATCTGTCCCGCTTTCACGCATGAACCAGACAGGAAAGACTGAAGCCAAACCCACATCATTATGAATGAATTTCTTTGCTTTTAATCTCACACAGTTTAAAGTACAATATGAAATCAGGCTACAGTATATAAAAAATTCTCCAGCAAGATGATGTGCCAGCACCAGCTCCTAAAATAAACAAACAAAAAACTCCCCAGAAGAAATTTTTTTGCATTTAAAAAAAAACACATAGAAACTTACATCGCTACATCTCTAAGCTACCTCAGTTCCGAGTTTTAAAAAGCACCTGCTTTTCCTTTTTTTTTTCATCTTGCTTTTAAATTTTCAGCTTTTAAAAAATATAAATTATATGAAAATACAAGTTGGAAAATAGTCAAACACAATATAACATCTTTTTCACCCCTATACTTCTGAGCTTAAAAAAAAAGTATTCTAAAAGAAGTTCAATAACTGAGGCAGTATTCCTGATAGAGATAATTTCCTTTTAATCTATATATTTTATATATGTATATGTATACATATATTTATGGTTCCTCGAAACTTCTTTGGAATGTAGATAAGAGTTCAACACATTTATATAGACCCCAACAGAGAAAGCAGCATGCACAGCATGACTAGGAAAGAGAAGGTGTCATTTTCACCATGAAGATTAGGCAGGTTAATGCTCTAAAACCCAGAGTGTTCGTCTCCAAAGTGAGGAAAAGCATATCTGATCTTTGAATGCTACCTCCAAGCCCCAAAGCCACAAAACCAGGGCTCTGTGTAGGGAAGTCCCTCCCCTGACTGACTGCAGAAGGGAACAAAAGTGACCCTGAACCCTACAGCCAAAACCAACACAGGTTAAGGCATCTCCAGGAAAATAAGAGTTTCACCCAGCTCAACCAGATTTGCCCATCCTTCCTCTGAAGTTAACATGTTTTTTTTTTTGTTTTTTTTTTTTAAAAGCAGAACTCCAACAATTCTGCTACATTTCCAGTGTATAAACCACCCACCACTCTTCCTGGGATGGTCTCTGGCCTTTGGACAGAAGGAGAAAAAGCATCTGGCCAGATCGACAAAGCTGTCTGAACTCATACACTATCTACAAATACTGAAAACGGTGCACTGAGAGAGAAAGGGCATCTGAGCAAACAAGCAGCTGAAGGGCATGAGGAAGCACTTGCTTACATCTTATCTGCTAGGGAATTACGGCAGGACTCACACGGGGGAGTTCTCAGCATCATTGTACAAGGAAAGGTTGTTGATGAGTTGAGAAAGTGATTTTATGCCTGGTGGCAAACAAGCAGTGACCGATGCCCGGCCTTGGTCCTACTCTCGCCCACCACTGAAATGCGGAAAGACTTCACAAGAAAGCCCCGGGATTATCTCAGCTGCAGTTTTGCACGTCTGCAAACACACACACACATGCACACGCACACGCACACGCATGCACACACACGCAGGCGCACACACATCTTTGCCAGTGCCCAACAGAGATCACATCATCTAAGAGAAAACAATGTAGTCCAAACAGTTCTGCCTAACACTCCCTGAGCAGCTCCTAAAATATTTCGAGAGCTTCATTAAGGCACCTGCATCCGGAAGAAGATCAAAATACACAGCTGGGCTGAATGCAGCCTTCGCTTTCCAAGCAGACGCTCCGATTTCTCAGTAGGAGGAAACGCGTGAATCACAGAGCTAAGTTCCTGATCGTTCAGGGTCTGCAAGAGGACCTGGGAGAAAACAATCCACTTTCTCGAAGCTACGCTAGAAGGTAGTTAGTACTTCCAGTTTCTCAGCTGGAGCCCATCCTAAATATTTCTTCCCCTTCCTCACTGAAGCCCGAAAAGCCATCCCTCCGTCACCTTCCTTTGAATCAGGCGCCTGTACAGCCGGGGAAGCGGGGCGGGGGGGGGGGGGGGGGGGGCGGGGATCCTACTTATAGGAGGTGCTTTTCCTTAGTGGTCAGATGTTGGTCCTCTCTCCCCAAACTCCATTTTCAGATGACCCTTTACAACACCCCAGTTGATTATGTTTGTAGTTCAACTTTGGGAGAACTAAAAGTAGATTTGAATCCCATGGACCACCTTATTCCTACACCCCAGCTCCTTTCCTAATAGTTCCTATATCCCTTCAAGTCTTCCTTCCTCTGCAATTACTAACCCTTCACTTACCCTGTGCCAGAATAACGGATCCAAAGCACGGGGCCCTCACAGCATCTGCGCTATGCACCGTGCTTGCCCACCCAGTCTCACCTGACACCCGACTCAGCTGCCTTAAACTCTTCAAAGGAAAGCCTTGCACTTCTCCCAAAGACAGCCAAGCCCCATTTTATTCACAGGCTCCCTTCATTTCCATGGCTCCTACAACTCAGGACATCTAAATGGCTTTATCAGACGCTCTCCAACTCATGTCATGTCTGTAGTTACTCTTTCACTCACCCATCAGAAAGCTGTACATCTCTCTCTACTGAACAACAGAGTGGGGGAAAGCAATAAATGTGGGATGCTGGGGAAATAATACACAAAGGAGAAAGGACAGAGTGTTAGTTGGGAATGACATGCATTCAGGACTTATTTCCTAAGGCCTGAGGGGTAATGCCCGTGCATACGGATTTTATTCCAAGTCATGTACGTTACAGGTCTAAAACCAGTAAAGAACCAGGTCCATCTTCCCCCTTCGATCCCCTTTCCATGACTTCTACAGTGCTCCTACATTTACTGTGGTCCACAACCAGGGCTGCAAAATACATTCAGTTCGCAGACTTAATGCTTAGCTCAACGTTAAGTCCAGACTCTGAGAATCCACTAATGACAAGTAAGTAGAAGGGTATGATCACAATTTTTAAAAACTTACAGGTGAAATTCACATGCACAGTTCCCTTGTACCCAAATCAGCCTTATTTTTTCCTCCACACATCAGTCACATGAATCTGGGATCCCCGATCTCAGGGACAGCGCTTTTTCTTTCCAGTGGGGTCTATATAAACAGTTTCCTTTCACTGTGACAGAATCCTCAGCCAGCATATAAAAACAAGATTGCATGGTACAGCGATACTGAGACCACTTGAGAGCTTAAGACGATTTTTAAGAAAAAAAAAAAAAATACTGGCACAAAATTTAATAGAATAAATTTTAACACAAAAACAGTTTTGGTCCCTCCCCACTGAAGTCCACCTTTGTTTGGAAAGTAGAATAAAAGGTAAAGAGTCCTTGGTTTTTAGTGCATCCCCCAAAAAAAGGCTTTACCCCACCTCCCTCTTTTTCACCCTCCCAGACCTAACAACAAAAGGAAATTAATAGCCTTTTATTAGTCTCATGACTCCTGATGCATCAATTTCTTTTGCTAATAGATCCGTAACTCAAGACACATTATTTTTTTGTGGATGATTTTTTTTTTTAAATGATTGGACACGTTAGTCTCTTCCTCCCTTAAGCCAGATCCTTCAAGCTTCTAAGAAGGCCCTTGTCTCTCTCCTGAAAATCCGCTCAAGAATTTCCCATCCCACCCACCCCACAAGTCCTGGCTCTCCTCCTCCAACGGCGCACAATTGATTATAGCTGCAGCTTACTTAGCTCCCACCCCTGAATGTAAAAAAATGAGTTCTGGAAAATTAAAAATAGAATAACAATTAAAAATTAAGAGTCCGACCAACGTGGTTGTTCTTTGAAATGTCTCAGCAGAGTTTCTCCGGCCCCTTGGTGTCCATCACTCATCCGCGTCGGGCTTGACGTCCAGCATGGCGTGCAGCTCCTCGGGCGTGTACCCCAGGAGGCTCTGCAGGTCACACACAAAACGGTACACATAGCGTTTCCCCGCCGTCTTGTGGATGATGTTTTTGTCATAATAGTAGCGAAGGCCACGGCTCAGTTTCTCATAATTCATCTTAGGTTTGTTTTTCCTTTTTCCCCATCTCCTGGCCACCTGAAATTTAATTTTAAAAAAAGGAAGAGGGGTAAACATCTACAGGATGATCCAAATGTACATGTTTATTTGCCTGCACCCGTCCATGGTGACCCACGATGTTCAAGAAAGGGTTAGAGATTCATGTACATAGAAGTTACTTTTCTGACCAATCTTTTCTGAATTCCGAATTACAAGGGTTGGGCAACCATGACAGTGAAGTTGATTCTTTGAGTTGATGAAAACACAGTGACCCTGAACTTCTAGGGAATGGAGTTAAAGCATCTGATATTAAAAAATAAAAAAAGAAAAGCAACACTATAGTGTCTCCTCTTACCCTGTATTATTAATAGAATGTCCTTGCTTTGAAAGCATGAAATCTAATGCAAGGGATGGACGGCTGAGCTGCCATCACACCTGCCTTTCATCAACAGGAAGCATTTTTTTCTGTACTGGGCACAGGGCTCCTCATGTCTGCCGGAAGAGAAAGGTTGTCTCTCTTGTTCATTGTTCTTTATCCTCAGAATTGGGCGTGGCACAGAGCAACCACTCGCCAAGTGTTTTTTTGTTTTGTTTTGTTTTTATTTTTGTATTGAAGTATAATTGAGTACAATGTTGTGTGAGTTTCAGGTGTACAGCAAAATGATTCACTTTTATATATATATATTATATATATAAAACATATATATTATATATATTATATATATATAAAACATATATGTTATATATATATTATATATATTCTTTTTCAGATTCTTTTCCCTTAAGGGTTATTACAAAATATTGAGTAGAGTTGCCTGTAGTATACAATAGGTCTTTGTTGGTTACCTATTTTATAAATAGTAGCGTGTATATGTTAATCCCAAACTCAATTTATTCCTCCTCCCCTCACTAAAGCATCTGTTAATGAAAACACAAGTTAATGTGAAAATTGTACCAATCTTCCAAGGCCTCTCAAATTGTCAGACCCCTTCCATATTCACAGAGCCACAAGACCAGGGAGGGCGCAAAGTGAGAGAAAGCAACTTGTGTCTACAAAGGGCCTACTAGGTGCCAGGCACTTTATGGGCATCATATCAATTAATCCTGGGAAACAAATGGCCAATGTAGATATTTTCACTATTTTCCAAATGATGAAACTAAGGCTCAGATGAGGTCACCCAAGTAGCAGGTGGCAGAGCTGGGATCTGAACCCTAGAAAATGTCATCAACCCCACAGAACCCATCTCCAGAGCTCTCTCTCATCCTCCCTCAACAGGAGACTCTGTGAAGTCACTCCCTTCTTACCTCATCTGGGTCAGAAAGCTTGAATTCCCAGCCATCTCCAGTCCAGCTGATAAAAGACTGACAGGATTTATCGGTGAGTAATTCCAGAAGAAACTGCCACAGCTGGATTGGTCCACTGCCTGGAGACACAAGCCATCGTGAATCATTACACCAGATGCTCCACACTCTCAGCAACTAATCCCATCACGGGCCACTCCCGACCCCTCCTCTCTCAGCCCATCAGCCGGGGGAAAATGAAGGCAACACAGAGCACAAGAGGTACAGGAGGCGCTCGGAGCTTGAACAGACTGAACAGGTGAAGAATTCCTACCAAAACAGCCCTTAACACAGAAGAGCGATTGCCTTATTTGGATCGACTTAAGGGTCAGTCCATTTTTATTGCTAAGCAAACTCCAGAAAGAAAACACTGTATCGCTCCTCTGAGATACTCTAAGGCAGCATAATCTTTTTTGCCTTCAAAAACGAAGTCATTATTTTTGCCTTACAAAGTACTCAAGGTATGAACCAAGCAAGGAATGCCTCTACCAGTTCCAATCAGAAGTCAGAGCCCATAAGCAATCTGGACACAGTGTGGCTAGGAAAGACCCAGTCCGTGTAGATGAAGAAAGCCTGGCACGCTCTAACTCATACAGGAAAACTTGACTTTTTTTAGACTCTAATCTTCAACCTGAGTTTCAAATTTGTCTGATCCAAAGTAAACTGGGATTCAATAGGAAACAAGCTTTACGTTGCCTCTCAGTCTAAAACAGAAATGTCCTTTATGACCTCTAAGGGCAAACTTTTGTTATGTCTTACACGTCTATAAGGCATGTTCACATGCACCATCTTGCTTGCTCCTAAAAGCCACTCTCTACCCTCCTTATAGGCAAGGCACACTGGGCTGACTGTTTCCATTCTACTGGTGCAGAAAAAGGCGCTCAGAAAAGTGATGTGACGTTGCTCCAGGCACAATTAGAAAATGGTGGGCCTACTGCCCGGGCCGTGACTCCCAGGCACCAGGGTAACCTTGATGGACGCCTGTGAGCAAACAGCAGCTGGTCTGGGAGCTTCCTTTGAGCTCTGGGACAGCCAAAAGAAGCAACTGCTATAGCAACAGCTTCCTAGTGGTCCCTCCTCAGCACAGCCCAGGCTCAGCAGGGAAAATGAAATATCTCTACCTCATCCTCACTCTGAGTACTTTAAACCCATCTGGCAAGAAATAGCTTACACAAATTCTAGAATTAAACGATTCAGCAAATGCCTACAAAATATATTAACGTTTGAGGAAACAGTCCCAGGAGCTACACCGGTAAAGCCTTACCCTTCTCTGTTTCTACCCCTCGCTGAAGAACAAGTTCATGGACAGCTCGGACACATTTGCAGGTTTCTTAGCAGTTGAATAGTCACCAGCTACCAGCCTCTGCCTGGAGTAATGTCCTAAAGTGACTTCCTATGAGGAATCACTAAGAAGTCATCCGGATGGACAGGAGTAAGAAAAGAGATTTCTATTAAGAAATGCTATGGAATTTTTGGTGGCAAAATAATAAGAAAAACGCAGTTATAATAGCCCTTGTGACATAATAGGTTCCCTGAAGAAGTGGAGAATGAGTATAGATACTCACAGGATCCCTGAAATGAGACATGTAAGGAAAAATCAACTACTACAGTCCAAAACTATGTAAATAAGCCAGGGAGTTCACGGTCCTCTCCTGGGTCAACCACATAACGCAGGCGTGAGAGAGAGTGGGGTGTTGCTTTCAGACACCTGGCAAAGGAAAATATGAACAGCAGCTATGATTTATCGTGTACCTACTATGTTCCGTAGTAACAGGCGATGCTTTATAGCATCTTATTTATCCCTCACAATAAGTCCATGGGTGGAGGCTGTTGTTATCGTATTCGTTTCTCCCACTTTACAGCAGAGAAAACTGACCCACTGTGAGGCTATATAACCTGCCCAAGGCCGCGCAGGTCAGAAGTGGTGTGGCTGGAACCCAGGCAGCCTGACCCCCAAATTCTTCATCTCGACACTCCATTGCCCCTAGGCAAGACCAACCCAGAAGCTGGCATCTAAACTGCCCGCTGGCTGCAGTGGTCCCAGGGATCAAAGGACCCGGCTTTCTAAACACATGTTCTCTTGCCCGCTTCTCACAGCAAGCAGTCCCAGACACTGGGCGGCCAGTGGTCCTCCAGACACAGCCGCCACTAGTGACCTTGGTGTCCACCGCCACAGGTGGCACTCCCAGCCCAGTCAGGTCCCCTCGTGGTCGCCGTTAGCCTACGTAACTCCATTATTTCTCCCCCCACTAGTTACCTTAAAACCTCTCCCACACTACTTGTCTTAAAATCCCTTTGGGGAGACAAGGGGGGCTAATTATACCAAGCTGAGGAAAGGGAAAGAAATATGGGGATTCTTGTCCCCAGGCAAGTCCTGGCCATTGGCTGGGAACAGCAAGCATGTCCCGAGTCCGGGGAGGGCGGTCCAAGAGCCACCTCCGTCCTCCACCCTCGAGACGTGCGGCCATCAAGTGGGGAAGGGGCTTTGATTAGCGTCGCTGGGACCGGCGCGTGAGGAAGGGACGTCAGACAGAACTATTGCCACTGCTCATGCTGCCGCTTCCTGAACTGAGATGTCCGAGACGCAGGCCCTGCAGCTCCAGACCGTTCTCTGTGTGCCTCTGACCCCTGGTGTCTGTGGATGTGGCCGAGGGCGGGGTGAGCCCTTGCATGTGGGTGTTTTCGCTTTTCTGTCATTGTGAGCCTTCCTTTGCTCATAAGGAACATAAACTGAAATCTGGGAACTGGGAGGCCAGGTCCTAGGTGTGGTGTCCTCTAACTCTTTTTTTTTCCTATTTACAGAAGGGAAGGGGGAGGATCAATACGAAAACCAGATGCCTAAAGAAAGCACAGGGCCTGGGATGGGGAGTCTCTGCTGGGCTGCGAAGTCAAAACAGCGGTGATGTCAGCTCAAGGCTCCTTCCTCAGTTCTCGAGGAAGAATCCAGCCAGCCCACTCAGGCCAACCACGCACGCAGGGCTCCCACCCAGGGCTTTCTGGAAGTTGCCGCTAACCCTTCAGAAAGCGCTCACGGTGACCCCGAACGAAAGGGATCCGTGATGCCTCCCAGAGATTCCTCTCTTGTACACTTCTGCTGACACCCCGACCCTCCTTTTGGCTGTGGAGGCAACAGAAATGGGAAGGACGTGGGGTTCTTTTGCCGGCCAGAAACGCTGGGTCAGGGCAGGAATGTGGGCGTCAGGACGGCTTGTCCGCCGGCTGGACCAGTGGACAGTCCAACACGGGAGCCTGTTTCCACAACAACGGGGTTGTGGGAGGGCCTGGGAGGGGAAATCAGGGCCACCTGACAGGCCAGCTCTTGGAGGTGGCTCTGGGGTCCCTGGTGACACTGACCTCCTGGCCAGAACCCAAGTCCAGCCCCAAGGGAAGTTCTCAAGCCCCAGACTTGTGCAAACAATGGCTGAGGCTGGCCCTCCCGGTCCGAGCTCTCCCAGGGGCTGTTTCTGCAGCGCTTGGAGTTGGTCTGTTCAAATCCTCAGGGCCGGGCTCCATCCCGTGCCCTCCCTCCAACACGCCCTCACGTGGTAAAGCCTTTTCCTCTATTTTCCTGGCACCTCCTCTCCGCTCTGGGCCCAGGCCCACACACCCACCCAACTGGACTGTGGTCCCAATGACCTTTGTCCCAGGGAGCAGAGAATGGTACTAAGAATAGTGCCAGTCATGGGAAGGGGGAGCTCATACACCAAATGTGACTCACAATGGTGTCCCTGTCCAGGGGCCCCGAGGCAGTCAACAGCGGCCTTCACCAGTCTGCCCTGGGGTGTCACACTTCAGGAATCCAGTGGCATCACTGGGAAACTATGCTTCAGAGCTCTGAACCGCAACAACAGAGGGGTCCCTGTTAGAAGGAAGTCTCTCCCCCAGGCGGTGCGGGAGGGAGGGCCCCTGCCCCACTCACACACACCACCCCCTACCCCGCCGTCGGCCCCCTCCCTGGCCGCAGTGGGGAATTTCCTCTGACTGCTTTGTTCTTCTCGGCTTCTGGGGGGAAGAGGAAAACTCTTAGCGCAACACTGACAGTCCTGATCTGAAGACTGTGACACAATCTCAGAAGAGATAATATCAGGTGGGTACCTGGAGGGACCGCAGGCCAGCAGAGCAAGTCTCACACGAGGATGCTTCCCTCCAGAGGCGACCCTCAAAGCACTTCAAATCCAAGGCTACGATCTCTTTTTTTGTTAAGGCGAAGCTTCAAGTCAAGTCTTACTCATTTGGTTGTTTATGTCCCTTTTCTTTGTCTGGGGACTGGGAGATCCCCATATCCGTCTCAATGAGCCAGGGATGGTTATTTAAAAGCCCCTGCTTTTTTACTCCCTCGCTCCGAGGCTAAGAAGTGAGCAACTTCGGTAAAAGGAAAGCAACAGGCTAGGATGGGATGTTAGAAAGGCTCAGGATCATAATTCTTTCCGTGGGGCCACGTATAGGTATCTTCTCAGTTTCTAGGCTTGGGGGTTGCCTGCCATGGCAATGAGCTCGCTGCTCATGAACGGGGGTCAGGGTGGGACTTCAGTTTTTCCTTTCCAGTTCAGCTGCAAGTTCTCACTCTGTCACCTGTGCCCAGCGCGAGGTTAATACACAAGAGTGGAGCCCGGGGCAGCGGCTCTCTCAGGCAGCCTCCCATCATGCTTTGCTTGCACCAAGACCGGCTCCGACAGCTTTGTTCTCCCTGCATCTCTCTCACCACTAGAACACATGCTCCAAGGGCGGGGACTGTGTGTTTTCACTGCTGTAACCCAAAGCCTGGGACGGTGCCTCACCAACAAACACCAGCTATCAAAAAGCTATTTGTTGTTAAGTGACTCCAGCTGTTGGCTCCCTGCAAGCCTGGGCTGCGTCTGATTGACCCTTCTGTGTTCAATGCCAGGCCTGGGACCTCGTCTCGGACAGGTGCTCGGTAAACATTTACTGAACTGCATGATTCAAAACAACCCTCCTCTGCAGAAAGGTGTCAGGGTTTAAAAAAGCGACCCAAACTGCTTCTCTCTATTAAACTATATTTGGGGCCAAACAATATGGGTGACTCCCAGGCTACGTTTCATCAACATGGGCCCCAAAATAAAAACGACCACACCTCCTGTCCTTTGGGGAATTCATTTGCTACTTTGAGAATCTAATCTCTGCAGCTCGACTCTCAAAGTCAAATACCTCAGTGTGGGCAGGACACCACATTTATTTTAACCTATGAAACTCTCATGGTTGGTCACCCTTGCAACAGGGTTCACTCTGCCCCAATAGCACACATCTGACAGGTGGTTCTAAAACAGAGGAACGGGACCGACTGGCCCCTCCCTTTCACCCAGGTGTCTCTACCCACAGCCAAACGATGATGGCAAAAACAGAACACTCAAATCCAGAAATGACCCATCTGTTCACAAGTGTGAACTGTCTTTCAGACTACTGCAGGAGTGCCTACCTCTGGGGGTGGTGGGTCACCCCGGAGTCTCTAAGCATCACCCCCTTCTTGTCAACCCCCTTCTAAATTATCATTCACAAAAGATCTCCAAGTCCCTCTGTTTCCATTCAGTCCTTATGAAATGACGTTTAATGACAAATTGAACAGAAAGCATCCTGTCGGTCTCTTGCCCTCTGGGCCAAACTCAACATGAAGTGGCACCGTCTTCTGCCTGAGGATGAAGGAGCCACGAGATGCACTGCTGGCTGGTGTGGCATCCAGAGCACTGGGATTTTCAAAAGAAGGAAGAGTAGAGACTGCTTCATACTTTGGCTTGGCTTTATGCCTGTAGGTGCCTTTTCCCACCTCTTCTGAGTTATGTCCCTCCGTTGCCCTCAACTCAACCCAATTTCACCTCATCCCCAGCACAATCTGTATATGTACGATACATTCTGTAACTGGCCAAGGTGCCTCAGTTCAATGAATCACTGTAGATCAATAGGTTCTATACACACGCTCCTCTATAATGGCTAGTAACACAAGGGCAGCAATCGGGGATACGAGTTCCAATAATTCAACTCATAACCACAAACAACTTTCTAACAGGCACCTGAAAAACACACCTCATGGACGTCATGAGGGGCAACATGTTCGTGCCCTTGTGTTTATGTATTGCTGGTATAGCCAGGACTTAACAATGGAAACAAG
This sequence comes from Pseudorca crassidens, assembly GCF_039906515.1. Lineage (NCBI taxonomy): Eukaryota > Metazoa > Chordata > Mammalia > Artiodactyla > Delphinidae > Pseudorca > Pseudorca crassidens. The sequence goes on from NC_090304.1 coordinate 104,126,582, forward strand.
TTAGAGAACAATTAAAACCAGCTTTTAATGTCAAGTCCATGTCTCTGACACGTTAGACCAAAAGAAAGAAGGAAGCATTTCAAAAAATTTAAACAAACAAACAAACAAAGATGTCAGGCATTGGACATACTGACAGAGCGATAACAGCAGACAGTATCACATAAAATGAAAATATATACAGGATGGTGGGAAACGCCCAAAACAGGGAGTCAAGCGTCTAGAGCTTTGATCCCAATTCTTCCCCGATTCACTGAGCGACCTCACGCAGCTGGTTAACCTCTCTGGGCTTTAGTTTATCTATCCCTAAAATGAAAATAGTTATCCCTGCTCCTCTCTACTTTACAGAGATGTAGATCAAGTTCCTATTATTAAAAATAAACATAAATATAAATATATGCATATATATATAAAGAGCTGACCACAGCGCAGAGCAGTCTGGGAACAACATAAAACACGACAATGGAGGGAATCCCCTGGCGGTCCAGTGGTTAAGAATCTGCGCTTCCACTGCAGGGGGCACGGGTTCAACCCCCGGTTAGTGAACTAGGATCCCACACGCTGTGCGGCGCAGCCAAAAAAATAAAATAAAATAATAAAACACAACAATGGAAGAATTAAACAACAGAAAAAAATATTTTTAAAAGCAGACTTTTCCAAAAGGAAAACAAGAGAAAAAAAAGATGGAGTTGAAAAAAAAAATAGCAAAAGCACTAGATCAAATTCAATGATTCTTCCAAGAATTCAACTGGCCTTTTATACGGCAACTTTGAAAAAGGAGAAAGTTAGAAGCTAAGACAAAATGGTTAAAGTATGTAAGTGTAAAATGTTTTAAACACTGTAGATGAGAATAACCGGTTAAGGTTTTTTAAAGTGAGGGATAACTCTGAAGTTCTTGCTCTAATTCAAAGTAGGCAGGCACAAAAAGAGCAGATGCAAACTGCTTTGCAAGTGAAAGTATCACCGACATTTTATGGTTTGGGGAAATCTTGGCCACAGACAGACTTAGATCCTCTTTCCCCCAGTGCACGTTTTTCCCCTCCTAATCATTTATACCCATCACCAAAGCGCACTCCACCTAATAATTATGTAGGGCTGAGCTAGAATGAGTCCAGCATTCCCCACAAATGTCTGTAGTTTGGCCCTAGAAACAGATCCCATCACTATTAACTGAAGGAAGAGCAGAAAGTCTTGCCCAGCTATTAATGTCCAGGACAGTCTGGGCAGTGAGTCTGGGGCTGGCAATGGGTCAGCCGGGCTGCCCCACCTGCGAAAGACGAAAGTGAGGCTCACTTGAGTCTGCCTGGGGCCTGAGAACAAGACAGTTACACACTTAAGTATCTGGAGGAAAGGCCCTTGTTTTTGCTTGGGCTCCTTACACCTACGTGTGTTCAAAGTACACATGTGTGGGAGCGGCCGCAGGGAAAGGAGACCCTTCCTCTCTTAAAGGGGCAGCCTGTACTCGAATGCAGGCACCTTTCCTCCAAACCCAGGAACTCTGCCTAACCATGTTCAATCCGCCACTCAGACACACACTTGGATAGTGAGCCAGCAAAGCTGAAGGCAGGAAGCGGGCTTCTTTACAGCTTTTCCTCCTGAGGTCTGCGAGGTAACTGATTGTTTTAAGAAGTCACCAGAAATGGGTAAGGTTTGGATTTGAGGGTGCGGAGTGAAAATTTTGTTTAGAAACCAAAATAGAAAGAAAAAAAAAAGCTTTATGTCACTAATGTAAATGTCAAAAGAAAATGCCTTCCTAAGTATGTAGGGGACAAGAAGAAAGAAGGAGGTCTTCACTGATTAGAAGTAGAAAATAGGACTTGAGAGTTCTGAAGCCTGGACCTTTTCTAGTAGGTTCTCAAATGCCATCTGAGCTTTATTTTATCCTAGGGGGTAAAGTTTCCCCCTCGTACCAAGTTTCCCCCTCGAGAAATGACTAGTTAACGTATTCAAATTCTTGGGGAGGTGACTAGATCCTAAGCCATCATTTGAGCATATAACTTTTCAAGCCTTTATCTAGCAAATAATTTCTGAACACCCCTCAAATGTAAAGCATGGTAGCCAGATTGGGTGGAATAACAGAAGAGGGTACTAAAAGCAGCATAGAGGCAGCAGAAGAAACACTTCTGTTCCACCATAATGGGATGAGCTGAAAAGGCGCTACCCACGCCTTTAAAGAACAAAGGAGCGAGAACCCAGCCTCGAGGGGCCTTCACGAGAAACTGCACCCATCTCAGCTCTGAAGGTCAAACACCTCCACGGAGCCCAGCCCTAAGAGCACCTCTCCCGCCAAGCAAGTCCCAGCTTCCTCACCGAGTTCAGACTTTCACATTCACCCACCTTAGGACAACTTTCACTCTCATTATCTCTCAGGGAGAGGTGAGTCACACAGCAAACAATGCAGTTTGGTAAGTTAAAGTCAACAATAGGCACTGAATCCAGAAGCCCGTCGTGGGCCACCAAGAGCGTCGGGACCACGGTCTAGAGTCCTGCTGTATGACCAGCCAGACACCACGCTGATCAGTCAGGGATGATGGGGCCACGACCGCATGCTGCTGGGCCCTCTGGCCACAGGCAGCATATGTGACTCCATCCACCCTGTCCCCAACCAAGGTCAGGCTTCCTGGGGCTGCTCCAGCCAGGAATGGTGCAGAGGGCACAAGAGGCCATTCCTGCAAGACAGAGAGCTCCCCAGTCTTTGACCGAGGAGTCCCATCAGCCTGGCCACACCTCTCTTGGAATTGAGCTGCAGTTGGAGGCTCTTCCTACCTGCAGCACAGCCTGAAGGCTCCCCTGCCCTTTCTTCCTCTTCCCATTGTGTTCTTCAGATGTTCTCCCCCAAGTCTAATCGTGCCTTGGCATCTGCAGACCCAAACTAACATGCTACTAACGTTGGATATTTTCCTACAAATTGTCTGACGTTGTGAAAACCTGTGAAAGGCCTCTCCTTTGCTGTTTGCCGTGTGACTTTGGGCTAGACTTCTTCCCCCTCTGAACCCCAATTCCCTCCTTTGTACAATGAGGATAACAGATTTTTCCTCATGTGGTCATTGGAGACAGTTAAAAAAAAAAGAATGCGTATGAAAGAGTCTAGCACTTAGTAGGAGCTCAACACACATGTGGGTTGAGCTGAATAGCTGAAGGGACCTAATCTGGTATGAAATATTGGCTGTGCCCCCAAGATACTGCCCGGAATTACTGGCATTCTGTAAGTCAAATCCATCATCCCCTGACCTCGAAGAATGTAGAACTGTATTGAAGGACAGAAGGTCTGGAGAATAATACGAAACAGTGGTAACAACGAGCACCTAGAGGGTGCTTCCTGTGGACATAGCACTGTGCTGGGTGCTTTCCATAAGCTATTCATGGAATTCCCACAATAATCCTAGGAGATAGGAACTCCTATTATGACCATTTCGCAGGTGAGAAAACTGAGGCACAGAGATGTCAGCTTGCCCACAGTCACGCCGCTGGTCAGTGGCAAAGCCAGGACACACTCAGGCTGCCTGGCTCCAGAGTCCATACTCTTAACCCCACCACGATGAAGCCTCTGCAACATACCCAGTGGTCAAACAGCCTGGATGGTCTCCTGTCATGTGCTTAACCTGGATTTAAGACTGAAGGCATAAAAGTGACAGACGGGGTGCTGATAACCATCCTATCTGTAAGCATCACATGAAAGTCACTTTAGGGAGAAGAGGGAGGGATATACAGAGGCCCTAGAACAACAGGGGTTTGAACTTCATGGGTCCATTTATACATGGATTTTTTCTTTATAAATACATTGGAAAATTTTTTTGTACATTTGCAACAATTTGAGAAAAACTCAGACAAACCGCATAGCCTAGAAATATGGAAAAACTAAGAAAAAAGTTGGGTATGCCATGAATGCATAAAATATACGCAGATGTACACAGAACAGACAAAAAGTGTGTAAATCGACTGTTTATGTTAGCAGGTCAACAGTAGGCTAGTAGTTAAGTTTGGGGATTATACTCGGATTTCTGACTGTGTGGGAGTCAGCGCCCCTCACCCCCGTGTGGTGTTCACGGGTCAATTGTAGCACCTCTTGAATGGAGTCTCCACGCCGGGGAACCACTGGTCAATCAGTGTCCAGAGAGGCAAAGGCATCCAGGGAACCAGGACATGCCAAGGGGCGAAATCTCACAGAGCCCTTCCCAGCAGAGGCTGCGGGAGTTTCCAGGCCGGCTGTTCAAGGCCGACAGGACCTGTGTGGATGCCTCGGCAACACACTGGCTGAATTCTGTTCAGTGGAAACATCTGACTTCAAAGACAGAAAGGTGGAGCTTCAAAGTGGAGACAGAGTGGAATTCCAGAACTGTCACCACCCAGTTCCACCACTTGGAGTTAGATTTTGTTAAAGAAACAGTGACCCAAATAAATGGGAGACTCAGAGACTCCTTTAAAGCTGGGGGACTGGGTCCCCAGAAAAGATGTGTCATCGTGTAAGTTTCCTGCCTCCTAATCCAGGCACCCACAGGCCTCGGCGAGTTGGAACGCCAGGGTCTGAGATTCTGTTTTGTGAAGTATGAAGGGGCCTCTCCGCCCCAAAGGCAGCTCGCCGGAGCTACCGTAGCTGCGTCCAGACCCCGGGGTGGCTCAGCCAGCTGCGGTCTTCAAGGGCAACTGACGGAAACAGGGAACCTCCCTGTCCATATTTCCGAAGCCAGTTAGAAGAAAAAAATGAAGAGTGAGGCCAAATCCTCCCACCGTGTGATCTTTTCCACGGGTGGCAGATGATTAAGAAAAATGGTCCCAAAGCGAACCAGTCAGGAGGCGGAAGCAGTGGAACGTCCATGCAGGCAACACCAAGGGGCTTCTGCCCCCCCCTCCCCCTCCAGCCCAGAGCTGCCAGGGAGATCTCCTTCCCCAGGCTCCAGAGTATTTCCCCAGCAGCCTCATAACTGAGCAGCATGTTAACCCGTTACTCCAGTGAGGTCCCAAAGGCACTCCACACACCCCCTTAGGACCCAGCGCCAAACACAGCACAGAGAATCAGAGTCCCCCCGGCTTCTGGCAGCAAGCCTCCAGTTAGGCTCAGGGGGTCTGTCTGGCTTCCTACAGCCTGCTACTCACAGGGGCCTGTGAGGAGAAAGGGAAGATGCTCCATCTGCCTTTCTCACTGCCAAGCTCTTTTCTTCCCAGCCACCCAGGTGCTGTCCGACGATGGTCTACACCAAGACTGTGATGCTGCCTGTAAGCCTGAGGCCAGGCCCAGCCTCGCCTGGGCCGAGAACCTCAGGGCCCCTGTAACAGGCAGTACTGCACGCAACAGGCACCAGAGTTCTACGCTCATGTCAGCAAGCTGGTTCTTCTTGACTTTAGTCAATGCACACCCTTATCGCGACAGCAGGGACATGGAAAGACTATATTCCAGAGCTTGGCTCAAGGAATCACCACCCTCCCCCCATTATAAAACTCCAGGCTGTTCCACCTGTAGACGAGCATTAGAATCTTCTGCACAGATTCACACTGCACTACCCTGCTCCGGTGATGCGCCACCCCCCTTCCTCGTCAATGACTTAGGCTCACACCAGAAGCTTCCTCGGTGGTTGTTTGTACCTGAGGACGCTGGGATGATTTTGCAATCCAGCTTTCCGTCAGAAAACTGTGATTTCAGGAAATGCCATCCAATCTCAGGTTTCATTCTGAACTGAAGGGCTTTGAAGCACTTCTTTTTGCAGGAAAGTTGTTTATTTTCAAATACATGTTTTAGCAGTAGCTTTAGGTTCCTGAACCCTAAAACTCAGCGACCAGTCAGATCCCCCAGGTTCTGGGCATGGCCCAGGGACTCTGTTATTCTGTGACGGTGGACGGGCTCTAATTTATCTACAAAATAGCAAGAAGAAGGTTTATCTCAGGCCAAAAGCAACAGGGGAATACCTAGGGCTTCTATTTCTACAAGGCTGGTACGGCTTCGTGTGATGCCTCACGCAAAAATATTTGCAAGTTGGATTCCTGACGGTCCCATATCGAGCCTTTAGGAGACTGAGGGATCAGCTATTCACAAATCGGCCCAGCACGGTAAAACATACTTTCGTTATAGTTACTGACTAGCTTTGGGCTCAGCTTTGCTCAGGCTCCGGGATAAAGAAGAGATCCTCACCACTTCGTCAACAATTACAACACAAAGCTGGGGCTTCTCCTAGACAATGACAACACGACAGTTACCAGCAGGCCTGCTCCATACCAACTGCAGAAGTGATAGGAAAGGATTCCTTATTTGTAGCAACAGAAGTCTGGCAGTCTGGAGTGAAGCTCTATAAAGCTGATTTACAGAGCAATAGCTCCAACTCCCTCCTGCCCCCAAGACCCCCCTCCCCCCACAACACACAGTGTGAATTAGTGACAAGCAAGAGACAAGACTCCTAATCTACTCTATGGGAGCAACTGAGATAACCAATGAGTGTTCTCATTCTTTAAGAGGGAGAAAGATTTCGTACTCAGGTGAGACATCTGGCACTTAAGGTTCAATTCAAGAGCTACCTTCCTGCAGAAGGCCTGGAATAAGTCCTTTTTGGTGCCTCAGTTTCATCATTGATAAGAGGGGCCTGGAGGGACAGAGGAAGGGAAAATACTCTTTGACAATCCAACATATTATTCTACACCTGCTGAAATGGAAAAAAAAAAAAAAAAATCAGAGATGCCCATGTGTGTCAAGGATCTAGAAAGCTTTTTGTTTAGGTCCATCAAATACATAGAAAACACCAGGCCACTTCTCTCAGTTTGTTTTGTAATCAGATGGGGTTCATAATGTATCTTCGAACAAAAGAAAATGGAGCTCTCTGATCGTATCAGTTTGATAACCAAAAGCGGTCCCAGTAAGGTAAGAAGGTGCATTCTTGGCGGAAGCCAGCACTGCATTTGATGTATTCTTAACTCAGCGAACAGGCAGGCTTTCAAGCCATGTTATCTGCCCACACATCTTGACCTAATTTAACAAGTTGCCATGGGAGCCCAGTGAAGGTTGATGCAATTTTCTTATCTTGGGAGGAAGAATGCAACTGTGCAAGAGAATGTGAAAATTCAGTTTCTAACTGATTTCCACACTTACGGTGCAGTAACTAAGACAGCATCTGAGGAAGTAAAATGTATTCCTTTGAGAGTGAGACGAACAGAGACCTAGGCTCCTGCTGCACTGGCAGGAAAATGGATTCACACCCCCGCACAGGGAATCTATACATACATCCTTTAGTTCAAGCCAAGTCATAGTGATGTAAAAGGTACACATGTGCTCCTACCGTGTAGCCACACATACTCTGGAGTTAGTCGAATTTTAAGGAAACAGATTAAAAAAAAAAAAAAGAGCTCAGAACTTGAGATAGAAAATAGGTGTGACATTTATGAGCAATGAAAAGTCTTGCCAACACTTATACAATGATTTCCACTTTCCAAAGTACTTTTCCAAACTTCAGCTCATCTTAGCATGTCTGCATAGACTCAGAGATGCATTTATAAAAACTCCAGTCACTACACGCTCCCCGCGTGGTGGAGGGGGCTGAGTAAGCATGTTCCATCCCCCTTCCCCGTTCCCTAGGATGTATGTGAAATGATAAGGGGTCACAATGAGGGGCAAGATATAGTTTGCACTGAAGACAGGACAAGTCCACCAGGCACTGAACACAGGAAGAAAAGACACCCAAATTTGGACCACTCCCGACATGCCTAACAAATTCCTGACCTTCATCAAACCACAGCAATACGAAAATCCAGTTCAAGTCTAAGGACAATGACAATGTCTTGAATTCGTCAAGATAGTGAACCTTCCAAGGCTACGAACACTTGTCTGCACTCAACATGGGCTCAGATTTGCTGAAATAATTGATTTGTTACGAGTGAGCTCTCTCCCCTGCGTCTAGCACCATGTCTAGCACTCATTTGTCTCGTTAATTGAGTTAGTTCAATTACATTTTCACAGATCTCCTACCACCGAGAGAGGGAGGGACACTTCCATTTCACTAAAAGTAGAAGAGGGTGCAAGGTAAATTTGCCTGAAATCACACAGTGTGTTAGCGCTGGGAGGAGCACAGAGGACTTCTGTTTTCTGGGCTATTGTTTGCACCTCCATCTGAGATGGTTTGAAAAGTTAAATCCCCAGTTATAAAGAAGAAACAACTGAATGGTAAGATACTTAAAAAAAGGTTTTTTAGTTCAAATGACTACTTGAATTTTTGAGATCTTTAACTGATAATCATCCTCTCTTTGCTTCCATTCACTGAATTAGTTTTATTCCCCTAGAAAGAAAGAGATAGAGATAGAGACAGAGACAGAGACAGAGACAGAGAGGCAGAGAAAGAGAGAGGAAAAGAGAGGGAGGGAGGGAGGGAGGGGGGAAGGGAGGGACGGAGGGGCACCCATTAAAAATAATCTATCCAAATAAGGGATGACATCAAACATAACTCACAGCTCCAGGATATTCCTGTATTTGTCCTGAAAAGAGCTTTTGAGGTTCTCATCTGTTTGCCTCTGGGTTAGGATTGCCAGAGAAGCCTCACAGGCGGCATTTTGGTGTTGGCCCTCTTGATGACAGTTCATGTCCCTAATTTGTACTTCACACTCATTCCTCGTTCTTAAAATTTCCAATTCACCCTTTTCCTTCTCTTCTTGAAACTGGGACACGTGGGGAGATTCCCAACTCTCAGATAATTCTTGCCAAGGTACTGAGATCATCTCAGTCAAAACCCTTTAAATCACTCTTGTAGACTATTAGCTCTGCAAGCTTCTCCCACCTACGAAATCCAATAACTAATATATATATATACCCCTCTCAGAGGAGTTTCTATTTGAGGTGGAGATGAGGCATTCACCGTTTCTAGAAACTTCTAGACTTTCTGGAGTGTAGCCATGAATCCTTAACAGAATCTTTTCCCATGAAGGCTGACCTAAATCATAAGACTCTCTTTGGCCAGAACCCAAACTTTAGAACTTAAAGTCAGTTTATTTAATATCATTATCCACAAAACCGCCTTAACTAGCAACATGTTCAGAACTGTACACCAAGCTGAGAGAGAATGATGAAAATTGTCATATGGGAGAAAATTATAATCGTGCCTGGCAATGGTGGTTATGGTGGAGATTATGCCAGAGGGAATAAGGCAGGACCTTTAATAAGGAGAAACTAAGTTGAGGATTTGGTCCTGGAAGCTAGGGCAGAAGGAGAAGAGGTGGCCTTTACACTTGGGCAAACGACAGAGCCGAGTGTAACCTGCGCCATAAGAACAGAAGCAAGTACAGCCACTTAGAGACGTCTGCCGCCTCCACAGCCCAGAGTCATGTCAGAGCTGCCCCGGCCTCTCCTCCTCCTAATCAAGCAGCACTTCTCTCCTCCTTCATCAGTGTATCCAACTGGAGTCCAGTTCTTAAAATACCTAAGAGTTATTACAGGAGCCAGCACTCCTGTGCATATTGAAAGAGACTTTATATACTTTCCTTATTCCAGGTGTCATTAATGGAAAAGGGCAAACTTTCATTGTCTGCTGCCCAAGATGGGAAGGAACTCCCTGGCAAAGCAGCAAGTTCCCATCTACTCGAGATGTTCCAGCGAGGACCTGGGGATACTGCAGCAAGAAGAAAGTAGGGAACCTTTAAGCTCCTTTCTGGCCCACGACTCTATATACAGACCTTGTCGCTACCTCAAAATCCAGACCTAGCTCCTGAGCACCTATCCGTGCACTGAACCGCATGGGGAGCTGGAAGAATGCAACGTAAAAGACAAACACACCCCTGATCCTTGAAGGAGGAGGAACTTTTCTAAGCATGTGAGCTGTTCTCAAAGGTCAGCTGGCTTTCCTAGTAAAGACCTGAGATTTCCCTCACACAAGAACAGGGATCTAGCACACTCTTCAGATCAGACAGACACGTCACTAGAAACACAGATCTTGCTGTCTGTCTTCATCCATACAGAGGGTCCCCACCAGTGACCTGTCCAGGGTGGATAAACTGTAAGAGAACAGAGGGCAAGGTCACAGCTGTGTCATCCAAGCTTAAAAATAAGCTCTGCTCGTGACACAATTTCTAATGTTTACAAAACACGACAATCTTACAGAAAGGGTCTGATCGTTAACATGCGTCTGCTCCTTGGACAGTTGTCAGATATACTCTTCAAACCCTTCCAGAGCTAGACAGCCTATGGGCCACACCTTGCTTGGACAATGAATCATTTTGCTCTAGTACCAGATTCTCAATCAAAGCCCAGACTCTCAACATACATCTTCCTTCCTCTGTGACATTTCTTCGGTCACCACTACTACAACTTTCACTCCTGGAAAAAAATCAACAGTAAAGCTAAGCAACAAGAAAGGTTTCCTACATAGGGCAGGATCCGGCCAGAGTGTCCGGTGACTGAGGGCACTGTTCCCATTGGAGAGACCGGCCAAATACTGAGGATTCTACTGCAGATGAGTCCAGGGTGTAGGCCATTCCGTGATGGCTTTGAGAGATGCCACTGCTGGTTTTGGGTTTAGAGAGACCTCCCAAGAGCAGGCGAGAAGTCCTTTGATGCTAGACCACAAGGCAGAGCTTCCAGAAACACCAAATCAACAGAGTTCCCTTCTCCCAGCGCGGGGTAAATATCCAAAATATCAGTTTTCCCTACCAATCCTGGAAAGGATCCCTTGGGACAGAACGACACTGCTTGCTTCCAAAAGCCAATGGCTATTCACAGAGTGGCTTGAGAGGCTAACCCAACCTCTCCGAGTCTACTTCTCCCCACCCCCCCGGAAAGAAAGAGGCTGGCTTCAGGGGCTGGGAATGTGCACAGAAGCTTCCAGGGAGCCCACCCTCAGCGAGCAGGAGGCGGGGCGGGCGCCTACCTGTGTAGCCAGCCAGGGCCGCAGCAGGGATGACAGGCTTGTCCTTGTTGAGGTCAGCACGGTCACGCACATAGTCCTTGAAGGTGCCCTTGGGCTTGTGGTTGGGCAGGGCGGCTGGGTAGTCCTCTGAGTCAAAGCTGTCGTAGGACGGGACGCGCTGCAGGCTGTTGAAGGATGACTGGCTGCTCCAGGACTGCGTGAGGCGGTCGCAGCTATCGTAGCTCTCTATGCTCTCAAAGGAGTCCTGGCCCCCGAGCTTGCCTGGAGGAAGAGGAGGTGGGAGGAGGGCAGGGAGGAGGGATGGGAAGAGACACTGTGAAACCCTCTCGGTGAGGATGCGCAGGACGGATGGAGGGAGTGGCCGGTGGGGATGGAGGCGTGTGGGTTTGCTCTGGGGAGGAGGGGCTGCCTGGGCCCAGTCTGCGAGCCCCCTGCGTGGTCTCGTCTTGCTCCAGAGCCCCTAGGACAGAGATGCAGAGTCGGGCGCAGCTTCCATCTGCCAGAGGGAGACAGCAGTGTTTGGGACCGCAAGAATTCCAGAGCCAGAAATCTACAGGCTGAGAATCATGCCGGCTATGATGGGATTTCTGGCTGATGAATTAGACCCAATGAGGAGATGAGGAAATCTGAGCAGTGTCAGGCCCAATTCATTCCCTATCCTAACTCAAGCCAGGGAGACGATTTCAAAAGGCCCCATGGCAAAATATTCTGGTCATGAGAAAAAAAAAAATCCATTAGACTAAGAGCAGATTGACCTTCCTTGACCTTGGAACTAAAATATTATTTTTTAGCCTTTCTTCCAAACACTCTTTTAAAATGAAATAAATGCAGTACTGTCTCTGTGCCTTCTCAAACAGAGAAAGAAGTTATGATATGCTTTTTCCAGGAGGTTAAAAAAAGCAAACACTATCCCTCTTCTAAATAGAAATCCATATTCTTTATCCTCTCCAAGTGCAGCTTTGTACTTGAAATTTGTACTTTATTAGGGAAACGTAGGCAATAAAAAACAAAGAAGTCGATTAAAGAGTTAAGGTCCACAGCAGTGTCAGAAATCCTTTACTGTATGAGTTGCTTAAGGCATTCTTAACTGACCACAAGATCATGCAAGTTCATTAATTTCCCAAACCAGGTTATAAACAGCTGCTAGGATTGCATAATAGCTGCTAGAGAAATTTCCACTGGCGAAAATGCCATTGAGAAGGAGCCTAACAAAATGGGGGGGGGGGACCAAAAATAAATGCATCTAACTACTGAAAAGGCTCACAGGAATATTTTTTTATGTTTTATTTCCAGATACTTTCCAGGCAACCTAAATTAAATCATGGGAGATTAAATGGCCACCTCAGCAAATTCAAGAAGCCAAAGGATGTGACAAATGTGTGTGCAGAAATACGTGTGAGTCAGGGCTGGCTGGTCCACCATGAAATTCGACCCCAGAATAAGGCTGGCACACACAGCGTAATACTAATATGTTTCTGGCGTATTCTCCCCTTCATAACAGAGGGAATTCGTTAAACCAGTGAAATTCAAATATTTAATCTTGGTGTCCAAACCAAAATTAAATATACAGTAATTAAGAAGGAAGATACATTGCTTCCAAAAACAAATTTTTTTTAACCCCAGATAAAAGATACTCAGTTAAATATGTAATTTTTGCATAATCTCCCCTTGTAGATTTCCTGAACCTCTTAACACCTCCAGTGCTGCTTGGAACAGAAACATAGTTATTTAGCTGCTTCATCTCATTCTTTCTTCCACTCACTCATTCAAAGAAGGGTAATCCCCAGAAGGTAGGTACATGGAAGAGCTTCATGGAATCATCGGCCCCGCCTACCCAGTCCACTGTCATATTTGCAACTTTTTATTATTATTATCTACTCAGTACTCTGTAATGACCTACATGGGAAAAGAATCTGAAAAAGAGTGTATATAGGTATACCTATAACTGATTCACTTTGCTGTACACCTGAAACTAACACAACACTGTAAATCAACTCTACTCTAATACAAATATTTTAAAAATAAAAAAAGAAGGGACTGTCCCTTCCAGAAATTCACATTAAAAGACTCAAGAAAACAGCCCCCAACCAAGAAGGCAACAGCTCCTTTTCAACAGAACAGGAAATTTTGTGGTCTCTCATGAAAAGGTATTTGCTCACACCCGCTATCCATCTTACACATACCAAAAACCTAAGAAAGAAAGTTTATATTTTCATGAAGAATACTCCCACAAAGTCACCGATGTCGAGGCTGTAGTTATACTCAAATGTCCCTGAGATGATTCTCTCAGTCATTTTTATATTTGGAGGGTACAGAGACTGGAATTTTCACATGCAAGACAGCTGAGCTTCCAAGGAGTCCCAATAAGCAAGGGCACTAAACGAGGCCAGAACCACTCTCTGGCAGCCTCTCAAACATGAACCGAATGCAAGTCTGTGGAGAGTTGCAGTTTATAGCAGTAGGCTACTTTCATTTTAGCTCTCTTTCACAATCCTGGAGCTGGGAACCATCATTTACGGGTATTTTCTCCCAAAATGGGTTGACTCCAACTGGATTAGACACTCGGTTAGGCTACTGTGCTCACGCAGGGAAGCTCCACGCCATCCATCAGCTGGCTTTCCTGAGAAATGTCTCAGCGAGGTCCTTCCAAAGCTATTCCACCACACAGACCTCGGAGCACCCAGAACAGTAGGTTGGGGGAGACAACGGCGGCCCACCGAACAGACTAGCACAAAGAAGACAGCTCTCCGAGTCCAAAGAAGTGGAACATCGAAGCACTCTATACCCTAATGCAGTACACGAACACTACGATGATTGTTGATAATAAGAAGCTCACAGTGATGCTTTCAGTCTAGACCGATCCTACCACGTCAGAGCCAATCAGCCCCTAGAATACATCCTGTCTGCGGCACTTCTAACTCGCCAGAAGCAACCGTGAACGGACCGGTCTCCCCTTCAAGTCTGTGTGGTGTGAAGCTTGGTGCGAGTGAGGGAGAAGGAGGCCAGAGAGAAAGCCCTCCTGTCCCTTGGTACAGGTCACCGTCTGGTCCATCGGGATTCATTTGGGGTCGCGGGGCGGGTGGGGACCAAAACCAAAAACCAAGAGAAGGAGAGGGAGAAGGGGGAATTGCACAAATGCAAAGCCAGACGCAACTGGTAAATGACCTGGCAGCAGATCTGCCCAAAGTGACAGCATGGCTGAGTCCCCACGCACACTCAGCCTCATCACACACGCACAGGAAGCCCCGTGAGAAAGAAAGGCGCTCTGTTGCTGTGACCCGCCTGAGAAAAAAGGTACACATATGTGTAAGTATTTAAATAGACCGGCATCCAAAAATAAAGAAGAAAGGGGAAGGCAAAGCTGGTCCCACCCATCCCCTTCTGTCTGAAACACAAACACCCCGGGGCTGCAAGAAGGCAGATTACAGGTTCCGATTTTGCTGGGGACTTTCCCTCTGCAGGCTTGCTGGTCATCTCGAGGCCTGCTGGGAGGAAGTAGGAACCTGAACACTTGAAGGAGATGACAATGTGTGCGGCCCGTGAGGCCTTTGGGGCCTCACTGAGGAGAGGAGCAGGGTCATCACTGAGCAGAAATCACCACGAGGCGGCCAGGCCCGACTTCCGTGACCAAAGGCCTCGCAAGCATCGCTCGGAAGGGCTTTCTCCTGTCCTCTTCCTGTCTGTACTTCTCTCCCATTTACCCATCGGAATAGTCATCTTTTTCAACTTGTTAGAAATCAGCTATAGGTCTTCCTGGATGAACAAGTCCCTCTTTATGATGGACTGCGCTTTTGTCAGAAACAAAACAATCTGGACACGTCACTAGGTGAGCCGTGCCTCTGAATGTTTACGTCCTGATCTTAAAAATTGGGCGTACTTAACCTTTTTTGCTTTATAAAGTCAGCCAGCTCTATTTTGAACCATTTATTTCACTGTCAGTGAGTATTTTATCATTGCCATAACAGTCATGGCAACAAGAGTACCTTCTTCCGGAAGCCTCTGGCCGCCTCTTTCCCTGGTCCTCTACCTAAATACACCCTTTCACCACACTGCTGAAGACTGGTTCCAAATAAGCTGTTGGTTAGCCATCTTCTATCTTCCCAAACCAAAGAAGGCACAGGAGGCTAGGAAGCCCAGGCTGAGAAGCAGAGGTCATTCAGATACCAAGCCAGGATGTGCAGTCTGACCAGGAATACCTGGAACACCAGGATGATGTGGGCTCTCCAGGAGGGTCTCTGAAATCATTTTTATGTGATTGTGTCCTCCTTAAGCAAAATCCTCTCGAAGAAAATAACGCATACCTTCGAAAAGAGCCACGAGCACCTGAAGCTATCACGTGGTGAAATGTTTTACCCACATAAGAAAGGCGATTGTTCTTCCTGCCAGATTTCAGTTCCACCATGGACCCAGAGCCTTTGGCATCATGAAGGACTTGGCTAACATTCCATGATACAAAGTTCTTAATATCTAGACATTCTAAGACGGAAAGGCTAAAACTCAGGAATGCCCGGGGCTAAGAGCAAGGGGGAAAAAGTGGGACCTGGAGAGCTCACAAACTCACGTAATTCTTAGAATTTTCTAGAGCGGAAATCCGACCTACCACGACTGGTCCTCCCCATGCACATGTTGTCTGGGGTCACCACTTCTTGTTTGATGGCAAAGTAGTCAGTCTGCAAGGTGTCCGTCTGCAGAGGGTCCCGGAGGATGACCGAGGGGTAGTCGTTCTCATACTTGAGGGAGAGGAGCTCCTCCGAGCTGATGGGATGGAGGGTCTGGTAGGACTCTGTAATGAAGCTGGGCTCGGAGAACTCCGATGGAGGGACACACTGGGCATGCTCGATACCGTAGCCTGGAAACACAGAGCATGGGCAATTGGAGAGAGGAGAGATGCGTACCGGAAACAGGCCGTTCCTCCCCATTTACAAGGGCCCCGCAATGTCAAACAAGCTGACTACCTTTGGGAATGCAAGAAAAATATTTTAAGTGAAAAGGGCCTGGGTTTTCAACCTTGAGCCACTACTCAAGAGCTGTGGCCCTTGACGAGACACTTCCCTTTTCTGACTTGATTTTTTCATCTCGAAAATAGGAATGGTGGCAACCTTCCTCGGGGTGTTGCGATGCAGATCCAATGACAGCATACGTGGAAAAAGCCTACCCACATTTCTAGCACACAATAAGCTCGTTGTTGTTGTTAGGATAAAAATCATAATAGTAAAAAGATAAAGTGAAAATAAACCTGCTTAAGACACTCTTTGAAAGCAAAGCCATCAGATAAGCACAGCCCGAGGCTAATTCTCTCCCTCCGGCCACCCAGGAGGCCTGGTGAGGGATAAGGTACTACAAGGAGGAGGCTTTACGTTCCTGAGGCTGCAGGGCATGCTCTGGAGGAAGGATTTCAGAGGAAGTGCTGCCACATCTACCAGAAAAAGGAAAGAACAAGGTCCAGGGCAAAATCCCTGACCCGAACCTCTGATGGCCACCACGGGGCACATAAGAGTTTGGAGGCAAGTCATTGTCTCTCTGTGCGACCTTCATGCTGAAGACATGGGAAAGACCCCGGTGTAGGTGCGTGCAGGTGAATAAAATGTGCAGATAGGCTGAAGCCTTGTGCTTGTGGGAAGAGCAAAACAACCAAGAGTCTACATTTAAGGAAATATTATTTTCTGTAGCATTACCAGGCGGGGGCCTGAGATGGCCTAGGACAGGGATCCTTTCCTAAGTTCCCATGACAGGAAGAGGGGGGAAGAGCAGGGGGTGAACTTACTAATGAAGTAATCCGAGGTATAGCGCGACTCTGGGTAGGGAGGGTTGACTCCATTCACTTGGTACGGCTTCACATCCTCTGCAACAGACAGGGGAGGCATGAAACAAAGAGGTCAGCGCGCAAGCAACGCTCAGCCGAAGAGGACCCTGGACAAAAGGACCACAGTGATCTCAGCCCCTCTTCGCAGAAATCTGCATGTCCACCGACTGAGCTGGTGTCGGAGTCTCTCCTGACGGGGGCCTTGTCTAGAGACGAGCTCACTAAAGGATGGCTAAGTTTATGATTCCAGTAGCTGCAGAATGGGATTTAGTATCTTGGAAAGCGCATTCTGTGAGTAACCTCTAAGGGGTGGGGAGGCATCCACCCCCTTTCTGATGCATGCTTGTGCCACCAGCAGCCGAGGCTTGAAGGCATGTTGGGAGGTTACCAGCCACCAATACTCAACCTGATCGGGTCCAAAGCTTCTCAGAAATACAGGACAATCTCTAGACAGGTAGATTTAGAGCCTCCATTTCTTCCAACAGATGTCTGCTTTCTGGTGTTTTTTTTTTTTTTTTTTTTGCGGTACGCGGGCCTCTCACCGTTGTGGCCCCTCCCGACACAGGTTCCGGACGCGCAGGCTCAGCGGCCGTGGCTCACGGGCCCAGCCGCTCCGCGGCATGTGGGATCATCCCGGACCGGGGCATGAACCCGCGTCCCCTGCATCGGCAGGCGGACTCTCAACCACTGCGTCACCAGGGAAGCCCCAGATGTCTGGTTTTCGTTTTGTGTTTTTTCTGTGGCCCTCAAATGTCAAGTTCAGGCCCAGATAAGATGCTAGTAAGGTGACTCTACTTAGTGAAATATGACAGGGCTCATACAAGGAGAGAGGAGAGCCACATAACCAACTCCTGTCCAGGTGCCAACCTCCGTAGGAATGAGAATGGAACATAGATGAAGGCATCCAAGCAGAGGAAGGCTCTCTCCATGGGACTAAGGTGAGCCTGTGGATCGTCTAATGACCCTGGAATCTGCTGGTGGCCCCTGACCGTCACATGACACAGTATGATTACGTTTCACTGTAAGAATCAGACATAAAGACAGAGGGTTGGTTTGGGTTTCTCCTCAGGTATTTGATAGCTTGTTGGGAGCAGAGACTGCTGGGAAAACAAGTTTATGCCTGCACAGAAAAACAGTTCCCAGCTGAGATAAAATGATTAAACTCGGCTTCAGCAGCTTATCAGATTGAAACATCCCCTGTACCTTTGGCCTGCCACCCCACCCAGAAAAGCTATGTTTTTTCGGCGCTGGGTTGCCTTAGTTTAATCACAGAACAAAAGCTGTAGCCTCAATACAAACATCACGTTCAGTTGTTCAAGGACCTGAGGAAGGACGATCCTCCTGCCTCTCTCCCTTGAAAATGTTGTGAGATGTTCTCAAACCCACTCCATTATTTCCCAATTCTCCTAAATTTGCTTGTATTGTTCCTTCGCAGGAAGGCAGGCCAGAAGCTACCCCACGAGTCCCCATCACTACACAAAGAACACAGGACAGGAAGTTCGAGTGAAAAGACCTAGGTTTAAGGAAACAAGTGATGTTGAGGAAACCACCTAACCTGTCCTCGTTTTACAGACAAGGACACCGAGAGAACATGCCCTTCCCATGTCCCAGGGTTGTTTTGAGAGTCCTATGAGAAAAACGCAGTTTCAAGCACTTTGGAAACAAGGAGGTGCTGTACAGATGAGTTATAACTGATCAGAGGCAGGTTTAGACACTCCAGGACAGCTGCTGCCCCAGGGTGAAGACTGGAGGGAAACGGTGAATTAGCAGCATATATTGGGGCGACACAGTCTGGTGTACCCCGCCCCCCACTGCTGTGTTTATAAGCCAATGCTTGCATCAGATCTGTTCTGAGCCTGCTGTCTCTTTTCCCTCTATACACAGGTGCTCACGTCAACACGTGTGAGTGGTTTGTGTGCAGTTACACCGAGATCACGGTGTGGCTTCGGGGAAGGCTAGATTCACCTAGTTCTCGACTCTGCTTATATTTCTTTTTCAGCACAAGCTGAAGGGAAGGGGAAAAAAGAAAAAGATAACACTTCTGTGCCCAGAGGAGTCTAATTTGGGTCTCTCCTGGGCATTGCAGAGTGGAAAATATCCTTAAACAAAGGAAGGTATTATATGGAATAAAAGTGCTAAGCCCGAGTTCTGCTCCCTGCCCCCCCCTCCCCCCGTCACCGCGTCTGCGCCAGGGCTTGGAGCTGGTGACCACAGGGAAAGGGTGGGCCTGGGTCAGAGAGGGCAACAGGCTTCTAGGCTTACAGTCAGCTGGAGGGCACTGCTGACTGCTGGTAACTGCAATTTATTTTAAGAAGAAATTCAGAAAAATAAGCGCAAAAACACCCAAGTTTGCCGCCTGCTGCTGTTTCTATACTCAGCCAGGACTGTGGTACATGAGTCACTTGGTCCAGAAAGGTTGGAAGAGGCTGGTAGGGGAGGCCATGTCATTACAAGGTTGCAACACGGCGTCCTGACATAACCCCAGTTTCTGCTCCAGATGGAAAAGGTGTACCTCGCGACTGCAATTCCAATCTAGTTAGTGGGCAGAGAAGCCTGCTTATTAAGAAGCTCTGAGGAACGAAGCTTGGATGTGGCCGTGGATCAAGACAGTGTGTCTTAAGAGTATCAGGAAAAAAAAAAAAGAGAGAGAGAAAGAGAAAGAAAGAAAAACTCTCTTGTTGCTGGCTGTGGGCACTGCTTGTTCAAACAGTACATGAGTCTAAGATAAAGTCTGGGATCAGAACTCTGCATACCAATAAGCTTCAGGAGTAGAGACTAGCTAAAGATTAAAACTGGAACCTCCAGTACACAGAAGAAAAAGAAACTAACATTTATGGAACACCTGCTATTTACCAGGCACTGTCTACGCCGTGCTGTGATTGGATGCCCAGGTGATGGCATCGACGTTGCACCACTGGGCACGCTCCTGGACCTACTCTCAAAGCCACGCCCCCCCGGCTCCCACCTCACCCTGCCCCCATGCATTTACCTTTCTGCAGGATCTCCAGATGCTCCCACAAGATGTCCCCAACGAAGTCTGGAGCCAGCTCGAGAAAGCAGTCTTTCCCCAGCGCGCAGAGGGCTGCCCCATTCATACAGAACTTCTGGAAGTCCACACCCTTTAGGCTGAACTCATTGACGGCCCACATCACCCAGTCCCGAACATGGGTCTCTGTCCACTGCCGGGGGTCTGCGGGGAGAGATCAAATGACGTTCCAGCAGATCGAGCTCTTAACTCTTCCCCGAGCCTCAGAGACAATACGAAAGCATCTGACCTTCACTGAGGATGTTCTCGGATTCACAGAATTAGGAATGCCTGATGGGGCATCTTCCATAACCCTCCCCCCACCCCCACCCCCGCATCCAACAGCCCCATCTTCTCTATCTTGCCAGCTAGAAGATCACTGTCATCAGCTAGAAAGGGGCAGAGAATTCTCCACCCTTAGAATCTTCAGACCGAGATTCCAGGGATCTCCTCTTTCACTGCCTTATTTCCATCAGACTTTTTAAAAGCCTGGGACAAGGGAACAAATGACTTCTTTAACAGCAATAATAACAAAGTCAAGTGTGCTCTGGACGTTGCACTCACCTCTCCCTGCTCTTAACTCTTATAATTTACTTGAGACCATTATGCTTAGTTATTTTTATCTTAATCATGGCTAGCCCAGTTGTCCCTGGGTATCCAAGGAGGATTGGTTTCTGAACGCCCTCGGATACCAAAATCTGTGGATGCTCATCTCCCTTATGTAAGAGGGCAGGTTAGGGTACAGTCAGCCCTCTGTATCCGCGGGTTCCTGCATCTGCAGGTTCAACCAACCGAATCTGACTTGTGGTTGGCTGAATCTGCCAACGAGGAGCCCTGGGAGGGCTCACTGTACTCATCAGAGCAATTAGTAATAGTAAGCCATTCGAATGATACTTGGTAATAACGACATCATTAGGTACCTGTATTATACCAGATACCCTTCAAAATATATACACATCACAGGCCCTGCGTTGAGTAGAAGTGTAGGACAGACGACATATAATCTTCACGCATGACCCCTGTTTTAACATGACTACACCAGCTAATGACACTTAAAGAGCTCAGATGATGGCAGGCTGTGATGCCTACAGCATGCCTGCTCTCAAGGTCACCCCCTTCAATCTAGACGATGACTTTATGAGATGTTGGAAAACCCAGTGGTCAGAATTCACTGTTTTCTGCCTTGTGATTGGGCATTGCTGTCAGCTGAAGTTTGTGGGAAAGTAGAATACGTGGAAAGGTAGACAGACACACTCACAGAATCTACCGAAGGCTTTCGTCTGGCAGGGTGGAAGCCTCTCATGCAGCAGTAGCACTAGCCTGGTCTAAAGACAGCTTTTGTTTCTCTGACTCAATAGAAAAGTGTTCTTTCTGCTCTCAACTGTTCAGGAAATGCTGCTTGGTCAAGGCTTAAGTCTTCCCCCATCAGTTTTCCTTTCTGACAACGCAGGTCACTTCCCCTTACATTCCTGAATAAACCCTTTTGGATGAGAACACCCAAAGGTAAACACATTTCACCAAAGGACACGGAAAAGAAAAGAGTAAATTCCCAGAAATGCAGGTCATCGAGTTCATCCAATGGCGGCCCAGAATGACTCCAAGGCCATGCCTTCCAAACTTGTCTGTACCGTGGAGGCACTTGAGAAGCTTCAGAATTACCGATGCGACCAGCAATTGTGACTTAATTGGTCTGGGACCTGACCTGGACTGTGGAATTTTTTGACGATCCCCCGTCTAATGTGCAAACAAGTTTGGGCACCACTGCCCTAAAACCAAGATGGCAGGGGCAAGCCTGGGAGATGAAGGAGCATCAGTATGCGTCTATGCTTGTTCCAACAGAGGTCTGCAACGATCTGTGGCTGCTGACTGAAGCACGCTGAGTAATAATGTCTATCTCACTCAACAGGTGAGAAAACTACCCATACCTCAAAGTCTGATCCCATCCTCTCTCCTTCCAACTACAAAACCTACCTTTTGGAATTCCCAGCCGTTGCTGCTCTTTAGAGAAACCACTGAAAGTAGCTTTCAAGGCTTGAGACATCATTTCTTTGCTGCTTGGAGTTAAGAGTGGAACATCTGCACATTCCATATCTGTAAGGAAAAAATAGCACATGAATACTAACAAAAACGAAGTAGGTGATGGATGTTAGCTAGACGGGTGGTGGTGATCGCTGTGCGATAGACAGAAATATCAAATCATTATGTTGTATACCTGAAACTAACATAAGGTTACATGTCAGTTATACCTCAATTTTAAAGATAAAACTAACTAGGTAATTAACCACCCATAAAATATCATGGAGCATGAATGGTCTGAAGAAGACAAGCTGAGAAATAACTGTAGTAGCATCCTCACCAGGGCAGGTAAAATTTGGGGGGCTTTCCACAATGTGGTAGGGCCCATAAAAAACACCCAAAAAAACAAAAAACCTGACTCTTGCCTCATACGCCCTGCCTCTCCGACAAAATACGTTTATTCTTTCTGTATAGCTCTGCTAATTCCCCCACAGCCCCTACCCATCCTTCACACTCACTGAGAATATTAATGTTTCTATGCGCTTGCTGTTACCTATGAAAAGGAAGTAACAACATCCGTTCAATAAATAATTATTTAGCATTTGTTACATGCAAGGGATTAGCGAAAGAACAGTGAACAAGACAGTAATGATCCCTAGCCTGATGGAGCTGGATATCAGATTCTGGCAGGGAAATCAGTCATTAAAAAAACTATTTACACAATTAAACGTTCAAATACAATGTCAGTAAGGGCTTCATAGGAGGAGTAGAAGATGCAGTGTTAACACGTAACAGGGAGTCCTGCAGGTCTGGAGGAATCAGAGAAGGCCTCCTTTAGAAGTGAGATGTTTGACCTGAGACCTGAAGGATACACAGGAGTTTTTTAAAAACTACTCCAGACCAGTGGTTCTCAAAGTGTGGTCCCCAGACCAGCCGTACGTATCAGCATCACCTGGGAGAACTCAGCCCCACCCAGGCCTCCTGAATCAGAACCTCTGAGCGGGCGGAGCCCGGAAATCCGTTTGTAACACAGAATCCAGGTAATCCCGATGAGCACTAAAATTAGAGGGCTGCGATCCGAGATGAGAGAATAGCACAAATGAAGGTCCTGAGATGGGGGAAGAGGGGAACCTTGGCCTGTTTTAGTATCAGAAAGATCAATGCAACTGGAGCAGAGCGATCAAGGGGACAGCAGCTTTAGAGGAGGCTGAAAACGTAAGTAAGGAGTGTGTTAAGGAATTTATAATTGCATCCTGAGCAAAACAGGCATTGAGAGTTTTATGCAGAGGAATGACATGACTACATTTTGTTTGAAGAAGATCATCTTACGGTAAGTCTATTTTTATTTTATTTATTTATTTATTTTTGGCTGCATTGGGTCTTCGTTGCTGCGCGTGGGCTTTCTCCAGTTGCGGCGAGCAGGGGCTACTCTTGGTTGCGGTGCACGGGCTTCTCATTGTGGTGGCTTCTCTTGTTGCGGAGCACGGGCTCTAGGCACGGGGGCTTCAGTAGTTGTGGCACGAGGGCTCAGTAGTTGTGGCTCATGGGCTCTAGAGAGCAGGCTCAGTAGTTGTGGCGCACGGGCTTAGTTGCTCCACGGCATGTGGGATCTTCCCGGACCAGGGATTGAACCCATGTCCCGTGCATTGGCAGGCGGATTCTTAACCACTGCGCCACCTGGGAAGCCCCAGGTAATTCTATTTTTAAATTTTCAAGGAACTGCCATCCTGTCTTCTCACAGTGGCTGCATGATTTTACAGCCCCCCACAGTGCACAAGGGTCCCACCTCCTTGCCAACACTTATCTTCTGCATTTTTTACAGTAGCCATGCTAATAGATGTGAAGTGGTATCACATTGTAGTTTTGACCTGCATTTCCCTAATTATTAGGGATGTTGAGCATCTTTCCATGGGCTTATTGGTCATTTGTGTATCTTCTTTGGAGAAATGTCTATTCAAGCATTTTGATCATTTCTAATACAGTGATTTGTCTTTTTGTGTTGAGTTTTAGGAGTTCTCTATATACCCAGAAGAGCTGATAGCAGGGTCTTGAAGAGATATTTGTACGCTCATGTTAATAGCAGCGTTATTCACAGTAGCTAAAATGTGGAGGCAACCAAGCGTCCATCAACAGATGAGTTGGATAAGCAAAAGGTAGTATAAACACACACAGTCCGATATCATTCCGCCTTACAAAGGAAGGGAATTCTGACATATACTGCAACGTGGATGAGCCTTCACATCATGGTAAAGGAAATAAGCCAGTCTTGAAAAGACAAACTATATAAGGGACTTAGAATTGTCAAATTCATAGAGACAGCAAGTAGAATGGTAGCTTCCAGGGCCTGGAGGGAGGAAGGAATAGGGGGTTGTGTCCTGGGGACAGAGTTTCAGTTTTACAGGATGAAAAGAGTTCTGGAGGTGGATGGTGGCAAAGGTTGTGCAACATTATGGGTGTATTTAATCCCACTAAACTGTAACTTAAAAAATAGTTAAGTTGGTAAATTTTAGGTTATGTTCACTTTACCACAATTTTTAAAAATGGGTTAAAAAAAAAAAAGATCGCCTTAGCTGCCAGTAAAGAATGGTTTAGGAGGTTAACTCCAAATGGATGCAAGAAGACTTGTTAAAAAGCTCTTGTATCAGTTGTGGTGAGGGATGATGGTGGCTTTAGCTAGGAAGATGGCTCTGCAGAAAATGTAAGTGGTCAGATGTGACATGCATATAGGAGGTAACACCTATAAAACTTGATTTATGTAGGTGGTGAAGAAGAATGAGGAATCAACATCTGCAGATCCACAAATGCATCCTCCTTTGCTATTGCCACATGCATCTTCATCTCTGCTGTGTCCCTCTTGTACTTGCAGACCATGTTCAAAACCAAGATACATAGATATGGTTCAAGTTAAAAATCCTCCAAATTCACCTCAGGCACAATTTCCAACAAAAAGCAAACAAGCAAAGAAATGACTTGAGAATTCCTACTAGCTGTCCTGTGACCTTTAGACAGCAATGCACTTTACTGCAGTAATTTCCAGAAGCCCGCTTGCTCACCCTGAATCTTCAGTGTATCATATGAAACTGACAGAAAATGGCGGGGCCACTAGAGAAGTTCCTCCACCAGCCAGCTTTAACCCTGGCTAGTTAAAAAGTTCCCTGGATGTAAGTAATGTGTTATTGGCTGGATAAAATGGAAACATAGGAGGGAAAAAAAATGATAATTGGTGACCTCTGAAAAAAGAAACAAATATATTGCCTCTGAATATCAAAATGAATGGAAATTACGTGGCAAGAAAGAAGGGCAGGCAGCTCTTTCCCTCAGTTTACTTTGAGCAGTGCTATCAGGAAACTGCCCAGAGTCTGCCCTGTGCCCTCGAAGAACAGAAGGGTTCACTGCTGTGGCTCTCCCAGGCCCTGCACTGAGGGGGATCTGAAGTTATAGGGAGTGGAGAGTTTGGGTTGCCCTGGGACATGCCCAAAAAAACTTAGTGGAAAAATCAACACACTTCCAGGAAGGTTGACAAAATGCTGGAAAATCCCAGATTGTTAGGGGGGAAAAGTAGGGGGATGGGATAAAATGTTGATTACATAACATCCAGCCCTTTGAACAATGGAATAATCATCACATGAGTCACTAAGAAAGACATCAGTGCTCCCCCTTCGTCCCCACTCTCCTCGCCCAAGAACAGCTAAGGGACAGGTCCAGGAGATCTTCCCTTAGAGTGGAAGTCAGTTTGACTTTAGAGAAAAGGGCTCTCTATTTAACCAAGAGTATCGCTTCTGAAAGAAGGAACAAATGCAGCAACCCCAGCTCCCAGCACAGGAGTCAATCAACAAACGCTGGATGAATTCAAAGTCTTCCCAATTTGAATCAACTTTCCTTCCCTTCGCTCCCATCCAACACCAATTCATGAACTTGAACTGTGTGGGTTTTGTTGTGTGTGTTTGTTCCCTCCACTGGATCTATGACTCGATGAAAAGGACTCCACTGATGGCAGAAGTGGGCCAGGAAAATGCATGTGGAAAATGTGGGCCGGGCCAAATGGACCAGCAGTGGTTCTGCTGCAAACTGGAACTGAAGGATGAGGCTAGGAGGCCCCAGACATCTTCTGAACAGGAAAGCCTGGACAGTTGGATGCCAGGGTGATGTGAAGGCTGAGGATGACAGCAGAGAGCCCGGAGTCTGCTTCCTATCACAGCAGTGCCCCAGCAGTCCGGCCAGGACAGGGCCTCTGGGCTGACAACTCCCCATGCAGGTTTCCACTTCCTGTCAGGGAGCCGGCACTTCCAGGTTCTGGCTTGTTCTCTCCAAGGGAAGCAGCTGGAATTAACCTGTGCCTGTCCACCTCAGTGCCATTCTCAAAAGCCTGGTCCACACGGTCCTGCATGGCACCCAAAGGCTGTGCCCCTGACTGGGGACTCAGAGCGCTGGGTCTCTGGAAGAGGTGCTCCCAAGCCCGCTGGGGAAAGCCAACACCACACACTTGGGACACCTGGACTTGATGAGCTCAGGAGAAGGCGTACCAGTGCCTTTGGACCCAAAGGATTCAGACAGGAAAGTCAGAGTTTTATCTATCTTCATGAAGTGTGGAACGGAAGGTTTAAAAAAAAAATCAAAACTCTTCTATAAGTGAATGAACAATCAGTCAGGATCGTCTTTTTTAGTAGCACAGGCACTGCATGTAGATGATGATGAATAACCACTTTCCAAAGTGGTATTAACATAAAACATTAAACTCTCATCATGAAGAATATGAATGCAAAGATGCCCTCTGTGTTGCTCATTCATGTTTGTGGCAGTTCTGTCAATTACACTGACCAATAAAAATAATGAAATCATTACACAGGTGGAGAAGCTGACATGGTTTGGCCCAAGCAGGCATCTCTGTTATTCTGACCACACCTTATCTCATTACCTATTAAAATACTTTTCTATTAGGTACCAAAAATATTTCTAATTTCGGCAACAGCATCTATAAATTAATCAATGCTCCACAGAAGTTAACTAATTGTATTTTATGGACAAGAACTAAAATTGCCTTTGTGCTAACAATTGTACTTGCAATATCTTGAATTGCAATAACACATTTGTTTCAAAATACTGGGCACCTGACCTGGAAATATACTCTGCTGATACGGTGGAGGCTCTAAGTACATTTATGAAACATAAACATATTACAAGTATATTCGATTTCTGACCCAGGGGTTATTCCTCAGGACCCTAAATCTGAGTTAATATTTATAGGAACCACCCAGATTTCTGAGAGGAGAGTTGTACAGAAGCTAGTGAGCAAATAACGGTCCCAAACTCTGCCCAGTCAAGACTGCACAGTATCAGAGTAGAAACTAGCAGATAGTTTTTCTTGACTCAGTAGGAACACAATGAATTGTGGCCTTTTCAATGCAGGGAAACATCTGCTTCTTTTTCACTGTGATCTAATCCTGAACAAAAGCTTATACAGCCCAAGGATGTTTTAAGTCAAATGTGGAACAAGGGTTTCAATTCACTCATAATGGAACTCAAAGTTAAGGACTGCTCGGCGCCCAAGAACCCATCAACGACATGTCACGTGACTTTTCATACCATTCTATTAAGTCGTTTGAAACCGAACGGCTCGTATCAGCAATGTTACCTAGAGTCTAAGCCTGAAGTGGCGTTGGTTCCAGGAGAAGTTCAAGACCTATGGCCTTGCTGAACTGAGATGTTCCTCCTCTCACCATCCTCAAATAAATGGCAGGAAGACTGGAGCATCTGGGACCCGAGGGTGAGGCGATGGACTAGAGATCCAAGGTGCACATTCCAGTCTTGTGCAGCCATTGGATTGGCCAAAGCCTGGTGGGTTACCATGACGACACCGGCCACGGGTGGTGGGTATTGCCCCAGTCAATAGCAGCAGGAAAGAAACACCAGGAATGAATGATACGCCTTACATCTGAAAACCACTACGGTCCACCGAGACCCTTCCCATATACTGTTCCCCAATATCCTCACAACATAAAGCTTCCGGGGGGCCTGGGAAAGTATTACAGGACCCCCACTCCACAGATCAGAAAACCAAGACTGCAAGAGATCAAGAGCCTGCCTTAAACTCCACCTTTCAACTCTCACACGTCCAAGGTCCTTCCATTCAATGCCACTGCGGCTGCAAACAGGAATGGATCAGAAATCCAAGAACACTAACATTTCTACAGCTGAGACACAGAAAACGGGACTTTTATTTCTCAGTTTGAAAATGAGATACACTTGAGTCAGTAAATTAAAAACTTAAAACCATTTCTGGATCGAAGAAATCCAGGATTTCATATAGCTCGCCCCATAAAGACATAATTAAAAGCCATTGACAGAATCGACTGTAATCTTTTCCTTTCTTGGAACCAAGGGTCTTGAGGCTTCCTTCCTTCCATACAAAGTAACACACGGTAAATGACAAGCTGGCCTCCTTCCCTGTCTGTGTTCACCCCTGAGTCACCCTGATGCGCAATTGTGCACATAATATAAGGTTAATTAGTTACATAAAGTCTGGCTGAAATAGGTTTCTTAAAGTGAAAGGACCAAGGAGAAACCTTCTCATTCATACAGAGAAGAAGAAAAGGACACTTGTCCCAAATGGAAAGAGAAGATTCTGAAGACAGGGGGAAAAGACACAGCGGGACAACGCACTGGGCTTGCTGCCTTAGCTTGCTGGTCAAAACCCACGGGTTCTCAGTTCTGCCACTTATGTAATCACGCTGGGTACGCCACTCCGTCAGTGCATTGTTAAAAAGAGGTCTGTTGATAGGTAGTGTCTATATCCCTCATGCGGTTTTAAATTTTTCATTACGCCCATTTTTAAACACACACCAAGGTAGAGAGACTAGTATAATAAATCCCTATTCAAAATCCATCAACACTACCAGTTTTTATTTCGTCTCCTCCCCACCAACACAGAAGAACTGTAAGGCTAATCCCAGGCAACATGCCATTTCACCCACAAATATTTTATTGTCACGAGGATATTCTTGAGATAAAGGAGGATCATACTATGAAAGCTTACAAGAAACAGATAAACTCGTGGAAAAAGAAAATAAGGGCTTCAGATTACTTTCCACGGTGCTTAAATCTAGGTCTACATTTCATTCATTGGTCCACTCGAACCACAGAACTTCTTTTAAAGCAACATTATCACGATCTGGAGAGTGATGAAGTTGGATCAGAGAGGGATGATTTCAAATCAGGGTAGCCAGCCGTTCCTTTGACCACCACGTCCTACAAGCAAAAGACTGCAGAGGTAGTTCCTCCTGACTGCTAAGGTCCTCAGGAACTTACAACTGTAACTACGAGTGGGCAGAAAGAGCTGAGGATTTTGGCCAGCACCCAAAGGGCAGATGTCAAACTGCCTAGAATAAGAGAGGAGGCACCTTTACCCCTTCAGATCAACAGAAATGGCAAAATGGCTGTGGTCAGTGACTGATTCTGAACAATCAACATTGTCCTTAGAAAGTCGTTACTGGTCCTTAAGAGAAGTTACCCAGTGAAGACACTAACATCTCAGAAGGCTGTGAAAAGGAATCTCATTCAACCTTTCTCTCATTCATGCAAGGATGCATTGGAACTAGGAAGGAAGGGTCCTCTTTGTCCTACACTCCTGACTCCAAATCCCGTTACAGGCGCTAGAAACTTGGCAAGGCAGGGCTTCCTGTTGAGGAAGTCAGTATAATCCACAAAGCTTCTGGCTGAGGCTAATGCGAAGAAGGGAAACGTGTCCCTCCTCGGCCCCTCGACCCCATTTTCGCAAACCTAATGAAGTGACAAAGTGATGAGAGACAAGCAGGACCCTTGGCTCCAGCAAGAGCTCAGCAAGAATAGCTCAGCGCCGCGGTTGGACCACCCAACCCAACCAAGCAGTCCGTCGCTGCCCCAAATGATGGGACACCCTGACCCCAAACAGAGTTTTCTTATCAGTCAGGGAAACACGACTGGGCTTTGGTCCTTCTCTTGATACCAATGCCCTTGAAGTCACCAGCGAATTAAAAAAAAAAAAAAAAAAAAAAACTCTGAGGGATGGAGGACGAAGTTGCACAGAAAATCCCCAATTCACCCTCCAACGATCCGACCGACCAAAACTTCGAGCCAGTCTCCAGTTACTGCCTCGGGGAAACGAGGCACGCTGCTGGGGTACAGCGTACCGACTCAGAGGTAGATGCCTCTTCTCAGAGGGAACTTGTCCCAGGACAAAAGAGATGGTCCTCGGAGAGGCAAGGCAGGCTGCAGACCGCCCAGGGAAGCCTGCCTCGGGCCAGCAGCTGGGCCTGGGAACCAAGGCTGCAGAGACAGCCGCGGACCCTGAACATCTGTAGGAAGTGACTTCAGTCCTCTCCCTTCTCCCCTCACCCACCCCTGTCCCATCCCCCGAAAGGAGTTTTAACACATTATTACCACTGAAGTCCTGAGGATTTGGTGACTCACCAGGCTCACACATGGTTCCAATGAGCCCTTGACCATTACATGGTAGGGGAGCAGGAAAAACAAATGAAAGCGGTTGTAATTCGGCAGCCAGGAGCTTAGACCTGCCAGACAAAAGGGACTGTGGGCGTGTTCCCCAATTCGTTCAGGCACCTGACATGCACAAGCTATTTTTAATCACTGGATTTATTTCTTTCCTCCCCAACCCCTCCTCCAACCTCCACCTCAGCAAATGTTTCCAAGTCAGAGCAAAACCCAAATCAATCCCAGGTGTTCAGGGAAACCCAGAGAGGCTCTTCCGTTCCAGGAGCTGCGCCAGAAAGCAGAACTGCCCCCTGGGTCCTGCAGCTACGTTTTCTTGCCCTTTTCCTTACTTAGAACAGTTCAGATCTCCCACCCCAAACATTGGGCACATGGCCTGAAAGAGGAAATATCTGAATGAATGGGCCCTGCTGGAATGGCTCCTAGTTCTGTGTTTTCTCCAGCAGCCCTGGCGAGTGAGGGTGTGTGGGAGAGTCCTCGGGGACCACTGAGAGCTCAGGAGCATCCTTCACTCGCTAGGATTCTCTACCTACCCGGCAGTGAGGATTCCATTAAATATGTGTGAAAATACCAAAGCCTAGTAGGTGTTCAATAAATTATTGGTGACTTGAACTGAAAAGTGTCTTGTAAAATAGAAAGACTAAAAAAAATATACGATTTGATTTCCCAAAGCTTAGAGAGACAGCAAGGAGAAGGAACCTGGCGATTTCCCCAGGGACGTACGACCAAGCAACTGAGAAAATGAATGTAAAAATCAGATTCTGAGATATAAATGGAAATTGATATCCCCTGAATCTGGCTGTCTGTTTTAGCAGACAGACTGACTCCTCACCTATTCTGTATCCTCCAGTCCGCTATGGGGGAAATCTTCTTTGTAGCAGTAATCATCTAGAATATGTGTTTTGCCATGACAACACCTCACAGCTCCAGGATCCAGGGGACCTAAGATGCCTTTTGGTGTTAAAAACTTCCTAAGAGTGCCAGCTTAGAGTCTATATGGCACAAAACAAAACTGTAATTTTGTGCTCAAAACTCTTTTCTTCATGTTTGGTATTTACCAGAAGCCAAGCTGCACTTTGCTCAAACCATACATACACCCTTAAATGAATGACATGCTCACAGTTTAAAAGAATGTTTTAGCTATTCAGATTAGGATTCCTGCATAGAAGGCCCGCCTCAATAGGGTACTTCAAAGAATAAAGTTCTTTAATGGTCATTCAAAGCCATTTACAGAACATATCACATGTTTCAAATCATTTTCTACACAGACAAGTTACACTTGACTCCACACCAGGCATTTTACAAGTCCTGGATGTCCCAGAACAGTGTCACTTCTTTTGTCACGGAAAACACAGAGGCAAGGTCTCTATATTACTCTGGAAGAAAACATACATTGGGTCCTTTCAGCTTCAAGGTTCGCAGAGAGCCATGGTGCATCTCACTGGTTCCCCCCATCCTTCGATTTCTGAGCCAGGGCAAACTCCTGCCCCGTCCTGCCTTCAATTAAGATACTCATGACAGGGCTTCCCTGGTGGTGCAGTGGTTGAGAGTCCGCCTGCCGATGCAGGGGACACGGGTTCGTGCCCCGGTCCGGGAGGATCCCACATGCCGCGGAGCGGCTGGGCCCGTGAGCCATGGCCGCTGAGCCTGTGCTCCGTGGCGGGAGGGGCCACAGCGGTGAGAGGCCCGTGTACCGGAAAAAAATAAATACATAAAATACTCATGACAGGGTCAGAAGGCTTTTGGCAACAACACGGCAAAGGACAACCCCACTCAAGAAGACTATGGAAAATATTTGACATCCTACATCTTGCTATCATCCCAGCTTCCGCGATTTCAGTTTACATATTGCTCTGATGCTTCACCCTCTGAGGCCCCGGAGATGCTGCTTCATCAGGCTGACCAAGGCATTTCCATGTCACTTGATTCCCACCTGTGATTTTCAGTGCTGCTTTCTGAGTAGAAGTTTACATTTTAGAAAATGTCTTCTCCCCTATTCTACTATGAGCCTGAGGACAACCAAGGGTTTAGTATTCTCTCTGTCACATAGGTGAGGGTATGAAGGCTCACAAGGGTACTTCAGTGACTGAACCAAGGTAATCAGGCCAGCTGACTGATCTTACCAGCACTCAGACCCAGAGCACCGGGCACGAAAGCCGGGTATTCCCCACCCGTACCTGTTAACAGAGTTAAAAGCAGGGGAGGCAGAAATGGACACAAAAACATTTCCTTTCATGTTTCTCCGTCATTTTCATTACAGAGAAAGGAATGACAAAGGAAGCGTGTGCACCCCTGGGACTCTCCTGGCAGACGGCAGCTGCAACACCAGAGCTTGTGGCTCCCACCCAGGACCCTGAGTCAGAGGCCCCCCCGCCCCGCGGGGCCCCCTCCGCACTTGGCCTGGGGGCAAGGCGGGCACGGAGGGGGCGTCTGAGCATTTCTAGGAAGACCGGGCTGGTCCAGGTGAAGGATGAGTTTTCTCGGTGGGCAAAGGAACAATCTGGGCAAACAGATGGAGTGGAGCCCCTTTATTTAGGCTGGAAGAGGTGGAGTTTTTCTGCACTTTTGAACTGTTTTCTCAAGGCCTGCCTCTCCCTCCCACGCAGGAAACAAACACAGAGACAGGCCTCTTCCAGTGAGGGCTCTAGTTGCTGAGGGCTGCCGGGGAGAGCAGAAGAGGGACTTAGGAGCAACGCAGGAGGAGTGGGGGCGAGCGGACAGGGAGCAGCTGGGAGAGGAGATGAGAGGCAGAGCGGGCAGTGAAGATGAGGGAGGGCGGATGGACGGCAGAGAAGGGAACACAGGGAAGGAAAGGGAAGAGCAGAGGAAGCCAATACTGGAAAAATTTAAACCAGAATAAAGGGACACATGGCAGAGTGGAAGTGGGCTGGGAAGGGCCAGCAACTTACTCCCAATTAATGATGTTCAGAAAGCAGCATTTTTCCATAAATTTTGAAAGGAAATTCTCTCTCGTCTTTCTTATTTATTTATATATTATATAAATATATTTTCAAACCAAAAAAATGGGCTGTTTTTTCCAATGGGAAAAAGCCTTGTTTGAGATGAAAGCCGGTCTTCAAAAACCCCTTGGAGGAAGCTGAAACCCCACATGTCTCGGTGCTACAGAAAGAAAAACAAAGTGGACATTCTTCCTGTGTTCTAAGGCTTTTTTATGCAGATGTGTTTTTCTTTTAATAAATAAATCTGGACAGAGAGGGCAAAAGCATACTCATAGACATTCACACAGTGCAACTGTCTGTTTTCAGCCCAGGGAAACCGCAGTGAAAAATAAGAATATCTATGTCCATTTTCCCAGTACAGAGACAAATGATCTCAAAATGCCAACCGTTTTCCAAATGCCAACCACAGGCACTGAAGCAATACGCTCTATGTGCATGATTCCCCCCCTCCCCCGCCAAGCTTCCCAGACCCACAAAGGTTTATCTGCAGAAGTAATGACAATCAGGGGTAGGGCAGGATCTGGGACAGGATGGCTACACTCCCCAGGAAGGCCTGGAGGGGTCCTTTAGTATAACTCCTCACTTAAGACGTTCAGCCACTCTCTACTTTTTGAGCCACTCAGTTTCACTTAAGCACTGCAATAATTATTTTAAAACAACTGCATACACTGAGTTAATGTCTCCCTTCTTATGAGTTCCAACCATTGGCTCCAGTGCTGTTGGCTGAAATCAAACAGTACAATTTTAATCTTTCTTCATCTCTCAGCTTTTCAATATTTTTACTCATCCCTTTGTCATCACTTCCATCCAGGTATTAAAATTCCTTGGTTCTGCAACCATTCACAATGGCCTGGTTTGGCCACGCCTCCACCCAGGGTCACCCCTGTATGTCCATGTCCCTAAAGAGCATCATGAACATTCACAGGTGAACCAGACTTCTCAGGAGACAAAGGAGAACACGGAGATGACCAGCCTACTCCCGTATTTCTATTGGTGCAGACCAACCCCGATCTTTCTAACAGCCATACTGCAAAAGCCACTCCCTCGAAGTGCTCCGCCGGACCTTCTCCATAGGCGCCGCGATTGAGCCAGCTCTGCACTTACTGACTGAGTCTCATTAACCTCATGCAGAGGCTGCGTTTATCCATACTGAACTTCACCTTGTTTGGATCCGTGTTTCCATGCGTAGAGATCTTTTTTGTATCATGAATCTGTCCTCACCCTATTAGCTTTGCACCGTTTGAAATTTTGAAGTATACTTTCTGCATCCCTCTCTAACCTGAGCCCCTGATAAAAACGTTGAAACGTCAACGACCAAGTACTGTGACCCATAACATAACACCAGAGACGAGGCATCATTCCAATACTGACACGTTAATCAAGACCCTTTGGGTTTAGCTGCTCAACCAGTTACAAATCCTCCTGCCTTTACAGTCATTGGATCCACAGGTCCACATCTTGGCCACAAATCATGGAAAGACTTGGACAAAATCTTCAGTGGAGTCTGTTGATCTACCAGTTGGGGAGCTCCAGACAAGTGCAAAGGCGGCTGAGGGAAATGGGGGAGCCGAGACTCTGATCCCTGCACAATGAAAGAGGGAAAGAGGGAGGAGAGGGGAGGGGGAAGGGGGAGGGGAGGGGGAAGGGGGAGGGGAGGGGGGAGGGGGAGGGGAGGGGAAGGGGAGGGGGAGGGGAGGGGGAGGGGAGGGGGAGGGGGAGGGGGGAGGGGGGAGGGAGAGGGAGAGAGAGAGAGAGAGCACAGAGCTTAAAGCTCTAGAGCCACAGCCACTTTGCTTCCAGAAACAATGGGCACTTAGAGAACAATGGCTGCAGACAAAGTCTTGGTCTATTTTTATCTGCCACTGTGAGTCCCAGACAGGAGGAACTGGATTTCTGCCCTGTACGCACAGCTCCAACTGGATCTGGGCTGGGAGGAAGATGAGGTCACCCAGAACACTGCCTGCTTAGAAATAGGCTCCTTTTTCACTCACAGAGTAGTTTCTTCTTAGCCTAAAGGATCTCTTTAGCCAAGTGAAGAAGTGTGCGTGCCTACTGCTAAAATACAGCCACCATGGAGAAGGGGTAGGTCCAGACTGTAACTGCTGCTCGGCCCAGCCCAGAGCAACGAAGGCAGGGGTGCACGGAAAGCCTGACCACTAGACGGAGGTCAACTCTCTTGTTCCCGAGACAACAGCCCCGTCGGTCCCGTCGGGTCTGTTAATGACACATGGTTGGAGTCCCTCTCGGAGTGTTTCTTCATGGGAACGTACCCTCCTCATTTCTTTGGTGCATAAAGAGGCTGAGGGCTGATCTTCACATGTATGTGTGCCCCACATCTCAATAAAGGCCTCTGACTCCCCTTTAGTTCATCCTCTTTGGACAGTCTCTCTATTTTCTGGAAATGCCATCTTCTGCTCTGACATAACTTTGGAGTGACAATTTCAATCCTTCCCAGCTGTGTTACTTATAGTCTTAATCCTCCTAGAGGCTTACTAACAAGGACCAGCAATGGTTGCATAAGCCTGTGATAGACACCAAACCGAAAATGAGCAGAGCCTGGGCCTGGGCTGGGGAACAGGGACCCTGGAGCAGGCCCTGCAAGCAGCCCTCCTGCCGCAGGGCTTCACTGTGAATTTCCACCGACGGCCCCGGCACTGACCGGCAACTGACAGAGTCAGTAACTGCACGCCCTGGATCCAGTCCAAGCTTACAGACTTCTGAATCCTAACTGCAATGCTGGAATCTCCTAAAGGCAAGACATCCAGGGATTCATACAGACGCCCCCCTAAGGAAAACTTTAAGCTCCCCACGCATGCCTACGAGTTCCTGCCATCAACCTCCTTGCTCCTGGAAAACCAACACTAAGTAGGTAGAAAGGAACCTGAAAAAGATCCCTTTCATCCCTTCCATTGAAATAGCTTAGGGTGTTTCACTGAGAACATCCCAGGTAATGTCACCACAGCGGGAGGGAGCTGGAGACAAGCACTTAAATGTCGTATAATTTAAAAGCTTAAGCACAGAGCAGGCAAGTGCTGCACACAGCTGGGACCGACGTAACCAGCGAGTGATTAGAAGTGACGCCCTGTGTTCCTTCCCACACTCTCTTCGCTGGCTTCAGGAGTGCAGGGATCCAGATGTTCAGGGGTCAGACCATCTGGAGGGTGGCCTGGTGAACCTGAGATACGAGGACATCTGAGACGCCACCTACAAGGCCACGACAAGCAAACACCCCTATACGCTGTTGTCCTAAGCAGATGGTGGAGACTGAAACCCAGTTGAAACATATGACCACCTAAAAGGCACCAAACTGTGAAGATCTGAGTGGGTACCTGGGCCATCCAACGTGGTCCGGGACCTCATTCAAACACTGCTTCCTTGACTTCTCCCCCACCCCCTGCTCCCAACAGGCTAAGTAAGCATCCCCTTCTTCTCCAAGGGCCCTGCTGACTCATCCCAGTGTCATTCAAGAGAACCACGTGGGAGCCACATGGCAGGAATATAGGGAGAAGGCAGAGGAACACACGTTCCCGCCCCGAAGAGACTGACATCAGAGAAGATGCAAAACTTCCCACCCATAGTATATTTGGCAAGCGCACGAGACAGCGCTTCTCTGCACCTATCACAGTCTTCAAAGACGCCTGCTAAGTGCACCAAAATGCACACCAGCTACATGCACCAAAAACCGATGCCAGTGCCCTAACGTGGAGCATCTGGAATTTACGGCATCAGGCTTTACATGTTCAACAACTCGTGAAATAAAGGCCCCACTCAGCTCGGTAAATCCAAATGTACATCCCTAACGAGGAGTCAGAAATCCCGTTGCTTTAAGGGTTTTAGGGAATAATCTGAGGCCCAGCTCAAGTTTCCCGAGCTGCTAGGGAGGTACTTGGAACCCTGAGAGACAGCTTCAAGGGATTATGGGTCCTCTCCCTAAACCATTAGGTTCCCTGCTCAACCTAGCATCTGAGGCTGCTTCCAGGTATTCCTGATCTAGAACTTTGGCCCCTCTATCTCTTCAGCTTTGGCCTTCTCCATGGCCTTGGGTAGGAGCTAGCACCTCACGCGCACCCTGCTTGCGTGTTCACACTCTCCCCTGGCTCTGTGCCGCTGTCTTGCCCTCGCTGTGGTTATCTGATGCACACAGCTTATCCTAGGCCAAAAAGGGAAAAGAGGAATTCACAGAATTTGCTATAAAGCTTTAACAAGTCCTTGGAGGGATGTTCCCCTTCCTGGCAACTCGACGTAATTACAAGATGAATGAGAGGAAGCCGCCGTAGAGATGAGGGTGGGTGAGCGCCCGCCCTGGTCAGGTGGCCCACAGGACTCCCGGTCCCGGAACACGCAGGATCAGAAGGGACTTGAGACATCACCTAGTTCAACCCCTTTCTCTTACGGATGGAGAAAACGAAGCTCAGCGAAGTGACATCACGTGGTTACTAATTAGAGACCTCTTGGCTCCATGCCAGTATTTTTTGTCCTCTGCACCACTGCTGTTTCCTTATCGTGGTGGATTGGGAGAGAGACATCTCCCTCCTGTCTTTGCTTGCTATCAAGCCCTGGTCATCACTCGAGACAAACTCTACTGCTCCCCAGGTTCGTAAGAACAGAGGAACAAGCCATCCAAAGATCTAAAAAGCATGGGATATAACGGGCCCAGGATGGGATCCGCTGCTGCTCTAGGTTATAAATTTTCAATCACGATGGCCAGGCTCTACGGTAGAAGAGCTTCCTGCCAGCAGGGATCCCAGCTGAATGCCAGGGATCATAAAGCAAGAATCTCCAACACCCAACTTCAACTGCACGAAACCACTCTGCGTAACAGGTCTAAAATTTGAGGGTGCTACTCCTATCGATCCAGAAAGAGTGAAGGCGGCAGTTAATTTCAGCGATCCAGTGACCTTCATCTAAAAAGCACTGAAAGAAGAGGAGAGCACCATCATGTCATCCACAAGGTCTGTGACGCAACCATTCCAGTCCTGCTGGAAGGGTAAAGAAGACATGGTGATAGCAATGAGGGGATACAACCAACCCCACTGACAAAGGCAGAACATAAAATCAGGGGCACTGGCCTGTAAGTTGAACCTGATGCATCTAATTAACAAGGCCATAAGTCTAACTCAAAAAGGCCAGGTCCTGGAGTAATACAAGCAGCTCCTGTTCTAACTGCAAATGCATTCAGAGTGCAGACAGCTAAGGGTTGTGCTGTGGTCTCTTGTAGCCTCCACAGGTTTTTTTTTTTTTTCTCTCCTTTCAGAATGGGGCCCCAAACAACCAGCCCGGGGCATTCTGGCAGCCCTAAGGCGACCCCAGAGTCTCGCCCACATTGGCCCAGAGCAGACAGCATCGGAGGCCTCTCCCAGGGGCAAACCCAAGAGGCTGAGAAGCCACCAGGCAGACCCCATCTCCAGATCAATGGGTCTGATAGGCCAACGGGTGGAGAGCAGAGAAGAAATGATCAATGCAAAAGGGGAGGGAGCAGAAGCCACTGTCCATCCGCAGCCTCAGGTGGGAAAGGGAAAGACCCGGTGCGGATACACAGCCCTCATCCGCTGCTGCTAAGTGGCTCTGCCTCATCAAGAAGCCATTAGGAAACTTCAGCCACCACAGCCCGAAGCTCCGGGGCTGAACAGCCCTGCAGCTAGTGAAAGGGCTCATTATCTGTGCCCAGACAGACACTAGCTTCCTACACGGCAGAGCCAAAACAAGCGAGCCCCCAGCTTCCCGGGTCTGTGGGTCCGTGCTTGGGGCATCAGGGGAGAGCAGTGGGGGCTCTCACCAGGAGACACAGCTCCACGCCCCCCTGTGCCCTGCTGGACAGCCTGACCAGCACGCCTTCACGCAAAAAGAGCTACTGCCTGCCATGGGTGGGGGGCTTCTTTCAGGGGTGGTAGAAATGTACCCAAGTCTGTTATTGGTGATGGTTGCACAACTCTGTGAATGTACGAAAACCCACTGAATTGTACTCTTTAACACGGTGAATTTTATGTTATGTGAATTATATCTCAGTTTAAAAAGCAATATATATATATATTTTTTTAAACGAGCTAATGAGCCACCTGCTATGAGCCAAGCAATGGGAACACCTCCCGGTGACTGGGAGACATGGACCCTTCCCAGAAGCACACAGACCACCTCTCCACCTCTCCAGTGATGGGCTGCCTTCCAGAAGCACTGGGGCAAGGGTGCCGACGTCTGGAGTGTAGGGGGGTGAGGAAGAAGAGGGGCCAAGGTGTCAAGGACAACTCCAGTGGCAGGTGGGTGGCATTAGCGAGAGGGAAGAGACATCGTTGTGACCTCGGCCACAGGGAAGCCTCATGAGATGCAGACAGGCCCACTCACTGGGAGGCCACGGAAACGCTGGGAGAGGTCGTTTCCAGAGGCGGATGCCTGGAGCCTACAACTTCTGGGACCACTTACAGGAGGACTGAGAGGGAGGCCACAGACCCCAAGAGACAGGCAGAGAGCATCAAGCTTGCCTCACTCCACGCCGTCCCCAGAAGAGGCTGCCCCAGGGCCCACGGAGAACACATTAGCATTTGCATATTTCGATGTTGAAGGCTTTCAGGAGAAGGAAATCTCCATCAGACCTGGCTCTTTCTGAAGGTTTCTCTCCCAGCCCTGGGGGAAAAAAAGGAAGGGCAGACAGAAAAGGGCTTCAGGCATACATACACGGGACCAGGCTCACTGGCCGTGAACCAAGAAAAGGTGCAGATGCAACACTGTGACCAAATGGGACCTTTTGGAAAGTTCTCTTCCAAGAGGGATCATGAGTTTGGGCCCCTGGAATGCCCCAGAGCAGCTCTGATTGGTTCCTCAGCCCTGACTCAGATGCAGCAGCGCTGGCTCTCCCCTCGGGTGAGTAAATAAACTGACCCAAGGTCTGGAGGGGAGGGGGCAGGCGAGAGCAGGATGGGAATCTGGAGAACCAAGTGCTGATTCTGGTGCAGGGAACAGACAGATGAGATGTCCAGTCCGTTCCA
The DNA here is from genome assembly GCF_039906515.1 of Pseudorca crassidens. NCBI lineage: Eukaryota > Metazoa > Chordata > Mammalia > Artiodactyla > Delphinidae > Pseudorca > Pseudorca crassidens. The sequence continues at coordinate 104,166,676 of NC_090304.1, forward strand.
GAGACGGGTGGTGTGGCAGAATTCAAGAAAGAATTCCCTGAGCCTTAACACACCCCTCCAGTTGGGATCCAGCCCTGCCCTGGCAGCCCGCTTGTTGCTGCTCTATAATATAGTGAATTAGTCACCGGATTAGCAAGCACATTTACACATACTGGAGCACAGCTGTTTAAAGACACAGGATCCCCTTTTCCAGGTGCCGGATTCTGGCTGTAAATCAACAACTGCAATTGGCCACAGGCAGATTCCAGAGAAGGCATCTTCAGTTGCGAAGCGCTTTAGCGGAAGTCGGCCAGTACTGCGAGGGTCTACTGGGCATTTGCTGGGGGACAGAAGGGACACGGGGTGTGGAGAAGGAAGCAAGGCCAGTGGCCTTTCTTCCGACCCGAGGCTCGTTATCTTTAGGAGGGCATCGCGTGGACTCACTGACCTGGCCCTTCCCAGCAGCAAGCTAACGTGGAGGGCAGCCTGAAGGAGGCAGCTCTACTCCAGGCCAGCTGCAGTGACAGGTCGTAGAGGTTTCCTCCTGAACCTCACATGCTTAGGTCCCTCCCAGAAGAAAAGAAGAGGACAATTAAAATAATTCTATATCCTGATAACGACAGTTTCAAGAACCGGCCCTGTTGACCTGGCCAGGGCCTGAACATGATGCTTTTAAAGTCGGACCCATGACCTGAGGCCAAGCTCAAGTTTGCTAAGTGTGCGTGAGAGGAAAAAAACACTACCACTGGCCACAGGGACCGCTCCGGCCCACTTGGTTACAGGGGTGTCGAGTGGAAAATTTTCTGTAACCAGGTTCACAGAAACCACAGTCCTAACAACCACTGAAGTAGCAACGGCGCTGTCAGCAAAGAGCCTCTGTACAGAAATGGTGGCCTACGAGACACAAGGATAACACACCATTTACGAGACCCTGTGTCAGTGGAAAAGTATCTTACAGGCATTATCTCAAATCCTTGCAAGAGCCCTGAAAGCTCTTTATGATTACCTCCGTTGTAAGGGTTACACAAGGAAGGCTTGGAGAAGTTAAATACGTTGCCGAAGGGCAAATTAGCAAGCAGAAAATTCAAACGCAGGGCTGTCTCACCTCCAAACCCTGCTCCTTCCAGGACAGGGCGGTGGCTGCAGGGAGAGCCACCATCACAACCAATGTCATGAATGAGAGGCTGTGGGATTCACAGACAAAGAGGACTTTCTACGGAGCCGCCCAAAAATGGATCCCTCCCCTGTGACTATGAGGTCTCATCTACCGAAAGGGAAGAGAATGCGTCTGTATCTTAAGATGATGCTAAGAAACCTTTGGCATAAACAGACCATCTGAGGGATATAAGAACCAAACTCCAATGACTAAAAAAGTGGACCGCATGTAGGCTCCATTAGAACAGGAATTTGAAGAAGATCCTCAGATTCCTGGCTAGTTTGTGTGGGAGGAGCCTCCTGCGTATCTTGCACCAGCCTTTGGAAATTCAAATACTAATTCCTTGGAACTGGTTTGCCCATAAAAACACTGCGAGTGTTTTCTTACAAAGCAAGGCAGTTGGGGCCCCTGGAGGCTGGACTCATCCTCCTCGGTCACCCCTCGTTGTCTGCAGCCGATGCCTGTGAGTAGCTCACGCTAACCTGACCCTGTGAGTCCGGCAGCAAGTCGCCGGGGCCCGATCTCATCTAAAACGTGAAGTTGCTGTTTCGCTCATCCAGCACCCAAAACCCTTTGGAGACACTGCAGCCAGCCTGGACTTTCAAATTTCTCCCATCAGGCCATCCATCACAGGTGAGGGCATAGAAAAGCCACAAGGCTCCCCTAAGAGAGGCCTTCAGAAATCCAGAAATAAAGAGATTTTTCTTTTTTTCTTTTTAAATCTCCAAATGAATCAGAGGCTAACTCCAGGTCCATCATGCAGACATTGATTCATTCCATGTGTGTGTTTATTTTTCTACCAACATTCCTCTTGCGTCAAGTGGCCTCAAGGCCTAGACGTGTGCCTCTGAATAGCCGCTCCCTGGAGGGTTCTCAAGAATGGGTGGAGCCCTGACTTCATTCCTCGATTTCCCAATCTGGAAAATGGAGCCAAAAGCACCAACTCTCTCTATGCATTAGTAAATTTAGGTACCTACGTTTCATTTGTCCACTTTGAATTTGAAAATGCACATGGAAACGATGGGAACTATGTTTTTGGCTTCTGCTCTATTACACAGCCCAGTGATATATATTTATAGATATACTGGATGTTTTTCTTTCTTAGCCTGAGAATAATGAGGAACCCAAAAGAGCACACTGCGCAGAAGGGCGCACCAAGAATCAAAGCCTCTGATGAGAATGTTAGCAAATCTTCTCTCCAAACAGATTCTAAGTTGGTAGGACTTTGTAATTAGAAGGATCTAAGTTTAAATTTGTGACTTGAGAGTTCTTGGGGAAATTATTGCAGCCTTTCTGAGACTCAATTTCTTATCTTCATAATGGGGGTTAAGACACCAACCTTGGTACAAACTCTCATGTACGAAAAAAGCTACAAGGAGATATAATACAACACAGGGCATATAGCCAATATTTTATAATAACTATAAATGGACTATGACCTTGAAAAATTGTGAATCACTATGTTGCACACCTATAACTTATACAATATTGTACATCAACTATACTTCAATAAAAACAATTTTTTAAATAAAATTTAAAAACATTGGAAAAAATAAAACACCGACTTCATAGGGTTGTTTAAAGAATGTGATTATTTGTGGGAAGCACTCTGCAAAGTGCCTGGCACACAGTAGGTACTCTAGAACTATTAGTTTCATTTCTCTCATGCCTCCAAACTGAAGCGCAGATATGTACAGAGGCCAAAAACAAGCACCCAGCAGTTCTGGAGAATGTTTGATTTCCATTAGGAGGTAAGGAAGGTGTAAGATTGAACTCTTGATCTGATGTGAAATCAAGGATGCATTTCCTGTACACACACACCGTTCACCCTTAGAGAGTTCCTAGGTATTCAGCATCGCCACTCTGTATCAGATCTCCCAGTAATTTAAGAACACTCCTTATATCACGGATGCCTCCAGAGTTTTCTGTAAACATGAGCTCATTAACGCTCCCACTCCCTCCAAGCAAAGGCAGCTCACTCACCAGGAACGCCCTTCTTCCAGAAGAATACGGAGCTGGCGGAGGTGACAGGTGACGCAGAGACGTGGCTAAGGTCTGGCAGCTCTAAGTGAATCATGTATCCTGATTCTCATGCCGGGCAGCAGAAGGTAAAGGATGAGCACCTATCTGGGTGGACCTGTCTGGCTACCAACACGGAAGATGCTCCAACCAGGAAAAGGGAAGGCCAAGCACACTGCAGGCCTGACCAAAACGACTCAGAAGTGGAGGCCTGAGCCCCATTTTGAAGAGGTGACACTTGGCAGCCACAGTAAGATTTGCTTTACAAGACTAAATGTTCCTGACAAGACTAAAGTTAGTGCCCACATTCAAAAATGCCAAACTTAAACCTATTCTCCATTCTGGCTGCAATCAGGTGTACCAAGCTCTACACCCAGCCCCACCTTCTCTTCCCCAATAATCCAGAAGCCCCCGAGGGCACTGCTGGCCATTCAGAATTAAACTCACTCCCAAGGAAACAGCCACATGCCAAGGGGCCACTTCTCCGTGTAACAACCTGTCATTTGGCTTTGAAACGCTCTTGCTTCCAGAATGACCAAAACAGGGGGAAGAAGGCTTATTTTTATTGCTAAGGAACAACACATTGTATTAGGGGGATAATCTAATATAACTTCACTAGACTCCAAGTGTATACGCCCGGTGCCGTAGCAAATGCCCCAAATGGAAACTCACAGGGGAAAACATCGCTCACCGAAAATGTAATTCTTGTACACCTCTCTGGCACAATTCTTTCCCACAGCATGCAGCATGAGATGCAAAGTTTTCTGGGTTTTGTTTTACTTTTTATCCTGAGGTGCTCCTCTGCCTACCTGAAGTTCCTGCTCGTCATTAAAGTGGACCTCATTTGCTAAAAAGGGTAAACTGAGGCTCAGAAGACCAAAGCAATGAGCATATATTTCAATATAAGGAAACGGGGGTTGGACAGGAATTCTTTTCAAAACTCTTTAGATTAAAAAAAAAAAAAAAAATGCATTTCTCAAAGTCCAAAGTCAGCCTACCCCAGAGGAAAACTGCGTCTTTGTCTAGAAGCCTGTGGGGTAACTCACCTTTTTCTACTTCTTGAGAAAGAACTAACCTACCATCCTACTTAAAGTTTGGCCAGCGGTTTGGCATCATGGAAAGCTGTGCAAATTTTCCAGATCCCATATGATAGAGATTTGTGCAACCCACTTGAAGCTCAATCATCAGCCCACTGTCTACAGGGGACCGACTAACTATACACAGAAAATATGCAGGGAACTCAATCTCTAGCAAAAGAGCAGAGGATGCCTCGTTAATACTTCTACCTCAGGCTAATGTTTAGTAGCCATAGTAGTAATGTGAACGCACTATGTACTCATCCAATCAAGGAAATATTTAAAATGTGTGTGGCTGAATGGAAATGTCAAGGGGTTTGGAGAATTCCAGCTTCCTGTTCTAACTCTGCCACTTACTTACCAAGTTACCTTGGGAAAGGAACTTGGCATCACAAGTGGGCATCAGTTTCCCTACCTGTAACATATTTGTGACTCAAGGGACTGTGAAGCTAAAAGGGGGAGTAAGTCCCATGTCAAACTGCGAAATGCTACCAGATCACAACCAAGTAATAAGTGAAGTGGTAAACAATAGGCACAAACAGACCTTAGTATTTCCCCAAAGTCAACAAATATCCAAATAGTTCTGAGAAGAGTGAGCTCTGGAGTGACCTGCAGCTGGGCTTGAATCTAAACTCCGCTCACCCGCTGTGTGGCCTTGGGCACATTGTTTAACCTCATGGTTTCTTCATCTGAGAGATGAGAAGAACACTTAGTTAGCTATCAGGGATAGGGGTAAAAGAATGAGGTTCTTGGCACGTTAATAAGCTGGCATCCAATAACTAACAGAAAAGAAAAAAACAAGAAAAAGGTAAAAACGAGCTGAGAGATGCCTACACAATTACGGATAGATCAACGCTGCCCTCTTATCAGTGGCAGTTATTCTTGTTTTTCCCCCAAATTGGCACGCTGATCTTAGGTCCCTGCTCCTGAAAGAAAAGGGCAACTGTGTCAGACCTTTCTCAAAACGTAGCAATAACATCCAGAACCTGATTTTCAGATAACAGCTGTGTGCAGGCGCCGTGCCTCCACTGCTGTAAATGCAGCCTTTGAAAGGCCGGCAGCCTGTGCTCACCACACCCCAGCACACACTCGCAGCAGCTTCCTGGACCCGGGGAGACCAAAGCAGGTGGGATCTCCTGGCAGCCAGCACCTCCGGGAGGGCCAGACCCCATTCCCGAGCGCCCAGCAGCCAGGGGCCCAGCCCCTGCCTTGGTACACACAAGAGGCACGGGCCTCACCAGGGTGGCTTTGAGCAGAATGCGTTCCTGCTGCAGGAGGGGCCTTTTCTGCCCAGAGCAGCGCCCTGACGAGGAGTAGCCGAGATGAAACAGGTCTGGCTCAGACCACACGCTCGGCCCGGAGGATGCAGCTGGGGCTGCTGGCTGCTTCACCTACCAGACCCCCAGCCTACATCTCCTTCCTCCAGAGCAGACCCCCCGCGCTGGAGCTCCTTTCCGCTGCAACCGTAGCAAAGGCTGATGGAAAAAGGAAGCTGTTTCATGGAGAGGGACCAAGAGGAAGGTATGACGCCTGGTCCAGCGTCACCCCAGGGACAATGTGTTTCTCCAAACGTAGGCAAGGCCTGTGACAATTCCTAATGCCTCTCCCCATGAAAGGTAATCTTCACAAATGCATTCAAAATCCTCCCAATGATGGAACTCTGATGAACAGAATATGGGGACCAGGAGAAAAATACCCCCATTCTGCCTACCTCTTGAATGACATTCCATGCCCTCTCTAAGCCTTCATTATTTTAAATGCTATCTAGATTCATACACTATCAGCGCTAAGAGAAACCTTACAGGTCATCTTCTCCAGTGAGTTTATTTAACGATGAAGAGCTGGAGGTTCAGAAAAAAGAAATGACTTGCCCAAGGTCACACAGACGAAGAGTTGCAAAGCCATGGCTAGAATCCAGGCCTCCTGGGTCTCCAGGCAATGATGGGTTCCCCAGAGTAGACACTCAGCTTAGCTTATACACAAAATGTACTCCTACTAGGCTGATAGACCTCCCCTTATTAGTCCTGAATCCTCACTGCATTCCACACATTTAATTAGTATTTCAATGATATGAGACAACCAATGCATAATGTACAGAATTAAAAAAAAAAACCTAGGTAGGGAATCTCAAGATAGATAGGAAAAAGAAAAATAAATACTAGAAGTATAGAAGTCAACACATGGAAACTCTTCCACTGAAAATGGCTTGTAGTGGATTTTCTGAAGGGTATTTGAAAATCAAACTCAACCACACACTCTCATGAATGATAAGTAACGACAGTGATTATCCCAGCACAAAACTCTAATTGCACAAAAATATCATTAATTGAGAGTAGGTATAGTACCCGGCACATAGTAGGGGTTTCTAAATATATACTTCAAAAAACCACGTATCTACAAACACTCACCAGATTAGGAACCCCCTGGCCTAACCTAGATTCTTATTTTCCATTTGTACCTTGAAAATATGTACCTGATTGATTTGTCATCTTCTCTGAGGTTTAACGCTTATTCTGATAAACTGATATAGAGGTTTTAACAACTAACAGTATGACTGGGAGGTAAAGTAATGCTACCAAAAGAAAAAACAAATCACCTCTCTCATAAGCCTTTTCAATAAGACTGCTCTGTCCTTGAAATCTCCCTACTTTCAAAGGCAAAATTCATCCTGAGATGCAAAACGCTCTCACATAGGTCCTGGTCTCACACTTCCAACTCTCTTCCCTTTCTACAATCAAGGTGTTTTTCTTCATATTTATGTAAGCCTTTCTTTCACTCCAAACTTTCAGCATTCTCCCCACGCTGTTCTCTCTATCTAAAATATTCCTCTGTTTTTAACCACATCTTCCAAATTTTTCTGAAATACCCATGGTCTCCCTGAAGCTGACCCAGGAAATTATTCTAACCTAGAACTGTTGGGAGAAAGCGCCCAACAGACACAGAAAATAGAATCATTGATCCCCATGTACTTCCACAAGTTCAAATGATGCTCCTCCTGCACTTGTACCCATGAAAGCACCTAGAGCACAAGGATTATTCCATCTGGGTTGCCCTGACCTGCCATACAGCCGTGCAGGATGTAAAGTATTCAGAAATGATTACAGAGACAAAGAGTGGAAACAGATTACCCACCTGGCCACTTGGACTAGAATTCTTACCCAAGTGCAATGTTTGGTCCATATGGGGGTTTTTCCAAAAGTCTATGAAATATCACTTAAATTCTTTGATCTTTTTTTCACTATCTCCTTTCATTCTTTCATTAGTCCTTTCATACTTTCTAACTCTTCTCCTGTCACCTCTCTTCTTTTTTTCTCTTCTTTTTTAGCCAAACGGGATGTTGCGGTTGAATCCACTATTCCATTCCCTTTCTCCCGCCCTAAAAAACTGAGGGCTTGCTGTTTTACTTTTCTTTTTGTTTTTACCCATTTTAACAGTACAAAAAAAAATTTTTTTTTGCCCCTTTTGATCCCAACGTAAAACTTCTCATCTTGGATAAACATTAAAACAAAACAAAGGAAAAATGTCATTGTCTTCACGTGTGTAATGATGGCATTTCCCCCGACTCAAAAGTTCATTTTCACACACACACACCCTACACGCAGAGAGTTTACAGTTCCTCTGCAGAACTTTGCAAAGCAAAAATCGACAGCTTAGCATAGCTCCTCAAAGCTACCGAGAGGTTTCAAATGCTTAAAGTGAACTCATTTGAGGTTGATTTTTAGTTGTTTCCCAGGTGCTGAGAAATATTATATTATGTGTCAAAAAACACATTTACAAATATAACTCATGCTTGGGGGAAACCACACTGAACTTGAATTTCTTCAAACTCTTAATTTGGTCCTTTTAGCTTACTCTGGATGGCCTAAGGAGATATCATAAAGAATATTACTGTCCCAAATCAGTGTCTAAGTAGTGTGCACCCCATTTCCAGGGACAGTCCTAGTCTATCTCTCATTGTGGTGTCATTATTAACAGCACCCATTACACTCTCAAAAGTGTCCCAGTTTGGATGGGAAATCACAAGCACACACCATCAAGATCTGAAATCCAGTACCCTAAAACTTTCCAATGCTACACTGGGTCTTAAAGCACCATCTGGGTCAGTATCTTACAATTCTGAAACCGAACGAAATGCTACAGAAAAAGGACAATGGGGAAAAGGTGATGGGGCAGTAAGAAGCCACCTTCCCAGTGCCCAGTGACAGGCCTGGCCCCAAGCAGCAGAAACTGGAAAGCACCTGAGAAATATGAAGAAGTTGGCCAAATAATCAATAAATACTTATGGCTCAAACAGCACTATTTTGAGTGCTTCTGTCAGCATGGCTCCCCGCCAGCGATACTGGATCTGCTGTAACCTACGCTACAGACCAATTTCCTTCTGGGCGTGCATAGAGACTATAAACTACCCAAGTGAAAGAAAAAGGTAACGTAGATAGGCACAGAGCTTCAAGAAAAGTAGCCAAATAGCCTGTTTCTGCAAATGTGAAAAACACCTACTGAAGTTCTGGAGAAAGAGCTCTTCAACCCAACTGAAAAAAAAAAAGCAAACTGGAGCTGTAGATACCTGACAAGGAAAAATGATAGATTTGGGGATTGTCTTCACATTCCTAACTCAGAGTTAAGAAGAGCTTAACAGCTGGAAGCAAAGGGTGGACCTAGAATACTGTGAACAGGGAGGCAAATCCCATCGGAGACTCTGTCTGAGCAGGGGGGTGGGGTCCCCACTTCATTCGGGGGCACCCAGATAAAAACATGAGGACTGTGTCGTGAATATCCAAATTCCTCTCTGGGATGACCGTGGGACCCAAGGGTATTAACTGTTTGGAAAAAATGCTCCCCGTAAGGCAGTGACAGAGGAACCAAGACCTCACCCGTGGACAAGTCGCCAGGGAGTCTGTTGGTTTCCCACTGAGCTGTGGGCCAGCGGGGTGGGGGTGGGGGGTGGGTTGGCGTGGGCAGGTCTGCAGGTAGCACCCTGGAGCTCAACTTCCCTCCTTGTGCCAGAACAGCTACACACTATGTGCCCTGACCCATGGCATGGGCTTGAAAACCCTACATTTTAGGCAGGGAAAAAGATAAAACTTATTTGCTGTGCAGACAATAAAGGCAGGTACCTCTGGCCTCCTTGCAGGAAGGAAAATTAAATTACATCTGTACTAAGAAAACAAACTGCTGCTGATCTGTGTCTCTCGTCGCCCAGATTGTGAGTGAGATACATGCAGAGCTGTGTCCGCGACGAAAGAGGTAAATCAGGCCGAATGGGGAGGCTCTGGGAAGGATGTGACCTTGGAAGTGAACACAATCACATCCTCACCTGTGAGAGAACGAACTACATCTGGAAGACATTGGAAAAGCAAGAAGCCTGGTTCTCTGCTTGGTGATCTCAGGCAAGCTGGAACCCTCAAGCATCTTCTTAAAGCAACACACCTCGACTGCCAGCCCTGGAGGGAGCTCATGGGACAGGCCCTAACCCCAAGCTCAGAGGAGTCGTGCAGGGCTGCAGGGGTCCCCTGCACCCCTCAACCCCCAAAGCACCGACCACCAGTGCCTCCTCGTTGCCCCTCTTTTGATTCCCTGAGTTTCTGTGAATAAGACGGTGCTTTACATTAGGTATAAAATGCTCGCAACACTCATCAGTTTATAAATTTCTATCAGTGCGGCCTAGAGCAAATTATGCATCTCTCAGAATATCCTCTTCCTCATCTGAACAATGGATGTACTAATTTGTGCCTGTACCCCAGAGTTAGCGGTGTGAAGTGGGAAAGAACCTGGCACGTGATGCAGGTTCAGTACGTGTTTCAGAAATATCCCTACAGCTTGGGAACGGCAGGAATCTACCTTCACTCCAAGCTCAGGGAATGCCACCACAGCCATGAGTGATTCATTCCGCAAACCAGGGACGGCTGTAATTATACTGTCGCTGTCGCCATTGTAGAGTTATCTGTGCCCTTTGCAATAGGGAGCCTCGCTTTCCTGAAAAAATCCTGACCTACACTAACCAGCTCTCGGTTTTGCAGAGATTTTGATGGAGCCCAGAGCAAGCTGGGCTCTGGGAGGTTGACCGCGGGCTGGTTTGTCTCCTAGGGGGAGGTGATCCCCCTACAGGGTGGTCTGGTCTCTTTAAGAAAGAAAAAAAGTTACACAGACAAAAAAACAGCAATACAAACCAACCAAAAATGCCAGGAATGCGAGCTCTGCCAAACAAATAAATAAATAAGATGGGAGATACTTTATAATAACTGGACATGATGCATTTCCCAACCCTGCATAACTGAAGAACTCTACATTTCCATCAACCCTGCAAATGTTCCCCGGCCCCTAGTCTTGGTGGCCTTCTGGCTCTGAGGCAGCACTGACAATCTCCATCACCCGCAGTAACTGACGGATCCCTGAGCCTGTAACTGACAGCCGGGCCCCGGAGATGCCCTGACACTCTGAGAGCTACCTGGCTCGCTGTTTGCTGCTGGGGCACAGAATGGAGTGTGAGATCTCAGTGAGGCAGGTGAAAAGGTTCTCTTTAACTTTACTCTTCTTTCCCTCTCAAATAAGCGATTAGGGGAGGTGCATAGGCAGCTGCAGCCCCTATAAAACACTTCAAGGGCCCCTAAAAATTCTACAGCCGTCGTCATTTTTGTGTTGTTATTGTGGATCAGCAGTTTTAAGATTTGCACACAGTAATAGATTTAATTCTCACATCAACCCTATGACGTAGAAGGATTATCGCACTCATTTTACAGATGCAGGAGCTGGAGCACAGAGAGAGATGAAGTAATTCGTCCAAAGTCACACAGCTAGTAGTAAGTGGCAGAACTGAGATCCAAACCCAGACAGGCTGGCTACAGAGTCCCTGCTCAGAAATGCTGGGCTCATCATCACTAATGGCGCGTGGTCCGTGGGGGTCTGGAAGCACAGTGAACAGGCGATCCTAAGAGCCCGGCAGCTCTGCCCTTCTTTCTGGTCCATACAGATGAAGATACAAAGACTGACCAAAGGCACTGGGAGAGGGACGGAGGTTCTTCCTATCTCTAAGGGCAGTACAGGTCCCCGAGGGATGGACATCCTTTCCTAGGGTAGGAGGGGGGCTGATCCTTTTTCATTCTTGTAAAAGTGCAAACAAACATAATTAGAATTCCTGATCTTCCCTGGGCATTATGCTCACCTCACCAAGAAAGTGGAGTGGGAAAGGAGAGGAAAAATTAAGCGGCTGGGGAAGGTATTTGCTTTGGCACCCAGCCTCCACCCCTTCTCAGCAAACTCCACACCAGGAGGGAACTCCATGCACACTCTATGGCTTTGCTTGTTTTAACCTATTTAAGCTCTGAGAACCTGGCAATCATGTATTACAATCAAAATGATATATCCAACTTTACACCTACAAGGAAAATTCAATGCCAATGTTATTTCCAAGTATATGGTAATTTGGCACTTAAAGCTGTCAAAACTCCTGGTGAGGTCTCAATCCAGAATCAAAGTGAATAAAGGTTCTTGATAAGGTCCTAGCCACTGAGACTGGCAAATGACCCAGGCTCCTGCTGGGACACCCACCTCCCTCTTGCCTCTCTCCAGCCCTCATATATGAGGGGAGTGGGGGAGGGAGAAATCCTGGTTTAATTATTTAAACCAGGTAAGTTCCCAAAATAGTTGTCTCCACACATAAGAAACTAAACCACCCAAAGAATCATTCTGACAAATACTTGTCACAGCTGTAGACACAAAGCCACGCTATGAGAAGTTAAACTTTAAAAATGTCCTGTATGGTCTGATGGGCAAAGCAAATCCCCACTTTGCCAGTCAGTGTCTTTTCCCATCAACAAAAGCAAGCAGCCCTGGCCGATGCTTCCTGCATCCTTGCACCTGCAAGTTCAAGTCTCAACTGAAGTTTCTCTGCTAAGCTTTACAGAGGTAACTTGCAGTATTACTCAAGGCAACTGTACACTGAGATGGTAGAAACCGGGATGCATTTCACTTGAGCTGCTGGCTCACTAGACATTCTTAGGTAAATAACTTACCTTCTCTGTGCCTCCATTCCCCTTCCTGGGGTATGGGAATAATATTCACGTATATGCTACTAAACCTCCAGGAAAAAAATGATCTCAGACTTAGTTGATAGCGCCAGAAATCAAATCTCGTTACAATGAATGGCAGAAGACTGCCTAATTTCTTTGATCAGTTGAAATTTTCTTGTATTGAAGGTTGCTGACAAAATATTTTTGCAAAAGAAGGGCACTGTAAATTTGCTTATTATAATGGGTATGACTGCAGCAGTAGGCCTCACTGTCCCCATTTTACAGATGGGAAAGCTAAGAATAGTTACTTGCTCAGGATTTATTTTTATCAATAATCAACAGAACAGTACCATATACTTAAAACCTCTAATGTTTACTAAATTACTCCCCCAAAATGCTTCCGCTGTTTACTGTGATCTAAAACATGTGTTGCTAGGGGCTCTTTTTCCTTCCCAGCATGCCAAATCCATTGTAGGCTCGTAGACTGACATATTGACACCATTTCCCAGACGACCAAATCTGTCTCTTCCCCATAAACACACATATAAACAAGCCATACTTAAGGAAAGGACCTATTGGTTGAGATCTATCTTTGCTGGGAACTATCCTTTCACTTCCTCTATAAATGGTCTGAATCAATTGTGACTAACAGAATTTATTCTGGCTGCCTTGAACTCCCCAAAACCACCATCACAGCAGCATCATTTCTGAACTGTAGCTCTATGTACCCGAAATGTCTCCGAGGTGCCAGTTCATCTCAGCATCCTTGTGACAACAAACAGCCTTAGTCTTCCTGCACCTCCCAGGGAGCAACCCTGGGCTTGAGTGTTAGGGGGTCTAAGAGGAGAAGACACCAGCCACTACCATGTCTTTATTAAGATTTCTGCAGGATCTCCAAATGACAAAACGTCAGCTTGGCTTGTGTTGAAAGTTTAAGCAGATTCAGAAAGGGTTAAAATAAGCAACTAATTATGGCGGAGGCAAAGAAGTCTTAAACATGGGGAGCCGCTGAACTTACTGATAATCCAATACAACAGAGAAGCACATTACTGCGATTAATTTTTTTCCAAAAAGCACCACCTTCTCCCTACATGTTTCTATATACCTTTACCTCCAAAATAACGAATCTCTTAAGGATAGCTGGCAGTTCCCTATCCTATAAGAAAGCATCTTTTCTTCTCCAATTGCATTTATTCCAGAAATTCTGGAGCTCCAGCATCCATTAAACTGCTTAGCACCAAAAACTGTGTCTAAGACAAAATGAAATTTCTGTCCTACCCCTTTCCTTTTCAAATCCTACAAATCCGAGAGTTGGATAACACACCAGTCAAAGACCCAAAGTCACGTTTGGTGTTGGGAGGTTCTCCCTCTTCTAACAGATCTTTGGTACCAAGGGACAAATTTACGGCAGATTAGAAAGATGGATAAAGTGAGTAACCCGCATGAACAGAATCGGGATGTTTCCTGCAGTTAAGATGATCATTTCAGCTCAGCTCCCATCTCCCTATCCTCAACCCAGAAAAGAGAAGCTAGATAGCAAAGGGACATGTGACAGGGGAGCTCAGGAAGGCAAGATATTTGAAAATGTGCATGAAGGCCAGCCAGTTAGACACCGTTTGGGCTCTTACTACCCAAGGCCCTCCATCCGGCTCCAGTTCTGGGGCATGACTGCAGGGTCAGGGGATGATGTCCTCGGCGGCAGTGTCCACCCCCCTAACGTTAAGGAATAAGGCCAGAGGGTTCCCGCTCATTTGGAAAAATAAAAAAGCAGGAATGGGAGTGCTGGCCATTCTAAAAGCTTTTTCCCATTACTCACAAAAACACAGCTGTGAAAATAAATACCACCCCCCAAACAAGGGTCTCGGGCCACCAACGTCCTCTTCTTCCTCTCTACCTCTCTCCAGCTGCCACCAGCATCGCCTGCTCAGGCAGAAGCTCTGGCAGAAACGCACCACTGCCTGTAAGGGAAGAGCGAAGGGGGTAGAAGCGGAGGGGACCCCGGCCTCTGGCCGAGAGCTGGAGTGGGGGCTTCGGCAGTCACCACTCACCCGGGGATGGGAAAAGCTCCAGATCCACTTTTTCCGTCTTGATGATTGTGAGAGTCGGTTTGAGATCGACGGCCGCCTTCATGGTGCCAGGAGTGGGGGGACAGACGGGACTAGAGCAAGTTTGCTGTTATTCTTGTTGTTTCTCTTTTTAATGGGGATAAGTAACAAGGGACAGGGGACGGGGGTATCGGACCTTCTTCCCTAAAATCTCAAATTCCCGCTGACTTTCCCCGGCGCCCAGAAGGTGAGCGGCCGGAACTCTCTCCCGGGTAGTTGGCACTTTGCGGGAAAGTGCGCGCGCCGGGTGCCCGCCTCGCCTGCGCCCCGCCGGCTACCTCCTAGTCCTGGCCCGGCTCCCTCCTCTCCGCGGGCAGCCGCCTGCGCTCGCCCTCGCCCTCGCTCTCCGGAGCCGACTCCCTCCCTCGCCCGCGCGCTCTCCCCTCCTCTTTGGGGCGTTACTCGAGGCGCCGAGCCCTGGCCGCGGGTCTGCGCGCCCGGCCCCCTCCCCCAGGGTCTCCGCGGGGGGGCCGGGAGGGACGAGGGGCGGGGCGGCGAGGGGCGGGCACGGCCGGGGGCGGGGCCCTGGACCCGCGGCCAATCGCCGGCGGCGGTCCAAACCGAAAGGAAGGCTGGGCGGAGCTCGGCGTCCGCCGCGCCCTCTGCCCCCCGGGCACTGCAGCCGGGCCGCAGAGAAACCGCACGCGGAGCCAGCGGGTGCCCAGGCCGCTCCGGCCCTTCGGGAAAGTCCGTCAGATTCTCCACGCATTCTTGAGGACTTGGTCACCCGCTCCCGCCCCGTCCCGGGAGCGGCATAGTTCTTCAAGTGCGTGTCTATCATTCATTCACAAAGACTGACACACAGGACGTGAGGCAGCGACTGGAGGGGCCTGCGTGCGAGCAAGCGCAGGGGGCTCTGAGCCAGTGTCCTCAAAGGGCTCTGGGAATATTGGACTCCAGCCGATTATGAGTCAGGGATCGGCACTGGAGTGCTGCAGGAGCCTTCGAATTTTCAAGGGCCAACAAGTGTCATCGTTAAGAAATTAGTTAAAAATGACCTGCCCTTGATAAGGATGGAGCCCAAGGCAGCCTTCTGGAGACCCAAAACAAAGGCCCAACGTCGTCTTTATTACTGGGAGAGTCAGGAACAGGGCCCCCAAACTAGCATCCACTCCTGGGCTTCCTTAAGCTTCCAGTTTCCCTACAGCAGTGGTTGGGTGGTAGGGAGAACTATTATTCTGTTCCTCTAATTATGTCACCATTGGCCAAAAGTTTTGTCTTTCCTTTCACAGATCCTCCTCTACTAGATAAAACTGACAACCCTCCTAGCACCACCATCAAAAATGGGATGCACAAGCTCTGTGGTTTCGAATTTCTGGAGTACGTCATTCGCAGCCATGACAGAATCCCAGTACACAGACCCCTTTTCCATTTGGGAAGCCCAGACACTTCAGACACTATAACATGATCCTGCATAATTAATGGTTTGCCACTGGCACACTGGTTATCATAAATGGAGAGAGTTGGTCTGAATTAATAAATCAAGCATTAGACATAGAGGTGCAACCCTAGACCCATACGTATAGCTGGAGCCAGGCACTGATAGCTATCTCTGATGAACTAAAAGATTAAACATAAATCTTTCTGGGGCTTCCCTGGTGGCGCAGTGGTTAAGAATCGCCTGCCAATGCAGGGGACACGGGTTCGAGCCCTGGTCCGGGAAGATCCCACATGCTGCTGAGCAACTAAGCCCGTGCGGCACAACTACTGAGCCTGCGCTCTACAGCCCGCGAGCCACGACTACTGAGCCCGCGTGCCACAACTACTGAAGCCCACACGCCTAGAGTCCGTGCTCCGCAACAAGAGAAGCCATCACGATGAGAAGCCCGTGCACCGCGATGAAGAGTAGCCCCTGCTCGCCACAACCAGAGAAAAGCCCGCGCGCAGCAACGAAGACCCAATGCAGCCAAAAATAAAAGAAATAAAATTTTTTAAAAAACATAAATCTTTCTGAACAACCTCAGAGAAAGCTATTTTTAATACTGTTTCCTGATTTCTAAGCAAATGTTCAGCTCCCACCACTTGGCTGTAACTGTAACCTCAAGCTCTGATAAGTTTTAACACACCTGCTTACCTTCATCTAATTCCAGTTCTGTCCCCTTGAAGTATTAGTAACTTACAGGTTTCCCACAGCCAAGGAGGGGAGGAGCCAAGAATAGGAGATAAATAAATCTCAAATCTCAGGCTCCTGGTTCAAACTGCAGATTATGCTAGTCTTCCAGTGACCAGAGGGAAGTATTTGTATGTGATAATCCTAATTGTCGAAGGAATGTTGTCATCCAGCTGTGTTTCCAAAAGGTATCAGAAAACAGTGCTGGCCCCCAGATGACAAGAACAGACCCGTCTGATCCTGGGAAAAGCTGAGGGAAACAACGCATGAATGAATTGTGCATTTACACATTCAAATGAGCAGCAAAGGAAAGGATCTTGAACCAATCCTGCCTTACCCGCTGTGAATACATCAGCAAAAGAACTGTGCAAATCAGGAGTTGCTTTGCGGAGTTTTGTTTTATTGATGTTATGTTAAGGAGATGCTGGTATTTTTTTTTTAATCCAGGTGTGACTGCTCTATTTCAAACGCAGCTTCCTCAGAGCAAGTCCTGTCTCTCTCCCTCAGTCGGTTTCTCAGCTTTCTTTCCCAGGCTAGCCTAAACACGGCTGCTACCTCCCTCACCCCCAAACTAGACACTAAAAGAGCCCGCCATGATGAATCCGAAAACACTGTCCACTTCAGCAATGGGGGAATTTATTCCTTCAGTTCTTCAAGGATGACAGCTCAACTTGTCAATCATCCTTTCTAACCCCGTCCTGAAGCACAGAAGTTTGAAAGGTTTGACTGTGCAAATCAGGGAGTGGGGTTTGGAAGATAGCCAGAGGCCACCACAGACTTCCAAGAAAGTTACTCCTGCAGGAGGCCAATTGTGAGTATTGATGTTATCAGAAGTTATGCATCTAACCTCGGATCTGGTGGAAACAAGGAGCACTTAATATGGACAAGTGAAAGTATTTTTACATATTTGGGATATTAATGATCTGATCAGGCCTGCAATGATCCCACTTGATTAATCTGATCAATTTTGATTTTGATCAACTCAATTTTTATTCTTTCTAGGACACAAGTAGGTTTTTCTAAATGTTCCTGTGAACTTTAGATGATATTTCTATCTTAACCGTATCCTAAAAAACAGTGCCTTGCCTGGTGCCTGACACACTGCAGATGCTCAATCAATATGTGTTGAATAGTGAGCTATCACCTTCCCGGTCACTAGGGGCTTTTACTTTGCCACCATGGCTTTCCAATTCAAAGGTTAAGTGAGTTTAATATGCTAGCGCTTGTGAAAATGAGCTAAACGATGTCAGCCACTCTGCCTCTAGGTCTGGCCTTGGCCGACCAGAAGCTCTGTTCCCCAGCACTCCTGTCCACTGGGTTTCATTTGCGCCTCAGTTTCCCCACTAACAAGACAAGATCAGAGGAGCTTTGCCTTCCATCCCCTTGGGCAAGTTGTTTCAAGACTATATCTAATTTTTAAGGCACTCAAGAAAAATCAACCAAGGGACAACTTTTTGTTTTTGCCGGTAATGCAGCAGTCTGCTCCTCCGGTACTTGGGAGAAACCAGAATTGTATTTTCAAATATTCCCAAAACTTGGGAATCACACCCAGCAAGGGCTGAAATTCCTTAAACTAGAAGCCTCATGTCAAAGAGGTTAAAATAAAGCCAGCAGGAGTTGAGGGACAGGGGTGTGAAGTTAGACGTTAATGACATCAAGAAAACAGTCACATTTTTTATAAGAATTCCCTCAAAAACATAGAGTATGTAAAAAACATAAACTTTCCCTTTTATGCTCCTCCCTCAACTCCCGCTCCAACCTCAATTAAAAAGAAATATAAAAATACACCTAATTATAAACAACCCTGAAAGACAGACTCTCCTCCTCCAGAAGCGTGCTAGAAGAAGTTACTTTTCTATTTCCCACATCTTGACCGTCAACAAACCGAAGAATCTGAGTTTTGAGCTAAACTATGCTTTATTAGAGGTAGGTGCAAAAACACTCAGACCACTAACGGCTGATCCAGAGCAAGTTTATGACTCACAGATGTTGATTTACTGGCTTAAATGTAAGATTGAAAAGAAAAGAAAAAAAAAAAGTCCTCGATTAACAACCTGCCCGTTTTGCATTTGTGGTTGTTTTTCTCTGAGAAAAAAAGCAGCAGTCCCCCATCACACACAGAAACAGGCTCCTAAAGCTTAGCTCTAAAGCAAGTGGCTTCTGTGTGATAAGTTGAGTCACTGAAAAGCACCCTGGGGGGAGAAAGATGCCTGGGGCTTAGATATCTACCTAAGTTATAGAGCTGCCATAAAATGGAAAATTGGAGAAAATGAAAAGAACTCTCTTAATTAAACTCTGATGCCAAAAGGCCTTAGGGTCAGTTCAGGAACCCAAGTGGGGGATCGGCGACTGCAGGCTGGCTCTGTGACCTCACCAAAGCCACTTAACCTTTTTGTGTCACAACCTCATCTCTGTTTCAGGGAATAAAATCACCCCTGGCTCTCCCGACCGTGTAATACAGACTCATTAACTATTGTTTAGAAGGTACAATAAACAATGAGCGATAAGTAAGGAGGGAAGCCAGGGAGGAGAGGGAGGGTGGGCGGGGAGAGGGGAGGACCGGGGCCCGTTTGCCCTGGGAAAGTTCTCCAGGATAAAACCAAGATGAACGTGAGTAACGTAGGCTCTGGAATAAGGCTCAGATTCAAATTCCAGCTCTACCCACTAGGCAGCTGAATTACTACGCAGAAGTCATTTAAACAATCCTGAACCTCAGTCCCTCTCTGCTTAAAGTAGGGTCCTTTGGAGGATTAAATGAGATAGTACATGGAAAGCATTTAGCAGTGTCTAGGTCAGAAGAGGAGCTCAAAGTTAAATCACTGTTACTGCTATTAAGAGCCAGTAGACCATAGGCTGTAGGAGGAACCACATAAAAATCTTCTGCATGGTCAGCCCCTTTCCAGAGTAACATGGACCCCCTATTCACCTGAACTGTCTTATGGAGAGGTAAGGAGAACGATCATATCTAATTGAAAAAGATCTCTCCAAGCCCCTCCCCTCAGTTCCTGATTTGGGAACCTGCCCAGCTTCGGCCTCAGTTGAGAAATTCTAGCACTACCTGGTTAGGAGAGAAAACTGCAGACTTGTATTTAAGAGTCACCGAAAAGTTGTATTTCAAATTCAGAAGGAAGATCACATTCGTGGCGACAAAACCTTAGGTCTTGGCTTTGTCACATGTTAGAGTGAGATGGAGACTCCTAGAGATAGTCAAGGTCAGCCCTCTTATTTCCAGAGGAAAACAATGACTGTGAGAGAGTAAGTCATTCTGCCCAAGGCCACACAGCCTGAAAAAGACAGTGTCAGTTCTAGAATGGGATCCCCTGATCCTCTCTCCGGGCATCTCCTTGGGTTTACAGATACCACACTGCAGGGGAAGTCACTGCAGTTCAGCTTGGTCTGTTCCCAGACACTCTTGAGAAAGGAAGCAGGATACAGTGCACACAGGAACAGATAGATGATCAGCCTCAATTTCTAGAAATCTAACAGTCTCCTCTGCCCTGGACGTGTTGTCTTTGGGCAAGCACGCTGCAGGGTAACCACACTAGCATTCCCTGTGGGTGACAGCTTGGCATGGGCTGTGAGGAGAGAAAGGGTCTGGGCTGGCTTTATTGCTGTCTGCAGTTTCTTTAGACTGTAATTATGAACCATTCAGCTGCATCTGCAGCTCCAGCAATGTGGGATGGATGGGCCTCGTCCACAGACCAAGCGACATTTGAAAATCCACCAGTTCAGATGGCACGTATTCCTCTTGAAGCAGCTCAGGCTCTGCCCACACAGAAGGAGGTGAGGGGCTGCCGATCAAGGCTGCAGGGTACGGGGGCTCCCTCCACACCATGGTCAGCTGGCTTCCTTGAAGCGAACGGAGCACATTTCCCAGGATTTTTTGCTCCCTCCTGGGCCTGGGTCGTGCAGAATGCAGGCTACCCTGGAGCCTCTGGGATCATGTAGTATGAATTCCAATGTAAGTTGTCCTAAATTGGCCTCTGGAGGAGGTAGAGGGACGATGGCATTAGCACAAATGGCAGGAGACCCAATATTCTTTAATAACAGGGTGGAAGCAGAGAACCAGGCTCCTGGCAGGGAGCTCCGAACCCCAGGAGGACAGGATCCCGGCTCCTTCCCCACACGGCAGGTGGTTTCTTCTGGTGGAAGGCTAAGGCCTTCCTCTGATCTTACCCTGCTTTTCTCTTGGGTTACAAAGACAACATCAGATTTCAAGACAGATGTTCTTTGCAGTTGTGGTCTAAATCTTAAGATAATTTTATTGTGGAATCTTCCCCTTTCTTTTCCCCCTTTCATTTTGAAATGCCAAGTCCATTGCCCCAAAGGAGTGGCATTTACCACCCTAGAGATGAAGGAGCAGGGATGGGGTGGAGAGTTTCTCCATCCAGTTCTAGATGCTGGAAGTTAGGCAGAGGAAGCAGATTGTACTAGAAGAATAGCTCTAAGAGAAAAAGGAAAGATAGTACAGGAGGAAGCAGTAGAGGGGAACTTTGCTGAGAACAGTGGAAGGATGGGTGGTGAGGGGGGACACGACAAGGCAGAGTCACCAGGGATTCTATGTCCTTGTCATTCTGGGACTTAAATCTCCAAGATTCCAAAATGAAACTGAGGCCTGGGCATGGATCCAGTACCTTCACAGAGTCGATTTCTTTGACTTGCGTGGCCAACAGTCAAGGGATGACAGTCAAACAAGTCAATAGGAGGTCCTCAAGCTGGAAGAGTTGCAAAGGATTCAGAGCAGAATGGAAGTGAAAGGAGGTGACCACAGAAGATGCAAGGGAAGGTCAAGCTGAAAATCTACACCAAACACAGAGGGTATTTCTCAGTATTTCCCCAACATGGACATTTTCTGTATGCAAAGAATTTTCCTCCCCACACCCACAAGGTGCCCCTTTCTGCCCAACAGCCCAAGCACACCCCAAGGGAGTATTTGAATAAGCACGTCCACCTCCTACACTCCCTCAAGACAGTGATTAGTTTCTGTCATCACCTCCAGTGCTCAGCTCAAAACAGTATGAACTCAATAAATTATGCTGTTTATTTACTTAATGAACAGATAACTTCCTAAAATTCCAAATACAGATCTTGAACTCAAATATCAGTCTTTTTTTTTTTTTTTTTTTTTTTTGGTGTAATGTGAGACTCAAAGTTGCCCAAAGTTTAAGACTAAAGAGATAACCGGTGACTCTTTTCCAACTGGAAAGGTCTTTATAAAGTTTTACTCTGCTGTTCTCATCACCTGCCTCTCATGCCCTTAAAGGAAAATGTTGTTAAGGTCACCGTATTCATTTTGTTTTTCATCTGAGTGTAAACAGGTATAGCTGTTTGTGGAAAATGGCATTTGGCTTTACCACCAAGTAAACCAGTCATTTTGTCATCAGTCTGAACTTTTATGCATCATATTGTCAGAAGAAGGCTTCAGGAATTTCTGAACTTTAACTTGAATCTTTTGTTTCACTGATTATCATAAAGGGAAGGTGTAGAATAGCTATATCCATTGTTCGTAAGATAAGAGAATACATGAAATGAACCCAATTTTCTCCATCTTTGTGAGAAAGAATAGTTAGACACTTTATAGGGAGTCCAGTGCCTGTTACAAATCCCCTCCACCTTCTCCAATTTACTATAACTTGTCAGGTCCCCAGAAGCAATGCTTTTTTTTTTAATTGTTTGGCCATGCTATAGGCATCCTCTCCAGTGAGAAAGGGGATATGTTGAGAGATGATGGGAAAGGGGAGGGGAGGGAAACTCAAATGAGCTGCTACTACCTAGCAGGTGGCAAAAGACACTCAAAGAAGGCCTAACCTCTCTGGCTGGCTGGACCATAGCAGATGACACCTCTCTGCACTTAATTTGTTATATCTGCTGATGCATAATGGAAATGTTGCAAGGGAAACGCAGGCTGATTTTAAACCATGGAAACCAAGGAAGTAATGTGTTTGGTTAGGGTCCACCATTGCCACTAAGCTGTGAAGAGAATTAGAGACACACATCATTTTACGTCACTTTCTCTGAGCTAGTTACACATAATCGACCCCCAAAAAAATGAAATGTGAGAACACACTGAGAACATCTTACTAGCCAAGAAAATTAACATACTTTGAAGCTGTCATCTACAAATATCTCACTCAGACATCTACCCCTCCCTGGCCCTCAGCATCCTCCAGTGCACAACATCACTGCCTCATAATGAATTTATACGAATTCTCCGTTTGTTGATGCTAAATCCAGTAACAGAGGAAGTGGGATGCAGAGCACTTTTTAAAGCCCTTTGCTGTTTCTAATCTCTTTCTGTATGTGTACTGTCCCGAAAACAAATGTGCACAGAATCTAAGTTTCATAAATATGCAGGAACATAAATCCTTAAAAACAACTCTGGGTGTCCTGAGTAATTATTCATATTTAGAATGTACTGAGCCCCAAATATGCCACTGACAGAACAACAGTTGAAAAACAATCTCAAGAAGGGATATGTCAACTTCTCCGGGATTACAGCTCCCATTGAATTCTCTGTTCTCCAGGGCCAAAGAGATGAAGCCGTCTTTAATTTACAAGAAGACAGCTGGGCTCACTAGGCACATTGCATCACCCCTTATGAAGGTGTCGGAATGTAGCGGATGGCGGAAGAGACCCCAGCTCCCATCTCATCTATCTGGATTGGCTCCTGTACAACGAAAACCTTTCTCCCTTCACACTGGTGAAGAGGAGAGAAGCAAATCCAGCATATGTGACGTGCAAGAAGGCGCCATGTAATCAGTCGGGGCCGGGGGAAGTCCTTTCAAGCCTTGAGGGCTCGAGATGATGGGTAATGATAGGTAAGGTGGAGAAGGAAGAAAACAGAGAAGTTATTTCTTAATGGAAATGTATTTCATCAGATTGATCAGAAACATGTGTTTTCCCCAGACAGGGAGACCATCTTGAAAGACTTCATCACACAAAGGCCTTGGGTGGAAGGAAGCACCACCAGGGACCCGCTGGGGAGGGGAGGGGAGGGGAGGAGAGGAGGAAGGAGGAAGGTCCAGCTGCTTGGGGAGCTGGCAGCAGAGTGTGGGAGGGCTAACGGCAAGGGCCTCTCTTGTGGCAGGTTCCCAGGAGAGGTCCCTTTCCAGGAATTAAAAATTCTAAATAATGTTCAGAATTTTGAAAAATCAAAAAGATCATGGACTTTTCTTTCAGGGAACTCCACAACCTTGAAAGAGACCAGATGGATGGCAACCACCATTCCAGATCCAGGAAAGGCCCAGCAGCCACATATACTCCCCATTTTTACTGAGCTAACATTTTCTCTCCCGGAGAGTATTTTTTTAATTGAATGGAATGGAACTGAGGTGTGGAGATAAGGAGACAATTCCAAATAAATGTCCCTGCTTCCAAGGAGCCCATTTTTTTGCCAGATCAACTATCAGGCTTTGGTTTCCTAACTACAAGGAATGCCCTTAAACTCTAAAAGAACTGAGGAGGCAGTGGGGTAGAGCGGTTAAGAGCACAAGCTTTGGCTGCAGGTGGACAAGAGTTTGAGTCAGCTTGGCCCCTCTCCAGCTGTCGGTCCCTTGGCCTCAGAAAGCCTCAGTTTCTTCATCTGTAAAATGGAGCTGATCATGGTGCCCAGCTCACAGAGCTGATTTGAGGTTGGAATGAATTTGTGCCACGCCATTTGCACTATGTCTAACGCAGAATGAGCACGCGACACCGCTTCGCCGCTTTTAATAATTTTAAAAATCGGAATCGTGACTTTGGATATGGCGACCATAAACTTCTCATGGAAGTTAATCCAAGCTGTGGTAGATAGTGTTCTCACCAAGAGATGAGGACACGGTGGTCCCATGAAAGTCATGACATAATAATAAAGAGAGTTTTAAGTCTGAGTATGTAAATTATACAGATCCGGACACAAGGCCCCTTGGATGAAAGGGAGTTGATACACATTCTATAGACATGAAATATGATTATGGAAGTTCTAGACATATGGCCACAGCTACATCACACACTAGCAGGGCAGAGAGGAAGATACACCCTCTAGGACTCCTTCCAATACTGGGTTCTCCCCACTCTGGGTTGTATGTTTGATACCCATTCAATGATTTCATACAAACTGAGCAAAATAAGATCCCAAGCAAACGGCCTCACCATTTGGCTTCCGAGCCGATCACTAACTTAGCAGAATCTTACACACACTGTCCAGTACTTACCTTGTATCTTGCTGCCTGAAGCGTTCCCCAAACTAGCACCTCACCGCCCCCCATCCACACACCATTGCAGTCACTTCACAGAAGTCTTTTCTTACGTTATCCCCTCTGTTTCTGACAGCTAGAAGTTTCCTAACAACTTAACTTGTGCTGTAAACCTGAACCTCTAACCATCTCTAATTGTGCTGTACCCATACCTTTTTAGCTACGGGATTCTGGGCCCATGTAGCAGCCCCTCTCTGAGCTTGGATGTGCCTCCTGGCCTTCAGATGAAGTGTTTTACTTGCTGTGTCACTACCTGTGCCGACCAGTTGAACCCTAAGGGAAGATAGCCCACCTGCCCCTCAGCAACACAGATTTTGCTGTTCAGGGGCATCCGCTACATAATTCATACTCTGGCATCACCAATGCCTGGCATCTGGCCATGAAGACTGGCAGCATGGAACTCACAGACTCTCCTTGCGAGTTGCCTGCTCCATTTGGCAAGATGAATGCCATATCACTGGGAAAGTGGACTTAATTGGATTTCTGAAAGTGTTTAGTTAAGTCACCCCACCTCAGCTCCAAGTTGATTAAAGGATGGCTTTGCCCTTTCCAACAAACATAGCAAATAAGTGATGGGGAAATACTCTAAGATGTACATGGCTGGGTCCTCTTACTCTCTCTCTCTCTCTCTCTCTTTTTTTCCTAGTGACTTTGGGGAGGTTTGGGCACAGATCCTGCATACACAATACTGTTCTTGTTCTTCTTTTCTCTACAGGGCAGCCTTGAATAGCTCTGTCTAAAATTATAAGCAGGGGCAGCCCTGGGCTCCAAGAGATCAGAGCCCTCATGCTGGGCCGGAACAAAGACCCTGCTTTTTCCCAACAATTAGCCCTGCAAAAAAGGACATCTATCTGCCTCTATTAAAACCACCACGTGCCTTCAAGTCAGCCCATTGTAAAGCTAATTAAATAACACGCCTCTCTCCCCATGCAGGTCTCCTGATTAGCTTTCCTCCATCCAGAACCTCTGCAAAGCGCCTAGAGATAGACAAGCTAACGTTCCACTTCTCCTACTGTTCCCCCATCACAGAACGCTGGCCTTTGAAAAGCCACCGCATCAGCATTGCCGGGTTTGTTCAGGCTCCACATTCATCCAGAGCTCAGGCTTAAGTTATACTCGGCTTAAAGAAAGAGACAAATTTTTTTTTTTTTTTTTTTTTTTTGTGGTACGCGGGCCTCTCACTGTTGGCAGCCCCTCCCGTTGCGGAGCACAGGCTCCGGACGCGCAGGCCCAGCAGCCATGGCTCACGGGCCCAGCCGCTCCGCGGCATGTGGGATCCTCCCGGACCGGGGCACGAACCCGTGTCCCCTGCATCGGCAGGCGGACTCTCAACCACTGCGCCACCAGGGAAGCCCAAGAGACAAATTTTATATTATTTTGAAAATAAGGGACTTCCCCGGCAGTCCAGTGGTTAAGACTCCGCACTTCCACTTCCATTTCAGGGGGCTCAGGTTCAGTCCCTGGGTCGGGGAACTAAGATCCCACACGCCCCGCGGCACAGCCAAAAATAAATAAATAGATAAATAGATGATTTGTGAACGCAACACTTCTGTCACAATGCAAAACCTTTGGTGGGAATCCACCCACGTTGCAGTCTGGAAGCGCTACCCCAGCAGTGGAGCGTTTCCGAAGGACTTTCCATGGAAGTCGAGGAGCCTCGGGGAATGCAGCCAAGACATCCGCCCAGACCTGCGTGAAACAGAAGCGCAAGCTTCTCAGAAGGACACTGTATAGGAAAGCAGAGATATGAGAGAACATCTCAACCCTTTTTTTTTTTTTACCGTGATGTAGAAATAACAAATTCCTTCAAAGACTCTGGAGTGCTAACCAGATGAAATCCAAGCATGGGGCAAATGGCCCAAATGGGCCCCCGCCCACCTCTCGGACCGGTTTCACCTTCTTCCCCTGCTCTCCAACAGTCCTGGACTTGTTGGCATCCTTGAACATGGCCTAGTGTTTCACCGTTTTGTGTACTTTTACAGGCCTTTCCCCTTCTGGAAAGCCCTGGTCCACCCATCCCACTCATCCCTCAGGAAGCAGCAGCCAACATCACATCTACCCTGCCCACCCTACCCCCACCCCCCTGCAGGTCTCCTGGGTCTTTGGGATAAAATCAGGCACTTCCTCCTTTGCACTCTCACAACAAACTGACTTCAAGTCAGTGCCCATGGACTTCTGACTGAGCACTTAACTACCTGGCTTAAAATAATCTCAGCCCTTCAAGGTCAGGAGTCATACTCTACTCAAATTTTAATTTCCAGCTTAAGACACAGTGACTTGGACATGGTGACATAGTAAATGCTTAATAAATGTTGAAAGAATAGATAACTGAATAAATGAATGAAATCATGAAGAAATGGAGGAGTGACTAAAACAACCATTTGATATTAAAAGTGATCTGAGGGACTTCCCTGGTGGCACAGTGGTTATGACTCACGCGCCCAATGCAAGGGGCCCGGGTTCCATCCCTGGTCAGGGGACTAGATCCCACATGCATGCCGCAACCAAGAGTTCACGTGCAGTAACTAAGGAGGCTGTGAGCCACAACTAAGGAGCACACCTGCCGTAACTAAGAACCAGCACGACCAAATAAATAAATGAAATATATTTATTTTGAAGTGACCTGAGACGGTAAAATCAGGCCCACCTCCAGCTTCACTGTAGATGGTCCTGCGTGTTTAGAAAAGGGCATTATTACCTTATGACATGGTTCTCCCCATTTGAAATTGTCCAATCTCATACACACACATACACACTTTTCAGACACAAAAAAATTTTTAATAATAAAATGAAAGGAGACCAGCCCTTTTCTAAATCTGTTTAATAGTTCTAGAGCTTAACTTTTCAAATCAACTCCAGTCTTTGAGGTTTGTAGCTCATTTAATCATCAAACCATACCAACCTTTCCTTCTAAGTGTTTTTAAGAAGAGTCACCAATCTTCTCAAATGTCCTATACAGATGAATGGATGGCTAAATTATAAAGTAATCCCATATACAATTTAAGTTTCCCACGTAATACTCATGGACCTCAAAATTAGCAGAAAAAAAAAATTAAAGCGCTTGGCAAAACAGATTTTGAACTCTGCCAAATCCACAAACATTTAAAAACAGCCAAAGTCACTGGATGATTCCCATCCCTAAAACATAAAGCCTTACAGTTACGCCCTGATGGTTCTTGTATAAATTCACTGCCATGCACAGTGCCATTTGGGGTCAATTTTTCCCTTGTTATTTTACCATCACAACCTCAACATTTAGGAAGATGCGTTTTTCTAATATTTGAGGGTACCTTCTATATAGAGAGAGAAAGCAAGGGGATAAAGACACAGAGAAAGATTCCATGATCTTACAGCAATGAGTAATCACATCAGCGAGTACAGAACCTCCAACCTAAGACCAAGGGAGAAAACACCGCCATTCCTTTGGCAGCAACTCTGTTCTGGCAAGCCTCCTACTTGCTAAAGTGGAATGCCCACTTTATAATGATCATAATGGATTGAAAGTTGTAAAATTAGATTCTGACTGGCAATAAGCTCTTTATTACTTGCCTTTACCGCAGTGCACCTCCATCCTCAGGTCTTGCCTTACGGAAGACTCATCCAAGACCTCTAAGATCTGTATAAAGTAGGATAATAAATGAAGGCAAATCGATCTGCATTTTTATAGCGATCTTTTTCCTCAACGTACCGCTTAGTATGACTACAAAGCAGCCAGTGTGCGTCGAGAGTGTAAAAATCCCACCTGTTAACTTATCAAGGACAGATCAAATAAACTACATGGCAGAAATAAACGGCTAACAACAAAGATAAATAGAAAACATAGTAGAAAGAGAAGAATGATTGGAAATGAACGGAGGTGTGAATGTGAATGCGAATCAAGTAGAACCATCAGATGTATATCATCAATGAACTTGAATCAAAGAATAGGAACATAAGGAAAGAAATATGCATTGCAAATATGACTGCTGTCATGAAGCTATTGGGTACAAGAATTAAGTACAATGGGTAAACACAATATTATTAAGGTCTTAGAAAATAGCGTACATTACGTGCGATAGCAATAGCTGCTTTCTAAATCCAGTTGTGGTTTGGAGCAATATTAAAACGCACAATATAGACAAATCAAAACACACAAGGAACCTCTTATTTGGAGCAGGAAGAGATTGGAATTGACCGTTGGGAGAAGCTGCGTTGATAGTTCATGTCAATACATTCCAGTTAGCAGGTTATTTAAGCAATGACTTCAGGGTAAGCTGGCCATGTAATTCTGCAAATGGGGTCCCTTAGAAGAGCAACTAGGAGATATCCCTTTCACACTATCTTCATAGAGTTTGGGTCATTTTAAGTCCTTTATGTGCCAAACCTCAGAATTAAATGTGAGTAAGCACAGTTCCTTTTCTCTGATTGAAATAACAGCAACATTTTACCTTATAGCCTGGACGGTCACTTCCATCAACATCTCACAGCACCTCTGAGAAATGTCCAAGAGGAAGGCAAGCCTCCTGGCCCCCAGCATACAGCATCTGTCCAGGTACAGAGACTTTCCTAGTCTGCGTGATTCTGATCCACGTCAGCTGTGCAAAATACTGAAGGCACACATTCAGGCAACTCTTTCAGATTATTCCTATGTCCCGAATTACTCTCCTCTATCATTCGGGGACTTTCAAATGTGGTTTTCTCCTGCCAAGTCTTTTGTCATCATTTGTTGGATTTCTTATTAGACCTTTTATCACTTACATATCACAAACCAAGTCATCATTTTCCCACCAAGAAAGCCTGTGTAGGGGGAGAAGGAGGGAAGGCGTGGTGCAGCGGAGAGAAGACGATTCATGCATTAATTCCTACCCATCTCCACTCAAAATCGAATTAAGCGAAGCTGTCATTGGGAGGAGGATACAGTAGGACTCCCAGTGATGCATCTGCCTGAACTCAAGGATGAACCAGAGGAGGAATAAGATCAGGATTGGGGATTAAGGGGAAGTGGAGGATGGCGTCAGCTCCCTTCCCGCAGGAACTACGGGGCGAGGGAAACTGACAAGAGGATTCCTGCACCCAGAACGTTCCAGTCGACCTCCCATCTCCTTGCAGCAGGAAAATGTGGGGACGCATTAGCAATAAGAGCAGCTGGTCACAAAACACGTATTTCTAATAGTTTTTTTCCCACTTATATATGTTTATTGGGATTTTAGAATAACACGTTCCAGTAGAGACTTCATGACAAGTGGGACGTGGCAATCACAAACACACAAACAATACATCCTGGGAGACATTCCACTGTTGTAAAATCATAGACCCCAAATTCTTCACCAAAGGCAAGTGGGCACTGGAAAGAAGGGAGAAAGAGGAAAGAGATGGGGGAGAGGATGTGGGGGTGATTTCAGGTCTTCTGTGTATTGACACCTCCAATATTACAGGTGTAATACAGTAGAAATACAGGTGTAATACAGTAGAAGTACAGGTTTCTACTTCCCTGGGCTTCACAGTGGTTATTCCTTCAAGATGCCCAAATTGAACATATTAATTTGGTTAAAAGTCTTTTGTATGGTCAACTCTGTAAGTTCAGGGTGTTCTCCAGACAACTGTTAGTAACTTTGTTAGAAACTTATCAAACATAAGACCAAAAGGATGAAATAGAAATATAGATGTCTTGGCAAACACACTTGCATTAAGTTGAGATTTGTACAATTAATTCATAAAACCATGATGACTTTTTCCTTTAAAAGTCTGCTGATTTTTTTTTTTCTCCTTGGAGTTAAAATACACTAAGTAACTTCAAAATTAAATACTGTTCGTCTTGGTTTAACTGTAACACAGGAGGTCAGGGGAAGGAGTTATGTTCCTATTTAGAGATGTGGAAATTGATAATCATTTAGCATAACTAGATTTTCAGATTTTGCATTCTTCACAAATTGCACACACAGTGGCTGCTTTCTGTTTCTTATTCCTGGTTACTATTACTTCACATAACTTGCTCAAGTCCCAGCACAGTGTTTAATACTAGGCTACAGAGTCAGGCTGACCTGAGCTCAAATTCGGGGTCTATAACTTACTAACAGTGTAATTTTGGGCAAGTTACTTCAACTATGTAAAGCTCAGCATCCTCATCTATGAAATGGAGCTAATAATAACTCACAGGATGTTTTGGTAAGATTTAAATAAGATAATATATGTAAAATATTTGACAGTATCTGGCTCAAAATAAACAATGAATGGCAATTTGGGGGATTTTTCAGGTTCAAAAAAATCACATTTCAAACCAGACTTAGAATTCTGGTATCCTAACCCACCAAGTTCACTATAAACCAAAAAAATACTGATTTATCATAGTGAACAATGTTGAAAAAACCACTTAATACAAATTTTTATTTATTTATTCTTGGCTGTGTTGGGTCTTCATTGCCGCACGTGGGCTTTCTCTGGCTGTGCTGAGCAGGGGCTACTCTCCCTTGCAGTGCATGGGCCTCTCATTGTGATGCCTTCTCTTGTTGCAGAGCATGGGCTCTAGCTGTGTGGGCTTCAGTAGTTGTGGCTCGCGGGCTCAGTAGTTGTGGCGCACGGGCTTAATTGCTCCGTGGCATGTGGGATCTTCCCGGACCACAGACTGAACCCTCGTCCCCTGCATTGGCAGGTGGATTCTTAACCACTGCACCACCAGGGAGGCCCTACAAATTATTATTTATGCCATAGATTAAGAAGACAGTTCATAAACATAGGTGGCCTATGTATTTAAAATTTATAAGAGGGCCAAGACATTGAGGCAAGAAAAATCTTTTAACAAATAGTGCTGGGACAATAAGATATATATATATGCAAAAGAAAAAAGTTGGATCCCTTATTCACACTGCACAAAAATGAACTCAAAGTGACCCTAGATCTAAACCTAAGAGCTAAAGCTATAAAACTCTTACAAGAAAGCATAAATCTTCATAACCTTGCGTTAGGCAATGATTTCTTAGATATGACACCAAAAGCACAAACAACAACAAAAGGAAACAAACAAACAAAATAGATAAATTGGGCTAATCATAACTAAAAACTTTCATGCTGCAAATTATCACATCAAGAAAGTAAAAAGACAACTCATACTAGTGGAGAAAATATTTGCAAATCATATATATATATATATATATATATACACCTGATAAGGAACTTATGTCTAAACTACATGATGAACTCAATAGTAAAAAGACAACTCAATTAAAAAACAGGCAAAGATTTGGATAGACGTTTCTCCAGAGAAGATAAACAAATGGCCAATAAGCACATGAACAAGTGCTCCAGATCATCAGTCATTAAGGAAATGCAAATCAAAACCACAATGAGATACTACTTCACATCCGTGATGAGATCTAACCAGAAAACAGACAATAACAAGTCCAGGTGAGGATATGTCATTACTGGAACACTTGTATATTGCTGGTGGGAATGTAAAATGGTGCAGCCCGTTTGGACAATGGTTTGTCAGTTCCACAAATAGTTAAACATAGAGTTACCATACAACCCAGCAATTCCACTTCTAGGCATAAATCCAAGAGAAATGAAAACATGTTCACACAAAAACTTACACATGAATGCTCGTAGCAGGATTATTTCTAACAGATACAAAGTGCCAACAAATGTCCATCAGATGATGGACACATAAGTTGTGACATATCCACGTAACAGAAGAGCATTCAGTGATTAGAAAAGAATGAAGTACTGATATATGCTGCAACATGGATGAACCTTGAAAATAGTGAAAGAATCAGTCACTAAAGCTCCCGTATGGTATGATTCCATTTACAAGAGAAGTCCAGAAAGGGTAAATTTAAAAAGACAAACTTAGACCAGTGGTTACTAGCGCAAGGCGGGGTGGGTGGGTGGAGGGAGAATAGGACATACTGCTAATGAGTATGAGGTTTCTTTTAGGAGGGACAGAAATGTTTTAGAATTAAATTATGGTGATAATTGCACAATACTGTGAATATATTAAAACCCCCTAAATTTTACAGTTTAAATGAGTGAATTGTATCGTGTAATGAATTGTATCTCAATGAAGCTTATTTCAATAAAGTTGTTTGAAAAAGAAAAAAACAAAACAAAACAACTGTGCTTTTCCAGAGGTGAAGCAAGACGAATAAAAGAAAGAGAAAGGAGTTCCAATCATCCGGTAAGTCTGCCCAGTGGAGTCTGTGAACATCACCCCAAGACCATTTGCTTAACCAAAGTTCAGTGGAAAAACATCTAACATTTCTGTGACCTTCTTTTCTAAACTTCCTAAGTGGATTAAAGAGAGGCTGCCCGGGAAACTCCAAATGAAACCTAAAAATATTATCTCCTGGCTTTATAAACATCGGCAACGCTAACGAAGTGAGAAGCAGCAGACCCAGGGAATGGAACGTCGCACTCAGGTTGGGAAGCCCGAGGAGAGGATAAACTCATCTCTGGAGGCAGGCAGATTAGGGCCAGGGAGGTGAAAATCAACAGAGGGGAACGCAGGAAAGACTGACAAGGAACCAGGATACATAAAGCAGAACAAGAGCGGCCACTATTCTAAACATCAGTAAAACAGCCCCTTTTCAAATTGAACTCTGTCCTGTTCCCCTGACCAAGTTTGCACAAACGAATGAAGCTCAAGATGAATTCCCCTCACACCACCTTCCCTTTCACTCAATTCGGAAAGAGGCCCCGGGGGAGCCTGGCTGTGCTGGTCTCTCCTTACCTGGAGTCTGCAGCAAAAATGCCGCCCTTATCATCCCCATTCCTCCCAGGCTCACCCGACTGCCCGGCGTAGCTGTGTCTGCCTGAGCTCCCCACCAAGGCTGTGCTGGTGCTCCTTGAAGACAAGCGTGCCGCCCTACTTTGTGGCCCAATATCCCATGCAGAACAAGAGCTCAGTATGTATGTGCTGATTGATGAAGGACAGAATAAAAGGGCTCTAACCAAGGTCAACTTAGACCCTAATCCAGTCCAAAACTTTGAATTATTTCTGATCCAGTTGACTACCAAGCCACCAACCACCCACCACAAGCCGTGGGGAGTTTGGACAAGCAGGATACACATATTGATCAACCCTCTGCTCCATGGCAAGTACTAGGCTCAGTACTGGGGACACAGGAATAAATGGTAAAGTCCCTCGACCTTAGAAGAAGAAGACCCGGAACACAAAGGGCCTTCTGGGACAATATTGGAATTTTCTTTTGAAGGGTTTGGGGCGGGGGGGGGGGGGGGGGGCGGTGTTTCATTGTTTTTTAATTTAGTGACTTAATTGATTTTAAAATCCTGGGTACTTTTCACAATCATCCTGACAGATGAAGTTAATAATCCTGGTCTCTTTACCCAACACACTTGAATTGAGTGCCTGTGACAGTTCAGGCCCTCTGCCACGTCCTAGGAACGTGACAAGGACAAAGCCCTACCCTCAAGGTGCATGTAGACTAACAGGGAAAACAAAAATCAGCGACTGCAACACAGTGTGATGATCTCCACAATAAAGGGTTAGCTCACCGATACTGGGACCTGAACCAAGGTATTGACAATAATAAGAGGGAAGATGGGATAAATTCAGGAGATATTTAGAAGATAAAGTTGACAGACCTGGTCATCTACTGTTTTTCTCTCTCGAGAGTTTCCCCCTCTTCTTCCAGCACGGGACCCCTCCCAGCTCCCCTCTACTAAAGCAAAGACATGAGCTAAAGAAAGAGGAGAAGGAGGAAGGGAAGGAGGGGGAAGGGGGGAGGGAGAGGAGAAAAGGGGAATTGACAAGATTATTTGATTGTCCAGAGTTCCCCAGGCTGGCTCTTCCACTGGATCTCTCAGTTCTATAACTCAATAAATCCCCTTCTGAAATTGGATAGTTAGGGAGTTTGGGACTGACATGTAGACACTGCTATGTTTAAAATGGATAACCAACAAGGACCTACTGTATAGCACAGGGAACTCTGCTCAATATTCTGTAACAACCTAAATGGGAAAGGAATTTGAAAAAGAATAGCTACATGTATATGTATAACTGAATCACTTTGCTGTACACCTGAAACTAACACAACGTTGTTAATCAACCCTACTCCAATATAAAATAAAAAGTTAAAAAATAAAATAAAATAAAGCCAGTTGAGCCAGGTTTCTGCCACTTGCAAACAAAAAGAGCCTTGACCAACACAAGGCTTAAGGCACAAAGCAGGGAGTGGATAGTAACTCCCCATTTTCCAGCCTGGTGATTGGCAGAGGACGTGACACTGGGGTAGAGGGTAAAGACAGGCTTCCTACAGAGGCAGAGGAGTAAGAGATAAGCCCAGTGGTAACTGAGATACCTGTGTGATATCCAGCTGAACTGGTCACAGAGAAAATATCCACGGAAGAGACTTCAATGTGTTAACCATTAGTGATGGAACTGAACTGCCTCCCCCTCCCCTCCCAACTAATCTTTAATTTACACATTTTCTTTAAAGAGATGTATTATTTTTATAGTGATTGTTACAACAAAATAAACAAAGCCTGGTATATATGCACATGGCAAATACAGGTACACAGCCAGGAAGAAGGAAAAGATTAGGTGTTTTAAAGCAACGGAAACAGCATAGATTCGCTCTTGCCTTTCCAGCAGATCTTTCACATCCATTAGAGCGAGGGGAAGAATGATTCATTCCCACCCGCCCACCCTGCCATAGACTTTGGGAAATTTGGGAAGCGGAGGGAGTAAGGGATCAAAATGGGAGAAATTCAGAATTACATTTGAAACACTCTTGTCCTCTTCTTTTCCTATCTGGCCTACTCTTACCCATTTGATAGCATCCTGAAACATTCTCCTGAACTTCTCTCAAAAGGTTCAAAATTTTTGTCTTATGTGATAGAAGCAGAAGGATAATAAAAAATTACTTAAACTACTTCTGAAATATCCTGAAGGATATTTGAGGGGAGAGGCAATTTGCAAATTCCTTTAATAATAGATTTCAGAGTTAAATTTCACCGTGGCTAATCTAAATCCCTCTTCTTCCCATTTTTTTCCCCTGTCTTTTTCTTGGAGTTCAATGGATCTAAAGAATAGCTGGTAACTCCCCGATGATACTTTAAGAAGAGTTAAGGCTACGCTAGTATTTAATCTTAATCAATTTTATACTTAGTTCCAATTCACTGGTTACCTGAAGCTCAATGTCTACGGAAGGCAATGAAAAATTTGAAGAGGAAAGTAATTCAAGCAAGGGAAGATGACTGGATACTCCGTGAAGCACTTAATGTTCTAGCAACAGAAAGGTCAAATATGTCCTAATGGTGGAAACCGCCCTCAACGTTACAAGAAAGCGGTTTTCTTTGTGTCTTTTACACTTTAAAGTTTTTAAATGCTCCTTGATATAAAAATAGGTAGAGAGCAAAACAAGGGTTCCTTCAATGCCATTAAAAACTTGTGAGATCAGGAAGGAATTTTGAAAGGGCAGATGGAAAAGTGATTAATTGTTACTAAAAAAATATATGGAATTTCCCGCCTCCATAGCCCAGCGAGTAGGTCTGGGAGATGCAGGCGGCCCTGGGGAAATGTGGATGAATGTACAGAGGCTGGAGGTCTGGTCCCTGAGCCCCTCACCCCTGCTTTTCCCAGCTCTGCTTAGACATTTCCATCGCATTCTTCTCCGAGGCTCTCCCTGCCATCTCCTGAGCAGCAGCCCTGCATCACATTGAGTTTAAAATAAAGAAATGCTTTTCCTAAAGAATTCGCACACAAATAATCTCATTACCCCAGTGCTTAGGTTTATACAGCAGACGTCTTCTGCCAGGAAAAAAAAAAAAAAAAAGCACTCCGCTCACTCACATGGAACAGCTGTGAGGAGAGAAATGGTATTTAATTCATTGTGAAATATTCAACAATGGCTCTGCTACACTTTTGAAAGCCTTTTGATAGTAAAACCCACAGAGAACAGCCCATCCTGTGCGCTGAAAGGCAGCTTCCCCACAATTAGTCTCTCTATTCAGAGGTCCGAG
This sequence comes from Pseudorca crassidens, assembly GCF_039906515.1. Taxonomy (NCBI): domain Eukaryota; kingdom Metazoa; phylum Chordata; class Mammalia; order Artiodactyla; family Delphinidae; genus Pseudorca; species Pseudorca crassidens. The sequence goes on from NC_090304.1 coordinate 104,203,316, forward strand.
GAGTCTGTGTAAACTTCAGCACGTGCTGCCTGAACTGTGGAGAGCTTCAAGGGTATAACCTTTCAGAAACTTCTCAGGGTTGAGTTGGGCTCAGCGACTCTGTCTGCTCACAGAGCTGGCTGATGGAGGAGGGGGCAAGGGGCAAAGGGAATGCCATGCTTCGGTGACAGACCCGAAGTGAATGCCAGCAAAGGAAACCATTCTCCACGGCAGCTCTGCAGATGACCTTGCTCCTTCATGCCCTTAAGGAACCAATGTGGAACCAAAAGAAACCAGAGAGAAGGTCCAAAAAGTAAAGCACAGAGGCTCATTTCCTCTCTTTCACCTCTGCAAGGTTTTTAAGGGTCTCTAGTTTGTGGGGAAATTAGGAAAGTGTATATTATCCTATAGGGTGGACATCAGCCACTAGGCAACAATGCAGACTTTAAAAAAAAAAATGTTTGGGTAGCAAAGTTTGTACAATGCTTAAGAGCATGGGCTTTGAAGGAAGATCCCAGTTTGACTGACCCTCTCCGCACCTCTGAGAATTATAGTTAGACTTGTGGGGGAAGTAACTCTCTGAGCCTCATTCATCACATCTGTAAAATGGGAATAATACCGCCCTCTTAGGAATATTGTAAGAGTGTGTGATCCTTCGCCTAGAGAAAGTATTTCGTGAATGGCAATTACTCTACCTCTCAAGTTGTTCTAGAAAAAGGCAGACCTTCTCCTGGACGTCCTACAATAAGATTATTTAAAATTGAAGAAGAATGGGATAGGAACTATTTCTACTCTACATTGTTAATTTCTTAATTGATTGGTAGGTAAGCAACAAGGAAGAGAGATAAGCACAGATATCTAACTGAAAATTCTGAGAGATCTGAACCATGCTGAAAACAAAACAAAAAACTACCACTCAACATCAACCAAACTTTGCACCATGGTAGGCTGGTTTTGTTGTTTAGGAACTTTAAACTCAAAGCACAAAGTACTGATGAAATGCCTGAATATTTTGGATGTGGTTGAAGGAAACACGACAACTTTTCTGTAATTTCCAATCTTTACTCAACAGACCGGGAACAGGCTACAGACATTTCAGCCACGTTCATTGTAAAACCCAATAGTCAGCCTATCAACGGGATGCAGGCTGTAGGCCTGCTCGGTTAAGAATGTCCATCTTTACTGACCATAGGAGGAAACGCTGAGCCATCCCTGGGCAGCTCCAAATAGCTGACCAGTGTGGGGTAATGCCTCGTGCTCAATTTGAGACTCTGAAAATGGTCTCCACTTGTCTAAGTTAGTTTGTGGCAGAGGATTTAACAGCCAATGGTTCCAAGAGAAGGTAAAGAACGGAAATTAGAGCTAAGACTCCAAGGGACGGCCAGCATCAGAGGCAGTGGCTGGGGGAGTGAAGGAACTCTACGTGCCGCGGTGGCTTCTCCCCCCATTGTGGGAGGGGTGCTGGCTCTGGACTTCCATCCCCCTTCAGAGGCACCGTCCCTACCGCTCATTTTTCCCCACTGCATGAGACAGCGATGCTGGGAAAATCTCTCATTCACTGGCTAGTCCGTGAGAAGCAGATCACAGTGTGATGCTCCTGTGCTGCTCTCAAGTGGCCCAAGGGCTCTGCCCCATCCCGCCTCCACCTCCCAGTGGAGACCACAGGTCCCTACCCTTCATGGGCGTTTGGAGAGATCATTCTGAGGAGTGTGAGATAAAGGGAGATGTTGAAAAGGAAACAGGAGAGAAGTGGCCTCACTTCAGACAAGGCGTCCGTGCCCAATGCCTCCGAGACAATGGGATGGAAACAGTTTCCAGATTTAAAGACAATCTCTTGGGACCGACCAGAGTGGTGAGAAGGGATTGAGAGGAAGGAAGCTTTACAAGTGAATTCAACCCAGTTCAACAAAGTATGCTTGGCATACTCGCTAAGCACGACATGCTAAGTGCTGCCAGGGGGTACAAAGGTGCCCTAACCTCCTGGGGATCTCAGATCCCTTGAGAATCAGGGGAAAGCTACAGACCCTTAGAAACATCCTTGCACACAGTTTCAGAGGGAATCCCACATTTCTGAAACTCATCCGCATCAAGCACCCCTGCTCTCTATGAGAATCTGCAGGCCTGGGACTCAGCAGAAAGTTGGCAGCGTTGATAAAAAAACATGTCTGAAGCAGGTAAGGAATCAAGTGACAACTGCAAAGGCAACTAGAACCCTGGGTCTGTGGATATTGAAATCACTGGGGGCTGTTTCTTAAGGTCCACTTCAGCAAGTCTGAGGAGGTATGGGGAAGACTGGTAAAAACAACTTCAGGAATTGGTAGCTTTGTTTTTTGCTTTTTTTAAAGATTTTTTTGATGTGGACCATTTTTAAAGTTTTTATTGAATTTGTTACAATATTGCTTCTGTTTAATGTTTTTGGTTTTTTGGCCTGGAGGCATGTGGGATCTTAGCTCCCCAACCAGGAATCGAACCTGCACCCCCTGCATCGGAAGGCGAAGTCTTAACCACTGGACCACCAGGGAAGCCCCCTGTTTTTTTGTTTTTTTTAATGCCCCCTGCAAGGATGAACAGAGGTTCCGAAGGTCTGTTTTCTTAAATAGCAAGAAAGTCCAAAAGAGTCAAATGTTTCTGTGGAGGTGCTGAGTGAATCTAACCGGGCTGTGCAGGAACCCAGTGGAGGAAGGGTCCCCATTCCACATCCTCACAGTGAAGGGGGGTGGGGGGCTGGGGAACGGTCAGCTGACTATACCATGGTATGGGGGCAGGGTCAGAACCGAAGCTGACGGGCCTCTCACACTGGCAGCCTCAGAGAGAGCCAAAGGTTGCCCTATACATCAGTGGGAAGGTAATTTCTCTCAGAGTGCAATTAGGTCCCATGTTTGACTTATGACCTCTGACCCATGCGATATTTACGATCTCCAGACAGGCAGCAAGGGGGCGAGCGAGCGAAGATGGAAGCTGAAGGCACTGAATAGAGGACGGGAGGAAGGAAGGAAGAAGGAAGGAAAGGGGGGCGGGCGGAGGGAGGAACCTGATCAGTTGAAAGTAATCTATGAAATCAAGAATTGAGAGCCATGCTTTGGTGCTTGCCGTTTCCACGTTCAGTACGGTTTCCTGTCCCTCACCGTAATTCTGTGAGGCAGGCACTATTGTATCACACATGAGGACGCTGAGACCCAGAAGGGGTCAGTGATGGGGCCAGGCTCGCTGAGCTGGGAGGTGGCCGGGCGAAAACCTCGGTCCAGACGAGTCTCAGCAACGCCCGAGCTCGTTTCCCAGCAGGATCCGTGCGCACGTTCGCGCCGGGCAGAGCGTTGTCTCCCTGAGCCGCCTCATGGATCTCCGCAACCCATCTGGAGCTCCCTCCAGCCTCTTGCAAAACTGAATCTACGCCCAGAATCTCTTCTGTTCCAACCGTCTGTTTCTCAAGCTCGGCTCGGGGCAGATGCGCTACCCACGACGGAATAAGGCTGTGCGCTCCTCGCGGCTCTCCTCCCCGCCCGGACCGGGATCTTGCAGCCCGTCCTCCCGGACGCCCTGCCTCCCTCCGGGCGGGCCCTGCCTGCGCCCGCCTCGCTGGCAGCGCCGGGGTTAAACCGCCGGCCTGCGGAGCAATGATTTCTGTTTTATTTCAGCAGGGGAAGTGTGTGCTGGCCTGATTAGCCCGATGGTTTCCTCTTTTCCCATAACCTCCAGACCCCCACGGCCCAAGTGTTTACTCTCTGAAATAAAAAATCTGCTGGTGTTTTTCTTTTTGTGTGCTCGTGTATTTTGGGAGGATTGCAGAGGAGGAAGGCGGGGAGGGGGTGAGGCGCGCGGAGGCGGGGGGGGGAGGGGCGCCTCCCCTCGTCCCTCCTCCACCGCGCCTCTCCCAGCTGCAGGCTGGGGCTGAGACCCCTGGCCGCAGCGCAGGAAAGAAACTTATTAATGAGGGAGCAGGGTCTCCTGCTTCAGCAGCTATAAACACAGCGAACATCTGGAGAGAGGAAGAGTCGGCGGCCAGACGCTGAGAACAACAGGCTGCCTCTGCGCATCCCTCCCCCCGCCGGACTGCAGCCCCCGCTCCCTCACCCACCCAGCGCTTCATTCACCGAGGGCGGCAGAGGGAGGACTGACGCCAGGCGGCTTCCACCAGGGTCCCCAGCCCCCGCTACCCCCAACGAGTTCCTAAGAGGGGTCAGACCGCTTGAATCAAATAAGAACTCCGTGCCCCGGGGACCTTTTCCCAACTCGGACCAAATATTTGTGGTTTGAAAAAGTTAAGAGAACTTTTTTCTCGCCAGCCCCCTGGGACTTCCAGTGCAATGCTGTTACTTCCTAGGATTTTTGAGAAGCGGCACTGGAGGACTGCCAACTGAGAGCTCGCATCCTCTCCGTAACTCACTAACCGCGGCCCCGGTTTCTCCCACTAGGTTACCTTCCCTCCCGCGGAGCTACAGAGGTGATTTACATTTGTGAAGGTCTTTACAACCCTTCCTACTCTGTGCTGCTGGAATCACTGCAGAGAGACACAGGTCTCTAACCCGCAGCTTCTCTTTCTGGTCCTCACCCGGCTCCCTTCTCCTTTCACTGGTAAAATGGGACACAAGGGAAGGTAAAATTGGCAGGTGTCAGAAGATTAGTCTGGGGCAGGGTGAGCGTGGGCAAAACTCCTGAGATAAGGGTGGGACACCAGGTTTCTTGGGTCACTTAAATTCACACTCAGATCATGGTGAAAGGAAAAGGTAGCATCCACTGATCACCTTCTATAAGGCCCTTTGAGGTACAGCACCCCATTTAATAGCACAAGAACTCCTTGAAATAAGTGTAAGGATCCCACCTGTTAAAGGTGAGGGGACAAGATCCCAGGTGAGTTCTTGCTCTTTCCACCACGCCCCCTAACCCTTTGCTAGGACCCAGTACCTTTCAGCTTATACTCAAAAACTTATACTGGGGCTTCCCTGGTGGCACAGTGGTTGAGAGTCCACCTGCCAATGCAGGGGACACGGGTTCGATCCCTGGACCGGGAAGATCCCACATGCCGCGGAGCGACTAAGCCTGTGCGCCACAACTACTGTGCCTGTGCTCTAGAGCCCGCGAGCCACAACTGCTGAGCCCACGTGCCGCAACTACTGAAGCCCGCTTGCCTAGAGCCCGTACTCTGCAACAAGAGTAGCCCCCACTCGTCGCAACTAGAGAGAGCCCGCGTGCAGCAATGAAGACGCAATGCAGCCAAAAATAAATAAATAAAATGAATTAATTAATTTTAAAAAACTGATACTGGAAGTGATTGTAATCTGAATATGAAATAGTGTAGGCTGGAAAGCTACCGAGGTGGTGGTGGAGGGGTGGAATAGGATGGATGCGACAGTGTAACATTGGCAAATGGGAGCAAATTCAATCCACAGCCAGAGAAACATCCTTCACTTATGGAGAAGAGGTTCAGGCATTTGTAGAAATCTCATGATCAGAAGAACAAAATGATAGAGCAAGGGCGTAGGCTAGTCTTTGTACACGGATGCTCTTCGTAATGCACTGCTAGGGCGAGGCAGATCCGCGGCTCTTCCCCCAGCCTCTCCTCCTTGCAGTCTTTGGTCCTCTCGGAGGTGGGATGCAGGTCAGGAGAGGGCTTCCTGCATTAAGCTTCCATCAGCGCTGTCCCCTGGAGGCTGCTTGTCAGGGCATCTCGGCCCCCATGGGAGCCTCCCGGGAAAGGCTGAAACCTAAGATAGGGCTACAGTTTCCCCCTTCTAAACACAACTACCAAGTCCGATTCTGAGAAGGTCGAAATTTTCCCCAAGAGGAACGGTCCCCATTACGACATCCCAGACAAAGGTACGTGCGCGCACACACACACACACACAGAATCAGAACTGTTTTGAAGAACAGAGAACCTGGAACAGATCCTTTAGAAAAGGAAAACATACCCCAAATGAGAAAAGAACAGATATGTGCAGCAGACAGAGTTTGAAAAACCGTTTTTTTTTTTAAACCACAGGGCCGTCTAAGATGGCCAGCAGAAAGAACAAGGCTGCTAGGAGAATAAACATTTCAGAGCAAGGTGAATCTCCATTTAACAAGCCTCTCTGGCATTCCCTCAATGTTCTCAACACTTAAAAGCCAAATTAGAGGCATCTGTTTTTCCTGCTGAAACTTCCCACCTGGTTGTCGATAGCCCTTTCCAAACACTGGCCCAGGTTTGATCTCTCCCAGCCGCCTGGCCGTCTGGCCCGGGAGAGACCATGAACTCGGACTCTCAATACACCTCCCACTTGAACTTCCAAAGTTTACTTGGGAAAGACACTCTTTTGTGCTACAACTTTGCTAGTAAATTTTCTTTTAGAAATTTTAAATACTGTAGTGAGAGCCAAAGTCACCCCAAACTTTATCTCATAAATAAGTGTGATATTTCATCTAGGAACCATTTCTCCTCATCGCATAAACGTAGCCTCACATACACATCCGAATACAAGTTGCTGAGAGACGAGGCATGAATCTTCCCCTTTCTCTCTCTATCTTCTCAGTTTCCAGTGCCTGGTACCGGCCACCCAAAGTGTTCATCCCATCAAGGGGTCACTTTCTGATTCAATGATACCCAGACATTTTTGGACTCTCAGGCGCTTTGGGACAATGAGTTACGGAGGCAAACGTTCATATCGCGCTTGCTTAGTGACGGCGCTGCTTTACGCTTGACATACGTCAACTTAGTGGTTCTCAACGTGTGGTCTTCAGACCAGCAGCAGCCACAGCACCATCTGAGAACTTTGTGAGAAATGCAAAATTTGAGCCTTACCCTAGACTCAGTGAATCAGAAACCGTGGGGATAGAACCCCACAACCTGCGTTTTAACAAGCCCGCCGGTGACTCTGACACACTTGGAAACACTGGTGTAGAGGAGGAGACTGAAGTACAGGGATAAAGTAAGTTGTCTAAGGTAACACAGTTAGGAAGGGCTGATGGGCAAGCCCCATCCATCTGGGTCCAGAGGCTGGAGTCTTCACCTTAGACTGCCTATACTTCCTCTCTCACAAAGAATGAGAAGTATGAATGTGGGTAGATGAGATTTTTACTGTGACCCATGACAAAAACATGCCAAACTGCATGATACAAGAAGAAAAAAAGTATTGTCTTGCTTCTCAAATCAAGGACCACGGTAACGAGACCATAGGTTCAGTCCCACGAGGGTGAGTTGGGTTTACTGTGTTCTGAAGCGGCAGACTGCTTTCCAATTCTAAGCAACTATTTTGCAAAAGTGAACTTCGGTCAGAGAGCACCTCTGTAAGTTTAGCTGTTTCAAGACAGATCCATCCCTGAAATGAAAACTACTTTGATAGTCTATCACTCTGAAAGTGTGTCATAGTTTCTGATACACACTATTGTCTTTCACGGTCATCCTAGCTATGAGGTTCAAGTCAAATATGGACAGCTATCAGTGGATGGGCTGGACTGCGGTCGTGTGGCCGGGTGTTCAGTTGGGTCTCTGATGTCGCTCCTCTGGTTCCCTGTGGAAAGCAGGCATCGCATGACTCCAGCTGGGTCTGGGCACCACTCTGAGCTCACTGCCTCTGTCTGAAAATAGTTTGCCATCTACTCCATCCCTTCCGTGGGGCTGTGGATAAGAACTAGTCGTGACAGCTAATGGTAGTGAAATTCAGGTGACCTCCTGGAGACGAGGAACAAGAGACTGACGTTTTAATACAATGCTTCTTGCTATGATGCTTGAGAGAAAGGGCTGAGGTTGGGGGACAAAACAGAGGACAAGAACAGAGGGGAGGCAGGGCCAGTGGACTCCACTCTAGTCAGACTATACACAGCAACAGACATTTCAGCCGTGTCTCATGTAAGGGGCTCCATTGATTCACGAGTCTCCCCGACAGAGGGATGAGGAGAGGCTTAGAACAGAAAGAGCCCATTCATTCATGCAGAACCCCACTCTCCGTCCCCATTGGCTCTCGCTAATGGCTCCAGGCTGATCCGGAGGAGGAGGGGGAAGAGGCGAGCCGGAGGAGGTAGAAATGAAAGAAAATGATGACTACAAGATTGTCATGAAGGAATGTACAGCTGCACAGGCAATTGCATGCAAATGTGGCTTCCTTTTTTAGCCGGAGAGTTAATGTCCTGAGATTCATCTCTTTTTCTCTTTCATGTTATCCTCCCCTCCCCCTCTTTCCCCTTCCCATTCATCTTTCAGTCTATCTTCCTTGTATCCTCCATCTCTCTACTAATGCCCACTTTTCCTTTTCTGTCCATTTCCACACACCGTTTCTTGTTTCCTCAGAACCAGCTATTCTGGCCAACCGATTATCGTCTAGTCTTGATTACTGAGTATTCTGTCCCACTCGCCTGGTAACCTCTCCCCCACTCACGTTCTCTCTCAGCTTGACTCTCTCCCCCCCTCCCTCCCTCCACTCCTCTCCCCCCTCTCAGCCTCAGTCCCTTCGGAACAGGAACAACATTCAGGGGAAGGACCCTAATGCTCGATGGCCCCTCCTGCCGGGCATTCCAGGCACTGACAGACGTGTAGTCCTTACAAAAGAAGTACCTTCAGCCCTTCTGAGAGCACAAACGTGAGATGGAAGCAGGGCTAGGGGTGGCCAGGAGGACAGGAAGGAAACTGAAGTTATAAATAGGATAAAAGGAGATGACAAAACTGGAGAGTGTTTTTTTTCTCTCTTTTCTTCTTACTCAACACATCTCCAAGGAAATGTGCTGCAGCTGGAGAAATCATCGATTGGTCTATGTCTTCATCTTCCTTCTCCGTAACCCCAAGATCTCCTTCCAAAGGACACCCATCACTGAGGAGGGCTGGACCACAGCCCAGAAATAATTATCGCAACCCCTTCGTCTGGACAGCTCAAAAGGCAAAGGAGGGGCTGGGAAAGCTAAAAGTTCTTGCGAGATCTTTCCATCAGAAGAAGCCTAGGACAGAGAGAACTACAGACATCACGTTTGCCACCAAAGCACCATTCCCACATGGAAGCTTGTTAGCATTTCTAAGCTGCAGTTGGTGACAACCCAGGCATTTTAGGACTGGTTATTATGTGCCCTCGTCTTCCCATCCTACCCAAGAACCATCAGTGTGGGTGACCCCGGCTTCCTCCTTCTTGAACAAGTAAACTGTGGAAAGTACACTCTATTACACGACTATCAGTCCTTGCATTTTAAAGCAGCTTCCTCCTGAGGTTCTTAAAATTCTTTACAGACACTGTGTCTCATTGGCCCTGAAATAAAAACTATTTTACCTTTGAGAACTTTGACAAGGAGGAGAATCAAAAATCATCTTCACTTGGGAATTTATGTATCAGTACTTCTTAGCTAAAACAAGAGATGAGCCAAGACTCTTTACTATGAATATGAGACATTCTGATCCTGAGGCTATGGGTGAGTGTGGAGATGACCTCAGCTACTCATAGCATGTATTAATAAGATGTAGTGAGATGTAAATTGGTAGCTACAGAAACAGCATCCAGAGCTGAAAGCGTTAAGGCAAGGGAGCTTTAATCTCTGTTGCACTGGGAGATATAAGACTTCAAAGCCTAGTGGCATGAGCTCAATACCAAAAAAACAAACAACCCAATCCAAAAATGGGCACAAGACCTAAACAGACACTTCTCCAAAGAAGATACACAGACTGCCAACAAACACATGAAAGGATGCTCAACATCACTAATCATTAGAGAAATGCAAACCAAAACTACAATGAGGTATCACCTCACACAGGTCAGAATGGTCATCATCAAAAAATCTACAAACAGCAAATGCTGGAGAGGGTGTGGAGAAAAGGGAAGCCTCTTGCACTGTTGGTGGGAATGTAAACTGATACAGCCACTATGGAGAACAGTATGGAGGTTCCTTAAAAAACTAAAAATAGAACTACTGTACGACCCAGCAATCCCACTACTGGGCACATACCCTGAGAAAACCGTAATTCAAAAAGAGTCATGGACCACAATGTTCATTGCAGCTCTATTTACAATAGCCAGGACATGGAAGCAACCTAAGTGTCCATCGACAGATGAATGGATAAAGAAGATGCGGCACATATATACAATGGAATATTACTCAGCCATAAAAAGAAAAGAAATTGAGTTATTTGTAGTGAGGTGGATGGACCTAGAGTCTGCCATACAGAGTGAAGTAAGTCAGAAAGAGAAAAACAAATACCGTATGCTAACACATATATATGGAATCTAAAAAAAAAAAAAATGGTTCTGAAGAACCTAGGGGCAGGACAGGAATAAAGACTCAGACGTAGAGAATGGACTTGAGGACATGGGGAGGGGGAAGGGGAAGCTGGGATGAAGTGAGAGAGTGGCATGGACATACATATACTACCAAATATAAAATACATAGCTAGTGGGAAGCAGCTGCATAGTACAGGGAGATCAGCTCTGTGCTTTGTGACCACCTAGAGGGGTGGGATAGGGAGGGTGGGAGGGAGATGCAAGAGGGAGGGGATATGGGGATACATGTATATGTATAGCCGATTCACTTTATTGTAAAGCAGAAACTAACACACCATTGTAAAGCAATTACTCTCCAATAAAGATGTTAAAAAATAAATAAAAGAAGAGAAGATAATTATTGATTAAAAAAAGAAAGCCTAGTGGCATGAACAGGATTCATGCTTATACAAACAAAATCTATATTTTGTTTAGAATTTTAAAGGATCAGCTTTTTCATCTGTTAAAATTTTAAGTCCTTAAGTCTAACCTGTGACCAGCTACAATATCCTCTCTGCCGCCTCATGAAATGGGTAGATAGCCGAGACCTTTGCATTTATGCCTGGGGGAACTGAGATGCCACGCAGAAAGTGGCAGCATAAATGTTATCCTGTCTGAGATCCAAGATAGTACCAGAGAATACCTCCTAGATCAAGGGCTATTGAGTCAAGACAATATGGAACACCGGAGTCAATTTCATTCTGCCCCGGAGAAGCGGACTTCCATCCTTCTCAACCTCCACCAAGCGCTACGGCATCTCACTCTGTGTCTGTCTATTTTCAGTGAAATATACAGTATGGACCACAAAGCAAACATTTTCTTTATTTCTCCACTATTATAAAAGAAGTTTACCATATAGTTTTATAGGGTAAAGAGATACTGAACAAACAAAATTGCATTTAAGTTAGTTTCCAGTGGCTTTTCCCCTATGTACTTCATCAGAATTACATGTTTTCAATCTGTAAGAGTTATGAAATTTCTTATGCTAAGAATTCATCCTGGGAGAAAACACTGGCTTTCTGGTACTTGGATATATTATCATACCCTGATCTCATGAAACATTGAACTTAATGTGAGAATCAATCACTTCAGAAGCCCTAAATTTATGATTTACATTTTGTATTAAAAATAAACCAAAAAAAAAGCTGGCAGGTTAGCAAGAGCTAATGGAATTTGTGAGAAACACAGTGATTCTGGCAAAATAGAATGGAGTAAGGACTTTGAACTTCTCCAGTCCTTGGGAGAGTGGCTTCTGTTCACCAGAGGGCAGCACCATGACCAGCAGGTTAGGAGTGAAGGGAATTTCAAGAGGAGCTTCTGTGAGGAAGAGTTGAAGAGAGAGAAAGGGGACGAGGGAAAAGAAGACAGATGCAGGCGGGCCTGGGCAGAGCGGGAGAGGATGACGGAAAGAGAAGACGAATGGAAGAAAGTATGTCCTGTAAGAAGGCTGACTAGTTCACACACCCTCTGTCTATCTGTCACACTTCATGACTGCAAACCTTCTAGGTCCTTTGTCAACAGCCAGGCTGAAGTGGGTAAGGCTCGGGACAGGCACAGTGGAGAGAACTATTTACAAAATGAAGACCTAAAGCAACCTCGCGTGGGCCCGTTCCTAAAGTTTAGTCTTCCTGTCACTGGAGAATAAAGTCACTCAAAGTGACTGAAAAGTCCTGGGACTTTCCATAGAATAATAGCATCTGGTACCCACGTGAGCCAGGGCAGCTGTGACGGCAGAGGATGCAGGATGCAGCCCTCATCCAATTGCCATTGTCCTTCAACTCCATCCTCAGTCTCAGCCTCCGTTTATGTTCCTACCTGAGCCGCAGTGTTCAAGACCAGTGGGCACTTCCTGAGTGGCCATCTCATCCCAGAAGGGGTAGCAAGCTCTCGGCGGGTGATAAGTGGACTGGAAACCACAGGCCATTCGAGGATCTTCGTAAGAGCTGAGAGGTCCCTGCCTCTGTGACCAGGAAAAAAAGGAAATATATCAAGATTCCCTAATGGAACAGCAACTTCATATCATCCGTAAGTAAGACTCATCCACAGATGATAACAGAATAGAACCAACTATTGATCACTACCTCCCATCCAAAAAAAAAAAAAAAAAAGACACAGGGAATAGGAAGGGTTTCTGACTTAGACGATGTATACATTTATTTTCATCCGTTTCCCCAAGCATTTGAAGAATTTTTTAAATTTTCAAATAAGGACCCATGGTTAATAGCAAGGCAGAATCTTGGTCATCTTTACACAATCCTGGCATTTTTTCTTTTTTATATAACCTTACTCTATAAAAATACCATGAAAGGATATTCCTACGAGACATTCCATTATCATAGAACCAATAAGTGACAAATGCCAAAGGAAAAAAAAATGGACTAAATGATACAAATCACTCCTTTTTCAGTTAATCAATTGTGCATAGGTTTTAACGATATTGATTGGTAGACTGGAATTCTCAGTTTTTCCCAACATTTGGGTACTTGTGTAACTCTCTTATCAGTTTTATAGAATCCACAAAATATACTCTCCACCCAGTACTCTCTAAGTAGGACAAATACACTATGTGGGAGACCATGATTTGAAGTGTTTAAGACCCTATTCTTTGAAGCCACATATACATGGATTCAAATCCTGGCTCCATCACTTACTGATGGGGGCCTGGGCCTGTTCCTTTATCTAAACCTCAGTTTACTCAATTATAAGATGGAAATAATAATACCTACCCCATAAGGTAGGAGGATTGAATGAAATAATATGTGTAAGAAAATAATACATAAAGCAAAACAAAATATGAAATACATGTCATAAAATTATGTATTCCTATATTAAATGCATGTAATAAGGAGTGTACATGGAGCCTAATATAAAGTAGGTATTCATATGAGACCCTTAACATTCCTGGGATTAAGCAAGAAGGTTAACAATTAAGACACTAAAGAAGGAGCAAATTCATGGAAAGAAGATTTCCTAAGAATAGGAGTCTAGTCTACACTGGCCCACCCTCAACTTTCTTTTCTTCTTTTTTATTCTTTCTCTCTCCTGTTTGGCCCCTCCACCTCCATAAAGACCCCAGTTAAGAAAATGGAACTTTGCTAGAATCTGATGTGATTAAAACTACCAACGTTAAGGTGCTAATTAATGAATGTAACCCCTCAGGTGGAATTCTCATCCCTGAAGAGTAGCTTGCTAACCCGCAGTCAGAGCCTCTAATTGGAGAACCCCTTACATCCTCTCTCCCCTTGAGCGGCAGCCCTATTACGTTAGAGTCAATCATTCACTGTCTACACTCTCTTCCCCATTTTGCAATCATCCATTCGCTTAAGCTCAGTAAAAATAGCATAAGAGGGTATATTGGCACAGAGAAAAATGGCAGTCAAGACCAAAATGTAAAAGGAGGTTCTGTGCACATTAATTTACGTGATATTTTTCATAATATTCATAAAATCATTCAGACTATGGCTGGATGAAGTTTACTTCGGGGCTGCTCCTCTTCCAGGTGGGTTAAAGGTGCTGAGAATGGAATAAAACCCTGGGGACTGAACGGAGTCACATTGAGTTCTTGTCTATCAAAGGCTAACGTCCTTGGCTTCCGCTACCAGGAGGCCCTGGTGAGAGCCACAGGAATACAAACAGAGCAATGGCAGTCCTGCCGTTTGTGTTTGGGACCGATATTTAGGGAAAACATCAGAAAGAACGCTCAGCTGAGCTCCGGTCAGAAAACGTCTCCTTAATTCCGGCATCAAACCATATTGCTGACATTGTATTTTAATACTGTAAGCTCCTGAAGCAGCTACATTAAGATTTTCTTTTTGGATCCCCAACAATCCTTTGCAACAGAATCTATTTCAAGCACATTTCCTAGATGAGCTGTGTGCTCTCAGTGTCTATCCCCATTTTTTCATATAGAGTATTTCTCAAAATTCAGTGTCAAGTATCAGAGTTGTAGGAATAGGGTCTCGCGCGAAGAAATTTTGTATTTAAATGGCTTAAAGGAGCACTCTAAGTGACCTGGCCCTGTCTTCTCTGGAAGCAGTGTGTGCATGGCTTGCCTAAACCACAAAGTCCTTGTAAGAAGGCAGTAGGTGGTACCAGTAGGATCCTTGTAGACAGGTGGTGGGTGGTTTGGTGCAGGCCCTGCTAGGGTGGGGGGGACAAGAGGAGAACTTGAATTCAGGTGAAAAGGTTGAGGCTTTCTCTGCTAAGGAAAGGTCACTGAAGGTGAGGCATGATTCGCAAAGAGGTGTTTAAGGAAAATGATCTGAGAGCGCTGTAGAGGGGAGATAGAGGGTGGGAGTAAGTGGTGGGTTAGGGATAAAGCAATGAGGTTCCAGACCCAGGCGATGACCACGTGGCCATACAGCGAGTCAGCACACAGCTTTGACCAACAACCACGTAGAGCATCTCCTTGAGTTTCGTGATTGGCATTTTTCGTGGAGTCTCTCCAGCTCCCACAGCAGGCTCTTTGTTGTCGGGGAGGGTTCACTTATTATTTTATACAGGGAAGTCAATTTTTAAGACATCTTTCCTCCTTAGCTGTCCTCAGTGGTGCCAGGGGAACCTATTTTTAAGAAGGAGAAGGAGATAGTGCGCCAAGCTTACCATGAGCCACGAACATCTTTGCTCACAGATGCTCCTGGGAGTATCACGACCCTTGTCACCTAGACATCTGCCTGTTTATTAGACATTTCACAAACTGACTGAATACCTATTTCACAGAGTACGAAAATGACATTTTTACTCAAGAGAACCACAGAGCCAGTTCCGATTCATTATGAAACCTTCTCAGTTGAGGAGAAAGAAGCTGCTTATTAACAAGTCAGAAATCTGGGAAGCAAAGCACCCACCTCCGTGCTTGACAAGGGCACCACCCAAAACAAGTTCAACCTCTTCCTTTCCTGGCTGCTGGAGAATGGAGGTGAGTTCAGGAGATGCAAGCAAGCTTCCTAGCCCCCATCACAGTTTAGGGAACCCATCTGATGGGTCCTCACTCATTCATCCCACAGGAGATTATTGAAAGGAACTAACGTACGTCGCACACCACCCCATGCCCATCAGTGATCTAAGCATGATGGAGAGATGGTCACGTTTAATCCTCACCATAGCTGTGCAAGATTGGTATTCTTATCTTCATTTTACAGAAGAACAAATTGAGGCTTTCCGAGGGCAAGTAAATTTCCAAAGACCACACAGCTAGTAACATAATGGGGATAGAATTCTAGTCGAGGTCTACCTGATTTCAGATCGTCTTTTTCTGTATCTGTGCACTGTGAACCTTGTGTGGCTCGGACTGCTCAGGCAGGGAGGCTGCCATCCCATGGTAAGTACTAGAGGGATTATGATAATGGACACTTGTGAACAAATCTGTATCACACAACTAGTCTGTGCCAACTATTATGTGAGATGCTAAGAATACGGTATGAGCAATATATGAACTTTACCCTCAGCAGTGCACAGACTAGTAAACAGGAAATTACAGCAAGGAGATGTGACAGGGTTAAGTACCGATGGGTAGGGGGAGGAGAGTCACAGCAGGTAAGACTTCCTAGAGGAAGCAGATTAAGGTAATAACCGAAAAGTCAAGTAAGATTTAGCCTAGAACATGAAGGTCTAGAGAGCAGAAGAAGATGACACACCTAAAGGTGCCAAGGAACGTAGATGGCGATGTAAGGAAGGATCCGAAAGACTCGGCTTGGAGATATAGAGAGATAAAGACTGCTGTTTGGAAGTGACAAGCATGAGGGCAAAGTGTGCTCATGGCAATGAGAACGCTTGCAATGGAGAACAACTAGCAAGAATGAGAGCTGGAGGGACAGTGTTGAGGGTCAGGAACACCAGACCAGAATTTGGCTGCAGGAGAAAGGCATTAGAGGTTGTATTAAAGCTAGTAAGAGTGACATGGTGACTCAAGATGTCCTAGAAGGACCCATTCGATAGCGCTAAGTCAGATGGACTTAGCAGGATCAGGTGAGGAGGATGACAAGGCAGCCGCGGTGCCTGCAGAGCCAGGTCACAGCCTGAGGCGTAAAGGGAAAAATCAGTACTACTGATCCTAACTGTATTTATTTATATTAATTTATTTTTTTAATCAATTTATTTTTGGCTGCCTTGGGTCTTCGCTGCTGCGTGCAGGCTTTCTCTAGTTGCGGCACGCAGGGGCTACTCTTCGTTGCAGTGAGCGGGCTTCTCACTGTGGTGGCTTCTCTTGTTGTGGAGCACAGGCTCTAGACGCGCGGGCTTCAGTAGTTGTGGCTCATGGGCTCAGTAGTTGTGGCTCGCGGGCTCTAGAACGCAGGCTCAGTAGTTGTGGCGCACGGGCTTAGTTGTTCCGCAGCATGTGGGATCCTCCCGGACCAGGGATTGAACCCGTCCCCTGTGTTGTCAGGCGGATTCTTAACCACTGTGCCACCAGGGAAGTCTCCCTACTGTATTTAAATTTTTTAGTTCTTTTAGTAATTTTTGCATTCATTTTGATTGTCAAAATTATTGCATTAAGATTTACGTAGCTTGAGTACTGCGTTTGGGGGCCACCCTTCGGCTTTGCCCCCACTTGAATGCTTCCCCTCAGTGCTGGTACTGAGCAGTGGCCAGTTACGAAGAGTTGGATTAAGGTCATGAATGCAGAGGTGAAGAGGAAACTAGAAGTGTAAGATACCTTTCAAAGGAAGAGTCAACATGATTTTATGGCTCATAGGAGATGAAGGCAAGGGGGGATCCAAGATCATGCTTAGATTGCTTGCTTTTATGATAGTGAAAATGGTGAGTTTAAGTACGTAAGTAAGGAGGTTGGAAGAATATTTCTCTTTTGGTTGTGTTCAGATGGAGAGATGGCAGAGCAATTTGGTGCAGAGGTCCCTAAGGTGGCAGCATGACAGGAGAAGACAGGAAAGGATACAGTTAGATCTAGAAGTGTAAAGGATCTAGTTAAAGTATAGAGTCAGGGAAAATGGCAGTTAAAAAGAAAAGAGAGGGCTTCCCTGGTGGCGCAGTGGTTGAGAGTCCGCCTGCCGATGCAGGGGACACAGGTTTGTGCCCCGGTCCGGGAAGATCCCACATGCCGCGGAGCGGCTGGGCCCGTGAGCCATGGCCGCTGGGCCTGCGCGTCCGGAGCCTGTGCTCCGCAACAGGAGAGGCCACAACGGTGAGAGGCCCGTGTACGGCAAAAAAAAAAAAAAAAGACAGAAAGGATCATAAATGGCTCTACCGCACCATCCAGCAATTGCATTTCTGGGTATTTATCCAAAGAAACCAAAAACACTAATTTGAAAAGATATGTGCACCCCAATGTTTACTGCAGCATTATTTACAATTGTCAAGATACAGAAGCAACCTAACTGCGCACTGATGGATGAATGGATAAAGATGAGATACACACACACACACGCGCGCACACACACACACACACACACACACACACACACACACACACAGGAATACTACTCAGCCAAGAAGAAGAATAGAATCTTGCCATTTGCAACAACATGAATGGACCTAGAGGGTATTGTGCTCAGTGAAATAACTCACACAGAGAAAGACAAGTACTGTATGATTCCACTTACATATGGAATCCAAAAAACAAAGCAAATGAACACTAACAAAACAGAAACAGACTCACAGATGCAGAAAATAAACTGGTGGTGGCCAGAGAGGAGGTGGGGTGGAGGGATGAGTGAAATAAGTGAAGGGGATTCAGAGCAGTTATCAGATAAGGAAGTCATGAGACTACAGTGCACAGCATAGGGAATATAGTCAGTAATATTGTAATAAGTTTGTATGGGGACAGTTACTAGACTTATCATAATGTATAAAAATATTGAATTGCTATGTTCACTTGAAATTAATATAATATTAAGTCAATTATATTTCACTTTTGAAAAAATGGATCTATGAAGTTTCCTGTCGTTGGGAGGAAAAGTAAGGGAGAAACAACAAAGAAGGGCCAGTTAAAGACACAGGAGGAAAAACACAAAAGTGCTCGGTGTGGGAGACACCAAGGGCAGAGCTTCAGAACCGTGTGGGTTAGCAAGCGGCTGCTAAGGAGAGGGTGGTATCCACGCAGCCTTGGAGGGCCTGGGTCCCCAGGTGTCTCAGGAGAGTGTGCACTCCTGCCCTGCTGTGTCACACGCTGTGAGGAGCCTCCCCACCCCATCTCCAGGGACCAGCACTGCTGTCCTTGTCCTCTGACAGGCTTCAGGGGACTCGAGCCTGCAGCCTAAATGCTTTGCTTTCCGATCCTGGAAAGAAATAGCATAAAAGCCCTGAAGTCTGGAAACTACTAGGACGAGGGACACGCACTTGTCTCTGCTCCAACATGAGCCAGCTGTGACGTCACCTCCACAACCGACCACTGCCCCCCTGCTGCAGTCAGGGCTTCATGTATGGTATTATGTCCCCCTTGTTGCCCTGTCCTGCCGGTTCCCCTCTCCGATGCTTCCACCAGGGACCTCCGTCTCCCCGCCCCACCCACGCGGCCCCCTCCCTGTGGCTACTCTTCACCTACCCCCCAGCCCTGCCAAACCTCCCAGCATTGCCTCTGCCCAGAGGCTTCCTTCCCTCCACCCCCCCCAATTGGAAAAGAGTAGTTTTCAACACTACATCGCAAACTGATGGCGGCCGCCCTTCTGTAAGAGTTCGTTTCTGTCTTGAGCCAAGCAGTCTTAAATGTCCAGGCATTTGCTCCGCAAACCCTTCCTGACCCTTCTCGTGTATGTGTCACTCAGAGCACAAACTCTGTGGGAGTGCATCTGTCTTTCCCTTAACCGACTTCAGAATTTTAGAATTTTACGGCCTTAGTACCGGGCCGTAAACATATAAGACACATAAATATTTCTAGATCCTGCTGCTTAAAAAAACATACATGCCCAGACGCAAAGCTGAGTTAACACTGAATGGATGAGCACAGGGGTTTGCCATCCGCGGGGATAACTCCGCATCATTCTAGGCCTGGCATAGACGTTCATACCCTCTGGTAGGAAGACAGGAGACTGGAAATCAGGAAGCCTGGGTCTGAGTCCTGCTCTGCCCCTAAGGAGCTGCGTAGCCTCCAGCCCATCTCTTAACCTCCTTAAACCTTTGCTTCCTGAGGAGGTTGGCCCCAGTGATCACCAAGTTCCTTTCCAACTGCAAGTCTCCTTTCTGCTGATCCATCCACATTCTTTCTCCTGATCTTGTAACTGACAACCTTCATTTGATTTAAAAAAAAAACCACCCCAGGGTGGAAAAAAAAGCCTAGAGAACCGGAAGTTGTCATCATTTAGATTCATGACATACAAGGTCCCCTTGAAATGCATTAACACCTTCATGTCGGTCATGCCGTTCTGCCACCACCTTTCCCATTTTTCAGTAGAGAAAGTAGAGTTAGGAAGTGCCTGCCTAGCTGCTGAACCGCCCAGGGGCTCTCACATGCGAGGCGCCAGTCTGTGCAATAAACGGGGAACTTCTCATCTTAAAACCTTTCACCTCGTTGCAGGCAGTTGCCCTCCCAGCCTGGCCTGACCGACTCCGCAGACCTGTCATCGAGTCTGGGCTTCCTCATCCTCAGAAGATGCTAGACCAGTCAGCACCTCTTTACATTCATGGAGAAGCGCTTTGGCATCGCTGGGGAGGAGTCTGGGGCAGACTGTATCTGGGGCACCTCTGCTTCAGGGGGGCACATGCATCCTGCTCCCTCGAGAAAGGAAAGAGGCAACACGGAAACACCCCTCAGCTCTCCCACCAAGGGGGAGGGGGCGAGGGTGCTGCAGCCACAGGAGAGGCAGGAACAGACAAAATAGGAAACCCTCAAAGGGCGATTTAATTTTAGACTCAAGGCCAGGAAATTCTTTTTAAAACAATAAGAGTGGTGGGCTTGGGCCTTGGCGAAAGGGCAGGCCAGACCACTGTAGGTTTCTGAGACAAAAGAGAATCTGAAGCACAGAGAGAACAGAGATGGGAACAGCGGATTCTGCTCTCCATGAAAAGCTGTGCTTGGCCTCCACACGGGCCACGTGGACCATAGCTGAGGCCACCCTGAGACGCCCCCAGGCCTGGGGCTGCAGATCAAGGTGAGGGAGGGGGGCAGTGACTGATGCTGCAGCTTCTCACGCCAGCCTGAGACCACAGCCCCCTCCACTCAAGATATTACTCGGTGGGACCTGCTCCAGTTCTGGGCGCCTGGACTTGACATTCTCTTGCTGAGAGATATGGGGCGTGATGCGTGTCACACATCAGCTTCCACTCGCTTAGCGGGAAGCCTTCAGACTCCCAGCGACTCCACGGGGTGCCAGCCCCAGGCATCCATCCCAAGTGTGGAGACGGAGGGTGAAGCTGACTCAGAGCCTCCTGATAGGACATTGGGAGAACCTCCCATGGTGGAAAAACTGGGCAGGAATTTCGATTTGCTCAGCGCTCTACAAAATGGAGTTCTGGGGCTTTTTTGTCCTAAATTCAATTCAGCATGAAAAAGCATATGAATCCATGAATTGTCATAAATTCTTATCCATCTCCACATTTCTTAAGAATGATCAAGATGCGTTTGATGGTAAGGAGTTTCCTAAACCAGGAGCCGGGAGATCTGGACCATATTCCAGATCATAATTCTAAGCTCAGGCAACTTAATTTAACCTCTCAGGACCTAAATTTCCTGATATTAGGAGATGGCCTCTAGGTTACAGTCTGGCTCTAAAATTCTCCAGTTTGTGCTAACTAAACACAGTATCTTAGAAAATCCCCACTTTCTAAGATGCTGGAAAAATACACGTCTCTTTTTTCCTTCACATTTTCTGACTCCCACTAAGAGTTACGGCTATAGATCATTTCTTAAACATAACGTTCCAGCAACCTCTCCAGAGGTAAAGCCATCATCACCCCAAGTGACAAGAAAACATTTTCTTTTCCAGTTTCCATTTACATTCTAAATTTCTTTTTCTGTATTCTCATTTCTCTAATCTGGAATACCTGATCCACTGCTCTCCAGGATTCCCAGAGAGAAGGAAAAGGCATGTGTGCTAAGTTTCATAGAAACGAGCACCAGCCCTTCCCAAATTCCCAAGAAGCGCAGCGACTGCACAGACACCCCTGTGAACACATCCTAAGGCATGTGGGGTGGAGGTGAAGAGTGAGAACAGCACTGGCTAAGAAGGGAATTGCTTCCCAAGGAAGCCCAATTAAACTGCAATTACTCAAGATAAGAGAACCAGGTCTGTTTACACAATGGGGTTGTAAACCACCAGCCCATTACAAGAGAACTTTGATCTGGTGGCAGGAGAGCTATTTCTAGTGCAGGGTACTGATGAAGCAAGGAGGTTTCTCAACAAGAATGTCTCCATCTTGACCCCCACAGCCCCATCTTGCTCTGGAAACACCCTTGTGTGGGCAATCAGTGGAACCATCTCCACTCCTCCCTGTATGTGGCCATCTCACACGATCAAATAATCCAGAGAAACATAGAGAAGTGATGGTAAACACAGGGAAAGGGAATTAGCTGAGGTCATGTTTGTGGCTGGTATCACAATGACCTGCTATGGTAAGTTACACTCTGTGCTTATCTTACAGATGAGGACATTGAGGTTCAGAGGGAGTAACGTGCCCAAGGTCACATGGCTGAGGAGTAACAGACCAGAATTTAACTCAGGTCTTTCTGACTCCAAAGCCTAAGTGCCTTCCATGGTACTTGGCCGGGCTGTGTCCCACAGCTGCCTGGCCCAGGATGGAAGGCTCGGAGCCTCCCATGTGGTCTCGCCCCCTGGACAGTTACTTGCCCGGCATATCGCTATATTCCCAAAGGCCTGAGCGCTGAGAGCAGGTGAGTGGGCGGTCGTCTATTCCTTCCCTCTGTACAGTTCAAGGTGCTTCCTAAGCTCACATGGCTCGGGCCATCGATCCTCAAGGACCTCCTCCGCATCCTCCTTGCTGGGGAGGTAGCCAAGGACAAGGACGTGTTTGGTCAAAATGAGGGGCAGCCCATCCTCCAATGCCGGCCCTCCCCCAGCTCTGTGGACTCAGCGGCATGAAGGGGAGGATGAGACAGGAGAGGACCAGGGCTTCGAGGGACTTCCAGGGCTCACGGCGGGCTCACTGAGCCAGCATAACAGGAAGGAGCGCTTCCTCCCCTTGGATGAAAGGGTCCCTGACACACAACCCATATAAGTACCTGAAAACGTCACCCCCTCCAACACAATGGCCAGACAACTTCCAGAAGTGTCATTTCCCTACCACCCCAGCTGTGATATCACTTCTTTCATGAAGGTCTCCCGAGAGGCTGACCTTACAAGGGAGAGAACTTGTGTCCTGCTTTTGACAAAGCGGTCCCGAGGCAGATAATGTGAGTTCTGTGTACAATGGCCAGTGCCCGAAGTATGGGATGAATTTTACAACTGTTGCTGTGATTATTTTAAGGCTTCCCCTGGTACGGCAAATGATCAAACCACACTAATGCTACCTCTAACACACAAACAAGGAATCTGAGATTTAGCAGTCTTCAGAGCCTGGAAACTATCCGTGTCCTAGTTTAGAAGATTGTTTCTTGGACAACTAAAGCAGCCTGCTTAGCAGAACCCCTCATAGCATGGATATAGTCTCACTTTTTTTTTCTTTTTTAAGATTTCCCTTTCTAACGCAATAATTACAAGTAAATACACACAGTACCACCCCACCTTCAGACCTGATCGTGTGTGTATTCTAGGGCAGGGCTTCTCAACCTCGGCACTACTGACATTTGAGGCTGGACAATTCTTTGTCATGGGGAACCGGACCGTGCGGTGCAGGATGCCTAGTTGCATCCCTGGCCTCTACCCTCTGGCCAAGAGCACCCGTGCCCGTCAAGTTTTGACAAGCAAAAATATCACCAAATATCCCCTGGGGACAAAATCGCCCCCAGATTGTAAAGCAATTATATTCCAATAAAGATGTTTAAAAAAATCAGCCCCAGATTAAAAATCCACTGTCCTTATGGTTTTCCTTTCACCGTCAAACTTCCCATGCCCGGGACAGTTTCTCTTCTTGGTGGCCCAGGCTAACTAACCCAGAGACCAGGGCGCCGGCCAGGAGGACCTGAATGATCAGATTAAGCACCACTGGTTGAGCTCCAGACAGTGAGGCTCCAACAGAACCGAGAAGACTCAGGTGCCTGGGACGTTAAAGTTCTCGTCTGGGAAAGTCCATGAAGCTGTCCTCGCTCCTCCACGAAACCTTAGATTGGGATTGAGAGTGTGAGGTTTGCTAGTTTCTCTCATATGCCAATGTCCCAAAGTTATATTCTGTAGACAATGTACAAATTCTTTGACTGTTACGACAGCCCAGCCTAAAGTTGGATGGAGGTTGTCTGTAGGAGCTGGCTCATTGAACTTGAGCTTGTACTCACCAATTTTATATACCTTTTTTTTTTTTTTGCGGTGTGCGGGCCTCTCACTGTTGTGGCCTCTCCCATCGCGGAGCACAGGCTCCGGACGCACAGGCTCAGCGGTCACGGCTCACGGGCCTAGCTGCTCCGCGGCATGTGGGATCTTCCCGGACCGGGGCACGAACCCGTGTCCCCTGCATCGGCAGGCGGACTCTCAACCACTGCGCCACCAGGGAAGCCCTATTTACCTTTTTTTTTTTTTAATTAAAAAGGACGTCAGTGAAGAAGTCAGAGGACTTTTCTGCATGTTCTATGGTTCTGAAAATTTGCCTCACCAGTTCCAGTGATGGAGAAACTGAGGCCCACAGAGCAGTTATGAGCAAAAGTGCTAGAACAATGACATAGAAGTTCTCCCATGTAACTTTCTGCTATTACCCAAGCAACTCTGAAATATGGGAGTGAAAAGGATCCCACGTGCTGATAACGTTTTTCAGGTATGGCTGCTGGGTTTGGGGATAAATGGGTTCTTTGTTGTGAAACCAGTGGAAACCATTCCAAAGGCCTTAAAAATATCCAGGGTATTCAGCCAGGGCTGGGGTCTTCAGTTGAAAATACACACTTAAGAGTTGTTCTTGGTTTTTTTCTAAATCTCATACAATTTCCAGATGCCCTGTCTAGGATAACTTAATATTATACCTGCAATGTGTATACTTGTAATAAAATTTATTTCAGTGCCTAAAATAAAATAAATGCAAATTCGCATGGCATCGCTTTTTCCGACAGGTTATTCAACTTTTTTAATTGGATTACAATACGGGCAAAACGAACTAGGCTGGCATTTTTTTTTTTTTAATTCCTGTCCTGCCCCTAGGTTCATCAGAATCATTGTTTTTAGATTCCATACATATGTGTTAGCATACGGTATTTGTTTTTCTCTTTCTGACTGACTTCACTCTGTAGGACAGACTCTAGGTCCATCCACCTCACTACAGATAACTCAATTTCGTTTCTTTTCATGGCTGAGTAGTATTCCGTGGTATATATGTGCCACATCTTCTTTATCCATTCGTCTGTCGATGGACAGTTAGGTTGTTTCCGTGTCCTGGCTAGTGTAAATAGAGCTGCAGTGAACATGACTCTTTCTGAATTACGGTTTTCTCAGTGTATATGCATAGGCTGGCTTTTAAATCTACTTTTCCAAGTCAATGACACATTTTGCCCTGAAATCACAATATCCTTGTTTATTTTAACAAATCTCTACAAAATCACATTTAAGAAAACTTTAGTGTCATTTGTGCTGACCTTAGACGATAACCTTTGTGTGAGAAGCAGCAGGAGCCTTTCCCTGGCAATGCCTCCAGCCCTGTGGACCTCAGCAAGCCTCTTGGCAATTTCTAAGCGGAATGGAATAACTTTTGGTCTGGACTTGTGTGTGTGTGTGTGTGTTTTACACATATTTCTGAAGTAAATTGTACTCTAAACGTTTTCCTGATTCTAATTTTTTAATAGTGAAAGGCGTTTATATGAAAACAGAAGCCACTTAAAAAAGAAGAAATATGTATTACAGAACAGCCAGTGAAGAAAGATGTGTTAATCATTCCTTGAACATAAAATACCTTTTTAAGTAATTATTTTTTCAATACTACAGAAAATAATTTTCAAACACGTCAGATCTTTTGATATACAATTACAGTGAGAGGTCAGGGCAAACTGAAGGGTACCAGTTAAAAATTCTGCAGAACCTCAGACTGGACAAAGCCTGCAGTCAAAAAAGAGCTCTGGTAGACTGGAGTCTATATAGACCCATAAACATATTTGGAAGAGTTAACAGTAAACTTATCTGTCCATATCCAGATTAAGTTAAAAAAAGTTCAACATTTATGCTGGCTATCTCTATACAAAAACACGCAGAATTTATTATCAATAGTTAATGATTCAATGCTAATATTAAAAGTTCACTTAACATTGGAATCAATGAATGACAGCATTACGGGATCTCTCACACAGTAAATTTATAAGAAATTTAGCTGAATATTTCAACTGGTCAGCACATAGCTTGGGTGAGAGCCTTCTTCCCTAAGAGCAAAAAACCTTTAGTCCAAGTTTAAAGTTCCTTTTACCCCTCTTATTCTAGGACTCAGGAATTTTTCCTACTAATTTGTTGTTGTATTTTATTTCCAGTTTCAAATTCTGTTATTAGAAAGCTTGTATATTTTAGCTTTTATGTATGAGAAGAAAAATAATTTCAATTATGCTAAGAATAGGTGTAAGGTACCTCAATGTGTGAAAAACCTTCACCAAATGAACTGAGCTGTGAAAAATCACCTGGCTTTAACCGTTACTCATGTTTGAGTCATATTCTCTGCAACACAAAAATCTTCCTCAGTAAATCTATCAGTCTTGGATGTTTTACTTTATACGGTGATAAACAGACAGATAATCTCACAATGTAGCCCCTCCAAAAAACTCAAAGCTCATTCCAACCGTGGAGTTGGGTCCCCAGCTGCTTCTGTCCAGGAGATCAGAAAGCAGGAACCGAGGGAGGAGAGGGGACGGCACGGTGGGCAGGGGGAGGGCAGGGAAGGGGTCCCACTTACCACTGCTGCAGGTCGCACTGCTGAGTAGGGGGCAGGGCCACTCACTGCAGACTCCACAAAGTAGCTCATCACGCCGTCAGCACCTGTGTGGGAAAAAGCATTCACTGAGCCACTGGGTGCAGAACATGTGTGGACCAGCGACCAAAGGAGGGCTCGGAGCAGGTCTCCTTAGGAACCATGGCGTTCACTTCTTTGTATTACAGAGAAAGAAATTAAAACGTAGAAAAACAAAGTGGCCAACAGAGAGTAAGGCAGACCCCAGACAGAGCCAGTCCCCTGACTGCAAGGTAGCCTGGATGGTGACGGCTGCTGCAGACAGTAAGCAGTCAGAGTCCATAAAAAGACCCTTTAGGGGGTTTCTGGTCAGGAATGGGTCTTGTGTGTCTTTTTAAAAAACATTTCCATTCCTGTATCTCCCTCCCTCCACCCCAACCAGGTCTGGCCCTCCATACGAAGTGTGGCATTTGTCAACTGATGAAGGACGGAATAGAGAAAGGATTGGAGAAAAGAGGGATGGAAAACCTCCGTCGTGGAGGCATGTCAACCAGGACCCTGAGACAGATAAACAGAGAGAAGACCCGAAAAGGGGAGTGAATATTATCCATCTTGAAAAAGGAGAAGGGCTAATTAAATGTCTTGTTGAGAGCTACTATCTCCATTCAAAGTCTGAATGACCATCACGTTTGAGGAATGCTCTAGCGGAAGGGACTTTCCAGTTAGCTGTCGGTCATCAGGAAAATCGTTTATATACAAACATTTCTGTTGAGCCAAACGCCCTCTAAAGTACACTAGTTTACACACTTTAATAAGTTCAATATTACACACTAAAAAGATGCCTTTCTTGAATGATTTAGAAGATTAAATTCCTAGATATGTCATTCAGAGGCCAAATTCCTATTGTCAGGGAGTGCATTTGAGTTTGCACTTAACTACTTTCCACTTTGTATTTGTCTGTCCTTTTCCTTTATTCTTGGGAATAATTAAAGCCACTGACCCCATTTCAAGAAATATAAAGAATACGATACGTCTTATGTTCAATTTACAACTTTGTTCACCATCTTGATACAGCTTGACAGCCAATGAGCGTACATATCTTCTCTCATATGAAATGTATTTAAATAACATAGTTAAGGGACTTCCCTGGTGGTCCAGTGGTTAAGACTCCGTGCTTCCACTGCAGTGGGCATAGGTTTGATCCCTGGTTGGGGAACTAAGATGCCACATGCCACGCGGTGTGGCCAAGGAGAAGAAAAAAAAAAGCTAGACTTCAAAAATAAATAAATAACATAATTAAAGTTCTGCACTACAAAGTTATACTAAGGGCTACCATCACATAGCAACTAATGTCATACAGTTGAGAAGTAAGTTAAAAATCTTCTGAAGACGTAAATTATCCCAGAGCTGTGCTTATTGTTTTTAACTAAAACGGCACCTTTTTATGATGTCTTTTCTCCCCAAAGTAGAAGCCGTCAAATTAATATTAATTTTTAAAAAGTAAAACAGCTAAGGGTACCTATGTTTCTCAAGATGTTGTTTTCTAGTTTTTCAGGGACTTGATGGCCACAAATGGCCCTTAGGAAGAATTCCCAGGTGGCAAAGCGGAAGAGTAGAAAAAGATCAAAGTCTCTAGTCCAAGGACACTGTTCCCATCTGGAGCCGTGGTCCCCTCTTCAGTGCTTCTTTCTAAAAACAGTAAGCAGCTACCAAGTATCAGACCCCGCGCTGGGTAGAGGGCCTGGAGTAAGAAGCAGCCGACCACAGGTCGGTGTGGACACCGCCCATATACTGTACAGAGGCGTTGCTGCTTTTCGTCTTAAATTCAAATTTTACAGTCCTAATGAGTCATCATTCACCCATCCACCTGCACTTCACAGTTTTGGATCTACTCAGAGATGAGACTTCAACGTTGACAACATAGATTGTGTCATACTGAGAACGGCATAACCAAGATCTGATTCCGTAGGGAAAAGTTGCTCATCCCTCCAGGGACCCACAGGGCAGCCTAAACCTTTGGGAAATGTCCAGGTGTGGCAATGCTGCTTTGCGCAACCCATCCAGCCCTCCAATTTCCTCCAAAAAGCCCCCCCCCGGGCCCCCTGAGTCATCACAGACCCCAATTATTTATTCAACAAGCACGTCAAAGGCTTCCTTTGCCGGGAACTTGTTAATCATTCAGTAAATAATTACCCTGTGCCTGCTATGTGGGTGCTGGAGATACACAGGTACACAAAGACCCCGCACCTCTTGGACCTTACGTTCTATCAGATCCGGGACAAAGCTGAGACAGACAGATCTCCATCTGCAGGCAGTGGGGAAGACGGGCTCCCACAGAACTAAAATACAAGGTGGTGAGGAGGTTACCAACAATATGGAAGAAAATAAGCAGTCCGTTTTGCCAAAGGCTGGGGAACAGGAAACCATGGAAGACTGCACAGTGCGAGGTGTGATCACGTGGCCCTATGGGTCCTCCCTAGACTCTCAGGAGCAGCAGAAGACCTCTACCCATCTGAATTCCTGTTAGACTTACACCTTTGTAAAAGAAAGCACTTTTGGAATCAGCAGCCTTGTCCTGAAGCCCAGCTCAGAGGCAACCAAGAGCAACCTTCCTCCTCCTAACAACTCTCCTCGGAGCTGGGAAAAAGGTTTAGGGGAAACGTGTTTTCTCTTTCGGATGGACAGAGTGAGTGAGGAACCCCGTGGGCCCACATACGGTCCGTCCTGAGCTGGGCTGAATTCTCGAAGCTTCATGCTCTGTGACTGACGCTCCCCTTGGAGAAAAGTCCTTTGCCCGTGGAGGAAGCTGGAAAGAGGGTGTTGCCAGGGCACTCAAGGGTTCTCATCTCAGGAAATAACTCTGGGACAGAAATGGATGACCGCTTCATTATTTTCTGGAGAAAGAAAAAAAGAACCCACCCTGTTTCCACTTGTAGGTGGTGACACAGACCAGCTGCTGTAGATGTAAACCCTTTCAGAAAAACTGTTTGGGTAAAAAAAAAAGTTTTTTGACGTGTTGGCCGAGGAGAATTCCCTCCCACATGACAGCTATTTGGACATCGGCTGGACAGACTTTTTTGTCTTGGCATTATAAACATTTATGCCTAAACACAAAACAACTGTGTGAGTTCAGATTTACTCCCCAGCCTAGAGGCATCCAGAGGCTTGTCTGAATGCAGAAATGGTTTGAACCCTTGGTAACAGAGAGCCGTGAAGAACTGCGTTCATTTCCTTGAATGGGACCAGCAGTGCCGGAGCAGCAGAGTAAAGTTGTCCTCAGTGAGTTTGTGCTTAAGAGGCAGCTGGGCTCCCAGCTGTGGTCCTCCCTGGCCTCCAGGACCCAAGTGGTCCTCCCCGGCCTCCAGGACCCAAGTGGTCCTCCTCAGCCTCCAGGACCCAAGTGGCCTCCCTGACCTCCAGGACCCAAGTGGTCCTCCCCAGCCTCCAGGACCCAAGTGGTCCTCCTCAGCCTCCAGGACCCAAGTGGTCCTCCCTGACCTCCAGGACCCAAGTGGTCCTCCATGACCTCCAGAACCCAAGTGGTCCTCCCCGGCCTCCAGGACCCAAGTGGTCCTCCCCGGCCTCCAGGACCCAAGTGGTCCTCCCCAACCTCCAGGACCCAAGTGGTCCTCCCCGGCCTCCAGGACCCAAGTGGTCCTCCCCGGCCTCCAGGACCCACTGTAGCTCCATTCCTCACCACCGCACTGATGTCTCCACTCCTCTAACTAGAACTCTGTTGTTTTCCCTGTGTTATTTCTCACGTCCCCGCCCTTCTCCCCTGATCACCTCTGTTAGAAACGCCTTGCTACCCTCCTGCTCCTCAGGACTAACTAACCCCTTCTCCTGAAGCTTTTAGATTCATCTCAGAAGTTTTAGCCACCAGGGATCCTTCTTGAACTGCTGTTCATCCCAGCCTGGGCTGGCTGTCCCTTCTCTGTGTTCCCCACGTGTGTTTCCCTCACTGCGCACAACACACTGTTTTATAAATGCCTGTTTCTACCCGCCTCTCCCACTCAACAACTCAGAGCTACCTGAAGGCAGACACTATGTTTTTTGCATCTTTGTATCTCCAGAATGTAAGACAGACTGAGGGGTATCAGAGAATTTTTTTTCAATTAGTGAATGAATGAAAGAACAAATAAATTGGTCTCGCAAGACTGAACATGTAAGAGATAGATCAGAAGTAAATGTATTCGATTCTCCAATCAGAGGCTCTGAATAGACTGCAGATCTGGGTGGAGATTCACTGGAAGTAATAGGTTCGTTTCGTGATCCCTTTCTAAGTGAGAACTCTTTCCCTTTATTCACTAGCCATTCGATGTCGCCTCATCCAGAAGCCTTTCAACCACCTCATGTAAACAGCAGCTTCCTGCTCCTGGTCTGACACTCAGCTGCTTCTTTCTTGTGTCCCCGACTCCTACCCCACTAGAAGTTAAGTCTGTCGAGGACAAAGTTTAGTGTATTTCTTCACTCTGAATCCCTAGATCCTAGGCCAGTGTTGATAGGCAGCTGGCACGCAAATAACTGTTGAAGGTGAGAGTGTAAGTTACAAAATTTTTACAAACACCTGAACTCATTTAAGCCCCTTTTTTTACGGGGCTGGGGCGAAGACTCGGGCCAAGCTGAGACTGACACTAGCCCACCAGCCACCTCTCCTGTCTATCCTCACCACCCTGGACTTTCAGGATAAAAATGGGCAAACCGTGCAGAGGGAAAAACAGGTAGCGGTTTGGTTTCCGTGGGCATCTCACACCCAGTAAAGCCTTTGGGACTCTGGGGAGATCGCGATTCTTCCTAAAACACATGACCGCCCCTGGAGACTCTTGCCCCGAACAAGCCCAGGACCCAGGCCAGGATCTACGGGCTGACACTTCCTTCCATCCAGGTCTCTCCAGGGGCGGGGAGGGTGATACACAGAAGGAAGGGAGGGGGGGACTTGGAGGGGTGTTTCAGGCCAAGGCAGCAGAAGAGCAGGGAATCCCAGAGACCAGGCTTAGTGGAAGCTGAATCCAGTTCCTACCAACTCTGCCCCTGCTTGGCTGCCTGTCTAGGCGATAACTGTGACATCACTTAAGGGTTTTTCATTGGGGTTATATGCTCTTCAAAGAAAGACTATGCCTTTAGGTAAACAACCCCATAAACCACACTTCAAAATGTTTTCTTTTGAAAATAATTTTTGCCAAAATATATATATTTATTGAGAAAATTACAAGAAAAATACAGAAAAGTCTATCACGAATGTCAAAATCACCTGAAATTCTACCATCTGGAGATAATTGTACTGATACTTTATTCAACGTTCTGCTGGGTATTTTTTAATGTGTCCGTACACATATACACACGATCAGAATTTTACCTTCACGATATTATTCTCTACCTGCTGTTCTACAATCTGCTTTGTTCACTGACATTTGCATGATGTTACGGATAGTTTTCTATGTCAATAAATATAGTCGTACATCCCAAAGTATCCAGCTGTCGAGGATTCTATTGTATGTATGCATCCTACCTTTCTTAATGAGCCTCTTATTACCATAAAATTTATTTGTTCCCAATTCCTCGTCATTATAAAAGTTCCTAAAATATTTCCTACTCCCATTAAATGACAAAAGTGGTATTTTGGGGACAAAGAATATGTACAGTGTACAGTCTATATTTGAATACATATTGACAAACTTCCTTCCATGAGAGAGAAGCCAGAATTATAGTACCACCAACAAACCCATTGTGATTTAAAAGTGACCTTGCCCTCTCACCTTTGTGTTAGCCTGTAGGTCAAGAATTATGGCTATAACATATGAAGCCTGCACGCAGGGAATACAAAAGTGCAATAAAGCTGTCACAGAAAATACAGATGATGCATTTTTTTCCTCTTTGCAAGTTGGACTGGAATGCAGGAGAAAAAGAATTCGGTTTCCAATAGGACTAGCCATTCAAAGGACACTTTCTCCGAATGACAGCACCTTTGCCAAACTAAAGACAACAGCGTCACCCACGTCACCGAGGCAACACCTTTCATGTGCAATGGAAAGAGTTTGAATTTCTTCTTTCCAAATGACAGGTAAATCTGTTTTTAAAGACTCAGACTGAGTGTTACCTCTTTCAGGGAGCTTTCCCTAAAACTTCTTGTCAGTTAGATAGACATTCTCGGTCCTCCAGCGTGGGATTCACTTTCACAAGGTACCGACCAAAGTTCAGAGTACTTCCTGCATCTCAGTTTCTGCTCCTGCATCATGAGTTGCTAGAGAGTAGGGACCGTGTGTCTTTAGCTGGTACACCATAGACGCGCAATACTCCTGTTGACTAAATGAAGGAAAGACCTGTACGTGAAGAGTTAGAACGCGAAGAGTTATGTCTCAGTGCTTGAGTTTATCCAAGACAGTGAAGATATCTCTGGGACCAAAAAAAGGGACATCACCTGTGATGACACGTGTCCGTATGCAACCCCAAGGTTAGATTTCTTTAATGTTAACTGCAAGCACGATCATACTTTTCTCTAAACTAACAGACATACCCCATTGACGAGTCGATTGTCTTCCAGTATCTTCTTTCTAATTCTCTCGAGTAGTCCATTTGTAGTTTGCAAATCATTCTAGATCTCTCCCTTGATCTGGCAGTGTAACAGAAGCTACCGAGTCCTGTTCTCCAAGAACTCAAAGGTAAGCAGCTTTAGATAGCTGAACAATCCTCACTCCCCCAAGGAAACTCTGCGGTTACCATAAGTAGAAAATAAATTGGTAAACAGAATTGAAGATGGTTTCTCTCTCTCATTCCTAACTCTGTAAGAACCTCATTTTCTTGACTATTCCAACATGACCGTAATAAACATTCCTTCTTATTTCAAGGAGCCGGCACCCACCCATAGAGGCCATGTTCTGATCCATGTGCTATTGGCTTCTGGGTCTTAAACTCAATCCACCAACTCTTTCACTAAGTTCATGAGGCATCAGCTCACAGATCAGTGAACGCGTCAGTCTTGTTTCTCCCCGCCTTTACTGCTAACAATCCCCCAACTCTTACTTGAATAGAGGCTTGAAAATGACTCATGTCCATCTCCTATTTCTCTGAAAACTCTCATCTCCTAATTAAGCATAACGCTTTCAGGTTCTTTATGAATTGACAGAGCTCAACTAACCTTTCTTAGAACACTAAAAATGGACTCTTGCTATTGTAATATTACGAGTCACTCACTAATATCTCCTGAAAGAGACAAAGAATATAAGATGGTTTTAAAATGCTGAACCATAACAATCAGGGGATAAGAGTGCCTCGTAGACTATTTTATGTTTCCTCCTCCTGGAAACAAATCCCTCTTCATCGCTATGCTGGAATGGCGCTGTCAACACTGGGCAGAATGGTGCTATCTGTCATAAACATCAAGGGAATACATTAAAACCTGTCCAGGAATTTTATGAGCACAATGTCAATCCTAGTCTCTGAAACTTTTCAGAAACTAATGCTCTGTTCTTTCTAATGTGGGAACATCTTTTGGAAAACTAAAGGTAACATTCAATCAGCTGTTTGACTGTAGAAGTGGCCACAGCCTTGTCTTCAAATGCCATTCCTCAGATCCTCTATCGAACCATGAAATTCAGCAAATAACCACCATTGTCCTTCAGACGTACTCCAGGGCCACGCACATAGTAGGCACTCCACAAATAACTAAATAAAAAATTGGGATTTTTATCTAGCTAGCTGGTATTGAAGAGCTGCTCGGCCCTGTATTAGGTGCTATGGTAATTCCAAAAGTGAGAGTAATTCACTTTTCTTCTTTACATAGTTATTTTTCTAGTTGATGAGATGAGAAAAATGATGACCTTGCTACTCAACAGTGGGGTCCTCGCAGACCAGCAGCATGGACAGCACTTGGGAGCTGGTAGAACTACAGAGCTCAGGTTCCACTCCACGTGGTTCATATGCACGTTAAAGTTTGAGAAACCCTGGTGTAGGTAATGTATTATGGGTACATAAAAGATGAAGAAATGACTTACGGAAGGATGCTAAGGGAAAACTTCAAGAGAAGGTGGCGCTGAAATGGGCCTTGAAAAATGGGTAGCTAGAGGTATGCACAAAGATTCAGAAGCGAGAAAACAGTAGATTAGAGAACAGGGAATAATCCAATAAGCAAATAGATTGTGGGGAAAACGGGAGATGAAATTGAAAGATATTTTAGGGCAGATTATCATACCAAAAGCTTGGGCTTTTGTAGTATAGATATAAAAGCATGATTGCTTGAGTTTTAAATAGTAATAATAATACTAATAGTAAAATTAACAATAATACATTAATAAAATTAAAGTTGTAGTATAAAAAATTGGAATTGTTTTCTTACTAAGAAACTAGAAACAAAAAAGAGCAAGCTGCAGGAATGATGTGAAGCATCTTGGCTTCACGAGGGTGGCTATAGCAGAGGTCATGGTATATGAGACTCTTGGCCACGTCGAACCCAGAGAAGACCTGCAAGCTAAATGTCAACTCTTACCCCATGGTGGCTGCCAAAGAAATCCTTCAGGAGCCTAGAAGTTTAAAGAGTTACTTTTCAACTCACAGTGTGTGGAGTTATGTCAGATATAATCTAGAATTTAGATATGGTTCTGGGTCTTAAGAAGCTCTCCACAAAACTGAGAGATGCTCTAAATATAGAGATAGCTATTGAGAGAATGAATGGTGCCAGGAGAGTTTTAATAATGCCCTTTAACATTGAACTAAAGCACACCAGCTGCCAGAACTCTCTCAAATCCAGCGAGCAACTTCTTGCACTATGTCTGATGGTCATTTTTCACAGTGAGGTTTCATTTGTTCTATTGCCCAAACTGTAAGTTTCAAATTTCCCAGCATACTGCTAAACAGCTTCCTGGCATACTTATATAAAGAGGGATTTTGTAAAGTCAATGAATTTGGGAATTGGAAAAATCTCATGAAATCTGCCCATTTTCTTTTTTTCTTTTTTTAACATCTTTATTGGAGTATAATTGCTTTACAATGACGTGTTAGTTTCTGCTTTATAACAAAGTGAATCAGTTATACATATGCATATGTTCCCATAGGTCTTCCCTCTTGTACCTCCCTCCCTCCCACCCTCCCTATCCCACCCGTCTAGGTGGTCACAAAGCACCGAGCTGATTTCCCTGTGCCATGAGGCTGCTTCCCACTAGCTATCTATTTTACGTTTGGTAGTGTATATATGTCCATGCCACTCTCTCGCTTCGTCACAGCTTACCCTTCCCCCTCCCCATGTCCTCAAGTCCATTCTCTAGTAGGTCTGTGTCTTTATTCCCGTCTTACCCCTAGGTTCTTCATGACCTTTTTTTTTTTTTTTTTTCCTTAGATTCCATATATATGTGTTAACTGAGCCCAGAGAGGTTAAGTGTTTAGCAGAATGATAAAGAACTCCAGGTGACAGCCTATGCATTGACCGGGAGTTCCTTACTGAGTGTGGGTCATGGGCAAATTTCTTTATCTCACAAAGTCTTAATTTCCTCAACTCTAAAATGGAGATAATGATACCAACCCTTTCAGAATTATTGAGGAGGGTTAGAGAAAATAAAACCCTTGCATATTACTTTATACATGATAAAATGGTCAATAAATAATGGTTATTATTATTGTTGTTGCTATTTTATCACAGTGCCTGGCATTAGTAAGCATTGACTAATTAACAGTCATAGTGGTTTTTATTCATTATTATTTTACTGCCCAAAGTGGCAGAGGTTATTTATTCAGATATTAGAACCAGAACCCAGATAGCCTATATCCCTTACCTCTTTTTCTAAAAGACTTGCATTTAAATAATCAAAAAAGGATTCCCTTCCATAATCATAGGTTGAGTAGCCTAATCAAGAAATTCACAGGAGAAAAGTGCCACAATTTCTATTGAATGGCAGTCTGTTTGTACCATTGTTATGCCTAAAACCAAGAAGTAAGCATTCTTCTTACAGTGAGGAGCAAACTCATTGAAAGATTGCATAGCACATATGGGGAAATATTGCAGCTTCCTGAGATAACCCGATATCTTTTTGATAGAAATGTGAATCTTCCGTGGAGTAACACTTTGGCAACTAGATATAAATATAAGGAAGTTATAAGCTGCAACGGAAAATATTGCGAGAGGATTTGTTTGTTGGGTTTTGTTTAAATTTGTTTTGTTTTGTTTTCTTCTTTTTCTTTAGAACGGTGCTTCCCAAACTGATTTGCATAGGAATCATGTAGGAATCACCTGAGAATCAGGTTACAAGGCAGAGACTGACCCAGCAGGTCTGAGGTACAGCCAGCCTGACGGTCTGCACTTCCAACAGGATACCCGGACATGCTCATTTTGAGTAGCGAGGCAGCGTCTGGATCACTTGGTTAAATTCATGAGTGGTTATAACAAGAAGGTGTTTGGATGGCAGAGGCCACCGAGGAACAGGCAAGAAGAATCCGGGCCACACGCTGAGCAGAGGTTTGATTTTTATCTTAGCTGCGACACAAGCCCAGCCAGGGAGAATGTGCAGCTCAGCACCCGTGCCCACCTCTCAAGCCACGTGCCAGGTAATGGCTGCATCTGACAAGGCTTCCTGCCTTTCCTAAGAAGCCAGGGTTTGAGTTATTTCACCTCTTATGTCAAGAAACTGGCATCACTGCTCTTCCCCTACCCCTACCGAGAGGAAACCTTTTGGATTAAGGATCACTGGAGAGCACCAAAAGGCACTATATTTTTCACAATTTTAAGGGACTTAAATCTTTTGGAAATTCTTTGTACTATGTTTTGCAACTCATTATGCACCTAAAATTATTTCAAAATGAAAAGTTAACACATTTTAAAAATGCACAAAAGACTAAAACCCTGGGAGTTTCTACTTTCCCACATCTCTTGAAAATACAGATTGCATTTCCCTCATTGAGAATATTTTCTTGACATCTTCACTAAAAGTTTGCTGCTTGACTTCATTCTAGTAAGTACTGTCCAAACTGTGCCCTCTGTTTTCTGGATGCAGCACACCAGCACGTGGTCAGCAGGAATATGGAATCTACCCTCTTCTCCGAGAATCAAAATTGATCAAAAAGTATCCTTCCCTCACTGCCCTAGGTAACTTTTTCTTTTCCATCTGCTCTCCCAAAGCATTCACAGACTGCATCACATCACTTAACAATTATCTTTTATTTTTAATCTCTTTTCAGGTAACATCTTGCCTCCTAAAATAAATTATGTTGATTCTTTTTTAAAATGAAACATATATTTCTCCTTCTGTGTCTGTCACAGCACCCCACGAGGCTGGGCACAAGGGAGAAATTCAATCAATATCTGTCCCATTAAGGGATAGATTTGCTAATCCCATCAACCTGACCTTGTAGCCTTTCTTCAGAGTCTGTGTCTTTCTAACAATGAATCATTAATCCACAGATTCCCCTTTGGAAAATTGGCCTAAGCCACGGTATTCTCCCAGATAAGCAAACCATCACTCTAAGCAGAAAAATTTAGCCTAAATTTGTGTAAGTGCCTCAAAGCTACTGAGGTTCCTATGAGATATGACTCCAGCCACAGCTCTGAACTCACATGCCTTTGCTTCTAATCAAGTCCCACCACCAACCAAGTCGTTCATGGCACCAAACCTCGGAGTCCTCATCTGCTACATGGGGATAACAAGACAGCCCACCTCACAGACTTCATTGTAGATTAAAGAA
The DNA here is from genome assembly GCF_039906515.1 of Pseudorca crassidens. Taxonomy (NCBI): domain Eukaryota; kingdom Metazoa; phylum Chordata; class Mammalia; order Artiodactyla; family Delphinidae; genus Pseudorca; species Pseudorca crassidens. Next base: position 104,241,070 of record NC_090304.1, read on the forward strand.
GGAACCCATGCAAAGCACCAAGGGCCCTGAAACATACCAAGTGCTCAGTAAACTTCGGGGATGAGCGTCCTTCCTTGGGTGGAGTGGAGAAGACCAGGTATTATATCCAGAGAATCATCTAGATTAAAAAGTTTGAGTTCCCTAAAGCTACATTTTCAGTAGAGCAGGGACAAAGAAGATGAAGGGCAAAAGAATGAGTTGTCTTCATACCTAAGGTGGCCCAGGATTGCAAGACCTCACAGGATTCCCCTCAAATGCCACTAACTTGCTGTTCACCACATTTATTTTGCTCAAATACTAAGTACATTTTAATTCCCATAAAGAAGGAAAGAGAGAGACAGAGGAGGGAGAGGAGGGAGAGGAGGGAAGGGGGAGAGGAGGGAGAGGAGGGAAGGGGGGAGGGAGAAAGGATGCTCCAGCTCCCTTCTGCTGGTTGATGCAGAAGTGGGAGTTTTGAGTGGGTAATTAGAGAAGGAACATTGTTGTGGAAAACAGATCTGATCACCAATCAATAAAACCATGAGGAATGGCAAACTTTAATCAGTAAGAAATCAAGCAAACACTTTGAGGCAATCAACAAGGGAAATGGCTGTGGCAACTGCTTGTTTCCAGAGCATTTGTTTGCCCTCCAACTCACCCTCCCTGGGCACCTGCACCCACACACCCAATTTGTTACAATGTTACTTCAGACTGTCCCTCAGCCTTATTGGCAGTATTCTATTCTTCAAAGCTCTATGCTATTTACAACTATTCTCTCATCTTCATGAGATAGGTGGAGCACAAATCATTATTCACATTTCTTTCATTATTCACATTTCAGAGATGAAGAAAATAAGGCACAGTCACGTCAGATAACTTGTTCTGGGCTTCCCTGGTGGCGCAGTGGTTGAGAGTCCGCCTGCCGATGCAGGGGACAGGGGTTCGCGCCCCGGTCCGGGAGGATCCCACATGCCGCGGAGCGGCTGGGCCCGTGAGCCATGGCCGCTGAGCCTGCGCGTCCGGAGCCTGTGCTCCGCAGCGGGAGAGGCCCGTACCGAAAAAATAATAACTTGTTCTCAGTTCCAAAGACAGTCTCTAACAGAACCCAAGCACACTCTACTTTCCTTACTCCAAAGCCAGAGCTGGTGCCAGTTCTGACCCTCATCTCCTTTGAACTCCATTATCATCTGAGGCAGGGAACTGGCCCAGATCCATGCTGTCAACCCGTTCTCCAAGGTCACAGCCGACTCATGTTGAAGGGTTACACCCTGTTACCCACCCTCCCCTAGGCTCTACTCTTGGACCTCTTCGCACCTCTAACAAACTAGCACCTCGGTGTAAGGAGCCGGTAAGGCAAAGATGCCCTCTCTGTAGTCAGGCCCTCAGCTTCCCACGTACATCCTCAGCGGCAGAACCAGGACGGAAGAGGCTGCCTGGCCGCCTGCACTGTTTGTTTTTTCACTACTGAGTTGGCAAGGATGTTGATTTACAATTAGAAGCAGCACGCTTCTTCAAATATTAATATTAATAACTACAATGTAGAACACATGAAAAGGTCTTTTCATCTTCAAAGCACTTTGCAGACATTAACTCATTAGCTCTCCCTCCCCTCCCTTCAGAAACAAGACGTAAGGAAGAATCTCCACAGTGATAGTGGCCACCCAGAGCCCTCCCTGCCCGGCCCACGCCTGCAGAAGCAAAGGGGTTTCTCTTTAGATAAAAAGAAGGCAGGTGCTGCCATCCAGAACCATAGTTGTTGAAAGAGTCAGAGCGCTAGGCATTTTACAGATGAAATGGAGCTATCAGAGTTACCGTTTTTAGAACCTGGATTTCCTGTTGTTTAACAAATATCTCTCTTTTCAGTTGCACGGTAATGGTATGAAGTAGGAGGGAAAATGGCCTTGTGACTTACAAAAAACAAAAATCTTACCCAAAAGGTAATAAGGAAAACCTGCAATCGAATGCCTTGATCTTGGTAACCCAGCATCTTTTGAATAGTTCGCCTACATGAAATGCAACTTTAAAAGGGGGTAACAGAGATGTTTTAATAGCAGAGGAAAAGCCCCCAACAAAGTGAGATTGCCAGATATAAAATAACCCATGCAGGAGAGCGGCCCTCCACACCCCCTGCTTGTCCATAGTGTTGCCCAAGGATTCAAGCTCTGTGGTGGAGGTAAAAATGACCCTCCTTGACTTTCAGAATCCCCCTGCCTCAGGTACAAGTCCCAAGGGAAAAGTACAGTCCCTTGGAAAACTGTGAGTCACAGGACAGGGAAAAACACCAAAAAGGCTAGTTTGACCTCAAATCCGTAGCAATTTCCTCAAAATAAGGGCAATTAATTAAGCTACTGAGGTTAAAATAAAAATTTAAAAAAATTTAAAAGTAAAACAATGGCTCACTAGGAGTGTAAGAGAAGAAAGGAAAGAAATGTCAACATTTAACAACAGCTTTATTTCTTTGGAAGGGCTCCAATATGTGAAGAAAATTCAGTTTCTGACAAGTGCTCGGCGAGTGCCTAAAACGTGCATATGCTTTTGCTCTTACAAAACAGGGAAGAGAGAGAAAAGGTCTTGATTTCAGACTACTCTAACAAGGTTAGGAAGTATTTTTGAAAATGGTTATTAAACAATTGAATTGAAAATACAGAAAAATGTGAAAAGAGAAAGCCGCTTGTATCCTGAAAGTCCCCATCAGTTTACCGGTTAATTCCACCAAATGAAAAAAAAAAAAGGAAAAGGAAAACGGACTGCAAAGTTTTAGGCAGAAACTCACACCCCACTTACCACTTTGCCGGAGAAACTGGGTGAAGAGTAGGTCCTGAGTGAGCTTCCCTCAATGTCTGTGGTCTCTTTCCAACTACCTGCGGGAATCCTCTGCTCGGAGGCTAAAGAGGATGCAAAGACCATAATGTTTCTAATAGAGCTGCCTCCTTAAATTAGGGGGTGTGGTCAAGCCCAGAAAAGCTGGAAAAAAGGCAGTGTTCCACTGGCCCCTGACTCCATGGAGGCAGCCACTAGGACAGGCTCTGTGGTCTAGATGGAAAAGCAAATCATGTTACTGGTTAAGGTAACACCGGATCACAGCCTTAATTTATATCATTGAAATTACCCTTCTGTTAAATGTAACTCAGCCACCGAAAGTAGCCGGGAGGGAGACGAGCAAAAGAGAATTCCCTCAGTGGGATAACTCGTGTTTCAGCCTTTGCCATTGCTTTAGATTTACCCTCTACTGAATATTTGAATATTCATGACTCACATTTCTTTGACCTTCTCCTCCGAGCCCTCATTTAACCTAGGTCAGGGGTCAGGAGAGGGCTATAGCCTCAGGGCAGGAAAGACTCAGAGAGCAGACTGTCTACCACCCCATCACCTGCTGGGCTTATCTCTAGTAACCTGGCTTATCTCTAAAAACAATAACGTGATGTGAAGTGTGATGTTTCCTAAGGAAAAAACTTAATTCTAAGGAAGAATTAACTCTCTCAAAAATGAGAGCTGGGGGGCTTCCCTGGTGGCGCAGTGGTTGAGAGTCCGCCTGCAGATGCAGGGGACACGGGTTCGTTCCCCGGTCCGGGAAGATCCCACGTGCCGCGGAGTGGCTGGGCCCGTGAGCCATGGCCGCTGAGCCTGCGCGTCTGGAGCCTGTGCTCCGCAACGGGAGAGGCCACAACAGTGAGAGGCCCGCATACCGCAAAAAACAACAACAACAACAACAACAACAAAAATGAGAGCTGAGGATTCTGAAAATTAAGTCTGGCTTTAGGTGATCTCTAAAATAGATTAGTTGTAGTGACTCTGATTCCTAGTCCCTGGTGCAGGAATAAAAGGGCAGAAACATTCATATATTCCTCATTTAGAGAAAATATAAACAATGTGAAAATCTTGTTCTAGGTGAAAATATACAGCACTTTATATCCACATGTTCAGAACCGTGGTAAGAATATTACAGTATAATATCATTTCTCTGAATAGGATTATTTCATTACAGAATTTTTTTTTTTGGAAAGTCAGTATCTGGCTTTGTAATTTAAGGCTTTTATCCTAAAAGTTTCCATTTACTTTGAGCAATGGATGGGAGTTAAAATGTGCCATGGTTGACTCCTTTCCCTTTCTAATGAAGACACAGAGGCTCAACTTTGAAAAACTGTGAAAATATAGTAAGTGTCCTTCAGCGCAACGTCATCCTCACCCTTCACTGTACAAAGGTAGCAATGCAGTGAAGATGGTGTTGTCATGAAAACAAGATTTTACGGCTCATCTTCTGCCTTTGCACATTAAAAGTCTTAGAGAAAAGGAAGAGATAGCGCTATTGGTTCAGTTTTGTTTAATAACTGTCTGTGCCAGGCACTGGGGGAAATGACAAGTCCACACTGGAGTGGGAAGACAGACACAGAAATCAACCATCTCGATCAAATGTAATACATGCTATGAAAGAATCTGTGAAGAGAGCTACGGAAGCTTCAGACTGTCCCCTGCAGCCCGGTCAGCTCCAGCGCACCACCCCATTTAAAAAGTCCATGGGCAATTAAACCAATCACAACCAATTATAATTGTATTCACTATGTTTGCAAGAGAGTTAAAAAAAAAAGCGATGTAGAGAAGACCCGGATTCTTGGCTTACATGGGTGTATAGTGTGATTATTGCAGACCTCTGGGGTCTGGCATTGTCTACACAGAATTCACATAGACAAAAACCCTTTAGAACCTTAGGGCCAACCTACCATGGTGGCCAAGAGCATAGCTAGAAATCTAAATAGTGTAAAATAAGCCACACCCCTGCTGAGAGGGCCTAGAGAATACCCAGGAAAGCAGCAAGTGTTGTTTTAAACAGTATCTTCGAAAATAGAGCATTAGATGAATATCTACACACAAAAGAATGAAGGGGGACCCTTAACTTACCCCTATACAAAGATTAACTCAAAATGAATTAAAGACCTAAACGTAAGCGCTAAAACTATAAAATTCATTAAAAAAAAACATAGATGGAAACTTCATGACATTGGGTTTGGCAATGATTTATTGGAATCACACCAACAGCACAGACAAAAAAAAAAGAAATAATAGATAAGTTGGACTTCATCAAAATTAAAAACTTTTGTACATCAAAGAACACTATTAATAAAGTGAAAAGGCAACCCACAGAATGGGAAAAAAATTTCAAATCCCTTACAATAGATTACAGGATATATAAGGACCTCTTACAACTCATGGACAACAACAAATAACTCCATTAAAAAATGAGCAAAGGAAAAAAAAAATTTAATTAAAAAAATAAAATTAAATATCGGGATTTCAAATAGATGAAAAAAAAATGAGCAAAGGACTTGATTAGATATTTCTCCAAAGATATACAAATGGCCAATAAGCACATGAAGAGCTTGTCAACATCACTAACCATTAGGGAAGTGCAAATCAAAACCACGATGAAATACCATTTCACACTCATGAGGATGGTGTGTATCAAAAAAGTAATAAAATAAATAACAAGTGTGTGTGGAGAAATTGGAACACTTGTTCATTGCCGATGAGAATGCAAAATAGTGTAGTTACTACGGAAAACAGTAAAATGATTCCTTATAAAATTAAACATAGAATTACCATGGAATCCAGAATCCACTTCTAGGTGTATACCCAAAAGAATCGAAAGCAGGGACTCGACCAGATGTTCGTTCATAGCAAGATTATTCACAACAGCCAAAATGTGGAAACAACCCAAACGTCCATCAACAGATGAATGGATAAACAAAATGTGGTCTATACAAGCAATGGAAAATTATTCAGCCTCAAAAAGGAATGAAATTCTGATACCTGGTACGACATGGATGAACCTGGAGGGTAACGTGCAAAATGAAATAAGCCAGATGTGAAAGGACAAATGTTGTATGATTCCACTTATATGAGCCATCTAAAATAATCAAATTCATAAAGACAGAAAATACAATAGAGGTTACCAGGCTCTGAAGGGAATGGGGATTGGGGAGTTAGGGTTTAATGGAAACAGAGTTTCAGTTCAAGATGATGAAAATGCTCTGGATCTGGGTGGTGGTGACAGTTACTTAATGCCACTGAACTGTACACTTAAAATGGTTAAATGGTAAATTTTAAGTTATGTATATTTTACCAAAGAAAAAATATAAATATACTTTTCTGAAGGAAATATGTATAGCATTAGGGTTAAGTAGACCATCTGCAGAGAAAAGGCTTTCTCCTCCACGTGAATGGTACAGGGCAAAGGTAAAGGTAAATGGTCCTCAAAAGAAGAGGGTATTGGGACTTCCCTGGCCGTCCAGTGGTTAAGACCCCGTACTTCCACCGTGGGCGAGGGGTGCAGGGGTGGGAGCGGGGCACAGGTTCCACCCCTGGTTGGGAAATTAAGATCCCTAATGCCACGCAGCCAAAAAAAAAAAAAAAAAAAAAGCCACCACGTGGCAACAAGACCTGAAATGGCCTCTGTTTAAAAAAAAGAAGAAAAGAAAAAGGTCTGAACTCACAGGAGGAGCACAGGTTCTCCCTCCACCTCACAGAGCCCTCAGCTCTGTCATCCATCAAACAGGGGCTAATAACACCAGCCCAACCACATGAGGTTGTTGTAATCACTGTATAATTGGATGACTATCGAAACAGTAAACTGGAAAGGCAATATTGGTTGGTCTTTTCCATGCTCTGCTATATTACATTCTATGGAGAAGGACCTCAGTTGAGATGACTCTATAGTTTAAGATCTTCAAGAAAAATAATTAAAGCCCCGTGACCTCAGGGACATGTATACCTGTGGAACTTGAAAAAGAATAGATACATGTATATGTAGAACTGAATCACTTTGCTGTACAGCAGAAATTAACACAACATTGTAAATCAACTATACGTCAATAAATTATTTTTTTTTAAAGAATTGTTTACTTACCTGAAAGAGCATCTTCATAGCCCAGCCTAAAGGATGGTAGTTTCAATATCATTTAGACCCAGTTGGAATAGGGCCTGAATGAATGTAGAATAATTACCACCAAGCTCTTTGCTGTTTTTACTGTGAAGAACTCTTTTTTCTTTTCTCAGCATAACAAGCTGCATTGCAAGTTAGTATCTCCTAAGAGGAAAAATGTGGAATTGAATTCCCAGAATCTCAGCCTTGCCAGGATGCTCAGCCCTTCCACCATCAGCCTTCCCTCCCTCCCACCCAACCCCCAAAATGCAGGAATGCCCTTCACAACGATCTACAATGATTCTTTTTTTTAAATTTTATATTGGAGCGTAGTTGATTAACAATGTTGTGTTAGTTTCACGTGTACAGCAAAGTGATTCAGTTCTACAAATACATGTATCTATTCTTTTCCAAGTTCTTTTCCCATTTAGGTTATTACAGAATATGGAACAGAGTTCCCTATGCTATATTGCTTAGCATATAGCATATTCCCTATGCTATATGCTATGCTATACTGTTGGTTATCTATTTTAAATATAACCGCTTGTACACGTCATATACAATGATTCTTTACACCACTGTCAACGCACAAAAAGGGGTAAGTCTGAACTGAATGATGGCTTTCAATGTAATGAGAAACAAAAGGACATCTCCCTTTATTGCATTTACATATTATCTCTTCTTTCTTTCCATCTCCCTTGGAAAAAACTTCTGATGCTTCAGAAGACTCCATGTACACAGGGAGGCAGTACCCAAACAAATCACAAAGACTGAGTGGGGGTAAAATCCAGATGCCTTTACAAATGCAATCGCCATCAAATATGGAAGAGGCCGCAGACTCTAAGATGAAAGGAGAGCAAAGAGCGGAGAACCTTTGTCTATTCGCGCTCCAGCTCTGAAACTTCTTATCCTGCACTTTGTAATGAATCTATCTCCTTTCCGTAATCAGAAGCCAAGTCTTTGTCTTGCGCCACAGACGAATCAGCTGTGGCACACGTACGGGTACATGCACATCTGGCCCCCAGGTGTGGGTCTTTCTGTGCGCCAGGGAGCCTGTGGAGAGGCTGGGCTTCTCCGCAGGGTCCTCCCAGCACCCCGCACCCCTGCAGGGTGGGGCCACTTCAACAGGGCTCGAACCAGCTTTCTGTTGTTTCCTAGCACTCGATGAGGTATTTGACATTTGGAGCTGGGGTAGGACCCCAGATGGACATCCTGCAAAGTAGCTTCGATAAAGCTTGTGGAACGTGCGGCACCAAACTCGTTCTCTTGGACCCACCGAGCATCCTCTAGATGCCATAAATTCACAAAGTTCCAAGCATCCTTTAGATTCCAAATTCACAGAGAGCCAGAGTGGATGGTTGTATGATACACTACAGCCCACTGAAAACCCATCTCTAGTCACCTCCTTCTTGGACTCTATTCCTTTCTCTGTATATTTGTCACTCTGCCCCCGTTCCCTCCTCCGTCAAAATACCTTTACTTTTTCCCTCTGCCAATCGAACTCCTACCAAGTCATTTTTAAATCTCAGTTTTTAATCACAAAATTAATATGTGGTCCTAGCTTATTCAAACAATACGGAAGAGGTTGAATTAAAAACTGGAACTCACCATCCCTGCCCCCTTTCACCCAATCTCACATGGAAAGGTTAACTATTGTTTACAATTGGATGTGCAGCCCCCTAGACCTTTTTCCTGTATGGTTTCCGTGTATAAAATACACATTATATGTATTTTCCTGCAACTTGCTATCGAACACTTGGCAGTGCATTTACTGGGGTCAACTTTCTATGTTGGCCCCATCTGAGTGACCTCATTCATTTCAGCAACCAAGTCTTAATGCTTCATCATATCTCATCAGTTCCAGCTCAAGTGTTTTTTCCTCTGTGTCTCCCTGACACCCCAGTCTTCTCTTCCTGCACTTTTTCATGCAGAGATCATCTTGCTCATATGTTGTCACACTGTGCTATGAAAGTGTTCATCTCTCCCTCTCATGTCTTTCCTGCCTTATCTCCTCAACTCGAATGTGACCCTGGAAGGGCAGACATCCCTATACGACATAAAGTGCCCCCTCAGCAAACTCCCTTAACGTGACGCACATTCATATGGACTGGATGAGTACACAGAGTTATGGCTTGACGGGTCAAAATATCCTGCAGGATGACATCATTTTTTTGAGATCTGCACAAATCACCTAAGTATTAAGTAGTCATTTCTGGTGGCATGGGAGACTTTTTTGTTTTATTCTTGTTATATGTCTGTGTTTTCTGATTTTCATACACTGTTCTGTTCCATTCAGGTGAAGGAAAGAAGCACATTTTATTTTTAAATATGTGACTTTATTGGTCTAAGATGACAGGAGAGCACAGTGTGATAGCAGAGACTCTGAGGTTAAATTGCTGCGACTTAAATCCCAGCCCTTCTATGTTACCATGGGCATTTCATTTAAAATTTCTGGTCTTTGTTCTCCCCGTATGTAAAATGAAGACAGTGATAATACACCTCAGGGTAGCGAGTGCTAAGTATTGAATTCATCGAGGTTTTACTCAATAAATACTAACCATCATTATCAACGGCAAGGCCAGGGCTAGACCCAAGGCTTCTATTTTCCAGCCCAGCGTCATCCTCCCCACATGCCATGAATCCTCAGAGGAAAGCCCAGAAGCTGATTTTTCCTCCTGGCTGGAGTGCCGGGGTGCTGATCAGGAGAAAAGCGACTGATGCAGCACCCAGTAATGCAATGAGGACCTGCCTGATGAGAAAGGGATCCTCCTGGGTCTCTACAAGCACAGCGGCAGCTGGGTCTTGGTGGGTCACACCAAGTAACATTGACCACATTCATTTTTCCCTTTGAAACTGTGTAGTGATTACAGATCAAGCCCGGTCTTGGAGTCAGGGCCACCTTCCCAGGACTACTACAGGGTTACTCTTTGAAGCTTCCAACCATGTTTTCTAGTCCTGATTTAGAAAGCAAACCAATTTCTTTCTTTTTTTTTTTTTTTGAATGAAAGATTCCTTGAATTCTACAGCACTTTACAATTTTCAAAAGTTTCACACACATGATTTCATATAATCCCATAAAACACTAAGATACTAATTTGAAAAGATACGTGCACCCCAATGTTCATAGCACTATTTACAATAGCTAAGGTATGCAAGCAACTTAAGTGTCCATCAACAGATGAATGGATAAAGAACCTGTGGTATATACTAACAATGGAATACTACTCAGCCATAAAAAAGAATGAACTTTTAGCAACATGGATGAACTTGGAGGGCATTAAGCTCAGAATTAAGTCAGACAGCGATAGACAAACACTGTCTGATATCACATGTGTGGAATCTAAAATATACAATAAACTAGTGAATAAAGCAAAAAAAGAAGTAGACTCACAGATACAGAGAACAAACTAGTGGTTACCAGTGAGGAGAGGGAAGGGAAAAGGGCAATATAGGGGTAGGGGGGAAGAAGGGTTAATATTGAAGGCAAACAACTTTCCTTGGAGGGACGCTGAGCCCTTTAATACATTTCCTGACCTATCAGGATAAAGTGGCCCTAAACTGCCCCCTTCATGGGAGGCTGTAAGGGCTTCTGTAAGGCAGTCCAAACTCTGCTTTCTCCAAGGTGCTCAGGAAGTCAGCACCAACCTCCCACTCTCTTTGTGCCTTAGACATCTCTCTTCCCGTGCCCTATGCCTGGCCTAACTCAGCAGTATCTGCTCAGACGAGATATGCTTCCCTGAACAGAACTATCATGACCAAAAATTCTAGAAGCCATAAGTTCATGAGCTGGGAAGGATCTTTAGGGATTCTGCATCATCTTTTAGGTAAGAATACAGAGTCAGAGAAATTAATCTCTTGGTTAAGAGAATGCTAATAGATAAAGTCACGATAAATCTTCGAAGCTAAATGATTAGCCTTTCTGTAGGAACCATTATCAGCTGCATAGTAAGCATCTTGGGTGAGTCTAAGTCTAGGTTTGCAGCTAGAGGAACCAGTACTGAAGGAGCAAAATTCAGGTTAATTGAACAGTTGATGGAGTAGTTCTCTCTTTTTCACACCAAATGCCTGGGGATTCAGTCGATAGCTCAGTCGCCAGTAAACCAGGGAGAGGAAAGAGCAATCCATGTACCACAAAAATCATCATGGATTTTGCTGTTTCAAAACATGCTTAGGGGGCTTCCCTGGTGGCGCAGTGGTTGAGAGTCCGCCTGCCGATGCAGGGCACATGGGTTCGTGTCCCGGTGCCGCGGAGCGGCTGGGTTCGTGAGCCATGGCCGCTGAGCCTGCGCATCCGGAGCCTGTGCTCCGCAACAGGAGAGGCCACAGCGGTGAGAGACCCGCCTACCGCAGAAAAAAACATGCTTAGGAACAAAAGTCCAGTAACCACAGTCAGCCACAGCCATAAAGGCATTGAGAAATTTATGGAAAGCCACATTCATCAGTTGTTAACGTACTCATTCTTTTGGCCTGGTGCTCATGAATGATTAGCAGTAGATTGGTTCGTTTTTGAGCTTTTTTTGGAACACCGTTTCAACCAAATGCCAGGTTTGCTGCGGACATCTTTATCCTGGATACTTCCCTTTTTCCTCAACATAGCCAAGACAGTCCCTGAACTCAGGGACCAAGGAGACAAGCTAGGAATAGCCAGATGTCTCAGACACTCATCTACATCTGGTTTCGACCTGAATTCTACCTCTGCAAAGAGGCTTTCTCTGACCACTGGCATCTCCCTTCTCTCACTGGACTATGTCATCTCATTATATATTTTAACAGTGTACCACTTTCTCATTTGTAGCAAAACTTATATTGGAATTATTTGTGTAATGTCCATCTTCTTTGTTTATTGTAAAATCACGGGGGCAAGAAATGCATCAACCTCATTCACCCTGTTCCTGCAACTCTTATCACCGCCAGAAATCGAAAGTGAAGGCTATATGAGAATCTGATGGGGAGATGAATGAATGAGTGGACGGATGGATGGATGGATGAACAGATGGATATATGGATGGATGAATGAGCAGATGGGTGGATGGGTGGGTGGATGAACAGATGGATAGATGGATATTTGAATGCTGCCTATATACTATCCAATTTACCCATAATTTCTTAACTTTGGTTCTTTGATCTTTAATTTTTCTCCCATTGCCCATTGCTCCTGCTGTTGTCACAGAACATGATACCAAATTCTGTCACCCAACTCTGTCCCTAGAGTACACATCACACCACTGTTTCAACATGAACTTTTTTTTCAATCAAAACAAACATGTCACAAGAATAATTTATCTTTTACATAGCACAGAGTGAAGTGAAGAACTGACAATTAACCAGAAGACTCAGGCTGTATAAACAGACAGAATGAGTCACCACTTCACACCAGATTTCTTTCTGTCTGTTATCTGGGTTAATTCAGTCTACAGCTGGTGAGCTTTTCCTTTACCATTGGAGTAGTTGCCGCAATACATCATTCATCTTGTTTTTCCTTAAGAATAAGTAAGATGGAAGCAATTGACTTGTGATTGCTGGACTGAATCTAGACTTTCGGGTTTTATTTCCCTCCTAGTTTGTTTTCTAAGAGTTGCAGATCTAAAAAATCCCTGAAACATCTCACTCATTCTTAACAATGGCTATTGGACACAGAAAACTCTTCACAGCACAGAGGTGTGTAGAAACGGGATCCTAGTGTTAATTTGGAATGGGATGAGCATGAAGAATGGAAAGAGATACTTTGGTTGTACAATCCAGTATTCTAACTCCCCAATAAGCATACAAATGAGTTACTTATAGCACCATTTTTTTTTATCAAAGGGCCAGCTAAGGAAATCACAAAAGCTTGAACTCCATCTTTGCACCATCCAGAAAGCGTGTGGACTAGCAAAGATGCTGACCTTGCTCCCAGGGAGAGGTTTCTGACTGGAGAGAATCTGGCTCATTACCTAATGAAGGGCTGTCTCTTGCAACCTACATCACAGCTCATCCTTGACCAGAGCACAACAGGATACAGTGCACCACTTCTTATCTTATTTTGGTGGCATTTCAAAGGTGAGTTTTTAGAAATGTTGGGTGTTTGGATAACAGATACTTCTAAAAAGGGCCAAAAGAAACAAAAACAGTAAAAGTGAAAAAAGCATTGTTACTTCTAGCTCAGAGTAGGGCAAAATCCTCTGATGGGTCAGAGTTACAGAAGGGCTGGTACTTGTTCAGATTGTAGAGGTCTGCTCTCTCAGTGATCAAAATTCAAGGAAGCTTAGAGTAAATAATTTATATTGAAAGTATGTTCTTACTCTTAAATCGTTCTCCAAGATCAAACTTCAAGGACTTTAACCTTGACTCCAAGAACAATTCTTCCTTCTGTCTTTTCCCAGGTACTTATTATCCTTTTTAATCCGAAAGTAATCTATGTTTACTGTTTAAAATTGGAGAAATATGGAAAAAATAAAAACAGAAGATTAAATTTATCTATAACCCTCCCCCCGCTTCCAGAGATATCCAGTAATAACATTTCCATGGATAATATCTTTCCAGTCTTTCTATATAGATAGGTATTTTTTATTTTATAAAAAATAAACTAGATCATATTACACATAGTATTTTAGCCCATTTTTTCTTAACCTACTTTTAATGCCATAAACAGTTGCCTTTACAGTATTTTATCTGGTATGTTCACATGCATTCCTAAAGAGTCTAGAAATTTAGCATAAGATTGAGCCTTCATTTCATACTGACTCTTCTAGCAATGAAAAGAATCATAAGATCTGGATTCAATTCCTAGTTTGACTAACTAGTTGTGTGTTTGGAGGAAAGGTCTCTGGGCATTGGTTTTCTCATCCATGAACTAAAGATCATATACTTCATTTCTAGAAAGTTTAAGAGGAAGACTTCTGACACATAAATCATACAACACACAGTTTAACTGCTCCTCATTGCTTACTATGGACACTCCATATGAGAGGGATTTCCCCTTTTCCTTCATTCTTCGATTTGCTTTCCCTTTATTTTTCCATTTCCTTTCCCCTGAAACAATGAAATGTGATGCCTTTGATCTGCTCATCAGAAGATGGGTGGTTGGCCTCTTCCCCACTTCTGCAAACTCAGCAACAGTCTCCTGCTGTACAAGGTCTGTTCTGAGCCCCAAACACAAGGCAGGTACTTCTATGTGTGTTCCCACCACCGGGCTCATCTGAGCTCCGAGCCCCTGGTGTAGAAACTGACTCCTGGAACTTGAAATAAGTCTCTGCTTTCTCGAAGGCTCCAACCAGAGACAGTCTATGAGAAAATGTAAAAGGCACATTTATTTTCTTTGGACCAGAAATAGAAACACAAATCTCTTCCTCTTTTAAAGGGCCCAGTAAAGATTTTGTGTTCCACATCAAAGGGAAGCTAGGAAGAGACAATGTTTTTCCACTGTAGCCGATGAAAATGGATGGGAGACTCGATTCACCCGTGATTGGGAATCTAAAGGAATCCCTGAGGTCTGATACAGTAGTTCACAGAAAGGTGTGCCAGGTTTCCTGAATTCCACATATGATCCTGCACAACTGAATTCTTAAGGTATTTCTCATGCCCATTGCCTGCAAGAAAGGACAACCCGCTTCCCTTCAGGTCTAACCAAGCTGCTCATGTAACTGGCCCAAGACCAACAACGATCAAGAGATTGAATACAGATTAGAATTTTATCTCTGCATATTTCTGGAGTCTGTTAATTTGGGCATCTCAAGAAGAACGAGCATCCCACCAGAGAGCCTTCTGTAGCGTATCTATAGAGAAGATATGAAGAAGTGTCTGATGTTTAATTTCATCACGAATGCCATTGACCCCAGAGACTTGTGACTCTGGTGTGAAACAGGAGCAGAGTGAGGAGAAGCCCTGGCGCATTGCATTATCTCGAGGCGCTGATATTCCCACGTAACAGCAAGCAGGATTCCAAAGAGTGGCGGCATCAGAACACTGAGCACCTTCCTTCTTGATTATTTCTCTCCCATCCTTGTTACTAAACGTAGCAGTAATCTTCACGGAACTAGGCATCTCTCCCGGCTGTTGCCTACGGTCTTTTCTCATTGAGATGCTGAAAAATAAAATGAGATAATAGAGACAGAAAATGCTTTGAAAGTGAAATGCTTTGCATATGAAAGGGACTGGAGAGTTTGTTTATGATAGCTCTGATGAATCCTGCCTTGTCTCCCTGCAGCAGACGTTATAATATTTCATTGTTGGAATCGAAATGGCCACATAATAGACAAATGTCACAGAACTTGGATCAGTAGATAAACATTACAGGGAAGCATATTTCAGATCAAAATGATGAAGTGCTTTTGAGCATTTAGAGAGCTTTTGAACGTGTGGAGCCATTCAAAAAAGAAATGAGAGCCTGGAAAAGCACTGGATCCGTAGGACCAGCCAGCAGGGATGCTGTAGAGAAGTTTCTTCCACCGGACCAGATGATAGCTAAGGTTCCATCCAGCTCTATGTGATTCCACTATTACAATGATCTCTACTGCTATTTTTAAATATGTAAAGGGCTGTAATGTAGAAGAGGAAGTAGTTCATTTCAAATGCATCAGACTAGGTCTAGTTGATAGAAGTTATAGGAAGGTGAGCATTGGCACAGCAGAGGAACAACATTCAGATATTTGGAAATGTTATACAATTAATTGTTTCAAACTCAAGTAGATGTAACTATGGGAAAGTAATCTGACCAAAGCCACCAGTGTTAGACCACAAACTCCTGATATTTAATCCAGTTCCGGGTTCTCTGTCTCACATGCCTCCCCCAATCCAAGGCCACACATACTTGGCAAGTATATATTTTAAAAATCAGGGAGTTCCCGGGCAGTCCAGTGGTTAGGACTCCATGCTTTCACTACCAAGATCCCGGGTTCAGTCCCTGGTAGGGGAACTGAGATCCCGTAAGCTGTGTGGTACAGCCAAAAAATAGATAAAATAAAGATAAAAATCAGAAGACAGCCATGTATAGTGACTGTTTGCTGAGAGTCCTCCTCTGGTCCTGCTACGTTATAACTCCTTTTTTCTTAGGCTTTCTTTTTCAGGGAAAAATTAAATTAATAGGCTTATGCTACTCTGAGGTCTACAGAAACTAGACTGCATTGAATAACATCTCTTGATGGGAATGCTCTGTTTGTTTCTGGGTATTACACATGGTCACTGCCATTTGGAATACTCTCCTCACCTTTCCCTTAGCAAAATCTTATTCAATCTTCATCTCCTCTCCTCTCTGAATCTCCCCTGCCAGACTTTACCCTCTTACCAGTAGCATCACTACAAGATCAGGTATCACCAGTAGCATTACTATGGGATCAGGTATTCACATTCCCAATTACCTTGTCCATAAATCCAATAAGCATTTGCTGTCTTACATATTAGTTATTTGTTTACACTCAGGGTAAAGACTATGACTTATTTATTTTTGTATCTCCAGCAACTCGCTTGGTGCCTGGTCCTTAGGAACTTCTTAGTATAGGTTTATTTGGTTGAAAATATGCATACGTTTTCATTTATTTTAGAGCCTAGAAAGTTAGTTGCAAATCCCGTGACAGTCTCCAATGCAACGAAACATGGGTATCTTAAAATTTTAGATATATTTATGAATCCCCCCCCCCAAATGCCTTTTTGGGCTACTATGGAAAGGGGTCAGAGAGCAAGGAAGCTCTTACCTCAGGGCCTTTGCACTTGCTCTTCCTGCTGCAGTTCCATGAAGTTCCCTCCCTTGCTTCACACATGTCACATGAAGATGTTCACTCTTCAGTGAGGTCTAGCCTGACTATCCTATAAAATAAAACCATCCATCTCCATCCTCAGTATTCCCTATCCACCTTATTTTTTCCCTAGTACTTTCCATCTGACATACTATGTATCCACTTGTTCATTTGTTTATTGTTTACCTCCTCTCTCATCAAAAGGAAAGATACTTTGCAGGTTTTGTTCATTGCTGTATCCCCTAGAAGAATGCCAGGCACATACCAAAGGCTCAACAAACATTTACTAAACAAGTGACTGACCAATGAGTGAATGAATAAATGAATTGTTGAAATTAAAAAAATAGGATTGCCCAATAAAAATGTCAATAACATGCCTGAAAAAAGTCAAAGTCTCTTGGAACAAAGAACAAAAAAATGTAAAGAGACATGAAATATCAAATAATAAAGTTAAGAGACATAGAATATCAATCCAGGATGTGCAACATTCACCTCATAAATTTTCCCAAAATAGAGGAGAGAAAATAAAAGGGAGAAACTATTAGAAGAAATTTATAAGAACTTAAGAAAGTCACCAATCTTAAAATCAAAGTTTCAGCCAAGGATAAGAGAAGATACAAAAAGCTTTTAGAAAGATGAAGGCAAGTCATCTACAAAAGAATGGGAGTAAGATTGGCATCAGTCTTCAAATTAATAGCACTGGATGCTAAAAGGTATTAGTCATATCTTAAAATTTTTGAAGAAACATTATTTTGAACCGGAAACTCTATACCTAAACTATCAATCAAGTATAATAATAAAATAAAAACAGTTTCAGACATACAAAGAATGTGAAAGTTTACTTCCCATCAAGCCTTTCTGAAGAAATAGGATGTAGAGTCACCCTTCAGTATCTGCAGGGGACTGGTTCCAGGATCCCCCATGGATACCAAAATCCACTGATGCTCAAGTCCCTTATCTAAAATGGCACAGTATTTGCATATAAATTATGCACATCCTCGCATATACTTTAAATCATCTCTAGATTGCTTACAATACCTAATACAATGTAAATGCTATGCATATAGTCGTAAACACAATGTAAATGCTATGTAAGTATTTGCTGGCATGTGGCAAATTCAAGTTTTGCTTTTTGGAACTTTCTGGAATTTTTTCCCAAATATTTTGGATCTGAGCTTGGTTGAATCTCAGGGTGCAGAACCTATGAATATGGAGGACTGACTGTACTTCAGCAAAATAGAAATTGAAACAAAAAAAAAAAGAAGAAAATGAGATCCAAGAAACAGTGGACCTTATCCAGGAGAATGGTATACAGTAGGTATAAAAAGCAATCATAGAACAAGAGAATGTCTTTAAAAGAAGGTAGATTCCCTTGTAACATAATTATTAAAAGTTTGGATGAAAGGTGAAAACATAAACTGCTTTAACTAATAAGAAAAAAAAGCAATCAGCAACACCAGGAAAAACAAAGAGCTATATAAGAAAGTCATTATGAAAAATAGAATGTGATCTCATTTTAAAGAATTCATGGAACATAAGAAAGAGAATTCATTTGATACTAAAACTTGGAATATTTTTCAAGTTTTCAATATTTTTCATTGGCACACAAGTTTAGTGACATAGAATTATACCTCATCCCATAAAGTCTAATTACACAACTTGGTCCTGTGGTGAACCACCTTAATATGAATACATAGTCATCTGAATAGAAATGGGTTTTCAATTTTTAGAATCAATCTGTAGACCAAGCATGAATGACTTAATTATGATAAAAATTGAATGCAAATATTATAACTTTGGCGATATTAGGAGGTAAAGAGTATGTGAAAAGGTGGAGAGAAACATAGGCGTGCTAATGTCTTCATTTCATATGACATGAGGTCAGAGTTGTTGTCCCAAGATGATGAATCAAGAAATTAAAAATTGAGGTGTATTATTCAAAGTTATAATGATAACTAAAAGACAACTAAGAACTAAAAAAATTATTTAAACGTTGGGAAATTGATGGGGCTGGGTGTAGTGTAAGTGAGCTACATTTTTTATATTTTATATTGATGGTCAACTGGTATGGTTTAAAGTGATTAAATCAAGAAATAACAGAAATGTATTACATATAACATGGAATTAGCCACCAAAAAACTAAAAATATGAGTAGTTGTCACTTCTTGGGAGTGTGACTAGCTGTGGGATGAGAATGTGGACTTTCACATTTTATTTCATAACATTTTGTCTAGTTGAACTTTTCATTGTCACATGAATATATTATTTTTATACTTAAAAAGAAAAACAACTCTACCTTTTAAAAGAGAAGACCATTTGTACTGGAAGATGCTGGCCTGTAACCATTTCCCCTATGACATTTGGTATGTCAGGATGAGAAAAATCTGACCAAGAAAATTCTAAAAATACAAATTTGCCTTTATTTTTCTCTGATTTGGAGTTCAAGGAAGCTATGAGGACCTTTGGAAAGACTGCAGAATTTGGAATCAAAAGAAAAAGTAATCCTAGAAAAATCTTTTAACAAATTTCTACGCCTCCGTGCTCCCACCCTTCGATGGGGTCTTTGCCCATAGCATTCTACTCCTTTATTCAGGGTCCCAAGGGGATGAGACCCGCAAATCCTAAGCTATAGGAAGCACTGCCAGTGTTTCCTACAGCTTATATGAGCCAGGAATTGTGGAGAAGAGCAGGGTAGCTCTTCTGAATTTCAGGCATGCAAATGAATGTGCCCATGTTTAAATGACGCGGTAAGATTTCTAAGTCAACAGCTCCAAAGCCCCCTGTGGCAGAATCAAACTTCTGTGTGAAGGTCTTCTGAGGAAGCTACTGACTTACTGAACACCCTGCAGCCAGCCACCCACACAACTCAGAGCACACCTGGAAACATGTTGTTTGTGGGGAGGGGGGTGTTAGATGGGGAGCTCCCCACACAGGGACCTGCAGCCAGCCTCAGCCTCCTTTCTCAAAAACCTGGATTCTAATCATTTGTCAGCAGACTCTGAGTAACAGCCATTCTACTGCCCTGGGCTCTGAGAAGACAGTAAAGGTGCCCTGCAGAGCTCCTCCCCCTTCTCCTCTAAACAAAGGGCTCTCCAGTTCCCCTCCTGAGAGTGATGGCGTTTCCACGGGTGCACTGGGCCAGGGATGGGGGTGGACAGGAAATATACAGAAAATAGAAAACAAAAATGATTTGTGCAAATCCTCATCTGGGAAGCCTGCATTCCTGGTTGCCTGCATTTATAATATTAAGGGGAAAATTACAAATAAGGCAGTCAATGAGTTAGTATGAATCAGATCTTTGTTCCTTGGCAAACCCCCGCCTGGAAAGCTGAGTGCAGGCTTCCCATTGACTTGCAGCATCAATTTAATAGAAATGGCTTTAAAATGCGCCTGACGCCCATTCTCTTCCCAGGAGGCCAGAAAGAGTAAGAAAAGGTGACCCCACAGCTGGATCCCCTGTGGTCTGGCTTATGAAAGGGGCAACCTCTCTGCAGTGTCTATGCACTCCCCCCAAACTGGGAAGGAGTTGAGAAAATGGTCCCCTGGAGGGAGCTGGGAATAGAGAAAGGGAGCCAACAAGAGCAATCGTTCTCCTGGCTCCATCGTATACCACCCACATCTGTGGGCTGGATACTCTCTCTGAGGTCAAACCTGCCCTCCCCAGTTACCCTTCAGCCAAATGAAGCAAAAAGAGGCAGCCAGACATCCTACAGTCCGGGCAAGAAAAAGAGACTAGACCGTGGGTTTGAAAAAGAGGGAGGCCAATCATTTCATCCGTGTGTCAATTCCTGTCCAGGTTCAAAGTGCTCGCAATTTTAATTCATTTGTCTTCCAGGTAAATTTGGGGGGCAAGCCCATATTTTCTCCATTTAATAAATAATGACATCAAAGCTCAGATTTGATTCAAGTCATAGCCGATGTGCACAGATAGGACTGCACTCTGTTCCTTGGCCATCTTGTTTTCTGGTCTTTGCCCCAGGCCACTTTACCAGTAGATATCATTACGCGACCAGAAGACAAGTGCTTGACAACAGCAATTCTAGCCACTTGACTGGAAGTTAAGGTCTGGGGGGACACTTGCTAGAGGGGAGACTTGAGCCCTGTCTTCCCCACACAGAGCTGGGGCACTAGATCTCATCACAATGACTACTTCCTTTTTTACAAACACTCAATGACGCCAGCATTCAGATCTTCTACTTCACTGAAGCCCTGCCACCAAAACAATGGAGGTGTTGGACTACGTGTTTTCCCTGCAGACCTAAAATATAACTCCAAGGGGGTTATTTTTATATTATTATTGTGTATTATTTTGTTTTTTGTTACTTATCCCCTCTGGTCGTGAGTTGGCTACACATCCTAGAACAGGTGGGTTTGAATACCTCCCATTCTAATTTTAACTTCCACATGAACAGATTAAACCTGGATGCCTTGATACCTCATTTTCCTGTGCTGATGGAAAGTAAAAGTCAACCTTTCTCACACTGGACAGCTCGCTTTTTGATGCTCCTGCCATTACTGACATGGCAGCTGTCAAAGCAGTTCGCCACGGAAAGACCCGTTAGCTCATCTGATCCCATCTCTCTGCCAGGACAGGATAGAGGCCCTAAAAATGCTTCCTGGTCTAATGGCTGTTTAGGGGGTTATTCAGCCGAGGTTACAGCAAGCACGGCTTCAAAAAACAGGAAATAGAGTCTCACCTAGGTGTGCAGCGGAGGTTTTCTTCAAGCCAAGCTTGCACTCCCGTGCAAGGCTCTTGGAACCTCATCTGCCGTCAGGGAGCTGAAGTTGCAGCTCTGACAACCCTCGTAGGACCTTAGGAGTATTGCATATTCCTCCTCACATCACATCAGATGCATGCCTGATCAGAAATAAAGAAAATGATATCAGCTCATGAAGTTCCTAAATTGGTCCTAACTCACAGAGCTCCTTATGGACAAGTAAATTGTCTCATTTGTCTTTGATTGTGACCAACACTTAAAACACTCAACAAAATTTTAATTAATTAAGACTGGGTGAAGAGGAGCTCAAGTTTATCAGAGAGAAGGGTGAGGAAAAAAGACACGAAGATTCTGGGTTCATTAGTATGCGAGTGGCCAAGGTGAGTAATGTCTCAGCTCAAATTCAAGAATTTCCCCTCCTAATAACTACATTGTTGATATTAATAACAGCTAACACTCACTGCGTACTTACTACTTGTCCAGCCCTGAGCTAAACATCTGACCTGCATTATCTCATTTAACAGCCCCTCGGGGAGATTTTATTATTATTATTCCCATTTTGCTGAAAGAAAAACAAATGAGGCTACAAGAGGTTAAATAATTTGCCTGAGGTCACATCCAAGCAAATATGAATTCAAATTCAAGCTAGTCTGACTCTTCAACCCATATTATTGACCACAATATGATACTGTCTTTCTGCTCTTGGCTTATTTTTGGAGGAGCAGTGCTTTCAGAGAAGAGAAGTGAGAGACAGTATCATTGCTGTCATCCATCATGTAATTTTAACTCTGCCCTCGCTTCTGGGAGGTACCTGTCCTCCTTTCCCACCCGCCTTGGTCCTCACCTGACCCTCACCACGGCTTCCATTGCTCCACTCTCTCTTTCTTTTTTTAGCGTGTTTTCTACCAAAACTCTGAATGATGGGTGAACTAGAGAACCTCTAATGACAGTCAGCACCTGCCCACTCACGCCCTCCTGACGTGGTGGTCCACTTCATCTGGTGGATTTCAAGATCCTCTCCCTGTGGCACTGGTGTCGTTCATGCAGGTGAAGAGGTTTCTATGAGATCTCACGTTCATGTTGGGCATAGGATTATTCTTCTCCTTGCACGTAAACCACACTTTTTGATTTCCTTTGATCATTTCTGCATTGCTTTGAACATTATCTTGATATAAAGGGGGAAATATGAGGCCTCAGGTATCAATGTAAAGTTTATTGAAAGTCTAAACACAAATACGCATCTGTAAATACAGCGTATGAAGAGCATGAAAGGTGATTCATAAGACCTAGGTTCAAGCCCAGATTTCCCAGTCAGTTCTAGGAAGCCTTGGGAGGGTCTCCTAAGCTCTCTAAGCCTCAGTTTCTGCAAAGGAAACAACAGTGCTGGGTGGTAGGTCCCTCTAGGGCCCTCCCAGCTTTAAAATCTCAGTGTTTTTGGACCCCTGGCCATGCTGACCCTGATGCGAGCAGGGGAAGAATGTTCGTTCTGAATAATTGATGTTGCCGAAGCAATAGCAGAAGAAGATGGTGTTTTCTTCCCAGGATAGCCAGGTGAGAGGTGTAGGTAAGAAGATGCCCAAGGAACAGAAGATGTGCGGCGGAGCTGAGTTAGAGCGAGCTGGTCTGCTTGGGAAAGGACAGAAATGCAGAGACCCTTCCCCCAAGAAAGTCTCCTTGGAGCCCAGCTGACGATGCTGGTGACTCTATGTTGGGTGGTCCTCACACTCTTTCTTGTAAGAAACCTGTTACACGATGGGCTCAGCAGGATTAACTCATCCAAACAACAACTGGGTTCCAGATATTTTATAAGAACTGAAAATAAAAGATAAAGTCAGATCTGTTCTTAGAGATGGACGTTTATCAGGGGAACAAGGAAGAAGATGATCTCCATTTTTAGTGGAGGCTTGTACAGAGTTAGAGGCGGGAAGAGTTAGGGATACTAAATCTGGGAGAACCCTTTCATCTCCAAAATTTGTATAATTGCTTTTTCTATTTGAACATCGCATCATCTAGGGCATTTTGTACCGATCAAATTCTCTTCATTTGCTTCCTTGGGGCCTGAAACACTGCATCTAAAACCTACTCTCCCCCGTGCCCCATGGTTTACCAGGATATATTATTTTATACCCACTCATAATGTCCTTAACTATTTGATGTGTGATAAGTCCTCGTTCCCCAACACCATACAAAGCTTCTGAGGACAGGATTGGGACTTTGTTCATCAATACCTAACCTAAAATGAAGTACATCCAATTTATTCACCAAATATAGAGGGCAGTTCTTTCCCAATCTGGGCACGAGGTAGAAGCTCACTTCCCTGCACCCTGGAAACTGGGAGTCGCCTTAGGACTTGCTTTCAGTGATGAAATTCGAGCCCTCTGGCAGAAAGCCGGAGAACGCCTGAAGAGTTTCAGCCATTCTGCTTTTCTCTTGCGCGTGTGTCAGGTGACAGCTGCGGAGCAGCCAGGGGCCCAGAGTGACTCAGATGCCATGGCACAAATTCCCTGCCAACCTGCGATGCTCCAGTAGCCTGGTAGGAAGTGTAGCTTGAAGCACTGAGGTTTGGCCCTTGTCACCACGGTGTCACCAAGCCCGGCCCGACTGGTACGGAAGTGCTCCACAACTATCCCCTAAGCTCTGTCCCAGTGGCTCGATCATAGCCCATAAGTAGGATGTGAATCAACTAGGTTGGCAATGCCCTGGGGAAAGCTACCTCCACTGGAATAGACTTTGCTAGGTCTGCCTCATATGCCCTTGTCCTGTTTCTAGAAAATAGCCTTTCAAAGCCACTGACATTTCATATTTTTCTGCGTGTCTTCCTCTTTGAAGCTACTTTCCCTTAGCAGGGAAGGTCTCTGTCTTTGCCTGCAGAATTTAAAAGTCAGAATAAAGAAATGCCATGAATTGTCCTAGAAGAGGGCAGAGAACCTTGGGGAGAGTTAGAAATAGATTGTCTGAAGGAGTGTGCAAAGATTGGAAAGGGAGGGTTCCACGAGAGAGAGCTTCCCAGGGACCTTGGTCAGGACCCACTGAGACACTGAAATCGATGGTGTCAGCCCAGTCCCAGCATTTCATTCACCTACTGGGTGACTCTGGGCACGTTTCCTCAACCTCTCTAGCCACTCAGTTTCCTCATCCGGAAAACAGGGTAAGAATAGAAACCAGTTCTTGAAGACATAGAAGATAATTGAAGACACAGAAGATAACGTTCCTTATTAATAAGGAAAAAAATTATATTATGTGCTTTTTAAAACAGTCTTAAATAAAGAAGATAAGTGAGATCATTTTCTAGTGCATTTTAAGTGTTCAAAAAAAATGATAGCTCTAAGGATAAAAAAGGATATGGAAACATTCACCCAGGGCCCTGGCACATGAAAGGGTGCTCTGCTGGGGTCCAGCCTCCAAGAAACTCTAACGCGTTTGCCCAGAGTGCACTGATGTGGCCATGGGCCCTCACACAGGTGATGATGATGCTTTTTCAGATAGCAGAGCTTGCCTCAACCTCCGCCAGCTCTCTGGAAAGTGCTCAATAAGGTCTTGAGAAACAAGGGAGACCGTGATGAATGACGAGGTCAAATCAAGGGAAAACCTCATTTTTCCTGGGCTGAGTTCCAGGACTTTGCAGAAAGTGAGAAGCCGTTGGCCTTCATTCTGTTCACCTGACTTTGAGACACTGGCCAAAGGTCTCAGGACAAAGGGGAACGTGGAAGGTTATCTGTTCCTCACCTGGGGCCATGCTTGTCCTCT
Source organism: Pseudorca crassidens (assembly GCF_039906515.1). NCBI lineage: Eukaryota > Metazoa > Chordata > Mammalia > Artiodactyla > Delphinidae > Pseudorca > Pseudorca crassidens. The sequence goes on from NC_090304.1 coordinate 104,266,140, forward strand.
TGTTCCAACTGGAAGTGGCCCCAGAAAGGGGGAAAAGTTTGCTTTTAGTTTCCCCACCTTCCTTTTCTGTGCCCTCACCGGGTATCCTACCTGGACCAAGGCAGCTGAGGCTTTCTTAAATATGATTCCCTCCCATGGAGTGGAGAAAACCAAAGGTTTTAATTAAATATCTGAAGCTGATCACTCTCACATCAACTCTTTTGTTTATTGTCCCAAAGACTTAGTTTCCTGGAAATCGTAATAACCACTTTGGAGTATAATAATTACTTTATTACATTATAGTAGTAACAGATTTTAGTTCTACTTGAACAGCAAAGACCAAAACAGATTCATTTCTGCTTCTGTAGGTAAAGTAAAATCTTTTCAACTGGATAAAATTCCCTTGCTTGCTCACTCCCTTTAATCTTCATCAATCCCTCCGCTCAAGAAACATTTATTCTCTACATGGTATTGAACTAAACGGGGCTAGATACTGAGGACAACAAGGTAATTAAGACAGAGCCCCCAGCCCTCGTGGAGCTGACAGCCTGAGGAAGGAGCTAGATACATAAATAGATTGTAAAGCCAGGCAGTAAATGCAGTGTTTGAAATACGGGCAGTGTATCACAGAGGAGGCCCAGCAATCCACCCTGGAGAGTTCAGGGAAGGCTTCCTGGGGGAGGAAGCACCTGGCCTGAGTGTGAATGAGACCTTAGAGTGAAATAGGTAAAAGAGGCAGAAGGGGAAGGAAAGCAGGGGTGGGATAGAGGAGGAAAGGTTAATTCAGGCAAAGGGACACAAGGAAGCGAAGTGGGCAAGGAAGAAAGCATTTCCGTGTTGCTCCAAGAAGGAGCTGGGGAAATGACAAAACATAGAGATTTTCCTTGCACCCAGTAAACTTTCATTTTAGAAGGGACACAGTAAAGTGCACCCTTCCTCCCTGGAACCACCTCCGTATTCCATCCTCCATGGATTCCCAGGTACATTTAATTCAGGGTGAAAATGGAAGAAAAAATAAAACGTGATTGTCTAAATGTTCAAAGCTCTCTCCACCTCTCTGTCTCTCTCTCCCATTTTCTGTTCCCTTTGTGAGCACCAAACCCCCAATGGTAGGAAGCATTAGTCTAAAAATAGCCCCTCTCAAAGACCCAATTTTTTTCTGAGTTTCATAAAACATCTGCTGAACAGTTTCCTATAACTGTTTTTGGCCATTAAATCAAAGCCGGGAGAAACAATGTTCTGTTTCTGCCTTGAAAGCAAAGAACTACCATCAGGCCTTCCTCTCAGACCCCTACGACAATAGGCCAGAAATAGACCAGGGAGGCTTTGAAACACCTTAAGGCCTGCGTCTGAGCAGGGAGTTACTGGGGTCTTGTTTTTCTTTCTTTTTAAAGAGGCAGAAAGAAAATCTCTTGCTCGTCTCCCAAGAGCAGAAAAGAGACTCACATAGGCAAAACCTCACGGGAGAGGGTACACTCCCCCATGCAAATTGCCACCTGCAAGAGCAGGCTGGTGAGATGCGGGCAGAGATGTCAGATATGTGGTCCCGGGTTGGCAGGAACAGCCGCGTGGGGAGCAGAGGGTAGGGAGGTCGGCGTCTGACTGTAGGGTCGAGGTTGGCTCTGGGTTCTGTCTACTTGCGGGGCGCCCACTGGTTCGTGTGGCACAGACGTGGGAGTTTGCTGGTCCAGGGGGGAAACTCACAGACACAAGGTCTAAAGACCTAGTAGGCACCGTCCAGACTATGCTTCCAACCAGCCCAGGGTCCTGAGCAAGACATTTCACCTCTCTGACCCCGTGTTTCTTCTCACCCAGGAGGTTCGAGCTGTTCTAAAGTGAACAAGCATTGGTGCAATAGCTGCTGGGCCTGACAATCAAGGCAGACGGAGGAAAGAGGAGGAAGCCTGGGGTGATGCAGTCGGGGAGGCTGCCCGGGGCTCAGCTCAGCAGCTGGGGGTCAGGCTCAAGTGCAGCTCAGTGCTGGAGGGCAGCCGAGGGGCCGATCTGGGCAGAGCCAGCAGAGCTAGCCGTGCTGGGCGCTGAGACTCAGAGCTCGTGTACAAGACCTAGCTGGGGGCTGGGGGCACAGAGAGCTCGATCCAGCCCCCCAGGGGAAGAGGCGGCCAGGGGCACCTCCTCTCTCTAAGAGAGGCCTGCAGTCTGTGCGGCCAAGTGCAGAATAAGTCACAAAAAAAAAAAAAAAAAAAAAAAATCAAGGCAGCCTCTTGGTGCCAAGGGACGGTTGGAACAACAGGCGAGAGGACCTGTGACCCTGCCGCTCACGGCACAGAGCGCTCACCCATGGTGTGTCTGCTGGCCTCCCTTGACGCACGCTTTGGCCTCAAGACGTAATACTGCCTTAAAACAGGCGATACTCAGTGCCACCTTCGGACTAGCTCAGAACAGAGATGGCCCGGGGACCCAGCTGCAAGCACAGGTGTGCGCGGGTGGGCCTGAGGGGAGTCCGTAGCGCAAGGCTGACAGGGGGCTGGGGGTGGTGAGCTGTGGCCCTTCCCCTGGATCCAGTTCCTTGTGGGTCTGCGTGCTCGCTCTCTGTTTGGGCAGAATGGCCCTCGCAGGTTTGGGCTGACACTAGATTCCACGTGTCATGTCCATCAGAATTTGTGATGGGCTCAGAAGGCCGTGGAGGCTGACCTGTCTAGTCTGCGGACACAGCTGGGTGGATGCCAAGTCTGGGATGGTCAGAGCAGAACCGGGAACCGGAAATGTGTGCCCTTGTGGTTTGTGGGCTTGTCCTGAGCAGAGAACGGAGCCAAAGGGAAGCAGCGCTCTTTTCTTTCTTCTCTCCTCCTTCCTCTTTCTTTCTTCTCTCCTCCTTCCTCCCTCCCTCCCACCCTCCCTCTTTTCTTCCTTCTTTTTTCTCTCTCCCCGCCCCCTCTTTCTCTCTCTCAGTAGATGCCAGTTGGTATCGGTAGCACTCTGGGAAGAGTTTAATTAAAATGACATCGATTAAGATTTTATCCCCCCAGATGAAACCAAAAGCCAATTCAGGTGAAGAAACAATCCCAACTCAGTTGTAAACCCTCATGGAATCTGCCTGAGCGCCCAAGATCCAGGAGATGCCACACCCACACTAACGCTGTGAAGCCAGCCAGCGTTTGGCTTGTGAGTGAAATAGTTTCTGCACACTTGTCACTTTCCAAGGCAAAGAGGGAGGTCTATTTATAGATCTATATTTATTTGATAGAATAAGCGACAGCATTGAACTGTCTGCTTTAGGGATTGCCTGATGCAAATTTAGTCTGTGTGTGCGTGCGTGTATGCGTGTGTACGTGTGTGTGTGTGTGTGTGTGTGCGTGCACTCACATGGGCCAAGCTGGGAAGCAGTGAAGACTAAGTCGGGCTGTGCTCGCAGCTCCTGAGCCCCCGCCTCACTCTTTCCCGGCCACTAAGCATGGAAACCTGGACCTGGGCTTGCTTCTCCGTAGTGTTACTGACGAGCAAAGCGTATCTACTACTAGTTAAGCAAAACCAGCTCAGCTTGGGAGAGGAAAGTGGCTTAATGTCAAATGGGTCATACTGGGGGCTCCCACATTGTAACTGGGGGAGAAGCGTCATAGATAATAATTTTTTAAATGAGTCTATTTAATTTACCATTTTACTCTCACCTGCCTGCCCAGGGAGACAAAAGACAAGCCCTCAGCTTCCGTGTATCAGGCCAGGCATCACCCGCAGGGTCGGGCAATAGTCAGCAGATCCCTGGATTTGCCACAATTTCTGAACCCAAGTGCCTGTCATCGTCCCAGTCCTGCTGCGAGCCCTGGGGAGCCGCCCTGCCGCAGGTGGCATGGTGACTGCCACTCACCCGGGGTGCCTGGGGGCCACCCGTGAAGTCCAGGGACAGGCCCAGGCCCACCTGGAGAAGCGGCTCCGGGGGCTGCTGTGAGGTGAGAGCTCTGCGCCGGACCTTGGGCACGGGGTAAGGGGCTCGTCTCCCCCCGTCTCTCTGCCCTTGGCCAGGGAGGGGAGGGCAGCCAGTGTCCTTCCTGCTGCTTCTGAAACCCCCGCTGTGCACCCTCTTCACCCTCTCCCTTCCTGTAGAAAAGAGCCTCGGATCCTTGTGGGACGCAGGTGTGAGCCTGACACCTGCTGTGGGCGGGAAGGAACAGGGACCGTTGGGGCCTCTCAGCTGTGCCCACGGTGGGCTCGCATCACGGGGTGAGGGCAGCTGGCTCCTCCTGGGCCGCGGGATCTGGACAGGATGGATCGCGTGGTTGGAAGAGGCTCAGGTGGCTGCCTCTGTCCCCAGCCTCCCAAGGCCGTGTGCTCGGTGCCCAAAGAGGTGGGACTTCTAGACCTTTGTCTCCTTGGAGGCCGCGGGTTTGGTGGGGCTGAGAGGGCAGCAGGTAGTCACGGGACCTCACAGAGCTGGGCACCGGGCCTCCAGAGTAGGTTTCTTGAGAAAGAACCCAAAGTGTAGGGAAGGAGTCTCTTCTGGCAGTGTTTACTGGGCCGAGGTCACCGGAGAAGCCAGCCGTGGATGGACAGCCCTCCCTACACAGGGATGCAGCTGCCTGCACAGTGCAACACTGGGGAGACACACACAGACACGCACACACGTTAGACACACACACACAGACACGCACACACGTTAGACACACACACGTTAGACACACACACAGACACGCACACACGTTAGACACACACAGACACACACACACGTTAGACACACACAGACATGCACACACATTAGACACACACAGACACACACACACGTTAGACACACACACACAGACACGCACACACGTTAGACACACACAGACACACACACACGTTAGACACACACAGACATGCACACACATTAGACACACACACACGTTAGACACACACACACAGACACGCACACACGTTAGACACACACACGTTAGACACACACAGACACGCACACACGTTAGACACACACACAGACATACACACACGTTAGACACAGACACGCACACACATTAGACACACACAGACATACACACACGTTAGACACACACAGACACACACACACACGTTAGACACACACAGACACGCACACACGTTAGACAGACCTCGATTCAAGCTTGGCTCGTCCACCTGGTTCTATGCCTGTGGGCCCAATACCTCCCTGAGCCTCACATCAAATAAGATGACACATGAAACGTGTGCTCACATTTACTCAACCAAAATGTATCAGGAGTCCACTCTCTGCAGGCCTGTGCCAGGGACCGTGAATACCACAGAGAACAAAGCCAACACGCTGTAACGGGGTCACAGCTGGGGAGGCAGACAACAGACGCGTGAGCAGACCCGTGAATGTGAACTTACAAGTTGTGACAACAGGCCTGAAGGAAAGTCCTGGCAGAGAGCACTGGGGGGGCCGGGGGAGGGAGACCCTGCTCTATCGGGAATGCTCCCTCAAGACGTGGTGTTTGGCCACGACCTGTGGGTGAAAGACGCCAGCCTCCAAAAGCAGCAAAGCTCCGTCCACTACAGAGCGTCTGCGACGTGTCACCAGGCTCTCGGGACTGGACGACAAAGGTCCCGCCACTCCCGGTGAGGGAGAGTGGTAGTGAATGCCATTTGCAGCAACATGGATGCAACTAGAGATGATCATACTAAGTGAAGTAAGTCAGACAGAGACAGACAAATATCATATGATGTCATGTAAATGTGGAATCTAAAACTGGACAAATGAACCTACTTACGAAACAGCAACAGAATCACGGACATAGAGAAGAGACTGCTGGTTGCCAAGGGGGAGGGGCTTGGGGGAGGGATGGAGTGGGAGGGTGGGATTAGTAGCTGTGAGCTTTTATATACAGGGTGGATAAACAAGGTCCCACTGCACAGCACAGGGAACTATATTCGATATCCTATGATAAACCATATTGGAAAAGAATGTATATGTATGGATAACCGAGTCACTTTGCTGTACAGCAAAAATTAACACAACATTATAAATCAACTATACTTCCATAAAAAAGACAATTTGATTGAAAAGAAAAATGAAATTTTCTTTAAAAAAAGATAATAATGACTTAAGCACCCGAGGCAAATAAGAGCGCGTGGTAGGGATGGGGGAGCGGGGCGACGGGGCTGTTGCCAGTTCACGTAGAATGGTCAGGGCAGATGGGCTGTGGAGGCGACATTTGGGCAAAGACTGGAGGAAGGTGAGGAAGAGAATGGACGTCCATCCAATCTGACTTCCTCCGTGAGGCCACCAGCAGGGGCCGAGCGGGGAGGTGGCGAGGAGGCCCTGGTCGGGCTCCAAGCAAGAGGAGATGGGGCTCAGCCTGAGGGTGGCGGAGATGCAGGGGACGCACGGCAGCAGGGCACTGGACAGAGCTTAGGAGTGGAGGCAACATTCAGCTGACCCGCTGAATGTGGGTCAGGAGAACCAGAGGTGTTAGCAGGGCTCTTGAAGACCTCGGCTCAGACCCAGAAGCAGGAAGAAGCTATGTCGGGAGAACCAGCGTCCGGTTGTGGCCACAGGAATTCCGAGACATCCATGTTGTGAGTTCCACGTGTACCTGGATTCAGAGGGACTTTGGGCTGGAGCTATCAGTGTGCGATGGTCAGCTCTAGATGCTTCCGAAGCCGTGAGACTGGCTGGATTCACCGAGGAGGAGAGGAGGATTGAAAAGAGAGCTGGGGACCCTCCAAAGTCAACAGGAAGCTCAGAGGGGCTGAGTGGAGACCAGTGAGGCGGGAGGGGGCCCAGAGGGAGGGCATCCTGACAGCCCAGGGAAGAAAGCACAGCAAGGAGGGAGGGGGGGACCGTGTCCCACAGCGGTTGAGTGGAAAACAAAAACGAGGACTGAGAACTCACATTCTTCTTTCACCTGAAGGGGTGTCCAGAACCTCCCACGCAAACAGCTCCCCAGTCTTGGCGGTACCCTCCCTGCCCCCATCTGACACTCCAGCACAGAAGCCTCCCAGGCACAGAAGTCCGGGCAAGGGGCACCGCTGATGGAAGGTCTGTTCCAAAGCTGCAACCAGCCTTCGTCTGTGGACTCATGAGTTCATGAATGTAAGGAGGAGGGTCGCAGAAAGTGGAAAGAAGCCTGAGGGAATGGGGCCGCTGGCAGGAGCCTCTTGATAGGAATGGGATGCAAAGCAGAAACTAAAGACAGACCTCCACAGTCCCTCTTCCCGAACAATTTCTAAATTTCCATCTGATGCCTACGCACCTCTCAGCTAAGGGCAGGAGATACGAAAAGAAGCCCTGCTTTAGCATCAAGACAGCAGCATGTGAGGTCAGAGAGGCATGGAGGGAGCACGCAGGGCAGCATCACCTGAAGCCCCAGGAGCAACCTTCCTGCTGCCCCTCTCCAGGCTGTTTATGGATAGGAAGGCGGCAGGCTGGGCCACAGAGAAGAAAGCCAAGGCCCCTCTGCTCGCTGCTGATAACTGATTCCACAAGACAAGCAGAAGGGGTCCAGACTGAGATCTAAGAAGATCCAGACGCTGGCGCAGCGGCCAGTTCCGGAGGTATGACAGCTCCTGGGGAGAGGGCCCCCGCTGAGCACCCCCAGCTCAGAGCCAGGCCCCTGGGCAGAAGAAAGGACCATGTCTATAACCTGATCTCCACAATCCTGGCTGCTTCACCGCACCCTCAAAGGCATGGCCCAGGCCCTATACAGTTTGCAGAATCAAATGTGAGGGGTTCAGCACGTGCGTACTAACTGGAATGAGAAGTGTACATTCAGCACCCAGCCAGGTGCTTTAGATGCCTTCATAGATTCCATCCTCACACACAGCCTCAGAAGTCAGTACTAGTCTGTCTTCATTTGACAAATGAGAAAATGAGACTCAGAAGGAGGAAGTAACTTTCCCAAGGTTGCATAGCTAATAATGGCCACACTGTGGTTCACATCCAGCCCATGCTACTTCCACAGTACCCTCGGGCTTGCTGACTTAGCTGACCACTGAGCTTAGATTCCCTGATAAGCAGGGGAGAAGGACCATTCACACATTACATGCAACTTTCCTGCTCCTCAAGTGTTCCACATCAAGAAAGAAAGGGAGAGAGGACTTAACAAAGCTTGGTACCACTTACCAAAAAGCACAGTCCACATGTTTCTGGGTCCTCCCATCTCTGCATCCTCCCTTCTGCAGAAAAAAAAAAAAGTAAATTGCTTAGTTCCTTCTCCCATGATAGAACAAAGACTAGAGGACAAAAGCCGGGAATGATGAAGTGACAGGCACAGAACTGTGGCATATCAGCTTGACCCGTATCAAAAAGGTGATAATTGAAACGAGATCTGTCCACGTGTCTGGAAAAAATGAGCTGCCCTAGGAGGGAGGCTCTCCTTCCTATCTTGTAACCACTTGTCATCCTGCAAGACAGATGGGACAGAAACACCAGGAGGTGAGGAAAGAGCCAGAGAAGAGAAAGAAACGGAGCGATGGAAAATGAGAAACAGGAGGAGGAGGAGAGAGAGAGAGAGAGAGAGAAAATGAAGATCAAAAGACTGGGCATGCTTACTTCTAAGTTATCTTCCAACCTTCCAAGTTTGTGAGACCTAGTGATTTAGGGGGATGACCCAGAACCTGGAACTCCAGGGATTTCACTGGAATAATCCAAGTGAAAAAGAAAAGGAAAGCTTCTAGGTTTTCCAACTTCTTGATAAATAGGAACAGAAGACAAGACCAAACACCGGCAGAGAGAGAACTTGGAAAACAGAAAATCAGGATGTGAATATGTGAGAGTGGATCAGAGATGAGCAAAGAAAGAAAAGTCATTGAAGGACAGAACAACTGGTGGGGTGGAGGTGAGGAGGCAAGATGAACCTGATCACCTTAAACTTAACCTATCCTGACCTTCAGATCCAAAGCAGGGACCACACAGTTCCCTATCCCAAACCTTGTTGCTCCTTCCTGGCCCTAACAGCCACCTGTAATCCGTGGTTTGCTGACCTCTTCAGGGTTCTGAGTCCCCCGATAGACTGTGAGCTTGGTGAGAACAGGAGGGGTGGTGGGTACTCGGTAAACACTGGTTGGAAGGATGGATGGAAGGATGCACAATGGAGTTTTTTTGCCCAACGTGACGGATCCTCTGAAGACACGTCTCAGACACCACCCCGTGCCCTAGGCTCCGAGCTACCTTTCCCAGGGTTGTGCTCCTGTTGGGATGAGAGGCTCCCGCAGAACAGGAGACAGAGAGGAAACTGGCCCAGAGATTCGACGGGCAGGATTGGCAGAAGCATTGTCTTTTGTGTCCATTCATCGGCCAGCCTCCAATCTGTGCCAGAGTTGGGGGCAGTGGGGAGATGGAGGAGAGGAACCTTTGCCATGGATATTAGAAGAATAGAGAGTTTGAGCCAGACCCGGACGTTTTGTTGCAAGGCATGAGAGAAAATGCAGGAGGGCAAGGACGGCCTCTCCAAGCTGACGCTTGGCTCAGCACAAAGTCAAACAACTTTGTCAAACAACTCACAGTGTGTTTGGAAGGCAGAATCCTTGGGTCCTGGACCAGCCAGACCCTAACTCCCAAGTCAAATCCAAAACACATCTTCTGTAATTTTTCAACAAAGATCTTCTACTCTGAGCCAGACACTGTGTATTCTCCATGCTAGGGACAAAGCAGAAAATAATACCAGCTAGGACCCCGTCCAAATGGTGCATACAGCCACTGGGGGAAAGTGTGTAAACAAGGAAGTAAGCACGTGATTGCATGTGTGCTAAGTGCTGTGGAGGAAAGCATAGGACGTTCTGAGGGCATCTGTCAGGGGGATCTGACCCAGTCAGGGAAACTGCCCCCCAGGAAGTGACTTCTAGTGGCCCCCTGGGAAGTGGAGGGTGGGTAGGAGTGACCCAGCCAAAGAAGGCAGGAAAGGAGGTGGAGTGGGAAGGCCCTGTCTGGAGGCAGCCTGGCCTGTCCGAGAGACAAAGAGGCTGGGATGGCTCCAGTGCAGTAAATAAGAACATGCCCGGAGACTCCACCAAGGACGAGAAATAGAAAGACTAGGGACAGGGACGTGAAGACACTCCTGCTGGTAGCGTCAAGGTCAAGGATGTTGAAGCTAATCCAAAGCAGGAGACGTGCAGATATGTCAAGCTGAGGCCTGAACTCTCCTGAGACTGGCTCAGGAACAAGGCGGTCAGCCTAAGAGGCCCACTGTGCCTTAGGAGAGGTGGGGCGGGAAAGAGGAGTCAGCTCTGCGGAGCCAAAGGCCCCAGGGCCTCCCAGCTAGGGGCCGGGAGCAGCATGTGGGGCGTCAGGGGCTAGGCCAGCCATCGGGATAAGCTGTGCATAAACAAATGCTAAGCTATGCACTGCAGACTGGAGAGATTGCAAGGACTCAGAAAAATCCTTAGGCTAAAATAATTGGGGGGAGGGAGGCTTGGAGAAGGAAGTAGAGAAGGTTAGACTTGAAAAGCAAAAGATGGGCAAGACTGGGCCATTTCAAAAGAGTGGGGAGTGTTCCCGGGGGTGGTGGGGACTGCAGGAGGTCTGCACCCTGATGGGGGAGGGATGCCTGACCAGACAGAGTGATGCGTCAAACCACTGGGGCACCCGGCCAGGAGAGCCCTTTGACTTCTGGCCAGAGGATTCCCATGAGGGAACCACAGGAGCACTGAGGGTTTTGAAAGGGGGGCACCGGAAGTTTCGGCAGAGGGTGACGTGCGCAGAGCAGAGGAGGAGAGAGAAGCTAGTTAGATGTCACAGCCATCTAGGCCCTAACAGTGTGGGACCAGGGGAGTCATAGCGGGTGAGCAAGAAAGTGCCGAATCCCAGAAACATCTCCAAGGCAGCAGGTGGGAACCCTGCCCCTGCTTGTACTCCTAGATCCAGAGTCTGAACGACTAGGAGTATGGCCGTAGCACCACAGGAAGGGAGAGAGGGGGCTGGCGGACAGATGGGAGAGGGGCACTTTAATCGGGGACATTTTAAATTTCAGCAAAGACAGTTTCAACCCAAAAGTCAAAGATTGCCAAACTTTTTTTTTTTTTTTAGTGGCCACAAAAATCTTAGGAGGAAACTAATACATAAAATAGATTAAAGGAGGCAGCTGAAGATACTGACCAGACTCGGGTGGGATTAGAGTCAGATGAAGATTCAGCGTCCCCAGCGTAGAAGTGGTAACTACAGACATGCAGGACATCACTGAGGGTGACAGAGCCCAGTGCTGAGAGGCGGACGTTCCTATTTAGGGACAAAGGGAGCAGAGGTGACCCGCAGCCGAGCGTCCAGCCTGTGTCCCTGCAGTAGACAAACACATCTTCCCTCCAGGACTTTCCTTCCCCCCCTCCCCCCTCTGATTCAAGGCTCTGACTCCTCTCCCTCTCCTTGTGTGGTCCCCTGCCCAACCTTCCCCTCCTCCCCCTTCTCTTTCTCGCCTTCCCCCAGCTCCCCTGGCACCCCTCCCTCTCCCGTCCCCACCCCCCCGGGCCGTCGCTGGGGTCTTTTTGGTCATGGTTTATTTTTAGCTCCTCTGCCATCCTGAGGATGTGAACCATATTCCTGAGTCATGGTTTTGCAAGGAAGCAGGGACAGACGGCTCCCTCCACTTCTCTGAAGATCGCTTATCAACCTCTAGCCAGACCGGCAGGGCTGAGAGCTTAATCTGCCAGTTCCTCTTCTGGATGGAGACCCCAGCTCAGCCTCTTAGAGAAGCAGCTGCTTCTGCTGGTGCCAGAGAAGCAACCTGAGCTAAACTCACTAGGTCCACGTCACATCCTCCGAGAGCCAGTTTCAGGGAAACGGATCTTCTGGGAGCCTCTGCTGCCTGTGGCATTGAAAGCGGAGAAGATGCCTGTTCAGAAAAGGAACAAGGTGAAATTGACTCTAAAGAACCCTGAATTGGAGTCCAGAGACAATAGCTTGTCAATTCTACTCAACAAGTATTTACAGAATCCCCCTTCTGTGGGAATTGCCAGTCTGGGTTCTAGTTTCACCTGGGTGAACGAGACAATTATACTAGATTCTAAGAAGGGCTTCTAGCTGTTTTTTTTTCCTTTTTTTTTTTCCCTAGCTATTATTGATCAATTTCCCTATGCAATGCAACATACCAGATCCTCAGAGACGGCTCTGTCATTATTCATAGGGAGAAACTGAATCTCAAAAGGTTAACAGAGCCGGCAAGTCAGGATTTAGAATCGCTGTCAGTGTCATCCAAATCCCAGGCATTTCCATGTCCCCCTCTGCCTCCCTGGACCTCTTCCAGCCCCAAGCTTTACCTGTCCTGATGCAGAAGAATCACAACCAAGTCGCAAATGTATCCCCTTGCCAGGGACTCATGCTGGTAGCATGAAGTTAGGGTGTCAGGAGTTCACAGTGATTAGGGGTTTGGAGACCCTTCACCCTCTGGACAATAACGGAGCAGATGCCATGTTTGGCTGGGAGTGGGGACAAGCCCCCAGGTCAGGGACAACCAGTTATAAACATCTAAACACATCACATCCCCTGCTGGCCAATATCCCCAAATGCGAGAGAAAGAAATTGTGTTTCTGTGACACTGTTTCACCTGATCCTACAGCCCAAACACCTATAATGGTATCATGTCGTGTCAAATGTGACAGGATTATGGACTATAATATCACAGTATTAAACCTTGGAGACCCAGCTTCTCCCTGGCCATTTCATTCCCTTCTACCTTCTCTCTCTCTCTCCTTTTTTTCAGCAACGCTCCCCTCCCTTCAACCCTACACACATACACCTTTGCCTGCAGCTTGAGAATCTCGGCTTGCCTTTTAGATGCTTTGAGATTTCCCAACAGAAAATATAAAATCATGTGTAAACACACAGCTGGGTGAGAGGTGGGAAAGAGAAATACGTCCTGAATCCACTCTGTGACTAGTTTCTTCCAGATGGACATAGACGGTCCCAGGGGTGTTGCTCTAAGAGGGGCTGATGTGCTGACCCTGAGGCAAGTCCTAGGACCCAGCGGATCCCTGTAGGATATTAGTCACTCTATAAAACCTCCAGGCCAGTTTCCCAGGCTGTGGGGCCTATAGGCAATTTCCCATAGGGTCTCAGAGCCTGAGAACCTATGCCTCTCGCTGCTTGGCGGTGGGTTCGTGTTGCATCAGATGTGATCTGCCTCTTAAAACATGACTTCGAAAGTGTCCCCAGACAACACTGTTAACTTTCTCAACTTCTCTCCCACCCGGTCACCCTCCTCCTGGCCACAAAGCACATCAGAGCCTGGAGGAGCCTGGAGTCTCCGCCACATGCTTGTTTCCAAGATGGCTCACGGGGAGCCCCAGGGGTGGTCCTGGGGCAGATGAGGGAGCAGCAGAGAGCTGAGGGAAGAAAGTCTGCTCCCCAGGATACCTCTGAGAGGACCCCGGGACGGAGAGCGGTCCTCACACATTACCCAGCATGAATCCCGCCACAGCAGCCCTTTCTTGGATTTATTTCCTGGGTCTTGGTTTAAAATCCTCCCTTCCCTCCCCAGTGGCCAATTTCAACTTTGGAGTCCTTGCCATGTTATGACATTCCTCTGCAGCTGGTAATCAAGTGTAGGGGAGGTGGCAGCCATATCTCATCAACGACTGGGCAAGGGAACTCATTTATTCGTTATTTATTCCATCTCTCAGACCTCTAGGTGGCTTATTTCCACAGAAAGGAATTCTGATTTAGAAGAGGGAGACAGATCAGAGCGGAGAGAGATTAAAAGAAGAGGAAAGCGTAGGGCATGTGGACCTGCAGCAGACAACATGCCAGTTAGCTGTGTGGGCTGTGCCCTGTCATCTGACCCAGGGAGGCTAACCCAGGCCCAGCCTGCGTGTCTTATGTGGAATGTTCTTGTCTTTTTTTTTTTTTAAGAATTTTTTTGATTTGGACCATTTTTAAAGTCTTACTGGATTTGTTGCAATATTGCTTCTGTTTTGTGTTTTGCTTTCTGGGCCCCGAGGCATGTGGGATCTTAGGGATCGAACCCATGACCCCTGCAGTGGAAGGCGAGGTCTTAACCATTGGACTGCCAGGGAAGTCCCAGAATATTCTTGTCTTGATGTGAACACAGTGGACGTGCTTCAGGGATGACCCCCGGGCCTGTTCCTTCCTCCTTGCCCTGATCGCCAGCAGCCTGAGTCCCCGAGTCTGGGCCTTGATCTATCCCAAAATAACAGCTTAGGACAAAGTGAAAAGCATTCCCCCTAAAAAGTACTACCGGTATTTTTAGAGTATTGTCACTCTTGATGGGGAAATATGTGAACGTTATCACTTCGGCTCCGAGGCTGCAGAGTCAACCAAACAACACACAAGCACAAATGGTTTCTGGAACCTGAGGTCTTATCCTCTGTCCATGGGCAGAGCCAGCGGGTCTTCAAACCCCTGGCAGGGTCTCGGCCTCCCACCACTGTCTCTTTCTCCAGGTCTCACCCAAGAAGCTCGAGTCTGACTCGGAAGCCGAGCTTGAGGGCAGGAGGAGAAACCGAGGCATCTGGAAGAGGACAGACACACACCCAGCTTGCCAAGTTCTACACCGACTTTCTGAGCGTGAACGAGATCTAAGCCTCTGGGTTTGGGGCTGACTTGCGCTGGCCTGGGGTGACTTCCTGTTTTTGAAGAACAGAGGTGGGTAGACGCTCAGAGCCATAATCTGGGCACCAGTCAGCTTTGACACAACGGTCTTCTCCTGACGTAAGCATCAGCGGGGCTGATGAGGTGAGATACAGTTACCCCAGACAAGAAGTTTCGAAAGCCAGGTGGCCATGGGCTTCATTGAGAGGGGAGGGGCCCTTCCCTGAGCTCCCAGCCAGGCTGACCGGCTCTGGTCACCTTTTCCTGTCAGGGAACAAAGAAAGCGGCGCTCAAAGAGGGTGACAGAGTCAGAGACACACGCTCGTCGCTGGGAGCTGGCTCTCTTGCTAATCACAGGAAAAGACCTAAGGCAGGGCGGGGACTCCTGAGCAGGGGCCGTGGGACTAAAGGGCACCGTCGTGTCAGCAGGACAACAGCCGTACTAGATGTTCTGGGCGAGACCAGCTTCAATCTGCCGTCCAAATGTGTGCGTATGTGGGACCTCGCTGTCAGACCCCGGGTCCTCCTGCCACAGAGGAGGGGAGTCACCATGCCCACGGGCCATCCTGCTGGGTCAGCTCGGACCCGGCTTTGGGTCAGGAGGCCTTCCCGACGGCGCCGTGGAGAAGAGCACAGGCTCCACACGCGCCCCCTGGGTCTCCACACTCCTTGTGAAGAACAGCCACTGTCCCCACCCGACATGACGCCGTGGGGGTCTTCCCCCACCTCATCCCTGAAGCGTGGCAAACCATTCAGTCAACAGCGGTTAAAGGAGTGAGGCCTTGTAGGAATCTACTATTTATCCCTCCTCAGTCTAAACTTCTTAAGAGCGGGGCCTGTGTCTTCTGTACCTCCTAGGGCTGTGTATACGGTCGGCGCTCTAACGAACAGGCTTTCATTAGATTCTGGCTCTGGAAGAAAGGAGAGAAGTAAAGAACAGGAAACCAACAGGTGGGAGTTACGCTGAGTCATACCAAGAACGCACCCACCGTCAGACCCTTGGCCCAGCAGCCCTCTGCTGGGGTTCAGTCTCACCCCAGCCCGACAGCACACCGAGGGCTGCTGTGCTGCCCTCTCCCACCGACTTCCATTTTCCCATAACACTCTGTTTGCATAAGCGTTTCCACGTTTCACTCAGCGTTACCTGGTCTCCACAGAGCCCCTAAATACCCACCGGCAGAACCCAGCAGATCACAGTCCAAAGACACAAAAGCCTGGTTTTTACCCAGCAATCCAGACTGACTGCCACCCACCTTCCCCAGGGATGAATTTCTTCAACCAGGAAAAGCACAATCCGTTCAGGGTGGGGTAGGAAGTAAGAGCGGGAAGCGGGTGAAAGTCCTCCTGATCTAACTCTCTTCTGATGCCCAACAATCGCGGGCGTTTTCTGATGAACACGTTTTGCACTTAGCCACCATCCTGAGCACCGCATGCTAGCGTATCCGTTTCCATCTCTCACTCTGGATGGGAGGCACAGAAAGGTCAAGGGCTCGCGTGAGCTGCCAGGAGACCCAACCTGGGGCTCAGGTCCCCTCAGCCCTGGAGTCGCTGTGCCAGTGGCCAGGGGCAGCACAAAAAAGGCCAGGCTTTGGGCTCGGAGAGACCTGAGTGTGAACTACAACTTTGCTGACAGTGTGACCTTGGGAAGGAATTTAAACTCACTAAGTCTCCGTTGATCTCATGTGAAAACGAGAAAATAAGATCTAACCCCCCAGGTGGGTGTGAGATAGAAAACATAAGGTGCCTGGTCGGTGTCTAGGCATGGAAGTCAATCTTTCATTCTGTTGGTAGAATACCAGGTACCATAGGAGGCCCAGCAGAGATTTCAAAGATAATTTTATGAGCTACCAAGACAGGGAAGAGATGAAGAGGAAGACAAAGAAAGAGAAAAAGCAAAAGAAGAATGAAGAGCAGTTAGCAGTCTATCTGCGTTGAAACAATAAGGACACTAGTAAGCCCACAGCTTTGTGGAAGGTGAACATTGGTAGCCACAGGTAAGGCTGTAAGGGCTGTCACAAAAATGTGTCTGGGGACTTCCCTGGCGGTCCAGTGGTTAAGACTTCACCTTCCGATGTAGGGGGTGAGGGTTCAATCCCAGGTCGGGGAGCTAAGACCCCACGTGCCAAAAAAACTAAAACAGAAGCAATATTGTAACAAACTCAATAAAGACTTTTTAAAAAAATGGTCCACATCAAAAAAACATCTTGAAAGAAAGAAAGAAAGAAAGAAAAGCATAAGAAAAAACAATGTGTCTGAAGGGGGGCGGACACACTCTCTGTGGAGGACAGCCTCACACGGTGAAAACTGAAGTGGGTCTTTATGGACGAGGAAGAATCCAACAAGGAAAGGAAAGGGCATCTCGGGCAGAAGGGATCGCACATGCCAAACACCAAGGTGAGATCGCTGGTACCGGGTGGCCTGCGTGGTGGTGCATGGAGGAGAAGCCACGAGAACTGGAATGGAGATGGCCGGCAGGGCCACGCCGTGATGGGCCCAGCTTGCCTGAGCAGTGGGGCTTCGATCCAGGTCCTCAGAGGTTTCCAGCAGGGGGCAATGGGGGCAACAGGACCAGATTTGCTTCAGAAAGATGACTCGGGGGCTGTGTGGGGGTCATGGGGGAGGGGAAGGGGACGGGGGAGTCAGCAGTCTCTCCAAATAGGAAGAGCACACAGGTCGGTGGCCCCACGTAGTCAAGGAGTATAATCTGCAAAGCCAAAGGTGAGCTCCAGACTTGCTAAAAAACGCCCGTGTAACTTGGGTTTCCTGGCATGGGCTCTTTCTCCTGCCCTCCTATCTCTGCTTCCCAGCTGCTTTCTAATCCCAGAGATAAAGGTGAGTAATCCAAAGGAAAGGGCCCCCAAAACGAAAGGGAATATTTATTTTAAGTAGATTGACGTCGGTAGGAAGGGGAAAAAAAAAAAACCTACCGAGGCCTGAATGGGGAACTATGACATTCACACAGCCCGGCCATTGTGTAAAGAGAAAAATTCCTCAAGATTGTGTTTGTCCAAGAAATCAGACAGTTTACAGTCCCTGAGTCAAAACACTCAAAGATTGGAAGCCAGGGTTTCCTGGGCTGAACCCAGTTACTAAATAAAATGAAAAGGAAAGAGCAATTAGAAGCTGGGGATTGTTGGGAAGCGGGTGGGGTTTGTTCCAAGGCTCGAATCCAACAGATGCGACAGAAGAAATTCAGGGAGGAGGCCCTTGGGTTTGCCAGCCGCCCTCCCCACCACAACGGGCACTGCCGTGTCCCATAGTGAGACCTTCTGGGGTCTGGAGATGCCAGGGCCGCTGTGGCAATTGTGAGCCTGGCCAGGTCTTACACGGCAGCCAAGCTCATCGCAGAGATCAAAAGACACTGGCCCTCTTCTTGCTAATTTGGGGAACAATCTTCACTGGTGTCCTGCAAAGACTGACCCCCATGAGGAGTCTGCCCAGCCTCCTCCCTCCTTCCTGAAATGTGGCAAGGGCAGGGGTGGGGGCCTTTATCACCTATGGGAAAAAGAACTCATGAGCAGAGTTATCCAGGTAGGAACAATGGGAAGGAAAATGGGGACAGAGAGAGAGCAAGATGTTGCAGAGGCTGCCCCGTAACATCCGAGGCTCCTCCCCTCCTTCCACGGCCCCTGAGCCCGCACCCCCGTGAGCTCAGGGGTCACCGCCGCACGCGGGCTGTGAGGAGAGAACGATCTATGGCAGCAGAGCCCTTATCAGGACCACCCTGGCTGAACGCTAAGGGTAGAAAGACCAGGATGAGGACAGATGATGCTTGACACGTAATGCCCCAACCATAATGCTCCCGGTCACTGACCGTGAGCTGTTGGTAGGAAGTTAGAGTCCAGCTGCCTCCTGCCTGGGGAGAAAACACACCAGCCACTTTGGGCCTGACAGTGTGTGTTTGGGGTTGCCCAGTGACCCTGGACATTGCTCAAATGGTTCCCAGGTGATCACACCTCGGTGGCCTTCAGAGGGTGTGCTTTCTGGGTTGGGGTTACCGATGAAGTGGTGAGGCATCCCCCCCTTGAAGGTTCTCCAGGATTGAAGTCCTAAAGATTGCCTTTGATGAGAGCTCCTGCAAGGGTTTCCTCGTGCTGAACTGAGGATAAGGTTTAGCGCAGCTTTCCAAGTAATGACAAATTCAGAGGAAGTGTGAAATTTCTTCCCGAAGGTGAGGGGCAAAACCATTTAATAAACAGATGAAAGATGAAAACACCCCACCGAAGCCTGTAAACAATTAACTGTATCTCTGTTTATTTCAAAAAAGCAGATGGACTTGTTTTTTATAAATTAAAGGGCTAGATTTTTTTCTCTCTGAAGTCCTTTTTAAGGAAAGCTCCCTTTCCATGACTGACCCTTCCAAGAGCAGAATGAAGAGCTTTCTGGAGTCAGATCTGATTCTCTGTGTCCCCGAGGAGTGTTTCACGGTCGCCCACACTGCATGGCAGAAAACAGAGCTGTCAGACCTCAGCGATGCCTTCAAAGGACTTGGGGGGGCGTATCATTAATATTCAGCTCCATCTCCACCCTTCTCTGCTGACGTGGGTCGGCGCGGAGCGCGTGGGTGTTTTGAAACAGTGTACACAGCCTGGATTGGAGCATAGTTCAATCCACTGAAGTGGTCTTGGAACCTGTACGCGGGACCAGGCTCTGCCCCGACAGGCAGCACTGCATGCCTTCTGGGTCTTGGTCCCTGCCCCTTCTCCTTCCACTTTCCAATCCTAATTTTTGTCAGAAAAGGTGCTGTAAACTAGAATCACACGGAGACATGAGGGGCTGAGTCATCCATCCCTTATGGAGGCCTTTGCACTGTACAGAGCAGAAGAAGTCAGGCCAGGGCTGCAGGAGATGGATGTGACCGTGAAGCCAGGAAGGCTGAGACCAGAATGGGGGCCCCAGGGAGAATGGGCCTCTGAGCGCCCTGCAGACCCCGCCAGATTTGCCCTGATGGTTCTGCTGGAAGTGAGGACTTTTGCATAAAGGTGAACTTTGGAGGGTGAGGGGAGGCATGAGTTGGGGTCGGGGCAGGGGGAGGCAGAGGGATGAGATCTTATCAGCACAGCCCTGGGAAGTCCTGCAAAAAGGGAGGAGAGCCAGCCAATGAAGCTGAGTGATTCCATCCTCAGCTAAGATCTGGTCATTCAAAGACCCCTGGACTTAAATCAGAGGACCTAGAACCTCCACAAAGCCCCTCCGGTAGCTGTGTGGCACTCCAGCCACCTTACTGGTCTGTACCCTGTAAAACAGGGTCAGTCACAAGAGATTATTGGCAGAGATGAAAAGGTCTAATGCACTTGAAGTTCTCTCCATTCAGAGATGGGCAGAAAATGCTTGCCACTCATTTCCAGGAGCAGTGAGATTGGAAGCGTTTTCCTTCAAGCCGGGACCTCTTCCACACTTAGCTCATGCCTGGGAGGAGAGAAAATAGCGACCACCCGAGTGTGCACTGTCTATGGGATAAAAGGGTAATCGTGAGGCCTTTGACAAGTCTCCAAGAGGCTGATGGCAGAGGCCAGCATCGGGGTCAGGCCAGGGAGTGGGAGCGCGGGACTGGCAATGCCCCAGGTGGGCATGGCCAGTGCGCCAAGAATCTGGACCTTTGCTGTTAAAATCTTCCAGGAAAGCCACCCAGTTTGGAACCTCAGATTTGGAAAATAAGCAAAGGGAAAATTGGTCCCAATTATTTTCCCTTTCTCTCTGACGTGTTAGATTCCTGTGAGCAGTAACCAGAGGCAAACATTTGTCTTCTGCTCTCAGTGGTCAGCTAGGCTAAGACTCTGTCCCTGACAGGGTTAAGGCTGCAGAGTCTGACACTGTCTCCAGACTTGTGTGCGCGCGCGCGTGTGTGTTAAGGTAGCTTTATCCTTTTCTTTTTAAAGTACTTGGAGCAAAGAAACAACACACGTTGCGATAAGCTTGACTTCTGAAAAGTCCTCTCCTTCCTGCAGGGGAGCAATTTTGTTTTTTAAGAGCTGTTTGTCATAAAGACAA
The DNA here is from genome assembly GCF_039906515.1 of Pseudorca crassidens. Taxonomy (NCBI): domain Eukaryota; kingdom Metazoa; phylum Chordata; class Mammalia; order Artiodactyla; family Delphinidae; genus Pseudorca; species Pseudorca crassidens. The sequence continues at coordinate 104,286,571 of NC_090304.1, forward strand.
AAGTCTTAGCAGTTGGGATTTCAGCCTTGGAGTTTCCTTTTTCCTTTCATCATGTGTAATTTCAAATCGTGCTGCCGTCCCTTGGCCCGAACTTGGTGAATGCAGCTCAATGGTGCCCCCTGAAGGCCAACAGGAAGGAGTGCAGCAAGAAAGGACAAGGTGAGGAACCTGTGGGAACCAGCCTGGAAAAGTCAGGGTCTCCACCCAAAGGCAGAGTCAGTAAAACCAAGTTGTCGCACTCCTCCCCAGCTCTGAGGCCACCAAGCTGGCTACGCATGTTGGAAAGAGACTGGACTTTGGCACAGGACAGGCCTTGGATGGAATTCCAGCAAAGACAAGTTACTTAACCCCCTGACTCCCTTTTCCTTTCTATACAACATGGATGCAAAGTAACATTTTTGGATGACTTACTAAGCCACAGGCTGTAGGGTTTGGCATGTGTTAACGCATTTCATCCTCCCCAAAGCCTTCTGATTTCTGTGCTATGATTATCCACTTCATACACATGAGAAAACTGAGGCCCAGAGAGTTAGAAACCGTCACAGCTGGTAACGGGCAGGACCAGGCTGGAATCTGGGTGGTGTGGTTGGGAGCCTGGACTCAATCAAACATCCCACTACCTCCCAAACTACCCCGCGGGGCCCCTGGAGCACTGGGAAGAGAAATGTCAACTGCTTCACTCTGAGCCTGGCACAGAGTAAATGCTCAATAAATAGGAGATAGATTTAATAATTATTAGGTTATATATAATAGGTTCCTATTAGGTTCCCATTCTTGGTCAACCAAGAGTGACTTCTCTGTGCCTCGGTTTCTTCATCTGGAGAATGAGTCCAAGGAAATGCCCTCCCAGGCACCTTCAAGTGCATATTTTATGCTAACCTAAGATTCTCATAGACTCTACTAGACAAATCAAGACTTCACCTCTCAAGACAACTTCTAATCAACGAAAAGAAGTGGTTGGTGGTCCTTAAGAACACCTCGAGTTCAGTGACATTTAAGCCACTTCTGTTGACTCTTGAGAGAGACACAGCACATCATGGACGGCAGGCATGAAAGCCAAGACCCGTGGGTTCTCCCCTCTGCTCTGCCCTTGCTCAGGGTTCTTGGAGCCTTTGTAGCAGGAAGGCTGGTTAGGAGTCCTCAAGATGTGATGAGGAAGCAGGCTTGGAGGGAGAGGGTGGTCCAGGGGCTCTCTGATGTTCTGACCCTCTGGGCACACTAGTCCATCCTGTAACACAGAGCCGATGTTCTCTACCCTCAACTCAACTGGATGTGGCATCAGAGGAAGAATACATGCAGGCTACAGTCTTGCTAGCTGGACCGAGCTCCTCTTCCCACTCTCAGGTGGGAGGGAGAATCCAAAACGAGTTAGCTCCCAGCAATAGAAGTTACCAGACACGCAGGGAACTGGTAAAAAGCAGTAACTAAGAAGATGCTCACTGCGATTTAAAACTCGATTAACTCCTGCTTGAGTGGCTTATTTTACTTAGCACACCGTCCTCCAGGTTCATCCAAGGTGCTAAATGGCAGAATTTCCTTCTTTTTAAAGGCTGAATAGTATTCCATTGTATACACGTATGTACCACATTTTCCGTATCCACTCATCTGCCAATGGACCTCTACGTTGTTTCCGTATCTTGGCTAGTGTAAAAAGTGCTGCAGTGAACGCAAGACTGCAGGTGTTTCTTCAAGATCCTGATTTCAATTCTTTTGGGCAAATGCCCAGAAGTAGGATTGTTGGATCATATGTTAGTTCTATTTTTAATTTTTGAGGTACTTCCATACGGTTTTCCATAGCATCTGCACCATTTTGCATTGCCACCAGCACTGCACAAGGCTGCCAATTTCTCCACAACCTCACCAACTCTTGCTGTCTTTTTTTATTTTTAAACAGCCATCCTGACAGATGTGAGGTGATAGCTCATTGTGAATAGAATAGAAAATGAAATAGAATATGAAAATTAAGTGCCAAATTAACGGGAAAAGAAACAAGTAAACAGCGTTTGGGCGACCGGCATTACCGCAACAAAATAAATTATGTTATGGATCTAAAATATACAATTAGCTCTGCCTATAAATTCTTAGTATTCTGATTCTTGATGTTAACTTGTGACAATAGGAGAAAAATTCAGTTCAGGAAGAAATTCCCAATGATACCTGTTACACACACACACACACACACACACACACCACACACACACATATGTTGTTATAAAGAGAAACTTCTTAACAGATGTAAGCTATTATATATAGGATGGATAAACAACAAGGTCCTACTGCACAGCACAGGGAACTATATTCAATATCCTATGATAAACCATAATGGAAAAGAATATTTTTAAAAAGAATGTACATATATGTATAACTGAATCACTTTGCTGTACAGCAGAAATTAACACATTATAAATCAACTATACTTCAATTTAAAAAATCATGTAGTCTAATTTACGTTTACCTCACCCCATCTGGGGGTTATAGTACATGATTATTGCCATCATAAATACAATTAAGATGTAAAAATAAAAAGAGAGAGAGAAACTCCTTCTCTGTGTACTTTATTGTCACGAAAAGGACAGGTGAGTTTAGGGCTAGGAGGGAGGCGAGAAGCTGGTTTTCTATGGGGAAGGGTCTCGCAGCATCCCTTCCAGCCAAATTTAGGATACTTTCTTTGGAGAAAGGAGAGGTGCAGAGTTCCTCCCGGTGTAGAAGTGAAGCCCGGAATGTCCAGGAAGCCTGGCTTTTGCTCCTCACTAGAGGATGCCCCTCTCGGCAGCCTTCCTGACTGCAGCGCTGGGAACCTGTGTTCTGCGCCTGGAGAGACCCCTTCTGCTCAAACGCCGGTGGTGCAACGCAGCAGACACGGAGATCTCACAGGAGATGCTGGGAAACAGGCGAGGCCAAAACCCAGCGGCTGGGCAGCCCCTCTGGTCCCTGAGGCGTCAGGGCACCGCGATGCCCTTTGCTGTGCTCACCCTGGACCGCGAGTCATCCAGCAAGCTCTGCCCAGCTCCCACACTGGGCGCTGCTGAGGACACAGGTGGGCAGGCGAGGACCCTTTTCCCAAGATGCTCAGAGCCCGAGGCAGGAAAGAACCAGTATGCACGATGATGATGTGGTGGAGGGTCCTTGCCAGAGGGCATAGCAAGGCAGTGACCACCCTATTGGTGGGACACACAGAACCTTTTCAGAAGAGGAACCATTTGAGTTATTGGGAAGGACCATTCACCAAATTCAACAGGGGAAAGAGGTTGGTCAGAAAAGAGTGTGCAAAGCCGCGGAGGTCTGGGGATAGGGGCCTTGCACAGGGGGACGCCGGGGATGTTCGGGGGCTGGGGCATGCCGTGGGAAAGGTAGGATGGGGGGTGGGAACCCAAGCTGAGGGCTTGCAATTTGGCCTACCGGCAACACAGAGCCGCCTTGGTTTTTAGAAGATCCTGGAGATTTACAAGAGAAACCTGAGACTCTGCCAGGATGCCTGGCCTGGGGTTGGAATGACGCAGGGACAAAGTGACAGGACAGTGACCTCCTAATGAGCCAGGGACATCGTCTCTTAGCCTCAGTTTTTCTGTCTACAGTTCATTTATCACCTCTTTCCAGAGGACAGTATGCTGCACTGATGACCAAGTGGCTGGCTGTGGAATCCCCAGATCAACTCCTAATTTAAAGCACATTATCACCTCACAGAAAAGTCCCTTCCCTCCACGGGACTTCTGGGGCAACCAGAATCCAACTGGGAGGAGATTTGCAACAAAACAGGGGTAAAGAGACAAAAAAAAACCCCAACAAATATGTTAAGAAAGAAAAGCATCACTAAATTCACCTTCACAGCACACACTGTTTTTAAGAAAGGTGAATCACATCAACCCAGCCATACTGGGTGACAGAAGAGGTGACAGAAGAGGTGACAGCTGAGCCAGTAAAGAAGTGACTAGTGTCCCCACAGACCCGGACCTTTAGCATCTCTGTAGCCTTTTTAAATGTCCATAAAAACAGTGGTCCCTATGAGACCAAACTGGAATAACTCATTGAGAATCAGAAGCCTGGATCCCAGCTCAAGCAGAGCCTGGCCTCAGGTGGCTAGACCACCAGATACCCAGGGGCCTGTTCGTCCTTGCTGCCCTGGGTTCTGGGCACCTCCTGCCATCTGGGCATCCTGGGTACAGAGAAGAAGGGAAAAGTCCATTTGGCAAAAAGGACCAAATGGAGGGATTGCTTTGCTCGTCCAGAAAAAGCATAATGGCCTAAAACTCCTGGAGTGCTGAACCGAGCTGAGCCCAGGGGATAACCCAAAGCCTGGAGCCTCACCCGCTCCCACAAGCTCCACAGAGGAAGGGGATAGCCTCACAAGTTCCTGTTACCAAGCAGGAGCTCCAAGGCAGGTAACGTGATCCCCCCCGGGTCCCCACCCCGTGGCTTTCTCATAACACTGCTTCCTGGGGCGCACAGGCTCAAAAGCTGCCTGCAGTCCTCTTTCTGAGAAGGAGAAGGGAACGGGGGTCCCTCAGATCCTGGAGGGGTCCCTCCTCAAAGCTTCTTGCCAGACCGAAGGTGTCCACTCATTAGGAAGGGCAGCCCACTCAGGCCCCAAAGTGCAGGGGCCGTCACAGCGAGCCTCGGGTCTCCCCCTTCTCCAGTCTAGTTCATGGTTCCTGGCATGCACTAGGTGCTCAGGCACTGCTTACTGGGTGCACTAAGGTGACAGCAGGGTTACGAGGTCTTGGTCGCCACGATCAATCATCGTCATCATCAAACAGCAGCAGCGTCTAAGCTCCTGCAGTCCAATGTCCTAGGCGCTGTGCCGCAGGAGCTCACTGAGATCTCCCAGCGACCCCATGAGGTGGACACCCCTATCACCCTCTTTTTCAGGTGAGAAGTTGCTAGGTGACAGCAGTGCCTAGCAGAGCTGGGCTGCACCCCAGGCCAGACCCACCTGCCCCTGCGCACAGGTGTGCCGCCTCTCAGAGACACGCCCTCCTTGCCCAGCTCACCTGGGGTCTCAGCAGTCCCTGGTGAGGCTGTGGCCTCCTTCCTGCCCAAAGGGGTGATGACGGAGCCAGGACACAGCTTCCTCCCCACTCTCAAGCCGGGATCAAGTATTGTGACATTGACCTCTTCTCCTGCCTGGGCTTTCATTCATTTGGAATAATCACTGAGTGTTTATGATATGTTCTTCTGAACGTGCCACGTGTGGGTCTCTGGAGGTGTGTGACTGTGTGTTTGAGGGGAGCGGGGAGTGAGCAATGGAGAGGCGTGAGCAGGAACCGCCATAAGCAGAAAGCCATTCTAACTAGTCTCCTTGCCTCTAACTTCTCAACTGCCCTCCCAACCACCACCCACTCACCCCCAAATGCCTGCCTTCCTAGATGACCTCCAGGGAGGCATCTTAGGTGCCCAGAGTCGGCTTCTGTCCATCAGCATCAAGTCGTGAGAAAGCACAGATGGTCGAATGCATAAAACCTACGTCTGAATTCCAGCTTCACTGTTTACTAATGGATGACAGACCTGAGCCTCAGTTGCCGTCTGTAGGGCAAGTCTTTCTTTGGTGCTCTTGGATGGGATAACCAGTCCCAACCGGACATGGTTTGGACTGGGTCTGGAGTACATGTCAGGGGAGGAAATGGAAACACCAGATGAAAACTGCCCAGGGAGTATGCGTGAGGAGAGTAAGTGAACTCTGATGGTGGTGGAGAGGGGAGTGTCGTCGAGAGAGACGGGGAAGGAATTTTGCATGTTCACAAGCCAAGGGGAGCAAGCAACAGAGAGTGAGAGAGACGCTAAGACACAGGAAAAGAAAGTTCTGATTCTTGGAAGACACAGAGACAGCCAGGTGGACAGGGAGGCAGGCAGCTTTGGATGAATGAGCCCCGCACCGCGGAGCCTGATGCCTCCTGTTCAGAGCTGGGGAGAGGCGTAGAGACCTGTGTAAGCAGCCAGTGGCACGTGGGGAAGATCATTCCCGATAGGCTCCCTTTTTTTTCTATGAAATGGGAAGAAGAGCAGGTGTGAGAATCAGAGGTCAGAATATTTAAAGGAAGCTTGAAGTGAGGTGGGGGAGAAGCAGATGGTGAGGGTCATGGAGGAGAGATGACCCCAAACCGGTAAAAGCGTTGCTGGGAAGCTCTGAGTCCAGCTGAGTTCGGAGACCATAACTTTGAGTCGAAAACTTGTAGTTTTAAAATGTCCTTTAAAAATGGTAGAGGGTGGGCTTCCCTGGTGGCGCAGTGGTTGAGAGTCCGCCTGCCAATGCAGAGGACGTGGGATCACGCCCCGGTCCGGGAAGATCCCACGTGCCGCAGAGCGGCTGGGCCCGTGAGCCATGGCCGTTGAGCCTGCGCGTCCGGAGCCTGTGCTCCGCAACAGGAGAGGCCACAACAGTGAGAGGCCCGTTACCACAAAAAAAAAAAAAAAATGGTAGAGGGTGATGAAATGTTGGACTGAGGGCTCCTGAGGCTGGACTGGCAAGTGTCAGGGAGGGGACAAGAGAGCAAGAGGGTGTGAGAGCAGCAGCAGGGAGCTGAGTGGACGAGAGAGAAAGAAAATTGGCCGAGGGGCGGGGAGGAGGCCCTTGGTGCGATGACCGCGTCGTAGGGATGAGCAGCCTAGGTGAACGCAGCTGATCTCAAATACCTGAGCTTTGGTCCAAAATTATTTTGGAGCCCAAACGGACCTAGGATTTGAGACAGAATTAGGTGCTCCTTCAGGCGGGCGCAAAGGTCTTCATGGCTGCCTCTGTCCCTCAGGCAATGTCCCCCCATTTGCTACTGCTGTAGCTCCTAGACTCTGTCCCAGAGGAGCAGCTCCTTGCTGGGAGAAGTGGGGAGGGACCAGGGCCACCACCAGGCAAGCCCGGTGCCCTGGGTGCAAAACACAAGGAGAGCTCGGTCTCAGTGATGGGTGGGTCGGGTCAGCACTGCCTGCTCCCCTGCAACATGACCTGTCCTCGGTGCAGAAAGAATAAAACAAACACGCCGTCCATTGTGGAACCTGCAGACTAACACTGGCAATAGTGTAGAAACAGGCATAAAAGACAAATGAACAAACTCTAAAGCAAGAAACAGAATAAGCAAGGTACAAACATGCCCTGCTTTGGCCAGGAGAAGAGCTAGGAATCCAGACCACCCGTGTTCTGTTTTCAGTGTCCATACATGATGGGCGTGGTGAGGACCACCCCATCAGCTTGGGCTCTAGAATTTACTCCCTGCACCCAGCCGTTACAAGCATTTGATCACCTCCCACGTGCCAGACTTTACAACACCTCGAGGTCCTTCGTTTCTGGAAGTTTTCAGTTTTCAGCCCTGGGGCAGCCCAGGAGCTATCGTCCTTGGCAGGACCGACTAGGGAAGAGCAGCCCCGAGGGCCTGCCGCCTGGTGGCCACGTCGTCTGCCTGCACATCCAAGGCAGGCAGACTTCCACCCAGACTTCAATGGTAGAGCAGTGGTTAAGAATCCACCTGCCGAGGCAGTTTTTTTAAAAAATAAATTTATTTATTTATTTATTTATTGGCTGCAATGGGTCTTTGTTGCTGCACGTGGGCTTTCTCTAGTGGCGGTGAGCTGGGCTACTCTTCATTGGGGTGTGTGGGCCTCTCGTTGCAGTGACTTCTCTTGTTGCGGAGCACGGGCTCTAGGCACGTGGGCTTCAGTAGTTGTGGCACGCAGGCTCAGTAGTTGTGGCACGTGGGCCTCAGTAGTTGTGGCACGTGGGCTCAGTAGTTGTAGCACGTGGGTTTCAGTAGTTGTGGCATGTGGGCTCAGTAGTTGTGGTGCACAGGCTTAGTTACTCAGCGGCATGTGGGATCTTCCCGGACCAAGGCTTGAACCTGTGTCCCCTGCATTGGCAGGCGGATTATTAACCACTGCGCCACCAGGGAAGCCACCACGAGGAGGAAAGGCCCTCAGAGACCTTGAATCTCTGCCTTCCGGCTCCCCACCTGTTTCCGTGAATCAGAAGACACTGAAATGTCAAAGTAAACAAATAGCAAAGCTGAGCTGCCCAAGCTTAGAACCTGAGAGGGCTCCCTAGGGTCCCCTGGCCTTCCAGACCCCAGACACCCATGGTCAGCTCAGAATCTCACTCCTGAGGAACCAAAGGCAACAGGAGCCGCTGACCGGACATACGTTTGCTTCTCCCCTCCCTTCTCTCTGGATTGTCCCTCCCCTATCTCTGGCCTCCACGGGGCTTTGCTTGCAGGGGATCCACGGGAAGCAGGGCCTTGGGAACCTCAGGAGCATGACACGCCATCCCATGGCCCACAAAAGTCCACGGGGTCCTCTCCTAAGAAGTCTCTCATGTCTCAAGGGAAAGGGAACAGATAAGGACGCCCCCGCACACGCGTCTCTGCCTGTGCCTGTGCCCGTGCCCGTGCCCGTGCCTGTGCCTGTGTCCCTTGACTCTTTCCACTCCCCTTGCTTCTCTCTCCTACAAAAGGTTGAATCCCAAGGAGGCCGAGATTGGTACCAGCCGTCTGGAGAGAAGGGAGACCCCAGCAAACTATATTTCATTCAACTGTTGTCAAAAGCCAAACAGGAAAATCTAAGAAAAATAAAATGGATTTTGGTTTTAATTAGCGCGTTGACGCTGTGCTCCCTGTTGGTCGTATTTTCACTGTGTTTGATGACTGTGTTGACACAGCCTCCGGCTGGCGGGGGGAGGTCCTCCACGCTTTCTATTCCCTCAAAAACCCAGCTCAAAGGAAAATCCACAGCTCCCAGCAGACTGGCCTCCTCCCTCTTTAGTGCTCTTGGCCTTACATCCTCCTTTGTAAAACAAGTATTTATAAGAAAACTAGGAGGACCATTGAGCTGATTTCCACACAATGGAGATATTTGCTAAGAGGTCATCCTGTGCTTTCTGCTGTAACACCCAGGGCCTGGGCTCAGATTGGTCCACAGAGCCCTTCTCAAGCCTCATCTCCCCCCATACATCCTGCCCCAGACACAGGGGGCTGCTCTCCTCCCGGACCACTTCAGGCTCCCGCACAGCTTTACCCAGGGTCGTTCCCCCTCCAAATCCAGCTGGAAAATCTTGATTCACCTTCAAGTTCGTGCTCAAATGCCCTGAGAAGGTGTCTCTGATCTGACCAGAAAGGGCATGGTGCCTCTGGCTCTCATAACACTGTGCAGGGTCATTATTTATTAGCTCTGTCCATCCCACTGCACTCAGCTCCTCGTGGCCAATGCCGATCCTCAGATCCCCAGGAGGGAGATGGAGCAGTGCCTGCCTGCGAGGGGCACTCGCGATCCTTCTTGTTCAATGAATAGGTGAATGAGGGGAGACATAGATAGGGAATAGGAAAAAAGAAAGAAAAGAAAGAGGGAAGGAAGGGAGGGAGGGAGGGAGGGAAGGAGGGACAGAAGGAAGGAAAGAAGGGAAGCAGGGAGGGAAAGAGAAAGGATGGAAGGAAGGAAGGGAGGGAGGGGTGAAACTGGGTGTCCCCATTTCCAGATCCTCAAAGCCCACGTCAGCAGGGCCTCTGCTGTAGCATCTACCTCTGTCTCTCAGGTAATAGCCACCATTCTCCAGATTCTTTAGTTCCTATAAAAATCACATGTTTCGGCAGAAACAGATTCACGGACTTAGAGAATGAATTTATGCTTACCAGAGGGGAAGGGATAGATTGGGGGTTTGGGACTGACATGTACACACTGCTGTATATAATAGATAACCAACAAGGACCTACTGTAGAGCACAGGGAACTCTGCTCAATATTCTGTAATAACCTAAATGGGAAAAGAATTTGAAAAAGAATAGATCCTTGTATATGTATAACTGAATCACTTTGCTGTACACCTGATTGACACAACAGTGTAAATCAACTCTACTCCAATATAAAAATTAAAATTAAAACAAAACAAAAAAGCTCAACCAACCAAACAAACAAAATCACATGTTTTGGGTTTCATGCCTTCAGGACTAGGGCAGTAATAGCAGAGAAACTAATTCATATTCTAGTATCAGTGAACCAGGGTTCTTAGTTAACATTTTGAAATTTAACATTTGAAATTTCCTTATTTAACATTTGAAATTTCAGTAGTCTTTACTGCCTTAACCTCAGTGAGTGAGGGTAAGGAAATATCGCTTCCTCTGCCAGGGCGTATGTTTGTAAGGCAGAAGGGAGACTTTGGAGCTTTTTAATGACCTGCAGATTTTATTCTGCTCATCTGCTTGCACCAAAATAACTGCTTTGTCCAAAGCTGAATTCAGCCCAAGAGGGTCCCTGCCCCTAATAGAGGCCCTTGATCTCAAGGTCTCTGAAATCCTCCTTTGGAATCCACAGAGGAAGTCAGAGGATTTGGAGTAAGTGGGGAATGGAGCAGAGAGATAAGGAAAAAGAAGGAAGGAAGCAAGGAAAGAAAGGGAGGAAAAAAGAACTACTTTGGGGAGTGTTCAACACAATTTGACTCCCCTGGTGCACATGCTTCGTCCATGAGCTGAAAGACTTTACAGGATATGTTGGTTCTGATGGAAACAGGAAACTTATGGAGAAGTGTCCAGAAGAGGAACAAGTGTTTCAGAAGATAAACCAACACTCTGTAGACCCAGAGATGGTGCTCAGTTGGGCACAAACTAAGACCCAAACATGGAGCGTAGCCCCTAGAGGCTGTGGTCTTTGCAGCTGCCACTGTTGTTGCCCCAGAGAAGGGCGCTGAAACCATTATCTAAACGTATAAGCACATCTGCCAATCGCTTTTTCCTTAAATACCTAATATTCCAGGCAAATGAAATCTAATGTCACGATAAGCTGAATGGATCCTGAGTCCTCACTTCCTTCGATAAGCATAAAGAGTCTCGGTCAGTTTCCGCTCCATTTTTCTAGGAAATCATTTCCAATACTGGGGAAGGGACCCCCTCCTACGTGCTCCCAAAGCTTCCAGGACTGTGTTCTAAAATAACTGTCCTGTAATTACCTGATTACCTGTCCGAATCCCTTACTATATAAACTCAGATAAGGCAGAGACTAGGTCCTATTTACTCTGATGTCCACAGCTAAGCACAGGGCCTGGCACATGATAAGACGCATCCGCCCTCTGTCAACCTGGCACAAGACAGGTATTCAATTAATATTTGTTGGATTGAATCAATTATTGGTCCCGTGTGATAATAACGGCAAACGCTTCTCTAGGCCAGCTGATCTCTGTATTAACTCAGTTGATCTTTACAACAATCCTCCCGAGGTATACACTAGTATTCTCCAGGCAGGAGAAATGAAATGCCAAGAGATGGAGTTCTTGCCCAAGGACACTCAGGAAACTAGCATCACAAGCAGGCTCTGGACCCAAGACAGTCTGGCTCCAGAACCCATGCTCACAACGTTACACAGCTCTGCTACTTGTAACTTTTAGAAACTTCCAATTCAACAAGCATTTACCCCAAATCAATGATTCCAGATCCGGAGGTAGAAAGATGAACAAGCTGTGAGGCCCTGAAGGAACTGACAGGGACCCCTCATGTTAAGCAGAGTCAGGGCTGCTTCAAAACACTGGAAAACTGAGTTTTTCTCTCCCAACCTCCTTGAATACTGAAAAGAGCATGCTTTGCAATATACGAGCAGAAAGGCTCTTGGACCTAAAGTGCTACAGAGACCCCTCATTAATTCAGATCTTCCCCACTATTTAAAAGTTTCCACTCATTCCAACTTTGGGCTGAGATCTCCATTTTTGTGATACATGAAAAAAACCAGTATCAACATAACCATGTTACAGGAGAAAAATTATTCCACCACTTCAGAAAGTATATGTTATAACCATTTGATATGGGAATTACTAATAGATATTCTGTTGTAAATATTCACTTAAGCAAGGTCTCTCTGGCATGGCACTAACATCACCAAGCTCTGAGCGACAGGTCCATCCCTGGCATTTGCGGGGTCCAGGGGTACAAATAGAGGCCAACACAAGGTATGTCTAAATATTTAAAACTTTAACGCAAGCTAACAAACTGGAAAATAAATATGTTCTATCCTCCTAATGTGATAAATAAAACTTTACAACACCACTTTTTTTTTTTTTTTTTTTTTTTTTGTGGTACGCGGGCCTCTCACTGTTGTGGCCTCTCCCGTTGCGGAGCACAGGCTCCGGACGCGCAGGCTCAGCGGCCATGGCCCACGGGCCCAGCCGCTCCGCGGCATGTGGGATCCGGACCGGGGCACGAACTGGGTCCCCTGCATTGGCAGGCAGACTCCCAACCACTGTGCCGCCAGGGAAGCCCTCTCACTGCATTTTGATTTTTTTTTATTTTTAAATACTTTATGTCCTATTGACAGTCCTAACATAAAGATAAAAGGTAATTCTACCCAAAGTGTAAACATTTTGAATATATTTTATCAAAACCTCAAATGAAAGTGAATGTTAAAAGGGAGAAATTAACGGTTACCTTTGTTTTACAAGTGCCCTTAATCTGGTACCTAATTCTCTACCATTGCTAAAAACAAAACACCAAATATCTCTCCTGCCAAGATCTTCTTTCTCCCCACCTCTCTCCACATTCCCATATGATGAGGTATTTGGAGCATTTTACTTCTCCTTCTTATCCCAAAAGGAATCTTTACAGGGTTTTTCAGGTAAAGAAAAACCCCACTTCAACTCATTTTGTTGAAATTGCTTAATTTTAGAACATTATTAGGATTTCCCTTCCAGTCTATATGGTCTAATGGTCTATACCTTCAACAATTGTAATTTAGCACTTATTAGACATTTCCACCCATTTGTTTTATTCATTAGTTGGTGGGTTACTTGACCATCTCCTCACCTCCACTGTTGCAGATAGGAAGTCAAATGCTAGTCTGATAGCTTCTCATCTATACATAATGTGTTCTTTTTGTCTGGAAATTCAAAACAGATTCCCTCTTACTTTGAAGCTCTGCAGTCCTACAAGAATGTGGCTATCCACATCCACTATTTAATGACTACTTAGTAAATGTTGGGCGCTACTCTAAACAATTTTCCCATATTAACTCTAATCCCTGCAAGAACATTTCGCAGTAAATATGATCATTTTTCCATTTTACAGATGAGAAAACTGAGGCTCAGAGATGAAGTACATGGCCTAAGTCCAAACAGCTCATAAGCGATGGAGCCAGGCTTGAAACCCAAATGGCCTGGCTTCAGAATCTGTGCTGTTCACCACTCACCACCTGTGTAGCTTTTTTTTTTTAATTAAACTTGACTGGACCTTAGTCGCTGCATTGATTCCACAGACTTAGGCTTTCTTTCAGCTCAGTTGTTGTTTTAATATTGACTTTCTTTCATGTGTTCTTTCTGGAGTTTAATGCATCCCTTCCTATAGAAAGCCTTCCTTGGTCCACTGAGGTGAGTCAAATTTTCCCTCCTTTACTCTCTCAGAGTACCAGGGACTTGAATCAATTTCAGGCTGTAGCACATGTGATCTTCTGGTTACTTGTCAATCTCCATCAATATAATGCAAGCTGCTTAAAAGCAGAGAATGTGCCACGTTTGATGCTGTGCCCCCAGTATTTTACTTTAGTGTCTGACGTGTAGGTTATCAGTAAACATTGGCTACTTTTAAATGAACGGAATAAGCTCTGACTGCCAAATACACTATGCGCTGCTGGCGATTACTCTAGCAAGCACTTCCCTTTTGTTGCCCCACAGGTGTTTCTAGCTAAGTCTGTGCAATGTCTGGTCTGCACCCACCTGTCTTACAGGTTCACACCCAAAGGTCTGTTTGCAAGCATCCTCTCCACTAACTTCTTCCCTCATAATTAGACTTCGGCACTAATTTTTAAGCACATTTTAAACACCCTACTAGAAGGAACAGAACAGTTTTAGGAGATGTAGGAGATCTCAGAGTTACCAAGAAAAGAGGGTTCTATGCACTCTAAGAAGCAGGAGAGGGTCTGGGCTTGTAAGAGTCTTTCAGAGGGCAGCACAAAGAAAGTTTATCCCAGACTGAGGGTCACACGTCCACCAACCACCTGCTGTGTCCTCAGGCTGGTTCTCGCCATTTCTCACCTTTGCCAGAAGTGTTCACCTTAGTTGATGAAGATTTATTTCTATGGTACCGTCTCTCAAATTTTAAAATGAAAGTAAGAAATAGTATTGGGCCTCAAAATAAGTCCTCCATTTAAGACTCTACCAGCCTCTCATTAACATTCTTATTAAGATAGAAAAAGAGGAAATTCCCTGGTCGTCCTGTGGTTAGGACTCTGTGTTTTCACTGCGGAGGGCATGGGTTCAATCCCTGGTCAGAGAACTAAGATCCTGCAAGCCACGCAGGGTGGGAAATAAAGAAAAGAAAGAAAGAAAGAAAGAAAGAAAGAAAGAAAGAAAGAAAGAAAGAGAGAGAGAGGGAGGGAGGGAGGGAGGGAGGGAGGGAAAGAAAGAAAGAAAGAAGGAAGGAAAGAAGGAAAGAAAGAAAAGGAAGAAAAGAAAGAAAGAGAAAGGAAGGAAGGAAGAAAGAAGGAAAGAAGGAAAGAAAGGAAAGAAAGAAAGAAGGAAAGAAAGAAAGAAAGAAAAATGAAAAAGACGAACTCACAATACCCAAAATGAAGACCATTGAAAGAATCTGAGGAGACTTCCCACTGACTGTATGTCTGGTAGAAGCTGACTGACAAAAACAGCCAAGGGTGTAGAGAACGAGGCTAGTCTGTTCCCCCTGCTCCCCACTCAACTCTGCTATAGGGCTGCGAGATGGGAAACCAGGGCGCCAACTTGTGCCGTGTGGACACATCCATCCCCCAGGGGGCCCTTTCCTCAGCCCTGTCTCACACTCGCATCGGTCCTTGCTTCCACAGCTAATTAGAGACTATAAATTCAGGAGTAAACTGTCCGGAAGCTGGGTTCAGGGCACTGGAAGCTGTGCACTGCCTCCCGCGAAGCATAAGCGTCAGGAGGGACAGAGCAAGGAGAGTCCTCCAGGCCATGAAGGCTGGAGCTTACAGGTGTTCTTGTGGCCTGCAGGTTCAGCTTGATGGAGAAGAGTAGACTCAGGGGGTAGAAGATGCCAGTAGACCAAGCTAGCTGAGACCAGCCAGACCCTGGGAATGTAGCTAAGTCCCGAGGGTCTATCAACCTGACATATACCTGATATTGAAATAGAAAGGGGATTTAACACGTGCCCAAGGATGCAGAGAGTATACACAAGCAACCCACACACTTTGAATATTGGCAAACATTTTGTTCGGTTGACCACGGGTCTTATGAAAACAAATTGCAGAACATGAGAAAGGGCCCACCATCTTAAAGTCTCTAGAAAATATCAGACTTCAATAGAACACCCAAAGGTATGGCCTCTTTGAAAGAGTAACAGAATGCCCAAGGAGAGATAGGATGCGATAAGTAGGAAAACTACCAACAGATAAAAAGGAGATGAGTAAGATAATGGAAGATTATAAGCTAATGAAAAATACAACAGCAGAGTTACATGGAAAGCAGGAAAAAGAAGAGTTGAAATTGCAGAAAAACCAATTGGTAATTGGAATATAAACTTGAAAAGTTCTTCCAGAATGCAAAGTAAAATAGTCGAATGAAAACAGAGAAAAGATACTAGACACAGAAGACAAAGAATGAGAGTGTCTCTGAAGAATAAACCAAAACCACTCAACCAGAGTGGTCGTCAGAATTATAACACTTTTTTGAGGAGGAAAAATGTGTCCTGGAGACCAAAAGCGTTCACCATGTCCAAGGCTAAACAACAACAGCTGCATCCTGGAAATGTACAGTAAACATAAGGATAATAGGAAAACACCCTACAAATATGCAGGTAGGAAACCATGTTACCTACAGTGGAAGAGAAATTAAGATTGGTGGAGTATTTATGGAGAATATTGAAATAAAAGAATTAAATGCTCATCGATGATATCTTTCACTTGCTATCTTTTTTTTGTATTTTATTTTTTTAATTAATTAATTAATCTTTAATTGAAGTAGAGTTAATTTACAATGTTGTGTTAGTTTCAGGTGTACAGCAAAGTCATTCAGTTATAAGTGTGTATATATTATTTTCATATTTCTTTCCATTATAGTTTATTACAAGATATTGAATGTAGTTCTCTGTACTATACAGTAGGAGCTTGTTGTTTATCAGTTTTAAATATAGTAGTTTGTAACTCTAACCTCAAACTCCTAATTTATTCCTCCCCCACTTTCCCCTTTGGTAATCGTAAGTTTGTTTTCTATGTCTGTGAGTCTATTTCTGTTTTGTAAATAAGTTCATTTGTATTATATTTTAGATTCCACATATAAGTTTCACTCGTTATCTTCACAATAATAAGCCAATGTTTAAGTTATTAAATAATTCAGAAAATATAATGCCATACACGTATTTTGAACACTCATACCAAACGAGGGAAGAATTTCAGAAACCAGGAACGGGGATGTCATGGTGTCATCACACGGGCGGGTAGCATTTACAATGAAGTACATCTAGAATTAAACCAAAATAATTGCTTTAAACCATAGTTACAAAATTAAATGCAAGTGTCCGAAGTGGTTCTAAAAGAGAGAATAGAGAATGCAAAAAAAGGATTTTGCAATCATCATTTGGAACAAACACTTAAGAAAAGGAAAAAGGTGTCTGGACAAGTCAAACAGCTTAAATGCATTTTCTTCTATAGGAAATGCTTCAGGAAGCAACTTTACTCTTTGGACAATTAAAGTAATGCAGATTAAAAAGATTTTTTAATGTCAAGGTAATCACAATGCAGTTAAAAGTATAATGCATTCCTTCTAAAGGGCTGCCTTCCAAAGCCTTTCTCACCACCACAGCTCAGGGTTTCACACAATCAACTAACCCTTCTCTTCCCTCCCCTCCTCCCTTCCCAGACCTCTCCCATCAACAATACAGCATGTTGGAGTCTGCACTCCTTAAAATATATTTGTATATATCTTCAACCCCACATCTCCTTCCACCCTGGTGATTGTCAGTCTTGGTTGTGTATAAGCATCGCCTGGGGGCTATAAACTATCTCAGCGCTTGCGGCCAACTCTCGGAGATCCTGTTGTAATTGGTCTGGAGAGTGGCCTTGGCTTTGGGACTTTTTTAAAGCGCCTCAATAATTGTAGTGTGCAGACAAGGTTGGGACCCGTGTTAGCCCTAACTCTCTGCTCTCCTTCTCAGCAAAATTCCTCGAAGTTTTTCACAGCACTTGTTCCATTCTCTTTTCACCTAACCTCTCCTCAATCCACAGTAACGCATCACTTCTCTGAAATAGTTCTTGCTGAGGTCGCCAAAAGCCCAAATGCTGTTAAATCCAAAAGATGCTTCTCAGCCCTCATCTTTGCTGACCTCCCCACAGCTCTGGACACTGGCTATGGCCCTGCATTTCTTTTTTTTTTTATATATAATATTTTTTTAATTACTTTATTTATTTATTTTTGGCTGTGTTGGGTCTTCGTTTCTGTGCGAGGGCTTTCTCTAGTTGCGGCAAGCGGGGTCCACTCTTCATCGCAGTGCGCGGGCCTCTCACTATCGCGGCCTCTCTTGTTGCGGAGCACAGGCTCCAGACGCGCAGGCTCAGTAGTTGTGGCTCACGGGCCCAGTTGCTCCGCGGCATGTGGGATCCTCCCAGACCAGGGCTCGAACCCGTGTCCGCTGCATTGGCAGGCAGATTCTCAACCACTGCGCCACCAGGGAAGCCCCGGCCCTGCATTCCTTGATGCCCGCTCTTCCTTTTGATGCTGAGACTCTGCCCTCTTCAGCTTTTTCTGACTTCCCTGCTGCTCCTTTCAGTAGCCTTTGAACGTTTACGCTCCCTACCCAGCTCCTAAAGACCTGCTCTGGACAGTTTTGTGAGTAGGACTCTCGCTCGTTTTCTCCTTCGTGAAGGACAGTCTCCTTCATACCCATGATCGCAATTTCCATTTTATCTTTGAGGACTTGTAGATTTGCTTCTCCAGCCTGGACCTTTCCTATGCGCTGCAGACCCACGTGCCCGCTCCCACGTGACTTCTCCCATGACAGGCTCTCCTGGGCGGACGCCATACATGTGACGCTGTCTCCCACGCTCCAGGCATGGGAACAAAGCCAGGAGCCAAGGTTTCTCCTTGACATCTGCTCTTTCACTCTCCATATCCAACCCGTCCCTAAGCCCATTCCTAGTACTTCCTCAGCATCTCCTCTCCATCCACATCGTATGTCATCAGGGAAATGCAAATTAAAACAACAGTGAGATACGACTGCACACGTATGAAAATGGCCAAAATCCAGAACAGTGACAATACCAAATGCTGATGAGGATGGAGGGGCAGAAACATTATTTACTGGTAGGAATACAAAACGGCACAGCCACTGTAGAAGACAGTTTGCAGGTTTCTTATCAAACTAGACACATTCTTACCATATGATCCAGCAATCATACTCCTTGGTATTTACCCAAAGGAGTTGAAAACATGGGTCCACAAAAAAACCTGCACACGGATGTTTATAACACTGTATTCATAATTACCAAAGCTTGGAAGCAACCAAGATGTCCTTCAGTAGGTGGATGAATAAATAAACTGTGGTACATCTAGACAATGGAATATTATTCAGGGCTAAAAAAAAAAAAATGAGCTATCACGCCATGAAAAGACATAGAGGAACCTTAAATGCATATTTCTAAGCGAAAGAAGCCAGTCTGAGAAGCCTACATACCATATGATTCCAACCGTATGATTTCTGGAAAAGGCAAAACTATGGATATCAGTGGTTGCCAGGCAGCAGGGCAGGGTGGGGTTGATGTAAATAGAGCACAGAGCAGTTTCAGGGCAGAGTAGTTTCAGCGCTCTCTATGGTGCTGTAATGATGGATACATGTCATTGTACGTTTGCCTAAACCCACTGAACATATAACACCCAGAATGAACCCTTAGGTAAACTGTAGACTTTGAGTAATTATGATGTGTCAATGTAGGTTCATCCTTGGTTTAAAGAAGAGGTACCATTTTGGTGAGTGATGTTGATATAGGAAAGGCTATACATTTGTGGGAGCAAGGGGTGTATTACATGGGAAATCTCTATAGCTTCCTCTCAATTTTACTGTAAACCTAAAACTACTCTAAAAGAAGAGTCTCTTAAAAGAGGAAAAAGAAAAAACCAAAGGGCATTAGGACCAAAAAGACTGGAGACCTGAGTTCAAATTCTGTTGCTGCTTTTACAAGGTATAAGATATTAAACAGTTCTTCTAGTCACTCTGCAGTTTTCCTGCGCTATAAAATAGCTACCTAAGAGACCTTTCTCCACTGTCACAGGAAGGAAGAAGGGGACTATGGAGGCAGATATAAGATGCAGATCTGGTGGCAGGAAGTTAAAGGGATTCCCGTTGGATGGTTTCTCTTTTCCCAGTGAAGCAGAACCACCTCCGTAGGGCAGGAGGTGAAGTGGGAGTACTAGAGGTTCCAGGAGGTTCCAGGAGGGCCAAGAAGTTTTAAAATAGTCATGCAAATGTGGGAGAGGAACATCATAAGACCGCTTTCGCAAACTAGTAACTCAAATATCTTTGGAAGGAAAATATGGTGCATTACAGCACCGTACAGAGCGCTGAAGCTACTCTGCCCTGAAACTGCTCTGTGCTCTATTTACATCAACCCCACCCTGCCCTGCTGCCTGGCAACCACTGACATCCATAGTTTTGCCTTTTCCAGATGTCATACAGTTGGAATCATATGGTATGTAGGCTTCTCAGACTGGCTTCTTTCACTTATAAAGGAAGAAAGGATTGACTTTAAAATTTTAAGCTATATCATAGAGTTTTGGTTTTTTTTTTTATCATAGAGTTTTGTGATTAAAACAAAAGTCAGCTACGTGTGTGAAATGCACGATACAAATATAAAATAGCATCATGTTAGAGGTCAGTGGCTAATGAAAGGATTCACTTACCAGACATTTGCTCTGGATTTTCAGTAAGTCCATTTTATAGGACTGTTGATAAGCATTTTCACAGGGGTCACCAATACTCCTGTAACCATGCGGACAAATGGCTAGGTAGCACGGTAATTTACCTAGCTTTTAGCGTTATCAGGACTAAGCAACTTTATCAGGTTAAAGTTAACTCAACCTGGAAAAGATAAGTTACTTAAAAAATAAATAAAGTGGCATTTTCCTGGAACCAGCAGAAGGGGTGTGTGATAAAATAACATAGCAAGGGGTTGTATGATTAGGGGAAGGTTTTGTAGGTGGCTTAGAGAAGGGGGTCCTCTGCCAAGGATGCGGGCGAGATTATCTCTAAACTCTTCTTTTCTCCCCAACACCAGGTAGGGGGCTCTATGAAGTGCCATTAAGCTTTCCTTCAAAGGCTCCAACAGGGCTTCCCTGGTGGCGCAGCTGTTGAGAGTCCACCTGCCGATGCGGGGGACGCGGGTTCGTGCCCCGGTCCGGGAAGATCCCACATGCCGTGGAGCGGCTGGGCCCGTGAGCCATGGCCGCTGAGCCTGTGCGTCCAGAGCCTGTGCTCCGCAACGGGAGAGGCCACAACAGTGAGAGGCCCGCGTACCTTCAAAAAAAAAAAAGACTCCAACAGCTTACTCTCTCCACCCTCCGCCTTCCATCCCAATGAAAACTATGCCTGGCATCCCAGCATTAGGGAAATTAACCTCAATGGAAAAAATAAATTCTTACGTCTAGTCCCAGCTCTCAACAAGAATACCATAGCTGTTTCTTGTGAGCACCGCAGTCTTGTTTGACAACATAATGAGATCTGGTTAAACAGATGAAAAATGCCTTAACCTGAGTGTTTATCTCAACCCTGCCAAAGCTTTCAGCCCCTCAGGCATTCCCATCTCCGCAGAGAGGGTCAAGAACCTTCAGTGGCAGCCCATGGCTGTGAGCTGGCGTCTCGCTACACCAAGCCACTTGGGCAATAGCAGAAGGCAGGAGTTCCTGTCAGTTTGAATTTCCTGAAGTGTACTGGCCTGTGTCATGATCTCAGTGGTGTCTGGGGGCAGTTCTTCGGTCAAATCCCTGGAATAGAATGGAACAGAAAAGAGAGAGTACATGCAAGAAACCAGCAGGAGGACAGGTTGGCAAGTGAAACTCAGCAGTATTCTTCTAGGGCTGGGTTGGTGCGCGGGGCTGGGACCCCGCCAACAAATAAACCTAAGGGGGCACCCTCTCGAGGTTCTAGAGGACCAAACTCACAGTGTAGGCAAAGTCTGTAATGCAGGTGACTAACTGGTCATCCCTTTCAAGACAAGTCTACAGAGAACACAGTGAAAGGGATTTGGGAAATCATCTGATTAAAGCAAACAAGGTATATAGCCAATCAGGATCATCCTGAATGAAAAATTCAATTTAACATACGAATATTTAGTGTGAGAATTACTCTCACCCATCCGACGTTTTCCAACCCATGCACCATGGGGTTTTGCTTTCTAACCAGATGTTTCTCTCTCTCTCTCTCTCTCTCTCTAGCACAGATCCTTAACACTCCTCCCATGATGTTTCACTTACGCATTTATGTGGCTTCCCCCGGTCGACCGAGCTCCTTGAAAGCAGGGAATTATCATCTCCCACAGACTTTCACTCCTAGAAGATGCTCCATAGAAACACATTAGTTGAATTCATTGATTTAGTGAATAGAATACGGTTATTTGAGAAAGAAAAAAAAAATATATGCCGTAAGGTTAGCACTTTGATGTCTCCAGGAACTACAGCCAGATCGTCATGCACACTTACCAGTCATACTCCCTATAAAGGGATTTCTTTCGCCTCAAGACAATTTCCCCAGCTGCTTCAGAGAGAAATCATCTTCACCTCCGCTTCCTGTCTCAGTGCTGGGCAGCACTGTCACTCAGTTAAATTACCTGTGCTTCCCCACCTAGACTTGATTTTAACAGAGGATCAAGTGATTGCCAAAAAGACTCTTGGAGATGTAGAAGGATATCAGTATAACTAGATTTTTGAAAGTTTGGTACGAGACCCTTAAGCAAGTGTCTTTACCTGGTATTCATTTTCTTTCAATGGTTTATTTTAGAATACATTGGATTGGACTGGATTGGACTGGACTGGATTGGACTGGATTGGACTGGACTGGATTGGATCAGGTTGGACTGGATTGGACTGAATTGCATTGAATTGGATTTAAGCTGTTAGTGTCCAAGTGTTGCCTCCTCCACCAGACCGTAAGTTCCTCGAAGGCAAGGAAGGGCCTTGAGTCTTTACCTACCACCAAGCTTGGTACAGGGTAGTTACTCAATATTTGCAGAATACATAGGTAAAAGAGTTACTTGGGAATGAGCCCGAAAGGATCCAGGATATACCTGTCGTTTCTATATTTGTCTTTGCCCTCCTGTGAGGCGGATGGTGTTGCCCTTTATTACTCTTAATAATGATGACCTTTGTAATTGGGAGGAAAACCATACACCTTAGGTGCCTTGTGTGAAGGTTTTATGTATATCTGTTTTGAGGGTTTCACTTTCTTTCTTCATGTGCATAATGAAATGCACACCAAATGGTTTAGATTGTACAGACTGCCTTCCCCAGATGCTAGCCCATCCGAATCCCATGGAAGCCTTCAGTGGGGACCACGAAGGAGCAGAGAGAGGAGGGAAACCACACAGCAGAGCCCAGTGGGGTGAGAGGCAAAACTGGCAAGAACAAAGGAGACCCGTCACCAGCGTTCCCTCCCGACGGTCTCCACAATGTTAGAGCTGAAGTAAAGCTGCAATTCCCCCCGAAGATTGAGATGTCCCTTTTAAAATGATCTCTCCAGTTATCACTGGGGCAGCGTGCGTCTCAAGGGTCGTTAACCTCCCACCCTCCACCCTTCACCCTGGGCTCTGGGGGTGTCTGTCTAAGAAAGTAGCTTCCAGAGGGGGTCAGTATTCCCTCTTAGGAGCCCCCAGAGCAAATGACTGAACAGATTAGGACGGATTAGACAGATAACAATTCAGACCCTTTTACAAGCACATTTTTCACTCGACACTCAAATCCCCTTCTGTGTCCCAGGCACGCACAGCCCAGCGACTGGATAGTATTACTGAAATATCTCTGCACCAGCTGAGTGCATGGAACTGTGCAAAGCCAGATGTTCTTGTAACCCTGTTTTACTGAGTTATTTATATCCATATAATATTTGACATTTCCTGTGTTGTTAAAGAGTTGGGGGCCCTTGACGTATTTTTAAGAGAACAGTGCCGACTTTTCATTTTTTTCTTTGATGCCCAGCACCAGCAATAAGTAATATAAAGAGGGGCTATATTAAACAGATGCTTTGCTAGCTCAAGTCTACCTTATTTTGATGCCTTTCATCTTAACTCATCTTCATGAACAGAAAGCTGCTAGAGTCATCTGAATATATGAATTAAACCTATGATAAGTGCACGCCCACGGGACTAAAATAAGTCAGCCGATAGACAAAGAAAAAATTTAATAAATATTAAGAATATATTGGGCTTCCCTGGTGGCGCAGTGGTTAAGAATCCGCCTGCCAATGCAGGGGACATGGATTCAAGCCCTGACCCGGGAAGCTCCCACATGCCGTGGAGCCACTAAGCCCATGCGCCACAGCTACTGAGCCTGTGCTCTAGAGCCCGTGAACCACGACGACTGAGCCCATGTGCCACAGCTACTGAAACCCGTGTGCCTAAAGCCTGTGCTCTGCAACAAGGGAAGCCACCGCAGTGAGAAACCCGCGCACCGCAATGAAGAGTATCCCCCCATCGCTGCAACTAGAGAAAGCCCATGTGCAGCAAAGAAGACACAACTCAGCCCAAAATAAACAAATATATATATATATATATATATATATATAAAATCCACATTTCTAGGACTAAACTTTATGCAGTTTGGTACATGAAGTATATTGTCTCTGAACTTGATAGATGTGGAAAGGCCTAGTTAATATTTTTCCAAACTTAGTAAAGTATGAGCTGGAAGATTTCTCTGGCTAAATGAAATAATGGAAACTTTATAGAGTTAAAAGTACTTGGTTGATCCTACCTGGTAAGGATACCTAAACTGTACATGAAATTTGATATCATAGAAAGTAACCATTCTATTTCTTTGTTTATTGTAAGGATCCATTCACAAATTATTCTTTTTATTTTAAAGATTTCCAGATTTTTAAAGAGCTTTCTCCTTTATAGGATGTGACAGGGAGGGGTCCTGGTTTACAGTCCCATCTTGATATCTTTGACTGCTCTACCCTGAAAGCAAAAGTCATAGAAAAAGAGAAGTAAGATGTGAATTATTTAGGGTCTCTTTGGTCTTCAGAGTTGCTTTATAAACGTTTTCAAATCTCCCTACACTAGTTTTGTTTGTTTTTTTGTTTGCTTAAAATCAGCTTCCTTTCCTAAAAGCAGAGGAGGTATGAGTATATCATTGTTTGGAGAAACTTCCAGAATACATTCTTCCTTCCACTATATATCTTGTTCCTACTCATCTCACTCTGTATCCCCCCTCACTCTCTGAAGCCGAGGACCTTTCTGACAAATCAAATCCTTCCCACCAACTTAAGGAAACGAGATGCCGGGGCCTGCTGGTGCCCATCTGAGCACACGAAGCCTGCCTGCTCCAATGCTGCAGTCAAATCCCTTGCAAATCCTCTAAGCTGTGCTAAGTCTCTAGTCTTCAAATAATGGACAGATCCTCTTGAAACCTATAGGTCAGGACAGCCCTCAGGGTGCAGGCTTGCTCACTTGTACCACCAGTTCCCCAGACCTTTACCACTGATGGCGGCAGGTTCTCCACTGAGTCCTTCCAGGGTTGCTCCACTGCTACAATCAGGATTGGGGATAGTATATGGAAGGCCAGCTCTGGACCACCGACCAGGGTTCTAACTGGGTCTGCATCTCTCAGATTCTTCGGGACCCAGTTAGCCCACTAGTCTCTGGCTCCCACGTGAAGAGCATCTTTGCTCACCTCCTGAATTCTTGATCTTTTTCTTTCTACTCATAGTCAAAACACTGCTCTTTTCCTTGAAGGATTCTCAGGATTTTTTGTTTCACTCAGCATACGTTGTCCATTTTTGCTTGTTTACTATTTAGCTCAGAAGCTTCTCCCTATGGCCATTGACAACCTCTCTCCAACTCTAGAAAATCTCGCACCAGCAGACAAC
This sequence comes from Pseudorca crassidens, assembly GCF_039906515.1. Classification (NCBI taxonomy): domain Eukaryota; kingdom Metazoa; phylum Chordata; class Mammalia; order Artiodactyla; family Delphinidae; genus Pseudorca; species Pseudorca crassidens. The sequence goes on from NC_090304.1 coordinate 104,311,562, forward strand.
TTAAATCACTGGGACAACAGTCACAAACTGTTAGCCGTAGTGTTTGGGAAGATGTAGAATTTTGTTTGCAGTCTTCTTTAAGCCTTCAAATCCACTCACCGAGTATATTCCTATAGCAGCCTTTCCTTTTCTGAAGCATGAATTTGAGCATCAAATGCCGTCTATTTTCTCAGGCTGCCTCTGATGGAAAGAAGACTCAAGGAACTTCCCTCGTGGTCCAGTGGTGAAGAATCTGCCTTCCAATGCAGGGGACGTGGGTTCAATCCCTGGTCGGGGAACTAAGATCCCACATGCCACGGGGCAACTAAGCCCGAGTGCCACAATTACTGAGGCTGCACGCCTCAACTAGAGAGCCCGCGTGCCGCAAACTACAGAGCCCACGTGCTCTGGAGCCCACGCACCACAACTAAAGAGAAAACCCCACGCCACAACTAGAGAGAAGCCCTCACGCTGCAACGAAGAACTCGCGCGCTGCAACAACAACAAATAAAGATCCTGCGTGCCACAACGAAGACCCAAGGCAGCCAAAAAAATTTTTTTTATTTTAATTAAAAAAAAGAAAGAAGACTCAACTCCAAGAGATATTCATCCAAAAAGCTCAAGTCCAAGAGATATTCCTCGAGAAAATCTAGGCTTTTCTTCAATTGATTCACCCAGTTGCAGCCTAGAGTTTATCAAACAAAGATCCCAAGGTTTGCCTTTGGGGTGGGGAAGTTCATTTCGCATAAAGACTTTCACTGTCACAAGTAATACTGTGAACCTGGCACCTTCTCCAAGAAAATTGGATTGATGGATGTGGATAAGTTAAGGCTACCCATCAATATTATACTAGGATTGGTAGTAGTAAAATTCCTAAAAGTGAGAACCGTATGTTTAAGTCTAAAGAATGACATTTATCCAGATGATGGAGAAAAAGAATGATATAAATTCTAGAAGCGTTAGAAGACATCCTTACAGAGCATCACAGATTAGCATATGAGAGCTAGATGTAAATAAGAAAACATAAGCAAAGGGTCTAGCACAGTGCCTGTCTTATATTAAGCACTCTGTGAATTACAGCTAGACTCAGTATGGTTATTATATCAGGCAGACTCTCATCTTCAAATAAATAAACAGAGGCACATGGAGGAAGAACTTTCCTTCTGCCAAGCCCAAGCCACCTCTCCTTACTCCTGCCCCTAAATCTCTGCTCTCAAAGCAAATACTGTTTATTAGACTGGTCAGAGCAGCCACCGTTCAACCCCCAGTTCCCATCCTCTGAGCATAACATTCAGAAATGCTTCAAAAACAAACATCCAGTCACCAGATGTCCTTAACATCTGGCTAAACCCATAAAACTATCCTCTACCACAACTACCTCCTTCCTAACTCCAAAGTGTAAGGAGAACAGAAAAACGTATGAAATCTCAAATGTAGTGAAATAAGATCTTGACATTTTCATCTTTGTAATTTTTTTCTTTCTTTGTTGTGTGTCCTGACTCTCTCCTCATTATTTAGAGGAATTTACAGTCTATAAGAAAAATTTTGACTTCAATACAAGAAAATTAAAAGAAAGGAAATTCTAATAGTCGCTTCTTTTTAAAGTTCTAACCTAAGCTCTTATGAATCAACAAGGAAGGTCCTAAGTGTAATGGGAAATAATGTGTATTATCATGATGTGTATAAATCAGAAGGAAAAGAAAGTGATCCTACCCTTTGCCGTAAAGAGAGTTGATGATGGGACCCTGGGTTGGCGGTAGCAGAGCAAAGGTGCTGAGGTCAGGACCTTGGAACTTGTCAGGGGCCGAGACAATAGGGATAAACCTGAGGGAATAAGGAGGAGGGGGGAGGAGTCAACGGAGAGACAGTCAAGCATCCTAGCAAGCTGAACGCAGGGGGTGAGGTGGAAGGGGGCTGTAGGAACTGAATGCCCAAAGACCATCCCTCTTTGTTCAAAAGGTGCATATCAGCTGACCTCAACTCTTTGGGGCAAGAGGCTTTCATCATCAGTTTCTTGCAAAAGGCCTGTGGCTCCTCCAGTAGGAGGATCCTTGACCAGCCTCCAGAATTTTGCTGACCCTGAGTGTGGGTATCAAATTGTGAGCAGTCCACTCGTATGGACCCCAGAACAGGATGGGTTGCCTAACTCCTAACCAAGCAGGAATGGCATGGAAACAAGAGCTCAGCACTGGACCCTGGGGATGTCTAGACCAGGGTCTGTCAACCTCAGCACGATTGCCAAGTGGAGCTATATGATTCTTGGTCTTGGGGACTGTCCTGTTCTTTGAAGGATGTTTAGCAGTATCCCTGGACTCTACCCACTAGATGTCGATAGCACATCATTGCCTCCTAGTTGTGACAATCAAAATGTCTTCAGACATTGCCAACAGTCCTCTGTGGGAGTGAAGGGTGCAAAACTGTCTTCATTTGCGAACGACTGGTCTTGACGGTAAGGAAGCCCTCCCTTATTACATGGAATCTATACCCACCTCCAGTATTTCAGGGCAAGATATTTGTGGCCAGTAAGCCACTATCTACAATTTGTGACCAGTAAGCCACTATCTCAGACATCTCAGTAAAGTGCGTTTATTTTAAGTTTCAAAATATTTGAAGCACTCATTATTTCCATTAATACTCCAACACGTACGCATGCACACACACACACGCACGCACGCACTTGTAGAGTGGTGGTAAAAACAACTCCAGCACAAACTATTTATTTTTCAAATGCAATAAATAAGTACAGTAGTTAATGTGAAAGGGAAATTTGTATTAACTTAAGGATTAGGGGGCAGTAACAGAAAGCTAGATGATCAAAGAATAAACAGTAAAACACTGAAAATGGGAGCAAGTCTAATACAGAATTGGAGAGTGGTGACAATTTTTGTGCAGTTGACAATTTTTTGAACTCATGCTTAGGCAAGTATCATTATCTCCAAATACTAGTGAGCTCCCCCACTTACCAGATGTCTAATATTGAAAGAATATTAATTTTTCTAATGCTTTTTATTCATCTGCAAAACGGAGACATAATAACATACTTTATAAGATTGCAATGCAGATTAAATGAGCTCAGTCATTAAAGCAATTAGCACAGGGCCTGACGTTTAATCATCTCTCAATAAAGTTAGCCACTATTATTTTCAGTATAATGGAATAATTGAAGAATTATCTGAAGAATGGAAGAATTGAACCAACAAAGGGTGGTAATAACGTTTTACACAGCATGTTTTGAAGCTCTGACTTATATGATCCACACTCAGCCTTGTGACCTTGATGTAGAGATTATCACACCCCTTTAACACGGGCATCGAGCACGGAAGTTTGACTGACCTTTTGCTCCTGGGCACATAATTAGTACACGGTAGCCCAAAACTCCAGGCTAGAGCCTTGGATTCCCACCTGAGTTCTCTTTCACTGGGCCCACTCTACACCATGCTAAGAGTCTACACCCCTAGACAAGTTAGGATGATTTCAGCTAAATTGAATGGCTTGAACAATAAGGAATTTTATTTGCTTCTATAACTGCATGTCTAGAGGTTGCTCAGTTTCCAAGAACGTGCAATCAGGACTCTGGCTACGTTTCCCTGAGATCCTCTCAAGATGCCTTGCTCTGGGCATCAGCCTTGTTCTCAGAGCAGCTTCTCTCTTGCTCTTAAAAAGGCCACCAACAGAAAATGAGGCAGAAAGAGAGAAAATGGCTATTTACCGTTCTTCTTAAAAATGGAAAAGGGTGTTCCCAGGAGTCTTTGATATCTTTGCCTCAAACAGAATAAGGTCATATGACCACTCCTGAACCAAGCATTTCAAGGAGGGAATTGCCCTGGAGTCAAATTGTGGCCCATCCCTGGAGCTGAGGGTGGCTCCACAGTCTCTGAGGAACTCAAGCAGTGCAGGAAGGCATACGCCCCTTGCCAGGCTTCACTCGGGAAGGAAGGAGGAGGGACTGGGAGGCAGGTAGGCGGCCATCAAGCCCTTTATGGTGCCCAAAACTTAAAGCTTCCTACTGGGGGCATCGCCAGCTTCTGCTTTCTTTGTGGCAATCATCCCACACCCCCCAAAAAAACAGTTTTAGATGAGGGACTTCCCGGGCGGTCCAGTGGTTAAGACTTTGCCTTCCACTGCAGGGGGTGTGGGTTCAATCCCTGTTTGGGGAGCTAAGATCCCACAGGCCTCGCGGTCTAGAAACCGAAACATAAAACAGAAGCAGGGCTTCCCTGGTGGCTCAGTGGTTAAGAATCCTCTTGCCAATGCAGGGGACACAGGTTCGAGCCCTGGTCAGGGAAGATCCCACATGCCACGAAGCAACTAAACCCGTGCGCCACAACTGCTGAGCCTGTGCCCTAGAGCCCGTGAGCCACAACTACTGAGCCCGTGTGCCACAACTACTGAAGCCTGCATGCCCAGAACCCGTGCCCTGCAACAAGAGAAGCCACTGCAATGAGAAGCCCGCGCACCACAACTAGAGAAAGCCCACGCGCAGTAACGAAGACCCAACGCAGCCCAAAATCAATCAATTAATTAATTAATTTGAAAAAACAGAAGCAATATTGTAACAAATTCAATGAAGACTTTAAAAATGGTCCACATCAAAAAAAAACCTTTAAAAAAAAAAAGAGTGTTAGGTGAATCTAATAAAACCCTCAACAAGGAAGTGAGCTTGGGGGAGAGTTCTGCGAGATTTGCAGGAATCATGTACCCCAGAAGATATCCTAGAGACATTTATCAAAAACAGGAGAAGTAATGAGTCAGAAAGAAGAGCTGCTAAATGCGTGAAATCCCCCCAGAGATGAAAATGCCATGCACTTGAATTCCAAGGACATCCCACCAACTGCTTCATGGTCTCTCCTGTCATTTAATTTGCTCCAAATAACAAAAAGCAGCTCTCCATCCTCGGTTTGTTATTTAACACGTTGCAGAGAAGTTGGCTGGCCGGCTGTTTATGAACGGTTTCTTCTCTAAAACATCATAAATCCTTAGCAGTTCTTCCAGTGTTGGGTTTACTCTGTTTCCAGGTTTTAGCAGCAGCTGATCCACAGATACGGCCTCGTAATGGCCTGAAGATGTCCCCTGAGAACAGGGATGAGACGCTGAGAAACCATTCCCTGTGAGCCAAGGAAAGACGGCTACTAGGAAATGCTTTCCTCATGGGTTTGGGGCTTATGTTCAATCTTGTGCTGAAAGCCGCTGTGGGGAGGTGGAGAGAGGGCTTCCAGTGCAAGCAGAGGGGAGAGCGTGTTTTCACAGGTAGAAGAGGAAAAGAGAAGGGGAGAAGCATGGAAGCGATGGGTGACTTTTGTTGCTACGCTGCTTCCTGAGCTGCCACCTCCCCACCCGGAGCCCACACTGCAAAAGCAGCATGAACCGTCCAGGTCCCTGCAGGCCACCAGATCCCCTGCACCGTGCCTCTCCCCTTCCTAGCACAAGACCCCAAGCCCTCACCACTCACAGCTGAGCCCTAAGAAACAATATCCCTAAGAGGGAAGGCTGGCAGCCTGAGAAAGCTGAGCTTATAGTTTCAATAACTCAGCTGCCCATTAAGTTCTGACCAACCCCCCCGAAAGGACTTGTCACCACGACCCCTGCAGGACATCCACTCTTTCTAGCACTATCCACTCAACCATCATGCCTGGAGCCACAGCCTCCAGAAACTCAGCCACCAACTCAAGTCTCCATGAGCAAAACAACCAGAGCTGAAGAGCAATGGGGCAAGAGAGAGAAAAGAAGAGGCTGCTTGTTGGTGAGACTTTTCCAGCACTCCATATTGTTGGCTTGGGGACCTGCGTGCGCAGTGGGTCTTGGACCTCGGACCAGGGTCAGGGGTACCATGGTCTCCCGGAGACGTCGCCTGCCCGGCCAGGCACAGTGGCTCCTTTTCACTTCACACATGGGCTCACTAAGTTCTGAGAGCTGAAGCCTTCTGTTTCTGTTTATTTGTCTTGCGTTGTGTTGTTTTATTAACCAGAACTTGAAAAGGAGGATTTCTTTGTTGTGTTGCCATTTGGCAGAAGACTAGAGGTTACAGAAGCAAGCAGAGCCTAAACATTTTTCTTTAAAACTCGATGAAAGTTCCTTCCAGAGAGAAAAACTATATCCGATTCCCTGTCTCCCATTGAACCTCTGAAGGACTTCCCACACCTTACCTTCCAATAACAGAACCCTAGCCAAGGCAAATGGAAAAACATAAATTTTTGCACGTAAAGTAAAAAATCAGAGGGTGCAGACAGGCCTGTGTCAACAGGGTATTTTTAGCTATCAGTGAATTTTTAGAATCAAGTTGTAAGGCATGGTGCTCTCCACATGGACCCGGGGTGTGTTTTTTAGGACCTCTGCTACCCATGGCTCTCCTCACCTCATTTTCAACAGTGGATAATATCCCCATTTAAAAGACTGGGAAAACAGAGGCCCAGATGGAGGGAGAGTGACCAGCATTATTTTTTAGGGATTGAACAGCAGAGATGACGATCGAGATGGGACAATTCCTTGATAACTTCACCTCTTGGGGCAGAGACTCCAACTTGCATCATTCGTCATCTCTGTTTCTCAATATTCGCTTGCTGGCTCCCTCCCTAGAATTAAGCACTGCCCCTTTGTTAGGCATTACTTTCGTCTTTCTCCATCACAGACTTACTTCCTCATCTTTAAGCTCAGAAAAGAAAAAAAAAAAAATAAGGGCAGAAGGATTTCTTCCGCAGGGATCTCAGAATCTCTCTCCTGCCTCCTAATAGAATGGTTTTAAAACCGAGGGTGACAGTGAACGATGGGCTCTGGCTGGGCCCTGCTCCTTATGCCAGAAGAGGAGGTGACTGCAGCAGCTCAATTTTCCCTCTGTTTCCCTCAACAGTCACGGGTGGCTAAGTCTCAACGATCAAGCTGTGGCCATTAGAGGCAGGAAATGGAATCGGAGAAGAGAGACATAGACTTACCCACCATGGAGAGCCCAGGGTGCTTCAAGCTCTCCCACGTCCCCAAAGTCCCACCAGACATGCACCTGAACAAATCTCCAGGGGGCCCAGTGCACTTCCTGGACTCCTGTTAACCTGTGTCTGGGTCCCCACTAGCTGATGCTGCCCAGTCACCTTTGAGGGACTGTCCTCAGCTCCCTGAAAAACCGACTCCACAGGGTCAAGGAATGCACCAAGCTTTGGACTGTGAATCCGGTGGTGTGGTCCCAGCCTTGCCCCTAACCAAGCAAAAAAATCTGAATGCAAATTGCTTCGCTTTTGTCACCAGGGTTCATCAGCTCTGAGTACAGATCCGTAGGTAGAAGGACAGAACACCGAGGAGGTGGCGATGGAGACAACCTTCCCAGCATCTTTCACTCCAAGGTTCTTTTCTGTGGCTAGTGCTGCCTTTGATCAAATTGTCCACGTGTGTAGAATCTGTAGGATGACACTCATCCGTATAAATCATGAAGATTTGGGGCTCCGTAAAGTCAGCTTTTCCTGAAATCACACAAGAGTAGTGAGAGAATAAAGGACTTTTAAAAAAAAAGCAACTAAACAGGATTGTTTATGAACTAAACTCAATGAATTTCTGAAGTCAAACAACTCACTTTTCAACCCACCAGATTGTGTGTGCTTGTAAACGGGAGAGGGCTTGCCTACATTAGTGATTAGTTCAAGAATGCTATTAGATTATCATGCTGTCTGTTTAAAAATCAGTCAGCATTCAGTCACTTCTACCTTTGGTTTTTCTGATAAATGACAATTTATGAATAATACATCCCTTTCATGTAGACTGATTTCAATGGAAATAATTTAGCAAATTTTTATTAGAAGTTTTTTCCAGGGATGTTGCTACATTTCAGAATAGGTACATTTTGGCAACTGCAGCTACTGAATTCTTTACAGTTTGGTAGAACCAAAAGAATCAAAAGACAAGACACAAAATGGAAGAAAATCTTTGCAACCATAAATCTGATAAAGGATATGTGTCCAGAGTAATGAAGAACTCTCAGGTCTCAACAGTAAGAAAAAAAACAATAAAATACCGGACAAAAGATCTAGAAAAAATACTTCACCAAAGAAGGTATACGGACGCAATCACACACATGAAAAGATGTTCTTCATCATTAGTCATTAGAGAAATGCAAATTACAGCCAAGCCCTGGTAAGTATTGAGAGCAAGTGGAATCCTCAGACCTGCTGGGAGGAATGCAGCCTAGTTGTCCTTCAGTAGCTGAATGGATAAATAAATTGTGGTACATTCACAAAATGAGTACTACTCAACAATGGAATACTACTCAGCAATGAAAAGGAACAAGCTACTGATTCACACAGCAACATGAAAGAATCTTAAATGCATTTTGGTGAGTGAAAGAAGCAAGACCCAAAAGCAACATATTATATGAGTCCATTTACATGACATTGTGAAATAGGCAAAAGTCTGTGGATGGAAAGCTAATCCCAGTAATTGTCAGGGGTTGAGGGTGAGAGGAAGGGCAGCACAAGAAAATTCTAGGGGTGATGGATAAAGAGGTAAAGGTAAAGATGAGGTGATGGTGTTAGATGGTACTATGGTGATGCTCTACATTTGTGAAAAACAGAACGGTACACCACAAAGCGTGAATGTTACTGTATGTAAATTTTAAAACTCAACCCCAATTTCAGGGGAACCCAAGTTGGGATGCAGAGTATGACAAGTGAAATTAACTGCATTACAAAGGAATGACATAACCACACTCAAGGGCTGAGGAAGGAACATGACCTAAGTAACTCTGGGAAACATTGCGTTGAGCAGATACTGTAAGGCTAAAAACAAAAGACCCAGGCATAAACTCTGTATTTTAGTTGGGCAAATTTTTTCTTCCCAGGGTATGAATTAGCAATTCTGAAACAACACAGGTATACTCTGGCTGAACAAATAAATAAATATATTGTAGAGAGTAGATGTCAGATTTGTCACTGTTGGAGAAAGAAATAACAAGTAAGCAAAGAAGAAATGTTAGGATGGACCCTATGGTATGGACTGGCATCTGAGGTGTCAGCATTAACTCATTTTTAAACATATGTCTGTACAGATGGTTATGGACTATGGAGTCCATATGTTGAAGCCCTAACCCTCAATAGGACTGTATTGGGAGATGAGGCTTTTAAGGAGGTAATTGAGGTTAAATGAGGTCTAAGTGTGGGGCCCTAGTCCAATATAACTGGTGTCCTCATGAGAAGAGAGGGAGGGATGGTCATGCACACAGGAAAGGCCATGTGAGGACACAGAAAGAAGACCACCTACTGCAAGCCAAAGAGCAAGGCCTCCGAAGAAACCAGCCCCGTCACCACCTTAATCCTGCAGTTCCAGCCTCCAGAATTATGAAACTGAATTTCTGATGTTTAAGCCACGCAGTCTGTGGTATTTTGTTTAGGCCACCCTAGCAGACTATGACACAAATAGAAAGATACAGAATGGAGGGTCTTCCATGGTGGTCCAGTGGTTAAGACCCTGTGCTTCCATTGCAGGGGGCACGGGTTTGATCCCTGGTCAGGGAACTAAGATCCCACATGCCTCATGGTGTGGCAAAAAAAAAAAAAAAAAGAAAGATACAGAAAGGAATACAGATACGTGTGTTTACTTAGGTTAGTGTACACACATATATTTCCTTACTCTGTCTGCTGAGAGGGCCTAGAAGCAATAGCACCTAATAGCAAGGAGCACAACCAATTACCAGATCTTGGTTTCCAAATACCGTTCTGCTCTACAAGGAACTGGGGATCCTTGGAGGAGCAGTTGATTCCAGGGCTGGGCAGGGAAAATGCAAGATAATCCTGGTGCCAGAGAGTAAGAAGATGCTAAAGGAAAAAAATCAGCAAGGATGGGACATGTCAAAAGGATGCAGGGGTCAATCTGAAAAAGTTCCCAATGGCCCAAATGGAACAATTTGAGACAAAAAAAAAAATAAATGGTAGTAATGAATTACAATCCAAAGGAGAAAATAAATACCCAAGAGTCCACACTGCAGAAAGGAAGGAGGGAGGGAGGGAGGGAGGGGAGGAAGGAAGAGAGGGAGGGAGGGAGAGAAGGAGGGGAGGGAGGAAGAAATAGAGGAAGAGAGAGAAAGCAAGAAAGGGAGATAGGGGCAGGGAAGGAGGAGAAGGGACAACTCTTTCTTACAAAAATTTCCAATTAATAACTGTAGATGAAGTGAGAGCATTCACCATTAGAGCACCACAGTAATTATTGCTCAAGGTGAAAGCCAACTACAAATGCTAAAATTCTTGAGCAAAAGTGTAAGGTCTCAAGGTCTCAAGATATTTTCCTCCCCAAATACTTGTTAATTGCAAAGTGTCTTTCCCACCCCCCTCCCAGATTCTTATTAATTGCAAAGGGAAAAAATAGTGACTATACAGGGAAGTGTCCTGGTCAGTAGCACCTTGACCAAGGGCTCAAGGTCAACATCACCAGTAATAAGAAAGGTCAGTGTCATGGATCCTCCAGAATGAGGAGCTGCAGGAGGCACCTCACCTCTGTGTGTTCTTCCCCCCAATACAAAACCTCAATCTAATCATGAAAAACTTCAGAAAAACCCACAGTGGGACATCCTACATAAAACCTCACCAATGCTCTTCCAAATGTCAAGATCATGGAACATAAGGAAGGACTGAGTTACTATAACAGAGGAGGTGGTTAAGGAGACCTGACAGTTCCGTGCAACGTGGCTCCTGGACTGGACCCTGGAACAAGGCAAGGACACTGAAGGACAATCAATGAAATTGGAATAGTCTGTGGTTTGTGAATGGTATTGTACTGACGCTAAGTTTTTATAATCATGCCATGGCTATGTAATATGGGAATGTCAGGGGAAGGGTATGCAAACTATCTCTCCTATCTTTGTGACTCTTTCTCTGGGGGTGAAGGGAAAAGAAGTGGAAGGCAACATTGGATGCTTTAAACATGGAAAGAGAGAAGGGAGTGATAAAGTCAGTAAACTGGCATTCTTAGTGAAAAACCAACCCCACCACCACCTAAAGGAGATGGAAAGCACTCTTATTTCATGGACAAATGGATAGAAACTCAGCAAGGGAATATGAGATTAGAGGTTAAAAGGCCTGGGGTCTAGCCAGGCCCTGCGGCTCGCCAGGCAAAGTGTGACAAATTGTTTATGTAATTACTTAGATAATGTCTAAAACACATTACTTAGATAATGTATAAAAGATGATTCTAAGAGACTCGGGTTTCTCATTTATGATTCAGTTTTCACCAAGTAAGAGGTGGTGATAACAGGAATCGTGTCACTTACTGAAATAGCATGTTTAAATATTGCCGTGAGAAAAAGCAATTTCTGTTTCAGATTCTGTTTTTCCATCTGGAAATTGAGTAGGAATTTCTCTAGGGTCCTTTCCAATCACACATGACTCTAAGGGCTACATAAAACATATCATGGAAATGTTATAATAGTAGAACAAGATCAAGTTTTCTATGTACGCACATGTCATTCTTTGACAGAAGTAACATGTGAAATCTTTATTACCACAAATGACCTTTTCAATAGCACATGTATTATGACTGGAATAAAAATTACCCTAAAGATAAATGTGGGAGGTGAGGAGAGGCAATTCTCTTTACAGAAGCAAAATTTGTTTACAAAATTTGAAAAACGTTAAGCCATGAAATTTATATAGCTGTTTCCCCAGTGCATTAAAATGTGACCTAATTTTAACATCACCAATGTAATGGTCCAGAGTTTATCCGAGAATGTCAGCTGAGTATTCACGCAGCATATATATGTGGGTGAGCTTGTGTGTGTGTGTGTGTGTGTGTGTGTGTGTGTGCGTTCAAGCACGTAACTATGGATTCTTTTTTCTTATTCCAAGTGTAAGAAAGCTGTATGAAAAGTGTGTCTGGAAAATAACCACCTCTGTAGCTTAAACGCACACCACTGTTGATCTCGGTGGGTGCCCACTTTCCCTGCCTCAGCAGTTGAAAGTCAGCTAGTACGTGGCCTGAGCATCAGCCATGTGTACCCTCCATCCCTGTCCCCGGTGGGGCAGGCAGGAAATGCCAGCCTCCTCACAGGAAAGCCTGTTGCGGTGAGATTTCCCGATTTACTTTATGAAAGCAAGAAGGCCAGATACAGGGGCAGATAAGCCCTCAAGATTGCAAGTCCTTATCGTCTCTGGGTCCTGGGCCCTACAGCTATGACCAGCTTCTCTGCTCGACATGCAGGCCAAAATTCAGTTTGGTTCCAAATCGAAAGGACTACCCAACTGAAAAACTGTGATCGTCACCCACCCTTGTCAGCCTTTGCAAGGACACGAGGCGAACGACTTGCTGAATTTTCACCATGGGTGGTATTCTGGCCGGGAGAATTCCTAAGGAAACGAAGAGACTGGCTCTCCACGTGGCTGCACATGGCAACCACCTGGGGGCGCTGCAAAAATATTGGGGTATCTGGTCCCCGAGCTAGTAGCTAAAGCCGTGGGGCCTACTTGACTCCCGTCCAGCTGACTTGCGAAATGTTCGGTGGGCACCCTGCTGCCTGGCTCGGATTTTTCCCTGTTGGTGTTGCTCATATAAAAAGGTTCATGGAATGAAAAGGGAAGGGACCTCAAAAGGGCAAGCCAGCCAGCAGAGGTGGCCAGTTGAGTTAACAAAGGACGTGCAGGACTCACTCAATTAAAATCAAACAAGTTCCGGTCAGCACCGCCCAGGCCAAATCACTCTCTGGTCAGAACTTGGGGAGGGGAGAGATAGGGGCAGGAGGGGAATATTACCCAATGGAAGGGGAGCCCTATTTCTCCGAGGTCCACTCTATGTCCTCTGTTCTAGTCAATTTTTGTAAAATTGAACCAAAGTCATCACCAAAAGTAGCGGCACACAGGCTGCATAGAGAGTGACATATAATTTCCTACCCTTTCCATAGCCAACTTAGCAATCCCTTCGAAGCAACAAGAATTCCAGAGTTCAAATACTCAGTTCTTCGTGCCACTCACAAGTCTGATCTTTTACAAAGAGAAAATAGGATTTGGAATAAATCTATGTCCCTCTTGCCCTCAGACAAAGATCTAGGAGACATCTTATTTCACAAAGTCTGATTTAAAAACACACACTAAGAAAATGAAAACATGTCCTCCACTTTTGATCTCTTATCTAGGAAAGCCAGGTTCCCTCGGAGGAACTCACAAGGCAGGCGGTGGGTCCCCAGTGTTTATTGTGTTAAGTGGGGTACATTGTTTTGCGTTCAGCTGTGAAGTGCACTGAAGTGATACTGAGTGGCCATGCTCTCTCCGGGACCCCACTGTCCCCTGTCTGTCAAAGCTGAAGGTCACCAAAATAATAATAATGACACATCAGACCAGTATTTGATCAGGCAAGTATTTACATAACATCTTTTTCCTCTAGAAGTTGGAAGCGCTCAGCCAAAAGGCTCTCGGTTCTCAAAAGACTCTCCTCAGGCCTGAGTGTGAGGAGTATTGTTTACACCTCTCCTCCATCAACCATTTCCTATACCTCACCCCACTCCTACCACCTTCATTAAAAAAGACGTCAAAGACCTTCACGTCAAATAGAATTAGCATTGGCCCAGCTTGACTTTTGTCTCGGTTTTTTCCTTTTTTTTTTTTAAATTGGGGGTCATTAAGGAAGGAAGGGGGCAGACTGTCATCCAGAGCGAAGTCAGAAAGAGAAAAACAAATAGCGTATAATATCGCTTACATGTGGAATCTAGAAAAATGATACCGATGAACTTATTTGCAAAGCAGAAATACAGACGCAGACGTAGAGAACAGACGTACGGATACTAAGCGGGGTGGAGCGGGGGGAGTGGGATGAATTGGGAGATTGGGATTGACACATACACATCCATCCTAAGATAGATCCTCTTTTACACGGAGGATGTGTATGAATGTGCCAATGTGTGTGTGTGTGTGTGTGTGTGCATGCGCGTGTGCTGGTATGTGATGGGAATCAAAGGACTGATTAGGTCACACACATCTTGGAATCTAAAGAGCCCCCGTCTGACCGCTCTTCTCATGGGTTCTGTTCTACTCACTGCCTCTATTTCCTGGACTTATCTCCCTGGGCAAATTTCCCACCCCTTCCCTCTCCTTGTAATTTCCAGGAGCCCAATCTAGGTTTACAGTCTGTCCAGGGCCACAAGAGGACACAGACAGTGAGAGATAAGGAGTGCGACACCCTGCTGACTACACTTTAAAATCTGAAGTTGCTCCTTGGAAGAGCAATTTCCTTCCTTCCTTCCTCCCCCATCATTACGAGCAAAAGCAAATAGAGGACACTGAAACTCAGTGTGGTTTTGGACTTTATCTGGGGTGGAAAGAACCCCAGAGACAGAAACACTGCTTTACACACAAGGCCACACATGACCCAAAACAGTGTGGATATAGACATTGATCATAGATAGACATTGATAGACGTTGACATTGATCATCATAGCAAGCTCTAGAAATATTGAGTCAACATAGTCAATTCCTTTTGCCTGCTTGGAGAAACCAGATCATGGCAAAATACTATTCCTCAGTTGTCCTAGTCTGCGAGGGCTGCCATATTAAAATGCCAAAGTCTTAGTGGCTTAAATCATCTATTTTCTCACAGTTCTGGAGACTAGCTGTCCCAGATCCAAGTGTTGGCAAGTTTGTTTTCTCCTAGGCCTCTCTCCTCGGCCTGCAGTTGGTCACCTTCTCGCTGTGTCCTCACACAGTGGTCTTCCTTCTGTGCTCTCACATCTCTGTGTCCTATCTCCTCTACTATAAGGACACCAGCCCTTTTGGATTAGGGCCCATTTTTTTACCTTATTCACCTCTTTTTTTATTTTTTTTTGCAGTACGCGGGCCTCTCACTGTTGTGGCCTCTCCCGTTGCGGAGCACAGGCTCCAGACGTGCAGGCCCAGCGGCCATGCCTCACGGGCTCAGCTGCTCCACGGCATGTGGGATCTTCCCGGACCGGGGCACGAACCCGTGTCCCCTGCATCGGCAGGCGGACTCTCAACCACTGCGCCACCAGGGAAGCCCCCTTATTCACCTCTTTAAAGGCCTTATCTCCAAACATAGTCACACTCTGAAGCATGATCAGGGCTTTAGCGTATGAATTTTAGGGGGACACGATTCAGCCCCTAACACCAGCCATGAGGAGCAAAACCAAGACTGGAACCCAGAGTTTCTAACCCGAGAATGTGAATTTGCCTTTGACTCACATCCTTTCCCAGGTTAAATAATCTCACAGAATTACAGCACGCTCCTATTGGAAGGCATCTCGTGATGATCTCATCATAGCTCTCTTATTTGCTAAATAAAGAAGCCGATCCTACTTGTGTTGCTTAGAATCCTAGAGCCCATGGACGGCCCAGCTTGGTGCCACCCAGATATTCCCCCACTGGGGACCTTTCTTGGATTCCAGTCTCCTGATCTCTAAACGCTACACCAGGGTCACCTGCCACCCAGGCCCTGGACTGCAAATCTACATCCCAAGGAAGCAGCTTGGTACAGGCTGGTACCTGGAGCAAGAAAGCCCCCACCCCTTCTCCTTTGGAAACAGTTGGAGGGATAAACTGGCTTTCATGAGTCTTCCTACCCCTTCCCCCCCCCACCCCGTCCTCCTCTTCTTTGTGCCTTCTTATGGCAGCTGTTACCAATTTCAGCATCTTCTTCTGGCAAATCGAAGGTTCCAGGTGACTAAGGGAGTTGGTCATATCCTCCTGGAGGATAGACAGCCTGGGTCTACTCCCACCCACCCCTGCTCCCAGACTGCGTGGTCAAGGCCAAAGACATCCCTAACACTCCCCTGCCTCATACGTGCACAAACAAGGCAGGCTTCCAGGTCTATGTCCAGTTCTGAAAAGAACTCCAGATTATTCCTCACTTCATTCTCAACTCATCTGTTTTCCCAGGACCAACAAGATTTTGGTCCAAGCACCAACCTGTGCTCCGCAACAGGAGAGGCCCGTGTACCGCAAAAAATAAATAAATAAAATAAAATAAAATAAAATTACCGGAAGAGTAGGAAATAGGACACGTGCTCAAGCACACCTCACCCATCAACACACACACACAGAACGCTGAAGAGTCTGGTACAGAACCTGGAGACGGGACACCTCCATCAGCTGACCACACGAAGTGTGCTTGGGAAGAGGGATGATCACACACTCCCTGGTTGAACCATTTTTGTAAAAATGAAGCCAACACATAAGCAATGATTTCACATAACCCTGCAATGCAGAAAATGAATCAGGATCACTCACTCAGGTGTAATTTTCCCGTCAGTTTCTCCTTAGTAACAATGCCACTGGTGCCATGTGCTTGTTCCTATTTCCTTCTTTAGTTTTTGGCCAGAAAGGAGGAATGTAGGTAAATAATCATTCTGTTTCCCTGCCTGTCAGTTTCCGTGTGGACAGAAAGTATCCAGACAAACTCCGCTCCTGCCCTCAGGGAGCTTACAGTCTAATGAAGGGAACAAACCTTAGACAGATGTGTCTACAAATAAGGATGTAATACCAATTGTGAAAACATAAAGAAAAGGGTTAAAAATCTAGGGGCAGGTACTCAAGGGACCTCTTAGAAATCACCTTCAAGAGAAGGAAGGAAGAAGGAGGGAGTGGGAGGGAGGGAAAAAGAAAATACAAGGAGGACAAAGGGAGGAAAAACCTAATCTGGGTGGTGAGGTATTAATTAGACAATGTGCTTCATTTTCATCTCCTCTAAGATAGCTGAAGGCTTCATTTTCAAATCTCTAACTTTCCTAAAAAGAGCTTACCTTTGAAATGCATGACATTAGTGTAGTATTATTATCTGCTCGGAAGAGCACCTTCTGTTTTATTCGTGGTTGTGCAGAATAGTGTTTGTTCCCTTTAGGAGGAAAGACAAGCTCTCCAAGAATCCCAGGAACAAAAATACGGGGCCCTGGCTCTGGTACTTCAGTCCCTACCCCTCCCCAGCCCTGTCTTGTTTTCCTAAGCCGTGGCCAGGAATGTGCTGGGCGGGGGCAGCCCGGCTGTCAGCGCTGAGCCCGGGCAGCCCCAGTCACGGTCCCAGGCTGGCCTTTCACCTCCCAGCTCTCCCGGCCGCTCTTATTAAGCAGCAAAATGTTTCAATATGTTGAGCTTTGGGGGGAGGGACGGAGAGAAAAATCGGGATATTGTTGAGAAGGAAATAATGAATAACCCTGACGCCCATACCCCCCACGTGGGGAGATCTGGGTGATAAGTGTGCTTTCTCCAGAAATGGAATCCAAGCAATTGCCTTTTGGTCAGAAATTTCCAGAGCCAGTTGGAGGGGGAGGAGAGGACAAGGGGGGAGGGGGAAAAGAGGAAGCAGGTACTAAACAAATTTTCCCAGTGTCCAGTACCAAAGTAGCCAGAGATCTGGGTACCCCAGGAAGGAAGAGGAGGGGAAACCTTGAGAAACTGAGACTAATTATCAGAGGTGTACAAAACTGTCGGTTTTGTTCTTACAAACTGACACACTCTCTACTCTTACCTGTCACCTCTGCTTTCTTCTCGCCGCCATCCCTCACCTCACAAAGTTCTGGTCTGGGGGCCTGGTAAGCAGTTCCCTTTTACAGGAGACTCTGGAGAGGGGGGCCCAGTGTGTGAAAACGGCCCAGGGTCTGTGGAGAATGAATGGCCCTGGGAGGGGGCACCTGAAAGGCAGTGCGAGCATGACCCACAGATCAGAGCCCCGTTCAAGGCCAGGTCTCCAAGTGGCCTGCAAGCCAAGAAATGAGCAACTTTCCAAATTTCAAGAAAAAACAAACCTGAGGACCCAGACAAAATCCCTTAGTAAAAGTGTTCTTTTTTAATCAAAGTATAGTTGATTTACAATGTTGTGTTACAGCCAGAGTGTTTTGAAATGTATGTGTATTTTTTAATCAAAACCCCATAATAGTGTTGGTTCCCTGACACTTGCAATCTACTTGCTCTTATAGATGCTGCCTAGAACATGTGAGTTAGGAGGTATATGCCTGGAGAGGACCAAATAAGAGAAAGGAGTAACTTTTAAGGAGGAAAAACTTAAGGGCTTGAAAAATGAAAGTAGACATCATTCATATCATTTAAATTGGAAGAAGAATTCTTTGTGCTGCAATCGTTTGAAACTAAATAATCAGCTTAAAGAAGGCCCTGGTTTCTACGTCTCCTCCTGGCTTGACTTGGTTGTGTGTCTACATTTATGATACGTGGTGGTTTCTGGTGATCCTTGACATTTCCTAGTAACACAGAGAGGTTTCTGGAAAAGCAGCTGGGGGCAGATGGGTGGCTGTCTATTAGAACAATTCATCAGACAGCAGTTGAAATATTGATAAGAAAGCGGAAATCAAATTAAAAGACGGAAAAGAGAGAGGAAGAGGGAGTGGGACGGAGAAAACTGGAGAGAGCCGGCGGAGGCGGAGAAGAAAGCTGCAGGACGCAGACTTGAGTGGTTCCTGCGGCCCCCGAAGATGTGCGGGAGCTGAGGCTGCCTGTCTGGATACGCTGGAAAGAAAGGCAAACGTTGACTCTGGGCAGCCAGCAGGTTTAATTCCATTCTGCCAAGGATCAGGGGTCTGGGGGCAGAGGATTCACACCAAGAGCTTGAACGCCCTGGAGTTGTCGGAGTCCAGCCCCTGCTGGCGGAGCAGGAAGGGGTGTCTAAGGTGGGTGCTCGTTTGCGAGGGATCTCTGGGGGTGATGCAGGGTCACGGCTGCCTGCTTGAGGTGCAGCCTGGAGGCTTTCTGGGGCTCCTTCTCTCACTCTCTCCCAGGCTTTCTTTTCTGTCCTTTTTTCCCCCCTGCTCACTCTTCTTGCAAATTTCACTCCAACTTTCAAAGAAAATGGGGAGACTCTAGAGCAAGGGCACCAGGGGAGAACAGTGAATGGGAATCTAGGAGCCTGGAGAAACGTACCTGGTCCCTGAACTTGTGTGTCTGTTGTGGCTTCGGGAGCCAAAAAGCTGGAATTCGTTAGTGGGGAGAAAAGCGTTTTATCAGAAACACATTGGCTGCTGTGGAAGCTGCGCCCTGCCACGTTAGAGATGGCTTAAGAGAAGGAAGGGAAGGAAGAGGAGAGAGACAGCCGCCAGACTTGGCCAGGCGGGGAGAGACTCACGCAGAGGCACCTGGCCTCCTAGGGTAGCTTTTGCGCCCTCCAGTCCAAATATTCAAACTTCAGGCCCCACCTCCCCTGCCACTAGAAATGAGGCCTCCTCATTCATTGTCTTTGTCTCTGCTGGGAAAACTCGATTTCTTCCAGAAGCGGTGGCGGTGAGGGGTGCGCTCTGGGAAAGGGGCCTCCATAGACCTCCAGAACCTTGAGCCAGGGGCCCTTCTAAGCGGTCCCCCAGCAGGGAAGAGGGAGCCAGCTGGACGCTAGTGGAGCCCTGGCGGGTGGGGGTGGGTAGGGGAGTCAGGCAGAAGGTCTGTGCCCCGAGGGCCGCAGCGTGGGCAACTCTGTAAATATCTGTTTCCTGGAGCCTCGGGCTGCAAAGCTGAGGAGACCTACCTCTATCCTGGCCACCTTCTCTCCTCTGGCAAGGGCACACCCCTATCCCCACCCCTGCATCCCCAGGTATGAAACTACGCAGGCCCTGGGGGAGACGGGCATCTCCGGCTGCCGATCGAGGGTTACAGGACTGTAGGCAAGAGGCCCAACGATGTGAGCTGGCTCTCACCACCACCCCTTAGCCTGGAGCCTGGGGGACAGAGGCGCAGGGAGGGTGACGGTGCCTGCACCCCACCCTCCCTCACTGGTCCAGGTGGATGGGAGCCTCCCAGCCCTCCTGTCGTCTCTCTTTTGCTCTCCCACTTCACCCTGCCCCCCACCGTCTCACCCTTGCTCCGCTCGCGGGTGACTGAGGTTTCTCCCACCCAGGTTGGTTCTTGGGCCTTCCCGACCCTTCCTCACCCACCCAGGATGTTTCAGACAGTCCCCGACACATCGTCTTACGTCAAGGTAAGACATGACAGCGTCTTTAAACAGGTAATGACACCCCCAGCATCCCCCGACCCTCTCCCCGGACCTAGGGTTCCTTCCCCCTTTCCGCGGGAAAAGAGGCGGGTGGAGCGGACCACGCTCTTACCAGATGGGTGTGGAGCTGGGGCCACTAGCTAGACTGGATGAGGATGGCGCAGACCCTCGGGAATCCCTGGTTGAGGACCAAGCCTCTTGGCCGCTTCTCTTTGGGAGAATGTAGGTGGGCGAGCCTGGTGAGGGCCGTGCAGGAAAGCCCAGACGCCGGCACCAGGACCCGCGGGCCAGCGTCCGGTCCCGACGGGTCGTGCGCCCACGCCGCGCCGTGCACAGCAGGTTCCCCGAGTCAGGGGTCTGTGTGGACAAGAGTGTGAGGGTGTGAGCGCGTGCGTGTGGGTGCGGGCAAGTGATCGCGACGCGCTTCTCTTACGGGTTCGACACCCCCGGTCCTCAAGCCCACCTTCCTCGGCTCCACCGGCCCCTCAAAAGCGCAGATTCCTGTATTTGAAGGTGTATCGAAGGGGGTGGGTTGCTTTTTTTTTTTTTTTTTTTTCCTTTTCCACAGCAGTTCCCAAGAATGTAAACAAACCGAGGCCAGGACATCTGGGTTACACGTTTAATGAAAATCCGCCAGCGGGGCGGGCCGAAGGTGCGGAGCTGCCCGGGGTGGGGACCGCGGCGAGGTCCTCTCGCATCCCAAGCGCGACCTCCCGCCTTCCGGGTAGCAGCTCAGATCCTTCCCCAGCTCCGAAAAGGAAGGACCGCTGCGGCTTGGCAAACTAACTCCCACCTCCTTAGGTCTCGGCTCCGCCCCCTCCTTCCCGAAACCCCGCCCCGAGAGGCCCCCGCCCCTCCCTCCTGGCCCCCTCCGCTGCGTCCAGCATCCGCGAAAGCCGGGCGGAGTGACCGTCTGCGGGCACCGGGCACCTCGACGGCGTGGGGACTCTCGGGTCTTATCTGGGCGCGTCAATTTTGCGTCCAGCCCTCCTCCTGTTTCTCTCAAGGGAAATCTGTGGACACCAAGTAGCATCTTCCCCGCCTGTGGTCTGAAGGAGTCCACATAGTCACTTTGGGGAAGCCAGGTTTTGGAGGCTTGGCCGGGAAGGGCTGTTTAATCTATCAGTGATGAATGAATGAAAAACGAGTCAATCAATGGACGGGTAATCAGTAAACGGATGGGTGGATGGATGCCTCCCAGGAGGTGGCAGAGCAGACACAGACTACAGCGAGCTCGGTTCGCGGCGTCCAGGTTTCCTGGGGGGTTATGGGCGCGGTAACCCCTCCCACCCCACCGCTCCCGGGACGCGGGGCGCAGCTGACCCGGCTCTCACTCCGGGCTCTGCCCTGAGGGCCGCGAAGGGCCCCGGGGCGGGGCGCTGCAGTCTCTCTCCCATCCACTGGGACCCCCGAGCCTGCACACACCCGGGGACCCAAAACCTTAAGGATGACCCAGAGGGGCAAGCGGGAGCCCGGGAGCCTGACCCAGGCCAAGAGTCAGAGAGAAAGCAAACGGGCCCCGGCGAGTGGAGGGAGCCGCTGGGGGAGGGGGAGAGGGGCGGCAGTCTATGAGCTCCGGCCGCCAGGGGAGCCGCTCGCCGCAGGAGCTCCTTTCAAGGGGAAAAAATGGATTTTTCGGCAGCCACAAAGTTTGTATTGTTGCACAAAGAGGTGCATTGATGAGGTCGGGAGGTCCGCATGGCGGTGACAATCTTGGGTCTGTTCCGCAGACTCCCTACGCCTACCATTTGCCAGAGGGGCACAAACAGTCTCCGGCCGCCAAGCCTCGGCCATCCCGCCTCAGCACTCGGCTCCGATATTATTGGCAAACACGGCAGGTCCAGGCGCCCGGGGCCCCAGGAGCCAGGAGACGAGCCGGGCCCTGGGGAACCAAGGGTGCCCACTCCACCCGGGCAGCGATCTGGGTTCCAAGTGCTCAAGGAGGACCGCGCAGGAGAGAGCGTAGGGCGGATTTGAGGCTGGAAAGAGCAAGAGAAAGGTGAAAAGGGGGAGAGCATTGTATTTGTACTAACTTATTTAATATTAATAACAACCCTAGGAGGTGGTCCATTTTGCAGATGAGAAACTGAGGCATTGAGAGGTTAATGTAATCTAGCTTGCAAGGGGCAGAGCCAAGATACAAACAATAAGGGCGAAGTTGTGCTGACCGCCAGGCGAGTTCTAGACACTCACTCCATCTTTACAACAGCCCTTTGAGGTAGATCCTATTATAAAGCCAACGTACAGATGCGACATTGAAGCACAGAGAGGTTAAGGAACTTGTCCAAGGCCACAGAGCTGGTAAATGCAGAGCTAGAATATAAACCCAAGGAGCCCGGTTTCCCAATGCGAATGTTCGACCAGGACGTTCCACTTGCAGGTATCGGGGAGAGGCAGGAGACCCAGTGGAGGAACCCTGACCATGTCCTTGCGAGGTGCCCGCACTGGGCAAAGCACTTGGCAATTCCAGCGCCAGGAGCACATCCCCGAAGACCTCTCGCCGCCCCACTAGAGACTGACAGGGTCCCCCACTTTCCCTCTTTACGAGTCTCCCAGACTCCTTGTTCTCGCTCCCCCTCCAACCAGCGTGCTGGTTCAGCCCACGCTGCATTCTGGGGGAGACTCCCCCCAACCAGAGGAAAAGAGGCTGGTAGCCCCAGAATGTTCGCAACGGCACGGCCCAGGGGCAGCATCTGGCCGGCAGGTCCTGAAACGGCGTTTCAAGGACACAGGTCTGTACTTTGCATGCTGTTTGGGGCGGCTGGGAGGCAGGGCGGCTGGAGATTTGGAAAGGCTGAATTCTCCCTTCCCCCAAAGCCCCCGTCTAGGCGCCGCCACCGGGTGAGGGTCCCGGCACCTGGCTGGTCTCCACCTCTTGTCAGCCTGCGCTCTCTGGTCAGTCTCGGACTCCCTTGGGATTTCCTCCTCGACGCCGCGTGGTCTGGGGACCCGGCCCCGGAGCGCCAGGGGCTCGGGGCGCAAAGACCCTCCCCCTCCCGGGCCCTCCCGCCGCCGCGGCCTCCCACGTAGCGTTTTGAACCCTCTTGGCGCTAAGGCAAGAACGAGCGTGGGGAGCGGGCCGGGCCAGCAGAGGCTCTAAATCTTCCTTCAATCTGTGAGTCGATGAAGTCTGAGAAACAAATTCAAAGCAGGCGCGCCTGCAGAGCCTTCCTGCAGAAATATTCCCCGGCATTCAAGCGCATCCAGGGGCGGCTCGAGCTGCCTTGTTTGGCTAAGGTCAGACGAGACTCGAGTTCTCCAATAAAAATAAATCTCAAATTAATTATGGCCTCGAGCGAGGGGCCAGACACTTGAAGCTGCAGTTGTGCAGTCTGGAGTTTTGGCGCTCGTTCGCCCGTCCCTCCCCCGCGCGCCCTCCCCCACCCCCCTTGCCAGCTCGAATACCCGCCGAGGACGCCGGACCGGAGGGGCCGGGAGGAGGGAGGACGAAAGGGGAAGGACCCGCCCGAGACGCCCTGCCAAGCCTGGCATCTTTCGGGGTTTCAAGTGACCGGAGGTCCCGAGGTCTGGAGGCACCCCAGGGACCCGGCTCCGGTTGTCGCGTCCTCCCACCCCCCAACCCGGGCTGGGACCGAAGAAGCCCGGGAAGCCGCGTCTGGAAAGTCTTGACCGGGTCAAAAGGGCTGACATTGAGCGAGCCAAGACACGTTTCACCCCGCCGCTCCCCTCCCGGGGGAAGCAGGACTTCCGCATCTTTGAAAATATTGTCAAGTGCGGATGGTGCGAGGCAAGTCGCCCCACCACAGTTGCAGTGAAAATGCTCCAGGTCCAAAGGTTCCCTGAGTGCTCGCCCCCGTGGGCATGCGTTCTGCAAGTGACCTTAGACTCAGAAACGTGTGGTGGGCTCTTTTGTTGGTTCCCCCCCCCCAACCCCGACCCCCGGTTGCTGGCTTTTGTTTTCAGTGCGGGTTCGGCTGTGAGCTTCCCCTGACTTGAAAGCCAGCCGGGGCTGGTGGAGTGGGCAGGACGGTATTGGGCATCAGCTCCTGGTCACCAGCCCTGCCCAGTCTGGGAAAGGGAGAGGCAGGACAGTCTCTGGTGAGCCAGGAAAGAGGGTGTGAGCAAATGAGTGGGCTGGGGTAACCAGCCCCTAGCTGGGCCAGGAGAAGGAAGAGGAGGGGGAGGGGAGAGGGCCGAAGAGGGGTGAGGAGAGAGAACGGGAAGGATTCCCCCTCCCCAGCTCCAAGACCGTTTTCATCTGTAGCTGCTTCACCACAGGCTCTCTATCAATTTGTCTCAATGCAAACATTCGAAATATTCTCTTTGGCTGCTCGTGAAAACAATGTGAGCTGCCAGGATCAAACCATCTTTCCAGATGTCTGGTGGTTACCACATTAAACAGGGCAGGCTTGTTTACTGTTGTGTTTGGTTAGGGCTTTTTTCCCCCTTCAGGATTTAAAAAAGCAGCAGCAGCAGTGGAGTGGGACATCAAACCCAGAGTTACATAAGTGGGCAGCCCTGCCCACTGCCATGCCAGTGCGGGTCACAGGGAGACTCAGGTTCCTTCAGAGGGCTCTCCAGAGTTGGGGGGCTCTTCTTTCTGGGTGGAGGACCTTGTGAATAGACAGGAGCTTCTGACAGAGGGGCTGGTAAACACTAAAAGCCGCGGCCCCAGTGCCAGTCAGTGAGTCACTAAGGGGTGACAGTTGTACCAGTGCCAGCCTCTTCCCCTCCCCACCATCTTCAAAATTACGAAATTGCCAGAAGCTTTGGTTTTACAGGCAGAAACGGAAAGTGCTGTTGAGTTCCACAGCTCAAACAGGAGGGCAAGTCCTCATTTTAATCTAGTTCCACACTGAGTTCTCCCTAGGGGAGAGGCAGCTCCTGCTAAAAGGAGTTGGGGGTACTAGAGATGTTGGGGTGACTTACTGATCAGAGCAGTGAAGCCAATCTGTTATTTGCCAGGCTGGACAGGAGGTGGAAAGAGACACCTGGCCACTGTTTTGCCACAGAAGTGCCTTCTCACGTATTAGGAAGACCGGGTGTAGAAGGGGGAGACGCTGGCTGGCCTGCGATGGCCTTTAACGGCCTGAGTGTTTGCCCAGCACCAGGAAGGGGGCCTCCGGCGGTAGACTGGAGTTCTCTCTGCCTGAAAGAGGGGGAATGTGGCCGGGGGTGCCGGGTTTCTGGTCAGGTCCGTGTGGGAAGCGGTTTCCCCGCTCCCTTCTGAAAGCCTTGTTGTCGTTTGAAGGTCGGCAGAGTCTGGGCTGAAAAGGAAACAATTTGGGGTTTGAAAGGATGTAATTCATTCTTCCTTTCCCTTTAACCTCTTTCCTCTCTGGAAAGCATGTGGAAACGCTGAAGGGAAGAGAGAGAGGGCGGGCGTCGGGGCCGAGGGGAGGAAAGGGTTAAGCCTGATTTCTTTTAATTGAACTCCAGAACTGGTGGCCCCAGGCAAAGGGGGGGACTGACCCCGCTAGCGGTAACCAGATGTGGCGGTCCCAGGGGAGCCCCCGAGCAGACCCCTGGATTGAGAAGCAGACAGGAGGTGGGGGGGGCGGCCCGGCCCCCATCCCACCCCCACCCCATCCCCCCACCCCTCTCCCCCGTACGCACACCGAGTCACAATTGCTGGCAAGCTACACCCGCCACTCCAGGTCTGGTCACGTTCAGACCCGTGTCTGTATTCGAACCCAAAATTGGAGCTGAATTGATGAGACTAATTTCGAGAAGGGGGTGGGGGGAGGGAGGGAGGCCAGCGAGCTCTCGGGCTCAACTGCTCCTGAAGAAATAAAGAATTAATAAGTCACCTTTTTCGCCGCTGTGGACACCCTTTTGAAAATTTTTCTTTCCAATTGACTCGGATCTCCTCTGGATTTTTTTTTCCTCTTTCTCCGGGTGGACTCTTAAATAAAAGTGAGAAAGTCCAAAGCGTGGTCTGGAGAGCGTGGACAAGGTAACCTGTTTCGGAGGAGGTCGGGGAGAAGCGAGTCAGGCCGAGAGCGCCCGGGGGTTCCCTCGCTGCGCCAACTGGAGCGGGCGGCGGCACTGCGGAGGGACCCGGGAGGTCTCCGGGTGGTGGGGCCCGGCAAGGCGGGCCGAGGGGAGGTTGGCCTCACGGCGGGGTGGGGATCTCACCCGGGAGAAGTCTGGGTCGGTGTGGGGATGTTGCCTGCTGTGCTTTGGAGACCCGCCGGCCAGCCTGGAGGGATCGTCTCTCCGTAGTGTAGGTTTCTTGGGGCCCAAGGTGGCATTGCATAGGCGGCTTTGACCCGAGTGCCAGGGCTTGGGCCGTCGGGTTGGGGTATGTGCCAGGGAGTTGACCCTAGAAGGCGCGGAGCAGTGGTCTGGGGTGCCGCAGGTCCCGGCCCTCGGCGGGCGCCGGGACCTCCCCAGTAGCAGAGGGGCCGAGGCGCTCCTCCCCGCGTGCGTCCCTCCGCTCACAGCTCGCTGGGAGCCGAGTCCACGCCCCCGACTGCCGGGGTCCGTCCGAAACCGCCCCGAGTTCGCGTCGATGGGTGAGCCGCTCCGGGAGTCTGCGCGACTCCGCAGCCGAGGGCCCGAGTGGAAAAATTCCCATTGGATGCACTTTCTAATGGTTGGTCGGCTTCGGTCTGCGTCCGGATCTTCCCGGGCAGTAGGCTCCAGGTTATCCCCAGCCCGAGTAAACTCTCCCGCCCCCCGCCTCCCCCCCAACCCCAGAAAAAGTTTGACTCGGCTGGAAAAAACATTAATGAACGTATCTGTGGGAAGAAACGGAAAGTGAATGAGTCAGGAGGGCCACCTTCGGCCAACGGCCCCTGGAAAGGAAGGAGGCCAAAGGCGTTCGGTGTTGGACTTTGGGGGAAGGTGTGGGGGGAGGCATGCAGACTGCGGGAATCAGGGCGCGGGCGCTGGGCGTGGACCCCGGCATTGTTCCCAGCTCGCTCTTATCTCCCGGGAGCAAGTATCCTGTGGGCGCAGCGCATGAATGTATCTGGGCATCTCCGCGTGTATTTATATAGTGTGTGTGATGCGAAAAGCAGGACCCGCGGAGGGGAGGAAGAGGGGGTGTGAGGGGGGGAGAGGGAAGACGAGGGAGAGCAGAGGGGAGAGAAGAGAAGAGAGAGGAGAGCGAGAGACAGAGAGAGAGAGAGAGAGAGAGAGAGAGATAGGACTTCCTCCCCATTCGCAAAGTGAAGTCACTTCCCAAAATTAGCTGAAAAAAAGTTTCATCCGGTTAACTGTCTCTTTTTCGCTCCGCTACAACAACAAACGTGCACAGGGGAGCGAGGGCAGGGCGCTCGCGGGGGGCACGCAGGGAGGGCCCAGGGCGCCAGAGAGGCCGCGCCGGGCTAATCCGAAGGGGCTGCGAGGTCAGGCTGTAACCGGGTCAATGTGTGGAATATTGGGGGGCTCGGCTGCAGACTTGGCCAAATGGACGGGACTATTAAGGTAAGCGACCGGGCGGTGGGCGCGGAGCGCTGGGGTCTGCCGGGGCGGCGAGGCGGCGGGCAGGCTGGGCGCGGGGCGCCGGGGTCCCGGAAGACGTGGCCACTCTCCCTTCCTTCCGCGACCCGGCTTCGCGCCGTCTCCTCCCGCGCTCGTGTGGCGAGTCTCGCAGGCGGGGGCGAGCCGCCGGGCTCCCCGCCGAGGGCGATCTCCCCCGCACCCCTTGCCCGGAGCGAAGCCCGGCCCCCTCCCATCGCGCTGCCGGCCGGGCTGCGGGCGGCGGCGGCGGAGGGTGAAACCCGGGAAGCCGGACGCCGATCGCAGCCAGGGGTCGGAGACCTCCGGGGCCACCACTCCCACCCGGCGAGCCGGGCACCCCGGCCCCGGCGCTGGGCACCCGCCCGGCGGCCGGCTTCCTCTCCCCCGAGGCCGAAGACGGCGGGGGCGGGCGGGCAGCCGCCAGCAGCCCGGGCCCCTGCCGGGAGGGCCCAGGGGCAGGCAAGTGGATTGCTTGCAGGCGGATCGGGGTGCGAGTGAGTGTGTCTGGGGCTCTGTGTGCGCGGGCTGCTCCAGATGGAAGCCCTGTTTACATGTCAGCGCGGGCCGGTTTCCCTTCCTCTTGGTACTTCTGTTGCCGGGCTTTCGGCGCTCGGGAGCTGCCGGCTCCTCGGGACTAACGGGCCGGCCTCGCCGCTCCTCCACCGGGGCATCTTTTTCCCGGCCGGTCCGCGCCGCTCCGCACGCCCGACTCCCGCGCTCCGCGCCCGGGCTCCCACCGGCCTCTCGAAGAGGGTCCCGCGCCTGCGGAGCCGCTCCTCCTAAAGTGAGCGGCCCTGTGCCGGCGGCCCGGACGACTGCCTACTACCCCCCAGCCCCTAGCCTCACCCCGCGCCTCGCGCCTGGGTCCACGTTACCAAGTGCAGCCCAGAGGGACGGGTGAGGGTCTGGGTTTCACCGCAGACTTCACGAGGGTTGACTGCCTGCTCCCTCTGGAAGGGGGAAGTGGAGCCAGAAGCAGAGAGGAGGGACAGCCCCTAATGAGACTGGCCTTAAGAGGCCCGAGAGGAATGAATGGGACCAGCAGTTGGCTGCGAGGCTGTCCCCCAACACCAAGCCCGAGTCGGTCTGGAAAAGCTATTAGGCTGGTGAGGTGGGGACTGGCAAAGCCCGCCATTCCCAGAACCCAGAGGAATCGAGTCTTTGCTCAGGGCTGAGGAAGAGGATGTTGGGCTTGGAGAATTCAGGAGATTTTTATCATTTGGGTGGGGTAGTGGTTTTTATTTTCTAAGTTTTTTTTTTCTCTCTCTCTCTGAAAGTTTGAAATATGCTGACTTAAGTAAAAGGCACCAACAGCAGGAACTTGAAAATGTGGAGATGAGATTACTGATTGTATTGGGTTGAAGGGAGCCTCTGTGAGCCTGGGTTCCTCCAGTTTAAAGTGCATGGGTGAGAGGGCATTCCTGTAGGGAGGTGGTCACCCACCGGTCATTTCATGCCAGTTTCTCTTCTCATTGGTGGGTGCGTGCAAGTGTCTCAGTATCCCTGGTTTAATAATAAGATGCTCCGCTCTAGAAAACTTCCCTCACTAGGATGCTTGCCACTTACCCAGAAGGCCTCCAGCTGACACGGAAGGGTGGTAAGATGGCTCCAGGGTCTTGATGTGGACACCCTAAGGAGAAGTGCAGCAATCTCCCTGATGCTCAGACCTCTCGGCACAGGCCCTGAGGGTAAGGAGGAAGCTGTGGTCTGTGAACCCAGGATGTGCTAACCTCTGTAGCTGCAAACACAGGGATTGGCATGGCCGTCAATGAGAACAAGCTTAGACCAGGACCCTGGCACGTCATGCCAGGGTGGGAGTGACAGCATTCCTTCTCACCTGGGTGATGGGAGCCTGTGAGTCCTGTCCAGACCCTCCCCCGGAGCACCCTTGTCTCTGATTCAGGTCGCCTGGCTGCTCTTCTGGTGGGCAGAGCAGTGACTTTTCAAGCAGGCTTCTTCACTGCCCAGCGTTCTGAAGGATTGAGTGTTTAGTGTATATTTTGGTATTGAGATTGTGTGAAAGCCACAGTTTCCTGTTTACGGGTGACCTTCGGATCTCGGGGTTCCCAGACCCCAATCCCACATTGGTTCAAACACTGTGTTTGGAGAAGACAGTGGACAAGGAGAGGCCAGGGGACTTCTGGTCTCTGTGCGAGGATGCACAGTCCATTCAGCCAGTATGAGCTTCAAACTCTTTGTAAAAGTGAACTAGTGGGACTAAATTACATCTACAATAGTGCCTTTCCAATCCTTTCAGTTCCTAAAATATCACGCTCACATGCTCTTGCAAGAACATGTACCTACATGTCCACGAAATCCAGTTCTAGGCTGAGAGAGGTCAGAAGACACCACATACCAGGTCGTGTTTGTAGACACAGATTCAGAACGTGTGTTCCCAGTTTGAATGGCCTTGACAAGTCATCTTTGACTAATTCTGGCATGTGATTTTTATGCACCTGCGTATTTCTTCCTTATACATGAAGCATACTTATATTTCAAAATACCTCTGGGTCTCATCACTGGGGAGCTGTTTGGTCCAGAATGCCAGGGAAGTCTGGATTCCTTTGTAGAAGCTCTTTACTTTGTGTATAATTTGCACAACTTCGTGTGATTACAAAATCTTAACTTCATCACCCTTGTTATAGTAAGTCCTTCTGTATTACACTCTCTTCTCCTCTCCAAGAATGTCTCCTGGGAAGGCTCCGAGCATCATGTTGGGAGCACCAAAGTTTGCAGGAGGCCTTCTACTGTTCTTCTGCCACAGATAAGTTAGCCTAAATATTAAACAACACCCTATACCACCCTGCTCCCCACGGTGATGGTATCAGTTGTTGAAAAGCACGTGATACTGGTTGCTGCCTTAAGAATGACCTGGTTTCCAAAACTGCACCTTAGTTCTAGGCAATCTTCAATTGAATCTACTTATTTCATCTAGGGAAGCTTGATTCAGTCAATGCACATTGTACCATTAAAGATGGGGAAACAGTCAGAGAAAATGCAGACCTGGTGAATGAAATAGGGAAATGAGCTGGGGACTCCGAGTCAGAAAACCTGGGTTCATTCTCAGTTCTGCTGCTCAGTTGCTGCGTGTCCTATAGCAAGGCACTAAGCTTCTGGAGGCTCAGTTTTCTCATCTATAAAATGGGGCCAAAGAACCTCTTACCATAGGTCACAGTAAGGATTCAATAAAGTCTGGTACCTTCGTTGACTGTACATTAGTTGAATTTCTCCTTGGGGACAGGGCTTGTGGGGATCGATTGGCCAGAAAATTAGATCATAGGTATGGATTTATTATAATAGGTATTTCATTAATGCTGTGAATCTTAATTAGGGGTCTCTTATGTTCCAAGGCTCTGGTTTATGTGTTGAGGATAAAACAGGGGTCAAAACCCTGCTGGAATTTACACTCTGGCGGAGGTGACAGACACATAAATAAATAATTCTATGTCCAGGGTGATACAACTTCTGAAGAACAGTAAAGCAGGTTAGGGAGTAGAAAGCGATGTGGTTGTATCAGCCAGAATGGTCAGGGAGGATGCTTGCGATGAAGTGGCAGTTGAGCAGAGATACTATCAGCTTTCACCCTTTACCTCAGCATCACACAACCAGTACATGTTGGGAGAGCAAAATGGGAAAGGAGGGTTGAGGTGACGGCTGGGCTTTGAAAACCAGCAGAGTCAATGAGCCAGACTGGCCCAGGCTGCAGGTTACCACTGACAGTGCATGTCCAGACGGGAAACTTCAGGATGGGGTCCCGGGAGAAAGCAGCAGAGAGATGGATACCCGGGAACAGAGACTTTACTTCTGTCATTAGAGGTGGATGCTGCCTTCACTCTGAGAGTGACCCGCTCACTCACCTGCATCTTTTTTTTTTTTTTTTAACCTTCATAGCGCCTAGATTCACGAGAACTCCAGGCAAAACAGGCTGTGTCTTTTTCTCTGTCCCGTAACCACATAGAATTGCCTCCCTCGGGGAATTACCCGGCAATGAATCCTATTTGTTTGTGAATAATTTCTACCACTTCAGCTGCTGTGCAATCTTCAAGTTTTCAGGTTTGCAACTTTAGAGCTTTAGAGATTATTTAGCTGCATATCCTTCTTTTATGAGAAGGGAGACTGAGGCCCAGAGTTTACTGAATTATCCAAGATCACATGGTTGACTAGTGACAGAGTCAGGGTGAGAATGCAGGGCTCCTAACCCTCAGGCTAGTGTTCTTTCCACTATACCGTGAACATTTTATTTGCTTTCTTTACATTTTTATGAGTTATAGAACCCTGGAGGCAGTGTGTTTCTGTGTGTGTGCGTGTGTGTGTGCGAAAGAGAAACAGACAGACAGACAGAGGGACAGAAACAGAGACGCACAGAGAGGGACAGAGACAGAGAGATAAGGTTTTAAAAAATATCATGGAGAACCTGACTCTTTAGACTAAAGACACTTCTGTTATTTAATGAAAAATGTACTGCTACCATCTTGAATTATTTCCATAATTCATAAAAAAAATCCCAAATTTCTGAATAGGATTTTTACATAATATATTTTTTTATTTTTCCAAAATAAACCCTTCTCTTTCTGTAGACAAACAAGGTCTCCATAATCAGGAGACAACAAAAAATAGAGTATTTTACTTAAATAGCCAATAGGCCGCTCTACAGACCAGGGACAGGTGGGCTGAATTCCTATTTCAATTCTTTTAATAATTGAATATTTGACTATTTAAATAAAATATATTCAGATGCATTAGAACATATCTTGTGGCCCAAGATATGTAGTCTGTGTATTAAGTAGGTCTTCAATAATAACCACATTATGTAAGATTTAAGATTTCGATATCTCTTTCTATTTGGGGTCAACCAGTTAATTTGGTATTGGTTTTGAAAGGTGGTTGATTTAAACCAAACCTCTTTTTTAGAAATGTAATATTAGACAAATGCTAGCACTGAGTTGCCCCAGCCAAAAAAAAAAAAAAAAGAGTTGGGAAAATTTGATGATGATGAACCACCAGGCAGGATTTCGAATGGTCTGAGGCCTTTATCCTCCCTCAAACGTCAGAAAATATCCCCAAATTGTAAGTCAACACTCAGGCCATCGGCAAGGTCCTCGTCTTCTGTGGGAAAAGTCTCATTCTACCTGAAGCTTGATAGAAAGATTTTCAGATTAGGGTCCAACTGTCTAGAGTTAGAATGAAAAAAAAAAACCCTACTATTTTCATTCATTTTAGACATGCAGTTGCATTATGTAGGTATAGAATATTTTTTTTTGTTTTGTTTAGTTTTGAATAACAAGACTTTCCTTTTTGGCCTGTCTTGAAACAGTCTTTCTATCTTTTGTTTGTTGTTTTGTGACAAACTGAGAAGACTAAAGGCCATTGGCCACTATCTGCACACACACACACACACACACACACACACACACACACACACAAGCTCACAAAATCTTCAGCCAGCCATAATAGCATTTTTGGAAATCTCAGAGCTGCGCAGGTGTCTTTCTCTCTGCAGAAGACTACACACTGTTTCATTTTCTGTTGCTTTAATGATGTTTATCTATAGTGTTCATCCCATTCATGTGCTAATTCATCAGTGGGACAGTATTACTAAGTGATGTCACTCTAATTCTTCTACTGACCTGATAGACCCAACATCAGTAGCCCACGGACTTTGAGATGTTTCCCCGGAGGCAATGGATGGGGTGTGTCTATCCCCACATTATCACCCGTAGGACCAATATCTTGGACATTTGACAGAATTAGACAATCTATGGAATAACCCTTTTCCGTACAAAGCTAGCTGGCCTTATGGGAATTTGTCATCTTAACCCCATTGGCATCGTAAGCTGATGCCAGCTGTAGCAATGCAGGTCAGTAGGTCTGCTGCATGGCTGTTAGGCAGGAGCTGAACTAGGTATTAAATGCTATCAAGGGCTTCCCTGGTGGCGCAGTGGTTGAGAGTCCGCCTGCCGATGCAGGGGACGCAGGTTCGTGCCCCGGTCCGGGAAGATCCCACATGCCGCGGAGCGGCTGGGCCCGTGAGCCATGGCCGCTGAGCCTGCGCATCCAGAGCCTGTGCTCCGCAACGGGAGAGCCCACAACAGTGAGAGGACCGCGTACCGCAAAAAAAAAAAAAAAAAAAATGCTATCAAGACACCAGGCTGGTGGCAAAAGGGCTGCTGCCCTCGAGACAGAGCAGGAGGAGAAGCCGTGTGTGTGTGTGTGTGTGTGTGTGTGTGTGTGTGTGTGTGTGTGCACAGCAGAATGCAGTAGTGTTCTGCTAGCCTCAAGGAACGAATGAGCAATTTCAACTGGAGAGACACAGAAAGACTGAATAATGAGAGTTATGTGTTTAGTCCCTTCTGTTTACAAAGTATTTTCACATACACCCTTGCATTTAATCCTCAAAACAACCCTATGGGAAGTAATATCATCACAACTCTGTTTTATCGGGGAGAAATGAAGGTTCAGAGAGGTTAGGTAACTTGCCTAAGATGACAGCTAATAGGTGACAGATTTGGTTTTCAAGCCCAGGGTTTCTGTTTACAGAATACTTGTTTGTTTCTACACACCAGTCACACTGCCTCTTGGCTTTGAAGGATGGGTAGGACTTGCACAGGAAGATATGGTTCAGGGGCTTTCTAGGAAAGTGGAATACTTTTGTTGCGGGGGGGGGGCATATGAAGGAGAAGGTAAGAGTGGAAATATTGGGTGGAATTAGATTATGGACGACCTTAAATACCATAAGAAAGAATTTGGGTCTTACCAAATACATAGAAAGGAGGAATCACAAAATTTTTAATAGAGGGGTGATCTAGGTAATTGTACACATTTCAGAAGACTTTCTGTTCTCACCCTGCTCCTTAAGAAATGGAGATGGAAGCGGCTGCATCACTTATCAGAGGCCATAAGAAGTGAGCAGCAGAAAGGATTAGAAAACCAGTGATAAATTCAGGCCCCTAGACCATGCTGTCAGCTGTGTTTAAAGATGTTTGTTTATTAAATATGGAGTCAAGAGAGGGAGGAGAAACTCTGTTTCACCAGATCTCATAAAAGTGTGATTATCCTTTCCCTCCTTTGACTGTGTGTTCTTTCGTAGTTGTTCTAGAGATTTCACCACAAGCTGTCTTTTCAACGGGGCCATCTATCCTGGGCTACCACTTTAGTTCCTTTTGAGAATGAGTCAGCAGAGAGTAAGTGAGAAGAGACAAAAGGAAAAGTTGTTTCCCTGAAACTCAAATCCAATTTCTATGGAAATTCAGACAGATCTGACAGACTTTCATCGGTTTGCTGGGCCCGTCACCGCACTTAGAAATACTGACATTTCACCCAAGCAAACCAAAAACTCAGAGAGTTAGCACCATCTTTCCAAGCAGGATCAGAGATTGTGTGTTCAGATGCACTTTCAGATAATTCAGATCAACTTTATAACAGCTTCAAAATGGCTTATACCCACAAAAATGAACCAAAATACTGAATATTTGAGACAGTTCTCATCTTTGGGGAGCAATGTGCCTGCCATTTAGATCATGATCAAAATTCCAGAGTATGTAATTTTTCAAGCCACTTCCAAGAGAACGCAGACTTGAAATGTGAAATGTGTTCCCCACGGCAGGGCCCATTTACTCAGACAGTGCCATGTGTCCCAGGTAACAAAAGACGGTATGTCACATCCCAGTGCACACTTGCAAGCGGCCAGCATTACAGGTGTCACGGGAACTTTAACTCTGCATTTCTAGACATATGTGGTTTTCTCGTGTCTACTGGAATCTAACATACCAGGAGCAGGGTTGGTA
The DNA here is from genome assembly GCF_039906515.1 of Pseudorca crassidens. Lineage (NCBI taxonomy): Eukaryota > Metazoa > Chordata > Mammalia > Artiodactyla > Delphinidae > Pseudorca > Pseudorca crassidens. Next base: position 104,346,643 of record NC_090304.1, read on the forward strand.
GGTCTGAATATATGGGAATTCACTGATTTTTCATGGGAAGAAGTCTGAGAGTGAACAATTTTGCAATATTGTTCATGTAGCAGAAGTGTGAAAACAAACAGGTTAATATTATAAAATTACTCAGCTCGTGAGTCGTCAGTGCTTTTGCAATCTATATAGATGCATATACTTACATCAAAATTCTTATGCCTGAGAGTCCTTTTGTCTTCAGGTATTTATCACTTAATTCATATTCGTGCGTTTACTCATTCAACTAAGTGTTGAAAACTATTGCGAGGCGCCGTGCTCCACAGAACTCCACATAAACGAACAAGAGCCGGATGCCTTCAACTGTTTCTTCCAGGCTGCTAGAGAGTAGAAGTTTCTCTGCTTACTGATTTTAAGCTCTGACTATTGGAGTTTCCAAAAGAAGCAGTACTCACTGGGGGAATCTTTATTTGTGGCTTTTTATTATAAGGAAATGTAGGCACATTTTCCCAAGAGTAACACCCAGCTTATAATTTCCATTGACCCTTTATTCTTGGCGATACTAGTCCATTGTATGGACATTTTTGGAAGTCCGGGGCTTCAGCCAAGGAAACTCCTTCTCATTATTATTCTCCCTTTCTCAGCTCTAATTCCTCTATATATTAATGTAAAGAAAAATGCCATAAGTCAAGTGAAAAGATAAATGAGAAACTGAGAAAAAAGATTTCCCATACATCAAACAGAGGGCACGTGTCCTAAGATATAAAGGCCATTTACAAATCAATAAACAAAAGGTAGACCTCTTAGCAGAAAAATAGGCAAAAATGCTACAAATAACTGCTAGAAAAAGGAATGCAAATGGCCAAGAAGCATATGAAAAGAATCTCAAGCATGTATATATTCAAATGAAATTAATGAAGTTCCAACAGTTATTACCTATGAGGATAGCACAGATTAAAACAGCTTAATAATGCCTCATGTTAGAAAGAATAAGGGGAAATGTCGCTCTCTATCCCTGCTGGTGGAACTCTAACTTGCTACACTCATTCTGGAATGCAATTTGGAAACAATTATGGCGATGTTAAGTATTTATACAAATTTGATAATAATTCCAAATCTAAAAATGTATCACACAGACATGTTCACTCGGATACCAAAGATACACATACAAGATGTTTATTGTAGCATTGTTTGAAATGGCCAAAACTGGAAAGAATCTAAACGTCCATCAATACAGAACTAGATACATAAATTTTAGAAGACTCATATAAAAAAAATCATGCAGTTGTTGAATGGAATAAAATCAATTGTCTATATACACTGACTTAGAAAGTTCTCCAAGGTATACTAATACATGGGAAAATGCAAATTACAAAATATGTGGTCCCATTTCTGTAAAAAAAATTGAAAATATTTATTTATTTGTTTGTTTGTTTGTTTCTGGATAGACCCTTCCAGAAATTGTCTATGCATAAATAATCATACATATGTGTGCGTTTTCAGTGTTTTGCTTTGTTTTGGTTTTTTGTTTTGGTTTTTTTTAAACAGGGGCTGCCTTTGGGCAGGAAAAAGTAGACTTTTACTTTTCACACTATAAACATGTGGTGTTTGGCTTTTTCAATCACTAGTATATATTACTTTTATAATTTCAAAAACTGATGTAAAAAATGAAGAGGGACAATTAGAAATAGATTTGTAAAAAGTAAGCTGAGCACCATCATTCTAGCCCCAATGTGCTGATCTCAGAGATTTGGGGAATCCCACTTTCACAGTAAAATATGGAGAAAAATTGTCCAGCCAAGAATCCGGGGACCTGAATTCTAGCTCCAGTTCTACCCCAAACGAGCTCTGAGATCTTAAACAAGTCACTTCACGCCATCAGCATTTGTGTAAATTTCCTCACGTTAAAGATGTTCTCATCTATAAATTGAAGGTATGATTTCAAAAGTTTCTTTTAGCTCCCGTGTTTATAAGACTCTGATCCCAGGCAGGCTTTAAAAGCATTTCTTATTTGGGGACGTGGGCGACTGAACTTCTCACAGAAGTTCCATCTGGGCCCATGTGGCTCTTCTCCACAATCCCAAGGATAAGTCGTAGAGTGTTCTTGCAGCCAGTTGGAGGCTGGGGGTCTTAGGAGGTGCTTCCTGAATTTCTGTGAGCTGGTGTTTTTATTACCAAGTGACACTGGAGCTGTGTTAATCCCTTTGCATTAATGTAAGCTAACAATGGGGCCTGACTCTGCTTTGGGGTCTTACACTCTTTCCCAAAATTTGGTCTCATTTAAAACCCAAAACACATTTGGTCCCAAGTGCCTTTTCCTTGGACTTTTTAAAAATTCTGTTTAATTGAAGGGAAATTGAATTCATCTGGTTTGGATTCATTTACACTTACTCTTTAAAAAAAAAAAAAAATTTTATTTTGAGGACATATTTGATGTCCAGAAAGAATTTTGAGCCTCTTAATGAGTTTTCTGGGAGGCTTTTTTTCTTCTTCTTCTTAAAACAGGAAGTGGTGCTAGGCTTTGGGCAGACACAGTCAACCCTGAAAGGCCCCAGTTCAGCTGGAAACCATATCGCCCACCATTTTGCATGAGCCCCAATGGCCCTTGCTGAGGCCATTTTTTCCTTACCCCTCACCTGAGGGTAAGAGATGCACTCACCTTCCATCTGAGGGGAATAGCGTTGAGGATGGGTAATCACAGTCAGAAGAAGAAAAAGAAGGAGCTGTTTATCGAGCTCTTACTGTGTGCCAATATCTGTTTTCACCTTTATGGACATACTTTTTAAAAAATTTATTTAATTCAGATATAGTTGATTTACAATGTTGTGTTAGTTTCTGCTGTACAGCAAAGTGATTCAGTTATACATATACGTACGTTCATTTTCATATTCTTTTCCATTTTGGTCTATCACAGGATACTGAACATAGTTCCCTGAGCTATACGGTAGGACCTTGTTGTTTATCCATTCTACATATAATAGTTTGCATCTATTCAACCCGAATTCCCAATCCATTCTGCCTCCTTCCCCCCCTCCCCTTGGCAACCACAAGTCTGTTCTCTAGGACACATTCCCTTTTGATCCTTGTAACAATCCTATGCTGTATGTACTCTTTTCATTTTGGAGAGGTGAAGTGACTTACCCAAGGCCATCAAGATAGAAAGTGGAAAAGCAATGATTTGGACTTTATCCTGTTAGCCTCTGAAATTCATAGAGCTTAGCCACTGTGATCCGTAGCCAGTTTGCCACACACATGTCCAACCCATCTCTCGAGGACCTTGCAGGTGGCAGTGGTGTTTGTCTAAGAGACTCCCACCCTCAGTCCTCACTGGGCAGATTCGTGGCCTCACTCCACCCTCCACACCCTCTCCTGAAGAAGGCCTCAGCCCTCTATTCCCCAGGTGAACGTCGCTGCCTGACTTAGCTGGCAGGTATACTGGAGAGCAGGCAGGCAGGCGAGGAGGAAACCAACAGGTTCTGTTTTACTTTAATGAGCTACCAAGATGATTAAAAAAAAAAAAAAGTTTTGTAGCTCAGTAGAGAATAGCATATTCTGTGACTTGACAATACCTCCTTCTGTACCCTTCTGTGTTTTCTCCTCCTCTCTCCAGCTCTAACTCTTGCTGTCTTTTTCATTCTCTTTCACTCATATACACACACTAACTACACACACTAAAAGAAAGCCCTGGTTTTGGGGGGGTTCTATAAAACACAAAGAAAGGAATGTTTTGCAGGGTTAAAAGGAAATCATCGAGAAAGGCTAACTTCAGGCTCCAGTTTCTCCTGAATAGCATTTCTTGTTATTTCAAGGCTGATTGACTTATAACTGCATCCCCAGCCACCTCACATCAGTTCCTTTTATCAGCTCAAGTGAGACTTCCTGTGGACTGGCCCAGCTTCCTGATGTATTTCCTTTTTCCTTTGGCAGAACAAAGAAAACCATAGCTCCAAGGATCCTTGGAACCAAACATCATTTAGCCCTGAAGAACCTATTATTTTAAACTTTTCGTTCTCAATGCGGAGGCCGAGTGCCTGGCTTTGCGTTTTTTTCCTGGCACTCTGTATGGCATCATGGTGGACCCTGGGTGCAATGATGAGGGTCAAGGAGGCACTCAAACTCATCATAGTTGTAGTTCGATTTCTTTCAAAGCGGGAAAATTAACCCATTCTCCTCACTGACACTGCACGAGCCCCCCGACCCCGTACACACATACACCTTCGGGAGTCACATGGAATATCTCTGTGTATAGGGCTTGTGCTTTTGTTACCCTGATTCAACATAATCCATCAGCAAAGAAACTCTCTTATTTAGAGATTTCAGCCTATTTGTGTGTGAAGTTCTAACTCTAGAAACATGCGTATAAGAAAAGAAGCTTCCAATTATATCCAAAGGGTCATTGACATCAACAGAAGAAGACATTCCAGAAATTGGGGTAAAGGCGCTGCTTCCTTCTTTGGCCTGGAGGGTGCCGTATCACCCCTTACCACTTGGCCTTACCTCTTCCTCTACACGTTATTTCTGAAAGGCCTTGAGTGTAATCCCGGGCGAGAAGAGAACACTAAGAGAGCCGCTCATATCTCTGTCAAATTCCCTAATGCAAATATTGCAAGTTGCCAACTTGAGTACCCCTGAGATTGTTAGAACACAAGAGGCCATTGCACAGAAGAGGTAACTGAGTCTTCAAGGTGTGATGTGTCTAAAGATGAGAATTGGGCGGGAGACCCTGGCAGCAGAACTCAGGTATCCATTCCCCTAAACCACACATTCCACCATAAGGGTGTTTCCAGAAGCAAAGACAGCAAGACTTATCGAATCCACAGGCGTTCCTGCTTTCTTTGCCTTTCAGTCTTACTCCCTGGCCGTTGTGTAATTCTCCTGTGGGATCAAACACCGCACTTTCCATAGGAGCCACCCGGGCAGCTAAGCAGTCATGCAGCCACCCAAGTGCAGCTCTTCTCTTTACAAAGATCACTGATTTGAAATAGAAAACAATTGAAACTGAAATGTAGCTCCCCTGGCAAGAGAGGTATTTTTAAGACAAGAGGAATTATCATGGGGAATTCATATGGATTTTTCCCAGCCCAATCCTCAGTGTAATCATCTCTAAGTGTCAATGCGCCGATTTTCCTCAGAAACTATATGGCGTGAGGGGAGTGTGTGAGGGCAGGTGCTAAGCCTCACATAACCTGCTTTGGGGATGCCAGGGGAAGAGGGTTAGAATGTCTGCACCTATACATAAAAGCAAGAGATCTTTCTTCTCTCGGCTCTGTACTCTGCTGCTGGCTCTGTACTCTGCTGCCAGCCCTGTACCTAAGTCCATGACCGGTCAGGAATCCTAGAACAAAGATCCATGCGTTATCTCTCCCAGCCCACAAAATGCTGTCTGTAGAAAACCATATAGGTACAGTTATCCCCCGGTATCCCCGGTGGGTTGGTTCCACCATGGATACCCAAATCCGCCGGTGCTCAAGTCCCTTACAGTCAGCCCTGCGTAGCTGCAGCTTCCCCGTCCACAGATTCAACCAACCGCCGGTCAGAAATACTACTACCTCCGCGGTTGGTTACACCTGGGGGTGAGGAACCTGCCGAAAGAAGGGCCGACTGTGCTGACCTTGGTTTTCTCAACAGTAAGAGCATATTCGGTCAATGGGTATAGGTAATCGTGCTCAAATGGGGTCCATGGTGCAACACAGGACTTCCCCAGAGGTCAGGGACTTGAGGGGCACCTGTACTTGCTGCACTTTTCGAGAAAGGGGAGGGAGGAAGGGCAGACTACTTTTCTGGAAATGTGTTTCAGGAAACTGGCATGCGGAGAATTTTCCCAGGGTGCCTCAGGAAAGGCATCCAGACATGTGGATTTGCGGCTCTGGACCTTGGGGCCTCTAAACTCTTCCTTCTGGAGATCTGTGGTTCCCTATGTACTTACTGGATCTGTAAGGCCAGAAAGGGAGACTGTGGTCCCCGCCCCCTGCCTTCCCAGAGTTTGCATGGGAAGATGTTGCAGAGCGGGGCTGGGTTTGGAGCACCTCGGAATTCGTGACTTCTTCCCATCAGTTTGGACTGTGTATAACCCAGATTTTGTTCTGCCCAGAGCACCCTTTATAAAAAAAATTTAAACCCTGTGTGTATTTCATGGGAAATTTCACATGCCTGTTTCTGATTCATTTCCAATTAAAGGCTCAAAATGCTGGTTTTGTAAGAGCTCTTTGATGATTCAGATTCTTGTTGGTTCATCTTTTTTTTTTCCTCCTAAAAGTCCACAGAAGTTTAATAAATGTTGCTCAGACATTTGCATGCTTAACTGTTCAGAATAATTGGAAACAGGAGAGAATGTTTACTGTATGTGCACAAAACGAGCACATTTACGAGGCGAAAGCGAGAGACAGATGCCTCGGTGAAGGTGGCTCTTGTGGGAAAATAAGGAATATGACCGAAGGTAGACACCTTGGTGTGCCCACCGCTGGGAGGGAGGGGTGCTCTGAGCTCAGTTCCTCTGGAAGGGTCAAGGGAGTGTTACGGGAAACACACGAGTCCCTCTTAAAGCAGCCAGCCAGCATCAACAAGCTGTCAGTGAGGCAGTCGGTCTCATCAGAGATGGACCGACCGGGTCGAGTGGCGTTTTCCACAGGCTGATGCTTCTTCCAGCTCCCTTCTGACTGGAGGGAGGCAGCTGTCTGCAGTAACAGCAAGCCTCATCCTCCACCCCTTCCTTCAATACTCGTTAGAAAGCCTTGATGGTGAACCTACCTGGGCACAACTCTGCACTAAATGCAGAAGAGACTGATGAAGCAGGTCCCCCAGGACACCTGGGAGAGGTCCCAGGTTCTACGTTTGTACCAGTCCCCCTAAAGTGCTGAAGTGGGCACAGGGTGTGGGGTAATCTGACCTCCGCTCCTGGCTTTGCCTCAGGTTGGCTGGGTAACATTGGACAAGTTCCTCTCCTTTTCTTAACTTCAGCTTCTCCATCCACCCAAAAGGATGAAGAGGGGCCGTAGTACAAACCTCTTCTCCTGTGGCTTTCGTGAAAATCTGGATTGATGAGTTGCTTTGAATTTCTTGAAGAAAAGCATCAATTAATTACTACCATTTGACTAACAGTTGGGTGGCTCGTTACATGGTTGTTGTCAATTGTAAATCATGGATCATTTCCATTCCTGAGCCTTGTATGGACATCTTACTGAAGAGAGATCACCCTTCTCTCTTTATTGTTAGGGGCTGGTTAGCCCTCTTTAGCCAGAGTTACAAAATGTGACTTTGTGTTCACACAGTGTAATGCAGGGATGCTGTGTGCCGGCTGGTGCTTCTTGCCTAAGAAAGGTGACACAAGACTTTTATTCGGGTGGGCAGTGAGGTGCTGTAATGTTTTGCAAATTATCGTGACGGTGGCAGAATGGCTCTGGGAAAGCCCTGTGCAATTCGAAGTGTGAAAAATCTAGGTTTCAAATTGGTTGTATGATCTCGGGCCAGATATTAACTTCTCTAATCTCCTCCCTTCCTAACTGTAAAATAAGACTAGTAATGATCGTAATAAGTAATATTAAGTTTTCCACCTGCCTTACGGACCAATGATAAGAATCAAAATAAGTGTGGAAGGAAAACCACTTTGTAAAGAGCTTATGTAAATACTGGTTATTCTAATCATAGATATGACTCTAAGGTCGACATTTGAACATAACAGATAATAAATGTTGCTTAACTTGAGTCCACTGGGCTGCTTTTTTCTGGCTTTCACGGTTCCCAAGACTGACTTGCATTTGGTAAAATTTGTCAATTAGCTATTTCATATCTTTGCCAGTATAGACATTCTCCCCTATGAATGCACCAGTACAGACCAAACATCACCTATTCCTCTCCCCTCCCTCACATCCGGTCATTGTTCTCCTCATGAAACTCCCAACCCCATCAATGGGAGTTTTACGTAAAGCCCCGATGGCAGGATATGAGTGCAGCTTCAGGAATTCCAGGCTTGTGCTGCTGATAAAAAGAGCTGTGGACACTGAAAACACCAGAGAAACAAAATTCTCCTGTCCAACCTATGCTACTCAGTTTTTTTTGTTTTTGTTTTTACTTTTGTCTCTGCCTATAAAGAGTGAAGAGCCCTCCTAGAATGTAAACCACGTATCTTGTACCACGTCCCCTTGTGAATGGTTTTTAGATGCCCATCTAGCGAGCCAGACACCTGCTGCCCCGTTCCCAGTTGTCCACTTAGGCCACCTCCTCTGTCTTCTCTGTGTCCCTGTGGTCATGGGTTACGGGGATGTAGGGCAAGGTCTGACGTGGGTTGATTCAGAGGAGCTAACATTTCAGTCCTTCTATGTGCTCTGCTTTACCATCCTCTTCCAGAAAGAAGAGTTTTCCAACCTAGGAGGGACTGTAGGACTGAATGGTCCTGATCAAGGAATGTGATTGTTTAAGTGTGGAAGGAACTGAAAGATTTAACCTACTTGAGTGTGAGTGAAGGGGCAACAGTGTGAAAGAAGTCATCTGCCTTGAAGGTGGTCCTCTGCTGGGGCAGAGGGCAGGAATGATGGTGTCTCTTCCCCCATGTATGGAGACTCGACAGGCGAGCTTTGTCTTTGTTCTCATCCCGCATCAGTAATATTTTAGGAAAGCTTGTATCTCTGTCTTCCATGTGACATTACACAACCAGTATGCCTGTGTGACCAGAGGTGGAGTGAAGGGGAAGAACATTTGCCCCTGTTCTACCCACACTGAAGTAGCTAAGTGATGATGAGATTTAAAAACTGGAAAATGAAGTTGACTCTTTTCATTTTAAACTGCTGATCCAGACATTTAAGATTGAGATTAAGAGCTTCTCCTGACATCTTTTTTCTGAACGTGTTGAATTAGGGATTAGGGTTTTCTTCTTAGCCAACAGAATTGGGATTTCAAAGTCCACGCGGAGGGCCTTGAGCTGCTCAGACACTGATCTATTAGCTCTTTAGGAACCTCAGTCCGGCTAAGATCACCCTACTGCTTCTTTCTCCGTGAAAACAAATGACCTCCAAGATCCGTACGCTGTATTGAAGGAGCATTCTGTGTTTTTCTACACCAAAACCACCGAGTGGAGGTAAAGAGATTAGAGAGCGTCTCAAATATATATTTCAAACTATGAAGAGCATCTCGCTCATGGAAATTAATTCAGCCTTGCAGAAAATTCATTTTGTTTGACAAATGGTCTCCATCTTTGGAAGACTGGATTGTATAAAGGTTCTGGACACCCATCCTACCATCTTAACCACAGCCAATGTCTTGCCTAAATTTATTACAGATTTGGAAATAGCTAATGTAACACTTTCTCATCTTTTTCATATAGCACTAAATTTCTGGTTTTAAATTGTTGTGGGTGGAAGGGAGAGCGATATTTTCTTGGGCTGCAGAAGGCTCAAACTTCTCTCTTTGGAAAGTATTGATGTATAGGAAACCTCATGAGAGATGTAGCTCTTGTACAGTTTTTAGGATAAGAGATTTGGAAAACTTCATCAGTACTTCTCAACTTACTTAACCTGGTCTTAAAGGCAAAGCAAAGTGGAAGATTAAGAAAACTGTCATTATCTGGGCTGTCCAATAGAACTTTCTGCAAGGGTGGAAATGTCCTGTTCTGTGCCGTCTAATATGTAGCCGCTAGCCTAGCCATTCAAGCAGCTGCTGGGCACTTGAAATGTGGCTGGTGCAAAGAGGAACTAAATTTTTAATTTCATTCTATTTCCTCTTAGTTATTCTACATTTAAATAGCCACAAGTGGCTAGTGGCTCCCGTATTAGACAATAAAAGTCTATATATTTCAGGTCAAAAACGTCTTAAAATCTGCATTCAGTTGGAAGGTATATTTATGTGGATTATTTTTATCTGAGTCAGCAATGTGTGGTCCACATGGAGACTAACACTTCCACTGACTGTTATGACTGATATTAAAGCAAAAACAGATGAAGGGTGGATGTCCAGCGTTACCCAGGTACTACCAGTGCTGGCCTGGAGCTGGAACCAAGATAACCATCTAGTCTCTCGGCTTCATCACCAATTCTACACTGACCTTTAAGAATATAATGCTTTCTTTTCCCATTTATAAAATGGGTGCACTTGGAATCTGCCACAGGGATATTCACAAATTATGATTAAACGTATACTGGGCTTGTCAAAGAAAGGTGTGGGCTTTTCCTGTAGATCTCTTCATTGAAAATGACCTCAGCCAGAGGGAATCCTCTACAGCATGGTGATTTCAGTTTCCTCATTTGTAGAATACTGGCATTGTGCTCAACTGTTTTTAAGGTCGTTTTCAGCTCTAATGCTGTGTGCTGCCGTGAATATATGATTTCCTATTACAGAGGATTCCATGCTATTAACAGAGACTTGGCTTTTCTAGTTCCAAGATCCTTATAATTCTTTGTAGGTAGATTTCTCCTTAAGTATAAAGGTGAGCAAAGCAACTTACTTAGCAAACAAGTAGCTAGAGTGGTGACTTTGAACCTGTTTCCCTCCAGTGAGTGTTCCCTGGGCTTGCATTGCTTTGTGGTGCTCTAAGTCACTGAGACCCGTGTGCTTGGCATGTCCAAGGCATGGAGCAATTTCTCTCCTTCCTCCCTGGCCCTCACCCGTGGACAATCAAACGTATGACGTGGTCTACCTGCTGTGGCTTTGGAATGCCCGTGAGGAATAAACACCCAGTCCTTCTCTGGGGAGATCTGACCTCCTTCCTAAGGCCTCTCTAACGAGCAGAGCTTTGGTGGCTTTTGCTTTGGAAGTCTTCAGTTGGACGTCACTGGGAAGGTCCATCCTATGTATATCACTGAATCAGTGGCACGCGTTTCTGAGTTGAATTGTTTAAAATCAAGATGGACAGATGCCACAGAGGAAATAGGGCAAAGGTCCCTGCAGTCTAACTCTCCATGATGGTTTTAGGGGTGATGAGCCATTGTGGTCCTGCTTCTCGCTCACACTTGCCCTCCAGAAAGGAGAAAATATGGATCAACCCTCAGGCCCCTGTGAATGCCCAGTTCGAGTCTTTGATCACCTCATGCTGATTACGTATAAAATCCGTCATTGGTCCCATATTTCTAGGGCTTATGCATTTGCAGAAAGATCTCTCTGCAATTTGAAATCTTCCACCTTTGTTCTTTTCAGATTGCATCTGGAAAAAGGGGAGGAAGTGTGCGTAGAATACGATCCTGTGACCATGACAATTCTGTCACTCCTGGTACATTGTGGCGAGCATCAAAGTGTGGGTTTCTGTGGTTTGCTGTCAGCTCCTCGAGGGCAGGCGCTCTACCAGTTCACCTGTGGCGCCTTAGCACCTAACACATATTTGTGCGTTTATTGAGCACCTTCTGTGTGCCAGGCACTGGGGTACAGTGGTAAACAAAAAAAAGACAGGCAAGGCTTTTGCTGTGACAGAAATTGTAGTGAAAGAGATATTGAGCCAGTTATAAGTGCAAAGAGCTCGGTGAAAAAGGAAGTAGAAGATGCTTCAGGAGAGTATACTATGGGAACCTAACCTAGTCTCAGAGGTGGTAAGCTGGGGTAGGCATGGAGGAGAGCAGGCCTTCGAGAAGTGTTTGCTGAATGAGTGAATGAGTGAAATGCAGTTTTCCTACAGCTCTGCTAAATGGAGTGTCACAAACCTGTGACTCTGACTGTAGTCCCTCTAGGCATTGTCTGTGGGTCCCTAAGCCATTTTCTTCAGTGAAGGCAAGTAAAGTGGAATAATGAACATCGTGAGAGGACAGTAACTTTCAAAGTTTCAAAGACGCGATCAGACTAGTGTTTGAGCACATAGAGTACCTTTGCATCGGTTGGCATGCGTTGAATATGCAGCGCATCCAGAACGGTCAAGGGCAGGAAGAGTCCAGAAAGCTTACTTCCATCTTTGAAGACTTCAGTCGCGTTTGGGATGGACCTGTCCTCAGCTTGGTGGACCTCCTGACTGGCAGAGTGAGGCAGCTCTTGGGCACACAGAGCTCTGGAAGCCGTGCTTGCTGGCTTTGGTATGAGCTGCTCTCTGCTCTTCAGCAGGTCCTGGATCTCCTCATGCTTTGGTTTCCTCAACTGCAGAGCAGGGAGATTCTGCCAATGATAATTTTACCTCGAAGCAATGTTGTAATAAAGATGGCCGTAAATGCATTTTGCAAGTTCAAAAAAAGAACTAAAAGAAAAAAAATGCCTACTGAAGAGGCATGCTGTCTATATGTGGTGTTTGCTAGAATTTCAGAGGAAGCTGTCTGATCTAAGACGGTATAGAGGATAAGAACGGGGATTGGCCTTCAAGATCTTTTCTGGAGTGGCTGCGTCCTTTACCTTATTATTACTTGGAAACAATTTTCACAGGAGATATCAGTAATGTCAATAATAATATTATCATTAATATTATTTATTGAGTAGTTACAGATGAACCAGGCCCTGTCCTGAGCACTTCAGTGCATGTTAGCACTTCATTTCCACCACAGCCTGTGGGATACATCTATCATTAGACTTTACCAGTGAGAGGAACCCAGGCACAGAAAACTCAAGTTTCTCATCAAAAGTTATGCAGCTCGTAGGGTCTGTCTGATCCCAGAGACTTTATTCCCTACATATGTGAAATATTTTGAACTTTTCAGAATAAGAGCTCAGGGTTGCTAAGTGACTAAACATATACGATTAATTATTCCTGCCCCAGAATACAAGCGTGTTAACATTAGTAGCTGTTTTTACAACTCCTTTGGCCTTCTGGTGTTCCACGTGCCTCTTCCTGACTGGACAGGCAGACCTCCGAGGTGTCGCGGGTTCGGTTCCAGGCCGCAACAATGAAGTGAGTATCACGGTAAAGCAAGTCACAAAATATTTCGATTTCCCAGTGTGTAGAAAAGTGACATTTATACTATACTGGAGTCTGTTAAGTGTATAGCACTGTGTCTGAGAACCTTCGTTAGAAAATACTTTATTGCTAAAAAATGCTAACCAGGATCTGAGCCTGCAACAAGTCGTAGAAGAAACATTGAAGATCACTGATCACAGATCCCCGTGACAAACAGGACAATAATGAAAACGTTTGAAATATCGCAAGAATTGCCAATGTGACACAGACACAAAGTGGGCAAATGCTGTGGGGAAAATGGCGCTGACAGACGCGCCTGACGCAGCGTTGCTACAAGCCTTCAATTTGTAAAAAATGCAGCATCAACGAAGGTCAGTAAACAAGGTGCGCCTGTGTTGCTCTCCTGTTGTTTAAAGCGGGGAAAAAAAATATCTTTTTCAAACTTGTCCAAATACAAATGAATTGCATTAAAACCAGTGAAAGCCAGCCCTGAAGGACCGAAGTTGAGGTGTCAATCACGTTTGATGAGAACAGATTGTGTAAATGGAGAGAGAATGGGAGGATCTAGGCTACGTTTTATTACCAAGACCTTAAACTAGTTTTAAGGGTCCTTTTATTACCTCCTCTGTCCCCCATCCCACCTCATTTAGTTGGATGCTCCAGGGAGAAGACAACATTTCTACCTTCTTGAAATGGAAACAATAGACTTTGCCTGTGCTACTTTTATTTCCCCACTGGGGAATCTGAGCGATGACCTGACTGAATTCCACCCGTAAAGGTCAGGCTTTGAATTCAAGGCAGAGGAAAAAGCGAAGAAAACATTTTGCAATGATACCCCCCGGGGCCCGAGCCCGCAGGGGCCTTTGCTCACTGCACTGTGGTCTGCTGATAAGGATAACGTGGATGACAAGTGGAACATTTCCAGGACAAAGGAAATTCCCTGTTTCATTGTTCAAAGGAAGCCCCCCGGCCCCCCCACCCCACCCCCACCCGTCCACTCGGGAGAGCAAGGTTTGGGGCACATGTCGGCGGGCAGGAGAGGCAGAGAGAAGCTAGGGGTGCAGTGAGATCAGGGAGCCCCGACGGGGTGGGAAGTCAAGAAGGGGTCACTGCGGTTTATGGCATTCATCGAAGTCCAGAGCCAGACTGTTAGTGACGGGGGCGCACGGGCTGGGAGGGTTAAAAGCCTGAATCGTACAATGTGGCCCATTGAGGAATTGCAGAAAAAGCACCAGGAGATTTAGAGAAGTTGATCTGGTTTTGAGTTTAAATTCTGGACCTCCGTCTCTCCCCACCCCCTCCAAGCCAAAATGTCAGCAAAGGGCCTGGTTTCCCTTTATGGAGTGCAGAATAAACAGATCTACAGCGGCAGGAGAGGGGCCCAGTTCCCCAGCCGGTAATGCCAGAGCTGGGGGTGGAGGGCTGTGGGGAAAAGCAGTTATTCTTCTGTCTGGTTAGTATTTGGCATTGACTTTCATTTTCTCCAACCTCTGTTTTCTAGAAGCTTGCCTGTACGGGAAGTACAGGAATAAAAAAGAAGCTGATCTGAGGGGGTTTTCTTTCCAGACTTCAAAGGAGGTAGACTTTTGGGTTTTGATAGTTTGGGGAGGCATTTGCAAAATGAACACTGCTTTGGGGAATTGAACCCAGAGACCAAGCTCTCAGCCACTGGCACGTCGGAGCGCACGGCTCTTGCCCTGGTGGATCCCAGTGTTCTCTCCTCCCTGCTGTCCTCTCCCAGCCGCCGGGAGTGCGCCGAGCCCCGACACGGCGGGGTCAGCTGTGGTTAGCCTGGCCGCAGGACTCTGCATTCCTTCTGGGCTTTGCTTGGTTTGGGTGGGTGTGACCACGAGTTTACTCTGGAGAAAACTGAGACAAAGGTCTAAATTGGGTAGGATCTCGAATCTAATGACTTGTTTACAGATGCTGTACTTTTTCCAGGGCAGGGAAGAGGACAGGGCGAGCTGGTCACTGCAGGCACATTGTTGTTTTTGATTCTAAGGAGGTGGGATCGTTTTGGAAAGCAGCAGGGCATCTCCTGGCAGCCAGTGGGCAGAGTGGCACTCTGTGTAATTTTCCAAGGTGGGGAGGAAGCAGCAGAGGCCGCGGCCTCTGCCCACCAGCCTGACTTCCGGGGCACAAACTGCTCTGGGGAGAGTGCGCGCTCCTGCCACATGAAAGGCCCTGTGTCCTCCTCCTGCAGCTTCCAGTGATGGGGAAGCTAACCCTCTTCATCCTGCTTCAAGTGCACCCCAAGCCAGGGTACCCAGCAAAGGATGTGCACCTGCTACGCGGCCAGGGAAACAGGGCAGGACCTGTGTAAGGAGAGAGGCGATGCCCACAAGGCCCTCTCTAGTAGTAAAGCAGGTTTATTAAGGTTGTGCTCTAAGGTGGCATTTAATGATTGCTAAGCGTAGGAAATTCCTCCCCCTAAAAAGTGCACTGCAGGGCTTCCCTGGTGGCGCAGTGGTTGAGCGTCTGCCTGCCGATGCAGGGGACACAGGTTCGTGCCCTGGTCCGGGAAGATCCCACATGCCGCGGAGTGGCTGGGCCCGTGAGCCATGGCCGCTGAGCCTGCGCGTCCGGAGCCTGTGCTCTGCAGCGGGAGAGGCCACAACAGTGAGAGGCCCGCGTACCGCAAAAAAAAAAAAAAAAAAAAAAAAAGTGCACTGCAGATTGGAGGCCTTCTGCTTCCAGATTCTGGCAGTTCTAGAGCACAGAAGGGCTGCTTCCAAGACACTTAGGCCCCCAGGGTTTACCCCAAAGGGTGGGGTTGGACCGCAGGGCAGGCAGGAAGTGCCCACGCCCACGGGTGCCCTGGGGACTTGATTGGGCCCACACCCACCCACGAGATGGATATTGCACTTAGCATTTTATGAGGAGGAAACTGAGGCCCAGAGATGTTCAGTGATTCACTCAAGGCCACACAGCGGCTACATTTGCTACCCTGCCCCTCCTCTGCACCCAGTTTGCACAGATTCACAAGGCGAGGCAGGGACCCACGTGTGCCTGAGCTCCTCAAACTGAAAATGAGGTGAAGTGGGTGGCTCTAAGGTGGTGTCTGCCCCTCTCCTTCAGTTGGGTGTGGCTGATTCAAAATTGCACTTCAAGAGAGCGTGCGCCAGTCCGTGAGGAGAGGAGAGGAGAGGAGGCCAGACCACAGGGCACTGAGGATTCTTGCTTTGCAGAAGTCCTCCAGATGTTGCCCTGGGGGCATCTAAAGTGGTGTGGGGGTGGTGAGGGTAGGTGTCCCTGGGAGCCTCTGAACCCTCCAGCAGGGAAGTCTCAGAGATACTGGCATCCCCAGGAGACTCTGGAATGGAAGGGGACTCCAATTAAAAATAGCATCAGCTGCGATAACCACCCACTATATAAATACTATAACAGCTAATGTTCCCTTTATCCTCTGTCACTTAAAAACTCTGTGATGCTGTTCACTCATTCGAATGCTGAGAGGTGGCCAGGGCAGCTAGTATAGCTGGAAAGAGAGGCAGCCTGAAGCCCTCCACCCGGGGTTCTAATCCCAGCTCCTGCCGTCAACTAGTTGGGATACAGAAACGATTCTCCCCATCTCCTGAGGCTTCCCCAAAGCTGGTGACCCAGACCCGCTGCTGAGCCCACCACCTTCCCGTCCTCTCCCACCCCGGCTGGGGTCTGACCCGTGGCGAGGCCAGGTCCAGGTCTGCGGGAAGGAGTAGGTGGCAGGATTCCTCTCCACTTGTTTCCTGCACCTGGAAACAAGCACAGCCGCCATTATTTGGATGACTTATTGTTTAGAGCTTTTGTTTGTTTTAGTTTGGCTTTTAAAAAAATTTACAGAAAGAAACGTGCAGATTTTTCAAATTTCAGTTGCTCCCCTCTACTGCCTGTCCCAGCTCACCACCTTGCCACTGGCCAATCGCTGGATAAATCTTAGTTAATAGCCACAGACTGTGTTATTTATCTGTGCCCCCCGTAGGTGGAGAGTCAGTGAAATGGGAGAAGCGGCAGAGCAGCTGAAGTTGGACTCAGTGGAAAATCCAGCAGTGCAGATGTGGATCCAAATTGGGCTGAAAAATCTCATGAGATCAGGCTTTCTTGGACTTCCTGCTTTTAACCCAAGCAGTATGTTCAACATAAACGAACTTTCGGTATTTTGAAACTTCCGTTTCTGATCTCAGAACCTGGAAGTAAAGAGCTGTTGTGAACATTTCCACAAATTTTGTCATGGTTATTCTGGAGGCCAAGTCCAACCCAGTAATTATGGAGCTTTCGGGCTCACTGGGACCACAGCAGCCTGCCAGGATGGCGATAGAGGAGGGGAAAAGGCTCTCTGCTGAAGGGTCTGGGATCGGGAGACACAGGACTGTGTTCAACTTCTAGCCCTGCCACTTCCGGCTGTGTGACTTAACCTCTTAGACACTTGGTTTCCTCATCAGTTAGATGAAGAAAATATACCATTTCATAATGTCGTGAGGACAAAATTGTGTGTGTGTGCATGCGTGCGTGCAAACCTGCACGCTCAAGTTCTCTCCTCTTTGCTCACATATTTGCGTATGATGTGTGCATATATGGCTGTATGGTACATACATGTCTACGTGTACACGTATACCAAATAGAGGTGTGTGTGCCTGTGTGTCTATGTATTATTTATTTATACCTGGAATAAGTTCCCGCAGGGGTCTAAGGCAGCCAGTTTCTGATAGATGGGGCACTTGGAGGTCACTGAGGTCTGCCTAATTCACTGCCCAGTGTCCCTCCACACCCAGGCACTGATGGCTCTGGATGCAAAATGCATGAGAGCTCTGAGGGTCTGGAAAGATGTCAGGCAGTTTGGAGTAACAAGTGAGACTTACTCTGGACTTTGGAAGCTGAGTTAGGTTCATCACATGTGCGTTTGCTTCTAGGGCCTCTTGTTTCCTGGAACAAGCTAACAGGAGTGTCAGGCAGGCAGGTGCAGTAGGAAAGCAAGGTGCTGTCGGAGCCCTGCCCAGGCATTGGCTGGAAGGAGCAGAGCTGGGTAGGGGTGAGAAAGGAGGGGAGAGCGAGCGAGAGAGAGTCAGGGACAGGAAGGCAAAGTGCATTAAAGCCACCCAACGCCGACCAGTCAGCTGCCTTAGCAAGTCTATGCTGCATAGGCTGCTACTTCTTTCCTTCTCTGCTTTTTGGCTTAAATTTTTCTTTTACTCATTAAATGTATTGCTTATTTTTATGTATTTTTTAAAACAATAATTTCCAAAGCAATACATCATCTTTGTATAACATTTAGAAAATACAGAAAAATCACAATTGAAAAATACCAAAGCGCACCGCCAGTCTAACAACCCAGAAAACAACCTATTAATATTTGGTGCCTTCCCTTCCAGTCTTTTTAATACAAATATATAGACACACATGTCTTGCTTTTATATAACCAGAATCGTATTGTTTTGTAATCTCCTTTCATTCTCTTCGTATTCAATTATGGCCATTTTCCGGTATCTTTAGGTATTACTGTAGATCACTGTGTCTAATGGATGTACAGTTAAACCATGCATAAATGTTAAGTGCTGGGCTTTTCGATAGTATGTGTCACCTTGTTGCTCTCCAACTTCTGGACCTGGGATGGCATTTGGTAACAGGGCTAGACTTCTTTCTTTTTATTTTAATAAAATATTCTTGATGGGCTTGAGAAATGAGCCCATGTGAAATGCTGAAAATGGGATGTTAAAGCAGCCGCAGGATCCCCCTTGAGTCAGAAAATAGGGCCTGGGCTCAGCTCCTTGCGTCGCCTAGATGGAAGCTGGCCCAGCCCAGGGCCCGATCTGATAGCGCCAGGACACCCACAACTCTGAGTTTCCTGCTACCATGAGGCCTCTTTTTTGCATAGGCTGTTTGACTTACACATACGTGGAAAGCAGCCACTAATAATAGAAGAGCTGCCTCTTTCCTTCCATCGTCAGGCCCCGCCGCGACTGCTCAGCGACTCCGCGTCTGGGGCAGCTGTCTGCCACACCTCTGCCCTCCCAGCAGTAGGGTCAGCTGGGCTGCTTGTCAGAAGGAGGCCAGGCCCTCCCCGCCCGCTCCATGTGTGCTGGAGGCTGGGAAGGTAGCTTTCTGAGGGCTCTTTGTCTAGTGAGGGAGCGAGACCTCTCTGCAGCAGGAGGCCCTCTGGCCACCCCCCTGCCTGTCCCCCTCCACCCAGCCAATGATCGTTCTCCTCCAACCTGAGCTCACTCAGCCAGCCTTGAGGAGCTTGAACCTTCCGGCAGCTTCCGGAGACTCAGTCCTCCCCGGCTGGGTGCTGGTAGGCTGTGAGGGAGCACCAGCAGCTGTGCCACTTCGCCCAGGCATGGTGCCTCGCAGAGCTGGGCCAGCCAAGCCCTTCGTCAGAGCCTGGACTCAGCTGGTGCTGCTTTGTCCATCATTCATCCATTCCACCAATAAGTACTTTTTTATTATTATTATTTTTGTGTGTGGTACGCGGGCCTCGCACTGTTGTGGCCTCTCCCGTTGCGGAGCACAGGCTCCGGACGCGCAGGCTCAGCGGCCATGGCTCACGGGCCCAGCCGCTCCGCAGCATGTGGGATCTTCCCAGACCGGGGCACGAACCCGTGTCCCCTGCATTGGCAGGCGGACTCTCAACCACTGCTCCACCAGGAAAGCCCTACCAATAAGTATTTAGTGCCTCCTGTTACAGGAACTGTGCTGACAGTATCGACAGGATGGAGGATGAAAGAGGCCAGACCCCTGCTCTCATGGAAGACACAAAGAATATAAAGGGAAGCAACTAGAGCTGACGAGTTTATGGGGGGGGGGCTCTCAGGGGAGACACCTGCCAAGTTACAAAAGACCCTTGATACCCCTCTGTCTTAGGGTTCACACTGGGAGCCTGCCCTTAGCCGGCTGCACAGCCTCTCCTGAGCGCACAGCTCTTCCAGCCGCTGAGCTGCAGAGACACCATCTCTTTGTGCAAGATCAGTTATTGGCTCAAGCGCACAGCCCCACAGACCCTTGTGGTCAGGGAGTTCCTAAATGAACTCGAACTTTGGGGGCTGGGATCTGTTTACTCTTGGCACACTGGGATTTCCTGTTTCTAAGAAAATGGGCTTAGATGCTCAGCTGCATTAACCAAACAACATGTTGACGCAAATGGATCTGAAGCTTGCCAGCTCCAGACTCTCTAGAAGGTCGGACTTGGGAATGAGGCATTCGGGTGACTTTCCAAGCCCTGAGTTCCAAACCAGAAGACTCAGGCTAGGTATCTATTGGGGAGACCTCCTTTCCTACCCTTCCAGACTGAACTCCCCCCAAGTGACCTTAAAGTCAGAGACTGCCTGGTCATCTTGAGGCAGGGATGGGGTGCGGGGACCTTGCCCCTGTCCACAGCTGGCCCTAGATACAGGCATCCCAGTAGCTGTGCTGGGCGGCTCTGAACGACCCATCCCCTAAAAGTCTCCCTCCCCAGTATCCCATCTGCCTGAAATGATCACCATGAGCTGATTCCTTTGAGCCTCAGGAAGCTCAGGTCAAAATGCAACTTACTCATTGACGTGACTGTCTGAGCTGATCTTAGCAAGGTCCTTTGACTATGGCAAACCTGGCAAATTCTGACTGGGTGTGGGGAGGGAGAGAACAGGAGACGTTGTCAAGGGATGCTTTTCAGAGAGGCCCAAGCCAGAGAAGGGAGCACAGGAGGGGGATGTTCAGACCACGAACAGAACAGGCTGGGGACACCTTGGTTGAGTGTAGACTCCAGAAAACCACCTGACCTACTTGGCTACAGGTGGCCCTCCCATGGGGCATTCCCTCTCTTTCCTGTGGCCTCGGGGTCCCGGCACACTCTGCAGGGCCGTACCAGACCAAGGTCCAGGGAGAATAGCTCTCTCTGCTGGGGAAGATTCTACAATGTTTATCAGTATTTGAATCAAGGGACTAAGTAATATGGCTTCCACAGGAAAGCGCAACTATGTGAGTCAGCAACGTGCCAATTATTGGAGAATTTTTACACCGCAGGACTTAGAGTCACTGAGATGTTGCTGATTACTATTGCCTGACCAGGGGCTGGTCGGACCACGTAAAGTTCCCTTGGGAAAACCCACCATCTGAGGAACGTGAACGTCAAGGCACAAAGTCAGCGGAGGAGCATCTACCGCAGTCGCTCATTTTGTATTCTGATCGTGCATCAAGTATTGTGAAGTGTGCTGGGGGGACTCTCCAGAGAATCAGGAGAAAAGAAATATCCGTTGACAACTGCATGCAAGTCCAGAATAACAGTGGAACGGTGAAAGGGAAGGATCAGGCAGTATAAGCGGATAAGCCAAAAACAGATCAGAAGAAAAGGGAAGTCCCTGTGGGTTTGGACTAGTGTGGGAGGGCTTCCTGGAGGAGGTGTGCTGTGATTCAGAAAAGCTCATCTTCACGGGAGTCTATACCATTGGGTAATAAAGGGCCGGAATCAACATCTTTACAGACATGGGCGGCCCGTGAGCAGCAACGGCTGTGGATGATTCCGTGGAGCTTGTGCACAAGGATAGAGACATTTCAGAAGTGGAAATCAAAGAATTGTGTCCCTGATGCCATCTGTGTGCTGAGCGCCAGGAGGTGGCCACATGTGGGAAAGAGAAGGAAAGAAGGAGAACAGGTGCAGGAAGACCCTGCTGGGGTTTCCAAGGAATAGATGGATGGAGCTCATTCTTTCTTTCATTAATTTCATTGTCAGACATTTATTGAGCATCTGCTATTTCCAAGCACCTTGCAGCATTGAGAATGCAGTGATGCGTAAGTCGTGGTCCTTGTCTTTGCTGAGTTCAGAGTCTCCCGATGGACACAGGCGGACTTGAATACTCATTCTAAAGAAGGGTAAGTGCTTTCACAATACTGTGTACTCAATGTCACAAGAGACCAACTGAAGAAACAACCAACTCTGCAGGGAAGAGCTTGGCTTCGCAGAGGGCAGCTCACGATGGAGTTTTTGTTGTTGTTGTTGTTGTTTTGCGGTACACGGGCCTCTCACCGTTGTGGCCTCTCCCGTTGTGGAGCACAGGCTCCGGACGTGCAGGCTCAGCGGCCATGGCTCACGGGCCCAGCCGCTCCACGGCATGTGAGATCTTCCCGGACCGGGGCACGAACCCGCGTCCCCTGCATTGGCAGGCGGACTCTCAACCACTGCGCCACCAGGGAAGCCCTGGAGTTGGTTTTTTAAGTGACTTGGAATTTACCTGGCAGGGTATTCCAGGGAGAGGGAGCGAGAACGGAGGAAAGAATGCCAGTAAGAGCACCGCACGCATGGCAGAGCTGGTGGGGAAGCTGGAACATAGCTAGGGCTTGCGCCTAAAAACTGTAACTTTTATATCAGGCTCTAGAGAATTTGGATTTTATGTTGTAGACAACAAGAACCTCAGTACATGTTTTTGTAAGAGAGTATGACCAGCAATATGCTCTTCAATTCTGTTAAATAAGCATTTATAGAGCGCCTACTACACTCACTCGCTGTGCTGGATAGCTTTATGGGTCACTCAAAGAAAACATATTCCAAGCCTTCAAGGGACCCCCAATAATTGTGGAGAGGAGCGATGGAGAGGGTGAGGAGAAACGAGCGCAAATAACTTAGATGCAAGGTTGTTCCACAGGGGACACAGGTCTACGGAGGCAGAGATTCCCAGCAGCCCCATGTGTCCCTGCCTGCTCAGACCTGACTTCGAGGCCCAACCATTTCCCATTTCCTTTCCTCGGTAATAGCCCCAGGATTCTCCCTCTTCCCTCCAGCAAAAGCGCTTTTATCAGCCCCCCAGAGAACTGTGGGGTTCAGGTCGGACTGCCAGCAAAGAGGGGATGCCCCAAAGCCACCCAGAATAAGCCTGACAGCTCCGTGCCCTGCCTGGCCTCCATGCCCAGCCCAGGGCTGTGACTTGAGGCTGGGACTCTAGGTGTTCGGTTTAGATAAAGACTATAATTAGCTGCCCCAAACACCCGTGAATGTGAGAGGGGGAGGGGGAGACCTGAACGTGAATAGCTGTTTCTGGAGTTGTTTATTTCTGGCTCTCCTTCTTGCCTGGAGTCTGTGTGTTCAGCTAAATCCTTCTGTTTGCCTATGCAAAGGAACCCACTAGGTGGGCCTGAATTGGACTGGGAAACTCAATCAGGGTCTTCCTGTGTCTCCCCCCTCCTCCCCCTTCTCATCCCAGCCTGCACACCTCGCTGTCCCTACATGCACGCACCTCTGAGCAGAGCCAGGGAGCTGGCAGGCCCCCTTCGGATCATAACCGAAAGTCTTGGCCTGTCACAACTCACCTGTGACCACAGGCAGCCAGGGGCCGGGGATCCAGGGCCCACTTCCTCAAATCCACCCTGCCCACGGACCCCCCAAGAGCGTGTCCCCAACAGAAGCCTGCAGAGCTGGCCAGGCAAGGCCGAGACTGCTGCACAGACCTTGTGCGTGTAGTGCATGGGTTATAGCAAGACAGCTTGTCCTCCCTTTCTGTATTCTCTCTCCTTTTCTTTCTTTTCTCTTCTTGCTCTCTTTTTGACTGAGTTGCCTCAGGGCTGGTGGTTTCAAAACTAGCAGCTGCAAACTTATGAAGGAAAAAACCCAAACCACAAAAACCCGTCTTGTGAAAACTGTGTGCCAGTCTAAAAGCGGCAGGCCGTGCGGGAGGAGAGGCTGCTCACGTGTCAGGAGCACAGAGCGTGAGGGTCACGGCTGGGTCTTCACAGTGGCAGGAACTGTAATGTGTCCAGGGCCCGGGGGAGTCAGGGGCAAGGCAGGAGAGGCCTCTGGAGGAGGGCAGAGTCGTAACCGGCCAGGGAGGCTCTCAAGAATGGCTGGCTGCATCGGATGAGCTGTCTGAAACAGTCTGGCTTCCCAAATGCAAATCAGACCAGCTGTCACCACCACGTTACTGGCATCTTCCGCCAGGAGACCTGAGGCCCGGCTTCTACCCTAAGTCCACTCAGAAGCTTTTGAAGCGCCTGTACGTGTGTCCTAAGGCCTGTCTCAGTCCCATCGTCCCCAGCTAACACCCACTCACACTCACCTATGTGTTCACACCTTTTGGAACACCCTGATTAAACAGAAAGGTACCTCCCCAAACCCAGCCCAAACTCCTACCCTAGTTGCTGGTTTCAACCTACCACTCAAGGTAAAGGTGTAGGAAGGACCCGACAGGAAATCCTAAGACCGTTTCCGAGAGAATCAAGTCCTTTTCGGGCCCAAGATTGGAAAGAGAAGTCCTCAGAAGTTTCACTGAATGTTTAGGCTGGACAGGGGAGCTCCTGAGTGACATTGACTGACCTGGGCTACTTCTTCTGACCTCCCTCCCAAACGCCACACCAGTATCATCTTTGGCCAGAATGAAGGGGGTGCTCGCATCCTTTGGCCAGATCACTGGGAGATGTGCTACGGACAGCAAGAGCAGGCCATCCGTAGACCCACACACAGAGACCACCGAGGCCAACCCCGAGAGGCCCCCGTGGACCACACTCATTGCCAGGCCCTGTGGGAAAAGACAAAAGACAGGGGGCAAAGCACAGCTCAGTGCAGAAGAGCCCGGTGGACTGCAGCTGTAAAACAAGGCCAAAGAAATCTAGGCTAAGTGTATCAGTATTTGAGGAGAAGCGAAGTTCGTGAAGTGATCAACGCTGGGTGGGGTTAATGACAGAAGGCTTCAAGGAGGAAGTAAGTTCTGAGTAGAGGTTGAAGGAGGGGAGGGACAACGGCCCGGGTAGAGGAGGGAGAAGAGGAAGTGTGTCCTGTGGGGGGAGGGGGCTGGTTTGGGAAGGGCGAACGCTGCTTGCCTGGTGGCCCTGGGAGCTGGGCCACGCTTGGTGGTTCCACCTAGAGTTAGTATCATTTGCGTATATTTTCAGGGCAGGAAGAACGATTTATTGACAATAGCCCTGCTATGTAGTGGCAAGAACGTAGACTTTGGAAGGAGCACATTTTAGCATCAGCCGTCTGGGTTCACATCTTAGCTCTGCCACTGGTAAGCCGAGGAACCTCGCAAGCCTCACCTTCCCGAACTATAAAATGAGGGGATTACTTCATACGGCTACGGTGAGAATGAGATGCAGTGAAATAACTTACGCAAAGTGCTTGGTCCTGTACCTGGCAAAGAGCAGCTCTTAAATCAATAGTGACCCGTCGTGTCGATTGTAAAGCTTACAGATTAGAAAGGCAGCCACAGAAAACTGCTTGAAGTCCCCAAGGGAGAGAGTGTAAGCAATTGGACTCACGCTCATCTCAGCAGGTCAGCCCTGTGTCAGCCTTTCGGTGGGATTAAGTTAGCCAAGGTTTGAGTCAATCTGAGTGCTGGGTCCACAGCAGTGAGTGTGAACAGGGCCGACACATCAGCTTCAAACGCTGGCCTGTTGCAGCCAGAGGCCCCGGGGCAAGGGTTCAAGTCCCGTCTGATGGAGAAGCAGGCGCACGCACCCACGTGTGCTGATAAATGTTTAACAACCAGCTCTCCAGGGTGTGTAACCTGTTTCCATGGTGTCAACACTCCCACCGTGGCCGCCTTCAAGCTGCCAGCAGTGACACTGAACCTGGGGCTGGGAAGAGACACGCGCGGTGAGGTCTCCCGATGGGAACCCGCTCCAGCATCCATGCCTCCTGCGTCCCCATCCAGGTGCTGGGAAGGGTGCCCGTCCCCTGGGCCGGCCTGGTTTTGCTTCTTGTTTGTTAAGCAGAGGGTGAGGCGTTGAAGGGGGAGAGTGGTATCCCTGCCGTCTCCTCTGTCCTCCACTGGGTAGAAGTAAAGTTTCCCTCCCAGGACCAACTTCCCCTCAGGCCACTTCCATCCTGACTAGCAAGTTCGTTTTCCTCACAAGCTAAAACAGAACAAAACAAAACAAGTGCTCTCTCCAGGAGGCCTTCAGCTCTGCTTTAAGAGGGGTCAGCAGGTGCAGGCCCCAGAGTCACCACCCTTGTTCTGGGAGCTAATGTCCCCCCTGCTTCGCGCTCCCTGAGCTGCAGTGGCCACTCAGGGAGCTGATGAGGCTTCATGTCCTTTGCGGAGTGGCCGCAGCGTCTGACCTCGTCCTCTGTGAATTGTCCGGCGGCAGCCGGCACAGGTTCCCGGGACGCCAGAGGTGGAAGTGGCTTAGGGATGGTATGTGTGCCTACCTGCTGCCAGGCGAGGGGATGGACGGGGTCAACGCCCTCAGCTGGGGCAGGTCTACACCCAGACCTCCCTTTCTTGCCCGTGTTTTCCTCAACCATTTCTTCCTTCATTCCTGTGGCCCCTGCAGGTGTGAACTCCCTCGGGGAAGCCTCCTCTTTCTTGTGTGTTCCCCGCAGGCACCCAGCACAGCCCTGGACAGACTCGTGGACTAGCTGATGAGCAGATCTGCTTCTGTTTGCAGTAAAGGAAGTGATAGGAGTGGTGGGAAAAGGAGCAGAATCGGGGCAGACCCCCCAGCAAATTCCGTCTTGGGATTCCTTCCTTCAGTTACCGGAAGTATCTTGTTTCCACTCCCCGTATACCCCAGCGGGCATCACCAACTTTACCTGAATACCTGGTGTGCCTGCTTCACCTACACCATGCTGAGGGATGCAATAAACCATGTAAGACTAACCACAGTCCATTAGCACCCTAGCTGGGGGGTGGGCTGAGGGAAAAACCTACGACTCCTCGAACCTGTACTCCAACCACCGGAGCCACGCCTTCTGCCTGGGGTTCTCTTATTCCTCGTTGGGCTCCACGGTGACGGCAGAGCTACCGGTGCCTGTCTCGGTCCACGAGGAGGTGGCTGGGCTCCTGTGTGAATCCTAAGGTGCTAGAGATGGGCAGCCTCGTCGTGTCATGCAGGGAGCATCTGCCTTGCACTGGCATCTCACTCCGTGACCCGGTGTGGATAAGGACACGAAGGACGCTCGGCCAGGCTTTGCCAAGAGACCTTGTTGGGCTCCGTGTTTAAAAGAAAAGAGGTGGGGGGGGGGGTTAATAGAGCGACAGGAAGTGAGCTTATTATATTTATAAACAATGAGCCCATGTTCGCATTTCAGGTGTCCTGATTCATCTCGCAGGTGGGTGGGAGGAACCGCTGGCAACCTTTCACTCAGGGGTCCGGGTTTTGGAACAGGATTTCCTCTGCAAGTTGTCAAAGATCAGATAAAAGTCTTAATCTCAGGCACACACAGCCATAGGCCTTGGCCCCTGCCACCGTGTGCTTGACTTTCAGTCATGAGACTGAACAATGGTTCAGGACTCAGGACGATTAAAGAGGTGGGAAAAGAACTGGGGGAGGCTTGGGGGATCTGGGGCTTTCCATGAGAGATGCAGGCCCACTAAGTAGGAACCCCGGCTGCATCCAGCTCAGGTCTTTTACTCACTTTGCCTCCATGCACCGAGGAGAAAGCATGCAAAGGAGACACACATACCTCCCACCATTTTTTAAAGGATGGAAACGAGAGGCATTCACTTCTGCTTCTTGAGCTGGCTTCTTTTGAACCTGCTTGGAAAGCACGTCCCAGCGTCGGCTGGGGGACTGTGAGATGGGGAAAACTTGTAAACTGTTCTCTAGAATCCTTGTGCTAAAGGGATGCCTAGTTTTTCAAAATGCATCTGTAACTTCAACGTCTTTTCAGAGTAGAAAGAACCAAGACTTTCAGGAACCCCCTTTACTGAGTGGCACTCTGCTAGGGAGAGCTCTGCGATGCTATACTGAACCACACCTGTCCTCCCAAGCTGTTCTCGTCTCCCAACACAGAGTTTATCTGTGTTGGCTGAGCCAACTGACTCAGAGCAAGAAGTTGTGGGTCCTAGAAACGTTGAAGAACTTGAAATCAGGGTCTGTACGCTGCAGTATTCCTCCCGCTCTGAAGTCCCATTTTGATTTCTGTTCTCACCGCCTCCATTCTGCCTGCCGTGTATGTCTTTGGTTGTATGGGTCCCATGCTGAAAACTTCACCCATCCTCTCTCACCGCCTCGTGATCCCCATTTTACAGATGAAAACCTGGTCTCAGAGAGGTTTCCTAACTTGCCCAAGGTCCCCCGGTGCACATTTTAGACCAAAGCATTTCCATCCATGCTTCACGGGACCAGCGTTTCAATAGCTCCACTGTCCCAATACTCGTCCCGTGTTCATTCAGCGGGGAGAGGAACATGGTGAAGGGCGGACCTCTGCTGCTAAACCCATGGCCCAGCTCAAGAACGTGCATTTCAGTCCAGATGGTTGATAAATAAGCTGGTACTCCCAGGAAGCCACTTCCAGAGCGCTGAAGGGGGCTCTGCTCAGAGGACGGACCTGGGCTGAGAGGTCTTTCTCCCTCCCTTTGGCTGCTCTTGTGTGAGATCAGAGGGGACCCCCCAAGTCTTGACACCACGACTACCCTGTCAGCCCTGCCTCTGCTAGGATTCTGTGGACTAGACCAAGGCTGTGTGATGAACACACCACAAAGGGGTGTGCTTAGTTATTTGCCAGGAGGCTGTGATGGGGAGGAAACAAAGCCTAATTAGTGAGTTTCAATCTGTGGAATGAATGATTTTCCCAGATGGGCTGTGTTTAGAGGCTCCTGGAAATCCTGCATTTTTCCACTGCTGTTTCCCACCCTTTCTGAGCCTCAGCTGAATGGATCCGGAAATCCTCTGGAAAAGAAAATGCACGGGTCTGTTCACCTTGAAAATGAAGAAACCAAAAAGGCGAAATGCCCCTCTTCCTTCTCAGGTGGAGCAATTACTTTTACAAGCACCTAGGAGGCCCCGAGGAAAAGGCGAATGCCATGTCCTCTCCCGGTGAAAAAGCGCACAAGAATCTGTGCAAAACAGCACCTTTGGATAAACACAATGTGGCTATATATATACCGCGGCCGTTTCCTGTTGCTCTGCAGCTCGCACAGCAAAGGTGGGGTGAGGCCGTGGCCATAAGCCACACGGTGACATGTACATTAGCCGTGCCCTCTGCTTCCTGTACTGCTGACTGCCCGGGTGGACCAGCTCAGCACTGTTCAGAGCTGCCCAGCGGCAGGGAGCCCCCAAGACCTGACTTGGGGTGTCTATGGGTGTCTGCGAGGTGCACTCCCATCCTCCCCGTTACCGACTGCCTCACTGCAGATTGATGTCAATGCGAAAAACACCAAAAAGCCAGCAGCCAACATGCGTGTCTAACGGTCTGCTTGTGTAACTCCTGCACCACAGAAGGAGAGGTCAAGTAAGAAAGGGTGGTAACAGATGGAGCGGCCCCTGTTCTGTTAAAGGGGCAGCTTCAGTAAAAACGTCCTTAGTGAGGTTGTATTAAAAATCATTTGGCGAAACCCAAGGGTCACAGCCACGTGCTAGAAACCCACAATGCCAGGAACGGCAGCCATGATTGGACTCTCAGAGTGGCCTCTCAGCTTAGGATTCCAAATGCTTGAGTAGACATCTCACAGTGTCATTTTGGAGCTGCAGACAAGACTCCCCCTTTACTAAGCAGGGAAACGTAGGCACCAAAAATGCAGAGACCTGCCCCAAACCTAGAGCAAGTCAGGAGAAGGGACCGGCAAAGGATTCACCAGGACCCACCGTTCTCCATCTCCTAAGCGAGCGATTGCCACCTCACTCCTGGGCACTGCCCCCCTCCCCATGCAGGAGGTCTGGGGTGGAACCTGGCATTTATTTAAAAGCTTTTCAGGAAGTTTTGTTGTGCAGACAGAATCACTGTAGCTCTCAATCACTTCGCCTGACATGTTCTCCATGAATTGCTAAATTAAAACGCTGGAATTTACCAAGGCAACAAGTAAATACTGAATGCTTACTGTCTGCCGGGCTTGGTGCTAAGTCCTGGGTGCAGGAGTAAACAGACTAGACCGGTGATTCTGCCTTCAAAGAGTTCTGTGTAGTGGGGGGGGAGACATTAATCCCACTTTTGCACAAATGAGTATTAAATTCTAAATGTGGTTCCTGTGATGACAGAAGGGTAGAGAGAAATAACTCAAGGCTGGATGTAAGTTCGTCTGAGGAGTCACAGCAAGGCCCTCTGAAGATAGGATATTTACATGTAAATGACAAAGAAGGACCATGGAAGGAAGGACCATGCATCACTGCTTTTTCAACACAAAACCAAAGCAAGTTATGATTCTAAGAAGCAACTACTTACCAAAAAAAGAGAAATGATTGCTCTCTCTCTTTTTTTTATAACTAGTTCATCTCAATTTTTTCCTATTTATTTATTTTAAGTATCTATTTTGGCTGCGTTGGGTCTTCATTGCTGTGCGTGGGGTTTCTCTAGTTGCAGCTAGTTCGTTGTGGTGCGCGGGCTTCTCATTGCCGTGGCTTCTCCCGTTGCAGAGCACGGGCTCTAGAGCACAGGCTCATCAGTTGTGGCGTACGGGCACAGTTGCTCCACGGCATGTGGGATTCCCCCAGACCAGGGCCCGAACCCGTGTCCCCCACATCGGCAGGCAGATTCCCAACCACTGCGCCACCAGGGAAGCCCGAAATGATTGCTCTCTTCAGTTCAAGTGCATTTGTCTTTACCGAGGGAACCATGCCTCCTTCTCCCAATAGTGGAGGTGGTTTATGGCCGGAAAAGAGGGGAAAAATGAGACGCAAGGAGGTAGGGTCCGCCGATGACTTGTGATAAAAGTCCTATTAGGGCACCTCATTGTTGGGAGGGAGGGAGTGAGTCTGCGAGATGTTCACAGGTGCTTTATGCAAACAGGATTCTGTGTTCAAATTAGTGTGGGAAGTACTGGCTTATACACACATACAGAAGCCTAGGTCTCAGGACTTATCAGAACCTTACCTGTGTTTCAGGACTTATCAGAACCTTGCGCACGCTGATATAGATCATGAATCTCTAAGGGAAGGAGAGGGGCAATACCTTCTGCAGTGTTTTCCAAAAATACGTGATGGTGAACATTTTTTTTCAATGAGCACCTAACCTAAATTTGATTCTGCCTGAGACCCACTTGGGCAGAATAATAAATGCTGATAAATAAAGGCTGATTCACTCCATCTAGAACGGTCCCGGCAAGCTTCCTTTTTAATCAACACCTCAAGTGATTTTGAGGCAGCAAATCCAGGAACCACACTTGGAGAAAAACTAATAGGACTAGAATTCCGAGGGGTGTCTCAGCAGCTCGGCTTACTTCCGTGACCAGCCTTCCTGGCTCCCCGTACTCCTTTAAATCTGGTTTATGCTGGGTGAACACAGCTACGTTATTGGGCCAGGACAGACTTTTTTTAAAGTAATAATAATAAGCAAAATAAGTCAGAGACAGCAAATTTGCCCTTGGTCTAGAATCTGTTGGGTGTCACACGTGGAGCTACAAAGAACACCTTTGTCATTTGGACTCGGTTGGCAGGAACACGTGTGCGGTATACAACGTGTGGTATACGTACGATGCTGCGCCTCGAAAATTCCTGAAGCCGTGCAAATACGGGGGTCCAGCAAAATTGTTTCTGCAGGATGCGCCGGCCTGTCTTTGTATAATTAGCCCTGCTCTCTAGCCACCTCCCTTGCTTTCAGATGGAACAAAAGTGCTCAGAAAGACACTTCTTGATGCATTCATATGCAAAGAAGTTTGTGGTTTTATTTTCTCTCCCTCCTGTCCTGGCCAACAGAAGGAAAAAGGGTGGAGAAAGGGGCTCTTTGCGGGGGTGGTGGTGGTGGTGGTGGGGGTGGACTCTCCAGGCCCCTCCTAGCTGGGTTGCAATCAGCATCCCGAGGAGGGGGGACCGAGCACGTGACCGGACAGGGCTTGCTGCTAAGAGGCAAGGTTCAGATTACTCACCTGGGCCCCAGCAACCCCCCAGAGCTCCAAGGACTCCGCAGCTGCAGACAGAAAACACGGTCGGTGTCATTCCTAAGCCCAATTTGCCAGAGATTTGAGTTGGTTAAAAGAGAGACCGGAGGTGGGAAGAGGAGACACAGAAAGAAAAATGTGAGGAAAAATAGTGTTTTCTTGCACATTCAACAGCCCTGCCTTGTCCTTTTCGGGACAGTCAGCCAAAAAATTTAGGGAAGGCTGTACTCGTGTGTTTGCCAGAGACCGAGATTTTTGTGCAAGGCAGGTCTAAAGATGAGTTTTGTGTAAGAACACATACATAGAACCTGGTTAAAAGTTCAGGGTGGTTGTGACCCAAACCATGGTGACAGAAGAAGTGAAGTACCTTTCCTCAAAGATAACTGCACATTGAATGTGTTTGTCTTTCTGACCCGCACGGTCTGCATCTTGCTGTGTTTTGCTTGGTTTGCACTAATGCTCTAGCTGGTGGTCATTTGCTCTTGGTGGCCAGTTTCGCTTCCTGGTTTTGAGAAAATGGCAGTGAGGCCTGTCGCTTGGGCATACTGTGTCACTGCAGGAAGTGTGCAGTTTTAAAATGTCAAAGCCAGCAGCCTCCTGTCCGGTGCATGCCATCCATCAGCAAGTGTCTCTGGACCCCCGAGGAGCCCACTGCCAGTTAAAACGGTAACTGAGAGATAAAGATCTCGCCTCAAGACTGCCTACCATCTAACCAAGGGCGCGAGATCAAAAGGGAAGGAAAAATGGCATTAACAGAAAAATAATAAATGTACTCATTGCTACAGTGTTTTGGGGCACAGCATGCGTCAGAGAAAGGGTGGCCCCATGGGAAGGGCTGGGTTCCTGGGGTTCAGAAGGTGGGCTCACATTCTTCTCTGACCAGAAATGAGGTCTCAGTCTTTCTGTACCTTCCTTTCTTCATCAGCAAAATGGGGGAGGGGAATAATACTACCTACTTCTTTAGTTTATTATGGTGATTAAATACGATTATAGGTGTGGGAAGGCTTCTATTCGGATAAATGCGTTACACTATAAAATAGTCTAAAAGTTTAGTTATTATTAATGCTATAGTAACAGCATGGAGGGAAATCAGTCTAGAAGATGCATCTTCTGCTATTTCCACTAAAAAGAGAGAGAGGCAGAGACTGAGCTGAGTACAGGAATTAAACCAGCCCAGGACTGTGTTCTAGCCCCTCACTCTTTGCTTAATTCCTCTGTAATAACTTAAAGGTAATCATGGTTATCATTTGTATTGAAAGATTTAGGATGAACTTATCATGTCTAAGATTTGGAGAAATCCAAGAAGATAACATACTTCCTAAGACACCATTTGGTTTTAATTTTCAGGGAGCTGACCTTCAATTTAGTAGAACTTTGTGACCGTGTAGTTGGTGTAATTCCTTAAGAGATCAGTTTGATGATCAAGAAATGATCATAGTGGTTATCAGTATTATTAGGTGTCTAGATAAGGGAGGCGAATATAAGGTAACTTTATGACATCTGTGTGATTATGATTTCCTAGGTAGCTAGATGAACCAGGAGTCTGAATTTGGCTGTAGTTGGAGAATAAATTGTGAAATGTTAATGAATTTCATAGGCCTTCCCAAGCCTTCACCACCCTTATGTGCTGGACCCCCTTGGAAATTCATCTGATTCCCACAAGCAGAAAATAGGATTAAGAATAAGATTTTTTTTTTTAATTTTCCTTCAAGGATCTCATGTGCTGGTCTGAGGAATTATTTAATTCCACTTTAACGGGAAGACAGAGGCCAGTTGAAACAAGCAGCTAGAATTGGGGACGGGTTGATCCTGAAGATTCCTAACACTAAAACTTGCATCTGGTATCAGAGGCCAAATCTGTTCCTTGGGCATCACCAAGGAGGCCATCTATCTGCTTGAGCACTGAGACTTTCCTATTTCAATCGTTCACCCAACCCCACTAAACAGGAAGTGCAAGCTGCTCGAGCTGAACAAGCAACCGCCCCCCAGGGCCCCCCTCCCACCCCACCCAGCATAAGTACATTGTTCTTTGCTTTCCATTCATTATGATGAGCTGTGTACATTCATTTCATAGATGCAAGGCAATCAGAAGTTGTTAGAAACAGAAGACCTGGTGATAATTCTTATCCTCAGGAATTTTACTCTCAGGAGACTTCCAACAAAAGGAGTCATACGAATTGATAAACTACAGCTTTTGATGGTGATATTAGCAATTCTTAGATATTACGAATTCTTGGGCTATGTACTTGTAGCAGGCGCGTCAGATCTAAGATTCCGATTGTTGGCTTGATACCCTGAATCGGTTTGTCACTTGACCAACTGTGGAGAGGCGAGAACCTGGAGAGAGTTCCTGAGACACACTCATTTCAGACACTCCCGAAACGTGCCAGGTACAGATAAAAATCTCCACTCAAGCTGTGTCATCTAAAAACAGAAGCCTATGGCTAATAGGACACCGATAAAGTGTGTTGTTTAATGGCTTTCCAGGGCAAATGTCCAGTAAATACTGTACGATCAGAAGAAAACTAGAAAGAATGGTTATTTTTTTGATTCTAGAAGAGATAGATGACTGCCACTTTGTCTATGTGCGTTCTGTCTGCTGTAATACTATTTGCATACGTTAAATATTTATAGCTCAATTTTTAGTAGTTTCAAAATACATTGTAATTTGTGGGTATCTGTGTGTGTGTGTGCGCGCGCGCGAGCGCAGGTGTGGGGAGGGCAGTGAAAAAGATTAAGGCCTCTTGTCGTTGGTGGGAGAGTCTGACTCAGCACGCTAGACCAGTCCAGCCCAGTTTCCAAAGGATGATACTAACCAGATGAGTCTCCCTCCCCAAACTCCAAGCAAACGTATTCTAAAGGATCAGTGTACGTAAAAGAATATGGGTGTCTGAGTTCTAGAGGCATATTTCTGCAGTAGATTTAACTCTTATAATGACAGGGACTTCTGAAAACCCTTAACTGAACTTGTTGAATCCAGCCAGCTACGCAGTGATGATGGTGTGGGCTCTCGGTGGGAGCAGGAGATAGAGACCAAGGGAAGGAAAGGACCTGGGGCCAGCATAGCTCCATCCCCACATCTGTAGAGGGGAGGGGAGCCTCTCTGACCACCTCCCAGCATTATCTTCCGGTCTGTCTTCAACTGGGAGCTGAAAAACTAGACTAGGAAGCACAAAGTCAGGTATTCATGAGTGAGACTGGTAGGACGGACACAAATGGGGCACATTTGCATCTCTCCAGACGGCCTCCACCGTACCTGCACACTGGCCTCTCTGCAACACTGGGCTTCTCTCCAGGTTCAGCAATCTTGACCCAGTCCTAAGTGGGGATCTCATCCAGCCCCACCCCCTCCACCTACTCTCCAAACCATGAATTCAGCCATGAACAAGATGTTCCTTTTTCTACCCTTCTTTTCAATTTGATTTTTAATTAAATAAATAACACGAATACATTCCTGTAAAAAAAAAAAAAAATCAACTAAGGGCAGAGCCCCCTGAGTCTGGGGTGAGACCACACCCCAGTCTCACTTCCCATCCTAGAAGTGGCCATGAGGGTTTATTGAGGGGCCTAAGACACATTGTACAAACGGTATATCACTTTTTCCCTTAGGAAACTTTCTTTTTGGCTGAGTTCCAGTTACTCTTGCTGTAATGTGACTTGTGAGGTTTTTGTGGAGTTTACTTTCTATCCAACTGCAGATGGTCAATAGTACCTATAATACTGAGGCTTGGCAGTCAGGTGCAGAATTGCTTAATTAAAGCTTGTGTGGAAATAACTCGTTATCTTTACGGATATAAATAGCCATCTGTGGTTCCTTGAGCTAATCGTCACCCTAGAACTTGGGAGCTGGGAGGGATAGCCAGGTTCTACCACTGAGCTTTCCGTCTTAGTCTTGGCAAATCTTGTCAACATTTTACCCTAGTATTGCCTTTGTGGTTGCATAATTTTTAAGAGAATGTGCTCATGGGGAGAAAACGCTCTCCGTGCTATCCTCACTCTCCCCCACCCTTCTGCATTAGGTACCATCTTGTCCCACTCTTTCATTTTACGAAGGAGAAGTGGAAAATCAGAGAAGCAACCTTTGCTTAGGACCCCAAATCAGGCATCACCAATACCTTGAAACCTAGGACAGCCAAGGCTCCGCCCTTTTTGCATTACTCAAGTGCTGCAAAGCTCAGAGCTCCCCTCCACCCTGGTTCATCCACCGCCACCCAAGCTTTCCAGATCCTTCCAGATGCCTTGCCCAGGCTCAAGGCCATTCTGATTTCTGAGTATCTTCTAGCTACTGAGCCACTGCATGGGATAGAATGAACAGAACCCAGCTTTATAGCCAGAAAAATCTGGGCTTTCCTTCTGCCACCCCACTTCATGCTGTGTGGCATTGGATAAGTCATACCGCCAAGCCCAGGCTCACTTTCTTCCCTTGTAAACCATCTGTCCTCCTTAGAGGGTTGTCATGAGGGCCAGATAACACAACGCCTGTAAAAGCACTTGGGAAAAGAAAATGTTGGAGATAGATAATCATTGTTATCAACGTTTGACTCATCCTCTTATGTACAGGACTGAAAATATTTCTTCCATTGATGTCAGAACAAAAACGTTGAACAAAGCAAAGACCCAGGGCTGCATTTCTGCTCTGGAGTCCCCTGTGTTACAGCATCCGTGTTGGGCTTTCCAGTGTGTAGACTGAAACCAAACCAAACAAAACAAAAAAGAAGAAGAAAAAGCAGCAGCAAATACTGCTTGGTTTTGCATTTTCCCTTCTGTTTTCTGATTAGAGTCTCTACGGCCTGTGAGTGCAGAGAGAACCTCAAAAGATTGTGCTCTCTGCGGATAAGCACCCAACCCGATGTTTATCAGCACTTATCTCCTGCAAACTCACTCTCTGGAGGCTTCAAAGACGGGGGAGATCTCTCAGCCTCGTTCTGAGGAGGGGCAGGCCCCTGCAGGGCTTCGGCTGCAGGTGTGGTCCCAGAGCCCTTGCTCCATCTTTCGGAACACGGCGCTTTTGTTCCTCCTCGTGCAAAAGAAGGAAGCAGAAGGTTTACCCCATGTTCAGGGATGGGTACTGGGGTAGAGGGAGCTGTGGAAGGAAAGGAATATTTTGAAACAAGCTCTGAAAGGCTGAAAAAGTAGGTGAAGCTGGGGAGGGGAAAGCAGACTAGCCCCCCCACCTTCCCTCCATCCCACCCGCCCACCCAGTCCTTAATCTGCCGAACAACCCATCGCACCTTCCAAAGGTGTTTGAACTCCCTTCATTTGCTCCCAGCTCACCTTCCCACACCTCCTCGGGGGCACCCACAGCTCGCAATGCAGAGCCGTCGTCAGCCCAGTGGGACCCTGGGAGGGAGGGAGGGAGGGAATGGGGTGGGGGGAGGGGGGGAGCCAGCGTTTTATTAGGCTGTTGAATTTGATTTATTAGGGGGGAAAAAAATCCTTCGCTCGCTTGCCACACAGGTTATTCTCAAAGTGAAAACTCTATTTTACTTTGAAAAAAAAAAATGGTGAAACTGCCTACAGTTATGAATGGAGCTCTTTGTTACCTTCCAGATCGACAAGACAGACTGTTTGGTTCATGTCTGTGAACTAGCAAAGAAGTGCGGGGGCCTGGGAGACAGATGTGGCCTTAATTGCATGGAAATATTAGAAGATCTTTAAGCCGTTTTGACAGGATTTTCCTCCTGCCGCAAGAGCAAAGGGCCACGTCTGAGCTGCATCAGGTCTGGCCAGACCCTCTGGCTACGCCTCGTGTCCCCACGTGTGCGGGACACATGGTCTTGATTCACGTGCTCTGGTGTTAGAGGGAAATAGAGGCCTCCTGGCCGTCAACTTCTATGTATGGCTGTGCTCCATGAGTGCAGAGAGTAATCTCCCAAGAAACCCTCTGACCCAAAGTGGGAAGGGCAGCTGTATATTGAAATAACTACTCGGGATATGTGTACACACGTGTACAGGGAGGGTGGTGGTCAGATGGTCTCTATCGGAAAGGTGTGCTCGGAAAGCTCTCGAGGGACCCACACGGGGTCTGAAAGAGTAAATGTGCGATCACAGCAAATAACGGTACCTAAAGACAGCATCTTTCCTATCCTTTCCCCTTGGCGCTTACATTTGGTGTTTATAGAAGGACTGGCCCATTGGGAGTCCTGACATTAAGCCAGAGAAATCCTTGAACACTGTTGGGCTGTCAAAGACCAAGACCCCATGAATGTGGTCAACTTGATTTCCTGTCAGCCGGCCTGACCATGGGCCCACCATGCTCTTACCCCCTCCTCTTCCCCTAATCGTCCCAGTTAGTTTTCTGTGTGCTTAGAGGATGCATTTAAAAAAAAAGTGCCTCTATTAAAAACAATTAAGAGGATTTATCTGCAGGGAGGGAAGGGGAAACCCCTCTAAAACTGTAGCGGTCTCTTTGGAATATAAGAGTGAATATTTCAGATTAACTCTTTCTCAATGAGCTCAGACCATCAAATGTTGACAGGTGGGACCTGGAGGGGGTCCGTGCCGTAGGGGCCTCCCTTCAGAGGCTTAGGTGAGCTGAGGCATCCTAATGGTCGGGTCACCTCTCAGAGGTGAGTTGGGGTAGAGTGTGGTTTGGTCGCTTAGTTGATGTTGGGCCACGGCCTGGGAAGGATGGGGACAGGGTGGCCAGAAAGGAAGGGAGAGAAGGTGCAGCGGCAAAGATCCTGTTTGCATGCAAACGTTGATGTTATGGGAAGAAGGGTTTCCAGGCAGAGCTGGCACCCAGAGCCCTGGGCTGCGCCCTTCAGAGTTGCCGGTTTCCTAAGGGCTAAGCCTTCCAGAAGCACCCGTGATGTGTCACGGGGCCAAGAGTGCAAAGGCTGAAGCTCTGGTTTAAAGCACAGTCGCCACGCACTGGGACTTGGGCTCTGGGGCTGAGTAGCCTGCCAGGGTGCAGGGAGTCTTACTGTGGGGTCCTCCCACCGTGCCTCCAGATCGCTCAACATCCGGGTGTTGTTTGAAGGCCCTGCAGTGAGAGCCACAACCTTTTTCTAAAGGGAGAAGGTGTCCTTCCAAATCCCTTAGGAAGAAGCCTCCGGAGGTCGGGGCGCTGTGTCTAGGCCCCCTTCTCCCTGCTCTGTGCTCTTTAGATGCGGGATGCAATGTTTCCGTGAGGTCCCAGCTGAATGTTTGTGACCAGGAAAGTCCCTGCCGTACATTTATTGACAGGCAATAGAGTGTTAACACCCTCCCCTCCCCTCATTCCTGCTCAGTTCACTGCTCTCCCCTCCTCTGAAATCCCCCTGCCTTGGCAGTTGTCTTCTGTCTACTTCACGCCCTGCCTCTTTCTCGGGACGCACTGCTCAGCTGCTTTATCGCTTTCGGAGATGCTACACCAGGGTATCTGGGAAAGCCATCGGCCCGGATTGTTGCATGAGCTCACGGTAGCATTAAAAGGCAGCACCTTACACTTTCCAGAGTTCTTTTGCAGACCTCGCTCTTCTTTAATTTGGTCCTCACAACATACCGTAATTCCTACCGTATTTAATTCAGGATGTTCCCCCATCTCCCTCTCCCAGCATCACCTCCCCCCGCCCTGGGCACAGTCGTGATTGCACAGCAGACTTGGAGAGGCTGCTCACTTCTCAGGGGACCCTCTATTCACAAAATCACTTACAGGCATTTACTTCACTACGCAGACACAGCCAGATCAGCAGGAGGGAAAGTTTCTACAAATCTCCTAATTCCATTGCAATCAACAAATGCTATTAAAACTCTCTGATGTCATTTTCCACAGACACATTCTTGACTTTTTATCACAGTGCCTGGAACAAGGCACATGTCCAACCAATATGAATGAATGCCTCAGAGAAGGAATGCTTTTTGTGACAAATATGTTTCACGATCCCATAATGAGACAGGACGTGTTCAAGAAATATCCAAAGTGACCGTCACACATTTTGAGTAGTACGTAGACCGGCCACCAAGCACGAGTGTCTAGAGCCCATGCTGGTTAACGTGGCAATCCCTAGCAAATGTGGCTATTTCAATTTAAATTAACTAAAATTTAAAAATTCAGCTCCTCAGTCACACGGCCCACATTTCAGATGCTTGTAGCCACCAGGACTAGTGCCTTCTGCGTTGCACAGTGCAGACTGGAGAATGGTTCCTGTCGAAGAAAGTTCTACTGGATAGCGCTGGTCTGAAGGACCAAATTCAAGAGTTTAGTTTCTTTCTATGTAAAGGGATCATAGGTTTATGTAAACAGTTTTTGTGTCTTAATTCCGAGTTTATCACAAGACTGAGGTTGAAGAGGATACAAACCCTCGTTCCTCCTTTCCACAATCTCTAACACTTTTTCAAGTCGTTCAGGATGGGAGACCTGAAACCTTTCTTGGTTTGGGATTAGAGAGAGCAAGGTGACGACGGGTTCCAAGAAGCACGGGGTTGGGAAGGTTGACACTGTTGGCTGTGGCCTTCTCGTGAAAATCACCAAGGCCTACAGAACGTGGGAGATCCCAACCGTGAAGAAACCCAAGCAGAAGTAGCAGCATGAGAGTTGACAGTCATCGACTGTCAGTGGATCCTGAAGTAAAGGGAACCAAGCAGGGAAAGGAGCTGAGGTTTTCTGATGAGGTTTTGGACACCTCCTCATGGCTTTCCCACCTAGGAGAGCGGTTTCCCATTTCCCATAAGTTTTTGGAACGTCAAGGATTAAGCCTTACTGCCATCATGACTCCTGTCCTTGGGACAGACAGACAGGCGTGGCTTCTACGCGGCAAGGCCGGTCCTTCCAGAAGCTTCCAAGAGTCAAACACTAAGTACGCTTTATAGAGAAAGTAACCAAATCAGTCCCAAGTCCCTAGGAACTGTCAGGGGGCTTCAGCTGGGTTTTCTGCTCAACCAGCTTTACTGAGAGTGACAAAGAAAATACCTCCATGTAATCCCACTGAGATGTTTTCATTGGAAGCCCTTGGCAGGACTTGTTCACAAAATATCTGCTTTTCCTTATAGATGGATGCCGAGAGACAGGAGGCCCAATGCCAGAATGCCTAGGCTTGGCCCTCAAGTCAAACGAGTACGAAGGCCAACCCAGTGGGTGACTGCTTTGAGGGTGGCTGCCAACCGAGAGACCAGCTGTGTACCAGAGGCAGAGTCTGAGCTCCAAGAGGAGCGATGCCTGGCTTCTTGTGTGGAGACCAGGCTGTCCTCGTTTCCCCTTACCTCTTCCCTGGAAGGGGGAGGGCAAGGAGCTGAGGCACACTGCGATCTCTGAGTTACCATAGATGGGGCAGCCCCATAGCGCATCAGACAAACCAGGATAATTCTGAGAGTGAAAGGAGGCATTATTAAGCATTTTCCGGCACAAAAGGCATCAGTTGGGACCATCGCAGGCAAATGAGGCTATAGGATCGATCTGCTAATCGATGATAGGACTGAAGCACTGGCTCAGAACTGGCTCTCGCCTAGTTCGGTCTTTCGTGTTTTGGTAAAGAAATAGGCCCGGAGAAATGAAGTGCTTTTCCTATCTTAAAACCTGTGGATTAGAATAAGAAGGTTAAGCTTAAGGAGTGCTTTACTGTGTGACAGGCATGAGTTAGCATGCTAATATCATCATCGCTATTTTACCAAAAAGGAAACTGTGGCACAGAGAGATGAAAGAATTTGCCTAAAGTCACAGAACTAACAAGAGGTACCAGAGGCAACATCTCTAAGGGGCCAGCACTGCGCCGTTCAGAGCAAGGACACAGTGGGGAGCCCTTCGGCTCACCCCATCCTCACATTAGCCCTTTGCAGTAGGTTCTGTCATTGTGCCCATTTTAGGGATGAGGAAACCAAGGTATTCGTAAG
Organism: Pseudorca crassidens; assembly: GCF_039906515.1. NCBI lineage: Eukaryota > Metazoa > Chordata > Mammalia > Artiodactyla > Delphinidae > Pseudorca > Pseudorca crassidens. The sequence goes on from NC_090304.1 coordinate 104,387,899, forward strand.
TGTTAATAACGTCTGTGGAAAACCACAAAGAAAATCCATCCGTGCGGGATTTACTTTCTGGAGAGACAGAGCATCAACCTGTGAAAAACTACAGTATCCAGAAGGAGTTAAATACAAATAAAAGCAACGTGACACGGCAGTCTAGAATAAAGTGCTGAATCAGCGATGAGATGGAAAGTACTACAGACTTCAGCAGAGTGAGAGGTTACTGCGGTGAGCTGCAGGGTGGCAAAGCTTCCTGGAAGACGTGGTGGAACTCCAGGTGTTCTAGAAGGTCCCTTCCACCCACTTCAGGCTCTACTTCCTCCAGGAGGCCAACCCCCAAGGCCCTCACTCACTGCCCTCCCATCCCCCCCACATAAGTCCCCTACATAAGTCAACCTTCTCCCCAGATTGAGCACCTTGGGGCGCATTTGTCTTTGCATCCCCTGTACTGAATGCCTGACATGCAGAAGGTCCTCCATAAAGGTTTGGTGAAAAGCTGAGATTTAATGAGGCAGAGGGGATGAGGAAGGGTCTATGCAGGGATGTCTGGATAGAGCAAAGGGAGAAGAAAGCTGGTGTCCACATAGGTGTTTGCAGACACGCAAAGAGCAATCAGAAATCTGTATTATAGAGATGTCTACAGGCCAAGCGTGCTGGGGAGAAAGGGGTGGCAGGTCTTATATAACAAGGGGAGAAACTATTGAAAATAGGACATTAAGTCCATCAACAGAGGAACGGATAAAGAAGATGTGGTACATATACACAATGGAATATTGCTCAGCCATAAAAAGGAACGAAACTGTGCCATTTGCAGAGACGTGGATGGACCTAGAGACTGATACAGAGTGAAGTAACTCTGAAAGAGAAAAACAAGTAACGTATAGTATCACTTATATGTGGAATCTAGAAAAATGGTATAGGTGAACTTATTTGCAAAGCAGAAGTAGAGACACAGATGTAGAGAACAAATATATGGCTATCAAGGGGGGAAGGGGGCCGTGGGATGAATTGGGAGATTGGGATTGACATATACACACTACTGTGTATTATATAAAATAGATAACTAATGAGAACCTGCTGTACAGCACAGGGAACTCTACTCAGTGCTCTGTGGTGATCTAAATGGGAAGGAAATCCAAAAAAGAGGGAATATATGTGTCTGTATAGCTGATTCACTTTGCTGTACAGGAGAAACTAGCACAGCATTGTAAAGCAACTATACTCCAATAAAAATTAATTTAAAAAAATAGGACATTAAAATGCAAGAGAAGGAACAAGAAAGGGGGAAACGAACAGAAGGTACAAATGGAGTAGAGGAGCAGAGTACAGTAAACCCAGGAGGTGGGCAGAGACGGGACCAGGGTGGCTGAGCCGGCCCAGAAGACGGACCTCTGTGGGCACCTCCTCTGGTCACTCCCATCCTTGTGTTGCTGCAGCAATCTGGTAACCATATGCCCTGGGGCCACAGAAGAACTAAACACCCTGGCTAGAAGAGCTGTGAATTTCCAGATGTGAAAGTTGGAAATCCTGCACACTCAGGACTAGCTGGGCCTGAGGTCACCCAGCGTGGCTCTTTGGGCATGAATCACAGAAAGGAAACAGCTATTAAGCACTGGGAAATGGATTCGGGATCCTCTCTGCCCAACGCCCTGGAGAAAGTGAAGTCAAACGGAGTCACTCGTGCTGGGCCCCGGGTGTCCATAAAGGTGAAGTGGACTCTCCCTTCTCCCTGGCCAGGGCCAGCAGGGCTCACAGATATGGACACCCTGCTTCTTGAGGCTGGTTTTGCTTTTGCCCCCCTGCCAGGGTGCTCCCTGGGTGTAGCTGGAAGAATAGATCGAAGGGCCCCTACGTGCTTGTTTCCTGCCGGGCTTCCTGTGATTATGAGGGCACCCGTTGCCACGGAAACCATCACATGAGGAAATCAGCAGATAAGATCACAGCTTCTAGGAAAAGGACCTCGAGTGCTTTTTTGGTGGGGGGGTGCGGAGTAGTCGGTGGCTTCGTGTTTAAATTTGAACAAGAAACAGTCACTGGGTGCGGCGGCTTAAAAAAATGGACAAGCCTGGGTGCAAGGCTTAATGTCTCGTGGCCGAGAGTGAGCCGGAGGTCTGGCTGGCAGCAGAGGTGCTGGCGGGAGAGGGACGCTCTCGGTGTTTCCCATCATGCTCTGGGGTTCTTAGCTGTCAAAAAAATTTGTTGCACACCTGCTAGGTGCCAGGAACTGTGCAAGCTGCTGGATGCAGACAGTGACTAAGATTGACGTGGCCCCTTTCTTTGGGCTACTTCTAGCAGCAAAACTGGTCTTTGAGACAAAGGATGGGAAAGTTCCCAGGACCCGTGGCGTTGGAGAAGCACCCAAGGATACATGCCATCTACATTTCCTCCCTTCCCAGACGCTTGCAAAAGATGTCAGAAGGCGTCGTCAAGACTGGTAGACCAATGTCTGCCTCCCCTGGGGTAGCCCATCGTCTCAGACCTGAACTGCCTCTGCCCCCTTCTTCCCTTCATCACTCTCTTGTCACCACAGACCAGACTGAGCTCGCCTTGGTCCAGCTAGCAGGCCAGAGCCATAAAGGTCAAGCCCCAAGGGAAACTCTTAGAGCCCCCTACTCCCCAGTCTCAGGAACTGCATCCCATCCCCCGGCCCGGCCCATCAGCCCACGATGGGGGAAATTCAGACTCTGTGAGGACGCACTGCAGCCACTCCCCACCAGGATGCTTCTTCCAAGCTTTCGGCTCTCCGTGATCAGGGCAGTGAGGCCATTCATCATCGTCAAAGAGCATTAAACGTTCAGTAGAAGACGGTTAAAATTTGCCAGGAACCAAGAGGTTAGGGAGTTTGCCAAAGTTGCACAGCCAATAAAGCCCCGCGTTGACCCAGCTGGCAGCCTGTGCCTTTTGTTGGAACGGATTTTACAACGGCACCCAATGGAGTGAAGAGAGCGGAGAAGTGGTTTGCTTCCTTTGTACCCTTTGTCTTTGACCCCTCCTGCAGCAGACATGCTCAGGGACCCTCTGGGGGACAAGGCGGCTCCCAGCCCGTCTCATGCCACCACTTCCGCAATCGGAAAAGCAGGGCAAGGGAAACATTCTGATGTATAACCACTCACGTGGTGCCTCGGGGGCACCAGGGCACCAACGCCTGGTCTTGGAGCAGAGTCCCAGAGGACCCGCGGTGCCAATCTTCGACCCTTTAGTCATCATCATCCCGGGGCAGAGAAGGGCAGGAGGGGGCTCAGAGCAACAGCACTGAGCCACCAGTGTGGAAGCATCCTGTATTTTTAATGACTGGTACAGCCACTGCTGTGCAACCAGGCAGAATACAGTCCCAGTGCAAGGGACGAAATCCATTGGGAACTACGGCTGGTCCGGTGTCCAGGACGGCCGCCTTGCCCGCCTGCTTCTCCCCATGGCATCTGGGGGTGTGTTTTGATGGTTGACAGATCTCTCTTCATCATCACCCCTTTGCACCTGGCAGGGCTTTATTTAACCCTTCCAGCCAATCAGAACTGGCAGGAGAATACGGGCTTGATTTCACAGAAGAGAACATCTAAGCTTGCCAGTCACAGCGAGGCCGCACATCCCACCCTCTTGCCACCCTGTCCCTTGGGAACCTCGGGGTCCACCTCTGTGGTCAGGTCACTCCTTATTATTAGAGAGGGGCTTGGTCCCCGGAGTGTCAAATGTAACAGGTTATACACAACAGATCATGGCTGGCCTTTTCACACTCCCCATCGTCATTGAGGGAAAGCAGCTTGAAGAGTGGTCAGCCCCATTGTAAAGAAACAGAAAGGGCAACACACTGTAAACTGTTCCCTTCTTGGAGCTCAGACTAACCTTCTATCTGCCTTCCTGTTAGTATCCACATTCAGCACTTTTCTTCTTTTCAGCATTAAAGTCATTCTCTGTGGGAGGAGAATGTAACTTTGATCTTTAGAGATCCCTTTAAATGTGGTTAGGGTCAAAAAAGTGACTGTGAAAACTCAATGTCAACAGGCAAAGGTAAATACCCATGGGAGACGTGGAGAAGCATCTAATGGGAGACGGTGATTAACAGGGGCCTCCGGCTCTGGATTCTGTTACATGGCCATCTTTATGGAACACCAAGACCCTCTCCTCTGAACTCATTTAGGCTCATTCCCTTAATTTATTAAACTCCATTAAATAAAGTACTTTCATCTGCAAAGGATTCCCATTCCATCTTCTAGGGACTTGGCTGGCTGCCTTTCTCTTGGGCGGGCCACAGCAGAAGCCCCCTCCCCAGTCAGTGAAGATCTAAGCGACAAGCAGTGGGCATGGAGGCCTGGGGGCGGGGCGGGGATGAGGTTAGAAATTTCAATAAGCTGCTTTAGAAATCAGCCAAACACTGAGTTTCCAGGGCCGATTTGGCCGTGCGGCAGAGCCCAGGAAAGGATTAGACAGAGTTAGCAAACGGGGAACGGTTTGGGGGGAAGAGTATAAGCGTTGCAGTCAGGCTACGGGTTGGAGAGTCACTAGTTCAGGTTTCTTTACAGTAATAGGAGAGTCCTAACTCACATCCTAAAAGGCTAAATGAGGTGATGGTTGTGAAAGTTCCTTGAAAGCTTCATGTCATCACATTATACTTGTTCTGTTTGTTCTAATTTAAAAAGTGGTCCCTGCTTGTTGTTTGTTTTCTCACCGTTGTTTGTCTGGGGTAATTCCCCTACATGGTTCTCAGAGGAGTCAGGCCTTATGGCTGAGTCTGACCCTCCCTCACTGTACGAACCTGGAGAGGTTAGGCTTTGGGCCTCCGCTTCCCCACGGAGTCTGTCCTGGCGCTGACTGCTGCCAGCCCCTGCCAGGAACCATAGTGAGAAGGTTACTCACACGATCCTCCTCTACCTCCTTTGAATATGGATCTCTTGTTGCTGATTAAAGTGATAGGAGATGCTCCCGTCGCTACATGAGAAATCACCCCCAAATCTAGTGGCACAAAACAATTATTAATGCTTATGAGTTCTGTCAACCTGCGTTGAAGGTTCCTCACTCCCAGGCCTGGAGGCTGATGCTGGCTGGTGGCTGGTGGCCTCAGCTGCTCTGTGTGTGGACCTCTCCATGTAGTGTCTCTGCTCGGGCTGGTGTGGGCTTCCTCACAGGATGGTGGCTGGTTTCCAAGGGCTAGAGGCCCAAGAGAGAACGAGAAGCAGGTGGAAGTCGCAATGTGTCTATCGCCTGCCCTTGGAAGTCCTGCAAGGCCACTTGTGCCACCTTCCACTTGCTGAGGCGTCATAAAGTCTCCTCTGGGTTCAAGGGGAGGGAAATAGACGCAGCCTCTCGGTGGGGAGTGGCAAAGGTTGGAAATACTGATGTGGCTGTTTGGGGGCAAAGGCAACCTTCCCGACCTGAGCAGGGTACCTGCGCTGCTCCGCGCAGAAGAGCTTTCAGTTAAAGTTGGGTGACTGATCGATGTTTCCACCTTCTTCCTTATCCAACTTTGCAGAACATTTACCTCCTCTTCCCTTTGGCACCTGCCCTCTGTGGGATGGAAATAACGGGCAGTATTTGGGCACAGGGCTGGCAATTAGAAGGGAGGGAGAGGCCAAAGATTTGAGCAAACTCACAGGAGCCACCTCTCCTGACACTTCAGATGAGAATGTGCTGACCAACCCCCCAGCGCGCGCGCGCGCACACACACACACACGCGCGCGCGCGCGCGCGCGCGCGCGCGCGCACTGCTGCAGAGCCTGCTGGTTTCCCAAAACAGAGAAGACAGAGGACTTTGCTCCCTAGAATCCTGTCTGCATTTTGTATGCTCTCCGGCTGCCAGGAGAAGGGACTTCACGTCATTATGCAAAGGATGTAATCAAAAGCCACAGCTTGTGGGCTCCCTGCGGTGACCCAGGGATGAGCTTTCCAGAGGCCTGGTCTGGGAGTCGTGGACCCACTGAGCAGGGGCAGAGGCAGGGAACTCAGTCTGGTCGCTTTTGACATCTTTTTCACTTGCTCCAGCAGAGTTCCTGAGCCACTGAGAGCTGTCCTTACAAGTTTCGGGGCAGGACGGGGGAGAGGAGGGGAAGGAAACGACGTAGGGTCAGTTCTTCTCAGGCGCATCTTTTGGGTCATTCCCTGTGCTAGAAATAAATACTCAGCCTCATTGTAAGAATCAGGAAAGGGTGGGGGGAAATTGGGTCTTTTCCTTCTCTAACTCCATTTGGCCCATCACCGTGGCCTGTGTGTGTCCTTGCTGCACATGGACGACGGCAGACATATCTTCCATGCACTCCTGCAGAGAATGGGGAGATCCTCACGGCACCCTCTCCAGCATTTTCCCCCTCTGCCTGCATCTCTGCTAAGGTCTTTGGGGATGCAGTTGTTGGCTCACCCCTGATGTCAGCCCGGCCATCATGTGGCCATGCTCTGACCACATCCCCCATCACTCAACTGATGTGAGCATGGAAAATATCCTTTGCTTAATCTAAGGGAAACAAATGGTGGAAGACACATCTGCTGGTATTTTTTAAAAAAAAGGAAAAGAGAGGGGAAAAAAGTATGTATGACAAATTCCAAACTAAGGGAAGTTTATTTATTAGTGAATTCACAGTTATGCACGTGGCATTCTTCTGATATTTACTACATGCCTGAGGTAGGATGAGTGGGTGCTGGCCACCTCCTCCCCTCGTTTGCAGGATTATTTCAGTGCCTTATCTGTGCCTCCTAGAGGCCTGAATTCAGAAGCTAGAAAGAGAGAGAGGGCTGAAGCTGCAATGGAGCAATCTGATGGTTTGCAAGGAGAAGGAGAAACATAGATTAGGAAGTAGGTTCTCTTTTCTAGAAGCCCATGGCATCTGCATTTCAAATCCAACTATTATCTTCAAACTCTTTCATTTTGAACCTTGGGCAACCTTGGTTACTTTTAAGTAACCAACACAGTTGAGAAGAAGGAATCTCTCAGGCTTTATCTGTCTCCCCTCGCCCTGCCCCCATCTCCAACCCAAAGGGTCCCAAGGCATCTCTCAGCATTGTGCTTCTTTTAAAAAAAAACTTTTTTTTTTTGTTTGTTTTGTTTTAGTGTTTGCTGTGTCCTAAGAACTTTAGGCTCTTGATTTAGGGAGTTCACTTACCTCGTTTTATATTTATTCAAAATCTGCCAGATTAGGTACTGTTATTATCACCGTTCTACAGATGAGGAAATGAAGTTTGTAAAGTATAAATAAATTGCACTAGGTGGTGCATTGACGACTAACTGATGGAACTTGGACTGGAACTCAAATCTTTCTGACTCCAAAGATTGTGCTCTGTGTACATCTCAACAGACATAAAGAGTTACCCTCAAAGAAGTTATAGTCTAACTGGGAGGTGGGTGGTAATGGTTAAGTGCCCAGACAGCAGATCTGAATTGGAATCCCAGGTCACACTCACTTGCTACGTCACCTGAGCTAGTGAGTTCACTTCTCTGAATATCCATTTCCTTATCTGAAAAATAGAGATGATAACAGTACATCCCTCGGAGAATTGCAGGGAGGATTAAATTAGATCGCTCCGGGAAACTGGATTTGCTCTAAATAAATGCTATGATAATCGTCTGCTACTTTGATCTGTTTTCTATAATGATGACAGGGATGTATTATAAGTGATGTGTTAAAGGCACCTGAACACAAATTGGGTAAGAAGCACCGAGACTAGTGCCCTCTGGCCGTGTCCATCTGCTGGCTCCCTGGGCCAGCAGGGCATCCTGGGAAGGAACGCTGACACAGTTTGGTCAGCATTTTTACGACCAGTATGACTATCCACTTAGCTCGGAAGTCAAGCTGCCATTCCAAGCAGTTGCCCTTGCCTGAGTGCTCTGGTAAACGGGTCAAGTGGGATACTGTTGTGCTGGACCACTTCCCTGCTTGGAGTCAAGGGGCCCTGTGCCTCCCTCTGGGTCTAGGTCTCAGTGGCTGAGGGACCAGAGCATCCTAAGTGACAGGCCTTTCCTTCCCAGCACTCAGCAGAGCAAAGGGATGTGCTTCGCAGAATCCAGTTACTAAGCAAGTCAGGGCTGGCTTCCCAGGGACAGCGACAAGGGCCGAGAGAGACCCCAGACTGAGCACCACACGGGATTAGGGCCACGCCCTCTGTCCTTCCCAACGAAGTCAGTTTCCCTGCCATGTGCTCTGCAGCAACCCAGACTCAGCAAGGCTTTAAAGGATCATTTGACTTCCTCTGAATGAAGGGATCAGTGTCAGGTCCAAAGTCAAAAGGAGAAGTGAAGGAACCCAGCCACCCCGAGAACAGTGTGTGAACGTTTATGCTGACGTTCTCTCTGTCTTCAGCCCATCATCCTGGAGGTAAACACCCAGCAACCATCCCTCAGTATAAAGGTCTTGAACCCCAACTGTGTACTCATTCCTATAAAGAGTTTTAAGTACAAGTAAGAGTTTCATGTTGAAACTTTTATAAGTTTTAAGAATTTAAGTAAAAGTAAACAGCTTCTAAGACATGGGGAAAAAACAAGAGGCACAAGTGTGTAACAGGCTACAGGCACGTTGTTGATCCGACGGCCAGCTGACAGCTCCTCAGCTGGGCAAAGCAGCTCCTTGGTGCCGATGCCCCCATCAACTCTCCCCCAGGGACTTCCGGGACCCCCAGTGGGGACAAGGTTCTGTCACACAAGCACGACGGCCACACTCACCTCAGGCCGTGCTCCCGTCGGCCTCTTCCTGCCCCACGCCCGTCTTCCTACAATGCGCCGCTGCCCCAAAAGCAGCTTGGAAAAGGCTCGCCACTGCCCGTTGGGAACGTGCCGTGGGCTTGGTCTCGGGACACCCCCAAAGCTCCAGCCTTGAATGGCAAAACGCCGTTGTTTCCTTTCAGAGCCAGTGTGAATCTTCTCCCCAGCTCTCACGCTCCACCAGGACCCCGAAGCAGCTTGTCTGGGGCCTGGTCTCCCCAAATCTACGATCCCCACTTCATGGTCCTCATCTCCTTCCCCTGCTCGTGTTAGGTTTTCTGATCCAGTCCAGGAGGCCAGACAAGGAACCGTTCTCTAGCATCTTCTCTCTCCCCAGCTTCTCCCAGCCACCAACTCTCTTCTCCACCACGTGATGAAATTTTTTAAGAAAGCCTTTTCCCTATCAATGGCTGCAAACAGAAAAGTGTGTGTGTGTGTGTGTGTGTGTGTACGTGTATGTTTACCCAAGCAGTAGTCTCACTGGACCTTTCAAAGCTCAAATGAGTCACAGGGCATCATTATCAGGGAAGGTTTCATGGAGCAAGGAAGATTTCATTCACCTACAAGATGGGAAGAATCGGGTGTGTGTCCGGAGCAGAGGGCAAAGAAAGGATGCTCCCAGCGCACGGGCTCACAAAGTCTAAGACACAGGAGGGCACTTGAAGGCCTGTTTAGTGGAGCAGTGGAAACAGCGAGCCTGGGGCAGGAGGTGCAGCCTGGGCGTCGTGAACGGGGAACGTGGACGGTGGGCCGCCGGGGCGAAGCTGAGTTCTTGGAAAACAGGCAGATGAGAATAGATTTGCGATGGATGAAACCGAGGATGCTCTCGGAGGGAGCTGAGCCGGGGTTGTGGCAGATGACGGTATTTACAGCTTTCAAGGGAGCTGGCGGGGGAACGTGCAGGGTGGGCTGGGTGAGGGACTGGGTGCTCGCTCACGGAGGAAAGAGTCTGAAAAACACAGCAGAGGGAGCTGAGGACAGGACTGGACAGAAAGGGGAAGGAGAGGTGTTCTGGAGTAAACCAGGGTCCTCTCCTCCTGTGACGTGGCCCCTTTGACTGGAGTTTCCTTTGATTGTGAACTGAAGGAAACTTTTTCCCAAAATGAGTTCAAACCGGTTTTGTACCATTTACCACACTGCACTTTGTCCTGTAAAGCATTTTTTCTCATCTACTTAAGAAGTCTCTCCTTGGTCAGCCTCCAGAAATCCCAGCTTGGTCTTATCTGGCCTCTGTTGCAACCTCTTTGCTGTGAACCCTGGTTTCACCATCTGCTTGGTCCCTCTGCCTTGACTACCCTGCTTCTCTGCTCCCTGACCTGCCATCTCGGGGGATAATGATGGTAGGGAACTTTGCCCGAGTATCACTATCCCCGGTCCTGCCTCCCAGGCCTCCTGGCCTCCGTTATTCCATCATCCTCTCCCCCAACCCAGAGGAAAGTAGATGGAAGAAAGACTTTAATTGGAAACGCCAAGATTTGCGCATGATCAAGCAAGCATGCCAGCCGCTCTCCACGGCGGAAGATGATACCTGATTCCTTAGGTGTAGTCTGTTTTTGTAGCAGAACTGGTGACTGTTCATCCGTCACCAGAAGGGCATTCGTGAGTCCTAGTTGGTAATGCATCTCCACTCCTAGTGTAGAACCCCAGGAAGTTCATGGGCTCAGACTCAGGCCTCTGGAAGATGACAGTGACTTTTCAAGTTGACTTTTCAACTTGGAACCACTGTGTGCCGGGAGGACAGTTCAGATCCCTGGTTCGGGGTGTGGAGCCAGCGCGGATCCCTAATTGAAATGGACGATGGATATCATAACCAACAGACAAATGGTTCCAAGAAGCACAACTTTCCTCTGAGTATGACACAGGGCAGCAGGTGGAAAGTGAAGGGCCCCAGTAGATTTTAGGTCTGAATCAAGGGACCCGCCCTGTCCTTTCCATACTGTGCAGGCAGCTCAGCTTTGAAACTGCCGTCTCCGGCCATGTCTATACTCTGCAAAGCCTTCTGGAGTAGGAGCAGACTTCCCGGACTATGTTCCAGTTATTCTTTCCTGATCCCAGCCGGAAACAGCTGCAGAAGAGCCTCTTCCTTTGAAGTATGGCTGTCCTCCTGCTGGGGTTGAGAACAGCCGTGGGAGAAAGGGCGACACTTAGCTGGTAGAGATTGTAATTTTATAGGTATGGGAGCGGGGGCTAAAGTGAAGGTGCCACAGTAGGGCTGCGATAGCAAAATACCACCGACAGTGTGGCTCAGGCAACAGAAATGCATTTTCTCCCAGCTCTGAGAGCCGGAAATCCAACATGGGGTGCTGGCGGGTCCTGAGGCCTCTTCTTGGCTTGCAGATAAGCTGCCCCCTTGCTGCTTCCCCACATGGTGGTCCCTCTGTGCCCACCACCCCTGGTGTCTCTCCACGTTTCCAAATATCCTCCTCTTATAAGGACATCAGTCATGTTGGATTAGGACCTACCCAAAAGGCCTCATTTCAACTTAAGCATCTCTTTAAAAATCTTATCTCGAAATACAGTCAGATTCTGAGGAACTGGGGTTAGGGCTTCAACATATGAATTTTAAGGGAACGACTCGGACCATAGCAGGTGGCCTAAGAGAATCTTTACTTGAAGCTAATAACCATCAAAGCTAACTTTACTGGGTGTCACTCTATGCCAGAGACTGTGCTGGACATTCCTCCTGTAATATTACATCACCTCTCCACGATTACAGATTGTGTAATTATACTTAGATTATAATTAATTCTAGATGGTGAATTACTACCTTTTCTGAAACGTGGTCAACTTAATTTGGTGGAATTGTGTGATCTAGTGACGATCACACCCCAGTCCACGACCTGGGTCGCTGTGATCTGCCATGAGCTGGATGATGAGGGGATCTCATTACCCTGCTTTGGTCAGTAGACCTCCGGAAAGGGCGATGCTGCCGCCTTTCTTCGTCCGCCGTCTCCACCTGTCCCGGCAGGTGATGGGACAGTAGGCATGGGAAGATCAGCCCTGACTCCTCCAAGCCACATAGCTGGGATTCCGCCCTCTTTCCTGGGCAGGCTGAATCCTCACAATCAGGGCTGGAAACTGTCATCTGAAGGAATCAGGCAGGAAAGGATGAAGGAGCACTGTGTCCCAGGGAGGCAGGCAGCCTCCCATCTGCATCTCAGATGTGTAAGATGCCCCAGCACATCCTAGAGCACCTCTAAGCAAACAAGCTAGACACCTGTACCTAGGTCTTCTCATTCAATCACCTATCAGCTCTGAAAAAGCTATTCTTATTCCTGTTTGCAGAGAAGAAAACTGAAACTGGAGGGGACCACAACCCTGGGCCTCACCCTTCTTCCCTGGTGTGGCCTTGAGCCACATACTTAACCTCTTCGGGTGGGTCTCACTGGCCTCACCTGTAAAAGAAATGTCCCCACTCCTATGCCCCATAGCTTGACTGCTTCCCCAGCTAGTAAGGGGCACTTCTGTTTATCCCGAGAGAGCCCAGGGTTCAACCACCACCCCAACCCACGCGTGTGCTCTGTGTGACCATTCTTCCTGGCCTTCCACTCCCCACACTCCTTTCTGGGGGTCCCAGCCTATAGACCCAACAGATGGACACACTCCCGGCGGTCTGCATCCCCGCTCCACTCCCCAGACTGCCTCATCACCCAGGGTACCCTGCAGAGAACCCATCAAGCTCGTGCAACTGGGCAGCCCTGGGCCAGCCTGCCGGTTCCCAGGGAGGGTAGGTGGGGAGTGGTGCTGGCTGAAGAGTGACAAGGGGCTTCTGTCTCCTCTCTGCCCTCCAGGAGGCTCTGTCGGTGGTGAGCGACGACCAGTCCCTCTTCGACTCCGCCTACGGACCGGCGGCCCATCTCCCCAAGGCCGACATGACCGCCTCCGGGAGTCCCGACTACGGCCAGCCCCACAAGATCAACCCCCTGCCCCCGCAGCAGGAGTGGATGAATCAGCCCGTGAGGGTCAGTGTCAAGCGGGAGTACGACCACATGAACGGGTCCAGGTAAGCCCGCCAGGCCTGTGCTGCCCAGGGTCGGGGGCCGGGGGAGGCTGGGCCCCCTCCCCACCCCACCCCCGGCTTGCTTCTCTGGGGCTGGGTCAGCAGATCTGGCACTGAGGGGTGTCTGCAGCAGACGGGGCTCTGGTGCTGGGCTGGGGAGCCCAAGCCAGTCCCCAGAGATCTGGGGTGAGAGGCCAGAAGCCCCCCTGCTCTCTGGGCTCCGAGGCAGCCCTCAGGCCCACGACACTAATGGGCACTTTTGGAGCATCTACGTTACGTCAGGCCCAGGTGCAGCCCCTCTTAGGGATAATGAAGCAATAAGACACTCTTCCGTGTCTTGTTCCAGATACTTGGCCTCTCTGGGTGGGTCTCACCAGAGCAAAGATGACCAAACCATTCTTGGAGTAAAAGTCCAGGATGATGATGAGGGTGAACACATCTGAGGGCTCCCCATGCGAGGGAGGACACGTCACACTTGGAAAGTGTGTTGGGAGTTAGTGTCGCCCTGGGCTGGGAAGACTTTGCAGATAGAGATGGACAGGAGAGGACTGAGGAGAAGAAAATCATAGCGACGAGGGAGAGCACACCTGGGGGACGGGTGGCCCAGGGTCCAGTCCTGCCTCTGAACGTGGGCCAGTTACGGGTCCCTCTGAGCACCAGTGGCCTCCTTTCTGCACGGCTGGGGCATTTACTCTTCCATAGGCTTGTTACAAGGGTCGACAGTGATGCTGTAGGAGAAAGGACCCAGGACAGGGCCCTGGACTAGGAAAGCGCTGGATATCCCAATAGTGACCGTCATGAGCCAAGGTCGAAAACAGAGAACATGGTGCCTCGTTCATGAAACGTCAGGCAAGCCAAGGGGCCTACAGCACAGGGAGATAAAAACAGAAATTGAGAGAGCGCCCTGGGGCTTCCCCGGTGGCGCAGTGGTTGAGAGTCCGCCTGCCGATGCAGGGGATGCGGGTTCGTGCCCCGGTCCGGGAAGATCCCACATGCTGCGGAGCGGCTGGGCCCGTGAGACACGGCCGCTGAGCCTGCGCGTCCGGAGCCTGTGCTCCGCAACGGGAGAGGCCACAATAGTGAGAGGCCCGCGTACCGCAAAAAAAAAAAAAAAAAAAAATAGGGAATGTATTCCACATGCAAACGCCCACTTGAAACATAGACGTGACATCTGAACATCATCAGATCTGTGACTTGAAAGCTAAGGATCATTGTACACAGAGAGTGGGGAGGGGAGAGTCGGAAAGATAAGTAAAGAAGTTAGTGAAATATCCCAGGTAGGAAATCAGATGGTTCTGAACTAGAGTGATGGCACTGATTGTGGAAATAAAAGTGGAAAGACACGTGAGGGACATATCCGGGGGACAATTCACGGGGCTTAGGTGGATAAATATTGCACTGGGGGGAGGGGTTTGTGAGAGGAAAGAATCGAAGATTGGCAAAGCTTGGATGTTTCCAAGAAGGACAGTGCCAGCAGCAGTCACGGGGGTAGGAGGAGGACATGCTTTGAGTAGGGATGTCAACGTTGCCCATCAGATACGTCGGGAGCAATCAGTAGGACATTCAGATAAAAACATCTACGAGGCCCTGGAAACCGAAGCTCAGATACTACTGGGGTCTGGAATTTAGGCTTGGGCATCATTGTGGAAGAGTTCTAACTGTGCTGGTGGATGAGATCACGGAGGAAACAAGTCTAGAGAGAGCAGGAGGGCTGCACGGGTGGTGGGGAGGCCCCCCCCGGATGGCCCTGGTCTCGGACCTGCCTGTGGAAACGCCCAGTCCCAACACACTCCAACCCCACTGACCCAAACCAGCCACTGGGATCCCAGCCACCTCCCCAGCCTCTAGGATTTCAGGGGGGCTCAGGGGGTCCGAGCCAGGAACCCTTCCGGTGAGTGAGTGTCTCTCCACAGAGAGAATGAGGGTAACGACCTGCCCCCAGCGCAGGGAGGACGGAGTTTGTCAAACATCTTTCCACGTCACCATTTGCTCCCACCACTCTCCCATGAGGTCCATATTGTAATTGCATCTTGACATACAGAGGCAAAGTGGGCTTTACGGTGCTAAATGACTTGCCTGAGGATTCAGAGGAGGCGGTGCTGGCCCCGGAGCCCAGGCTCTCGGATCCTGGCCCCCCGCGGCCCACCTTTCCGCCCCCTCTGCCTGCGTGTTGTGCCTTTGCCACCGTCTCACGTCTGCCGACACCCACCCCGCAGCATGGAGGGCCGTTCCGCAAGGCCTCCCAAACCGGCCTGAACACAGGCACTCCCGATGTTTGCCGGCAATCCAGATCCACCCTTGGACAGGCTTTGGTCTGTTGTAGCCTGAATCCAACCCCCGCTCCCCTCCACTGCCCTTGCCCCACCCAAGCACCTATCCTTCTAAGCCACCTGGGAGCACCCTTCCTCCTCCCACTTCCTCTTGCCTTCCTGAAATCTCGTCATCGGACAGCAGCCAGAGTCCTCCTTTCAAAATATTTAACTTTCTTGCTCAAAATCCTTTAACGGCTTATGACAAAAATCCAAAGTCCTTCAGCAGTCCTCTGACACCCTCTTCACCCTCCACCCCCGTCTCTCTCCTTCCGTCCACACCGGCCACACAAGGCTCTAGCTGCTTCTGCATGCCAAGCACGTGTGTTCCTTCCTTCTGGAACATTCCAACTCCATCTGGTCTTCTGACTCTCTCCTTCACTTGTTTTACGTCTCTGCCAGAATGTCCCCTTCTCAGAAGCCTTCTCTGACCACCAGATCTAAAACAGCACCCGCCAGTATTCACCCTGCTTGGGTCCTTCCCGGCTCTTGGCACGCCCCTCACTAAAGCGTGGGCAGGGCTTCGATTGTTTACCGGACAGCACCTGGCACGTGATCGTTGGCTGTTCAACACACGGTTGGTAAATATGTGAACGAACGCGTGGCTAACGCGAATCAAAGGTGAAGATGTTCCTCTACAGTCATGTAGGTCATCCGTGTACGAGCCGGGACAGAGACCCAAGTGAGCTGGCAGCGCCTCAGACCAGCCTGTGTCTGTGCTCAGGTGAGCCTGCATTCGTGAGCTGACTGCTCCCTCCCCTACTGCCAGGGAAGCCTCAAGCACTGCAAGATACTAATCCTGGGCAAAGAGGGTCCCCCAAGGAAATCAGTTTTCAGAACCCCCTTGCCAGCTCGTCCCTGGCTCCGGTCACACCAGAAGCCAGCTGGAGACGAGTTGTGTGAAGACCCCAGGGACCAGACGTGATATCTACCTGGCCCTGGTTACACAGAGCAGCCCCTGCTTTTGATCTGCCCGTCTTGACCAGAGTAGGTTGAGACTGATGTAGTCTCAGCCGTCCTGGGAAACAAAGAAGATCCAGTGGACTCTCAGAGCCAGGCAGGCTAGGTGCAGCCGTCACTGGCACCTCATAAATATCCTCTAAGTGCTCACATGGAAACTGGACGGGTGGGCAGCAGGGAGCAAGGATTTTCAGAAAAGATGTCTTTTCTTAAGATGGAACCACGTCAGATCCCATATTTGAAAACTCAAAAAGAAACAGTGTGTTGAAACAGATGCCGGCCTATTCAAATCTCTCACCTGCCACTCTGTGCTTCTGTCCTCCAAGTAACACTGATGATGGTACTTTTAATGCAAAAGATAATTCCTAACTTCAGATGAAAAAACCAGCGTGTAAAATTTGGGATCTCTTGGCTAACAGACTGAATCTGTGCTTTTCGAGGCAGTAGCCACTGGTCACACGTTGCTTTGGAGCACCTGAGCTATGGCTTATGCAAAATGGACATGTGCTTGAAATATATTTTAACATACTGGCTTTAGAAGACTTCGTGTAGAAAGAAAGTGAAATATCTCATTAATTTTTTATATTGTTTTTATTGAAATGATCATCTTTGGGTGGTATTGAATTAATATATGAATACATTTTAATATATTATTAAAATTCATATTACCTTGTTTTTTTATTTTTAAAATGTGGCTACTAGAAAATTTTAAATTATATATGTGGCCCCTTCCATTGGACAGTGCTGGGCTAGAATGTTTTGGACCGTCCCGTGATTCACTGTGAATTCTCTCCATGTTCTTTGTTAACTTGGGATTCTGAGTTAGTTGATGCTTATCAGAGACCCCACAGATACATGTGTCACTGGAGGAGGTATCCTGTGCACCTAAAACTACAAGACCCTTCTTGCTTCCTATGCCGCTGGCAAGTCACAGGGCCTGGTGGAGAGACGGAGGTCTGAGGAGCTCATCGAAATTCGAGCTTGCCCGCGTTGAGGAAGGTTCGCTCTCTTTCTCTGTACCTTCCCCGTGTTGAATCTGTTAGCATGAGTTGCTCTTCAAACTGTGTGGCACACAGGCTCTGTGCTGGATGTAGACTTCAACATCTCGATCCAAGCTGTGGTCTGCAATTAACTCTCAGCTTCATCCTGTCCCAACCACGGGTTTTGGGGATAACATCCCATGAAGGAAGAAAATATATATCAACTTATAGAGGGGAAACGCAAAGACCCGCTTGCCTGACCTGCTGGACCAGAGTTTAGCATTAGTCTGCCCCGACGCTCCCTAGACTGGCCAGCAGGATCCAGATGCCCTTATTCAACACCTACAGACTTCAGTTCTACATACAGGAAGACGAGCCTCACACATCCTGTCACTTCTGCCTCCAGATGCAGAGTCCCTTCCTAAGGTGCTTCCTAAAGTTCTGAACCTCACAATATGAAGCATGTCACACATAAGCTGGTGGGAGGCGCACTCAGGGCTCTGGAGAAGCTGTGAGCATCTGCTACGTACGAGTTAGGGTGATGGCTTCACTACAGGTGATTTCTTGTCTTGATATTTGCTTTTAACATATTGCATCTCCTTTTCAAAAACAAAAAAGACATATGCACACATCTCTGCATGGCTCCTACGGAAATCCTAAAGACAGCACAGATTTGCTTAATTTCCGTACAGTGTACACGTGTTGTGGAAGACACACATGATGTGGAAGACACGCCTGATAGTCCTTATGCAACCACAGGGCTCCAGTAGCCCTTGGGACCTCACGTTAGCTGTGTGGATATCGCGTATCCATTGACAGTAAGCCTGGGCTGCAGATCTGTGGGTCTGGGTGACATACCCTGAGTTAAGTTGCTCTGAGTTGAAAGGGAAGGTAGAGAAGATGTTTGCATAGTCTGAAGGGGTTATCTTTGGGCAAAGTCTTTGAAATCTCCTTTTATCCAAATATTCAAGACTTCTCATCTTGTTTTAAATCACTTGACCGTTTGCAAGGCACTTCTGGAAACCAGCAGTAGCCTTTTTAAAGCAATGTTCCCTGAACACACACAAGTAAAACCAGAGGAGTAAAGAGGGTATGTCCAGCGGTGAAAAGAAAGGACAAGATTGCAGGGTCACGATTCCTTTGCTGTGGCATCCGCTGCGTGGCTTTCTGAGCCACGGCTGAACGGGAGATGCTCTGAGTTACACTCTCAGAGCCACCACCTCCTCCCCGCTCTATTGTGGCAGCCCCAGGCCCTCCTGTCACCTGTCCCAGTGCTATCAGCTGCCTGTGGGCCCTGACCCCATGCTAGCTGTAAGTATAGGTCTCAATACAAATCAGCAACATTATGGGCAAGCTGAATGGCAAAAACCTCTCTCCCTCCGTGCGTGCCCCCCCTTGTTGTCATCGGGCCTCTTCACGGGCACCAGCTGCCTCATTAAAGAGCAGCCTTTATGCTTGCTTCAACTGTACCCCACTAACCCCCCCACCCCCTCCTCGCAGTAGCTGGGGAGGCCTCGAGAGAGGCCTGTGCTGCCTGCAGAGTCACAGAGCCGAGAGCCCCAGCGTGGAGGGGAGCGCGGCAGGTGGGTGGCGAGGGCATGGCTTTCCCTCCTTCTCTCCCAGAGGTCGGAGGAGGGCCAGCTTGCGCAAGGGCGGAGTCCAGGGTGGTGGCCAGGGCTTCTCCCTTAGGGCGCCCCTTTGCGGATCTTAGGGTCTGGGACCAAGGACAGGGCCTTGTTCCCGGAGGAGAAGCAGCCAGGCGGGCGAGAGGGCAAGCAGATCACCTTGCCCCGCTGGGGAGCAGGTGCGAACACGGGGCGGGGGAGGGGTTGGACCCTGAAATATGGCCGCTTCTTTGCGATAGGAAACGAGAAGGTTCCCATTACTGGCCGGCCCCCGTGGTCACCCTAGCAGGAGAACCCGGGGCCTGACCCTGTTCAGATTTCTTCCCCGGGGATCTGGCCTGGCCAACCGCCCCCCCCCGCAAGCAGGTGCCTCTCTCACCGTAGTGCTCAGACTCCTTACCAGGTGACATACCAGGCAGCTTTTACCAAACAATTCCTCTTTCCAAATTTATTTTTCTCTCCTCCTGGCCCCAGGGACTGGCCCTGCCCCAGGCACCTATGGCATAAGGGGTCATTTCACTGCGATGCTTTCTGAGGTCTGACTTTTCACCACTGCATGGCAAGGGGTCCGTTTTGGGCACAGAAATCCCCAGAGGCCCAGCTGACGTGGAAAAGAATTTTCACAACTTGTCTCCCCGATGTTCCCAAAGTGGGGCGCAGCCCACGGAGGGCAAGTCCCCTTCCGCCACGCCCGCCCCCACCCGACACCGCCCCCTGCAGAAAGTTCTCTGGCCCCGCCCCCTCGCAGAAAGTTCTCTGGCCCCGCCCCCTCGCAGAAAGTTCTCTGGCCCCCGCCAGGGGAAGTGTGTGCTCTGGAAACCTCACCCTCTGCACTGCGTTCCCAGCCAATGAAAACGTTGCTCTCTTGGTTAAAGGCCAACTTAATCCTCCAAACTTCTGCTGCACTCGGGTTGTTTCACCATGGACAAGTATGCTGGGAAAGGCTGCCAGGCCGTGGTGGTGTGTGTACGTGTGCGTGCATGCATGCATGTGCGTGCATGCGTGCATCTGTGCGTGGGCCTGCATGGGTGGCCTATGCGCCTGTGTGCGCATGCGCCCACTTGCGGTTAGCCTTGAGGAGGGTGAAGGAGACCCCGCCAGCTCCGCAAGTGCTGCGCTCAGACGCAGCACCAGGGTCTTTCTGGGACTGCTTCATCTCAGGCCAAGTCTTTCTCCAGCAGAAGCCAAAGGGCCAAACTCTGGTGCAAAGCCCCGATGTGCTACTGCCTCCTCTCAGACTGCTATGGGGACATTAAACCTTTAACAATCTGGGGCTCTGACGGCTGGTTCTTGGTTCTCTGCCTGGAAAAACAGTAGGCGAATAGTAAAACCTTAAATTCTAACATGTGTAAGTTATACATCTTATTTTCATTTTCAGCCCATGTTCCCCTCTGTAAGACATCAGGAAAAAATTACCGTCTGACTTCTAATATCTCAGTGGGGCATTTATCTCCCAGCTATGATAAGTGATCTTCAATATTTTTTTCCTTTCAGATTAAGAAACAAATTCATTTAATTTTCTTTATTGAATGTGCTCTGGCCTCCCCCACCCTGCCGAGTCCCCGCCCTCCCAAGCTGTTACTCCCTTCTCCCGGCTCAGCGACTGCTCTCCTGCCCGCGGGGCTTCGGCCTTTGCAGGACGGGCGGGTCGATCTGGCACAACCCTGGTCCTTAAGGCCTCGGGATGGTCTGTTCCTGCCCACAGCAGAGTGAGGGAGGGCAGCGGCCAGGCCTCTGGAAAGCCCTGTGAGGTTCTGCGGCCCGGAGTTGGCCGGAGGTAATCTGAACCTTATCTGAACTCCCGGGTCTGAAAGCCTGGCTTGGAGCTCTTGCAAGGACTGGCTGTCTCCCAGGTTGCCAGAGCTGATGCTCCCTGCTCCAGACAGGGCCGCAGCCTTTCCTTGGCCTCTAGTCACCTCCCTCAGTCCTGCTGCTGCTGGAGGGGCTGAGGGGAAGCGAGGGCAGGGTAGGATGGCACTGCCTGGGCGTGCCTGATGGGGGCAGTTCCATGGCCCTGGGCTCGGGGTAGGCAGAGTGTTCTGCCAGGCTGCTGTGGGCACCAGGTGGCCACAACTGAGATGTCAGCTCAGTCATCGGACAGATGCTCGTCGCTGAGCTGAAGCCCTCTGCTCCCACACTGCAAAGTATCAGGGGCTAACCTGGCCGTGTACTTCTCTGGTTTCCTTAACCATAGAAAGGAGATATTAACCCTTGCCATGCCTATCCTGGCAGGTGATTGGGAAGTTCAAATAGAACATTGTATGAGAAACACTTTAAAATGATATGCATGCAACAGAAATAATTCACTCCAAAAACAGTGATGGCTCACCCCCTCTGTAAGGCACTATAGAGAGGGTTTAAAAAGGTGTATTTGTCTAAACCCCACTTATACGGGGTGCCTAGAATAGTCAAATTCATAAAGTCAGAAAGTACACTGGTGGCTGCCAGGGGCGGGGGATGGGGGGCGGGGAAGGGGAATGGGGAGGCAGTGTTTGCTGGGGACAGGGTTTCAGTTTGGGAAGGTAAAACGTTCTGGAGATGGATGACGGTGAGAGTCGCACAGCCACGTGAATGTACTTAGTGCCACTGAACTGTCCAGTTGAATATGGGTAAAATAGTATGTTTTGTGAGACTTTTACCATAATTTAAAAAAACTTAAAAAAAAAAAGTCATGGCACCATCAGGAACCTCCCAATCCAGCCAGGGGAAGGGCACCTGCCAGGCTAACCATCACATCACGTGACAAGTCCTAGAGCCATGGCAGAAACAGGGTGCTCGGGGAGCGGGGAAAGGCCTGTCTGGGAGCGAGGTCGAGTGCACGCGCCTCGGGACCGTAGGTCGCCTGGCCACAAGGCTAAAAGTGTCAGCTGCAGGCAGAGCGGGAGGGCAGCAGCGCCGAGCTCAGAGGCCCAGACTCCAGTCTGAGGGCAGCGAGGGGCTGCCAGAAAGTGTTTAAGTACCGTAATTATAGGACTGGGCTGGGATTTGGAGAAAACTCTGGTGGCTGCGTGGATAGAAATAAAGCAGCGTCAGCAGCGTCCTCGTCCTCGTCATTCCACCAAATGGGGCTGGGCAGCAGCTCCACGGATGTGCCGGTGGCAGCGGTGGCAGTGACGCTGATCACTTCCTCTGGGCTTTGTCTTTTCTTACTCCAGGGAGTCTCCGGTGGACTGCAGTGTTAGCAAGTGCGGCAAGCTAGTGGGCGGAGGCGAGTCCAACGCCATGAGCTACAACAGCTACATGGACGAGAAGAACGGCCCCCCTCCCCCCAACATGACCACCAACGAGAGGAGGGTCATCGTCCCCGCAGGTACTTTGGGACCCAGTTCGCTGGCTGCCACCCACGTCCTCAGTCTTCTGGGCTAGTCGTCCCAGTGAGCACCTACACCTTCACCTGGTACCCTGTTCTCTATGGACATGCTTCCTTGGGGAAGCTGCACTTCCCACTTTCTTCCCTGGCTGCCCTCCAAGACAGTTTCGCAAATGTCACCAGAGCCCCGAAGCGCAGATTCTGGAAGCCCTGCCCTCTAACAGGTCACGTCACAGAGTCTAGCCTTGGCGCCTGGTTCCACAGGATGAGGCCAAAAGGAATCCCGGGGACACCCAGATGTGCCCACCCTTGCCTTTAAGGAGAAGAGTGGCTACAGAGGTCTGTCCATCAGGCAGGCGCTTCCGGGCAGCTGCAGGGTCTCACCTCTCCAAAACTGCAGGCAGCTCTTCCAGATTCAAAACAGAAGTAACTGTATTTAACAGAAGGAGAGGCTGAGCATGTGTGCGGCGAGGTACGTCATGAGGTGAAAAGAGGCGATTTTTCCT
Source organism: Pseudorca crassidens (assembly GCF_039906515.1). NCBI lineage: Eukaryota > Metazoa > Chordata > Mammalia > Artiodactyla > Delphinidae > Pseudorca > Pseudorca crassidens. Next base: position 104,410,251 of record NC_090304.1, read on the forward strand.
AGGTATTGGTGCTTTCGGTTACAGAAGATAAAATCATTGTTCAAGCCTTCCGTGCATTGGCTGGACCCTCCGCCTCGGCTGGTGAACTCAGCTGCCTGGTTGAAAAGGGAGGAAAAACTACCATGTGTAGAGTCCATGCCAGGTAGAAGGAGCCAGGGTGTCCAAATCTGAAGCAAAGTGAATGACTTACCAAAATCAGTTCACCAAGGAGGCCAACCCCTTCCATTTGGAAAAGTGTAAATGCAGTTGTGTCTGAGCGCCAAGGGTTAGGTGTCTCTTTGAGGTAAATCCAAAGGAATCCGCGGCTCGGTCCAGAAGGTGTGGTTTTGTAACGGGCCGCTCCGTCCTAGGCTCTTTGTATGTTTCCCTTCCATGGGAAGCCGTGTGTCACCGTCTCCTAGGAACACAGCCACATGCTTGTATTCTGGGCTAGACTCAAGGTGGCAGGCGCGGGAGGTGTGGGAACAGGTGAGGCAGGAGAGGGGTGGACCAGCGGGAACTTTTCTGTGCCCGGCAGGACTTGCAAACCGCTCAGAAAGCATGTTTATTTCCTTTCTCCACAAGCGCGTGACCTCACAGAGGAAGGGGAAGAATAGCTCCGTATACTGAGTGCCTCTCGGTGCCAGGCGCTGTGCAGATGGCCTCATCCCTACTTCTATCTTGTAACGTCCGATCTCCCCTCCCCGGGAACACCAGCTAGGCGTGTGTAGCTCGGGTGCATTTGTGAGAGGCGAGAAAACGGTGCCTTCTCCTTTATTATAGAAAGAAGGCAGAAATGACGCTGAGCTAAAGCTGGCCTGGAGGGAAACTTCTGGACTCCCCCCATCGGAGCCGAACCTCTCCAGGCCTTTGCTGACTTGGAATCAAACCCCACCCTCCCACCTGCACACTGCTCCTCTAAACAGCGGCCAGCATGGGGAGGAAATCTTGAGGACAGAAGAGTTAAGAGGCCAGAGGTTGTCTCTGAACCAAATGTTGACACCATTTCATTTCCATAGTCACTTTTGGGCGGGGGTAGGGAAGGGGTGGGGGGGAAATGACCAGACTGTTTGGTTGACCCTTCAACTCTGAAGTGGTGTTGAAATACTTTCAAAAGGAGTATCAGGATGGCAGTCTTAGGGGGCGAGAGTAACCCCAGCAGTAATAATGAAAATAGCATAAATTCCTATCAAAGGGTTTCCAAAGCACTTGGTGTCATGAATTCCCTACCTAGGGATTCACTTCATTGTTTCACCTCTGGCTGGGTCCAGAGGTAAAGCATTATCCTCACACATGTTGGTCAGCCTCCTGGACATAACAGAAAGTCTCCTTTGGGCAAGTCCACACATCAAGGCAATAAAGCATCAGTGGAACAACCAGCTGAATTTATGGTGGGATTTTAAGACGAGTATAAACGAGGTCCCTAGTTCACCACCAGTTCCAAGTTCCGATGGGAAGAAACTAGGACTCAATCATCCAGGAAATATATTTGGAAGAGCTTAGCATGCTCCACAGCGGAAAATTTATAATTCAGTGTGCTGTAAAAGGAAGAGAAAGAATATTGTGATGGAGCCCAAAGCAAGGGAGGAAATAAGAAAATAAATAAAATCTACAGGGTAAAATTGTATTTGAGGCCTTGGATACTCAAAGTGAGGAATTAGGAGAGGCAGAGGCAAAGCTGATGAAAAAAAAATTAATATGCTACGTAATCCAAGTTCCCCCAGGACACTTTTCTTTAGAATTCTGAAATGGTGCAAAATTATTTCCATTTACCAATGGTATGTGCCTGATTGTTCCTGGAGAGCAAAAGAGTAAGACAGAGCAAGAAATTTATCTGAGAGACAGAGAGAGAGATACAGACTTGTACAATGAAGCCCCGAGTAGCTCCGCTTTTTGGGGTGGTGGCAGAGCACCTCCCGGGGGAGCTAAGGCAGGATGGTGAGAGGGGAGAGGAGAGGAGGCTTGGGGTGGGGGACCCTCAACTAAGTGCAGTCCTGGGAGGATTTTGACTGGAATTCCAGCTCAGACTGGGACTGAAGGTTGAGCTGGGGACTTAAGCCTTCAAGACGCCACTTCCCAACTGCAAAACGAAGAGAAAAGCCACCTTGCAGGCTTTTCTCGATGAGTGAGAAATGGCACACGTGGAGCAGCGGGCACCTAGGAGGCGTTCAGAATCTGGAGTGTTATGAGTTACCGGGCTCTGGGTGGTTGGCATAAACCTTGTTTCTTTCCCCACAACCCCTCCTAATCATTCAGACCTGCTCCCATTTTTGCCAAGAGCCTTCACAGACCCTTAGAATGAGAGGTGAGGTGGTTGAGAGGTAGCACAGATATTCCTACCCAATGAGCAGTCCAATAAAACAGGCCCAGTAGAAGTTGGGGACCATCAAATCTCCCCTCCTCCAGGAAGCCTTCCATGACTCCAAATCCACAGTGACCCCTTCTGCCCACGAGTTCTCGAACTGCCACAAGAAAAATCTGCTGCTTAATTCCGTGCTTTCCTGCCCTAGTGTTTTGTGTGAATTCTCTTCCATGAGCGCAAGACCCATGTAGCTTTCTTCTGTGATAAGCATATTTAACTGCATATTGGACTCTCTAATAATTGGGGGCCAAGGAAAGACGTGGTGATACATGATAAGATATAAGGGCTCTACCTAGCGTGGAACCTGCTAGAACTCATCACCAGCACTCAAAGTACACATGCTCCCCATATACACACACCTGGCTGGGGAGGAGTCTGAGGGTCCCAAGTGGAGACCTTAACAACCTCAGTCCTTACATTATGTATGTTCACTTGAGAGCTAAAATGTTTTCTCCCTCCAACACCATTTCCCATCTTTTTTTTTTTTTTGCTGCGCTGGGTCTTCATTGCTGCACGAGGGCTTCGTTACCCCGCAGCATGTGGGATCTTAGTTCCAAGACCAGGGATCGAACCCGTGACCCCTGCATTGGAAGGCGGACTCTTAACCACTGGACCACCAGGGAATTCCCCATTTCCCATCTTTGGGGATTTAAATATCCTAAAAACTTTGTCAGGATGATTTTAAAGAAATTTCAACACAGCTGTCTCCAAAGGGAGAAAACCCAGATTGGGGTTAAGTTATTAAGACTAACACCACTGGGTTTTCCAAATGCACACATGGAATTGTGGTCCAAGTGTCCACGTACATCTTCTTTTCTGCAGCCATCGGAGAGATCACTGTTCTTCCGTGAAATCACTGATGTTCTTAAGATACAGATGGTGGCCCTGGGTGTTGGAAACTGTGCTTGTTTTCATTTTGATGCCACCATTTCTCAGGCAGAGATTTCGGTTGCCCTCCAAAGGCTTTAAAGAGAACGTCCTGTCCAGATGCGTAGTGAGGCGTCTAAGAACCTTTCCAGAGCGCTAAGTGGTTCAGGCAGCGCCAGATGTGAGGGGGCCGGATGGGCATTCTGGGAGGACCATCTGGGAGGGAACCACTTTCTCACTGAGGGGAGGGGGGACTGAGGAGGGGGAAGGGAGGGGAAGAGGAAGGGAGGGGAGAGAGTTGGAGATGGGGAGAGAGGGAGAGAGGAAAAGACAGAGGAGAGAGGCAGAGACAGAGAAGGGGTGGAACCCTGCGTCCTGCAGCCTTGCTAACAGCCCATCTCCCCTGCAGACCCCACGCTGTGGACGCAGGAGCACGTGAGGCAGTGGCTGGAGTGGGCGATAAAGGAGTACGGCTTGATGGAGATCGACACATCTTTCTTCCAGAACATGGACGGCAAGGAACTGTGTAAACTGAACAAGGAGGATTTCCTCCGAGCCACCTCCCTCTACAACACGGAAGTGCTATTGTCACACCTCAGCTACCTCAGGGAAAGTAAGTACCTGGTCCTTTCCCTTACACCCCAGGGGCTGCAGCCCAAGCCCCCAGGGCTGGGAGAGAATTCCGCCCAGCCGCTCAGGATGAAGACTGGTTCCCACGGAGCCAGCCCAGGGAAAGGAGATAGGGTCCCGGGCTGTCGGTTTATGCTGGGCGGTTGCTATAGGAGCAGCCCATCTGGGTGTCAAGTTGCCAAGGTCGCATGGGCTCCCAGAGACCCTGCGAGGGGACTGACCCAGTCCTGCCATGACAAGGGAAGGAAAACGAGGAATGGAGAAAAAGTAGGGAGCTGCAGCCCCGTGGAGTCTGCCAGAGGCGAGTCACACTCTTCCCATGAGAACAACTTTCCAGAAACTACTTTGCCCCAAACTATAAATAGATGGACACCCTGGCTGGTATTGTCTGGAGCGATGATTTAAAGTTCCTACAGTAAACTCTAGATTTACGTTTTGGAATATTTACACGTTAAGTTCCTCTTATTCTTGGGGTCACTCTGGCACCCCCTAACCCACCTTTACCCGCTGTTACCTACACACCCTTCCCAACTAAACAGGAAGTGTAGCAGATGCTGCAGGGGGGTTAGGATCTGTCGGAAGCTTTCTCCTGGCAGAGTCAGAAGGCAAAGAGCTTTGGAAAGGGAGAGTTGATGAAAGAAAGTGCGCGGTTGTTCAAAGGATTTATCCGATATGAGGCTTCCCTATTGCCAAGTCCCATCAATTTGATATGAATTTCACCTGATACGAAACATACACATCAGAACAGAATTTTGATAAACGTGCTAATAACCTCAGCCTGAACTCTTCACCAGAAATACAGGTGGTATATCGGTGACCCCAAGTACCGAAGGACTGTTCTGTGGCCAGAAAAGATGGTCCTAAGATGGGGAAGTGGAAGCTACAGGAAAACAGTTGTGGATTCATTCTACAAGGGGGCTTTCTAACAGTCAGCCCTGCCCAAAGATCCACTGGCAGCCTCAGGGTGCAGTGTCTGCTGTCCGTGGCTGCTGGGAAGCTTGCAGGAGTTCAGCTTCGGAAAGAATGAGGTTGATGATTTTAAAGCCCGTTTAACGCTGAGATCCTTGGACAGTGCCCACGGGCCGCTTTCCCTGGTCTCCTGGGCTCTGGGTTAGTTAGTTATTCCTCCGTGTTCCGTTGTCCAGTGGGTCTTCAGCTCACCGTTCCTGTAATCTGTCTCCTGCAACAGTGTACTCTGTGGGGTAGGGGCAACACACCCTGGGTGTAAAAATGAAAGAATTTGAAAATGCCTTCGGAAGTTTCCACTGGTGCCTCTGGGCTCCCCAGTCACCCTCCGAGGCGTCTGGTAAGCAGTGGGATTGTGTGGGTGATGCCGTGTATGTTAACACCAGAGGAATGACCTCATGTCTGAGTCTTGCTGCAGCATGAGGTCAGCCCAAGAAATGACAATTTCAAAAACGGAGGCAGTTTTCCACCCAGTTTTTCTGAGCTTTGGAGAATGAGCATTTTCTAACAATCTGTATTTCTTTAAGTGTTTATAGAATTTGTTTAGAAAGGATCTTTGCACAGAGTCCTGCAGTAATGCTAGCTGGGCAGGGCAGGAGGTGGAAGTGGGCACACAGAAGCTGGGCATGAGAAGGAGAGACCAGCAAAGCAAAAACGCTGACCGATTCTGCCTTTCTGCCCCTCCTGGTGTCATACGGCGGGAGGTCTGGGAATCACTTTGTGGGAGAAGAGATGGACGGCAGTGTGGACAGAGAGCTTGGAGCACTTAAAGGGCCCAGTTATCAGATGCCCTTGTTGAGGGCATGTTCAAGCACGTTCTGACTGATGTGGGGAGAGCCCATTCAGACCGTGTGATCCCAGGCCCTGCTTTCTGGAGGGTCCATAAACAACTGAAGTCCCCGCTGGGACTTCCTCTCACAGAAGAACCCAAGCCACAGACCCTGAAGCAAGACCAACCTATGCTCAGAAGGCCAAGGAATTTCATAAGGTGGTCGTGGGTAACTGTTGAGGAGGCTTTCTATCGGAGGAGAACAGATAAGAAAGAGCAAAGGAATAAGCAGGCTGGGAAGAAGTGGACGCCAGAGGGTTGGGTTTCTGGGTATATGTCGCAGGGCATGAAAAAGGGTGGATTTCTTCTCTTCGTTCTTTCTAAGAGTATTTGTAGAATTAAGGAAGATGCCCCCAAAGCAATAATAATATGAAGTTTCCAGAAAGGAGCTTATTAGCGGAGCAAATTTCCAGAGTTGAGTGGAGATGAAGAAAGCACATATATGAGACAAAGTTGAGTGCAACAGCAAAATATAAAGGGGTCTGAGCAACGACGCAAAACCATGTCTGCCTGCAAAAACAAAAATTAAAATACTTGTATTAAGGTTCAAAAAAACTTGCCCCAGCATAGTGTTGTACTGCTCTAGAGGCCTTTTGAGGAACCTAGACTTAAAATGATCTGCTATCATGGAAACAATTTTTGATTCATGCCTCTTGTTAATTGGGGTCCACTTTCAGCTGCAGCCTCTGGGACCCCTGGTTGGGGGGGATCCACTGAGACGCCTGCAGGAGGTCACGTGCATGGTGGCTGTCTGCTCTCAGGACTGCTGGGAACCCCGCAAGGCCCACCGACTTGCCTGCAAACACCATATTGTTTTTCCAGACTTACTTCCAGTGGATGTTTTGTGTGGAGGCAGGGAGGCCAGGGCTCTGGGGAGAGGTTGGGGCAGCTGAGTTGAGGCCGGGAGAAGGGTGCTAATGCCTCGTGCATTGTCATATGTCCTTTCGTGGAGGAGGGGGTGGCATTCAAACAGTTCCACTTTGGCAAGAGGTGGAAGGAAAAGAGCTGAGCTCCTCAGCACAGAGGGAGGAAGTGCAGTGGGGCTAAGGAGAGTGGATAGAAGAGAACTGGAGCCCTTCTAACTTAGCCCCGGGTCAGAAGACTGCAAGGCAGCTGCGCCTCTCCAGAGGCGTCTGAGCTTTCTGGACTTTAGTAGAAAAAAGGACATGGTAGGATTGAGAAGCTCTGACACCAGATTTACACTTTCACCAAAGGTGCTCGAGTATTTATTCGGGTTGTCAGAACAGGAGCTATACTTTCAAATTTTAAAAACCAAACTTCAAATTGAAAATGTATTTTCCAGGGTGGAGAAGAAATAACAGTGTCCTGAGCCCCCCTGTCTCGTGCTAGGATTTACCTGGCCTGCCTGGAGGTTCCTGTTCTCCATACCCTGGCTTTTCAGCTGGCCCAGACGGAGTGACTGTACCTTACATCCCTCTGTAATGTCACCTGCACTTGAAATGGGAGGAGGACAGTGGGGGCCGGGTCTGGGGAGATGCCCACAGTTCTTGGGATCATTCCGGAGTCTCTTGGGGACACCCGGGCTCAGGCTGCGTCTGCCCAGGTGTCACTCACTTTACGGGACAGACAGGGTGCCCCCTTGTGGACACCATGGACAACTAATTATAAATCCCCATTTTAAAGGCAAAGCAAATGAGGCCTGGAGTGCTTCGGAAATTGGTTCAGACGTGCCCAGCCCCTGGAGAGCAGCCTGGTGTCCGAGACCCAGGCCTCCTAAGGCCCGGGGTGCAGCTATGCCCACAGCCTCACGCTCTGAGGGCAGAGGCCAGGCTGCACAGACAGCGCCCGCTCACCTGGGCCACCTGGTCTTTCCCTCCCCTGCTGTGGAATTAGCCTCACGCCCCTGGGGCTCCCGTGTGGAGGGCCAGGCCGCTTTCCCCACAGCATTTTCTGTTTTCTTTTGTACCCAGAGATAAATGCTTTCCGAAAACTTCCCTGTGGCCTCCTGGAATGAGGCCGATTAAGCCAAACCTATCTGCACGCCAGCTCTGCCCGTCTCTCTTCCGCGCGGCGCCCCACACTCTGGACCTGACGGGCAGCCCTTTCAGTATCTCATGCAGGCAGAGGCCGTATTTACAGTCTCGGGCTGCGGGAAATGAGATTGGGTGTCACAAAGCAAGATTGGGACGGACCTCAAAGGAAGTGGGAGCTGTCCCCAAACGGCAGTTCAGACCCAGGGCCGCTGGGGGGAGTTTGGGGTTTCTGGGAGTCCAAAAGGTCCTGGGTGGGGCGGCCAGAGACAGAAGGAAAGAGCCTTTGTTCATTTTACAGAAAGTTGTGTTCCGTCTGTCTGTCTGCGTCTGACCCATGAAAAATGCTAAGCAAATGCATTTGGAAATAGTGGCAGCGCTAGAGAGATGAAATATATGGGGTGACAGGGAGACCACAGCAAAGGTATCTATCTTGATTCCCATTTTTAATTTAAACATAATGGAAAACACATTTTGCGTTTTGTGGTGTCCCCACCGGCCGCCTCAGATGTTCCGGCAAAGGTGATGGCTCTGGGCAATTAAGCCAGTGAAGTATTATCCCTTCCAGGCCGGGTCTGACCGGTGAAGGAGAACAAAAGGCCAGATTTCCCGGGACTCAGTCGTCAGCCAGGCCTGTTGTTCAGGACACAGAGCCTCAGGAGGGAGGAGATATGGGAGCATATGTATATGTATAACGGATTCACTTTGTTATAAAGCAGAAACTAACACGCCATTGTAAAGCAATTATACTCCAATAAAGATGTTAAAAAATTTTAAAAGAAAGAACACAGAGCCTCCTTCCTCCTCCCTGCCCGCCTGCACCCTCCAGCCAGAGCCATTGATGGCAGTGCAGAGAAAAGGAAGCCCGGTTTCCAGAGGCTGGCAGTGGGGCGTGCAAGGTGTCCGCAAGGCGGGAGACAAAGGCTTTGGCGCTCAGACGGCCGTTGTCTCGTCTGCAGGTGCCCCAGAGGAAGGCCAGGTCGGCTCGTGGGAATGTGGAGCTGGAGAAAGCCCGATTGCTGGGCTCCACCCACACCTGCAAGCTTCACTCTTCCTTTCCATCCTCTCTCAGATCCCAAATACTGTACCAGTGACGGGTGGACGCGACAACGGGAAATTATTTTGTCCTTGTGCTTTCCCATTGGGGAGCCTATTCCGTTCTCAGCAGCAGCTGCTCCGTGCTTTGTGGGGCCCCAAATACATAGATACACATAGAAGCCCTCATGCATATGTAAATACGTAAACAGATAAGGCAACAAACGTTTTAATTAAAGTATCACAGAGAGAGAAGTGCAAAAACCATAAATGCACATGTCAAGGAATTATCACAAAGTGAATCCACTCACTCATATGAGTCCCTCCAGGTCAAGGGGGAGACTAGAAGCCCCCGTGTGCCCCACTCCATCACCCCCACTTCCTCCCCAAAGGCAGCCACTGTCTTGATTCCAACACCATAGGTGAGTGTTGTCTGTTTCTTCGATTTAGCCTGGAGGCTGCAGGGTCTGCTGGGCTGAGAGCAGATTTTGTAGATAGACCAGAATGGGCATCCTGCCTCCTGGGCTTTCTGGCTACGTGATCCTGGGCAAATTACTTGACTTCTCTGAATGTTGATTTCATCATCTGTGTGAGAATTAAGTGAGAGAATAGACAGAAAGCATCCGGCGCACGACGACAAGCATCCCGAGAGTGTTGGCTCCCCTCCTAGCATCACAGCCTGTTTCCTCTGACAAGGTGGTGTTCGCCCCACGCAGAAGGTGACTCAAAGAAGGAGAGAGATATATCCAAAGCCACAGAGTGAGAGGTCAGGCTCCAGGGAGGACCTTCTTGCATCTGAACAAATTCCTTTAAGGAAAGAGTGTGCCTTGCCACTCTCTGTAGCCTGAGGAACTGGTTAAGTAAAAAATGGGAGGAGAGAAGGGAAAGTTGGTCCCTTGGGAAGGAGGTCAGACACCCCAAATCAGCCCCTCCACAGGGAAGGCAGCCTCTCCTTCTAGGAGTGAAATTTGAACCAAGAACAGTCTTCAGGGCAAAATCCTTCTCCTAGGTTACCATGAAATATGTATTTCATGCAAGCTTTGCAGAGGTCAAACGACCCTTCCTCTTGGCTTTCTGGGAGTTTCCTCTGGAATTCACGTGTGCCCAAGGAAGAACTTTCACCGAGGGGGAAATTTAATAAGTGCGGTTTATCTAAGCTTCGTGCTCTCAGCTACATCTGCACTAATGACTCAGGCAGTTCGGTCCTCCGAGACCATCATTTTTCTTTATTTGCTCCAGCCGTGAGGTTTCCGCCTGAGGCCGAGAATGTCAGGGACAGAGAGGCAGACATTCTTGGTCTTACTCCAGAGACTATTTTCTCTTCCCTTGGAACACTTGTTTCCATTTCTTAACCTCCTTCCAGTCATGGAGGATTATTTCTTATTGCAGCAGAACCCATTCATAACTCTAATTCCAGAGAACAAGGCAAATGCCCAGCAAACTCTTTTATAAAGAGTTTATTGTGTGTCATTGTTGTGTCTGTGGGAGAAAAGATACAAAAATAGTCTTGATAATACCTAGCGTGTATTGAACATTCATTCTGAGCCAAGGTCTGTTCCGAGCAGTTGTGTATATTATTTTATTGACTCCTCATAAGAACCTTATCAGGTAGGTGTTATTATTAGCCTGTTTTATATAGGAGGACCCTATGGCTTAGAGAGATTGGGTAAATGGATGGAGGTCACCAAGCTAGTAAGTGATAAGAAGCAGGTCTAATTCTAAACTCTCATGTGCATAAAAATTTATATTAAACGAAGTGCAAGGAATCACTTTGTCCTTGATATTTTTGAGAATGGAAGAACCAAACGCATCTGATTCTCGGCTATTCCAAGCGCATGACCGCCTCCTTTCTAGAGGTGTCTCCACACAGCCACACTTTGGCATAGAGTTCTCTCAGTACCATCACCACCCCTCTGCTTTTTTTGTCTGGAACTGTTGCAGAGCTGAAAGGAATAGTTGCTCAAGCCCAAAGTCAGAGGTTCTAGGCAGTTGGATGACTCTTCCAAAATTCTCTCTTCGTCATCTGGCCTGGGAGGGCGCACAGCTTCTCTGAGGCACGCAACCAAACGCCCACAGCTGGGTGAGGCAGCCACTCCACTCCCGTGTCCCTTCCGGGACTTGAGACTAAAAATAGGAGTGTCTGACAGCCCATTCCCTGTTCCAGGCCCTGGCACCCGAGTCCGTCCACTCGGTCCCAGGGAGCAGGCAAAGGATGGTTTAGAAGGATGTTTTAGCTCCCAGCACCCATGTCAAAAGCTTATAAAAGCAGATCCCAGCCCACCTGATGGTGCTTCAGAGTTTCCACGGGAGAGCCTCAAGGAGGACGACAAAAATGCCTACGTTTCCAAAATAAAGCTCTTGGATTTGCTGGAAACAAAGGCACACGTCTAGTTTTAGGAAAGAAGGGAGAAGTTTTTTACATGCAACAACAATAAAAAAAAGAAAATGCCCAGACTAAATCTACTAGAAAATGCCCAGACTAGAACTGCTTTCAGTGCTTGCTAAAAGTAGCTCTGCATGAACATTTAATTCTAAAAGGTTGTATATCAGCACCCTGTGATGACAGAAAATTCAGCGACTTACGCCTCACGTTGAGTTGTATTCTCTTAGCTACGCATAAAGGGAGACAAAAGTTACTCCAGGGAGCGCTGCCAGCCCCACCCCTTTCCCAGCTCCTAGCACCCCCTTCACCAAGCACCTTGCCCACCTGTAAACCCAAAGGACATCACAGTGGGAAGAAAGTGGCCGGGCTTCTCCTCCGGGGCGTGGCAATACAAGCTGCAGTCCAATCTGGCCAGCACTGGCCCGCGGACAAGACAAAACAAAAACAAAGAGGAATGTGCAACAGAGGCCATCTTCAGCCCGCAGAGAATAAAATATTTACTATCTGGTCTGTATAAAAAGTTTGCCACCCCCTTTTGTAGCTCAAGGCGAAGAAATCAAGATCCAGACACGTAAAGTCCCTCATTCACGGTCACACGGGAAGTCGGTCGAAGGACCAGGACATGGTGCCCAGCCCTGTGTTCCTGCTATGACATAGTGTGGACCCCAAGAACTCTAGAACCTTAAACGTGGCTGCTGGGAGGGCTGTGTGTGTCCCGCCCATGAGCATTCTGTCCTACCTTCCTCAGACCCTAACTCCAGGAAGCTATTACAGTCCTGCGTGATTGGCCCCCCAAATGGGTGACATTAACTGTTTCTTTCTCTCAAGGACTCAGTCATCTGTCCTTCCATCCTTCTCCCTGTCTCCTGCCCTCCCCACTCACTTCTCATCCCATCTCCTAGTCTTGATCTCGGAAGAGTGTCTTGGTTATAACCTGATGCGTTTGCTTCGCCTTTCAGGTTCACTGTTGGCCTATAACACAACCTCCCACACGGACCCGTCCTCACGACTGAATGTCAAAGAAGGTGAGTCTGTTCTCTCACATGTAGAATTGTCCTCATTACCAGCCCAGCACAGTCCACGATGGTAAGACTGCGGTGGGGGAACCTCAGGTGTGTGTCCCAACTCTCTTGTCCACTCAGCTTTTCTAGAAGCCTAAGCTGATCCCCCTTATGCTGCTCATTGCAAAAACATGACAAGGTTGTAAAATATCTTGTGATAATTCCATAAAGATGCGACTTGAGGTTGTTACTCCATGAACGAAAGCGTGTTGCTCTTGGAAGGAAACGGATGCTGCTCACTTTCAAAACCAAAAGGTGGGGGATTTCTTTGTTGAAGGAAACAAAATGAAGATTTCAAGGATTCTTGCAATGTCATATTTTCAGGGGGGTGTTGGTAAGAAATTTAAGCGATATCAATTCATTTTTAAAGTGGTGATTTGGAGATTTGGTCTAGTTGCTTTGCTTTGGTTGAAAGAGAAAGAAAATGGTCTCAGCCAATGGTTTTCGCCAGTGAGGGTTTTAGCAAACATTACAATACATTTCTCAGCATCTTTATTCATGAAACAACGTTGTGGAGATTTCCTGCTCCAGACACTGTTAGATTCCAGGCATTTAAACAAGTGAATGATTCATGGTACCTGGTTTAAGGGAGAAAAAATGGGAGTGAAAAAATTCTGCCTGAGGCAGAAGAAAAATTCCATGGAGGAGGGGCATTTTGAGTGGGGCCTTGAAGGATGAGTAGGAGTATGAAGGGCACTCTCTTCCTTGGCTCTCTCTCTTTCAATACTTTTTCTTTAAGGCACACCTGCTGCATAGAATGAATGAAGGCAGAAGTTTTCAGTATTGGTTGCATGGAGTTAGCACAGCATAATATTTCAGAGAAACATAAAGCTCTTCTAAGGGAAGAATCTTAGAGACATTTGGTTCAAAACTGTTTTCGGTTTTGGAGGAAACAGAGACCCAGTGAGCCTGGGTGTCTTGACCAAGTTCACACCTTCGATCACATTAGACTTCCTGTTTCCTTTTAACAATTTATAATCAGATGATGACCAGACAATTCTGTGGAGGAAAAATTCAACATAATGAATATGTTTGTAAACTTTCCTGGTTTTCTGTGACTTTCTTCACCTCTTACCCCACCTTGGGCCAGTCTCTGCTACTGTTTTCTTTCAAAGTCAGAGTTATTGGCTTTTGCCATAAAAAATCTGAAGTCATATTGACTCATCATACAGTCCAAGCCACATTTTATTAGGTGACCCATTTACCATCATGTTGCAAATGTCCATAAGAGACAAAATATATTACAGTGTCAAACATATTAGATTGAGGTCGGAGCACCTCTGGTTTACTTTGGGGAAATCACTTCATGCCCTGAACCTCAGTTTCCTGTCAAATAAAAGGGCCAAACTAAACCAGTAAGAGTCACCCCTGACTGTCGAGCTCCTGGCTGCTGCAGGTGAGGGTCTGCTTTCGTCCAGGGCCCCTCTGCTCTGATCTGGTTCACTTACTGAACTTCGTTTCGTCTGCAGATAGGGATCCATGTCTTGGAAGGAAGGAGGGAGAGAAGGAAGAAGGAAAGGAAAGAAGGGAGGGAGGGAGGCAGGAGATCCCTGAAAACTCCTCCAGTTCTGCAGGCTGGGACCTGCTAACTCCACCAGGATTAACCAGGGAGACTCTGGGGGCAGAGCCTATGAGAGAATAGCTGATATTGGACGTAAAATACAGATTTTCGTTAAGAAGCAAGTTTTTCTGGGTTGAACTGCGCTGATAAACGATTCATTACTCCTCCAGGGGTCCTAGCTTTCAGCCTCTCCCCTACCTGCGCTGCTGTTCCTTCCCTCGGTCCTTTTGTGAGTTTGTAATGCCACGCTGGGCTCTTTGGGGCTTTCGCAGGAGCTGCCTCTCTTCTGAAATGAATGAACTGCAGTATCCAGGCAAGTGCGCACTGCAAAGCCCTCAGTCAGGTGGTGCTGGGCATTTATCCCCCAGCATCGGCCCTGGCCTCCAGAAACGGTTACGTCTGCGCTTTGCAGGTGCAGCTTTTGTCCCCAGTAAAGCTTTCCACTTGAGTTGTCTTGCTGCTCTGTCGCCTTCCCCCTCCTGAGGTGGTCTGGATCTGTCTAAACGGCCCATCGTCCACAAAACAAAGTACATTAGCAAGACAAAGCTAGCCACGCTCCTCTCTCCCTGCTTTTCACCCTCCTCCCCACCTCTCTCTTCTGCTTTTCTCTAATAGCTATCTTGGGTTCTTAAAATATTAAATGGAAAAATAAAGAGAAGACGTCATGCAACCTTAGCTCCGTCTTGTTTGAATAAGGCACATACACAGCCCCAAACAAACCGAGTCCAACAAGAGGACCAGAGCTCTGTGTGTGTGTGTGTGTGTGTGTGTGTGTGTGTTTGTGTGTGTGCATGAGTGTACGTGTTTATTTCACAAAGGACAGGTGCTGGCATCACGCACAAAAGAAAGAGTTGAGGAGATAAATGCTTCTATGAATGCTTCTTCAATGTGCTTATCAAATGAGCATGTCTTTTTACTTTAAAATGGCATAATCATCTTTCCAGCTTGTCTCTTGAAAACAATTGCACTCTCTAAGGGTTATTGGTGCCCAAGAAGTAAGGCTAGATTTTAAAAATTCATTTGTAGCAGTTTTTAAGCTTTTTCCAAAATTAAATATTCTATGGTCACAGATTGGACCGAGCTAGAACAATTATGCTGTCTCTACCGGATACCAAGGCTAATGCACTTAAGAAAATAAATTAGAATGGAAGCAACTGCTACCCATTTTCAATGCAGCCGCCACTGTCATATGTATAGGATTCTGCAATGCCTCAGACACTTTCACGTGCTTTGCCTCTGCTTTTAAGCCCGGCAACTTCCCCGAGAGGTAGATTGAATTAGCCCCATTTTTCAGACAGGGAAAGTGAGGTTCAGGACTATTAAATGGCTCCCTGAAGGGCACACAGCTATTCAACAGCAGAACAAGGATTCAAACCCAGGGTGTAGGATTCAAAATCCCTTACTTCAGATAGTCTCCCTGACAAACACAGCCTTTCCCTTCTAGCTGGCTTTTCATGAAAGCAATACCTTGCCTAAATGTCGTGTGGGTGGAGATGTAAATTTTTTCCATTATTTTTCTCTGTCCCTGCAGTTTTTCTACTAACATCTCCATCCACATCCCTGCACTATCCTCTCCTCCCAAAGATGAATTCATACATAACCCCTGCTTGGCACTACCCTCTATTCCTAACTGCACAGAGAATGAGCTGGAGAGCTTTTTAAAATTACTGATGCCCTAGGAAAATATTGTATGACTCCACTCATAGGAGGGACCTTAAATGGGCAGATTCACAGAGACCAGAAAAGTAGAATGATGGTTGCCAGGGGCTGGAAGGAGGGAAGAATGGGGAGTTATTGTTTAATGGGCCCAGCGTTTCAGTTTGGAAAGATGACAGAGTACTGATGGTGATGGCTGTGCAACGTGAATTATTTAATGCCACTGAAATGTACACTGGAAGATGGTCAAAATGGTAAATTCTATGTGATATATGTTTTACCACAATAAAAACTGCAAAAGCACATGAAAAGATCTCAACACCACTAATTATTAGAGAAATACAAATCAAAACTACAATGAGGCATCACCTCACAGCAGTCTGAATGGCCGTCATCAAAAAGCCTACAAATCATAAATGCTGGAGAGGGTGTGGAGGAAAGGGAACCCTCCTATACGGTTGGTGGGAATGCAAATTGATGCAGCCACTGTGGAAAACAGGATGGAGATTCCTTAAAAAACTAAAAATAGAGTTACCATATGATCCAGCAACCCATTCCCGGGCATATATCCAGTAAAGACAAAAATGCTAATTTGAAAAGATACATGCACCCCAATGTTCATAGCAGCACTAGCTATAGTAGCCAAGACAGGGAAGCACCCCAGGGGTCCATCAACAGATGAATGGATGAAGAAGATGTGGTACATACGTACAATGGAATATTACTCAGCCATAAAAAAGAATGAAATAATGTCATTTGAAGCAACATGGATGGACCTAGAGATTATCAAGCTAAGTGAGGTAAATCACTCAAAGAAAGGCAAATATTATATGATACCACTTACATGTAGAATCTAAAAAGTAATACAAATGAATCTATTTACAAAACAGAAACAGATTCAGACATAGAAAACAAACTTATGGTCACCAAAGGGGAAAGGGTTGGGGGAAGGGATAAATTAGGAGTATGGGATTAACAGATACACACCACTATGTATAAAATAGCAACAAGGATTTACTGTATAATACAGGGGGAAAAAATATATATATATATATCTGAAAAAAATACAACAGAAGTAAAAATAACAAATGTTTTAAAATACTGATGCCAAGGTCCCAGACACAACCAACTGATTCAGAATCTCTAGGAGTGACAGCTGGGCATTGGGAATTGTTTCAAGCTCTCCCCGTTACTCTTAAACCTGCAGCCAAGATTGAGCAGTGCTGACCTACACGGCAGACAGGAACCAGAAAGAGGAAAGGGAGACCCGTCTCAGAGCCACCCAGGTTGTCTTGGAGACACACTGGGAGGTTGATCTTTATCTTTCCTGGCCCCAAACTGACCTAGAAAAGACAGAGCAGGACCTCATGTTATACTAATGGAAGAGCAGGTTGAACTGACCACTGGATTATTAGTTCTTTTTCATCCTTGTCATTGATGAGGTTATAATTTTTATTGATATTGATTCCAACAGCTTTACATGAGTCCATCCCTTCAGCTCTCAGAAATCCCATTCTTATATGTTCTCATCGTGTGTATCTAAGTAGTCATTGGGATTGGTGTTGGTTACCTGATCTTATCCGGAGAGCACTGGGGTTCTAGAAGTTAAATGGCCATTCCAAGTATTGGGTTGGCCAAAAAGTTCGTTCTGTTAATGAATACATTGTTCAATAAAGTTCTTGGTGAAAATGAAAGATGTGTCTTATTTTTGCTTAAAACTGAACGAACTTTTTGGCCAACCCAATACGTGGGAGTCCCGGGGCCCGGACTGAGGATTCTCTAAACCTCGAGCTCCGACCTCCATGCCCAGGGATGAGTGTGTCCGCCCGGGATGCAGGTCAGAGCTCCACCGTGTTTCCGGGCAGCCTTGCTCTGGGCCCTGCCAGCGCATCCCCTGGACGGGCAGCAGCGCTCTGCTTCAGAGCTGCTTTGCATCCTAAACCCTCATTTCCTTAGCTCCTTGTGCTGGATCTGTTTAAATACCTCTGAGTCTCCAAAAGTCAGAGGATACTGAGCTCCTTGTTTATTAACTCCTGGAACTCATAAAGCGGCCCGTGGAGGCTGAGCCTCTAGCCCCCGCCCGGGAAGCCTTTCAGGACCCGCTGTGAAATGCAAACCCACGCAGGTCACCTGCGGCCGGGGGTGCAGCCCTGGCCTGCAGTCACCTGGGCTAATGGATAAAAAGTCTGTCTTCTTGCACGCTGAGTGTGGGAGAGACAGGGGGAGAAACCACCTTTCCATGTCCTTCAGAGTGAAATGCCTAACCGGCGCTGAAGATTATGCTAATGAGAGCCCTGCTTCTCTCAAGGAGATTTCCAGATGGCAGGACCTGTGCCCATAGCCGGGACCACGGTTCTGCAGCCCTTCACTGTCTGCCAAGCATTTGTACATCTATTACGTCGTTTGCACCCCTCACCATCCCCGTGAGCTGGCAGGGCTGATATTATTATTATCCCCGTTCTGTAGATAATGGAAACAAGGCACAGAGATAACAGGGTCCGTTTGAAGTCACCCAGGTCTTAGGATAGAGCAGGGCTCCAACGTAGGTCTTGCTGTTCACTCCTCCCTCCAGGCTGCTTCTCACCTCATCATCTCAACATATTTCATTCAAGCATCTGACATCTTTTTAAAAAATTTATCTGATTGAAGTATAATTGATTTACAGTGTTGTGTTCATTTCTGCTTCACAGCAAAGTGACTCGGTTATACATGTATATACATTCTTTTTCATCTTCTTTTCCATTATGGTTCATCACAGGATATTGAATATAGTTCCCTGGGCTATACAGTAGGACCTGGTGGTTTATCCATTCTCTATATAATAGTTTGCATCAAGCATCTAACAAACATCTTAAACCTTCTTTAATTAATGCTCTCCATTTCCCCAAGGCAGGTATTTATCTCATATCTCAGCCTTAGAGCATATTGGTTCAAAACCCAGGCTCTGGACTCAAACAGGCTGTGTGACTTTGGTCAAGTCACTTACTTTTTTCTGCCGCAGTTTCCTCACGTATAGAATGAAGGCAATCTTAGTGCCCCTTCAAGAGGGCTATTATACTTAGAAATCACTTACCAGGGCATCTGATGCACCAGTAAGTACACAGTATGCTTGCTCCATGGATTACAGCAGTAATTAGGATTTTATCACAAAATCATTAGAATGTTCTTGAGGGTTTACCACATGCTGACACTACACCCAGGGTTATGAAAGACACCATATCAGATGGCGTGGTAACACCGTAGATGAGATGGCCAAGTTGTTTAAAATCTTATTCGGGAGATTCACATATGGAACGATTAAGGAATAATATGAAACTGCATATAATCAAAATGCATGTGACCTACAAGAAGTTCCCTAAGAGAAATGAAGGGATGAAAAATCATTAAATGTTAAAGTGGACCATCCACTCCAAACCTTTCATGGAACAGAGGCGATAGGAGGCCAGGGAAGGTGTGGGTTCCCCCAAGACCACACAGGAAGGGACGGGCTTCTCTCAGGACCTTAGTCAGGACTCGTGCCCTCCTCCACCCCGTTCACGCATCTCTTCATTTATTAAGAACCTACCATGTATGGGACGCTAGGCTGAGCTTCGGAAACGTGGTACCCAGCCAGCTCCCCTCAAGAGGATGTAGTCAGAGATACAGATGGGCCTGTAAGTCAGTGCTGCGTATTGACTACGGCTGCTACAGCACCACCTCTCGGCACTTTCCCCTGCATTTTCAGCGCCTGTGGGGTGTCCTTGATGATTTAATGATGGAGGTCGTAGTGAAAGATGGGAGGCCTCTGGAAGGACCCAGCACGGTCGTGCTGGAAATGGGTATCGAATGAAGGGAAGGTGGGCATCAAAGACCCAGCATGTCTGGATCGATCCTGTGCGGGGGCTGCGTGTGCTCGGGCTGGGTTTGGGGGACGGGACCAGGTGGGCTCCCGTGGGTATACCTGAGTGTGCCCCCTGGGAACACCAGGGCCTGGGTGTGTGACGCGAGCATGATGGGGGAGCCTTGGGTGGGACTCTTAGTGGTTTAGACGAAACCGAAAGACGGGTATAGTGTCCCTGTGTGACAGGAAGCTCAGCAAAGGAGCCAGGGATTTGCTTCAAAATAGTCAGGGCAGGGAGGGGGCATGGGTGGGGGGAGAGCTGAAGTCAGGTTGACCGTGAGTTCATGCTTGTTAAAGCCGAAGGGCCCTTCGGGGTGCAGCAGACTTTTCTCTCTGCTTTCCTACATCTCCAAATTTTTCCATGATTTAAAAGATGCCCCGAGAAGTTTTGCTTGGATGGAGAAAATGTAGATGCGTGCAGAATGTGGATTCCTGTGCCCTGTGTGTGTGGCAGTGAACAAGGGTAGCAGGTTGGGGGCCCAGCATGGGGGGTGGGCTCGAGGCAGCAGCCTGAGTCAGGGTCTCAGGGGGTGAGCGTGTGTTGGGCGAGGCCTTGGGCCGTGTGCGTATTGCCCTGTGCGGGATGGCCAGTGCGGGTTGGTCTGGAACACGTGTGCCTGAGGAAAGGCCTGTAATGCTGTGAGGTAATCGCCTGTTATTTTTAGGGAGTAAATAACATCTCTCATGGAGCAGGTTATGTGGCTCCACGGGCTCTGTCTGTGTCCGCTAATGTGCACTTAAAATTTGAGGGTATTCAGGCCTCCCAGGAGAGCCTGTTAAGAACTTTGTCATTATATGTTTTTCCTTTATGATGAACTACCCCTAATCCATTTTTAGCAAAAGCAGGGATGATTGCTGAGTGTGTGTGTGTGTGTGTGTGTGTGTGTGAGTGTGTGCTGTTTCTGTGTCCAAAGGCAAGATTTATGATTATAGAACAGACAGTAGCTTGCTCTCTCCGTTTTATTTTTTTTTAATTGTTTTCCTTTGAAATTCCAGACTTAATGTTTTGTCTGCTTTCAATCTGACCCTCTTTGGAGAGCTACATGTTGTGTGTGTGTGTGTGTGTGTGTGTGTGTGTGTGTGTGTGTGTTTTCACCAGAGAGAGATTGAGAGAGCGAGAAAGAGAGAGAGAAAGAGAGAGAGAGTGCTGGAAACAAAGAATCTTTGTCTGTAAGCTGTAGCAGGCAGGAAACCCCAATCCCGAGGGAGCTGAGCCAGCCAGCCCTGTCCTGGAGTCAGACTCCAGCTCTCTGAATTCAATTTGACAGCTTGTCTGGGACACTTTCTAAGTAACCATTATCCTTCCTTTCTCTGAGTAAAAGAACTGTTATTTTGTTCCGTGGGTGTGCTGTGTGCGCTGTTACCGCATGTGTGGGTTCCACAGCGACTAGAACACACTCTCTCTAAATTATTGGAAACACTTAGCCTGTTTCCTAAGACAAGTGTAAATTTGTTCCAGGATAACGATGCAAACGGCTTTCCGTGTTGCACGTTAGAGGCAGGTAGAGGGATTTCGCTGGGGCATTTTGTTTAGTCCCAGTTACGGCACGACTCCCCTTATTTGAAGGAGCTCTTCCATCTCAGAAAAATCTTCAAAGGAATAAAACGTACACAATTTGAATTCAAATTGTGTACGTTTTATTCCTTCGAAGTTTTTTTTTGAAATATGTATAAATATATCTTCCGATGATCGTTCCCCTCAGTTTCTGTGTTTGATCGATTAATTGATAATTTTTAAAGAAATCTACCACCATAGGTCTCTCTCATCTCGGGGAGGGAATTCCAAGGTCTCTCTCATCTCGGGGAGGGAATTCCAAGGTAGGTGGGTGTCAGCCGTGAGCCCCCAGGGTTTGAGACAGGAAGGCACAACTGGGTGACCCCCTGGAGTAAAGCAGGCACTGCTCTCCTTTCTCCAGCCACTCACATCAGTTGACTGCCGCAACCTCATGAGGGATGGTGAGGCAAAACCCGCCCTTTCCGGAGTGTGCAAGTTTGCAGCCTGTCCAGGTCCCGCCAAGCAGGATGGACAGAGGTACCGTCCAGCACGGCCTGGGTCACTTCGAGGTCTGGGTGGAGTGACAGCTTGGCCAGCAGCACAGTTTTTACCCATTTAGGTCCCGACCAAAAAAATGTGTCCTTCAAATGTGAATGGATTCCTGTCTAGACCATTTCAAACAGAACTTTGAATGTTTCCCGTTCTCCCATTGCCTGACATACCATCCTCGGCTGTCTCGCTCCCACCCCAATCCACACCCTATGAGCCACACTCACTCTTGGTGGCCCAGGTCAGACGATGTCTCCTCAACCACCCTTGCCCCACGGCGCTTTGCTTGTACCCACTGTCTTCCCAGTGAAGCATCCGACAGAGTATAGCCAACAGCCTTTGGTCTTGCAAGACCTGATGCATCTTGGAGGCAGGGACAGTGCCTTAGAAAAGGCCATGTATGTATGTATGTATGGATGGATGGATGGGTGGATGGATGGATGGATGGATGGATGGTTGGATGGATGGTTGGATGGATGGGTGGGTGGATGGATGGAGGATGGATGGATGGATGATGGATGGATGGTTGGATGGATGGATGGATGGAAATTATAGACAAATTGCCTTAAACTACTCCCCAAGGACTTACTGTAAAATTCACCCTTCATGATGTTTCTAAGTCCAAGAGTGATGTTTTGGCCTCGTCCACTGCAAAGATGGGCTCAGGACTTGCCTCTCCCTTTCTGCCACAATTTCCCCTTCATTTGACCCCAACGTGATTCCTCCCAGGCTGTGATTGGTCCCACCCAGAAGTAGAGGGAAGAGCTTGCCGAGAGCAGATTTCAGTAACAAGGTGATCGTTCCACATCACCCCCTTTTGCCCCATTTTTTATCAGCTTACACTCCCCTTGGAGGCCCTTCAGATTTGGGTCCTCTTGCTACGGGTGCCACTGAGAAAGAGGCCAAGGACAGGACCAGGACAAGGGAAAGTCATATTGCAGGAAAGGTTAACTCCTGCTCATTCAACCCTCCTTTCCTCACCTTTCTTATCACCACCCCCGCCCCATAACGATAACAACTGCCATTGATTGAGGGTTTATTCTGTGCCAAAAACTTTTCTATTCACTTCATTTTTACACTTCCTAACCACCTTATGTAGTTGGTACGATTATTATTCCCATCTTGCATATAAGAAAACTGGGGCACAGATGCGTTAAGCTCAAATGGCAACGCTAGTAGGAATCAGAAGGCAGCACAGAGCCTGTTACCGCAGCCCACTCCCCACCCAGGCAGTGCCAGGCCCCCAACTGCAGCTCCCTCTTCCATCCAGCACAACATGGAACGGCCCATTTCTTCCAGGAAGCTGATGTCATCTAGTTGTTAAGAGGATATGGTGAGATTCACTGATTTCTGCTATGGTCCCCAAATCAGGACCCTCACTCAGGGTACTCGGTTCTTGCATTTCAAGAAGCATATTAGGTGGCTTCACAGATGTCCTTTTCTTTATTGTGCTTTATAATTTACACAACATTATACATTTTGTGTATTTAGTATTACATTTTTAAAAATCAAAGAAAGAAAGAAGAGATTTAGAAAAGGAAATGCTATCCTGAGTAACACTCTGTTGATCAATAAGGATTGCAGTCAACGTAACTTAAAAAAACAAGGGTGGTGGATATTAGCTCGATACATCTAGTTGTGAAATTTCCTCAAATTACAAGAGGTAGGCAAGGCCTTGCCTCAATAAGCTTCATTGACCCATGGCTCTCCAGGAAAAGGAAGGAGATCAGCATCACCTGGACCATTTTAAAGACACAAGCCAGGCTGCTCCAGCATCCCAGCCTACACCCCCTTCTCCATCCATAGGTGCCCTTGGTTGGCGAAGTTGGAGCTGAGTGTTCTGAGAGTAGGCATCTCCCACTGCTTATGAAATGCTCGCCCCACACATCACCCCACCACCGAGAGCCA
The DNA here is from genome assembly GCF_039906515.1 of Pseudorca crassidens. Lineage (NCBI taxonomy): Eukaryota > Metazoa > Chordata > Mammalia > Artiodactyla > Delphinidae > Pseudorca > Pseudorca crassidens. The sequence continues at coordinate 104,433,403 of NC_090304.1, forward strand.
AGTTTCACTTGAATACTTAACAGAGACAAAATGTGCCTTCGTTGCTCTGCATGGGCATCCTTTCTGCCATTGCACCATGGGTCTCTCCTCTTCCCTGTGCCAGCAGGCATCCTGGCCCCTGGTATTGTTCCTGGCTGCTTCGAAGTGCCCACTTTGGCCTTCCTGCCCGCTTGGGCATCTTCCGTCATGTTTATCAAAACTGCTCTTACATGCGTCCTCGGAGAATCTGATAGGCGCCACCGTGCTCTGCAACGTCAGTGAAGGTGACAGTGAAAACATGAACCCTGTTGCACCTTAATAAAGAAAAACGCTTTATGTAAACCTCAGAGCGGGAGGGGAAGAGGTGCAAGGCTGTGGGAAAGGTATTTGGGGCCAACTTGACCTCCAGAGCACCCCTGCAACTGGACTCGGCCAGACAGCTGCTCCACCCGCCAGTGCCAGGGAGGGGTGTCCCGGCGGTGGACACTCGGTGGGTGAGGTGGAGTGCCACCACAGCTCCACTAACTTGTCAGTGGCGTTTCACACTTACTGAGTGGGCCGTTTGGGTTTTGCATTTCCAATTCATCTCCAGACTCTTGACTACTATTATTTTAGCCCTCCCGTCCCTACCAGGTTTCACTTTGACTCAGACATTTCATCCCATTCCAGATTATAGAGCTCCGACTCAAAATGAAATTGGCCTTGGTTGATGTAACGCCATTTCCATGACCGCAGGGTCTTGGTCTGTAATAGAAGCTGGAAGTGATGGCTGTTAGCTGTGTTGAGGAGTGGGGGTCCCAGAGTACTTTGGGAAGAAAAGGCAAGGTCCACAAGTGCTCTAGGTAATCCACTGGTGGCCACCTCCACACACAATCTTCCAAATGCATTTGTTCTGCAAAATACACTGATTTTTAGAAATTCTACAGAGAGGTTGTTTGAGGGTCAGTAGTTGCTGAAAGTATTTAAAAGAAGTTTGTTTATTCCCACGCTCGTAAACCAAATTTTTCTCCATCTCTCTTCCCCTCTCTCTCCCTCCCCTCTCCCTCCCCGCCTTCCCCACCCCAGAGAAAGAGAGAAGCTTTCCTCCTGCCAGACAGAGGTATAGGGACTTGGGGAATCTTCTAGTGAAAAGCCAGGGCATAGATAGCATCATTTGTTATCTTAAGATAAAAACCTTTCCCAAGTTCTTTTTATAGATGTAACATCATACTCTCTTCAGAGAAGCCCATATCTAAGATAATAAATAATTATTTCTCATGAAATATCCTTTTGAGAGAAGATAAAGTCTCTGAGGAAGAAATACTATGGTTAGAAACACTAACCCATGTGGGCTTCTCCCCTCCAGCCTCAGAGATCTGTAAGCAATCCCATGTGAGGATCAATAAAAAGTTTAACACACCTCTGATGAAGTTCAAATTCGTGTGTTAGGCACATTCGAAAGAGAAAGTGGTAAATTACGCGAGATTATTACTTTATCAAAATCCAGGACATCCTTCAAAGCCCAATTCAAGTCCCACCCTCGTCAGGATACTTTTTCCTTACCCACAAAGACTACAGTCTCTTCTCGGGACCCTCTCTCAGTCACTAGCCATCAATGGACCTAATTACAGATTATCTTATCATCTTTAATGGTGAGTTTTGTCCTGTATCCCTTTTTTCCAGCCCTGTAGATATTCAGTAAATAACATTGACAGCTGATAGATTCACTGGGGAAGGAAAATCTAGTTTGTCAATTTAATTAAATATTTACTCAATCCTTCTGCTTCCCTAAACAAAGAACCAGAAGAAATTAGCCTTGGTTGACACAAGAAAGATTAACTTCTTCCCAAGGAATAAAACTCTGGAAAAGAAAATCAGCTATAATCTTAGAAGACATTTGGAGTGTGTAAAGCATTTTCACATGCATGATCTCATTGATTCTCAAAAGAACCCTGTGAGGATTAAACAGGCTATTTGCTTTTCCAAATTCTTAAATTTTAGGAGAATCGTTTTTTCCCCTGTTGCGGATAGGTTGACAGATTCAGAGAGATTGTCACTTGCCTCAGTTCACACAGCTCATAACTGCAGAGATGGGGGGGAAACCAAGGAGTTCTGAACCTCAATCTAGAGTCTTTTTCCATGGCAGTGAACTGTTTCCCTGTTTGGAATGGAATAGAGAAATCATGGAATTCCTTCCCATGAAAATCTTTAAGAGCCCTTAATAACACCACAAATGACCTTAGACTTGGTAAGGTTTAGGCACCCCTCTTCCAAAGAAATGAAAACCGTTCTTGGTATAACTATGAAAACTCTTCGAGCTTCAAAAGTCTTTGGCCTGCCCAATATCCTAGAGGAGTTGAGAGAAAGGCAGTTTTTCTGCTATGAGTCATACTTTCAATTTCTATTAAAATTCTTATATGGCCACATATGCTTTCTCTCAGGCTTTGGGCCTCCAGGCCTGTGCTAATTTGCATGTCTGGTTTAGATAATGACTGAAGTCCCCTCCAGCCTGAAAAGAAACCTCAGATTCTATTATATAAGTGAGACCACATTCCACCTGCCCGGAGTTGATGGTTGTCTTTAACTCCTGTGCTTTTTGATGTGTGGGTGCAGGACACAGAGGTGGGAGTGTTCCAGGGCTCACCTGCCAGGCCACAAAGATGGAGTGTTCTTTCAGGGAGAACTCACCTGTCCTCTTCTCAACCACACTGACCCCTCAGAAACGCCCTTTCCTGCAAAACGCTTCAGAGGCAGGTCAGAAACAAATCCTAGGAAGCGCTGGGATTTTAAGTTTCTTCATTTGAATGGCCTTCCTAAGTCAGTGTGATTCTAAGACAACAGAATTGGCAATTACCCTGATTCTAAATAGGCAGAAAACTGGTGAACTCTTTAATAGACTAAGCTCATCTCGCCTTTTACTATCTCTCACCCAGACATCAAAACGATACTGTCAAGTTTTTTAGCTTATTTTTTCGTCTTCCAACATAAAGTAATTCTCACAAGGTAAAGGGATTGCCTTTCCAGAAGGGCTTTGAAATCAGTGTTGGGCGACCCAGTCACTTTTCATAAGAAAATTATGGCACTGTGGAGAGCTTTATTTCCATAACATTAGATAGGTCAAGTCTTTGTTCAGATTGTGTTGTCAGCGAGGCCCTCCCTGTCCCAGCACTATCTGCTCCCCTTCACCTGTTTTCTTTTTCTCCATACCACTCACCACCTTCTTATATACGATGTCGTTTACTATTTGTTTTGAATGTCAGCTCCCAGAGCAAGGATGTATGCCTGGCCACCATTGTATTCTCAGCACATAGAACAGGGCCTAGCACAATTGTAGACATTCAATAAAATGTTGTTGAATGAATGAATGTGAGTGGGATGTGAGGTATTAGCTAAGCCCAATAGCTGGTGCTGGGAAGAGGAAGAACCTGGGGGCAAGAGAAGGAAGCGAGGTGATAAGATACAGTCTGTGTCTTCCCAGAGATGCTCACCAAGAAAGGGGCATAAGCGCACAAAGAATTACACCAGGAGGCTGAACAAGATGAGGGCAATAAACGCGAGACCTTCACCGGTGAGCCTTTGCAGAACTCTGGAAGAAAGAGATGCAGAAGCTGAATCATGCAACAGATGCAAGACCATCCCGTATCGCCAGAGAGTGAGGGCGACCCAGCTGAGGAACGCGGATGGGAGAGGATCAGATCCGGGCTCTCAGCAGAGCCCAGAGGGCTGAACACAGACTGCTTCTCATTCACCTTCAAGCCCTCTTACCTAAGGCAGCTGTTAGGTTTTCTTCTTCTGACCCAGAATCCTCTTAAACCTGAGGCAGATTTGACCCAGGAAGGCTGCAATTTAGTTGCGTCTGCATGGCCCAACATGGAGGGGAATTTGGGCAAACACCCAATTAACTGAGTATAAATTGCTTTTCCACACAAGGCGGGCCCCCAAATCCCACTTTGAGGCCTCATCAAAATAAAGAGGTCGTTTAGACTCGTGTGTCATTTAGACACAGAGCCCACGGGAGGGACGAACTCGAGCGAGGGTCCCGGCTTGGTGGGGAGCCTCGTGAGACCGTGGCGAGGCTGTGCCCACAAGGGTGCCACTGGCCTCTCCAAATTCTCATCCTTGAAAGCCATCCATTCTTCAAGCATTTCTCTCACGTGTCCTTTCTTCCCTTTGCACGTGGAATGTCTTAAACAGTAGTTTTATTCTCCTCCACACAGCGGGGCCGGCTCTGAGGCTGAGGGGCTGTTTGGATTCCAGGACAAGATCCTTGAGCAAAGGAAATCTGATCCAGGATGTTTTTTTTCTGTGCGTTCCAAGTTTAAGGAAAGCCTTCCCTAGATATTGCCCTCCTCCTGAGATCTCCGTGGAAGCCAAGATCCTCTGCTGCTCTTTAGAACATAAGATGCCCCTGAGGTAAAGGCCGAGCTACCCTTATAGACAGGGTTGAAAGGAGGTGAGGACCCAGCTTGGAGCTCCAGGGCTGGCTGGGCAGGGAGCTGGGGGAGCTGACCGTCAGGGGAGCAGGAAGGATGCCGGGTAAACCCTCAGCCTGGTAATATACCAGCAGGCACCAGCCAGAGCCAGCTTCCCGGCCGGCGATTCTAAACTGGGATACAGGATAATCCATTTCTTCTTCTAAAAGAGAGCCAGCGTTTATTCTGATTTGGGAATCACTGATCTCGGAGCACAAGAATTATGCTTCCTCTTTTGCGCTTCTCTTCACTTTCAGGGCCTCGTCTAATGACTTTTGAACCTCAGTTCACCAAGGTCAGCATCTTAGAGGTGCAAACAAGATGGTATAGACCACGTGTATACTGTGTATATTTTTAAGTTGCCATTTATCGAATGCTTATTTAATCCCCTTAACAATCCTCTAAAGCATTTGTTATTAATCCTTTTTTTATTGTGGTAAAAGTTACATAATATAAAACATATTATTTTAACCATATTTAACTGTACATTTCAGTGGCACTAAGTACATTCACATGGCTGTGCAGCTCTCGCCATCATCCGTCTCCCAAATTCTTCACCTTCCTAAACTGAAACCCTGTCCCCAGCAAACACGGCCTCCCCATTCCCGCTCCCGCCGGGGCCCTGGCAGCCACCGGTATGCTTTCTGACTCTATGAATTTGACTATCCCAGGGACCTCGTATAAGTGGAATCAAACAGTATTAGTCTGCACCTAATGTATATTGGAATGCGTTTTTAAGGCTAACTTAGAGAAGCAGAACCTGGGGTTCAAAAGGAGGAACCCTTAGACAGAGATTGTTTGGCACAGTAGATGGCTGAGCTGGGGTCCCAACCCAGGGTGGACTGATTCTAAATGCCACATCGTAACCACTGACCTGCCAGAGAGAAAGGATGTCTGCACTAGGGCGTCCTCGCCCTCCACGACCTTCCACAGCCCGGGCGCCAGTCGCCTTTGCACAGCTTTGGAGGTGGGGGGCCAGGCCAACCGGTCAGACATCTGGTAGTGGTCGCCGGCAGGGGTCGTATGGAGACAGTGGCAGACGAGGGGCCGGTCCTGAGTTGAGAAGGTTCGGGAAGCAGGGCAGGCTGTCCCGGGTGGGCACCACAGGAGGGAGAGCCCAGAGGGAAGCAGAATGGGGTTGGTGGCCAGTGGGGCCCTGCTTCTCCTCAAAGGCTGGGCCTCTTCTAACCCAGGGCCTCAGAGGGAGGAGGGGTTTGGAGGAACATCTCGTCCTCTGCCAGCAGCTAGGATGTTGCCCCCATGTACAGGCTTCCCTGTATGGGGGAAAGTCTGGGCGATGCGTCTTCCTCCTGGCGGACTTGGCTCTTTTTTGGGAAGTTTGGGGCTTTGGGTTCAGGGTCCCCTTTATTAGAGCTTTTCTCCTTTGGCATCCTCAGTCTTCCAAGAAAAGAGGTCTGGATCGGACTGAGAGAAGCTTCTGCCCTGAGCAGGGGCGGCCTTGCCCCTTCTGCTGAAAGGTCTGCATTTAGAAGCCAGCCTTTCCGAGGATGAACAGGACTATAGGTACTGCCAACCAGAAATTCGAAGAGAAGTCTCAGAGAAAATCCATCTTTTTCTATCCAGTAATCGGGAGCATGGTCTCATGTCATACGGGATGAAGAGAGAGGCTTTTGTGCTGGTGTCTCTGCCTCTTTGGCCTCCAGGTGAGGGCATGACAAAGTGTGGAGCTGCGCGTTGCCTGGGACATTGGGCTTTCAGACAGTGAACCGTCGGCATCCGAGCAGAAAGAGATGTCTTTCCGGAGATGTTTGGCCAGGTTTCTAGGACCCGTTTAACAGCTTCACACAGAAGCTGAGTTAACGCTGGGACGTCTGCGAGAAAGTCACGTCCAGAGAAAGTTTTCCCCTTCCCACAAGGACTTTTCAGAAAAAAATCTCCATGCTCATACTTCTCCACCCCGGGAGGCTCTCCTGGAATCTAAGAGGCCACTTAGGGTCAAAGTCAGCCGCACCGGGCATCCCATGATGGAGTTACTGTTCAGACTATTATATACTTGAAGCTGAATTACCCACAATGCCTGGCAGTGCCCAGATTCCCCAGAATAAGGCTCTGGTCTCTCTTTGCTTTGGCAAAAATTGATCTCAGGACCGCCTGAAACCATAAGCTCCAGGCAAAGCCCTTCTGGGAGGACTCCTGAAAACGCATCACAGTAAGATTCGTCATCAAGCCAGGGGTACCAGCCTTCACTGAAGTAAAAAGTGAGGGTCAGAATAGGGGTACTTTTCTGCTGCTCAAGCGTCTGCCACCACCCAGAAGTTCTGAGACCAGCTGCTCTGTGGGTCTCTAACGGTCACATTTTTGCCCTCTGTGCCCTTGGCCACTCCCTTAAGTGTGTGTTTTGAGAAGTCAGTTCTCAGAAAGCAGACAGTATGCACCCTTTTCAGGATGGGGGGGCCCAGGGCATGCTCAGGCTGCCTTGTGGCCGGGCACACCCCACTGGAGAGCAACCCACGTGCTGACGGGCAGCCGAGGGTCAGGGAGCTCTGGCACAGTCGGGCGTCAGGCCCGGGGAGGAAGAGTGTTTGTGCAGGAATATGAGTCGTTGGGTAGCTCCGGGTCCAGGATTTTCCATGTTGGTTGTAGACATATTTCTGTCTGTGTGTCTGGGACTAGAGCTGACCGCACTGCTGAGTTCTCACTTGTATGACTTTTAGGAGGAAAACAAGCCCTCGTTTCAACAATGACGTTGTTAAAACATATATGAAACAAAAAGCCGGCCACCTGAATGAATGGCATGTAGCCCTGGGCTTCCTGTGGGGACAGGTCTCAGCCTACGCCCTGTCATACATGGACTGTTGTCCATTCTGCTCAGAGAGCAGCCAGGGTTAACAGTCTATACTCATCCATCTCCCATCACCCAGACTGGGATGCCCTGAAGACTTCATTTAGTGGGGAGCAGCTGGGGTAGAGGCTTTGAATTCTCTCCAGCTAGGAAAAGAGTGAACAACAAGAGGAAGTGTGTGTATTTAGCAAGAAGGAGAAAATAATTGGCCCAGTTATTCATTCATTCAACAAATATTTAGGGGGTGCTTATTCTGGGCTGGGTACTGTTCTAGGTGCTTGGTTCTATCAGAGAACAAAAGAGGGGTCCCTACCCTTATGGACCTGACATTCAGGTGGGAGATGTGGACAATAAACATCATGGATTAATTATTGATTAAATTAGGTGATAAGTGGAAAAATAAGAAGTAGAGCAGGGTAAGGCGGATAGAAGCAGGAGAGGGGGGTTAATGTGTATTTGGTAGGGCTGGCAAACGTGTTTCTGGGTCTGAACACTTTAAGGTATTTAATGATGCAAACACAGTACTAATGTTACTTGCTAATATTTACCGAGTTTGATGCTGTGCTGGGCGCTGGGCCAGCTGTTTGCTTGGATATCTAATTTAATCTGCAAGGCTGCCCCAGTACTTCCAATCTCTAAGGCAGAATGCCAGACCTTAGCTCTTGATCCTGGCCTTCTCCATCTTCAGCTATGTCTTTGCAGTAGGACTTACTCCAAAAACACTGGCTTTCATGTCAATCTTCCATTTAGGAGATGACCCCACAAACCCCAGGGCCCACAGAGAGCGTTTGTTAAACTCCCCAGTAAATGGACCCAGGTGTCCTTTGTAGACTCAGGTGCCAGTGGCAGGATTTTCCATGCAAGTGGGTAGGAATGAAAGAGCACATGGGAGGGAGCCTGGTGGCCTTTGCTGCTCTGATTCTACACGCTGCTCCGGGACCCTCGGCTAAAGACGCCCGCTCACGGCACGGCCCGCTGCTGTTTATGGCTCAGTTAACTCCACAGGAGGACACAGTTCAGGCTGATGGCTGGTGGCCTCTCTGTTTCTGTCCCTTGCTTTTTTCACCTACTAGGGGACTTTAAGGTTGGTTGGGACCTCGAAAGTCCTCCCGGTCAGGCTTCCCCTCCCAACCCCCAAGGCATCACGGGAAAGATGGGGCTGTCAGACACTTCTCTGATAAAGCCTCAACTTCCAACATGATTGGGCGCTCAGAGAAAGATCCAGCCACCACCTGCCCTCTGTTGGTTAGAGGGAATTCTTCCAAGCATTCTCTAACTTTTGCCTGTCTGCAGTGCCCCCAGAGCTAGAATAAAAGAATAGGAGGAAAAGTTGGCAAGACGTCAAGGATAACTATAGCCCAAAGCCATAATTTGGACTAAGAAAAAAGGTTTTTCTGAACGAATATAACATAGCTTTAGAGAAGATGCAAGAGAGGATGGAAGCCTCCGGTAAACTAAGGATTGAGAAGAAACGCTGATTAGAAAACTCTGAGTCAGAGATATTATCAGTGCAGTAAGTCAGAAGTTAAGTCACACCAATTCCTGGAACTTAGCAATTTGCTTTTTCTCTTTCATGAATTTGTCACTTTCTATTCCACTTTCTGTTCCGTTCCTGCTAGATTCATCTCCTTCCCCCAGCACCCACCCCATCCATCCATCCTACACATCACCACGAGCTGCACTCTCCACCACACCCTGGGTTCGTGGTATTGCCACCTGCCCCAAGCCTCTCCTGGTTTCTTCCATGGTCTGTAACCCAGAGCCATTAAGCTGGCTGAGCGGCCATGGACCTGGCCATGAACCTGGCCTCGGCCCTCTCTTCCGTGTCCCCCCACTGCAGTCCCACAGCCCCAAGCGTGGTTCCCCGCATCCGACACGTTAGCATCTCACTGCTCACTTCCGCCATATGCCCACTGGGTATGCGCACTCTCTCCTTCCCAAAGAGGCCTCACTCAAGTCACCCCAGACCCAGTCACACTAGCCTCTCCCTCCTTCACCCCCAGTATCTCCAGCACTCCTTTGGTACACCACCCATATTTCTTCACAATCTGTTATCGTCTCCTATTTAAAGGCAAGCACTGGGGACTTGTGTCATATTCGTTCACATCCACTGTATAGCCAAACACACAATACATGGCAGAAATCAGTCCCAGATAAATTGCTGGAGGCCTAACCAGCATCCCCCTCCACCAAAGAGAAATCTTGGAAGAACCCGGCCTTTCCTCGAGGATACCCCAGCCTCGCACACACTCTGCAGACCCCTGCAAGACAGCCCAGAAGATACCCATGAGAATCTACAACCGCATCCCCAGCTTGAAAACAACTTAGGTTCTTTGTTTGTTTTTGTTTTATTTTGTTTTTAAGCAAGCACAAGAATCTATTTGCAGGAGTAATTGTGAAAAAAAAAAGTCAAAGAAAAATAAAAACAGACGACTCAAACGAGCCGAGCTTTGTCTCTCTTTTGCCCCCTTCCCTCCCCTTCCTCCCATCTGCATCCCCCTCACTTTCTGTTTTGCTTTTCATGCCAATTGCTAAAGACTGTAATTTTAAAACTGCACTGGCTTTTCCAGAGCCAGGAGGAATGTGCATCCGCACGTGGATTTTTCCACAAGGAAATCATTCCTGTCTTTTGGTTCTTCTTAGCCAGAAACAACAAGAACAAGCCATGGGACCAGCCGGTCCGTCTTTGCAGTTCTTATTCTAATTCGTTTGAGAGGCTCAGAAGGGGTGGAGGGGGATGGTTTGCGTTTCACCCCGCCTGACCGTTGTTTGATGAGGTTTGTGCTCCATTTGTTCAGATGTTTTTTATGGTTTCTTTGTTGTCCATGGAAAGACTTTGAAAGTCATCATTCTGTATCCTTAAGCTCTTCTGCTATTCCTGCTCCGTGTCTCAATGGGACTCACACCATGAGAAAGGAAAGGAGGATGTTTCCAGCCAGTCGGTTAAGCAATTTCTGAACGGGGTTAGGGAGGCATGTGTATTCTTTCAAGAAAGGGGTTGGGATCACAAATGTTCCATGTCAATGGAGTGTCCGCCAAGGCGATCTGGAAACCTCTCTGCACTTCCAGGCAGGAAGCATCTCTCCAGCCCCTCGTTTCTGGTTCCAGCCACACCTCTGGCTTTTTTCCTTTCTCTGTGGTCATTACCCAGCCCTCTTCACTATCAGCAAAAAAGCATGAGAGGCCGAGGAGAGCCCAGACGTGCCCACAGCATCAGTGTGCTGGAGTGAGGGGTTGGAGCCGCCACCAGGGTCCTCACTGCGAGACAGTCTGCCCGTGAGCCTTTAATCTGGACGTGACCCATCTCTCCAGAGCTGCTTAAAGGGCTTTGCTATACAGCTTCAGACATTTTTTTCTTGCTAAACTTAGATGATATTTGTAGAATGCCTTATACGATGCTTCACACGTGCTATCTCATTTGATCATTACCTGTCTTCATCCGTTCCGGCTGCTGTAACAAAGTACCATAGGATGGCTGGTTTACAAACAAAAGAAACAAACTTCTCACACTGCTGGAGGTTGGAAGTCTGAGGTCAGGGTGCCAGCGTGGTCAGGTTCTGGTGAGAGCTCCCTTTTGGATTGCAGACACCTGACTTCTTTTTGTGCCCTCCTATGGCAGGAAGCAGGCAGACATGCTAACTCTGTGACCTCTTCTTGTAAGGGCACTAATCCCATTCGTGGAGGCTCCACCCTCATGACTTAATTACCTCCCAAGACCCCCGCCTCCCAATACCGTTCCACTGGGGGGATTAGACATCAGTGTATGAATTCACGCAGGGGACACAAATATTCCGTTGATAACATCAGCACAACCCTGTAAGGTAGGTAAATCATGTAAATTTTTTTTCCGTATTTTAAAAAATTGAGGCCCAAGGATGTCTGGATTCATCCAAGGTCTCACAACAAATGATGGAAGGACAGAATTTGGAACCAGCCCTATGACTTCAAATTCAGGGTTCTTTCCATTACTTGGGCTCCCAATCAGTGTGTCAATGTTCCTTCCATTCATTCCCCTTTGTCCCAGGGGAAGAGTACACTTCTGGAATTTAGTGATGCTTGAAAAGTTATTGCAGAATTCTCCAGGTCACTAAACGACAATCTTCACGCAATCTTTCTAAAGAGCAGGAGATGCTGATGTACCTCTATTTGTTTTTTCCATTAGACCCTTCCTATGACTCAGTCAGGAGAGGAGGATGGGGCAATAACATGAATTCTGGTCTCAACAAAAGTAAGTAAACGTCACTTTATTCTTTGGGAAGAAAACCTTTTTCTGAGGACGGGGTGGAGAACAGGGTCATAAGATACAGGAGGAGAGGAGTGAGCATTTTGTTTTCCTGCTTTTTGAATGGCCATCAAAATTAATTGCCAGTGTAGGACCTGTCAGTGATACCTAGTCCTGGAAAGATGGGATTTTCACTCAGACCTGTGAGTTTTGTTTCATTGCATTTGGCTTTAGAATTTTTGAAGTTGGAAGCTTTCCCTCATGACAAGGTCTGTATGAATGAAAAATCATCAGATTCGGACTCTGTCGTTTAAGTTACGATAATGACCCTCTATGGCTTGGCTTTTCTAATTGTCAAGATGTAGTTATACCAACATCTCTACCCCAATTTCATGAAAGGCTGAGAAGGAGGATAACCTGATGAGGGGATGGTAGGGGTCTGACACATCAATTTGTGCTGAAATCGGACCCCAAATCTTCCATTAAGGGAGTAGCGGGAAAGACTGACTCATGTGGTCCCGACCCAGAATGTGTCAATCCTGCCATCTCTAGGAAGTAAAATATCAAACACAGAAACGGATGGTGAAGGGAATTCTTGCAAGAAAGAGGTTGGGACTGAAAACTAATGCCAGCAATAACCACCATCCCTTTTAATAATATGCCTTATCTGTTTACTCTGCCCCCAGCCCTTGGCCCTGTGGGGTACACAGTGTTGAATCAGACATGGACCAATCTCTCAAGCAGGGGAGAGGAGTCATGCACACATATAACTCTTTCCCTCTGGGCGGTATCAGGAAGACCAAGTGGACCTGGGGCCATATGATTTGGCTCTGCAAGGAGAGGCAGGATTTGGACCCGCAGCAGTGGGGTGGACTGGGCCTCCCAGGAGAGGTGGGGCCAGGGAAAGACATCAAGGCTGACATGTCTGACAATCAGGAGGACTTGGGTTCCTGGGGTTTAGGATGCACGAAGGGAAATAAGTCTGGAAAGGTAAGGAAGGGAGGGCAAAGATGCCAGGAAGATAGACCTCAATGCTTCAGTCGACAGTGAGTCACTAAGGTTTTTGGATGGTGGGATGTAGTGTTTTAGGGAGATGAAACTGGCTAGATAGCATTTGATGGGTCGGTGGGAAGAGAGAGAAGTGGTGAGCACGCCAGTCAGATGAGTCCATAGACGATGCAAGAAGCAATGCAGCTCTAACGTGGAGACATGACGACAGGGGTGGAAAGGGTGTACCTAAGAGTTGCCATGGAGGGGAGCTCACAAACATGGAAACGCAGGAGCAGGTGACCTGTGCTCAAATGTCACCTTCTCCTTCAGGACCTTTCTAAATTTTCATTAGAAATGAAATCCGCAGCCCCGATACCGTTAGACATGCTCTTCTACATACTTACTGCTGTTTATCATTGTCTCCCCATTAAAACGTAAGTTCTAGCAGGAGCCACTGGTTCAGTGCTGGGTTCTCTAGTATCGAGAGCAGTGCTGGCACAGAGTAGATTCTGGATAAATATTTATAAAATAGAATGAATAAATGAGTAGCGTGAGCGAATGAATGAATGAGAAAGCACATTTGTCCTCCTTCCAGGGGGGGGCGTTGGACGAGGTGTTCCCCTCCCCTCGTGGAGAATGGCCCCACTTACCGTATTTCTCTTCTTGCTGCAGGTCCCCCCCTTGCAGGAGCACAAACAATGAGTAAGAATACTGAACAGCGGCCCCAACCAGGTACCTGTCCATGATGTGCGAACCCTCCTTTGCTTCCTCTGTGGCCCTTGGTCCCACATGGTCAGCGGAGGAGGATTTAGACAATATACGGCATTTGTGTCTTTCATAGCATCCTATATTTGACACTATAATAGATCTGTGAATTGGGGACCTGACACTGGAATCACATAGAGACTCGTGGAATATCAGAGGTGAAAGGAGCCTAACGATTAAAATGCCTCATGTTGTAAAATAAAGAAACTGAGGCCCAAAGAGGTGAAGTGATTTGCAAAAAGCCACACGGCTGGTTTACGGGAGAACTAGAGCTACCATCCCAGACTCTCAAGTTGCTCGACCAAACGTTCCCTGTGGTGGATCTAGTTAATTAAGGCAGAGGAACTGTTAAAACCATGGAATTGGAGACTCTTAGTATGGAAAGGGAACCTGGAGACATCTAGGTCTACAACATCCTCCTGTAACATCTCAGTCTTATGATTACCTCACCTCCACTTGAATACCTACAGCAACGGGGAGTTCACTACCTGGCTAGGCTCAATTCTACCATGTGAGCCAAAGTCCCCCTCCCTGTATCTTCCATTCAAGCTTTCCAGTTTGCCCTCAGGAGAGGTCTTCCTCCCATTCTCTGTGAAGGTCCTTCATGTACCTAAAGACAGCTGTTGTGCCCCTTCCAAGCCCAGCTTGGTCTTCTCTGTGGGACAGAGCTAAGAGTGAGCTCCAAACAAGCCACTGCTTTGGGATGGACAGACATTGTTTTCCATCTCCACTGAGGATACGCGAGAGAAAGTTGACCTACATTTCCTCAGGAAGGCTGAGAATTTGCTGACTGTGAAACACACATCAGACAAAGAGGACTTGACATAGGGGATTTAAAGAATCCCCAACAACAACGAAATTAGACATTACCTGCCCCAAATATTTTAGTTGTCATACCGTGTGGATAAACAGAGGTAGACTAAGAGGGCTTAAGGACTCTTCAAGTTAATTTGTGGTTGTAAGCAAAACCCCCAAAATCGTGTCGATTTTTAAAATTATAATTATGAAAATTGTAAAGTATCAAACTTACGATAACAGGGCCAAGTTGCGATCCAGGTCTCCACCGTGATTCCCTCGCCTGAAAAAAAGAAGATAAACCTCACATAAGTCAATATTGCCAAGATTTCTTTTATAGCTAAACAATCACATAAGTTTTAAGTAAACTGAGATATTAAGAAGAATCATTTCATAGCTAAAATCCAAATTCTGGTTGCTGTTGACATTTCCAAGCTTAAAATCAGGGAAGGTTATTCTAGAAGGGAACTGGGGAATCCAGGAACCCAACCCATCATTTTGCAGATGAGAAAACCGATACCCAGAGATTGTCCAATGAGTTATTTAGTTTATAACTTTGCTGGGCTAGAACCCAGGCTGCTTGATTTCTGGGCATGTGTTTCTGCTACACCAGAAAAAGAGAGACGTGTAAAGTTGTCAGTAATAGTTAGAGCTATTAAAGTCCAGTCATCGTTAGACTTCTTTAAGCCCATTTAATAAGCCATACTTCACCTTATTCATGACGATTGAATATTAGCTAGCTCCCTTCCAAGTGCTTTTACTATTCTGTTTTAGGTAATGACAGCATTACCTACAAATTTTAGACACCAAGTATGAAAAAATGATACTATTTCACGTTGTTTCTGTAATTACGGGGATAAAGACGGTAACTGGTCAAGATCTTTGAGGTCTGCAAAAAAAGGCAGTGCAATTTTCTGAAATCAGGCTTTCCTACCATATTGAAATAAAAGTGTAAACCCTTGGGGGTATTGTCATTGTTAATGCTGTTGATTCTATCTTTTTAATAACAGTGAAGCAAATTTCCTTTCTTGTTTCCTTAGATCCATATCAGATCCTGGGCCCGACCAGCAGTCGCCTAGCCAATCCCGGTGAGTTTCCTTTGACCTGAGAGGTCGTCTTCCAGAATGTTCCATAGCTTTGTGTGGTCACAGGGACCTCCTAGGTGTCCTCAGTTCAGACACCTGACCTGGGAGTAGCATGTACTTCTTTCCTTGAAATGTTCGACCCCTGTTTCTCTGGTGCACACAGGAGAGGACAGGACTTGTCATGATGGTGATAATGTCCGTTAGCTGGAGATGCTTCTGGACAACAAACATTTTAGCCCTGTGTATCTGCACTGAGGTTGAGATAAGTTTCAGTAGGGAAAGATGGGGGGTGGGGTACCAGGAAACAGTTCCAGCCAGCTCACGGCAACCTTCCTCGCGTAAGTGAATACATATTCCAAACGCGCTTTAGTCTTGACTTTAGAAAGTATTGCAGCATTATCTGGCTACATGAAAGAGGTTGCAACTAAAATAAACTTGACAGTGTATTTTAAGGGTCTGTGATTAAGCTAACTCTCAAGCGAGCTCTAAACGAAACTCACCTCCTGTGTGAGCTAATAGGCCCTTGCAATAGAGAGACGGGCACCCAGGGAACTCCTGCTGCCTGTGTCTCCAGGCCGGTCCTGCTCAGAAGGCTGGGAACGCACCAGCTCCCTCTCCTCTGGTTTCCTCTCTGCCCAAGTTCTTCTCTGTAGAGCTTAGAGCCAAGAGCCAAGCACGAGGGCTTAAGGAACAGTCCAGGTCCCATCAGCCTAAAGCGTTGTCACACCTTCCCCCCGGGACCCTGAGGGACTTCAGCACTGAGTAAAGAGAAGACAGTGATTCAGGCCTTTATAGAGGAAGAGAGTCAGCATCTTGCCCAGAAGGGTGGGGAGTGGTTTGCCCAAAACCACACAGCTGGTTCTGGGCGAATGTCACCTGGCCCGGGGCAGATTATCTTACCATCTAACCTTGCTGATCACACCAGCGTCAGGGGCCAGTGGGCTCTGACCGTAAAAATAAATCGAGGGATTCTTAACCAGGGTGAGAGGACCCTTGCACTTAGGAAATTAGGTTCTGACTTCCCAGGCTGAGCCTCTGTTTCCTCCTGTCTGCCTCGCTGCCTGCAGGGAGCGGGCAGATCCAGCTGTGGCAGTTCCTTCTGGAGTTACTGTCGGACAGCGCCAACGCCAGCTGCATCACCTGGGAGGGGACCAACGGGGAGTTCAAAATGACGGACCCCGATGAGGTGGCCAGGCGCTGGGGGGAGCGGAAGAGCAAACCCAACATGAATTACGACAAGCTGAGCCGAGCCCTCCGATACTACTACGATAAGAACATTATGACCAAAGTGCACGGCAAGAGGTATGCCTACAAATTTGACTTCCACGGCATCGCCCAGGCCCTGCAGCCACATCCCACCGAGTCGTCCATGTACAAGTACCCTTCGGATATCTCCTACATGCCCTCCTACCACACCCACCAGCAGAAGGTGAACTTTGTCCCTCCCCCCCCGTCCTCCATGCCGGTCACTTCCTCTAGCCTCTTCGGAGCAGCGTCACAGTACTGGACCTCCCCCACGGGTGGCATCTACCCCAACCCCAATGTCCCCCGCCACCCAAACACCCACGTGCCCTCACACTTAGGCAGCTACTACTAGACGCTTCATCACCGGTGGCCTTCTCGCTGAAGTCCCCCTCCTCACACTTCTTGTTGGACATACGTGGCCTTGAAGAGAAAACAAAACTGGATGCTCTCTCTTGTTGGATAGAACTTGTGTACCTGTTCTTTAAAAACGATTCTTTTTTTTTTTTTTTTTTTAACGTTGGTAACTCCTGCTTCCTCTACCTTGAACAAAGAGATGGATAATTCCATGGGCCAGTATGCCAGTTGGGAGTCTCAGTCTCCTGTCAGCCTACGAGTTGAATATTTAGATTACTGGAATAGTTGTGTCATGGTTCTGGGAAAGAAACCGTAGATTTATATTTTTAGGACCAAAGCAGTTACTTATCGACACACGGGTCTCATCTTGGACCTTGAAGGGTTCATAGGATAAAGAATCATGGACTTAACCAGTTATGCTCTGGTTTGAGACTTAGTGAAAATAGAGGCAGGAAGCTTATCATCTTATCTTAGGAAGACCTAACTCAGTGGATAGCAAACTGGAACATTGGTTGTAAGGCTAGTGAAGTTTTCACCCAACTGGAATTTCAGAGAAAGAACAAGTGTGTATTTAAGAAGCCACGGGCATTGCAAAATCTTTCTCAGTGGGCAGTAAATATGCACTAGGCTGACCATTCTCTCTGGAAATAGTCAAGATATGAACTAAGAAATGTTAATGCAAATGCAGACATTCCTGAAAGCCAGAGAGTTAAATAACTTTTTTTTTTTTTTTAAATAATGACAGTGGGTCCCAGAACTTTGAAAAGTCCTAGGGATTTCTAAACACAAACAGATTCGCAAGTGCTGTGCGCTTGTCAGATCAGTCCAGGGTCCACCAACCAGAAGGCAACTTACTGTATAAATTATGCAGAGTTATTTTCCTATATCTCGCAGTATTAAAAATAAATAATTAAAAAGTGAAAAAGAGTAAAGAAACGAGTTGACCTCGGTCACAAATACAATGTTACTATCAAATCAGTCGTTATTTTTTTTTAATGTAATTTGTACATCTTTTGTCAATCTGTACATTTGAGCTGTTTGTATGTTTTTTATAGCTGGTTTTTAAAAAAGCATAATGTGACTTATTGCGGAAAAGAACACGGGACGTTCAAGTCACTGACTTACTAGAAAGAGAACCACTGGTGTTGTTATTTAACAAGTGAGCAGAAGCAAATCAAGGCAAACTCTTTAAACCATTCCTGCTTTGGAGATATTTGTAAATAACCGAACTGCAACAATCATAACTTGGAAAAGAACAACCAAACTTTCCCTTGTGCATACAAGGGATCTTCCTGCCTTATATAAGCAATATATTTTTTAGATATTAAAATATATATAATTTTGCAGGTAATCATTGACTTTTTTAAACTATATTAAGTGTTAAGCTGACAACTGTCAATGAAGACTATGTTGTACAATAATTGGACTAAATAAATTGTGCCTTTTTCTCTGAGAACCGAGGACACCGTTTTCTTATTTACAACCAGCATTCTCTCCCCTGCCCCCATCAGGTCCAAGGGTTTTCCCAGGGGAAGTTTCCTATTGACGTCTTCTGGCACCATGAAAACTTTTTCACATGTACGTACAGCAGAAAGTGTAGGATCAATTCGGTTTTTATTGTTGTTTGTATTAGTCAGGGTTCTCCAGAGAAACAGAACCAATGGGATTTATACGGAGATTTACTATGAGGACTCGACTCATGTGATTCTAGAGGCTGAGAAGTCCCCCGGTCTGCAAGCTGGGCACCCAGGAAAGCCAGTGGTGTGTGATTCTAGGCAACTAGGGAAACTAGCTGATGGTGTAAATCCCAGTTCAAGGGCAGGAGAAAAGTCCCACCTCAAGCAGGGAGCCAGGGGTGAATTCCTCCTTCCTCTGCTCTTTGCTCTATTTCAGACCCTCTGTGATTGGATGAGGTGCTCTGGCCGGCGTTGGAGAGGGGAGTCTACTTCACTGAGTCCACACATTCAATGCTAATCTCATTCAGAAACACCCTCACTTACATACCCGGAAATACTGTTTAATCTTGGCCACCGTCAAATGGATACTTAAAATTAACCTTCACGTTGTGCCTAATGTTTGCAGAGATTTTTTTTTAATATTATTTAAATCTTCCTCCAGCCTAAAAGGGTTTTATAGGATGACAGCCAAGGCCATGGAGAGTCTGTGTCCAAGAACCAGAAGAAAGCAATCAGGTCCATCCAGGATAGACCTCATCCGTTGGACTTCACTCTTGCATCACTGAGCACCTCAGACCCAAGTGGCCATCCCCCTGATACTCCAGCAGAGAATCAGACGGCCCAGCTGCCTCTGGTCCTTACCAGGAGCTTATGGCCCATGTGGATTTTTAAGATCTTTTTTCTTCCCAAGGAAGAAACCGGCCTCAAATCGTTTCACTGTTAGTTAGCTCATTTTCATTTCCTCTCTTTTATAATGAAAACGAAGGAGGTTTGGAAAGTCCTTGATGTTGTGAGAAATTAGACTCACAACATTGATCACCCTGTAATCTTCCCTGGGTGCCAGTGAGTACCTTCTAGACAATTTGTCTACCTAAACGAAAGGAGACATGTCCCAGTTAAATTTTTTAACTTGCACCCTGCCATTAAAAAACGTAAGCAGGGCTTCCCTGGTGGCGCAGTGGTTGAGAGTCCGCCTGCCGATGCAGGGGACACGGGTTCGCGCCCCGGTCTGGGAAGATCCCACATGCCGCAGAGCGACTGGGCCCGTGAGCCATGGCCGCTGAGCCTGCGCGTCTGGAGCCTGTGCTCCGCAACGGGAGAGGCCACAGCAGTGAGAGGCCCGCGTACCGCAAAAACAAAAACAAAAAACCAAAAAATGTAAGCAAATATTCTCACTGTATGCACATTAATTTATAAAGCATATATAAAACTGTTACATTATTATTATCTACCTTATAAAAGAAACACAAAATAAACAAGTTTAAAGAGTGATATAAAAATAAATTGTAACTGAAATTCTAATGGTTTCTTCCTACTTTCATTGTATTGCATATCTCCCACTGTCAACACTCAATAAGAATGTTAGTCTTTAGAGGAATAAATATGTATGTATACACCTGTATGGGTTTTCTAGTGGACTTCTAAGAAAGAAGAAAATAAAAATTTGATATAAGTGGCCTAAGCATAGAAAGAGAAATGATAAAGGCCAGGGATGTTTAAGAATTGTCTAGCTGGACTCTTTTGCAAATCTTTTTCTCAGCCAAGTAATTTTCCCATCAATTTTGAAATCTGCTAAGTAGTCATTTGGGGAAACAGAGGCACATACCTCTGACTGCTGTGAGAAGGATGGGATGCTGAGACCCTGGAGAGGTCATCCTTTTAAGAGGTTTTCTTAGTATGTCCTATTCAAGCACTGGCTAAGACCTTTAGAAGGTCTTGGAACTTTGACCAAATATTGCCCCTAGAATTCATCCCCCCATGATTTATTCCACATTTAGGGAGCTGGTCCACTCGTAACAGGACCAGGACACCATTTCCTCCTTAGAAGCATGTGTATGGAATGAGGACTGACAGTCCCTGTAATACTCGGATTTAGGGTTTGCTCACTTACTCCAAGGCAGCCAGCTGACTCGTCACAGAGGACACACACGATCTTCACCATCCTGGCTGCTAGCCCAATCTTTCCCCCACTCAACCATTTTGTACCGAGGCCATGAAGCGCATTCAGTCTAACAGACGGCACGCCAAGCAGAGCGGAGCATGGCAAGCCCGTGGGCAGTTCTAATGGAAATCGTCTCCCCCACAGTTTAAGATGCTACTCAACAGCCCTTTTGAGCAGGCAGTCATTGTGTGTGTGTGTGTGTGTGTGTGTGTGTGCCAAAAAATATCGTCGACTCCCATGCAAGGGAAGCTGTATTTTCCAGTCTGTTGTCTTACAACATTGTTAATGGTCAATGACCACTAGGAAGGTAATAACACCTAACATGATCATTATTTTATTCAACCAATGACATGGACATGCAACTGAACCATCTATGTGTACAATGTTTATTTAGGCCATGAGTCATGCATAAAGTGTGGGCCCTCACACAGGTTATCACTAGCTTAGACCAAACGAGAACGTGAGGTTCCAGCACTCTCAGGTGGAAGAGAACATCTGGCTCTGCACTAAGCCAGGGAGCTGCCAGGCCAAGGCGATGGCTGGTGAGGAGATTAGAGAAAAGCAAAACAAAACGACGTGCAGTGCTGTCCTTAAGTGGTCTGGGGGCTTCGTTTCACACTCTACTTCCTCTAAAATCTATTATTAACACCCATTATGTAAACTTGTTACCTTA
This sequence comes from Pseudorca crassidens, assembly GCF_039906515.1. Classification (NCBI taxonomy): domain Eukaryota; kingdom Metazoa; phylum Chordata; class Mammalia; order Artiodactyla; family Delphinidae; genus Pseudorca; species Pseudorca crassidens. The sequence continues at coordinate 104,454,383 of NC_090304.1, forward strand.
GAAGCTATTGAAAAGGTACCACTTTGGGAAGCAACCCTCCGGCAAGGCTCTTCTGCTGCTGAGCCCTGCTCCACACCTAGCCGGCGAGCTGCTCCCCCCCACCACCACCGCCCGCAGGTCTCCCTTTCATCAACAGCAGTGATGAGGCAATAAATGGTGCTTAGTCTCTTTGGAAGGAGAGGGGAGACAATAAAGAACTGGAATGGGGGGCAGGAGACGGGGTCCTGGTGCACAAACAGAGGCTTCAACTCTTCTCATCTGAGTTTTGCAAAAAGCACACTGGCCACTTCATTCTACAGAAAAGCTACTGAAATCGACACTGCATTCCTTCACCCAGGGAGTCTGGCTGAAGGATTCTGAAAGGTCGGCTGATTTCAAGACTACAAATCCCAGCCTCCCTTGGGGGACGGACACTTCTGAGAGGAAGTGATTTAGCCAGTCAAACCTCTAGGGTTTCAGCCAATTGAGAAAGGGGATGGAGGGAAGCTTTGAAAAGGAATGTCTGGTCAGCTCACACGCCTGGGGTCTGTCTCCGTCTCTCACTCTTACTTGGCCTCCTCTCTAATTGTTTCAGTCTGTCTGAGCTGGTAAATTCCTAAGCTCATAGTCAATTTACACTTAGCTTAAAAGCTCTAGGGGGAAACAGAAAAAGTTTCCAGGGAGACCACTCACCTACCATGGCTCAACTAACCCTCTGGATTTTAACTGTTACCTCATGTGTTTTCTTAGTGGGAGGAGAGAGGCAATTTAGGCAGATAAATGAGCAGGGATGTAACTCCAGAGGCCCTGGGTTCAAATTCTGGCCCTTCCACCTACTGGGCAACTTATCTGCACCTACGAACTGGGGAGCTGAGTAATAAGTCCCGCAAGAGTTCCTGTGAGATATTAGATGACACACATGGAAAACCCTTTACAAAATACTGTACAGGAAGTACATGTGCATAAATAAAATCATGTATATAATATAAAATGTATATATATATATATATATATAAAATCACTGTTACCTGTTAGTGTTTGCTAAGTTTCTCCAAGAACTGTTATTAAGTCCTTGGTAACCAGAGAGCACTCTGTCTGGGGGGTGCAACACAGTGTAGGTTTTGTTTTACAGTCAGAAAGGCATTTTCCAAATGAGTGAAAAGTGGGAGTACATTGGATTTTCCCCATCCCCGGCTCTCGCCACACCTCACTTGGCCTCCTGCCTTGCACTGGTTCTGTGTACCCCTAAAGCCCAGCAGACCAGGCTTACACGCTGCAGAACACTGCAAAGGAGATTGTTGTGAAGGAATGCTAAAAATGCACTTTTGTCAGAAATGCTGTGTTGGGTTTTCAAGTCAGCTAAGAAATAGAGGCTGGGAGCTGGGATTTTATGCCTAGTAAGCTTGAATCAGATTTTTTTGCAGACCCAAAGAGCCTGTAAGCTCCAGGAGAGAAGAGCCTCTGTTTCATTTGCTGCCTTCCTGGCCACACAGCAGTTAGTCAGTAACTATATGCTGAGTGGATACGTAAAGAACAGGGATGCAGTCAGCGCGGTCTGAACATAAGCCCAGCATTTACACCTCCCTAATTATAACTACTGTCTTTGAGCTTGATTTCCATCTGTAAAATGAGGATTATAGTCACAACCGCACAATGTTATGACAGGAGTTAAGTATGAGACTGTAAGTAAAAATGCTGTGTATGTTGAAAAGAAGGACAGAAATACCAGATACTGCTTTGGTTGATGAGCAGTCCCTCTTTATCATTCAAAACTCTGTCCTGGTCTCTGCTCTCTCATCCTAAGACAGAGGAGTCAATCGTACTCCTCCATTCTTTCACATGTTGCAAATATACCTTTTTAACTTAAAAAGTTACAAAAGCCTGAGACAGTCACAAACGTACAGAAAAGTTGGAACTGCACAAAGAACATTTTTAGGGAACCATGTGAGTGAGTTGCCAACCTGATGCCCCATCACCACCAAATATTAGTGTGTTTCCTATAAACAACAACGTTCTGCCACGTGATCTGGGACAATCACAACAATAAGAAAATGAACATGGACGGACAGCCACGTAATCCTCCGGCACCACTCACGCTTCACTAGTTGCCCTGTTATGTCTCGTCTTTGCAAAAGGATCTCATCCAGAATCACATATTACATTTAGTTGTCACATCCCTTTAGTCTGGGACACTCCCAACTTTCCTTAACTTCCAGGACTCTTGACAACTTTGAATATTATAGGCCAGTTATTTTGCAGAATGGCCGTCAATCTGGGGCTGTCTGGTGTTTCATGATTAGATGTTAGGCATCTCCGACATCACAGAGTTGATGCTGCTGCCTCCTCCTTGCCTCTGACAATTTCAGTGTATCCCAGGACTGACGGTGTTCATTTCGATGATGTGATTAGGGTATGGTGTCTGCCAGGCTTCTCCACTGTAAGGTTACTCTTTTCCCCTTTGTAATTAATAAGTATTTTGTGGGGAGGTACTTTGAAATTAAGTAAATATTCCATTCATCATCAGATTTCAATAAATTCATTCATTTATTTATATCTCTAAAGATGGGTGTTTTCCTATTTTATTCAGTGGGTATGACAGTTCTTACAATTATTTATTTGGATGATTACATTGTCCCCATGGGAGGTCATTCAAGCTGGCCTCCATGTCCTTTGATGTGTTCCCCTCAGTCTTTGAGCACTGTCTTGCTTTCTCCCCCAGTTACATATTTGAGGCTCCCTGTTTCAGCTCTGGAGTCATTCATTTCTCCAAATATCACTGGTTCTTTTTAGTGGAAAATGATATTTAGAAGCCAATATCAGGGTGCTGGATGTGTTCATTGCCATTGCAATGTTGTTGCTCCCAAGACCTCTCAAGTGGACAGAGCTAGGAAGCCTATGTGTATATATGCATATACATCATGTATACATACATAGACTTTTATATACATACATGCGTTGTGTGAATCAGAGTTCTCCAGACAAACAGAACCAAGAAAATATAAATAGATAGATAGATAGATGGATAGATAGATGATAGATAGATAGATAGATATAAGAAGAGATTAATTATAGGAGTTGGCTCACACAATTACAGAGGCCAAGAAGACCCACAGTCTGCTGTCTGCAAGGTCAAGAACCCATAGTGTAATTCAGTCTGAGTGAGTCTAAAGGCTCGAAAATGACGGGTGGGCGAGGCCAGTGGTGTTGCCTCCCAGTCTGACTGAGGAAACCCAAGAACAAGGAGCACCAACGTCTGAGGGCAGAAGAAGGTGGACATCTCAGTTCAAGCAGAGAAAGAATTCACCCTTTCTGCCCCTTTTGGTTTCACTCAGTTCCTCTCTGGATTGGATGGTGCCCACCCACCTTAGCGTGGGGGGATCTTCTGAGCCTGCTACTGAGCCTGCACTCTAGAGCCCATGAGCCACAACTACTAAGCCTGAGTGCCACAACTACTGAAGCCTGCGCGCATAGAGCCCATGCTCCGCAACAAGAGAAGCCACCGTAATGAGAAGCCCGCGCACCGCAACGAAGAGTAGCCCCCAATCACCGCAACTAGAGAAAGCCTGTGCGCAGCAACGAAGACCCAATGCAGCCAACAAATAAATAAAATAAATAAATTTATTTTAAAAAAGATGACACATGAAATTAGCCGTCTCATATGCATAGACATTTATATCTATAGTTATTTCTATATCTATACACATATCTCGAAAGCCTGCAGTTGACTCAGATGCATCTATTTCCAATCTAACACCACAAGACCCACCCCAGTTTTTTTCCCTTCCCACATTTGTTATTCTCTTGTTCGACAACAAGAAACATGGTTTCCATTATGCATAATATACATACCTACTTATCAATCTTTCTGGATGTAACCAGTCTCCTATCTCTGCTGCACCCCACCCCTCCCCCACGTGAGCCCTGCTGTGGTTCTCAATTCCCATCCTGGCTACCCCACTGCATGGACACCCTCCTTACCCGACACCAGGCCATGCCTCCATGTGGATGCCTTCCTCTCCCCATTCAAGCTCTGACGTCCTGAGACAGGCCTGGGACTGTCTGGCTGGGACTCCCTCCTATCTGGGACTCCACCCTCAACCCGCTCAAACCTGACTGCTGTGACAGCTGCACCCCTGTCCCCCCCACGGATGCTCTCTTTACTCTGCTCGGGCACAAACACCACACTCCAGGACACCCCATCTGGTGCCCCGTTCAGGCCCTGACACCACTGCACTGATACTTACCTTGCTCTGCTCCACCTGTGGCCTCAGGAATAAATACTTCTGGATGGGAAGGAAAGGGGAAGACAGGAAAAGGAAAGAGGGGAAGGAAGGAAAATGGAAAAAGGGAAGATCCATGAACACACAGTGAAGACTGCGTGTATCTCATTGACATGTGTATGTGGTGGACGTGGGTGGGGACAAGGGATTACAAGATTCATTAACTTGTGGTTTTTGCCTGTCTCTGCATTCTCGCATCCAAATGTGTGTGTGTGTGTGTGTGTGTGCACAAAAGGGCATGCGCGCACACACACACACACACACACACCTGCACTTTTCACGGTGCAGAATTGGAGAACAGTTAGAGAAAGGAGAGAAAGGGATGGAAATTAACTAGAGAGACTACAAGTTAGGAGCTTGTTGGGAATGGGGGATAGATGGAGAAAATGACATTTTAAAATTGTGTGCTAGCTATTTACCATACCTAAGATATGGAAACAACCTAAATGTCCAGTGACAGATGAATGGATAAAGAAGATACAGTACGTATATACAATGGAATATTACTCAGCCATCAAAAAGAATGAAATAATGCCGTTTGCAGCAATATGGATGGACTTAGACGTTATCATTCTAAGTGACATAAGCCAGACAAAGACAAATATCATATGATATCGCTTATATGTGGAATCTACAATATGACACAGATGAACATATCTATGAAACAGACTCACAATCATAGAGAACAGACCTGTGGTTTCCAAGGGGGAGGGGGTGGGGGAGGGAAGGATTAGGAGTTTGGGATTAGTGGTTGCAAACTTGTATATATAGGATGGATAAACAACAAGGTCCTACTGTACAGCACAGGGAACTATATTCAATAGCCTATGATAAACCAGAATGGAAAAGAATATGAAAAAGAATATATATATATGACTGAGTCACTATGTTATATAGCAGAAATTAACGCAACATTATAAATCAACTATACTTCAATAAATTTTTTAAAAAATCTTGCGCTGGGTATCCAGGGGAACAATTGGAAGCAGGAGGAGGGACAGGATATGGCTGGTGAGTGTGGAAAAGCAATGCTCTGGGATATGCCTTTAATGTTTTCTGAGAGAAACGGAGGCAAAAATGGCATGACTTTTTATTAATTTTGGTTTTGGTGCAATGCTAAGACACGGCAACTTGAGACCCCAGAATCTATTTGTGTTTGAAGATCTGTGTCCTTCATTAGACTATAAAGACATGAAGGGCAGGAACTGTGTCTAATTCTTTCTTTTTATTCCTAGCACCTAGCAAGTGCCTGGCTTTATAGAAGGATCCGATACATGGCTGTTGTTTGTCAAACTGCACCTGCTGGACAGAAACTGTCCAGGCCCACTTGCCCAGCAACTCTGAGAGGCAGGGTGGGAGCCTCTGCTCTGGTTTGTTACAATTAACCCCAGAGATACATGGAGAAGATAAAAAACATGGAAGACACAGTTAAAGTATAAGACCAGAGCACTGTTATAATTTGCTAACAATTTCTACCAAGTCAGTGTTTGGTGCCAATTGGTTTCCCCAGAAGATGCAGTATTGCTTTCCTCATTGATTACTGCAGTGCCCGGAGGCCCTGGTTTTCAGAAACATCTAGTCAAGCATCACATATATTCTAGGAATACTTTCCAGACATCCCAGCTTTTCCTGAAAACTTCCCTCCTTTTGCTCTTTCTCTGTCTTTTTAGGACCTTCTACTTATCTAGCATTTTTCTGAGTAACTCAAAGTTTTGTCTTAAAAAAATAATAATAGAACATATGACCACTAAGAAACCAGTTTGCACCAGACCTCTATCTGAGAACTTCAAAAAGTAGAGAATGTGAATTTTCTATCCACAGATACTTAGTGTGTGAGGAAGAAAAATGAGCTTGCCACTCATTTCTGAAAAGCAAAGCTCATCAAATTGTAGCTTAAACCTGCTTTTAAAAGAGTATTTCTGATGATCTGCAGTCTTTTCCCTTCGCATCGAATCTTTACAAACTTCACTGATTACCTGATCAGAATCCAAGGCACAAAACTCTGATGGATCTAATTTTTCAAGTAGAGGGCTGCCACTTGGGCTCAAAGCCAGCCCTGGAAGGTCTGGGGCAAAGGGGAGTGAAGGCGGAGCAGCGGAGCAGAGCAGGAGTTTCCATCCCCGCAATGAGCCTCGTGGCCAAAGACACAGTCATCCCCTAAGCGGCTCTGCATGGTCAGAAGACTGTGTCCCTAAGGAAGCAAGCCCTTCACCTCGAGGGGATTTGCCTAAGTCCAAGAGGGAAACCCTGAGTATTTGTAGAGCTTCCAGAAAACTCTCAAGGTTCCATAAACATCACATATGCATTCAGTGTGCACTTAGGTTATATCTTACTTGGCAAGAAATACTCGTTTTCAGGACATCAGTTTTTCAGTCTGTTGAGAGTTCATTACAAACGGCCCCACAGCTTTGCATTAGCAAATGCCCAAAAGGCAATGGAGGGAAAACTGGAGTCAAAACTACGGCCTCAAACCTCACATGCAGTAGGTCCCTGGAGGAAACTCTTTCCGCCTCCAGCGTTTTGGGTAATCAGGGCAGATGGATAGATGTCCTTTAAGTATGAGGGCTTGCTGGATTTCCTGGGAGAAACTGTGACAAAAAGACAGGGGGACCGACGCTTGGTTTCCAGGACATAAGTTAAACAATCTTAATGCAAAAATACTAGTTTACTCAGAGTCAGTATCTTTAGAAGGTGAAAACCGTCCCTAGCTAAATCTTCAGCCATCTTGGTCTCTTGAGAAAAAATGGAAAGATTGGCCTAATCATGGAATTTCCTGGTCTTAGCGGATTTACAACCAAAGATTCAGCGGATGACCCAGGTCATAACTGCTGGCTGCACCGCAAATTCAATTATCCCAAATTCCGACACACCAGCCTCCTTCCTGTCCCTTGCCCCTTTCTTATCATAATCTTTCCTGGGCCATCAACCCCCCACTAGCTTGTCTGAATCCAGGTTTAATCTCAGCAAACTCGGAGCTAGGAATCAACACTGAGGACATCTCATCAGAGGGAGAAGGCCACATTCTTGATGACGAGTAGTGACATAAACGCAGCCCCAGCCTGGCCCAACCAGTGCAAAGATGAAGTAAATCAGTCTATCCCCTCTTTCCAGCCACATCCGAGTGCAGAGAAAGCAGCATCAGGATACGAGAAGCTATTTTCAAGATTTTACAGCAGGTCCTCTGGCAGCATGGAGGCCTTTACTAACTGACAAAGGGGGAAAACTCTTGAAACAGTTTTACCTGCTGAGGTTTTAACACCATCGTGCACACTCATCCTACCCTTGGTCTGCCCTTGCCCTCTCCCCAGCCTGGCCACATATGGCTGAAGAGCCTCCCTGCAGTGTTTAGACAGCTTGCAGGGAAGGTGGGCTCTGTGAGTCGTAAGAGGCAGGCAGCCACTCAGGCTTCCTGGAGAACTGGGCATTGACTGTAAAACACCCATGGGCGCTGGGGGAGATGGAGACCTCTTAAAAATGGACAGACAGCCTCCTGGAGCCGGAACAAGAAAGCCACTGGGGACCCAGGGGTGTGAGGGAGAGCGCACCTATGTTCCTACGACTAAGACACACTCCCCACATCTTCCCACCCGTCCTCCCACCACCACGGGCCTCGAGCCCTACATTTAACCCAGTTAAAACGTTTGAGAGAGAAGGTTTGCCAAGCGAATTACTGTCACCTAACTCTGACCCCTCGAGGTCCATCCAGTTGAAGTCTGTGGACTGGCTGTCCTCAACTCAGGGCTCAGGGCTCAGGGCCCAGGGGCGGCAGCCGGGAGAGGGGGGTGTCACCTATTCTGGATCAGCCCAGCTTCTCCCCAGTGGAGCTGAGGGCACGGCAGGCACCCAGACTGGCCAGCCTAGGCCATCCCTACCGACAGAGTGAGGACGACCCCGAGTGCGGGACCACCCCAAGTAGCGTCTCCTATGGAAGGAATGCCAGGCCCCAGCTACCAGAACTTATTTGGTCTCCAGTCTGTGCCCCCAAATCTTAAATTATGTTATGGAAACCCTAAAATTGTCATATTACAAAAAGATACCGCACCTCCACCGGGCCCAGACTGTTAAGTCTGGTTACACGCCGTGGTTCCATGGCATTTGGGGCAGGGAGGAACTAATACTGATGCATGTGTGGTCTCAGTTTTTATTTAACCCTCATGACAACCCAAGAGATGGACGTTATCCAGCCCAATTCCTTCTCAAGGATTCCGAGGCTCTGAAATTCGTTAGTAGGTGGACTTGGACTCTGGCCTGCTGGGTCCACCCCTGAGATATCTGGAGCTCACAGCACCTCCTGAGTCTCCTTGGGGTTTTCCACCTGCGTGAACTCATCTCCTGACACCTGCCGTGGAGGGGACAAACTGGCCCAGCGGGAGAGCTGCTTCCATCTCAGAGCTGACACATGAAGCACTTTACAGCTTTCAAAATACCTATTCACATGCTTCCTTTCTCCTGTACATCACTAAGTGTTTCACCTGTTGATTCGTCTGGCTCTCCGTGCAGGAAGGTCAGCTCCCTGAGGGCAGGGTCCCTGTGTTCTGTCTCCTGTTGCATCCCAGCGCTGGAAACCCCTGGGTGCTCAGCGTGCACCCCTGCAGCAAGAGCTGCCCCAAGAGAGGTCCGGGGTCGGATGCTCACTTTGCAAGTAAGGCGCGGGAAGCCTCACACTGCGGCATCCCCGAATCCTCATTTGACAAGTTAGATGCTCTTTGGGGCGGAAGAGGAAGCTGCTCTCGTTTCTAGAAGTTTACCTCCGCAGCAAGACTTGGCCACCGAAGAAAGATTTGGAATTTGTTTTGAGAAAGGTCCCTGGAAGCCCTCCCCACGCCCCCCCTCCCCCAGGCAGCCCCACCCCCAGCCAGGGTAGAGAGCCAGGTCTGAGCGGAGCCGGCCACCTGGCAGCCTCGCCCAGCTCTGGCCTGACCACCCAGGCCCGCGGGCTCCCCCCCCCCCCCCGCCCCTACCCGGTCCCCCTCCGGCCCGCCCGCCGTGAATCCAGCCCATTTACAATTCCCTTTGAAAAGGTCTCTGTTTGGGTGAGCTCCTTAGGCTCTGCCTAGAGAGCGGCAGATTATCTGAAAATAGGTGTTATTGATCACAACCAGGTGGTCTTTGTGGAAAGGGGTCCACTTGAACCAAAATAAATATTTGCCGCACAAAGAACAAGCCGGGCCCTGTTGAGGGCAGGGCGCTGCCGGCCTCTCCGGCCTCCACGGCCGCGGGCGCGTCGGGCGCAAACCCGGATTGTGTTTCTCCAATTAGGACGGGGCCGCGCGGGGGGCGGCCGAGGGCAGCACAAAGGGCCGCCGGTTCCCCTGCCAGAGGCTCGCGGCCCGGCCCGGCTGCAGGCCCCAAGCCTGCCCGGGCCTGGGAATTATATTTTCTTTGGCTTGCCGGTGTGCTCCTTATTCTTTCTTTCTTTTCCCTCTGTTTTATTTGTATTTTCAAGTTGCCGGCCGGGCTGGATGCTGGCCATCCACCCCGCTGCCTTGGAGCGCGGGCGGGCAGACAGCCGGAGCCGCTCCGGGAGGCGCCGGGGGCCGCGTGGGTGCCAGGCTGCGCCCCTGCCCGGCGGGGCAGCGGGGATCCGGCTCCACCGTGAGGCCCTCCCCGGTCCAGCCTCATGTGACCTGGCAGTGATAAAGTGGCTTTCTTAGAAAGATGATGTTGATTCGAGGGGAGACCTGGTGTGCGGGGGGGCGCAAATCAGGAGGAAGCCGAAACCTCGTCTGACCCTTCGTGGGTCCCCTCTCGCCCATTCTACGCGCAAACGCTGCCCGGCCTCCCGCCCAGGGTCAGCTCTGACATCCCCTCAGGGGCGCTCCTGCGCGTTCCCGCTCCCTCCCCCAGCCTCTGAGAAGTCTTCACGTGCGTCTACAGATCGCAAAGCTCACCTTCTGCCCAAGGCCAACGGCGGCTGGGTGGGTGAGGGGAGCTATGGAGGAAAGCGGGGCCGCTGCTTAGTCCATGTGGGGAGACCGGAGCCTCCGGCCATAACCAACCTCTGGAAGAGGCTTTGAGGAGGCTGCCCCCGGCAGCCAGAGGGGGTTATCCAAAGCCAAGGGTGGAAGGCTGGGCCCTGAAAACGGTATGGGGCATAGGAAGCAGGAACCGTCTAACTCAGAGGGATTCTGGAAGACAGAACGGCTGGGGGCAGAAAATGAGAGGCAAGGGAATAAGCTAAGGACACAGAAAGGAGATGCAGTAAACCTCTCCTGTCCGGGTCAGATCACAGGAGGGCAGGGTGCTGTCAAGAGGCAAGAGGGGATCCAGAAAGAGCTCCCCAGCTATGGAGGCGGGTACAGACCTGGCACCGCCCTCCCGCTCAGCCACAGACCCTCCCCCACCCCGGGAGGCCCTCACTTCGCTGGAGAAGACCCTTCTGGGGGCTGCTGTTGAGCGGATGGTCCGTTTGCTGGCAGGACGCTAGGTGTGCTCAGGTAGAATTTTAAGACAGTGGTGTCTACTTCAGAACATCTCTGTCTCTCTGGCAGTGATTTCCTCTCCTCCCCAGATCAAAGCAAGAGCTACCATTAAGGCCAACATGGCGTCAGCAGCAGGCCAGCCCCCGTAGAGCTAGGACGGCTTCGCCACCCAGGAAGGACGCCCCCGTAGAGCTAGGACGGCTTCGCCACCCAGGAGGAACCGGAGCCAGGAAGGACGCCCTGGGGGCCTCGCTGTGCCTGGGGCTCTTCAGCTTTCCCTTGGGAAGCCTCTTCCGAAGGAAATCTTGGCAACCTCGCTGGCTTTCCCTCCAAGCCTAGCGAGGACGGGCTAGTTACAAGTCCTCCCATCCCGGGACCAGAGAGCAGGAATGATCTGCTCCAGGTGAAGACGTCAGCAGGCTTGGCCACTGAGGCAAAGCAGCTCACAGTCACCAACGTATGAGCAGGTGACAACCAGAAGCGGAGTTTTTTAGAGCTAAAAATAACCTTTAAGGCCATGTCATTAGAAAACCATTGTCCAGTGCACAGGTCTTTGGAATCACCTAGGGCATCTAAATGTCCTGATTCCAGAGGTGTGCAGTGGGACCCAGGGATTCTGCATTTATAAGAAGCCCTCTCAGGTGATGCGGACACAGCTCCGCCTGGCAGACAGCCTCAGTTGTATGCTGGTAAATGTTTAATAACCGGCTCTTGAGATGGGGTGGCAGCAGGGGGCCTGATTTGTAGCATTTGTTGGTTTCCAGAGTATAAAGACTTCCACGTGGCCGACTTCAGGCAACCACCGTGAAAGCTCTGAACTCAGAGCCCGGAAGAGATGCGCCCCTCGGCTCTTGTCACTTGGACCTCCCCTGAGACCCACAGCAATGAAGCGACGGTTCCTTGGGTCCAGAGTCAGGAGAGGAACGTGAATCCTGGGCTCTGCCCACGGCAGAGCCTGGCAGTCCTCTTAGTTAGCAGAAATCATGACCACACAGCGGGGGGGTGAGCCCCACATCCTGGTGACTTTGACCACAACCAGAACGAAACCAGGAAGCAGAAGAGTAAACAAACAATGTCGCCTGCCGTTCCTTCCTCGTCACCTTGCCATCATGAAGTTCTTAAAAATGTGGCACGGCTGGGGAAGGGCCTGAGTGCCCAGCTCCCGAGGCTCGTGTTCTCTGGGGGGGAAAGTAAAAGAAGCAAGAGGGTGATCCTGGGAAACGGGGTAGAGTCTTGCCAAAGATGGGAGGCCGAAGAGAAGGCACTTTGCCGGCTGGCCTTGGACGATTCTAACCAGGGCCTCAGAAGCACTGGGGTGGAGTTGTGACGGGGTGGGTAGCCGAGTGAGGTCATGCCGGGAGGAACGGGATGAAGGGAAGGGCGTGGTTCATCCTTTTGTGCTTCCTTACGAGCCGACATAAGAAAACAACTGAAACGAAGTTCACATGAAAAGTACATGAAAGAACAAAAGAAGCGTCTGGGAAGATTCTCCAAAGCTGCAAGTTTAGAGCCGGCTCTTATTTGGAGACCCTCCCTCGCATGAAGTCAGGTTTATAATTGTTCAGGTGTCTGCTAGTTCTTCCTCATTCAGAACTCCAGTTCCTAGAATCATGAAATTATAGCATTCGTTCTAGAGATGAGCAAAACCTGGGGCACAGAGAAGTAACGGAATTTGCCCAAGACCGTACTGCTATTCATTCGTTCAGCAGCAGCTAGAATTCAAATTTCCTAGATCCAGTCCAGGCCTAGATCTTTACCTAGATCCCTAGATACTACACTGTATTATCTCTGATTTATCTTTTTTTAAATTGAAGTATAGTTGATGTACAATATTATATGTTACAGGTGTACAGTACAGTGATTCACAATTTTTAAAGGTTATACTCCATTTATAGTTATTACAGAATATTGGCTATATTCCCTGCGCTGCACAATACTTCCCTGTAGCTTATTTTAGCCATAATAGCTTGTGCCTCTCAATCCCGTACCCCTATCTTCCCCCCACCTTCCCTCACCCCACTGGCAACCACTAGTTTGTTCCCTATATCTGTGAGTCTGCTTCTCTTTTTCTGTTATATTCACTAGTTTGTTGTCCAAGTTATCTTTTGTTTCAAATTATTGTGAAAGAAATGCATGGCTTAAAAGAAAACCTGTAGAATACAGAATATTAAAAAATGACAATGACAATGACACTTACGCTACCACCCAAAGATGATCAGATAGTCAAGTGCATCACTTATACTTGCTTCCACCTAGTCTAGTGGTACTCAGCCTCAGCGTGTATTAGTGTCACCAGGAAAGCTTGTAAAAATCCCTGTGAAAGATTGAAAAGTCCTAGTGCCAGGCTGTACCATTAAGGAATTAAGTCAGAATCCGGGGGTTGGTGGTGGCGAGCATTGGTATTTTTTGAAGCTCCCCATGTGATGCCTGTGTGCCACAGGTTGAGGACCACTGGCCTAGAACATTCTCCTCCCATATCTTTGCGTAGCTGGCTCCTTACCATTGGCCATTTCTCAGTGTTAGCTCCTGGGAGAGGTCTTCCGTCCCCACTCTGTCTAAAGCATCTTCCTCCCATCCAGTCATTCTGAGTCCTGACCCACCTGAATGTTCCTTGTGACCTGTATGATTATGTGAAATTTTCTTAAAGGTATTTGCATGTACTGTTATTTTGCACCTCCCCCCATTAGAAAGTAGGTCCGTAAAGGTGAAGCCCTTGACCATCTTCCTCACTGTGTATCCCCCCTGCCCTCAGCAGTCTCAGAACTGCAGGCCCTCCAAACACATTTGATGAATGAATGAATGACTGAGTGAATGGATTTGTGGTTACTTCTGAGTCTTCTTTCATGTGTATGTACACATATGTATATATACGCAACAAAATTGTGTGTTTTAAAAAAATATTCCAAGTTTTATTTTTTTAATTTAATTAAACAATTTTTATAAAATTTAATTTTATCTTTTTTGGTTCATACTTCTTTCATGTGACATTTTTGAGACCATTGTCTATAATCATTACACTTGTTAAATGCGATTTGTAACGCATAGTGGTGTATTCCTGGAGCACTGCCCACCCCATGATCCTTCCTTACCCCGCCCCCATCATCTGACTAACTCTTCCTTATGCCTCAGGCTTCACCTTGATGTCTGCTCCTCAGGCACCCCTCCTTGGTGCCCCTGACAAGGTTAGGATCCCTTGTGCCTGGTCTCTCCTTTGACAACTGTGTCTCCTGTCGGCTGTCTCTGGAAACTGAGCTCCACGGCGCTCCCAGTGCATTTCGTTTTCCAGCATGTCCCAGGATTCTGCTGTGTGCCCAAATGTTTGTTGAAATCAGCATAGCATCTCACCTCATTCTGGTCCACACAGCACTAATGCCATCTCCCTCTTGTGGTACACGGAGGTCTTTCTTCACTACAAATAGTCCTGTGACAAATGGCCTTGTGTACGTCTTTATGTGAATTAAGCCATTAGGTGTCTGCAGTAAAAATAATGCCATAAAATAGAATTTTGCTTTAAAATAAACCCTGTGTTTCCCCAGTTGATCTCCATAGCCTTGTGTGGTTATAATCCACATCTTACAGATGACAAAGCTAAGACTCAGAGAGAATAAGTAACGCACCAAATTCATAAGAAAGCAACTAGAAGGGTCAGGATTGAGCCCTGATCAGGAGACAGGAGTTGGCCTGTTTTTGGTGGAAAGCCGTGAATTTTGACACAGCATGACCTGTGCTCGCATGGGTGGGTTGTTCCTACTCCTCCTAGGGTAGTTATGAGGATTAAATGAGTAAGCTATAGGGCTTCCCTGGTGGCGCAGTGGTTGAGAGTCAGCCTGCCGATGCAGGGGACACGGGTTCGTGCCCCGGTCCGGGAAGATCCCACATGCCGCAGAGCGGCTGGGCCCGTGAGCCATGGCCGCTGAGCCTGCGCGTCCGGAGCCTGTGCTCCGCAGCGGGAGAGGCCACAGCAGTTAGAGGCCCGCGTACCGCAAAAAATAAAAAAATAAAAAAAATAAATGAGTAAGCTATACATGTTGAATATGTAGATATATACCAGCTCTGCCCTCACTAGCCACCTTGGCCAAGTATCTGAGCCTCAGTCTTCTCACCCATAAGATGGGGATAATAATATTATTTCAGCTTGTTGTAGAGAAAATGGAAAGTTCTTGCACTCTAGGAGCCTCTTGATAAACAGTAACAAGTGTCTCTTCTGCCACCATACCCTCTCTAGAGTTATAAACTTCTACATTGATATCATATTTACTTTTCCAAAGTCTTCCACCGTTGTTTTATCATCCCAGTAATGATTAGATGACCCAGATATCTTATGTCTCTCTGTTAAATATTTAAACAGCATAATGGCTATTAAAGAGCTTGCCGGGTCTGCGAAAGCCCTCTCTCCACAGCCTGCCTAACAGTTGGAGGCGGACTTCAGACCACTTTCACTTTCGTGATCTGGAAGTGGATGGCGCCACCTGCTGGCCAGAGGCGCTAACGTAAGGTGCCAGCTTGCTTACGACTGACGGCTTGCGTAGATTCCCCTCCCTCTCACCTTCCTTTCCAGGTAGGTCCGTAATATCTTTTTTTATTTTAACATCTTTATTGGAGTATAATTGCTTTACAATGGTGTGTTAGTTTCTGCTTTATAACAAAGTGAATCATTTATACATATACATATGTCCCCATATCTCTTCCCTCTTGCGTCTCCCTCCCTCCCACCCTCCCTATCCCACCCCTCTAGGTGGTCACAAAGCACCGAGCTGATCTCCCTGTGCTACGCGGCTGCTTCCCACTAGCTATCTATTTTACGCTTGGTAGTGTATATATGTCCATGCCACTCTCTCACTTTGTCACAGCTTACCCTTCCCCCTCCCCATATCCTCAAGTCCATTCTCTAGTAGGTCTGTGTCTTTATTCCTGTCTTACCCCTAGGTTCTTCATGACCTTTTTTTTCCCCTTAGATTCCATATATATGTGTTAGCATATGATATTTGTTTTTCTCTTTCTGACTTACTTCACTCTGTATGACAGACTCTAGGTCCATCCAACCGCATTACAAATAACTCAATTTCGTTTCTTTTTATGGCTGAGTAATGTTCCATTGTATATATGTGCCACATCTTCTTTATGTTTCTGCTCCCCTGGTCACCTGATGGAGTGTCTAAAGCACAGGCCAGGTCAGCAACCAGTGCTTTCCGAGATCCATGAAGACACACTGAATAAGCCATCTCCTTCCAGGACCCACTTGTCTCTCCACTTGTACGATGACAAGGTTGGTCAGGGTTTTCACGGGGCCTTTTCACCGCTAAGCTTCTAGGACTTGGTGCATTTGCAGCGGAAGCAGAAGCAGTGGTGGGAGGAAGGTGAGTTATTTTGTCTCAGGTTAAGATCAAGGCTGGGACTAGAAAGCGAAAGGAAGTGGTGGGGCTCAGGCCGAGGGCACAAGGCACAGTATGGGACCAATCACAGGGCCAGACTCACCTTTCCACCTTGCCTTAATCATCAGAATCATCTCCTCGGCTGTAGCATCACTCAAGCTGCCATCTACTGGGAGGCTGTACCAGGCTCTGTGCTGGGTGCTTTACATACTACTTCATTGCGTATTATTTCACACTGTTGTCCTTACTGTGACCCTCTAAGAGAGGGATTATTGTTATTTACGATTTTTTAAAAAGTGGTTCATGTAAATCAACTATACTCCAATGAAAATTAATTTAAAAAAATGGAAAAATTTTTAAATCTTTAAAAGTGGTTCAGAAAGGTTAAGAACTAGTTTTAAACAACACAGCCAATGGGGAAAGCTGCATTTGCCCAAGTGTGTCTGTCTTCCAAGGCCCTGAACTTCACACTGGACTTCCTGCCTTCACCTCTGTTCTTCATCACCTCCGTCTTTTCTTCCATGCTGCCAGCAGGGCGTGTCCTTCAGAGGCGGTCCCAGGCTCAGGTCGTGTGTGGCCACCACCAGCGACATGGGGAAGTGAGAAAGCCGTCAGGATCATTGTGGTCTCTCACCGCCACTTTGAGCTCAACTAAAACCAACAGTGCTGGTGGTCCAGAGCCCGCACATCAGTGAATCGCTTCCTTTTCATGTCACTGGGACAGAGGAAGTCACCTCTGGGATGTGGACAAGCCCTCACCTTCCCAGACTCCTTGGCCGCTCAGTGCCATGGTAGATGCCTGTGACCTCTGTGTCCCCAAGGAACCAGTTCAAGGATGTGCTTCTCCGTTCCCCAGACTCACTCCCTCTGGTCCTGGTGAGCAGTCCCGCTGACCTTGGCTGCCACCTTCCTGGTGAGCTTTCCTTCAGGAAAGGTGACCCCCAGGCGTGAGGTCTGTGGGCGGCCCCAGGAAAGAGCCCTGATCGACTCGAAAGCAGAAGCCCAGGGCCCTCGCCCCACCTTCCCGCTGCATCACTAGGGACCTGGGAAAGTCATGTGCTCTCTGAGCAGGTTTCCCCTCCTGGAAAATGGGAACGCTAACACTTTCCTCCCCAGCCCCCCAAAGCGAGCTTCTGCTTCTCATTTCTCCATTCCACCCTGAACACCAACACCAGAGATAGATACCTAAAACACACATCTAATCATGTCATTGCCCTGCAAGGACCCCAGTGGTTGACTGAGAGATCCAGGATGCAACCTCAGGTCAGCACCAAGCCCCCGGCTGCTCTGACCACAGAGTGATGCTTCCCTCCTGTGCCAATGCTGTGGCCATGGAAACGCCACATCACCTCCCAGGAGACCCAAGCAAATGTCCATCCTGCTCTTCCATGAGTCTGGGACGTGTGTGCAGCGGATGCTCAGCTCTCTAGCCTACCCCTTTCCCTATTTTCAATCCTACCCATTCACTAAGCCCAGCTTGGCTGCCACCTCCTCTGGGAAGCCTTCCCCTTCCTCTGGCCCCCTCAACATTTTCTTCATACTTCAATTGTAGCACCTTATTTATTTCATTCATTGAATTCAATTTTAATACCTGTGCACAAAATTTCACGTACATGGTAGTTTCTATGACCTCCATCTCCCAAAGGGTGCCTGGATCCTCATCAGAAGGTGATGACCCAGAAGCCCTGGGAATGAAGCCCCCTCTTCCTAGCAGAGACCCTAGACCGGGTAGCGGAGTGGCGCTGTTTCTCTTGAGGACACCTGTTCTGACGTTCTCACCAGTCAAAATTCCAGGAAGGTTTCATCCTTAAAGAGCTGTTAGTCCAGGCAGATTGGCTCCCACTGAGAACCCTGGTTCTGAGAATCCAGCTCATTGCCAAGCAGGGTAAGCCGTGCAGGCGCTCTGCAATGGGAGAGGAATGCAAGACAGGCACAGCCATGATCTCTCAGGCTCGTAACAGCAGAGCAGGGGGCCTCTGGAGCAAGATCCCAGCAACTATAGCAAAGCCAGTGAAGGCAAGTGGGGTGGGGAGCCCACAGGTGTCAGAATTATCTATAAACAATGGTCCCTACACAGTAATCTGCAGGAGGTATCGTTAAGTGAACAGTGTTTCTAGAATGCTACCTTTTGTGTAAGAATGGGGGGATATAAGTATATGTATATGGCTTATATTTTTCAAAAAGAAATAGAATTATGATAAAACTAATGAGAATGGCTACCTTGATATAAGAGGAAGGGAAAGGAGAGGGTACAGGAATAGAAATGAGTTTTCTAAATCCGGTTCTAGGATTTTGAAACCATAGAGCCGTTCTTTGCGCGATTAACCAAAGAAAACAGTGAAAACAATACGCAAGCTCTCATCATTGCAAATAAGCTGAGACAAAGGGACCTAATTCTATGTCAGATTGCTGCACGGTCACATAGAGAAAAGAACTCCCTCAAGTGACTTGACAGCAGTTTGTTGACTGTACATCCCAGTAGGATATATTATAAAGATTTTTTAAAATTCCCAATAATTATAAATCCATAATCAATAGTCTCCTTGTTAGCAGTAATGTCAATGCCATTTTTTGGGAAACTATTATATGCATGTTTCATAAGGCAAAAAATTACTTTCTCTACAATCAGCACTTCTCTGATTTAGCTCTGGTCCCCCAAGCTGGTTTAAGCCCCTCAGGATCCTTTATCACAGTGACAGGGACCATTCTTGCATCCTCATTCTCGCATCCCCAGTGCCTGACTCACAGGAGGCCCTCAATGAACACCCACTGGATTGAAATGAAGCCCAAGGTACCAGGATTCTACTCAGATTCCCCCAACTCATGGCCTATGCAGTATTCAGACCTCTGATCTTTGTCAGTGCCCCAACCAGGTACCTTCTTCCTTTGCCCATGAAGCATCAGGTGGCCGGGAGTCCACCCCAGGGACCAGTGCTCTTGGCTTCAAACCCATGCTCCTACCCCACTTTGCCATGTTAAAAGTCATTTACTTTTACGCTTTTTTTTTTTTTTTTTATGGTACGCGGGCCCCTCACTGTTGTGGCCTCTCCCGTTGCGCCGTTGCGGAGCACAGGCTCCGGACGTGCAGGCTCAGCGGCCATGGCTCACAGGCCTAGCCGCTCCGCGGCATGTGGGATCTTCCCGGACCGGGGCACGAACCCATGTCCCCTGCATCGGCAGGCAGACTCTCAACCACTGGGCCACCAGGGAAGCCCAAAAGTCATTTACTTTTTAGAAAGGAATTTTTCCGTCGATTATTTCATCTAATCCTTCCCTAAACCTGTTTCAAAGCTCCCTTTAACAAATAAGGAAACTGAGATTCGATGAAGTTATTTGTCACGGACCCTCTGCTAGTGAATAACGTAGCTTGGCCAGAAGTTCTTTGGGCAGATGTGGGTTGAAAGCCACTATTACCCATGTTGTCGTGAGCACATCATTCATTCATTTACTGATTCAAAACCCATTTACTGACTATGTGAGGCAGTGTGTTGGTGCT
Organism: Pseudorca crassidens; assembly: GCF_039906515.1. Taxonomy (NCBI): domain Eukaryota; kingdom Metazoa; phylum Chordata; class Mammalia; order Artiodactyla; family Delphinidae; genus Pseudorca; species Pseudorca crassidens. The sequence continues at coordinate 104,473,932 of NC_090304.1, forward strand.
GTAGGTACACAGAGGTGAATACAGAACATGGACACTGTTCTCCACGGTTATCCAAGGCTCCATGTCCCCGTCTGTCAAAACAGAAATATCTGTCTCTCCCTCAAATGAAGGGTTACTGAGAGATTGAAATCAACCAACCAACGTATATCTAATCAGTACAGATATTTAAGGTATATGCAGACATAGGAGATACCAGTCTCCCCAGAATATGCAAGTCCAAAGATGTTTATTAAGCCCTGTCCAGGGGCTCTACCCCATGCCAAGCAGGGAGGGGTTTCTCCCAAAGCATGAGACGGGACCAGGAACGGGTGCTGACTATGGATGGGACCCAGGTAAATGCCTGGCAGCCCCGGTGGGGCCTCCCAGAGGGTGACCCACGTTAGAGGATGTGGACATGAACGATTTTAAACCCAGACGCTTTCCAGACAGATGTGGCTTTGAGTCCCAGCCCTGCCACTGACTAGCTAGTGACTCTGGACAAGTTCCTTACCTGAGCTGCCTCGGGTGAAAAATCGGTGGAATGATAGTACCTCACAGGATCATTGGGGCAATAAAATTAGGTAGTGTATACGAAATGCTTTAGACAGGACTTCAGACATAGTAAGAAGTCAGTAAGGAGCCCCAGAGTAAGCTTCTCCTACTATCGCACGAGAGAAACTTGGGGTTCCTCACGCGCCTGAAAGATGCTCCCGGCCTCTAGGACATCCAGGGCGGTGGAGGGTGCTTGGGATGGAGATGCAGGAGGGCCCACACCCGTCCCTCGCCCCCGCAGCCCCCATGCAAGGTCTCCCTCTCTGCAGGGCTCAGCTCCAAGGAGTCCAGCTGGGTGCATCTGGCTGGGGAGATTAAATTATTTTTGAATTCCTAACTGAATGTTCTTTTAATGGAAACTTAATGACAGGCATTGAAATAGATTTCCTCCGTAACCCCTCCTCCCGCGGCGCCCCCCAACGCGGCTCTGTGTGGCCCAGATCCCGATAACCTTTATTCCCTACCCCTGGACTTTTATCTCCCCAGTGACAAACAGCCCTTGCTGGACAGAAAGAGGAAATTCCAGTCATTGCTCTCAAACTTCTGGCTTCCAAAATAAAATTCTCTATCTCCCCTGTCAAGCTTTGATTGACACACACTTCCTGGAATGGGGAGGACAACGGCCCGGGGGCGGGGCCGGGGCTTCATTTGCATTCTGGGCATCCGAGGTTTTCATCACGTTTGCTCTGGACAGGGGACAGGCCCCCCGCGCTACTCGCAGTCACCCTGTGGAGGACCCATCTCCCGTTTTATGAAAAGTCTCGAGGGAAGACAGCTCCCCAACGGTCCCCACGATCTAGCAGGGAAGTTCTTTGCTGTCCATGAAAACAGGCAGATGAGCTGAGCATCTCACTCCTTAGACCTGGCAACTTAGGATCTTTTCCTTCTACCCTTTCTGTCTTGAGAAATAAATTTTTAGACAGTGTCCCACATCTTAACTCTAAATAGTGGAGCTTGAGCCAACCTAAGTCCTGGAAGTTTAAACCAGGATCAGACTCTCCAAGTCAAAACCTCAGAGCAACAGAGCTAAACAACCCATTCAGGAGGAATCAGTACTAAGGGAAACTCTGGATATGGTGATGCATCATGAGATGCAGTTTTTCTTGAAAGGAAAAAGAAATGTTGAATTGCTTTTAAAAATGGGTAAATCAGTAAATAGAATTATAGAGCACACCTGTAGCAGTAGCAGTGCCTGTGTGATCAGGTCCTGGTGGGAACGCTGTTACCACATTGGAATAGAAAGCCCGCCTTTAGCACTGGCATTAAACTATGGGCAAGCTGGCCTTCTGGAACCTTCTGGAACCTTCTGTTTTCCATTTAATTTATTTACTCACTGAGTTCCTATGCCTGTGGTAACCCTTTCTCTCCAAATGTCCAGAGTTCTTATGCTGCTTTGGGGTTCCAGCCACCCCTTAGGACAATTGCATGGTGCCTGCAGGGCCTCATTTCCTCGGGGCTTTGTTAGATGTACGTATGTTAACAGTTGCTAAAGGTTCGATGGGAATTTGCATTTAAAAGTAGACTTCAAAGGGCAGAAAGCCTAATAAAGGAATATTTGGAAGCAAACGTCTTCCATCGAACAACCCAGAAAGAAAGGCCATTCGCAAAGATCCCGGTTGTCCTGCTCTCCTAATGATCAAGAGGAATGGATTGCCTATGATCACTTCACTGCCAGCATCCCCCAACATCTGCTAAAAGGAGCAGAACAGACTAGAAGGCATGTCTTCTGACCCTTCCGTCTATAAAGACACTGCAGAGTCATAAACCCTCATGACAATGGGCCAGCAGAGAATTCCAGCTCCCTCGAACTTGTTACACCTGATTTCCTTTAGCTTTGTCAGCAGATTAAATGGCGATGCCAACACACTTACACGCAGAGTAATCTCCCACGTGGTCCCATCGTGTCCACCGTTATGGCCACGGACAAAGTGCGCAACTCTGAACCCATCAGACTCCTCACTCATTTTTGTCGGAAGGACCAGAGTGTCTGTGTGTATCTGTACAAACTCAACCCCAGGCCTGCAAAAACAAAGTCATTGGTATCCATGACTACATGCCTAGACTCACACCAGAGTGGTTTGATGGGGCTGCACGGGACGGGGCACACCTGCACCCGAGGTCGTGTCCTCCTGGGCACGCTGGATTCAAGACAAACTTACATCACAGTTTCAGAGATTTAGTGTTTGTTTTTTTTTGCGGTACGCGGGCCTCTCACCGTTGTGGCCTCTCCCTCTGCGGAGCACAGGCTCCGGACGCGCAGGCTCAGCGGCCACGGCTCACGGGCCCAGCCACTCCGCGGCATGTGGGATTTTCCCAGACCGGGGCACGAACCCGTGTCCCCTGCATCGGCAGGCGGACTCTCAACCACTGCGCCACCAGGGAAGCCCAGGGATTTAATGTATTAATCAGCACACTGACAACATTTTGATTCCTAAGCAGCTTTGGGTACCATCTTTTCGAGAATACATTCAAAATAACGTAAGCAGGGAACTGAACAAGACATTCACAGTGAAAGCTTCCCCTGCAGATCAATCCTCATATGACATTGGTCTGTCTGATGAAGATGTGGTGTTGGCCCTCAGAGGAAGGAAGACCTAGCACTTTCCTTACTGTGGGGTCATAGCCCATTCCCTTCCCTTTCATACTTCTCCTTTAGAAACAGCATTTCAGTTACAAACCCTCGGGTGAAAAACACAAGATATATTTTTCTCAGAAGCATTAGCAGTATTTTCCCTTCTAAACTGTCTTTGCTCCTTCAAACTCCTCACTGCCTTCTTGGAAGATCAGGAAGTAGTGTTTTAACAGATTTGAAGCCCCTTATCCCATCTAACACAAATTGGAAGAAATATCACCCTCATTTTCAAAGCAAACATTCTTTCTTGCAGGAAAGTGTCCATGGAGATTCTAGAGTGGTGATTTAGACTGTGTAAATGTCCTTGGGCCAACACCCAGCTTGACCACAGGCTCTGGAGGTGCCGTCGAGCAGGCTGGGCCCTGTGCTCCTCTCCTGCATGTAGAGATGCGGAGTCCATGGGCCAAGCCTCCCCCCTGCTCCTCTGGAAACACGGCATGACCCAGACTTAGATGAAAGCGCCAACGACCAGGGCTGGAGAAGGCCAGAGCCTCACAAATGTTCACTGTGCTCCGTCTTTTCTTATTACTTTGATCGGTTCATCTCCCCCAACTCAGGAGACAATTTTTCCTTGGATACAATCCAATGTTAAAATAAACATGGCTTCTTTCTTATCAGTAGAACCAAAATAAGAATATCTTTTTTCCCTGATCCTATCTAAAGCTTATATCTTCTTTGGGAAGACTCTTAAAAAGATCTCATTTGGTCTGTCCATGAGGCTTTCAATGATTTTTGTCTGTTCCCATCAACACGGCATGATTTCAAATAATCCTAGTCAAGATTTTATGTGAGCTCCTCTGTCTCCCATATTCCAGTTTCCTACAAACCCATTGCACGTTCTCGTGCAGTTGCCTTGTAGAGCTATGTGTCTTCTAGGATCATGGCTATGGGGTTCAGGGACATTGCACGGGGAGAGTTTAAAGGCTCTCGTCCCACTGTCATACCCCCAAATTCTTGATTGCTCCATAATGTTTCTAGTCACTAGGTATCTTCGAGATTTTGCTTTACTCACGCTGAAAAGCCAGTGTTACATTTTGGTGTCGTCTGTCTCGCTGACTTCGGACAAGATGAAGTTGGGGTTGTCATAGCCTCTCTTCATCCTGGCTTGAGCATCTTTCTCATTATACAGGCACATGGCACAGTGCGGCGTCTCCACTTCCACTGTTTTGCTAAAGTTATGGAAATCTACTCGGTATTTCCCTTCCTTGGTCTTGGACACCATGGGAGCAAAACGATAGCCCCAGAGCACCTCTTCTGGGACGTAGGATGTCCGGACTTGGCAGGTAGCGCTGGTTGATTCCACCGTACCGTCTAAAAACACCACTAATTCAAAGTCCTGCTGGGGAAGGGTTTCTGCTGCCATGTGGAAGAAGGGGCTAGTGTGGTCGATGACATGGTAAATTGTCAGCGGGGAGATGAAAAATAAATTTTCATTCCCTGCGTCCACCAAAAAGTTGATATTGATCTGGTCCAAAATGATGGTCTCTCCTTCAGGCGTGATGGTGGTCTTCAGAAGCTTTCCATATATGTGACTGCCAATAAGGAGGCTCTTCCGAAGGTTAGCCACTCGGATCAAGAGACAGAGCTTCCCACCCCGCTTACTGATCACCGCATGCTTGCTGAAAGTGACGGTCTTGGCGCGTTGCTTGGGTCGGGAGATCTTGGCTAAAATAGCACCACACATGAAAGAATTGATGATGACCCCAAGGATAGACTGGAAGATAAGCAGGAAAATGGCAGTGCCACACTGTTCCGTCACACACCTGAATCCATAGCCAATGGTCACTTGCGTTTCCAGAGAAAACAGAAAAGCTGAGGTCAGGCCATTAATGTGCTCCACGCAAGGGGTGTGGTTGGCGGAAGGATGGAACTCAGGGAGATCTTTGTGGATGTAGGCGACCGCATACCACAGGAGGCCAAAGAAGAACCAGCTCCCCAAGAAGGCTGTGATGAAGATGGTCATTTTGTATCTCCACTTGAGGTCCAGCACCGTCGTCCAGATGTCCACAAAGAATATCAGCCTCGACTGTGCCTCTACGTTGCCAAATTCGATGTTACACCTTCCGTCTTTGGAGACCAGCCTTGCTCTTTGCGCAGAACGCCCAAGAAAGTGAGTGACAAACCATTTCTGAAGATGTTTGAACATTCTTTCTGTCAACACCCGACCTGAAATAACATCAAAGAAAAACAAAACAGAACAAAATTATGTGTCTAACACTAGTGAACTAAGTGACTCACAGAAAGAGCTAACTGTCTATGAAACTGCCATTCAATACCATCCGGGTGAATGATCGCTTGGGCAAGCTGACAACCTTGTTCTGGATACCATAATGCTATCGTCAGTAGAAAATTCCCACTACAAGACTATATTGCTTAAAGATAAAGAGAAAAAACAATTCCAGGGAGATAGAAATGTAAAGGAACCTGAGAGAGCATACATCCATGTGTTTTCTGACCTTAGTCACACCCAACGTTAAAAATGTTTGTGATAACGCAGACACAGAGAACAGACTTGTGGTTGCCAAGGGGAAGGGAAGTGGGGGAGGGATGGATTGGGAGTTTGGGGTTGGCAGAGGCAAACTATTATACGTAGGATGGATAAACAACAAGGTCCTACTGTGTTGCACAGGGAACTATATTCAGTAACCTGTGATAAAGCATCATGGAAAAGAAGAGGAAAAAGAATGTATATATATGTATAACTGAATCACTTTGCTGAACAATGGAAATTAACACAACATTGTAAATCCACTATGCTTCAATAAAATATTTTTTAAAAATGTTTATGATAACAAATTATGGCCTGTACTATGATTTATTTGATAGTATTCTTTAAATGAATTCTTTTTTCTTTAATAAATTTAGTCTTAAGCTAAGCAAAACTATCTGTGAAAGCAGAAACTTGATGCACTATTTACATTTTGGTTAATATATAGAAATAAATAACTATGAAAAAAAGGCTCATCAGTATACTACCTAAAGCATCTTATGTACTGCTACGGATACTCACATAGCAAGAGAAATTATAATTCAATTCAATTCTCTCATTTATCTAGTGAAGGAACTGAGAAAATTTTTTTTTTTTTTTTTTTTTTTTTTTTTTTTTGTGGTACGCGGGCCTCTCACTGTTGTGGCCTCTCCCGTTGCGGAGCCCAGGCTCCGAACGCGCAGGCTCAGCGGCCATGGCTCACGGGCCCCGCGGCACGTGGGATCCTCCCGGACCGGGGCTTGAACCCGTGTCCCCTGCATCGGCAGGCGGACTCTCAACCGCTGCGCCACCAGGGAAGCCCAGAACTGAGAAAATTTTAATGATATTTCCAAAGTCAGGTCCCTCAACAGAAATTAACACAACGTTGTAAATCAACTATACTTCAATAAAATTAAGACAGCAGCAAAGTCAGGGACCTAATCATGGCAGGATGACAACTAGAGTGTAAGCTTCCCCGCTTCCAGGTCAGAGAAATCTCTACCTCACTGTGTCTCAGTTATAACGTTTCATATTCTAACACCAGATTTCTCTGAAACATTTCAAGAGAAGCATTGGTCAACTTCCTTTTTTTGTTTTTTGCTCGACACTATTTAGAACAGAGTTCCTCAATACTGTTTGGTCAAGTTGTATCATAAGATCCTGGAAGTTTTCTGAGTGGATCCCAAGCCTGGGATGCCAAGGTTCCCCAAAGCAATAGTAAGATGCTCACCATCGGTATCTGCTACTTCCTTCCTTGCCTGCAAGCTGAAGGATGGGGCACTCTGATTTAAAGAACCCTGCGCAAAGGTAGAACCATGTTTTATTCACTCCTCTATCCCAGCTGTTAGCACAGACCATTACTATTTATTCAATAAGCATAAATGGAATCATTCCTTGAATGAATTAAGCACTTCAAAATACCATCTGGACAAAGGTCTCATGGATGACATTATTGTAACTTCCATCTTACAGCACAAAACTGAAGGGATTTCCCCCAAACAGACAGCACTGATGAACCCCCGGGGTCATAAACACTAGACGATCTCCTCCCCTATCTGTGCTCACCCCACTCCCAAGGTGTGCCTGTTATGGTTGGCAATGTCTTCGTGGTATTTTTAATCAAATGCAAATATGTTTCTAAAATAGATTTCAAAATCCCCCTTCAAAAATGTGTTTATTCATACAAACTAGGAAGCGAAACCAACTTAGTGATAAATTTTAAACAAAAGTGATATCCTACCACGTTTTGCTCATGGCCTTAAACCAGGTGAAAACACAAGAAGACCCCAGGTAGAAGTGGTGATGAGAAAACCACGGCTGTGGTGGTTGGAAGGACAGGTTCTAAAGATATTAAAAAATGTAACCTGGAGAGCAGACAGTGCACTCAGAGGGGCCTGCCCCTCATGTCACCCAACCCTCATTGACCTCAAGTCCTCAAAGAGTATGAGGGGATGGTCCCAAGTGTGGCTCACCAGGGGAAGTGGTCTCTTCCTTGCCCAATCTCTCCCTTTTCTCTCCTCACATCTTCCCTAACCTTGTGTCCATCCCCTGGGGACTCTCTCCCTTTCCCAGGTTCATGGAAGCTCATACTGTTTACAAAGCTCTTCTTAGGCTGGATCTCACCTCAAACAATAACTTCTAAAGCCAACATTCATCCGTCGAATTCACATCCTCTTTGTCATACATTATAATTCCAGACGCAACTCCTAACACAGCAACCTCCGAGCTTTTCTCCCCCGCTATTCTTGTAGCCCCACCTGAACTCATTTCACTTTTGAAAAGAAAGGGTATTTCTGTAGAGCAAATGAGTCCCCCCGATTCATCTCTTGGATGAGTTTGGGTTTCCATGCCTGTACTACTAAGAAAATATTATCTGCCTGGCCTTGCAAAGAGCAGGAACGAAAGCACCCAGCTTAAAAAGAGCTTCCCCAGATCGCCCACACTTACCAACATCTTAAACATATTCTGTCCCGAAGCATCCACGGCTGGGAGAAGCAAGGAGGTAGTGTTGGGAGCTGGTCTCTGGAGGCAGGCTGATTTCTTTCAAACCCAGCCTAATTTATGGTAGGCTTTGGCCAGTGGACCGATGCTAATGTGTATTAGCTGAAAACATTACTTTGATAGTGGAGCTGTGTGGTTTAAACTCTCAGGCCAAGCCCCAAGCTGGGTATGTATTTTTTTCCCAAACCTCACATGGCTTGAATACCATCATGCTAAGACTTGACAAGCCACCAGCTAAGGTCCCTGGGCAGCAGGCACAGGTTCTGTTCTGGCATTTTCCTCCTCTCCTTTACCATGCTCTATAGCTCTCTTGCTCTTCCTCCTAGTTTGGGCCCAATACCCTTCACCAGAAACAATTAGTTATCATCAGTCTCCCACCATATTCCCTGAAACACACTGAGATACTGAGATTTCTGAGTGTTCACAAAGATACAGGTGAATGATAGACGTAGGTAAGTACATGTCTGTAAGACAAAAATAAGATCACACCAGGAAAAAACAAGATGCCATGTTAATCTCTCTCCACAGCAGTCACTGTTGTTTAAGAAACTGAGATTTAAAAGCAGCCTTTATTGTTGGATTTATTTTGTAAAATCTGGCATTTACTGAAGGTACTTTCTACATGCGCTGGGTTAACCAATGCTGTTGATTTATTTACTCAGACAGTGAGAAGTTTCATACCTAGAGAATGCAAGAATACAGGATAAATTCATCCTCTGACCAAACCCATCCGTCACGTGGCAGTCCCATTATACACAGCCTATATCTGACTTTGCTTAGACAATGGCATTTAATCCTACCACAGACAGACACAATATGTAGTTTTGGAACTATTGGGCGATTAGAAGTTGGCCCTGGATTATGGAACATGCAGAGTTTCTAGGTCACTTTCTGTTGAAATCAGTAAACCTTAATAGCAAGCATAGGGCTGGACATTAGCTAGTGTTTACCAAGTGCTTCTTAATGGCCTGGCAAGGCGAGTGGATTATATTATTGCCATCTTTTTCTTCAGTGCTCCAGCATTCTTTTTTTCTGTAAACAGTCCATTCTCAAAAAATAGACTTTGTGTGAACTTTCCGAACATTGAGTGTATTGTGTAGGATTTCAAAGACAAATAGAACTCTGTTCCTGTTCTCAAGGAGCTCACAGTCGAAGGGGGAAGTGAGCTCAGTAACTCAGCAATTACAATGTGCTGTGGTCTGTATAATACCCAAAGGACACGTCTCTGCTCAGAGATCTCTATTAGACAGGCCATCCCCCAACCCCCTGCGAAAACACCTCAACTGACAGAAAACTCACTTTTGTGTCGATTAATTTATTTATCCTTCATTAAGCAACGGGGATGTGTGGATTCTAACACGTGTGTTAGACATCACGGAAGTAATCATTTACCAAATGGGTACAGTCCCTGTCATTGTGAAAAACCTTCTAGTCCAGGTGGGAGACGCAAACGAGCTGATAAACCGTCAAACGCAGTAGGATACCTGCCAGGGCAGAAAACAATGGAAGTGCTCTGGGAGGATCTTATTTGAGGAGCAGAGAAGCGCTATGGAGACCAAGGCCTGGAGATGGCATTAGTGTCACACATGGTAGGAACTCTGTAACTGTTTGTTGAATGACAATCAATCAATTAAACAAAGCATGCATAAGAGCAATGAGTCTGCTATCACTTACGTGGCTCCCATCCAATAGAGATATTTTGAAAGAGACATGTTTGTGCAGCACTGTAATTGTAAATTGTGTATATGACAGAGGCAGGGGCACAGAGGAACTGAAAGAATTGCTGAGTAAACAGGTGACAGTGTTGGGGGACAGCGCGAGACACCGGCTGGAACCAGCAAGGGCCAGCGCACTTAGCGCCTGTGTGCCCTGTGAGATGTTCTCATCTAGACCTAGAGGAGAAACTGATACCAACAACACCCGGTCTAGTCTTGCCTCGGGGACAACCCATGATACTTCTAAAGAAGTGTGAACTCTCTTCAGGTGATCAGCCTTTCAAATTCTTGAAAATAAACATTTTCCTCCTGAATCTCCTTTTCTCCATAAAAATGCATGCTTAATTTGCATACAGTACCTATGGCAACCAAACCCGTCTGCATTTTAAGGGAGGTACCTAGAGTTTGTGCTCCTTGATGATATTTAAAGAACCAGGACAGAGGCCGTTCTTTTGCAGGCCACCCCCTGAGAACGAGCAATTGGGAATTTGGAGTTTCCCATGGCCAATATCACACAGCCTTCTACCCACCCCAGCACGCTCAGCAGCCACTGGACCAGAGAGAAGACGGCAAATAGATGTTGCTTTTCTCTCTTATTTAGAATTACAAAGGCTATCGTTCCTCTCTATAGATGAAAAAACAGTTGCTGTAGTCTGCCTATTAGTCCAACCTCTCACAGCTCACACACAGCCTGAATTCGCTCGGGACATTTCTGAGAGTCAAGATTGTCTGTCAGAGCTAGGAAATAGGAGTTATTCAGCCTGAGAGCAGAAGTCAAATGACTTTCTGTAGTCCCTTTGCAATGGTGCTGGAGGAGAAATTCAAGCTGCCATGAAAATTGATGGCTTTGCTTCAGGCCATTAACCAACATTTCCTGAGGACCTACCATAGCGAGGCATGCAATGGGATCATGGCCCAAGGTCTCCGCCTTCTTAATCAGTGAAATCAAGCAAACTCTCTACTGATTGAACTTACTACATGCCAGGTGCTACGCTAGGAAGCAAAAGAGGTAACAGTCCCGGCTGTCAAGTTGCTCAAGTATGAGTAGTAATTCAGTCACTATCCGATAATTACAAGGCGGCAGGTTTGCTGCCCTTGAAGGGGTTGAGGACAGGGTTTTCAAGCATCCACCAGAGAGGAGACGCAACAGGCTGAAGGTTAAGCTTACACTCTTGAACACACCTTTGCTGAGGAGCTAAAACAAATACATCTGTTACCGCAGAGGACTTCCTGTTTTCTATGAAAACGGCCTCAAGCTATTGCAGGATGGCCACCCAGCTGGCTTTGCAAACCCTCAGTGCCCAGGGGCATCCAGTCAGCCAGCTCCTGGGGATACGTATATACGGGAGACCTATTGTCGACAGAGGGCATTGTTTCCTTTTTGTTCAATATTCTGAGAGAAATCACCTCTGATGTCTTTAGCTCTACCAGGCTGCTCACTTGGGCTCAGCCTGGGTTCTTACATAGAACTTGGCAAGGCCGGTGGAAATAATTTTTCCTGGCCTCATGGGCATGTGAACGGGCATGAGCCTCAGGACCCTTCCAGGCTAGATTTGGGACTGCACTTCAGTAACACCCCACCTTTCCCTGGGGCCGAGTGTGCTCACATGCCCCCTCCCCTGTGAAGCCACAAGTTGCTTGTGTCCAGGGTGGGAATGCAGCACAGACTTTCCTAGGTGCCTGGTTCCTTCCAGAGAACAGAGTTTGGGAACAAGAGCCAGTGAATCATAAGGTCTGGGGGTGTTGGTGCTCTCCTACGGCACACCGGCTTCTGTAGGCATCTCTGGAGCCTGCCGGTCCAGGAGCATCACCTGAATAACTATAGAGATCTGCCATGCGTGGGGATCAAGACGGGGTGGGAGCCCTGCTGCAGGACGTTCATGGCACAGGTAAGAACCAAAGGCAGCAGGTAGGCTGGAGGAAGTCCAGCTGGGCTGAGCGCAGACATGGACTTGAAGCTGTCACTTGATGGCCAGGTGACCTGAGCAAGCCACTTAGGCTAACTGGGCCTCCGCTTCCTCACCTGTGAAATGACTGTGAGAATATGCTCTCAAAGGCTGCAGCGTGTTTTACATGCAAATGTAAAGTTCCTAGAACACGGCAATTACACAATAAATAGTAGCAACTGTTATTATCAGTTCAGAAGTTTAAACCTGTGCAGCAGCTTAACCAGGCGTCACCGACCCAGGCCACTGAGGGTCTGCTCTGCAGAGTCACAGGGGCTGTGTGGGGAAATGACACGCAGGCGAGGGACAAGGCTCCTGAGAGAGAGGGCGACAAAGGTTCTGAGAACACGTCGATGTCTGTGAACTGTACTGGCTTCAGAGCCCATCCTGACCTGTGGAATAGAAGACCTGAGAAAGCCAAACACGTCTGTATAAAGGATCTGCCCATCATCAGGGCGGAAGCCTTATCCTGGAGAGGTGAGAACAGGATAGAGGGAGAGAATTTTCCTTGGTGCACTACCAGGGGTGATGCCCTTCTTCTCTTACCACAGACATTAAGTAGCATCTGATTGTATCACTGACAATCTACAGACGCCGTTGCAAAGGAGAAAGCAACCCCAGACAGCTGGGAGCCAGCCTGGCACTACGTCTAGGTCTCGGTGTTGCCGGGAGCTGTCCGGGGGCTCACAGCTCCATCTTGGTGTTCTCTTGTTGAACCCGGTTTCACAGGATATCAACATCAGAATCATGTCTGACCACAGACAGAAATATGAACGTGGTCCAAACCATGAAAATGCCCAAATGTCCCCCTGTGCTGGCACTGTGAGGGATCCCTGCTCCTTTACCAATAACAGCTTTAGCCTTACCCGGGTCTGCTCTGCTTCTAGATAATAAGATTTATTAACATACTCCATCACAGAATTACCCCTATTTCTTGACATGTAACCCAGAGCAGTGTATTGCTTCCTTAACTCTCCCAAATCACCCAGAACAAGCCCAAATCTTGATGATGATGAAAAAAAAAAAAAAAAAAGAATCTTGATGATGTGCTGTCTAACACTCTCTCAAGCGAGGCTCCCCACCATTCCTCGGGGCGCGTGTGCTCACTAGCTGCGACAAGTCAACCCCTGCTGCTCTTTGGCTGGGAGGCATGACACCCCAAAAGGCAGAAGAGGTGTAACTAAGAGGTCATAAAGCCGTTCTATAACCGATTGACGATTCCACACCATTGCTTCCAGGGGTCACACTCGCATACGTATATTTGCAGGCTTCTGTATCAGGATGTGAAAATGAAGGACCAAATGTAAATATACAAAGTCATTAAAAGGAGTTAAAATATTCAAGTTCAGTTTTTCAGTTCTGTCCAGCTAACTAGTTTACAAGGGCCGTTGGTCATCCTCAGATAATTCTACTCTCCCCGCAAAGACCTGTATCACTTCCTGGCACCTGGATTGGGACCCAGCAGGAAGAGATGTGATATTCCCACCAGGACAGCCAGCCTGGGAGTCTGTGAGGCTGGCCCCAAGCCAGGTGTCCGCAGGGTCTCACCAGTCTTTGGTGGCAGCATGCCTTTGCTGTGGAGTAGGAAACCTGTGCTTTGGAAGTTGATGCTAATTCTATGTGTATTTTCAAAGTTGTTTTTTGAAGTATTTTGGAAATGTCAGCATGTCTCGGTTCGGCAAAGGGACCCCAGTTAGGGGGGGCCCTTCATCTCTGCCTGATTCAGAGTTTTGAAGGGACAGCCACACATCCCTGGGGGCTGTGGGGAATGGTGACCACAGAGTGAGAGAACCCTAGAGGACGAGAGAAACTCACAGTCACAGGGTTGGGTCTTCTTGTCTTTTATTCTAAAGATTTTGTAAGGAGTCTATCTTCTCAACTTTAGGGAGTTTTGTACTTTACCAAAAGAAGGCATGGCTTTGTTGGCTATGCGTGGATTGAGCCAAAGTGAAGAGGATAAACCGAGGGAAACGTGAGGATGCACAGCTCAAAATGAATGAAGGGAAGCCCAGGGCTGAGAAAAGCCTCTGCAGACTGTGAAAGGGTCATTAAGACCTGGGTGGAGGGCCTCCCAGCTGTATCCTTTGTGAACAGCGCCCTCTAGAGCACAGTTCAATGGTGCCCTGAAGCGGGGACCTTCCGGGGCAAGAAGCCCAGTGTCTGCCCAGCCACGAGTGTGAAATCTCTTGCAACCTGGGTTGTCCACTGGCTTGTTTACTGAGAAGCCAGCGTGGACGTGAAGTCACTTGCCTCTGTCTGAAAAGGTGCAGGAGATGATTTTCAAAGCTTCATGTATGACTGGAATTTGCAGTGACCCAAGAGCTTCTGGCTTTGGGATTCCTGTTGTTGGGCTTGGAATTTGCCAAGTTGCCTTTGCTGGGCTCAGGATTGGGGGTGAAAACACAGTATGGAAAATACGTAGTAAAACACAACAAATATGATTATCATCTGGAGAGAGATGACAGGTCCCTAGAGAATCTTGGGTGAAATTCCATTCAGTCTGTCCCAGGACCAGATGGAACCCTCCGCCATGGAAGTGGTGGGAGGGTCAGTTCTCAGGTCTCCACCATGCACTCAGGCCAGACGTCCTGAGCACCACTGTCCTAACCGTTGAATTCTAGTTTCTGGTGAACCTATAGCTGAAAATTAAATTAACACAAGGACCCAAAGGCATTTCTAGTCTCATAGCCTTTTATTCTCATTTCTATTCAAAAGAAATCCATTACAATGAAAATATCATTATACAAGTCTAGATATAAATCTTATACTGAAACCAAAACCAATAAATTGTGTTCTCGAAAGATAATATATGAACAGAAATTGCTTGTGTAGAGTAAGTTGTATGATATATGCATTAGAATATTAGATATTTAAAGGAATCCTTTACTGAATAAGTTTATAAAGCAAAGAATCACTTTTTCAAATAAAATAATCATTTTCTCACTTGTTTGGCTTGTAAAAGTATGTGTATTGGGGGATGAGTGTAGTTTGTTTTTCTGAAAACTGGACACATATGTAATAAAATAATTCTTAAATCTCTCTCAAGCACCCACCTCAAATGGTACTGACGTTTAATAAAAGAATTTTAATGTTTACCAAAAGTTGTATTTATATGTGTGCAGTGACCCCGTTATTAGTCTGACCCTTCTAGTTTTCTGTGGTTTGGGTTGGTATTACATCAATTCAGTCTTTCCAGCCCAAAAAGGAATGAATTCCATGTGGACTAGAGGCCCTGAACATACTTTCCTGAGCGTCTGCAACAAGAAAGTACACTTTGTTTTTAAGAAAACATATAGAATCCTAAGCCTTCAAGATTTATAATATAGAGGAATAATTCTGATGCCTTGAGTTTGGCACTGGGGGACTATTAGTCATGAGGCTGTACCCACAGGTGAAGGGTGTCATGTTGGGCCATCCCTGTTCCAAGAGACATGCAAAGAGAAGGCGCAGAACCCCAGGTTCCTGAGTTTGGAGGGGACCTCTGAAGGCCTTTCAGTCCTATATGCTAGCTTATGTTTCCTGCCCCAGCAACGGGCCTAGAGGGCAGGATTTAAGAGGTGGGTGTGTGGGGTTTGAATCTGGAGTCGGTCAGTCACTAGCCCTCACTCGGGGTACCATCCCATCTCTCAGTGTGTCCATTTCCTCATCTGAAAAATGGGCCCATTCATATCTATTACAGATGGATAGAAAGAGCTCAGACGGCACTTAGGCATGCAAAGTGATCCAGCCATTAACACCCTCAGGAATGCAACCTCCAGCTCTAACTTCTCTTTCAAGTTACAGCCATACATTGAATGAAAGATCCAACCGCGTCATTATCTGTGATGCCTTTAAATTCTGGGCTTTTCTTCACCAGTGTCCAGGCTGCAATAGCAGCGTGCTTCCCGGAAAGGTAATGAGAAGGGCAAGGTTCTAACCACAGGGCAGGGGATTAGCTGCAGAGCCCGCACTCCTGTGGCTCCTGCCGCTCTGCCCCGGGAGCTTCTGAGGGTCAATGATTACCAGCTTTGGCTTGGGTTCTGCCGAGCCACGGGAGTTGCATTAATGGGGCGGCACGTCACCCACCCTCCCATGTCCAAGAACTTTCTGGGAAAGCCCTGGAGGCAGAGGGAAGCAGAGTCAGCAGCCCCCATGACCCTGTAGTTCCGTGTCCTAGAGCCGCCCTTGGGCCTGTGCTGAATTCCTCCCTTTGGGGCTCTTCTTGTCACCGGGCAGGGCCCATCCCAGGGGATCCTCTGAGAGTGGGGACACTGCTGCAGAGACGTCCCACCTGCGTCCTCACAGTGTGACGAGCTACTCCAGCAACTGTCTTGCGCTGCTTTGGACAAGTGTCTGCCCCTGAAACAAGAGAGCAAGTGGGAGGAAGTCCTCTCCCAGACTCAGAGCCGGGCCAGGGTGGGCAAACCCAAGGCCTCGCCGAGACCTGCCCCCAAGAGGGCCCACGGAGCCCACGGCAGGCCTGCTGACGCACTTTTCCTCATTCCTCTCCTCCCTTCTACTCACTGGTGTGTATAGTGTCCTGGAAAAAGTGAAGTGAAATTCCACTTGACTTCCTCTTATTTGCCCTTCTAATCGTAATCAAACTGAATCACAAGAAGTTTTTCCGTCTCAAAAAGGTTACTTAACCTCTCCACAGGTTTCCCCAATAAATTGGTGATTATAACGCCTATTGGTTGCCAAGGGGATTCACTGGAAAATACACATGTCCACACAAAAAGCTGTGCACAAATGTTGAGAGCGACATTGTTCGTAACAGCCAGAAATTGGAAACAACCCAAATGCCAATCCACGGATGAAGCAATAAATAAATGGGGTTTGTCCATACAATGGAATATTATTTGACCACAAAAAAGGAATGAAGGACTGATACATACTACAACACGGTGAGCTTTGAAAGCATTGTGCTAAGTGAAAGCGGCCAGATATGGTGTTTTTCCATTTGTACAAATGTGTGGAACGGACAAATCTACATAGAGAGGAAGTTGGATCAGTAGTTCCAGGCGGTCGGGGGAGAGGGAAGTGCGGAGTGACTGTAATTGGTACGGAGCGTCTTTTTTGAAGTGATGAAACAGTTCTAATGTTGATGGTGGAGATGGCTGTCCACCTTTGTGACTATACCCAAAACCCACTATTGTAGTTTTAAGTGAGTGGATTTCATGGTATAGGAATTTGTTATATTATATTATACTATATTATATCAATATTGTATTGTATCGTATCATATTGTACTGTTTCAACAGAGCCGGTACAGGAAAAATCCACATGAGGTACCTCTTGCACGGCAGGGCTCGGCAAACTGTCCCCATCTGCGGCCTGCCTCTCCAATCTCTTCCTTTCCATCTCCTCTCCTCCCTTCTCTCCCAGCGCCAGCCGGAAGCACCACGCTCGGCCCGTGTAGGGTCCTCGGCTGAACCTGGCCCCTCCTCCTGTAGCAAGTGCTACCGTGATTCCGGAAGCACCACATCCAAATTACTTCCTTGGTCATAAGAGTCTGGAGGCACCCGAAGATGCTTCTGTGCGTCCTCACCCTCAACACGCGCTCTGCCAGCAAAGGAGAGACTGCGCCTCTGCCGGCATCTGTGGGCAAGCCCTTCTCCTCCAGCCCGGCCGGTGGTGACTGGGGAAGCAGCCGAGGCAGAGCGTGGTGCCGCCCCGCCGTCCACCCTCTCCTGGGTCCCGCACGCCGTGACCCTGACCTGGCAGCTCAGGGTTTAGCCCCGGGTCAGCTCTGCCCACTCGCTCCTCGCAGCTCCCAGGGCAGGAGGTCAGGCCAAGGTCCTCGCGGACCCACGCGCCATCTGATGGGTCGCCCGGAGGCGGACGGGAATTCACTCGGCCTTGGCCTCGTCTGGCTGCCCCTCGGTCCACTGTCTACCCACACTCCCTCCCCCTCTTTCACACTCGTGTGTGCTCAGTTCCATTCTCTCCTGCTCTTTCCTTCACGCAGTACATTTTTTTAAAAAAAAATATATATATATATATTTTGATGTGAACCATTTTTAAAGTCTTTATTGAATCTGTTACAATACTGCTTCTGTTTTATGTTTCGGGTTTTTTGGCTGCGAGGCTCTTGGGATCGTAGCTCCCCGACCAGGGATCGAACCGCACCCCCTGCATCGGAAGGTGCAGTCTTAACCGCTGGACCGCCAGGGAAGTCCCCTTTACTCGGTACATATTTTAATCTTTATTTTTTCTTGACTTTTGTTCCTTGCCCATGGCCCTTGTTGTATTCCTGGAGTCAGTGACATTAGTTATCCATTCTTAGCCCGACCTCTGTGGGGACTCAGCAACCTCACAGATGAGCCAGAATTCCATCGCACCACTGAAACCACTCGTGAGGCCACGTTCCCCCATATCCTTCCGCCTGCCCACACACACGGAGGAGGAAGGAGGGGGCGTGAGGCAGATTAGGATGGGTGGGGGGTCTGGGCTGCTTCCTTGGTGACAGCTGGGGGGGAAGAGCTGTGCGGAGTCCAAATTCTGGTCCTCTCAAAGGAGGGACAGAAAACCACCCACTGTGCATTGCCGGAGGTTCGCCCGGCCCCTTTCTCAAGGGCAGGGCTGGATTTCCATGTACGCTTCCTGAACACGGGCCACCCCTCTCTATTTTCAGTTGCCGACCTTAAAAAAAAAAAAAAAAAAAAAACACCTCACCTGCATTAACATAGATCACAATGACCTGTTTGATGACACACCATCAGGACCAATCCTGGATCATCACAAATAAATGACATTTTGGGGGCAAAGAAACTAAAGTGTGGCCCTTGTCCCGTGGTGAACACTACTTCCTACAAACAGAAAAAGAGGCCAGTCTACCTGCAGAGCGTGTGCAGGCTCCCCGGAGCCTCTGGCCTGGAAACGCGTGGTCTGGAGTTAGACTTGAATTCCAGCTCTGCTGCTGACTGATGCCCGTCTGAGCTGACTGCCTGCGTTTTCACAGACCTGATTTCCCAATGTAATCTATTAAACCTGGAAATAAACAAGACAAAATGGAAAGTCACTAAGAAAAGCTTAGGAGCAATAAAGACCCTGGAGTTTGTGGTGAGTTACGTTTGCTTCTTCCTTTCCTTCCTTCCTTCCTTCCTTCCTTCCTTCCTTCCTTCCTTCCTTCTTCCTTCCTTCCTTTCTTTTTCTGTCTGTGTATCTCGCTGCTCTGCGCAGCCCTAAATTTCAGAGCCAAAGCCACTGTTTCCTGGTTCATTTTTCCAGTCCATCCACACTCCCAGTAACTGTACCCATTTTCAGCAATGGGTTTTTCACAGCATCGCTCTGGTCCTGGCTTGGTCCCCTTTGCTCGGGCTTCCCTGGGCCAGATGGAGAAGCGAGGATAGAAGGAAAGCCACTAGGAATTGCAAAGACCAGTGGGCTTAGCACTGACCGAAATGCTGGCTCCCCGGTGCCTGGGGGCTGTGGGGTCCGAGCTGTGGGCGCTAAGACTGAGAACATCGTTGCAGAAGGTCAGTAGGTAGGGCTGGCGAAGCTAAGAGGGGGGTCAGCAGGTGTCACAAAGGTAGCGAAGGTCAGGCTGGGAGGTGGTGTGGACTCCGTTTAAACCCCACTCCTTCCACTTGTCAACAGGATAAATGACTTTGCTTCTCTGCACCTGAATGTTCTCCATGAACATGGAGATAAGAATGCCTGTTTCACAAGCTGAGGTGGGATTCAGTGTGAGAACCCACAGCAGAGGGCCCAGCACCTGGGGACTTCAGTGAGGTCAGCTTCCTTCCGTGCTTGGCGGAGCTGACGGGGCTTCATGAAGAGACAGCCGGTGTCGAGCTGGCATTTGAGGAATCATTTGAACTCCCAGGTCTGGTTTGGAGGAGGCAGCTGGCTCTCCTTGCCGGATCCGAGGACAGACTCGGAAGGGCCCACGTGAGCTGCAGAGAAAATGCAGAGGCGGGCGTGTGGCCCCGCCGAGGGGAGATGCCAGGCCATGGGCAGTATTCTTCTGCCTCTGTTAGCCCTGTCCTCCCTGGCTCTTCAGGAAGGCTCTTCCCCCAGAACCTCTGGGAGGGGAAGGCAGCGGGCGCCGGGCTGCTTTAAGGGGGCCTGTAAGGAGTGTGTTTGCAAACATGAAGCCCAAAGGGCGAAGACTTTGTTTATCTGGCTGCTAGGGAAGAATAACAAAGCTGGGGGAAAAGACTGACGATCAAAAAGAAAAAGATTGCCCATAAAATGACCAGATTAGATTAGACCACGAAGATCCAATTATGCCAGACCAATTGAATTTCCTCTGAGGTTAGCATGACCAGCCTTCCAGAAGCAGAGGCTGCTGGAGCACAGGGCTTGTGATGGGCGTCTGGCGCAATCCTTTCTCCAAAAGCTCTCAGCAGGAGTTCAGACCCCATGAGCCCTGGGTGGGGTTGAGAGGTGCATCTCCACCGGGCATCTGTGGCTGAGATTCTGCTCTAGAAAAATGTCCCTAGCACCCTCTTCTTTTCTTTCTTAGCACCAAATAGAGTTTATTATATATTTATTTTGTTGAATTCGTGCTTTCCTCAGCTCTGTCAATGGCCAAACAACTGAGGAAAAGTTGATTCGATCTTGATTCTTTTCTGTCTCTCATCCCTGCATCCAATCCATCAGCAAGTCTTCTCTGCTCTTCCTACAAAATACATCCAGAACCCCTTTGTCCTCCTGGCTCCATCTCCATCACTGCCACTGCTGTCCAAACCACCATCACTCCGGCTTAGCTGCAGAAATAACCTCTGCTCGCTCATGTCTCTGCTGTCTCTCTCTCTCCTCCCCCTGACACCTTCGCCAGGTCAGAGGCAGGGATTTCTTGTGTAAATCAGATCGTGTTGCTGCCTGGCGGAAGCCTTCCTTGGCACCCCCTCGTCCTAACCACCACAAGGTCCTGTATAACCTGGGCTCTGCCCAGACCAACCTCACGTCACTGTGCTTTCACCAGCGGTGCTGCTCAGACCACGTGCCACACTGCCCCTGCCCCGGTCTTTTGCACCTGCTGTTCCCTCCTTTGGGGCTGTCCTGGCTCCTTTCCGTCCGTCAGGACTCAGCTCCGTGGTCACCTCCTCTGAGGGCCGTTCAGCATCCAATCCCAGGTAGCACCGTGGTCTCAGTCAACCCCGCTGCTCGCATCTCATCAATATCAGGTGTCATCTCATTTATCTGCCTGTTTATTATGTGTTCACTTCTTGTCTAGCTCCCCTCTAGTCGAATATATCCACTCCACGAAAGCAGCCTGTCTTGCTTTTCTCTGAATTCTCAGCTCCCAGATCCACCATTAGAGAAACTCTACAAATAGTTCTCGAAAGAGTGAAAGTTCGTGCCCTCCTCTGGCTGGAAGCGCACAAGCGCGGGGACGTGGTGTGACCTGTTCACAACGTTATATCCAGCGCCACCCATTGGACTCCACTGACCCTCTAGAGAGAGAGGGGAGAGAGAGAGAGAGAGAAAGAGAGAGAGAAGCTATTTTCCTCCAAGATGCAGCTGAACGTGATTTTTACTTGTTCACGCAACTAATGACGAAGTAAACATCCAGTGATGGTATGAAAACACCTCGTGGTGAATTCATAAATGCCAGGTCTCAGAGGGGACAGGGAGATAGTGCATGCTCCTATCATATGCATCTGTGGGCCTTTTCCCCCCTAATCTTTTAAAGTTAAGTTTAGGTTTTCTACAATGTGCAGTGGCACATAAACTTCATGTATTTTGAACTCAATATTGTGCACGGAAATGTGTGTAAGAAATAGACGTGTTTCTGAGTGTTTGTTTCCATGATCAAAAAACTAGCCATTTGGGGGACTTCCCTGGCAGTTGAGTGGTTAAGACTTTGTGATCCCAATGCAGGGGGCGTGGGTTCCATCCCTGGTCGGGGAACTGAGATCCTATATGCCACATGGCGTGGCAAAAAAAAAAAAAAAAAAAAAAAATTTACCGTTTATTTTTAGCGTTTATTCACTTGGTCAAGGGTCTTAAAGTTTTTAAAAGTGTAGAAGCAGCTGAACTATATTCAAAGCTCAGAGACTCTGAAGAAAATGTGAATGAGATAGAGCCAATGAAGTGCAAGGCTCAGGGAGGCTGGGTGATGGAGAGGCTGGTAGGGAGCCCTGGCCAGCAAGAGCAGCTGGAAATGAGGGGACACTTGACCAAGCGGGGTACCCAGAGGAAAACCCCCGCTCCGAGTGAACAAGCAATACAGTGGTGAGCCCTGAAATAAAAGACAGGAGAATGGCTGTTAAAGAAGTCACCTACACACCACCGTGTTTGCTTGTTTGTTTTAACTAAAGTGTAGTTGATTTGCAGGATCACGTTAGTTTCAGGTGTACAGCCAAGTGATTCCCTTATACGTATATATGTATATATCTAAATATTTTATTCTTTTCCATTATAGGTTATTACAAGGTATTGAATACAGTTCCTTCTGCTATATGGTAGGTCCTTGTTGTTTAACTATTTTATATATAGGAGTGTGTATCTGTTAATCCCAGCCACCTAATTTATCCCTCCCCCCACTTCCCCTTTGGTAACCATAAGTTGGTTTTCTACATCTGCACACCACCATGTTTTATGGCTGGTTAACCATTGTCAGAAAGCTATCTGTCTCTCTGGCTACAGTTAGTGTTTGTTGAATGAGCGAACTGATAAATGAATGAAGAATGGGAAGCGGGTCCTCTTCCCATGTTATTTGAAGGGAAAAGGAGATAAGATGTACAAAAGTAACTAGCAATTAATGAAAGTTCCATCAGGGACTTCCCTGATGGCGCAGTGGTTAGGACTCCACGCTCCCAATGCAGGGGACCCGGGTTTGATCCCTTGTCAGGGAACTAGATCCCACATGCATGCCGCAACCAAGGGTTCTAATGCCACAATGAAGGAGCCCACATGCCGCAACTAAGGAGCATGACTGCTGCAACTAAGACCTCACACAAAGAAGGAAGGAAGGAAGAGAGAGACAGAAAAGAAGGAAGGAAGGAAGGAAGGTAGGAAGAAAGAAAGAAAGAAAGAAAGAAAGAAAGAAAGAAAGAAAGAAAGAAAGAAAGAAAGAAAGAAAGAAAGAAAGAAAGAGAAAGGAAGGAAGGAAGGGAGGAAGGAAGGAAGGAAGGAAGAAAGGAAGAAAGAAAGAAAGAAAGTTCGTTCTATCAAGCTTTCTTGAATCTAGTTTAGTGTGAGGGTAGTTTTTCCTCTAACCCATAGATCAACAATAGCGACCATTTATGTTCTAGGCACTCTCCATGTGTAAACTCAACAGTTACAGCTGCGCTATGACTTACATAGTATCACCATTATTCCCAGGGTATAGAGGAGAAAATCAGAGATCAGAAAAGCCAAGTTATTGACCCATGTTCCCAGAGCTAGAAAGTTAGAATTCAGCCTACTGTAGCTTCCTCTGGTGGGATATGTGTCCACCTTCTACTTAGTTATTGGAAGAAACTCATTAAAATGCATCCCTTCCAATGTGACTGTTTTTGGCACAGACGGAAGGCTGGCGGTGTGTTCCCTAAAAGATCCCCGTTCCAGCCAGGAAGAGCACCTCTCACACGTGGCTGGAGGAACACTGCGGGGTTTGATTTTGCTTTACAGGATTGGGGCGGAAGGGTTGAGATCAATGCAGAGGAAAAAGACTGAAGGCTTATCGCATGTCTGCACATGCCAGAGACTGTGTTGCGGGCTTTGCAGAAATTAGTCCATTCAATCCTCACAGCGACCCCGTGAAGTAGGTATAATTATCTCTATTTTACAAGGAAGGGCACTGAGGTATGGAGAGGTTAAATAGCTCAGATGAGGCAGAGCTGGGATGGGAACCCAAGTCTTCTTGGATCCTTCTACCAGAAGTTCCATAAAGATTGAATCAGTTCTGGTCTAGGGTCAGGGAGGAAAAGCAGGAAGGCCTTGGGGAAAGACAGGCCCTCCTCTGTTTCCCTCTTTCTTTCCTTCCTTGCTTGCTCTTTCTTTGCTTGTTCCTTCCTTGTTCTCCTTCTGTCAATAAATATTTATTGAGAGTCTATCACATGCCCGGCTCCGTGCTGCAAGCTGGGGCTAGAGCAGGAACGAGATTGGTATTCAGGGAGTTGGAGAGAACAGAACAGATAACAGAAAGGAACCAAATAAACAGGGTAATTATAGATGGTGATAAGGGCTGAGAAAGCCATGGTAACAAGGGGTGACCTTGACAAGTGGCAGTGAGTAGAGGGCACCAGGAGCTAAAGATGGTGGGGGGAAGCAATGTCACTATGAGAGAGGGCAGGTCCTCCCCCAGGCTGGAGGTGAGCCGAACTCGGCCTCCTCCCAAGCTCACCTGCTGGCTCCTACCCAGGGCGTTGCTCAGAGAGTTTTAGCATTTCAGGCAGACCTAGGAAACCTGCCCTGCCTGCACCCCAGCATGGGCACAAAGCCGGCTGCAGTCTTCCCATTTGTCAGATGACAATAATAACATATCCACCTCCCGAGACCATCATACAAATTAAATGACGGAGCGTTTGGGAGAGTTCAGGCGAATGAGTGACACACTATAGAAAAGTGAGCTGGAATCGTAGCAAGAGGGAGTTCAGTTAGACACAAGGAAGAACTTTCTGATGGAAAGGATGATATGATGCACAGCAGGTTTCCAGTGAAGAATCTTATCTATATTGACTATTTAAAACAGAAGCAATAGGGTCAGCAGATGTAAGCTATTATATGCAGGATGGCTAAACAACAAGGTCCTACTGTAGAGCACAGGGAACTATATCCAATATCCTGGGATAAACTATCATGGAAAAGAATATGGAAACACAAATGTATATATATGTATAACTGAATCACTTTGTTGTACAGCAGAAATTAACACAACATTGTAAATCCCCTATACTTCAATTTAAAAAATTAAAATAAAAAGAATTTTTAAAAAATAAAATAGAATTGATAACTAACTGACCCTCCATAGGCTTCGTTGTGTGGAGTGAATAGATGTAGAAACGGATGAATTTTTAAATGCAGGAAGAGGCAGCTTAAAGAACTCAAGAAGTGTCTTTGCTAGTTCTAAGTTAGGGATTCCAGAAGCTTCTCTCTGAACAAAAGTGAAGGCACCGCCCACTGGACCCCATGCACACAGGACCCTGGAGACCAGCTGACCAAGCTCCTGTGACTGCGCCCCTCCCCAGCCCTCCCCGCACCCGCGCTGCAGCCCCACTGTGCACCCTGCCCGGGATTACTCTCATTAACTCCGGGGTGGGGACCAGGGAGCGTCCACAGTGCAAAGGTAAAACCAGCATCTTTCTGTGGGTGTCGTGCCTTCTCTCCATCCCCCGTCACAGCCAGGCCTGGAAATGGCTCAGCATCTGGTCGCTAGTCATCAGATGTATGTCGTTGACTGTGTCTGTCTTGGGAACTTGGCCTGCCTGCGGTCTGGCTGCTGGAGTCCCTGAGGCCCCTCACCCACAGGGCTAAGCCAGCAGAGACAGGACCTGCTGCACCGCCAACTTCCGCCCAGGCTCTGTCCCAAGCAAAGCAGGCGGCCAAGGGGATTAAAGAGGCCTGCTTCCCCGAGCTGCCCTGTCTGGTAGCTGCAGGTGGGGACCAGGAATCAGGCAGGGGGTGGGGACAGAACAAGAGTACGAGTAAAGAGTCAGCAGGGAGAGGAGGGGATGCTTGGAAGAGACGGGGCCTTGACCCCTTGGTTGCCAGGGGTTATGGTACCTCTGGGGGGCGTCTCTGGGGCCTGGGCAGGAAGGAAGCTTCCAGGCAGCCTGAAGAAAGGCTTAGCCAGGGGAGGTGGCCGGAGGTGTCTGTCCCGGGTCCACACTTAAGCTAAGAATCAGATACCTGCCCCTTCGAGCCACCAAAGACAGTGGGATCGCTGGAGACTCGCCTCCCCGCTGCCACAATACAAGACCAAGAGTGAGGGGTTCATGGTTGCTCCCTCCCAGGACCTGGGGCGGGAAAAGACTCTAAGTCCACCCTGCCTGTGGGCAGGCAGCCCCTGAACCCCTCCCCCAGAGAGACAGACGCTGGTTCCCTGTCTGCATAAGGAACATTTCCCTCTGAAACGCATTCCTGCCTCTCAGCACCCAGATTCCCCCCGATACCTAACCCACATCCTCAGGCTGCGATTTGAATCTCCTCTTGCCTTCAGCTGGTATGAGAAAACCAGCCCTTCCCATGTTAGGGAGCAATTTTAGCCCACGTCCCTCCGCGACCTTCTCAAATGGCAGCCTGTTTCTCAGCTTCCCTTCACTAGAGTCACTAGAGTCAACTCCTGGGAAGGAATTTGCCCACTTCATGTCCTGAGTGACGAACCTCTCCGCTCACATGACTCCAGGCACAAGCCTGGCCTGGGCCCCCTTCCCTCCCCTCCCCACACCCCCCTCTCACTGCCACCAGGTCCTTAAAGAAGCATCCTTGTCTGTAGAAATCCAAAACTGCAAATAGCACCACAGACCAAAGGAAATCATGTATTAATAAAAAGGTGAATAAAATCCAAATCTTGGACACAGTTTCCTCCACTTCTCAGCTAGACTCCTTCCCCAGGGAGCTTCACCCTGTCTGTGTCTTGACAGCAGCGCGCGTCTGCACTGCCTGAAGGAAACCCTGTGCTCTCACTCGCAATGGTTTTGGATAAAGGAGCACAAGAGCCCCAGACTCTAAAGGGAAGCTGGGAATGGTCCAGGTAAGCACTGTGAGTTAGGATCTCTCAGAGCTGCCCTCGTCTCTCCATCAAAGGGGATGGAGCAGTTGGGAGAGGGGATGAGCCTTCTCTCCTCGACACCGCCCCCCCGGCCCATCCCACTGGGGCCACTCTGGGAGCAGACCGGGTGGGAGGGGAGAGCCCAGCCCCATCAAGTAGAATGTGCCCATCCCATGCCTCTCTCATTCCCACCTGTCTGTCCTCCCAGGGGCCCGC
This sequence comes from Pseudorca crassidens, assembly GCF_039906515.1. Lineage (NCBI taxonomy): Eukaryota > Metazoa > Chordata > Mammalia > Artiodactyla > Delphinidae > Pseudorca > Pseudorca crassidens. The sequence continues at coordinate 104,500,567 of NC_090304.1, forward strand.
AATTTCTGCAAGGTAGGGACAGGGTCCTCCCACTTTGGAAAGCCCAGCACAGCGTGGGCTTCCCCAGAGGTCTTCTGGGTGATCCCCTGACCACTCCCGTGACTCCTCTCTGAATCCGATTCCTGCCCTCTCCACCCCATGCACAGTTCATCAGCGGTCCAACCCCTCAGATCCTCCGAATCCCCTGATCCCCGAGGTTGATTGCCTTCCAGCACAAGACAGGGATTACTCTTATCTCTCCCAACATCTTATCAGTGACTCGGACCCCAAAAGGCCACATTTCGGGGAGTCTTTGCCTGTGAGAATCTAGCAATAGTTATTCATAGTTTCCAAGCTCTGTCAAATTCCTCAAGGACAAATGGCAGATCTGGATGGAGTCAGAAAGCTCCCGAGCGTTTAATCAAGGGCAGCGAAGCATGAGTCTTCCCCGAGGGTAGTCACCTGAGAGAGCTGTGGTGGTTCCTGCTGCAAAGAAGTATTAACCTGTTGCTTTCAACCGTGTTGTGTTGCATATTTAAATCTGCTGCCTGGGGATACGGTGGCACATTGATACCCCCTGGTAGATGCAATTCCTGAACCTGAGCTAAGAAACATTGGTGTTTGTGCAATTGGAAGAGGGAAGGCCACGGATGGACATTGGAAAATTCTGAATACATGGAAATTTCTGGCTCGTATATTTCAGAGTATTCAAAAAGAATGTTCTCTTAAGGCCTAAGTGGGTGACCTGCCTCTATGAATGTTTACAAGGCAGATCGGAACCTGGGCAGACACATGCCCACCGGGGCAGACCGCACACTGGGGAACCGACTTAGGGAAAAAACAACAGGCTTCCTTGAGTGAGGAGTTACAGATCTAAAGCCCTGTTGGGTGAATTCAGGTTTCTGCTTTACCTGGGGACACCGGAAAGTCTTGGACCCTTCTAGCCCTTAGTTTCTTCTTTCCTACGATGAGTGAGCGAGGGTTCTGATGAACCCTTAGAATGATTGTTTAAAATTAGCTGTGCACACTACTACATATAAAATAATCAACAAGGACCTACTGTATAGCACAGGGAAGTCCACTCAATACTCTGTAATAACCTATATGGGAAAAGAATCTGAAAAATAATAGATACAAGTATATATATAACTGACTCACACATGAAACTAACACAACATTGTGAATCAACTAGACTGCTCCAATATAAAATAAAAATCTTGTAAAAATCTGCCAAAAAAAGAGTTCGTTTCAATGCTCTGTTGTTTAACGGGGTGGTATCGGGTTGGGTTTTATATTAGCAGCTAAAGCCCTTAGAGTTTTCGAGAAGGAACTGCTTGGGGTAGAACATCTTGGGATTCTCAGCAGTCTTCAAGTTGCCCATCGTGTGCAATATTCTTGGTTTCTTCGTGTTGTTTTTCAAACAGAACCAGGGAGTTTCAGGGGTGAGGACATCACTCCCTTTATCTGCTCGTGGATTCTGACAAGGCAACAGCGAGGATGGGGAAAGTCCTCTGAACATCCTTCATGACAAAGCCAATGAGGATGGCTTACGATCATTCCATCTGGAGCAGAGAATGGACTTTTCTGAGCCCCTTGACCTTAGGTTATTTTTTGCTTATTGTTGGCCTTTCTAGGTCTACCTCCCATATGTCTCCCCAGGAATTTTTCTTTCATCTTTTTTTCTTTTTTTGAAGTTGTTTGTTTTTATTCTGTTTTGTTTCTCCCATTTCCGTACACACTCCCTGCTTGTTCATGAAGATTAGGAACTACATAATCAAGTCAACCACTTTTGCTGTCTGGAACAGAGCTAATATTATGCATGAATCATATATAATCCGGGAGACAGAACAGACTGGGAAGGTCTGGTCCTTTTTCCTTTACTTTTGGCTTTAGCCTAAGTCATCACTGCCCTGTCCTTTCTTTTCTCAACCTATGAAATTTTAATGATTTTATTGACCTTGAGATGAAGGTAGACGGATGGTCCCTTGGAGCTGTCTCCTGACCCCCTTATCAGGCTCACCATCACCTCCACCTCTGAAGATGCCGAGTGATGTGGGGAAAAGAGACAGTGGGAAGCAGAGTCTTTAAAACTAATTAATATATTCAACTATCCTCAATTAATTATTGGGCAAACTTTGATTTCTGTGCCAATAAATTCATTCGGCTGGGACTTGAACCTGCAACACGATACACATTCTGACATATTCTTCTTCTCGGGCCTGACAGAAACTAAACTGGAACACTTTGAGTCCTGTCTGGATCCCAGGAGTTACTTCAGGTCCAGGGAGAAAAGTCCCAGGGGCACCCGAAATTAGCTAGTCTGACATGAGTCTATCCTCACTTAAACCCCAGAGGGCTGCTTTGCCCAGATACTCTGAACTGTGAGATCTCACTATCCGGGACCTGTTACCCGCCTGCCAAGTGGAAGGAGGAGGGATATATGGTGGATGCTGGGGTCAGATAGACACGGGTCTGAATCCCAGCTCTGCCATTCACTGCCTGTGGGACCCGCCCAGAGCGTCTCAGACGCTGTGACTGGACAGGGGTCACGTGGACCCAGATGCTGTCCCCTCGCCCTGGGGTGGGCCTGGAGTGAGTGACCAGGCCTGAGATGGCAGCCTCTCCACTGACCCCAGCAAGGGGTAATTGTCTTATCAACGTCATCCTATTCTATGTGGCCCACTAGAAAAAACTCAGGAGACACGGACTTAAGTTCCCTTCCCTTTGTCCCTGTCATCTTTACCTCCCTGCAAAATGGGGCTGAAAAGAGCACCTACTCGAGACGTGGATGGACCTAGAGTCTGTCATACAGAGTGCAGTAAGCCAGAAAGAGAAAAACAAACATCGTATATTAATGCATGTATGTGGAATCTAGAAAAATAGGACGGATGAACCTATCTGCAGGGTAGGAATAGAGACGTAGACGTAGAGAAGAGACACGTGGACACAGTGGGGGAAGGAGAGCGTGGGACGAATCGGGAGATTAGGTTTGACATAAATACATTACCACGTGTAAAATAGACAGCTAGTGGGCACCTGCTGTATAGCACAGGGACTCAGCTCGGTGCTCTGTGACGACCTAGATGGGTGGGATGGGGCGGGTGGGAAGAAGGTCCAAGAGGGAGGGGATATAGGCATGTATGTAGCTGATTCGCTTCATTGCACAGCAGAAACTAACACAACATTGTAAAGTGACTTTACTCCAATAAAAAAAAAGAAAAGAAAAAGAAAGATTATTCTATATTTTAAAAAAAAGAAAAGAGCACCTACTCATAGTAGTGACCCACAAGGAAGATTCAGCTCAGTAACTGCTCAGTGTGAGTGGGGAATACTTTGGGGCAATTAATGGTACTTAGAGTAACGGTGACAGGGGTCTCTAAAGCCCAGCAATTCCGTTATTCTTTCTGATATTGTCTCCACTTTAAGCTCCACCGCCGGGAAAGACACATTTTCTGCCCTGCCTCCCAAAGGGTGACACCAGGGCTCAGCAGAGATCCAGGGCGACGCATCATCTAGGCCCGGGTGATCAAGGAGAGAAGGAGAAAGAGATGCTCCTTCACCGCAGACAGGCAGGCACTTACTTCAATGATGGAGGAAAGCCAATGACCGGAGGCTACATTTCTGAGGAGGGGGCCCCTGCAAGGCCAGGCCTCTGCCCTACACAGCAGCGGCCTCCTGTAACATCCGGGCCCATTAACTCATTTCTCTGGGCCCAGGAAGCCGTGGTGGGTGCGTGAGGCCCAGGGTAGAGAAAACGCTCTTTTCCATTCAAAGTTTGCTCATCGTTTGGACTTTGGGGAAATTTCCAGAATGAGACCAGCCAAGCCTCAGTTTCCCGTGTCAGGGCTATGCTTCATCCTCACAGCCAGTCTGTCCTAGGTCTCGTGTATTCCGCCTTTTAGTAATTTCCTAGCTGGTTTCCTGGCAATGGTCATACCCCAGCTCAACCCACTTTGCACTTTGCAGACAAAGCAGCCTTTCTAAATTGTAAATATGACCTCACGTGGCCTCTCACTACCTTCAAGATACTGCCACGCTCCTGGGCATCGCGCACGAGGTCCCTCATGGTGAGCTCTCCCCTCACAGCTCCGTCCTTCTTCTCCCCTCCCCGTCCCCCCACCCCAGCCATGCCAGCTCAGTATTCACTGCATACGCCATGGTCTCTCACGCCTCTGTGGTTTTGTACATGCTGTTCCCTCGCTCTGGAATGCCCTTCCTCCTGTCTCCAAGGGCCCCATCCTGCCCACCCAGCGAGCTGAGGGTCACAATTCCATGAGGAGGCCTTCCACAGGCAAACTGGGCAGTCCTTCCTGTGCAGGCAACGATTCTATCATGACTACACCGTGGCGTTTACCCTACTGGAGTGTAACAGTCTACCTCCATGTGCCCAACCCCCGCCCCCAAACTGTAACTTCCATGCGAACAGAGGCTGTTCAGTAATTTCCCAGGACTTCAAAGAGTTCCCAGGAGACAGTGGGTGCTCATTATAAGCTTGTTGAAAGGCAAATGGGGAAAAAAACCTGTATGCCTAATAATAATATTAATGGAAAGGGCAATAGTGAAGAGAAGAACGCAGTAGTCGTGATTAGCGTCTTAAATTGTAGGTCCAGGAGGAGTGAAGTTTGGATCAACCTCAGGACATGTAAGCAATCCCAGTGAGAACTCTAAGTGGAGGAATTAAGAAGCATTGATTCCACGGAAGCCACATGCCAGGTAAGAGGCAAAGCATGTGATCAAAGCTGAATCCTTGGAAAATCACTGAGCTGTGCAAAGGTCCAGGGTAGATTTGTAACCCAGCACAGAAAACATGAATTGCTGGGAAAACGAAAAAAGACATGCCTGAGTCTCAGCTCTGCAGAGTGTTTCTTGGCAATTACAGCATCTTATGTATTTGGAAAAACATCACGGAAAACCAAAGCCACCAGCAGCATCAAAGCTCCAAGAACCATTCACAAGTCATCTGCTCCCTGTGCTGATTTGCCAATTCAGCCCTGCAGCTGAGCTGAACTGATGTCCTTCTTACCCAGGAGAAAAGCCATCTTCGTGCCTTATGTATTCAAAAAAGTCTTTCCTGATGGTTCACACCTTCCCAGACACTCCACTCCACTGTGTTTTGAGAAACTGAAGCTAACTTCGTAGGGATACATATTCACAAAACAGGGCAGATTAAGACAACGCAAGCTAAGCGTGTGACTGAAGGGCACCTGCCAGTGGGCTGGGTAAGTCCTTGTTGACAATGGTGTCCTTCCCATCACCATGCTTGCCTTTATTTTGTTCGCCCAACTACAGAAAAAAGCAAACACAATTTTCCTAAAGCTTGCCAATCGCAAAAGACAGACACCTTTTGAGCAACTATGCATAGCATCTATACGACATGGAGGTTTGGAGAAGGGGGCTCCAGGCCTGTTCATTCTGGGGCTCGTACGAAGCGGAACACAGGGAACAGCTGCCATTCACTGTGCAGAGCATCTATCAAAGCTGTATTTAGGGAGCTGAACCAACAGTGAGGAGTCCAGATGCATTCACTCGGAATCACGCAGCATTTCGTCAAGTGAAGGAAAGGCATTTTGCTGCAGGTGAGCAGAGTCTTACTAACACATTCCACCCAGTCAAGCCTTCAGCGTTTTCCACGGTGGACCTCACTAGCACCCTTACCCTCTACCTGAATGACAGCAAAGGCAGAGAGAGTTCTGCCCTTGCAGGAGCTGAAGCCATCAGGGACAGAAGCCCACGCACGTCTGTCTCCACCACGACGAGGAGAAGGTGGTGGAACCAGGCGTGATGCTCAGGGCTGTGGAATGGCCAAGGGTGGCCAGGAGGAAGCTCATGGCTCGTCATCCACGTGCAACCAAAACATATGGACCAACAAGCAAGGGAGTTAAAATCACACTTTTATCCCCTGGGAACGGTGGACAGTCTGTCTAGATTTGAGGTGGGGAAAAGAAGGCTAAACTTCCACCAGAATTCACTCCTTTTTGATGAACTCCCCAAAGGAGCAATGTGGCATTTCTCCCCTTACCTCGTGGATTGCCAGCGTCCACACAGAGACAAAAGCTCAGTTTCTTGGTCCCCGAGAAAGCAGCCGGGTCCTTGACGTGAGCGAGTCCTTGCACCTTTGCTTCAAGAATTTGGATGGCCCGGGTGACGGGGCCCGGGGCCCTGTTCGTTTTTATGAGTCTGTGGGTCAGCTCAGACCGGCTGCCGACTCATCTGTATGCAACGGCTCTCAAAGAACACAGTTTACTTAGAACCGGTTCCAGTAAGAGGAGGCGTGGCAGGTAAGTGGGCCGGATACAGCAGAGGTGTTGCGCCGCCAGGGCTAATTACGAGGGAGATGTTTATGGAGCCGTGTGGGAACCAGTGTGTACCTGCTGAGGGTCCCAGCCAAACGCTTGCGTGAAGGCTGGGTGCTCCCGGATGGGGGTACTGGGGTCCCCGAGGAGCCCTTTCCAAAATTTCTCCTGCTCAGTGACGCTCCTCAGTGACCACAGGTCAGGCTGGCCTGACCTTCCCTCGGCTAATTTCTGCCACCCTGGTCCCAGTTCAGTGCAGAGCTCTGTAGCCGAGACGTCACAGCAGAGCCCTGTGAAGGGAAGGGAGCCCTGCGGCACAAGCACCGCACTGGGGGGAAGGTCCTAGCTTCTGTCACTCAAGGTCTGCAGTGGGTAGGGAGGTGATGGATGGAATGGACTTGGCACGTACTTGGCATTGAGCGAAGGCTTGGGAAATCAACACAGCCCAGTATCTGCTTTCTTTCCTCCTTCCCACCCCAGCCCTTAGGGTCATCTCCCTCTGGTTCATACTTGGTGTCTCACGCCCTCTTGAGCTGTCCTGGTGTCTGGGTTCCTCCCGGTCCCAGTGGCCTCTGTGGACCGTCACTCATTTCACCACTAGTCACCACTGGAGCGTCAGAAAACAGTTCCCCTAGTAAGCTGTCACTCTGTACTCGTGGAGTAGCGGTTGGGGGGGCCGTGCGGGGCTGGAGGGCGAATGCAGGCACCCTTCACCTTCACCTTCTTGCCGGTCTCCACTCAGCACCGCACGAGATGACATTAAGTATCAGATTTCACTCCAGTCTAAGTGACTCAAAGAACAGGAGAAGCTGCAGAGCTGGACTGTAGTTTGGAGGCCACATTCCAGTGATTCTGACACAGGAAAACCAGGAGAAGGTATACATTTTGGTTTTCGTAGAGACGATAAAATAGAAACTGATAATTACATGAGGAAAGGAAATTGTGTTTTCAAACCTGTATAAGTATCATCAGTTTTATGATAAAGGAAAAAGAATAGAGTAGATGTAAGTAAAAGAACTTATAGGAACATTTCCCGTATGAAGTTTGATTGTAGGAGACCTATTCTAGGGAGCAGCAGTGCCACGGGAAAGAGAACAAGAAGAGAGTTCCAAAGCTTGTGCTAAATATGACCTTTTCCCTTCACAGAAGTTCCCCTGTGGGCAAGCAGTCCCTACCCCCTCTCCCTAGGCTCGCCCCTCTCTCCAAAGTTACCTCCTTTCTCAATCGCCCACTGTGTGGTCCTCCACCTACCTTCCCTGGCATCCCTACCCCACCCGGGGAATTACCTCCCACCCCAGGTTCCCCCCCCACCCCTGAGCAGCACATCGCCCCAAGTCTGGGTGTGGGGAGCATAGGAATGCAGCCTGCAGACGCCCAGTGCAGAGAGAGTGGGCGACCGGGGGCCCTAGCAGCTGCGCCCCACAAAGGCTGAGCACAGGGCACACCCAGGGAGCTGGTGATGGAGAGGGGCCTCCTCCAGGGCAACCGTGGCTGGTGAACTCCCCTGTGGCCACTGGAAACTTCCTTAGACTCCAGGGCAGCCTAGGGTGCTTCCACCTCCCCTCCCTCTCCCCTGGGCTGTTCAGACAGGACGGGAGCTGTCAGGGCCACTGCAGGGCAGGCACCGGGTTCACACAGGGCAATCCAGGAAAAGGGCTCTCATCTTCAATTTCAGAGCTGAGGCCCGAAGAGCCACGGTGGGGTGGGCCTCTGGGCCAGTGTGAGCCGCAGATGTGCCTCTCATTCTCCAATCCTCCTCCAGACAACTGGAAACACAAACCTGCACCTCGCAAAGGTAAGCATTAATTCTCGGAGTCAGAACAGAACAGACCCCAAATGAGGAAAATAAACATTTTCTCAAGCGTCTCATTCATTTGCAAGTCAGGTCCCTTGCAGGATGGAGCCAGGCGTCTCATTATTATGGACACCAGGTAGTTATCTTACCTCCTTCCTCCCTCTCCTTGCCCCCCAATTCAGAACGGCCCCTGGGGACCATCTGGGAATAAGAAAGAGGCTGTTGCTAAGCAACAGGGAGGGCAGGGCAGCTGCTTCTCCCAGCTCCAGGAGCCTTGGTTATAAGGTGCCAGTGAAGGCGCTTGATCTGATAGAATGCTGCATCTTGCATGAAACCAACATGATTCGTTTCCTCAGTCTCTCCTCCTACCCATGGTCTTCATGGAGAAATTCTGCCCCTGTCCCACCGTCTGTCGCTTCTCCACCTCTGCGGTCACAGAGACAATCCTGCTGGGCCTGACAGCCCGTGGCAGCGTGCAGAGTGCCTTTCCCCCGGGCTTTGCCTTGGTCCCGCTGCGCGACCCCGCTGGTGTTCACAGGCATTTATTCCTCAAACACAGCCAGGAGCCCCAACCTCTGCACCTGAGCTGGGGGACCAGAGTCGATGGACTGTTTTTTTTTATCTTTTCTTTAAAGAAAATTGGAACATTTCAAAGATATTATCCCATTCATGACTAATATTCCAACGGGAGCAATTTGGATAAACAGTAGGTCTTTAGAGGTGCCTGTCTGGTTAGGGGATATGGGGCATTCCGCTCACACAACAAAGGGCAGCTCACAACAATTTCTGCAAGGCTGGGACCAGGTGCAGAGCACACAGCAGGGAAAGCAGGCAGGCCTTGCAAAACGGAACCAGTTCTGGGTCCCAGGAGTGGGTATGCAATGAATAGCAGGTGAGAGCAGCAGATCACAGCAACACTGCCAAGGCAAATTCTTCCTGGTCTGAGCAGAGCAAGGGGGAGCCTGACCCGGGGTGGGCTCCCAGTCTGTGCTGTATCACTTCACGTCATCCTAACAACGTCTGGGAAAGTGTCGTTTTAATCAACATACAGATAAAGGGGGAAAGACTCGCCTCTGGGGACACATTGAGTATGTGACCAGGCAGAGGTTAACTTCACGCCTATATGAGAAGCTCAGGCCCTGACAACCACTGCCTTGTTGAGATGATGGACCACGAGGTGGACACAGTTTCCCGTAGGGGGAAACAGAGCTTCAAGTCATTGCCCTGCCTCTGCTCCGGTTAGTTAAAAAGCAGTTCTAACTGCATGCTTTGGGTAGAGCATATACTCTTGGCAAAGCGTTGAACTCATCATTTTGGGAATCAGGAAAGGAAATTTTAAAGAACTGTAAGATGAAAATGCGGTAGATGAAACAAACGTTTATTTTTGCTCCCTCCTGAACTCAACAAAAATGGGGGTAAAGGAATTTTAAAAGGTGAAAATCCACAAAGACAAAGAGCACAGGAAAGGGAACAAAAGTGGTCAAGAGAGTTGTACAAAATTCAAGAAGCTGGAGAGTATATGAACGGGATAGAGCGGCAAGGGCTGAACACAAGTACCCACCGAGGGAGAAGTCAGCCGGCGTCTAGGGGCAAAGCTGAGCTCTCAAAGCCCAGGGCGTGGGAGCCCAGGCACCCCTGGAGGCAGTGCTCTTGTCGGGGCGGAAGACAGGGAAACCGGTTGAAATTCCTTATCAGGAACGAAATCCCCACTCCTAGGATTTGAGAAAGCCAGGGAAAGTGTGGACTGGGGTTCTTCAAATGTAGCAGAGGATGGGGGTGAAGCCCTGTACTGGAGACAGAAGGGGGATTGTGGGAAAATCTTTGCACTGAGTGGGAGACCATGAGTCCCTTCCTGCACACGTCCTTTTTGCAAAACAAGCACATGGCCATGTTATTCTAACACAGAGTAGGAATCTACTTTTCTAGCCACTGATCTACAGGCTGTCTTCCCTCTGCACATAAGGAGAGAGATCTCCTGTGTCCCAGGCCACCGCCTTCCTACAGATGTGACCCGTGTCCTCTGATTCAGGAAGGGCAGCCAAGGTGATTCCACGACAAGCGAACACATGGCCCCTCAGACAGGCCTCTAGTTCCTAAATGGGGAAAGATAGAGGGACTCTTTGCAGGAATATGTTCTTTCATCTTTGTGCCTCGATTTTTTCAGAGAACAAGTGTCTGGTGAAAGAGATGTGGTACAGTCTGAACATGTTTGCCTCAGAGGAGAACTAGGTAATCCCACTGAGGTGACAAAAAGGAAAGAACACCGTTACACGGGCTTCACAATGGAAAGGTTTTGAGAAATCTGTGTGCAAGAGATGAAACGCTTCCCTCTGAAACATTTACTGCCTTTGAAGATGGTAATGCATCCATGGCTCTGTGAGAAATTCCAGGTCAAGGGACATTTAAAAAAAAAATAGGATTGAACAAAGGGAGGATTTTGACGATTCCGTTTAATTCAGTAAAATCTTGTCGAGGGCCTTCCTGTTAAAGCCACAGCAGCAGGCACTTGGGGAAGTTACAACGTGAATAAAACATGGTCCCTGCCCTTCAAGAGTTTAATGCTTTGTAGGGGAGAAGACATCACAGACACAATAAGGCATAAATTCATGGGAAGTGTCGTGAATAAATGGAAGAAGAGGTTACCTCTGGCTGGAGGAACTGGGGGGGCCTCATATAGATGGCGATGTATAACTGGATGCTGTCAGGAGGGTAGAATTACACTCACTCCCTTGAGTCTGCAGCTAGTTACTTGGAAACTAGCTGGTGGAAGGTGGGAAGTGGGTGAAGGAGAAGTAGCTTGGAGGCTGGAGAACAACAGTGAGTTTGGAGCACGTAGAGGACTCGAGGGGAGACACGTTGGTTTAAGAACAGACGTCTTGACGGATAAGGCAGAAGAGGGGCAGGTGGGGACAAGATGGCAGAGGGAGGGGCTGTGCTTGGATTTGACCTTTATCCACATTTCCATGGGAGTCACCTGGCCCTAGGGGGAGGGGACGGACACTCAGAATGCAAGAGCCATGGGTCTCAACGTAAGATGATGCTGAAAGTTCTTCTGTTTTGTATTTCCTATCTTGAGGAATTTTGCCATGTTTTATCCAGACTTTTGTATTTACGTATATTGCTGCCTATTTTGACATCTCTAGCACATTTCTGACAAATATAAAATGTTCCCTCCTCTAAGACATGGTGGGGACACATCCTGGAAGCCCAAATCTCACACACAGTGTCTCACTCGTGTTCCTTGTAGAGCCCTGCCACTCATACCATTAAACGAGGAAGAAAAGGTGCCCAGAGGCTGCAGACTTGCCCTCATTTCTGTCTCTGCCAGGCTTTCTAGAAAAGGCGCCAGCCTTCAGCCGTGCTCCGAGGCCTTCTCGCCCCTCAGAAGAGCTCCCAAGAATAAACAGATGTGAGCTCCCCTGAAGCAAGTGCTACTTCAATACTCAGCGGCAATGTATTTTCCCACCTCCCAACCCCTGAGATACATACAGCACGGCTGCAGGGGGTTCCCTTCAGGTGGGCTCCCTGTAACGCCCAGGACTGGATTGTCCTCCCCCTGAGAATGGACACTGCCCCAGGGCCGTGTGCTTTGAACCCTGTGGGTCCCCATGTCTTCCATCAGCAGGCTGGAGTCTGGGTGCCTGGTCCCATGGTGGAGGGGTTGCTCTGTGACAGGTGTTACTCGGGACGAGCCCAAGAGAGAGGTGTGGCAGGGAGTGCTTGGGTAAAGGTAACACAGTAAGCCCCCTACATACGAACCTTCAGGTTGCAAACTTTCAAAGATGCGAACGTGTGTTCACATGTCCAATCACGTAAGTTAGTTCCCGTGTCTGGCGTACATTTTCACGTGCGTGCATCCTCTCCAAGTGGTTGTGCTTTTGTGTACTTTACTGTACAGTACTGTGTAGAGTCCGGTATCTCTATTTCAAGCCCAGGGTGTCGAGAAGCAAGCGTAAAAGCAGCGGTGATGTAGCTGGTGCTACTGTACTTTTCAAGGTACTGTCCTGTAAGACTAAAAATGTTTTATTTTTTGTGTTTGTTTTTAATGTATTATTTGTGTGAAAAGTATTATAAACCTATTACAGTACGGTGCTCTGTAGCCGACTGTGTTAGTTGGGTACCTAGGCTAACTTTGTGGGACTTAACAAACGCGCTCTCAGAACGGAACTCGTTCGTATGTAGGGGACTTACTGTAATCGCTTCTGATCTGCAGTTCAAGACACTTTGCTGTTTTGTCTTGTCTGTGTCTCTGTGAAGGAGGGAGAGATGTATCTTTCTAATCCTCATTTTAGAGAAGAAGACACAGAGGCTTAGCAAAGTCAGTTCCCACAGGGCCTCAAATACCCTTCCTAAAGGGACCCAGGATAGACGGGGGTTGAGACCAGGCTCAGTTCCTACGTGAACTCGGCTGGCCCCGTATTTTTGATCACTAGACACCAGACCAGCAATCTGAAAGATGTTGTACCCCCATCTCCCGGGGCAGCTGCCTTCTTGGAATGGAAAGAGAGGTTCATAGATTCGCAAACCTCCCACACTGAAAGGGAACCTAGAGGTCACCTCCTTGTTGCCCACATTTTCCAAGCTTCCTTCCTCAACCACTTCCACCCAAACTCTCCAGCCTGCCCGTAGTCTTCTTAAGAACCTGCCCCTTGGAGCCCAGCTCTGCAGAGGTGCTCTCCAACCAGCCCACGTGGGACAGGACCATCGCCTCTGTCATTCTAGATGTGATGCTCTTCTTTATTACCCTGGGTATAACAAATAGAACATGGTCACAGTACGAAAAATCAGAGCAGGAATTAGGGGCGGGCTACCACACAGTATGTGCCGGGGACTTGCTCCTTTCACTCTGCCGCTAGTTACTTGGAAAAAGCCAGTTGGGATTGTAAACATTTTATTCTCTTTAATAACAATAATAATGCCACCAAAATTATACAAAGTACATTCAACATTTAAGAGTGGTGGGGTAGGGCTTCCCTGGTGGCGCAGTGGTTGAGAGTCTGCCTGCCGATGCAGGGGACACGGGTTCGTGCCCCGGTTCGGGAAGATCCCACATGCCGCCGAGCGGCTGGGCCCGTGAGCCGTGGCCGCTGAGCCTGCGCGTCCGGAGCCTGTGCTCCGCAACGGGAGAGGCCACAAGAGTGAGAGGGCCGCGTACTGCAAAAAAAAAAAAAAAAAAAAAAAAGGAGTGGTGGGGCTGGGGAGAGGAGGAGAGGAAGCCATTTTGGCCTGGGAAGTGATGCTCGTCTCAATGCCCCTCTGCGCTCACAGGGTGATTCCTGGTGAGCTACAGCTGACTTTTGTTTTGTCTTCAAATGGAAATAATCCATTCGTTCCCCCAGCCTGCACAGGAATGCCTCATTTGGGGTTGGCTTGCACAGACAATGAGCTCCAGGGAAGCGGAACTCAAATCCAAGACTAACTCCATGGCGCTGTGGAGGTGTAAATACCGAGCAAATCTCATCAACAGAATTCTCCCCCAGTGTCCTTCCTGTCTTTGAGGATCCAGGAACCGGGCAGAGAACACGGTAACCCTCAAGGAGGACCCCAGGCTCCCTCTCCCAGCGCCTGGGGGAGACGGCCCTGGGCTTGATGGTGAAATTGCAAACGCAGGTTATAGAGAGTGCCCTCTTTCTATTTTTAAAATTTCTTTCACATTTCTCTTCTTTTTGCAGTGTGTGCTTGTTTAAAGGGAGAATTCCTGGAAGAAAACAAGCCTGAGTAACTTACTCTAAGTTTAAAAGAATAAGCATATAAAAGTAAATCTTTGGAGATGATATCACTTATATGTGGAATCTAAAGAAAATGAACTTATTTACAAAACAGAAATAGACTCACAGACATAGAAAACAAACATGGCTACCAAAGGGGAGGGGAGAGGGGGGATAAATTAGGAGTATGCAATTACCATATACACACTACTGTATATAAAACAGGTAAACAGCAAGGACCTACTGTATAGTACAGGGAACTATACTCAATATGTTGTAATAACCTATAAGGGAAAAGAATCTGAAAGAGAACACATATATGTATGTATATATATGTATACACACACATATATACATATTAACTATATATAAAACTCAATCACTTTGCTGTACACCTGAAACTAACACATTAGTTTGTTAGTAAATTAACATACTTAGTAAATTAACTAAGTAAATTAACTATACTTCAAGTTTTAAAAATCATAATAAATAAATAAATCTTTGGGAAAGGATGAAATATATAGGTCATCTTAGCACTTGGGACAGAGAGGTTGTCTCGTGGACTGAAGTGGTGAATACAAACAGGGCAGGAAGACAGCCCAAGAGGTCCGGGGGTGGCTTCACAGAAACCCTGCCCTGCATTCTGAAGCCTCACTGCTTCCCTGGCTCCTGTCCCCAGGGGGCCGCAGGGAAGACAGGGCACCGCCTCCAGGCTGTCCCCCTGGGCATCTCCACGAAGAATCCCAGACCCGTCAGTGGCCAAGTCTTTGTCCCCTAACTCGTGCGGTCTCTGGGGTACTTTTCTTGCCGCTTTTATGCCTCAGCATGGCTTTCTCTCTCGCTGATTTGATGTTCCCAGGAAACAGGTTCCTCATCCCCCGCGTTCTCTGAGCTCCCAAGCTCCAAAGCTTGAAACCTTGTCCGAAGAATGAATGAACGACCACAATGGAGTTCCCTCCCCTTTGCCGTGTACAGCCTGCGAACACAGGATGGCTGTTCCCCTGCAAAGCACCAGCATCCCACAAAAGACATTTATTTCTTGGAGTTCCCAGCTGGTACAGGCATCCTGTAGTTTTTCTTTGTTTGCTGCCCTGGCACCCAGTGGTGACATCATATCCACAGAGCACCCTATGTCTTCCTTCCCTCGGGACCACTCAGACACACAGGGGTCCCTGTGCTGCGCCATGCTATGACCAAGTAAGCAGAGGAGGCAATTTTCATTTGGGGCAGGGGTGGGGACTTCTGTTTGCTGGAAAGCTACCAAGACAGCCTTGCCAGGACCCAGCCACACATCCACGGGGCCTGAGCGAAGGACAGGGCTGAGCGGCCCCTGCCACGCGGTGGTCATAATCCTGCCTCCACTCTGAAGATCAAGGGTGGCTCGCTGGTCATGTAGTCTGGCTGGTGCTTTTATCTTACAGCTACAATCCCTGTGGCAACCAACAGATTCTCAGGGGACCACCCATAACTCCCTCAGGCATGCCCAGATGCACCGGAAGCCCACAGAGCAGGCAGGTCCAGCCGGGACAGCAGACCAGAGCAGGAAGGGATGGTGGATGCCTGCCCTGCATACTCGTCTGTTTGGGGAGCAGGTGTGAGGTGGGGACATGGGTGGACGGAGGACCAGGGGGTGCTGCTGGGATCCTTTGGAAGGTAGAGGGGAGGGTGGCGGCAACACTGGCCCATGGTTCTGTAGAGTTTCAGTTCAGTGACTCGGACACTTTGTTCCAGATTCTCAGTTACTCACACGTGTCCCCATAAAATCAAAAGTCAAGACAAGTAAGTTCACACGGTCCCAGCTAGTCACCCCTCTGTTCGCTGAATGCCCCGGGAGGTGAGGAGGGCTGGGCAGGGACCAGACGCCCCTCGAGCCGGTACTTGGCAGGCACTTTGGCCCAGGCTCGCGTATTTATGGGGGTCAGGTTCTCGACTCGGGCATGCAAACCCAGGCTCTGGAAATTGCCAACTCCTACAGTGACGAAGCACAGGTGCCCCGGGCCAGTCCAGTGACCTTGAAGTTGATGCCTTTGCAGCCAATTTAGCCGATGTGACAATCACCTCCTACCACAGGACCAGCCCTGCACCTCATTGCTCAGAGATCCACCCACGAGGAATGCCCTGGGACAAATCGTCAGAACCCGCGGTGCCTACAGAACAAACCGCGACGCCCAGGCCCTCCCAGAATATTGAGAACTTGGATTCCAAAGAGCAGGTCTCACGGGCCTTCCAGCCTGGGTCCCTGCTGTCCCTCGGGCCCCTCAGTGACTTTGGGTGCAAGGTCATTAAGATTGCATTCAGGGGGAGGAAACATGCTTTAGAATAAGGGCCTCAAGTTCAGGGCGACAGCCTCAGGGAGCTCGAGTTAATAGGAAAAACACTGAACCTGCAGTCAGAAAACTCTGGGTTTGATGTCTGCCTTTGCCCCTTCATGGCAGCGTCACATTGGGTTAGTTACATAACCTCTCTGAGTCTCAGCTTCTTCATCTGAAAAAGGACAAATTACACTCGCCTTACACGGTACTGTGAGAAAGTGTCTTGTTATTGCTAAATGCTATATGAACATCACTTGCTGTTTTACCATTATGTGGAATACTAAGATCAAATAGAGCCAGAGACTAGGAATCCTGGGCTTAGTTCTAAGTCCTGCACCAATGAATGCACAGCAGAGGCCACGCCGTGCTCCCCAGACTGTGACGTGGGAATAGAGTCAGCTGTCTCCAGCGGCCCCGGGGGGCTGCGTGGGCTGCGGAATTGGAGGTGCTGGGTGGCTGGGACACTCTTTGGAGATCAGAGAGCACAGATAGGGCCTGACCTAGGCTTGGGGACTATAATGCAGGGCCGTTCCTACCTTCCTGTGAAAGAACCCCAAAGGTGAACTCTGCTCTTTAAAAGGGTCTCAGCACTGCCTATAAAACAACCATCACAGGAGCCTCCCTTTGCAAAGCACTTTTGTGAACATGACCTTATGTGATCACTTAAACAAGGGAAAGTATCTGCAGAAGGAGGTGGGTGATGCTCCTGGCCTCCTGCCTCCGCGTCCGGTTAACAATCTTGTCCTTGTTACCCCAGGTGCCCTGGAGCAGAGGTGATATGGGCTATTCCCATCCCCACCCCCATTTGTGCAAGCCCCCTCCCGTCCTGACCTCACGCATCCTCCCTGACTCCCTCCCCAGGTCTCCTCCAGTTGTCGCCTAGAAATCCTCAGCAGAGGAGAAAGGGTCCACCTGCCACTCTCACCAACAGCTTTGGGGCTTGATTCCTTCCTTTACAAAAGGACGCTGGGGCGAATAACAGCCAGGTTCTCTGGAGATAAGGGGAAGTGAATTCTCTGGGAACAACCGCCCAGTGGGTATTTTCTGATGTTGGGTATTTTCTGATGTCACTACAAAAGGAGGCAAGGTGGTCTTTTTCTGTGACCTCTAGAGCTCAACAGCGACGTTATATGATTCTTCAATCCCCCAGCAGGTGTGTCCATCATCAGACAGATTTAGAGCATCTCATTCAGAACCCGCCATTTAATAAGTAACCATGTCCCCTGACCCAATACAATCCCGTATTACCAGAGCATCTGGGGAGGGTTTGAGCAGCCGTGGGCAGGGAGAGGGGAATACAGGCAGGAGAGACTGTGAACTGCTCTAGAAAAATCCCAACCCCTTGGGATCTTCATGCAGAGAGTGAGTTAATGTATCTGAATTTAAAAACATCCGCAGGTGCACTGTGAAGCAGGCACCTTCTAGGGAAGGGCAAGCCTCATTCAACAGACTTCAACATTCCAGTCCATTGAACATGACCTGCCTTCTTGTTCAATAGCCAAGACCAGTAATCACCTAGTCGATCTACAATTCATGCCCTTTGCCGGAGTCCAGGTTCACCTAGCAATGTTCCAACCACGCGCTGACCTCCCCTCTGGCGCCCCCTGTAGGGAGAGATGTGTTGACCTCATGTGGATTCTAGCTCCCAGCAGTTAGAGTGCTCACTGCATATTAAAGAGTTAGCATTCTCGTCTAGACACTAGGAAGCTAGACCTGAACGGGTGTTGCTGGAAGATGGTTGTACTCAAAAATCAGGTGATTGATTGAACTTGCAAGGGAGTCTTGGCAAATGCTCTAAGCGATGTCAGTTTCTGGGATCTCTTGGAAGACAGACGACTTGACCTCCATGGAGACACCCAAACATCACCGTTAGCTGTGTGCCCTTTATATATACGCTTGCATAACTATTTATTTATCTGCTGCCACAAGGGTAGGCATCCCTGTGGGCATGGAATATGGCCTTATTCATCACTGCACATCAAGAACCTGGCACAGGGTCTGCTGCAGAGCAAGGGGTCAACCAATGTCAGTAGAACAGATGGTTCAAAATGAATGAATGACTTGAGTATAAAGAGAGTGAATTAAAGAAACGCTTCTACTTTTGCTCTCATCTGCATCTCAATAAAATAACAGTTTTTAAACAGGCATTAATCCTTAAAGGTAAAAAGAAACAGACAGGAGACAATAAAAACAACACTTTTGAAAACCAGAAAACAGATACATTGTATGCTTGGACAGGAAAAAACCAGGACCAGCACAACTGACACGTCAGAATCCCCAGAGGTGTAGCAGTTCGTAGCACAGTCGGTCCCTGGAGGTGCGGGGTGAAGGAAGCAGTTAGAAGGAGGAAGATTGGTTGAGTCTGTTTAGGAAGGATCCTCTCCCTGACTCAGCCCAGGCAGGAAACCTCTCCCGGCCTCCCTGGCACAAGACTGGAGGTTTATTCTCTAGGGTAAAACAGAGGGCATCTGGATGGAGGGACGCACAGCACCATTAAGGATGGACTTTCATACCCTGAGAAAAAAAAGGCTAAGTAAACATACCCATCGCAGATGTCAAGGCCCCCAGATCTCGCCCCAACTTGATTACAGAGGCTGGCAGTCAGGACTTGACCCTCCAAGCAGGAGACTGAGAGAGTTTTTCCCGAGGAATCTGAATATCCCCAAAGGAAAATTACTATCAGGGGGTGCCTGCAGTGAAATGGTCCAGACAGAGCATCTTCCAGAGTGCCTGACATCTGTCAAGCCCCATCCTCGGGCCCAGAGCTTCCTCTTAGCAGGTTACCAGGTACCTGTGGAGCTAAAACAAACAGACATAAAAAAGGAGGTAACAGAGACTGCGCAGGGGGAAGAAACCTTAAATGGACAGGATGCTACCAAAATAATGAACCTTAAGAGAATAATAAAAGGAGGTTCTTGGAAATTAAAATATGGTAGCAAAACCAAAAATCTCAGTGGAACAGTGGAAAGAAAAAGTTGAGGAAATCTACTGGAACATAGAGCAAAACACAAAGAGATGAAATTGGGAGAAGAAGATAAGGAAATGAGAGCTTTCTGAGTTCCAACATCTAAGTGACAGGAATTCCAGAGTGAGAGAATGAAGAAAATAGGAAAAAGGAAACCATCAAAGAAACACGGCAAGAGAATTTCCCAGAATGGAAGGCAATGAGGAAAAGAGCTGCCTGGTGCCCAGCAACAGGTATAAATAGTCCCACACCAAGCAGGTCCCATCACCGTGAAATCTCAGAACACTACGGACACACAGAGGGTCTCACTTTTTTTCAGAAAGTGAAAAGAGGACACGTAAAAGGATCAGGTATGGAACTGGCTCTGGACATCTCAACAACGTGATGGAAAGGTGGAAGAAAATGAAGACACCCCTTTAACATTCTGAGAGAAAATGATTTCCAATTTAGAATTCTACACCTAACCAAGCTGTCAATCAAATAAAGTAGAGATATTCTCAGATAAGCAAAGTCTCAGAAAATTTACCTTGAATGCTCTCTTTCCCACAAAACAACTATAGAATGTGTTCCTCCAAAGTGAGAGAGCGAACCAAGGAACAAAAGTTCAGGAGACACAGGAAACAGAGGACGTGATACAGGAAGGGGGTGTGGAGGGAAAAGAGATGCCGGAGGCCAGCTGTGCATCGGCAGAGGGCAACCCATCCAGACCAAAGGGAGTGGATGGCTCCTGGGGAGATTTCTCTAAGAGATGAAGTAAATAAGATACATTACGTATCTGGACATCTTGAGAGGAGATTGAAACCGTAGGTGGAGAATTTTCCTTGAGACTGGCGATGAGAACAAATAGAACCAAGAAAGTTAGTGACTCCACGGAAAACTAAAAGTTGTGCAGGAAAGAAAAAGTAATCTGGCTTACTGCATGGATCAGCTATGAGTAGAATTGTATAGACTTGATAACATTAAACCTGAATATTATCCAAGGAGAATGGCGATACCACTCCGTTGGGAGAATGGAACATGGGAAGAGTGTGCACATGTGGTTGGGATAGGGGAGAAAAAAGCTAAGTTCCATCTTCAGTGATAGCCTCTAAGAGCGAAGCATCTAAAAGTACGACGATAAACATAGTACTTAGACACAATGGGTAAAACCAAGGGGAAAAGATAACCAAACAGGAAAGATGGTAGCCTCTGGGGATTGAACGAAGGAGGAGGAGGAATTCTGACTTTTTCACATCAAACTAGTTAGAACAATGTGACGCTTTGAATAACAGCATATGTTACTTTCATAAAACCAAAACTAAAGGTTAAGATAAGTGAATGAGTCAATAAGGTATTTTACCTACTGAGAAATCCTTTTCAGCCACTAGATGGTGCTATTGGCCACTTGTGGAAACCACCGGAGCAAGGCCAGTGCTGGCTGGTCGGTAACGCTGTGGCGTTTTCCATAAAACAGAAGAAAGTGAGATTTGATCAATAAAGATAGGAAGGAAGTAAAGTTGTTGTTTTCTTTTATCTTCAAATATTGTCCCTCTCATGGAGCAGGAAGAAAATATTATTTGCTCCTAGTGTTGCAATAACTGAAAACTGGAATCTGGCGACAAAATCCAGAGTCCTCAGGCTGTTGGGTTTCCCCTGCCTCCAGGCACACAGGCTGTGATTTAATAAAATCAGCCGTGCAGCCGATCGTGGTAAGTGTCTCCCTCGGGCACCTGGGCGCAGACTCGGGAACGGAAAGCTGTTGTTAGAAAAGCTGGAGCTACACTTGTGCTACAGCCAGAATTCCATGAAAGTCCCTGAAAGGTGATCTGGTATCCTCTCCCAACAGGTAGATGCTTATCTACTCGGGGAAAGCAGAGGCACCGGCATGGCGATCAGGCATGCGCACGAGGCACATTTAGCAAGACCTGCGAAGTTACTAGTGACATCTGGAAAGCCGGGGCAGTGGCTTTTACCCTCAGCTCTACTGTCCCTGATTTTTCTGGCTCTGCGGTCAGCAGGACCTGTGGGTACACGTTTCTTGCCCCCCTGCTGTGTTGAGCACAAGTCTTCATGAGATAAGTACCATTTAGTTAATATTTTCTTGGAGATGGAATCCGGTACACCGCCCACTCTGAGGTCTTGCCACCCTCATCCTTTCAGGGCGGTGCCGCCACACAGGTCATTCTGATCACAGCCCTCTGTCCCCTTCTGGACCCGCCTCCTCCTCCCTCCCCTCAGGTGTGAGCATCTGGCCGCTTCTCCTATCCCTCTCCGCCCTCCTCCAAACATCTAAACTGGCCTCAGAGTCCCAGCCTCCTCCTCTCCGTAGATGGCATCCCAAAGTCTACACCTCTGTCCCCGATTCCCTCAACCCCAGACGCCCACTCCCTCCTCTTCTCAGACAATTCCATGCGGGCAACGCGCCCAACCTTTGGTTAGCACATCCTCTGCCTAAAATCACACTCTGCATCTCTGCTTTCCAAGCGCCCTGTTCCTCTTGCCTTTCGTATTCCCATCATCAGACATGCATGCTTTCAGTAAGCATTTGCTGAATGAAAGAGACGGCGCCAGACTCTGCGAATTTCATGGATTTGAAAAAGCAAGGCCGTCAGCCTCAGGGAACTTAGAGATTCCAGGTAGAGGAAAGAGACAGGAAACAGACGCCCCAGCACGCGCCGATCAGAGCCGTAGTGCCGGGACTAGAAGGGGTTCCATGCGCACAGGGGGAGCCCAGGCTCAGGGTCCCTGGGGATTCTGGGAAGCTTAGCCCAGCTCAGCAACAAGCCCAGCTCTACTCCTCCTCTCCCTGCTCAGCGGGCGCTAGCAGGCACTGGCGTCTGCCGGGTCTTTCTCAGCTGTGTCTTCTCTCTCTCTTTCTGAAACCCCAACATGCGTGGGAATCACTCGGGGATCTTGTTAAAATGAAGCTTCTCTTTGAGCAGGACTAGGGCGGAGCCTGAGACTCTGCATTTCTTACAAGGGGCCCGGGACGGTGCTGACGCTGCTGGGCTGTGCACCACACTGTGCGTCCTCAGGGTCTGTCCCCCCCTGCCCGCGTCACCGCAGGGCAGCCCCAGTGCGTGGCCCACGAACGCGCCTCCTGCCTCTGATCCTAGACTGTGCCACGTGGGAGCCACCAGCCGTCCTGCTTATTTCAATGAAAACGGAATAAGATTTAAAATTCAGTTTGTCATCTGCAGCAGCCGTATCTCAGCCTCACTTCTTACCCGTGAGCTCCCCTTCATCCCAGCAGCAACCCCCCCTCACTGTGGCTCCCTGAGTGCTTGCCTCCCCGAGGCTTTTCCATACAAGCCCACTCCTCATGTTCCAGTGTTATTCTCTTCCTCATGTCCCACTTCTCTCTGCAGTCAGATGTCAGCCCCTCAGCCCCCTCTCCAAGCTGTGTTAGCATTATTATCAACTCTACACCGCCATCCCATCAATTAGCACCTGGGAATTAAAATCCCAAGTTGTTAATTTTTCTGCTAGCTTTTCTTGCACATAGGCTGACCCTCCCAATTAGACTGTCAGGCGTTTGAGATCAAAGCCCACCATTATACTTTTTAGCGCCCATCAGAGTGTCAAAACATAGCAGACCTTAACTTATATGTGGTCAATAATCACTATTCAATATACACATTCTATATATACAAAATGTATATATACGTGGGGAGTGGTCTTAGCGTAAAGAAACCATGAGAAAGAGAAGTACCACTGACTGAGACATATCTGCTGTTTATAGACGAGGTGATTAACATGCACAACCAATGTATAAAGAATTCTCCTGACATGAAAAAAAATACTTAGAATATTTGTCTTAGAAGAGTTTTAGTTAGGACTTCAGAGTCTCACTCAACAAACTCTTTTAATTAATATTTTATCTGGCTCATTACCAGCCTCATAAATGCAAATGGAATTTCTATAAATAGGAGAAAAAATAATTTCCTGTGTGTCATATTCTGAAGAGAAAACTTTAATTGTGAATTCATCTCTTGCTCGATGAAGGAAGGTAAGAAGCAGGGGAGGGCGCACAGAGGCAGGGGTTCTGCGCGCTAATTACCAGGGATGACACACCTGAATTCTCCGCTGCTTTCGAGCCCCGGCCTCATCAATTTTCAATGAAAGATGTACTTATACCTTCCAGACCCCCTGAGTAGTTCTTCCATTGTGTCCCCCATGCTCCAATGTCACCTGTGATCTTTGAAGGATTTGGACATGAAACAGTCAAGGCTCACCTAAATCTGCAAAAACCAGCCAAGAATAGAATCCTATTTCGCATTTTTCAGGTCTAGGCGGAGAACTAGGTTCTCCGCCCTCCTGGTCCAAGGTCCATCACTGTGAGAATATTTACAAAATAACATTTTCTTACCCTACATTTTGCTTCACCATCAGCCAGGCTCCCTCCATCACGGCAGAAGAAATGCCATATGGTCTTTATACTGAACCCCAAGGCAGCTGCCACCCCAAGACAGAGCACCTCCTGGGCTCAGTAGATGCTTACAGCACGTGTCATGTGGTCCACAGACCTACACCGCCAAGGCCTCTCTGAGAACTAGGAAATGTAGGACTTGGGAGTTTTCTTCTCAGAGTGATAACCCCTAAGATCAGCCTGTGATGGATGGGCGAAGACAGGCTACACCCCCGAAGGGGCCCAAGAGATTTCCTGGTTAGTCAGAACCATTGCAGCCTCACTGGATAAAGACCCTCTGCAGAGAGAGGGGAGGGGCATCCAGGAGACCAAGCCCGGCTGCTCTGAGCTCTATCCCTGGGGACGGTGCCTGGACGGTGGGCTGTGTACACGCTGGTCCACGGCAGGAGGAGCCCCCAGGTTGCCACCGTGAGACTAAGCTGCTCCGTCACTGCGCGTTACTGTGCATAGAGGAGGGGACAGTTTTGGGGCATCTTAGCCCCAGGGACAAGCATTTGTCATCTCCTTGTAATTAATAAACCCATTTTCTTGTTTTTGACAATGTTCACTTGATAACTATTCACTGAGCACCTGTGCTAGGTGCCGAGGGCACAGCAGAGAACATGACAGCCAGGGTCCCTGCCCTGGCGGGCACTGGTTTCACACACCTCAGCTGTTGTGCCTGCCCCTGAGGGGAGACAGGCTCGGGGATTAGGGCAGGGGTGTGGATCCCCAAAGGCTGGGCAACAGGCAGAGACAGGCCAGGAAGGGCCCCCGATGGACCAGTGCTCGGAGAAGCTTGCAGGCCCTGCCCAGACAGCAGCCCTCCCTTTGGAGGGGATGTGACGTTAGCAGCTGGCTTTCCTACAACTCACAGGAGTTACAGAATGAACGTAGGCACTCATCTTCCCCCAGGCAGGGAGGAACTCAAAAAGGGAGGGAAGGGAGGCGGCTGCTAGGCGATGGCTCTGCATCTGGATTGCTCCGGGCTTCTCCTCGGGGCAGAGAGGACACTTCCTGCTATTCCTGCCCGGCCACAGGCCACATGCCTCCGGAGAGGACGGCCAGGGGTGAGCACAGAGCCTGGGAGCCGCAGGCCTGTTTCCTGTCTCTGGACCTGCTCCATCTCCAGCCCGTGAGCCAGGGCACCCCAGACCCTCACTCCACCCATGGGAGCAAGGTCCGTGGGGCTGGGGATGCAGCGCCAAGACTGCGGCCCCTCCAACTTCCCAAGGAAAGCCTCTCGCCTGCTGGGTTCCATCTAAGAAGCGCAACTAAATTTCGCCAACCGCCCCATCAACGCACAGCGGAGTGAATGAGCAAGGCTCTGATCCAAGATTTCTGCTCGCCTAGTTTCTTCCTTCTTTCGGTCTGCGGCACCGCACCCACTAAACACGCGTGCACACGCTCACACACGCGCACATGCGCGCGCGCACGGAGCTCTGTCCTTGGCACCTTTAAGACCAGAAGCAGCCCCGGCACCAGCAGCAGGTGTGGCAGGGAGGTGGCGGGAACCTGGGGGAGGGACGGAGGGGGCGGGGCCCGCGGGGAAGGGAGCGCAGAGCCGCCGGCCCCCTCCCCCGGGGTGTCTCTCCGCCTTCCCCCTCGGATTCATTCAGAACTGACGGCGCCCCCAATCACGTCGCACTGAACCCCCGCCCGGACCCGGCCCCCCTCCCCACCGCTTCGCCCGTGTTCCTTTACATCGGTTATTACACATTAGTACACAGAGATTCATTGTTCTGGGGGCAGAAGGGGAGGAGAACCAGGGGAGAGAAGAGGGCGGAGGGGAGGTAGGGAGGAGGGGACGGACGGACGGAGGGAGGGAGGGACGGAGGGAGGGAGAGAGCGCGCGCCTCCTGCCACTGTCGCAGGAGAAAGGGAGTGACTAGTGGCTGGGACTGGAGGGGCTGGCGAGGGAAGGGACAGAATGGCTTAGAAGCCTCTGCCCACTGGACCCCACGCAGGGAGAGGCTCCCCGCAGAGTCCGAGGCTGCCGTGATGGCTGGGGCTGGAGTATCCCCTCCCGCGCCCTGAATGCTCCTGCCGCCTCGGAGGGGCACCCCAGAAGTTAGCATCAGTGTGACGTGGAAGCTCCGATCTCAACAAGTAAGTTGTCTTCTTTCCTCCTCCGTTTCTCCCCGGCTCACCGGCTCTGGAAGGCAGGACGGGCGCTCTCAGGGTGCCCACTGCCCGAGCAGCTGGCTTTCCCCCGGCACCTGCCAGTTTGGGAGCCCTGGGGACAGGGAAGGGCTTAGGATGGGTCCAAAGTTCAGCCAGGAAGTCTGAGCTCCCCGAAGCCGGCGCGCTGCCCTGGGCTGCGAGCTTAGGCTCCAGAGGGCTGCGAATGTGGCTTTTCTGCTCTAGAGCTGGGGTCCCGTGGCACAAAACCCGCATCAGGGTGGGCGAGGCCGGGGCAGCGGGGAGGAGGAATCCTGCCCCTGGGCAGCCGCTCTGCCTTCAGGTGTGGGTATGGAGAGCCGGGGAGGACGGCCAGCCCCTTTAGCCTTAAATCAATCCTCAGCTTAGTCTTGCTTCCTTTTAAGTCTGGCCAAATTGGCAACATGGCCTTGCTGATTCTGCCCTCCTGCCGCCCCGGTCACCTCCTGCGTGCCTCCGTATCTCTTTGTAAACATCTTCCAAACTGTTCAGAAAGGCCGGGGTGGGGGGCAAAGCTCCAAGGGCAGGCTTAGGGACTAGGGAATGGCACCATTATTCCCGTGCTCCCCGGACCCGCATATCTCCCTGGAGAGCTGTGGTGCCTCCCCTCAACCAGGTCTCTCCTCCTCCCTGGACCGCGGGACGGCCTGCGCGCTGCCGGCTCCTCGGACCAGCTCTGGCCCCGAAGCTCCAGGGTTTGTGCCAAGCATCGGGTCAGACAGGGCCAGCCCAGCACCTGCTCTGAGAGTCCTTTCAAACACCAGCAGACCCCCAGGCACATGAGTGGTTGTTTGGGGTCAAACCATGCCCAGCACTTTGCTCTCTTCTGAGCCTTTTAATGGAGCAGGTATCGCCATCCTCGTTCTACAGGTGAGAAAGCGCAGCTGAGCGAGGCTGCGTAACTTGCTGGAGGTCCACAGCTTTCAAGTGAGATTCTCACCTGGGCCTGACTCCCAACCGTGCCTCTTTTTCATCACTAAGCTATGCATCGTAGGGCTTTCTGCTTCCCAAAGTACTTCTCCATGTGGGAGGGAGGCAGTGAAAAGAAGCTAATATTTATGAACCAAATACTGAGCTGGACGCGCTCATGTGCGGTAATCTGGACTCCAGTCCTGTGACGCGGAGCTCATCCCACCCACGTTACAGATGAGGTTGAAGCTTGGAGAGCTCTGAGCGCTAGTCAGCAGCCATTAACTTCTAAATGCTTGTCCTCTGGCTTCAAATCCAGATTGTTTCCACTGCCAAACAGCAAGCCTGAAAGGTGTTCTGGCCTTCCCATATCTATACCCTTCCTTAAAACCCAGGTGTAAGTCCCATCAGCTGGCTGACAGAGGCCCTCGGGCTTCCTAAAATCTGGTGGGAGAATCAAGTTGAGCCGTTGGTATGGGCGTTAGAGAGAAGGGCCCTTGGCTGGGCTCCGACCTGAGAAGCCTTTTCAGCCTGTGATTTTCAACTATTGATCCTGCCTGAGATGCCCTCACTCCAGGTAGAGGAAGGCATGGCCCTCAGAGGAAGTGCCGGGGTGCAGGGCAGGGGTGCTTCGGGGCACTGATATCAGGGAATCGTCACTTATGAACACTTCCTGTGGGACCTGGGGCATTTTATGTAGGAGGAGGAGGAGGTTCTGTTTCTCTTTTCCCATCCAGTGCTTTTCCCACTATTGCTCCCAGTCTCCCCTGACCTCACCTCATCCAGCCCCGCTACACCATCCTGTACCCACACGAGCTGAAACCAAGTGTCACAGAGTAGAGATTTGGAACCTAAGGCAAGAAAAAGACAAGCATTCTTTTACCTTGGAAGGAATATTCTGGGGCATTTATCAAGTGTTTACTACTTCTCAGGCTCCATTCATTCACCGCAAGATTGATAATAAATTGTTACAACAGCACCAATTATTAGAACAGCACTAGGGCCATCGCTGAAAGAGGAAACATCCCATAGAGAAAAGGTCTGTGCTTTCCATGAAATCACGGGGCTCCCAGTTTCCCCAAACCATATTCTAGACTCCGTGTCTAGCTCTCCAACAGGAAGGGCATCACTCAGACACAGACTCTCCCGCAGCCTTCCTTATTTAAGTAGCCTGCCGACAGTAAGCAGAGATGGGTGAACTCCGTGCAGCGAGCAGTGCGGCAGGAGGCAGAGGCAAGGGTGAAATGGGAGGGGAGAGAAGGGTCAGCGCTGCCCGGGGTCAGATCCCAGTGGAACTCCCCGACTTGGCTTCCCCGGAGTCTTCGGGCACATCCTGAGACGGGCAGAGCTCTTCCCTCTATCTGTGGATCCAGCAGAATCAGTGTGGCCCTGTCACCAGCATCCTTCCCACCCCACAGGCTGCGTAGCAAGGTCCCCCTGGGGCTCTCTGCCGGCACCCTCCTGGGTTTCCCATCCAGGAGACACTAGAGGTGCCCTAGTGGCCCGTGAGGATGCTGACGTCAGCGTGAGGCGACAGCAGGGGTGCCACCCTCCCTCCTGTTGGCTCCAAATATGGCCAGGCTCTCGTTGCGTCCTGTGGTCAAAGCCACCGGCAGCGTCCTGTGCATTCACGTACTTGTAAACTGCGTCCATGTCTGTTTTCTGTTTTTAAATCAATTCAGCAACATGGATTTGACCTCCTCGCGTGTGCCAGGAATAATTAATTTTTGAAAACCTTGGAACGTGATCATTCGGGCAGGGAGGGTTATGCTTTCCACTCAGGAGAACGTTAGCAGAAGTTTGCATTTTCTGAGCAATCCTGGTTGAATGTTTATGCTGCCGATGGGAGGATGATGGAGAGAAGGGTGTGGCCCAGGAATCCATTAGGTGGTTGGAAGGAGCCATTTTTAGATTAAATTTCCACTGTGTCTGAGCTACAGACGGGCCACTGGGAGCTGGGGCCCATCGTCAGTTGTCTGTAAGACTGTGGTCAGCCGTGGAGGAATTGCTCTGTTTTTCCTGAAGACAAGGTAAGAAGGATGGGAGAACCAACACAAAGGGCTGTAGGGAGACATTTGAAAAAAAACAACAACACCTGAATGTATTTCTCTAAGAGACCTGTGGAGTGGCCTTCTCTGGAATAATTTTAAACCAGAGGGGACAGCTTCCCCTTCCGGAGCCCTGGCTGCCGAGGGACAGAGTGATGGCCTCTGCCAGTGCAGCCCCGCTTATCTAGCGCCTCCTACCTTGACATTCTGATAAGTGAGCTATTCTAGTCCCCAGAGCCCAGGACGGCAGCTACACTGGCCAACGGCTCTGTTGAGCTAAATGTCAGAGCCAGACCCTTAACACATGACCCTGGAGATCCTGGCTTGTGCATCCATGCTAAGTTCCATCATCACTCCAGACCAGAGCAGGCTGAGGGGCAGAGGTCAGGGATATCTGACCAGTTTGACAGGTGGCAACGGCACTTCCTGGTCACCAAGGGTCAATCCATATGGTGGCCAGAGAAGCTGGTGGGGACACTGAAAAGGGAAGTGGAAAGGGGGGGTGGTCAGAGATCAATGGTGACAAGGACAAGCTTTTAGGTTCTCACTCTCATCTCCTGAGACTTGGTTGTTTGGGGCTGTGTGTGCCACCTGCCCCTATGTCCTCTCTTACATTTCAGGCTCCCAGCGTTTAAAGTCAGGTAGGCCCTAGTGCTATCATCCTGTGTTATTTCTTGCTGCTCATAAAAGAAAAGAGGGGAGAAGGCAAGAGTGGAAGCGTGTCATCCAGGGCTGAACCTGTGCCCCACGTCTTGCACTTGGAGTCTGCTTCCCCCCTTCCCCAAGATTGGGCTGTTGAGAACTTGATCCCCAGAGCCTGGCTGGGGGGTCACAAGAGCAGCAGGGACCAGGTGCCACCCCTGCCCCAGGAAGCTGCTGTCCAGCTGGGGTAACAGGTCCATGGGGGCCCAGGTCCAAGGCACCTCACTAGCAAGGCTGTGACAGCCAGCGCTCCTGGGCTATCGCAGACGACCCCACTGGACATCAGGGAACACAGTCCCGAGTCAGGTTGCCTCAGTCACTTTGGAAAGTGCCCTTCATTGGATGAACTTAAAAAGTCGCTCGATATTCCTTCAAAAATGTGTGTGGAGCTCCTACCACAGGCCAGACCTTGTGCAGGAACTTGTGATACAGGTTGGGTCATGTACACACCCTGTCTGTCCTGCCTGGAGCCTCTCCCAGGACTGACTGGGGGGAGGCAGCCGTGCCACAGCATCGGGGGGCGGGGAGCATGGCCAGAGAGATGCAGGGGCCAAGGAGGTCCCACTGGACCGCAGAAGGCTTTCCAAGGGGCTTGAAAAACCACATGGTCTTGATCACTGTGCCTGTATAGTAAGTTGTGAAACTGAGTAAACTGGCTTCTTCCATCTTATTCTTTTGCAAAATTGTTTTCCCTATTCTAGCTCCTTTGCCTTTCCATATAAATTTCAGAATAATCTTCTCTGTATCTACAAAAAAATCTTGTGGGAGGCTGATAAGAATGGCATTAAATCTATACATCAGCCTGGGGAGAGCTGGCATCTTTCCTGTGTTGAGCCTTCCCATTCACGAACAGAGTATGTGTCTCCATTTTTTCGATGTTCTTTGGTTTCTTTCATTGGCATTTTGTACTTAACATGGTTCCTTTTGATCTGCCAGGAACTGTGTGACCTTGGGCGAATCACTTATTTCCTCAGACCTTCATTTTACTTTCCGTAAAATGGGTATAATGGCATAGCAAAGGGCAAGTAAGATAGGCTTATTTCCCCTTGACTGATTCTCTTCTCTGTTCTTTCTTTTCTTTCTCCCAACTCACGTTCTGATGCCCTCACTCACTTCTCATCACTGTGTCCTTTCTTTTCATCCTGTGTTGCCTTAAGCGTCTTTCATGCTCAGCCCTTTACTCAGTTCTCTTTGCTTCCTGTTTCTCTTATCCTCACTGCTTCTCCTGGTCACTCAGCCTCCCGTGATGTTCGTCTTCTTCCTCTTTACTGCATCACGTGGAGGCTCCCTTTCGCTTCTTTTCCGTAGAGGTAGTGTGTGACGCCAGGGCCGGTCAGCCTGGGTTCAAGTCCAGACCCAGGACCCTAGCTTTGGGGCAGTTTACTCACTCTCTCTCTTCATCTATAAACAGGGAAAACAGTACCTATGTCACATCTTTTCTGCAATGATTAAATGAGTCAAGACATATAAATCACTTAAAATACAATCTGGGATGATATTATTACTGTCACGCCCTGAGTCTCTGGTCCTTTCCCACTGGTTCTCTTACCTTCTTGTCACCATGCCATCTTTTCACTTGTATGTAAGTCTGTTTGTATTCCCATTATCTTGCTTTCTTGCTACCGTCTCTCTGAGCTACTGTATCTCATATTCTCTGATCGTCATTGATAAATCGGCACCAGCCCAGGAAATCTGTCCCTGGGGCTGTTGAGAGGAAACAAGTGGTTTTTCGTTTTGATTTAATTATTGATCTACTTCATTATTTAACGCAGGCCACATACTCACAGTGCAGGGCTACAGTGAAGAGAATGTATTATAACGATTCTGCTCACTTTCAGAGAGCTGGCCGGCTTAAAAGGGAAAAGTACTGGATGGACAGACATGAATGTGGGGAAAATGTAAAATGAATTAATTTGATTTTCATGCCTTTTATGCGTGATTTTTCATACTTCTCCTGCAGGGGGCTGGGAGGGTGAATCCGGATTGCGGCCAGTAAACCACGGCTGAGTATTAAGACGAATAGATGTAAGGACCCATGAGGGCCTGCAGCAGCCCGCCAAGGAGGGCAACAAACGTTCCATCTTAAGCAAATGGGAACCGAACGAGTTGGGAACTTCAGTCACAACTGCAGTTCCATAGATGCATTGCCCAACAATTAGGTGCTTACAAAACGTTAAATTGCTTGACAGGTACATGTGATTAAGCCTTTCAAATCCACAGTCCATACCTCAAATTAAGCCTGATTTTCACCCTTTCAAAAAGTAGTGAATAGGGACTACCCTGGTGGCGCAGTGGTTGAGAGCCCGCCTGCTGATGCAGGGGACACGGGTTCGTGCCCCGGTCCGGGAGGATCCCACATGCCGCGGAGCGGCGGGGCCTGTGAGCCATGGCCGCTGAGCCTGCGCGTCCGGAGCCTGTGCTCCGCAGAGGGAGAGGCCGCAACAGTGAGAGGCCCGCGTACAGAAAAAAAAAATAGTGAATAGGGACTTCCCTGGTGGCACAGTGGATAAGAATCCGCCTGCCAATGTAGGGGGCACTGGTTCGAGCCCTGTTCTGGGGAGATCCCACATGCCGCGGAGCAACTAAGCCCGTGCACCACAACTACTGAGCCTGCGTGCCACAACTACTGAAGCCTGCACACCTAGAGCCTGTGCTCCGCAACAAGAGAAGCCACTGCAATGAGAAGCCCGCCCACCGCAACAAAGAGTAGCCCCTGCTCACCACAACTAGAAAAACCCTGCACGCAGCAATGAAGACCTAACGCAGCCAAAAATAAATAAATAAATTTATTGTTTAAAAATTAGTGAATATATTTGGACTCACTCAGATATACTCAACTAGATCTTTTAAATACCATCAAAATGATCTTTCTGTCTGTGTTTCCTCCAATGAATTGAACTCCACAAGCAAATACCAGATCTGTCTGCTCTCATTTCAGACGAGAACTCTGTCTTCCTTTAAAAACCCTTCAGTGAAACACCATTTAATCCTTCTCTCTTTTCTTTGTATCTGTATCGCAAACTCCCCATGTTTTTGTGTCTTTAATGACAAAGTAAGCATAAGATTAGTCCACAGCACTTCAAATAAGGTTCATGTTCCTCTCCAGATACCAAAAAAATAACGTAGAAGCTTTTATTCCTTCCTTAGAATTGTGGTGGAGACCCGTCCGAGGATGCAGCCTGAATGAGTGGCCTGGTCTGGGCTGCCCGAGGTCTGAGGGCCCAGGTTCACCCTTTTGGCACTGACCACCCCCTTCTCTGTGCGACCAGGGGTCAAGGCCACCTGCTAGACCTATTGTTAAATCTTCCGGCATTTTTATTACCCAAAACCTCATAGTCTGTGTTTCCATGTCAAGTGTCATCGTCGTGGGAGTGATTTAACCAGCATGTGTGTGTCCTTGGACAACTAGCCAACTACAGAGTGGGGCTAAAATCATAGGATTCCCATGAACCAGTCCAAGAGTTATGAATGGGCCCCACAGAGATAGCAGTTACCGTTATTATTCCATAATAATTCCATATAGTAACAACACTGCTATCATTTCATACCTTCTACCTGCCCTTATCCAGTAACAATTCGGATTAGGGGGCCGAGTGCCTTACACTGGTATCTGGTGGAGTAGAATTTTCCTGATAAAATAGCAGATATTTCACTGACACTACGATTCCTGGGGATATTTCCATTTCTTATACCGGAAAGAGACCCAGGGTGGGGGTCTATGGAATGATGTGTAGTTCAGGGCAAGGTCGTGGCCAGGAGAGTTGGGATTATAATTCAGGATCAAGATTGCATTCTGTCTAGTGCTCCGGACTTGGATGGACGTCGAGTGGCAGAGTAGGAGAGCGTGGACCCTGTGGTCAGCCCAGTGTCAGCTCAAGCGGGTCCTGCGGCTTCCCAGCCACGTGACCTTCCCTGAGTCTCAGTCTCCTTATCTGTATAATGGACGCATTGAGCTTTCTCCATAGTGTTGCGGAGATGATTAGGTGAGTGAACACACATAAGGTTAATATACATCTGGTTCAGAGGAAAAACACCACACACACACACACACACACACATTGCACTTCTAGGGCTATTTAAATAAAATAAGTCAGCATAACCCACTGCAGGAAGTAAATTGAACACATATTTAAAACAAAATGAGTGCAAAGGGCATGGGGGAAGCAGCACACACGGGATAGATGCTCCCTAAAGAGCTGGCTCTGGTCAGGGCATGTCTGAGGCAAACCTAGGGACAGGTGGCTTACCTAGGAGTGACCCGGCCCTGCAGCCACACCCCTACCTTGACTTTGCTCAACAATCCCACCCATGCTGAGGGACCAGATTCAAGGGCTCCCCTGGGAGGGACAGAGGCAGCCTCAGGAAGGAGACCCGGGAGGCCTGAGCAGGTGGGACGAGGGAGTCTGTGACAGCTCCCCAGGGAAGGTCATTCTGAGCAGTCGCAGGCAGGACACTCATCCCCTGAGCCTCCCCCACCTTACACGGTGGCCCCCCTGCAGCAGCCTCAGCAGCTCAGCAGTCAGGATGGTGGCGTACAGGGACATCGCGGTGACCAAGGGTCCCGCCCGGCAAGGCCTGTTCGTCCAACCGTGTGGTCCCGGCTCCACGTTCCGCTGAAAGCCCCCCACCCTTCTCCTGGTACATGCCCCCCTCATGCCGTCACGGGACTGTTTTATTTAATTTTTATTGGAGTATAGTTGATTTACAATGTTGTGTTAGTTTCAGGTGTACAGCACAGTGATTCAGTTATACGTACACATATATCCCCTCTTTTTTAGATTCTTTTCCCACACAGGTTATTACAGAGTATTGCGTAGAGTTCCCTGTGCTATACAGTAGGTCCTTACTGGTTATCTATTTTATACATAGCAGTGTGTATATGTTAATCCCAACCTCCTAATTTATCTTTCCCCACCTTTCCCCTTTAGTAACCATAAGTTTGTTTTCTACATCTGTGACTCTATTTCTGTTTTGTAAATAAGTTCATTTGTACCATTTTTTTAGATTCCACGTATAAGCGATGTCATATGATATGTGTTTTCCTTGTCACGGGACAGTTTTGCATCTCAGAGAGAGGGGTGCCACCGTTCAGTGTGCTGTAGCAGACCCCGGCAGAATCCTCTTTCTTGGGCATTGGTCCAGGAGCAGGGCTAAAAGGAGCACACGTGTCCTGAGCCCTTGTGAGCCTGCGACAGCAAGAAGCCTCCTGGGCACGAGCCAGCACCTGGGGGCCACCCCGCTCCTCCCGCTGAGTTCTCCAGCCCTCCTGGCTCAGGATCCCCTAATGATGGATAACCAGCCTCCATTACGTCCCAGCCAGGGACAACTTCTGACCTGATCCACCTCCTGGCCTCACAGCCCACCACCCCACCCCGGAGGGGGCGCTCCCTCCACCTTCTCAAAGCATTTATAGTCAGAATCTCTTCCCACTGGGAACCACTTCTGCCATCTGTGAAGTAGAGAATGTAAGGCTTCCCGGAGACCCTGCTTCCTGCAGCATAATTGCAAGGGGTGTGATTGGGAGGAGAAGGCAGGTAGGCAGAGGATGCACGGTGAGAAGAGGGGGCCACGGCAGCCCTCTGCACGACGGAGGGGTCTGGGGAGGGGGGACAAGGCTATGGGCGGGGGGACGGGGCTGGTTAGGACCACGGTGGGAACTAAGCAGCAGCCCATTCCCTGTCTCTTTGCTATCGTGCGAGTCCTACATCGGCCTCCTGGCTTCCTCTGTACTGAGGACTGACAGGATGTGTACATGGCAGACTCATTAGTGCAAACAGGAGGCTCTGAGGAGACTTTATTGGCATGACCACAACCCTTAACACCACGCTCAGCATAACTCAAAGTCCAAGCCAGCATGTCCACGTGGGGAAGGAGCCTCTCTCTGCCTCGGGAGCCCAGGAGTATAAATTGGCAGTTGACAGACTGAATCTGACTCACAGACAGATTTTTTTTTGGCTCGCTCGGTGTTTCAGAAATCATTGAATTAGTTGTCAACATTGAAAAAAAGAAATTTCCTGTTTAAAAGTCTTCATTTCTAGCTTTTCTAGAAAAAGAAAGTGGAAGATGTTGCAGCACCAGCTCCACATTCTTGCACGACAGTAATTAGCCGGAGCTGAGTAACGCTGCCCCCTGTAGCACCACACGTGTACTTTGCTCACCTCAGTCCCCACCACTCCCTATAGTGTCCCCAAGACCCAGAGCAAGTTATTTTTTGTTTTGTTTTGTTTTGTTTTTTGCGGTACACGGGCCTCTCACTGCCGTGGCCTCTCCCGTTGCGGAGCACAGGCTCCGGACGCGCAGGCTCAGTGGCCATGGCCCACAGGCCCAGCCACTCCGCAGCATGTGAGATCTTCCCGGACCGGGGCACGAACCTGTGGCCCTTGCATCGGCAGGTGGACTCTCAACCACTTCACCACCAGGGAAGCCCCCCCAGAGCAAGTTTTGATTGCATTTACCGTGGGTTTGTATAACTGCTTTTCCTAGAATAGGAATTATATCTTTAAAAATCTTTTTCTTTATCAAAAATGTGGAAAAGAAGGTCTGAGAAGTCTCATATTTGCATAAAAATAAGAGAAAGCACATTGTCTGGTCAGTACGCACATGAGGTGTGTCTGTGTTCAGAGAAGCAGCAGCTCTGTTCGCTGACCTCACTCATCTGCCTTTGGAGGCGGCAGAGTTGGGTACCAGCCTCCTGGGTTCTGGTCACTAGAGCATGCACATCCCATTCAGGAGGGACAGGTATCGGATCCACTCCTGGCAGAGGCAGACACACCTGACATGCAGGAAAGTCCAGCCAGTGTCATTCACAGTGAGATCAGTGGCCACCGGCTAGTGGTCTCTGCCCTGGGAGAGCCCAGAGCATCCACACAGAGATGCTTCTGGGAGTGAAAGGGGCGCTTGGTGACTTACACCAAGACACCAGGTGTTGGCTGGGATATGTGGACACCCTGTCTCCTTGGAGCAACTGGGGACCTGTGTGAGCAAATACTGCTGCGGTGAGAAAAAGTCCAGGAGCAGATGTAAGCACGGCGAGCTTTCAGCTCAGGAGAAAAGCAGGAGGGTGGATGGAGGAGAGGGGGGATGGCCCCAGCTCTACTCTGCAG
Organism: Pseudorca crassidens; assembly: GCF_039906515.1. Classification (NCBI taxonomy): domain Eukaryota; kingdom Metazoa; phylum Chordata; class Mammalia; order Artiodactyla; family Delphinidae; genus Pseudorca; species Pseudorca crassidens. Next base: position 104,536,928 of record NC_090304.1, read on the forward strand.
CCCAGGCAGAACGGGTAGCACAGCAGTAAATCATGAATTGGTTTCCAAGCACGGATCGGAATGTGTCGTCAGCTGCCTCCTGGACCAGGTGTTTTAGAGCTGCATTTAGAGTCAAACATGTCTAGTCCTGCCTCTTAATAACTGAGTGGGCTTAAGCAAGTTACTAAATCCCTCTGCTTTTGTGATCTGTAAATGAGGCTGCTAAGATATCTGAACACTAAATGAGACAATGCATTAAAAGCACCCAGCACAGCGGTGGCATGTAGTGGGTGTTAAGTACCTGAGCTTTTATGAGGGTCCGCTCCCGGGTCTCATGTCAAGAAGGCTCACCTCGAGGGGCTTCCCTGGTGGCGCAGTGGTTGAAAGTCCACCTGCTGATGCAGGGGACACGGGTTCGTGCCCCGGTCCGGGAGGGTCCCACATGCCGCGGAGCGGCTGGGCCCGTGAGCCATGGCCGCTGGGCCTGCGCGTCCGGAGCCTGTGCTCCACAACGGGAGAGGCTGCAACAGTGAGAGGCCCGTGTACCGGAAAAAAAAAAAGAAGGCTCACTTCACCCCACCCGCTGGGCATCCTCTTCAGCAAGTCTTTCCTTACTCTTCCTCACCCACTCAGGCCAAGCTGGATCAAGAACTGTGCCGTGGTCCCTCTGTCACTCTCTATTGCACCGTCTGCCTGTGTGTCCCCACCATTCCGTGAGCTCCTTGAGGGCAGAAAATAGAGCAGGGGTCCTCAGTCTCCATCGCCATGAGCGTGGCCAGGGTCGGGCTTCTGGGCTGTGGGATCCGGCCCTCAGCACGGCGTCCAGCCCCCAGCTGACCGGAAGCATCAAGGTCCCTGGGAGCTCCTTGAGAAAACGCAGATTCTGGGAACCCCAGAGCTACTGCATCAGGATCTGCATTTGAACAAGAGCCCCGTGAATGTGAATGGAAAGCGCAGGAAAGGGGTGAACTGCCGCTCCACCTCCTCCTACAGCCCCAGGGCGATCATGCACGTTTGCAGGGGGTGTTCAGTGAGGGTCACCAGCTCACTGACTGAATGAGTGAATCTTGTGTGCCACGGTTTACAGCGTGCTTTCACACGTGTGGTGTCACCCAGATACTTTTCGAACTTGGGTTCAAGAAGGAAAACCACAAAACATCCAGGAAATAGAGAACAGACTCCCACCTAAGTTGATAGCTGCAAATAGCTGCAAAATGATGAGGTTTTTAAACAAAATATCTGCTGGGTTTTAAAGATGTATTACTTCTGACTCTTGGCCATTAAACCTCAGAATGCACTACAAAGAGCTCTGTTTTCATTTTCAAGGTTAGTAATCGTGAAAGCTGGGAAGCCAGGGCTGGGAGGAGCCAGCCCATCGTGCGGTTTGCGCCCAAGCTCTAGGGGCTGGAGTCGCTGGCCGATTTCTCCTGGTTGAAGAGGGATTTGCTCCGCCAGCAGTTTCCGGGCCAGTCCCACCCATGCTGGGCCAGCCTCTGGGTCTCCCGTGTCCATGGGCCCTGGCCTCTCTCTCTGCTGTTTCTACACCAGGCTCCAGGTGGGCGGCCCGTGGGCTGAGGCCAGGCGCCTGCTGCTTCTTCCCGAGCCTCTGAACTGTCCGGGGACCACAAGGCAGGAAGGAGGCCAGAGCTGCCCTTTCCAAGCCCAGTGGGGGTATTTGGCCCGAGACAGGTGGCTGGGAGAAGAGGGGTCATGGTCACGGAAAGCCAGGCTGGTGACCCCGATTCAATGCTCAGGCCACTGCGCTCAGGGGTCCCCTGTCCCCCCGGCCCCGGTGCCTCCCCTCCGCCTCTTCCCACACTCCTGTGTAGAGAAGGCAGGTCCCAAGCAAGAGAAACGCCCTGATCTGAGCACCGGAACCATCTCTGCCTCGGTGTGAAAAGAACCGAAAGTGAAGGTTCTTAAAAAGTTCTTCAGGCACGGCTTCTGGGGAAAGAGAGTGAGGGGTTCCCCACCAGGACCCCACAGAGCCCAGAGCCATCTAAGACCTCTTCCTCTCCAAGCCACAAGCGCCAATCTGGTGCAGCCGCTGTGGAATCTAGACACTGCGTTGGGTCTTAGCTCCCAGCAGAGGCTGTGTGACTCTGGGCGTGTTATTTAAGCTCTCTCCTAGCTCCCGCCTTTGTAAGATGAAGACGATGCCCTCCTCGCAGGAGTGAATGATATGAAGCCACATGGCAGCATGATGCTGGTGCAGCAGGCACAGGGCCCTGGTGGTCCTCCTTCCTCGTCCTTAATGCTTGAAGCTCTCCTGCCCCCCCCAACTCCCACTCCCACCCCTAGACAGAGGATAACAGAGCTACCACTTAGAAGAGCTCCCATCAGCCACGCACTGTGCACACACCTTTCATTTCATCATCGCAGCAACCCTCTTTGCGGCACTATTATTGTCCCCATTTTACAGATAAAGTAACTGAGGCTTACAGAGAAGTCACTTCCCCGGAAGTCCCTCCACTCAAGGTAAAGTAGGAAGCTGGGCAATCTGGTGCCTAACTCGTCATCACCTGGTTTCCTCTTCTGTCGTGTTTTAGTTGTTTATTTCTGCCGTCACATCTGACCACAGACGTACTGGTTTAAAACGCCATTGGTCGGCTCACGGTTCTGAAGGTCAGAAGTCCAGACGCCACATGATCACGTTCTCCACCCAGAGTCTCACGAGGCCAAAACCCAGGTGTCAGCAGCTGCATGGCATCTGGTGCTCAGGCCCTCCTCCGGCTCCTGTGTTAGTGGCAGAATCTCGTTCTTTGTGGCTGTAAGACTGAGGTCCTCGTTCCCCTGCTGGCTGTCAATGAGGGGCTGCTCTTGGCTCCCGAGGGCCACCCACATTCCTCGCGGCAATGCTCCTCTGTCTTGAAAGCCAGCAAAGGAAACACCTGTCTCGTCAAATTCCTCTCATGCCTCCAGTGTCCTGCTTCAGGAAAAGCCCAGTCTTTTTAAGGGCTTCTCTGACTAGGTCTGGCTCACCCCCAAACGATCTGCCTTGCTTAGAGTCAACTGGGCTAGCACAAAACCCAGACATGGGAGTGAGAACCCCATCCCCACATCCGGGGATGTACAGGGAGTGTATGGGGGCAGGAATCATGGGGGCCTCTCAGAATTCTTCCTACTCTCGGGACTTCCCTGGTGGTCCAGTGGTTAAGAATTCGCCCTCCAATGCAGGGGACACAGGTTCGATCCCTGGTCGGGGAACTAAGATTCCACCTGCCACTGGGCAACTAAGTCCACTCACTCTAGAGCCCACACACGGCAACTAGAGAGAAGCCCAAGCGCCACAACGAAGAGCATGCGTACTGTAACTAAGACCCAATGCAGCCAAATAAATAAATAAATAAATAAATAAATAAATAAATAAATAAATAAAAGATGTAGGTAAGATTTAAAAAAACAAAAGAATTCTTCCTACTCTCATGTGCCCTCTCTGTTCCAAGTACATACTCTACTGGTAAGACCTTTTATACTTCCTGCTCACCCTGAGGGTCTTTGAGGACATTGGAGCAACTTATTCATCAACCAGTTTGGAGTCTTTTCATATTTAACAAGCAGTACAGCCGTATAGACTCATATAGAACAGTAGACAAGTATCTCAGTCTGAGAACTGGGTATATTCCCTCCATAACTCTTCCTCCAATCTCACACCAAATCCCAAATCTCAGGGAACTCAGACTTTGATCCAGTGTATCTAAGAGAGAAAGGAGGAAATTGCTAAGGGCGCCTGCTATGCCCATTTCACAGTAGGGGAACTGAGTCTGAGACAAGACTCCCAGGCCAGTGCTGTCTTCAGGAAGCCCTGCTGGCCCCCAAGTTCAGTTTCTATCAAACTGCTGCATCCATGACTTTCTAAAATACCCCCATGACACAGAGTTTTCTTCACTGGGGACGTGAGAGGAGTTCTGGGAATTCTTAATGCAGAGGTGCATTTAAATGGGTGTCAGGTTCACTCATGCATTATCTAAAATACAACTGCCTCTGACTGTGCCTCTTTTGATTCTTTCTCCACTTGTGTTTTTATATCAAAGAGATTCAAGCACTTTGCTGGACTTGAAGCTCTGTCTTTCCCAAGAGCTTTCATCGTGTCTCAGCACAGCTTTCCATTCAGGGAGGCGGGAGAGAATGAAAGATGAAGATGAAGATGTGGGCTTGCTGAGACTGAATGGGATTTGCTCAAGTCAGGCCCTCTTCCTGGCTCTGCAGAGAGCCGTGCCCACACGCAGCTGGCCACGGCCAGGCCAACACTTTCTCCCTGCCTCTGTCTCCACAGACCCCTGGGTTCAAAGCGGCAATGCTAGAATACAAACTATACAAGGCCTGGGTCTGCGTTCATCGTACTGCTTTCTCACCAGCTCTTAGCACGCGAGTTGAACTATTAATAGTTCGTCAATTAGCGTTTGCTCAGTGAATGCATAAATTAATAGAATGGATCTTGGAAACCTGATGAAAGAATCTTCATTGTCTGTGAAAACCCTTTGACTTGTTGGGCCACAGCACTGGAAACCAAGGTTTCTAGGGTGGGCAATTTGCTTATGCTTAGAAGGAATCCAGGTAGTCAAGGGACCCTGCCTGATACCTGCCCTGCAGATTGCACACTGCAGATTTAAATACTTGCCTTAGAGGCTCCCGGCCTCTGTCTTCTTTAAAATGGTGTTATTGGGAAATTGCATTAAATTTCAATTCAAGGAGAGTTTGTAACTATTCACATTTATACTTATACTTACGTTTATTTTCATACATTCTTTCCCTGGGTCCCCGTAATGGCCTCCAGGACTGGAGGGGTGGAGAATGTTATCCGAGGTTTGTAGCAGATCAGACCGAAGCAAAGAAAGTTAAGACTTTTACTTTGGATCACAGAGCAGGTGTGTTGGAAGCTGAGCTAGAATCCAGATCTCACCCTGGGTTGAATGAGTAAGAACTCCCGCAGAGGATTCGAGCTCACGTGGAGAACGGGTGCCAATATCAGATCAGAAGCCAACCTCTTTTCCTGTCTGCTGGACACAAAACGTTTTCAGATCTGGGCTGAGGTGTCCCAGAAAGGCTTTTTCTGTTTCCATCACAGAACAATGCCTTCTCCTGCAAGCACGTATGAAAGTATGCTGAGAAGTAAAGAAGGGAGCGGAGCAGAAAATCAGAAAGCTCCTTTCCTGAAAGAGCTGAGGGCAGCTGCTGTGTTTTCCAGGCGCCCTAGCCGGTGGCTCATTCTTGCCAGTCACGGGCAGCACTCCTCACGGACCCCCATCTGCGTTCCAGCAGCTGAGGTCCCCAGGAGCACCCAGAGCCTCAGGATCGGCAGCCTTTCTCCCCATTTCTGGGCACTCTCTGGTCGAGTGTTCAGTACACGGTCTCCTGGCTAAGGGGCGGAGCAAAATCGTGCTTGGGATTCTGCAAAGCAGCAGCAAGTATGCCCTCCTAGCTCCAGTTACCTTTGCAGCTACCGTGCGAGGGAGACAAGGAGCAGGTGGCCTCTGCAGAATGGGGAATGGCCAGTGGACGTCTGAGACGAGCAGCACTTCCTACGACCCTTCAATATGATATTTTAAAGGTTACCCTGGAATTGCTGCAGCCACTCAGGCAGCAGAGGAAAGGTCTGCCTCTCTGTGATGGGTGAGATCTCCCTCACTCAGTCAATCAGGCAGTTGGCTCGTGGTTTATAGAACATTCCTCTAGGTGGTGCTATCAGGGACACAGTTTCCTGGGCAGGGGCATAACTGTGAAGTCAAGAACTTGCTTATAAAGATGAAGAAGGGCTGAATGATAGTATCCCCAGGATCAGAAGCTCCTAGAACCTTCTGGAAGGAGCAGCTCACCAGTCTCAGTCTGCTCCTTGGAACCTCAAGGTCTGCAGGCCACTGGGTGTTGGGGGCTGTGAACCCCCTGGGCTGGAGTCAGACAGACCTAGATCCCAAACCTAAGTCAGCCACTTACCACCTGAGCTTCATTTTCCTCGTCTGAAAATGGAGTGATGATAACAGTACTGGTGTAAGAGCTCTGTTGTGAGGATTAAATGAGCCCATATGATATTAGTGTCTTAGCGAGGTGCCTGGGCAGATACTGAAGCTATTGCTGTTGCAATCTCACGGTCCTGCCCAGCCTCTTCAGGGTCGTGGGAGCATTTTAAATGACTGTGGGCACAATATCAGAAAAACAGTAGACTGAGTACTACAGGATCCTGGATGTTTAAAGTGCAGCATATACTCCAGAAATATCTTATAGCCCTTTTGAAAACCTTGGGGCATTAACATCCCGCCCATCTCAATTTCTTAGAGGGCAGGGAATTACTGTACCAGAATTTTCAATGGTGGGTCCACACAGCAATTTTTCATGTTCGTAAGCGTTCAAACGGCCACAGACCTTCGGCTCAGACCGTAGGAGTGACCGCAAGGTGAATCAGACACGTGTTGCCTTTTCCTTTCTGTCTGCTGCTAAGATCTCAGATAAAAAGACAGAAGACAGGGAGGGATAAAGGAAACAGCATAGACTTTGGGCCTGACCAGCGAGAACCCAGATATCAGCTCTTCCACCTGAATGTCACTTATCCTCTTTGGGACTCATTTCTTATTTATTCATCCATTTATTCAATAGTAATTTTTGAGTACATAGTTTGTGCCAGGCTCTGCTGTGGGTACTTGGGATGTATCAGGGAACAAAACAGACCCCAAATTGAGACGGGGGGTGGGGGCCTTACATTCTAAAGGAGGAAGAGAGACTGTTGGAAATAAGCCTGATGCCTGAGCAAACAGTGCAGTGTTTCTATAACGGAGATTACAATCTCTCACTCCCACCGGTTGTTGTGGCGATAACAAGTGACTGTCCATGTATCAGGCATGGAATACAGTAGCCATTTAATAAAGTGTTGCAATTACTATTTTTTAAATTGCTCCCAGATTTCTTTAAACCCTTCAGACACTAAATGTGGAGTTTGCACCTGGAATGTGTTCGTTTATTCATTCAACAAACAACTATTGAGCTTCCATTATATGCTAGAACCTGTACTAGGCACCAGGGATATAAGTGAATAATATAAGAAAACATGGTCCCTGTCTTGAGCATCTCCCAGGCTGCTGCTGGTCCACATCTATTGGTCCATTGTACACTAGAGGAGAGGCCTTTGAGGGCACAAAGGCAGAGTGACCTTGAAGTTCAGGGTTTCTGAATCAGAATGGTCCACCTCACTGATGATTTTTTTTTATTGACATATAGTTGATTTACAATGTTGTGTTAATTTCTTCTGTACATCAAAGTGACTCAGTTATACATATATATATATTCTTTTTCATATTCTTTTCCATTATGGTTTATCATAGGATATTGAAGATAGTTCCCTGTGCTGTACAGTAGCACCTTGTTCTTTATCCATTCTGCATATGATAGTGTGCATCTACTAACCCCAAACTCCCATTCCTTCCCTCCCCCCAACCCCTGCTCCCCGTTGGCAACCACAAATCTGTTCTCTATATTTTGAGTCTGTTTTTGTTTGGTAGATATGTTCATTTGTATTGTATTTTAGATTCCACATACAAGTGATACCATATGGTATTTGTCTTTCTCTTTCTGACTTACTCCCCTTAGTATGATAATCTCTAGGTCCAACCATGTTGCTGCAAATGACATTATTTCATTCTTTTTGATGGTTGAGTAGTATTCCATTGTATATATAGACCACATCTTCTTTATTCATTCATTTGTTGACAGACATTTAGGTTGCTTCCATGTCCTGGCTATTGTAAATAGTGCTGCAATGAACATTGGGGGTACATGTATCTTTTCGAATTAGAGTTTTCTGCAGATATATGCCCAGGAGTGGGATTGCTGGGTCATCTGGTAGCTCTAGTTTTAGTTTTTTGAGGAACCTCCACACTGTTCTCCACAGTGGCTGCACCAACTTACATTCCCACCAACAGTGTAGGAGGGTTCCCTTTCCTCCACACCCTCTCCAGCATTTGTTATTCGTAGACTTTTTAATGATGGCCGTTCTGACTGCTGTGAGGTGGTACCTCATAGTTTGATTTGCATTTCTCTAATAATTAACTGATGTAGAGCATCTTTTCTTGTGCCTATTGGCCTTCTGATGATGTCTTCTTTAATTCAGCATACCCCAGCTATGGCTGGCGATTCTAGGAATGCCATGAACCAGGATATGGAGATTGGGGTCACTCCCAGGGACCCTAAGAAGGTTCCCAAGCAGGCCCGCGATTATATCCCCATTGCCACAGACCGCACGCGCCTGCTGGCGGAGGGCAAGAAGCCCCGGCAGCGCTACATGGAGAAGAGTGGCAAGTGCAACGTCCACCACGGCAACGTCCAGGAGACCTACCGCTACCTGAGCGACCTCTTCACCACCCTGGTGGACCTCAAGTGGCGCTTCAACCTGCTCGTCTTCACCATGGTCTACACCGTCACCTGGCTGTTCTTCGGGTTCATCTGGTGGCTCATTGCTTACATCCGGGGCGACCTGGATCACATCGGGGACCGGGAGTGGATCCCCTGTGTCGAAAACCTCAGTGGCTTCGTGTCTGCCTTCCTGTTCTCCATAGAGACCGAGACCACCATCGGGTACGGCTTCCGGGTGATCACGGAGAAGTGTCCGGAGGGCATCATCCTCCTTCTGGTCCAGGCCATCCTCGGCTCCATCGTCAACGCCTTCATGGTGGGGTGCATGTTCGTCAAGATCAGCCAGCCCAAGAAGAGAGCCGAGACCCTCATGTTCTCCAGCAACGCCGTCATCTCCCTGCGGGACGAGAAGCTCTGCCTCATGTTCAGGGTGGGCGACCTTCGCAACTCGCACATCGTGGAGGCCTCCATCCGCGCCAAGCTCATCAAGTCCCGGCAGACCAAGGAGGGGGAGTTCATCCCGCTGAACCAGACCGACATCAACGTGGGCTTCGACACGGGGGACGACCGCCTCTTCCTGGTGTCCCCGCTCATCATCTCTCACGAGATCAACGAGAAGAGCCCTTTCTGGGAGATGTCGCGGGCCCAGTTGAATCAGGAGGAGTTTGAAATCGTGGTCATCCTGGAAGGGATGGTGGAGGCAACAGGTGAGCCGCTTTCTCCTCCTCGGCCCCTCCCCTCAGGCCACTGCCAGGACTCCAGAAGGTGGAGTCTCCAGACGGCAGCTGAACCGCCCGACCCCTGCATGGTGATCTGGGGGGTACCGTTCCTCAAGATGGAGGGATGAGAGCAGCTAAGGTGTACAGAGCCCGCCCAACGTCTGGGCCCATTCTAGACTCTAAACTCGCAGTAGCTCAGTGAGTGAGATAGTTTTCCTTCAGTTGTAGATATGGAAACAGAGACACAGGCAAATTATTTACCCAGGAGCAAGGGCTCCTAAGTCATGGAGCCAGGATGCAGGTCAAAGCCAGGTGACCCAAACCCAGCACTGGTTTCCAACAGGCTACACCTAACTGCTATCGTGGAGGTGGTGTCACCCAAAGAGACTTCTGTGAGCAAATAACTTTGGGAAACTCCCGGTTAAACAAAGGTGAACCGGCTTCTTACTGTAGGACTTGGCATTGTCTTTTTACGTGTGAATCACCTCCTGGGGAGAGGACAGGGTGCGGCATTTCCCAAACCCAAGGTTCCCAAAGTCACAGAATCCTCTTTTGGGAGAGACACCTATGGGCCCCTGTGGGCGCCCGTGGAGCAGGCCGCCCCTCATCTTCCCTGTGGAAAGGGCTCCACGAACACGAGGTGTGCAGAAAACAGTGCATCGCGTGCACATGTGTCCGGCCAGCCCCTCCCTGCCCAGCGACTGACTCACGGGCAGCCAAGCGCTTCCCAAGGCCGAGCTCCGTGTGGGGCTCGGTGAGCCCAAGGCCTGGGGGACCCCGTGTCCCCGCTGTATTCCCTGGGCCAGGGAGCCCCCGTTAACCTTGCACCCACCTCTGCTTCCTCCCCTTCTCCTGCCCCCTTCTCTCCGCTCACGAAGGGGTCTGACCCTAAGGATGACTTGCAGAAATCTCCCCCGGGCTCGGGATATGCATAGTTTCCTACTCCGGCAACAGCACTGGAGGGCTGGCTGTAAGCTCCTGTTAAAGATGTGGTGGGAGCTCTCTGCAGACAGGAAGGGCTCATGCTCAGGTCTGTGACTACAGCTTGTCTGCCACTCCACACTCTCCCCCAGAACGCTGGGGGCCTGGCACAAAGGTGGCCCAACAAGCCCTCCTGGCCTCCTGAGAAGCTGGGTGCTGGGTGGGAGACTCGGACCGGGCAGCCACAGACCCTCCTGATCGGAGCCAGTGGAACCGGCTGGGGTGCGAACTGGCTCCAGAGGCCTGGACGGACGGGGCTGCTCGGCCATCTGCCGGGGGCCGAGCCTCGCCACGTGGCATATGGTGGCAGCTGAGGGAGCCCTTGGGGCCAGGACAACTGGGATGCAGGGAGCCTCCTCCCACAGGGCCAGGGGCTCGCGGGTCACCCTGACCTTGGTGCCGGGCTCGGATCAGAACGTGGGCTGAGATTCTGGGAAAAGAGCTCCACTTGGAGGCCACAAAGGAGGGGTCAGGTCAGAGACGCGGGGACAAACAGGAAAGCGGTGCCTAAGCACGGCCCCTCATGCCCCAGCCCCGCCCTCACTGCCACCTGCTGGCCTCTCCCTCACAATGCCTCAAAGTCAGGTCCTGAGGTTGGCCTGCCCCGTCTGGCTGACCTCCTCTGACCGCATGTCCTGGGTGACCCTGGGTCTGCGGGGAGACAAGAGAAGGAGACCACCCACCCACACTGGCTCTGATCTCAGCATCTCTAAGAGCTTGGTTGCCACGCCTAGGGAGCCAAGGATGGGCTGTGATTCAGGCCGAGGTCTGACCAGCACAGCTCTGTGCAGCCTGCCTGTGAGTCTGGGCAGATTGCTCAACTTGTCAGCAAGAAGAGGCTAATAAACTTCACAGGCTCACTGGGGGTTAAGTGATGAAATGGAGTAGCATGTGGGAAGCACAGTGCCTGCCACCCAGAGGGGTTTCTGTCCTTTCCAAGTGCATTGGAACATGGATGCCAGATACACAAGTAGGTTTCCAGCCATGGGGCAGCCCCTTCCCAAGCGATGGGACAGAAGAAGGGCAGAAAGACCCCAAGAGGGTTGGCCCAAAGCTTCCATGGAGGTCCTGTCCTGCTGTTTTCCCTGAGGCCCCAGAGACACCTGGCCTGTGTCTAGGCTGGTCAGTGCCCAGCTTGGATCTCTGCACCTCTGCTGAGCTGGGGGGCTTGTCCAAGGACAGAGGGGAGAGGCCTGGTGCAGGCAGCACCCTGAGAGCAGAGAACAGGCTGTGAGCCGCAGCTTGTGGGGTACACTGGAGTTGCCCAGCACCAGAGCACCGAGTGGGGAGCAGCCTCTGCGCTGGGTCTGGTGTGTATGAGACTCCTGCCAGAGAACGTCCAAATTGGGGGGCTGGAGTAGGTGTCTCCTTCAGTCTCTGAAGAGCACAAGCTAGGACCTTCCTTGGCCGAAAGATTAAATATCAGAGAGCTGCTTCCCCATGACCCTGAGCTCAAAGGCGTCCTCATCCATAAACAAAGCTGCCCTCTCTGGAGAGAAACAGCACCTAAAAATAACACAGGCATGCCAGGGCTGAGCGGACAGGGAATGGAGACATCGGAGCCTGCTCCAATCAAGGAGCCATGCTGTGAGCTTGTGTGTGTGTGTGTACGCACATGTAGGCTTCTGCCCATGTGTATCCACCCAAAACAACCCCTGGGTGTTCTAAGTGCCTGTCAGTTTCTCTGGGTTCAGCCATGCTGAATTTATCTTTGTTCAAACCCTTTTCCTGCCTCTTTTCTTGTCTCACTCTTCTAGAACTTAACTCAGTTTCAGGAACCACGTCCATTTCTGAATTATCCACTCCAATCTCTAGGAACCAACTCCAAAATCTTGCATTGTTCATTTCTAATTTTCTGCCTCCATCACCCCTCGAGCTCCTTCAGGGCAAGGACCGTGTCTTATTCAGCGTTCTATCTGCATCATGCTTAGCACAAAGCAGACGTTCAACAAGTGCCTGATGAATGATTGGATGGATGGAGGGATGGGTGGATGATGGATGGATGGATGGATGGAGGGATGGATGGATGATAGGGTGGAGGGATGGATGGATGGAGGGATGGAGGGATGGATGGATGATAGGGTGGAGGGATGGATGGATGGAGGGATGGATGGATGATAGGGTGGAGGGATGGAGGGATGGATGGATGATAGGGTGGAGGGATGGATGGATGGAGGGATGGAGGGATGATGGATGGATGGATGGAGGGATGGATGGATGATAGGGTGGAGGGATGGATGGATGGAGGGATGGATGGATGATAGGGTGGAGGGATGGATGGATGGAGGGATGGATGGATGATAGGGTGGAGAGATGGACGGATGGATGGATGACTGATTGGTGGGTGATGGGATGGATAGCTGTGGCCACTCCTAACACACGTGCCTTCTGTTCACCCAGGCATGACTTGCCAAGCACGGAGCTCCTACATGGATACGGAGGTGCTCTGGGGCCACCGATTCACTCCAGTCCTCACCCTGGAAAAGGGCTTCTATGAGGTGGACTACAACACCTTCCACGACACCTATGAAACAAACACGCCCAGCTGCTGTGCCAAGGAGCTGGCAGAAATGAAGCGGGAAGGCCGGCTCCTGCAGTTCCTCCCCAGTCCCCCACTGCCAGCAGGCTGTGCTGGAGCAGAGCTGGACGCAGAGGCTGAGCAGGATGGAGAGGAAGAGCCTGAGGGTCCGAGTGGGTCCCGGGAGACCAGGGGCTCAGTGTGAGGACGGTACTCTCCCCGCGACCTCCCCTCACTAGCTCCTCATGAGCACAGATGCTGCAAGGCTGGGGGTGGAGGGGTGAGCCAGCTGAGTGTGCTGGGGGTCAGCCAGGAGCCGTTAGGCTCTGTGGGGAGGAGCAGTAACCCAGTCCTGGCACCTCCCAGCTCTTGCCTGGGTCCCCGTGGCAGTGCTGCTTCTTCTCCCCTGGCCTCTGTCACACTGGCTAAGGGCCAGGCCAGGAGGGGTTGCCCCACAGTGAAACACACAGGTGGCCTCTGTCCTCACACCCCTCTCTCTGCCAACTGGCCCGGATCACCTTTCTCTTTGGGTTTCACACACCCACTGGCAGAACCCCTCCAGGGATGACACCTAGAGAGGGCTGTCACCCCCGTCCCCTCGTTCTGATCACCCTGGGGCTTGTGGATTCAGGGCGGGGAGATTCTGCCTGCCCGGAAGCTCAAAACCCGGGTCCTCGGGGGAGCTCAGAGACTTCGGGGTTAAGGTTGATCCAAGTCTTGCAGCACTTCCTTGCAAATCTGTGACCAGTGACCCCTTAGTGAGCTACAGAGTGCAAGGCCCTTGTGGACGATCCCTGCATTACCTGTGAAGTGTGTGTTTTCCCCTGCTGTGTTCTGTGTGTCTAACGTAGCCTACAGATCACTGCTTTCCTCTGGGTGACATTTAGTCGGGGCCCTGGGCTGCAGAGCACCTCGGACACGTGCAGCGTCATCGTCGGTCACTTCCTGGCCTTCCCAGCCACACCGTGCCTGCACCTCCCACCAAAGAGAGAACCCCAGCAGCTGGATCTTTGCTGGGACTGTCGGCCCAAGAATCTCAAAGTACTTCTGAGCTTCACTGTGGTTTAACTCACAATCTCAGAAATCCCACGGTGCGATCCAGGGAGAAGGCTGAGGTCAGAGGACAGGAAGAGCCAGTCGGTGTGAAACAGGGAGGGGGAGGAAAGAAACACAGAGAAACGCGGGCAACTCGAATTTTACAATCAGCAGCAGCAGCAATTCTCGCTGAGATTGCTGACTTCAATCTCTGTTACCAGGCGATGTATGGACGTGAAGCAATGGGAGAGGTGCCCGCAGAGGCGGCGTCCCCTTTGAACCCAGGCTGGCCACCCTCAGCTGGTGCCTAGGCCTGGGCCCTGGGCCTCCCTCCGGTAGGCAGGAGTCTAACACGGCGGTTGGGCCTGGAGAGCAGAGATGATGGCCAGGGGAGGGGGGTGGCGTCACCCTCACCTTGCAGACACGGAGAATCAGGGAGGGGGTCAACGGTAAGGGAGAGTTGAGTGGACAATGGCATGGGACTTCCCTGGCAGTCCATTGGTTAGGACTTGACACTTTCAGTGCCAAGGGCCCGGGTTCAGTCCCTGGTCAGGGAACTGAGATCCCACAAGCCGTGTGGCACAGCTAAAAAAAAAAAAAAAAAAGACAATGGCAGAGGTTTTTCCTTTCCAGTCTAGAGGCGCAGGAAGAGGATGGACAGACGGTGCAGCTGTCAAGCGATGGGGCACGTCTGGCATGGGTGGAGGCCGACAAGTTTCTCATTAGCTGACCTAGACCTGGAGAGAGCTGTCAGATGTTCTGGCCACAGAACTAGGGAGGCCTCACCACCACTGCACAGCTCTCAGCTGGCCTTTGAAAATGGAAGCATCTTCCTGCCCCAGACACGAATGGCTTCCCTAGGACTGAGAGCAGGAAGCTACGGCAGAACCAAGGGGACTGGGTTTGGACCTCAGGCCCAGTTCCCCTGGGGCTGGGTTTTCCAGGTCCTGGGGCTGCAGAGAAGAGAAGCAGGCATCCACACTTGGGGGGAGGGGCACCCTGGTGCTTGGGCCCGGGGGCTGGACCTGGACAGGTGGGCACCGGAAATCAGTGAGCAGTGGGCACCCGACAGAGGCGTGGTGCTGGCTCCTGGCTCCTGGCATCCTTCTGCGGTGAAGCAGGGCTTGGAGGGAACGGGGAATGAGCTGGAATGCTGCCCTCTGGGGGAAAGGGAACAGGCAGGCTGGCGCACCCCAGTGGGGCACTGCTCACAGTCAGGAATCTAAGGCAGGGAGCCTGTTACCAAGACCGGATGCCCTGGGGCTGGAGGAGCTACAGCTGGAACTGCCAGACCTGAGGGCCGGTCCTCAGCTCAGGCCCGCCAGGTCCAAGGCTTGCACTTCAGGACTGTTTCCTCGCCCCTCCCACCCCCAGCAGATCTAAATGCTGCTTTTGTCAAAACCGATCAGTGCCTGCAGGCTTAGAGCCCTCGGTGGGGCAACCACGGGAGAAGCTAGCCTTGCAGCTGGACTGGGTCCTGGGCCTGTTTCACACCTGCCTCCTTAGCATCCCCAGGTGGCCACATAGCCACTCTCCTGTTCCCTAGCTCGGCAGTAGCCTCCAGGAACCTGGGCCACAGCACGTCCGTCAGCCAACTACAGACGCTGTGGAGGCCACAGAAGAGGAAGAGAAGAGCACAGTCCTATTCCAAAGTCCTCTGATGGGCCAGAGCTCACTCTGCTGGGATGAAGCAGGTAGTAAGCCCAGTGTACACATTAGCTGCTCTGTCTCAAGAAAATTCAAACGCAAGACGACTGCCCTTTTTATCCCAAGGCAAGCCTTTCTTGATGACCAATTGATCTAACTAAAGTTTTGAAACATTCTCCAAATCATTTTCTGGAAGTTCTTGTATAAACATGGACTCACTCAATGTAAAGTCTGACAAAGGTCAGAGCCTCAGTGGAGATCACTTTAAAAACATTGCATCGGCCCACAAGCCACCTGTGGGTCCCAGCCCTTAGCTGCACGGCTCTGAGATCACCCATCGCCTCTGATGGGCCACAGAGAGGTGAGCCAGGCCGTAAGGGGGGGCTTCCCACAGGCCTCAGCATCTCCTAAATCCCAAAGAATGTTCTCATGGGTCAGACCCTAAAAGCCTTGGGAGCTAACTTCCTGCCTCAGCTTCCATGTCCTTCCTATCTGGAGCCGTTCCCTGTAAGGGAGAAGCCCCCAGGAGCTCAGAAGAAGGTAAGTCCCCCCTAGTCATCCTCTCGCCATCAGTCTGACACCTGCTAGGTCTCCACAGCCTTGCCCAAAGGCCCCTGGTCCTGGGCCAGGGTGAATGGGTTTTGCCCGTGACTCTCCCCTCCAGGTGCCACCCTTGCTGTGCAGTCAGCCCACTTTCCATCATTTCCTCATGCTGCTTGAGGCCCTGGCCGGAGCAGCTGGCCTTGCGGAGGGGAAGGAGCCCTTGTCCGTCTGCGGGAGCCCTCCTGCTTGTGATTGGTAACAGCCGGCACCTTCTGCAACATGCTGGTCCCACGCCTACCTTCCAGCATGCCTCAGCCCTGTGTCTCCCGCGAGCTGAGAGTCACAGAAACTCGAAGTTTTTGTACGGAAGTTGCCAGAAACTAAAACTAATCCCCCCACACCAAAAGTTGCCTGTTGTTGTCTAAGAATATGCCCTGAACACACCTCTGCGCAAACACCATTTACTGTGCACCTACTACGTGCCCAGCGATGGGTTAGGCCCTTGCCCGGAAGACGGCACTGATTTCTCAAAACACTGCAGAGAAGCTCTTGGGAACCCCTTGCTACCAAAGAGATAACTGAGGTTCAGCAAGGTTAGTTCGTTTGCTCAAGGCCACAGGTAATCAGAGGAGGCAGGGCCTCTGGGTCCAACAGAGTCTCCCAAACAAACACAGATGTGCCGTCATCCTACATAACGCCCGCCCCCAGGGCAGCTCCTGAGCTCCGCTGCAGAGGTAAGGCCGCCCACCTCTTCCAGTGGCCCCTGTGCCCTGCTGTGGACTGTCAGCTTCCAGCCCCCAGCAATGTTCTCCTGTGGCAGGATAATTGGGAAACACCTCTTTTCTGATCCTGAGAGAATTAATGAGCTGTGAAAAGAGATTAGATGGGTAGTCATCGCTTGGAGGAAAAAGCCACTTATTCTGCTCAACTTGGTTTTTGCTAATGACATCCTCTTAAACTCCTGTGTCAAATCCCTTCTGCCCAGTGTAGGATTCGTCAGTCTTCTTATTAAAAAGAACACCATTACACAGCTAAAAAAAAAATCATCCAATAAAGTGGATTTGATCTTAACAGAACTTTTTCTCGTTTTAAGTAGATGGCCGTTGGTTTCCCATTCGAATTCACTGCCAGTTTAAGCAAACTTGTCCTTGTTTTCACCAGTCTAAAAACACAGTATCAATATCTAAACTAGAGTGGAGGTGGATTCTGGGTGAGGAAACTGGAGGTGGAGAGCTGGACCAGGGGTCAGGGTTCAGCCTCAGGCCAAGGGTGAGGGTACCATCACCCAGAGGATGTGAGCGATGTGTTTCTCCTGTGCATTCATTCCCTCCCCCAGATCATTCTCACACACTCTTTCATGTTAAATATTCAGAATCTGGGACTTCCTTGGTTGTCCAGTGGTTAAGACTTCACGCTTCCACTGCAGGGGGTATAGGTTCTATCTACCCCTGGTTGGGGAACTAAGATCCTGCAGGCCATATGAACCAAAATAATAATAATAATAATAAATATTCAGAGTCTACACTATCTAAATAATGAGTGTCTCAAAAATAACCTCAAAATGGATTAAAGACCTAAATGTAAGGCCAGACACTATAAAACTCTTAGAGGAAACACAGGCAGAACACTCTATGACATAAATCACAGCAAGATCCTTTTTGACCCACCTCCTAGAGAAATGGAAATAAAAACAAAGATAAACAAATGGGAACCTAATGAAACTTCAAAGCTTTTACACAACAAAGGAAACCATAAACAACACCAAAAGACAACCCTCAGAATGGGAGAAAATACTTGCAAATGAAGCAACTGACAAAGGATTAATCTCCAAAATTTACAAGCAGCTCATGCAGCTCAATATCAAAAAAACAAACAACCCAATCCAAAAATGGGCAGAAGACCTATATAGACATTTCTCCAAAGAAGATATACAGACAGCCAACAAACACATGAAAAGATGCTCAACATCACTAATCATTAGAGAAATGCAAATCAAAACTACAATGAGGTATCACCTCACACAGGGCAGAATGGCCATCATCAAAAAACCTACAAACAATAAATGCTGGAGAGGGTGTGGAGCAAAGCGAAGCCTCTTACACTGTTGGTGGGAATGTAAATTGATACAGCCACTATGGAGAACAGGATGGAGGTTCCTTAAAAAACTAAAAGTAGAACTACCATACGACCCAGCAATCCCACTACTGGTCATATACCCTGAGAAAACCATAATTCAAAAACAGTCATGTACCACAATGTTCATTGCAGCTCTATTTACAATAGCCAGGGCATGGAAGCAACCTAAGTGTCCATTGACAGATGAATGGATAAAGAAGATGTGGCACATATATACAATGGAATATTACTCAGCCATAAAAAGAAACGAAATTGAGTTATTTGTAGTGAGGTGGATGGACCCAGAGACTGTCATACAGAGTGAAGTAAGTCAGAAAGAGAAAAACAAATACCGTGTGCTAACACATATATATGGAATCTAAGGGAAAAAAAAAGGTTCTGAAAAACCTAGGGGTAGGACAGGAATAAAGATGCAGACGTAGAGAATGGACTTGAGGAAACAGGGAGGAGGAAGGGTAAGCTGGGACGAAGTGAGAGAGTGACATTGACATATATATACTACCAAATGTAAAATAGATAGCTAGTGGGAAGCAGCCACATAGCACAGGGAGATCAGCTCGGTGCTTTGTGACCACCTAGAGGGGTGGGATAGGGAGGGTGGGAGGGAGACACAAGAGGGAGGAGATATGGGGATATATGTATATGTATAGCTGATTCACTTTGTTATAAAGCAGAAACTAACACACCATCGTAAAGCAATTATACTCCAATAAAGATGTTAAGGGCTTCCCTGGTGGCGCAGTGGTTGAGAGTCCGCCTGCCGATGCAGGGGACCCGGGTTCGTGCCCCGGTCCGGGAAGATCCCACGTGCCGCGGAGCGGCATGGGCCCGTGAGCCATGGCCACTGAGCCTGTGTGTCCGGAGCCTGTGCTCCGCAACGGGAGAGGCCACAACAGTGAGAGGCACGCGTACCGCAAAAAAAAAAAAAAAAAAAAGATGTTAAAATAATAATAATAATAATGAGTGTCTAAAAGCACCCAGTGCAGCGAGCCCCTGCACTGGTGTCTGCATTCATCACATTAATTAGCAAAAGGATTGATTTTACTGAAGAATGGGGGAGGGGCAGAGGAGGCTGGGGTGTGTCACGGGCACAGGACTTCAGGATTTTCAAGTGAAGGCCAATCTCTCTGCCGAGATTATCGTTAGAGGATTTACAATTGGCTTCCCTTCTGCTCAGTCCACCCGATGGGAACTGAACAGTTCAGATCTACGAAATAGGTTAAGGAAATGTCCCTCACTTAAACCATTCTGAAAGGATAAAACAGCTCTGCAGGGCTTTGATTTAGGATGGGACGCGGTATTTTCAGTTGTGGAGGAAATGCAGCACTGATGTGTGGGAGCATCTTCCTTGTCTGGCTCTGTGGCCCACCCATGTGCCCAGGCATGGCTTAGGCTGGTCCAGCTGCTACGACAAAAATACCACAGACTGGGTGGCTTACACAACAAACATTTATTTCTCACAGTTTGGTCGGCTGGGAAGTCCAAGATCAAAGTTCCGGCAGATTTGGTGTCGATGAGAGCCTGCTTCCTGGTTCATACACGGCTGTCGTCTCACTGTATCTTCTCACAGTGGAAGGGGTGAGGGAGCTCTCCAGGGTCTCTTTTACAAGGGCACAGATGCCATTTGTGAGGGCTCCACCCTCATCACCTAGTCAGCTACAAAGACCCCACTTCCTTGTACCATCGCCTTAGGGGTCAGGATTGCAACATGTGAATCTGGAGGGGACACAACCATTCAGTCCATACGTAAGCACGAGCAGATCAGTGCATGTGACCAAGGCCATAGCAGGTAAATTAGCCTTGGGCAAAAGCACCTGGTAATACTGAGGGTGAGATGGCCTTCATGGTGGTGATGTGGAATACAAAACACGCACAAAGGCCAGGAAGTTCTGGGAACGGCTGGCCGATCGCTTGCAGGGATGTCTCTTTGCTGGGGATCGTACTGCAAAGACTGTCCAGTATCAGAGGGGAAACTCCAAGTCAGGGGGCAACAAATGTCCCCTCAATAGACACACTTGCCACTCAAGTCTGAATCACAATTGGAGGAAGGAGAACTACACACAGGTTTCTAGGAAAATGCAAAAATCTGAACCTTTTCCTCAGAAAACCGACCTTGCCCAGAAGGTCCAGTCTTCGCTTGTGCCAGTCAGAGAAGCAGGGTGAGACGCGTGCCCTGGGCATCCCTTTGGACCCTTAGGTGCAGCTGTAAAGCGTGCTGACTTCTGTACGGCAGATAAATGTCTAGGAAGGAGTTTCAGAAACAGAAATATTCCAGACTTTCTCTCTAAGGAACTATTTACATTTACTCAGAAACTGCTACTAAAATAACCTCGACTCTCTTAGTGAAGGCAAACACCCTAAATCACAGGGGAGGAATTAATGAGAACGTGGGCACATGGTACTTTGAACATCATTCTTCTATCCCGTGGCAACAGTGTAATTGGAGAAATCCAGAGCTGAGGACGTGAGGCTGCTGGTAGTAAGAACGTGGTTGATAAGTACATGCATTAAGGAGCCCTTTGTGTGCACACACCGAATGTCATGGTCACATTCCAAATCGCCTCTTAAATAACCATGCTCACGGATCATATGCTAGTTCTATATTTAGTTTTTTTAAGGAAACTCCATACTGTTCTCCATAGTGGCTTTACCAAGTTACATTCCCACCAACAGTGTAGGAGGGTTCCCTTTTCTCCACACTCTCTCCAGCACTTATTGTCTTCTCACTTTTTTTTTGGCCACCAAGCTGCGTGGCTTGCAGGATCTCAGTTTCCCAACCAGGGATGGAACCTGGGGCCACAGCAGTGAAAGTCTGGAATCCTAACTACTAGGCCACTTGTTGGTAGATTTTTTTTTTTGGCTGCATTGGGTCTTCGTTGCTGTGCAGGCTTTCTCTAGTTGCAGCGAGCAGGGGCTACTCTTCGTTGCAGTGTGCAGGCTTCTCATTGTGGTGGCTTCTCTTGTTGTGGAGCACGGGCTCTAGGCATGCGGGCTTCAATAGTTGTGGCAAGTGGACTCAGTAGTTGTGGCTCATGGGCTCTAGAGCACAGGCTCAGTAGTTGTGGCACAGGGGCTTAGGTGCTCCGTGGCATGTGGGGTCTTCCTGGACCAGGGCTTGAACCCATGTCCCCTGCATTGGCAGGTGGATCCTTAACCACTGTACCACCAGGGAAGTCTGGTAGATTTTTTGATGATGGCCATTCTGACTCCTGTGAGATGATACATCATTGTAGTTTTGATTTGCGTTTCTCTAATAATTAACGATGTTGAGCATCTTTCGATATATACACACTACTGTATATAAAATACATAACTAATAAGGACCTACTGTATAGCACAGGGAACTCTACTCCATACTCTGTAATGAACTACATGGGGAGACAATCTAAAAAAGAGTGGCTACATGTATATGTATAACTGATTCAGTTTGCTGTACACCCAAAACTAACACAACATTGTAAATCAACTATATTCCAATAAAAATTTTTTTTAAATAGTAAAACTAAAAAAATTTGAAAATAAAAAAATTTAACCATGCTCATGGAAGAGACTACAGTCAGCTCTGTGTGATTTGACCCTTCTCAGCTGTGACCATTTTCTCTCCTAACCTGATGAAGCCATCAGCCACGGTTATTGAGGAATTCGCCCACCATCTGTCTGCTCACAGAGGAAAAGTCCAGCTGGATCTGGTCCATGGAGACAGATGGGAAGGAGGGGAGGAGTGTTTGCTGAATCCAGATGCACCTGATGGGTAGAAACCTGGCTGTTTACCTGCCTGTCGTTCCCATCGGAACCGGCCTGGGTGCAGCCCTCACCTTCCTCCTTTCCAGGGTGAGCGCCAGACGAGAACTCTGCCCAGTGGACACACCCCAACCTTCAGGGGTCCCTGTGGCCTTTTCATATATAAGGAGAGAATCCCGTGGGGTAGCTGCTCTTCACAAGCGTCCCAGGATCCCAGTGGGTCCACGGTAGCAGGAGAACCTGGACCCTGGTTCATCCTGACCTTTCCCTCCAGGCTCGGCGGAGATGTGCTCGGCATCCCAACGTCATCTCATCCGTTAAAGGTTAAAAACTACTCATCAGAAAACATGACACCAACTCTGCACACATCCAAAGGATCTCTGATTTCATTGCCCCAATCTTCCCACACATTCCTCGGTCAATGTTCACGGAGCACCTTCTAGGCACCAGAAGCAGGAACAGGCACTGTGGATTCAGCAGCGATGGAGACCGATATGTCTCTGCCCACCCTGGAATTTCCCATCTGGTGGGGATCATGGAGGGAGACAGAGAAAGTCCCAAACGAATGAAAGGATGAGAGTTTGCAAGAAGGGCTGTGGAGGAAATACGCAGGGGCCTGAGGTGGAGAACGGTGGAGCTGGGACGGGCATGTGAGGAGGGATGGGCTGCCGGGTGCGGTGGTGGCACTGAGTGATTCTGAAAGGCCTGCAGTGGAGGATACTGGGAGGAAAGGCCAGGAGGCTGCAGCCCTGGGGGCGGGGCAAGTAGAGCTCAGACCTGCCTGACCGGGAGACAGGGCTGTGAGTGTGGCTTTTATTCCAATGACAGCGGAAAGCAATGCAGAGGGTTTATCAGATAGGCGTCCAGGCACGCTTCTCTTTGAGATGCTGTGGGCTCAGGAGCGCGGCCCTTTTTCCCCCCCGGGGGCTCACAGGTTCTCGGCCACATGGGGACGCTTTGAGCTGCTCAGTCTGGCTGTTCTCAACCTTGGACCTTAAGGTCTAAAAGCCACAGATAATTCTAAATACTTCATCATAAATATTAACAAGTTGTAAACTCAGGAGCCATTCTGAGCAAATTCATTCCAAGTATGACTGCCCATCCCATACATGTCAGACGCTGATCAGATGGTGTGAGGACCCTTATAAGTGCCACAAACCACACCCATGTCCACCTGCTGCATTTCCCACCTGTGCCTGGGCTGCAGCTTCACGAGCCCCCTACACGGACTGTGCTCTGGCTACTTAAGAATGCGGAAAAAGGCTTCCTCCTGTGTGGCCCTGACCTTGAGCTCTTCCCATTCATCTCTCACAGACGGCAGGCTCTCTTCACGGCAACACTTCCAGGCAGCATCCGAAAGAGAAAACTAGTCTCTTTTCAAAGCCTTTCAAGTTTCCACTTTAAAAAAGGAAATTTCATTCCTTAAAGCGCCGCTCGTGTGTATGACCTGTGCATGACACCTTGAAAACTGGCGTTGCTTTGTGTGATGCCAGAGAAATCCAGCTCTCACTCTGCTCCCAACCCCTCTCCCCCGCAGGATCTCCCTCCCCAGTTTCAATCATGAGCCCCCGAGATGTCCACACCCTGCCCTCCCTCCCCACCCACTTTCTGCCACTTAACGCCTCATGGCTCCCTAAATTTTTTTCTCTAAAGGCTACTCCAAGGATGTTAGCCCCCAGGTTACACTTACTTCTCCTTCCTCCTCTGCATACGCAGTAAGGTTGTATTTGAGACAACAACAGCAAAACAAAAACCTTTTCAGGATGAAAGTGTTCAAGGAGACGGTTCTTTACGGGTGGAATTAGGACGTCCCCAGAAGTCTTTTCAGCATCCTTTCGGGACAGACTTAACCTGCAATCGCTTCCTCAGCAAACATTTGATGAGTACCTCCTATGATGTGAGCATCCTGCCAGGAGCTGGGGACACAGAATTGACTAAGACATGGTCCCTGCCCTTAGGGAGCCCACAGCGAATTGGGTAGAGTTGCTCTGATTCATCTCATTGACCAGTCATCTCAATCTGTTTTATAGACACAGAAACGCCCATGTTGTTGGCGACTAGAGGAAAGAACGAGGTAAACTACATGAACACGTTCATGAAAAATTATTGAAAGACCCAAAATGCAGGTGCTGTCTATAAAGTCAGTGACTGGCCATCAAATCAGGATTAATGATTTAGCACATGTAGAATGTGCTATTAAAAGGCATTCCAGGCCAAACCTTCATACCCTCCACACCTACCACTTTCAGATCGTGTTCATCGTCTAGTCTGTGGAGAACTGGTCGACCAGCAGCACTTAACCCTACGTTCCATCAGCCATTTACCATCTGCGATCTGAGCTCACAGTATGCAGAGAACAAGTCTGAGTATTAGGATTTTTCCTGGCTTCCTCCCGGCTAAAACATAGGCACGGATTGGATCCATGCATCACTTTTTCTGATGTAACAATTGTGAACACAGTTTCCAGGATGTTTTTCATGTTCCA
Source organism: Pseudorca crassidens (assembly GCF_039906515.1). Taxonomy (NCBI): domain Eukaryota; kingdom Metazoa; phylum Chordata; class Mammalia; order Artiodactyla; family Delphinidae; genus Pseudorca; species Pseudorca crassidens. Next base: position 104,561,052 of record NC_090304.1, read on the forward strand.
AGTAAAAACAAAGGAATCACAGCCTTTCCTCTACAGACCTGGAAAAACTCTGGCCATCCTGCCCCGCCCTCTCTCGTTCATATCCCTGAAGATAGCCAGAGAGAGGCAGTGTTTCCCAACTGGAAACTCAAGGCCCACAGAGGGAACCAGCCCTCTCACTCACACACCCATCCTTGAGCAAACTCCACGGAGCACCTGTACCGGTAGACGGAGGACACCACGAACCTGGTACAGCCCTCAAGACTGGAGTCTCCACACTGGGCAAAAGAGACACAGCTCTTGTCTTCGAGGAGCTTATATTCCAGTGGGGAGCCAGGCATTCATTTAATAAAGTCACACGTAGTGTAAACTTTTGGTCTGTCTTGTGTATATGGTGCAATGAAAGATAATTCACATGCTAATTTCATACCTGGAAACAATGTTTAATCTAGATATTCTGCGGCCAGCCAAGGGAACACACAAAATTAACCTTCACTATAAAAAGAAGTGGACAGCTTCAGGTGATATTTAAGAGTTAAACTTGGCAGGACCTAGCAAGGAATGAGAGAAGTGGACAGAGTAGGGTGAGAGATGTAAAGACTGACTCCCTCATTTGGGGCTTGAGCCACTGGATGACCGTGATAAGTAGGGCAGTGGGCGCCTGGAGAGAAATGGATCGGGGGAAGACAGTTTTAGAGTTTTGATTGTGTGCTGCTGTTTTAAGATGCTACAGACTTAAGTGTATTTAAATGCTGTTGGGACACATCAACCAAAGAGGAGAAGCAGACAACGCCCAGCAGTGAAGGGATCAGCAACAGACAACCCCAGAGAAAAGGGGAGGGTGGGACGCGCAGCACAGTGGACAATCCCTCTCCGAGAGATGTTCACTCTTCCCGGGCTTTTCCCATCACCTCCTTCTCCCTTCCCTTCGCCCCTTTAAAATCCTATTCATCCTTCATTGTCCAGATGAAGTTAGCACCCCTTTTTCTTCTTCCGCAACCCGACCTCCGTCCTCCTCGTCCCACTGAATGCCCAGGGGCTCTGTGGCACTCATCACTTACACCAAATGATGACCCATGTCCTCTGGATGTGCCGAACACCTACCGGCTAGCCTGTCCATCAAGGTAGCATTTCCTTTCTTTCATTGACTCCCTCAACACCAACCTCTGACCTAACATGAAAGATAAAGGGGATTTTTACTGCCAAAATGAACCCTTACAGGAGTCAAGGTAAGGAGAAAACCTCATAACTTCCCTATGCACATCAGGACTCCAGCCCTTAAGTGATGCTCAGAGACAGACGGATGTCCTGCTAACAAGGTCCTCATTTCTCAGGAGGATGGTAGGGCTGAGCTACTGGCAATGAAGAAGAAGTGCAAAACAAGAGAGCGGGATGGTGGACCTCGGAGAGCCTGGGGTGTTGACAGCATCCCTGGTTCCTGTCTGTGTTCTCCGGCCTCATCAAACGTGGCAAACTGAGATAGGAGCTAATCTCAGAAGCCATTAGAAGGTGCTAAGAATTGACGAGGTGAGAACACCATGGCGTGGGCATGTCCACCCCGCACAGGCATTAATCAGTTGCTCAGTGAAAATAGCAGGGAAGGAGCTTGGCAGGAGAGAGAGCGGTAACTAGCCCCAGGCAGCAAAGAGCCCTGCCCAGGCAATGTCCACTGCAGGCACTTCTCACCTTCAGATGACTGCTTTGTCACATCTGTCTTCGGAATTCTAGGGGCAGGTTAGGAAATTGAGTTAATTAAGAAAGTGAATCTATGTAAAGTACTTAGAATAGGGCCTGAAACACAGTAAGCATCAGTGTTAAATATAATAATGAAATAGCAACAGTAAAAACTACTAGTATCCTTGACAAGCAAGAGCTAAAGTCAGAGAAACCTGGATTTGAATAAGGCATCTTCTAGTTTCCCAGAGTTATCTACTATTAATAATAAGACATATAGACTCAGATTTTTTTTTTCTTCATTTGAAAAATGAAGTTATTCCGGCCTATGGTGCAGGACTGCGGTGGGGACAACAGAAGAAACTACTGTAAAGTCTAGCCGAGCCCTTCAGGATTTCCCAAGGGAGGACGGGTGGGCTCTCCAAGGCAAAGATGGTCTTGACAAACGCACACCCTTCGCACCAGGAATCTCCCCTATAAGTCACTGCGATGGTGAATTTATGAGTCAATTTGGTTGGGCCAAGGTGCCCAGATATTGGGTCAAACATTATTCCAGAGGTTTCTGTGAGGGTGTTTGTGATGAAATTAACATTTACACCAGTGGACTCTGAGTAAGGCCGATTGCCCCTTATAATGTGAGTGGGCCTCTCCAATCAGCTGAAGGCCTGAACAGGAGACTGACGACCCCCAGGCAAGAAGGAATTCTGCAGCAAACCTGAACTGGAACATCGGCTCCTTGCTGGGGCTCCAGCCTGCTAACCTACTCTGCAGATTTTGAACTTGCCAGCCACATAATCTCATGAGCCACTTCCTTAAAATAAACCTAAATACTCATCGTATTGATTCTGTTTCTCTAGAGAACTCTTCTAAAACAGACACAAAACTCCCTCTGGTTTTCAGAATGATGCAGATTGAGATCCCCTACCTCCCCAACGTTGCAGGACCAGCTAGAATGTCTGTCCTGATGGCTAAGGAGAAGAAAAGGAAAGGACTGCGCCTCTAGTATCAGTGCTGTTTGTCTGCCTGATTCAGCTGAGCCCACACTGATGATCACAATGGCAAACCTTTCATTACTAGGACTCCAGGAAGGGAAGACCTGGAGAGAACTTATTTAGTCTTTGCAAAAGTATATGGTGCCCGTTATTGACCAGAGACTGTGCTAGAGATGGGATAACAACAACAACAATAATAATGAGTTTAATTGAATCTGAAACACAATCCATTGTAAGGCACACCATATTTTATGTTCCCAGAAGACAGAAAAAAAAACACCTTCAGATTTCAGAGATGTCAAAATGGGGAAAAAATGCATCTCAGAATGAATAAAATAGGATAATAATGATAATAATAAGATGTCTAGGACTTGCCATGCACAGGTACTGTTCTGAGCACTTTACGTGTATTAATTCTTTTCATACAGCAAACTTATGAGATAGAATCCATTATTGTCCCATTTTATGGATGAGGACACTGAGACTCAGCCAGGCTAAGTGCCCTGCCCAGGTTCACTCAGCTCCTAAGCAGCAGAGCCAGGATTTGAACCCAGGCAGACTGGCTCCAGAGTCCATGCTCTCAACAGCTCTATAAGCACCGCAGTTAGGAGACAGCTCATTCCGAATCTGTCCCATTGTCCAAGGACCTGCTGAGTGGCCCACGGCCCATTCTAGAAAGTCCAGGGGCTGTCAATCGGCTTGACTGTAAGCGACCACTCTAAATGTACCACTAGCTTTTTCGAGAAGTTCAAATAAAATATATCTACAGCAGTTCATGACTCTGTCATGAAGTCACTTTGTCAGATGGCAAATTTGGGGAGAGGACAGAACTCAAGGAGCCACGTGTGGTCATCTGGATTTACTGAGAGGACATCACATTACTTCATCTTATCATGGCCCTCACCCATGAATTCACTAAGTAAGTAATTATCACACCAACCAGGTGCAGGACAGCTGCTAAGGACCAAAGATCCAGATGAAATGGAGGAGAATGCCCATTCCCCACGGCCTCCCTGAAGTTGAGGATGCAAAACGAAAGACCTAACTCAGGAGAAGACGGAAGCAGAATACAAGGAAGGGCCCTGCAGGGTAATTTCTGAGATGGTTTACTCTTCTCTGATAGTTTTCTCCTGGGTATTCATGGCATCCTGGGGGCATCTCACCTCAGCAGAGAGATGACGCTGCCACTCCGGTTCCCATGGAAACCGAACTGGGACAGAAGGAACAGAAGGCTCTTCAAGGTCATCAGAGCACAGGAGAGAGGAGACAAGGACAGCAAGGAAAGGGAGCTCTTCCTCCCACTCATCACTGAAACAGGTGGCTCCATCAGCAACACGACCTTGGGGCCCCAGGCGGGGAGTTCTGGGGGAGGAGCCTGTGCGCCTCCCCCTCGCCCGCCCCCGCCCCCCGCCGGAAGTGCAGGGGCGGCCCAGGACCAGGCTGGGGGTGCGGGCTGCTCCTCCGGCCTCCCGGCCCAGCCCTGAGTCTGGTTTCCAGGAGACGTGCCCTGCGAGTTTTGGAGATGAATGACTGTCCCCATGTGCCCTCCCCCCTCCTCAGAGCCGCTAGGCTTCCAGCGCCATCTTCGTTATCAGCTTCCGGAAGATGTCCTGGAGTCCAGGACTGCCTCTCTGAGGATCCTCTGATCAGAAAGCCGAGTGTGGGAGGGGCCAGCTCAGGGCCAGGGCCAGAGAGATGCTGCACCGGCTTCGTCTGGCTCTCTCGTTCTCGTCACCGCGCTTCCCCGCGTGTGTGGCTATCTGCTGCAGACTCTCTCCTTTCAGCCCTTCCTTGTTTAACACCCCGGCCGTGAACTTCTCCTTCCTTCCAAAAGCCTCAAGAAAAGACCTTTCTGCCTCCCAGCCGCCCAGGCTTCAGAGCAGGGCTGGCCGTTCCCTTGGAACTGTTTATCAGGCCTGTACATCCCCAGCTCTGTCCGGGCCCAGAGCTGGGGGGTGGGGGGACAGGTCACCAAACCTGAGGACCCTGCCGCCAAGGCCCGTGAGGCTGGGAGTCCAGGTATCGGACTCAGAGACTGAACGACTTAATGGGGACAGGGTCTTCTGGCAGTGACTGGCAAAGACAAGTCCACGAGGTCACTTCTGGTTTTCATTAGGCTCCAGATTGTGCCAGGCACCTGCAGCATCACCATGGGGCTCTGGGTCTCCCAGCAGCCCAGGCCCTGCCTCCGGACCCCATTGCCTGAAGCCTGAGCATCTCTGAGCTCCCTGGGGAGATCCTGTCTGCTGAAATTGGCTTCTCCTCATTTGTCATTAGGGCCAGTACTTAAGAGGTTAAAAAAAGTGCAGGATACAAACAGAAGTGGTGGTGGTAGCACTGGGGTAGTAACGATTATTAATATTGTTACGGTTGGTTTATTCCTTCTACAGTTTTCCTTGGATCACCGGGGGAGACGTCTATCCACCCAGAGTGATACTGCAGGGCTGGGCTATACTCACGCCTCTAGGCGATGCTTTTACAAACTCAAAAGCTTGGACTGGGTTTGGGGGAAGGGCGCGGGGTAGTGGGGCCCACAGCACAGTCAGCTACTAGCCTACTAGCCCTGTGACTTTAGGGATGGCAACAGCCCTCTGTTTCCACAAGTGTAACATGTGGGCTATAATGATTCTCTAAGGCCGCTTCCAGCTGTAGAATCTTATGATTCTCCGGAAAGAAATTATATTAATGATTAACATTCACTTCATCAGGGCCCAGGCTTAGGGCTGAAAGCTGCCTGCCCGAAGCTGAACTCCCTGCACCATCTACCTGGAGACCACGTGCCAGCTGTCCAAATGGAGAGCTGTGGACCGAGCCTCTGGGAGCTGGAAGGGGCGGGGGGGGGGGGGGGAGTTCTGGTGGAGGAGGAGGGGAAGGTGGGGAAGGAGATGAGGAAGGAGGAGGGGGGAGGGGGGAGGGGGAAGAGGAGATGGAGGAGACGCAATGACAAGTTTTGTGCCCATTTCACAGATGGGGAAAGTGAGGCTTAGACAAGTGATAGGTGGGGCCCAGAGTCCCAGCTGGGAGGGTGGAGACATGATTTTGATGCCAACGGTCTGGCTTCAGAGTCCACACTAAGAGGGCCTGGCCCCGCGGAGTCCCAGCGGAAACAGATGGCACCTTCCAACACGACGACTGAGGGATCTGAGTGACAGGGGAGCCCAGGGACGGCACAGCCTCTGGAGCTGGGGTCAGGGCGAGGGCAAGGTTACCTGCCCCGGCAGGGCCGGAGCCCAGGCCTGTGTGCGGGACGCAGCCAGCCAACCCGAGCTGGCGGAGGACTCCCCGCTCCCGCCGCCGCGCGCCTCTCTGGGCCGGGCGGGAGCGCCCTCCGCTGGGGACCGTACCCGGAAGCGGCCATTCTCGGGGTCGTCGCCGCACTGCTCCCCGCTGCCAGGACAAGGCCCTGAGGAAAGGACTCCCGGCGAGGCCTTCGTGCCTGACGCCGCGGCTAAAACTACGCCCGAAAGCCGGCGGGGCCCGGAGAGGAGCGAGGAGGTGGGCCCCGCGCGTGAGGCCGGGACACGGCCCGGCCCCTCCGCCCTCCGCCCTCCCGCCGCCCGCGCCGCCCTCTCCGCGCCTCCGGACCACGGCCCCCGGGCCTCCCGCGCCCCGGCCCGTGTCCTCCCCTCGGGGCGCGCGGCCCGTCCTTCCCGGGAAGAGCCTGGTGCGGAGCCGGCACCCCCGCGGTCCCCCGGGCGAGGCGGCTCTGCCCGCGGGCGCTGAGCAAAGAGCCAGCCGACGGCGCCGGACAGTAGCGGCGGGGGGATAAGCGCTCTGGCCAGAGGCTGAGAGCAGCGGGGTCAGGCCCTGGGCTAAAGAGGACGGGCAGCGCCTCGTCTCCCCCGGCCCCAGCCCCCAGCCCGAGTCGGACGAATCTGTCTTCTCAGCCGATTTGGTGAAGACCATGCTGAGTGCCTGCGTGGACCGGCTCCCAACATCCTTCCTGCGATCTGAGCAAGTTCTTTCCCAATGTGATCAAGGAACAACCAGACTCAGAGAGAGTTGCCCAGTGAGCCCAGTGAGTGCCCAGACTGGCCCACGTGATCGGAAGGACAGAAGAGCTGAGTTAGGGCAGCGCCTCCCTCTGTGCATTCCAGCCTCTGGGAACCAGGTTCGCAGGAGTTCATGCCCATCGTCCGGCCTTCCTCCTGGCGTTTTGTCCCGCGTCAGCTGCAGGACAGTGACACGCTCTCCTCAGGGACCACCTCCACCTCTAGACCCAACATAGGGGATTTGCTTTCCTGTCCTGAACTGTCTGGCTCTCTAAGAGTTCCTGCTACAACCCATCTTAATTTAGGAGGAAGATGGGTCAGAATACCTGGGTGGCTTTCCAGAAACGTGATGCCTCCATGCAAGGAAAATACAGCCGCTTCTTTTGAAGAACTGGGTGCTCCTACCTCCAGATGGCTGCATGGCTGGTGTTTCCAACTCATACGTGGCTTAAAAATCAGTTTTCATGTCAAAACAAGCTTTATTCTCTTTCCATCTCCTGTTGGAAAAGCGAGGTAACTAAGAGCAGTAGGGGTCCCATCTGTGCTCGTGGGGGTTCAGACGGCACACGGCTCAGAGGCAGGGGGCTGCCCAAGTCGAGTTTCAAGGGTGACGCTTCCACTGGTCGCTGGAATTTATCACCGCCCTCTTCCCTCCCGGTTCTGGACCTGCCTAGAGGGTCCTCAGTAAGGTGCCCTGGGCAGCCACTCTCGAACCTCTGGGGGCTAAATATGAGATGAAACCCACTTGCCACCCCTGGGCTGTTATCACAATGAACCTCAGGGGCTCCTGGATGGGAACCCACTCCTTGGAGGACTCAAGGGCTAAGTTTTGGTCAAGTCCCTGAGCTGGTGTTGGAGGGGAGAGGTGACCAGCCTCTCCTCTGTCCCCGCTCCCAGGGCAGGGAGAACAGGCGGCTTCGGGCCCCCTTCACTGACGTGGAATTAGCACACCCGTCTCGGGCAGAAGTGACCTTGGGGGCCCTGGCCCCGGACAGCAGGCCTCCTCAGGGGCACTGGCTGTGGCAGAAGGGCCTTTGGCCTGCACGGTTGTGGCACCAGCAGCAGCAGAAGGTTCACCCACTATGAGTCAAAGCAAGAGAGGAGGGACGCGGGGGCAAAGAATCACCTCCAGTGAGGCCCCCGGATCACATCTTGGGGACTCATAAAACTCCTGGGAGGGATGGAAGGAATGGGGCTCGGGAGTGTAAGGGGGCGGAGCCAGGAGAGCGGAGTGGGGTGGACAGCGGAAGGATCGCTGCGGGGGAGAGCAGGGGTCGAGAGGAGTGAGGGTGACAAGAAGCAAGAGCTTTCTCTCATCCACTTTGGCCCCAGGAGGTGGTGTTCTCTGCAATGGGACTTAGTCTTGAGACGATGAAACCTCAGTATCTGCAGTTCTCTCTCCTGATTGGCTTCTTAGGAAAGTCCATCATCTTCTCCGTTTTCTGTGCCTTCATACTATGCCTTTCCTCTCCTTCCTCTGGCCAATTTCCATGGGTTTTCCAAGACAGAATAGAAAGTATTTCAAGGACGACTTTGCTAACCACTTGCCAACTGGGGTGAATGCCTCCCTCAGGGCTACCATGCCTTCTCAATTCCAAAAGGCCATTCACATTGTAGTCTAAGTAAGTGGATCGCTGGCGTGTGCAGTTATCAATTTCTTGAGTCTCAGCTCCAACTGCACCCTTCACTGCCTTACTCTGTGATAACGAAACGGGGCCCTGTAAATATTTCTTCTTCGCCAGCCGGCATGATGTTAAGCTTGCACAGGGCACTGGTGGGACATCGCAGAAGGAAGGGGCCCCTCTCCCGGGTCTGTGCTTCCTTCCTGCTCACCCAGGGCTGCCAGAGGTGTGGGAGCTGAATACGCCGTGGTGCTCACCTTCCAGCAAGTGTTGCCAGTCCCCTCCTGGGTCCCCGGCCTGCTGATTCCCCAGGAGGGCTGGCCAGCCTTGGCCCGTGATCCCCAGCCTGCCCTCCTTGGTCTCCTGCTAACCCAGTGGGGAGCTCACAGCTTGCCAGTCCCCACCTGCGTTTCCTCGCTCTCCAACCACGGTCTGCCGCCTGTGGACCAGCTGTGGCCCAGAGCATCCCAGTCAGCTTCTCACCTTCCAGCCGTCTTCAGCCTCACCCGCTCCAAAGAAAGCTGGAATTCTAGGCTCGGGGTGGCGAGGAGGTCCCCTTGCAATCATCTGCCTTACTCAGCCTTGGGATGGTTTTCAGAGCTGCTTCATTCCTTCTTCGTAGCTAATCTCCTGTAAAGAGTTACTAGTATTTTATATCAAACTTTCCTGTACAAATTACATGTGGGGATGTAACCCACGCTGATACACCTGGAGTAGTTGTGCTCCAAAAATAGGGATGGGAGGAGGGGGTGCCGTTTACCTCGACTGTCACGTGATGAGACCCGCGCCCCTGCCCAGAAGTTGCGTGAACAGGAGCCCTGCGTCTCTCCCAGGCCTTCCGAGGCCCTGCCACGGCCCCGCTGCCACGGCAGTTCTCACAGATCAGCTGGCCGGCCGCTGTCTGTGTCCCCACAGACTGTGGGCACCTCTGCGTCTCACCGTGCGGGCCCCGGACCTGCAGCAGCAGTACCCCCTGGGAACTGGTTGGAAATGCACATTCTCGGGCTCCATTTCCGATGTGCTGAATCAGAAACCCTGCGTTCTGTGCTGTCACGAGCCCTTCAGGTGAATCTGATGTTAGCAAAGGTTTGAGAACCACTGGTATGGAGGAACTTAACTTCTTAGGCCTCACCTGCAAAAGGTAATGATTATGTCTTGCTCGCATAATGGTTGTGAGGATTTGATAAGATGGCACAAAGTGAGAGCACAGTAATGGTGGCAAGAGTACAGACATAGAGGTAGAGATACATAGACAGAGACATGGTATAAGGCGTCCAACCTTCTTCACTGCCTGCTCGGCACCCCTCCTCTCCTTCCTAGAATTTGGAGGTCCTATGAAAGTGGTCTCCTGCACACTGTTCCCCAGTTGACTAGGGGTGCAGTGACAGAGGTCAACAGGCAACGGCCGGGTGAGCAGGGACAAGGTCACTGCCCAGCCAGGAGCTGGGAAGTCAGCCCACGGCGGGGCCGGGTTTCCATGTGCAGGTGGTTCTCACGTGTGCCGGGGAAATCGGGGGTCTCTCCAGAAAGCTGATTTTCGCACTGCTCCATGTCTCTTCCTCAGCTTACAACAGGCCTCTCTCAGGGTCCATGAAGGCGCATGAAGACCAGGCAGGGGGTGTCCACTCAGCCTCGGGAAATTGACCGCACTATGTTCACCCTGCAGAGCGGTTCCCGCCCACGCGGGCCGTCCTCAGAAGCTGCCACCCATCCCTGGCTTCACCGTGACCTCATCTCCTCCTAATTACCAGGCCCGACCAAGAGATGCAAGTCAGACCCCAGGTAAGACGAGGGACGGATGGGAGGATAGCAGGTAAAAGGGCAGCTTTCTCTGGGAACGGAGCTGGCCGTCGTGTGGATCCTAAGTTTGGACCAGCTTGAATGTACTTTATAGTTACCCCGTGAAGTGCTGGCTCCTATCTGGAAGGGAGACACATCTGATTCTGCGTGAAGCACTACCCACTAAAGAGATTATCACAGGCGGAATACTAATTTTTATCCCCCATACATGTTTCCAACCTTCAGACGTACAACTCCTTTTTCTACCTCCAAATTCTTGGAAAGATGCTTATATTTGGGAGCTCGCTATTCCCCGTCTTGAGGGGATTTCTCACGACTGTGTTTCTATTACAGAGAAAGGAAAGCTGATGGGATGAATGCTCACTGGATAGAAATCCTGGGGCTCTTAATTAAACCGGATGAGACATCTTACCCTGAGAAACACTCTCATTTGCTTCTTAAAAATTCATTTACATTCTCTGAGAGATGTAATTTGCATTTCCCTGTCTCATTCCTGAATCAAAAGTTATAATGTTGCAGAGAATGGATTTTGCCTAAATATGTTTTCTCTCTAGTATCCTGAAGAGTCTGTGATGGCAAGGAGTGCGGGCCTCTGTCCACGAGGGGCTCTGCTTCCATCGCTTCTCCAGCAACCTGGGAGCCACAGGTGTCAGGGAGAGAACCTCTGCGCTCCACCCAGGATTCCCGACCTCCCCTGACACCCTTCCGAAGCGAGGCAAGAGAAGTTCTACTTAGCTACGTTCCACTAGGGAGCCGTTACTGTGGCTTAACGATTGTAGCCCTGTGTGGTACATCTCTTATTAAACTTTGTGCTCCCAGGCAAGAAGCACACCTTTCTAAGGCTGTCCCCTCGGACAGACTTTGGCGACCGTCCCCGCTCTCAGATCGCTGCCGGGCACAGGCCGGCCAAGCTCACCAGTTGGGCGCGTGAATTGAGGGCGACTTTCTAGACTTGGACACTGTTGATGGGCGAGGGGTCTGGCTTCCTTCCCTTCATCCTCTGCTCAGGAGTGTTCAGCACTTCCATTTTTATAAGAGAACCACGAATGCAAGGTATTAGCATAGTCTGAGCTATTGGTAATATGGTACTTTTCTCATTTTTGCCTATTACAGCTTGGATGTAGCACTCCTCTTGTTAGATCTGCAAAGTGAGAATGAGTGAGCAGCAGGCCTCTGACTCAGGCCCGATGCCATCCTGGGCTTGACCTTGAATGCTGGGTTTTAGGACGTGAATGGGAGAATAGACATGGGTGAGGTTAGGTGAGTACGTGCCAGAAAGTAACACGCGCTCGTGCCATTCCGAGGGGTCGGGACTGTCCTGCAGCGTACTGCTTCTCAGAATGCGACCCAGAGACCACCCGTACAGAGCAGCCTGCCGTGTTTGCTAACAGTGTTATTCTTGAGCCCCGTTCCCAGGTCTACTGACTCTGAATCTTTGTGGTGGATCCAGGACCCCACGTAGTCATGAGATGCCTGGGTAATTCCCAAGCACACTTTACTTTGAAAACAATGGCCCCCTTGATCGAGAGGTTCATTCAAGAACCTGAGCCAGGGGATGACGTAATCAGAGTGATCACTTTGGTTGCTCTTTGTGGGACGTATTTTAAAAACTGGAGGCCAGACAAGTGATTATCGTGATTCTCCAGGTGAGGAATGATGAAGGTCTGAACTGAGCACCAGCGGTGGGGCTGCAGCTACACGAGGAGGTCAGCTCTGGAGTCTCCCACTTCAGTGATTGAGTCAATAAAGGATAATTAGGGGGTTTCGAAGGAAATGTAATTTGTGGAGGAAAATTCTTAGTTGCTTTTGATATGCTGAGTTTGAGGAGCCTGGGGTTACCCCGAGGGGAGCAGTCCCGGGGGAGGTTGGACGGAAGTTCAGACTCAGGAGGAAATTCTGAACAGAAGATACAGAGAGATGGGGAAGGAAACCCTTGGCGGGGATGTGATTTGTCAGGAAGAATGCGAGCGCAAAGAAAAAGCCTGAGGACAAAATGTTTAGGACTGGGGCTTCCCTGGTGGTCCAGTGGTAAAGAATCTGCCTTCCAATGAGGGGACACGGGTTCGATTCCTGGTTGGGGAACTAAGATCCCACATGCTGCGGGGCAACCATGCCCGTGTGCTACAACAAAAGAACCCACAACGAAGATCTGGCATGTCGCAACTAAGACCTGACACAGCAAAAAATAAATAAATAAAATTTTAAAATATTTTTAAAAATTAAAAAAAAAAATGTTTGGGACTGTCAGCATCAAATGGCGAGGCAGAAGAAAAGTTGCCTGATGAATGGGGCTTAGAATTAGGGAAAGTAACTTTTTTAATGTCCATTTTATTATTCTTTAATTTGAATACAAAGTGTTTTAATAAACAAGAATGTAACCACTGCTAAATTATCCATATAAATTATCCATCAAGGCAAAAATGTTACCCTAATTAAAAGAACATAGACATGATAGTCCATGAAGCCAGTGGGACGAAGTTAAAAATAAGAGTTTAATGTCCATTTTAGATCAAATTAAATTTTAACAAGATGGAATGTTTGCATAGGTAGTGATTAGTAAATACAATTATATTTAAATAGTTATCCCAGGCTATTTAAGAAATTTAATGAGATGAATGCAAGCACCAGAGTTAAATGTTGCAGGTGGGGCAGGAGGAGAGAATTGAGTTGAGTGGGAGAACAGCCATATCACCAGTGAGAGTTCAGGTGATGCGGACATAAGTGAACCCTCTTCATTAAGGCTGCACACAAAGTAAAAATGCTTTCAGTAAAATTGCCTTCAGTAAGAAATGCCACCAGCCAGTTCTTTCAGGCATGAGTGTAAGAAAAATCAAAGAGATATTTTGGAAGGACAAAGTGGAAACTGCTTTCCTACACCTCACATGTGAGTGGAGGCAGGAAGGCTATTGGTTTAAACAAGCGTCTCTTGGCTGGGAGCAAAATGGATTTTCCCCTTTCCTTCTTTATGTGTATGTTGTTGCTGATAATTCACAAAGTACTTTCCTATTTACACCTCAATTCCCCCAAGTAAATGCTTAACCATGATTACAGAAAAATAAGAACTTACACCGAGAGTGTTACCATGCCCCAGAATTGGTTTTCAGTGCATTCTTGATCTCAACTCATTCGTTCTGCACAAGCATGTTATAAACTAGGTACACTCATCCTTATTTTATAGAAAAGTAAGCAGAGGGCTGGGGAGACTTAACCAGGGTCACCCAACTAAGGCATCCACATAAAAATTCACACCCAGGCAGTCTATCTCCTGCGCCTGTTCCTTTGTCCATCATTTTATTCCACTTTTAGTTCATAGGTCCTAGTGACTATTAATAATAGAAGCTGCTTAGATTACCCAGTTACTTTTGATTTTCTCAGAGGACGCCCAGGGTAGTCAGTAACTAGGAACTGCCGTGAGAGTTTATGATAAATAATCAGCGAGGCAGAATAACTCATAAATGTTCTCCTTGCTGTTAGGCTCTATAATATATGTACATTTCATTACATGACCCTATGCATATTTATTACGTTAGATGGTTTTCACCTCTCTGGTTTTAGCTAGATTATAAATTCTCTGCGGCAAAGTAGTACATATTCCTAATATTCAGAGCCTGGCACAGGAAAGCAGTGAAAATCCACTGATGCATCTTTAATGAATAAGTCAGGTAATGAAGGGGAGCTTGGAAGAGCTGCTTTTAGTCACACAAATATTTTTCAGTTATTTTCCAAATAGCCTGAGTTGGTAAATCTAAAATGTGTTTCAGGGCTTGGTATTTATTTCTCTTTTAGAAGATATTTTAAATACATTTTTATAATTTCAAGAGAAATGTATCCATATAGACATGATTCATTTTGAAAGGACCCTATGGAATGCATGGTATTAAGAACTTTTTTTTTTTTTTAAAGAAAAGAATGAAATTTCTTACTTGAGCCAATCTCTGAACCAAAGGGCTGTAGCTGAAGGTTGATTGTGGTTCAGAGTTACCCCAAACTCTTGAACCACCATACTGAATGCTCCTCTCTCTCTCTCTTTCCATTAAGTATATTCTCAAATACAACCCTTGCCTACTGGAAATGTCTGATACGAAATGTTAAAGAATAAATGCTGGTGGCCAGAGGCCCTGTGCTGAAAGTCCCAAGAGGACTTCTGCTTTCAGTAATGGAGATTCAGTAATTTAGAACAAACCTCTGACTGAGGACAAATATAAGAAGTAGATAAAAATCTTTTAAAAAACTGCTCTCAAAGGCACTTTTAGCTCTTGATAGTAAGCTAACAAGATCATGATGAATTATTGGGAGAAGATCTAGGAGAGAGAGCAGAAGCCCAGAGAGGTAAGCCCAGTAGTTGGGACCACTTCCCCTTTCGGAGTATGGGTTGGTTCTAGAGGAGTTGGCTGAAGGGCACATTGCATATTGCATGTGGCACATTGCAGGGCTCAATGCACCTGAGTTGGAGTGTGGAGCTCACCAACATAAGGATGAGCCAATATATAGGGGAGTGGCCTGATGAACCCAGTTCCTTTTGGGTTGAGAAAGTCTGCACCCTAGGAGCAAACTGAACAGAACCAGATTGTTCTCAAGGAGACTGCAATTCAGCTTCAAGCTCTCTCCACGTCTGGTACTGGATTAGGTAGCTCCAAGGGTTGGCATCTGCAGATGTATAGCAGAAGCAAGCATAAATCATTTCTGGAGGAAGGTGATATTATTCTAGTCCTGCAATTATTTTAGCGAACAATTTTTCGAAAAGAATGTTCGGCACACAACAAGAAATAACTAGTGCACAAGAAGAAAAGAAAACAAGCTAAGAGGAAAAATAGACAATAGAAACAGACTTACAGGGACTACAGAAATAGCACTTATCAGACATAGACTTTAAAATATCTATGCATATGTGCTCAAGATGACAAAAGACAATATCGAGAATTTTGGCAGAGAAGTAGAACTATTAAAGGAGAAAAGGATATTCCAGAACTGAGAAATTTTTAATGTCGATTTTTAAAACTCGGTGATGTATTAAATAATAGATTACTCTGAAAAGCTAAAAATCTGAATTATGAACTGGTGAAAAGAAAATATCTAGCATAAAGCATGGAGAGACAAAACAATGGAAAATAGGAGAGTAGGGGACAGAGAAAATACAGTGAAACAGTCTAACATACACATGTGTGGAATCCCAGGAAAGGAGAGCGAAAACAAGGCAGAAATGATATTTAGAGATATAATGGCTGAGAACTTTGCAAAAATGCTGAAAAATATTAAGCCATAGATTTAAAAAGTTCTATACCCCTAAGCAAATTACATTAAAAAATATATTACATGTATTTGTATAAATACACACACACACACACACACACACATCATCATCATCTCCATATCTAAGCACACTATTGTAAAAATACTAAAAAAAAAAGATAAAGAGAAGATCTTTTTCTTTTTCTTTTGAGAAGATCTTAAATGCAGACTGAGGGGTGAAAAAACAATACCTTCAAAGGAGTAACAATTAGACTTACAGCTGACTTCTTCATAAAAATAATGGAAACCAGCAGACAATGGAAAGAAAATAATAGCCTATATCCATGAAAATGTCCTTCAAGAATGAAGGTGAAATAGAAACATTTTCAAATAAAAAAAACTAAGAAGTAATTAACATCAGACCCACACTAAAGGAAATAGTAAATGTTATTCAGGCAGAAAGAAATGATCCCACATAGAAGTTCAAAGATACAGTAAGGTATGAGCAATGGAAATGATATAAATATGAGTGAATCTAAATGAATATACCAACATTTGATTTATAAAAAATATGGCATTGGTGAGCTTTGGGAAAAGGAAATATTTTTCAATAATTGGTGTTAGACAGTTATATCCCTATAGAAAAAAATAAATACTAAGCTGACCCCATCTCACATTATATGGAAAAATCAGTTCTAGCTAGATTTGAGTCACAGGATAAAAGGTAAAACAATAAAATTTCTAAATTTGTGACCTCACGGTAGGGAATGACTTTTTAATAGGACATAAAATTCACTGACCCTAAATGCAAAAATTGATATATCTGACTAGATGAAAATTAAGACTTTGTTCTTTAAAAATTAGGTGGTCAATACCAGAAGACGGGGACTTCCCTGGCATCCAGTGGTTAAGACTTTGAGGTTCCATTGCAGGGGGTGTGGGTTCAATCCCTGGTTGGCGAACTAAGATCCCACATGCCTCGTGGTGCAGCCAAAAATTTTATTTTAATAAAAAAAAAAATACCAGAGACACACCTACAAGAATAGAAGAAGTTTGCTCTGGGCAGTAGAAATTGGAAAGTGAGTGGGAGCTGATGTTTTCTTATAAGGTTTGTGATCCTGTTTGACTTTCAAGACTAATTATGTGAATGATTTTCATTACAGTAAGTCCCCTACACACAAACCTTCAAATTGCAAACTTCCAAAGATGCAAACGTGCGTTCGTGTGTCTAATCACTTAAGTTAGTTCAAGTATCTGGCCTACATTGTCACATGTGTGCATCATCTGAAAGTGGTTGTGCTTTTGTGTACTTTGCTATACAGTACTGTATAGAGTACAGTATCTTTATTTCAAGCCCAGGGTGTCCTGAAGCAAGCAGCAGTGATATAGCTGGTACTGTTAAGAAGCACCAGGAATTGGAGGCCCAGAGGAAGGGCGAAGAGAGACAAGAGGAAGAAGTAACTAAAGAACCGAAGAGATTCACGATATGGGAAATGGCAAGGGGGTTTTCTTTATTTGAGGAGGCACTGCTAGTTCTTGAGGCACAGGACCCGAACGGTACATGAAGGTTGCAGCAGCCGTTCAGAATGCAGTCCAGTGCTACCGTGTCATCTATGATGAGAAAAAAGAACTACTTTTCCCCCAGACATCACTGGATCATTTTTTCAAGAGGGTAGATAGAATTGAATCCAGCAAGGAACCAGAACCTGTGCCATCAGTGTCAGGCGTGAGTGAAACTGCAGCTTGTCCTCCGTCTCCTATTGCTGACGATCCTTCAGCTCTACTGTCTCCCACCTCCTCTCCCTCCTCCAGTCAGTAACTCTTCTTGCCTGTTCACTCGATGCCAGACCCTGGATGTCAGCTGTTGGACTGTACTACTGTACTTTTCAAGGTATGTACTGTAAGATTAAAAACGTTTTCTTTATGTTTTTGTGTTTGCTTTTTATGTGTTATTTGTGTGAAAAGTATTATAAACCTATTACAGTATAGTACTGTATAGCCTATTGTGTTAGTTGGGTACCTAGGCTAACTTTGTTGGACTTACAAACAAATTGGACTTACGAATGTGCTCTCGGAACGGAACTTGTTTGTATGTAGGGGACTTACTGTGCAGAAAAGTTGTTACAGATGACAGCTAATTATGATAATGGTTATAAATTTATATGCCAGCCTGAAAACATTCCACTCTTTGGAGCTATTGGACTAAGGCTCACGTTCTGCTAGACGCACAACCACCTCTTACTTATTTGGTACATCACGCTCTTCAGAGCACTTTCTCAGATAATGAGGGGCTTCATCAGTCCCTCACTGCTTCTGAGGTTGTCCTGATGGCGATCACTCTCCCCATTTTACAGACAAGGCAATGGTGGCTTCAAGAGATGGAGTAACTTAGCAAAGTCCCATGGCTTGTCCCCTCAAATTTGGTGTGAAATCAGGTGGGGATAAATAAGGTGGTCACATTGTTATTACTAAAGCAGCTGTGGCCAAACCCAAAAATTCCTGACACCCAGTCCAGACCATATTCAACCAGACATGTTTCCTAAAAAGTGTTCAGAAGAAATATTCTGTGAACAAACGCTCTACAATCCAACACCAAATACTCCTTCTGAGAGGTTTTCATGTACACGTGCCATGTGGATCTCCAAGAAATGCTGCAGTCAAAACACCAAACACCTATTTAATCCATTATTTTCCAAACCTTGGGACCATGTGGTCTTTGTGGGCTGGGGAGACTCCCATTTACAGTGACGACCGTGAAACATAACTTGTGACACTGCGCTGGTGCCAGGGGAGCCCTGGCCAAGCAGGGAAGTGGTGGGCAGAGCTGCCTGGTTCCAGAACAGAGCCTGGGGGAGGCGACGGCTCTGCTCTGGGAACGATGGCATCTAAATCACGGATGACACGGATTCTTCCGAGGAGTTCCTTTTAAAAATAAAAGTCCTGTGGATATATGTATTATATACATATAGCTGATTCACTTTGCTGTATACCTGAAACTGACACAACATTGTAAATCAACTATACTCCAATAAGAATTTTTTTAAATTAATTAATTTAAAAAACAAGTTCTCTGGCCATCAAAGAGACAATTCATTTAGTGGTGCATAGAAATCTATATTCTAAAAAACCTCTGCAGATAAATAAATAAAATAAAAAAGTTCTGCACGGAATTCTGATGTGCGTCCACATCAGAGTTTGGAAACTCTGCTGGGGCTCAAAAGCCCTGTCTGGACTTAACATGTGAAAATGGAGAAGCTAGTCTCTAAATGTTTATGCCATTTCCTAAAAATAGCAATAAACAGTATTCGAGAATTGAAAACCATGAAATCATCCTTAGAAATCACGGAGTCTCCTAATGAAAGCAACCCCTCACTAGCGTTCTTGGGCGGATGGCGTTTTTATCCCAGTGCTGTGTGTCACAGCTCCAATCTTACCCTCCTGTTATCAGTACTGGCTCCTCGCATCAGCTCCGAGCCTCTGCGGCCGGGTCCGTGCCCTTGAAGTGCCCGGACTTGTGGTAGTGGATGAGAAGAGAGGAGGGAGAAAGCAGCCTACGGAGCATCTGGGGGCCCCCAGCCGCCCTGATCCACACACAGGACGCTTGCGAGGAACGAGCGTGTCACTAGCGCCATCTGGCGGCTTCTTCAAAACCCCGCTCTCCAGGCAGCAGGAAGATCAGGTTTTGGCATCTGGAGACGCCCGTGGTTACAAAGGCAACCCTTCCGCGCAGGGCTGAGCATGGGCAAAATAAGTTTTCTAAAGTTCTTCTTTCCATGACCCCTTTCTTTCTTAAAATGAGTTATTTATTTATTCGTTCATTCAACAAACCTGTTTGCATATGTTCCGTGTGTCCCCTGCTCGTAGGGCTTACAAACTAGTTAAGAGATGCAGACAATTAGTAGACAATAAATACAAACCATTTCTGAATAATAAGTGCTATTTAGAGAATTGCAACCAGAAGGCTGATGACTGAGATTCCTGGATCACCACCCCGTGACCTCCTCACCAACCAATCAGAGGGAGGTCATACACCCTGCAGAGCTCCCCATAAATTTTGCCCATAAAAACTCTTCCCTGAAAACCATCGGAGAGTTTGAGCTTTCTGAGCACGAGCCACCCTTTCTCCTTGCCTGGTCCTGCAAAAAACCTTTCTCTGCTCCAAACTGATGTTTCGGTTTGTTTGGCCTCACTGTGCATCAGGCACACAAACTTGGGTTTGACAACATTCATACACTTCCTGGAATACTCATATTAGGGTAGCAAAAACTTTTTCAAGTCCAACATTGGCTGCTTTTGACTAGAAGCTATTCCTACGTGTTCTAGGTTTATTTAAGAGTTAAGATAGTCTTTGGCACCCTAATCATCATAAACTCTGGTAGGAAGAGAACCATTTCCCCCCATTAATCAGTATAAAACACTTGCTAAGTGGCATTGAGAGGAGCACCAAGAAAAAGGGTGGTTCCTACATCAGGAGGGGCCAGGCAACAGTGAAATCCAGAGCCAGGGCAGCTCCTTTCAGAGAGTTCCGGGGGGCCAGCGACTTTAACCTGTAGGGTCCAAGTAACATCAGTGAGATGGTTTCCTATACTTTCTATCCCCTTTAAGCTCCTGTAACTTAGAGAAGTGGGTCACTCAGGGGCTAACCTATTTATGTTTCTGGAGGCTCTCATCCCTTGGTACATAGGTTACTCTGTATGTTTGTTGAAAACGATTCAAGCCTTGATTTTTCCAAAGTTGCCGTGGCCTTGAGGAAAAGGGTTCGTTACATCTTCTCAGGCCCACACTCTAAAATGCTTTGTAGGGTGGATGTGAAAGTGGGAGGGAACTCTTTCCTGGACACTTAGAACATCTCCATTCCTCTCTTCCAAGTAACTCCCCTTCACTACCTTGCAAGCGATTTTCAAATCTGATCTCCTTTAAAAAAGATTTTCTGACGAATGCTGGCAGCATCTAGTGACTGGCAGTTGAATCTGAAATAACTTAAGCTAACTTGCTTTCCTTTGGGGGCCATCAAGCAACACCACTAGTCCAAACGTTCTTGTAACGCATGAAAGCAAAGCAAACGAGGTTGGGTCCATTCTTGCCGCTGAGGAGAGCTAACCGGTTATCTTCCACTGTCCAGACTAAGGGTTCTGAGCTCACATGTTGCACTGCATTACCGTGGAGGACAGGCACCCATCGGTCATTCGTTCAATAGGCGTCGAGGCACATATTCTGCTACAGCACTCTTTACGGCGCGAGAATATCATAGTGAACGAAGTCCTTGTCCTCTCGGAGTGCACGTTCTAGAGGAGACATGGATGTACATCTATAGCATAGGAAAGCAGAGGAAGTGGATTGACAGCAGTAAGAGATGCTATTTGAGATGGGGGGGGGGTCAAGGGGAGTCTTTTCTAAGGTGGTGACACTTGGGCAAAGATTTAAAGTGAGGGAGCAAGACAGGTGAACACTGGGACCTGAGCGTGCAGGGGAGGGACGTGCGTGCGAAGGTGAGACGAGGGGACGCGGCCCGTCTACGGAGGAACAGGAGCTGCGTGAGGCCACAGTGATGGAGCGGGTGAGGGGTGGGCAGAGGGCTGTTTGACACTAACAGCCTTCACAGAGCACCTCCGCACAGCAAGCCTTCCTCCGTTTGTCGGGACTGAGCGAGGTACACCGGCTCCTTACCTCCTGAGGCTTTTCTCCAACCAGTAACCGGAACCTTGTGGGTGCAGGGCCAGCTTCTTGCCGCCGTCGCAGGTGGGCTGAGAGCCAAGCGGTGTGCAGAGCGCCGAGCTACCCGCTGCTCTGGGATGGCCTCCTTCCAGGCGTGCGGCGGCCTCGCGGGGTCTGGGCGCAGGCGGGGCCTGGAGACCAGCTCTGGTCCAGCCGTGCGCGGGAGCCCCTGCCTCCCCTCGGGGCCGCCTTCCAACTCCTCGTCCAGGACCCTCCAGCCGCCGCCCCAGGAACACGCGTCTCAGACGAGGCGGCTCAAGGGGGGCAGCCGGCCGCCGCATAGAAGACTGTTCCCGGGAGAGTCACCCGACCTGCAGCAGACTTGGCTTGAGCAGAAAGTGCACCGTTTTTGTGTGAAGGTACTGAGGTGTGGGTGACGTCACCACAGCATGAGCCTAGCCGAGCCCGATGCGGGGGTGAGTTCCCTGCAAGCTCACAGTCCGGTGTCTTGGCCGGTCCAGGGTTAGGGTGTTCGTGACCTCTGAAGACCCGCTTTGGGCGGTCAGCACAGAAGTGATAAAAGGGCAGCCTCCGAGTCAGAGAGCTGGGGCCTGAATCCCCCAAACCTCAGAGGAATGAGCTCGGGCGCATCACTGAAACTTTCTGGGCCTCAGTCTCTTTATCTGTCAAGTGGTATACAAGTAAAAAGGCTACTTCACATAACTGTTGGAAGGCCGAGTTGGTATTAATACATGTAAACACCTAGAAGAGCCTGGCATATGGTAATGGACCAATAAATTGTTGGCGCGACAGTTACCATCACTTCAGTCACTACACTCTCTCCTCTGAATAAGCATTTTCCTTCCACGGATCTTGAATCAAGAAAAAGGGTCGTGTGTTTAAGAATAATGGAAAGACCCTTATAACTGACCCTAAGGTTTCCTTTTCAAAAATGGGGAGACAAAGTCATCTCGCTTTAGCCACTCTTGTGTAAAGCACGCTGTCTGTCTCCCGCTGTGATTCTTCTGCGGCAAGTCTGAGCGCGGCTCCTGTTCCTGCCACCGTGTGCTTTAACCAGCCCGCGAGCCGCTGGGGCCATGCAATGAAGCGAGGCCTGCTGACAGCTGCTCCGTTAGTGGAGAAGGCACCACTCCCTGGGGTCGTAAGACCACTTCCCTGAGCTGCAGTTATGAGTCAATGGAATGGGACGGAGAGAACCCTGCTCTAGCACAGGACGGACGTAGCGTCATCAGTGGTCGTAACCGGGGCGGTCTACATAAAGGTGTCCGCGAAACAACTGCCAAGGATCTTCAGAAAGCACAGGCTTTCTCCACTGCCAGTCCCACTCCAAGTCTCACTCTGAAGTTTCCTTTTAACCACTAAATTACATCTTGCGTCTCCACTGGTCAAGATTCTCTTCCTGCAAGATATATGTCAACGATCTGAAACCTTCCAGTTTTTCAGAAAAGTTGACCCAACTGATTAAATTCTTAATGATACAATTGTAGAAGCATAACATAACTTTCCCTTAACTGCTTTGTGGTCTTGCACCATCTCACAATACAAAGCCTGGATAACTTTCATTGGGTACTTGCTCTTTTGTTAAGCCCTTTAGGAACACGTATTATCTAATTTAGTCCTCAGAGCAACCTCAAGGGGTAGGTAATATTATTATTATTCCCATTTTAGAGATGAGGAAGCCACGGCTTAGTATGAGTTTTAGAAATAGTTTTAGAAGGACTTAGTAGTTCAGTTAAGGATTTTAGAACTAGTAGCAGTTGGGATTCAATTACCCAACCTTAAAGGCTGCTTTTATTAGAGCATAAACTCGTGTCAGGAGAGCCTGGGTCTGGATCTCAGCTCCCTCACTCTTTACCAGCTGTACGACAGTGGGTGAAGAGTTGAACCTCTGTGGGCCTTGGCTTCATCTATAAACCGATGAGGAACAAATGAGTTAACAGATGTACAAGGCTTACAGCACTGACTAGCACTGTATATAGTAAGCAGTGTCACCATTGGCTGTTAAAAACATTTCTATACCATTGCCCACAACTGATGAAATACATGAAACTAAAAAGTCAAATAAGCTAATTATGTGCTGGTAGTTCCTGTAAAAGTTTTGGTGCGAAAGCAGATCACTTGGTTCTAAGAGTTATTTGTTTCCCCTGAATATAGTATTTGAGTTGGCTGTCTGAATAGCAATATGCGTGAACTACACTTCCTGACCAGCCTGAATGGCTCACACCCAAGACTTGACTATGTAAGTATATAATGGGAGTTAATGACGGTCATGAGCATCTTACCAGCTTTAGAAAATGTTAAATTGTTTTCTATATTGCTTGTCAGCCCAATTACACCTATGTGTCATTGCTATAAATAATTGAATCTGGGCTTAATATGTAATCACCGGGAACAGAGAAATTAATGATACACTTCTGTTCTAGCCATCAGTAAAGTGACGGGGAGCCAAGGTGCAAATGCGAAAAAGTGGCAAAGCTCTATAAACTGGAACCGGTATTCCCTCTGCGAGAAGCCTATTACAGCTGCTGTTTAGTTATTTCTCAACCACCTGTACCAGAATCACACAGTGGTTGATAAAACTGTAGATTCCTGAGTCCAGTCCCAGACCTACTGAATCAGACTGTCCAGCGGTTGCTCAAGGAATCTTACGTTTAATTGGCTATCCAGGTGCTGTATATGGATTCTAAAGTTTGAGAACTTCTTGCCCAGTTTGAAACATGAACAAGTGGCTGAGAATTTTCAGGATGTTTTGCAAAATGTTTTTAGATTTAAAGAAAAAGGGCACTAATTGAATGACTTGATGACAGCTGAAGCTGTATGTGCCTGGCACTCTTTTCTCTCTTCCCACTGGAGTTCACGGTGGAGCTGGATGTCTTCTGTGGGCCAGCATTCCTCTATGGGGAGTTATTCACATGGAAAATGCCAGTCTGTCTAATCATGTAGCTTTCTCACAAAATGTCAAATGCAGGGAGAACTCTTAAGAGTTTTTGTTTTATTCTCCCTTCTAAGCATCTTATATAATCATCTCACCTTCTGAAACTCGGCTATCCAAGCACCTTGTTAGGAGAAAAGAATCACAGGCTCCAAGTAATGAAAAACAGGTGACACAAAGTCCCAATCTTTCAGGGCCCCAGTTCAGAATTCGTTCTGCTCACCAGTTTGACAAGCTTATTTATTTTGAATGGTTATTTAGAGGAAGAGAAAGTTTTACAGGTACCACGTAGACAGCAGCAGGCAGTGACAGCAGAAAGAAAAGGAGGATATAGGAAATTAAAAAAAAAAAACTGCAAGAACATAATAGGACAGTGGTGGTAGAGCATTTGGTATAGAAGCGAACACTTTTTATCTCAGTGTGTCCCAACAGTATCACTGTCTTGTGGTATAGTGATCCAGAGATGTAAATGGTGAATCGTTAGGGATACTGACAGCAAAGTTTGTGGTTTGAAATATATTCTGGAAATACTTTAATTAAAATATTTAAAATAAAAATTAAACCTTACAATTTTCTTTTTAAGAGGTACACTCTCAATTATGTGAGAAACATAGCAATTAAAATGTCTTATTTCGGTGGATGCAGGTGCCCCAAGTTTTAATGTAACAGGGAGTCAGTATCACTTTAAAGTGTGCCTTTTCCCACAGGACCATGAACGACTAAAATCCCAAACACCACCAATGTATTCATCACTGATTCCTCAGTGACAAATAAATATACATTTTTAAGAGGTAGGTACTGTATTTTCATCAGTATGAAGGAAATTTGGTAATGAAATACTTGGTATTGAGAATTTAAGAAAATTAAGTAGAAGACCCAGTGGCGATGTCATACATGTCTTTAATCCCATCTGAGCAGTTTCCGTGGGAACACATGTTCAGGCTGGGAGTGTTTATTGAAAGCAGATGTTATATCTTGCTTCCGGTCTGGAGTGTGGTACACAGATATATAAAAGATGGCTGGCACGCCAGGGTCATCTGTACTAAACGGGCAACTTCCCTTTTACTGGCAAAAAGGGACAAGCCCTAATATTTTAGGATGAAGAATAATTTGTAATTTATCATTCCTAGTAGGAAAACTAGGATTCCAATAGCTTAATATTGAAGTGTTTTGTTTTTTTTCCTTCAGAAAGTCCTGGTTGATATGAAGTATTTCTTTTGAGAAGAACGTTGGCACAGGAAGGCGTCTGGGCCCCCATCAGGCAGGTGGGTTACTGGAAGCAGCTGTCACATTTGAATGCTTTATCTTTATCCACAAACCACCTGGCCACAGGTGACTGAGTGTAGGAGTTGATTCTTTTCTGGTCATTTCACTCTGCAAAGTACACAGGATGTCCAAGATGCTGTGTGGGAATCTTTAGAAATATGGTTGTTATTCAGAGCCCCCTTCTGGGGAACCCTAAGAAGCCAATTCAGCCTCCTGGAAACCGCAAGCTTGGGAGCCAGGCGGCAGCCCAGTGCACAGATGCCTGAGGGCAGCCCTACATGCAGCAAGTCTGCCCAGACCCTCCAGTGCAGGACAAGGTTTCTGCAGTTCTAAAGGTGCTATCTTACCTGGTGAAAATTCGGCCAGGCAGCATACTGTGACAGATAAAAACAGGAGACATTAAATCGCTTCCCTCAAATAAAATAATATTCCTTTTGGTATAATAGTCTGTGTCATACAAATGCTAATCTTTTGGTCTGAATACCCCCTATTACCCCATCTATTTTGTTATAATTCATATTAGGTTAAAAAGGAAACACATACACAAGGAAGTCTGTTTTAACCTGAAATAATTTTGTTGATATCTGAATTGCTGTCAGTGGGACATTTGCTTTAAACCACAAGGTATCTCCATCTGGGTTATCAGAGTACAAAATCCCTTCTCTCCCCCCACCCCCATCCAAAACAAACAAAGAAACAAACAAATAAAACCCCAAACCCACAACTCAGCTTCAAATAACTTTTGAAGAAATGAGACTCTAAATATTTACATATGGGTCAAGAAATAAATCACAAACTATTTACAAAAATACACAAGCTTATATGCATTAACAATTTACACCAGTTCACAAAAATATTAAAACATAAAAAAACACTATATAAATTAAAGAACTCAGAAGTATGATCTAAGACTTCCTAGGATGCTTCTCTCATGCAGGTGATGGTTGAAAAATCAGATTTTGCTACCTTGGAATCTAAACTGTAAAACAACCATTTTTATTCTTTGAACACTAACAGCACTAATCGAAAAAGGAAAAAAGACCCTCTGTGCACACTGACATTAGCTTGCACACAAATATACCATTCCTGACATTTCCGTCACACATAGTACTAAAAATCACATGCCTCTAACCATTTGGAATTAACTTTCTGACATCCTTTTGCTTTCATTATTACTTCTTACACACACTGCTCAGACGATACTTTGCCAACATATTGAATGGGTGACTGACAGGGCTGGGAACAGATATATGGACTTTGCAGGCTCCTTTTTTAAACTAAAGGGCAAATTTCAAATTTACACTGTATATGTCTACTGCTGCTTCAGATGTGGTGATAGCCTATTCTTCTATGCCCACTCACATTAATGGTCCCTCTTCTTTACAGGATTAGTCCTAGAATATTTCAACCTGACCCTTTTAGAAAATGCTTTGCCATTATAAAAATGTGCAGGCCCTATCCTGGGACCATCCCCACGGACTTGCATGTTTGGAAGGAAACTGACTACAGGAAGCGGTAAGGCTCAGATGAAATTTACTGAAAGAAGATGGCATCTCCGGGGCTGTTAGCAAAGTCTCTGGCCAGACATCCAGGGAATATTTATTTCAATCAAACAAAGCTGTGGTATCAGAATTTTGCCAAAAAGGATAAAATCTGGAGACATGGCTGTGAAAATACCAACAGAATTAAATTCTGGGTTTAATGCATACGGCAGGTCCACATTCTCATCGTAATATGCTCCATGTCAAAACAGTTACTCAGTCTGTGCAGTCACACACAAGGTGAATTATACTGAGGTAACCGGGTCACAGTGACCTGCCGTCTACCCACAATATGAGGAAGGGAAGGATACTGGCAAAGTCCTTCAAATAACTGAACCCAGAGTTAAGGCTGTACCTAAACCAAGTGCAGCAACTGTAGATTTTACCTAAAGTTTGTGTTTCACACTTATACCAGGAATTTGAGTCGTTATTCTGTATTCAAAATATTAACCTGACATTTCTAAACCCATAGCACTTTAATAAAGTAACCCCCTTCAAGAATTAACCTTAGTATTTATAAAAGAGACCTTAGTTTCAGGAGTAAATAATGTGTGTGACAAACCCACAAATGTTAGAACTGGACACCTTCAGCCACATCCTTCTAGGCTCTCAGTTCCTAAAGCCATCTGTATCTCCGGGTCACACCAGCTTCGCTTCCTAGTCTCCCTGCTGTTGGTGAGAGCTTACAGGGCTTATATTATCTCAAGGGGACAATGGATTGCCTACTGGCAAAAAGATGGCTGTGGCTGAAAAAATATTAGTGCTGCATATTCACCAAAGAGCAAATTCCTGCACAGAGCCCTTGATGTGTGTGTGTGCTAAATGGAAGTATCCTATCAGGTTCCCTAACACTGTGACTATATACCAGGTGGGTCTGCACTTTTCATCTAGAGGTCTGAATTTCTGCAGACCTTTTCCATAAGTTTAGGATTTCTACCATGATCTTTATTGAATCTCTCTGACCAATTCTGGAGGAACGAAAAAAAACCTTACAGCATATTTCCACATATAGATAAATGTGTTGCTCTTAAAACTTTATTTTTTTCTAAATATAAACCCTTAAAATGCAATCACATGATATTTTAGATTAAAAAAAACTGGCATGAATCCTAATCTTTATACAATTTCACAGCAATAATAGCAGCATGAATTTAGCCTCTTAAAAGATTTTTCTTTGCTCTAAATAAAAGTTAATCCCAAGTTTTAAAAAGCCAGAGCAGCAACCATCCAGTAAATGGAATGAAATTCTCCTAGTATCTTCTACAAACTGAGCATTTAAAACATGAGAATGTATAAAAATCAAGTATTATAAAGAGCTATGGAATGACATGACAATCTCAACTCATTTTATAAATACAGGACTGCCTTCTAGTCTGGCATACGTGGTGAGGTGGGTTGAGAAAATGGAATGCAACTTTCAAAAGAAAGCCCTGGGTATGAACATGTTTAACATGTCTCCAGCGTTGTAAGGACTATACCTGAAATGCTGGTGTGGATGGCAATTACAGTAAGACTGTGATCGCACGAGGACAGAGGGAAGAAACAGTACGTTCATTCCTCAGGGTGTAAACGGTCACTGCCCAGAATTCCAGCAGGTGAAACGGGCTGTGCTAAGTGGTTATTGCAGGAACGCTCAGTTTACTAACAGATAACCTGTAGCTACTTTAAGAATTCCCAGGACACCTGGTTTAGAAACAAATTAACATGTAAATTTGTAATCATGATAAATTATGTGTTTATCCAGTCAAACCATGCTGTTTTTTTTTTTTAAATGAAAAACAAACGTTGCTTTAGGAAAACAAATGGTGTGAAATATTTCACTAGGATCACAATTTACCAAATATTACTGAGAATAAAAAAAAAGAACTGAAGGAGGCAGCAGCTTAGAATCACTGATGTCGTTTTCTGGTACTAACAAAGGTCACTGATTTCCAGCTAAGAAGGTTCTTTAATTCTAGCTTACAAATTCCTCTGCAGTGAGAGGCGTCTGCCCGCTGCACTGCGAGGAGCAGCTATGGAAGGGTGTGACAAGCACAGTTCAGCCTGGATCTAAGTGGTCTGACATTTTGTGATGGTTATTAAATACTTAAAGTCTTAATTCCTTTTATTTTGTTGTAATTTTCTAAATGTCCAATAGACTTATGTGAAGGATCAAGGAGAAGTTTTTCTCCACTCTAATATAACACACAGCCCCTTCTAAGACAGGGGGGATGAAGTTAGAAAAACAGGTATCCCTCTAGGCAAGACATGGCTACTGGGAAAGCAAGTGGGAACAGACAGGACACACAAAGACCTTCAGGGAAGTGGGCATCAGGCTCTGAAGGACACAGAAAATGCTAGGAAGGACGAAGTCAAACTCAAATTCAGTTAAAGGCAGTCCTCAGGCTCTTACAAATCAGCCCTTATATATGGCAAGTATGGTCTGTAACAAATTTCTTTATGAGATTTTCAACACAGTGCTGTACAATCTTTCAGATCTTTAAATGACAAAAATGACAGTTTGTAGATGGAAGAGGTGGTGATGAAGCAGGGAAGGGGGAAAAAGATGGTGATTTATTTTTCTTCTTATTTTTTAAATGTGGTCGGGGGTTCTGTAGCCTTTTTTTTTTTTTTTTTTTGGTTACTGAAAAAAATAGAACAGTCCACTGTCCAGCAGAGGCTGCTTCAACTCTATTGCTCCCAGGGCTCATTCCGCATGGACCTGTGTCTCAGAATGCTGCAAGGACAGCTCTGTGGGCAGGAAGGCGCCCTGCCCCAGAGCTGTAGCGTATGTCCTGTTCTGTGGGTGGGGAAAGCTGGGTGGCACATACGTGCCCATCGCCGCTGCTCCGAAGCCTCCTCGCTGGTGCTGGGGCGGGGAGTGGTAGCCCTCCAGGTTATCGTACTGGGGCCCGACAGTCCCACTGCCCTGGCGCCTGCCGTGTGTTTGGTACTGGTACAGCACGCCGGGGTCCCTCTCCACGTTCTGGGTATGGTGGAGCTTCAGGCTGTGACTCCGCTCTGGCTTAGGGGGTGGGACTGCTGACTGCGCGAGGTGTCCCCCCTCCTTGCAGCAGTCTCTGGAGTGTTTCTCTGGGGCTGCAATCTGCCTAGCCCGAGGCCTCTCCAGCTCCTTGGGGAGCCTCACCTCTTTGTGGTTCAGTCTTAGAGACTCCTGCCCTGATGGAATATATTTCCCTCCAGAGTTATGGTAGCTGACTGGCTCAGAAGTGTCTGGGATCCCTTTGGGCCCATAATCTAACTGGCCGGCTCCCTGTGGGTAAGGTGGCCCGTTTTTTGATTCACACAGTTGCCTATGGCTTGCTTCCTGATGTGCCCTGTGCTCAGGGAGACTACAACCCATGTCATGCAGCTTCCTGTTCCTGAGGCTACTTTGCTTCTGAGGGAGGGTCGGCTTCTCTGACTGCCCACTGCCGTGTCCTCCATGGTGGTGCGCTCTGTCGAACTCTGGCTCCAGATGCTTCCTATAGAGGCGGTCATCTCCCTCGGGACTGAGGGCCTTGGCTGGGTGCCGCCCCTCCTTTCCTTCTGCCACCGAGAGAAGTCCAGTTTTCCCAGGATCTGATTTACTCCGCAGGTGGATGACATAGATCCCACCCAAGTCATCTTGCACCACGGGGGTCATGTTGTCATACTGGGACATAACAGGCCCTTTCACCTTCTGCCGCGCACGGCTCTCCCTCCGGATGGACTGCAGGCGGTATTTTTCCATGTCCTCAAAATCCCATGAGGTGTAAGTGTGCTTTACCTCGGCGACTGGAGGCATGTTGACTACACTGTGGTCATTAGCAGAGAAAGAGCCAGTCACGTTGGCCCGGGGACGTGAAGGCAAAGCAGCGTAGCTGTACACGTTCTTTCCTTGCAGCCTAGGATTGTAGAAAGCAAAGTCGCGGTTGGGCAGGCGGTGAAGGGGCCTCAACTGCACTGTGCTGTAGGCATCCACGTCACACAGGGCCCCGTCTGGGCTGTAATAGGAACCAGAACTGGAATAGGGGCTGTAGCGGTAGTGCACCCGGCCATTCTCAAAGTAAGGCTGGAGCTGAGTCACGTGATAGTCTGAGCGGGCCTGGGAGGACTGATATGGCTTATACTGGTACAGGGGTCTTGGGCAGTAGGCTGGTTCATCATCTGGGGGCACCTCTGTCCTCGAAATGGGGACAGAGCGAATCATGGACGACGGAGGGGTGTGGAGAGACTGCACCCTGCGGATGGTGGGGTACAGGGGCATTTCTTCGGAGTAGCAACTGCCCCTAACGGAGGAGCTCAGAGAGGACACGTATTCGGCCCGGCTGCATGGCTTCGGGTGGTGTCCAGACACGTTTCTTCCCGGGGCCACGTACGTGTTGTACCGAGGACCCACGGAGGCTGGCGGCTCGGATCTGGAGCCGTACGCTTGGTGCTGCTCCACTTTGCCGTGATGCGGGGGGACGCTCTGGGGGCGGTGCTGGCAGCTTGCAGTCATACTGAAATGCAAACAGTTTTCTGGACCAAAGGGATCAGTGGTGACATCAGGCCTAGCAAAGGTGGAATATGCAGTTTTCTGAGAGGCATGCTTGGCTTGTGGGACAGGGACTGGTAAAGGCAAAACGTCCTCCACGGAGGCTGAGGAAGTCGTGACAAAGGTGTGGTGCCCAGAGCTGCTGGACGTGTCTGGGCAGCTGGAGTGGATGGCAGCGGCGATTTTATTCTCCATGGTCCTGGTGGGGGGCCCCGGGGTAGGGAAGCCACAGGAGGAGTGCACGGGGACAGGCTCGCCGCGCAGGTGCAGTGGGGGGGCCCTGGCAACTTCCCGCACCTTTTCGGGAAGGCTGGGCTGGGGAGCGGGCGCAGAGGCGGGACACTGCGCGGTGGCCCCACCGTCGCCGGCCAGGACAGGCGTGGGGTCACCCAGGGCTCTGGGTTCAGGCGGCCTCTCTGGAGCCAGAACTACTCCTTGAACCTATTGAAAGATGATAACATTATGAGTTTGTTTTTTCTGCTCCCCTCTATGGAATCAAACGCTATTAAATTCACAACTCACAAGTTGAGGCCATTTGGGCAGCAGCTTGAAATTTCCCAAGCTGTGCGGATACACTGGACAGGACAGAGACCGACCTGTCCCCACTGCCACGAAAAGAAGGCCTGTGTGGCCATCTGGTGTAGCAGCCATCCCATCTTTGGAGAGCTGTTCTCATTTACGATAGGTTTTCAACGTGAGATGAGGTGGCCCATGACACTATCTTATTGTGCGGACCAAACAGAAGTTTAGCCAAATAACCACCAGGCTTAAAAACATACACCCTGTCTATCTATGTAGCTCAGTCTCAACACCAAGAACATTCTGTTAAACAAGAAGCATTGGTTCTACCTGGAGAGGTTTTTAAAGTGACTCACGGCTGCCCAGTGGACAGTTTTTAGCCCCCAGTCCAGGGAAGGACAGAAAGGGACTCGTCTAGGTGGCATCCAACAGTCCCTGTCTCTCCCTCCCTCCTTGTGCTCCAGCCGGTCTGTGGCAGCAGAAGCCAAACGTGGTCCTCACTGCAGGGCTGCAAACATGCTCCCCTTGAGAAGCAGCCACTAGAAAGAGCATCCCGCACAGAAGACTAGATATGAAGTCCTTTTAGTTCAAGGTGACCACAAAAACCCTTATCATTCTGCGTGTAACATTCTCTCATCAAAACAGGTGCTTAACTGTAGAACAATCTGCTGGTTAATGTTGAGAAAATAACAAGTCCTAAGACACTGTCATCTCTGATATTGCTAAAAAGTCTGTAAGGCAGAAAGTCTTTCAAATGTCCTGAGAATACAGCACTTTGGTAGTGCAGATGTGAGTAACTGGCAGAGGTGGTTGGACGACTTGCCCAGAGCCACAATGAATCAGTGATGGAGCTGGGAAAACGCTGCAACCCTGACACCTAAGGCCCAGCTTGACTCGTTTGTTCACAATCTCTTCGTATCTCTATGAAGAAACTACCTACATGCTTAGGAACTAAAGGGAGCAGGTATCGTTAAACTAGAGCCATCGAGTAACCACTCCTTTTTCAGAGGAAAACCAGCATCACAATAAAGGCAGATCCCAACCTCAACTGGGAAATGTTTCACGGAAACCTGCCACAGGACTTAAAGGCAGATGTCAGATCTCACTCAAGGTAACAACACACCCTGCTGGAGAGTGACATACCTTCGGAAAAATACACATTTCATCTCACTGACTTCCCCCCTTCTTACCTTGTGGGCGTTGTTTAGTCCTATACTGGCTGCGGCTTGTACCTGCCCCAGGACTGGGAGCTGCTCTGAGGGTCTCTGGGAAGGAGGCGGGGGGAGGGGACGATTAGTTCTGTGACCGCGCTGGAGGGTGGCAGCGGTGAACCCTGCTGCGCTGGGCTGTTCGACCACATCCCAGTTGGCTTCCCTGGCGCTCAAGTCAGCTGCTGCTGGAGCAGTGGTCATGTAAGCCATGGGGACTGTGCTGGTATTCTCTTCAGGGGACCCAGAAGGAGGGTAGATTTTGTCCCTAGGCAAATTAGAAGGTGCGGGAGCTCTGTCTGCAAGTTCTGAAGGGTGAAGGGGCTTATCCACACTTGCACCAAGATAAGAAGGAGGCTGGTCTCCACTGTAGAAACGAAGCTGATCCTGGCCCACAAAGGAGACAGTCGGCATACTGGTCTTCACAGACTGGTCTTCAGGGAAACGTATGTGATCATCAGACTCAGAATCTATTAAGGGAACTGAAGTGACTCTGGCCTTTCCTGGGTCCCCAGATAAATAGATTCGAGGCGGCTGACTGCCTGGTATGTCTGCTGGGTGTCGTTGCTCCCCAGATTCAGCGGCGCTGGAATGGGTATAAACCTCAGTAGCTGCCGTATCCGGTGCTGGCTGGTCACAGGTTCCGGAGGCCTTGGTCTGGAGGTGGAACTGCTCAGCTGGCCTATCGGTTTGGAAATAGGCTTTATCTAAGGTAGCACTAGAGCAGGCAGTAGGCAGTTTCTCTTCAGTCGCAGCCACTGCTGTGTCTCCATAATGTGTACAAGCAGCCTGGGAAGCGCCCGGTCTCTTCAATGACTGGGTCGAGGCTTGCTGTGCAGACTCAGCTAAGGCCAGCGCCAACAGGCGGGCGGCATTTTTCGGAGGCGGTGGTGGTGGGATAAGAGAGACTGAACTTACAGGAACGGAATCCTGAGGGGGGTCATGGGTATCTGCTCCTGGTGGGAAATTGGGAAAAAAAATGAAAGTGAAAAGGTAGCTTGTGTTATCCTATACGGAAAGCCAAACACTCCCCATTTCATCACTAAAAAAATGGGTGCCTTCCATATTTCAAAATGGCAATCCACGATCTTCTATCCCACATGCAAATGCTGTAGAAAACACATCTGGTTCAGAAGGAAAACTAAAACAAAAGAGTGTTTAAGATTGCACTCTCCTCTTGGATTGCCACAGAGACGGGGGTGAAGCAGGTCCCTCACTGGCTCAGAAAAGATTGCTTAAAAAACAAGCTTCAAGGGCTTGCAGATTGTCGCTAAGAATAGTTTTTAGATTGGACGGTGTAGGCTGGCTGGTTAACTTGTAAGGCTATAATTTAGGTATTTTATCAGAAGAGAAAACAGAATCAAGAGCTACGAAGTTGTGCAAAAATTATCCAGGAATTCTGACTGTCCAAGGAGATAAGGGGACTTTATGAAGGTTTGAAGCAGGACCACTGGCCCTTTGGGGGATTTTCTGTTTGATTGATTTTAATTTAGGGCTTTGAGCCATCAGCACCACCTAGAAAAACATTCTGTTTGATTAAAGGCTAGCTGTGGAGTAAACTTCTCTTAAAAGGCACAGTTGGCACACGGGGTTGAAGATCCCTCTTAGCTTAAAGAAAGAATGGAGGAAAACAAATGGTACCTGTCTGAGTCTGTCCAGAAGGTACAGCCTTACTCTGACTGCTTGAGGCAGGCTCCTCCTTCCCTGGCGGGTCTGCGTCTGCAGCAGCCACCTGGTCCAGGGGCTGGACTTCAGACTCACACCCTTCCTGGGCCTCTCTCTCGTTTGCTTTTATCTTTACTACCTGGGTGGGGGATCTATTTATGACATCACTTTCTTCGCCACTTTTGTTCCAAGCTGGAGAAGGTGCGTTCTGGGCTGCTGTGTTTGCGACGGTACCGATGACTTCTGACACCCGAGCGGGAAGGGTCACTGAAATTGGCTCAGATATGTTCAGAGAGGGGGATTTGCTTAATTTCCGTCCAATCTTTGGAGAGAAAGCATAGACGACCTTTTCAGTGAACGAGGCTGGCTTAGATGATTTCTCTTCAGTTGGGCTCAAGTCCAGGGTAAAGAATGGACTCAGTTTCTCCTGAAGAGGTGAGACAGGTTCAGAACTTGCAGTGCTTCCTGGAGTCTGAGACTGGCTACCACCTGCTTCTGTGTCCTTTCTGTTGGTACCCTGTTTATCCTTGGAGTATCCCAATGAGTCTAAAAAGGAAGCCCCGCTCTCCAGACATTCTGATTCGGCCTTAGGAGGACTGCACTGAAATGACATCGGATCAAAATCCAGGCTGGCTACCCCGATGTCTGGTGGGCTCAGATCAACATCCTCAGCTGACTGAGGAGACACGAGAGCCGGAATGTGCAGCAGCCCTACTTCCTCCTCACTCCCATTGTTGTGAGGCAGATTATCGTAGGAATTACAGCGGTTCCCCAGCATCTCTCCATTAAAAGAGGCACTCAGGGCATCACTGCTAGATCTGGGTCTTCTGGGTCGGAACAGCTTGGAATCACCTGGTAAAAATGGATACAATATCAGAGTATGAATGTCATAGGATACACGGTGCCGTGAGAAATCATCTACTCAGTACAGCAGAAACATACCATATAGAGTAAGAAAACATAATTGTCTCTTGGGGCACACAGATGGAACTCCCAAAGCAAATGCTAAGTAACAAACACATTTGATACAATCAGAGGAAGAATGCATTTGATGGTTTCAATAGGAAAAGGACTCAAAACTCTTAGATTCTATTACTAGCCCAACACTGACTCTTGTGACTTTGCCCAAGTTTTTCATTTCTTTTTGTCTGATTTTATCACTGACCTCACACATGATTTGTGAGGTAGAACTAACCACTTTAAATGGTACTTTGGATACACAACAGCAAAAAGGGTTTTCTGTTTGTTTTTCTGAGGAAAAATCCTCATACCCAAATTACTACAAAATTGAACTTCTCAAAAAAAAAAGTGTTTACATATATTTAGTAAAGGATTCCTTTCAAATACTTAAAAATAATTTTTTTTTTCTTTAACAAGAACAGGCTTTAAGTTTCTCAAGGAGAGGCCTTAAGAGTGGTAGAGTATTACCTGATTTTATGATACTGCTAAACGTCTAACTGGTAAAAGAAGTCCTCTATCTCGTTATTCTATTCCAATGATCAGAACTGTCATAGTGAAAATGTACTATAAAGAGGCACTGTCTTAACACAAACACATCCACTAATGTGTTGACCACTTATAAAATTAATCCCTACTCAAATATTATTTGCTGCTTAATACAAGCACCTACCCAGCCCACTGCATTGTTTTTGTGAACCATTCTCTTGACTTCAGTGAAATGCAAAATCTTGGAAAACCAGTAAGATGTCAGACACCCAACTGAAGTGAAATGCGAGGATTTGTTGAATCGCAAGCAGAGCCATTGGTCAGTGAGGACCTGGCAGTTAGAAGTTATAAATGAGGATGAGAAAGTTGACCAGAAGGAAGACACCCCAGGAAACATCAAAAGAGCACAATTTCAATACCAATGGATTAAGAAAAGTCCGTAGGAAATCAATGCAGCTCTTGATTACTTTTGCAACAAGTGCCTTTTTTTATCATACTGCTGCACAAGCCAAACACGACGTGGAGGATGTCCTATTTGCTAAACTACATGGTTTTGTCAAAAAAGTTCTACCTCCCTCCAAGTCAACATGGAAGTAATCTTTGTTCATTCTAAAAATTAGTACAGAGTTGCAACTATAACCCGACTTATCCTAAACGGAAGCTAAAAAGTTATTTTCAAAAGTTTTAAGTTTTGTTCTTCAAGTTGCAATCAAATCTTTTTGTACTATTTACCATAAAATTTTGGTCCCCATTTTAGGCAGATTCACTTTAAGTTGCCTTCTCCTGGTACTAATCATCCTCAGATAATGACGGCTGCCTCTAACCAAAGTGATGTATGAGATTTAACCTCAGGTTAAATTTGCAAGACAAAAGACTACTGGTCTAAACATCAAAACTGCTTAATTTTACACTTTGTAACAAACATTGTGCTCTCATTGTGAAATTTAAAGAAATACTATTAACACCATTTTCCACTGGGCCTTAATAAATATAAATGGTTAACTTAAAACATTCACCTATTTTTATGTAAATTGAATAGCAATCACGTCAAAAGTAAAGAAATTAAAGACTGTTACCATATTAAAACATCAATGGACAATGCTAAGTATCAATAGATACTAGTATTTTTAGGAAATCATAGTCTATAGCCTATTTATTAAGCATGTATTTATAAAATATACTTAATTGTGTGTCCTTTTATGAAATATATTCTAGAATAAAACAACTGATGCTTTAGTCTTACCATCGGCTGCGTGGAGAGAAGAGAGAGACTCCTCACTCTTAGCTGAGCGCAAGGTCCCTTCTGCCCTGCCACCTGAAGAGTCGAAACCAAACAGTGTCAGACTTTATTCACCGTTACATATGTACTGAAAGGGAACAGTGCTTTTCTGTGCATATATTTAACTTCCAAGAGTAATTATATTTTTGCAACCATATTCAATTTTGCATTGTATTTTATAATGTGTTGTACTGTTCTCAAATGGTTTCCTATGTGAAAAATCTTTTCTAAAGGATTATGGACTTGAGAATAGAGATGAGTTTTAAAACTTGCTTTTATATTTCCTAAAGATCAGTATGTCTTGAGATGATATCATACTGTTGCAGTGAAAATAGAAATGAGACTTTTCTGATAAACAAGAAAAATAAGCAACAATGAACAGGCTGGGGAAACAGCATAAACAGCCCTGAAAGAGTTAAGCAATCCTGGTTATTCTTTAGCTGTTACTACTAACAAATACTTGTAGCTAGACTTGTCCTTCACAAAGCTAATTTACTCTCTGGTTCCATATGAATTGTACCCTGCACCTGGCATTTACTCTCTGCTGCATTCTCTTGTAGCAAATCACCCCTTGTAGCTGTTTACATTTCAGAAAGAAGGTCGCAGGCTGATAACCCAGAGACGAACGGACCCAATTAACAGGCTGCCTGACGCCAGCAGTGACTGGTTTAAAATACTGGAAGAAGAAGAAGAATGCAAGACCTTCACCACTTTGATCCTATCACGTATCCTTGGGAGTTCCACCTATAAGAACCCCTGTAATTTCCCAGGACAGGGGGGCACAGCTCTTGAGGCACTAGCCTGCTGTGTCTTCCCTTCTGCCCGGCAGAAAAATAAAGCCATCTCTCTTCCTCCAAAATCTCTGTCTCCATATTTCTGTTCGGCATCGGTGCACAGGGAAGCCGGTATTTCAGCAACAAAGCTGGATTTAGGGTGAGCCCTAAATCCAATGACTGGTATCCTTTTAAGAAGAAAAGATGCAGAGAGACAGAGCAAAAGCCACGTGAAGATGGAGGCAGGACTGGAGTGGAACCACCGCAAGCCAAGGAATACCAGGTGTCCCCAGAAGCTGGAAGAGGCCAGGAAGGATTCTTTGGATCCTTCAGAGGGAACATGGCCCTGCTGACACCTTGATTTCAGTTTTTAGCCTCCAGAACTGTGAGGAAACAAATTCCTGTTGTTTTTATCCACTCCATATGTGGCAATTTGTTAGGGCAGCCCTAGGAAACTAACACAGGTCACTTAACTAATTACACATGTTGAATCTTATTTGTTAAACATCCTCAGCCTCTTTCAGCCTCTTGGCAGTGCTCAAGGCTGCTGACACTTCCTTGTAAGCCCTTCCTCCCTGACTTCCACTGCTGGCGCCCAGCTCCTGTTCCCTGCCTAGGCACCGTTTGTTCTCACTCTCCTTTCATGACAGCTCTGCCTTCTCCACCCTCTAAACGCTGCTTTTCTCCAGGACTCAGGCCCCAACTCGCTTCCCTCACTCAACGGGCTCTCCTTCGGCCATAGAATACATCCCTAGGGTTTTCACCCTTGGTTTGCTCATGACTTTCAAATCTGCATTTCTAGTTAGATTAAACCCCTTTATTGAATGCCAGATCCATACTACTAATCACCTCTTGGGCAGGTCCAACTCACTATGTCCAAAATTAACACATTATTTTTCTTCCCCAACATACTGTTCCCTACAGGCATAATGGCACCAACTCCCTTACCATTTAGTCAAAACCTGAAAATTATCTTTCTCGTTTTCCACCACCATTTGGTCACCCACCCTGTAGATTCAGCTTCCTGAACACTTCTCCGATCTATTTCCCACTCCCATGGCCACTGCTTATTCCAGACACTCATCTTTTCTTGCCTGCACAATTGTAAGTGTCTCCTGATTTACTGTCCAGCCTCCAGGTCTTGTCCTCTTCCCATATATTCCCTATGCTGTTGCCAAAGTCATCTTTCTTAAACCCAAACCCGATCATGTTATATACTGAAGGTGTAAGAGGGAAGAGACAAACCAGGACTACATGTTGGATCTGTTTCTTTCACTTTAACCTTTGCTCTCCACTGCTTTGGTTCACTAAAAGGATACTGTCTATACGTAATGGCCTGCCTCGGGGAACCCTGCTCCTCTGCCTGAAGGTTAAACCAAAGTGCCTTTGTTCAGGGAAACATCCGGACCCTGTCCACCTGGGGATGGCTGCAAGAAAGTAACACGTCCCCTCCCCGAGGCTGGCCATTCCAGGTGATATATGCAAAACTTAAGGCCTTTTTACTTTACTTCCTCATCTCCTCCCCCTCTCTGTGCTATACATAAAAGAAGCTGGCATCCAAACCCCCGATGAGATGGTTATTTTGAGACTTTAGTCTGCCATCTTCTCGGTCTGCGGCCGTATTCCTTGCCTCAATACCTCGTCTCTGATTTACTGGCCCGCTGTCATGCAGCAAGCAGAGGGAGCTTGGACTCCATAACAAAGCCATTCAATGACAACCGCCACCCCCCCACCCCCAGCCGGCCACAAGGAATGCAGGACAAAACCGAAACTCCAGCAAGCTTCCCGGGCCCCTAAGAACTGGAACCTCTTTGTGTACCATCCCACCAGCCACGTTCGTCATGGCTCCCTGTTCCACACACCAGCACACACTCTGCTCCCACTTCCTGAAATACCTTTCTCAGTCCCTTGTTGATCAGGTGAATCCCTACTTATCCTTCAGAACCCAAGTCAAGGTTCTCTTTCCTCTCCCCCCATGAACTGACAATTCTTGCCATAAATACCTCACATAAGCCTCTATTTCAATAGCTATGATTCTGCATGACATTTATTTTCTTACACATATGATGTCCCACATAAGACATGGAAGGCAGGGGTGGTGTCTTAATTTTCCTTCTATCTTCAGAAGCTGCTATCAAAATATCTAGCACATGCTTAGTACATGATTGCAAACTGAATGAACGATGAATTAAATGAACTGAATGTTATATTTCTAACATTACCCAAGAAGTAAGCACTACTTTCCTTCCTAGATTCAGAACCTGTTAATATCAGTAGATTTAAATGATTTTTAAAAGGGCAGTACTTTCAACAACACAGTAATAGATTTATCTATCCAATAAGATACTCTCATCAATGAATCATCTGGTAAAAAGATACCTTCTTTGGTTATAAGACTTATAAACTCTTAGAGGCATGTTGAAATACGATTTTGTCATTTTTAAAATCTACAGATATGTAGACTAGTAAGTTTAAATACCACAGCAGTTATTTTTTATTACCAACAATATACAAACTACATTACAAATATATTGTGAATTTTTAAACACATTTACACTACATATTATCTGTATAGTTTCCAAAGGAATTGGGAACTTCTGCACACTTACATATAATATGTATTTGGGGATAAAACACTGGTAAAAGAAGACAATTCACGTGTAACAACACAACTAGGACGTATCCTGTTGAAGCCTGTTATAACAATGTGGTGAGTTTGTGTCTGAGTTAGAGAAGAGCCGCATGACAGGCTGGGAAGCGTGGCCCTGCAGGCAAACTGCTCCCACAGCGCAGAGAGAAGGGAAGGTGTGACGCACTGACCTTTCAGAGCCATGGCTTTCATCTCTGAAGGCTCACTCTCATTACGCTGCAACTTTCGTTTAGAAACAGATGATGATTTCCCCAGGTTGAAAAAGGAACGCCAGCTGCCCACAGGAGACTTTTTCATTTTATTTTGAGGCCTCCTCCTATGAGAGAAAATAATCTGTATAAAGATACCCAAGGGGCTACCTTTCCTTATGGACAATGAATAAATGATGGAAAGAACCAAGCAGCCTGGAGAGGCCCAGCTGACACAGTAAACCTCCACCTTCCACAGAGCTCACTCCCCTCAGTGCGGCTGAGCTGTGCAGCTAAATAAAGCAGGAAATGAAAATTAAATCTATGAATTTTAATAGTAGTAACTAGTTTCACAAAGATAACTTTTATACAGATTTTCATATTTGGATCTAACCTCACAATCCATGAAATAAGTGAGAATACGACATATTTGGGAATAGAAAATATTAAAACTCCAAAAATAAAATGGAGTTGAAGAAAATGATTTTAGCTGTGAGGAAAGAGAATTAAGCCAAAAAAGAAGAAAAGTATTAAGAAAAATAACTAACATATATTGAATGCCAGGCACTATGCTAACTGTGTATGTAGTACCTCATTTAAGTTATATAAAACCATATGAGGTAGGTATTATTATTCTCATTTTACAACTGAGGAAATTAGGACACTAAGAAGTTGAAGTGACTTCCTTAATGTTGTAAAACTAGTAAATAATGCAGTCAGAGTTGGAACCCAGGTCTATCTGTATCCCAACATCGACACTCTTGATTACTATTCTATAAAGAGGTTTTTGAGAAAATTACAGAGGTATCATGTAAGTTCAAGAAACTGAAGATAAACTTAGAATGACAAAGATGTTCTAACTTACTATTGTCAGGACATTTTAACCAAGGGAAATGAAAGGAATTTAGAGAAGTATACTGACATGCGGAAATAAGTTCTCAACTTTCATTAGTACTATCCAAATCCACGGAGTTGAAGTTCTCACATTCCTATGTAATAGCCAAAGCAGTAACCCGAGGTCAAAATTAACTCACATACATTAGTCTTCCCACAGTAACTTAGTAAAGAAGATATAAAAATCGTGTTATTACCATTTCTTTAGAGAAACAGAGAATAGGAGCTGGAAAGGACACTGAGAGAGTGAACAGCAGCGGTTCTCAAACTTTGTCACACATCAGAACCACCTGGAAGGTCTGATAAAAGACTGACTGCGGGACCCCAGCCCAGAGTTCTGGTGCAGTGGGTCTGGGGTTGGGGCTGGCCAAGAATGATCCGCCAGTCGGGAGATGCACTGTGAGGAGCACTGGTCTACTGTGAACTCAGTGGGAACCCATGTCACGCCATCATCCATTCACTGTTTTTTGAATAAGCTGTCGCAATGTTTATTTCTAAACAAATTTCTCAACAACATATTTCAGAGAGAAAATGACACCCTACATAGAGGAAATGTATCATTTTCCTAACAATATTCCCTGAACAGCAGACTTTCCTCTCCTTTCCAACAATGACATGATGTTGTAATGCTTTTCGAGAATCATTCACATCAGTCCCTATGAGGTAACATCCGGAGTCGAAGGAACAGGTTTTTCTGGGACTGGCACAGAATCAATATAGTAATACTAAAATGCAAAAGTAAAAGAAAAGAAAATTACAAATAGCCATGAAATGCACATTTTTGAGGAGGACTAAATGAATTTTACCTTTCAGGTGGGAACTC
The DNA here is from genome assembly GCF_039906515.1 of Pseudorca crassidens. Classification (NCBI taxonomy): domain Eukaryota; kingdom Metazoa; phylum Chordata; class Mammalia; order Artiodactyla; family Delphinidae; genus Pseudorca; species Pseudorca crassidens. Next base: position 104,603,698 of record NC_090304.1, read on the forward strand.
AATTATGGTGTGAAATTTTCCCTGAAGTGCAGCAGGTCCTTCTCCTACTTCGATATATTTGTTTTCAGTCACAATTGGAGAATTGACCTGAGCCTGTGTTCGTGCCTGGGCCTCCTCCAGTGTCAGCAGTTTGGTGGATGGAGATGAAACCAGCAGGGACTTGGGTCTTGATAGAGAAGCTTTGGAAAGAAAAAAAAGCAATGAAGAGAGTCGAACTTCATGACACGGGGTGGGGGGGGGGGGAAAGATGTAAATATCTGTGGGTGTATATAACAATCTGCTTATTGTCCATCCATCTATCTCCCTTTCTGTGTTGTTTTATATTTTCTTCATTAAGTTTTTTAAATGGTAAAAGTAATAGAGCCTTATACTAAGTGAGGAATAAAAGATTACACACCAGGTTATTAACAGTGATAGATATAAATATAAAATTCCTTAAGTAATTTAACTATTTTCTTTTCTTAAAAGATTCTAGGCAAGGCCTAGTATCATTCATGTATTTTTAGTTTTGGAAGGAATTTTACTTCTGCTGCTCTACATTACACCTTTATATACATCAATAATAGGTGACATGATACATTTTTTATGGGCCCTGAACTTAGATCATGATAGGTCTAATACTTAGTAATCACTAAAAACATACAAAATAACTGTTATATTGTGCATTTTGGGGAACAGATATAAATTAGCTGCTTTCTACTAAGACAGATTTATTAAATTGAGATAAGAAATGCAGTTTCCCAAACTGGTAGAGGTTTTAACACATGTTCCTGGTAGTGAACAACATCTGTTAGAGCCATACCTGCCCCTTCCTGAATGACCGTGCTGATCTTCCCACTGAAAAGGACGTCAACGTGATTGAGGATGAACTCAACAACCACAGACTGAATTCTCACTTCCATGAAAGCTGCTGTCCCACTGAAGCAGGCCGATTCTATCTGTTTTGATCTGTGGGGTAAACAACATTACCATCACAGGGTCCCCAAAACAGCAGTCTTAAAGACCATTATTTTTTGCTTTATGTGTAAATCACAGACAAACCAGAGGAAGAATGCATACTTTTACAGTGCCTTGGCTAAACCCTGACTGCCTGTTTTAGGAAGATGCTCATAAAAACAACACATTAGTTTTACTTTTAAAAATTATCCTTGGACTTCCTTGGTGGCACAGTGGTTAAGAATCCGCCTGGCAATGTAGGGGACACGGGTTCAAGCCCTGGTCCAGGAAGATTCCACATGCCGCGGAGCAACAAAGCCCATGTGCCACAACTACTGAGCCTGCACTCTAGAGCCTTCGAGCCACAACTACTGAGCCCACACGCCTAGAGCCCGTGCTCCACAACAAGAGAAGCCACCGCAATGAGAAGCCTGCGCACCGCAACCAAGAGTAGCCCCCCGCTGGCCGCAACTAGAGAAAGCTCGTGCGCAGCAACAAAGACCCAACGCAGCCAAAAATAAATAAAATTAATTAATTAATTAAAAAAAATTATACTTAAGGAACACTGATGAATTACTTTTATTTAAAGTCACTCTGCTTCTACTTCAGGTCGTAAGTCAAATGCAACTTACCTTAGCAGGTTTGGAGCCCAAACAATTGCTAGGTTTTTTGCATGCATATTTGTGATGGAACAATAGTCAGCTAGAAGAGACAAGTGTCTCATTAGGAACTCCAGCGTTCTGGAAAATGAAATACAACATATTAACAAAAAGAAACACCAGGTATCAGTATACAGCATAAAGGCTCCACTAATTAACTTGTAAGTTTTCAGTGGCAAAATGGAAAAAGAAACCATAAAAACCCCAGCAAATTTTTTTGCTGCCTATTACGTTCGAATATTATTACTACTACAGAGCTGTCAGAATATTACGGACTCTACATTTTATATATGATAATTACATCTACAGAATACTAAGGAAAAAAGTCTAAGGCAGATGCAGTAAGAAATGAAAGTTTCTGAGAGAACTGGCTCAGAAAATGAAACAGCCTCAGTTTTAAAGAAATCTTTAGGAATATTTGCTCCTGCCTGTTAGAAATTTAGTTTCAGGGACACCAGTGAAGTGAATCCTCCACAAAATTTAGTTTCTAGACAAATACTATCAAGAAGTTATGCTATTCTACTTGCAGCAGACATGCTAACAGGAAAGAATTCAAACTTTTCTTCTGTAAAAGAAAACATTTCAGAAGTCTAAAAAGAGTTAAAAGAAAAATTCCAGTAGGTACCCAAGAGGGAAAATATTTGAACAAATAACATGCTCTTGGGATAGAAAGCCTACTTCAAATCCTAATATCCTGGTTTATCTTATACATTCTAAGTGTGATTTATTTAAATAATTTTTTATAGAGAGAGGGATTAAACAGTAGGGCAGAGTATTTTGGGAAATAAAGCATGATCAGCTTAAATGTAAGTCAAGTCAGATAAACACAGAGGTATTACCTATCAGCTTACAAAACTATTAAAGACAACGAACAGAAGACAGAAGTTTAAGATTGTTATTTGAAACAGAAATTAAATTGTGGTCAACATATAAGGCTTCAAGATTCAGAGGAGCCTGACATGAATTTGAGAAAAGGAAGATAACAGCTCAAGGCACTGTTCAAGAAGCCTCTACAGGGACTCTCACCAGATTCTCACAACAGACCCCACAGCACAGTGTTACCATCCCCCATTTTATGGGTGACAGAGCCAATGTTGGCCCAGGTTACAGAGACAAGCGGTGCTGGAATCAAACCCAGGTCAGCTTGGCTCCAAAGTCTGTGCTCGTCAATAGCATTGAGTATCTACTCTAGCTGGCAAAAAAAGGGGGTAATTTTTGGTCCTTCTTCTGTACAAGTTAAATAAGGAAAGACACACAGAAGTGAGGCTGGCCTGGAGACAATGTAGAGACAGGAAGCTTGAGAAACGTATTTAGAACACAATGTAAAATTTTATTATTTGGAGTCGGTGGAGTAGAAGGAGGAAGGTAAAGATGAAAGCACTTCAGAAATGTATTTTAAAAGAAATGCAAATTAAAACAAAAGACACCATTTTATTCACACACCTAATTGTAAAGATTTACATCTAACTGTAAATCTTCACATCTAATTGTAAAGATGTTTTAAAACCTAAGGGGGAATTTTAGTCAGAGTGCCATGAAATGAGCATTTCATATTTAGCAGAGTATAAAACTGCATATACCTTTATGGAATACAAGTTGAAAACTGCTTTATTTTGGGAAGAAACTTTTAAGATCTTTTGATTTCCAAGAATTCCTAGATTTTTATCCAAAAAAATAACCTTGATCCCCCAAAAGATTCAGGTAAATGGATGGTCCTCATAGCAGTGTTCAAAATTGGAGAAAAACTCCCACCATACAAACAGATTAAATAGGCAAATTAGGGGAAAGGTTTATATAACATATGGCTCATTCACATGAAAGAACACTATTAAGAATCATGTTTTTCAAGAACAATTAAGGAATTAGAAAATGTGAATGTTAAAATCTTAGAAAGTCTGAATCAAAAGAGATATATGAAGTACAAGATACACAACTTACATAGAAGAAACTAGAATATAAAAACACATTACATAGGAGATAGATGCCAAGGAGGAAATATGTATACAGTGAGTAATATGTATGAAACAGGTGGGCATTATGGTAGGTAAATGCACATCAGGAGAGAAGAGGATAATATTAGGATATACGTATTCCATATACATAGACATATATCAGCAATCTATAAAATATATAGTGTACAAAATAAGTAAAATGCATATGCAATATATAACTGCACATTTACTATGTGCTAGGTTTCTATTCTGAGAATACAGTGATAAGACAGGATTCGTGACCTCAGGGAGCTTAAACTTTAGAGGGGTTATATCTAGAATAGGCAATACAGTAAATATAAAAAACATATAGAAGGATATTTGTACAATATATAATATATAGCAGGAAAGGTACATAATGTTCAAGAGGGAAGATTGAATAGACAGCAAGGGAGTTATACATGTAATTTCCTGGGGAAATACCTACATATTATTAAGAAATATCTATATAATAAAGGAGAATATATACTTTGGTAGAAGAAATATAAATAATAGTAGAGTAGATAAGCATAATATAGTAAAAAAGTTATATGTATCAATATAGTAGGAAATATATATGTATGTATGTGAGTATATTTTTATATATATATATGCACACACACATTTATGTTTCTGTGTACGTGTTTGTAGAGATAAAATACACAACAAAGTAAAAACATAAAGATACACAGCAGACAATAATAATAATGGTTATTAACTCATATAAATAGTAATTATTTAACAGGCCTTGTTCTGAGTGCTTTCCTTTTAATATTCGTAACAATCCTATGAGAAAAGTACTATTATCTCTCTCTTACAAACAAGGAAACTGAGCCCAGAGAGGCAAAGGAACTTGCCCAAGGTCACAAGGTCAGACAGCTAACACAGACCATTGGCTCCAGAAGCCCTGCACTATAATTTCTATAATATATAGAAATTATATATAATAGGTGATATAAATGTACTACACTGCAGGGGATAAATATATAAGGAATATAAATAAAACAAACTGTACTTCACTAAATGAGAAATATATACATATATATGTATATAATATACACATGTATGTATACATATGATATATACATACATACTCTTTCTCTCTATATATACACACATATATACTCTCTCTCTGTACGATATATGATAGGGTTTCTTCCTACTCTCCTTACTGATGTTCTCTTAATTCACCCACAAGATTAACCAGTAACACTCTCAATTCCCTCTGTAAACCGTACTGATGATTAACGTCCAAGGCACAATAAGTTTCTTTGGCTAACATACTGAATAATTTGACTAATATCATTTGAATTATAAGCTTACCTAAAGCCAATGTTAAGTATTTCTATGACTGTTTATGGAAGGTTATTTTAATTCATAGTTAAGTTAAATGCCATCAACATTTATAAAACAAAATTTTAGAAAGATTTCTATGAAACCTCAGTGGAATGCTCTGCAAAGTCTTGATAAAGATGAGCCGCCGAATGAGGAAGAAACAAGTACCGTGATGAGCAGAGAACAATTTAAAACAAAACAAAACCTGTAATTATCAATAATATTCTCACAGAGGGAAGAGATATATCCATGAAATAAGAATAGAAGAGGATGCTATAAAGGAGAAACATTCAGAGAAACAAGAAAGAGAGGGAGGAAGGGAAGGCGGGCAGTTAGTTCTCAGAAGTAATTTTTTTTTTTAATCATGAGATGGACTGGAGGAAACCCATATGTGGAAACTGACAAAGACAAGGTGAGAAACTAAAAGAGCTAGTTCACGAGTTAAAACAATTCCAGAAAGAGAATAAAGAAAAGGGATGAGGTTTACATTGCAATGAGAACCATCAAGGAAATAATATAAGAAAATGTCTCAGAAGTTTCCAAAAAAGCCCAGTGAGTGCCCAGAGCAAAGAATGAAAAAGAACCCACTCCAAGATGAGTCACTAAGGAAATGGACCACTAGGTATGTTCTAAATTTAAAGATATCCAGAAAGGATATACACAATACAAAACAGATCATATAAAAAAGTAGCACTCTCGTATCAGACTTTGCTGCAGCATTTTTGCTTAGATGCCAATAGTGTAATACCATCAAAATTATGGGAAAATACTATTTACAGACTAAAATTCTATAGCCAACTATCAGTCAAATATTGAGGAGAATAAGAGCATCTTCATATCAAAGTCTCAAAACATTTACCTCCCATACACCTTTTCTCACAGAGCTACTGAAGATGTACACTAGGAAAGCAGGGAGTAAAACATGGAAGGTGACAGCCAGAGATCCAGAAGAGAAGGGATCTAACTCGTGAAGAAAGTGATGGAGGGAATTTCCAGGAGGAAGGTGAAGGGCTGGAGCTGCGTGGAGATCCAGGGAGCAATCAACCCAGACAGAGCAGTGGGACAGAAGGCACCAGGAGGGGTGTTTTCATGGGGAGAAACTTCTTTTAAAAGGTTGCTTGATGTGTTTAAATACAACTAAGAGAACATCCACAGTTCTGTGAGAGAGACAGGGGACAGACTAGCAATAAACAGATACTCAGCAAACCAAAAACAGGCCATCACTCCAAGAAAACACAGTTATTCCAAAAGGGAAATAAAATCCTAGTATACTATTAGACACAGCTGTGAATAACAGTTAAGTAGTTACAACAACGTAGAAAATAAACTCTGGCTTCACACCAAATGCTGATACAACCAGACTAGGAAGAGGAGAGAAGGGGCCGTGTGTTTGTGTGCTGTTGGGGATGGGGAGTTACAGCTACACCCTCATTTACCACAAAATGAAGGCAAATAATTACACCTAAAAATGAAAAATCAGGAAATAAAAACATAAGCATGCTATTTAGAAACAGAGGAGTAAACTCTAGAAGTAAGAGTTGAGAATAATAACTTCTGGGTAAGAGAAATTAGAACGGGGAGAGGAGACTGCTGCTTATTTATTTATTTATTTATTTATTTATTTTTGGCTGCATTGGGTCTTCGTTGCTGTGCATGGGCTTTCTCTAGTTGCGGCGAGCGGGAGCTACTCTTTGTCGCAGTGCGTGGGCTCCTCATTGCAGTGGCTTCTCTTGTTGTGGAGCACGGGCTCTACGTGTGCAGGCTTCAGTAGTTGTGGCATAAGGGCTCAGTAGTTGTAGCTTGCAGGCTCTAGAGCGCAGGCTCAGTAGTTGTGGTGCACGGGCTTAGTTGCTCCGTGGCATGTGGGATCTTCCCAGACCAGGGCTCGAACCCGTGTCCCCTGCATTGGCAGGTGGATTCTTAACCACTGCACCATCAGGAAAGCCCCAGGACTGCTGGTTTTTTGCTGCCAGCTTTGCATAAGCGTTTGACTTTTTAAAACTATGTACATAAGTTATATTGACCATTTTAATTTAGAGAGAAAAGATATTCACGTAGTACCTCATGTAAAACTATAAAGAAGCCTCGGCTTAAATCTAATCATCTGTCTTTCTATGCTTTATACTAAAAAAAATATTAAAGGCCAGACTCATTCACACATTTGATCTCATTACATTAAAAGGCATCCTCTTCAGAAGGCATTGTTAGTATTGTTAGTATTTTCACATATATGGAGATTGATGCTTGGAGAGGCCACACAGCTAGTAAGTGATGAAGCTGGAAATTCAAACTTGGGTCTATCTACGAAAGCCAATATTCTCAACCTATTGCGCTAGGTTTCTTTTTCCGGTAAGTTAAAGAAATTCCTGGTCCCCCTTAAAACTATTTTGTAATAACTGTGTGTTGATCAGATTTGTCTTCTCAACCTTCTTTTAAAGGGCTAAACACCTAAATTTCTTAAGCTTGCTTCACAAAAGTTCTTTTGAGGTTTTTCCCACTGTTCAGTGGGTCCTTAAGACCCCTCAGAGTTCTCGCGCCCCTCCTAAGACAGGCCACAGCAACAGGACAAGCCAACGCTGAGTTACCTCCTGACTCGACCGCCAGGCATTGACAGCTACAGGGTTGACCAAAAGAGGTGTTGGTTTTTAATGTTGATTGAAAATTTTCATGTTGATTTAGTGCCAAATTTAGTGCCAATTAAAAAATATATATATGAACAATGTCATTTTGAAAAGATCAGCACTAAATTACTTAATTTGTGAATTAAAAAATCTACTGAATTCAATTTCTTGTCAGTAACTGAAATTTTAAAATTTTATCTTTTTGCTTCTTTGTACACTATAATCAATCCATAATTTATGCCATTTTCTTTCTCTCACTAAACGGCAGTTATCCTCCATTTTATTCTGTCTTCTCAGACATAGCAACAGTATTTCTGAGAGTCGAAGCCAACATACAAATTAAATTGGGTTTTAAAAAGCAGCAACGAAAGAGAGGGTTCAAAATGGTGGTACAGGAAGATCCTGAGCTTACCTCCTCACACGGACACACCAAAGCTATAACTAGATACCCATAGGATGACTCTCTCCACAAAAAGCCTAAAGGCTGGCAGAGCAGCTCTTCTACAGAAAGGACAAAAAAGTGGTGTGGGAAAGCCCCACTGGGATGGAGCGGAGGGGAAAGATGCAGTTGTGCCAGTTACCTCCATCCATGGCAGGTGGCCCACAAGTGGGAGGGATATGACAAACATGGAGCTCCCTCCTCCCTGAGCTCTGACCCCACCTCTGCCAGATCTGGAAGGTGTGAGCAACCCCCTGAATGCCTTGCGTTTCTGAGCCCCAGAGCACTGAAATAATCGGACAGACAGATGTTGTCAGGCTATCACCCCCAGGGCACTGCAGAGACAACAGACACCCCCCCCCCCAAATCTCTCAGCAGCCACTCCTTCAAAACTGGAGGAGACAGCTGTTTCAACTAATACGTAGAAACACACACAGAGGGTCAGGCAAAACGAAGGGAAAAAGGGTTATATTCCAAATGAAAGAGTAAGACAAAACCTCAGAAAAAGACGCTAATGAAACAGAGATAAAGAGTTCAAAGTAATGGTCATAAAGATGCTCATTAAACTTGAGAAAAGAATGGATGAACAGAGAGATCTTCAACAAAGAGAAAAATACAAGAAAGTTCCAAACAGAAGTTACAGAGCTGAAAAATAAAATAATCTAACTAAAAAATATACTAGAGGGATTCAAGAGCAGACTGGATGAAGCAGAAGGATGGATTAGCGAGCTAGAAGACAAAGCAATGGAAATCACCCATATAAAACAGCAAAAAGAAAAAAGGAATTTAAAAAAGTGAAGATTCCTCAAGGGTCATCTTCTGGGTAAACAAGTAAACAGGCACCCAGCACTGTGTCAATATTTTGGATTTATTTTGGATTTAAGCAAAGCAATTCACTATGTATTCACACCTGTGGTCATACACCCACTACCTTCAGCAATTTCTCAGTGTCTCAAAAAACAAACGAACAAACGGGCCCAGTCAACCATCCATTTGTTCATTCATTCATACATTTGTTAAGTGCCTACTGGATGCCAAGCACTGTGCCAGACCCTGAGAATACAAAGACAAATAAATACAAATGTATGGAAAAACAGAAGTTTAAATAGTTAGAACTCCAAGTAAATTTAAACAGAAACCCCAGAACCCACTTTTACACAACTGACTTCTACTTTTGGCTGGTATTTTACATGCGGTTTACCTGTAGTGTGGAGGGGGGAGCTGCTGGATGACATCATGAATTTTTATCAGCCTTTCTTCATCTGTTGCTGCTGAAACAGCATCCTAGAACAACCATAATGCAAAATGAACTATTAGGCTTTGTTGGTAAAAATGAAAGTTCTTCATTTACAATTCAGTTTCACTTTGAGATTAACTGACTTTACTCTTTGATGCTGAACTATGAGGAAAAACAATGCAGCATTCAAGGAAGTAAACTTTGTTTCCACACTATATAGACACTGAAATCTATTAAAACATAATATTTTTAAAATTTTATGATAACCAGTATCGAGGGTTATAAGATTAGTGGCTCAAAGTCAGAAACCGAAAGAGTGAAAATGTGAAAACAGTGAAGATTGTGGACCAGCTAGCAGTACAGTGTTTTTATTTTCGTTAAAGGATCCCTCTTCCTCATACAACTATCTCATATGACCAAACCAATCTTCACACATTTTGAACAAAACCACAGGAAAACTCCAAACAGAACTTGACCTAAAAGTGACTTGTACTCACAGAAAACTTCTCATACAGCTGGTAGGTGAGCAAAGGGTTTGGGAGCTCTCGGAAATACAGCTTACACAGGGAGCCCACGGAATGGATGTCTTGAACGTAGGGTTCTTTTGTCAGGTCGGGAACATGTTCAGAGTCAAATTCATGGCTAAAAAGATAGATGAGAGACAACAAAACTATTTTTTTGAAAGAAAGGCAAATATGACTTTAAAACAGAAAGGAAAGGTCCAAAGTATTAACCTCTACCTCAGTGAGTTAATATTTTCTTCAAATGACTATATTTCATAGAAGTTATATTTGGGCTTCAGTAGTAATCCAATGTCTGATCATGAAACAAGTGTTTTTCTAAATGGAAATTAAGGGAACAGCTTTAATATTAAAATGGACAGAAATCTCTGAAATGTGTGTGAAAGAGCAGCTCTTACCAGAGATCTGAAAACAGGACTTCTAATTCCTAATGGTTTAAATACCCAATGTTTTGGCAATTCTGAAAACTAGAGTTGAATGGCAGCTGGTCCATGTATGACTATGTGCAGAAATTCCTCAGGTACAAGAAGTACAGTTCAGGAGTGCTTTATGGATGAGGGATAAGGAAGCCAGAAACAATATAAAGCAATTCCCAGCCAACACCAAATTTTAAAAGAAAGCAAAATCTGCAGCATTACAGTGAGTGAAATAAAAATTGTGCTCAGAACACTAAGGCAGATGAAGCTCACTCTGAGGCGGTTAACTAATATTAATCTACAGACATGAGACCCTTATGAACCTAGAGGATTAAATGTATGTGGACAATCTGAATATGAGATCTGCTGCGTCCGAAACTAAAGATTGAAACCTTTTTCAGTAAAAGAATCAATTTGAGGAGGCGGAGTCAAGATGGTGGTGTGGGAAGATGCAGAGTTAGCATCTCCCCACAACTAAGGCACCTGCCGGCTGCTGGTGGGGGGCTCTGATCCCAAGGAGACAGGAGGAACCCCCAAGTGAACGAGTAGGACGCAGGGGGACTGAGGCGGGAGGAGAAGTAGAGGCCAGACAGGATCGACGCTCCTGAGGGCGGGGAGATCAGGAGAGGCAGGGGGGAGGGAGCCTCCCAGACCGGAAGAGCAGGAGAGGAGAGGAGTGCAACTGCCTCGCCCACTAATGGCCCTGCCCCCACAGCCCCCAGGGCCTTTTCCAGCCTTCTGGGTCCTAAACATAGGCCCCGCCCACCACCCAAACCTTGCCCTTCCTTAGGCCCTGTCCTCCACAGCCAAGGCCTTTTCTCCCATTTAAACAAATTTTTTTCCTTTTCCCTCCTCCTCTTTTTTCACTATTGTGGTACTGAGGTATCTTCTGGATGTTGATTCATCTATATTTTTATATCCTTTCTAACATATCTGTTAGTTTCCTAATTTTATTTTTTACTTTGTTATTCTTTTTTTTTTTTTTTGCCGCCCCACGTGGCTTGTGGGATCTTGGTTCACGAGCCGGGGGTTGGGCCAAAGCTCCTGTGGTGGGAGCTCTGAGTCTGAACCACTGGACTAACACAGAACCTCAGACCCCAGGGAATATTCATCGGAGTGAGGATTCATGGAGCTCCTCACCTCAGCACCAAGACCCAGCTCTACCCAACAGCCTACAAACTGCAGCTGTACCCAACAGCCTACAAACTTCCATGTTGGAAGCCTCAGGCCAAACAACCAGTAAGGCAGAAATACAAGCCCACTCACGAAAAAATTTTTTTAAAAAAATGAGAAAGCAAAAAAATACATCACAGATGAAGGAGCAAGGTAAAAACCTACAAGCCCAAATAAATGAAGAGGAAATAGGCAATCTACCTGAAAAAGAATTCAGAATAGTGATAGTAAAGATGATCCAGAATCTCGGAAATAGAATGGAGGCACGGATTGAGAAAATATAAGAAATGTTTAACAAAGATCTAGAAGAACTAAAGAACAAACAAACAGAGATGAACACCACAATAACTGAAATGAAAAAACACTAGAAGGAATCAATAACAGAATAACTGAGGCAGAAGAACAAATAAGTGAGCTGGAAGACAAAATGGTGGAAATAACTGCTGAGGAGCAGAATAAAGAAAAAAGAATGAAAAGAACTGAAGACAATCTAAGAGACCTCTGCGACAACACTAAACACACCAACATTCAAATTATAGGGGTCCCAGAAGAAAAAGAGAAAAACAAAGGGTCTGAGAAAATATTTGAAGAGATTATAGTTGAAAACTTCCCTAACATGGGAAAGGAAATAGTCACCCAAGTCCAGGAAGCACAGAGAGTCCCATACAGGATAAACCCTAGGAAAAACACACCAAGACACATCTTAATCAAACTAACAAAAATTAAATTCAAAGGAAAAATATTAAAAGCAGCAAAGGAAAAACAAAAAATAACATACGAAGGAACCCCCATAAAGTTATCAGCTGATTTTTCAGCAGAAACCCTGCAAGCCAGAAGGGAGTGGCAGGATATACTTAAAGTGATGAAAGAGAAAAACCTACAACCAAGATTACTCTACCCAGCAAGGATCTCATTCAGATTCCATGGAGAAGTCAAAAGCTTTTCAAACAAGTAAAAGCTAAGAGAATTCACACCACCAAACCAGCTTTACAACAAATGCTAAAGGAACTTCTCTAGGCGGGAAACACAAGAGAAGAAAAAGACCCACAAAACAAACCCCAAAACAATTAAGAAAATGGTAACAGGAACATACATATTGAAAATAACCTTGAATGTAAATAGGTTAAATGCCCCAACCCAAAGACACAGACTGGCTGAATGGATACAAAAACAAGACTCATACATATGCTGTCTACAAGAGACCCACTTCAGACCTAGGGACACATACAGACTTGAGATAGAGGGGATGGAAAAAGATATTCCATGCAAATGGAAATCAAAAGAAAGCTGGAGTAGCAATTCTCATCTCAGACAAAATAGACTTTAAAATAAAGAATGTTACAAGATATAAGGAAGGACAATACATAATGATCAAAGGATCAATCCAAGAAGAAGATATAACAATTTTAAATGTTTATGCACCCAACATAGGAGCACCTCAATACATAAGGCAAATGCTAACAACCATGAAAGGAGAAATCAACAGTAACACAATAATAGTAGGGGACTTTAACACACCACTTACACCAATAGACAGATCATCCAAACAGAAAATAAATAAGGAAACACAAGCTTTAAATGACACACTAGATCAGAGAGATTTAACTGATATTTATAGAACATTCCATCCAAAAATGGCAGAATACACTTTCTTCTCAAGTGCACACAGAAAGTTCTCCAGGATAGATCACATCTTGGGTCACAAATGAAGGCTCGGAGAATTTAAGAAAACTGAAATCATATCAAGCATCTTTTCCGACCACAGCGCCATGAGATCGGAAATCAATACAGGAAAGAAACTGTAAAACACACAAATACACGGAGGCTAAACACTGTGCTCCTAAATAACCAAGAGATCACTGAAGAAATCAAAAAAGAAATTAAAAAAATACATAGAAACAAATGACAACGAAAACATGCCAACCCAAAACCTATGGGACACAGCGAAAGCAGTTCTAAGAGGGAAGTTTATAGCAATTCAATCTCACCTCAAGAAACAAGAAAAATCTCAAATAAACAATCTAACCCTGCACTTAAAACAACTAGAGAAACAAGAACAAGAAAACCCAAAGTCAGTAGAAGGAAAGAAATCAACAAGATCAGAGCAGAAATAAATGAAAGAGAAATGAAAAAACAACAGCAAAGATCAATAAAACTAAAAGCTGAGGGCTTCACTGGTGGCGCAGTGGTTGAGAGTCCGCCTGCCGACGCAAGGGACACGGGTTTGTGCCCCGGTCCAGGAAGATCCCACATGCCGTGGAGCGGCTGGGCCCGTGAGCCATGGCTGCTGAGACTGCGCATCCGGAGCCTGTGCTCCGCAGCGGGAGAGGCCACAGCAGTGAGAGGCCTGTGTACCGCAAAAAAAAAAAAACAAAAAAACCCAAAAACTAAAAGCTGGTTCTTTAAGAAGATAAACAAAATGGATAAACCCTTAGCCTGACTCATCAATAAAAAAAGGAAGAGGAGGCAAAACAATAAAATTAGAAATGAAAAAGGAGAAATCACAACTGACACAGCAGAAATACAAAGGATTATAAGAGAATACTACAAACAACTGCATGCCAATAAAATGGACAACCACAAAGAAATGGACAAATTGTTGGAAAGGTACAATTTTCGAAGACTGAACCAGGAAGATTTAGAATATATAAACAGACCTATCAAAAATAATGAAATTGAAAGCATAATTAAAAATCTTCCAACAAACAAAAGTCCAGGAGCAGATGGCTTCACAGGAAAATTTTATCAAACATTTAGAGAAGAGCTAACACCGATCCTTCTCAAACTCTTCCCAAAAACTGCAGAGGGAGAAACACTCCCAAATTCATTCTATGAGGTCACCAACACCCTGATACCAAAAGCAGAAAAAGATATCACAGAGAAAGAAAATTATAGACCAATATCCCTGATGAACATAGATGCAAAGATCCTCAACAAAATAATAGCAAACAGAATCCAACAGCACATTAAAAGGATCATATACCATGATCAAGTGGGATTTATCCCAGGGATGCAAGGATTCTTCAATATATGCAAATCAATGTGAAACACCACATCAACAAATTAAGGAATAAAAACCATGTGATCATCTCAATAGATGCAGAAAAAGCTTCTAACAAAATTCAACACCTATTTATGATAAAAAGTCTCCAGAAAATGGGCATAGAGGGAACCTACCTCAACATAGCAAAGGCCATATATGACAAACCCACAGTAAGCATCATACTCAATGGTGAAAAACTGAAAGCATTTCCACTAAGATCAGGAAGAAGACAAGGATGTCCACTTTCACCACGCTTATTCAACATAGTTTTGGAAGTCCTAGTCACAGCAATCAGAGAAGAAAAAGAAATAAAAGGAGTACAAATTGGAAAAGAAGAAGTAAAACTGTCAGTTTGCGATGACATGATACTATAATAGAAAATCCTAAAGATGCACCAGAAAACTACTAGAACTAATCAATGAATTTGGTAAGGTTGCAGGATACAAAATTAATGCACAGAAATCTCTGGCATTCCTATGCACCAACAACGAAAAATCAGAAAGAGAAATGAAGGAAACACACCCATCTACCACTGCAACATAATAAAATACCTAGGAATAAACCTGCCTAAGGAGGCAAAAGACTTCTACTCAGAAAACTATAAAACACTGATGAAAGAAATCAAAGATGACATAAACAGGTGGAGAAATATACCATGTTCTTGGATTGGAAGGATCAATATTTGTGAAAATGACTATACTACCCAAAGCAATCTACAGATTCAATGCAATCCCTATCAAACTACCAATGGCATCTTTCACAGAACTAGAACAAAAAATTTTACAATTTGTATGGAAACACAAAAGACCCCAAATAGCCAAAGCAGTCTTGAGAAAGAAAAACAGAGTTGGAGGAATCAGGCTCCCTGACTTCAAACTATACCACAAAGCTACAGTAATCAAGACAGTATGGTACTGGCACAAAAACAGAAATATAGATCAATGGTACAGGATAGAAAGCCCAGAGATAAACGCATGCACGTACGGTCACCTAATTTATGACAAAGGAGGCAAGAACATACAATGGAGAAAAGACAGCCTCTTCAATAAGTGGTGCTGGGAAAACTGGACAGCTACATGTAAAAGAATAAAATTAGAACACTACCTAATACCACACACAAAAATAAACTCAAAATGGATTAAATACTTAAATGTAAAACCAGACACTATAAACCTCTTAGAGGAAAACATAGGAAAACACTCTTTGACATAAACTACAGCAAGATCTTTTTTGACCCACCTCCTAGAGTAATGGAAATAAAAACAAAAATAAACAAATGGGACCTAATAAAACTTAAAAGCTTTTGCACAGCAAAGGAAACCGTAAACAAGACAAAAAGACAACCCTCAGAATTGGAGAAAATATTTGCAAACGAAACAACAAAGGATTAATCTCCAAAATATACAAACAGCTCATGGAGCTCAATATCAATAAAACAAACAATCCAGTTAAAAAACATGTGGAAGACCTAGGTATACATTTCACCAAGGAGGACATATGGATGGCTGGGAGGCACATGAAAAGATGCTCAACATGACTAATTGTTAGAGAAATGCATATCAAAACTACAATGAGGTATCACCTCAAACCAGTCAGAATGGCCATTATCAAAAAATCTAGAAACAATTTGATGCTGGAAAGGGTGTGGTAAAAAGGGAACCCTTCTGCACTGTTGGCAGGAATGTAAATTGATACAACCACTATGGGAAACAGTATGGAGGGTCCTTAAAAAACTAAAAATAGGACTTCCCTGGTGGTGCAGGGGTTAAGAATCCGTCTGCCAATGCAGGGGACACAGGTTCGAGCCCTGGTCCAGGAAGATCCAACATGCCATGGAGCAACTAAGCCTGTGCACCACAACTACTGAGCCTGCACTCTGGAGCCCATGAGACAGAATGATTAAGCCCGTGTGCCACAACTACTGAAGCCTGCATGCCTAGAGCCCATGCTCTGCAACAAGAGAAGCCACTGCAATGAGAAGCCCACACACCACAATAGAGCAGTCCCTGCTTGTCGCAACTAGAGAAAGCCCACGTGCAGCAATGAAGCCCCAACGCAGCCATAAGTAAATAAATAAATAAATAAATAAATTTATTAAAAAAAAAAACTAAACTAAAAATAGAACTACCATATGACCCAGCAATCCCACTACTGGGCACATACCCTGAGAAAACCGTAATTCAAAAACAGACATGTACCACAATGTTTACTGCAGCACTATTTACAATATCCAGGACATGGAAACAACCTAAATGTCCAATGACAGATGAATGGATAAAGAAGATGTGGCACATATATACAATGGAATATTATTCAGCCATAAAAAGGAACGAAATTGGGTCGTTTGCAGAGATGCGGATGGACCTAGAGTCTGTTATACAGAGTGAAGTAGGTCAGAAAGAGAAAAACAAATACCATATGCTAACTCATATATATGGAATCTTAAAAAAAAAGGTACTGATGAACCTAGTTGCAGGGCAGGAATAAAGAGGTAGACATAGAGAATGGACCTGAGGACATGGGGTGGGAGGGGGAAGCTGGGGCAAAGTGAGAATAGCATCGACATATATACACTACCAAATGTAAAACCGTTGGCTGGTGGGAAGCAGCAGCATAGCACAGGGAGATTGGCTCGGTGCTCTGTGATGACCTAGAGGGCTGGGATAGGGAGGATGGGAGGGAGGCTCAAGAGGGAGGGGATATGGGGACCTGTGTATGCATATGGCTGATTCGCTTTGTTGTGCAACAGAAACTAACATGGTATTGTGAAGCAATTATATTCCAATAAAGATCTATTAAAAAAAAAGAAAAGAATCAATTTCAGTTATTTTCCAAACATGTATTCCTGAAAATAGAGATGAACTCTGTGGTCAAATCAGAACCTTAAAATGCTGTAGAATAATGGCAATTATCATGCACCACAGTGAAAAATAAAGGATAATAACATGTTAAGAATAGACTAGAATCTAAGAGATTAAGCAAAAATTAAAAATTCTATTGCTGGTGTAAAGGATACCAGTATTCTTGTCTCTGAGACTATAATGGGAGAGGATGTGCAAAATGCAATAAATGCACACTTGAACATACACTACAAAGCCCAGGTGAAAGGAGATTAGAAAGGTCGCTCTCATCAACTGTAATTAACTAAAGAATAATTCTATTATAATGTAAATTATCATCTCTCATGGTTATCATAGGTTCAAATTCAATTTTTAAAAATCTTCAAATATTGCAAAGAGAAAATACAAGTATTGAAGAGATTAAGGGACGTGGTTTTCTGATACTACAAACGAAGAGACGGCATTTAGGAAAATATACACAGAGAACAATATGGATATTATTTCCTACTTTATCTAAACTATCTTACGGAAAATTACGGTTATCAATATAAGTGACTTAATTTTGAAACAGTTTCATTTTAATGAATTACAGTAGGAACGAAAAAGAAAATGCCATATGAGGTTTTACCGTAGTCTCTGGATATTGGAGGCAACGCCAGAGAGACGATATATTCCATCCACGATGCCATATCTCTCAATGAACGCTGTACAGCTTTGAAGAACCTGGGGCACTAGAGAGAATTTTTGAAGACATGGATTAAATTGAAAGTATTCAGTGGAAATAAAGTCACAAAAAATGAGAATGTCTTAGCAAAATGAAATTGGCAAATTAAAGTTTTAAGGGGTGGAGATTAATCTACTACAAAAACTGACAAGGGCATATTTAATTAATTTCACATCTATGCTAGATAAGTGGTCACATATGGTCACCTAATTTATGACAAAGGAGGCAAGAAAATACAATGGAGAAAAGACAGCCTCTTCAATATGTGGTGCCGGGAAAACTGGACAGCAACATGTAAAAGAATGAAGTTAGAACACTCCCTAATACCATACACAAAAATAAACTCAACATGGATTAGAGACCTAAATGTAAGGCCAGACACTATAAAACTCTTAGAGGAAAACATAGGAAGAACTCTTTGACATAAATCAAAACAAGATCTTTTTTGACCCACCTCCTTGAGTAATGAAAATAAAAATAAAAATAAACAAATGGGACCCAACTAAACTTAAAAGCTTTTGCACAGCAAAGGAAACCATAAACAGGATGAAAAGACAACCCTCAGAATGGGAGAAAATATTTGCAAATCAAGCAACGAACGATGGATTAATCTCCAAAATACACAAACAGCTCACGGAGCTCAATACCAAAAAAACAAACAAACCAATTAAAAAATGGGCAGAAGACCTAAACAGACATTTCACCAAAGAAGACATACAGATGGCCAAGAGGCACATGAAAAGATGCTCAACATCACTAATTATTAGACAAATGCAAATCAAAACTACTATGAGGTATCACCTCACACCAGTCAGAATGGCCATCATCAAAATATCTACAAACAATAAATATGGGAGAGGGTGTGGAGAAAAGGCAACCCTTTTGCACTGTTGGTGGGAATGTAAATTGATATAGCCACTAGGGAGAACAGTATGGAGGTTCCTTAAAAAACTAAAAATAGAATTACCATACGACCCAGCAATACCACTACTGGGCATATACCCTGAGAAAACCATAATTCAAAAGGGCACATGTACCCCAATGTTCACTGCAGCACTATTTACAATAGCCAGGACATGGAAACAACCTAAATGTCCAACAACAGATGAATGGATAAAGAAGATGTGGTACATGTATACAAGGGAATATTACTCAGCCATAAAAAGGAACAAAATTGGGTCATTTGTAGAGATGTGGATGGACCTAGAGTCTGTCATACAGAGTGAAGTAAGTCAGAAAGAGAAAAACAAATATCGTATATTAATGCATATATGTGGAATCTAGAAAAATGGTACAAATGAACCTATTTTCAGGGCAGGAATAGAGACACAAATGTAGAGAATGGACATGTGGACACAGAGAGGGAAGAGGAGGGTAGGACAAATTGGGAGATTAGCTTTGACATAAATACACTACCATGTGTAAAATAGACAGCTAGCGGGAACCTGCTGTATAGCACAGGGAGCTCAGCTCAGTGCTCTGTGATGACCTAGATGGGTGGGATGGGGCGGGTGGGAAGGAGGTCCAAGAGGGAGGGGATATAGGTATACATATAGCTGATTCACTTCACTGTACAGCACAACACTGTAAAGCAATTATACTCCAAAAAAAAAAAAAAAAGAAAAAAACCTGAAAAAAAATAACATACCATCTGTCAAAAAGTATAGATAACTTCCCTGGGATTCTTACAACCATGTGATATTATATTCATACTTGCTTATGTTCTCCCAAACAAGTAGGGAAACTTGAAAATATGGGGAATTAGAGGTCTTTCCCTGATTATACAGCTAAGCCTCTACAGACATCATACTTCATGGAAAACATCTGAACTGTTTCTTTACACTTTATGTTCCCTAAGTAAAAGGACTGAATGTCCAAAAAACAATCACATCATAGAACTTCATAAATAAAACTATACAACTGAACACTGCTATTACTCAGGATTTTAAGAGAGACTAATGAGACATATAATTAAAATTAGTAGCAAAGTGAAAGAGAAGAGCATAAACTTTCATTTTGAAAAACAGAGAGTAGAAACTGAAGAACAGTATAGGAAGATAAAAAGAGAAAAGATCTGAATTCTTTTTTTCACTAACATAAGAAAGTAATATGAGAACCCATATATTATTAGAAGAAATCCTAGTACAAAAAGGCATTTTATTAACTACCTTTTCCCCTCAAATCATCTCACCAACCAGCCAAGTGCACATTAAATAATATCCCAGTCAAAACATAACATTAGAAACCTCCAAAATGGTTCTTCCAAAAGGTGATATAACTTTTTTTTTTTTTTTTTTTCAGTACTCGAGGCTCTCACTGTTGTGGCCTCTCCCGTTGCGGAGCACAGGCTCCGGACGCGCAGGCCCAGCGGCCATGGCTCACGGGCCCAGCCGCTCCGCGGCATGTGGGATCTTCCCGGACCGGGACACGAACCCATGTCCCCTACATCGGCAGGCGGACTCTCAACTGCTGCGCCACCAGGGAAGCCCAAAGGTGATATAACTTTAAGAATTATTCCCACACTCTCCAAATAATACACTTCTAAACCACTCATTTAATATTTTTAGTACTTTTTAATCATCAAATGACAACACAATAGGAAGTAAATGTTTAAATTAAACTGATGACCCTTAAGATTAGGATCATGGCTAAAAGTATAAGTAAGTATGACAAAAATTGGTCCTTTATTTTTCTTGACAGTTTCAGTTTCATTTCTGTTCTTTTCTCTTCATTTATTCAGTCAGTCATTCCCTTTACACATTCAGCCATCATTCAAAGATCCCTTTTATATGCCAGGCATCATGCAAGCATTGTGTAACACAGACGAAACAGTCAAGTCCCATTCTCAAGGCAGTGCCTTCCAGGCCAGGAGTACATGGTACAGTGTTACACATTAGAATGTGCATCATGATTTTTGGTTAGAAAAATACGATTACCTAAAGGATTAATTTCAGGGGTTATTTGGGCCTTGCTTGTTTCTAGTGTGCTCTGATTATAAACTCCCCGTATATTTACAATAGTTTAAGAAAGCCTCTTGTTGAAAGGGCCAAATAACCTCAAACAGAAATACATTTGGGCAACAGAATTTCCTCACCTTGAGTTTTAAAATATTTTTTACATTTTGTACCTAATGTAGTTTTACCTAGTTTTCTACAAAGTTCTCACTTTTTAAAAAAGCTATCTCATTTTAAGGATATTTGGCTTCAAATATGTGCAGCAAATCCTATGAAAAAATCAATGACACCTACAAACCCTTTGTTCCACTAGAATAGATTTTATTATAGTTAGGGAATATATAACCATTACAGTTATTAAACCTGTTATTTTTTCATAAAGAAATAATATATTGGCATCTGTCCTCTCTACCACACTTACTAAGAATGGAAACACAACCAAAACTTCTAAGCACAACTAAAACTTGCTGAATTGATATTTGAAAGCTAATAACAAACTGGAAAACACTCCCTCATAATGATCACATCCATCCATTCATCTAAGCACTGAATTCTTGAATAAGAATTTAATTTACAGAAAAAGGAATTGAAATTTCTAGTTATAAAAGCTGGGAGGCTGGTCTTGGTAATATACAGTCTCAAAACTATGACTTTTTTTTTCAAAAGAGCAATAAACATTTTAGAATAAACCGTGAGAAGGAAAACTGGCTGAGGAAGCTATCTGGACAGATATGAAAATAATGTAAACTAGCATAGCTACTATACCCTCTGTGTGAATGTTTTCCTCTTCCTGAACAGATCACAAGCATCTCTGATGCCAAAGTGCATTCCTAGACCCCTCTTGATTCTCAGCTGCCCCAGAACTCAGGTGAGTACCTGAGAACGTTCAATACGTGCTGCTGAACTTACTTGGGATAGGTACTGCTTGCCTAATCTACTTTAATTGATTATAGGAAATCAACAGGGAGAGGTCAGAAACTAAAATTATGAGTTTATAAATTTTATTTTTACCTTCAAAACCAGAATTCAGAAGGTGCTCCCCCAGGTCACAACCAAATACCCTTTCTTTCAAGATCCCACGCTGCTTCAACTTCTGTTTTGTTGGACGAGACTTCATGAATGTCCGTAAGAAAGTAATGAGCTTGCCGTGCTTTTTAGATACTAAAAAATAATAATAAAGAGAAAATACCTTAGTTGGGGTAAGAGGTCACATTTTTACTTAGTGTGAAAAGAAATGCAGATCTCAATAGCTGACTACAAAATAATCTATTACAAGTATACTTTATATTCTGTAGGAAATTTTCAGCAGAAGTTGAAGAAACAGTTGCTTTACAAATAATATCAGGGTTTTGCATGTTCTTCTCGCCAGCCTGTGATCTTATTTGATGGGATTGTGAGCAAACTGAAGTATTATAATTTGTGACTTCTTTAAATCAAGCGTGGTAAACCAGCCATCTTCCCAATGCTACCCAAGCGTGCTACAGGATAACTGGGACGTGAGTTTTATATTACTTTGGAGATCTTCATGGTAAGTAAGACTTAAAATGGTGTAAATTTAAAAACTGCATTTCTAGTTAATTTCTAAAATATTTTATTTAGTGGTTAGAAATTTTCATGACATTTACAATCTGGAAAGTAAAACTGAAAAAATAAACAACTCCCTCGGGGCTTCCCTGGTGGCGCAGTGGTTGGGAGTCCGCCTGCCGATGCGGGGGGCGCGGGTTCGTGCCCCGGTCCGGGAAGATCCCACATGCCGCGGAGCAGCTGGGCCCGTGAGCCATGGCCGCTGGGCCTGTGCGTCTGGAGCCTGTGCTCCACAACGGGAGAGGCTCACGTACCGCCAAAAACAAACAAACGAACAAAAAAAACCCTCCCTCTTTCTCATTGCATTATGATATAGATCACACTTGTCAAACTAATGGCTATGTAAGTACAAGACACACACACACATAAAAAAGCATTAGATTTTCTATTAACATTCATCTGTAGTCTACCAAATATGTCACCTTAAATCCTTTGTAGATCAAGGCAAGAGATAAGTAAATTACATATAGTAAGATATTTCCACTGACTTATATGTTAGAAAGATAACAGCGAAAGATCTGAAAGCAAACAAATCCTTCGAAAACTGACTTTTGCTGAGAAGTGCAGCCTGCAGGGAAAATTACTCTAGAAGTCAACATACAACAAATTACCATAAGATCAGAGATTAGCTGCAGGATAGAACACTAAGCCACATGGCCTCAATCCTCCTACTCAGTTTGTATATGATTACAGGAGTCTTACTGAACCCTGCTATAGTTTCTTGAAGGAACCCAAATCATAAATCCCTTGAACTGATGAATCCTCCTGTAGGAATTCTATGTACTGAGATTAACTTGTGGCCTAAATGGACCACTAGATGGGTTACTCTGACCAGATTAAACACTCTCTTTACATTTTGGGGGAAACTCTATTTACAGACTTAAGCATCTTTTCTATGAACTGTACAAAGGTGATCAACTGTAACTGGCCCATAACTGAGAGGTTTCGTGGGACATGAGCCTTTCAGTGCTAAAACCAGGAAAGTCCTGAACAAACTGGGACAAGGCAGTCATCCTAGACTGTACACAGATTAAAGAGGAAATTTATTTTTTCTATACCAATTAGTTAAAGTTTACTTAGAATCGTCAGTATAATTTTGATGCTATCTCTAACATGCTGTGACACTCTGGGTAAATTACAACCTCACTTGTATCTGAGATCCTTGCTACAAAGTTAAATGACATGGTCTCTCAACTGCTGAGACATTTATAGCACACTGGGGTAACTTCAGAAATATGTCACACTTGTAATATTAGTATATTAAAAGTCACTGAACTTGTATGAGTTTTATTCTCCCCTAGTCGCTAGCAGACTGTGTGTTATGAATCTTTGTTGTTAAAGTGTGGCCATCAAACCATTTTTGTTCATTTTTGAACATCCTCTAACAAACTTTAAAATAATTTTGAGAAGATTAATGAATAAAAACAAATGAGTTTGCTTTATGGTAATTTAATATTACATTTATATATTTGGAAGAATTTTAATTTCTATAATATTCAATATTTCTACCTGGAAACAGGGTGTGTCATCAGTTTTCTAAAGCTATTATATCTCACAGTAAAGTTTTCTAATTTTATGAAAAGACACATTCCACATATTTCTTTCTAGGGATACTGCTAAGTATTTTACCTTTTTTTTTTTTTTTGCTGCTTTTGTAGAATAATAGTTTTCTTCAATTACAGTCTTAACTGGTATACTGGAAAATTATTTCTTTATGTATGGCTCAAATCTGATCATTTTCTAAACTCCCAACAATTTTAGGAGAATTTTAGTTGATCCTTTCGGATTTCATGGATATATAACTGTGTTAAAGCAAATATGGTAATTCCATCCTGTTTCTGATAAGAATAATTTCTGATTTCTTTTTCAGATTTTAATAATTAACCAGAACTTCCAAGACACATGCTAAAAAGTAGGCATTTGTACTTTGATGCTGAATTTGATGAAAATATGTTGGATTTGGCAACTGCATATGATGTACATGAGAAAGCATTCTTTTAGTCAGATTTCCAGGAATGCTTCAAAGGGATGGGAACTGAATTTTAGCTATTATTCATTTAGCAACAAACATGTAAGTGCCTCCTGTACCTCAGGAACTGAGAGTACAGTGGGCAACAAGTGAGACAAGCTCTTGCTGTCAGAGCTTACTGAGGAGAGAAGGAATGAACAAATAATAATACCCATATAGCCGGCATTTATTTTATGCTTAGTTACGTGCCAACAACTGCATTAAGTGTTTATATTTATTAACCATTCATTTCTCATAGGATCCTATAAGGAAAATACTATTATGACCCCTTTTTTAGAGGAAGAAACTCAGGCACAGAGTGCTAAGTAACATGTCTAAGGTCATGGAACCAGGATTAAAAGTCAGATGGTCTAGCTCAAAACCCAAGTTCTTAGCCACTATATGATACAGCCTAAATTAAGACAGCAAGGTAATTTCAGATTGCTTTTAACTGCTAGTAGGAAATAAACAGAGTGCAGTAATAGTGATGAGAAAAAGAAACTATTGGGTGGGCCAAAAAGTTCCTTTGGTTTTTAAGTAAAAATAAAAGACACATTTTTCACTTTCACCAAGAACTTTGTTGAAAAACATATTCACCGTTTTGTTCTACTACCTTCTGCCATTTTTCAGGCAACTTCATAATTCTATCTTCCCAAAATCTTTTATCTTTTTGAGCAAAGAACTGTTCCAGGTACCTTTTATAGTCTTCCAGGGAATTGAAATTTTTCCCATTAAGAGAATTTTGTAAAGACCGAAATAAATGGAAATCCAAAGGAGCAATATCTAGTGAATAGAGCAGATGAATCAGAACTTCCCAGCCAAACTGTAACGGTGTTTGCATGGTCATCAAAGAGACATGTGGTCTTGCATTACCCTGATGGAAGATTATGCATCTTCTGTTGACTAATTCTGGACGCTCTTTGTCGAGTGCTACTTTCAGTTGGTCTAATCGGGAGCAGTACTAATTAGACCTGTTGGAATGAATAGTTTCGTTTTCTGGAAGGAGCTCATAATAGAGGACTCCCTTCCAATCCCACCATATACATAACATCACCTTCTTTGGATGAAGACTGGCCTTTGGTGTGGTTGGTGGTGGTTCATTTCACTGGCCCCACGATCTCTTCCGTTCCACATTATGGTACAGTATCCACTTTTCATGGCCCATCACAATTTGTTTTAAAAATGGAACATTTTCATTATGTTTAAGTAGAGAATCACATGCAGAAATATGGTCAAGGTTTTTATTCACTTAACTTATGTGGAACCCAACACATCAAAGCGATTAACATAACGAAGCTAATACAGATGATTTTCAGCGCTTGATTTGAATATTTTGAGTATGTCAGCTACTTCCCGAGTGGTATAACGTTGATTGTTCTCAATTAATGTCTCGATTTGATTTAATGTCTCAATTTGATCACTATCAACTTCAACTGGTCTACCCGACTGTGGAGCATTGTCCAGAGAGAAATCTCCAGCATAAAACTTCGCAAACCACTTTTGACACGTTCGATCAGTCACAGCACCTTCTCCATACACTGCACAAATCTTTTTTTGCGTTTCGGTTGCGTTTTTACCTTTCTTGAAATAATAAAGCATAATATGCTGAGAGTGTCACTTTTTTTCTTCCATCTTCAATATTAAAGTGGCTACACAAAAATTCACCAATTTTGATAAGTTTTTTTTAAATGCACACTGATATGACAGCTGTCACAATACAATCTAACAAAATTGTTTCGAATGAAGTTAAAGACAACTAAGCGCTACTAAAGCCATCTTATGGAAAAAACCAAACAAACCTTTTGGCCAACCCAATACCTTGATAAGGTGGTCAGGGAAGGTCTGAGGAAGTCATATATGAACTGGAAGATGCAAGTGTAGTGAACAAGGAAGACTGTGTGAAATGAGGCTGAAGAGGTAGGTAAAGGCCAGCACTAGAGGCCATAATACAGAGTCTGGATTTTATGCAATGAAAACACACTGAAGAGTTTAAACACTTTAGAAAGGTTACTTTAAAAATAACCCGATAGGTGTATTAGAAACCTAAATGTGCATTAACAGCAAACTGATTGAATATTAATGGATACATCTGTGCAGAGGACTGCTGTTTGGCTTTTGTTTTTTTTTAAAGAGGATCTCTACCTATTGATATGAAGCAATCCCCAGAATATATTAAGTCAAAAAGGAAGGTAGAGAACAGTATATTTAGCATAAGAAAGGATATGGAATAAATACATCACACACACATAAATTCATAATATATAATAAACACATGTATGTGTGTACATAAGAGCTTAGTTTTGCAAAGAGAAACACTGGAAGGATAAACCAGAAATTAATAATAATGGGTAAAAAAAATGGGTGGGGAAAGGGTGGGGATAAAAAATGAGACTGTTCTGAATATACCTTTTTATGTAGTTTGACTTCTGAATTATGTTAATGTTCTTTCTACACGTTCAAATATAAATTTAGAAAGTTAAAAAAGCAAATCCTAAGATTGGAAATAACCTAAGAAATGTATCTAATAATATATCAAATTGGTAATACTGTCAACAGAGAGAAAATATTTTAAATGCCTTGTCAACAATAAACTAACTGCACATGGTTACCGGGATATATTCTAGGGACAAAACAACTACCAAGTAATATTTAACTTCTTTCAACTGTGTGAGAGAAAGCAGATACAATAATAAAATAAAGGAATTTAAGAAAAAATATCCCTAATGTTAGCTATGAGTTGGAAATGTGAACATGAACTCAAAATTAAAATATATACACATTTTCCCTAAGCTCTAGCTACTGAAAAGGCTTAGAAACAATGACATTCCAGTTGCATGAACGCCTTTGGTCTCAGATCTGGATTTCTAAATATCATTCCCTAACAAAATAAACCAGGACTCCTTGGAGAAATGCCTGTTTGCAAGTTGATAGCAAGCAAGCACAAGGTGAGACTGCGATATTTTTTTGAGACAGAAAGCAGGGGAAGCACCCACACCCATCAGGAGCCATGTCAAAAGAACTGAGTTGAATGGACTCCCACTGGCCAGCTTTGGGACGTCATAAAGATTTGAATATCATGAAGAACGACTATGACTTCTTAAAATACTCCCCAGAAGAAAAGAAGGAAGGGAGTGACGATTTTCAGCATAAATGGAGCGAGAGCATTAAAAAAACCTGCCATGATAGTTTGCCATATTGAACTGGGCTCTCTGCAAGTAGAGAGCAATAGGTTTATTTCTTTCACATCAGTTGGCAGTATCATATCTCGAATTACTGATTGAAATTAATTATATATTAACCAGGAAATACGTTCACAATTCAGCGATAACTGTTAAGGAAATAGATTTGTATTCATGCTCCTCCGACCAAACTCTCATACACAATAAAATTACATTAGTCAGAGGGCAACCTGGGTAGAACTGGACTTTCCAGGACACCTGGTAGCTTTGACTGTCTTTGGTGTTCTAAGTTTGGCTCAAGAAGAAGGAAAGCTGGCTATCTTTTCCTGTAGGGTAAAGACCATTCATATTTATTTTTCCTAAATAATGACATAAGACTCAAGTAGGAGCTTGCAGTATGACACAAAATTAAGACCAGTGGAGAGTGTCATTAGCAACTCTGTGCCCCCATCTGGCACTTGTGGGTTCTGGGAAATTGTGCTGATATGCGCACAACCTGGCTTCTACTCGGCGTGGCCATGCTGCTTCTGTCACCTTTCTAAAAACACTACTAAAGAAATTGGGAACTTTAAACCTAAACTTGTAATGGGAATGAGGGGTGGGTGTGGTCTCTTCCTGTCAACCTATATCCCAATGTGAGATACCAAAATAACTAATATTCATAATGGTGACTAGACATGCAATCTTAAATAATTTCTAAGTCTTCAAAGAAAGATTGAACTATGTTCTACACAATTTTAGTGTTGCTGCTATTGTTATTACAACTGGCATTCCAATTTAGAGATAGTTATGGTGAAAAACTCTGGCATCCATAGTTAAATAATCAATTACCTATTGAGATAGACAAATTTCATTGCACTGGAAATTTAAACTAATAAAAATACTCAATTTAGTTCCGAATTTGAAGATCTAACAACACTTCCGAATATAAATGTCTCTTCATATTAATTTTTTCTTCACTTAATATTTTCTTCCCATTTCTTAGACAATAAAATGGCTTTTGGACACTACACTGCCCCCATCCATTTTCTTATAACAAACTAGTAAACTCCTTAGTAAAACTACCTTTCGAGGAACAGAGTACGGAATACTGTCAATGAAATCAGGAGACTTCTCCTGAGGAAGGGAGAGTGGGGGACTGGCTTTAGACAGGTAAGTGCTTATAAACCCACTTCAGCAAAGGAACCTTGGAATACAGTGTAAAGTGTGTTAGGGTTAAGGTCCACCAAATATGGTGGATCAGAGAAATGAAAATGATAACAGACATTTCCACAGATAAAAAATACAACACAAAACAGTACTTAGACAAAAGCAAATCATACCACTGTGTATTCAAATTCCCTACTCTAGGGTTAAAATGCAACATGTGCCACAAGGCTACCTTCTTCCATATCATTTAGACAAGATTTCATGCTTGCAATTGCTTCAAACTTGACACAAACGCAACCAGACCAGTTCTTCCAGTAGTTAAAAGCTTTAGCAGTATGACACACAACTTACTATCTCCAAGGTAAATCTTTATGATACCAACAACCAGTTTATAGGGGCACGGTGAACCTTGAAATGGAGAGGCAGGGCACCAGGAGTTTCTAACTACACAAGTATAGTAGTTCTCCAGCAAATCCTAAGAATTCTCCTTTTCTCATAATACTTCACTTAAATTCAGAGTTCTCTAAATTGGGTCTTAGAAATCTTCTAGACTGACGTGAGAGAAGTCTGGGCTTGAAGTAATTTCTCAGTAAATTAAATTAAAGGAAGATGATTTGTGTGAGATAAGAGCCTTGGCATTAGGTTTATTTGATTATATGCATCAAGTTCTAAGATCTGTAATGAATTCATATGGCCAAGCAGACAGAGTGAGAGGGTAGAAGTGGGATGCATAATACCTGAGGAGATTATCTTGGTTAACCTAAGGTATAATAAAGTATGAGTGTAAGGTTTACATGTCCAATGGATTTTCACAATTGAACACAATGTCCTGCCTTTTGCTCAAATTTTTACAAACATAGATTAGATGACCATTTGATGGAAATTTAAGAGACTGGAATAGAAATACAGGCAACTGGACTCTGGGATATTTAAGGGTCTTTATAACCTCTCAAATTCTGTCTCTGTTGCATACTTTGAAATATTTTATGTTAAATAAATATGAAAAGATTCAAATTTTAATACAAAATTCCATAAACTTGCTTTCATTTAACGCACAACAACATATATATTCATACCAATAGATATGGAGAAAGGACTTTTCTCTAAGCAATGTCAAATTGATTTTTCCCTTACTTTGTTATTATATCCACAGACTAGTTTTCTAAAAAAAATTCTGCTCTTCAAGATCAGCCAAGATGGTGTAGAAAGACTCTGAGCTCGCCTCCTCTCACGGGCTCCCCAGAATTACAACTATTTGCAGAACGATCATCGATGAAAAAGACCAGAACCTACCAGAAAGGATCTTCTACAACTAAAGATATAAAAAAAGAACCACAACGAGACAGGTAGGAGGGGTGGAGTTGCAATACAGTCAAACCTTCAGGGTGGATGAACCACAGCAGGAGACTAGTAATAACTACGGAGCTTCTACCAAAGAAGTGAGGGGTCCAAGCCTCATGCTGGGCTCCCCAGCTCAGGAGTCCTGCACCAGGAAAACAAGTCCCCAGAGCATTTGGCTTTGAAGGTCACCAGAGCTTACTTTCGGGAGTCCCGGAGGGTTGGGGGATATAGAGACTCCACTCTTAAAAGGCACACAGAATCTCACACACTCCGGGAGCCAGGGCAGAAGCAGTGATTTGAAAGGAGCCTGGGTCAGACCAGCCTGCTGATCTTGGAGCGTCTCTCCAAGGCAGCGAGCAACTGCAGCTCCCCTGGGGACACAGACACAGGTGGTAGCCATTTTTAAGGAGTCCGGTCTACCATGTGGACACTGGTCCTGGCAAGCACCATTCTGGAATCCTCCCTCTAGCTTATCGGCCTCAGGACCCAGCCCAGCCCCCAACCCATCAGCCTATAGGCGCCAGTGCCGGGGCGCAACAGGCCAAGCAACTAACTGGGTGTAGAAACAGCCTCACCCACCAACAGACAGGCTGCTTAAGACTCCCAAAGCCCACAGCCGCCCCTAGACACAGCCAGGCCCACCAGAGGATCCAGGACCCGGTCTCACACAACAGTGCACAGACAATAAACCTGGGACCCCCAGGGACCTCCAGAAAGAGACCCTGGGACCCAGCTCCAACCACCAGAAGGCAGGCAGCAGGCCCAGCATCCTCTGGGCCTTGGCCTCATCCTCCAGCCAGCAAACACAAGTTCTGGGACATCCCAGCCTCCACAGCCAAGGGCGCCAGGAAGCAGCGCTACTCACCAGCCATCTGATACCAGCCCTAGGACCCCTGGGCTCTGCAGCCAGAACCCAGGACCCAGCCCTGCCCTACAGGAGGCCAGCACTAGTCCCAAGACCTGGCTTCACTCACCAGTGGGCAGGCAACAGCCCCGGGATCTCCTGAACCCTGACTCTGCCCCCCAGTGAGCCAGCACTAGTCCCAGGCCCCCACAGGGTTCCAGTCAGCCTCTTGTGACCCAAGCCCAGCACAAAGCTCTGGTGATGAGAGGGGAGTTCGCTGCTGGGACGCCAAGGACACCTCCTACAAAAGGCCACTTCTCCAAGGCAGGGAAATGCAACCAACCTACCAGATACATATAAACAAAAACAACAAATATTTTCTCCCATTCTGTAGGTTGTCTTTGATTTTGCTTATGGTTTCCTTTGCTGTGCAAAAAAGCTTTTCAGTTTAATCAGGTCCCATTTGTTTATTTTTGTTTTTATTTCCATTACTTTAGGTGATGGATCCAAAAAGATATTGCTGCGATTTATGTCATCATTTCCATGCATGTTTTTATACTTTAGCTGTACATGTATACAGCCATAAGCAATATATATTACCATTTTGCATGTTTTTAAAATTTGTAGAAATGGAATCATACTATACCAAACCTTCCTCAAAGTTATCTATTTTGAGAATATATAACTGTGGCTCAGTATATCCCTTTTAATTGCATTATAGTATTCCCCTGTAAGTATATACTACAGCTGTACTCCCATTCTGTTGACTGTCATTCAGAGAGTTCTGAAGTTTTTGTTATTACAATCAGTACTGCACTGAGCAATCTGGTGTCTCCTGGCACAGCTGAGAGAATTTCTCTGGCACTCATGCTGAAGACTAGGACAACTGGGCTCTAGAGTATGTACTTTTCAACCCTATTTCAACTCTGCTAGAATATTCTCTAAAATGATTTACCAACATAACCTTCCCATAGGGTGTACTTCAGGATTCCACTCTTCATTTCTCTGTCCTATTCAGTTCTGTCAGACTTTTTCATTTCTATCAATCTGATCAGTATTATTATTCCACTTTAAAGTGCACTTCTGTGCTTGCTAATGAGATTAGGCATTGTTTCATGTTCATTGGTCATTCAGTCTTTCTCTTCAGTGAAATAACTGTTCACATCCTTGGCCCATTTTACTATTTGGTTGTCTTTTTCTTACTGATGGGCAAGAATCTTTATATAATCGGGAAACGAGTCCCCTGTCAGTTACTTATGTTACAAACATGTCCTCCCAGTCTTTGGCTTATCTTGTCTAAATTTCTAATCACGTCTTTGTGTATGGTTTCCATGCTTTAAGATATCTTTCCCTACCCAAGGTCATAAACATACTGTCTTATTTCTTTTAAAGCTTTTATTTCCTAAACCTTTTTCACTTGAAGGTTTTTAATTGCCTTTGAACTTTTTTGTATGTTTGGGATGAGGCAGAGATGTGATCACACTACTTTTTTCTTTACGCACAACCAATTATTTCATCACCTTTTACTGGATAATTCTTTCTCCATTGATTTGTAAGGTTAATTCTTACATGAAAAATGTGTATAGTATGTGAGGGGTCTGTTTCTGTGTTCTCTCAATCCTACCAGTCTCTCTTCATCAATTCCTCACTTTCTTAATTTCTAGCATTTTATAGGTCTTAATACCTGGAAAAATAAGTCCCTCCACTTATTCTTCAAAACTGCCTTTACATTTTTTGTTTTGTTTTGCAGTACACGGGCCTCTCACTGTTGTGGCCTCTCCCGTTGTGGAGCACAGGCTCCGGACGTGCAGGCTCAGTGGCCGTGGCTCACGGGCCCAGCCGCTCTGCAGCATGTGGGATCTTCCCGAACCGGGGCACGAACCCGTGTCCCCTGCATCGGCAGGCGGACTCTCAACCACTGCGCCACCAGGGAGGCCCTGCCTTTACATTTTTAGCCCTTTACTCTTTCATATAAATTTTAGCATCTGCTTCTCTAATTATAGGAGGAAAAAAACTTTGGGGAATTCGATTGAAGCTGCATTGAATTACAGATTATTTTAGAGGAAAACTGACTTCTTTTCAATATTGAGCCTTCCTGACCATGAAGACAGTATATCTCTCCATGTATTTAAGATTCTTTTATGTCCTTCAGTAAGTTTTTCTAGTCTTTCTCCATAAAGGTCTCACTTACTTTTGTTATAGCTATTCTTAGGAAACTTATGATTTTCATTGCTATTGTAAATGGTACTATTTTCTAAATGAGAGTTTCTAATAATTTATTACTGGTATATAGAAACACAATTAGCATGGTGTGACAGACTACTGAGGTTCCAATCATGCCTCTGTGACTTCTAGCTGTATGACTGTGGACAAGGTACCTAATTCTCAGACCTCATTTTCCTCATCTATGAAAAAGTTAAAAACAGTAATTACCTAATAGGATTGCTGTGAGAATTAAATATAAAGCACTTTTTTTCTGCTGGATAGGAAAAAAAAACCTTAATAAATATTAGGTACTCTGTTGTCACTGTATTATTTATCTTTCATTCAGCAACCTTGCTCAACTCTGTTAATACTTCTAATAATTTGACAGTAGATTCTTCTGGATTTGAAGACAGTCATCTACAAATAGTACATATTTATCCCTTCCATGTCTTTTTGTCTAGTTTCACTGAACCTTGAATAAATGATGATCTTGTTCTTGACTTCAAATAGATTGTTTCTTATGTCTCACCATTAAGAATAAAATTTTCTTGGGTTTTTGGGTAGAAACCTTAAATAGATTTAAAAAACCCCCTATTGTTAATTGCCAAGATACATAAAATGAACAAGTATTGACCTTTATCAAATGATTTCTCTGTATCTATTAAGATAATCACTTAGTTTGTTTTGTTTAGTTTTTAAGTTTTGAACATGACAAACTAGATGCACTTTTTTTTTTTTTTTTTTTTTTGCGGTACGCGGGCCTCTCACTGTTGTGGCCTCTCCCGTTGTGGAGCACAGGCTCCGGACGCGCAGGCTCAGTGGCCATGGCTCACGGGCCCAGCCGCTCCGCGGCATGTGGGATCTTCCCGAACCGGGGCACGAACCCATGTCCCCTGCATCGGCAGGCGGACTCTCAACAACTGCGCCACCAGGGAAGCCCTAGATGCACTTTGAAAGTCTTGCTTTTATACTCATGTGGTAAATCTCCTTTACTCCTACTTGCCCTGTATCCATTGCAGGGATGTAAATGAGTACGAAAGACTGGAGAAGGTAAGTGGCAACTTAAAAAACTAAAGCCTTAAGCCAAGGCAAGAGTCCCTCTTAGAAACTGTAAAAAACACAGGGATTCTGCAAACATATTATAAGTGTCTTTCAATAAAAGAACACAAACATAAAATTCTACAGGGTACAAGTATAGACAAAGAATTCTAAAAACAGGAAAACTGTAATAGGTTGCTGATGCCTTAAATAGCAGCAAAGAAATATGACACAGATTTATATTTACATTCTTAATCAAAGAGCTGAAGTGAACTGTGTTACTCAGCATTTTCAAATTTATTAAAAGGGATATTGGGAAGAGATGCCAAAATTAACTTATTTTTAGCATGTCCTGAAAGGATCTGTCAGCAACTCAGAAACACAGCTTTTGAACCAGTTTAGTCAGCACTCATGCTGGGAAAAATATGATATAATATTTACTTAGTTTATAGCCTTGAGTATATCAGTTAAATTACTTTTAAACTAAACCAACAAAGCTTTTATTTGAAAATAAAAGGACTTAGAAATTAAACTGATTCACTAGAGTAGTAATTTGACAAACTTTTAAAGAAAAATTTCTATATGAGCAAGATTATATGTTACTCAAATATTAAACCAACTGAACTAAAAACACTTTTTCCAGTAACTGAAATATAGAACCTTTGATAACTTTTCCTTTTTCATAATATAGAAGAGCTTTAACATAAATAAAGCAAAAGGATGAATAATGATGTAAAGGGAGTTCTTTAAGCCAATGACTGAAAATACACATGAATGATTCTGATGATGTGTTTTGTTTGTTTGTTTGTTTTGTTTTTGCAGTATGCGGGCCTCTCACTTCTGTGGCCTCTCCCGTTGCGGAGCACAGGCTCCGGACGCGCAGGCTCAGCAGCCACGGCTCACGGGCCCAGCCGTTCTGCGGCATGTGGGATCCTCCCGGACCGGGGCACGAACCCGCGTCCCCTGCATCGGCAGGCGGACTCTCAACCACTGCGCCACCAGGGAAGCCCGATGATGTGTTTTTTTAGTCTTACAAAAAACACCATCCAAATCAGAGTTAAAGAGTTTCTTGCAAACCAAACTCAGAGTAGGTTTTTATTTGATGGAGTAAGGACATATCTAAGAAACTCTGTCACTGACTCTATTTTTCTCTCTGTAAATCTTCTGGTCTATCTTGCTAGATCTGCCCTTTCCCTGGCTCCACTCACTGGCCTCTTCCCAGTGCTAAAAAAGGCAAGATGAAGAAAAAGACTGAATCCTAAACCAGATCTCCAATGAAAACTGAAGGAAAATACAGAAATTCCAGTAATATCATAATACATGATACACTATTGTTTCTTTGATTTATTTGCTAGCAAGTCCCTGGTGAACACTACAATGGCCATTTATAATACTGCTTTTACTAGAAAGTGTCATATACTTTCTAAAGATTAATTTTTGAACTATGTTTCAGGAATGCACTGTAGTAAGAGAAAAAAAGGTAAATAGTATCTATACGTTCTGAATTTCTGAAAACTTATATTCTACCAGGTTGATACTCAAAATGCAAAATCCTCACTGTCTCTCTAGGAACTACTGAGTTTTCTTCTAATTTTTAAAGCAGGAATAAAGCAGTTTCAGCCTTGAGTTTCACTGATGCCCCCCCACCCATCCCAAAGTAGATGTCAAAGAAAATATGTAGATGTCAAAGAAAATATGTAGATAAGCTTGAGTATTAAATCTTAACGTACTGTTGAAGTTATTATGGAATAAGAAAGTAGAGAATCATTTTTGATCAATATGTTATAAACAATTTCAGAAGTAAGAGAAAAAGCACAGCTCTTTAACTGATGTGTGTAACAGCTGCCAGGGTAATATCTGGGGCCAGCCCAGGGATGAGGTTCTGGAATGTGGATGACTGTAACAATTTTGATATCTGTACATTCCAACCTCAAAGGGAGGAAACCAGGTATTTGAGAAATGTCATGTACGTGCAATACTGAATTTAAAATAGCACTGACAGTAATGGCTCTTGTTTGAAAATTTGTAAAGCTACTAACAGTTACATAAGTCAAATAGGCTTCCATTTACTCATAAGAGAGAAGAGGAGGCACTTCAAAAGGCATTACTGAGTGGAATGCAAATGGATGACACTAATAGATATAGAAAATAAATCTGTAGTAAATTTTAGAGAAGAGCTTTTCAGACACAGAGGAGATGCGAACAATTCATCTGGAAAAAGAGAAGCAGAAAACTGGCAACAAATTGCTTCTTCAGAATATCCAACACAACTCTTACGTGGAATAGCATGCCTGCGGTCAACTAAAATATTTGAGTATTTGAATAAAAATGTCTCTTTTTCAGGGTTAAGAATGAAACCAAAGCAACCTCATGGTGTTGCTCTTGCTAGAGCAGGACATCAACAGTGATAAACCACAATGGGCGTGCTATGTTGAAGCTTTAAAAATCATAGTTCCCTTGGGAAAATGGGCATCAGGTTACAAGAAGACATTATTTACATGATACATTTACTGTTCTCAGAGCTACGAATTTCAGAAACGAACATAAAGGCTTTGTGACCACCTAGAGGGGTGGGCTAGGGAGGGTGGGAGGGAGAGGCAAGAGGGAGGAGATATGGGGATATATGTATACGTATAGCTGATTCACTTTGTTATAAAGCAGAAACTAACACACCATTGTAAAGCAATTATACTCCAATAAAGATGTTAA
Source organism: Pseudorca crassidens (assembly GCF_039906515.1). NCBI lineage: Eukaryota > Metazoa > Chordata > Mammalia > Artiodactyla > Delphinidae > Pseudorca > Pseudorca crassidens. The sequence goes on from NC_090304.1 coordinate 104,640,623, forward strand.
AAAAATAATAATAAAAAGAAGGCTCAAATTTAGCTTATGTGATTTTAGGGTAATATAAGTAAATTTTACATTTTTCCTGCTAAAACTGATGTTGATTTTTTTAAAAAATAAATTTATTTATTTATTTTTGGCTGCATTGGGTCTTCGTTGCTGAGCACGGGCTTTTCTCTAGTTGCAGAGAGCGGGGGCTACTCTTCGTTGCGGTGCACGGGCTTCTCATTGCGGTGGCTTCTCTTGTGGTGGAGCACGGGCTCTAGGCGCGCGGGCTTCACTAGTTGTGGCAAGTGGGCTCAGCAGTTGTGGCTCATGGGCTCTAGAGCGCAGGCTCAGTAGTTGTGGCACACGGGCTTAGTTGCTCCGCGGCATGTGGGATCTTCCCGGACTGGGGTTCGAACCTGTGTCCCCCACATCGGCAGACGGATTCTCAACCACTACACCACCAGGGAAGCCCCTGATACTGATTTTTATTTTAAAATTTTAAATTATAAATTAAAACAATAAATGTGATTGGTTTTGTTCCTCAACTCTGTACAAAAACAAAGCAAGAATTTTTTTTAACTTTACCCCTTTAGTTATATAAAAGACTCTGACTAATTTCATTTCTAAATACAGAACAGAAAGATTTGCATTTTAGCAGAGGAGAGTAGGAGGAAACATGAGGTGGCTATAAATTCCTGACACTAAAGGATTCTAATACTAGAGTGGGTTATAATAAAAAGACTATAGAAGCCTCTCTGCTAAGAATTTTTAAATGATCTAAGCTCTTATTTTTCCAGGATGAACTAGTACTATTTGATGTGAAGCTTGAAAACTAGTACTATTTTAAGAGAACAGTTATTTATAAATTACAATAACTACATATTCTTAGGAATTCAGTAACATGATAAAGTTCTAGAAGTCTGAACATGTAGAACCTTAATCTTAACAGTGTGAAAATACTTTTCTTGAAATTCTTTCTTTCTTTTTTTATTAGATTAAAATGTAATCATATTCAGTTTGATGTCAAATAACCCTCTGCACTTTATGAGCCTATGAAGTTTGGTGTGGAACACTGATACGATCAGGGTGGGTTTTGTTTGTTTTTGTGGGTTGTTTCTCCCCACTCCCCACCCCAACATTTTCTTTTGCAGGAGCTGGAGGGGCAAAGCTCCATATTTGAGGAAGACAGAACTGATAATAAGAACCCTTTATTTAAAGGCAGAAGTCTTAGAAGCCTGCCCTACAAAACACCTGACCTTTGGCATGAGAAATAAGAACATGGGCCTTGCAGTCAGACAGACCTAAGGGCTTGAATCCATTCTCTAATCACTTCCCAATTTGCAAGGTCTTGAGCAGATGACCTATTTAAGTCTCAATTCCCTCAAATACACAATGAGAATGACTATAACAATAGCATCACTCGGGGTTACTACAATGCTTACATGAAATTACATATGCCAACCACTTAACTCTGCAAGTGTCAATAAACAGGAGTTACTTCACCACTATAATTTCTCTGAACACTTGAAGAATCTTCCACGGTACGAGGCTAATCAGACCCTGAGTCAGCTTTCCAAACCAGGTTTGATCACATCTGGTTGTACCTCCTAAATTCAGGGCTGAGATCACTAAGGAAGGGTGCACACAAACACAGGGTCGCTTCCTAGTTCTTCCCCCTCTAATTGTCTTATGTGTAAACTTAACCTAAGAAACTTTAGATTTCTGCTCTCTCCTACTGAATATCATAAAGTACTACATAGTATGTTAAAAAAAGAGAAGTTACAGTCTCAAACCATTATCATATGAGCAACTAGTGCCTCTTTAAAAGTTGACAGTGAAAAAGAGCTCTAAATTCTGAGGTTCCCCCATTTGTGGTTTTGAAAATTAAAATATCAATATTATTTAAAGAGTAGTAGAAAAGAAAAATGTTCAGCTTCTTAACAGGACTAATCTGTGATTCAGAGAAAATTGTGGTCTCCATGTTATCTTAATGAAAAGCATTTACAACCAAGATCTGAAGAAGCACCATATAAATATGGAATACTACCCTAATGGTAAGAAAATCTCTGCAAGAGGAGAAAAGAGTTAATACCAACATATCATGGATAGAGACAGTTATCCGTACTAATGCCAATGAGGGAAAAAAAGAAAAACAATACTTGAAGATAAAAGTGCAGAAGGGTTACTTCTTTGTGCTAATTTGAACAGTCTCTTTATACAGTCTACCAAATTCTTTACGGTAAAGCAGTGCTGCCTATTTTCTATTAGTCAATAACTGAGATGCTATTTACGCAGCAGGGAAAAAATTTTAAATATGATATATACTTGTTGCTTATGAAACAAAGGTATGTTCTTTTAAACACGTAAACTTTTGTACCTTAACCTGAGGTCTAGAAAGCATTAAGAAATAAGCTGATTTGAAATTTTAAAATGAGTATTTCCTAAAACTAGGAAAGTAAGAGATAATACCTACGTAGTACGATATACTTGAAAAAATGATCATCCCTCTACAAACATGACAAACCTTAAAGCTCAATTATTCAATTTTCTGGATAACTAAATAATTAACCACTCACCTAAAAGCAGCCAAGGAAGCATGTGCCCAAATGTAATATAAAAATAGTCTCAGTGAAATATTCTGAGTATTGCTGGGGTCAAACATTTGAATAATTGATTGAGATGTCCTTACCTCTTGCTGTGGCACAAGTTTTAGGATCAACAATTAAAATTACTCCAGATGACTGCACTTAGCAGTAGATTCGACAGGATACCACCGCTCAGCATTCCATGCAAAAGTGTGCCGAATGAATCATAATCACACTGGCTCAGACCTTATCCACCACGGGATAACTCCAAGTCAAAGCTTCACGGCACTCTGAGGTTCCAGCTCTGCTTTCGGGCCCTGTTTCTGCTTTCAGCAGTTTTCTTGGCCCTGTTTCTGGTCTTTAGTCAAGCCGAGCAGCTTGTGTGTGCGAGAGCGCTGCTTGGAGGAACTTAATCCTCTCTCTCTGCACATCCTGCTTTGCAGCGCAGGAGAACTGCCCCAGCCCAACCACACTTGCAGAACAGGCTTTACCAGTATGACTCCACCCACCAGCTTCACACAGGTGCATATTTTCTGCTCAGAATAACACCACTATGAAATTGATATTCAGTCTTTGATTTTTTAAAAAGTCACTTACTATTCAGTTGTTTATATTTGCTATCCACATGGGAGACAATGTATCCTATAAAAATGATGGTATTTACGCCCAAATAAAATAAGAAAAGTAACTGATCAAGCAGGAAGTATTGTCTGTAAAAGGCTGAGTCATTAAACTGGCAGCAACAGGCTAGGAAAACATGACTTTGAATATCTTTGCTGATAATGAGCTGTGACTGTTTTCTACTTAGACTGGCAAAAAAAATTATCAATTTATACTGCCTCTGTGTGAAAAATTCTGAGATTGGAATGCACAATTTTTTAATATGCAAATAAAAAGTTTTAAAACCTGAAAAGTTTTTTTTGGATTAAAAATCCAGAATTGTGCAACGGTATAATTCAACTATACTTCAATACCAAAAAAATCCAGAATTAAATTTTCCTGATTATGACCTCCTCCTTTATACACTGCCCCAGTGTTAAAATTGTAGCTCTACTTATACAAACACTGAAAAGATTCATTATTTATACTTAATAACAGTACTGCACTGTGTTAACCCAATTAGAATTAGTTGAAGAAATAAATGAATTGGAAGAGATTAACGTATTTTCTGTTCCAAATGACTTTTTACTAATACCAATGTAAATTCATGTTCACATATTTGTTTTTAGTAAATAAAATAATGTTACACGTGCCAGACAGATTTTAAGTAGTTTACAGATAGTCTTCATTATAACCCTATGAAGTTGATTCGAATACTATTCCCATCCTAGACATGAGGAAGCCAAGGTGGAGGATTAAGCAATTGCCAAGGTCAAACAAGTAGGAATTGTTGAATTCAAGATACCCAGGGAGTATTTATCATGCACAGTGCCAAAATCTGCTACTGATCAAATGTATTCATTCCTTCCTTTCTGATCATAGCTCTGAATAAAGAAGTGTTGATAACTGGTAGGCCACAATAAGAAAAACAATGAATTGATGTGATTTCACAATCTGAAAGACCACAGAGAACTCCAGTGTGTGGCAGGAACAAAACATGTTAATTTTTACCAATGGAACAGCTGTGAATTTATGGATTTTTTTGAATAGGAAATGAGGCTCTTAAAGTTTATTCGTGGTGGAGAAAGCAAAGCCACCCCTCCTTCTACCCCCTCCTCAGCACTGAAGACAGCAAGGGAGGGCAAGGGAAAGAGGAACGCGAGAGCGAAGGAAGGGGAAAGGGAAGAGGAATCCCTGCTGTAGAAAAGCCATTTGGGGGAATACTCGGTACAACTTAACACATGAGCACAGAGAGGAATAAATAAATTCGACGGTAGTTTGCCTGAGTGCAGGAGAGTGACAAAATGACCCTCACCTGTAACCTAAAGGCTGCACTCTGTGCCGCATAAAAACACAAGGTAAGAATGAGTGTGTGCCAACACTGGTGAAGCTGGAGTGAGGTCTGTCAATCTAGTTCCCTGCATTGCGACAGTGCCGATTTCCTGGTTTTGATAATGTACAGTATAGTTATGTAGGGTGTTACAACTGGGAGAAGCTGGGTTTTGAGTATATGGGGCCTCTCTGTACTATTTTGGTAACTTCTGAGACTATAATTATTTCAAAATAAAAAGTTAAAAAATATGGCTGACTGAAAAGCATTATGCTCTGTCTTCTAAAGACTGCTGATGGCACAGGAGAGGTCACCTGTTATTTTTCTCTTGTAGGAGGTTATCCTGTGAAGGACTAAGATGTATCCGTGTGGGCAGCGGGGGCAACAAGACAACTCACTGGAAAGGCAAAGGCTACCTTCCAATCATTCTGTCATAAAAATTACCCGAATTATTCAAACCCTTGACGGTACGTCTGTAAATTCTGCCAGTTTCATGGCCAAAAACATATCCAGAATTAGATCACATCTCACTCCTTCCACAGCTACCCTCCTGGTCTGAGCCACCAACATCTCTTGGTGGGCTCATCACCACAGCGTACACCCATGTCATCTCCTGTCCTGAACACAGCAAGCAAGGGGATCCTTTACGTAAGGTGAGGCAGGTCACACAGCTCTGCTCAAAACCTTCTAACGTCTTCCCATCTAATTTTAAATGAAAGCCAAAATCCACACAGTGGCACCGGAGCCCCAAGGAGAATCTGATGCCCTTTCACCTCCAGACCTCATCCTATGTCTTGACTCACTCACTGCTCCAGTCAAACTGGCCTTCCCACTGATCCTTTGACAAGCCCCGACACACACTCGCTCAGTGTCCTTACACTTGCAGTTCCCTCTCTGGGAAGCTCTTCCCCCAGGTAACGTGCGTATCTCTACTCCTCATCTCCTGCGAGTCTCTGCTCAAAAGCTACCTTCTAATGAGCCTGTCCCCAACCACTCTACCCTCCTTTGAAATTACAACCCCACATGAACCACATCCAGTACTTCCTAACCCCTGTACCAACCCCCCTTCTAGGCTTCATTTTTCTCCAGAGCACTTACCTACCTTAGTATATATGTATTGTGTTTGTTTGCCTCTTTCTCTCCCTCTCATCCCACTTAAGTACCAACAACAAAATAACAATATTTTTGTCTGTTGTGTTCACTATTTTAGCCCTAGTACTTGGTATGCACTCAATAATTGTCTGATCAGTGAATGAACAAATACCAGAAATGATCAGAAATGGAAAAGCTGCTTTATTTATGGCAAGGATTAGATTGAGCCCACCCCTAGCACTGGCTAAAACATAAATGGGAGTTTAGGAAACATTTTTGATAATTACAGTGGACATTATTCTTGTTTATAATTATTAATCAACCGGTTTTAAACAAACACTATGTATAAAGGATACAAATTAATATAAAATAGAATATCTATCCACGAGCAAAACAATCTAAGTGAAGAAGAAAGACACACAAAAAGTGAAGTAGCAAATTCAAAATAACTCATTGCCATACACTATTTCCAAGTGAGTGACACAAAGAATAGCTACTGTAGGCTGAAATGTAGTCCCTCGTTATTCAAAACATAGTCTTAGGACCAGTATTACGGAATTACCTGGGAGTTTCTTAGACATAAAGAATGTCAGGCCCCACCCTAACGAATGATGGTCTACAGTTTTTAACTCTCTCTCTCTCAGGCAGACTGAATGCACAATCAAGTTTGTGAGGCAGCAGCTTAAGGAGCCTTCGTGAAGAACAGAGTAAGTCATCTGAGGCAGAAGAAAGGTCACAGGCAGGGAAAGGGGCAGACCCAAAGTATAAATGAGTGGAGAATAAGGAAACATGCTCTGATGCTGAGCAGAGAGGAGAAAAGGAAAAAGCAGGTTACAAAGATAAGTGAGTTCTCAGTATTTATGGAGCATCTTAAATTCTAGGCTAAAGATTTTGTATATAATTCTGGCACAAAGGGAAATCACTGAGGTTTTCTGAAGTCAGGGATTACAAATTAAAAGCTGTATTCTAAAATTTTATTTTAGTAGTAAATATTAAGATAAAGTAATTCTACAGGCATTAATTGTGCCTCCACTGTGCACGTATCCTGTGGGGGAGACAAGGATGAATGAGACACACTTGTCAATTGTGAGGAGACTGCAATTTCGTGAGCAAGTGGAACAGCTGCTGTTAGATCTGACTTGAGGACAAACAGGACACGGGCCTAGGAGAGACGGGTCAGGGAGAGATGGGCCAGGGAGAGACGGGTCAGGGAGAGACGGGCCAGGGAGAGACGGGTCAGGGAGAGACGGGCCAGGGAGAGATGGGCCTAGGAAGAGATGGGCCTAGGGAGAGATGGGCCTAGACAGAGACAGGGCAGGGAGAGACGGGTCAGGGAGAGACGGGCCAGGGAGAGATGGGCCTAGGGAGAGATGGGCCTAGGGAGAGATGGGCCTAGATAGAGACAGGGCAGGGAGAGACGGGTCAGGGAGAAATGGGCCAGGGAGAGACAGGCCTGGGAGTGACAGGCCCGGGAGAGATGGGCCTGGGAGAGATGGGCCAGAGAGAGACAGGCCTAGGGAGAGACGGGCCTGGGAGAGACAGGCCCGGGAGAGATGGGCCGGGGAGAGATGGTCAGGGAAACTTTCATGGACAAGAAGATTATGGCCTGAGTCTAAATACAAGGAAAATTTCAACTGGGCAAAATGGGGAGGAGGGCATTTCAGACTGTAGGAACAGTCGGTGCAGTAGGAGCAGAGGGGAAGCTATGACACCACATGGTATGTGCTGAGGACACAGAAACAGAGCCCAGTGAGCACAGGGAGAGAGAGCAGAACAGGAGAACGGAAAAGGAAGATGGCCGGAAGCAACACAGTAAAGTAGTCTGGAGGTATGTTTTATATGTAATGAGGAACTATGGAAAGATGTATTTTAATTAATTAGAGAAGCCTTAGAAAGAATGATGGCTGAAACAAAATCAGCAAATTAAGTAGGTTCCTATAAGCACTTCTTTTCATCTTCCATTCAACACATCTTTTGCCCTAATATCTCTTCTGTTCATATACAGAAATACATTTTTATTTACTCTTGTTGTAATAAAACCAAAACATTCGTTTTTAGAGAGAAAACAATAAATTTTACCTCTATTCAATGTTCCATGGTGGGAAAATTCTGGGTTTTGAGTTAAACAATCGCAAATGAGTGTAATCCATCTGGCGCACAGCCAGGGCTACCTAGGTGTGGACAGTGGCTACTAGGAGAGGTCAGAAGACTTCTGCAAGTTCAGCTCTGAAAGCTCAGGCACAGCGTGGAGCTTTCTGAGGCTCAGTTGCTCCACTAGTTAAAAAACTAATAAGAACCTGCTGTATAGAAAAATAAATAAAATTCAAAAAAAAAAATAGCGGTGTGTGGGGGACAGAAATACATTCCGCATCCTTAGTACACTGCAGGGCTGTATCGAAATTCAAATTCCCATTTAAATAACAAAAATACAGTATTCAAAAACTCTAAGGCAACTACAAATATGTGATGTTATGAATTTTCTGTTTTTCCCTGATGCAGAGTGAGAAAGTATTATCTTGATGTATCCCTTACCATGTATTCCGAGAGAAAACCACCCGGGCATTCTAGCATTTTGGAACTCTTTTAAGTCTTACATCAATGCCTCCTAGGGTACTGATTTTCATATCTGATTCTTAAGGTATTTGCCTCCAGAGTAATAAAGTAATGTGTTCAATGGGAAGAATATTCAATACAACATTCCATTTCAGGTAAGTAAAAACCTGAACCTTTTTACTTGCTATAGAGTGGTCACCTCATACTAAAGTGATGTCAGGAAACATGGTTACAGAAGAGCAAAGTGCTGGACATTCAAAGAAAGAAAATGGAAATAATCCAGAAGTAAACAAATGAAAACAAAAGAAAAAAAAAACTATAATTAGGCAAAACTGCAAATAAAACAACAACAACAAAACACAAGATACTAGAGGACCAGTTTCCTAAAAGGATAACACAAGGACTTTTTAATTTCAAAATTATGCCACAAATTCAGGCTGTGTTACCTTATAAACTACTTATAAGGATTTCCTCAGCATTACATCTGATTACTAAGTCTTCCCCCAAAATGAAAGCCTCAGCTACTTCTATGTCTGCTAACAAAAAAATTCAGACAAAAATCTGTGATGCAAACTCTATTCAAGTGGCCATCCAGAGACGCTCCTTTCCTCACCATGGTCCCATGAAAACTACTGCAATTCACTTGTTTCAGTGGTATACTGTGAAATATTTGCATATAGATTTATACCAACAAATAATATATTAAATAAGCACCTACATAAACTAAATAGACCTAGTTTCAGACACTCCTGAATTTAAATGATATAACATAGTAAATAAACGTAAGTCGACAAAAAATAACAGCTGATACTTATTAGGTATCCAGGGGCTTTAAATGCCTTATCTCTAATCTTTAAAAGAATCTTGCCTCACTTCTTAGATGAGGAAATTTAAAATCAGAGAAGCCAAATGACATGCATATGGACAGTAACACATGGCACAGGGATGAAAATTCAAGGCTGCGGCCTGTGCTCTCACCTCTTTGAGCTGCTTTTCACATAGGTATATACATTAAATAAAACATCTGCATTAAATCTCTTATCACAAAATATCTATTTTATGGGGCGGTTGCATTAAGACCCTAAGAACTTACCTATTTGGACAGGGTGGAGTGAAGGGTAGATTATAATCTATGTAAAGTAATATATGATCATTGTAAAGGAGTTAAACAATACAGGAGCAGAGGAAAACAATGAAATGTCTCTTGTTATAGCTACAATCTCATTCCGCTTTCCAGTCAGGTATGTATCCTTCCTGATCCTCTTCTATGAGTTTACAATGGGATTATACTGTTGCGTGATTTGCTTTTTCATTTAACAACACATCACAGAAAAAATCCCCTGGGTTAGCACATAGGCTTCTACCTCATTCCTTTTGAGGGTTGCACAGTATTTCACAGTATGGAAGTATAAAATCTATTTTGAAAAAGTAATTTCAAACATTTGTGTATTAAAGCAATATTGTAAGGAATATTTACCTGGATAGGAGGTAAAAAATGCAAAGTGACCAATTCAAAAATGACAAAGGACTTGAATAGACACTTCTCCAATAAGCACATGAAAAGATGCTCCACATCATTACATTTCTGTATAGTCACCATCTGGGTCAACAGAACATTACCAGCACTTCAGAATCCTCTCTCCTACCCATCTACTCACTCTCCTCTCCAAATGAAACCACTGTCCAAACTTTATCACCACCTAACAGTCTTGAACTGTATGATTTTGAACTCTCTCTTTATATATATGGAATTACCCGGTGTAAGTGTGTGCGTAAATCCGGCTTCTCCCACTCCATATTTATTTTTGTGAGACTCATCCATGTTGCTCCACACAGACATAACTCATTTCATTTTCATTGGTGTGGAAGAATACACTGAATGAACATGCCTTTATTTATCCATTCCACTACGGATATACTTTTGAGTTCTTTAGTTTTTTGACAATTAGGAATAAGGTTGCTATGAACATTCTATACACATACCTAAGAACGGAACTGCGGGGTCACAAGGTATATACATGACAAACTTAGTAGGCAGTGCCAAACAGTGCTTGTCCTGCATTACGCTTCCCTGGCAGTGTATGAGAATTCCCACAGGTTTACATCCTTGCCAACTTTTGGTATCACTACTCTTAAATTTTAAGCATTCTGGTGGGTGTGTTTTTGTGAGTTAATGAAGTTTTTACTTGCATTTCCCTAAAGACTAATGATGTGGAGCATCGTGTCATGTGCTTATTCCGCATTTTGGTATTTGTTGTGAAATACCTGATCAAGTTTTCACTCAATTAAAAAAATCTGTTTATCTGTCCTTTTCTTACTGATTCTTTACACACTTTGGTTACGTGACCTTCGTCAGATATATGTACTGCAAATATCTTTCTCACTGTGTGATTTGCCTTTTTCACTATCTTAATAGCATATTACAATGACACTCTGAACTTTAATTAAGTTTAATGATTAAGCTTCTCAGTTATTATTACTGATTTATGTCTAACCCAAGATCATGAAAATAGGTCATGAAGATATTCTACAGTATTCTCTTCTAAGTCTTGTTGTTTTACCTTTCATATACAGATCTATAATTCTCCATGACCTAGCAACTTTTATTGAAATGGCTGTCTTTTTCATAATGCTCTGCAGTGTATGAATCAAGCATCTATATGGACACAGGTTTGTTCCTGGACTCTATTCTTTTCCACTGTTCTATCTGTCTATCCTTGCATTAATCTCAGTCTCTTAATGAGTGAAGCTTTAACAGTAAGTCTTGATATCTATTGTATTAATTTTCCCACTTTTTTGTTCTTCAAAACTGTCTTGTGTGTTTTGGGCTCTGCATTTCTATACAAATTTTAGAATCGATTTAGAATCAGTTGTCAATTTCTAGAAAAATCCTAACTCAAAGCTTGGGGCAGTATCAGCAACTCTGCCCTGTTGGGCTCTGAACTCCATTTGTTGTTCCGTGAGTGCTGCGACATTCTCTACTCCATCAGCTGATACCCTAGGGGGCTAATGTCCCCATACACTGGGGTCACGTATCTGGATGTCCTTCTTCTGCTTAATCTTAGCTCAGTAATTGTTTACTACCTTGTTAACTCTCCAGTCCTTCAAAGAGACCTTATATTTTTACATTTCTGTCCAAATTTTCTGTTTTCAGAGGGAGGGTTTGTCTAAATTCCCTAGTCCTTCATTTATAGAAGCTCATGCTTCAAAAGTAAGCTTTGCTTTTCTTCTTTCTTCACCCTCTCTCCACCTTCCGCCCTCTCCCTCCCTCCCCCAAACCCCCTCTTTCTTTCTTTCTGGAAGAAAAGGTGGATAAGGTGGGAAGGTGGGGACTCCACCATGGAAATTATAAAAAAGACCAAATGTTGATCCTAGAAACGAAACACCTGATATGAGAACTGAAGAATTCATTAGATGGGCTTCAGAGAAGCCTGCACAGAGGCAAGAGGTCAACAGAAAGCACCCAAGCTGGAGAGAGGACCAATGAGCCAACATCAAAGACATAACTGACATGTGGAGGAGGAGAGAGACAGAAGGGCGCAAAACAAATATCCGAGGAGATAACAGCTGAGAACACTAAAAACGTGAAGACAGACACCAGTAAATAACTGCTGGGTAAATGCTGCACAGGATAAACACACAGAAATCCTCACCTGCTTCCTTCCTCTTCCTCCCACCTCAGCCTCACCTGCCATTCAACCAGAACCTGTGGGGACTGAACTAAATGCCAATTTCTTTGGGACAAGCGTCTACCTTTCTTCCTCTTTTCTTTCCTCTTCTTTTCTCCGCCCCCTCCGCCCCACACACGTTCTTTTCCTTAAGGTACCATGGATACATGCTATCTTGGTCAGGACACAGTGACTCATCCATTTTATTTTTACATACACAAATAATTGGACATATGGAGAACACTAAGAAGAGCTCCAAAGGGAAGGTTTTCCCCATTGCCCTTGTTGTGCAATAATACAGGGAGCTTTAAGTTGCAGTCTTAAACTATCTGCATCTTTCAGATCTGGCATCTAACATGACAGATGGCAATGTTAAAAATAAAGAGAACATTAAAGTTATTTGTACTGCAGGCAAAGACAGTTTTAAAGTGTGAAACAAGCCTGAGGCTGATAGAATTCACATCATCCTTTTCAAAATGTATTAAGAAGGCACATTTTCCTATGCCAACCCTGCAATGCTGCTCACAAAAGATAAAATACTAGCTTTTGAAGGTGTGCTGTCATTATGTGTATCATTACTAATTTAGAATTAACAACGCCATAACGCCAGGTCTATTAACAGAAACCTATTTTCTAGAACTGTCAATAACTGATTAACTTTCTCAAGTTTTAAAAGTTTTGGACGTTATCACTATTAGAAAATCACTTTCATATTCACAACATGAGAAAGTATAATATTTGATTGATACAATGTAATATCAATATTAAGCTAATATTTAAAAACAGTATATCTCTGAGGCGAAATTATCAAAGATAAGACTTTATAATTAATAAAAGTTAAGCTTACACAGCAGAAATACATAAAAATAATGCACAAGAAATAACAATAAATTTTTGATGTTGAATTTTAATAACTTTAAAATAGTGACCACAAAAACCCATGATCATCTCAATAGATGGATTAAAAAGTATCTGACAAAATCCAACACCCTTTTGTGATAAAATCATTCAACAAACTAAGAACTGAAGGGTGCTTCGTCAACCTTATGAAGGGCATCTATGAAAACCCCACAGTTAAAAAGTTACTTAATGGTGAACAACTAGATGCTTTCTCCTAAAATCAGAAGACAAGGATGCCTGTACTCAGAACTTCTATTCAACAATGTAACATATCCAGGGCAATTGGGCAGGAAAAAGAAATAAAAAACATCCAAACTGGAAAGGAAGAAGTAAACATATCTCTATTCACAGATGACATGATCTTATATTTAGCCTATCCCAAGAAATCTACTAAAAAACCTATTAGAACTAATAAAATTTCAGCGAAGTTTCAGGATACAAGATTAATACACAAAAATTAATTGTATTTCTGTGCACTTGCAGTGAATAATAAGAAAATGAAATTAAGAAAACAATTCCATTTACAATAGCATCAGAAAGAATGAAAATAAATTTAACAACAGATATGTAAAACTTATACTCTAAAAAATTTTAAACTACAAAGTATTGAATGAAATGAAAGGTCTAATAATCAAATGGAAAAATATCCCACGTTCAAGGACTGGAAGACTTAATGAATACTGGCAAGAAGGTAATACTTCCCAAACTGATAAACAGATTCAATAAATCCCTATCAGAATCCCAGCTCTCTTCTCTGTAGAAACTGACAAGATGATTCTAAAATTCATATAGAACTGCAAGGTACCCAGAAAAACCAAATCAATCCTGAAAAAGAATAAAGTAGGAGGACCTCCCAATTGAAAAATTTACTACTAAGCAATGGTAATCAAGACAGGGTGGTACTGGCATAAGAACAGACATATAGATCAATGGAAGAGAATTGAAAATCCAGAAATAAACTCATATGTCTAAGGTCAACTGATTCTCTACAAGGGAGTCAAGTCAATTCAATGGGGAAGGAATAATCTTCTCAACAAATCGTGCTCGGACAACTGGATATCCAATGGAGTTGGACCTCACACCACACACAAAGATTAACTCAAAATGGATCACAGACTAAAATATAAGATCTAAAACTATAAACTTAGAAGAAAACATAGGAGTAAATATTGACTTTGGGTTAAGCAACATCTTCTTAGATGAGACATCAAAAGCATAAGTGACAAAAGAAAAAAATAAATTGAACTTCATCAAAATTAAGAACATTTCCACTTCAACAGACATCATCAAGAAAACGAAAGACAAACCAGAATGTGACAAAATATTTGCAAGTCATATTATCTGATATAGGACTTGTATCTGGAATGTATAAAGAACACTTACAACTCAATTAATAAAAAGACAACCCAATTAAAAAATATATAAAGGATCTGAACATTTCTCCAAAGATATACAAATGGGTAATAAGCACATAAAAAGATGTTCAACATTATTAGCCATCAGGGAAATGCAAATCAAAATCACAAAGATATATCACTTCATACCCACTAAGACAGCAATAACCAAAAAAAAAAAAAAAAGTAACAAGGATATGGAACAATTGGAATTCTCATACACTGCTGGTGGAATTGTAAAACAGTGCAGCTACTTTGTAAAACAGTTTGGCAGTTCCTCAAAAGGTTGAACACAGAGTTACCATATGGCCCAGCAATTCTACTCCTAGATATATACTCAAGAGATGAAAACATACATCTATACAAAAACTTGTACACTAAGTATTACATTATTCATAATAGCCAAAATGGAAACCCAAAATGAATGGATAAAAGAAATATTGTATATCCATACAATGGACTATTATTTAGCCATAAGAAAGAATGAAGCACTGATACATGGATGAATCTTGAAAACATTATGCTAAGTGAAATAAGCCAGTCACAAAAAGATTATATATTGTATGATTCCATTTATGTGAAATGTCTAGATTAGAGAAATCTAGAGACAGAAAGTAGGTTAGTAGTTGCTTAGGGCTGGGGGGAAGGGAAAGGATGGGGCAGTGTCTGCTAATGGGCATAGGATTTTTTTTTTTAAGTTACTGATGCCATATTTAAACAAGGAAAGAAAACTACAGCCATCACAACCACTAATGAATAAGTACTCACTGAGAAAGTGCTTTTATGTTTAACAAGTTTACCCAAAGAAGGGGGATTTAACAGAGGATAAAAATGCCTTGAAAAGAGACTGAGAATCCCACGGTGAGGGTAGAGAAGGGCAGAGGGAATGTAATACAATCAGGAGAAATACACTTGATTACTCCCTCCTCCTTCTAAAATCTTTTAGTCTTTGTTTTTATTTTCTTTCCAAAAATTTACATCACAATTAAAAGGTTCCAGATGAGGTATTCTGTAAAATTTGTCCAGATTAAATCACCCCAATAAAAACAAAAATTTCCAGTTTTAAATTTTTACCCCCTGTAACACATTGCTCTACATATCTGTAAAATACTCCACATACTTATACAGCACTGTAAATATACTATATAAATGACAACAAATGCTGTTTAAAATAGTTTTGATGTTCACAGGCACTGATAAAATATACATTCCCTTCATTTATTAATTTTCAGCTAATCATACTATCTCCGCGTCAATTCTTTAAACCTGGTATTTTCTTTTATTGTTTTATTCATTAATAAGCTACATTCCTACTATATAATTGTAAAAACAAATAATGACAAAGCTTAATGGAGCAAACAGTTCTTAAAATTGTCTAAAATTTTGAATGCATGTAAACCTTTGTGAAATGATCAACAGAGAGAAAAGAATATACTAAAAATCAAAGCCACATAAAATTAAGAGTGCATATTATGACAATAAATGCAAAGAATAGTTAGACAAGCTATGTGCTTGACTGGAAGAGAAAATCTGAATCTTTAAGCAGTTGATAAATAATCACATTCATGAAAAAGTGTACTCACCGGGTTTTGGCACTGAGTTGGTCACTGACTGGGGAACTTTCTGATTAATTAACTCAACACAGTGTCCAGGGAAGAGTCCCACCTAAAGAAGAAAAGCAGCAAAGAGAGGATTTTAAACCAGAGAACAGACCAGTGCATGAACACTGCCAATTCAATTCCAGTAATGTGCTTCACAGCCCCTCCCAATGATTCTGTTATTCCAAGACTCTATATCACTGATGATGCCAATTATACAAACAATAAAACAATCTGTTGCTATGAGTATATCGAGTTACGTGTTTTATTTGTCTAAATATCTAAGTCTGCTTTCCTAGTTTTACCTTTTAATTTCCCAAGCTTCTTTTACACCAATTAAAATATTTAGTCTGATACCAAGCTATGCGTGCAAGAGGTATAATTTATACCTGTTAATAATTTATTTTGCTGAAATTTCAATCTAGTTAACACCTCTGTCAACTTTCATATTTACTGATTTCTCTATATGATTTAAAAAAAATCAACACTAAACCTCATTCAAATTTTTTTGCAAATTTTCTCTTGTTTCTCTCACAGGTTCCATGAAATGACAAGACTAAAATAAATTGGTGAAACAACTGCTCACTTAAAATCCTGGTATCCACTGTTGTTAAAGAGCCCAGTAGTGCGTGGATAAGTGGGAAAGCAAGAGAAGAAAACAACCAATCTCGGCAGTGGTAACAGACTCTGGCTTCACGCCAGTTTGACATGGTAGCAGGATTGCTCATGGTGTTAGGTAGATTCCCAAGGAGCTGTATTAGTAAAATACTGAGCTCCAGATCACCCAGAGATACTACATCGCCAACAGAATGAATAGAGAAACAAAGAGCCAGGAAACAAAAGTAAAAAGGGAATTTTTACCAATATTTATAGATGTTTTCTTAGATGGGAATATAATTGGGCTGCCAAGCAGCAGATGTTAAAGCTGAAACAAGAAAACTACATCACTTTGTACATCCATCCCTCTGTTGTCAAGACTCTGGGGGAGAAAGGAATGGTCTTCCAAAAGTATGATTCATCGTGAAGTTCTGAGCTGTGTAATTTCCATCTGTGTGGGATTATTTTCACATGCTCACTTGCTGCATTCTTACTTCAATTTCTTGATCGATATTCTATGTTAGTTCTTAAAATTATGAAGATGTAACTAGTTATCAAGAGCTGAAAGGGCTTATTAACAAATTTTCAGTTTTGTTTGAAAGATGTGAAACTTGGGTCTTAGAGTTCCTATATGCTTTGCCTTCCAAAATGATGCTCTAAGTATTTGCTTTTATTGGTGAAATTCTATATCATACTTTACTCAACTTCCTATTTAACTAATAACAAGTAGAAATTCTTCCAAGATTGGTTAGAACCAGACAAGAATCAACTTGAATAATTATTCTCATTCTCTCTTATGCAAATCAGTTATAAGATAATCACTTATGGTTAAGTGTAGCCCCAGGATTAAGAGGGCCTGGGTTCTACTCCAGGTCTGCCACTTACTGGTCGGGTTTATAACTTAGCCTCTGTGTTTCGGTTTCTTCCTCTAAACGTAATAATACTGTACCTAATTCATAAGAGTTGTTATGAGAATTAAATGGATCAGTATAAGCAAAGTGCATATAGTAAGCACTTGAGAAATGCTGTTTATTCTTTATTATCTCAATATGCTGGCCACTGGAAGATCTAGAGGGCTCTGGCCCCTCCTCTGTATGGATATGACACACAATACCTACCACCTTTTGCTTGTGTATACTTAAGTTTCGTCACTGTCAAATATCATTCTTTCCATAAAATTCTAATTCATTTCAATTTGTAAACATTTTCTGCAATCTGCTATAGAGAAAAGACCACCCATTTACTAGGCTCTGTGATCTGCAGCAAATTGCTTAACATCTGTCTGTTTCTTAATTTGTAAAAATGGGACAACATTAGCTACCTCAATGTGTGTGAAAGCACCTAGCCTAGTTTCTAAACTCAAGCATCTGTCAGCAAACAAAACTAATTTTCCATCACTTCTTCACAAAGACTGAACAAAGCTTAATGATCTTCTTTGGGGAACTGTATCATACATACTAGTTACACTTTCACCTTTTGAATGTCTCAATGCATCAGGTCTAGGTATATGGGGGAAATGCTACTGTGTACTATGTAGAGGTAGGTCCATGATAGGTTCATCTGACGCCTAATTCCAATCCCTGCTCACCTGTCTCCCTTTATTATAAAGTGCAATATTACTAAATATTAGCTAAACTAAATATTCAGTTTCCCAGATTCCTTGCATTCAGGTGTAGCCACGGCACCTGTAAAAAGCTTTACTGCTACTGTTCTGTCTCTTCTTTATGCTGTGTACGTAGGTATTGGGATTGGATCTGCAGTAGCCATCATCTGACCTTAAAGAAAGGCCAAGAGAATCTTAGAGAATTCTGCCTAGCATCATTAAGCTGCTGACTCAACTGCAGCAATGCTACCTTTTCTGTTCACTTTTGTTTCTTGAAGCCAAAATCACTCTTAACTGTAACTGTTTACAGTTAAGGTAACTGTTTTATTTAAAGGAGTTAATTCTGTATGCTTGTGAAAAGCAAATAGATTCTGTTTTCCTATTATAAAATTTCCATCACAAAAAATGAAACTGTGTTCTACTGAAAATATACACATAATGTAACTAACCCTAAAAATATAGTTAATGAACATTTATACTTTTCTGATGCATACTTAAGCTAGTATTTCACCAAATATAAATAATTTTAATAAACTCAAAATGTCCAACGTTAAAAGTGACTGGAACTCTAACAATATGATCTATGAACTACATCATCCTGTTTTATTCACATTAAATTATATTATTATAATTATATTCATCATATTATTCTTTCTGCTGCAGTGGCATTTCCTAAAGCTCTAATGTAAATGGCTGAGAAAAGTGAGGGAAATTCAGTATATTTTGCAGGACTCAAAATGAGTTTCTACTCTAGGAAGATGGGAGGAAAAGAAAAGACGAGCATCTAGGGCCCATGAGGGTAGAGGAGTAGGTAATAAAAATATAGTAATAGAAGAAAAAGATAAGGCAGGAACAGGTTAGGGATGGGCTTAAAGGAGAGAAAGAGAACCTTCAATTTAGTAGTTTTTCCCCAAGTCAATTTGGCATGAGGAAGAAAGAAAAGTATATGAATGTAAGAGACACAGAGGTAGAAAACACAGGAATTATCAATAGGATTAGATACATGTAAAGTTAAATCAGATGCTTCTGCAGTTCTTTCCCACTTTTATTGAGGTACAGCTGACAAACTGTGTATATTTAAAGTGTACATTTTTATAAGTTCTGGCACCCATGAAACTGTAACCACACTTAAATTTATGAATATATGTATCAACCCCCAAAGTTTCCGTGTATCTCTTTGTAATCTCTCCCTCTCCCTACCAGCCCCTACCCCTGCCCACCAGGCAACCATTAACCTAGTTTCTATCACTAAACATTACTTTGCAATTCCTACAATTTTATATGAATAGAGTCATGCAGCATGTATTCTTTGTCGTCTGTTTTCTTTCATTCAGCATAATTATTTTGAGGATCATTCATGTTGCTGTATTTATCAATAATTCTTTCCTTCTATTCCTGAGTAATATTCTACTGTATAAATACCACCAATTGTTTATGCATTAATCTCTTGTTCATGAGATACCTGGGTTGTTTCCAGCTTGAGGCCATTATATGTAAGGCTGCTATGAACAGTCATGTGTGAGTTTTTGTATGAACGTAAGCCTTCTTTTCTCTTGGATAAACACCTGGGAGTTGAATGGCTGGATCATGTCATCAGTGTATGTTTAAGAAACTGACAAACTGTTTTCCAAATTGGTTGTAGCATCTTACATTCCCCCCAACTGTGTCAGCGTTCTAATTCCTCCACATCCTCGCCATTCTAATAAGTATGTAGCAAGACTTCACTGTCATTTTAATTTGCATTTCTCTAATGACTACTGGTGTTGAGCATCTCTTTATGTGTTTGTTTGTCATATCTTTTTGGTTAAGTGTCTATTCCCACTTTTGCTACTTTTTAAATTGAGTTCTGTTTTCTTGTTGAATTTTGAGAGTTCTTTATATGTTGTGGATACAAGTCCTTCATCAGATATAATCATCACAAATATTTTTTCCCAGTCTGTGGTGTGTCGTTTTATTGTGTTATAAGTAATGTCTTTCAAAGAGCAGAAGTGTTAAATTTTGATGAAATTCAATTTATTATTTTATGAATTGCTCTTTTGATATTACATCTAAGAAACTTTGCCTAAGCCAAAGTCACAAAAGTTTCTCCTATGCTTTCTTCTAGAAGCTTTATAGTTTATGCTTTACATTTTGGGTACGTGATCCACTTTGAGTTAACTTTTGCATATGGCACAAGAAATAAATCAAAGGATTTCTGGAGGCATAAGGATATCCAACTGTTCCAGCATCATTTTTAAAACAGGCCATGTTTTCTTCACTGAACTGACATTGAACCTCTGTTGAAAATAAGCAGTCCATGTATGTGTGGGTCTACTTCTGGAATCTATTCTGTCCTGTTGACTTATGTGTCTATCTTTCCCCTAATGCCACACTCTCTGGGTACTGCAGTTTTACAGTTAAGTCTTCAAATCAATTAGTGTTAGTTCTCCAACTTTGTTCTTCTTTTTCAAATTTGTTTTGGCTGTTCTTTTCTAGGTCCTTTGCATTTCCATACGAATTGTTTAATCTGCTTATCAATTTCTACAAAAAATCTACTGAGATTTTGATTGGTATCAATTTGAGAAGAGATGGCATCTTAACAATATAAAGACTTCCAACCCATACACAGGGTATATATCTCTTTTTTAAAATATTCTTTAATTTCTCTCAGAAATGCTTTGTAGCTTCCAGTACACAGATCTTTTGTATCTTTTTTCCGATATATCCCTAAGTAGTTCATAGTTTTGATGCTATTACAAATGGGTTTTATTATATTTTCTGACTGATGTTAAATGCTACTGGTCTGCGGACTAGATATGAAATAACAAGACGTCCATGCAGTTGTCCCAAGTATATATATTTTAAATATACACTGTGTATTTTAAATACACAATTACTTTCCTTTTATTTCTCCTTTATATGTGACAAATTATACTGACTTTTTTGAAATTGTGTTTGTAGGTTGGTATATCATTTGTAAATTTCATTTCAGGATCATAAGGAAAGATTTTAGAAATTATTTATCATAACAAGGGGGTATAGGGTTTGATGAGGTTAAGAACTACTACTCTAAGCCATTTTGTCAATAATTTCCATGAAACTGAATGCTTAAGCATCATTTGCTAGGACATATTCTGATGTTACAAATTAACAAAAGGAGCTATCTAAAACTAATTTCTCTCTAAACATCAGTGGCAGCTGCTAATGGCACCAATAAGAAAAATAAAAAACTGCAGTAAGTAACACAGAAAATAATTTAAGAAAATTTACATATTTTTGTGATCCAAGGGGGGGAAAATACAAAATTGGAACTCACCAAGCTTGTGTTCTGGCTATATCACTGACTTACTGTCTTTGTAAATCAGAACAATCTATCTAAATTCCTTTGTCTCAGGATTTCTATAATTTTAAAATGACAGTTTAGGACCAGATGATCCACTACCATCTTTTCTAATATAGAAATCTATGATTCACACATGTAGACAAGCAGAAGCCACTACGGGTTCATTAAATTACTACTATGATCTGTTCTTTGCCCAGAATGCCTAAATTTCTACCTAAGCTCTGACACTAAACAGCAAAATAACAATGGGCTTGCAGTTTAGTCCCCTTTTGCTTTAGTTTCCTTGTCAGTAAAAGAGAGGTAATAACAGTACCTTCTTCATAGACAGTGAGAATTAAAGGTTAATGGAAAGCACTTAGAAAGCACACGTAAAAGCAGCAAGAAAGTGTTACAATTCCTTATATTGGAGTACCACATACTCCCTCTTCCCTTGAAATTCTATAACATTACAGTATGTGATTTCCCATTACTTAACTGGAGAGGAAATATTCTGCTCTACTTAATTTTGAGTAATGAAAAGGTGCAGCTTTGAATTCCGTACATAAAATGATGGTCTTCATAGAAATAAGTGGGTAAACTGTCTTCCTCTATTAAACTACTTACTACAAGGGACAAGGTTTCCACATCCCTTCCCTTTGGCATAAAGAATACGTTTCTGAAAATAAGCTACTTGGAACCACATTAAACTCCTGAGGCAAGGAAATGTTTACTGTCCAAGATTTGCTTCTCTGTCATTGTACACAGAAACCCTCACACAACCTTCTGGGGTAACTTTGAAAAATAAAATAGCTGATCCTTGACCATCTTGAGGAGAACCAAGAGAACATGAGCTGTACAGAGTCCTGTCACTCTCTAAATGGTATTTTATCTCTTAGATTGACTGTATCCCAAATATGTTTTAGAAGATTTTCTGGGGGGAAAGGAGAACACTCACTAAACTGTGTTTAATTTCTTCCTTTATCTGTGCACAGGATAAACAATGGGAGGCTGGGTCAGTGGTTCTCACATTTTGTGCTTATTCATCACCTGAGGAACTTGATAAAATTCAGATTCCTGTCCCCATCCCCAGAGATTCTGATTAGTAATATCTGGTTTTAACATGTTTTGGGGTCATTCTGATGCCAGTGGCTCCCAGATAAAATTTTGCCAAACATGGCACTAACAAATAATGCTCAAAGATTTTAACATTTTACATTTGTGTTATGGCTTTTACATAAGAAAAGAAGACTTTCCAGACACCTCACCTCACATTTCCAACCACAGTCCCCAGATAAGTACAAAAGCTAATGACATTTATTTTTAACAAGAAAGAAAAAGCAAAGAGCTTTTTTTTTTTTTTTTTTTTTTTTTGCTGAAGTATAGATTATATGATGAAACACCTCAGAAAACAGAGGTAAAAGATTCAATATACTCTTTAGAAGACAAGTAAAAAACAGATTTTGGAATTTCAAATTACTATAGTTAATATAATTTCACACTTCCTACTCCCAGAAGTTTAAGAAAAGAAACATAGTCACAGTATAATTTAAACACATGGATGAACTAATCCTTCTGCTCCCACAGCAAAATTATGGTCTAGGTTAAAACAATACACAGATGGGCAGAATGCTGATCTTTATCAACCACCAGCTGACTGGCAGAGTCTACCTACAGCTCAGAGTAAGCACTGCTTCCAGAAGAGTGGTCTGAGGAACACCTGGGCCGGAATCACATGGATAAAAATGCAGTCTTAATCCTGTCCCACAACCAGTGAAACAGCATTTCAGGGCTTCAGTCATAGGATTTTATGTTTTAACATGTTCCCCATGTAACGTGTCATAAGCATATCAAGTAAAGTTTGAGAATCAGTGTCGAAGGGAGGGCAGAAGGAGTTACTGGTAACAGAAAAATGAAGATGGCAGAATAGCGCCCTTAACTATATTGGTAAATGCTACTCCTTGGACTACTTTTATTTGCAAATTAAGAGAACAATGCAATAAATACCATCACACACCTATTAGAATGGTTAAAACAACAACAGCTGAGAACTATCGAATGCTGATGAGAATGCAGAGCAGCATCACCGCTGTTGCTGGTGGGAAGGCAAAATGGTAACAACTACTTTAAAACACAGATTGGTAGTTTCTTACAAAGCTAAACATGATCTTACCATACAATGCAGCAAGCGCACTCTGTGGTATTTACCCAAAGGAGGTGAAAACACATCTGCACAAAAACCTGCACATGGATGTTTATAGCAACATTATTCATAAATGCTCTAAACTAGAAGCAACCAAGATGCACTGTAATAAGTGAATGGAAAAATAAATTATGGCATATCCATAATAATGAATATTAGACAGTGAAAAAAAGGAACTATGAAACCATGAAAGACATGGAGGAACCTAAAATGCATATTGCTAAGTGAAAGAAGCCAGTTTGAAAAGGCTACATACCATAGGATTCCAATTATACGATGTTTTGGAAAAGGCAAAACTATGGAGACAATAAACAATCAGTGCTTGTCAGAGGTTAGGAGGAGAGAAGGATGGATAGGTGAGCACAGATTTTTAGGACAGTGAAAATACTCTGTATGAAGCTGTAATGGTGGATACAGGTCATTATGCATCTGTTAAAACCCACAGAACTATATACATCACAAAGAGTGAACCTTAATGAAAATATGGATTATAGTTAATAAGGATGTATGAATATTGGTTCATTAAAGGTAACAAAGAGCAAACCCCAAAACTGTTTCCATCATTATGGAGGAGGATGTGATACTGACACACTGTATTCTTATCCTTGTGATTCCGGCCCCAGTGTTCCTCAGACTACTTTTCTAGAAAGAGTGCTTACACTGTGCTGTACGTAAACTGCTAATCAGCTTGTGGGTAATAAAGTTCAGCATTTTGCCAATTCTATTCAATGAATTGTAAAGCAAGATGTTAATAGGAGAAACTGTATACATGTGTGGGGCAGGGAGTATATGAAATTCTGTGTATTATCTGGTCAACTATTCTGTAAACTTGTACTAAATGATAAAACCTATTAAATTTTTTTTTTTTTTTGCGGTACGCGGGCCTCTCACTGCTGTGGCCTCTCCCGTTGCGGAGTACAGGCTCCGGGCGCGCAGGCTCAGCAGCCATGGCTCACGGGCCCAGCCGCTCCGCGGCATGTGGGATCTTCCTGGACCGGGACATGAACCCACGTCCCCTGCATCGGCAGGCGGACTCTCAACCACTGCGCCACCAGGGAAGCCCTATTAATTATTTTTTAAATAGTAAAAAAAAATAAAACAAAGTCACAAGCCAGCAACTGCACAGCATCAGTTCACAGGGCTCTGAGGGAAAGGCTTCCTTCCGCACGCCACGTGTACTCTGTCATGCCCCGAGACAGCTGGCCGGAGAAAATGACACACGAGACTGACAAAAAAGGAAAGGGGAGTCCACGTAACATGCTATAAACACATTAGGTTGAGCAGAGCTGCCTGCATGCCGACACCGCATTTCCAGACCGCGTCCCTTCAGCGGTCAGAGTGCCACAGCTCAGAGCTGGCCTCCATCCTGGGACGCAACAGCCCACATCTTTGCTCCCCTTCACCCTCTCTCCCGAGAGCGGTCAGCTCTAAATGGCCTTGGTTCCCGGAAGACCACACTGTCCAAGCTACCCCAAGGCCAAGCCCAGCCCCTCGTCTCCTGCTACTGTATCAGGAAGACAGGTTTCCTGCCTCTGTGCTTCCTCCTTCATGGCTCACTGACAAAGCACAGTTTACACAGTCCATCTGTGTGACCAGGACAGGTCAAGCTGGCTAACTGGTCACATGGCTGCTTCACATCTAGCCAGTCTACCCAGGTCATCTGGACATCCTCTCCTCTGAAGACATGCACAGGACGCTGCATTTCAAAGTCACCACCTCCAGAAACCCCTCCTAGAACTCCTAGGGAGTCCTGCTGGGCTCAGAACCTCCCACTCATCTGAGAGGCCCTGAGGAGGGGACCAGTACTGCCTGTCCTCCTCATCCTGCCTCGGGGCATGGTGTCAGTGCCCAGAGGGCCTTCTGCCATGAATGAAACGAAGGCCCTGTACCAGCCTGTGAGTACCACTGGGCCCCTTCTCAGATGCTGCCTGAGGACAGTAGGGTGGGGAGGGGCACCCATGAAGCAGTCATTCCCAGGGCTCCTTCCTCCCAAGGCCCTCAAGCTCTCTGCAGTCATGGGCAACACCCCTACACTCTGCCTGCCCTTGGCCTAGGAGCCAGCCTGGCTCAAGCAGGGCCCTACTCTTTATCAAGTCTGTGAGAGAGAGTCCAGGAAAGGTCTTCAAGCCAGCCCTAAGAGTGGCCCCACCCACCTAGCCATCTGGGACTGTCTAAATAATATCTCCCCAAATTCTTATGCTGAAGCCTTTAACCCCAGTATCTCGGAGTGTGACTGTACTTGCAGACGGGAGAGAGGAGGACTGAATTGTGTGGGTTCTTCCCTTAAAGTATTCAGTTCCTTTTTTAAATGAATGCCTTTTTTAAAGCATTTTTAGATGCTCTTCTAGTGATAGTTTTAAAAGATAAAAGGAAACTTTATCATCCTATGGAAATTAGTGCTAGTCAATCTAAAATATGCCTTTATCAGGTCTCAAATTAGTTAGGCATATAAGGAAAAAGAAAGAGCTTTAGATTCTGCTGTTATTCTGCAATTCATACATTGTTTACATTAACAGTTACAGTGCATTAAAAAAACACTGATCAAACTGACAATTCTAGAGAGAAAACACACGTGATTCATGATTTTAAGCCACTGTGAAATGCAAGGCAGAGTCACAGTCCCGATAATCTAAAAGTGGTCACCAGGCATGTGATTCTGCTCACACTTTGGCTATACCACCATACAGGAAAGAAGAAGGAGATCAAAACAACCACAATAGTAACTAGAAAAGGAAACCCAAGTCTAATATCTACATTTTTTTTATCACTGCAGATAAAATTTCTGATGACAAAGTCCACTGCCAGCACATATTATAAACAGAAATATTACTGAAAGAAAAAACGATCTTTGAATTTTCCACACCAAATTCTTTGTTGCCTACCTGAAATCCATGCTTGCCTCTCCACCACGTGCTTAACACTTTTGGGGGCATGTCAATAACAGAAACAATGTCCCCCACCTAGGAGAAAAAATTTTAAGTGAAACGTTTTAAATCAATTTTTAAAGCAATTGTCTGTCTAGAATTTAAATCTTAACTGTAACAAAAGGGTAAAGTACTATCTTATTTTCTGGCTCATTATTTCTGGTAAAACATTAACACTTCTTTCTGTAAGGAATTTAATAATCTTAACCATTTGTTAAGGAGAGGTTTACAGAAAATTAAGCAGCACAAAGACTGTGGTCCAACTAACACCTGTAGTAACTTCAGAAAGCCTGAGTGATAGCATAAGATGTCTGAACATCAGGCATCATACCACCATCACTTCTGTTAAAATACTCTGTTAACTGCTGTTACTAAAGGTGATCAGATTCGCTTTAGTGAACCTAAAAGGCTATTTTAAATACTCATATTTAGCACAACAGCGGCTTCTATTAATACATTTAGTGAGCACTTACCATGTGCCAGGCACTGTGCTAAACATTTGACATATCTTATTTCATCATATAGGAAAGCTCTAAGATGTCTACAATTACTGGGTTATTCTTAGTACATGTAAAACTGAATGACAACTACATTTCTTTTAATAGATGGTTCAATATAACATTCCCACTAAATAGCTGACTTTCTTCCCTTTAAAAGACAAACTAATGAGTTTGTACAAACTTTTACAAAATTGTAAGTATGAAAATAGCAATAATAGTTTTTAATAATATATTTAAAGGAAGTTGTATTCTTCAATCAAAATAACTGATGATCTCTGTGATAAACCAGTTAAGCACTTCAGACCAATGTTGCTAATGTACACAATATTGCTTTAAGAATTTTTTTTGTATATTCACAACTAATTTTTCCAGTCATGAAAGTCCTCTTCACAAAACCATACTTGCTAACAGACATGGTATCTTTCAAGACCAAGGATTCCTTTGTGTATAGAGCTAAAAATTTAGTTTGAGAACAGTCTGAATTCTATACAGTAAAAATTTACACTGTTTTTCCTCTTAAACTGAGTAACTGCCAGCATTGTCTTTGGTCTCTCATCAGCCAATATTAAAGGAAGAAACTTAATTCCTCTCCTTTTGCATCTGATAGCAAGAAATGTTCATTTCACTTTTCATCTGGTCTTTACCTCAATCTATGAACAATGAGAAGAAAGTATCACTAGGTATTGTTTTTAGGTGCTAAACACACAAAGACAGAAGAGGATCTGGCTTTCAAGAAGCTCACAGAGACAAACAGGAGAACAATTATGATTGAATGTAGTAAGTGACATATCAGAGATAAGCCTTGAGAACAGCTCAGAATGACGTTCAGTGCAGGTTCTGGGGGGTATGTATTTCCATGGAGTAGAGGGAAGGAGATCAAGGAGACTTCCTAGAAGAAATGGGACACATTTAAGCTGAATTTTCAAGAATGAGTACAGTCATTAAAATAAAAACAGATGGCATGCCAGGCTGAAAGACAATGATGCACAGAAAAACCTGGTGCTTTTCATTAAGAAAATGATTGCAACAGTTAAAACTGAGGCTAGAAAGATAGCAGGGACTGAGCTAACACATAGCATCTTTAGTCACTTACCTCTAAGGTCAATTCATCCGGGGCCCGAGCAGTGTACCTCTTGATAACATGGGCAGCACCAACAGCAGGAGTGTTAATGGATGATTCTTCATGAACTAGAAGGTGATTTCCCTTATTATCAATCTGTAACAAAGAAAATATACTATGAGATGGTTAAGGACATGGGACTTGGAAGTTTCTCTGTGTATCTATATAATTCAACTTGACTTAGAAAAACCATAACCCAAAGAATATTAAAAAAAAAACAAACCCACCACTTATCGAGTACTTACTATATGCCAGTCATTGTATTGTACATATAACATACATACTTTAATCTTCATAACTCTAAAAGATACTTATCATCATTATCAACACTTAAAGATGAAGATGCTAAAGCTAAAAGAGGCTCTATAAATTATGAGAGATTAAATAATTTGTCCCAGATCACACAGCCAATAATGAAGAACCAAGATCTCAGGGCAAGTTGGCCTGGCTCGAAGGTCTATATTCTTTCTACTTTTCATTGCCTTCCCAATTTCCACTGAGAGGAGAGAATAATGTAACTCTACATATGCAAATTAAGGAGAAAAACCTAACCTATTGACAGGAGGATACTCTATCACTCAAGACATTCTTAAATCAGACTCTTTAAAAGGTTAATTGTCTCTTGTTCATCAATGACTAAAAACTATTTTCAGTTACTAAGCCAATTAAATATATATATACATATATATACACATACACCTTGCTAAATGTATATACATTAATATGTTAAATACAAAAATAACAGGTGTCATTGTGATTCATAAAATAATATTAAAATTAGCTTCCTGGATTATCAAAGAAAGATTTGAGATGAAAAATATTTAATGTATCACATATCTATCTTGCAGAAAAGAATAAGCACCATTTATTCAATTCCTGAAACTCAACAGCTATGAAAATTAATACTAAATTTCTTAAGTAGATAATTTTAAAATTAACTTTAATAAAAGATGAACTGGATTAATACCTCCATCCAAGTAAGGGCAGGTCCACAATTGATCTTGTTGCCAGCAATAGCTGAAAGGCGGGACAGGTAAGCCATAAGCATCTGAGTGACTGACTAAAGAAAAAGAGAAGATTCAGTGGTAACAGAATAAAGATACTCCACTCTCTGTCAAAGAAACTGGTGTTAAGTTGGTTGTTTCCAGGAGAAAAAAATCTGCAGATTTTTATGCATTTTCATAGTTACGGAGGTTCTTTATAGAGGCTTAACAGTTCCATAACTGACACTACAGGCACTTACGTAACTTCCTGTCTGGTGCAGAACTTTCACTTTAGCCCCTCATCATCAGGGCTTATACTACTGTACAGCTTCTAATTTGGTTGCCTTCTCTTTCTATTTTTGTATTGAAAATGTAAAACGATAGCAGAGACATACTTGCTTTTCCACCTGGCTTCCCCCTGCTACTCTGAAATGCTTTCTTCAAGGCCTGCTGCAGTCTTCACACACCCAGCCATGGCAGGACAGTTCATACGTGATCCTACACCACGAAGTCAACTGATGGGTCCAGGAATGGGACCCAACATTAGCTGACCTAACAGGAGCTGCTGTAGGAATTAGGAACCGTGACACAAAATTTCAGCTCAGTCTGGCTGCTGTCTTAAAAAGAAATGAGAACCTGGCCCCTGTTGGGAGTGGTCATGTTGTGAGACAGTCTGAGAAAGAAATACACAACAGACAAGGCAGACAGGGAAAAGGAGGCAGAGAGACGTCCAGGCTTTCTATAGGACGAAAGAATCTGCGGTTTTAGGACATTCCTGAGACCCTGTCGCGGTGTCAGTTCTTGCATGACTGAAGTCTCCACTTTGCCCTCACTACATAATCGCCTGGGAATTAACTATAGATTTGAAATGGCTTCCCTTCAGGACTTCCACTGTTTTCAAGCATCCACTGTGGCTGCCAAGGAGTCTAACGCCAATACGTTTCTTGTTCCTTTGAGAAAAACCTTGTTTTTGCTCTCTGGAAGCCATTTGGGTTTCCTCTCTGTTTTGGCATTTTGAAATTTTACCACAATGTTTCTAGATGTGTGTCTTTTCACTTATTATATTTAGCACTTAATGGGCCCATTTAATCTGAAAACGGGCCCTTTTTTAATTTAGGGGAATTTATTATATTTTTAGTTACTGCCACCCACTCTCTCCTCCTGTAACTCCTACAAGAGGAACAGGAACTTGTAGGAACTTCTGGATCTATTCTCTGTGATTCCCAACAATTCTCTCACAACTTTTTGTCCCTTTTGGGGCTGTGTTCTTACAAAGTTTGCTCTTCCTGCTCACTAATTCTCTCTTCATCTATGTCCATTTTGCATGTAGTCCAGCTGTTTGTTATTATTAAAATTAATTTTAAAAACCACATGTTCATTTCTAAGGTCTCTGATTATTTTTTAAAACTCTGTTCTCATTCCATGAATGTGACTGCCTCACTTTCTCTCTGAGGGTGGTAATCATGCTTCTGAAAGCCCTCTGTTTACTCTTCTGTTACTTTGTTTATTCGGTTTTCACACTGAACATTTCTAGTTTATCTGTCCCTCTGCAGTCCTCCTGTACAAGTTTCTTATGCTGTATTTTCTTGCCCCCATAAATCTTATCCCATCTACTTTCAAAGATTCCTCACAATTTTTGATTCCCTGATGGTTCTTTTTATTTTCTGGTGTTATAAAAGAATCTCTTTCCTCTTAAATTTAAAAAAAAATCTCATATTTTTACTAGAAATTTTTGGCAGGAGTGGAAATAAGTGCATGGACACAGCCTGCCATCATAAACTGAGTAAACAGCATCATTTGAATACACATTTCTTTGATTATTAGTGAGGTCAACACTTTTCCATATTTTTGCTTTTATATTTTGCATTCTCTCTGAAAAATGATCTGCTCATATATATTGCCCATTTATATATTAAGATGAGAGTCTTCTTATAAAATTATACACTGAACCTATTTCAATTCAAAATATCCTAACAGCATTACTGATTTTTCAGTTAAGAAATAATTAAGTAATCCCACGAATCTTCCTGAGTGCTCAATATAAGCTTTTATTTAGTATACTGGCAAAAAAAATTCTTCTAATTTATAGCGATTACTTCTGCAAAGTATTGAATGCTTACCTCTAGACTGTCCTTCAGGGCATCAGAACGGGGAAGCTCTGAGAGCTGGGAGAATCGTCGGTCATAAATACACAGATGAAGATGTTTATCAAGTACCCGAAAATCTTCATAACTTCTTTTAATGATCCAACTTTTGCCCTATGAGTAAGAAAAAGAAAGACTCCTATAATTTGTCTCTATTTGGAATGGTCAGGAACCAGGATTTGTTCCATAACGATGTTATTCATGAGATTTTATATTTACTAATTAACTTGACAATAAATAAACTCCAGAACCCTATAGTGAGTTATATTACATTAAAATGTCAGTAATGGAAAATAAACTAGAACTGTCCACTAAACCTCTTCCTACCACTAATCAAGCCCACTGGCTCTCCTTGGGAATAATAATTGGTAGATGGGAAGATAGCATGTGACCTTAAACCCACGGAAAGAACCATAAAATGATTTTGTACGGGAGAATATTACCAGAAATTAAAGAAAAATAAAACCAGGTCCCTGATCAGTTACCATGAACATTTCTGTGACTGAAACTGGAAATACACTGAAAATTAATTTTCTTAAATTTCATCTAGAAGCATTTGGTGTGCATATATTATCTAGAACCCACTATGTCTCCCCACTTCTCAGTCTTTCTTCCTTTCCTTACCTAAACTCACAAGCTCATTAGAAATGAAAATCTGCTCACAGAGCATATTTATTTCACACTGTCTTCTAAGTTTCTCTTGAATCTATCACTTTGCAGCCCGAGCTTTATTAAGGGCTGACATCATTTCTGACCTCCCTGCTTTTGATCTTCTCTGCCACTCCCCTCCCCCAACACAAAATACAAAGCTTGTCAGGTCACACTGACAAAAGGCCTTCAAAAGCTCCTGTGGGCAGTAATGATGAGCTGGTCCCCACTACACACCATGTGGTTTGACAATTCAGTCCACTTTTATACGGAAGCTTTCATCTCATAGCAATCTGGAGGGACTGGGAGACAAAGCAGCCATCTGAGAATTGAAGAAAACATCTCTACTGTAGCTCTTTTCCATTTGCCTCCACCAGATGGGGCAGAAGCAGAAGGTACCATTTCATGGGAGAGGTGCTGAATTCTAAACACAGGTATGTCCATAACTAACAGGATAAACTTGTCTAGTCCTACTTTGAACTACAATTCTCCATTACACAGATGGAAAGCAATACCACCTCCCTCTTTCAGAGGGCTGTTAGAATGAAATAAGAGAACAGATGTGTCAGATATTTTTAAAGAACAGTCTCCTGGTTCCTATTCTAAGAAATGCTAGTTCAATAAATCTGGAATGAGATCCAGTTAATCTGATGATCAGCCTGAGTTGGGAACCACTGATCCACAAGATTAAGTCCAAACATACTTGCACATATCAGGGCTTGCATCATCTGGGCCTCTCTAAATTTATAGTGTGATCCCACTCACTACTCCTCCATGCCGTTTCTTTGCTTCCAGTTATGCTCAATCACTTGCATTTCTTCCATGTGTGAAATGTTCCCTTTCTTGCCTACGTGATTTTTAAGTGCTGTTCTTCTACTATGGAAAGTTGTTCTTTCACTCTTAGCTCAAGTAAGCTCCTTTGTTTTTTCAGTTCTACCACTGCCTTCTACCCAAAGCATTCCTGAGTGACAACAGGTGGTTAAATACTTGTTCCTTTGGAATGGCAAAAATAAAAATGAACAACAAAGCAGAAAAAAAGAAAAACAACTTATCGCATAGTTGCAAATATTTTTCTTTCACACATACACATTTCAAAAATTATGCAACACTTCAAATATCAGAAAATTACAAAAATTAATTTAACGTATGTATATCTCCATCACAGAGATTAAACAGATGTCGACTTTTTATTTCAAAGCTCTGGATTTTTTAAATTGAAATATAGTTGACTTACAGTATTATGTTAGTTTCAGGTGTACAGCAAAATGATTGTTATATTATTTTTCAAATTATTTTCCATTATAGGTTATTACCAGATATTGAATATAGTCCCCTGTGCTATACAGTAAATGCTTGTTGCTTATCTATATTATGTATAGTAGTTTCTATCTGTTAATCTCATACTTCTAATTTATCCCTCTCCCCCTCCCTTTCCCCTTTGGTAACTATAAATTTGTTTTTCATGTCTGTGAGTCTGTTTCTGCTTTGTATATAAATTCATCTGTATTGTTTTTTAGATTCCACATATAAGTGATATCATACTTTCTCCATCTAACTTACTTCACCTAGTTTATTCTCTAGGTCCATCCATGTTACTGCAAATGACAATATTTCATTATTTTTTATGGCTAAGCAATATTCCATTGTATAAATATACCACATCTTCTTTATCCATTCATCTGTTGATGGACACTTAGGTTGCTTCCATGTCTTGGCTATTGTAAATAGTGCTGCTATGAACACTGGGGTGCATGTATCTTTTCAAATTAACGTTTTCTCCGGGTATATGCTCAGGAATGGGATTGCTGGGTCATATAGTAGCTCTATTTTTCGTTTTTTAAGGAACCTCCATAATGTTCTCCATAGTGGCTGTATCAATTTACATTCCCACCAACAGTGCAAGAGGGTTCCCTTTTCTCCACACCCTCTCCAGCATTTACTACTTGTAGACTTTTTGATGATGGTCATTCTGACCATAGTGAGGGGATACCTTTTTAAAAAAAATTTTAATATTAATTTTTTTAATGGGGTATAATTGTTTTACAATGTTGTGTTAGTTTCTACTGTACAGCTAAGTGGAGTTCCTGTGCTATACAGCAGGTTCTTATTAGTTATCTGTTTTATACATATTAGTGTATACATGTCAATCCTAATCTCCCAATTCATCCCACCCCACCCCCCGCTTCTCCCCTTGGTGTCCATACGTTTGTTCTCTACGTCTGTGTGTCTATTTCTGCCTTGCAAACAGGTTCAACTGTACCATTTTTCTAGATTCCACATATGTGTGTCAATATACAATATTTGTTTTTCTCTTTGACTTACTTCACTCTGTATGACAGTCTCTAGGTCCATCCACGTCTCTACAAATGACCCAACTTCGTTCCTTTTTATGGCTGAGTAATATTCCATTGTATATATGTACCACATCTTCTTTATCCATTCATCTGTCGATGGGCATTTAGGTTGCTTCCATGACCTGACTATTGTAAATAGTGCTGCAATGAACATTGGGGTGTATGTGTCTTTTTGAATTATGGCTTTCTCTGGGTATATGCCCAGTAGTGGGATTGCTGGGTCATATGGTAATTCTATTTTTAGTTTTTTAAGGAACCTCCATACTGTTCTCCATAGTGGCTGTATCAATTTACATTCCCACCAACAGTGCAAGAGGGTTCCCTTTCCTCCACACCCTCTCCAGCATTTGTTTGTAAATTTTCTGATGATGCCCATTCTAATTGGTGTGAGGTGATATCTGACTATAGTTTTGATTTGCATTTCTCTAATAATTAGTGATTTTGAGCATCTTTTCATATGCCTGTTGACCATCTCTATGTCTTCTTTGCAGAAATGTCTATTTAGGTCTTCTGCCCATTTTTTGATTGGGTTGTTTGTTTTTTTTTGATATGGAGCTGTATGAGCTATTTATATATTTTGGGTATTAACCCCTTGTTGGTCACATCGTTTGCAACTATTTCCCCCATTCCATAGGCTGTCTTTTCATTTTGTTGATGGCTTCCTTGCTGTGCAAAAGCCTTTAAGTTTGATTAGGTCCCATTTGTTTAATTTTGCTTTTATTTCTTTTGCCTTGGGAGATGGTCCTAAGAAAATATTGTTATGATTTATGTCAGAGAAATTTTGCCTATGTTCTCTTCTAGGAGTTTCATGGTGTCATGTCTTATACTTAGGTCTTTAAACCGTTTTGAGTTTATTTTTGTGTATGGTGTGAGGCAGTGTTCTAACTTCACTGATTTACATGAGGCTGTCTAGCTTTTCCAACACCACTTGCTAAAGAGACTGAAGAGACCTCTGCCCATTTTTTAATCAGACTGTTTTCTGCTATTGAGTTATAGGGGTTCCTTGTATATACTGGATATTAACCCCTTATCAGATACGTGGTTTGCAAATATTTTTTCCCATTCCACAGGTTATCTTTTTACTTTCTTGATGCTTTCCTTTGCAGTTCAGACCTTTTAGTTTTTTTGTAGTTCCACTTGTTTATAAACATTTGCTTTTGGAATCAGATTTTAAAAAATCATCACCAAGACTGATGTTAAGGGGAATATTATCCATGTTTTCTTCTAGGAGTTTTATGCCTTCAGGTCTTACATCTAAGCCTTTAAACCATTTTGAGCTAATTTTTGTGTATGGTACAAGTCTATTTTCATTCTTTTGCATGTGGTGGCCCAGTTTTCCCAGCACCATTTATTCAAGAAACTGTGCTTTCCCCATTGTATATTCTTGGTTCCTTTCCTGTAAACTAAGTGACCATATACGTGTGGGTTTATTTCTGGGCTCTCTATTCTACTCCATTGATTATTTTTCTGTTTTTATGCCAATACCATACTGTTTTGATTACTATAACTTTGTAATATAGTTTGAAATCAGAGCACATGATACCTCCAGTTTTGTTCTTCTTTCTCAAGATTGCTTTGAATATTTGGGGTCTTTTGTGGTTCCAAACAAATTTTAGGGGTGTTTCTTCTATTTCTGTGAAAGACACTATTGGAATGTTGGTAGGGATTGCACTGAATCTGTACATTGCTTTGGGGAGTATGCACATTTTAACAATATCAATTATTTCAATCCACGAGCAAAGAATTATCTTTCCATTTATTTGTGTCATCTTCCATTTCTTTCAGCAGTGCCTTACAGTTTTCAGTGTACAGATCTTTCACCTCCTTGGTTAAATTTATTCCTAGGTATTTTATTATTTTTGATGCAACTGTGGGATTGTTTTCTTAATTTCTCTTTCTGATTATCTGTTATTAGAGTTTATAGAAATGGAACTGACTTTTGGTAAGAAGCTTGAAGCTTTCCAACTAAGATCAGGAACAAGGCAAGGATATCTTCTCTCATCACTGATTTAAAACACTGTGTTGGAATTCCTAGCTAATGCAGTAAGACAGGAAAAGGAAATAAAAGATATATAGATTGGTAAGGAAGAAATAAAACTGCGTTTGTACACAGATGACATGATCATCTAGGTAGAAAATACAGAACAAAACAACAAAAAAACCCCCATCTAGAACCAGTAAGTGATTACAGCAAAGTAGCAGGATACAAGGTTAATATACAAAAGTCAACTGCTTTCCTATACACCAGGCAATAAATAAGTGGAGTCTGAAATTAAAAACACAATACCATTTACATTACCACCCCAAAAATGAAATACTTAGGCATAAATCTAACAAAATATGTGCAAGATCTATATGAGGAAAACTATAAAACTCTGGTGAAAGAAGTCAAAGAACTAAATATGGAGAGATATACCATGTTCACGGACAGGAAGATTCAATATTGCCAAGGTGTTAATTCTTCCCAACTTGATCTACAGATTCACAATCCTTCCCCAGCCTAAACCCCAGCAAGTTATTTTTCTGAATATTGAAAAACTGATTCTAAAGTGTATATGGAGAGGCAAAAGTCCCAGAACAGCTAACACAATATTAAAGAAAAAGAACAAAGTTGGAGGATTGATGGTATGTAACTTCAAGACTTACCATAAAGCTACAATAATCAACACAATATGGTATTAGGAAAGGAACAGACATATACATAAATGGAACAGAACAGACAGCCCAGAAACAGACCAACCAAAGTACAGTCAACTGATGTTTGACAAAAAAGCAAAGGCAATACAATGGAGAAAAGATGGTTTTTTTCAACAAATGGTGCTGGAACAACTGAACATCCACACACAAAAAAATAAATCTAGACACAGACCTTACATCTTTCACAAAAACTAACTCAAAAAGACCTTAGCATAAGACACAAAACAATAAAACTCTTAGAAGATAACACAGGAGAACATATAGATGACCTTGGGTTTGGTGATGACTTTCTTTAGATACAAGAGCAAAGGCACAGTCCATGAAAGAAAGAATCGATAAGCTGGACTTCACTGAAATTAAGATTTTCTGCCCTGTCGAGAGAATGAAAAGACAAGCCACGGACTTGGGAGAAAATATTGGCAAATAACATATCTACTGATAAAGGATTTTAACCGAAATATACAAAGAACCCTTAACAATCAACAAGAAGAAAACAAACAACTGATTTTAAAATGGGCACCTCACTAAAAAGACATACAGATGGTAAATAAGCATATGAAAGGATGCTCCACACCATATGACATCAGGGCAAGGCAAATAAAAACAAGAAGATATCACTACACATCTATTGGAGTGGCAAAAATCCAGAACACTAATAACACCAAATGTTAGGGAGGATGGGAAGCAACAGGAACTTTCCTTCACTGCTGGTATGAATATAAAATGGTACAGCCATTTAGGTAGACTTTTCAGTTTCTTACAAAATTTATCATACTCTTAGCACAGGATCCAGCAATTGCACTCCTTGGTGTTTACCCAAATGAGCTGAAAAGTTATATCCACACAAAACCTGCACACAAAGGTTTACAGCAGCTTTATTAAAAGCTGCCAAAGCCTGGAAGCAACCAAGATGTCCTTTAGCTGGTGAATGGATAAATGAACTGTGGTACATCCAGACAATGGAATATGACTCAGCACTAAAACAAAGTATCAAGCCATGAAAAGACATGAAACTTAAATGCATATTGCTAAGTGAAAGTAGGCACCCTGAAAAGGCTACATACTATGATTCCAACCATATGACACTGTAGAAAATACAAAAGTATGGAGAAAATTTAAGAAAAAAATCAGTGGTTGCCACGGGCTGGGGGAAGTGAGAGATGAATAGGTGGAGCACAGGAGATTATAGGACAGTAAAACTATTCCACATACTATGATGGTGAAGACACATTATAAATTTATCCAAACCCACAGAATGCACAACACCATGAATGAACCCTTAATGACAATGGTACGTCAATGTAGGCTCATCAGTTGTAACAATGTACGACGTTAGCAGGGGAATGTCCATAGTGGAGGAGGATGTGCATGTGTGAGGACAAGGGACACAAGGGAACCTTGTACTTCCACTCAATTTTGCTGTAAATTTAAAATTGGTCTAAAAAAAAGTTTATTAAATTTATAAAAAGTAATCATGTTCTCTTCTCTCTATAGAGTATTGCTGAAAGAAATAAATAACAATAAGCAACCACATAATGGAAAGAACATTCAGAGCCTCAAAAGGTAAATACTGGGGACTGGATTTCAAAATTCATTTCTTCATATACCAAAAAACTGATTTCTTTCAACTTTTAAAAACTGTTCTTGTGCTAGTAAAAAGTCTGCGTTTTTATGCAAATTTATATGCAGGAAATTAAAACCGTAACACATAATTTGCAAATTCTCTCAAACTGTTTTAAAGTCACTCAGTAAAATTCTAAAAATAGTAAAATACCTATCTTTTCAGTAGACGTGGAAGAAAAACTTTAAATTTCATATGTAAAAAAACAACCTTAATCATGGAATTTCCAAATGGGCTGAATAAAGTAAATGATCAGAGAATTTTAGAAGTTCAATTATTTTATGAAGAACAGAACAAAAAATTAACTATCTACATCTGTCTAAATTTTAATTTGCAGCTAATTTATAACCTTAATAATTATTACTATCAAGTAAGTATTGCTCTCCAAGGATAACAAAAATCAACAATTCTTAACAAGGCTCATAAAGAAGAATGAGAGAAAAAGAAAAATACCAGTGTATATAGGATCAAATTTCTAAGACAAAATTTTGTTCTTCTTTCTTTCATTCATTCACCAGATATTTACTGAGCACCTACATAGTACCAAGCCCTGGAGCGAGCATTAGAGATCCAACAGAGAAAGTACCATCAAACCTCTGACTTCTTAGAATTTATTTCTAGTGAGGAAAAAAATACTTTTTAAGTTAATAAATACATAAATAAAATAATGATACGTTTGTGCTATAAAGAAGTGATATCTAACCTGCCTCCTGAGAACTGAGCAGACACCAGACACAGCAACTGTATGTGTGAATGGAGTGATGAGCTGACCAAAAGGTCAATGCCTTGTTTCAGGAAAAAACCCAGGGTCTTTTAGGAACTGACTGAAAGCTAGTGAGACCAAAGAGTAGGAGTGAGAAGATTGTCCCATGATGCTTAGAAAAAGTAGGCAAGGTCCAGATCCTGCACAGCCCACACAGGCCTTGGTAGCAGTTTGGGTTTAGTTTTGAATTCAATGGAAATCTACTGAAGAGTTTTAACCATTAGAGTAACATGTTTAAATTTACATTTTACCTCATTCTGGCAGGTGAAGGGTTATAATCAAGTACAGGGTGCAAACGCAGATGTTATCAACAATGGCCTAACAAGATACAGTGATTGAGATACAGCTTGGTAGTAATAGAGGTGGAAGAAGTTAGACAACATCTACACATACTTGCGGTCCTTTCTGAGAAGAACAGTCTTCACCCATGTCCTCTGAAGACTCTTTTATCATGAGAAAGTTTATCTTGCAAGAGAATTAGTACTTTGAATTAACTGTATGTATGATGAAGTTCAGTGAAAAGAAAGACCTGATTTAAATCTCAGCCTGGCCTTATCCCAAATAGGGGACTTTACACAAGTTACTTAACACCGACGAACAGCAGTTTATTCTTCTACATAATGGGAATAGTAACACATATATTTCAGAGAAAAGTTTTTAGGTTTAAATAAGAATGTTTGCGATCTGCTTATATTCAATACATTGTGTTCATACACAGATGCTCTTCAAACGTTAATAATTAACTCCACACCCTTAGTAACAACATATTCTAAAGCGACCAAGTGGAGGAGTTATTTAATACCGAGGAATGCATTTCTGATGGTGGAATTTAAAGCATCAGAGAACAAGAGATATTTTGAGACAGAAGAACATTCCCCTAAAACCAACTGTTTACTCCATCAACGGGGACATAAAGAAGCTTTCACATGACTGTAAATATTTTTTTAACATCTTTATTGGAGTATAATTGCTTTACAATGGTGTGTTAGTTTATACTGTATGACAAAGTGAATCAGCTATACATATACATATATCGCCATATCTCCTCCCTCTTGCATCTCCCTCCCACCCCTCAGATGGACACAAAGCACTGAGCTGATCTCCCTGTGCTATGCAGCTGCTTCCCACTAGCTATCTACTTTACATTTGGTAGTGTATATGTGTCCATGCCACTCTCTCACTTCATCCTGGCTTACCCTTCCCTGTCCCTGTGTCCACAAATCCATTCTCTACATCTGCATCTTTATTCCTGTTCTTCCCCTATGTTCTTCAGAACCTTTTTTTTTTTTTAAGATTCCATATATATGTGTTAGCATGCAGTATTTGGTTTTCTCTTTCTGACTTACTTCACTCTGTATGACAGTCATTAGGTCCATCCACCTCACTACAAATAACTCAATTTTGTTTCTTTTTACGGCTGAGCAGTATTCCATCATATATATGTGCCACATCTTCTAAATCCATTCATCTGTCGATGGAAACTTAGGTTGATTCCATGTCTTAGCTATTGTAAATATAGTTGCAATGAACATTGTGGTACATGACTCTTTTTTTTTTTTTGAATTATTTATGTATTTATTTATGGCTGTGTTGGGTCTTCGTTTCTGTGCGAGGGCTTTCTCTAGTTGTGGCAAGCGGGGGCCACTCTTCATTGCGGTGTGCGGGCCTCTCACTGTCGCAGCCTCTCTTGTTGCGGAGCACAGGCTCCAGACGCGCAGACTCAGTAGCTGTGGCTCACGGGCCCAGTTGCTCCACGGCATGTGGGATCTTCCCAGACCAGGGCTCGAACCCGTGTCCTCTGCATTGGCAGGCATATTCTCAACCACTGCGCCACCAGGGAAGCCCACATGACTCTTTTTGAATTATGGTTTTCTCAGGGTATATGCCCAGTAGTGGGATTACTGGGTCGTATGGTAGTTCTATTTTTAGTTTTTAAGAAACCTCCATACTGTTCTCCATAGTGGCTATATCAATTTACATTCCCACCAACAGTGCAACAGGGTTCCCTTTTCTCCACACCCTCCCCAGCATTTATTGTTTGTAGATTTTTTGATGATGGCCATTCTGACTGGTGTCAGGTGATACCTCAGTGTAGTTTTGATTTGCATTTCTCTAATGATTAGTGATGTTGAGCATCCTTTCATGTGTTTGTTGGCAGTCTGTATATCTTCTTTGGAGAAATGTCTATTTAGGTCTTCTGCCCCTTTTTGGATTGGGTTGTTTGTTTTTTTGTTATTGAGCTGCATGAGCTGCTTGTAAATTTTGGAGATTAATCCTTTGTCAGTTCCTTCGTTTACAAATATTTCCTCCCAGTCTGAGGGTTGTCTTTTGGTCTTGTTTATGGTTTCCTTTGCTGTGCAAAAGCTTTTAAGTTTCATTGGGTCCCATTTGTTTATTTTTCTTTTTATTTCCATTTCTCTAGGAGGTGGGTCAAAAAGGATCTTGCTGTGATTTATGTCATAGTGTGTTCTGCCTGTGTTTTCCTCTAAGAATTTTATAGTGTCTGGCCTTACATCTAGGTCTTTAATCCATTTTGAGTCTATTTTGGTGTATGGTGCTAGGGAGTGCTCTAATTTCATTCTTTTACATGTAGCTGTCCAGTTTTCCCAACACCACTTACTGAAGAGGCTGTCTTTTCTCCATTGCATTTTCTTGCCTCCTTTATCAAAGATAAGGTGACCATATGTGCATGGGTTTATCTCTGGCCTTTCTATCTTCTTCCATTGATCTATATTTCTGTTGTGCCAGTACCATACTGTCTTGATTACTGTAGGTTTGTAGTATAGTCTGAAGACAGGGAGCCTGATTCCTCCAGCTCCATTTTCCTTTCTCAAGATTGCTTTGGCTATTCGGGGCCTTTGTGTTTCCATACAAATTGTGGAATTTTTTTGTTCTAGTTCTGTGAAAAATGCCAGTGGTAACTTGACAGGGATTGCACTGAATCTGTAGATTGCTCTGGGTAGTATAGTCACTTTCACAATGTTGATTCTTCTAATCCAAGAAGATGGTATATCTCTCCATCTATTTGTATCATCTTTAATTTCTTTCGTAAGTGTCTTATAATTTTCTGCATACAGGTCTTTTGTCTCCTTAGGTAGGTTTATTCCTAGGTATTTTGTTCTTTTTGTTGCAGTGGCACACAGGAGTGTTTCCTTAATTTCTCTTTCAGATTTTTCATCATTAGTGTATAGGAGTGCAAGACATTTCTGTGCATTAATTTTGTATCCTGCTACTCTACCGAATTCATTGATTAGCTCTAGTAGTGTTCTGGTAGCCTCTTTAAGAGTCTCTAAGTATAGTATCATGTCATCTGCAAACAGTGACAGCTTTACTTCTTCTTTTCCTATTTGGATTCCTTTTGTTTCTTTTTATTCTCTGATTGCTGTGGCTATAACTTCCAAAACTATGTTGAATAATAGTGGTGAGAGTGGGCAACCTTACCTTGTTCTGATAATAGTGGAAGTGGTTTCAGTTTTTCACCACTGAGAACGATGTTGGCTGTGGGTTTGTCATATATGGCCTTTATTATGTTGAGGAAAGTTCCCTCTATGCCTACTTTCTGGAGGGTTTTTATCATAACTGGGTGTTGAATTTTGTCAAACGCTTTTTCTGCATCTACTGAGAAGATCACATGGTTTTTCTCCTTCAATTTGTTAATAAGGTGCATCACATTGATTGATTTGCACATACTGAAGAATGCTTGCATTCCTGGGATAAACCCCACTTGATCGTGGGGTATGATTCTTTTAATGTGCTGCTGGATTCTGTTTGCTAGTATTTTGTTGAGGATTTTTACATCTATGTTCATCAGTGATATTGGCCTGTAGTTTTCTTTGTTTGTGACATCCTTGTCTGGTTTTGTTATCAGGGTGATGGTGGCCTCATAGAATGAGTTTGGGAATGTTCCTCCCTCTGCTGTATATTGGAAGAGTTTGAGAAAGACAGGTGTTAGCTCTTCTCTAAATGTCTGTAGAATTCGCCTGTGAAGTAATCTGGTCCTGGGCTTTTGTTTGTTAGAAGATTTTTAAATCACAGTTTCAATTTCAGTGCTTGTGAATGGTCTGTTTATATTTTCTACTTCTTCCCGGTTCTGTCTCAGAAGGTTGTGCTTTTCTAAGAATTTGTCCATTTCTTCCAGGTGGTCCATATTATTGGCATAAGGTTGCTTGTAGGAATCTCTCATGATCCTTTGTATTTCTGCAGTGTCAGTTGTTACTTCTCCTTTTTCACTCTAATTCTGTTGATTTGAGTCTTCTCCCTTTTTTTCTTGATGAGTCTGGCTAATGGTTTACCAATTTTGTTTATCTTCTCAAAGAACCAGCGTTTAGTTTTACTGATCTTTGCTACTGTGTCCTTCATTTCTTTTTCATTTATTTCTGATCTGATTTTTATGATTTCTTTCCTTCTGCTAACTTTTGGTTCTTTTTGTTCTTCTTTCTCTATCTGCTTTAGGTGTAAGGTTAGGTTGTTTATTTGAGATGCTTCTTGTTTCTTGAGGTAGGATTGTATTGCTATAAACTTCCCCCTTAGAATTGCTTTTGCTGCATCCCATGTTGTGTTTTTATTGTCATTTGTTTCTAGGTATTTTTTGATTTCCTCTTTGATTTCTTCAGTGATCTCTTGGTTATCTAGTAGTGTATTCTTTAGCCTTCATGTTTCTGTTTTTGCAAGTTTTTTCCTGTAATCGATATCTAGTTTCATAGCGTTGTGTAGGAAAAAAATACAATTTCAATTTTCTTAAATATACACAGGCTTGATTTGTGACACAAGACATGATCTATCCTGGAGAATGTTCCATGAGCACTTGAAAAGAAAGTGTTTGTGCTGCTTTTGGATGGAATGCCCTATAAATATCAATTAAGTCCATATTGTTTAATGTGTCATTTAAAGCTTGTGTTTCCTTATTTATTTTCATTTTGGATGATCTGTCTGTTGGTGAAAGTGGGGTGGTAGAGTCCCCTACTATGATTGTGTTACTGTTGATTTCCCCTTTTATGGCTGTTAGCATTTGCCTTATGCATTGAAGTCCTCCTGTGTTGGGTGCATTATTATTTACAATTGTTATATCTTCTTCTTGGATTGGTCCCTTGAGCATTATGTAGTCTCCTTCTTTGTCTCTTGTAATCGTCTTTATTTTAGAGTCTCTTTTGTCTGATATGAGAATTGCTACTCCAGCTTTCTTTTGATTTCCATTTGCATGGAATATCTTTTTCCATCTCTTCACTTTCAGTCTGTATGTGTCCCTAGGTCTGAAGTGGGTCTCCTGTAGACAGCATATATACGG
The DNA here is from genome assembly GCF_039906515.1 of Pseudorca crassidens. Lineage (NCBI taxonomy): Eukaryota > Metazoa > Chordata > Mammalia > Artiodactyla > Delphinidae > Pseudorca > Pseudorca crassidens. The sequence continues at coordinate 104,685,061 of NC_090304.1, forward strand.
GTCTTGTTTTGTATCCATTCAGCCAGTCTGTGTCTTTTGATTGGAGCATTTAATCCATTTACATTTAAGGTAATTATCGATATGTATGTTCCTTTTACCATTTTCTTAATTGCTTTGGGTTTGTTATTGTAGGTGTTTTCCTTCTCTTGTGTTTCCTGCCTAGAGAAGTTCCTTTACTTAGCATTTGTTGTAATGCTGGTTTGGTGGTGCTGAATTCTCTTAGCTTTTGCTTGTCTTTAAAGGTTTTAATTTCTCTGTTGAATCTCAATGAGATCCTTGCTGGGTAGAGTAATCTTGGTTGTAGGTTTTTCCCTTTCATCACTTTAAATATGTCCTGCCACTCCCTTCTGGCTTGCAGAGTTTCAGCTGAAAGATCAGCTGTTAACCTTATGGGGATTCCCTTGTATGTTATTTGTTGCTTTTCCCTTGCTGCTTTTAATATTTTTTTATTTGTATTTAATTTTTGAGAGTTTGATTAATATGTCCTGGTGCGTTTCTCCTTGGATTTATCGGGACTCTCTGTGCTTCCTGGACTTGCTTGACTATTTCTTTTCCCATACTAGGGAAGTTTTCAACTATAATCTCTTCAAATGTTTTCTCAGTTACTTTTTTTGTCTCTTCTTCTTCTGGGATACCTATATATTAAAATGTTGGTGCATTTAATGTTGTTCCAGAGGTCTCTGAGACTGTTCTCAATTCTTTTCATTCTTTTTTCTTTATTCTGCCCTGTGGTAGTTATTTCCACTATTTTATCTTCCAGGCCACTTATCCGTTCTTCTGCCTCAGTTATTGTGCTATTGATTTCTTCTAGAGAATTTTTAATTTCATTTATTGTGTTGTTCATCATCGTTTGTTTGCTCTTTAGTTCTTCTAGGTCCTTGTTAAACGTTTCTCGTATTTTCTCCATTCTAATTACAAGATTTTGTATCATCTTTACTATCTTTACTCTGAATTCTTTTTCAGGTAGACTGCCTATTTCCTCTTCATTTGTTTGGGCTGGTGGGTTTTTACCTTGCTCCTTCATCTGCTGTGTATTTCTGTCTCTCATTTTGCTTAACTTACTCTGTTTGGGGTCTCCTTTTCGCAGGCTGCAGGTCGGTAGTTCCCGTTGTTTTTGGTGTCTGCTCCCAGTGGGTAAGGTTGGTTCAGTGGGTTGTGTAGGCTTTCTGGTGGAGGGGACTAGTGCCTGTGTTCTGGTGGATGAGGCTGGATTTTGTCTTTCTGGTGGGCAGGACAACGTCCAGTAGTGTGTTTTGGGGTGTCTGTGAACTTCTTATGATTTTAGGCTGCCTCTCTGCTAATGGTGGGCTTGTGTTCCTGTCTTGCTAGTTGTTTGACATAGGGTGTCCAGCACTGTAGACTGCTGGTCATTGAGTGGGGCTGGGTCTTAGCATTGAAATGGAGATCTCTGGGAGAGCTTTCACCGTTTGATATTACGTGGGGCCCAGAGGTCTCTGGTGGACCAGTGTCCTGAACTTGGCTCTCCCACCTCAGAAGCTCAGGTCTGACACCCGGCCAGAGCACTAAGACCCTGTCAGCCACACAGCTGGTCAGTCATGGCACAGTTGGGACAAATTTAGGCCTCCTGACTGACAGTCCATTTCCTTCTACTGTAAATATTTATGAAAAACTTGATCTTCAGAAAAAATAAACTATTATACATTGATGAATTCTGCTAAATACAAAGGTAGTTCATACAATCCAACTTCAATAAGAACCATTCATTTCAACTTCTCTAAAGCTTACTGTGGAACAATAACTAACTATTTCATTAAGCAACCATTATTCTTAAACCAACAATACTATACTCAGAGGGGGAAAGATCAGAAACAAATTTTCATTAGGGCACATGTTAAAATAAATTCTTGCAACAGCTAGGTTTAAATTAGTCATTTTAAAATTAACACTTAGGAGCTTCCCTGGTGGTGCAGTTGTTAAGAATCTGCCTGCCAATGCAGGGGACACGGGTTCGAGCCCTGGTCTGGGAAGATCCTACCTGCCGCGGAGCAAGTAAGCCTGTGCACCACAACTACTGAGCCTGTGCTCTAGAGCCCGTGAGTCACAACTACTGAGCCCACATGCCACAATTACTGAAGCACGTGCGCCTAGAGCCTATGCTCCACAACAAGAGAAGCCACCGCAATGAGAAGCCTGCACACCGCAACAAACAGTACAACCCCCCTCGCCACAACTAGAGAAAGCCCACAGGCAGCAATGAAGACCCAACGCATCCATAAATAAATAAATAAACGAGTAAGTAAATAAATCTATAAAAAACATAACACTTAAAAACTGATGTTTTTAAATCAGACTATTTGCCTCACAGAGGTTTTAAGAATTAAATGATATGCTGCATGCCATAACACTTGTGTACTAGACATATAAGTGATCAAAAAATGCCTACTGAATTTGGATCTATGTAGTATGGAAGATATGGCTTACATTTCTGGGTTCACAATTTAAAAAGAAATTAAAACTGTAAAAGGCAGAGACAAAGACACCATTGCAAGATTCAAAGGTAATACCTAAAGAAATCATATCACTTAACCTACAGAAAGGAAAAAGATCACAGCTGTTTAACTGGACACTTTCTAAGATAAAAGATAAAGCAAAGAAAGTGGGTTCAAATGAAGGACCAAGAATTTTGGTTAAATAAAATTTCAAGTGCACATTATTAAAAATTAGAAATTAGCAAAGATATGAAATATGAAATTAGCTTCTATAACGAATAGATTACAGGGCGTAAGGGTGATCGTATCTCATCTGAAGATTAAGCAATCTCCAAAATCTGTTGTAGATTGCAAATTCCAAGGTGATGCAAGAAAAGCTGGCAATCAGGAAACTGAAGTCCTCAGTAGCTCCTGCTAAGATTTCATATAGCTTAGGAAAGCAACTTCCATAATCTGGGCCTCAACTTTCTCATTTGCAAAATTAGAAGGTTTGATTGTGAGTCTCTCTTGGTTATAAAAAAAAATGATTCTAGTTTAATGTGGTTTATGGCTGACATATATGGCAAGAACACAGAAGGTAAGCCATGAGAACATATCAACGATTACTTACGGTGTGAGGCAGAGGAGAAACGTGACAGCATTATGACAATGCAGTAAATTACTACTTTCATGTGGTAAATAGTATAACAAGTAGTCTGAAATTTTTTAAGCAGCTTGACAAGATATTTACAACCAGGAAATAGCCTTAATTATCTAGGTCACTAATTCATGGAGGCATAATCAAGTAACGATTATACATTTCAATGTATGGTACCAAAATACCATGCTTACCTTTCGAAGGTCATTTTTTAAGAACACCATAGGTATTTTTGACATTATGTTTTGCTTATGAGAATAAAAATATTTGCATTGTCAGAACAAATGTAAACCACTGGTAAGAAGAGAAGATGCTAGAAGGTGTAGGTTTTAGATGGAATATAAGTTCATGACTCACATGCCAATCAGGCACTCTAGATAAAGAAAAAATATTCTATATTCCTGTATTAGCAATGGTTCATCATGAAAGCATTTGATATTTTCACTTAAAAATTAACTCACCAAGTAGAAGCATTTTTATGAAATATGACATGAAACAGTGATTCAGAGCTGCCCACTTCCTCAAAGGAACCAAGACGACATACAGTAAAACATGTATAAATGATATGTAACTTTGAACATATATATACAAACTAAGTTCAATTTCCAATCTCATATTCTCTCACCTACAAATAAAAGCACTTAATTATAAAAGGTTTGCCCTTAAAGTCACACCAAGACTAAGAACTTAAGTATTTCCCATATGAAATAGCCATTAGACTTTTCCAGACTATTTAATTTTTAATTTCAGGTACATGAATAGTACTTTTTAGGAAAAAAACCCCATAATCTCCCCTATCTTACTCTCTCAAAGAAAACTAAAAACTTTGTACATAAGAAAGCTTTCCTAGAAAACACTTGCTTTACAATGACTAGTTCAAAGGTAGGCAAGAAGGCTCAATGAACAAAGAATAAATAAGGGAACTAACTGCTTACTTGATGGAGGAAATAATCAATGCTACAAATGACATATTTTAAATCTCATTAAGAGCAAGTCATGGTAATTACCCTCAAAAAAGTTCTAATACTAAGATTTAAGAAATAGCACACTTCTGAAACGTACACACATTGTTACACCACAAGATGGAACTTACCATCTTGGTTATAAAAGTGTGCATCTGATGCAGACACTACTTAGTCTGTTCTTTTATTGTAATATGTGACCAGTAGCTGACTCATTTAACCTCATCATCAATAAACAATATATTTCCTTTACTCTTTTTTTTTTTAAAGGATTTTATTTATTTATTTGGCCGCGTTGGGTCTTCGTTGGTGCACGCAGGTTTTCCCTAGTTGCGGCGAGTGGGGGCTACTCTTTCGTTGAGGTGTGCATGCTTCTCATTGCAGGGCACAGGATTTAGGTGCGTGAGCTTCAGTAGCTGTGGCTCACGGGCTCTAGAGCATAGGCTCAGTAGTTGTGGTGCATGGACTTAGTTGCTGCACGGCATGTGGGATCTTCCTGGACCAGAGCTCAAACCTGTGTCCCCTGAATTGGCAGGTGGATTCTTAACCACTGCGCCACCAGGGAAGTCCTATTTCCTTTACTCTTACAGGAAGAATTTTTACTTACGTTTGTAAATTAAATATCTATTAAATTGACTCTATTAAATTGATTGTTTCAACTCTGAGTATATGCAGAAATGCCAATATGAATGGGAGAAAGAATAAAATAAAACATTTGTGTTACCGCAGTCAATGTTATTTGTTCATATTTATTCATTCATTTATTCAATGTTATTCATTCATATTTAATTCTCATTAAATTTTATGTGAAATGGAGAACACATCCACAAAATTACCTGACAAGCAATGTGCACGAGGTAGACCAGCTCTTTAGATTCACAGCCATTTTTTGTTACTTCATTCTGTTCTTCTGAAAGTGAAAGCTATGTCAAAGAAGAAAGGGCAAAAGAGAGGAAGAGAAAGTCATGATTAATGAACAAAATAAAATAAGCATTCAATAATACCTGTCCCTCCCCATCAACTTAATGTAAGGTATGCCTTATAACAGAACTCTATTGCTTAAAGCAGATAAGATGAAGATTTCAGGATTTTTAAAAAATATGTTTCTACTTGCAAAAGAATAGATACATGTAAATGTATAACTGAATCACTCTGCTGTACACCTGAAGCTAACACAACATTGTTAATCAACTATACTCCAATAAAAAATAAAAATTAAAAAAATAAATAATAAATTAAAAATACGTTTCTAAAATTTTTCTTTGTAGCTTATATCTAAACTAGCAGAACGGTATAACAGCAGTAAATAAAATAGTACATTCATTCCAAAGCAGGCCTTCACATCCCTGAGGTACAGCACAAATGTGAAAGGAAGGCATTCAGGCGGGCCCTGAGAGACAGCGTGACCAGTGGTCTAAAAGAGCTCAGGCTCTATTACAGAGACTGCACGCTGGCTGCCAGAGAACAGGTTGGGCCTGCAGACACATTTTATTTCAGACTCACCATGCAGGTCTGAACACTGGATTTTATTTTATTTTTATTTGAACCAGCAGCTAACATTTAGAAACTAAGCGGTCTCATATGAAAAATACAGATTTCTGACTTCTATTGAAAAATCTGAAAATCTGAACTACTAGACCCATATTCTCACATGGTCAACAAGTGGCTGGAGCTAAGTGACCACCCGCCTCTGAATGAGGCAAGTATTCTCCCAGAGACTTTGTCACAGAAGTGATTACTCTTTATTTTTTAGTCAATATCTAGGTTGAATGTTAACTGTCATTCATCATGCTACTTGCTTTGTTATTTTTTTACACCCTACTCACTTCACTCATTTATTTACATATCCTTCCCATCTAGGGATGTGAATCTGCAAACTCAGCTCCAGATACAGACAACCCTGAGTTCAAAAGTGCCACTAACTGGTTATATAATGTTGACCTACCTACTTAATCTCTCATCTGGAAAATGGGAATGATATAATAACACCTATTCCCGAGTTCGTTAAATGAGATAATGCATTTAAAGTGTTTACCAAGGTGCCTGGCACTCAGTAAGTACTTAATAAACATTACCTATCATTATAGTTAATGTTATAAGAAATATAAAGTTGATGAGAATATAGTCTCTATTTTTTGAAAGCAGTATCACTGGAAGTATTAAAAAAGAAAAGAAAAGAAAAAAAAAACCTCCTGGTATTAAGTAGGAGAAGTTCAGAGGATAATGATCATTCTCACACTAGCCAAAAATAAGCCAGATTAACTACAAAATGAGTTTTTTAAAAAGTGAAGAGAAACCTACACGAACTAAGTTGCAAACAGGGACAAGACTTTCCTGAGACAGAAGAGATTCGTATGGGTGTGCTCTGATACCTGGCAAAGATGCAGGAGGATAAAGAACCTGCCTTAGACACGGTAAGGAGAAACCAGCCAAACCCCAACTGACTGCATGTGTACTGGAGTGACAAACTAAAATTCCAAGGAGCACCATCAACACCTACCCAGCAACTGACTCCCACAGGTGTTCACCAAGTGGACACAGTCAGTACACCAACGGCGGGGCAGGGGGAGAGAGCAGGAGAACTGAGAGATATGAACCCATGAAGTGTGTGGAGTCTCCCCAAGCACAAGTCAGCGCAGTGGAGACGGGAGAGAAGGCAAGAAAGCTGAGAAAGATCCTCTGCGGCTCTCGGGGCATTTAACAACTGGTGACTGGAGGTGGCACAGAAAAGCTGAGAGAAACCCCACTGAGGTATTGCGGGTGCTGTAAGAGTATAAGGCAGCTACACACTAGGATCTGGGCAAGGCTAGCCGGAAGAGAGCACTTGTTGGCACAAAAAGCTGGGGAGCAAAGAGAACTAACAACCAGGTGGGTTGCTCTCCCTCAGTTCAGAAAACTAGAGGCTTAGCAGTAAAGCACAAAGAGATCTCACCAATCTTCACTTCTCCCTGCTGAAAAAAACAAACTTCCTGAACTTACACTCAAAATATTTAAAAGTAATGAGAAACTAAAGCAAAGTTGCCAAAGGCCAGGTCTATAACAGCCATAGGTCAGCTTAACTCAGGGCCCCATCAAACATGACTAACAAAATCTACCACAACAATCTAACAGAATGGAAAAAGAAGGGATAAGCCCATTCCTGAAGATAAAAATTACTGACTTTAGTCTCTACTGTCTCTTATATAACAAATTCGGCATAAAAAAATTACAAAACATACATGGAAGCCAGAAATTGTGATCCAAGGTCAAGAGAGGAAACAGGATAAGGGACAGACACACAAATGGCCCAGATATTGAAATAATAAAAAGAATGTAAATTAATTATGGTAGAAATTCTAAAATTTAGTCTGAAAAGATAATATGTAAGAATATAAGAATACAGGGAATTCTAGCAGAGACTGATCTACAAATATATTCAAAAGAAATGCTAAAAATAAAACTATGCTGTCAGATATTAACAGCAAACTGAATACAGTAAATGAAAGAATCACTGAACTTAAAAACAGGTCAACAGAAAGTATCCAAGATGAAAAAAAAACAGAAAAAAAAGAATGACCAAAAAATAAATAAATAAATAACAGTACAGTTAAGATCTCTGAAAGAATACCAAACAGACAAGCAATATGTACAACTGGCGTACTAGAAGGAAATGGGATTGGAATGGGGCAGAGAAGTATTGCTGGGACAACAGATGAGAACTTTCTAAAACAGGTAAAAGATACCAACTAACAAATTCAAGAAACAGTGAACCCCAAATAGGATAAATTTCAAAAATCACTACTAGGGGGCTTCCCTGGTGGCGCAGTGGTTGAGGGTCCGCCTGCCGATGCAGGGTACACGGGTTCGTGCCCCGGTCTGGGAGGATCCCACGTGCCGCGGAGCGGCTGGGCCCGTGGGCCATGGCCGCTGAGCCTGCGCGTCCAGAGCCTGTGCTCCGCAGCGGGAGAGGCCACAGCAGTGAGAGGCCCGCGTACAGCAAAAAAAAAAAAAAAAAAAAATCACTACTAGGCATATCATAATCACACTTTTGAGGAACAAAATAAAGACAAGAATCTTTAAAGCAGGCAAAGAGAAAAACATATAACATTAAGGGGAAAATAGATAAGTGACAGCTAAATTCTCACCAGAAATAAGAGAGGCCAGGAGACAAAAGAGAAACAGAGTTAAAGTGCTGGAAGAAAAATACTGTCAATTCTATATCCCACTAAAATAAACTTCAGAAAATTAAGAAATATAAACAAATTTACAAGTGACAAAAGCTGAGAGAATATGTTTCTAACAGACCAGTGCAACATAAAAGCTAATACAACTTTCTAAGATTGAAGGGAAATAGTACTAGACAAAAACCCAGAACTTCAGGAAGGAATAAACAACATCAGAAAGGGTAAGTATTAAGTAAACATAAAACACCTAAATTCTCAACAGTAATAGACAGTAGAAGTTTGAGACTATCTTAATAGTTTTGAGAAAAGAAAATAAATTAACCAAGGTTTTATTCATACCTAAACCTACAAGAAAAGAGAAAAAAAAAAAAGAATTTTCTGATGAATGAAAACTTAATGAATTTGGACTTCCCTGGTGGTGCAGTGGTTAAGAATCCACCTGCCAATGCAGGGGATACAGGTTCGAGCCCTGGTCCGGGAAGATCCCACATGCCATGGAGCAACTAAGCCTGTGCTCCACAACAAAAGAAGCCACCACAATGAGAAGGCTGCACATCACAATGAAGAGTAGCCCCCACTCGCTACAACTAGAGAAAGCCAGCACGCAGCAACGAAGACCCAACGCAGCCAAAAATAAATAAATAAGTAAGCAAATAAATAACATTTTAAAAACAAGACACAAAACAAAACTCATTAGCTCCCATCAACAAATCCTCACTAAAAAGACTTCCAAAATATGTACTTAAAGATGAAAAAGGGGGCTTCCCTGGTGGCACAGTGGTTGAGAGTCCACCTGCCGATGCAGGGGACACGGGTTCATGCCCTGGTCCAGGAAGATCCCACATGCCGTGGAGCGGCTGGGCCCGTGAGCCATGGCCGCTGAACCTGCGCGTTTGGAGCCTGTGCTCCGCAACGGGAGAAGCCACAACAGTGAAAGGCCCGTGTACCGCAAAAAAAAAAAAAAAAAAAAAAAGATGAAAAAGGATTCCAGGATAAAGAACTAAGGTATAAAGCAGAAATATTGAGCAAAGAATTCAGCAAATAAGTATTATATCTAAACAAATCTTAACGTATAACAAAAATAATGATTAATTATAAGAAATAAAGAGATGAAACTATAAATCCTGAACAACACTACCATGGAAGACAAGAAAGAGTAATCCCACTTAAAACATTCTAAGTGCTGGTATTGCTTGAGAGAAAAAGTAAAGACACTGATAAACTTCAGACTAAAAATTAGGTGTTCAAGTTAAATTTTTAATGGTAGCCACTAAAAGAACAGAAAAACCCGCTGTAACTTCCAAACAATAAAGAGGGAGGTAAAATTTTTAAATGTCAATACCTGTAACAGAATTAAGAATAGAAGAAAATCAATCTTCCTAAGTAGAACAGAAGAGGGGGGAAGGAGAGAGCAAATTTCCAAATTAAAGCAAGGAGATGGGGTGGAGGGAATTAAAAGCAAAACAGTATAGTCAAATGGTTATCAACAAAATGGTGGAGTAGGCAGCTCCAAACTCCAGTCCGTTCACAGAAACATGAGAAAACAAGCAAAAACTCTCAGAACGAACTTTCTCACTACTCTAGAAAACAGCAGAAACCCATGAACATGTTCAGGGTGAGACACATGCACGCAAAGGGCATAATAAGACCCTAAGCTTTAACCTCTAATTAAACTTTAGCTAAGACAGAGCTGTAAACAGCTTGGTTAAGTGTTGAATGAGCACCCCACCACAAAGGAAATGTGCAAAGACTGGAGAAGTGGCTTTTTGTTTGTTTTATTTTTAGCTCCCAGCATTCAAGGAATTCCCTGACAAAACCCTTCTGGAACACAAGCTAAAAGAAGAGAGCGTTCAGTGAGCACCTATGACAAGAAATACAGTCTTTGCAAAAACAGCCTGGAAAGGTCACAAACAGACAACTGCAGCCTTCACAAAAAAAGACAGCAAACCTGTATAAAGGGGTGGAATCTGATTCCCAGGGTTACACATTATAACAGTCAAATGTCCAGTATGCAACAACAAAAAAAAATCACAAGATATGCACAAAAAACTTCACAAGAAAAAATAAATAAAACAAAAGAAAATATCCCTGAGAAGTCCGGATACAAAATCTAGTAGTTTTTTTTTTTTTTTTGGCTGTGCAGTGCAGCTTGTAGGATCTTAGTTCCCTGACCAGGGATGGAACCCACGCCCCCTACAGTGGAAGCAAGGAGTCCTAACCACTGGACCACCAGGGAAGTTCCAGTTTAGTAGATTTTAAACAAGCTACATAAAATACACTCAGAGAGCTCAAAGAAACTACACAGAACTAAAGGAAAGCAGGAAAACAATGTATGAATAAGTGAGCATATCAATAAAAAGAAAGAAAAAAAAGGAACCAAACACAGACTTGGGGGATGACAAATCACTATCTAAAATGAAAATTTCACTAGAAGAGATCAACAGCAGATTTAGGCAGGAAGAAGAATCAGTTTACTTAAAGAAAGGGCAAATAAAAGTATACAGTCCAGGGCCCTGGTGGTCCAGTGGTTAGGACTCCACGCTCTCACTGCTGAGGGCCCAGGTTCAATCACTGGTCAGGGAACTAAGATCCTGCAAGCCACCCAGCACAACCAAAAAAAAAAAAAAAAAGTGAAAGAAAGTATACACTCCAAAGAACAGAAAGAAGAAAGAATTAAGGAAAATGAAAAGTACCTAAGAGACTGTAGGACACCATAAAGAGGACCAAAACAATACATTATGGGAATCCCAGAGGAAAAAGAAAAAGTCAGACATAATGAGATTATTTGAGGAGGGATATTAGGAAGATGCAGGAATAGGAGAGCCCCAACTCTAGACCCCTTCACAAAAACAGGTAATAGCAACTGTCCATCAAAGTTTCTAAAGTTATCACAAAGGGCCACAATAAACCAGGTGAAAAGATGAGTCACAAATGGAGATAAAAATCTTTGTAATACACATTGACAGATTCCTTGAACATAATATATAGTGAAAAAAATGAGATAGGTGTATACCCACCCCAACATCTTGAAAAGTATCTGGAATTTCAGTGGGGATCACTAATTATTTGATGAATGACTGAAGAAGCAAACATTGTCTCACTGGAATACAGCACTCATTTTCAAAACTGAATTCATTCTCTTTCCCTGCATATTCTCTTCTACCTCTTGAATTCCCAAAGTAAATAAATATAACTATTCACCCAATTGACCAACCTAATCACCCTTGATTCCTCTACCACCCCCTCCTCTCCACACACCCTTTCTTTTCATATTCCCAGGGTTAAGATCTAACCTAGACCTTTGATTCCTTAATCTCTCCTGTCTTCCCAAAACTTGTCTCTCACACCCGTTCCTTTCTTCCTGTTCTCCACTGCTACTTCCCTAGTTCTGGGCCTCGCTGCATCTGGTCTACACCAGGGGTCCCCAAGCCCCGGGCCACGGACTGGTACCAGTCTGTGGCCTATTGGGAACTGGGCCGCACAGCAGGAAGTGAGCGGCAGGTGAGCGAGTGAAGCTTCATCTCTATTTACAGCCGCTCCCCATTGCTTGCATTACTGCCTGAGCTCCACCTCTTGTCAGATCAGCAGTGGCATTAGATTCTCTTAGGAGCACGAACCCTACTGTGAACTGCGCACGCGAGGGATCTAGGTTGCACGCTCCTTATGAGAATCTAATGCCTGATGATCTGAGGTGGAGCTGAAGTGGTAATGCCAGCACTGGGGAGCGGCTGCAAATACAGATTATTGTTAACAGAGAGGTTTGACTGCACAGAGACCATAATAAATCAATTGCTTGCAGACTCATATCAGAACCCTATCAGTGGGCTTCCCTGGTGGCGTAGTGGTTAAGACTCTGCCTGCCAATGCAGGGGACACGGCTTCAAGCCCTGGTCTGGGAAGATCCCACATGCCTCGGAGCAACTAAGCCTGTGCACTATAACTACTGAGCCTGTGCTCTAGAGTCCGCAAGCCACAGCTACTGAAGCCCGCGCACCTAGAGCCTATGCTCCACAACAAGAGAAGCCACTGCAATGAGAAGCCCACGCACCGCAACCAAGAGGAGCCCCCGCTCGCCACAACTAGAGAAAGCCCACGCGCAGCAACGAAGACCCAATGCAGCCAAAAATAAATAAATAAATATATATATATGTGTGTGTGTGTGTGTGTACATATATATTTTATTTATTTATTTATTTATTTTTTTAAAAACCCTATCAGTGAGTGGCAAGTGACAATTAAGCTGCATCTGGTGGCAGGCTTTACAGTGGCAAGTGAGTTGCTGTACTTCAATCGTACAGCTGCATCTGGTGGCAGGCTTTAAGTCAGAATCCGACACTTGTTTTAGTCCACCCATGGCCCGCCCATTATTTTATTCACCACTTCCGTCTGCGCCTCTTTCCCATACTGCGCAGTTTTCTCAGTCATAGTTTTGGTAAGCCCACAAGCTAACCTTAGCCAAAATGAGTAAAAAATAAACATCACTGGAGAGCTTCTTTGAAAAGGGGGGAAGACCCAATGATGAGACAGCAGAAGACTCTAAGAGTGCCAACAAAAAGAAAGCTGCTTTTAAAGGAAAATACCGAGAGTCCTACTTAAATTACGGGTTCATCACAACAGGTAATTCACATTCTCCAAGCCCAATTTGTGTAATATGTGGCAACTGGTTATCCAACCAAGCCATGAAACCTTCAAAACTGCTTCACCACGTGGAGACCAAGAACCCTGCATTAAAAGACAAGCCTTTGGAGTTTTTCAAAAGAAAAAAACGTGAACACGAAGAACAGAAGCAATTATTGAAGGCCACCATTTCATCAAATGTGTCTGCCCTGAGAACATCGTTCTTAGTGGCTGACCACATTGCTAAAGCTAAGAGAAGCCCTTTACTATTGGTGAAGAGTTGATCCTGCCTGCTGTTAAGGACATGTGTTGTGAACTTTTAGGAGACACTGCAGTTCAAAAGGTGGCACGTGTTCCTCTTTCGGCTAGCACCATAACTAGACAAATTAATGAAATAGCAGAGGATACTGAGGCACAATTGTTAGAGAGGATTAATGAGTCACCGTGGTACACAATCCAGGTTGACAACTCTACCGATGTTGACAACAAGACAACAATGCTTGTTTTTGCGTGATACATTCTTCAGGAGCATGTGCATGAGGATACGTTATGTGCACTTTTGTTGCCAACCAACACCACAGCTGCAGCACTATTCAAGTCTTTGAATGATTACATATCAGGAAAACTGAATTGGTCGTTTTGTGTCGGTATATGCACAGACAGAATGGCTGCCGTGACTGGACGGCTTTCTGGTTTCACTACTCGGGTCAAAGAGGTCGCTTCTGAATGTGAGTCTACGCACTGTGTCATCCATAGAGAAATGCTGGCTAGCTGAAAAATGTCACCTGAACTTAACAACGTTTTGCAGGATGCTATTAAAATTATCAGCCACATTAAAGTACATGCCCTTAACTCACGTCTGCTCACGCAGCTCTGTGAGGAGATGGACACAGAGCACACACGTCTTCTCTTATACACAGAGTGAGATGGCTTCTAAAGGTAGATCACTAGCCAGAGTTTCTGAGTTAGGAGAGCCGCTCCACAGATTTCTTTTAGAAAAACAGTCACCACTGGCAGCACATTTCAGTGACAGAGAATGGGTCGCAAAACTTGCTTACTTGTGTGACACATTCAATCTGCTCAACAAACTCAATCTGTCACTTCAGGGGAGAACGACAACTGTGTTCAAGACGGCAGATAAAGTGGCTGCATTCAAAGCCAAACTGGAATTATGGGGGCAATGAGTGAACAGTGGGATTTCTGACATCTTTCAAACATTAGCAGAGATTTTGAAAGAGACTGAGCCAGGGCCTTCTTTCTCCCAGCTGGTGCATGATCACCTGTCTCAGCTTTCAGAAGAGTTTGAGTGTTACTTCACAACAACAAAAGACCCCGGAACTGGGAAGGAATGGATCCACAACCCATTTGTGAATAAGCCAGGTGAACTGACTTTGTCTGTGCTAGAAGATAATCAACCGCTTGAGATCACAAATGACGGTGGCCTTAAAAGTATGTTTGAGACAACGTCAAATCTCCATACATTCTGGATTAAAGTCACGGTGGAACATCCTGAGATTACCACAAAAGCACTGAAAAGCCTGCTTCCATTTCCAACATCCTATCTTTGTGAAGCAGGGTTTTCTGCAGGGACGGCAACCAAAGCGAGATTACGGAGTAGATTGGGCATAAGCAACACACGTCGGGTGTCACTGTCTCCCATCACCCCCAGATGGGACCATCTAGTTGCAGGAAAACAAGCTCAGGGCTCCCACTGATTCTGCATAATAGTGAGCTGCATAATTATTTCATTATATATTACAATGTAATAATAACAGAAATAAGGTGCACAATAAATGTAATGCACTTGAATCATCCCAAAATACTCCCCCCCCACCCTGCCCCGGTCCGTGGAAAAACTGTCTTCCACGAAACCCGTCCCTGGTGCCAAAAAGGCTGGGGACCCCTGGTCTAGACAACTGCAGACTAGATGATTATTACAGTGGTCTTCTAACTGGTCTCTTTCCACTTCCTACTACACACTGATCATGGTACTTTCTTCTCAAAATCCCTCAATACTTTGTCAGTTCCTACTAAGAAATTAATTTAAAGGCAAAGTCCAAATACCTTAGATGAGCCCTGAAGGATGGCATTTCTCCAAATTATCTTCTAAACCACTATGAAAGATTAGGCTACATTCGCCTATAGAAACTTATGACATGAACATAATGATTTATTTTTACTTCCTTCAACTTAATGATATCTCAATCCTTCGCCTATAAGAAATGGAAAACAGAATTTCCAAGTCCCATACTTCTGGATTCCTTACAAATTTATTTTTAGAGTTTTTTTTCCTATACTGAATTCACTTTCTATCACCATGGAAACCAATCTGAAATTAGTGTTGTTAGGATCTTTAAAAATACAACTCTATTCAGCAAGCCTTCAAATATTCAAAAAAGTCCTTTCTCTGCATGGAGAATGGAAATCAGCGTAAAGCTGGGTAAAAATACATCACCCCACCCACATGAAAAACATTCATCAAAGCTTAATCAACAGACTGCAAATGGGGCAAAGAAGGAGTTCTCTTCTTTTTATTCACCTTTTATAATGCTATTACGGTTTCAGTTATTATGGGTTCACTATGACATACCTATGGAGTTTGTAAACAGTTTTCTTCACCCACCATAGCTTGTAGTAGGATATGTAAACATGAAAAATAATTTCTGTTGCACAATATTATGTGGTCTGCTCATCCCAACCATCAACATCCTAAGATTCAACACTGAAAATACCACTTCAAAACACCTGAGCTGAGGATGCCAACTGGAAGAACAACTCTATATTTGAGTTACATCTTAGGTGGGTAAAGTGAAATAAGTTCTAATTTCAGAACATAGGGCAAAAATCAATGAGACAAAACTGCAATTCAAATTTCTTAGGAAAAAGCTAGAGACCTACATGCATCTTAATAAACTTAACAGTCAGTTTTTCCTTCCAGAACCGGAATAGAGCACTTTCCTCAGGTGAGTACCAGGTGAAGGAACTGGTTTGCTCATCTTTAAACACCAGAACCACCCTCAGCTCAATGAGAGGTCCACAGCATGAAGAATACATGGGAAATGAGATTAAATGACAGAACAGCAGAATCACATCTCCCATCTTACAGATGCTCACTCCAGAATATACACTTGTCAGGAAACAATACTTCAAGAATATTTTCACACTTCTATTGGCCAGAACTTTTTGAACAAACAGCTTTAGCAGCAGGGTTAAAGGAAGACTGAATGGGAACCCAAATAATAGAGCCCTCCAGAGAGACAGAAAGTCTTTTCTCTCCCCAGAGCCATCTGTTTGTGAAAAAGAACCTTTCCTTCTTTTCCCCAGAGAGGATGTGTTTACATTCCAGAGCAGTGTTCCCTCTCTCCATCTCCAGAAAGGCAGATGGACAGAAGTGCCAGCTAGCCTATATAAACTCCACGTTGCATAATTTCAGAGTTTGTCTCTCGTGGTACAAAATCCCAGCGTACTCACAGGGTATATCTCGTTCTCACATCACCTCCTGGAGAACAAGCCCCTTGCACAGCAGCTTCAGTAGAGAACACTCAGGAAACAGGTATTACATTCATACTTTTTCTGTGCTGTATTTCAGTCAAAACCTGAGCTCTCGTATTCAGGTTAATTTAACTTAATGCTTTATACGAAATTGGATAAAAAGAAACATTAACTCACAGCTTCAGATAACGGAATGATAAAAGAAAATGTAAACCCACATAGTCACCTAATGTTCTACACACTAGATGGCGGTATCACATAAAGCACAGCAGAAAGAGACTCATGCCCCAATAGCATCAAGCTGAGTAAACTGATTATATATCTTCGCGGGTGGCAAGAGATTTTTTTCCTTCTTACTGAAAAATAGTTAGTGAATGTGAATAAATGTTTGTTTTTGGACAATGGAGATGATACAAGGAGAAGTGCAATAAAGATAATAAATATACAGAGTTTAAAACTACATGTGGTTTTACTTAATAAATAATAAGAAGCCCTTTCTAGCAATTGCTTATCTTTATATTTTTCTTCAGGTTTCAATTACTGTAAATAAAATATAACACTTATACATCAAATCCTGTAGAGTCTGTTCAAAGTACTATTCAGGGAGAAAATGTCCAAACTCAAATGCACTTATTAAAAAACAATGACCAAAAACAAATAAAATATCAATAGTACCTACACAATTTTATTTATCTAAGGAAAAAAGTATGCTTAGGAATTAATAGTTAATTAATAATAGGGAGGGAGAAATGAAAGGCGGGAGGGAGAAGACAAAGAGTCTCACGTTGATGAATAAAATCCCAAGCTGGTTTCTTGATGAGACCAAGTGTTAAGAATATCTTGTACACAACAATTTATACCCACAAATTTGAAAGCCTACATTAAACGGACAATTTTCTCAGAAAAGATAAAAACTGACCTAAGGAGACATTGACTAGACCTAAAAAGAATCTGACTAGACCAATAATCAAATTATAAGTTGATATGGTAATTAAAGATTAAGCCCTCAAATGGGACCAAACAGGAAAACTGTACTAAACTTTCAAAGAACAGGTAATTCCCATTTCCACAAACTATTCCAAGACATTTACTTTTTAAAGGGTATGGGGCAGTGAAGTTCCCTAACAGGCTAGTGGACAAGTATAGTACACAGACCAACAGCACTAATGAACATAGACACAAAAATCATAAAATCCTGATAAGAGTGAAAAAGGGAATTTATTTTTTAAATATTTAGCCCAGAAGTAGAGTATGTCCTAGGAATACAAAGATGTTTCAACAATCTATTTCTGTGACCAGAGTAATGATCTGTACTAATTTTTAAAGACAGCTTATTCATGCTCTATATAAAAGTGGACTAAGGGGCTTCCCTGGTGGCGCAGTGGTTGAGAGTCCGCCTGCCGATGCAGGGGACATGGGATCGTGCCCGGGTCTGGGAAGATCCCACATGCCGCGGAGCGGCTGGGCCCGTGAGCCAGGGCCGCTGAGCCTGCGCGTCCAGAGCCTGTGCTCCGCAACGGGAGGGGCCACAGCAGAGAGAGGCCCGCGTACCGCAAAAAAAAAAAAAAAAAAAGTGGACTAAGAACTAAGAACATGACATGGTACAGCCTCTCCTGCTGCGTCATTACATCCTTTTACCTCTTCTTCACCTTGTCACATCCCCAGTTCATTTAAGTCAGAGCTCACAGTTCATCTTAGCTAGAAGGATCATTAGCTGTCATTTGGTTATTCTAGTGTATCCAGTATGAAGATAAGGAAAACAAGACCAAGATTAACTGACAATCTCCCTCAAGGTCAAGACTGCGTGGCACAATGAGAGCATCCTGCCAGCTGGCCACACCCACTCCACCCCACACCAGTATCCTTTCTCCTCAACAAGACAATGCCATATTACGTCACGTGTTACAACTGAAAATAGTGAACTGATACTTGAACAGGAAAATCAGAGATAGGCTAAGGTCTGCTATAACTGAGCTGAAGTAGGATTTGAACACAGATGTGCAGTCAAAAGCATACGTGTTGCCAATTCACTGGGAAAAGTATACACAGGCTTGGTAATTATTTTATCAGGCACAAATTAAATTACAAACAGGAATGCTGGAGGATACTCAGTGTTTACAACAGCATCAAAAGGAATAAAATACTTAGGAATAAATTTAACCAAAAAACTGAAACACTTGTATGCAGAAAACTACAAAATATTGTTGAAAAAAATTAAAGAATAAGGGCAGACACCCCATGTTCAAGGACTGGAAGACAATATTATTAAGATGGCTATATTCTGCAAATTGAACTACAGAATCAACATAATTCCTATAAAAATTTCAACTGCTCCTTTTTTTAAAAAAAAAAACAAAAATGGACAAGCTGATCCTAAAATTCACATGGAAATCCAGGGGACTTCAGAATAGACAAAACAATCTTGAAAAAGAAGAACAAAGTTGGCAGACACACAATTCTCAGTTTCAAAACACATTACAAAGTTACAGTGATAATAACAGTGTGGTACTGGCATAGAATATATATAGTCGAAAGGAATAGAGGTGAGAGTACAGAAATAAACTCATACATCTATCGTCAATAGATTTTCAACAGGAGTGCCAGGACCAACGGAGAAAGAACAGTCTTTCCAAAAGTGGTGCTCAAAAAACTGGATATTCGCATCCAAAAGAATGAAACTGGACCCCCTACATCACACTATATACAAAAATTAACTCAAAATGGACCAAAGACATAAATATAAGTGATAAAACCATAAAACTCTTAAAAGGAACCACAGGAATAAATCTTCATATCAATCTTCATATTGGGTTAGGCAATGATTTCTCAGATATAACAACAAAAGCATACGCAACCAAAGAAAAAAACAGATAAATCAGATTTTACCAAAATTACAAATTTCTATGCTTCAAAGGATACTACAAAGAAAGTTAAAAGACAACCCACAGGATGTGAGAAAATATTTGCAAATTATGTATCTGATAAGGGTCTAGTATTCCAAATAATATAAAGAATTCTTACAACTCGACAACAAAAAACAAATAACCCAATTAAAATGTGGACTTGATAGACATTTCTTCAAAAAAGTATGTAAATGGCCAACAGCACATCTGTCCAGTCACACCCACTAGGGTGCTATATTCAACAAGACATAGAAAACCAAGAGAATCAAAAACATGTGTTCACACAAAAAATCATACATGATTGTTTACAGTGGCCAAAAAGCAGAAACAATTCAAATGACAACAAACAAGAATGGTTAACAATATGTGGTAGGTCCACACAACAGAATAACATAAAGCCATAAAAAGGAATGAAGTACTGATAAATGCCACAACATGGATGAACCTTCAAAATACTAGGCCAAGTAAAAGAAGCCAGCACAAAAGACAACATAGTGTATTATTATATTTATATGAAATGTCAAGAATAGGCAAATCTACAGAGACAGAAAGCAAATAAACTTAGCAACAACTGTCAACATTTTAAATGTACATACCCTCTGACCCAGCAAATCCTCTTACAGGATTTTATTTAATGGATATATTCATATCAATAAAACCTGGAATATCCATCGATAGGGAACTGATTAAACTATGGTATAATAATAAAATGAAATATTATGTGGCTGTGAAAAAGAATGAGGTGAATCCAAATTACTGAAATTTAAAAAAATACAAAATATACTTTCAAGTAAAAAAGCAATTTTCAGGACAGTATGTATAGAATTCCATCTAGCTATATTTTTTAAAGGTTATAGATAGCTAGGTAGATAGTTATAGCTATAGCTCTATCTAGAGATACTGCTATTTATTTTATAAATATATAGAAAAATTCTAGACAGACATATAATAAATAGTTAATAAAAGAAATAGGGCATAAAGGGAATTTTAACTTGCATTTGTAGTTTTCATCATCCATTCTATTTGATGCTTTACTGTAAATAAATAAATAAATGCACACTCATAAGGAAAATATATTCTTATCCTATAAGAGCAAATTTAAATGGTGAAAAAACCCAAAATATTAAAAAAGCATTTTTAAAGCAGATTTTATCTCTTCTTCAAATTCATTCATGCAACAAATATTCATTGAGTGATTTTTTATGTGTCAGGCACTGTTATAGATAAATGCTGAGGTGGAAAAAAAAATAATAAAATATTTAGCATGCCAAATAGTGGTAAATGTTATGGAGAAAAATTAATTACAGAAGAGAGATGAAAACTGCTGGTGCCCAGGAATTGCCATCTTATGTACAGAAAGTACACTTGCTCTGAGAAGACAACATTTGATCAAGTATTTAAAAAAGGGAAGGTAGCAAGTTATGTGAATATCCAGGGAGAAGAACTTTCCAAGTAGAGGAAACAGAGAGTCCAGTGGTCCTGAGGAGGGAGCCTGTACACCGGAGGGAGAGCAGAGGCAACGGTGGCCAGAACTCTAAGTCTTAGGGGAGGAGAAGTAAGAGATGAGGTCAAAGAGGTTAGAGGTAGAGCTTGTAATCCACACAGGGAATTTCAAAGAATTTGACTTTTACTCTGAAAAACAGGAGAAATAATTGGAGGGGTCCGAAAAAGTGACATGATCTGCCTTAACATTTGAAAAGAATCATTCTTGCTGTTATGCCAACTATATAAGACTAATGAAATAATCCCCCTGAAAGGACAACAGCTAACTTAAGATGACAGCTGAGACAGGCAGGGTGGCCAGATCCTGGATATATTTTAAAGACAGAGCCAAGAGTTTTGCTGATGGACTGGATGTGAGGAGTAACAAAAGGAAAGAAATCCAAGATGACTCCAAGGTTTGGCTGGTCAGGAACTGGAAAGATAGAGTTGCTATTCATCACGTTGGGGAACACAGCAGGAGGAGCAGGTTTGAGAGGGGACTGTACTAAGTATGCTAAATTTAAAAGGCTATTAGTCATCCAAGTGAAGATGCAGAGAAGTCCGCTAGAGACACAATGCCACAATTCAAAGAAACCATTAAAATTTCCTTTGTATGTTATATGGTAATGATACTACTAACCCAAATTAACGCTTACATCTAAATTATTTTATAAGCAATTGTGTCTCTCAGTCTAAATAAAATTGAGAATCAGAATTTATAACATATAGGATTAAGAATAATTACTTTCATTTTATAACTGAAAGCCTTAAAGTTAAATATAATACTGTCAAATTTTTAAAATTTAGTGGACAGTGACATTTTCTAGGATACAATGGCCTACTGAAACTATAAATTCTCAGTATCTGAGGAAGAGAAAGAGATACAAATATGAGCACAAGAAATCCGTAAGTCTAAGAGAAATTCCTCAGATCAGAGTGAAAAAAAAAAAGAAGGTATGCAACTGCAGAATGTCCCACAACTGGGACATATTAATAGGCAAAACTGAGTCAGTCAACTGACAATATGAATACCTATGAGGATATAACAGAGCTACTGAGCTTAAGGTTGATGACGTCTTCCAAACACATTTTACTAAGTTTTCCTACTTATTTTCTCCACAGCACATACTGTCAATCCTATATTAAAAACAAGTAAAGATTCTGAGAAGGAGGATTCTGGGAAGATGGTGGAATAGGAAGCATCAGGAATCTCCCACCTAGACAGTAATTGCACTGGCAGAATCTGATGCAATTATTCTGTAACTCTGGAGTCTATTGAAGGCTTGGGACTTCCAGGTGAAGGCTTGGAGGATACACTGCAGAGAATTTTGGTCCATCTCAGCTCTTAGCACAGTAGCAGCTCCCCATCCCCAGCACCTCGGCACATGCCGCATACACTCAAGGAGCAGGCTGCATGCAGCTTGCGACAGCCAGGGTGGGCAAAAAGGAGGCTGCCCCATAAATACAAGGACCTGGGCTCTGATGGCTGCTCCTGATAGCAGAGGTGCACAAAGGCAGACAGTCATGTTGTTACACCCCCCATATTGTTGCAAGCCCCTCCCCCACTAGCTGAAGCAACTTCCCAAGAATTTAAAGGCCCAGTGCCCTTTCCCCTCCTTAATTTTTCTTCTTCCCCTTTGGGGAGCCAGACATTATAGACTAGGACATTCCAAACCAACTGCATACATGGGGAAGATGCCCAGGGACACGTGCAGGCTCAGGAAATACCTGAGGAGACCTTAAGTTCACACCTCAGGCTAGTCCTTGGCACAGAGTGAGGCTACAACAATTAAAAATAAAATAAAATAAACAAAAACAAAAAACAGCAAACGTCAGGGAAGGGGCAAAAATCAGATTTCCAAAGTTAGTTACTACTACCACATTCAAATGTCTGAATCAACAAAAAGCCATAAGGTACACAAAGAAATAGAAAACTATAGCCCATCCAAAGGAAAAGAATAAATCAACAGAAACAACCATAAAAAAAAAAAGTGATCGTAGATCTACTAGAAAAAGACTTTAAGATAACTTTTTTAAGATGCCCTCCAAAACTAAAGAACAATGTAGAAAAAGTAAAGAAAATGACATACGAACAAAATTGAAATATCAACAAAAAGACAAGTTTCTAAAAAGAAATTCTGCATCTGAAAGTACAATAACAACAATGAATATTTCACAAGAGGGACTTAAGGGCAAATTTGAGTAATCAGAAGAAAGAATCAGTGAACGTGAAAATATGACAATGGAAATTACAGAGTCTGAGGAACAGGAAAAAAAAAAAGAATGAAGAAAAGTGAACAGAGCCTACAGGACCTCTGGGGCACCATGCCATACACACTGTAGGAATCTCAGAACGAAACAGAGAGACAAAGGACAGAGAGAATATTAGAAGAAATACTTCCTGAAAACTTCCAAAATTTGACTGAAGATATGAATATAAATAGCCAAGAAGCTCAACAAACTCCAAGTAAGATGAACTTCAAGAAACCCACACAAGACACATTATAATCAAACTTTCAAAATCCAAATACAATGAAAGAATCTTAAAAGTAGCAAAGGGAGAAGCAACTAGTCACATACAAGGGATCTTCAATGAGATTATCAGATTTCTTATCAGAAACTTTGGAGGCCAGAAGGCAGTGGGGCAACAAATTCAGACTGCTAAAAGAACAAAATTGTCAACCAAGAATACACATCCAGCAAACCACCCTTCAAAAGTGAGAGATAAAATAAGACATTCCCAAATAAGCAAAAGCTGAGGAAGTTCATTAACATTAGGCTTATTCCGCAAGAGAGGCTCAAGGGAGTCCTCCAAGTTGAAATAAAATGATGCTTGATAATAACTAGAAAACATACAAACAAATAAAGACCTCAGTAAAGGTAAATACATGGGCAACCATAAAAGCTGGGATTGTGTAACAACGCTTCGTAACCAGTTTTTGTTTTCTACATGACTTAAGAAACTAATACTTTTTTTAAATTGTAAGTCTAAAAGCGAGTATTGGAAATTTAGTTTGTAACCCCACATTTTGTTTTCAACGTAATTTAAGAGACTAATGTATTTAAAAGAATTACTAGTTTATGTTTTAGGGACACACAATGTAAAAAGATGTAATTATATGACATCAACAACTGAAAGGTATGGGGACCAAGCTGTAAAGGAGCAGAGCTTTGGTATGTCATTGAAGTTAAGCTGGTATAATTAGAGTGTTATAACTTAGGATGTTAAATGTAATCCCCATGGTAACCACAAAGGAAATACCTATAGATAGACACAAAAGGAAATGAGAAAGGAATTGAAACATTTCACTACCAAAAAAAATAACTAAAAGCAAAAGAGGACGAATGCAAAAAATGAGGGACAAGAAATCTAAAATACATAGAGAAAACAAATAGCAAAATGACGGAAGTAATTCCTCCTAATCAGCAATTACCCTAGATGAAATGGATTAAACTCTCCAATCAAAAGACAAAGATGGGCCCAATGGATTAAAAAAAAAAAGTGATCCAACTATATGCTAAAAGTCTAAAAGAAGACTCACTTTAGATTAAAAGACACAAACAGGTTATATAAAAAGAATTCCTAAAACTCAACAACAAAAACTAAACAACCCAATTCAAAAATGGGGGAAGGACTTTCAATAGACATTTCTCCAAAGAAGATATACAAATGGACAATAAGTACAAGAAAAGATGCTGAACACCACTAATCATTAGGGAAATGAAAACCTTGTTATACTCATTAGTTTTACAAAAATGTTCAAATGTTATATCATATATATGTTCATCCAGAACCTTGTCTCCTACAAGTGTTTGATTCCAAGCATCCAATGGCACATTACGCATATCTCTACTGCCTCATCATGCCATGGACTATCCATGCTCTCTTTACTATTGGACATAGAGTCATCAGTGTCTTTAATCAGACCGGAGAACCAGGAATCAAGGGGGTGGAAATGGGAGTGGTACCACTCAGTGTTACTCATAGTGACTCACTAGCAAAATTAGTGTTTCCTGTCTCCATGACTACATGCTCTACTGGCCTAGTAGTCTTAGTTCCAAGCGGAGGAATGTTTCCACCAGAAAACACAACAATGATTCCAATGAACTGGAAGTTAAGAATGCTGCTCAGCCACTTTGGGCTCCTTATGCCTCTAGATCAACAGGCAAAGAAGGGCATTACGGTATTGGCTGGTATGACGGATCCTGATCCTGACTACCAGGGGGAAACTGGACAGCTCCTTCACAATGGAGGTAATGCAGAGTATGTCTGGAATAGATGGGATCCCTTAGGGTGTCCTTAGTATCACCATGCCCCATCATTAAACTCAATGGAAAATAACAAGAACCCAGTTCAGGAAGGACTATTAATGGCCAGACCCAGAATGAAGGTTTGGGTTGCCTCACCAGGTAAAGAACCACAACCAGCCGAGGTTCTTGCTGAGGGCAGAGGGAAATACAGAATGAGTAGTGGATGAAGGCAACTGTAACACCACCTACAACTATATGACTGTTTACAGAATCAAGAACTATACTTGCCATGAGCATTTCCTCCTTATTTTGTTATGAATATGTTCCTGTGTGTGTGCGCATGCATGCACGTGTAACAAATATCTTTGTTTTCTTCCCTCTCTTACCACCTTATATAATGTAAGATTTATATCATGGTATTTAAGTATTTTTAACATTACATCACAGTATATTAGTTATGGGTTATCAAGAAGAGTAAACACTACCCAAGGACTTTGCATCCTCCTCTAGGAAAAGGGTTAATGTTTTTGGTTGTATGAAAAATAGTTGATGGTGCTAGGCAGAAGTATGACTTTGTTATTGTCTTTATTTGGCAATAAGTATGGTTTAAGGGGTGCCAAGTTGAGAAGGGGAAGACTGTGATGGTTAATCTTATGTGTCAGCTTTTGGGCAAACATTATTCCAAATGGTACTCTTATTTTTTAGATGAGATTAACAATTAATTCAGTAGATCCTGAGTAAAGCAGATGACCCTCCATAATGGAGAGGGAGATGGAGAGGGAGAAAAGAAGATTACCCTCCAATCACTTGCAGGTCTTAATAGAAAAAAAGACTGACCTCCCCACTAGAAGAGGGAACTGTACCAGCAGAGCGCCCTTGGACTCAAACTGCAACAGCAACCCTTCCCTTGGTCTTCAGCCTACTCTGGGGATTTAGGACTTACTACAGCTCCACAACCACATGAGCCAATCCTTAAAATCTAAATATCTATCTCCCTCTCCCTCTCTCTCTCTCTCCACACACACACACACACACACACACAAATTCGTTCCGTTTCACTACAGAACTCTAACATAGCTAATCACACTTTAAAATAATAATAAAATTGGGCTCCTTTAAAAAAGGACTGGTGGGTATCACAGTGTTAAAATACTGAGATATTGTACCACCAATGATCCATGCAACTATAGGGGCAAATGCTTTGCACAGGAGAAGGCCATCAGGACTCACCTCCAGTGCTATGGTTTATATCCACTCTGACTGGTTGTCACACTAGGGGGTCAAAATTTTTAACATCATTCCTTTTCACACTATACATAAATATCAATTACAAGTAACCTGAATGTTAAAGTCAAAACTATGAAACTTTTAGAAAAAAATAGGACAATATCTTTGTAACTTCAGAGCAGGGAAGGGCATCTTAAATATGACAGAAAAACTAAAGTCAGAAGATTTGTACAAACATACAACTACATAAAATAAAGAATAAAACAGTCAATGCCAGAACACTAAAAGCAGAATAAAGAGAGTGAAAGAAACATACCACAGGGTGAGAGAAAGTGTTTTTAGTTCACATACAAAAACAATAAAGGACTAGATGCAACATGAAAGGACTAAGATCCAAAATATGTAAAGCATTCCCATGAATGAATAAGAAAAATACAAGCAAATCTATAAAACAAAATGAGCAAAAGGCTTCATCTAGAGTTTAAAAAAATAGGAATCTCAAATGCCCAATAAACATTTGAAGAGCTGAGCAACCATATCAGAAATGAGGAGACTGCAAATCAAAATGCAGTGAGAGGGCTTCCCTGGTGGCGCAGTGGTTGAGAGTCCGCCTGCCGGTGCAGGGGACACGGGTTCGTGCCCTGGTCCGGGAGGATCCCACATGCCGCGGAGCGGCTGGGCCCGTGAGCCACGGCCACTGAGCCTGCGTGTCCGGAGCCTGTGCTCCGCAACGGGAGAGGCCACAGCAGTGAGAGGCCCGTGGACCGCAAAAAAAAAAAAAAAAATGCAGTGAGAAGTAGTTGGCATTTGTACATCAGGATTCACGTAGAACAATGTTCACTGAGATGTTGTTTAAAACAGCCAAAAACTGACAATAACCCAAATTTCAAAAAAATAAAAGAATCAATAAATTACTTGTGACATACGCACACTATGGATTAGTACACAGCTGTGAACAAACTGAACAAACTATGAGTACATACATCTGCAAGGATAAATTTCACAATGTTAAATGAAAGAAGCAAGAAGGAATACATTCAATAATGAAGCCCAAACTGGTTTGACATTTCAACTTACCCCCAAGAACCCCTGATCCTTCTAACCCTGCTCTACTTTTTTACCGTAACTCTTATCTTCTTGGCCGTCTTCTATTCTCTTTAAGAATGGGTCTTTGATTTTGGTTGTTGTTGTTCACTAATACAGCCGAGGCACCTGAAACAGTGCCTCGTATATAGTACTTGCTCAGTAAGTATTTGCTGAACAAATTAGAATAATTCCAATTATGTTAAGTTCAAAAAGGTAAACCTAAATGCCATATTGATTAGGAATGCATATAGAGAGTAAAACTGTTTTAAAAATGTAAGGTAATGAATATTACAAAAGTCATGGTATAAGTGACCTCTCGGGTAGGGAAGGCAAATGAAACACAAGAGGGACACAGGAAAATTTCTATCTCTTAACCTAGGCTTTAAAATGTACATAAATATGTATACAAAATATATTACAAATGTGTTTTATATACATGTATATATATAATATACTTTACAATAAGAAAAATATTGAAAAAAAACTCCATTAGCACTTCTCTCCCTAACCCCTACTCCACCTTCACCCCAACTCTGATTTATCCATCACCACTATGACCCAACACAACAGTGAGGTAACGACTAAAACAGTTCATGCTATCAAACAGTGGCAAACTCTGTCTAGGGATCTGATAGAAATTCTGAAATTTATACAGATTCTTTTATACTGTTTCCACTTGAAACAGGAGTCATCGGGTGTCAAATATTAGTCAACAGAAGAGAAAAAAGTCTTCACATCAACCAATAAGACATCCATAGAAAGAACTACTTCTAAGTGTCACCTATCAGATACACAGATAAAGATATAAATATGTCTTGATTCAGTATGCAGGAAATATCTCGAATATACCTGTATGCTGCCAAACTCAACGTTCTCATAATGGAAATGTGCACATTCAGCCATCTTCGGAAAGTGACCTTTAGTGAAGGGTAACCTGAAGTACATGAAATAAATGAGATACAAGATACTGGAACAGTCAAAATTACTAAACTTAAGGAGGAAATAAAACAGGTTGAAGAGCTCATGCAACAAGCAAAACTATTTAATAAGCACATGCACATGAGCACATATATCCACACGTACCTTTTCAGAAATACACAGAATCAAATGGAAATACATTCAGTGCACAAGTCAAAACCAAAAGAATAAAATAAAGTAAAATAAAAAGCATCACTATAGTACTCTTCTAATCCTGACCCATGTCAATGGCCCTAGAAAAACTAGGCTTTCAGTAAATGTTATGGAAACTGTCAACAGCCTGCTCTAAGCAGAAGCAGCATTCCCACCACAACATACAAAACCAGATTTTACCTGTGAATGTTGTCACAGCCCATCAGTCCTGGATTGGTGGGTCTGGATGCAGAATGAACATTTTTATCCTTGTCTTTCCTCTACTTAGAATAAAAACATAGCTATCTAACCCTTCACCAGGTGAAAAGACGGTTTTTCTGCCTAAAACTGAAACGGATACCTTCAGATATTTCACTTAATAGTCAAATACTGGCATCCGTCTCAGGCTTTCTCAAAAGCATAGCTGAGAAAGAGCAATTTCATAACTCAAATACCAAAAGTGATTTTTCCAAATGACTGAGAGCATGTATTAAAGCTACCAAAAAGGACATACTTGGATTGTTCCCATTGAACAAATGCAACCTAATACACAATAACATAAAAGTTGTTACAAGAACAAAATTAAAGTGTATTTTTAGATAAGTAGATAATCCTCAGACCTATTCTGCTAACAGTTGAGTGATAATTCAAGGCTTAACAGTATTAATTTAATGTATGGACAGTAAGAGCTCATTTAGTAAGAAATCTGGATAAAAGTTTTATCAGAACTAAAGAACTGATTTCCGTTGATAGAAATTCACTTAAAACCCACTGTAAAATTATACTTACTTTTTCACATGTTTAACCTTCATACTGGCTGTACTGCCACATGTCTTAAGACTAAGGTCTCCAGGAATCTCTGGAATGTCTGCTCCTCTTGCCTTAAAAAAATAAAGACAAAGGATTTATGACTATCCCTTTATTATGAATACATTTAAAAAAGCAGACTATAGCTCATTTCAATGGTTCTGCTGACTCCACACCAAAAGCAATACATACAGATTTAATAATCTCTTCTTCAAATTATAACTTACTTGACTTTTAATTAAGAATAAGGAAAAATATTCACCTAAAAATATTTAACTTTACTGTAAAAGGAAAAACTTTTTGTCAAACTAAGAATTTTCATTCTCTTATAATCAAATTTTGAAATCAATTATTATATTATGTGCCTCAGCACAAACTAAAATCTCCCCCAAGAGTTGTTGGAACAAAATAACCGTGGTTACAATGATTAATAGAAGTTTAAATGGTATATGTGAACATAATTAGGAGATCACAACATACGTTTCTCACACTAGAATCTGAACGTACCATCTATGTAATACCTCCAAATTACTTCTGACTCTGCCAGTTTTCATAGTAGTGATTTTTTAACTTTAGTGAAACATACACCTGCATCATTTTAACAACAGAAACTGGAAAATGAAAAAGTTCTTCACACTCTGGAGAAAGCAAACAGCAAATCCAAATATCTATATTAAAAAACAAATTCATGCTATATAATCTATGACTTGTAACAGAAAAAATTAGTATAGCCAATGTCACATAATGCAATAGGGGAGAATAATGTGGGTTGAGCATTTAAACTGAGTTAAGAGGAGATCCACAAAGAAGATGAGGTAAATATATACAGTGGAATATTACTCAGCCATAAAAAGGAACGACATCTTGCCTTTTGTAACAACATGGATGGACCTTAAGGGCGTTATGCTAAGTGAAATTAAGTCAGAAAAAGACAAATACTGTATGATCTCACCTATACATGGAATCTAAAATCAAATCAATACAAAAAAAACCAAGCTCACAGATACAGAGAACAGACTGGTGACTGCCAGAGGTAGAGGTGGTGGATAGGTGAAAAAGGTGAAGAGGTCAAAACATACAAATTTCCAGCAATAAAATAAATAAGTCATGGGGATTTAATGTACAGCACGATGACTATAATTAATAATACTGTATTGCACATCTGAAAATTACAAAGAGAGTAGATCTTAAAAGTGCTCATCACAGGACTTCTCTGGCGATTCAGTGGTTAAGACTCCATGTTTCCAATGCAGGGGGCATGGATTTGATCCCTGGTTGGGGAAGTAAGATCCCACATGCCGGGTGGTGTGGCCCCCAAAATATATTTTTTTAATTAAAAACAAAAAGTACTCACCACAAGAAAAAAAAAAACATTTTGTAACTATTTATGGTGACAGATGTTAATCAGACTTACTGTTATGATCATTTCACAATGTATACAAATATCAAATCATTATGTTGTGTACCAGAAACTAATACAGTATTACACATCAATTATACCGCAATAAAATAAAAACGAGAAGAAACTGACAACATCAGTTCAATTTTTTTTTTTTTTTCCTTGCAGTACGCAGGCCTCTCACTGCTGTGGCCTCTCCCGTTGCGGAGCACAGGCTCCGGATGCGCAGGCTCAGCGGCCATGGCTCATAGGCCCAGGCGCTCCGCAGCATGTGGGATCCTCATGGACAGGGGCACGAACCCGTGTCCCCCACATCTGTAGGCGAACTCTCAACCACTGTGCCACCAGGGAAGCCCTGCTAGTTTTAAAAAATGTTTTCTTATTTAAAAAAAAAAGAGCCAAGGAGAACCTTCAAGATGGTGGAGGAATAAGATGTGGAGATCACCTTGCTCCCCACAAATACATCAAAAATACATCTAGATGTGGAACAACTCCTACAGAACCCTACTGAATACTGGCAGAAGACCTCAGACTTCTCAAAAGGGTGCTGGTGCTCTGGCTGGGTGTCAGGCCTGAATCGCTGAGGTGGGAGAGCCGAGTTCAGGACACTGGACCACCAGAGACCTCCCGGCCCCACATAATATCAATCAGTGAGAGCTCTCCCAGAGATCTCCGTCTCAACACTGAGACCCAGCTCCACTCGACGACCAGCAAGCTCCAATGCTGGACACCCCATGCCAAACAACTAGCAAGACAGGAACACAACCCCACCCATTAGCAGAGAGGCAGCCTAAAATCATAAGAAGTTCACAGACACCCCAAAACACACCACCAGTCACAGTCCTGCCCACCAGAAAGACAAGATCCAGCCTCATCCACAGGACACAAGCGGGCACCAGTCCCCTCCACTAGGAAGCCTATACTACCCACTGAACCTACCTTACCCACTGGGGACAGACACCAAAAACAACGGGAACTATGAAACTGCAGCCTGCGAAAAGGAGACCCCAAACAGTAAGTTAAGCAAAATGAGAAGAAAGAAAAATATGCAGCAGATGAAGGAGCAAGATAAAAACCCACCAGACCAAAAAACTGAAGAGGAAATAGGCAGTCTACCTGAAAAAGAATTCAGAGTAATGATAGTAAAGATGATCCAAAATCTTGGAAACAGAATGGAGAAAATACGAGAAAAGTTTAACAAGGACCTAGAAAAACTAAAGAGCAAACAAACAGTGATGAACAACACAATAAATGAAATTAAAAATTCTCTAGAAGGAATCAATAGCAGAATGACTGAGGCAGAAGAACGGATAAGTGACCTGGAAAATAAAATAGTGGAAATAACTACCACAGAGCAGAATAAAGAAAAAAGAATGAAAAAAATTAAGGACAGTCTCAGAGACACCTGGGACAACATAAACACACCAACATACGAATTATAGGGGTCCCAGAAGAAGAAGAGAAAGAGAAAGGGACTGAGAAAATATTGAAGAGATTATAGTTGAAAACTTCCCTACTGTGGGAAAAGAAATAGTCAATCAAGTCCAGGATGCACAGAGAGTCCCATACAGGAGAAATCCAAGGAGAAACATGCCAAGACACGTATTAATCAAACTATCATAAATTAAATACAAAGAAAGTATATTAAAAGCAGCAAGGGAAAAGCAACAAATAACATACAAGGGAATCCCCATAAGGTTAACAGCTGATCTTTCAGCAGAAACTCTTCAAGCCAGAAGGGAGTGGCAGGACATATTTAAAGTGATGAAAGGGAAGAATCTACAACCAAGATTACTCTACCCAGCAAAGATCTATTCAGATTTGACGGAGAAATTAAAACCTTTAAAGACAAGCAAAAGCTAAGTGAATTCAGCACCGCCAAACCAGCTTTACAACAAATGCTAAAGGAGTTTCTCTAGGCAGGAAACACAAGAGAAGGAAAAGACCTACAATAACAAACTCAAAATAATTAAGAAAATGGTAATAGGAACATACATATCGATAATTACCTTAAATGTAAATGGATTAAAGGCTCCAATCAAAAGTCGCAGACTGGCTGAATGGATACAAAACAAGACCTGTATATATGCTGCTACAAGAGACCCACTTCAGACCTAGGGACACATACAGACTGAAAGTGAGGGGATGGAAAAGGATATTCCATGCAAATGGAAATTAAAAGAAAGCTGTAGGAGCAATTCTCATATCAGACAAAAGAGACTTTAAAATAAAGGCTACAAGAGACAAAGAAGCACACTACATAATGCTCAAGGGATCAATCCAAGAAAAAGATATAACAACTGTAAATAGCTATGCACCCAACAGGGGAGGCCTCAATACATAAGGCAAACGTTAACACCCATAAAAAGGGAAATCAACAGGAACACAATCATAGTAGGGGACTTTAACACCCCACTTTCACCAATGGACAGATCAACCAAAATGAAAATAAATAAGGAAACACAAGCTTCAAATGACACATTAAACAAGATGGACCTAATTGATATTTATAGGACATTCCATCCAAAAACAACACAATACACTTTCTTCTCAAGTGCTCATGGAACATTCTCCAGGATAGATAATATCTTGGGTCACAAATCAAGCCTTGGTAAATTTAAGAAAATTGAAATCGTATCAAGTATCTTTTCCGACCACAACTCTATGAGACTAGATATCAATTACAGGAAAAAACCTGTAAAAATTACATACAGTTGGAGGCTAAACAATACTCTACTAAGTAACCAACAGATCACTGAAGAAATCAAAGAGGAAATCAAAATATACCTAGAAACACATGACAATGAAAACACGACGACCCAAAACCTATGGGATAGGGCTTCCCTGGTGGCGCAGTAGTTGAGAGTCCGCCTGCCGATGCAAGGGACACAGATTCGTGCCCCGGTCCAGGAAGATCCCACATGCCGCAGAGTGGCTGGGCCCGTGAGCCATAGCCGCTGAGCCTGCGCATCCGGAGCCTGTGCTCCACAACGGGAGAGGCCACAATAGTGAGAGGCCCGCGTACCGCAAAAAAACAAACAAACCTATGGGATGCAGCAAAAGCAGTTCTAACAGGGAAGTTTATAGCAATACAATCCTACTTCAAGAAACAAGAAACTTCTCAAATAAACAACCTAACCTCACACCTAAAGCAATTAGACAAAGAACAACAAAAAAACCCAAAAGTTAGCAGAAGGAAATAAATCATAAAAATCAGATCAGAAATAAATGAAAAAGAAATGAAGGATGCAATAGCAAAGATCAATAAAACTAAAAGCTGGTTATTTGAGAAGATAAACAAAATTGATAAACCATTAGCCAGACTCATCAAGAAAAAAGGGAAAAGACTCAAAACAGAATTAGAAATGAAAAAGGAGAAATAACAACTGACACTGCAGAAATACAAAGGATCATGAGAGATTACTACAAGCAACTATATGCTAATAAAATGGACAACCTGGAAGAAATGGACAAGTTCTAAGAAAAGCACAACCTTCTGAGACTGAACCGGGAAGGAATAGAAAATACAAACACACCAATCACAAGCACTGAAATTGAAACTGTGATTAAAAATCTTCCAACAAACAAAGGCCCAGGACCAGATGGTTTCACAGGTGAATTCTATCAAACATTTAGAGAAGAGCTAACACCTATCCTTCTCAAACTCTCCCAAAACACAGCAGAGGGAGGAACACTCCAAAACTCATTCTATGAGGCCACCATCATCCTGATACCAAAACCAGACAAAGATATCACAAAAAAAGAAAACTACAGGCCAGTATCACTGATGAACGTAAATGCAAAAATCCTCAACAAAATGCTAGCAAACAGAGTCCAGCAGCACATTAAAAGGATCATACACCATGATAAAGTAGGGTTTATCCCAGGAGTGCAAGGATTCTTCCATATACGCAAATCAATCAATGTGATACACCATATTAACAAACTGAAGGATAAAAACCTTATGATCATCTCAACAGATGCAGAAAAAGCTTTTGACAAAATTCAACACCCATTTATGATAAAGACCCTCCAGAAAGTAGGCATAGAGGGAACTTTCCTCAACATAATAAAGGCCATATATGACAAACCCACAGCCAACATCGTTCTCAGTGGTGAAAAACTGAAAGCATTTCCACTAAGATCAGAAAAAAGGCAAGGTTGCCCACTCTCACCACTATTATTCAACATAGCTTCAGAAGTTTTAGCCACTGCAATCAGAGACGAAAAAGAAATAAAAGGAATCCAAACTGGAAAAGAAGTAAAACTGTCACTGTTTGCAGATGACATGATGCTATACACAGAGAATCCTAAAGATGCTACCAGAAAACTACTAGAGGTAATCAATGAATTTGGTAAAGTAACGGGATACAAAATTAATGCACAGGAATCTCTTGCATTCCTATATGCTAATGATGAAATATCTGAAAGAGAAATTAAGGAAACATTCCCATTTACCGTACAACAAAAAGAATAAAATACCTAGGAATAAACCTACCTTAGGAGATAAAACACCTGTATGCAGAAAACTATCAGACACTGATGAAACAAATAAAAGATGATACAAACAGATGGAAAGATATACCATGTTCTTGGATTCGAAGAATAAACATTGTGAAGATGACTATACTACCCAAAGCAATCTACAGATTCAATGCAATCCCTATCGAACTACCAATGGAATTTTTCACAGAACTAGAACAAAAAATTTCACAATTTGTATGGAAACACAAAAGACCCCTAATAGCCAAAGCAATCTTGAGAAAGAAAAATGGAGCTGGAGGAATCAGGCTCCCTGACTTCAGATTATACTACAAAGCTACAGTAATCAAGACAGTATGGTACTGGCACAAAAATGGAAATACAGATCAATGGAACAAGATAGAAAGCCCAGAGATAAACCCATGCACATATGGTCACTTTATCTTTGATAAAGGAGGCAAGAATATGCAATGGAGAAAAGACAGCCTCTTCAGTAAGTGGTGCTGGGAAAACTGGACAGCTACATGTAAAAGAATGAAATTAGAACCCTCCCTAACACCATACACAAAAAAACCTTAAAATGGATTAAAAGAAACTCGGTACTGTACTACCGCAGGAAAGCAAATCAAGACTTTTATCTCTCATTTTTTAATTCTCCTGGCTAATAAATATCTATTAAAGTCTAAATTAATAAAATAAAATTATTCATTTAACAGCTCTGTTTTTATGGTTAAAAATATTTACTCTTACTATTTTGATGTACATTGCTAAATAATCTTCCAGAAAGGAGTATGTGCCTATTTTCTCACAACCTCAAGAACACTAAGTATTACCGATTTTTATCTTTACCTGATAAAATTACTTCATCTTTTTTAACAATAAATAAAAGAGCTGAACAAAATTCCACAATTTTAGTAGACATCTGTATTATTTTGCATAATTTATTCTTATATTCTTTATTTTTATATTTTTCAGAGTAAAGAACACTTTAAGTTAAAGCTAGTAATATTTGTGTGACATAATATATCAAGATACTTAATAATTTTCCATTAAAATTATAAACCTGGAAATTGTAGGCATTACACTTACTGACTTCAAGACTTACTACAAAGCAAGAGTAATTTAAAACAGTGTGGTACTGGAGTAAGGATGAACAAGTTAATGAGATACAACAGAAAGTCCAGAATTCAAAAGAACAGTACTGTCAATGAATAAGACTGATACAAGTTCCTAAAGTATGCAAAAAGGAAAAACCCTGAACCTTCTCAATGATACACAGAAAGTCATTCAAGGTGAAAATTCACTCAATGTGAAAATTAATAAAATAAAAGTGAACACAGAAAAATAAATATTAAGATACCTTTAAAAGGAAACAAAAATGTACTATGTGTAAGAGAAACAATAAATTCAACGGCATCAAAATTAAAAACAAAGAAGCCATACCCTAGCATGTATAAAAAAAACTCCTTATAATAAAAACCGACACCCCAATTTTTTAAATGGCAAAATATACAAACAGACACAACTAAACATACAACTACCCAATAATCCTGCAACTACACTCCCAAATATAGACCCTCCCCCTGCAAAGTACTCATATGTACAACAAAAGACATGTACATAAATGTTCACGGGAGCTTTATTTATAATCACCAAAAAATGGAAACACAAATATGTATGAAGGGAAGAATAAATTATGGTGTATTTATGCAATGGAATGCTGTGCTTGAAAAAAGGTATTTATTAACACATTAAACAACATGACTAAATCTAGCTGTTATTACAGTATGTGAAAGAAGAGAGTTAAACTTCAATTAAAAATTAACAGAAAAATGTCAAAAGAAATTTTTATGGAACTTAAGCTGGTTCTACATTTGCCTGGAATAGTTAATGATCACTATTAAAACAATGAGGAATGAGGAAAGAATACAATTCCAAAGAACAGAAAAAGAAAACTGTTTTCTAACTTATTTTATGATAGCAGTTAATACAGACATCAAAACCAACCAAGAGACTTTCAACACCATCCAGGACTAGACTAAGATCTAGACCTAAACTAAAACAACCAGAAAAGCTGGATAAAATGTGTAAAGCAACTGTTTTAAGCACTAAAGTTCAACCATACAGAAAAGACATAAGAGGTGATATGATCTTTGAGAGAAACAAATTATGTAAGATGAACTCCATATTCAGCCAAACTGTTGAGATGCAAGCACTCCCAAACCACAGCAAGAAGGACTACAGTCCAAACAGAAAGCAGCAGTATTACTGGGGAGGAGAAACAGGTGTCACGTTTCAAAGCTGCCATATGACTGCCCCTTAAAGGGAAACTCCTAGAAAGGAGAAAACTACTACAAGTGAATGAAAATATTCATATACAAATGAACCTGAAATAATTTGTCATTCCTGTTCTCCACATATACAGGAAAAGCCTAAGAAATCTAGCCAAAATTGTATAACCAGGAGAAAACTCACTAACTAGAAACAGACCTAGAAATAACAAAAGTAATGGAACGAGCAGGAAAAAAATGTAAGAACACTTTGTAAATATGCTCAAGGATGGGGAAAAAACAAACATAACGAAGAAAGAAATGAAAACTGAACAAAAAAATCAAAGGGACCACTATTGATGAAAAAATATATCTGTAACTAAAAACACCTAAGAGCATATTAGACACAGCAGAAGAAATGATCAGTAAGCTTAAAGAAAAGCAAGAAAAACTATCCCCCCCAAAATTTTTTTTTGGTTTTTTAGTTTTTGTGCTTTGTGAAAGAAAAAAGACAGGAAAAAGTCACAGTGACATGTGGGACAATATCAAGCCATTTAATGTAAGTGTAACCAAAGGCAAAAAAGGAGAGGAAAATGCCGTCCTCTCCCGAGGCTGGTGGAAGAAGAGGCATAGAAAAAAATTTTGAAAAAGCCATGGGTAAAAAGTCTCCAAATTTCATGAAAATTATAAACACGTTATACAGAAAACTCAATAAATGTGAAGTATGATAAACACTTTAAAAAACAACAAGGCATATCATAATCAAATGGCTGAAACCACTGATAAAGAGAAAATCTTAGCAGCTGGGGAAAAAGGATACACATTACATTCACAGGAATAAATATGAAAAAGGCAGAACACCTGGACTGAGTTCTTTCAACTGCTTTTTAAAACAACTGTCTATACAATTCTATATGCAGTGAAATTTATTTCAAAAACAGAATGTGAGGTTTCCAGTCTCTTCTACTGTTTATAATAAAAACTCTACAGGAAATAAAATGAAATAAAATTAAAACATGCAACTACTCTAAAAGATTTAATGAGAGCAGATGAATTGGGGAGCAAAGTTAAACTTGAATGAAGAATGACTAATGCAGTGGCAGTGTACTTCCTGGTTTTGTCCCCACCCATTACCTCTTGAATTACCCAAAGACAGGCAGAATCAGGATATGAGTAACAGGCACAGTGAGAAAAACTCTTCAGGAAGTCCAACTTTCTGGCCAGAGGACTTGAGGGGGAAATGCCCCTCAAATGTGGGGAAAGTAACCAAGAGATTTTTTTCCTTTTTCTTATTCCAAAATGGCCCAAGGACAGGCCTGAGAGCAGCACTTCAGCTGCAGCATGGGCACATAAGACCCTAAGTGAAGAACCCATTCTTCTGAAGAGAGGAACAATAAAAGAGGACCCTATTGTGTAAAGACTGTGGGGGTAATCCTTGGTTTTTTTTCCTCTCACGTTTTTTCTCTCTGTGCTTAGACCTAACAGCAGCCCCAGTCAGGAAAAACTGTATGCGCTAAAGCGCCATCTTTCCAGCCAGAGAAACCATGAAAAGCATCATCTGAGGGCAGACAGTGTGTGCAAAATCCCCAATAAAGATAAGAGTACAGCAAATGCTATGGAACTGAACTGATGTTGAAACCACCAGCTAAAGAAGTCCAGAAAGAAATTTCAATCTAAACCCAATCAGGCTGATGCCTGATAAGATAAAAAAGTCAACACTCTCCAGAGGATTTCAACAGGAGTCAGATTCACAGCATAACATTCAAAGAGTCCATGATACAGTCCAAAATTACTAAACACACCAAAACCCAGTAAAACCTGAACAATTCCCAAAGGAAAAGATAATAAAGAAGTGCCAAATATGAGATGAAACAGATGTTGGACTTACCAAAAATTTTAAAGCATATGTACTCATACACAATTGCCCCTTGAACACCACGGCAGTGTTAGGGGCACTGATCCTCCCTCCACACAGTCAAAAATCTAAGTATAACTTACAGTCGGCCCTCCATATATGCAGGTCTTCCATATCCGAGATTCCGCATCTGCAGACTCAATCAACCATGGATCAAGCAATACTGTAGTATTTGCTACTGACAAAAATCTGCATGTAAGTGGGCCCATGCAGTTCCAACCCATGTTGTTCAACAGACAACTGCATTATAAACATGCTTCATCAGATATTGAAATCAACAGAAAAACAGTAACTCCTTAATGAAATATGTAAACTAAAAAGAAAGACCAAATTAAAAACTTTAAATTGAAAAATGTGGTATCTGAAATAAAACATGCTGTCTTGGCTCCACAGCAGAATGGAGATGACAGAAGAAAAGAGTTAGTGAACCTGACAATTTATCCAATGTACAGAGCAGATACTTAGAAGTTTTTTAAAAGACTGAAAAATGTGAATAGACCCATATATATACCCATGGTAAAGAAACATAATGGCACAGAAAAATAATACTATTTGAAGAAATAATTCCAGAAAACATTACAAATTAGTTGAAGGATATATATTTACAGATTTAAGAAGATTAACAAAATTAAAACAATAAAATCAAAGAAAACCAGAAAGCATCATAAGCTGTTGAAAACCAAATATAAAGTAAGTATTTTGAGACCAGACAGAGAAAAAATAAATATTACGTATAAGGTAATAAGGATTTAAATCCTTACTGGATTTCTCATTAGAAACCAAGAAGACCAGAAGATAATGGAGAAACATTTATAAAATGCTGTAAGACTCTCAACCCAAAAATTACATCAAGTGAAAATACCTTTCAGAAATGAAGTAAAAGAACATACTCAGATGAAAAAAATTAAGAATTTATCACCAGCCCATAGGTTCCAAAAGAAATGCTAAAGAAAGTTCTTCTTATAAATGGAAAATAACAGAGTAAAATTTGAAACTTCTGGTATAAAGGAAGAGCAAGAGAAATGGTAAATAATTGGATAAATGTAATAAATCATTAATCTCCTCTGAAGTTTTTAAAAATATATGTGCCAGTTAAAAGCAAAATTATAACACTGTTTGATGTAATACTTTAAAAAAGTACGACATAAAGGGGGAAGATAAAGGAACCTATGTGGTGGCAAGCTTTCTACATCTTACTTGAAGTATAAAATAATAATTCTAAGGAGAATATAAAAAGTTAGAAAAATGAAACCAACAACAGATTTAAAAGATAAAACACCGTGAGCAGGTAGATTATCCTAGGAATACAAGATCAGTTTAATATCTGAAAACAAATCAATGTAGTTCATCACATTAACCAAAAAAGGGAGAAAAAAATCACGTAATCATCTCTGAGGCAGTAAACACATTTGAAAAAATTCCAAATCCTATTCATGAAAAAATAAAAATCAGTAAACTAAAATAGAAAAGAACATCCTTAATGTGATAAACAGTATCCAGAAAGAAACTAAAGGAAACATCATACTGAATGATGAAATATTTAAAGTTCCCTCCTCCAATATCAGGAACAAAACAAGGATGCATGCAATTACCACATCTATTCAACATCATTACAGAGTGCCTAGCCAGTGCAATATGGAATATATGGAATATATATGCACATATAAAATCCAAAAGAATTTACAAACTCTTAGAATTAACAAAAGAATGCATCAATGTCTCTCGGCATAAAATAAATATACAAAAATTAATTACATATCTATATATTAGCAGAAAATGAAATTTTAAATCAAGAAACTTTTACCTACAACAATAATTATAATAATATTGAGGAAAACATCAAATACCTAGGAAAACACCTATTATATGAAAAACCTCTACACTAAGAACTACAAACGTTTTTCAAAATATAAGAAAATATAAATTAATAGATATATTATACACATACACACACCTCATTTGCATAGCTTGGAAGACACAATATTGTCAGGGTGTCAGTTTCCCCCAAAATTATCTACAGATTTACCTGTGTAAATTGGCAAGCTAATTCTAAGGATGTATATGGAAATGCAAAAGACACAGAAGTGCCAAGGCTAAGAAGAGCAAAGCTGGGGTACTTACTCTACCAGATAACAAGGTATGCTATAAAATTAAAATAACTAAATATGGTATTTCCCCAAGAACAGAAAAGTGGATCAATAGAGCACATTAGAGAATTCAGGCAGCCAGCCAATAATATGGCCATCTGATTCAGGACAAAGGCACGACTGCAATTAAGTCAGGAAAAGGGACAGTCATTTTAATAAATGGAATCTTTTTTTTTTTT
Source organism: Pseudorca crassidens (assembly GCF_039906515.1). Classification (NCBI taxonomy): domain Eukaryota; kingdom Metazoa; phylum Chordata; class Mammalia; order Artiodactyla; family Delphinidae; genus Pseudorca; species Pseudorca crassidens. The sequence goes on from NC_090304.1 coordinate 104,726,640, forward strand.
TTTTTACCATTTTCTTCTTATAATGGCAAAAGTACAAAGCTCCATATGAATAAGGTTATTCTTTGCAGGACTGTCTCTAGTAACTAAAAGGTGGAAACAACCTAGGTGCCCATCAAAAAGGGAATGGTTAAATAAACTGTGTTCCATCCACACAATGGAATAGCCACAGCTATAAAAGTAATGAGGAAGATTTCGATCTATTGCTGTGAAGTAACCCTCTGCATACACTGAGTGGGGGAAAAAAACATTACATAAGAACAGGCTACCCTTTATCTAAAAAGAAGGTAAATATGAACATTTTGTATATAAAATGTATATTATGTATAATTTGTTACACTTAAAAAGTGAGAAACGATGACCAATGAGAATGTTCACATATGAAAAAAATAATAAAATGTTCACATATGAAGAACAAAGAGACAGGGATAGAAGCCTGATTTTTCTGAATGCTTTATTCGGTCATTCAGATTTTAGGGCCATGTAAAATGTTTTAAATATTTGTAAAAACTAAGTTAAATTAAAATGGGGGAAGAAGGCAAACTCTTAAAATCAAAACCCAAATAAAATAAATGAACATAATCATTTAAAGCTGGAGGCTTAAGCACACAGAGAGGAATTACTGCAAATGACAGTAATGCAAAGTAATACATTCCAAATATGATATATCCTAGAGACGAAAGGAAACAAACTGTTTTCAATAATAGTTGCATTATTCCTTTAAAACTATTAAAAGTAGATTAAATCAAACTAGTAATTGTTAAGGTCATTAAAAAGGTTTTCAGCATAAGACATAGTTCAAATATAAAGCAAAGACATTAAGTAGAAACCCTTACTCATTTCCTTTGGGGGGCGGGTGGCAGTGTTTAAATAAGACTGGCAGAATGGCAACAGACAAATGTAGAAGGCATACTGAAACTAGATTACAGCCAGGTATATAGCTGAGCCTTCTGTGATAGGCTAGTGGATACAATTTTTAAATGGGAATTCAATATTACTACAATGAGACGAATTTGGAGCTGATTATATACTCAAGAATGTGAAGTAAGTGTCAATGGCACTGCAAGTTACTGTGTGACAGGAAAGAGGGAGCAGATCACAGGGCTGTTTTATTCCCAAATTTATCAAAATTTTTATAAAAACATATGACATATTTATCAATTTCATAGATAGGAGAAAACTTAAAAGCATATTAATACTCTGAGGGACAGAATTCAAGAGATTTTATTTAACAGGTTGCAAAGACAAACTAAAATGATTATGAAGTTCATCAAGAATAAAAATTAAAGCCTTCAATTTATATTCAAAACTCAATTACATAAGTATGGGGGAACACACTTTATTTGACAAGAATTTGTATAACAAAATCTAAGCCCTATAGTTTACCACAAGCTAAACATAAGCCAAAACAAAAAAAAACAAAAAAAACCCTCACTGGTAAAAAACTAATGCAGACTGAAAAAACTGTATCATCTATAACAAGGAAAGTATTTGTTTCTCCATGACCTGAACCAGTTAAACCACATACTGTAGAGTTCATCCATTTCTGGAAAACATAATTTGATGTTGAAAAATTGCAAAAATAGGAACTGGCAATGTTTTATCCTGTTTGCGTCTATGCTCCCTAACCCAGAATAATATTCTCTCATTCCTACCACTGGTACAGATCTTTAAACAATCCTTCAAATGCCAATTCTCTTGATCCCAAATCCAAATAAAACTCTAATGCTGAATGGGTAACTGTAAACTGATTTAGCGTCAGTGTAACACACTATCCTGATACAGAACCACAGCACTGGCTGCTTCCACAGTGAGCCCCACACAATGCCTGCCCCTTCCATATTGTCTGCGTGTGTGACTATCTTCTCCAAATACTATGAAGTCCATCTTAACAGGTATCAGCAGGATGCTAATGGGTATTACACATTTTTAAATAAGGAAAAAAAGAGTATGGGAAGGTATTTAACACATAATCACAGAGCTTCGAGAAATCTCATTCAGCCATTCCACCGTAGAGAGGAAACTGAGACCAAGAAAGAAGCAACCTGCCATAGTGCATTAGCTGCATGGGTTAAATTGAATTATCACAAAACCTAATATCTCTAATATAGACATATGGAAGGAAAAAGTTCAAAGACAGTGGAATTTTTTTAAATGAGAAATTACAACAATGATAAACAGCTCTATTCCTATCAAAATATGAAAGACTAAAAATTTTTAAGATTGAAAATATATGGCACAAAAGCCCCTAAACATTATTATATGAATTAACAAAATTTCTTGACAAGTAATGTAGGGATCCTCACACTCTTTGGTTAAGTAATTCCCCATAATAGTAAAAAGAAAACGCAAAGTTCAACATAAAGATATTCATCAAACTGAAGAGTATAAAACAAGCTCAAGGTCCTACTAATTAATAAAATATCAAAAACACATTCTGTATTATAGGGTATTATGTAGTTATTATATTTGTTTATTAAGAGTTTTCATTTAATACCAATTACAACACACTGTATACATATATTTCTTCCAAGCAATAGGTTTTATGGAGTATTAGTGGTTTTAAAATTTCTTGAATATTTGTAATTTTCATCAACTAATGTTATCACATATGTTAAACATATTATGAAGCATAAAGAAAAACTATATAACCCTGTTAAGCAAAAAAATTCTAAAAGGGCCCCCAACCCCACCCCTGACAAAATTCCCACCTCCTGGTTATTCAAACATTAATCTAGGTATTGCTGTGAAAAGATTCTGCAGATGTAAAGTCTCATGTCAGTGAGATCTTAAAGTATGAAAATTATCTGGGTGAGCCTAATCTAATCACATGAGCACTTCAAAACCAGAGTTTCCTCCAGCTGGTAGCAAAAGGGAAAGTCAAAGACGATTTACAGAATGAGAAGGACTTGAGGTGCAACTGCTGGCTTTGAAGATTGAGGTAACCAAGTGAGAAGGAATTCAGACAGCTTATAGGAGGAGAAACAGTCCTCACGCCACCCCACACCCTGCTGGCAGCCAGCAAGAAAACAGGGACTTCAGACCTAGGAACCAAAAGGAATCACAAGGAACTAGATTCTGTCCACAACTGAATGATGTGGGAAGCAGATTCTTCAGTCTTCAGATGAGAGCCCAACCTAGCCAACACCTTGATTTCAACCTTATGAGACCCTGAGCAGAAAACCTAGCTCAGCTTGCCCAGACTTTCTACCGACAGAACTGTAAGATAACACACGGGTACTGTTTTCAACCCCCAAATTTGTCGTAATTTCTTACACAGCAACAGAAAACGAATACTAACAATGTGGACATTTAAGACCCTAGAAATTCCCAAGTGACCTCAGGCTTTAAGTGCTCCTTTACTTCTCATGCAATTAAAACTCCCTCTCTTCCCAGGACTGTGAGGAGAAGCCTCAGAAGCTCTTGCCTTCCAGAACTCCCAGAACTCCACAGAATGCACTGACTTCAGTACTTGCCCAAGACTCTGCTGAAGCATCCCTCACAGGAGTACGCTGCCCACACAAAGGCAAGCCCTGGAAGAAAGTGCAAATTCTGCGGGTGGGGTAGGTATCTGATGGGAGGTATACAGATGTGACTCAGTGCAAGAGCCATCTCTCCCTTCTCCCTTGTAACCCTGTGTTTCACTGTGCACACTAAAATCTGTTCCATTTCCCATCTGCAGCTCTCAAGACCCCCACTCTTTTCTGCTATGAGGAGGAAAACTTAATTTCTTTCCCTATCCATGGCAATGTTTTGTATTCCCCCTTCACAGGTGTCCCAACACTATGTCCACCAGCCAGTCTTTTCCAGAGATCTCTTCCCGCCAGTAAACCAGCCAACTCCTTCACCTATGACACTTCCCATAATGTAAAATGGGGAATATTCTATTTTCTCTTCACTGCAGCACCTTAATAACAAGGTAGAAAGCTTATATTAAATGCAGAAAAAAAGGAAACAAAATTGTATACGGTTTACAACTGTCAAATCATATTCCCAGACATGATGAGAAAGCGAAATATATCAACAAAGCAATATTCTTTGAAACTAACAATTTGGGGAAATTTATATAAGAAAATCATGGTTATACGGATGTTACGTTAAAAACTCTTTGATTACAAGAAATCATGAAGGAGCTGCAATGAACATTGTGGTACATGACTCTTTTTGAATTATGATTTTCTCAGGGTATATGCCCAGTAGTGGGATTGCTGGGTCGTATGGTAGTTCTATTTTTAGTTTCTTAAGGAACCTCCATACTGTTCTCCATAGTGGCTGTATCAATTTACATTCCCACCAACAGTGCAAGAGGGTTCCCTTCTCTCCACACCCTCTCCAGCATTTACTGTTTGTAGATTTTTTGATGATGGCCATTCTGACCGGTGTGACATGATATCTCATTGTAGTTTTGATTTGCATTTCTCTAATGATTAATGATGTTGAGCATTCTTTCATGTGCTTGTTGGCAATCTGTATATCTTCTTTGGAGAAATGTCTGTATAGGTCTTCTGCCCATTTTTGGATTGGGTTGTTTGTTTTTTTGATATTGACCTGCATGAGCTGCTTGTAAATTTTGGAGATTAATCCTTTGTCAGTCGCTTCATCTGCAAATATTTTCCCCCATTCTGAGGGTTGTCTTTTGGTCTTGTTTATGGTTTCCTTTGCTGTGCAAAAGCTTTTAAGCTTCATTAGGTCCCATTTGTTTATTTTTGCTTTTATTTTCATTTCTCTAGGAGGTGGGTCAAAAAGGATCTTGCTGTGGTTTATGTCATAGAGTGTTCTGCCTATGTTTTCCTCTAACTACTGGGCATATACCCGGAGAAAACCGTAATTCAAATAGACTCATGTACCACAATATTCACTGGAGCACTATTTACAATAGTCAGGATATGGAAGCAACCTAAGTGTCCATCAACAGATGAATAGAGAAAGAAGATGTGGCACATATATACAATGGAATATTACTCAGACATAAAAAGAAACGAAATTGAGTTATTTGTAGTGAGGTGGATGGACCTAGAGTCTGTCATACAGAGTGAAGTAAGTCAGAAAGAGAAAAACAAATACCATATGCTAACACATATATATGGACTCTAAAAAAAAAAAATGGTCATGAAAAACCTAGGGGCAAGATGGGAATAAAGACACAGACCTACTAGAGAATGGACTTGAGGATACAGGGAGGGGGAAGGGTAAGCTGGGACAAAGTGAGACAGTGGCATGGACATATATACACTACCAAATGTAAAACAGATAGCTAGTGGGAAGCAGCCACATAACACAGGGAGATCAGCTTAGTGCTTTGTGACCACCTAGAGGGGTGGGATAGGGAGGGTGGGAGGGAGGGAGATGCAAGAGGGAAGAGATATGGGGATATATGTATATGTATAACTGATTCACTTTGTTATAATACAGAAACTAACCACTGTAAAGCAATTATACTCCAATAAAGATGTTAAAAAAAAAAAGAAATCATGAAGGAAACATACCAAAATAATCTCACCACTATGGGAAATCAGATTACTCGTCTCTTTTTTTTTTAAAACCACTCTTCTGCATTTTCTATGTAAGCATGCTAAACATTATCAGCGTCTATGAATTATAATTAAAATCCAGCCATCAGTCAAAAATAAACTGTTAAACATCACACAGTAATAAAAGAGCTAAAGATATTCATTTAAGGAGAATTTGCAATATCTTTCTTTTCTTTTATTCAAATTGCAAATGTTTTCCTAGCTTGATGGGTAAAAGAAACCAGTCTCAGCACCACATATGATGGACACCTATCAATCCAAGGAACAACAAACAAAATACACACCTCCTCCAAAATTACCTCTTCCTCAAATTTATTCCAAAAGAAATAATCCAGCTGCTCTATCAATCCTCATTCTTCTTTAGAAAGCAGGCATTAGACAAGAAATGCAAATGTTGGCAAGAACATGGAGAAAAAGGTACCCTCATGCACTGTTGGTGGGAATGTAAACTGGTGCAGTCACTATGGAAAACAGTATGACGGGTACTCAAAAAACTAAAAATAGAACTACCATATGATCCAGCAATCCTACTTCTGGGTATTTATTTGAAGAAAACAAAAAGACTAACTCAAAAGATATATGTACCCCTATGTTCACTGCAGCACTATATAAAAGCAATCTAAGTGTCCACCAATAGGATGAATGGATAAAGAACACACGAACACAGACACACACAGACACACACACAGAGAGGAATATTACTCACCCATAAACAAGAATGAAATCTTGCCATCTGCAACAACATGAATGGACCTTGAGGCTATTTTGCTAAATGAAATAAGTCAGACAGACGAAGACAAATACTGTATGATTTCACTTATATGTGGAATCAAAAAACAAACAAACAAACAGAACAGAACAGAAATAGACTCACAGACAGAACAAACTGGTAGTCACCAGAGGAGAGGAGGGTAGTGGGATGAGTGAAATAATGAAGCAGATTAAGAGGTACAAGCTTCCAGCTATGAAATAAGTAAGTCATGAGGATGTATGTATATAGCATGGTTGACTACAGTTAATGACTTTGTATGGTGACAGATGGTAACTAGATTTATCCTGGTGTTCATTTTATAATATATAAAGATACCAAATCACTGTGTTGTATACCTGAAACTAACATAATATTGTAACATAATATTGTAAGTCAATTATACTTCAATTTTAAAAAAAGAAAGTAGGCAATAGAGAGGGAAAAAGTCCAAATACAAAGAGTATTTTTTAAAAGTCTAAGAAAAGTGTACCAATGGTCTCACTTTTGTTTTAAAAAAGAAAGGAAAGAGAGAAGGGGAAAAAAGAAAAAAAGAACAGAAGGGGAAAAGAAAAAAGAATTCATATTAATATCTGAGAAATGATATAAAAATGTAGGAAAATTCAGGGCATTTTTCAAGGAGAAACAAATGGTTCAATTTGTCCAGAGAATGAAAATTTCATTCATTCAAAAATTATTTACTGAGAATTTACTATGCCAGGCCAGGGTGCTAAAACAGTAAACAATAGTGATGAAGTCCTCATACTCAAGGAGCTTACATTCTAAGGGAAAAGAAAGACAATAATCATACAAATATTCAGGATTTGCAAGTACTACGGAGAAAATTAAAACAGAGTAAGAAAGAAAGAGAGAAGAGGATAGGGTTATTACTTCACCTAAGGTGGCAAGTAAAGGCAGCACTAGGGTGTAACATCTGAAGAGAGGTCTGAAGGCGGAGCGAGAGCCATCTTTGCAGATTGTGTAGGAAGAGCACTTTCCAGGAGCAGAGAACACAAATATAAGGCCCCAAAGTAGGGGAATGTTTGGCTTATTTGAGAAAAAGTAAGGAGACCACTGTGACTGGATCAAAAATGATCAAGCTTTTGCTTTTAAGAAAAATGAAATGAAACCATTTATAACAAGTGCAAGGTTTTGAACCTGGGGGACTGGAATAAAGTTAGCGTCATTAACATAAACTGTAATATTAAAAAGAAACAACTCATTTCAGGGAGAGGAAAGAGAGGATTTAGTGAAAATGTGTAGCCCATGGTTTCTACAGGACCTTCATGTAGGGAATGAACTCTTACAGGGCTAGAGCTATGGACATGGCAGTCATCTGCACAGAGATAACAGTGCAATCTACACGAACAGTAAAGAACTAGCAAGAAACAAACATAAAGAGACAAAGCACAGACCCCTGTGAATGCCTACATTTAGCAGGTAGGAAGAAGAGAGACAGGAAAAGACCAAACCTTCAGGAGTGAGTGGGTGTGACTGTGATGTGCCAAGTGTGAATTTCTGTGTGTGTATGAGTGTGAGAGTGTGTGTGTGTATGTGTGTGCATGTGTGGGAGAAAGAGAGAAAGAGAGAGGGAGAGAGAGAGAGAGAGACCACGCTCCAGCACCCGCTTGTTGCTGGAGAGGGAGAGAAGGCAGAGGAGGGGGACAGCATGTGCCTGAGAACACACAGTGTTGACAACACTGAGCATTAACTTTCCGTCTTCCTTTTTAAATTTTTTGGTATTTTGGAAGTTCAAAATTTGTAACTGGTTTTAATTTTCCTGACTCTGGTTGTTAGCGTATGTGTGAGCATTTTCAGCCAGGACCATTGACTTTATTTTATCAATAATAACTTCATTTGCTACAACATGACCTGCTGCAGCACTGAGCCTTGAACACATTTATTTATTTGAATGGTAGAAAAAGCAACTGAAACTGTTCCTAACAAAAAAATTCAAGAATTAACAGGCTCCATTTTGAGAATTTTGCAGTGATCAATACTAAAAATAAAGTGAATGGAAAAACACTAAGAAGTATGACAATTAAGGTGATTTTAGTTAAAATATTCAAAACTGGTGAAAGATTCTCTCTTTCTCTTTTCAGGTGTTTAATTAATCTTATTTTTTTAAGATCCTAATATTCATTTACTAAATGATTTCATTGTTAAATAACTGCAAATAAATATTTCAATTTAGTAATTTAGAAAAATTCTATAGCATTTTATTAGGTTTCTTTAAAAACTTAGTTTTAGCTACACATTTATGAAGAGTAATAAATAAATAAGCCATAAATCACAAAAGGACAGAGCCCTATTTTAGGGTTTACTGTTGTTGCTGTTTTGACTTAAAAATGACTATGTAGTACAGACCAATTACCAGTAAGGAGATTAAATGAGTAATTAAAAAGCTCCCAATCAGCAGAAGTCCAGAACCAGGTGGTTTAACCAGTGAATTCTACCAAAGACTGAAAGAAGAATTAATACCAATTCTTGTCAAACTCTTCCAAAAAATAAAAGAGGAAACTCTTCCAAACTCATTTTAAAAGTCCAGAATTACACTGATACCAAAGCCAGGCAAGGATGCAACAAGAGAAGAAAATTACAGGCCAATATCCCTGGTAAACATGGATACAAAAATCCTCAAAAAAATATTAGCAAACCAAATTCAACAAAAAATCAAAAGGATCATACATCCATGATCAAGTGGGATTTCATCCAGGGATACAAATCTGGTTCAACATCTGCAAATCAATCAACGTGATACACCACATTAACAAAATGAAGGATAAAAATCATATGATCATCTCAACAGATGCAGAAAAAGCATTTGACAAAATTCAACGTCCACTTATGATAAAAAACTCTCAACAAACCAGGTATAGAGGGACTGTACCTCAACATAATAAAGGCTATATCTGATACAGCCACAGATAACATCGCACTCAACAATAAAAAGGTGGAAGCTTTTCCCCTAAGACCAAGAGCAAGACAAGGATCCCCACTCTTGCCACATCTATTTAACACAGTATTGGAAGTCCTAGCCAGAGCAATTAGGCAAGAAAAAGAAATAAAAGGTATCCAAATTGGAAAGTGATAGTGTTACTATCACTATTTACAGATGACATGATATTATATAAAGAAAACCCTAAGAACCCCACCAAAAAAATAACTGTGAAAACCAATAAATTTGGTAAAGCTTCAGAATACAAAATCATTATACAAAAATTAGTTCCATTTCTGTAAACAAATAGTGAACTATCAGAAAGAGAAATTAACAAAACAATCTCATTTACAACTGAGATTCAACAAATTGAATAAAAAGAATAAAATACCCAGAAATTGACTTAACGATGGAAGTGAAAGACCTGAACATTGAAAACTATAAGACGCTGATGAAAGAAAGTAAAAAAGATACAAACAAATGGAAAGATGTTCCATACTCATGGATTGGAATAATTAATACTGTTAAAATGCTCATTTTACCCAAAGCAATCTGCAGATTCAATGCAATCCCTACCAACATTCCAATGGCGTTTTTCACAGAAATGAAACAATTCTAAAATTTATATGGAACCATAAAAGACATGGAATAGTCAAAGTAACCTTGAGAAAGAAGAACAAAGCTGGAAGCATAATGCTTCCTGATTTCAAACTATATTACAAAGCTATAGTAGTCCAAACAGTATGATACTGGCATAAAAACAGACACATAGATGAATAGAAACAGACAGCCCAGAAATCAGTCCACTTCTATACTGTCAATAAATTTATGACAAAGAAGCCAAGAATATACAATGGGAAAAGGACAGTCTCTTCATAAATGGTGTTGGGAAAACTGGAGAGCCACATGCAAAAGAACAAAACTGAACCACTATCTTATGCCACACACAAAAACTAACTCAAAAAGGATTAAAGACTTGAACATAATAACGTGAAGCCACTAAACTCCTAGGAAGAAACCTAAGTAGTTATGCTCCTTGACGTCAGTCCTGGAGATGACTTTTTGCATTTGACAACAAAAGCAAAAGCAACAAAAGCAAAATACAGACAGGTGAGACTATATCAAACTGAAAAGTTCTACACAGCAAAGGAAACCATCAACCAAATGAAAAGGTAACCTTTCATAGGAAGAAAGGGAAAGAAAATGGGAGAAAATTTTTGCAAATCATATATCTAGTAAGGGATTAATATTCAAAATATAAAAGAATGCACACAACTCAATAGCAAAAAAAAAAAAAAAATCCGATTAAAAAACTGAGCAGAGGCTCTGAATAGACATTTTTCCAGAGAAGACATACAAATGGCTAACATGTACATGAAAGGGTGCTCAACATCACTAATCATCAGGGAAATGCAAAACAAACCCACAATGGGTTATCACTTCATACCTGTTAGAATAGCTATTATCAAAAAGATAAAAAATAAGTAACAGCAAGGATGTGGAGAAAAGAGAAATAGTACCCTTGTGCACTGGTAGTGTAAATATAAATGGTGCAGCCACTTCAGAAAACATTATGGAGGTTCCTCAAAAAAATGAAAACCAGAGCTATCATATGATCCAGCAATTCCATTTCTGGGTATTTATCTGAAGAAAATGAACACACTAATTCAAAAAGAATCTGCACCCCTTTGTTAATTGCAGCATTATTTACATTGGCCAAAAAATGAAAGCAACCTAAGTATTCATTGATTGATGAATGGATAAAGAAAATGTGGTATATATAAACAAAGGAATATTATTCAGCCATAAAAAAGAAAGAAATCTTGCTATTTGTTACAATATAAATGGACCTTGAGGGCATTATGCTAAGTGAAATAAGTGAAAACCAGAAAGACTAATACCATATTATCTCACTTATATGTGGAAGCCTTAAAAATATATAATTAATTAGTTAATTAATTAAATTGAACTCAAAGATACAGAGAACAGACTGGTGGTTGCCAAAGGTGGGTGAGCGAAATGGGTTCAGGTGGTCAAAAAGTACAAACTTCCAGCTATAAAATAAGTTAAGTCCTGGGACATAAAGTACAGCATGGTTACTATAGTAAATATACAATATTTACAGAGTTGTATATTTGTAAGTTGCTAAGTGAGTAAATTTTAGAAATTCTCAACACAAGAAAAAAAATCTGCAGCTATGTGTGGTAATGGATGTTACCTAGACTTACTGTGGTGAACATTTCACAATATACACATATACCAAAACATTATATTGTACATCTGAAACTAATATAATGTTACATATCAATTATATCTCAATTTAAAAATGACTGTTTACAAACTTTTTAAAATTCTTAACAACTCAGAAATTTCTGACATTCTTTTAGATATGTATTAAAAAACTAATATTCTGGGGCTTCCCTGGTGGCGCAGTGGTTGAGAGTCCGCCTGCCGATGCAGGGGACACGAGTTTGTGCCCCGGTCCGGGAAGATCCCACATGCCGTGGAGCGGCTGGGCCCGTGAGCCATGGCCGCTGAGCCTGCGCATCCGGAGCCTGTGCTCCGCGACAGGAGAGGCCACAGCAGTGAGAGGCCCGCGTACCGCAAAAAAAAAAAAACTAATACTCTGGCCTGGCCACACCACATAAATGGATAAAAGTTCAACACTTAAGCCCTCTTATTTCGAAGACTATTAAAAAATTACATAAATGGAATTGTTTCGGAAAAACATTTTATAAGGGTTTCTCTTAATAAACTTCATTCTCAACGTAATATTTCACATATATTATTGAAAGAGAAAAAGGTCCCAAACTTTTACTCTTACTTCCTCATTAAAATCAGTATAATTTTCTAGAGAAAGTGTAGTAAAACAGCAGCTCTAATCTCATTTATATCCTTTTCATCATTCGCTGTACACTTTTTGCAACCTTGCAATGTACTATTTATTGAGTGTAATGATTTTTTCAAAAAATAGAATCATAGCACTTGCCTTCAAGAAGTTTACACACAGGGCTTCCCTGGTGGCTCAGTGGCTAAGAATCTGCCTGCCAATACAGGGGACATGGGGTCGAGCCCTGGTCCGGGAAGATCCCACATGCCGTGGAGCAACTAAGCCTGTGCGCCACAACTACTGAGCCTGCACTCTAGAGCCTGTGAGCCACAACTACTGAGCCCACGTGCCACAACTACTAAAGCCCATGCGCCTAGAGCCCGTGTTCTACAGCAAGAGAAGCCACTGCAATGAGAAGCCCATGCACCGCAACGAAGAGTAGCCCGCGCTTGCCGCAACTAGAGAAAAGCCTGCGTGCAGCAACAAAGACCCAACACAGCCAAAAATAAAATAAATAAAATAAAATTAATTAATTTAAAAAAAAGTTTACAAATAAAGAAATTAGAGTACCAATATAATAATAAAAGATGCTAAGAACATATGATACAAATGGTAATTTCCATAAACAAATCAATGTGAACTCCAGAAAACAAAATTCAGTAACTTTCTATGTTACGCGTCATATGACATTTTAATACAGAGTAAACAAACCACCACATAACAAATACCGCCTTTCTTCCCATTGATAAATTCAATGTAGACTTATTGCAGGTTATCAACATACACGGGAAAACTGTGAAAGGTTTCTAAATAAGCAGAAGATTTACTGAATATCCTTTCAGTGGCATGCTGGCACCTCCAGGGATTACTTGATTCAATAGGGGTGTGGGGCATGTTTGTCTTTGATGAGACTATTTCACATCTCCTCAGCGTAGAAATTTGCAATGTAATGTTATGCTAAAAGGAAAATGTCAAGAGAAGAAACAGAATTCCATAAACACCTTCTAAGCAACGAATATGCTCAATTAAAATCATATGCTCATAAATTGATATATTTGGCAGTACCTGAGGGAAAAGCCATTTTCAAAAATGAAATATGTAAAATCTCATTACAAACCTGCATTGACAAATGAACATTTGCATCCAATTTTGACAAGAATCACTAACTTTTAACTCCAATTAAGTAAAATGTTATTCTCTGCAAAACAAATTTAATTGTTCTCATTAACAGATCTGAATTACAAAAAGTTATAAAAGTTATAATAGATTAAATGACTATCTCAAACTTATGTGGAAAAACTACACTGCACAGGATTTTCCCACCTAACTCCCAACAAACAAGAACTGCTTTTCCAGTATCTCAGTGAACATAAACTCCATTCTTCAGGCTGATCAGCCAAAGAACTTGAACTCATCCTTGACATCTCTATCTTACTGTCTCTGTCCCATTCATGAGTAAAAATGCTTGGCTTTATCTGTAAAACTACATCCAGAATCGAACCATTTTCCCCATCTACCATCCTGGTTCAAGCTACCATCACTGTCCATCTAATATAATAACCTTCTAACTGGTCTCCTTATGTCCTCTTTTTGCCTCCCTCTTTAGCCTATTCACAGAGACCAGAGACTTCCTTTAAAATTTTAAGCCAGATCATGTCACTTCTTGGCTAAAAATCCTCCAATGGTTTCCCAGCTCACTCAGCATAAAAAACCAAAGTCCTTATAATGGAGTACAACAAACCACTTCTCTGACCTCATCTCCTCTACTTTTCCCAGCTCAGTTTCAGCCACATGTCCTACTTGTGTTTTTTTTCCAACTTGCTTTTTATTTCTATGCTACAGCCTTTAACTTGTTCTTCCACTGCCTAAAATGATCTGTTCCCAGATAAACACACTCCCTCACATCCCTCTGGTGTCTGCTCAAATCTCAACTTCTCCCAGAGGCCATCTGTGTCCATCCTATATAACTAGCAACTATTCTTTCACACTCTCTTCTCCCACTCTGTAACCCCACCACTCTGCATTAATTTTCTACAACGGCACATACCACCACATGACATATTATATATTTAATTATTTGCTTCTCTTCCTACCTCATTAAAATATAAGCTACAAAGGCAGGAAATGTGTGTGTTTTATTCACAGCTCTGCCCAGAGAGTCTAAAACAGTGCCTTGAATAGATAATTCTCTCAACAGATATTTCCTGAACAAATGAGCAAAGCAACAAACAACAAAAATTTTTTTATGTGAGTAATGCTTCCTCAGTTCCTTTTCTTTATGTAAGTAAAATAAACATACATACATATGCATAAAACTGATTTACCATTGCACTAAGTGTTTCTTCCCAATCAGGCCGCTCTCGAGGGTGAACGTTTCTGTGTAGTTCTGGAACAAAATCATCCTCTTCAGAATGTACTGAGGACTTCATCTTCCTAGAGATCAAAACATGAAAGACTGTGATAAGAGTTCCTGTTTCTAGGACAGCTTTCCAATGACAATTCAAAGAACAGATAATCATACCAGATTTGAAGTTCAGTTAAAAGAGTTTTAGTGGCTAGTATTGGCTCTCCATTTCTGCTCTGCTTTCAGAGCTCTTTCCTGATGTACCAACACCTGCTTTTATTCCAGGAGATAAAACTGAGGTTTATAACTAGTTATCCTTTACTCTATGGTAATTATTATATAAGGACTGATTTTATCTGTTCAACACAGTTGGAACCTTGAAAAGATTTGCAACAGTCATCAATATTTATAGAACTCCGCTAAGCATTAGTGAACATGCAAAATGAGAAAAGAGATACGGCACTTCTGGTTCCAATTTATGGAACACAGTGTATTGCACTAGCATTCTCAAGAAGAACAACTATGAATGCTGGAAAAAACATATAAAACTACTTGCCTGAAAGCACAGGAAAGCAAGCTTTACAGGTAGGATTTCTGGGGCTACATCCTTGGAGAGCAGGGGAGCCCATGAAGCAAATTCCACATTTAATCATTCTTTGGTATAAGAGATTTTCTAGACCAATCATGGCAAATAGAGCCCAAGCACACTGCTGTACCTTAACTGGGCTGAGAAGGCAGAGCCTGGAGACTGGGGCTGCCAAAGTAGAGGAGGCTCCAGAGTGAAAAATGTCCCCCAAAAGATATATATAGAAGGAGCCTAAAAATCTACATGAAAATTCCCCTCAAATTGTTAACTGATTCCTAAGCTTACATAAGTATATAGGACAAGATGCCAAAAAACCTATCAAAAAACAGCTAGTTGATGGGCAACAAAAAGCCAAGCAGATATTTCAACAGCCCAGCCACGCTGAGGAGATGGAGGTTGGCAGGCAAGCACTGCCAAGATAGAGGAGTACTGAAAAGAAAAACGCTGGGCTCTCAACTGAGACTCCAGAACAGTCATGCCTTGGGAGTAAGGTCAAAATAGCAATAAACAAGCTCTAACCGAGCTTAAAATCAAGGCCTGACATGATCAGAACTGCCAGAAGAAAAATTAACTGTCCTCAGAGGAAAATAACATCCTATAGACCCTCTGCAAATTTCTCATCCACCTTGTGTGGCATCCAATAAACATGACAAGGAATGCCCCCAAAATTAGTAATAATAAACAGGAACAAATGAATAAACATTGGGAATAAATTGTCAAAACAGAAAAAGACTCACATTTCATTCAGATTTTAGAATTATCAGAAAAGGACTTTAAAATTGCTATCATGGATTTCTGGCTTCTGTTTACAATGCAGAAAGCTGTAAAGAGCATCGCTCCCAGCCTAACAAGAGGAAGAAGCAGATAATCTATGAAATCATGACTTCTTTTGGATCCATCAGAAAACTGAGGTCTCCAGGCAACCAACTAGCCTAAACTCTAACGTAAAACAAGAATCTCCAAGATGAGATGAATTACAAACAATTACTTGCCTAGGACAAAGCAGAGGGAGAAGAGTAATATACAACTTGATAAGAAATATTCAGCTACATTTTTATCAAGTTGCTAAAAACATTTATCATTAATGTTCAATAAAATGAAAGAAATAGATGAAAAGATGAAGAATTTCAACAGAAAATTGGAATCTATGGAAAACAACAAAATGTTCATCCTAAAACTGAAAAATACCATATCTGAAATTAAGAACTCATTGGGTCAGTTTAACAGAACAATGAACATGACTAAAGAGAGGATTAGTGAACTGGAAGACAGTTCAGTATAAAATATCCACATGGAAGCACATTAAGAAAAAAGTGACAGAAATACATAAAACAGCATAAAATACGCAAAAAAGCCCTCATATATATGTCTAAATTCACAACTCAGAGATAAGACACATGAATTTAAAAAAGAAACAAAAGCAATGTTGTAAAAATAAAGGCTGAAAATTTTCAAAACTGGTGACAGTCATCAAACTACAGATCAAACGAATCTTACAAATCTCAAGCAGGATTTTAAAAAATAAACACCTATATTACACTCAAACTGCTATAAAAAAATTACTAAGAGAAATTCTTTAAAGCAGCCAGAAAATAAAAGACAAATTGATTTCAAAGGAGCAATGATAACAATGTGAGGACATTTCAATGGAAATGATAATAGCATAAATCTTCAGCATAGTAAAAGGGAAAATATTGCCAACATAGAACCCTCTGCCTCACAAAACTATCCACTAATAAATCAGGTAAAATAATTTATTTTCAAACAAAAGCTGAAAGAATTTATTATCAGAAGACTTTCAATAAAAGAAATAGTAGAGTTCTTCCAACCAAAAGAAACTGATCCAGATCTACAGAAATGCATGATGAGCACAAAAAGTGGGGAAACATAAGTAAATATTGATGTAAAAGCAGATATAAACACAAAAATAATGTCCTACGAGGTTCATAATAGACATAAAAAAGCACAAAGGATAGGAGGGGTACATGCAGCCAAACAGTTTAGGAATCCTCTATTGGTTGGAAAGTGAAATAAATCCTATTTTAGAGAAGAATGCAACATTCCAAAGATATATGTTACAATCCCTATGGTAACCACTAAAAGAATAATAAATGTACAACTAAAAAGCTAATAGAGGAGAAAATTTTGAAAAATAAAACATACTTGATTAATCCCAAAGAAAGCAGTAAAGGAAGAATAAAGGCACAAAGAATAAACAAGGCAAATAAATAAATATCAAGATGGTAAACTTCAGTCCAAGGATATTATTAATAATTTTTAAGACGACTGGACTAGTTAGCAAGCATGTGTAGAAACTGTAACCCTCACTCATTACTGGTAGGAATTTAAATGGTACAGTCACTAGAGAAAACAGTTTGGCAGTTTCTCAAGATGTTAAACATAGAAAAACTGTATGAGCCATCAATTCCACTCCTAGGTATTTAACCAAGAGAAATAAAAGCATATGTCCACCAAGAACCTTTACATGAATATGCATAGCAATAGTATTCGTAATAGCCAAAAAGTAGAAACAAGCATCAACTGAAAAATGAACCAAAAAATTTACCAGATTCATACAATAAAATGATATTTGGCCATTAAAAAAAGAATGAAGTGCTAATCCATGTTACCACATGGATGAAAAGTAAAAGCATTATGCTTAATGAAAGAAGTCACACACAAAAGACCACAGATTGTATGATTCCATATATACAACATATCTAGAATAATCAAATTCACAGAGACAGGAAGTATACTGGTGGTTACCAGGGGCTTGATGGAGGACCAAATGGAGAGTTGCTACCAATGAATAAGAGATTTCTTTCTGAAACGTTCAAGAATTAGATAGTGGTGGTGTTTGTGTAAGTTTGAAAATACACTAACAACCACATAATCATATACTTTAAAGGAATGAATTTTATGGCATGTAAATTATATCTCAATAAAAAAGTAAATGGACTAAAAATTCTAATTAAAAATAGGTAAAGGGGGACATTTCATGATGATAAAAGTGTCAAATCAACAGAGTAAAATAATAATTAAATCCATATGCAACAAACAACACAGCTTCAAAATACATAAGGCAAAATCTGAAAGAACTAAAAGGAAAATAGCTATATCCACCTTACAGGTGTAGATTTTAACAAACATTTCTCTGTAACTGATAGAATAAGCAAGCGAAAAGAAAAAAATGTAAGTATATAGGAGATTGAACAACCCAATTTTCCAACCTGAACTAAAACATTAAACCCAACAACTACAGAATATACGTTCTTTACAAGTGCATACAAAACATTTACAAAAAGACCATATGCTAGACCATGAAGTGGTCTCAACAAATACAAAAAATTTAAATCATGAACGAAGTGTTTTGTGACCACCAGAGCATTACACTAAAAATCAATTACTGAAAGGGACTTCCCTGGTGGTGCAGTGGTTAAGAATCTGCCTGCCAATGCAGGGGACACGAGTTTGAGCCCTGGTCCAGGAAGATCCCACATGCCATGGAGCAACTAAGCCCATGCACCACAACTACTGAGCCTGCCCTCTACAGCCCATAAGCCACAACTACTGAGCTTGTGTGCCACAACTACTGAAGCCTGCGTGCCTAGAGCCCACGCTCCACAACAAGAGAAGCCACCATAATGAGAAGCCTGCACACCACAACGAAGAGTAGCCCCTGCTCTCCCCAACTAGAGAAAGCTCGTGTGCAGCAACGAAGACCCAATGCAACCAAAAATAAATTTATTTTTTTAAAAAATCAGTTACTGAAAGAGAACTAAAAATTCTCCCAAATGTTTGGAAATTAAGAAACAAAATTCTGAATAACTCATGAGTCAAATACACAAAATCACAACAGAAATTAGAAAATATTTTGATCTGAAAAATAAACACATTAAAATGTGTAGAATAAAACTGAGCTGGAGCAAAATTCACACCTCTAAATGTATATTATCTGAAATAAGACAAGTTGAAAAATAAATGATTTATGCTTCCATCATAAAAATCTAGAAAAAGAACAGAAAATTAATTCAAAAAAGTAGAAAGAAAAAAAAATTAATAAAGAAATCAATGAAATAGAAAGCAGGTGTATAATAGAAGAAATCAAAGCCAAAAGTTGATTCTTTGGAAGATTAATAAAATGGACAACGCCTAGGAAAAAACATTGAGAAAAAAACAAGGAACACAAATATAAAGAATGAAAATGGAGATATAACTAGAAGACTGCCGACATTAAAAAAGATTCTGAGAGGGACTTCCTTGGTGTTCCAGTGGCTAAGGAACCCCCCCAATGCAGGGGGCCCAGGGTTCAATCCCTGGTCAGGGAACTAGTCCCAACATGCCGCAAGTAAGAGTTTGCATGGGTAACTAAAGATCCCACACGCTGCAAAGATGATTCTGCACGTGGTAACGAAGATCCTGCCTGCCGCAACTAAGACCCACCACAGCCAAATAAATAAATAAATACTTTAAAAAATAAAAATAAAAGACTCTGAGGATACTACCGACAACTCTATTCCAATATATTGAGAATTTAGTTTAAATGAACAAATTCCCTGAAGAACACAACTTATCAAAACTGAAACAAGAAACAAAAGATTTAAATAGTCTTATAGCTATTAAAGAAAATGAATCTGTAAGAAAACTGCAAGCCCAAATGGATTCATTGGCGAATTCTTTCAAACATTTAAGGAATAAATAATAACAACCTTACATACATTCTTCCAGAGCATAAAAGTAAAAGGAAGACCTACCAACCTGTTCCATGAGGCCAGGACAGCCTTCGTAACAAGCTGATAAAGACACTACTAGAAAAAAAAATTATGGTTCAACATCATGAACATAGTTGCAGAACTCCTAAACAAAATATTAGCAAAATGGAGAGTGAACAAGTGAGTTTCAGTCCAAATTACAAATTATTTTAATATTCTAAAATCAATCCCTATAAACTGACCACATCATTAAAATAAAGGAATAAAAACATAATTTCAGTAGGTAAAATTTAATACTTATTCATGATTTTTTAAATACATGTATATTTTGATGAGGATTATTAAAACACACACAAACACACACACCTAGCATCACACTTAATGGTAAAACTGATGCTTTCCCGCTGACAAGCATGGTCAAAATGGTCATGAACAAGACAAGAATGTCTTCTATTCAACATTGTCCTTGAGATCTTAATCAGTTTTTATTTATTTATTTATTTATTTTTGGCTGCATTGGGTCTTTGTTGCTGCGCGCAGGCTTTCTATAGTTGCGGCAAGCAGGGGCTATCTTTGTTGCGGTGTGCAGGCTTCTCATTGCAGCGGCTTCTCTTGTTGCGGAGCACGAGCTCTAGGCGCGTGGGCTACAGTAGTTGTGAGTCACAGGCTCTAGAGCACAGGCTCAGTAGTTGTGGCGCACGGGCTTAGCTGCTCCACGAAATGTAGGATCTTCCCGGACCAGGGCTCGAACCCATGTCCCCTGCACTGGCAGACGGATTCTTAACGACTGCGCCACCAGGGAAGTCCCTCTTAATCAGTTTTATTTAAGAAGGTAAGGAAAATAAATAAGAGGTATAAAAATTAGAACAGAAAAAATAAAATTCTCATATTTGAAAATGATACAGTATGTAAACAATCTAACAGACTCTAAAAACAATCCTAATAAATAAAATAATTTAGCAAGATCAGAGAATATAAGGTCAAATGCAAAAATAGAATGTATTTATATATACCAGTATCATACAATTATTTATTAAGACCAAAAAATCCCACCAAAAATACAATAGATAAATAATTTGTACTATCTTCCATATAATATTACACAGAAGAATAGTATTAGAGCACAGGCAAAACTAATCTATTGTGACAGAAGTCAGAATGGTTACCTTTGGGAGAGGTACTGA
The DNA here is from genome assembly GCF_039906515.1 of Pseudorca crassidens. Lineage (NCBI taxonomy): Eukaryota > Metazoa > Chordata > Mammalia > Artiodactyla > Delphinidae > Pseudorca > Pseudorca crassidens. The sequence continues at coordinate 104,747,510 of NC_090304.1, forward strand.
ATAGGAGGGGCAAGGGTCTTGTAGGGTCCTGAGAATAATTTATATTTGATTGTGTTGTGAGTATATGAATGTATACATTTCTGTAAGTTCTTCAAGCTCCATTCTTCTGATCTGTGGAGTTTATTTATATGCAAGTTATACTTTAAAAAAGTATAAAATAAGAATTTATTGGTAGGGGGCTTCCCTGGTGGCGCAGTGGTTGAGAATCTGCCTGCTAATGCAGGGGACACGGGTTCGAGCCCTGGGCCCGTGATCCACAACTACTGAGCCTGCGCGTCTGGAGCCTGTGCTCCGCAACAAGAGAGGCCGCGATAGTGAGAGGCCCACACACCGCGATGAAGAGTGGCCCCCGCTTGCCATAACTAGAGAAAGCACTCGCACAGAAACGAAGACCCAACACAGCAAAAATAAATAAATTAATAAACTTCTACCCCCAACATCTTCTTTAAAAAAAAAAAATTATTGGCAAATGTTACACATTATCGTAAAAGGTATAAAAATTGTTTATATACGTTTTGTGTCATGTAACAATGAATCAACTCCACAAAAACTTAGTATCTATTTAATTGACTATTTTCTTCTATGCTTTTAAAATTATAGACAAATTTTACCCTTAAAGTGATTAATTATAGCTGCATATCTAACAGAAAGGACAAAGTGTTAAGATTACTAACCATAAAACCTAAAGAATCTAATGCTATATTTAAAAGTTTTGTGTAAAACATCTCCAGACTTGAACCTGGATATTTTCAATCAAAAGGAAAAAGAAGAGAGAATAACACTTTCTTCAAATTGTGGGAACTAGCCTTACCATCTTGCTGCTTCCCTAATTAAAAAATTATTTGAATCTCTGACATACACTCACTTTATATTTTATGAGTTTCTTGTTCATAACATGAAAAATCATACTTGACGGAGTTGAAGTTCCACAGAAAAGTCCAAGTGACACATCGCCTAAGGGACTGCTTGCTCCCAGGGATATCTTCCCTTGATCCCCGGAGTGAATTCCAAGCAGCAATAGAACTTCTTTCCTTTTATCCCCCAATCTTTGTTTTTTGTTTATTTCTGGTACTTTGCCCAGCTGGGTATGGTTCTGTGACACTGGTGGACAGTGAGTTACTCCCCATTGGTATAGGGAATGACTGGGAAGTTTTCTTATGGTCTGACCATGTGGTGATATTTGACAGATAGAGAAAGGCACCTATTCTCTGTCAGAGAAATGGGTTTTAGTCTATTTATGTCTGTCTGTTTGTGAAAGAATATATTTAAATTCTACTGAAGAGAACATCTCGTTGAGATATACCTAAACTGGTGAGTTTGGTGTTCTCTGTTTACGTTGTAAAACTGAAGCTACAAGGTGGCTGTGTGTGTCTGTAAATGATAAGAGTTATTACCTGTCATCATAGGGAGTAATATATTTTCCTACCTTCAGAGGATATTAATAAATTAGATTACAAAGCACCTTAAAATATTGGAGCTCTGTTCCGGTTCGTTTATACAGATTATTAAGTGCTTACAAATGTCTAATATTCCTAGAATTCCCAGAAAATAAGGAAATTGAACTTCTAACAATAACAGGGTTAGCTATGTTGGTGGTGAAAACAGAATGGAGGATTACTGAAGGCAGAGGAATCGAGTTCTGGTGATTTCCAACTGGAAATGCCTGATATACTATAATTCTTAGCAAGTATAACTTTATCATGCAAAAATCAAAAGAGTATCAAAAGGTATATAGCGAAAAATCTACCTCCCTTCCCTGTCTCCAGTCTGCCCAATTCCTACCCATTAAATTCCCCACTTTATATACTCTTCCAGACTTTAAGAATATATATATTTATGTATGTAATTTTTGCATATATATTAAAGAATATACCCATAAAAAGCAAAGTAAAAAAGCAATGTGTAAATATGCTACTCTTTGCGCAAAAAATTAGAACAGTTTTATTCCTCCAACTCCACCCCACTTTTTACATAAAAAGTATGTTTGCACACCCTTGTGCAGTTCTCTAATATTTCCTGCGGAACTTTCCATATCAGTATATAAAGAGCTTCTTCACTGTTTTTATAACTGTGTAACAGTCCACTGTGTAGATATTCCATAATTTACTGAACCAATCCCCTACTAATGAATTCTTGAATTATTTCCAATCTTTTGCTATTACTAACTATGCTACAAATCTGTAAATGTCATTTTTATATATGTTCACGTGTACCTGAAAGACAAATACAACACAGTGTAAAAAGTTCTTTTTATACAGTAGCCCATTTTTCTGTTCGGTTCCTGGTCTTTTTCTTATATCTTTTTAGTTCTTTATATACTAAAGAGATTAGTTCTTCATTTGTATTATGAATTCCAAGTATTTTTTAAAGGCTGTCATTGGTCCTTGCTTATTGTTTTCTATAATGCAGATGTTTTATATTTTATGTAGTTGAATTTCAGAACCCTTTCTTTTAGGAGTTTTGCATTTTTTTAACATCTTTATTGGAGTATAATTGCTTTACACTGTTGTGCTAGCTGCTGCTGAATAACAAAGTGAATCAGTCATACATATTCATATATTCCCACATCTCCTCCCTCTTGCGTCTCCCTCACACCCTCCCTATTCCACCCCTCTAGGTGGACAGAAAGCACCAAGCTGATCTCCCTGTGCTATGTGGCTGTTCCCACTAGCTATTTTACATTTGGTAGTGTATATATGTCCATGCCACTCTCTCACTTCATCCCAACTTACCCTTCCCGCTCCCTGTGTCCTCAAATCCATTCTCTACGTCTGCGTCTTTATTCCTGTCTTATCCCTAGGTTCTTCAGAACCTTTTTTTTTTTTTTAGATTCCATACATATATGTTAGCATACAGTATTTGTTTTTCTCTTTCTGACTTACTTCACTCTATATGACAGACTCTAGGTCCATACCCCTCACTACAAATAACTCAATCTCATTTCTTTTTATGGCTGAGTAATATTCCATTGTATATATGTGCCACATCTTCTTTATCCATTCACCTGTCGATAGACACGTAGGTTGCTTCCATGTCCCGGCTACTGTAAATAGTGCTGCAATAAACACTGTGGTACATGACTCTTTTTGAATTATGGTTTTCTCAGGGTATATGCCCAGTAGTAGGATTGCTGGGTCGTTTGGTAGTTCTATTTTTAGTTTTTCAAGGAACCTCCATAGTGGCTGTATCAATTTACATTCCCACCAACAGTGCAGGAGGGTCCTCTTTTCTCCACACCCTCTCCAGCATTTATTGTTTGTAGATTTTTTGACGATGGCCATTCTGACCAGTGTGAGGTGATACCTCAGTGTAGTTTTGATTTGCATTTCTCTAATGATTACTAATGTTGAGCATTCTTTCATGTGTTTGTTGTCAATCTGTATAACTTCTTTGGAGAAATGTCTATTTAGGTCTTCTGCCCATTTTTGGATTGCATTGTTTTTTTGATGTTGAGCTGCATGAGATGCTTGTATATTTTGGAGGTTAATCCTTTGTCCGTTAATTTCTTTGCAAATATTTTCTCCCATGCTGAGGGTTGTCATTTGGTCTTGTTTATGGTTTTCTTTGCTGTGCAAAAGCTTTTAAGTTCCATTAGGTCCCACTTGTTTATCTTTGTTTTTATTTCCATTTCCCTAGGAGGGGGGTCAAAAAGGATCTTGCTGTGGTTTATGTCATAGAGTATTCTGCCTATGTTTTCCTCTAAGAGTTTTATAGTGTCTGGCCTTACATTTAGGTCTTTAATCCATTTTGAGTTTATTTTTATGTATGGCTTTAGGAAGTGTTCTAATTTCATTCTTTTACATGTAGCTGACCAGTTTTCCCAGCACCACTTATTAAGGAGGCTGTCTTTTCTCCATTGTATATTCTTGCCTCCTTTATCAAAGATAAGGTGACCATATATGCATGGGTTTATCTCTGGGCTTTCTATCCTCTTCCATTTATCTATATTTCTGTTTTTGTGCCAGTAACATACTGTCTTGATTACTGTAGGTTTGTAGTATAGTCTGAAGTCAGGGAGCCTGATTCCTCCAGCTCCATTTTCCTTTCTCAAGATTGCTTTGGCTATTCAGGGTCTTTTTCACAAATTGTGCAATTTTTTGTTTAATTCTGTGAAAAATGCCATTGGTAGTTTGATAGGGATTGCACTGAATCTGTAGATTGCTTTTAGTATAGTCATCTTCACAATGTTGATTCTTCTGATCCAAGAACATGATATATCTCTCCATCTGTCTGTATCATTTTTAATTTCTTTCATCAGTGTCTTATAGTTTTCTGCATACAAGTCTTTTATCTCCTTCGGTAGGTTTATTCCTAGGTATTTTATTCTTTCCATTGCAACGGTAAATGGGAGTGTTTCCTTAGTTTCTTTCAGATTTTTCATCATTAGAGTATAGGAATGCAAGCGATTTCTGTGCATTAATTTTGTATCCTGCTACTTTACCAAATTCATTGATTAGCTCTAGTAGTTTTCTGGTAGCATCTTTAGGGTTCTCTATGTATAGTATCATGTCATGCACAAACAGTGACACTTTTACTTCTTATTTTCCAATTTGGATTCCTTTTATTTCTTTTTTGTCTCTGATTGCTGGGGCTAAAACTTCCAAAACTATGTTGAACAACAGCAGTGAGAGTGGAAAACCTTGTCTTGTTCCTGATCTTAGTGGAAATGGTTTGTTTTTCACCATTCAGAACGATGCTGGCTGTGAGTTTGTCATATATGGCCTTTATTATGTTGAGGAAAGTTCCCTCTATGCCTACTTCCTGGAGGGTTTTTATCATAAATGGGTGTCGAATTTTGTAGAAAGTTTTTTCTGCATCTATTGAGATTATCATATGGTTTTTATCCTTCAATTTGTTAATATGGTGTATCACATTGATTGATTTGCATATAGTGAAGAATCCTTGCATTCCTGGGATAAACCCCACTTGACCATGGTGTATGATCCTTTTAATGTGCTGCTGGATACTGTTTGCTAGCATTTTGTTGACGATTTTTGAATCTATGTTCATCAGTGATATTCGCCTGTAGTTTTCTTTCTTTGTGACATCTTTGTCTGGTTTTGGTATCAGGGTGATGGTAGCCTTGTAGAATCAGTTTGGGAGTGTTCCTCCCTCTGCTGTATTTTGGAAGAGTTTGAGAAGGATAGGGATTAGCTCTTCTCTAAATGTTTAATAGAATTCGTCTGTGAAGCCATCTGGTCCTGGGTTTTTGTTTGTTGGAAGATTTTTAATCACAGTTTCAATTTCAGTGCTTGTGACTGTTTGTATTTTCTATTTCTTCCTGGTTCAGTCTCAGAAGGTTGTGCTTTTCTTAGAATTTGTCCATTTCTTCCAGGTTGTCCATTTTATTGGCATATAGTTGCTTGTAGTAATCTCTCATAATCCTTTGTATTTCTGCAGTGTCACTTGTTACTTCTGCTTTATCATTTCTAATTCTGTTAATTTGAATCTTCTCCCTTTTGTCTTATGAGTCTGGCTACTGGTTTATCAATTTTGTTTATCTTCTCAGAGAACAAGCTTTTAGTTTTATTGATCTTTGCTATCGTTTCCTTCATTTCTCTTTCATTTATTTCTAATCTGATTTTTATGATTTCTTTCCTTCTGCTAACTTTTGGGTATTTTTGTTGTTCTTTGGGTAATTGATTTAAGTGTAAAGTTAGGTTGTTTATTTGAGATGTTTCTTGTTTCTTGAGGTAGGTTTGTATTGCTATAGCTTCCCTCTTAGAACTGCTTTTGCTGTATCCCATAGGTTTTAGGCCATTGTGTTTTCACTGTCATTTGTTTCTAGGTATTTTTTGATTTCCTCTTTGATTTCTTCAGTGATCTCTTGGTTACTCAGTAGTGTATTGTTTAGCCTCAATGTGTTTGTATTTTTTACAAATTTTTTCCTGTAATTGAGATCTAGTCTCATAGCATTGTGTCGGAAAAAAATACAATTTCAGTTTTCTTAAATTTACCAAGGCTGACTTGTGACCCACGATATGATCTATCCTGGAGAATGTTCCATGAGCACTTGAGAAGAAAGTGTATTGTGTTGTTTTTGGATGGAATGCCCTATAAATATCAATTAAGACCATCTTGTTCAACGTGTCATTTAAACCTTTTGTTTCCGTATTTATTGTCATTTTGATGACCTGTCCATTGGTGAACGTGGGGTGTTAAAGTCACCTACTATTATTGTGTTACTGTCGATATCCCCTTTTATGGTTGTTAGCATTTGCCTTATGTATTGAGATGCTCCTATGCTGGGTGCATAAATATTTACAATTGTTCTATCTTCTACCTGGATTGATCCCTTGAACATTATGTAGTGTCCTTCTTTGTCTCTTGTAATAGTCTTTTTTGTAGGTCTATTTTGTCTGATATGAGAATTGCTACTCCACCTTTCTTTTAATTTCCATTTGCATGGAATATCTTTTTCCATCGCCTCACTTTCAGACTGTATGTGTCCCTAGGTCTGAAGTGGGTCTCCTGTAGACAGCATATATATGGGTCTTGTTTTGTATCCGTTCAGCCAGTCTGTGTCTTTTGATTGGAGTAAATTTAATCCATTTACATTTAAGGTAATTATCGATATGTATATTCCTATTACCATTTTCTTAATTGTTTTGGGTTTGTTATTGTAGGTGTTTTCCTTCTCTTGTGTTTCCTGCCTAAAGAAGCTCCTTTAGCAGTTGTTGTAAAGCTGGTTTGGTGGCACTGAATTCTCTTAGCTTTTGCTTGTCTTTAAAGGTTTAAATTTCTCTGTCAAATCTGAATGAGATCCTTGCTGGGTAGAGTAATCTTGGTTGTAGGTTCTTCCCTTTCATCACTTTAAATACGTCCTGCCACCCCCTTCTGGCTTGCAGAGTTTCTGCTGAAAGATCAGCTGTTAACCTTATGGGGATTCCCTTGTATGTTATTTGTTGCTTTTGCCTTGTTGCTTTTAATATATTTTCTTTGTACTTAATTTTTGATAGTTTGATTAATACGTGTCTTGGCGTGTTTCTCCTTGGATTTCTCCTGTATGGGACTCTCTGCGCATCCTGGACTTGATTATTTCCTTTCCCATAGTAGGAATGTTTCCAACTATAATCTCTTCAAATATTTTCTCAGTCCCTTTCTTTTTCTCTTCTTCTTCTGGGACCCCTATAATTCGAAAGTTGGTACTTTTTGCTGTCCCAGAGCTCTCTGAGACTGTCCTCAATTCTTTTCATGCTTTTTTCTTTATTCTGCTCTGTGGTAGTTATTTCCACTATTTTACCTTTCCGGTCACTTACCCGTTCTTCTGCCTCGGTTATTCTGCTATTGATTCCTTCTAGAGAATTTTTAATTTCACTTACCGTGTTGTTCATCATTGTTTGTTTGATCTTTAGTTCTTCTAGGTCCTTGTTAAACGTTTCTTGAATTTTCTCCATTCTATTTCCAAGATTTTGGATCTTTACTATTATTACTCGGAATTCTTTTTCAGGTAGACTGCCTATTTCCTCTTTATTTGTTTGGTCTGGTTGGTTTTTACCTTGCTCCTTCATCTGCTCTGTAGTTCTCTGTCTTCTCATTTTGCTTATCTTACTGTGTTTGGGGTCTCCTTTTCACAGGCTGCAGGTTCGTAGTTCCCGCTGTTTTTGGTGTCTGCCCCCGGTGGGTAAGGTTGCTTCAGTGGGTTGTGTAGGCTTCCTGGTGGAGGGGACTGGTGCCTGTGTTCTGGTGGATGAGGCTCGATATTGTCTTTCTGGTGGGCAGGACCACATCCGGTGGTGTTTTTCGGGGTGTCTGTGAACTTCTTATGATTTTAGGCAGCCTCTCTGTTAATGGGTGGGGTTGTGTTCCTGTCTCGCTGTTTGTTTGGCATGGGGTGTCCAGCACTGGAGCATGCTTGTCGTTGAGTGGAGCTGGGTCTTAGCGTTGAGATGGAGATCTCTGGGAGAACTCTCGCCAATTGATATTACGTGGGGCCAGGAGGTCTTTGTTGGTCCAGCGTCCTGAACTCAGTTCTCCCACCTCAGAGGCTCAGGCCTGAGCACCCAGCCGGAGCATCAAGACCCTGTCAGGCACACAGATGTTTGAGGGGTGTGGTTTGGTACCAACGGGTTGCAAAGCTCCCTGCAGTTGGCCACGTCAGACTCAGAGCAGAGCTTAGACTTCCTGAAGGACCGGAAGCTGATGGAGCTCTATGGGGAGTTTTGCATTTTAAGTCAGTTCAAAATGCCTTTCCTCATCTAAAACAATTTTTTTTTAATTTTCCATGTTTTCTTTTGAATATTTCATGGTTTCCTTTAATATATTATATCTTCAACCATTTGGAAATTATCCCTGGTATGAGGCAGATCTCCAATTTTATTTTCCACAGATGCATATGCAGTTTCCCCCAAAGTTTTTCCTCAATACTTTGCTGGTGGCCCAGTGGTTAAGAATCTGCTTGCCAATGCAGGGGACACGGGTTCGAGCCCTGTTCTGGGAAGATCCTACATGCCACAGAGCAACTAAGCCCCTGAGCCACAACTACTTAGCCCACGTGCCACAACTACTGAAGCCCATGCGCCTAGAGCCCATGCTTCGCAACAAGAGAAGCCACTACAACAAGAAGCCCACGCACCACAACGAAGAGTAGCCCCCACTTGTCGCAACTACAGAAAGCCCACACACAGCAATGAAGACCCAACGCAGCCAAAAGTAAATTAATTTTAAAAAAACAAACATAATGTCTCTGTTGGTTTTTGAGAAGCCATCTTTGCCATATCTTCCTATGTATTAGGGTGTATTTCTAGGCTTTCCATTTTACTCCCTTATGCCCTCTATTCATACCAGTACCACAAGTTTTTAACTACTGACACTTTATAGCAATGTCTGCTCACACTAATCCTCTATCCAACATCCTTGCTTTTTTCTTTTCCCCAAAGTTTCTTTGCTAAATTATTTGGTCAAGGTCAATTTCTTTCAAAACCAATTTACCTAGGTTTTTACAAGGATTCTTATTATCACATTAAATTTATAATAAACTGACATCTTTATGATGTTGAATATTTTGTTATGAACAAGGTATATCTTTTCAATTGTTCCAAACGTCTTTTATGTCCTTCAGTGATATTTTAAATTTTCTTCATATAGGTTTTAGAGTTCCTTATTAAGTTTATTTCTGAGTATTTTATCTTCTTTGGTGCTCTTAAAAATGGCACCTTTTCTTCCATTATATCTTTTAACTGGTTACTGTTTGATACACTGTTATTAGCCTTATTTTGCAGATGGGAAAACTGAAATATATTAGTACACCTCAGTCACTCCAGATGAGATAGACCATTTTCTCCTAGAAGTTCCCACTTCCCAGCCTGAAGAGGACACTAAAACAAGCCATTCTCACCTCTAGAGACCCACTAGACTAGGTGACAGACACCAAGATTCTGCCTCACTGAATGCCCCCTTCAGAAGTTTCCTCTCAAAAGCCATGAAAATAACTACCAGTGGACTTCCAATTCAAGACTGCATATATGTTGAGAAACAGAGCTCTCCTTCTCCAAGTCTCTGAAAAGCCAGTAAGCCAAATAAAAGGAAATAACTCCTTAAGAGATTAATATGGGTGGGATCAGCAGGCCAGAAATCTCGATCAACTTCTGGAAGACAAAAAAGCAAATGGGATCATACTGACTGGTAAACCGGCAGAGAAAAACAGAGGGTCAAGGGGGCTACACTCCCACTTCTCTCCACAACAAAAGAGGTACTTGGCCCCAAGGAATTAGCAAAAACTGGAAAATTACTCTGTAAATAAATGTAACAATCAATTAGAAGGACTAGGGCTCCTAATGTGGGTGTTTGCACCTAAGAGAAGGCAGAAGCTATACACATCATGGGACTGCTGGAGAAAACACTGTAGGGGGAGGAAACAAAGAAGGGCAGTATTTAGCTTAGCAGTAAAATCTTCAATTCTGTTCAGTCAGAACAAACAGAACACGTACATTGAATGAATCAAGCTTCAAAGCTGAAGAAGAAAGACAATAATCTAAATTTATCACTGTATAAATATTATGTCAGTGGATATGTTATATCTATACGTGAAGAAGAATGCTTAGAAATTACTTCTCTACTCAAATTGAATCTGAAAGATTAAAGAAAAGGATGAAATCAGTGGTCTAAAGAAGCGGTCCCCAACCTTTTTGGCACCAGGGACCAGTTTCATGGAAGACAATTTTTCCACGGGTGGGGACGGGGCAGGCGGAGGGGGCGGGGGGGATGGTTCAGGCCGTAATGCGAACAGTGGGGAGCGACAGATGAAGCTTCGCTCATTCACGCACTAGCATGCTCACCTCCTGCGGTGCGGCCCGGTTCCTCACAAGCCACGGACCAGTACCTAACGATCCACGGCCTGGGGGTTGGGGACCCCTGGCCTAAAGAACAAGTACAAGAAATACCTCAAATCACAAAATCAAAATGTAAAGATAAATACATCATGAAAAAAAGATTAAGGAGACCAAATATGCAATAAATAGATTCCACAAGGAGAAAATTATTACAGATAAAAGAGGTAATAATTAATAATAGATAACATTAAAAAATCTTTCCTAATATGAAGACTTGAATCTGTAGATTGAAAGTCACTGAGCTCCAAGCTGAAGACTGGATGACAAAATACACATAACTACAAATAAAAAAAAAAATCCTACAAGCATTCAGAAAGAATAAGTTGCCTACAAAGGAAAAGAAGAAAAACAACATTGGGCTTCCCTGGTGGCACAGTGGTTGAGGGTCCGCCTGCCTATGCAGGGGACACAGGTTCGTGCCCCGGTCCGGGAAGATCCCACATGCCGCGGAGCGGCTGGGCCCGTGAGCCATGGCCGCTGAGCTCCGCAGTGGGAGAGGCCACAACAGTGAGAAGCCCGCGTACCGCAAAAAAAAAAAAAAAAAAAGTAAACCATTACAGCAAAACACTAGGCCTGGGGGTGAGGGGAGAATGGTGTTCAACAGAAGAGTACCAAAAGTCTTATCCAGAGAGAAGGGGACTGAAAGAAGTATCTAAAGACCTTACCTTAAAAGGAAGGGAAATAGGGAAGAAAAGAGAGCACCAAGAGGGGAAAAAACAGCCTACCTAAGTTAAAGAAACTGTTTGATTTGCAAATTATGATAGAGAAAATGCATATCTGCATATGAGAGCATGGAAAAGGGAAGCTAATCACTAATGGGAAGTAAAAGCATAGCAGAACTTCTAAAATTAAGTTATCTAGAAAGGTTTTGCTTGTTCTGATTGTAATCTTCGCAGGTTTGTCACTTTATGTATTTTTTTTTAAAAATGAAATTGACTATATTACATTTATAAACAGAGCTTTAAGTGTTTCAGGGATTTTCATTTACTAAATTTGAACATGCAATTGAATGTTTACAAGGGTTTAATGTTAAGTTGAATCCAAAGCTTAAGGAGAAATAGAAAGAAAGTTAAAATTTTAACTTTAAATAAACAACTTAATAACCAGGAACTTCTACATAGTTTTATACAGTTTCTGTGCTTTAAGGCCCTTCTTGTACATCATAAAACTCACACAGACAAACATACCTTGGATTCCATCCCAAAGAGTTTAATTAGTGAAATACCAAGAAAGTCTTGTAGGAGCATGCTTCATGGTTAATTACAAAGACAGCCTAATGGCTAGACTCCAATACTGAATAAAATTTTCTGAGATTAAGCAATGTTCACATCAGACTCTGCTGATTATCATTAAATTTATTATTTTTGTAACACTAATGAGAGTATATTGGGTGATAGTTATATTTCATATTGAAAGAATATTTTAGGGGCTAAACTATACTCCAGATCACACAACCAAAGTTACACAGTAATAGAAATATCTTTTTTTTATAATGCAAAATACACATCTTTTTGGTATTGTACATAACAGATAATTAAGGGTGTGATGACTATGAAAAGTCACAGAGTATAAAATAGGCCTGGGTGTGATACTGATATATCTGTCACTGGTAAGCTGTTAATGCTACCTCTGTATCCTGGGAATCCTAAAATGAGGAATTTCTATAGAAGACAAAATAACAGTCAGGGTATTAAAAGCAGAGAATTGTGAAATAGCTTTACGGGCTTCCAGAGGAATTTAGCCATTAAAATAGCCAGCCTAGATCTGAAAGAAATGCAAGAACCTAGAAGAAATACCATATTCCAAGCCCTTGTTACCTATTGGGACTGCTGCAGTATCTTCTAACTCATGGCCTCATTTCAAACAAGGCAGAGAATGAATAAAGCAAGCAACCAACCAACCAATCAAATGCATGAGCCATTATCATTAGTTCTATGATGCTATAAACTAATAAATACATTGCAGAAAAATTAAAATATGTACACCAAATTATCTGGTTTAACTAAAATCAGAAGCTTCTCTTCTCACTTAAAATCAATTGTCTTATAATGGAGATACAAGTGAAGATCTGACTGAGAGATCTGGGCATCTGTAGACTCTTAATTTTAAAGGTATACAAGTTCTAGAAATGTGGTTTAATTATGCACTATCTCCGTAAACATTTCAAACTATATGTCATTGTTTGTCATACATACTAGGCTATGAATCTGCCAACAATGAGATACCAGAGAACATTAAACAAGATCATATGATAAACATTTCTACTCTCAAATGCCAAAGAACTAGAACCTCTCATGATTGTGAGTTAGTAATAATTCCCAGGTGTCCTCAAGGTCATATTTTTACAAGGTCACATTACTGTATGCACTACTTCACTTTTATGTTGGCTGCATAATTTATACATCACTGGTGCTCAAAAACTCCTCAGAGAAGGAATTTCAGAACTGAGAAATAAGCTGTAGCCTCTTAAAAGTTATTACTTACTAGAAAATAACATTTAGCAGCAGATACATCAAAATCTTTTATAAAACTGAAGTCTTTTACTTTTAACATCAGTTACACTGGGGTTCAAGATTTTGCTCTACCATATACTGACAACATGGTGTATGTGGCTTTCTGAGCTACAATTTCTGCATCTGGAAGATAGAAAATAATAATACCTACTTTACAGGATTAATAAACATGTAGCTGATGTACTATATCATATTTGGCTTAGTACACTGCATAGAACTCCTAAATAAATTTTTCTCTCTTAAAAGAATTAAAACATTTTTGTTTTTCCTTTCTGCCTTATATTCCCCTTTCATATTTACAGCAGCATTCTTCTAATGATCCCTAAGGACTATTCTACTCTAAGGACTCTGGGGATCTTGAAATATTCTAGTCTAAGAACTCTTTTACCGTAATGGTATGATTGATATTAACTTTACAAAATGAGAAATCAGAAAATGAGAGATTTGTGAGTCAGGGGTAGGCAGGTTAGAACTACTGCCATGAAGGGAGACTGACCAACTTCCCACAGAGCTATAACGTAAGAAAAGTTACCCCTTACTCCAACCAAGTCCAAAAATAAAAGTTATTCCAAAAGCTACTGGACATAGTGCTCCTCTGTGAGTACCTCCTCCTAAAGCAGACGATGACTGGCAGCACCAGAAACCTACACTTCAGGTAGCTATGACTTTACCCTCTTAGCCATGGTGCCTCAAATGACACAGTGCTATTCTTTTAAGAATGAATTTAAAACCCAGCTCAGAAGCTATTCAGAGAAAAAGAAGAGCACTCAATCTTCTGCCCTTATTCTGTGTGTGTGCATGCATGGAAATTAATGAGTATGTAACCATAATGACAGTTTGGTTAATGTGTATTAGCACAGATTTTAAAGAAACACATAAAACTTTTCTATATATATTTTTAACTATCAAATTGACTTTACAGAAACAACTCTCATATACAGCACTGAATCTATAACTGATTCTCCCAAGGTTACAGCTGCAACTCCCACTATCCACCCCTCACCACCTTCGACACCCACACACACTTTTTTCTGCAAGGCGTTTCAGCTGGAAAGCCACTGTGAACATTGTGCAAGCACTCTGCTGCCACATTTCCTTATGTCTGACTGCTGAAGAGGTGAGAAACACTACATGGAATGTGGCCTTACCTTGATCTCTTTGTTGCACTTATAAATAAAATAAGATCAAATCTCAAAGACATATTTGGTTTGGGAGAGTCGTGGTGACATTCAGCTCTGAAATAATATTGTAAACAGACAAATGCTCTAAAGTACCACAGTTTCCTGAAACAATGCACACACCAGCTCAGTTTCTCAGGATGAAAACATGGCCACATAGTCCAAAGGAAAAGAAAAGCTCAATCTTACACAGATTTGCTTTTAAACTGAAATGTCAAAAGAAAATCCCAGGGCTTCCCTGGTGGCGCAGTGGCTGAGAGTCTACCTGCCGATGCGGGGGACGCGGGTTTGTGCCCCAGTCCGGGAAGATCCCACGTGCCGCGGAGTGGCTGGGCCCGTGACCCATGGCCGCTGAGCCTGCGCGTCCGGAGCCTGTGCTCCGCAACGGGAGAGGCCACAGCAGTGAGAGGCCCGCGTACCGCAAAAAAACAAAACAAACAAACAAACAAAAATCCCAGACAGCCTCCTGTTGCCTCACAAGTAAATGGAGGATCACAGTACCAAATCTATCACAACAACAAAGTCCAGGTTGTTTCTTCCTTTGACAAATACGTCAAAATAACTTCCACAATTTTAACACCAGGCCAGTTTTAACACAAACATAATAAATACCTCATTCCTACTAATTGTTCATGACACACTGACCATATTTAAAACTATGCAATATGTGACGCATCAGCACACCTTGGGAGAGAAGTAGCTTACTCAAATAAGAAAGGCTAGGGACTTCCCTCATGGTCCAGCAGTTAAGACTCTGAGCTCCCAATGCAGAAGGCCCAGGTTCAATCCCTGGTCAGGGAACTAGATCCAGCATGCCACAACTAAGAGCCTGCATGCTGCAACTAAAAGATCCCGTGTGCCGCAACTAAGACCTGGAGCAGCCAAATAAATAAATATTAAAAAAAAAAGAAAGGTTAAAATAAAACTATGGAGAGAATGAGAAGGCTGACACAAAAAAAAGAATTTCATATGCTAATAAAATAGTTCATTTTCATACTTTGAACACTGAATTATTCTTTAAAATGTAAAACATACTTCTTATTCATTTTAACCACTGATTAACAAATTTAGTGTGGGTTATCAAGAGTTCCTAATATTCAATCTCTTCTGTCATTTAACCTAGACTTTAAAAATAAAATCTGTAGATAAAGAAATCCTTTAACTTGAGAAAGGAAAGACTCTTTGAACACTAAACATAAAGACAAGATCTGATGAAAATAATGATCTGTTCTCCTACCCAATTACTCATAGATAAGACTGTAAAATATGTTTAATTGTCCATGTGGCTGACAGTGATAATATGCAGTACAAACTTCTAGAGTTTTTTTTTAATACCTCCAAAAGAATTAATTTGCTAACCCTGTTGAGAAAGAAAAGCCAGAATAAAGTCTCCTAAAATTTGTAACAGCACAACACAATTAATACACAAATGGCACTGTGTCTACAAGTTGGGTGAGACCTCTTTCTTCACCAATGAAAGAAACTTGGAGAGCTGCTTAATCAGGAGGCATTCTCAAACACTTCAATTTTGAAGTTACAGCTAGAGATCAAACCAAGAGAAATTTGCCAGGGCGGGGGGCAGGGGAGCTATAAGGGGAGTGAGATATAAGGTCAGAAGGCTTTGATTCATGAAACAATTAATTCGTACTTAATCAAAATGTTTCATACACATGAATAAGGCAACAAAAGCAGCCATACATACATACACGCATACACACACACACACACACACACACACACACACAGAGGAACATATTCCAAGAAAAAGAAGAAGAAAAATCTATTAGATTCAAATCCAAATCACATCTGTTAGGTACAAATCAGATATACGAAGGGGTAGTAGTTCAGTCTCTACCTGAAATTCCTGAAATGCTACTACAAAACCTGTCTAACACCTTCTCTTCCTGGTGTTCTAACAAGTCATTTAAAATGCCTTTTACAAGCTCAGGACAAGTTGTGGAATGAAGAGTGCTATGTACAAATAGAAACCTGTCCTCTTCAGCTCCAAACCTTCCCCCAGAGAAAAGAAGTCTTACTGGAAAAGAGATTAAAACAAAGAGGATGGGAGGGCTGGGTAGCACAAGTGAAGGACGTGGACAGAGGGACAAAGGTGAGAGAGGGAGAACTGACAGCAAATTCCATAATTACCTGAAATGTTCTTCTCTTTCTCCCTCTTCATCGTCAGTCACCTGGGTTATAACTTCTGAATCCAAAAAAAAGACACTGTCATCTCCTGAAGGGCTACCCTCACTTTCTGTTTCCATCTTGTACTTCAAAAATTTAAACCTCAAGCCATGGACTAAAGAACAGCAGTTTTCAGGCTGTTCAGCTCTACTGATGTACACACAGGTGTGCAGCTGAGGCACCAGTGATATGTGATCATGCTGGGCCGAAGTTTATTATGTGCTAGGTTAATTGCAGGTGAGGCAAAGACAGGAAATCCCATGAAGCACCCTCACTGTGTCAGACTGCTACACCTGTGACACCAGACCCCTCCCACTGCCTTAGGCTCTGTGACCTACATAACCAAATGCAGCACCCAAATGAAGGTGAGTTTTCACTAATTATTATTCATTTAATAACTATTCCTCTCTTCTCAAACTTTCCAACTAATAAGTTAAAAAACAGAAGTTTCCAAGATGCAGACTTCTCTTACTTATATCCTTTTTTCTCTCAGACTTTTTTTATTGAAGTATAGTTGAGTTACAATGTTGTGTTAGTTTCAGGTATACAGCACAGTGATTCAGTTATATGTGTGTGTGTGTGTGTGTGTGTGCGTGTGTGTGTGTGTGTGTGTGTGTATAGTCTTTTTCAGATTCTTTTCTCTTATAGGTTATTACAAAATTATTGAGAATAGTTCCCGGTGCTACACAGTAGGTCCTTGTTGGTTATCTATTTTATATGTAATAGTGTGTATATGTTAATCCCAACCTCCTAATTTATCCCTCCCCCTGCTCCTTCCCCTTTGGTAACCATAAATTTGTTTTCTATGTCTGTGGGTCTATTTCTCTTTTGTAAATAAGTTCATTTGTATCCTTTTTTTTTTTTTAGATTCCACATATAAGGGACATCATATGATATTTGTCTCTGTCTGACTTACTTCACTCAGCATGACAATCTCTAGGTCCATCCATGTTGCTGCAAATGGCATTATTTTGTTCTTTTTTAATGGCTGAGTAATATTCCATTGTATATATGTACCACATCTTTATCCATTCATCTGTCGATGGACATTTAGGTTGCCTCTATGTCTTGGCTATTGTAAATAGTACTGCTCTGAACACTGGGTGCATGTATCTTTTCAAATTACAGTTTTCTATAATTCCTTTTCGAATTATAGTTTTCTCCAGATACATGCCCAGAGGTGGAACTACAGGATCATACGGTAACTCTGGTTTTGATTTTTTAAGGACCCTCCATACTGTTCTCCACAGTGGCTGCACCAATTTGCATTCCCACCAACAGTGCAGCAGGGTTCCTTTTTCTCCACATCGTCTCCAGCATTTATTATTTGTAGACTTTCTGATGATGGCCATTCTGACCAGAGTGAGGTGACAACTCATTGTAGTTTTGATTTGTATTTCTCTAATAATTAGTGATGTTGAGCATTTTTTTCATTTGCCTGTTGGCCATCTGTATGTTTTCTTCAGAGAAATGTCTATTTAGGTCTTCTGCCCATTTTTTTATTGGGTTTTTTTTGTTGTTTGATATTGAGCTGTATGAGCTATTTGTATATTTTGGAAATTAATCCCTTGCCGGATGCATCATTTGCAAATATTTTCTCCTATTCTGTAGGTTGTCTTTTTGTTTTGTTTACGATTTCCTCAAAGGAGACAAGAATATACAATGGAGAAAATACAGTCTCTTCAATAAATGGTACTAGGAAAACTGGACAGCTACATGTAAAGAATGAAATTAGAACATTCTCTAATACCACATACAAAAATAAACTCAAAATGTATTAAAGACCGAAATGTAAGACCAGATACTATAAAACCCTTAGAGGAAAACATAGGCAGAACACTCTCTGGCATAAATCACAGCAACATCTTTTTAGATCCGTCTCCTAGAGTAATCAAAATAAAAACAAAAATAAACAAATGGGACCTAGTGAAACTTAAAAGCTCTATCTCAGATTTAAGAAAGGTCAACTAAAAACTAGAAAGGATAACACTGCATGAAAAGGTCTCCTGGGCCAAGCACAATGGGAGGAACAGTTACAGATCTCAGAGGTAGGGAGGATCACAATTTATAGAGAAGACAAGCATGGTCTAGGGACCTGCCCAACCTCATGCCTTCTAGTATTACATCCATCTTTCCTTCCCCACAATAATAACTGCCACATACACCTTTGCTCAAGTATCCAAAGCGGGACACAGCAGCCAGGCTTGTCCATAGCTTTCTAAAGAAAAATGAAGTAACTATCGTAAGTTAACAGATGCTGACAATTACGGCAAATAAAAGCATGCAACATTTTTACACACAACTTAAACTGCAGATGCTAAACTGCAGATGCCTAGAGCAGCAATAAAATGACTCGCTGGGAAATGAGTGAAAAGTATAGCATCTACAACACTGGCAACAACATAACTGTTACTTAAAAAACAGGCATGCTGGTACCAACCACTGACATGTCACCCATGCATGGCCGTCTGCCCTTTACCAAGCAGCCAAACACTGCTGAGCCTGGTTTTACATTAAACCTGACCAGATGAAATTTTAAAAGGCATCCACTGGGATACCCTTGAATTTTCATATTTGAAAATAAGCAAAATTAACCCTCTAGCTGACTTTGTTTATATGATACTTTTTCCTTTCTACAAAACTACAATTTACTTTATGTGTTACTGTTTTAATCTTGTTGCTTCAAAAATTATACAGTTTTAATCAATGGACTATGTGGTCATTACATGCATTCCTGCTAGAAACTGAAATTTGCTATCAGGTCTGGGAACAAATCTGGAAAACAAACTGTTCTTGAGAGCAGCTACACTGGAACAACTCCTGAACAATTTATACAGAGATATCTTGCAAACTAGTCTAATGATTTTCACTCAAGACAAATCCAGAGAAATTTTGGCCTGAATAACTATAAAAAAAATTAAAGGATTATTGAGATCTCTCTATACCATAAATCCCCTATCATTTTCCAAAGATTCCAAAGAGATGAAATTAAATTTAATCCCTTCCTCATTCCATCCATTGAAATAAATTCCCAATGGATCAAAGATTTAAATGTAAAGAGAAAACCATAAAAGAAAATCATGGGAAAGCTTTTATCACCTCACAACGAGGAAGTCCTTTCTAAGTATAATTTTAAGAAGCCCTGAAACCACAAAAGACTGATACACTTTACTACATACAAATTTTAAAATCTTCCCTAACCAAAAAAAAAGGTTTTAATTGTGAATAAAGTAAAATGTAATTAATTAAGATATTTGGAACATATCACAATGGGTTAATTTCCTTAATATATTAAAAAAGTGCCTATAACTCTTTAAAACCCAACAACCCAAAAGATAACTAGGCAAAGGGCATAAACAGAATAATAATAGAAAAATATGAAAGAATCTTAAAATATAAAAAAAAGTATTTAACTTCACTCATAATAAAAATGCAAAAAAACAAGATGTTTTTTTTATCTACCAGGCAAAGATTTTTAAAAGTTTTAACAAGCTGTTTCGAAGATGTGGGAAAATAAATATACACTGTTGGTGGAAATACACATTGGTATAACCTCTATGTAGGGCAATCTGGCAAAAAAAATCCTGTGTTTTCATGAATCCTACTTACCTTTCTTTTTAATCATTTCTTTTGCTCTTTCACTCTCATGGTTGATTACCTCCCTTCCTCAAGCCCTTTCAAACAGGAAAAAGTGACCTGTAAGCAGAATTTGTACACAGCACACTATGGGCAGCCTGACTAACGTCAGATCAGTCAGGAAGCCTCTTCTAGTTCTGCTGCCACATCAGAACCCTACCTCCCTGTCCTGCACCCCTGCTGCAGCGAGAGCCTCCTCCCCTCCCAACCTGACTTATTTATACACCAAGCAGACCTCCCAACACTTGTTCTCACAGTTTTGACTGTGATATTAGAAGTTTAAAAAAAAATGTTTTTAACTTCAGAATCAACATGTGTTTTTTCTGTTCCCTTCTTTGATAGCTTATGAAAATGTAGAAAAAACAAAAGATAATGAATAGCAGGGAGGCAGGACAGGAACCAAGCAGAGTCAGTCCCAAGGTCACCAGAAGCTGAGTGAGGGACTGGCCGTTCCTGCAGACCACAGGGTGGCTTTAACCCTTTTTCCTGATTGGCTTAAAACCTGACCAGACTCCACTTCCACAACAAGCTTCTTAGAGCACAAGTCTCTGACCTAAACCCGGGGAGTCATCATCAGTAGTTTAGAACCAGTTGATTCTTCATCTTCTACTGACCAAGAGGTAAGGAAGCTGAGGGAAAGAGAAGTTCCTAATCCCTGCAGGAAAAGCATTCTTAGCAACAGTTGAAGAGTCCCAAAGTTGAATGCATTTTTTTTCCAAGAGAAAAACAATTTAAAGATATAAATCCACTAAAATTTAGAATGAATACATAGTGTAAGAATGGTTAATGATGGATGGCATTTGAACATTAGAGGAAAATCTTCAGTCACTGGAAATATTTTAGAAGGATTCTTGCCTAATTTTTCTTATACAATTATTTGATACACATGGATACATTATACTCAGACACACACT
This sequence comes from Pseudorca crassidens, assembly GCF_039906515.1. Classification (NCBI taxonomy): domain Eukaryota; kingdom Metazoa; phylum Chordata; class Mammalia; order Artiodactyla; family Delphinidae; genus Pseudorca; species Pseudorca crassidens. Next base: position 104,768,266 of record NC_090304.1, read on the forward strand.
ATTCATGTTTAGAATACATAATTTTCTTAAGAGTCCATTTGGTATATCTATGTGTAGAGTCATAGCTGTGAAGCATTCTGTGGACAAGCTTGGTCTACTTGGTTAGAAAATGGAACATTCGATGTTAGAGAAGACTTTGCTTCATTAGAAACTTGTATTCAAGGACAGCTCTAACTCTGAACTGTTCAAAGAACTAAATAAAATTTCCCCCCAAAATGGCTATTTGAATATGTCATCCCTATCAGAAGAATATATTCATGAAATAAAAGTTCCGTTTCAAAAAGCTGTGTATAAAACCTGGGGGAAAAACAGTTTTCAATAGAAGTGCAAGTATTTTGAAGTCAAACAGACATGGGCTCAAATCTCAACTATACTGTTTATAGATAGTATGGTTTGGGGCAAGTAACTTAAATTGCATCTCAGTTTGGTAATCTCTAAAAGAGGAATAACAACCTTGTAAGGTTAGTGCACGGATTAGAAATGACGCATGTAATTATCATATTGCACAGTATAGATGAGACCCTCCCAGAAATGACAGCCATCATCCTCATCTTCATCACTGAAGCCATAAAATGTTTTTGTTGTTGTGATTATATAAAAACTGAGGAATAAAATATTTTAATCTGCAAATGTTTGGCTTATCACTCTGTAATTTTTACCATTATTAAGAAGAGAGTAGTAATTTAATAAATAAAAAGAAACCAATCTCAACTAAATTAAGAGGCTGTTTTCTAATTACTTGAATCCCTTTTATGAATGTGAAGGATGCAAAATCAAAAATTAGAACTAGGGGCTTCCCTGGTGGAGCAGTGGTTGAGAGTCCACCTGCCGATGCAGGGGACATGGGTTCGTGCCCCGGTCTGGGAAGATCCCACATGCCGCGGAGCGGCTGGGCCCGTGAGCCATGGCCGCTGAGCCTGCGCGTCCAGAGCCTGTACTCCGCAAGGGGAGAGGTCACAACAGTGAGAGGCCCGTGTACCACAAAAAAAAAAAAAAAAAAAAAAAAACAACTTTGTGGGCAATTCTTACTTTCATCTTTAAATTTATCCACAATTTTTAATTTTTAATATAAAAATGTATTCGCTATTTCATTTTTTAGTTTTAAAGAAATTAACTTCATGAATTAAAAGATCTAATCCAGTTTCTTCCCTTGAATAGCTGAATGCTAAGTTTCCATCTCAATATACCATAGAAATCAATGATGTTAAATGAATAAATACATATGAGTGAATGACTGAAAAGTTTAGGTCCTTAGCATAGGGAATACAAAGGCAATGTGCATAAATAAGGCAACACTGTTATACAAACCAAGATAAATCTAAAGTGGAGAATGAAAGCAAGAAAAATAGCAAAGGAGAAAAGCAAAAACAAGTATCTGGCCTAAATAACTAAGAATATTAAACAGACATTCTTTACATATCAGGATCTGAGAATCATGAAATAAACCTACACATCAGGAGTTAATATAAATTTAATCCCTCCTGTATAAATATATTTCCTATCCCAACCTATGAAGAACCAAAATCCATGGTACTTGCACCCCATCAAAGAAATCTAATGCCCATACTATAAGTGTAAAGACTGTATCAAATTCATAAACCACTTCGTTTCCCTTTTCAAAAATTCACAAAATCCAACCCAGGAATACCTTGTTCCAGTACTCAAGAGCTCCAGGTGCTCTTGCTCAAAGAAAAAAAAAAAAAAGCCATGGTAGCAGCATTAACATATTCTAGCAAGTGAAATTAAAGTAGTCAGAGGCTGCAGAGAACTCTGCATCTACCTTGACACTGGCACACAGAACAAGCAAGCTGCACTAAACTTAAGCATTCCACTGGCTGACTCAATAAATAACAAAACACGTGCTTTATGAGACATGTTAAAAGCTAAGGATCTCAGGAAATCCTCACTGGCTAAGCAACCATCTCACTGGTCTGAGGGACTACTCATTTTTTTTTTTCAATCTACAGATAAAATAAATCAAAACTATAATTGTTAACAATGAAGTCTGAAACAAGGTTTAATTCTTCTAGCAACAAGCTAAAGGTCACTAAAATACAACAAATTCATGTAACGCTTAAAGGAATATACTGGTTAAAAGTAACTAAACTTAACAGAATCCATCATCTTTTTAAATGACCACTGGATAGTAAAACAGTATTTCCATCTGAGAAAATCTATAGGACTAAAGGAAGGAAGTGGACCACAGTTAATTCACGTAACAGTATAGGATTAATTATGGATTAAGGATTAATTATGCCACAACTGATTTGGTAAAAAGGTCTTGTAAAGATAATGAAAGTTTCGTATTCTTTAACATAATGGTGAATTAAAGGAAATATTTCTTGAGCTAGAATTTTTACTGAATATGCCATAGTCAGCGAGATACAGAACAAGAAGGCCATATCACTTTTACAAATTTAGGGCTCTAGAAAATTGTGGTCTTGGCAAAAAAACTGTCTGTACAATACGTCTGGTTACTGCTTAACTAGACTTCCTCCTAATGATAACAATAGTGCAAAAAGAAAAGTGCTAAATGTACATTTAATGAATAATAATCAGGGGAGAAAGCAAATGACCTCCATCTCCAAGGAAGGTCTGGGGAAGTCTAGAAGGTACTAGGATAAAATCACTAGGGGGAAAAATTAGGGCTATACCCACCCCCCAAGAAAAGAGTCACACTAAGCCTGCACACTTGCATAGCTCAGGGTATTGCATTAACTTATTAGAGATTCTCCCACCAAACTACATTGAAAAAATGCCAACAAATCAAGTATCTTCAATCTACTGTTTACCTCCTGGTATTCTAACCTGAACAGATCACTCTACTATATGCTGATATGAGACAAGTAATTTTAGCAGCCTGCTACTTATCTTATTCTGCCTTCTCCAGTGCTATCACCCAGAGAGGATGGCAAGAATAAAGGTGGGTGGGAGTCAACAATGACGAGTATTACAGAACACTTAACTGCTTATAAAATGATAAGCCTTTTGCTCGTCACAATCATCCTATCCTCAAGTAATAGATGTTAAACCCACATTTCTAAATATTAATCTGAGGTACATTACTCTGATTTTAAATAAATCAGATCAGATATCAATAATTCTTCAACTTTATTTTCCTAGAAAGGAGAACTAAGTTCCTACCTGCTCATTTAAATTTATTTCAGGAAACAGGCATTTTTCCCATTATCCTTTGTTATAGAAATTTGTCCTGCTAAATTTTAGAAATTGCAAAATAACACTAAAGTGAATCTCTTAAAGAGTAAAATATAATAGAAAAGCAAAATGAACTTAATATAGGTAGTTCTTTAAAAGATACAGATTTATGTTTAAATTTGAATGACACATTAAGACTTGACTATTTGCCTATTTCTTCTGTTTTTGCTAGCACCAGACATTAACATTATAATCTGTGGTGCTTTTCACATGATATTTTCAAAAGATATAATGAATACAAAGTACATTTTATGATGTCTCATAAAATGAGACAGTATGCAAAATAATAAAGTTTCTTTTTAATTTTTTTTAATGCATTTATTTATTTATTTTTGGTTGCACTGGGTCTTTGTTGCTGCGTGCAGGCTTTCTCTAGTTGTGGCGAGCAGGGGCCACTCTTCGTTGCGGTGCGCGGGCTTCTCATTGCGGTGGCTTCTGTTTTGCGGAGCATGGGCTCTAGGCGCGCAGGCTCAGTAGTTGTGACGCACGGGCTTAGTTGCTCCGCGGCATGTGGGATCTTCCTGGACCAGGGCTCGAACCCATGTCCCCTGCATTGGCAGGCAGATTCTCAACCACTGCGCCACCAGGGAAGCCCAATAAAGCTGTTTTTAAGTGTCAATTCAGAATCCTCAAATTATATCACTATACCTTTGTGGTAAGATAAGTATGTTTAGAAACTCAATTAACTTGGTGCTTACTGATATACAATTCATTAACCTACTGTTTCACTATTACAAGTAGTATACAAGTTAAATATACAAAGCAACTGAAAACAACAGTACTACTTTTGAGTCCATGGTTTCCATTTTAGAAATAAAGTTGGATTTTTTTAATTTAATGAAGCTCAGATAATTCAAATTCCCCCCGTGCCACTTATTACCCATATGAACTTGGGCAATTTACTTAAGATCTCTGAAGTGCAATTTCCTCATCTGAACAAAATAAACATGCCCAATCATACTGCAATCAAAGTGATTAGATAAAACAGTATACATAAAGCACCTATGGAACACAACATGTGTAAATAAAAGATGCTAAAAAAATGGAAGGTATACTTAAAAGAAAGATGTTTCATGAATCTAGGTTTAGGATCTACTAAAAATATGTTAAACTCCTTCAGAACAGAAATCAAAATTCTCATAAGGGCTCCTTTATAAATTACTAAAATATCACTGTCTCACCTGAAGAAATATCACAAATACCCAATGCAGTGTACAAAGTTTTCCAATTGTTACAAACCTGTTTTTTAAACAGTTGGTTTGTTTGAATCAGAAAGCCCACACATGACATTTTAGTTAATAAGTTTTTAGTTAATAATTTAGTTAATAATCTTGAGATTTAAGGGCTTCCTCTCCTCCTTTTTTTGTCACATATTTGTTGAAGAAATCTGGTCCTGTATAACCTCTAGCATTCCAGGCCCTGTTGATTATATCTATCCCAACAGTGCTGTTCTACCGGTTCCTCTAGCTCTCTTACTTCCTTTACAGGCATTAATTCCTAAAAGCTACATTGAATGCTTTAGTTTCATGTTTTTTGCCTTACCTACCAGCCTTCTAAAATAAACATTAATCAAATGAACAGCAAAATGGTAAAATGATACAAAATGCAAAGACAAAAGTAACCAAAGGGCCATAGATAATATATTCTTGCATGACTTAACCAGGCATAGTGGGGTAGCTATCCAAGGTACAGCATATTAAGAAGTTTCAACTGTTGTTTAACTTCTAACCTCAAAGGGCTCTTGCATCCTCTACTATCATCTATGACATTTTTATGTCCTCCTACACAATCTGCTAAGGACAATGGCAATACCTGCACACACCTGAACAATCTATGACTAATACCAAGACTTTACCCAGTATGTCTGTCACTAATTAGTTTCTATATTTTAGGACAACACAAAAGCTGTGTGAACTATGAAATATTCTTAAAGGACAGAAACATAATCACTCCTCTTTGAGCAGGAAAAGGAACAACTGATATACTGGAATAAATGATCAATTACGTGAAAACAGGTGAAATGCAGGACTTATCCTACTCTAGTATATTAAACCTAGTTCATCAACTCAAACATTTGATATTAAATGATGAGCAGGAATCAAGAGATCAAAGATATATCTATAACAGGCTGCGTATCTGAGAAAACATGGATTCATGATATAATTAACACAGAGGGGTAAACATTAATAAACCTTCATGAGCTTGGAAATCCAACCTGTTAGTATCAAGTAACACAGGTTTGCCAAGGAGAACTAGACAAATCTCCTCCCCATTCCCTGCTACCCAAGAAAACATTGTTAACTATCTGGCCAGTCTATCAGAATCTCCAAGTCAAAGAACTACTAAAACAGTGAAAGATTCTACAAATAGCAACTATATCCACAAAGTAACAAGGCATTCTTAAGTGAACAAATGGAAAAGACAATTCACCATGCACTGGTTTTTCTGCCAGTTGAACAACCAGCCAGTGAGTATCATCACCCATTCTGTCATTTTCAAATATAAAATACAAAGTAGATACCAGCAAAACGAAAATACCACCTTAGACTATTACAGTAGTTTACTGTTTTCAAAGCACTCTGACATATTTCAAAGCAAATAACAAGTGACTAAAAGAAACTAAACCAAGTGAAGGGTGGGAATTTTACATCTGAAATAACAGATTTTAGAAGACCAAATTTATAAGAAAAAGCACTGAGAAGTGAATTTATTATAATCTTTCAATAACTATACAGTCTAACATTAAAGAGCTTAATAACAACAGGTGTAACACAGGAAATAAACAAACAGTAAAGTATGGTCACTTAACAGCATTGTTTTCCAAGGAAAAAACTGAGGCTATTTCTCCAAGTGTGGCTTTAAAACAGAGGATTCTCAATCCTTTTTTCTGCCCCAAAACAGTTCAAGGATATGCACACACTCATTAGGAACAATGACTCATAAACTATTTAGAGATTTATTTTGATGAACAACCATTTGAAAAGCAAATTATCTTTGAGAGGGTCAAGCTTGTTGAGCATTCAAACCTTAAGGTGAAAATTATTTTAATGAGAACTTAATTTAGTTGAAATCAGCAACACACACACAAAAATTAGTTTTAAAGAGGGGGAGGGAGGGAGGAAGAGCTGGATGAAATGAAGTCTCTGATCAGCTAAGGCAATATGAGGGGAAAAAGGAGGAAGGCAAAAAGTAAACTCTGTCGTAATCCCTTAAAAATTAACGGATGAAATAGATGTAAATCATTAACCAGAATATCTGGGGCTATCAGTAAGGGTATCAATACCCTTCCTCAAAACATTCTGCAAATGACACCAAAGTGACAGAATGCTCAACCGTATGGACACAGGTTGTGAATCAATATGCGGGTAATTCTTATGCTGTTATTGATATTTTTCTTAGGCAATCTTCTCTGAAATTAGGAACATTCGCCTGAATGAGTATCTGGTGCAAATGTCTAGTCTATGACATGATAGTAAAGAAGGATTTGGCCAGTGGCTACTTAAGGCTGAAAAGGATGAAGGGCCAGAGAAACATTTGTGTCAGAGAACACAGAGAACTGGAAACAACTATTAGAACTTAAAGAAGTTTCAGAGATTCCAGTATTTTCAAAGCTAGAAGAAATCTTGAAGACCATCTACTCTGAAGTCAGTCAGTAAAGTTAACTCCAGAAATGCATGTTTCCTTTTTCTACCTTTCTATACGGTAAATTTTCACATAGTATCTCATATTAATTCTGATGAGATGGTGTGATCAGAACACTGTCTCTGAATTACATATGAGGAAACTGAGGCTTGCCCAAAGTCAAGCAATTTATAAGTGGTATTAACCTCTTGGGTTATTTGAGAAGGAAGAGGTAAAACATCTCCTCCACCAAGAAATTTCAAATTATTTCCCAGTCCAAAGTATTCTTTCTGCTTTCCCATAACACTTGCAAAAACACTTGCAAAATACTTTAAAAATACAAGAGAAACAGACATAAAGAGGTAAAGTGATTTGCCCAAGGGACACCAGGGTGGAGGGAGCCTGAGATTATGCACTTAACCACGAAGTCATGCCCCCAAAATGGTCACCAAGTATGATCTCTTCTGCTACAACACATTTCTGTAACACGAATTAGTTCCTATGAGGTTGGTAAGTAGGGGAATGTGTCAACATAACTCAGATTACATGTGACAATTTTTCCCACACATTATGTTTTCGGCCAGGTACGTTCAGTTTAACACAAAGTTCTCTACACGGGTGAATGTGGCGGTAAAATACAGGGATCAGTGGACTGCACACGATGCCCACTCGTACCACTTTGTTGCTGGTTCAATTTGGTCCCATCCTATGTCTTGGGCTTTCTGCACGGTGCTTCCTCCTTTTGGTGTACTTGGCCTTTGTCTCTGTTATCAGCAGTCTCAACCCTTCATTCCACCACTTTCTATCAAGCAACCATCACCCTATTTAAAAGGTAAAATCCTAGGACTTCCCTGGTGGTCCACTGGTTAGGACTCCACGATTCCACTGCAGAGGGCATAGGTTGGAACCCTGGTTGGGGAACTAAGATGCCACGTGGCACAGCTCAAAAAATTTTTTTAATTAATCAAAAGGTAAAATCCTAACTTAACTGTAATACTTCTTTACCTATTCAAAATTTGACATATCTTCTTAACTGTTTTATTATTAGGATCGTTATTGCTTCTATTAGTGCTCTGGATATAAAGCTGTATAGACTTTGAGTGATTTGTGCAACCATATTTTTACACATTACTGCAAAAACAACTGTATAAAAAATAATGTTTTAAAAACGGAATCAGGGCTTCCCTGGTGGCGCAGTGGTTGAGTCCGCCTGCCAATGCAGGGGACACGGGTTCGTGCCCTGGTCCGGGAGGATCCCACATGCCGCAGAGCGGCTGGGCCCGTGAGCCATGGCCGCTGAGCCTGTGCGTCCGGAGCCTGTGCTCCGCAATGGGAGAGGCCACAACAGTGAGAGGCCCGCGTACCGCAAAAAAAAAAAAAAAGTATCAATATTTACTACATACTCCGTTATGGCCCATTAGAGTTTTACTACAAAATAAAACTGCTACCGTCACAACTACTGGACACCTAACACAACAGAACAGTTATTCATTCCCTACCCATCTCAGTGCCTTCCATATAAACCAAATGCAGGCGCTCCTCAGAAGGTACGTAAGAGAACTACACAAACATGTACCACTAGGCATCAGAATTACATGAGTAGCTTTAAAAAAGACAGGTTTCCCTACACACACACACAGACCTATTGTATTTCCAGAGACCAAATTCTAGAATTTGCATTTGAAGTTCTTCAGTTGATTCTATTTATCCGACAGCCCAGCTGTATAACGATCAGGTATTCACATAAGAGAGCAGTAAGAACAAAAATTAAGCCCCCCAAATGATATGCTTTTACTTTCTGAAATGGTCAATAATCCAAGTGAAAGAAACAGCATTCCTAAATGAAGAGTATTAAAACTGTACGAATACCACTTTTTAATCCTGTAACTCAGAATTTATCAATTCAAATATGAAGCGTTGTTCATGAGATGTATGTGGTTACTGAGAGGCTGGAAAATGAGTGAAATAGTAACATAACTATCAACTATACCCTCTAACCAGTTGCCTGATATACAAATAAGTCCCTCATTGTGGGAAATGGAAGGAAAAACATGGTATTTGTAATATATGACAGGTAGGAAGTTGTCATGTCTTGGCTCAGAGCTCTGACAACCTTTGGACTTTTTTATTTTGGAGTTCTTCTATCTACTGAGGCAAATTATTCTCGTTAAGGCTAACCAATACTACCATACTAACCATTACTAACCATACTGCTTAATTTGCCTCAACATAAGGTACACTGTTTCTCCATTAATATTTCTTATTTAAATGCTCGTATGAATCCACCACAGTTGGTAGAATCTTACAGCTACTACAGTACATAAGGTAGTACAACTGTCAACATTCTAGATGGCAATTAGAGCAAAGTATGCTTATATACAATGTTCCAGGAAACTACATAACATGTTATGTACTTAAGTAATTGTAGTTGAATATTTGTGATCCAGAATACTTACAAAAAGGCAAAAAGTTTTAGTTTGGGGGCAAAAAAATTGCTCATTTTATATATAAACAAACCTTATTTGGACCACCAAACATGACTGATCTGGATCTCAAATTATATTTTTATCTGGCCTTTACCTAGCTGTCCCCAAAATATATATGATATCTGAATTTTATTCTCCAAACCACATCAAAGGTTTATATTTCATAACTGTACATTTCAAATAAAATATAGTATAAAGAATCAATGAGTGAGACTTCCCTGGTGGTGCAGTGGGTAAGAATCCGCCTGCCAATGCAGGGGACATGGGTTCTATCCCTGGTCCGGGAAGATCCCACATGCCACGGAGCAACTAAGCCCTTGTGCCACAACTACTGAGGCTGCATTCTAGAGCCTGCGAGCCACAATTACTGAGCCCGTGTGCCACAACTACTGAAGCCCGTACGCATAGAGCCTGTGCTCCGCAACTAGAGAAGTCCCGACAAGGAGAAGCCTGCGCACCACAACGAAGACCCAACACAGCCAAAACTAAAAACTAAAAACTTTTTTTTTAATTAAAATCTTTAAAAAAAAAAAATCAATGAGTTTTCATTTGTCTAAGCCTCAAATGTTCTGACTCACTTTGGAAGTGCTGCTATTTGAAATTTAAATGATGTAAATTGAGATACAGGGTAATCAAGAGATGTCCCCAAGGCAGGATCACACTGCTAAGCTCAATGAAACTCCCATTTCATTAAAAACAGACAAAATCACTGCTTCAGGTAAACCAGAAAAATATCCAAGGAGGTATTGGGTATTATTGACACAAAGGATGTGGTTTAAACCTATAGCAGCTAAATTTTAATCTTCCATTTGTCAGAACTACTTGCCAAAGGCAAATGACAGAAGGTTAATAATGCACTGAAATTTCCTGCAACTGGCAGCAGGTAACAGTAATGGAGAAAAGTGACGGATGTGAGAGCCTGAGACATCACCCCAGTACCCTGTAACCCACATTAAGTAACGTACTGCGAGACATGCCAAAAATAGTGTGCCCTATTTCAGCTGCATTAGGTGAATTCTGCATTATGCAAATATAAATATTAAACCAAAACTCCTAAAAATGTGACAGGTTCCCTTATCTTGAATTAAAATTTTATGTTAAAGATAACATTTTAATAGTGCAACATTTTCATAACCCTACATAAGCCATTTAAAAACAGATTTACTTCAAATAGACACAGTGCTTTGCATAGCCAAAATGACAAATCTTACATGAAGATGCTACGGGAATGATAAATGAGGCATTAAATGAGGGCAGGAAAAGATAGGGAAGGAGACTCTACACACTCTAGTTTTATAAGAGGAAGGTAGGTATGTTTTAAATATTTTTTAAAAAAATAAAAATTTAAAAAATCTTGAAGGGAAGAACAATAACTCATATTTATCTTATCTTGTCCATGCTTGTTGCTCAAGAAGCAATTTTTAAAAGAGAACTGCAGTAGGACTCCCCCCCAAAATCCCATAACCCCAGTCTAACGATGAGGAAAAAGTCAGACAAACTCAAAGTGAGGACACTCTACAAAATAACCTACCAGTACTAATCAAAACTGTCACGGGGCTTCCCTGGTGGCACAGTGGTTGAGAGTCTGCCTGCCGATGCAGGGGATGAGGGTTCGTGCCCCGGTCCGGGAAGAGCCCACATGCCGCGGAGCGGCTGGGTCCGTGAGCCATGGCCGCTGGGCCTGCGCGTCCGGAGCCTGTGCTCCGCAACGGGAGAGGCCACAACAGTGAGAGGTCTGCGTACCGCAAAAAAACAAAAAAAAACTGTCAAGGTCATCAAAACTGCGGAAAGTCTGAGAACTGTCGAAACCAAGAAGAGCCCAAGAAGAAATGATGACTAAAGGTATCTGGTATCCTGGAACAGAAAAAGAACATTAGGTAGAAACCAAGATTCAAATAAAATATGAACCTTAGATAATAATTATGTGTCAGTATTGGTTTGTTATATGTGACAAATGTGCTATACTAATGTAAGATGTTAACAAAAGGAGAAATTGGAATGGGATAAACGGGAACTCTATACTATCTGCAACTTTTTGGTAAATCTAAAATTACTCCAAAAGAATATTTTTCTAGAGAACTCTATTATAAGGGATAGAAAATGCAACTGAAACTGGATTAAACATAAAAGAAATTTGTTGGATCATATGACTGAAAATACCTAAAGGTTGCTCTCACTTTAGGTACAGAGACATTCAGAGGTTGTTCAAATGGTGTCAGGAAGGTGTCTCTCCAGATGTTGGCTACAGTCTTACGTTTCATGTACAGACAGTTCTGCTACAATACTTGCTTTGAAAAGGCAAATTTGTTCCAAAGTTATTGTTATATTAGGGAACAATTTACACACAGCATGAATTTTGCATTTGCTTATACATGATTTCATCTGCCAGAAGCACTAGGTTAGGAGCCAGCAAACTTCTTCTGTAAAGGGCCAGATAATAAATATCTTAGGTTTTGTGAACCATATGGTCTCTGTCACTCAACTCCACCTTTGTAGAAGAAAAGCAGCCGTAGACAAGAGTAAATGAATGGGCACGGATGTTTTCCAATACAATTTATTTACTGAAGCAACCAGGCACTAAGCGAATGCAGAAAGCTGCACCCAGCTGAACAGAGACCTCGCACAACTCCCTGAGACAAGGAGCCGCGCCCAGCCACGTGTGCTGCTACCACTTCCATCTGATTTCTGACCAGCCTCCTCAGCCCTAACCACAGGGGGCCACACTCCCACACCACCACCACCTCCTCCTCTGGTAGCACCACAGTGTCCATTTAATTGGGCCATCTTAAGATTTCCTACCCACTTCTGAACAGATCACTTTGTCGCAAAGACACTCTGCTGACTGGCCTGGGCTTGAGTCTCGGACTTTATCATTGCAACAGGAAGGTGGAGTCCTGCTTGGTCCCTAAGGAACCAAGACTGGGGCAAGAAAGGACTCCCAAACCAAAATCAAGGGCTATTGCAAAAATAAGAGTGAGAAAGTCAGCGCGTGAGCAAGTGAGAGAAAGAGACAGAGAAAGAGAGAGAGGGAGAGGGGGAGAGAGAGGAGGGAGGGTGGAAGGTGGGGAGGGGGGAGAGAGAGGGAGGGAGAGAAGGAGGAAGGGAGGAAGGGAGGGAGAGAGGGAGGTTGTGGGGGAGAGAGAGATAAAGGGCAGGCAGGTGGGAGGGAGAGAGGGAGGGAGGGAGGTAGAGAGAGGGAGAAAGAGAGAAAGGGAGGGAGGGAGGGAGAGAGGGAGGGAGGGAGGGAGGGAGAGAGAGAGGGAGGGAGGGAGGAGAAAACAAGTATCTAGTACAACCTCTATGTACAAGAGCTAGAGTGGCAGAGTTTGACATGTGATTAATTTATGCAAACTAAACAATACCTATTCAGCACTGGGTTTGATTCCAAGTAATTTAAAGACATGCATTTTTAATACAACAGAGCTTCTTAAAAAATCTGACAATATATTTCACTTGGTGCGGAATTAAAAGAAAAATAGCAAACCTGTTTCATTGCTGGGAAAAAACTATAATGAATTTAGTGACAACAATATGTTTTTATTCTGCTCTTTATAGCAAATTTAAAGGGTTTTCAAGGATACTTTTTTTTTTTTTTTTCTTGCGGTACGCGGGCCTCTCACTGTTGTGGCCTCTCCCGTTGCGGAGCACAGGCTCCGGATGCGCAGGCTCAGCGGCCATGGCTCACGGGCCCAGCCGCTCCACGGCACGTGGGATCTTCCCGGACCGGGGCATGAACGCGTGTCCCCTGCATCGGCAGGCGGACTCTCAACCACTGCGCCACCAGGGAAGCCCTATATACTGATTTTTAAAATCAATATGAAAGGCTTTTTAAAAATTAGTCATCCTTGGGTTTCCCTGGTGGCAAAGTGGTTAAGAATCCCCCTGCCAATGCAATGCAGGGGACACAGGTTCGAGCCCTGGTCCGGGAAGATCCCACATGCTGTGGAGCAACTAAGCCAATGAGCCACACCTACTGAGCCTGCACTCTAGAGCCCGTGAGCCACAACTACTGAGCCCGCGTGCGCGCCTAGAGCCCGTGCTCTGCAACGAGAAGCCACCGCAATGAGGAGCCCGCGCACCACAACAAAGAGTAGCCGCCCCTCACCTGGCAACTAGAGAAAGCCCGCGCACAGTAACGAAGACCCAACGAAGCCATAAATAAATAAATAAAATTAGTCATCCTTCTGTATCCTTGAGGGATCGGTTCCAGGACCCCCCAGGGATGCCAAATTCCAAGGATGCTCAAGTCCCTTATATAAAATGGAGTATTTGCATATAACATATACAACCCATTTACTTTAAAACATCTGTAGATTACTTATACCTAATACAAGTGCTATGTAATAGTTGTAAATACAATGTAAATGCTATGTAAATAGTTGCAACAAATCCAAGTTTTGCTTTTTGGAACTTTCTGTAACTTTTTTTCTTGAATATTTTTGATCTGCAGTTGGTTGAATCCACCAATGCCAAGCCCGCAGATACAAAGGGATGACTACTTCCCTTTATCAGCTCCACTCAAATCATATCTGAAAATTACTTCCCTGAACTCACCAATTTTTTCACATCGCCACGACTATGTTTGTTCTGCTTGGCCCCTTTCCTTTCAATAGGCTTTCACTCATTCACTTGGTAAACAATGACTCATCCCTCAAGCAACACTTTCCTCTTGAAGTCCTTCTTGCCACTGATTATCACTGTTTTATTCTGGTTAATGATAATATTTCCGGTGTTGGCTCAGTAATCATGATGCTGGCTTTTGGATACAGACACACACACACACACACACAGATAATCATTTTGGAGCCAACAGCCATCTATTCCTTTTATCCTTTAACAAATATTTTTTCAAAATCTACATAAGTGATGAAATCAGACTTTTGATTTGATTTATTCATATGGTGATTTACAAAAGGAACTATCTTCGCATTCCTGGGGTTAGTAAATAATCATATCTGACCATGGTGTATTACTCCTTAATGAGCTTTGATTCTGCTAATATTTATAGGATTTTTACACTGATATTCATTTGTGAGATTGATCAAGTTTCCAATGTACAATCTTTGCCAAGTTTCGCTAGCATCTGTTAAAATTTTTGAAACTGTTCCTTCTTTTTCTTTTCTCTCCACCAGTTTAAAGGGCACTGGTATTATCTAGTTCATAAAGCTATGGTAGATTTCCCCTCCAGTGTCACCCAAGTCTGGTAGATTAGGATGTGAAAAAGGAAGGTTTCTCTTTAACAAGTTTTTCTCTTTCTTCTATGGTAATTGCTCTGCTTCCATTTTCTCTATCTTCTAGGGTAAGCTTGGTTGTTATAACAACTTTCATAGAAAAATCATCCAATTCATTCAGTTTCTCATATTTGTTTCATCAGAGTTGAGCAAATCCAATGATTCTTTAAATTCCTACTGTATCTATGTTCATTTCCAAATGAAACTTAACAGATTAGTTATTTCATTGTTTTCTAAAACAAAACAGTTCTTCAATTTCTCTAAATAGATCTATCACCTTACTGAAAATGTTATGTAACTTTTCAGTGCCTCGGTTTATCAATAAAAGTTCCTGTTTCATAAGGTTATTGTGAGAAGTAAATGAGCTCATATATGCAAATTGCCTAGAACACACCCTAGCACTCAATGCATTCTGTTATGTATTCATTTCTGCTTTCATCTTTGAATTCATTTTCAACTGCTGCTGGAACAAATCACCCCAAACTTAGTGGCTTAACACAACATAAATGTACTATCTTAAAGTTCAGGAGATCAGAAGTCCAAAATCAGTCTCGCTGGGCTGAAGTCCAAGTGTCAGCAGGACTGGTCCCCTGGGGAGAGAGGAGAATCTGTTCCTCGCCTTTTACAGCTTCTAGACGCCACTTGTACTCCTTGGCTCACGGCCCTTCCACACATCACTCCAACCTTTTGCTCCCGTCATCACCTCTGCTACTCACAATGATTCTCCTGCTTCTCACTTTTAAGACCCCTTGGGCTACCCAGATATCCAAGATAATCTCCCCATGCGAAAGTTCTTAATTTAATCACATCTCAAAGTCCCTTTTGCCGATGTGTGGTAATCTGGTATGAGTCCCAAAGACTTGTCCATGTCCCAATGCCTAGAAAAAGGATTTTTGCAGATATGATTAAGGATCTTGAGATAATTAAATAACCCTGGATTATCTAGGTGGTCCCTAAATGCCATCACAAGTATCCTTATAAGAAAGAGGCAATGGGAGATTAGACACACAGAAGAGGGAAAAGTGATGTGAAGACAGCGGCAGAGACTGGAGTGAAGCACACAAGCACAGTAATCCTAGCAGCCACCAGAAGCAAGAAAAAGTGAGGAACCAATTCTCCCCTGCAGCCTCTGGAGGAAGCATGGCTCTGCCAACACCTTGATTTCAGCCTTCTGGCCTCCGAAACTGAGAGAACAGCTTTACATTGTTTTAGCTACCAGGTTGGTGGTAATTTGTTGGAGCAGCCATGCTAAACTAATACACCGTGTAAAGCAACACATTCACAGTTCTGGAGTTTGGACAGGGACATATGTAAGAGGCCATTATTCATGCCCACCAGTCTTTATTCATTTCTTCCTTTGCTCTCTTTGGATTTCTTTTATGATGTTTTCTCTCTCCTTGAGTTAGATGGATAATTCATTAATTCTTTCTTGCTTATTATATGCATATTTAAGACAAATAATCTTCCTACACAAGCATACCTTAGATATATTAGGGGTCTGTTCCAGACCACTGCAACAAAGCAAATATCTTATTAAGTCACATGAATTTTTTGGTTTCCTGGTACATATAAAAGTTATGTTTACACTACACTGCAGTCTATTAAATGTGCAATAGCATTATGTTTAAAAAAGCAATGCACATACCTTAATTTTAAAATATCTTATTGCTAAATAATGCTAACCATCATCTGACAACACAGGGTTGCCACAAATCTTCAATTTGTAAAAATGCAGTATCTGCAAAGCACAATAAAGTGAAGTGCAATAAAATGAGAATATGGTTTTAGCTAGATCCCATAGGTTCTAATATATTTTGTCTAATATATTTTGTCATTTTCTACATTTTAAAATTTCCTCTTTGATCCAAAAATTATTTACAGAGTTTTAATTTCCATGTGACGGTAGCATGTAGACTATTAGGAAGTAGCAGAGGGATCAACACCTGTGGTGAGGAGAAGCAACAGTCAGCAAAGAGAGGAGCTGGCCTGCACTGCAGACCTAATGACAGTCAACGCCAATCCCACTGGGAGCACTGACATGGCCCCCAAAACTGAGGAGGGGCAAGAGGGCCCTTTATATCCTATATCAACCAGTCTTTGGGCCACACTGGGAAGGGGTGCTAAATTCACAAACACACACCAGCTAGGTTCCAAATTCAGATTATGCTCTTTGAGAACTTGATGGCTGAATTTTCAAAATTCTTTTCACCTCTTAGTTGGGGCATTAGTTCAAATAGAAATAGCTTTATTTTGAAAGCTGTACTTTTATCCTACCAGAAAATGCAAATTTCAGTTATGTGTACATAAGGAATACATATACAAAAATTGTTTTCTCGTACTTTTTCCACAATGTTTCGGTAGTTATAATTATCAAATATAAAAATGGTTAAAGATTTACAAACAAAGCATATCTTTTCCTTCTGCTCCTATTGTTTTATTGAGTTCAGGCTGAGGAACCTTTCCTGTAACTTTTCTATTATTCCTCTCCTCCAAGTGATACCCAAGAAAGCTTAAACCTGTTTTTCAGCTAAATGTTTCTAAGGCCTGTTACGCAAACTATGCTTTACTTAGGAAGCACAAGAGAGCAGAGAATTACAATCTCACACAAGTTCTTAGGCAGTCTCTCAGACTAGCTGGCCAAAATCTCTATTCTTCTGGCCCAGAAATATAATTTCTACAGTAATTTTCAAACTTTTCTAATATTTTGATAATTTCAAAAACATTAACATTATTTGTAAAGATAATTACTAAGACTTGCCTCAAACCTTCTCAGGTCAGACCACAACTTTATTTTTCTGCCATACAATTAATAATATTCTTTCCCCCAGACTGAAAATGGAAGATAGAGACGTGCTCCTACTTGCAAATAAAAAGTATCTAAAACCCAGAGATTAGTACTATTCACATTAACTACCCATCCACACATACACAGTGCTCATTCTCAATCCCACACAATTTAGTCCGCCTCAAACAGAGGGATCCATAACCACTTTGTCATGAAAAAAACAAATCCTGGCAATCCCACTTCCAAACACATCTCTTTTTTCTAAAGCTCACAGACAAACAATGAGAAGGAATCATACTCGGGGTAAATGGGGGTTTTAATATGACAGCACTTGCATAAATTGCTTAAGAAAGCTGGATCAGGCAGAGCAGGTCATTTAACAACGAATATGCTTTTCCTTTAACTGGAACATTCTCTAGAATGAATTAACTTTTTTAAAACCAGAGTATCATTAACTGAAATACTGTGGCTTAAGTCCCTATAATATGTTCATTCACCATTTGGAGCGTCCAGGAAAGCACAGAATAGACAAAACAAGGAAAAAAGATTTTAAAACTGGAGGTGAATTTTAAGGCAAAAGAAAGGATTTGTATATGGCAAAGGACTTGGAGTAAAAGAGACTGTGACTAACAACAAAGACATGTGAATAAGCTTTGGGAGCAAGAGGGAAAGGAAGAAATTATTTTAGCCCTAGTGCAACAATACAACGGAAAACCAAAGGTCACCTTTCACTTCTGGACAAAAAGAAAAATGCCACTTTTATCAGGGGGTTATTAACTCAAAAATGTAGACAGTTTGCTGAACAGGGAAGCCCAAATGTTACTCTTACTACTTATCTTATGCCCAATAAAGGCTTTAAATTGAGTGTTACAGCAGAATGCTGGAGGGTCATTTTCAAAAGCAGGTATGTGGCAAAAGCTGCAGTAAAGTTACTCTCCAGTCCAAATGAGCCTACTGCATACTGCGAACATTCAATTAAAATGGAATTGTGAATTACGGCCAAAACATAGCCCTGCCAACATCTTTCATACACACTCCTTTTTAATGCAAACAGCACAAATGTCATCAACTTCTCCAACAGCTGCATGTTTTTTTAATAATCAATATAAACAGAAGTCACTTCAGCAACCTAGATTAAAAAAACAAGCTGTCCCAACACAGAAAAGGTGAGAGGAGAACACACACTTAAATGTCTGCCTTGCCAGAGTCAGGGTTTCCCAACATGAAGGAACGTCAACTCCTCAGTAAACATATGTCCTCTGACTGGGATCCAGCCTGGCTTCACTCAACGGAGGGTGACCCACCTGCATCACGATCACCTGCAAGGCCATCGTAAAGGCAGATTTCCAGGATCAACCCTGCAACGATTCCGTTAGCACGACTCAAAACTCTTCATTGTTAACAACCTCTAGGCAATCCCTTTACAGGTTAAAGCCTGGTCATTGTTTTCGTGCAGAATCCATAATGGTAATAATACCTTTGCTCCAAGTTATATCTATTCATTTCTACAAACTATTTAACAAATAGAATTGAACCAAATGGTACAACAGTTGTCAAACTTAACGATACATTAGAATTATCTAAGGAGCTTTTTTAATACTTTCCAAAGCCTGAGAACCACCAACTAAATCATATTCTCTAAGGATAAGGTGAGGGCATCAGTATTTAATAGAAGTCTCCTAGGTAATTCTGATGTGAGGCCATGTTTAAAAATCACTGACTCAGATAATGCTATACATTCTGATTAGGGGAAAAAAGGTGTACAGAAATTAAAAATGAAAAAATAACTTCTAGAAACTGAGAACACTGACGTTTCAGATACATCCATGAGCAAGAGTGTAGTGCAATGGTGAGTTCCCGTATACAAATAATGTAAGTGACGTCCATATTAAATTTCTTAATAGCCTAGTAATAAAACCTTTTAAAACAGGTAAAATTAATTTTCGTAATATGTTTTATTTACTCTAATATATCTAAGCCATTATCAGTTCAACATGTATTCAATATTTAAAAATTAATGATCTATTTTACATTCTTTCGTCATACTAAGCCCTTGAAATTCCATATGAATTTTCCACTTACAGTACACATGTCAATTCAGAACAGCCACATCCCAAGAGCTCAATAACCACAAATGACTAGTGGCTATATTTTGAACAGAACAGACCCAGTATATTATTGAATTTTAGCTACTCTGTACCTCTAGCTTGCTTAGCATGTTTGAATGCTTGAAAATTTCTCATTAGCCAACTACCTAAGCTTAGCTATTAATCTGTGGAATCAGCGGAATAGCAGATTGTTTATTTTTTGTTTGTTTGTTTTTTACATTTTCCTTTTACCCAGGCTGCCAGACAATCCATGATTGAGTGCTAAAGCACAGGAAGGACATAACAATTAGTCAAATATTCACACTATAGGGAAAGAAAAGGTGGAAGGCTGAGTAACACCAGGAATGCTAATAGGAAAAGCAGAATTGATGATATTTTTAAATGTAATCTTTGCATAATTCAGGAAACAAAATGAAAAAGATATCTGCTTACTTTTATGAACTCAGACTTTTTGCTGACATTTTTTAAAATCTGAAATAAAGATTTAAATATCTTTATTTTGAAACATTCATTTCAAAAACAGTGAAAGGAGTAAAAGCAGACAAAATGAAAAGTAAATTCAACTTTCCAAAAACAAGTTTCTATATGCCAGGATTCCACAAAGAACCAAAGAAAATTAAAGAACTAAGTAAACAAGGTCTACCATACCCACCAGAGCTGAAGTTTCAGGCAAAGAAAGAAATCAGCTGGACACCTGCCCACACATATGCCACTTGAACCAAATCACACTGTGGTACTGTCTTGAAGTAAGTATAAAAAAAGCCAATACCAGAAATTTCTGTGCAGAAATAAAAAGACGCCAAGTCCATTTACTGGCCTTCATTTGGAATACTGGTGATGAGCTCACAGGCTCCATGGTGATGGTGAAGTAATAAAATGCCAACCAAGAAAACAGATGAACCAATTGCACTATTATCACTAACTGAAATTTTACATCCACAAGAAAAGTGGCAAACAGATGGCAGTGCCACCGTACTGGGGACTACAGCATCCACACCCTGCCATCACTGCAGAACTCTCAGAATTATATTAGAAGATGTGGCAAGAGATTCAAACTTTTAGAAGGCTCTAGTCCCTGCATTCAGATTACAAAAGCTCTACAACGGAATGGTTATGTATTAAAAACTTAGTAATTCAAACCAAAGAGAGTAAAAGAGAGGAACCCACATTTATTGAGGTTTAAATACCAGCCAAGAGAGTTATACCAGTGAAAATGGTGAAAAAAGAACCTCTGAAAATTCTCTCCTGGTTTTTTTTTTTTTTTTTTTTTTGGCGGTACGCGGGCCTCTCACTGTTGTGGCCTCTCCCGTTGCGGAGCACAGGCTCTGGACGCGCAGGCTCAGCGGCCATGGCCCACAGGCCCAGTCGCTCCGCGGCATGTGGGATCTTCCCAGACCGGGGCACGAACCCGTGTCCCCTGCATCGGCAGGCGGACTCTCAACCACTGCGCCACCAGGCGAGTCCCTCTCCTCAGTTTTTAAAAAATTCTGAAAATTAACCAAAAGCTTGCAGCAATCCAGGGAGCATTTTTTTTTTCCAATAAAAATGACTGAATCTCAGTAGAAAGAGTGAGTTTTGTGTTGCTTTACCTTGACCTAATCCCACCCCTGCCTCGCATTTCCACGGTACCCTTGAAAACCCACGACCTACAACCCATGAAAACCAGCAACCTGGCAGACACCCGAGGTTTGGAGCTGCTTGAAAGCTTCGTTCCCAAGGAATTCTCAATATAGGGACCTACCTGGTTCCTCCCTAGAATACCCCACTTGTACAGATATCTTTATTTGATATGACTCAGGGACCAAGCTGAGGGTTGGAAGTCTGTAGAGGTTGCAAGGGCAACAAAAAGTAAGATATGGAGAGGCTCAGCAAGGTTTGGGAACACAGGAAAAGAATCACATAACTGAATCCCTTAAAATGAGTCAATTTTTAAAATTGTTACTTAAGGATTTTAATTATCACCTTAACTGGGGCAAAGTCTGCATAATTATATATATATATAACATGGCCAGACAGCAAGCAACAAACTTATGTCTAAGCTGCTAAATGAAAACACGCAGTTAGCTGCTACTGAAGAACTGGAACGTCAGGTGGCACTCTTGTAAAAGAAATAATTATGGTAACAATGGTAACACAGGCTAAGAACATGAACCTCAAGTTTAACATTACACTACTTGGCCAATCCAGATTCTTTTATAAAACATACTTCAAAAGAAACTACTTAATTTTTTTACAAATACACAATCCATATCTTTGAGGAAATGCTTCAGATGCTACTGAAAAAAGTCATTCTTTTTGGACCCGGACAAAGGTCAAGGAGCTTTCATCTTCACTGTCCCTAATCTCTCTCATTTAAATTAACAGTGAGGATGCAAGTAAAACATATAATGAATGATGCAACTGTACTCCATAACATATTTACTAGTTTGTTCGATTTACTTTTTTTTTTAATCTGGTTACAAAACATCTTAAAGTAAAGCATTTTTGTTGGGATACGGCAGGAAAGCAAACAACTGTTCAGGTATTTTTGTCTTCTCCAGGCTAAATTTGTGACATCACGTTAAACTAGAATATGCTTTTTAAATGAAATTTCTCACAAGTAACATTTCACAACTTAGAGAAATGACAGTAAAACTTTTTTTAAAATAAGGCTGAAATATCTTTGGACTAAATGATTTCACATCAAATCAATTCAATGATTGGCTAACATTTAAAATGTAAAAATCTAACAATTAAGAGCCTAAAATTTCATATAGTATTCAATATATAAAATAACTTTTCAAAGTTATATAGCACATACTTTATGGTTCTTGTACAAATATCTACTCTGTTTTGTTGATGTTGTTTTATGTTAAGAAATCCTGCCCTATTTTTTTTTAACATCTTTATTGAAGTATAACTGCTTTACAATGGTGTGTTAGTTTCCGCTTTATAACAAAGTGAATCAGTTATACATATACATATATCCCCATATCTCTTCCCTCTTGTGTCCCCCTCCCTCCCACCCTCCCTATCCCACCCCTCTAGGTGGTCACAAAGCACCGAGTTGATCTCCCTGTGCCATGCGGCTGCTTCCCACTAGCTATCTATTTTACGCTTGGTAGTGTATATATGTCCATGCCACTCTCTCACTTTGTCCCAGTTTACCCTTCCCCCTCCCCATATCCTCAAGTCCATTCTCTAGTAGGTCTGTGTCTTTATTCCCATCTTACCCCTAGGTTCTTCATGACCTTTTTTTTTTTTTTCTTAGATTCCATATATATGTATTAGCATACGGTATTTGTTTTTCTCTTTCTGACTTACTTCACTCTGTATGACAGACTCTAGGTCCATCCACCTCACTACAAATAACTCAATTTCGTTTCTTTTTATGGCTGAGTAATACTGCCCTATTTTTGACAGCTATTAAACATGTGGCAAACAATTATGTTTTCTGATTACAGATGAACGCTCAGTAGAGTAGCATTTTCTAATTAAGTTAAATACACTAACAAGCAAGTATTTCAAACTAAATGAAAACCACCTGGAGTGTCTTCACACTGTCAAATGTAAGCATGATACACCACCAGAAAATCAAATAACTTTCAATTTTAAAACCCAGGGAAATCCTGGTTCTGGTAATGGTATAATAGCTTATATTTTTCCACCACGTTGTCTATCTCCAACAGGTTAAGGACTATCAACTGTGAACAAAATATAAGACAAGTACTTGAAAAGACAGAAGAAGAACATCTAATGAATGGATATAAACTCTGAAGGGCCATCCCATTTCAGAACCCCCTACAGAGTCAGCTACGGCCTTTCTAAAAATGCATCACAGCCCACCTTCTCCCTCTACCCATTTCTTCCTTCCCTTCTCTTCCCCCTTTTTCCTCAGCTGTCAATACCAATAATATACTAATAAACTTCCTTCACATCTCTCTCTGCCCCACAGAGTTTGCTTCCCAAAGGAACCCAACCTACAACAGCAACCAAACACCAGCAAAACTATCAGGGATTCAACCACTTAAACAACCACACTCATGGGTAAGGTCCACATATCTAAGCTCTTCCCGAGAGCACATCCCAGTTCCCACAGTGTGGGAGTAACCAAAATTCCAGCAGAAAGCCACAGTCTTATTTGCTGGAGGTGTCAAACGACAGAGTTTGGGGTCACTAAAGTGAGTGTAAATTTGAATGCAGAAGTTCCAGAAAGGAGAGGGCTGCATAGGAAACCCATACTCTAAAAATAAGCTCACTTCAAATTCGTGGCTGACCCATTAACTCACATGTGCAAGAAAGACTCCATGGAGCCCACTGGAGAGCAACAGCTGGAAGGTTGAAAGAGGCTGAGACAGCATCTCAGCTGCTGCCACCCCAGAGGAAACAGAACTTCAGCCAAGCCTAGAAACTGCTAGGTAAAAACCTCAGGCTTTACACTGAGGCTCTTTCCTGAAGAGTAAAGGCTATGCCCCAGGATTAAAGGGGTCCTCTTGAACTAGGGCAAAACGAGCCCACCCTGGCACACTACAAAACTAAGGTACCAAAGGTTCAATGTGATCACCCAGGAATTTTACTGCCTACTAAAACCAAACTGATACTCAGAGAAAGAAAACAGAAAAGACAGACTCTCTACAACAATCATCCATAATGATTAGGATGCAACAAAAAATTACTAGGCCGTTGTGAAGAGAAAAATCTGTCAACAGAAACAAACCACAGAATGACCGAGATATTGGAATTAGCAGGTAGTTTAAATATAAATAGAGTAAACATTCTAATTAAAATACAGAGGTTGTCAGGCTGGATAAAAAAGCAAGGCCCAATTATATACTAGTGACAAGCAATACACCTTAAAAATAAAGACATAATTGGAAAGAATATAAAAAAGAATGTATATATGTGTATAACTGAGTCACTTTGCTATACAGAAGAAATTAACACAACATTGTAAATCAACTATTCTTCAATAAAAAATAAAGACAAAGATAGGTTGAGAATAAAAACAGAAAAAGATAAACCATCAACATAATAAGCCCAAGAGAAGCTGGCTTGACTATATTAATATAATCACTTTTCAAGAAAAAATGTATTAGCAGAGGTAAAATGGGACTTTTGCAAATAATATAAGAAAAGTCAACTCATCAGGAAAACTTAATCATAAATGTGTATGCTCCAAATAACAAAACTTCAAAATACATGCAGTAAACACCAATATGGGCATACCTCATTTTACTGCACTTCCCTGTATTGTGCTTTGCAGATACTGTGTTTTTAACAAATTGAAGGTTTGTGGCAACCCTGCATGGAGCAAGTGGATATATCGGAGCCATTTTTTCAACAGCATTATTTTTTAATGAAGGTTTGTACATTGTTTGTTTAGACATAATGCTATTAGACACTTACAGACTACAGTTTAGTGTCAACATAAATTTTATATGCACTGGAAAACCAAAAACTTCATGTGACTCACTTTATGTAATATTTGCTTTATTATGGTGGTCTAGCGAACCCACAAAACCTGAGGTACGCCTGCAGAAATAAAGGGAAAAACAGATATCCATACCATAATTAGAAAATTTAACACCTCTCTTCCTCTCTAGAAAATCCTAGACAAAAAAATAATAAGGATATAGAAAAATTGGATAATATACTATTAAATCAACTTGCTTTAATTGACATTAATAGAACACTATACTCAAACACAGAATACATATTCTTTCAAATGCACGTGGAACATAACACTGAGATGGAGCACATGCTGTGCTATAAACCAGCGCTCAAATTTCAAAAGATTTAGTTTACAGAGTAAAATTTCTGATAACATAATTAAATTAGAAATCAGTAATAAGATATCTGGAAAAGATTCAAATATTGATATTTGGAAATTAAGCAACATATATACACAGCCAATGGGTCAAAGAAGATATTAAAAGGAAATTAAAAATATTTCATAATTTAACAATACAGAAAATATACTACATCAAAACTTGTAAAATCCAGTTAAAGCAGTGGTTAGAGGGAAATTTATAGCATTAAATGCTTAAATTAGAAAAGATGACTTGAAACCAATCATCTAAATTGCCATTCATAACCTAGGAAGAAATAGGTAGAAAGAAATAATGCAGATAAGCAAAAATAAATGAGATAGAAAATGGAAAATCAGTAACTTAAAAAACCAAAAGATTAATAAATGTGAAAAGCATCTTGCTGAACTGATGTTATAATTCAATAAAAAGTTTTAAAAACAAAAAAAATTACAAACTACACAGTACTGAATAAATGAATTTTTTTTCCTAATTCACTTGCAGGTGCCCAGTAAAAATGTTAAGTGTGCTGGGTCTAAAAGCGGGCTTTCCAAGGTTATCTACCGCCATCATAGGATCCAGAAGAGGCATTTCCAAGACATCAGGCCCTCGACAAAGAAGATATACAAGTGGCCAATGAGCACATAAAAAGGTACTCAATGCTCATTAGTCATGAAAGAAATAAAAATTAAAACCACAACGAGATACAACTGTACACCCACTAGATGGTTAAAACTGAAGAACTGACAAGACAAAAAGATGTAGGGCAGCATTTCTCAACATACAGACACACCTCAGAGATATTGCGGGTTCAGTTCCAGACCACTGCAGTAGAGCGAATTTCACAATAAAGCAAGTCACACAAACGTTTTTTGTTTCCTGGTGCATATAAAAGTTATGTTTATGCTAAACTGCAGTCTACTGAGAGCACAATAGCATTATGTCTTTAAAAATGTAATTAACTAATATTTGATCAATTTAATATCAATTTTGTTGCTAAAAAATGCTAACCATCATTTGAGCCTTCAGCAAGTCATAATCTTTTTGCAACAGCAACATCAAAGATCATTGATCACAGATCACCATAACAAAAAAGTCTGAAATATTGTGAGAATTACCGAAATATGACACAGAAGCACAAAGTGGGCAAATCCTGTTGGAAAACTGGTACCAGTGGACTTGCTTGATACAGGGTTGCCACAAACCTTCAATTTGAAAACACCCCATTATCTGTGAAGCACAATAAAGCAAAGCACCATAAAACAAGGTGTACCTGTATAGCTAAGAATCCCCAAAATCCTTTCAGGGGTCTGGCACGGTAAAACTATTTTCATAATAACTTATCACCTTGTCACTGTGTTGCATGATGGTATAAAAGCAGATAGATAAAAATATTGGTGTAACCATGAACAAAGGCAGTGTAAGAAACTATAGCAAGTCATCGTATTTTTCACTAACATGCACTCAAAATTCCAAAGAGCAAAATCTACTTTCATTTAAAATACATTTGAAGCAGCAAAAATTATTAATTGTATTCAATTGTGACCCTTGAATCGATGTATCTCTTTAATATTCTGTGTGATGACACATGGGAAGTACCCATAAAGTACTCCAGGCTTCAATACACAACAGACTGAGATGTCTGAGGAAATCACTCGAGTGACTGAAATAAGGAATGAACTAGTTCCATTTTCACTGAATGACATTTTTATTTGAAAGAAGAACCAATTACAGTTACTCAAACCATATTTGTCAGGAATTTTCTCAGAAATGAAGCAAGTCTCTCACTTCAAGGAAAATAATTGTCAGTGTTTGTGGCAAATGATAAAATCTGAACTTTCAAGTTAGATTTTTGGAAAAATTTGTATCTGACACTGTGAGCTTGATAGCTTTTCTGATGAGATCAGTGATAATATTAATAAATGTTCTCACAAGGCCAAAATCAAGGTGTCAGCCAGGCTTGACTCTCAGCTGTCAGCTCTAGGAAGAATTTGCTCCCAAGCTCATCCAGGTTGTTGGTCAAATTCAGTTCCTTGCAGTTGCAGGACTGAAGTTCCTGCTTCCTTGCTGGCAGTCAGCCAAGGGTCACCCTCAGCTTCTAGAGGACACTCACATTCTTCCTCACCTGTGCGCCTTCTACCTCTGGGCCGGCACTGGCACACCTAATCTGGGCCGGTATTGGCACACCTAATCCTTCTTTCCTTCAAATCTCTCTGACTTCCCCTCCTGTCACCAACCTGAAAAACTCTCTTTTAAAGAGCCTATGTCATTTCCATAACTTAAAGTCAACTGACTTGGACTTTAATTACATCTGTAAAAATCCCCTCACAAAAGTATCTAGATCAGTGTTTGACAGAACAGCCAGGGGACAGGAATCCTGGGGGCTGTCTTTGGAATTCTGTCCACCAGTCTTCTCACGGGCTGCCCCCAGACAAGGACTGAGTGCCACAGGGATATAAAGGCAAGCCTGTCCCTGGGAACAGGTAACTTTGGCTCAATGGTTCCCCACTGGCTTTGCCAAAACTCTGAAAACTATGCCACAGTCTGGGGCTCTTCCTACCCACCTTCCTTTGCTTCTGTCTCCCTCACAGAGGTCAGATCTGCACAGATCTCTTCCAGCTGGAGGGATGGACTTGCTCTGGACTGGGCTATGAATTACTCAAATATATCCATTTATCAAAACAGAGAACTGTACACCTAAGACATGCATTTTACTATATAAAAGTTATACTTCAATCTAAAAAGATATATGCTAAATAAATAGCAATGCTACTAAAAAGAGTCCTTATCTTCTGAAGACAAGCATTGTGTATGAAAATAGTTACTGATGAAATGATACGATGGCAGAGATTTGCTTCTAAACAATCCTGGGTGGTGGGAGCAGCTTTGTGGATAAAGCAAAATTGGTCATATATTAAAAACTGTTGAAGCTAGGTAAGGGGTCCGTGAGAATTCATTATGTTTACTCTCTACTTCTGTACGTATTTGAAAATGCCCATAATAAAAAGATATTTGAACTAACCTATTCTTGGCAGTGAATACAAAACAACAGGAATGCTAATACATAATTGGTCTGAGTACAAATGGGTACAACCTCTTTAGAGATCAATTTGTTTAAACCTTCTAAACCTAAGGCTACACACGCTCTTCAACCCAGCAACTCACTTTTAGGACACCATAACAAACTCACACACAAGTAAACGTTAAAGGCTGTTCCACGCAGCGGAGTTAGCAAAAAATTTGCAATAATCTAAATATCTCTGAGATAATGGATGAAGTAATTGTGGAATACTCACACAGTGAAAATATACACAATAGTTAAAATGAATTGTATCTTCATATAGCTGCATGACTATCAAAAAATGATGAGGGGGCTTCCCTGGTGGTGCAGTGGTTAAGAATCCACCTGCCAGTGCAGGGGACATGGGTTCAAGCCTTGGTCCAGGAAGATCCCACATGCTGCAGAGCAACGAAGCCCGGGCGCCACAACTACTGAGCCTACACTCTAGAGCCCGCGAGCCACAACTACTGAGCCCATGTGCCTAGAGCCCGTGCTCCACAACAAGAGAAGACACCGCAATAGAAGCCCATGCACCGCAAGGAAGAGTAGCTCCCGCTCACTGCAACTAGAGAAAGCCCGTGCACAGCAATGAAGACCCAACACGGCCAAAAATAAATAAATAAATAAATTTATTTTAAAAATGAGAAAAAAGCTGCAGAGTAACAAATATGATACTTGTTATATAGTTGTAATAGGTACCAAGAAATGGTACATATTATTTATGGCTAGATGTATGTACTTAATAGAAAGGATATCATGAATGAGTATGACAGTGTACCAAATTCAGGTTAACGGTTACTTCTAGGTAAGAAGAAAGGAAAATAACATCGGGGATTCAACTACCTATGTAATGTTTTAGTTTTATTTTTTTTTAAATATCAAGCAAGTTGGTAAAATATAAGGAATTAATGAAGCTGGTATGTTGGTTTATGCTTCTCTCTATTCTTTCCTGTTTGTTTACAACATTTCAAAATTTTTGGAAAACACGAAACAAAAAACTATAAAGCTACTGCAAGAGTTCAAGAGAGTTTACTACTTGATAACTGACAAGTTATCTAACATTAAAGTTTTCAAATAAGATTTTCTTTTAAGAATCATTTTAATCAATTTCAAACATTACATACTATTTCAGAACTATAAACTATCTCACTTCAAAATACCCACAGTTAAATACTGATTTAAAAGAAGTCCTGCTGACAACACTAATAACACATACTACAAAATATGAATTATGAATAACTAAACCCAAAAATGTAGTCAAAGCATTGTACCGAATAATTTTAAGATTATAAAATACATATGTAAGATGAATAGCCTACTATATCTACATTATTCTTCTTAAAAATATATATCCAAAGTAAATATGGCAAAATGCAAAATTTTATTAAGTTTAGATGATGGGCACATAAGTGCTGTGATTCTCTGTACTTTATGTTTTGAAACCTTTTACGAAGTGGAGAAAAATAAATATAATTGAAATATCTGCAGAAAGAATGGTAAATATATAATATGTATATACATATATATACACATACAGCATTCTAGGAAATTCTTCCCAAAGATCTCCATACTAGCTGTTCAAAAAAGAAAAATATTTATTTTTAATCTTCTACCTGAACGAATCTGGCCACTTTTATACAAACTAAACCACCTCTCCAGAATGGAATGGGGAGAACTACTCAGCATATGATCTTTATGCTTTATGAATTTTATGCTTCTTTAAAGGGGAGGCTCTGTCAGGATAACTGTGTTCTAGGAAAAACAAACAAACAAAACCCAAAGGTAGTTGTTTCTATCTTTGATTCCCCACTTGATCATTACCTTAGTTTTCTAGGTTTAAAGTAGGACTTCACAGGTTTTGATCACTGTAGTGGGTTGAACAGTGGTCCCCCAAAAGATATGTTCATGTCCTAATAGTCACATGCAGTGAATGTTGCATCATTTAGAAAAAAGAACTTTGAAGTTAAAGATCTTGAGATGAAATCATCCTGTATTTCCAGTGGGCCCTAAATCCTGTTGTAAATATCCTTCTGAGACAGAAGAGGAGATTAAGACACAAAGGAGAAGACCATGTAAAGATGGAGGCAGTGACAAGAGTGATGTGGCCACAAGCCAAGGAAGCCTGGAGCTACCAAAACCCGGAAGGGCTAAAGGATCTTACAACCTGTGGAGGGAGTGTGGCCCTGTTGCCACCTTGATTTCAGACTTCTGCCCTCTAGAACCGTGAGGAAATAAATTTCTGCAGCTCTAAGCCACCAGGTTTGTGGTCATTTGTTACAGCAACCACCAGACACCAATACAATCTCCCCTTCCAGACATTCCCCTACCAATTCAACTAGCTACCCAACATGGTACTTGCCATGACTTATCCTTGCTCTGTAGAATCTCAGTCCACATTTCCTGTGCCCCTCCCCAAGCTCTTGCTTGAGCCCCTACCCTTAGATGCTATATGTGTAGATATATATAACCTATTCTGAAACTTGCATCATCTGTAGCAAAAGTAGGTCTGTACCACTTTTGCTGTTATCAGCTGGAATTAAAGGACTGGTAAAGTGACAGGGCACCATGGACACAAATGCAGGTGTGTGGGTAAAAAGTACCATTGAACTTGGTCTTCAAATAAGAGAAAACCAGCCCTGGGTGGTGGTAATATAAAAAGAGAAGCAGGAATAAGTGATATTATTGGAGTACAGAATCTCCAGTCACAGACAATTACAGAATTTCTGAGCATAAGTACAACATGATGTGATTTACAAAAACTAATCGGATTAAAATGTAAAGGCTACATTAAAAGATGTGTTTGAACCTAACATCAATTTATAAATCAGCTGTGTCTTATCAATTCTAATTTCACAGAAACAAAAGTAATTGGATTCTGCAGAAATTCTGACAGTTAAGACTCAACTACTTTCCTCAGTCCAAATCTCCAAGGCCTCAGGCTGTTCTGACCCAACCTACCATCCACAGTTTCAGGTTTGGATGTCATGGCCCTAATCCAAATGATGCAGCTTCTGCACATCCCTGCAAAGTAAGTGTGACAGCAAGAATGCAGAACAGGGGCTTCCCTGGTGGCGCAGTGGTTAAGAATCCGCCTGCCAATGCAGGGGACATGGGTTCGAGCCCTGGTCTGGGAAGATCCTACATGCCGCGGAGCAACTAAGCCCATGAGCCACAACTACTGAGACTGCGCTCTAGAGCCTGTGAGCCACAACTACTGAAGCCCGCGCACCTAGAGCCCGTGCTCCACAACAAGAGAAGCCACCACAATGAGAAGCCCACACACCGGAACAAAGAGCAGCCCCCGCTCGATGCAACGAGAAAGCCTGGGCGCAGCAACGAAGACCCAACACAGCCAAAAATAAAAAATAAATAAAAAATTAAAAAAAAAAAGAATGCAGAACAAAGAACAAGAAATGGCTGGTGGAACAAGGACAGATGTCCCCAGATAGAGGCCATAAAAGGGACTGCAGTGATAGACGTGTACAGGAAAGGTCTGGAGCTAGACCCAGGAACCAGTTTTAACATCTGTGCAGCAAACATTTGCAACATCCCAGAAAACAGATTCAAGTGATGAGTGAAAATCAATTAACTCTACTAAAATCACGGAGTATGTTTAGAGCAGAGACAAAGCTTCTAAATTAATAACATACTGGTTTTAAAGACCATGTTTTAGAAATTAAAAGCTTATATCTCCCTAAAAATCCAAAACTAATTTATCAGCAGATACTGTCACTTTATCTGTAAGACATATCCTGAATCTCACTATTTCTCTCCTCTACACTGCTACCTTAGTCTAAGCCATCATCATCTTTCAACTGGACTAGCAGTTGCTTCTAATCCATCTCCCTTTTTCCATTCCTGCATATCATGATCTGGTATTCATTACCAAAATGGTAGTGAGAGTAATATTTTCAAAATATAAATAAGTGGGACTTCCCTGGTGGTCCAGTGGGTAAGACTCCACACTCCCAATGCAGGGGGTCCAGGTTTGATCCCTGGTTGGGGAACTAGATCCCGCATGCATTCCACAAATAAGAGTTCATATGCTGCAACCAAGAAGTCTGCATGCCGCAACTAAAAGATCCAGTGTGCCACAACTAAGACCCGGAGCAGTCAAAATAAATATAAATAAATATATATATTTTTAATCTAAATAAGCTCATATCACTCATCTATTTAAATTTCTAATGGCTCTTCACCGCCCTGTCATGCTCCGGCCCTGCTGACCTCTCACTTCCCTCCTGGTCCACTGCTTTCCAACCAGAGTAGCTTTTTTGCACCTGCTACATACCCTGTTCGTTCCTTCCCCAGTGCCTCTGCGCTCTCTACTCGTGGGGTCCCTGATTTGGACCCAGCTGCCTCCTCATCCAGGTCTCACCTCAAATGACCACCCCACCCCAGGCCTTCCATAACTAAAACAAACCCTCCTAATCACTTGCCATCACTCTCTGCTCCTAATGA
The DNA here is from genome assembly GCF_039906515.1 of Pseudorca crassidens. Classification (NCBI taxonomy): domain Eukaryota; kingdom Metazoa; phylum Chordata; class Mammalia; order Artiodactyla; family Delphinidae; genus Pseudorca; species Pseudorca crassidens. The sequence goes on from NC_090304.1 coordinate 104,801,021, forward strand.
TTAGAAACTGGCTAAAGACCATCCATCGCCCAACACTATCTATCCTTTGCATAAGATTGCACCAATTCTGAAATTATCTTCTTGTATTTATTTAACTAGAACATAATTCCCATGAGAGCAGGAACCCAATTTGTACGCACAACTCAGAAATAGGAACTTAATTGTTGCATGCAGTACAAGCACTTTGGTAAACAGTCTGGCATTACTTCCTGAAGTGGAACATTCACATATGCCTAGCAACTAATGCCCTAGGTACATACCTGAGGATTTCCTAATTTCCTAGCTATTCACCTACCTAGTTTCTATACCTAAGAGAAACTCTTGCACAAGTACAACAGAAAACAAGTACAAAAATATTCTTAGAAGCACTGTTCACCATAACAAAATCTGGGAAACTACTCAAATGTCCACAAACAGAAAACTGGATAAATAAATTGTAGTCATAATCATAGAATACATAATCATAGAATACATAGAATACATACATTATAAGATGGATACATTTTAGTGACAATAATATAGATGAATTTTAGCAATGTAATATTAAGAGGAAGAAATTCTAGAGATTAGACAGAGCATCATAATCTTTTTATAAAATTTAAAACTAGTTTTTTAAAAATAAAATATTCTTAGGAATATATAGATGCAATAAAACTATATTAAAAGGAAAGCAAGAGAATGAATATAGGAACCACTGCCTAAACTGTTTACAACTAGGGGTTTATTGTTATTACTATTACAAAACAATATAAAGAAAGTAAAGTAAAAAAGATACAGTCAGTTCATTATTTTGGGCTTGCCCACAGTCCCAATTCAATGGAAATAAAAACCCAGATCTCTGGCTCTATGACACAAGGTTCTCCCAGTGGATGCTTGAATGTTGCCTGGGGCTGTTCAAGTTTTTTTTAAGCCCTTTCTGTAGAATGCTATCATTTATATACAGATATGAATGAAAGCAGATTTTAAAAGTCCTTAAATGAACTCTTTAACAATCAAAAACTAGCTGAGGACCACCCTTCCTCACCCAGCTCCCAGTAGTCTTTATTCTTTTCATAACTCCGAAACATTTCTGCCTGAAAATATGAAACAAATGATTTTCAACACTAAAATATTTATGGAGTCAAGACAATAAGGCAACAATCTGAAAGTATAACAACAGGCACTGGTTAAAAAAATGGGATACAGCCATTCAAGAAAATACCAGGCAGTCCTAAGAAAAGAACCATGAGGGAGACACTTTACATAATGATACAGAATTATGTAAAAAACAAAAAAATGTTTTCAAGGTACAGAACAATACATACAGTAGGTTAGAATTTCTGCTTAAAGGAGGGAGAAGAAAAACATATACATGTAAAATAACTATACTCATACTTGCAGATGCTTAAAATATCTGTAGATGGAGACACAAGGAGTGAATATTATAAACTCTGGTATTTCCTTTGAATTTTGAACATCTGAATTTACTATTCAAAAAATAAATTCTAAAATTTTAAAATCACAGAAGAAGACTATAATGGAAAAACAAATACATTCTGAAGAGCACTGGCATTTTTCAAAGAGAAACTACTCCAAGATAGCTATTCTTATCTTAACTGTGTACACTTGCAATCCGGATGATGAAAATATCGTTCACAAAGAGTGCACTGTTCAGTGGTTCTGACAGATCTTATTTGAAGGTTTTTTAACAACTCTTTTCATGTTCTGAATGCTATATATCTTTTTTTTAATATTTATTAATTTATTTGGCTGCATCGGGTCTCAGTTGAGGCATGCGGGACCTTTAGTTGCAGCATGCGGGACCTTTAGTTGCAGCATGAGGGGTCTAGTTCCCTGACCAGGGATCAAACCAGGGATCCCAGTCCAGGCCCCCGGCACTGGGAACGCAGAGTCTTAGCCACTGGGCCACCAGGGAGATTCCCTGAATGCTATATATCTTACCTACATATAAATAAGATTGGCTTATTTCTCCTTTTATTTACATTTTCTTCTGCTTGAAAAAGATTTATATCTATTATTACCAAAAGTGTAGCAACAACCAGTATCAATTCATGTCCATCTTTTGAATCCCTAGTAAGATAGTTCACCTTTCTAACTGGAAATTAAAAACTGGCCTTACTTGCTTTTTTGATAAGAATTGTGGGGTTTTTCTTTAGTGTTAGATAAGAGTATTTTTATCTAAAATGACCTGCCTGTACACCCAACCACAGACTTCAAAAGTGAAATGGTGACTGTACTTCCTTGTGTGGGACATTTCAAACTAATAAATTTTAAAACAGATAATTAAATCAAAAACCTACCATCTTCACATTACTTTTCAAAATGGAAGTACTATAACAAGTGCCAAGGAATACAAAAAGTTAAAACGGCACATCTTCGGGGGAAGGGTAATTTTAAACATTGTTATATTTATATAAATTTAAATATATTATGGTGTGGGCATTGTAAAAGTCATGTGGATTCTTAGGACAGATATGAAATTTCAAAGACATTTAGAGCTACTTAACTCACCTCTGACATCAGCTATACCTCGACAGAGTGTTTGTGACTTACTAACCTACCATCGCTGGCTTTATTCCAGTTCAGTAAAAATGTATACAAATAATAAAATAGGGTTCTACTTACAAGATCCTTATTCTTTTTTGTTTTCCCAGAAATTTGCATTGAATTTGAAAGTAGTGAAGATAACAGATCAACTAAAATGGCTAGTGTATTTCAAAATATTCCTGATTTTGGTTATCAGTTCTTGCTAGGTTTGAATTACCACTAAATGGTGATGACATATTTATTTATTGTACTTGACAGTACAGTGTATGTAATATTCAGCAGGTATTAGTGCACAAATTGAAAATAATAATATAACCTTTTGCTGATTTGCTATAATGGACAAGGTTTCCATGCTTACTACCTGAGGTTCCTTTAAAGATGACACGTTTGAGTCCAGCCTTTTCATGCCGCCGCCTGGTGAATAACTGCTGACATTCACACACAATGTGTGAGTTGCTATGTAGAACAGGTGACCACTGGTGACCGACCACCTTTATATTTGTATATGCAGACATCAAATAAAAGAATGATAAATCATTTCACACAGATAAAGCAGGCATGTTGCAGTTGCAACCTGTTTTTTAGCCAAGTTTTGTCGAATGACTTCCTCCAAGCAAACACTGGTTGCTCCCTGCTGGAATGCTTTCCCTGCTACTACTCTCCAGTTCTCTATATTTTTTTTTTTTCTTTTTTTTTTCTTTTTTTTTTTTCTTTTTTTTTTCAGTTCTCTATATTTTTGTAGAAGACTATAGCTCAAACGGTACTTCTGTTGCAGTAGCCTCCAGCAGTATACCCCCATGTACAGTACCTGAAAGAGCAAACTATCAGAAGAACCCAGTATTTGCATTTACATTTGCACAAATCTTAATGACAATTTGCAAAATTCCTACACAGCACATTCAGCTTATTCTAAGGCAACTTTCAAGTTAACTGCCTAATTCCTGAGTGTCTATGCCATTTTCTCACCCACTGACTCTAATTAACCGTATATTTTTATATTTCTCTACACAGCTGGAGAGGAGAGGGGGGTAGTGTATGAAGACTCAGAGGGAGTTTCTAAGTCAAATATATTCTATAGGTAATGACCAGAATATTGCCATAACTGTTATAACAAATGAACTGTATATAACTGGATTTTTTTAAATCAGTCATTACTGCAGCACTGTTTTTATAAGTCTATTAGGTACATCTTATTGCCTTCTTAATTCATATTCAGAGGACTCAGGAGAAATAATGTTTTTCTTATTCATTAAAATCCGTATTTCATGGAATGAAGCTAATTATCTCACTTGAGAGATGGAAGGCTAAAAAAGCATCTAAGGAATAAAACTACACCACAAAATGTTAACCATAAAAAGCTTGTAGAAGCATCAAAAGATTATCTAATAAAGCTGGAATCTGCTACTTGAAAACTTCAATATGTAATTTTATTTTACTGAGCCATACTGTGCACTGGTCCTACACTAACATCAATGAGATGACCAGGTACATCCATAGTATAATTTTATTTTTTTTAAAGGATTTAATCCAGTATTTATTCCACACTCATGATCCTTCTCTGTAATCAGAATACAAGTCGTAAGAATAATCTATCAAATAATTTGCTGATAATCTTAAATAATGCAGCATAGCATTACTTTAAATACTTCTCTGTTCTAGATTAAGTTTAAAACCTCAAACAGCAATCTTCATTATCAATAAAAAAAGCTTTCAATTTAAAAAAGGACACTATATCAAGCTGTTTCATAATGTAAGTTTTCCATTTATAAAAATGCTTTGGAAGCTTGAGGCTTACATCTATTTCTCTACTCATCTGCCCCACCCTCTCCCAATTTCACGTTAGTATAGGGTTGCTGCAAGAATGCTAGGCTTTAGACATTAATTTCTCCTTTTATAAAGTACTTTAAAATCTGAAAAATTCAAGAAAAGGATTACATGTCATGTATTTTTTCAAATAAAAAAGGAAAACTTAGTGAATAAATTTTAGTCATACTAACTGTGTCCCTTTGAGGTAGAATGCTAAAAGGACTTTTGATCAAATCACAGCCTAACTGAAACCTTTGCATCAGAAACTAACTTCTCCTAAATTCTCTCTAAAGTTAACTGTGGAGAATATTAGGTTTGACATATTAACAAGAGCCTTCCAAGATAATATACAGTGGACAAGAATGTGAATCCTACAACTGCTGCCTTCATGTACACTGAAAGCATGTAATTCTCCTATAATAGACATCCAAGATCCATTTTCAAAGTTTTTAGCCTTCTATTATGAAAAGCACAGCCATGCTAACTTCAATACCCAAACCATAATCCCACACCTACAAAACAAAAATAGAATTAGTGGCAGTTTACTGCCTTACACAAATTTGACCAACATGGCAACCATGCCAAAGGAATTAAAACATTTTCAGGACATATGTACAGACTGTACATCTCAAAAACAATTAAACAATAAAATGCAAGAATAATCTGTGCATCATGTATCAAACTCAACAGTTGGGTGAAAACATCAATGCAATAAATGGGATTACAAAGGCACTTGCCTACACAAAAGAGGAAATGAAAATGCAGCCTACAGGGAGCTTGAAGAGTGTGTAACTACTGCACCATCTCAACTTGGGAGGAAAAAAAAAAGCAGATTTAATCCAACATTTATAGGATTCAATGTGATCCACTTTTACCAAAGATTTTCACACACTCTCCTCTTTGCTTTGATGCTGTCCTGGCTCTCTGGTTCTGTACTTTGGCTCCTTCGGCGACCACGTTTGTCAGACTGGTCCTTACTATCACTGTGATCTCGTTTGTGGGAACGTTCTTTGCTTCTGCTACGCTTCCTAGATTTTTCTTCGCTGGGGCTATGTTCCCGTTTTCTTGATTTTTCAACACTGTCAGTTCTTCCTTGACTGCCACTTCTACTCCGTTTGATTTTTCTTTACTTTCATTTTTATGTTTACTTGATTTCTCTTTGCTACTGATTCTACTTCGTTTCCCCACATTTCTACTTCTACTCCTATGCTTTCTTTCTCGGAACCTTTTTTGTCATCTCTATGCCGCCTATCAGCTTTGTCTTCTTTATATTTCTTTTCTTCTACCTCACCGCTACTTCTCCGTTCCTTGGACCGCTCTCTTGACCTGTCCTTTTCACAGTCATTACCTCTTTCCTTATCACAGTCACGATCTCATCTTCTACCTCTCTCATTTTCTTTCTCTCTTTCCCGATCCCGATCCTGTCCCTTCTATCCCCTTTCCTATCACGACTTCGACTATGGCTTCTATGTCTTTCCCTACTCCTGCTGTGCCTGCCTTCCAGCCCCCGATCAATATTTCGGGATCTTCGCCTTTCTTTTTCCCTTTCTTTGGCTTCACGCTCTGGTCGCCGGCGTCCTTTCTCTCTTTCTAATTCTCGGTCAAAACTAGAAGACCCATGGCCCTCCCGATGATGGTTTCTACTTCTAGATCTTCTTGGGGACCTCCGTGGACTCAGTGATCTCCTTGGAGGCCCTGAACGCCTGCATTCAACATGTCTATTTCCTCAGCGCTTTCCTTTCCATCTTTCTTGATTTTTCTTGGCCGCGTTTTAATCTGTTGATCAATATTCTTCTGACCTGGAACCGGAATTGGTTGTGCCAAGTAAATAAATAAATAAATAAACTAAAAAAACCAAAAAAAATAGTTACAGAGCTTCAAAAATATTGATCCTAAATATGTTTTAATCTCTAAAAGCAGAAATTATGTCACTTTCTCATGTTCATAACTTCTAATACTATATTATTTTTTATTTTTCTTTAACATCTTTATTGGAATCTAATTGCTTTACAATGGTGTGTTAGTTTCTGCTGTATAACAAAGTGAATCAGCTATACATATATCCCCATATCTACTCCCTCTTGCATCTCTCTTCCACCCTCCCTAATATTATTTTAAATAAAGTATTAATTCAAAATACACCTGCTTTTTAAAAGAAAAAGCGTAAAACAAACTGACTGGATTTCATGACAACTGGATAGATTTAAAATATGTTAGTTAATACTGTCGAATACCTTTGGAAAATTAGAAACATCACAACTATCAAAATACAAAAACATATGCACTCACAGCAACCCATGCATATACTATTATATAATATTATCTACCATTTATTATGTACAAACTATATGATACAAATATCTTCTTAATTCATACATCAACCCTGTATGGTAGCTAGATAATTTTATACCCATTTTACTCATTAGGTAAACAGGCTCAAGAAAGGTTAAAAAACTTGTGCAAAATTATAATACTAGTAAGAAAGAATTCAAATTTAAGTATGACTTACATTAGTTTTATACACTAAGGCATGCTGGGTTTCCTAATGATCCCAAAGAGCATTCTGGTGTTTGCAACGTTTGTTTTTCACTTAGCCATTCATTCATTCCTTTATTTATTTATTTTTTATAAGTTTATGCATTTTATTATCTTTGGCTGCGCTGGGTCTTTGTTACTGCGCACAGCCTCTCTGTAGTTGCGGCGAGCGGGGGCTACTCTTCGTTGTGGTGTGCAGAGTTCTCATTGCGGGGGCTTCTCCTGTCGCAGAGCATGGGCTCTAGGCACGCGGGCTTCAGTAGTTGTGGCACGTGGGCTCAGTAGTTGTGGCTCGCGGGCTCTAGAGCACAGGCTCAGTAGTTGTGGCGCACAGGCTTAGTTGCTCCATGGCATGTGGGATCTTCCCGGACCAAGGCTCGAACCCGTGTCCCCTGCACTGGCAGACGGATTCTTAACCACTGCACCACCAGGGAAGTCCCTCACTTTAAATGGAATTTAAATAGCCATTTAAATTCAACATAGTTCTCTGATATTTGGAACTGAGAGTTTGAAACTTTGTCAAAAAGATCTAGAGCTGAAATTCACTTTAAGATTGAAAACTTCTACATACTATAAGACCTAAAAAATTGCATTTCTGAAAAGAATCACACACGATGAAGACCACACTGTTAACCAGAGAGTTACAAAATCAGTCAGCTACTAAATAATTTGTAAGAATCAAACAATTTTTGTCAGCCCTCAAGTTTAGCATAGACAATGTCATAAGAAAGATAATTTACAGCTAGAGGGAAAGAAACTTCTAAAGACTATATCCTCTATACCACCAAGTATGATCTTAAGCAAAAGCTGCTTGGATATCCTATTATAATCCTATGGTTCCCTAGTTATTCCTTTTCTTAAATATTTCACATTTTCATTTTGCCTGCTCCAGTACATAGCTGATAATAAGTAAATGGTGATGAAAATAGTAAATTTCAGATTTAAAGAAATATAAATCCCCTTTTGCTTACAAATCATTCATCCATTAAACAAATATTTACTGGCCATTTTGCTAAGTCCTAGCTGGTAGGAATACTCCAAAAAACAAAATCCCTGCTCTCTTGGAGTTTATATCCTAATGGGGAAGACAAATGTTCTTAAAAGATGTATTTGTTGGGTAGTGATAAGTGCATAAAGCCTGTTAAAGGGAACGGAGAACGCCTGCTTTACAGTAGGTAACCAGAGAAGCCTCTGTGAGGAGGTGACCTGTGAACAGAGACCTGAATAAACTGAGTGAATTACGTGGGTACCTGTGGAAAGCCCATCTGGGCAGGGGGATCCACAAGTGCAAAGACCCTGGGGCAAGAGCAGCTTGATGGCTAGGGTGTGCAATAGAGTATCAGTGGAGTGACAGGAGAAAAGTCTCCAGAAATAGGGCCAGACCTTGCAGGGCTTTCCAAGTTGTACTAAGAACACCTGAAATAGGAATCTACTAAGGTTTCTGTGAAAGAGGAATATGGCCTTGCTTATATTATAGAGGTTTAACCCAGCTGCTATATAAAGACTAGTTCTGAGCTGGACACAAATCAAACAAGGAGACCAGTTTAGGGCTGTTGCCTTGGTCTAGTCAAGGAGGAAATGGTGATTTTGAGCTAGAGTGGGAGCAATGGAGGAAGTGAGAAATGCCCCAAGCCAAGATCTATTTTGAGGGTAGGGACAACAGAGTTTGCTGATATAGTGGGTATGAGCTGGAGAAAAAGCAGAGTCGCATTTGACCCCAAGGACTTTGATGTTTCAAGGTAACTTTCAATTTTCTCAATCACAGTTCTGACTAATCCTAACTCTTCCCATAAGCTTAGGTAAAATCAATTCACCCTGAATCTCTCATCTTAAGGCCAAACAATCACGGAATTTATTCACAGTCCCTTTGAGGACACAGAGCACCTTTATGTTAAAGGATTCTTCCTTCTAACTTTTATACCCTCTCAGGAATAACTCCTAACAACAAAGCCAAGTAATGGAGCCTTTGCCCTTTCATGTCCTTTCTTTTCTACCCTCTTCTCATTTCTCATGACCCAGTAAGAAAAAAAGCTGCACAGTGAGGAAGCACTGAGTGAAAACTTCAGCGATGGTCTTTCTTCAATCAATGACTTCCCAGGCAGCTGGGTTTACTAATCATCTCCTGTTCCGCCAACACCACGTATCTACAAAAGTCACTAACCCGTGCGTTCATGCAGGCTTAAGGTCACTCTGATACAAAGACAGGCGAGATGTAATATAACCAGCTGCCTTTTCAGAGAACTTATTTTAAACACATGCACACATATATCTAACAAACACAATTAAGACTTTTCAATAGTGCAATAAAATGTTATCTCCATAATTTTTAAAAGCCCCAGCATATTATACTACCTTGTTGGTTAGTACAGACTGACTTTCTTCTTTCCTGTGTGTTCTTTCTACCTCCAGCTTTTGCCCTTTTCCAAAATCATATTCTTCTGTAGCAAATATTTTTTGTGAGCATTTACTCTGTGTTAAGACCTGTAGTAAGCACTCCACTGCAAAATGTCATTTATGCCTCACAACAGCTCTCTAAGTACTATCATTACCACCACTTTGCAGATGAGTAAACCCATGATTGACCAGATTACCAAGAGTGACAGAGCCAGGAGGTGTCCCTGTACTGAAGACTCCACAGTTCATGCTCCTACCTACCATTAATTATCTCTTAGTCCCTCTAGGAAACCTTCCTAAAATACAAATTGAATGATATCAGTTCCTGCTCAAATAAAATACCTCCAAGTGTTTTCAAACGCCTACAAAATAGAGTACAAACTCCTTAGCACATCAGCCTTAACATCATCTCCAATTAATCCTCCTCATTCCCCACATTACTGCCAACACACACTACTGGCCATTTTCCAAATACGTTCCATACTATTCCACCTGTGTTGTTCTCACATTAATCCATCAAACCAGTCTCAGTCTGCGGACACCAAGCCATCTCTCTAAAATCCAACTCAAATGCCACTCTTCCTGAAATTTTTTTCCAAAAAACTTACAAGACATACACACACAATTTTTTTTTTTTTTTTTTTTTTTTTTGCGGTACACAGGCCTCTCACTGTTGTGGCCTCTCCCATTGCGGAGCACAGGCTCCAGACGCACAGGCTCAGCGGCCATGGCTCACGGGCCTAGCCGCTCCATGGCATGTGGGATCTTCCCGGACTGGGGCACGAACCCGTGTCCCCTGCATCGGCAGGCGGACTCTCAACCACTGTGCCACCAGGGAAGCCCCCCACACAATTTTTTTTTAAATAGATTTTTCCCTCTTGGAGACCCCACAGCATTTTGTAGTTTTTCAGGCAACTATCATTCTACCTTGTTCATACAAATTTCTTCTCTCACCTCTCAGACTATATAAATTCCAGGGCAGGGACTGTTTTTTATAATCTTCATTTCCTACCTATCACCTGCACATAAAATGTTTGTAGAATTAATTCTGGGCATAAAACTTAAATTTTTAAAGATGCAGGTCCCACTTGCCAGTTATACTAATTGAGATTACCATCTTAAGATGTGACTTTCAGATAACCAACCCCATCAAATATCAATACCTAAACCAAGTTGTTTAATTCTTGTAAGCACATTCTCCCCATTTATAGCTAGTCAACAAGATCAAACTCTTCCCTACTCAAAAGGGAGCATATAACAGCATGATACAAGTGGAAATAACTGGACACCATTAAGTTTACAAAATATTTCTTTACAGATTTTAATTTTACATTTTCTATATATGAATAATATATTCTTGAAAATATATCTATGCGATATACCTTAAAGACAGGAATTGCAATAGTAGCAATCTAGCTTTTATAATATTAATAATACAAACTAACCCTGAAATACCACTTAAATTCACTAAGTGCTACCAGAAGTAACTGTTTTTAATGATGTGACAGAAAAACGTTTTTTCTTAGTATAATTTAAATGCCTCCTTTAAAGAGCAGCAAAGAATGTGCAGTCATTTTTAATCTACCATACCACAGCTCTACTTGGAACCCTGAGGCCAACTAGTTCCACCATGTGTCACATTCCTGTCACCTCCCTTGATCACTGCCCCTCAAGGCAAGCTCTTGCAACACACCGAGAATGTACCTCCTCCCAGCCCTATACAGGGCTACAGTGGTAGGAACTCAATATCACAAACAAACAACTGAGGGATTTGGACTGTTAAAGACAGTCATGGTATGAAATAAAATACACTGTTCAATAAACAGTAATTTCCAAAATTATTTCTAACTACCTACAAATATGTATAAAAAGAAGTCTAGACTGATCTTCCTGAATATTAATGAGTTACTTTTGAGTAGTAAGATTTTGGATATACCCTCCATACCACCAGGTTTTTTATAATGGGCATATATAATATTTTTAAGGAATAAAGTGACTCTTTTAAAATGAAGAGTATTCAGCACCAGACCCACCCCCACTAAGAGCACACACAAACCCACATTCTCCCATGACAGTTTCATTCACTTCAGGCTTTATCTACCACTTCTGTAGACATGATTACAAATCTATATTCTTAACATGCCTGGCCACCCCTATTCCCTACTCGCCAAGTCCCAGTTCCCCATTGCTAACTGCTTCCTAAAAGGAATCAACTGAATTTTCCACTGGCAATGCAAACGAAATAAATCATATATAAAATCCCACTTGTCCACATACACTAGCACACCCTCTTTATTTCCCAATGTGCATTAGGAACAAGAAGTGCAATAAGTCCCCAAGTCACTCAAGTTTAAAACCTAAAAGTTGTCTTTAACTTGGACCTCTCTCCCTTACCCCACATACAAAATTATCAAGCCTGCCATGCCACCTCTGTAAGCATTTGACATCTAATATTTCATTCCTACAACACCACACTAGTTACAGTCTTCATCATCTACATTCTGAAACACCACTAACAATCACAGGTCAAGCAATAAAGATGATAAAGTTTACTATCCTCAATACAAAACATAAAACACCGCACAGGAGTGAACAACAAATATTTTTTGATGGAAGGAAGGAAAGAAGGAGGGAGGGGAGGGGAAGGGAGGGGAAGGGAAGGGAAGGGAGGGGAGGGGGAGGGGAGGAGATGGGAGGGGAGGGGAAGGGAGGAAAAAATAGTCTTCCCACTTCCCATCTCTTCTTCCTCCAGCAAATCATTCTGCAGTTATTCAATCTTCCTAAAACATAGCTCTAATCAGGTCACAAAAGCCATCACTTAGCAATGTCACATGAATAAAATAAAAACTCAACTTGGCATTCAAACCATTCCAACATGGGGACTCTTCCTCTCTCCTCTGCTTTATTACCCCAAATTCTATTCCACTACACACATAGATGATCTATTTTCCAATCTCTGTCTTTGCTCATGTACCGCATGAAATACCATCTCATAGTTTTACTTCTCAAAATCCTATTTATCCTTCAAAGCTCAGTGAAAATGTCACTTCTCCATCGCAACAAACCCAAAGCAATCTGCAATCTTCCTTGTATTAGAGCACTCACAGCACTTTGTAACTTTCTTGTGTCACTTAACACATACTGATCTGTAATTAAAATATTTATAAATATATTACATTCACCACCAAATGAATTTTAAGTTTCCTGTAAACAAGAACCACAACTTTTATTTACTTATCTCCCATTCACCCAACATAATGCCTAGCATAATGACATAAAGGACTCCAAGAAATGAGAGAACTACTCATCAATAATAATAAAACACAACAGCAGTAGCAGCTAAATTTGCGTGCTTTATATATGCCAGATACTACTTTAATATACATATAATTTCATTTATTTCTCACAACAACTTGAGAAAGGTACTGTTTTATCTCCATTTTACAGAAAAGAAAACTGAGGCAGAGAGATAATTAACTTACTTGAGGTTTAACACTATAATATTCTTCAATTAGATAAACAATTCTACAATTAACATCTTTCTATATATAGCTAGTGCCTTACTTTGGACTACTTCATTAGATTCTAAAAATTATAACACTGAGTCAAAAGTATACACATTTTGATGGTTCTTATACTTTTAAATGCTTTCTAAAAGGATTAACCATTTTATAAACCCCCAACAATGTATGAGGATAACAATTTTACTGCCTCCTTGTCAGCCCAGTATGTCACTATCATTTTCCCACTCTCTTAGTTCAAATTGGCAAAGGATGACATGCATAATTCTTATCTTAAATAATAGTACTCTTAAGGCTTATGACCAGTGTTTTGGGGTAGTTATTGCTATTCTCATAAATGATGTTTTAAGAGATACTCTGCCTGAATAATTTACTGGGAATTATTTCATAATATTTACATAGACAAAAGGAAATCAAGCTCTGAACCTATTCAAATATTCTTTAAACCTTTGATAATATGCTATTCATTCATGTATTCAACAAAACTTTATTGACAGCTCACCAGGATCAGGTATGATACTAGTCCCTGGTCAAATCAATAAAATACAATCCCTACCTTCAAAAGGATCACAGTTCTTTAAACATCAAAGTAACTTGAGCTTGGGTGAGTTGGTTCATGAATCAGAAACTGACTTAAAGAGGGGTCGCTCTCAAGTCAGTTTTAGAACTGATTCCAACTGGAAGTATTTAAATTTCACACAGAGTTCAAGATGGCACTGTAGAAGGACGTGCTCTCACTCCCTCTTGTGAGAGCACTGGAATCACAACTAACTGCTGAACAATCATCGACAGGAAGACACTGGAACTCACCAAAAGAGATACCCCACATCCAAAGACAAAGGAGTAGCCACAATGAGATGGGAGGAGGGGCACAATCACAATAAAATCAAATCCCGTAACTGCTGGGTGGGTGACTCAAAAACAGGAGAACACTTATACCACAGAAGTCCACCCACTGGAGTGAAGGTTCTGAGCCCCACGTCAGGCTTCCCAACCTGGGGGTCCAGCAAACAGAGGAGGAATTCCAAGAGAATCACACTTTGAAGGCTAGCAGGATTTGACTGCAAGACTTCGACAGGACTGGGGGAAACAGAGACTCCACTCTTGGAGGGCACACACAAAGTAGTGTGCTCATCGGGACCCAGGGGAAGAAGCAGTGACCCCATACGAGACTGAACCAGACATACCTGCTAGTGTTGGGAGGGTCTCCTGAAGAGGCAGGGGTGGCTGTGAGGACAAGGACACTGGCAGCAGAAGTTTTGGGAAGTACTCCTTGGCATGAGCCCTACCAGAGTCCGCCATTAGCTCCACCAAAGAGCCCGGCTAGGCTCCAGTGTTGGGTCGCCTCAGGCCAAACAACCAACTGGGAGGGACCCAGCCCCACCCATCAACAGTCAAGTGGATTAAAGTTTTACTGAGCTCTACCCACCAGAGCAACAGCCAGCTCTACCCACCACCAGCCTCTCCCATGAGGAAACTTGCACAAGCCTCTTAGACAGCCTATCCACCAGAGGGCAGACAGCAGAAGCAAGAAGAACTACAATCCTGCAGCCTGTGGAACAAAAACTACATTCACAGAAAGATAGACAAGATGAAAAGGCAGAAGGCTATGTACCAGATGCAGGAAAAAGATAAAACCCCAGAAAAACAACTAAATGAAGTGGAGACAGGCAACCTTCCAGAAAAAGAAATCAGAATGATGATAGTGAAGATGATGCAGGACCTCGGAAAAAGAATGGAGGCAAAGATCGAGAAGATGCAAGAAATGTTTAACAAAGACCTAGAAGAATTAAAGAACAAACAAACAGAGATGAACAATACAATAACTGAAATGAAAACTACACTAGAAGGAATCAATGGCAGAATAACTGAGGCAGAAGAACAGATAAGTGACCTGGAAGACGGAATGGTGGAATTCACTGCTGCGGAACAGAATAAAGAAAAAAGAATGAAAAGAAATGAAGACAGCCTAAGAGACCTCTGGAAAAATATTAAACGCAACAATATTCACATTATAGGGGTCCCAGAAGGAGAAAAGAGAGAGAAAGGACCTGAGAAAATATTTTAAGAGATTATAGTCGAAAACTTCCCTAACATGGGAAAGGAAATAGCCACGCAAGTCCAGGATGCGCAGCGAGTCGCATACAGGATAAACCCAAGGAGAAACACGCCGAGACACATAGTAATCAAATTGGTAAAAATTAAAGACAAAGAAAAATTATTGAAAGCAGCAAGGGAAAAACGACAAATAACATACAAGGGAACTCCCATAAGGTTAACAGCTGATTTCTCAGCAGAAACTCTACAAGCCAGAAGGGAGTGGCATGATATACTTAAAGTGAATAAAGGGAAGAACCTACAACCAAGATTACTCTACTCTGCAAGGATCTCGTTCAGATTCGATGGAGAAATCAAAAGCTTTACAGACAAGCAAAAGCTAAGAGAATTCAGCACCACCAAACCAGCTATACAACAAATGCTAAAGGAACTTCTCTAAGTGGGAAACACAAGAGAAGAAAAGGACCTACAAAAACAAACCCAGGGCTTCCCTGGTGGCGCAGTGGTTGAGAGTCCGCCTGCCAATGCAGGGGACACGGGTTTGCGCCCCAGTCCAGGAAGATCCCACATGCCGCGGAGCGGCTGCGCCTGTGATCCATGGCCACTGAGCCTGCGCGTCCGGAGCCTGTTGCTCCGCAACAGAAGAGGCCACAACAGTGAGAGGCCCGCATACCACAAAAAAAAAAAACCCAAAACAATTAAGAAAATGGTCATAGGAACATACATATCGATAATTACCTTAAACGTGAAGGGATTAAATGCTCCAACCAAAAGACACAGGCTTGCTGAATGGATACAAAAAAAAGACCCATATATATGCTGTCTACAAGAGACCCACTTCAGACCTAGGGACACATACAGACTGAAAGTGAGGGGATGGAAAAAGATATTCCATGCAAATGGAAATCAAAAGAAAGCTGGAGTAGCAATACTCATAACAGATAAAATAAACTTTAAAATAAAGAATGTTACAAGAGACAAGGAATGACACTACATAATGATCAAGGGATCAATCCAAGAAGACTTAACAATTATAAATATATATACACCCAACATAGAAGCACCTCAATACATAAGGACACTGCTAACAGCTATAAAACACGAAATCGACAGTAACACAATAATAGTGGGGGACTTTAACACCTCACTTACACCAATGGACACATCATCAAATTAATAAGAAAACACAAGTTTTAAAGGATACACTAGACCAGCGAGATTTAATTGATATTTATACGACGTTCCATCCAAAAACAGCAGATTACACTTTCTTCTCAAGTGTGCATGGAACATTCTCCAGGATAGATCACATCTTGGGTCACAAATCAAGCATCAGTAAATTTAAGAAAAGTGAAATCATATCAAGCATCTCTTCTGACCACAACACTATGAGATTAGAAATGAATTACAGGGGAAAAAAACATAAGAAACACAAACACATGGAGGCTAAACAATATGTTACTAAACAACCAAGAGTTCACTCTAGAAATCAAAGAGGAAATCAAAAAATACGTAGAGACAAATGACAATGAACACACGACAATCCAAAACCTATGGGATGCAGCAAAAGCAGTTCTAAGAGGGAAATTTAGAGCAATACAAGCCTACCTCAAGAAACAAGAAAAATCTCCAATAAACAATCTAACCTTACACCTAAAGGAACTAGAGAAGGAAGAACAAACAAAACCTAAAGTTAGCAGAAGGAAAGAAATCATAAAAAGAGCAGAAATAAATGAAATAGAAACAATGAAAACAACAGCAAAGATCAATACAATTAAAAGCTGGTGCTTTGAGAAGATAAACAAAATTGATAAACCATTAGCCAGACTCATCAAGAAAAAGAGGGAGAGGACTCAAATCAATAAAATTAGAAATGAAAAAGGAGAAGTTACAACAGACACCACAGAAATACAAAGCATCCTAAGAGAGTACTACAAGCAACTCTATGCCAATAAAATGGACAACCTGGAAGAAACAGACAAATTCTTAGAAAGGTATGACCTTCCAAGACTGAACCAGGAAGAAATAGAAAATATGAACACGCCAATCACAAGTAATGAAATTGAAACTGTGATTAAAAATCTTCCAACAAACAAAAGTCCAGGACCAGATGGCTTCACAGGTGAACTGTATCAAACATTTAGAGAAGAGCTAACACCATCCTTCTCAAACTCTTCCAAAAAATTGCAGAGGAAGGAACACTCCCAAACTCATTCTATGAGGCCACCATCACCCTGATACCAAAAACAGACAAAGATACTACAAAAAAAGAAAATTACAGGGCTTCCCTGGTGGCGCAGTGGTTGAGAGTCCGCCTGCCGATGCGGGGGACACAGGTTCGTGCCCCGGTCCGGGAATATCCCACATGCCGCGGAGCAGCTGGGCCCATGAGCCATGGCCGCTGAGCCTGCAAGTCCAGAGCCTGTGCTCTGCAACAGGCGAGGCCACAACAGTGAGAGGCCCACGTGCCACAAAAAAAAAAAAAAAAAGAATAAAGAAAATTACAGACCAATATAACTGATGAATATAGATGCAAAAATCCTGAAGAAAATACTAGCAAATGGAATCCAACAACACATTAAAAGGATCATACACCATGATGAAGTGGGATTTATCCCAGGGATGCAAGGATTCTTCAGTACATGCAGATCAATCAATGTGATACACCACATTAACAAACTGAAGAATAAAAACCATATGATCATCTCAATAGATGCAGAAAAAGCTTTTGACAAAATTCAACACCTATTTATGATAAAAACTCTCCAGAAAGTGGGCATAGAGGAAACCTACCTCAACATAATAAAGGCCATATACAACAAACCCACAGCAAACATCATTCTCAATGGTGAAAAACTGAAAGCATTTCCTCTAAGATCAGGAACAAGACAAGGATGTCCACTCTAGCCACTATTATTCAACGAAGTTTTGGAAGTCCTAGCCATGGCAATCAGAGAAGAAAAAGAAATAAGAGGAATACAAATTGGAAAAGAAGAAGTAAAACTCTCACTGTTTGCAGATGACATGATACTATACATAAAGAATCCTGGGCTTCCCTGGTGGCACAGTGGTTGAGAGTCCGCCTGCCGATGCAGGGGACACGGGTTCATGCCCCGGTCCAGGAAGAGCCCACATGCTGCAGAGCAGCTGGGCCCGTGAGCCATGGCCGCTGAGCCTGCGCGTCCGGAGCCTGTGCTCCGCAGCGGGAGAGACCACAGCAGTGAAAGGCCCGCGTACCGTAAAAAAAAAAAAAAAAAAAAAAAAACAGAATCCTAAAGATGCCACCAGAAAACTACTAGAGCTAATCAACGAATTTGGTAAAGTTGCAGGATACAAAATTAATGCACAGAAATCTCTTGCATTCCTATACACTAATGATGAAAAATCTGAAAAAGAAATTAAGGGAACTCTCCCATTTACCACTGCAACAAAAAGAATAAAATACCTAGGAATAAACCTACCTAAGGAGGTAAAAGACCTGTACTCAGAAAACTATAAGACACTGATGAAAGAAATTAAAGATGGTATCAACAGATGGAGTGATATACCATGTTCCTGAATTGGAAGAATCAATATTGTGAAAATGACTATACCACCCAAAGCAATCTACAGATTCAATGCAATCCCTATCAAATTACCAATGGCAGTTTTTACAGAACTAGAACAAAAAATCTTAAAATTTGTATGGAGACACAAAAGACCCCAAATAGCCAAAGCAGTCTTGAGGGAAAAAAATGGAGCTGGAAGAATCAGACTCCCAGACTTCAGACTGTACTACAAAGCTACAGTAATCAAGACAATATGGAACTGGCACAAAAACAGAAACATAGATCAATGGAACAGGATAGAAAGCCCAGAGATAAACCCACACACCTATGGTCAACTAATCTATGACAAAGGAGGCAAGGATATACAATAGAGAAAAGACAGTCTCTTCAATAAGTGGTGCTGGGAAAACCGGACAGCTACATGTAAAAGAATGAAATTAGAACCCTCCCTAACACCATACACAAAAATAAGCTCAAAATGGATTCGAGACCTAAATGTAAGACCAGACACTATAAAACTCTTACAGAAAAACATAGGAAGAACACTCTGACATAAATCACAGCAAGATCCTTTTTGACCCACCTCCTAGAGTAATGGAAATAAAAACAAAAATAAACAAATGGGACCTAATGAAACTTCAAAGCTTTTGCATAGCAAAGGAAACCATAAACAAGACAAAAAGACAACCCTCAGAATGGGAGAAAATATTTTCAAACGAATCAACGGACAAAGGATTAATCTCCAAAATATATAAACAGCTCATGCAGTTCAATATTAAAAAAAAAAACAACCCAATCCAAAAATGGGCAGAAGACCTAAATAGACATTTCTCCAAAGAAGACACACAAATGGCCAAGAAGCACATGAAAAGATGCTCAACATCACTAATTATTAGAGAAATGCAAATCAAAACTACAATGAGGTATCACCTCACACCAGTTAGAATGGGTATCAATAGAAAATCTACAAACAACAAGTACTCGAGAGGGTGTGGAGGAAAGGGAACCCTCTTGCACTGTTGGTGGGAATATAAATTGATACAGCCACTATGGAGAACAGTATGGAGGTTTCTTAAAAAACTAAAAATAGAATTACCATATGATCCAGCAATCACACTACTGGGCATATACCCAGAGAAAACCATAATTCAAAAAGACACATGCACCCCAATGTTCATTGCAGCGCTATTTACAATAGTCAGTTCATGGAAGCAACCTAAGTGTCCATCAACAGACAAATGGATAAAGAAGATATGGTACATATATACAATGGAATGTTACTCAGCCGTAAAAAAGAATGAAATTGGGTCATTTGTAGAGACGTGGATGGATCTAGAGACTGTCATACAGAGTGAAGTAAGTCAGAAAGAGATAAACAAATATCGTATATTAACGCATGTATGTGGAACCTAGAAAAATGGTACAGATGAACCAGTTTGCAGAGCAGAAGTAGAGACACAGATGTAAAGAACAAACGTATGGACACCAAGTGGGGAAAGTGGCGTGGGGTGGAGGTGGGGGTGGAATGAATTGGGAGATTGGGATTGACATGTATACACTGAGATGTGTACAAAACTGATGACTAATAAGAACCTGCTGTATAAAAAAATAAATTAAAAATTAAGAAAAAAAAGGTTAAAATGCTAAAAAAAAAAGAAAAAAATTACTGTTATCACTATTACTCGTTTCTCCACATACTTCTAAAATCCTGGCTGAATCTTCCCTCTCCTCCTTTTCTTGTGCTCCACACCCCAAACAATACGCTGATGACTCAGGCTATAGTGACCTATGACCCCAAGGTTCCTTCTGCTCTATCTGTGCTTAGACACACCCTCGTGTACTTCTGTACTGTGTGCCTACTATGTACCACCTGCTGTGCAAGACATAGTGTACAGTGAGTAAAGCTGACATGGTCTCTGCCCTCCTGGAGCCTGGAGTCCACTGCCTCTCTCACAGTCATTTAGCCAACCAAGAGAATAGGGTAACACAATGCCGCTCAGATTACCTCTTACAACAAATGCTGTAGTGCAAGGATGACAATAATACACTAAATTAGATAAGGAAAATAATAGGATGCCATTAAGATAAGGGACAAAGTCAAAAGAGAACCATTCTGAAATTCATTTAAAACAACAAAAAATTTCCTAGAAAACCTATAATAAGTCAAACAACTACAAGGTTAAAAATATAAAGACACTACTGAGACAAAAAAAAAACACTGACCACTGACCAATCTACAAGGTAAAAAATCGGATACGGGTATGAAAGAACAACATATTCCAACATATTTTTTTAGCTTTTTAGAAAAAAGATCATATAGAATAAAGGAAAATATGTATATCAGAGTGGAAATGAACTCAGAGGGCTTAATTTTAAAGGATTTCATACATTTATAAAAAGCACTGAATTGGCATTAATATTGAAATTTTCATTACTAGTAGATACTCAAGAAAAGAGGTGCTCATGCCAAACCATAAGTGCAGGCTCCCAGCTGAGACCCTGCTGCTGACTCAGAGTCACATGAGCAGAGTGGTTTCCCAAAGCACACTCATTTTCTACCACACAAAAATCTATCCCAAACTGTTTTTCACTATGTGGCATTCTTGAAGGGTTGCGACTCAAGAGAAAGACTGTAAGAAACATAGCCAGCTATACATGATATCAAATGTATTCCTTTGAGAAATATGACTAAATAAGGAAACAAATGAACTAACAGGAACACTTGATACCTATCCAAACCTCTCAGCCCTTTAAAGAAATTGTTTCCTTTTTTTGTACTGAAGTATAATTGATTTATAGTATTATATTAGTTTCAGGTGTACAGCATCATGGTTCAGTATTTTTATAGATTATACTCCACCTAGTTATTATAAAATAATGGCTATATTTCCTTGTGCTGTACAATCTATCCTTGTTGCTCATCTATTTTATACACAGTAGTTTGTACCTCTTAATCCCATACCCCTATCTTGCCCCTCCCCTTTTCCCTCTCCCCACCAGTAACCACTAATTTGTCTTCTATACCTGTGAGTCTGTTTGTTTTGTTATAGACATTCATTTATTTGTTAGATTCCACACATAAGTGATAACATATAGTATCTGTCTTTCTCTGTCTGACTTATTTCACTAAGCATAATACTCTCTAGGTCCATCTGGGTTGCTGCAAATGGCAGAATTTTATTGTTTTTTATGGCTGAGTAGTATTCCATTGTATATACATACCACAGCTTCTTTATCCATTCATCATCTGTTGATGGACACTTGGGTTGCCTCCGTACCTTGACTATTATACATAACGCTGTTGTGAACACTGCGGTGCATGTATCTTTTTGAATTTGTGTTTTTAAAAATTGCTTCCTTGTATGAAAACATCAGATGCAGCATTACCAGAGACAGCAATGTTTGTGCTTCTCAAGTCCAATATATTTAGGGCGAGACCCTACTTTGCCACCTCACCAGCTGATATCAATCAATCTTCCTCTTTAAGCTTGTGATACCTCCTCTGTAAAACAGGGAAAAGCAGATGTCTGTATTTTCTATTGTATGTCTAACAAATGTGTAAGAAGAATACAATCATTAACTGCTTTGAGAATTTTACGTTGATGTCTATTTTCCCTAATTATCTTATGTCACTGAAATATAGCCTCTGAAATTAAGGTATCTCATTTTAAATATTAATTTACTAATACAAGACTTATCCTGAAATCCTAATTTTATTTCTTAATATTGACATTTATGATGAATAAAAACAGCAATTTGGGCTTCCCTGGTGGCGCAGTGGTTGAGAGTCCGCCTGCCGATGCAGGGGACACGGCTTCGTGCCCCGGTCCGGGAAGATCCCACATGCCGCGGAGTGGCTGCGCCCGTGAGCCATGGCCGCTAAGCCTGAGCGTCGGAGCCTGTGCTCCGCAACGGGAGAGGCCACAGCAGTGAAAGGCCCGTGTACCGCAAAAACAAAAAAAACAAAAAAAAAACAACACAGCAATTTATCTATAACAAAGCTTTAAAAAAACTATTCAGGTTGAACCTGTGGAGAATTTTCTAAACTATACTTAGACAACAATGTTACTGCTGACTAACAACTGGTTCATACAGAACAGTGAGGATTGATACTCACCTCTTCCTATCATCAGAAGTGAAATACCATAGTTCTTTGTTTTGCTCTAAGGAATATTCTCACTTTGTATACCGTAGCAGGATTATTTCTGAAACTATCACACTGTAAGCTCTTCAACTGTCTAGTTATTGAAAACATTTGTGTTTTTGTTAATAGCTTTATGGTATTTTCCATCTCTTTTGAAGAGTTTATTATGTCATTAATGAGAAAAAAACAAGAAGGAAGGAAATAAAGGTTCATTAAGCACCAAATGCGTGCCAGACACTATAAAAATTAACCTACATATGTCATACCTAATTAATTCTTCAAAAAATCCTGTGAGAAAAGTAAAACAGCTCCCCCTACCCCAGCCCCAAGGTCACAAGGCTCTAGAATGCTATAGCCAGGATCTGAATAACAGCAATCCTTACTCCAGACCACACTATTACCTGTGATTTCAGCTTTTTAAAAAATCTTACTGCTTTTTCAGATTATAAAAATAATACCTGTTCACTGCCAAAATTCTGCGAACTATAAAAAAATACAAAGAATATTAAGAACTATCTGAACTCCTACCATGCTTATATCTTAGTGAATTTTTTTCTTTATAAAATAGAAAATCTGCAGGGGTTTTTTTTATTATTACGTTAAATTACAAATTAATATATAGATACACTCTCATTGTTAAAAGTCAAGTAGGAGTCAAAGTAAGCCTTTTATTATCTCCAGTTCCAGTCATTATTAACAGTTTTACTAAAAAGACTTTTCTTTATGCCTGTACATGCTTATATACAAATTAAAAATGGTTCATTTAGTGTATTTTCATAAACATCTTATTTTTCTGTGTATGTGTGTGTATTATTCTATACCTTGCTTTCCTGCATCTTATGTGGCTTGATGATCTTTCCAGATCTTTTATATACAGGGCTGACTCATGCTTTTTAATTTATTTATTTATTTATTTTTTCGCTGTGTTGGGTCTTCGTTGCTGTGCGCAGGCTTTCTCTAGTTGCGGCGAACACGGGCTACTCTTCGTTGCAGTGCGCAGGCTTCTCATTGCCGTGGCTTCTCTTGTTGTGGAGCACGGGCTCTAGGCGTGCGGGCTTCAGTAGCTGTGGCACACAGGCTCAGTAGTTGCGGCTAGTGGGCTCTAGAGCGCAGGCTCTGTAGTTGTGGCACACGGGCTTAGTTGCTCCGCGGCACGTGGGATCTTCCCAGACCAGGGCTTGAACCCATGTCCCCTGAATTGGCAGGTGGATTCTTAACCACTACGCCACCAGGGAAGTCCCCTGACTCATGCTTTTAAATGCTAGCTTTTGTTTGATAGAGCTCAACTTCTTAGAGTTCTTCATACCTTTTTCACTTTTATATCATGATTTTCCCTTGTTATTAAATAGTCTTAAGTAATAAAGTTTATAATGGCTAAGTAACATTCTTCTATATGGATATATCATAACTATATTTTGTTGGACATTATGATTTACCAAATTTTCATCATTAGATATAATACTACAATGAGTATCTTTGGTTAAATCTTTAAGATCCTCGAAATGGAATTACTAGGTCAAAGGTAACACTTCAAAGCTCTTGATACATATTCCTAAATTGCCCTTCAGAAAAATCACACTATTTAGCACATCCACAGCAGGGTATGAATTCCATTACATTATTTTTGCCTTTTAAAGAATTATTTATTCAAGGAACAGATGTTTAAAAATTACACTGGGGGGCTTCCCTGGTGGCGCAGTGGTTGAGAGTCCGCCTGCCGATGCAGGGGACACGGGTTCGTGCCCCGGTCCGGGAAGATCCCACATGCCGCGGAGCGGCTGGGCCCGTGAGCCATGGCCGCTGAGCCTGCGCGTCCGGAGCCTGTTGCTCCGCAACGGGAGAGGCCACAGCGGTGACAGGCCCACGTATCGCAAAACAAAAACAAAAACAAAATTACACTGGGGACTTCCCTCGTGGCTCAGTGGTTAAGAATTTGCCTGCCGATGCAGGGGACACGGGTTCAAGCCCTGGTCCAGGAAGATCCCACATCCCGCGGAGCAACTAAGCCCATGCGCCACAACTACTGAGCCTGCGCTCTAGAGCCCGCAAGCCACAAATACTGAAGCCCATGAGCCTAAAGCCCATGCTCCGCAACAAAGAGAAGCCACCGCAATGAGAAGCCTGCGCACTGCAATGAAGAGTAGGCCCTGCTCACCGCAGCTAGAGAAAGCCTGCGCATAGCAACAAAGACCCAACACAGCCAAAAATAAATAAATAAATAAGTGTAAAAAAAAAAAAAATTACACTGAATGCTATAAAATCCATCTTCGAATTTGGCTTAGATCCAAAAAATACTTTATAATTTGAACCAGCAAGTTGTGATTTCTTAGATATTGGTTAAGAGAATTCTAAACCAGTAGACAATAAGTAGACTGGTCCTATCTTGATGAGGCACCACTAAGTAACTCCCAAGGTGATGGTGATAAGATAATGAAGTTAACAGATACTGTTACTTTTATCTGGTTTACAGACTCTCCTTTTCTCAAGCTTTTCTCCCTTAATGAAATATGATGTACTCCAATAACCCTGACTGTAGAATACAATACTGTCAAATGAATCATTTTTCCACCAGCCTACATCACAACATCTTGAAACAGTTTCAATAAGAGGAAAATGTGCCTTTGAATGTAAAAAACACATGGCAGAAAACAGTAAACTTTTAAAAGTAAGTGGACTATATGAATGCATGTAAATGTATTCATGAAAACACAGAAAACATCTAATTTGCTTAAGCTCAATGTTTAAATGCAACTATACTTTAAAATTATATTTGACAGGAACTTACTGAATGAAACACATCAACAATATATTAATTACATATATTTATAACTAAAATATTATGGAAGAAATAGAGCAAAAAATATGGAGGGTTGAAGACAACAACAAAGGACATTTACCTCAAACATGCCAGTGTGATTACATGCCTCACCCTTGTATTATCTCCACCACAGAAAAGGGAGATCATTTATAGTTTAGGAGAAGTTCTAAACTGACATTACCTTTACAACTACAGTATACTTTTATCTTCTCTAACACCTTTACCATCACTTACACTAATTGGTCTACTTCCAGCTTAACAGCTTTACTCTCAACTGTAGTCATGTCTAATCTTTGATTATCAATGGAGGAAAACAACAAACTCCCCTAGGATATACTGTCACCAAACTGGTTAAGAGGCAACAATGGTCAGCTAATTAGTAGATGGTACCTGTGCATTTTCAGGATGCTGTCTATGCTAATACACTGCTTTCCATTAATAGTTTAACTGGCAACTTCTCTCCTCGACAGGAGATTCCAACTCATCAAAGATGTTTGCTGAACTGGGCAAAATATTGATCACCATTGCAAATTAGTTATTCTTCTTAACCAAACAAACACAGTAGAGTGAATCAAATACTCCAGGAAAACAATAGGAAGAAGCTCTTAGATTATAAATGGCAGAACAGGTCTTCCAAATCCAACTGTGTAAGAGAAACAAGGTTCAAGTGTATCTGTGCTTGAATTAAAGTAAGGATATACCACCAGTAAGTAATATAACTGACTTTGCCAGCATGCCTAGAGGTAAATGACTATCAGGTCTGAAAGAACTGCAGTCTTTCTTGGAGGCTGTCTCCTTGATGTAATGATGCTGCCATCAGTTAAAGCATCAAAGCTTTGTAAATGCTACTCCCTCTACACAGCATGCTTTAGCCTCTCGCTAGGCCAAACTCTAAGCCCAACCAGGGAAAAGCACCTAGGGAAACTCCCTGAATACCCATAGGGGCATCTCAGTAAAATTATTCTGGCTCCAAAATGAAGGAAGAATGAGCTGGAATGGAAAAGTTTCAGGTAGAGAGAGCAGTAAGGAGGCTGCTGCAGTAACTGAAAGAGAATATCTATCAGATGTAGCAGTGGAGATGGCAAGAGGCAGACAAACTTGACATTGGTTTAAAAGGTGTAAAAGTAGAACTACACAGATAAATCAAATCCAGGTGTGCTTTGCAGGAAGGAACTGGAGAGCCAGAGGGTAAGTTAAGAAGACAGAGGGAGGATCTTAGGAAGACAACAAGGAAAGGAAGGGGCACCAAACCTACACACCTCTGAAAAAGACTGGTCCTAATCTTGCCCTCCTCCTCCTGGACACCTAGGGAGTGGCCACCTAAATTCTGTCAGATAGGGATCCATCCCTCTCCCTGTTCATTACCTCACTTTGCTTCTTAAACAGGAACTTGTGATATATGGAGACAGATCTTATCTATGAATAAGGACATACTCTTGATACCAAATATGGCCACAGTCTATGGATAGGTAACTATACACATTCTCATTATTTCCCAATCCAAGCAAAAAGAGCAGTAGATAAGGAAACGTGATACATAAAGAACGTGCGGTGCACGTTAATTTTGAGTGCCTGTTTCCAGGAGCACTCAGAAACAGAGCCTTAATATTTTCAGACAGAATATGCTCTGCACAGAGTGAAAACGGCTAAATCCAGCTACGTTACACACTATTAACTAATTACATGTTGAGGAAAAATGGCCCACAATATGTAAAAGTCTGATACTAATCTATTGTTCTAGAAACTTTATCCTTAACTGGAGCAGAAGGCCTGAAAACTCACAGGGCAATCAAAAATCACTTACTCATAAAAACAGAGTAGACTGGTGGTTGCCAGGGGCTGGGGGGTAGAGGAAATGGGGAGATGTTACTCAAACAGTACAAACTTCCAGTTATAAGATGAGTTAGTTCTGAGGATCTAATGTGCAGCATGCTGACTCCAGTCAACAATACCGCACTGTACACTTGCAAGTTGCTAAGAGAGTAGATCTTAAATATTCTCACCATAACAACAACAACAAACATGTAATTTTGAGAGGTAAAGGATGTGTTAACTAACCTTACGTGGTAAACATTTTGCAATGCATATGTGCGTCAAATCATCACATTAAACTTACACAATATTACATGTCAATTATATCTCAATAAAGCTGGAAAAAAATTATTTCTTTTTACCAGTAGGCAAACACACCACATTATAACCCAGAGTTATACAACTCTAGCTGGAAACTTCTGTGATGGCAGGTAACACACCTATTTTGCTCATCTTTGTATTGCCAGAGCTTACAAAGTATTTGAAAATCAATATGCACTCAGTAAGTACCTGTTCAAAAATGCTGCCACGGAGATCTTTAGGCAAAAATCTGTATCAGACCTGCTAACACAGGTGAACTGCCTACCACATGGTTATACAAATGGACTGCTGCCAGGGATCTGAGCAGATTTGGGTTGGTTAGTTATTCTAACTCATGAAGGATATAATTATGCAACTTTTAACTATTCAAGCTTAATTATATTAAAATTACATTATAAATGAAATGGTATATTCTTTATTTGTAATTAAAAGCAAATAGGTGGGGTTAGAGCCTTATGTGCCTAACTCACATTCAGTTCAATTCCAACTTCTGAAGCAAACATGAACCCTTGTAACCCACCATTTATTAATTGAGAGAGGAATTAAAAACTCATGCAGCACACATGTATACAGATCTCTGATCGTCTGGCCCCCGAGTTTAAAAACTAGAAAGAAAGTTCTCCAAAGGTACTGTAATAATTCATATATTTTCAATTTCCCAAGACAGTCTCAATTTTAAATACAGTTGGACCTTGAACAATGCAAGGGTTAATCAGCATATAATTTATAGGCGCCTCCCACCCCCGCATCTGCAGATTCAACCAATCACAGACCACGTAGTGATGTAGTAATTACTACTGGAAAATACCCACATGTAAGTGGACCCACACAGTTCACACCTGCACTGTTCAAGGGTCAACTCTGATGTACCATACATGATGACGTGTGTCATATGGGAATGTGGAATGCACAGTCACTGTCACCAGAAGGCCCCTACTTCCCTGACTCCTTCCCATTCTCCAACCCCCAAAGAAAGTAAGTTATGAATGACTCATTTTGAAGAAAAATAACTAATATTTTAGTTTAAAAAATTATGATTTCCCCCAATTGATTCAACATGAAATGGAAGGGGGAAAAGAAGGCAGGATACTGAGGAGAAATTTCTTCCAACTGTGACAATATCACATTGTGACTAACAAAGATTACTGCCTTTAAATGTCAGGCACAGATGATTCAGTCTTCCAGATGGATTCGTCTTATTTTTATTTTACTATTCCTGTTTCATCTTTTTGCTTCAAAAATCCCAAACACAGTATCTACAGAGTTGGTCATAATAAACAAAACAGCTGATTACTTACAAATGAGAAAATTAAGCCTCAGTGCAATTAAATATACACATTTGAACTAAATATTTGATTACTGCACACAGCAGTGTTTTATGCTAAAAGCGAGCACTGAGTTTAAATGTGATGAATAATTTAATTCATCACATTTTCTGTTTACTCAATAAACAGAAAAGAAATTGTTTTCTGTTTACTCAATAAATCTGAAAATCCACTAAGAGGTTAGAGGTCCTAACTGGGTCCTCTTGACAGCTAAGTAGATTAAGCCAGTATTTCAGTCAGCTGGTTGAGGGATGTGTATGGTAGAGGGTGGAAGGCATACAGAATGAATATTAACTCCATATAACCGGTTGACAATCACCAGTTAGCTAAGGCCATCTTAAAGAAGAACAAAGATGGTGAAGAACTTAACACTAACAGTTAACAAAACCCATTATAAAGCTATAATAATTAAAACAGTATGCTACTTGCACAAGGGTAGAAAAACTGACTGATGGAACAGAATAGAATCATGTCCAGAAACAAGCCACACATCTGGTTACCTGATTTAAGACAAACCTAACGCTGTAGTGGAGGAGAAAGGATAATCTTTTTAACAAATGGTGCTGACTCCACTACATAACCATATGGAGAAAAATGTTTTGTGACCCTCTTCCTCATATCTAGACAAAAGTCAATTCTAGATGGAGGGAAGATCTACATATAAGAGGTAAAATAATGAAGTTTTTGAGAAGAAAATATAGATCATCATCTTTGTGACGCTGGAGTAGGCAAAGATATTTTTTAACATTACCCAAAAAGCACTAACCATAAAAGAAAATCTGATAAATTGGATTATATAAAGACCTATTCCTCAAAAGACAATTAAAGAGTGAAAGAGCAAATCACAGAAGAGGAAAAGGTATTCACAATACAAATATCTGACAAAGGACTAGTATCCAGAATATAAAAAGGACTCCCACAAACAGTAAGAAAAGACCTACAACTCAATAGAACATGGGCAAAAGACAAACAGGCACTTCACAAAATACACACCCACCAGAATGACTAGGTTAAAAGCAATGACAAATCAAGTGCGGATGAGAAGGCAGAGGAGCTAAAACTCTCCAGCACTGATACCCTATGATCCAGCAATTCCATTCCAAAGTACATACCCAACAGAATATTTACATATGGTTACCAAAAGAATGTTCTTAGCAGCAGTATTCATAAGTCAAGACTGGAAACAATCCAAATGCCCACCAACAGTTGATGAGATAAATAAGCTGGAATATAGTCACACAATGGGATGCTACACAGCAATGAGAATGAATGACCTATAATTATATATAACAATATGGACAAATCTCACAGAAATGCTGAGCAAAAGAAGCCAGACACAAAAGAGTACATTCTGTATGATTCCATGTATATACAATACACATACAGGCAAAAACTAATGTATGCTGTTAGAAGGATACTGATAATCCACGAGGGCAATAGAGGAACCTCTTTGTTTCTTGATCAAGATGCTGGTTACACAGATATGTTCAGTTTGTGAAAAGTCATAAGGCTGTAAATGTATGATCTGTGTACTTTCCCTGTATGTACATTACACCTGAATACGTTTTTTTTTTTAAAGGGAAATGGTCTCCACAGTTAACCTTGGTATGGAGGGAGATCAGGTCATCAGTCAGATTCCTGACTGTGCTATAACTACCTGAAATCCTCTCCATTCAGAGGGAGCTCCAGTAGTTTCACTATAGATTATGTAGCCAAATGAAGCCAGGAACTAAAATGAAAGAGAGGATGAAGTGACAGTGGGTGATGCTAGACTATTTATGAATACTTCCTCACATTTCCTCAGACCTCCTTGGTAACCAATATCCATCCAGCTGGATATCCAGCTGGTCCAATCAAGTCTAAAAGACAGAAATAATTCCAAAACTCCCAAGGTCTTCCGGATTTGAAGTTAGATAAAATCCCTTGTTAAATTATAATGAGACGATTTCAAATCTCCAGGAAGCAGATTATAACGGGCATGTAAATAATTATATCAGTTAGGAATAATGTTCTGATGCATGTAAAAGGAAGCCTAAAATTATACTGTTTTAAGCAAGACAGGGGTTTACTCTTCTCGTCAAATGGAAGTGCACAGAGGCACTTGCTGACACTGGTTTGGCAGCTTAGGAATACATGGGGGAAGATCTCTGTAAATCTCCTGGCTTTCCTCTAAAGGCCTCTAGAATACTGGTCTAGCCCCAGGCATGGTGTCTGATTTCTACGCAGGAGGAAAAAAAACAGGTAAAAGGGCTTTCTAAAGAACTTCATCCAGAAATTTCTGCCTATCCAGAAATTTCTGCCTACATCTCACTGACCAGAACTATGTTACATGGCTGCTCGGGCTGGAAAGGAGGCCAAGAAATGTATACTTTTTTTAGCTAGGCCTACTTCTACTTCTAGCAAAACTTTATAAGTTCTATTAGGAAACAAGGGGAAATGGATATCAGATAGGCAGTGAGGAATCTCTGCCATAGCTATGATGAGTACTTGATGTTTTTACTAATACTGAATATACTTTTTTAATCTAGCAATTTACAAGTTTGTGGCTCATGGCACTAGAGGCAATGTTCTGTGGTACAACTCTGGCAACTCTTTTTCCGAAGCATTTTTCATACTATTTCCCACAGGAAGAAATCTTAAAGTTCAGGCCCTGTAACATCACAAGGCCAGGCACACCCACCATTTCTCCAGCTAGCAGCTAAAGATCAATGTCCAGATTGTTTTCCTTTCATATTTCAATTTTAATCTTTTAAACCAGAAGTTACAAAAAAGTTGAATGACGTTTTCTAAAATACTCAGTTCTTAGATGTAGTAATAACGAATCCGAAAAAAAAAAAAAACAGAACTTCTTAAATTCTAAAGAGAATATTTATTTCCTGACAAATTTTTTTCAGAATGAACAGTGAATTCTCATTCTGCCCTTTTCTGACCTAAACCATTATTCACCATTCAACCAAATTAACTTTAATTAGCATCTGTCATCTCATAAACATGGCACTTTTCTGCTGAAATACAGTTATCAGAACACAAACATTTCCTCTCGATATAACGGATGTGAATAATGCTATATTCAACCAGTATTTCCCATATTCTTTAGTCCTCCTCTTTATCCTTCCCCTGAATAAACCACCCATTTTAATAAAATAAAGTGGACTATTCAAAAAATTATTTTCATCCAAATCAGTAACAATACATTTACTGGAAGATTTTTAAAGCGGAATATTCAATTCACTAAATGTTACGTTGCAATTTTCGAGCAGTCTATCAAATATATTCTCTATTTTGTGCAAAGGTTTGCTTGTTCTCTCTTAAACAACTATCACATTAAAGTTTAAACTAAGTTCAATACATATCACAGGAAAGACTTTAAAACAAAGCAAAACTGAATAAAAGATATACATCAATTAACCCAAGGAAGTTGAATTTAATTTTTTGTACTCTTCGAAACATTTAAGGATTTTCTCCTCTACAGGATGCCTCCAGTTTCTCCTATTTCCTTTAGCTGGGATCTGAGAGGCTCTTACCTGCAGCTGTCTGTACCTCCTCTGCTCTCTTTTCAGCCCCGCCCGTCTCCTAGCACCCACTCTTCACCTACCCTCCTTTGGGTCTCAGCCACAGTCTTCTCCGTGCTACATCTCTGCCTCCAGAGGAGCTGGTCTCCAGGATAAACATCTGGAGGCCGTGCTCATCTTAGGCAATTTAAACAGTCCTAACAAGAGTCTGAAGAACTTCTGGCAGCAAACTGTTATATTTCCGGCTTCCCTGGTGGTGCAGTGGTTAAGAATCCGCCTGCCAATGCCAGGAACACGGGTTCGAGCCCTGGTCTGGGAAGATCCCACATGCCGCAGAGCAACTAAGCCCTTGTGCCACAACTACTGAGTCTGTGCTCTAGAGCCTGCGAGCCACGACTACTGAGTCCGTGTGCCACAACTACTGAAGCCCATGCACCTAGAGCCCATGCTCCACAACAAGAGAAGACACTGCAATGAGAGGCCCGTGCACCACAATGAAGACTAGCCCTCGCTCACCGCAATGAGAGAAAACCCGCACGCAGCAATGAAGACCCAATGCAGCCAGAAATAAATAAAACAAATACATGTATTTTTAAAAATTGTTATATTTCATAACAGTAGCTGATAAATCAAGACTCAAGGCTAAACCTCCTAAGTAACTTTCCGTAAGAGTGTGATGAACAAAATTCTCCAAGTAGCAATAAGAATTTATGTTAGGGCTTCCCTGGTGGCACAGTGGTTGGGGGTCCGCCTTCTGATGCAGGGGACACGGGTTCGTGCCCTGGTCTGGGAGGATCCCACATGCCGCGGAGCGGCTGGGCCCGTGAGCCACGGCTGCTGGGCCTGCGCGTCCGGAGCCTGTGCTCCGCGGCGGGAGGGGCCGCGGCAGTGAGAGGCCCGCGTACCGCAAAAAAAAAAAAAAAAAAAAAGAATTTATGTTAAACTTCTGGTAAATCAGGATTTTAATATATACATAAAGACATTTAGAAGAGTTATCATAACTACCATACTCATTTTTCCCACCTTAACTCTTACCACTTACAGAGACAAAGCTCCTCCTAAAGTCAGAGACTCAATCCCAATGGCCCCGGTTAAGCAATATGACCACATATATCATAACCAATAAACCAAACCATGGTGCTGACCACTGATCAGAAAGAGAACTACCCAAAAGTATACGAAAAGAAATACACAAATGCATTATTGATGGGAAAGAGGAACTACCTCAAAGCACATGCACTATTCAATGGTGAATCAGTGCATTAGTTTCCAATACAAACTTCCTGCTTTATCAATCATGGGTGAGAGGATATGCAACAACATAAGCCAGAGGCAGCTTTTCACCGAAATGGTAATACTAGTATTGATTCCTTAGTCTTTCCAAGGACAACAGACTTGAAATAAAACCTTGTTATCTAAGCCCAGTTTGAACACTGGCTAGTGCAACCAAGACTCAAAGGCCGAGCTACTCTATATTTGCAAAAGAGATGCTGCACTTATGGTATTCTCATATTGAGAGATATTACCAGATTTTTATTAACCACCTTGGGATAAAGGAAAAAAAACACTACTGCAGATACCATTATCCCTACTTTCTCACACAAAAAAATAACACTTTTCCTGTGCCCACTCATTCATTTCACAAATATTTATAGGTTTCACTGACTGAATAATGCCCTACCTTTAAACGATGTAAAAAAGCAAGCTAAGGAATTAGTGTGACCCAGATACAGAAGGACTTTTCAACCAGAAGAGCTGCAGGATAGCTTTTACGAAGAAGATAACAAGAACTGCAGAGGAAGAAACCACGAGCATCTACCAGATTAGTCAATGCATAAAGCGGTAGTAATTAACACTGCCATTTTTGTATGCGGAGACAATATTTTCATAGAGACTATCACTTTGGGATATGAATATCTACTTAGATTTAGCTGTGTGGACATGAGATTGCTCTGGGACTAATAAGAATTTCTTCCAATTAAGCTTTTTGTTTTTTGGGTTTGTGCTTGTTTTTCTGGAGGAGGGTCACTCAACAATTCCATAGAAAGCAAGGGAAAAGCACATCCCAAGTCTACTGGCAGCTTTTCCCATCCTCAAACAATTCCTTGTTCAGATGCACAGCCACAGAAGTTCAAAGGTCACTGGCGTCTTTGTACTCAGTCCCATGGTAGTTACAAACAAACTTTTGTCCCCATTCCTTCAATGACATGGGCTGCAACAACTACACTGACTGAAATTTTACATCTGAGGCCTGCATGTGCATTACTTAACTGAAGGGCCATAGTATTTCATTTACGCTTCAGCCATAAATTATTACATCTCTTTTGTGAAATAAAATAATGTATTTACCTGGGCATAAATGAATGTTGATTCTAGCCAAACACAAAGAACATCACTGACAGTAATGGTCTTACAATTTCTTGTCATAATTATCACACTTCCTATAACATGATTTAGTAAAGCTTTTGTTAAAGACTTTTTCAGGGTTTTTCTCATCCTTGTTGCCTTTCTCTATTTTAAATCATACCCACATGATAAAAAGTAAAGAAATTTATTATGGGCTTTTATACAGAGTTATAAATCTAAAAGTTCTCTCTTAAAATGTGACAATAAATATATCTAAATAAGAAATCTCAAAGTTATAAAATTTATTTTAAAATAAAAGAGTCTAAAGAATATATGTTTGAAAAATAGTATAAATACAGTATTATAATTTAGAATACAAGTAATTTTACCTTTATGCATATACTTTAACAACTCTTTAAGCACAGAAGTCAAAATTTAATTGTTAAAACTCTCCATTTAAACCAATTTTTAAATAAATTCCTACTACTTTCATGTGCTAACAGCAACCTCCAAAATCTATTCTCATACAATACTTTTATTATAGCTGAATAATTAATCAAAATATAATTACCCAAAAAATTAACCAGTAAGTAATCCAAAAAGGAATTACATAAGCATCTTTGGGGAAAAAAAAAAGTTTTAGCAGCAGAGCTGCTAAATGAACACAAATCAACTGAAGCATGATGCTGCAAGGACTCTGCCAGTACAAAGATAAGAGGCAGTTTCCTCCACAAAGAAAGCTTTCCAGAACTGTTTCTAACTAAGGCAAACACTGTGGAAGGCTGAAAATACTTCTGAAAACTTACTGAGCCTCCAACAGTGTGCTAAACACCATACTCCTCAGAGCAAATGGGTCCAAGATCACAATGTTTTTAATTTTAATGAGCATGCAATGGAAAGGAATACAGCTGAAAGAAGCAAAAAGAACGAAATGCATATAACAAAGATCACAGAAATACAGAAATATTGTTGAGATGGAGTATAAGGTGGCTCTGGACAGGGCTAAACAAAGGAAGAGGGTCTAAAGTAAAGGAAAAGTTATTCCAGATCTTGTTGCATGAACTTCAGTAACTCAGAAATACTTCTAAACCACTAGGGCCTTTATCAGCTCATTTAACCAAGCATTTCTTTTTTTCTACTTCTACTAAAGTCCTTAATCCTAAACACTAAGAATATCATAATATTTTTCATAACACTAATCTAGCTAAGACTAAGCTAAAGGATTTTCTAAACCTCTTCTCCTGTTTCAGACCTTCCCTTTCTACCTTCCAAGAGGTTAGCCTATATAAACAGATCAGCTCCAGTTACATGAACTCAGTTCTCGATATGTTGAAGCCCAGGCCCCTGTTCTGATTAGACAGTAATGCTAAAAGAAAGAAAACCAGTAAAAACCAAGCATTTTTTTCTGTTTCCGCCTCTTCCTATGCTAAGCAAGCAGGTAATGAGGAATTCACCAAATAGTTTTCAAGACATACTCTTAAGCAAATAAATGTATGAAAACTGCTTCCTACGAGGAGCAAAGAGCTGATAAGCAACTTGTTCTGTTTATTGAACTAACTTAGACTCTAAACATGTCTAGGAATCTAAAATGATTCCTAGAATATTAATGGTGCAAAGAAAAAAAGGGAAAACTGATTATATTAGAATCTTATTTAGCAGGAAATTAATATGCTACTAGCAATGATATATAAAAATTCCTATAGAAAAAATATTCAAATTCTGAGGATTTTTATAACTAAACGTATTGATGTTTATGGCTAGCCGTTGCCATATCACCGTATGATAAATGAAGATGGCGCTTCATATAAACAGGGAAATGGGGACTTCCCTGGTGGTGCAGTGGTTAAGAATCCGCCTTCCAATGCAGGGGACATGGTTTGAGCCCTGGTCCGGGAAGATCCCACATGCCACGGAGCAGCTAAGCCTGTGAGCCACAACTACTGAGCCTGCGCTCTACAGCCTGTGAGCCACAACTACTGAGCCCGTGAGCCACAACTACTGAAGCCCGTGAACCTAGAGCCCGTGCTCCACAACGAGAACCTACTGCAATGAGAAGCCTGCGCACCGCAACGAAGAGCAGCCCCCGCTCACCGCAACTAGAGAAAGCCCGTGAGCAGCAACGAAGACCAGATGCAGCCAAAAATAACTAAATAAATAAATTTATTTACTTAAAAAAGAAAGAGGGAAATGCCTGCCTTTCACACACAAATTAAGAGAAAATATGGAAACCTAACAAAATGTTCACAAACAATATTTACTTATGACAGAATAAATCGAGCATGCCACGAAAACTAAATAGAATTAAAATATACTTTTTGAGCTTTTAATTTTTCTTCAATTTCAAAAAAAGTTTATACTGTACTATATTCAATATTATTCTAGCTGTCTTATTTTTTTTAATTTCTAACAATATAGATAGCAAAAGAAAATCCCTACTTTTTAATCCCCTACAAATCCACTTCTAATAGATAGGTAGTAAATATCTACTGAATGAATGCTGAGTTATTAGTTTAACCAAATTTACAAATAAACAGCTGTAAAATCTGGCTAAACCTTCTATTTTAAAACCATTTCAAAATACAGTTTACACACTTAGGGAAGTTTTTAAAACATCAGGTCAGAATGTATCCCTACAGGACAGAACAGTTGAACATGCATACAGGAACCTGTTTGTTTTCCCAAATGTATCAACAACAAAGTCAATTCTTAAACACTACCTTTTAAATACACTAAAAAAGAAAAAGAGCATTTTTTTAAATCTGATTAAAAAATCGGCAGAGGACTGAATAGACATTTTTCCAAAGAAGACAAACAAGTGGCCAACAGGTACATGAAAAGGTGCTCAATATCACTAATCATTAGGAAAATGCAAATCAAAACCACAATGAAATATCACCTCACACCTGTTAGAATGGCTGTCCTCAAAAAGACAAGAGACAACGAGTGTTGGCAAAGATGTAAAGAAAAAGGAGCCCTTGTGCACTGTTGGTGGAATGTCATTTGGTACAGCCACGATAGAAAACAATATGGAGATTTCTCAAAAAGTTAAAAACAGAACTCCCACCTGATCCAGCCATCCCACTTGGGTATATATCCAAAGGAAATGAAATCACTATCTTGAAGAGCAGCACTATTCACAATAGCCAAGACATGGGAAGAACCTAAATGTCCATCAATGGATGAATGAATAAAGAAAATGTGGTATATATACAGCAGAAGATTATTCAGCCAAGAAAAAAAAAAGAAGGAAACAATATGTAACAATATGAATGGACCTTGACAAACACTGTATGTTCTCACTTCTATGTGGAACCAAAAAAAAGCTGAATTCATAGAAATAGAGAGTAGGATGGTGGTTGCCGGGGGCTGGGGTGGAGGAAACTGAGAGATGTTGGTCAAAAGGTACAAACACCCAGCTATAAAATGAGTATGTTTTCTGGGGATCTAATGTACAGCGTGGTGATTACATTTAACAATACTGTATTATACACTTGAAAGATATTAAGAGAGTAGATCTTAAATGTTATCACCACACCAAAAAAAAAAAAAATGGTAATAGCCTGTGGGGATGGAGATATTAACTAATCTTATTGTGGTAATCATTTTGCAATATATACTGTATCAAATTATCAGCTTGTACATCTTAAACTTTTACGTTACATGTCAACATTTCAATAAAGCTGGGAAAGCTTTAAAAAAAAGAGTATGCAAGAAATCAAACAAAATCTTTTCCAACACTTGTATTATATAGCCCGAATAGGAGTATTTCTTATTGTTGCTAAATTTAAAATATCACCAGCTATACCAAGTTTCAAGCATCTTGGGCTTTGCAAAATTACTTAATGCCATTGCACAGTAATTAAGTAATGATTACAGCTTTAGAAAAGAGTAGATTTCATTATACATACAGTTAATTCATGGGAGACACTCCATTAGGAAAAAGAACTTTTTAAAAAAAAGAGTGATTCGTTTTTTGAAGACCTTACTTTATCTAATAAGAATGCTGAAACCCAAAATTACTATCTTCCAAACTTAACAAATGCTGCTGACATACTTAAAATTAAATCTCAAAGAATAAAATTCTTACAACTAGCTACACAAATTCTGGTATCCTTATCAATGTCAGTATCTTAAAATACAAGATCTAAATTGGCCTTAAGTTTAAACCACCATAGGACACACAGAAAAATGAGATATCTTTTGACACTAACCCTTAGATCCTGAGTATAAAAATGAAAAGTCAGTCTGAGCCAGCTGTTAGGCTATTAAATTAGCCCCGCATCTCAGCACTAAGGAAGTCAAGACTTTCTCATATTAACTCTCTAGCCAACTTTGCATAGAGAAAAATGGTTCTCCATAATCACAAGCTGAACCTCAAAGATACCTAAATAAGCTAGTATTTTTCACACTGACAGCCATGGAAGAGCTTCAGATGTTTTGCAAACATTTGATTTGAAGGTGTTCCCATACATCATTACCTATTCTTAAAACGATAACAGGCAGAAATTTTAAAACCATAATAGGCACATGTTTTCAACATAGGGGAAACCACAAATTCATGAATTTGTGCTATAATCAATTAGCAAAAATAGGTAAATATTATACACTGATTTTTTTAGATGAATATATAATAACAAAATACTAATTATCATTAAAATCCTGGAGGTCCACCTATGATTTTGTTTGAGGGGGAAAAAAGAAAGGGTTTTGTTGCTAGAAAAGTTTGAAAAAAATCACTGACTTAGTGCATGGAGTTGGCAACCTATCAGAACTGGGATGCAAACACAGTAACTGGGTTACTGACACTTAATTCTCCTGGGAGAAGACTACAACACAAAAAGAGACCTCACAACCCTAAAAACCTCCTTCATCTTACTGTACCAAATATAGATTACTTTGCGGTAAACATTTTTTTTCATGTATTAGTATTATCTATCAGTCACATCTCAGTATCACCTCATCTATAAAATCAGTAGGAGTACTTGCATATATAGGCAAATGATTTCCAACAAGGGTACCAAGACCATTCAACTGAAAAAGGATAGTCTTTTCAACAATGGTATTGGGGAAAACTGGATATCCACATGCAAAAACAAAAAAAACTGGACCCTTATAAGATACAGAAAATTTAACTCAAACTGGAGTAAAGATCCAAATAAAAGAGCTAAAACTATAAAACTCTTATAAGAAAATGTAAGGGAGAAACCTCAGGACACTGGATTTGGCAATGATTTATTGGATATGACACCAAAAGCAAAGGCAACAAAAGACAAAATAGATAAGCTGGACTTCATCAAAATTAAACACTGCTGTGCATTACAGGACACCATCGACAGAGTGAAAGGCCACCCACAGAATGGAAGAAAATATTTGAAACCACATATCTGGTAAGAGATTGGTATCCAGAATATATAAAGAACTCCAACAAGTCAACAACAACAAAAATCCTGATTTTAAAAAAATGGACAGGGACTTCCCTAGCGGTCTGGTGGTTAAGACTCTGCACTTCCACTGCAGGAGGCATTCGATCCCTGGTCGGGGCACTAAGATCCGACAGGCCGCATGGTGCAGCCAAAAAAATAAAAA
Organism: Pseudorca crassidens; assembly: GCF_039906515.1. Taxonomy (NCBI): domain Eukaryota; kingdom Metazoa; phylum Chordata; class Mammalia; order Artiodactyla; family Delphinidae; genus Pseudorca; species Pseudorca crassidens. The sequence continues at coordinate 104,841,294 of NC_090304.1, forward strand.
TTAAACATGGACAAAGAGGGGCTTCCCTGGTGGCGCAGTGGTTGAGAGTCCGCCTGCCGATGCAGAGGACACAGGTTTGTGCCCCCGTCCGGGAAGATCCCACATGCCGTGGAGCGGCTGGGCCCGTGAGCCACGGCCGCTGAGCCTGCGCGTCCAGAGCCTGTGCTCCGCAACGGGAGAGGCCACAACAGTGAGAGGCCTGCGTACCGCAAAAAAAAAAAAAAAAAAAAAAATCATGTTCTAATGTCACTGACAACCTGTTCCCAAGCAGGGAGTAGGAGAAACTATCTCTGATCCATTCTAGCACCTATCACCATGATGCTGTTGGCTAAATACACACACACACATTCAAAGTAAAACCTTGACTACTTAAAACCTTTAGAGCAGGGTTTCTCAACTTGGCACTACTGACATTTAGACCAGATAATGGGGGGGCCGGGGGGTGTGGTGAGGGGGCCTGTCCTGTGCATGAGTAACAGAGAATTACTTATTCCAAATGTAAGAATACAAATCTGGGAAATATCCCTTTCTCAGCTCAAGTTAAATGTTTAGAAATCATTTCACATTATTTATAGACTAGTACTGAGGAAAAGCACAGGTACTTTGAGGTTAAACAGACCTAGATTTGAATTATGAATCAATCCAGCACTTAGGTAACATGAGTAAGTGAGGTTACTGAGGTTTAAATAAAATAACTTTTGTAAAGATCAATACAAAATGGGCACTAAATAAAAAGGGAAGTGAATTTACACTTACATGCCAGAACTTTTTTTTAATCATAACTGGTTTAGGAAAGAAAGATTTCTAAAATGTATTGCACATTTTCCTGCTTTAATGTAATCTAACCTTTTATAAACAATGCAGGGTGACCATTTCAGACAAACGTCACTGTAACAACTAAATAGGACACTAATTTAGGGAAGAAAGCTATCAAAATGCATAACACACAATTAAGTTGTAAGACACTGGATGAATTGTTTGAATCTGATACAAATGATACCATTTAAAAGAGATTAAATATCAACCTGAGTCTTCAGGTCAAAAAGTAACAATAAAGGGAAACAACATAACAGAAGTTGGGACAGAAAAACCCTAAAAAAATGTAATTGCCTGCATGCCCTAAATAAACCAGAAGTGATAGGCTGTCCAAAAAAAAAAAAAGTGCAAGAAAAAGAATTTGGGTTAGTAGAGAGAATATACCAGAATGAGTCAGAAGAATGTAGTTCTAGTTTCGACTGCCCTACTTGAGTGAGAACGTGTAGCTAGATTAAGCCACTTAACCTGGACCTATATCCTCATTAATAAGAAGGGCACAAACCTACTTTGACACCTCCAACATCATCAGGCAGACCAAATATTAATGTTGCTAAAAATGCTCTCAAAGCTGTATGTAAACACGTTATACCATGAGACCTGCTTAGTCACCACACAGCAGTCTAGAGCAGGGTTTCTCAGCCTTTTGCACTGAGGACACATACAGAAAATGACAGTACAGATACAGGCACACAGCAGTAAGTAAGCCATGCCGCTGTTGGCCAACAGTGATCAGCAGAAGCTCTTCCACTCTGTCACTGATAATCCTCTCTGAGGAGCAAGGCCATCAGTATTTCTGCCCTATCTGTAACACATTCAGAGTGCTGTCTGGCACACTGGTTAGGAAGCGCTAATTAAAATGCGATGTCTAATTTGGAACACTTGTAAAAGGGAATTTAACTTTTTCTACAATTACCGGCTCTGGGAAACAGAATCAAGAGTAGAGTCTGACGATGACAGAACAGTAATACCTTGGACCTAAGCAATAAAGCCCTGTCCTAGGCCTGGACCTTTGAAGGGCCATGCACTGGCCTCCCTCTGACCACACCCTTGACCATGCATGGGGCCAGCTGATCTCAGGACCTAAAAGGTATGCCCAACTGCAGCCTACACACCCAGCCCTCATTTTGCAAGGACCCCAGAATTTCCTGGCTACTTCTAGGCTTTGCTCAGGTCTCTTCCCTGAGTGAGTTGATCCTCCCAACGGCAGATGACCCCACCATCGGTATTTATATCGCTGGGTCCAAGGGATGATCAAAGAGCTGCTGTCTGAAAGGTGAACGGGGATGCACGGATTCGAGAGTCCACATATGTGCACATGCAAAAAGTCCCTCATGCAAGGAACCTGGAGGGAGAATGGAATCTTGGGTTGAAGGCTGGGTCTTTGCCCTTTACCATGTTCTGGAGCAGAACTCAGAGGAATCTGAAAATTCCCTGTTTGACCCTGAGTTAGGTCATTATGAAGTTTTCTTTGTTAAGGTAGGCAATGGAACATCTGTATCAGTTAGCTTGATTAATAACTTGTAAATAGCTCCTGGAACAGGAGCTAAAAATCTTAGGCATATGAGGAACAGTTGAAGAAAATAAGTACATTTAGCCTGGAAAGAGAAAAAGTTGGTGGGAAGATCAAAGAACCAGCCATTTTTCCATGACAGCTGAAGGCCATCATGTGAAAAACAGAGCAGATCTGTGTGGTGTTGGAAATGCAGGCAGGTACATTCCACTCTAATATAATGAGGAATTTTTAAAAATAAGAACTCCTTTTAAAAAGAACTGGGCAACAACAAGGTCCTACTGCATAGCACAGGGAACTATATTCAGTATCCTGTGATAAACCGTAATGGAAAAGAATATGAAAAAGAATGTGTATATATATGTATAACTGAGCCACTTTGCTCTACAGCAGTAATTAACACAACACTGTAAATCAACTATACTTCAATTAGAAAAAAAAAAGAACTGGGCTGTCAGGTGAGTAACTGAGTTTTCAGGCACTGAAAATACAGAGGCAGAGGGTATGTGCTTCTCTTCCAAGGAAAATGTAGAAGAAACTCTGATACTGGGAAAAGGTAAAACTATGTATAACCGGGAGGCCTATGTAACTGCAGTATGAACGTGTAGCTCTATATGCAGAGACAAGTGGTATGAGACACAAGGCAAAATGGAAGTTAAACCCTGAAGTAACCTTCCTCTCTTAAAAATTCCCTGCTGTCAGCTTACTCTTGCCATTTGCCTCCTCACAAAAATCGAGGTAAATTCCTCCATCCTACAAAATTAATTACTTAAGACTAAAGCAGCCTTGTCTCAAGGGATTTTTTTCCATCCTCCAGAAAAGCATAACCTTCCCTGCTGCTCTCAGGATGCTCTGATTCATCATTATCACTGAAAACCTTGCCTCCCATCCCCACGGTGGATGGCACCTCTCTGGCATCAATAAATACGTTTCAATAGGAAAGCTAGGGATACAGTACATACCTAGACAGAGCCCATGCCCCTCAAACAGCCTGCAGAACAAGGGATTATAAATGTAAAACGTAAGCAAATAAATAAACTAAAATGAAGAAAATAAAATGGGGTAATATAGAAGAGAAAGACTGGGGTACTGCATGTACACAGTAATCACAAAGGCCTCTCTGGGGTAGGAGAAGGCAGTCACACACAGATCTGAAAGAAGTACATTCCAAGCAAAAGGAACAGCAACTGTAAATCCCTGAAAATGTACATGCTTAGCTTCTTCAAGGGATAAAAAAAGAGCAGCATCCACTCTACACCTATTAGAATGGCCTAAATCCAGAACGCTCACACCACCGAGTGCCAGCAAGGATGTGGGACAAAAGGGACGCTCCTCCACTGCTGGTGGCAACGCAGCCACTTTGGAAAACAGCTGGGCAGTTTCTTATGAAACAAAACATACGTTTACCATACAATCCCACAATCACAGTCCTCGGTACTTACCCGAAGGAGCTGAAAACTTACGTCCACAAAAAAACTGCACACGGATTGTTTATAGCAATTTTATTCATAACTGCCAAAACTTGGAAGCAACCAACATGTCCTTTAGCAGATGAATGGATAAACTGTGGTACATCCAGACAATGGAATATTATTCAGTGCTAAAAAGAAATGAGCTATCAAACCATGAAAAGGCACGGAAGAAACTTAGATACACATTACTAAGTGAAAGCAGCCAATCTGAAAAAGCTACATACTGTACGATTCCAACTATAAGACACTGTGGAAACGGCAAAACTATGGAGTCATTAAACAGATCATGATACCCAGGGGTTGGGAGTGGGGGGAGGTGAGGGATGAATAGGCAGAGCACAGGGGGTTTTTAGGGCAGTGAAAACTACTCTGTATGACACTATAATGGTGGATGTATGTCATTATACATTTGTCCAAACCCACAGAATGTACAACACCAAGAATGAATCCTAATAAAACTGTGGACTTTGGGTGGTAATGGTGTGCTGTCACAGCTTCATCAGTTGTAGCTAACGTCCCACCCTGGTGGGGAACGTTGACAGTGGAAGAGGCCGGCAGGATGTGGGAAATACCTGTACCCTCTGCTTGATTTTGCTGTGAGCCTAAAGGTGCTCAAAAAAAAAAAAAAAAAAAAATCTATTAAGGAAAAAAAAAGAAGAATCACATCATTGTGATTGCAGCCCCGTGAACAAAGGAGAAGACAGAGAAAGACGAGGTTGGAGAGGAAGCAAGGAGCCAGACCATGCACTGCAGACATTCTGGGCATTTTTCATCGTGGTTGGGGCTGTCCTGTGCAGTGCAGGATGCTCCGCATCCCTGGCTTCTACCCACTAGGTGCCAGCAGCACACTCCCCCCACCACCCATCCCCCAGTCCTGACAACCAAAAATGACTCCAGACACTGCCAACTGTCCCCTAAGGGCAAGATCTTCCCCAATTAAAAACCGCTGATACAGGGCCTCCTAAATGGCCACAGTGGAGATTTTGTTTCCATAATAAACCTTTAAGTTTTAGTTTTAGTGTTAAGTGTACTGGAAAGCCAGTAAACAGGTGATACAATCTGATTAACATTTAACATTATTTCTGACTCCTGTTATAGGACAGGTGAGGAGAGTAAGGGCAAGAGTAGAGGCAGCGAAGTCTGCTGGCAGTTTTCCAGAGGAGAAAGGCTGCCAGCCTAGGTGTTAACAGTGAAAAAACTATGAAAAAACGTAGTCACGTCCAGTTTGTATTCTGAAGGTGGAGCTAACGGGACTTTAATATGAGATGAGAAGAAAAAAATGGAGGAAAACCCCAGGGGTTTTGGCCTGCACAACTAGTAGACAGTGGTGTCACTTCACTTGAGAAGATGAAGACTTTGGAAAGGTGGAGGGAAGAGTAAATGAAAGAAAGAGAAATTCATAGTTCTGCTTTGTTCACATTACATTTGAGATGTCTATTAGACATCCAAGTGGAGGAATGGCGTTAGATGAGTCTAGAGCTCAAGGGGGAAAAAAAAGGAATCTGAGCTCCCTCAGCATATAAATGGCATCTGAAACCATGAAAATGGATGAAATCACACGAGGAGAGCCCAGGGACACTCCAAATTTTAGAGTGGGGGGTGGGTAGAGATAAGCTGCAAAAAGACATAGAGAATGAGTAGCTACGAGGTCAGAGAAAGTAGTTGGCCAATGGGAAATGCTGATGAGAGGTCAATAAGACATAGACACTGCTGATCACTGGCTTTGACAAGACACAGGTCATTGCAGCCTTGATTGAAAACAATGTCAGTGAGTGGAGAAACAAGAGCTCAAACGGATCAGGCTAAAGAGAGAGCCAGTGGTAAGGAAGTAGACACAGCAAACATAAACCTCTCCTGTTGCAAAAGGAAACAAAGAAATTGGGCAATAGTTGAAGGGAAACATTAAGGTGGAGGAGAGGGTGGCTTGACAGAGGTGATTTATTCAGTTAAGGTATTAGGGGCTCCAACAAGACAAAACTGTATTCCTTTCTCACTTAACCACCCAGAGATAAATGAGCAGTAGTAGGGTGGCTCTGCTCCACGAGACCATCCAAGGTTCCATCTTACTGATCCATCTCCCCCTAAAGTGCTGCTCTCACCTGCAAGGTTGAATAACATGTACCAGCACTACATTCTCCTGGCAGAAAGGAAGCAGAAAGCAACCTGCTTTCCTTTCTAAGGCCATGACACAGAAATCACTCGCATCACTTCTGGTCATATCCATTTACCCAAACTTCATCATGTGGTCACATCGAGCTGCAAGAGGGAGGCTAGGAAATGTAGTCTAGTTGGGCATCCATGTGCCACAGAAAACCTGGGGCCATATTACTGAAATGAAGTTGCAGAGAATGGCATTTGGTGAACAATTAATCACTGCTGCGAGTAATATAGGGCATGTCTGCATACTAACAGAGATGATCCAGTAAGGAGAGAGTAATAATTTAAGGAAAAAAATAATGGCAGGAGTGAAAGCCTTAAGAAGGGAATAATGAATGAGATCCAGGGCTCAGAGTTACTGACCCAGAAGCAGGGACACTTTGGTCTCCTGTCACTTCTCACATGCTTGACTTTTCCAGAAGAAAAGTTGCCCCTTGAATGCATTTCCAGCAAATTAAAGTAACCCTTTCCTTCTATCCAGTAAATCAAGCAATTATGCAAAATGAGCATAAAAATCTGGCCTGGATTGAGCAGTTCTCACTTGAGCTGTCTCCTAACAGGCTGATTCAAAGATGCTGCCTCTCTGTCAAAGAGAATATGACTAAATTTCAGAGCTGGAGACAGTCTACAAAGCTCATGTTACAAATGTTCAGGGCCACATGGCCACAAAGCCACAAAGTATCCTCTCCAATAGTACACCCAAGTCCTCGAACCGCCAGATCAGGGATCATCCCACTGTCCCCTTGTCTACTCTTTTATAAATATTCTTTTTCATAATATAGTTTATCTCCCCAGTGGAATGAACACTTCCTAAGAGCAGAGACTCAATGCCACCTTCTTTCATATCTGTCTTCCACTGCATTTAGCATGGTACAAAATACTCACTTGTACTGAATAGATACTTCTCAATTCACTGATAAAAGAGATTTGGTTTCCTGCATCCTACCGGAGCCAGGATTGTTACCGAATCCGGAAGACCACTGGATTTCAGGTTCTCCTCAGGTAGAAGGTCAATGGAAACTGGGCAAGTGCAAGAGGATGGTCCCTACTTTAAAAAAAAAAAAAAAAAAATCAAAGAATCATGAATTTTGGAGCAAGAAAGGATCTTAGAAACCTGTAGTCTGACCCCTCAATTTACATATAAGGTAAATGAGGTTTAGAGAAATGAATTACTCATCCAAAGTCACAGATTATTTACAGCAGAGCCAAGACAAGAACCCAGGTCCTGACTTCAAGTTCAAATCTCCTTTCTCTGTTAAACAAAGATCTCCTTTGTCTGTCCTTAATATACTAGGTAATTTATAAAGTACACATAATATGTTCTTCAAAACTGTTGAAAATACTACTCATCTTAAGAGTCCTTTTACCACATACCTCTCCAATAAAAAGAGGAGAAGGAATTACTGTTTCCATCCTGCACACAAGGGAACAAAAACAACGCAATCAAATGGCCTGCCCAAGACCACAAGGCTGAACCCCAGATAATAAAAATTTTACTATTTTAAGGGAAAATGAATGGAATATTTATTTTAGAATTCTTCCCCAGAATGTGGTGCCTATCTTTCCTAACAGAGACAACGTAAACATATCATATACCACATGGGTCACGTATGCTTTTCCTCTCAGTGCTTTCCATCTCCACAGCCTCCAATACTAATGTATACTATGATCCATGGCATAAAATAAAGTAGTAAATGAATATATGATCAAAAGCCAAATAAAAGGATCTCCCCGAAAATCAGAATTCTACTTCCACTCTGAACATTCTGATTCATAAATTTCTTATGAGAAATTAAACCAAACACCTTGTTTCTCACCTCCTTTTACCTTCCTAAAACAATCTCCTTTAAATAACAAGGAAGTCCCCTTGTCCAGGGATACTATGAAACTATGAACATCTGTTTTACCAAATCTTTACATTTTGCTACCATGAGGAATATTCCCTCTCAACCTGCATCTCTTCAAAGAGGAAGTCTCTGGTTGGTTTTGTTGTTTATATGTTTTAACCTCAAAAGAGAATACTGTCTCCTCATGATGGTGGGTCTTCTTTAGGCCTCTACTGTTTTTGAGGTGCTACAATCAGAACCCTGCAGTGTAGTTTTCCAGGGGCTGCAGCTCTACAGTTTGATGAAAGGCCCCCTGCCCCACCAAGGACAGAATGAGGACAGCATGAATGCCCTCCCATGTCTCCCCTGTATCATCCCACTGCATGTAAGCAACACCCGAGGTGTAAAACTGCACAATTTGTAGGATGGCAAGAGTCACACTGGCCCCAATTCTGTTCTGTTTGACTCAGTCAGAACAATGGCCTCTGTTTATTTGCTCACTCTTAGTTTAGGATTAATGTTAAATAAACCAGCACTTGAAGTTGGGAAGCACATCCAATTTGTCAATTGTAAGATAATTTAAACCACATACTTCAGAAAGCAGCTTAACATTGAAGCTTCCAGATAGTACACTAGGTCTTATCTTTAGGGAAAAAAATTAAGTTTTATTATTCCAATTCTGAAGAGGATATTAGATGCTAATGCAAATCATAAGGAAGACTTAGAGTGTCAAATACATTTAAAAAGTTATCTAACGTTGGCCTTATTTAATGTTGTTTCTCAAATATCTGTCTCAAAAAAATAAAAAACAGGGCTTCCCTGGTGGCGCAGTGGTTGGGAGTCCGCCTGCTGATGCTAGGAGACGCAGGTTTGTGACCCGGTCCGGGAGGATCCCACATGCCGCGGAGCGGCTGGGCCCGTGAGCCATGGCCGCTGGGCCTGTGCATCCGGAGCCTGTGCTCCGCAGCGGGCGAGGCCACAGCAGTGAGAGGCCCACGTACAGCAAAAAAAAAAATTAATAAATAAAATTAATAAATAAAAAACAGGAAACACCAAAACCAACATAGAACTGGTATTTAAATTCAGCTTTCAAACATATGTTAATACCAAGAAATTATCAAGAACCAGGATCTCTGAAAAAAAGAGAATTACCTTTTCACCCATTCTTAATCATCTAAATAAGCAAGTGATTAATAAGAATACAGTACAACATATGGGAAACTTCTCAAGCTATTCCAATTATCAGTTGTTAACTAAACTGTTTCAGTAAAGGAGAAAATTCCATACCAAGTAGCATACCACTCAGGAGAACAATCCTCTAATACTGGGGCAAGGTGATGTGCAATATTTTAGGCTTATTGTTTACACTAGAATTTATGATCACTGGCATGTATAACTCAGTAAGTACTTACTGTATGCCTAAATCGTATTAAGCTTTGACATGTAACATTTCATTTAATCATCACCACAACCTTCTAAGACAGATTCTATATTCTCTGATTACAAAGGAGGTACCTGAACACCAAGATGTTAATTCGTTTATCCAGGATCAAAGTTTATATCACAGCTGGTACTCAAATACAAGTCTATCTGACTCCAAAGCAAAAATTAGTACCTTTCCAGGGGTCTTAACCCCTATGATGTTATGATAGGAAATAACTCTGTGCTAAGTAAAGCAAAAATTTTAAGTCCTACGTCAAAGATTGGCAAACTTTTTCTGGAAAGGGCCAGCTAATAAAATTTGGGGGCTATGCAGGCCATACTGTCTCTGTTGCAAGAAATCAACTCTGCTGCTGTACTGCCAACGCAGCCACAGACAATACACAAACAAGTATGACCGTATCCCAATAAAACTTTATTTATGAGCACTGACATCTGAACTTCATGTAACTTGAACATCATGAAATATTCTTTTTATTTTTTTCAACCATTTAAAAAATTTTCATTCTTAGTTCATAGGCCATACAAAATACAAGCTGCAGGCCAGATCTGGCCTACATGCTGAATTTTGCCAATGTCTGTCCTAAATAATGCAGACAAATATAAAATATTTTTTGCTAAACAGCTCTTTTCATAACTCCTAACTTGTAATCTCCTTTAATATTCTGAACTGATACTTTAAAGAAGCTCAAAGTCTCAATAAACTTGACATCTGTCCCAAAATAATCAAAACTCTGGAGTCCAAAACTGCAGACACCACATATGGATCTCCTAAGAATGAGATAGAATCACACGATTCTGGAACTCAAAGAGATCTAACACATTCTAATTCCTTATGTGCATTTTTTAAAACTGATAGTAAGACATTTAAAACAGCTCAATACTAAGTTTATAGGTAATGACAGTAATACCTTACGCGTATAAGAAGTATTACAAAGCATTTTCACAACCTTTCTCTCATCTGACCCCTCCTCTGTAAGGAAGATAGTGCAAGCCTTCTCATCCCCATTTTACACCTAAGGAAAACAGGCTCAGAAATGTAAATAACTTGCCCAAAGCAGGGACAAGGCCACACAGCTACTAAGCAGCATAACTGCAACTATGACCTGATTTCAAGTCCTTGCTGCCCCTTAACTACTTCCATGGACATCAAATTTCACATTAATGGGTTAAACCCTAAAGATTTTCAAGAATATTAGTCAAAATCTTTAAATGCAATGAAAACGTTTAGCTCATTTCATTCGATTTTTATTCTGCTATCACAGTCTTCTGAAGAAAACAGCTGTTAATTCTCGACATTTGTTAAATGCATTTACAGTCAATAGTGAACCTATGTGTACTGTGCAGACAATACACCCAGACCAGCTTAGAAAGGGGAAACACTGCTGAACAAGTCATCTAAACAGAGAATAAGAGAAAGAGAAATGGAGATGAATGAACTGCCATTAAAATCTTGGCCCAACTGTGGAATAGCTTCTGGTGATTAGAAAATAATGTGGAGGTTAGGAAAAGAAAATAAGAGGAACGAAACTACTGGAATTCAAACCAACATCAAAGACTCCAATGACAGTTGAGCCTGCCTGTCTGCTTCTTGGTCTCGTCCTAGAAAACAAAAAGTTATATAACCAACGAAGGTTCTTCCAACTAACATTTCCTCTGTGGCCCACTTACACCCTATCACCCACCTCAGTGTGCATCACCATACAGTAAAAAACTGGGCTTCCACCCCAGCTAGGTCTGGACAAGTCTCTGTCCAAAGTGCTGCTTTATTCCACGGACGGCTATAGGGACGATGGTATGAAGATAACCAGCTTGAGCACAGTTCCAACCTCACACTGTTCTAGAATACTTATTCTATAAAGCGTCACACATCCAATTTTAGGAATGAAGTAGACTCCAGATATTCCTGAAAATGGTAATCACAACATCATAATATTCCATCTTCACACACAGCCCTATTAAAAAATAATTCACACCAATGAGGGCTTGAAAAACTTTGAGGTTGTGTTGTAGCAGCAATTAAAGCTTCTATTTCCTTCACTCTCAAGTTCAAGGACCAAATGTCAAGATTTCGAGTTAGATTTCAATTTACCCAATAAGGAAAAATATATTAATGAATCCCAACCGTCACTACCCAAAAATATTACAACAAATTCAATTACTGATTCAAACTAGCACATTTTCTGGACCCTAAGAGCCACGGCACTCTAGCACCATATGCTTTTTTTCTTCCAACAGAAATACAAATACAGACAACGTTTACAAAAGCAACCAATGTATCAGAAGTTATTCCCATTCAGACTGACTTAAAAGGTCTAAATCTGTGCCAAACAAAACTCTGAAAGAATGGAAAATAAAAGAGATGCTGACAACAATGCAATGTGGCCCAGCTGCCAGCTATCCATGTAGCATCATGCAGTGCCCCAAGCAGTTTAAAAGCAGACTGCAATTCTGCATGCGGATCAAAATTATAATGATCCAAATTCTATTTCCTAAAAGATAACTATCAAACTGCATCCCAAGCATCCTGCTGGGGGTCTCCTCCTCCCCCCCCCCACCTTCCTTAAGCTTCAGCAACAGAAGGTGGAGTTATAAAGGGTCCAAAAGTAGACTACAGCTAAGAAATCAGCTTTGACTTTCTCCCTCTACCGTTTCTCGTCATCTGTTTGGGTAATTTTTTAATATGAATATTTACTCAAGTCAACAAACCGAGAAAGGCAAGAAGGGGGCGTGGGGGGTGATGGCGGGGGAAAAGGGCACTAAGTCACCAGCACCGTCCAATGTGCAGCGGCAACTTCAGCCAATTAGAAAGATGAGAGGGAAAACTCCACGGGTGAGCCGGCGAGCACGGCAGGGGGCGGGCACGGCGAGGATGCCCCCGGAGCCCCCCAGGCCCGCTGCCCGCGCCTCGGGTCCGGAGCGCCGCAGCAGGCCAGGAACCGCCCGGCCCGGTCCGACGAGGCCGCGGGGAAGCGGCAGGCGCGGGAGGCAGCGGCCCGAGCGCGGTCCGCCTCGGGAGGCCAGAGACGGAGTCGGCGGGGACCGGGGAAACCCGAGATGGCCTTCTAAGAACATTCGATCCCGAACCTTTACTTTAAAAAGAATTTCTCCCGACAAGGAAACTCAGGCCCCCGCAGCCTTCCCCTGCGGCGCCTGCCCACGTCACCGGCGCCCCCGGCCCTCCCGCGGCCCCCGCCTTACCGAGCCCCGCGGCCCCGCCGCGCTGCCGCGGCGTCGCTGCGCCCCGCTCGCCGCTCCGTGTCTGTCCTGCGGGGCGCCGGGCCCGACGCCCTCCTCCTCCTCCTCCTCGTCCTCGTCCTCGTCCTCTTCCTCGTCCCGGTCCTCGCCGCCGCCGAGCACCGCCCGCGCGCCGAGCCTAGCGCCTGGCCGCCCAGGGCAGCCGCGGGGGCTCGGCCGGGCGCCCCCCGCGCCAGCGCCTCATCCCGCCGCGTCGCCCCGTCAGGCTCGGGGGCGGGGACGCCGGGCTCCGGGCCGCGGCCTCGGAGTCCCCACCTCCGACACGCACCGCGCTCGCCCTCACCCGGCCGAGTCGGCCCCGGGGACGCGGTCCTCCGGCTCCAGGCCCCTCGCCCGCCGCCTTCGGGCCGCCCCCGCAGCGCCCCCGCCCCGCTCGCGGCGCGCGTGCCCGCCGGAGGCCCGCCGCTGGCCCGGCCTCCGCCTCCCGCGCTCCGCCTCCTCCAGCGCCCGCGACGCCCGCAGCGGGGAGAAGAGGCGCGCCGCCGCGGTCGCGGGCACGAGCACGCGCGAGGAGGGCGGGCGGAGCGCGCGCGCGGCCGAGGCCGGCGGGGGCGCGCCCGGGCCTCGCCTGCCGTTGTCCCGGGAGCGCACGTGCGCGGCGGGGGTGCTGCGAGAGGCGCGCGGCTCGGCCCACCCCCCCACCCCGAGGCTCTGGGGCCGGCGGGGCGCGGGAACGCGGCCCGGACGCCGGTTCGGGGGTTTGGGCGAGGTCTGCAGCTTCGGCTTCTGCACTGTGCTGCGGTGCAAAAACAGAACCTGCCGCAGCAGCAGCAGCAGCAGCAGCAGCAGCAGCAGCAGGAAGAGACTTCCTCCGAGACTATGGCAGTGACTCCTCTCCACTGCCAGCTGACCCCTGGGTACTGTCACCGCGCGGCGGAGGAGAGGGGGCGTTGCCGCAAGTCGGGAAGCTCCTCGTCTCTCCATCTCTTAAGCATTTTGGTGTAAAATCAACTCGCATCGGTTATTATTTGGAATCTGGGCCTAAAAGTTCCTTTGGTTGTCTTCTTCATTCAGAGTTATGGACCAGAAGATTGGAAGTGACCTGGCGGGGGAGAGGAAGGACAAGAAAGGGTGAAAGAGCAGCAACCCCCGAAGGTGCATGGCCAGGAGACAAGTGAACCCCTGCCCGTAGATGGCACTGCCCTTGCTTCTCCCCCTGCTCCTTTTGTTCAGCCTCTGAAGGCTGCGCAGCACTTCGACCTGCAACAAGCGTCTGTGTAACAGAACACATCTTGACATTCTCCCTTTTCTGTTTCGATCTTTTTCTTTTATATTTGTACCTTACCCTCCTTCTGACGCCTTTGGAATCTAAATGTTGGGGACGGGGTTAACCTACATAATTTAACCCAGTACCCAAACCCACCCTTGCCAAATACTGCATCATCTAATGTCACTGCAGAGATTCGGGTCCACTCAGCGTTTAGTCATTTCAGTGGGCGTCACTGAATATAAAACGTGGCCTTGACCACAGCAGAATTTCAAGGGCATGGACGTGAAGCAGGATTTCACCACATCCTGGAGAGAAATTAGGGAGTGAACATGCATAATAATCTCACTCTTGCCAACTTCAGTATAACCAGTATAATTTTGGTCTTTTTCTAAAGACCAAAATTCTAGATGTTTTCTAGCGGAGAAGGAGGGAAGGGATTGAATGAGGTTCCCATAGAAGCACAGGGTTGGACGGGAAAATTTAAAGATGTGTACTTTAAAGAAATGTATCCTGGTATGGTAGCCATCTACTTGAAACTGGTACGCTTAGGATCTGTAATGGTCTTAATGGGTACTTCCTAAGTGCTGGAAAAACAGCCAGGTGAATGAAGAAAACTAGAGACCTGCAGCTTCACACAAACACATAGTTTAAAAATTACTCTTTCTCCAAACTGCAGCGGTTCCATGGGTTCACCTTTTGGCCACAGAGAGCCATCTCTGCCAGAGAGAGAAGAGTATGCAGAGAGGGATTTAATAACTTGTGTTGTTCCCAGGGATTGGTGAGCATGAAACATAAAATCTCCTGTGATGTCAAAGGAGGTCAGGATGGGACATTTAACCAAGTCACCGTGAGAATGGAGTTTTGCCCAAGGCTTTCATCCCTTGGCTACTCTCAGCTAAGATAATGACATTCTGTATTCTTTCAGAAAGACTTCACATCCCAGAGTTTGGCCATCACACCGCCAAATTCAGCTGTACTGACCGAATTTTAAATGGTTTATGCTCAACTGGTGGAGAAGGTGAATAATACCTACAGGAACTGGAATCTCTACATACATTGAATGACACAAATACTCTATTCCAGGGTCTCAAAACATCTTGATAACTTTCCCCCCTTTGGTATTGTCTAGTTCAGAGAAAGAAGAAATGGATTCCTTCTGTGTATTCCAGATGTCAAGGGTGTTTGAGCGAGCTCAAGGGTGCTATGCTCCTTACTCTCGTTCTCAGCCAGCACTTCCCCTCCTTGGAAAGAAGCATCCAGGTAGCCTACAGATAAGTAGTTATTCTTGCTATACCTGCAGATAAACAGAAGGCTGTGATTTCTGGACAACTCTGCAGCCATCTGAACTTGGTGCTGCAGAGCCTGTATCCAATTGCCTCTGTCCTAATAACACCTTTAGTGATTCAATACATGTATTCCAATAATTGCAACATTCCCTAAAAACAGAAAAAGCCTGTCTGGATGTAAAACGGTAAATAACTGCATTTGTTATAGTTTGATTCAGTATTCTCAAGGTGAGTGGTCGGGGGGAGCCGGGGAGAAGGCAAATTCCCTCTGTCTCTGAAGCCGTCAGAGGCCTCCTCCTGGCCTCCTTTCTCGGCCTTGACACCGTCGTCTTCCTGACAGTAGCATCTGGGCTCACTCCTGGCATCTCAGATCTGTTGCACTGCAGTCCCCTCCAGGCACTGAAGCCGCGTCATGGTTCAGACAAGTCGAGCCAGCACAGAGGGCTGCCACAGAGAGGGCTGCCACAGAGACGACTGCATTGCTTGCCCAACCTTGAGTTTTAGAGAGAACCTGGAAATTTGAGCAAGGGAGAGAGAGAAAGCTTATTCTCATCCCCAGACTGAAGGCTCAACAGCTGACTTGAGAAAAATGAGTTGCTGAAAGCCATCCAGGCTTAAGAGAGAATTTTCCCAAAGTGACATTTGACATTGCCTTGTTTATTTATTTTCTTCCTGACCAAAGGGCCAGCTCCATGTTGTGTCCCCATTAAACAGGACAACAAAATAGATTTTTGAAAAAGGTGTGTTGTCTGTGTATAGCATCCTCCTAGCTAAGCTGGATGCACACGGAGTAGCCTCTCTAAACATTGAACCCTTTACCACAAGAAACTACTATTGGGCAACATCTTAGGAAGTGGTCAGTAGTGCTGAATCCCCAGGGCAGTCATTAAAATGATAAACTTCCCTCTTCTGTCCTCTCCCGGTCACATTTTGGTTCATTAACCTCTATCACAATAATTTAGAACTTTTGGCTGTTCTCCCACAAAGGTTTTTTTTTTCTTCCAGATGCTAAACCTTAACACCAGCTGTACCTATCTAATATCTGCTTTTGAATGTTTAGCCAGATACTAGCTCTACTGCTCTCTCCTCCACTGAGTCCTTCTCCACTTCCAGAATTCTAAATGTCCACTACCCCCAAGGCTCTGACCTTGGGCCTTTCCTCTTCTCTTTCCACCGCCCTCCCAAGGCAGTCTCTCCCAGCCCTTGCCCTTAAATAGCCTCCATTCACTGACGTATATCTTTAACCCTGACCTCTCGCCAGCGCTCTGGGCTCCTATACCCAGCTGCCTCCATGACCTCTCTATTTGAATATCTCAAACTTCATGTGTCCAAAGCAGAACACTGGACTTTCTGTATTAAAACCAGCACCCAAAATTGCTTCCTTCAAGTCTTCCCCATCTCAGGACAAAAACAACCCTTTCTCTCAAACACCACATTCATTTTAGCAGGAAATCCTTCCACTTCTACCTTCAAAACATATTCTGAATCCAATCTCTTCCCTCCCTCCTAACTGCTAACACCCACGTCTGCCCCCTACAATCTCTCCTCTGGGTGACTAAGTGGTCTCCTACCTCTATTCTTACCCATCCATGGTCCAGTCTCAACTCAGCAACCAGAGAATTTCTTTTAAAATATGAGTAAGAAGTCATTCTCTTCGCTCAAAACTCTTCAGTGCCCTGTGCTTCTAATAACGCTACAATAAAATCCAAAGTCCTTTCCCCAGCCTTGCAAATCCCTTCAGCCAACACTCACCTCTCCATTCACTCTGTTCCAGCTACGTGGTCT
This sequence comes from Pseudorca crassidens, assembly GCF_039906515.1. NCBI lineage: Eukaryota > Metazoa > Chordata > Mammalia > Artiodactyla > Delphinidae > Pseudorca > Pseudorca crassidens. The sequence continues at coordinate 104,858,054 of NC_090304.1, forward strand.
TTAAACCAGGGAGAACCACCTCTTCCTGGCCTTTTTTTTTTTTTTTTTTAATCTTTTGGCTGAGCTCGGCGGCACGTAGGATCTTATTCCCCCACCAGGGATCGAACCCGGGCCACCTGCATTGGAACGATGGAGTCTTAACCACTGGACCACCAGGGAAGTCCCTCTTCCTGGCTTTTAAATTAACCTTCTCAACTACTTTCTAAAATAGTTCTGCCTTCTCTGTCCCCTTCCTCTGCTATTTTTTTTTTAACAGCACTTATCAATGATTGTGTTTGTTTTTTTAAATTTATTTATTTATTTTTGGCTGCGTTGGGTCTTCATTCCTTTGTGCAGGCTTTCCCTAGTTGTAGCAAGTGGGGGCTACTCTTTGTTGTGGAGCACAGGCTCTAGAGTGCAGGCTCGGTAGTTGTGGAGCACGGGCTTTGTTGCTCCGTGGCATGTGGGAACTTCCCGGACCAGGGCTCGAACCCGTGTCCCCTGCATTGGCAGGCGGATTCTTAACCACTGCACCACCAGGAGAGTCCCCATGATTGTGTTTTGAAATTGATTATTTATTATTTGCCTCTCTCACTAAAATGAACATCCCACAGGGCAGGACTTTGTTTATTCACCATTGTATCCATGTTGCCTAATACATGAATAAATGGTACTGTCAGAATACAGGATCTGTATCCTCACTTATTTTCTGCCATTCTTTATTGCTATGGATGCATCTTTATTACAAGTGGGAACAAGCGCAAATTATAAAATTATATCATTTGCAATTCACTGCAAATCAAATCAAAACAAATTATACTGGAAATCTAAGATTATATAAAGATTCAATGGAGGGGGCATTAATGCATAATCTAATTTCTAAAAGGCAAAATCATAGTCTAACCTTGCAATTAGGTTTTGAAATGTAGAAGTTACATATCAAGAGGCACAGAAAATCAAAGGCAAATTAAATGAAGTGCCTTTTCACTTCCAACTGAAATAATCACCATGTTGAAAAGGAATGTGGTAAATTTAAGGAGAGGCTAGTTGTCCCTTTCATTTTTTACCTTGTCCCACTATGTAACCTTGAACAAGTCAATTAACATCTCTTTTTCCATCTGCAAAATGGGCCTACTCGATTTCTTCTTTAGTTGGGTATCATAAAAGTAGAATAATTTAATTATCATGGAAAAGTTTTGGAAGAAAGGAAATTTGGAAATTATCCATGATTATTATGTTTCCCAAACTTCTTTGTCTAATATTTTGAAATGAGGAAGAAATGAATGTATTTTTAAAATACAACTAAAGACTCATGACAATCACTCAACATTTCTAAATTGATCAGAAAAAAAGCATTCTGAGGTAGCAAAGCAAGATACAGTCACCTGAGTATATCACCCACTGTCTGAGCTCTACAGAATCCATTTTATAGTCAGATGTGAACTTAGACCAGGAAGTGAAAGGAATTGCATTGAAATGTAAGCTTTTGTAGAAGTATTAATTCCACTTCTTATCAAGCAAAATTATGTGGCGGCTCATGAAAGAATGAACAAAGAAGCAACTCAAACATTTCTATATATGAGATCCTTAAGGGGCAGCGAAATGTTTGGAAGGGGAATCAGGTCTCGGGGAGCTTTTGAAGCTGCATCTCTCAAGCAAACATGCTGCTTTATTTAAAATGTATGTTTAATTGAGGTGACTTGAAGGAAATTAAATCTCCCATTGGCGGCTGTGACAGTGGTGAGATGTCGCTACTCCTCATGAGAAAACACACACACACATGCACGCACACACAGTCACACACACTCACACATGTCACTCAAGCTCACACAATATTTCACTGTAAACACACCGCGTGCTCCAGCCCTCCCTCCCAGCTCTGGCTGAATCAGCACTCTTCTCAGCTGTGTGGTGATGCTCCCAGGCCCACAGGCTTTTGTGAGATCTAAAGAACTGAAGCCAGTGTTGAGGAAGTGCATGGGAAAGTGACTTGGGAAAGCTAGAGTTCAAAGGGAGGTCATTCAACTCCAGGGCTGCTTCTTCCCCAGGGTGCTCCCTGCAATTCCCCTCCCACGATTTTGTCTTTTATGGCTTCCAGTTTCCAGAACTTAATGCATCTCAGAAGGTCTAAACCATCTGTGTTTCCCTGCTATATTCAAAATACATGTTGGCTGAGAATGTACCTATGTTTCTGAACCTTAATGCAGTCAATGCTAAGTTTCCTGGGCAACTTGAGAGGAATAATCCAATATGCCATTTTACTGTTTTAAAACCACTTGCACTTGGCTTTGGAAGGTATTTTGTATTTAAATATGAATCATCCCTAAATACATTGGGGGTTAGGGATCATAATACATCAGACAAAACAATAAAACTACCCTATCAAAATATTATTTCCCTGTTCCCATCTCAATTTTTTCTCTTACGGATTTCATGCTGAAAACAAACAGCGTTACTCCTCAGAGTGATAAAAAAGGCCAGTCTCAAGCAAAGCTGATAACAGACTCAAACTTACCAGTTCCCTCCTTCTTTCCTGAGTCATGATCTAATTTTAAAAGTATTTCTCTTTAGTTCTTGATGAGTTTTAACAAAAAAGCAATGACAACCATCTTACTCATGGCAAAAAAAAAAAAAAAAACTTTGTTAAGGAGTACTACAGGGACTTCCCTGGTGATGCACTGGTTAAGAATCCGTCTGCCAATGCAGGGGACACGGGTTCGAGCCCTGGTCCGGGAAGACCCCACGTGCCACGGAGCAACTAAGCCCGTGCACCGCAACTACTGAGCCTGCGCTCTAGAGCCTGCGAGCCACAACTACTGAGCCCACGTGCTGCAACCACTGAAGCCCACGCGCCTAGAGCCTGTGCTCCACGACAAGAGAAGCCACCGCAATGAGAAGCCCGCACAGCGCAATGAAGAGTAGCCCCCGATCAACACAACTAGAGAGAAAGCCTGCCCACAGCAATGGAGACCCAACGCAGCCAAAAAAAAAAAAAGAATACTGCAACAGTGATAGAGAAGGTCAAGCAGCTGAGAAAGTTATACTTTAGGTAATTCAGAGTTTTCTGTGCTTTGTGATTCACCTTTTAGTAAAAGATCTAAGGTATTATCAACAGGTATGAGGCACTATTAACATTGAGAGAAACTGAGGCACAGAAAGATTCAAACCCTGCCTAAAATTCAACCTGTACTTGATCTCTTATTTTTGGCCACGCCATGCAGCATGCAGGATCTTAATTCCCTGACCAGGGATCGAACCTGTGCCCTCTGCAGTGGAAGTGGAAGCGTGGAGTCTTAACCACTGGACCGCCAGGGAAGTCCCTGTACTTGATCTTTATTATTCCTCTTTTTTAAAATAAACAGTTGATGATGGCCAGGTCACATAAAACTGACAAAAATGTTATTGAAGGATAATGTTATCTGTACGTTACAAGAGAGAGCCCAGCCAAACAGAAAAACCCCTGTCCACCCTTTATCCTCCTCTCTCCTACCAGAGGGGAGAAGACTGGGGGGTCCTTGCCCTTGCATTCCCACCACTGCCTCTGGTAACCATACCTGGTGCAGCTGACCATCACTCTTCCCAGAAGACAGCATCAAAAACAAATCCACCATCAGGTGCTGGGGTGCAAACTAAGTTCCAATATATAGGTTAACCAAACCATTGCCATTTCACTACCCAGTCCTTTCTTGGTTTTTTGATGGGCAAGTAAACCTCAGTAGGAGCAATCTTTCCATCCCAACCCATCCCTTAATTACTAGCCCTGCATCCAGGCTGGCTCTCACATCCCACGCCTCCCCAAATCATTCGGTACACTTTTGGGGAGAGAAAAGACCTCCACAATGTCACCTTGATACGACAATGGTGTCCTTTTACAAGGAAAACAAAGTCAACCTTCATGTTCTCCCTGAGCAGATCAGGAAATTTTGGTCTTTCTTTTTATCAAGGGAGAAAGATATCTTCAGGGAGATGTCTAAATCTTGGAATTCTTAATTAAGTTTTCATCTGTACGGTATCATGCTGGAGGCTGGGTAAAGAAAAGTGAACAGGGAGCCCTCTCCGTTTCTCAATGCTTAGAGTTTAAGCTGGATCAAATCAGCAAAGGCTAATCTATGGGCACACAGACATCAAACAGCTGTGCAAACACTGGACCGATGCATAAATTAAATACAAAAGTAAATAAAGTATTTACATTAAGTAAAAGTCATGCAGCTGCTGTTATTATTCTCCGCGAAGGCTCAGGAGGGAAGGAGGTACATTAGGCTACACAGATTTTATTTTTCTGTTGGGGATCGTGTCAGCAGGAAGGAGTGGAGAGGTCACAGATGGCCGGAGGAACAAAGACAAACTGTTATGTAACTGTCGTCCGCTGATGCACAGCCTCTAAACCGGGTCTTCAGACTGAAGTGACTTTGTTTCTCAGAAATTACTTTTATATAGCAGACTATGCTTCTAGGAGTTTATGTCAGGGAATCACTTTAAAGAGTCAGAGACCACCCTCGTGGGGCAATAACAGGAACCCAAGGAGGTGACCTGCACTGTCCTACCTCAAAGAATATCTTGCTCTTCTAGATGTGTCTGGGGTGAAATTAAAGAAGCTACCGTAGCCTACTGCCATTGGAGACTCTGCCTGCTAGCCCACACCGTGGAAATTTCCTGCCTTCTCTAGGCAGGAACTCGGGATGCAGCACAGCTTTATTTAGCCTGAATTCCTATACTCGACACCTGGATCATGAATGGAGACATGAATGATTGATAAATTACCAAGCTGCCCATGAATCTCTCCTTACTTGAGGAGGCGAAAGGAAGTATGGGCCTTGGTGCTTATGTTAAATTAAAATGGTATTGTTATTCAGGAACATTCTGGGGAGTGTCCTATATTTGAAAAAACAAAGATTTTTTAAAAAGATAAAACAATACAAACTCATTGTTTAAAAATTAGAATGGCAGAAAAAAACACAGGGGACGCTCCTGGTGGTGCAGTGGTTAAGAATCTGCCTGCCAATGCAGGGGACACGGGTTCAAGCCCTGGTCTGGGAAGATCCCACACACCGCGGAGCAACTAAGCCTGTGCGCCACAACTATTTAGCCTGAGCTCTAGAGCCCGCAAGACACAACTACTGAGCCCATGAGCCACAACTACTGAAGATTCTCTTGTTGTTGGATATTTCTAGGGTTGTGATTCTTTGCTCTAAACTGGCAGTGGCTGATGGGTCATCTTTGATGTTAAAAGTGTGTGCACATCATGGACCCATGAGAGTCTGAAGTCTTCCCTCACCTACTAGCTGATGCCTAGAATCCCATGCTCAGTGCCTCTGCCATTGGCTTAAGGATTTTGTCTAGTTAAAAAGTGAGACTGGGGCTTCCCTGGTGGCGCAGTGGTTAAGAATCTGCCTGGCAATGCTAGGGACATAGGTTCGAGCCCTGATCCGGGAAGATCCCACATGCCACGGAGCAACTACGTCCACACGCCACAACTACTGAGCCTGTGCTCTAGAGCCTGTGAGCCATGACTACTGAGCCCTCACGCCACAACTGCTGAAACCCACACACCTACAGCCCGTGCTCCACAAGAGAAGCCACTGCAATGAGAAGCCCTCGCACCACAACGAAGAGTAGCCCCCGCTCTCCGCAATTAGAGAAAGCCCATGCACAGCAATGAAGACCCAACACAGCCAAAAAAATAAATTAATTTAAAAAATAAATTAAAAAAAAAAGAATTTAGATACAATTAAAAAAAAAAGTGAGAGTGCCAGGAGAGGTGCTTCTTAAACGCTTTCCAACTTAAACCTCTCTTTGGGAATTCCTGAGAAGGACCTCAAAGCTGGGTTCCAGGCTCAGGCCTTAGCCCCAAGTTTTGACTGATCAAACCAGAAAAGTTCCAAAGTCCACTCAGGTTGTACTTTTTAATTGACTAAAATCCTTGAGCGGTTGGTAACACAGTTAATACCGCCTGGTACTAATTGCTACCTAAATTTAGTTTAGTATAGGAAATGCACTCAGTCTTGGCTTATTCCCTTAATACCTGATCCAGATACTCATTAATTTTATTCTCATATTTCTTATATTGTACATTTTTTGGTTTTCTGCAAATGTAAATCCATTTACCTTATAGTCTGTCTTCATTACTGCAAAGTCAGTGAATTAACCCGAGACCTTGCTTTTTATTTCACTTCCAAGCAGCATAACTATGATCAGTGATCTCCAGAATTCCGGTCTGGTGCATTCTGATCCCCACGGAGATGGTATAGTTCTTCTTATTCACATGTCCCAATCAGTGTGTCTCTGAGGTGTGTGATCAGAATATACTGGTTACTCTGTAAAAGGCAGAGCCTAAGGAGAAGTGAAGTTTCCTGTTTCTGTGCAACTGTGTGTATTTGCGTGTCAGCGAGTGTGTGTGTGTGTGTGTGTGTGTGTGTGTGTGTGTGTGAAAGAGAAAGAGTTATTTCTCATGAGAAGTGGCGTCCATCTCCAGAGACTGAGGGTCAGCAATGTCAAGGCCTGCCAGGTACTTAAGTGCTAATTGCTGCTGTTACTAAAGTTCTCTTTCCACCAGAGACTCACAGGGCAACCTTGGGGAAATGACTGAATGCTTCCATTCCTTCCATCTCACACCTGGACACCAAGGACAGTAATATTTTCTGACTCCTTCCATCACAAAGGCATAAGAATGAATTCATTTACAGTTGGGGTTTTGAGATTCAATGAAGATGTTAGTATTTCAGGCTCCTTTTATATCGTTTGGATTTTCACTCAACCATTGAGGAAGGACAACTTTGCTGGAGATGTTTCTTTTCTATACTGCTGTCTTGGGAAGGGTACCCAGTCGCTGAAGCTTCACAATTATAAGAAGAAAAAGAGAAAGAGATCATCACCACCCACCCACACATAGTTGGCATTTCAAGCTTTGAGCAGTTAATAACCACCTCCTTAGGTTGGAAGCTGTCTTGCTTACAATGCTGTTTTAAATGTTCTCACACACTCTACCAAGCCTACCCTCCTTCCTGAAAAGGCTCAGCACAGACCCACTTTTCAGCTTTGAAAAGCAAAAGAGTAGAATGGAGTTTGAAAGGAAATACAAAGGCTTTCATAATATGGAGTAAGGACCAAAGGCTCTAGCTCTAGAAGGTCAGTATTTTTAAGCAAATACTCCAGTTGTTTTTTACTGTTCTGTCTGTGTCAATTCACAGAGAGTTGGGGCTTAAAGTGTGGTTGGTCTGGATTCCCTTCCTCTGACGAGGGATTGAGGATGTAGTCACACCACTGGTAGATCCACAGGAAGGAGAACGGATGAAGGAGTCTTCCCCAGAGAATTGTGAGTAATGCCAAACAGAGACAGCATGCAGATACAGAGAGGCAAGGATCACAAGCCAGCCAAGGGAGCCTGAAGAGGAAGCCAGAGACCAGAGCAAGGGGCAGAGAGACAAGAGGACCAAGACAGGGAGCAGTGGGGTCGACAGCTAAAAGAGAGTCTGTTCTGACCTTGGGACTGAGGCAGGAGGTAGATGGGCGCCCCCCCCCCCGCCCCCAGGGTAAGCAGTTGGAGATTTATTCCCTGTGGACCAATACTCCAAGAGAATAGCAGGACAATAGAGGGAGGGGACTGGGCCCTGCCCAGATAGAAGATAAGAGACCACATATTTCTCATTCTCGAAGTCAAGGAGACCTTCCCAACTAGAAAGCTCCTTGGAGGTCAAAAGCGGAGTGATGTCAACTACCCACAGGCCTCTTCAGTGGAATCCATCTTGGCTGAGAGATGTGCACGCACACAGGGGAGGACCCTGAGATATACCAAATATGGACTCTGAACCAGGCAAAGCAAGATGACTGGCCAAAGGAAACACGGAAGAAATGCCCCATATAGGTGATTTAAACTACCATGAGGGCGCGACTCCCTCTCTGAGCCAGCCAGTGTGTCTAACCACACGTGCTGTACTCTTGTTTTCTCCTAATAAACGCTTTACTTGTTTCACTACTTTCCATCTTTGTGGGAATTCTTTTCTGCAAAGCTGAAGGGCCAGGGCCTTGTCACTGGTCACTGGTCTAGTGGCTAGGATTCGGTGCTCTCACTGCCACGACCCGACCTCAGTCTCTGGCCAGGAACCGAAACCCTGCTTCAAGCTGCTGCAGGCCGGGGCCACCCGAGGTCAGGATCAAGGCTTCTATCAGCTGGCTTTTCTTGGCTCATGAAGGTGGTGGGGGCGGGGGGGGGGGGGACGACTGGGTACCAAAGGGTGAAGGGGGACAGACACGCAAGGTGTAAACCAGTTGACCTGCAGCCCCTCAGGAGGCTCTGACCTTCAATGTTTATCGAGATGATAGCAAATACAATCGCTGGTGTAGAATCAGCACTTACTCTGCTCCACGCTATCCTGTGTACATTCATTAAAAATGTGATTAATATTTGCAACGACAATATCAAGTAGGTATCATGATCCCTGCTTTGCAGCCCAGAGAACTGAGACAGAGGTTAAATAATTTGCCTAAGACCACATAATACCCGGCAACACTATGGTTTAAAGGCGTATCCCCGTGTCATCAGAGCCCCAGTTCTTCTCAAACCTGAGATAACTAAAAATGCACGTTCCTCCTCCCTCCCAGATATTCTGACTCAACAGTTCCGGGGTGGGGCCTGGGAGTCTGCATTTTACCGTGCATCCCGGGGGGTGTTGACATGGGGACTCCAGTCCCCACGCCTGACATACCAAAATACTACCCCGCGCAGCAGCAAAGACCAGGAACAAGCATGCGGACAACAAGGGCGGAACTACATTGGTGGAAAAAATGTAAAGAGGTTTCACCTCATAGTCTCTGCGAGTCCTGATCGTCTGCTTATTTTTTCCCAAAACACGTGTTTCCCATCATGTGGAAATAACCAAGAGTAACCAACCTGGTAAGTAGAAGGATGGAGCTTCCTCATGTCCCACAGACCCTACTTCCTTGCTGCATCCTGGGTTTGGGCTGCAGACAGATCCCCCTGTGCATCCCTGGGACTGTGTTCAAAGCCCTGCAGGCGGCAACATTAGGCACAGTCACTGCTCAGATGTGAAAAATCCCATATCATTGGTTCTAACCAGAGTAGAAAGCTCTCAGCTACTCCAAAGACAGCTTTTAAACAAAAGGACTGCTTCTCACAATTACCCACCAAACAAAGCACGTTGATAAAAACCACTGCTAGTTTTCCCAACATCATTATCATGCACGAAACCGGCATTTCTCTTACTTTGGTTAAACTCTTGCACTCCTGAATCAAGCTGGGGCGGGGAGGGGCGAGAAATCCATCTTGTTCATGATGTTTCTCATCTCCCAGGGTCCCACCTTTAGGCCTGTAACTTTATTTTTACCTAGGTTTCCTTAAAGAGGTTGGGAGACTGGATTCCAGTGAAACCACAGGAGGCTATAACTAGTTTCTTTGCAATTTTCATCTCTTCTCCAAATAAGAGGAAAGGGGCCATTTGAATGACTCGTAATCTACATCAGCTGGAAATGTTCTTGAGGGTTTGTTTATTTCGTCTCAAAATCTCCTAAGTATTCTCTCTCCTTTCTTAGCTGCCCTTCCACTCCTGTGTGTCTGAACTAGCCTTTGTGGCCTCCACTGCAGGCCGAGGGCCAAGGCAAAAACAGATTCTTTTCATCTATTCAAGTGTGATCTGGGCCAGACAAGCCTGCTCCACAGGCCAAAAGCACGGGAAAGTATTCTGCATTCAGCTTTTAGCTCCACAGAGTCTATAGCAGGGGCCCTGCCCTTGGCAAGGCCACAGCGGTGACAAGGACCATTTGGCAGACATGGGAAAGCTGTTTGTTTGGCCCCTTCCCTTCACCTGGATGGGGTACCCTGGTAGAAAGAGCAGCAGGAATGGTACATCCTGTTCCTACCACTTTCTCTAAGTACACGTCCAACCTTAAAAAAAAAGGAAAAAAAACCTTCTTTTACCTCCAAAAGCAGCAATTTTTTTTTTTTGAGATGCCAGGTAAATTTAGAGAGCGTTACAGTTGCTTATATGGAGTTGATTAATATAACAATAATAAAGCTGGTATGTTAGCATGTGAGTATCAGCAGAGCTCCCGACCTGTCTTCAACACACAGAGGAGTCAATGTTTGAGGTATGATTAATAGGAGAAGAGAACTAAGTGAAAATAGAGATTGAGCTATTTAAGGAGACCTTTCCTAAAAACACGCTTTCTCTCTAGTGCCTTCAAAAACGGCACCTCAAACTAAGTATGATAATGTTATACAAAACAAGGGTGCCCACTATTCCATTTATTATTCAACAGTGTTCTAAATGTGCTTTATGAAAATAAGAATTACAAATATTGGCAAGGGAGCAGCAAAATTATCATGATTTGATTATAATATAGTATATCTAAAAAACTAAAAAAAACTTTTAGAAATAATATAAGAATTCAGTAAGATGGGAGGTTATCCAATAAATACACATTTTTATTATGGATATTATTTTATTGAGATATAATTGACATAAAACATTAGTTTCAGATGTACAAAATAATGATCTGATATTTATATATATTGTGAAATGTTGACCACAATAAGTCTAGTTAACACCCATCACCATACATAGTTGCAATTTTTTTTTTTTGGTGTGTGATGAGAAAGTTTTTGTCTTTTAATTGTCATATTTAGACTATTTACATGATCAGGTGGCTTAAAAAAACCTTTTAATTGGGGCTTCCCTGGTGGCGCAGTAGTTGAGAGTCCACTTGCGGATGCGGGGGACATGGGTTCGTGCCCCGGTCCGGGAGGATCCCACATGCCGCGGAGCGGCTGGGCCCGTGAGCCATGGCCGCTGAGCCTGCGCGTCCGGAGCCTGTGCTCCACAACGGGAGAGGCCACAGCAGTGAGAGGTCCGCGTACCACAAAAAAACAAAAACAAAACCTTTTTATTGTAAAGTATAGCTCACTTTCAGTAAAGTAAGGCATAATTATAGAACATACCCTGCACATACACTTTCTTTTATTCCAAAAGTTAACCAGTTAGAAAATAAAAATGGAAACAACTCCCATTAACAACAAAAACATAAATTACCCAAGAATAAACTGAACACAAAATGTATAGTACCTAAATGAAGAAAACTAAGCAAAGTAAAAAAAAGGCTAGTTCTTGGATAGTAAATCTCAGTACCGTAAGGATGTCAATTCTCCCCAAAAGAATCTATAAATGAAATGAATTCCATTCAAAAGCTCAACAAGATATTTTTGGAGGGATACTAGGAAAAAAATATTCTGTTAAAGGATAATTTTCCAAAAGGTAACAGCATAATCATCCAGCAAATACAAAATGAACACGTCAAAGATCATTAATGAGGTAACCAGTAAGATGTTATGATTGATTCAGAGAGTATCTGAAAACTTCAGTATATATAATCAATTTAACAAAGAAATGTTAGGATAAGGTTGCCAAGTTTTTTGGGTTTTTTAGATTTTTTATTTTTATTTTTATTTTTTTTAAAATTTTTTTTGCGGTACGCGGGCCTCTCACCGCTGCGGCCTCTCCCGTTACGGAGCACAGGCTCCGGACGCGCAGGCTCAGCAGCCACGGCCCACGGGCCCAGCCGCTCCGCGGCACGTGGGATCCTCCCAGACCGGGGCACGAACCCACGTCCCCCGCATCGGCAGGCGGACTCCCAACCACTGCGCCACCAGGGAAGCCCTTTTGGGTTTTTTTAATGAGATTTAAAAAAATATGTTTATTTATTTGGTTGCACCAGGTCTTAGTTGCGGCAGGCAGGCTCCTTAGTTGTGGCATGCATGTGGGATCTAGTTCCCTGACCAGGGATCGAACGCTGGTTCGGGCCCCCTGCATTGGGAGCACGGAGTCTTATCCACTGTGCCACCAGGGAAGTCCCAAGGTTGCCAAGTCTGATTTTTTTTTTTTTTAAACTGATTAATTCCCAACAGGCTGTAAATCTTAGAGATGATCTGTTTCACAAGACAGAAATTATTTGCATCTCCACCAGACAAAAATCTAGGATTTAGCAAGTAATTTCACTAAGTCTGGGGCCTTAATCAACAGTAAACAATGAACTAAGTACATTTCTCTACAGCTCTAAAGTGATACGCTGTTCAAAAGATGTGCTGCTCACCTTTGTCTTATTTCCAGTATTTGGATGATTTTTCTGAAAATTCTAAAGGTCATGGAAAGAATAATCTTAACAGTAACTAGGTAAATTTTGAAAAATAAAATAAACAAAACAAAAACAAGGGAAGGGCAATTTTCCGTACCTACTAAAATAATAAAACGATTTCTAAAAAAATAATCATAGGTAATAATACCTATAATAAATAGGAGGAGAGTGCCTTACCTTGGTGGGATTAGAGAGAGTATGACATCCATTTTCACCAACCGTCCCTGCTTTGAAATTTGGGCAATAAATACTTGCTTGCTCCCACCTGTGTCTCTGTCTTTATCTCTGTCTCTCTCAGACCTGCTTCCATCAAGCAAGCTGACTCCCCCCTGCCGCTCCCTCTACACCCAGCCCCACCGTTTCCAATCTAGCCATCACCAAAGTCCTAATAATGTTATGCTTCAACTCCCGTGTAGCCCAGTCCTTTGTTTTTATACTCTATTGGCCAGACCCTGAAGGTGGAGAGGTGTGAACGACTTTACTACAGTGATCACGACGTTTGTAGTAGTCTTTCACACCCAAGTGAGACTGTTCTTTGGGGCACTATTTTGGCGTTTTTGGTGAAGTCCTTTCGTAGATTTTGAGACCCATAGCAAATTCCTTTCTATTGCCCAGTGTTCTTCGGAGTAATTCATATACATCGTTGATATCCAAAGCTGGAGCATCTCCTTTTTTTTTTTTTCCTTCATTACTCTCTTAATAGTCTTTTGGTCCAATGATGTACTGGAAGAACGTGGAAGTAAATGAAGCAAGAGATCTGAGATTTCATCCAGAATCTGCCTGGATGTGTTTTCTCATTTGTGACAATGAAGATGATTGGACTCTTCAGAGTACTTGCTGCTCTGGTTCCATGGCTACAGTGCTTCAGTCACATGCTCTCCCATGGGCTGAGTATTCCCAAGGGAGGCACACCACACTCAAGTCTCAAAAGCTCTCCTTTCTCCTGGACCTCTTGAACTAGCTTAATATTGGCAGTTTAGGGTTATTGGGGTTTAGGTTAGAGACACCAGTCGCCCACTCCCTCCCTGGGGTTCTTGCCAGTAGAATAAAAATCAAAGGGTTGTCTGAATAGGGCTCAAAGCCCTCTAGTAATAGCTACACAAAGAACTTATCTAATTTTTATTTAGACCAGGGTTGGTTTCTGACTGACCCAGAATCCTAGGCTAACCCCCTATTTCCTTACTAATTTAGTTAATCTCGTCTAAAAGATAATTCCCAAATCTCTATCTAGCAGTCTTTCCTCTCAGAATACCACTTCGACATTCAGGAAGCTGAACATTCTTGGTAACAATGTGTGGTTGTCATACACAGAGATACAGGATTATTTTCCTTAATTATAACAGGTCAGAGCTTTCCTCTTGGTCATGTGGTATCTTCTTCAGGAAAAAAACAAAGACTGTATCACTAACTTGCCCAAATCTCTGTGGAAAGTGAGAGGTTTAATCATTCCAACGCTTTGCCTGTGAGTCTGAAACTAATCAGATGACTGACTGAAATTTTCAGGTTTCACTCAAGTGTTCTGGGCAGGTAGACAGAGCTGGACTGACTCGGTTTAGAACTGACCATCTAGACAGCACTCCTGCCACTGTGGGAAAAGAGACTGAAGAACGATGTAAGATTTATATGTATCTTGACGATTCGAACGGAAATGTTACATATTCAGCCTATCTACCTTGCAAGTCCCTACTCGATTTAAAGCATAAATTAATACCACCGGGTTAACTAGCAGCAAATATCTCATCTGGAGATATATCAGGATGTACCCACGGAAATAAGACAACACTTATTTGTAGCAAATAAAATATTTATCTTTGGTATCTTGTTTGAAGGCTATTAATTGTTCCTAAAAACCTGCAAAATATTTTCAAACATTTCAATTAGGTAATGAAAGTTTGACTCCACATATTTTAATTCCTGTTTGTGGATTTTTTTAAATATAATTCTGATATTTTATCACAATCCTGTTTCCCTTGTAAAGACTTTTTATCAAGCATCCAAATTGTTTTACTATTTTAAAAAATAACATACCACACAGTGGTGGTTGTATTAAAATTTACAATACTAAAAAAGTCAAGAACTAGAATAGGAATTACATTGCGCTTGTAACGCAGAGTCCCAGCATGAAGCCTGAACTACACTCCTTGCAGATTCAGGCCTGTCTGGGTTTGTCTGATGACCAGCAACCCAGGCAGTTCAGGGATCTACATGGCAAGGGAACAGAGGAGCTTAATTCAAAGAAACAGATCTAGAAATTGTGAAGATGGCAGCCAGCCCTATTCTGACAACCCTGTATCATTTAGAGTTCTTTCAAGTGCCAGTAACAGAATATACCCGAAAGTGGAAAAAAAAATTAACCAGATGTTCAAAGGCAGTTCGTGTCCAGGATTGGTGGTGTGACCTGGAGATAGGTCGAGGGCCTGAGTGTTTCCCACCCGGGTCTTCACTCCCCTCACGGAGTCACTAATCACAAGATGATTCAGCATTCCTAAGCAACATATCCAGTGAAGGGGAAGGGACATTTGTTTTCACGGGTCCCTTTCTGTGAGAGAAGCTTCCCAGTTGCCTTCCCTTCTGGATCTCCTTGGACAGAAGCAGGCCATATGCTCACCCCCCACCACTGCAAGAAACTAAAGTGCTTTATCCTTGCAGGAATTCTCCACCAGCAAGGAAGAGAATGCCGAAAACGTCTAAACCACTGGGTGATATCCCATATCACCTACAGAAGGTTCATGAGATGGAAGAAAGAGGCAGAGTACACAGCATGATATGTGGACACGAGGGGTCTGACCTGGAGAGACTTTGGGCTCTCCAAAAACACCAGATTTTCTTCCTACCAAGCTGCCTTTGAACCAGGACAAGATTCTTCCAGAGAAGCGGTTTGTCAAAGACAAATGGCAATCAGGATTTGCGTTTGACAGCGTGTAATAGATAACACCGAAAAAAACAGTGGTTGAACAAATTAGAAGTTTTATTTTTTTCTTACGTTACAAAGCACCTAGAGGAACAGAGTCCAGGGTGGCTATGGTAGCTCCACAACGTCATCAGAGACCCAGCTTCCTTTTATCTTTCCTTTAAGCCATCCTTAGCGTATGTTGTCTCCATCTTCATGACACCCAAGTGGCACCTACTCTACCCTCTTCCCCAGGCATCATGACCACAGTCTGAGAGGAATAAGAAAGGACGAGGGGCAATGGTGAGTGCCCCTGAGTTATTTCTCTTTAAGGAACATCACGGAAAGTCTTACGCAGTAACTTTGGCTTTCATTTTAAAGACAATAACCGTCACATAAAGCTTCAGCTGCCGAACAGATTGAGAAATGTACTTTTACAGGAGATTCATGCCATCCTGAGTAATGTCAAAATTCTGATTGTAAGAAAGAAGAAAGTCAATTTTGGCTTAGTAACTAGAAATTTTGGTGACAAAAACTGGAGGTTTTTTTTTTTGTGAAAACTAAGAATGGAAAACAGTAAAGTGAATCAGTGGTGGGAAAGGGTATTTTTCCCAATTCATTTAATTTCGGTGGGTGGATTATGGGAAAGAGAGAGAAAGAGATCATTTTCTGCTAGGAACCGTGTTTGCTCAGGAAATGAGCAGGTGATTGTTGAAGGATCAGTGAGGACAGCACCATGGGGACCAGGCCGAAGCTCAGCAGCGAGTTCCACAGACACACCTGGGATTTACCTCACACATTTTAACTGCACAAACTCTGAGTCAATACGGATATGGGTAACCAGTGAGAGGAATTTTGCAAGGCCCCCGGGATGTCTACTTTGCAGATATAAGGCTTGTTCTGTGTTTCTTCGGCTAGTGAAATCTTTCTATAATCCTAGGGAGGATTGACTTGGGGGGGTGGATGAGATGGGCTGGGAATATCGGATTTTCCCACAGGTGCTGGGAGAGTATAAGTCAAATGAAGTGAAGAAACTAATGATGGGGCTGACCAGATAGGACACGTTTAATTTGCCCGGTCTCTCTTTTGGAAACAACATAGAACATAAAAGAGAGTTACATTGAATATAAACAAATCCCCCAAATGAGAGAGATACAGTCAAAATGAGAAGAGACACATGTAGGCTAGAATCATTAGACAGGGCTTCATGGAGGAACTAGGTCTTAAATTGGACCTCACAAAAGTAGGAAGAATTTGGATTCTGAGAGCAGGGAACGAGGAGGACACTCTGTTGATGTGTGGTGAAAACTCTGAGAAAAAGGGAAAAAGCTGTTCAGAGAGAAGGTTAAGAGAGAAAATTTCTTCCAGCAGGTTCTGGGACATGGGGGAGGACAGGAGGATGGGAGAGGTAAATCAGTGTGGGGAGGGGACCGGGGGGGGCCCTAACTCACCCAACTCCCCTCACCTTTCTTTTGCTAACACTTCCAGGTAATTGTCCAGCCATACAAAAACTTAAGAAAATCAGAAACCAATTCAAATAAAACTTTGATGGATAATATCACGGTAGGTATTGGTGGTAGGAGTATAAACAGGTCAGTCACTTGGAAAGCCATCTGGCGGTACTTAGTAAAGTGCGGTTTACATATGTGCTGTGACACATCACTTCTACATATATAGATATGAGATATATATATGATTTATATATATAAAATTCCCCTAGTGTCCATAACTAGGGGGCTGGATACATAAAATGCTAAGAATGTATCCTATGGAATAACATGTTGCAGATTGAAGCACTGAACTAGATATACAGTTAGTGACATGGTTGGATATTAAAAACATAGTTTTGAATTTAAAAAAAAAATGTTTTTTCATTTGGCTGTGGTGTAGCACGCAGCATCTTAGTTCCCTGACCAGGAATTGAACCCGTGCCCCCTAGAGTGGAAACGTGGAGTAGCACAATTAGACACATAAGTCAATTAAAACCACATACATACAAAACACTACATTATTTACAAGAACTCATGGAGGAAAGGAATAAAAATAGAGACTGGGGATGAAGGGAAGAAATTCATCCATCAATGAAGAGCAGAGCCTCCATACAATGGTGTGTGCTAGGAACTCGCCCCTTAACCCACAAAACGTTTGCCCTTACCTCTCCTCCCTCTGGGGGAAGGAGACACTCTTAGACCTCCAAGAATTTTTAAATGTATGATTAGCACTAGAACATATAATTCTCTCATGCGTAAAACTGGGGTAATAGTAAGAAGAATCTCACTGGGTTGTCAGGAAAATTAATGGAGATCAAATCTTAGATGCCTAAAAGGAGTCATGCCCAGCTGTTAGGTGTTTGACTAACACTAACTGGCAAAGAGACTCACTCTGAACTTCATACCAATCTCACAGGGTGTGCGTTCAATTCCTGCCTCAGCAAAACAATAAAGTGTTACGTCAGAGGCTTTCAGAGTCAAGCAAATAGTCGAAACCAGTCGGGGTACATTAGGTCCTCAAGTGCAAGGGCACACGGTCCTACTCCACAGAGAAAATAATATGACTGTTGATGGAGGCTTAGGGAAGCTCATGACCACCAATGTTCTCCCATACAGTCAGTCTTAGCCCAGTGCACTGCCCCTGTCTGACCATTACTCACCAGAGTCGGCAGTCCTGCCAATTCAGTGATTACCAGGCAGCAGGAGCTGAGTGGGGAAGGGAAATGTGCAGGCCAGCTGACGCTGCAGGGGGGAGAAGACCAGCCAAAGTACAGTGACTGAAGCTGGCATTTGGTCAGAGGATGGGGATTTTGCTGGTCTTTGGCCAAAGGTCTGGCAGTGTACCCTTAGGTCTTTGGGGCACAATGTGTAATCTGAAAAGGTAAGTCAGAGCAGTCTATTATCGGGGATAATGCGTTGTTTGTAGCCACATTTACAAAGATTAGAGGTCTGAGAAGCGTTACAGTGTTCCCTCTATCACGAATCCATAGAGTTCAGAATATAATCCAAGGCCGCTTGAAATCGAAGTGAAGTGTGACCAAAACATTCTCTGTTACAAAACTACTGTCCGTGCAAGAGGAAAGTGTTTACCTTTGCACCCAATGAAGGAACTTTTTAGATATCCTATTTATCCTGCTACAGTATGCCATTCACAGAACCTATAAATCGTCTACTCCTCAGACTCAAAAAGGTGGGACATCCTGAAAAACGCAGTCAACTGAAGGAATTCCCACCTGCCTGCTGTAGATGAAATCAGACTGAACCCTAGGACTCTGTCTGATGATCCCTCAAGAGCTCTGCCACACCTAAGTTACCTAGTATGTGAACAGGGAACAAATTGAGAGTTTCAAGGAACCTTAGAGATCTCCCAGTCCAATTTCTTCTTTGTAGAAGTTGTGTTTCAGAGAGGATAACTTGCCCAATGTCAAGCAGCTGGCTCATTCCTTTTTTTTTTTTTTTTTTTTTTTTTGCGGTACGCGGGCCTCTCACTGTTGTGGCCTCTCCCGTTGCGGAGCACAGGCTCTAGACGCGCAGGCTCAGCGGCCATGGCTCACGGGCCCAGCCACTCCGTGGCATGTGGGATCTTCCCGGACGGGGGCACGAACCTGCGTCCCCTGCATCGGCAGGCGGACTCTCAACCACTGCGCCACCAGGGAAGCCCTAGCTGGCTCATTTCTATTCAACATATGTTTACTGAATATCTACTATGTTCCAGGCATCCTAGTAAATACTAGGAATTCAGGTAGCATGAATCATTATAAAACATGGCATATTAGTGAAGCATGTACACTAGAGCCAGACTCACAGTAAAGCACTGAATGTGCGTTTACCTTAGCTTCACTGCTTACTAGCTGTGTGACCTTGGGCACACTTAACCTCTCTATGCTTCAGTTTCATTATCTGCGAAATAAGGTAATAATGAGACTATAACTCATGGGCTTGCTATATGACTTGAAAGAATCAATATACTTAATGCACACAGAACAGAACAGTGGCTGGCACATAGTTCTCTGTAAGTATTTGTCAATTAAAACACCAGGTTTCTGCTCTGCAGAAGCTCTCCATCCTTTGTTTAGACAGTTAGCTTAGCACACTGGGGGAGCGCTAGGCTAGCCATCCTAATTGGTGCTATATGTGGCTTGAAGGCACAGGCTCGTCTAACTGACTAGTGAGTCCCCCCACCCGGTGCCAAGTACCGCTCCTGGCATGTGATAGACTTCTCAGTATTTGCCGAATGGATGATTGAATGGGTCCCAAAATTAAAGAGTCAGGGAACAAGTATCATGGGAAGCAAATAAATATTTGAATGGTACCTTAAACGCTGAGAAAGAAAAGCAGCATTTCTTCCTGTAGAGAAGGGACAAGAGATTCTAGACAGTTGAAGCAGCAGGAGCAAAGTCACTGGGTTGTCAAGGCGACTAGCTTTCTTCCTCTCTCCATATAGCCTACTCTTCTCACTTCCTTTACCCAAGAGATTTGGGAATTGGATCTGGGTGTGCCATGGAATCTGCAGCTCTCAGCTCATGATGGATTATAGAGCCCCATTCTGATGAAACCAGGTGCTGATGAAGATGCTCAAGGGATATCCGTTTTTCTTTCCTTTAACACATGTTCCTTCAGAGGGAGCTGGCTGATTTCAGAAATCCAGCAGGGATTAAAGTACTGAATGTGTATTTACTTAGCCCATCTGTTCATGGCGAGAGTTTGATTACATTTGACTGTTAATGTAATTGATATTTTCCTTGAGTTTGATCCTCCTCCACGAAGGACTAGTTTTATAGTTACTTTCAATTAAACTACGTATAATTAAATAATTTACTTTAGAAAAATTTTGACATTTATTAATCGTCTGGTGGTTCTCATGGCAGAGATATCTGATTGTGCCCCAATATCCATTCTCTCCTTCTTCTATAGCAATAACATCCTTTTTTTTTTTTTTTTGGACACGCTGTGAGGCTTGTGGGATCTTAGCTCCCCGACCAGGGATTGAACCCGGGCCCTCGGCAGTGAGAGCACAGAATCCTAAGCAATGGACCGCCAGGGAAGTCGCAGCAATAGCATTCTTGATTTTTATCTGGGCCCATGAACACTGAGGATAAAGACTATATTTCCCAGCTTCTCACACATCCATAGGTGGCCAAGTGACTAAGCAGACATGACATGTTCAATTTCCAAAAACAGTGCATTTTAAAAGAATGACATTTTCTTCTCCATGTTTTCATATCCTCCCCTCTGGATGGAATGTCGATGTAATGGCTAGAGTTAAAGCAACCATGTGAACCTTGTGAGGTGAATTCGGGAGTAGAAGAAAATGTTTAGGAGAGCAAGTAGAAGAAGTCTGGGTTTTGATACTCCATGGAGTACTGTATCGGAGTGCCTACCTTCTGACTTTTCCTTTTTTATTTTAAATTTTTTCCTTTTGGCTACACCACGCGGCACGCGGGATCTTAGTTCCCTGACCAGGGATCAAACTCATGCTCCCCCGCAGTGGAAGCGTGAAGTCTTCCCACTGCCAGGGAGGTCCCCAGACTTTTATGTAAGAGTGACATAAACTTCTGCTCATTTAAGCTACTGTTAGTTTTGAGTTTGTTGTGGCTTTTTTTCTTGCAGCCACACCTAACCCTAACTTAAATGGCTTCGTCTTGCTACCCATCCTGACATCTCCTTTGTCCCCTCCAAGTCATTTGTTACTACTCAGAGAATAAAAACTAAGGTTTCCCAAGCAAATAAGAATAATAATGACAAAAATAATAATCAAAAGGATAAATACGTTGCAAAAACTTTGCTTCTTCCTTCCCCATCGGAAAATATCACCTTGTGAATTTCACGGCCACTTTAGTTTTTGGAAGGTCTCATTTGCATTCTATAAATGTAGATGATTAAGAGTCATTCTGGGAGTGGGAAGGGAAGTAAGGGATAAAATACGTGGAAAAGGAGCAGCAATGTTACTGAAAGCAGTTTAGGCAGAGGAAGATAAGACTCCAGCAGTATGTAAATTATGATACAGCCATAATGCAAAGCTCCCCAATGATTAAAGAGTGTGTTCTAGAATCACATGTATTGCTTTGGGGAAATCTGCAGGATATTTTGTCAAGTGAAAAAGTAGATTCCAGGCGTGGGGAGGCGCGGCGGGGGAAGCCCGCGGCGCCCGCCTCCAGGGGGCCCAGACCCGCCGCCGGGCGTCTTGGCGTCCCCGCGAGTCCGAGCCGGAGCCGAGCCCGAGCGCGAGCGGGAGCCGCCCGCCCTGGACCACAAGCCCCTGCTGCCCGAGCGGCCGCCCGCCTACCACCTGGAGGCCGGCCAGGGCGACTAAGCGTGCGGCCCGCACCGCTACGGCGCCCTCCCCGCGGCCGCCCTCCCCCTGCCTCGTCACAGGGTTACCCCATCACCACCCCAGGGTCTGCAACATCCACAGTCGAAATGTCAGCCGGCACCGTGCCAGTTCCATCGTTGTCGTTGGAGGCTGCCCTGTCTGCGGGGTCGGGGCTCTGGAGGACTCCTTCACCTTCCTGGGCATCTTCCTGGCCATCGTCTTGTGCCCCTTTGGGTTCATCTGCTGTTTTGCCTTGAGGAAGCGAAGATGGCCCAACTGTGGAGCAAACTTTACTTAAAGGGAACAGCACACCTGGTTTCCCCACACCCAGCTCTCTTTTTCTAATGTAAATGTCGTGTACAATAGCTTTATGGGATTCAGCTTCAGGACTGTTCTGTAAAGTGAGGTGGGACTGGGCACTGCCAGGAGGAGCTGAGGGCACAGCGGTCGGGAGTGTGGACGCGCACGGCACTGCTCCCAGGTCAACGACAGCTCAGTAAAGCACTGCTTTTATTTTTCACAGTCTTCCATTTGAGAAAGGTGAGAAATAGTGTTTTAAATAAATGAGATCCATCCCATTGTCAAAAAACAAAAAAAGATTCCAGTACAATAAATAAATACATATTTATATAGACTTAGAACAAACAGGAGCTACGGACACCAAAATGTTACCAGTTTTTATCTCTGGCTAGTAGGATTATAGATGATTTTTATTTTCTTTTATTCTGTTTATTTGTATTTTCTAATTTTCCATGATCAACACATATGATTTATATACATTTTAAGTTGTTTAAAAAGCAATTCTTGGGACTTCCCTGGTGGTCCAGTGGTCAAGACTCGACGCTTCCAATGCAGGGGACACGGGTTCGATCCCTGGTTGGGGAACTATGATCCCACATGCTGCTCGGCCGAAAAATAAAGGCAATTCTTAGGTGGTGGCAGGAATAAACCTCCACACTTGCCTGAGTCAGAGCAATGTCAGGTTATGCTGTGATGACAAACAAAACCCTAAAATCTCAGTGCCTTAACGCACCAGAGGTGGATATCTTATGCATGTGTGGGTCAGTGGGGACATCTGTCCATCACGTGTGGCTCAGGGATCCATCTCAGCTTGCAGGTCTCAAGGTCAATGCAGGGGAAAGGAGAGGTAGAGAAAACATTTCCACTTCTAGTTGACCTGTCAGAGCTTGCGCATAGCCCTTACCTACCTGCAAGGGAGGCTGGGAAATTGGGGGAAATTGGGGGAGTCTATGGGGTATACTAAGTGAGCACATACACATACAGTGATTACGTTTTTCTCATCCAAAACCCAAAATTTAAAGCATGACAAGTAAATAATTGACTTTAAAACTGATTTTTAAAAGTACACACACAACAGAATAAATGGTTGCGTACTACAGTTTTTAAAATAGTCAACAATGGCCTCGGCTGTGAGGAAGGGGGAGGAAACTGGGAAAAGATGAGGCCAAGACCAAAGGTGTCCTCTTCCCCCTCCTAGCTCTTTAATGCATAAAGTTAAGTCTCAACTGTAGTCCGAGTGGAGAGAGGGAAGACAGGACTGAGACGGGAAAGGGCTGGCCAGGAGAAAGAATGAGGATTTCTGAGGGACTAGGAGGTAGAACATGGACCTCTCCTCGTAGACCATGGAAATACCAGGCAGAAGCGTGAGCTGGCTAGAAACTGGGGAGGAGAGCTGGTCCAAGTAGGATGGAAAAAGTTAGGAAGACTGCCAGATCTGGGCAGTGCCCAAGGTGGGAATTAATGTCGGAATAAAAAGCCAAGAATGTGGGGTGGGGATGGAAGTGGAATTTGAGCAACTCCCTTCAAATGTGCCCTACCATTTGGTTCATACTCTCAAGAAACTGCAGGTTGCGACTCGTCATCAGTTTGATTTAAAGGGACATGGGTAAGACAGACAACAGAAACCAACTCAGCAGTACCCTGGCCTACAAGAAGAGCCCACAGTCTAAATTAGGGACCAGGGCTACATGGAAAACTGAAGGCTGAATCAGACATCATTCCAGACATAGACTGGGGCAGACTGTGGAGACAGTGGGGAAAGATGGCTGACATCAGGAAGGCAGCAGTGACTCCAGGTGAACTGATTGGTTGGATCAGGACCCCAGCAAGCAGCTGGGGATGGTGAGAGGAGGGTCCAGCTCCCCAAAAGGTTCTAGCAAGAGAGACTGTGACTGGGGTCCTACTAAGGGACAGGGCTTCACAACAAGTGCCACCCGAGAAGGAGAACTAGAATACCTATGTGGAAAGCAAGGAAAATAGTCATCGTAGGCAAGGATAAAGGAGAAAGGGAGACCGCAGCTTTGAGGGTATATGGTTGCCCAGAGCTTCACTTCTGATAAAGGGGTAGGACAGAAAGATCTATAGATGAGGCAGCTTCTCTCCTGCCTGACTTGGTCTGCATTGGCTTCGGGATGGAGTAGAGTTGGGCCCATGGATAGAAGGCATCAGTACCTGAATCAAAGCAGGTTTGGTGAGGCTGGATGCATATCTACTAACAGAACTTGCCCAACAATTCAGAAAAGCTTTTCCGAGACAGCCTTGTAAAGAGGTTATTCACCTTGTAGGTAGGTTCTTCCACTCACCCAACAACAACGTCCACGTGGCTAGGTATCACCAGTTACTGACACAGAGAAGTAGGGTGGGAGGAAACACTTAGACTGGCCGAGTTACCATTATTTACCAAGCTACTGCTATTGGTTTATCGAATACCTTGAGTGAAAATCCCGTGTTTTGTCTCCTTGAAAGATATTTTAAGACACAGATAACCTTTTTTTAAAAAGTTAGCTTTTTTGTTTGTTTGTTTGTTTTTACTTCTTTAGCTGAATGTATCTATCGTGCATGAATGCCTGGGCTTGAGTGCTCAGGACAGCACGGTGTGGAAGGAAAGCTCTGGATTAAGAATCAAAGATTCCAAATTCTCATATGGTTCTAGTGAGGACCAAAGAAAGCAATGTTTAAATGACCCAATGTAATCGAAAAATGAGGTGCGTGTGGGTATCTACCCATCCAGCAACTTTGCATTAGTGTGATACGAATAAGGTGCCGAGGGCATCTCACCCCAGGGTCACGCAGGGACCCTGCTAAGTGAATGAGAACCATGTGCAAGACCAGGCAGCCTTTCAGAAAAAGTGTCCACGGCTGGGACTCCAGGAGTAAGAGCAGTGGGCGGGGCTTGTCTGGAATGGTCAGATTTCTGAAAGTAACCCTTCCAGAAGCTGCTGAGAATTGAGGTGATTGCGAGGCAGAGAGAAGCCCAGTAAACTGAGTCAGTGTGATTTGGCCTCCTGGCAGCAAGTAAGGGATGCCCGGAAGGGCCAGAAGGGACAGGTTAGGGGGCACGGTCTCACCTACCATTCCTGGCTGAGAAAACCTCCCTCTGCCTCTGAGCTGCCACACATGGCAGGCCTTAGGGATCAACATGTCTCACTGCCCCTCCCTCCGCTATGACCCCGAGAAAAATGTTTCCTTTGAGACTGCAAAAGATTTTCATGTTTTAGAAGCCACTTTGCAGGTGTGATAGGAGGTCTAGCAAAACAAGTCAGGCTGGGTTCTCAAGCCTTTATCAACTAATGCCTTATCACTCATGCCTTATCTCTTAACACCTCCGTAGGAATTAATTAGCTGAGTGTCAGCTGAAAGTAAGAATGGATCAGAAGAGGAGGAGGAAGTAGTTGGAGAAAAAGGTCCTTTGTCATGACAAGTAAGTGCATCACAATGTGCTTACTGCAGTTTTGCTTGCCTTGGTCCTGAATATGCCACCTCTTCCCCTTCCCAAACTATGGGGACCATTGGATACAGATGCTTAATTATCAAATGGTGTTAACTCATTGTCATTGTAATTTGTTGATGCCCCAAATCACCCAGTTGCAAAGGATGACTGATCCAAAAAGGTATCCTAAAGATTAAGGTATGGGAATTCCCTGGTGGTCCAGTGGTTAGGACGCCACGATTTCACTGCCAAGGGCCTGGGTTCAATCCCTGCTTGGGGAACTAGAATCCCACAGGCCGCTCGGCTTGGCCATAAATAAATAAATAAATAAGATAAAAATCAGGGTATGCCAGCTGGTATTTATTAAATGTCTCTATCCTCAGAGAGACTAGGCATTGGGGGAAATATATATATATATATGGAGAATTCCTATAGAGTTTACATTCTAGGATTCAGATTCAACTATTATTTACCAAGCTCCTCTCATGTGTTAAGTATATATCATCTCATTTAATTTTACCAAATCCCTACATAATAATAATATAAGTATTATTATCCCAGTTCTTATTCCCAGGGCATTCAAGTCCAAGCCCAGCACTGTTTCTACTATGTTACGGTGGGGTGGGGAGTAATATAGTCAGTACACAGAAGCTTGAAGAGCTGAGATACATAAACATACTCATGAGTCACTAACACAGCTTGACACATCGTAATTAAGTGTCACGTATTTGGGAAGGGGGGTGACAAGGATAAAAGCTGGGAGAGGGAATTGACTGAAGGGTGGGGAGGGTGAAGCAAGGTGGAGCTCCTCTGAGCTTTCCCGGATGAGGTGAGGGTGGAGCCGATTATCCCGGGGGGACAGGCTGGGACCTCGTGGAGAGGTGGTAGTGGCAGGAACAGCCTGCTGTCTGAAATAACAGAGACAGTGAATCTGTCGGTGACATCCTTTTAACCTGTGGTTAAGGGTGGGCGCTCCCAGTCTCCTGGATGCAGGTAACCAAGGAACTCCACAGCTGCTCAAGGTAAACTGTAGAGTATCAGCCTCCAGCATAGACACTGATGTGCTAATGCCAGCCCAGGCTGGCAGACAGCAGGGGCTCTGTCTAGGAGAGCTGGAGACAACACATTGGAAAGGAGGGAAATGAGCTTTGAGCTATTTTTAGTGCTGCATCTCTGCGCAGAGCGAACTTGAGGCACGTGCATGCCTGCAAATTCATCAGATGGGAATATATTCACGTACAGCCTGCTCACGAATGTCCTCTCCAACCAAAAGATGCCTTTCTACAACCTAACTTGTGGTGACATCATTTTCTACCCACTGTCATATACTGATTCTCTGCTGGGCAACTTCCTAAGCCCTCTGCCGAAGGTGTGTCCAGGGAAATAGCAACCACTGAGAAATCAGCAGCTTTTGACATCATAGAAAAAGGAAAGTTTCTCAATTTCCCAAATTTTTAACAAGTGCCAAATACAAACTCAGCTTGGTTGGAAATATAAGCACAATGGAACTCTGTAGAACCTTAAAGGAAGCCACAGACGATTTTCCCTGAGCTGCAGTGGAAACTCTACACCCTCAAAACACCCAAGAGCTTTCCCACCAATAAAACTTGTTGGCAGAGCATTACATCATCAGAAAAAACTCTGATTGGCTGAGTACCGTCCTCAAGAAAAGACCCATTTCTGGCAGCAAAAACTTTTCCAAGAGCCTTTTGGGGCATCAGACACCATATTTAGTTTCCTCCTTTTAGCGCAGAACTTTCGTACGATAACCAGCACGTAGGTCCTTTGGGAAGCTGCTTCTGCCAGCACTTAGGCAAAAACTCTGAAGTTGCTTTTGGCGCCTTGGCGCTGGCCTCTGGGCTGGTGGTACCTACCCTGGTAGGTG
This sequence comes from Pseudorca crassidens, assembly GCF_039906515.1. NCBI lineage: Eukaryota > Metazoa > Chordata > Mammalia > Artiodactyla > Delphinidae > Pseudorca > Pseudorca crassidens. The sequence continues at coordinate 104,884,982 of NC_090304.1, forward strand.
GGAAAGTGCAAAGAGGTTTAATGAGGAGCGTGTTACTCCTTCTGTCACCAGCTTCCAGATTAGACATGGCTAAGGTGTCTGAGAGCATCTGCCAGGGAATGTCATAACAGAGGCTACTGTGAAGCCAAATTAAAGGAGCCCAGCGAGCCAGGCAGTCTTCAAGTTAGAAATGTTCATTCATTGCTTGTATGCGATGTATTAGGCTAGGCAGGTGGGCCCTTGCCTTCAAGGAAGACAGGAACATTCATTCAGGCCGCCTTTCCCATGAAGAGATGCAAAGAAGAAGCTGAAACAGAGCAAGTCCTACATATTTCCTGAAAGGAAACATCGAGGGTTTTACTGATTGTTCTTTGGCTGGAAATAAGTAAAAGGAAGTATAACCCCACTGTTCTGACCATGCTCTCCCCCCAAGCCCTGCCCCCATGATTTTCTTCTGCCCTGTATAGTTCCTGTTCATCTGGAACAACCTCTCAGGTGAAAGCTGTAACTTGAAAACAGGCAGACAAGTTAGAATTGTGTGGCACCCAGCTACCCCTGCTTTATTACTCTGTGTTTACTCTTTATCCTTCCCCATTTCCTCTCTCATTTTTCTTTCTTTCCTTCCTTCCTTTTCTTCCTTTCCTTCTTCCTTCCCTCCCTCCGTCCCTTCTTTCCTTCCTTCCCTCCCTTCCTCTCTCTTTCTTTCTTTCTTCCGTTCTTCCTGTCTTGCTTTCTCTCTGCCTTACTCTCTTACGATACAGATAGATCTCCTTGGTTCTCCCTTAGAGAACACCCTCTTTCCTCCACATGAACTCCCACCTGACTGACTGTGGTTAAGAAACCTCTTTGCTCGAGAACATCCTTGTTACTGGTCCTGAATTAAAATATCCTCAGGGTGGGGCGGGGATGAGGTGGGACCAGTTTGCCAGAAGACCAACCAGTCCCTATTCGGATCAGGATGGCTATTTCCTGCAAATCACTTTCCAGGTAAGCACAGCACCATCGTCAATGGGTCTTGAATCCAGGTCATAGTTTCCCAACACTCAAGGAGAGGGAGAAGGAGGCCATAAATCCTCCCTCAGGAAGTAGGAGATGGATTACATCACTGTGGGCAAAATGAGGGTAAAGGGTGGATTTTAATATGGTTAAATCTTTCGTCTTCACAGTTTGGGTTTCAGAGGAATGAAGATAAGAATAGAAGGATGCAGGGCTTCCCTGGTGGCGCAGTGGTTGGGAGTCCGCCTGCCAATGCAGGGGACACGGGTTCGAGGCCTGGTCCGGGAGGATCCCACGTGCCGCGGGGCAGCTAAACCCATGAGCCACAACTGCTGAGCCTGAGCTCTGGAGCCCGTGAGCCACAACTACTGAGCCCACACACCACAACTACTGAAGCCCGCATGCCTGAAGCCTGTGCTCCGCAACAAGAGAAGCCACCACAATGAGAAGCCCGCGTGCAGCAACGAAGACCCAATGCAGCCAAAAATAAATAAATAAATTTATTTTTAAAAAAAAAAGAATAGGAGGATGCAAGTTTCCTGTGATAGAAAAGAAGAGCACTTGGGAGGAGGATGAAAGCTGGGAGGGATCACAGGGGCAAACAGAGAAGCATGTGAATTCCCAGGCACGAGAAAGCAGCGGGCACATGGCAAGTCCAGCCTCAAACATCTAGAGAGGCTGCCAGGTTTCTGGTCGTGTCTCATTCTTTTAAATGGAACAATCCGAGATGACGCCAGGCCGCCAGCCTGGGGTCAGAATGATCTGTCACCAAGCCTGACTCCTAGTCTTCCTCCTGGACCACGCTCTGCCTTGTGACTCCCTCCCCATCTCCCGACTCTTCCTGCGGCCACGAGCCCCTGCCCTCAGCTTCACTGCGACCATCAGCTCCTCCAGGACTGATCTCAGCTTGCCTCTGTGAACATGGCAACTGACCCTTTAAGCATGGTCAGCTCAGCAGGCCCTGGCTGGCACAGAAAAGCCTGTGGCAGACAATAGTGTTTATTCTAGGCAATTGTCCCAGACTGGTTACTCCCTGCCAACGCCCCACCTTCTGCTGTGTGCCATCTTTTTTCCCATCGTCTGAATTCATCCTCCCCAAGCCTTGGCTAAGAGGCTCCGCCTCCCAGTCCCACCCAGAAGGACCCAAGCCCCTGCGTTGGGGGAAGGGAGCGTAAACAGCAGGTGAGGCGTGATTTATGGTTGCGCTCTGGCTGTTTTGGGTAACAACTGCCCTGGGTCAGGTCAGTCTCAGGGCTCCGCCCCAGCGCCAACCTGCTGGGCCAGGTTTGCCTCAGCCCCTGCGGAATGGACAAAGGGCGAGGTTTGCAAGCAGCATGGGCCGAACTTGGGACCTCTAGTTACTGTGTGAGGGAGGAGAGTGCGAGAGGTACCACCGCCCAACCTAGACCCTGGCCGTCCTCTCACCCTTCCTGCCTCATAACTGAGGAGCATTCTGCCTTGGAGAAGGCACCTGCCAGTGCAGGTCCCCAGCTCCAGCTCTGGAAGCTGGGCTGCAGTTTGCCCACAGAGCGTGAGCTGTGGCCTCACCTTCCTTGGGTTGGCTGTCTCGCAGGGAACGCACCTCTGAGCCCCACCTCGGGGTCCCTGGCTCCCCACCCTCTCACCCTTCCCAGCCATCGCTCTCCTCCTGGCTCTCTTGCCTCATTGAGATCCCTTCCCTTCCCAAATGATTATTTTTTTAATACTTATTTATTTTATTTATTTGGTTGCTCCAGGTCTTGGTTATGGCAGGGGTGCTCTTTAGTTGCGGCTGTCAGGCTCCTTAGTTGCAGCTCGTGGCCAGATGATGATGATGATTATTTTTTAACAAATTAATTTATTTTATTAATTTATTTTTGGCTGCGTTGGGTCTTTGTTGCTGCACGCGGGCTTTCTCTAGTTGCGGCGAGCAGGGGCTACTCTTCTTTGCGGTCCGCGGGCATCTCATTGCAGTGGCTTCTCTTGTTGTGGAGCACAGGCTGTAGGCGCACGGGCTTCAGTAGTTGTGGCACACAGGCTCAGTAGTTGTGGCTCGCGGGCTCTAGAGCGCAGACTCAGTAGTCGTGGCGCACGGGCTTAGTTGCTCCACGGCATGTGGGATCTTCCCGGACCAGGGCTCGAACTCGTGTCCCTTGCATTGGCAGGCAGATCCTTAACCACTGTGCCACCAGGGAAGCCCCAGATGATTACTTTTTAATCTCGTGGACTTCGGGATAAAGGACGAGTAAGGGCAGAGAAAGCCTGGGGTGGGGAGCGAGAGGCTGGGGTCACAGTGGTGACAGCAACAGAATGGAATGTCTGTCATTAAACTTCCAGGACAGAGGGCAATTTTGGGAGGAGGAGAGAGAATCTCACTTCAAGGTTTTCTGTAAGTCTGATTATTTCCATTCCCCACCCCCGCCTCCCACAGCAAGACGGGGGCTTCAATCCTACAAGGCGGTGGTGAGGGGAAAGGGAAGGATAGGATTTAGGACATTCTTGCTACACTTTGATGGCGCTTGTGTCTGTCTTAGATGGAGTCGTCATCCCTGGTCTCATCTGAGCCTCCTGAGGATAGCAAGCGTGTCCTGGAGGTGCAGGGGGTGTGTGGAGCGGTGTAATCCGACCACTTAGTGTCTGCGTGACTGCAAGCAAGGCCCTGGGCCTCCGTGAACTTCAGCTCTTCATCTGTAAAAGACGAGTAATAATAAACGGAATAATAATAACTCCATTTTATAGGGTCCTGAGGACTATGTTTAAGATACATCAAGACCCTGCCACATCGTAAATACTTAATAAATGTCGCGATGACAGGCAGGCTTCAGTTTCCTCAGCTGTAAAATAGGGATAATAAAATACCCATCTTTGTGAGTTGTTTTGAAGATTAACTAAGTTCATGTTTATACAGTTCTTAGAAAGGTGCCTCGCACATGGTGTTAGTAAGTAAAATTCATCCTCCCGTCACTTTCTACAGTATCTGGACTTTGCCTTGCCCAGGCAGGGGCTGTCATAAGTGTTGCTGACATGAGTCCACTGCAGCCATAAAGCTCAGGAAAGAGACGAGGAAGGCGGCTATTGATTCGACTGGGAAGCAGGCTTCTGTTTTCTCCCTCTCCTTGCTTATTCTCCTGTTCCTGGTTCCTTAGTCTGTACCCTCCCACCAGCCCTCTCCCCTATTCCCCCTGGCTGGTACTTCATCTTTTAAGGAAGGAACAGCAACTGACTCCAGGCTCCCCGCATCTACTGAGAAAGCCTGTGACTGTCCAGCTCTCCATCTGCATTTCCTTTTGTGACCTCAGATTGAAAGACCCAGAGTTTCCACTGAATGAAGTGTCTCATCCTTATGAAGTACATATTTATTAAATTTGGGTGAGGAATTCAAATGCATATTCCAGGGTACGAAGTCCAGCAAGGAAACAAATCCCCCAGAAACAGTGTTAGAACAGTCCACTTAGTCACTCTGTTGACTTTCTTTCTTCCCAATTCACAGAGTGCCCTATTCATGATTAAGATAACGTTTACGGTGCCTTTACTATGAATCAGGTGCGCCCTAAGCCGTTTCCCATCTCATCCTCAAATCACCTCTATAGAGTAGCTGTTATGATGTCTGTTTTATAGGTGAGGAAACTGAAGGTTACAGAAGTTAAATAACCCATCCCATGTCACACAACTAGTCAGTGGCAGAGCCAGTCCTTAAACCTGCTTCCAAAGGTCATGCTTCCTCTGTTATATTCACAGGAACCAGCAAGTTCCCATAGAAGTTACACTTGACTGTTCTCTTGGCCTTCTCCAATCTGCTCTTTAAAATACATAAGGTGTCCTCGCTGGCATTTTTGGTTGTCAGAGAAACCGTGTGCATAACTGCCCTGTAAACAAAGGGTCTTTTGCATCACGCTTCCTTTACATCCAGAAAGCATCTTTCCTGCTGGACCCCCTCCCCAGGGCCAGCCCCTTCCGGCTCTCAGCTCCGCAACCTGTCACTGACTCTAAGAGAAGTTTTAACAAAAGAACTGGAACAGGAAGGGTTTTTAAACCGACTGTCCCTTTCTTTAAATAATTAAAGAAGCTGCTATCTGGGAGATCAGGTTTTTATTAGCTCTTCTCAAGTTCACCGTCATTTGGTTTCACCAAGGCAGGATTGAAGGCTGGGGTGAATGGTGGACAAGGAAACGTGCTCTCATTTGGACAGAGTTGGGGAGCCCATTGTGGAGGCCGGCCATTCACCTCCGTCTTGACTCTTTGCCAGTGGAATAGAGGGTGGGCTTGAATGGCAGGTTACGGTTCTTTGGAAACAAATTCATAGGAAATGAATGAACGAAGTAATGAATGAAATACTTGTTGAACCCCGACAATAGCGGGTGGATCGAGGGCGGTGACGCTTTGAGAAAGCTGGCTCCAGGGCTTCGGAGGGTGCAAAGCAACTGGAACACTGGGAAATAAGCATCAAGAAAACAATTTCTAAACTGGGGAGTGGGAACACAGCTCCCATTCAAAATTGTCTCCTAAATCTCAGTCTGAGTGGCGTGTGTTTGCGGCAATTCCTCTTTCTGGGGTTGGGGGGGAGGAATAAACGAGCCGGGAGCCCCATCCTACACAGCGGGGTGTCTCCCAGCAGCCTGTAGGACAATAAGGAGGAAACTGGTTTTCCGGGAAGCAATTTCTCCATCAGCAGAGTAGTTCTGCTTTTGCATAGAGGAGAGCTTAGGCATACTCTTGGAAGGAGTCCATCTGCTACTTGGAGTCCTAATTTGGACTCCACAGTGTTAAAAGGACACGATGAAATGCACTTTTAATATGGGAAGGAGTGTCGGTCTAGAGATTGGGGGCCTCCAGGCCAGAGGAACTGTCTGGGAATGGACTCACCCTGAGCCCTTGAGCTGGTTTTTTGGTCTGCTTTTCTCCTACTAAATATAAAATGAGGTCACACAGTGCACGAGGCAAGAGTTAGGGGCAAATTGAAGATTTAATAATACATATTTATAGTGCCTAGCTCATGACAGGGCTTATGCAGATCCTTATTAAATACTTGTCAACTTGACTTGTTTCTTTGATTTACACCAGAATTTAGAAAGCCAGAGGAGTGATTATTTTATATCTTGTCATTTTAACATCTTGTTTCTGGGAGGAAAAAACAAAGGAAACCCCAGAAAATAACATCTCCTTTCCACAGAATGCCACCCCCTGAAGGAAAAGGACTTTTAGTTTTCCAGATCCCTTTCGGCCTAGCTGCCTAGGTCTGGAAGAGCTCAAGAACCCAAGATTTATCTGGCTTCGAATGTTATTTCTCTGGTGTGTAGGGGACAGCCACACCCACTCTGGATTAAAGCAGGCACTGTGGAGTCAGATCAGTCCACTGGAGGGCAAGCTGCCTGCAACAACAGCCCCTTCTTTATTCCTCCCACCCACACCCTGTTGACTCAACCTTCAGAGTTGAGAAAACAGCAAACATTTCTGCCTACGGACCTCCGGCAAGTCACTGAGCCTCTTCGCGTTACAGTTGCCTTCACTGTGAAATGAAGGGGATTGGACTGGATGATCTCTGAGAACCACAGCCATAAATCCCTCTTTTCTGGGGCATCACCAATTCAAATAATCTGTTCGCTGTCCCTGTAAGTACACTTGGGTTTGCCAGACTGAATGTCCTAGTTTTGGGTTCTGCAAATATGGTCCCTGTACTTCTAAGATCACTTTCAGCACTGACATTCTATGCCACTATAGGATTCTAAGTAGGTAATAGCCTTAAGTGACTGTTCTAATTACTCGAGATATGACCTTGGGCAAGTCGGTTAACCTCTCTGGGATTCAGGCCCTTATCTGCAAAATTAGGGATAATAAAATCTTATCTCCAGGCAGGGATCTGGGCTAGATAGAGATCCCTCCTTGCTAAAGATTTATGATTCCAGGACTGGGGCCCATCTGCTTGGGCAAAGGCATAGCTGGACTCCTAGGCTTTCAAAGGAGGCCTGCAGACTGTCCCCAAACAGTTGAGTAGAGGGATCAGTGGTGTCCCCGAGGGCAATGTCCCTTCGCAACCTGGCGAAGAACCAGAAGCACCATCCTAGCTGCTTGCTGTGGAGAAAGGAATTCTTCTGGTGAAACATCGGTGGCCTCTTAAGCCGTTTCCTGTGCAAACTTTCTTTTGGGAACAGAGGAAAGCCTCTCAGGAATTCACTCCAAGGTCCTGGGAATGTCAAAATATTGCCTCTCCTTCCATTATCCAAGAAGATTCTAGAGAGAGAACATCAAGGGAATTCAGGTACTCTAAATCTGGGTCCAGTACCAATCTGGGTGATGCTGGACAAATCCCATAATCTCTCTGGGTCCCGTCTCCTCATATGAATAATTAGAATATTTGATACCATGAGCTCCAAGGTCTCCTGTGTGGAGGTTCTATGGACTCAAATGGAGGATTTCAGCAACAGTAGGGAGATATTTGGGGGGCAGAGAAAACTCCCTTTTCCTTCAAGTCGTAAGTAGGCAACCATGTCTCCCATGGACCTGCTAGGCTATCAATAGAGCAGATTTTTTTTTTTTTTTTTAGTACTTTTATCCATGTCTCCACACATCCTCTCTAACTGCTAGCACTGTGCATGGCATACAATATAGGCCTCCTGGTAATTTCGGTTTCTGTTAAAAAGAAAAATAATAAGGGGACACATTGTAAATACTCATAGTTGATTCATATTTGGTAAAGAAAAGGCTGTCAGTTGCGTGCAGAATACAATTTCTTTGTGTGTGTGTGATATATATATATATATTTTTTTTTAATTGCAGTATAGCTGATTTACAATGTGGTGCTCATCTCTGCTGTACAGCAAAGCGACTCAGTTATACACAGAGAGACATTCTCTTTTTAATATTCTTTTCCATTATGGTTTATCACTGGATATTAAATATAGTTCCCTGTGCTATACAGTAGGACCTTGTTGTTTGTCCATCTTATATATAATAGTTTGCACCTGCTAATCCCAAACTCCCAGTCCTTCCCTGCCTCCACCCCTTGGCAACCACAAGTCTGTTCTCTATGCCTGTGAGTCTGTTCCTGTTTTGTAGATAGGTTCATTTGTGCTGTACTTTAGATTCTGCATATAAGCGGTATCATATGGTATTTGTCTTTCTCTTTCTGACTTACTTCACTTAGTATGATAATCTCTAGTTGCAATTATGTTGCTGCAAATGGCATTATTTCATTCTTTTTTATGGCTGAGTAATATTCCATTGTATTTTGTACCACATCAAGATATGTACCACATCTTCTGTATCCATTCATCCATCCGTGGACATTTAGGTTGTTTCCATGTCTTGTCTGTTGTGAATAGTGCTGCTATGAACATAAGGGTTCATGTATCTTTTTGAATTATAGTTTGGTCCGGGTATATGCCCAGTAGTGGGATTGCTGGATCATATGGTAGTTCTATTTTTAGTTCTCTGAGGAACCTCCATACTGTTCTCCATAGTGGCTGTATCAACTTACATTCCCACCAACAGTGTAGGAGGGTTCCCTTTTCTCCACACCCTCTCCAGCATTTGTTATTTGTAGACTTTTTGATGATGGCCATTCTGACCGGTGTGAGGTGATACCTCACTGTAGTTTTGATTTGCATTTCTCTAATGATTAGTGATGTTGAGCATCTGTTCATGTGCCTACTGGCCATCCAGAGTAGAATTTCGGTTGAAGAACGGGGAGCCAGGTGACCCTGCCAGGAGGCTGCTTTAGTGACCCCTGCACAAGGCACTGAGAGCTGAGAGGCCCCCAATTTTCCAGCCTGACCACTGAGGTTGATTCTTTCTTCTCCTTCCCTTCTTCTCACACCTCGTTCAACCTCAGTCCCTGTGGGGTCTCCCTCCTGGTCTGTTCTCAAGTCTGTCCACTCGTCTGCATCTTCCCGGCCTCTGCCCGAGTTCAGGACCTCATGAGGGCATCCCGAGGGGTCACCTGCAGCAGCTTCTTGCAGGTTCACTGCAGCCAACCTGCCCCCTTCCTGTCCACTTAAAAACAGTTTCAGAATATTGTGAGCACAGAGAAAAGTTTAAGGAATAGTATAAAAACTGTCAGGAGAGGCAGTAAGTCTCACTTGGGAACTAGTAAGAGAGGATCTCTTTAGTAATAAACAGTTTCGGCTCAAATCCTGGTTTTAGCACTTTCTAGCTGGGTAACGTGAGGCAAGTTCCTCGATTGCTCTATACCTTAGTGTCTTCACTGATGAAATGGGGGCGATGAGACCGGGCACGCATGGGGCTGAGAGAATGATTCATTCATTTACAGGCTGTGTGTGTTAGCCTTATTCTCTAGCTTTCTCTAATTTTGTCAAACAGCCCAGTCTATTTTCTCCTCTTTCTCCAGAGCGAGCCATCCACAGTACAGATTGAATGCTGTCACACACCTCCCTAAATCCTCTGATGGTTCCGCGTTGACCTCAGGACAAAGTCCCGACTCCTCAACAGGGCTTAACTAGAGCCTCCAAGGTCGGACCCAGTTTCATCCATCCTATGCAATGGAACGAGGCCCGGGAGAGAGGGCCCTCCAGCTGGGAAGGCTTCCTGAGACGCAGAGACAGGCAGGTGGATGCAGACACAAGCAGCTCGTGGCTGTGCGTAAGCCTTGGTCCGGCAGCTGGATTGCAGAGTTTCCTACCTTGGTTCACTAACTTCTCTGTATCTGGGTTTTCCCATTTGTCAGGTTTTAAAAGAGGTCGTGGCGGGGGCAGGATGGGGCAGGAATTGCACGAGCCACTAGAAGTAAACTGAGAATAGTTCTGTGCACGTAGCACTCAAGAAATATTCGTTCTTATTTTGGGTAAGAGTAAAGGTAAATTGGTGCAGATTGTGTGGACTCTCAAAGGCAGATGGAGGAGTTAGGCTGGGCTTGGTCAGATAAGGCGATGGGGAGTGTACCGGATAGAATTTGGGTTGAAGAACCTGCCCCGGGCTGCCCAGCCAGGAGGCTGCTGCTGGGATCAAGGTATGGGAGTGGGGCGGCTGCGAGACAGATCTCGAGACTGAATGGCAGATCAGATACAGGGGAAGAGAACTGCTTCTGAAAATTTCCACAGCAGCATTTTCTAGAACACTAGATCCAGAAACACTCCATGACACGAAAAGTACCTGTTCATCTAAATTTGAGAAATGCCACGTATTTCCCTGTTTGAAAAGTCATGATGTACGCTATCAGGTTAAATCAGTCTAAGAACTCTGCAGTAAACAAATAGTTAAAATTTTGATAAATCCAGTACTTCTGAAATAGTTTGATCACAGGACATCCCTCCCCCTCCTCCCCCAGCAATAACACAGATGAACATCTCGAAGAACAGCCTCTGTTGGGCAGGACCCCTCTGGAATCCACTGCCCTGGTACATGTGTGAACCGTACAAACAGTTCAGAGAGAAAAGGACACACACACAGAGCCCAGAATGTTACTGTTTTCCCTTCCTCTGTTCGCTGGTGGGCTCAAGCAGTGGGGACCCCGGGAGGACAGCCTAAAATGAAATGCATATTTCCCTTTCCGTGCCTGGTGTGAAGCTGCCTTTCTCACCCTGCCTCCTACACGCTTCCTTCTCCAACAGAGTTTGCTTGCCCTAGAGAGAGCCATCTGGATATTAATGTTACAATATTGACTCTTTCAAGGGACCTCCTTTTGGCATCCATTCTAGGTCATGGTGTTTTACTTCGGCCTCTCTGTGTTAGAAAATCATCTGACTTCTCTAAGTGGTTTCTTTGGGGGTAGTATTATTATTACAATTTTTCCTTTTCTCCAGATTCAAGGCTATTCTCCCCCCTCAAGGACTTCTTGGCATTTCCGTGAGACATATTATTCTGTTGTGCTTGAATTAGGTGGCATCCTGTTTGCACGGCAACAGTAAAATGAGATCCCCCCTCAGGATCGCTAAGGAGCCTCAGGCTACTTCTGCCAGAAGGAATCCCATCTGTCCTGGGTCGGCATCTTGACCCAGGAGACGTGTCTGGACTGGAAAGGGAAATCGTACCAGCAGAGGCGATGCTGACTTTGCAGGTTCACGTTTGGGTTGTGATGTGAGTAGGTGCAGGTGAGAGTGATTCAGGGACGGCCAGAGGCCACGAGACTGTGTTAGCCATTGAGATTCAGGAACTGCAAATGGACTGCCCAGGCCGGTTCCACTTCCCTAAGTCCGGGCAAGTCACTCTCATGCATAAAGAAAATCCACCAGGGGATTCTCCTGAAAATCTGGTTGTTAACTCACATGACAGAGCTGTGAGGAACCACCCACGGGGCAAGCTCCCGGACCTGGGCTCCTGGCCGGGCTGCCATCTGCAGTTAGAGTTTGGTCCTCTTCTGTCTCAGACCTTCAGACGTGGTCTGCTCTCTTTTCCTTCCTCAGCAGGTCGGTGTCATCAGCACATTTCTGCTTGGTTGGCCATTAAGAAGTGTTCGTAAAAGGGAGGAATTTGAGGGTTAAACAGACCTTTGGCTTGGAAACCGTCTGCTACACAAAGCTCACCACATTCAAGTGCCTCTCTCCTGTCCACACCTCTCCCCTGTGATTCCAAGATTCTTGGCCCAATTTTCTGGGCAAACCAGGTTCTTTGGGGTTGGGATTCAGGTACCAAGCCCAGTTCCAGGTCAAAACTGCATCTACTCAGCCACTAAGTTCTGAAGCTCTTTTTTCCACCCTCCAATATGCTGATTTGGCCGCATCCAGTAGCCTCCAATCCCACACCAGTTCCCCAGCAAGCTTCCCCCTCCAGCTGTGACTGTAATTCCGGAGCTTGCTCTGCAAGGATTGCCATGGTTTTCAGTTCTTAAGCCTCCTTTTCCTGGTTGGCCAGATAAGAAGGCTTTATCCTAGGAGACTGAGAAATAACCGGAGAGACACTTTAAAGGAGGCTTATTTCTGGAATTTAGGTAGGTGGGGATTGGTACTGAAATAACTTTAGTATATAAAAAGTAAGTGGGGGACTTCCCCGGTGGCGCAGTGGTTGGGAATCCGCCTGCCAATGCAGGGGACACAGGTTTGAGCCCTGGTCTGGGAAGATCCCACATGCCGCAGAGCAACTAAGCCCCGTGAGCCACAACTACTGAACCGGCGCTCTAGAGCCTGCGAGCCACAACTACTGAGCCGGCGTGCCACAACTGCTGAAGCCCACGCACTTAGAGCCCGTGCTCTGCAACAAGAGAAGCCACTGCAGTGAGAAGCTCACGCACCACAACGAAGAGTGGCCCCCGCTCACCGCAACTAGAGAAAGCCTGCTCGCAACAACGAAGACCCAACGCAGCCAAAAAAAGTTTATATACCCTCAAAAAAAAAAAGAGAAGTGAGTGGGCTATCATTCTGTTCTCCAGTGGCATATGAATTACTTGTGGCGCTGTTACTTGTTGATATTACTTTCCTACCCGACTGAGACCATACCATACTCAGCTTTACATCCTCAGAAGCTAGCCCAGTACTTGACCATAGAAAGTATTCAATGAATGGTTATTGAACACATTTCCCTCTTCAAAAATAATCCCTCAATGTGACCGGTTAACTCTATGTGATTATCTGCAGCACAGGGCAAGTTTCTGACCTCACAGACTAGCCCATGCTGGAACTGCACAACTCAGACGGGCCTCGAATGCGCTGGTCGGCACTCGAAACCAGCCAAAATTCAGATTGGGACTTGAGCCCACTGTCTTCTAATTGGGATCACATATCTGGCCTCAGGACTTAACGAAGCTCAGGTTCTTTATGTCTCATCGCAGAGAGAATTCAGCGAGAGACAAAGTGATAGGTAAGAAGTGGATTTATTTAGAGAGATGCATATTCCATAGACAGAATGCGATCCTTCTCAAAAGGCAAGAACGGCCTTGGGAGGAAGACACTCCACAGACAGTGTGGGCCATCTCAGAAGGCGAGAGGCCCCCAAATATGGCGTGGTTAGCTTTTATGGGCTGGGTAATTTCATAGGCTAATGAGTGGGAGGATTATTCCAACTATTTTGGGGAAGGGGCGGGATTTCCAGGAATTGGGCCACCGCCCACCTTTTGGCCTTTTAGGGTTGGCCTCGGAACTGTCAAGGCGTTGGTAGGTGTGTCAGTAGCTAATGCATTACAGCGAACATATAACGAGGCTCAAGGTCCGCTGGAAGTTGAATCTTCCACCATCTTGGACCTAGTTGGTTCTAACCAGTTTTTGTCGTGTGCTATGGCTACGTCATTCTTTTAAATGTTGCACCCTGCGCCCTTCCCTCCTGTTTCAATTCCACTAACAGGCACTTATTAACTTTTTAGGAGATTTTTCTTACATGGAATTGAAATCTGCCTTTCTATTACTTTCAAATATTCTTCCTACTTCGCCCTCTGGGGTCAAAACTGCAAATCAAATACCTCTTCCTGTGTGATATTTGATATTCTAAGTCTCTTCTTCTCCATGTTAAACATTTCTAATTCCTTGAATTTTCTCTTACATGACAAGCTTTCTTAGTGCTCATTGCCTGGGTGACTCTCTTTGAATATTTGTTCATATTTATGAGCATATGTCTGAGTATTCTCCCCTGAAACCACTCCTGCTTATTATTTTTTTTTTTTTCTTTTTTGCATTACGCGGGCCTCTCACTGCTGTGGCCTCTCCCGTTGCGGAGCACAGGCTCCGGACGCGCAGGCTCAGCGGCCATGGCTCACGGGCCCAGCCGCTCCGCGGCATGTGGGATCTTCCCGGACCGGGGCACGAACCCGTGTCCCCTGCATCGGCAGGCGGACTCCCAACCACTACGCCACCAGGGAAGCCCCACTCCTGCTTATTAATAACCCTTTTAAGGTGAGTGCCAGGAATTGCCCTCCAGGCTTTGGGGCAGGCTCACCTAGGCAGAGTAGCTGGGTGTAATCTCCTCCTTTGCCTTCTGCTTTCTTTTTCTACGGACTGATGGAGGAACCCGCAGAGCACTTAGATTTGTTAAGAGGCCACCACAATAGAGTGCAGATTCACAGAAATGCAGCCCTGGGGAAATGCAGGACAGGGAGGCTGAGTTTTGATGAGAATAGGATGGAGAACTATCTGGGGAGTTGGAGTTTTGTGGGAGAGGCAAAGCCGAGTTGGGAGTTATCGTGGGCGTAGAAATGGGGAAAGGGAAGGGATCCCGAAAAGTCAAAGAGGAAATAGGAGCAGGGGTGCCTGGGGAGGTCATCCCAGCCAGGAGGCCAAGAGGAAAGGCCTGGGGGTGTGGCGGGGAAGAGAGGGGTGCCGAGAGAACCTTCCCCTCGCCCATAGTCCAGTGCTTAAAAAGTCTTCGAAATGGCAACTTCTGAACTAAATCTGACGCTACAGTTATTGAGTTTAAATGTCAAAGAAAAAGGATTCCATTTTAATTTCATTTTCATAGGCTTCTTCTCTATGAATTTTGCATCAAAATGTTTTACATTTCCACTTATACAAAATGTATGATTGAATTCAGAATAAAAAATGATAAATTACAGAGATACATGTTAGATCTCCTATTCTAACGCCAGCCTATTAGTTAAGCAAATTCAGTCTTCAATTCAATTCAAATAGGCAAATATTTTCACTAGTAAAAAGCTGAAATATAAATAACTGGCTTATACCTATAGTTTTTTTCCTGGTCAGTTGGTAGGATAATTTGCTGTGTATTTGGTCTCTTTTCATCAAGAGAAAGCAGTGAGCCTCTAATTCCCTATCTATCACTATCTCTTCTCCTTTGTCTCGACAATTTCTTTCTTCAGAAAAACCTCCTTGGGATGGCTTAGCAGAACGAGGCTTCCATAGCTAGATGGGTGTCTTGGCAATCATCGAGTTCAACCATTATTTCATTGCAGATGAAAGGACCAGAGATTGCTTACTTGCTTACAGTTAGACAGCTAGCTGCTAGCCGACTGTTAGTCACTTAAGAGAGTGTTGTAATGCCTTTTCGTAGACTTCTGGCGTTTGTTTGGGTAATTCGTCTTCTGTGCCAGAATTCCCAGTCCTCCATCTCTCCTCCCCAGCTCCAGTGTTGCCTCTTCTTAATTACAACAAGTGTACACACTTGGAACGAACAGAGGCTCTGCCTTTTCTACAAGAAATGTGAAGACCACGCAGAGAGATTTAGGGACTATTTCTAACACATCATCTAAATCAGGTGGGGAATATTGGTGTGGAGGATGCCTGAGAGAAAAATACAAGGTGAGTATAGAGTAGGCAGGTTGCAACTGGTTATGCTTTATGTCTAGCTAGTCTCTAGGTGCATCTGCCTGATGTAGACATGGGGATAGGGGAGAGCAGGGAGAGGCTGATGAGACCATTGTGTTTTTAATTTGATTCCCCTGGATGACTGGGAATGAATGGAAACTTTCTGAGTAAACATGTTAATTAACTTCTTTGTGACTCAGTTTCCTCGTCTATTAAATGGGGATAATCACAGTATCGTTTTTCCTCGTCCGGTAAGTGTGAGAATTGAATGAGTTATGCATAAAGCATACAGACTTCTGCTTGGCACAAAGTAAGTGC
Source organism: Pseudorca crassidens (assembly GCF_039906515.1). Classification (NCBI taxonomy): domain Eukaryota; kingdom Metazoa; phylum Chordata; class Mammalia; order Artiodactyla; family Delphinidae; genus Pseudorca; species Pseudorca crassidens. The sequence continues at coordinate 104,900,389 of NC_090304.1, forward strand.
TATGTATGTGTTGGCAACAATAGTTATTATTACAGACGAGTATACCATATGGGCACAGAGGAAAGAACAGATAATTCTGGAAGATCATAGAGGAGATGACATTTGAGTTGAGCCTTAATATAGTTGTTTGCTGGCAGAGATAGGGCAGGAATAGGTACAGGAGAGGTTAATCCATGCAGACAGAACATCGCATGCATGAACAAGGACTCATGAAAGAGGATGGGGTGACTGGAAGACTAACAGTCGACCGATTACTCGTAGGTCCTTAAATACATTTCTTTTCTTTCAAAGATGCAATAAAGGGAAAATTACCAACTTACTTGGAGAAAATATACTCTTACTGTGTTTTGTTCTGCCATTGTCCTGAAAGCACTGATTGCATGTGTATATGTGAAGGCAACCCCCATAAGCTGACGAAAGCTGTCTTTATACCTACAAGAGTATATAGACACTTCTATGTCCACACGCATACCAGTTTCTATGCATGGAGACAATTGTCCTTTGTGGTTGGTTTGGAAATCATCCTGTTCCTGGTCTTGTAAAGTTCAGACTTGTATTGACTGTCGTGATCACAGACTTTTAGACCACAGAGATGACATAATCCAGTGACCTCATTTTATAGCCAAAAGCCTGAGGCCCAGAGAGTAACTTGCTCAGCGTTACTACATCACCTGGTTAGTGGGAGAGCCAGGATGAAAACTGGGGTATTGTTATTGGCTGGGTTGTGTACCCCCAAATGCATATGTTGAATTCCTATTCCCCCAGGAGCATAGAATGTGTCTGTGTTTGGAGATAGGATCTTTTTTTTAAAATTTATTTATTTATTTATTTATTTATTTAGGGCTGTGTTGGGTCTTCGTTTCTGTGCGAGGGCTTTCCCTAGTTGTGGCAAGCGGGGGCCACTCTTCATCGCGGTGCGTGGGCCTCTCACTATCGGGGCCTCTCTTGTTGCGGAGCACAGGCTCCAAACGCGCAGGCTCAGTAGTTGTGGCTCACGGGCCCTGTTGCTCCGCGGCATGTGGGATCTTCCCAGACCAGGGCTCGAACCCGTGTCCCCTGCATTGGCAGGCAGATTCTCAACCACTGCACCACCAGGGAAGCCGGAGATAGGATCTTTAAAGAGGTGATCAATTTAAAATGAAGTCATCAGGGTGGGCCCTAATCTAATGTGAGTGGTGTCCTTATTAGAAGGAGATACTGGACACAGACACCTGCAGAGGGAAGACCATGTGAAGATACAGGGAGAAGATGGCCATCTGTAAGCCAAACAGAGAAGTCTCAGAAGAAATCCACCTGCTGGCACCTTGATCTTGGACTTCTAGCCTCCAGAACGATGAGAAAACAAATTTCTGTTGTGTAAGTCACCCAATCTGTGGTGGGCTGTTACGGCAGCCCTGGAAACTAATACAGATGTCCAACTGCAGGATTCACACTCTTGTAACTACCTCTACAGATGAGTAAGATGAGGCCAGGATGCCCGGCAGGATTTTTCTGCAAGTCCTCAGCTGCTGAGGGGAGATCGGGGCCTGCACTTGGCACAGGGAGAGGCCTCTGACACTTGGCCCTTCTCCAGCCCTGGAAGACTCTTGGAATGAGTGCCTACACAATGTACAACCACACCCTATGAATCAATTGGTACCCACAAGACTCCGAAGGAGTTTCACCAAGTCAACTCAATGAAAAGCTGACACCAATGGTATTTATTCATTGATAATAACGATGGTGATTTAATTTGGGTACAGTCGATAAATATTACTGGTTTATTTGCATGTCTTTATCTTGATTGTAGTCTTGTCGTTGGCAAGGACTATAATAATGTACTCCTTTATGTATTCTTTGCTGTCAATAAAAAATCTTCATTACATGATAAAAAGAGAAATTATCAGCAATAATTCAGACAAACAGTGCCCCTGCTTTGGCATCAGCACAGGGTCGTTTAATTGGGGCCTCTTGGAAACTCTCTGACTCCCTGTTGACACACTGCCATCTGGTGGAGCAGGGCCTGTGGACCGCCTTTCACAGTCTGATGCGCCTGTGTCTTGACATACGTTTGTTCCCGTTTCCTGCTGCTTTTCCTGACAGCTGTCCAAATCCAAGGGCGAGATCCATGCAGGTCTAGGTCTTTGCAAAATACTGCAGGAGGCAACAATTGTCTTTGATTTTCTCCTGCTTTGCCTTTCAATGATGCTAGCAGCCTGGTGTTCCCTGTTTTTGGATGAAAACTTGAATCCCATTCACCATATTAACATCTCTCTCCCTCCCCCAAATCCCCTTTATTTGCGTAGAACTCACAGTTTAGAAATTTCTTCTGAAACTACTCTCTCATTTGATCCTCAAACAGATTTTTGGAGTAGTCTGGTCTAGAATATTACCCTCATTCAACAGAAATTTATTGACTATTGATCATGCTCAATACTGGCATCTACGGGCACAGAGATGGAAAGACCAGGGCCACCTTAATCCACTGGGTACACAAGGCCCAGTGCCTGGACTCCACAATATTTTTAGGGACCTGTGAAAATGTTTTAATTCTTTTAAAATCAGAACCAAAAAAATGAACTTTTAGGTGGAATAAATATCACTTGTTACGATGTATGATCCTTTTAATGTATTGTTGAATTCAGTTAGTATTTTGTTGAGAATTTTTTTTTAATAAATTTATTTATTTTTGGCTGCCTTGGGTCTTCGTTGCTGCGCGTGGGCTTTCTCTAGTTGCGGCGAGCGGGGGCTACTCTTTGTTCAGGTGCCCGGGCTTCTCATTGCGGTGGCTTCTCTTGTTGCAGAGCACAGGCTCTAGGCGCGCAGGCTTCAGTAGTTGTGGCACATGGGCTCAGTAGTTGTGGCTCGTGGGCTCTAGAGCGCAGGCTCAGTAGTTGTGGCGCATGGGCTTAGTTGCTCCACGGCACGTGGGATCTTCCCAGACCAGGGCTCGAACCCATGTCCCCTGCATTGGCAGGCAGATTCTTAACCACTGTGCCACCAGGGAAGTCCCTGTTGAGAATTTTTGCATTCATATTCATCAGGGATATTGGCTGTAGTTTTCTTGTAGTGTCCTTGTCTGGTTTTGGTATCAGGGTAATACTGTCTTTGTAAAATGAGTTGGAAGTGTTCTCTCCTTTTTTATTCTATGGAAGAGTTTGAGAAGATTGCTACTAATTCTTTTCAAATGTTTGGTAGAATTCAACAGTGAAGCCATCTGGTCCTGGTCCTTATTGGAAAGTTTTTGATTACTGATTCAATCTCCTTACTACTAATTAGTCTGTCTAGATTTTCCTTTTTTTCATGATTCAGTCTTGGTAGGCTGTATATTTCTAGGATTTCATCCATTTCTTCTGAATTGTTCAATTTGTTCATAGTAGTCTCTTATGATCATTTCTATTTGTGTGGTATCAGTTGTGATGACTCCTCTTTCATTTCTAAAGTGGCATCGGATAGTCGGCCCTCTGTATCTGCAGATGCAAAACCTGAAAATATGGAGAGCTAACGGTTCTCCAAAGATAACTCATTAATTTAAAAAAATAGAATTTTGAACTCATATACTAAACCTGTTTGAGGGGTTCCAAACACTTGCAATTATTTTCATTTTTGAAGCTCAAATTGTATTTTCTTTGACCAGCGAAAGCCTCTTTACTTTGGTTCCTGATTCTTTTTGGCAAAATCCTAGTAGTATTTGATAGCTTCCTTGCTATCTAGAAAGACAAGATGTTCTAGGCTTATCTTATACATTTCCTTCCCTAGACCTGAAAGTCAGCTGTTTTTGTCAAGAAGTACTAGCTTCTTTTAGTGGGAAACAGTGTTTCAATTTGAAATCTGATACTAGGTACTATGGTCTGAATTGTGTCCACCCACTTCCCCAAATTCATATGTTGAAGCCCTAGCCCCCAAAGTGACTATATTTGGCAACAGGACCTTTAGGAGGTAACCAAGGTTAAAAGAGTTCATAAGAGTGGGGCCCTAGTCTGATGACCAGAGAGTTCTACTATGTGAGCACAAAGCAGGAAGGTGGCCATGTACAAGCCAGGAAGGGAAGTGAATCAGCCAGCGCCTGGATCTGGGACTTCTAGCTTCCAGAACTGTGAGAAATCATTGTCTGTTGTTTAAGCCACCCAGTCCGTGATTTTTATTTTTTTTTAATGGCAGCCTGAGCAGACTAATACACTAGGGGTGCTTATTGTTCCTGGATTGGTGATTACTTCTAGCTTCTTTAACGGACAAGGCCAAGTAAACTTTATTCCACATTATACAGTTTACAGCCCCAGGATAAAAACACTGAAACTACCAACTAGATTATATAATAGAATATTTTTGTCACTAAACACTAATTCACTAAAAAGTGATTTAGTTATAATCACTAAAAGGTTGAAAGCTTTTCCCTATACTTTCCCCAGATAGCTGTACTGTATTTTTAGGGAGCATAGAATTGCCATTACACAATGTTCTCTCCCTTTTAATCTTCATTTAGACTTACTTTTACAAGTAAGCATGGGCTTAATGCTCATCACCCATCTTTTATTTTTCTATGCATCTGGTGCCCAGGATCTTGAGTTTTCCTCCAGCCTTACTGACGTATAATTGACAAGTAAAACTTGTATTTATTTATTTATTTTTAATTTAATTTTTTTTTTTTTTTTGGCTGTGCCACACGGCATGCGGGATCTTAGTTCCCCGACCAGGGGTTGAACCCGTGCCCCCTGCAGTGGAAGTGCAGAGTCTTAACCACTGGACCACCAGGGAAGTCTCCCAAACCTGTATTTATTTAAAGTGTATAATATGTTAATTTAATATATATACAATATTTATATCTGTATCTATACTGTGAAATGATTACCACAGTCAAGCTAATCAACACTTGAATCACTTCACATGGTCATCTTTTGTGTATGTTCTGAGAACACTTAAGATTTTCTTTCAACAGTCCTTGTATCATTCTCTCGCTAATCAATTTAGTCACCTGAAACAAATTCTCTTAAAGAGTCCTCAAGGAGGCCTCATGAGAACCATACTCCCTGTGTTCTTGACTTGATAACAGGAATATCACAAAAGTGATGCTGGGCTCTTCCCCTTGGATCGCATCCGGTAGCAGGTGGTGTTAATTTCGTCCATCTCTTTTGCATTACGCAGGCCTCTCACTGTTGTGGCCTCTCCCGTTGCGGAGCACAGGCTCCGGACGCGCAGGCTCAGCGGCCATGGCTCACGGGCCCAGCCGCTCCGCGGCATGTGGGATCTTCCCGGACCGGGGCACGAATCCGCGTCCCCTGCATCAGCAGGCGGACCCTCAACCACTGCGCCACCAGGGAAGCCCCCACCTCCACTCCTATCAGAAAAGATAAGCAGAAGCATTTTGCCTTCACCTGGGAGGAATAAAGGATGACCTTTACAGTTCTGTCTCAGAGCCTCGCCAAGTCTCTTGCTCTCTAGCACATATAGTCTAGAAGGACTTGACCATCCTGATCTCCCACAGAACATCATGCTGGCCCTTGACATTGATGACATTTTTCTAGTTGCATCTGGAAGATGGAATTACAAGGCACTCTGGTAAGATGCATGTCTGCTAGAGGGTGGGAGCTCAAAAGTGCTTGCTCTATCAGTGAAACTTCTAGGGTCCTGTGGTCTGGGGCATATTGGAACAGCCACTGTTTTTTTGTTTTTTGTTTTTATTGCGGTATAGTTGCTTTACAATGTTGTGTTAGTTTCTGCTGTACAATGAAGTGAATCAACTATATGTATAATTATACATCCCCTCCCTCTTGGACCTCCCTCCCACCCATCTAGGTCAGCACAGAGCACTGAGCTGAGCTCCCTGCGCTATACAGTAGGGTCCCACTAGCTATTTATTTTACACATGGTAGTGTATATGTGTTGATCCTAATCTCCCAATTCATCCCACCCCTCCTTCCCCGCCCCCATATCCACACGTCTGTTTTCTACATCTGTGTCTCTATTCCTGCCCTGGTTCTTCTGTATCATTTTTCTAGATTCCACATATATGCGTTAATATACGGTATTTTTTTTCTCTTTCTGACTTACTTCACTCTGTATGACAGACTCTAGGTCCATCCACATCTCTACAAATGACCCAATTTCGTTCCTTTTTATGGAACTGTTAAGCGAGGCACATGCTGCACCTCGCACTGCTCTCCACAAAGGAAGGACATGCTGTTTGTGGGCCTCTTTGGATTTTGGGGCTTCATATCTGACGTTTGGCTGTGCTGCTCTGACTCAAGCACTGGCTAACCCGTTAGGTCGCCAGTTTTGAGTGGAGACCAATACAAGAAGCATTGGCAGAGGTCCAGTCTTCATTTCAAACTGTCCCACAAATTTCACTGTAAAATCCAGCAGACCTAAAATTATTGTATCTCTGGCAGACAGAGATGCAACCTCCAGCCAGCTCCCATACGAGACCCCAGGGCAAGGCCATGCCTGTTCCGTGAACAACGATTCTCTATTTGAAAATACAGTCAACTTGCAGCTGGGCCCTGGTAGAGACGAGATGTCTGACTTACAGGACACCAAGTGAGTATGCAGCCTGAACTACTGACCTTGAACTGAGTCTTAACTGCTTGACTAAACTACAACACTCATAATACAACTAAATTCAACTACAGAGCAGCATGACAGTGTAGGATGGAAACAGTATCTATGAGGTCAAGCCTGAACACGCCCAGAAGGCCCAAGTGTTTCAAGTTATCTATGGCTGTGCAAGAAACTGCCCAGAACTTCGTGGTTCAAGACAAGCACTTATTTATATGTCAATTCTAATCTCCCAGTTTGTCCCACCCTCCCCTTCCCACCCTGTGTCCACACGTCTGTTCTCTATGTCTGCGCCTCTATTCCTGCCATGGAAATAGGTTCATCTGTATATACACTACCATGTGTGAAATAGATGGCTAGTGGGACCCTGCTGTATAGCACAGGGAGCTCAGCTCGGTGCTCTGTGGTGACCTAGATGGGTGGGATGGGGGAGGGGGTGGGATGGGGGAGGGGGTGGGAGGGAGGTCCAAGAGGGAGGGGATATAGGTGTACATAGAGCTGATTCACTTCATTGTACAGCAGAAACTAACACACTGTAAAGCAATTATACTCCAATTAAAAACAAAAACCAAGGGCTTGTTATTTCTCATGATTCCATGGGCTGAGAATTCAGGCAGGACTTGGCTGGGCAGTTCATCGTCTCCATGCTGTGAGGTCATGAATGTGCTCAGGCTGGATCATCTGAAAGGGCTTCCTTCACATGCTGGGCTCTTCAGGGCTCCTTCACACGGCCACTCTCTTGCCACGTGGCTGATTTGGGTTTCCTCACAGCTTTGTGGTCTGTCAGGGTAGCTGGACTTCTGACCTGGTATGTGGCTTCCAAGAGAGTAAGAGTGGAATTGCCAGTTCTCTGAAGCACTAGGCCTAGAGCTGCCACTTCTGCTGTAAGGACTTGTCAAAATGAATCAGAAGGCCAACTCAGATTCATGGGAGAAAGGAAACTAGAGTTTAGGACCAGCAAAGAAAATGTGTCCCTTGATCTGCTTCACAATTTCAGGACAGAATAGCAACTCGTGGCACTTCTGACACAGAATTGAGGTCCAGGAGGCCCCGGAGTGGAGAAGAGGGGAACTTGTTAGCCAATGGGGGAATTCCTTAAACGTCTGCATTGAAAACCAATCGAATGGTACCTCCTGAGGACCTCGGGAGCTGGTCTGGGCCCAGGTGATGCTCTGAGCCTACGGGCCCCTCGCTGAAGCCGGTCTTCGGTGATGGAGTTTTTTCTGCTGATAGGCGGAGACGCGGCTCCACAGCACAGACGCAGTTCTGGCTTTCTTCCGGGAGGGGGCAGTGCAGGCCACACCGCAGGCCGAGACACCGCGGCTCCCTGACAATCCGCTCCTGACTCCAGCGCAGGGTCGCTCCAAACAAAGCCGAGGCGGTTCGGCCTTAAACCTCCGTCGGGCGCCGGGCTGAACTGCTAAGAGGTGAAAAACCTGTGAGAACTCAGAGAAAGCCCGCTTGACAGTCTACACTCTACATGATTATCAAATCAGTTTCCTTGCTCATGAGACTTCTGTTAACTTTTAACACGTGATTGAGACTGTCTGTACTTAGAGTAACCAAAGCTGCGGAACACATGAGATGCTTAGGGTTACTATCTGAGACCTAACTTGGGTATCTCCTGACTTTAATATGTTTTCGTATCAGCCTTCTCAGTATTCAATATATCTCAGTTTTATCTAGTGCTGGGCATTTTTTTAAATGTGGAGGATAAATGAAAAATAGACATTTGTTTAACTGTAATCCCTCCCCCCTGCTTTTGTTGTTGTTGAAAATTATAACTGAGATCATTGAGGAATCACTGTCCAGTGGGAGGTATGGTGAACTTGGACTCAGAAGACCTGGGGCTGGACTCGGGTCTGCAAAGTCATTAGCTGTGCATGGGGTCCTCAAGTAAACCACTTACCCTGATTCCTCATCTGTGAAACAGAAACGATGAGATATGTCCTTTTTTCATTCACAGGACTTTGTGACGCTCCCATGAAGCAAGGTATCTGGAACTTTTCTGTACATGGAAGTGTTCTGCACATGTAAGGTATTGTTGAATTACACTTTATACTTTTGAACTTAAATGTTTTTGAGGGAAAATGATAGAGGTTAATTGTAGAACAATTCAAACAATACTCAAAACTACAGAAAGGAATGTAAATCCCTCAAAATTTCACTATCAAGGAATGATCACTGTTAACATTTGAACATGTCTTCAGACAACTCTGCATGTACATATATACACATGTATATAAACAATGTTTCAAAAATTGAATTGTATTATACATTGTTATTTAAATGCCTCCCCCCACACCCTCAACATTGCGTAATAGCCAATATCTATAGATCTTTAATAATGCGTCAGGCTTTGTCTAAGCCTTTTAAGTGAGTCCTTATTTAATCTCAGAGCAGTGGCATTGAGTGTGTACTTTTTTGTCTGAGTATGTACTTTTATTGTAAAGACAGGAAACTGAGGTTCAGAGAAGTGAAATAACAGATTTTCCGATTTCCTGCCATTTTAAGGAATCTTACAACAAACATGTTTGCTTCTGCTTACAGCTTTTCCCACTTTTAGTATGTCTTCAGCATTCTGTTTGTTAGTAGACAAATCAAGAGGGCTGCTTGTTCCAAAATGTCAATTCTCACACCTACAAATCTCTAGGGGAAGAGACATGGGTTGAGAATTTTTAAACAAGCTGTCCTTGGAGGTTGTTATATGTACAATCATGTTTGAGAACCACAACCTTGGTTTAAATTCCTAGATTGGGATTGCTGGCTCGATTTTGAACTTGAGACATAATGCCAAATGGCCCTTCAGAAATGTCAACCAGTTTCCATTCCCACAAACCGTGTGTGACTAATTTAGGCTCTTTTGTTTGGATCTCTCTGTATTCCACAATATTACCTTGTACATTGCTTCCTAGTTTGTCGTCAGGACAGTAACGTACTTGTAGGCTATTTAGCGCACGCGTGTGTGCACCCACTAAAGTTTCAATTTGAGGTTGAGCACTTTTCTTCAAATATGTTAATTATTTTGAGGTTCAGGAGGCTTTCTGCATATTCTGTTTAATGATACCCTCTCTTTCTCTCTCATCTCTTCAACACCTTGCCTCATGTGCTGCTCTCTGTCTGGTCTCTAAGCCGTTGTCTTCGGGGCTGTAAAACCTACTTTTCTAAAATTATACTGGATAAATGAAGGTATAAACTCTGCACAATTAGTACCTCCAGATGGAAAACAAATTCTCGTTCTTTCCACAAGAAGTCAACTACAGTCTACCCTCTGCCCCCCGTTGGATCCCCCTAGTTTATCCTATTCTTAATCTAGAGTCCTTCTGCTGAATTCTCCAAAGTCTTAATCCTACCAACTTCCAGTCTCCCCATGTCAGAACTAAAATCCTTCCCCTTAGCTACGTAAGCATCGTTCCTTTACTGAACTCCAGATTTTGTAAAGCAAGATTCTCCTCGTACTAAAGTTCTAAATAAAACTCTTTTTCTCCTTTTCAAAAACTATCTTCCTCCTACCTAGGAAACTAGATTTCTTTGAATTTCTTTGTCCTCAAAGTAAAGAGCTATTTCCTCTCCTAAAGGAGACAGAAAGACTTTTTTTTTTTTTTGACTAATTCATTAACAACTAACCTTTGACAATTAAGATACAGACATCTTACAAGGTATACACAGACAGCAGCCTAAGAGGTCATGCACCCTGGAATATTTAGTAGGAGGGTGGGTCATCTCAGACTTAATATAAAGTTTACATTAGTCAGTTTATGACAATTATTATTTCTAATTGTTGTGTCTTAAAAACAACCTTTAAATCTATGCAGAGAATAAAGCTGTGTAAAACTAGACATAGGTAGGTTATCTGTATTTCATGTTGCCCCCAAAAATATAAAAATGTCTTTTTCTTCTAATACATTTATGCAAGTGGGAGCTTGCATTCTAATACAGCTTTCTGAACCAAATCATTTTATAAACTCTTTTGGATCAGAGGATTTTAAATCCATGAATGAGAACATGAACGTGAAAGGAAAAATGGGTTAATACAAGCAGAATGTTGGGCTGGGGACCTGAAACTTTCTCTTCCCTTCTCTGAGCATTTGTTTCTCCCTGGGGCTGTCTCTATGTGATCTGGAAAGATAGTGAGCTGAAATTCCAAATATTCTTTGACAATTTCACATGAGACTGAAAAAAATAAAAGGATTGTATGGTTTTGATTTTATAGAGAAGCATTCTGTGCAACAGCGATTTAAAGAAAAAGCTGTATTCGCCTATATTTGGTCATTCAAATAATGTATCAGATTTCCTGAAAATGAGGACACAGGCGAACAGGAATGCTAGTAAATTCCAGGAGAATAAACACTATTCGGTGATTTCTAGTACTGCTGATTTTATTTTTCAACATTTAACAAACAGCAGTCTGGCTTAGTTCTGGCGTGGTCTCAACCTTGAGAATGTAGAATTCAAATGAGCACAGAATTGTCTCAGAGACATGGCTACGCCATCTTCATACCCATGACATTTTGGACTGAAGATCTGTCAGAACCCCTCCCAAACATTAACTGATAAAAATCAAAACCTCCTTCAGGAACTGATTTCAGAAGAGAAAATTAAAACCTTTTGAGCTATATCCACTTACTGTCTACCCTGAGAAAACAACCCATTGTTCTGCTGTACAAATGACTAATTTGACTAATTTTTTCCCCTGGCTTGGCAGAATCTTTTATTGAACTGATTGAAATGACCAGATGTTTCTGCAGCTTATGTAGACATAATCTAAGAGACTCAATAATTGACTTAAGTAAACGTATCAGGATGTGGACTGGCAATAGAATTTGAGGATTCTCTGTTCTGTGATGACTTCAAATCCCTTTTTTAAAAGGCAGGCTGCTTGTGTAATTGAAATGCGCAGAGATTGGCACCATCTCAGTCATTTACTTTAGTAATTTATAGCCTATTTAGATCTGAGCATCTCTGTAACTTTTGAAAGAAAGCAAGGAAAAGCTTCAGTATTAGAGACCTATAAAAATTGTCTGTGAGGCTGTCTGCTCAAAGTGAAATGAAATACTTCTCTGCAGAAAAATCCCCAGATGAAAAGATTGCAGCAGAATTTCATTTGACTCAGATTATCTAGAAAATGATACAATTGCATTTTCCGTAAGTTTTTGAGTATTTTTTATGAGAATGTTTAATGCCAGAATTCTCCACATTATTTTTTGATTCTCCATTTTGCTTTGAGCACAATTGCTGTGTTGTAATCTCTAGTGAAGATAAAAATATTCATTATAAATAACTCACCGAGGTCAACTTTCTCTTAAAAGCCTAGCACCAGAAGAAAGATTTCAAATTGTGGTTTATTCCTTAGAAAAGGAAACAGTCTGCACATCTTTCCATGCCTAAAAGCCTGCTAACCTAGGCTGAGCGTGGGACGGAAAGATACAACAAATGTCAAACTTTGGGCTGGACGACTCACTTAGCCTCGGTTTTCTTTTCCCTCCTCTAAGATTAAAGATTCCTCTTGAATTTGTTTAGTAAACAAGGTTTCCGAATGTTTCTTATTTCCCTTTTTTTCCATTGTCCTTTCCTACCCCTCTCTTCATTCCTATATTAAAGAAAAAAACGTTTATAGAACCTAGGCACAGGCAGGCGTGCACACACCGCCCCCTACACTTAGACCTAAGTGGGTGATTAGCACCTGTGTCCAAGAGTGCATACAAACTTCCTTTTCCTTAGAGCTTGGAGAGCAGAGACCATTCCATTCTGGTTGGCACTCTGCACCCAGTGCTCTTGGTAAACATTGTTCTGTATTAGCATAATAACAATCACACCAGCAAGTTAATCATTCGAGCGTTGTTTTTCCTTCGTATGGTCAGAGGCAGACTGGCTCCACAAGTCTTCTCCTGCGCTGGCTGACACAGGAACCTTCTTGTCCTTGATAACAGCCCATGCCAACGACAGACTGACTGCTCATTTTCTTTGCAACCCTGCCTCGCTGGGTTCATTGCTGCTGGCCGGCTGTGTTAGGGCGGATTACAGAGAATTCACATGAAACCTAATCGAGGCCTGCGTGATGCAGAGAAGAGAATAAAAATACTTTACGAGATGATTTGGATGAGATGTCACCCAGTGGGTGCAGGATCATGGCGGGTTTTTTCTGCAGACAGAAGCCATAACAACGATATATGAGCCATTCTCTTGTGAAGTGCTGGTTAGAATGATTGACGCCTGCAGATGTGCTGAGTCTGTGGCTGCAGGTGCCAGATGTTGAGTAGCACTTAGGGACGCTTGGTGGCCAGGGCCATTTCCTTCGGTTAACGATAGTCCCTCACTCTAACGCCAGCTCCTCTCACTCTTTATTTCTTGGTTGATTCTGGGTTCTAAACATTGAACAAAAACCAACTCCAAACACATATGAAACAGCAGTGGCTCTGATGCTTTTTTAAAAATGCAGTTTTATATGGTGATGGTTTTTGAAAGAGAATTGCTTCCCAGTTCTGAACATTGAACAAAAACCAAACACATGAAACAGCAGTGGCTCTGATGCTTTTTTAAAAATGCAGTTTTATATGGTGATGGTTTTTGAAAGAGAATTGCTTCCCAGTTCTGAACATTGAACAAAAACCAAACACATGAAACAGCAGTGGCTCTGATGCTTTTTTAAAAATGCAGTTTTATATGGTGATGGTTTTTGAAACAGAATTGCTTCCCAGGTTCTGAACACTGAACAAAAACCAACCCCAAACACATGAAACAGCAGTGGCTCTGATGCTTTTTTAAAAAGGCAGTTTTATCTTGTGATGGTTTTTGAAAGCGAATTGATTATTTTATTGAACTCAACGTGAAGGCAGTGGGAAGCCTGGCATTTCATGAGTTAGTGCAGTGCACACAATCTTCCATCAAATCCTCCAGTAAAGCTGAGTTGGCTATCATCACCCCATGTTGTGGTTGAAGACCAGAGGTCAGGGAAATTACTAAGTGATTGGGCTGGGAATGGAACACAGGTTCGCCTGACTCAAAAGTTCTTTCCACTTGCCCCAGGCAGCCAGGGCACTGCTCCATGACATATTCAAAGTGATTCTCCTCTCTTGTGGTAGCTTTCTCATTAGTGAGGGGTATCATGTACAAAAAAAGAGTCAAAATCAGTGATACTCCAAACATCAATATCCATTTCTACAATATTATGGAAAAGATAGGAGTGATTCAATTTTATTTTCCTGGCTATATCCAATGGGATAATTGAGACACACAGGCAGAAGTAAGGCTGTTTCATGTCAGGATAGCACAATTTTAAAAGGGAAATAATCAGCAAAACAAATGGCTTTTAAAAAAAATGTTTTTAACGAATGGTTTTAATCTGTATACCAAGCTTCTAAAAAGTTGGAAACTTTGGGATGATTTACTGCATTTTCACTCTTCACATAACTGTTAGGTGCTTTGTAGATACAGCCATCGTCTTTTTTTTTTTTTCTGTAAACTTTTGCTCCAGAAAGATGTTTCGAGAAAGAAAGACCTATTCAGACATTTCCAAGCCCATTTGTCAAGTGGATTACATTTGTGCCCTCTCTTAAAAAGATGCTTTACAGTGTATGAGAGCAGTTTTTGTAAATTAATATCATCATTAAAAATAAGCTGGCTTTCTTCTCTTCCTTCAACTTCTTGTTGTGCAAGTCTGCGGTGCTGGGCTCCACAGGCAGGAGTTTTGGCATGGCCCTGGGGCCCAGGGGAATATTAACTTACAAGGCTTTCCCTATTTTGTTTTTACATGTCTGAAACCATTTCAAATCTTAGCAACTGAAATACAAGTTATTAAACACACTTTACTGGAGTGTAAGGAGGGCTTCCGCTCCACTCCCCCCACTTGTAGAAGATGATTGCAAATGAGTTCATGTATTCGGAAGACTTGTGCCCCGGCCGCTTCTGACATCTACCTCGACACAAAGCCCAGGATTATAAAAGGATAGTTACACAAAAAATGAAGCTGAGCTCATTTACCTAGGGTTAGATCCTATTTAAATGCCATCCTAGGGTTTCTAAATACCATTTTGCTTTAATAAATTTCATGTGTTCTAGTTGAATGGAGACACTGGCTGTCAGCTGAAATGGGAAAGAGTGATTCTTTGGTTTCTAGTTGTCAGAACCTTTTAACTTTGCACAGGTGTCTTTGCCTCCTTCCTTCTGGCTGGGCTCTATCCCCAGGAATCAGGCGCCGGATGGGGGAGGGGAGCTGATCTCCTGAAGCCTGCTGGTGATGTGCATTTTTATCCCCTTCCATTCCTGCCTGAGCAAGCGTGGCTGGGTACAGACAGGTCTGTTCCTCTCCATGTGTGTTCCTCCCGGTAGAGGGGCAGACACTGCCGGGGTACAGTCACAGGAGGCTGGGAAGTGTCTGTGGGTCTCCAGCAGCTGGAAAAGGTTTGAGGCTCTTAGGCAGATGTTTGCTGTTTCAGCCACTTCATTAATGTTGGAAACAAAACCCCTGACTATTCCTGACCAAAGCCCCACTTCATGATTGACAGCTGGGGTGTGCTTCTTCCCACGAAAGCCCTTTACAGTCTGAGATCAGGCGAGAGGGAGTGAAAAGAGAGAGATGAGTGCAAAATGGGAATTGGGCTGGATGCCGTTACTGAAAAACCAAAAATATAAAGGAAAGAGAGGCTCATTTAAGGAGAAAGACAAATGTAGTACAACTAGTGAAGATCTGAAGTCCCATCGTGTGCTCGGGTCTTACACACATTATATAATTATCCCAGCTTTCATGCATTAATTTATTCATGACGGGTACTGAGAACCTACTATGTGCCAGTGCTATGCTGGTATTGGTGATACAAGACGAATTGTCCAGTGGGTGAAAGAAATATGCAGAAGGCAATAATACAGTAAAGGAACCTCTAAGATAGAGGTAGGAACAGCAAGGACAGCCTTGGGGAGTGTGGGATCTTTCCCAAAGGAGGTGACATTTGAGATGGGCCTTGAATTAGTTTTCCAGGCAGCGAAGGAGGGAGGGGATGGGGTGCCGTGGGCATTCCCACTGAAGGGAAGAGCCGTGTAGGCATGGATTATGAAAGGCTAACCTTGTGAAGTACGTATTATGATTATCATTTACAAATGAAAAAACTGAGTCTCAGCTTTGATTATAAGCGACAGAAAGCTGAAGGTTCCAGACTCCCAAGATCTGGAATCTCTCTTTCCAATACCTGGGGACTTGTGCTCTCAGACCCCCTATGAGATTTCTTGCCTCTGTGGTAGAAAATAGAAAAGATGGAAAATCCAATAAGCTATTATTTAATTTATTGGGTCTGAAGAGAGGGAAGGAAGAGAGGAAAGAAAGGAAAAGAGAAAGAGATGGAAGATGCGGAGGAGAGATGGGGGAATTCGATCCAGCAGAGGAGGCCCGGAGTGCTGGGAACAGTGGGTAAGGGGAAATGGACGGAAGCGGAGGAAAGGGGCCTGTGGCGGTGGAAGGAACCGGAAGAGCCGGCGAGGCTAGAGGACGGGACAAGAGGTGGAGGAAAAGACTGGGCCCGAAGATTGAGGGGGCGCGCGCGTAACGTGAGGGCCCGACAGAGGGTCCGAAGGGCTAACGCTCGGTCCTCTCCAGGGTCACCGGGTTAGGTGCAGAGACTCGGGGGTCTCCCCCACGCCGCGCCCTCCAATCCCACCAAACACGCAGTTTCTCGGCGCTGCCGACAGCTCTGCACTTTCCAGCGGGACATATAACTCCCCACCCAACAATGTCCTCGGTGCGAACCCCCGCGCCCCTGGGAACGGTCCCCCGCTCGTGGTGCATTGAGTCCTTGCTCCGCCGGCGTCCAGGAGGACCCCTGGGTCGCAGCGCCGAGCGGCGCTGCCCGGGCTGAGCTGGGAGCGTTCTCGGCCCCGCGCGGGGCAGCGGACAGGCCTTGGGACCGGCCACCGCAGCCGCAGACGCGCCGGGCCCAGCGCGGCGACCTCTGGGCTCTGCGGCGGGACGCGCGCCGCCACCGGGACACCCGGCCGCAGCTCTCGCGGGCCCTCAAGCCGCCGCTCCGGGAGGAGAATAAGCATAAGGAGATATCATGAGAATAAACGAAAACCGTTCTAAATGGAGAGGAGGAGGGGAGGGGAGCCAGGGCGCACGCAAACACCTCGGGAATGAAGTTCCTCAAAGGCGCGTTGCGGGCCACGTCTAATGCAAGGCTCTGATTCGGTTTATTACTATTTTCTCTCAGTGCCTATTAGTTCTCCAGGCTTTCCCCTTCCCTCTGAATTGAACCACTGGCCCTGGCGCGCGCGTCCACTTGCTTCCGCGGCGACTCGGGCTGCAGGGCGAGCAGCTCTGCAGCAAGCCCGCCGTTATCCGGGGCCGCGAGATGTCACCATACCCAAACTCGGTCTCGGAGAAGACCATCCGCGTCTGTAATTCTCAGTCTCCTTACCGTGCGTTTCCCTTCCGGCCCCGTGCAAACTAACTCCCAGGCATAATTGCGCGAAACCGGCAGCACCGGCAGTTTCTGCCGAGCGCGGGCGAGGGGGCAGGACGCGGGCAGCGGGACGGTCCGGGTGCCGAGGCTGGGTGGGGTCCCCTCGCCCCTCGCCCAACAATTCCAACTGAAAACAAAAGTTCGTTCAGATACTGATTGGGACAGACTCGGAAGTTAGGCGCCCAAGAGGCAGAAGACAAACCACCTAATGAACGCGTGTCTTCGCGGCTCCCCCAACCCTACGCGTCGCCAGGGACCCGGGGGACGAAAGCCGTGGTGCTAGAGTATCGGGCACCAGGAGCCACGACCGGGCTGACTCGCCGCACCCGGCAGTCCCGCTGCGCTGGCCCTTCTGGGGACGAAAAAATGTTTATAAACAGAGCTCAAAAATAAAAACGGAACACGTGCTTTTGATTACTTTTTTTTTTTAACAGTTTACTATGGGGATAACGGACAGGGCAAAGGTCATTGATGGTTTGGTATCTCCGTGGAACGGTCAAGTTCGCGATCGCGGCGTAGGCTCCGGGTGCCAGAACGCGCGGGCTGGGAGCCGGCTGCGAGCGTTGGGGACGCTAGGGGCGGGCGCCGTCCTTGGGAAACGGCGCGCGGAAGTCCACGTGCGGAGGCAGGAAGGCACTCAGCTCCTCGGGGGCGCCGGTTCTGGGGCCCGCAGTCTCGGGAGCCTCGGCGAAGTCTTGACTTATTTCTACTAACAGACCAGGACGTGCCCGCCCGCCGGGTGCCGGCGATGGGAGCACGGCTGGGAGCGCGGCATGCCCGGCGCGAGGGTGGCGCGCGGGGCTCCGCGTGGGCAGCGGCCCCCGGAGGCCTAGCCCGTTGGCGGGGGCGGCGCGCGCTCCCCGCACCGCGCGCACACACGGGCGCGCACACTGCACACACACACACACACCTGGAGCTCGTCCCAGGAGGGGGGCGGGGAGGAGAGCCGGAGCGAGTGTCTTAAAATAGGCACGCAGACAAGCGTGAGACGCTGAGAGGCTGGAGAAGGCTATCAAGAGCGGCGGGCACGAGGCGCGCAGGTCCGCCGCGGGTGGCACAGGCGGGCTGGGCGGGGTGGGCGCCGAGCGGCCGGCCCTCCGCGCGGCTCAGCACCAGGCCCTGCGGGAAGCGCGCGCTGATTGACAGCTGCACTGTCCCCAAAAGGCTCGGCGAAGATGCTGATCCGCGGGTGGGTCTAGACGCGCAGCCCGCGCGCCCGGTGCCGGCTCCCCTCCGCACCTCCTGAGCCCCGCCGCCTCCCGGTCGCCGAGGAGCCGGCCGGAGGCCCCCGCCGGCGCGCCAGCCCCGCGGCCTCGGGCGGCGGGCGCTCGCCCGGGCTCACCATGCACTGCCACGCAGAGCTGAGGCTGAGCTCGCCCGGCCAGCTCAAAGCAGCCAGGAGGCGCTACAAGACTTTCATGATCGACGAGATCCTCTCCAAGGAGACCTGCGACTACTTTGAGAAACTTTCCCTCTACTCCATGTGCCCGTCGCTGGTCGTGCGACCCAAGCCCCTGCATTCCTGTACCGGTAAGACGGCCCGCGGGAGCGCAGTGGGGTGTGGCCGCTTTCGTGCCGGGGTCGGGCGCTTGACCACCTCTGTCCTCCCACCCAAGGGCGAGAGGAAGGGGCCCGGGAATTGTGGGCCCCCGCAAGAGGACTAGACTTGTCCGAGGCGAGCATTGCAGAGGCCTCTGCAACCTGGAAGGGGCCCGGCAAGGTGTCAATGGCAAGGTTACAAAGGCAGTCAAGGCAGCGCGCCCCCGAGAGCCGGCCGCCCCGCAGCGCCTGGGATCTGCTGGCAGGAGAGCCTTCCTCCTTCCCAGCGCTGCTGTGGTTTTCAGGAAGAAAGTTCAAACCCTTGACCTGGTTGAGCACTTAAATCATTGTCTCAGGAAGTGGCGTTGCTTCTCACCTTGAGTTAACTCGTCCAACTTCCTCCAGTCTCCACTGGGAATTTTACAAGTAAGTCAGTATCCCGAGGTTCCCCGCAAAATCCGCTGAACTTTACTTAAAAGGATCTCCCTCTGGGGAAGTAGTTCTGGAATGTGTCGTGTTGTGGAGCCTGCTGAGGAGGTCAACCCTGTGAGTTTTAAGTGACTAAAAAACAATGATCACGATAAAAACACTCCTCAAATCTGGTTTGCTTTCTCCACAAGAACGAGACCCGTAGTAAAAATAAAGAACACTTAATAAATATACTTTAAAAGTCATAGGTTTATGTAGAAAATAAATCCAAAGTTATTTCTAAAAACCTTGCATTAAAAGAAGCTCCAAGTTTCATAGTGCCCTGGCATTATAAGGATTTAGGCTCTCCAGACGTGGGTATAGCGAAAAAAAAAAAATTGAAGCAATTTTTATCAAAAAAGTTATTGACCCTGCTTTCAACTGAAGGTAAAAATTTAGTATTTCCAAACCGAAAGAACCTTTGAGGGTATATCTGTTGCATGGGTAGCATGAAATAAATGAATTTAATTGTACTTACTTTGAAAAAGTAAAGTGAAAAGATAGCAGTGGCTTTGAAAGATATTTTTGGAACGTTCAGGCCAAGAGCTGCTAGCACACTGTGCTTGGAATACTGCATTTTCTGTTGATTCCATTGATAGGCTCTCTAGGACAATCAGTAAATACGTGTGTAAGTACATACAGTAAAGTTCTTTGACAACCAACTTGTTCCTACATGTGTTTGGTAATAAAATGAGTATTATACTCAATTACTCCTTTGTAAAACACATTTTGTCTGTAAGGTGGAATTAGGCCTGGTAGCCCAGAACAAGACTTGTAATACTGCATTTTAAAAGCCAAGAAATATACGAAACAAGATAGAAGAAGAAATTGAAAAACAAGATAGATATGGTTGATGTTTTTACATTTGTATGTCTGCCATGCGTTACACCTGGGATGAGTTGTCTGCTTAGATCTTGGAGCGGGGAACTAGGCTGATTCTTGTTTTGAGCATAAATAATCATTTGCCATGAGAACTCAAATCCCTTAAAGGAAAAAGAGAGGATCCGTTTTAATCGTAAATCTCTCGCACCCTGAAAAGACACTGTGTACCTGGAGGTCCCTAGGACAAAGCAGAACAGCTTCTCCTAAGCACCTAGGCATAGCCTGATGCGGGCAAACTTTTTAGTGACTTCGCGCCATGCATTGACTTGAAGGCAGCTTTTCCTGGCCTTTAGCAGTCACAGAACTGGATCATAGAAATCATGCCAGAGGAAGAGTAATAAACAGCCTCCAAAAACAATGACCCAGTCATCCGTTGAGGCTGAGTAAGTTTTGTGTTTTATTGAACCTTGTGTGGGACATACATCGGAGGAAAATACAGCGATTCATGTGTACTTTTGTGAGTGTTAAAAGTGAATCGCACATATTTCACGAACTAAAAGTTGTGCTCAGCCTCGTGCTTTTGAAGTTCTTTGATGGTTTGTGGGAGAGGGTGGTTGTTGGCACTGGCGTTCTTGCCTTATTGTTCCCATGCTTGATTTCTTTAGGTTGTTCTTTTGAAAATGTGTTGTGATTTTGCTCTAGTTGAGATTTAAAATATAGAAACTGGGATTTGCCCGTGGAATTAAACCCACAAAAACTGGCTACAATAGTCCATCCTTTCAGATCATAAGCTTTCCGTGGGTTTACGATTACAGTTAAAGCCTTACATGTATTAGATCATGGGAATACCATTAGCAACTTCTCAAAGGTTTTGCGAATACCATGCTTTCAAAGCATTTTTGTTGCTTTTAACAGTTATGTTCAGGATCACAAATCTTAAAT
This sequence comes from Pseudorca crassidens, assembly GCF_039906515.1. NCBI lineage: Eukaryota > Metazoa > Chordata > Mammalia > Artiodactyla > Delphinidae > Pseudorca > Pseudorca crassidens. Next base: position 104,921,139 of record NC_090304.1, read on the forward strand.
TGGATGAACTTAATCTTTTTTTTATTAATTAAAAAAACAGCAATAAGTTGCTGGCATTCATAATGAAACTATATATATATATTTTTTTCTGGATAGAGATAAATATTTAGCACTTTTGGTGGAACCAATGCATAAAATGTTCAAATCAAGTGAAAGGCATAAATTGGAATTAAAGTTACTGAACTATCTCATCCTTTGGTTTGCTGTTTTAAGATTTATATAACTAACAGAAGTGACCTTTCTCAGCTAAAATAATGAAAACTAAGATAATAAAGTGACCACCGTGCACAGTAAATACATGAAATTGTGGTGGAAAAAAAGCTACAGCGTTTAAAAAGCCGCTACGTAATTAGGCAAACCATGTCATTCAGATTTAGCAAAATCCTAATGTCAGTTTATGACCCTGATCTCGGGCAGAAGAGCATGTATATTCAAGTACACTGAGAAATGGAAACGTTTCTCATCTGGTAGGTAATCACTTGACAGTCATTTATTATTAGACACCCTAACCTTGACGGACTACTCATCTTCAAAAACAATTCTTTCTTTGAACAGGCCCTTCCTTATTAAAATAGAGTAATTTTAGTTTTAGGGAGCAATCTCCAGATTGATTTAAGTTTCCCAATAGATCTCCTGCATCACATAATAGATATTGAGTAAAGGAATCCTCCTCTTAAAGCCAAACTAAAGGAACATTTGTCATTAAATTTAAAATAAAATTTAAAAACCAAGCCCAAAGAGATCCTCCATTTGAAAAAAAAAGTTTGTTATTCAGACTGTTGAGGAGGTATGGAAGGTGTTTAGAATGAACTTAGTTTATGACATGTTGTTCTTACGTTAAAATCTGGTAACAGTAATCGTCACTCATAATGGAACTGTATTGCCCCTTAGAAGCCGGTGATGATCTCTCATAAACATTAGAACGTTGACGGTGATTGAAGGCCAAAAATGACTTGCAGTTTATGATATCATAAATATTGTTTAACTCTCAGGTGCATTGTTTTATTTTTCTGGTTGTGATTAATGTTTCTTGGTGGAAGAGTCCCTTGAACTGGCTTCTCAGGACGGAATAGATTGCAGAGGTAGCGGCACGGTTCCTTCTGAGGGATCTCTCTTTCAGTTTGATCTTTAGAAATAGGCAGACTCTCTAAATTTGAGGGGTGTTTGGAAAAAATGAGTAACTTGCTTCACAAAAACAAGGATGTAACAATTTACCCTAAGAGTTTTCATAAGATGATACTGAGAAACCTAAGTACTGTGCATAATTACTTATAACTTATTATAATTACCGATACTTATAACCTAGAATTACCCTAGGACTTGTACACGCACATTTGGGGGGAGGTGAGTATAGGTATTTGTACATTTTACAACCCATGGCCCCTGCATGACTTTTAGTGATTTCACTAAAACCTATAGTTTAATTCTTTTTGTCTCCTCTGGCAGAAGGGTTCTGTAGGCTCTCCCCGTGACCTCCAGTGGCCAGTCTTACAGAGCTGACTGGGAGGAATCACAGTGACCACAGACCAGCCTTCCTAAGCAGAACATACTTTTTTTTTTTTGCGAAGTGCTAGGGTCACATCAGGGCTTAAACATAGTTTCAGCCCGCACTGTACACCGCCGTCTTTCATATTAGGGTACTGAGAAATCAGGAAGATTCTTCCAGCTCCATTACACACCCGGGATAAAGCTGTGCGGTCACACCCGAGGGACAGTCAACCAGCCGTTTGAAAGGGGCATGTGGGGAAGGGTGTTTATCTTAGGAGCGGGCTTTGAGAACATTTTAGTCTTTGGTGGGTCCAAGAGAAACAAGTTCTTTGGGGTGGTGTCCTTGGGCTCATTTTTATCACAAAGATTGGGTGTCATCCTGGTGAAAAATGAAATGAGGTGTGGACCTGTGCGATGGGGGTCAGGGAGTCTGCTGCCACTTCATGAGTTGGCTCCAGTGATTCCCCCAATCCTAGCTCAGTCTTTTAGTTGGAGACCAAAACCTGTAGTATCTTGGGAACCTGGATCCTGGGCACTGGAACGTTGATAGAGAAATGCAAACTGAGGGTGTGGAAAATGATCTTTATTAACAAGCGTTTGTATTTCTACCAGAGGCAAATACGCTTTCATTAGCAAATCACTCATCACTGCCTCTCCTGTTCCCATTCTAAGGGTAAATAAATTGAGGGAAGCCCAGGATAGAGGACTCATCCAAGGTCAGGATATATTTGGAGCTGAGCTCTTTCGGGATCCTCAGCTGTTGTCTCCTTACTCCTTAAATTTTATGACACCTTTGTTAAATAGAGACACTGAGGGATTCCTCAGGGGTCAGTTTTAATGAGTGAATAGTTTATTAGCAATTTATTCGCCGGTTCTTATTTTTCTAATAGCGAATGGGAAAATGATTAGAAATTAGCAAGTTAAAATGCCTTTCCAAAGGTCTATAATCTTCAGTATCATTTAATTCAATAATTTAATTCAACAAATATTTACACTTGCTTGTTGACGGCACTGCCATTATTACTTTTTTAAATTTATTTAATTTATTTAAATTATTTTTTATTTTTGGCTGCGTTGGGTCTTCATTGCTGCGCGGGCTTTCTCTAGTTGTGGTGAGCAGAGGCTACTTTTGGTTGTGGTGCACGGGCTTCTCATTGCAGTGGCTTCTCTTGTTGCAGAGCACAGACTCTAGGCACGCAGGCTTCAGTAGTTGTGGCACATGGGCTCAGTAGTTGTGGCTCACAGGCTCTAGAGCGCAGGCTCAGTAGTTGTGGCACACGGGCTTAGTTGCTCCGTGGCATGTGGGATCTTCCCGGACCAGGGCTTAAACTCGTGTCCCCTGCATTGGCAGGCGGATTCTTAACCACTGAGCCACCAGGGAAGTCCACTGCCATTATTTTTAAGTTTATTCTAAGTCTTGGCTAACAGTTGGGATATTTTAAATCTTTCTCTGAAACACCTGTAGAGCCACTGCCAAGCTCTTTTTTGTGGTCCTCTAGAGTCTATGTGGGCACTTTGGAATTGTGAAACATTATGATAATTTAATCCGTTTGCTTACCGTCTGGAATTTTCTCTTTGAACTCCACTTAAAGGGTATTATCAACACCAAAATTGTCATATTAACCTCCTTAAATACAACTCAATTGAAATTGTATATGCAGTAGATCTTTTATGAAACCAATTTCCTGCAGTGTTGGTTGTTACCTCTGGCTTGAAAATAAAATTTGTGATCCCAGCCTGGCTGGTATATAGCTGCTGGTTTTAATGTACCTCAGGAATCTAAATGCGAAGATTGTTAGGTTTTTACATCCCAGGAATCTATTTGAAAAGCAGTAAGGACGGTAAATTGTTGTTTAGATTGTAAAGAGAGATGAAAACAAAAAAAGGGAAGGAATAGGGAAAAAGAAAAAGGGTGGGTTTCTTTGAAGTTCTTGAAGCCACTTGATTCCGCCTGGTATGTAGTTCAGCGTCCGAATGACCCTGGGGGCAACACGAAGGTGGCTTCTGAAATTCTTCTGTCCCTGCTTGGAGAGTAAATGCCCACGTTGATTTGACTTAGACACCTGCTGGGGCGCCTTCAGGGAAGAGCCTGGGCGGGGGTGGGGGTGGGGGGTGGGGAGTGCCCTGCCCAGCATTTAGCGTGACTGAATCAGGGTTAACCCAGAAGCATTTTTAGGTGCTGTTTGCACTTTGTTTTGAGGTCGGGAGGAAGAGGAACAGAGACGGAAGTTAGGTGGGGCACAGATCTGAGGCTCCCGCCTTAGTACAAAGCCTGGGAACTTCTATGGGGGTTGCGGAGCCTGCGGACCACGCCGGCCACTCTTCCGCCCCCAGTGAAGTCAGTTCGCGTCCCTTGGCTACACCTGCTGCTGAACCCTTAGCTGGAACATGGTTAGAGGGCTGCAAGGCTTTGGATGAGGTGGACAGGTGGAGGCCGCATTTTGCATTCTCTCTTGGGGAATGCCGTTTTCCATTCCTGTCTCGAGGAGGTGGTGTTTGTACTGGGGCATCAGAGACGGACCCCACTGAGCTGGATTAGCCGCCTTCTAACCCAGGACTTGCCAAAGCCCACAGGTGCTTGCCAGGCTGTTGCGAATCACTTGGCTGCAAGTCTCTTGGGAGCAGCAAAACAGGGAGGAAAAAAGAGAGAGAAGGAGAGAGAACATTTGGGTGAAGACTTCCCACATGTGGCGAAGGCCCTCCGTCCCGCCTGGCATGACTGCCTCCGGGTCAGCTGCCATGACGGTGGAAGGGTTGTTCCTCTGTCCACAGCACGGGTGACAGGGTTAGAATTGGCCTTAGAATTTACCGGGAATGGGGTTCAGACCAGGACCGTGTACCAACTTAGTGATGTTAACAAAATAAGAAATACTCTGACTCTAGGAGAAGAGGCGGTTTTTCTTCTTCTTCTTTTTTGTTTTTATTTAACCAGAAAACCTTTGCAGATCCTTAGGATTTAATTTATTTTTATTGCAGCTTAATAACAGTTGGAAAAAGAAATGTCTTGTTAAAATGAATGCTCTAAATAAAAACACAGTTAATTTTCCATTACAGTGTCTAATTACTTATCACCACGGCATTTCTACATGGCAGTTTAACTTCTTGGAAGTGGAAACTTGGCACACATTTAAGGAAGAAAGCAGTACACCCAGATAGATGTCAGAAGATGGCTTAATTATATTTGGTCTGGAGTTGACTCTTACCTATGACTACTATGCGAAAGACAGGCAGAGGGTCACTAAGGAAAGTCTCTGGTTCCTTTAGTGCCGGTGGAAATTGAATATGGAGGAAGATCATTCTGAATGTTAGACGAGCTGCAAGTACGTGTAAAAAGGGACTCCACTAGTCACCGGTTGAAGCTGGTGTCAGGACTGCTTGATCGGCCTGGAGGTCAGCTGTATACGCTCCCTGACTCCACTGGCAGAGTTCATAAAAATGAACATGGCCTTTCTCCAAGGAGAGGCCAGGACGCAACTGAGTAGAAGCCGATCTGGAGGATCTCAGCACAAAACTAAATATCTTAAGGGTCCAGGCAGAGAAGCTTATGTGATTCCTTTTTTTTGCATCTCTCTAGCTCACCACCATGTCCTTAGGAACACGTGCTTCTGGATATTGGATAAATATTGGAGAAGTATTTTCACAGTGTGCCTGCCACCAAAGTGATGTCAATGTCCTTTTGGTCATTATTGAAAAACACACTTCTGTATGTGATAAGCGATAGGATGATTGTCCTTTCACTTTTCTTATGCGAGGATCACTTATGACGTGTGGGGACATGGTGAGGTCTTGGGCCTGGTGGTATCGCATGTAGTCATGGCTGTGTTTCCACCCCGGCAATACCGGACAGGTCCCTAATACTGATTTGCCTGCCATTCTCCACTGCCCACTTCCCTCTTCCCAGAGGTCTTTTCATGCAGGTACTTAACCATTGCTGAAATTCAGGATCATGGTCTCACAGACAAGATCACAGCCACTTGTAGATTGGAGGATGTGTAGCTCTGATGTTTCTTTTAAGCACTATCTGAGAGAGTCAACGTTGCACACTTTCCTCATGGTAACTTATAAACAACAGAGTCCTAATATTATGTCTTTGTGTCCTGGGGAAATCGGAGCCAGAGGTACTCAGGGTCATCTTCCCGAGTTCTGCAGTGTTTATCCCAAAGGGGGCTACAAATTGGGGAGAAAGGCTAGAAACGTATACTCTCAACCCTGAACCTCATTATTCATCTTCATAACGACACAGTGAGTCCCCTACATACGAACCTTCAAGTTGTGAACTTTCAAAGATGCGAAAGTGCGTTCACAGGTCCAATCACGTGTTAATTCACGTCTCTGGCAGACGCTGTCACGTGCGCACATCCTCTCCAAGTGGGTGTGCTTTTGTGTACTTTACAGTACTGTGTAGAGCACAGTAGTACAGTATCTTTATTTCAAGCCTAGGATGTCCGGAAGCAAGCGTAAAAGCAGTGGTGATGTAGCTGGTACTACTGTACTTTTCAGGGTACTGTACTGTAAGATTAAAAATGTTTTCTTTATTTTTTTGTGTTTTTTTAATGTATTATTTGTGTGAAAAGCATTATAAACCTATTATGTACAGTACTCTCTAGCCAATTGTGTTAGTTGGGTACTTAGGCTAACTTTGTTGGACTTATGGACAAATTGGACTTACAAACATGCTCTCGGAATGGAACTCATTCGTATTTAGGGGACTTACTGTAATAGAAATAGTGACTTGTTTTGAGGCTTAGCATGTTACAGGCACTGGACCCAGTGATTTTCATTCAGCTTCCAATCATTCCTAAGAGATAGTAGCTCTGCTTTACTAATGGAAGCTGAGAAGTTAAGTAACTTTATAAAGTCACTGAAGGTATAAAGATCTCTTCCAAAGCAATAAGAAAAAAGGCACGTAGAAAAATTGGCAACTCATAGAAGTGAAGATCTAGGTGTCCAGTGAGCATGAAAGGATGTCCCTGGTAATCAGGAAAACACAAATGAAAACGAGGTACCATTTCATACCAGTCAGACAGGTAAACATGAAAGACTCTGATGGTATCGCTCTATGACAAGGTTGTGGAACAATAGATGTTCTCACTCCCCGATGGTGGGAGGGTTATTTGGCACAATTGCTTTGGAAGCAGCGTGGCAACACCTGGAAGCAGATACACACATGCCCTCAACCCAGCAGTTCCACCTCTGTTTGTGCCCTGAGAAATCACTGCATGTGTGCAATAGGACACTGGTAGAGGAATGCTCATTTCTATGTTGTTTATGATAGTGAAAAATCTCAGTCTAACTGCCCTTCAGAGGAAAAAGGACAGAATTCTGTGTATTATATACAAGCAGTGAAATTCTACGCAGTGATGAAAATGAATGACCCAGATCTACTTGTATTAATACAGACAATATTTAGAAATACAAGGCTGAGGAAAAAAAACACAAGTTGTAGATTGGTACTTACAGTCTGATACCATTTATATAACGCTGGAAAACATGCAGGCCAATACTGTATATTGTTTAGGGAGGCAAGGGCATGGGATTGGGAGGGCTATATACAGATTTTTACTTTCCTGTGTAGTAATTTATTAAGGAAAAGAAAAGGCCTAATGTAAGTACAGCCAAGCATTAAGATTGGGCAAAGCTTGGTCATGGGCACAAGATGTTCCTTACATTATTCTTTGTACTTTTCTGTATGTTTGAAATTTTCTATAATATAAACATTGAAAAATGATAGTATGGGAGACCCCACATATCCATAAAACTCTTGATCTTGGGGGACTTTTTTTTTTTTTTTTGCGGTATGCGGGCCTCTCACTGCTGTGGCCTCTCCCGTTGCGGAGTACAGGCTCCGGACGCACAGGCTCAGCGGCCATGGCTCACGGGCCCAGCCGCTTCGCGGCATGTGGGATCCTCCCGGACTGGGGCACGAACCCGTGTCCCCTGCATCGGCAGGCGGACTCTCAACCACTACGCCACCAGGGAAGCCCCACCCTTGGCTTTTGACCAATGGTCACTGCTATTGACAATTTAACTTAAAAAATTGTCTAGGGACATCTGTGAATACCAAAGAATCAAAAATATATTAAAATGTAGCTTCTTGGCAGGGAAGAATCATGTTGGTATTGGCATGTAAGCTGGCTGAGTTTTCTTTATATTCTGTAAACATGATTTGATTTTAACACTTTGGTGTGTGGTATCAGGGATGGTTAGGAAGGGATGAGAACTGTTACCATGGTAACCACACAGAGAGCTGTCTGTTAGGGATGATGAATGGTGGTCCTGTGGTTTGGAGAGGGTAACCTGGACCACATTACTCCCCAGCGACAACTCTGGTGACAGGTGTTTTGTTCAGCCTATCTTAACAGCCAAGGCATTCTTCTTTTCTCTGCAAAATAGTTCCAATGTAGAAATATTGCTTTAAGATATTGTGACAAAAACCTGGTCCTTTGGAGCTCTTTCTGTGTCCCTTCAGAGGGAAAATAGTCCTTGGTGTGAATGAAACAGTTTGTACAGTCAAGAGTTTGCCAAAGCATTTCTCCTTCTGAGACCACCCCTCTCTGTCCTAAATCCATATGTAAACAGAGAAGCAAATAGATCAAAGCCCTCGGAGCCCACGTCCCACGCCAGCTATCAACAGCCAGGGTCGCTGTGCTGTCTTTGGTGCTTGGCAGTGCAGCCGTGGTCAGCAGGATCTAATGACCACATCTAGAGGAGGGTGGCCAAATTGGACACGACCGAAAGGCCGGTGGATCTATCAGATTTGCTGTCAGTGGACAGACTTTCAGGGCTGCAGGAACGAGGCCTTCTGCATGTTGTCTTACCTGGATGGATGCACAGGACGGCTGCAGTGAAAGGAACAGATTGAACCTTCATTTGTGCCTTACTCTGTCCCCCTCCTGCGTCTCTCCAGTGAAACCTTATTCCTCGTAAAATGGACTCTCCAGGCTTGGGGCTATGAAAGGAGTGAATGTTATCAGGAGAGATCTTCCAAAGGGCTGTGTGCGTCTGAGGGAGATGACATGCAGGTGCTGCCCCTGCTGCCCTGACAGTCCATCACTGGCAGCAAATCTGACAGCTCCACCGTGGATCTTCCCTTTGGAACGACTTGGGAAAGTACAGGTGAGGACTGGGGATATTTATGGTTAACTTTGAACAAGTTTCACTGAGGGAGAGGGATATATTTTAATAAGGTTCCAATCCAAATCCTCTGTTTTTCATGACTGAACATTTGACTGAAATAATTGGTTGAAACGTTTGATTGAAATCACCCCAGAGGAGATTTTTGGGGGAAGATGTTGTTAATTTTGTTATCCCTGGATATTCTGCAATTCATTATTGCTCTTAGCACGTTAGACAGCTGTGTGTCTTGGAAGCATGCTTTCAGTCCTCGGTTTGGAGGGTGGCATAAAGGAATGTCCTATTGGAGGGCTGATTTTTTTAAACTGGGACATTGAGCCTTGACAGTTAGAACAATTAGCTGCGTAAACAGAACGTGTTTCACTTTTCAGGGAACTGGAAAGTAAAAATAACAACAATTATAAATGGTAACTGTGAGCCAGACGCTGGGTGCTTCTCTTCACTAAGGAATTTAAACTGCATGGAGACCCTCTAGGAAGTAGTTACTATCATCACTGGTTTTTGGGGGAGGAAAGCGACACTCGGGGAGGTTGAGTAAATGGCAACACGGCCACATGAGGAAGTGGCAGAGTTGAGGTTGGAACTCAGGTCTGTCTCTTTCAATATACACAATCTTATGTCAATTAGAAGTCACGTCTGTCTTCTTCCAAGGAGGCCCCATGCTTTATGTAAAGAAAGGTCCAGTGAGTGTGCCGGCTGCCGAGGGGTATATTTTGAACCTGTTGACTCTTTTACACATATTTATAACCATTTGACATGTGCCAGTCTGTCTTTCATTTCCTGTGATTATTTGTGTTTCTGAATGATTCCAGACGAATTCTAAGCAGCAGTTCTGTCTTTGGAGGAAGTGGGTGTTTGGGAGATTTTGGGCCTGCTGCCGTCCGGCTGGGCGACCCTGAACTCATCCCATTGCTGCTGGACGTCAGTGTCCGTATCTGTGTAACATTCCCAAGTCTCCTTTGGTCACAGTGCTTCCACGAGCTTTGGAAGCTTCTTCTGGATAAAGCTTTTCTATGGGAGTCGAGGGTGGAATTCCCAGGCACGCGTGCGTTCATTCATTTATTCATTCTTGTGAACCAGAGAGAAAGTACTTAACAACTGAATGCCAGCCAATCGCCTTGAGACTTAAGACTTGGAATATTTTTCACGAAATACTCATTAAGTTCAGTGGGAAAAAAAAAAAAGTCTGGCCATTTGTTTGGCATGGCTTAAAACAAAAGAATAAGAAATGAATTTTTTCTGCCCACATTCTATCCAGTCAGGCTGGTGTGGGTTCTGGGGAATCTGTATTTTTAAAAAGAGATTATAATGAAAAGTCAAGTTTGAGAATCACTGTAGTGTAGATGACGGCTTAAAGATGAGCTTGAGGTAATTTACAGCCATGACTCAAATCTATGAAGCAGTTTAGTGGAGTGATCTTACTGGATAGGTTTTGAGTCAGATGGTCCTGGGTTGGTTTGTGTTTTCTTGTCTGTGTGACCTTAGGCAAGTCATTTAGCCTTTCTGACCCTCAACTTCCCCATCTATAAATGGAAGATAGTAATAACTACCTAATAGGGTTAGTCATGTAGGTTAAATGAAATAGTGTGTGTAAAGCACTTAGCGTAGTTTCTGGCAATAAGTACTCAGTAATTGATAGCTTCTATTACAAATGATTATCTTATAATAATAACCTCATCTTGGTTGGCCGAAGCACAGCCCTTTAGAGAAAGATTACTATTTGTGGTGGATGAAACTCAAGAAAAATTAGATATCCTTTAAAAACCACTTCACTCTAGGGCATTCTTGTGGGTTATGTCATTACACTGGCTGCCTCCTAGGGCCTCCTCTTGCAGCCTGGGTGGGGTCCGTGAGCTGTTGAAGTTCAAGGCTTCATGAATAGGTATGTTTCATTCCCCCCATCTTTCTGTTTTATAGTGTGAATTCAGAATTTTGCAAATTCATACATGAGTGGCAAAAACTGGTCAAACACGACAGCATCACAGAATGTGCTTTGTTACTCTTTTTTTTTTTTTTTTTTTTTTTTTTTTTACAAGAGTTGCTCAGGATTAATTACCCCTAGGAAGTGTTTCATCATGTAGCTGTGCCTCTCAAGAACCGTTTTTAGAAAAGTGGCAGAATTTCTCAGCACGTTTAACTTTTTTTTTTCCTTTGAAGAGTAGAGTTAGGGATAGTCTTTTCTTTTGGAAGAGGCTATGAGTTTTTTTTGTTTGTTTGTTTTTTTGCGGTACGCGGGCCTCTCACTGCTGTGGCCTCTCCTGTTGCGGAGCACAGGCTCTGGACGCACAGGCTCAGCGGCCGTGGCTCACGGGCCCAGCCGCTCCGTGGCATGTGGGATCTTCCCGGACCGCGGCACGAACTCGTGTCCCCTGCATCGGCAGGCGAACTCTCAACCACTGTGCCACCAGGGAAGCCCGAGAAAAATCCTTTTGATGAGGGTGAATGGAATTCTTCCATGGGTTGAAGGAAGCCCCGGTGACCAGGGCAGCAACCCCTTCCAATCGTTTATACTGATGATTCCTTCAAGCAACCTCTAGTGAAATCATCCAGGTTCAGGGGTGGGTGGGGGCCAGCTGGAAGCAGGTGGGCTAAGACACGTGGATGTGTCGTTCTGGTGCCGTGGGGTGGTATTGATTCGTGGAGAGAACGCCGACGTGGTCCCCTAAGTGCCTCAGAACCATTGTGGAAATAGGACTGAGCTGGAGATATGGACCTTTGGCAACTTGTTGAGACCATTCTGTTCAGTCTGTGAATTCAGAGAAGCCAAGTGTTTCTACTCTGGTAGGAGGGGAGTAGGCAGGAGTGGGTGAGGAGTGAGAAGCAATGATGGGGAGAGGAGAGTCGGGGGCAACGAAACGATTATCCTCCTGACACAGGGATCCTTACATGCTTGTTCAGCATTTGTTGTCCAAATCTGAAAATGAGGATGGAACATTTCATTTGGGAAATTGCCCCGTGAGTACGTGCTTCTTCTCAGAGGCATAACTCAGAACTGACAGCCAGCCGATGGCTTGGGGTTGGGCCAGGGCCCGCCTAGCCACACAGTTGTCTCATCATCATATATATTATGATGATATATATTAATGATGCAATAAAGAGTTGCACCATCCCGGGTCACAGAAGATCACTATTATCCTATTAAGATGCAGTAATAGTGTTCACGCAGCCCAGTGCAGGAGGTGTGTGCACTTGAAGTGAGCAGGCAATGGGGACGCAGAGTTCAAGGTAGAAGAGCTGTCAGAAAGCCACCCCCAGGGCTCCGCACGGGCTCGTTCTGGGCTGGCTCAGTGCCTCAGTTTCTGCCATTGATAAAATAGACCCTCCTCCCCTGTGTGTGGGGAAGAGGGGTTGATTAAGGAGTATTAGTGTAATGCCTTGAGGAGATCAAGGTGAGGTGAACAAGCACAGACTCCACATGAGGGAAGCTGTTAAGTGTCAGGGTCATTTCGTACTTTTCTAGACGACTAGACCCCAGGGAGGCCAAACCTGGATGGCCAGCTCTCTTCCTGCTGCCACGAGATAAGGATGGCATTTACATCTGTGCACAGAAGAGAAGAAATCGGAAGAACAATCTCCTGTGACATGTGAAAATGATATGAAGTCCAGATATTGGTGTCCACGAAGTTTTACTGGCGACAGCCACTCTCCTTTGTGTACATATGGAGTCATTTTGACGGAGAGAGTGTGGCCCACAGGGCCTGAAATATTTACTGTCTGGCCCTTCTCGGGAGAAGTTTACAGACCCTTGAACGAGACTGTTGGAAACAGGGTTCCTCGGCTGTGAAATGAGGTTGTTACTAATCCACAACATGTGATGTCATTCTCAGCCCCCAGATACCTCCTTTGTTGTGTCACAGATCGGGGTCTCTTGTCATCCGTGATGTGTGGAGGCGTGAAAGTCAGTTTGGTGGGGAATTTTACAAGGACTCTCTGAAATTGAGATCAGGCTCTTAGCTCTACGGAAACATTCCCAAACCTTTCTAGAAATAACACTAGATTTTTCTGCACAGAGAGAGGGGTGAAAAATATTTCCAGGAAGGTGGCTGGGATTCCACTGAATTTGGGGGACTTTTCTCTGCATTTCTAACCCTCCCTGGTTTTCCCAGAGGAAATCTGAGGATGACAACTGATGAGACATTGGGAGCATCAGAATTACTGACCTTTTTCCATTTGAGGTTTGGGTGACTTTTATATGCTTCTTCTTTGACTTTAATTTGTTTCCTGGCCCTTGAACGTTGTGTAATCACACAGGCCCATCCGGAAGGGTGTGCATCACTGGATAAAGCACTTATTGCTGGGGTGCTTTCTGCGGTGGAAATGCACATCTATATGTGCCTGTCAGAACTGTCACCTCGTGAGGGTCAGGGCTGCCAGGCCTCTCGGGAAGGACCCAGCATGATTCTCTTGGTGCCTCTGTCCCATTCTCACTTTTGTTTAGGCACTTGGGAATGGGTAAGCCTTCAATATTTTCTATGGCAGCCCCTGAGTCATGAAGCGCTAGTTAAGTGGGAGATTGAAATTAATCTGACTTGGCGATAACTTCCTATTCGTTGTTGGGTTTCTCCAGCCACTAGGCTGAGAATCCTTTAGGTTTAGCCCTTCCCACTGGGATGGAGTGGAGAGGGGTAAGGACAAGAGGAAGGTAGAGTACCTTCAGAGGAAGAAGTGATTGATGTTGCAGGTAAAATTCTACCTCAAAGAGAAGTACGTGTGGGACACGCTACATCTGACTTTCTTTCAGAGTTGAAGTCACAAGACGACAATAATAACAATAATAAAATAAATATAAAAACAAATGAACATAACAGCAGACACTTACATAATACTTCCTATGTACCAGGCACAGCTCTGAATGCCTTACATGAATTAACTTATTTAATTCCTACCCCAATCATATGAGGTACTATTATTCTTCTCATTTAATAGAGAAGAAAGCAGAAAGAAGTAGGGAGATAGACCTCTTCTTGGGTGGAGAGTACAGAAAAGAAGAGGACAGGCAGTAACATTCTAAGTCATATACAGACTGACTACATGAAGGGAGAATCTCTGATCTCCATGATGCTAACGTGGAAAGACAAAAACCCTACGCAAAAGATACAGGAGGAAAAGCAGAGGAGAAGTCAAACCTTGTCACACGTAGGGAACGGTGTTGCCTCATTTGGAGCTTAGACGCCTGAAGAATTACTTATTTTCAGAAGCATGGGATTGGGTACAGAGTAGATCTTCAGCAATATTAAAAATACTTTTTCTTATATTACAACTCATTTGACTTTCCTTACCTAGTTCTTTACTTCTAGGCTATACGCCCCCAGAGTGGTGAGGACATGTTCGTTTTGTTTTGTTTTTTCCTAAGGAGCAGTAAAGTTCTTACACAGCTGGAGCCCTAGGGAATGTCTTGGTGCCTAAATTTGCCAAGTGAGTTAGTGGTGGATGAGGTTCACTATTTTATCCACTATGCTTCACTGCCTTAGGCATTGTTCCAGGCTGCGTGTGATTTAAATAAATTTCACCTGATTGTTAATATTTAAAAAAACTAAATGTTGGGTAGATAAAAATATTTATAAAATATATGTAGGATAAAAAGAATAACAATACAGAGGGGTTGGGGGAGGGATGGACTGGGAGTTTGGGGTTAACAGATGCAAACTATTATATATAGGATGGATAAACGACAAGGTCCTGCTGTACGGCACAGGGAACTATATTCAATATCCTGTGATAAACCATAATGGAAAAGAACATGAGAAGTATATATACACAGACGTATAACTGAATCAGAAATTAACAGAAATTAACACAACATTGTAAATCAACTATACTTCAATACAACACAAAGAATAACAATACAGCGAACACCTGTGTACCCACCACTTGGTTTAAGAAAAAGGGCATTTAGTCTGAGTCTGCCTGTGCCCTTCCCTGGCACTGTCCCCAGCCCTTTGCCCATTAGAGGGAACCCACATCTCAGTTCTCTGTGCATAGCCTGCTTTTGTTTGGCGTTTTACTGTATGTTTGTATCTCTTAATCACATGTTGTTTAGCTCTGCTCGTTCTTGAACGTGACATAAATGTTATCATACTGCATGTATTTTTGTGACTTGCTTTTTCATGTAGCATCCAAGATTTGGAATCACATAGATTCCAAGAATCCCCTATGCTGTGTGTAGCTGCAATTCATTCATATTCATTGCTATATAGAATCCAGTGTATAAATATTACACAATGTATTTACCCACTCCATTGATGGACTTTTGGGTTGCTTCCAGTTCTTAGTATAGATATTGCTGCTTGAACATTCTTGTTAAATTCTTTTTTAAAAACCAGTGGCCAGGAGGACTTATTTAATTAGTTTTTCAATGAAAAAGCATAGTCTTAGAGCTTAATGAAAATTATAATGTCTATTCCTTGCACAGATAAATGTAGTTTTCATTTGGGGGCACATACTACATATTAAATGGGTTTATTTATTTATTTTAGGATTTTTTTTTGACGTGGACCATTTTTAAAGTCTTTATTGAATTTGTTACAATATTGCTTCTGTTTCTTGTTTTGGTTTTTTGACCGCAAGGCATGTGGGGTCTTGGCTCCCTGACCAGGGATCGAACCCGCATCCCCTGCATTGGAAGGCAAAGACTTAACCACTGGACTGCCAGGGAAGTCCCCGGTGGGTTTATTTTTAATTGCCGTTTGGGTTAATTATTTTCCAGAATTGTCAATGATCTGTGTATTTTATTTTGTAAACAAATCGAAGGATTTATTGTAAAAATCACTGGCAAAAAACTCTGCCCAATTTTACAGTAAAGGCTTTGTAAATATTTTGATAAGCAAATTTGAAAATACTTAGTGTAAATTAGAACGTGAAGTACTTTCTTCTCTAAATTACGCATTAGATAAGCTTTTGTCATCCAGAGCAACAAACAAACACTATTGCATTATGTAGCTCAGAGGGTCTTTGCCCACTCCTGTTTACTTGGAGACTAGAAAAGAAATTCTTAACATTTTCCAACTTAAAAAGATAGGCCTGAAAAAGCTTTTGAAATCACTTACAGAGTTGTGCAAAGGCACAGAGATTTAAAGCTGGTAAGGAACTAGAGTCCAGTCTGCTTTTTTTGACTGGAAAGAAGACCAAAGCTCAGAGTAATTAAATGACTTACCCATGATCACAGCGAGGCCCGTCAGCCTTTTGAATACAACTTCTCTAAAACAGCGATGTGATCTGTAGTTTCATCTCTAAATTAGAAGCCACCAGCTTCTTTTCATAAAAACATGTATATGTATATTTGCTTCAATGTATCTTGAATTATTTAGTAACCTTCCAAAAAGAAAACCATGAACACAATCTATCATGACGATTTGAGGTTTGATTTTTCAAATTGCTTTTCTGCACCGTGTCCACTGCTGACCCTGGAGAGGTTTCCACTTGGTTCCCAGAGCCCGGTTTCTGGCAGTGAACAATATTCCCACTGTCTTGCACCCTGGCCGCTGAAGCTGTTGGAAGACAGACATAGAGCTCGAAGGATCCTGGGTCATGTCAACAGGTAATGGCCCAGGCCTGGCTCAGCAGCTGGTCCTGGGGCTTTCCCTCTTAAGGAAGCAGCAGCTTTGCAGGAGCAATCTTTTTATTTTATTATTTTTTATTTTTTTAACATCTTTATTGGAGTATAATTGCTTTACAATGGTGTGTTAGTTTCTGCTTTATAACAAAGTGAATCAACTATGCATATACATATATCTCCATATCTCTTCCCTCTTGCATCTCCCTCCCTCCCTCCCTCCCTCCCTATCCCACCTCTCTAGGCGGTCACAAAGCACCGAGCTGATCTCCCTGTGCTATGCGGCTGCTTCCCACTAGCTAGCTATTTTACATTTGGTAGTGTGTATATATCAGGCCTCGGTCGTGGGCAGTGAGTACCGTGCATTTGGGGCGGGGTGTGAGGCTTTTTGTGCTCCTGGAATCGCCCCAGCCCTCCCATCCCTTCCGCCCGTGCCGCCTCCAGCCCTCGCCCGCTGCCCCATCCTGAAATAGCCATGGCTCAGCACGGAAGAAATGTGCTCCTCTAATCCTAAGGAGCTGATGAGTCCTGCATTTGCCAAGGGGACGGGTTTTTACTTTCTTCTCCTTTCGGGAGAATCCCTGAAAGCTTAAAATCTGTTTTAAGAACCTGATAGGGGGCGTCTCTGGTGGCGCAGTGGTTGAGAGTCCGCCTGCCGATGCAGGGGACGAGGGTTCGTGCCCCGGTCCGGGAAGATCCACATACCATGGAGCGGCTGGACCCGTGAGCCATGGCTGCTGAGCCTGCGCGTCCGGAGCCTGTGCTCCGCAACGGGAGAGGCCACAGCAGTGAGAGGCCCGCGTACCACACACACACACAAAAAGAACCTGATAGGAACCTGGAGTCCCACCATGGAGACTGATTTTCCACCTCTGCTCCTCTCTTGGTGACTCTGGAAAATCGTGGTCCTTTCCTGGGCCTCTCCTTTTCCATTGTGAAGTGGGTATAATAACACCGATACTCCTGGGTTTGCTGTAGAGATTGAATGATCTGAATGATCTGAATCCCCTGAATCTTATATGGACAAAGGATTTCACCTCTGAATTACATCTAAGAAAAAGAAAAAAAAATCCTACGTGTTTCCTTATGTTTCTGCATCAAAGACAGGAACCCATCTGCCAGAGGCCAGAGTGGGAGTGGTGTCTGGATTCAGTCTGTCCAGCCCCGTCACACACCAGCCGCCCCCTCCCTGTGCCCCAGCAGTACGGGCTCAGTGGGGACAGTATGTCGAGACTTTGTGTCCGACTGCCCCTCCTGTGGGGCTCTGAGCTTCCATCGGGCAAAGATTGTGCCTTATTCCTCTTTGTGCCTCAAGCGTCTAGCATATTAGTGTCATATGGGAGGTGCTAAAAGCAGAGTAGTTTTACAAGTCACTGAACTGTTGAGATTTGTCTGTGCCTGGTGTTTCTTTACAGGACTTTTTTTTTTACTGTAGTTAATAGGTTTCTCTCTCACTCAATCTTCCCTTGCTTCCTCCACACCACTGACCTTTCTCCCCTTCTGGGGACCACCCCGATCCTACACCTGTGGTTTTCAAATGTAGCTGCTCCTTTCCATACCCACTTTTTTTTTTTTTGGTCTAATTATTTATAACATGCAGCTTGCCACGTCTAGGTAATAGACTTCATTATCTGGAATGGCCTGCTCCAGCGTGAGAATCCTTAAGTGGAAGGCCTTATTTACCTATTTTAAAGTGTCCGCTGTTTTGTTTTTTTTCTTGTTGTTGTTTTTAATTCTCTCAGTTCCTCTTGATTGTGCTTTACCATGAGGGATAACAGTTCATTTCAAGTTAATCTGTGAGACTAAAGTGTAACCTGTTTGGTGGGGGACCGGAGTTGAATGGCAGCTGTTAAACAGTGCATAGCACCTCCTCACAAAGGCTTAAACATGAAAAAGGAGTCGGAATAGTAGAATATGTTGGAGTTTGGTGAGGACGGTGAGTGCTACAGGACATGGGATGTGCACGTACAGTTGCAGACAATGACTGCGCTTCCAAAGACAGGGCTCCTGAACCTTCAGCCCCAGAAGAAGGGCTGCTGGAATTACCAGCAGGGTTCCAGTACAGCTCATGGACCTTTATGCTGTGTCATCACACACCACCTGTTCCTGTCTTCCTTAAAGTTCCCTATGATAGAGACATACAGATTTGCCCCCTTCATGAACCATAAAGTTGATGATCAGGATAACTGCAAAACCTTTTAAAACTTTCAGAGATGAAAAGTGATAAGAAATTGAAAGACGTTAAGTTACCTAATGAACATAACTGGCATTAAACATCTTTCCATGAAAGAATCTGGCCTAAGCTAGTGGATATGGGAAAATGCCCGAAAAATGTTGAAAGCATCATTTAAGAGTGCAGACCCATTTGGAAATAAAAATTATTTTTATTATTTAAATTAATTATTTTTGGCTGGCGTTGGGTCTTTGTTGCTGCACGCAGGCTTTCTCTAGTTGCGGCGAGCAGGGGCTACTCTTCGTTGCGGTGCATGGGCTTCTCATTGCGGTGGCTTCTCTTGTTGCGGAGCAGGGGCTCTAGGCATGCGGGCTTCAGTAGTTGTGGCATGCGGGCTCAGTAGCTGTGCTCCCGGGTTCTAGAGCGCAGGCTCAGTAGTCGTGGTGCATGGGCTTAGTTGCCCCGTGGCATGTGGGATCTTCCCGGACCAGGGATCGAACCCATGTCCCCTGCACTGGCAGGCGGATTCTTAACCACTGCACCACCAGGGAATCCCTTTTAGTATTTTTTTAAATTGAAGTATAGTTGATTTACGATGTTGTGTTAATTTCTGCTATACAGCGAAGTGATTCAGTCATATTTATATATAATTTCTTTTTTATATTCTTTTCCATTATGGTTTATCCCAGGATATTGAATATAGTTTCCTGTGCTTTGCAGTAGGACCTTGTTGTTTATCCATCCTGTCTATGGATAGGATGCATCTGCTAACCCCAAGGATAATTTTTTTTTTTTTTTTGTGGTATGCGGGCCTCTCACTGTTGTGGCCTCTCCCATTGCGGAGCACAGGCTCCGGACGCGCAGGCTCAGCGGCCATGGCTCACGGGCCCAGCCGCTCCGCGGCATGTGGGATCCTCCCGGACCGGGACACGAACCCGCGTCCCCTGCATCGGCAGGCGGACTCTCAACCACTGCGCCACCAGGGAAGCCCAGAAGTTGTGTTTTAAAAATAAGCCAGCAGAAACTCAACATCCTATTTGTGTAGTAGAAGAACAATGCAAACAATTAGGGTGAATTGTGTGTTTTTGAATCATGACTTATTGTTGCTTCATAAATCCATTTTGTTTGTTTTTTCCTTTTCATCATTTTTGCCTTGGAAGGTTGGGATATTATTCATATCTCTTGATGAAGTTAGGGCTTTGTGTTTTACCAGGAATGGAGGTTCATTTGCTGTACTGAGTTTACTTTTAATTTTGTAATGAGCCCCTAGAGTGACAGGGGTAAGTTGTTTCACTTCTTTTGAACTCTATTCCTTTTGAACAGAGACAGTATGCTCGTTAGTCAAGTGCTTGGAGGTCCTTAAATATCAAACAGGAAACTTAGGAGAATGCAAAATATGATTCTGTACATACAGTTGTTTTCCTCTTCCAAATAGATGTTCAATAAATGTGTCCTTATGTAAATTTGAGAATTTAACAATTCACAGTTCATTGTAAAGCATTGGAATCCTAGCTGCAGCAGGTGAAAACAATATCTCATTGCTGTTCCCATTGGACTTTCAGGTGTGTGAGTATTTTTTTTTTTTTTTTTTTGCGGTACGCGGGCCTCTCACTGTTGTGGCCTCTCCCGCTGCGGAGCACAGGCTCCGGACGCGCAGGCTCAGCGGCCGTGGCTCACGGGCCCGGCGGCTCCGCGGCATGTGGGATCTTCCCGGACCAGGGCACGAACCCGTGTCCCCTGCATCGGCAGGCGGACTCTCAACCACTGCGCCACCAGGGAAGCCTGTGTGAGTATTTTTGATTCTGGTGCATTCATCATTTGGTTAGCTCAGTTCATCAGATCCTGCATGGGAAGTCAGGAAATGTATTAGCTCACTTTGTACAGAACACAGCTCAGCACCATTTGTGAAAGATGAGTTTGATTTGAGTTCTAATACTTGGCTTATGGAACCTCAAGCGAGCCAAGTGGCCATGATGGGGTTTGTGAGAGAAGACGGCTGTGCAGCTCTGAGTTTTCTTGTCCTCAGAAGGCTTGGGATAACTGTGTTTTGTTCCTTGGTAATACAGTGGTTTGGAGAAAATCCTTTCTGACTACTTTACCTCCTTAGCCTACCATTTTTGGGATTACAGTTCAACTCTAGGGATATTTTCAGAAAGAGAAAAAGCATAAGCACTTTCTTCAATAGCTCTTCAAGGAACATCATATGGACCACTTGACGGTCCATGGACCAGCTCACACCCACCTGGTAGAGTAGCCCATCAGTATTGCATTTGTAACACACATGCCTCAGCACACTAGGCTTTCCTGGAGTGGAGTTAATTAGACAGTTTATTGTTTGGATTACTGTTCTTATGGGAAGACTTCCAGATTGACTGGAGGGGCAGAGCGGGTAGACCAGTGGTTCTGGAGAGCCAAGAGAACAGATTAGACTGTAAGCCAGCTGCTGCGTCTCCCGCATCTGGAGCGTCTGTGGCTCTTTGATTAGAACCATAGACCTTTAGACCTGACGTGCTAATGCTGATCATCTCAAGCACCTTTATGTGGGGGAGGAGAAACAGGTGTGCGTCAGCTCAGGAAACATTCATGGAGCGCCTGCTCTTTGCCAGGATGAGGGAGCAGCTACAATATGAATTATCCCCTCAAAGAGCTTACTGAGTAGTAAAGGGCTATAAGCGTATTATAAGTCCATGTAAATACTCTGTGGAGAGCACTGTGAAAGGTCAGCACGGAGGCACTGTGGGAGCACAGAGGCAGGGATTCAGTCCCATCCATGTAGGAAGCAGCAGGAAAGGCTGGGGGAGGCTTTATGGATGAGAAAACCTGAGCTGAACCTTAAAGGATGAATGAGAATGAGCCAGGGGTCTCTACAACCATTTGTGGTTGAGGTTAAGTAGCTCTCCCCAAGGTCGCACAACTAGTAAATGGGGAATCTAGGCTTAATCTCCACACAGTGTGTCCTCAGGGCCCCTAATTTTAATTTTTTTTTTTTTTTTTTTTTTTGCGGTATGCAGGCCTCTCACTGTTGTGGCCTCTCCCGTTGCGGAGCACAGGCTCCGGACGTGCAGGCTTAGCGGCCATGACTCACGGGCCCAGCCGCTCCGCGGCATGTGGGATCCTCCCAGACCAGGGCACGAACTCGTGTCCCTTGCATCGGCAGGCGGACTCCCAACCCATGCGCCACCAGGGAAGCCCCAGGGCCCCTAATTTTCACTGTAGCATCTCTAAATGATTCACTCTGACAATGTGGCTTCATTTTCCACATTATTAACTTAAAAACTTCATAGGAAGCAAATTGAACCTTAGCTGATATTTAACCTTATTATCAAAAGACTTAACTAGTCCTTATTATGCTGACACCGGTCTCCTAAAATAAAATAGCTCTGACCTTATAAGGTTTAAATGTTTCATTGTAATATGACATTTCAGGTTCCTGGGAATAATTGCTGTGCTATTTTATTTTAATTGCCATGCATAGCATATCATGGAATGGAGAATTCTTCCATCAAACTTGAACTATCAGATACACCTATGGTAATAAATCTTGGAATTAAAAAAAAAAATAAGAATTAGCCAGGGGAATAAGAGTCCCGGGGTGAGTCTGGGGGCATCCTGGGAAGAGGGGAAATATGATCAAAGATGAGGTGGCTTGGGCTTCCCTGGTGGCGCAGTGGTTGAGAGTCCGCCTACCGATGCTGGGGACACGGGTTCGTGCCCCGGTCTGGGAGGATCCCACATGCTGCGGAGCGGCTGGGCCCGTGAGCCATGGCCGCTGAGCCTGCGCGTCCGGAGCCTGTGCTCCGCAACGGGAGAGGCCACAACAGTGAGAGGCCCGCGTACCGCAAAAAAAAAAAAAAAAAAAAAAAAAAGATGGGGTGGCTTGATACAGCATAGTGTGCATCTGGGAACTGCAGGCATCTCAATAGTAACAGGATGTGAAGTGCAGAGAGCAAGTGCTGAGAGGCGGGGTCAGAAAGGAAGGGGCGCACGCCGCAGGGGTTTCGTTCTGTAGGCTCTGGAGAGTCCCTGCCTGGGTCCAAGCAAGGAAATAACAATTGGATGTGGGTTTGAGGAGAATCACTATGGGGATGACTTTGACAGGGACAAGACTGAAGGCAGGAGAACCAGTTAGGAGGCTCTTGCCATCATCCAGGGAAAAGATGACGAGCTAGGACAGTGGTGAGATTGGGTCAAGGAAGGAGCCTTGGGGAATCCCAGTGTTTAACGGGCAGGAGAAAATCAGGAGCCTAAGCAAAACCCTGGTCAGGGAGATAGAAGAAAGAATCAGCCAAGAGTGTCAAGAAGAGAATTTCAGAAGGAACGAGTCTGAGGGATCCAGTTGATTAAAGGCTGAGAAGTGTCCAGAGTGGTGGTCTGTGACCTGGCAGTGCCAGCAGTATCTGGGAGCTGGTTACGAAAGCAAACTCATGACCCACACTTCAGAGACACAGTCTAAATGTGGAGATGGTTGTCGATGACCTGGACAGATCATTTTCATTGGAATGGCTGGGACAGAATCAACACTGCAGACAATTTGGGAGTTGATGTAAAATGAGAAAGTGGAGATAATATCGCCTTGCAAGAAACTTGGACAAGATAGGAAAGCAAAATTGTTAGAGATGGATGTAAGTCAAGAAGACACATTTCTTAGCATTGGCCAAGACTTGAGCACCTGTTTTTCGGTTTAAAGGAAAGTAGGAAGATTGAGGTTTATGTTAAGGAGGTGGATAAAGAACAAACAAATATGTAGAAGACATAAATATCCTTCCATAGAAGTATATGAATAAATGTAAATTATTGTAGTGTGGGATGGACTGAAATGGTTGCTGCCCTGGGGTTGTGAGGCTTGGAGTTTAGATCTGGCTCTGTTTTTCAAGGTTTCTTTGAGAAACCTTGTGTATTCTTAATACATTGTGTATTAATAATAGCCCACAGCTTTCTTTTTTTAACATCTTTATTGGAGTATAATTGCTTTACAGTTGTGTGTTAGTTTCTGCTGTATAACAAAGTGAATCAGCTATACATATACATATATCCCCATATCTCCTCCCTCTTGCGTCTCCCTCCCACCCTCCCTATCCCACCCCTCTAGGTGGTCACAAAGCACTGAGCTGATCTCCCTGTGCTATGCGGCTGCTTCCCACTAGCTATCTATTTTACATTTGGTAGTGTGTATATGTTCATGCCACTCTCTCACTTCGTTCCAGCTTATCCTCCCCCCTCCCCTTGTCCTCAAGTCTATTTTCTACGTCTAGCCCACAGCTTTTTAAGGCACAGACCTGGTTTGAATTCTGAGTCCCTCACCATTAAGTGTGTAAATGTGGGCAAATTATTTAGACACTTTTTTTTTTTGCGGTACGCGGGCCCCTCACTGTTGTGGCCTCTCCCGTTGCCAAGCACAGGCTCCAGACGCGCAGGCTCAGCGGCCATGGCTCACAGGCCCAGCTGCTCCGTGGCATGTGGGATCTTCCCGGACCGGGGCACGAACCCGCATCCCCTGCATCGGCAGGCGGACTCTCAACCACTCTGCCACCAGGGAGGCCCTATTTAGACATTCTTAACGCTTGTTTCTTCGTTCCTAGAAAAGGCATAGTAATACGCACTATGGTGAGTGAACACGGCGATTAAATAATAGAGTGTGTATGAGAACTCTTGGGTGTCTCATGCTAGCGTAGATGGGATAAGCACTCAACAACCATATGAAGGAATGTCTAAGGGAGTTGATGTAAAAATCAGCACATGACCAGGCAGGCTGTTTAATATTGGAATGTTGCTATTTTCCCATCTGTGGAAAAGGGCGAATAGTAGTGCCCTTTCATTTACAGGATTTTATAAAGAGAAAACGGAGCTATTTATGAAACACTTTTATGACATTTGATGTTTCAGAAGTGAAAGGAAACATTTCGCAGTACTGAGAATTAACTGGCTGGTTACCTCCTTCTGTAACAGTTTCCTGGTAGATCCTTTAAAAGAGAAATCAATTAATCAGTCAGCAGTTGCTCATCAAATGTCTAACGTATGTAAGAGAACATTCTAGACACTGAGGGAGATCCAAAACAAACAACAGCGAGAACCCACGGGGAGCTTAAAGTCTAACAAAAGACAGGACACTGCAGGAAGGAAGTGATTCTGGCCACGTCAGGAGCTCCACTGGTTCACAGTAAAGAACTTGTTTAGAGGAGGAGGATGGCGTTTGCAAATCACTTCTTTTTGCAACTGCACGGTGTTTGGAGAAATTAGCAGCTGCTAAGACCAGTGGTGTCCTTGGAATAATTGCGTCCCTTGAGCTGCGATGGCCTCCCTGGCAGCTCCATGGCTTTGCGGAGCTCTGAGCCCAGTGGCTTCCTCAGCCTCTTTATGTTTCGTAGTTAGCAATGAGCTGGTTTGGAATGGTGGTCACTGTTGGTCGATTCCTTTGAAATTTCTTCCTTTCCACTACTTCTTACCTACAGAATAGGTGGTGGGAGAAATAGGCGTGGCTATAACAGGACATTGTTGCAAACTTCATGTTTATCGTGTTAAAGGGGTGATTGCTGCCTTGTCGTCTTGGCCATCCTTGAAGGCTGTGTGAAATTTGGATCTCCCTCGCAACTGTTATTCCCAGTTCATCCACCAGGCTGCTGCTGGTTTCTCAAGCTTCAGCCTCCCAGGTGGCAGCCTCCATTCTTGGACCACCATTTCCCAACCTGTCCCCCCACCTTTGGTCACAGTGCTCACTCAGCACGAGTATTTCTCAAGCTGGTGGTGATGAGTCCATCTTATGTTTCCCGTATAACTGACTGGCATTTCCTTTTGTAGAACTGATATGGAACTGTGGGTGCCAGATGTGAAAGCAGGAACTTAGCCTCCATCCCTGTTTCTTGCTGAGATCGTTCATGATTGCTTCCACTGCAAGTGGATTTTGGATCAAATGGAAATTTGTACTTTTCTGTAGGCAACAAAAGGTCAGTAGGGGTAAGGACAGCATCAGAACAAGGGATGGGATGCTGAACCAGGAACCCATTCTTTTTCTTTTAAATTGAAGTATAGGTGGTTTACAATGTTGTATTAATTTCTGCCATACAGCAAAGTGACTCAGTTATACACATATATACATCCTTTTTCATGTTCTTTTCCGTTATGGTTTATCCCAGGCTATTGAATATAGCTCCCTGTGCTATGCAGTAGGACCTTGTTGTTTATCCATCCGAAACATACCAGTTTGCATCTGCTGATCCCACAATCCCACTCCATCCCTCCCCCACCTCCCCTCTCCCACCTCCCCTCCCCCACCTCCCCTCCCCCTCGGCAACCAAACGTCTGCAGGAAGCTGTCCTAAACAACGATTTGATCGAAGCTTCCATGAAAGATTATCTAGTGTCCATTTCACCCTGCAATTTTTCTGAAGGAGAACTGTTGAGACTCACAGCCACACCTGCTGACACAGCCATTTTTGTTGCATTTCTGACTGCTCTTGTCACATCCTGAAGGAAACCCAGATCGGAGGGGTCATCGCAGGAGGCTGCAGGCTCACCTGGGGAACAATGCCCTATTCACAGGTTACAAGGGCAGGCCTGTCTCATGAGCCAACCAAAATGGTGCCGGGAATAGATGTCACTCTTCTTGTCTTGCTTCAGGTGATGAGAACCAATTAAGAGGGTGACACATAGCAGAGATGGGGAAGGAAAACACAGAGGGTGTCGATTTGTTTCCCTTGGCCCAAGAGAGAGAGCAAGCATTTGCCATCTGCCTGCTTCCCAAGTGCCCTTGTGAACTGCTGGATACCTTCAGCTTCTCGGCTGACCTTTCCGGGCTCCTCTCCCTCTTGGTTCATAAAACAACCGAGATGCTACCTGCTCAGTGAGAGTCACGTTGTCTTAATGAACCCGGTGGGAAATGCTTTTCTCTTTGGAGAGCCTAGCTGTTATTGCACGGTTCCTTCCCAGGAGCACGCAGAGCCTGTCCATTTGGTGTGAGCCGTGGAAGGAGGAGGCCACCAGGTGCCCTCCGGAGCTTTCAGTGGGGGAGCCATTCGGGGGGCACCAGGCTTGTTTTGATCTTAGCTCAGATGGGAGGCTTTAGTGGAATCCCCTCTCAGGCTGGGAAGGGGACTCTTTGATCTCCCTTTGCCTAATAGGCAGAACCCTCTTCTCTGTTTCCTCTAAGGACAAAAATAAACAGAGAAGCTGAGTTTGTGAACAGCTGTATAAACAATGCAATTTGGAAGTATGCAAAAAATATGTGGGTTATATATACATTCGTACGTATATCCTCTTGATCTGCTTGCATCCTTGTGACCACTGCTTGATCTGAGAGAGATTTCCATCGGTTACAGTAAAATCCAGTCCCTTAATGCTTCGACGGGTTTAAGGCCTCAGAGCATTTGGGCAGAAGCATTTTTCTCCCCTGGACATGCAGCAGTTCTGAGACATTCCAACTGCAGTGTTTACAAGTATAATAAGACAGCCCTCCTTAATGTGCCAAAGGCAGTCTACTCACACTCTAGAGGGTAGGTAACTTGATTGTCCAGTAGAGGTGATTAAGTTTCCACTTAGATGATAGAGTCTGCAAGTCTGAAGGCAAATTCATCTTTTCTGTGCCCCTCCCTCCCAAGGAGGTCTTTCTTTTGACACCTGTCACTTCTTTAATGGGATCACCATGTGCCTGCTGACAGGCACAAAGCTCTGGAGTGCCCTAGATTCGTCTCCTTTGTTCCCAACCTCGGAGCGGTCTCCGAAAATTTTCTCTTTAGTCTGTCTCTTCCTTGACACTGTGAGTTCAGGCCGTGGACCTGACCAGGACTAATGAAACCGTTTCCTAACTGATAATATAACTTAACATTTAAAGGTGATACATAAAATTGTTTGGATAATAATATGATAGGATAGAAAGCTCACACACACCCTTTAGACGCTTGGGAGAATAGAGAAGAAACAATGACTTTCAAAAGATTGCAGAGGTTAAACGTTTAGAAACTGTTTCACAGGGCTTCCCCGTTGGCGCAGTGGTTGAGAGTCCGCCTGCCGATGCAGGGGACTCGGGTTTGTGCCCCGGTCCGGGAAGATCTCACATGCCGTGGAGCAGCTGGGCCCGTGAGCCATGGCTGCTGAGCCTGCGCGTCCGGAGCCTGTGCTCCGCAACGGGAGAGGCCACAACAGTGAGAGGCCCGCATACCAAAAAAAAAACAAAAAAAGAACTGTTTCACAGTCTAACATTGGTCTCTGGTTATTTTCTGTGGCTTTTCCTCCCTGACCTGTCCTGCAAGTTTTTGTCTTTATACCTGTGTCACAATGCTCCCTCTGCCTAGAATACTTGCATTCATTCCTTCCTTCTGCCCATCAAAATCCTCTCTGTTAATCAGAGTGGCTCACGGCCATGTCCTTCCAGAACATTCCAGGCAGAAGTCTTCACTCCCTTTACTGAATTTCTAGAACTTGTATGTATATATATATATATATATATTTTTTTTTTTTTTTTTTTTTTGCAGTACGCAGGCCTCTCACTGTTGTGGCCTCTCCCATTGCGGAGCACAGGCTCTGGACGCGCAGGCTCAGCGGCCATGGCTCACGGGCCTAGCCGCTCCGCGGCACGTGGGATCTTCCCGGACCAGGGCACGAACCCGTGTCCCCTGCGTTGGCAGGTAGACTCTCAACCACTGTGCCACCAGGGAAGCCCTAGAACTTGTATATTCTTTATTCCACGTTTAATTGAATACCTTGCTTTATAGGTTCCTGTGTATACTTCTTACCTGTCTCCCTACTAAGTTATGGATTCCTGGACAAGAGGGGTTTTTATTTTATTTATTGTGTTTCTTTTAATTGAAGTATAGTTGATTTGCAATATTGTGTTAGTTTCAGGTGTGTAGCAAAGTGATTTGGTTATATATGTATATTTTTCAAATTATTTTCCATTATAGGTTACTATAAGTTATTGAATATAGTTCCCTGTGCTGTACAGTAAGTCCTGTTGCTTATCTGTTTTATGTATAGTGGTGTGTATCTGTTAATCCCATACTCCTAATTTACCCCTCCTCTCCCTCCCTTTCCCCTTTGGTAACTATAAGTTTGTTTTCTTTTTTTTTTTTTTTTTGTTATTTTTTTTTTTTTCTTTTTTAAACATCTTTATTGGAGCATAATTGCTTTACAATGGTATGTTAGTTTCAGCTTCACAACAAAATGAATCAGTTATATATATACATATGTTCCCATATCTCTTCCCGCTTCCGTCTCCCTCCCTCCCACCCTCCCTATCCCACCCCTCCAGGCGGTCACACAGCACCGAGCTGATCTCCCTGTGCTATGCGGCTGCTTCCCACTAGCTATCTACCTTACGTTTGGTAGTGTATACATGTCCATGCCTCTTTATTGCTTTGTCACCGTTTACCCTTCCCCCTCCCCATAGCCTCAAGTCCATTCTCTAGTAAGTCTGTGTCTTTATTCCTGTTTCACCCCTAGGTTTTTCATGACATTATTTTTTTCTTAAATTCCATATATATGTGTTAGCATACGGTATTTGTCTCTCTCTTTCTGACTTACTTCACTCTGTATGACAGACTCTAGGTCTATCCACCTCATTACAAATAGCTCAATTTCGTCTCTTTTTATGGCTGAGTAATACTCCATCGTATATATGTGCCACATCTTCTTTATCCATTCATCCGATGATGGACACTTAGGTTGTTTCCATCTCTGGGCTATTGTAAATAGAGCTGCAATGAACATTTTGGTACATGACTCTTTTTGAATTATGGTTTTCTCAGGGTATATGCCCAGTAGTGGGATTGCTGGGTCATATGGTAGTTCTATTTGTAGCTTTTTAAGGAACCTCCATACTGTTCTCCACAGTGGCTGTATCAATTTACATTCCCACCAACAGTGTAAGAGGGTTCCCTTTTCTCCACACCCTCTCCAGCATTTATTGTTTGTAGATTTTTTGATGATGGCCATTCTGACTGGTGTGAGATGATATCTCATTGTAGTTTTGATTTGCATTTCTCTAATGATTAGTGATGTTGAGCATTCTTTCATGTGTTTGTTGGCACTCTGTATATCTTCTTTGGAGAAATGTCTATTTAGGTCTTCTGCCCATTTTTGGATTGGGTTGTTTGTTCTTTTGTTATTAAGCTGCATGAGCTGCTTATAAATTTTGGAGATTAATCCTTTGTCAGTTGCTTCATTTGCAAATATTTTCTCCCATTCTGAGGGTTGTCTTTTGGTCTTCTTTATGGTTTCCTTTGCTGCGCAAAAGCTTTTAAGTTTCATTAGGTCCCATTAGTTTACTTTTGTTTTTATTTCCATTTCTCTAGGAGGTGGGTCAAAAAGGATCTTGCTGTGATTTATGTCATAGAGTGTTCTGCCTATGTTTTCCTCTAAGAGTTTGATAGTTTCTGGCCTTACATTTAGGTCTTTAATCCATTTTGAGCTTATTTTTGTGTATGGTGTTAGGGAGTGATCTAATCTCATACTTTTACATGTAGCTGTCCAGTTTTCCCAGCACCACTTATTGAATAGGCTGTCCTTTCTCCACTGTACATTTCTGCCTCCTTTGTCAAAGATAAGGTGACCATATGTGCGTGGGTTTATCTCTGGGCTTTCTATCCTGTTCCATTGATCTATATTTCTGTTTTTGTGCCAGTACCATACTGTCTTGATTACTGTAGCTTTGTAGTATAGTCTGAAGTCAGGAAGCCTGATTCCTCCAGCTCCATTTTTTGTTCTCAAGATTGCTTTGGCTATTCGGGGTCTTTTGTGTTTCCATACAAATTGTGAGATTTTTTGTTCTAGTTCTGTGAAAAATGCCAGTGGTAGTTTGATAGGGATTGCATTGAATCTGTAGATTGCTTTGGGTAGTAGAGTCATTTTCACAATGTTGATTCTTCCAATCCAAGAACATGGTATATCTCTCCATCTATTTGTATCATCTTTAATTTCTTTCATCAGTGTCTTATAATTTTCTGCATACAGGTCTTTTGTCTCCTTAGGTAGGTTTATTCCTAGATATTTTATTCTTTTTGTTGCAATGGTAAATGGGAGTGTTTTCTTGATTTCACTTTCAGATTTTTCATCCTTAGTGTATAGGAATGCCAGAGATTTCTGTGCATTAATTTTGTATCCTGCTACTTTACCAAATTCATTGATTAGCTCTAGTAGTTTTCTGGTAGCATCTTTAGGGTTCTGTATGTATAGTATCATGTCATCTGCAAACAGTGACAGCTTTACTTCTTCTTTTCCGATTTGGATTCCTTTTATTTCCTTTTCTTCTCTGATTGCTGTGGCTAAAACTTCCAAAACTACGTTGAATAAGAGTGGTGAGAGTGGGCAACCTTGTCTTGTTCCTGATCTTAGTGGAAATGCTTTCAGTTTTTCACCATTGAGGACGATGTTGGCTGTGGGTTTGTCATATATGGCCTTTATTATGTTGAGGAAAGTTCCCTCTATGCCTACTTTCTGCAGGGTTTTTATCATAAATGGGTGTTGAATTTTGTCAAAAGCTTTCTCTGCATCTATTGAGATGATCATATGGTTTTTCTCCTTCAGTTTGTTAATATGGTGTATCACGTTGATTGATTTGCGTATATTGAAGAATCCTTGCATTCCTGGAATAAACCCCACTTGATCATGGTGTATGATCCGTTTAATGTGCTGTTGGATTCTGTTTGCTAGTATTTTGTTGAGGATCTTTGCATCTATGTTCATCAGTGATATTGGCCTGTAGTTTTCTTTCTTTGTGACATCCTTGTCTGGTTTTGGTATCAGGGTGATGGTGGCCTCGTAGAATGAGTTGGGGAGTGTTCCTCCCTCTGCTATATTCTGGAAGAGTCTGAGAAGGATAGGTGATAGCTCTTCTCTAAATGTTTGATAGAATTCGCCTGTGAAGCCATCTGGTCCTGGGCTTTTGCTTGTTGGAAGATTTTTAATCACAGTTTCAATTTCAGTGCTTGTGACTGGTCTGTTCATATTTTCTATTTCTTCCTGATTCAGTCTTGGCAGGTTGTGCCTTTCTAAGAATTTGTCCATTTCTTCCAGGTTGTCCATTTTATTGGCATAGAGTTGCTTGTAGTAATCTCTCATGATCTTTTGTATTTCTGCAGTGTCAGTTATAAGTTTGTTTTCTATGTCTGTAAGTCCGTTTCTGTTTTGTATATAGGTTCATTGGTATTATTTTTTAGATTACACATATAAGTGATATCGTATAATATTTGTCTTGCCTGACTTATTTCACTTAATATGATGATTTCTAGGTCCATGCTTGTTGCCATAAATGGCATTATTTCATTCTTTCTTTGGCTGAGTAATACCCCATTGTATCTATGTACCACATCTTCTTAAACTAGTCATCTGTTGATGGAAGTTTTTTTCCCTTAAACGTATTTGTTACCTACAGAGTATAGCATGGTGCCCTGCATAAGGTAACTCCTAAATAAATACTTTAAAAACAGAGGGACGGTACCAACCATGATGACCACACATTCATCTAATATCCCTTGTGTGTGGGGCAGGTAGGGATAAATTGGAAGATTGGGATTGACATATACACGCTACTATATATAAAACAAATAACTAATAAGGATCTACTGTATAGCACAGGGAACTCTCCTCAATATTCTGTAATGGCCTATATGGGAAAAGAATCTAAAAAAGAGTGGATATATGTGGATGTATAACTGAGTCACTTTGCTGTACACCTGAAACTAACACAACATTGTAAATCAACTGTACTCCAATAAAAATTAATTTAAAATACAATTAAAAAATAATATTATTTTCGTGCCCATCATTTTGTGCCCTTGTGCCTGCCCATCATTTCTTTTTCCAACTTTATTGAGACGTGGCTTTTTCCCCTCCAAGAGCTCATAGCCTGATTCAATTAGCAAGTCTTGCTACAACATTGTTTCTAATTACCCTGTTCCCATCACCCTCTCCTGGAGAGTGAAGTCTCCTTTAAAGGAGACTTTAAAAACTGCTTTCAACAGTTGGGCCCAACGCTCTGCAGTGGTCTGTGTTTAGCACTTGTATTAAGGAAGCCTTGGCTTGGCTCTCTTTGAAATGTGATCAACTCACACACCCCCCTTTCACCCATCCACACTCCGCAAACAGCTGATAAATCAGATGTTTTCCATGTTACATGTATTTAATTCATTGATTCATTCAGTAAACTTTGAGTATCCACTAAATATTCAGTACTCTACCAGGTGCTGTCTCTAAGATACAGTTCGGGACTAAGATGCAGTTCTGAAATTGAGCTCCGTTTAGTAGGAAAGACATAGATAAACAGAAATTACCAATAGAGTGCGACAGTGCTGTGATAGACATGTTTGCAAGATGTTACACGAAGGAGGCGCATTTAACCAACCTCTTGGAATGGAAGAGGGTTGGGGGGAGGGCAGAGAAGGATTCCTGGAGGATCTGGTACCTCCGTGAAAGCTTGGAGCATTAAAAAAAGTTAACCGGGCGAAGGAGGAGAACCAGGCAGACAGAACAACCTTCGTAAGAGCTGGGGTGTGAGAAGGCCGGGGGTGTTTGGAGGACTGACCAGAACAGGTTCCATGATGAGTGAGGAAGCTGCAGAGGTGGGCAGGGCTTTGCACGCTGTGCTAGAGAGATTGGATTTTGTCCTGAAAAGCCATTGAACTGTATATTTATATCTGTTGATTTTAGCCCATGCCAAGCTTTACAAATTCTGATGATGTCATGCAATTATTACTTTGTTGTGACATGAGAGGGTTTGATAAGAATACCTTTTCTGTTTCCAGACAAATTGTGGATTAAAATGTTGGAAAAGGAATAATAAAACAAGGACGGAGGCCCCTAACGTGAAGGTAGCCGTTGAACAGCGCCGAACACGGGCGGTCGGCAAGCAGCGTGCAGGCCTTGCAGAGCCTGCTGCACCCGCCCGACCTGGCTTTTCCCGCCTCCCCAGAGCCCCGCTCTGCTTCATGCACATCCTCTTTGCTGTTCCTGGAATGTGCTAATAAGCTTTTCCCTGCTCTGGTCCTTCGCCTCTGTCATTCCACATCCGGAAACACTCGTTCTTTCTATGGCTGGTTCGTCTCACCCTTCAGATTTCTTCTAAAAGGTCTCCTCTTCAGAGACTGTATCTCAGCCCTCATTACCCCCAAACCTCACCTAGATATTCTCCACCACTCAACCTGAATACTTCTTTCATAGTACTTATTGTAAGTATGATTATATATTCATTTATTGTATTATTTGTTCATCCATGTGCTGTCTCTCTAGACTGTAAGCTTTCTGAGAGGAGAGGCCATGTCTCTTCTGTCTACCACAAGTGCTCAGGAAATATTTAGGTGCTGTGTTTTTTTTTTTTTTTTTTTGTGGTACGCGGGCCTCTCACTGTTGCGGCCTCTCCCGTTGCGGAGCACAGGCTCCGGACGCGCAGGCTCAGCGGCCATGGCTCACGGGCCCAGCCGCTTCGCGGCATGTGGGATCCTCCCAGACCAGGGCACGGACCCGCGTCCCCTGCATCGGCAGGTGGACAATCAAGCACTGCGCCACCAGGGAAGCCCCTGTTTTTTTAAAATTTATTTTTTGGCCATGTGGGATCTTAGTTCCCCGATCAGGGGTCGAACCCGTGTCCCCTGCAGTGGGAGCGTGGAGTCTTAACCACTGGACCACCAGGTAACTCCCTATTTAGGTGCTATTAAATGTGGAGGTTTCTACATGAACACCCATTAAATATGATTGAACATGAGCCCTAAGATATGGACAATGACCTTTGTTGACTTCAGGCTAAGCAAGGAGGAGTCTAATTATTATCCAGAATCCAGAGTGATGGCCATATTATAGATAAGGCTGAATTATAGCAAGATTCTTTCCAAGTACATTCCTGGACAGGCTTGAAATAGGTCTGTGATTCAGAAGATGTCACAGTCTCTCTGGTTGTGCTATGGTGACCCTCCCTGTAGAGCTGAGTCTATAAAGAAAGGCAGAGAGTAGATATAAATGAGAATGATATGGACATGATGGAGTTACGCTCAGTAAGTAGCCCTTTAAATCATTGGGGAGCTGTGCTTATATGGGGATTTTGTAATGGAATCTTGGGGTGATGGGCTGTGTGAAATCAGGGGAGGAGTGGAATTGTCCTGAGGCTCCTGTAAGGCAAAGTTCAGAGAAAAGAGGTTTATTAGCTTAGAGACAGGAAGACTGGGAGGCTTCATTATAGTTTATAAGCATGTCAATCAGTAAATCAATAAGAATTTGTTGACTTACGGTTTGTACTTGGTGATAAGTTACTTCTCAACCCTGGCTGTAACAACAGACTCCCCAGGCCTCACTTCAGGTCAATTAAATCAGAACCTCTGGGAGTGGGGCCTGGGAATTAATATTTTTAAAAGCTCCCAAGATCATTTTAATTTGCAACTGGGATTGAGACTCACAGGCGTGGAGTCTCTTTGGAAGATAATCAGATATACAGTGGGACCCCTGTCCTTAATGTGCTTGACTGGATCTTGGAATTTAACAGGAAAAACTTAAGTAATAATACAAGGTATGCCACATAAGTAGTTTGCAACACATGTGGACGAGGTTGGAATAGCGACATATTTTTGCACTTGGGATAGTTGGGGACAATTAATTGAATGCCAAGTATGTACCCAGCCATGGGATAAGCTCTGAAGGAGATACAGATGAGAATAACACACAAGAGACTTCTGTTTCAAATAGAGGAAAACAAAAATAACCAGAAGGCTATTTGCTGCTGCTAAATTATGGTTGAGAATTTAAGATATTGAAGAGGAATTTCTTGGCGGTCCAGTGGTTAGGATTCAGCTCTTTCACTACGGTGGGCCCGGGTTCAATCCCTGATTGGGAAACTATGATCCTGCAAGGTGTGCGGCATGCCCCCCGGCCCCGCAAAAAAAAAAGATATTGAAGATATATCATTAGATATCTTTGGAAAAAGTTTCTAGTTGCAGGTGGAATTTGAATTTTGCCTCAGAGAACTGCAAATAATTAATTTAATTTTACAATTTGAAGGGCAAACAGTGAGGACATACTTCTTCCCAGGAACCGTGTTAAGCACTTCACGGGAACTCTCACATTCAGTCTCACAGTATAGTTCTGAGCTATGTGTTATTATTATCTCTCTTGTGCAGGTGGCAAAACCAAGGCTTATCAAGGTTAAAGACATTTGTCAGAGGCCACACAAGGTACTGAGTGGTGGAGTTAAACTCAAAACCAGGGCTGTATGGCCCTTGGGCTGGGCTTATAACCACCATCTATAGGGCCAGTGTGAGCAGAGAAGGGAGGCCAGGGTAGGCAAAGTATATTTCTTGCACATTGAGTAAGTAGCAGGTGAGGTTGAGTAGACCTTTGATTGGAAAGGTGAGTTGGGGCCCAGTTTAATTTATCAGGGGTTTTGATTGCCATTACATGGAATTTAACTTTATATCTGGATACTGGGGAGTCCGTGAAGGTTTTTGAGGCAGGAAGTTCCATGATAAAAAGCATTTTTTAGGAAGACCTTAAAGCCTGAAGATATGGAGACCAGTTAAAAAGATCTCTTAGCAGATGAATGGATCAAAAAGATGCAGTACATATACACAATGGAATACTACTCAGCCATGAAAAAGAATGAAATAATGCCATTTGTAGCAACATGGTTGTACCTAAAGATTATCATACTAAATGAAGTAAGTCAGAAAGAGAAATTCAAATACCATATGCTATCACTTATATGTAGAATCTAAAATATGATACAAATGAACTTATTTACAAAACAGAAACAGACTCACAGACATGGAGAACAGGCTGTGGTTGCCCAGGAGGAGGAGGCAGGGGAGGGTTGGGCAGGGGAGAGTTGGATTGGGAATTTGGGATTAGCAGATGCAAACTGTTATATATAGAATGGATAAACAACAAGGTCCTACTATATAGCACAGGGAACTATGTTCAATATCCTACAATAAACCATAATGGAAAAGAGTATGAAAAAGAATATATATATATAGATGTATATATATATGTAACTGAATCACTTTGCTATATAGCAGAAATTAATACAACATTGTAAATCAACTATACTCTAATAAAATAAAAGAGGAAAAAAAATGATGTCTCAGTGCTCAAGGCATGAAGGCCTAAGGTCCTGAACAAGGTCAGTGACAGAGGGATGGGGAAGGATGGGAAAGGTGTGGGGCACTTTGGAAAAGAATGACCGTTCTTCATGTCCAAAGATAGCAGGGCATGTGGGACTGGACAATAAATACCTCGGGGGTCATTTTGGTTTGATTTGAATTTGAATTTCCTTATATTTCACTAAGGTAGGGAGGTTTTGGAGTTGAGAATGTGTATCCTTCTTTTAAGAAAAAGGCAAATGATGGGCTTCCCTGGTGGCGCAGTGGTTGAGAGTCCGCCTGCCGATGCAGGGGACACGGGTTCGTGCCCCGGTCTGGGAGGATCCCACATGCCGCGGAGCAGCTGGGCCTGTGAGCCATGGCCGCTGAGCCTGCGCGTCCGGAGCCTGTGCTCCGCAACGGGAGAGGCCGCAACCGTGAGAGGCCTGCGTACCGAAAAAAAAAAAAAAAGAAAGAAAAAGGCAAATGACAATTTTTCTTAAATTGTTTGACTTTTATGTACATTAGCTCTAGGCTTGTAAGGGTTATATGACCTTTGATTCAGTTCAGTTCTGGGTATTATTTAAGTTAGGCCCTGTGACTCAGCTACTTTATATGGCTTTATCTTAAAGCTTCTGAGATAAAGGAATTACGTAAGTTCCATATTTCATTCTGTTGTAGGACCGGTAATGTTTCTCAGGGAGCTAATAAGCCTTAGTTCTCATTTCCTCTGTTTTCTTTTCTTTAGTGTTAATTACAGCTCTTTAGGTTGGGTACAGATCTTTCTTTAACAACCCAAGACTTTACCGAATGAGCTCTTCTCCATGCCTTGGATGGGAAACGTCTCCAGTTCCTTTCTTAGACTTCCATAATGCTCTGTCGATACGCGTATCTTCAAGTCCTGTGTTTGCATTGCATGGGGTGACAGCAGGGGAAAGCAGGGGACAGATAGAGCCTGCTTGCAGCTCTCTGCAGTTGCTGTCCTGTGCTAGCTTAAGAAAGACCCTGTGCCTGACTACAAGGATCCTGGGTGTGTGAAAATACGACCTCAGCTAGGTGTGAGAAATTCCAGTGTATTATTACTAATGATTTTCCTAAGGGCTAAAGTGTTCGGGCCAAAAATAATTAGAGTGAGCAATAGAGCTGTCAACAAATCTCCCGAATGATGAGATAGCAGTTAATGAATGGGCTCGCTGTTCTTTTTGGCTCTGACGCATTAAGCCTCTCATTTTAAGTCATGATGACGAGTACAATATTGCTCATTTATACCTTTATTTAATAGTTGTTTTACTTTTCATTTCTTTTACTTTTAATTTAATATCAAGTCTTTTGTTTTCTTTAGAAAGTTAGATGATTCCATCCCCCACACCCACCCCATGGTAAACATTACAAGCAAGAATGATTTTGGTGCTTTGTGAGTTTTTCAGTTCCTTCCCTGTGACAGGCCCCATCGTTAGGGTCCTAATAGGCGTTTTGATGGTGTTGGAGATGATGATGAGTTATCAGCGGGCTAGCATCGCCCAGTAAGACCGACCCTTTGATGTTTCTGTGACTTCATGTTGTCGGGCTGGCCGGCCGGCCAGTTGTTCTCCTCGGAGCCGTTTTCCCCTTTGAGATCCAGGAGCATCAGGAAACACCTTTCACCTGACTTTTTTAGGCAAACCTCCAGGATGTCATGGGAAGTGCCCCGCAGAACCATTCCGGGCAGCAAGCTTCCCTTTCTCCAGCTGTCCAGAGATTTCAGATGAGCAATGTTTGTTGCTCTGCTGAGCCCATTTCTCATAACTTGTATATTAAGTGCATCTCCCATCACCTTCGGCCTCTCTCCCTTCTCCTCAAGAAAGACCAGATGCTTGCAAACCGTTTCCCAGATCGCACAGCACTGAGTCCTGGAATCTTTTGTCTCCTTTTTGTAACTAAATTGTTCAAAGAGTTGTAAACTAAGGAGGACCATGTCCTTTATTGCACAAGATACGTTTGGACAAGGCATTTATCAAGACTTGTTTTAATAAACTCTTCTCCCCTCACCCCAACTTTTCTTTGTTCTCCTCTCCTGCAGGAAAGAGGCCAACAGG
Source organism: Pseudorca crassidens (assembly GCF_039906515.1). Taxonomy (NCBI): domain Eukaryota; kingdom Metazoa; phylum Chordata; class Mammalia; order Artiodactyla; family Delphinidae; genus Pseudorca; species Pseudorca crassidens. The sequence goes on from NC_090304.1 coordinate 104,959,607, forward strand.
CCATTTTAGGTCTTCTCTGAAGCCTTAGCTGATGGTTTTGAAGTAAAAGTGTGGCTGCAGACCCACTAATTTCCCTGAATCGTCCAAGGATGCTGTTTCTGGAAACTCTTTGCTCCGGGGTCCGACCTCCCTGGGGCTCTTCCCTCCCTTCTTAGGCTGAATCCACACCCAGTTTCCAGTTTCAGAGATGTGGGTTTTTTGCACATCTCCTGTCTCGTTTCATCTTTGTCTGCGGGAAGGATTGGAGTAGTTGGGCTGGCTGACCTCCACGTGGATACTCCATTTGGTCTGCAGGTGGGTTCAGAGCCAGGGCTGGCACAGAGGGTAAGGCTGGAGGTGCTTTTTAAATCCTCACGTGTGACTCTGAGCTGGGCCTCGTGTCTCTCAGCGCTTGGGAGTCATACCGTGTCTGGGTCCTACATTGCTTGCCAGCCTTGACAGGAGGTAATGCTGGTGTAGGGACAGTTGGGTGTGGCTAGGGGCGGAGGTAGGAAAGCTGGTTAAGAAACAGCAGCAAACGTTAGTGTGTGGACAGGAGAAAGAACAGCGCTGGGGATGGAGAAGTTTGTCAGGACAGGCCCTTCCTACACGAACGTTCTCAGAAATTCCTCAGGAGAAACGAGCTGCCTCAGTGTTTCTGAAGGATTCTCTTTGGATAGAATGCCCAGAGATTTTTGAAACTAAGGATCCTCTAGATCCTTGCTAGTTCAGAAGAAGAAGAAATGTAGCGCCCGTCAGCAGTACTTGGAGTTGGCGTGTTGGGGCTGATTATTTCCCCTCTGAACTCTGACCGGCCAGGTGCCCTAATCAGTAAGTGAGCGCGTTAACAAGCGTCACCGCTTGTTTGTATTTAATTGCTACCTTAGAAGAGTGACGGCTCGAACCTGACGCTAATAATTTCGCTATAGACCTCAAAATATAAAAGACCAACTGCGGTTCTTCCTCTCCTCTGTGAATGGATGCTTTTGCCACTGAGATACTGGTGGGGTGTAGATTGGCTGCTGTGTGAGGCTTTTTGGGGGCTTTTGCAGTGTCCTAGGAGTACACCCATCCAATGTCTTTATTTGTACTTTGAACAGCATTGCCACGCTCCTGCCTTCTGCCGGTCCTCTGCTGAGCAGTGGGATAATGATGTGGACACAGCGGACCAGAGACGGACCCCGCTGTGCTCTGACTCACGCTCAGCTCTGCTTCCTGGATGGGGAAGATGCTTCCCTGGGGCAGTCCTTACCTCAGCTGTCAGATGCGTGATGAGAGAGGGGAGGCAGGATCTGGCCTCCAAAAAGGACCTAGGGGTGCTGGGTACAGGGCCTTCGGGGTTGGGCCTGAAGAGAGCTCATGCCTGCAGGACAACATGTGTGTTAAGCTCTTCTCATTGGGGCCTAGAAGTTGCTTTGGTCAAAAATCGTCTTTTCTGTGCTGCTGAATCCGAACAGCAGAGGTGAATACTTTCCGATTGTTGGAGGGATGTGGACCTACTGCAGAGCTGCACTGAGTCTGCGCTGGTGGTTAGTTATGCTTTGCTTGGGTTCTGTAGTGTTGACAGCAGGAAGGGAGATGTTCTGGGAAGGACTGTGCTTTCCCAGGGGTCCTGGCCAGATGATGCTATCAGCCTACAGGTGTATTGCCCTTTTCAGTTTATAATAGTATGTATTTAAAGTGAAATATATAAATTATTACATTGACATTTGTATAATTTTCCATTTTCCGATTCAATTTCAAAATCTCGTTCTAATGTTCATCTTATTAAATAGGCAGAAAAGATCCTAATTTAAAAAAATATCCATCCTTATTGATTTACTTATTGTATTGAAGTATAGTGGATTTACAACGTTGTGTTAATTTCTGCTGTACAGCAAAGTGATTCAGTTATACATATATACATATTCTTTTTTATATTCTTTCCCATTACGGTTTATCTCAGGATGTTGAATTACATATGCTTATTTAAAAAATCTGTGTTTTTGTAAATTTACTTCAGTTTAAAAAATATCTGTGCTTTGAAGTAATCTTGGTAAAATTCTGCACTGCTATTTATTGACCTTATTTTTTTTTTTTCTGTTAATAGAATGACAATTTTTGAACCGATTATCCTGAGCTCAGAATCTAGTGAGGAGAGGCAGTATTTATTTGTGTTTGTACAACTTGTCCACAGCATTTGTTAACTTGCTACCAGCTGGGGAAGTAAATTTGACTAATTGGGAGAAGCAGTATTGATATATATCTCTAGGAGTAGTTGCAAGTTCTATAAAAATGCCTCTCTACTTCTCACATGGTCAGTGGGGAAATGGCTCATGGAAAATTAGAAAATACCTGGGCATCTGGCTACAAATTCAAGTTCTCTGCCCATGTGTGTGGCTTGGCTCAGTTCTTTGGTCTTGGTAATAGGCCCATTATTTCTGTGTTAGATGGCTTTCAGAATGTCATACTCATACTTTGTTTCAACCCAAGCTGTTCCCCAGGAAACACAACTGTTTGTCCTCTTTTTCTTGCTGGACTAAGACCATGATGCCATCTTTCTTCCGGGCAAAGCAGAGCCTCTCCAAATAGGACCTCCTACATCTTTCAGAAATCTGTGCGCTTCACTGGTTTTTCTGTACATGGGAGTGTACGCAACCTTTTTTGGCGTCTATATTTCTGTAGATTTAAATTTTCTATGTTGAAACATGTTGCTTTCTATTGGGAAAAAATTACTGTGATTTAAGAAGAAACAAAAATACTATATCCTTTGCCTGTCTTTTCTGGGGAGGGGGAATAGGGTGCTGAGTCATGAAAATTATGAGGTCTTACTATTTTTATGCCATGTGAGCCAATGCCAGGACCTGAGTCACAAGCACACCCAGGAAGAGGCGGTGTGTTTGAATGGTGCATGAATGTACATCAGCTGTCTGGAACACTAGAATGTCAGAAAGGAAAGTCCCTGGGAAGGTGTATTTTAGGATTTTGAAAGGTAGCATGATATAATTATGAGCATGGCCATGAATCAAACAGATTTCTATTCAGATTCCAGATATGTGCCCTCGTCATTGGATAATTTTTGTGAGGAGTAAAAGAGATATGGTGTGTGCAAAGCCTAGCCCATGGTGGTGTGCAATAAGCTTTCCTTCCTTTGTCCCTTCCGTCAGTCCATCGCCTTGAGATTATGGGTGGAATTTAAGGGACATGAGATTGACTTAGCAGCTTGTTGAGCCTCTCTTCTTTTGGAGAGATTGACCCTTTCTCAGACCTTACCATAGGGTGACTTATTATTTTTTTAGGAACAAATCAATGCCAATGTTGTGGGCCATTGAACTGTAATATAGTCAGAGGTCTACCCTTACTTCCTCCTTCCCTCTTAAACATCTACTAGTTCAATTTAGGAAAAATTTCCAAGCAGAAGTCTTTCAGACTGGCTGTTAAAATATCAGATTATCAGCTGTTAATCTGTAACATGCTCAAGCTTCCTAGAAAATGGACCACATGATTACAGCCATGATGGAAAACAAGTATGGAAGTTCCTAAAAAAGTTAAAAATAGAATTATCATATGATCTGACAGCCCCTCTTCTGGGTATATATCCAAAGGAAATAAAATCTCTCTCTTGAACAGAAAAATGCACCCTTATGTTCAATGCAACATTATTCGTGACAGCCAAGACATGGAAACAACCTAAGTGTTTGTTGACAGATAAATAGAAAAAGAAATGTGAAATAAATAAATAACTATTCTGTACACAGTGGAATATTATTCAGCCTTGAACAAGAAGGAAATCCTATAAACAGGACAAAAAGACAACCCTCAGAATGGGAGAAAATATTTGCAAATGAATCAACGGACAAAGGATTAATCTCCAAAGTATACTAACAGCTCATGCAGCTCAATATTAAAAAAACAAACAACGCAATCAAAAAAGGGGCAAAAGACCTAAATAGACATTTCTCCAAAGAAGAAATACAGATGGCCAAGAGGCACATGAAAAGATGCTCAACATCACTAATTATTAGAGAAATACAAATCAAAACTACAATGAGGTATTACCTCACACTGGTCAGAATGGCCATCATCAAAAAATATACAAACAATAAATGCTGGAGAGGGTGTGGAGAAAAGGGAACCCTCTTGTACTGTTGGTGGGAATGTAAATTGATACAGCCACTACGGAGAACAGTATGGAGGTTCCTTAAGAAACTAACAATAGAACTGCCATATGACCCAGCAATCCCACTACTGGGCATATACCCTGAGAAAACCATAATTCAAAAAGAGTCATGTACCCCAATGTTCATTGCAGCACTATTTATAATAGCCAGGACATGGAAGCAACCTAAGTGTCCATCAACAGACGAATGGATAAAGAAGATGTGGCACATATATACAATGGGAGATTACTCAGCCATGTAAAGGAATGAAATGGGATCACTCGTAGAGACATGGATGGACCTAGAGACTGTCATACGGAGTGAAGTAAGTCAGAAAGAGAAAAACAAATATCATATTAACGTCTATATGTGGAATCTAGAAAAATGGTACAGTTGAACCTGTCTGCAAGGCAGAAATAGAGACACAGACGTAGAGAACAAATGTATGGACACCAAGGGGGGAAAGGGGGAGTGGAATGAATTGGGAGATTGGGATTGACATATATACACTAATATGTATGAAATAGACAACTGATGAGAACCTGCTGTATAGCACAGGGAACTCCACTATGCTGTACAGTAGAAACTAACACAACATTGTAAAACAACTATACCCCAATAAAAAAAGAAAAGAAAAACGAAAAGAAAAGGAAGGAAATCCTGCCATTGTGACAGCATGGATGAGCCTGGAGGACATCATGCAAAGTGAAATAAGTTAGGCCAAGACTGCATGACCTCCTGCTATAGGTGCAGTCTAAAATTGTAGGACTCACAGAAACAGAAGCGTGGCTGTGGGGAGCTGGTAGTGGGGGTGGATGGGGAGATGTTGATCCAAGGGTACAAACTTTCAGTTATAAGATGACTATGTTCTGGAGACCTAATGTGCCGTATGCTGACGCCAGTCAACAGTGCTGTATTGTATACTTGAAATTTGTTACGAGAGTAGATGTTAAGGGCTCTTAGCACACACCCAGAAGGTAACTATGTGAGGTGATGGATGTGTGAATTAGCTGGACTGCAGTCATCATTGCATAGTGTATGTATATATATGCATCAAATCTCACGCTGTATACCTTCATTATATACAGTTTTTATTTATCAATCAGGCCTCAGTAAAGCTGGAAAGAAAAGGAGAGAAATTGCAAAAGCCCAGAAACTTCCAAGGTTAATATTTACCATGTCTTCTCAGATTATTTAAATCATAGTGCTTTTCACACTGGGTTGCAGACTGAAAGAGTTAACCATTAAAAGAAATAAATAGACCACATGAATGAGGAAAAACAAGTTATCTGAGGCCAAACAGTACTCAGCATTTTGGTGGCCCTTGCCTAGAAACGCAGTACAGTGACGTGAACAGCACATTTGTCCTTTCCTCTGGAGGTTTTTTTTTTTTTTTAACATCTTTATTGGAGTATAATTGCTTTACAGTGGTGTGTTAGTTTCTGCTGCGTAACGACGTGAATCGCTCTGCTCCTAGTTCAGACGTGGACCTTCTGTGTGACTTTAACACCTTATCCCAGCAAAGCCTGGGTTAGAAAAAAATAATCTCTCTGTTTTGTTATTCAATGTGTCATTCGCTGTAAATCACATAGCCTCAAAGTCTTAATTGTGCCTAGTGAGACTTATGCAAAGATAGTCTTTTGCCTTTGTAATTAGATCTGGATCACCTAAGAGGATATCAGATGAGTAATTAGTTCATCACTCTACTCCCTTGTGAACTGACAAGATTTAGTAGTACTGAGGAGGTTTACGTGCAGGAAGGCATTAATACTCTTTCTCTTAGCTCACTCGTTAAATTCAGCTAATATTTGTTTAGTTGATACCATTTGCAAAGTATGGGAATTACATTGTGGGAAACTGAAATATAAGACAAAGACTTTACAATCGAGTTGAGATATGTAAGAGAGACTCAACTGTGTCTGAGTGTGATATTGCTGATAAAGTCATTGCATCTTGGTACCAAAAGGGACCTTAAAACCCAGCCAACTCCCCCCATCTACTGATGAGGAAAATTCAGAGAAAGAGAGACCTCATTGTGGACTGAAGCTAAAGCAAGCTGAATGGCGTTGTTGAGGGTAGAGTTGGATCTTAAATAGACAGGACGTGGCTCAGTGCAGGGGGCATCTTGCTGCAGGGAGCAACTGTCTTTGGTCCTGGTTGGCCAGTTGGGTACCATGGTCCACATGCTTCACAGTCACTGTGTTGCAGAGTCTTGTCACTGTTATTCCTATAATACTCCTGATTACTGTTTTCCCTTATTACCTACAAGAGCAAGACTCAAACAAATAAATATTGATGTCTGTGGTATAATTTTCCCGCTACTGTCTGGAGGTACACTCGTTGCCATTCAATCTTAACACCTTGAGTAAAAGAGAAAGGAGAGGAATTCTTCCATTCTCTCCAACAAGAGCCTTCCCCCAAGTACAGTGCTCCACCCTCCTATCTTCAATAAGTACGTTCCTCCAGAGTTTGAGTCCATTTTGCAACATAGTTCTGTCCCCTGGGCTGAGTTATCTGCATAAGTTTTAAGGGCACACTTTTATCAGAAAATAATGGGGGGACTTCCCTGGTGGCACAGTGGTTAAGAATCCGCCTGCCAACGCAGGGGAAGCGGGTTTGAGCCCTGGTCCGGGAAGATCCCACATGCCACGGAGCAGCTAAGCCCGTGCGCCACTACTACTGAGGCTGCACTCTAGAGCCCGTGAGCCACAGCTACTGAAGCCCACGCGCCTAGAGCCCGTGCTCCACAACAAGAGAAGCCACCACAGTGAGAAGCCCGCGCACCACAACGAAGAGTAGCTCCCCCCTCGCCGCAACTAGAGAAAACCCGCGCGCAGCAACGAAGACCCAGTGAAGCCAAAACTAACTAAATAAATAAATTTTTTAAAAAAGAAAATAGTGGGGTACCAGGAAGAAGAGATTTAACCATCGAAATCACATGACCGTCTGCATGACATGGAGGCATCCTGATGGAAACTGCCTGCATTATGCTGGTCATCACAGCAGAGGGGGATATTCTGGTCATTGACAGTACTTGGGGGCCTTACCAGACACTGGTTTGTTTGAGAGGCCTCCAGTTTACTGTTCTGCCTTCACGTTCCAGCAGAGAATTTTCCCACTTGTCCACACTCAGCTGAGCCAATTTCAACATCAGAAGTTCTGTAGATATTCTCCAGTAAGGCCCAAATGCCTTTTCATCCTGTGTTTTTTGTTTTGCTTAAAAATATTTCTTTTCGGGAATTCCCTGGTGGCGCAGTGGTTCAGAATCCGCCTGCCAATGCAGGGGACACAGGTTCGAGACCTGGTTCGGGAGGATCCCACACGCTGCGGAGCAACTAAGCCCGTGTGCCACAGCTACTGAGCCTGTGCTCTAGAGCCCGCGAACCACAACTACTGAGCCCGTGTGCCACAACTACTGAAGCCCGCACACCTAGAGCCTGTGCTCCACAACAAGAGAAGCCACCGCGATGAGAAGCCTGTGCACTGTAACAAGGAATAGCCCCTGCTCGCCGCGACTAGAGAAAGACCACGCGCAGCAACAGAGATCCAGTGCAACCAAGATAGGTAGATAGATAGATAAATAAATAAATACATACATAAAAAACAAATTTCTTTTCACAGTTAGTATTTGGCAAATTTGTAGACTTTTACCTGTTTCTTTTTATTCTCTGATTAGAATCTCAGCTAACGTCATCCTTCGGTTTAAATGACACTCTTTCAGGTGGATCCTCACCACCTATACTTGGTTAAATCCTCTTGCTGAAGTACTTCTTCCTTAACTGTCCGCTGTCCATCCGCTGGGCTGGGCAAGGACCTGGTCTGTCTTGTGTACTCTTTTATCCCCAGTTCCTGGCATAGTGTCTACACTAAGTGTTCCATAATTTGTTAAACTTAATTGAATTTTACTCTCTTTTATGCCACTTTGTTTCTAATTCTTTGCAACCAAAGGCAAGCTACAGAGAATATATTTAAGCCAGAATTAGGATGCATAGGGAGACAAGGGAAATTAACTTGAATTTAGAAAATTACATTTTGGCAGGAGATGTTCTGAGTTTAGTGGATGCTTCTCCTCCTGGGTAATCAAGAGCTTGCCTGGGACCCACAGGGCCACTTGCAGAAAGTAATGTCCTGTGGCTTTTCCTCGAAACCACCCTGGGCCCTGGCACAACGCCCATTTTCCCAGCCTGCTTTGTGGAGATTCCTATACCGTGAAGACAGGTCTGGAAGTATCAGAGAAGGGGGGAGATTTTCAAAACTTACGTCAAGAGATTTCCTAGTGAGTAACCTTGTTGAAAGCGTATCCTTCTTGAAATTCTCTGGCCATTTTCACTGACCCTGTGCACTTACTTCTGCTACTTGCTTCTTAGGCTACAATGTCTGCCTGGTTTATTGGTCTTATTTCCTTTTCCAGCTCCATTGATGAAGATGTACCCCAAGACCCAGTCTTTCATCCTCTGTTGGTCTTAAGTTTTTCTTCTTGGGAGACAAATTCTGCTTTCAACCCTTCAACTCTTGTTCTGTGTAAAATCCACAGACCCATCTCAGAGTCCTTCGGGGAACCCTAGTTTGTGACCGTCCAGGCCTGCCAGGAATCATCACTTCACTGTCTGATTTCACTGCAAACTAAATAAGTCTTTGCGAGCCTTATCTTTTCTACCCAAACGTGTCACTGGGCAGAGGAAGAGGTGCTCCGATCCCAGCACTTAACTGCTGAAGTCTTTTTTTTTTTTTTAACATCTTTATTGGAGTATAATTGCTTTACAATGGTGTGTTAGTTTCTGCTTTATAACAAAGTGAATCAGCTATACATATACCTATATCCCCGCATCTTCCTCCCTCTTGCATCTCCCTCCCTCGCACCCTCCCTATCCCACCCCTCTAGGAGGTCACAAAGCACCGAGCTGATCTCCCTGTGCTATGCAGCTGCTTCCCACTAGCTATCGGTTTTACATTTGGTAGTGTATATATGTCCATGCCTCTCTCTCACTTCGTCCCAGCTTACACTGCTGGAGTCTTGAGTCCTCTGGCACCTTCTGTGTGTCTGCCCGCCTCTCCCACTGCACTCTAGTGTTTCTCCAGGTCCTGTGGGTTCTTCCTTTCCCCGAAGAACCCCGGCTCCTCTTTTCACAACGAGGCACTGTACGCTCTGGAGTGCAGCAATCCATCCTGAATTCCTGTAGGTCTTCTGCCACTCAGCATTTGCCACACAAAAATTTCTTTGTTCTCTTATTTACCTTTTATTGTAGTGTCTCATGTCTCCAGTGCGATAACTAGCTTCTGAGGACAGAGATGAGGAATCGCTTCTCTTCCCGTCTCTAGCAGTTAGCACAGAGCTGAGTAGCTACTTGGTAGAGTTCACAGATGATGGTGACAGTGAGCTAGAAGATTTCTCCTGGTCAGCTTTGTGTAGCCTCTGTCCCTGTGACAATAGGACCTTAACTAGAAATTATGAAGGATAAGGGACGAGACAAAGGGATGGTTTACGTTAGCACAGGAAGCAGGGGTATGGTTTCTTAGTGAATAAAGACATCTCTAAAATTTGGAAAGTTAGTGCTTTTTGATTGCTGGAAAAAATTACTGCCTTTTTGGGTATAGTTCTTCATTGTTTAAAAATTTTTTTATACTCATTATCCAATGTGATCCTTCAACAAGCTTGGGAGAAGTATTATTAGTGTCATTTTTTTAGAAGAGAAAGCAGAAGTTTGGAAGTATGGTTTAAGCAAGGCCACGGAGCCCAAAGTTGTCAAAGGTGTCAGAACCACATCTCCAGCCCCAGTCTTCTGATTCCAGGTAAAATCAGTTCGAGTCAGGCATGGAGTTTTCACTAGGAAGATGCCCTTTTTAACTCTGTCCTAAAGAAGTTTGCAGTCTAGTGAGAAATAAATGGGTAAACACATTAACCCTTGCTCCAAGGTTTGAATTAAGTAAGGGTGAATAAGGACACAAACACAAAGCTGGGGGTGCATGAAGGTGGGAGTGAGTAATTCGGTCTCTGTACTGAACAACAGCTGTTCTGGAAGCCTTCTGTCCGTGAGTGGTCATGAGGTATGGCTGAAAGCAGGTGTGGGTGTGTGGAGACAACAGAATGGCCAGGAGGAGAAAGACAGTGCCATTTCCAGTGTGTTCTTTGGCGGAGGGAGATGTGGAGTGGTGATGGCTGGAGGGTGGATGATGACCACGTTTGGGCAGTAGGGCATTTTAGGCAGCGTGGGAAGGACCATAAACCTATCTGCCAGGCTAGCTTAATTGATTTCACGGAGATCCCAGTGCAGCCCAGCGTTTTTGTGGGTGTCTATAATTTTGATGACATTGCAGGTTGAACGTGGTAAGACCGAGCTTGTCTCTTTGCAAAATCAAGACTCTGAAAAGATGGCGTGATGCAGTCAAGCCTACTATCATTGCTCTGGTCTCCTCTTTATTTCCCAAATCTTCATTTTTCCAAATCCCCAGAAATGTTTTCACCCCTTTATTCATCAACCTTTGTGAACCTTCTTCAGTTTTTGATTTAACTAGATCCTTATTCCAGAGTCTACATTATGGCAGTCGCGTGTGGATTTTGGAATAACTTTACTTCACATGTTTCTAATTCATTTACACTTAACTCATCAACATGCCCACCCGCTCTTTTTTAATGAGGTAATTAATGGCTAAGATGTTTTGTCAGCCTTTGAGTTGGCCTCTTAAAACATTTTCTCTTTTCTTTAGTCATACAAAGCCATAACCTGTAAAGGGGGCACGTATTCCATTAACTCTTACTGCGCTAGAAACTTAGTGTATCACAAAGTTAAAAGGCCACTCAGCCTCGTTATATTTCCTCCCTTCCTTGACATTCTTACAGATTAGCATATAGACAAACAAGCACCGAACTTTCACGTCTGGTTGCTACTTACCCTCAGCTCAGCCTTTCCTTAATCCACCTTCAGCATACGACCAGGCAAGTCCATTTTAACCACCCCATCTCTGTTTTCTCTGCAGTGTTCAGAAATTGACTTTGGGTACAGTCCTGTGTCCCACTGACTTCATCCTTCTTTGCCTACGACTCATCTTGGGAAGGGCTGTGAATCGTTTCTACAGGTCTGCAAAACCACAGTAGTTATTTCTAGAGTCTTGATGATTTTAGGGGGATGTCTGGCCCGGTTAGCCCTCCCACTGATATCCTTTAGCTCTCTTGTTGCTGTCAGGGCATTTGAAGACCCTCATTTGGCAAAGGGAAGCTAGCAGATCCTAGTGCTGTTTCATCTTACTTTGCATACGAATGCACGGAGGATAAGAAGATGCACCTGCATAGTTCACAAGCAGGTCTGCTTTCTTGATAAGAAAATCCATCTGTTTTCTTTTGGCTCATTCACAGAGCATCAAACCACTAAAGTGAAAAGAGGAAAAGAAAGGGAACTAACAGTGATGAAATGCCCACCAGGTACTTCACATACCCTAATGCATTTAATCTTCCCAGTAAGATACCAGGGGGAACTGTTATTAGCCCTACTTTACAGAAGAGGAAATTGAAACTAGGAAAGTTTTGATAACCTGCTCAAGTTCACTCCACAAGTCAGTGAGGTCCTGTTCTTTCCACTGCCCCAAATTACCGGCCAGTCTGCAGGGATGTGAGCCGATGGGAATACTTCGGTGTGGGTGGTTTAATGATTTTTCCCAGGAAACTCAGCCAGAGCTACCCAGTTGTTCCACTGAGTCTTTGTTTCAGGTTAACCGTCAGGGATACCATCTCTACCTGTGGCTCTGTGTGTGTTGCTTGTCCCTTGGAAGCTTTCTGCGGGTATACAGGTCACACATTCCCGGGACGTAAATCAGTAGAGCAGGCAGCTTAGAGATCCTTATCCACTCAGACATTTGGACCTCGCTTGTGTCAACCGGAATAGTGGGCGTGGAGAGCCATTTTGGGGACTGGCGTGTTGGAGCAATGGAAGAGGAGCCCCCAGGAGGTGTGTGGAAGCCAACACTGTGCTTTGGGGACTCTGCTCTGGGGTTCACGTCCAGCTGTAACTGGGGCGACTGGCCTCCGTGGGGAAGGAGGACTTATGTTGGGGAGATGTGCCTGGAATCTGCCACCCTGGACTGTGCCCATGCTTGGCCCAGGTGCGTTCGTATGCGTGATCTACACTCAGTTTGCAGAATCCACGTGACGGAAAATTCTGTTTAGCCTCCCAAATGGTCCGCATCTCCCCAGGCTCCCTGGGATGTCCCTGGGCATCAGCCTACCACGAATGTGCTCAGGTTTTCTAATCCAAAAACAGATTCTCAAGACAGCCAAACATTTGGCGGGCAGCTATTCTAGGTATAGGCTACACGCAGTTATGTGATATCCATCCCACAGCCAAACATTGGTTCGGGGGATGGGTTGAAGGAAAGCAGCTATTAGAAAATGCATTCACTGTGGTCATGTTTACACTCCTTTTGTCAACTAAAAACGTTTAAACGAAGTCTTTGGTTCATGACAGTCATGACTCCCTCTCAGTAGCAGATAATGTGCTTGAATTTCACAAGTGTATGTATGAGCCAGGGTGGCGGGACAGCTGTCTTTAGTCAACATTTTCACATAGTGATAATTCTCAGGAAAAGAGAAAGACATACTTAATACATAGTGTTATACATTATTTGGCTTCTCAGTAACCCAAGTCCCCCACCCCACAATGTATGAGCTAAGTTATAATTCCCCCCTACTTTTAAAATCTAAATTTGATTTTTAGCCAAAATATAAATAGATGGCTGGAGTATCTCACAGTGCTTTTGTGAGAATATCAGATGCGGGTGTGTAAGTGCTCTGTGAAATGAGAGCTCTGGGCCGATCCTATTTTGTTGGAAATCGGGTCGTGTTTTAAAACAAGAAAGACATAGAGCAGCTGGCGAGAATACGTTTGGTCCCACTTTTCTGGTCCCATTGGTTTGCCTCTCAGGAGACGCAGTGCTTTGCTGCACACGCATTACCCACCCTGTGTCCTGGTCCAGCCACGCTTGTTCCTTCCTTAGGGACACATGTCAAATACGAAAACCTCAACACAGTGCTTCACGGCAATTGTATTTATTTACTACAACGATGGTCCTCCTGAATCCCCCAATATTTATCAGCATCCCAGTGGCCTTGTGGGTGCATCTCCAACATCAGAAGGTGCTCTCTGCCCCTGGGGAGAGGTGCAATTTTGTCACTGAATCTGCATCAGAACATTGGGTCAGGATTCCTGAAACTACAGACTTTGGTGATTAGAATGTTGCCTTAAATCACTACCATTCTTCTGAAGTTTTTTGTTTTGTTTTTGGTTTTTAATGAAGGTTTTCATTGGGTTTAAGCTTTATGGAACCAAATGGCATAAATTTCCAAAAGCTATTTTTAATTACTAGCAATTTCTTTCAACCTACCAGAGACAAGGATCATCAAAAGAATCATCTTTCCAGATAGTAACCTATAAGGTCAATGGAAGTCTAATAAATTTTCAGTGGGATTTGCTTTTTAAGAGACTAACAAGTTGATTCTAAAATTCAACTGGAAAAATTAATTAATGATAATAGCCAAGAAAACTCTGTAGAAAAGATAAAAAGGGGAAATATGTTCTGCCAGATAATAAAACTCCCTAAACCCTACAATAATAAAAGTGGAATGGTCCTATCATAGGACATACATTAGTTCAGTAGAATAGAGTCCAGAAACAGACACATGCATTCATGACGTAACCCAGCTATTTCTAGGGCCCCATATGGCCCAGTATCTATAGAATTATACTCAAAGACAACAGAAATCTGATTACAGAAGCCTTGAATGGGAAGATCTTTACTTTTACTTAAAGGAATATATTCAAGGATTTTACCCAGTACACCCCTAAAATGTTTTTCAGAAATCCTCTCAAAGTAGCCTTCACTCTCCCCAGAGTTGCAGACTCATGGCGGCCTCAAAAAAAATCTGCCCCCCTCTCCGATCCACCTGATTTCCTAACTCTTCTCTCCCCGACCCCTCCTCATTCCGCACACCCACTGCCCTCACGTAGAGGCACCTCACCTATTTATAACCATCCCGACAGAGGGCAGCCCTTGGGAAGGGTGGTTCTTGGCCCAGTTTGGCTGCTTGTCTAGAAAGCAGGAGATTCTCAGACTCCTGGTGACTAAAATTCCCCAGTAGACTCTCAGAATTCTGATAAACAAAAATTCCCAACTTCATTTCATTGGGAACTTAATGTACCTTAAGGCCGGCATTTTAAGTCATGGGCTAGTCAATAAAGGGTCTGGGGGTTGTTGGCTATCCATTTAGAAAAAATAAAGTGACATGTTTGTATTTTACAAAATAAACACTTTGTAACTATGTGTTTGAGTAGATTAGAATACATTATTACTAGATTTGGAACATATATATGTCTGTATATACACAGGAACAATTATGGAAGTCTACCTCTAAGATTTGGGATTGAAACCTGGGAGGGGAGACTTCTATTTCATATTTTTCTGAATTGTTTTAAAATTTTTATAAGAAATTGTGCGACTTTGGTAATGAAAACAAAATAGCAGTATAAGAAGCTTTTAGATACTTTTTAAAATATATTATAACTTTATTCTTTTTTTTTTTTTTTTTTTTCTTTGCGCCTCTCACTGTTGTGGCCTCTCCCGTTGCGGAGCACAGGCTCTGGACGCGCAGGCTCAGCGGCCATGGCTCACGGGCCCAGCTGCTCCATGGCATGTGGGGTCTTCCTGGACCGGGGCACGCACCCGCGTCCCCTGCATCGGCAGGCGGACTGTCAACCACTGTGCCACCAGGGAAGCCCCATAACTTTATTCTTTTTAAAATTAATTGATTTATTTATTATTTTTGGCTGCATTGGGTCTTCATTGCTGTGCGCGGGCTTTCTCTAGTTGTGGTGAGCAGGGGCTACTCTTCGTTGGGGTGCACAGGTTTCTCATTGCGGTGGCTTCTCGTGTTGCGGAGCATGGGCTCTAGGCGCGTGGGCTTCAGTAGTTGTGCACGCAGGCTCAGTAGTTGTGGTTTGCACGCTCTAGAGCACAGGCTCAGTAGTTGTGGCGCATGGCCTTAGCTGCTCCGTGGCATGTGGGATTTTCCTGGACCAGGGCTTGAACCTGTGTCCCCTGCATTGGCAGGCGGATTCCCAACCACTGCGCCACCAGGGAAGACCTAGATACTTTTTTGGAGAAGTAGCATTTCATAATGTATACAGACCCAAAACTACTGTCCCAGGTATCCTGATTTTCTCATTATAAAATATCATTTTTTTTTCATTAAAAGAATCCATGACAAAAACCCTCAAGTGTTAGCCTTGGCTGGAGAGTCAATGGAAGTCGTGATTTATTGTTTAATAGCTTTGTGGTTTCTACTGGGCCTTACTAGACATGTAGTCAAAGAACAAGAGAAGTTATCTCTTTTAATAACTATGACTGGGGTCCAAAACAGAAGCATGGAAATGAGTAAGAAGAGAAATGCCAACCCAGAGGAGAGAGAGCTTGAACGTAGCACCTGGGTGCTTCTGTGACCTTGGTTGGTTTTAACCCGGGACGAGTGTGAGTGATGTTTGGCTCCGACGCTCACCTTGCCCTTGTAGTGAGCTGTCAGGTCTGGGCTGAGTCCCAAAGGGCAGCCACAGAATCTTCTCTGTTTTCATCAGATATCAAGATGGGCTTGGGATGATGTGCTTTTGTGACATCGGTATATTAGAGTTTGAAAAATTCTTCGAAGTTACCTACTTTTACACACTTGTACAAATGACAAAACTGAGCCCCAGAGGGATAAAACTGTTTCCATAGGTAATGATGGTGACATTTTAAACCCAATACTATGGAACAATGAAAAGGAAGAGCTTTTTCACTTGAACTTTAAAGTATCAGCAAACAAAGGATGTTGCAGCCATCAACCATCAGCCACTATCTATCTCCACCCCGGTGGTGAGCCTTGAGGGAACTCAGGGTGGAGACAAATGGGCTGCCCGGCTGCCTGCTGCCAAGCCCTCGGCCACTGCAGCCGCCCCCCCCCCCCCCACCAACGGTGCCCCCTGAGGGGACTCAGGATGGGAAGGAACAGGACACTGGCCCCAGAGAGCTGAGGTGCACATCAAAGGAATGATTTCAGTGAGCCCAGACTCTTTCTTCCCATACATAGAAAAGCGCTAAATTCATTGACTTGAGACGTCCTGTTTTCTTTTTCTTTTTTCATTTTTATTGGAGTATAGTTGCTTTACAATGTTGTGTCAGTTTCTGCTGTACAGCACAGTGAATCAGCTATATGTATACATATATCCCCTCTTTTTTGGATTTCCTTCCCATTTAGGTCACCACTGAGCATTGAGTAGAGTTCCCTGTGCTGTACAGTAGGTTCTCATTAGTTATCTGTTTTATACAAAGTGGTGTATATATGTCAATCCCAATCTCCCAATTCATCCCACCGCCTCCCTCCCCCCCTCGGTATCCATACATTTGTTCTCTACATCTGTGTCTCTATTTCTGCTTTGTAAATAAGTTCATCTCTACCATTTTTCTAGATTCCACATATAAGTGATATTATACAATATTTGTTTTTCTCTTTCTGACTTACTTCACGCTGTATGACAGTCTCTAGGTCTATCCATGGTTCTGTTTAATTAACAGAATTAATCTTTTGATGTTCTGACCACCTGGTCTTTGTTGCAAAAACTCCTGTATATCCTAGTGCCCCCTCACCTCTTCAGAGCAGTCCCCCAGAGCTATCTGAGAGGCTGCCTCCCTGGCTTGAAGTCCTCAGAAAGTCCAAAAATATAAAACATAATTCTCAACTTTTAGGTTGTGCAATTTTTTTTCAGTCGACAAAAGAACAGATTCTTGGACAGAAAAGTCCTCTTGCCTTGAAATTCCTAAAGCAGAAGAGGCACAAAACTAGGGTGGAGGCCACCACACCCCCTACCCCTGCACACCCGTGACAGACATTGCTAATCAACCTCAGCTCGAATTCTTCAGCCAGGCTCCGACCCAGCCTGAGAATCCTCCTTAACACAGTGCCAGAGGCAGCCAGTGTAATGGATCTGAATTTTCACGTGAATTAAAATCTTTTTGGCCTCCTCTTCTAAATGATGCATCCGTGTGATTCATGATGTGGTAACAGCCCTGGACTTCAAGCCAGACCTGGTTTGACTCCTGAGTCTGCTTGTTCCTAGCTCTGTGACACCATCAAGTCCCTCAGGCTTTCTGGGGCTGTTTTCTTGTCTCTGAAATGAGGGAGTTGAATTAAATAACCCTTAAGCATCCTTCCAGCTCTGAAAAATGTTATGATTCAAGGTATGTAGACTTCTCAGGGAGAATTTATAGTTACAGCCACGTATTTTTACAAAGACCCGAGGTGCTTCTCAGGTGCACTGTATATTACAGATCCTTTCCGGCTTCCTTAAGTATGTGTTTCTAGCTATATCTGAATACTTCTTCCCATCTGCTCAGTGCCATTGACCCGTATTTCTGAAACCAGCATTTAGGGGTTCAAACGGGAGAGATGGGGAAAGGTTCACTTCAAACTAGACCAGGCTGAGCAAATCTGCGTGTGCCCTGCCCACCCAGCCTTCCCCCATTTATACGTCCCTGTGAACAGGAGGCCCTGCCAGACAGATGGGTCTCGGCCCGGGGTCCTCTGAAGGCCTCTGGCCCCCTTCCCCCACGGCTCCTGTGCGACCTGCCTCCCTGCTTGTCTTCCAGGCCCCGCTTCCCTTCGGGCATATCCTCTCCTCTCGGTGATCACCCGACAGCCCACAGTCATCCCCCACCTGGTCCCCGCCACCCCGGGAGTCGCCCAGGCTCTGTCCCGCCACCCGGCCGCCGAGGCCACCTCTGCCGAGGCTGCGGGCGAGAACCACGGCAGCAGCGAGTCGGAGACGGAGCAGCCCACGCCCCGGCAGAAGAAGCCCCGCCGGAGCCGCACCATCTTCACCGAGCTGCAGCTCATGGGCCTGGAGAAGAAGTTCCAGAAGCAGAAGTACTTGTCCACCCCAGACAGGTGAGGACACGGGGAGGGGACTGTCTGCCGGGAAGGCCCTTGAGCAGGGGGACTCCTTTGGTTCTCGGCGTGGGACGGAGAGCCACAGGACTGTTCTAGAGTTTGTGCAGGACAGTATGGCAGGAATCTGTCCATCCCTCGGCTCATGCCGCCTCAGCCTGGGTTTAACAGAAGCCAGCCCACGTGCATTCATCTCAGCCTGGGACCCTACCTGCTGCTGAATTTGTACGTCTCACTATATCCCTGTGTATTAGCTTCTCCAGTACAACCAGCAAAGCAAAGCTTAGCCAGTGCTTACCCAGGCTCTCTGTTGGGAAACAGGTTTGGTGTTTAAAGCCACTTGCACTTAGGGTCAGATGCAGTGGGACTGGACCCACAACTGGGGTCCGTGATCTCCTCAGGCCCCTCCCCAGCCTCCAACCCCCAACTGGCTCAGTGGGTCGGCCCGGCTCCTGCCTGGACGCGCTGGGTTGACAGGACTGTGGAGCTGTCAGGTGTCTCGCTAGATCTGACAGATAGCAAGTCAGAAGCATTTGGCTGAGATCTAAGAGGACCTGGAAGAGGGGCCCTTCTTTAAACCCTTCTGAGATCCCAGTGAGGGCAGCTGCGACCCCTGCTTTACTCATAGGCTTCAATACCTCTCCGCTTTCTTTAGTTCAGCATCTTAACAAAAAACTACGCTGCGAGAGTGTGTGTCTTACCTTGTCCTTCACACTCACTCTGGAATGGCCGAGCTAATGTGTGATCCTGTTTATTGGGAGGATTTTGCAGGTACTTTTTCCCTTCTTTTGCTCACTGCCTTGTCCGTATCAGGCTTGACCCTACTCCTATTAAAGAGAAGGGAAGGAAACTCAAATGCATCTCTTAAGCTATTTTATTAGCTGTTCGATCAAAACTTAAGTGAGAGAGGAGGCTGCAGATCCCTGACTGGAAGGGAACTTGTTTACCGATTCAGTTAGTTGAGCACCCACTGGCTGTGTGCCAGGCACTGTGGCAGGGATTATGGGTCCAGAAAGTAGCAGACAAGAGACCTGCTCTAGAGGAGGTCACGGGGAAGGACGAGGCTGCGGTAATGACATCACGACGCCGGGTGTGGGTGCCGGCACGTTCCCGTGGGCTGCAGGAGCACAGAGGTGTTGCTCAGGCATGTTGGCGGGGGCTGAGAAGCCTTCTCGGAGGAGGCAACCTCTTCAAAAGAGCTTTCATCCCAGGAGGGAGAGAGCCCTCCACAGAGGGAGCGACACATAAAAGGCACAGATGGGCTCGACGGGCGTGCTGAGGGCCCTGCAGGTGGTCGGGCGTCTCCAGCTTCAGGTGTGGAGGGGGGCATGGTGGGAGATGAGGCTGCAGAGGCGGGAAGGACCCTGTACATCTGGCCAAAGATTAGGGACTTTGTCGTGTAGGCTGTGCGTCAGCAGCCATGAAGAGCTGGAAGCAACATGGCCAGGTTTACTTTTCAAATCCCCACACTGGTAGCACCACAGGTGGCTGTTAGGGAAGAGATGGAGCAGGGAAAGCAGGTGGACAGAGTCCAGGGAGGGTCACTGAATGTCACCACCTGAAATAAGGTGGTGACAGTGGGAGCAGAGAGGAGAGACTAGATCGGAGAACAGTTCTGAGGCTGGAACAGACAGATGTTGGCATGAGGAAGAGCGCTGAGAATTCTGTGGTTCCTGGATGGGCCACCAGGTAAGGGGGACAAACATTATCTGAAGCTGGAAGACTGAGGACAGAGTGGGTTTGGAGGGGAGCGTGTTCTGTTTCGGACGTGAGCAGTTTGGGGCACCTTCGGGCAGACAGTGGAGACAGGGCTGTGAATTGGGGATTAATAAACGGGATCTCTAGGTATCGAATGGCTGCTCCGATGCCCCGAGCGTGTAATGGGGAGCCTCATGTACTTGTCACCCAGGAAGGGTGGGCACCCCGATTTAGGAATCAACGTGCTCAGGTGACGTTTTAGGCCTGCTTTGGAAGTCAGCAAATTGTTTTCGCAGAAACGTTTGTTCTAATTAAACCTCCTGGGGCTTCCTGATACCTGCCCAGGCACCTCTCAGGTGAGCTACGCGGGCTTCATCCACTTGCTGGGGGAGGAGAACCCTCTGGTGGGCGTGGAGGCTGCAGCCTGAGCCGCCCTGCCAGCTGTTCCCCACCTCATACGTGACCGGGGCCATGAGCACGCCCTCCTCCCACAGTGCACTCCCTCTTCCCCTTTGTTTGTTTCTCCGGTTTCCTGGGTGACCCCGTCTAAGCGAATATGCAGGGTAGTGAGAATTTGTAAGGGTGGCAGGTAATGAGAGAAGGCCGATGACAGTGAAGCATGTTTCTGGAGCCAGAGTGAGTCAGGGGCGCATTTTTCCCAAGTGAGCTCACCTCGTTTGCTCATGCGGTGGCAGAGCTGTGAACTTGAACCTTCCGTTCACTAATGCACCTGACGGCCTCAGGTGAACCGGACGGGAAGGCACAGGGGGAGCCGGGGGAGACCTGGGAAACCTGTGGGGTGGCCCCCTGGGCTCTTGATGCTTTAGTGAACAGCTCCTTGGGAAGCAGGGCTTCGTTAGTGGGGAGAGTAAGGGCTGCTGGCACTGGGAATTTACTAGCTTCAGTCTGTTAATCACTTTCAGTAAAACTGTCACCTTCCAGTGGCCCTTTTACTGGGACAAACAGATATGTGTGAATGCTGACTGAAGCCAGGAGCTGAAGTTCCTGGAAGGAACACGGTTTTTATTATCGGAGATTGAAATTGGGCTCTCTGGTCACAGCAGGGGGGCTGGGCCGCTGCACCTGGAGTGCCAGGAGCTGTACCTGGAACCTTCACTCCTGTACCTGCTGGTCTCCCTGATGGTGAGATGTCGCTCGTTACTCCTCAGCTTAGAGAAAGTTGCAGCTGAGGACTCGCACCCGAGATTCCCCGCAGCCCAGGCTGGCGGCTGTGCAGGCTGCTGTGAGATGGTGGACGTTACATCCACAGCTCAACCCTCAGATACCCCGGGGCCTCCCAAAGTGGGAGGCCCTGCTCAAGCTGTGTCAGGGGTGCTGCGTGACAAGTCCACGCTGCTCCAGGGACCAGGGTTGGGACCTTGGCGGGGGGTGGGGGGGGCGCAGCTCGTGTGGGCTCCTTCCAGCCAGAGGTGGTCCTTCCAGCGGGTGCTCAGGTGGACCTGGGGTTGTCATCAGTAAACACAGGTCAACACTTCCAACAGTCTCAGGGCCTGAGGTGGACAACCTCAGCCTGGCTCCCTTTCCCGTTTCATATGCTCCGCTCGGGTTGTCTGCGGCTCCTTCAGATGCAGCGTCCCCGAAGGCCTGAGCGAGAGCCTCCCTCCGACAGACCTATCTCGTACAAAAGGCCAATGAGTGGAGGGAGCCCCTGTACAGGGGGAGGCACACAGATGTCAGCAGACTTGAGCCCTACCTCCACTTCTTTCTCTAGGACCACCTAGCAGGGGTCAGCACAGTTTTTCCGTGCAGGGCCAGAGAGTAGGTATTTTAGGCTTTGTGGGCCATGCGGTCTGTGTCACAACTACTCAGCTCTGAGGTTGTAGCACGAAAGCAGCCACAGACAATATGTAAACGAATGAATGTGTCTGTGTTCCGATAAAACTTTATTTACAAAAAACAGGTGGTGGACAGGACTTCGCCGTGGTCGCTGAGAGATTCTAGTCTCTCTCAGCCTCAGATCTCTCATCTGTAAGATGGGAATAATCATACCTGCTTCACAGCAGGAAGGAACAGACGTGAAAAGAATAAACGAAAGGCATAAAGACGCAGACGTAGAGAATGGACTTGAGGACATGGGGAGGGGGAAGGGTAAGCTGGGACGAAGTGAGAGGGTGGCATGGACATAGATACACTACCAAATGTAAAACAACTAGCTAGTGGGAAGCAGCCACATAGCACAGGGAGATCAGCTCGGTGCTTTGTGACCACCTAGAGGGGTGGGACAGGGAGGGTGGGAGGGAGACGCAGAGGGAGGAGATATGGGGACATATGTATATATGTAGCTGATTCACTTTGTTATAAAGCAGAAACTAACACACCATTGTAAAGCAACTATACTCCAGTAAAGATGTTAAAAAAAAAAAAAAAAAGAAGAAACGAGGTGGTACATGTCGGGCTCTGCACACAGCCTGGGACGTGGTGGTGCTCTGGAAACAGGTGCCGTGTTGTTAGAATTAGCTCCAACTGCATACTTTCCCGGGAACGGCTTTGACATTCAGGGCTTTGCAGGAGGCTACAGAGAAATGCAGGACCACGCTCAGCCGTGAAATGGGAAGGAGGCGGCGCTACGGGTGTAATGTTTATTTTGGAAGCTGGCATCATAACATTTGAGGGCAGCCGTGGTGGATGAGTCAATCCATCGAAAGGTATTTGTGAGCCCTCGTTCTGGATTCAGAGTGCGGTCGGCACTTTCGCGACCGTAAAAGCAGCAGTTGAGTTAGTTAGGAAGTCAACTCTTGCAGTTCAGTTAGGGAGGCAGAAATAACTCATGTGAAGCAATCAGAGACCGGCGAGAACTCAGAGCCACCTGGGTGACGGGTAACCTGGGTAGAGGAGGCAACCTGCTTGGTGGGAGGGGCAGCAGCAGGCTCGCCCCCGGGAGGTGGGGCTTGAGCCGGACTGAGTGGTGAGCGGGATTCTGATAAGGAAAATACGGCGTTACCTTTTCTCCCCAGTTTGGATTTTGGAGCAGAGCCTTCCTTTTGTACAGGATCAGAGTAAGGAGCCTATCGGGTCAGGAAGAGGGCTTTGCAGTGAAGGCTCAGAAATGCTTTTCAGTTCCAGTGTAGACAGTCCTTGGGCCTGGGCATCTGTTTGTTAGCTTCCCAGAGTTTCCTCCATAGGATTCTTGGAAGGAAAGCAAAGCTCTTTGGGGAGGAATTGGTTTAATGGGGAGGTCCATGCGTTGGTAGCAGTGCCTAGAGGTAGCCAACAGGACCCCACCTTTGCTGCCCTTTCCCCTCTTCCTCATCCTTCCTCTGTCTCTCGTGCCTTGTAGGTTGGACTTGGCCCAGTCTCTGGGACTCACTCAACTGCAGGTGAAGACTTGGTACCAGAACCGCAGGATGAAATGGAAGAAAATGGTAAGAAAGAGAGTAGGTCTTACCACGGGCCCATCGTGACACGAGAAATTCTTCTTACAGGGCTGGTAAGGAGGCAGGAAGGACCATTTGGTGGTTTGAGCTCCAGAGATTGGAAGGCCTTTTAAGATGCTGGCTAGGAGGGAGGCTGTTTGAATTAATAGGATAAGCCCTTCTTTCTGACCTGGATTTCCTGACCAGAAGGATATTCTTTTTCACAGTTTCATTAGAAATAAAATAAAAAGAAAGCCCCCAAGCTTCTCAGTTGTGGGTTTTAACCCCACCGGCTAGACTTTTCAAAGAACTTCCTTCCCCCTCCCACCAACAGCTAAGAATTAGAAGCCAGTTCTCCTTGTTTAGAGGATATACAGGGCACATCTGCTCTTGTAGCTGTGTGTCCCCCTAATGCAGTGATTCTCAGCTCTAGTGGGCGGGGTCAGAGTAACCTGGGTGGCAGGTACAAATGCAGAACTCGAGGCCCCTCCAGGATTCTGCTTCCCTGTCCTGTTCCCAGGACAGGGGGTGTTAACCAGCACCCAGTTTCCTCTGATACGCATGGTATAGCGACTGGTTTCCCTAGTGCTGCTCTTGTGCCTAGCTGATGAGCTCTTCCATATTTGGTTTTTAAATGAACTTATTAGTATAAACATCTCTTTAAAAAAAGAATAAACATCTCTACATTTTGAGGAACTCTATTTCATAATGGTTTACCACCCCTCTTTTTTTGAAAAAGCACAGTTAAATCCAAAGTAGTTGGGTTTCACTTCCAGTTTCGTAAACCCCAAGGGTCAAGGTCAAAGGCCAGAGAAGAGAGGAGGGTTGGGATGAGGGTGGGAAGAAGCCTTGCTCCGATTCTTTAGAGACCATGTGCACCGTGGCCTCTGCACATCCTCGCTGGATGCCACTGGCCCCCTCTCCTCTCAGGAGCTCAGGCCTGCCTGCATGATGTTACAATTCGCTAAGGCATCTGCTCACAAGCCATGTTTCCTGGTGTCTCAAGGGATGGAATATGAATTTTTTTTCACAATTACCAAATAACTAAGGTCCCCCTACCACCTAGTTTTCAGAAAAAAAAAAAAAAGTTTATCAGTGTTTTTTGATAATAGGTAATAGATTTTGAGTTTTCTCAATTTTGTTTCTGTCCAATATTTTTTTTTTGAAAACTTTAGTTCTTGCTATTGCCTGCTAAGAAAGAGAAGACTAAATAAATAAATTGCAAATGAATATTAATGGAAATGGGAAGAAAGCCACCAAGGCAGCATTTATTATATCCCTAGAAAAAAATTCCTGGGCAAATTTCATCATTTCCTCTGGGGGGACTTGCCCCCCGAGGTGGAAGGATTTTCAGATGGTGGCGGCCTGGCCCATGAATGCTCTCCCAGTGACGTGGCAATGCCAGACACATGTACAAACACACATATATTGCATGCATCAACAGATACGTATTCAGTGTCTCTTGTGAACCACGCCTCGTCCTAGGCACCATAGGAAGTCATGGAACAAAATAGAGCCCTGTCTTCGGGAATTTATGATCCAGTTGAAGAAGCAAGGTCCAGGAAGCAGCAAAGGAGCACATTGTAATTAAGTGCTGGTTGTTTATTTATAGATTTAGAACCCCATAAGAGTCCAGAGGAGAGGTATTGGGACAGGTTCAGGGAGAAGGTGCAATTGAAGGATAAGTAAGATTCAATTAAATATACTGTTGCTCCCCAACTTCTAGACTAAGACACCCATGAAACCTTTTGGGGGATTGATCTCTAAGGGAACCAGATTTGGGAGCTGGCAACACTGGGCCGTGTTCCCAGGCGTGCCCCTCCCTGGCTGGTTTTGGGCAAGTCCCTTCACTGCTTTCTGTGCAAGTTCCACCACCCACCTCCTTCCCTGTCCATCATTATCATCGAAATCAGTGTCTCCTGAGTGGCAGAGGCATTGTTTAAGTTGGTTAGCAACGATCTTTTCATGCGTCAGACGGTGAACGAACTGACAGCCTGCCATCTGTGCCAGCATCGCCCGGTGCCCATGGGGGACACGTGTGCCTCTGCCTCTGACGTCACCTGTTTTCCACCAGCCACTGCGCTGCTGGCACAGCCGTGGGCGGGGTGTCGATGGTTATTAATGTCGTATGAAACAAAATGGAAGTAACTTCACACATTTAACTTCAGAGAGCATTCCACAGGCCAATCGGATTCAGGCCCCTTTGGGAAACAAGACTCCATTTCATTTCATCTCGTGAGCACTTACTTTCACCAGGCAATGGAGATGCAACCATAAGACACCAACCCATCCATTAAAAATTAAAATTCAGGGCTTCCCTGGTGGCGCAGTGGTTGAGAGTCCGCCTGCCGATGCAGGGGACATGGGTTCGTGCCCCGGTCCGGGAGGATCCCACATGCCGCGGAGCAGCTGGGCCCGTGAGCTATGGCCGCTGAGCCTGCGCGTCCGGACCCTGTGCCCCGCAACAGGAGAGGCCACAGCAGTGAGAGGCCCGAGTACTGCAAAAAAATTTAAAAATTAAAAAAATAAAATAAAATGCAGTACAACGTCACACCCGCTAGGATGGCTAGAATCAAAAAGACATAATAACAAGTGCTGGCGAGGATAAGCAGAACTGGAACCCTCATATTCTGCTGATTGGAATGGAACAGGGGGCAGCTGCTTTGGAAAACAGCCTGGAAATCCCTCCAAAGGTTAAACACGGAGTTACCATTTGACCCAGCAATTCCACTTCTGGTCATATACCCAAAAGAAGTGAAAGCAGGCACGGAAACAGGTATCCGTACACCCGCGTTCACAGCAGCGTTACTCACAGTATTCAGAAGGCAGAAGCAATCCAAGTGGCCGTCAGCTGATGAATGGATAAGCAGATTGTGGTATATCCATACCATGGATATTATTTGGCCAAAAAAAGGGATGAAGTACTGACACATGCCACAACATGGATGAACCTTGGAAACGTAAGTCAAAGAAGCCAGTCACACAGGACAACACGTTGTATGTTTCCCTTCATGTGAAATGTCCAGGACAGGCAAATCTGGAAAAACAGAAAGCAGAGTCATGGTTGCCTAGGGTTGGGGGGCAGGGGAGAAGTGGGGAGAGGCTGCTAATGGGTACGGGCTTTCTTTCTGGGGGTGATGAAAACGTTCTAAAATCGGATTCTGATGAGAGCTGCACAATTCTGTGACTATACAAAAAATCACTAAGTTGTGCACTATAAATGAATGGAATGTGTGGTATGTGAATTCTATCTCAATAAAGCTTTTTCTAAAAAAAGAATTTATGGTTTATCAAGTTACTACATTCATTCTTACAATTCAGCACCCGGAGGTCTGCTGCTCTTAGAGGAAAGAAATATAGTCAGTAAATATTTAACAACTGCATAGAAAGTTAGGTGCAAGTTAGATGCTTGGAGCACAAAGCAAGGGACAGATGCAGGAGTTACCTTCAAAGAGCTTCTGTTCAAATGAGGAAGCTGAGATCACAAAAGGCGTAGAAGCAGCGAAAGTACATCCCGCTTCTGATTATCTGCTAATCCAGGTCCTCCTGAAGCCCTTCTCACGAGCTGCCCAGGTCAACAGCTGCACCAGCCAGAGCTCAGAGCCAGTGGAAGAAGGAGTGCCTGTTATAACCCAAAGTAATAAAAATATTTTAAAAATTATCCCTGCCTACCTCATCGGACTCTCATGTAAGTCACGAATTGGGATAATAAATGTGCAAGTCATTTGCAATCAGTGAAGGCCATTGGGTTATCATTATTTTGCTTACATTATATCTTTCTTCAATTCTATGGAAAGGCCTGTTGAGAAAGGTTAGTTCATTCGATGACAGCCGTTGAACGCCTGCTGTGTGCAGGGACTGGGGGGGAGGGACAGGCAAGTAAACATGCAGTGACAGGCGTATCCGAAAAGTGCTCTGATAGGATGCTCACAGGGCATTTAACTTGGACTTGGGAGGTCCAGTCAGGCTCCCAGGAGAGGCACTGTCTCAGTGGAGTCACCCAGGCAAGGAGGGTGGGAGGCAGATTCTGGAACACTCAGGAACACTTCTGGCCCTTACCCTACATTACCTGTTGGTTCCCCTCACCATCGCCCTGTGCAGGAAAGTATGCTTATCCCCATTTTACAGATTAGGAGACTGAGGCTCAGAGTCTTTAAAGGACTGTCCCAGAGAGAAAGTGGATAAGGAGAACAGTTAGAATTTAATCTAGTTATTCCACTTTCAAAGCTAGAACACTCTCTTCTGTGCACTACTGCCTCTTTGAACACTACAAAACCATGTTTCATGACGTCTTTTTTTTCTGATTTCAGAAATACTTATACATGAGCATTGTTGAAAAATTAGAAAGTACAGAAAAAAAAAACAATGAAAAAATTTTAAATTATCCATGATCCTGAGACTACAAACAGGGTGGTGTGCAGTTGTCTAGCCACCAAATTAAATTATGCTGGTTTAGAACCCGTTTTTCACAAAAATATATTAATAATATTTCCCATGTTGTTATACATTCTCCTATATAATGGCTGTAATGGTTTTCAAGTGTTCTCTCTTTGCCATATACTATAATTATGTATTCAATCATACGGTGGAAGCCTTAGAGTATGTTTTTTTGCTGTTAGAACTGATTTTTGCGATTATAACCAATTTTGTGATGAACATTTTTGCACATCAGTCATTGTCCCAGTCTTTGATGACTTCCTTAGGCTAAATTGTTAGAAATGGAATTTCTGTGTCAAAGGGTATGAACATTTTCAGACTTTTGATTTGCAGTCTCAGATTGTCTTTTGAAAAAGCTGCACCAATTACACTTTTACACTAGCATATGCGTGTTAATTTTCCTGTTTGCTACAAGTATTGTCTTTTCCTTATAACTTGTCAACTTATCACATTCATATTTTAATTTTCATTTCCTTCCCCGTCATTGAAGTTGGATTTTTTCATGTGCTTATGATCATCGTATTTAATACCAATAGAAGTGATATTGACTAAAAGTGCACTGCGTCTTTCATGGATGCAGCTGTCTTTGTAGACTGCAGGTGACCCATGGAGAATACTTTTTGCCATAACTTGCGACTTCACTGCTGGGAAGGAATGGTTTAGAGGCCTTGGGAGTGGGAAAGTGGAGGGAAGGAGTTATTTCTCAGGTCTGATGACTGTTTTTCTCCCACGTAGGTTCTTAAAGGTGGACAGGAAGCGCCCACAAAACCCAAAGGTCGTCCCAAGAAGAACTCCATCCCCACATCAGAAGAGATTGAAGCTGAAGAGAAGTTGAACAGCCAGGCCCAGAGTAAGGAGCTCTGGGAGCCCTCCCAGGGCCAGGAGGGGCTCTGTGACACGCAGAAACCAAAAGTGCACGGTGTCCCCGCAGAGGTGGCTGAGCCCCTAGACCAGCCCCAGGAGTTACCAGTAGCTTCTTCGGAGCCCCCACCATCAAGCTAAAATAAAACTCTTGCAAGGAGCGGGAAGGGGGAGACTGGGAAGAAGGGAAAGAGAGAATGCAGGGAGACCAGGGAGAGGAAAGCTTCCGACAGCTGGTAACTTGGGGGGAGAAGACCACCGCCGGCTCCCTCCCTCCTGCCCACAGGTCTCACCTCGAGACTTTGAGGAAGACTTGCTGCCTTTGGCCTGCTCTTCCTGAAAGGCTGCTTTAGCCACGGATGCCCTTGACTAAGGGACACAGTGCCTTGGAACTGCCGACCCCAGCTGGGGTGATGCCGTGGGGCTGTCCGGGTCCAAGCCCCCCGGTGTGGTAGAGGATGCTCCAGCCAGCCTCTGGACAGCCAGCCGTCAAAGCAGAGCGGGATGCAGGAGTGGGCAGCATGCCCAGGTTCCTTGCTGACTCAGCACTTATTTCTGTAGTTTTAAAAGAGAATTTAATGTTTTTGGTTTTTTTTTTTTTTTTTTGGCAGGGCGGGGTTGGTGAGGGTGGGCAAATAAGAGTTGGGGGAAGGGAGTTCTGAGTTAATAGAATAAAGTTTGTTTGAAGACACGTGTGCCTTTGTATCCATTGTAAGGTGGTCAGGTGACCCAAGAACTGATAAACCTTGTTTTTCTGGCTTCATTAAGTTTCCATCCCTGAAGCTGCAATGCAGATATGTTAAGATAACTTTTATTTTTTAATTCAAAATAAATCTTTCAAAAAAGGATTGGGTGTACTCTTTCTTCTGGGGAGTGTATTTAGCCCTTCTTTTTTTCTTAATCTATTTTTTAATTGAAGTATAGTTGATTTACAGTGTTGTGTTAATTTCTGCTATATATAGCAAAGCAACTCAGTTATACATATATATACATTCTTTTTCATATTCTTTTCCATTATGGTTTATCACAGGATATTGAATCAGATGAATGGATAAAGAAGATGTGGTACCTATATACAATGGAGTACTACTTAGCCCTTCTTGAATATGTCCTATGGAAAGAGAGACGGAGAGATGGCCTGGCTCCCTGGGCTTTAATTTCCCCAGAAGGAACATGTAAGATTAGGCCAGGCCCACTGGTGTCCAAGTGCAGAGCAAATGGAAACAGCACGAGAGAAACGGGAGCAGGGCCTCTGCCCCCCTCACCTCCCACCGTCTCCTGCCCAGGGGGCTCTGCTGTAGCCACTTTACACGATGAACTTCCAGCTTTCAAAAAGTGTTTTACTTTTTCAAAGAGACAATAAATTCATAGGTTTCAAAAGTCAAGCTATATGAAAAGAAGTCTTACTTCCCTCCCGCCCTCTCCACCCAATGCCCCCACCTGCTACAGGGAACCGTTTTTACTGGTTCTTGTGTATTTTTCTATAGTAAGTAGCCATTTGAATGATAGGCTCTACAACTTTTAACAAAAGAAAAACTGAGAACTACTTGGCTAGATGTGCTCTGTGGTTTTAAACTTAAAATCACGTCCTAGGGCTTCCCTGGTGGCGCAGTGGTTGAGAATCTGCCTGCCAATGCAGGGGACACGGGTTCAAGCCCTGGTCTGGGAAGATCCCACATGCCGCGGAGCAACTGGGCCCATGAGCCACAACTACTGAGCCTGCGCATCTGGAGCCTGTGCTCCGCAACAGGAGAGGCCGCGACAGTGAGAGGCCCGCGCACCGCGATGAAGAGTGGCCCCTGCTCGCCACAATCAGAGAAAGCCCTCGCACAGAAACAAAGACCCAACGCGGTCAAATAAATAAATAAAACGAATTTATATATAAAAAAAAAATCACGTCCTACTTTTAATAAGACCAGGAAAGAGGTGGGTTCCAGGCTTCCGAAAGAGAAAACTCTGACTCTGCTTCTTGCCCGACTATCCTGCAAACGGGCCTGAGGCCTGATCTCACGGGGGCTGTTCCCCTGACATGTTCACGTGTGATGTCCTACAGGGCACAGGGCCCCTTTTATGGACCCCATAATTATTAATTACTCAGTAATTCCCGATTGTGGGCTGGGGAAATATAAACTGACTTTAATAATTGCCTCAACTAGGAAGTAAAGCCTGTCACTAGTTCTGTAAAACAAATCATATACTTCTTTCTAAAAAGTTAAACGGGAGTATCTGCTTGTTTTTAGTAATCTGGCTTCCTGCTTCCCTCCATTTACATGGACAGTGACTTCAATTGCTTTTCTTTTTGACATGTTTTTATATCTTTTATTAGTGCTAAAAATTTCAGGTACTGTGGTGACTATTCAGGGTGGCTTTTGTTTAAAATTTAAATATCGAAAACTCATAAGCCTGAGAGCTTATAACATACAACTCCTTTGGACAGGAATGGATTCAAGCCGCCTAGTGACTACCATTTCGACTTTGCTTAAGGCCGCACCTTCCTTCCCCTGGATGTTGAGATCAACAAAGAGAAAGCAGTCTCTTTCTTACTCTGTGAATACACCAAGGAGGTAAGGGTCTGGCGTCCGAGAACCAGTCTGTGTAGCCCGCCCCAGCTGCCGGCAGGGCTTCTTGCTCCGTGCCTGCGGGAAGCTCCCTCACCTGCGGCCCACCCCACACACGGCTTTGTGATCTGCCCACCAGGTGGTGTCACCGTGGCCAAAGCAAGCAGGTGAGTCTGTGCCAGCTTATTCTCCCTCCTGAGGAACTGTTCCGTCCTGCCCTCCCACCCCAGAAAGGCCATCATTTGGACACTGTTTTCTTAGGCTGGTTTTTGCTCTCTGGGTCTGGACTCTCACAGTCCTTCTCTCAGGTGTCTGACGGTGACTGCCATTGCACAGGTACAGATGTACGTACACACACTCGGTTTTCCCCAGCCTAGTTCTGGGCCCTGTTTCTGACTTCCAGCCCTGAGTTCCTGGCCCGTCATCTTTGGTATTGTTTCTTGGCCCTAAGGGTTCATGGGATGAGTGGGGAGTTGAAGAGCCTGGATTATCTTTCCTCCTGTTTTGGAAGCCCCGAGCCCAAGGTCACCTCCACTGACAAGCCCTGGGCTTATCCTCCAGCCACAGCTAGGCAGAGCGCAGCCCCGTGGATCAAAGATGGGTCTGAGCGAGGCCCTTCCGGCGCAGGTGGGCACTGATTTGGGGCCACGCCCTGGTCCTTCTCCACACCCATCCTTCCCTTTTCCCTCCAGTTCCCGAGCCCTGTGACCGGCACCCGGAAACCAGCTCCACAGGTTCCTACGGGGGACCATTTCCTCTCTTTTTCACCTTCTTTCTCAGAGGCCTCTGGACATCTGTTCCCCTACAGTCATCTACCTTTGAGGACCGTGCTGAACAACAGCATTCTCTCCCTTCTCCGGCATCCAGGATGGTGACCCCTGAGGGTTCAGGGTCTTACTTTAGAGTCCGGTCACCTGCTGCCTTTTGTTTTCCAGAGGAAGGGAGAGGGCCGAGGCAAACTGACCACCGAGGGAAGCTGACCACGCGGCATCCCAGCCTCCCTGTGAGGACGCGACAGGCTCTTTACACGCGCTTTTAGCTGGTGTTGCCCCTAAGGCTGCAAGATGGGCCGCTGCTTCCAGTTTTACAGGAAGCCCCATTCATCAGAGCGAGGTTCAGCGTCTAACCCTGGGTCGTGTAGCTGGTCGGGGACCATGCTGAAAACCAAGCCAGGGGGCCTGAGTCCCTGCAGAGGGTTTTCACGGTTAGCGTGCCCTCTCTCCCCCACTGGAAACCGCCTGTGCCTTTTCAGGGGTTGGAAAAACTTCCACGGCAACAGGCTCCCTGCACTTAGCTTCGTCCTAAAGCAGGGGTTTGGAGGAGGCCTCCCTGCCTCTGCTCCACCGCCTGGGTTCCTGGGGCAGGTCCCAGCCTCCCAGAGTGCCCAGGGGTGCTTGCCGAGCACTGCGCTCCTGTTCTGGGTCACGGCGCCCCCGACTGGCCTACACGCCCCTTCTCTACAGTCTACAAAGGTCTGCTGAGACAACACTCACCGAGCTTGACTCAGACATCGCCCCCAGTGGGTCTCACGCTGTGAGCTTCTGGCCCTCAAACTGGACCGGACAGATCTATCAGAAACCAACCTTAACTGGGCTGGTTTCAGGTTTGTCTCAGAGACTGGTCGGTTCTAGAACCGTCTTAGAGAGGGGGCCTGGAGACCTCAGTGACCTCCCCTCAGAGTTGTTTATAGATTCCCCTGCCCTTCTCACCACCCTTCAACTTCGTTCCACCCAGCCTTGCCCCATGCCCTGGGCCACGCCTGGGCTGGAGCTGGACTGCAGGGCACAAAGCTCTTTCCTCAAGAAGCTGTGCTCTGTCAGCCTGGTCGCGTGTTGTTGTCTCAGCAGAAAATGAGCTGGGACTTCGCAGGACCGGGTTAAAGACTGTCCCCGTGGCTTCCCCAGCAGCCCTGGTCAGCCTCTAGGCATTTGCCTGATCCACTGGTAATTTTCTGTAGGTGCTGCCTAAACCTTACCCCCATCCTATTTGAAGAGCAGGAAGTATTGGGATTAGAAAGCTGAAATGTGCTTTGCACACACACACACAGAACACCTGCTTCTCAGGATTTCTATGCACTGAATTACCTGTTTGCCTAGAGCACCGGGGGCTGCTGCTGTGTGTACACAAACCTCCCCTGCGATTCTCTCCTCTCCACCACCCTCACCGAGGCTGCACCTTCCAGGCTTCTCCAGAGGCTTCTCCCTCCTCTTCTGATCCTTCAGCCCTGCTCTGTGAGGCTGCGTCCCAGCTGCTCTGTGCCCAGGAGACAATGCCCTCTCCCTGCCCGCCCTGCTTCTGCTCCCTTACCCTCCTCAGCATGAGTTTGAAGCCACCTCTTCTGTCCCTTCAATAACCTCACCTCTATCCCAGTCTAACCTGTTCCTTCCTCTCTCGCTGCTTCCTCTAACTGCATCGTTTGTCATCATCACGGTGGTCCTGCCATACTTCCAAAGAGCACACGGATTTGTTTTGTTTCCCTGTTAGAACGTAAATTCCTCGAGGCTGTTTTTCAGAGTTTCTTTTTCTGCACGGAGACTCCCAAGGCACTTGGAGGATCTAGATGTTCCTGGTGTCCTGCTGACACCGTTCCTGGCCCAGAGCTTCTGAGTTCTCAGCAGGAGGGAAGGTCCAGCTCTTGGCCATGAAGCAGCTCTCCCGGGCACTGACCCCTGTTAGGGCCTCGCTCGCTGGCTGCAGGGCTGGGGGGTGCCAGCATTTTTCAGAGACAAGAGAGAAGGCGAGCAAAACACCTCTGTGGTCTGCAGAAACAGTCCCATCTGCCAAGGGAAGCAGTGTCAGGCCGCTTCCCCAGGGACAGAGGGTGGAGGGGGTGACGGGGAGCCCCAACTTGGTGGCCCACAAGGCCAAGGGTCAGTTCACCCCCATCTTGTTAACTCTTTGGGGGAGAAGGTGTTGATGGGGCTCTGAAGAAGATGCCCTTGGAAGATTCCCCTTCAAGGAGATCGCAGACGGGGTTGCAGCCAGCAGCCTGGGAAAAAGACGCATACAGAAGCGTTTGTCTAAAAGAGAATTAACATCCTATTTAGGGAATTCCATGGTGGTTCAGTGGTTAGGACTCTGCTCTTTCACTGCTGAGGGTGCAGGTTCAATCCCTGGTCGGGGAATGAAAATCTCACAAGCCATGGCAAATAAAAATAAAGCCATGTGGCCAAAAGTAAATAAATGTTTTATGCAACATATTTTACTTTTTTAAATTATTTTTTATACAGCAGGTTCTTATTAGTTATCTATTTTATACATATTAGTGTATACATGTCAATTCCAATCTCCCAATTCATCCCACCACCACCCCTGCTTTCCATCCTTTGTGTCCATACTTTTGCTCTCTACATCTGTGTCTCTATTTCTGCCTTGCAAACTGGTTCATCTGTACCATTTTTCTAGATTCCACGTATATGCATTAATATATATTTGTTTTTCTCTTTCTGACTTATTTCACTCTGTATGACAGTCTCTAGGTCCATCCACATCTCTACAAATGACCCCATTTCGTTCCTTTTTATGGCTGAGTAATATTCCATTGTATATATGTACCACATCTTCTTTATCCATTCGTCTGTCGATGAGCATTTAGGTTGCTTCCATGACCTGGCTATTGTAAATAGTGCTGCAATGAACATTGGGGTGCGTCTTTTTTTTTTTTTTTTTTGCGGTACGCGGGCCTCTCACTGTTGTGGCCTCTCCCGTTGCGGAGCACAGGCTCTGGACACGCAGGCTCAGCGGCCATGGCTCACGGGCCCAGCCGCTCCGCGGCATGTGGGATCCTCCCGGACCAGGGCACGAACCCGCGTCCCCTGCATCGGCAGGCGGACTCTCAACCACTGCGCCACCAGGGAAGCCCGGGGTGCGTCTTTTTGAATTATGGTTTTCTCTGGGTATATGCCCAGTAGTGGGATTGCTGGGTCATATGGCAGTTCTATTTTTAATTTTTCAAGGAACATCCATACTGTTCTCCATAGTGGCTGCACCAATTTACATTCCCACAAACAGTGCAAGGGGGTTCCCTTTTCTCCACACCCTCTCCAGCATTTTTTAGATTTTCTGATAATGACCACTCTAACCGGTGTGAGGTGATAACTCATTGCAGTTTTGATGTGCATTTCTCTAATAATTAGTGATGTTGAGCATATTTTCATGTGCTTCTTGGCCATCTGTATGTCTTCTTTGGAGAAATGTCTATTTAGGTCTTCTGCCCATTTTTTGATTGGGTTGTTTGTTTTTTATAATACTAAGCTACATGTGCTGTTTATATATTTTGGAGATTAATCCTTTGTCCGTTGATTTGTTTGAAAATATTTTCCCCCATTCTGAGGGTTGTCTTTTCATCTTGTTTATAGTTTCCTTTGCTGTGCAAAAGCTTTTAAGTTTCATTGGGTCCCATTTGTTTATTTTTGTTTTTATTTCCATTAATCTAGGAGGTAGGTCAAAAAAGATCTTGCTGTGGTTTATGTCAAAGAGTACTCTTCCTATGTTTTCCTCTAAGAGTTTTATAGTGTCTGGTCTTACCTTTAGGTCTTTAATCCATTTTGAGTTGATTTTTGTGTACGGTGTTAGGGGGTGCTCTAATTTCATTCTTTTACATGTAGCTGTCCAGTTTTCCCAGCACCACTTACTGAAGAGACTGTCTTTTCTCTATTGTATACCCTTGCCTCCTCTGTCATAGATTAGATGACCATAGGTGTGTGGGTTTATCTCTGGGCTTTCTATCCTGTTCCATTGATCTATGTTTCTGTTTCTGTGCCAGTACCATATTGTCTTGATTACTGTAGCTTTGTAGTATAGTCTAAGTCAGGGAGTCTGATTCCTCCAGCTCTGTTTTTTTCCCCTCAAGATTGCTTTGGCTATTTGGGGTCTTTTGTGTCTCCATACAAACTTTAAGAAGATTTCTTCTAGTTCTGTAAAAAATGCCATTGGTAATTTGATAGGGACTGCATTGAATCTGTAGATTGCTTTGGGTAGTAGAGTCATTTTCAAAATATTAATTCTTCCAATCCAAGAACATGGTATATCTCTCCATCTGTTTGTGTCATTTTTTATTTTTCATCAGTGTCTTATAGTTTTCTGAGTACAGGTCCTTTACCTCCTTAGGTAGGTTTATTCCTAGGTATTTTATTCTTTTTGTTGCGATGGTGAATGGGATTGTTTCCTGGATTTCTCTTTCTGATCTTTTGTTGTTAGTGTATAGGAATGCAAGAGATTTCTGTGCATTAATTTTGTATCCTGCAACTTTACCAAATTCATTGATGAGCTCTAGTAGTTTTCTGGTGGCATCTTTAGGATTCTCTATGTATAGTATCATGTCATCGGCAAACAGTGACAGTTTTACTTCTTCTTTTCCAATTTGTATTCCTTTTATTTCTTTTTCTTCTCTGATTTCCATGGCTAGGACTTCCAAAACTATGTTGAATAATAGTGGCAAGAGTAGACATCCTTGTCTTGTTCCCGGATCTTAGAGGAAATGCTTTCAGTTTTTCACCATTGAGAATGATGTTTGCTGTGGGTTTGTCATATATGGCCTTTATTATGTTGAGGTAGGTTCCCTCCATGCCCACTTTCTGGAAGAGGTTTTACCAAAAAATGGGTGTTGAATTTTGTCAGAAGTTTTTTCTGCATCTATTGAGATGATCATATGGTTTTATTCTTCAATTTGTTAATATGGTGCATCACATTGATTGATTTGCATATATTGAAGAATCCTTGCATCCCTGGGATAAATCCCACTTGATCCTGGTGTATGATCCTTTTAATGTGTTGTTGGATTCCGTTTGCTAGTATTTTGTTGAGGATTTTTGCATCTATATTCATCAGTGATATTGGTCTGTAATTTTCTTTTTTTGTAGTATCTTTGTCTGGTTTTGGTATCAGGGTGATTGGTGGCCTCGTAGAATGAGTTTGGGAGTGTTCCTTCCTCTGCAATTTTTTGGAAGAGTTTGAGAAGGATGGGTGTTAGCTCTTCTCTAAATGTTTGATAGAATTCACCTGTGAAGCCATCTGGTCCTGGACTTTTGTTTGTTGGAAGATTTTTAATCACAGTTTCAATTTCATTACTGTGATTGGTCTGTTCATACTTTCTATTTCTTCCTGGCTCAGTCTTGGAAGGTTATACCTTTCTAAGAATTTGTCCATTTCTTCCAGGTTGTCCACTTTATTGGCATAGAATTGCTTGTAGTAGTCTCTTATGATGCTTTGTATTTCTGCGGTGTCCATTGTAACTTCTCCTTTTTCATTTATAATTTTATTGATTTGGGTTCTCTCCCTCTTTTTCTTGATGAGTCTGGCTAAAGGTTTATCAATTTTGCTTATCTTCTCAAAGAACCAGCTTTAGTTTTATTGATCTTTGCTATTGCTTTCTTTGTTTCTATTTCATTTACTTCTGCTCTGACCTTTATGATTTCTTTCCTTCTGCTAACTTTGGGTTTTGTTCGTTTTTCTTTCTCTAGTTCCTTTAGGTGTAAGGTTAGATTGTTTATTTGAGATTTTTCTTGTTTCTTGAGGTAGGATTGTATTGCTATAAAATTCCCTCTTAGAACTGCTTTTGCTGCATCCCATAGGTTTTGGATCGTCATTTTTTTTGTCATTTGTCTTTAGGTAGTTTTTGATTTCCTCTTTGATTTTTTCAGCAATCTCTTGGTTATTTAGTAATGTATTGTTTAGCCTCCATTTGTCTGTGTTTTTACATTTTTTCCCTGTAATTTATTTCTAATCTGATAGTGCTGTGGTCAGAAACAACGCTTGATATGATTTCGATTTTCTTAAATTTACTGAGCTTGATTTGTGACCCAAGATGTGATCTATCCTGGAGAATGTGCCATGTGCACTTGAGAAGAAAGTGTAATCTGCTGTTTTTGAATGGAATCTCCAATAAATATCAATTAAATGTATCTGGTCTATTGTGTCATTTAAAGCTTGTATTTTCTTATTAATTTTTTGTCTGGATGATCTGTCCATTGGTGTGAGGTGTAAAAGTCTCCCAGTATTATTGTGTTACTGTCGATTTCCTCTTTTATAGCTATGTATTGAGGTGCTCCTATGTTGGGTGCATATATATTTATAATTGTTATATCTTCTTCTTGGATTGATCCCTTGTTCATTATGTAGTGTCCTTCCTTGTCACTTGTAACATTCTTTACTTTAAAGTCTATTTTCCTTTTTTTTGTGTGTGGTACGCAGGCCTCTCACTGCTGTGGCCTCTCCCGTTGCGGAGCACAGGCTCCAGACGCGCAGGCTCAGCAGCCATGGCTCACGGGCCCAGCCGCTCCGTGGCATGTGGGATCTTCCCAGACTGGGGCACGAGTCCATGTCCCCTGCTTCGGCAGGCAGATTCTCAACCACTGCGCCACCAGGGAAGCCCTTAAAGTCTATTTTATCTGATATGAGTATTGCTACTCCAGCTTTCTTCTGATTTCCGTTTGCATGGAATATCTTTTTCCATCCCCTCACTCTCAGTCTGTATGTGTCCCTAGGTCTGAAGTGGGTCTCTTGTAGACCACATATATATGGGTCTTGTTTTTGTATCCATTCAGCGAGCCTATGTCTTTTTTTGGAGCATTTAATCCATTAACATTAAGGTAATTATCGATATGTATGTTCCTATTACCACTTTCTTAATTGTTTTGGGTTTGTTTTTGTATGTCCTTTTCTTCTCTTGTGTTTCCCACTTAGAGATGTTCCTTTGCATTTGTTGTAGAGCTGGTTTGGTGGTGCTGAATTCTCTTAGCTCTTGCTTGTCTCCATTGAATCTGAATGAGATCCTTGCCTGGTAGAGTAATCTTGGTTGTACGTTCTTCCCTTTCATCACTTTAAATATGTCATGCCACCCCCTTCTGGCCTGTAGAGTTTCTGCTGAGAAATCAGCTGTTAACTTTACGGGATTTCCCTTGTGTGTTATTTGTCATTTTTCTCTTGTTGCTTTTAATAATCTTTCTTTGCCTTTAATTTTTGTCAGTTTGATTACTATGTGTCTTGGCATGTTTCTCCTTGGGTTTATCCTGCCTGGGACTCTATTCACTTCCTGGACATGGATGGCTAATTCCTTTCCCATGTTAGGGAAGTTTTTGACTATAACCTCTTCAAATATTTTCTCAGGTCCTTTCTCTCTCTCTTGTCCTTCTGGGACCCCGATAATGCAAATGTTGGTGCGTTTAACGTTGTCCCAGAGGTCTCTTAGGCTGTCTTCATTTCTTTTCATTCTTTTTTCTTTATCTGTTCTGTGGCAGTGAATTCCACCATTCTGTCTTCCAGGTCACATCCATTCTTCTGCCCCAGTTATTCTGCTATTGATTCCTTCTAGAGTATTTTTCATTTTACTTATTGTATTGTCCATCTCTGTTTGTTTGTTCTTTAATTCTTCTAGGTGCTTGTTCTTTAATACTCCTAGGTCTTTGTTAAACATTTCTTGCATCTTCTCGATCTTTGCCTCCATTCTTTTTTGAGGTCCTGGATCATCTTCACTATCATTATTCTGAATTCTTTTTCTGGAAGGTTGCCTGTCTCCACTTCATTTAGTTGTTTTTCTGGGGTTTTATCTTTTCCTTCATCTGGTACATAGTCCTCTGCCTTTTCATTTTGTTTATCTTTCTGTGAATGTGGTTTTCGTCCTACAGGCTGCAGGATTATAATTCTTCTTGCTTCTGCTGTCTGCCCTCTGGTGGATGAGGCTATCTAAGAGGCTTGTGCAAGCTTCCTGATGGGAGGGACTGGGGGTGGGTAGAGCTGGGTGTTGCTCTGGTGGGCAGAGCTCAGTAAAACTTTAATCTGCTTGTCTGCTGATGGCTGGGGCTGAGTTCCCTCCCTGTTGGTTGTTTGGCCTGAGGCAACCCAGCACTGGAGCCTGCAAGCTCTTTGGTGGGGCTAATGGCTGACTCCGGGAGGGCTCATGCCAAAGAGTACTTTCCAGAACCTCTGCTGCCAGTGTCCTTGTCCCCGCAGTGAGTCACCCCGTCCCTGCAGGAGACCCTCCAACACTAGCAGGTAGGTCTGGTTCAGTCTCCTGTGGGGTCACTGATCCTTCCCCTTGGGTCCCGATGCACACACTACTTTGTGTGTGCCCTCCAAGAATGGAGTCTCTGTTTCCCCCAGTCCTGTCAAAGTCCTGCAATCAAATCCCGCTAGCCTTCAAAGTCTGATTCTCTGGGAATTCCTCCTCCAATTGCCAGACCCCCAGGTTGGGAAGCCTGACGTGGGGCTCAGAACCTTCACTCCAGTGGATGGACTTCGGTGGTATAAGTGTTCTCCAGTTTGTGACTCAACTACCCAGTGGTTATGGGATTTGATTTTATTGTGATTGCACCCCTCATCCTGTCTCACTGTGGCTTCTCCTTTGTCTTTGGATGTGGGGTATCTTTTTTGGTGAGTTCCAGTGTCTTCTTGTCGATAATTGTTCAGCAGTTAGTTGTAACATAAATATTTTATACACAGTAAAAAATAATGTGAAATAAACAAGTTAATTAAATCCTATTTAGACCAAAATCATATTTGTAGCTGGTGGTGGGTGGGTGAGAGGCGGCTTCACCTGGCGCACAAGGTGCTGTGCAGAGATGGCTGAAGGGGGCTGAGTTGGTCCTGGCGGATGGGGCAGGGCTGGGGCGGGTCAAGGGCAGAAGGTGACAGCTGCACCCGGGGCTCAGCTCCAAGCATGGCGCCTCCTTCTAAAGCCTCGGGTGGGCAGCAGCCTGACACACCCTTCCTACTAGTAGGCAGGGGCTGGGGGAGGCTGGGGGAGATGGCAGCCCTTTGAGAGAGGCTCCAGCAGCCAGGTGGGAAGCCAGGGGCATCCTCTGCCCTCAGAAAGCCGGCTGCCCGGCCTTCTAGGGCCACCACCAGCGTCAGCAGGTGCTTCCTCAGTGTCTCCCCTGTGCCTGCCCAGGGCAGGGGAGGCAGGAGGGGGCCAAGGAATATGTCTCTGCCCTCAAATAAACAAACGTCTTGCTGGAGACACTTATACTTCAGTGAGTTTCAGAGCGAAGGCAGGGGCTCCAGGTAGATTTCTGTGGTGTTTGCCCCTGCCCCTACCCTGTGAGCTGGTGTTCTTTCTGGGCAAGGAAGGTGACTCATGGAAGATGCATCCGCACGATGTCCTCCCCAGGCTGGGCTGCTAAGAGAGGGTTAAGCTGGCCCCTTGTGCACCTGGGAGGGTGATTAGCGCTGGAACAGCAGGTGTTTGGTAAGTCACCTGAATTATGCCTCTAATCCCAGACTGTCACCCAAATCCTGGGTGGAGGGTGGTTTGGGGCGGCAGAAAGGTCCTGGTAACAACAGCTGTAATCCGGGTGCGGATCCTGAAAAGGATGGGGTTCGGCGCCAGCATGTTTCAGCCTCCCAGTCTCCTTCTGCACTTGCCTCTCCAGTGGGTGGTGGATGCGCGGCCCTCCCCACCTCCTCCCCCGTCCAGCCGCGTGTGCCCGTCCAGCCGTGTGTGCCCGTCCATCTGTGTGTGCCTGTCCAGCCGCGTGCACCATCCGTCCCTTGCTGCTCCGGGCCCGCGGTGGCCAGGAGGGTGCAGGGTGGACGCTGCCTGCTGCGAGGGCTGGTAAATCACTGTGACAGGCTCTTTTCATACCTGACCTCCTTTCCTTCCCAAACCCTCTTCCCTCTGTTTACTTTGGTTGCAGATTTATTAGACACACAGTTAAGTGCCCATTTAGCTCTGCAAACTGTCATCACCCCTGCTTTATGAATAAGATCATTCACTGACAGAACCCTTGAAACAGTTTTAACAAGAAGGTGGGGAGGGACTGCGGGAGGAGAGGACGAGGAAGTAGGGCCTCGGGTCAGTGAACGACCCGAAACCCAAAGGCGGCCTCTCCTGCAGCTCAAGAATGCAGCCAGGGCCTGCGAGCTGCCTCACGTTCACCCTGTCCGTCAAGACGGTTGTCGTCTGGCCGGCAGGACTGCGGGGTCTGGCGTTCACCCCCTTGTCTCAGCTTAGTGCACCTGCCCCAAGTGGTTCCAAGAACCCCAAGGCCTGTCGGGCGAGTCCTTGCCCCTCGGGGATCCTCGGTCGACGTGCCGGTGCTGCCGGGGCTCCCCTCCTCCGGGCGGCATCCCTTCCCAAGCACCCAGCTCCTTGAACACACAGGTAGGTCTGCTGAGAGTAGCAGACCCTGGTCCGAGTCTCTCTATGCACTCTGACCAGACGCCGGGCCCCGCAGTGAGGACCACTTACATCATCACACCTAACACCTCAGCAGCCCGTGAAGCTGGCACTGTTAGCATCTCTGCTCAGAGACAGGGAAGCTGGGCCAACGTGGTGAGGTCTCCCTAACACAGCTGTGGGTCCTTCTCCCCCCACCAAGCTGGGCTTGCTGCTAAGAGGGCCGAGGTGACTGAACCTGATCTGAGGTGGGCAGACCCCCGTGTCCTCAGCCTCCCCTGCTGGTGCCCTTGCCCCGCCTCCCACAGCTGTCACTGCGGTACCTGTCTCAGCACGCCCTCGCAGCATGGGGTGCAGAGAACAGAGCTCAGTCTGCCCCTCGAGTGTGAACGATCAAGCCCTCCATCCACTCACCTGTTCTGGGAAAGAGCCAGTCCTCCTCCCACCTCTTCTACTGTGTTTCCAGAAGCTTGGGAATAGTAGGGATTTGGGGGTCTGTTGTCATTAGCAGTGACCTTGGAAAGGGGTTCTAGCAGTTGGAGGAAGCTCGGTGGGAGGAGTCACATCTGAGGCACAGTGACAGCACCGGTCCTCGCTATGGAGTGGCAAGCAGAGAAGTGGGAGTGGTACAGAGAAGCTGGGAGACCCTCGGTAGGAGCTGCCTGCAGTGCTGAGCTCCGGACATGGGCGCTGCTCTTTCTTGGCAGTCTTGGGTGAACCCTGAGGTCTGGGCCATCCTTGGAGCTCCGGTTCTGGACCCAGATCATCATGCTTCGGCCCTCAGAGGTCCCAGAGCTAGTCTTCCTTTTCCTGTTCCCCCCTATCCTCTTCCTTGGCTTCTCCTTCAGCCATTTATTCCTTTTTATTTGCAGTATGTGTTCAATGCAAATAAATTCCATTATTTGAGAAAGTCACTGTGAATCAAAGCATAGCTACAGAGATACAAGGACAATCAAAGCAGACGTTCAACATGCAAGGAGGAGTATTCATGCACACACACGAACGCCTGAGATGCGCTGGAGCTGGTTGTTTTGTATTGCTTTCTAAGGATTGGCAAATATTTGCTTTCACTATCAAGGCTATGTGCCTGTCTGGACCTTGGAACACCA
The DNA here is from genome assembly GCF_039906515.1 of Pseudorca crassidens. Taxonomy (NCBI): domain Eukaryota; kingdom Metazoa; phylum Chordata; class Mammalia; order Artiodactyla; family Delphinidae; genus Pseudorca; species Pseudorca crassidens. The sequence goes on from NC_090304.1 coordinate 105,002,835, forward strand.
GTGTATCGTCATGGCAATCAAAGAATTCAATGAGTGCGTATTTCTTTAAAAAGCTTCTTCACGGGCTTCCCTGGTGGCGCAGTGGTTGAGAGTCCGCCTGCCGATGCAGGGGACACGGGTTTGTGCCCCGGTCCGGGAGGATCCCACATGGCGCAGAGCGCCTGGGCCCGTGAGCCATGGCCGCTGAGCCTGCGCGTCCGGAGCCTGTGCTCCGCAACAGGAGAGGCCACAGCGGTGAGAGGCCCGCATACCGCAAAAAAAAAAAAAAGCTTCTTCACACAGAGGTAGCTGTACAAGACTTACTTTCCAGAATCAAGCCAGTTTTAGACCCAGTGTCAGGTTCTAACTGTTTAAAACACTGATTGACACAGAGTTTGCTTCAAAGCTAGCTTCATTCATAAAGGTGAAAAAAAGTATTCACAAAAATAGCATAAGAGAATGTGTATGTGCTCAATTCAGATGAGTTTCCAATGTTCAATTTACCGCATTTTTTACTTCTTTCAAGATTTACAAAAAATGCTCCGTGTATCTTTTACATTTTTACATATTATTTTACATATGCTGAAACAAAAAGCACTAATTTAAAGTTATTTGGGGTGACATTCTCATAGCTGGCATATCCCTTAAGTCTTTTTGTTATCTATAGGTTTCCCTTCCATCTCTTTTTTCAAACTTGCTATTTATTTGTAAATTGGATGCTTTGTTTCCATGAATGTTAAAGTGACTGACATCAGTATGAATTCATGATGTATTTGATCTTTAAAAAAAAAAAAAGTGTTTCCTAGCTCTGCCTTCGGAAAAGACCAAGAAACAGTGGCTAACCCAGTGGCAATGGAAACTCCAGACACCTAGATGATGGTCTCTATATTTTATTTCCCACTGAAAGGAATCAGGACTCCTTGGAAACGGCTCATTCCAGGTGTGAGGCGGGAACTACATAAGTCTGTCTTGGAATGTCTGCTTGTTGCAGAAGGCAGTGGAACTATTAAACGCCACTAGGTCATGTGACAAGGATGTAAGGGACACAGGAGCTAACTTGAAGAGGCTTCCACTGACCGGAAGCGGGACAAGCAAGTGTTGGTAAGAATAAAAACTACAATGGGTTGAAGCACGTCAAATATGTGTAAATCCACGTCTTCAGGATTTTAAAAATAAAACTAATTCATCACCTTTGGAGGGATGCCAGGAAGGCAACTCATGATGAGTTCAACTCATGAAAATTAGTAAATAAAGGGAAAACATCAAGCATTTACCCCTTATGAACTGAATCTTCAGGTAACTAAATAATTGATGAGGGGAGTTTTCTCTTTATGGAAGATAGTAAGTGAACAAGGAATGACTGATTTAGAACGTCACCATTCAAAATAAGCAAATCTCGGTGAAGATCACCAACGTATGCTAGTATCACAGAAAGAGACACGGCCAGACACCACATATGTCCTGATAAAAGTACACACCACTACCTGTGAAGGAGCCTTGCAAAAAAGAAAAGACGAAGAAACAAAAGCAAACAAACAAACAAACCTGAACATGATTAAGTTTCTACATCAAAATATCAATTTACAGAAAATAAAGGAAGAGAGAACATGTTAAATGATGCTCCAGTGATGGCAATCAGCAAAATCCAGACAACCTTCCCAATAGTACATCCACATAGACTTTCTTAAGTTCCCACTCCAAGGCCCCCAGCGTCCAGCTCAACAATCACACCATGAACTTAGTTACCATCCAAAGCTTATCTACCTTGAACGTAACTAGTTCAAGCGTTTACTCTCTGCTCTCTGATCACTGCTTTCAATTCCTCCCATCCTTAATTCAACTACAGTAAGCCCCCTACATATGAACCTTCAAGTTGCGAACTTTCAAAGATGCGAACGTGTGTTCGCATGTCCAATCACGTAAGTTAGTTCACGTGTCTGGAGTACCTTGTCACATGCGTGCATCCTCTACAAGCGGTTGTGCTTTTGTGCACTTCACTGTGCAGTACTGTGTAGAGTACAGAAGTACAGTATCTTTATTTCAAGCTAGGTCTGCAAGAGGATGACTTCATTGAACTCCTTGCTGTGTAACATGAGGGGCTTACTAATGAAGACCTGATGGAATTGGAGGCCCAGAGAAAGGACGAAGAGAGACAAGAGGAAGAAGAAGTAACTGAGGAGCTGAAGAGATTCACGATGCGGGAAATGGCATCTCTCCCCAGCCTCTCTTTTCTCCCTCCTGTGACCAAAGGGGTGTCCCTACCTGTATAAAAAACTGCTTTGACCTGTGTTTTAGATGCCCCACCTCCAACTTTTAGAAAAATTTACCATATAGATCAGACCTTCTCATTCCCTCTTCTTTAAACTCTGCATCTATCACATAAGTATTATTTTAATAACTTTATTGAGGTATAATTGACACGCAATAAACATCACCTATTTAAACTACATAATTTGACAAGTGTTGACATATGTACATACATGTAACACCATCACCACAATCAAGAGAGTGAACACATCCAACCCCGCAAAAGGTCTCCTCACCCCCTTTCTAATCCTCTCCTCCAGTCCCTTCCCCCCCCAACTCTCTTCCCCAGGCAACCACAATCTGTCTTCGATCACTGTAGATTAGTTTGTGTTTTCTAAAGATTTATATAGCTGGTATCATACAAGATGTACTGTATAGCTGATTCACTGTTATAAGCAGAAACTAACACATCACTGTAAAGCAATTATACTCCCATAAAGATGTTAAAAAAAAAAAAAAAGATGTACTCTGCTTTTGCCTGTCTTCCACTCGGGTAATTGTTTTGAGGTTCCTCCATGTTCGGCATAAATATTTTATTCTTTTTTATTGCTGAGAAGTATTCCAAACATAGGAGAAAATCTGGATAACCTTGGGTTTGACGAGGACTTTTTAGATACACCACCAATGACATGATCCATGAAAGAAATACTTGATAAGCTGGACTTCATTAAGATTTTAAACTTCTGCTCTACAAAAGACGTGGCCAAGAAAATGAGAATACAAGTCACAGGCTGTGAGAAAATATTTGCAAAACACATACCTGATAAGGAATTGCTATCCGACATAAACAACAAACTCTTAAAACTCAGTAATAAGAAAACAAGCAACCTGATTAAAAATGGGCCACGTACTATAAAAGGAGCAGGTCATTTTCAAAGCTTGCCTCTAGAGACCTGAGCATCAGAGTAGACTGCGTGAAGCAAGAGCTTTAGAAACTCATAACCAGATACCCGGAAAGCAGAACTGCTTTACTCTGCCTAGATACCAGTTTACGAGGCCCTCCCAGAGCTTTGGGGTGTGTCTTTTTACCCGGTTTGTTCAAAACCAAAAGAAAAGGAATGAGAATATAAGGACTTTCAAAGGCACAGAAGTGAACACAGTTGCAGGACGAGAAATGCGGCACTTCCAATTCTAAATTCTACAATTTCTATGACTTCACTGGGATAGCCATTTCACTATTTTTCCTTCCTAGTGAATTCTTTTCAAATTATACCATGATACTTTCAAGCTTACGGCAGGAATTGAAATTGAGATTAAGTCGAAGAGAAAAGTTGAAAGGAAAAACTGTATTAAAATAGTAGATTCAAATCATTATGAAGCCAATGGCAGAGCAGCAGAAAGCCAGAAGGGTCCATATGCAGAGAACAGGAAGACAGGGAATCCCTTTGGCCTGGAGATGATCTGCACACCTTAGAAATGCAACTGCTTGGACAAAGCCTTCCTCTCCCATGACTGTTCTCGAGAAGCTCCAGGTCTATTCACTAAATAAGGCCCTCCAGGTTTCTCTGAACTTAAGGCACTGGTTCGTCTGTGTCTCTAGCTAGGCTGTAAGCTCTGCCTATCAGAAATCATGTCTGCCTTGCTCACTCTGTGTGTCCCAAACAGAAGCTCAATAGATACATGTTGAACGACTGAAGGAAGGAAGGAATGACTTCTTGCTGCCCTGCAACTTTTGGGATGCTCCTGGGTCACCAAGGGGCAAGTTAAAGCACATGTCACAGTCGGGTACCCACACCTATAGATTAAAATCTTTGGAGGGGGAAGCCTGGACATCGGTTTACAGACTGCAAGCTAAGAATGGCTTTATTTTTTCAAGGCGTTGAAGAAGAAAGAGGAAGGGGTGGGGGATCTTTGGCATACCTAGCTGTACAACCTGAACACTCTGGGCACTCTTTCTTCACCTGAAAAGTGGGATAATGATAGTAAATACTTCAGTGATTTTTATGAAGATTTGTAAAGTGCTTAGAAAAGTGCCTAATGCAAAGTAAGTGCTGGGAGTTTGGGAGTGACATGTACACACTGCTATATTTAAAATAGATAACCAACAAGGACCTCCTGTATAGCACAGGGAACTCTGCTCAATACTCTGTAATAACCTGACTGGGAAAAGAATTTGAAAAAGAACAGATACATGTATATGTAGAACTGAGTCACTGTGCTGTACACCTGACACTAACACAACACTGTTAATCAACTCTACTCCAATATAAAATAAATTTTTTTTTAAAAATAAAAGGAGCAATAAATTTTTCTGGAAATATGCAATGTCCAAAATTATGACAAAAAATTCTGTGATAAACCATAATGGAAAAGACTGTGGAAAAGAATATATATGTATAACTGAGTCACTTTGCTGTACAGCAGAAATTAATACAACATTGTAAATCAACTATACTTCAATAAAATTCTTTTAAAAATTAAAAAGCACAACAAAAAACCCCAAAGTAAGTGCTACATAAATGTTTGATATGTGGGACATGAACAACAGTGAGACCCTGTAATGATTAATTTTATGTGTCAACTTAGCTAAGCTACAGTGCCCAGCTGTTTGGTCAAAAACCAGTTTACATGCTGCTGTGAAGATAGTTAGATATGAATAACATTTACAATCACTGGAAAACTGTATGAAGTCTCCTCAAAAAAATAAAACTACCATAGGACCCAGCAATTCCACTTCTGGGTATTTATCTGAAGAAACCGAAACACTAATTCAGAAAAAGATATCTGCACCCCCATATTCATTGCAGTGTTATTTATGCTAACCAAGATATGGAAGCAACCTAAGTGTCCATTGATGGATGGATGAATAAAGAAAATGTGGTATACGTATTATATATACACAATGAAATATTATTCAGCCATAAAAAAGAATGAAATCTTGCCATCTGTGACAACATGGATGGACCTTGAGGGCACTGTGCTAAGTGAAATAAGTCAGACAGAAAAAGAAATATCATATGCCCTCACTTATATCCGGAATCTAAAAAAAAAAAAGAAAAACCCCACACATACACACACACACCCAAAAAACCAAAAAACTGAACTCAAGGATACGAAGAACAGATTGATGGTTGCCAGAGGTGGGAGGGTGGGAGTGGGCAAAATGGGTGAATGTGGCCAAAAGATACAAATGCCCAGTTATAAAATAAATAAGTCCTGGGGATGTAAGGTACAGCATGGTGACTACAGTTAATAATACTGTATTGCATATTTCAAAGTCTCTAAAAGAGCAGATCAAAAAAGCTCTCACCACAACAAAAAACACCTTGTGACTATATATGGCAATGGATGTTAATAAGACTTACTTGAGTGATCATTCTGCAATATACACAAATATCAAATCATTATGCTGTACACCTGAAGCAATGTTATATGTCAACTCTATCTGAATTTAAAAATAGGCAAACTAAAAAAAAAATTTACCATCAGCAGCAGACTTTGAGTAAAGCAGATTATCCTCCATAATATGGGTGGGCTTCACCCAATCAGTTGGCGGCCGTAAGTAAAAACACTGAGCCCCCCCAAAAGGAAGAAATTCTGCCTCGGGGCTTCCTTCAGACTCCACTGAAATCAACTCTTGCTGGAATTTCCAGCCCGAGTATGCCTCGAAGATTTAGGACTTGCCAGTCCACAGTTGCATGAGCCAGATCGTATCTCTATCTTTATTTCTATCATCTCTATCTATAGATTATCTATATCTCCCATTGGTTCTGTTTCTCTGGAGATTCTTGAGTAACACTGACCCCAAGTCCCGTGTACAGCTCCTAATTCATAGGCTGCAAGGGAAGAGCTTGCTTCCCTGCCCTGCATTGTCTCTTTTCTTTGTTTGCTTTGTCTCTGTCTTTCATGTTGGAGACTTGCCTCACCCATAATCCTTGCCTAACTATATACATGATGCACGAGGTAGTTGAGGGAAACTGCAGGCAGAGTTATCAACTGGTGGGCTTTATTTATTGTAGGGTTTGCAGGCATGGACCTGGCCTCTTCTGGGGGGAAACTACGTTTGTAAGCTGTTTGGAATGAAGGAATTTATCAAAGAAATAAATGTGCTAACATTTCCAAGAATTTAAGTATGTTAATTTCTAGATGAAGAAAGTCTACTGGGACTTCCTTGGTGGCGTAGTGGTTAAGAATCCACCTGCCAATGCAGGGGACACGGGTTCGATCGTTGGTCCAGGAAGATCTCACATGCCTCGGATCAACTAAGCCCATGTGCCACAACTACTGAGCCCATGTGCCACAACTACTGAGCCCATGTGCCACAACTACTAAAGCCCGTGCACCTAGAGCCCATGCTCTGCAACAAAGAGTAGCCCCGACTCACCGCAACTAGAGAAAGCCTGCGCACAGCAACTGAAGACCCAACGCAGCCAAAAATAAATAAATAAATTAAGGGAAAAAAAAGTCTACCATGTGCTTATTAGCACATGAATGAAAAAAGACCCACATCAAAGCAACTGTCATGAAAGTTTGGAACACCAAGAATTGGGAAAAGATGATTGTGTATGTCTCCTGGAGCATGTTTGCCAGTATCTTAAGAACAGACACCTAGACCTTCTAGTGTCTGCTAGGCTGTACATCACCAACCAAATCACTCTCCTAGGTGTACCAAGTGACAGCAGTGAACGGGAGTGTTATCAGACTTAATGTTTTGCAATCTAATTGGTATGAAATAGTATTTAATTATCATTTTAATTTGCATTTTTCTATTTATTAGTGAGGCGGGGCATATTTTCACGTATTTATTGTTCAGATATATTTCTCTGTGAATTGTTTGTAAATATCCTTTGTTAATTTTTCTTTCTAATTTCAGTAGTTGTTTATATTATAGATATTAATCCTTTTAAAATTATAATGTGTTGCAAAAATAGTTTCCCATTTTGTAGCTTTTCTTTCCACTGTGTTTTTAATGTTTTCTATAGTTTCTCCTATAAGGTTTGAATGTTTCTTTTTAAACCATTAATACCTCTGTATTATGCCTTTTTTGTGCATCATGTAGGGCAGGGACACAGTTTTCCTCCCATATGGATAGGCATCATTCCTTAACTAGCCATTTTCCACTGGCTTACAATGACACCAAGGTTATATGCGTATATACTTAGACCTGTGTTTCTCTGTTCTCCCCATTTGTCTTTTGTCTATCCATGTTACAATACCATGCTCATTTAATTACTTTACTTTCTAGTGAGTTTATTTGGTAAGAGAAGATTAATTCTTCTCCACAGTCTCTTCACCTACACAATTGTTTTGGATATTTTTAAATATTAAATTTAGAATTAGATGACCAAATCATGTGAAAAAAACCCTACTGGTAATTTTATTTTTTGCACTGAATTTGTACATTAATTTGGAAGACATATAGTCTATTTAAAGTTGTTTTTACGTTCTTTGAAGTTAAGTTTCTTTTAATAATTTTTAAAATAACTGTCTCCACAAATGTCTTATGCATCATTGTTAGAATTATTCCTAGGTACGTTATAGTTTTTGTTGATGTTACAAATGTTATTTCTTTTCAAAATTATATTTTCCATTTGATTATTGTTAGCCTATAAGAACATTGATTTTTATATATTGATTTTATATACAACTTTGCTAAAATTCTTTCATTAGTACTAATATTGGGATTGTAGACATTCTCAAGTATTCTCAGTAGACAATTATATCCTCTGGAAACAATGGCAGTTTCGTTTTAGCCTTTCCAATCTCCTTTCTTTCTTCCTACTGTATGAGTTCTTTATATACTTTGTATATTAATCCCTTACCAGATAGATGACTTGCAAATATTTTCTCCCATTCAGTAGGTTGCCTTTTCATTTTGTTGGTGGTTTCCTTTGCAGTGTAGCAGCTTTTTAGTTTGATGTAGTTTCATTTCTTTATGCTTCTCTTTGTTGCCTTTACTATTGGTATCAGATCTAAAAGGTCATCACCAAGACCAATGTCAAGAATGGCTAAGCCTTTTTAAAAACTGATTGACCTATTGTTTTTTGGGTTTTTTAATTTTTATTTATTTATTTTTGGTTGCATTTGGTCTTCGTTGCTGCGTGTGGGCTTTCTCCAGTTGCGGTGAGCAGGGGCTACTCTTTGTTGTGGTACACGGGTTTCTCATTGTGGTGGCTTCTCTTGTTGCGGAGCACGGGCTCTAGGTGCACGGGCTTCAGTAGTTGTGGCACGTGAGCTCAGTAGTTGTGGCTCGCGGGCTCTAGAGCACAGGCTCAGTAGTTGTGATGCACGGGCTTAGTTGCTCTGCAGCACGTGGAATCATCCCAGAACAGGTCTCAAACCCATGTCCCCTGCATCGGCAGGCAGATTCTTAACCACTGTACCACCAGGGAAGTCCCTGGCCTATTGTTTTCACAGCATTCTCCTAAATTTAGAAAGAAATTTTATTTTATTTGTATTTATTTTCACTTTTAAAATTCCTGTTATTCCTTATTGTATTTAAACATTTTTTCAAGTTTTGCTCTTTCCTTTATTATACTTTCTTCTTTTCCCCCTCTGTATGCCTATGTGTGTGTGTTTAGTCCTTTGCATTATTTCTAACTCTTTGTCTATTTATCTTATTAATGTTTAGAATATCTTTCACTATAATACATACGTGTTAGGCTATGAATTTTCCTGTCATTACTGCTTTAACAGCATCCTATAAGTTCCTATCTTGTTTTTCTTCTGATTTAGTTTTAATTATTTTATAATTTCAATCTTTGTTTTTTCTTTGACATGCGATGCACACAGGAGTATGTTTTAAATATTAAAAAATACTTTTACTATGGTCAGAGAATATAATTTGTGATATCAATTCTTTCGATATTTGTTAAGATTTGCTCTGCAGTATAGGAGTAGTCAGTTTTTAGAAATACTGTATGTGTAATTAATACGAAAGTATTTGTCTAATATAGATTTTCCAGTAAGTGTTAATTTCACTTTTTGTGTCCTTATGATTCTGGTGTGTTCTTATAAAGAATATATATTCATATATATAAATAATTTTTAAAAACATTATTCAGTTGTCTTTCTTTAACATCAATATTTCTTAGGTCCTCAAACTAATTTAAGAAGTTTCCCAGGGAAGAATATGCTTTATTTCTTATTTGATGCTAGAACTTCAGGTTGAAATTATTCAACAAAACACAATTAGCGTAATGTGAGAATATGTTGAATTTTTCATACGATAGAACAAAGCTGGTTATTTTTGTGGACTTGTAATTCTAAAGATGTGGTCTGTGATTGTGCCCTAAGTCAGTTTTAAATTTTGAGCATAAATATTTAAATATGAGAGTTTCTATAATTATATTTTAGATATTATTCATTTTGATATTTATTTTTGAAATAAGCTTAACGTTATTGCATGTGAAATAGAAATTGCTGTTCCATGTACTATAGAAGTGTTTTGGAGGGTAGTTAGGAAGTAGATGTGGTGTTCTGGTCTGTCATTAATATCAACTAACTCAATAAGTTGGACCATTAATGTTTAAAAACAGTTTTCTAAGTAGTAGAAGTATAGAATTAGCTTTGATTACATTTCTTTAGCTATTCATTAACTACAACATAGGCCTCAGAATTTGCTACTGTGAGTCTAATTACCAAATGTGGACATTTTCTCCATGTTTTCTGGGTCCTGACTTCAATGACCCTCAGACCCAACAATTTTCTCCCAACAATTTCCCAAAAAGACCCAACCAGGGCATTGCTCTGGTTCTGGCCCCTATCCTCTCTCACTTGGACTGTTTTAATCACCCTTCTAGTGGTTATCTTGCTTCCAATATCTCTCCTTTTTCAAGCCAGCAAGTACCCTGGCACCTGACTTCTTTTTCTTTTTTGAGAAATGAATTGTATGAACCAATGATGAAAGTGTGTACTTAACTATCATTATTAACCAAGGTATGTGCAAAAAATAAAATGTAACGTTTACGTAAATTATAAAACATGATAAGTATTCATGAATTCCCCACCTAGCCTAAGTAGATTACATCTACTGATGTAGCCTCCAAGCTGAGCCTCAGGGACCTCATTCCAGGGGCTCTGTCATCTCTTAATGTCTCTCTGACTACTCTGCATCCAGCTGGCAAATGAGGGGCAGAGAACACAGTGGAAGTTCCAGCCTACAAACGGGATACGTTCCTGTACCTAGAGCGGCTAGAACTTAGTCACATGCTGTATCTAATTGAAGGGGACCCAGGAAATACAGTCTAGCTGTGTTTCCAGGGAGAAGAGGAAATAGGTTTGCTGACATTTAGCCAGTCTTTGCCAAAACAAAGATGATTTTCACGATGACCATACCTATCTGAAAAGGAGAGCACACTGTCACTGGAAGTTCTTGGGGTCCATCTGATGGAGCAGAGGTGGTTACATATTGGTAGCCTCAGAGAAAACTAAAGGTCAACTAATAGCCATAGCCATAAAAGATAATTAACGTGTTAGCAAATAGTGGTTCCATTTGCCCTTCTATTCTTAAGGCCAATTAGCTGTTTATGTAAGGCTTGCACTGTGATTAGAGGTGATGACAAATGTTTGGTGAACCCGGATAGATTTCTGAATTTCAGGCATACTTGAGGAAATGTGAGTATACTTTTGTGTATTATTACCTATAATCAGGCCAAAATATTTACTTAAGTGAATAGTTGCCTCTGGTGATGAAATTATAAACTAAAGTACAATGAACACACTTACTAATTACTAGTGTTTGTTGAATCCTTAGCCATGGCATTAACAACACACCCTGACTCATAGCTGCCTTAATACAGCAGTCTTTGTACTAACCCTTAATTACAAAATGTCGGGGGGGGGCTCACAAAAAGATTATCTCTCACCACCCCAAAGATTCAAGGGGCTGCTCTTCCCTATGGGGTGGGGGGAGCTTTAAAGTTATAGTCCTTACCCTGAATTCTCTTTTAGCAAACTTCCTTTGTCATGTGAAAACTTAGTCATTATACCACTTGGTCATTAGAAGCACAGAAATACTGCAAAAAGGGCAAGTTCATACATGGAATGGAAGTAGTTTCTACCATTTTTATAATGTTTTATACTATACATATTATAATATATTATATAATAATATCCATATGCATTATAAATATGTATGTATTATAAAGCATATTCATTCTTTCTGTCTTTCAACAGATATTTATTGAGTTTTTAGTTGTAACAGACAGTGCATTAGGCACTGGGGATTACATGAGTAAGATAAAATTCTTTCCTCAAGGAGCTCTTAGTCTAGTAGAGAGATACAAACATGTTACAAAATGTGTTAGAAATCTCTACGAAGTACAATAGAGCACAAAGTGTGAATGATTATTTCCAACTAGGGGATCAGGAGGCTGAGAACAGAGAAGTTTCACAGAAAGGGTCATGGTTGAACTGAGTCACTCATCTAATTCTGACAACATCCCTGGGAGGCGGATATTATTTCCATCGTTTGGAGAAGGAAGCAGACTCAGTGAAGTCGTGTGACCTGTCCAAGCAGAGCTGGGCGTTGAATCCAGGCCCACAGCGCTTTATGCTCTACTATACTTATACGAAGTATACACAGGTGCTAAATTATAGATACACAGCAGAGTTACAGAGCCCAGTTTTAGTGCTCAGCTGGTATCTGCCTTTAGTTCCCTTCCCATTGGGTTATTTAAGTTCTTTTGGGGGACGAGGCTAGTTAAGTTCTCTCTTGAGGACACAAGGCTCTTTGGGCTGGTGATGCTCATCCAGGCCGCCTCCTCACCCTCACATCACCCCTTCCTCTCCCCTCCTAGGTTCCCATTCAGCTGTGAAAGGCTCAGCTGTGAAGTCCTGCCCTGTGGTTCTGGCCTGGTAGAGCCACCTTCTGCTCCGACCTTCCCTGTCACTGAAACAGATGTGAACTGTTCTTTAGTCAGTGACTCTTACCCCGTGCCCCACCTTTCCCAGGCTGTAGGCCCCTCAGGCAGGGATCGTCTTGCAGTGTCCCCCACCTCCCACCAGGACCTGGGCCAGGGCTGAGCCCACACTCAGGGGCTCCACCAAGTAGTGCTGATGGGGTCATAGTTTTATCCAGGAGACATAAATGGCAATGTGCTTTTCTCCTGATGTTTTATAATATCCTTATTGAGCAAAATATATGGCACCTACATGGAGTCCCTTGATTGTGTGTGTGTGTGTGTGTCTGTGTGTGTGTGTGTGTGTGTGTGTACACGTACATGCATATGTAAATTTGCTGGTTTTATGTGAAATCCAAAAGTCTTGGATCTGTAGCCCTAGTGGGTGGGTCCTGAGTCTGCGGGACTTAAGAATCATTTAGGACAATAAAAAATAGATTCCTGGACCTTGTCCCAGAACTAAGGAACTAGAAAATGAGAGTCCAGGGAAGCTGTGCTTTTAAAAAAAAAAAAGATGCAGATTATTTTGATAGTGGGTGGCATTTAAATTATGCCTCAAACAATTGGGAGAGTTTGGACAGATGATGTTGGAGGGAGGTATTGGCAGGAAGAGGCCTTCAGAGCAAACGTGTGAGCAAAGGTGGAGAAATGGAGAGCAAGCTTTTTGAGTGGCTGGTGGAGCACACGGATTAGATGGCCCATGAAAGGGAGCAGAGGGCATGCTGGCCGAAAGGTAGGTGGTGGTCAAACTGTGACAAATTGAGCCTTTACCGAGAATGGTAGAACCTCCAAGGGAGAACAGGGCAAGAAAAGGAAAATGACTGAAATCCTTATACGCAACAATCGCTGTCTTTGGGCAGAATAAAGTAACGTTCTGTGTACTACTTCAAACGGATACTGTTTGGATTAACAAAACATAATATACATGAAAGATTTCCTGAATTTTAAGTAGCGTTTGGTTATTTTTAGCAGATCATACAGTACAATTTCCATAATGTGGGAGGCTATGAATTCTTTTAACCAAAAGATTAAGAAGGGCCTGTGGACTCAGGGGGAGCCCCTGGAGATGTGTTCACCTGTTTGGGTGGTACCATTCTTTTATGAATTGTTTTGTTGAAATATATTTTACATATAAATATGTGTGCAACATGTTAACTTGATACATTTTTACATTGTAATATGATTGCCATTGTAGCAATAATTAGCCCCTCTATTGTGTTACATCATTATCCTTTTTTTTGATGGTTGGAATAATTAAGTTCTAGTCTCTTAGCAAGTTTGATGATTATAATGTGCAGGACTGATTTAGTACTTGTTGCAAATTTGTACCCTTAAACAGCATCTGTCCTTTCCTCTCACCCCCCATCTCCTGGTAACCATTTGACTCTCTGCTTTACAACTCTGGCTTTTTTAGATTCCACATATAAGTGATATCATACAGTACTTGTCTTTCTCTGTCTAACTTATCTCACTTAGCATAATGTGCTCAAGGTCCATCTATGTTGTTGCAAATTGCATCGTGTCCTTCTTTCTCAGGCTGAGTAGTATTCTGTTTTATACACACACACACACGCACACACTTCCATATCGACTTTATCCAACATCTGTTGATGAGCACTTAGGTTGTTTCCATATCTTGGCAACTATAAATAATGCTTCTATGAACATGGGGGGTGCAGACATGTCTTTGAATAGCCAAAGCAACCTTGAGGAAAAAGAACAAAACTGGAGGCATCATACTTCTTGATTTCAAACTATACTACAAAGCTACAGTAATAAAAACACTAAGGTACTGGCATAAAAATAGACACAGAAACCAACAGGACAGAATACAGAGCCCAGAGTTAAACTTCGGCATATACGGTCAGCTAATATTCAACAAGGGAACCAAGAACACCCAGTGGGGAAAGGATAGTCTCTTCAATGAATGGTGTTGGGAAAACTGATTAACCACATGCAGAACGTTGAAATTGCACCCCTATCTTACACCACTCACAAAAGTAACTCAGAATAGATCAAAGACTTAAACATAAGACCTGATACCATAAAACTCCTGGAAGAAAACATAGGGAAAAAGCTCCTTGACATTGGTCTTGGCAATGATTTTTTGGATATGACACCAAAAGCACAAAGAAAAGCAAAAAACAACAAATGGGACATCAAACTTAAAAGCTTCTGCATAGCAGAAACAATTAACAATATGAAAAGGCAGTCCTGGGGGGGTTTGAGCAGAAGAGTGATGGACGCTCAGGGTGAACTAAGGAAGGAAACTGTTGAAGGTGGAGACACCAGTGAGGAGGCCACTCAAATAGCTCCAGGATGAGGTAATGAGGACCTGCAGGAGGTGAACAGCAGTGGGTTCGATGTCAGCACCATATTTTGTGGTCTGGCTATGAGTCAACTGCTCCCTGTTCTTCTCCATCACGTGTCTGTCCTTTACAGACCTGTCCAAGCCCTCATGTCTGCACCGAGCCATATGCCCCCGAGGCAGGGGGTGTGCCTCATGCTTCTCTTTGTGCAGAGTCCTGGCAGACCACCTGGTAATATGGTATCTGATTTATCTTGCTAATGATGATCTTCCCACACAACCCTCCTGGCTTGAAAAGATCCTCCTGAACCCAGAGATCTATCTCTCTGGATCAAATTATAGTCCTGAATGAATGATGGTAGGAGAAAATGGGCCAAAGAACAGCCTTACTAATGACTCAGAGAGATCAGATTTAAAGAAGCGGCAATCCCTTAATCCCAGGTGATACTGCTTCCGCTGCAAACCCTGGAGTCCCCATCACCATGCGGAACAGCCCTGGCTGCAGTCCCCAGCTACCTAATCCCCAGAAGGGGCAGGGAACATTAGCTGTTCCAGAAGTGGGCACGACGGACTGGCTACTGGGGGTCAGGCGGGGCTGGACACTGTAATTTAAGCCACAGCCTGCCTCTATCTATTCTGGGAGCAATTGGTGTGATCAAGATGTAGAGAATCCTAATCCTAGTTTGGCATAGAGGCAGCCCAATATTCGCCAAGGCTCCTCTACCCAGAAATTCTGCTTTATAAATAGAGGAACCAGTATGCAAGACTGCGGCGACAAAGGGTCACTGAGGCATGCTGCATGGTGACAGAGCGACGGAATTTCCAGGAGGAGGGACATTCTTGACAACACATCTAGCCTTCCTGTCTCAGGCAAGATTGCACTGTGGGCTAATTTGGCTTCTTTATCTCACCTGCATTTCCATTTTACTGGAGGAAAGTAGTATTTGCATATAAAATCTTTTTATTTTATTTTTTATTTAAATTTTTGGCTGCATTCAGTCTTCGTTGCTGCATGCGGGCTTTCTCTAGTTGGCAAGCGGGGGCTACTCTTCATTGCAGTGCGTGGGCTTCTCATTGCAGTGGCTTCTCTTGTTGCGGAGCACGGGCTCTAGGCACGTGGGCTTCAGCAGTTGTGGCACGTGGGCTCAGTAGCTGTGGCTCGCGGGCTCTAGAGCGCAGGCTCGGTAGTTGTGGCGTGTGGGCTTAGTTTCTCTGCGGCATGTGGGATCTTCCCGGACCAGGGCTCGAACCCGTGTCCCCCGCACTGGCAGGCATTCTTAACCACTGTGCCACCAGGGAAGCCCTGGATACAAAATCTTAAATTGAGGTCTTTACTGATCCCCAAAGCTCAGAGACCTCCAGGCAACTGAAATTGTGTGTCTGTGTCTATTAACTCATAAGTGTGAGCTATGGTAATGGTGTTTACAAATGGATATATAATATGAATGATCACATAGTATAGTGGTCATCCTACAACTTTCAATTCCTCCTTAGATTCTGGTAACTTACTATTTTATGAATCCTCTCTTCCCAAGGTAGAAGCCAGAAAATTCACAACTGCATACCTCACCCAACTACAGTACAGTCATATGATCGATGTTCCGGCAATCAGACACATCCTCATGAGATCTGTATTCAGAAGTAACAAATACGAGGAGACAGCCACACATGAGCAACCATTCTTCAAGAAGGTGCAGTAGGGCTTCCCTGGTGGCGGAGTGGTTGAGAGTCCGCCTGCCGATGCAGGGGACACGGGTTCGTGCCCTGGTCTGGGAAGATCCCACATGCCGCGGAGCAGCTGGGCCCGTGAGCCATGGCCACTGAGCCTGCGCATCCGGAGCCTGTGTTCCGCAACGGGAGAGGCCACAACAGTGAGAGGCCCGTGTACAAAGAAGGTGCGGTAGCAGAAGATACCAGATCTTTTGCAGTGGCAGTGCTGGTTTCTGGCTGTAAACTGTTATGAGAACAACTGGTTGGACCTTGTTCTGTGTCTGGTTCTCTTGGCCTCCAGAAGATTAGATGAGTTACCTAAAATTCTTAAACCATATTTTTAGCTTAAAGTGCCAGAACAGCTTCTGCTGTTGGCATCTAGAAGACCCTGACGGATGCACTGATTGGTACTTGGAATGGTTACCAACAACAGACTGTCAAGGAAATGGGGGCATCATGGTTGGTTATGTGAAGTGGTTGGATCTGAAGGCAAGGCAATGATTATTGAGTTAGCTTTAGAGGATGGGTTCTGGTAGTCCATGATGGACAGTCATGAAACAATTATTTAAATTATCACCTGACCTGCCTGCTCAAGGCTCTGGTGGCCTACATGATGGAGGCTCTGGTGGCCTACATGATGGAGGGCTCGGGGAATGCAAGTACCATGGGCTGAGCTTGCTGCTTCTGACTCTGTTGGACATTTTAAAGAAAGAAAACGTGAAGTCAAAAGTTAGAATTTTTAGCTCCTGAAACTATCCTACAATTACCTGGCTTTTATGCTATCTCTTGAAGCCACGAGGCTGGTGTAGCTGAAAATCAAACTCACACTGGGATGCTGAATTATGGAATTGGTTGAATTAACAGTTTTAAGAGGATTCTGATGTGGAAATTAGGACATCGATTGAGAAAGAGTGAGACGTGGAGAATTGGTATGGGACATCTGAGAATACCTCAATTCCCAAAATCTCAGCAGGAGAGGAGAGGCCTTTTCTCCCTTCTTCATTGAGGCTGTTCCTGCCTTGATTAAATACCTGTAATGGCCTTGGTGAAGGATATTGCCTTAGAGGTAACATTTTGTCCTCATGTACTATGCTAACCACCCCTTACTGCCTTTAGACTTGTAACTAAAGTCAGATCCCAGGATATGCCAGGGATTACAAAGTCAATCTGGAGAAGTGAAATCTTCCATGACAAAAATAATGACAAGATTTTGCTAATTTACATGGTTAAAAACTGGGAAATACACATAAAAATGGATAATAAGGGGCTGGATGAAGATGGGGGTAGAAATGAATTTTAGATTGGGCCAAATTCACTAATATGGGTTCACTGAGTGGACATTCTGGGTTGAATTTGCTAGCTGAAATAGTTGGGAGTAATTTTACTCGTTCATTTGGTTGGTTGAAATTTAGTCTCAGCAGGGATCTACAGCAAATGGAAGTTGGGATGCTCGACATTGTCAAGGGAAATGTAGAGAGAAAGAAATTCCAAGACTTCAGGAAGGAAAGGAATGTTGGAGTGGATTTATCATATCTGACCCACTCGCAAACCCTAACCTATACCCTTGAAGGCGCCCAGAACACACTCCATATCTGCAAAGGTGTCTGAGAAAGGTTGTTTTTTGGTTTGTTTTTTTTTTTAGCTTTTCAGCCTCTGTTGTACAAGAAGGAGGTGAAATGTATAGCCACCATAATAAGTAGCATGACTTATCAGGGCTAAAGGAGTACCTAGAATGATGATTAGCAGTGACTAATTGATCATAGGTTCTCAAGGGCTGAAATAAGCAGTCAGTCCATTGATGTTCTATTTGACCTCCTGAAGAGAAAACAAGTCCTAGGTCTGATGAAAAGACGTGTGTCTTTAGCAATTACAATAGAGTGTCAGGGGATCTTACCAAATTCCCAGTTCTCACAGCTTGAAACACAAGCAATTCTACATCCCCAAGGGCATCACAGAGATTTGTGTCACTTTAAAGACTAAAAATGTAGGTGTAGTGATTCCTATTATGTCCCCACTTAACTGTTTGCTTTGTTTAGAGGAGAGACTGTTTTAGCAGCCAGCACTTTAAAACGTCTTCCACTATTTTGCTAATTTCCTTTATTTTAAGACCTACAATTCTAAGGAAGAAACCAACTGAAGTGCCTGGAGGAATGTGATCTAGATTCTATCAACCCATCCACTCTGCTGGGACTTGAATTCAGAAGTGAGTCACATAAGGAGGTGGCTACAATGTGGGGGAAGGCTTATCTGAAATGCATGCTTGGGGAAGGGAGCTGATTCTTCACAGGTCACAGTGGTAGCCTTTGTGGCGTTTGGTTCCAGGCATTACGGGTGCCAAGCAGCATCTGGCCCAGATTCTGTCTTTCTGGCTCTCCTGGAAATTTGGTGAGCTCCCTAATACCCTTTAACAACTCCACACATTCCTTTTCTGTATCAGGTGGCCAGGGTGGATCCTATTGTTTGCAAACACAAACCCTGACTGATACAAGGAACCCTCGGGTATACATTTTAAACAGGCCTCTCAGTGGAACCAGCTTTATGGCTTCCACAGTAAGGAAGAAAAAAAAGGAAAAGAAAGGTGGTGGGGGGGAGAAAGAGAGAGAGAGAGAGGGAAAGAAAGAAAGGAAAGAAAGGAAAGAAAGAAAGGGAAGGAAGGAAGGAAGGAAGGAAGGGAGGGAGGGAGGG
Organism: Pseudorca crassidens; assembly: GCF_039906515.1. Lineage (NCBI taxonomy): Eukaryota > Metazoa > Chordata > Mammalia > Artiodactyla > Delphinidae > Pseudorca > Pseudorca crassidens. The sequence continues at coordinate 105,021,666 of NC_090304.1, forward strand.
AGGGAGGAAGGAAGGAAGGAAGGAAGGAAGGAAGGAAGGAAGGAAGGAAGGGAAGATCCTCAGAAAACAAATGCACTGTAGGGTTGGCAATACGGAGCTTTTCATTGCCTGGAAAAGAATCACATTCCTCCAGTATGTTCTGGATTCAGTAGATACTTCACACAGATTTTCAGGCCATCTCCATAAACTGGGCTTCCAGTGACAACAGACATTCACTGAGGCTCTGCAAGGTCATCCACCATCAGAGAGAGATTCTGGATATAATTCTTTTGTCAGATACACATATCTCGCGAAACATTTTTTCCTAGCCTGTGCCTTGCTTATTCATTTTCTAACTGTATCTCTTGTGGAATAGAAGTTTTTAATTTTGATGAAGTCTAGCTTATCAAATATTTCCTTTATGGTTATTGCTTTCTGAGTCTTCTTGAAGAAATCTTTACGTGTCTTTTGGTCACAAAGATATTCTCTTAAGTTTTATTCTACAAGTGTTATAGTTTTAACTTTTTATATTTAAGTCTATGATCCATTTTGAATCAATCATTATGTATGACATGTGGGAGGGTGTAATTATTTTCCATGTAGATATACAGTTGTTCCAGCATTATTCATTGAAAAGACTTTTCTTTCCTGTTGGGTTGGTTTCGGCATCTTTTTGAAAATCAAATTACCATGTAAATGTGGGTCTATATCAGGGCTCTCTACATTGTTTTATTGATCTATTTGTTTATCATTATGACTGTAGCCCACAGTCCAGATTATCATAGCTCCACAATAAGCCTTAAGTCAGAAAGTCTGTCTTTCAGCTTCGTTCCTCTTTTTAAGTTTTGGTTTTTCAAGTTAACATGTAGTAAAGAGCAACTTCTTTGAAAGGTACAGTTCTATTAATTTTAACACCCATATAAATTTAGGTAACCATCACCACACTCAGAATACACCACACTCAGGAGCTGCACCCACTCCCTCCTTCTCCGCTATCTTTGTCATTATAGCTTTGTCTTTTCAAAAACGTCATATACATGCAATCATATAGTATGTAAACTTTTGAGACTGGCTTCTTTCACTCAGTAAAATACCTTTGAGATTCAACCAAACTGTTGCACGCATCGATATCATTCCCTTTGTTTGTTGGGTATTATTGTATCTTATGGCTCTACTGCAGTTTGTCCATTCACTCACTGCAGAACATTTGGATTGTCTCCATTTTGTTGGCAATTATAAGCAGAGCTGCAATAAACATTCAAGTGTGGGTTCTGGTGTAAACACATTTCCATTCTTCTAAGTGTTACTCTTTGCTGGAGTCAGTGTGAGGTGGTACCAATGGAGTTTTGTGGGGGGGGGGGGGTTTGACCGGAGTATAGCGGTTATGGGCTAAAAGTTTCTGTCTTGACAGGCTACCCCTTTCCTGGTCCTTCGGCCTGAGAGAATAGGCTTCTGCTGAGGCTTTTTTTTTTTTTTTTAATCTGTATCTTTTGGCATCTCCAGGTTGCTGGCTTCTTTAGCTCCAAGTCTGGAACATATGAGGCAAAACAAAACAATCGGGAGCCCGTTCCTTCCTCCGTTCCCAAGGTTTCCACCGGTTTGTCTTCTCTTCTCTACCTTTTAATTAGAGTCTTCTTGTGATTGTCTTAACATACTGTCCAGGGGTTTTAGCTGGGCTTAGCAGGAGTAATAGGGAAAAGTACACCTACTTCATCTTCTCGGAGCAGAAGCCTACACTTGCTTTTGTACTTTGCTGTTGTCACATGGTATAAGGAAATGCCTGATTCACATAGATAGGTATAATAGATGAAAAAGGTAAAAGTTCTAACAGCATAACTTTCAATCTCAAGATTTTTTATGTGCTTAATTGATTTTTCCTCCCTCAAATTAATTTTTTTAAAAAACCTCTTTCCCAAAGAGACCGGGTAGGTATTTGATTTATCCTAGAATACGAACCACGTTTAGATAAGTGAGAACAATGTTTTCTGCTCTTGTTGCTTTCTCTGACACTCTGGATTCTTTTTCTAGGTCTCTCTCTCAACACATCCCCATCCTAAGCTGCATCTTCTTCTCGAACAAGGTAGTTTTACATAGTTCAGAAGCAATAGCAACAATAACTTTTGAAACATTTGTTTGGGTTTAATCTTCCGCAGAAATCCATATAATCAAATTGCAAATTTATTTACGCATTTCAGTAATTTGATTACTCTATGTTGTTTGATCTAATCCCTTAGTAACTGAGGTTTACCAAGACTTTTTAATATGCATTATCTTCAATATATATTCACTTGATAAAAGTGATATACTTTGCCTTGCATCTATAAAGATGATACCAGTGATGGTGGATGTGATTTAGCAAACATCTATTAGGGACCTGCTATATGCCAGGCATTGAGGATACAAACACATGTTGAAAGGGCATGAATTCAAGAGAGGCAGAGTTGTCTCTATTTGCAGATAAAATGATATTATATGACGAAAACCCTGAGGACTCTACCAAAACAACTGTTGGAACTGATAAATTCAGTAAAGTTGCAGAATAAATGCCAATATACAAAAACCAGTTGCATTTCTATATGCTAACAATGAACTATCAGAAAGAGAAGGTAAGGAAACAATCTCACTCACAATTGCATCACAAAGATTAAAATAACTAGGAATAACTTTAACCCAGGAAATGAAAGACCTGTACAAGGAAAACTATAACACACTGAAGAAAGAAAATGAAGACACAAATTAATGGAAATATATCCCATGTTTATGGATAGGAAGAATTAATATTGTTAAAATGTCCGTACTGGGACTTCCCCGGTGGCGCAGGGGTTAAGAATCTACCTGCCAATGCAGGGGACATGGGTTCAATCCTTGGTCTGGGAAGATCCCACATGCCGCAGAGCGACTAAGCCCATGTGCCACAACTACTGAGCCTGCACTCTAGAGCCCATGAGCCACAATTACTGAAGCCTGTGTGCCTAGAGCCCATGCTCTGCAACAAGAAAAGCCACCACAACGAGAAGCCCGCACACCGCAACGAAGAGTAGTCCCCGCTCACTGCAACTAGAGGAAGCCCGTGTGCAGCAACGAAGACCCAAATGCAGCCAAAAATAAATAAATAAATAAAAATTTTTAAAATTAAAAAAAAAGAATCTTTACCACAGAGCAACTAAGCCCATGCGCCACAACTACTGAGCCCGCGGGCCACAACTACTGAAGCCCAGGTGCCTAGAGCCCGTGCTCTGCAACAAGAGAAGCCACCACAATGAGAGGCCCGCATACCGCAACGAAGAGTAGCCCCCACTCGCCACAACTAGAGAAAGCCCGCGCGCAGCAACAAAGACCCAACACAGCCAAAAATAAATTTAAAAAAAAAAAGAATCTTTAAAAAAAAAAAAGTCCGTAATACCCAAAGCAATCTACAGATTCAATGCACTCCCTATGAAAACAATGGTATCTTTTCACAGAAATAAAACAATCCTAAAATTCATATGGAGCCACAAAAGATCCCCCAAATAGCTAAAGCAATCTTGAGAAAGAAGAACAAAGCTGGAGGCTGCACAATTCCTGATTGCAGACGCACAGATCAATGGAACAGAATAGAGAGCTCAGAAATAAACCCATGCATATATGGATATATGGTCAATTAATTTATGAAAAAGTAGCCTAGAATATACAATGGGGAAATGACAGTCTTCAATAAATGGTGTTGGAAAACTGGACAACCACATACAAAAGAATAAAACTGGACCCCTGTCTTACACTATACACAAAAATAAACTCAAAATGGATTAAAAACTTTAATGTAAGACCTGAAACCATAAGATGCCTAGAAGAAAACATAGGGGGTAAGTTCCTACACTTCAGTCTTGGCAAAGATTTCTTTTAATTTGACACCAAAAGCAAAGACAACAACAACAAAAAGCAAACATAAACAAGTGGGACTGTATCAAACTAAAAATCTTCCGCTGAACAAAGGGAACCATGAACAAAATGAAAAGACAACCTACAGAATGAAAATATTTGCAAATTATATACCTGATAAGTGGTTAATATCCAAAATACACAAAGAATTCAAACAACTCAACAACAAAAAACAAACAGTCTGTTAAAATGTGGGTAGAGAATCTGAATAGATATTCTCCCAAAGAACGCATACAAACGGCCAACAGGTACATGGCAAGGTGCTCAGCATCTCTAATCATCAGGGAAGTGCAAATCAAAACCACAATGAGATATCACCTCACGCCTGTTGGAATGGCTGTCCTCAAAAAGACACGAGAAAAGCGTTGGTGAGAATGTGGAGAAAAGGCAAGCCTTGTGTATGCGACCTGACTTCAGAGCTCATGCTCTGACGCGCTCCTCTGTGCAGCCTCTTCTACCCCAGCTGCCCCTCTCTGTCACCCCTGACGGTGAGAGCTCATGAGTGATGGTGAACACAACATAGGGGTGTAAGCATCCTTTCCTGTTGCCTTTCCTGGGGCTGGCTGTCCTGTACCCTAACCTGAATGTCACCATGTCAGAGGTCCTTGACAGAGTCTGCTTGGAAAAGCAGAGTGTGCTACGGCCTAGAGCAGTGAGGGTCTCCATTCAAATATTCCAAAATACCCCAAGCTTCCAGAAAGACAGAATCCATGGTGTCTGAGTGACTTCAGGCCATGAGGGAGCCCCGGGCACTGCAAGGCCTGCACGTGGACTTGACCTCTCCTTGGGGCATCTGAAACTAAGGTCATTGATTCCAGAGTATTGGGTGGACCAGAGAGCTTGGTGTGTAGCAGAAAGAGCACGGGATTTGGTTGAAATCTTGGCTTTGAATTTGTCTCTGTCCCAAGCATGTGGCTTTTTTCCCCTTTCAGTGGTCTCAAGTTTCCCTTTCAATGGTTTCAAGTGCGTCAAGAGTGGTTTTACGGGACTTCCCTGGTGGCACAGTGGTTAAGAATCCACCTTCCAGCGCAGGGTACACGGGTCGAGCCCTGGTCCGGGAACATCCCACATGCCGCGGAGCAACTAAGCTGGTGCGCCACAATTACTGAGCCTGGGCTCTAGAGCCCACGAGCCACAACTACTGAGCCCACGTGCCACAACTACTGAGCCCTCGCCACAACTACCAAAGCCCGCTTGCCTAGAGCCTGCGCTCCACAAGAGAAGCCACAGCAATAAGAAGCCCGCGCACTGCAAAGAAGAGTAGACCCACTCGCTGCAACTAGAGAAAGCCCGCATGCAGCAAAGAAGACCCGATGCAGCCAAAATAAATAAATTAAATTAAAACAACAAAAAAAAGAAGGGTTTTACGTGCATGCCAGCCTGAGAGAAGGCCCAGTGCAGACACAATCAGAGAAGGACTGGGAGTAATCGGGAGGGCTTACTAAGGACTCTGAACATGCTAGACCACGCTCACCCTGGAGACACCAAGGTTACCCCAGAGGCCACCAGCAAGTCCCCATCCACCCGGCACCCCTCACGGAAGCCTCCACTTCGTCTGGGCTCGGCCTCCTTGGCTTCCACTTCAGGCCTTTGGGGAGAGGTTTATGTTAACCAACAAAGGGATTCTCTGAGAAGCCTGGGAACCCAGAAAGAAAAGCACGAGCTGAACTCTCCGTCTGCCTGCCTGGCAGTTGTGTAAGAGCTGGAGGGGGCAGGGGAGTGGCCGGGTCAGGGCGGCTCACAGTGGCTGCAGTCAGTCCCCGTCTGCAGGCGAGCCAACTCCGCTGACAGGCTGGGCCTCTCCCACAGGTTTTCCCTGGGACTAGACAAAAGAGGAATAGAGACCAGAAAAAGGGCCAAGGCCTCAGATAAAAATTAATTAACACTATCTATTTTTCTTTCTCTTTCTGAAGGTAATCTCTTAATCCTAAGAACTGGGATTCAGGCGTGCCCCTTGGTCTATAACAAAAAGGGAAGGGCAGGAGGAATCTGTCACGTTCAAGGTCTCACCTATTACATTTACTTGTCTCAGTGGCTCTCTGTGTGGCGACCTCCTGTGAAGTGAAATAGGCCTCTAGGCTCTGACTAAGATGGGACAATCATGGCCAAGGATGGCCATCACCACGAAAGCTTTGATGCGGAGAGACTGGGAACCGCAGGGAAATTGGCACGGCAGGACTTGAGTTACTAAGGGAAAAGGAGGGACCGTAATCGTTTCTCAAGTGCTTTCCAAATAAGTCTTTATTCCATCAATAGATTTTTCTCTATATCCAATTACACTCCACTTTCTCTCTGCCTCTATCCAGGTACCATGTTAGGGACTAAGAAATCAGAGGCCTTGGAATTAGAAGGTTCTTTCTGAGGTCTTTTTGTCTAGGCTTCTACGCTATCAAGATAGGAAAGCCTTCGCTCTCCTGGTCTCCATCATTTGGAAGTGGGGAGAAGGTGGCAGAAAAGGGATGACAGGAAATACAAAAAGTCATTTGGAAGCAACTGGAAATTGGGAAGCTACTCCCATTCTTTACCTAAGTAAAGGGACCACCGTTCACTCGGTTGTTCAAGCCAGACCCTTGGGCAAGCATCACTGGGCCCTTCCCTCATGCCCTCTGCATCCACCGTGAGGGATCCAAGCCCTTGTGACCTCTTGCCTGGGTTATTGGAATGGTCTCGACTGATCTCCTGTCTAACGTGTCACTGTCCTTCAATCTAACAACCAGAATTTTCTTTCTACTACACAACTGGATCATGTTTCTTCTCTTTGATGGTTCCCCCTTTCTGTCAGAATAATTTCCAAACTACTAAGTATAGAATTCAAGACTCCCCACGGGGGCTTCCCTGGTGGTGCAGTGGTTAAGAATCTGCCTGCCGATGCAGGGAACATGGGTTCGAGCCCTGGTCTGGGAGGATCCCACATGCTGCAGAGCAACTAAGCCCCTGCGCCACAACTACTGAGCCTGCGCTCTAGAGCCCGTGAGCCACAACTACTGAGCCTGTGTGTCTGGAGCCTGTGCTCCGGAACGGGAGAGGCCACGACAGTGAGAGGCCCGCGCACCGCAATGAAGAGTGGCCCCCGCTTGCCGCAACTGGAGAAAGTCCTCGCACAGAAACGAAGACCCAACACTGGCAAAAAAAAAAAAGTGGAAGTGTAGCAGTTACATAATAAGAGACTCCCCCCATGATCATCAGGCTGATGCTTCTGCTGCCATGTACCCCCCAGTATTCAAAGGCTACCCTGAACTAGTATGATGTGCTCCAAGCTGCCTCCTGAACCTGGTACACTCTTCCTGGATCATCCCTTTCCCCACTCTGGCTAACTCTCGTCTGTCCTTCAGGCCTCAGGTTGGTTGTCCCTTCTTCTGGGTCGCTTCCCCGAACCCCTGCTACCCTGGATTAGGTACCTTTTCTCTTCAGTGGATTCCCACGACCTTCAACCTGTAGTGGCAACTCTCCCCATTGCCATGTCTGTCTCCTAGACTAGGCTGCAAGCTTGTACAAGTAGGGTGGAAAGGCCTTCTCCATGTCTTTAATTTGCATGAATTCAACGGTGTGTCCATATTAAAAAAGAGGGAGGGAGAGAGAGAGTGAGAGGATGTTATTTCAACGGTATGAGCAATCCTGAGTGATTTCCACTGGGCATCAGTCAACCTACAGGTGTCCCCACATGGTGTCTTAGTGAGATGAACGCGAATCTCAGCTTGAAGGTTCTGTTTGCTTTTGTTTTGTTTCACATCGCACGGCCGCTAAACGTAATCCACAGGCACCATCTAGTGAGGAAGCAGCAATATGGTCCAGCACTGGAGGAGGTGCTGGTGACTCTGGACTTATTGAGACACTGGGTTTCATTCTCTAACACAGTGCATCCCTAAGGGATTTTCAAGATGATCGATGCTAGATTTAATTTTTGCTTTCTGTGTGATTTTTAGAACGAACACCCCTGTGAAATACAACTCCGCTCTACTAGCCAAGCTTGCCCCCCTTTCTCCTGGCAACTACATCCTCACCCCATTTATATGGCTATTACAGGAGCTGTCATGGTCTCACCTGACCCAAGAGAGGACAACAAATATCTTCTTCTCCAAGATTATTGAGTTTGAGGTCCAGATAATTAAAGCCACGTCCTTTCTTGCAGGTGAAGCTGTAAGATGAAAAACTCAAGGGCCCTATTTTTCAGCACATGACAAAAGCTAGTCCACTGAAAGGAACAGACAAGATGGAGAGAGACGTGACCTGAAAACGGCAAAGGCTGGGTCAGCAGGTATGTGCTCCTTACCACTGGAGGGTTGTAGGCAAAAGCCAGGTTGGGGAGGATGGGGTACTACTCATCGGATATATGCTTCCTTGGTGCTGATGTAGGGCATATGAAGAAAGACGGCTGCCCTGGTGAGCTGCAAGCCTGAATCTATGTGATTCCAAGGGGTAGGAGAATAGGTGGGGGGCAGTAAATGTCGGGGTGGGAGGAGGTGAAAAGGAAGAATGGTGAGGATGGGAGAGAACTGAGTTAGTTGGGACAGAGATGACGTAGAGTGGATTTAGGCAGAAATATTTAGCCTGAGATCTAACTTACTCTGAAAAGTTAAGCAATGGAAAAAATGTGCCAGAGAGAGGTTAATGCCCCCAAAGTTACACAGCTGCGACAGTGGCAGAGCCCAGATTTGAACTGCAATCTCTGTGGCTCTAAGGTCCATGCTTACCAATCATCTGGTCTAATCCCTTCTTCTAACAGATGAAGACAAAGAGGCTTTGAGACATGAAGTGACTTGCCCAAGGACACCAAGATATTCCAGCAAAACGAATCCTAGAACCACCAAAACCCAGTGCAATACTCCTTCCAGGCCATTCATGGCCTCCTACACAATCAGAGAGAAAGTGGAGGGGGAGGTACTGAATCCCTACAAGGCTCTGAAAAGGCCCCTTCCCTCGTCTGTGCCCGTCACCTCCTTGACAAACTAGGGAGGAGGCTGACGAGGTGTCACAGGGAGTGTGAGGCACTTGGAAAATATAAATCCCTTGATGAGGAGAGTCCAAGCAATTACTTGTCAACTTAGGAGGGTAGGGCGGGATTAATCTCAGCTCAAAGATCAGGGTGAAAACAAAGGTGTAATTATTACTATAACAATGATAATAATTTATTAACCTGCAGATTCTATACAAATATTACTCCACCCTTGAGTAGTTTACCTGTTGCAATTGGGGCTAAGCCACTGGCGAAGGTGGGGATGGGACAGAGAGAGGTAACCAGAAACGACGACGGCCAGAAGGTAAGAAAACAAACTGGAGAAAGAAAGCATGCGATGAGCGGGTGATGGAGGCTGACGGTGGTCTGACAGGCAAGACATTTGATAGCAAAATCATAAGCTGTTTCTAGCAGGGAAGGTTTTTCAGTGGAAACCAAATTTCTCATTTTTTTGTATCAGGAACTAAAAACAAGAATGTTAAGTGAACTACCTAAGATCACATAGCTTGTCAGTGACAGAACTTGAACTAGAACTTGAGTCTTTTTACACTTAGTTCTGTGCTGGTCCAAGAAGAACCTACATGCAAGCCGGAGAGTGCAGCACATTGGGGAAGAGAAAGACCAGAAGACAAGGTGTTACGATACAGGTCACAGGGGCTGGTTCACTCCGATCAAATGCCCGTCTCGGTTTTCCATCAACACCCTCCCCCCGCCAATGCAGTTCAAAAAATGTAAGAGGGCCCAAATCAAACTGGCTTAGAGTGGGAGAGAAATTGTCGGCTCCCAGTAAGATAACGTGCTGCTACCACTGGAGCTTTTTTATTTTTCCAGAAGTGAGAATCCATATAAAGGAAGAAGAAAATAAAAGACATCATGAACCAATGCCTTCTAGTAATTTCCCTCCCCTCTCGAATCAAGCACCCTCGGGTCTCCCATCTACATATTCTCACAGCAACACGCACCTCTTCTTGGCAGCCCTGACCACCGAGGTGACTTTACCTGGAGTCTTGGGGCTACATGATTGACACCTGCTTCCCTTGCTAGACTGCAAGCCTGGTCAGGGCAGCGATGCCCTCTGACTGTATCACCACTTTGTCTTTGCTTCCTGGTTTGGAATTTGGCTGTAGTAGCAAAGATGCGCCACCCAGACCCCCTGAGAGGAAGACCTTGCTGCCCATCTGTGGGGAACACAGCCAGCAGACAGCCCTCCCGCTGTCAGCAACTTCAGGGTCTGGCTCAGCTGCAGAGAGCGGTACCTCTGAAGGCCATACCTTTGGGGAGTGGGCAGTCCATGTTTGGTGACTGAGTGAAGCAGGGGGTAGTGGATTGACTGGTGGTCCCCCAAAGATGTCCTAATCCCCAGAACTTGTGAATGAGACCTTATCTGGAGAAAGGGTCTCTGCAGATGTAACTAAGTTAAGGATCTCGAAATGAGGTCATTTGGGGTTTAGAATGGGCCCTAAATCCAGTGACAGATGTCCTTATGAGAAAAAGGCAAAAGTAGATTTGAGACTGAGACACACAGAGGAGAAGTCACGTGAAGACAGAGGCAGAGACCGGAGGGATGCTGCCACAAGTCAGTGGGACACTTGGAGCCACCAGAAGCTGGAAGAGGCCAAGAAGGATGCTCTCGCAAGCTTAGGAGGGAGCACGGCCCTGCTGACACCCTGATGCTGGACTTCTGGCCTCCAGAACTGCGAGGGAAGGAATTTCTGTTGTTGCCATTGGTTACAGCATCCCTAGGAAATCAACACACAGGGGGCATAAAGGGCTGCATCTGGGCCACTGCGGCATGACTGTCACTAGTTCCGGCTCCAGAGTTCACCGCTGGGTCCCTGAGGTTCTGTCAGGCCTAAACCATGTTTGACTTTTTCTTCTGCTTAATCTGCTTTCTTCCTTCCTCCTCCAACAGGTTTTGATCCCTAATAAACACCTCACACTCTAAACTTGGGCTCCCTGACTGCTTCCAGAGAACCCAGCATGACACGCTATAATAAGGTATTTGTTAAGTGAATAAATTAAGTAGACAGTGAGTTCCTGGGAGGAAAGAACTATGTCTTTTTTTTAATTTTAATTTATTATTATTATTATTTTGGCTGCATTGGGTCTTTGCTGCTGTGCATTGCCTTTCTCTAGTTACAGCGAGTGGGGGCTACTCTTCGTTGCGGTGCGCCTGCTTCCCATTGCGGTGGCTTCTCTTGTTGCGGAGCACAGGCTCTAGGCACATGGGCTTCAGTAGCTGTGGCACACAGGCTCAGTAGTTGTGGCTCGTGGGTTCTAGAGCACAGGCTCAGTAGTTGTGGCACATGGGCTTAGTTGCTCCACAGCATGTGGGATCTTCCCGGACCAGGGCTCGAACCCGTGTCCCCTGCATTGGCAGGCGGATTCTTAACCACTGCGCCACTAGGGGAGTCCCAAGAACTATGTCTTATTCGTGTTTACAATCTTAAAGCTTGGCACAGTATCTCACACAGAATACGTGTTCAATAACAACGTCTTATATCAAAGAAAGAATGCATGAACATACAAAGAGTTTGAACTGAATCTATAGATCGAAATGAATTTTGGTACAAAATACTTTTGTGTATTTCTGTGAGCCTCCACTGAGGAGGGAGGGAGGGAGGAAGAGTGATCATACTTCACTGTGTCATGAACTCAGCTAAGCACTGTCTTCAGGCTCTTGTGAGGGTGGGAATAGAGGACACAACCTCCAAGAAGGACAGCTTTCCCCCTGAGGGCAACATTTTTGTTCTTGCAGTGCTAAGACTCTCCCTATCAGCATGCAGAAATGACTTCACCACCGTGCCCCCAGCCATTCTGACATAAATCCTCATGGATAAACATTTTTAGTGTAAAGAGCAAAAATGAAACAGAGGGGACATGTTCAAACAAGGCGGTGGAATGTGGGTAAAGGAGAAAGAATTGCCACTATTTTCAACAGTCGAAAAGTCTCCGTGAAGGAAATGGGATTTGAGAAACACTGTCCGTCACAGCAGGTTTCAGAGGATCAGGACCTTAGAGGTCATGTACCACAGCGCCTCCTTTTATAGATGAAGAAACGGCAGCTCAGAGACAGCAGGGGATTTGCTCAAGGTCCTGCTACCAGGTGCGCAGCAAAACGAGGCTAGAACCTCACAGTTCTTCCCGATACATTTGAATGGGGCAGCGGGAAGGAAGGAAGGAAGGAAGGAAGAAGGGCAGGAGGAAGTGGGGGAGGGAGGGGGGCACTGGCAAAGTGAACAGGGTTTCAGCACATGTAGGGGAAGGAAATCATCCGGTTCTGGCTAGGTGCTTCAGACAGATTATGTCATTTATTCCCTGTAACAAGAATGTGAGGCGAAAGCTGCCATCTTCATTTTATCGTCTAGGATGGTGAACTCAGAAACACCGGGTGAGCTTCCCAAGTAAAGGACAGAGCTAGGATTCAAAGTCTAGTGTGACTCCCCAAACCATACTTTTCTAGGACAGCGTGTTACAAGGGAGAAGGTGAGTATAAAGTGGAAAGTCGAATGAAGGATTAGCAACGATAGGTGGGTCACCTGTGGGGGAGACTAGGAAGGAGAACAGGAGTGGGGTTTGAGTGACTCAGGAATTCCCAGAAAAGAGTCTTAAAGCTCGGAGTGACAGTAATAGGGCAGTGGAAGCTGTCTTCTTGTCTACAAATGTGTAAGCAGAGAGGAGGGAAGGTAGCAGTGTCTGTGCCTGGAGTTTGAGGTGAGAGTTGGTGTTCAAGGTGTACCACTGGGTAGGCAGAGGGGCCATGATTATCCCCGTGAGGAGATGCTACCACTCGGCAGTACTGATGGCACGACTCTGGAAATGGGAAGAAACAGGGAGACGTGGAAGGTCTGAAGAGCTACATCCTAAGAGTGACAGCGAAACAGCTGTAAATAGAGTCTTACAAAGACCGCAAATGTGCCTCAAGTCAACCTAACTCATGTTGGAGTGAGGAGATCTGGTCCTCGGTTGCCTGGGACAGGATAGAGTAACTCTTCTCTAGAGTGAGAGATGGTCATTCAGAGCCTCTACAATATCCGTAGATGGTTCAAGGAGCAGATTGGACACAGCTGAAGAGAGGATTCGTGTGCTTGAAGACAGACACAGCTAGAGACAGACAGGAGACGTATGCACAGATATTTTAAAAGAGGGAAAAGTACAGAAAACAACATAACAGACGTACGAAACATGATGACAAATTTAAATATAAACAACTGGAGTCTCTGAGGGGGAGAAAAGACAGAATGCACAGAAAAATATTTTGAGATAATGACCAAGAATTTTTTTAAAAACATCAAAACATATAAGATAGACTAAATAAGAAAAAGAAACCAGTAGAGGGATAAATACAAAGAAAACCACATTTAGGCACATCAAAGTAAAATTATTAAAAACCAAAGATAAAGAGAAAAGATTAAAAACACCCAGAGGAAAATAAAAACACATCCCCTTCAAGAAAAGAGCAAAACTAAGACTGACAGCTGACTCGGCTCCTACAATGGCAGCCTGCTGAAGACATCTTTAAAGCAATGAAAGGAAAAAAAAACAAAACAGAGTTACTGAGGAGAAAGAAAATCCAGAGGTCACCTTTAAAGCACCAAAAGAAAACAGAAAACACAAAAACCTGTCAACCAGAAGTTATTTACACAGTTAAAATAATCTTCAAAAAGGAAGGCAAAATAACATTTACAAGCAAAAACTGAGAAAAATTGTAGCTGGAGGAGTTTGGCTGAAAGAAATTCTAAAAACAGTCCTTAAGGCAGAAGGAAAAATGCTCCCAGGCAGAAACGGAAAAATGAAGGAAGGAATTAAGAACAATGTAAACCATAAATATGTGAGCACATTTAAATGAATATAGATGATAAAGTAATAACAATAATTTCTCATTAAGTGTAAAATAGATACAGCATTTAAATGCATGACTATAATTTTAAAAAGCTAAGAGGAGGGTAAACTGAATCAAGGGATTTTAAGATTATGGCATTGTATGGGAAGGTGAAAAATTTTAAGATTATGGCATTGTTTGGGAAGGTGAAAATCCTATTTTATGTTACGTTCTAATAAATCCAAAATGCATCTTGTAATCTCAAGGCGAAACACTAAAAGAATAGTGAAAGAATATATAGCTAACAAGTTATGAGACAACATATAATATAACAAAATATAACAAAAGTTGAATAATCTAAAATAAGGCAAAAAAGGAGAGAAAAAGGAACATAGAACAGGTGGTACAAATGGAAAATGAATAGTAAGATAATACATAGAAGCTGAAATAGTCATTGTTTATAATAAATGTGATGGTCTAAACGCTCAAATATCAATAGAAGGTAAAGATCGTTAGGCTGTATTCCAAACAGAACAAGTCATATGCTGTTTACAAGAGACACACCTCAAATACCAGGACACAAAGTTTAAAGTGGGAGACTTTAACACATCTCGTTCTATAATCAATAGAACAAGCAGACACGATAATCAATAAGGTTTGAGAATATTTGAATGTGATTAATAAACTCAATATAATTGACATATATAGAACTCTAAACCCATTAACTTCAAGACATACATTCTTTTCAAAGGAAATGGAACATTTACCAAACAGACCCTATTCTGAGCCATAAAGAATTGTCAGTAAATGTCAAAGGATTGAAATATTCAGTGAATAGTCTGCCCGGAGTAGGAGTAAGTTAAAAAGCTGCAACAGAAAAAAGTGGAAAATCTGCAAATGTCTGAAAATTTTTCTTTAAGGAAGAGGTGGATAGTGATAGGAGGGACTTGGGAGGGAGGGAGCTTCTGGGTTCTAGTAATGGTCTATTTCTTGATCTATTTCTTAATTGGTTACACTGATGTGTCCACCTTGTGAAAACACTGTTGAGCTGAAACTTACGATCTGTTTATTTTTCTCTATGTATACAGTGCATAAATAAAAAGTTCATTTACAAATGAGGTTGGACTGGGAAAGGAAGACCTGGGACAAGAGTATGATGAGAATAAATTTAAGAAAAGTGTAAGAAAAAAATGTACTGGTTTTGAAAGTGCAGTGGAAGGAGTCCTATTTAGCAGTCAGAAAGTTTGAACTCTCATCTGTGTGATGTTGAATCATCATCACCTTTCACTGGCCTCAGTTTCCTCATTTGTAAAGTGGCTCTGCAGGTCCCAGATCTGATCCATGATTTTATCACAAAGTTCACGTGTGTACTAAGTGGGAAAGCCTGAGTCTTTCCTGCCACAATGTATACTCACACATCATTCCTCATTATTTGTAACATCATTCTCTCAGAGAGAGAACACTGACAATCCAATGTCATCAATAACTTACCTGCCAATGGCAGTTACCTTATAGGACATTACTAGCACCCCAGAATCCCACCTTGGGTCATTTCAGAATCTTCTTCTTGCCGTAAACGTATCTGGACTTTTACCACCATTAACCAGCTTTGCCTGTTGGTAAGTAGCTGTTTTTATTCCCCTCACCAGCTTGCTTTCTGTACCAGATCCGTGGAAAACCTGGGGCAGGGTGTGTGTGTGTGTCTCACTCTTGACTTAGGGCTCTTCTTTTCTTTTTTTAAAAAATTTTATTTATTTATTTATTTTTGCTGTTTTGGGTCTTCGTTTCTGTGCGAGGGCCTTCTCTAGTTGCGGCGAGCGGGGGCCCCTCTTCACCGAGGTGCGCGGGCCTCTCACTGTCGCGGCTTCTCCTGTTGCGGAGCACAGGCTCCAGATGCGCAGGCTCAGTAGTTGTGGCTCACGGGCCCAGTTGCTCCGTGGCATGTGGGATCCTCCCAGACCAGGGCTCGAACCCGTGTCCCCTGCATCGGCAGGCAGATTCCCAACCACTGCGCCACCAGGGAAGCCCTCTTTTTTCTTTTTTTTTTTTAACAATTCGGTACGAAAGCCATCAAGAAGGGCTGAGCAGGGTAGACATCCATGCAGTGGTGTGGGGCGGGATGAGGGAGCCCAGAGCAGAGTCAGAGCCTGAGCAGGATAAGAAGGAGTCCACGTGGGGAAGGGGTGACCCAGCACAGGATGCCAGAGTCTGTGTGGGAAGAACTCTGCACTGGGACTGACACACACACACTACTGCATATAAAATAGATAACTAATAAGGACCTACTGTACGGCACAGGGAACCCTACCCAATGCTCTGTAATGACCTATAGGGGAAAAGAATCTAAAACAGACTGGATATATGTATATGTATAACTGATTTACTTTGCTGTACACCCGAAACTAACAGAACATAACACAACTAGCACAATAAAATTTTTTTAAAAAAAAAACTCCTCATAAGAAAGTGAAGAAGAGGCAGCAATTGGAGATTGCTTACATACAGAGGGATTGACCAAATAAATAAATATATTCAGTGGGAAAAAACAGAAAACCCTGTATCCAAACTGATATAAATAGATAAATAAATGTGAAGTTTGACGAGGAACGGGATATTTGCAGTCTCAAAATCGTCCCCTCCTCCCCAATTACTTATTGTCTACAATGAGCAAAAGAATGATTTTACAGTGGAGAAGGCTGGCAGATAGCACCTTACTCAAATGATCAAAAGGCACACCATCAGTAACGGGTCATATTTAAATACTGTGCATCACTGGCTAGGATATAATAAGAAAACCCAGCATCCTGCTGTGATATTCCTGTCAAAGATGCATGAACCCAGTCAAGAAGGGAGACATCAGACAAACCCAAACTGAGGGGTTTTCTAAAAAGGACTGGCTTGTAATCTTCAAAAATGTCAAGGTCATAAAAGACAAGGAAAAACCACGGAACTCTTCCAGATTAAAGAAGAATGAAAAGATTTGGCGCGACGTGACGCGACGTGAGATCCTAGACTGAATCATTTCTCTATAAAGGTCATTACTGGGACAACTGTTGAAACTGGGATGGTGCCCAAGGATCAGATGGCCTCTGTTGTAATGCAGCAATGTTGATTTGCTGACTCTGGTGGTTGTGTAGAGGAAAACCCTTGCTTACAGAAAAGTCTCAAGAACTGGGGGTGATGGGCCTAAGGTCTGTGTTCTCAGGTGGTTTAGGAAGAAAAGCTCTTCATAGTGTTCATGAAGCTTTTCTGTAAGTTTGAGAAACTGTTTCAAGAGAGCTGCATTGGGAGGCATCATTTATCTAGGTCCCTTCTCTGACCCAGAGAGCTTGTGTCAGGGTAGGGAAATAAACACAGATACAAAAACTTAACAAAAGTCACCTGCCCTAAACCTCTGCTATCTTTCTAGAGTTGTCTGCAATGATATTTTTATTAAGTGTAATAGCCGCATTTATTGAGTGCTTACTCTCTTCCAGGCACAGGACTAAAGGCTGTGATTTGCCCAAGTTCACACACCTGGCCAGCGGTGGCTGGCGCCAAGGAGAACGGGTGCTTTTGCCAGGGTGACGCTGCATCCGTTGGCTGCTTTAGGTGGAGCAAGACAGCCATGGCTATTCTGCACAAAGCACAGGTGAGCAGGCTTCTTAGCTGTAGGCAGGGGTGCCAAGTCACAGATGGAGGAAGGCGATAGAAATGGGAGCCTTCTCTGTGGGACCTGATCCCCCACTAGCTAAGCTGATGGCTTTCCCATTTTCTTGCCATGGGGCTCTCCTGTAACAAGACAAATTACTCTATCAATCCTCCCTTTGCCAGCAGATGAAGGTGCCCAGCCTGCCAGACGGTGTCCTGCGGTTTCCCCTGCTGTTCCAGACCAGTCACAGGTTACAGTCCTGTTAGCGAGAGCCACACGCCGAGCTGGAATCCCAGCGTGGAGCCTTGGGCTGAGGGCATGGCGTGTGACAGAAAGAGCGGAGGCTGAACGGAGGGCCCCCACCACCCCATCTGCTGTTTCTCTGCTCCTTCCTCCTTCTCTTCCTAGTAACATCGAGGAAATGCCTGCAAGCTGAGCTCAGAAAGCATGCGTTACAAGGCCCTGAGCTGGGCAGCGGCTGTGCCACACAGACAGCATCCACGCTCGCTGCCACAAACCCGCCTTCCGCCTTCCCCAGCACCACCCCAAATCGCACAGGACCCTCTGGAGTCTCAGCCCCTCTGTGGAACTCTCCCTTCTCTGAATTCTCTAACAATTCACCTCTGGCACAGAGTCTAACAGAGGCTGAACTTCACGCTCTAGTTTCAATCCCACTGTTGAATGCGTGCAGGATTGCGTGAGCACCTGATCAGAGCTACGGCAGGTACTGGTGACGGGGCGGGAAGGAAGACACAGCCCCTGCCTCGTGGGGCTTACACCCTAGCACGGAAGACAGATTAAACAAAGAATGGCAAGTAGAGTGTTAACACAGCGGAGGTAAGGGCTGCTTGGTGCAGAGAACAAAGGAAGTGAGCTGAATCAAAGGATTCAAGGGAAGCCTGCCAGCTTCTGAGTTTTCTTACTCTTTGTGCCTGGAAGTCTAGTCTTCCCTATAAACTGCATATGCTTCAAGACCAAGAGCCAGACGTGATTTAGCCCTAATGTCCTTCGTGAGAAATCATCAGAAAACACCGGCGAGTTCGAATGCAGCTAATGTGAGTGGTGCCTGTAGGGTCACATGCTGTCCCATGTTCCACCCACGGCACCCAAGGGGACTTAGGACACTCCTGGGGCTTCACAAGGAAGAAAATATATACAAATTGCATAGGATTTGCTGCCCCAGTTCCTTGGCCTTGCTTCTTGCTTAGTTTCCTCTCTCTGAGCTGCCCTGGCATTGGCCTAGAAGGAATCCTAACCCCCAGTAAAAATAAAATGTGGATCTTACACAAACCTGCATGAAGGTCTCTCAACAGAAAAGTGCCAGGACCCCGAACCCAACGGCCTGAGCAGAAAGTGGAAATGCCGACTTTCTTCATGAAAAGCCCACAATTAATTAACTTTAACAGAATTAACTTCATTCAATGTTTATGACAATTATACTTTGTGCTCGGAAGCACATAGGCCCTGGGACGGTACACAGGAGGCTGGGATGTGGTGAGGCCCTCAAGGAGCTTACAGTGCGTCAGGGAGGGAATCCATTCAGAGATAATGATAATAATGATAGTTTCCAGTGAGCGGACGATGCCCAGGGCCTGGTGTCTATTAGTCTCCCCCTCACAACCTCTAGATGAGGTTCGAGTGTTCCCATTTTTAGGATGAGGAAACTGAGGCTCTGAGATTTTAATTTTCCCAAAGTTAGAGCAGGCTAGTTACAGAGCCAGGATCTGAACCCAGCTACTCTATTTAACTCCAAGGTCTGTTTTTTTGTTTGTTTGTTTTTTCACTAAACTATGCTGGACACAAATCAAAAAGAATCTTTTTCACTTTATAAAGCAGAATGATATAAGTGCTCCACAAGAGACACATAAGTTATCATAAGAGTCAGAGGGGTCAGATAGCTTCAAGGGTGGGGAAGGTCTCAGAAAGGCAGCAATTTTTAGATATTAATTTTTGTTTTTATCTTTTCGATTCAGAAGGATCCTTACTGTTAACTAGTCCAGCATTTCCTGTGTGTATTCTGTAGGGCAAGATATTCCTTTAAAGAGTGTGTGTGTGCGTGTGTGTGTGTGTGTGTTCAAGCACGTGTGTAGTTTTAAATCCTGGGCAAGTTTGCAACTCATGTCCCCTTCTGGGTAGCTCACAATGCCCATTAGCAAATTAAAGGCTCTGAGAAGGTCTGCAGTTAGGATTTCCCAAACTTACTTGACCATGCCACCCTCTTCTGAAAAAAACCTATGAACATCCCAAGGAATTCTTTTATTTTCCTAATTTTTAATGTGAACCATTTTTTAAAGTCTTTATTGAACTTGTTACAATACTGCTTCTGTTTTTTATGTTTTGGTTTTTTGGCCGCAAGGCAGGTGGGATCTTAGCTCCCCGACCAGGGATCGAACCTGCACCTCCTGCATTGGAAGGCGAAGTCTTAACCACTGGACAGCCAGGGAATTCCCCCTAATTTTTAAAATTAAGATATAATTGACATATAACATTATACGAGTTTCAGGTGTACAACATACTGATCTGGTATTTTCAAATGTGAATCACCACAGTAAGTCTAGGTAACATCCGTCACCACACATAGTTAGAATTTGTTTTCTTGTGATGAGAACTTTTAAGATCTACTCTCTTAGCAACTTTTAAATATACGATACAGTGTTGTTAACTATAGTCACATGCTGTACATCATATCCTCAGGATTGATTTATTTATAACTGGAAGATTGTACCTTTGGACCCCCTTCACTCATTTTGCTCACCCCTCTGACCCCAGCCTCTGGCAACCAGCCATCAGTTCTTTGTATCTGTGAGCTCATTTTGGGATTTGTTTTTTAGATTCCACATAAGTGAGATCATACGGTATTTGTCTTCCTCTGACTTATTTCACTCAGCATAATGTCCTCAAGGCCCAATCATTTTGTCACAAATGTCAAGAGTTCCTTCTTATTTATGGCTGAATAATATTCCATTAGGTGAATACACCACATTTTCTTTATCTGTTCATCCATTGACAGACACTTAGGTGTCTGTCATTTGATTTGCATTTCCCTGGTGATTAGTGATGCTGAGCACCTTTTTATGAACCTGGAATTCTTATTCCTCAGAATATCCAGGTAGTCCAATTCCATCATTT
The DNA here is from genome assembly GCF_039906515.1 of Pseudorca crassidens. Taxonomy (NCBI): domain Eukaryota; kingdom Metazoa; phylum Chordata; class Mammalia; order Artiodactyla; family Delphinidae; genus Pseudorca; species Pseudorca crassidens. Next base: position 105,042,099 of record NC_090304.1, read on the forward strand.
TATAGGAAAGGAAAGCAGGACCAGAGAAGGTGAGTGCTGGGCCCGAGATCCCAGCAAGACAGGAGTCAGAGCCGGGCTGGCACTGAGCAGGACTGTGCAGGTTGGGTAGACTGTGACAGCCACAAGGATCAATGTCAGTCAATTTGTGGAGGCAGGAAGCAGTCCTTCAGTTTGGAGAAAGGAGAAGAGCCTGCTTTGGCCTCTGTGCCAAGTGCCCAAGGAGCTAGGAAGGTGGAGAAGCCCGGCGGAGGGAAGGCATGTGTGATCGAACATGGCATGTGTGATCCCCAAACACTGGTAGGGGACGGTGTTTGTCCTTTATTCAGTAGCAGGGAGCCACTGAAGGTCTGAAGCATGGAGAGGTGCGATCTGACCTGTGCGGTAAGAAAACTTCAGTGAAGATGTGTGCAACTTAGAATGACTGGGAGGAAAACCTAGAGGCAGAGAGATGAGGGCAGGCAAGAGGCAAAAGGGGACCGTGAGTTAGACATGGCTCCTCCCATTTCATAAAAAAGGAGGCCAAGTAGAGAAGTCACCCAGCCCAATGTCACACAGCCAGTAGCCAGCAGAGCCAACAAGTACATTAATGATGATTTACTCATTTTCAGTCAGAATGATTTTCTACACTTTGTTTTTAGCAGCTTTATCGAGAGTTAAGCAACAAACCATACAATTCGCCCATCTGAAGGATGACATTCAATGGCTTTTAGTATATTCACAGATTTGCACATCAATCACCTCAAAAAGAAACTCCACATCCTTTAGCTATCATTTCCCATACCCTCTAGCCCTAGGCAACCACTTTCTGTCTATATAAATGGACTATATATAATACTATTATATGCAAATCTACTTTCTGAGTCTATAAAGTCCCCTACTCTGGACACATCATATTAATGCAATTATATAGTCTGTTGTCTTGTGACTAGATTCTTTCACTTAGCATAATGATTTCAAGGTTCACACATGTTGAGGCATGAATCAGTACTCCATTCCTTTTTATGCCCAGATGATATTCCATCGTATAGTTATACTATACTTCATTGATCCACTCACAAGCTGATGGACATTTGGGTTGTCTCCACCTTTTGGCTATTGTGAATAATGTTGCTGTAACCATTCGTGTCCACGTTTTGGTGCAGACGGATGTTTTCATTTCCTTGGGCATATACCCAGGAGTGGACCTGCTGGGTCATGTGGTAGCTCGATGCTTAACATTTTGCGGGGCTCCCACCCTGCTTTCCGAGGTGGCCACACTCCTTTACGTTCCCACCAGCTGTGTATAAGGGTTCAGTTTCTCCACATCTTCTCAAACACTGGCTCTTGTTTGTCTTTTTAACTTTAGCCAGCCTAGTTGGTGTGAAGTGGTATCTCACTGTAACTTTGATTTGCAATTTCCTTAGTGACTAAGGATGTGGAACATATTTTCATGTGCTTACTTGTGTATGTGTCTTGGAGAAATGTCTATTCAGATCCTTTGTTCATTGTTTAAACTTGGTTATTTGTCTTTTTGTTATTGATCTGTGTGAATTCCTTATGTATTCTATGTATAAGAATACATACATATTGGTGTTCTTTGAAGCACAAAAGTTTTAAATTTTGGTGAAGTCCAATTTATCTAGTTTTTGTTTCTTGTGCTTTTCGGTGTCATATCTAAGAAACCACTGAATAGTCCAAGCTCACAAAGAGGTAAAGGTCCGACTTCATTTTTTTGCAAGTGAATATCTAACACAATTTGTTGAAAAATATTTTTTTTCTCCTATTTGTCTTGACACCCTTTTTAAAATCCAACTGACCATAAATGTAAAGGTTTATTCTGGACTCTCAGTTCTATTCCTTTATCCTATACGTCTTATTCCTGGACCACACTGTCTTGATTACTATAGTTTTGTAGTAAGTTTGAAATCAGGATGTGAGAGTCCTCCAACTTTATTCTTGTTTAAGATTGTTTTTACCTTCCTGGGTTTCTTGCATTTCTATACGAATTTTAGAACCAGACTGCCAATTTCTTCAAAAATTCCAGCTGGGATTTTGATAGAGACTGTGTTGGATTTACATATTACTTAGGGGATTATTGCCATTTTAACAGTATTGTCTTCCAATCTATGAAGATGGGATATCTTTCCATACTTCATTCCTTTTTATTGCTGAACTGCTTGAACACAGTACATTTTAATTTATCCATTTGGACATGTGGGTTATTTTCTACCTTTTGCTATTATGAATAATATTGCTATGAATGTTCGTGTACATGTTTTTGTGGGGATTATGTTTTCATGTCTTCCGGGTATATACACAGGATGAAAATGCTGGGTCATATAGTAACTCTCTGTTTAACATGTTGAGGAACTGACTGATTGTCTTCTAAAGCGTCTGCACTATTTTACACTATTTTACACCATGTCCATTCTCAACAATGTATAAATTTCGATTTCACCACATCTTAACTAACATTGGTTATCATCTATTTTAGCCATCCTGGTGGGTGTGAACTGGCATCTCACTGTGGTTTTGATTTACATTTCCCTATTGGCTAATGATGTTCAGCATCTTTTCACGTGTTTATTGGTTCTCCCCTCCCTTGCTTCAAGGGCTGTAAAGCAATGAAGAGCTGTGGGCAACTCAGGGGGCTGATCGGTCACATCTGGCTTGAGCGATGGGCGTCCAAGCACGATGAGCAGTGCCCGTCACCCCTCTGGTCAGTTATGGGAGGTATGGTATGGTATCGTATGGTATGGTATGGAGTGATGTGTGGCGTGGCGTGGCGTGGTATGGTTTGCCCAGAACAGCTCGCTGCAGCCCCGGGGGCAGCCGGTAGTCCCAGCGTAGTGGGTAGAAAGGTTCTGAAATAGGAAGCAGCTCCTTCTGAGCCCAGCTATTTGCTGAACTGCTTCCAAGGGAATCTGCCTATTTCCTTCCGTCTAAAATAGGTAACACATAGAAACACCAGATCCTCGAAACCTGATGAAGACAAACAAGTGACAGAAAGGCGGCATCCTGGGAGATCCTGGCAGGGGAGATCCATCTGTCCGATATGGGCTTTGTCGGAAAAAGAGGAAGGGGGGTGCAGAGGGCTGACAGTGCCTCCTGAGTGTCAGGGGACACAGCAGGGAGGAATCTGAATACCTGGGTGTTTGGTGGGCCTCCTGGGGGCTCTGCTAATAAAGAGGTGCAGCTCCTTTCTCAGAGCCCCACGATGTGGCAACTCAGAGAAAGTGCCCGTCTTGAAGCCCCTCAGATATCATCGGTCAGTGCTGCATCCCAGCCAAAACCAGCTGTGGGAGGAGGTACAAGATGAACATCTGGCTGTTCCCGCCTCTGCCTCAGGATGTCGTGAGGCCCCGAGGGAAGCTGGACTTGGGTTGCCAAGGTCAACCACAAGCTCTGTGTTCTTGGTTGGCATGCTCCTCGGAATGTATCATTAATAGAAAGTGGGTGTCCAAGGAAAGTGAGGCAGCAACCCATCGAACTCCACATGGAGGGAACTGGGCTTTTAACTGGTCCTCAGTAACATGGTGGGCACTCAGAGGAGAGAGACCAGGAGGGCGAATGGCTTGTTACCTCATGGGATCTTAAAAATGATACCTCATTTGGAGAAAAAGAAGGCACAGGAAGAGGTAATAACTGTTTGAAATCGCTTAAAGCAAAACTGTAAAATGGAAGAGGAACCAGTGCGTGTGAATCTAGGGAACAGAACCACTGTTCTCGAAGTCACACTGTAGAAATTCTGTAGAAATTACACTGTCATGGTTTGAACTCATTCTAAGTAAGAACTTTAACGATATGAATGATCTGAAACCAGAACCGACTTCCCTGTAAGGTACCGGATTCCCTGACACTAGAGGTGTTTGGACAGAAGCTGAGCAATCATTGATAGGGCGACATAAAGGGCATTCAGGTGTTTGAAAGAGGGCCTGAGAGTCTCAAAAAACTCCCGACTCTGAAATTCTCTGAATCGATTTTGGATGAACCGTATGAAACTGCCACTATTCCCCTCTCTGGCCAGTAAGACTCCTTTCACTTGAGAACAGTCCAAGCACAAAGGAGAACCATAAAAATACATAACATCCAAACTGATCGCAATTGCCAACCAGTGGATTTTATCTCATATATGCTCGGTTCGGGGGCATTTCGTGATGCTTTATTTAGGCTAGTAGTTTGAAGATTCTTCTCCCTCCACTGGCTACCACACTGTGTAAGATATTACAAGAGAGAGACTACCTGTCAATGGTAAGAGCTTCCGGCACTGCTGGCGCCCAAACTGTCTGGCTCAGAGTCTGCAACAGATCTGGGCTGTGATGAATTATGAGCAAAGGGGAACATCTCTGTTTAAGAGAGGTATATGCTTAGGGGTCAAAGGGACAGATGGGCCGATTATACTGGAGGCTACCCTAGAAATAAGTCTTGCCAGACTGGAACCTGTGGGATTCTTCAAACCCTGTGGAAGGGGGAGATACAGCCTGAAATTCATCTCAGAACATGGTCCTGGACCTGGGTCCATCTCCATTCATGAACTGTAAGTATTCCTGCTGCACAGCTCTCCAGTGCAAAGGGCTGCTGAAGAGACAGATGGAACAGAAAACAGAAAGGGTACACGCACACGTGTGCATGCACACACACACAGCTTTGTATCACTACTGATTTTTGAAACTGAAATGAACTTGATCCATAAAAACAATGAAAACTCAGACTGAAAAAAATAGCATAGCAATTAAAAAAACAGGTTTTAATTGAAAAGCACACATTTCCTTAATCCTTGTCAGCACTGCTGCTATCTTTGGCATTGCACAGGGAGACTAAATGATGTAATGGATAAGAGAGTTTGCTCAGGAAGCAGACTTCCTGAGTTTCAGCTCTGGTTCTATCATGTACAGGCTGTGTAACCTACGGAAGTTACTCTACTTCTCTGTGCCTTAGTTTTCACATCTATCAATATAAAAAAGATGAGGTAAAGCAGATGCGGTACATACACACAGTGGAATATTACTCAGCCGTCAAAAAGAAGGAAATCATGCCATCTGCAGCAACATGGATGAGACTACCACACTAAGTGAAATAGACAACGACAAATATCATATGATATCACTTATACGTGGAATCTAAAAGAATGGTACAAATGAACTTATTTACACAACAGAAACAGACTCACAGACTTTGAAAACAAACTTATGGTTACCAAAGGGGAAATGTGGAGGGGAGGGATAAATTAGGAGTATGGGATTAACATATATACACTACTATACATAAAACAGATATTCAACAGAGACCTACTGTATAGCCCAGGGAATGTTAATTAATATTCTGTAATAACCTATAGTGGAAAAGAATCTGAAAAACAATGGATATATGTATATGTGTAACGGAATCACTTAGCTGTATACCTGAAACTAACACAACACTGTAAATCAACTATACTCCAATATAAAATAAAACTTAAAAGATGAGGATAATTATAATAATATGTACCTCATGGAGTATTATGAGATTTAAATGTAAGGTACTTAGAATGATGCCTATCATATAGTAATACTCAATAAATGTTATACTCAATAAATGTTATGTTTTATAGTAATACTCAATACTCAATAAATGTTATGTTTTATTATTGTTATACTCAATAAATGTTATGTTTTATTATTATATATTACTCAATAAATGTTACATTTTATTATTATACTCAATAAATGTTATGTTTTATTATTATATGATATTACAACAGCTAATTTTCATAAAACAGGAAATTAAATTCCAGGTCAACTGGAGGGACAGGTGGGGCAGAGAAGGTGGGATTTTTTCTGATAGTTTCAATAAGAAAGATGTAAAATCAAGGTATTCGATCAGAGCTGCAGTTTTCAACACTTGTTACTCACCAGCATCAACTGGGGAGCAATTTAAACAAAGACTGGCTGTATCAGACCAATTAAATGATAATATCTGGGAGTGAAGCTCAGGCTGCCGTATTTTTCAAAAGCTCAGCAGATGATACTAGTGTGTAGTCGGGGCTGAGCATCGCTGGACAAGGTTCTCGCTGCTTAGAGTGTGGTTCAGGGATCAGCAGCGTCGACCTCACCTGCAAGTGTCAGAGCCACACCTGCAAGTGTCAGAGCCACAAAACCTCAGGCCCCGCCTCGCCCGAGACCTACTGCATCAGAGCTGTATTTTAACAAGATCCCCTGGTGGTTCACATGCACACGGACATTTCAGGAGCACTGGATTAGATGACTTCCAAGGTCACTTTCCGCCCTGAGGTAGGTGTCCAATAAATGCTAAATGAAATAATGGCACAGTAATCTGATGTCCCAGGAAAGTCCTAGGCAGAAAGGCTTCTGGAACCAGGAGCAGCAGGGATGCCACAAGAGCCCAAAACTGGTTTTTCCCCAGACCTAGAAATCTTGACAAAAGCACACTTGTGCTTACAGGCCAGGAGCAATTAATTAGCAGGGTGTCCCTGGCAAGCTTCCGGGGCCAATGGAAAAGCATGACGGGAAGTGACATAGATCAACAGGAATCAGAGACAGAGAGTAAAAGAGGTAAGAGTTTCATCTTCCCAAGGTCTCAACGAACCTTGGTTCTCATGGACTTCCAGCGCTGTGCATGGCAAGCATGAGCCATTCACATTTTGAACTGGCTTCTTCCAACGAGGTGTGCTCACCACCGACATAGGCATCCTTAACTCCCATTTACTGTCTTTTTTCCCCACAGTTCTCTGTTCCTTCCTTAGCTATCAGAGCACAGCTGCACATTCCTATCAACCCCAATTATTTCTGTCCTCTTACTTCACCCTCCAAATCCACCTCTTCTTTAAATTTATTTTTATTTTTTTAATTTTTGGCTGTGTTGCGTCTTCGTTGCTGTGCGCAGGCTTTTCTCTAGTTGTGGCGAGCAGGGGCTACTCTTCGTTGTGGTGCGCGGGCTCCTCATTGCGGTGGCTTCTCTCGTTGTGGAGCACGGGCTCTAGGCACGCGGGCTTCAGTAGTTGTGGCACGCGGGCTTCAGTAGTTGTGGCTCACGGGCTCTAGAGCGCAGGCTCAGTAGTTGTGACGCATGGGCTTAGCTGCTCTGCGGCATGTGGTATCTTCCCGCTCTAGGGCTCGAACCCATGTCCCCAGCATTGGCAGGTGGATTCTTAACCACTGTGCCACCAGGGAAGTGCCTATACTTTCTTGTCTTTATGAATTTGACTATTCTGGGGACCTCACATAAGTAGAATCAGCAATATTTTTCCTTGTATAACTGGCTTATTTCACTTAGGGTAACGTCTTCAAGGTTCATCCACGTTGTAACGTGTGTCAGGATTTCCTTCTGATTTTTACCCAGCATCTTGGTACTCTGGGAGACGATGAATAGCTCGTTATCTAGACAAGGTCATTCTGTATAGTGGGGAGACGACAGAGGGAGGCCTACAACTTGTCTCTGCTTTGTCCACGAGAGCCATCAACACAAGAAAAGGACCCTGGATGAGGGGTTAGGGCCTTTGTCTGTGAGTAAAATTGGAAAAGGTTGAGGGGCAAATGGGAGGAGCCCATAAATAGGAGAACAGGACCAAAGACCCAGAGGTGGGCCTGAAGCTGGTGTGTGTGTGTGTGTGTGTGTGTGTGTGTGTGTGTGTACACGAGAGGGGAGATTCTTCTACAACTAGCTTAGCTTCCCAAATTTCACCTGCTCATACATGGAGCAACCAGGGCTGCCTCTGGGCACCATTTGTTCTAGAGCGCTGGAGTGCAGAATGCCGTCCCTCACCGGGCTGCTCTTGGTCTTCGGGTGAGCTGTTGTTGGTGTGTGTGCAGCTGGGTCCCCTGCTGCCTCCACTTGGCTCAAGCCCTCCCCCTTCCCTCCCCCCAGGGCCCTGCTCCCTAGGAATCCAAAGCTCAGCCCAGGACAGTTTCAGCCCCAGATCCAGGGAGCTGGCATCTCAGGAGGGAACAAAAGGGGGAAGCAGGACTCTTTTGCTTAGAGTCTCAGAATAGGATAGAGCTGGAAGGGACCTCAGCGGTGCCCTGTCCTCATTTTATTCTGGGGAAACTGAGGCCCAGGAGGGTGGTGCCACTTGCCCAAAGTCACACAGCGGACCTAAGACAAGAATTCAGGTCTCCGCTGTTCCCATAAGCCTCAGCTGCTTCTTCTAAGCCGTGGTTGCCTCAGCAACAACGAATTCTCATTTGCCCCCTCCTTGCCAGCCTCCAGGCCTTCCAACTGACTCAGTACCTCTGCCCGTATCTCTAGGGGCCGAAGCTTCGAAAACCCGTTTCAGAAGCAGCCCTCTGTCATCTCCCGCTATTAGGTGCACCCTCCCCAGGTTGCATCTTCCCTGTTGCCCTCTGGGATGCCCCCCCGCCCAGTTCCTTTTGTCATGATTGCTTACTTTTTCCACCAAAACTGCTGCGAGGCCTTGGGCAAACCATCTGTAGAGTAAAATCCCAACTAGAGTAGGAAATTATTGAGCAAACTGAACGTCGCCACAGAGGGCTTGAAACCCCCTTCCCACCTGAGCAGCCCACCCGCCCCAAACCCCTCTTCACGTACCTTTGTTTCGGGGTGGGGGGGGCAACGGCTCTCTTGTTTCCAAGAAATGACTGAAATGCCCTAACAGGGACAGCTCAAGATTTGAAATTACTACTATATTGATTCAGTCAAGTTCTTACCTTCGGAATTTTGAACTGATCTGGGCAAAACTTTGTGAACGTTTCAACACACCGACTTTATAATCTCATTAGCGCAAATTCAACTGACAGACACTGAAACAGCCCTGGGGAGAGGGGGGGAGCTGAGACGCGCAGACACTTACAAGGGGCAATTTCCTTTGCACCTGGAGATGAGAAATCACAGTTGTCAGCCCTCGCTTTGAAAGGCAGGAAGATGGGCGATAAAGTCTGAGCTGCACGCAGAGCTTGGACACGTTCTACTCCCTCCCAGGGAGGGGGCAGGAGCCCAAAGCAGAGGAGGACGGAGAGGCATCCCGTATAGCTCACACCTCTCACAAGGGAGAGCAGGGATTAAAGCCATCAAAACAGATCAGACTGCCTCTGCCCTCGGCTCCCCTACAGCCTCCACCGGGAGCATCACCACATCTGCGATCCTCATCAGCAGAAATTACGCACAAGTCCTAGAGCTTTGCCCGTCCTCCTAAGAGTTTAATCGACCTTGTACTTGCTCCTTATTTCCAGAGATCTCAGTGACGCTCTAGCAGCAGCTCCAGGAATCTGGACCTGGAAACTTCCCTTCTGGCACAGAACTGCCAGACCTTTATTTTGTCAAGATGCCAAAACAAAACGAAATGAAGTGAAAAACAAACAACTCGCATCACCACGATTTCTTTTTTTTTTTTTTTAAAGAAGGGCACTTTCATGCCAAATAAATAAATAAAGCTCTTGACATAGCTCTTAATTTTCTCATTTGGACACGGTCCTCATTTGGACCCAGGGGATAAAGACATCCCCCCCCCCCCGGGAGTCTCTAGATATGCCTTTGGATAACTGAAAACTACATTTCCAACTTCAGTCCCTACAGCTGTCCCTGATCTGCTTCCCTCCCCTAAAATATACCCTTTAATCCATCTTAACAACCCAGGGCGCACATCCTCCTGTTTTCTATCCCTTGGAAACGCCCTCCCCGTCCTCTCCCGGCGGCTCTTACTCATTCTCGAGCTCCTCTTCTTCAGAAGCCTCCCCTCCCTCTGCAGGCAGAGGGCTGTCCCTCCGCTGCACCTTTGCAATACAATTAATCATAATGCATTGTACCCAGTTACGCTGAGACGGCTGCCTCTTCCCCTGCAAACTCCTTGAGGGCAGAGGTAATCCGTCCACGACCCTCATAGCCCTGAGTATCCTGCAGAAAGTTCCCCCAAACCCCCAATTGACTCAGTACCTCTGCCCGTATCTCCAGGGGCCGAAGATTTGAAAACCCATTTCAGAAGCAGCCCTCTGTCACCTCCCGCTATTAGGTGCGCCCTCCCCAGGTGGGGGTGTCTGTCATACCCCCACTCAGCCACGAGTGGAGGAGGGAATGACCGACGCACGGGCCGCTAATTCACCAAGCAGGTACCCGAACAGTGCCAGGGTTAATGAGGCTACACCAAAGCAGAAAACAAGGGCCTTGCCCTTGGGGAGTTCACCTTTAGGGAACTGCGTAAATCAAACAGACTTAGATGAGACAATATAAACCACTTGGAATCAGTGTGAGTCAGACTGTGGGCACAATAGCTGAGGGAATTTTAAACGAAGGGGAAGTCATCTCAGGGTGGGGTTTGCCAGTGACGGTTTCATGGAAGAGTTGAGTTTTAACCTGGGCCTTGAAGGAAGTATAGAATTCAGATTGGCAGAGGAAAGTGAGGAGAATCAGGGAAGGGTGACGAGTAGGAGTGGAGGCTTGAAGGAATTAGGTGGCGTCAAAACCAGCTGGGCGCCAGGCTTAGGGCAGGTGGTAAGAACTAAGGGATCCCAGGAGCGTGTTCAGGTTGGGCCGGAAAACTCGGACTAGCCGGTAGGGGAACCTAAGCAGAGTAATCAGATTTTGTGGCTGGAAATAAAATTTTCTTTTACTTTTATTGGAAAGATTAGGCATCCTCCAGTCCAACCCACTCATTTCACAGATGAGAAAACCGAGGCACAGAGAGGGTGTGTGCCCCCCCCCCCCCAGGTACTGGAACAGTGGCAACTGTAGTAAAAGCAAAGGCAGTGGCTGATGTTCAGAGAACCCTTACGGGTGGAGCATCACTCTAAGCCCTTTAGATGCACCTCTCACTGGATCCTCACAACACCTCTGAGGTAGGCGCTACGCGGATGCCCATGTTGCGGACCAGGAGGCTGCAAAGTTAAGCAGCTCGCTCAAGTTCACGAGGTAACAAAGGACAAATGACACAGTCAGCACTTTGGAACTGATCTCACAGGGTGCTGGTGCAAAGAACAGAGGATTTGGAATCACAGGCCATGCATTCAAACTCTGGCTCCACCTCGGTTGTCATGTGACCTCAGGCAAGTTACCTAACCGCGCTGATCCTCTGCACCCTCACTGGTACAAAGAGGATAACAATACCTCTCACAAGATTTCTGCAGGGATTAAATACGATTATGTGTCAAGTTCCTGGCACATAGTACGTGCTCAGTAAACGTGGGTTCCCTCCCTCCTCCTTCCTTCCAGGAGCCTTGACACCACTTTCTAGGGTCGTACGGCTGCAACTCCTCCCCTCGCCTCCCGTGTCCTCCCCCCACCTCTGGACACTGTTCCTGGCTGTGATGTCCGGCCCTGGAAGTAACTGGAGGGGAGGCATGGTGGCAGTGGGGGAGGAGTCAGGCTTTCCTGATAGACGGGCACCATCCTCACTTGGCTCTGGTGATGTTAGCAGCATGGGTGGCAGGACAAATCTGCTCCCTGGCTTGGGGTGAGGTGCAGAAAGGCCCACAGTGGACCAGCGGCAAGACACAAGCTAAACTTCCCCAACCCTCCACGGACTCACCTCTCCCCGGCCCAAGCCCTTGGCTTCCTGGGTTTCTTGAGTTCCTTATTCCCTCCCCACCCTCTTCCCTCAAACCGTCTTACATGCTGAGTTGTGCTGCTTAATTGTTCCATAGGAGGCCTCCAAAAATGTCTAGGGAGACTGGTTGGAAAGGGTCAAACAATTATATCAAGACGTTTGCTCAAACTAGGCTTCCCGTGATGGAGAGAGAAGATGCATATCTTCTTTCCTGGCTAAGAGATGGGATAGGATGAGCATTTCTCCTTGTAAATTTTAAGTGTTTAACAGCTTCTCGGCTTCTTGGTTGTAAACCACCATCTTCTATCCCCTCAAGTGTTGGCAAGTTTCAGCACATCAGGAATCAGTGTTTGGGGGGCTATGGAAGTGCATTCACTGGGTTAGCAAGTCCCTCTGAAGAAAAGGTCATTAAGGTAAACCAGGAGTTAATAAATCAGTGTGCTGTAGACGCTGTTTCTATTGGATTTAAATGACGGTGAAGAACTCAGAGAAGACATCAGGGGACGGGACCGAGCATTCCGGAAGCACCCACTGGGTGCAAGGCACCGCGCTAGTGCTCTGTGTTTACGTTTTCTTACTCCTTCCCACAACCAAGGAAGCCAACGACGCTGAAGCACCCAGTCAGCCAGTCCAGTCCTGGGTTGTGGTCAATCTCACTTCCCAGCTGTGGACCCGAGACACACTCATCTCTCTCGGCCTTGATTTCCACACTGAAAAGCAGCTCCGGGGGGTAAAGACTGTAGATCAGGTACCCTCCTGGCCCGGGGCTGGCGCTCGGGACTGGCTAGGGCTGAGCGGAGAGGCCAGGGAGGGCTGGGGAGGACTCGCCAGGACTCTGCTCTGCAGCTTTAAGCATTCAGTCATGTCTTGATCTACCAAATTGAGTTTCATTCTGCTGAAAACGAGTGTGCGCTGTTCAGCTGGGCCTGGGGTAGTGTGAGGGAGCCCTGGGGCGGAGGTCAAGCTGGCCCACGGCTGGCTGGTCCAGGTCATGGGCCTCAGTCTGCACACCTGTAAATGACACGCCAGACCCAGCGATCACCGAAGTTCGTTCCCACCGGGCAAAGAACCCCATGTTCCGAAACGAATTCGTTTACAGAATCTTAACAGTCCCATTCCGGCTTTTCAAATGTGACAGGCAGCTTAGGAGGTACAAGGAAAATCTCTCTTAAGCAATTTCAAAACAAAACAAAGCAAGCTCTGGGAGCTGCCTCAGCACTGGATGTTTTCCACTTCTCACCCTGTTCACCTGCACGGAGAACAAAAACAAGAAACTTCCCCACACCTTTTTTTTTTTTTTTTTCATAACACACACATTGTCTTTCTACCTGACTTTTCCTTCAGCTGGGTGCCAGCAGGATGGATAAGATCTTTCGGGAACTTTTATAGCGTCACATACGCACGCAGATTGGCAAAGTGTTTACAGCAGCAGGGACCACAACAGCGCCCTGAGGTTCCAATTAGTGAGAACAGCCCCGCAACTTAAGCAGCTCTGAGCATCGTGGATGCAGATGCCGGAGGGCAGCTCCGAGCGCAGAGGGTGGGGCTGGATCCGGGGAAAGGACAGATGGTAGAGCACTCCGGGCTCCAGCATGGCTGCCACCTGGCCACACCATTCCATCTCCTGAGCCTCGGTTTCCGGTCTGCGCACTGAGAGGGTGCAGCCGTCCCATTTCACGGGCCCCAGGCGTGCCGGCTGCACTTAACCGGGCTGGCTGCCCACCCACCCAGCTCCATCTTCTATCACGTGGACTCAGAGGCCAGCAAGCTCCAATCCAAAGGCCCCGCCCACGCTAAATCAAGCCCACCAGCGACTGGCCGGCATGCGCAGTGACAGGCAGGGCCTTTAGAGCTGGACAGACCTGGGGGCAAGGCCTGGGTCACGCCCCACTCCACCACGTACTCGTTCTGTGACTCTGGGCAAATTCCTAGCCTTCCATGAGTCTCACTTTCCTTATTTGTAAAACAGAGACAGCCAGACCCGTGTTTTAGTCACACCTACGTGGAATGCACCCGTCTCGCGGGGCTGTTTGGGAGGTAAAGGTTGATAAAGACACCACCGTCCCTGACGCGTCCTAAGTATTCAGCGGGTGCCGTCACTATTCAGTCACCATCTAGCACGGGTCCCAGGCTGTATATGGGGGAGAGGGATTAATGGGCAATGTGTGAAAAATGGGTTCTGGGGTCAGATTCATGAGGGAGGTGCCCAGTGATGAAGGGGCGAAGGTAGAGGAGGTCCTCCTACAAGACTTCTCAGGCCCCGGGACTTTCGGAAGGCGCTACAGGGCTCGCTGTTTCCAGACTGATTTGTCCTCGGAACCCCCTCTAGTGGTGGGCCATTTGGGGACTAGCGATCCATGAAATATTTTTTGGAAATCCTAATCAAGGGCTGAATGGGAGAAGAGGAATCTCCAAAAGAAGTACCTGGAGAGAGGGATGAAGAGCAGGGCTTCTGACGAAGGAGTAAAGACAAAGGACTTAGAAAAGATATGGTCACCGGTGTACACTGGAGCCACTGGGACCCGCCGTGAGGCACAGACACCCAGGGAGCTCCCGTTCACATTAGCTCATTTTGAATCTCTCCACAAACCTTTCAGGGAGCGGGGCTGGACGGTCCCCACTTCACAGATGCCCGCAGTCAGGCACTGACAGGCTAAGCTGCCAGCCTAAGACCAAGGAACTAGCAGGTGACGCATCGGGGTCGCAAGCCCAGTTTCCTTAATGTCAAGTTCTAGAGTCTTCTGTGTGAGTGAGAGGAAGGCTGATGTAGATTCTAGCAGGCCAATCATTCGAACTCCACTTAGCCTGAGGCAGTGCAATAATTAAGATCGCTTTGGGCTTATTTTTGGCTTTAGATGTCATCTGGTTGTTTTCATTTGCAGCCTCTTTCCAACATTTACATTTGGAACATTACAAAAATTTGCTCTATTGAGAAGCATAATTAGAACCTTACCAAAAACACTTCAAATGAGTTTTAGATGTAGTTGAATCAAATTTCCCCTTCCTGCCTCTCTTTCTCTCTTAAACCCATCCCTACCAGTGGCCTTGGTTACCTGAGTCTCCCGGGCTCAGGTAACCCTCCTAGGGCCATATGACCTCACCACAGAAATCGCTGAAGTCAGCCTGTTCCCTTCACAGAGAAGGAAAAATCCCAGGGGCCTGTAAATAGTGCAAGAAACAGCACCCTACCCAGCACTCTATTTAGCTCAGATGAAAAATGTACGCAATGACAATGCAAAGTGCCCTGGGCAGCGACAGGACGCAGCGATGTTCCCGTATCTCACTGCTCGTTGATGAATGACCAGGCTACACACAGAGCAACATGCACTGTGGAGTCTGGGGTGGAGCTGTGTGTGCCATGGGGTCGTTCCCTCTCTCCTGCTGCTTGGGCTGAACCAGAGAACCCTCCTGGCCAAGGGGTGAGAGGCGCCAGCAATAAACACTCCAGCCAGGTGGTGGAGACCAACGAGGGACAGAGTGGGAGGCCACCTGTCACACCCAAGCTTCTCAAAGCCAGCTCTTACCACCTGGGGAGGCTTATGAAGAAAGGCCTTTCTCTCCTCTCTGTTTTGATGGCTGGCTTTTGTTTTTGTTTCTACTGGGAAACCAAAAGGCTTGCCCTTCAGTCCCACACCCTGAGAGCGGGGTCTCTGTCCCTCCTAACTCAGTCACTCAATTGTTGTGTACATGTCACTGCGTGCGAGACCGTGGAAGAAGCTGAGGTCTGAGGGCTGCCCACCAGGAGCTCACAGGCCAGCTGAAGCGACCAGATCTTCCAACCAAGTAGAGGGAAGAAAGATAAGAGGGGTTGTAGGGGACATCTGTCATTTGTGTCAGCTCTGTGGGCTGTCACCCTTCCGCAGTGCAGATGGTCCCCGAGGGGCTGACTGTCACAAGTTCCTGTGTCCCCACCCCTAGCCGAGGACTGAATGAGGGAGCCAAGCCTTTCAGCAGAGGATGTGCATTCTGCATGGGGACACCCAGCAAAGACACCGAGGTTCAAGAGGGTTTAACTTCCCCCGGGTTACCGTGTGGGAGAACTGAACCTTGAAACCAGGTCTGTCTGGCCCTAAGCATATGCTCTTCCCCACGGTGTCACTTTAACCTCCAGGAAATGGAGGAAACAAGGATGAAGAAGTAGAATCCATCTTCTCTATCCATTCATCTGCTGATGGACAGTTAGGTTGCTCCCATATCTTGGCAATTGTAAAGAGTGCTGCTGTGAACATTGTGGTGCATGTATCTTTTCGAATCAGCGTTTTTGTTTTTTGGATATATACCCAGGAGTGGGATTGCTGTGTCATATGGTAGTTCTATTTTTAGTTTTTTGAGAAACCTCCATACTGTTCTTCACAGTGGCTGCACCAATTTACATTCCCACCAACAGTGTACGAGGGTTTCCTCTTCTCCACACCCTCTCCGGCATTTGTTTGTAGATTTTTTGATGATGGCCATTCTGACTGGTGTGAGGTGCTATCTCATTGTGGTTTTGATTTGCATTTCTCTGATGATTAGCGATGTTGAGCATCTTCTCGTATACCTGTTGGCCATCTGCATTTCCTCTTTGGAAAAATGTCTATTCGGTTCTTCTGCCCATTTTTTAATCAAGTCGTTTGTTTTTTTGACGTTGAGTTGTATGAACTGTTTATATATGTTGGATATTAACCCCTTATCGGTCATATCATTTGCAAATAAATATTTTCTCCCATTCAGTAGGTTGTCGTTTCATTTTGTCGATTGTTTCCTTTGCTATCAAAAGCTTTTAAGTTTAATTAGGTCCCATTTGTTTATTTTTGCTTTAATTTCCTTTGCTTTAGGACAAGGATCCCCCAAAATATTGCTACGATTTACGTCAAAGAGTGGTTTTGCCTATGTTTTCCTCTAGGAGTTTTATGATACATTTTACATTTAGGTCTTTAATCTATTTTGAGTTTATTTTTGTAGATGGTGTTAGAGAATATTCTAATTTACATGCAGCTGTCCAGTTTCCCAACACCACTTATTGAAGAGACTATCTTTTCTCCATTATAAATTTTTTCCTCCTTTGTTATAGATTAACTGACCATAAGTGCATGGGTTTATTTCTGGACTCTCTATTCTGTTCCATTGATCTATGTGTCTCTTTTGTGCCAATGCCATACTGTTTTGATTCCTATAGCTCTGTAGTATAGTCTGAGGTCAGGAAGCATGACTCCTGCAGCTCTGTTCTTCTTTCTCAAGATTGTTTATTTTGGCTATTCAGGGTCTTTTGTGTTTCCATACAAATTTTAAAATTATTTGTTCTAGTTCTGTGAAAAATGCCATTGGTATTTTGATAGGTATTGCATTGAGTCCACACACACACACACACACACACACACACACACACACACACACAATGGGAATACTACTCAGCCATAAAAAAAAAGAATGAAATTTTGGCATCTGCAACAACATGGATGGACTTGAGGGCATTATGCTAAGTGAAGTAAGTCAGAGAAAGACAAATACTGTATGATACCACTTATATGTGGAATCTAAAAAATACAACAAGCTAGTGAATATAACAAAAAAGGAGCAAACTCACAAGTATAGAGAACAAACTAGTGGTTACCAATGGAGAGAGGAAAGGGGAGGCAATCTGGGGGTAGGGAATTAAGAGGTACAAACTATTAGGTATAAAATAAGCTACAAGGATATACTGTGCAACATGGAGAATATAACTGGTGTTTTGTAATAACTGTAAACGGAGTATAACCTTTAAAAAATGTGAATCACTATGTTGTACACCTGTAACTTATATGATAGCGTATACCAACTATACTTCAATTAAAAAAACACTAAATTTAGTTTTTAAAAAGTGGAACCCAGAGCTTCCCATAGGAACCCCTCTGTGGAACTGCCAGTGCCAAAAGATGACCTGGAATATGTTATCATGAAACTTAGAGTGGGAAGAAATCCTTTGAAAAGAAGGACCAAATCTAGCCCTCAGCCCCTGATACTGAGCAACAGACTGAGGGTAGAAACTGTGCCTTATTTCACTTTTCTCCCAAGTGCCTAGCCCTTGTTTACCAAACAGTCTAATACCACACCATTATCTCCTCGGAACAGCAGAATGATTAAGAGCAGGAGCTTTTGAGTTGGATAGGTGTAACCCCCTTCATTGAAAAAAGGTGGCTTTTTACGTGGAAATAATTGAAAAGGAACTCTACCTCACACCATCAAAAATCAATACCAAATAGATTAAGAAAACAAAGGTCAAGGCCAAATTTCAAAACTTTCAGAAGAACTACATGGCGAATACCTTAATGATCTTGGAATAGGATAAGATTTCTTAGTCAAGACACAAACCTTGCTAATTATACAAGAAAAGATACATAAATATTGTAACCCAAAATTCGTTTGTCAAAAGAGTCTCCAATGAAAGTAAAAATACAAGATACAAACTTGAAGAAAATATTGGAAATATATATAGCCAATAAAAGATTAGTTTCAGAAATATATAAAGGACTCCTACAAATAAGAAAAACCTCAACTTAGCATAAAAATGGGCAAAAACCATAAAGAAGCATTTCATAGAACAAGAAACACACATGGAACCAGTCAATTTAGCCTGTGGACATGGAGGAGTTAGTGAAATAAAATGAAGCAACATTTTGGGTTGGCTTCAAGTTTTAGATAAAAGTTGCATTTCATATTTATTTTTTTAAAAAATAAACACACATGATCAATAAACCTATAAAGACATGTTCACATCACCAATAATCAGGAAGAGGCAGATAACATTTTGTCCCCATGAAATGCTGGTTTACATCCATTTGGTTGACAAATCTAAGAAGTCTGACGATACCAAGTGTTGGATATTGACAGGGTCTCATACACATTGTGGTGGAAACTGGAAAATCACGTAACATTATCTTGTAAGGTTGAATGCCTGCACACCCAGCAAATCTACCAGGTATTCACCTAATTTCTGTAAGGATATACCCAAGAGAAAATTCAGCACGTGTATAAGGAGACACATATACAAAAAATAATCACGGTTGAACTTATCAAGATAGCAAAACACTGGAAACAATCTCAATACCCACTGAAAGAAGAATGCATAAATAAATCATAGTATATTCATAAAATGTGATATTCTATGGCATGAAAACAAAAGAGCCACAGACACATTCTTCCACATGGATGAATCTATGATAGACTTTTTATAAAGTTCAAAAACTATGCAAAATTAAAACCTAAGCTAAGCTAAATAATATGCCATTTACGCACTTACTGCCACTAAAAAAAAAAAAAACACTTTCTAAAAGAGGCAGAGGAGGGCTTCCCTGGTGGTGTAGTGGTTAAGAATCCACCTGCCAATGCAAGGGAAACAGGTTCGAGCGCTGGTCCGGGAAGATACCACATGCTGCAGAGCAACTAAGCCCACGCACCACAACTACTGAGCCTGTGTGCCACAACTACTGAAACCCGCACGCTTTAGAGCCCATGCTCTGCAACGAGAAGCCACCGCAACGAATAGCCGGCGCACTGCAACGAAGAGCAGCCCCTGCTCGCCGCAACTAAAGAAAAGCCCGCGTGCAGCAACAAAGACCCAATGCAGCCAAAAATAAAATAAATTAAAAAAAAATTTTTTTTTAAAAAGAGGCAGGGGAATGGTAAACACAGCATTCATGGTAGTGCTTATCTCTGGGAGGAGACAGGGATGGGAGAGAAGAAAACACAAAGGCAACTGTACATTATTGGTGATATTCCAGCCTTGCTTTGGGCAGGGGGCGGTCAGACGTATTTATTATATTATTCAGCAGGCATACATGCATAAAATAAAGCAAAATAAAAGATGGACTTCAGTGGACCAAAGGGGCTAATGTGTCACGAACCAAAGATTATGATTAATCCAATTCTGTGAAACTAAGATCCAATCAATCAATAGGAAATCCTGGGTACATTACACGCTACTCACAGGGGCCAGATTAAGTTGCTTTAATACATCTTAATCTCAGCCTTCTTGACTGTTGTATAAAACCGTGAGCTATTATAAAGATTAACTGAGTCATAAATGGGAGCTAATATATTTTTTATAATAGCGTTATTGAGACATAACTCACAGCCCATACAATTCACCCATTTGAAGTCTACAATTCAGTGGTTAAATTTTAGTGTATTCAGAGTGGTGTAACCATCACCACAATCAATCTAAGAACCTTTTCACCACTCCAGAAAGAAACCCTGTACCCATTAGCAGTGATCCCCCCATGTCCCCCCAACCCCACTACCCAGCCCTAGGCAACCACTAATCTACTTTCTGTCTCTACGGATCTGTCTGTTCTGAACATTTCACATACAGGTAAAGGCAATCATATACTATGCGGTCTTCTGTGATGGGAACCAATTTTTTTTCTCTTTCCCACAAATTCTTACAGTGGAGCTGCGTGAATCCCTGCTGGCTGCTCGTATTAATATCAGCTGTAATCAGAACCATCAACATAGTTTTCTTTTAAACAGCTGAGCACTATCTAGCATCAAAACACTGCGATATGTTGCCTTATTCACACAAGTCTAACAACACCCTGTGAGGCAGGTGTACAGAAGCCAAGCTGCTTGGTCACAGGAGTAGTTACTGGTTCAAAGCAGGGATCCACACCCCTGTCTGTCTCTGGAGTCCAGGATCTTAAGCACTACCTGATAATGCCTCTATAGATGATGAAACGCCATTCTTTTGGGGGTGGAAGGGAGTGTAATTAGCTTCATTATAATACAATGACTTTTTCTGTTCTGGTGAAGCTAACTTGCAGTTTCCACTGCGATGGAATAGGGTTAAGGGCTTGAGGTATTGTTTATCTGACTACAGTGATATCCAGTATCGAACTTTTTCCTAGAAAAACTTACCTGTGGGAAGAGTGAAGATTATCCCTCAGGAGAACGCATGCCAATGAATGAGTAGGAGACTGCTGACTGAAGGGCTGGCAAAAGAGAGCGCTCGCTAAGTCCCTAATTACTGGTGTTAAGGATGAACCTTCCTGTTCTGATGTCCCTGTGGGTACCAAGTCAGAGAAACAGGAGGTGGTATTTTATGGGCATTGGGACAGATTTTCTCTAATGTCCAGCAGCAACCACTGCATATTGGAAGTAAATGACAGATAACAAGGAAATGAGGAGGGGGGAACCAGTGAAACCTAATTTGACTTAATACATATATTTAAACTACTGTGAATATTGTTACTCTGCTAGGCCATGGAGATTCCAGAATTTCTATAAAGGAGGGTCAGTGTTTTAGTTGGAAGAAGGCAGTCAGGAGGGCATTTTGACACTAGTTTTACAAGGCAGATAACACCGTGTTTACTTTGATTACATATTTATTTGGAGGAAGGGCTGTTGCTTTTGGAAATTTACCTTCCCACAGAAAGACACAAAATTCATGGCCCCTTTTTTTAGTTTTTTAAGGAACCTCCATACTGTTCTCCATAGTGGCTGTATCAACTTACATTCCCACCAACAGTGCAAGAGGGTTCCCTTTTCTCCACACCCTCTCCAGCATTTATTGTTTGTAGATTTTTTGATAATGGCCATTCTGACCAGTGTGAGGTGATACCTCATTGTAGTTTTGATTTGCATTTCTCTCATGATTAGTGGTGCTGAGCATCCTTTCATGTGTTTGTTGGCAATCTGTATATCTTCTTTGGAGAAATGTCTATTTAGGTCTTCTGCCCCTTTTTGGATTGGGTTGTTTGTTTTTTTGTTATTGAGCTGCATGAGCTGCTTGTAAATTTTGGAGATTAATCCTTTGTCAGTTGCTTCGTTTGCGAATATTTTCTCCCATTCTGAGGGCTGTCTTTTCATCTTGTTTATGGTTTACTTTGCTGTGCAAAAGCTGGCATATAGCCTGAGAAAACCATAATTCGAAAAGAGTCATGCACCACAGTGTTCACTGCAGCACTATTTACAATAGCCAAGACATGGAAGCAACCTAAGTATCCATCGACATATGAATGGATAAAGAAGATGTGGCACATATATACAATGAAATATTATTCAGCCATAAAAAGAAATGAAATTGAGTTATCTGTAGTGAGGTGGATGGACCTAGAGTCTGTCATACAGAGTGAAGTCAGAAAGAGAAAAACAAATACCATATGCTAACACAAATATATGGAATCTAAAAAAAAAATGGGGGCTTCCTTGGTGGCGCAGTGGCTAAGAATCTGCCTGCCAATGCAGGGGACTCGGGTTTGAGCCCTGGTCCGGAAAGATCCCACATGCCGGGGAGCAACTAAGCCCACGCGCCACAACTACTTAGCCTGCGTGACACAACTACTGAAGCCCGCGTGCCTAGCACCGTGCTCTGCAATAAGAGAAGACACTGCAATGAGAAGCCTGCGCACCACAACGAAGAGTAGCCCCTGCTCACCGCAACTAGAGAAAAACCTGCGCGCAGCAACAAAGACCCAACGCAGCCAAAAATAAAATAAATAAAATAAAATTAATTTTAAAAAAAGTTAGTTTCCTCCTTTAAAAAAAAATCGGTTCTGATGAACCTAGGGGCAGGACAGGAATAGAGACGCAGACGTAGAGAATGGACCTGAGGACACAGGGAGAGGGAAGGGTAAGCTGGGACGAAGTGAGAGAGTGGCTTTGACATATACACAGTACCACATGTAAAATAGCTAGCTAGTGGGAAGCAGCCGCATAGCACAGGGAGATCAGCTCGGTGCTTTGTGACCACCTAGAGGGGTGGGATAGGGAAGGTGGGAGGGAGACGCAAGAGGGAGGGGATATGGGGATATATGTATACATATAGCTGATTCACTTTGTTATACAGCAGAAACTAACACAACATTGTAAAGCAATTATCCTCCAATAAAGATGTTTAAAAAAAAATTAATGGCCCTTTCTTCCTTACTTAGCCTCAAGGGAGCTTAACAGGGCCTGGTTAAGCAAGGAAAGTCATCAAACTTTCTTCGACAGCTCAGAAATCCCTGGGGTTGAGTTGAGTTTTCGGTGAAGGGTTCATGTTGGTGTCAAACCAGTTCCCACCATCTCGTCACCGTGCACACTGACAGCCAGGGGACACGCACTCAGGTCTGAGACCTGAAGAAAGAAACACCTGGCCGTGATTACCTGCAACTATACGGTTAACTTTTTATTAAATAGTTTCATGATCTGTTTCCAGGAGCGCGGGGACTTCAAAAGGAGCCCAGGCTCTAAGGGTCTACCTTTCTGTGTCTGTCCCCGGGCCTGGCCTCCTTCCCACTATCTACCACAGAGGCTTCTAGCTTTTTCCTCTTTGCTGAGCGCCCAGGATTCCTTTTTCTTTTTCCCTGTACAAGCGGACAGTGGGGCACCGAGTCACGTGATACTTTCAGCCCAGCACGGCACGGTGATTATCAGTCTGTCCCAAATCCCAGCTGCAGGTGAGAGACCTGACCTCATACCTGACTTCAGCAGGGGAACATTCCTCCCACGCAGAGAAAAAATAAAATAGTCTTGGAAGGAATCAAACTCTAAGCTGGCTAGTTCCTGACAATAAGAGGAAAGTCACTAGTGGCTGGTGTGTGTATATGAAGGGCTCAAGTTGCCTCAGTTTACTCTTACCTGGAGCAGGTTTGGCCAGAGGCTGGGTGGTAATTTAAAGCAATAAAGATGGAGACTATGAAAGAGCTGTATTAAATATGGGGTGACCCAGAGTTTTTTTCCCAAAACTCACTAGTATTGATACATAAGCCCCAAGAGGGCACGGATTTTGTTGTGTGGAACTTACAAGGTTCTCAATAAAAAATTATTACATGAATGCATGAAAGCTGATAGGGACTAATGCCGCGGATGATGGATAAACCCGTTTCCATCTGCTGATAGGATTTAGAGCATGGAGAGAAGCCTTCCACGCAAGGGAGGCGTCTGCACCCATCACTACCAGCACCAAGCCACCCCTACAGCCACTGCAAGTACTGCTAAGTACACTAATTGCTATCATTGTCTGTTCTACATCAGATATCATGCCAGGCAATTTACACTGACACTCACATTTAAGCTGAACTTCACAATAACCCTGTGAGGTAGGTATCACCATTTCCATTTTATAGATAAGGAAACTAAAGCTCATCGAAGTAACTTGTTCACAGTCTCACGGTTAATAAACAGCAAACTAAGGATTTTAATGTAGATCTGACTGACCCCAAAGCTCATTATTTTTTTACTACACTACCAAGAAGTAAGGGGGAAAGTGATGCCTATTTGTGTGTTGTTATTAAAAAGGGATAGATGCAAGAGGGAGGAGATAAGACACAAGAGGGAGGAGATATGGGGATATATGTATATGTATAGCTGATTCACTTTGTTATACAGCAGAAACTAACACACCATTGTAAAGCAATTATACGCCAATAAAGATGTTAAGAAAGAGAAAAACAGGGAAACCACGTGCCTTGCCATGAGAAAAAAAAGAATCATCCCCAGTCAACTCCAACATGAGTCAATCATTTCCATGTTAATGTTATTATTTATGGTATTGATGCTGTGGTTTACTATTATATTCTTCTAGAATTCATCTCAAGCTTGTAATACATGATCAGACATTTGTATGGGTTCTCACTAATTTACATACACTGTCAGGCATAGAGGAGTCATGTCTTCTGGTGCATGCTCTATCATGCTCAGAAGAATGTTAGTCACTGTGTAGAAAGGTCAAGAATCTGACACTTAAAGACTATGTAAATAGTTCCTTGATGCAACATACTTATTAACTGATTATTGTGAAAGATTATGAACCATATTATGCCACCCCTGGAAATGACATATTATTTCACCATATAATTACCAAATTACATTACAATACATGAATCAGGCATTATCAATGCATCCAATGATTTATAGAGCCAAATGTCAAGTCTTCTAGAAAAGGGATGACATGGCATAGTAGATAGGCATCCATTGGTCTGCTAAATATCAGAGAGACTAGAAATCTGCACAAGATGTTGATACAAAAATGAATACATCCCTCACCATTTAGCGAAAGAGAGAAGGCAGAACTGGGATGACAGGGGCTAATGGGGAAAAGATGAAAACAACCTTTTCTCAATCTCCTCTCCTGGCTCTAGGCTAAGCTCTCAAAAATCCATGTCAATGGACCCATAGTTCCTTAACTAATTCATAAATTAATGCACTTTTTAAAAAACCACTTTGACCCACATTTTCCTCCATCTAGTGACCTATCTCTCAGATCACCTTTCCAGCAAAATTCTTCAAGAGTTGTTCATATGAACTTTCTCTTCTCCAGTTCTCTCTCAAACCACTGAAACTGCTCTGAACATGATCACCAGTGACCTCTGAGCTGTCAGATGCAATGGTCAACCCTGTCCTTGACCTCCCAGTTATACTTGATAGTCAATCACCCTCTCCTCCAAGAAACACTTCACTTCCAGAATATCAGTCTCACTACTTTTTTTCAGTCTCCTCAGCATCTTCCTAATTCCTTCAACCCCTAGAAGCTGGAGACCCCCAAGTTTCAGTCCTTGGAATGCTTTTGTTCTCTAGGCGATCTTACCCAGTCCTTCCTGTTCAAATACAGTCTAAGTATCAACAGCCCCACATTCATATCTACAAGTCTGACCACTCCCTGAATGCCGACTGACTCACCTTCTGCCCACTCTACATCTCCATTTGGATATCGAATAGGCATTTCAAACCTTACTTGTCCCAAACTGAACTTCTTATTCTCCCTACCCCCCAAATCTGCTTCACTCATAATCATCTTAACTCAGCGGATGCAACTCCATTCTCCTGATTGTTCTAGCCAAATACCTTAGTGTCATCCTCGACTCTTCCATTTCTCCTACATGTCTTAGGAAATCCCATTGGCTCTACCATAAACATGTTTCCTGATTCTAAGCACCCCTCTGCATCTCACAGCTGTTGCCCCAGTTGAAGCCATGACTATTTTTTATTTTAAATTTATTTATTTAATTTATTTATTTTTGGCTATGTTGGGTTTTCGTTGCTGCGCACGGGCTTTCTCTAGTTGCGGCAAGCGGGGGCCACTCTTCATTGCAGTGCGCAGCCTCCTTATTCTGGTTGCTTCTCTTGTTGTGGAGCACGGGCTCTAGGTGCACGGGCTTCAGTAGTTGTGGCACGCAGGCTCAGTAGTTGTGGCGCACAGGCTTAGTTGCTCCACGGCATGTGAGAACTTCCTGGACCAGGGCTCGAACCCGTGTCCCCTGCACTGGCAGGCAGACTCTTAACCACTGCACCACCAGGGAAGTCCCTGGAGGGAGTGAATCTTGAGGAGCAGGTAAGAATTAACCAGGCAGGTGAGAATGGAAGAGGATTCTGAGCAGAGGAAGTGGCAACTGGACACCACTCGAGGCCTGAGAGAACTCGGCAGATTCAGTAACTTACAAGTAGTTCTAAATGACTCTGAAGGACCCTCGCCATGAATATTCATGTCCTTTCAAGGATCTCTTGCAAAGCGGCACCCCTTCATCCCAGGGTCATCAAGCCATTGCTCCACTTGTTCTAGGGAGAGTCCTGAAGCCTGAGTTGGCTAATTGCTCCCTGGCTTAACACGTCCCACCTGAGGACCAGAAGCTGGGGGTGGCGGGACAGGTAGGAGGCGAAGGTAGAAGAGGAGAGAGGAGCTCTCAGATTAATCCTGGGAGTTCATTACCCTGGAAAGGTGGGTCCAGGAAAGCCACGTCTGGCAGGTAACGGGCCTTGCCCGTGTGACTCGGCAGCCTCAGCATGGCAGCCACACTGAGTCGGCTGAAGGAAGCAGAGGTCCACAAGGCCCGATGAGCGAGGCTGTAAAGAGCTCACTGAAATGCACCGCAAAACCATTCACGGTCCCGGCAAGATGCTTCAAAACCAGGCCCAGAACTAATACAAAAAGAGGGCGTCTTGATCCCAGTTCACAGTGCATGCGGGCAAGCCACGCAGCACCTGCCAGGAGGCCTTAGTTCCGTGCAAACTGGGAAGCTAAGTCCCACTGAATGTGCAGCCCACTGGTAGAGGTCCACTGGCTCCCAAAGGCTCTGGGATTTAGATCCTCAGCCTCCACAACGAGGCAGCTTCATGCTTCTCTTGCTTCTCCCACTGAAGCATCCCGAAGTGCTTTCCCAGGGAGGGTTCTTTGTCCCATTAGGTGGATGAGGTTCAGAGAAGCCAAACTGCAGGTCAGTTTCCGAGGAACTGAGACCCAGACCTCCCAGGCTAGCATGGCTATTGGATGGCGCACTCCCAGAGACTCAGAGGACAGCAGAGGCCACGGTGCCAGCCTTCCTGCGTGGGAACTGAGGCAGACAAAGGAGACAGGCAGGCAGGTGTGGGGTGCTGCAGATCCATCAGCAGAGCAGGAGGAACAACCCAGAGCGCATGTCCCCCACAGGGGGTGTCCGTTGTAAATGAACGACATCAGTAGTGAGGTTAGTAGCTGTAGCAGCATAAAATGCTGGCGCTGGAAGGGGCCCTGGGAGACGTCAATCCGATTCTTTTGTTGGCTGGTGAGGAGATAGATTCAGAAAGACTAACTCGCTGCCCAAGGTCACACAGCTGACTCAGGCCAGAGCGAGGACGGGGGCCTGTGGATCTTAAGCACTGACCTCGTGCTCTTTCCAATGCCAGACACTCTTACAATGAGCACCTGTTCTCTGATGGCAGCTTGAAACAAGGTCAGCCAGCTTCTCCCCTCTGCTTTCCTGCCATCGGAACAGAAATGGTGTGGAGAAACCAAGAGTGTGAGGGGTGGTGTGCCCTGCTCGGACCTGTAACCTAAGACTCAAACCCCCCTGAAACTTCCACTCATTTGGTCTTGGAGGCAAAATTAGCACAGTCATGGAAAAAAAGGCTGGGAAATCTCAGAGAGGTTCTTGGACAGCCAGCTTCTGGGAGCTGGTGAACCTGCTCTCACCAATGTGGTCAGGCCCACTCCGGGGCAGGGCTCTAAGGGAGACGTGTCTGGAAGTGTTCTCAGGCTTCCTGCCTGGGCCTTCCACGATCATGGCTCTGGGCAGAGGTGGCAGCTGCCAGCGGGAGGCTCTCCCATCACTCCCCCACCAGGTGTTCTTCCCCGCAACCACAGCAGCTTGGCAGGGAGAGCCACCATGGGGTGCTGGGCGGGCAAAGAGGTGCAGCTCTCTCTCCTGTGCCATCCAGGTGTCAACAGGTGGGTTATGGATCTGCCCCTCCCTTAACAAATAAACAGGACTTTTACAGGCTGAGTAATCCCAACGGGATAAGCCAGACTGTCAGTCATCCAGCTTTCCCAGATAAGATCTAACCTCCCTAGTCCCGGATCACAGAGCCAGGCCCAATTCCTGTAAGGAGCAGTGTTTCTAGAAGGCTGGCCATCCTGGGGGCAGCGGCGAGGCGGCACATCCCCCCCATGGAGTCACAGGGAGCCAGGTAATCCTGGGAGCCGACACTCGTCCTTTAGACCCCCGCCCCCCGCCCACGGTGGCAAACGTCCCCTGCAGTTCCCCCAGTCTGCGTGCTCGTGGCTCTGCGCAGGTGCTGCCCATCCTCCCATTCAGCCCCCGCGAGAGCAGACAGTGAAACGCGGACAAGAGGGCTGAAGGAAGGAAAACGCCCCCTTGCTGAGAACGGCCTCGGCCCCAGACCTCTCCACCCTCTCCTGACAGACTTCTAACCTCAGGAAAACAGGCCAGGAGGCAGCTCTTGGGCCATCTTCCTCTTTCTTCTGATTCCCATCCAGTGCCTGGCCTCCAAGTGAGAGGGTCAGTCTGGCCGGGTCCTGGGGTCAGATTGTCCTGGGGTCACTTGCTTAGATGGCACTTACCTTTCTGAACCTAAGTTTCCTCATCTGCAAAATGGGGACAGGAACACCTCCCCTCCCCACCACACCTAATTATGAGAATTTAGTGAGTTTGAGTAAAGGAAAGCTTGAACATGCCGGGGAGGACTCCACTCCCACACCAGATCCATCCTCACCTTGTTCCTGTGGGCAGTCACTTCCAGACACTGCTGAGTGACAAGTGGGCTCCCACCCAATGGAGGGTAAACGAGGTGGGCCCTGGGGTTCCCATTTGCCCTCCCTCCTTCTACACATATTCTACGAGCGTAGTACCAGGCACTGTTCAAAGGCGCAATAGACAAAATCCCTAACGTCAAGGGGGCGGGCAGCAGAACTAACGTCCCCGATGCCAACGGCCTGATTCAGGAGAGATGCACTTTGGGACAACACACCGTCTCAGCCTTCCACAAGCCCATGACTGATAAATACCAGTAATGATGGGAGAGCTTTCTGGATCTTTCAGGCCCAAACACCAGCTGAGAAGCTGGAGAAACCAGCAATCCAACTCGTTCCCAGTGGTCGCCCACCTCCCACCTTCTGACTGCACACAAGCCTGGTTTTCAGCGCGGGGTCACGCTGGGGTGAGCCGTCAATCTGGGCGCTGGAGCTGCTCACCTCTTAGTCACAACCTCCAGGTTTGTTAACTCCCAAGCGATGAATTGGCACTTTTCACCGAGCGGAGGGGTGACTACTGGACCCTTGAAAGCCTCATTAAGCTCCGTGACTTAATGACTCTCCTGTTTAATGGCAGCAAAAGCCGTTTAAGTGGCCACAGCTGCCAGGAACGCGGGGGGAAAAGAGTGCAACTTTGCGAGCAGGTCGGGAGCAGCGGCAGTAATCCCCCCTCCCCCGCCGCTCCCCCGCCCTGATCTAGGCCTGTTTTGACAGCTCCCGAGCCGCCCCGCGGGAGAGCAGGGAGGCTGCTCCTTTCCCTTTCCGCGGTGCTCTCCGCCAGCCCATCTTTTGCCGCAGGGGGAAGGAAGAACAATCAAGCATTGTCTTCTGCAGGCCCGGTGCGCCAGGGCCTCCTGGAATAATTGTTATTTGCCTCGGAGCGGAACTGGCTGGGAGACAGCTCCCAGAGTAGGGTCAGGGCTGCAGAGGAGGGGACGGAGAGCCGTGATGCTTGGGTTTGGTTTTACTGTGAGTTTAATCTTTTTCTCCCTTAGTTCTGCGCATTTCCCCCGCCTCCCCACCCAGAACAGGCCATTAAGCAGGAAGCCAGTGCTGTACAGGGCTCTGCTAAGAAGAAACAAAAGGGATTTTCTGCGGCGTGTGCCCCTGGTCACTCCCTGCCCACCTCCGGGTGAGCAAAGGGTGTGCATTCTGGGGACTCTCGAAGGCTGCAAAGAACATCACGGAGTGGCCCATCTGCCATGGCAACCCCTGGGCACCCAGATGTGGTTTACGGCTCTGTCCCTAAACTCCTCAGCAAGTACTGCCAGGGCAGCAGCCCCTCTGTGGGTCTGGGGAGACTGGGGCCCCAGATTATCAGAAGCGGTCAGCATTTGTTGAATTCCTACTGTGTACCGCTCACCAGGTGCAGCTCCCTTCTCCTTCGTGTCTTTTGCCCCCCCGAAAGCCTCGCATCTCTCCAGAATAACAACTCAAGACCAACCATTTAATATGAGACAGACATTTGAGGGGCCACTCCAGAAAGGCCAAGCCCCCGGCCGTCTCAGGAGAAGGAGGGGGTAGGAAACACAGGGCCGTGCTGCCTGTGACAGCCACCGAGCCCCGGGGCAGCGAAGGGACACTGCTGCGCAGTCAGAAGTCCCCCTTTCCTAACCACGAGCCTTTCCTTCATCCTTCAAATCCACTCTGGGAACGAGCTACCTACCCAACAGCCATGACAACAGCTACCGACGATTTAAGTACGTACTGTATATCGGGCACTGTGCTAAGTGCATGAAGTATACCATCTCATTTAACACAATGATACCTGTTCAGTCCAATTCCATAGGTTGGAAATGAAGCTTGGAGAGGGTTCGGAACCGGTCCAAGCTTACACTGTTACTAAGAAGGCTTCAAACCCACCTCTATCTGCCCCCAAAGTCCTAACCTCTCAGAGGCCCTTCCCAGATCTGCCCCCAAAGTCCTAACCTCTCAGAGGCCATCCCCAGTGGGGATGGATTTGGAAGACTCTCCCACGCCCCTGTGCCACTTCCCCCTCTCAGCCAGGACACGCCTTTGCCAAGGAGGGTGCACTCTAGGACCGTGGTTCTTTGGGCCATCCTGCCACCTTCACGCGCTGGGGATCCTTTGTTCCCAGAGGGCAGAGCCTCTGTCTGTGTACTTTACTCAATTATTTTTGTGTACAAAATAGTTCAGTGCCATGTACAATTAGAGATTTAATACATGCTTTTTAAGGGTGATAAGGATCTCACCAGCTCAGCCAGTGAAATAAACATTGCCCCCCCTTCCTCAAGCAGAAACAAAGAGCCAGAGAAGGCTGAGCCACCCCGGGCACCCAGCACGGTGCTGGAAACACAGGCATGTGAGTCCACAGGCCTGGCTCACACGCTAGCCAGCTGACCTTGGGAAGCCAAGGTTCTTCAAATGTGGGGGAAGGTCACAACGCAAACACAATAACCTTACAGGTAACTGTGAAGATTCGGCGAGAACGTGCCCACAAAGCTCCTAGCAGTCTTACCTGGCAGAGCAGGTGTTCAATGTTGCTTTCCTTACTCAGTGCATCTTCTTTCTTTCAACGGAGCTCTCATTATGAAAGAATCTTGATTCACCTCTGCCTTGGGGACATTCCCACCACCAACCACTGCTGGCACTCTCAGTGCCTCAGTTTCTGCATCTGTAAAACAGCAAGGGACAGATGACTTAATATACGTTAAGTCCTTAGAATGGTGCCTAGTACACAGTAGTTATTAAATAATTACAGGTATTTTATAAATGTTGTTACTGTTATTCTCTCAAAGTTTTGTGAGGAATACCTGAGATGACGTATGTGAAAACACGTTATAACCTGCAACGATGAGCACTCGTACACACTGAGAGGGTGAGAGGGGGAAAGACCTGGCCTCAGACATGTATTTGATCAGTTTCAAAACCCTCAACATGAAACACCAAACCACTCCTCCAAAAAAGCAGTCATTCACCTTCTGGTTTTTGTTTGTTTGTTCTATTTCAATTTAGACCAGATCTTCCATGTTATGTGTCTAACTGTTTGCATTTCATTTAGGTATCCTCCATCACCGCATACCATGGGCAACGTTAAAGAAGCAGCGCCTGGTCTAAGCAGTCCTTGGATGTCTTAGTGTGTATTCTCTATACAGTTAAGCTCTGTCTCTCCCTCTCAGGTAATCCAGGCAGGCAAGCCACCCAGTGAGGGGGAGTTGCTGCTGGAGGATTAATGGCTGAAAGCCCACTAATACCACCCCTCAAGGGCTCATAGCAAAAGCTCCTGGGCCCACCTTTGGCCAGGTTTAGAGTGTGTCTGGTCAATTAGCCAAACAACAGTCACTGAGTGCGACTTTGTGCCCAGCACCGTGATAGAAACCACGGGGTACGTAAAGGAAGTGCCTATGCCACGGGCCCTGCCCTTATGAAGATCACCTGACTGATGGAATAAGACGGAAGAAAATGAAACAATGAGAGAATCATAAAAGGCAGTGACATAATGAAGGGTTAGACTTTATGGCCCAGAATATGAACACTGGGCCGTGGAGTAAAGGGAGATGGGTGAAGGCTAGTGAGGGAGGGGAAAGACTCGTGCAGGAAGAGGTCTGTCAGCTGGGCCCTGATGGATGTGTAGGAGTCGCACTGGTGTAAGGGAGAGCGGCATTCCAAGTTGGGAAAACTGTATGAGAAATCTAGGAGGTAGAAGGGCTGTTTATAGGACAGAGATGAACCAGGCATGTCTGGAGCAGGAGTGCCGCCTAACTGCCAAAGCTATCACTGCTTTGCAAGAAACAGGAAAATGAATTCCTACTGGTAATAAAACTAGTTGAAGGTGTTCCAGTTTGTCCTACTTTGCCCCCCACATTAGCTACAGGTGAACTTTAGCAAGTCACTTAACCCCTGGGAGAGTCGCTCTCCTCCCCTGTAAAATAGGGATGGTAATACACGTCTATCAGTAAGTGTGATAAGTAAAACGTGGTGACTCCCAGGGGCAAGTGCTAACAGACAGGTAATGAGGGCAGTTCTCCCCCCAGCTCTCAGGCGGTGTCTCCCCGCTCACGCAAGGACGCAGAACCCGGCTCTGTGTCAGTTTCCTGCTGTTGACCTTGATCCACAAGGGGTGCAGGAGAAGCCTGCCTCAGGCCCAACCCCAGAAAGTACGCTCGCCCCTGACTGCGTGGGGACAGAACAGATACCCTCCAACTTCACAGCGCCCTTCAGAGCCGGCGCTTTCTGAACCGAGCCAGGGGGTCCCGGCCAGGGAAGGGAATCCTTCTCCTACCTTGCCACTCTCTTCTCTCTCCTCCTCGAGAGCACAGGGAAGTGGGAATGGCCTAAGGACAACTTCTCAGAAGTGCTGACTGGCCCGAGGAAACAAAGGTGGTGGGGTCAGGAGTCGCCCGGCGGCATCGGAGCGCAGCTCAGAGAGGCGCCCGAGGAAGAAACGAGTGTGTTTGTGCGCAGGGTCGCGGGGGCTGCTCGGGTGGGAAACAAACCACCGACTGAGACGCGCTGGAAGAAAGCAGTAGCTGACGGACCAGTCCCGCATCTCCTGACAGTGCCCTCGGCCAGCTTTCAGGGCCCTGAGTCCAAGTTTCCGCCACAGACTCAGGGCCGAGGCTGTTCCCCAAACGCTCGACAGCTGTTTCCCCACCGTGCCTCGCGCAGATTCGCGGCTCAGCGCACCTGCTCTCTCCTCCCATCCGGCCGCCCAGACGGAATCGCTGAGGGAACCGCGTGGCCGCGGTGTCCGGGGACGCTGCCCGTCTGCCCGCAGCGCGGAGCCCGGCTGTGCGGCCGGAGGGGACCGCCGGGACTCGGGCTCCCAGGGCTCCGCGCCGGCCTCCTTCCTCCCGCGCCGGAGAGCGCGCGGCGGCGGCGACGCCCGCACTGCTTAGGACCCTCCAGGGCGGCCGCGGGACGCGCAGCTCCTGCGCACGCGCGCGTCCACTGCCCGCAACTCCGCGCTGCGCCCTCGGCGTGGGAGGGGGCGGCACGACAGGCCGTGTGCGTCCGCGTTTCTGTGCGTGTCTGCGCGAGCGCGCACGTGTGGGCCCGTGTGTGTCGGTGCATGTGCGTGGCCGTGCGTGCACGTGAGCACGAGCGAGGGTTGCGAGGCACGGACACGCGCGTGTGTGCGTGTGCGCGCGCGTACGTGTGAAGAGGAACCGAAAGGGAACACCCTACTAGGGAATTCTAAGCAGCCCAAGACGGCTTGAAGCCACTGGAGAGAAACCCCTAGAACGTAGGCTCCTTGAGGGGGGATTTGCGTTTGTTCACTACCGTATCCCTAGTGCCCATTACGGTACCCCGTAGTTAGGAGGCGCTTAATAAATAGTTGTTGAGTTAATGGCTGGATCCTGGGGGTGGAGGGAGGGCCTTCTGGAACTGCAGAGAGTGAGAACAAAGCCGCATTTCACCTGCTTGGCTATTTTTTCTAGTACCAGCCCTGGCTCTCCCTCCAGCCCAGACCTTCTCCACATCCAGGGGGTGCCGGGTTTACTTCCCTGCTCCCACTCTGCCACCTTCTCCCCTTGACCTCTCCGTTTCCCAGTCTCTGGCCTGTTAGCCCACCGCTGTCAGAGACGGGGCAGACAGGAAAGCAAAGGAGCTGAGCTCTGCCGGTAGAACACTGCCCCGGGGGCCTACCCCTTCTGGAAGCAAATGGTCAGCTCCTCCACTGGGGTATTAGCCTCTGAGCTTCACTTTCCCCACTTTAAAATAGCCTTTACATTGTCTCACAGCGTTGCTGAGAAGAGTCAAGGAGATAGATAGTGGAAGAAAAAATTCTAGAACACCTGGTGGGGCCTCCAGAAATGTTAGTTTCCTTCCTGAGGAGTAGGCAACATTCTGGAAGTGCCCCGTGTGTGGCTCGCGATTGGTTATGGTTTGGTAATCAGTGCCAGAACACCCCTCCTTTTTGCACAAGATGCCTCGAGGGGAATTTAATGGTAGCTGAAAACTAAGGCAAGCCTCATTTCTAAAACATTTAGAAGTTAATATGCTATGAGTCATGTAATGTGCTGGGGCTTCCTCAGGCTCAGGAGGAAGCTTTCCCAAGTAATTAAACAATCACCTTGGGGCCAACCTGAAGTGCCCCAGCTCAGGCCTCTCCACTTGTGGACCTTCCTCTGCCCACACCGGCTGCCTCCACAGCTACTGGGGGAAATTAGCAACTTCTTCCTTAAGCCGTAGGAGACACTGTGTGAAAACTTAATCCTACAATAACATTTTTCATCACTAAAGGATCAGATTTCACCCTTCTCAACCTGATTTAAGGACCCACCAGAAATAACAACCTTCATGGGGTAATTAGGAAATTATCCTCTTACAAATTGGTAGATGTCTCCTTTCTTTTCCTTGGGATGAGATGGGAAGGGTATTATTTTTCTTTTTCCATGGTGAAGCTGCTGCGATTAACCACACCACCCGGCTAATTGTTCACTTGTGGGTAAACTGATAGCCTGCCGTTCCAGAGTGTGCCTGCCAACGCACTCCAGAATAACATGTTACAGCCTCCGAGTGGCTCTTCCTGATGAAAGGGAAACTTCAGTCGTATTTAGTTAAAGGAGCTCTTGAAACCTGGCCTGTCAATACCGTGGAGGTGGAGAATTACACCAAGGTTAAGCAAAGGTTTTCTAGAACTGGCTAGATGTTCATTTGTTTAAAGAGCCTGGGTGCATTCAGTCTGAGCCTGATCAGTACTGCCTGTTTCCAGGCTTGTGGAGAACAGTGCAAATATTCCAGAGAACCCCCGAGGTCCCTAAGGGACCCAGAAAGGATTTTTATTTGACAGCAAGGAGAAATTCCTAGCTGAAGATTTCTAAATGCTGATCTGTTTTAATTAAGAAATCTTCTAAGATGTTATTGGAAATGAGACCAGAACTCGAAGGTAAAAATGGAATTAACATCAGCCTCCTTTTTCCACTCTGACATATTCTATCTCATTCCCCTTTTCTCCCTCTCTCTCTCTCTCTGTCTCTCTCTCTGTCTCTCTCTCTCACACACGCACACACACACACACACATAGAGCAACCATCCAACAGTCTTTTTTTTTAATTAATTAATTTTATTTATTTTTGGCTGTGTTTGGGTCTTCGTTGCTGCACGCAGGCATTCTCTAGTTGCAGCGAGCAGGGGCTACTCTTCATTGCGGTGCGCAGGCTTCTTATTGCGGTGGCTTCTCTTGTGGTGGAGCATGGGCTCTAGGTGTGCGGCTTCAGTAGTTGTGGCACATGGGCTCAGTAGTTGTGGCTCGCGGGGTCTAGAGCACAGGCTCACTAGTTGTGATGCCCAGGCTTAGTTGCTCTGCGGCATGTGGGAGCTTCCCAGACCAGGGCTTGAACCCGTGTCCCCTGCATTGGCAGGCAGATTCTTAACCACTGTACCACCAGGGAAGTCCCCATCCAACAGTCTTGACAAACCTCTTGGATTCATTAAGTCTCTTGGAGTTTTCGATGTGCTAAAAGAGGTACTAAAAGCTATGTCTGTATCTGTGTGTGTGTACATATACACATTTTTTAGCACTTCTGATAGCACCTGATGTATCTGAAGAGCTCACACACACATTCTCTCACTTAATGCAGTCGGCAGAAGAAAGGCTGCCCGGCAGGTGTCGTTTCACCAAGGAGGTAACTGAGACTGAGACTCAGGGAGGTAAACTGACTTGGGTAATACCACGCCATCAGGGTAAGATACAGCCTGATTTGAACCCATCTTCCCTCCCAGGTCATCTACCATACCTGAGAGCTTATTAGAGATGCCGGTCCTCAGGCCCCACCCCAGACCTGCTCAGTCTGGCGGAGGGGCCAGCAATCTGTGTTAACAAGCCCTCCAGGTCATGCTGGTGCACGCTCACGTTTGAGAACTGCTGCCTTATAGCCTACTAGAAAATACCCAGACACCTGCCCAAGACTAACTGACACCGATCAGTTCCTTATAGTCTAACTACACCCACCTAACACTCACCATTCCCGAAACATTTTTATTTTTGATACCATGTTCCTGTTATTTTGAATGGCATTTCTTTTTTTCTCTGCCTGGCAAACTCCTGCTAATCATTTAAAGCCCAGTTCAAAGACCTCCCCCTCTCAAGATTTCACCGTCTTCTCCAGCAGTCCCACTTACCCCTCTCCCTGTCCCCCTACAGCACCGGGACATACCTCAACAGCATTGTCATGCCCGGGGCTTCAGTTTCTCTGCATCACCCTCACGGTGGACTGTAATAAGGTCGGCAACTTCGTCTTATTCCCTCTCGGTACTCCCAGTACCTAGCACTGTGCCAGGAATACGGTAAGTGCTTAATAAATATGTATTGAATTAAGGAATAAGTGAATGCATGAGCGCAAGTACTATGACAAGTGTACTGATTAATAGAGACAGGTGACTGGCCTGGGGGCACACAGCTGGCTGCTCCAGAGCCTGGTATGACCCCCAGGCATCCTGACACACAGCCCAGGATACTAATTCTCTCGACTCTGGGCTTTAGGTAATGTAATTGTTAAACAAGAGAGTCATTTTTGGCTACTTTGTGACAGATAATTATGCCAAACACACCAAACAGATAAAATTCTTCCCTTCAGGCTACAGAGCTGTGGCATCACTAGGTCACAGCCTCTGTCAGTTATCTCTGCATCGCTGTGTCTGTATTTATATATGGCGCCTATCACAAGGGTATCTAGACCAACAATTAAACCAGTTATAATGCCCAGGAACCAATCTATGGCAGCCAGCAATTATATCCATTCGTGTTTTAACTTTTGCTCCCTTTGACGTTTAATAGATGGTTATTATGATGTTGTCTTTACTGCCTCCAAATCTGCAGGCTGCTCACAGCCTAAAACTGCAGCTAGAGAAGGTTAGACTTTTGAGGGAAACTGCATATAACCTAAGGCAACCCTTTGGGTCCCGTTTCTAAGTCTGCTGCTTTGCCTGGGTCTTCTTCCTCTGTGAAGACAGTCAGGATGAAGAAGGATAAGGAACAGACCCGTTTGTTCATTCACTCACACAGCACACATTTGGTGAGACTTACTCCGTGTTAGGCGTGGAGGACCCCAAGGGAGCAAGATGTGGTACTTACCTTCACAAAGCTCCTAGCCTAGTGGGGGAAGCAGGGTTGTGAGTAGGAATTCACCATCTACTGTGATGGGCTTTACGATAGAGGTGCAGGGAGGGAAGGCTACCACACGGAGAGCTGGAGAGTCAGTAGCACTTAGGCAGCTGCGAGGGAGGAGGAGCCTGGGGGTAGGAGAGAGGAAGGCACTCGGCAAGGGCTGAAAGCAGTCCCCAGGGCTGGACTCAGACTAGACGTTGGTCTGCGTCTTCGGTGGGACGCACGAGACGCCCAGACTGCAAAGGATGGAGGTCAGTTACAGTCTGGTGCTAGGACAAAAGAAGATAGTAGGAGATGGCATGATTTCTCAGCAGTGCCTTCCTTGTGGGTGATGGGCGCAGCCCAAAATCTGCTTTGAATCAAGGAGAACATCTATTTCTTCAAGCCACTTGTGGCTCTGGGGACTAAGGAGGTTGCAGAAGACAGGGAGTTGTGAATAAAGGATCAGAATTCATCATGATCACCGACTTTATACCTTCCTAAAGGCTCCTTCCCCAGAGCTGATAAAACATACTCAAAAGTCTCTTTCATCCTTAAAAAAAAAAAAAATTGACCTAACTCAATACAAGCCTTCCCTCACCCTGTGATAGGTGCAAGCTCTCCCTTAAACTCTTCACTTCCTTTGATAACCAAGTTCCTCAAAAAAATGCACACTACCCTCTCCTTCCACTCACTCTCCATCCACAGCTGCCAGGCTTGTGTCTCTACACCCATAGAACCACTATGATAAAGGTGATCACTGGCCTTCAGCGGCCACATCCAATGGAGTCAGCCATTCATTCAGTCAACAAATCTTTGTTTTGTATCTACTCTGAACCAGGCACTGTTCCAGGCCCACAGATACAGTGGTCTAAAGGCTTTCACAGAGTTTACGTTTCGGCGGACTCCTTCTAGTTCTTAGGTTTCTGTAGCGTTGGCGGTCACTGAGCTTTGCCTTCTGGAAACACTCTCTTGCTTTCCATACACCAACCTCCTGTGATTCTTCTATCTTTTGTATTATTCCTTCTCTACCTATTCATTAAAGCCTGACTTTAGGTAGGTTGTGTTCTAGGCACTAGACTCATCCTCCACGATTTTATCCTCTCCTCTGATTTTAGTTGTCAGACATGTACCTCAATATCTGTATAATCAGCTCCCTGCAGACGACTCTCTGTGGACACCACTTCAGTGTCCACTTAACCAAAGCTGGACTCTAGTTGCTGCGTCCCCACTCTCAACTTCTCCTGTGTTTTCCAGCTCAGCGAATCCTGCTGTGCAATCATGATGCTGAGAGTCACCCTGGACCTGTGACTTTTCTTATTCCTGTGCTCCCTATATGCCAACAGCCTCTGTCCTCGGTCAGGACCCTCATCATCTCTCCTGGAAACTGCCATAGTCTCCTTGCCTCCACACTTATCTCATCCAGCGCATCTTCCACGCTTCCGGCAGAGCCATCTCCCCAAGTTGCAGATCTGACCATGTTCCTCCCCAATATTCTCCATCCCCTCTACCAGCAGTTCTCAGTATGAGACCCCCAAGACACTTTCAGGAAGTCCACAAGGTCAGAACTATTTTCATCCTAATAGTAAGACATTATTTACCCTTTTCACTGTGTTGACGTTTGCACTGATGGGGCAAAAGTGATGGTGAGTAAAACAGCAGGTGGCTTAGCACAGATTAAGGCCACGGCGCTAAATGGTACTATGTACTATTAGTTGTATTCTTAACACTATGCACTCCCAGAAAGGAGAAAAGCCAGTTTATTTAATGTTCCTGATGAAGCAATAAAAATATTAATTTTATTAATCTCAGCCCTGGAATGAGCATCTTTTTAATATTCTGTGTCAACATGCAAAGTACACATAAAGCAATTCTGCTATGTACCAAAGTATGGTGGTTGTCTCAGAGAAAAGCATTGGTGTGATAAGTTGAGTTGCAAGCTAAACTAGCCTTTCCCACACACACACTAACACCATTTTTATTTGAAAGCATGACTGACAAACAAACTGTGGTTATTCAGACTTGGGTATTTGGCAGGCATGTTCTTTAAAATTAAAGAAGTGAGCTTGTCACTTTAAGGAAAATATCTGACAATGTTTGTTGCCAAGTGAAAAAAAATTGGATCTTTCAAGCAAAAATCAGAATTTTGGAAAGCATACATCTGCCACTATGAGCGTGACAGCTTCCCAATACTTAATGACTTTTCTGATGAGACTGATGGTGATGTTAATAAATATGTGGGGTTTGTCTTGGTTCTTGTAGAGTGAGATGTGTCAACATTCAGAAGAATTACATGACTCAGTGAATCAGTGTTTTCCAAATGGCCAATGGTTGATGTTACAAAATCATGCATAAGTAAAAACAGATCTATTCAAGTGCAAATAATGTAACATTTTGAAATGTTCATTAATATGGCTTCAGATTCCACATTGCAACTCACCTTTAAGAAACTGCCACTTATCAAATTTTAGGGTCATATCAAAGAATATTCATAATTATCTAAAAGGGCTATTAAAATACTTCTTTTTTTCTAACTACATATCTGTGTGAAGCAAGATTTTCTTCACATATTTCAACTGAAACAATATATTGCAAAAAATTCGATGCAGATATGAAAATCCAGCTATCTTTTTATTAAAGCAGACATTTCTTACAAATTTTTGTCTTAGACAATACAAATATGTTATTTGTTATTTTTTAAATGATTAATGAAATATTAAATAGCCTCAGTTTCAATTTTGACTATAATAAATATCAATATGTGTAATTCACATAAACACAAAACCCTTTGAATCCTCAATAATTTCTAAACGTGTAAAGGAGTGTTAAAGCCAAAAAGTTTGAGAATTTGATCTGCAGGATTAAGGTCCCAATTTTTTTCTAGGTATTTTATTTTTCAGGATTATTTTAATTCTACAGACTACTTTGACTCCTAATGTTCAAGGTTAAAATATTGATGGCTGATAAGTAATAGTTTGGGAAATGATTACAACCAGAAAAGTTAAATCTCCAAAACTGAGAAATGTTCATCCTTAAAATAAATGATGTGCCTTACTTATAAAAAAAAATTTTGATTTTGATATAGTTCAATTAAGCAATTATTTTCCCTTTATTGCCCATGCTTTGGTGTCACATTCATGAAATCATTGCTAAATCAGTGTCATGAAGTTTTGTGGGTTTTTTTTTTTTTTAATTTTTTGGCTGCATTGAGTCTTTGTTGCTGCATGCAGGCTTTCTCTAGTTGCAGCGAGCAGGGGCTACTCTTCGTTGCGGTGTGCGGGCTTCTCATCGCGGTGGCTTCTCTTGTCGTGGAGCACAGGCTCTAGGTGCACGGGCTTCAACAGTTGTGGCTCGCAGGCTCTAGAGCACAGGTTCAGTAGTTGTGACGCACTGGCTTAGTTGCTCCGCAGCATGTGGGATCTTCCTGGACCAGGGCTCAAACCCGTGTCCCCTGCATTGGCAGGCGGATTCTTAACCACTGTGCCACCAGGGAACCCCTGGACCACGCTTTTCTTATTCTGCTTTGTCTTGTCTTCCTTCTGACTTTCAAACACCTATTCATACTTCAAAACACACTCTTGTCATCTCCTTTAATGAGACCAACCCCCTGCTCCAGCAGGAACACTCGATCACTCCCTGATTTGTGTCCCATAAGGACTTCTACCGGGGATCCCATAACACCTCAGTGCTGGTTCTCCAATTTAACCTCCAGGCCTTACCCTGGGTAAAATCGTGGACAGTTCCCTAATGTTAGGCAAATGGATTGTTTCCAATTTTTTTCTCTTCCTAACAAAGCCACTTTACATGCTGTATGTGTCTCCTTGGGCACCTGGGCAAGCAGCTCTCAAGAGCAGATCCCTGGAAGGGGCATTACTGGGTCACAGGGTTTGGGCCTCTTCACCTTTACCAAGTATTACTAAGTTGTTCTGCAAACTGGTTCAACCAATATATGCCACCACCAGCAACAAATAAAACCTTCTGATTTCCCCACATTCTTATCAACACTTAACGTAATCAGACTAAATTTTTTAAATTGATGCCTGTGAAATTATATCTCATTGTTATTTTCATTTTCCTCATTACTAATGAAGTAAAAAATCTTTCTATAACCTACCCAGGTTTCCTCTTCTGTGAACTGCCTGTTCAGAAATATCCTTTGTCTGTTCTTCTGTTGGGTTGTTTGTCTTTTTCTTACTGATTTGAAATTCTTTATATATCCTGGATACTCACCTTTTTTTCTGCTATGTGCGTTGCAAATCTTACCTCCCTGTGAGTAACTGGTCTTTTAAGTCCATCTATGGAGTCTTCTATTGTACAGAAGTTTCAATTTTTAATATAATCAAATGTATCAGTCTTTATAGTTTAAGCTTTTTATACATTATAAGA
This sequence comes from Pseudorca crassidens, assembly GCF_039906515.1. Classification (NCBI taxonomy): domain Eukaryota; kingdom Metazoa; phylum Chordata; class Mammalia; order Artiodactyla; family Delphinidae; genus Pseudorca; species Pseudorca crassidens. The sequence continues at coordinate 105,083,964 of NC_090304.1, forward strand.
TTCTTCCCCATCCCAAGTTCATATGATATTGCATGTATTTTTGTCTAAAACTTTTCACATTTAGGTCTTTAATCCTTCCAGAATTTTTTTTTTTGGTAAGGTGTAAAGAAGAGATCTACTTCTTTTTCTTTTAATTAATTAATTAATTAATTTTTTTTTGCTGTGTTGGGTTTTCGTTTCTGTGCGAGGGCTTTCTCCAGTTGCGGCGAGCGGGGGCCACTCTTCATCTCGGTGCGCGGGCTTCTCACTGTCACAGCCTCTCCCGTTGCGGAGCACAGGCTCCAGGCACGCAGGCTCAGTAGTTGTGGCTCACGGGCCCAGCCGTGAGATCCTCCCGGACCGGGGCACGACCCCGTGTTCCCTGCATCGGCAGGCAGATTCCCAACCACTGCGCCACCAGGGAAGCCCAGAGATCTACTTTTATCTATTCCCATATGCATAAACAATTAGTCCAAACCCACTAATTGAATATTTCATTCTTTCCCAATTGATTTGAAATGCCATTTGCTATTGGTCCACTGGTCTTTTTCAAGGATCAGTAAAATTTTCTGTAAAGGGACAGATAGTAAATATTTTATAGTTTGTGGGCCATAGAGTCTCTGTGACAATTATTCAGCTCAAAAGCTACTAAGGAGTATGGCTGTGCTCAACAAAACTTTATTTACAAAACAGGCGGTGGGCTGGATTTGGCACACAGGCCAGTGGTAACCCCTAGTCTATTTATCTATTTTTGCACCAATATGGCACTGTACACTTATGTGTAGCTTTATCTTTTACCTCTCTGTTTGGAAGAGTCAATTTCCCCTCCTTGCTCTTCTTTAAAATTATCAAAGCTATCCTTGGCCCTTTTCCCTTCCATATAAATAGGTTCACCTTAGAAATTCCATCAAAATTCCTCATTTGAAGGGAGGAGGGGTTTCTTCTATTTCACTTTTCTAACTTCTTGAACTGGCCAGTTAACTCTTTAATTTTTAAATCTTCCTTCTTATTATACATCTCCCTTTAGCTATTGCCTTATCTGTGGCTGACAGGTTTAACTGTTATTGTTTTCATTTTTGCTGTTATAAATACTTTCTAACACCCATTAGGACTTCTTGTTTGAACTATGGATTAGTTAGAAGTGTGCTTCAATTATCCAAATGTAAGAGAATGGTGAGGTCTGTCTATGTTTTAGTTATTAATTTCATATTTAATTATGTTGTGCTTGGAAAATCTGGTCTAATTATATAAGTTTTTTTTTTCATTGAAACTTGCTTTGTGACCTAGGACATGATAAAATTTTATAAATATTCCAGAATGTTTGAAAAAATGTGCATTCTCTAATTGTTGGAAGTAAAGTTCTCTATTCTATCATTTAGATGAAACTTATCACCTGTACTGTTCTAAATTTTCCAACATGATTATGGATTTCTGAATTTTTCCTCATAGTTCTGTAAGTTTTTGCTCTCTCTGCATATATTTAACACTATGTGATTGCATGCTATTGGGGTCTCTGGGTCTGGATACACTGAGAAATAAAAAGTGAAGATGTAGGTCGAAATATCACCTTTGTTGCTGATAGAGGCTAAGATGGAAGACGTCTTAGTATGAGAACAAGATGGGCTTGTGGATGAACCCCAAAAAGGCAGGCAGCCCCAGCCCCAGATGCAGGCAGCTCTAGATCAGGGCAATGCTCCCCCAAGAAGAGCAGAGCCCCTGAGGAAAAGCGGAACCCACGCTCCCTGAGGGCAGCTGCATCCAAGAGGGAGAAGGTGCGGGCCAAGCTGGACTCCACATGGGTTTATCGGCGTCTGTGTACCAGCCAGACACGTTGCTCCCAAGGGCGAGCAAGTCAGGAGACACAGTGAGGTTCAGAACACGCTTCAGGAACAGCTCTCCTCACGGAAGCCAGGGGCAAAAAGGCGCTCCCTTTAACGTTACAAGTTACACATTACAAGTTTTAAATTGTTTCATCTTCCTGGCGAATTATTTTTCCTTTTATCCTGTATTAACTTTATGACTAATACTACTTTTTGATTTTAAAAATCTATTTTGTGTGACATTAAAGAAGCTACACAGCAACTTTTAAAAATTCGTTTATGGCTGGTTTATCTTTATTCAGCCCTTTACTTCTAACCTGTGTCATTGCATTTTAGTTCTGTCCTTTGCAAATAGCGTGCAGCTGAAATTTTGGTGGTGGCGGTAGGGATTATTCAGTAAATTTACTTCTATTTTTTAGAACTTTTTAATTCTGTTTGTTTGTTTGTTTCTTTTTTGGCTACACCACGCAGCATATGGGATCTTAGTTCCCCAACCAGGGATCAAACCCACACCCCCTGTAATCGAAGCACAGAGTCTTAACCACTGGACTGCCAGGGAAGTCCTGTTTCTTTTTCTTTTGAAAATGTTTAAGCCTATACTAAGATTCACCAACTGTCAAATTCCTGCCAAGTTTGTTCCTCCCACCTCTCTCCCCCACCCACATATACATATATATATATATAATTTTTTTTACAAATATCTGAAAATTGGCTACACATATCAGGACACTTCACTCCCAAATATTTCAACACATTCCCAAAGAACAATAACATTTTTTATACAACTACATCACCATTACCACACCTAAGAAAATCAACATTAATTCAATAATATCTTGTAATACTCAAATTTTCCCAGTTGTGCCAAGTATATGTTTTCTAGCTGTTTTCCCCTGTGATTTAGGAACTATTCAAAATATATATATTGCAACAGCTCATACAGCTCAATATCAAAGAAACAAACAACCCCATCCAAAAATGAGCAGAAGATCTAAATAGATATTTCTCCAAAGAAGACATACAGATGGCCAACAGGCACATGAAAAGATGCTCAGCATCACTAATTATTAGAGAAATGCAAGTCAAACTACAATGAGGTGTCACCTCACACCAGTCAGAATGGCCATCATCAAAATGTCTACAAATAAATGCTGGAGAGGGTGTGGAGAAAAAGGAACCCTCTTACATTGTTGGTGGGAATGTAAATTGGTGTAGTCATTATGGAGAACAGTATGGAAGTTCCTTTAAAAACAAAAAATAGAGTTACTGTATGATCCAGCAATCCCACTCCTGGGCATATATCTGGAGAAAACTCTAATTTGAAAAGATACATGCACCCCCAATGCTCATAGCAGCACTATTTACAATAGCCAGGACATGGAAGCAACATAAGTGTCCATCGACTGATGAATGGATAAAGAAGATATGGTACATATATACAATGGAATATTACTCAGCCATAAAAAGAATGAAATAATGCCATTTGCAGCAACATGGATGGACCTAGAGGTTATCATACTAAGTGAAGTCAGATAGAGAAAGACAAATATCATATGATATCGCTTATATGTGGAACCTAAAAAAATGATACAAATGAACTTATTTACAAAACAGAAATAGACTAGCAGACATAGAAAACAAACTTAGGTTACCAAAGGGGAAGGGGGGATAAATTAAGAGTTTGGGATTAAAATATACACAGTACTGTATACAAAATAGATAACCAACAAGGACCTACTGTATGACACAGGGAACTATACTCAGTATCTTGTAATAACCTATAATGGAAAAGAATCTAAAAAAGATTATGTATATATATGTATAACTGAATTACTTTGCTGTACACCTGAAACTAACACAACATTGTAAATCAACTATATTTCAATAAAAACTATATATATATATATATACATATATATGTGTGTGTGTGTATATATATATATATATATATATATATATATATGGCATCTGGTCACTATATCTCCATAATTTCCATCAACCTAGATATTCCCTCCCCTTGCCTTCTGTTCTCCATTTGACTAAATCCTTTGTAGAGCCCAGGCCTGTTGCCTGCAATAAGCTCCACACTCTGGATTTCTCTGACTGTTTTTCCATCATTAGATTCCTCTTAAACGTTCCTGGTAAGAACACCATGTAGGAGATGGGTGTATACTGTGGGTAACGCCAAGCTCATCTCCTTGGTTAAGTTAGTAATTGCCAGATTTCTCCATTGTAAAGGCACATTTTCTCCTTTCTAACTAAAAAGTTATCTATGGAGGGATTCCTTAAGACCAAGTAAATATCTTTCACTTGATTGTTTTAGCATTCATTGATAATCCTCCCTTGCATAAGTGGTTACATTGAGGAGTTACAAAATAGTTATGTTGTAATTCCATCATTATATAAATGTGTATATATATAAAATATATTTATATATCATCTGGCATCCTATATATATGTATATATATATAAAATATAATTATATATCAGCTGGCATCCTATATATATATGTATATATATAAAATATATTTATATATCAGCTGGCATCCTATATATATATGTATATATATCAAAAATATATTTATATATCAGCTGGCATCCTATATATATGTATATATATATAAAATATATTTATATATCAGCTGGCATCCTATATATATATGTATATATATATAAAATATATTTATATATCAGCTGGCATCCTATATATATATATGTATATATATAAAATATATTTATATATCAGCTGGCATCCTATATATATGTATATATATATAAAATATATTTATATATCAGCTGGCATCCTATATATATATGTATATATATATAAAATATATTTATATATCAGCTGGCATCCTATATATATATGTATATATATAAAATATATTTATATATCAGCTGGCATCCTTCCGTAAAGAAAACATTTTTCTTCCCCCATCCCCATCTTTCTCTCTCTCAAACTCTCACTCTGTCTTCTCTCCTTTCAACTTTATTAAGATATAACTTTCCATAGCACAAATTACACATATTTAAAGTGTATGATTTGATGACTTTTAACCTGTGTATAACCCCATGAAACCATCACCACAGTAAAAATAGGAATTTTTTTTTACTGCAACGGTAGGGGCCGCAACAATGAGAGGCCCGCGTACCGCAAAAAAAAAAAAGAAAAAGAAATAAACGTTGGTTTTTTTTTTTTTTTTTGCGGTACGCGGGCCTCTCACTGCTGTGGCCTCTCCCGTTGCGGAGCACAGGCTCCGGACGCACAGGCTCAGCGGCCATGGCTTACGGGCCCAGCCGCTCCGCGGCACGTGGGATCTTCCCGGACCGGGACACGAACCCGCGTCCCCTGCATCGGCAGGCGGACTCCCAACCACTGCGCCACCAGGGAGGCCCAGCAACGTCTATTTCAATGGCAAAACAAAAACCAGGCCAAACAGACAACATATTTTTGTTACTAAAAAAGGAAATGACCTGATCTGAAGCAACATGTTCACTAATCGCCCAACTTGAAGATGCTTTTGAACACATCCTCAACCAACCAACTCCGCGAACCTTAACACGAGATGAAAGACATTTTTCTACATCTGGAATGCTTGTCCTGAAACTAAGATTTCACTACTGGATAGTAAAATTCATGCTTGTGAGATTTACAATTTTATTTTAAGAGTAAGGTTTAAATATTAAATATGTGTGATATTATCTTTGGATTTTTAAAACGATTTTTACTTGGCATTTATTCTGTGTTAATGTTTCCTTCTAATTGTACCTTCTAATTACTATCAAATGCCTATATCAGGTAGATGTCATTTTTACATGTTACGGAAACATGTGGTTTTGTCACAATATTTTGGTTCACAATAGTAATAGCCAAGCGTTTATTCTTACACGTTTTTTTCCCCACAGAAAACCTTTCAAACTTTTAGTATAACCCTATCACAGAAAAACTATTCATTGTCTATTACTGTGGCCAATCTTTATTATTTAAAAACACGTAAGTGAAGTGTTATGGAAAAAATACAGAATAAATTGTGATTTGGGGAATTCCTGGGAATTCCAACTTCTTGTTTCTGCCTCACGGAAATTATTATCCGTCAGGAATTTGGAAACAGTAGCCTGTATTAAGGCAGCCATAGTGAAAGTAGAGAGGAAAGGAAAAAATAAAGAGGTATTTAAGAGGTAAACCATCAGATTTAGTGGCTGATTTGATGTGAGAAATAGGGGAGAAATGACTCTAGAATAACTTTTTAAATGTCTGGTTTTGCAGGTGTGGATGATGAAGATTTCAGGAAGGAAAGCAGTGTGGGGCAGTGAGATTGCTGGAACACAGAAAGCTGAAGGAGCCTGAGTCATGCGCCGGAGAGTGTCCTCAGCAAAGAGGTTTGTTCTAGAGATGGAGGCTCAAGACTCAGTAGCAAATAGATAGGAGTCAGAATCGTGGGCAAGTCAGCATTTGCTTCCAGCTATTTCAGACATGTTTAGTCCATCTACCATAAAGCAGAAGAGGTGGGTGTTTGGGAGCAGTATGGGATAATTATTTTACTGCTTTCCCAACCTTACACACTACCTTAGTCATTTTGGCAAACAAAATACGACAGCTGGTTATGGTTTTTAGCCTCTCAGAACTTCTGAAGTTACAGGTTTATGTACGTCAAAACGATGAAACAAATGCCTTTTGCTTTTCCTTTAGTTGAAACCAAAATATTAGTGAGAAGAAATCTTCTTTCCCTCTTCCTTTTCCTTTAATTACAACATTTTAAAATATAGAGGAAAAACTTATGAAAATGAGTTAAATCAACTAGGAAGTAATGTAGAATAGAATAAGAGATGAAGAGACCATTATCCCATGTGTTATCTTAATGTAAAATGGTAATCTCGAGTGCCGTGAGGACCTCATTCTAATTACTTTTTTAAAAATTGACTATCTGTGACTGTGTATGCTATAGAGCTTTCAGTTAAGCAAAGCCTGCAGAGTTACACAAATTAAGGTTTGAATCCTGATTCCACTGCTTCCGAGCTATGTGACCTGAGGTGAGCTGTGTAATCCCTCTAAGCTTCAGTTTCCATAGAGGCAAAATGAGTCCTCCTTGACTTCTCCCATTCTCTAACCCGTGCACCTACTAAGCATTTCTTGCATCTGTCATCGTCTCTCTATCCACACTGCCAGTACCCAAGTCCAAGCTATGGACGTCTCGTGTATGGACCTTTACGACAGCTGGCTGTTGCTCTCCCCACATTTAATCTTGCTCTCTTGAAATCCATTCTCGGTCCCACAACCAGAGTGATCATTTGAAGACATAAACTCTACATTTAAAAACCCTGTAATATCTCTCCTGTGCTCTTAGCGATCACCGCCTACCATCACCCCGACAAATGGGGCGTCTATCTCTGGGCCCCCTCGGGCCTCAGGGTCTTTGCACAATTTGAAGACAACCTCCATCTCCTCCACCCCATGCACTTTGACTAGCTAACCCATTTTTATCCTTCAGGTCTCAGCTTGGAGGCCACTTTCTCAGGAAGTCTCTCTCCTCCATCCCCCAATTCTGGATTAGATTCCCTTTATGGGTGTTCCTATAACACAATACACTTCTCTCATCCATTCTGCATTCTGTTTTTCCTAATTTTACATTAAATTTTTAAATAATTACTTTTTCTATTAGTCAGGGTTTTATCAGAAAAATAGAAGCCACTGTGTATGTTGCACGTATTAAGAGTTTTAAGATGGGGAAGTAAGGTTTATGCAGCCACTGGGGAAGCAAAGATCAAAAAAGTCATTGTAAATGCTCTCAGCCTGCAGCAATGAAGCATGTGATCCCCAAGAGCTGCCCTGGGAAACTACAAAACTTATGAATCTCTGAGATGCTTCCACCAGCTATCTCAGCCTGTAGCATAACACGGGTGATTCTCTGAAAATCTATCTGAAAGCGGTTTGAACCCTGCATTTCTCTGTACCTGCCTCCATCTGCCCGGGGAGAATAATGATCCCTCCTCCTCCCGCTTCCTCCTGTAAGTGCTTTGCATTGGATGAGTCCTCCTGGAACCAGGCAGAGAAGAGGTTCCGGGAAATGCAGCTATCAGCTTGTCTTCTCCAGGCAGGAAGACCTCAGAGGGGGATGTCAGTGATGTCCAGTTGACAACCCACAGTTCAGCACATCTGTCCTATGACCACTGAAAACACTTACGTTAATGACATGGATGATATTGAGCTCGATAGATATCCTCCTTGTTCAAGGGGCACCAGTGCCCAAGTTCCTGTAAAAATCACAACTACCTGGCAATGCACGTTCAACATGGCCCGTACAGTGAGTGTTACGTCTGAAGCTGAGTTGTCTGTGTACTTTTTATGACTGCTAAGTGGATAAGGGAGTCACATCCTTGGGTCCAACACACAAAAAGTGCTGAGAGCACTGCCCCGGATTGAAACCCACCGTCCTCACCCCATCCCGAGTACGTCAAAAACCAGATAATCAGTATCAATTTGGACTCAATGCTCTTTAAGGCTGTCCAGGATTTATTTCCCCTTTGTGAGTGGATGCTCTTTAATTTAGATTATAAACCCTTAGAGGGAAGGCGCCACATCTGTTTATTTCATCTGGTTTGGCTCTGTGCGTTTAACAGATAATCTTTGGATTAACCACTGAAGGAAAAAGATGGCCTCAAACTTAATGAAGATTGAACACAGCTTATATCATCTTCCACAATTATAGTTATTGAGGTGATCTTGGCAGACCTTCCTGCTCCAATACTGTAAACTTGAGAGTGACCAAGACCCCATGGGGACGGGTGGGTGGAGCCCTGCTGCCAGAGCTGTGGTCTGGGTGGTTGAGGGTGGCCCCCTTTTTGAGCTACTCTCCTTCTCTGTTGTTTTCCTTCTCCCCAGAAAGGAAATGTCCACCTGTGCTGGTGTGGGTCTTCCTCCCTATTTGGCTATGCTCTGGAGGTTCTTCAGGAAGGATGGGCCAATCACCTTTCCTGCCTGAGATGCTGAGGTTCCCTGCCAATGCTTGTGGGTAGAAAAGAGACCAAGGTAAATGTCCCTACTTTGCAATTGGGGGACATGAGGCTGGGGAGACACAAAAGAACTCACTCTAGGATTATAGTCAATAGATGGGAGAGATGAAAATAACCTGAGTAATAGGCCCCATCACCTAATCTGCTGAGGATGGAAGGGTGGATAGCTAGATAGAGCTAGCAGAAAGAGACCTTAGTCATCTAAGCCAACCTCTTCATTTTATAGAAAATTGAAATCTGGAGAGGAATGGTGACTTGCCCCCTTATACTACTGAAAAACCTCCCTTTTTTGGATACAATCTGATCCTTTGTGCTTCTACTAGAGATGAAGTCGGGCTAATTCTAAACAACTGCATTCATTCCAGGACCCCAGGGAGCCAAGGAACACTTGCAGGGCCAATACTACCTACCTTTACCTGAAGTCCCAACCAATTAATTCAGCAAATAAATAAGTGAATTTCAGCTAAATAATCACAAGGTATGTATTTTAAATTCTCAGGCCAATGAGGTCACAGAATAATCTAGAAGGAAGCAACTAAGCAAAAGCAAATGCTATAAAATACAACTGGAATAACTGACTGACTATAAGAAAGAAAAAATAAATCCCGAATTTCATGTCCATAAAACCCAAGGAAGTATCTCACTGATATAAACAAAGTATATATTTTTTCATCAATCATGCTTTTAGGTTTGTTTCCTTTCTGATGGTTCATGAAAGCGCAGCTTTAAGACAAATGCCCTGGCCTCCATTTGCAGTACTGGGGCCTGTAAGACCCTCTTCTATAGAAATTCTGGAGGCGCCACTGTAAGGGAAGCATGTGGAACACTGCAGTGGTCCAGGGAAGCGAGCTGGGCTTGTATCACTGGGCAGACTGTCTGAAAAAAGGCTGTAGGAACTCAGATGTTTGTGCCGTTAGGGCCATGCTGTGACAGCTGGAGCTGTCTCTCAACGTTCCTATCATTAAACAGCACGCCCCCGTGGGACTGATGGAAGACCCCTGAAGCTGGGTGGCAGAGAGCAGAGCTGCAGGAAACTCGAGACGCCTGCCTTGAAGAACCCAGCGACTGGTCCGGCTCTTCATCCAACAGACGCAATGGCATCCGAACAGAAGGAACTTTTTCTCTGTCCTACCACCTTTTGGAAATTTACTCTGGGGTGCTGGGCAGAGGGAGGCGCAGGACCGGCTTACACTGTTCACGAACACTTTAGAGCCTCCACTTACAGCGCTGATGCCCTCCCGGGACGGAGGAGGGCTCTGTAAATCAAGCCCTTCTCGGTTCGTCAGCCCTGGATCTGCTGAGTCCTCACGTCAAAGGCAAGTTGGAACAGAGTGGAGACTTTGGCAAAAGACTTTCTCCCCCTCCAGCTCCCCATTTTAATGAAACAATTCTAGGGTGAGGTTGGTCCGGGAATTATTTCTCTGACTCACATTCCCTTTGCTCTTTTTCACACACTCAGAAGCAGCACCTCTGAGTCCCTTGTAGCCCTGGGCACAGGGAAGCCAGGGTTGGGACAGAGCTGCACTGGGGCCCACTCCACTCCCAAGGCTGAGAAGACAAACAGGGAGGCGTGTCTCCCAAGCCGATTTCTTTCATCACCCCAAGCTATCTGGGGACACCATTGCTACACACCTCATGAAGAAGCCGCAAACTGGTTCTCGCTCTCAAATAAGCAGGTGGGAATAGGTCTGCTTAAGATCCAGTACGAAGCTGATAGAGAGTTAAGCTAAGCAAGAAGGGAGGCGGTTGGTCTGACCTCTGCCCTTCTTGTTGAGCAAGGAGCAAGGGGGACACTGCCTCTTCAGAGACTTGGGCTAGCCCGGGAGACACAGACCCTGGCCCGGAAAAGCAGCTGGGCCATCTGGGCGGGTCCTGTCCCAGGCTTCATCTTTCATAATCTGATCTACTCTGTTGGCACTGAGCGTGCAAAGATGACGACGACATAGTACCCACCTTCGAGAAACTCACAGTTTAGTAGGAGAGCTGGGCACGTAAAGAGCTCCAATGTGCTTGGGAAGTGCTGAGGCAGGCTCCTGCGTGGAGTGGGAACCGGCGGTGACACGCACATCGCCCGAGCACGCGCACACGCATCCTCACTCAGAACACACGCTCTGTGTCATCACAGGTCCCCGGTCACAACAGGACCGGCGGGCGTATTTCAGGTGGAGCAGTGCTGACTGTGTTCTGCCTCTTTCTTAGAGGTGCTCTCACTCCTGAAATTTCAGAAGCCCTGGCTCAGTCAGTCTGAAACAAAAAAGGGAGTGTACAAATCCAAGAAAACGCACAGCTCAGGCCTCCATGCGGCAGCCGTCCTGGCCTCTCGCTCTCCCTGGAGAGTAGAGATGGCCGGTTGTCAGCTATCCAGGGCTCAGGACTCCTAAATTCTCTGCCCTGCTCCTTGACTGACCATCTACGAACTTGAACAAGTCTCTGGCTTTTTATACCTTGGGAGTTCTTTGAATAAAATGTAGAAATGGCGTTTTATTGGAAAGTGAATTTGGCTTGTGACGTCATTCACTCGTGTGTTCATTCATTATGTCGGCATTTCACAATTATATTTGAATATGTATTGCATGTTAATGTGTTGCTGCAAAAGTCATGTGGTCAGGAGATGAAGATGAATAAAACGGGCTTGCCCTCAAGGAGCCTGCCCTCAGCATGAGAGACCTGAGTTAATCAACTAACAAAAACTCAAGGAAGAATGACATAAGTGCTCTAACAAAAATATATCAGTAGAACACAACATTGTAAATCAACTATATTCCAAAATAAAATAAAAATTAAATTTATATATAAAAATGTATATGATATATATTTATCTATCTCTCTATATATGATATGTATATATCTCAGTAGAATTTCTAGCAGCAAGCCTGCCTGCACTGACTTGGGCTTTCTTCCTTATTTCATCTACACATAGATACGCTAGCTAAACAAAAAAAACGAAGGAAAGAACTCAAACCTAGGGAGAATGGGAAGTGGGAGCTAATATCATAATGGCCAAACAGTTATTAGGCCTGCGCATGGGTCCCAGGGACTGCAGACTGATTTTCATGTTTACACTGGCATGGTGTAACTGTTCTCGGGCATGCATACATTTGGGAACTGTAAATGAATCCCCTTCATAAAGCCCAGTGACTTGAAGGGTTTCCCAGTCCCTGGAAAGGGAATTAGGAAAACTTTATCCATCAACCTGTGGAAGTGGCAAGGAATTTTGACATCCATTTGAGGCTTTGATGGAGTTTTTTTAAAAAGTCATTTATGAGAAGGTAAAACTCCAGACCTGTGCCCTGTGAGGGTGTGGGTTCTAGATGTATATACAGACATATATACATCCTGTACATACAGACAGGAACTCCAAAGCAAAGCATCAACGCAACAGAAAGACACATCTTAACCCATTGAAATCCACGTGGCTTTAGTAGAAGCAATTGGAAACTAACTTTGTAGAGGCACTTACATCAGAACAGATAGGATCTTCCCAGAGGGAAAATGTTGTGCTGAAGATAAGCTCAAAACCAGAATTTATAAACCATATAAAGAAACAAACAACCATGGGGTGGGGAAGTGTACATAGATGTAAAGCAGATGCAACAAGCAGACTCAGCACATCAGTAACTGGAGACGATGACACAACTTGAAAAAGATTATAATATATGGATGTTTAAGCTGATTAGACAGATAAATGAAGGAATGGAAGCCACAATGACAGTGGAAGACAGTTTAGAAACGTAAAAGCCAATTTGATGAAGAACTACATAACACTTTTACAAGTGAAAAATATGGTCGCCGAAAATGCAAAACACAATAGAGAGGTAATAAATAGCAGATTTGTTTGGTACAGTCACCTAGGAGAAGAGTGCACCATTATTCTGAAAGTTGAGCAATCACATACTCTGTATCTCAGCAATTCCATTTCCTGGAACACAACCAAGAGAAACCCAAGAGCCGTAAATAACAAAGTTTATAGTAGTGCGGCTCATAGTAGCAAAGACCTGGAAACAACCCAAATGCTTGTTGACACCAAGAGTGGATAAATAAACTGTGATATAGTCACATGAAGACACAATGGAACATTACAGTGCAGTCAAAACAAATGAATTGCAGCTACGTGCTGCAATATGCAGGAATCTTAACAACATAACTGGGAATGAAAAAATAAGTCCATGGCTTCCCTGGTGGCGCAGTGGTTAAGAATCCACCTGCCAACACAGGGAACTCGGGTTTGAGCACTGGTCCGGGAAGATCCCACATGCCACGGAGCAACTAAGCCCGTGCGCCACAACTACTGAGCCCGCATGCCATAACTACTGAAGCCTGTGCACCTAGAGCCCATGCTCTGCCACAGGAGAAGCCACCACAATGAGAAGCCTGCTCACCACAACTAGGGAAAGCCCATGCGCAGCAACGGAGACCCAACGCAGCCTAAAATAAATAAATTTATATAAAAATAAATAATAATGTCCTAGAAGATGATTTCAGTGCAGAATCATTTTTATAAAGTCACAAAGTTTTTTTTTTAAGTTAAAAGCCAAAAACTGAATAATGTGCTTTTTAGGAACAAATATATTCTCAAAACATTTTTTTAAAAAAATCTTTATTGGAGTATAATTGCTTTACAGTGTTGTGTTAGTTTCTGCTGTATAACAAAGTGAATCAGCTATATACATACGTATATCCCCATATCCCCTCCACCTTGCATCTCCCTCCCAACCTCCTTATCCCACCCCTCTAGGTGGTCGCAAAGCACCGAGCTGATATCCTTGGGCCATGCAGCTGCTTCCCATTAGCTATCTATTTTACATTTGGTAATGGGTATATGTCAATGCCACTCTCTCACTTCGTCCCAGTTTACCCTTCCCCCTCCCCATGTCCTCAAGTCCATTCTCTATGTCTGTCTTTATTCCTGTCCTGCCCCTAGGTTCATCAGAGCCATTTTTTTTTTTTAGATTCCATATATATGTGTTACCACATAGTATTTGTTTTTCTCTTTCTGACTTACTTCACTCTGTATGACAGTCTCTCAGTCCATCCACCTCACTACAAATAACTCAATTTCATTTCTTTTTATGGCGAGTAATATTCCATTATATATATGTGCCACATCTTCTTTATCCATTCATCTGTCAATGGACACTTAGGTTGCTTCCATGTCCTGGGTATTATAAATAGAGCTGCAATGAACATTGTGGTACATAACTCTTTTTGAATTATGGTTTTCTCAAGGTATATGCCCAGTAGTGGGATTGCTGGGTCATAAGGTAGTTCTATTTTTAGTTTTTTAAGGAACCTCCATACTGTTCTCCACAGTGGCTGTATCAATTTACATTCCCACCAACAGTGCAAGAGGGTTCCCTTTTCTCCACACCCTCCCCAGCATTTATTGTTTGTAGATTTTTTGATGATGGCCATTCTGACTGGTGTGAGGTGATACCTCATTGTAGTTTTGATTTGCATTTCTCTAATGATTAGTGACATTGAGCATCTTTTCATATGTCTGTTGGCAATCTGTATATCTTCTTTGGAGAAATGTCTATTCAGGTCTTCTGCCCATTTTTGCATTGGGTTGTCTGTTTTTTTGATAGTGAGCTGCATGAGCTGCTTGTATATTTTGGAGATTAATCCTTTGTCCGTTGCTTCATTTGCAAATATTTTCTCCCATTCTGAGGGTTGTCTTTTCGTCTTTTTTATGGTTTCCTTTGCTGTGCAAAAGCTTTTAAGTTTCATTAGGTTAATTTTTAAAGTAAAGCAACAATAAGAACAAGCATCAGGGTAGTGGTTACCTTAGATGAGAGGAAGGATTGGGACAAGATGGGAGGAAGCACATGGGTAGTTATAAGTTATTGCTAACATTCTAGTCCCTTCATTTTTTATATTATTAATGAAGAGATACATATCTAGACAAACAAAAAAGGACTATGCATTAACAAATGATGATAGTATAATGAACCTACAGGACTAACATCAATCTAATTCTCTGTACCAGAGATTTCTAAAATCTGTAGTCAATTAGACACAACTAAAGAAGGATCATTGAAATTACACATAGAGATAAAGAGGCGAAATGGGGATAAAGAGCGAAATAAAAAGGTGGAAATACCAAAAAGGCAGTTGACGTATGGAGACTAGAATGATGTATGTAGGTGCATCATACATCTATTAGGCATTCCAGAGCATAAAATAGAGAATAAAGGGAGAGAGGAAATATTCGAGGAGATTATGGCTGAGAATTTTCCAGAATTGAATAAAAACATAAGACCCTGGGTTGAAGAAATACACCAAGTTCCAAGCAGGGTAAATAAAAACCAGTGCAAACCTAGACATTTAGGAGTGATTCTAAAGGACATCAAAGATGAAGAGAAAAATCCTCAAAGAAAAGATAACACACTCTTCCCTCCAAAAGACAAGTAGGACAACAAAGTAACATAATAGTTATAAGAGCCCAAAGAATTAAATGATCAATTACTCCCATGACTGAGGGAGAGAGTTGCCAATAGAAAGAACATAACAGAGAGCATATATTTTGAGCTGAGCGTGGAAAGATGTCTAGGATTTGGGGAGGTGGAAGGAGGGAGGAAGAATCTTGTGCATAGGTCATGGCATGAACAGAGGCATAGAAAGGTATGTGGTTTGTTCAGACCCTCCAAAGTATAGCTTTCCCTGGAGGCTAGGAGCAATTCTGATATTATGAAATTAAAAAGGCTCATGCCCTTGATTCCGAAGTCATCAGTGCTCCTTAGCCTTCGGTCTTTCATCAAGTGCACCAGTGTGGCATGTGGCACACTCAGGCAGGAGTAAGCCCTGCTCAGTGCCATCTGTAAGCGTTTCTATTGTGCCACCCTTTCAGAGCACTAAAATCTCGACTGCAATAAATGATTGGGGTTCCACTTGACCAAGATTCAAAATACCTGAAGGGGTTCTTTTATGTGAGGCTATATAAACATGACAGAAAGGGTTAGATGAAAAAGACTGAATCCACACAACTGAATGAATTATATATACTATGCTTTAAATGGTTAAAGTTATTTCTACAGTAAACTTGAAGCAACATACAAGGTGGGTTTATGATTAATTCCAATTCCTCCTCGATTAAGGAGTTGGTGAAACTCTGCCTGGTTTTTCTCAGCTTTGTCAAGATGCTCTTCTTTCTTCCTCCTGGCTCTTCCTGCCAATCCTGTTCTGTGTCCTAGGATGCTATTCCACAAGTCTACACTGGACTTGGCCCTTTTATATAGTAGGTTGTTGAAAAATTGCAAACAACTATCATTTTTCTACCTGCAACTTTTTAAGTCCTCAATTTAAATAAACACAGAGAGAACTGTTATATTTTTATAGTTCCAGTTCTTGCTATCCTATTTTTGGAAACGTGCACTTACATGCAATGCTGGAACACAGGAAGTTTAGCATCTGTTGTTACCCCAGGAATGGCTTCTCCCTTCCCTGATTTTCTAAGTGATGGTAGAAGAGGTTCTATGGGGGTCCTTTGTTTTTGTCAGGATAAACTTGACTTTCAGTTCGAGCCCCACCTGAGGTTGCGTAGCGTGCCCTGAAGGAGTCACTGGCCATTCTGACTACTATGTGCACTGAAGCAGCACAAGGGAACCCCAGATGGGGCAGGGAATTACTTACGCTGTGTGATGTGAGGGCCCATCCCCAACAGATCTCTTCTGCCCAATGTCATTTCCTTCCCTTCTTCTGGCCTAAAATTCCTGCTACTTAAGCCAGTGGGCGAGGGAGGAGGAATCACCTTGTAATTTTTATTAAAACCTTGTTATATGCCATTTAAGCTTGTCTTTTTTTCAAGTTAGGTCTAACAGAAGCTGGAATTTTAACAACTCTAAACCCCTTTAAAAGAGGTGAGTCTGGACTAGAGGCCAAGATGAAAAAACCATAAAGTTTAAGACCTGAATAGGACTTCAGAAATTATCTAGTTCTAGTTCAACCTTTTTAGTTAACAGGTTAAAAAACAAAAAACCAAGGCTCCTTTCCATATGTTTCTGGATTTCATTTGCTAATATTTTGTTAAGGATTTCTGAGTCTATATTCATGAGGAGTATTGCTCTAGTGTTCTCTTCTTGTAATGTTTTTGTCTAGTTTCAGTATAAGGGTGATTCTGGTCCCATAAATTGAGTTGGAAAGTGTTTCTTCTTTCTCTATTTTCTGAAAAATTTTGTTGAATTCATATTATTTTTTCCTCCTTGGTTAGAAGTTATATGTAAAACTATCTGGGCCTGTAGTTTTCTTTATGGGAAGACTTTAAATTATAAATTCAACTTATAGGATAGTCACTGTAGTATAATAGGTACCGTATAATAGGGCAATTCAGATTTTCTATTTCTTTTTGTGTCAATTTTGGTAATTTATGTCTCAAGGAATTTGTACATTTTATTTAGGTTATAAAATTTATTTTGATAAAATTATTCATACTATTTTTATTATCCTTATTATCCTTCTGTCTCTAAGTTCTGTAGTGACTTTCTATCTTTCCCAATATTGGCAATTTTTGTCTTCTGTCTTCTTTTCCAGTCTAGGCTGAACAATATCCCATTGTATGTATATCCTCATTTTCTTTATCCACTGCTTCACTGATGGACTTTTAGGTTGCTTCCATGTCTTGGCTATTGTAAATAAATGCAATGAATATGGGGGTGCAGATACTGCTTCAAGGTCTTGATTTCAGTAAACTTTTTTCTTTATATTTGAGTACATTTCCTTTGTAGAACTTGTCTTTTATTTGGTCAGTGGGGTGACTGGGAGGGGCAGGCGTTAGAGGCTCTTTATCCTTTGCACTTGCTCCTCTTTCCTGGTCTGTATGTCAACGTTTCTGGCACTTGCTTTTTATCCTGAGAGTTTCTCAACAGCTATTATGTCCAGGTGCATTCATCCAACCTGCAGTAATGACAATATGTGTTTTTTTCCTGGGTACTCTGGCAACAGCTGTGGGTTGTTCCAGCTGGGCAC
The DNA here is from genome assembly GCF_039906515.1 of Pseudorca crassidens. Lineage (NCBI taxonomy): Eukaryota > Metazoa > Chordata > Mammalia > Artiodactyla > Delphinidae > Pseudorca > Pseudorca crassidens. The sequence continues at coordinate 105,101,735 of NC_090304.1, forward strand.
ATTCTTGAATCTATATGGTGCAGAGGATGAGACATCGGCCTGGGTTTCCCAAAACTAAGAGAGGTTCTGCTTCTAACCAACTATGAAACCCTTTGCAGGTTTCTGACATTCCAGGGCTCACTGTCCTTGACTGTAAAATGGGGAGTTTGCACCAAAGGACCTCTACTGTCCCTCCCAACTCTAATCTTCTAGGGGCTATTGATTTTTCTGAAGGATCGTTATAGGTAGATAGCAGGGAACATGAACTAGACATGTTCTGAGAACCAGATAAAAAAGTGCTACGGGCCACCAGAGTGGGAGGATGAGCTGGGTCTCATCTGCCCCAATGCAACACAGGCTTCATTTTCCTACTGATTTTGGCTCAATAACATCTGTGACAACAGGTCCTCACCAAGGTAGTTTGAGGTTGACACCAGTACATCATTGGATATTGGATGGACTGGGCTCAGTATCTCCTTCCTCCTTTTTTCTTCTCACTCTCCCTGCCCTTGCCCCACTGGAACTGTGCATGCATTTGTTGAAAAAAAAAGCCCTAGGAAAGCAAGTGCAGGTTCCTTAGGCCCTGAGTTAAGACCCCTTGGAGAAGTCAAAATACGCAAGGAGATTTCGAGCTGCCCTCTCTAACAAGGTAGCCACTAGTCATATGTCTACTGAGCCTCTGAATTCTGGCTAGTCCTAACTGAAGTGTAATACAAGCATGTAATACGCACTAAGTATATAAGACTTAGCATGAAAAAATATATAAAATACCTTGTTAATAATTTTTATATTAATAGTACCTTGAAGTGATAATACTTTTATATATTGGGTTAAAATTTAACATTAAAATTAATTTCTCCTCACTGTTGGTTGGCATATAAATTGGTGCAGCCACTATGGAAAACAGTATTGAAGTTCCTTTAAAAACTAAAAATAGAGCTACCGTATGATCCAGCAATCCCACTCCTGGGCATGTATTCAGAAAAGACGAAAACTCTAATTAGAAAAGATACATGCACCCCAATGTCAACAGCAGCACTATTTTCAATAGCCAAGACATGGAAGCAACCTAAGTGTCCATCGGCAGATGAATGGATAAAGAATATGTAGTACATACACACACGCACACGCGTGGGCACACACACACAATGGAATATTACTCAGCCATAAAAAAGAATGAAATTTTCAGCAACATGGATAGAGCTAGAGATTGTCATACTAAGTGAAATAAGTCAGACAGAGAAAGACAAATAACATATGATGTCATTTAGTTATGGAATCTAAAACAATGATATAAATGAACATATCTACAAAACAGAAACAAACTCACAGACATGATAAACAATCTTATAGTTACCAAAGGGGAAGTGGGGGACAGATAAATTAGGAATTTGGGATTAACAGATACATACTACTATATATAAAATAGATAAACAACAAGGACCTATTGTATAGCACAGGGAACTATATTCAATATCTTATAATAACCTATAATGGAAAAGAATCTGAAAAAGAACATATGTATAACTGAATCACTTTACACCTGAAACTAACTCAGCATTATAAATCAACTATACTTAAATTTAAAAAAAAATTTTAAATTAACTTCTCCTGTTTCTTTTTACTTTTTTAACGAGGCTACTAGAAAATTTTAATTTATTAATATGGCTCACTTTGTATTTCTGTTAGACAGTATTGCTCTCTAGAGTATCAAATTTAATACCTTTTGGTGAGAATAATAAATCTATTTATAAAGGGGAACATCTGTAATTGGACGCTCATTACTCATTGTGTAACTTCAGTGACTATACCGAGTTTTCTTCACCCCTCTCTCTCATAGAATTTTTAGAAATCATTGGTATTGTTTCTCTTTCACTTTCTGTGTCTTACAAATCTGTGAACCAGACACTTGTTTCTCTCACAGCAGCTGCTTCAGAAATAGCAGGAAAGGAGTTACAATCTAGATTTGTCTTGAAGTGTTTTGAAGCTTGAATGTGTGGAAAATTAGGAGGTGAAGGGGAGGGCTCTAGAGGATGAGAGTAGGAAGCAGTTTCTAATTTTCTGATAAAGAAGTGTTTGTGGCTAGCATGACTTCTGTTTCCAGAAAGAATTCTCAGAATGAGAAGTGTTGGCCGGCTTTCATTACGCCCAGGAGCACTGCCTTGGGTGAACATAAACCCTCTGGGGAGATGTCTGATTCCCAGTAGCAGGGAATGACAATAGTGCACAGTTAGCTGGCTCCATCTCCTCCTCTATGCCCCCATGAGATGCTGTTCACACCCGGATCACAAACGTCCAAGACAAAGCAGGTGTGGGCTCTTTGCCATCCACCAGTTGATTGCTGGACCCCCCAAAGGAGAGAGTAAACAATGAAAAAGAGGTAGAATTTTTAATATATAATTGCTGAGAATTTGGAAATTAAATTATACAATAAAGTATAGCTGATAAACCAACAAAGAAAACACCATGGGATCATAAAAAATGATCCATAAGAAGACAGAAAGTAAAGGGCGAAGGAAATAAGAAACAGATGGGTAAGTAAAAGACAAATAGCAATGTGACAGATTTAAACCCAACCAAATCAATAACTATATTAAGTGTCAGTAGTCTAAACAGCCCAACTGGAAGATTGTCAATTATAACAATTAGAGATTGTCACATTGGATGAAAAGGGAACCACTGATTATATGCTGCCCCAAAAAACTTACTTTAAATATAAAAGCGCAAGTAAGTCAAAAGGAAATTTATAACAAAAGATACTAATACTAACCAAAATAAAGTTGAAGTGGCTATATTAATATCAGACAAAATAGGTTTTAGAGGACAGAATATTACCAGGGATAATGAGGGTCATTTCACAATAGTAAAGGGGTTAATTCATAAAGACGACATAAAATCCTAAATGTTTATTCCCCTAATAACAAAACTTCAAACAGGAAGAAAAAACTGATCAATTGCAAGAGAAATAAACACAGCTACAATTATTCTTGGAGATTTCAATACCCCTCTCTCAATAATTGATAGAACAAGTAGACAGAAAATCAGTAAGAATATAGAAGATTTGAACAACACTCTCAGGTAGCTAAGACCTAAGTGACATTTGTAGAGCACACCATCCGACAACAGCAAGACACACACTCTTCTCAACAACATAGACCATGTTATACCATATTCTGAGCCATCAATAAATTCAGAAGTGTTCAAATCGTGAAAAGTATGTTGTATGACCACAATGGAATTAAATTAGAAATCAGTAACAGAAAGTTCTCTGGAAAATCCCCCAATATTTGGAAACTAACTAATGGAATCCTGCATAACCTATGGGGTAAAATAAAGCAAAAAGGAGTGAAAGTAAAAAAAAAAATGTATCTAAAGAGTGGTATAGAGCTAAAGCAATACTTAGAAGGAAATATATAATACTAAATGCCTATATTAGAAAAGAGAAAAGTTTCTAATCGATTATCTCACCTGCTACCTTACAAAACTCGAAAAAGAAAAGCAAATGAAATCCAAAGTAAGCAGAAGAAGAAAAAATAGTATCAGAGCAGAAATTAATAAAATAAAAAAAGAAAACAATCGAAAAAATCAATGAGATCAAAAGTTGGTTCTTTGAGAAGATCAATAAAATTGATAAACCACTAGCTAGACTGGTCGGAAAAAAACTAAAAAGTCACAAATTACCAATATCCAGATTAAAAGCAGTTACTTCACCACAGAATCTTTAGATTTCAAAAAGATAGTAAGAGAATATTATGAATAACTTTTTGCCAATACACTTGCAATTTAAATGAAATGGGCAAATTCCTTGAAAGAAACAAAACTCACTCAAGGAGAAATAGATTACCTAAATAATCATATATATCTACTGGAGAAACTGAATTTTGTTTGTTTGTTTGTTTGTTTTCGGTACGCGGGCCTCTCACCGTTGTGGCCTCTCCCGTTGTGGAGCACAGGCTCTGGATGCGCAGGCTCAGCGGCCATGACTCACGGGCCCAGCCGCTCCACGGCATGTGGGATCTTCCCGGACCGGGGCACAAACCCGTGTCCCCTGCATCGGCAGGCAGACTCTCAACCACTGCGCCACCAGGGAAGCCCGAGAAACTGAATTTTTAATTGAAAACTTTACCTCAAAGAAAACTACAGGCTCAGGTGGCTTCACTGGTTGAATTCTATCAAACTCTTTAAAAAGAAATAATACAAATTCTAGACAAACTCTTCCAGAAATCTGAAGAAGAGGGAGTACTTCTTCACTCCTTCCTGGAGATAAAAGTAACCCTGATAGATAACAAAACCTAAGATATTAAAAGAATAGAAGACTACAGAACAAAAATTCTCAACAACATTTAGCAAATAGAATCCAACAATATATAAAATAAATAACGATTAGGTGGAGTTTAACCCAGGGATGCAAAGTTAGGTTAACATTCATAAATCAGTCAATGTCTGCCCTGCAAACCGGTTCATCTGTACCATTTTTCTAGGTTCCACATATATGCGTTAATATACGACATTTGTTTTTCTCTTTCTGACTTACTTCAGAATAGAGACACAGACATAGAGAACAAACGTATGGACACCAAGGGAGGAAAGTGGCAGGGGCTGGTGGTGGTGGTGGTGGGATGAATTGGGAGATTGGGATTGACATGTATACACTGATATGTATAAAACAGACAACTAATAAGAACCTGCTGTATAAAAAATAAATAAAATTCAAAAATTAAAAACAAACAATCAATGTAATTTGCTATATTGATGGATATATTTAACAACCATATGATCATCTCAATATATGCAGGAGAAGAATTTGATGAAATCCAACATCTATTTCTGATGGGTGAGAGTCTATCCGATGTGTTGAAGGAACAGCAAAGTCAGTGGGGCTGGTATGGAAAGAATGCGGGAGAGGGTAGGCAAGGATAAGATCAGAGAGGGGGCAGGGGAAGGTCACATAGGATCTTGTAAAGTCTCTGGCATTGTCTGTCTCTCAGTGACATGAAATGCCACTGGGGGGATCTGAGGAGAGGAGCAACATTGTTTCAACTTAAGTGTTAACCAGATCACACTTACTGCTGTACTGAGAACAGACATGATGAAGGGGCTGGGGACAGAAGCAGAGACACCATTGGGCGCGGGGGTGGGGCATTTGCAGTATGTGATAGATGGCAGTGGTCTGGACAAGGACAGTGGTAGAGAGGGTGATGAGAAGCATTCGGATTCTGGATTTTTTTTGGAAGGACTGAGTTGAACGTGAGGGATAAAGGGATGAGTCAGAGATGACCCTGGTGGTCCAGTGGGTAAGAGACTCTGCGCTCCCAATGAAGGGGGCCTGGGTTCAATCCCTGGTCAGGGAACTAGATCCCAAATGCGTGCCGCAACTAAGAGTTCGCATGCCGCAACTGAAGATCCCGCATGAGGCAACGAAGATCCTGCACGTGGCAGCGAAGACCCCGAGTTCCTCAACTAAGATCCGGTGCAGCCAAATAATTAAATAAATAAATATTTTTAAAATAAATACATAAAATGGTTAATTTAAAAAAAAGATGATCCCCACATTTCTGTCCTGAGCAAATGAAGGGGTGGTGTTAGCACTCACTATGATGATGAAGACCGCAAGAGGAGCAGGTTCCAGGCAGGAGGGTACTGGAGATCAGAAGGTTGGTTGATTCTGAGCATATTAAGTCTGAGATGGCTAACAGAGGCTTACGTGGAAATATTATGCAGGGAGGTAGAAAGACAAGTCCGTAGAAAGAAGTCCAAGGTGAAAACAGAAATTTGAAAGTCATCAGCTTATGAATGATATTAACACCCAGTAGTGGGTGAGATCACCAAGGGAGTGAGTGGTGATAGAGAAGAGGTCTAAGGACCGAGTCCTGGGCACCCAACACTTAGAAGCTGGGGAGATGAGAGCCTCGCTCCCTTGGGATATTAGCCTCATAGTGTATGCCAGGCACCGTTACAAGCACTTGGAACTTTATGGCTCATTTAATGCTCAACCTGTACATTAAGTACTATTATTATTCATACTGCAGACTGATGAAACTGAGACAGAAAGTTGAAGTAACTTGCTAAGGGCAAGAAAAATTGTAAGACTAGAAACAAACAATATTGAAGGGAAGACAGCAGGACTCAGACATATTGAGATGAAGACCCAGTAAAACTGACTCATACTATATGCAGGCAAATGGAATGTGCTAAAAAAAAAAAAGCTGCTTATGTTACATTTTTTCAAGAATGAAATTCATGGTGACTATGCAAAGATGTTAAAGCAAAAATAAAAAGGAAGAAACATAGTGTGAATTCACCAGCGAAGGATCCATTCTGGAAGATAACACAACGCCAAGAAACAGGAAAAAATCCAAGTGTTTTGGATTTAGGGGAAAAAAATAAGAAAAACACGAATTCAATGAAATGAATATAAGTCATCAGGTGAGACAATAAAATGAGATGAAAAATGGTCATTAAAGAGCTAAGAAAAAAAAAATTGAGGAGCAAAATAACAATTCCAGAGTTAAATAATTTTGAAACAGCAAGAAACAAAATTAACATACCTAAATACTAAATTCATCATATTCAGGAAAACTTGAGGTAATTCACAGAAAACGCATAGGGAAAATACAAAGTTGAAATGATGAGAAGGAAGATAAAGATACGGAAGATAGAAAATGATCTGACATATGGGTCCTCGTGTCCCCGAAGGAGATACTACAACACATGAAACAGAAAAAAAATTTACTAATATGAAAGAAAAGGAAGAAAGGACTGTATCAGGAAATTGAAAGGGCACCTTGGGTTCTGGGAAAAAGTGATACCAAGTGCTTAACCCTGAGGTGTATTTCAATGAATTTGCCGCACTTCAGAATAAAAGAAAAAGGTCTTACAAAAGTGATTCACTTACAGTGCGCGTGGCTGGGGTGGGTTGGCGGGGACGCTGAGAATCAGGCAGCATTTAATGCAAGAAGATGGTAAAACAATGTCCCTAAGGCTCTGAAGAAAAGAAAGTGGGACCCAAGAATTTTCCACCAAACAAGTTATTGTTAACACAGAGGCAACAGACAATGTCAAGCATATAAAAACTCAGGGAACACAATATCCATAAACACTTCTTGTAAATAAAAAGGAAACACACTCAACCAAGAGATGAATCCAAAGAGTTCAGAAATGGACCATTTCTGGCATCAGAATTCTTCTTATAGAGGGAATTTTCCCTAGAAAAAAAATACTTCGATAAGATTATGGGGGTAGTATAGTACTTCCCACCTTCACAGACTTTTCCATATCTGTATAACATCCCTGTTTTTTACTTAATATGTTTCTTTAAAATAACTCAGGCTTTAATTTAGATTTATTTGTTTAAAAAAGAAACTTGCTATCATAAGCCTAAAAGAAAAATTGGCATCGCTTACAATAAATAGAAGATAGCCAAGCATAAAAATAAATGCACTGAAACCAAAACAATGTTATTAATATCTAGCCAGATACTCTTGCCAGCTTTCAAAGAGCTGAGCTGAAGCCTGCTTTCTCTTTGATAAAAAGGGAGATTGGTGTTAAATGTTACGTGCCTATTCCCACCATACGGAGACTTTCTCTCTGACTATTGAGCCTTCGTAATAAACAGAGTGTCACGTCTCATCGTGTGATTCCCTTTAATTGAATGCTATGCCCTTATATCACCTACATCACTCACTTTGGGAAACACAGGTAGAAGAGGACGAGATTCTGTGATCACAGCAAATGGAAAACCATCGTGCTTGGGACAGTAAGAGGAAACTATTTTTGTTCCTCCTAAGAAAGAGAAGAGAAGACACAAAGGAAAAGAAGAATGGTTGCATTAGTCTCCTAGGACAGTCATAACGAATTACCACAAACTTCTTGGCTAGAACAACAGAAATTTGTGCTCCTACGGTTCTGGAGGCCAGAAGTCCAAAATCAAGGGCTTGGTAGAATCACCTCCCCTCCCAGGTCTCTAAGGAAGATTCCTTCCTGGCCTCTTCCGACTTCCGGTGGCTCCAGGCGTCCCTCATCTTGTGACCACACAACTCTGATACCTGCCTCTGTCTTCACGTGACCTTCTCTTCCTTCTTCCTATGGGTCTCCCTTCTGTGTGTCTCCTATAGGGACACTTGTCATTGGATCGGGGCCCACCTTAAGCCCAGAATGACCTCGTTCCAAGATCCTTAACGTAATTACATCTGCAACGTAATTACATCTTAAACATGATTTTTTTCCAAGTAAGGTCAAATTCACAGGTTCTGCAGAGGTTGAGACATATCTTTTGGGGGTCATCATTCATTCCAATACAAGAAGATGAAAGCATTGGTGACGTGCTTATAAGATGGGAATTTATTTGGATGAAATAAATTCTGGTGGCTAGTCAGCAAAATGAGGATTTGAACACAGGGATATCAAACGTTCCATTTGAAATTATTTAAATTGCTATAATGTAAAACCGTCCTCTCTCTTTCCTTAAACTTTCAGTCAGGCTATTACAAACACACACCCATACACACACACTCACACACACACTGTTTTAAACTCTCCTGTTTGTATGTATGTATGTATATTTTTATTCAGAAAGGATTACAAGAGAGTACTAAGAACAGCTGTACACCAACAAATTGGAAAATCTAGATTAAATGGACAAAGTTTTAGAAACACTACCAGGACTGAGTCATGAAGAGAAAGAAAATTTAAATAGACCTATAACTAGTACAAAGATTGAATCAGTAATCAAAAACCTCCAAACAAAGAAAAGCCCTAGACCAGATGGCTTCACTGGTGAAATCTATCAAATATTTAAAGAAGAACTAACACCAATCCTTCTCAAATTCTTCCCCCCAAAACTGAAAAGAAGTGACACTTCCTAACTCATTCTGTGAGGTCAGCATTACCAAGGCAGATAAAGGTATCACAAGAAAAGAACACTGCAGACCAATATTCCTTAACAACATAGATGCAAACATTTTTCACAAAATACTATCAAACCAAATTCAGCAGCATATTAAAAAGATAATTCACCATGAACAACACAATTTGGACTTCATTAAAATTTAAAACAATTTTGTGCATCAAAGGATACTATCAAGAGCATGAAAAGACAACCCGCGGAAAGGGAGAGAATATTTGTAAATCATATATCTGATAAGAGTTTCCTATCGAGAATATATAAAGAATTCCTACAGCTGAACAATAAAATGACATACTCAATTAAAAAATGGACAAAAGGGCTTCCCTGGTGGCGCAGTGGTTGAGAGTCCACCTGCCGATGCAGGGGACGCGGGTTCGTGCCCCGGTCCGGGAAGATCCCACATGCCGCGGAGCGGCTGGGCCCGTGAGCCATGGCCGCTGAGCCTGCGCGTCCAGAGCCTGTGCTCCGCAATGGGAGAGGCCACAGCAGTGAGAGGTCCACGTACCGCAAAAAAAAAAAAAAAGGACAAAAGATGTAAACATTTCTCCAAAGAAGATAAGCAAATTTCAAATAAACACATGAAAAGATGCACAACATTATAGTCATTAGGATGCAATCAAAACCACAATGAGATACCACTTTGCATCTACTAGGATGGCCGTACTTTTTAAAAAAACAGAAAATAAAAAGGGCTGGCAAGGATGTAGAGAAATTAGAACTATCGTGCATTGCCGGTGGGAATGTTAAATGGTGCAGCCACTGTGGAAAAAATTTGGTGGTTACTCAAAAAGTTAAAACATAGAATTACCATATGACCTGGCAATTCCACTCCTAGGTATATACTGAAAAAAAAAAATGAAGGAAAAGAGGGACTCAGATACTTGTATGCCAATGTTCATAGCAGGATTATTCACAATAGCTAAAAGGTGAAAATGATCAAAGTGTCCATTGACTAATGAACTGATGAGCAAAATGTGCTATACCCATACAATAGAGTATTACTCAGCCACAAAAAGGCATGAAATTCTGATACATGTTGCAACTTGGATAAATCCCGAAGACATTATGCTAAGCCAAATAAGTGAGACACAAAAGGACAAATATTACATGATTTCACTTACATGAGTATGAAGAACAGGGAAACTGACAAAGACAGAAAGTACATTATAGGTGACCAGGGGCTATGAAGGGGGAAGGGCGAGTTATTGCTTAATGGATACAGACTTTCTGTTTGCGATGATAAAAAGAGTTTTAGAAATATTTAGAAATAGATAGTGGTGATGTTTGCACACGTGAATATAGTTAATGCCACTGAATTGTACCCTTAAAAATTGTTTGAAAGGAAAATTTTGTTATATTACCACAATAAAAATTAAAATAAAAAACCAAAGTGATCGTCCTCCACTGCAATAAAAAAGAAGGAATTACTGATACACAAAACAACTTGAATGAATCTCAAAAACATAATGTTAACTGAAAGGAGACAGGTATCAAGACATCTAGAGAAAAGAGAGAATATGATTCAGTATGATTCGGGAAGAATACTCCTGGCAAAGGCTGCAGGTGGGGAGGGATTGAATACAAAGGGGCATGAGGGAGTTTTGGGGGGAGTGATGAAAATGTTCTACATTTTGTTTACGGTAGGGGTTGCACGACTATCTGCATTTGTCAAAACTCATTGAACCGTACACCAAAAAACATTCGTTTTGCTCTATGTAAATTACACTTCAATAACCTGATTTTTAAAATACTCCTTGCAGAGATGCTGGCCTATGCTGGTGGAAAGCCACGAATGCACTAGTCCAGTCTCAGCGGTTAACCTGTTCTTGTAATTTGATTCTCTTCTCACGCAGCCCAGCAGCCACGCCCACTGATGGCTGTGCGTTTGAAAGCTCTTCGCTGGATGGCACTTTTTTTTTTTTTTTTTTTTTTTGCAGTACGCGGGCCTCTCACTGTTGTGGCCTCACCCGTTGCGGAGCACAGGCTCCGGACGCGCAGGCTCAGCGGCCATGGCTCACGGGCCCAGCCGCTCCGCGGCATGTGGGATCCTCCCGGACCGGGGCACGAACCCGTGTCCCCTGCATCGGCAGGCGGACTCTCAACCAGTGCGCCACCAGGGAAGCCCTAGATGGCATTTTAAAATTCCCAGCAAGTCTCTAGTTTGGGGAAGTTTCCAGCTCTGGAAACTTGGTGAATGAGAACCTGCTGGCTGGTGATGGAGGAGACCGGGAGGTGATGGTTGGTTGGAGGCTGGAGGCCATGGACCCAAAGACAGAGCAGGGCAGGGTGACAGAGGAGGAGAAGGGGCCCTGAACTCCTCATTCTTCCTTTCATAGTCCCTCTGCTAAAAAAGGGGAAAGTCCTCCTTTCTGACAATCCTGCGTCAAAAGAGTCTTTGTCAGCTTTTCCCCTCAATCGGGCGAAGAAGCACGGTCCCTCCTGGCTGAGGTGCTTGTGTCTCTGATACCCTCGGAGTGAAACAGATGCACTTATGGTGGCAGGCCCATCACTGACGCAGCGCCCAAATCCTGCCACACTGCCCAGGAACGGTCACTGCCTGTTCCCCTGCCGGGGGCGGGGGGGCTGTCCAGCCCTGTCACTTGTTTCCTCTCCTCTCCTAATCCCGCCAGCCCAGCAGGGGTTGCTGGGAGCAGGCCACGGGCTTACCTCACCATGGGAAACTGCCCTCTCGCTGGTCCCAGCCAGGAAAGGTAACTGCCTTGGAAGAGTTGTACTCAGCTCCAGGTGGGCGTGGCAGGAAACGCAGCCGACCCTCCCAGCACCACTGGCTCTCCCTTCCAGATGTGCCTGGGGACCCGGGGATGCCTCAGGGGCAGACTGGGAAAGAACAGGAAGGAAAACGAGCGAGTGGCAGGCAGCACGGCCCTTCCGTGGTAAGCAGAGACACTGTGGAAGAGTTTGCGTGACTTGGTCCGCAACCGACACCACTGGGTTTAGAAGGGAGCTTGGAAATAACCCAAGCCAACCGTCTCATCCGTGGCATCTTACTCCTGTGGCAAGTGCAGCCCGTGGCGGGTGACCTGATTTGCTCAAAGTGTCATGGCGGGTGCCTGGCAGAGCCAGGACTGGAATGAATGCTCCTGGTGGATCCTGTCTCACGTCAAAACGCTGGCGGCTCCCTTTTCTCCCAGAGTAAAAGCTGCAGTCCTTAAGGTGGTCTCCACGGCCCCCTCTGCCGCCTCCATCCTCTTGCTCCCCGCACCGCGCCGCCCTCTGCCCTAGCGGTCCTGAGCACGGCGGACGAGCTCCACGCTGCACCCCCGACATCGGCATCACCTGCCTCCACGTCCTTCGGGTCTTGGCTGAATCTCACCTTTTCAGTGAGCCTTCTCCCGACACCCCCACCCCGTTTCACAGTTCAGCCCATCCCCTCGCCCCTCTGGCGCTCTGATCCCCTCACCCAGCTCTACTTTTTCTTCTTTCTCAATACTTCCCACTCCTAACACACCCTTCACTGTCCTTATTTATGATGTTTCCCGTTCCCGTCTGCCTCTGGCACCAGCGTGCCAGCTCCACAGGCAGGGGGCCGTCTGTTTTGTTCACTGCTGTGACGCTGATACGGACCAGGGTTCTTGGCCTTCCCCAATCAATAAAAATTGATCAGACGGCAGGCAAGAAATTCAAGCAAGGCTTTACTGGGGCCGCTGCCGCAGCAGGGGGGGAAGCGAGATCATACAACAGGTTCCCACGCTTGCTCGCCCCCTGGGTGGGGGAGGGGAGCTGGTTCCTTACGTGGGGTGAGGGTAGGGGCGTGTCCAGGGGTCGGGCCGGAGGGGTGGCTTGGGTGTTTTGCCCACCCCTCTGGTGGTGGTGTGTGCAGGGGCCATGCGCAGTACCCCACATTTGCTCCCAACAGCCTGTTTTTGCTCCAGGCTCTTCAAAAGTGGCAGTTGGGTTTTTTGGTCTCTTTGTATCTTTTGTCCAGAATTTGCCCCCAGCTGTGCATGCACGCAGTTATTTTCAGTCCCATAGAGTTTCTTCAGATTTAGTTGCTGGAGAAGAGATGTGTTCAGGTGCAAGCACTGCAGCCCTGCAGCAAAAGTCCCAGGTCCCAGCCGGTCTGAACCCCAGCATCTACAGAGGTGCCTAACTCAGCCAGTATTTGCTGAATGAATGATTAAATGAGCCGTTTAAAGTGCCCTGTGCTAGATATTTACTCGTCTTTCTAAATCCCCCCCAGAGGCTTAATATCAAACTTACCAAATGATATACCTGCTTTTTAAATTTAGTCCCCCAAAAGGGTTGTCTACGATTGAAGCCCAGACATTCCCCACCCATCCGGGACCTCAGTTGGATGAAGAGGTGCTGTATTTTTGAGTTCGAAAGGGCTGGCACTGTAGAGCCGTGGTGTTGGTGGGCACGGGACGAAACACCTCATTGGGCAACAAGGTGCCCATGCAGCTGAGCTCCCGTGGCCTTGCCACGGGACTTGGAATGCTTCCCACACTTACTTCTTTTGGAGGTGACACTGGGGGCGCAGTCATACATTCAAGCAGCTGTTGTCAGGCCAGAATTTGCGATGGGTCCCGGGATCCCGTTAAAATGCACGGGCTTTTGTTTTGCTTTGATTTCTAAAGGATCAGCCTAGTAGGTCCTCGGTCATTCCACTGCTGCTTGATACTTGGTAAGTTTATCTGATTGACGGTAAGCAGGCTGCAGAGGGAGTTAACGTTTACTGAGCACCTGGCCTTGGTTTCCACACACTTTATCACCCGTCACCCTCCTAACAACCCTGTAATGTAGGTGTCATCTCCATCTTCTATTTTAGGAAGCTGAAGCTCAGAGAAGGCAAGGGACTTGCCTAGAGTCGTGGCTAGTTGGGGAGAAGGCAAAAGATGCCAATTCTTGTTCTTTCTAATCTAATACACCAGGCTTTCTTCTACAGGGCACTCAATAAACATTTATTACAAGAATAAATAATTGAAGGCACAAGAATCTAAAGGACTGAAGCAGAGATTAGGTAGCTTTGAAGAGAGAGGAGGGGTAAAGGAAAGGCCAGAGCATCGAGAACAGGACTGTTTGGGACATGTCGAGGGCACATGTCAAGGGAACTGGTAGGAGATGCTGACCAGGACCAGGTGGGGAAGGAAAGTGGGGAGGTGTGGTATAGCCGATCTGTCCACTAGGCTCTTCTGCTTGCCTCTTCTCTAAGAATAGCAGCATCTCATCTCACCCACCCACTGCCTTTTGTGGCTCTCATATGTTTTCAGTGCGTTTTCTCATTACAGCCTCAGAACAATCTTGTGGGGTGGTATTATCTTTCTTATTTCACAGATGAGAAAACTGAGGCTCAGCCAGCCCAGATAACTTGCTCAAGACCACAGGGCCAATTTAGTGGCAGATCTGGAACTCTGTTCAAGTCTTATGATCCCCAAAGTCCAGTGTTCTTACCTTTCCTAAATAAAGAGAATCGCATCCCATTGTAACAGTAAGTAGCAGCCACACTCAGAGGGAGAGGAGCCCAGGGAGGGACAGTAATATATCTAAGACATTTTGACATATAAACTCCTGGAGGGTAGGGCCTAGCACTATGTACAGAATTTTACAGCACCCCGCTCAGCTGCCCATACTGTGGAGCACTGGTGCCAAATGGCCTCCGCCAGGTGGCTTGTGTCCTTGTCCCTGAGCCTTGTCCCTCCAGTGTCCAGGTGGGAGCTGAGGGCAATGTCTATTCCCAACTCCCTGCTTAGGAGGTGGTGGGAACACCTTACAACCCAGTGGGGAACCAGTCCCTGCCAGGAGCTGGCGCCACAGCTCAGAGGGGTGCCAAGAGAAAAGAAACCTGGTGGTGAGAGACCTGTACACTGAAAACTATAAGACATTGATGAAAGAAATTGAAGAGACACAAATAAATGGAAAGATAGGCCATGCTTATGGATAGGAAGAATTAATATTGTCAAAATGTCCATATCACCCAAAGTGATCTAGAGATTCAATGCAATCCCTGTCAAAATTCCAATAGCATTTTTTCAAAGAAATAGAAGAAACGATCCTAAATTGTCTGAAACTAAAAAAGACCCCCAACAGCCAAAGCAATCTTGAGAAAGAAGAACAAAGGTGGAGGCCTCGTGCCCCCTGATTTCAAACTATATTACAAAGCTATAATAATCAAAACAGTTTGTCAGCGGCATAAAAACAGACACATAGATCAATGGAAAAAAATAGAGAGCCCAGAAATATACCCACACTTATATGGTCAATTAATTGATGGCAAAAGAGCCAAGAATATACAATGGGGAAAGGACAGTCTCTTCAATAAATGGTGTTGGGAAAACTGGACAGCCACAGGAAAAGAATGAAACTAAACCACTATCTTACACCATACACAGAAATTAACTTAAAATGGATTAAAGGCTTGAATGTAAGACCTAAAACCATAAAACTCCTGGAACTATACATAGGCTGTAAGCTTCTTGACATTGGTCTTGGTAAAGACTTTTTGGATCTGACTCCAAAAGCAAAGGCAACAAAAGCAAAAATAAACAAGTGGGACTACATGAAATTAAAAAGTTTCTACACAGAAAAGGAAACCATCAACAGAATGAAAAGGCAAACTACCAAATGGGAGAAAATATTTGTAAATCATATATTTGGTGAGATGTTAATATCCAATATGTATAAAGAACCCAGACAACTTAACAGCCAAAAAAAAAAAAAAAAAAAATCTGATTTTTTTAAATGGGCAGAGGATCTGAATAGATGTTTTTCTAAAGAAGATATCCAAATGGCCAAAAGGTACATGAAAAGATACTCAACATCACTAATCATCAGGAAAATGCAAGTCAAAATCACAATAACATATCACCTCATACATGTCAGAATGACCATCATCAAAAAAGACAAGAAGTAATGTGTTGATGAGGATGTGGACAAAAGGGAGCCCTTCTACACTGTTGGTAGAAATGTAAATTGATGCAGCCACTACAGAAAACAGTATGGAGGTTCCTCAAAAAATTAAAAATAGAGCTACCATATGATCCAGCAATTCCACTTCTGAGTATTTATCTGAAGAAAACTAAAACACTAATTCAAAAAGATACATGCACCCCCATGTTCATTGCAGCATTATTCACAATAGCCAAGTTATGAAAACAACCTAAGTGTCCATTGACAGATGAATGGAAAAAGAAGATGTGGTACATATACACAATGGAATATTACTCAGCCATAAAAAATAATGAAATCTTGCCATTTGCAGCAACATGGAGAGATCTTGAGGGCATTATATTAAGTGAAATAAGTCAGACAGAGAAAGACAAATAGTATATGATCTTTCTTATATGTGGAGTCTAAACAAACAAACAAAACAAAACCCTAAGGCTCATAGACACAGAAAACAGATTGGTGGTTGCCAGAGGTGGAGGGTGGAGTGGGGCAGGAGAAATGCATGAAGGGAGTCAAAAGATACAAACTTCCAGTTATAAAATAATGTATTCATCAGAATGTAATGTACACCGTGGTGACTATAGACAACTATACTGTATTGCATAGTTGAAAGTTGCTAAGAGAGTAGATCTTAAAAGTCCTCATCACAAGAAAAAAATTTCTTTGCAGCTCCATGTGGTGACAAATGTTAACAAGACTTACTGTGGTGATCATTTCACAATATATACAAATATAGAATCATTATGCTGTACACCTGGTACTAATATAATGCTATATGCCAATTATACCTCAATTTTTTTAAAAAATGAAGAAAATAGCTCTTGTTACTCTCTATAGGCAGAAGAGAGAGCTGGGGCATCTGGGACTGGTGGGGCGCTGGGGCACTTTACATACTAAAGAACAGCAAAGAAAGGTTAGCTATTAGTAGTGGGGTTTTTTCGGGCTGTGCCACATTGTGTGAATCTTAGTGCCCCGATCAGGGATGGAACCTGTGCCCCCTGCACTGGAAGCGCGGAGTCCTAACCACTGGACTGCCAGGGAAATCTCAATTATTAGTGATTTTTAAAGGATGCCTTAAAGCGAAGGCACCACCTGGCCTGAATCAATTAATTTCCAGCTATGGCATTTTTGGTGTGATCGAATCTTGGTGAGGAAGAGATTTTGGTTCTGTTGAAGCTCTTCGGTGTTTCCCAGATCACACGTTCACTCATCTCACCAAGGCGTAAAGATGGGTTTGGAAGGAACCTGTTCCATTCTTTCCCACCTGCCACGGGTCCTGGGAGTGGCCAGCCAGGAGGCTCGGACAAGTGGCCCTTCCTGACCTAAGGTGGACTCAGATGTCTTCCTCCTCGGGTGCGAGAAGGAGGTGCCTGCAGCTGCCTGAGAGGAAGGTGGACTTTATCACAGCGGTGCAAGCTGGAAGCGGAGCCCCAAACAGCATCAGTTATTCCAGCTATGGATTCTCTATCTCACTCCGCACCTTCAGACCCAGCCTAAATGCTGGGAAAACTGTGTGAAAGGGGCTTCTCGGTGACCCATGGGGTTAAAGGCAGAAGTCCCAGGGCAGGCAGGATCACCCACTAAGAGCTCTAGGACATCAGGACTGGCCCAACTGGAAGAACTCCCCGCCCAGCCTCCCTGTGTGGAGGGACCAGGCACCGTGTACCCTCAAAGGTGGCCTTGACCTCTGGAGGAAGATGTTGACACCTGCAAGCGCCAACAGAAGGGCAAGGTTTTTCTGGGAGGGCTGCGCTTGCGCCAGGCGTCTCAACCAGGCCCCCTGGCGGTCAGAGGGTTATCTGCAGGATGGGTGGGTTCAAGAACTGAAGGAAGTTCCTCCCCATAGGGGAATTGAACCCATGACCTTAAAGGACACCAAGTCACCTTAATGTCGCTCCCTTGGGAGGCCGTTCTGGCTTGACTACGTTGGGGCTTCTGTACTTCAAGACAGCATAGTGACAGTGTGCGATCTCCTCTGACAAAGGGATAGTGCAGAAATCCTAGTGTAAGCTATAGACCGTCTCATCTCGTTGGTAGCAATATTATAGAGAGCACAACAGAGGCTCTCCAAATATACTGAATGAATGAATGAATGAATGAATGAACTAGTGAATGAACAAATTCTTCACAGGTTATCCTAAGACAGCCTCTGACCAACAGGTTTGTCCTTAGTTCCTCCCTGCCCCTGCTCTGAGCCCACATGCCCTGGGCTTGCTGTTTACCCAGTTGCACCTGTGATGTGCAGGTGTTTGTCTCAACTTGCCTCTTTTGGGGGTCAGAACTGCCTATGTGGGATGGAGGTCGGGTTCTAGAGCTTGCTCTTTCTGTGCAGGGGCTGGAAAGATTGAAAGATAGAAAGGTGAAAACCCCTAGATTTCTAAACAGTTTTTCTGACAACCCTGAAAGAGCCTGTTACAGTGACTCCGTGCTTCCTGAATGACCTGGAGATCGTTACATGACCTCCAAGCACAGGCAGAGAGCAACCAAAAGCTGAGGTTATGGGAGAGATTAATTTCCCCCTACAGAGCAATTTTCCCCCTATTTTTGCATAGGCAGCAGTTCAATAAATAATTACTGCTTGGTAACCTTTCAGCTATTTCTCTGTTGTAAAGAAATTAATTGGTCTTCCATCATCTGTTGCACTGTAACCTAAAGGTATTTGGCCCCCGTCCGCCACCTCTGAAACTTGCTCCTCCTGAGGCTCTCTGGTGTGTGGCAGTGACATCGGCGTGGTGCCCAGCCCCCAGGTTCAGGGCATGGATGGGAGTGCTTGAGCCTCCATGAACACTGCCTCTGTCGTCCAGAAAGCTTGGGGAGTTTGCAGGCACTCTTTCTCACACCTCCTCCCTAAGAGCTGAGTGTCCCGTTTTGCAGAAGAGGTTGAGCAAGATTAACGATGGGGTGGGGAAGCAGCACAGTCTCTCTCCAGGCCTCAGACAAGGGACATCAAATGTCCTGGGACCTCTTTCTGGCTTTTGCCACTGAGCAGTACTGTCAGCTCTATAGGTGGCAAGATGGCGGGGTGAAGAAGGAAGGGAAGACTCCTTAGATGGCTTGGTTCCCCCAGTCTCAACTACTACATTTTCCCCTCTTTTAAATCATAAATCAACTGTGCCACCTCCTCTAGGAAGTTCTCCTAGATTAAACCAGTTGGACTACCCCCATCCAATGCCTGACTCGCCCTTCCCCCTCAGTGCCCTTTGGTGATTATCTTAATGACAAAGTCTATTGATGGCTAGTTTGTTTTTTTTGTTTTCTCATATTAGGATTTAAGCCCTGGTAGGGCAATAGTCCTGTTTGCTCTGTATCAGATATATCAAGCACTTGTGTGGCTACAAAGAGTCTTACGGAAGAGCTGGGGTGTCAGCTGGAGTCAGCTGGAGTGGCCGAGAAGAAGGTCAATAAAAGCTGACCATGAGTCAGCACTTGGAATTGTCCCTCTTGGAAAAGCCACGCAGCTGGCATGTGGGTCCCAGGGACAAGCACCGCCAGGGGCTCACTCCGAGTCCCAGCCCTGCTGCCCCTGCTGCTTATGAGTGAGGTCACTCCACCTCTCCCAGCCCCAGCAACTCACCTGAAAAAATGCCTCCCTCATAAGGCTGTTGTAGGGATTACACGAGATGACGAACGTGGACAGTGTTTGCAAACCATGGAGCACTAAGTAAGTAGGAGGATTCCTTCTTACCATCACATGTGTGGTCCTCTCACTCCAATATCCTGTCCTAGAACTGTGTTCAGAGACACCATCCTGCGCCCACCTTAGAAGCAACCTGAAATCCAACATGCTGGTACCATCCCACCCTCGGTTTCTTAAGGTAGTTTGGTGATAGGATGCTATGATGTCAGAGCTAGAACAATCCCCTCAGGTCATTTCACAGGCAGGAAAACTGAGGTCCAAAGGGCTGATGCACCTGAAGTGGGCTTGCCCATTGCTCAGTGCAGCCCTGTCCGGACTCCACGGCTGCGGCTCCATGCTGCTCGACAGGGGATTCCTTGGGAAGAGCATCTCTTCTGAGTACTCACCTTGTGCCAGGCTCTCTGCTAAGCACCTTACGAGAATTCTCTAATTCGATCCTCATGCAACTCTGTGGAGTTGGTATAATTATTATCCTCACTGTACAGACAAGATAACTAAAGCACTAAAGGTCACCAAGTGAAAGCGTCAAAGCCAGATTCTAAGCAATTCCAATGTCTGTGCACCTCATTTACCACACTCTGCTGCCTCTATATACTATCTTCTTATAGCTACTCCCTCTGTCTAAATTCCTTTTCCATCAACCATCTCACTGTGAGTTGGGCGTTCCCCCAAACAGCAAGCTGACCCCAGGCCACAGAATCACTTTTTTCAGCTGTGGGAAAAGTGGAGTGAACAATTCAAAAATCTTGCATGGTCTTTGCAGGCCTGATACAATCATTCCATGCCAGTAGCAGAATTCAAATCTATCTGTCGCCTAGAACATTTGCCCATCCCTAAGACAGTCACCAACAACCTCTGGCTACCGAAGTCTAACTGGCTGCAGCACAGAGCACGAAATGGCCTCCGACAAGTGCCCCCCAAACTTCCATCCACAGTCACCTGTTGGGCATCCACCATTGATCGGGAACCGCACCAAGAACTCAGAATATTCAAAGACGGGATTTTGAGACGGCCTTTCATGGCTTACAGAGCGCTCTCATCCTAATCCACATAGAGAGGACCCTGCAAGGAAGGCAAACAGAAGTACTTGAGCAAAGGCACGAAGCCGAGGACGGGAAGATGTACCCGCGAAGTAACAAAGAAGGAGTCCGAAGGGGCCGAATTACAGGGCAGCGCACGAGACCTTCCCGTGCAGATTTGAGAGAGCACAGTGCGGAATCAAGGGGCTGGGGGCCACAGACACGTCTGTGCCTCCGGGAGACCCTGCCAGCTCGGCACGGCAGACACATCCTTTAAAGTATCACCAGGGCAAAAGACTTGTGAAATGTGTGACCTCTCATGCCTGTACTCTGCCTCTAACTGGGACTTTGCTGGAGACCACGCCTTAACCGAAAAGGACGAGTCCAGGGAGGGAATACTGGGCTCTAGAGCAGGGGAGTAGAGGCAAAGATTACAAGGTAAGCTCATTAACGCCCCTCAAGTGCCAGCGTATTCTACTTGCTTTCAGGTCAAGAGCTCTGAGTTCCAGCCCTGGCTCTGCCTCCTGTTTGCTGTGTGCTTGTGGACAGACTCCTTCACTTCTGTGAACCTCGCCTTCCCCGTCTGTAACTGGAGATAGAGTATCAGTCCTGCTGACCTCACAGGTTTCTGTAGATGAGACAATGCACACGGTGCTTTGTCAGCTGTCAAGCACTAGAGACACACACTGCGCTACTGTTAGACACGGCCCTCCTCTGCTTCCTATGTCTTGTCCTCTGCAGGCCAACCACCTCTCCTGCTCTCCACGGGACCCTCTGTGAGTCAGGGACGGTCTCTCTGCACTGTGATGTCTGCTCACGGCCTCGTCTATCTGAGCCAACCATGAAGAGGCATCTGTGACTCACACGGGGGGGCCCCCAGCCCCAAACACTTGAATCCCATACCCCTTAGGTCACCACACATTACTCGGGAAACACCGTCATCATATCCGAAGTATTTTCCTCTTGCCCAAAACCACAGAGCCAACCAAACTATGATAGGAATAAAGTCCTTCTTGGTGAATTGGGGTTTTGTCATTCTTTCGTTAGTGGTTGGTGCCACGGCTACCATTGTGCTATTGTTTATCCAGCCTAGTAAGTTTCTATTTTCCATAAGACATTTTTCTTGTATTCCATCCAGAACTGACTTGTGCAGAGCCCAAGACTGCTAACCCCACAGGGCCAAGCCAAGGACCACCTAGTGTTTGCTCAAGGAAAGCCCACATTACCGGAGAACCTCGAGGTACCTTCATGCTGAAACAGAACCAAGTCAGTTCTTGCCCATCTCCCCACTCAGGCCCCCATGACCAAGTTTCTCTCTTTCTCCCAAAGAGGAGATCACGGATTGTGAAATGGCTTAAATGGCTTAATGGAAAAAACAGCCACAGGGCACAGCTTAATGGGATTGTATCCAAAATCATTATGTCATGAATAGTTTCTTCCCCAAGTACACACAGGCCGTTTTCCGGCACTTACCCCAAATCACGTTTTATGGGGAGATGGGCTGAGGAGGTGGGTTTGAGAGTGTTTCATAGCCGGGAAGAAGCACAATCTCCCCATTCATCCCTTCTGGCTCTGGATCCTCTCCCGTTAATACAGTTATTCCCCAGCCCCGAGACACTGTGCTCTCCCCTTGTCTGTCCCTCTGCCTTCCTTTTTTACTTATTTAGAGGGACTTTGGACATGAGATTTACTAAGCTGGCATTTGCTTTTGTCATATTTCACAAAGCCTTGAATAGAGCAAGCCCTCTAACGTTGGGCATAAAAACGATCGTGTCTCTCTATCGGATAAACCAGAGGCTGGACACCCCAGGAAAGGGTGAACGAGCAGGACAGGATGGTGTGATGTCATGGAATGAACACTAGTCTGGGAGCTCTGGTTCCAGCTGTCATGAAATAACAACTCACTTCCAGGATCTGGATGTCACACCAAAATTATCTCCCAAGTTCCATCTAATTAAAAAATTCCTCTGGGGACTTCCCTGGCGGTGCAGTGGATAGGACTCCATGCTCCCAATGCAGGGGGACCTGGTTCGATCCCTGGTCAGGGAACTAGATTCCACGTACATGCCACAACTAAGAGTTCGCGTGCCACAACTAAGGAGCCCACGAGCTGCAACTGCAGAGCCAGCCTGCCGCAACTAAGATCCGGTGCAACCAAATAAATAAATATTAAAAAAAAAAAAACACAAGTTCCTCTGACAGGACAGGGTCTTGCCACTGATTGGGCTGAAAAGAGTACAAATAAGCATGACGGAACCCAAAATGTTTTTTGGAGCGGGAATTTCATGACTGGTCCTAGAGAGGGGAAAGGAATGTGACAGAAGGGTAGTGTGAAGCAGGGGTGGGTGTAGTCCGGGGAGGGGCTGGTGCAGAGGACAGGAAATAGTCATTTTCTGCAGATGGTTTGAGAGATAAGGTCCAGGGACTGCCCACCCAGGTTAGGGACCAGTTCAAATGGCCTGCAGTTAACAAATAAGAAAATCAAGGGACAGGGTGGATTGTGAAGAATGAGGTCACTGCCTACTCACCTGTGACAGGAGGGATCACTAGTAGAAAGGGTTCTGAGGGCACCATGTGCGCAGAGGGTAGCCCAAGCGCGGGAGCAGCGCAGGGGCGGAGAATTGTCTGTCCCGTGCCTTACCCACGTGAAGATTGCTGGGTTTCAACAAATTCCAGCTTCTGGAGTTTGATGCTGGGTTAATTTTTATAAAACAATATGAAGAAATTTATAAATACAAAACAGATATAGCTAGATTTTGTACAGCTTTGAGAAGCAAGGATCTGATGGCTGCACAGGTAAATACCTGTGCAGCCTATAGCTTTAATAACCTCCTAGCTCATGGCCAAGTCCTTCTGGGGATCGTGTCTATGGCAATGGGGAATTCCCAGCATTAACTCAATCCAGCCTTTGCAGAAGATATTAATATTAATGCTATGTTGATATGATATAGATGCCATGAAGAAACTTCCTGGTTTCAACTCTCCAGCAGGAGTAGGGAAAGTCCCAGGCACAGAACAAAGTTCAATTGCTTTACTTCCCACTTTCATACGATCCTTCAAATAGTCCTTGGCACCTAGGCCTTGAGAACCGGGCTCGCTCCCAGGGACCCTCAGAGAAGCTTTCATACAGAAGGGAAGGATCAGGCCTCCTCAATGGGGCTGGAGATCCTGCAACACTAGAACCAGGAGACAACTGAGTCAAACAATGTTCAATTCAGTTCCGACGATAGCACAGATATTTTAGTGTGCATTTTCTACAAACAAGGACATGTTCTTACATAATAACAATGCAATCTAAGAGCCAGGCAATTAACTCACGTGCTTATTCCGATCATGAAATCCCACACCCGTTCCAGTGTTGCTAACTGTCCCAATTATGCCCAAGATCCCACATGGCTTTAGTTGTCTTGTCTTTTTTAGTTCTCTCTAATCTGGAATAGTTCCTCAGTCTGTCCTTGACTTTTGTGGCTGGGGCACCTTTGACAATTATTTTGCAGAATGCCCCTCCATTTGGATTTGTCTAAAGTTTCTTCGTTTTGATTCAGGTGATGTGTTTGGGGCAGGAATGCCACAGAAGTGATGCTGTAACCCCTTGAGTGATCACGGTTTGCCTGATTACAGCAGATGTTAACTTTGGTCATCCATTCAAGCAGTATCTTCTGGGTTTCTCCCCTATAAACTTGCTCCTTTTCTCCTTGTAGGTATGAGACTATTTGAGACTAAGAAAACACACCAATCCTACCAAATTTTCACCCACTAGTTCTAAAACTCATTGGTGTTTCTTGGCTGAATTAACTGTTATGATGGTTGCCAAATGGTGATATTCTAATTTCATTATTCCTTCTCAGTATATTAGTTGGCATTCCACTGCAAGGAAAAGCTGTCTCTTCTCTCCATTTATTTATTCACTTATATATTTATATCAGTACAGCCTCATGGAGTCTATTTTATCCAATGGGATATAAATGGTTACTAACATCATTGTCATGTTCAAATTACACCAGATTTGGTCACAGGAGCTCCTGCAGGCTGGCTTCTATGTCCTTGAGACCTGCTTCCACCATTCTCTGAGCACTTCCTTAGTTCCCAGCACAACAAAATATTCCAGGATTGTGATGTCCTTTTCCCGCCACCCTTCATGGAATCAGCCATTTCTCCAAGGAGCCCTGGCTCTGTTTAGTGGCGAATGATATGTAGAAACTGAGATCTGAGCACTAAGTCTGCTTCCTGCTATCGGGGTGTCACTGTTCCCAGGACCTCTCAGTGAAGAAGATGCACACACACGCCAGGGATCAAACCCATGTCCCCTGCATTGGCAGGCGGATTCTTAACCACTGCACCACCAGGAAAGTCCCGGGAATTTTTTATAATGTTTAAAAATGGGAATGTATTCAGAATCCAAATTTTAATTCTAAGTGAATTCTCTAAAACAATGATAACAAGTAAAATTAATAATAACTTTATGCAAAGTCATTTGCATGCAGGAAAAACATTTAGTAATTTCTTTTGTAAATTTTGTGACCAAAATAATATATTTCAAATACACTCTTTAAAACATCTTATACACCCTTTGATCCAATAATTCCACATCTAATAATTTATCCTGGGAGTGAAATCACAGACACACCCAAAGACATATGGATACGTATGCTCATTACAATGTTATTTATAATATGAAAAATTGTAATTACTCTAAATTATGGTATAACAATACAATAAAACTTGAAATAGACATTAGACTATTGTAGAATATTTAATGTCATGAAGAAGTGTTCATTATATGTTTTAAGTGAAAAAAACAGTACAAATATAATCCCATTTCTCTGGCGGGGGTAATAAACACATATGCATATCTGTGTGCTTTTAATATAAGTGTGTATTTTTTATATATGTAAATAGCAAAATGTTGATAGTTGTTCCCAGGACCTCTCAGTGGAGAGGATGCACAAATATACACACTCTTAATCCATTGTGACAGAAAGTCACAATGGATGGTTATTACTTCTGAATGTTAAGATTGTGAATATTTTTTTGGTGATTTTCTGTATTTTCCAACTTTTATCCAAATACATACATATATATATATATATATAGACATATATATATATATGTCTATATGTCTATATGTATATCTGCATAAGCCCATCAGGCCTTATCTTTAGTTCAGAAATCAAAAAAAGCTTTCAAAATGAAAGTTTTTCATAAAGTTAGTGCAAATTTGTTTAGCAGCAAAAACCTAACCTAAACAGCCACAAGCCTCTATAGTCTATAATTATTAGTCTTTACGGAGTCTATATCTATCTCGTTTAGTGTGTACAAGCTTATATTTCACTGCAGAAATGATGCTTCTCCAGAACTCTTGGAGGCGTCACATAACAGCCAGTGTATGTATCACTTTAATACCCAAAAAGTAGGCCTTCAGTGCAGGCCTTGCTACGCATGATGCAAACAGCAGAGCTTTGGTACAAACCTTGCTAAGCATGATGCAAAGACCAGTCCAGCGACCCTTAACCCTCACTGCAGCTGGAGGATGGATGGGCACAGGTCAGAGTCAGGATTTGCTCAGAGAGAGCATCACTCATGGAGGAGGAGGTGCTTCTCCCTCACCTTCAGCCACAAACCGTGACAGGGTCCCAAGGTGGGAACCTCAGACACCCGTAAAGGGAGAGGCGGCCCAGCTTCCTGGCTGCAGAGAAGGGGGAGCAGGTAGATAGGGAAGAGCCAGTGTGACCCCGAGGAAAGGGACCAGCCTGGAGCAGAACCACCTTCAGGGCAAAGGGGCCTGACAGACACTCTGCTGTGGAGATGCACGCTGAGGGGCGTCAAAGGGACCAGATGCAGGTGGGCTACCCTGGACCCAGGAGCCCAGCACAGAGGCCTCCAGGAAATCCCAGGAGCTCTGTCCGCCCAAGGCCACCAAGACCTGCTTCCCCTCCTCTGTCTGCAGAGGAGCAAAAGCAACCTGTGAGTTGAGAAGGAAGAGAGGAAGGGACGGAAATAAATATCGAGGAAACCCCCGCCTGCCCCATTCCTCACCTCTGGTCTCCCAGCCTGAGTCAGACCCACCCTGGGGAGGGGACAAGCTCGGAGCAAGCCAGAGACTGAAGCTGGAATAAGTCAGTGGATCTGACACTGTAATACCTCAGAAACAAGATTTCTTAATAGTTGAGAGGGACCAGGAAAGTGTTGGCATCTACCGATGACATCAGCAGGGAGAAGAAGAAGAGGTTCAGACAAAAGCAGTCGTGTGACACAATAAAGTTGCTTTCTGCTGGCACCCAGCACGGTTTGTTCAATAAGTCATCACACAGACACAGGGATATGCTGGTGAATTTTTTAAATTAATAGACTTTTTCAAAGCAGTTTTAGGTTTACAGAAAAATTGAGCAGAAAGCACAAAGAGTTCCCACATCAGCCCTCTCCCCATCCCACCACCCACCGTTGCCCCGTGGGATGAGCTTACAGTAGTGTGAGACTGATGAACCAACACTGATATGTTATCATTAACCGAAATCCAGAGTTTACATGAGGGTTCATTCTTTGTGTTGCACAGTTCTGTGGGTTTTGACGAGTATCTAATGATGCTTCGACACCATTACTGTATCATACAGAACAGTTTCACTGACCTAAAGATCCCTGTGCTCCAACTATGCATCCCTCTCCACCTCCCCCCAGCCCCAAGAAGCTGATGTTTATACTGTCTCCATAGTTGTGCCTTTGCCAGAATGCCATGTGGCATTCGTACAGTACATAGCCTTTTCAGACCGGCTTCTCTGACTCAGTAATGTGCATTTACAGTTCCTCCGTGTCCTTTCATGGCTTGATAGCTCGTTTCTTTTTTATCCCTGAATAATATTCCATTGTATGTCTTCCAAATTTTGTATTCCACAGTTCCAGGTTTTTGTGCTGTAAACGTCTTTGCCATAAACATGATTGCAGGATTTTTGCCACAAACATTTTCGCTACATAGCTGATTGGCCTTAAGGTGATTTTCCCGTAAAAGATAAAATAACAAAAAATAAAAGAGGGACGTTAAACAGAATGTAATGAAACATGAGACATGAAGAACAGAATTTAAAAATTTTTATTGCTAAATACAAAATATTTGAATACATTTTAAATGTGTGTAGATTCATGGCAATACTTCGCAAATAACTGATTTTATTTTGTGGGCTGTGTTTGTCTAAGCACTAAGTACTTATCTTCCAAGGCTTTCATTCACAGTATTTTATACCTTTTTTTTTTTTTTTGCTGTTAATTCATCTCCTCCGTTGGCATTGCACTGGTTATTTTTTTCACTAAAATTTCTTCCTCAGTAAGAGAGGTATCAGTTTCCTGACGGTAGGACGCATGTTTGTATCTGTATCTGCTGTGCGCTCTTGGCATGTCCACTGGTAGACGTTCCAAAGTTCTATGGGAAATGTGGGTCCAAGTCCGGGCCTCCGAGGCCTCAGCCTCTTTCTCCTCTGGTGCAGTGTGTTTCAAACAAAGAAACCAACTCTTGGGGCAAATCACCGTCATCTGTCAGCTCAATGAAGTCATCAATAAGGTCGATAACTCATTGCAACCATTTGTAACCAAACTGTCAAACTAGAAACTGTCAACCAGTGATTTTTTTTTTTTTTTTTGCGGTACGCGGGTCTCTCACTGTTGTGGTCTCTCCCGTTGCGGAGCACAGGATCCGGACGCACAGGCTCAGCGGCCACGGCTCACGGGCCCAGCCGCTCTACAGCATGTGGGATCTTCCCAGACTGGGGCACGAACCCGTGTCCCCCTGCATCGGCAGGCGGACTCTCAACCACTGCGCCACCAGGGAAGCCCTCAACCAGTGATTTTATCTTTTATGGCAAAATTGCTTATGGCCAATTACTTACGCAGTGAAACTGTGAAATGTGGCAACCATATTAATGGCAAAGAAGCTTATTGTATTCCACAGTTTGTTACCCCTTCACCCACTGAAAGATATCCTAGTTGTTTGCAAGTTTTGACAGTTATGAATAAAGCTGCTATAAACATTTACATGCAGTTTTCACGTGGACAGAAGTTTTCAGCTCATTTGGGTAAATAACCAGGAACTCAGTTTCTGGATCACAGGGTACGACCGTGTCTAGCTTTGTGAAAAACCGCCACACTGTCTTCCGAAGTGGCTGCACCGTTTTGCGTTCCCACCAGCAATGAGTGAGAGTTCCTGTTGCTCCACATCCTCGCCAGCATTTGGTGTTGTCAGTGTTCTGTTCTGTTTTGTGTTGTTTTGTTTGCCACACCACACAGATGGCAGGATCCGAGTTCTTGGAACAGGGATTGAACCCGGACCCCGGCAGTGAAAGCACAGAGCCCTAACCACTGGACAGCCAGGGAATTCCCTCCGTGTTTTTGATTTTTAGCCATTCTCACAGGTGTTTCGCTGGTAGACTTTTTGTAAACCAGCTCTCCAGTGTAAGGGAAAGCCCCAAACTGCTTGTCAAATTTCACGGTGTAAATACTCCCAGCCTGGCCAATTTAAGCCACCAAGTGACGTCACTGAACGCAGAGCCGGAAGGAGATGGGCCAGGGTGTGTGCTGTCTTCAGCACCACTGCCTACACACACACTCAGCACAGAGAGTGGGCTTAGCCATTCTGGACAAATCCTGCTGTCATCTTCTTAGGCTGGCGGCCACTGCCTGATCATTAACAGTTGCTGTCCTGGTGATCAGAGTGGGGAAATCACGTAAGCAGCTGCGTCTACAGAGCCCAAGCTTAACTAGGCTAATTTCTGTCTGAACGACCAAGATGCTAATGGTGGCAAGTGGGTATTCGTCAATCAGTAAGCCGTTCTCTTCAATGCTTGCTACAGTAGACTTTCCAATCTCTAGAAACGTATCCCCCAAGTCATCTAAAATGGTTTATTCCCACAAGACCAAATCCCTGCCCCCAAACCTTCTCTCTCTTCTCTTATTTTGACCCCCACCCCACTCAGCACCTCAGTACCTTCCTGGGGTCACTCTCTTGCTCTCCATAGCCAGTGGGGTTTCCACGGCCTCTCAGAGGGCACCTGCTGTGGACGTTAAGCTTTGTGAAATAAGACAATCGTACACACCCAGGATTCTGTTTTTAACCTCCCTGAGGATTCAATTATGTAACCAACTCCTCTCTTCCTAGAGCTTTCTTTCTTAGTCACCAATAATCGGGGCTGGTGATGACCATTTGATGATTTAGTGTCCAGCAATTATTTGATTAAAGCTAAATTTAGGCTTTATATGTGAGATGATGCTTTGAAGTGTGACCACAGGGAAGCGGACTCCACAAGAATGAAACAGGTGCAGCCGTGAAGTCAAAGCAAGGGTGTGCCAGCAGGGCTGCTGGGTTCTGTGCCCAGTCCCGTTACATGAACCCTAATCCACTTGCATGGAGGGGAAACTTTAGTACAATTAGCAGACAGGATTAGGAGGGGTGATCATCCCAGATAAATGAAGTAATTTGCCCAAAAGGAAAACAGCTCCCCATGGCCCTGGAGGCCCTGCCAGGGGCCTGATCCCTGCTGGCTTCTCCCGCCAGTTGTAAGAGCCCTGCATTAAGCCCAGGTCTGACCTTGGGCGGATTGGGCAAGCCCTTGACGTTAATTTCCTCGTCTGTTACCTGAGACCGCAGCCTTTCATGTTGGACAGGTGGTCTGGCTCAGAGGCTACAGCCACAGGCTGGAAGCAGGCGGCAGGGAATTTAAAACCAGTTTTGTCACCTTTGGTGCTATGTGACCTTGACTGAGAAAGTACTTAATTTGAACCCGTTTCTCTCTCTCTCCTAAATAAGGATGATGATGTTTGGGCCGGGAAGTTACAGGACATCCACTGTAACTCCCTGGCCCACAAAAGTCGTCTTAAACCTGGTCCAAACCCCAATTCCTCGGCCTGTAGAAGTCCAAAATCCTCCCCACGGTTTCCGTGAATTCCTGGGCTCACCTCCTCATGTTTCCCCTGCCCCTGGTACCTCATTTGTGCGTGTTAGCTGCACTCTGCCCCACATCACATCAACCCCGATGTCAGCCCAGCCCGACTGCCACGAAAAATGCACTTATGTACAAGCAATTTGTGAAATGAGAGAAAGTGAATACGGGGGAAGCGGCCATGGAGTGGGGTCACTTCAGTCACCTTGCAGCCTTCACCTCTCCCAAACCTACCTAGTAGGATGCACAACCCCACGCTCCACCGGTCCCAGGTCCCCCTAAATTCCTGCTTCTGTAACAAAGCACAGATCAAAATATTTCGCCAACAATCCGACTTTGTCCTTCTAAGGGAGACGCTGGTGAATAAAGCTCCCTCCCTCTCATTACAGTTACAGTAACTTACTATACACACTCACCAGTGTGCTTTGTCGCGGGCCCCTCACAGGCCATCTCATGCCACCCTCGTGACAACCCTGAGAAGTGTGGCTTTACAGACGGGGAAGCGGAGGCTGGGAGGTGCGAAGTGAGCACCCGTCACCCCTGGGTGAGGGCGGCGCCTGAATTCAAAGCCAGGCTGACTCCAAAGCCCGTGTTTTCCTTCCACCACCTGCTCCTTGGTCCTCAAGGCTTGGGACCCCCTGGGGCTGGCCCAGATGACCACCTGCTCCCAGGAGGACGTGGGCAAGCCCCCTCACCCCGCCAGGAGGGCGAAGGAGCTGCTTCCACATCACCCCCTCCCCAGGGGAAGCCTGGTTCCGGGACCACCAAGGAACGGCCGCAGTCTCCCAAAGGCCTCTACAAGGAGCATCCGGAAAGAGGCCGCACAGAGAACTCGGGGCAGGACGAGGCTCACTCTCTGACTCGCCTCCTTCCTGCGTTTGTTCTTCCACGTCCCTCAGCCTTCAGCCCCCCCTGAGGTGACTCCCATCCAGGACATCCTGACGGCTGGAGAAAAGCAAGTGCTGGTGGGTGACTCGGAAAGGAAGCGAGAGGCAGGGAGCGGGGAGCATCAGGGCAAACTCAGGGGGAAGGTGTCCGCGCAAAGCTGCGAGACCCCGGAGGGCAAGACACAGTGGAGGGCGTAACAGAGGAGACGGTGCCCATAAGTGCCTGAGGTTCCTAAGGTCGCTGGAAAGACCGACAAGCTGTCCTCGGGAACAAGGGAGATGAGACCTGGGAACACGTCTTAGCCAAACACACCTCGAAGATCCACTGGGCTCTGGAACGAAGCTTGTCTCTTATCGGACCCGACTGCCTAACCAGGTTGGGTTCTGGCTGGTGACACAAGGCAGTGTGACCTCCGGGGCGCTCCCCAACAGCTGACAGGGCGGGAGGTGGCAGAGAATGCGCTGGGTGGTCTGGGAAATCGGCGTCGGATTAAGGATTGGCTACGGATAATTTACAAAATAAAGACCAGCGGAAGGTCAGAACCCACCGTGCGACCTCAAACAAGGGGGTGTAAGGGCTGAGGGGGGAGGTGGGAGACACAGTACAAAGGTGCCGTTTAGTTTTAGATCATCAAGTAAATGGAAAGTGACGCGTTATAACACCTTCCGCTTCTACAGCGCTTTACAGTTTCCCCAGCGCTTTCGTGTGCCTCATTTCCTTTAGAGAACCGAATCATCGCCCAGGCTCTGGAGTTAAACCAGAGCCCCACCACGTACTTGTCCGTGACTTTACAAAGACAGTTTTCTAACCTGCGTCTCAGGTTTCCTATTTGTATGATGGAGATTCTAATCATACTCCCTTCAGGGTGTCGGTATGGGGACCAAATGAGACGCCCACCCATCCACCCATTCATTCAGCAAACAGTTTTGAGCAAGTCCTATATGCCGAGCTCTGTTCTAAGCACAGGGAACAAATTATGCCGAAAGCTTTCTCTTCGTGAAATGTTCTCTCTAGTGGGAGGGGCAGAACAGCTGCTGTCACCGCAGCTTTGACACCTCCCTGCCTGCCCGGTGAGCCCAGAACTTGCGGAGCAGGACATGCAGGCAGCCTGGCCCTGAGCGCCGGCTGGCCGGGAGGCCAGGTCCTAGAGCCTCCTGGCCAGGGTTCCCACGGTACAGAGGCTGTCAGGGCGCCAGGGAGAACCGCCAGCTTGTTTTATTGACTTTCCACCTGGCCGACTCCTCCAGGCCTGCGATTAGGAGACAATGAACAGAGAAGACAGCAAAGAGGCAGCGTGGACAGCCCCCGAGGCCGCGCCTTCTCCGACCCCTGGGGTCTCCTGGAGTGGTGGCGGGGCCCGGAGGTCAGCCCCGCGCAGCAGCCTGTCTGCAAACAGACCCCATGCACGCGGCCCAGGGGGAAGGGGCCCCTCTGGGCCAGAGCTCCAGTCTCCGAGGCGGGAGGTAGCGGGCAGCTTCCATCCCAGGCCCCAGCCACGTGGGGCCTCCTTCCAAGGCTCGCAGCCCTGCTTCCCCGCAGCCGGACCACCTGACTCTCACTCACAGGCCGGGCCCCTGTCCCCAGAGTTAGCCCAACGCTCTGGGAGTAAGTACTCAACTGCCCTGGCACCAGGCACCACCGACACCCGCCAGGG
The DNA here is from genome assembly GCF_039906515.1 of Pseudorca crassidens. NCBI lineage: Eukaryota > Metazoa > Chordata > Mammalia > Artiodactyla > Delphinidae > Pseudorca > Pseudorca crassidens. The sequence goes on from NC_090304.1 coordinate 105,134,643, forward strand.
ACCTGCCGCCTCGCTCCTGCTGGCCCCTCTACGGATCTTGATTTCTCTGGTCTTGCTGCTTCCAGACTGCCCTCCCATTCGTTCAGGTGTCAGCTTCATGGCTGGCGTCCAAGGCTTGTGACATCTTCACAAGCTTTCAGTGCTGCCCGTCTTCCAGGGAATAACAGCGCCCTGCTGACATACTCGCGAGTCCCATAGCAGGGCACCCACACACGACCGCCGTGGAGGCCACACGCCTGACATCACGCAACGCCCCCCGGCCAGACAGGAGCTCCCCGGACTGCGGGACCTGCACACTGTCCTCACCCCACTGTCCCCACCCCCCCACCTCCCAGCAGAACTAGGTCCCAACCTGCATCGTACCACGCCGGCCCCTGCTGACCGTGTTAGGGGCTGGGCTTCCCAGCCCTAACAGAGCAGGATGAAGGTGGAGTGATAGATCCTGTTTGATAAATATCTTTTTTAGCTTTTATTACAAAACTGCAAACAATAAAATGTATACAAAGTAAAAAATAGTAGCTCCGAAATGAGTAAAGGGGGTCAAGAAGTACAAACTTCCAGTTATAACCGTCCTGGGGACATAAAGTACAGCTTGGTGACTGTCGTTAACAACACTGTATCGTATATTTGAAAGTCACTAAGAGAGTAGATCTTAGAAGTTCGCATCACAAGAAAAAAGATTCTGTGACTGTGTGTGGTGGTGGATGTTACCTAGACTTACTGGGGTGATCCTTTCATAATATACATGAATATTGAATCATTATCTCGTACGCCTGAGACTAATATAATATTGTATGTCAATTAAAAAATTAATAGCTCCCACCACACTATTCCTCCTTAATCTCAATCCCCAGAAGTGTCCACTCTTAACAGTTTGGTATGTATCCTTTCACCCTTTTACACACACACACCCCACAGAGAATTCTTTCACACAAACAGGAACATTTTATACAAACTGTTCCGCACTTTGCTTTTCTGAATGTTGCAAGGACACTTTCCTCAGCAGGACATTTAAAGCCAACTCGTTGCTCTAGTAGCTGCCACAGCATTCAACACAGAGATGTTCCACAATATGTTTAATCATTCCCCTATTGATGTACAGTTATGTCGTTTCCAATTATTCGCCTCTACCAACCAAACTGCAACAGAATCTTTGTGCACACATCTTTTTGTACTTCTGCTTTTCCATAGGTTCATTTCCAGGAACTCTCGGTATCCCATTTTATTTTGCATTCTTTGATGATGGGTGCGGTTGACATATTTTCATCTGTTGGTGGGCACTTTGCATAGCAAAACTAATTTGGTTTACTTTCCCCATTTCTCTGGTCCAATAAGTGAGCATCTCCAATGGGCAATGGAGAAGAATTCAGAGGAAAGACAGGGAAATCAGTGAACAGGCTGAAGAATGGCCCACAGAGTAGGATTCACACCAGTGGAAGTGCAGGAGGCCAGCTCACAATGGGATGGTGATCAGAAGGGAGGCAGCCTGAACAGACACATCCTCCCCCCGTTCCAGCGCCCTCGCCTGTGTCACCTTTAGAATCAGCAAGCTGAGGTGGGTAGGGAAAGGGCAACCAGTTCAAACTCAGAGACAAGTTCAAAACCAGCCAGGCTGAGATGATGAGAAATCACATACCTCAGTAAGAAAGGAATTAGCTACCTCGGTGCTACAACAGAAGCCCTCACCGGCCGGGCGTTAGGCTGCTGCCCTGCAGATTCACACGTGAGTGGTAGTCAGTGGTGTGCTCGTAAACGTCTGACAACCAACTCTCTAGGAAAAAGAGAAACCCTGAATTATAGCCGCATCTGCTTGCTTTCCATGCTGTAAATACGACCCCCCTCGCCAATTTCAAACTCAAATGTGATGTCACTGATGGTGGAGCGGGAAGAGAGGCACATACCCCACTGCCGGCTCTCTCAAGTTGGCTCCAGCCCAGCCTTGGAGGACCTCGGACCAGGGAAGCCAATGGGACACCGCAGAGAGGAGGAATTAGCACCTAGCAGAACACATAACGTTTCTCATCTGTCCTTCTTCACTATATGAGCAGAATCTCACACACACCCGTAGGTGATGAGGCATTTAAATAACAGAAGTCAGGAGTGGAAGGGCCAGAGTGTGCTCGCTGAGAATGTCCTCTGTTGTTCGAAAGCCCTTTTTAAAGAGAGTGGTTGATGTCTTTTATCGTATTTCCTAACCTCCCAAGCCCAAATCTGAGCCAGACGGAGCTCTCAGAGCTGAACTGATGGACGCCTCCACCTCCTACAGCAGCTTCATTTCCAGACCACCCTTCTCTGATGGTCTCAGCATAGGAATCTTTCTCGTAGAAAAGTCTAACTATGTCACTTCCCTTAAAATGCTTCCATCCCACCCTGTTGCTTTAACACAGTTGATAAGGTCACTCATGGTCTCTCCCCCGCCCACCACTACAGCCTCACTTCTCTCTTCTGACCTGAATTCTAGTCCTAATGAATGTCTTCCAGCTGCTCAAACTAACCATTCTCTGTCTCAGCTCCCTACTTTCCCGCAGGCTCTTTTTTCTACCTGGGACTCTCTTCTGCCTCCCTCCTTGACCGCCCTAAACCTCTCACTAGGTCTTCCAGTTAACTCACTTCCCTTGATACCTTGATACCTAAGTTACCAGGATCCCCTCTTTCCTCCACAGTAGACTCAGCATGCGTTGATGCTATGACTCCCCACCAAACTCGAAACTCCTCGGAGGCAGGGACCTCGTCTGTCTTGTCACTGTTGTGTTCTAATTCTTAGACTGGTATTTGGCACATAGAAGCACTGAGTGAATAGTTGTTAAATGACTCCCCAACTTCTATTTGATAATGCGTTTATCGGGACTTCCCTGGTGGCACAGTGGTTAAGAATCCACCTGCCAGTGCAGGGGCCATGGGTTCAAGCCCTGGTCCGGGAAGATCCCACGTGCCACGGAGCAACTAAGCCCGTGCACCACAACTACTGAGCCCGTGTGCCACAATTACTGAAGCCTGCGCGCCTAGAGCCCATGCTCCACAACAAGAGAAGCCACTGCAATGAGAAGCCCGCGCACAGCAACAAAGACCCAACACAGCCATAAATAAATAAATAAATTTCTTTAAAAAAAAATAATGCAGGGCTTCCCTGGTGGCGCAGTGATTGAGAGTCTGCCTGCCGATGCAGGGGACACGGGTTCGTACCCCGGTCCGGGAGGATCCCACATGTCGCGGAGCGGCTGGGCCCGTGAGCCATGGCCACTAAGCCTGCGCGTCCGGAGCCTGTGCTCTGCAACGGGAGAGGCCACAACAGTGAGAGGCCCGCGTACCGCAAAAAAAAAAAAAAAAATGCATTTATCAAATATCTGTAAGCACCTCAACATGCTAAGATCTGAGCGAGGCCCAGGGATTCAGAAGTCAGTAAGAACTGTACAGAGTTGCTGCAGCCCATCCTGCCTTCTCCCTGTAACACACGATACAAAAACAAGAGCCATGGGGCCAATGTGCCTGCCACTCCAATGTGGAGTGACCAGGTGAGAAATGGGAAGCAGAAGAAAACTTTGGATTCCAGCTATAAATTATACAAATGCTTGGCATTAAAAAATTATTTTAACACATCAAATATTGTCATTCATATGCTCTGCAGTTACTTTACCTGTCATCAGCACACTCAAGCTATCTGAAGCTGTGACAGACAGAAAAGAGTCCTTGCCAGTTTTTCCTGCAGGTGCGCATCTGGGCGAGAGGGGAGGGCTCTGTACGTGCAGGAAGGGAGGGGATGGGGCAGGGTGACGGAGGTTATGAAACTGGGGATGATGTGAGAGGCTTGGCAAAAAATAATAATTACAAATTTGCATCCTGGGGAGCTGCAGGGCACTGCACTCCCTGGGAGCTCAGGGTGATCATTAACTGGGCAGTTCAAGGGAGGTGAAGCGGCATGCTGCCCACATTACAGAAGGGGAAAATCAAGACTCAGTGGAACTCAGCGGGTTGGTAAGGCAGCCCTAGTGACCAGACCCAGGGGCTCTGGCTGCTCCCACTTTGTTTTGAGCCCTAATCAATTCTCTCAGGGCAGCCTCCTGGAGAAAGTCAGGCAGATGGGAACAGTGGGGAGAAGGGGGTACAGGATTGTCTAGAGACTAAGGCTCCTCAGAGGCCAGCAGGTGTGGGATGGAGGGATGGACAGAGGACAAGACCCAAAATGTCTGACCCAGGCCAAAGGGTTTTCTAGAAATGCTCTGGCACAGGATCTGAGATCCATTCTGGAAGAGATGGAATCGCACCTTTAAACCCAGCCTGATGCAGAACTTCCTGGGTCCAAGGAGGTACTCCTGCCAGGTGGCATCACCCATTTGCCCATATCCACTCATCGCTACCTCTTCTCCCAAAGTCCCAGAGCCCGGGGTCTGCTTCAGACGCGGCAACCTTAGCTGCCTCTAACAAGGCCCCCCATTGTAGGAGGCTGGCTGACTCCCACCGTCTCCTGTTACCTCCTCAGGACTCCACACTCATCTCCTCCACCCCCATCTCCTTCTTCCACCAGCTGTTCCTGTGCAACCGCTTTGATTCCAGATCACACTACCTTAACTCTCTTAATTAACTTTGCTTTCAGAGCTCACTTCTCCCTCCTTCCCTGCAATCCCTCCCTCATAAATATGGACACGAGAAGACTGCTATGTTTCTCAAAAGAGACACATCTTTATTGGAACAAAGGATGGATTGAGATTCCTGCTTTATTCATTCCTTCATTCGTTCATTCCTACAAGAAACAGAAACTCATTTCCTACTGCGGGCAAAGCACTCAGCTAGGCCTGGAATTATCAAGCCAAATAAGATCCAGACCCTGGCCCTGAGGAGGGCGTCACAAAACACGTGGAGCAGTCATGAGAGCGACTAACTACTGCTCGGGCGGGTTCTGGGATGCAGGGCGCTGTGGGAAGATGCCAGGGGAAGCATTGGACCTGGCTTGAGTTGGGATGCTTTCACGGATGCAGGAACGCTTGATCAAGTTCACAGGGAGCTCAAGCAGAGGATGAGTTTGGGACCGGATAGTCCTGGGGGCAAAAACGACGCACAGAAGTGTGGAGGCTGAACCATCATCACGTGTTCCAAAAATTCACCTCTAAGACTGAATAACCATGGGAGAGTGACAGGAGCTGAGTCAGGGATGGGGAGGGGTGGGGTCAAGGTCACGGAGAGCCCTGAGCTCCAAGGTCACGGAGAGCCCAGAGCTCCAAGGTCACAGAGAGCCCTGAGCTTCAAGATGAAGACGTACAGGTTTGTTATGGGGGCGACAGGAATCCACTGGGGAACTTTAAGGAGAGGAGGGACACACTCGGCTTGAGATCCGGAAAAAAATCTGCCTGGGAAGGCTGGCCTGCAGAGGGGGAGAGCAGTGTGTACGGAGAAGGCGGGGGCATTAGGAGACTCCTGCCGCAGTCTGGGTGGAGAGGGCTGTGTGTTGGAATCTACTGCATACTGGAGATCAACGTCCTCCTCGCCCATCACAACTGTGAATCCAATGATCTTAAACTTTGTGGATGTGAAGTAGGAGTTGAGCATAAGATTGCAATAAAAAGGCAGAAACTCCAGAAAGGCAATGCAGTTACTGCAAGACAGATTCAGAGCAGCTCTGGGAAGGAACTTAAAGAATTCAAGAAGCTGGGCAGAAACAACCCTTGCATTCCGCGAAGAGCTCGGGGCTGAATTTCAAAAGAACGCTCCAGGCTCCTCAAGTGTCTGAGTTTCAAGGAGCCTCTGGTGGAGGCGCCTCCAGTCTGAAGGTCATCTACTACGTGGCCTTGAAGCCACTCCTCCGTAGGACCCCAGCCCATGGGGCGTGTTTCTCTGGCTGGCTTGGCAGGCTCTCCGTGGTCAGGAACAGAACTGAGCTTCCCAAGTCAGCAGCTCCGACAAGATCTCTGCCCCAGGAGGCCCCGTTCCCTGGCAGGCATTGGCCCCCTCGCCACGCCTGATGTCAGGAGAGAATGATGCCCTCCTCCCGAACAGATTGGGCTGAACTGGGAGACCAAGCCCTTGTCAGTCAAACGCCAACAGGGCAGTTCTGAACCTGCCGGCTGGGTTAGTCATCACCCTTATAAAATAAAACACTCCAATAATTAATACAGGACAAATTAATTAAAGGAAGTGAGAGCACTGCAGGGCCCATAATGAACTGGGTGATAATTATTAGCAAACACAGAAGAGGTTTAGTAAGTGCACCTGATCCCCACTTCACTGACGATGAAATAACCCCTGAAACCCCCACATCTTAAGGTCAGAAGGAAACAGTGGAGCCCACGTGGCAGAAACATTCGAGGCGGCAGCCCAGCCCCCTTTGCCTGATTATTTTATCCATTTGAGAATTTTTAAAGCACATTTGTCCTTCGGTAGAAGAACCACAGGCGTCTCCTTACATTTTTTTTTTTTTTTTTTTTTTTTTTTTGCGGTACGCGGGCCTCTCACTGCCGTGGCCTCTCCCGTTGCGGAGCACAGGCTCCGGACGCGCAGGCTCAGCAGCCATGGCTCACGGGCCCAGCCGCTCCGCGGCATGTGGGATCTTCCCGGACCGGGGCACGAACCCATGTCCCCTGCATCGGCAGGCGGACTCTCAACCACTGCGCCACCAGGGAAGCCCTCTCCTTACATTTTGATGGGGAAAGCAGAAATAAGGGCTGTCAATCCTGTAATAACCAGGCCATGCTTCAGCTGATGCATTCCCCACCTTCCAAGCAGCACCTCCTTGCTCTGGGGCCGCTACCCCAACTCTCTGCCATCCACCCACCTTCATCTGGACTAAATGTGAAGGGCTTCTGGATACAATTTTATAGATGATTGGAAATGGGAACTATATCTAACTTGTGTTAAATCAGTTCCATTCTTTTCTCTTTTCCCAGCCCACCCACTTGCTCACATACTACATAAATCACTTATCTACCCACTGGCCCTGCTCTCTCTCTCCCCAGGTCATGATCAGAATTGACCTTCCTCACCCTGCAACCACATAGCATGTCTACCAGGAGGTCAGGTTCAAAACCAGCACTGAGAACATGGTGACACTGGACCCCTCGCCACTCCTGAGTCAGGAGAGAACCCCACATCCTCCTGAACAGATTGCATCTACTGTTTGTTACCTGTTATTTCCCACTACAGAGAAAGGGCCGCAGGAGAGCTTTGGTTTATGGACAGATGTGGTCCATGAACCTAGAACGGTGCCTGGCACATAGTAGACACTCAATAAATACTTTGTTGAATAACACAGCGAAGAAAATTATGGTAAGAACCCTTCAGGAGTATATTGTACAAGTTCTGTAGGATTCTAAGGGTGAAACAGCACCTGATCACAACGGTACTTGTTCTCCCTCGGCACCACTGTCTACCTATTGCAGTGAGATCTGTGGGAAGAAGGAAAGGACAGGGGAGACCACAGCAGCCTTTGTACAATCCTAACCTGTGCGGTTGCTTGGGGACCCTGTGGACTTGCCAGTGCCTGTGAGGAGCTGGGACTTACAGGACATGCACTCACACCTCCCCTGGGGGTCCTGGGACCACATCTCTAGCAAACTCAACTTTGCTCTGGCCCAGGCCTTGGCCGTTCCTAACACTGACCGGCTAATCTTGCACTGCAGAAATGCAGCGAGCAGCGTGTTCAGCGCCTGACGGAAAACCCTTTGTTAGAATCCCAACCACTGCCCCTCACACACAGCACAATTCCCGGTCCCCAGCCCTCCGCGTGCCCCTCAGCCCTTCTGGCTAGAAGCAACAAAGACAGCGTCTCCCATTGGGAGAGAAGCGAGCTCTTCTCCTCCCAAGTCAGGGCTCCGGGGCACACGTGCTCTGCCACTACTCTCTGATGGAGAGAGCTGGGCTGCAAAATACTGACAGATCACAGAAGGAGAAAATGCTTCTTAAACGGACTTGAGGGCCGTGTGCAACCATTCCCTGGTCACAGACACTGTCGCATTAATCCAGTTTCATCTCTTTCTTGAATGAGGCTGAAAGTGCAAGAATATTTTAGTGGTGAGGCAAAGAGGACCCCTTAGGAAGAGTGGCAGGTCTCTACAGTTACCTGTCCACACAGAGGCGGCGGTTTGATTCTGCGGGGAGGAGGTCCCCTGGAAGCAAGCATGTCTGCACATTACCTGTATTGCTTCAGGGGAACAGAACATTAGTAATTGTGCTTGTTTGTCAAGGAAGCTGTAAGTTGGAAAACAATCCCCCTAAGTTCTTCAGCTAAAACCCAGTGTGACTACCTCCTAACGTGTGTCACTTCCCTCCATTTCTCTCCATCCCACTCCCATCCACACCTCCTCTCATCTGCGTGACCATAGCCGCCCGAGCTGGCGTCCCTGAAATCTTGCCCCCTTCCCATCCGTTCACCTCTCCAGCTGGAAAGATCTCCCCTGAATCCCTTCCCTAAAGCCTTCCAATGGTTTCCATTGTCTTCAGGGTTGAGTTCAGTCTCCTTAACATAACCTGACCCCTCCCAACTACTCCAGCCTCTTTTCTAACCCCCTTGTCCACCTCTTACTCAACGAAAGAGCCATATCAACATCATCCCTTCCAGGTTGTCTAGAACACTACGTCCCTCACGGCAGCACCCCCCGGCACTCATCTTCCTCCCTCCCTCCCCACTGCTTACCACCCACCTCTTCACCTACTAAGTCTGCTCATCCCTCCAGTCTGCTGCCTGCAGGAGATCTTCCGATCCCCAGACCAGTTACCTCCCCTGCTGTATTATCATCTGTCTGAACCTAGTCGTCAGGCTTCGAGTGACTGAGGACCAGCCCTGGTCTGGCTTGTTTGCTACTTATCGCTTTAGCAATGCCCAGCACGGTCCTGCATCAATAGGTGTGTTCATTTCAGAAAAGCTATGAATCTTCACCTCTCTGCTACCTCCCAAAACTCTGCCCAATGGTGGTAGCCTTTAGTTCTAGGTTCAATTCAGAGCTGGGATCCTCCTTTTGTTCAATCACTCGAGACCAGTTTACCTGTTCTACTTCCTTGCAATGTAACTGTTGTCGTCACTTTTCCTTACCCCGTCACTGGCCCAGCTTCATATTCCTCCCCTAGTCAGGAAATCCCATCCCACCAAAGACCTCAGAAATTCCCAGAAACTTTGAGAAATGCTGAACAACTGCCTACTTAACTTTTCAAGACTGTAGGGAGGGCTGGCGCGCCCCCTAGAGGTGACAGTGAGAACTTTTGTAACGTCACCTGGGCCTCCTTCTGGATCCGTCCGCAATTCCAGAATCGCTAAGTGTAAATCTGGAAGGACTGATAGGTGTCCTCTAGCCCAGCTGTCCACATTTACAGATGAAAAACTTGGCCCATGAGATCCTGAAGAGGAAAGATGATGTCCCTCCTTGTCCCTCCCAGCCCCCCTGGCATTTTAAACCCACCCACTATAAATTCAAAGAACCAGCCGAGACAAACATCCCCCTGGGATGGACACAAGTCTGCTTTCCTTCGCTCTCTCACAGGGGTGAAGAACTGTTATGGTCCTTACTGACAGTTGTTTTACAGCCAAGGAAACAGAGTCTAAGGTACCAAGCAAGAGCCGAGGTCCTTTTTGTGGGGGAACATCCAGGAACTCAATCCCTGAATCCCTTTCCCAGAATTATGCAAGATGGGATCACATTGCAAAACTTCATGCCTAACAGACCTCCATCACGCATGTAATAAAACACCTGGAGCACTCTGGTCAAATTCAGTAATCATATGAAACGAGAAATATTTACTTATAGACTTTTTATGGGATCTACATGATAAAAGGAGTGATATTTTCAGATTTTTTTTTTTCTTAAGTCAGGTGCAGCTCTACCCCATGTCTGCTGAGTCTGAAATGAGAGGAACCTATTTCAGTGTCAGTACTCAGGGAGGATATTAGGGAAAGGTAATGAGGGAGCTGTGTATTTTATATATATATGTAGCAAAAAGGTAACTGTACAAGGAGAAGAGAAGGCATGGTATTCATGGGCAAGAGACTTCCACACACAAAAAAAGACTTTCTTTTTATCATATGTGGTACATGCCAAATTTATCAGATTGCTTTTTCTATCACAATGCAACCGTGAGTCAAGACATTAAATGCTTATATATTTTGAACACTCGGTAACCTATATCAGTGTTTCTCAAAGTGTGATCTACAGACCCCTAAGAGGTCTCCCAAACAGTTCTGGGGGTCTGCGAGGTCAAGACTATTTTCAAGATAATATTAAGATGTTATTTGACTTTTTCACTGTGATCACAGTTGCACTGGTGGGTAAAACTGCTGGTGCCTTAGGACGAATCAAGGTGGTGATACCAAACTTCACCAGTAGACACTGCATTCCTTGCCATGCACTCACAGGAAAAAAAAAAAAAAATGTCAGTTTCACTTGAGAATGTCCTTGATGATAAAAAGAACAAAACTTGAGGCATTACCCTCCCAGACTTCAGACAATACTATAAAGCTACAGTAATCAAAACAGCATGGTGTTGGCATAAAAACAGACGTAGAGATCAATGGAACAGAATAGAGAGTCCAGAAATAAACTCACACACCTACGGTCAATTAATCCAAGACAAAGAAGGCAAGACTACACAATGGAGAAAAGACAGTCTCTTCAGAAAGTGTTGTTGGGAAAACTCGACAGCCTCATGTAAATCAATGAAGTTAGAACACTCCCTCACACCATATACAAAAATAAACTCTAAATGGTTTAAAGATAAATATGCGACATGACACCATAAAACTCCTAGAAGAGAACTTAGGCAAAACATTCTGTGCCATAAATTGTATTAACATTTTCTTAGATCAGTCTCCCAAGGTAAAAGAATTGAAACCAAAAATAAACAAATGGGACCTAATCAAACTTAAAAACTTTGCATAGCAAAGGAAACCATCAACAAAATGAAAAATCAACCTATGGAATGGGAGAAAATATATGCAAACAATGCAGCCGACAAGGGGTTAATTTCCAAAACATACAAATAGCTCATATAACTCAATATCAAAAAAAAAAAACCCAATTCAAAAAATGGGCAGAAGATCTGAATAGACCTTTCTCCAAAGAAGACATATAGATAGCCAATAGGCACATGAAAAGATGCTCAACATCGCTAATTATTAGAGAAATGCAAATCAAAACTAAAACGAGGTGTCACCTCACACCAGTCAGAACAGCCATCATCACAAAGTCTACAAATAACAAATGCTGGAGAGGGTGTGGGAGAAAAGGAACCCTTCTGCACTGCTGGTGGGAATGTAAGTTGATACAGCCACTGTGGAGAACAGTATGGAGGTTCCTTGAAAAACTAAAACTAGAGTTACCATATGATCCTGCAATCCCACTCCTGGACAAATATCTGGAAAAGACAAAAACTCTAATTCGAAAAGATACATGCATCCCAATGTTCATAGCAGCACGATTTACAATAAGCTAAGACATGGAAACAACCTAAATGTCCATCGACAGATGAATGGATGAAGAAGACATGATATATACATATACAATGGAATATTACTCAGCCATAAAAAAGAATGAAATAATGCCATTTGCAGCAACATGGATGGACCTAGAGATGATCACACTAAGAGAGGTAACTCAGACAAAGAAAGACAAATATTATATGATATCACTCATGTGGAATCTAAAAAATAATACAAATGAATCTATTTACAAAACGAAATAGACTCACAGACAGAGAAAACAAGCTTATGGGATAAAGGAGTATAGGATTAATAGATTTACACTACTATATATAAAATAGATAAGCAACAAGGGTCTACCATATAACACAGAGAACAATATTCAATATCTTGTAATAACCTATAATGGAAAGTAATCTGAAAAAAATTACATACATATACATATATGTGTGTATAACTGAATCACTGTACTGCATACCTGAAACTAACACAATATTGTAAATCAACTATACTTCAATTAAAAAAAAATGTCCTATATGAAACAGTAAAAAATAGGAATTTTATGAAGTCTCAGTCCTTGAGCACACGCTTTTTCAACATGGTACTCTGAGCACTTCTGTTCTGTACTGAAGCATGACCCTGTCTCAAGAATAAGCAGTCGTGGGTCATTTGAATTGCCAGCTACACTGGTCGCCTTTTTCATGGAACACTATTGCTACTTGAAAGAGTGACTGACAAACTGTGCTTATTCAGACATGGATATTGAGACATCTTCTCAAAAATAAATAAAATAAACCTGTCACTTCAATGAAAGCAGTTGACAACATTTGTTGCCAATGATAAAACTTGACTTTTCAAGCAAAAATACAATTTTGGAAAACTTGTATCTGCCACTGTAAAGTAGACCGCTTCCCAACCCTGAAAGACTTTTCCAGTGAAGTCTGTGGTGTCATTGACAAATGTGATGGTGTTTATCCTGTTTAATGAAAGTTGTCAACATTTGGAAGATCTGCATAACTCAGTGAGTCACTGTTTTCCAGATGACCGGTGCATGATGTCACTAAATCTCACGGCGGGGGTGCGGGGGGGAAGATCCACTCAAGTGCGTGACTCACCAGTGGATTTTAATCTAACAGAGTATGAAATTCACCCATGTGGTTTCAGATTCCACATTGCAACTAACCTTTCAGAAACAATCACTTGTCAATTTGGGGAGTAGAAAAATATCCCTGATTTTCTATTAAGTACTTTTCTTTTCAACTAGGTATCTGTGTGAAGCCAGATTTTCTCAATATATTTCAATGGAAACAACACATCACAACACATTTTCTTCAGAAGCGAACATGAGAGTTCAACTGTCTTCTTTTAAACCAGACATTAGAGTTATAAACGTGTAAAACAATGCCACTCTTCTCATTAAAATTTCTTGCTTTGAAAATATTTTTAATAAAAATTGTGTGGTAACATTTGATGGGTTTATCGATGTTGTTTTTAATTAACACTTTTTTAAACTTCTCAGTTTGCATCTTTTGTAAACTCTCTCTCTCTCTCATGCTTATCTCCCCAGTAGCTGTAAATAAATCAAGCTATATCACTCCCCTACTTAAAAATCCTTTAATTAATTCCATTGCAATTAGAATAAAATCCAAACCATTCTCTGCAGCCAACAATGCACTAAGCAAGGCCCAGGGCCAGCCTCTGCCATCATCTGGGGCTCCCAGCCTGAGCTCCAGCACAGCCCCTGGCTCCCTATTCCAGACCACATCAAGCTGCTCTCACTGCAGGTCTTTGCACTTACTCATCAAGACCCTTGCATGGTGGCCTGGTCACCGTGCAGGCCACCACCACTATCTCAGGACCCTCCGCTAACCTCCATCCAAAGCAGCATCTATGCGTGGCACTTGTACTCCTTGAAGTCATCTCACTTATTTGTGTTTTTAGTGTTGGTGTTTGTTGTCTGTCTTCCTGCACCAGAATAAATGCTCCACGAGAGCAGTGGCCTTGTCTGCCTTTTTTATCCCTATAGCTCCAGTATGTGGAACAATTCCAGGCATGTCATAGGATCAAAATAAATGCTTTGAATTAATAACTCTTTCCTGTGCTGCAGAGACCATGGAAAAGGGAGGAAGAATGAAGAAGGACTGAGTGAGAGGTCTCTGGATGGACACATCAGCCAAGAATCAAAAGTCAGTTGACAACAGTGATGGAGGTGTTACCGAACTCAGGTCTGGCTGCTCATCGCTCAAGAATCCCATACTGGGACTTCCCTGGTTGTGCAGTGGTAAAGACTCCACATTCCCAATGCAGGGCGCCTGTGGGAACTAGATCCCACATGCATGCCGCAACTAAGAGTTCTCATGCCGCAACTAAGGAGCCCACAAGCTGCAGCTAAGGAGCCCTCCTGCCACAACTAAAACCTGATGCAACCAAATAAATAAATAAATACTTTTTTAAAAAAGAATCCAATACTGAGAGATGAGTATTGAGTAAAAGGAAAGATGGCTTTACTGAGGAAGCCAGCAGTCCTGGGAAGAAGGTGGACTCATGCCCCAAAGAACAAATTCCTCACCGCTGATCAGGAGCACAAGCTCTTAATGGGGAATTTCAGGGGTGCACTGGTAGAGGGAGGGGGCTACATGCAGAAACAGCACAGTCAGCTCTGACAGTCATCTTGAAATTGGTCATGCAGTAGTCTGATCAGCGTTATCTTGATTGTTTTAAGTACAGTTAATCTTCAGTTCCAGTGTCGCTTTGTTCCCATTTCTGTGAGGCCAATTCTTGAAATTGTGGCAGCTTATGTCATGGCTACAGTCTGGTCGTCATGCAGTTAACTTCCTCCACCTGGTGGAGGTTTTAGTATCTGTAAAACAGCTCAAAGGACACGGCTCAGAATTTTATCTATAGCCCTTGAGGAGGAACTAAAGATCCTTGACTTTGCTTAATAACTAAACTATTATTATCTTGTCTTGCTTGACTATTTTCCTTTGTTTCTGCATTTTCTCACTACTCTGATTAAATTCATTCTTTTTTTATTAATTTATTTTGGCTGTGCTGGGTCTTCATTGCGGCGTGCGGGCTCTTCGTTGCAGCACGCGGTCTTCTCTAGTTGTGGCATGCGGGCTCAGTTGCAGTGTGTGGGATCTTAGTTCCCCAACCAGGGATCGAACCCGGGCCCCCTGCATTGGGAGCTCGGATTCTTAACCATGGACCACCAGGGAAATCCCTGTACCAGATCTTAGTTGCGGCACACGGGATCTTCTTTGTCGCATGCGGGATCTTCCTTGCAGCATGCGGGATCTTTATTTGCAGCACTTGAACTCTTAGTTGCAGCACTTGAACTCTTAGTTGCGGCATGTGGGATCTAGTTCCCTGACCAGGGATCGAACCCAGGCCCCCTGCATTATTGGGAGCTTGGAGTCTTAGCCACTGGACCACAAGGGAAGTGCCTAAATTTATTCTTTGACTAAAGTTTTTCTACAGATAAGGGCAGGCGGAGGACATGGGGGCCCCATACGGTCCTGCTCCATTACAGAAGTGCCTCATAAATTGCTCAGCCTCTGTAAACTTCTTAAAAGGGGAAGTCAAGAGAAATGACTTCACTATGACACATGAGCATACAATCACTTTCCCATACATATCCAGGCACATACACAAACACAAACGTGTACACATATTCGTAAACATTTTTCCTTTTAAAATTCTCCCCTCATCCTTTCCTGAAATGTTGTCATTCCCATCCTTTCTGCTCCTTCTTTTTAAATTCCTTGGGTGTTTCAGGTGTCAAATTCAAGGTAGAATAAACTCACAATTTCATGCTCCCTTCTCTTCTGTGAGCATTCCAGTGTCTGCAGAAAAGATGTCTTCCCTCCCAAAACAATCATAATTGGCTTGATTTTATAAAGAATTTTACATACCAATGCAACTTGTTCCTGAATATCTTGCAAAGTTAACAAAAGATACAAAACTAAAGCAGAAGTGACTGAAATCACAGGGTTTCCTTGGGGTTCACTGTCCTTGCATCGGAGAAGCCCTTACTACAAGCCTCTGAGGCAAGTGATCATTGTAGCCGTGGCCGGGTTTAGGAAGTCGCCAAAACGCAAGGGCATTTGTCCAAAATAAATTGCAGTTCTTTACCCAAAACCTTTAACATAACGTGATTCTGTTCTGCATATAACTGTAGATGAGGGGTCAGGAAGGTGACATAAATGAAGGTCCCTGGACCAGGTCAGGGCCTCGAGCTCACGTTGTGTGAGTAGAAGTCTCTGGTGAACTGGGGACCATGCCGGGGCAGTGGACTGCTCCACGGTGGAATACAGGCCCTGCGTGGCCAGACCTGCCACATTTTTAGGAGAAGCTAGATAACCTGATTTTTACGCAAAATTCACCAATTTTTCAATGGCAGCTCATATTCTTTTTTTAAATTTATTTTTTATTGTAGTTGAATCACAATGTAGTGTTAATTACTGCCGTACAGCAGTGACTCATATATTATATATACATTCTTTTTCAGATTCTTTTCCATTATGGTTTATCACAGTTTATTGAATGTAGTTTCCTGTGCTACAGGCAGCTCATATTCTTTAAGAGCACTTTTTTTTTTTTTTTGTCTGTGTTGGGTTTGCTGAGTGCGGGCTTTCTCTAGTTGCCGCGAGTGGGGGCTAGTCTTCATTGCGGCGCGCAGGCTTCTCATTGTGGTGGCTTCTCTTGGTGCAGAGCACGGACTCCAGGCATGTGTGCTTCAGTAGTTGCGGCACATGGGCTTCAGTATTTGCAGCACGCGGGCTTCAGTAGTTGTGGCGCACAGGCTTAGCTGCTCCACGGCATGTGGGATCTTCCCGGACCAGGGCTCGAACCTGTGTCCCCTGCATTGGCAGGCGGATTCTTAACCACTGTACCACCAAGGAAGTCCCAAGAGCACTTTTTAAAACATGTTTAAAAACAGGTCTGTAGGTCAGATTCAACCTGAAAGTCACCAGTTGGTGACTTTTGTTCTAGAAGTTCAAAGAAAAAAGAAAGAGGACGAAAACCGTGGTGGGGGGAGGGGGCAAAGAAAAAAAAGGGAGAAAAACTAAATGTTAAGCGTGCAGAGAGGTCCTGGGCTCTGGAACGCTGTGAGCGCCCCTGACTTAATCTCCATCCAATCAAACTCCAACCAGGTCTTCTCGGGGCTGCCTGGTGATAAAGGGACGCAAAGGACTTGAGGTTAGAAGATGAGGCCCACGTGGACCAGCCAGGGCCTGGACTGGGTCAGCCCCAGAGCGACAGCGGAGAAAAACACTGAAAGATAATTTCATGACAAACTTCACAACGCTGGAAGTGCAGAAAGAACACCCGTGGAACTTTGCAGAACATGGAAGGAATGGATGTCCTGACTCCCAAGACTGTGAGTGGGGTTAGGGGCAGGAGGGGCCTGGAGGCTAGCTCTCCGCTATCAGTCTTCCAACACAGCTTCACCTCCGAATCTCCAGGGCAAGAGGGGGCCCAGTGTGGCCCCAGGAGGCCCCTGGCGACAGAATTTAGCCTCAGCAAGCTCTTCATTCCTCCGCCCCTCGGCCCCGTGGCAATAGGCGCATGAATGGCAGCTGAGAAACGCCTTGGCTTTGGGGTGAGTGTGGGTCTCCACCATCACCTCTTCCTTCCTACTCTCCTCCCCCAGAGCAGGCTTTTCCCTACTCAGTCATCCTTGTCTTGTTTTTCTCCAGGAGAGAGGATGAGTAGTCCTGCGGAGGTGAGAGCCCCAAGAGCAAAGGCTCGGGAAGGTAGGAGCATTTGCTCCTTACTTCCATCAAAAAGGCAGCATATGGGGCTTCCCTGGTGGCGCAGTGGTTGAGGGTCCGCCTGCCTATGCAGGGGACACAGGTTCGTGCCCCGGTCTGGGAAGATCCCACATGCCGCGGAGCGGCTGGGCCCGTGAGCCACGGCCGCTGAGCCTGCGCGTCCGGAGCCTGTGCTCCGCAACGGGAGAGGCCACAGCGGTGGGAGGCCGGCATACCGCAAAAAAAAAAAAAAAAGGCAGCGTTAATACCCCAAAGAACTGAAAAGAAGCGCTCAAGAAATCTCCGCTACACTATTCAATCTCACCAAAAGGTGCAAACAACCCAAATGTTACCATTGATGAACCGTAAACAAAATGTGGCGTATCCACACAGTGGAGTATTCTTCAGCCATAAGCAGGAATGAAATATACAGGCTCCAAATGTGATGAACCTCGAAAACCTTTTGCTAAGTAAAACAGTCAGACACAGAAGTCACATACTCTATGATTCCATGTATATAAAATATCTGGAATAGGCAAACCCAAGAGTCAGGAAGTAATTAGAGGTTGCCAGGGGCAGGGGAGGGGGGAGAATGGGGAGTGACTGCTAGGGTACAAGGTTTCCTTTTGGGGAGATGAAATATTTTGGAACTAGATAGATGTGTGGTTGTACAGCATTGGGAATGTGCTTACTGCCACTGAACTGTACATTTTAAGTGGTTAGTTTTATATTATGTGAATTTTACCTCAATTTAAAATATAAAAGTCAGCACAGTGTGTTGGTTAAGAACTGACGGCCTGGGTTGGAATCCTGACGCTGCCATATGCCAGCTGTGTGACTTCAGGCAAGTTGCTTAAGCTCTCTGTGCCTCGGTTTCCTCATCTTAAATTGGGGGTACCCAAAACACTTTGCTTACAGAGTTATTATAAGGAATAAATGAGTTTACATTTGTAAAGCACCTATAGAGCCATGTTTCACATGCTAAGAGCCAGGTAAAGGTTTTTTAAGTAGATCCCTGAGCCCCACAGCCCACCCCGCGCGGGCCGCTCAGACCTGGGGTCCTGGCCTCCAGGTCTGTGGCTTGGGGAGCCCGGCGCTAGGCAGAGGCTGATCAGCTCAGCCAGGTGACTGCTCCCCTTTCAGAGGTTCTCACGCAATGGAAATGAACAAGAGCTTTCCAATCCGGACCCAAGTTCTCAAATGCCTTAGGGTACGGGACTCTCTGTGGGCTGAGCCCTGTTTGTAAGGACTTGTGAGATTCCTGTGAAGAAAAGGAGATTGGGGGTGCTCTGAAGAAGCCGCACAAGCAGACTAGAGGCCACCTTCCATGAGGAGCTTGAGTTCACCGGTTCCGGCCCCCTTCCCGGGCCACTGGGATGGGAGGCGGTGCGGCGGCCACACTGTGCTGGGGCACCGGTCACCCCAGCACCCAGCAGGAGGGCCGGCACCTGTGAAGAGGAAGGGCGGCGGGGAGTGTTCTTGCTGCCCCCCAGCCCAACTCAGGAAGCAGAACGACAGCCGCATGGCTGGGTTTGGGGTCCTGTTTTCATTATGTTCTGTCTCTGTCTTTTATATGAAGGGGTCTTATTTTGCTTCAGCACAGGTATTCCACTGGTCCCAAATCAATTCATACAAAAAGGTGCACAGTGAAGTCTCACGCCCACCCCAGTTATCACCCCCTCCCTGTCCACAGCCTAAACCATTTCACTAGTATCTTGTGTGTCCTTCCCTGCTTCTCTTTAAGGTAATACAAATACAGATGTTTTTCTGATTTTCACTCTTATTTATAGGAAAGGTAGCTATTGTATGTACCCCACTGCATTTGGATCTTTTTCACTTAACATTCCTTAGAAATCAGCTCCTGGATCGCTCCCTCATTCTTTTTTACAGCCGCATAGCATTCCATTGTAGGGAGGTACCATAAGTTACTTAAACGCTCCCCTCTTGAGGAATTTATTTTTAACCAAATTCCCTTCCAATTTTTTGCTGTTGAAAACCAGTGGCAATTAATACATTTTGCACGTCACCATGCGATAATCTATTAGGTAAATCCCCAAGAGTGTTATTGTTGGGTCAGAGGTTACATGCATTTGTAATTTTGATAGATATTGCCAAAGTACTCTCCATTTTACTTGCCAGCATTAATGTAAGAAAGTTCTATTTCCTCTCAGATACACCAACACAGCACATTGTCAAATTTTTGGATTTTTTCCAATCTGCTAGGTTATAAAGGTTTTAACACAGAACTTCTCCCAAGTTCTCATTTGTACTTACACGAGTTTCTTTTTTTTTTTTAACATTTAAATCTTTGGTCCATTTGGAGCTTTCTTTTTCTTTTTTTTTTTTTCAACTTCTTCTTGCACAAGGAAGAGGATTCCTTGTGTCCTCTTTGTGTAGTTTTAATTTGCATTGCTCATGTTATGAGTGAGGTTGAACATCATTTTCATATACTTAGGGGTCATTTCTGTTTTCCACCCTATGAACTATCTGTTCATATCCTTCACCCAGTTTCCTTTGGGGTTTCTGGTCTTTTGCTGATTGGTAGCTATGAATTCTTTATCCATTAGGAAGACTAGCCTTTTTCTGAGATATGAGTTGCAAATCTTTTTCCTAGTTTATCATACTTTAAAAAGTGATGTTTTGCCAGGTAGAATTTTTTATATTGTTAAATTCATCAATCTTCTATGATTTCTATGATCTTGTGATTTCTGGATTTTGAGTCAGAGTCAGAAACATATTACTCACCTCAAGGTTATAAAGGTTTTAACCCAGAAATTCTCCCAGGTTCTTGTTTGTACTTACTAGGATTTTTTTTTTAGAAAAATATTTAAATCTTTGGTCTGCTTGAAGTTTTTTTTTTTCCAACTTCTCGTGCGCACAGGGAAGAGGATTGCTTGTGTCCTCTCTCTCCATGCAGCCCCCCCTAGACTCCTCTTCTATCCTCACCTGAACTTGGCCCTGGCACCACCTTTAGACATTACAGCAGCTGCCAGCGATGCAGACTTCAGGGCAAGGCGGCCGCCCTCAGGCCCCTCCCAGAGGGATCAGAATTTCCACATGAATCCAAGCTGTCTGGGATCAAACAAGGTTTGGGGGGATTGAAGGAACCCAATAGCAGGGACCCCAAAGTTAGCTGCCTCAGTCACTTAAAATTCTTGGAAGCACTGAACAGCGTCACTTGGAAAGGGAGAGAAACGGACTTAAAAGCCATTCCAGGGTCTCGACGTGTGTTCTTCGCTGGCAGGATTCAGGATGAGGATTTGAAGGGCCCTGTGGGAGTATCCTCTCGCGGCTCGCCCCTAATCCTGTCCAAATCGCCCGGGCTCTACAGCTGTTGGTCAGCCAGATAAACTATTGGTTCAATTATTCTTGGCCTCGACGGGGCGGCTTGCCTCAAAGGCTTTGGGCTTCATAATTCGGGCCACTTCAATCAGCCTGGGGCCCTCCCAGGGCTGCGGACAGGAGACAGGGCCTGTTTGAAGACGGCAGTGGTCCCCGTAGCCTCTGCTTCCACGGGCCTTTCATCTCCACCCAGACGGGGCTGGGGCGCTGACACCTCCCCACGGACCCCAGTGTCGGGGAGCAGAGTTCGCTTTGGGAACGATGCCAAAGCAGAGAATCCAGGCGATAAAATAATTACAAACGAAAAGAAGGATTAGCTGGCACTGTCGGGACAACTGCTTCCAGAATGGTCCCTGAAATCTCAGGCGGCACATTCTCAAAGGAGGCGCTGCTGCAGCTGCTGTCTCCATGGCAATGGGGGCAACAGATGCCCGGCTGGGAGTGCTGGCCGCAAATGTCAGACCCAACAAAACCCCAGCCCCGGGGAGGGAGATGACAGACCGGGTCACCTTTCCATCATGGAAATGGACTGGTAATTAACACAATTTTATTTTCTCCATTTGTCTGCTCTCCCTCCGCCTTCCCTTGGCTTCAGTAGATACCCACTAATAAATGGTTGACAGCTGTTGGGAGATGGGTCCAGTCTGGCGGTTGCTATGAGAAGAAACATTCTCTTTTTGGGTTGGATCCTCCAGGCTGCTGCAGGGTCCTTGCTGCTGGTATGCTGGCTCCTCAGCTGAGTTCTCATCTCCACCCCTCTGCCCGGTCTTTATTTCGGTTACTCAGGACATCCCGAGGCAGCACTGAGAAGTGGCTTGGGATAGCTGTACACATCTCCACCCCATAATCTCCATCACCTCCCTGAGCCACAGTCTAACAAAATCTAAGTAATGGGAATGGAATCGCTGTATGAGCCCCCAAGCTTCGCCCTTCCAAAAGGATTGCTACTCCTCAGCACTTTGTCTATAAAAATTCCAGAATTATAGAGACTTCCCTGGCAGTCCAGTGGTTAAGACTTCACCTTCCAATTCAGGGGGTGTGGGTTTGATCCCTGGTTGGGGAGCTAAAATCCCACATGCCTCAGGGCCAAAAAACCAAAACATAAAACAGAAGCAGTATTGTAACAAATTCAATAAGAAGACTTTAAAAATGGTCCACATCAAAAAATCTTTAAAAAAAAAATTCTAGAATTACTACCAATAGTGCCTCTCTACCTAAGATGATTATAAACTCAGACACCCTCCTTCGCATCTCATACCAACTCAGGCTTCCCTACGGGATCCCTTCCCTAGAAACCAGGCATCTCAGCGATGTGAGCCCAGGGTATGGAGAGGCACTTTCTAAATACTCACCGAGAGACCCTGCTTTAAAAAAATGACGTTACTGACTTGGAGTCAAATAAACCAGACACAATCTCAGCTCCACCTACTGTGTACAACTGTGAACCATAAGCTCCCGGAGAGTAGGAATCACACAGATTTTCGGTGTGTCTCCAATGCTAGCAGAATGCCAGTGCAAGCATCAACAAAACGTAAAAGTTCTATTAGGCAGGATGTTCCAAACTTTTGAAATCATGTGCCCTTATCAGTACGTTTTTAACAGGAATCCCCAATATAGATGTGTTTATTTAAAGAATACGACCTATTCTCATGATAAAATGAGCATTACGGAACATACAGAGAAGTAGAAACTTGAAAGGGGTAAAGATTAAAAATAAGTAGAAGTTCTAATATGTTCTTCTTATACTACAATGGATCTTCCTGTTTTTCCACTTTAGAGACCACCATTGTAGAGGACATACAGTTCCTACATTCAACAGACTTATGGTCTAGTTGAGAAGACTTGAAAAAAAAAAACACTAGAACTTCTGGAAAAAATATAAAATAAAAGGAAAGTTTAGAGGGGGGAGTGATCGCCGAACTCATGGATGGCCTTCATGGAGCCCAAGAACCCCACTAAAATTGAATGCCAGAGTTTACAGGTGTGTGCACAGGTGCACATTTTTCTAAGAAAAGATCCAAAGCTTTCCTATGATTCCCAAATGGATCTGGAAGACACAAAAATTACAGAACAAGTGGCTTACGGGGAGAAAGGAAACAAGGGAAGACGGAAGCATCCTGTCCAAAGTTGTCTTGCTTTTGCAGATAGAACAAGCTAGACCTGATGGCATCCTGCTCCAAAAGTTACCTGAGGAGATTGTGTTGTTTCCAAGGACTGAAACTTTGTCTCCAGGTTAGAGATTTTTTCATTTCTTTTAGCAGTGCCCACTAAACGAAGTCTGACATGGAAGCCACATATATAAAAGTAGATCAGAGTGAAGGTGCTCTGGGTGAAGTAGGGTTGATCCCAGACCACCATCCCTCACCATCCCCAACCTCACCATCCCCACATTGGTGAGTCCAGAGGACTGGGGGTCTCCTTCAAATACAGCTGGAAACCCCTGTACTTGGCACTCTTGAGCCTGTGAGCTGACAGTTTTCCTTAATAAATATGCTCTTCACTCTGTTCAGAATCACTCCTTTGCTACAGGGTTCACCTTTGGCTACTTTACTTCCTTTGTTTCCATTGACAGCGTCCCCATTGGCTGCAGCTGGAGGATGGTGCATGACCTACCCTCCTCAGAATTACTGGTTTGCTTGTTAAAGATGCAGATTCCTGGCCATCACCCCAGGCCTACTGACTCAGAACCACTGGGCATGACGTCCCATCCTGTGCAACGTCCACCAGCTCTTCACACACTGCTCACGCACCCTTGAGTTTGGGATCTACCACAGGGCTCTCGCCAGAACTCTCACCAAAAGCACTCAGCGTCACCTGAGCCCACCCGACAGCTAAAGATAGAGCCAGGAGGAGATGAAAACCTCAGGCCCGGGTGTCTGTGGCTCCAGGGGAACAAGAGCTGAGTGTCCTCTGAGGTGACAACACTCTTTCTCCACTCTGGACACACAGTGGCAGGCATTTTCCTTTAAATATAGTGTATAATGCCCTGCAGGCTTCTGCAGGGACCCAGGGCAGCTCAGAGGCCTGGGATTTACCCTCCAGGAGGTCAGTCACCTGCAGCTGTGACTCAGTGGGATGGCAGAGGTCCTGAACCTTTGCATTTTCCCCACAGTTAAAAAGACAGCAGTGGGCTTCCCTGGTGGGGCAGTGGTTAAGAATCCGCCTGCCAATGCAGGGGACACGGGTTTGATCTCTGGTCTGGGAAGATCCCACATGTCGTGGAGCAGCTAAGCCCGTGTGCCACAACTACTGAAGCCCGCGCGCCTAGAGCCCGTGCTCCGCAACAAGAGAAGCCACCACGATGAGAAGCCCACGCACCGCAACAAAGAGTAGCCCCCGCTCGCTGCAACTGGAGAAAGCCTGCGCGCAGCAACGAAGACCCAAAGCAGCCAAAAAGAAAAAAAGAAAGACAGCAGTGGCCTAAGGCCATGACTAAGCTACCTGGTAAAGTGGCATCATGGGAATTTCCCTGAGTGAAGCAGTTTTGCAGTGCTGACTCGGAAGCAAGGACCATTCAGAGAGCTGTGAGTGGCAGCGTGTAAAGTCATAAAACCAATTCTCCATATTCTGCCCTTCTTTAGACCCAAATCCAGTTCTGCTTCTTCCACGAAGCCTTCAGCTCACACCACTCTCTCCTGAACTCCTCACATGTGTGTATCAGCAGCACACATTTTAGCACAAACTAATTCATCATGTTCAGTATTTGCTTTTGTCTCCACCTCTCCACGTGGTAAGGCCTGAGCGCAGAGACCACATCTGACCTCAGCACCTCCCTCTGCCTGAGACAGTGTCAGAGTCCCTGCTGAATAGAGAGACCACAGCAAAGGGGAAATAACAGTGACAGCCAGTGTTTACTGAGTACCCATCATTTACTGATGTGCCCGCACTGCTGTATGGACTTAACACATATTAATCTACTTAATTTTCACAACACCCTTTTGAGGTGAACCCCACATTACAGACGAGATGATAAAGCATCATCATTACAGAGAAGTTAAGTGAATGGCCCAAGGGCACACAGCTACTAAGAAGAAAGGCCAGGATTTGAAGGCAGGAAGCCTAGTTCCAGAGCCCACGCTCTCATACACACCCCAATAATGCAGAAGGAGAGTGAACCCCTACGGACTCGTGAGAAGCACAATAGATGAGGTCAGAGAAATGGAGAAGGTACACGCTTTCTAGAAAAAAGAAACCAGACCCCAGCACCTTGACCCCAACTCAACCTGTAACAACCAGCAGCAAAACGGCAACGAGCCTTTTTCCAGTGACTCAGCTCTGCCTCCAGCTCCTGACAAGTCTACCCAGAGGGCGGCTCTTCCCTCTGCCCATGGGTGGCAGCCTCCCACACTCCCCACCTCCCAGAGGTCCTCCTGCCTCTGCATGGATGGGGGGTGGTCAGGGGAGAGGGTGGCATCTGTCAGTGGAGAGTGGCTCCAGGTCAGAGCCCCAGCTGGCGCCTTGGAGTCACCTGGTGGGGACAATCCCCAACCGGGCTGCACCAGGAGACCCCTCAGCGCCCTAGAAAAGCAGCCCCAATTTAAAACAATCCCTCACCCACCTCTTGCCACAGACTTTCTTTCAAACCCTCTAACGCTGAGTAGTGGGATACCCCTGCATCCCACCCCTACCGCCCACCTCAGCTGGCCACGTCCCAACCCACCAGGGCCACTCCCCACCAGGGGACAAGGTGGCATCTACCGCCTCCCGAGAAAGGACCTTGCCGCGTGGAGCCAGAGAAGAGACTGAGGTGGGGAAGCCTTTGCTTTGAAGGTAGTGACTATTTGAAGGATTTAATATATGAAGGATTTAATATATGAATATATGAAGTAAAAGTGAACTTCTGGCTCTGGTAGCAATTTAAACATCTTCCTGAATAGATTTATCAACAATGGACAAAGCATCAGACCAACTGTCCAAGGCACAATATATCAGTACAGTTCAAAGAGACACTGGCTTGGTTTGGTTTTTATGGAAATCTCTGTGTGTAAATTCTTTCTAAATACAAAGTGAAGTGTGCTTTTATTCCTTCATTCATTCACTCAGCAAACCCCTACTGGCGTCTAGCAGGCTGGGCTCTTCCCAGGCTGTCTGACGCAGCTGGGGACGGGCTACGCCCTCAAGGAGCTGACAGCCCAGAAGACATGAATGGAGAAGTGAAGGCTCGGGTTTCTGGGGTGGATGTCTACAAAGGGACCTGATCCTGAAGGCCTCAAGGCGGGGACAGTTAGAGCTGCAAAGGGGCTCGGGAGGGGTGCTATGGAGAAGGTGCTGCTGGAAATTGCAGGAGATGCAGGCACCCACCTGGCACAGGTCAGGGGACTGCAAGGCGGGCAGCAGGGGTAAAGACGGGGGAGCACGGGGACTGGAGAGGTGGGCGGGAGGCAGGTCACGGACTTACAGGATTAATTCCATTAATTCAGTTCCTGTAAGCACGTCCATCTGAAGTAGCCAGGGACCTGATTCGAAGTCCTTCTCTGTAAATTATCTGGACTTTTTTTTTTTTCTTTTTGGCTGTGCTGCGGGGCATGCGGGACCTTCGTTCCCCCACTGGGGATCGAACCCGTGCCCCCTGCACCCCCTGCAATGAAAGCACAGAGTCTTAACCTCTGGACCGCCAGGGAAGTCCCTGGACATCTTCAAGGGAGGGAACAACCTTCCACTCTCACAGAGGGAGGCCTGTCCACGGTGGACGGGCCCCAGGGGACTGGCCAGGGTGTGGCATGAAGGATCCAGGGGCTGGTGCCCTCACTATGCCCGGGGAAGTAGGCGTGCCTTGCAGTTCTGACTGCTTCACACACTTGATTTTGCCTAAAGTTCGAGGATTTCCAATACTTTTCACACCATAAATATTAACTGGCCAAAAGTTTTGTGGTTTTTTTTTTATGTGATCGCTTGTGGACAGTAGGCCATGTTTTCTCTGTATTAGTTCTATATGGTTGAGCAAAAGTACTGACTGAGGGCAGAGAAATACACTGGTCACCACTATTTGCTGTCAGCCACCTGCCAGGCCCTGTACATTTATATATATATATTATACATTGAGATATATATTATATAATATATATTATATTTATATCTATATAATATTTATACTATATATAAATTATACTTTATATCTATGTATAACTTATATATATTCACATATAATATATAATTTATATAATACATTCTACCCATATTCTACACACCAAGAAAGCCAGCTCGGTCTGTAGTCAAAGTCCCGTAAGAGGCAGGTCAGGGATTCAAACTCAGGTCTGCTTGGCCTGGGCTCTGTCCTCTCCATTACCTACACCCTGGGCTGGCCGTGGGGCTCACACAGGGCCCACAAGCTTTTAGCCAAGGGTCTAAGACATGAGTTCAGTGAATATTGCATTCTTCCCCTTCTTGGCCTTCTTACCTCACTCCTGGAAACAGAGCAAAGGTCTAGGAAAGACACCACTGTTGGCCTGCAGGATCTTAGTTCCCCAACCAGGGATCGAACCCGCACCCCCTGCAGTGGAAGCGCCGAGTCTTAACCACTGGGCCACCAGGGAAGTCCCTCCTCTAACATTCTGACTGGCCCAATTCCTACCAGATTCACACCCTTCCATTTCCCGTATTGGATTTTCCCTCGTCCCTCCTGCCCCTGCCTGAGAGAGAGGAACCTCCTAGAAGTCAACTCATGTGCAGGTAAATGAAAGGCTTCTGGACCCCAGGAAATTGCTGACTGCACAGCACAGCTGGGATAACTTGAGGACGCTAGAGGCCTCAAAGCCTGCAGTCTTCTGCCCTCTGCCCAGGGCCAGTGGAGAAGAGGCTTTGGGGAGGATGAGGCAGGCTTGCAGCATTCACCTCTGACTGAGGTCACGCAGCCTCCCCGGTCTCATGTTCCCACTCGCTCTGATGAAACTCCAGGTGCTAACATGGCAAGAACAGGACAAGGAGATGTGCTCCTTTCACCCTGGAAAACAAAGACTTGCCACAGAAATTTCTATTTGCCTTAAGTGACAGTGTGTTAACAGAATCCAGGTTTGTGTCTCAACGGCAGGCTTCTGCTGACGGACAAACGCCAAGGCGGAGCTGGGACACCTCTATCCATCACTGTGTCTGCTTGTTCAGAACACCCATTCATGCCTCTCACCTTTCACAGTGATACAAGCCTAAGAAGCCAGGATAGAATCCTGTTGTGAAACTGTCTTGGACCTGGGATGTGTAGGATCAAAACTATATCTTGGCAACTAGAGATTACCACACTAAGTGAAGTAAGTCAGATAGAGAAAGACAAACGCCATACGATGTCATGTATATGTGGAATCTAAAATATGACATGAATGAACCTAGCTATGAAACAGAAACAGAATCACAGACATAGAGAACAGACTGGTTGCCGAGGGGGAGGGAGTTGGGGGAGGGATGGAGTGGGAGGGTGGGATCAGCAGATGTAAACTATTATATATGGAATGGATAAACAACAAGGTCCTACTGTATAGCAGAGAGAATTATATTCAAAATCCTATGATAAACCATAATGGAAAAGAATATTTAAAAAAAAGAAGGTATGTATATGTATAACTGAGTCACTTTGCTGAAATCAACTATACCTCAATTAAAAATTGATTTAAAGAAAACTATATCTTGGAAGATAACAGGATAAGAAAAGAGGAGATGGACCCAGTGGCTGGCGCAGGGAGTTCTGCACGGTTTCATACTTTTCTAGGAGAGTTGAACATAAGCCTGTCTCGTGGGTTAAACTTGGTCAAGAAGCCTATTAACATAAGAGCTCTGGCTGGCTGGAGACACGGGGAGATGGGACTGTGGGGTCCCACGCTGGAGAAGAGAATACACTGAGATCGCTCCAGGGCTCTGGTCCCAGTTGCAGGGAGGAAGAATGGACCGCGCTTTGAGCAGTGACGCTTCTCCGTGTAGCACAGCACCCCCTGGTGGCAGGATGGGTGTGCACGTCATCGCAATAGCATGGAAACAGCGCCACCTGCTGAGCACTCGGCAGCATGCTGACTTGCCAACTCAGTTTTCTGCAGGTACTTTGAATTTGCTGGCTTAAATGAGGCAGTATTGGGCCTATTGGGCATGTACTGGTGAAATCTAAAAAGAAAGTGAAAATACAACATAGTTTGCTTACTGGAACAATGGGAATCAAGGAAAATGGGGCAGCAATTATTTCCATAGTATGTGCTGCCCATCGTCCTGAGGTGTGAACATAAGGCAGCACCTTACAGTGAAAAAAGCATGAATTTTGGAGTCATACAACTGAGATCAAATCTCCATTAGCCCTGTGAACTTGGGAAAGTAACTTAACGTCTCTGAGCTTCAGTTTTCCTTATCTTTAAAGGGGGGAGGGGCTTACCTTGCAGTGTGACAGCAACATTTAAATGAGATCATGTACATAAGTTAAAAAGGAAATGTGTATAAAGTACATCAGATAATATGTATAATAATTAGGTTTTTAAAGTATAGCATACAATTTTAACATAGAAAATTTCCCCTAATTGTTAGAACTGTGAAATATTCCTGAAATGGATGCAGCAAATGAGAAGACAACCTCTGAGGTGTTTTTTGTTTTTAATAGTCTAGATTTCCTTTTCTCTAGAAAGATTAAGTCTGACCCTTCTCCAAAAACCAATCTATTTCTGGTCACTGGGCCTAGAAACAGAACTCTATCAAACTGAGATTCCACTCACATTTATTAAATGTCTGCCACTTTCAGAGCCGCTCTTTCATTTTCACCAGTAAAATCTAAAGCATCAAGACACATCCCTTCTTTCCACCAGAAAAGCCTTTGCCAAGAATATTAGAACCTCCTGCTTTCATACTCTCTCAAGTACTTTCAAGATTACTCAGAAAAGCCCAATACTGGAAACAGCCCGAATGTCCATTAATAGAGGGCTAGATTGTAGTCTATCCATACAACGAAGTACAAATGCACAACAGAAAAGACAAACAACCAGATGAGCACAACAATATGGGTGAACCTCAAATCTCAGCCAAAAAAAAAAAAAAAAGCCAGACCCAAAAATATGTATACTGCATTTTTATGAGGTTCTAGAACATCTAATCTGTGGTGATAGAAATCAGAATAGTAGTTTGCTCAGGGTCGGGGTGAGAATTGACTCCAAGGGGGCACTAGGTAACTGGTGGGGGGATGGAAATGTCCTAAGTCTTGCTGGGTGATGGTTACACAGGTGTATACAGGCAGGGGTGCGCCGCAGCCCGCTGGAGCCCACCAGCAGTACTGATGGTTCACTTTTCAGGAAGTTTGCAAGCCAGCTGACAATCACATTGGTGACTTGGAATCCACTATGGTGAACGTATTTATACCAAAGAGCTGCTCTCAGAACTCAGGGAAACATTTTGCTCACTAGGTCGTGGTTTATTATAAATGGATATAACTCAGGAACAGCCAGATGGATGCAAGGGCAAGGTATCCGGGAAGGGGGCGGAGAGGTGTTGCTCTCCAACACCTGGAACCCCGTCCTTTTGGGGTTTTCAAAAAGGCTTCATTACAGACGCATGGTGGATTACTTCATCGGCCACTGGGGACTGATCTCAACCTCCAGCCCCTCTCCCCTCCCCGACGCAGGGGTGGGACTGAAAGTGCCAACCTTCTAACCACGTGGTTGGATCCCTTGGCAACCAGCCCCCATCCCTAGATGACCCAGGGGCTTTCCTAAAAGCTTCCCATTAAGATAACAGAAGACACCTTTATCACTCTGGTCACAAGAAATTCCAAGAGTTTTAGGGGCTCTGTGCCAGGCAGGGGGACGAAGACCAAATATATATAATATTTCTTATTATAAAGCACACGTCACAGGATCTCAGATACTTGGAGCAGACCTTGAAGGGGCTAGAGATTCTGTGAGATCCTGGCGGTACAAGAACCAGTGACACGAAAGTTTTTAACTCATGATATGCTGTTTCCACAGGCCTGTGAAGTCAAGAGAAAATGGAAATGGAAAGGAGACTTTCACCTCTGTCCCTTTAAAACTCACCTGCCCCTCTCCTCCTTCGTAACACCTTTGAGATCTGTTCAGCCCACCCTCTCTGCTGAGCTGGAGGCTCTGGGGTAGTCTGACGCCAGTCTCACTGCTAAAGCTGGCAGGGTGTCACCTGACTCAACATCAAGCTGGTAGTCACCATGCCCCCTCACGCTCCTCTTACTTTTCTCTCATCCCGTGGACGAGTTCTCCAGGCCACAGAAACCACTCTCCAAACAATACGTGCCCTCGACACCACGGTCTCTTCCCTCCCTTTCCTCGGTGAACCACCTTCCTCTTCTGCCTCTTCCTCCAGCTCAGATAATAGCTTCCCTCCAACCTACACCCCACCCTCCCCATCCTTTCTCCTCCCTCTGTCCCAATTCCCCCCCGCCAAGACCGAACACTTGCCAGAATCCATGCTACCCCGGGCCCCTCAGAAGCTCCTGCAGCCCAGCGCCCCGTGACTTCCTATCTGCCCTCGTCTCCCTGTTGCCCCTGGGCCTCCCAACAGCTGGGCCCTTCCTGGATCCCCTCACATCACCAGCCTAAGCCAATGTTCCAAAACAGCCTCCCGGACAATGACGACAACTGCACAGTTATTTTGGAAGGTCTTGTGTGGCCAAGACTCAGGACAATGGAGAAAAGACAGGTCCCTACAGCTCCCATCCCTTAAATACACAAGGACTGTAAAAACAGGGAGATAGCTTCCCTTCAAATGCTGTACTGTCCTCACAGGATGACCGGAATCCAGGGCCTGGATCCCGGCAAGTCAGGGCCTATTCTAAGCACAAGCACTGTTCGAACTCAGTTTTCCAAAGTCACCAAAATAGCCCAGGATGGAATCCAATTATACACGGCAATACAGTTTTTGTGTATTTTTTGTGAGTTTTGTAAAACATGCATACAGAAACAGACGTTTAAGTCATGAAGTCACCAGGTGAGCACATCTGTAAAACCAGCATCCACGCCCGTCTGGAAAACAGCATGGAAGTTCCTTAAAAATAAAAATAGAGCTACCGTATGATCCAGCAATCCCACTCCTGGACATATATCCAGAAAAAAATGAAAACCCTAATTCGAAAAGATACATGCACCCCTATATTCAGAGCAGCACTCTTTATAATAGCTCAGACATGGAAGCCACCTGAGTGTCTATCAACAGATGAAAGGATAAAGAAGATGTGGTACATATATACAGTGGAATATTACTCAGCCATAAGAGAAGAATGAAATAATGCCATTTGTAGCAACATGGATGGACCTAGAGATTATCATACTAAGTGAAATAAGTCAGATAGAGAAAGACAAATAGCATATGATAACACTTATATGTGGAATCTAAAAAACAATACAAATGAACTTATTTATAAAACAGAAACAGACTCACAGACATAGAAACAAACTTATGGTTACCAATGGGGAAAGGGGGGAGGGATAAATTAGGAGAATGGGATTAATAGATACACACCAATATGTGTAGAACGGATAAACAACAGCGATTTACTATGTAGCACACAGAACTATATTCAGTATCTAGTAATAACCTATAATGGAAAAGAATCTGAAAATATATATTTATACATGTGTGTATGTATAACCAAATCACTTTGCTGTACACCTGAAACTAATACAATATTGTAAGTCAACTACTTCAATTAAAAAAAAAATAGCACCCAAATCAAGAAACAGAATATTACAAAACCCCCAGAAGCTCCCAACCCCAGTTCCAGTCACGACTGTACCACCAACCCCAGGGCAACCTCTGTCCTGACTTCTAACACAGTAGATTGGTTTTCCTGTTTTTTTGAAATTTATATAGTAACATCACAGAATGTGTACACTTTGGTGCCTGGCTTTTTTCACTCAACTATAAGTCTGTGCAGTTCACCCTTCTCCCGTGTAGTTGAGGTTAACTCATTCTCACTGTACTGCAGTCTTCCAAGGAATCAATACATCACTGTCCATTCTCCATCCTGTTGCTGGGTGTTTGGGTGGTTTCCAGTTTGGAGACATTAGTAATAAATCATCGTGAACATCCCAGAACATGTTTTTTGGTAAACATACGCATGCAGTTCTGTTGGGTATATATCTTGGAGTGGGACTGCAGTTCCCAGAAACATAGTGCAAAGAGAAGAAAACAAATTCAACTTTGATATAGAGTTGAAATGGATTCCATGATTGCAGTGGACCCAAGCTGGCCATGAGCAGGGCTTGGTAAAGGACAACAATCGCATTCGGAGGCATACAGATCTCCAGGAGCTTGTTCAGAGAAGCACCCGATTTATTTAAAACGAAAGGAAAGAGCTCTGAGAAAAGATCATAGAATCATTCAGGTAAATAAGGCTGGTGGGTGGGGCCCATAACTACCTTCAGAGAATCTGTGTGAGATCATACAGTTAATTCTTCATTCTTATGTGCAGAACTTTCTGACAGTGAGAGCTGCGAGTCACTGAAAAAGGAGACAAACAGGGCGGGGCTGGGGGTGGTCCAATATGTGCACATGGGTTCTAACAACTCTGCCCTGCCAGGCGCACCTTTCCACCCGCGAGGCAGCAAGGCCGAGCCGACAGCGCCACCTGGTGTTCACGACGAGGCAGCTACCTTTCTTGCCCCTATTCTATCGAGTATTACTCAGTATTGAGTACTGAGTACATAAGTACTATGCCTCCCTCATTACCTTAGATGCAGGACATTCAGAATGAGTAAGACAGTTTTAGAGTTCAAGTTTTAATCGTCATATGGCTTTGGGCAACTTATTTTACCTCACTGTGCTTCAATTTCCTAAACCTGAAAATGGAGATAAAAGGAAGAAACTCCTACAATTTCTCAGACAAGTATATAAGTTAAGCAACATAAGGCATATAAAATGTTTATCAACTTAGTAATCACTCCACACGTGGTAACTACAAAGCATGATCCCTTAAAGAGTTGATATTCTTGTGGAGACGGGGGCAGACAAGAAAATGGAACAAAGAAAACACGTGACGAAAAATGAAATAGAAATAGAAAATTTTTCCATGAATATTCCATCCACACAGACAAGGATCAAGGTGAGTATTGCTCTCTCACATGTGACCTTTAGGCATGTGGTAAATTTCTTTGACCTCAGTCAAAAACTAAGTACGTACTAAAATGACAGGGGACCTCCTGTGTGTCCACCGAACTTTCAGGCATAGGTGGTAAGTTATCTGGCATCCAGCTATGTTTCCCTCTGTCTTGAGCTCACTCTAGCGAAAAGAGTGAAATTCCAACTCCCTCCCAACCCTGCCAGTTCCTGGGTGGCTCAAGAATGATCTCTGCAGCCTGTAAACACTACCTACAACTTCTCTGCAAGCAACTCCCCTCCTCTGGCCAGTTGGTTCTTCCTCTCTTTGCTCTAGCTGCTTTCCTCTCTCTCCCTCCATGGCTCACTTTACTGATACGAAACCTCTCCCCTAATTGCACTTGACCTCTGATGGGTCCTGGGGCTGGGAACACTACCCTTCCCATAAACCCTTCTTTCCCAGTCACCATCACTGCTTCTGGCCTGAACCTCAGACCCCCTGGGAGCCTCGGTCCAGAGTGGGGACTGGAGGTGCTCCTCCAGGAGAGGGTGGCCACTTTTCGCCTTTCCTTGCTGCATCCACAAGAGGGAGCCTCATGCCAGCGTCTCCAGCCAGGCTAGCAGCCACCAGAACACTTGTTCTACTCTCTTTTAGGTGCAGCACCCAATAAGGGGCTGCATCTACGATGTCATGCATCCAGTCAAAAATTATCAGGCATGCAAAAAAGAAAAAGAAACAGGAAAATACCATCCATAATGAAGAGAAAACCAAACATGAAACCAACCCAGAAATGACACAGATTACAGAATTAGTGGACAAGGACATCAAAAGAGTTATTATAACTATATCCTATATGTTCCAGAAGTTAAGGAACTATATCCTACATGTTCCAGAAGTTAAGTTCCAGAGGAAAGACTGAACATGTTGATAGAGAAGTGGTAGATATTTTGAACTTCCGAGAATAAAACTAAAATGTCTGAGATGAAAACACACTAGATGAGATTAACAGCAGTTTAGACATTGAAAAAGAAAAGATTAGTGAACTTGAACACATAGCAATGTAAACCATCCACAATGAAATACACAGAGAAAAAACACTGAAAAAAAGGAAAAGGCACCCGTGCACTCTGGGATGACTTCAAGCAGTCTAATTGTGAAAAGAAAGACATCAAAAAGCTTCCAAGTGTAAAAAGGAATCTTCTAAAGCAGCAGTCCCCAACCTTTTTGGCACCAGGGACCGGTTTCATGGAAGACAATTTTTCCACGGATGGAGGGCGCGGGGCAGGGATGGTTCAGGCAGTAATATGAGCGATGGGGAGCGACGGGGAGTGGCAGATGAATTTCCGCTCGCTCTCCCACCCGCTGCTCACCTCCTGCTGTGCGGCCCGGTTCTTCAGCCCCGGGGGTTGGGGACTCCTGGTCTAAAATGCCAGGGAGCCCGTTTTTAAATACAGATCTTCCTCATCCTACAATGGAGTTACATCCCAATAAACCCATCATAAATTGAAAATATTGTGAGCTGATAATGCATTCACTACACCTAACCTACTGAACATCACAGCTCAGCCTAGCCGACCTTAAACATGCTCAGAACACTCACCTTAGCCTAAAGCTGGGCAAAATCATCTAACACAAAGCCCATTTTATAATAAAGTGTTGACTATCTCATGTCACTGAATTCTGTACTGAAAGTGGAAAACATAATGGTTGTTAAGTGTTTGCCCTTGTGATGGCAGAGCTGATGGGAGCTGCAGCTCACCGCCCTGCCGGCACCATGAGACTCGTACCTCACGTGGCTAGCCCTGCAAAAGATCAAAATTCGAAATTTGAAATACAGTTTCTACTGAACGCATATCACTCCAGCCTCACCCTGAAGTCAAGAAAGTGTAAGTCAAACCGTCGTAAGTCGGGGACCGTCTGTAGCTTTATTGGAGAAAAAACTTTATTTTGCCGCCCAAGATCCTAACATGTAAATCTTTGTGATGCACTCTCTTAGGTTCCACCGATCCAGGCACTCTGCTCTTATGCTGACACAGCCGTCATTCCAGGACTTACCATCACATTGTTCATTTGGTAACATTTTTAAATAATATAAAAATAATACAGCTATATATAAAATAGATAAATAATAAAGACCTACTGTATAACCACAGGGAACTCTACTCAATACTCTGCAATGACCTAGATGGAAAGAGAATCTAAAAAAGAGGGGATATATGTATATGGATAACGGATCCACTTTGCTGTACAGCAGAAACTAACACAACAGTGTAAATCAACTATACACCAATAAAAATTTTTAAATAACAGTAATAATAAGACCAAGAAGGGCTCATTCCAGGAATGAGCAAAAGTTGTTCAACAATGGAAATCCTACCAACATCAATCATTAGGTTTATATACTAAAGCAAAAAGCTCATAAGATTTTATTGCGAAGAAAGTTTTTTCCTAATATTTAATATCATTTCTAATAAAAAAACAAATAACATTCATTAAAATAGGAATATAGAGAAACTACTTAAACATGATGAAGAAAGACTGTTTACCAAAAACAAACATTAGACGTCTGCTTTCAATCCTGATGCCATAACAGAGATGAGATTTACCCTCCCTCTTTAAGCAACTAACTATATGAAAAAAAAGATCTCATCACCTGAGATCCACAGGCGATGCAGGATCTCAGTGATCCCTGAGAGAAGGAAACAAATGAAGTGAGCCCTAAGAGTGCCCCAGCTCACCACCAGGCTGAACGAAGAAAGGGGAAAGTAACACAGAGCCCAAGGTTCTCACTGGGTTGAGGAGACAGGTGCAGAGCTCAAGGAGGGCAAGGTGGTGACAAGGTGTGAGGCAAAGCACCCAGAGAAGAGCTGCTGAGAGGCGGGGCTCCCAAGATCCGCAGGGGGTCCCTCAAGTCTTTGGCTGAGAGCTGCGATGGGCATGTGTGAGGACATCTCCACGGCTGAGGAAGGAGCGTCAGAAAGGGGGAGGCGGAGCCAGCCTAGGAGCTCACAGGAGGCCAGAAACAGCGCTCCCACTAACCAGGGTGGAAAGATCGCCTAACGCCCGGGGCACCGGGCACAGTTCTCAGAAGCATGTTCCCTCCGTTGGGCCAAGTTAGTCCTCGATGAAAAGTTCTGTTAGACCTGTCCCATCAGGGCTTAAAAGCAAGCCTCTAGAGAATCAAACTGATTCCAAGGGACTTACTGCATCCTAAATCAAGCCCATAAAACTCTAAAGCAATTCCAAAACTCCAGCCATCGATAGCATAAAATGTACATTGTCCGGCATCCAAGCAAACATTACCAGGTATGCAAATAAACAGGAACAATGACCTCAATCAGGAAAAGAAATCAAACTCAATCCGTTGATCCAAAAAAACCAACTCCAAAGAGCACAAAGAACACCCATTAACCATGTCATGGCCATGATTTCACACTCTTGCCTCACAAGGATTTAGCAGTAGATGCTGACTCAAAAATTACAGCAACATGGATGGACCTAAAGAATATTACACTTCGTGAAGTAAGTCAGACAGAGAAGGACAAATATTACATATCACTTATATGTGGAATCTAAAAACAATACAAATGAATCTATACACAAAACAGAAACAGACTCACAGACATAGAAAACAAACTTATGGTTACCAAAGGGGAAAGGGGGTAATAAAGTAGGAATACGGGATTAACAGATACAACTACTGCACATAAAATAGATAAGCAACAAGGATTTACTGTATAGCCAGGGAATTATATTCAATGTCTTGTAATAACCGATAATGGAAAAGAACCTGAAAAAATATATACATATATATTTAACTGAATCACTCTGCTCTACACCTGAAACTAACACAATATTGTAAATCAACTACTTCAATTTAAAAAATTACAAAAGTGATAATTTCCTTTCCCCAACTTTTGGTGCTAATAAACCAAAAAGTTATTAAGAAGAAAGAAAAACAAAAGCCCTACTGACATAGGTTATTTCCGCAGAATTCTCTGATCTTCAAAATTTCAAACCCTGCTTCACTTTCAACTCCTTTTCATTCTTTCTGCTTTCAGTTTGTTCCTTCCTTCTCTTTGGTAAGTATTTTCCCATTTTATTTTTAATAAAAAATATTTCAAAAACAAAAATAGTATATATATCAATTTATGCATGTCCACTACTAAACAGATGCTTGTTTTGTCATGCTTGCCTTAGGTCTCTCTAATAATAGAAAACACATGCAGGACTTCCCTCGTGGCGCAGTGGTTAAGAATCCGCCTGCCAGTGCAGGGGACAGGGGTTCGAGCCCTGGTCCAGGAAGATCCCACATGCCGCGGAGCAACTAAACCCGTGTGCCACAACTACTGAGCCTGCATTCTAGAGCCCGCAAGCCACAGCTACTGAGCACGTGTGCCACAACTACTGAAGCCCGCGTGCCTAGAGTCTGTGCTCCGCAACAAGAGAAGCCACCGCAATGAGAAGCCCGCGCACCGCAACGAAGAGTAGCCCTTGCTCGCCGCAACTAGAGAAAGCCTGCGTGAGGCAACGAAGACCCAACACGGCCAAAATTAAATAAATAAATTAAATTAATTAAAATAAAACACATATAATATGCTGCTTTGTGCCAAGTACAGAAAGTACCACGTAAATATGTATATATTCTCAGATAAAATACATACATTTTGGTTGTCACATCAGCCCTATGTGGTAGATATTATCATCTGTTCCATTTTACAGATGAAGAAATTGAGGCACAGAGAGGTTCAGAAGCTTACACGAAGTCACACAGTTGATAACTGGCAGATCTGGGTTTCAACTCAGCTCATCTACCCCAGAGCCCATGATTTTAATACCTATACTATACTTCCTCTAACTAACACAGAAGCTATAGGATAGATTATTTTAAAAAATAAAACTGCACAGATGGAACTAATACAGCTTCCTCACACTCTTTTTCCTCCCTACATGCCTGCCCCAAAGGAACCACTAATCTGAAGATGTAGGTTGTTCTCACACGTGATTTTCCCCTCTCCTCTCCCCACCTTTGGATCTCAGATGAAAATGACTGAGTGAATGACAATACCCAGTTCTTAGCTTACAACCCCCATGGGTCCACACAAGACCCCCGTCTTTTATGTAAATGAATTTATGTGTATCTTTCTATCCCTGTTCTCCATCCCCATTCCCTTCATCTCCATAGTTAACTGGTCTAATGCGTTTTGCATGGTTTTTTGTTGTTGTTTTTTGGCTGCGCTGCGCTGCGCAGCATGTGGGGTCTTAATTCCCCGACCAGGGATGGAACCCACACATCTTGCATTGGAAGCATGGAGTCTTAACCACTGGACCACCGGGGAAGTCCCTGTATGTATTTTTGAATTTCCATATTTCTTTGTAAAACGCATATTGGTGGTGGTATGTGTGTGTGTTAAATTTATATAAAGGGCATCTTACTATGTAGG
Organism: Pseudorca crassidens; assembly: GCF_039906515.1. Lineage (NCBI taxonomy): Eukaryota > Metazoa > Chordata > Mammalia > Artiodactyla > Delphinidae > Pseudorca > Pseudorca crassidens. The sequence continues at coordinate 105,173,595 of NC_090304.1, forward strand.
GCTTGTGTCGTTTCTTACTATTTTTACTCAGCACTCTTTTTACAACATACGCACGCTGTTGTGTACATTTCACTGGTTTTTTTGGTTTGTTTTTTTTTTTGTTTTTTATTTGGCTGCGTTGGGTCTCCGTTGCTGTGCGCAGGCTCTCTCCAGTTGTGGCAGCGGGGGCCACTCTTGGTTGCAGTGTGCGGGCTCCTCATTGCGGTGGCCTCTCCCTTTCCAGAGCACGGGCTCTAGGCACGTGGGCTTCAGTAGTTGTGGCACGCGGGCTCAGCAGTTGTGGCTCACGGGCTCCAGAGTGCAGGCTGAGCAGCTGTGGTGCACGGTACCAGCTGCTCCGCGGCATATGGGATCCTCCTGGAGCAGGACTCAAACCCACGTCCCCTGCACTGGTAGGTGGACTCCTAACCACTGCGCCACCAGGGAAGTCCCCATTTCACTGTTGCTTCTAATGCTGCACGATAAATGCCTCCCACTCCCTATTACAAACAGAACTGCAGTGACCGTTTGTGCACACGCCCTGCTCTGAGCCTGTGTGGGAATTTCTCTGGAACTTATGAATGCTTAATTTAGCCAAATGCTTACAACCTACTTTGCAAAAAAACAAAACAAAACAAAAAACTGTACCAGTCAACACTCCGCCAGAAATGCAGGAGGGTTCCTATTTTTCCCAAAGTCCTATACCATCTGATGTTATCCAGTTTCTAATTTTTGCAAATCTGATGTCCAGTGTTTTAATACACTGTACATTTTTAAATTGTTAATGAGTTGGTGTATCTCTTTATCTTTTTCTTCATTTAGGTCTCTCCATTTGGAAATTCCTGTTCCTATCACTTGCCCAGTTATCTGTCGTGCTTTTCCGTGTTGATTCACAAGAGTTGTTTGTACCATTCCAGCTAATAGCTATAGACTGATAGTCTCTTGTCTTAACTATTGCAAATATATTCTCCCAATCTATCGCCTGCGTGTTGGCCTTGTCTATAGGGTCTTTCATTTAACAGAAATCTATAATTTTGATGCAATGAAATCCATTGAATTTCTTTTTTTTTTTTGCCTTGTGCTTTGTGTTTTTGTGTTCTTAAAAAGCCACAACCATATTTTTATATAAGCTTAAAGACGTGCCTTTAGACCTCTAACCCATCTGAAGTCCACCTCTATAAATAAGGTAAGGATAAGGTAGAGATCCAGTGCTATTTCGCTATTTATGGGCCAATTTCTCCAACATCATCTACTATGCATTGATTCGTTTGACCAAATTTATCACATATCAAGTTTATATAAACAGGTGGGTCTACCTCTTAACTCTCGATTCTGTTCCCTTAGGCGATTTGTTAATTCTCTTTGAATTGTTTTTGCCTAAAATCAATTGAGCGTGAATGTAAGGGCTTATCTCTGGACGCTCAATTCTGTTCCACTGATCTACATGCCTATCCTTACATCAGTTCTACACTGTCTTGACTAATATATTAAAATTTAAAATCAGACAGTGTAAACCCTCCAACTTTATTCACATGTAATAGAGCTAGCCCTCAATTTTAAAGAACATTTTATTATGTAATTATTTTAGCATACACAAAAGTAGAAGGCATTGTAAAACGAACTTTCATTACCCATGCTGCAGCTTCAACAATCTTGTTTCATCTATACTTCTCCACCTCTTACCTATTGCTAGTTATGATTTTTAACACCTTTATTGAGGTATAACTTATTTACCAAAAAATTCACCCACTGTAACTGCACAGTGCAAGGATTTTTAGTAAACTTCTGAACATGTGAAAACATTACCACAATTCAGTTTTAGAAAACTTCCATTGTCCCAAAATATTCCACCTTGCTCAACTGCTGTCAATACCTACCCCCTCTCCCACTCCAGCAACCGTTCTTCAGCTTGCAATCTCTAAGTATTTGTCTTCTCTGAACATTTCTTGTAAATGGAATCATACAGCATGTGGTCTTTTCCACCTGGCTTCTTTCACTTACCATAATATTTTTTAGGATTATACATGCTAAAGCATATATTAGTTCAGTCATTTCTGTTGTTGAATAATATTCCATTTTACAGTTACACTACATTTTGTTTACCCATCCCCCAGTTCATGGGCGGTTGAGTTGCCTCCAGTTTTGAACCTTATGGATAATGCTATTATGAACGTGTGCATATAAGTCTTTGTGTGGCTACATATTCGCATTTCTCTTGGATACTCGCCTAGGAGTAAAATATCTGGGTCATATAAGTTTGTTTAGCTTTTTAAGAAACTGCCAGATTGTAATCCAGAGTGGCTAAACCACTTCACATCCCCTGAAGCAATGTATGAGGGCTCCAGTTTGTCCATATTGTCCCCAATTCTTATTATTTTCTCTCTCTCTCTCTCTCTCTCTCTATATATATATATATATATATTTTTTTCGGCCTGACCGAGGCTTGTGGGATCTTAGTTCCCCGACCAAGGACAGAACCCATGCCCCGGCAGTGAAAGCGGAAAGTTCTAACCATTGGACCGCCAGGGGATTCCCTCTTTATTTTCTATTATAGCTATTCTAGTGGGTACATCGGTATCTCATGATAGTCTAAGTTGCATTTCCTAGTACTAGTTTTGTTAACTATTTTTTTCATGTGATTTTCAGATATTAGTACACCTTTGTGCATGAAATGTCTATTCAAATAGTTTGCCCATTTTTAAAAAATTTATTTATTTATTTATTTTGGGCTACGTTGGGTCTTCGTTGCTGCGCACAGGCTTTCTCTAGTTGCGGCGAGCAGGGGCTACTCTTGGTTGCAGTGCACGGGCTTCTCATTGTAGTGGCTTCTCTTTTTGCAGAGCACAGGCTCTAGGCACGTGGGCTTCAGTAGTTGGGGCACACAGGCTCAGTAGTTGTGGCTCGTGGGCTCTAGAATGCAGGCTCAGTAGTTGTGGCACATGGGCTTAGTTGCTCCGTGGCATGTGGGATCTTCCTGGACCAGGGCTCGAACCCGTGTCTCCTGCATTGGCAGGCGGATTCATAACCACTGCGCCACCAGGCAAGTCCCTATTTTGCCCATTTTTAACTGGGCCTCCTTATTACTGAGTTGTAAGACTTCTTTGTACATTCCAGATCCAAGTCCTTTTATCAGATATATAACTTGGAAATAGTTTCCTCCAGTCTGTGGCTTGACTTTTCATTTTCTCAGTGGTATCTTCTGAGTTTTTAATTTTGATGACGTACAATTTATCAATTTTTTTTTCATGGATCGTTCTGTTGCTGTGGATAGCTTAGCTCCTCTCTAGTCTATTCTGTGCAGATGTGTGGAAACTTTTCCAGACCCTATGACTGTCTCATATTCCAAATCTTCCTATTAAATTTTTGGCTAACTTTATTGCTTGTTCCAGCCAGGACTGCAACCTCAGGCTAGCTGAGGCACTGGTTTTACCTGTTTGTTTGCCACTGAGATCACAAATATTAGCTACAGTGCTGCTGGGGTGGGTTTTTCCCTGCTCATTCAGAATCAAGTGAGACCTCTCTGGCAGTGAAGGAGTGGATTTTTACAGCTTGAACACCCTGGTAAGACCTCCCACAAACTGAGATGGAGGGTGGGGAAAATGAAAGCAGTCCCCGATAAGTTTGCCACAGACGTATGGTCTTTAGTCAGAGTTCAGTGTTTCATTAGTAACCACCTGTAAGTTGCTCAGATGGCTTTGGTCAGTTTCCAGAGCCTTGAAATGGTTGTTTTTGACAACTCAGTGCAGTTTTATAGTTTATTTTGGACGGTAGAATTTGCTGCAGTTTCCTCTTGGCACTGAGCAACGCTGCCTTGGGGGATGGGATGATGCAGGCAAAATGAAGCTTTTCCTCTAAGATGAGGAGCGAGACAAGGGTGGTCGCTCTCATCACTCCTATTCAACATAGTACTGGAAGCATTAGCCAGAACGATAAGGCAAGAAAAAGAAATAAAACATATTGGAAATTCCCTGGCAGTCCAGTGGTTAGGACTCTGGGCTTTCACTGCCTAGGGCCCGGGTTCAGTCCCTGGATGGGAAACTAAGATCCCACAGCCTCGCAGCACAGCCAGGAAGGTATCAAAATCAGAAAAGAAGTAAATTGTCTTTGTTTGCAGATGATATGATCTTATAGAGAATTCTGAAGACTCCACCAAAAAACTGTTAATAAACAAATTCAGTAAAATTGCAGGATACAAAATCAACATACAGATAACAGTTGCATTTCTATATACTAACAACAGAATATCTGAAAAAGTAGTGAAGAAAACAATCTCATTCAAAAAGGTATCAAAAATGATAAAATACTTAGGAATACAGTCATACCTCAGAAGTATTGCAGGTTCAGTTCCAGGCCATCGCAATAAATCGAATATTGCAACAAGGCGAGTCACAAGAATTATTTGGTTTCCCAGTGCATATAGTATTACGTCTAAATAAACAAGGTACACACCTTAATTGAAAAATAATGCTGTTAGAAAAATGACACCAGTAGACTTACTCAACACAGGGCTGCCACAAGCCTTCATTTTGTAAAAAAAAAATAAACACACAATGTCTGTAAAGTGCAATAAAGAAAAACTCAATTGAGAAAATCACAATAAAATGAGGACTGCCTTTAAATTTAACCAAGGAGATAAAAGATCTGTACACTGAAAACTACAAGAATTTGATTAAAGAAATTGAAGAAGACACAAAGAAATGGAAAGACAGCTAATGCTCACGGATTGAAAGATTTAATGTTGTTAAAATGTCCATACTACCCAAAGCTATCTCTAAATTCGGTGCAATTACTATCAAAATTCCAGTGGCATTTTTCACAGAAATAGAGAAAACAATTCTAAAATGTGTATGAAATCACAAGACTCTGAATAGCCAAAGCAATCTTGAGAAAGAGGAACAAAGCTGTAGGCATCACACTTCCTGATTTCAAATTATACTATAAAGCTACAGTAATTACAACATATGATATTGTCAAATGAAAAAAAAAACACATAAAAATAAACACATATACCAATGGAACAGAATCAAGAGCCCAGAAATTAACCATCATACACATGGTCAACTACTATTTGATGGAGGAGTCAAAAATACTCAGCGTGGAAAGGATAGTCTCTTCAATAAATGGTGTTGGGAAAACTAGATATTCACATGCAAAAGAACGCAACTGGACTGCTGTCTTACACCATTCACAAAAGTTAGCTCAAAATGGGCAGAAGAACTAAAGTGACTTAAACACAAGACCTGAAACCATAAAACTCCTAGAAGAAAACACAGGAGGAAAGCTCCTTGAAATTGGTCCTGGTAAAAATTTTTTGTACGTGACACCAAAAGCACAAGCAACACAAGCAAAAATTAATAAGTGGGACTACGTCAAACTAAAAACCTTCTACACAGCAAGAGAAATAATAAACAAAATAAAAAGGCAACCCACTGAATGGGAGGAAATATTTGTATCGTGTATCTGATAAGAGGTTCATATCCAAAATATTTAAGGAGCTCATACAACTCAATAACAAAAATTTAAAAAAAACAAAACAAACAAACAAAAAACCAAAAAATTCTGATCTTAAAGTGGGCAAAGAAATTGGATGGACGGTTTTCCAAAGAAGACATACAAATGGCCAACGGGTGCATGAAATGATGCTTAACATTACTAATCATTGTGGAAATGCAAATCAAAACCACAATGAGATATCACCCTACACCTGTTAGGATGGCTATTATCAAAAAGACAACAGATAACAAATGTTGGTGAAGATGTGAAAAAAAGGGAAACTTTGTGCACTGCTGGTGGGAATGTAAACTGTTCCAGGAATCATTATGGAGGTTCCTCAACCTACCATGTGACCCAGCAATCCCACTTCTGTGTATATATCCAAAAGAAATGAGATCACCATCTTGTAGAGATATCTGCCCCTCCATGTGCTTTGCAGCATTATTCACAATAGCCAAGACATGGAAACAACTTATTGATGGATGAATGACTGAAGAAAATAATTCAGGGGCTTCGCTGGTGGTGCAGTGGTTAAAAATCCACCTGGCAATGCAGGGGACACGGGTTCAAGCCATGGTCCAGGAGGAGCCCACATGCCGCGGAGCAACTAAGCCCGTGTGCCACAACTACTGGGCCTGCGCTCTAGAGCCCGCAAGCCACAACTACGGAGCCCAAGTGCCACAAGTACTGAAGCCCATGCGCCTAGAGCCCATGCTCCATGACAAGAGAAGCCACCACAATGAGAAGTCCACGCACCGCAACGAAGAGTAGCCCCTGCTCGCCACAACTAGAGAAAGCCTGCACGCCGCAACGAAGACCCAATACAGTGAAAAGCTATAAATAAATAAATAAATATGAAAATAATTCAGTCATAAAAAAAGAAGGAAATCCTGCCCTTTGTGACAAGGATGCGCCTTGAGGGCTTTATAATAAGTGAAATAAGTCAGATAGAGAAAGATAAATACTGTACGTTCTCACTTATATGTGGAATCCAAACCCATAGAAACAGAAGGTAAACTGGTGGTTGCCAGGGTTTGGGGGGTGGGGGAAATGACAAGACTCTGGTCCAAGGGTACAAAGTTTCAGTTATAAGATGAATATGTTCTGGGAATCTAATGTCAGAATAGTGACTATAGTTAACAATACTGTACTGCATAGTTGAAAGCTGCTAAAAAAGTAGATCTTAAATGTTCCCACTATAACAACAACCAAAAAACAAACAAACCAACCTGTAATTAGGTGAAGTGAACGATGTGTTAACTAACCTTATCGTGATAAACATTTCACAATATATACATATATCAAATCATTACATTTTACAACTTAAACTTACACAATGTTATATGTCAAACATATCTCAAAAAGGCTGGAGTGAGGGGTAGATTGAGAATTTGTACTGTCTTACTATTATTCCTCTTTTTTTAAGTAGCTATTTAACTTCCTTTGCTTGTTTTTAAATGTGTGGTCTGCCTATTTCTTACTGGTTTGTAGGGGCTTCTTGTATATTCTGTATATGAATCTTTTATCAGATATGTATTGCAAATATTAATATTTTCTCCCAGTCTGTGGTTTGCCTTTTCAGTTTCTTAATGTTGCCCTTTTATAAACAGAAGTTCTTAATTACAATGAAGTCTCCTTTATCAGTCTTTTTTTTATGGTTGGTGCTTTATTATGCCCTTTGTAGAAAATATTTTTATTCCCTAGGGTGTAAAGATATTCTTCTATATTGTTTTCTAAAACCTTTGTTGTTTCCCCTTTCACACTTAGATCTTATGAATGAAAAATACTGCTGCCGTATCAGTAAAGAAAGGATGTTGCAGCCTTGAAGCCATCACATTACGGCCTTCCCAGGTGAGCCATGAGGGAACTCAGGATAGAAGAGGATGCCCACCATCAAGTAGTCAACTGCTGCAGCCACCCCAGGCGATGGTTCACCCTGAGGAAACTCAGGATGAGAAAACACAGGATACTGGCCCCAGATAGCTGAGGTGCAGATCAAAGGAATGTTTCAGTGAGCCCAGACTTTGCATCTTCCCATCCATAGAAAAGCACTAAATTCCTTAACTTGAGATATCTGGTTTTCTTTAATTAACAGTAAACGTTTGATGTTCCGACTACCTGCTCTTAGTTGCAAAAACTCCTAATATATTTCCTGGCTTCCGCCTCGCCTCTTCAGAGCAGTCCCTCAGAGTTATCTGAGAGTCCTGTCTCCCAGGCTGAATGTCCTCAGAATGTCTGCCTCATAAAACATAACTCTCAACTTTTAGGTTGTGCTTTTTCCAGTCAACAATCTACAATCCACTGTAACTCATTTCGTGTACCAGTGAGAGGGATAGATCAATATATAAAAATGTCCATATGGGTGTACAATTGACCCAGCTCTGTTAACTCAAAGACTACTCTCTCCACCCCACCCACTGCACTGCACTGCAAACTTGGCATAAATCAAGTGACTGTATCTGTGTTGGTCAGTTTCTAGACTCCGTTTTCTGTTCTTTTTGTTAATTGGTCTACTCTTGTACCAATTTTCATACTCTCTTGTTTATACAACTTCATAATAAGCCTTGATATCTGATAATGCAAGTCTTTCCGCTTTGTTTTTCAAGTTTGTCTTAGCTATTCTTACCCTTTTTGCATTTCCATGTTTGTTTTAAAATCAGTTTATTGTTTTTTGACCACACATGAAAACAATCTTCCAGTGATTGAGATTGCACTGACTCTATAGATCAATTTGGAGAGGATTAAATCATTAATATACTGAGTCTTTCAATATACGAGCATGGTATACCCCCTTTTACATAGGTCTTCTTTAAATTCAGTATTGTTTTATAGGTTTCAGTGTTGAAGTCTTGGATATATTTTGTTAGATCTATTTATTAGTGATTATCACCTGAATCAATCATTTTATTAGAAATCACCAAATGGTGATTTTCTAATTCTATCATTCATTATGCACTTAGCTAGAGTTTTTCTACAAAGACCTCCTTCATCCCCTAAGACTATCTAATTTCCCTGATGCATAGTTCATACCGGAAAGGCAGGTTAAATGCTTCCTCTTCTTTCCCTGTAGTTACTAATTTTTAACCTAATGAGTTGGTGTCCCCGCATCCCCCAAAACCATCTCATTAGTTTTGTTTTTGTTGGGAAAACTGGTCTCATGGGCAGTCTTTCAACCCGTACTCGGCCACATAAGAATGGGCCACGGGCCTGGACCACTTCTTATCAAGAGACAGAGGGCCCACACCGCTGTGCCGGCCTATGGCCTGTATGGGAATATCTTTCCCTGATTCAGACTCAACCTGTGCTCCTCCGTCCTGCTTGCACATGTGCACAACCCCAGACTCCAAAGGGGAGGAGTCGGGGTCCTTCTGCTCCAGCACGAACGGGGCGCTTCTAGACCAATTGCCCTGTGACGGCTGCCAGGGTGGAGAGGGACCCCACTGGCCACAGGGGACCAATGCGCGCTATTGGGGCTGATTTTGCTCTATCTCTACGTGAGCACAGCGATGCTCCACCCACGGCTGTACCGTGTTGTTTTCCTTGGCGACTCTGATACCAAGATGCAGTGGGGAGCACGTCTGGACATCTACTGCTGGCGGCTGGTGCTGCGAAGGGCTTTGCTCTCCTCCGCGAAGTGGGAGTCCTCCCTGGGACTGGGAACGGGTTCACTGCGCTCTACTCGACAACTTTATTTTTCTCTTTAGAATATCACTATGAATTAATGGTTTTGAATATATCCAATACGCTTTTTATATTGTTGGCATTCTATTGGTTTTTCAAATTGTCCCATCTTTAGAGTGTTCCTTCAAGCTAGCTCCCGTGTCCTTTTAACAAAGCTACTGCCTTTACATAGGTTTCTGCAAGTCAGAGCCTGAGAAAAAAGTCTGTGTGCGGGTAGTGTCTCTGGGAATTTGATTCCAGAGAGCAGGAGCGAAAGATGTAGGGAGTGTCACAAGGAAGAAGGGAAAGAAAGGTTAGCCACCAGGACGTTCTTTCTGACCGGTACGTCTTGAGGAGTTTTTTTTGAAATATGTCTCAGAACTCTCTGCCCATGGGACAGAAGAGAAGCATTTATGGATTGGCTACTATTCCCCATTCATGGAAAATGGCCTCATGGGCGTTTATTCCCCCCGAACTCCTAGTTGCACATGCATGACCACTAAGTGGTTTGTGCCAAGAGTCTACACCCTGTGAGCCTCAGAGAAGTCCCAAGTCAGGAAGAAGAGATCATAGCATAAGCATTCATGTAAATCTCTCTGACCACACCTGCACAAAGCCTGTCAAAGGTTGCACGAACTGTCACCACAATCATGACTGACTAAGAAGTGGGGCTGAGAGGGTTCTGTAGCGTTGCAGCAGAGGTGACTAGTGCTGTCCACTAGAGCCACTCATGCCTCTCTTAAGTCCAATTCATCACAGAGCCTTCTTCCATGTAGTGGTCAATCAGGATTTCTGCAAGACTCCGTGGAAGAGTATTAGTGGAGAAAACTACAGCCCTCACAGCTCAGCTGGTCCTGAGACCATGATTGAGATAGTCATCATATACAACCCAATCTAGGTTCTCTCACTGCCACCAGCACTTCAGCTTGGAACACACTTCTAAAGTGAAGTTAACAATCTCACCCCTACCTCTATCCTGTCCAGTGTTATTACTACCATCAGGTAACCAAGGTAGCTTTCCATAACTTCCTTTATGCTCATTCATGTACCCCACACACACACCACACACTTGTGTATGTACGTAATATGATCTCATTATTGCAAAACAAAAGAACAAACAAAGGAAAAATTAACTAGATCTAATAGACATACACACCCAACAGCAACAGAATATAAATTCTTCTCAAGTGCACATGGACCATTCTCTAGGATAGACCATATGTTAGGCCACAAATCAACTCTCAATAGATTTTAAAAGATAGATATCAGATACATGTATATGTATAACTGAATCACTTTGTTGTATACCTGAAACTAACACAACATTGTTAATCAACTATACTCCAATATAAAATAAAAAGTTAAAAATTAATAAATAAAAGTATCTTTTCTGACCACAACACGATGAAGTTAGCAATCAATAACCAAAGGAGAACTTGAAAAGTCACAAATTTGTGCCAAATTAAACATCACACACTTAAACACTCAATGGGTCAAAGAAGAAATCACAAGGGGAATTTAAAAATACTTAGACATGAATGAAAATGAGAATACAACATACTAAAATTTATGGGATGCAGTAGTAAGAGAAAATTTTATAGCTGTGAATGTTTGCACTAAAATCAAGAAAGATCTCAAATTAACAATCTACCTTTACTACTCAAGGAACTAGGAAAAGGGGAATTCCTTGGCAGTCCAGTGGTTAGGACTCTGCACTTTCACTGCTGAGGGCACGGGTTCAATCCCTGGTCAGGCAACTAAGAAGCCACACAGCATGGCCAAAAAAAAAAGAAAAGAAGGAACTAGAAAAAGAAGAAAAAACTAAACCCAACACAGTAGCAGAAGAAAGGAAATAATAAAAGTTATAGCAGAGGTAAGTAAAATCAAGAACGAAAAACAATAGAAAAAAATCAATGAAACAAAAAGTTAGTCCTTGAAAAAGATTAACAAAATTGAGAAACCTTTAGCTAGATTGACTAATTTAAAAAGAAAGAGAAGACTCCAATTACTAAAATCTGACATATAAGTGGGGGCATTACTACCAATTCTATAGAAATAAAAAGGATTACAAGAGAACAAGTGTACTATGAACAACTGTATGCCAACAAATCAGATAACCTAGATGAAATGAACAAATTCCTAGAATCACACAATCTACCAGGACTGAATCATGAAGAAACAGAAAATCTGAACAGGCCTAAAACCAGTAAGGAGATTGAATCAAAAATCAAAAACCTCCCAACAAAGAAAAGCCCTGGGCCTAATAAGTTTACGGCTTAATTCTACCAAACATGTAAAGAATTAACACCAATCCTTCTCAAACTCTTCCAAAAAATTGAAGAGAAAGGAATACACCCTTACTCATTCTATGAGGTCAGCATTGCCCTGATACCAAAGTCAATAAAAACATTACAAGAAAATTACAAACTAATATTATTTATGAATATTGATGTAAGAATCCTTAACAAAATACTGGCAAAGAGAACTCAATAGCATATCAAAGGGATTATACACCATGACCACATGGAATTTATTCCTAGAATGCAAGGGTAGCTCAACATATGAAAATCAATTTATGTAATACACTACATTAACAGAATGAAAAGGGGGAAGAAAACTATATGATCATATCAATCAACGCAGAAAAGCATTTGAAAACAATTCAACAGCTTTTCATGAAAATAACACTCAATAAACAAGGCATAGAAAGAAACTACCTCAAAATAATAAAGTTCATAAATGAAAAACCCACAGCTTACAGGATACTCAGTGGTGAAAGACTAAAAGCTTTTCCTCTAAAAATAGGAACTAGACAAGGATACTCACTTTTTCCAATTCTATTCAACATAGTATTAGAAGGTCTAGCCAGAGTAATAAGGCAAGGAAAAGAAACAAAAGGCATCCAAGTTAGAAAGGAAGAAATACAATGATCTGTATTCACCGATGACATGATCTTGTATGTAGAAAACCCTAACTATTACACACACACCAACAAAAAACAAAACAAAACAGAACAAAAACAAACTTTAGAAATAATAAACAAACAATAAAATAGCAGAATACAAAATCAACACTCAAAAATCAGTTGTGTTTCTATACACTAACAACAAAAACCTGAAATTAAGAAAATAATTCAATTACAATAACACTCAGAAAGAATAAAACACTTAGGAATTAACTTAACCAAGGGGACTTCCCTGGTGGCGCAGTGGTTAAGAATCTGCCTGCCAATGCAGGGGATGCGGGTTCAATCCCTGGTCCGGGAAGATCCCATATCCCACGGAGCAACTAAGCCCATGCGCCACAACTACTGAGCCTGCGCTCTAGAGCCCGTGAGCCACAACTACTGAGCCCGCATGCTGCAACTACTGAAGCCCATGTGTCTAGAGCCCGTGCTCCGCAGCAAGGGAAGCCACCGCAAAAAGAAGCCTGCGCACTGCAATAGAGTAACCCCCACTCGTCACAACTAGAGAAAGCCCGCACGCAGCAACGAAGACCCAACGCAGCCGGAAAAAAAAAAATTTTAAAGAAAAACAAACAAAACAAAACAAAAAACCTTAACCAAGGAGGTGAAAGACTTGTACACTGAAAACTGCAAAACATTTCTGAAAGAAATTAAAGAAGACATAAATAAATGGAAGGACACCTTGTGTTCATGGATTAGAAGACTTAATTTTAAAATGTTAATACTACCTGAAACAATCTACAGAGTCAATGCAAACCCTATCAAAATCCCAAAGATTTGATTTTTGCAGAAATAGAAAAATCCATCCTAAAATTCATATGGAATCTCAAAGAACACCACATAGTCAAAGCAATCTTGAAAAAGAAAAATAAATTTGGAAGGCTTACACTTCCTGATTTCAAAATTTACTACAAAGCTGCAATAATGAAAACAGTGTGGTTCTGGTAAGACAGATATATAGGCCAATGTAATAAAACAGAGAGCCTAGAAATAAACCCATGCACATATATGGTCAAGTGATTTTTTACAAGGGTGACAAGACAATTCAATGGGGAAGGAACAGTCTTTTCAACAAATAATGCAGGGAAAACTGGATATACACATTCTAAATAGTGAAGTTGGACCCTCACCTAACACCATATACAAAAAATTAACTCAAAATGGATAAAAGGGGGACTTCCCTGGCGGCGCAGTGGATAAGACTCCGTGCTCGCAATGCAGGGGGCCTGGGTTCGATCCCTGGTAAGGGAACTAGATTCCATATGCATGCCACAACTAAGGAGCCTGCATGCCACTACTAAGGAGCCCTGGAGCCATAACTAAGGAGCCCACCTGCCACAACTAAGACCCAGTGCAACCAAGTAAATAAATAAATATTTTAAAACTGGATAAAAGATCTAAGCATAAGAGCTAAAACTATAAAACTCTTAGAAGAAGACATAGGGGGAAATCTTCATGGCATTGGATTTGACAATGGTTTCTTGGATATGACATGAAAATCCCAGGAACAAAAGCAAAAATAGCAAACTGAACTTTATCAAAATTAAAACTTTTTTGCATCAAAGGACACTATCAACAGAGTAAAAAGGCAACCCACAGAATGGGAGAAAATATTTGCAAATCACATATCTGATAAGAGATTAATATCCAGAATATTTAGAGGCTTCCTAAAACTCAACAACAAAAATCAAAATACCCAATTCAAAAATGGGCAAAGCGTTCAGACATCTCTCCAGAGAAGGTATACAAATGGCCAATAAGCACACGAAAAGATGCTCAACAGCAATAATCATTAGAGAGGTGCAAATCAAAACCACAGTGAGATACTACTTCACACCTATTAGGATGGCTATTACCCCAAAACCAAAAACAAGCATTGTCAAGGATGTGGAGAAATTGGAATGCTTGTGCACTGCTGGTGGGAATGTAAAATGTCGCAGCTGCTGTGGAAAACAGTATGGCAGTTCCTCAAAAACTTAAACATAGAATTACCATTTGATCCAGCAATTCCACTTCTGGGTATATACACCAAAGAACTGAAAGCAAGAACCCAAACAGATATTTGTACACCAAATAAAACCAAGATTTATAGCAGCATCATTCACCGTAGCCAAAAGCAGAAACAATACAAATGTCCATCAACAGGTGAATGGATAAACAAAATATAGTATACATGTGCAACAGAATCTTACTCAGCCTTAGAAAGCAATGAAATTGTGATACATGCTACAATATGGATGAACCTTGAAGACACTATGCTAATTGAAATAAGTGAGACCGAATAGGACAGATTCTGTATGATTCCACTTGAAAGAGACACCTTGAGTAGTCACATTCATAGAGAATGTGGAACAGTCGTTACCAGGGGCTCGGGGAGCAAGGGATGGGCAGTTATTGTTTAATAGGTGTACAGTTTCAGCACAGGACGATGAAAAGTTCTGGAGATAGATAGATAGATGGTTGTACAGCAATGTGAACATACTTAATGCCACTGTAGTGTACAGTTAAAATGGTTAAAATGTTAATTTTTATGTTATGTATATTTTATCACACACAAAAAAAGAAAAACAAAAATCTCTCACCACTCTGCAGACTTTTTAACTTTAACAATACATTATGACTATTTTCCTGGTCAACAAATATAAATCTAATTCACCCTTTTTAATCACTGCACAATATATCATAGAAAGGGTATGCTATACCATATTTAACTACTCCCATATTGAGAAACACTTGCTGTTATAAATAACGTTGCAGTCAGAATCTTTAAGGTTCTTACGATGTATTCGTTCTGTGCAATGGAGTCTCCAAACTGTGATTCCTGGTGAATGGTATATTTAGATCTTTATTTAATGCATTTTCAATTTGTATTTGTTCAACGTATCAAGCAGGAGGGAAGATGTTCCGCATTAGTTAGGTTATGGACTCGGTTGCATGTGACGAAAACCTCCAAAAGCTGTGACTTACAGCTGTGATGTAATTTTGTTTCTCTTTCACATTACAGTCTGGAGATGGGCATTCCAGGACTGGTACACAGACTACTGAGTGAGATGACCCAAGCATCCAGACTCCTTTTATTCTCTTACTCCACCATTCATTTTCATGGTCCCTGATGGCCCACTGTCATGTCCATATTCCAGTCAGCAGGAGAGGGGAGGGGAGAAGCCCGGCACAAGCCCTTCCTCTCAGGACTCCACCCAGAGGTTGCCTAAACCACTTCCACTCACAGCTTATTGTCCTGAACTTAGTCACGTAACCCATCCTACCTAAAAGGGAGGCTGGGAAAGATGGCGCTCCTGCGGGGTGGCTGTGTGCCCTGTTAGCACCGTGATGGCCAAGAGGAGATGAGATGATGAACAACTCTATGATAAGATCCTCCAAAAGAACAGTCAATTATGTCAGCAATATTTATAAAATAAACCATTTCCCACCGAATTAAAATGCCATCCTTGTGTACATTTAGGCTCATATGATTGATCTGTTTCTAAATGCTAATCTGCTCCACTTTCATATTAAATGAACGTTGTAATAATTGTTAGCTGCTCTCATTGTATTACAGTTGTTGATATATTAGTAATTTAGCTTTTGTTAACTGTTTGATTTAAGCTGTTTGATTTACACTATTTCCACAGACCAACTTAAAGATGGTCAAACTTATTTTGTAAAAACTGGTTTGTCCTGGCTCTTGGATATTATCATTTGAGGCAGAAGTAATTTTCTTAGTTCTGGGTTTTCAATGTTAAGAACCATCTCTACCCACCTGTGACTACAGCTAAGCGGTCACACATTTATTTCATCATCGTTGCCTTAGAGGAAAAGGGACCATTACTGAAGAGAAAGCCTGACCACAGCAGGGGTCTGGTGAGAGGCACAGCATTTCCCAGGGTAACAGGCATCCAGGACTCCGCCTTACCATCCATTTCACAAGCAGTGGGTGTGAGCAAGGGCCAGGATGAGGCCTAATGGGTAAATCAGTTCCCACGCTGATGGGAAATTAAAGTGGTACTCTCCAGCTCCTGGCTCTGGCACACTATCCATCTCAAGTGTGTGGCTCCATTAGCCTTTTAACCGACAGCCCTGCCTCTGGCTTTATCTCCTTCCACCAGGCCTCATGCACTCTATTTATAGAGGAAAATTTTGCTCAGGTTTATGCCTTATGCTCAAAAGTGCCTTCCTTTGACTTTGGCTTTAGAGAAAAGAAAAGCTATGTGATCCAAAGAAGCTGCACTGGGGATCCTGTCCTCTTTCCACCCTGCTTTTGCCTCTCTCTAAAACCTAAATACAGCATCTCTTCCATGAAGCCTTCCTGGTTTCCAGTGCCTACAACAATGGAATAAGCTGGAAGGCATCTTAGAGACCTGGAGGCTCCATTCTCAGCCCTGACTTCCTCTGCTCCCCTGAATCTGCCCACACTCCTCCCCCAGATTCTGATCAGTGGTCTGAGATGGAGCCGTACCTCTTGCGTTATTTTAACTTCCACAAGGGATTATGACCAACAGATGGGGTGGGAAACTACACCACTAGGCCAACCACTTAACGTAGAGATGAGGGCATGGAGACCACATGACACTGCAAAGTCACGCCTTCCTTCCTAGGAGCAGCTCCTTCCAGGCAGGGACATTAGCTCCTTTGCAGCTGTGTCTCCAGAACCTAGAACTGTGTCTACCTGGCGTGCGGATTTGCTGGCAGTTCTGCTGAATGAATACGACATCAAGCTTAACCTAGAAAACTGGTCCGGGATATGACACCAGAGCCTTCCTTTGCTGGAGGGTGATCCGTGCCTAGTTGGCAGGCCTGTTCACCACGATTGGTTGGCTTGTTAAACGGTCTTCCTTGAGCCAGCCTCCGCTGTCACCTCCCAGGCTCTGTTCATTGCTTTGCATCATAGGAGGTCAAAGTTAGTCACGGCTGGCCTTACGTGCTTGGGAACCGGCCCCTGTTGGAACACACATCTTAGGGAGTGTCTGGAGCCAGGAAACAACCCGGCGGGAGTTGTCAGGGGCGTGGAGGACAGTGCGGACTTTGAGACGGGCAGTCCAGCCCCCGGGCAGGTGCGGGGCGGGGCGGTCGGGGTTGGGGGAGGACCGGCTGGCGGCGGCCGGGCGGGGAGGGGCGCTCGCACCTGCGGGGTGGCAGCTGCACTCGGCGCGCAAAGCGGCCACGGACTGACGGCTCGTAGGCGCTCGGCGCAGGTGAGACGCCGGCTGCGGGCAGGGGGCTCGGCCCGGAGGGGTTCCGACGCGGAGGGGCTCGGCCAGGGGAGGGGTCTCGGCTGGGGAGGGCAGGGAGGCGCTGGAGGTCCAGGGGTGGGGAAGCTGACCCGAGGGCCCCCTCGGGGCTGGAGGTGGGGCCGCACTGGGAGGCTCCCTCCGCGCCCGCGCACCTGTGGCCGATCGCCAGCGGCCCTGGGGTGAATATTGTCGCGACCCTGGCCTGGCAGGGCGACCGTGTCGCCCGGTGAGAGGAGCTTCCAAGTGTGAAGCCCCTGCCCTCCGTTCCGCCCCGAGGATCGGAACCCCCCCGCGGTGATGACTCGTGTCCCGCCCGGAGACCGGAGCTGTCTTGAGTCCGCGGCTCGCAGCGGCGGCACTTCCACCCCGACCCTCCCCGGGCCGGCGCCGCCCGCCCCCCGCGAATGCGCCCACCACATACTCTCCTTAGGCCAGCAAGCCTTGAGGCTAACAGTGAGAGGCAACTGACAGATAATGTCCCCTGAGCCATTATTTAGCTTTCACGGACAGGCCAGTGGGCAGAGGGATGCGAGGGGTCAAGGGGGAAGGTTAGCAGTGGTTGGAGAGGTTTAGTGGGGCCTGAAAATAGTTTTAGGTGTCCCCGTCTGGGTCCAGAGTGATCACCTCCGGAGACAGGAGCTAGCCCTCCATGTAAGAAGGGTTGTGCTGCAGCAACGGAAACCCCCTATGAAATAAACAATTTAAAAATTTTAGCCAGAAATCAGCACTTCCTTCCTGTTCTCTTCCACCACTGCCCTCGCCTGCCATTTTCCCCACATCCCTGGCCGGCTGCCCCGTTGCCCTACCCGCTGCTCTTCTGGGCTCATAAAGTGACAAAAGAATTTTACCTGTGTTTTTGCATTCACTCCAATAAGTAGTACGGCTTACTGTTAAAGGAAACGTGTACTCCTTTTAACCAGATGTGCAACATATCAGTATATTCTGGGTTTTGTACCATGTTGAACACTGCTGGGGAGAAAAATAATACACTCAGATAGGGGGGTGCGGCCTGCTTCAGACTGAGCTCTTCCTGAGTGACAGTTCCTCTGCTTAATAATATGATGTAGTTACCCTCTGTTCCTAAAGTTTCTGGAAAAGATATGGAACTGATATGAGGGCTTTGTTGAATAAGGCCGCTTAATTTTACAAGGGGAGAGCACCTGACATAAGCAGAGAAAAAGGCATTATTTCTGGTTATGCATTATTTGTTCTGGTACTACAGGAGGCAAGCACTCAGTTTTCTTTTTAAAGACCTTTGATTTCCTCACACTTCTTCCATGGGCGGTGGAAGCAGTATTACCACTTATCACATACTCTGCATTTTTCCTTATATTCTGCGGGTTCCTCCCCGACCCTTCTGGGGAATGTTGGTTGTGATGGACTAGGTGAAGTTACTGAATCTCACGTTTGGCACCAGTAATTTTATGTAAAGTATTCCCCAATATCCTTGGTTGTGTGTCTTGCCTAATCTTAGCAAATAGCACTTTGAAATTGTCAGGATTTGGCAAGGGCTGAGGCGAAAGGGTTGGATAAAGAGGAAGAAAGAATTCTGCTGTCTTATCTCCCCACCGTTCACTTTGGCTGCCATGCTCAGTTGGTCAAAGTACAGATGTTACCTACGTTGGTTGTAATCAAAAGATTGTCTTTCTCTCAAACGCATCTGCTTGTTGAAAATGGATACGATCAATTTTACCATGTGTAGAACCACTCCCATAGCCACAGTTCCTGTTACTGCAAAACTTTTTATAATTGTGGGTAAGAGAATGGAAGTCATGACTGCGTCATCAGCTAATGGCTGCCTATGTAGACAAATTTCCCATCTACACTTGAGACAGGTTATAAGGCAAAACCCAGATTATTCACAATACTATACCATACTGAATATGGACAATTAGAGGCCGCAGGTAAGTGATGTAATTCCCACACTTCGTTTGAACCCAGCTTCCCTTTTAACCAGCCAACCCTTTCCCCCAACCTTTACTGGGGCTAGAAACAAACAGAGATGATTTCAACTTTAGCTGTTTCTGTTTCTCTTGCCTATTCTCTTATGTAAAAATAAAATGGGTCACAAGGTACACTATGGCAGGCAGAAGGAAACTCAAAAGATCTATCTGCCTTGTGGAATGAAGAATTAAACTGAAAACATCAAAGCACACTCGTGTATTCCCCTAGCAGGATTTAGACTTCTAAGCCATTATCAATAGCTTGCTGGTATCAAATCATAATGGGGCTTTACAGAGTACCAGGCATCTTCCTTAGCACTTTGAGGTCAGAGTAATAGCCCTATTTTTTTTTAGTATGCTTTTTATTTTTTTATTATTTTTTAATAGATCTTTATTGGAGTATAATTGCTTCATATTTTATAAATGAGGAAATTGAGATTTAGACACTGAGTGTCCATCCCAGGGTTACTCAGCTGTTTCGTGGCAAAGCCGGGTCTCAAACCAGAACTCCCTCCAGCATGTTCTTTTTCCCTTTGTTTGTTTATTTGGAGTGGGCAGTCGTTTGTGATTTGTATAATATATCCTCTGACTTGAACTCTTAGAGTTTAAATTTAGAAACATTCTTGTCTGGTATATTTCATGGCCATCGTTGTTCAATGTAATCACAAAATATTTTAGAGCTGAGCCCAATCTTCTTGTTTTTCAAAGAAGAAAAGTGGATTCGGGAAAAATTAAGCAGTCACCCCACATAGCTTCCCCAAATGTACTTCACTAATGAATTACAGAGAAAACCTAGGTCTCCCAATGTCCAGACTATTGCTCCTTCTGGCATGTGGTCCCCTGAGGATTTCCTACATACATAAATCGAGTGGTTTATTTCGATTGACTCTGTTGCTTTAGGGACTGTGACAGCAAACTATAGCCCCACTGAATCCTGGACTCAGACACCTGTAGATTCTTCTACTCTAACTGTATTCCACATTCCATGAGGGAAAGAGCCTTATTTGTCTGGCCCGTTGTATTATTCCTAGCACAGTGCCCAAAGCACTCAAAAAACTGTGTTCAATATACGGTATATCAAATTTGTATATCAAATATACACATTTGAACAAGTATGAGATGTCATCAGGATTTCATTCAGCTACAAGTCACAGAAGACCCCACTCTGGGGGCTTAATAAGTAAGGAGTTTATTCTTCTCAGAGAACCAGAGGTCTGCAGGTGCAAAGTCCAGGGCCACAGCAGGCTCCTTCCACCCTTAGCACGCTTTCGTCCTCACTGAAGGACAGGCACCTCTTCTGTGCTTAATAGAAAGAAGGGCAGAAGGCGTGTACCAGCTGAGTCTGTCCCTTTTTGATAATACAGTAAGTCCCCTACATACAAACCTTTAAGTTGTGAACTTTCAAAGATGCGAACGTGTGTTCGCATGTCCAATCATGTAAGTTAGTTCACGTGAAATTGCAGCTTGCCCTCTGTCAGTCCTTCAGCTCTACCATCTCCCACCTCCTCTCCCTCCTCCAGTCAGTAACTCTTCTTGCCTGTTCACTCGATGCCAGACCCTGGATGCCAGCTGTTGGACTGTACTACTGTACTTTTCAAGGTATGTACTGTAAGATTTAAAATGTTTTCTTTATTTTTTGTGTACGTTTTTTATGTATTATTTGTGTGAAAAGTATTATAAACCTATTACAGTACAGTACTATATAGCTGAATGTGTTAGTTGGGTACTTAGGCTAACTTAGCTGGACTTACAAATTGGACTTAAGGAACGCGCTCTCGGAACGGAACTCGTTTGTATGTAGGGGACTTACTGTAATATTAAGATCTTCCCTGGAAGCTCCACCCAGTAGCCCTCTTATACATCTCACTGGTATAAAGACTATGTCACACAACTATCCCAAACTGTAAGGAGCCTGAGAAAATCCAGTGTTTTCGTTGGACATGTTGCCAATACAATAAAATAGGGATTCTGTTAATTAGGAAGAATGGATATCGGGTAAGCAAATAGCAGTGTCTGCCATGGTGCTTTTTATGGGTCACTGACTCTGTTTATACATCTGTTATTCTTTTTCATTTTATTTATTTTTTGTTGTTTGGTTTACTAAAAAGCAATAGATAATGCAGTGGGTCTAGGGGAACTTTTTGAAATTGTAGGTTCCAAGTCCTGCCCTGAGAAATGCTGATTACTTAGGTCTGGGATGGGTCTATAAATCTGAATGATAAACGGGCACTGCAGGTAATTTGAATGCAGGTGGTCACAGGACCACAACTCGAAAAACACTGAACTTGAGGTAGTTTAGCAGAGGCGCCTTCGTTTTATTTCCAACAGCTTTTCTGTCTCACTCCTCTTGGGGCGTCACTTTCTTTTTTTAATTCTCTGTTTTGGTCAAAACAAATAAATGTATAGTCTTAAAAGTTCTACGAGGTTTTTATGGAGTTTATACTAAGCTGCATCCCCAGAGGCAACTACTTTCCATGCTTTCGGCTACATTTTTCTCATGTTTACCATCATATTCCCAAATAACATGCAAATACTGGCTCTTCCCCCACCCCCCGGCCACACACACACAGTTCTAGATACCTACTGACATCCTACCTTGAAGGATGTGGCTTTAGCTCTCTTATACCCTCATAATTTTACCTCACATTCACTTCCCTTTCTTGCAAGTTCCCAATATATCAAGTTATATCATAATATTTTTCGATATAGTAATGTTTAGTGTTTGCATTATTATGACTACGTAAATATTATTCACAACTGAGCCATATGATAAACCATGATTTTTACACCTCCTCTCTTGTACAACCTTTTCTACCGTCCTGGAGTTAGTCACTGCTACATCTTCAATTGCTTAAGTGTTGAGTACTCATTACTAATTCTTGCTCAACCTTCGACAGGATGGTAAAATTCCTCTCAGTAGAGTTAGTCAACGTCAAGTAAGTAGCCAGTTTTCTTTTTTTTTTCCCTTGGGAAATCCCTGCTCAGCCAGCTCCCCCATTCTCTGGAACTGGTCCTTCTCTGAGCCCCTTGTTACCCTGGGAGCTCCCTCATTGGCATCCTGTGGATTGTACAGGATTCCTGTCCCTTGGAGTCCATGCCTTGGACTCCATTCCTTGGTTCTGCTGGAGCATAGTTTCCTGAGGAAGGATGCATGGAGGCAGAGGCAGCTTCACCCGGAGCTGATGAAGTCATGGGGCCACTGTGAGGGCTGCAAATCACTGCAAGCTGTCGGGGATGTGGGCAGGGAGGCAGGTTGCCATCGAGAGGCATTTTTGGTCAATTTTCTAAAGAGATTTTAAAAGAAAGAGCCCTGAATCTCCATGGCCCCTGTTTGTTGTGATTTCTTTCCTCAATGTAAATATTCACATTCACACCCAACTCTGTAATTCAATGACTTTTTTTCTTTTAATTTTTGGATTTTATTTTTTTATACAGCAGGTTCTTATTAGTCATCCATTTTATGCACATCAGTGTACACGTCAATCCCAATATCCCAATTCATCCCACTACCACCCCACCCCCCCACCGCTTTACCCCCCTGGTGTCCATACGTTTGTTCTCTACATCTGTGTCTCTATTTCTGCCCTGCAAACTGGTTCATCTGTACCATTTTCTAGGTTCCACATATATACGTTAATATACGATATTTGTTTTTCTCTTTCTGACTTACTTCACTCTGTATGACAGTCTCTAGGTCCATCCACATCCCAACAAATGACCCAGTTTTGATCCTTTTTATGGCTGAGTAATATTCCACAGTATATATGTACCACATCTTCTTTATCCATTCGTCTGCTGACGGGCATTTAAGCTGCTTCCATGACCTGGCTATTGTAAATAGTGCTGCAATGAACATTGGGGTGCATGTGTCTTTTTGAATTATGGTTTTCTCTGGGTATATGCCCAGTAGTGTGATTGCTGTATCATATGGTAATCCTATTTTTAGTTTTGTAAGGAACCTCCATACTGGTCTCCATAGTGGCTGTCATTCCCACCAACAGTGCAAGAGAGTTCCCTTTTCTCCACACCCTCTCCAGCATTTGTTGTTTCTAGATTTTCTGATGATGCCCATTCTAACTGGTGTGAGGTGATACCTCATTGTAGTTTTGATGTGCATTTCTCTAATAATTAGTGATGTTGAGCAGATTTTCATGTGCCTCTTGGCCATCTGTATGTCTTCTTTGGAGAAATGTCTACTTAGGTCTTCTGCCCATTTTTGGATTGGGTTTTTTTTTAATATTGAGCTGCATGAGCTGTTTATATATCTTGGAGATTAATCCTTTGTCCATTGATTTGTTCGCAAATATCTTCTCCCACTCTGAGGGTTGTCTTTCCGTCTTGTTTATGGTTTCCTTTGCTGTGCAAAAGCTTTGAAGTTTCATTAGGTCCCATTTGTTTTTGTTTTTATTTCCATTACTCTAGGAGGTGGATCAAAAAATACCTTGCTGTGATTTATGTCAAAGAGTACTCTTCCTATGTTTTCCTCTAAGAGTTTTATAGTGTCCAGTCTTATATTTAGGTTTCTAATCCATTTTGAGTTTATTTTTGTGTATGGTATTAGGGGGTGTTCTAATTTCATTCTTTTACATGTAGCTGTCCAATTTTCCCAGCACCACTTACTGAAGAGACTGTCTTTTCTCCATTGTATATCCTTGCCTCCTTTGTCATAGATTAGCTGACCACAGGTGTGTGGGTTTATCTCTGGGCTTTCTATCTTGTTCCATTGATCTGTATTTCTGTTTTTGTGCCAGTACCATACTGTCTTGATTACTGTAGCTTTGTAGTATAGTCTGAAGTCAGGGAGTCTGATTCCTCCAGCTCCGCTTTTTTCCCCTAAAGACTGCTTTGGCTATTCGGGGTCTTTTCTGTCTCCATACAAATTTTAAGATTTTTTGTTCTAGTTCTGTAAAAACTGCCATTGGTAATTTGATAGGGATTGCATTGAATCTGTAGACTGCTTTCGGTAGTGTAGTCATTTTCACAATATTGATTCTTCCAATCCAAGAACATGGTATATCTCTCCATCTGTTGGTGTCATCTTTAATTTCTTTCATCAGTGTCTCATAGTTTTCTGCATACAGGTCTTTTGTCTCCCTAGGTAGGTTTATTCCTAGGTATTTTATTATTTTTGTTGCAATGGTCAATGGGAGTGTTTCCTTAATTTCTCTTTCAGAATTTTCATCATTAGTATATAGGAATGCAAGAGATTTCTGTGCATTAATTTTGTATCCTGCAACTTTACCAAATTCATTGATTAGCTCTAGTAGTTTTCTGGTGGCATCTTTAGGATTCTCTATGTATAGTATCATGTCATCGGCAAACAGTGACAGTTTTACTTCTTCTTTTCCTATTTGTATTCCTTTTATTTCTTTTTCTTCTCTGATTGCCGTGGCTAGGACTTCCACAACTATGTTGAATAATATTGGTGAGAGTGGACGTCCTTGTCTTGTTCCTGATCTTAGAGGAAAGGCTTTCAGTTCTTCACCATTGAGAATGATGTTTGCTGTGGGTTTGTCATATATAGCCTTTATTATGTTGAGGTAGGTTCCCTCCATGTCCACGTTCTGCAGAGTTTTTATCATAAATGGGTGTTGAATTTTGTTAAAAGCTTTTTCTGCTTCTATTGAGATAATCATATGGTTTTTATTCTTCAATTTGTTAACATGGTGTATCACATTGATTGATTTGTGTATATTGAAGAATCCTTGCATCCCTAGGATAAATCCCACTTGATCATGGTGTATGATCCTTTTAATGTGTTGTTGGATTCTGATTACTAGTATTTTGTTGAGGATTTTTGCGTCTATATTCATCAGTGATATTGGTCTGTAATTTTCTTTTTTTGTAGTATCTTTGGTTTTGGTGTCAGGGTGATGGTGGCCTCATAGAATGAGTTTGGAAGTGTTCTTTCCTCCGCAATTTTGGAAGAGTTTGAGAAGGATGGGTGTTAGCTCTTCTCTAAATGTTTGTTAGAATTCACCTGTGAAGCCATCTGGTCCTGGACTTTTGTTTGTTGGAACATTTTTAATCACAGTTTCAATTTCATTACTTGTGATTGGTCTGTTCATATTTTCTATTTCTTCCTGGTTCCGTGTTGGGAGGTTATACCTTTCTAAGAATTTGTCCATTTCTTCCAGGTTGTCCATTTTATTGGCATAGAGTTGCTTGTAGTAGTCTCTTAGGATGCTTTGTATTTCTGTTGTAACTTCTCCTCTTTCATTTCTAATTTTATTGATTTGAGTCCTCTCCCTCTTTTTCTGAATGAATCTGGCTAATGGTTTATCAATTTTGTTTATCTTCTCAAAGAACCAGATTTTAGTTTTATTGATCTTTGCTATTGCTTCCTCTGTTTCTATTTCGTTTATTTCTGCTCTGATCTTTAGGATTTCTTTCCTTCTGGTAACTTTGGGTTTTGTTTGTTCTTCTTTCTCTAGTTCCTTTAGGTGTAAGGTTAGATTATTTGAGATTCTTCTTGTTTCTTGAGGTAGGCTTGTATAGCTATAAACTTCCCTCTTAAAACTGCTTTTGCTGCATCCCATAGGTTCTGGATCATCATGTTTTCATTGTCATTTTTCTCTAGGTATTTTTTGATTTCCTCTTTGATTTCTTCAGTGATCTTTTGGTTATTTAGTAATGTATTGTTTAGCTTCCATGTGTTTGTGTTTTTTGGTTTTTTCCCGTAATTCATTTCTAATCTCATAGCGTTGTGGTCAGCAAAGATGCTCGATGTGATTTCAATTTTCTTAAATTTACTGAGGCTTGATTTGTGACTCAAGATGTGATCTACCCTGGAGAATGTTCCATGCACACTTGAGAAGAAAGTGTAATCCGCTGCTTTTAGATGGAATGTCCTATAAATATCAATTAAATCTGGTCTATTGTGTCATTTAATGCTTCTGTTTCCTTATTTACTTTCATTTTGGATGATCTGTCCATTGGTGTAAGTGAGGTGTTAAAAGTCCCCCACTATCATTGTGTTACTGTCGATTTCCTCTTTTAGAGCTGTTAGCAGTTGCCTTATGTATTCAGGTGCTCCTATGTTGGGTGCATATATATTTATAATTGTTGTATCTTCTTCTTGGATTGATCCCTTAATCATTATGTAGTGTCCTTCCTTGTCTCTTGCAACATTCTTTATTTTAAAGTCTATTTTATCTGATATGAGTGTTGCTACTCCAACTTTCTTTTGATTTCCATTTGCATGGAATATCTTTTTCCATCCCCTCACTTTCAGTCTGTATGTGTCCCTAGGTCTGAAGTGGGTCTCTTGTAGACAGCATATATGTGGGTCTTGTTTTTGTATCCATTCAGCAAGCCTGTGTCTTTTGGTTGGAGCATTTAATCCATTCACGTTTAAGGTAATTATAAATATGTATGCTCCTATTACCATTTTCTTAATTGTTTTGGGTTTGTTTTTGTAGGTCCTTTTCTTCTCTTGTGTTTCCTACTTAGAGAAGTTCCTTTAGCATTTGTTGTAGAGCTGGTTTGGTGGTGCTGAATTCTCTTAGCTTTTACTTGTCTGTAAAGCTTTTGATTTCTGCATCAAATCTGAATGAGACCCTTGCCGGGTAGAGTAATCTTGTTGTAGGTTCTTCCCTTTCATCACTTTAAGTATATCATGCCACTCCCTTCTGGCTTGTAGTTTCTGCTCAGAAATCAGCTTGTTTACCTTATGGGAGTTCCCTTGTATGTTATTTGTCGTTTTTCCCTTGCTGTTTCAATAATTTTTGTCTTTAATTTTTGCCAATTTGATTATTATGTGTCTCAGCATGTTTCTCCTTGGGTTTATTGTGTATGGGAGTCTCTGCGCTTCCTGGACTTGGGTGGCTATTTCCTTTCCCACATTAGGGGAGTTTTTGACTATAATCTCTTCAAATATTTTCTCAGGTCCTTTCTCTCTCTCTTCTCCTTCTGGGACCCCTATAATGCAAATGTGGTTGCATTTAATGTTGTCCCAGAGGTCTCTTAGGCTGTCTTCATTTCTTTTCATTCTTTTTTCTTTATTCTGTTCCGCAGTCGTGAATTCCACCATTCTGTCTTCCAGGTCACTTATCCGTTCTTCTGCCTCAGTTATTCTGCTATTGATTCCTTCTAGTGTAGTTTTCATTTCAGTTATTGTATTGTTCAGCTGTTTGTTTGTTCTTTAATTCTTCTGGGTCTTTGTTAAACATTTCTTGTATCTTCTCAATCTTGCCTCCTTTCTTTTTCCGAGGTCCTGGATCAACTTCACTTTCATTATTCTGAATTCTTTTTCTGGAAGGTTGCCTATCTCCACTTCATTTAGTTGTTTTTCTGGGCTTTTATCTTGTTCCTTCTTCTGGTACATAGCCATTTGCCTTTTCCTCTTGTCTTTCTGTGAATGTGGTTTTTGTTCCACAGGCTGCAGGACTGTAATTCTTCTTGCTTCTGCTGTCTGCCCTCTGGTGGATGAGGCTATCTAAGAGGCTTGTGCAAGTTTCCTAATGGGGACTTTTTCTTAAAGTGGGTAAGACTCAGGCCCCACAAGACCTGGTTGGTTTTTGAGAAATTGCGCGCTTAAGATGTCATCTTTCTTCCTTCACACTTGACTGATGGTTTGATGAACTGAAAATAATTTCCCCTCAGAATTTTGAAGGCATTGTTCCATTTCCTTCCACCTTCTCATAGTGCTCTTGAGAAGCTAATGCCATTCTGATTTTTGACCTCTTATATTTTGTTTTAATCTCTGGAAGTTTGTAGGGTTTTCTTTTCTTTTTTCCTCACGTCCTGATATTTCACAATGTTGTAAGCTGATGTTGGGCTTTTCTTGTTTGGTTGGTCACTGTTCTAGGTACTTTGAAGACCTTTTCAATCTAAAAATCATGTTCTTCAGGTCTTCTGTTATATAATTCCCTCTGTTGTTTCTGAAACTATATTAATTACTTAGATGTTGGATCTCTTGAATCTGTCTTGAATCTTGTCATTTAGTTCTAATAAATCTTCCAACCCTTCTATTAAATTTTTGCATTTCTACCACCATATGTTTAATTCCCAAGGGCTTTAATTTGGGGTGGAGGGGAACTTCCAATTTTTTTTTAATAGCATCCTGTTCTTATTTCATGGATGCAGTATCTCCTCATATTTCTCTGAAAATATTAAATTAACTATCATTTCTGCATTTTAAAAGTTTTCTTCAGCTGCCTACAATGTCTGTGTTTATTTTCAAAGTCCCCTTTTCTGTTGTTTTGGTTCTTTCATGTTGGAAGCAGTATTCAAATGTCCATGTTTAAGAATGTTGTACTAACATGCAGTCTGTGAGTGTGTCTTGTAGATGGGAGAGCCTCGTTGCAGAGTGATTAGGCAGAGCAGGCTTTTTTGGACGGCTTATCGTTATGTCTCTAGCAGCTTTCTAGTACAATCAGTTTCTCATTAGAAACCCGTTTATTCTTGTTTGAGAGAAGGCCATTGATAACTTAGACTGATTTATTATGTAATTTGTTTCATAGTAGAGGTTCCTGTTTTGAGGTGGCTCCGTGGTAGTCTAGGATTCAAAACCAGAATTTGTTCTTGACTCCCCCCGCCCCCCCGCTTTGAAGTACCTGGTGCTTTTGTGCCCCTCTATGCATCACCTTCTATCAACAGCACAGAGACCATCAGAAAGCTTCCAGAGACAAAGCTTTTTTCTATTACAAAAAAAAACGTCTGAGATCCTAGGGCAATGAAAGTCCTGCGAGCACATGTATAATTGTTTTGTAATAACCATTTGCAAAACATTCATTACCCACCAACAAGGAAATACTTATTAATGCAGGATAAATTAGGGCTTTTGGAGAAGTTCCATATCAGGATAGTGTTTGTCTTAGTAGGTCATTTGGGAGAAGATTTAATTATGATGGAAAAGTATATTAGCCTAGTATTTTTGTTTAGGAGGTTATATGGGGAAGATATTTTCCTAATACTTCTGGAGGATGTCTTGGTGATAGATCTGGGGACAGAGTTTCTGCCCTTGAAGGTCATTCTCCAAATCCATATCCTTTTCCCCTTGTGCAGCCTGACGTGTGACAATCAAAACTTGGGGCAGATTTGTCACACTTTTTTTTTTTTGCTGAGAAAGGTTTATAGCACCAGGTAACAGAAATGGTACAGGAATGATTCTTGGTTTAGCTTTCAAAGACCTCTTAACTGGAAGATGAAAGCATTAGATACTGGATTTTCTACTGTTGGCTTTTCCTTCTCAGACACCTTCAAAGAAGACTGCAAACTCCTTGAAGGCTGGGGCGCAGTCTTACCTCTGATCCTCCACCCCCCAGAACAATGCCTGATACATAACAGACACTGAATACACATGGCTTGAATTGACTCCATTATCCATTTTTTAAATTTATTTTTTCCTTTGTCAATTTATTGGGTTTTTTCCCCATTATCCATTTTAAATTAGCCCTTCCTACTTGTCCCCTTGCTGTTTCCTCTGTTCCTTTTGCATCTTTTTGTCACTCCCTCTGGGAGGATTCTACCTCATTCTCAAATCTGATGTGTGAAACAGCTGTCAGAACCCAGACTGGGAAGATCTCAAACTCAGGACTCCAGGTAGAATTTCCAGGGGTGAAAACGCCCCGTTATCATCTTACTAAAGATGTAATAGTTTCTTGGGTTTTCGGCAGACACCCCACCTCCATCCCATCTGTAGCCACAGTTCTGTTTGACTCTTTTCCCTCCTCGTGCTCTGTGCCTTGCTGTCCTGTCCCTCACTTCCTTCCACTCTCCCTGATTTGGTCCCCACTTTGACCCAAACCTTCTCTTTGTTTGGTTCTAACATTGTTTTCCTACCTTCCCTCCCCTTCCTTTATCTACCACCTGGCATATTTTGTACAAAGTACGGTGGTGTACTAATTTCTGAAGACCTACCCTGCCTGAGGGAAACCTTTTCAAACCTCACTCAGCCCAGGAGGAAAAATCTCTCTCTTCTGCCTGTTTTTGAGATCGTTTCTATGCTTTGGTCTCACTGGGGTTGTTTATTTTTATATGGAAGGCTCTAGAACAAGAACTAGGCTACAGCGTAATACAGTGACCCGTAGATTAGTGTTTATCAAACACTACCAGTCACCATAGAACATGTGCTCCCTCGACACAGAGGCTTAGCAAGGAACAGCCTGGCATAAGGTGAAGCCTCTCTAAATGCCAAAAAAAAAAAAAAAAAAATAGGCTACCTCAAAACACATCTCTTTCCAAAAATCTTTTGGTGAAACCTGACACTCTAGAACGGTATGCCATATTGGACCTGATCTTTGGGAGGAGGGGCTTCCCCACACCAGCCAAAGAGGCACAGCACTTGTAAGATGTTCTTGTAAGGACTTATCTAGGCTGAAAAATTATATGGAAAAGCAATGGTACCAGCAACCTTCTTAATGCCTGGATTAGGAGATAGTTCCCTACGATTCAGGATCAAAGCTAAGTTGCATCAGTTCAGTTCAGACCAGGAACTATAATTGTATGTTAAGGCTTGTGCTAAGCCATGGGCAGTTGAAGATGAAGCAGATAAGGTCTCTGCTCTTGAGCTATAGTCTAGTAAGACATGTAAATGTGTAATTTTAATATGAAACAGTAAGTGATAAAAATCAAGATGTCTGAGGTAGTATGGTAGCATAGAGGTGGAGCACATAGCCCGACCTGGAGGTTCCAGAAGGCTTTCCAGAGGAGATAAGCCCACCTATTGAAAACTGAGTAAAAGTAAGACAGGTGAAGAAGAAATGAGAATGACATACTAGGGGGAGGGAATAGCACAGGTCAAGTGCATACTTTAAAGGTCGTGATGGGGAGAAATGGGTGATGAAGCTGGATACACACACCAACAGCCAAGACCTGGGGACACGCAATGCAAATCCATGAGGTGGTTAGTCAAAGAAATATTCTAAATTCCATCGTGTTGTAGTCAGATTCACACTGTAAGTAGGTGACGGTGGCTGCAGAGTGGAAGGATTTATGGACGGCAGGACTAGAGGGGGTGCAGTAGTCCAGGCAAAAGACCACGAGAGCCTAAATGAGATCACTGCTGTAGGAATCAAAGGAAAAGGGAGAACACCAGAAAATTTGGGGATGCAAAATAAGCAGAATGTCTAGTCTCTCAGGGAACTGGGACACTGCAGGGCAGAGCAAAGGACAAAGGGGAATCTAGGATGACGACCTCCTCCCAGGATTCTGGCTTTGAGAGTGACTGGATGCTAAGCCATTACCTGAGTTTGGGATACAGAAGAGAAGCTGATCTGGTGGGGAAGGAAGATGGGGAATTCAGTTTGGGACATGTTGACTCTGAGGTGTCCAAGAAGCAGCTTTGTGTTTCCATTCATGTCTGTCCGTTCAGCAGGTGGTTAGATATGTGAGTCTGAAATTTCAGCGGTCAGGGCCAGAGTCCCAGAGTCATCAGCGTGCATGTGGAAGGTGAACCGTGGGTAGGTGTGAGTTCTTGAGACAAGAAGACACATAAAATGGACCCGAGGCTGCTTGTGTTAAAGGAGAGGAAGAAGGTTATGGCAGATGAACAGAGAGAGCCAGGAGAGATGCATTACAAAAGCCAAAGGGCACAGATAATATCAAAGATAAGTGACTAGTTGACAGTGTCAACTACAGAGTAGCCTCGGGAACAGAAGAGAGGTCTATTAGATACTATTTTAGAGATTTCCATTGGATGAAACAATACAGAGGGCATTTGAATACAATTTCAGTGTGGTGGTGAAGAGGGTGGACCAAATGGAGTCAGCAATTGTCTTTCCAGGTTTTCTTCAAGAAACTTAACTGATGTTGACAATATCTGATTGCATTACACAAAACCACCCAAATTCCTTTCTATCCAAAGAAAATGTCATTCAAGTGGTAATTAAGTTCAATAATTAATGACTTCTCAAGTAATTTTTAATATTAAAGATTGTTTTTAATTATCTATAAATAATTATCAAAGTTATTTATTGGCTACTAACTGGGTGAGATGATGAGGAAAAGATCTACATGTTTTCTGTTTTTTAATTGTTATTGGAGTACAGTTGATTCACAATGTTGTGTTAGTTTCAGGTGTACGGCAAAGTGAATCAGCTATACGTATATATATATCCCCTCTTTTTTTGGATTTCCATCCCATATAGGTCATCACAGAGCATTGGGTAGAGTTCCCTGTGCTATACAGCAGGTCCTTATTAGTTATCTATGTTATATGCAGTAGTGTGTATATGTCAATCCCAATCTCCCAATTTATCCCTCTCCCCAAAGATCCACATATTTTGACAATATATATAAAGTGTAAAATTTTGAAAAATTATATGTTGCTTGGAGATAATGTACATAGTAAATGTATGCAGTATATAGTAAAGCAGAAAGAAGTGAATGCTAAACACACAATTCATGATGATGGCTGCTTCTCAGGGGGAAGTAGGGGGAGATGGTCAAGGAGGGGTCAATGGGGGATTTCTCTGGCAGTCCAGTGTTTAAGACTCCACGCTTCCACTGCAGGGGGCACGGGTTCAATCCCTGGTCAGGGAACTAAGATCCCACATGCCGCATGGCACGGCCAAAAAAAAAAAAAAAAAAAAGGAGGGGTGGAGGGGTCAACGAACAGAAGCCCCAAGGATGTTAGGAATGTTTCATTTCTTAAGTTGGCTCGTGGAACACAGTTGTTAAATTATCCTTTGTACCTTTTATATACATTAGATACATTATTCTTATGATTGAAATAGTAAATAGGAAGAAGGACACACGGTTGTTCTTTTTCCTTTTTCTGTTATTATTTTGTGTGAAAAAGTCTTGGGCCTGGTCATAGTCGAAGGGGAAAAGGCTATAAAGGGTGAGAGAAGTTCACATCGACAGAACGAGGCCCAGAGAGCACAGGTGAGGATGAAATCAGAAGCACAGATGGAGGATGGTCCATGAGAGGAGGGGTGAGTCTGAGGAGAAGAATGGGTGTGGGTATGTATGAATTTGTAGGTGAAGGAGAGGAAACTGAGGTGATGATGCCTTAGTCTCAATGATGTTGTCAACTTAAAAAATATTCACAACCTAGAAGTTGCGAGTTATGTTTTATTTGGTGGGAAGTTTTAGCACTTCAAGCCCACGAGGCAGCATCTCAAGTAACCCTGAGAGAAGTGCTCCAAGGAGGTGAGGGGGGAGCTAGGATATATAGGAGTTTTGCAACAAATGGCAGGTAGTCTGAACGTCAAACAATTATTGTAAATTAAAGAAAGCCAGATATCCCAAGTTAAGGAATTTAGTGCTTTTCTATGTATGGGAAGATGCAAGAGTCTGAGCTCACTGAAATCATTCCTTTGATGTGCACCTCAGCTATCTGGGGCCAGTATCCTGTGTTTTCTCATCCTGAGTCCCCTCACCACCAGACAGCTCACTGTCTGGTGGTGGCTGCAATCGCTGACCACGGTGACATCCTTTGTTTACTGACCTGGCAGGAAATATTCCATTCTCAGTGTTAACAGAATGAGAGAAAAGGTTGACCTGGAGTTGGCTGAACTCAGGTTTAAGGGAAGCTATGCGTTTTCAAAGACTACTCTATGGGAGACGGGAGGAAGACTTGCACATGGCAAGAAGGGCTGCTACTGAAGCAGAAAGTAGGGAACGAAGGGAAATATACTAAACTTTTTTGCTTGTTGCTTGGAAAATAAGCCAACCATTCAAGTCCAGAGATGCCCCTTTCACTCTAACGTATGCTGAAGCGGCAACTGGTAACTGCATCTCTGTTGTTGACATCCATAACCTGAGTTCCATTTTCCCTTGCCATGACTCAACCTGCTCTAATTCCTTTTCATTTTTCATTTCAGAAGAGGGATTTTAGAACTAGAAAGGGCCATGGAGGTTACCTCTTCCAAACTATACCCATTTAACAAACAAGGAAATTCTGATCCTGAGAGCTTACGTATCGTGCTCAAGATCACAGAGTAAGTTCACAGCAAAACCTGGACTAGAACCCAGGTCTTCTGACTTAGAGGCCAAAGTTCTTTATTAGAGCTTGAGAAATAATGGAACTTAGCCTGGATTTGTTCTTCAGTCCTTAATTCAAGATTCCAGTAAGATCGCCTAATTCTCAAGAGTTTGAAAGAGGCAATCGAGAAACGCCCAGATCCAATGCCAGCCCCCTCCCTGAAGCCTTCTCAGATTCTCCGGTGAAAGTTATTCACTTTCTACTCATGTCCCCAAGCACTGCTGTCAGTATACCTCATGACGTTCAATTTTTCACAAGTATATAGCTCCCTGCTGGATTATAAACTCCCTGATGGGAGGGATCCCTTCTTATTCGTTTGATTATTTACTCAGCACGCAGCATTGACTCTTGTATTTCATAGGTGCACGTGGCGGGGCGGGTGGAAAAGCAGAAATGAGAACATCTTTTGTTTAGGAACCCAACCGAGCTAGGAGGTCACTGAGCTCTTGTTCATGGTGATCTTTTCCATATCATCATGAATTCATGCCAGAACAAGGTTCAGACTCATTCCGGTCTTACTCCTTCTGACCATGCTGTTCAAGGACCCGCCCCACAGAGAAAATAACAATGACACAGTAGCTGTCAAAATCTGAAGACGAGTGATGGACTTCAGAGTTGCTTAAGGCCTCTCAGGCTAGTGTAGAGCAGGGATACACCGTGCCTTAAGTTCAGGACTAAGCCATGGTCACATCAGCCTGTTGGAACTTTCAACACTGCACCTTGTGCTTCTTCCACATTCTATTAACAGGCAGCTCATAGAACAACGAGGGGTATCAACCTTGTTATTTGCAGAGGAACAGAAAGCTGAGTCAGGCATGGTTGGTTGTATTCCAAAGTAAACGCAGACCAGAAACCATCTGAGTGTTTCCGTTGGCAAGGACAGATTCAGAAAGTCTAAAAACCATGTTCTGCAGTAAAAGAATATGCCATATTCTTCCCATAACCTGTTCCCTACTGACCAAACACACTTCCTGTTCCCATTTAAAAAAAAAAAAAATACACTCAACCACCACCCTCTCCAAGGTGAGGTAAAGGTTCAACAGTGATTTCCCCACCTTAGGGTCAGCCACTCAAAGCAAAGGACAGCAGCTTTGGTTCAATCATTTACTTCTCCTAAGAGAGAAGCCCAGGTTTCTCCCCCATGGACTGCGGGAATAGGTAGGTGTAAGAGCACCAGAGAAGAGAGGAAACTGACATTTATTACACACTTGTTCTAGTCAGCTGTTGGACATTTTCAGTTAACCCTCACAAGATCCCTGTGAGGTAGACATTAATGTCCCTTTTTAGAAGGAGGGGTACTGAGATTCAGCGAGTTTATAGGACTCAGTCAAGGTCTTTGACTTTTTTAAGTAGACTGTCTTTTTCCATTCCCAATCGAATTTCGAGGCTTAATGCATTCCCCCCAAGGAAGAGAAAGCCACCTGGTCTTTTCGGTAAAGACGGTGGGGATGGCAGGGCAGAAACAGTGAGCAGCTCCACCCAGCCACAGAGATGATTAGCTGCAGCTGCCTCTCAGCCTTTGCGTGTGCTGTCTGCTCTGCCTAGAACTCCACGCATACTACCTGTGTCTACCTGTTTTTCAAGGAAGCTTCAGTGACACTTCCCTCTGTAATCTTCCTCCTCTTGCCCTCAGGCTGAACTGGAGTCCTCCCTTTACTGTCCCAACACTCTATTAAAATAGTTAATATATGTGTCACAATAGCTAAATTACTCTTTCTTCACCACAGTTTGACATTATTATAGGCAAAGCCCTCCCCTGAAGATTGATGAAATCCATTTTCAAGAGTAAAAGGGGAGACAAGGCCACCAAGACAATTCAATGGGGGAAAGAAGAAACTTTTCAACAAATGGCTGGAATGACTAGATATGCAAAAGAATAAAGTTGGATCCGTACCTAAAAAGTTAATTAAAATGGATCAAAGACATAAACATAAGAGCAAAAATTATAAAAATATTAGAAGAAAACATAGGAGTGAATCTTCACGATGGTGAGTTAAGCAGTGGTTTCCTAGATATGACACAGAAAGTACAAACAAGAAAAAAAAAAGATAAACTGGATTTCATCAAAATTCAAAGCTTCTGTGCTTCAAAGGACACAATCAAGAAAGACAACTCACAGAAAGGGAGAAAATATTTCCAAATCATGTATCTGATACAGGACTTGTATCTATAATATATAAAGAACTATTACAACCCAACAATAAAAAGACAAATAACCCAACTTAAGATGAGCAATGGATGTGAATAGGCATTTCTCCAAAGAAGATATACAAATGCCCAATAAGTGCATGAAAAGATGCTCCACATCACTAATCATTAGGGAAGCAAAATGGAACAAAACAATGAGCTACCGCTTCACACCCACTAGGATGGCTGAACTAAAAAAGATGGACATAATTAAGTGTTGTTAAGGATGCAGAAAAACTGGAACCTTCATACATTGTCGGTGGGATTGTAAAGTGATGCAGCCACTTTGGAAAACAGGGATGAACCTTGAAAACATGCTAAGTGAAAGAGGCCAGCACAAAAGACCACACACTGTATGATTCAATTTATATGAAATGTCCAGAATAGGCAACTCTATAAAGTAGATTAGTGGCTGCCTCGGGCTGTGGGGGACAGGAGGGAGGATTGGGGGAAACGGAGTGACGGGTGAAAGGTTTCTTTTGGGGGTGATGAAAATATTATAAAATTGACTGTGGTGATGGTTGCACAACTCAGTGAATATACTCAAAAGTCACTGAATTTTACACTTTAGGTAAATTGTATGATATGTGAATTATATCTCAATAAAGCTGTTATTTAAAAAAACAAAAACAAAAAACAAAAGGATATGGACAGCCAAGAAAAAAACTGTTAGGGAAGTGGGCTTATACTCCGTAAAGTTCTGAAGGGAGAAGAACACCCTGGCATAAATAACAAAGAAAGGCAGGCAGCCTAATTTCTATTTCCTTCCAGAAAAAAGGAGAATAGGAAGCTGACCTCGAATACAGCAGGGCCTCACAACCCCATCACTAGGAGCTCAGGACTGCACATCTGTTGCTGTGGGGGACTGTCCTGTGCGCTGTAAGATGCCACGTCTAGTGGCTGGTCTCCGCCCACCAGATGCCAGTAACACCACCACCAGCCGCTCGGTAACCGTCAAAAACGTCAGCAGGGCTCCCCAGGTGGCGCAGTGGTTAAGAGTCTGCCTGCCAACGCAGGGGACACGGGTTCGAGCCCTGGCCCGGGAAGATCCCACATGCCGCGGAGCAGCTAAGCCCGTGTGCCACAACTACTGAGCCCGCGTGCCTAGAGTCCGTGCTATGCAACAAGAGAAGCCACCGCAAGGAGAAGCCTGCGCACTGCCACGGAGAGTGGCCCCCGCTCGCTGCAACTAGAGAAAGCCCGCTCACAGCAGCGAAGACCCAACGCAGCCATCAATCAATCAATCAATCAATCAATCTTCAGACAAACGGTCCCCCACAGAGAACTACTGGACTCGAGAAATGGACCTCCAGGTTTGCCCTGCAATGTAACAGACCCCTGGGTGCCTGAATTTGAATTAGGTTGTCTTTTTAGGCAGGACAGTAAGGTGGGGCTGGAAGAACCATTTCAAGAGAGAAAATGCATCTATGTGATATCAGGTAGGAAAGGAGGTGACAAGTCAGGGCAGCTCAGAGAGAATTTACCACAATTGTCTTTGGCACCTTTTTGGTACAATTTCCGCCATTCTTATGGCACCACAACTACTTCCTCCCTGGATTTAATAAAGATTTTCAATATTAAAAAAAAAAAAACTACAAAAGCCTGAGTGTCCTACCTGTCAACGTTAGCCTAGTATACAGCTGTATGATTCAGAACAGGCTAGGTTCTGCTGGATAATAACGGTCCACAGAGCTCAGTGATGCTTTCCCGTTTACTTCTCATGCCATGTGTTCATCGCGGCTGATTTGGGGCTCTGCTCCGTGTCTCCTCACTCTGGGACCTAGGCTGACGGAGGAGCTACCATCATGAATACTGATAGTGATGAGGGAGAGGTGACTGTTCTGGGGGTCTTGAACTGGCAATTACACATGTCAGCCCAGAAGTAACACGTCACCTATGCTCACAACTCACAAGACCCCACCCAACCGCAAGGGGGCCAGAAAGTGCAACCATACCACATGCCTAGAAGACAGAGCCAGAAATGTTCAATGAACACGAAATACCCTCGAATTATCTTCCACACTGCTTTCCCCGTTCATGCAAATCATACACCTATACACATGTGTATACAGATATGCGGAACGTTCACTGCTGCACAAAACAGGATCGCATTATAAGCAGTCTTTTCCACCTTTCATGTCTCCCCCAACAGTAACTCGTGCAAAACCTCCCAGAACAGCAGGTATAGTGCTAATTCATTCTTGTTAGTGGTTAACGTAACATTCCACGGTGAGTGAAGATAACGTAAGTCACAGGTGTGACTGGAACTAAGCAGAGATCCAGGCTGTGTAGTTGGTAGTCTATGTATCTGTATCCTGTCCTCACGAATTTGAGGAAATTGGTTTTAACTCTTCCCCTGCCATGAATGCCAAGCCCTCGATCCTGCTAATTTTGGAGGTTGCAAAGACGAAGCACATGAGGAACAAAATTCTCTTTTCTTGCTCCTTTTTCTGATCCTGTCACTCATCTACATACACCCTTTCCTTCACAATTCCTACTTTCCCCATCTAAAATAGGGGGAAATGTTGGATTTATTAAAAAAGAAAAGGCGCCACACCGTTTTACTTTTAACTACAGGCAAATGGCACCGACCACGGTTTCTCCTCTCCTCTGCAACATCACCCCCAACTCCTACAATTCTCCCTCCCTCCTCTTTCCGTGCTCCCCACTCTTCCCCATTCTCACCTCCTTTTTCTCTGACACCTTCTACCTTGTCTTCCATTTCAATTACTTTAAATGGAAAAAAGGGAATGCAGACTGGGGAAAATGGTTAAAAACTAGGAGTACAAGGAAAGCTGGTGAAACCTTACTCAGACAATGTTCCTTCTCCAGTGATCTCCCCAGACGTGAAATGAAAAGTTGCCTAAACCTCTAGCCCTCTCGGTTTCCAGCTTTAACTCAAAGCTGCTACCCCTCAAAACATTTAATCCTCCCTTCATACTCCCATTCCATCTCATGTAATATTAAAAGAGAGTAAACATATTAAAAATAAGGGAATTTGCCTTTGTGGAAGCACTTTCTAATGCTTTCCTATCTGTGGCTTTTCTGTAGATCGACGTATTTTACTGTGCAATGGCCACACCATTCTGTGTATTCAAGGGCACTCAGCCCTTAAATGTTTGCTTCCTTATTTAATATTTTTAATTACTTTTTAAGCTAGACTTCTCAGGGGCTTTATCTGAATGGTATTATCCAAATTATTGGAAGTCTAAATTTTTATTGTTCTGTTTGAAGTTACTCTCTTGTTCCCTTTTTAAAACTGGACCCGTCCTATCTCTCTAGACGTTCTATAATGTAGCTAATCTAATAACCTATTAATTTGTTAATGGAAGAAATCTACCTCCCCTGCTCCTCTTCCCCATCAAATCAACGTCCTCAGCCTTCCAGAAAGTTAAAAGGAGTTTCTTCAGACACGCTGCAGGCCCTACGATCCACTGGCATGAATTTTAAACCAGGTAAAAGGCAAGGGTGAGGCTTGACAAATTGGTACGGACGCCACACAAGCAGACAAGGACTGTGCCTCCATTTGGGGTTCTGCCTCTCAGAAAAATAGGGAAGGGCAGGGAGGATTTGTAACGCTGGTTTTTCTGCACTTCTGACTAGGAAAACAAAGGAGTGTAACAGGCTTGACCTGGAAAGGGACCTGTGTTAAACATTAAATGAAAAGTGGAGTTTTTTTTTTTTTTAATGTTTTTCAGTACAGGATTAAAAAAGAATGAGAAGGCCTTCCAGTTATGGCAGCATAAAGAGACAGGCAGTTCCTTTCTGCAAAACACCCACCCTGCCCCCCGCAAAAATATAAGCACAGCACTAGACAAAATTATCAAAACCAACAATTGCAGGGAACTGGAAGTTGACCAAAGGTAGACAACAAACTGAGCTGTGGTGATTGTTAAATTACTTGTTAAATAAGGGTCCTGGAATGTTGGATGTCGCATCGTGAGCCTCAGTCCGACAAAAGCCCACAAGAGAACCGAAATAGAGAAGCTGACTACTCACAGCCCTGGAGGAGTA
The DNA here is from genome assembly GCF_039906515.1 of Pseudorca crassidens. Taxonomy (NCBI): domain Eukaryota; kingdom Metazoa; phylum Chordata; class Mammalia; order Artiodactyla; family Delphinidae; genus Pseudorca; species Pseudorca crassidens. The sequence continues at coordinate 105,213,999 of NC_090304.1, forward strand.
CAGGGTGGGAGGTCAAGGCAGGGTGCAGGCAGAGGGAGGCCAGACTGGGACATACGCCCTTATTAAGGTCCACAGATGGAGTGCTTCAGGGTTCCCAGGGAAACCAGATTGCACCATTCAAACCAAAAAGACCAGGGTTCTCGTAAGTTTTGCAGGGGGCTCATCCAAGGGGTACACCAGGGGGAAGGCCCTGGGACGTGGAAGAGACTGTGACTCTGCAGCTGTTTCAAGGGCATGCTCAGAGGAGGGGCCGGTGTCAGTTCAAGGCCCCTCCAGGCCACTGGCCGCACAAAAGGATGCTGAGGCGGCAATATTATGGAGTACTTCAGCTAAACAGTGGAAGGCTGTGGGTTTTGTGGCCACACCATAACAAGAGTCCCCCCTCACTCAATGACTTTTAAATATGCTGGTACTGGCCATGAAAACAAGTTGCTCAGCTGCCAGGAAACAGACACAGCTCAGGGCAGCGATGGGGGGTCAGAAACGCTTGGCTTCACAAGCTAAGCATGGAAATGAACACACGGGAATGAGCAGGGGAGATGGGGTGAGCAGCAGACCAACCAGGAATTCAACAGGGAAAACCCTAGAGATGAGTCATGGAAGGGCTGATACAAGTTCTCCACACATCTCTGGCTGAATAGCCTGTCATTTTACCAAATTTGGAAGACCGTATTCATTTATACTTAGAGGGCTGCATGAAAACCCTCAATTTTTCAAATTAGGTGAAAAATATTTTTTCATTTGCATTATCTTTACAGTGAGATTTACTATCAATTTGTGTTATTTTGTGAATTATGTGGTTTGTGTCTTCTGCCCATTCTTGTACGGTCTTTTTCTTATTAACTTGTAAAGGCCATTTATCACAGCTATTGCAAACGTTTTCCCAAATGGTGTGCCTTTTAATATGTTTTATATGTAAAATGCTTATGCAGATGACTTTCTCTTTTCTAGTTCCCTCCTTTACCTCTATGTTTAGAAAGGCTTTTCTACTCTAAGATCAGGAAGTATTTACCCATCCTCCTTCTCCTCCCTCCTATTTTACCCACGTTTCTAAAGCCTCAGGGCCAGTGGTATTCTCCTGGGCTTGTAACTCACTGAGCGGACAAGACTTCAATGACGTAACACAGGCTTATTCTCTGAGAATAAGGGGCTCCTTCTCAATATGGCTTACAGCTCGAAATCCCCAGTCATGGATCGTGTTTCCTGCCAAATTATCCATTTATGTCTTCCCCATTCAGCCACCTAACAGCTGTCCCTTTATTGTTTAGGTATCCTGGGACCCCGATGGCAAATTTCAAGGGCCACGCTCTCCCAGGGAGCTTCTTCTTGATAGTTGGACTGTGGTGGTCAGTGAAGTACCCACTGAAGTACTTTCACCAAAAGGGGAAGAGCAGCCGACTGACTCACCACTATCAGCGTCTGGAGGTCACTGAGGCCGCCATCAGAACTCTATTTTCAGTCATCGGTAAGGAAGGGGGTCATTTGGCCCAGGGATCTCCTTGTCATACCCAGAACCCGTCACCCACTTCCTGGACCCTGTGGAAAATGGATGTCTCCACTGGCAGGGATAACGTAAGAATTTGGGGCACTAAATATTTCACCATAGCATCTATTGTGTACCAAGCTTAGTAACACTGACAGTTTAATAGCACCTTACATCACAGTTCTAAGTTTCACACTATGAAAAACTACCACATAGACTGCAGCATTCTTTGCCCTAGGAGGATACAGGTATAATTTGTAGGAACACAGGCATAAATTGTAGAAATAGAAGACATACTTTATGAAAAAGACAAAACAGAAAAAGAGAAAATAAGAACAAATTAGAGTTAAGCTCATGTACGTGAGTTATGAGAAGGTACTAAACGGAGCTTAGTTTTAGAAAAGTCATCTTTTTTCCCCCCAGCTCTCTCCCTCCACTAGAATCTCACGAGTGGTTAACACCCAACTCGTACCCTCCATCCCCAAATCTCAAGTGCTTAGAGATGGGGATTCATGCTGGAAGGCTAGTCAGAGAGGCAGAGAAAAGCCAACAGACAGCTGCCTGAGGGGAACCTTCCTTCACTGTGCCCCATTCCAACAAACCCACCCACTCCCATGGTCACCTGACAGCCATCCAGCCCACTGGTGGCCCTCGAGGAACAACACGCGGTGTCAAGAGCAGACAGAATTCCTTGTCAGGACCAGCCCATCACGTGAGTGAGGAGGGAGCTCACCCTGCAGCTACATTCTGCCACCTGTCCCCTTTGGCCTACAGTTTCTCCAAGGAACGGAAGCAAGGGCAGTAGCTCCCCGTGGAGTGAGCAAAGGTCACAGTCTAGCTGAATGTCCCCTTCACCAGTCACCCAGGCATCGGAAAGGCTTTGTCGTCTCTATGAAGCTGCGAAGTGATAGGGCCCGTGTGGCTTAAACGGTAAAGGACAGCATCAACTTGGCCTTAGAAAAGCTAGAAAAATGATATTTTGCCTCTTTGCTATGTGAAAATAATCCTCACCCAAGAACGGTCTCTTGGGGCCTCTGCCACGTGCCAGGAACTCGCTGTCTGGGTGCCGGGGGGGTGGGGGGTGGGGGAACAGACGCAGTCCCTGCTCTCGGAGGCCTTCTGCTCACCTGTCACTGGGACGTCCTTTTCCTGGGTTGCTTCCACCAGCACCTTCATCCTTTGTACATGAATTCAGAAAGGGGCCAGGGACTTCCCTCGTGGTCCAGTGGTTAAGGCTCTGCACTCCCAATGCACGGGGTCTGCATCTGACCCCTGGTCGGGGAACTAGATCGCACATGCCGCAACCAAGAGCCCGCACGTGGCAACAAAGACCCCACGTGCCGCAGCGAAGACCTGGTGCAGCCAAATAAGTAAATAAATAATAATAATAATAAAAAAAAGAGGAGGTGGGGATCTGGCTTGAGAAAGAAATGTTTGGGAAACGGTCCAGAACGTTGTCACGGAGGACGTATTCTAGGCTCCGAGAACATTCTGGGCACCAGGCAAAAGGCGAATCTTTTGCTCCCAAGAAGTGAGAGCTGCCCTGTGGTACTGCTTCACCTGTGTGCCAGCCCCGTCTCCTGAGCTACAGGGTGGCCAGGATCACCAAGGTGTGGTCTTGGCCTTGTTCTCCCAGCGTCTGGGACAGAGGCCGAGCGCCATGGGAGGGACCCTCAGTTCCGAGCTCGCCCCGGGCGCAGGAAAAGCACACACCCGGGAGTCGCTGGGCCTGCCACGGCTATCTTCACCTGCAGTGTGTCTCGCTGGCATTCTATCATTTTCCACCTAATTGTTCCTTTCCAGGTTTATCTCACGGCTCGCTTGGCAGAGGGGACCCCCAGAGAATGCATCAGCCACACTCTCGCTTAAGAGGCAATGCCTTGCTGTCATCTCAACTGCTGGACAATGTCCTGGGGACCTGTGTGGCTGCGTTCCTATCGCCGTTTCTCCCCCCTCCCCCAAAGGAACGGCAACAAAGGCAACATGTCTGCACAGGTTCCTCAGCAAATACATATTTCATCCTGAAACAGCTGCATCTGAGGCAGCAGAGTAGGTCCACAGAGCCGTGGGCCACCTTCGCCATGACTCGGGGTCACTTCGCCGTCTATTTGTCTTGGAGCTGTTCTTCCCTCCCTAACCTCCACTCCCGTTTCCCTGCAGGCATGCTGGCAGAGCAGTTTGTTCCGGACGGGCCCCACCTCCACCTGTCCCATGAGGACCACTGGGTAAAGCTCATGAACTGGCAGCACAGCACCATGTACCTGTTCTTTGGGGTCTCGGGACTCGTGGACATGCTGACCTACCTCATCACCCACATCCCCTTGGGGCTGGACAGACTGGTCATGGCTGTGGCAGTTTCCAATGAAGGTGACTGGGTGGTGTGGACGGAGACTTAGAGGGACGGGAGCACAGCAGATCAGAAATATTGCAAATGTAATCATCTTCCCCAGAGAAACCTAGTTAGTCTCTGCGCTTCAGAATCCTACACAGGACCTGATCCTGTGCTCTGGACGGTACGGGTGGCACGTTCCATAAAGCAGCACAGGAAAGCACGAGGCTTTTAGCCAGAGCTCTGGCTGGCAGAGCACCAACTCCCCCTGCCCGCCCAGCGCCCGCCCCGCCCCGACCTCCGCACGAAGTACTGGCGGGGTGCCATCACACAAGGGGGTGACCCTCTGGTTAGGGGAGAGGTTCTCCGTGCTCTACCCCAACCTTGCGCTGTCGCTGTCCGGACTCCCACCCAGTGGCTAGGACACATCTCCCAACGCAACTCATCTTAACTGGATGAGAGAAAGCATGTTGTAATCCAACCCCTCGTTGATTTCTGAACCTCAGAAAGAACTGAAAAGAGGTTGAATGAGGGTAAAACTGAATGTCAAGTACAAACACACAACTGGTCACATATCAGCAACATCTCACCTTCCCATCCTGGACTGAACCCTACCTACCACAAATTCGGTAAAGAGATGTTAAGATTCATCCTCTGCTGCTTATACCCGCTTACACACAAACACATACACACACACACACACATACACACACACACACACAATAACCTGCATCGGTTTGTTGCCCTAGATTGTCACATAAACTGACTTCCTAAGTGCCAGACAGACACTTCCTAGTCAGGCTGAAGCTGGGAACGGATCCCCTGGGGCGGGGGCGGGCCCGACAGCATCCCCTGCTCCACACAGGCTTCCTCTTGTACCACCATGTCCACCACCGGCCACCGCTGGACCAGCACATCCACTCCCTCCTGCTGTGTGCCGTGTTCGCGGGGGCTGTCAGCCTCACCTTGGAAGTGATCCTCCGGGACAACATCGTGCTGGAACTCTTCCGTACCAGCCTCGTTATCCTTCAGGGCACCTGGTTCTGGCAGGTAATTATTCAAAACCATGCTCCTCACCTGGTGCAAGGACAAAGCAGGCCCGCCGAGCGCATCCAGGAGATGCAGCACTGACACACCACTCGAAGGGGGTCAGAAGCCACTTCTCTGCCCACGCCCACCCCTGACCTACGTGACTTTAGCCATCGATATCCTGCTGACACATAAACAAGCGTCATCAACAGAGCACAGGTAGCGAGCAGGCTGAGGATTTATTTACCTGCCTGCCCTTCCCAGCAGAGCTACTGACACCACTTACAGCCTCTACTTGCTTAAAACTGTTCATCTGAAATGTGGGCCCTGAAATTTTAAGTAAGGCTACACTAAAACCAGAGCTAACAGAGCAATTTCCTGTGCAGAGGCTGTTCAATGCTAACAGAGGCATGGGAGTTGTCTGGGCAACTACAGACACTCTGGCAGCCACAGGAGGCTAAGGGGCTTCTCAGGCCCACCCAGTGACAAGGCTGGCTTCTCTGTATAATCCACCAGATCGGGTTCGTGCTGTTCCCGCTTTTTGGAGCACCCGAATGGGACCAGAAAGATGACGCCAACATCATGTTCATCACCATGTGCTTCTGCTGGCACTACTTGGCCGCCCTCTGCATTGTGGCCATCAGCTACTCGCTGGTTTACTGGTATGTCCAAAACAAGATGACTTCTGCCAAGTTTGTCCTAACCTGCCCCGTCCCCGAAATGTATTACATTGCATCCTTTTTACCTCCACGCCCCACCCTTCATAACTAAGCAGTGCTAATATCTACCACTTAATGAGGGCCAACTATATGCCAAGCTCTGTGCAAGGCACTCTGTGCCTGCACGTGAGGGTGATGAAGTCTGAGAAGTTAAAGGACCGTCTGTCTGGTCACGGCGACCTCACAGACTCAGGTTTCGAACGCAGTTCTGATGGATTTTAAGTCCGTAGTTTGAAAGGAAAAACTCTGCATTAGGCATCAGTACTGAACCGCAGTCCCTGCTGTGTCCCTGGTTCATTCAGAGCCCAACACCTTATTCCTGGTTTTGCCCTACTTCCCAGGGACATGTGACGGTCAGGTAAGACACCACAGCAGCAAGCGCTCACGACAGCGCTCGCTCTCCCGAGGTTACCAGAGTAGCTAGTAATTCCTAGGCACTGACTGTGTCCCAGCACTGTGGTCAGCACTTAAAGTGTGTAAATTACCCCACTTAATGCTCACTTTATAAAGGATGCACGTGATGTTTATAGACAGGGAAACCAAGGCTTCCAAAGACTAACTGGATCAAGTTCACCCAAGGGGTAAACGGCAGAGCCCAGCTCTTTAACCACTGCACACCCGGTCCTGCTAGTTCTGTGTCGTCAGGGCCACCTCTGTTCTTTCCTCCTTCCTGATTTCCCTACCCAAAGAGAGAGAGTTCACCCAGAGAGAGTTCCACACAGACCAAACAGAAGGGAAAGCAGGCCATGGTTTCTCTGAGTTCTCCTGCCCGGTCAGTGAATCAACAAACTGTGGGGCAGGGGAACTAAGTTGAGTCTCAGTTACATCACTGACCTTTAAGTGACTGTGAGTCCTTTCACCACCAAAGAGCGCTGTCTAAGAAATCGGAGATGCAGATGAGTCACCACAGTATTTGACAGAGACATAAAAAACATGCTCTGAGGGCCAGCGGACGCCTTCGCATCCTCGGGTGAGGGAATAAGGCAACCTGGGGCTCACTCCATCTGCAATTATTGTCTCCCCGTTACAGCTTCCTGACACGGGTAAAGAGGCCTGGAGACAGAGAAATCATTGGGATTCACAAGCTGAAGTCAGATCACACCTACCAGAAGATCCTCCTGAGCGGCTCTGATGAGGACTAGGGCGGCCATCGGTCACCAACGGAGGACAGAGTGTCCTCTGGGGGCACAGCTGGTGGTCAGTGGGGCAGCTCCCTTCCTTCACTGAAATCCCCATTGTGATCCACTCTCAAGGGTCTGTATATTTGCATCTGCTCATTTAACCAACTGAGGTCTCTGCTGCTGTGGTATACTTTGTAGAGAAAAACGAAGCCAGCCTTTATTTGTGTCTCAGTGTGAAGAGAACTCAGACTCTGAAAGTTTCAGAACAGGAAGTGACCTCATGGGTGAATTCAGAATATGAATCCAGCAGAATTTACTGCTTTTGATAATTTAGCCCTTTTGCCCTCAAGAAGGCAGGTACTTTCTTATCAGAAGGTGAATGACAGAGCCTTTATTTTAGAGATTTAATTCTAATCCGTATTTTTTAAAGTAAAATAATTCACGAGCTTTGGTATTTTTAAACATGACTTGCTAAGCATCTCCTAACTAATCATAACGTTCCGGAGTACTGCAATACCACTCACTGTTGACAAGTGATGAAGTTGGGCCAAAGGTGATTTTTTTGGTTAAATCAGGAAGCTAGTGAGTGGTCCAGCTGAGAGCTGGAGCCCAGATATTCTGACTTCTCAAAAGTACCCTAGTAAGAGGGTGCTGACAGGAAACCTTTATAATGAGGTGGAGAGAAAAATGTCAGGTTATGGAAGGCCTTGAATTTCAACATAGCTGAAAGCAAAAGATAAGAATCCTGCAAAGGACGTGAATCTTGAACTAGTGACATAAAGTCTTGATACTCGAATCTTGGTTCTGGACCTGTTCTTTTTTTTTCTTTACGTTTCGTTCAACAAATATTTATTAATCATCTGCTTTGCACCAGCACTGAAATGGTTGTAAGGATTAACGAAATATGTGTCCAGCAAAGAATTCACAGTCTAAAGGGAGAGATACAAGCAGTTATGTGCACGGTGACTGGTGCCCTAAGGGGTAAGTACAGATACCATGGGAAACGAAGGAGGGGAGGAGAAGGTGTGTGTTTGGGGGGTGCCCTACAGAAAAGCACATTCCAGGAACAGAGAATCCAGGCACAAAGACAGTGAGAGTACGAAAGAACGCGGACGGCTAATCAAGCTCTGTAAACTGATAAAAGTGGGTTAGGGCAAATCTGAAAGGTCATAGGGACCCACAGTGCCATTCATTTGTACAGTATTTCCCAGACCTTAAACTGCTTTCTATCTCGTTTGACTCTCACAACCACCTGTACTGCAAGAACATCAGGGCTCTTCAGAGAACCGGATCAGCCTAAGGCCACACAACCACGAAGTCCTAAAGCCAGCCTTCAAGTAGGACTCAGAGGCCAGCTTCTCTCCCGCTATGCCCTTCGCTACTTCACACCAACATGGCAGGGATCGGCTGTGTGAAGCACGTATGCTCTTTGGAAGGAATGCTGTACTTACACGAAGGGCAACCTCCCACGGTCAGCCAGCATCTCAGGGTCGAAGCCACATCTTAGGGATTAAGCATGAGCTACTTGAAGACACTGCATTTTGAGAAGAGAACCCGGGAGCCCCCTTTCAGGACCCACTTTGGCCTGCCTGCTGAGTAGGAACCCAAATGTTCATTTAGCAAGTCCTGAATGAAGCATGTTCTATCCAGCAAGTTCTACTGTTGGCCATTAATGTAAAACGTGTTCTTGCCTCAGGGACTGGAGATGGGAAGAAGGAACACAGTCGCAGGTTTACTTTCACAGTAAAGATCTCCATTTTAGATTTTTTTTTTTTTTTTTTTGGTGGTACGCAGGCCTCTCGCTGCTGTGGCCTCTCCCGTCACGGAGCACAGGCTCCAGATGCACAGGCCCAGTGGCCATGGCTCATGGGCCCAGCCGCTCCGCGGCATGTGGGATCCTCCCGGACCGGGGCACGAACCCGCGTCCCCTGCATCGGCAGGCGGACTCTCGACCACTGCGCCACCAGGAAAACCCTCCATTTTAGATTTTTAAAGTGGGGAGGGGACAGAACACTTTAAGGAAATGCAGCGTTTTCTAGACAGTGAGGGGCTGAGGTGTGACGGTCAGATACAAAATGTTACAGTTTGTTCTGATGCACCTGACACAGCACTGTTTGGTATACCTTCATGGAAGTGATCAACCCGCATAAATATTCTCAGACGTGGTGACAAAGTACAAACCGATCACAATGCCATTCACCAAATCTAGTCTCAGATACATGGTCTGAATAATTTCACCAGCCTCTGAGCCTCTGAACCAGGTTCTTCTGGAATGGTTCCCCACAAAACACCCACCAGCTACCATGTCTCTACAAGACCCCTGAGGTCTGCACGCAAGGAACCATGCCTGGTGCAAATGCCGGTGGTGTCACCCAAGCAGCTCCGGCAGGGGGTGCCATCCTCTGGGACCCAAGGGCAGGCTGGGCAGGAAGCACCGGGTCACACTTGCCACCGGTATCCTGAAAGTGACCCGCGGGCTAGGATGTAAATATCTGCGGGCACCCAGGAGACAGGCAGAGTCAAGTGACTTCAGCAAATAAGAGTGGAGCTTAGGGTTGAGGCTGAACAAACGATGAAATCATTTGTTAAGTAAATTCAAAAGGGATTTGTTTTAACCAGCAGTAAATGCCAGAGCCAGGATCCCTCAAGTTTCTACCTCTTTCTCGTTTGGAAACCGGCACACGGGCTTTTCGCGTGACATGTGCTCGAGGAAATAATGCCATGCAGACGTGCTCTCCTCCACTCAGGTCAAAAACCAGTCTTTCCTTCCCTGCAGTCTCCACCTCTCCCCATTACCAATCTTATTTCTGTGCCAGCCTTCTACCACCCACCAAAAGCTCAATCTCACCCCCGCCAATTCACCTCTGCTCTTTATAATCCAGGCTTACCACTCCCGGCTCCGGACGGTCCCCACGTCTCACTAGGACACATCACAGCCACGTCCCCACAGGAAGGCAGCAGAAAGGGCACCTGAATTAAAAGACTGCACTCGCAGCTTGGTTCTCTTTAACTTCAACTCAGGCTTGGATTTTCTCAGTTAGAACACGGATGGTCATGTCTATTTTACCGAACTGCTTTACGAATCAAATGTCTGTGTACCCAGTGAGCCACTCTTTCTCTGCACCATTGCAACTTGCCTGATCACTCAGCTTCCACCCAGCAACCCCTCCAAAGGAGGCCACTCCAATTCTTTGCCCTCCAACTCCACTTCCTCACAGAGACCCCATCAAAGATCATCACTGAATTTCCATGAGTTAGAGACACATTTTTAATAATCTGGATACTTTCAAAAAAGACAGGGAAGTCCTGTCGTTACAGAAAAGCTTCACCACCCAACCCCTGCTCCAATACGAAAGAGGCATACTGTCAATAATCAGTGCTTTTAGTTACATTTTAAAATATTCTGAGTTCTGCCTATAGCTCGATGGAGGCTGAGAACCATGAAGCAGCCAGGAGCAAACGACTGTAAACCCAGACCCACCTCCTCTGTGGCTGGTGCCGCCTCGTGGCTGCACCCACCCCCTACCCCTTCTCCCCACCTCTACTCTGGAGCAGAAGCGAGCAAAGTTCTACTTAATAGGTGACATTTCAGGCTTGAGGCCGTGTGGTCTCTATGACAACTACTCAGTTCTGCCTTCTAACTGAAAGCAGCCATAGGCAGTACATAAATGAATGGGCACGGGCTGTGTTTCAATAAAGCTTTATTTACAAAACTGGGTAGCCAGCCCAAGGGGCATGGCTTGCTGACTCTTGCTCCGGAACAAAGCAAAACGCATCATCTCTGAACTGCAATAAAGCCTGTGCTGCAAAAGCAGCACCTCTGCTGGCGTCTGCCTGCTCTGTCCGCTGGCCCTGGACTCGCGTGGGGACACGCTCGATAAGGGGGTCTAAGTCTGCAGGTGACGGTATGGACCACAGTCAAGATCCTGACAGCCCGTCTTTAAGAGGGGCCGCCAGACTAATCCCATTTCAGGTGGGATCACGTGACCTCACTTCCCATGTTTCTCCCCCACCTCACGGCCTCTCTGTTACCATGCAGAGATCAAGTCAGCCTCCAACTTACTAAGAATCTTGCTCTTCTCTCGTTCTGGTCAAAAGAATAAATAACCAGTTGAGGGGGAGGGGGCGAGCTAAGCCCAGGTTTCTACTTGATAAGGACGTACAAGATGTTCTCTAAAAAAATAAGTTACATAAAAACGTCTGGACACAGAGCTCCTAACTAAACCACCAGCCACAGAGAAGACCAGAGCTAAATAAACCCCGCACAGCACGAGCCTCGTCTGCCGTCTGCACACCTTCTCGCCGTCTGCCCATCCTCAGAGCCTCACTCCAGGAGACAGCTGGGCTTGTGTGGCCACGGCGCGCTCACACGACCCCACCAGAGAAGCTTCTCCTGGACCAGACAGAACAGACCTCGGAACCCCAGCGCACCTGGCGCAGCGCACTCCCCGCCGAGCAGCAGCCGGGCCGCCATGGTCCCTCCGCTGGCCTTTCTCAGGCAGATGTGCCCGGGGGGTGATGCACCACCCGCTCCTCCCTTTCAGCCAGAAAGCCGACCGGGTGTGGCTTTTGCGGCCACCGTCTTCCTCCCTGAGAATCACTGCTGTTCAGGTGCCTGTTTAGGAGATGGGGCCGTGGTCACGACGACCGTGGAGACGGCTTTGGAGGAACCAGAAGCTGTTCCTTGTTGAAGGTGGGACGCGGGGACAGTCTGGATGCGCACCTGTTTGCAGAAAGAGTGTCTGGTCGGCAGACTGCCCGCGGCCCGTCAGCTGAGGACGAGCAGCACGGGGCAGGAGGGCAGCCCGACACGCGCAACGGGTGCCCGGACCTCACCTGTGTGGCCTGACCCTGCTGCTGGAGCTGCTGCAACTGCTGGGCGGTGAGGAAACTAACCGGCTTGTTGCCAGCAATGAGCTTCGTGCCTGCTGGCATGGTGGTGAGGATGATGTTGCGGCCCAGCCCGCCAAGGCTGCGGAGGGGAAGCAGGAGTGAGGCATGGCCGGGCCGGGCCAGCATGAGGCCAGGTCTGGGGCCAGCGGAAAACCCCGGCACTCTGGACTGAAATGGAAACCGGCTGCCGAGACCACCTTTCTTCCAGCTTCTATGCTTCCCGTGTCAGAGAAGAGAGCAAGGCCAAAGGCTCCCAGCGCTTTGGATGAAATGGCCCTGTATCCGCTCCGCGACCAGCAGGAGTAACGGACGGGGCCCTAGCAGGTGTGCACTCCTGACCAGAAGCCCAGCCCTGCCAAGGCAGCCGTCCTGAGAGCAGCAGACTTATCTCCTCATGCCCTCCATCCCCATCTAAGTCAGAGCCACGAGACGCCCAGGCCCCCAGGAGGCCCTCACCTCTGAGCCATCCCAGCCCAGGGCTCAGACATCGAGGCGAGGCCTTCCCTAACGCCCATGCTGGGGACTGCCCCCAGCTGTGTCACGCCCACCACCCCCATCCAGCTCCGCCTGTGTCCTCCCCCTTGCTTTCCCTAGAGCATGTCACCGGCCACACAGTACTTTAACTCACTATTCCTCTCCCCACTCACCCTACAGTATAAGCCTGAAAGCAGCACCAACTTCTGTCTGTTTTAATCACTGCTGTACCCACAGCACCTAAAACAACACGGGTGCTCGAGACTCACTGCTGAGCACAACGGAGGAGCCCAGGAAACCAGCCGCCTTCCCCTGCATGTCTAGGTGTCCCCCCACGGCCGCCCGCCCAACCCTCCACAGCACTTACTTGGCTCCAAGGTTGCCTTTGATGATGGGGGCTGTGACCACACCCTTGCCCTTCATGGGCTGGCTAATGACAGAGAGCGGAACTGTGATCCGCGTAGGCAGCTTCCCCTAGAGAGAAAAAGCAACTAGGTTTACGGAAGAAAAGACCGCCACGCAGCGTCACCCAGCGCCACCCAACATCACCCAGTGCCACCCAGCTGCCATGAGCCTCCTCTCTCCTGCCTCAGGAAGCAGAGCAGCCGCACGCACCTGCCGTCATCAGGGCAAGACATGTGCCTGAACCACCAAGGAAAGCGTGTGTCCACTTCGGCACAGTATGAGCCTGAGCTCCCAGAGGGGAGGGTCTTACTCATCCACGTACCCCCAACACCGGGAACACAGCCAAGTGGAGGAACTGAGCAAGGACAGAGGCACTCAGGAGTGAATACAGCAGGTGCATAACTGCTGCTCCCCTCGAGCAGGCGCACTGCTGGGGAGCACACAGCAGGACACATTCCCCGAGTGCTCTGCTTCTCCCAGAGGTAAGGGAGGTTAGTCAGCGAACACTAGCAATAAACTCAACCACATGACAAGTCCAACCCACAGCTAATAAGAAGGCCCAGAGGAAGAAAAAAGGAGCTGGAAAGACCTGGTATCTTTGGGATTTCATGATGGCTGGGGTTCGGCCGCTACACTAGCCCATTTGTAGGTTGCCTGGTTTTTAACCCTTGGTTGATGATAAAATTTATACACAGTAGGATCCTGTGTACATACAACTTTAAAAAAATGATTCAAGAGGGGCAGCTAACAAGATGCAAAGAAAAGGAATCAACATTTCCCACAGGCAAGCTGGTTCTAAAGAAGCCAGGCATTCAGGAGGAAAACTGTATACCAGGGCACCACACTGATCTCCACAGCTGAGCTCAACTGCAGCCCCTTAGAAAGCACGGAAAGATGTCAGTGGGCAAGAGAACACGGCCAGATGGGGCCTCCAAGGGAACCTACTAGGGTTGTATTGTCGTCCTAAGAATCCCTAGTGTTGAGAACAAGACCGCTTCAGACCAGCCGTCCGCCAACTTGTGTCCCTCCATGAACTAGCCTACCAGCTGCCTAGACAGACAGACAGGCAGCACCACTCAGTACTTCCTGCCCCACCAAATGCGCTCCGGTTACAGTGACCCTGATTGATGACAACAGGGTAGATACCGCTGGATTCACCTTTCTGTTTCAGAAGGACTCAAGAGAAACAAAAGTGCATCAAGTAAGCACCGTCTCCTCGCTTTCTTATTTTAACTTCTCTGATACGAGAACCCAAACAAACATTTCCTTCAAAGCGACGCTGCACTTCAGGGTTGGCTGGTTGGCTTTACTACCATGTAGGTCCTCCTTCCTCCCACTAATCCTCTGGATTTTATCCAAATTAGTAAGGTTTTACTATATTGCCTGCTTAGAAAAGTAAACTGTATTTTATACCGTCCAGATGCACCCACCATACAGAACAGTGCCCCTTATCTAGAGGTCAAAGAATAAACACATGCACCCAGAAACACACCTGTTGATATGGAAATTTGGTTTATGATAAAGGTAGTACCCTCAAGTTAGTGGGGACGAGGTATACTAGTCATTGATGTTGGAATAATTTGAAAAATATGAGACCTATACCACATGCCATTCACAAAAATATATTTCAAATGGATTTCTCAATTACACTTTTTTTAAACTCTAAAAATATTTTACGAAAATGAGGGCTGACATCTTTATAAGCCTGGAGTAAGAAAGGCACAAGACACGAAACCTAGGAGCCGTAAAAGAAAATGTTGATGGATCTCATCAGATAAAATACCTGCAGAGCAAAAGGCTTCACATGCAAGGTTAAAAATTGACAGACTGGAAGAAAATATTTTCTACACATACAAGAACTAACATGCAGAAGATACAAAGGCTGGTGCCAGCTCACACAATACGAAAAGGCCAAATACCCCAGAAGAAAACTGGCAAAGACTGATTCACCCCTGGAGAGCCCATGCCAACCTCTGGACGAATGGCTGCCCATCCTCACTAACGATCCAGGAAACAGAAAAAGAACTCTCTTTTTACTACTAAGATAGGGACATAAAGTTTAAAAAAACAGGATATCCAGCACGAGGTTAGGGTACGAGGGAAACAGGAAACTAGCTGATGGGGGGAGTGTAGGCTGGTGTGGCCTTTCTGCTAATACAACTGGAGTATCAGAACTTTCAATGTGCACCTCCCCGACCCATGCCAGGAACCTCTGCTCCTGAAATACTGATACATGTTCACATACACAAACATGCACTGTAGCAATGTTTTTAACAAGATACTAAGTATCGTAGGATCTGGAATGAGGCCCAAGACACATTTTTAAATATTTAAATAAAGCAAATCACAGATTGAGGTCTCTCATAGGGATTTTAAAACCACGTAAATATATACGACAATGCCCAGAAAAAGAACTAGGAGGATAAATGCCAAAACACGACGAGTGATGAGCCTCACGAAAGGAGAATCGGAGGTGGTAAGAGGAACTTCATACCTACTCCGTGTACCTCTGCACTGTTTTACTTTTTTTTTTTATAACATCTTTATTGGAGTAGAGTTGCTTCACAACGTTGTGTTAGTTTCTGCTATATAACAAAGTGAATCAGCTATATGCATACGTATATCCCCTGCACTGCTCTACTTTTATGAGAACGTATGCCCATGCTACACTTTTGTAAATTTGTCTCAGAATTAAACAGCAAAGTATTTTAGTAAAGAAGCCTGTTTGGGTCAGAGGAGGAGACAGACTCCCAACAAGAGAAGCTTCCCAAGCAGAAGGGCTGGTCTCCACCACCAATGTTACTCACAGCCTGGGACGTGGAAACAACCGTGGTGCTGACGGGGACCTGCCGCACAGCAGGGGCTCCCGTCCCGATGCTGATGGGGGTGCTGGAAGCCCCAGAAGCCACGGCCACAGTCTTGGACACGGCAGCATTCACACTGGGCAAGGACACCGCGGACGTATGGACAGTTCCAGACCCACTGGCCACGGAGGACCCTTGCTTGGCATGGGCTGCGACCGTGATGGTCGGGCCTGCTTTGGGGGGCATCACCCCCAGGCCCTGCACGATGCGGATGGTGGCGGCTGGTTTGGCTTCCGATGAGGCCACTGTGTTTTTCCCCTTCTGGTCAGCCACACTCACGCCAAGCGCTGGCATTAAGCGAAAAGCTGAACTCGAGGCTTCTGTTGGCTTGAGGTCAGGAGTCACTTTGACCACGGTGGTCCCTGGTGGAGTGGATGAGGGGGCACTGGCTGGACTGGCCTTGGCAGGGCTGTCAGCTGCGTGGACTGGGTTGGAAGTGACGTGTAAGGTAGCGGAGATGCCTTTGCCTGTGGGGCCGCTGCCTGTCCCAAAGAGGTCCTGGGTCAGTTTGACTGTGGTGACCTGGGACTTGGCCAACGTGGCCATCATGTCTGGAGTGATCCGCAGAACAGTCTGGCCTTTGGCGTCCGTGGTGATGGAGGAGGGCGGTAGCCGCAGCACATCCTTGCCCTGGATATGGAAGTTAGTGGCTGTGAGTGGGATGCTGCTGCCCGTCTGGGGCTTCACGCCGAGCTGCCCAGTGATTGCCACCTGGAGGGGAAGAACAGCACTGACAAAGGCGTTCGCGAGGCTGAGCTGCTTCCAGAGCGTGACTGGGGGAACCTCCACTGCGGGAAATGTGGGTCTCATGTATTTTTCTAACTTTCTATTTTGAAAAATGGAAGACATTCGCCAAAGCAGAAAACAGTCTAACAAATCCATGCACCCATGACACAATTTCAAAAGTTATCACTTGGCCAATTTTATCTATCTTTCCCCACTCTTCAGGGAGCTGGGGTGGGGAGAGGGAGGAGTTGGAATATTTTAAAGTAAACCAATAAGTATCATTTTGCTGATCAACACATTCGTCCCTGGGTATCCAGGGCTGCTCAAGTCCCTGACATAAAATGGCACAGAACAGTCGGCCCTCCGTACCTGCGGGTTCAAAACCAAAATTCCGTCAGTGGTTGGTTGAACCTGTGGAGGCAGAACCCAAGGAAAGAGAGGGCCGACTGGACTTCTACATGTCTCTAACCTAGAAGAGAACTTCTAAATGTAAAAGTAATCCCCTATCATCACCACATAATCACCTGTAAATATTATAACACACACTAGCATTTCCCCTACAGTCTCAAAAACGCCTCACTGTTGTGCCGACCTCCACTTTGAGGCAGCAGCAGGGCCCGGCACTAAAGGGCATGAGCCCCGGGGCCAGACTTCCCAGGTTCACATACCAACTCCTACCTACGGCCAATGTCCACGTGCAACAGGTGCGATCCTTCCAGGTGGGGGACTCTGTGTCTCGTGAGCCGTCCCCCCTCTACTGGGCCACTCATGCCATCGGTCGAGTTCACTCACTATCCATGTCCACTGAGTGGTCACTTCTCAGGCCTCGTCTCACTGCCCTTCACACGCCTGGTGCTGCTACGGACTTCGTGAGCACACCTTCCTCTCAGCCTGTCCCAGTCTCCACACCACAGTGTTTCCTTCTGTTTCAGTGAATGATAGTACCACCCACCCAGTCACTCAAGCCAAGAGCCACAGGGTCATTCCTGACCCTGTCCTCAAACCACCAGGAAATCACACTGCTCTACCGCCAGGCCCTTGCTCGAAGCCCAGCCCACCGCCCACCTGCACGGCTGCGACTCCCTCCCAACTGGCTTCCCTGCTTCCGCCCTTGGCCCCTAAAGTCCATTCCACACAAAAGCAGTGGAATGGACTTCAGATTTCTTTAAATGTAAACTAGGTCAAGTCATCCTGGCTCACAATCTTCCGATGGCTCCCATCACATTTAAATTAAAAGCGAAGTCTGACGTGACTTAACCACTGGCAACCTCGCCTTCTAACACCTGCGCACTTGCTCATGGAGCCTCCAACAGCGTTCCTGTCGTTCCTCAAACATTCCCAACTCGAGGTGCTGTTCCCATGCCTGGGATGCCTGACCCCGGACAAGCACGGTTCCGCACACTCTCCAGCCTCGCTCCCCACTCTCACAAGCCTTCTCTCTAGAGAGGTGTTCTCTATGACACTAGGAGCCTCAGGAAGGCAGGGGCCTGGTCTGGGTGATGCACAGACTCAGCCCCCAACACCCTGCACAGTGGCCGGCACACAAAAAGCACCCAATAAACATCTGATGAAAAAAATAATGTTGCTTCATCATTAGTGGTCCCATTTCTTCAACAGTAAAACAGGGATAACAAAAGTGCCTGCCCTGTGGTGTTATGAGAATGACATTCAAGTTATTCTATACGGTTTTAGCTAAGTAAATTCATGAAGAGTCTACTCCAAATCAAGAAACTCAGCTACTTAATGCTGAATTACATGGACAGAAACAGAGGGAAAAAAAAAGACCTCTTTGGCACCTACCAAGCTTGCACTGCCCTTGCTGGAAACTCACGCTTGAAATACCTACGAACTAAGGATCAAAGGTCACAAGCCACTAAGATCTCCAACTATCCTTTGATTCTAGACAAAGGAGTCAGACCCACCCAGACAGCCGTGCACCTACCTGCTTGATAATGTTCTGTCCTGTGACGTTCTGAATGACGGCAGTCGCGGGGGTGCTTGGAGCAGAGCCCCCAGGAGAACTGGTGGCCGGCTTGCTCGCAGGGTTGACTGTGGCAGGGAGACTTGTCACCGTGAGCCCCGCCGGCCCCGGTCGCTGCACAGTGGCCGCCGCAGTCTGAGCTTTGACTGGAACGGTGGCCATTACTGTCTAGTTCAGGGCAGGAGGGCAAGAGCTTAATTAGACACTAAGCCGCAGACCAGCACGTGGAGTGGTCTCCACCTGTCACCACCCAGGAAGCGTTCCTGTAAGAGGGCTTCTAATCTAACAATGCCGAGGGCGCACTACCCTCTAAAATGAACAGTGCGGAGTTCTTACCCTTAGGCAGAACATCTTAACTTTCAGGAATACTTTCTCATTTAACATCTCACTTCACCCCTACACACTGAGGGCAAACGTTATACCCCTTTTACAGCAGAGGGACCTGAGGCAGGAGACCCCTGTCTAAAGCACAGCAGTTAGTGGCCTGGCTAAGCCCAGAGGCACAAGGGAAGGAGCCTGGGACCTAGAATCACAGGCCTGGATTTACATCCCACCTCTGTCTACCAGGGTCCTGATGTCACAATCCTGCGTAAATCACTAAACTTCCCAAAGTTCTGATTCCCGACACGTATTCAATAAAACAAAACTGATAACTTGCTTACCAGGCTTTGAACGTTAAATGAGCTGTTGTGATAAACATCATCGTCAGCAGCAGTAACCTGGGTCCTGGGTCCTGACCCAGACTGCCTGGCAGACTCATCACCCCGGCCCCTGGGCCCCGTCCCTCCTTACCTGGGGCCCGCCTTTGGCCTGCACAGCCGTGGCCGGCACGCGAATCTGTGGTCCTGCTGTCATCTGTGGCAGCGTCGGTGCCGGCCCCGCTGACTGAGTCGCAGCAGGAAGGCTGGGCTGGGCCACCACCCGCACTTGGGGGAGTCCAGCCGAGCCGGAGTGGCTCACGACACGGGCAGCAGCCTGAGAACTCGGTGGAGTCTGGCTGGACGCCGGGGAGAGCATGGTTCCCAACTGCGGCATCGTTGGCGAAGACACGAGAAGAACACTGTAAAGAACACACAGGGAAACAACACAGACAACTTAGGACACAGATTCAAAAGAACCCTGGAAGGAGAAAGCTGGAGAGGAAATGGAAGTGCTCACCCCGAAGTGGATTTCACGGGTTCCGAGACAGTCGTGGGGCCACTTTTGTTCACTGACGGCACAGGCGGCGGGGATATGGGCGTGGCGGGCAGAGCAGGAGTGGTGGGGGTCACAGGCGTGACTGGGGTGGGGGGCATGCTGGAGTCGCTGAGGCTCAGCTGGCTCTGCTCAGAAGGGCCAGCGCCGAGGACCTTCACCGAACCCTCCTTGCTGCTGGACTTCTGCACAAGGACGGGGAGCGCACGGACGCGGGCGTGAGCAAGGCCCACGGGGATGCCACAGCCCCTCTGCCGCCATCCCGTGAGGTCACTTACCACCTTGGATGGGGGCTTGGGTTTTTGCTGAAGGGCTTTCCTGGCTTTAGCTGCAGCTGCTTGGGCCTGGTGGATCCGCTCTGTGGACAAGAGTGGGAAGCTTCAGCAACAGCTTACCCTCAGCACAGTGTGGAGGGTGGTCCTACCAAGAGCCAGGGCGCTAAACCGCCTCTACAGCTCTGTCCTGCCCGCATGCCAATGAGAAGGAGTGGAGCTGGGGCAGGAGGGCAGAGGCAGCCCTCAGCTGGCTGGGCACACACCGAACTCTTCCTCGCTCCGGTCCCGATGCAGGTAGATCCACAACTTCCGTCCGATGTCGTACTTCACACAAGGGTCCTTCTCGTAATGCAGACGATCCAGGGCACCACTCACCACTGTATTCACCTGAGACCCAGGACAAAGAGGAGGAAGGACCACGCAGGCTCAGACTCGGGGAAAATCCCTGGGTGAGAGGCACAGCCAACACACACATCCCACCTCCCAATGGCTAACCCCATCACTCGGCAAAACAAGAAACTACGAGTCCTGAGAGATGGAGGTGCTGTGCCCCGAAGATGGTGAGCTGAGAGAAGGAGAGCCTCGCCAATGGCAAGGTCGAGGGGCAGCACTGCTCTCCTTTCTCAAGACGGCCTCCTTTCCTCTCCATCAGTTTTTTTTTTTTTTTTTGGCTGCGCCGCACGGCTTGCAGGATCTTAGGTCCCCGATCAGGGACTGAACCTGGACCCTCAGCAGTGAAAGTGCCGGGTCCTAACCACTGGACCACCAGGGAATTCCCCATCAGTTTTTTTAAATTTTATTTTTACGTTATTCTATCTTGTATCTCCTTGTAAGCTCCCTTAAATCCATCCTGGAACAAAACACGAGCAGCCCTTCCCCTCCTACCTGAGTGCTGGTGACGTCTGGAGCCAGGAACTGGGAGTCCTTGAGCAGCTCGCAGATCTCCGCCCGCGTGCCCTCCCCGTTGGGCAGCCGGGCCGCCGCGTCGCGAACTGACACCAGAAACAGCAAAGTCCGAGCGTCAGCAGGGCTCCCCGGGAGAGCTGTCCCCCAACTGCTGACCAGCAGCAGGTGGACATGGCCCTCTGCAGGCAGCTTCTTCCACACCCTTCACACTTTCAGCCAAGGCTGAAGACCCAGGATCCCTGAGAGTTCAGTGCGTCCAGGAACTCAGGCAGAAAAAAGTTACAACTGTAACTGAAATTCAGCATTTCCCTCCATTGTGAACCAAGGCTGGCATAACCTTTGTTGGCATATGTTGCCAACCATATGATGGCAGTGCCATGATGCTGTAATGGAAATCAGACGTTTTCTTATCACAGCACAGCTGCTGCGGACAACCCAAAATATTATTTCCACTCATCACTAGCTGGGAACTAGAGGAGTCAGAAGACCTGCCACTAGATCTTGTCATTTTTTTTTTTTTTTTTGCAGTACGCGGGCCTCTCACTGTTGTGGCCTCTCCCGTTGCGGAGCACAGGCTCCAGACGCGCAGGCTCAGCGGCCATGGCTCACGGGCCCAGCCGCTCCGCGGCATGTGGGATCTTCCCGGACCGGGGCACGAACCTGCATCCCCTGCATCGGCAGGCGGACTCTCAACCACTGCGCCACCAGGGAAGCCCGAAAACATACATTTCTGCTCCATAAATCTGTTTTAATATTCTGATAACAATTTCAATATGACTGGTTTCTTTTTTAACTCTGTGCATCTTATTTTAGGCATTTAAAAACTTAATTCTGAGAAGGGGTCCAGAGTTTACCAGACTGCCAGCAATCTGTGGCACAAAAAAGGTTAAAAACCTCACCTTTGTAGGAATCCTAGCCTGGAGGAAGCAAATTCCGACACCTAAGCTAACTGTTTAGCAGCCTGTGAACAGTTCCTGAAGGAAGGTAAACATGAGCCCAGACCCCAGGGAGGAAACACGGATTCTGTGTAGATCTCTGGGGCAGAATCCCTCCTTCCGCGTCCCAAACTGCAAAGCTTCCTGAAGCTACGCTGACCCTCCAGCCTTTGCAATGGGGGCGGGGCGGGGGGGGGGAAGCAGACGGAGGCACGCACCCAGGGACAGGATAGTGACGTAGGCGGGACGGTCGGAGCGCAGCAGGGAGTGTTCCCGCGCCTTGTTGAGCGACGTCTCCTTGTCGAACACGCCCTTCACGGGCCCCACCACGGACTCGAAGCCATGCATGCGGAAGGTGAATGCCTTGTGGGGCTGGCTGTACCGGTAACGCTCCTGCCAAAAGAAGGGACGAGGCTCCTGAGTCAGTCACGGGGGCTCTCTCTAGCCACCCCGTGCAGGAGGGGGTCGGCCCGGAGACATTAAAGCAAAAAGCAAACAGGCTATTCCACTAGGAACACTGAGCCGACCACAGCGGGAGAAGGATTGTCCCCAAACGCCAGTCACTAGCGAACAGATCAGGAGGTAAATGTGTTGTCTTGTATCTGAAGAAAAACCACCTGACCATTTTTCGTTCCCTTCCTCACACCAGCTCTGCCCCCAAAAGCAATCCTAACCCACGGAATAGCAAGGTTAAGGGTGTGAGTTGCTTCCAAGATTTGGACTCAAGGACAGTCAGGCTCAGAGCTTCTCACCTCATGGCCTCACAGATACAGAGATTTACACCGGGTTCCAGCTTTTTCTTACCTGCTCCTGAAAAACTCGCTTCTCCTCTCCCGTGCTGGGCCGCACCACATAGTCAGTTCTTCTGGAACACAAAGACCTTTGGGTCCATCACCCCTTCTCCAGCACCCCAAACCACTGGGTCCATCATCCCCTCTCCAGCACCCAGAACCACATCCTTTGCAACACGAGTGCTCTATTTGTTCATTAGTGCTCTTATCTTGCAAAGGTCAGAAGTCCACTTTCCAAATCCTGCCAAGTAGCTCCTGTTGGTAATTGCAAAATTACTTGATTCTTAGAAGTCCAGAAAGGTACTGGGTAGGTGGGAAAGAAACTGACGTCGTGTTTTACCTACTGTTTTCAGTACTGTTGCTAAGTAAGCCTAATCTAAAAGTAACAAAGAATTCAGCTTTAGAGGAACAAAGGACTTCAAATTTGTACGATGGCAAGGGTGGTTTTTCTGCTTCCTAGGCAAAAGTACCAAGTAAGTGAGATCAGGGAATTCCCTGGCGGTTCAGTGGTTAGGACTCCGCATTTTCAATGTCGGGGCCCGGGTTTGATCCCTGGTTGGCGAACTAGGCTCCCATAAGCCACGCAGTGCAGCCAAAAACAAAAAGAAAAGAAAAAAGAAATTGAGTTTTATTATGTAAGGCAATGGTTCTGCCACTTTCAGGTTGGTCCTGAGTGCTGGTGTTCAGGAATCTAACTAAAGAGCTATACAACAGCATCAAAGCAATAAAACTCTTAGAATACGTTTAACCAAGGAGGTGGAAGATCTCTACACTGAAAACTACAAGACTTTGATTAAAGAAACTGAAGAAGACACAAGTAAAAAGATACTCTATGTTCAAGGATTGGAAGAATACTGTTAAAATGCCCATATCACCCAAAGTTATCTATAGATTAATGAAATCCCTATGAAAATTCCAATGACTTTTTTCACAGAAATAGAAGAAAACAATCCTAAAATTTGTATGGAACCACAAAAGACCCCGAACAGCCAAAGCAAACCTGGGAAAGAACAAAGCTGGAAACATCACACTTGCTGATTTCAAACTATGTTACAAAGTCACAGTAATCAAAATAGTATGGTACTCATATAAAAATAGAAACATAAACCAGTGAGTGGGACAGAACTGAGAGCCAAGAAATAAACCACTGCATATATGGTCAACTAATACTTGGCAAATGGAGCCAAGAATACTCAATGAGGAAAGAACAGCCTCTTCAATAAACAATGCTGGGAAAGCTGGACAACCACAAGCAAAAGAATGAAACTGGGCCCCTACCTTAAACCATTCACAAAAATTAACTTGAAATGGATTACACTTCAACGTAACACCTGAAACTAAACCTCCTAGAAGAAAATATCGGGAAGAAGCTCCTGCACAATGATCTTGGCAATGATTTTTTGGAGATGACACCAAAAGCACAAGCAACAAAAGCAAAAATAAACAAGTAGGACTACCTCAAAGAAAAGCTTCTGTACAGGGGCCTTCTCTGGTGACACAGTGGCTAAGAATTCACCTGCCAATGCAGGGGACATGGATTCAAGCCCTGGTCCAGGAAGATCCCACATGCCTCGGGGCAGCTAAGCCCATGCGTCACAACTACTGAGCCTGCGCTCTAGAGCCCGCAAGCCACCACACTGAGCCTGTGTGCCACAACTACTGAAGCCCGTGGGCCTAGAGCCCGTGCTCCACAACAAGAGAAGCCACCGCAACGAGAAGCCTGTGCACCGCAACAAAGAGTAGCCCCCACTCGCCGCAACTAGAGAAAGCCTGTGCACAACAATGAAGACCCAACGCAGCCAAAAATTAAATAAATTTATTTTTTAAAAAAAGCTTCTATGCAAAGAAAACCATCAACAAAATGAAAAGGCAACCTACAGAATAGCAGAAAATATTTGCAAAACATACATGTGAGAGGTTAATATCCAAAATATTTAAGGAACTCCTACAACTCAAAAGCAAACTACCCAAATAATCCAATTAAAAAACGGGCAAAGGACCTGAACAGACATTTTTCTAAAGATACACAAATGACCAACAGGTACACGAAAAGGTGCTCAACATCACTAATCATCAAGGAAATACAAATCAAAACCACAATGAAATATCACTTCACATCCACTGGAGTACCTATTACCAGAAAGACAAGAAATAACAAGTGTTGGCGAGGATGCAGAGAAAAGGAAACCCTTGTGCACTATGGTGGGAATGCAAACTGGTGTAGCCGTTAGGGAAAGTAGTATGGACGTTCCTCAGAAAACTGAAAACAGAACTACCACATGATCCAGCAATCTTACCTCTGGGAATATTTCCAAAGGAAATGAAACCACTATGTCAAAGAGATATCTGTACCCCCATATTCACTACATTATTTACAATAGCCAAGACATGGAAACAACTGTGAGAGATAAGTGTCCACCAATGGATGAATGGATAAACAAAATGTGTGTGTGTACACACACACACACACACACACACACACACACACACACAGCGGAATGTTATTCAGTCATTAAAAAATGTAGGAAATTCTGCCATTTGCAACAACATGGATGGATCTAGAGGGTATTATGCTTAGTGAAATAAGTCAGTGAAAGACAAACACTGTATGATCTCACTTACACATGGAACCTAAAAGAAGCGTAACTCACAGAAACAGAGCCTAGAATGGCAGTTACCAGGGGATGGGGGAAATGGGGAGACACTGGTTAAAGTTATAGAAAGTTCTACGGATCTAACAAATAGCATGGTGACTACAGTCAACAATACTGCATCATATACTTGAATGTTGCTAAGAAAGATCTTAAATGTTTTCACTACAAAAAAAGAACTGGTAATTATGTAAGGTGACGGATGGGTTAACTACCCTTACTGTGGTAATCACTTCACTATATATATGTACATATATGTGTGTGTGTATATATATATATAAATAAATTCAATACACCGTATACCTTAAACTTACACCATGCTTTGTCAATTATATCTCTACAAAGCTGGGGAGAAAGAAAAGGGACCATGACAGACTGGAAACAGTCACATGAGAGATACAAAGGCTCAGGACGAGGTCGAGACCTAAATCCCAGCCTGGGTCCTGTCACTTACCCTCACACCTCCCTTTCTTTGTAGGTAAAATGAGGAAGATGGGCTGGATAGCCCATTCTCCAGCGGGAACTGAAGGGGGGACCGGGGAAAAGCATGCACCTACAGGTGGATCCCACCTCCTCAGAGACTCATGGGGAAAACAGTTCCACTGCTGGGAGCGTGCTGCCTCTTAGCGAGGCTGAGGCAGATAAGGACCAGTGGATCCCGGCATCTCAAGCCCACTCTGGCTCTAACATACAAGGATGTGTCAGCACAACCAGGGCAGTACTGAGATGATGCTTTCTTGGGGCACCATCCTCTGTTAGGGTACTATACTCACACCCGAGGAACAGGCGTTGTGGCATCTGAGCTGTCTTCATTTTCTTGCTGGAGAAAAGGAAAGCAGTAACAGGTAAATGGACTGAAGGATTTTGGCTAACTCAGGGTTCTGGAAGCCCAGCACGAGAAAGCTGGTAGTTCTCAACAACCATACCTTACAGAAGGCCTGGTCTTTAGTTTCCAGCCACAGCTGGAAGAGTGCAGCTAACTCCTTTTCATTATCTTGGGACTGGCCTATTAGAACAAAAAGGCAAAAAATAGTAATATGATCTAAGGATATGACCTAAGGATGCCACTTCCTCCTTACTTGCTGTATCTACATCTGGACCTACAGCGATGGTCCTGTACACAGAATACCCCTCTGCCTGGACATCCACAGGCAGAATGAAACTGGACCCCTGTCTGACACCACTCACAGAAATTACCTTGAAATTAACTGGAAGGGATTAAACACTCACCTTGCTGGATTAACTTGAAGGGTCCGGATGGACATCCCTATGGACAGTCCAGCCAGCACCCTAACTCCTCAGTCACGTGACCTCAGGGCCTCCTCCCCCGACTCCAGCCTCTCATTCCCACTATCACAACTGGACCTTGTCATTCCCCCAAACGGGACTCTTCAAAATGCCTAATCCAGTTTCTCAACCCTGGCTACGCCTAAGAATCACCTGGAAACTTTTAAAAATGCCAAGGCTTGGGCCCCACTCAACCAATCAATCAGAACCCCTGTGGGTAAGGCCCAGGTACCAGCGTTTTTAAAAAGCTTCCCAACTGGCGGCAGCACACGGCCAGGACTGGGAACCTTCAACTAACCCCGCATCCTGCTCTCTGGCCGCAGCTGCCTCCCCTCCCCTCCCCTCCCCGCTGTCTACCCTCGCCCACCAAAACGTTACCTGGACTCCACCGCACTGCTGGTCCAGACATCCCACTTTCCGGCCCCCTCAGCCCCTCCCTTCACACTTCCCCCACTCGGCGAGGGCCCACGCCCGTCACTTCAACGACAAGCCGAGCAACACAGCAATACCTAACACCTGTCCCTTCCATCTCTGCATCACTTCCGTCGAGCAAAGCTCACGTCCTAAACCAGCCATACTCTCCACTCGGGCAGCTGCCGGCTGCCAGAGACAAGGCCCAGAGACAGGCAGAGAACACCTCTATCAATGAGCGGACAGCCACCGTCACTGGCCCTCAATCTGCCCGCGAGCCCCGCACTAGCCGGCCTCCCTGCCCGCTGGACAGCAACTGCCCCCCCTTCTCCACCACCCTTCCCGCGCACAGCAGGCCTCCCACCTCCCACAGGAAGGCCACAGACCCATCCCCTCAACTCCCCACGGCGCGACCCAGCAGCCACGGCTCCTCCTCCACCCGGACAGATGTGCTGCCTCCTGCCACCTGAGGCCGGCCCCTGCCCCCAGGAATTCACCCTATGACAGGTGTCCCCTCCTCTCCTGTCCCTCTCCACCGACACTTAAGTCCTCTCCTGGCCACGAGCCCCGCTTCCTCTGCTCCCCTCCGCCACCAAACCTCTAGAAAGCGCTGTCCACACTCACTGTCCCTTTAACCAGGGGGACTGGGAAACGTTTTCCTGCCTGCAGGAAAGGGGGCCTGATCGGTAGCACGTGCAGACCTCTGCGGTGTACGTGAAGGTCAGCAAACCACTTCTGGAAACACAGTTTTGTGGTCATTTGTTTACACCCTGTCTCTGGCTGCTGTGCACAGGGCAGAGTTGAGTAGCCACAGCAGAAAGCATCTGCCCCACAGGCCTGAGACACTTATTACCTGGTCCTATTAGGGCAGCCTCCCCCGGCCGATCCTCCGCCACCAGCCGGACAGGCGGGAAGAGCTGCAGCCAGCCTCACGAGCGGCCTCAGCTCACCTCTGCCCGCAACCGGCATCACCCCACTAAGGAATCACTCCTCCAAGGGAGCCATCATTTCTTTCATGTCCACAAATCCAGTCTTGACCTTCCTGAACCTTAGGAACAATGAAGGTTAATGACCACTCCCCACCTCCTGACTCTCGGACCTCACAGCTTCCGCCTGACTCTGCGGTCACTGCCTCTCCCGTGTCCCCACTCAGCCTCCGCCACCTCGGAGCTTATCAAGGCTTAGCCCCAGGCCCTCTTTCCTCCTCATTCTCCCCATGCCTTTGACTTCACTTACTGCACATGTGCCCACAGCTTTCTACCCTGACTGTGGGTCTGGACTCTAAACCCACTGCCTACTTAACATGTCCATTTCAACACCCCAAAGGCAGCTCAAGGCAGCATGTGCACAACTACACTCACGCGCCTCACCCTCACCCAGGCCTGGACGTCCTCCCCAGCTGCCTACGTCGATGGCGGACCCCCATCCGCCAGGTACAAATCTAGCAGAAGTGACACCTGACTGCCCTCTTCCTTCACTCGCCACACCCAACCCACAACCACATCCTCCGGCTTTTACCACCTAAAGCTCCCAAATTCATGCATCCTCTCTACCCAGGTGCAACATCCTCTATGAGCAGGCCTGTGTGATCTCCGCGGGAACCATCCCTGAGTCACTGACCCACACGGCTCCCCCCATGGGGAGCCGCCTCCCTCCGCCTGCCTGGCTCATCCCTAGTCGTTGTTAAGACCGCTGCTCAAATGACCTTCCCCAGGAAGGCCCTCCCGGACTCCACACGCATGCCACACCCATGCCTCCTTACAAACGCCCACCCCTACCGGCACTTTTCCCTTACAGAATGGCTAAGTTTGTCATTTCATTCGAATGAGTATTTGTTCCCCAAACAAATTCCACGAGGGGAGCACGCTGTCTACCTCACAAACCACTACCTCACCCCCGGCACCTAACAGTGCCTGACACCTAGAAGGTTAATCCATGTTGCAAGCAATGAACGCATCCACTACTTCCACAACCTTCTCTCCATGTTTCTCTTCATAGACCACTGGACAGAGTGGAGAAAGGTTTGTCCATTTCCACAGGAAATCAACACTGAATCTTCCTCTCATAACCAAGTTATTTCAGGTACACGTTACTACAACTTACACAGTAAGTGGAACTTCACAAATTTATAAGAAAAAGAACCTGTTCTTTAGAAGTAGCTTACTGAGGGCTGCCCAACACGTTATCCTCAATAGCAAAACCCATTTTAGGAAAGAAAAACAATCATATTACTAGAAATTAACCTAAAACCACAGATATGGTTGACATAAATGAAGGTGCTATTGTAAAACATCCCAGAGATTTTAATTCAGCCAGCCCCAGAGTGCAGCGGAACTGAAGGGCAAATGCCACCGCAGCCAACTCCAACGGGGGTGAACTCAGACCCTGAGAATTTCTAGAAGGACTCTTTTATTTGAGCAAAATAAGGTTTAATATTGCCTTTTTCAACATTCTCCTGGCACACACTGACTGGAAGGCACAAGAAGCTCGGGGAGAAAACAAGAGAAAGAGAACCTACTATGACAGGTAGGTGACGTGCATTACTCACCAAGCAACTTCCACTGCTGGGTTTTCTCTTTGAAGCCAACAAATGGAGAGAAGCTGGAAGGTACAGCTGCAAGAAATGGATCCCATGAACAAGCCACACAGGTCAGAGAGATTACTAAACTCAGAATAACTGCCACCCCTGAGCTCCGAGATAACTTCTGTATGTTAATGGTGTATCAGGACAGCAGAGACCTCCAAGGCATGGCATCGCATCATGCAAAGCCACAACGGATGTAGCCAGTAAAGCTGCAGTCTACTACGAGAATTAGACAAAGCGGGGTAAATACCGGGCCCTACAGAACAAAGTACCTTACCACGGCTTTCTCCAGCAAGATACTGCAGGGCTGGTAACACCAACTCTGCCCAGTTGGGGGCCGCAGAGAACCAGCTATTGAGGGAGCTGGCTGGAGATGACTGCCAGTCCAAAACTCGCTCCTCTAGCTGAGGGAGAGTAAAGGCAGAACCCGGTTAGATTTCTATTCCACGCCAGCGATTCCAAGGCTGTGCCAGAACAAACTGGCTATGTCTGTCCAGTCTGCTCAGGTCACAAAGCAAGGCAGCTGTGGAGCTTCGCGGGGAACCCAGAGCTGAAGATTTCTACAATCTGAAACTGCTACACACGTGGCTTTTCCAAAATTCTTACCATAGGAAGGCTAGCCTGCCCCTCCAGCAACAAGATCTCCAAGAGAAGAGAGAAGAAGCTGGAAGATATTTCATTGATTCCAAGGCAAGGCTTGAGGTCTTCGAGAGGCCTAATGAGGGAAGAAAAATATAAGAACCACCGAAAAGGGCTTCCCTGGTGGCCTAGTGGTTTAAGAATCCGCCTGCCAATGCAGGGGACACGGGTTCAAGCCCTGGTCCTGGAAGATCCCACATGCCGTGGAGCAACTAAGCCCGTGCGCCACAGCTACTGAGCCTGCGCTCTAGAGCCCGCGAGCCATAACTACTGAGCCCGTGCGCCACAACTACTGAAGCCTGTGCACTTAGAGCCCGTGCTGCACAACAAGAGAAGCCACTGCAATGAGAAGCCCGCGCACTGCAAGGAAGAGTAGCCCCTGGTCGCCGCAACTAGAGAAAGCCCACGCGCAGCAACAAAGACCTAATGCAGTCAAAAATAAATAAATTAAAAAAAAAAAAGAACCACTGAAACAACCAAGAACACATGCCTAGGTTGCTTTAGGTCCTCCACGCTTCCCAGCCGTCATAAAAAAGCTCAGTGAAAGCCCACACCATACACGTTCCCCAGCAGGGCCCCTGGGACCTAGGGCTCTCAAGAAGCACCAGCTCTGGGGACAGCCCTGAGCCATGACCCCCGCTGCTCACTTACTCCTCCTTGATAGCGGGTATGGCCAGTGGAGACGGTGCCTGTGAGAGGGGTGGGAGACCTTCAGTACCGCTTAGGGGTTCCGCCAGATCCTCTGCCTCTGATTTGATCAGTTTTATTTTCTTCTTCTTCCTTTCCTCTTTTTCCTTAACCTTTTTTTTAAGGACAGCCAAGTCATACAGTGCTGGGGGAAAAAAGTAACTCAAGTCATAGAACTGCATTTTCTACATCAGGAAATGAGGAGTCTTATCTGTATATTATTTTCCCAAGGCCCACCAGCAAAAGAAAGAAAAGTCTCAGTAATAAGACATATAGTTTCGTTTGATTTTTTTTTTTAAAACAAACTAATGAGTGCTTTAAAGAGTCAATGATCCATTGTACTGATTTTATATTCACTCTCCACCTACAAATCCATAAGAGGCAATAACGACATAAAGGCTATCAGCAAGAAGGATGCTGTGGTTTCCTTTCCTTTTGCAATACGTAGAGAGGCCTGTGTAATCTAACACCACAGTCAATGGCCACCTACAGAGGACGTCACTTACCTGCTAGAGAGCCCTTCCTGCCGGCATTTACTCGAGTCATGATGTCATTGAGAGTCAGGTCCCCCGTCAAAAGGTCTGGGTGATCCTAGACGTGATATTCAGAGATTTGTTATGGAGGTCCAAAAGAGGAGCTAAAACTGCTGATTTTCCCAATTTACAGATAAAACTAGATGTTACGTGTACTTGAGGAAATTGTGTTGAATTTAAAACGTACAGAGGTAAAAACTATTGCTCTTCATAATGGGGCAGGGGAGAACTGAGTTCCAATCCTTCATGTGTGGCATTTAGTTTATAAAGCTCTTTTGCGTTCCTTATCTTATATGCTCTTCAAACAGTCTTGCTAAGTGGTATTTTACAAAGACTGAAAACGGGATTCAGAGAAGTTAAGGGATTTGCCCGACATCATAGTAAGTGGAAAAGAGAGAGACAGAACTCGGTTCTAACCCCAACATAAGACTCATCCCATCTCACCACTCTGCCTTGATGAACTGACTTTCCTTCCTCCACCATGATCTCTGGCTCAGTGTTACCTCCATTTGGTGGAGCGAAGGAACAGAAACGTAAAACCTGGGAAAAGCACAGGCTCTGACGCTTGGCTCTGCCACTTACTGGCCGTTGGGCGTCAGACAAGCTCCCTGGCCTCTCCAAGCCCTGCTAAACGGACGAAAGGATTCACACAGCAGTGTCGTCCTAAAGACTGGATCAGACACGGCGGTAAGCGTGCCTTACAAAGTCAAAGCATCTGTCTTCTCCACACATCTTCAGTGTTACTGGGCCTCCCATGCTGCTCCTGTCCCCTAACAAGGATAAGGAAAGGGGACTAATAACGTAGTGACTCCCTGTATCATCCCAGGATAGCTGATCCGGGGAATCAGACTGAAAACCTACTGACCACCCCTCCGATCTTACTGGTTGGTGTTTCCGCTTCTCATGGTGCTTCTTCAGCATTATCTTCAGGTCACTGTCCCCCAGTTCTATTTTATCTGAGAGAAAAGGAACCAAACCACATGGACGGTCATTCACTTCCACAATGCTCAAATTCACATCTTTCTGGTCACTGGTAATGTTTGAAAGTAAGATATTTTCTGAGCTTCCCTCCTGACCTGTGTACTTCAAGGACCAACAATCTTGAAACAGTCACAGGCTCAACTCTGCAGCTTTTCTGTACACTCGTCAATAACGACCTCGGTACTCAGCTGCTCCTAAAACACCTAGAAGTTTCTGAACATTCTTCTTTGACTCCTATCCCAACTAAAAATAGTCTCTAATTTCACAGACATGCCAAGAAACTGCTGTGCCTCTGGTTACCCCTTTGCTATTATTGAATTATCCCTTAGTATTATTTTGGGGGTTTTTTTTGGTTGTTGTTTTTGTTTGTTTGGGGGCTGTGCTGGGCAGCATGTGGGATCTTAGTTCCCCAACCAGGGACCGAACCCGAGACCCTGCAGTGGAAGCGTGGAGTCTTAACCACTGGACCGCCAGGGAAATCCTGATACTGTTATTTTAAGATTCTGCTTTCTTGAGGCCAAAATGCCAGCTGGTCAGCTCCTAAGAGAAACTTTCAAAACAAAGGACAGAAGGCCAGCTGGCCTACCTACCTGCGGAGAAGTGGAGCTACACGAAAGCTTCCCCAGGTCTCCTCATTCTAAGGAACACCGCTCTGCTTTCCTGGCAGGCAGAACCCAGTCTCCCACCCCGAGGTAGTCCTCAGATCCACGCCGAGCCCCACTCACCTGCAGTCTTCATGTCCGTGGTGGAGAGCGTGGGCACCACCCTGAGGGGCACTGCAGGGCTAGGAGAGCGCGCTGGAGAGCTCGGGAGCCACGAGCTGAGATCTGCAAAAGAAAAGTTTTCTTGTAAATCCAACCTGCCTGTGGACTCCAGCAGGGGAGACAGGGTAAGTGGCTCTCTGGGCTCAAGAAGGCTAAGCCAACAAGAGGGAGGCCAGGCTCCACCAATGCTTCCTGACCCTTCCCCAGACGGACTGCAGACTTGAGTCAGCGCAACGGCTCTTCCGGGAGGAGAGACTTCAACAGTGGCGGGTCACACTGCAGAGGTCACAGTCACTATTACTCTCCTGCGGGGACAGTGGTTCTCTCGAGCAGCCGACTGGACCAGAGCACCTGCCGGGAGGGCCCCGCGTGTGCCTGAGCGTCAAGGGTGGCGAGGTGTGCAGTCACAGCCACCCAACGGCTCTGAGCGTCACCACGCGCCCAGAAAAACCACAGGGATGGCTTCCTCACGGGGAAATGGCTACCACGGCCTCCAACCAGAGAAGCAGCTGCAGGTGCAGACCGATGAGATACAGATGGTGCGGGGCACGGAGGACACATACCCTCCTCGTCCGATGACAGGGCCGAGTCCCCACACTCCTCCTTCACTTCCCGCAGGACCTTCAGGTAGCGCTGCTGGGTGCGCCACTCCCGCTCCTCGGGGGTGCGGGATGGTGAGGGGCGCTTCTGCCGGGAGGGGAGGGTGGGACCGCTTCGCCGGGCCATCTCCAGGAGATCCTGGGAGAGATCGGATGGGATGGGGGCACGGCCTCAGCCACAGCTTGTCCTGACACGCTCCCCGAGTCTACGCTTTCTTCTCTTCTTTGTTAGCAAGCTCAGTTCCCTCCTTCCAAATAAAAGGGGCCTGTGCTGATTGTGATGGAAAATCCCCAATCTGAGTGCTGTGCTGCTCCATCGAGAATGAACACTTACACCAGACCCCGAAGTATCTCCAAACCGAAGCTTAAAGAACCAATAAGAGCCAGAACTACTCTGCCCCAAGGCATCCCAAGGCTGGTCCAGACCCAGAGCCGCTGAGCCTGGCACCCATCAGGCACCCGAACGTGAACCTGAGTGCAAGCTGCTTCTCCTGCACGACCCACCATGGATCTGAAAGCTGCCTCTTTTTCTGGGTAAATACAGAAGCTACAATATTTCATCAATTTTAAGATGTATCCTTCTTTTGTTCCTGTTCTAACGTATCTGAAATCAGGATGCATCTTAAAACGTATCATGAGAAGGAAGGATGCACTTGGTCGTGTCGGGGCTTGATGGGCAGCTTCCTTCCTCAGTGGTATCTTTTGTTCTTGCCCCTGATCCGCCCCTTTGGGTCACCAGGAGTGAGTCCCACGCAGCTCCCAGGGGCACTTACGCTCCGCGAGGCCAGGATCTGCTTCAGCAGCCGGTGGAAGTACTGCTGCTGGGAGCTGAGGTAGCGTTTGTACTGCGACCGGAAGCACAGCTGCCTATACTTGACCACCTCGGGGTTGAAGTGTCCGTCTGCAAAGAACAGGCACAGCCATGCATATCTGTCAGCCACCCATCAGCGAGGGCTGGAGAGGCGGCCAGCTTTGCACTGATGGGAGGATAGTGGGGAAAGGGGAGCCTACGGTCCAAGGGGAGAGACAGAAAGCGTGTAAGCCAGTACTCGACTCTCTGACGTGCTGCCAGGAAACCAACCTAAAACAACCAAAGAGAGCGAAGAGTGACATCAGGAAAAGAGCCCCTAAGGAAGGCGACATGAAATGAGGCCCGATCACAGCAACTGTGGGAAGACGCTAACAACTGATAAACACAGGTAAGTTTTACGGATGTGCATCATACGTATTGGTTATCAACTTTTCTATATGTTTAAAAAATTTATTGGAAGGAAAATTAAGCAAGTAGGAATTTTTAAAATAAAAATAGGGAAAAGGCAGAAGGAACAGCATGTGCTAAGGCAGGCCCTGAAGCAAGGAAGAATGTGCCCACTCCAACCCCTGAAGAAATGTTGGTGTGAGGAAAGCAGAGGGACTTAGCTGAGGAGGGGCCGAGATGACCTGTGAAACTGGGCAGACGTCACACCACACAGAAACCACAGCACAGTCTGGACCTTATCCTGAGTGTAGTGGAAATCAGCTGAAGGGTTTAAAGCAGGAGAATAACACGGCCGAGAGCAAAAGAGGAAGAAGAAAACCACTGCAGTGATTGAGGAGAGGGACGACAGTGGCCCGGTCGGACCTCTCCCTCCATACCCAGGGTAGAGCCAAGGGGCCAGGAGGCCCAGGGCCCTTCCTTGTGGGTCCCACGTATCTCGGCCTCATCCTCCACCAGGCTCCCTTTTGCTCACTCCGCCGCAGCCCACGCTGTTTGCTGAAGTACCGTACTTTTCGCAAAGCCTTTGTCCTTCAAGTCCCCTCTGCCTTTTCACAAAGGCTTTGTCCTTCAAGTCCCCTCTGCCTGCAAGGCTTCCTACTAACACCCAGTACTTCACGGCTTGCTCGTCGCACCTTCATTGAGTCTCTGTCCAATGCACCTCCACAGAGAAGCCCTGCCCAACTACCACCTCTGAACCAGATCCTTCCTGTCACTTCCAGTCCCATTACCCTTCCTCACTCTTTATAGTGCGTGATACCAACAAACACTTGCTTGTCTATTACCTTGTTTTCCCCTAGTAGAATGTAAGGTCATGACTGTATCTCCAGAACCTTGAAGAATGGCTGGCACATATTAGCTGATGAGTGAGCAGTGGTTATGTGAACGGCAGTAGAAAGACTTCAGATATATTTCGAGGGAGAAAGATTAGACCTGCTGTTCGTTTGGATGCTGGGGCAGGAAGGCGAGCATGGTACCTAGATCACTGGACACGAGCAACTCATACCGTTGTGGGAGCCGCGATGACAGAGGTCCGTTTTGGAATATTAGATTTGAGCAGGCTGCTACAAAGTGAACTAAGGGGAAAGATGGAAAAGCTAACCTCAGAAGGCTAAAATGAGGCATTGAAGTAAGTACACGGCGTTTCTTTTTTTTTTTTTTTTAATTCCAACCACTTTAATGATATTCCGAGGTAACGAATAACAGCAAACACTTAGAACAGGACCTGACATGGAACTGTCACCATATAAGGAGGGCCGTGCATATATTAACTCACTTCATCTTCACAACCACCCCACCAAGAAGGTACTACTGCATCCTCATTTTACTGAAGAGCCCGAAGCATGGAGAAACTAAATACCTTGCGCAAGGTTACACAGCTAATAAAAGGGGAAATCGGGTCTGAACCCAGGCAGTCCAGCTCCAGAGCCGCTCCTAGCCACCGCATTACGCTGCCTGTTGCAGAGAAATAAGGAATTTGACCTTCAAGAAAAGAGGCAAGAGTTCAATGCTACTGATGCTGATATATAGAAATTGGATGAAAATTCTACTTCTTTGCCTCTGTACTTCTCCAAAGTTACCTTCCTTCAGTCTTTAGTTTCCCTCACCAAGATAGCCAAATGCTCTATTAAAATAACATTTTGAGGGCTTCCCTGGTGGCGCAGTGGTTGAGGTCCGCCTGCCGATGCAGGGGACACGGGTTCGTGCCCCAGTCCGGGGGGATCCCACGTGCCGCAGAGCGGCTGGGCCCGTGGGCCATGGACGCTGGGCCTGACCGTCCGGAGCCTATGCTCTGCAGTGGGAGAGGCCACAGCGGTGAGAGGCCCGCGTTAACGCAAAAAAAAAAAAAAAAAAATTCAAGGGACTTCCTGGTGGCGCAGTGGTTAAGAATCCGCCTGCCAGTGCAGGGGACATGGGTTCAAGCCCTGATCCGGGAAGATCCCACATGCCACGGAGCAGCTAAGCCTGTGCACCACGCTACTGAGCCTGCGCACTAGAGCCCGTGAGCCACAACTACTGAGCCCTCGTGCCACAACTACTGAAGCCCACGTGCCTAGAGCCCATGCTCTGCCACAAGACAAGCCACCACAATGAGAAGCCCATGCACTGCAACGAAGAGTAGCCCCTGCTCGCTGCAACTAGAGAAAGTCCATGTGCAGCAATGAAGACCCAATGCAGCCAAAAATAAATAAATTAAATAAATAAATTTATTTTAAAAAATAAATAACATTTTGAGTACATCAACTTAAAGAAAATATATTATTAAAATTAAACTGCTTTTACTATTCTTTTTGTTTGTTTGTTTTTGTTTTTGTTTTTGTTTTGCGGTACGCGGGCCTCTCACTGTTGTGGCCTCTCCCGTTGCGGAGCACAGGCTCCGGACGCGCAGGCTCAGCGGCCATGGCTCACGGGCCCAGCCGCTCCGCGGCATGTGGGATCTTCCCGGACCGGGGCACGAACCTGTGTCCCCTGCATCGGCAGGCGGACTCTCAACCACTGCGCCACCAGGGAAGCCCGCTTTTACTATTCTTAATGTGGGTACTGGAAATTTTTTTTTTTTTTTTCTCTAAGGTACACGGGCCTCTCACTGCTGTGGCCTCTCCCACTGCGGAGCACAGGCTCCGGACGCGCAGGCTCAGCAGCCATGGCTCACGGGCCCAGCCGCTCCGCAGCATGTGGGATCCTCCCCGACCGGGCACGAACCCGCATCCCCTGCTTCGGCAGGTGGACTCTCAACCACTGCGCCACCAGGGAAGCCCCGGTACTGGAAATTTTTTAATTGAACGTG
This sequence comes from Pseudorca crassidens, assembly GCF_039906515.1. Classification (NCBI taxonomy): domain Eukaryota; kingdom Metazoa; phylum Chordata; class Mammalia; order Artiodactyla; family Delphinidae; genus Pseudorca; species Pseudorca crassidens. Next base: position 105,251,303 of record NC_090304.1, read on the forward strand.
TGGCTCACGTAACATTTCTATTGGCGGCGCTGGGCCAGAGAGCAGCGGCAAGAGAGACTGCAGCACCAGGAGAAGTCGGTAAACCGGGGGCAACAGAGCCTGGTAGGCTGTGAATTTTATTCCAAGTGAAGGCAATTGGTAAACACTCTGAAAAGCAAAGTTTTGAGATGCTCACGCTGGTGGCTGTGTGGAGATGGTGGCTAGAGCAGCCCTGGCGAGAGCCCCCAGAGAAGAGCTGGTGGGTGAGAGCAGGCAGGCGGGGAGGGAGAGGGGGCCTAACGGCAGGAGCAGAGGCAGGAATAGCGAGCGGATGAGGGCTCAGCAGAGAGAGGGGTGCAGGGAGGGCGTCTGAGGCACAGGAGAAAGCCAGGACGGGGAGGGCCACAGCTGCAAAGCAGAGGAGTCTCACGATGGAGATCAAGGCATCAAATGCTACAGACGGGTTAAGGAGAGAACAGAAAAGCCATATGCTGTTTGCAAATTACACATTCACTGAAAAGAAATGGAGCAGAGGAAGAAGCAAGCACTGAAACAACTAGCAAAATAGGAATACGGACCACCCATTAGATAACAATATGTCACTGTTAAATTTTATACTGAAACACAGAATTTAAGTACAGAATTTAAATTAAATACAGTATTTTCTATATTTCTGAATTTGATCAGTTCTGGTTACTTAAGAGAATGTTCTTGTTCTTCAAAGATGAATGCTGAAAAATCAGGAGTCTTAGGTCTGCAATACTCTCAAGTGGTTCAGCAAAAATAAAAATAGTGGTAATAAGTACAATATTGACAAGAAAAAAAATGTGGCAAAATATTCATAGTTGGTGAACCTGGTAAGGAGTATGCGGGTGTCAACTATAAACTCTTGTAACTTTCCTGTAGGTTTAGAAAGTCGAAGGTGTTGGCAGGCATAGGGAACAGCCACCAGTGGACGGCGCCTGTGGATGCCTTTCAGGAAGTTCGGAGAAAAGGGAAAATGACAGAGGACAATGAAGGGGACAGATGGTTAAGGACTCTTTTAGTGTGAGACCCATGACCACATCTACAGGCTGAAAAAGGAGTGGAGTAAGTACACATGGTAGAACGGTTCACTGAGAAACGAGGTCCTGGAGGACGTAAAACATGAGAGGATCAAGAGCAGAGGTTAATCTTAAACAGACGGAAAATATCCTTCCTCCGAGACAAGCAAAAGTAGGTCAGGAGGAAAACGACTACAGTGTGCTGGGGGGAGGCTGGAAGTGGGAAGCTGAAGCTCATGACGACTCTTTCCTGGAAGAAACAGAAGTCAAGGCAGCTCGACAAGCACTTGGAACTCATGGAAAAGGTGAGTTTTTAAAACAGAACCAGAAAAGATAAGCAAAAATAAAAGCACACTGAAAGCAATGCCAGCTCAGTCAAGACACATAACCACAATAACCGTGGTAACGCAACTGTCCTCATCACTGCGGGACCTGAAACATGACACCAGACATCGCAGAACTCCTGTCTTGCATTCCTCGTTTGCATCCTTACCTGACCATCACATTGTTTTGGAAGGAAACATGCCAGCGTTACACACAGTCCCTGACACGGCCTCTACTACCAACCAGGCCTACCAGCTTATCCCACCTGAGACCCTGGCTTCAGCGACATAAAACACTGGCCAACCAGAAGGGAAATCCTCCTTAATGATCCACCAAAGGAGGGAATGCTCATTTTAAACCTTAAGATAATGCGGTCTGAAATGATAAGCTTATTCCCTCCAGTCTTTTTGCAGCTGTCAAGCTGTCCAGTTTCACAAACTCAAGATGTGCTATCTTTCAGGGCCTCCAGCCAAAGCAAAGTCACCCCAGAAAGTGGGAAGGGAAGAAGCATCCTCTCCTCCTCTCCACTGGACAGAGAGCAAACTGTGACTGAAGAGTGGCCCCAAACCATTCTGGAATCCCCAATGTAATGACCGGTTCAGGCAAGGGTCAGTGGATGCTAAAACCGCTGGGTAAAACAAATGCTTTTGGAAAATGAGATTATCACATGGTCCCTAAATATCACCCTACAGATTGCTTCTTAATTACAGGGGGAAAAAGGTGCCCTTACAGTCAGTAGCTCTGGCAGATACCACAGAGCCAAGTGATCAAAAGCCTCCCTACCAACAATCCAAGACTGACATCACATATCCCCTGAGTGGAGGCATGAGAAAGAAATGACATTTCCCATCTTCTTTCTTGGCAAAATGTTTAACCCAAAACTAATTATGACGAAGCAAGACGACACCTTCCCAGAAAGCAAGACATTTTACAATTCAAGTGTCCTGGGCTCTTCACAAGTGTATTTTGAAAGACAAGGAAAAAAAGGCAGAGGGCCCTAGATTCAGGGAGCTGAGAGACAGAAGATCCCAACACAACACATGAATCTTGAGTGGATCCTGGATTTAAAAGCCAACTATTTAAAAGTCAACTGAGTGGTGCTGGGAAAACTGGACAGCTACATGTAAAAGTATGAAATTAGAACACTCCCTAACACCATACACAAAAATAAACTCAAAATGGATTAAAGACCTAAATGTAAGGCCAGACACTATCAAACTCTTACAGGAAAACATAGGCAGAACACTCTATGACATAAATCACGGCAAGATCCTTTCTGACCCACCTCCTAGAGAAACTGAAATAAAAACAAAAATAAACAAATGGGACGCAATGAAACTTAAAAGCTTTTGCACAGCAAATGAAACCATAAACAAGATGAAAAGACAACCCTCAGAATGGGAGAAAATATTTGCAAATGAAGCAACTGACAAAGGATTAATCTCCAAAATTTACAAGCAGCTCATGCAGCTCACTATCAAAAAAAACAAACAACCCAATCCAAAAATGGGCAGAAGACCTAAACAGACATTTCTCCAAAGAAGATATACAGATTGCCAACAAACACATGAAAGAATGCTCAACATCATTAATCATTAGAGAAATGCAAATCAAAACTACAGTGAGGTATCATCTCACACCAGTCAGAACGGCCATCATCAAAAAATCTACAAACAATAAATGCTGGAGAGGGTGTGGAGAAAAGGGAACACTCTTGCACTGCTGGTGGGGATGTGAATTGGTACAGCCACTATGGAGAACAGTATAGAGGTTCCTTAAAAAACTACAAATAGAACTACCATATGACCCAGCAATCCCACTACTGGGTATATACCCTGAGAAAACCATAATTCAAAGAGTCATGTACCAAAATGTTCATTGCAGCTCTATTTACAATAGCCAGGACATGGAAACAACCTAAGAGCCCATCGTCGGATGAATGGATGAAGATGTGACACATATATACAATGGAATATTACCCAGCCATAAAAAGAAACGAAATTGAGCTATTTGTAATGAGGTGGATAGACCTAGTGTCTGTCATACAGAGTGAAGTAAGTCAGAAACAGAAAGACAAATACTGTATGCTAACACATATATATGGAATTTAAGAAAAAAAAAATGTCATGAAGAACCCAGGGGTAAGACAGGAATAAAGACACAGACTTACTAGAGAACGGACTTGAGGATATGGGGAGGGGGAAGGGTGAGCTGTGACAAAGCGAGAGAGAGGCATGGACATATATACACTACCAAACATAAGGTAGACAGCTAGTGGGAAGCAGCCGCATAGCACAGGGAGATCAGCTCGGTGCTTTGTGACCACCTGGAGGGGTGGGATAGGGAAGGTGGGAGGGAGACGCAAGAGGGAGGAGATATGGGAACATATGTATATGTATAACTGATTCATTTTGTTATAAAGCAGAAACTAACACACCATTGTAAAGCAATTATACTCCAATAAAGATGTTAAAAATAAATAAATAAATAAAGGCCAACTGACATTGGGAACAACTGAGAAAATCTGAATATGGGACATTCTAGGCTATTACTTGTTCAATGTAAAGTTTCTTGGGGGTGAATTTAAGACTGTGATTATGTGGAAGGATGTCTTTGCTAAGAGATACATACACGCTGAGGTGCTTGGTGGTAAAGTGTCAGGTTTTCTGCAGAAAAAATACGTGTATGTGCATCACACACACATACATCCATGTGATAAACCAAATGGTAAACTGTTTTTAATAATTTTTGAAGACTAGTCATAAAGGGTGCCTCTAAGATGCTAATAATGTTTTACTTCTCGATCTGGGTGGTGGTTACACAGCTGAGTTCATATAACACATCAATGAGCATTACAATTATGATTTATATGTTTCCTATGTAAGTTAAAAATTTTTATTAAAAAAAAAAAAAAGAACGGCCTAGGCAGCAAAGTGTTGCATGAAAGTACTTGGAGTCAGTGTCTATACATAAAAATAGAATAAAACGAAGAAAGGAGTACGCACAGAAGTGGGTGTGTTCCCACCCTCCAGTCCTCTCAAAACAAGAATGCTGAGCTACACACCTCGGAAAAGCTTCTGGGCGATGTGCAGAGGGTTTCCGAAGCGGAAGTTCTCCCCACGGAACAGGGCGAGGATGAGCTCATCCTGCTGCTCAGTACTGTCCTCAGGAAAGCGGGGCAGAAACTGCTGGAGGTGCTCGCGCTGCGAGGCGCTCAGTACTTCCTGCCACGTTGAGAAGCTGACTACGTCAAAGAAGATCTCAGGCTGCGAGAATCAGGAAAAGCAGGAGGAAAAGTGAGCAAGAAAAAAAATGAAGTTTTTAAGTTTTTGTGCATAAGTGGATAACACATGCATAACATAAAATCTACCATTTTGTCCATTTTTGAGTGTATGGTTCAGTGGCATTAAGTACAATCACAAAGTTGTGCAAAAATCACCATCATCCAAGTTTTTACATTTTTTAAACAAAAATTCCTCTGATCTTTACTCAATTCTCAAAACTTGAGAGGTCAGGGCCTCTCAAGTTTTTACATTTTTTAAACAAAAATTCCTCTGATCTTTACTCAATTCTCAAAACTTGAGAGGTCAGGGCCTCTCAAGTTTTGGGCCTGGTGGCACAGTGCTTAGGAATCCGCCTGAAAATGCAGGGGACACGGGTTTGAGCCCTGGCCCGGGAAGATCCCACATGTTGCGGAGCAACTAAGCCCGCACGCCACAACTACTGAGCCTGCACTCTAGAGCCTGCAAGCCACAACTACTGAGCCCGCGTGCCTAGAGCCCATGCTCCACAACAAGAGAAGCCACCGCAATGAGAAGCCCGCACTCCATAAGGAAGAGCAGCTCCCGCTCGCCACAGCTAGAGAAAGCCCACGCACAGCAACAAACACCAAACGCAGCCAAAAATAAAATAAACAAATAAATAAACTTAAAAAAAAAAAAAAACAAACTTGAGAGATCTGTTGGGAATTCCCTGATGGTCCAGTGGTTAGGACTTCACTGCCGGGGCTCAAGTTCAGTCCCTGGTCGGGGAACTAAGATCCCACGTGCTACAAGACAACTAAGCCCACGTGCTGCAACTACTGAGCCTGCTCGTTCTAGAGCCCGTGCACCACAACAAAAGAGCCTGCATGCTAAAACAAAGGTCCTGCGTGCCACCACTAAGACCCGATGCAGCCAAATAAATAAATATTTTTAAAAATAAATAAATGAAATAAAAAAAGAGTTCAGGCAACGTCTGGCTAGCTCAACAACAGGGAAGGAAAGGGAAGCAGCAGACAGCAGAGAGAGGAGCAAGGGACCTATAAGCATGTCAAGTACTTGTGACCTTATCCTAAGGACAATGGGGAGCCACCGAAGGGTTTAAGCAGGAGAGAACCCAGATATCAGCCACCTGCCAGGCGTCTCAGCAAGCAGGCACCAAAGCTCCTCTGGCTCCCTGGCCAAGATCTCCCCCTGCAAACCTGTTTCTGCATACCACTTGATTCCTGGCAGCTCAGTTTCTGGCATAAAGTAGGTATTTCAATAAAACAAGTGTTTGCTGGCTGAATGAATGACATGAAGAGGTTTACTTGAAAGAGCATGCAAAGAAAACATGAATGGGAAAGATAATACACCAAGTTCAGTACCTGTTACTTAGGGTAGGAGAGGGAATAAGGGCAAAATGGTGGCTTTAATTTTATCTACAATTTTTGACACATTATGAAAGAAAAATCTGAACCAAATAGAACTAAATGAAATTATCTCCCCAAACTGAATGATGCACAGATGTTCGCCATACGATACTCTACGCCTGTCCATATGTTTGAACTATGGCAAAATAAACAAGATGATAAACACGTTTCAGCATACCTAGTGCCTTGCACATAATAAGCGCTAAATAAATGCCACCATAACAATCATGATGACTGCCTGTGAAAAGTGGTCAAAAGCACACTATTAATGCTATCCCAGGGAAGGTACTATTAACTGACTAGCAAGTTGGTTACCTTACGGACAGAGATAATATGTTTGCGTTTTGTTTCATGATTCACAACATGGGTAAACATTCTAATGTAAAGATATACACAATTCTGCCCTTAAATATAAAACTTTTGCTAACTGCTGAAAATTATCTTGTCAAATATGGCTTATGTCATTATAGAGTTACATGTTACTAAACATGCAGAATGTAGCTTATACTTTCTTCCTTAATCACACTATTAAACAGACTTAAACTTAAAAATAAAAAAAGATCACTCTGGTTGCAATGTAGAAAATCAGAAAGAAGGGAGCACAAAAGACTGAAAACTTGCAGAGTGTGGAAAAGGCTGAGAGGAACTGCTAGAAAGAAAAAGATGGTGCCGCTGTCACTACTCACATCCTCCAGAAGGTCCTCGGGCAGACTAACCCTAGTGCCCCCCAGGAGGCAGTCCTCCATGATCCGCGTGCCGTGGCCATCTCCACACGGACCCAGCTCCAAGGGATCCGTCAGCATATGGTCCAAGGAATCCATTGCTTATGTTCCACGGGTAGCCTAGACAAATAAATGCAGTCAGACCTCGAGACAGAAAGGCAGAAGTCCCAGGGATCTGTTGATACTAACGCTCTTTCACAAAATATTCTGGCCCAGAAAATATTCAATCTCAAATCTATTCTGCCTTATCCATACACCCTAACGACAGCTAAACAGCTCTTCTCCCTCCCTTCCACCATTGCATCCTCATCTGAATTTCAGATCTTAGCCAGTAGGTCTCTCATTACTCAGAATACTTCTACAGTGACTCCCCAATTTATAGAATTTCTTACACCTCCATTTTACACAGGAGCACAATGAGACTCAAAGACTAAATAACTAGATCACGGTCCATAATTTAGACTTCCCAGGCCAATAATCTCTCACTCCAATATAATTTATTTTTTTTTTTAGCTGTTGTTCCTTCACAAAAGAAATGTCACTGAAAATCCACAGAGCAGTAAAATTCAGACCGTAACACTAAGTTATTTAATGAGGGCCTGTTAAGTGCCAGGCCTTTCATACACCTGATTTAATTCTTGTAAGTGTGCAAGATAGGGTTATTACATCTATTCCACAGATACTAAAACCTAGGATCAAAATGGATAAGCAACTTGCCCAACCCCAGAGGTAGGACTGAAACTCAAGTCTGCATGACTGCAAACCCATGTTCTTAACACTACATACAATACCTCCTGGATAAACTCTCGGTTTAAATCAGGAAAAGCAAGCATCTTAATATGACTTTATCAGTCTGCATAAACTCTGTAGGATCCAAGCACCTGACCAGGACAGCCAGCAAAGTCAGCGGCCAACCCACTTTAGTTGGTCCAGCTGATACTTATAACCATGTAGATGAAATGCTATTTTTCTCCTTCCTGCAACAAATAAACACTGCTGGCTACCTTTAGAAAAGTACATAGGAAAACTTTTTCAGAGAGCATCTCATAAGGCTGATGGCTGGAATCAGGTGCACAGCTGAAGCCACAGTTAACAGGGCCACAGGGAGGCTGAATTCAACCACTCCACAAACATTTGCTAAAACCATTCTCTCTCTCTGATTTCTACCAAATAGAAAGGAGAAAAAAAACAACAACAACAGATTTAACAGATAAAACACCAAACTCCTAGCCTCATCTCAGTGACTTTGGGCAAATCTTACCTCACAGGCTGTCAATTTCCTTATCTATATAAGATGAAGGAGAGCTGGACCCGGTCCTCTCTACTGTTATTTCCAATCCTGGAATCCTGCAATGAATAACCTCCAGGTGGATGCCTTTATATAACTTCACGTAGTCATGTAATGACTTCTCATCCTGAAACTCTCAAATGATAAAGAGTAGACTTGTAATACTACTACTAAAATAAGCACGTTTGCACTAATTATTTCAAGTTACCTGGAAGAGATGTCAGATCTACGTAAAGGTACAGTGGAAAGATTAGTGTTCAAAGCAGCTGCGTTGTCACCAAGCAACTGTGTCCCATCACCCTTCAGCACATGATGAACTACCGCATCCTGAACACCCCTGGTGCCTAAATAACTGACTGCAGGTAAGAAAGCACATGGCATTTGCATTTAACAAAACTTTTAAAAAGAAAAGAAGTGTAGATGCAACCTGATGCTCAGAATAAAGTCCTCTTTATAGCCAGAACTGGCACAGAAGAGGGTAAGAGCTGCAAAGCCAGTGTTTTACCTGACTCTCAGGAGGATCACCTGTTTCACAACTTGCTCACAAGTTTCTTCAATTAGCTTCACTTCAATTAGTGAAGCTAGTTTGTTCAATAAGCTTCACTTCAATTCACTTCAATTAGTGAACGTGTAGCTAAATTTAATCTATTCGAGTGGCAACCTGTGCCCTGCTACTATTCTGAAGAGGATCTCAAAATACAAAAAGCAGGCAGCTTCCAAAGGGCTGAAAACCGGAAGCCAAGGACTTCTAAGTCTTGCGGCGTCCTGGACCAAAGAGGTCCGTCTTTACTAGACCGGGACAGGCCTCTCCCAACGGCCTTTCCTCTGCACCTGGGATAACCTTCCCTCCTGGACCCTCCCCAACTCAGAAGCCAAACCCCAGACTCCTTCCGGAGCAACCGCCGGCTCCAAACTGCAAACCCCTCCCTAGCCGGCCTCTCACAAGCCCGAGGCCCGGGTCCCGCCCCGCTAAACCGCACCTCCGCGCCCACAGCCCCTCCCCCAACACCGTGCCTAACTCTAACCCCCACCCACCCGGGCCACCCGCCTCCCGACACGCCCGCTCCCCTGTCCCGTGCCCACAGGAGCAGCGACCCTCGAAGGCCCAGACTCTCGCTCGCTCCCTCCCTCCGCTCCCCGGCAACACTTTAACCCTTTCACCGCCCCGGCCCGGCCTTACCCGCGCCGCGGGCGCTGGTCTCCGAACCCGCTGCGCTTCTCGGCCCGCGGGTTCCCTGACGCGCTCGCTCCCGCAAGGCGTCTCGGTGCGCGCACGCTCCGGGCTCGGGCGGCGGAAGGGGCGGGGGCTTGGGGGCGGGGCCTGAGCTTCATGGGGCGGGGCCTGGAAGTGCCGGGGGCGGGGAGGGGCGGGGCTCGCGGGGCCTAACCTAGAGAGGCGTGAGCTCGCGGGGCTGGGCCTTGGGATGCAGTTTGCTGGCATCTCGTTGGTCTCACCTGGCTTAGAAGCTTCCGGAGGGTGGTGTCGCTAGTCACCTGGCCGCGAATTGAGGCTCCCGAGCCCATGAGTGAGTGAATGCCGTTTTACTAGCTAACGTTTGCATATCTCATAGCCTGCTCCAGGCACTAGGCTGAGCACTTTCCATCGTTGTCTTTGTACCACAGCTGTGTGCACTATTAGTTCCCATTTTGCGATTTCTCGAGTTTCGTTGAGGAGAACGCGAAACAGAGCCTGTGCCCTGCAACCCACCCGGGCGTGGCCCCACTTCTCTCTCCCATCTCTCTCCGGTCCCTGGACCCTCGACGTCCGGAAAGACAGTACACACATCGAAGAAACACATTTTCTTAATCAAACTCGATTAATCTTCCTCTCGTTAAGAATCTAGGCCGCTTTCTTCTTATAAACTAGGTTTTACTTAGAACCAATTCAAACTTCTCTCACAGCTACTTCCAACCCGTCGTGCAGAGAGCATCCTCAGTTCTCTCCACTAAATGGAAACATGTCAGTCAAGCTGGTGTTCCTCCCTGGTTGGCAAATAGTGGTTTCCAAATAAAGCCAATCGCTCTTCCCGAGCTGGCTGAGTGCCTGCCCCTAGTTCCTGTTAGATTGTTGGGAGGGGTCTCGAATTAGAAACCACCAAGTAAAAGGGGAGGGGAACATCATTCCATATTACCATCCATAAATTCCCTGACCTTATGTCTCTGACCACACCAGAGTGAACCAAAGAGTCAAAACAATGTAAGTTGTATTTTTTTTTAAAAAAGTAATGATCTCAGAAGCTCTTGTACACATACAAACAGAAAGATGTTTATTAAAAAAAATATTTATTAATTTTTACACCTGCTGAGTAGCACAAGACTATTAACACTATAACTCACTGAATGTACAGTAAATGTTCACATTTAAATAACAGGATAGGGTCAACATTTTCAACCTGTGGGTCAGCTTCAGCATCTCATGAAGTGCTTTTTAGCCCTACATATCTTAAGAGTTTTTTGAAAGGATAATTCCAAATCAGAAAACAGTTCCAGAAGATCAAAACAATAGGTTTCTCCGGAATAACAGGAATTTTACAGGATGAAATATCTGTTTATGTGGGCACAAATGAAACAGTAAAAATGCAAAATCTCTATGTAACCTACTCCAAAATGCTCACACTGCACTGATCCAAGTCTACAGTGCCAGTGCGTCTTAGGCGAGGCCACAGTATAAACATTGGCTACAGACATTTTTTCCAAATTGGGTCTTCAGATGGCTTATAATCTGCCATCTCTTCAAATCCAAGTCCTTTTGAAAAGCCATTACCTTAGAATAAATACACAGAATACCTGATCTTAAAGCAATGTTGTTTGGCTTGACTGCCACACCTGCATCTCTGGTTGATAATATACAAATCAGTTTTAGAGTCGTATTCCACATAAGGACAAAAAAACAAAAGGGAAAAAAAAGAACTGAGATGGGAAAGAAACAGAGGTCCTTCCGCAATCCTTTTTCTCTTCTGTGTATTTTAAAACTTGAAATAACTGGCATAAAATGAACATTCCGTTCAGTGATAGTTTTCCATTTTAATCAGTAAGTTATTCCTGAGGGGAGGGAGGAATACCTTGCTGGTTCAAATTAAAAAGGAACCAACAGGACCAAATTTAAGTTATAAAAACTAAACTGGACCTTTGGGAAAGTCTAATATGCTTTACCTAGCAAGTCTCTCCAGACTGGACACTAGGATCTTTATAATCATCACATTGTAGGACTTTGGGACTCAAAAATCTCTATATTGTGACACTGAGTCAATATTTTCTATTGAAAACATCAGCATTACCTCTGTTACCAAAGATATAGAGTCCATTTTCATTTTCTACACAATTACCAAGTAACTCTCAAGTTCTCTTAGTGCCTAAATTGTCAGGGATAACTAAATGAATGAGGTCTCAATAATAAAGTGCAAAGTCTACATATTAGTAAAGTTACTTCACAGAATTGTTTACTTTTCAAAAAGGTATCTTTACCATAAAGAAGCTACTATACTTCTTAATTTATAGAACCAGTTTTTACCCAGAAATGTCAATAAAATAAATTACTTAACTTCATTTGAAACTGAAGGTAGGTCTTTCTGTTCTGGAATGATAAATTCTACCATGCCATAATTATTCTAAAAATGTATTAGTATGTCACAAAAAGTTGTTAAACTACATATTGATTTCTGCAGTGTTTTATGTGCACAACTGGAATGTACAGTAAAAAGAAGGGAAATATTTTCCCCATTGAATTCATAGCTAATAAGACTCCCAAACAGGAACAATGATAAGAAAAGCTATCACTGAGGCAGTTTTTCTCCCTCTCCCAACTGACAATGTAATATTAAGATTGGATTCCTTCCAGATCCCTTATAATTACTCTAACGTATTATAAATGGTCCCCACATTTTTATTTTTCCCCTAGGTGTGAAGTTAGTCATCTTACCAAAAGGTCCAGATGAATTGCAATACATTTAAAGTTGAAAGTGTTAAGCAATAAGGAGGACCACCTTTCCATCCAACCTGAAAGAATGTTCATTTTAAGACAGCATTAGAAGTACTAAAATACACTGCATGCTGTGAGCGAGGGTTGCAGGTACACCTAGTACAAGCAAGGATTCACCCTTTACCAATGAGTGGTAAATGGATCCTGAAAGGCAGGACAAGGTCTCAGTGCTTTTTACGCTCTATATAGTTGTTTTAGTATCATTTTCTTGCTACTGTCATCTCCAATATCTCCTTCTTCATACAAGTACAACCAGAGAATGGGAGGCCAACCTGTAACCTGGGGGTCTAAATTCTCTTGACACCAAGCATCCTTTTCTTGTACAGGGAGTCCACAGTTGTGGAGTAATAAAGTAATCTATCAGAACATGAGGTTCTGGCCTAGTCCACTGAGGGCCAGGGTCTGTGGAAAGCACTACCAATAGCCCAACAACGGTTTTCCAAAAAAGGCAAGTTTTTAAAAAATCAGCAATAAGAAAAATTTAGGTAACAGTTTTTTCCTTCAGACCATCACTGATGAAACCTTTGCTTCATCATTTTAATTTTCATATTCAATGGGCTCCCTTTGTTAAGTTACTGAGAATGCAAACTCACAAGATGAAGCAGTTGTGACCTAACACACGCCCATAAAATGCACCTTCGCCTTTGGTGCCATGGCTTGGAATCAACAAGTCCAGTGGCCATGGACTTGGCATATCCTTTATCCACCTTTGGTACAAACACAATACACTGCTTAATATTTCCACAAAGGAAAAGTAAGGCTTATCTATGGGTTAAAAAACCAACTCAAGAGCAAGGCAAGGTTTCTCTGTCTTGAAATCTACTTTCCCCTGAAAGATCTCCATTCCTTGGCAGAAACTCCTAGGGTTTGAAGAGTCCATTTGGTAAAGATGACCTTGATAAAATAAGCCCCAGTGTATGTATAAGCGTCAAAACTGTGACTTCCAAACTCTTGAGTGATAGATCTTAAAAAAGAGTTCTAAGTGTCAGAAGCTTCCAGATGTTCCAGACATATGAATAAGAAAAGACATGATGTGACTGTTTGATTCTGGCTCAAGGATGGAAGTTAAGGTTTAGTGATGTGCACTTCGCTGCTCCCATTCCCGTTGGTGGTGGTTGTAATGATGTACTGGGTGGGCTGTTGGCTGGTGGTCTGGGGGTCCAAGTCACCATGTGCAGTTGGCTGAACCTGGACTCCACCAGTGAGAGCAGAAGCTTGCTTTTCCTCCAATTCTGATTGACTTTCTGATAGCACATAATGACCCTAGAGGGGGAAGAAAAAGATCTTTAGAAATCTGAGGGCTAAAGTGGGGGGTAGAGTTATGGGGGCACGGTGGGGAGAAGGAATATGCAAAGAAATGTTACATGGGGAACCAAACTAGGTGCCTATGGGAGATGCTTTGCCTAATTCCTTTAGAGAGGTAGACTACAGAGGTAACTTAAGGGAGCACCTTGGTCGTACCAAATGATACAGTGAGGAACTTCAGGGACAGAAATTTGCATCATGATGGTAACCTACCTGGCAAAGGAAACGTGCTATGGTATTGTCCCTGAGAATTTAGAAATTCATAAAATAAGGTGACTATCTGTCAATTAATGTTTAAGATTAATACAAAATGGATCAAAGGAGAGATATTTAAATTCTCCTTAAAGAGGCAGAATGATGCCCAAGTCAACATCAGTGGTTCCCAGACTTCAGAATTTCAAAGACCAGCAAAATTGAAGTAAGAATAAATGTTCCCAAATTTTATTTTGCCAAGTAAAATCATTTTTTAAATGCTACTGTCAAATGAGGGACATTTTAACACTCAAAAGCATAGGAAGAACACAATCTTAGAATAAAAGTCTTTTGCACTGAATAAATTTAACTTTATGAAAACATATGTTGTCTTAATTTTTCTTCATTTTCCCTCTGATCATGAAAAAAACATATCCATAGACCTGCAGCTAACTCTGTCCCTACATTAACATTTTTAAAGAAAGAATGTGTCTGTAAGAGGGAGAATTGGTCAGCTACACAGGCTGAGAAAAAAAGAAGTCACAGAGGAAGACTCTGGCAGCATCCTTTCCAAGCACTGTCCAGGGAGCAAGCCACAGCCAAATACCCATTTGATTTATCGAGGGCCATATGTTCTGAGTCCACACTCATCAAGCCACTCTTTGATCAGGATTTGGTTTCCTGTGTGGGTCCTTCTCTAGCAGGAGGGAGCTGGTTCTCAACCAAGGGTCCATGGACACCTAGGCCGTTCACAGGTAGGCTTCAGAGAATCTATAAACAAAACTGTACGTCAAATTTGTATGTATACTGTGGCAGATGGAAGGGAACATCCTTGGCTATATAATCGGTTTCCCAAGTGGGTTCCTGGCCAAGAAAAGGTAGAGTCAGTGAGTCCCCACAAAGAGCAAAAAATTTCACTGATCATGCCAATGAGACTATTCCATTTTATATTAGTTATTGTTTCCATTGACAATAGTGTTACTCTGGATTTATACATCTCTCCTAAGTCTAGTTAATGTGAATTCATGTGCTGAGAAATGGGTGAGCTCTCAGTGTGCTTTGAAAAATAAATAAATAAATCCGGTTTCTGAGGCCACTAGACTACCCTGCTACTCTTTGAGGCCTCTTGGGAAATAGTCTTCCCCTGGGAACATCTCAATATCCCTAGTCACTTAAGAGTATTTTTCTTAATTTACACACTCTGTCTTCCAGAGGCAGGCCAGAAGAAACCAGTGAAGATAAAAACAGAGGTAGCAGATATAATCAACATTGACAACATTGGCAGGCCAGAGGAAACCAGTGAAGATAAAAACAGAGGTAGCAGATATAATCAACATTGACTCGTTTCAACACTGAAACCAGTGAAGATAAAAACAGAGGTAGCAGATATAATCAACATTGGCAGGCCAGAAGAAACCAGTGAAGATAAAAACAGAGGTAGCAGATATAATCAACATTGAGGACCAATAGTCACAAAGACTCATATACTTTCTAAGAAGCACATTAAAAAGATGATTATCTACATGTATATATATGTATATGGATCTAGAAGGTTCATTATAGTTATTAATTGAATAGATCTTTATTGAGCATTTGCTATAGCCCAGCCTCCTGTGCAACAGCACTGAAGATAAAGAGATAAAGACAAAGACCTAGGTTTCAAGGAATTAATTGCCTACTGGGAAAAGATAGTAAACCAATAATTAAAATAAACTGTGCTACCCCTATGTTCATAGCAGCACTATTCACAATAACCAAGACATGGAAACAACCTAAATGTCCATAGACAGAGGAATGGATGGAGAAGATGTTGTACATATATACAATGGAATACTACTCAGCCATAAAAAAGAATGAAATAATGCCATTTGCAGCAACATGGATGCAACTAGAGATTATCATACTAAGTAAGTCAGAAAGAGAAAGACAAATAGCATATGATATCACTTACATGTGGAATCTAAAATATGGCACAAACGAACCTATCTACAAAACAGAAACAGACTGCCAGATGTAGAGAACAGACTTGTGGTTGCCAAGGGGGCTGGGGAGGGAGAGAGACAGACTGAGAGTTTGGGGTTAGCAGATGCAAACTATCACATTTAGAATGGAGAAACAACAAGGTTCTTCTGTATAGCACAGGGAACTATATCTAACCTCCTGGGATAAACCATAACAGAAAAGAATATTTTAAAATATACAGAAGTTTTTAATGTAAAAAAGAATGTATATATACGTAAAATTGAGTCACTTTGCTGTATAGCTGAGATTGGCACACCATTGTATATCAACTACACTTCAAAGAAAAAAGTAAAAAAGAAATAAAATTTAAAAAAAATATAAACTGTGCTATAATATAGCACCACAAGAAATTATAGGAATACAGGGGGGTGCCTCTAACTCAGATGTGAAGAGTTTGGGAGAAGATGGGGGAGGGCGAGGGTGGTGCAGCGTGGGGAACAGGAAAACCCTCCAAGCAGCACAGCTTACTGGAGTCACCGCCTTCACTTGGCCAGTGGTGACCGGAGTTGCCACGCCACTGTCTGTAATCACAAACTGACCCGGGGGGAGCGTCATCATCTGAATCTCCGATGCTGAAAAACAGGAAGGAACCATAGTTCAGTGGTCTCAGATTTTCATTCAAGTTGTAGAAACAAATACCTAACCAGTGACCATATTCCCTACTGAGTCACTTTCCATGGATTTGCCTGCTCTGAGAGTCTTACGTTGATATGATTTCTTGATAGAGCGAAAGCACCTCTGCTTAAGAATTGATCACATGAGGCTAGTAGAGAGTTACCAAATGTCGGAAACAATCAATGCATCTCCTTCAAATGTGGCTTCTGAATATCCAGAAAGACAAATATTCAAAAATTTTAAAACCTTGAGAGAAGTTACAAAGATTCACCTGTTAGCTCAATATTTTTATCTTTTACAGTCACATTTGATTACTGGCACAATGTATCCACTATTGCCTAGCAATCACAACTTAGTCTAACATGAATTTTACTTCACTACTGTGTGATTAAAGCTAATTAAAAACAGAGTTCACCCTAGCACCCAGTTGACAGCCTCTAAATCACATCCTCTACTCAAAGGAACCAGGACTTCTTGGGAAAATGGCTGATTCCAAACCTGGGTCAGAAATGTACAAGGTGAGCATGGAATCTGGTGTCATACCAGCGTGTAAGACCCTATAAAAGACTGCAGAGTCATGTGGGAAAGATACAGAAAGGTGTTCCCACTAGCCAAAGATGGGATAATCTGAGCATCAACAAGGATAATGACTGCAATGGGTTTATTTATTTATTTATTTATTTATTTATTTATTTATTTAATATTTGGCTGTGTTGGGTCTTTGTTACTGTGCATGGGCTTTTGCTAGTTGCTGCGAGCGGGGGCTACTCTTCGTTGCGGTGCACGGGCTTCTCGTTGCAGTGGTTTCTCTTGTTGCGAAGCACAGGCTCTAGGCGCACAGGCTTCAGTAGTTGTGGCTCGCGGGCTCTAGAGCACAGGTTCAGTAGTTGTGGCGCACGGGCTTAGTTGCTCCGCGGTATGTGGGATCTTCCCGGACCAGGGCTCAAACCCCTGTCCCCTGCATTGGCAGGTGGATTCTTAACCACTGCGCCACCAGGGAAGCCCTGACTACAGTGGTTTGAAACACATCCAGTGGGTTGAAATTCATAAGTACCCAGCGACACTAAAACACACATGCCCGGCATTGGTCACCTTGGATAATACTAGGAAACAACTCATTATTTTGAAAACTGCTAAATAAAGGAGATGAGCCGAGTATTTAAAGCATCTATTCTGCGGTTCCTGTACAAATTGTACCTCAGAGTAACCTGATGGTTAAGGTAAAATTGTTTTCGTTATGGAAGTTTTCTAGCAATAAGTGTATAAAGAATGATAGCATATGACAACTTTGCAATCCCTACTGAAATAGTGGAGCAAAGGAAAAAGACAGAAAAGCATTATGTGCCTCCCGATGGAACTCCACACCAACAGCTATGGAGTGTTTTTGGGGAAAAAAACTGAACCTGAATCTGATCAAGCCTCTAGGTTTAACTGCCCATCTATAGGAAATAAAAGGGACAGAGGAAATCATCTTAAATGACAATACAGGGATGTCAACAGCAAAATCCAGAATGTGGGGAACTCTACAAACAAATGACCCAGTTTCTTCAACATGTTAATTGCAACTTAAAAGAGAGAAGGAGAACACATGTATTAAAAGAAACTCAAAAGGTAAAATCGATTGCAATGTATGGCCCTTATTTGGAACCCAATTTGAAAAACCAGCTATTAAAAAGATATTTATGGGACTTCCACAATGGTGCAGTGGTTAAGACTCCACACTCCCAATGCAGGGGGCCTGGGTTCAATCCATGGTCAGGGAACTAGATCCCACATGCCGCAATTAAGGGTTTGCATGCCACAACTAAGACCCAGCACGACCAAATAAACAAATAAATAAAATATTTAAAAAAAAAAGACATTTATGAGACAATCACAGAAATATGAACACTGGATATTTGATGGTATTAAAGAATTACTGTAATTTATTTTTAGGTGTGATAACGACACTTAGAGTTGTGGGGTTTTTTAAAAAATATTTATGGATGAAATGGTATGAATTATTATATAGTTGGAGGACTGGGAGAGGATGACAGCATGTACGTATCAGATGAGACTGGCCATGATAACTGCTGAAGCTGGATAATGGGTACAGGCGCGCTCATTATACTGTTCTATTTTGTGTGTGTGTGTGTGTGTGTGTGTGTGTGTATACACACACACACACACATATTTTTCTGGCCGTGCCGCGCAACTTGCAGGATCTTAGTTCCCCCCCCCAGGGATTGAACCCAGGCCCTCAGCAGTGAAAGCATGGACTCCTAACAACTGGACCGCCAGGGAATTCCCTATTTTTGTATATTTTAAACTTTTTTCCTAATAAAAATTTTCAGATTGTTTCATCAAGTTAGAATGCTAGTTCTTACTATTATTACAGTGGCTGTCAGCATCATTTCCACGTTCCTCTCATAGGAATTAAACTGAGTATAAATGTCTATCTATTTACCAGGATTCTACTGGGATTTATCATGAGGAGGAGTCCTTCCCTGACAGAAACTAGACTCAGCTCTCATTGTGACCACCAATATTTAGGAGAATAGATGGTAAAGATAACTAAATGGTAGCCTTTGAGCCTGGTCTCCACAACCAGATCTATATAACACAGCCAAAGACCAATCACAGCGGAGATGGACCCAAAAAAAGAAATCAGCGGTAGGAGAGAGATCAACACAGCCCTTATTCCTCCTAGCTCCTACTGTTGAGCTCTAACTGTTACTGTTTCTCCCAGATCTTCAATGATAAGGGTCTCAAACTTTTCAGCTCATACCCAAGGCTGTTGTCCTCACCAAGGTTTTTTACGTGTTTGACCTTTGGCAGTCAGGCTAAACTGCTTCTGGTAGCACTAACCTCAGGGTTTTGAAATCAGCTACTCATATATCTATCTCCACGAGATAATCGTCTCTGTGAGCCCATGACTATCTCGTTAGGAGGGGCAGCACAGTGGGCTGGTTTACAGTGTAAACTCTGGAGCCAGACTGCCTGGGTTCCAGGCCTCCGTTTAGTAGCTACGTTCCTTGGACGAGTTGCACTGCGTCTAAATTGTCTTATCTGTAAAATGCAAGTAACGACTGTACTTTCCTAGGAGGTTGTTGTGAATACTGGATGTGATATAGATGCAGTTTAGAATCATTCCTGGCACATGGTCAGAGCTTGATGAACGTTAGCTAACATTATTATTGTGCTGTGTTACTTATGCGAATGTCAGTATTCATCTTTCGTACATGCAGGGTCTAGCCCAGTGATATTCAGTAAATATTGGTGGAAGAGGTGAATCATGACCCCATACCCTCAATCCACCTGCTCTATTACTTAAACCACCTGCCTACACTTCCTCCAGCAATATTCCTGACGTCTTGGAAAAATGTCATTTCAGGGTGGCCCTGAATCAGACGCCGCCCTGAATTGTGCCATGACACTCACTGAAGTACAGGTTCTGCAGAGTGTAGAAAATGGCCAACGATCCTTTAAGCCATAAAATGGATGATAAAGCTGATGAAATTCCTCCCCGTGGCTGCAGGTTCCCCACCGGCACCCAGGAGGGCCACCCTCACTTACAGTAGCCGCGGAAGGAATTCCAGGCATTGGGGAGGTACGTGTGCTGGACCGTGGTGCTCTGGGGCTGCTGCTGGAGGGCCTGGCCCTGCGAGGAGCTGCCTGCAACCTGGGAGGGGCTGAGCCCCTGCTGAGACTGCTGCGGGGAGGGGCTCAGCGGCTGCCCTGCCACCTCGAGAGAAAAGAGACCAGGATGCGTTAAAGTGTCAACTAGCCACTGAAGAGAGTACATCGTGATCATGGGGACTGTAACACTGAAGGGAGCACTGCTAAACTAGTGATATTTTAAAAAAGAACAGAAGTAATGACAAGCAATCATAACTAGGAAATCCTAGTTTCCAAAGGATTATCTACAAGGGTATCCAAAAACTTAATTTCCATATGCTTGTTATAAAAGTAAATGAATGAAAGTATAATTATCTTCATTACATTAAAAAAAACCCTGAGAAGCCCAATAACTTGCCGGTGTCACAAAGCTAACCTGTAACACAAACTGAAGTAGAATCCGGAAGTCAGAATCCCCACTGATGTGCACTGGATACTCCCCCAGTTAGTGGAGATAAACACGGGGATACATCCCACCTACAGGATAAAGCCCCCGCCCCACTATCTATCTGCCATTCAGGCCCTCCACGCTCCAGCTCCGGTGCTGTTTCCAAACACCATCTCCTGTCACTAACCTACACAGTCTTTACAAATACACCACAATTTCCCACCTCTGTGTCTTTACTCACAGTGAGAGTGTGGTCAGCTCATAATGCCTCCCCAGCTACCATATCAAAACCATACCCCTCCTTCGAGACCTAATTCAAACACCACTTCTACAAAATTGTCCTTGATTCCCTGCTAAACACCGTCTTTCCCTCACCTGTACTCCGCTAACCTAATGGCACATCCACGTGGTCCTCAGACCCAGGCAAGAGGGACCCCTGCAGGGATCTTGGCTGGCCCTTCTCCAGCTATGCCCTTCTCACGTGAGGCCTCGCAGACCTTGGAAATGGCCCTGCACCCACTTCTGGGACCCACACAAGTCTCTTCCCTAGGCTTGGCCTCCTGCAGGGGTCCTGTCTCCTGGATGTGGCCCCTCTCACGGTATTCGGGCACCTGGGACCAGAGGGGTGGCCGTGGATCACCATTTGCAGGGGTGTGGATGGAGCTGAGACACGTGGGATGGGGTGTCCACATGGTACACAGGCCCTGTGAGTGCAGGAAGGAGCCTGAGTGAGGAGAAAGGGGAAGCAGGCTTGGGGACGGCTGTCCCTGGGCCACCTCATCCTGACAAGGAACTGAGTCCGTCCTGGCCCTCCAGCCTTGGGTTCCTTTGAGAAACTTAGAAGTGTGAAGCTAGTGGGCGTGGGAAACTCACGGCCCCTTGTGGATAGAGGCTGCCTGTCCTGGGCTGGGAGAAGTCACCAGAAACCTTACTGGGGGGTGGAGAGGAGGGGCGATCAGATGTCAGGCCTCCCCCCACCCCCCAATAAATAGGAAGGCAGAGAAAGTGCATGTTTATCCTATGGATTCCACAGCAATTGGAGCCAGCAAAAGAGAGAGAGACACCCTTTCTCCTCCATTCCTCCCACCCATACCGGGCCGCTGCCAGTGCCAACCATGTGTTTGGCAGAAAAATGCATTTAATTTTGAATTGGCACTATCCATGTTATTTAGTAGCCATTGTTACTTTATGTATATTTTTCAATTTTATCATTATTAAAGTACCTATGTCAAGCAGGGAAGACAGAACATGTTTATTTAATGATTTGTGAACTTGATTGAAACATTTAACTACTCAGGATGGTGGTATGCAGGCCTTCATTTGTGCTGTGGAACCTGGGAATGTCAGGGGTGGGTCTACAGGCATCCTTTACGGCTCAGATACCTTCATTTCATGCCCTATTTACTTATATATAGGTGTTATATCCCTACTAGACTCTAAGCTCCTTGAGGGCAAGACCTAGAAAAGTTTCCTGCAAAGAGTAAGAATTTAATAAACATTTTTGAATGGATGTAACTCTGTGATCTCAATGATAGTCTCTATCACACAAACACAGTAATACTCCACAAAGTCACTGTTCCAAAATTATAGAAACAGCCTAGCAATTGCCGACTGTCATACAGCCATTTAGAACAGGAAGCAAAGGCCAATGTTGTCTCTACGAGATCAGAGCCCAGGGCTCCATCTGGACAGGGGAAGCTAAGCACTTAATGGAAGTGCATCCCTAATACCAACAGAAAAATTGGAGGCAGAGGTGAGACTCTTTAAAGGCCCGCAAAATAATGATATCATTTCCATAGTCAAGGAGACCAGGTGTGAAGATTGCATGTCTTCGCTCTTAGTACATCTTCAGGGTCCCTGAGGCCACATGAACCTGAGACTAGTCCCTGGAGCAGTCAGTGGGAGCAGCGTACCTGGGAGGCGGGCGCGGCCGGGGCGGGGGGCTCCGTGACCTGGATGTGTTGCACCTGGATGGCATGCTGTGTGTAGGTCTGAGGGTCGTGGAGCTGGGCGACGTCCACCGTGGACTGCTGGGACTGGTGAGGGGAAGTGGCCTGCGGGAGGAGAAACCCAGACCCACGCTGATTAAGGTTAAAGGAAAGCCTTCCAAAGAAAAGGTGTAGCTAAAACAACACCCCAGCAGCAGAACAGGCAGGGCTTCAGAGCCGGGGCTCACTCCCAGAGGGCCCACACCGGGGCCAAGCTGCCAAGCATCAGGGAAAAAAATAGTTTTAAAAATTATGCTTATTAACCATAAGACAGTAACGAGATTTCATTCTGGAAGAGGAGATGAGGGAATATAGCTCCTAATAAGAAGCTGACTGAGAAGCTCTCAGGAATCAAAAATCTTTTTTCCCTTAAGTTTCAATTAATTTTAATGGCCTACCCTTTATCAGTTAAAAGAGATCAAAGGAGAAAATTCGCTTTCAGCTTGTCACACTTAACCACTAAAACAGTGGTTCCTAACCTTTTATGTATCACAGACAACTGAGAATCTGATGAAAGTGCAGACCCTTTTTCTAAAATAATGTACATATATATCATAATTTACAGACAACTTCAGGGATTCATAGATTCCTCCAAAGCCTAAAATTAAGAACGCTCCTATTAAAAAAAAAAAAAAAGATAAAGAATAGTCAATGACAGTGGCAACTTCCTCTTTCCTGCTTTCATATTAGTTTTAAATTTTCAGAGTCCAACTTATTTCAAAGCAAAACATTTGTTTATGTGTGCCTTGAGTACATTTCCTTAGTATAATTCAATGAAACAATAGTTCTGGGAGGACTTTTTTCTTTTAGCTCCTGAATCAGTAAGAATGAGGTATTAATTACCTTGTAGAAGGAACAGTTATAACTTGCTACTAATAAGGTACTAAGCGATATTCAAAATTCACAGTTATTCCTTACAACCTCCAACTGACAGACGTCATTTGATGCCTGGGTAGGGGCTGATCAAACAGGCTCCTCACCAAGTAGTCCACCTGGGTGCCCAGGGTAAGGGTTCAGAAGAGGCTCAGTGCTGGCCTGCAGCAGGGCAGGATAGTGGTATACACTGGAGCCGAAAATCTCTGGATACTGTTGACAAAAATCTCTTACACTGCTGAGTCCAGAGCCCTCGACAGCCAGGGCTTTACAAACGCCTTAGACTCCACGCTGACATGCACAGTATGTAGGGCCCAGCCCCAGCTCTGAGAATTAGGTGTTTTAGCTGACCCCAGCTGCTGTGTTGGCTGGTGGCCATATGGCATTCACGCAGGTAAAGAGAAATAAACGCAGGACAGTACCGGGGCCACCTGCACCACTTGAAGCTGTATGTGCTGAGGCTGCTGTAGCCCAGATGTAGACTGCGACACGGGAATGTACTGGATTCTCTGGTAGTCCCCTTGCGGCGTTCGGTAATCCGTCGTTAAGGTCTGGGACAGTTCCGTCATAGCCTGGGTTAGCAAGTCTGTTGTCTGCAAAAATCACAAAAAGCACATCAGCTGATAACACTGCTGCTTGTGGCTGTTTCAGTGCTCTGAAATCCTACAAACAGTTGGTTTGTCTAACTGGTGGGATCATGGGACCGCAAATGAGCCCTGAGCTCGGATAGAAAAAGACCCAGAGTTAAGAAGGTGTTGGAAGATTACCTATATACCTCTAGCTGTCTGTCTGTGTCAGGCCCAGGGAGTTACCCCGGAGGCTCTGACAATCTTTTTTTTTTTTTTTTTTGCTGTACGCGGGCCTCTCACTGTTGTGGCCTCTCCCGTCGTGGAGCACAGGCTCCAGACGCGCAGGCTCAGCGGCCATGGCTCACAGGCCCAGCCGCTCCGTGGCATGTGGGATCCTCCCGGACCGGGGCACGAACCCGTGTCCCCTGCATCGGCAGACGGACTCTCAACCACTGCGCCACCAGGGAGGCCCAGTTCTGACAATCTTGCAGTGAACAAGCAGCACTGAGAATTTCCTGCTACTCCTTTTACAGAGAGCTTTGGAAAGCACCGACTGGGAGACCCAATCGTTAAGCATCACGCCTGGTATAGAACCCTGAAGGGCGGTGGGCTACATCTGCAGCCAATTAAATACCAGGACAGACATGGCCTTGGCACTGAAGCTGTGATGGGCAGCAGAGGACAGGAGTCGCTCTTACCGGTCACACACTTACCACCACAGTCTCTCCGGTAGCACTGTCTGTAGTTAAAACAGCTGGAGCCGCACTGATCACGGCCGTTGTCAGAGGCGTGTGTATGGTGTTGGGTAGCTGGGCGTACTCCGGATGCTTCTTTCGAATGTGCTGTACCATTTTGGTCTGAAAAGTTATGGCGAAAACCAAGAAGAATTACTAGAATAGGTTATTTTCGATCTTTCTCAAATGCAAGCCCTCCAATGGTTCCTATAGTCCTTCATGTTATGTTTAAAAGAAAAAAAAGAGTAACACTGGCTCTGCCTGCCCTCCCTGAAGCGGGACAATGGTATGAAAGGGAAAAAAGAAGACGCTGGAAAGAAAGTAAAGACTCGTGTGACCCCCCCACGCTATCAGGCAAGGTCAGAATACCTCACAGCATCCCCTGATCCCACCAATACCTGCAGCAATCAATGACTGCATTCCCCCACAGCAACAATGACCCCCTTCTCAAGAACCATCATTTAAGTTCTTATGTAGTGCTGCTGCAAGCCTGAGCTCATAAACCACGAGCAGGGAATATTGAAATCGGAGCCCCACCTCGGGCCAAGGGCAAAGGAAACCATTCAAGTGCTCAGATGGTACTAATTCCCGGGAAAGTCCACTGTATTCCCTTCCCGTTCTGTGCTACGCTCCCTGTTCTCAGGAAGCAGCTCCTTTAGCACCCCCATCAACTCAGAAGACGCCATCACGGCATCTGGATAAGTACCATCTTCTCTTAAGCAATGTTCCCTTAAACCATGACCTTGGTTCCGACGTGGTCCAAAGCCTTCCCCGTACCTTGCTGCTGTACTGTTTGGAGCAGTGAGGGCAGCACACGGGCGGGGTAGCTATAGTGCCCGTGAGCTGGGTGTGGGTGCTCAGCATGGGGTCTGGTTCTCCAGGGCCGGCGGGACGAAGTTTCCGAATGCTTGGTGGGAGCTCAGCCCCAGGATGGTTCTTCAGAATATGGGCTTTTCGCTTACTGGCACTTTTATAAACCTGCAAATTCAAAAGCTTTGCCATGGAAGCAGTGTATACGTCCACCTTCTTGCTTAAGGCAATCTAACAATTTCATCACGAGGAAATGAGAGAAAGTATTCACGTAGTCCAAAATAAATTATATTAACAGATATGCTGAAGGATAATGGGGATATAACATAAATCAGAATAACGTAAGAACATAACATAGATATGTGAGGCATCTGCCTTGAATTTATACATCTAAGATAGGAACAGTAAAAACACCTTTACCTTTACCCTGAAGTTTAAGAGGTGAATATACAGTCATAGAAACAATTTCTTTCAAGGCCAGTTCACCCTTTAGACTTTCTGTGAAAGCTCTCATGTGATGTACATACATAGTTGACTACTAGATGCCAAAGAATCTTCCAAAATGGCAAGTCTAATAGCAACTAGAACCTGTAGTGGTGAATCTGTGCTTAAAAAATGTTTCTTACTTTTAAGTTGACACTACTTATGCACAGCCTATAACTGATACGGCTGACATCGTATAAGGAGACATTATTACAATGAAACAATACATGTATATTCTATTCCTGTGTTTTTTGTAACTATGCAAAAATCAAGAATGGAATAGTACAAACAGTATTCCACCACCAGACTTTTTCACATCCTACTCAATCTCCTAGAAATCCAAAATCTACTCTGTATTTTACAAGTAGGATGACAAACACCCTCATTTTAGAGCTTAGGAATTTAAAATGAATGCATATACTAAGCTCTTGGTAATAAGCTTCTTCTTTAACGGCAAAAATCACAGAGAGAAGGAACAAGAAAAACAGAGCTCACTAATTCTTAAGAAAATAATTTTGGCTTAAAATGAGGCTGCACTCCTAGCCCTTTCTTGTCTGAATGGAAGACTACTGAGAGACAGGGAACCATCTGTTAAGAGAAACTGCAAGGTCCTAGTATATATATATACATGCAGACAAGCTGGCCCTGAGCGGGGCTCCCACACAGGTATCCTCCTATGGACAGTTTCCTTTTACCTTATCACAATACTGACAAAAGTAGTCACGGTTGGGCTTTATGATGGGTAGAGTTAACTCTGGCACCTCTTCTATCTTCATGTCTGGGTGCCTCTTTGATAAGTGATTTACCTAAAAGGAAAAAAAAAGCAAATGAGAAGAAGAGACCCGGTGACCAGCAGACGCTGAACAAATACCTCCGATACCGAGTGCAAGCAGCTGAAACTCTCTGAAGCGACACCCCAAAACATGAGGCCTTTGGCCAGAACCGGCACTGCCAGGACCCTCTGACACCGACGCATTAACAGGAGTTAACAGTAATTCAGCAAATCACTGAAGGTGAATTGGGCTGCTGTGGATTCCACCGATAGCCTTTGACTGAAAGAGCTGCTGGTGGAAAAATGGAAAATCACACTAGCAGGAATTTCTTTCAAGAATTCTCCTGATCAAGTGTCTCCATTATTCAGCGCCCTGGCCTTACCGAGGACGTTGAATGAGATACAGATATATTCTGCAAAAACTGTCATCAGGGCCCAATGAGTTGAGAGCGGAGACCCGGCTCTCCTGGTGCTTCAGCTAACCCGGTTCGCATACCCTGCCTTGGCGGAAAGTTCCCTTCTATTGCTGTGTCATATCTGGAACAACTGGTGTGGGGGGGCTGCAAGGCAACGACCCCGCCAGAGAGTACGTTCGGGAACACAGAAGAGAACAGGAAGAGGAGAGCAGAGCCGGAGAGGGGCAAAGCAAAGCAAACCGAGCAATGCAAAGTGATCAACAGACCTCTTCCAAGAAACACCGGAAATGAACCATGGCAAAGGCAGCAAGGGGTGACCAGGGGGGAGAGAAGCCCCAGGCTGGGAACTGTTCGCCTCCGCTTTGTCCCTGGCCAGGGACGAAACCCAGTGACAGGTTTAGTGCAGACTACTGTGCCATCGCGGTCCGGAGCCTGGCACTGACCAGCATGCCTCGTCTCCGGAAGCCCATCATGCACAGGCGGCACTTGAACGTGAAGCTGTCGTAGTCAGTGGACGTGATGCGCGGCTTGAACGTCTTGGAGCGGCTGATGCGGTCAGCTTTCTTGGCCTCCCTCTCAGGGTTGTGCATCCTCTGCATGTGTTCCCGTAGTTTGTCTTTTCGCTGTTTAGAGAGGATTTTTGAGAAGGCAGAGGGGTGGGGAGTGGGAGTAGAAGATTTTTAATTGAAGGGGTAAAAAAAAAAATCAATACAAGTTAGCAGTAACGCAACCCACCAGACTACAACCGAGGACACGGCAACCCTGGCTGGGAATTACTCTGTTCGCTAGCAAGTAAGTGCATTCCAATGAGCCTTGCTTGAAAATGACCATCCAGTTTGAAAACTACACAATGATTTTTGAGAAGAAAGGTTTTGCATTTATGTAGAAGTGATCAAAGGGCACGTGGAATAAGTTTGGTATTAAGAGCTACAAGACAGGGACTTCCCTAGCAGTCCAGCGGTTAAGATTCCACACTTCCACTGCAGGGGGTGCGGGTTCCATCCCTGGTCGGGGGGACTGAGATCCCACATGCCTTGCAGTGCAGCCAAAAAGTTTAAAAAAAAAAAAAAAGAACTACAAGACAAACTGATAATGGATGGTAGGTAATACTGGATTTACAAAGCCATGTGTGTCCTCAATTACCACATGTTTTAACACACATAATGACACTCCTCTAAATCCCAAATGAATTTAAGTAAGTATCTCTCATCATATAAATTTAGCAGTTCAAGTAAGCAGTTACTGCCTGCTATGGATGGGGCACACGGTCTAGGTCACAGCTCTTAGTCTGATAATCTAATCTTCTAGTGACACATGTTGATGTGAGTCCACAGACAGAAAATGAAGCAGAGCCCATCCTGAATAAAAACAAATTCCAAAAATGCCAGCTCCCTTATCCAGTGAGGCTCTGCTCCTGGACATACGATTACACTGCTATCGGTCTTAGAAAGATTTTGAACCTTTCTACCAGACCAGTTCTTTCCACATTTTGGTACGAGGATGTTTCTGTAACTACTTCATTTTTCAGCACATTTATTAACAAACATTTCTTGAATGACCACCGTGTATCTGGAACCATGCTAAGTTCAGAGGTGCAATGCCAGGCATCCCCACCAACTCCACACTCTACACAAATGCCTCCTTTTAAAATTAGTTCTCCCCTCCTGAATCCATTTCGGATTCTTTTCCAGTTTCTATGACAGCATGACCTACTCATATTCTGCAGAGTGTCTCTCAGGGACATCTTTGCAGAATCATCTGGTTTCCCCACGAACCATATTTTACCATTTTCACATTCATTTGTTTAACTCTTATCTCTGAGTCTCCCGTGGGTTTGTCCGTTGCTTTCTTCTAAATTCCAGGCCCATTTCTGATACTTATTATTTTTTATCTTAATCCTGTAAGTCATTAACATTCCCCAAAATAGTCTAAGCGCTCTCAACATCCCACAGATTTCCCACCTCTGTTGGATGACAGTCCTCATGCCCCAGGGCTCAATTATCAGGCTCCTACACTTAATAAGTGCTCAGTAAAAAATTTGGTGGGTAAATGTATTGTCCTCTTAGGAGTTCCTCGATAGCAGTTTAGTTCTATTCATTATACACTTGGATTCTTGTAAAAGATGCATTAGTACTCTGTTTGGGGATTTGAATTAATTATTTTGGGAAATTAAGGTGAGTTTTCCCCTTAATTTTATCTTAACAAGTAAGTCAAACATGAGGCACAAAGTACATCTCAAGTCTGTTCCTTGAGCATAGATGATACACCCATGAAATGCGCAGGCTCATCCTCAGCTTGTCAGTTTCAGTGGCCCGAGAACACCCAGGCTGCTTGCTGGTTCCTACCTTAAACTGCTTCCCACACGTAGAACACAGGAAGTCCTTACGGTCTGAGTGCCGGAGCATATGCAGCCGCAGCTTGTCGGGGCGGCAGAAGGCCTTGTCGCACTCCGTACACTGGTAGATCTTTTCCGAGTGGAAGCTTCGCACGTGTTTTTTCACCTGGCAGTGAGGACACAGAAAGTCAGGGGAAATGACCAAAGGCAGCTCAGCGACGCTAGAGGGAGCCAAACGCTGTGCCGTGGATCTTCATCAGCCTGGCCTGGGAGCCAATCAGGTGTGACTGATAACGGGCCTCGGTAACACTATCCCCATCACAGAGGCCAGAAAGCCTTACCAACCTCGACCTCCCACAGAACTTGAAGAGGAAGAAGAAAATGTTCGCCTAGTCCAAGCCCTGATCACGTGCAACCCATTTTTCTTTCCTTTTTTTTTTTTTTAAGATTAAAAGCAAGAGTTCCCTTGGATTTAAATGAATCTTGGTAAAAAGTACCTATAAGAGAACAAAACATAATTCCTTCTCACTTTTTCCTGCTTCCAACATGTATAGAAGCAACTTAGCCCCTTGTAGTAACTGGTCCTTTTACATCTTTCTATCAAATCAGGTTCTGAAGAATTAAAGACATGAATTAGACGGGAGAAAACACATTACCCATATATGAGAACAGCACAACACCAGCATCATTTCCCCTTAACTGGGACTTATTCCCTATACTTTTAGATAACTTAAACAAAGGAATATGGCCTCTGAACTCTCTTTGCCATAAATACCCAGCAAAGAAGAGTTATGGATGGGAGCTAAGTAGTGAGTCATATCAAACCACTCCTGCAAGACATTTTCCTTCATTATTTTTGGAGTCTCTTGTGCCATTAAATTCCACCTTAAGGCAACTTCTCTAATTGTTTGTGTAAAGTGAGAAAATTACCAAGACTCCCAACACTAACAGAACTATGATTAAATCCTAGTCTCCTTTTGCTTTGGTAATTTTAAAAAAAAAAGAGGGAGACACAATATTTTTACTAGATATTTAGACTTACTTGTTCATTCACTAGCATGTAACAATATTAACACTTGAAGTCCAAATGAAATCATGAATATTCTGGAATTTATCCTCACCCCATTTTACTCCAGAATATAATACAGGGGAGGAGGTCAGTGTTAATACAGAAGTATATTATAGCCAAAACACGGAAGCAACCTAAATGTCTATTGACAGAGGAATGGATAAAGGAGGTGTGGTACATATATACAATGGAATATTACTCAGCCATTAAAAAGAATGAAATAACACCATTTGCAGCAACATGGATGGATCTAGAGGTTGTCATACTGAATGAAGTAAGTCAGAGAAAGAGAAATCACTTATATGCAGACTCTTAAAAAAAAAAAAGATACAAATGAACTTATTTACAAAACAGAAACAGACTCACAGACTTAGAGAACGAACTTATGGTTACCGGGGGGAAGGCAGCAGGTGGGAGGGATAGACTGGGAGTTTGGGATTGACATGTACACACTGCTATATTTAAAATGGATAACCTTCCCTGGTGGCCCAGTGGTTAAGAATCCGCCTGCCAATGCAGGGGACACGGGTTCGATCCCCGGTCCAGGAAGATCCCACATTCCACGGAGCAACTAAGCCCGTGCACCACAACTACTGAGCCTGCGTGCC
This sequence comes from Pseudorca crassidens, assembly GCF_039906515.1. Taxonomy (NCBI): domain Eukaryota; kingdom Metazoa; phylum Chordata; class Mammalia; order Artiodactyla; family Delphinidae; genus Pseudorca; species Pseudorca crassidens. Next base: position 105,282,146 of record NC_090304.1, read on the forward strand.
ACAACTACTGAGCCCACGTGCCTAGAGCCAGCGCTCCGCAACAAGAGAAGCCACCACAATGAGAAGCCCGCACACTGCAATGAAGAATAGCCCGAGCTTGCCGCAACTAGAGAAAGCCTGAGCGCAGCAACGAAGACCCAACGCAGCCAAAAATAAATAAATAAAATGGATAACCAACAAGGACCTACTGTAGAGCACAGGGAACTCTGCTCAATATTATGTAACAACCTAAATGGGAAAAGAATTTGGAAAAGGATAGATACATGTACCTATATAACTGAGTCACTTTGCTGTACACCTGAAACTAACACAACACTGTTAACCAACTATACTCCAATATATAATAAAAAGTTAAAAAAAAAACAGTATGTTATATACCAGCTTTCTCTTTGTTTCCTTCCAAAATGCATCACCTTAGTAGCACAAGACAGGAAACCAAAGTGATGGGGAGAAAATGTTTCCAGGCCAGGAAATGGGGTATGTCTTCTACAAGCGCCACATATTTTATGAGTAGTGGGTATTGGCGAGGATTAAGAAAGACTTTTTAAAGATTATAACCAGATCTGGGTGTTTATTACTTGTAATACAACTTAAATGTTTAAATGCCAATGTCTTATTTGGACAATTAAGGGTCATAGTAATCTTTTGCTTATCAAAAGTAGGTTGACTGAAGAAATATCATGCTCAACTAAGAAGATGCTGCAAAGAAGGAATGGAAATGCAGATGACAGGCTGTCTCAATCTTCCAAAACTCGAAGTTTCTTTTACCTAAAAGAGGAAGTGTTCAGGCATCGCGGTAGCAGACACTCACCTGGATGAAATCTGGGAACCGTTTCTTACAAGTTGGGCAGGTGAAGTAGCCATCACTGATATGAATGGCCACGTGATCTTTCAACAAATCAAGGCGGTCAAAGGATTCTGGGCAAAAAATGCAAGAGTAAGTCTTCTGGTCTGAGTGGAGCTTCATGTGGCTCTCCAAGGACGCACTGCTGATGAAGCCCTTGTTACAGAGGTCACAGGTCAATGGGCAGCTCCCCTCCCGCCCATGGAAGCGCAAGTGTTGGTCCAGTTTGTCCTTTTCACGGAAGGCCTTCCCACACTGCAAACATTTAAAAGGCCGGAAGGACTTCCGAATAAACAGATGCTGAAGAGCTGCATTCTGAAAGACACACACAAATGAGATTATTTAGTGAGTTAAGTGTGTAAGCAGCTCGCACATTTATAGGAAAAGAGGACAATCTCTGCAATCACAGACTTTCCACAGAAATTAAACTCTAGGACACACAGTTGAAAGATTTTTCTGGTAAAGACATTAAAAATGAAGCCATCCCCAAAGAAGTTCGTCTTGAAAAGACAAACTTTTGTGTGCTGTTTTACGTCTCTGTGTGTGTGTTTTCTTTTGAAAGGATCTAAGTAACGTTCAAAAAATAGAGGACTTATATTGGGTTGGCCAAAAAGTTCATTCAGGTTTTTCCATAAGATGTTACAGGAAAAACCCGAATAAACTTTTTGGCCAAGCCAATAGAGTAAAACAAACCCCAGAGTCAAGTAGAATAAAAATTGAAGACTTGGAAGAAATGACTTGGGTTGAGTCACACATGCATGATGAGGTTGGAGTGAGTCAGCCAAATGCTACCTGTTGAAGTCTTTGAGAAAAAGAACTTGAAGCTTGATTAAAATGCTTAGCAAAAATAAAGATAATAAAAAGAACTGAAGCGTAGTAAGTACCAAGGGCTGGGGGAAGGAGGCAGCGGATATGGGATTTCTTTCGCCGGTGATGAAAATGTCCTGGAATTAGTGGTGATGGTTGTGCAACTTTGGGACTATTCTAAAAACCACTACAAAAAAAGTGAATTTTATGGTAAGTGAATTATATCTCAATTTATGAAAAAGAATGAAAGAGAACGAAGATACAGATTTACATGAACGCGTTTGCAGCTGAGACAAGATATGGAAGCACACGTTCTAAATGGAATATGTGCCTTAATCACTTCCTACTCAGGAAATGCAGAGGACAGCTTCTCAGTGTAGCTGGTTAGCTCCACTGGTTAGAATGCCTTGCTAATTGGGTTAAGCTTATTGCTTTGTTCCCTGTCTAGACCAGTCAATTTCGCTCTTTTTTGCTTTTCAGTCACAGATTGCACTTCTAATGCTGATTAGCCATCTTGTAAATTCATCCAATTGTTATAGGGAATCCCAGTGAGGGAAGATGGTTACTTAGTGCAAATTCATCACCACCACTGAGAAAACAACTCACGTTCTACTGAGAGCAAACCAACAGAATCATCTTTCACACAGAGAATACAGAATCAATATTTTAGTTCTACTATAATGAAGACTCATTCATAAGTTCCTCAAAACACCAGGGGGAAAGTTCTAGACAGCTATGAGGTGGGGGGGGGAAATCCCTCAAAAAAATATATCTGTGAATGGGTATGCTTATGTAACTATAAGAGACTAGTAATTAAAGAATTAATGGAGGTCTTAATGCGTTATTTGTGCAATGAAAAAAGTACAATGAACAATGCTTAAACCCTTAATTTCAAATTATTCACAAGCAGCAACTTCTGAAGTAACTTTAATGTGAAATAATCATTTAGGGAAAAAGCAAAATAATTATTGTTGACTTAGTGAAAATCCTGAACATAGTTCCTATATAGCAGAGAACGTCTTTCTCGGGGCTTCTCCAATAGGGTTGGGAGAGGTATTTTACCTACTGATTTATCTTGAGTAAATATCTCGCAATTCCATCATCTTCCCAGGTTGACTGGGGTTGCATCATATTTTATTCTCCTTTGTATCTAGGTCTCTTAAAAAAATAGCTGAGCTCAAGGGAAGTGTCAATAAAAGTTTGCAAATTAATGAAATGTATTTCATAAGAAAATCAAAAAGAATTACTTCAAGATCTTTTCTGTACCACCTGAAGAGATCATCAACAACAGACCTTTTTCAAATCAGCCACAGAGCTTTCTTTCACTTCATTATACGGTTTAGCGGTCACCTAGTCTTTCTACCCTATCTGGACAGATACTTATTTTACATAAAAGCTCTCACGATTCTGGCTACTCTCCAAGCTTTACGGAAATATTGCAAAAAGAACAGATGCTATCCTGAGGTTCAGAGATTCAAGATTTAGAGTGCTCGGGGAATGCATCATTTCCTTTACCCAAGTTCAGTGATGTTTCCAAGGGCAGACATAACGCACAACAACTGGTCTTGGTCCCACGGAGATTCCACTTCCCCTTGGGCACCAAATCTGGATGGTGGTTTTGTTTCAGTCCATTATGCTAATAAGTCTCCTGTCATCTCTGTTTAGTGTGAGTGTCCTCAGACCCTTGATCTAAACCCAGCAGCCGCTGGGCTCCACTTTCTTAGCTCTACCGACAAACCTTGTTCTTACTGCCTTTTTGATTTCCATGGAGCACTGAACTAAGTGCTCAAGAACTAGGTTGTTTCTCTGATCGAATGATCCTAATGTAACCCTCTCATTACAAGGTAGTGGAAGTGCTGAAACTGTCCGCCCCCAACCCACTTGCAGGCCATTTCAGCTCTACGGTATCTTCTGCAGTTCAGAGCTGCAACTGGTACACATTTTCTAGAAGCAATCAAGAGAAAGGGTGGAAGCAGCACAGATGGGTCTCAGAGTTGTCGTTGGCCAACCACTCTGTACTGGATGGAACATAAGCTTCTTGAAAGGTGACAAAATGGTATAGTTGCTAAAACCTGTGACAAGGGATTCGACTCACACTGAGATGAATTCTGAGTCAACAGAGTCTTTGCAGACAAAACCATAAAACGTTTCTAAAGTCTGATGTTAATAGCTAAAGGAACCTAAACTGACTAATTTTCATATTATTTTGATCCTAACATTAAAAGGAAATCAATCATGTTTGTTGGCTTTTTTTTTTTTTAAACAACTTTTCTCTGGCCTGTTTTCTGCCCAGTTTTCAAAACCTCTATTGGGCTAGCCTTGCCCGGTATGTGCTACTCTCCACGACCCTCCAGGTGGTACCCGTGCTCAGGTCCGGCCAGCAACCACACCAAACAATTCCTGGGTGTCGGCCTTTGATGCTATGGCTGCCGTCCTCTGAAACCATCTCCCTTCTTCCTGTCTCTCTTTCCCAGTTTAACTCTCACTTCATCTATGAATTATTCCCCAACTCCAGCTTTCTTTGGCCTTTTACTCTTCCAACTTCTGATAGCAATTATAGGCTCTACCTTTACGTGTAGCACTTAACTGTGACCCACCTTACATTAGCATTGCCTCCCTAATTAGACTGGAAGATCCCAGAGGACAGGACACCAGTGAAATTTCTACTGTGCATCTAGGCAGTGCTGAACATACAGTCAGAACTCGGTGCCACTGCAGAAGTCATTCAGTTGTTTCAGAGCTGGAAGGGACCTTGGAGATCACTTAGTCCTACCCTTCATTTTGTGTATGAGCAAACTGCAGCCCACTCACTATTTGAAAATAAATTATCATTATTCATTAACTAATTTGCATTGACTGTAGCAACCAAACTGTCGTTTCCACCAGGATTTAGTAAGTACAGGTTGCAAAGAACAGCAGGTCAGGCAAACACTTAAATAACATTCTGTTATGTGAGTGAAACACAGGAAACAAACGTACCTGCAGCTCCAACTGAGCAGGCAGCATTAGAGGAGAGAAAAATAGTTACATTACCAATGGGGTTGGAAGGCTTCCCTTCAGTTGGTCATTACCAATCTGGATAGAAAAGATGAAAAAATACATAGCCCCTGCTTTTTAGAATGTGTGAGAGGAAAAAAAAAAATCGCTCACCTAAGACTGACCTCCAAAAGCCACATACACATGGCTTTTGCTTTGACACAAGGAATCTTGTTCCAAAACCAGTAACCCAGTTCATTCCAGAACACAAGTACGATCATGGCTACACTATGCTTACACATCCACACCTCACGAAACATGTGGGCTTTGGTTTTTTCCTTCAAAAAATTCAATCTAGAAAGCATTTCTATGGACCTAGTGAAAAATCAGAATGGCCAAAGCAGAAAAGATAGTAATTGCCCAAGAAAGAGTGAAACACAGATTGGGAATCATGTGGCATGACGGATGGAAGGTATGCAGAGCCTTTTGCCTTTCTGGTGTGTATTTATGTAGGTTTACATATCCTTTTGAAATAATATACATGGAGTCATAAGTTTTATACGTTTCCATTTCAGGACCCTTATAAAGTCTATTTAGCCTGATTGCTCAGAGTTCTCCCACGCTATCATACAGAACAAACATTTAAATGTATTTTTAAACGAAGGCACGGACTAGACTATTGTTCAAGGTCCCTTCTAGCCTATCGGCAAATAAGACCCAAAGAAACATAAGCTAAAATGATCGTCCACCTAGAAACTGTAAAGCCTCGGAAGTTATACAAAAAGTCTCTTTCATCTGCATAAAGGATTAAGAAAAGTCTTTAAACGTCCTGCTGCCACAATCACGGGTTTAAGTCATTCTCTTCTGGATGTCAATTGTCCACACAGACACTGATCTCACAAAACCACGTTGCTCTCCACATGCATCCCCCGCAGGTCCTAACGCACACTCAACGCTGTCTGTGAAATAGGGACAAAACACACCGGGCCAGGCAGCCATGGAGGCCGTGCAGCCACATGGCCTGAAGTCAAGTCACCGGTCACGCGGGTGAGACACCGCCCTACCCCCGAACCTGGAGCTTAGCTCCGAGCTGTCCCCGTGTGTGCGCTGCACCTGCCAGATCAACTTGAACTCAGGTCCCTGTGCACTGACGGGTCCTGGCATTTGCCAGTCTCCCCTTGGAAACCATTGATAAACAAATTCAAAACCCCAAACTGACTTGAGAGCTATGATTAGGCACAGATTAGCCTGGCTTCAATGTAAGTAACTATTACAACTCAGTGTACTTATCTCTCCATTTCCAATCTGTGAGTTTAGGCATCCAGAGAGTTATTCTACTCTAACTACACCAGTCCGGATGCTGCCAAGAGCCAGGCTTCTGAGTCACCGGTAAATTGATGGAATCTAGGACCGGCCATGCCAGCCTGCCACGGGACCCAGAGACCCAGAGAAACAGTTCATACTTTCTTCCAAAACAAGGGGCTTGAGCCTGTGATAGGCTAGATGCAAGCAAGCCTTATAAGTGGTGGTGAACGGCAGGGCACCTACGCGGCTGGCCGCCTAGACAGAGGTCAGCGCCCGCGGGGCGGAGGGCTGGGAGAGGGCGGGGCGGGCGTCCCGCTTACCCGGATGCGTTTGGCCCTGCGCATGTCGTCGGCCGTCAGGGTGCTCTGGGCGGGCAGCACGCTCTCCTCGTGCTGGGGCTGCAGGTGCAGCTCGTGCGTTTCCGTCTCGTGCTCCAGAGAAGACTGGGCTTCCGGTGGCAGCTGAGGGACTGCGAGCGCGGGCTGCTCTGGTTGGTCCAGCCCATTCAGAGTTGCAGGTTCAGCCTCATCGAACTGCTCCTTGGTGGGAAAATGCAGCAAGTCCTGAAATTGCAATAACCAGCAATTATTTCCCTACCTAGATAGACATTAGTGCTAGGATTTAGAATTGCTGCTTTACTTTTTAAATGACTAGCGTCGTTATGCTCAGAAAAGAATATTTTCTTTCTGAGAAAATTAGTTAGGTAACCATCCACAGGATGTAAAAACCAGGAGACATTCCAGATCATTTTGTGAGGAAAAGACTATGACAGGACTCTTCTGGAATATCATCATTTTAATTGTTTAAACTAATTAAACAGAGTCCCCCAGTAATGTCTCTGGACAATTTCAAACCTTTAGGGCAGCAGAGTTGGGTTTTTGTTGTAAGTAACGTTTGAAACAACGTTCTTTTTAGCCTTTCTCTAGTCAGACTTTAATTACCAGGCAGCACAGCACTGACAGGCAGGCCCATCACCCTCTGAGAGGCGTTTGTATTTGAATCCAGTAATGGTTCTCATAAGTTCTCTAACCAAGCATCCAAGAAGAGCTCTTGCTTTCCCATCCCCCATACCTGTGTCCCATCATCACACTTTTCCCCATTTTCACTGGTTATTTCCAAGCGGATAAATTTGGGAGGGCGTCCCGGCCGCCGACCTGGGCCAAACCGCCTCTTGCCTCGCCCCCTTCCTCTGCCTCTTGTTCTGGGGACAAGACATTGGGTTATAGATAGTCATGGTTACACAATACTGCGCAACAAATATTTCCCTGAATGATCCCGATTCACCCCAAATCTTGATCTCCTCTCACTTGATTTCTTTTCCTGATTCTTTTTTTCTAATGGAAACAATCACTTTGCTCATGCACGCTTTCCAAATTTCTCATCTTTGCCATCTACATAGCTCAAAGAGATGTCTTAAATTATTCAGAATAAAAGGAGGTTTAAAAAGTCAAAGCACTGACACCATTTTGCTACCAAAAATTCTGGAAGCTCGCACACATCTCTGCGATTCTGTGAGCAATGCAGACAGGACAGAACACGCCTAGTGTGTGTCCTGGATACAAGATTCCAGTCTTCCCCTTGCTCACCTCATGTTCCTTCCATGGAATGTGGCTATCGAGTCAAAGGAACGCCCTTGTTTTACTATAATCTTCTGGAAGGTCAGAACAAATTTCTAATTCACCGGTTCCATAGCACGTCCAGTAAACACCACATTAAACGATTCTTTATTATGGGAAATTCCGAACCTCGGCAAATGTGGAGAATACGAGGAGGCCAGTGTACCCGCTACCTCATTTCAATACTTATCAACTCGTGGCCAGTTTTATCCCATCTATAGCCTCACCACTTCTCCCACACACATACCCATTAGGCTATTTTGAAATAAATCCCAGACATCATTTCATCTGTAAATATTTCAATATGTACCTCTAAAACATAAGGACATATATTTGTATATATAATACACATATCTCCACAACAACTTTATCGCACCTAAAAAATAAGTGATAGTTGCTCAACATTTATTAAATCTAGCCAAAGTTCAAATTTGCCTAATTGTCTCAAATTTCTTTTAACAGCTGGCTAACAAACATTTTTATCTACAATGTGTCAGGCATGGAGCTTGACACTAAAGACGGTAAGTTATATGCAACAGTTTTTACCCTCACATGTCCAGTAGAGGCAGCAGACATGTAAACCAAACCTCACAATAGAATATAAAAAGTGCTATAACAGAGCCATGGTCGGAGTTTTCGGGAAACACAGGAGAGAGCGATGGAACTCCTGCTGTGTCCTCCATGCACCCCAGACGTTTGCTCCCGTGGTCACACCCTCAGCCTTGTCGTCCTTGGGAGGTGTGGAATCCCCACTGTCCTGATGCCATGCCTCGCCCGCTCCTACACGGTGTCCTAACTTCCCAGCTCACGCCCTCAGACACCTGGACTCAACGATCCTTCTGCCTCACCACCAGCTCCAGTCCAGTCCTGTGCCCTGTCTGCAGTCCTGCATCCTCTTCATGTTTTATCTCCGTCCTTCCACTCATAAGCTCCAAGGTCCTTCACTGGAGTCACTCCCTTGTACATGCTCTTCCCTCCCCACTGCTGCTTCATCACTCTTGTTGCGTTGCACGCGCTTGGTGAAACCAACTTCCTGCCGGCTCTGCACCGGCACCCTCGCAGCGAAAGATACTTGGTGACGACACAGCCGTGACTCACATGAGCCCTCACTCACGTTGCAGGCAATCACACCGGACTTCCCTGGGATATTTACTCTCCCACTTCCCTAAATGCCATTTCGCACCATCTCCTCTCTTTTCAAATCACATAAAAGCTGGCAACCCTACATCTGTCCCACCGGGACCACTCTGCCCAGAACCACTCTCATTTTTCATCTGAACTGTTGAAATAGCTTCTAACTAGACTCCCTGTCTTCACTCTTACTGCAACACAAGCTAAGGTGATAGTTTTATTTTTATCCACAGTTATGTTTAGAAATGTAACTAACATCACAATATCCCTTGATCAGCAGACTCTAAAGACTTCTTATCACACATAGAATTAAATTCAAATTTCCCGCCACTACCCATCAGGCCTATGTGATCCAGCTGCTGCTTACCCCACCCCGTGGAATTCTCCTTCACCTACCTTTTTTATATAGTGGGAATTAAACATAGGACTTCGTCTGATGAAGGAATCCTACTACTGAAAAGAGTTTGAAAATCAGAAGAATTCCTATTTCAGAATCTCTAGTTAGGGGAGATTTTACTACGGTGAAAAGATGTCCTATTGCTGGGTATTGGTTATGCTGGAAAAGACACAAGTAGTGATGAGAACCAGCGGAAAAAAGGAAATGACGGATAAGAAATGTCCTTCAGCAGCCTCCCTGGTTACCTGTCTACACACAAGCGCGCGTGTGTGCACGCACACACACACAGACCCGTAAATTCACAGATGATCTAGAAACGACACTGGAACTTTAAAAACGAAGCTTTTGAAATCTTCCCCCTTATTATTATACCTGCTAAACACATCCAGTTTCTCATCATGCGAATTGAGATGCTGCTGCAGCTGCTCTGAGCTTATAAATCGGCGGTTACATTCGTAGCAGGGCCAATTCTTCTCTTGCTCTCGAAGAACTGCAGTCGTGGGAGAGAAACCACGGAGGCTGGTGATCAACAGGCACCAATAAAACTCAGATGCCCAGTACCCACACCATTCCCTTCTCAGCGTAGCCCAGTGTTCATAAATACACAATGTCTGCTGTTCGGTTATAAAATCAAAGGCTAAAGTTTGACAGAGAATAATTGTTAGGATCTTGTTTTCTGATATATTTGCATAAGACATCAAAGGAACAAACACCCTTGTGCTACCCTCTCCCACCCCGCAATACATACAACACACACACACACACACACACACACACACACACGACCTTACCACACTGGAAAGACAAGGAGTGCTACAATGGAAATCTGTATGCAGATAACCCAGTGATTCAGATCCAAGTTTCATAATCAGATGGTATACTGTATCACAAATAACTTGAAAATCAATGCCCAAGGTAATCACTTTAGCAAAATGTTCAGAAGTACCCATTAAAGCTGATTATGTGTATACCGTATGACCCAGCAATCCACTCCTAGATGTGCACGCAACAGAAATATGCACATATGTTCACTAAAAGACATGCAAGAATGTGCACAGTGGCACCCTCATGTTAGCCAGAAACTGGAAACGACCCTGCTGTATAATAAAGAATTTTGCTGGCATTTGTCCACGGTCCCTGGGAAATAGCCTCTAAATCTTTGGAATCTCCAAGTAAGAAGCACGTCTTTGTTATTCCTGGTGATCTGGGACCATACCTGAGTTTATGCTAATGAGATGGCTCAGGATGGGGCTGGCTGTGTCAGGAAGACCAACCTTCTGCTTACAGGGTTGGGGCTTTGAGCCAGGTGGTATCAACCAGGCAGGGGAGCAGGGGCTGGAGAGCAAGTTCAATCACAGGCCAAGGAGCCAATCGCTCACACCTATGTGATGATGCCTTGAGAAAAACTCTGGACACAGAAGCTCAGGTGAGCCTTCTAGGCTGGTAATCATACATCAGTGTTCCAGGGTCGTGACATGGCCTAAGGACATGGGATCCTCCCAAACTTTGCCCTGAGTGTCTCTCCATTTGCCTGGTCCCCACGTGCATCCTTTATACTACAATGGTACTCATAAGTACAGCACTTTTCTGAGTCCCATAAATCGTGCTAGGGAATTATCACACATAAGGGGGTTAGCAGGAACTCCCTAAATTGTAGCTAGCTGGTCAGAAGTGCAGGGGGCGTGGGACCCCCAGGGCTTGAGACTACTGTCTGAAGTCGGGAGGGCCTTGTGGAAGACTCTGCCCTTGACCTGCAGAATGTGACCTCACTCCAGCTAGTCAGTGCCAGGATTGCATTGTGCAGCCCACATTTCTATGGTAGAAATAGATCAGTGAATTGCGGTACATTCACACAATGGAAACCCAAATGGCAATGAGAATAAACAAATTACATTAATACATAACAGTATGGAAGAATCTCACAAACAAAAGATTCCCAGACACCAGAAATGTACATATCACATAATTCCATTTGTAAAAAGTTTGGTAACAAGCACATCATCATATCTGTGGTGCTGAAGTCGGGAGATTAGTTACACTTGGGAGTGAGGAGGAATTACAAGGCTCAGGGGAGTCCTGGGGCCATGGCCACGCTCTGTGTCTTGATCTGGGTGCAGGTTGCCCAGGTGTCCTCACGTTACAAAAATTCATTGCGCCCTTACTTAGGATTTGCGCACTTTTCTGTGCGTAGGTTGTACTTCAGTGACATTTACTTTGAAAACAAAGTCAATGCCTACCTTGCCGTGTTCAGAGGTGATTACATCTCGATAGGGATCGTCCTCTGATCTAGGTCCTAATTTAGTATTTGGAGGTTTTCATTATATTAAATACTATTTTCCAGCACCCATGAAAGAAATGTAAATATGTCATTGTCATTTGACCCTAGAATTAGACAGGGATGTGCAGCTCTAAAGAATCTATTAGAATATCTTAAATACAGAGAGATAGAAAAATTAGACATTGCCTAAAGATGTAAGTAATATATACAATTTAGAATCAATATATGAAATACAAAAAAAATGAAAAAGTCCAAGCACCTTTCCTTTCTTCCTCGGAAATGTCATGAATCTTCCGGTTCACAAACTCGGCATAGGAAGCAGCATACCACACCTGCAAGAGCCAAATACATCATCAAGGACTAAGGGCATCACCGGATGTGCTGCACGTGCTTCAATCCCCCCTCCTGCTCACAGGAAACAATTCAGGATTTTCTACAGCCCACGGAAAACAAACAAACAAAAGAAGCCGAACTGTGAGGTGACCCCATTAGCGCAGACGGTCAGTCAGGAAGTTCGCCTGCCAAGACACACTGTGTGTTTTCTTTTTCCTTTGTAAAAAACTGTGGGACTTCCCTGGCGGTCCAGTGGTTAGGACTCCGCGCCTCCACTGCAGGGGGCACGGGTTCGATTCCTGGTCGGGGCACTGAGATCCCACGTGCCAAGCGGTGAGGCCAAAAAAATCAATAAATAAAATGTAAAAAATAAAAAGATAAAAAACTGGTTTTGTTATTAGAACAACTTCACGAGAGATAACATCAATAGTCTCTTGATCTGCATGAAGCAGAGCCTCTTCCAATTCTTTTTTTTCTTTTTCCTAAGGTACGTGGGCCTCTCACTGCTGTGGCCTCTCCCGTTGCGGAGCACAGGCTCCGGACGCACAGGCTCAGCGGCCATGGCTCACGGGCCCAGCCGCTCCGCGGCACGTGGGATCCTCCTGGACCGGGGCACGAACCTGTGTCCCCTGCATCGGCAGGCGGACTCTCAACCACTGCGCCACCAGGGAAGCCCTCTTCCAATTCTTTTATCTGTGTTTAAACACAGGTTTCTCCACAGCTGTGATCATGGTGGCTCCACCCCAACACTGCTGCGACACCAGAGCTACGCCACCTTCCTGAGCCCCTTCCTCCACCCTACCCCGCGGGCCGCTTCTGCTCAGTCTCCCTGTCTGGCTGTCCTTCCCCTCCCGCACCCTGAACAGCGCTGTTCCTCAAAGCGTAGTCCAAGTCCAGGGCCTTCTTATTTCTTCCTGAGGTGATCGCACCCATTGCAGCCAACTCTGTGCTAATGACTCCCAGGTCACTGCCTCTACCCCAGACCCTCCCCTCCTGCCCTCTACCTACATTCTACTACCTGCCTGATGGCGCTTGTCCGGACCTGACTTCCAGATGCTCTCCTCCTCGCCCCCCACCCCTGCCTACCTTCCCCATCTCAGTAAATACCCCACCTTCCACACAGTTGCTCAGACTTGAAATCTAAAAGCTAATCCTTTTTAAAATATATTTATTTATTTGGCTGTGCTGGGTCTTAGTTGCGGCAGGTGGGATCTTTAGTTGTGGCATGCAAACTCTTAGTCATGGCATGTGGGATCTAGTTCCCTGACCAGGGATCGAACCCGGGCCCCCTGCATTGGGAGCGTGGAGCCTTAGCCCCTGGACCACCATATTTCTGTTTTCTTCTGTAATGCCTCAGTAAGAACTCTCGGTGGCTCAGACGTCCTCCGTCTGCTCCACCCACCTAGACGCACACCAAGATGAGCTCTTGCCTGGTTTTCTAACGAGCCTCTGCTTTTCCACTCTCGCTCCCTGCATTCCAGTCCCCACACAGAAGCCAGCGCGGTCTTCTGGAAACACAGTCAGATTTCATCACTCACTCCCATGCTTAATGGCCTGCAACAGCTGCTTGGTTCTCAGTAAACCTCAAGTGCTTGACGCTGGTCTGCAAAGGGCTCCCACCACCCTCCTTTACCCACCTTCAGTTCCTCCAACATGTAGAGTTCTTGCCCTTGCTGTTCCACCACCAGGAATGTTGGGTTCTTCACTGTCACCTCCTCAGCAAGGCCTGCCCTCTCCCGTCACACCTAAATTGGGGCCTTTCCTGTTACCTGCTCCTTTCACACCTTTTGTGTCCTTCACAGCACTTCCCACTATTTGATATTATTTGCTTATTTACACCTTTCTGCCCACCTCCCCTCTGGAGGACAAGTTCCTTGAACGCAGGGCACCAGTCTGTCTTCTCCTAGTGTCTGGAACATAGTACAAGGTCCATGTTTGGGTCACTAAATGAATCCATCATATACAATTGTTGTGGAACATTATTTTCACCATATGGAAATAATCACACTGAGAGACTTCATTTTCAACTGTGGAATAATATTCTACAGAGTCTGTATTCTATACTTTACTTGACCATGACCCTGTGGTTGGACTTTTAGGTAGTTTATCATTCTGCTGTTATAAATTCTGCCTTGTTCATCGATTCCAAGAGGTATGTTTCTCATATTCTCTGATTCAGAAATCAGAGTGTGCCTCCCAATCCATGGCATTCTGTGGTCACTGCTCTGACGTAGCCGTGACCACCTGCCTTTGCTCCTGCACAAACCTGGCCGAGATCTTTCCATTCTCACCTCATTCCGCTTATGTGTCCCACTGGCACCCCGTGAGGTGCTACACTTGCCAAGCAATGAAAATGAAGGCCAAAAAAACCCTGCCATCTCCCTTAGAATAAAAGAAAGAAATTTCAAAGCAATGCAAGGCTGGTGTGATCATACCGGAGGAACTCTCATTAAGGTATCAAACATCGAGTGATCAGAAACTTCCCACTGACTTGATCAAAAAACTCTCAGCTTCCAAGGACATGTGTTTCAATTGAGGAAAAAGACACATATGGGTTCGGTCAATGGGAAAGCACGGCATCAAAACTTACAGAAAAGCTATCAGTGGCTTGGAAAAATATCGCAGAGGTAACAGAGGAGCACTTATTCTAAAAGCACTGCATCATCATCAGCACCTTGATGGTACAGAAGATGACAGATAGACAAAAGCACAAACATCCATGATAAAGTAAAACAATGATCCAGTTAAAGAAAAAAAAGTCAGACTGCACAGAAAGCAGTTTATACCTGAACCAATTTCTTTTGCTTATAGTGTGCCTTTTTAAATATGCATTAAGTGTGATGTGATTTCAAAATTGTGTCTAAATAAGTCCAAAATAGCTCCTGCCATAAAAATAAAATAACTACTTCTGTTGATTAAAATAAGCACTGTAACATAGCTCAGCTGGCAATGTTTTCTCAATGGTGTGCAAAATAATGGCGCATCTTAATGTCTGAGTCAGTAAAAAAATTACAAAATTCTAATGTAGCTAGCTCTATCTTTGCTTATAATTATTTCCTCAGACTTATTTTCAAGGATTGGGTTTACTCGGCCAAGAACATTTTTGCTGCCTACTGTCAGAAATATTCTATAAAACATTGCAATTCTGAAACAAACATCCCTATTTTTTAAACCCTCACACTCCTTGTATTATATCTGTTTGTTTTTGCTAGTTTAAATTAACAAAAATATTAACTCATAGTTGCTTTAAGGGTTTTTAAATGATCAACCTTTAAAATAATTTTTAACATTTCTTTACTATTTGAGTCCTCCCCCAAATAAAGTCTATTCCTGATACTTATTTATTGTCCATCTGGATGTAGTGACGTTAGAGGCACACAACTTTCTCTCAGTTTGTATACTCAAACCTTTTAACATGTATTACAAATATTTCCCCCATTCTGTTGCTTTCTTTTTATCTGTTGTTTTGGTTGTTCATTATATTGAACTATTATTCTTATTTAATTGTATCTGTCTGCCTTCTACTGCATTAAAAGAGAAAATAATCTCCCCTCCACAGTTAAAAGTACTCATTCAATATCAAGAATTTACTGGAATACAGGTGTGAGATGTGAATCTCCTTCTACACATTTTCTTTGGAGGTTATGGATTATCTAAACTTGACGGTTTCAAAGACGCAGGGTTCGTACAGCTTTTAAACAAAGTCTAGGTCTTTGTTCCCCCCAAAGAAGTATCTATTTCTCACTTTACCACACTGAGGCACAGTGCTATTCAGTGTTCATGTACCAAAGCAATCATTTCTAACATATTTTTCATTTATAACTTTAATATTTTGACCCCCTCTTTTTACCATGTTCCTAACATAGCTTTAAAAACGGGCGCGGGTAGTGGGGGGCAGAGGGGATTTTCCCTTAGAATCATAGCGGAATTTTCATTAATCATCAAGAGTTAATATTTAGACAAATTCCTACAGAGTGTTATCCCCCCAAAATATATTCCTAAAATCAGAAGTCAGTGCATAGAATTCTTTGGGTAAAATGAGTCTTCAGATAAAGAAAGCTCGCCCATACATCTGAATTCCATTTTACAAGATCTCCTGTTTCCCAACTAACTCTTCCTTAGAATGTGTAAATGATGTGAAGTAAGCCCATCTTTAATCACACAGACCTGCCTGTGCCCCCAAAACAACTACTTCCTCACCCCTGGGCCTAATACCTTCATGAATGCCTTTGATAGATCTCAAAAGTCATATACTTTTCATTCTGTTTTATTTATGGGATTATTAGAAGTGTACAGTACACAGCAAGTGCTCAGTAAGTAAGTGAATTACAAGAAAAGGACCATTGTTTAAAGAATCCCTCTGCAAAGGGAAAAGAAAAGTAGGAAAAGCATGAAGCAATTGCAATTCCTAGCAAAGGCGCCACTGACCCAGCACTGTACCTTAAGCTCTTGCTTGGGCTCCACATTCTTGATTGTTGTGTAGTACACGTGGTGGCCATACTGGTAAGCCACCAGGTTCTGCTCCAGGTGATTCTGGGCCGGGCGCACGAACATCATCCAGTTACAAAGGGTCTCGTCAGACAACTCAAACCACAGGTCTTCGTGCAAATCCCTGTCTTTTCTGTCACCTTTATCAAGAGAAACCTGCAACCAGAGTGAAAGTAAAAAGACACACATACACAAAACCTCTAATGTGATAGATATTCATGTAATGACATACAAGATATTGTTCCTGAAATTAACCAGATATGCTGATTCTCCCCTTTGTATCTAGAAAGATACTGGAATTGTGTCTTGCTGAATGGAACAGGAAAAAGATACTTTCTGAAGACTCACCTACAGAAGGATTACTTAGCAAAATCTAAAAGTTAGCACCCTGAGTGTACAGCTTTGGTTGATATTTCATCATTAACTAACACATCAAAAAATGCGACTAATTAGGGGCTTCCCTGGTGGCGCAGTGGTTGAGAATATGCCTGCCAACGCCGGGGACACGAGTTCGAGCCCTGGTCTGGGAAGATTCCACATGCCGCGGAGCAACTCGGCCCGTGAGCCACAACTACTGAGCCTGCGCATCTGGAGCCTGTGCTCCGCAACAAGAGAGGCCGCGACAGTGAGAGGCCCGTGTAGCGCGATGAAGAGTGGCCCCCACTCGCGGCAACTAGAGAAAGCCCTCGCACAGAAACGAAGACCCAACACTGCCAAAAATAGAGTAATTAATTAATTTTAAAAAAAAACTGCAAAGAGGTTTTCCTAAAAACATTATGGGCACTTAACAGATAACACGAGTCGACGTAATTCTGTGCTCCAGTCACAGTTAATTTGAAAAATAAGCTGTCGAGTCCCTTTTATGGGATGAATTGTGTCCCCCCCCAAAATGCGTATGTTGAAGCCCTAGCCCCCCAATAGCCCAGAATGTAACTGCATTCGGAGACAGGGCTTTGAAAGAGTGGGTCCCAATCCCATCTGACTGGTGTCCTCATAGGAAGGGGAGATCAGGCCACACAGAGAAGCTGCAGAGGCACCTTGCAGACAGGGACAGCCCTGTGCAAAGGCAGCCGCAGGGCAGCCACCTGCAAGCCAAGGAGAGCAGCCTCACCGGGGGCCAGCCTTGCCTGCACCTTGGCCTTGGACTTCCAGCCTCCAGGACTGTGAGAAAACAAACATCGGTTCTTTAAGCTGCCCCGGTCTGTCGTGTTTGATCCTGGCAGCCCTCCCAGACTAATCCAGCCCCTGAGAACTACACCTCTCAGAATTATTCACATTGAGACTTCGGGGACTGAAACCGTACCCTCTGTGTCATTGGTGAGAGAGAAAACGTCTCCATTTGAAACAAGTCAAGCACAGAAAGAAAACTACTAGCGAACTGCTATGAGATTGCATTAAGAGGCTTGGTGGGAAAACGCGTGCCCCTTAAAAATCGTCGGAACGAGACTGGACTATGTTGAAGCATGAATTACCTTGAGGTGGATGTAACAGTCCTTCAACTCCGACTCCCTGACCAGCGGCCCCTCCACGGGGCCGAACTGGGTGCGCTTGGGGATACGCCTTTTGGAGAACACACCGCCCAGGAACCTGTCGATGTACAGCACCAGGGGGAGGCTGGCCCGCGCCCGGGTCAGTACCGGCCGGTTGGGGATCGGATGCAGGGGGCCGTGCTTCGGGCACACGGACGAGTGCGCGTTATTACACTCCTCACACCCTACACGAGAGAGCAATCCTCAACGTCACAGTCTCAGGGGAAAAGTTCCAACCTGAAAAATCCCCAAATCTAAACTTCCCAGCCCAAACTCAATGCACTCCTACAGCTGCAATACCCATTCCACTGTAATACATTCCTCCTCAGAGGCCACTAAGATCCTGTACTTTTCTTCTAAAAGCAGGCAGAATTATCTTGCGGCCTGCCGGAAATAATTTGCAGGCCGTGATTTATTCCTCTGTTGGATATTCATTCAAATAGTGGCATTAAACTTGCAAATCAATTATAACGTGTCTGAAAAGAGAAGAGAGGAGCTTCTTAGGCTAAATGTTGCAAAATCTGATGAGAATTTTATAATATGTAAATTAGGTGAATTTTATAGTATGTAAATTATATCACAATAAAGCTGTTATTTAAAAACCTGACAATACTGTTTAATCAGTTTCCTCAAAGGGAGTTATAGAAGCCTTATTGTCTGGGCATGTCTAAATCAACAGAAAAAGCGCTGTTGAGTTTGAGATTTCCGTGTGTACTGTGTGAAGGTAATGCTGACATGAATGAATTTAGCATCCCATCCTTCATTCACCTGGATGACACAGTTAGCCCAGCCCTGATATGTACTTTCAGCTCATTCTGCGAGTGACCGGTGGGCACTAAGCATCCACGTTCACCCCCTTTCCCAGTGTCACCCATCTGTCAGCTCACCGCCAGAATGAGACAGGTCGAGCCACAAAACAGGAAAAAGTGGTTCACCCCCTTTCCCAGTGTCGCCCATCTGTCAGCTCACCGCCAGAATGAGACAGGTCCAGCCACAAAACAGGAAAAAGGGACTGGGCCACACAGAGAGCATGCTCGTGACCCTAAACAAATCTAATTAACCAATTATAGTTTACCCAACTCTGGCTGTGTGATGACCTGACTTAGAAAATGGGTATTTCCAATTTCCACAGTTCTCCAATAATGGAGAGCTATCTTGTATTAATATTTATAACATAAAGTGACCTTGTGTGTTGTGTATTTGACTAAGGAGTTGCCTTGAAAACTTATGAATTCAAAGAAAAGCAAAATGAGGAAGCCCTTCTTTGGGCCTGGAGATGAACACTGGCCCCATGCAAACAGGCCTACCACCACGACACAGAAGGTCCAGGGGAAATACGGTGAGACCTCAAAGCTCTGCAGAGTCTCGTAACTCACAAGGGGAGATAAGGACTTTGTCATCTAGGCACGAAGTTGATGGGCAGCGGCAATGGCTTGGTGGGTGGAAGCAGGACCCACCCCCCAAGCAGGCAGGACGGACAGGCAGTCGTCCTGGGCACCTGCAGCCAGCAGACACCCGAGTTCGAACCCTGGCTCTTGAACAACTGAGCACGACCTTGGGAAAGCTGCCGACCTCACAAGACTGTGCGGAGCGTTAGTGGAGCTAGAAAAATGCAGCGCTCTGGTGCCTGGGGTGTCTTTTCAGAACAGGCGTCTTTTTATAACAGGCATTTTTTCAGGTCGGTATGAAGAGAGGTAAAGCAGGAAGGGAACTTGGGGAATCGGAAATGGCCGGATCTGCCAGGACTGGACCACATCACGGTCTGGCAGCTGGAGCTCTGGGATCAGAGACTGAGGCTGGGTCCTGACCCAGCCCCGGCCCCCTGGGGCACTGAGCAGGCCGCCCAGCTTCCCCTGGGCTTCAGTTCGCTCATCAGTACAATCAGAACTCTAGGGACAGCCAGGGCCTCCTTCACAGGCTGCCTGAGGATGGAGTGAGGGCGACACCTAGACCGGGCGCAGCATCTGCACCAGGAGCCCCGGCAGGGGCCAGCCCGCCCTGCGCCCACACGCGCTCCCGAGAGGCGGCTCTACGTACACAGGTCGTGCGGGTCGAAGGGCCGAGGGGGGTCAGGCTCCCAGTCGTCCAGGTCTGTGTCTCCGCCGTCCTCCTCCTCCTCCTCCGAGTCTTCTGAGTCCTCCTCATCCTTGGCCTCCAGTCTGGCCATGGGGCTCTGCAGGGTCGCCAAAGGGTCCGTGCCACCCACACCCTCAAGCGAAGGTAGCACCTGGCTGTGCACCGGCAACGAGGCCTGGACGACATTTAATCGTAACGTTAGTACAGCCTGTTTGGGGTTAGCCAGGACACACGCAGAACACGAGGTTTGGGCGCAATACTCTTCTCACCAGGTCCCTTCGAGGCCCTGCAGAAATGACTCTTATTTCCATCTATGGGCTGTAATAAGGGATCTGTTTTCCTTTTTTGCTGTTTCTGCCCAACATCTGGGCTCTGCCGGTGCCAGCGGGAGTTTCAGATCCCACGAGCCCCTGACCACATGCTGGGGACTGTCGTGCCGATCCCAGCCTTCACCTCAAGTCCCACTTCCTTGGTCTCTCAGCCTTTCCAAACCTGAATGAGGGGCCTGCCCTGTCTCCCCGGAGACTTCAAATATGAAAGTAATGAACCCTTCCAAACCCTCCTGGAACATGTGTGGTATCATCAGCCTCAGTTTGGTTTGGGGTGGGGACCCTCCTGCCTTTGCAGGGGGCCACACCATAATGCAGGTAAAGATCTGACCCACCTTCAACCACGTGGCTTTAAAATTGAACACGTGGTGCAAGACGCAGTTGGTAAAATTCAGTGGGTACCAGCTCTCCTGTCACACACTTCAGAGAGGCCGAGGTTTGTAAGTAACAAGGAAAGAGATGCCTATTTTGTTCATCACACTGAAATTAGTCTCTTGCAAATAAGACACGGTTTGGGTCATGGATTCGATTAACTTTACCAAATACACCGGAGGAAAATAATGGTACCTTAAAAGTTCTCACCTTCTAAATAAGCGGCCTCGGGATATATACCACTCAGATCCCTCTGACGCAAGCGCATTTCTCCTGCTCCATTAGCACCATTACTCATACTCAAGCCATGCCCTCCCCCTGTTCAACAAGTAAGACACGTGTTTGGAAGTGCCTACTCCCTTTTTTCTTTGTCTTTCCTCGCCTAAAATGCTCTTCCCTCGGCAACCGTCTAAACCCCGTCCTCGTCGTCTGCTTTCTCTGGGAACAGCGTCCGCTCTCTGCTCTGACCTTCTGCAGCCCCTGGAGTCACAGAATCCCACCCAGCGACACCGTCCAGCCTGGGCTTCACGTTTCCTCACACTGCCCACCAGGCAGCCCGGATGGTTCTGGAACAGCTCAGGGATGTTCCCGTGGAGTCAAGACCTCCCCGACTTCCCTCTCAAGTTACACCAAGTAAGTGCCCCCTCTGTGCCCCATGAAGACAGTTCCTCCAGTACTTCAAGACCCAAACCCCTAATGCACTGACCCATTGCTCACGGTCCTGCTGTGTCCATTCACCCCTCAGCGGATCCCCATCAGCTTGCACCAGCGTTTACTGGAGACCGCCACGTCCTAGCGCTCCCCATTTGGAAGTGGCAGGTCACTGGGTCCTCTTGTCTGCTCAAAGAGCGCTACTGAACGCTTTTTCTCCTGCTCAGGAGTTACATAGCTGATTTTTATTTAAATGGCCATGTATCTCTAGTAAATTTCATTTTATTGTCTTTTCTGTTCTTTCAGTCTGCCAAGATCTTTCAGAATCTTGGTTCTGACATGTCACACCTTAGCTGTTCCTCGTAGCTTTGTCTCCATTGCCAATTCGTGTGCATTTCCCTGGGAGCCCAGCTTGCCTCTCGAACTGTACCTCACGCAAGCAGACCACAGGCTTTGGAGTCAGACAGATTTCGATTAAGATGCTGGCAAGTTAACACACTTCTCTGAACCTTTGTTTCTTTATCTGTAAAATGGGCATGGTAATACATACCTCATAGGTTGTTGTGAGGATTAAGTGGAACAACGTGTATATGAGGCCAGTATATGAGTGTCTGGCATTTAGTAAGTGCTTAATATTAATAGTAATAGATTATTATTATTATCTAAGTTCTTTAAGGACCGAGGTGACAGCATGTATTTCCTTTACAACCTTAAAAGGCTGCTGGCCACATAGCAGGTATCCAATGAAGATTAGTTTGTGGAAATACATCTGGCCCTTTGGGAAATGATATTCTGCAGCTCTTCAGAGAAACATCCTTTCTCAGTGGTGCATCTAAGAACCTCTCAAACTCTGTAAAGAAACAATATTACAGAATCTGACCTGCCAAGGCAGTTAAAGGTCACTGCCCAACATGGGAAACCCTCAGGCTGAAGAAGGCAGATAAAATCAGTTACCTCAGATAGCACATGCGTGTTTTAACATGCATTCACTTAACCCAGGAGCCAGACTCTTGCATGACATTCCATCTGTAGCTCAGGGCCTTTCAGAAGTGTAGACAGGAGGACAAAATTCTGGGAGGTGCTTCTGCTTCAACTTCAATAACAACAATAAAATGCCCACTGACATGAGGAGTCAACAAGCAAAAGAATAGGGACTTCTGGCAACAGAACTGCAACTGCCACCCCCTCTGCACCCTGATCTGATCGGCTCCCACTTGCTGTCTCAGAGCGCAGCTTCGATATCACCCTTTACTCTAAGCCACTCAGAGCTTATGCCAGCCTTAGTGATGAATGTTATCACACACTGAACAAACCAAAGCATATATCCACCTCCACTCCTCATAAATTCTTTATCTCTTTGCAGAGCCAACCTGAAAGAATGGATTCAGCAATTGGGAGTTAACTCCCATGAAGCTGAGCTGTATTTTTCCCCAACAGATGCTGCTAGAAAGACTGCGGGTCAGGCAAGTTACTACTGGCTTCTCGCCACTGCTGAGAAAGCTGACATCAAAACAGACGGACAACCTCCTCGTCCCTGGGCTGGAACTCTCCTCAAAGGCTGTGGCAAAGAAAAGGCTTGAAGCCTTCAGCATTTCCTAGAGGGACTGATGCTAAAGCACAGGTGGAACATATACCAGAATCAGGCAAGTTACCGTCGAAAAGGGATGGAAAGCGGGGATAATCATTTGTAGGTAAGAACCGTGTATTTCAGATAGCATGGACCTTAACACACAGTAGGAATGCATTACAGGTTTGTTTCACTAATAATTCAAATTCAACTGACATTTACGGCGTGCCAGAGGAATCTAAATTCCTCTGAGGCCAGATCACTTTACCACCCAGCTCCTAAGTGGCAGAGAGGAAATCCACATTCTGACTCTGCCCTGCTTTTCTGCTACATCACAATGGCCCCTGTGGACTGGAGTCGATTCAAGGAGAAGGTAAACAGCGCATACACCGTGAGTACCCGAGCGACGAGCAGCGAGGTAACACACCTGCTCCTGAGGCAACGGCCCGGCAGCAGGGCGGGGAGCCATGGTGCCAACTTCCCTTAGAGGAAAAGATTAGTAACAAAAATAGTTTACGCCCGTTCATTTTGTCACACACGATAAAGCGTGGCGAGAGGAAAAGGAATTTGTTAAACTCGTGGTATACCTTCTCCTTCCCACTTAACATCACTCTCGGTAATTATTTCTGAAGCGACATAATGCATTTCAGTATACAATTTATCTGAGAGTGAAACATGAAACTACACTGGACAGCAGCAAACACAACAGAATGCTCCGGGTTCCTACTGAGACCAATTATGAGGGCAGCATATTTTCCTCTCAGTGTGTGGGGAGCCACACATGTTCCTTTTCAGAAACAAAGCGGAGACTGTGCTTCTAGGTCTGGAGAGTCCCTTGCCTTCCTTACGGACGAGGGAATGCGTATATGAAAAAGGTTTCAAATGGATTTTGCCACCACTACCGACAATTGAAAAAACAGGCACCTTTTTGCTAAGGATTGAAAAAAAAGGCACCCATCATCTATGTTAAACCCTCACTCTAACTTTCTATCCAGAATCTATCCAGGTCATGGAATTAACTGATAATCACTGAGGTGTTATAGCCGGAAATAAAAACCGTGCGGGTTGAAAGGAAACTGCAATAAAGACAGATGCTAAGGCAATGGCTGTACTGCCTGTTATGCCGGGTTCACAGAGCTGTCTGAGAACAACTTTTCTTTTGTACAAAACATAAACAGGCAGATTGTTTCTGGAGACTGGAGAAGAGGAAGGGCCCTCTAAGGTGCAAATAGCAACAAAACCTCTAATTAAAATGATACCTTAACATTAAAGCAACAAAATAACCACTTTCCTTATCAGATTGGCAAAATATTCAAAGAATGCAAATACCCAACGTGGCAAGGGCGTGTGGAAATGGGCGATCTCATACACTGTTGGTGGGAATGTAAACTTTTTCAGCATCTGAAAAGCAATTTAGAAAGTCCTATCAAAATGACTTTCTCATTTATAATGACAAATTTCAAACCTATATCAAATAGAGAGAATAGTATAATACATGTTGTGTACCCATCACTTGGCTTCAACAATTATCAACTCAGAGCTCACCTTCCTTCAGCTGTTCTCCCGCCCACCTTCCCCCTCACTCGATTGTTTTGAAGCAAACTTCAAACATTATATATTTTCATCTCTAAGTAGTTCAGTAGATATCTCTACAAGAAAAGGACTTTTATATTTTATTTATTATCATACCTAAAAAATAATCATTCCTTAACATCACCAAATATCCAATTATTGTTAGGATCTCCCCAATTGTCTCATAATTTTTTTTTACAGTTGGCTTGTTCAAATCAGGACCCAATCAAGGTCCACGTGCTGCATCTGACTGCTATGTCTCTGAAGTCTCCTTTAATCTGTAAGTTCCATTTCTCTTCTTTTCTTCTGCAATTTGTCTGCTTCCCGCAGTCTAGATGGTGCTAACTGCATTCTTGTGTGTCTTGTAACTTGTTCCATTTTGTTTACTGTGCTTCCTATTAGTTGGCAGTGAAATCTAGAGACTCGATCAGATTCAGGTTCAATTTTGGGGGAGGAATAGCTCTTATGTGGAAAAATACAGTGCTGTATGTCAAGAGGAGGTACACAACACCAGGAACCCTATAATGAATGTTCTCTCTTTTTAGTGATATTGACAATGTTCAGGGGGTAAGTTGATCCATTCATTACAAAGTGCCTCATCAGCTTTTTTCTGATGATAGGAGATGAAAAATGGTGAGACTCTAAGCCAGTCGTCCCCCCTTTCTTTATTAGTTGGATGCCTCTATAATGAAATTTCCCTCATCAAGTGATTGTTTACCTGTGGACACTCGGGGGGAAAGGCTGGATTCTTTCCAGCCATTTACCACTTTTCCTAATAATGTGGTGGTCCCCTAGCAGCCTCAAAAAGTGACCAAAGAGTTATTTCTTTTCATATCAGTATGAACTTGTGGATTTTAAATATATTTAATGTGTTTCAATCTACTGTAGATATTTTTCCTTTTTCATGAGTCAAATTGTCCCATTTTGGCCCCTTCAAGTTAGATCTTGAGTTTCTTCCCAGGACCCCAGAAGAGAAGTTTTTACTCGCTTCCTTGCATTCTGATAAGACAAGATGTTTCAGGCACATCTTGTACATTTTCTGCCCCAGGGCTAGAATCTGTCCTTTTTCTAAGTAGCCCTGATTCCTTTTATTGGAAAACTGTAGTTAGAGACTACATCATTGCTACTGGACTGATGACTTCATCTAAACCTTTTCAGTGGCCAGAACTAGAAAACATGTTTTTTAAGAGAAAAAAAAGTCATGAGTTCATACTGATATTCTAATTCAAATTTAGGATTCTAACTTTGTATTTAAAGTGTTTGATTTTTATATTTGTATCTTTTTTCACTTTCACAAAAATCTTGGTTCTTAAATAATTTAAAATGTGACTACCTTTAGTCTCTATCATTTCTCTTTGGGGAATTTATTCTAAGGAAATAATCTGATATGACGTCTGTGAGAATGTTCTTTATAGTAGCAAAAAAGAAAGAAAGAAAGAAAGAACATACATATAAAACAATAGATGGAGAATATAAATAATAGTACATCCCCATAATAGAATACTATACAGACAACAAAAATGATGATGTAGCTTTTCAGGATGTTATTAAAAGAAAAAAATATCATCAAGATGAAAGCTACTTTAAAAGAAAAAAATATCAAATACACTGGCTAAAATACAGTCAACTATTGAATAAACATATAAAACCCCAAACGAAATATTAGCAGACCAAATCCAAATCCAGACATATATGAAAAGGAGCAAATAGAGTTTATTACAGAATGCGAGGCTGGATTAACTTTTAAATATCAATTAATATAATCCACCTTATTAACAGTAAAGAGAAAAATCTCAACAGATTCAAAAGGAGCATTTGATAAAAATCAACATCCATGAATAATAATCAACATCAATCAATAATAAACACGCATTAAACACTATAAATAAAGGGAGCTTTCTTAATCAATGTGTTCTTTTTATAAAAATCCTGCACTAGGGACTTCCCAGCAGTCCAGTGGTTAAGACTCTGCGCTTCCACTGCAGGCGGCGCGGATTCGATCCCTGGTCGGGGAACTGAGATCCACAAGCCAAACCATACAGTGCAGCCAAAAAAAAGAAAAGAAAATCCTGCACTAAACATCATTCTTAATAGTAAAGTAGTGAAAGTTTTTCCTCTGCGATCAGGAAGGAAAATGAGAAATCTACAAACCTACTAGCACCACCTCTGTTCAGTAATGTATTGGAGATCCTAGCCAGCAGACCAAGGGGGGGACAAAAGAAGAAATAAAAAATAAAAGATGTAAGTGAGCAAACATAACAAAACAGAAACAGAGTTATAGACAAAGAACAAACAGGTGGTTACCGGAGTATCGGAGGGTGGGGGAAGGAAAGAAATAGGTGAGGCAGATTAAGAGGTACAAACCTCTAGTTGCAAAATAAGTGAGTCATGGGTATGAAATATACAGTGTGGGGAATACAGTCAGTGAGTAATATCCTTGTGTGGCGACATATCGTAACTAGACATCGCGGAATGTATGAAATGTATACAAAAAATCATTATGTTGTGTAACAGGAACTAACACAGTATTGTCGGTCAATTATACTTCAAAAACAAACATAAAAGCTTATAGAAAAAGAGATGCCCCTTGTGGTTACCAGAGGTGGTGGATGGGGGAGCGGGGATTGGATGAAGGTGGTCAAAGGGTAAAACTTCCAGTTACAAGATAAATAAGTCCTAGGGATGTAATGTACAATGCAATAGATATAATGAACACTGCTGTGTGCTATATGTGAAACTTGTTAAGAGAGTAAATGCTAAGAGTTCTCATCACCAAAAAATATTTTTTTCTATTTGTTTAATTTTGAAGATGACGGATGTTCACTAAACTTATCGTAGCAATCACTGCACGATGTAGGTAAGTCAAAACATTATGCCGTACACCTTGAACTTATAATACAGTGCTGTATGTCAATTATATCTCAATAAAACTGGAAGGAAAAAATCCAGCTTTGGATTTTTTATGCTTATATCAGAAAGAAGGAAAAAAATCTAGTTTTGGATTTTTTTCCTTATATTGGAAAGAAGTAAAAATGTCAGTAATCATAGACAACCTGACTATTTATCAAGAAAATCAGAAATAGAACTTAGAAAATAAAATTTAAAAAAATCATACCATAATTTACAATACCATCAAAAGACACCAAATATCTAGGAATAAATCTATCGAAAAACCTCTACCCAGAAGACAATTTTCAACTTTTATTTAAAACTCAAGGATACTATGATATATAAAATAGATAACCGACAAGGACCTACTGGGACTTCCCTGGTGGTGCAGTGGTTAAGAATCCACCTGCTAATGCAGCGGACACGGGTTTGAGCCCTGGTCTGGGAAGATCCCACATGCTGCAGAGCAACTAAGCCCGTGCGCCACAACTACTGAGCCTGCGCTCTAGAGCCCACGAGCCACAACTGCTGAAGCCCATGTGCCTAGAACCCGTGCTCTGCAGCAAAGAGAAGCCACCGCAATGAGAAGCCTGCACACCGCAACAAAGAGTAGCCCCTGCTTGCCGCAACTAGAGAAAGGCCGCATGCAGCAACGAAGACCTAACGCAGCCAAACATAAATAAATAAAATAAAATAAAGGACCTACTGTGTAGCACAGGGAGCTATACTCAATATCTTGTAATAACCTATAATGGAAGAGAATGTAATAAAAGAATACATATATTTATACATGTATGTATAACTGAATCACTGTGCTGTATACCTGAAACTAATACAACATTCTAAATCAACTATATTTCAATAAAAATTTTAAAAATAAATAAACTCGTGGATAGATCATATTTACAG
This sequence comes from Pseudorca crassidens, assembly GCF_039906515.1. Taxonomy (NCBI): domain Eukaryota; kingdom Metazoa; phylum Chordata; class Mammalia; order Artiodactyla; family Delphinidae; genus Pseudorca; species Pseudorca crassidens. Next base: position 105,310,215 of record NC_090304.1, read on the forward strand.
ATTGGAAGACTCAATATTATAAAGATGTCAGTGATTCACAAACTGATCCATAGATGCAACGAAATGCCAGTAAGTTTCCTGCAGGACTTCGGTGGAAACTTCAGGCTGATTCTAAAATGTGTATGGAAAAGCAAAGGGCCAAGAAACTCTTGAAGAAGAACAAAGTGGAGGGAGGATCACACTCCTGGATGTATTATGGTACTTTCATAAAACTGAACACGATATAGCGATAAAAATAGAAGGGAAGGAAACCGCGGGGGCACCCAACAACATGAACAACGTGACTCTCCCACGCAGAATGTTAAACCAAAGAACAAGACAAAAAGGGGAGTTCCCTGCTGGTCTAGTGGTTAGGATTTCGCGCTTTCACTGCCGTGGCCTGGGTTCAGTCCCTGATGGGGAAACTGAGATCCCACAAGCTGAGTGGCAAGGCCAAAATAAAAATTTAAAAAAAAAAAAAAAAGACAAAAAGGAAACCATACTAAGGTATTCTGTTCATATAAAGTTCAAAACCATGGAAAACCAGTCTACAGTGTCAGCAGGCAGGAGAGTGTGACCTTTGAGGAGAAGGGAAGGAGAAGTGATTAGGAGAGAGCGTGAGGATGGCTTTTAGGAGATGGTAATGTTCTATTATTTAATCTGGGTGTTGGTTACAGAGTGTGTTCACTTCGTGGTATATCATTGCATTATTGCTTATAAGTTTTTGCACTTTTCCATATGTATGTTATAATTTAATTAAAAAGTTTAAAAAACAGTAAGGAAATATGGGGGACATAAAGCAAATTACACAAATAACGTGGAAAAGAATAGATATAAAAATGAGCACAGAGAGAATGTTAGATATAGAAAGCAGAATCAATATACTCACACTGATATTCCTGGAAAAGTGAACATATCAAATGAAACTGAATAGATCTTCAAAAACCTAATAGATGAAAATGTTCCCGAAACAGAGTCTTAACCTATACATGAAAAGGACACACCCTGTCCTAGGGAATTCTGATTCAAATGCTGGTGAAGTCATTAGACTTCAAAGAAAAACTTCAAGGATAAAGAAACACTCAAACAGCCATTAAGATAGAAAAGGAATGAGGAAAATAATCAAAATTAGACTCAAGGTTTGTATAAATTAAATGCCAGGAGATAATGGAGCAAAATTCTAAGTAGCTGTGGTTACTGAACAGAACATAAATACATTAGTTACAATAATAATGCAACTAACACCAAACACTGGGGGAGGAGAGGAGGGGGAGGAAGTGTCAGTGTGCTGATGTCAGGTCATCACAGCAAGAGCTGAGGACACAGGGGACCGGAGCCCAAGGCCGGTTAGGAAACCGTGAGGACTCCAACCTCTTTCCGGTTCATCTCCATTTGCTTTCCTTCTATTACACTCAAGTAAATTTAAGTTTAAAGCATTTAGATTAATAATAGCATTTAGGGCACAATTTTCCCCTGCTTGTTTATCTTTGTCTGTTTTATGTCTGGGAGGAAGTCTAGAATAATAGTTACCAATTGTAAATTAATGAGGATGTTCCTGGACAGAATTTGTTTGTTTGGGTTTTTTAATGTACTTCTCTTTTATTTTGTATTGCTTCAACTTTTTATGAAAAAAAAATCATTACTCCAAATATTAGTGAATGAATTAATCATCTATGAAACACAAAGGCATTTCATTTTATTTTTTTCCTTCCAAGTTGTAAAAATGAATTAAATCTATCCATTGCTTGCTTGGTGGAATCAATAAATATTCACAGAAATGGACATGATTTGTTTTATCAAGAGTAAACTTAATTAGTACAAAATTACTAAAATAAAATAATAACTCTGCAACAGAACATTTGTGTCTCCCCAAAGTTTATACATATGTCAAAACCTAATCCCCATTGTGACGGTGTTAGGAGGTGGGGCCTCTGAGAGGTGATTAGGTCATGAGGGTAGAGCCCCCATGAATGGGATTAGTGCCCTTATACAAGACTCCAGAGAGCAGCCTCACCCCTTCTGCCATGTGAGGGCACAGCCATCTGTGAACAGGAAGAGGGCTCTCACCAGACAACAAATCTATTGGCACTTTGGTCTTGGACTTCCCAGCCTCCAGAACTGTGAGAAATAAGTTTCTGTTGTTTGTAAGCCACCCCGTGTATGGCATTCTGTTATAGCGGCCCAGATGAACTAAGACAAGTTCTCATTCAAGATGGCAGACCCACAAAATTGTAGGTCACTACCAGTCAGGAATAAATTCAACCATAACTGCTATGATGAAGACTCCTAATTCTCGCTAGATTTCATAAATAATAGCAACACAATTACTGTTCATTTTCCAAATTTTAAAATGCAAGTTTCCAAATCACCTACTAAAAAATTTTAAAAGCAGAAAGTGCTTACTAATGAGAATTTACTTGATAATTACTCATGACACTCAGTGGTATAGCTAAATAACAGTCATACTAGCCAACATGAAAATAAAACTATTTGGATTCACATTCCCTTGAGGGTAAGACTGACAATATCTAGTTTCTGCACCTTCCTTATCACTTTTGCAACCTGGAGGAAAATAACGAAGAAGTCCCTCAAAGTCAAGTAGGATATATTAGAAATATAGATAAAAGGAAAGAAATGTTTTAAAAGAAAACCAAGAAGAATCTCAATTCTCTGAAAGTAGAATGAGGAAGGTTGCCACTAAATATATATGTAATTTAAGCAGGAATTTTTCCCTAATATTTAAAAATAGATTGTCATACTAAGTAAGTCAGAAAGAGAAAAACAAATATCATATGATATCACTTGTATGTGGAATCTAAAATATGATACAAATGAATTTATTTACAAAACAGAAACAGATACACAAACATAGACAACAAACTTATGGTTACCAAAGGGGAAAGGCGGGGGAGAGATAAATTTGAAGTTTGGGATTAGCAGATACAAACTACTATATATAAAATAGATAAACAACAAGGTCCTACTGTATAGCACGAGGAACTATATTCAATATCCTGTAATAAACCATAATGGAAAAGAATATGAAAAAAGAATATATATATTATATATATATATAACTGAATCACGTTGCTGTACACCAGAAACTAACACAACATTGTATATCAACTATAATTCAATAATGTAAAAAAAATACCAAGTACTAAAATGTTTCCCAATTTCCATAGACACTTTTGAAACTCAGGATTACTCTTTGGAACTTGAACCAATACCCAGTTGATATGCTTATTTTAATTTAATGCTTGAATTCCCCTGACAAATCATTTTTTTATTACCACGCTATTGCAATGTATACTGGTTGGAGTGTGTTAGTGTCATGTCCTGCTTTGTTTTCATTAACGGACATTGAGAATATTCTAAACGCATGAGAAATAGACATCCAGAGAATGCACAGTACAGAGGGTTGGGGGCATTCCAGGGAAGGGTAACTTCAGTATTACCCACAATCAACAAAAAGGCAAAAAAGCAACTCATTACCTGCTGAGCTGTAGCATCCTGTTGGACATAAGCTACCTGGCCTGGGTCTGTAAACAGCGTCTAAACAAACAACAACAAAAACTTATCAATAGATCGTTAGACAGCTCATCTACACAGGAAAAATTATACTACTGCTAAGCACCAATTCTTGAGACAGTTAACTACCAAATAGCTAGTAATAATCTTTCGTTAACAAAGAAGATAAAGATAGTAATCTTACATTTTGCTAAAGCCTTTCATCCAGATGGCTCCAAAGAGATTGTGAAAGCTAACCATCTCTATTGGCTAACATACTTCATATTTCAGGAGTTTACTCTAAAGCAAAGTCTCTCCTGAGACTGAATGTCACACTTGATTAAAAAGGCATGCCATGAACAAGGGGGCATGCATTCAACACGTAACACTCTATCACAGGAGTAGACTTGCAATTAAATGAAAATAGTTGGAGATATACCGGCAAACAGAAGAGTACTGTATTCCCAAGGATTACAACTCTTTCAAATATAAATGCACACTCATTATCACAAGAGAAGTAGAAGGAAAATAAATTGAATTTAATGTTCCACAGATTCTGTTTTGGATAAAAGCCAGTAAAATCATAATTTTAAAAGTTCTGATTATAAACACATAATTTGGGCCATGGTGCAGCAAAGATAAATGGAGAAGGAAAATCTTCAAAATGATTTTAGCCAGGGTACCACAGAAAATCTCCAGTCCAGAGAAGTATTCTTTCTGAGAGACTTTAATTTGCGCGAGGCTTTAGCAAACCTATGGGCATAAGAACTAAGGTTAAGTGTTGATTCCAGAGAACTGTAAAAGAGAATTTCAGCCAGTGTCAGATTTCTCGTATTTGACAATAAAAAAAATTATCATAATTCAGATATTTAGTAACACAGTAATGAACCAAAAGTTGGTCACAGGACATTCTTCACATAATCTACATGCACTTATTTTAATACAGCTAGGGGACTAAAACTAAGAAAGGACATTCCAAAAGTACCATCTGACTATTAGGCACGTTCATCTTTATGTAGATTTGAAAGGTATTTATTAGGTGGGTCCCATGTCTTCTTGGGAGTGATTTGAGTCTCTTGATTAAATATTGCATGAGGGCAAATTTTTATTACCAGGATCCTACTATAAACCATGGAACTGATTTCTCTTTTAATGTGTTTAAAAGTGCTTTGTACACTGTAAAGTGCTGACAATACAAACTAACATTTTTTTTTAATATTTATTTATTTTGGCTGCGCCAGGTCTTAGTTGCGGCACACAGGATCTTTTTAGTTGCAGCATGCAGACTCTTCGTTGCAGCATGCGTGCGGGATCTAGTTCCCTGACCAGGGATCAAACCTGGGTCCCCTGCATCGAGAGCGTGGAGTCTTACCCACTGGACCACCAGGGAAGCCCCTACAAACTAACATTTATATATTGGGGAATATTCGCGTCATGCATTTGGAAACTAAAATTCAGAGTCACTGGCGAAGAAATGAAAGTAGCTGTAATCGTACAGTTTTTACCTGTGCTTCTATTACAGGTCTACACATCAGTAAGTTATTAGTAAATAGCACTTAATAAGCTAGTAGGATCCCTCGTTTAACTGAAAAACTCTGCATGTTTTCACTGATCTGTCTTGATTAAGTTACCATGTTTGGCCTGGTTGTTGATACCTTAGGAAAAGTAAAAGCTGATAATCTTGTTAATAAAATCAATCAGGAACTTCGCTAGTGGCACAATGGTTAAGAATCCATCTGCCAATGCAGGGGACACAGGTTCGACCCCTGGTCCAGGAAGATCCCACATGCCGCAGAGCAACTAAGCCCGTGCACCACAACTACTGAGCCTTCGCTCTAGAGCCCGTGAGCCACAACTACTGAAGCCCAAGCACCTAGAGCCCATGCTCCACAACAAGAGAAGCCACTGCAATAAGAAGCCCACGCACCACAACACAGAGTAGCCCTTGCTGGCTTCAACTAGAGAAAGCCCGGGCTTAGCAATGAAGACCCAACACAGCCAAAAATAAATAAATTTATAATTTTAAAAAAATCAATATCGGGCTTCCATGGTGGCGCAGTGGTTGAGAATCCACCTGCCGATGCAGGGGACACGGGTTCGTGCCCCGGTCCGGGAAGATCCCACATGCCGCGGAGCGGCTGGGCCCATGAGCCATGGCCTCTGAGCCTGCGCATCCGGAGCCTGTGCTCCGCAATGGGAGAGGCCACAAGAGTGAGAGGCCTGCATAATGCAAAAAAAAAAAAAAAAAAAATCAATATCAATAGTCAGTTGGGGAAAGAACTCATTCGAGGTTAGTGCTCTAACTCCTTATTACATTTAATTTAAATAAATAAACCATATCTTCCTCTGCCCAGTTGGTTATAAGCTCCTTGAGAGCATAAATCTTATATGAATATTTCCTGTATCACCAGCAAATAGCACAGTGACTGGCAGAGAGTAAACCTAAGTAATTGGTGAATTAACTGATTAACAAACAAACTATAAACCACAGTCCTTCACATGCCTGCGCAGCTTCCACGGGATGGATGTAGACCAGCGTGTGCTCCGGACCATCCACTGACGCGTAAGAGGCACCATCTGCCGTGTACACCACCTGCTGTGGTGGACGGACCTGGTCATCGGTGTAGACAATCTGGGCCACAGTTCCAGCGTCTGGAACAAAATGCACCTGGGGCAAAAAATAAAAAAATAAAAATAACCGGCAAGTATGTAGTAACCACCCTTGTGGAACAAAACCTGTCTCACAAAGACGCAGGACTGACCGAGAACATTACACACTTGCATTTCTAAAAGATCCCCACTGAAAGGAGAACTCAACTGATACGCCTTCATCTATGCTGAGTTAGCGACTTGGCAACAGGATCCAAGGACCTTGTCACTGACTTATTGCTCAATATTAGGCAACCGATTTAAAGTTCCCTTTGCCTCAAATGTCCAATGCAGGTATCTCTTTCGGGGCGTACTGACAGGGTGGTTCACTGACCCTGGAAATGTGACAGAAGATGCATGGTTGACAACATTACCGAACTACAAAATACAAATTATTTGTAATGTGAAAAAAAATGTCAAGATTCAAAAACCAGTTGCTTTCAACACATCATAAGAATTCTACTTTATCACTAACAGTGCCTTTTGGCAAACACATTAAAACAAGGTCACTTTCTTTCCTACAAATTCTTTCATACTCCAGGGCCGGTCTGGAGGCGAGTCGGTAAACATTTGCTGACTCGGTGAATGTAACAGAACTCTCCCTTGCCAACTAGGTAACAATACAAAAAATTCTAAGTGAGTACTTTTAAGGGGTTTTGGACAACTATTTCAGTTGTCACCAGGGGAGATAATTTTCTATCTACCAAGAACTAAAGCAGAAACTGGATTCTGTAAAGTGCTTTCGAGTAGTCAGCTTTGGAGGTTCTTGAAGGCTGGCATACAGCCTAGTATCTGATATTGAAGGTACAAAGCAGATGGTCAAAGAACACATTTGGGAGAGAAATAGTTTATGGGCTGATATTGAAGTTAGACCCTCTTAGGTCGGATTCCTTCCTCTTACACTGTCTTGGCTTTAGACCTAACTTTTTTATTTCAGTTTTTTTCCAGTGGAGAATAGTAGAGCCCGAAGATGACATAAGCTAATTCAATCCCCAGAAAGAAAAATGGAGACCCAGTGAAGTCAAGCACCACATAAGTAAAACAAACCTCCACTTCTATACTAAGCGCTTAGTCCAGCTTCTACATAAATCTGCTTTGCCCATGAAGATACAGTTTGCATCCATACGAGAATTAGGCTTCTAAGATATTTGCGCAGTTTTAAGTGCTGCAAAATAATTTTGTGAGTTTAGATTTGCTCATTGACATCAAAATCTTGAAGTAGTTTCAATGCTTGAAAAAGAAAAAATAAAATTTCCTTAAGAGTTATCCAAACTCTTCAACTTGGTCTTCAACACCCAGTCCTGGGCTAAATCAGAATTCCTGGTTGGGAGAAGGAACAGTGGGAGGAGGGGGGCAATAAAGGGTGCTGAGCTCTGCCATCTACCATCTGGTCACCCACAAATGTGGACCCTATTTATTAATGAACTACATTTTTGTTCATAAACAAAATACACCAAAATATATAGCTACATGAAAGTAGCCTTCCAAATAGTTTCCATGAGAACCAAAACAGCGTTCTCAATTATTCTGCTGGAAGCATCTCTGGAACTGTTTTGCTCAGTATTCAAACTCAGACTTTCAAATCATACCAGGTGATCAATTTTATGTATTGTAAATTTGTTATATTGCTTAAATTAAATAAGATGTGTATATTTAAAGGTTTCAATGTTAATTTTCTGATTTGGGTAATAATACTATGGTTATATAATTTGACGAAAATTAAATTAAAATTACATATATATTATAATGCTTTAAAATGAAGTGTTATACTTTGGTCACATGTAAACACGGCTCCCTATGAGTGCTGACTCTTCTCAAAATTCAAATGCATACCAAAAATGCAGAGGTTCGCCTTTGCTAAGAATAGTCCAAAGAACATGTAGCTGGTTAGGGTAGCAATTTGAAAGGCAGAGATCACTGGTTACAGCAGCATCTGAATAAGCGACTAACCTCCAGAGCTGTGGATTCAATGGGACAACTTTCAATTAGAGGTTTACATCCTGAATTTGAGAAGAAATGGAAAAGCCACTCACTTTATAGGCATACCTTTGTACTTCATTACACATGAAGAAACAAAACCCTTTCCAGGATTACATAAAGAAAACCTCCAGTTTGAAGCTTTCAGCACCAATACCATGTAATAAAACGGAGCAGTGAAGTGGATTATGACAATAAAACAGGGGAAAGGCAGAGAAGCCATGAGTGGTATGTAGCTCCGCAAAATCACAGCACCCCACGTTGCTGGAGCGTCCAAGGTGCTGAAACGCTGCCCGTTCCTTCTGCACCAGTTCTGCAAGTCAGCTTCCTCCCAACCACTCATCACTGCATAGGAGCTTCTATTTCTCTAGCTGTCAGCAAACTGTACCAACTAAAAAACTGCTGTCAATGCCCAGCTGGAAGACCACTCTTCACCTGTGCGGCATTCTCCTCATGCTCTGCAGCCGGAGGCCACACGTGTGAGCTTTCATCTTTGGAATCCATCCTTTCTTTGCTGGACAGCGTCCTGGGCACCTAGAGCAGCTCGGGGTGAAGGACAGTCATCTGCCTACCACGTGAGTGTTCATCAAGGACAAAAAGGCCTCTCTGCAACGTGCCTGAAAAAAGAGAGAAAAGGACCCAAGACTTTAACTAAATGAATGCATTTTAATAAATTACAGTTTCAACCACAAAAAGGGGGGAAAAAAGCTTTGTGAAAGATTACACACCTGGGCAAAAAGGTAAAAATGAAGAAATTATTTGGAATAATGATGCAATGTATTGCATACTTGCTCTGCTCTGGGCATAGTTAGGTGGATGGAACCTTCATCACAAATGCTGACGGCAGCCCTCTTAGCTCTCCTGAGAAGGATGAGGCCCCAGATGCTAAATGCAGGGAAGTGCTGGGTTCACACCAAGACTCGCTGCTGCTCGGCCAGCTCGTCCCTCCCTTGCACACTTGTTTAAAATATTTTATTTATTTAGGTTGTGTCAGATCTTAGTTGCAGGCACACGGGATCTTCACTGAGGCATGCAGGATCTTTTCGTTGTGGCACACAGGCTCTTTCTTGCGGCACTCAGGCTTCTCTCTAGCTGTGGAGTGAGGGTTTTCTCTTCTCTAGTTTTGGTGCGTGGGCTCTGTAGTTTGCGGCACTCAGGCTCTCTTGTTGAGGCGCGAGAGCTCAGTAGTTGTGGCGTGCAGGCCTAGTTGCCCCAAGGCATGTGGGATCTTAGTTCCCCAGCCAGGGATCGAACCCAAGTCCCCTGCTTTGGAAGCCGATTCTTTCCCACTGGACCACCAGGGAAGTCCCTGCACACTTGTTTAGACACTGACTTCCTATACCACCAACTCAGAATGAACAGCAGAATAATAAAAGTCACAAAACGAGGAAAAACTGGCAGGCAGAGGGAGCTGAATTTTCTGGGCCACAATTTGGTGAATACAAATATAAACTCTGTTTCCCATTGGGTCCATACAGGGGTGATGAGTGAGCAATCAAACATCAACTAAACATCAATGTGCACAAAATTTACATCTTGAAACATTATTATTTTCCAAAATAGATGTTTTAATCAATCTTCCCTTCTGATGATGATAAAACACTGACATTTGAAAGGTCACATGAGATCTGCTGTTTATCAGGGCAGCCAGGCCTGATACACCTCCTCCCACCAGCCCATTAAATAGCAGGACAGGAAAGGCCAAACTGCTCAGAACACCATTCAACTAAAGGTCAGAAAGACCACTGCCCAGGGGTTGCGCTGGTGGTCCCGTGGTTAAGGCTCTGCCTTTCAATGCAGGGGGCGTGGGTTCGATCCCTGGTCAAGGAACTAAGATCCCCGGTGCCTCGGGGTATGGCCAAAAAATTTTAAAAATAAATAAATTGCACATCTCTTTAAAAAAAAAAAAAGACCACTACCCAGAACCCAGCCAGAATTTTCTCCATTGTAACGGAAATAAGCTGAGAAACATTCTTAGGCTACACATGCTCCAACCTCTGAACCAGAATAAGGCCTATAGAAGAAAAAAAGAAACTGGAACACCCAATGTCAGGGCCTAAGTCTGGGATACAGGAAAGCCACGTCCAAACAGCCTGAGAGCCTCTTTGGAGCCACTGAGGAACCTGCTCCTGCTTGGCTGCAATGCTACCATCCTTACCCCCGCCCGAAGGCACCCCACCACACACACGCTCGCCCTGCACACACCGGAGGGTCCTGGAAAAGATGCCCGTGTCGCCAACAGGTGACTATATAAGCAAAGGGGCTGGGGGCACACTCTCTGGAGAAATGGAAATGTTCTCTATCCTGCATCTAGACTGGGGGGTGGTTACGTGGGGAATTCATGTGTCAAAAGTCATCAACCTATTCAATTAAAATATGTGCATTTCATCATGTGTAAATTATACCCTATAAAGTTGTCTTTAAAAAAAAAAAGCATGCCTTCCTTATATAATGGTACTATCTAAGCATAGTACAAAGGTGGTCAGAGTGAGTTGCACAGTATGTGAATTATACCTCAACAAAACTTATATTTTTTAAAAAAGGAATAAAAATATTAAGAAACTTAGGAATAAATGTCACCAACAATATAAAGATCTATAGGAAGAAAATCACAAAATTGTACAAAAGGACATAAAAGGCTCAGTATTACAAAATCATAAAATGTTCCACATCAGAAGTGTTTTTAAAACTTTTTTTATTTTTTAATAATTTCAGACAGAAAAGCAGCATAAATAGTACAAAGAAGTCCTGTACTTCTTCACTCAGGTTCCCCAAATGGTAACATTTTACCATGCTTACGTTATTATTCTCTCTCCCTCTCTTTTGTTTTTTTAACTTGAACTATTTGAGAGTAAATTGCAGACACAAAGCCCCTTTACTACTAAATTCTTAAGTGTCTGTTTCCTAAAAACAGGACATTTTCTCACGTAACCACAGTACTATCACAATCAGGACGTTAACATGAAAACAGTACTATTAACCTAATTTACAGACCACATTCAACTTCTGCCAATTGTCTGATTACCGTCCTTTGCAGAGAAGGAAACCCCTTTTTTCTGGCCCAGGATCCAATCTGGCATCGCACACGGTGCATCCCGCGGACACGTCCCGTCTGTCCCCTCTGATTGGGAACAGTCCCCAGTCTTTCCTAGTTCTCCACGACCTTGACATTTTGGAAATGCAGAGGCCATTTGTTTTTCAGAAGGTCCCTCAATTTGAGTTTGTCTGATGTGTCTTCATGGTTAGGTTCAGGACATGTATTTTCAACAGGAATTAATACCACAGAAGAGATGTTATGCTTTTCCCATACAGGAATTTGAGATTTTTTTTTTTTCAACTTAGTTTGTCAATTGTACAATCACTCAAGTGCACAAGGGGACGCAGCGAGGAGCCAGGCAGGCTCACCCCTCACGCTCTGGAAACACACCAGCCCAGAGTGCCTTTCTTATTTGTTTTCATTTCTAGAAAGGTGCTTATTATTTCTCTCTACCTGGAATCCCTTATCCATTCTTCAGAATCAACCCATACCATCAATTTGTTATCTATTCTTCCAAAGATATTTTATGCATATACAAGCAAAATTTACACATTCCCTGCCTCTGCAACCACACACAGCAGCATGCTATTGATTCTATACAAAGCAGCATCTCTTTTAAACCTTATTTATTCCATATAATATCATACCCTTTACATTGTTCCATATCCATATAGCATTTCCTCATTCGTTATTACAGCTGCATCATTTCATTATATGAATATATCATAATGTATTTAATCTTGTGTTGATAAACAGGTTGTTTTTAATCTTTTGTGATGAATGCGTTTGGACATACAATGTGCTATACCTTGAATTCTTTTGAAGTCTCTGAGGGATAATTTGGAGTCAGTTACAGTGGCTGTATGACGGTAGAGTAACTATCAGTTTCTGAACTCCAGCACTGGGGCTGTCCTCTCCCTGTGCCTAGCGTGCGAGGGCCCAGGGGACACATCTGTGCAGAGGCAGAAGTCAGTACAAGAGGCAGAGTGGCTACGAGCTTGGGCTCTGGACCTGGATTTCGGTAGCAATTCTGTGACTTAACTGACCTCAGGCAAAGCAAGGACAGTCTCTAAATCCCTCTCCTTCTCTGTAAAATCGGGATCATAAGGTTATTGACAGAACATGACATAATGCACATAAAATGCTTAGCACAACGCCTGCTCCATGATAAACACTCACACATTAGATTTTTAAAAAAGGTTCGATCATATTGCATTTTTCTGTCTAAATGTCTGCCTCCCCGTCTCAACTCAAGTTCCTTCAGGTCAAGGAATATGAGTAACTCTAGATCTGTCGTGTGGCATGTCCTTGATCATTTGTACAGATCGGTCGCAGTGGGAAGAGAGAAGACACCTGATCCCAATGGGGGTGTCCAGGGATGACTTCTCAGAGAAGGTGAATCTTCAAGGATGAACAGGAACAAGAAAGAAGAGATGGGAAGGGACAGGATATTTACTCTAGACTGAAATACCTTTTTTCTAATCTTACCAAAATAAGGAAGTATACATTACATGACATAAAATACCAGAGACTGCAGAAGGCAAGGATAAAGGGGGAGAAAAAAATGAAAATAACTACTTGGCAGATAGGAGCAAAATAACAGAACAGTTCATCGACACATAGGAAAGCCTGCTAGTAAAATTTAGCAATACAGATGTGAAATACTGCCCACAGTGTCAGCTCCCAATAATTTTAGAGTACTGTTAGCACATAAAGAAGCCCAAGATGGTGAAAACTCTTGGACTTCCCTGGTGGTCCAGTGGTTAAGAATCTGCCTGCCAATGCAGGGGACATGGGTTCGAGCAGTGGTCTGGGAAGATCCCACGTGCTGCAGGGCAACTAGGCCCATGTGCCACAACTACTGAGCCTGCGCTCCAGAGCACGTGAGCCACAACTACTGAGCTCACGTGCCACAACTACTGAAGCCTGCGTGCCTAGAGCCCGTGCTCCGCAAGAAGAGAAGCCACTGCAATGAGAAGTCCGTGCACTGCAACGAAGAGTAGCCCCCGCTAGCCACATCTAGAGAAAGCCCGCGGGCAGCAACGAAGACCCAGCACAGCCAAAACAAAATTAAATTAAATTAAAAGGGCTTCCCTGGTGGCGCAGTGATTAAGAGTCCATCTGCCAATGCAGGAGACACGGGTTCAAGCCCTGGTCCGGGAAGATCCCACATGCCGCGGAGCAACTAAGCCCGTGCACCACAACTGCTAAGCCTGCACTCTAGAGCCCACGTGCCGCAACTACTGAAGTCCGCATGCCGTAACTAGAGAAAGCCCACACACAGCAACAAAGACCCAACGCAGCCAAAAACAAAATAAATAAATAAATTTATTTTAAAATACATTATAAAAAAATTAAACTAATAAAAGATGGTGAAAATCCTTTAATTTAAAAAGTGTCTGGAATCTAAAGCAGTGATACAGAATACCCAGTTCTTGTTCTTTAAGATATATTGATACTTATAAGACCTATTGAGCTCCTGTAACTGATAAACTATTCAAAACAGTGTGACATTCTGCAATTATTTATTGTTTAATAAATTGTTCAAGAAAACTGAATTTTAGGTATGACTCCGCTACTAAGTAAGTCACTTTAAAATCCTCTAGCATCAGCTTCCTTAACTGTAAAACGAGAGTATAAAGTGGTTTCTAGCCTTAAGCGTAGACGGGAAGCAGCAGAGTATAGTAGAAAATCCACAGACTCTGAGTTGAACATCCGGGCTTCCCCAATGACTCAGCTACTCAGTAGTTACATCCTTCGGCCAAATCACTTAAACACCTTGAGCCTCGATACTATCCTATGTAAAGTGGATATGATAATTACCTACTGGTGTTACAGTGAGGGTTACATGATATATGTAAAAATCCCAGGCACAGATTTAGCACATGGTAGTGCTCAAATGTGTCAACTTTCATATTTTACTGATGAGCTATAAGAGCTTCAGAATTTTCAAAACATTTCATATTTTTAAATTTTATTTATAAATTTATTTATTTATTTTTGGCTGTGTTGGGTCTTCGTTGCTGGGCACAGGCTTTCTCTAGTTGCAGTTTGCAGGGGCTACTCTTTGTTGTGGTGCGCGGGCTTCTCATTGCAGTGGCTTCTCTTGTTGCAGAGCGCGAGTTCTAGGCGCACGGACTTCAGTAGTTGTGGCACACAGGCTCAGTAGTTGCGGCTCACGGGCTCTAGAGCGCAGGCTCAGTAGTTGTGGTGCATGGGCTTAGTTGCTCCATGGCATGTGGGATCTTCCCGGACCAGGGCTCGAACCGTGTCCCCTGCATTGGCAGGCGGATTCTTAGCCACTGTGCCACCAGGGAAGTCCTCATAGTTTTATAAACCTAGCAATTTATCAAATAACCAATGCCCTGTACCTGAACTTTCTTCATAGCAAGGCTTGTCATATTTGATTTCCTTTTTTATTATTACTTTTTTTTTTTTTTTTTTTTTTGCGGTACGTGAGCCTCTCACTGATGCGACCTCTCCCGTTGCGGAGCACAGGCTCCGGACGCGCAGGCCTAGCGGCCATGGCTCATGGGCCCAGCTGCTCCACGGCATGTGGGATCTTCCCGGACCGGGACACGAACCCGTGTCCCCTGCATCGGCAGGCGGACTCTCAACCACTGTGCCACCAGGGAAGCCCTATTATTACTTTTTTAACTGCACAATTTATAGAACGCTGTTGATCTTGATTTATGGGCGAGGCGGAAGGATGATTCCAGGAACTGCCTCAGCACTGTCCAACAGGCAAGTGTTGACAGGCTCTGTGAGCTAGGGACAGACTTCCTCCGCTCGTCTTCTTGACCTGAAAGAACCCGAGATCCACAAGCTGTACCTTGTCTAGAAAATGGCCACCTACCTTCCTTCTTTCACCCACTGTCTAAAATGTTAGAGACTTCATTTCCAGGAAGAGAAGCATTTCTATCCTCTCTAGATTTCATTCAACAAATATTTATTAAATACTTATTAAAAACAAATATTTATTAAACGTGCCAGATACTGTTCTAGGTCCTATATATATACATATATGTTACATATGTTACATATTTTATATATATATATATATAAATGAATGGTGTTATATAATTGAAAGTAGGAGCTATAGCATCAGACAAATCTGGGTTCTATGCCCCCAAATCTACCATGTGTGATGTCAGTAAGCCACAGACTAATCCTCAGTCTCCTCGTTGGAAAATCCAAATTATCTGCCCGGCATGGCTGTTGTTAAGACTTAACAGTCTGCATTTCATCAAGTCTCTAATGCACTTTTTTTCACCTGTTAACACTTCTGAATGAGGGGTCTATTTTACAACACTGGTGTCCCACCGTCGCTCTCACCCAGGTGGCAGGGAGGCTGTGGATGCCCTGCCCGCGTGTGTGACCTTGCTTACAGCCCTTCATTAGTTCTGTCCTCGCTTCACTGAGTCATGTGTGTTGTGAGCACCAGACACCCTGCGTGTAACTGCCATTTTAAATGCAAAAAGATGACACTGTAATTTGGCATTAAAACGGAAAGGCATGGGAACAGCAGCTGGGCACAAATTTGATTAGGGAAGCAAATATCCATCACTGGAAAAATGACCTTGCCCAACAAACCTATGGGACTTGCGTATAAGAGACAGCGTCGTGAATGATGCTGCTTTGTGCAATGTTATTACTGAGATACGTGGAAAGACAGGCCTGCCACAGGCTGAATAAAAAAACACCGGGATCAGAACTCCCAGAATGGGTACAGGCTGTTTGGAGGAGATTCCTGGTGACAGCAGTGTGCCCTCTTTTCAGAAATGCTGTGTCCCCAGCACTCTTGATGGTACAGAGACATCGATGACCCTGAGCCAAAAGTGATTCTGAAGTCAGCCTCTGAAAGCGACAACATTTTAGGAATATCTTAAACAGTTCATTTCACTTATATTTTCCCTTTTATGTACACACGAGTGATGTGATAAAAATCTATGCCTAAATAAATCTAAAAGAGCTCTTTCAACAAGTATCCAATAAAAATTCTAAGTACCAAAAAGCACTTGAATCAGAGTTTAATTGGCAAGGCTTTTTCCTTTTGTAATGATACATAAAATAATTGTTGTTTCTTACCACCAACATCTTAGATTCAAGACAACATGATAGCATTTGGGATCACGTAGCATAATGACGAACATTCGAGAAATGGTAGCAATTCTTTTCATGCTTTGTGAACATCGAGCATGAAAGGTTGAGCAAGAGCTCTGCTCCCACGGAGCTCACAGCCTAGTGGGAGGGATGGGCAGCTGGCTTCCCAGCTCACCGGGGATGCCTGCGTGGTAAAAAGGACAGTGAGGAAACGTGAGGGGGAGAAAGAAGGAAAGAGAAATGCCTGCCTTTCCAGCTGCTGCACTAACAAGGCTGGCCCGGAGCCAGACGATGCAGTGGCCCAGTGACCCAGCCTCCACATCGCCTGCTCTCCTCGTAGTTCCCACCCCACAGCCGTATCCCCTCACCATCCACCAGCCTGGTTCCCACCAACACCGGCCCTTTTGGGCTGAAAGAAGCCAATTCTCCAGAACCACTCAGGACTTGGAGTCGAGAAGCTCCCGTTTCATCACCTGCACGTAGAGGTGGAAGAAGAGGCCCAGATCCACCTTCAAAGGTAGATGCGCACCCGGGATAACAGGATGAACTATAAATACAATTTCACTTTAAAACGTTGTTACAGGGCTTCCCTGGTGGCGCAGTGGTTGAGAGTCCGCCTGCCGATGCAGGGTACACGGGTTCGTGCCCCGGTCTGGGAAGATCCCACGTGCCGCGGAGCGGCTGGGCCCGTGAGCCATGGCCGCTGAGCCTGCGCGTCCGGAGCCTGTGCTCCGCAACGGGAGAGGCCACAGCAGTGAGAGGCCCGTGTACCGCAAAAAAACAAAAACAAAAAAACAAAAAAAAACACACATTGTTATAGATAGTTGTTAAATTCCCCGGGATTATGGCACATTGTTGAACCTCAGAAACACTAAGAATGCAAGAGAGGTTTCTGCACTGGTGAGGTGCCTTCCAGATGCACCATCCTTTACATGGAAGGAAGTGTGCCACAATCCAGACAGTACACTTGCAAATCAACTTTTCTGGCTCATGGCAAACTAACCAGCAGAGACTGCTAACTCCTTCCTTGAAATCCTACACGACACACACCATAGAAAGAAGTTAGAGGGAGGCTGATAGACTTGCAAAATGAATATAAAAACTGTGAGAAGGAAAGTGGAGGAGGTGGCTTTGCAATCGTGGGAGGGAGCTGTGGGGAGCTCAGAACAGAAGGGGACCAGCCAGCAGAGCGGGGGTGAGGAGGCAGATTTCCTTCTCCTTCTCTCCCTGCGCTCCTGCTGCCCAGCCTGCAACAACCGTCCCGCAGTGCACAAACTCAGCAGCCAGCCCTGCGCGGCCAGCGGTAGGGAGACCTCAGGGCACGTGAGAAGGCTGGGCGGGGAACAGACACCAAGGCCTGGAGGCCAGCCAGCGCCTCCCCTTAGGCCTAGGGCAGCAGTGCGCACCGACAGGAGGGTTCTCCCGGGTCAAACAGGCAATGGCTGGGCCCAGAGGCTCTCTGGCCTGATGTACAAGCAATTGCTTGTTTTTGTTTGCTTCGCCTTTCACCTTTCTTGGAATGAACAGGCACAGCTATCTGGTGACTTTTGCTGACCCAAGTATAAAAAGAGCATCCTTCAGGAATGCTCACATAGAAATCCGTCTCCATTTAAGGGAATGCTGCCTGAGCTTGCTTTAGGTTAGTTACACTGGAATAGGCACGCAGCCACTGGAACCGCAACTTGGATTTGCCGTACTTATAGGAGAGCAGGCTCGGGATTCAGACAGCCTGGCTTAAAATCACAGATCTGCCACTCTTAGCTTTTGACAATTGGTTTACTCTCTCTGAGCTTCAGTGTTCTCATCCGTAGGATAAAGAACGGAAGGATATTAGCTGTGTAACAGTAGAAAACGACTGTAACTAATGTACACGATACAAAAACACCCTTATGTCAAGAAACAGAAAGGACACCTTCTGAAGTCATATTTAAGATTAGATTCCACTTGGTAAGAATGATTTCACTCTATGTAGAAAGGGGGAAAAAAAAGAAGAACATGTTCATTAAAGCACTAACATAAAAATGGAAAAGAAAGATTATGGGGAATCCAATTCTATGACACAGAATAATAGAATTGCAGAACTAGAAGAGAAATTCCAGGCCCATGGTTCTCAAATATGTTCACAAGACAGGACCACAGTGTTCTTTGCCAAGCACCATGAAACATTAACATATATATTTTTTATGTCACAAAACAATATTAGCTAACATTTGTATAGCACTTACTACGTGCCAGGCATGTTCTAAGTACTTTACATGTATTGATTCATTTAATCTTCACAATAACCCATGAAGCTGGTACATTATTGTCTCTACTTTATAGGTGAGGGACAGAGAAAGAGAGAGATTAAGTGATTTGCCCAGGGTAACAGAGCTGGTAAGAGCTATTATGTGGCAGAGCTGTGATGCCCAGAAGCCCAGGCATGTGGCTACTGAGCCCATGTGGTGGCCACCATTCCACCCTGCTTCTCGTTCCATAAACTAAGATTACTTGACCTGTGTTAAGATTCCAGCATAAATGGCTCCATTATATGAGCTATATAAAAATCACATCCAAGCTCATTTTATAATTTTTTTAAACTATCAGATTAAGCAAGACTAGGTCTTCCCAAGTTTTCCACTAACTTTTTTTGCTACTTGTTCATTTGTCACCTCCTAGTGCTGACTAAGGTGATTGGCAGTAATAGCAACAAAGAGTTAATGAAATTTCATGGGACAGAAGCTCAAAATAAAGAAAATTCTATCCTTTATTTTTATTTAAATGAAAAAACACCTTGGTCTAGCTCTAGAACACTACTGTTTCGGGGGAGGGTACTTTGGGAACCACTCGTCTCGGGCAGCTTCCGTTTTACAGAAGCTATCATCCAGCTCAGCGCTCTGGCACTGTGGCCATGGCATGCCCGAGGGAAGACAGCACTCAAAGGCCAAGCTCAGGACAGGATGTGCCACCGTGCGCCAGCACCAGTCTGAGAAGTATCACTCATCAACTCCTTCAGCTGATTTAATGTCACGACAGCTGACAAAGTTGTTTAAACCCATATCCTCATGATTCAGAAGACATAACAGGACAGAATCACAACGAGCGCTCTGCTCTGCACAGCTGGTCACCACTGCACAACTGAGGTGCTACAGTAAATGTGAGAGCTATAAAATCAGACCAAGCAGACTGGAAATAAAGGGCTTCTACTATATCTAAGTGCCCATCGACAGATGAATGGATAAAGAAGATGTGGTACATACATACAGTGGAATATTACTCAGCCATAAAAAAGAATTGAAATAATGCCACTTGCAGCAACATGGATGAACCTAGAGATTATCATACTAAGTGAAGTAAGTCAGACAGAGAAAGACAAATACCATATGGTAACACTTATATGTGGAATCTAAAATATGACACAAATGAACTTATCTACTAAACAGAAACAGACTCATGGACTAGAGAACAGACTTGTGGTTACCAAGGGGGAGGGGGAGGGGAAAGGGATGGCGTGGGAGTTTGGGATTAGCAGATGCAAACTATTATATACAGAATGGCTAAACAATGTCCTACTGTATAGCACAGGGAACTATATTCAATATCTTATAATAACCTATAATGGAAAAAATATGAAAAACTCTAGATACATATGTGCATGATTGAATCACTTTGCTGTACACCAGAAACTAATACAACACTGTAAATCAACCATACTTCAGTTAATTAATTAATTAGTTAAATGTGAAAAAAAAGGCTTCCACAATGTTCACTCATTTAGAATGGCAAGCTGAGATTTTACATTTCATCGATTTCTGGAAGAAATAGTTTTGGAACTCAGAAGGGAAAAAAACTGAACTTGGTTCTACGTGGTGAACAGGAACTGGTAGAGGAAGTAACAAAGGACAAACAACAAACGTATACAGATTTCAACACAAATTCCCCATTCTTGCTGAAAAGGGGAAGCCCAAATAATCCATCCCATAGTTTCTCAATTTTAAAAATTCACAACAAATTAGTATCTCCATTGAGAAAAAATGAAAATGAGGAGTGAAAACTATCTGCAACACCCTCTCCTTGCCCAGCAAGGTGCCCCACGCCCTGGCAGACACTGTTTATTCGAGCTTCACCCCAGCCGGGGGCCAGGGGGAGGGCTAGCGCAGGACCGGCCTACAGTTCACAAAGGACCAAGTGACCACAGACAGGGTGATGACTCCCCCGCAGTCCTGGGTCTGGTGGGCCTGAGGTCCCTCCGTTTGTCGGAGCCCAATTCCATCTTAAGGGGCTACTATGACCCCAGCTAAAGAGCTCCTGGAAACCTACAAGTGAGGGCGGAGTAGTAGGACTAAAATATCATTTTTTTAATTCCACGAGGAAATAAAGTAAGCACAATTCCAGTGAAGGGAAGTACACCTAAGGAACTAAACGCTTCTGAAAAAATAAATAATCAGGGAACAAGGCTTTCAGAAAGGCTTTCAACAAATTGTTAAAATTATAATAATAAACTTTTGACTAGGTTCCAAATAAAAAAGGGGTTCTTAATTAAGCAGTTATGGATTTGGAATATTTCCATATAAGCAGAGAGGTCTAAGGGTAAAGATAAAGGATGAAGAAGTGATCATAATGGGGTCCTCCAGGTATTTCCACCGATGCCATTCACATTTTACATTTGTTGTAAGTGTTGGCAATGAAGCAAATAGTGAAAAGCACAAGACTGCAAAAAAACTCCAGATAAAATTTTATGCCACTGGGGAAAAAAACTCCAGAAAAAACCTTCAGAAACTGGGTCGTGAGCAGGGGAGAATGGCAGATAAGCGTCGGTGTAAGCTGCACTTTTAATATTATGAGACTGAACTACCTGTTACAGTCTAAAAACTATTGTAGAGGGACCTCCCTGGCAGTCCAGGGGTTAGGACTCGGTGCTGTCACTGCCGGGGCCTGGGTTCAATCCCTGGTCAGGGAACGAAGATCCCGCAAGCCGCACGGTGCAGCCAAAAATTAAAAATAAATAAATTAAATAAAATTAAATAAAAATAAAAACTGCTGTAGAATATATCCTAAGTAACTTTTCCTAATTTGTTTCTGGCCATAAACAAGGACAACACTGTGTAACCAGAAGAGAGCTGAACTAAGGTTTTTTAAAAAAACACAGAGTAGAAAACGCAGGATGACAACAGCAAGCAAGGAATGAGGTGTGTCAAACAGGCCTGCAACGGTCACCTCGGCCATCTCTGCCTCTCCATTTGTGGCCCTTTGCCTTCCACTTCTCCCACAGAAATCTCCACATTAGGCAATGATTCCTCCTACTTTTCTTGTGCACACAAAGGGCTTCAGACACTATCAACTAAGGGTTCTCTTCTTTGAAAGAAGGTTATTTTTTCCAGTCAGGGCTGTGGCACTCCTTTCTTCATGCCTCAAAAGATGCATGCAAGCAAATCTTTCTTTGTGTCAACCCAAGAAACACAGGCTTTATTTTCCTAGTTCAGATAAGAACTTTTCATGCACCAAAAAAACACAAAGGTTGATCCTCCCATCCCATTTGATAGTTTGTCAGCAATGCATTTGAACCCCATCAAGTCATTCAAAAGAACTCTTACCATTCACTCAAAGAAAAGAAAAACCTAGGCTAAGGACATGCTGGGGGTCTTAGCCCAACAATTCTACATTAATATCTTTGAGAATTCAAAAGGAGGCAGCACTCAGTGGGAGTTCTAAAGAATGATAGACCTTGATGTTTGCCTTTTCCTTTTTACAAAGAATAGCTGGTTGGCTGGTAAAATGTGAAAGCGATTCCAAAGAGGACTCTATCAGGGGTCTTCCATTCTGCTCTTACAAGATTTCAGGTGGAAACCTCAAACCGCAGTGTATCACAGGCCTACGGAGAAGCACACAGATCATTAGCGTCTGACCTGAGGGAGGTTCACAAAGTAAAGGCATGTGGATCAAGGAACAGAAAGCCACCAGCGTCTGGAAGCCTTGTGGCGCCTTTGGGAGCGGCCACCTGCCTCCGCCGGCCTCCACCCTCTGCCCATCCTCCCGCGGGCTGCAGAAGGGCCCTCCACCCCACCAAGCTGACTCCAGGCTGGTCGGCACTTTCTGCAGGCCTACAAGACAAGAGTCTGCTCTTAGGTTTGACCTTCCGGGAGTGGCAACGGAAATTTCCAGGTAGGTGTTTCCTAGGGAGCCTCTTCCTTGGTGGGCCCGGAATTCCAATTTTTTTCTTCCCAGCAAAGTGACACTACCAAAATCCCACTCTGCTATTCAGCTGCTTCGGGGGTGACTTGTTAGCCTGCCGGCCAGTACAGCCTAGTCTACAAATAGCTTGAGGGGAAAACCAGAGCCGGCCTTCGCAGCCCTTCACCTGGAATGTCTTATCTCTCCAGCCCCACAAAGTAGCCTAAAGCACTACCTGCTTCTCTTGTCTCTTAGTAGCCCTTTCCAACCAGCTTCCCAGCCTCCTGGGAATCAGAAAATGCTCCAAGGGGAAAAGCAGGTGCAGAAGTGCAGGCACGTTTCAATAAGCATCCCCTCTCTCCTGGGTCTGACCATTCAGAACTGGCTGCCTTGGCAGGAAACTGAGGGCAATCCCAGGGGGATGAGACTGTGAAAACATTTCCCCTTTGACCTTGTGACTGTGTTTATCAAAATCTGAGAACTTGTGGACACCAGTAATGGTAGCCCCTGGTAAGAAAAAACTGTCATATGACACATCTGATATGACAAAGTATAATCAAGATACACCCAGAATCATTAAATAGGTCATTGATTTATCAAGGACCAGAAAAGCAATGAGAAAGCTTCGGAATATAGGCAGTACCTAAAAATATTGTGTTGTTATTAAAATGTGATTCTCCCAACTTTGAAACTAAATATTCCTTCTTCATACACTGCAATGGAGGAAACGTCCCCAGTCTGACCCAAGCCCAGGGCTCTCCACCTGGGCTGCTGGGCAGCCTGTCCGTCTGGTCCCCTCAGGGGCTGCACCGCTCTGCACGCTTCCCCACACCCACTCCTCTGCAGCATCACTGTTCCCTCCCTACTGGAACACTCACATCAGCAAATGTGCACAGTATCTCCTATCTTTACTGTGCACTTTTCTAAACGTGTTATATTTCAACAAAATGTTTACAGTAAAAACAAACTTTCCCTTGGGCCCACCTTCCTGCTCACCTACTTCTCTCTGCTGTTCTCACACACAATAAAGAGCTGGCGAGCCCACCTTCACTTCTTCGCCCCACATTCCCTCCCCAACTGGGCTTCCACCCTTGCCAACACACCACCCTGCCCCCCTGCAAGGCTGCACCTTTTAAAAGTCTACAGCCAAACCCCAGGTTCCCTCCAGGTTCTCAGCTCACTTGACCTCGGGAGCATTCACACCCTCCTTAAGCTCTTCTCTCCACCTCCTAACACTAAACTGTCCTGGTTCCTCCCACCTCTATGGCACTTCCTTCACAAGCTCACTTGCTGGCCGACCTCTAAAGGCTGCGCTGGCAGACCTCTCCTCCTTCTAGCTTTACACACTCCCAGGGCTCAGGCCAGCCTTCAGGGCTTTTGCAGTGGCTCCACCCGGATGCTCTGGCCAACATTTCAGATGGCCACCTCCTCCTCCCTATTCAGATTTCAGGGTCAGTGTTACCTCCTCAGCAGGCCTTTTCTGTTCCCTGTCTCCACATTCTCTCCTTTCACACTCTGCAAAGCATGTACCATCAATTAAGAGATGCACGCATTTTGTGCAGAGTCTGCGTCCCCTGCCACCCGCCACGGGGGAATGCAGCTGCACGAGAGCGCCCTCACCCAATGGGACAACGCAGGGCCCTCAGCACCTGGAACCCGGCCGACAGCAGAGGGTCCACAAATGCTTCTGGAATGAACGCATGGTCCAGTCTCCTGCCTTAGGAGGGAACCGCTTTCTTAACAAAACACTCTTAGGATGAATTCCCATAAATAAAAAAATGTGTCAGCATTAAAATGATGGTGCACAACTACTTCCACAGTTAAGAAATTAAGTATATGTATGATATCAATGTTTATAACTGAACTTTCATGAGCTGGAAAGAAAGAAACATGGAGGGGGAGAAAGCAAATTCCTCAAGACATTATCTAGTACCATAAACTAGCAAATCCGAATATTCTGAGGGAACTTGAACTCACACCAACTATAAGACTGCAAAGGTCCATGGAATTCAGCTGCTTCCCAAATCAAAATCAGTCCTTATAAACACAGAGTACACTGGGTCAAATATGGTATTAAAAGAAATTCTCTGAGAAGTCCACGTATTACAACCCAAGGAATAGATCTTGACGTCTGACTGTAGAATTTCTGCAGTTTCTGTAGGCATGACCTGTGTCATGCCCATGACAGCACTGTCACAGTAGGTCAGGTATTAAGAGGAGCCAACCTCACAGGGGATAAACCCAGGCTCAAGGTGGCACAGCCAAGGCTAGTGGCAGGGCAGTTTGCGAACTAGAATGTACATCTCTCCCCTCCCCTGGGGCCTCCAACCTGCTTTAGTTAACAGGATGGACAGAGGTTCAGGGGTGACCGTCAGAATCGTCGGAAATCACAGCTGGACAGTCCTCCCTCCTGTAGAGCCATGGTCAGTCCTTACACAATTCCTGGTGCTTTACCAGGACCTTCCGCTAGCCTACTACCACCCCACGTCCCCTTCCCCCATCTCTAGCATGGCGGCGTGAACAGAGCTCCAGAGTCAGATGGCCTGGGTTCACGCTCTTCAGCCACCATCCACTCACTACGTGACCAGAGACAAGTCATCTCACTTCCCAAGCCTTAACTCCCTCATCTATAGAGCAGGAACAACAACGAGAGATCCACTTGCTAAGGTAGAACTATGAAATAATAATGTGAAGCCATGAAATCAATGAAACAGAACACCATACCTGGCACTTGGGAAACAGTAGCAGACGTTCATGGTTGTGGTTGTCCCAGTTACTGATATTAATTATTAATACATCTTAACAATGCATGTTCATTCCTAGGGTTAAGCACCTCTGGCTCTTCACCTGCTATTGTGTAAGTGGAACATTCTTGAAATTCAAATCATACAGACTGTAAACTCTCCACTAACAAGAAAGGTTTTTCCAACTAAGAAAATCTATAGTATATGGAGGTTCAGAATTATAGTTGAACATAGCTTATGCACCCTCAACTTCAGCAAAATATTAATCTATATCTTTAACACTGGCAAGATCTTTTATGCCCACTAACTACACAAAGTTGCCTCTTTTAAGGATATCCTAGTTTCTATTATGCTCAGTTCTGTAGTATACTTTAATCTTCTCAATTTCATTCAAAATTCTGAGATAGCAACAGATAATAGCAAGTGTTGGTGAGTAGGCAGAAAAACTGGAACCCTCATATACTGCTGGGTAA
Source organism: Pseudorca crassidens (assembly GCF_039906515.1). Taxonomy (NCBI): domain Eukaryota; kingdom Metazoa; phylum Chordata; class Mammalia; order Artiodactyla; family Delphinidae; genus Pseudorca; species Pseudorca crassidens. Next base: position 105,335,837 of record NC_090304.1, read on the forward strand.
GAATGTAAAATGCTGCAGCCACTATGGAAAACAGTCTGGCAATTTCTAAAGGCTAAACATAGAGTTACCAAATGACCCAGAGATTTGTCACCAAGATATAATAAACCCAAGGGAAATAAAAACATATGTCCACATAAAAACTTGGACACAAACATTCATAGCAGCATTATTCATAATAGCCATAAAGTGGAAACAACCTAAACATTCATCAACTGATGAACAGAGAGATAAAATATGGTACATTCATATAATGGAATATTACGCAGCAAAAAAAAAAAAAAAAGAAATGAAATACGGATACATGCTACAATAAGAATGAACCTTTAAAACTTTGTTAAGTGAAAGAAGCTGGTCACAAAGGACCATACATTGAATGAATCCATTTATATGAAATATGCAGAAAAGACAAATTAACAGAGATAGAAAGTGGATAAGTGGTTGCCCAGGGATTGGGATGAAATGAGGAATTAAGGGGTGATGGCTAAGAGGTGGAGTTCCTTTTGGAGTTATGAAAATATTTTAAAATTGATTGTGGTGATAGTTGTATAACTGTGAACAGGCTAAAGCCACTGAATTGTATGCTTTACCTGAGTGAATTGTATGGTACGTGAATTATATCTCAATTAAGCTGTTGGGTTTTTTTTTAAGAAAAAAAGATGGGCATTTAAATCAATGCAAACCTTCTAGGAAGCAATTTGGCAATAAACATCAAGAACCTTTCTATATAGGGAGATAGATACAGAGAGAAAGAGAGAGAATAATACTTGCTACTGGAGCAAACATAATGGCATTTCTGATGGGAACAGCTTGAGGAAGTTCCAGAGGCAAGAGAAGTTGAGGATATGCTCAGGGACTATAAGAGAGAAAAGCCTCAAACCATAGTTAGGGTGGATCTACAAAAGACTTCCAGTTGAAGAATTACAGTTCCCAAAGTTTATAACCTGGTTTTATCAGATTCACCTAAGGACCTAGGCAAAAAGACAAATTCCAGAGCCTCCCCTCTGAAATTCTGGATTCTCTCAATTGCAAAGGTCGAGGGGAAGAGCAGGAAGCTTTGTTCGTAAACCTCTCCAGATGATTCTGAAGTCAACCAGATCTGGCTAAATCTTACACAGCAAGGGAAGAAAAATATTTTATCATGGCAGTAACATCTTTTGGAAAATCATTCTAGAAGTAACATGAAGGGCTGATTATACTGAGGCCAAGAACTGCCTTCAGGAAGCACTGGGCAAAGATTAGAGCTCTGAATTCTTATTCCAACTTCATGATATTAATAGTTATTCATAGGGGCTTCCCTGGTGGCGCAGTGGTTGAGAGTCCGCCTGCCGATGCAGGGGACGCGGGTTCGTGCCCCGGTCCGGGAAGATCCCACATGCCGCGGAGCGGCTGGGCCCGTGAGCCACAGCCGCTGAGCCTGTGCGTCCGGAGCCTGTGCTCCACGACGGGAGAGGCCACAACAGTGAGAGGCCCGCGTACCGCAAAAAAAAAAAAAAAAAAGTTATTCATAGACCTTTATTGCTCAAAGTCACCTTCTAAAAAAGAGATTCTTTTTTGTTACTAAGCAAAAATTTAGCAAGAATCCTTACACCTTTCTTCAAAATATGCAACTTACCAGCTTCTCTAATATGTTTGTGGTGTGAATGTCTTAGAATTCGGAAAAGGCTGTGTGGTTGTTAGTTCAGGTGGTCCTCCTTGCCAACCAGATTACTCTCATGCACATTTGATTTTCCAGCTTCCCTTCACCACATGATAACAAGCAAACCCATTCCGTGCACTTACCAGGAATATTGGAAATAAGCTTTGTATGCAAATACGGATTAATGGGGAACATCTGAAGACTGAGAGATTAATACAAATGACTCATCGAATAATATGGAGCATCCATGTTTCCTGACTACGGATAATGGATGACATAGCTCTGAGCACAATCCTTCCACCTCCCTTTCTCAACAGTAGCATTTATTCACAAGAGAACTGGCAAGGGTACAAATACAATCTCTGGCCCGGGCGCACCTGTACAAAGAAAGCTATCTGGTCCACATATCACAAGCTCTTTGTTGAATTAGCAATTGCAGTAACTAAATAGGAGACTTGCAGGTGGGTCTTCTGGGGCCCTGAAAGCCTTTCTTACAGAGGGTTCTGGGTGGTAACTATGACTCGACAATCACAAATCCAGGTTAGGATAAAATACTAGATAATGTTAAGAGGCATAATCTCAAGTACTAAGCTGTTTCCTCAACAAATTCAAGCGCTTTAAAATGTTTTAACTGGAAAAAAAAGAATATTAAAATTGCTTAGAAGAAATTATTCTAGGGCACAATTTTCATAATTTAACATTTTGGATATAATACAAGAGAAGACAGTGTAACTACTCATTCACTCTACCTCAACTCCTGAAATAGGCACAGCCTTTTGTTCAAACAGACTGGACCATGGCTCTGCCCCAGGACTACGAAGCAAAGTGACACTGGTTTGAAGTAATTCCCTTTGTATCCAATTCAGTCCCCCTGTGAACAGGTAATATGGGCCTCATCTTCCGTTCATTTTCAAATTCTCATTCCTCAACCTCAGCCCCTTGCTTGCAAAGTTAAATATGAAACACAGAATGGTCAAAAATAAACATTTAATTAACAAGATGGTGAGCCCAGACAGATGACATAGTGAGGCAGTTACTGCCTTCATAAAAACTCTATATTAATGGCATATAATTAACATTATAATCTAATTTCAACCTCCTCCATCTTAATAAAACTACTATAAAAGGCCAGCATCCACCACTGGCCTGGTATTCAGAGGTGTCTTCTACAAGCCAGGACATTTCTTACAGTGTTTTCTCAGTACAGAGTAGTGGGAAAATTCTGGATGTGAGACAAGTTCTTTTTCTTGACAACTGGAATAATAACACCTGATTTACCTAACTCAGCCTCACTGTTAAGGTAGAGTGGGATGTTTGTTACAGTATACTACAATGGTATAGAGTGTATTCCAAATGTTAGTAACTATTTAACTCATGATGCTAAGTATTAGATCATGAAGGTATCTTATCCAGAAAAGTCGTCTTTCCAAGTAAAAGACAATTTAATATATTTTCATTGTTAAACAATTCATTGGGGAATAAATATGTCTTAACTGTAGGCAAGGGTTCTCACAACTAATGTATTTCACTAGATAACATGTGTATTTCAACTTTAAACGGATAGAATTTTAAAACTATGTGATTAGCACTTTCTCCCATAAAGAGAGACATCCCATTCCTGTTTAGAAAGCTCAGCCGTATCTACGCTTTGCAAACACTTACCAGACCACTTCCTTCAGATATAGGCTACACGTCAAATGAGTTAAGACCACAAAATCAGGGTTTTTTTGTTTATTTATTTATTTTTGGCAGCATTGGGGCTTCACTGTTGTGCGGGCTTTCTCTAGTTGTGGCGAGCGGGGGCTGCTCTTCCTTGTGGTGCGCGGGCTTCTCATTGCAGTGGCTTCTCTTGTTGCGGAGCACAGCCTCTAGGCGTGTGGGCTTCAACAGTTGTGGCACACGGGCTCAGTAGTTGTGGCTCGCGGGTTCTAGAGCGCAGGCTCAGTAGTTGTGGCGCATGGGCTTAGCTGCTCCGCGGCATGTGGGATCTTCCCAGACCAGGGATCAAACCCATGTCCCCTGCATTGGCAGGCGGATTCTTAACCACTGTGCCACCAGGGAAGTCCAAGACCACAGAATTAGAATCCCCTAACAGATGCAGCTCTTTATTTTAAAAATCAGCATATTCATAGTTCAACTGATTGAAAACATACTGTGGAAATTCAATGTTACTTAAGCAAACAACTACTGGCATAGTAATAATTATGGTCATTGCCATTTACTGAGTTCCCATCATAAGCCAGGCATTGTGGCTTATTAAATACTCAATTCCACTTAATCCTCACAACAACCAAAAATTATTACTTGGGCTTCCCTGGTGGCGCAGTGGTTGAGAGTCCGCCTGCCGATGCAGGGGACGCGGGTTCGTGCCCCAGTCCGGGAAGATCCCACATGCCGCGGAGCGGGTGGGCCCGTGAGCCATGGCCGCTGAGCCTGCGCGTCCGGGGCCTGTGCTCCGCAACAGGGGAGGCCACGGCGGTGAGAGTCCCGCGTACCGCAAAAAAAAAGAAAAATTATTACTTGTCCAAGGCCATAGCGCTGATAAGCGGGATTTGAACGCAGATCCCTTTCACTACAGAGCTTAGACATCTTTTCCCTTCTCTGCTGCACAGCTTTCCTCCCAGCAAAGCTGCCAGAACCCAAGCATCGCAGCACTGTGCTGTCTCCTCGGACTCCCACCAGATGATGCAATCAGTAGGCTAGGCTCGATCTCAAAGGAACCAGGGGAGGTTGTAATTTACCAAACCCGCAGACAGATTTAATTGAGCAAATTAGTCAACAGCCAGAGTTAAGGTAACTACAAAGCTATAGTGAAGGGTACCCACTATAAGAATTGAAATGATAGTTTTTAAAAACACAACAGTATTTATTATATGCCTATTCTGTGCCCAGCATTGTTTTAGGAAATGAGGAACACACTAGATATTATTTTATTCCCCAGTAGAGAGGGAAAAAATATAAATAATTTATTTACCCTTGTGCCAAAATAAAGCTACCTGTGTATAGAACATAACAGCCCTCAAATATGAACTGAATCAACTCATATCAGGAAAATTAATTACCCCAAATATTCTTCCTGGTTCTCTCATGTGTATCAACTTCTCTAACAGTGGAGTCGCTGGGCTTTGGTGTCTGCTTGTCTTTGACTTTCTAGGTAATGCCAAACGGTTTTCCTAAGTAGTCATACCAGTTTCTATTCCTACCAGCCACGTATGACTGTTCTATTGCTCAAAAGCTTTGGGACTTGGTATTGCCGACTTTCAGTCAGGTACACGTTTGCCAACTTGAATTTAGGCTCAAAGTAACACGGCACAAGGCTGAACACCTTCTCGTATGTTTATTAGACATCTGGATCTCTCCTTTTCTGAAGTGCCTGTTCTAGACTTTTGCCCATTTTTCCGTTAGTGCAGGTAACATCTTAAATAAAAAACATCTTAAAAAAAAAACAAACCCTTTCAAGACTGAGGTCATGAACATATTCTCCTATGTCAACTTCTAAAAGTTGTACTGTTTGGCCTTTTATTTGCCATGCTTCCTGGGTCATAAATCAAGTGTCTGAATGTGTGTGAGACTGTTTCCAGACTCCTCGGGGTGTTCAGTTGGTCTACTGCTCTAACCCGGTGCCAGGATCACACTGTCTTAATTATTTAGCTCTTGATCTCTGGAACAGAAGGGTTTCCAACTTCTTTTTCTTTTTCAAGAGTGTCTTGCCTTTTCTTGGGCCTTGGCAAAAATTTCATCAGCTTGTCTAGTTTTTTTCAATTTGCTGGGATTACATTAAATCCATAAGTCAGTTTCCAAAGAATCAATGTCTTACAATATTGAATCTTCCAATCCTCAAACCAGTGTCACTCCATTTATTTAGAGTTTATTTGGAGTCACTCAATAAAGTTTCAGAATTTTTTCTGTAAAGGTCTTATACATATTTTGTTAGAATTAAAATATTTCTCCTACAGTTTGTTGAAAAACCACAAATCAGAAAAAAATATATGATTTTTAAATGATGTAGAAAAAGCTATGCGGGCCTCTCACTGTTGTGGCCTCTCCCGTTGCGCCGTTGCGGAGCACAGGCTCCGGACGTGCAGGCTCAGCGGCCATGGCTCACAGGCCTAGCCGCTCCGCGGCATGTGGGATCTTCCCGGACCAGGGCATGAACCCGTGTCCCCTGCATCGACAGGCGGACTCTCAACCACTGCGCCACCAGGGAAGCCCAAAAGATATAATTTTTTGATGAGATTCCTAAGGTTTGGGAAAAGTATATATAAATATGAATATCAACTTTCTTAAAATTTTTGAATGAAACAAAGTTCATCAAAGCACAATTACTGGGCTTCCCTGGTGGTGCAGTGGTTAAGAATCCCCTGCCAACGCGGGAGTCACGGGTTTGAGTCCTGGTCCGGGAAGATCCCACATGCCGCGGAGCAACTAAGCCCGTGCGCCACAACTACTGAGCCTGTGCCCTAGAGCCTTCGAGCCACAGCTACTGAAGCCCGCGCGCCTAGAGCCCGTGATCCGCAACAATAGAAGCCACCGCAATGAGAAGCCCGTGCACAGCAACGAAGACCCGACGCAGCCATAAATAAATTAATTAATTTTTTAAAAAAGCACAATTACTGCTCCATAATTTAGTTTTAATTCTAGAATTATTGTTTTGTGGTTATGTCATATCTCACTTCAGAGGGTTTAACATACTTGAGAAAACTTGTATGTCACATAAACAAGTCCTAAACATCTATTAGTCCTTATATTTATCAAATTATGAAGTACTGGAAATCCAGAATAATTTTTTTTTTTTTTTGGCCGTGCTGCACGGCTTGTGGGATCTTAGCGCCCCGATCAGGGATTGAACCCAGGCCCTCGATAGTGAGAGCACCGAGTCCTAACCACTGGACCGCCAGGGAATTCCCCAGAATCCCAGAATATTTTCAATTCATCAACTTCAAGAGAAAAAGAATAAAAGAGAAGATGAATAAATGATGAGTAAGAGGCTGAAATCTCATAAATATACATACCACTGCCTGGGACTGAGGACCCAGACACCCTGCTCCCGCCACCCACATCATTCACTAAACTGCCTCCTTTTTCTCATTTGTAAAGTAGTTAAAACGCCGTCTGTCACTGTCGCACAGTAAGGATTAAATGTAAACAGGTGTCTTAGAAAGGACACTTCAAAGTCAGTCAAACACAAAGCAATAATTAGTCAAAGGATTATAGTCTTCCTCTATCAGAAGAACATGATGATAAGGTTGCCTATAATCATGGTTTGTGGCAAGACTGAAAATAACCCCTAGCGGATTGGCCTCAAAATCTTCAAGCAATGCCAACAAAATGGTGAGATTTGCATCCAAAAATAAGAATTTTGAAGAAAAGAGAGGAAAATTCCAGAGCTCACTCTAATGTCTTATGTTAATTGTATTCACTCCTTTATTCCTCCAAACATTTTAGAGCCCAGTAAGTGAAAGGCACTTTTGTACTGCATTCTATATGAGGGGACTATGAAACATCCAAAGCTTCTAGGAATTTACAATATGTTTAGGAAGCAAGAAATAAGCACAAATAGTTGCTATGCGATACTAGTTAAGCACTCAATAAATGTTACAATGATTACAAAGCAGTACAAAAATCCTGTAGGGCATTCAGAGACGAGAGGGATCCCTTTCAGGTAAGATGTTCCGCCTCCCTCCCCACCTCGGCTTTCACCTGGCTCCAGGGCAGGGCAGACCGACACCTGTTTGTCTGTATGGCCTGTGAACTAAGAATGGTTTTACATTTTTAAATGGTTGAAAAGACAAAAGAAGAATATTTTGTGACACATGGAAATTATATTACTTCAAATTTCAGGGTCCTTAAATAAAGTTTAATTGGAACATGCTTTCACACCAGGGGGCGAGAGTAGTTGCTTCAGGGACTGTCCGGCCCACAAAGCTGAAAATGTTTACTATCTGGTTTTTTGGTTTGTTTTTTGTTTGGGGGTTTTTTTTTTGGGGGGGGGGGCCTTGAAGTGCAGCATGCGGGATCTTAATTCCCTGACCAGGGATCAAACCCGTGCCCCCTGCATTGGGAGTGCTGAGTCTTAACCACTGGACCGTCGGGGAAGTCCCTATTATCTGGTTCTTTACCCAAAAAAGTTTACTGACCACTGCTCTAGAAGGATGGATGGGATTTTCGTGGGCAGAACTGGGGAAGGAGGGAGAAGTGGGCAGAAAGGAACAAACATTCCATTTGAGAAATGAAGGTGTGAAAACATGAAGGAAAACCCCAGAATTGCAGGGACAGTGAGAAGACTAGTTTGGCTGAAATAGAATATCCAAAATCAGTATACAGTTAACTGAGCCATTTTTACCGCTGTGGACAGTGAAAACAGGCATTCTCACACGGAGTCTTTGAGGTTGGTACTATTATTATCCCCATTAATAATTAAGGAACTAGATTAATAATTTGATAAAGAAACTAAGGCTTACAGAAGTTAACTAATGGGCCCAAGATCACAGCCAGCCAATAAAGCTGGGCTCTAAATCTAGGTTCCTTTGCCCCCAGAGCCCATGCTGTTAAATTTGACATCGTATCAAACCCCCATACAGGGTAGTAAAAAGAAACACAACCACAAAGGTACGTAAGGGCAAAACGGTCAATGTTTTCAAATATAGGTATAAAAAGAATATGATTTTATCTGTACGTTATGATTCTTTGTGCTTAAAAGGATAGCTGTCCCATGAGCTGGTCCAAAGTGTTCCACACTTAGAAGCAAACTATTGTGGCCTTTTTTTAATCACAGGAGAAAAAAAAATTATGAGCTTGATTTTTTCAATTTCAAGTTTCTCCCAGAAATATTTCTTAAATCTCTGAAAAAACAGTATATTGTAAAAATCAGTGAGTAAGTAGCAGACCAAGCTGGGGAAAATTCAGCTGATTATACTTAGCTCAACTTCTTTGTTTTGTTTTGTTTTTTGTCTGTTTTGTTTTGTTTTTTGTGGTACGCAGGCCTCTCACTGTTGCGGCCTCTCCCATTGCGGAGCACAGGTTCCGGACGCGCAGGCTCAGCGGCCATGGCTCATGGGCCCAGCCGCTCCTCGGTATGTGGGATCTTCCCGGACCGGGGCACGAACCCGCGTCCCCTGCATCGGCAGGCGGACTCTCAACCACTGCGCCACCAGGGAAATCCTCAACTTTTTTTTTTTTTTAATGGATTATGTGCTTAACAGATGGCATTTCATTATTTTAAGTTCAAATGATTAACTGAATATTTATTCAGTAACAGTTAACTCAATTACCTGGAAATGGTTTTGAGATTAAGGTATTCTTCAAAAGAATAATAATGCTTCTGTGAGAGCTATCATAAGCACTAAAAGAAATCAGACACATCTATTGGCTGAAACTATAGAAACAAAAAGATAAGACACTGTATGATGACTTACTGCCACTTGGGAGCACTCCCCCCCCATGAGACTAAGCCTAAGGTGGCTGTTCAGTGAACAAATCAGGCAGCCACGCATGCAACCCACATACATAATTTTAAATCTTCTAGCAGCCACATTTGTTGAAAGTAGAAACAGGCAAAATTAATTGCAGTAATGGATTTTATTTAACATGGGATATGCGACATATCATTTCAACATGTAATCAATATTTTAGATATGGAGATATTTCATTTTTTTCATACCAAATCTCAAAATCTGGCATGCATTTCACACTCACAGCACTAGCCATTTTTCAAGTGCTTCACTGCCATATGTGGCTACTGGTAACCATACCGGACAGCACAGATCTGAGGGACAGTGGGAAACAGGCCAGACCATGAGAGCCAGACCGTGAGAGTGAAGGATGTGGGCAAAAAAAGCGAGCATTTAGCCCCAATGTTCTGATGCTGAAATAAATGAGTTCAACTAAGAAATGGATAACAAACAATAACAGACTATTTTCCCAATAGCAATCTGTATGTTTTGAGTTCTTAGAGCGTTGCACATTACTGATTTTATAATTTTATAATGAGTGTTTTCACCACATTAACTAGTCTTGCTATAATTGTGACTTGGTATAATCTATAGCCTCCCACCTCCCTCTCCGTTTCCTCAACCCCAATTCTTTGAAATATTTCAAAGTTATCCAAAAAGAACCTACTTTCAGCTGCTTTCCACAACCTGAACCTTTAAAATCTACACAGGTCTAGGCAACTGGAAGCCCAAAGCCCCTGACGGACTCTGGAAAGGGAGTGGAAGTAATGTTTCAGTCCTAATAGTTAAATATCAGTGTCACGGTAGGGCTGCAAGGAAATAAGCTGGAAAGGCACCAGGTCCACATAGGTCCTGAACTAGGCTTATAACTTTGAGAATAAAAAAAGGAAGGAGGCCAGACACCTTTTAGCAGTAATTCATGTAAACAGTATAAGGCCAGAGAGGGAGAGAAAGGCTTCAACAGAGAATGACCAATATAATAAAGTCAGAAAAAGCTCCCCCCTCACCTTCCTGCCCCTACCCAGTACCCCTGGAGAATCCAGTGGGACCATTCTGCAAAGATTTGGTTATAGTAAAACACTTCCTTTTTCTTAACTCGCTGGCCCCTTCTAGACAGGAGACCAAATGCTCATTTGCTAATCTATTAAAGCACCTATGATAAAGTTAAACAATACATTTATTGTTTAACCAATAAATTCTGCTTGTGAAAACCACACAAAAGGCTGGGCAGAGTGTGTCTACACTCTCTGGGACAGAGGTGGGTGGGGGAAGACTGTGTATTTTAGTGGCAATAGGTCAAAGTACATCAGCATTCTATTTTAAAACAAACTCTGGCTAAACAATTCCAACATTGCAATGACAGGGTGTTTAACAGTTTATCATTTGCACCAAACGAAATTATGCAGTTACCATGTGTTCACCAGTGCTTAAAATTATTAAGGAAACCAAAATTACAGTTCACTATTTCTCAACTCTTGAAACAGTTCTGCTTGTTACTCAGAAACCTATCCCATTAGGTTACCTATGATAAATTTAAACAGTAATCAATAAATTCTGCTTGTGAAAAACAGAATGAATCAAATTTCATAATTCCTTTAGTTCAGAGGATTTCATGATGCCCCCTTCAAGTAATGGGGAAAACTACTGAAAATGGAAAATCAGTGACGTCATTAGGTACCTATTTACATTAAAAAAACAAAAAAACAAAAAACCTAGATGTGAAAACCACATATCATGTGCCAAGTTTGTAAAAATGTTTATATGCACACACAAAAAAGATTTGAAGCATACCAAAATATCAGTAGAAATTATCTCTGGCAATTGTACTTCAGCTAATTTTTACTTTTTATACTGTTCTATATTTTCTATGTCTTCTACAATGATCATGTACTACTGTTAAAACTAGAAGAAAAAATAAATTCAGACAAGTGGCAACTGAGGCAGTGCCAACCAATTTAGGATTACACTGGATTGATACACTATCCCTTATACCATGATAAACTCTTATTAAAAAGCACTGAGGGCCCTTGAAGACGTGGGCTTTCCCTTATCTATAATACATGCTCGATTATATTCACATATACAGTACACTATACAGTATTATATTCACATATACAGTACACTAACGCGTGGTGGACCACGCCGCAAAACACTAGAAAACTAAAAATGGCTTATTTAGAAAAAGACAGACGTTTAGCGCCCTCGCAAAACAAAAGAGCAGAGCCAAGGGTGGGTGCTCAAGGAATAAAGTGAGGAAGAGCCACAGGTGGGAAAAAAGTCTCGCTCCAAAATTTTTAAATACGCATCTATCACTAAATTGTTCTCTTTAAAACGGTTCACTTTGTCAATTTCACTTCATTTAAAAAGTAAACGCAGGGGGCTTCCCTGGTGGCGCAGTGGTTGAGAGTCCACCTGCCGATGCAGGGGACACGGTTTCGTGCCCCGGTGCGGGAGGATCCCACACGCAGCGGAGCGGCTGGGCCGGTGAACCATGGCCGATGGTCCTGCGCGTCCGGAGCCTGTGCTCCGCAACGGGAAAGGCCACAACAGTGAGAGGCCCGCGTACCGCAAAAGTAAACCCAGAAGTCACTTTGTAAACATATCAGATTGCATCAGCACTGCTTGAAGCATGGCTTTGCCCCCACCAATTTTTCTTTTTTTTTTTTAATTTTGCTTTTTCAATTCTAGAGCATCATATAAGTACGGTTCCTCAAGCTGCTGCGGTGCTGGGGGGTGGAGTGGATGGAAGGATACCAAAAACACGCAATGTACCTTCCTGCCCTCAAAGAGCTTCCAGCAAAAGGTGGAGAGAGAAACAAAGGAGCGGGTCTGAGGCAGAGGCCGCAGAGCGTCACGAGTGATTTTGTTTTTAATGAACGTTAAGTGCTTCTGAGTTTAAAGAACTTTTGGGGACGATTAGCCAGGCAAGATTTGAACGGGCTTCGGCGCAGATGGCACAGGGCCGCGCTGGGCGGGACTCCTCACACGCCGAACCTCGACTGCAGACCCCAAACCAGCCCGCTTTGTGCTTAGACCTACACAAACATAGATTGAAAATGGATCGAAACCCAACCAATCCGCCAAGCAAGGCTAAGCACGTACGCACGCACTATTCCAAAGCGCTGCGTACACTTTACTTAGTGGAGGACCTAATACGTGGTCACGGGCTAAAGTGCTTAAGGAAAGCTGACCCTCGGCTGGCAACCGTGCACCACCAACCCGCTCCCCAAAGGCCTCGGGCTCGCGCCTCTGCACTCGACCCAGAGCGCAAGTGGACCTCGGCCTGCGCCCTGCCCACGGAGGACACCATGCACCACGACTGACCCAAACGGGCCACCCCCACGCCCTCCGAGCGGGGCCTCGCCGGGTCCCGGGACGCCAACTTGTGCGTAAGGGACAGGGAACCAGCAATCAATGGCAGGACGGTGGCGCGGCCTCCCAAAACAAAGCAGGGCGCCTAGTCCACGGAGCCCGCCGTCCCCGAGCTCCGGGCCCAGCCGCCGCCCCCGCGCCCGCCGGCCAACACGGCCCGCCGCACCCCGAGCGCCCGCCCAACAGCCGCCGCAGGAGTGCGCAGGGCGCCCAACTGCCGTCCCGGCCCAACCAACGCGGGCAGGGGAGGAGAGGTGCGCGCGGCCGGCGGAGCGTGCGAGCCGCTCGGGGGTCGCAGGGGGGAGGCTGCGCGCAGGGAAGGCAGGGCGAAGAGGCGCCGGAGCCATGGCTGAACGCAGCACCAGGAGGAGCTCCTTTAGGGATTTTGCCCCTTTCCCCTTGGAAGGTGCAGATGGTTTGACCCCCCACCCCGAGTGAGGTGCCTCGTCCCAGCCCCGACTGGACTGTACCATCGGGCGGTGCCGCCGGGATTTCTCCCCCACCACCACCATCAAGTCCTCCCCCCCACCCGGGTCCGCGGTCGGTTGGCCCCGGCCGGGCTCTGAGACGCGGAAAGAGCTTGGCGCCATTTTGGGTGGGACTAAGCAAAGACGAAACACCCTCCCAGTCGATGGGGTACTCTGGACGCTGGCTTATCCGGTTCCCTTAATCCTTTAGGTACTTACACGATGTTGGGTGAGGGGAGCTGGAAGATCAGCGGGTCCCCGATCCTCTCTCCCTAGGGGTGATGGAAATCAAACCCCCCCCGCCACCTCCAGGTGGTTCTTCCCGCCGCAGAGTGGGAGCTGCATAAAAGGCGGGGCTTCATTAGCATAACCTGCCTGGCAACCTGATCTCGGCGTTATGTGATTGGTTGAACTCTGTAAACTCCATGCCTCGCCTGAAGAGGAGTAACGCTGGGGCGAACTGACAGGCCCAGATTTAAGACTCATGACGAAGATCCTGAGACGCTTATTCAGTCAGCGGAGAAGCTAAAAGGAGATTTACACAGTGGCCCAATGACGGAAGGCCTCTTTATTTCGTGCTCTGCTGTTCGTTTCAAGTCCAATCAAAGAGCGGGTCTCAGGCACCGCTCGCCTGCGTTTGTGCTCTAAGCCAATCAGAGAAGCCGACTCTTCGGTTTCAGGGTCAAGACCGCTCGGAGGGACCGGCGGCCGCGGCCCAGGTCGTGAGCCTTCCAGCCTCGGTGCCCGAGGTTGGGAGGAGGAGCTGCTCATCGGGTGCTGCACGCCCCCCGAGGGCCCGCGTCCTGAGAGCTGCTCCCCAGAACGCGGCGGGCCGAGGGCGCGCGGGCTTGGAGGCGGCGCGGGCCCCGGCAGCGGGCCGGCTTGCGGAGCGCCCAGCCGAGCCCACGCCACGCGCGGAAGCCCTGCGCCTCGGAGCCGGCCCCGGCGTCTGACCTCAGCCCGGCAGAAGCCCGGAGTGCGGCGCTGCGTCTCTCCTCTCCCCTTTACTATGCTGAAAGGAAGTGATTTTCACAAACGTGAAGATTTTTTCAACCCTGATTAACCAAGGGCTTAACTCACTCTTTTCTTAACCTCAGGCTTCCACATCGTACCATCCCTTAAAATTGCCTTCGCAAAGCAGCCCAGTGCAGAGAGATGAGCTCGGGCTTTGCAGCAAGATGCCACCTGTAGTTCCCCGCCCCTAATATGAATGGCAACTAGATCTTGAAGAGACCTTGAGCCTTTGGACCTTCAGGGAGCCGTAATCCTGTCCATGACATCTAACTTGCTACGTTATTTTGAAGATAAAGTGGGATTTACGTGTAAAATACTTAGCACGCTAGATCTTAAACGGATAAAAGTATCAATGACGATAAAATACACAAAATTTCTGAACTATTGGCTAACCAAGAAAGTACCACTAAGCAAAAAACCTAAGAATAGAAAACACGGGGCGGTGGGCGAGCGGAGGATGTCAAATTCATTCAACAATATCCTATTTACTGTTTATTTTTAAAACTGGAAACAAAATCTGGGAAATTTTGGGAAAACATTGTTTTTAGAATTTCAGGACTGTTGAGTACCTTATAAGCAACTTGATGACTAACCCATGTCTTGTTCCTCCACAGACTCCTGTGCAGGCTGTCAGTAAACACTTGCTGAATTTAATTGAAAAGAAAGCACATTTGGGGTCTGATGAGGCAGACCTTAACATTTATAGTGAGAGATGCTATTAACTCTTAGCTGGATATAAAGACACATGAAAGTCAGTTGCCTTAGGAAAGATGATATTGGTTAGGAGAGTCACTGGAATGTTCTCTTTTGGTGCTGTGAGTAGACAAACAATGCCAGAAGTAGACAGGTCCACGGCCCCTAGAGAGAATTTTCCCCGTTTTGAGATTTAACATTTATTACATCCTCTCTGAAGGATTGGGATCATCACAACTGAAGTCTGACCAGAAATGACCGCAAGGAACACAAAAGGGGAAATTGTCATGAGGAATGGGGCTGTCTGGACTGGAGGGCCCAAGTTGGCCTCACGGACTTGGAGAAATTGTCTAAAACTTTACTGGCCACGCAGCTATGCAGGATCTTAGTTCCCCCACCAGGGACTGAACCCATGTGTCCCCTGCAGTGGAAGGGCTGAAAGCGCAGAGTCCTAACCACTGGACCGCCAGGGAATTCCCTAGACCTAAAACTTTAGAGTGCATAAATGTTACAGGTAGACACCACCTCAGAGATTTTGTTATTCAGAAGGTTTGGAATGAGCCTCAGTAATCTGCTTTTTATATAAATGTTTCAGTTAATTATTAAATTTGCACACAGTAGAATTCTCTCCCTTCAGTATACAAGTACTGAATGTGTACTACCAGTCACTTTTCTAAACAATGAGGATGGAATGGGGAACCAAAACAAAAAAAGCCCCTGCTCTCATGGAGCTTAAGTTCTAGTGGAGGCAACAGAAGAAAATTGATAAATAAATGAGATGATTTCAGGTAATGATAAGTGCTATGACGAAAATAAAGCAGAAAAATGCAAAGGGGAGGAGAATGCTGGCAATTTAAATAAAGGTGTCAAAGAAATCCTTTCTGAGATGCTAACATTTGAGCTGAGACTTGATTGATGAAAAAAGCCCACCATGCTAAGATCTTGGAGAACATTCCAGTCTGAGACCAGCAGATGTAAAGGCGGGGGGGCGGGGGGGGGGGGGAAGCATGCACCTATTCATTCATTCTTCCATAGAATAAATATTCATTGAATGCTTATGATACGCCAGGCACTGTCCTAGGTGCTTTGAGATTGGTCAATTAACATTATAGACAAAAGGAAAAACACAACACATAAAAATCCCTGCCTTTATGGAGAGCTTTCACTCTAACACACTGAAAAACCTAAGAAAGCCTGAGTTGCTAGGACACAGGGCAAGAAATACAGTGGTCCAAGAAAACTTGGGGAAACAGGCAAGGGTCAGATCATATATTGCTTTGAGGGCTAGAGTATGGGAGTTGTTATTGTATTTTAAGTACAACTTAAAGTAGAGGTTTTAAGGTATGATATTTGTTTTGTTTCGTTTTTAAAGATAACTCAGGCTGCCCTAGGAAGCTTATCATGTTGGCTGAGGGGATGAGAAACGGGAGACAAGGAGGATAGTAAGTGTCCGCTGCAATATGGTCTAAGCAAGAAATGATGGTGATCTTGACTAAAACAGGAGAAGTGTAAATGGGGGAAATGTATGGATACCAAATATATTTTTGAGGTAAAGCCAAAGAACTTGCAAATGAATAAGAGAATGGGTGAGAGTTGGCATTTCTAGTGATGACAAGAGAGTGATCAAGACCGATGCATAAAGTTGAGACTCGAGTGACCTAGTAAATGTGGATGGCTTAACTGAGGAGAGACCTGGTTAGAAAATTAAGAGTTCCATTATAGTCATGTCAATTTTGAAATATCTTTTAGAAATACACTTGGACATACTGCAGAAGCAGTTGGAATTCAAGGAGAGATCTGGGCTGCAATACAATTTTAGAATTCATCAGATTATACATTGTATTTCTTTTTTTTCTTTTTATTGGAGCATAGTTGATTTACAATGTTGTGTTAGTTTCAGGTGTACAGCAAAGTGACTCAGTTATACATATACATATATCCACTCTTTTAGATTCGATTCCCATATATGTCATTACAGAGTATTGAGTAGACTTCCCTGTGCTGTACAGTAGGTTCCTATTAGTTATCTATTTTATATATAGTAGTGTATATATAAATCCCCCAATCTCCCAATGTATCCCTCCCCCCTATAAACTATATTTCTTTTTTTTTTATTAATTTTTTTTGACTGTGTTGGGTCTTCGTTGCTGTGCACGGGCTTTCTCTATTTGCAGCGAGCAGGGGCTACTCTTTGTTGCGGTGCGTGGGCTTCTTATTGCAGTGGCTTCTCTTTGTTGCAGAGCACAGGCTCTAGGCGCGCAGCTGCAGTAGTTGTGGCACATGGGTTCAGTAGTTGTGGCTCGTGGGCTCTAGAGTGCAGCCTCAGTAGTTGTGACGCACGGGCTTAGTTGCTCCGTGGCATGTGGGATCTTCCCGGACCAGGGCTCGAAACTGTGTCCCCTGCATTGGCAGGCAGATTCTTAACCACTGCACCACAAGGGAAGTCCCTGAATTGTATTTCAATACATACGATTACATGAAGTCTAATTAGATGAGATCATCTAATGAGGATGAGATGAAGGAGAGAGTGTTTATAGAGAAGACAAGAGGGTCCAGGATTAAGCTCTTGGGAGCTGCTGAGTTTAGAGATGAGAGACAGGAGAGGAACCAACCAAAGAGACCATGAAGGCCAGTAAAACAGAACAGAGGAGGGTGGTGTCTGAGAAGCCAAGGGAAGAGAGTGCTTGAAGAAGGCTGCAGTCATCAGCTGCAGCTAATGATGCTGAGAGGTAAAGAAAGATAAAGACAGATAACCTGTGGGCCTGGAAAGATGGAGGGGGAAGTACCTGGTTATTTGTCAATAGCAGCTTCAGGGGAGGGTTAGGAAACTTAAGAATTGTCTGAAGAAAGAGTGGGAGGTGAAGAGTGATATCTGTTGCCAATAGTATAGCAGATAAGATAGGCCAATAAAAACAACTAAAATGTTGTACATGCTTTCCATAAAACACTTTTTTTTAATGCATCACAGAGCTGGCAACAGAGTGAGGACTCTACAAAGGTTAAAACCAAAGTCCGTGAGTAAAAAGGGTAAAGCTCATCATTACAGAAGAAAACAAACTAAAAAGAGAAAAAGGAATGCTGGGAAAAGAAGAGAGATCATTTGGCAGGAACCATAACAACTATTAAATTTTTTCAAGCAAGAATGATCAATGGAGGATAAACCTTAATGGATGAAAATTTGATGGTTTGATATCAACGTGGTCTTGAAATAGCTCTACAAAAGATACTTATCAACTACAATGGAAAAAATAATAACTTTACAGTGGAGAAAGTTGGCAGATACCATCATTGTGATCAAAGTTACTGTACTCAGGGATAGGACCCTGAGACCGAGTGCCTCTGCATGTGATGCCCTGGGAAGGACACGACTTCTGCAATATGGCTACCAGAAGCTCTTAACTCTATGGGCAAACCCAAACTGAGGGATATTCTACAAAATAACTGGCCTATACTCACCTTTAAAATGTTAATGCCATGGGCTTTCCTGGTGCCACATCTGGCAGCTGTGACTGTGACCTTATTTAGAAATAGGGCCTTTGCAGATATGATGAGTTAAGATGAGGTCACATCAGATGGATATGTTGGGCCCTAACCCAATGACTGGTATCCTTAAAAGAAGAGAAAATATGGAATTCCCTGGTGGTCCAGTGGTTAGGACTCTGTGCTTTCACTGCTGAGGGCGTGGGTTCAGTCCCTCATCGGGGAACTAAGATCCCGAAAGCCGCATGGTGCGCGGCCAGAAAAAAAAAAAAAAGGAAGAGAAAATAGAGATACACACAGGGGAAGATATATGAAGACGGGGCAGAGATGGTGCATCTACAAGGCAAGGAAAACCAAAGATTGCCAGCAACCACCAAGGGCTTGAAGAGAAGGATTCTTCCCTAGAACCTTCAGAGGGACCATTGCCCCACCAACACCTTCATCTCAGACATCTAGCCTCCAGAACTGTGAGAGAATGAATTTCTATTATTTTAAGCCAGCTAGTTTGTGGTACTTTGTTATGACAGCCACAGGAAACTAAGACAACATTATAAAGTAAGGAAGAAACTATAAGGCCACAGGATCGTGTATGTGTAGGGCATCTCCATGTGGATGGCTGAGATTATGAGCATTTATGATATAGGAACAGTTTGAGGGTGTTTTTGTTTGTTTTTGCTGAGAAGGTTGGCTTTTTAAAATTTATCTTACGGAGCTGTAGTTGATTTATAATGTCAACTGCTGTTGTACAGCAAAGTGATTCAGTTAGACATATATATACATTCTTTAAAAAAAATGTTTTTATCTTCTTAATTGAAGTATAGTTGATTTATAATATTGTGTTAGTTTCAGGTGTACAGCACAGTGATTCAGATATATATATAGATACAGATATAGATATATAGATATATATGTATAGTCCTTTTCAGATTCTTTTCCCTTATAGGTTATTACAAAATATTGAGGGACTTCCCTGGTGGCGCAGTGGTTGAGTCCGCCTGCCAGTTCAGGGGACATGGGTTCGAGCCCTGGTCCAGGAAGATCCCACAGGCTGTGGAGCAACTAAGCCCGTGCGCCACAACTACTGAAGCCTGCGCGCCTAGAGCCCGTGCTCTGCAACAAGAGAAGCCACCGCAATGAGAAGCCCGCGCACCACAACGAAGAGCATCCCCCCCTTACTGCTACTAGAGAAAGCCCATGGGCAGCAAAGAAGACCCAACGCAACCAAAAAAATATATATATTGAGTATAGTTCCCTGTGCTATACAGTAGTTCCTTGTTGGTTGTATGTTTTTTAAGATGTGAAAGGAAAAAGCCAAGGAATTGAGCAGATAATTAAATTAAAATATGATTTTTATATAAAATCGGACACACTTAATTATGGAGTGGAAAATACAAGCAGGTTTTTATCCCTGGCATTCCAGTGGTTAGGACTCCGCGTTTCTACTGCAGGGGGCCCAGGTTCGATCCCTGGTCGGGGAACTAAGATCTCTCAAGCCGCGCGGTGCGGTCAAAAAAAAAAAAAATCAGCTTTTTAAGAAAAATAGATAAGATGGCTGCAGAAGGACTAGCTGTTATGGGGTGTCTGCTTTTGTTTGTGTCCCAGACTCCCAGAGATCTTAAGTCACAGGAGTGGATATACCATCTTCAGTTCAAACAGCTAGAGCCACAGATGTTGGAGAAAGAACTGCAAAGGAGGTGATATCCAGCGGAAGTTAATAAGCAGCGATAAAAGCAGCAGGAAGACCCTGAGTCAAACTGCATCTTTCTCCCCGAAATACAGTCAAGGAAAAAGAAAATGTATGAAATTGAAAAGTACTTCCTTAAAGAAAAAAAAGGAAAAGTACTTCCCATCAAACATTTTTCCTTCAAGAAAACATTTTTATGAATATGGCTCAGTCTGAAAAATTTGGACCATAACTTAGATTTCAGTATGAGGGAATCTGTGTAAGCAAGAACGATTATGAATATAACAAGTTTGCTATGGTTCCTCCTATGTGTAGCGATCTCATCTGGGGTAATCATTGTGAGAAGAGTCTTCTCTCAGAAATATGATGTCAGCAGATACCTGAGAATTAATACTAAAGAGAAACTGTAGCATTTAAGGAATGTTGGAAAGCCTCTAGCCAAAGCAAATCTCCTTAAGCTAAAAAAATTCATACTGGAGGAAAAACTCATGAATATATTTAGTGTAGAAAAGCCTTTAGCCTGAAGCAATACCTCAGAGATCATGAGAATATGCGTCCTGGAGACTGTGCATTCAAGCATGTGCTGACTGGACTCAAGTGTTCTCTCTTTTTTAAAAAAATAGATTTATTTTATTTATTTAATTATTGGCTGCGTAGTGTCTTCCATGGCTGTGCGCGGGCTTTCTCTAGTTGCCGAGAGCTTCTCATTGCAGTGGCTTCTCTTGTTGCGGAGCACAGGCTCCAGGCATGCAGGCTTCAGTAGTTGTGGCACGCGGCCTTCAGCAGTTGTGGCGCACGGGCTTAGTTGCTCCGTAGCATGTGGGATCTTCCCGGACCAGGGCTGGAACTCGTGTCCCCTGCATTGGCAGGTGGATGCTTAACCAGTGCGCCACCAGGAGAGTCCCTCAAGTGTTCTCTTGAATCTCATCCCTCACTCTACATTTCAGAATCCATACAAGGAGAAATCATATAAAAGTGATAAAGGTGGAAAAGACTTCAGCTGTCATAGGAAAAGCTTACACGCATCATTATAAGGAGAAGGAAAGCTTGTACTCACATGTCATTTCTCATTAGAAATCTAAGAAGGCATGCTGGAGGGACACCGTGCATCTAAAGGAAGAGGGCACCCCCCGCTCCAATAGCAAATCACACCTCACAGAGCATGAGAATATCCATACTGGAAAGAGCCTCCTGAGTATAATCAATGTGGAAATGTCTTTACCTAGAGGCAATGCCTCACTACGGATCAAAACATTCATACTAGAAAGAAACTCCCTGAATGTAATGAACGTGGGAAATCTGCAGACAAAGGGGAAAACCTCAGTATTCATCAAATCCATGCAAGAGAGAAATCTTATCAATGTAGTAGGTATGAGAAAAGTCATATTTAGAAGTCAAGCCTTATTAGATGCTGGCGAGGTCTTACTGGAGATAAACCTGTGCATGGGAGGAAGGTGAGAAAGTATTCAATGGCAAGTGAAAATCCTCATTTGAGAGATGCCCTATAAGTACAGTAAATGGGCAACACCCTTCACGCAGAAACCACGCTTCATTAAATATTACAACATCCGTATAGATGAGACACACTATGAATGTATTAAGGGTGGAAAAGCCTCCGGAATCCCACTGCTTATTGTATGTGAAGAACCCATCCAGGTAATAAACATGAATGTAAAATGTGTGGAGAAGCCTCCTCTACGCATGAGAACCAATGCTGAATGGAATGTCCATTAACAGGTGAATGGGTAAATGTATTGTGGTATATCTGCACGATGGAGTGCTACCCAGCAATAAAAAGAAGTAAACTATTGGGCTTCCCTGGTGGCGCAGTGGTCAAGACTCCATCTGCCAATGCAGGGGACACGGGTTCGAGCCCTGGTCCAGGAAGATCCCACATGCCACGGAACAACTAAACCCGTGCGCCACAACTAGCCACAACTACTGAGCCCACGTGCTACAACTACTGAAGCCCATGCTTCTAGAGCCCGTGCTCCGCAACAAGAGAAGCCAAAGCAATGAGAAGCCCGCGCATGGCAATGAAGAACAGCCCCCACTCGCCTCAACTAGAGAAAGCCCGCACACAGTGACCAAGACCCAACGCAACCAAAAATAAATAAATTTATATAAAAAAAGAAATAAACTATTGATACATACCATCATGTAAATTCATCTCAAAATAATTATGCTGAGTAAAATAAGCCAGACCAAAAAAAAAAAAAAAAAAAGAGAGAGAGAGAGTACATACTTCATGATTCCATTTATATAAAATTCTAGACAAAGTCAAACTAACGTGTAGTGATAGGAAGCAGATCTGATTGCCTGTGGGGTTGGGAGGAGGGAGAGGGATCACAAAGGTTCAGAAGGAAACTTTTGAAGGTGAGTATGTTCACTTTCTTGACTATGGTGATGGCTTCATGGATGTGTACATTTTTCAAAGCTGATTAAGGTGCTCACTTTAAACATGTGCAGTTTAATGTCACTTATACCTCAGTAAGGCTGTTCGGATTGTTTTGGGGATTTCTGACAATTATAGTAAGTCAAGAAATTTTTTTTAATTGGTTATGAATTTGAAAAGGAGAATTCAATCTCCATTTGTTTATAATATGATTAGGATTTACCAAAGTCTCTTAGGGTTTTTGGGTAAACATAATATAAACAAAAAATACTAAAAGACTTAAATATAACAATGAAACAATAAAAATCTTCTAAGACAATCTAATTCATTATATGTGCCATCTCTTCTAGGAACATTGGCAACCTTCTTCACCAAGACCGGAGACCAAGGAGCTGTAATGGGGGAAAACATCTATAATAGAGACAATAGGCATATTTTAGTTGCATGTAAATAAAAACTTTGGCTATATATACCACAAACAAGTCAATAAACAATATATTAAAATTTTTGCTATACAGAGCACAAAAACAAATATCTTATAAATTTGTAAGAAAAGGCAAACAACCCAAAAGTAAAATAGACAAGGTGTATTAAAATTTCAAGGCAGACGAGCAAATCCAAATGTCCAAAACTATATAAAACATACTCAAACTTTAAGCATCAGGCAAATGGAAATTAATTATTAGATATTACTTTATTTTCTAAAATATTTATTTATTTGGCTGCGCTGGGTCTTAGTTGTGATGTGCGGGATCTTCATTGTGGCATGTATGCGGGATCTAGTTCTCTGGGTTAGGGTAATGTTGGGAGGGCATGGGGGGGAGAAAGGGAGGAGAATGCCAAGCAAAAAAAGCAAAAATACCAAAAAACAAACAAACAAAAACCTCTACAACATTAAAAACATAAAATCCAGGATATCATAGCATCATATTTGTGGATTTATATAAAATAATCTATGTGTATAAAAATATATAAAGACATAAAAACCAAAATACAAATTTAACAAGTATTCAATAGATAAAAGAGTACTCATTGTTAGTTTTTTAAAATATAATCAAAGAGAACTGCTCTTCTTAAATATCTGTTTTAAAACACAAACATGGGCTTCCCTGGTGGTGCAGTGGTTGAGAGTCTGCCTGCGATGCAGGGGACATGGGTTCGTGCCCCGGCCCGGGAGGATCCCACATGCCTGGAGCGGCTAGGCCCGTGAGCCATGGCCGCAGAGCCTGCGCGTCTGGAGCCTGTGCTCTGCAACGGGAGAGGCCACAACAGTGAGAGGCCCGCATACCGGAAAAAAAACAAACCAACCCACAAACAGTATCTGTATTAGTTTTCTAGGAGCAAATTACCATAAACTGGATGGCTTGAAACAATAGACATCTATTCTCTCACAGTTCTGGAGGCTAGAAGTTCAAAGACAAGGTACTGGCAAGGTCATGTTCATTCTGAAGGGCCTGGGGAAGAATCCTTTCTTGCTGTATCCCAGCTTCTGCTGGTGGCTGGCAGTTCTTGGCATTCCTTGGCCTGTAGTGTCATCACTCCAGTTTCTGCCTCTGCCATCACATGGCTGTCTTCCCTCTGCCTGCATGTGTGTGTCTCCAAATCTCCTTCGCCTGAGAGCGTCACTGGATTTAGGGCTCACCTAAACTTTATCACATTAGCAAATAAGGTCAATATTCACAGGTACCAAAAGTTAGGACTTTAACATATCTTTTCGGGGGACACAATTCAACCCACTATAGTATACAACTTATGATAATCAACTAAAACACTTCTATTAAAAGGAGAGAACAACAACGCCACACTTATTGCAAGTATTTAACACTGCCCTGGAAGCCCAAACCACTGCAATAACACAGAAAACAAAAGCGAGACAATTATTCGAAAGGAGGAAAAAAGCCAGCATTATGGGCAGAAATCCAGAGCATATGTGTTGATATACCATTGGGTCTATAAGAGAGTTTGAAATGGTGACCACACACACAATCATTAAATACAAATGAGTAGTTTTCCTTAACAGTGACAAGAATCATAGGAAGCACCATAGAGAAATACGTAGGTATGGAAAGCCTGCTACGCGCTTAGCTTTGTCCTTTAAGAAGTGAGAAGTGCGAGGTGGCTCAGTTATTCAGCAGGATTTTCTGGATCCCAGGGCGAGGTTTCTGCTCCAGGCATGCTTGACCTGCTTTACCATGTTGCCTGTGCTCTGCCCCTTGCCAAGGTTACTTTTTTTTTTTTTTTTTTACGGTACGCGGGCCTCTCGCTGCCGTGGCCTCTCCCGTTGCGGAGCACAGGCTCCGGACGCGCAGGCCGAGCGGCCATGGCTCACGGGCCCAGCCGCTCCGCGGCATGTGGGATCCTCCCGGACTGGGGCACGAACCCCTGTCCCCTGCACCGGCAGGCGGACCCCCAACCACTGCGCCACCAGGGAAGCCCTGCCAAGTTTACTTTTGATCCTCTCTGCACTCCTCCCTCACGACAGGAAATACAGCTGGGAGATCTACAATTCTCCTTTCTCTGATCCCTCCTGTTTGGTTCCCAAGTGGTTTGTAGGAAGCAGCCCTGAAGCCCCCTCTGTGCTTTCACTTGTGGCCAAACCACTGGAGTTGCTGCCTTGCTGGTTGTTTATGAGAGAAGGTTACTTTCTAGGCAGAAGCCAAAGAGCTGTATTAAATGTAGACCGTTTTAAACAAAGCTGTGGTCTTTTGCCAACTTTTTCCTCCTGTTCATGATTTGGCTTCCCCTCTAGCTGAACGATCATGGGAGAAAATGACAGAAGGACATGACCGTGGATAGAAGAGAAAGACAACTGCAGATTCTGATGGGAAAAGTAGTATTGGGGAGCAAAATGAAAAAAGAAACAAACAAAAAAACCACCACCACCACCAAGTTCACTAGAGTAAGCTAAGAAGATGTGAATGACCAGTTTTCGAAAAGCTCCCAGAAAACACTGAAGAAAATACTTTCTAAGAATTTTCACAATGAAACATTCAGAGCAACCTTTTTGGTTTACTTAAAGCTTAATTTAAAAAAATAAATGCTGGGCAATTTCTATTTTGAGTTAAGCCCTTCTTTCTGTACCGCTTCAGCTGCTGTGCCTTTCATGTGGATAGCACCTTTTGATCTAAGTGAGATTGCAAATATATTGGCCAACCAAACAGTTAACTGGGGTTAGTCTTCTGCTGAGTGGGAGAAAGGAAATGGAAAATTTTTTAGAAAACAAAATCCGAAGCCAAATATAGCAAAGATTAAGATCCACAGAAACATTGTTCTGAATATTGATGGGTAATCCATGAATAATCCTCAGAAATAGATATTGCTGATGTAAATCAGATGAAAAACATTGGGGTGGATTTTTTCCAGCACATATGGCGACAAAGAAGAGTAGAGCAGCGTTACTGTTACCAGGGCCATGAATGCATAATTTTAAAGACTGAGAGGAAGCAAAGTGAGTCCCACTGGTTAGAGGAATAATCCTCTGTAAGTGAGGACAACGTTTCCCTATTAAAAATAGGAGACTGTAAGAAATGAGGGAAAAACTCCATTGTTTTTAATGCCAACCATGATGTGTGGATTTTAAGTTGTTTAAGCTTTTTGCTCCTTCTCAGTAAATATTAACAAGAGACAGGTCCTGCATAGATTTAAATTTAAGTAAGACCTTTCCTGCTCCTTCCCAGTGTTTTTATTTACTCTACTCCTGTGGTCATGGAATGTAAATATTCTCTTAACTTCTCTTTCTTATCGTATTAAAATAACCACCCGAGCGCTTGAGAATTAAGCAGGATTCTTTCCCCTCAAGGCTGCTTTCAAATTCTAGGCTGGCATCAAATTTCTTTTCATTTCGGTCCAGACAAAATCAAGTTATTTTTTACGTTTAAAATTTTTTATTTCCTCACCAGGAAGAAACATGAATCACTAGTACCTACAAATGCAGTCACTGCTGGTGACTAGGTTTCTAGAAAAAATACTTTTTAGTTTTGTTTGTTTGTTCACACAAAAGTGACACACATGGAAGCGTCTCAACTATTCAGATTGTGTTCATGCCCTACTTAATCAGCCCACTCACATGTCAGTTGTTGGAAAGTGTTCCTCCAGGTTAGAAAAGGAAAATAAGACCCTGGCTTTTAGCCTTGAGACTATGAATCCCTCTAAAAACTTTTAGGCAAAGTACCATGTTCAACTTCTTATGTGCATTTCTTCTGAGAGGAGATTTCATAGTTTCCAGCACATTCCAGGGAGTCCAGGATCCCACAAATACCAATAATCACTCCTTTATAACAGTTACTGAAAACCAAGGGGCTTTTATAATGCATTCCATATACTTTCTTAATTGGTTACATCAGTGCTTTCCAAATTTTAATTCACATACAGATCGTGTAGGGATCCTGTATAAAATGCAGATTGTAATTCGGAAGTTCTGGGGTAGGCTCTGAGACTCTGCATTTCTAACAGATGCTGTTGCCGCTGGTCCATGGACCACACTAAAAGTAACAGCAAAAAATACGACACACCCAAAGAGCACCCTATGCAGAGCTCAGAAAATTTCACCCATTAAGATGATTCTAATACTGTGTTTATCAATATACCCTAATGTCTGACGAAGACAGGAGAGTAAACACTTACAGCATTGACTTTTGCCATACTTGGAATAAAGAATATATTCACGAGATGATGAAAAGTAACACCCTCCCCACTCTTGAGAGGTCTGAATCTGATTTCGTGGTGTCATACAGCATGGGAGCTCTCTGATTGAATTCCCTATTTTTGTGTTTCTTCCATCGCCCCAGTCCATAGAATTGGTTCACAGAGTTTCATAAGATGCTGTCAGCTCTCCCAGTGCAGACGTAGATGTAAATTGATGATGCTCCTTTTAAAAAAAAAGTCATTGTTTTGTTATCTTCAAGACTGAAATATTACCCTCTCTTTTTTTTCATCCTCAGGCATATAAAGCCTTGTTACAAACAAGTTTAGAAATAAGCAAAACAAATACATTTTATTATTCCAGTGGGGACAGGATTAACGCTTTCTCATACATTCACCTTACTTTTCTTCTCCTCTGCGTCTTATGATTGACTCACCCAACGATTATCCAATTACCTATCTGGAAGTTTTACCAACGCCTGAAACTTAACACTAGAAATTTAACAATTCCTCTATCTTATTCATATGTATCTTCCATGACCCAAACAACTTGTGATCAAAACCAAAAGATTTTGTTTGACTCTATGTCAAGCTCCATACTTAATCACTTACCAAATCCTATTAAAATCATCCTCTCTCTTGTTTCCTAAAACAATATCGAGGATTTCAAATGGGAAAGAAAATGAAGAAATATACCAGTTTTTTTCCCTCCAGCCCTAACTAAAAACTGCAGCCTCCTCTCTGAGATCTGAGGGGGAAAGACAGCAGCAAAGAGGAAGAGAAGGCGCCAGAGAAGGAAAAGGGGGCAAAAAGTGTGTTCCAATCTTTCACACACCATCTTAAGTGGAGAGCAGGACAAAAGCCATTTTAAAAATAGTGCTGTGTAATGTAAATGGTTAATAACTTGGGCTCTGCTGTCAGACCTACTTCCAACACTGTTTCTAAGCATTCTCACACCTCACTTTCCTCATCTATAATATGAGGATAACCTTGAGGGTTGTTTTCCAAATTATCCATCCTCCTTCTTCCTTATTAACAAAATTTTATTTAGTGATCTCACAGCCTCCTTTGCAGCTAGAGGTAACGATAAGACATAGTTCTGACCAAAAAGATGCTGATGGAGGTCCTTGAGAAGAGATATTCATTGTCCTTTCTCTCTGGGAGGCAGATGCAATGTCTGGAGAAGTGTCAGTGATACTATGACCATGAAAATGAAAGACATATGCTGAGAAGAGTGAAGAAAGAAGATAGGATTCTTAGTGATGTCATTGAGTAACACATAAAACTGGACTGGGCTCTTCATTAAATGGAAGAAAAAAAAGAGTGGGTATAGGTATATGATTCACTTTGCCGCACACCTGAAACTAACACAACGTTGTACATCAACTATACTCCAATAAAATTTTTTTAAAATAAAAAATAAAACAAATTTTTTAAAATGGAAGAAGAAAAATAACCAAATTGACTACTTAAACTCTTGTAAAAGTGTTCTCTATTATATGTAACACAATCCTAACTGATACAGTATTTCACAGAGTTATTGAGAATATTATTAAGTGTGATCATGAATATAAAAATGGTTCACACAGGGTGTTGCACATAGTAAGCATATAATAAATGTTAGTAGCTATTTTTGGCATTTATTTATTATTATTATTATCGATATTATTATTATCCCCCATGGCTTCTTCACTCTTCCCCATCTCCAGCACAAATTTTTTTCCATTCTACTTTATTTCCACACCGTCAGCCAAATCAAGACACTCATTATGTTGCATCTGGATAATAACCAACCCACCAAGTGTTTTAGTTGTATCTTGAAAGATAAGTTATTTTCAATAGGCAGAGAGAAGGGATGAGGGCCTTATTGGTGAGGGAGACAATGGTGTCAACACAGGTGGTGAGGTTGGGAAGCAGAGGATAGCAGAAACTCCATGCATTTCTGGAGGATTAATGTGGGATCAGGTAGAAAGAGAGGTTGGAGCCAGACTGTCAAGGGTTTTCTATGACTGGCAAAGAGCAGACCAAGGAATCTGTAGTATATTTTCCTGTGAAAATTTTAGGGCACTGTTTGGTTTGGTTTTGACACAGGAACTAATACAATTAAAGAAATGAGAAGAGTTCATTCTTTTGTTTACTTGGCTGGCGTTTAGTTTGCTCAATTATCACATGAGGAAGTTAAAACAGATGCTCTCAAAGACCTGTGAATATTCTAGAAGTCTAAGATTCATTGGAAACTTCGAGAATATTCTAATATCTAAGCTTGAGTTCAGAGCCTCCATTTCAATGTTAGCCCTGACTTATTCATTTATTCTTTCTTGCAACGAAGTTAATTTATGTTGCACATTGAGTCTGAGGACATTTGCTGCTACCTCAAATCTCACTGGAAGCCAACTTCAATTATCCATAACCATCAGGAAAATCTTCTTCATAAATTTCAAGAATCTCTAGCAGCAACCCTTGGTCCACCCAGCTTTCACACCCCTCTGTCAACTAACTTCAGTACCAGTGAACTCCATCTCTGCCCTCCCCATCCTTTTACAGTTCACATGTGATTCTAGATCCCAAGGTAAGTGGAATATTAACTTATAAATCAAATGCAATATAATAGTGCAAATGGTTTACTACCTAATAAATATATTGTGCTTGTTTTTAAAAATAAGTTTACTATTTTTAAGTTATAGTACAATGCCAATCATAAAAGAAAATAGATGAAATATTTTTTAAAAGGAAGTAATAATACCACCATCCAAAGGAAAAGGTGTTAACTTTGGGGGGAGGTCTTGCTTTGCCAGATTTTTTGTGGCTTTTACATAGTTGTCATTATTTTTAATTTATACATTGTGATTTTATAGCAATGTTTTCCATGTTATTATATTGGCTTTATATGTAACTTTTTGATAGTTACATAATATTTTAAATTGATCATGAAATATTTCATACCAAAAGATATAAGGAATAATAGAATGAAAATCCATGTAGCCTCACAGAGCATAAGAAATAAACCATTGAGGATAAAGAAGATGTGGTATATACATATACAATGGAATACTACTCAGCCATGAAAAATAATGAAATAATGCCCTTTGCAGCAACATGGAGGCAACTAGAGATTATCATACTGAGTGAAGTAAGTCAGAGGCTTCCCTGGTGGTGCAGTGGTTAAGAAACCACCTGCCAATGCAGGGGACATTGGTTCAAGCCCTGGTCCAGGAACATCCCACATGCTGCAGAGCAACTAAGCCCGTGCACCACGACTACTGAGCCTGCGCTCTAGAGCCTGCGAACCACAACTACTGAGCCCACACGCCACAACTACTGAAGCCCACACATCTACAGCCCATGCTCCACAACAAGAGAAGCCACCTCAATGAGAAGCATGCGCATCACAATGAAGGGTAGCCCCCACTCGTCACAACTAGAGAGAGCCTGTGCACAGCAACAAAGACCCATCGCAGCCAAAAATTTTAAAAAATAACAAAACTGGTGTGTTAACTAAAAAAAAAAAAGTGAAGTAAGTCAGAAAGAGAAAGACAAATACCATATGATATCACTTATACGTGGAATCTAAAATATGACAAAAATGAACCTATCTGAGAAACAGAATCAGGGACATAGAGAATAGACTCGTGTTTATCAAGGGGAGGAGGTTGGGGGAAGGATGGATTGGGAGTTTGGGATTAGCAGATGCAAACTGGTATATATAGAATGGATAAACAACAAGGTCCTACTGTATAGCACAGGGAACTACAGTCAATATCCTGTGATAAACCATAATGGAAAAGAGTATGAAAAAGAATGTATATATATGTATAACTGAGTCACTTTGCTGTACAGCAGTAATTAACACAACATTAAATAAATCAACTGTGCTTCAATAAATAAATAAATAAATAGAAACAAATCATTGAACAATACAATATCTGATGACCTGTTATTGGAAAGAAAGGACAACATAAGGCAATGGACTATTACCATTAAAATGCTGAAACAAAACAAGTAGGAGGCAGTCATTTAAAAGTAAGTCTAAGAAACTGAGGACAAGATGCTTTTTTTTTTTTTTGGTGGTACGCGGGGTCCTCACTGTTGTGGCCTCTCCTGTTGCAGAGCACAGGCTCTGGACGCGCAGGCTCAGCGGCCATGACTCACAGGCCTAACCGCTCCGCGACGTGTGGGATCCTCCCGGACCGGGGCACGAACCCGCGTCCCCTGTATCAGCAGGCGGACTCTCAAGCACTAGCGCCACCAGGGAAGCCCCTCAAGATACTTTCTTGAGGATAAAATCTCTCCCACAACATGATAATAACATGGTAACAACAGTCACTTCTATCAAAGGCAGAATAAAAAACAACAGGGGACTCATTTTTCACTGAAGGCCCTTCTGTATCTTTCATACTGACTTCTGAATACCAGTCAGCTATTCAAAAACACTAAATAGGGCTTCCCTGGTGTCGCACTGGTTGAGAGTCCGCCTGTCGATGCAGGAGACACGGGTTCTGTGCCCCGTCTGGAAAGATCCCACATGCCGCGGAGCGGCTGGGCCCGTGAGCCACGGCCGCTGAGCCTGCGCGTCCGGAGCCTGTGCTCCGCAACGGGAGAGGCCACAGCAGGGAGAGGCCCGCGTACCGCAAATAAAAACACTAAATGTTTTTAAAGGCTAAATAATAAAAAAAAATTACCTCTTCTATCGGTTATAAAATCTATGTCCCGGGCTTCCCTGGTGGTGCAGCGGTTGAGAGTCCGCCTGCCGATGCGGGGAACGCGGATTCGTGCCCCGGTCCGGGAAGATCCCACATGCCGCGGAGCGGCTGGGCCCGTGAGCCATGGCCACTGGGCTTGCGCGTCCGGAGCCTGTGTTCCGCAACGGGAGAGGCCACAGCAGTGAGGGGCCCGCATACCGCAAAACAAACAAACAAAAACAAAAAAAACCCCTACGTCCCTTTTAATTTGCTATTTCATGCCTAACGATATGGTCAAGAGTTATAAAAATATACATTCGTAAATCTAGAAGAAATGAACATGAGTACCCAAAAGAGAAGTCAGTGAAGTCAGTAAAACTGAGGAGAAAAAACCAATACAAGAAAAAACAAGACTGAGCTTCAGAATAAGGAGTGCTTCCATCTGTTATATAAAACTGTTATATAAAAACTATGTTCCTTGTGAATTTGCTTTTTCATTCCTAATGAAATGACCCCAAATTAAAATATATCTTGTTAAATCTAGAAGTAGTGAAAAGAAGCACCCCACAGATAAGTGGAGTCCTCAAAACGGAGGGGGTAACATATGGCTAAAAACCAGGTCAAGCTTCATGAGAGTGAGAGGTGGTCCAGAAGTGGGGAGGAAAAAGCTCAATCTGTATTTAATTTTCACAAAGACTTCCATTTACAGGGTGCTTGACAGACTCAGAAAACACTGATGATTTCATATTTAAAAGCCACAATTTAATTCCCTGTACTATTTTCCCAGAGAAGCAGCTTAGCATAATACTTGATAGCACAGCTTTGAGTTGGCCTAAATCACTTCGAATCATGGTTCTGGCACTTATTAGCTATGCACACTTGGATAAATGCTTCAATTTCCTCATCCAGAAAATGGGAAAAATAATAGTACCTATCTGATATAGTTCTTGTAAAGATCAAATGAGGTAGCACAGTACTAAATTGCTTAGGACAGCATATGACACATAGTAAACAGTCAATAAATGTTTACGTGTGTTTATAAATGTGACAGAATTTTACTTAAGCCTTACCAGTGTTAATATAAACTTTGTTGCTTAGAAACCAATTTGTGAAAAGTATCTTCAATGATTTTTATTATTCATTTGCATTTGATTAAACTCGATAAGTATACGCTATTGGAATAATGTACAAAAGTTTTTTAGTTTTAGAATGACTACAACCTGCTGCTCTGGAAAAAGGAAGATCCCTTGTTACACAGTGCCATGTATACACTCCTCTAGGAATTTTCTCAAATGTAAATAAATGCAAAGTGTTTAAAGAAAGGAAAATTAAAAGTGGAGGGGACTCCCTGGCAGTCCAGTGGTTAGGACTCCACGTTTCCACTGCAGGGAGCACGGATTCGATCACTGGTTGGGGAACTAAGATCCCGCAGAGCTGCTAGGCACAGCCAAAAAAAAAAAAAAAAGTGGAATTCTATGATTTGTGAATTATATTCCAATAAAGCTGTTGTCAAATTTGCTACACATTTTCCCTAGGTTTTTTGGGGTCCGTGGTTTAGTTTTTAAATAATGCCTATCAGTATAGAATTAAAGAGTTTAATACTTGATTCTATTATAATGTCAATTTGCTTATGTGAGTGGTCACACATAATAGATAGGATATTTTGATGGTAAAATCATTAATATATCATTAAATTTACAAATATATATACTAATCTGAAATTGGCTAAATTTTAAGATTCTCTTGGTGGTCTTAAATCATCCATTTCCTAGAACAGCGTTTAGGGTACTGCTGACCCCAATGTGGTTTGTAAAGCATGTACCATCTTTAGTATCTTATGGAGAACTTTCATTTACGTTTTCTTTCCTTTATTTACTTATTTTTGTTTTCCTAAGAAAATAATTAGCAGTTCAAGTTTAAATGACCATTAAATCCTTTCAAATTCCATTTCACTAAACCGTCTAATGTTAGGAAACTTAGCACCCTTGCTATTTCTTTACGAATTTCTTCCACTTTGAGGGGTGGGCACTTCTGCGATTTTAAAATAAAAATTTGGCCTTAAAAAATTTTAAGACACAGAGAAAGACTAATATTATATAATATCACTTATATATGGAATCTAAAAACTAATGCAAAACAGAAACAGACTCACAAACATAGAAAACAAACTCAAGGTTACCAAAGGGAGGGATAAATTAGGAGTTTGGGATTAACAGATATACACGACTATATATAAAATAAACAACAAGGGTTTACTGTTGTATAGCACAGGGAACATAAATTCAATATCTTGTAATAACCTATAACGGAAAAGAACTGGAAAATATATATATATATAAATATCACTGAATCACTTTTCTGTACACCTGAAACTAACACAATATTGTAAATCAACTAAACTTCAATTTAAAAAAGTTTAAGACACAGGTTGAAAGAATCAGTGGTTTCACTCTGAAGGGAAGAAGAAATAGTGACATTTATTTACCGTTCTTATACCTCCTCTGTTATGAAGAAAGAATTCCTAGGAATTAGTAGAAGTCTCCTTTGAAGGCTTATAGAATTAATAGAGCTCTTAACAGGCCAAAAGAGCTATCATCTACTGCGCAGTATTTATTGAGCACTGCTTTATGTCCAAGCCTACTGCAGGTGCTGGGAGATATAAGGCGAGTGACTAAGAGGTCCTTTCAGGTAAGGCAGAGAAGGAAAGAGAATAGTGAGAAGTCCACCTGCAGGTACCGGAGCCAGGATACAAATGGTCTTTTATAACCTCCTAAAGAATATGGATTTTTTCCCGCAGCAGTTGACAACCTTAAAATATATTTTTTTCTTTTCTTTTGGCCATACCAGTGGGCATCTTTAAATGCACTGCCATGCATGGTGCTACCTTTGCCATATTTGCAACACCATGAATCTAATCAAATGAAAAAAGTCACTATTTCTCTTTGAATAAAAAGATGTGTTTTAAAAGATAATAAAGGAGACAGCATGGAAAATGGGCTGCACAGAGGAGATATGGAAGGGGGGTGACCATTGGGAGACAGATTGCAATAGTCCAGGTGAGATAAGATGAAAGTCTGATATTACAAGACATCCTGCTCAGCACTGCAGGGAACAGAAGCTGAGCAAGACACGGCCCTGCCTCGAAGGACGAATGAAGAAGAATGCCGAACTCCACGCTCATTTACCCCAACGTGAGGCTCCTGGAGCCAGTGATGTAGAAAGCTATGAATGAGAGAAGATGGACTTTTATTAAAATCCTGCTGAAGGTAGAGATTATAGAAAGCAGTAATTCTTGCTTGATCTGTTCAATTGGACTATGTTGTCTCCCTTGTCTTTAGGTAATCAATTTCTACACCCTGCTGTTTGTGTTTTGACCGACCATAGAAAACAAGGTACCCAGGAACAATGCAGTCAGCAGTTGCCTGGACTTGTTATCGGATGTGATTTCAGTAACTAACTACTTGCTGACTCAGAGACAAGAGGAAAGCAAAAATCTCTCCCAGTTCTGTGGACAGCCAAGTGATTACAAGACTGTCAAAGTTCACAGGGATGGACACCCAGCTTGCTCATTTGCTGTGTCATCCGTTAAGCAGGACCGAAGTTCCATTCTAAATGGAAAGAACTACGCGAGTTATGTAAATCATTTTCAGGGCTAGGTGTCCAGGACCAGGTGGCAAAAAAACCAGACACCTTTCCTGCCCCGAGGCCCCATTACTCACCTGAGTAGCTCCATAGAGGGAGCCAAGAGCAAAGCTACTGCAGCACCTCCCCCATCTCTGTTGGAGAAAACAGACACCCAGCACAGAGCCTAGTCCCACAGTAGAAAAAGGATGGGATGTGGAATCAGATATGGCTGAATGCTGGCTTTGTCAAGGCTGTGTGACTTCCTGCAAGTCAGTTAAGCTCTTTCAGCCTCAGATTTCCCACCCATAAAATAGTGCTTACGATATGACCACACCTATCTCTGCAAAATAATATATTCACAACACCTGGCACTCTCCTACTTTGTTGGGAGGAATGTAAAATGGTGCCGCCTCTTTGGAAAACAGTGTAGCAGCTTCTTAAAAAGTTAAACATCAATTTACCATACAGCCCAGCGATCCTACTCCTAGGCATCTACCCAAGAGAAATGAAAACATATGTCCACACAAAGACTGATGTGTGAATGTTCATAGCAACATTATTCATGAGTGAACCACAAAAACATTATGCTAAGTGAAAGAAGCCAGATGAAACAGATCACATATATTATGAGTCCGTTTACATGAGGAAAGGCAAACCCAGAAAAGACAAATCTACAGAGACTTCCAGCAGGTTAGAGTTGCCAAGGGCTGAGGGAGCGGGGAGGGGAAGAGACTGCAAATGGGAAGGAGGGATCTTTCTGGGTGATGGAAATGCTCTGAAATTGGATTGTGGGGATGGATGCCCAACTCTGTAAATTTACTAAAAGTCACTGAACACACACTAAAAAATGGTGGAATTTTATGATATCTAAATATCTAAATCAGACCTCAATAAAGCTGTTTTTAGAAACCCACCAGACATGTAGTAGATACTCAATACTATAGCAAATCACTAACATTTAATAAGCATTTACTGGTAAGCAACTTTAAACACATTATGTGCCATAGCTCAATTTAACTCATGTATTTCTAAGGCGTATTTCTTAGTTTCAGTCTTTCAAATACCACTTTCATTATTTTTTCCATATTCACTTACCATCAACACCAATTATCAACCAAATATTGTTCTTTAAACAAAATTACTTACATAAAACTTAGAGAAATTCATTGAAAAATAAAACACTATATCCCTATGGTAAACGCAAAATCAGTATCATTTGTCATAAATAAAAGGTACTGTGAAAATAAACACAAGGAAAGCCAAACAATCTTAGTTTGTAGACACATGTTGTTACCTAAGGAAGGCTTGCTCTCTCTGCTTGAAAAAGGAGACTGAAAAAGCTAGCCAGGTGATTCACACCAGCACAAACAGAGAATTTCGCTCTGATGTAATCAGAACCCGAGACTGGGATCCCAGGCTGAGAACAAAGAAGGTTTTCTTGTGTCCCCACCGTCAATAGAGTTGAAAACAATTGAGGCCAGATACCTTCTTAGGTTATCAGAGGCGGAGGTGGCTGAGCTGCAGAAAGAGCAGATGCCTGGATAGAGGGGCGGGGAGAGGTTGAGGACCTTCAGTCCTGACTCCTGACTTGGTCAGGAATTCTGCCTCCCCTGAGGCAGGAAGGGGCCTGAGAGAATCACTCTCAGGGACCACAGAATAGTAAGGAAGGAGGTGGCGTCCATCCACTGGAGGTCGGAACCGGTCTTGACCTGGAGCCGCGACCCCAGCAAGGAGTGTGGAGACAGAGGCTTTGGAGGAGCCTTGGTGCTCGCCTCCCAAGCCCCACGCCCACAGAGTGGAAAGGACATGGAATGGGAGCTGAGGGACAGTTGAGGCGGTCGAGCCAGAGTGACCCCGCGATGCCGGGGAGCTACCCAGGGCCTACTGAAGAATGCGTCCTCACACTAGTGGGAGAATCAGAATTTAAGACGCCCAGAACAAGGGGCGTCAACAGCCAACAATGTCAGCCAGAGAGGCAACTGAGCCAAAGAGGATCCGACATCGTTTAGGGAGGAGACATTTTCCCCTCTTCCTTCTTTCCCAGAATCATGGGAGAAAGCGATTTCACTGAGCGTGGCAGAAGGGAAAAAAGAAAACGTTTCAGGTTTGTACCTCACTTGATTCAGATTGTTCAATAAACTGGGTAGAGGAGGATTAAAACAACTTAAAAAGATCTCACTTTCACACTCTGCCATCCAACTGCTGCCTAGACTGTGACATCTAAAATCATCTCTGGTTCCTCCTACCGTTTAGAAAACACTGCTCAAGGGAAGGTGAAGAGATGCCTTCAACCCCACCTGCAATCCAACTGGGAGGCTGAAAACGTGATAGAATGATACCTGAACAGCTTCTCCACCCACTCTTCAGCAACCTTGGTCTGTCTTTTCCAAGCTATGGAATCCATTAAAATTTAGTAACATTACATCCTTGACCAAAGTGACTGTTTTCCTCTCAATTTCCTCCCCCTCTTTCTATTTCTCTCACTTGTTCTACTTTCCTTCCCTCTTACTGACTTCCAGTTCTTGAGTTTCCTTGGTCAGCAAGGGAGAATTACTCTCCACTGGTGGGTCTTATGGTCAAATGAGAACCAGGACACCATGGGAGGCAAAATGTTGGGGAACAAAAACTCCTGCCTGCAGTGGGCAGGGTTTGAGTTCAGGTTCTGCCGTACTGTCTATATTAGTTCACATTCTGAGCATCAGTGCACAAGGGTTTTCTTTTCCCCACATCCTCACTAACATTTGTTATTTCTTGTGTTTTTGATGACTGCCATTCTGACAGGTGCGAAGCTGTATCTCATTGTGTTTTTTATTTGCATTTCCCTGTTAAGTGGTGTTGAGCATCTTTTCATGTACCTGTTGGCCATTTGTATGTCTTCTTTGGAAAACACTGTGAGTTTTTTAAAAAGTAAAGTAGCGCTATGTGTTGTTCATGAATACATACATATGAAGGGAAAGAACTTCAAATGTGTGGGAAAACACATTAAATTCATGCTAATGGGGAGAAAGGGGCCATGAGACTGGGGAAGGGTACCCAGGGGCTGAAAGAAATAGTCAAGGCAAATATAACAAATTAGGAACAACTGTTCAACCTGGGTGATAGGCACATGAATGTTTACTATACTGTATTACTCTCTGTGTTTTTGTCTTTTGAAAAAATATTTTTCTTAAAAAATGTTTCTGCTCAATGTTGAAAATCTGGAGAAAACAGAAAAGGGTAAACCCAATAACAATAATAAAAACCCAACGTTCATGAGTATATGTACCTCCTATCTTTTTTATTCATTTATGCATACAAATGCACTTAAACACAATTAGGTCGTTCTGTTTTGTGGTACCTAAGTTGCCTGCTGGCAGCTGGGTTGGATGGCCTAGTTGTCAAAGAGCAGTCCTTACGAAAATGAAACATTCCCTCCACCCTTTTATTATTGAAGCTTCAAACACCGGCCTGGTGTTTGTTTTTCATTTATATTTTACTGTGTTACATGATGCCAAATTCATCTGCCAATTCACTCCATTCAGTTTTTTCTAAAAAGTAAAATAGTTTTTTGGTGTTGTATAGATACCAAATGTTCAGGTGATCAGCTAAAGTTCTTTAGTATCTACTTGGTTTAGAACTGTTTATGTGTCTTCCTTCTACCCCAGTAATATCAGTAGATGAGGGTATGTTTTTTTCTCTTCACCCTTTCACTTTTCCACCATCTACTTCTTTGAGTTTGAACCAAACTCAGGAGTTGGTTAAGGTTTGAATACTCAACCAGTCAGGAAATCTGGATTTGGTCTCTAACAGCTAAAAAAGTCACCTGAAAGTCTAAAACTGCACTGTCCAGTATAAGTAGCCACTAGGCATATGTGGCTCTTTAAGTTTAAATTTATTAAAACCGAATAAAATTTAAAATTCAGTTCCTCCATTACAGGAGGCACATGTCCAAGTGCTCAGTATTCACATGTGGCTGGTGGCTTCCATGCTGGACAGCCCAGGTCTAGAACATGTCCGTACCTCAGAAAGAACTGTTGGACGGTGCTGGTCTAGATCATGTGCCAGCAAGTATGTCATTTCCTGCACTTTCCAAATTCCCCATCTTTATCTTCCTAACTTTGAAATGC
Organism: Pseudorca crassidens; assembly: GCF_039906515.1. Classification (NCBI taxonomy): domain Eukaryota; kingdom Metazoa; phylum Chordata; class Mammalia; order Artiodactyla; family Delphinidae; genus Pseudorca; species Pseudorca crassidens. The sequence continues at coordinate 105,375,079 of NC_090304.1, forward strand.
TTCTGCAGGTGCAACTGTGGATGAGGAAACTGTGGGTAAGACATGAATGCTGAAGTCAAAACTAGCTAATTAGAGTCCTCTTCACTCTTCCCTAGGGACCACTATTTCTCGTAAGCTACTCGGGCTTCTGTCCTGGCCTCCATCTTTGAGTTGTTATAAGATTTTCAGATAAAGATCTTACCAAGAGACAGAGGTAGATCCACGCACCCAAGGCTCCTTATTATGTTTATTTATGAAAGGAAGTTTGAGGAGCTGAGGCAAATGTAATCGGTAATCCAGTTTTGTCCTTAGACAAACTTCTAGTCACTGCTTCCTTCTTGGAAGGTAGACTAACAGTCAACTAATGAAGTGTGGAGAGCAGGAAATTGGCTAATTTGCATCCAGTGACTCCATAAGGTCAATAAGTGGTCACAGCTCAGAACGGCTCTTATTTTTGTAGAGGACATGCTCCACGGACAAATAAGGTGACAAGATAAAGTAGCACCTGTACATCTTTGAACCGAGGAAAAATAGTTAGCAAATGAAATTTCTCGTGAATACACCTTTCCTAAACTTATGAGGTGAGTTTTTCTTCAAATTCTCTCCATTGTTTCTGTGTACCTAGTGCACCGTGATTTAACTTTTCTTTGTTTTTTTTCTCCCTCTGTACTTTTCCATTTGGCTTTTACAGAAGTGTTCTCTACTGTTATTCTAGAATGAGTCTATATACCACTTAACCCTTAAATCACCACATTTTATTAGAACACCTACAGAGTATTTATTATTTCAATTAATAAATGTATATCTTTTTCGATAATTGGGGCATGAGTACCAAGTGAAAAACACTCAGAAAATTATGCAGAACTATAAAAGCCTTCAGCCAATGACAAATGTACTCTTTAGGCATTACGCCATTTAAAATAATTCCAAAGCAGCTTTCACAAAATACTGTCTTATGGAGAAGCCAGCTGAAAAAAGATAAATGTTGGTACAGAAACTCTGAAGGAAGCCAAACTAGGGGCTTCACCAGGGCTGGAGTGGGGAAGAACTTAGGTAAACAAGTGTCCTCCACCATGAGGCCTCTGTGGTTTCCAGGTCCCTCTTCTCTAGATGGAATTTGGGACCTGTGAGTAGGTGTACCCCACCAGATCACAAATTGCTCCAGCACTGCAGAGGGCAAGAGGCAGTCACCAGGAGACCAAATCTCAAACCACTTAGGTCTTTACAGACGTGGTCAACACTTACAATTCTCCTTAGAAGCAAACAGGCAACTTGTTCAGACTCTCCAAGGTGAGTTCAGTCTCATACTTGGAGAGTTTCAGAGGGAAAGGAATACATCTGATGAGTTTTAAGTCTGTGAATCTTTTCCTGAATTGCTATAGGCAAATATTAGCCCTGTGCGCTGTCGCCACTGTCTTCCCTTCAGCTCACTAGAGGCTAGTCATCACTCCCAGCTCCCTGCCTTTGCCTTTTCTGCAGCAATAATGAGCTTGGAAAGAGACTCTGAGAGGCCTCCTTGATTTTATTTATTTATTTCATTTTTAAATTTTTTTTAACATCTTTATTGGAGTATAATTGCTTTACAATGGTGTGTTAGTTTCTGCTTTATAACAAAGTGAATCAGCTGTACATATATATATCTCTTCCCTCTTGCATCTCCCTTCCTCCCACCCTCCCTATCCTACCCGGCCTCCTTGATTTTAATCAGCCACACAGAGTAACTCATTACAAACAATCTCACTTCACGTTGTGCATATTTTTCAGGGCAATGCTCAGACCCCCAGTCTAAGTATAGTCACATGCTTATGGAAAACACATATTCCCAGGCTCCACCCGAGACCCAATTGCTCAGAATCTTGGGAGAGGTGTCAGGAATGCGCATTCTAATCAGTTCTCTTCCATGATTCTTTCACTAAAAGGAAAGATTGAATGGATGGAAGATAAGAAGGGTTTCTATGCCTTTTTCTATAAAGAAACAAGATGAGTCAGAAATTCAGCTAAATCTCTGAACCAGAACAAAGAAAAATTAGTAATTGAGAAATAACTCTGGGCAAAAAGCAGAAGAATTTTAAAGCTGTAAGTACTTCCAAGGAGTCCAGGGACTTGGCAAGGCCTTGGCCATCGTCTTTCCCTCATTTCTCAAGCCAGTTCCAGTTTCAGATATCCTGTCATGCTGGTTGAGACCACCAGCACGTGGTCACTTCTCTTTATTTCCATTTCTCATTTGTAAAATGAGAAATAGCGATTTCTGTCTTGTACACCACACAACGTTTTTGTAACGATGGATCCAATGAGATAACGTAAGTGAAAGCAGTTTGCAAACTACAGAGTGCTTTACAAACATTATGAGGTCCAGGGAATAGAGAACTGTATTATTCTTTCATTGACTAATTGTTCGTCATTTTGGAAAAAAATCAGTTACTAATTCAATCTTCTGTTCTGTGAATTAGGGTCGTGTCTTTGCATCATGAGTGAACTGTATTATGGCACAATCAATTCATTCATTGTTTGTCTTTGCAATTAAGTTAACATGTGGTAATTTACACTGATTATGGAGATACTCAGATAAGGTGCGTTACTTAGGGCTCTTCGTAAATGTAGACAAAATTTAAATCCTCATCTCTCTCACCAATCTTCATTTTGTATCTTTTCTTCTTTGCCGTTCATTTAAAGTTATCTATTCAGTTTTAAAGTAAGTAATACATATGTAAAAATCAAAATTCAAAAGGTATAAAAGTCTCTTTACACGTACATCTCACATCCATCTAATTTTTGCTTACCCTTGGAAAGCAATTACTGTCATTGTTTTTTTTTCTTTTTAATTTTATTGAAGTATAGTTGATTTATAACGTGTTAATTTCTGCTGTACAGCAAAGTAACTCAGTTATACATATATATTTATTCTTTTTCATATTCTTTTCCATTATGGTTTATCACACCATATTGAATATAGTTCCCTGTGCTATACAGTAGGACCTTGTTGTTTATCCATCCTGTATATAATAGTTTGCATGTGCTAATCCCAAACTCCCTGTCACTGATTTCTTGTATACACTTCCAGAGATTATTTTTATGCATACGCAAATAGATATAAATATATATCATCTCTCCTTTTACTTTTCAACATGATGACAGCATACTCCACACACTGTTCTGTGCTTTGCTTGCTTCACTTAACAATACATCTTGGAGATCTTTCCCTAACACAAAATAGTTTCCTCAATCTTTTTTTTTTTTTTAAATAAATTTATTTATTTGTTTTTGGCTGTGTTGGGTCTTCATTGCTGCACACAGGCTTTCTCTAGTTGTGGCGAGCAGGGGGCTGCTCTTTGTTGCAGCGCACGGGTTTCTCATTGCGGTGGCTTCTCTCGTTGTGGAGCACGGGCTCTAGGCACCCGGGCTTCAGTAGTTGCGGCTCGCGGACTCAGCAGTTGTGGCTTACGGGCTCTAGAGAACAGGCTCAGTAGCTGCGGTGCACAGGCTCAGTTGCTCCACAGCATGTGGGATCCTCCCGGACCAGGGATCGAACCCGTGTCCCCTGCATTGGCAGGCGGACTCTCAACCACTGCGCCACAAGGGAAGCCCTCCTCAATCTTTTTTACATCTACAGTAAATTTCATTGTATAGCTGAGCTATAATTCATCTACCCAGTCTCATAATGATGAACTTCTAGGTAGATTCCAATCTTCTGTCATAAATAATGCTATAGTGAATACACTTGAACGTTCATTATTTTCCATTGTGTATTTCTGGAAGCTGAATCCATATGCCTTCTTTTCTAGCCTCTGAATGTTTTGGTTGACTTTTTGGGACTCTTCCCAAGTTGTGCCCAATCTTCTTCAATTAGGAAAACCAAAACTGAACACAATACTCTAAGAATAATCTTCCTAGTTCTGAATATAGCAAGACTGCTTTTCTCTCTTCTGTTCTTGCAAATCAGATCTGCCACAATTGCAAGCCAGTTTTTAAAAATGGCCTAACAACTGTTTGAAAGAATCAAGTTTATTAAAATAATGACTAACGTTGCTGAAGAATATTAAATATCTAAGCACCGTGATTTCCAGTTATTTGACTATCTGTCTTTACACGTTTTCTTCCTCTCTAACACATGTTCTTTGTTTTGGTTTCTATCTTAATGGAAGGGTTTGTTAAGGTCAAGTCTGCTCAATACACAGCAATGAAAGCAATTAAGAACAAGGTGTAGGATGGGAAAATAATATTTTAACTGTCAAGTATGTATTGTGGTTAACTGCTCTGATTTCAAATGTTTCATCTCATCAGATCATATGCCTTAGCTTTAGAATATATAATCACCACACAAATATAGAACATCTTTGGACCAGGAATTTGGTAACTATAGCCTGTTAATGTTTCAGGTGTCAGCAATGGCTTAAGAAGTTCCAGTTTTCTGTATTGTCGCTTAATGCTCAATGGTTCAAAGTGGCTTAGTAGCAGGCAGAAATAGCCACTAAGCCTGGAGGAGTGGGAAAGGGAGGGTGGGAGGGAGGGAGACGCAAGAGGGAAGAGATATGGGAACATATGTATATGCATAACTGATTCACTTTGTTATAAAGCAGAAACTAACACACCATTGTAAAGCAATTATACCCCAATAAAGATGTTTAAAAAAAAACCCTCAAAAAAAAAAAAAAAAAAGAAATAGGCACTAACTAACGAAGTTTTGAGGTATTTACCAAGCATACAGGAGCCAAATTGCACTGTATTTTTTTTTTTTTTTTAAAGAAGATGTTGGGGGTAGGAGTTTATTAATTAATTAATTTATTTTTTCTGTGTTGGGTTTTCATTTCTGTGCGAGGGCTTTCTCTAGTTTTGGCAAGCGGGGGCCACCCTTCATCGCGGTGCGCGGGCCTGTCACTGTCGCGGCCTCTCTTGTTGCAGAGCACAGGCTCCAGACGCGCAGGCTCAGTAGTTGTGGCTCACGGGCCTAGTTGCTCCGCGGCATGTGGGATCCTCCCAGAGCAGGGCTCGAACCCGTGTCCCCAGCATTAACAGGCAGATTCTCAACCACTGCGCCACGAGGGAAGCCCACTGTATTCATTTTTGGTAAGAAGTGGAACTTAAATAATGGAAAGCCACAAACAATCCCCAAAGTTCACTTTAATTAATTGCCTCACCACGATTTTCTGTCTCACTTTTTTTTCTTTTCTTTCCTCACTCCCTAATCTCCTTTTGCCAGAATTTCTCAAGAGCGGTAAAATTGACTTTAAAAAAATGTCCTTGCCTTTCCTCAAAGGAATGGCACAAAAGGGGGTTAGCAGGTTGAGGAGCTAAGAGGTCACAGATAACACAAAACGTAGATGATGGTTGAGAGTTGACTTTGGTTTTCGTCAATCACCTCTGAACTCAAATTAGAATTGACTTATTGCTGAGTGATAGAAAACAGCCGAACGCAGGATTGAACACCCCACATTTCTTTTTAAAGAACTAAGCAGGGCTTCCCTGGTGGCACAGTGTTAAAAGCATCCACCTGCCAATGCAGGGGACATGGTTTCAAGCCCTGGTCGGGGAAGATCCCACATGCCGTGGAGCAACTAAGCCCATGTGCCACAACTGCTGAGCCTGCACTCTAGAGCCCATGAGCCACGACTACTGAGCCTGTGTGCTACAACTACTGAAGCCTGCGCGCCTAGAGCCCGTGCTCTGCAACAAGAGAAGCCACAGCAATGAGAAGCCCGCGCACCCCAACAAAGAGTAGCCCCCGCTCGCAGCAACTAGAGAAAGCCTGTGTGCAGCAAAAAAGACCCAATGCAGCCAAAAATAAATAAATAAAATAATTTAAAAAAAAAAGAACTAAGCAAAATGGCAGGATGAAGAATGAGAAAGCCATTCTTTACCTTTTCTCAAAGGTAAGAATCCTGAGGCTGATTTGCACCCTTTGTCACTGTAAATTCAACCTCATAGATACTGAAAGCTTCAACATTAATCTACCTAGGGTAGCAACCAAGAGTAAAAGATATAATAAACAACCATTACAAGAATAACTTCTCTTTCAAGGATAGGTTATTGCCCCATACATCAGTCTTTACAACTTGAAACTGTTACAAACTTTCTCTTTGAGGATGTTAACTCAATCTTGTGATGTTCAAGTATCACTTATCCTCACCAAATATGTCAGTTGATACATTTGCCTTATCGTTTATCTGGACTGTTCTCTGAGCACTTCAGTGTAAATAATTTCTAGCAGATCTTAAAAGTTGCATCCGTAGTCAAGTCTCAACGATTTGAATAACAGTTATGCATTTTAAATTATTTATATCAAGTATTCAATTCCGTCTGCCTCTCACAGGCTCTTCATTTACAGGGCAACCTCTTATTCTTCAGTTTCACCCCTATCTATATATATATGTTTGTTTTTTTTTTTTCCTGCGGTACGCGGGCCTCTCACTGCCGTGGCCTCTCCCGTTGCGGAGCACAGGCTCCGGACGCGCAGGCTGAGCGGCCGTGGCTCACGGGCCCAGCCGCTCCGCGGCATGTGGGATCTTCCCGGACGGGGGCACGAACCCGTGTCCCCTGCATCGGCAGGCGGACTCTCAACCACTGCACCACCAGAGAAGCCCATCCTTAGGTATATTTTTTTCGTATGCATCTCAAAGGAAAATCTTTTTTTCCTCACCTAACCACAATACCACTGTCACACCTAACAAATTTAACAAAACTTCTCAAAGTGAGTCTTGATTTCATAATATTTTACCGTGGCTATGTAATTTAGTGTGTGAATACCAGCCAAGTACAGGTGATACAACCCCGGTTTTCTCAAAAGAGCTGTAAAGCTGGGTGTTCCAAGATGAGCAACAGCTGAGGCCATGATGGTGGGTTAGTCACCTCACCGCGCCTCGTCTGGTCTGCAACCCATTCCCAAAAAAGGAGCGAGACCTAGAGAGACCTACTGGAGTATACCTGGAAACAACTCAAGTCTTCAGCAGCCTCCACCTTGTAAAATGTAACGAGGGATTTAAAAGCTGATTTAGACTATGTTTTTGGACGGCTGGATGCTGAACCCTTTTTATCTCAAAACAGTACAGAGATCATCAAAAGTCCCTGTAGGGCAGGCGTCCAGGAGCTGATTTGAATGCTGCTGACTGTGCTTTTAAGGAGGTGTGCCAGCAAATGCGATCAGGAACAACTTCTCATAAAAAGTCAGTAGCGGCAGAGCCACATAAAGACATGTCCAGAATTTGGATGCCAGGTCACCTTTTGAGAATAAAACTACTGAGAGCACATACTTATTTCAAGTAGCCGTTTGCAGAAGGACTAGTGCTGTGGGTGAAAACATTGGAAGCAACTCATTTCCAACAAGTGGACAGTTAAATATTTGGTGGCATTTGAGCGGTATGAGTCTAGTCTAGTATTTAAGACAGACAGTTCTGGAAAGAGGCAGACACGAGTTGCAATCCTGCTGTTTCCATCTGTTTTCTATGTAGATTATCTAGTGTCTCTAAGCCTCAGAGAGCTGTTGTGAGTACTAAACTAAAAATTAAATGCAGTCATTTTCAGTTTCTCATATACCTTGATATTGGAAAGGAGGCTCTCCAAGCAGTTAGCATGAGTGATCTGGTCCCCTGAAAACAGTAATGCCATTTGATGGCAAACAGTAATGTCAATTGATGTATTATCTTCTAGTTCTACATGGCAGTCTCTCTCTCTCTCTCTTTTTTTAAATTTTGGCCACACCACATGGCATGTGGGATCCTAGTTCCCTCCCACCCAAGGATCCAATCCATGCCCCCCACAGTGAAAGTGTGGAGTCTTAACCACTGGACCATCAGGGGAGTCCCTGGCAATCTCTTTTGAGTTTGGTTACCTAAAGATAGTACTTGAAGGGTTCTGATAAAATTTCTGACCTGCAAAACAGTGGACTACCATATGGGCCAGAAATTCTACTTTTTTTTTTTTTAATAAACAAGGTTTTTTTAAAATAAATTTATTTATTTATTTTTGGCTGTGTTGGGTCTTCGTTGCTGTGTGCAGGGGCTTTCTCTAGTTGCCGCGAGCGGGGGCTACTCTTTGTTGCGGTGCGTGGGCTTCTCATTGCAGTGGCTTCTCTTGATGCAGAGCACAGGCTCTAGGTGCGCAGGCTTCAGTAGTTGTGGCACACGGGCTCAGTAGTTGTGGCACACGGGCTTAGTTGCTCCGTGGCACGTGGGATCTTCCCGGACCAGGGCATGAACCTGTTTCCCCTTCAATGGCAGGCGGATTCTTAACAACTACGCCACCAGGGAAACCCAGAAATTCTACTTTTAAGTATATACCCGAGAGAAATAAAAACATAGGTCCACACAAAAACTTGTGCACAAATATCCATAAAAGTATTATTCATAATAGTCTAAAAGTGGAAACAACTATCTATCAACTGAGGAATGAATAATTGAAATGTGGTCTATCCATATAATGGAATATTACATGGGTAGTATAATATATATGGATAATATAATGGAACATTATCTAGGAAGAAATGAAGCACTGATACATGCTGCAACATGGTTAGCTTAAGCTTGAAAACACGATGCTTAGAGAAAGAAGCTGGTCACAAAAGACCACATATTTTATTTTATTTTTTAAAAATTTTATTGAAATATAGTTGATTTACAATGTTGTGTTAATTTCTGCTGTACAGCAAAGTGATTCAGATATATATATATATATATATACATACACACACATTCTTTTCCATTATAGTTTATCACAGGATATTGAATATAGTTCCCTGTGCTATACGGTAGGACCTTGTTGTTTATCCATCCTATAAATAATAGTTTGCATCTGCTAATCCCAAACTCCCAGTCCATCCCTCCCCTCCCCCCTCCCGCTTGGCAACCACAAGTCTGATCTCTATGTCTGTGAGTCTGTTTCTGTTTCATAGATATGTTCATTTGTGTCGTATTTTAGATTCCATATATAAGTGATATCACATGATATTTGTAAAAGACCACATATTTTATGATTCCACTTACATGAAATGTCTAGAAAAGGCAAATCTATAGATACAGAAAGTAAACCAATGGTTGCCTAAGGCTGGGAGGAGGAAGGGCGGGCAGGAAACAGGGAGTGACTACTAATAGGTACAGTGATCCTTCTGGGTATAATGAAAATGCTCTAAAATTGATTATGGTGATAAGTGCACAATTCTGTGAATTTTCTAAAAACTATTGAATTATACACTTTAAATGGGCACATTGAATGGTATGTGAACTACAACTCAAAGCTTTTATATAAAAAACAGAACGAAACAACAACAAACATAAAACCAGAAATAGACCTTGGGGTTCCACCAAGCCCCTCTTACCCTGTGAGGCTCTGCCGAAGAAGGTGACTGGGCTCACTCTCTGACATTTCTTAATTGAAACAACAAGCAAATATTGTCAATATAAGACAAAGAAAAAAACATGGCATATAGCTTGTTCTACATCTTACCTTCAATTCAGAGGGTTTTCAGGTGATTTAAAGCTGAGGGGTTTCATAGACTACTTTATCAACATCTATTCAATGATGCATAGAATAACAAATAGAGAACCAAAATAAGGATCCCAGGAAGGACAGCTGGGAAGGAGGAAAGATGAAATTTGTAGCTAACTTGGCAGTAAGATCCAACCTAAACTGAATGTTGAGAAATAAAGTAATCGATATTGTCTATTTCCTACCCAGTATCCTTTCCCCTATTTCCCTTCCTATTTGATTTTCATTCTGTTAACACCCCTCCCCCATCTCCCCCCACTTCCAATTCCTTGGCCGTCCTGGTTGACTCAGCACATTTTATTTTTGCCCCTCTTCCCACCCCATCCCCCAGTTATTGAGTCAGGAGTTGGTATGTGACCTAAGTTGTCCAACCAGAGAATCTCAGGACTCTCGTTTGGAAGCCTGAGGCAGAAGCTGTCTTTTCTCCTGGACAATTTCCTGAGCAGATGTAGGACAGGATCAAAAACTATCACAGACGCCTCACCGTTAGCCTGTGGATGAAGCTGACAGACTAGGAGGACCCGGAGAATCACAGAGACGTGAACTGCAGTCTTGATTGGAACCATGCCCCATCTCTATGTTTTCACCTCTAGATTTTTCCAGTTACATAAGCCAATAAATACTATTTTTGTTTAAGCTGTATTAAGTAGACATTTCTATTGTTTACAGCCAAAAACATAAAAATGGGATAATTCTAATAAATTCTAAACTCATGCCTAGACTTAATATTTATTAAGATGTTTGGAACAATGCCTGGCATGTAGTAAGTGCTATGTAAGTGTTATAGTTATTATTATTGACAGAAGTCTTAGTATTATAAAACAAAGAAAATAATAATGACTAACCTATCTACTTAACAAAACACTGTTAATAAGACAATGGAAAACAAAAGAAAAGGGCATCATTCCTCCCTCCATTGTAAAAGTAATATCTATCCATTACAGAACATTTGAAAAACACAGAAATATATTAAGAAGAATTTTAAAATCATTTATAATCCCACTCTCTAGAAAAAAGTAATATTTTGGTTCATTTTCTCCCAGTCTATTTTAAACATGTAATTGAAATTATTCTACATATACAACTTCGCATTCCCTTCTTTAAAAAATTGACCATATCTCATAAGCATTTTTCCGTCATTTATTCTCATTTTGGATTATTTTCCTAGGATGGAGTCCTAGAAATGAATTGTCCTAGAAATGAAAGTGAGACTTGCAGGGTTCTTTTGAACATGAAATGAGATAATGGATACAAGAGGCATTTGAAAATTGAAAGCACTGTACAAGTATGAGCTGCTCTTGTAATATCATTAGCTCTTCCCCTAAACTTGCTCCTCCCCCTGAATTCTCTATCTTGCTGAATTGCAGTAGCATGATCACCACCACCATAAACAGCCAGCCACAGTCACCTGCTGTCTTGTATCAAGAACTTATCATGTGCTGTGCACTGAGCTAAACAGGTAAGCACTTTATCCATTATTCCATTTAGTCTTTGTCGGATCCCTGCTAAAAAGGTGATAGTATCCTATTCTGCAAAGAGAATTCCGAGCTCTGATGGAATTAAATAATTTAAGGTCATACAACCAGAAACTGTAGAGCAGGGATTCGAACCCTAAAATTCATCTGTGTAAAGTCCCTGCTTTAACCACTTGCTATCTGCTATTAGGCCCTTTTCCCCAGTGTGCATTTCTTCTGTATCCCACAAGTCATTGAGTGGGGCACTTTCTGATCCCTGTGGCACTCTCCTCTGCATTTCTACTTCTTCTGCCCTAGTTTGGGCTCTCATTGTGTCTTCCCTGGATGATTTCAATAGTCTCCTGATGTGAGGAATCTGACAAAGTGATCTTCCTAAAATGCAAATCTCACCATCAGTTAGTGGTTCCCCAGATCTGTCAAGAGAGAGTTCAAAATCTTATTGAGTACTCTTATTTCTTGTGATCCCTCTTCTCTTGTTGCTCCCCTGTGGGGTCATGCCTCTTTATGCTTCCCTGTCCACACCCAGACCAATGCCTTGGCTAGCCATAGCTGCCTTCTTTGTCGAGATGACTCCTATCTTTTCAAACTCAGTTAAAGCAACTTCTTTGGGAAGTTTTCCCTGTTATCATCACACTCTTTGACATTGAACAGACAGCCTTTATTTATTAAGCAACTTGAGAACAAGAAGCCTATCTTGTTTCACCTTATATCCCAAGTAAAGTATTGATTGACACATGGTATGCTGTAGGTGCTGAATAAATACCCACCAAATGAATTTTTCTGTGACTTTGCTATTGATATCTCATCAGGAAATGTTAAGGTGCATTAATGAAATGCATGTTGTCCAGAAAAACAACATTATGCTCTCTATAGGATGTGAAATATGGTCCTCAGTTTTGAAGTCTACATTTTTAGAGGCTGATTAGTAAATTGGAATTGATAGAGAGGTGTAAAGAAGGTAAGAAGGTCTGGTAACAATGTTGCATGTAAAATGGTTACAGAAATGAGTCTGTTTACATTAAAGAAAAGACTTTGGAGTGGGGGGCAGAATGGGAGATGAGAGCCATCTTCACATACATGATGAAGATTAGCCGAATAAAGACAAAATTTCTTTTTTTTCTTTTCCTTTTTTTTTGCGGTACGCGGGCCTCTCACCGCTGTGGCCTCTCCCGTTGCGGAGCACAGGCTCCGCACGCACAGGCTCAGCGGCCATGGCTCACGGGCCCAGCTGCTCCACGGCATGTGGGGTCTTCCCGGACCGGGGCACGAACCCATGTCCCCTGCATCGGCAGGTGGACTCTCAACCACTGCGCCACCAGGGAAGCCCTCCTTTTTTTAAAAGTTAATTTTTATTGGAGTATTGTTTGCTTTACAATGTTGTGTTAGTTTCTGCTGTACGGCAGTGAATCAGCTATACGTATACATATATCCCCTCTTTTTTGGATTTCCTTCCCATTTAGGTCATCACAGAGCACTGAGTAGAGTTCCCTGTGCTATACAGAAGGTTCTCATTAGTTATCTATTTTATACATAGTGGTGTATATATGTGAATCCCAATCTACCAATTTATCCCACCCTCCCTTCCCCGCTTGGTATCCATACGTTTGTTCTCTACATGTGTCTCTATTTCTGCTTTGCAAATAAGTTCATCTGTACCATTTTTCTAGATTCCTCATGTAAGCGATATTATATATTTGTTTTTCTCTTTCTGACTTACTCTGTATGAAAGTCTCTAGGTCCATCCACAAGACAAAATTTCTAATCATAGAACTATGAGTTTCTCCATCCTTCTGTTATAGCCGTTATGAAAGGACTTCTGTACAGGGTAGAAAAATGCCCCAAATATGTTCAAACTCTTCGACTTGGGGCTTCCCAAGCTGAGTAATTTCACATCAGCTTGTCTGAAAAGCAAGTACCATGTAGAAATCACCAACAGTAAGAACTTATAGTGCAAGCAGTTTCCAGCGCTGAGGTTTTTATCATCATTTTATATTTTCCACACTGAAGGCAGAGGAAATCATTCAAAGAAGCATCAAACAAGAACAGTAAAAAATGTGGCAACGTTATGGGCAGCTGAGAAAATAGCCATAGCATAGGGGCAGAACAGCCCAAATACAAGGAATGGGATGGCTCCTTTCAAATGAAGACTCAGGGACAACAAGAAATAAAGGAAGGTAAATAGGCAGGGCCACATGCAATAACAACTCCTCCAAAAGTGATTTGCAGCCAGAGGCAGCTTTTCTGCAGAGTTAATTAAGCTCTTCGACCACTCCTTTGCCCTGGGCTCCCCTGAGGCCTCTGCAGGTACTCTGAAAATCTTAACGTTTGTCTTAAGGAGGACACCCAAGACTGTATAAGTTTTAGACCTTACAGAACTTGTTTGCTTCAAGCATGTCAACCAGTTGACCAGCAAAACAAAGCGTAGCATATGTGTAGTGTGTTTAAAGTTATTTTTCAAGCATTGTATTTCAGCCACACCTACACACCCAGATTGTAATCAGTTACACCAATATTATCTTTGAAAACAAAAGATATTTACACGAAGACTCCAGTGCCAGATTCTTTCTTATGTCTAGACCCTGCTCTGGCATTATCGAATTTGGGTGCCCTGTACTGATTTTAAGTACTTGATATTTTTGTCTATTTGACTTGTTTGAAAACCAGATCCTGTTTTAATTTAGCCCAGTAGGAGGTATAAGAAAGTCTTTATAAGTTAAAATATTTAAATCTTAATTACCTACTCATGTGGTGAAGGTGAAAATCATGCAAGGTTAAACCTGTTCTGCTTCTTACAGAGCGTCCCTCTGAGAAGTGACGCCACCTGTTCAACATCAGTGGCAGAGGGAACATGGAAGCCTTCTAAGCAGGAGAGAAATAGGAGACAGCTAGGGAACTTTCTAGTTCCTCTTGAGTTACATTCTGTAGAGTGGCTTCTCTGTTTATGAATAGAAGTGTGATTTTAGAGAATATCACAAAGCTACCCTAAAATGCAAGCAGAAAGAATGGCCAGCCATTGATACATTTTCCATGTATCCATGGAGGGACTTATGAGACGAATGTTTTCTGATACCTGCTAGGGAGTTGGTTAGCATGATGTGAGCAGACGACCTTAAGTTTCTGAGTCACACAAACGAAGATTCAATTTCCTTCTCTGCTGGTTACTGGTTTTGGTTGTGGGCAAGTTATTTCACCTCTCTGAGCCTTGGTTTCCTCATCTGCAAAATAAGGATGATACTCATCTTACAAATCTGAATGGTCTCTCTTGCACTGTCAATTTCTCCCCTTCCCCAGTGGCTTCTTGGGTTTTTTTGTTTGTTTGTTTTTTATTTTGACTGCACTGTCTGGCTTGTGAGATCCCAGTTCCCCATCCAGGGATTGAACCCGGGCCACGGCAGTGAAAGTGCGGAATCTTAACTACTAGACCACCAGGCAACTCCTCTTCCCCCGCACAGTGGCTTCTTATCAATGGCAAACAGCAACAAAAACAACAACAAAACTCTCTACCCGTACCCCACAAGAGCTGCTCCACTAGCTCGCTCTTTCAGCAGGAAACATCTTGGAGGATATGACTGTGCTTGTTAGCTCTGCCTCACCAGCCACTTAAACCTTTACTTCCTACATGTAGTTTTACAACTTACAAAGAAATGACCAGTGACCAGGTTCTATGATCTCCAAGTTCAGTGATGCTTTCTTAGTCTTCATCCTACTTGGTCTTTTCTAGCTTTTGACTCTATGCTGTGATGATAAACATAGGTTAAACAGAAAAATAATATATCATTCTGGGTTTCTTTCTACCTCTCTTGTTGCTGTCCCCATTGGCTGTCTTATGGTTTTAACCACTTTGGGGTAGGTAAATTCCTGAATTCTAATTCTAGTTCCAAACTCTCTCTGAGCTCTTTCCCAAGTAATGACTGTGTATCTCATGCTGGAGAGGTTGTTGGCATTTCATCAACTCCACTCCCCTGTCCCCGTTATCTTTTCCCTATTTCTGCCAATGGCATTGTCCTTACCCTATTCTCCCAGGCACCGTGTTTGGACACATGAAGTTCCTTTTATTCCTCCTCCTTTCCAGTCCCACTGCATCTCTCTTCGTTCTGCCCACAATCACTCTTCCCCTCATATCACAATAGGCTCCTACTTGGCCTCCTTGCCTCTAGACTCTGGTTCATACCTCGTATGGCTGTCACACTCAATTTGCCTAAAGCCAACTCTAATTATATCTTTTTTCCAAAGATTTCTATGGCTCCCCAGTATCTTTTAGGTAAACTGACCAACCATCTTACCTTTGCTATTTATTACAAACCCTGTCCTCCAAAGAAATGAAATACTCACATGTTCTCTTACGTGCCTTGTGTTTTTCCAACGCCATGCCTTTGCTTGCATTGTTCCTTCCATGCTTTTTGTCCTCTCCTGGACATCCTTTGTATATTCACAGGAACTCTCAGATACAATCTCTTCTATGATCCTTGCCTGCTGTCCTCAGCCAGATGTAACCAACTTCTTCCCCCAATTTATTCCTTAAAAAGCACAGATAGTTCTCTTGGGCCATTTATGACTTTCCACTTAGTAGTATACTTATGCATGCACAAGTTTTATCCTCTCTGCCAGAGTGTAAAGCTCATTTAGTTATGTGTTCCTTCAGCAAATATTTTTTTGAATGTCTATTAAGTGCAACCACTCTGTAAAGGTACAGAAGTGAACCAAACACGACTCCTCCCCTCAAGGGACTCATGATGTAATTAAGGAGACAATAAAGAAAATAGATCACTGGGCTTCCCTGGTGGCGCAGTTGTTGAGAGTCCGCCTGCCGATGCAGGGGACACGGGTTCGTGCCCCGGTCCGGGAAGATCCCACGTCCCGCGGAGCAGCTGGGCCCATGAGCCATGGCCGCTGAGCCTGCGCGTCCGGAGCCTGTGCTCCGCACACGGGAGAGGCCACAATAGTGAGAGGCCCGCGTTCCGGAAAAAAAAAAAAAAAAAGAAAGAAAATAAATCACTAACGTTTAGTTTACAAACAGTGTGTCAGAGTTATGTACAGAATGTTCTGGGGGAACACAAAGGAGGTGTATCAGCTCAGCCTTGGAGAAGAGGGAGAGCAGAAAACTTCCATGAGCAGGTGATACTGGAACCAAGTCTTAAGTGCTGAGTCAGTCATGGATGATGTGGTGGGTTTGGCGGTGAGAGGATACATTCTGGGTATGGTATATTTAAAGGCTACCAGTTATAAGCCAAGGCCAAGCTTATAACCAGTTCATATTCATGTCCCATACTACATTGTTCCAACACCTGCATTAGAACAGGACCATTCCATTATAAAGTATTCACCATTCTGATTTGTGATGAGAAAAATGCAGTGTAGGAAGTTGTCAAAAATTTACATTGTATCTGTCTTTTAAATTGTAAAATGATGACCATTCTTACTTTTTGTTGTTGTTAAATGTTCTTTCTTTAATGAAACAGTGGTGACAACACACAGTTGTGTCAATGTTTTATTTAGAAAACTAAAACACTGGTAATTTTTTTATTTTTTAATTGACGTATAGTTGATTTACAATGTTGTGTTAGTTTCTGCTGTACAGCAAAGTGATTTCAGTTATACATATGTATACATTCTTTTTTATGGTTTGTCATAGGCTACTGAATATAGTTCCCTGTGCTGTACAGTAGGACCTTGTTGTTTATCCATTCTACATATAATAGTTTGCATCTGCTAATCCCAAATTCTTAATCCATCCTTCCCCCACCCTCCCTCCCCCTTGGCAACCATAAGTCTGTTGTCTATGTCTGGAAACACTGGTAACTTTAAATGCTGCTCCAATTTTAAAAATTTTGTTTTACTGACCCATGATTTTCAAGAATCAAGCTCTCAGAAGTATTAGTGGATTAGAATTCCCTGGACAGCTTTAAAAAAAATGTATATTGAATTCCTTATGTCACCTTAGTCTTAGTGATTCAAAATTTCCAAGGTAGGAGCTTAAGAATTTGCGTTTTTATAAAACTTTTTAGTTGATTTTGAAAAGCATCCTGATTTGGGAGCAGCTGCTGTACCTGGATTTAACTCACCTGAATAAGTGTCAAATGGATGAGTGGGTGCTGCTCATATAAGGATACATTTAGGGACATAAACTACTTTTTTTCCCCAACAATGAAATGCACACATCTTAAGTGTACGTGAAAGATAACTCTTTTACGAGAAAGTCTGATTCTTAAGAAGAGAGGAGAAACAGGAGGTTATTTTAGGCCTTTTCCTTTTGTGAACAAAGGGTAATGAAGTGAAAACATAGTACTCTTCAAATGACTTGGTCACTGACGTGAACATGTTTAGGATGAAAAATCATTGTCTGAGAACTGCAAGACTAAGTATGCTCCTGTGAGTGTCACTTAATAAAAAGAAAGTAACATTTTAAAGTCAAGAACATTGATGAATAGGGCAACAAACTTTTATTAATGATCCTTCAGTGACCTGAAAATGCAAATAAACGTCTTTCAGGACCTATTTTAATTAATTAATTAAAACATATTAAGGTTTTAATTTAATTTAATTTATTTATTTATTTCATGTGGGATCTTAGTTTCCTGACCAGGATCAAGCCCATGCTCCCTGCATTGAAAGCATGGAGTCTTAACCACTGAGCCACCAGGGAAGTCCCCTGGACATAAATAATTTTAGATAGAAAACCCCCAGGTCATTTTTCTACATTTCCTTGCCCTATTCCATGATATTAGAGTTCAGCCTTGCATACACAGTCCCAAAAGCATGAATATTGGGGCACTGCTCTGAACCTAGGGAATTTCACTTGCTTTTCTCTTAGCATTTAGATTCATAGAAATTTAGACGTCCCTGAGTTGAGTCCCTGATTTTGTGGGCAAGGAAACAGGTCCCAGAGGGTCTGTAGGACACATCCAAGGCTCCACAACAGAATTAGGACTTTCACAGTCACTTGGTACTGTTTCGTGCATATTTTCACAGAAAATTGTACTTCATGCTTTTCTCTATTGTACATTCATTTTTCATTGAATCACACAAATTGGTAAAGTAAGACAGGTCTTTAATATTTACATTTGTCAGGGGAGGAAAGATAGTCCACATGATGAAGGGCTTGCCCATAGTTATACAGCTACGCCAGTCAGCTCCAGCTGCCATAACGAAATACCACAGACTGGGTGGTGTAAACAACAGGACTTTCTTTCTGACAATTCTGGAGGCTGAGAAGTCCAGGAGCACGGTGCTGGCCAGCTTGGTTTCCCAATGATGAGGGCTCTCT
The DNA here is from genome assembly GCF_039906515.1 of Pseudorca crassidens. Taxonomy (NCBI): domain Eukaryota; kingdom Metazoa; phylum Chordata; class Mammalia; order Artiodactyla; family Delphinidae; genus Pseudorca; species Pseudorca crassidens. Next base: position 105,393,271 of record NC_090304.1, read on the forward strand.
TCCTGGCTTTCTCTCTGCGTCCTCGTGTGGATGGGGGTGGGTGGATGGTGGAAACAAGCTCTCTGGTCTCTTCTTATAAGGGCACTAATCCCCTCTTGAGGGCCCCCACCCTCATGACCTCATCTAATCCTAATTACCTCCCAAAGGCCCCATCTCCAAATACCATCATATTGGGGGTCAGGGCTTCAACAGATGTGAATGTTGGAGAGGATACACTTCAGTCCACAGCAACCGCTGAACTAGGACCAGAACCCAGCAGAATTGGTTTCAGTGACGCTGCACAAACATGTGTTGGGGTGTCCGGGGTGAGGGGCCCTTCAGTATTACATACCCATGCCTTGTCAGTGGCAGGAGAGCTTTGGAAATAACTAGGGCAGCAAGTCCCAGAGTGGGGAATAGCGCTCCGGGTATTCAGAAGCAGATGATTTTACCTCCAAGCGAGCAGAGGAAGATGAAAAGGTTTTCAGCAGGTAAATATTGGAGCGAAGACAGTGCAGGCATGGGGAGAGCTCTGCAGTGGAAAGGTGCGGGCTGTCTCTGGGGAATGGGGTAGAGCCTGTTCAACCACAGGAATGGGCACGTCACGCAGTGGGGCTGGAAAATCCAGCGTTCTCCTCGTTGCCGCACTCTGTGTGTACTCCGTGGACGCTGTGTCTCCGTTTTTACTGTCTGTTTCCTGGGGTAGAGACCCTGCTCTTTATTCATCTGGAAACTAGCAAGGACTATGGAGAGGGTGGTCCATAAATCTCAAGGCTATTGCAAGGAAACAAAGCCGGAGGCGCCCCAGCCGCGGCGAGGCCGTGCCAGCTGTGAACCAGGGCAATAGAATGTTTCCCGACTGAAAGTGGAAACGCAGCAGAGCAAGAAGGCAGAGAGAAGCAGGTCTCTTGCTAGTGATCTTAAACTGGAGAAAAAAAGAAAAATGATCTTTTCCTAAAATACACGAGGAAGGGGACCTGGGCTTTGAGGTCAACGTTTTCCTTGCACTACTGGCCTCCAGTGGGAGGAAGCTATCCCGGGCTCTAGTGGCCACTGGTAAGGAACAGGACGGATGAGGCCTAAGAAACAGAGGTCAAAAGCGTGGAAACACGGCCGGGCGGAGCGGCGAGCAAAGGGCGAAGCCGGCTCCGGGCTGGCAGCGCGCTGGGAAGGGGCGCGCCCTGCGCGGGGTCGAAGCAGAGGAAAGCTGCCTCATGGCAGCCCTTCCTCTGCCCGGGGGGAGGGCCTTCTGCAAACCTGGCTGGACTCGGAACAATTCATCCTGTTCTTTTTTTTATCCTGTTTTTAATAAAATCATTTTCAGAACCCCAAAGAGGGCGGTACCCAGAGGAATCTGGAAAATACCCCGCAGGGGCGGGGAGTGGGGCGTGTCCGTATCAGGCCGCTGCAGGCGAACAGACGGTCGCATTGCGGGCAGACAACCGTGCACGGTTCCAGAGGCCGAAGCGCGCCCCCGCCCGGGCCGAGCTGCGGGCCCCCACCCAACCTGCGCACACCCCCGCGTCTCTGGGCCTCGGGGGTCCCGGCGGGGGCGGGGCGTCAGCGGCTGGGGGCGGGGCCTGGCGGGGGAGCACGGCTGCGGCGGCGGGAGGTGCGGGCCCTTCCGTCCCCTGGTTGGATCTGGGCTGAACAAGGGGCGGTGTCTTGCGGCTGTTCTGCGGGCCGGCATTGGGCGCTGGATATGGAGGCGTGGTTTCGTGAAGTCAGTTCCGGTCGGTGTAAATCCCCCGGGGCGGCGGCGAACGGGCTTCAGATGCTTCTGGGTCGCGGTAGGGAGAGCTCCGGAGTCCGAGTGTGTGAGCTTGAGCGCCGAGCGCTAGAGCGACCCGGCGAGGGATGGCGGCCACCGGGGCCGCGGCCACGGGCAAACTCCTGGTCCTGCTGCTGCTCGGGCTCACGGCACCCGCCGCGGCTCTGGCCGGCTACATTGAGGTGGGCACCGGGCGAGCGCCCGAGCCCTTTTTCCTGCGCCCGCGAGGGAGCGCGGCCTGCTGGCGGGCGGGCGGTGGGGTTCGGGCCGGGCGGGGAGCGCGTCGCGTGGGGGCGGTGGGGGTGGTCCGGCGCTGCAGCGGGTCTGGCGCGCCTCCCCCGCCCCCCCCGCTTGGCGCAGCGCTTAGCGCTGGAGGTCGGGCTGCCTCCGACGCCGCAGAGGCCAAATGAAAGGCATCGGGGTTACGGGGGGCGGCGGGCAGCCTCGGCCGCCCCAGCCCCCATCCCGCCCGCGGCGGCGCCACATTCTCTGGGGACCCCGCGCGGCCCAGACGCCCACCCCGCCCTCCCCCGGGACCACGCGAGCCTCTGCCGTGCGCCCCGGGGCGGCCCGCGGCCCGAGACCCGGTGCGGCTGGGCTCGCTCCGGGGGCGGCTGTGCAGACCCTGGCCCCGGGCTGGGGCGGGCAGCGCGCTCCACGCGGGGGGCCGGAGCTTCCCACCGGGGAGCGGCGGATGCGGCCTTTGTTGGCGAGGTGGGCCGAGCCGCGGGGATGCGGGCGTCCCGGCTCGGCGCCGGGGGAGTGCCGCGGTGCGGGGCGAGCGCCTCTTGGGCTGCACCGGAGAAGCTCCGCACCCCGCAGCGGGTGTGCCCTCTCCTGCCTGTGTGCCTCCCGCTCCAGATCCTGCGCGCTGGCATCGGGCCTTCGGGAGGAATTGTTAAATATAGCCGTTTGCCTGAGTCCAATAAACAAGGGGACACCCTTTTCTGCTGCTGTTGTTGCTCCCTTTTGTGGTGGGTTTCAGCGAGCAGGGACGCGGTACCCGTGAATACGTTGTAAAAACTCTTGTCTAATCGTACTTTTTTGGTTTAAGTAGTTTTTCTGCACCTGATAACCCCGTGCCATCTCTGTGCCGGGAGGATGTTCCAGCGCCTGGGCTCCTGGGTGATTCGCTGGGGTCGGGCCGCGGGGACAGGCGGGGTTGCTGAGGTCCGTGGATCCTGCAGGGTGGCCTGGACGTGGCCGCTTCCCAGAAACCTTTCTGTTCCTGAGGGAGACGTGGGACTTTAATTTTACTTGCCTTCTCGAAATAGTGCTTGAACTGTCGGACTGGAATGTTTCGGGTGTGTAGTTTATTTCCCCTCTTCGCTATTTTAAAAATTACAATGGATTTCTGCGTGGTTGGCTAATTTCAGAGAGAAGTGAGACTGGATTTGATTACCTAGGCATTGACTGAGAAGTTTCTAATAAAAACCCACAGTTAGAACGTGTTCTTCTGCAGAACGTGTAAATATTTCCACGATTAGAATAAATCTAATCAAGAACGAACCTCCGATGGAACGGCTTAAAACGTTTGTATTCATCCTGCTTAAAGCTTTGATTCTTGGGGGGCCGGGGGGGGAGAAGTTTTAAGTAGAAATAGTTAATGTTTATAATACGCATGCTTTTAGATTAGGATTATTTTCGTTACCACACAGTGGTTAGTTGGATTTATATCTGTGGTCCCCAATATGGTGTCGCAGGGAAGCAAGCTAGATCATTGGGATGGGAGGGGAAGGAAGAAGATTTTGTATGGGACATAGAATTTAACTCTTAGGTCAGGATGTCAAAAACCATTGTTCACACTTTTACCTCACTTCCCAGAGGTATGAGTAACTTCAGGCACTAGTGAATTCACAAAGAAGGGTCCATCAATTTTAAAGTACATCTTCCTTTCAGGTTTAAATGGAATATTAATACTTGATGCCTGCAGAGAAAGAGAAATGAACAATATCAGAATTAGCTGTTGTGGATTAAATTTGATTATTACCCACATCATTGTTCAATCGGAAAGTCTGGCTAGACAGAAAGTAGGCATTAGACATTTCCCTAAAATGGTTTTTGAATGCTGTGTTATGAAACTTCTCTTCTTTGGAACTGTGTTTTTGCCCATACTTGCTAAATTACCTTTCAAATGGTTTTTCCTTTTGTCCAAGAGGCAGCATTTCCTTCATATGTATATAATTTGATTTAGTTTATTTGCTTTCAGGCAAAGGACTGCCTAAGCCTTGATGTAGATGAGAATGGCCTAAATCAGGATTCGCTTTGGGATGGTCCTTATTGAGATGAGCCAAAAGGATTCTAGCCAAATCCCTGATCAAATTGCTTGGCACAGAATTATTGATTGGCCAGTCTTGAGTGTTGCTTGGTGTTGACTGAATTAATCTCTTACACCTGTTTAAAAGAAAAAAGTCTCTGTACTCAGGGTCACTTCCTCTGTTAAATCTGAGACAAGTTCAGTCGTGGGCCTGCTCCCATGTGGGATTCTCAGATGGTATTTGTGCTGAAATTCTGCACTCTGTACAGTGGACCTTGAGGCTTCTGAGAGCCAGTTCATTCCACCACATTTTAAAATGGGCCCTTTGATAGTCAATTTTCAGGAAACTCAATGTATGATGTCTGAGGCAGAGGACCAAGAAGCTTTGTGCTGATATTTCTGATTGGTGGTGGAGGGGATGTCACATTATGACCTGGACAGATACCAATGCCTCTGATAGGAACATCAGCCTGTTAACCTCATAACCATGTAAAAATCGTTTGATAAATGTGATGGGCTGAGTTTTGGCAAATCAGGCCCTCCTCTCGCAGGCTTTTGTTTCATCCTCTAAAGCTGGGCTGTCCCACAGTGTAGCCACTTGCAGTGTGGCTACTGCGATTGAGGAATGAGCTTTCCATTTTATTTAATTTTAGCTAATTTATATTTAAAAACAAATACTCTATTCGGTGATTGGAAAACATTTATCTGTGTTTGAAACAACTTGGTATGAGTCTGCTTTTTAAACTATTTGATACATTTCATGAAATCTAAACGCAGATCCAGTGTTTCTTGTGAAAATTTAGCATCTGAATTGAGGTGTACTGTAGGTGTAAAATGCACACCAAATTTTGAAGCCTTCGTATGAAAAACTTGTGAAATAACTCATTTATAATTTGCATATTGATTGTATTGAAATGGTAATATTTTACACATAGCTTAAGGAAAATATATTAAAATTAGTTTCACCTCTTTCTTCTAATTTTAATGTGTCTTCTAGAAAATACAACATATGTAACTCATATCTACTGGACAATACTAATTTAATTTCTTGCTTAAGGTTGGTGCTGCGTGAGTGTTTTTATGAGCACAATTTTTAAATACGTTGCTATTTTTTCCCCCAATAAAGTCTTGCTTAAAGTTGGTCCAGTATGATCTTAAGAACAATTTTGAGTATTTTTCTGTTACTTTTTTCAATTAGAATTTTTATTTAGAAATAACTTCAAGCTGACAAAAAATTATAAAAATTGTACAAACAGCTCTTATACCCTTTACCCAGATTCATCAATTTAACATTTCTCCTATTCAGCATTTGCTTTTTCATTCATTTTGTTATTACGTATTTTTTGCTGAACCGTTTTGAGAGCAGGTTGCATACATCATGTCCATCTACCCCTGAAAACTTCAGTGAGTATTTCCTAAGAACCGAGGAAGTTGTCCTACATAAGCTTAGTACAGTTATCAGCTTAAAGAAATTTAACTTTGATACAATACTTTGATTAAGTCTGCCGTCTGTATTCCATTTTGCCAGTTGAACCAATAATGTCCTTCATAGCATTTGAAAACATGTTTTTTGTTTGTTTGTTAAAGAGCTTTAGAATTCTTGGCAATAATATGTGAAGGGTTAATTTTTTTCCAAATATAAAAATCATATTTTTAACTTATATTGTTTCAACTCTGGAAAATCAAAACTTAAAAACCTTTCAGGATTCCTTAATTATATTTCTCTTACTGAATTCTTGGGCTTTTGCATTTTTTTTTTAAATAAGAAAAATTATATAGGGAGTGCATATTCATTGTAAAAATTTAAAATGCATTTGAACAATAAGAAATGAAAAATAATCTGAGATTGTGTTGTCCAGGGAAATCTCACTGTAAACGTTTTGGTGTGGTGTGTATCCTCCTAGAGCTCTCAGGTACGTACATTTTATCAAAGTGACACATAAATTGCGTATTGAAGCTGGTACCTAACAATTAGTATTTTGAATTGTTCTAAAATGAACTACTGAAAGAAAATAGTTTTCTGTGTGATAAAAGTAGGGATAAATTTTTGTACAGTAACTGTAAAGTCTGTGGAGGGAGGCCATTTGAGAATTCAAAATCACCCATAATCCAATTTTCATGAGTTGTTTTTTTAGTGAGATAAACTAGATTACCTTGACTCTTAATTAAATTTCATATAGTGTACCTTGATTTATGTCCTAGGATGGAAAGTGAACCATGTAGGCGTATTCAAATAGAAACAAGTTCCAGTCCTTTGTATCAAGTACAACTAATAACTACTTTATTGCTGAGAGAAATTTTCTTACATAAGCATCATAAGGATTTTTTTAATGAAACTTTTTGAAACATAACTATAATCTATTTTTAAAATACAACTTTTCATTTGTTATTCATCCCACTAGTGTTTGTTGAACACTGCTACCAGGTTCTGTGTTAGATGCTGAACAGTGCAGTAACAAAAGCAACTGTGCATGGGGCCTTTTCCTCTGCAGTGCACTTGCGTGATGTGATTTCCAGGCCCTATGCCCAGAGATTCTCATTGAGGATATCTGGGATTCTCATTGTCACAGGCTCCCCAGGGGATTTTTATGTGCAGGTAGAGAAAAACAAACTCCAGTAAACAAAAAGCCAACAGAACTCATTTGGGGACATTATCTTATGTAAGCCCCCAAAAGTCTGGTGAAGTAGGTATTCGTATCCATACCTAAAATGGGAGTCAGGTGAGGCGGAGGGTTCAAGGCGGTGCAGCAGGGCCAGGGTGAAAATTGGTCTGTCGTATTCTGAGTCTGTCGTGCACTCTTTCTTCTATATCAGGGTGTTTTGGTTGCAGATTTCTTTTTACTCCGGTCTACCTGTTTTCTCCACTATCAAAAAACCTGATGTGAATATTTTCTTTAAAAGAAACTAATTTCATAGATGTTGTAATATTATCATGAATCAATATATGGCAAACTGCTAACAGTGGTTATCTTTGAAGGATGTAATTACAGGGGACTTGGCCTTTTTACATTTTCCATAGGTTTTAAAAAACGTCTAATGCTTTTTAATATAACATGCAAGTTCCCTCTTTTTTTTTTTTTTGGCTGCGTTGGATCTTTGTTGCTGCATGCTGGCTTCCTCTAGTTGGGGCGAGCGGGGGCTACTCTTCTTTGCGGTGCGCGGGCATCTCATTGCGGTGGCTTCTCTTGTTGCAGAGCACGGGCTCCAGGCGCGCAGGCTTCAGTAGTTGTGGCACGTGGGCTCAGTAGTTGTGGCTTGCGGACTCTAGAGCGCAGGCTCAGTAGTTGTGGCGCACGGGGCTTAGTTGCTCCGCGGCATGTGGGATCTTCCCGCACCAGGGCTGGAACCCGTGTCCCCTGCATTGGTAGGCGGATTCTTAACCACTGCGCCACGAGGGAAGTCCCTATCTTTGTATTCTGATAACAAATTTTAAGGAAAGAAACGGTGACCACTTGTGGGGAATCTTACCAAAATCAGTGTATGGGATTATTTGGAAGAGAAAAGGTTACTGGCACCAGATTTATGATCACTGGCCTAGTTGATAGACAAACTATTAGGCAGAGGCTGGCACAGTAACCAATATGACTGGAATAAGATTGTGGTCCAGAAAAAAGTCAATCAGCATTTGGAGTGGGGCACCTGCGGTGTGGGTTAATTGAACAGCTCAGCACAACCTTTCTACTCTGCCTTCCTCAGCCTCACACCTCCTGTGGCTGCAGAATGGCTGTTGCAGTTTCAGAGCACGTGCTTTGATTTGATAACGTCCAGGGGATTGTGGGGCTTTCTCAGAGCACATCAAGACCCCTCAAGTCTTACTGTACAGAATTATATCAGGTGCTTCCAGCCGCACCAGTCATGGGTGGGGAGGGGATGGTGGTGCTGTGATAGGCTTAGACTGCACACTGGGTTCTGTTGGAAAAGCGGGCTGTGGATGTTGGGTAGATAGCAACCCAACGTCTGCTACCAGGTCATTATCTGTTTGGGAGGTTATATAGCTAAGCTGGCTGGAAAGAAAAAGAATGAATTTATTCTTACCTAAATGATCTGTGAGTTAAAGGTTTGCCGGTGAAATTGAGACCTCAAAGGAACCTCTCAGGTGATTATCAGGATCTCGGCACGTCCTTTTGAGGGATATTGCCGTCCAGAACAGAAAGGCAGGAATGGAGAAGTACGTGAAAATTTGTAAGGGAGGTAATTAGCCTAGAGAAGAAGAAAACATGGGATTTAGTGTTGGTGAAGAATGTAAGCATTGTCAGATTTTTATATATTGGCTCTGGAAGGCTAAATAGATGACTTACCTAGGCTGAAGCAGAATTTTTACCTGGAGAAATGAGCCAGTAAGAGTGTGAAGAGTAGAGGACCCTTTAATTATGAACATGACCAACATAGTATAGTAAATATATAAAAGATACTCATATCCACCACCCAGTTTTGTTAAATTTTAGCACTTTCTGTATTTGCTTTAGCCTGGTTTTTTTTTTTTTTTTTAAAAAAACCTAAAACATCATCAGTAGAGAAATAAAACATTGTTAGGCCTCCTTTGAACTTTCCCCCATTCCATTAACCTTCCTTTCCAGAAGTAACTCTTAACCTTGAGTTGGGAATTCAGCATTCCCACTCATGTTTTCGTGTTGAGAGAGACCCCTTTCATCTCTCTGGATTCCAAAGAAACTTACCCAGGCTCTTAGAGTTGTAATAAATATTTGTCAGTGCAGAGTGCTAGTTGTTCGAGCATATTAGGGTGATTTTAGAAGGTAACAATGCTAAGATATTTGAACTGAAAGTAAGGGTAGCCCTGTGCTCATGAAGGTGCCAAGCACTCAAGGCAACATTGCAGCCCTCTCCACCCACATCGCAAGCCTGGAATTTTTTGAGCTTTTAAAAATTTAAATACACAAAGGAAAAAAAGTTACAGCTCAATGTATTTTCATAGAACATACTCGTGTGACCACTGCCAAGGTCAAGAAATAGAACATTCCCGTCCCCCACTTCCCCGTCCCCCTCCCTCTCCCCCAACTATTATCCCAACTTCTATGGTGATTATGTCTTGCTTTTCTTTTTTATAGTTTTACCACCCAAGCGTTCATCCCTAAACACTGTAGTTTAGTTTTTCCTGTTTTCTCGCTTTATAGAAATGGAATCTTTCAGTATATATTGAGTATCTGGCTTCTTTCACTGAGCATGTTTTTGAGGGTCATTTGGATTGATGAGCATAGCTGTGGTTCGCTTGTTTCCACAGCTGTATAGTATTCCAATGTATGAAGAAACCACAATTTGTTCTACTGTTGATGGACATTTGGAATGTTTCTGGTTTGAGGCTATTGAGATAATACTGTCCTCTCTGCTGCTTGCCTTTTTACACTATTCCTTATGATGTCTTTAGAGGAAGTTCTTAAGTTTAATGTCTAATTTGTCAGTTTTATTTTTTTAAATTATGGTAGGTGCTTTTTGTGTCCCACGTGAGAAGTTTTCCCCACCCTGAGGACATAGTTATTCTTCTGTTGCCTACTAGGGGCCTTTTGTTTTGCCTGTCACATTTGGAGCTACAGTTTACCTGGAACTGATTGTTGTGTAGATATGAAGTATTGGTCTTTTTATTATTCTTTTTTTTTCCGTATGGCTATCCAACTTGCACCATTTATTGTAAAGGTCTCCTTTCCCTTCGTTCTCCCATGCCACCTTTGTTGTTAATTAATATCTCTGTATGGGTGAGTCTATTTCTGGGCTCTCCTAATCCATTGATCTCTTCTCTATCCCTGTACCAAGTCCACTCTGTCTTAATGACTGTACTTTATAATAAGGTTTTTTTGTTTTTTAAATAATTTTATTTATTTATTTATTTATATTTTTTGGCTGTGTTGGGTCTTTGTTGTTGTGTGCGGGCTTTCTCTAGTTGTGGCGAGCTGGGGCTACTCTTTGTTGCAGTGCGCAGGCTTCTCATTGCGGTGGCTTCTCTTGTGGAGCACAGGCTCTAGGAGCACGGGCTTCAGTAGTTATGGCGCGCGGGCTTAGTAGTTGTGGCTCTCAGGTTCTAGAGTGCAGGCTCAGTAGTTGTGGTGCACGGGGTTAGTTGCTCCGTGGCATGTGGGATCTTCCCGGACCAGGGCTTGAACCCATGTCCTGGAATTGACAGGCGAATTCTTAACCACTGTGCCATCAGGGAAGTCCCTATAACAAGGTTTTATAACTACTAGAGCAAGCCCATCTGCCTTGGTTGTCTTCAGTAATGTCTTGACTATTCTTTAACCCTTTTCTTTCCATTTACATTTGCCACATTTAGCCAAAAACACTTGTTGGAATTTAGATTCGATTGCATTGAGTCTGTAGTTGAATTGGGAAAAATAGACATTTTTCCAATACTGAGTCTTCCAACACAGAAACATGGCATATACCTTTATTTAGGTCCTCTCTAATTACTCTCAGTGTTTATAGCTTTTTTCATAGAGATCTTGTACATCTTATGTTAGATTTATCTATATAGATATTTGATGTTTTTAAATGCTATTGTAAATGGCACCTTAAAGTTGTCATTTTGTTGTGGTTGTTGAAATGAAGTTGATATTTTCAAATTGATCATGTATTCAGCGGTCTTGCTAAGCTTGTGTACTAATTCTAATAATTTATCTGTAATTTTGAAAATTTCTGAGTATATTCTGTGAATTGTGACAGTTTTATTTCTTTCCTTTTATTTTAAAAAAACGAGATATAATTGAATATAACATTGTGTAAGTTTACGGTGTACAGTGTTCTGATTTGATGCATTTTTATATTGCAGTATGTTTACCATTGTACCATTGCTGCTAATACCTCTATCAAACATAATTATAATTTCTTTTTGGTGGTGAGAGCTATTAAGATCTAGTCTTCTAGCAACTTTGAAGTTTATAAAACAGTATGTTGATTGTAATCACTGTGCTGAATGTTAGATCTCCAGAGTTTATCTGCTGTTTACAAATTTGTACCATTAAACGACATGCAAGTTTTGATATATAATATTTGCATTATCATTCAAGTAAAAAAATAGATTTTTCCGTTGTGATTTAATTTTTTTACCCAGGTAATTTAGAAGTACACTTCTTAATTTCCAAAGATGTGGAGATTATCTGGTTGTCTTTTTGCTGTTTATTTCTAAGTTAACTGCATTGTGGTCAGAGAATTAGTCTGTATGATTTCAGGTTTTTGAAATTTATTGAGACTTGCTTTATGACCTAGTTTATGATAGAATTTTTGTTGTGTGCATAGAGAAAATGTTTATTCTGTAGTTGTTACTTCCAGTGTTTTATATGTATTCTGATCATGCTGTTTTCATGTTGTTCAGATCTTTATTCTTAAGATTTTTTACATCTTCTTTTTTTCTTTTATTGAGAAAGGTATGTTAAAAATCTCCCACTGTGATTTTGGAAAAGTTGTTTTTCTCCTTGTTATTCTGACAAGTTTTGCTTTGCTTATTTTGAGGCTGTCATTAGGTGCATACAGATTTAAAATTGCTATCTATTCCTCAAGAATTGGACTTCTCAGAGTTATAGTTTCCCTTGTTATCTCCAGTAAGGTTTTTGCCTTTGTCAGTACTTTGTCTGCTATTTCCATCTTTGTGTTTTAGATGTGTTTATGGTTGATTTTTCTTTTGTTTACTTAGGAGACAGTGTTTGTCTTTTACTGGAATATTTAGTCCATTTACATTTAATGTGATTGCTAAAGTATTTGGGTTTTCATCTACCTTCTTATTTAGTGTTTTTTGTTTGCTCTGCTGGTTCTTATGTTTCTTTTTTTCTTTTTTTTCAAATTGAAGTGTAATTGACACACAACATTATATTAGTTTCAGGTGCACAACATAATGATTTGATATTTGTATGTGTTGTGAAATGATCACCACAGTAAGACTAGTTAACATCCATCACCACAGATAGTTACATATTTTCTCGTGTGTGTGATGAGAACTTTTTTTTTTTTTTTGCGGTACGCGGGCCTCTCACTGTTGTGGCCTCTCCCGTTGTGGAGCACAGGCTCTGGATGCGCAGGCTCAGTGGCTATGGCTCATGGGCCCGGCCGCTCTGCGGCATGTGGGATCTTCCTGGACTGGGGCACAAACCCGCGTCCCCTGCATTGGCAGGCGGACTCTCAACCACTGCGCCACCAGGGAAGCCCGAGAACTTTTAAGATTAACTCCCTTAGCAACTTTAAAATATACAATACAGTGTTATTAATTATAGTCACCATGCTGTACATTACATCCCCAGGACTTATTTATAACTAGAAGTTTGTACCTTTTGACCATCTTCACATATTTTGCCTGCCCTCCACTCCTCAACCCCCACCTCCCACCTCTGACAATGAGTGATCTTTTCTCTATATTTACAAGTTCAGTGTTTTTAGAGTCCACATATAAGTGAGATTATACAGTATTTATCTTCCTCCATCTGACTTATTTCACTTAGCGTAATCCCCTCAAGGGGATTATGTTGTTGTTGCAAATGGTAGGATATCCTTTTTCATAGCTAAATAATATTCGTGTGTGTGTGTACACCATTTATTTTTATTCATTCACTTATCAATGAACATTTAGGTTGCTATGTTTATTCCCTTATTTAACTCCTTTGGAGGTGGTTATTATTTTACTTCTCTCTCCTATTACTTTGGAACATATTTGTATAATCTTTTGTTTTCCCTTTAGTGGTTACTTTAGACATTTCAATATCTTTCACTTAATTGGTATTAATTGGTATTTTTGCCCTCCTCCTGCTCAGTAGAAGGTTATTAGAACACTTTAACTCTACTTAACCCCTCTCAGCATTTTTGCCATTGTTGTTACGTATGTTAATTTCATTTAAACCCCAGAAGACCTTATACAAGCCATGTTTTATACAGTCAAATGAATTTAGATCAGTGATTATGAACTTTGGAGGCACACTGGTATCATCTGGGGGAACATTTACAGAACACAGATTGTCTGCACTCCAATTCAGACAGATTTCATCAGGGTCTCTTGAGGGAGGGTGTCAAGCATTAGTGTTTCTTAAAAACTCCTCCGGTGCTCGCTTCGGCAGCACATATACTAAAATTGGAACGATACAGAGAAGATTAGCATGGCCCCTGCGCAAGGATGACACGCAAATTCGTGAAGCGTTCCATATTTTTGTACAGCTACTATGGAGAACAGTATGGAGGTTCCTTAAAAAACTAAAAATAGAACTACCATATGACCCAGCAATCCCACTACTGGGCATATACCCTGAGAAAACCATAATTCAAAAAGAGTCATGTACCAAAATGTTCATTGCAGCTCTATTTACAATAGCCAGGAGATGGAAGCAAGCTAAGTGTCCATCACAGATGAATGGATAAAGAAGATGTGGCACATATATACAATGGAATATTACTCAGCCATAAAAAGAAACGAAATTGAGTTATTTGTAGTGAGGTCGATGGACCTAGAGTCTGTCATACAGAGTGAAGTAAGTCAGAAGGAGAAAGACAAATACCGTATGCTAACACATATATATGGAATATAAGGAAAAAAATGTCATGAAGAACCTAGGGGTAAGACGGGAATAAAGACACAGACCTACTAGAGAACGGACTTGAGGATATGGGGAGGGGGATATGGGGAGGATATGTGACAAAGTGAGAGAGTGGCATGGACATATATACACTACCAAACATAAAATAGATAGCTAGTGGGAAGCAGCCGCATAGCACAGGGAGATCAGCTCGGTGCTTTGTGACTACCTGGATAGGTGGGATAGGGAGGGTGGGAGGGAGGGAGACGCAAGAGGGAGGAGATATGGGAACATATGTATATGTATAACTGATTCACTTTGTTATAAAGCAGAAACTAACACACCATTGTAAAGCAATTATACTCCAATAAAGATGTGGGAAAAAAAAAACAAAAACAACTCCGGTGATTCAAAGATGCAGTGAGTTTGAAAGCCTCTGATTTAGATTTACATATTCTCTTTGTTATTCTTCCTGCCTTTTGTATCTCTGACCTTCATTTTGGGATAATTTTTTGTCTTCCAAAACACACTTTAGAATTTTCTTAAGGTTGGCTGGTGATATATATTCTTTCACCAAATACCTGTTTTAGTGTCTTTCTTCAAGATAGGTTCATCGGGAATAGAATTTCTTTCATCATTTTAAAGATCTTATTCTTAATTCTATTCCTGGTCAATATCTTGGTGTTCAATATTATCAATAGCTTATTGGAATTAACTGTCAGATTGTTGTTCCTTTGAAGATAATGTGTCCCTTATCTCTGACTACTTAGTAGATTTTCTCTTTGAATCTGATTTTCAGCAATTTTACTGTGTACCTAGGTTTGGATTTTTAAAAAATGTATAGTCCCTTGCCATCCTTGGGGGATTGGTTCCAGGACACCCCTACCCCCAATACCAAAATCTGTGATGCTCCAGTCTGTTATGTGAAATGGTTCTAGTATTTGCATGTAACCGTCAAATATCCTCCTGTATACTTGCAATCATCTTTAGATTACTTAAAATACCTAATGCAATGTAAATGCTATGTAAATAGTTATAAATATAATGTAAATGCTATGTAAATAGTTGTAAATATAATGTAAATGCTATGTAAATAGTTGGCCCGTGGCAAATTCGAGTTTTGCTATTATGAATTTTCTGAATTTTTTTTCCCCTGAGTAGTTTCAGTGCATGGATACACAATCTGAGGATATGGAAGGCTGACTGTCTTCGGCTTGTAGAGCTCCTTGAATCTGTGGTTTGATGTCTTTCATCAGTTTTAGACAGTTATCAGCCATTATCTAAGTATTTAAGTATTTAAATATTGCTTCTGCCTATTTCTCTTTTCTCTAGGACTCCAAAAACAAACATCGTAGACACTGTTACTCTGTCCTGTGTGTTTTTCCATGCCTCATTTGATAGCTTTTCTTTTGACCCATCTTTTGGCTTACTAATGATTTCTCCAGCTATATCTAGTCTACCATGAAGTCCCATCCATTGAGTTCTTAATTTTAGTTGTTATGGTTTTCAGTTTTATAATTTAAAATAGTTTTTTTTAATTGTACCTAGATCAGAGATGAAATTCTCAATTTTTGTCTTTTGTGTCTTTGAACATGAAAAGTATACTTGGAGTCTCTGTCTGGTAATTCCTATGTTTGGGGTCCCTGTGGATCTTTTCCTGTTGTCTGTTTCTGCTGGTTATTTATTCATTTTATTTTGTTTCCTTGTTTGTCAAGTTATTTTTGATTGTGAGCCATATGTTTTATTTACACAAATGCTTATAGATTAATTTAAGGCCTAGGCTAATGTTATGCTCCAGAGAATGTTTGATTTGCTTCTACCTGGAGTTTGATGAACTAGAGATCCAGGATCTCTCATTTCACCGATTGAGAGGATTGGAAGTTGAGCTGCAGTCTCTGTGAAGTCCTGTCAATTCTGGATTACCCTTCTAGGTTCAGCCTGCCTTGGGGTATCAACTCCAAACCACTAGTGTATTTCCAAGTATGTTTCCTTTCTTCTCTCCCTCCTGCCCCTGGACTCCAGTCCCTTTCCCATTGGTCCTTACAGGCTGTTAAAAGCACTGCTCAGCTACTCCCTTTAGGATCTTTCATCATCCCCAGAGGAAAAAAGCCCTGTGAGCTATATTCATCTCCTTGGACTTTCATCCTCCTCTGGTTACTGACCTAGGAAATATTCCCTGTCTTTTTAGGTCCCTACTGCCTTTAACTAAGTGCTTTTTAAAGAGTATTTAGTTATGTGGCTGCGCTGAGTCTTAGTTGCCGCACGTGGGATCTTTGTTGCCGAGTGTGGGATCTTCATTGTGACACGTGGGATCTTTATTTGCGGCACGTGGGATCTAGTTCCCTGACCAGGGATCAAACCCAGGCCCCCTGCATTGGGAGCGCAGAGTCTTAACCACTGGACCACTAGGGAAGTCTCTAACTAAGTGCTTTTGAAAAATATTTTATGTTGCTTTTCTAGCTGTCCTCATCAGGAGGGTTGGTCTGAATTACCTAGTTGACCATAACTGGAAATTAATTCCCTTGAAATTAGATATCTACTGGGAGTTTATAGAGAGAACCTGTGTTATTTTATTTTAGGTAGTTGGGGAAGAAGAATAGACAAGCAGGAATAGAGTGGCAGATTCTGGTGGTGGTTGGAGTGATAATAACAGTGATAGTTATATTTATGGTGCAATTAGTATGTATAATGTTTCACATGTACTCACTGAAACCTTTGAACTACCTTCTGAGACACATACTATGGTTATCCCTGTTTTACAGACATAGGAACCAAGGCGTGGACAGATAAAGTAACTTGACCTAGGTCACAATCAGTAAGTGATGAATTGGCTCTCAAGTTTGTGCTAACTGGTAGAACAGATGGCCTGGTCAGAGGCCTGGAGAAGGGATATCTCAGGTCAGCACGGGGCCACCAAAGGTTTATGGAGAAGTTACCAAACAGTCAACATTTAGGCAAAAATTTGCAGTACGTGATTCTTAGTAATCAGAACGTAAAGAGAAAACTCTTCTGAGGTTATTTTTCCATCTTTCTCCACTACCAAACCACTATCAGGTCATGGAACTTAGATTTACAGTCATTGTACGTTATGACTTGAGTGCGTATCATCTCAGGAACCTATTTGCTACTTCTTACAGCCTTTCATTAAAAAAGACAGATTCTAAATTGATTTTTTACAGATGATTATTATGGTGACTCTTAGTGTGTATCCTGTGTTAAGGAAAAAATATATGGTCATCGTGAAAAATCTAGAAAACACAGGTAAAGCTAAAAAACAAACAAAACAAAACAGAAAGAAATTAACTGTAATTTACCATCCAGGTAAGTAACTTAAAAATTTTCCCAGTCTGTGTTCTGGACATCTTTGTTTTTTGAAAGAATGGATTCCCCCTTATATGTTTCTAAGCTGTTTTCCTGCCTTTTGACATATTGAATAGCTTTCCAAGCCGTTAAAATATTTTACAGCGTCACTTTTAATTGAATCACCCTTCATGGTTTGGGGCATTTGAACTCCCTGCATTTTTAAATATGCAATTTCCACCACTTTTAGTTGCCTTTCGTACTCTGAATTTGGAGTACTTAAGCTGATGCACAAATATTTTGAGTTATTGAATGAGAATGCTGCCTGCCAGCCAGTGGTTGGATGTTTGCAGCAGTATTGGAACCATAATTTGAATATTTTATTGCATTTTGCCCTTATTTTATTGTTGAGTAGCACATGGTTTGATGGAGTTGGTGCTTATTTGGTGCTTTCTAGATCTAGAGTCTTTGAACTTAGGTGAACACACAGTGGGCTCAGTTATGTAGAAAGAACTAAGGAATATTTATAAAATGATAGAATTAAGGTTTTTCCCCCATTTTCCCAAGATTAAATGATTATTAAAAAACGCACCACACTGTATAGAAATCAACATTCTCTCCCATAATTTTATGCATCTGGGACTGTAGATATGTCACTGTCCCTGCCCCACATCTTCAAATTAACATTCTTTTTTTTTTTTTTAATTTTATTATTTATTTTATCTTTATTTTTTGGCAGTGTTGGGTCTTCTTTGCTGAGGGCAGGCTTTCTCTAGTTGCGGTGAGCGGGGGCTGCTCTTCGTTGCTGTGCACGGGCTTCTCAGTGTGGTGGCTTCTCTCGTTGTGGAGCACGGGCTCTAGGCATGCGGGCTTCAGTAGTTGCGGCACGCGGGCTCAGTAGTTGTGGCTCACAGGCTCTAGAGCACAGGTTCAGTAGTTGTGGTGCACCGCCTTAGTTGCTCCACGGCATGTGGGATCTTCCCAGACCAGGGATTGAACCCGTGTCCCCTGCATTGGCAGGCGGATTCTCAACCACTGCGCCACCAGGGAAGCCCCAAATTAACATTCTTAAGTCACAACAATAAGTCTTCTCATAGGGGGCCTTCTGGGAAAGCAAGCTATTTCCTCCGCTCATATTTCCCTCTTTTTGTAGCATGCACCAGCAGTCTATCCAAGAAGAATATACTGGGGAGTAGGGAGGGCATCCACCAGCAAGCCCACGGTTGTTGACAGCCATAAGATTAGTGACAAGCACAAAGGGATATGTCAGCATACTGGCAAAAAATCCTGTGACAGCTTGGGAATAACTCTTCATTTCATTCATGGTGGAAACCCCACCTTCCAGTGCATAAGTATTGACGAGGTAGGCCAGTGAGTTACAGAGCCACAAAGAAATGCTGTCACCTAGGAGGCGAGGAAAAAGACCCGCAAAAAATCCTAGGATGGCTTCTTCCCAATAGATAGTTGCTAGGAAGTCACAAAATCCACAGTACTTGGATTCTCTGCCAATGAATTGTACCACAGATCTCAGAGTGATCACGTGGAAGGGATGTATGATGAGAGTAGCAGCAGAATGAGCCGTCACCTCTCGAGTTGTCTCCTTGATAACTCAGTCAAAGGAAGAAGAAACTTCTTTCTGTACATTTCCAGATCCTGACTCCTCAGCCTTGTCACACTCCTGGTAATGCTGTAAAACTTTACCATGGACCACAGTTCCAAGGACCCCTGAACACAGTCTTGGAGTTAAGCCTGTGAACAACCCACGCTTCCCACTGATGCTTGCAATGTGCTGAGCATAATGAGAGGACCAGGAAGCTGATAAAATTGCTGCCCCAAAAATATTTCATTCTGTTTTTGGAGGAGGAGGCTCATATCCCACCTGGATGAGCACCTTCATGTACATGAGTGGCTGGGACAGGATGGTGAGACCAGAGCCCAGAGCACCTGACTGGCTGCGTCCGCCATGATGGCACCCATGGACGGACAGACAGATGGAACCACCAAGTGACGAAGCTGGTCCCGGATCACGTGCGAGGGCCTCTGGCTTCACTGGCCCGCCCGTGGTGTGCCTAGAATTAAGTTTTTAAGGATAATTTTTTCCTAAAACACTGGAAGTAGTTGAGATTTGTATAAATTATTAGCTTTCTAGTGACAGAACCACCACCACCACCCGCAAATAACGTGCATATCTTTGAACTTGCCCATCTTTTCAGGGTTTTATGTAAAAATAAGAGTCTTTAATTCTGTCATTTATTTGTTTATAATTTACATTTCTAATTTTTCTTTAATGCAAACAGTATGCAGTAGATATCTCTTTTTTATCCTTTTAGCTGTAGGATATCTCAGATTGACATTTAAAAGAACCTTTGGATGTAACTTGTTCCAGAGTTGAAGACTTTCCCTGGTAACTGGTTCATTTGAAGTTCTTCATGGTCATCATTATTGGCAGACATTTATTAAATTACTGTATGCAGGGCACTGCACAGAACACATAGCACACAGCTGAGGGCAGCATATATTGGGTTGGCCAAAAAGTTCATTTGGTTTTTTCCGTAAGATGGCTCTAGTAGCACTTAGTTGTCTTTAACTTCATTTGAAACAGTTTTGTTAGATTGTATTGTGACAGCTGTCATATGAGTATGCCTTTTTTTTTTTTTTTTTTTTGCGCTACGCGGGCCTCTCACTGTTGTGGCGTCTCCCGTTGTGGAGCATAGGCTCCAGACGCGCAGGCTCAGCGGCCATGGCTCACGGGCCTAGCCGCTCTGCGGCATGTGGGATGCTCCCGGACTGGGGCAAGAACCCATGTCCCCTGCGTCGGCAGGCGGACTCTCAACCACTGCGCCACCAGGGAAGCCCATGAGTATGCATTTTTTAAAAATTATCAAAATTTGTGAATTTTTGTGTAGCCATTTTAATATTAAAGATGGAAGAAAAAACTTTCAGCATATTATGCTTTATTATTTCAAGAAAAGTAAAAACAACTGAAATGCACAAAAAGATTTGTGCAGTGTATGGAGAAGGTGCTTTGACTGATGGAAGGTGTCAAAAGTGGTTTGTGAAGTTTCGTGCTGGAGATTTCTCGCTGGACGATGCTCCACGGTCGGGTAGACCAGTTGAAGTTGATAGCGATCAACTAGAGACATTAATTGAGAACAATCAGTGTTATACCACTCGGGAGATAGCCGACATACTCAAAATATCCAAATCGAGCGTTGAAAATCATTTGCACCAGCTTGGTTATGTGCATCGCTTTGATGTTTGGGTTCCATGTAAGTTGAGAGAAAAAAGCCTCTTGACAGTATTTCCGCATACGATTCTGTACTTAAACATAATGAAAATGTTCGGTTTTTAAAACAAACTGTGATGGGTGATGAAAAGTGATACTGTACAATAACGTAGAACGGACGAGATCGTGGGGCAAGTGAAATGAGCCACCACCAAGCACACCAAAGTCCAGTCTTCAGCCAAAGAAGGTGATGTTATGTATATGTGGTGGGATTGGAAGGGAGTCCTGTATTATGAGCTCCTTCCGGAAAACCAAACGATTCATTCCAACCAGTACTGCTCCCAGTTAGACCCACTGAAAGTAGCACTCGACCAAAAGCATCCGGAATTAGTCAACAGAAAACACATAATCTTTCATCAGGATAACGCAAGACTGCATGTTTCTTTGATGACCAGGCAAAAACTATTACAGCTTGGCTGGGATGTTCTGATTCATCTGCCGTATTCACCGGACATTACACCTTTGGATTTCCATTTATTTCAGTCTTTACAAAATTCTCTTAATGGAAAACATTTCAATTCCCTGGAAGACTAAAAGGCACCTGGGACAGTTCTTTGCTCAAAAAGATAAAACGTTTTGGCGTATGGACACCAAGGGGGGAAAGCTGGCGGGGTAGGGGGGCTGGTGGTGGTGGTGTGATGAATTGGGAGATTGGGATGGACATATATACACTAATGTATAAAATAGGTAACTAATAACCTGCCGTGTAAAAAAAAATACATCAAAAAAAGATTAAAAGTTTTGGGAAGATGAAATTAGGAAGTTGCCTGAAAAATGGCAGAAGGTAGTGGAATAAAATGGTGAATATATGCCACGGAGCAACTAAGCCCGTGCGCCACAACTACTGAGCCCACGTGCTGCAACCACTGAAGCCCACGTGCCTAGATCCCATGCTCCGCAACAAGAGAAGCCACCACAATGAGAAGCCCACGCACTGCAACGAAGAGTAGCCCCTGCTCACCGCAACCAGAGAAAAGCCCATGCGGCAACGAAGACCCAATGCAGCCAAAAATAAATTAAAAAAAAAAACCGGTGAATATGTTTTTCAGTAAAGTTCTTGGTGAAATGAGAAATGTCTTATTTTTACTTAAACACCCAAGGAACCTTTTGGCCAAGCCAACTTTTTGGCTTCTTTTGTTTATCATCCTAAGATGATAAACAAAAGAAGCATTTTAGGTGGTTGGAAAAATGACAATCAACACTTCTCCAGTCTTTTAAATATAGATTATTTTAATGTAGCTTATCTTTTTTAAAGAACCTATTTATAGGGTTTACTTCCAGGTATTTTTACATTGTCAGCCATTAAGTTCCTGCTTTCAGTTCTTTGGGGTATGTACTGGAAAGTGGAATTGCTGGATCATATGGTAATTCTACGTTTAACTTTTTGAGAACTGCCAACCTCTTTTCCACAGTGGCTGCACCATTTTACATTCCCACCGTCAGTGGCAAGGGTTCCAGTTTCCACACATCTTGGCCAACACTTGTTTCCTTTATTTTTATTTTTTTGGCTATAGCAGCAGCAGGCCCCCTTTATTTGTCAGATTCTCGTCTCCCCAAGGGAGGCTGAGTGTGGGTTTTCATTTTGTCTTATACCCCTGTCTGTTCTCTGTCATCTAGAGGCACAGAGTTTTCAATCCTTGTTGAAAAGCGGAGAAAGTTGGCTTGAAATCACCTCTTGCAGTAACAATTTATTACTCATTTTCAAGAGAATTGCAAACCACATTTCATAGCAGAACCTTTGCTGATTGGCTGGTTGACTAGCAGAACCTTCACTGATTGGCTGGTTGACTCTGCCACGCCCCGTCCCCCTTCTGAAGAGGATTTCTGCTTAATGCTGTATGAATGTTTTTCCTTATAGCAACTCTTTTTTTCTTCCCTCTCTGTCCCCCTCTCTCTCCCTCCCCCTCCGTGTCTCTCTCTCTCTCTCTGTCTCTGTCTCTCATAGCAACTCTTTAAGAAAAATGATTCCTGGAGGCTTGATTAGCTGCCTCAGGATCTACATTAATAAAATATCCTGCTGGGCTGTTGTTTTGAAAGATTAATCTTGTGAATTGATACAAGTCATTGAGACTCAGTGTTGGTTCGTGTTGTTTTTAAACAATGGAAATAGTAGTCAGGACAGATTAAAATCAGATTAAAATGTTTTAAGTATTGATTTTGAAAGATTAAATACAAAGCACAGACTCAAAGCTGATGGGCTCCCAGCCAAGCTGAGCCATTACGTGTGTGTGGGTGTGTGATGAGTGAAGAAGCAGACTTGTCACAGGATGGCGGGAGTTACGGCAGATTATAAATCCAGCACCAGTCCCTGGACGATTGGATCCTCACTAAAATATCCCCATGGTGATCTGATACTAGGCGAGCAGCATCGATGCCTGTCTCTGAAAAGCTATAGAAAATAAAATAGAACATAGACTCTGAGTCAATTTGAGGTAATGATGTTTGTTTCAGTTAACATTAAGAAGGTAATGTTTTAGCTGTACCACTTCTAGCATCCTTTTTACTTGGTAATTTGTGAAGATAAATTTCTTTTGGCTATCACATCAGTATTTGGAACATTTTGGACTTTTATGGGAGAAAATGTTTAGAAGAAAGCAAAGAGACAAAGAAGTGATCAGAGAGGTAACATATCCTATACAAATATAGGGCCTCGATTACGTCATTTTATACCAGCATAGGTAGGGTTCATTGTTGGCCAAGTAAAATATTATCATGTTAAATATTACTGAGACTAAGGTGTGGCTTTTGTGACGTTATGTGAGGGTTACTATTAGTCTTATGTACGTTTGGAAATATTTGAAATCCGTTTTTTCCATAGGGCCACAGAATTCACTTTAACCTAATATGAACACTTGTTTTCATCCTGGCATCAGGCGTTAGAAGTGAGTTGCAAAAATTCTTCCATTGAGCTACTTAATAGCTGTTCCCAAGGAAGGTGAAGGAGAATCATTCTAATAGGCCAGCACAGATTGCCCACATTCGGCTTGGGTACTAAGTTACCGGATAGTATTATACTTAAATAGCTGCTTGGCCTGCCAGTTTTTGAAAGCTTCAAGGTGAGCTAGTTCTGATGACTTTGTAAGACTGCTACTACTATAGAGTTTGGGAATATTTCCTTTTATATTAGGATTATTCTGTTCACGTGATGTCTCCCTTACCAGCCCGAGCCTCCATGTGGGTGAGAACTTGTGACTCTTCAATTTGTTGTCTCTGGAGCCTGCTCTAATAAGGCCCTTGCAAATGTGTATTGACTCAAGGTCCTGTGTGATGTGAGTACCATATCATATATACTCTATCTGTTCTGGCCTTTTTTTTTTTTTGGTCTTTGGAAGACCTTTGGGTTTTGTTCTGTGGTTGTCAGAAGCCTAAGAGAGTGTCTTTTTGTTTTTGTTTCTGTTTTGTCTGTTTGTTAATGTCTCAATCAGGCTTCTTTTACTATTTGTAGGATCTAAAGCGTTGGGGGATGGAGGCGGGTTGTCATCCTCCCCCACCCTCCAGCAGTTGGATAAAATAAGAACTTGGGCTCTTGGCACTGTTTTACCCACTTACATAACCCATACCAAATCCTTTTTAAGAAGAAATGTCTCAAGGTCCTTTTTCCTGTCTAATTCCCGTTCATTATTTTACTTGTAGCCACTTGTCTCTTTTGCACGAGCCTGGCCTCTTTAGAGAAGCTTTTTTCTCTTTAGAGAAGCTTACCCATTTAGCTATCCAAGGACCCCATTCCTGCAAATGCCAGAAACTCTTGCTAGCCTTCATAACGGAAGAAAGGGAACTGCAGTGAACGGAATCTACAGGTAAATGAAAAAAAGTCGTTCGGTCGTGTCTTCCCCTAGCACAGTGTTAGCTGAACACTTAACACAGCGCTGTCCAATAGAAGAAGGCGAGCCACATATGAAATGTAACTTTTTCTAGTTGACATTTTTTTAAAAAGCAAAAATAGGTGAAATGAGCTTTAACAATATAGTCTATTTAACTCAGTATATCTGAGATAATTATCATTTCAACACGTATAATTTCCTGGATGAATGCAGAGGCTTCCTAAGTGGCCTCCTTGTCTCCACCTAATCTTGCCGAATCACACCCTCTCACCTTCTAAAATATGCCTAGCAGGGTCGTTCTGGTGCTGGCGCTGGAGCAGAGCCCCGGCCCAGTTTCCTTGGGGAAGGGGTTCTGGAGACTTAGCCGTCCACTCCCCGCAGCCCCGCGCCTACCCCTGCCGCAGCGCTTCTCAGATGCCAGCGCCGTCTCCACTTCCTTACGTCTTGTGCATAATGTAAGTGCTACACTGTAGGTCTGGGCTTCCCTGGGTCTGGATCCTGCCTCTAAGACGGTGAGCTCCCCAGATACTTAGACTGAGTCTTATTCGCTTACCCAGCGTATTCATTTGCTAGGCTGGCCGTGGCAAAGTACTACAGACTGCGTGGCTTAAGCAGTTGAAATTTATTGTCTCACTGTTCCTGGAGGCTGGAAGTTTAAGATCTACGTGCTGCTGGGTCACGCTCCCTCTGAAGGTCTGAGGGAGGATCTGTCCCAAGCTTCTCTCAGCTTCTGATAGTTCTTGGCTTTGGGCAGCATAACTCCCATCTTCACATGGCATTCTCCCTGTGTGTGTGTGTTGTCTCTTCACATTTTTCCTCCTTTCATAGGGGTGCCATTCAGGTGGGGTTAGGGGCCACCCCACTCTAGTGTGACCTGATCTTAATTACTGATATCTGCAACAACCTTATTTCTAAATAAGGTCGCATTTGGAGGTGATAGAGGTTAGGACTTCAACATATGAATTTATATGAATAACACCCAGTGACTAGCATATTGACTGTAACGTAACTGTAAAATGATCAAATGAAGTAATCTGAGGAAAGGATCAGAATTTTATTTTCTTAAAGGCATTATGTTTAAATAATCAAGATAGAAGCTCTCAATTTTATTAATACTTCTCATCTCTAGTTTTCAAATATATTCATAGTTAGTGGCTTTTGAATTGTTGCACCTCAAGAGATGCAGGTGGAGGGACTTCCATGACGGTTCAGTGGCCAGGACTCCGCGCTCCCAATGCAGGGGGCCCAGGTTCCGTCCCTGGTCGGGGAACTAGATCCCACGTGCCGCAACGAAGAGTTTGCATGCTGCAACTAAGACCCGGTGCAGCCAAATAAATATTTTTTAAAAAGAGAGAGATGCAGGTGCAGGGTTCTAGCTCTAACTCTGTCCTGGTGAGAGAATGAATAGACCAACAAGAACAGAGAACAGGAGAGAAGAAAAGATGTCTGTGCAGACTTGATGGTGGACCTAGTGACTGAGCCAGCAGACCAGAGAAGCTGGAACCTAAATGCAGGGACACCAGCTAAAAGCAAGCTGATTTGCAGAGCAGACCTTGAATGAGGGATGGAAGCATCAGGGTGAGGCTAATGGCAGGGAGGGGTTGAAACTAAACATGAGTAATCAGGCCCTGAATAACGCACCTCACCCCACCTCGCTGCACCTCAGGAGAAGACTTCAGGTTCCTCGGGACGCCAGGCCCAGCAGAACACGAGGCACTGAGAGGGGAAAGGCTCCCTTCCTAGGCCCCGCAGACCCGCAGCAGCCAGGCTCGGGGGCCGCAGTCAGGGAGGGAGCTGAAGGATTCCTCTCTGGACAAGTTCTGTCCATGTGCAGCAGGGTCCCTTTCCTAAACACTGAGTTAGATGACTTAGGGTCACCAGCCACTTCAGGAACACCTTGAACAAGAACAACACAGATGGGGGAACGGTAGCTTAAAGACCATGCAGGGAGCAGGCAGGTAACTTCAGTAGGCTCTTGATATTTACCTCAGAGAGGAGAGGTTCTTTCCTCTGTGAGGTAAGAGTTTGCAATAAAAAAAGCCTTTCCGAGAACAAGGAAGAGTTCTTGGTGGTTGGAAATGTGATACCAGACATTTAAAAGTCTGGTTAGAAATCGTTCTGAAAGGGAACAAAAAGAATCTAGAAAGGAAGAGGTAAGAAAGGAAGAAGATCAATGTAGGAGGTAAGATGCGGCTGATAAGAATTTCAGAAAGAGGAGAGGAAACCCAGGACTGAGTGTTTCCACCATGATGTGGCCCACTGAGCGCTCAGGCAAGTGAATGACAAAAACTCAGACCTAGGCCTATTAGAATTGAATCTCAGGATACCGAAGATTGGTAAGATTTTACTTCCATGTAGGAAAAAACCAGACCTGCACAAAGAACGAGGGATCAAATTGGCTTTAGATGTACCAGCAGCAGTGCTGGAAGCTAGATGGCCCTAGCTCCACATCTTAACCTGTGAGGGAAATTTGTGTCCAGGTTACAGTTTAGTGCTTGTCCAAATTGCCAACAAAGTGTGTGCGTAAGATAAAAAGTTTCATGTGTGAAAGTTTCTGGGAGGCTGTGGGAAGCGGTGAGCCACTGACACAGGCGGTTAAGTCAAGAAGGAGCAGAGGGCTTCCCTGGTGGCGCAGTGGTTGAGAGTCCGCCTGCCGATGCAGGGGACACGGGTTCGTGCCCCGGTCCGGGAAGATCCCGCATGCCACGGAGCGGCTGGGCCCGTGAGCCATGGCCGCTGAGCCTGTGTGTCTGGAGCCTGTGCTCCACAACGAAGGAGCAGAGTACTGAGTTGGGAACAGGAGAAAAGGGGGAAGCAGTTTTCAGGACGGTTGTGATCAGTCCCAGGAGTGGCAGCTGTGCTCAGGCCTGGAGAGTCATCAGCGCAGTTGAAGCAGGAAGACGGTGCCTTGTCTTCAAGAAAAGGGATCAGAGCCATCTTTGCAGATCTTCCTGGCAGGCTGAGTGCCAGCGGTCAGTACAGGCAAGTAAAGGAAGAGATGGTCTTGCAGAAGCCGAGGGGGGAAAATAGATGCCTAAGGAGGGAGCTGGAAGTACAGTACCTTTTTATGTCATAATCATGTAAATAGGAGTATTGATTTGACCAGCGGAGCAAGGAGAAGAAGGTGGGTGAACGTAGGGTCTGGTGGTTTAAGAGTTCAATCCTTTTGACTAGAAAGTCGATCGATGATGTCCGGACTGAAAAGGTATGGAAGTGGTGAGGCATAAATAGTGGGAGAAAAGGCTGGAAGGGCCGCCTTGGGGTGGAGGACTCCGCTAGGAGCCTGGTGTTGGGTGGCTTTTCAGGCTGGGCACGTGGACTCAAGTGGCAAAAGATAAAAAATGGAAACTTGCCATGCTGCTTGAGTTGTTTTCATTTTACTTGTCATTCATTACAGATGTACTTACGCGAAGGCTAGCACAGCGTTGATCATTTAGAAATCGCTGCTGAGTGGTATCTGCTTAATTCTTACTAGTTTAACTAAATGTGTTGGAGAGAAAACAAGAGCACAGCCTTCAGCCAGACAGTCACTTCCTTGGGTGTGAATGATTACCTACTAGGTAGTTGGTGCTGTTTCCAGGTGCCGAGATTAGAAAACCCGGAGGGCCTGCCCCCAAGCACAGCCCCACCCCCTGCCAACCTGCATCCTGTTGGAGGGAGATGGGCAGTGCAGGTGAATGAGCAGGTGACTTCCCATTGCTGGAGGGGAAAACAAAACACCGGCAGGGTGGGGCCTGTCCTTGGGAAGGGCCCCCAGAGATGCACATTCGAGCTGGGTCCTGAAAGGTGAGACGTGACAGCTCAGGGAAGAGCAGGGGCAGAAGTTCGAGGTGCAGAGCCTTGAGGCAGGAGAGACCCTGGCTTGTGCCCAGGAGGGTGGTGTCCATCGCCAGATGGGTTGGGGGAGGAAGCAGGGGTCGTCAAGAGTTGGAATCCCTTGGAACATGAGAGTGAGTGATGTGTTCTGCCTTGAGGTGATTCAAAATGCTGTGGTCGGAGTGGGTCTCGGAGGGCAGGGTGGACATAGCTCCCCAGGGGCCCACCTGACCAGTGGGACAGAAGTGCTCCTGGGCTTTCCCCTCTGGGAGAAGGGGACCAGCAAATGCTGAAATCTTGGTGTGTGTGAGCTGGACCACCATGCTGTGCATTTCCGGGTCCATCATGCACCCTGCAGCCTACCGAAGGCCCCTCCCAGAGTTACGCAGTGCACACGTTGACATCCTTTTTATTCTTTTTACTTGGGCGTAGCTTTTCCTGCTCTCCTTTATGCATTTATTTAGTAGTTAGGTGGCTGGTACCCAGGAAGGCTAATTAATGGCAGAGACAGCAAGCAGTAAGCACGCTGACTAGCAGCTCATACTCGCTTTATTACTTTATTTTTTTAAATTGCTGTTAATGACAATAATGTGCATGGGCATGGTCCCAGACAGGAAGAATTGTTGTCTGCAGGCAGATCTGGTGCGAGCTGATAATACAGTATTTACTTTTACATTTAAATGCTGCGTAAATCATGGCAAAGATGCCTTTCTGACTTGATTTGAACTTGGAGAGGGTGGAGCTCTTCCATATTTGTGTTATTTTCATAGCATTTTGATGGACATTAGAAGTTAAAGTGATTTGTCACATCAAGATTGATGTGTGAATATTGCTTGACCTAGTAAACGTGAAATGTTCAGCAGAACAGCATGTGGAAATGGCTCATTTTGTATTTTTAAATGTGCATTTCCTCTCCCTGCCCTGTGAACGTCATCCTGGCAAATTGTCTTATTTTCTGTTTATAAGGAAAGAAAGATGGGTTATTCACGGAGGAATTTCTGCCCTTTCTTGCCATTCAGCGTCACAGAACCTTAGAAATAAAGTGCTGACTCTTTGGTTTTCATGGAATAGTAAAGCTAAGAAAAACATTTTAGATAGATAAAGTTGTCAGTTCTTAATATCATGGAAGGAGCATTTTTAAAAAACAGACTACCCATTTATTACTGCTGCCACCCTATGAAAAACATTTTAAAGCAAAGGTAAAAAAGAGAACCTTAGAATTCAGGACAGTCACTTCTCAAGAGAGGGCAGGGCTTCCCTGGTGGCGCAGTGGTTGAGAGTCCGCCTGCCAATGCAGGGGACGGGTTCGTGCACCGGTCTGGGAGGATCCCACATGCCGCGGAGCGGCTGGGCCCGTGAGCCATGGCCGCTGAGCCTGCACGTCCGGAGCCTGTGCTCCGCAACGGGAGAGGCCACGGCAGTGAGAGGCCCACGTACCGCAAAACAAAAAAAAAAAGAGAGGACAGTTTGCATCTCAGCACCTTCGGCATTCGTGTGCGCACATGCTCTCCAGACCTTTCTTACTTGCCTAAGATCTGTTGTTACAGACCTTACCAGGCAAGTAAGGTGTCAGGGAACCCCTGCTTTAAATTTAAAACGCCAGTAAAAACTGTCCTAAATATTAAAACATGGATGTTTGCAGCTGCATGGATTTTTCTTATCTTTTCCCAGATAGTGTATTAAAGGAGAAAAGATCCAGTGAAATCAGTTCACATGTCTGACATTGGCTGTTGATGTTTGTGGTTGTAACATCTTGAAGTCAGAGCATTTCAGCCAAAGCTGACATGTTAGATAGTTTCCCAACTTAACCTTGGTAAAAATCACTAAGTTGAGTGTTTATTTTAGTGAAATATTTCTATCTGAAGAATAGAATTTTTTTAAAAGAGGTGTGATTTGTTGTTTCAAGTGCATGAAATATGCCCCCAAATTACCTAATTTTTAATGACTAACTTAATGCCTTTAAAATAAACAAAATATTATAGAGCATCAAATCAGCCAGAAGTAAGCTTGTAACGTCTGAGAATATTGCCAGGTGTGTGCTTGGATATTCAACAGAAAATTCCCCGTCATTTGTAGTATTTCTGTCATCTGTGAGTCAATAAGAATGACTCAGAATGAACATATTTAATGACTAATATTTAATCATTTGTACTTCTGGGTGTTTGTTACTTGAAATCATTTCAGCCTTTTAAGGTTTAGGAAACATGCCTACACACCCCCCGCCAACCCTGTCTAGGCTGTTTGTTTGGCAGGCTCTTGGTTGCTGCCTGAGTAATACTGGCCAATGAGTGCCGAGGGGAAGACCAGGTTCACACCATGGAGATCCTCTGATGTTAATATTCATACTCCATCCTCCTGGCTTTCTGACCTTTGCAGGTAGCAGCCTTCAAAGCATGACATATTACTGCTTTTGTTTGGAATCATGCAGATTTTTATTCAGTGAGGAAGCTGTCTTTGTTTGCAAACCACGTTTCTTATGCATCAGGAGCTTTAGGAAAGTAGACTTCTGTCTGCCGTAGTGTGAGCAAAAGCTAATATTGTGGGGGTCATTTATTGTAATACCTAACATTTGGGTAACACCATATTTATGTTGCCCAAAAGTGAAAACCGGGGTCAGGAGAGAAACTAAATAACCTCCATGAGGCTACTTAGCTTGTAAGTCAAGGGAATATCCCTCAAGAAAACAGATTTAGAGAAATAACGTAGTGCTTTTTTTTTTTTTAATTTATTTTTGGCTGTGTTGGGTCTTCCTTGCTGCACGCGGGCTTTCTCTAGTTGCAGCGAGCGGGGTCTACTCTTTGTTGCGATGCGCGGGCTTCTCATTGCAGTGGCTTCTCTCATTGTAGAGCATGGGCTCTAGGCGCGCGGGCTCAGTAGTTGTGGCTTACGGGCTCTAGAGCACAGGCTCAGTAGTAGTTGTGGCACACGAGCTTAGTTGCTCCGCGGCATGTGGGATCTTCCCGGACCAGGGATCGAACCCTTGTCCCCTGCATTGGCAGGCAGATTCTCAACCACTGCGCCACCGGGGACGCCCACGTAGTGCTTTTTTGATCACAGCAGTGTCTCTATAGAAAACACAGGTTGATTTTGACCTCACTTGCATTTGGCTGGAAGCTGGACCAGAGCTAGGAAGCCAGCAACCCCCCAGTGATTTTCTTTTAAATGGTAAGGCAGTATTAAATTGTCATATAAACATTTGGTGACTGAATTCCCTCAAAATAAAATGTGGAGTGTGAATGCAGCCCTCTTCAGGTGTGTCCAGATTTCAGAGGTAGAGGAGGAATGTGCAGCCTTCACCCCATTTCACGGGTTTGGGGAGGATGACTGGTCACGTGGTGTGCCCATGGCTTAAGCCCTGGTTCTTGTAGCCAGAGAAAATGACATCTTCAGGAGCCAGCCGATGCTAACGTTCAGGTCGGGTGTTGTGCTTAGTGCTTACGTGCATTCTCTTAATTTAATCCCACAACAGGCCCCAGGGGAATAGTATGTCAGTAGCCCTGTTTTACAGATAAAGAAATTTAAAGCCTGATACTAATAGCTATCAACACTTGAAGAACTCCTGTGTAACAAGCACTGTTTCAAGCACTTTTCATGTGTTAAACTCAACTTAAACCTCAGAACAGCACTATGGTGTGTAGTTACTATTGTCCTTATTTTATAGACGGGAGACTGAGGTCCAGAGAGGTTAGGGAACCTGCCAAACGTGGCACAGCCTGTCCGTGGTGGGGCTGGAACACAGTCACGGTTTGCCATCTCATACAGCCCGTGCTCTTCACCATCACATCACGTACTTCCTCCAGGGTCAGGAGTGGAGAGAGCAGAAGGTGATGGCTGGCCAAGCCATGTCCCTAGGACCTCTGTTCCTGAGGAGGTCAGTTTAGTGGAATTCCCATTACAGGCAATTGGAAAGAAACACAGGAACCTGTAAAGAACTTGTTCACTTGAGAATTTTAGATCCATAAACACTGTTCTGCCTTTTTTTTTTAATACTTGAAAGTGTTTTATGTATTTCAGTAACTTCCTTTATAAAAGACTCTTAGCTCTCATCTTAGAGACACGTACAGAAAGACAGGCCTCTCTTAAATCTTGGTGCTTGGATCCTTACCAGTATAATCCAGTTGGACAGATTACCACGTTCTTATAAAAAGCCTTGGAGACAGTCTAAACTATTTTCAGTCTTGGAAATGATACATCATTTATACTTTAATATTTACAGCTCTAATAAAAGCAGGGATTATTTGTATAAATTACTGCCTATGAAAATGATACCTAACAGCTGGCATACATCAGTGGAAGAATAATGACCTTTTACATTCAGAGTTTTTCCGCGTAACCCTAATTCACAAGCTTCTAATTAGAATTAAGTTCAAATGTTAACAACAACAACAAAAAAAAGCCAAGGATTTTCAGTTGGCGTAACGTAAACTGTCACTTTTAAGAACAGGTTTCTCAGTTTGCTGTTCAGGCTGGAAAATGCTTAACAAGAATCCTGATATTTTATTAAATAGTGTGTTGAAATGTTTGAAGTTTGGAGGTTTGTTTTTTTTTTTTTTTGGCTGCAGTGGGTCTTCATTGCTGCACACGGGATTTCTCTAGTTGCGGTGCGCGGGCTTCTCATTGTGGTGGCTTCTTTTGTTACGGAGCATGGTCTCTAGGCATGCGGGCTTCAGTAGATGCAGCATGCGGGCTCAGTAGTTGCAGCTCACGGGCCCCCTAGAGCACGCAAGCTTCAGTAGTTGCGGTGCATGGACTCAATAGTTGTGGCTCATGGGCTCTAGAGCGCAGGCTCAGTAGTTGTGGTGCGTGAGCTTAGTTGCTTCGCGGCATGTGGGATCTTCCCGGACCAGGGCTCAAACCCGTGTCCCCTGCATCGGCGGGCAGATTCTTAACCACTGCGCCACCAGGGAAGTCCTTGGAGCTTTTTTAAATTGAAAGCTTCACGCTGTACTGCTGAGGAAGAGGCACTAGGGACCTCAAACACAGTCACCCTTTGGACAGTAACAGAAGTGGAGTTTCTCATACGTGAGGTTCTGGGCAGAATTGTAATAGTCCTCCCATTGGAGATAAATCAAATGTAATATATATACGCATGGGGTTTTACTGCATTAGGGTATGTTCAGAATAAATAGTTACGTTTTTCAGGTATTGGGCCTGCTCTGATCATACTTGCTCGTTGCCCTACCAAAGAGCGTGTCTTCTCTTTGCAGATTGAAACCATGGAGTCACAGTCGAAATTCAGGCAAGCGATGAATAGAATTTAAAAAAATCAAAACTGTTTTATTTTGAACTAATTTTAGAGTTTTTAAAAAGTTGCAAAAATAGTAGAGGGAGTTCCCCTGTATCCTTAGACTGCGCTTCTCTTAGTATTAACATCTGACATAACCCTTGTGCATTTATCAAAACTGGGAGGTTGACATTGGTACAGCAGTGTTAACTGATGCGCAGGCCTTATTCAGATACCGCTCCAGTTTTCCCACCAGTGTCCTTTTCCTGTTCCAGGATCGCGTCTGGGCTCCCACGTTGCATCTTTTTTCTCCATAGCCTCCAGTCTGAGACAGTCCCTCGGTGTGTCTTTCCTCATCTGTCCTCTTACACGAATTATGGCTGGTGAGGTTGACGGCAGTGTCTCCACTGCGAAGTAGTTTGGCTTCCCTTTTGTAGTTAATATATTGGGGCGATAACCTTGAAACTGTGGATTTTTTAAACTTTGTTTGATTAAGTAAATCTTAGGTGCAGGTTTGTGGACACAGACCTAAGTCATTTTAATTTAGGAATCATGAAGTACCATTCAGAACTTAAACAAACAAATGAATACAGGATCTTCACATCCATGAATAGATTGTCATTTCACTGACATATTCATTTAAAAAAGGAGGGTCAGGGCTTCCCTGGTGGCGCAGTGGTTGAGAGTCCGCCTGCCGATGCAGGGGACACGGGATCGTGCCCCGGTCCGGGAAGATCCCACATGCCGCGGAGCAGCTGGGCCCGTGAGCCATGGCTGCTGAGCCTGCGCGTCCGGAGCCTGTGCTCCGCAACGGAAGAGGCCACAGCAGTGAGAGGCCCGCGTACCGCAAAAATAAATAAATAAATAAATAAAAAGGAGGGTCTTTGAGCAGAGTCTGTGTCTTGATGTCACTCCTGTGCTGGTGGTTAGTAGGTGATACACGTACAGTGCTCTAATGGGAGCTGGAGCTGTGCTGCCCTGCTTCTCGGGGGTACATGGACCACAGGAGCACTTCCTGTCGCAGGAAACAGACTCCCTCAGGAATAGAATAAAGCCCTCCTCTTTGGAGGACGCTCCCTCTGTGGCAGGCACTTTCACAGAGCCTGGAGCCAAGTTGGAATCTGGGGCAGTAGCTGTAGTGAGGAAGGAAGTAATGGATTACCTGTTTGCTCTGGATTGGGAGGCTTTGTGAAGGGAGGTGGGGCTGAGGTGGGCCCAGGAGTTGCTTCTCTTGAGGTGATGATTAAAGGCCCTGTTTGAAGTTACGTTCAGATTTATGTTTGTTTCTATTTATTTATTGCGTTAAAGCCATTTCAGGTTTTCAACCAAGTTACTAGAAGCACTTTTTACCAAGTTGAATTTCCATCCTTGAGTAGCTGAGTCAAATTAATAAAATGGAATTTCTGAATAAGAATGAATTATTAAGTTAAATGGAAGTGCTGAACTAGGAAAGCAGTTGATGCAATTTGTTTCCAAAGCCTTAAAAATGCTGCAGTGTTCGTAGATCAAGGGCTGGCCGCGGTGCCCAAGCGGGGGCGTTAATTTTCTTTCCTAGAGGATTTCAGGTTCACAGGATATCGGAAGTGCTGACTTGGCAACGAAATCCCATTTGTAACATGTTAGGTTAGGAAACAGATAGATTTATATGTTGATGTAATGGGTCAAGGCACAGTGTGTGCCTCCGAAAATGGAGAGCACGTTAAATAAGAGCATTTTCAAAGGAAAGAAGCACGAACATTACAGGAAAAAGCGATCCTGTTATACGCTGGGTAAGGTTCGGGTATGTTTGGTTAGTTGATCCCTAGACGTGGTCCGCAGAGGCTTTTTATATTCCAGATGATACCTTCTTGAGAGTCTCTGATGGCCACAAGGATTAATCTTTCTGAACTCAGAAATGAATCACGGCAGCATATGAGCTGTCTGGACTGATTCCAGTTACCCTCCTTTTCCTTGGTGGGAACTGATGTGAGGAGCTGTGGCTGCCAAGCTGCCTCTTCCTGCTGCTTTAACCTCTGGTGTTTTAGATCCTCTTTAGGGAAGGCACTGTTGACCATCTCTGCAGAAAGATCAAATGCACTTACCACCGATGTATTGACCTCAGTGGTTGACCCGTAAACTGAGCATTCATACAGTTGGAACTCTTGTGGCCTTTCAGCCAACAGCCATAGCGAGCCACACGTGGACTGTCTTCTTCAATGTTTGTTTTTTTTTTTATTTTGCGGTACGCGGGCCTCTCCCTGCTGTGGCCTCTGCCGTTGCAGAGCACAGGCTCCAGACGCGCAGGCTCAGCGGCCATGGCTCATGGGCCCAGCCGCTCCACGGCATGTGGGATCTTCCTGGACCAGGGCACGAACCCGTGTCCCCTGCATCGGCAGGCAGACTCTCAACCACTGCGCCACCAGGGAAGCCCTGTCTTCTTCAATGTGATGAGCGACTGCTTGCACAGTTTTGACTGTGGCCTGGGTGAGCTCATGTAATTGACTGAAGCTGTTTCTTACCTGTATTCATTTTTGGAACTAAAGAGGCAAATGCCTCCCTCCCCCGCCTCTGTACTTCTGAAAGATTAGATACCACCCTGACATCCTATTTAATGTTAAAACATACCAGTCCGTAGAGAGAATTTAGAAAGGATTGCTCAGCGTCTTTCACGTTTAACTGTGGTCGTTCATTTATAGCAGGTTTAGGAAATACTTTCCTTCTAACCTGTAGATTTGGCTTTCTTGCTTACATATTTATCATGTCTTCCTGGATTTTCTTTGTTCGTTTCTGTCTGAGCTTTTGAAGAGTAGGAAGGAATGAATTTGCTGGAACACTGGTTTCGGTGCACAGAGCATCCCTGGGGTTTGCTTGCCTTTGTCTCTGTATGTACCACTTAATGTACTGTGTGCCCATTTCCCTCCGTATCATAATCCAAGTTTCTAGCCTTAATCCTTAGATATGCCTCCCAGAAGAAGAATGGCCAGTAGAAGAGGCATTTTTGTGCACATCTCCAGCTCAGTGTGAGAATTAAGTGCCTTTGTCATGTGCATCTTTATACCTTTTAATGATCTGTTTGAATTAAACGCCATTAAGGTACTACCTATACCTTCTTTCCACAGATACCTTTAAATGTTTTTTCTTTCTTTAGGGGAGACAGGACTTCACACCAGTCTATAGCTTCACGTGCAGTTATTGTGAACGCACAGGATCTGTGTCTTCTACTTTAATAGATGATTATTCATCACAGTGGGGTGACAGTCTATTATACTTAACAAAGTTGCTGACTATTCTCCTCGTTGGATTTAACTGAGGTGTTTTTCAACCCTGGTTGATCTTGGCGACATTTTAGATCCAGATTAGCTTTCTCCCAGCTATCCAGCAAGTGTTCGTGCTTCCTTCTCTTGCGCTACTGGAAAGCAGGCTAATTTTAATAAGCTCCTAAGCAAAACGTGTAGGTGGTAAATTTGTCCTAGAAGATCGGGATGTATTTCAGAATCAAACGTAGGCTCCTAATTGGAAGGACCATTCATGTCTGTGTAACAAGTCCATCAGCACAAATGCAGGAGACTTGCCTGGAAAGCACACAGTTTTCCATATATTTTAAAAGTCAGGGAATTCCCTGGTGGTCCAGTGGTTAGGACTCTGTGCTTTCACTGCCAAAGGCATGGGTTTGATCCCCAGTCGGGGAACTAAGATCCCACAAGCTGCAGGGTATGGCAAAAAAAAAAAGTCATATCTACTTTTTCTTGTTAATAGGAAAACCATTTAATACCAATGCTCTTTGCTCTTTTTGAAAAGATCATAATAGGCCAGATAGTCTAACCCGACCCCTCAAGTTTTAACATTTTAAAAAGATGTTTAATTTTTGTTTTGAAAGAACTTACCCATTAGGAGAGACCACAGAACTTTATTGTGAATGTAACCATCAATATTGGTATATCTTTAGATGCAGGGATGCCTGTGTTTTTTCTGGTGCACGAGACTTTGTAAGAGCCTCACTGTCATCGTACGTAAATGTTTTTTCTCACCTGTAATTTGTGAGCTATTGATGGCTACAGATAGTTGATTTTTTTCCTAGCATGAGATAAAATTGTTCATGAAATCTCTTTTAGTGTTCTCTTTCCATGCACGACGCCATTGCTCACTGAGTTATGCAAGCCATGCTGCCTCTTGGTCACCCCCCAGCCATCGTCACCCAGTCTTGCCTGCACTGCTGTCTGCCGGTGCTGCCTTACCCAAGTACTGTCATCTCTCCAGCTCCCTGAGCCATCCCCCTGCCTACAGAGAACATCAGAGCTGCATTTGAAAAATATTAACTCTGTACTTAGAACCCTCAGCACTCCATCCTTTCTTGGTCTACAGACCATCCAGTCTTGACCACGTGTGCCACCCACCCTTCCCTTGGACCCTCCACAGACTGACAGTCTACATTCTCCCCCAACGGGGTTGGCCAAAGCCACTCCAGTGTCACAGCTCAGGAGGCTTCCCCATCACCTCCTACCCAAGCCTAAGTCACGTTCCCTTTTTGTTGTGTATGCTCCTTCAGCTCTATGTTCTTTTCCTTTGTAGGACATCTGGGAATCTTTCTGTGTGAGAATTGACTCTTGAACTAGACCATAAACCCCAAGAGGGCAGGGGCTGTAACCCTTTGCTCAGCCTTGTGTCCTGAGCATTTAGCACGTTGCTGTGCAAAAATAGTAGTTGCTCAGTAAAATGTTGTCATGTAAGTGAATTGAGTAAAATTGCTGGAACTCTCACCGTTCTATACTTTTGTGTTTTGGTGTATTAAGGAATGGAAAGTGGGTTTGCTTGTATTAGAGGGGACTGCAGGTGGATTTTGGGTTCCCAAGTCAGAAGTATCTAGATGGGGAGTGGTGGTTACAGTTCCCATGCACATTTCTCTCTGATTATATATGTCCAAAGGTCATTTTTTATTCTGGCTTAGTTCCTGGGAAAAGGATTTGTTTATGAAGAAAAAATAGTAAGTAATGAAGATTTTTTAAAAGGTCAATTCTGCTGTCACAAACCGCTAAGTGACTCTCCCTCCGTGCCACCTCTTGGGAGTGAACCTGGAATTTATTTTCCCTTCGATAGGCCCTCGCAGCCAATGCTGGAACAGGGTTTGCTGTTGCTGAGCCTCAGATTGCAATGTTTTGTGGAAAGCTAAATATGCACGTGAACATTCAGACTGGGAAATGGGAACCTGACCCAACAGGCACTCAGAGCTGCTTCGGAACAAAGGAAGAAGTTCTCCAGTACTGTCAGGAGGTAAGCATGCTGCCAGAAACTTAAACGTTTCTGGGTCACGTTTGAACCTGTTTGCTTTAGAAATAGGTGCTCTGTCATTCTGCTGTTTTGACCTAAGACCGAGCTGGTAATGATGGGGGCAGCAGGCTTCTGTTCTGAGTGTGCCCTTGGCCTGGGTGTGCTGTGAGCTCTCTGTCCTTTCTGGACGGAATACTGCAGAAGCTTGGCGGGGCCTTAGAAGTGCAGCCTGGTTCCCTTGGCTTCCCACGTGTTATGGGAAGTTGTGAAACAAGCCCAGTGTCACGTGTGTGCTTGTGTTTTGCACTTGCTGGTAGAAGCCACCAGTATCATAAGGGATTATCTCATGTCTGATTCAACAGACTTGTTGGGTCAACGCTTGACGTAGAAAAGCGTATGAGATGTTTTAATTTCTTACCAAAACTAGCCTTTGGGGTCAGGGTTGGAATATTATTCTATAACTTCATTAACACACACTTCCATAGACTTGCCTCTTACATGTTTTAGTTCTTGAACTCAGCTATTTACACACACCCTACAAGTGGACTCGATACCTAATAGACTTGTTTGGGGCTGAACGCTTGCCGCTTGTGTAGGTCTTTTTTCAAAGAGAATGTGTTAGAAGTGGTCCAAAATCTACCTGTCAAAAGAAAGCTAACAGTTACAGTATCTCTTTGCTTGATTACTTCCGTTGGAACCAGGCAGCAGCGGGGACTTCAGATTTATGTAGGACGATGGGGAAGCTGAGCACGCAGACACTGGTCCTGGCTCACCAGCGAGTGTTCGTCTTTTACGGACAAAGTCAGTCTACTGTGTGTGTCTCCTCTTCCCTTGCAGATGTATCCAGAACTACAGATCACAAATGTGATGGAGGCAAACCAGCCTGTCAGCGTGGACAACTGGTGCCGGAGGGACAAGAAGCAGTGCAAGACCCACATCGTGATCCCCTTCAAGTGTCTCGGTGAGCGTCCGGGAGCACCTCTGGGTTCCTTCTCAGGAATGCGGGTCCCCGGTGTTACACTTCATCTTCTCCTGGCTCACAGTGAGGTGTCGCCATCTGTCAGGAAGCCAAGGGCTGCAGGAACTTACTGGGGGACTGTCTTTTGAATACTCACGGCTTTCTGGTGTCGATCAGTGACTTGTCTTTGATGGTCACTAACTCCACCTCTCCCATCATGGGCGTCCTGTTTTTTCAGGATGAGCCTCTTCCACACCCCCGAGTGAGCGTGCTGCGCTCAGAGTGGTCCAGCTTCGTTCACACCGAGAGTTTGACATTACTGTTGATAGTCCTGGGATCAGTAGTACCGAAACAGCCGAGGGGTGGTCTTTCGTTCCCCTTTCTTTGCCCTACACACATTTTGCAAGCACCGAAATCCTGTATTGTTAGCCACACCAAACCTGTGGCAGTTTTCAGAAGCCGAGAAGTGAGTCGTAGCTGCCTGTAGACAGTCAGGGATGCGTCGGCCAGGCCCTGTGCCACCTGCCTTACTGAAGGGTCAGCTGATAAGGGTGTTTATGACTGTGTGTTTCTGTTAGCAGTCAGACCTAACTCAAGTGCAGCCATAACATTTTATTACCCAGAAGTAGAGTCGCTGCTCCAAATGCCCTTTTAGTGAATGTGCTCATCCTGACCACTGAGCACTGACACATCTGAGTTACGTTCGCGCGTCTGTTGCCTGGCTGACTCAGGAACAGATTTGGTCGTAGAAACTTAAAAGGGCGAAACGATCAATTTTAGATGATCCGCGATAGGACTGACATAGATAGAGCACTAACATAGCCTGGCTAGCTCTGCGGATGTATTTAATTTTAACCACTAACTTAACCTGTTCCCCTCCCTCCTTCATTAAAATCTTTCTGGGACTTCCCTGGTGGTGCAGTGGTTAAGAATCCGCCTGCCAATGCAGGGGACATGGGTTCGAGCCCTGGTCTGGGAAGATCCCACATGCCGCGGAGCAACTAAGCCCGTGTGCCACAACTGCTGAGCCTGTGCTCTAGAGCCCACGAGCCACAACTACTGAAGCCCGTGGGCCTAGAGCCCGTGCTCCGCAATAAGAGAAGCCACTGCAATGAGAAGCCTGCGCACCACAACAAAGAGTAGCCCCCGCTCACCACAACTAGAGAAAGGCCGCGCGCAGCAACGAAGACCCAGTGCAGCCAAAAAGTAAATAAATAAATTTATTTAAAAACAACAACAACAAAAAAAACCTTTCCTAACATGGAACTCATTGCTTTCTCATTCTCACAGGTAGCAAAGTAACAGGAAGAGGCAGCAGCTGAATAACAGTATTTACCGTAGCAGTTACTTTGTTTTAAAAGTATTGAGTACGGGGGAAAAGAGGACAGGTGTGTGCTTAACACCATTTACTTAAAACTGAGCCCCATGCAGTAGTGTGAGCCTTGTGAATGGTTTTGTGTGGTGTGGTTTAAAGACGTTC
This sequence comes from Pseudorca crassidens, assembly GCF_039906515.1. Lineage (NCBI taxonomy): Eukaryota > Metazoa > Chordata > Mammalia > Artiodactyla > Delphinidae > Pseudorca > Pseudorca crassidens. The sequence continues at coordinate 105,433,904 of NC_090304.1, forward strand.
TTTCATTCCCTTTGGCTGTAAGAAATCTCTGAGTATAAGGTGTCATTCATTCTCTGTAAAATTCTCAAACTTAAGAGAGTACCCTTGAATATTCGTACACGATAGATAGTACCTAGCAATCATTTTCTTCCTTTTGCACTGTCATTACCAGAGGCTTTGTGGCCTGGTCTTCCCCATCCTGCGTATTCTTTGTCACTTGTTGGCTCCACTACCCACCCAGGACTCTGAGCTGGAGATCTGGGAGACCTGTATCTCCCCACACCCAGCCAGTTCTCAAGGCAGCCTGGTTTTTACCTCTTAAGAATGGCTTATAACCATGGTTCCCAAACTGTGCACAAAGGCACCCCAGGGCACTAGGGATATTTTTGATTTTCAGGGAGAGCATGTCAGGCATTGTGAGCTAGCTGGAGGCGTTCACAGTTTCAGCATCAGCTCATCCCGTTCCTTTCGATGACCTCATGTCTTTGTGGGGCTGCTTCTTAGTGGTTTCTGTGAGGAAAAGCCAGCATTGCACCAGAATTGCTGAAGAAATGGGGGTGATGGTGCTGAGTTCTCCGTGCAGGAGAAGCTGTGCAGTGCCCAGCAGGCACAAGGCGTCAGACACAGGTGCTTTTTACTAAGTTGTCACCCTGACTACTTAACTTTTCGGCACCCTTTTGGCCTGGGGGGTGCTGTGAAAAAATTCCTGGGACACCCAGAGTACCGTGACTGGGGAAACTTTGGGAACCTCCGGCTGGTCCGTCCGAGTCCCCTGCTCTACCTCAGTCTTTTATCATTTGCTGCCTGGACTGTGAGAACCGCTTCTGCGCATATCTCAGTTCTGTTCAGTCCATTGCCCTCCCTGATCCAAAATGAAGACTGAACTGTCTCTCCTGCACATAAAACCCTTCAGTAGCTCTAGCTCTTCTTCACCTAAGACCAGGTGTAAGCGCCCTTAGCACAGTTTGGAAACTGCATGGTGTGGCCCTTGCTTAGCTCTGCTCTGTGCCCCCAACCCCTGCTTCGTCCTCCCTGCCCCTGCTCCATCCTCCCCGCCCCTGCTCCGTCCTCCCTGCCCCTGCTGCATCCTCCCCGCCCCTACTCCGTCCTCCCCGCCCCTGCTCCATCCTCCCCAGCTCCGTCCTCCCCAGCTCCGTCCTCCCCGCCCCTTCTCTGTCCTCCCCGCCCCTGCTCCATCCTCCCCACCCCTGCTCCATGCTCCCACCACAGCACGTCCACCTCGTGGCTCCTGCCACGTGCAGTCCAGCTCCCACTGGAGTGACTTTATGTACTCACTTTGCTTGGCGAGTTCTCCTTTTCACACTCATCTCAGGGACACCTCCTTTAAAGGAAGCCTTTCCTGCTGCTCTAATTTCTGTCTTGACGTCCAGGTTTCTCAGCTCCTCTTTGTTGCCGCCCGTGCCCCGTCACCCTGCACGATGCCGGTCTGTTGATGTGTCTTTCTCCAGCTACACTCTGAGCACCTTGGGAGGAGGGTCACGGCTTTAGTCTTCTCTGTCCCCGCAGTCAAGACGGTGCCTGGAACTAGGATGCTGTCTGTTGATTACAAGACCACTACCATAGCTGGTGCACAGCGAAAATGTTCTTTTCTAAATGTTAGTTTGAGTTTTTCCGTGCCAGAGAACCAGACGATGCATGATATTGTCATTAACTAGATGCATAAAACAATTTGACCATAAACCATTCAATACCTTCTTTGCATTGTGGTCACTGAATAATGCATAATACAGTCTTCAGTGTTACTGAGGTTATTGTGTTTACACAATTCAGACAGTTATTGTGTTTACAGCAGCATCCATTTGGACAACTTCTTAACCAGGAAGGAGAGCTACCTGTTGGTATTTTTAAATAAATAAAACAGTTGCCTGAGCCTAAGCTAGTAGGGGACCAGGTGACTGGAGTTTAAGGGAGGTTAGGAAAAAAGTACTGCCAATTCCTTGTAATCATTTGAGAAGCAGAAGATTGTAATGTCTCTCTGTCCCCGTCCCCACCCCTTTAGAGTCCCCAGGCACTGGTTAATTATCAGCACCACTTTCTTTTTACCATAGGCTCCTTAGAAAGCCTTTTGGTTCTAGTCTTTCAGGGTTACTTTTGCCTTTTTAACTTAAAAATAATACGGGACTTCCCTGGCGGTCTGGTGGCTAAGATGCCACGCTTCCATTGCAGATCCCGCATGCCATGCAGCATGGCCAAAAATAGGAAAAATAAAAATAATAACAGTTTTAAAATAATTTCAAGTTTACAGAATGGTTGCAAAAATAGTACAAAGAGCTTCCATTAAATCCTTTTCTCAGATTTTCTAACTGTTAACATTTGATTAATATGGTAAAATTAATCTTACCACTTGTATCTCCCCGCAGGTTTTGTTTTTGTTTTAAATCATTTAAGTTGTAGACATGGTATCCTTTTATCCCTTAATACTTCCATGTATATTTTTTATAAACAAGGACATTCTGCTATGTAACTATAGTACAGCCGTCAGAATCAGGAAATTATCATTGATATAATATCTAATCTACAGACCCTGTTCACGTTTCACCTGTTGTTCCAACAACACCAGGATCTAATTCATTGTTTCAATGTTGCATTTAGTTCTCTCTGTAGCCTTTCCTTGTCTTTCATTTTTTGTTTGTTTGTTTTTTGATTTTTTTTTTTTTTTTGGCGGTACGTGGGCCTCTCACTGCTGTGGCCTCTCCCGTTGCGGAGCACAGGCTCCGGACGCGCAGGCTCAGCGGCCATGGCTCACGGGCCTAGCCGCTCTGTGGCATGTGGGATCTTCCCGGACCGGGGCACGAACCCGCGTCCCCTGCATCGGCAGGCGGACTCTCAACCACTGCGCCACCAGGGAAGCCCCCTCCTTGTCTTTCTTAACTTTGGTGTTTAGAGTACAGGCCAGTGACTTTGTAGAATGCAGTTTGGGTCTGTCTCAGGATCCTTTTGATTTGTGTGTTTTTGAGGGCACTGTCATAGAAGTGTTCTTCTCTCTGAATTCTCTGAGGAATTGCATGATGTCACTTTGTTTCATGACCCGTGATAACTTTTATCAGCTGGCTAAGATGGTGTCTGCATTCATTTATTCATTTCATTATGGACTCACTGTCCAGATTTGTCCAGTGGGTCCCCCTTCATGCTGACTCCTGTGTCTTTTTGCTATGTCCCTATTATTCTTTGAAAGCTTCCGTACTTTCTGGTACAAAAAGATGCTCCAGGCTCATCCTGTGTTCCCTGCCCCACCCCTGGAGTCAGCCATTTCTCCGAGAAGAGGTGGTTTTATTTAGTGGGGAATGGTATTTAGGAACCAAAATCTGGGTGTTAGGTGTGCTTACTGCCATTATGTTGTTGCTTCTAGGCCCACTCAGCAGACAGACCCGTGAAATACATTTATGTACACACATCCATGCACATATAAATCTATATTTCTATACATGTGGATATTAAAAGCAGTGAGCTCATCGATACCTCCAATCCCATTATCCTCAGTATATTTATTTGCTCAGTATTCCCTGTAAATAATCAGTCTCTCTGCTTCTTAAAAACAGATTTGTTGAGATATATTTCACATACTCTATAATTCATCCATTTTAAAGTGTACTGTTGAATGGTTTATAGTATATTCACTGAGTTGCACAACCATACACAATTCTTTTAACATACAAACTACTAAAAATTAATCCAGTAAAAAGCAAGCATCCTATATATTTGATTCACCAGAAATAACCACAGTGAGTCCTTTTATACATGTTAAGGTGAACACCACGTGTTGCAGTAAAGAGATGGCCATAGTGTGATTAGCTTCAGCCCTGAAACCCCCTTTAAGATATTACTGCCCAGCAAACCCAAAGCACAGGCAGGCCAAAGGGCAAGGAGATGGGAAAACAGGCTCTATCTAATTGGTTGGGTACCCGTATTAATTGATTTGGTTGTTCAGGGGCGTTATGGACGTTCTCAGACACTGTTTTGGTTTGCCATTGTTTTGCTAGCTTTAGGGGAAGGACGTGTCTTGATTAGCACTCTTGAAGGCTGTTTGAGAATGAATTTAGGTAACGGGTAGTGTTGGCATCAGGCCTGGTGTCTCGCTGTCTGTAGACATCTGTGCACCTGTCACTCAGTTCTGCCCTATTTTGAGAGCATGCTTGACCACCCACCAGTGTGACTCTTTTCACTGATATTCAGTATATTTGGTGAGAAGTCATACTTCAACCTTGCCTCTCAAAATGAATCTTACATCTTACGTTATTATGAATTGCCTGTTTATCCAGAAGATTTTATCTAAATAATTAGGATGATCTGAGTGGGATAGAGTTGGTGAACTGTGAAGAAGCAAAGCTGCTGGTATTTGGGGGGAAGGAGTTAGTCATCTCTGACATTTATATATAGACTGGCTCCTGCATCAAAAGAAGAGAGCTTTGTGAGCCCATGACTGTTTCTGTTGTTGCTAATTTCTGGAAGGAGATTTGGATGGGAATATTACTGTGGTGAAGACTGCCAGGAATGGTCTTGTTCTCAGAAGCTTGAGGTGGGGCCCGGAGTGAGCTTGGAGCTTACTTTGTCCACTGCAGGTGTCTGTCCACAAGTCGTCTTCTGCCTTTGAATTCCTGACAGCCCGTCAGCAGTTCACCCTGTTCCCACTGTGGGCCCTTGTGCAAGGTGTATGCTTCTGTTCATGACGATCGTTCAGGCTCTTTAACTTCTCAGAGCCCTATTTACCTCCAAGACATCTGCTAAGGGTGGCTACCAGACCTCTCAAAAACTCACGTTGGGTGGTCAGGTTTATTTTCTTGGTTTTCTCTCATTACAGCAGGCCTTTGCCCCACTGCTTACAGCTTCCAAGGGCCCCGTAAATGACATGGTCTTCCTGTTTGCAACCAGAGAGCACTTTTTTTTTTGGCTGCACTGTGTGGCTTGTGGGATTTTATTTCCCCGACCATGGATGGAACCTGGGCCCTCGGCAGTGAGAGCACAGAGTCCTAACCACTGGACCGCCAGGGAAGTCCCAGCCACAGAGTACTTTTGCAGTAGGTTTATTTATACATATGAGTGTTGGTATCGAGGGGCTTCCCCAAGTGGGTGAGCAGCCGTTGTTAACTTTGAAAGGAATTTTATCAACTCTGAAAAAGCTCTAAGACCTGATGGCTGCCATGACCCTGCTGGTGGGAGGTGGTAGGAAAGAAAAACAGTATCACAGGGAATGAGTGGAGACTGAAGATAAATCATAAATGCAGCTTAAATGAAAGCCTATAGTTCAGATTTTGCTAAATTGCCGTGTTCATTGACCAACTTATTGCCTTGAATAGCAAAAACAATATAGGTTTCCAGTGACTTAGGGAATTGTGGGCACTGTCTATTGTACTCCAGCAGGTTAAATTGAGAATTGTTACAACCTTAGATAAACTTTTAAAGTGAGACCAAACCATCTTCAGTGTTTTTCTGTAAAACAGAGTAATACTGATTTGCTTAGGTCAGTCTTTTTCCTAGAAGTTTCTGATAATTACTTGTATCAAAGGCAAAAAGTAGCAGTGAAATGACAGAACTGATGCTGGGATTGAAATGTGTTCCTCCTCTAATTTACATGTTTAAAAAGTTTTTGTTTTTGTTTTAAATAAAACAAATTGGGAAAAACGAAAGCAAAAACAATCCTTTCCAGTTTCTGCACTCCATTAACCATATTAACATTTTGGTGTATAGACAAGACTTTTTTTCTTTGGATACGCATGGAAATGTGTGTGCTTTTAAATGCTTTTTTTTTTCCCCCTAAATTGGATCATGCTAAATATGCTTTCCTGTTTAGTGCTTTTTAAAAAAATTGACATTTATTGAACATCTATTATGTACCACTCTTAGGGCTGCATACATCTTTTGAGTCTGTCTTTTTAAACAGATTTAGCCTTAAGGAGTTAACCAGGCTTAAGGAGAGGTTAGGGATATCGGGTGTGTTTATTCCTTTGCTTATTTGTTTAATGATTGTTAAAATTGTTAAACCGTCATGGAAATGGAAATGTTTCCATGTTATATACAGATATTTAACCATGTTTCTTATAACCCCATGGTATTCCATTAAGTATCATTATTTAACTAATTCCCTACTGAGGAACATTTAGGTTGGTTCCGTTTTTGGTTTTTTTAAAAAAATAAATTTATTTATTTTATTTTTGGCTGTGTTGAGTCTTCGTTGCTGCAAGCATCCTTTCTCTAGTTGTGGCGAGTGGGCTTCTCATTGTGGTGGCTTCTCTTGTCGCAGAGCATGGGCTCTAGACGCACAGGCTTCAGTAGTTGTGGTTCACGGGCTCTAGAGCGCAGACTCAGTAGTTGTAGTGCACGGGCTTAGTTGCTCCGCGGCATGTGGGATCTTCCCGGACCAGGGCTTGAATCCATGTCCCCTGCATTGGCAGACGGATTCTTAACCACTGCACCACCAGCGAAGCCCTGGTTCCGGTTTTTTGATATTAACAATTCTGTAATGAATATCTTTGTTCACTTTCTTAATTACTTCCTAAGAGTACGTTTTTAGAATTGGAATTGTTGAATCAAGGAGTGCTATTCTGTTTTAAATCAGTGGCGTTAGTTCTTTTCTGGTTTTCAGAGGTCAGATCAATTTAATCATGATTCCATAGCAGAAGATTGATGGCGTTTAATCTTACAGTTTAGCATGGAGTTAATTATTAAATTTCTTGCATTAAAATTTTAAACTTAATTTCATTTTGAGATATTTCAAGCATACTGAAAAAATAAAACATAATATGATAGTCACTCATGTACTCACTGTCCTGATTTAAGTTCTTCCCCATTTTGCCATATTTGCTTTTTTTGGGGCTGCGTTGGGTCTTTGTTGCTGCTGCGTGCGGGCTTGCCATATTTGCTTAATCTCCATCTTATTTTTTAATTAAGGGATTAAATGTCCCAGAGTCCCATCCTTACATCCCTTCCCTCCCTCCCTCCCTACCCTTGGAGGTCACTGCTACCCCACTGTCAGGGTGTATCATTCCCATGCCTGTTTTTATACTTTTGCTGCATACGAATGTGTCTATAAACAATTTGTTTTTGTGTTTTAAAACTGACATTAATGGTGTCATACTGCACTTGACCTTTTATAACTTGCTTTTTTTACTTTATATCATTTTGGGGTTTATCTAAGGTGTAATATAAGCAGATTTAGTTAATGCATTTTTAACTAAGATGAAACGATATGTCGTACTCCACTATATTTTTAAAACCCAGTTTGGTTATTGTTTCTATAGAATATATATAGTAGTGAAATTGCCGTCTAAACTTTTTCTCTGATGTTGCAGTTGTACATATAAAATTGAGGTTTTACAAATTAAAGGATATGAACTGTTGCCTAACTGTAGATTTCTTGATAACCGTGGTTGTATAGTTTGCTTTGTATAAAACTAGTTACTTGGGACTTGAAACTAACAGCATTAACATCAGTAATTAGAGCTAATACTTAAATAATTCTTAGTGTTTACTATGTACCAGATTCTGCTCTAAGCTTTTGCCGTGTTGTACATGTTACATCTGGCCTCACAGCAGCAAGATAAAGAAACTGAGGCACAGAAAGTTTGAGTAACTCGCCCAAGACCTCTCTGCTAGTAGCAGTGGTGCTGAGATTAAACACTGGCATTTAGCCCTGTACACACCGCCTCTGAAGTGTACTTTTTGTTGCTTTTTTGTCATAAATTAACAAACATAGGGAGTTCCCTGGTGGCCTAGTGGTTAGGATTATGGGCTTTCACTGCCGAGGCCCGGGTTCAATCCCTGGTCGGGGAACTGAGATCCCTTAAGCCAGGGGGTGTGGACAAAACAAAAAGAAAAAATATATATATATATAAAGATTGCTTAGTCCATACAGTCACCATCCACAGTGTGAGCTGGTGGTTGGATGCCAGAATTTCAGTGATTTGTACTTAGACTGAGTTTCGGGGTGCTTCTCCTGATGGAGGCGAATCCTAGTTTACCCCTGGGCTTTGCTTTTTAAGCTTCGATTTTAAGGCTGGTTGATGGGTAAAGCTTGTTTCTCTCTCCCTTTGGGGCCCTCGAGGGCAGCACCGTGTCTAACTAACCATTGTGCTCCTGCATTAGTGTCAAATTGAGCTATCTGGTCCCCGAAGTCCCCGTGCTAATGGCAGAGTGAAACCTCACTGCCCCGCGGAAGGCTGTTTTGATGTGCGGTGGCTACCTGTGATGGCGGGAGCACATCTCCCCCTCACAGCAGATCAGGGGCTGCCCTTTGCCTCCGCATGGGCAGCGGGAGGACAGACTTCTCAGGCCCAGAGACCGAGGCCTGAGCTGCAATGAGGCTGGGGAGCGGGTCTGCATATAGACTTGCCGCTAGTTCAAGTCTTAAGACCTTTTTTTTTTTTTCTTTTTTTTTTTCTCGCTGTGCCACTTGGCTTGGGGGATCTTAGTTCCCCGACCAGGGATTGAACCCAGGCCCCAGCAGTGAGAGCGCCGAGTCCTAACCACTGGACTGCCAGGGAATTCCCCCTAAGACCTTCTTAGGCCAGATTACTTTCTTATTAGACTTTCCTTTTCCTTTTTTTTTTTTTTTTAAACCTCAGAGGTTAGCCTGCCTGTTTCCTTTTCCCTCCCCTACCTATTGCAGCTCTCCTGAGCTAAGTACCACCTTGGTTTTCTTGCACTCGGTAGAGCACGTTGGTGATGCATCAGAAGCGCCTGGGATGCTTGTTCAGTGCAGATCACTGAGTCCCACATTAGACCTACTGAACCAGGTTCTCTGGGTGATGAGCCAGTGATTACGTTTCTAGCTTTTTATTATGGAAGTTACAAACATATCCAAACACAGAGAAGATTATCGCATTAGCCCTCATGTGCTGTGTAACGGTTCAGGAACCACTCACCCTGTCTGTGGCCAATCCGACCTCCCCCTCGTTATTTGCAAACAAGTCACAGATACCGTTTTTATTTTCCTGTAAATACTTCAGCATGTATTTCTAAGAGATAAGGACTCTATTTTCTAAGCAGCTATGTGTATTTTTCCCCCAGCTTTTTATTTTTGAAAGGTTTCAGACCTATAGAAAATGCAGTAGTCTATACAGTACTCTATACCTGTTACCTGGGTTTCCCAGTTTTGCCTTATCCATCTCACTGTGTGTTGTGTGTGTCTTACTTACTTTTCACTGTTAGGCCATCTGACAGTGAGCTGGGACGTTAAGAGAGTTCACCTCCAAGTAGTTTTCAGCTTTTCTTTCTTACGGGCGAGGGCATTCTCCTGTATGACTGTGATACAGCGATCACACATGGGACAATTGTCCTAAATGTTTAGATAATGGCCTTTACAGCTTCCTTTTAAAAAGGACCATACAGTGTATTTAATCTAGGCAGTTCCTCAGCTTTTTCTTTTGAACCTTTTATTTATTTTATTTTATATTACTTTATTTTTTTGGCGGCATGCGGGATCTTAGGTCCCTGGCTAGGGATTGAACCCGTGCCCCCTGCACTGGAAGTGCAGTCTTAACCACTGGACCACAGGGAGGTCCCTGAATATTTTATGACAATAATATTTTATGACAATAATATCTTTTAATAATATCTTTTATTAAAGATATTAAGATATCTTAAATATATAAAATATTTAAGATATATTAAATAATATCTTTTAAGAGTCTAGGTCATTTGTTTAGCACTATCTCTGTCATATTGTTTTGTATGATTAGAGTCAAATGACATATTTTGGCAGAAAGACTGTGTAGGTGATCTGTTCTTAGAACATCACTTAAGTCAGCTTGTCCAGTTAAAGCAGTGTCCGCCAGCCCTTCCCACTGCAAAGACACGTGTTCCCCTTCGTAATTAACCCTCCACTGATGATTTGTACCTGCATCAGTTATCGCAGTAGTGGTTTGTCTTAGAGCTAGGTGTCTGTAGGTCCACAAAGGGCTAAAGTAAGATTCACCTGTTCTTTAGGAGAACACCCAGTCTTAGTTTCCTGGGCGTTTTGTTATTAGAACTGATGTGGGCAGAAATAGAAGTAAGAGGGTAGGAATGTTGTCCGTGTGAAGCCAGAGGTGGTGGGGAGTAGCTGTGTGTGTTTGAGGTCATGCACGGGAGTTCTCTTCCTGTTTCCCCCGTAGGGTGCCGTAGCCCTGCTCCAGAAGTTACGGGACTGAGGTCAGGAAGGCGTGAGGAAGTCCTGGGCTTTGCGGTTGTAACAGAGTGTTGAGCTCTTGTGGCTGCTGGCCTGGAGCTGAAACGTCCAGTTGGCTTTGGAAGATGAGGTGTACATCAGCTTATATGCATTAGAGACTGCTCCTGGCTGCCCGTGACTGTGTGACCGTCACGGTAACCTGCAGTCAGGGTTGTTTTCACCTTGAATCATGATCAGAATTGCTTCTGACAAAGCTTCTCTTTTCCAGTGGGCGAGTTTGTAAGTGACGTTCTGCTAGTTCCAGAAAAGTGCCAGTTTTTCCACAAGGAGCGGATGGAAGTGTGCGAGAATCATCAGCACTGGCACACTGTGGTTAAAGAGGTAAAGGAGTGGGTGGGAAAAGTCGGGCGTTGTTTTTTAGTAAAGTAGTATTTTTTCTCGACACCTTACCATAATTTTTTTTTTTTTGCGGTACGCGGGCCTCTCACTGTTGTGGCCTCTCCCGTTGCGGAGCACAGGCTCCGGGCACGCAGGCCCAGCGGCCATGGCTCACAGGCCCAGCCGCTCCGCGGCATGTGGGATCCTCCCGGACCGGGGCACGAACCCGTGTCCCCTGCATTGGCAGGTGGACTCCCAACCACTGCGCCACCAGGGAAGCCCCTTACCATAATTTTAAATTAATTTTCTTTCCCTTTATCTCATCAAAGTTTACAGTTACTTGTATCTTTTAAATTAAAACTATTTGGGAGAAGAACAGATATTTTTGTAAGGAAGTACAGTATTAACAGTTCAGCCCCTGAAGTCAGGGACAGGAAAAAGATCGTTAAGTAAGGATTCTGTCGGCAGGGCCCCCAGCAAGGCCACCCAAACCCTAAGGCGTGTGTGGAAATAGCCAGTTATAGGACATCTGTGTCTGGACATGCATGCTGTCAGATTTAGATATCATTTCATTCTTCCCGTGGGGAGAATGACCCTTTCTTAGCTTGTGCTCTGAGTTAAGTTGGTTTTCCAGCCAGTTGCCTTTCTTTTGTCTAGTTCTGAAGTGATTCTGAATTCCTCACCCATTAGGAAGGTATGTTACCATTGACCACCATTCACCCACGTCGATAATTACTAGAAGAAACCCCCTTTCCTTAATTTTATTCCAACTTCGGGCTTTCATTGGTTTTAGCCCAGATGATGTTTCCCCCTTGCAAATTAAGCAAAATTTGTAAATCTTAAAATAGTAGGGTGGCAACTTTTTGGCCAAAAATGGATGTGTCGGTGAGAAAGGCTCACGTTGTGATTCGGTAAGGGTTTCTTCTGGGTAAAGCTGGGGATCGGGGGCCTTTGGCCACACTTGCTGTGTTCTGATGTTGGTGTGTGGGTTTCCCTCAGGCCTGCCTGACTCAGGGAATGACCTTGTACAGCTATGGCATGCTGCTCCCCTGTGGGGTGGACCAGTTCCACGGCACCGAGTACGTGTGCTGCCCTCAGACAAAGGTTGTTGAATCTGCTGTGTCAAAAGAAGAGGAGGAGGACGATGAAGAGGATGATGAAGAGGACGATGAAGAGGACGATGAAGAGGAAGACTACGATATTTATAAAAGGTAACCTCCTGCCCGGAGCCTGCGGATGTGGCCGTGGCTGCTGGTCCCTGGCTTCCGGGCGAAGCGGGCATTGCCCGTTCCTGCCAGAGCTGGGCCGGCACATCTCACTTAGGCCGTGGCTGAGCCCAGGCACGCCAGTGGCCTTCAGCTGCGTGTCACCCCGGCCACATGCCTTTCTGCAGGTTAGCCCAGCCCCTGCTGCCTGGCGGTCCCCTTCCGCTGAGGCGGCCGGGCTGAGGGCTTTAGCGGCACGGCTCACCATGGGCTGAGCTTATTTCCTACCTGTGTCTTTGTGTTTCAGAACAGGGAAGGGACTCATTGTTGCGCTCTGTGCATAGCAACTGGTATTAACCTTCCTTTTTTATTGTGACCTCTAGTGAATTTCCTACCGAAGCAGATTTGGAAGACTTCACAGAAGCAGCTGTGGACGAGGGTGAGGAGGAAGTGGTGGAAGATCGCAATTACTACTACGACGCCTTCAAGGGAGACGGCCGCCACGAGGAGAGCCCGACTCAGTCCAGCCGCCATGGGACCGCTGCAGAGAAGGAGATCTCTTACGGCGTCAGAGGTAACCCCACGGAGAGCCGCGGCTGTAAAGTCCACCTGGCGGTTATTTACTTAGAATTTGTTAATATTCTCTAATGTGCCTAGAGACTGCTTTCCTCACAGGTAAGTCAAGAGGGTGGCTTCGTGCCCCGAAGGTGAGGTCAGCTCTGGGCACTGCAGGTCTGGCGGTTGACAGATTTTAATCAGGAAACTAAGCTTCGCATTGTAAGGACTTAACTAGAGAGTCAGAGAGACCACGTGGTCTGCCCTCGGGCAGGATTCTTCCACATCCAGCGGGAAATGTTCTCTCCTGAGGGGGCTCCCCTTCCTCAGTGACTACTGAAGCCCCAACCTTTTGGAGTGGAAGTCACTTCCTTGGTTCCCTTCCTGAGTGTGTTCCCATCTGTAGGCTGCCCTGTTTGTCCATCAGAAAGAGGTTTGCAGCTGGGAGGGTGGAATTTGATGACCTACCGGGTAAGGGATCAGGGCCAGCAGTGTTTTCATTTCACCATTAAAAAAAAAAAAAGTTGCGACAGTTCTAGACCATTTTATGTGCAGCCTCCTGCTGATAGTATATTCGAAACCAATTAAGATCTGAAGAATTATTCAGGATTCAGCCAGGAGCAGATGACTTAATGAGTCCAGAAGTTTGTGATTCACCCTGGAGAACATAAAACATACACTGGTCCTTTCCAGGGGCCTAAGTAGCGTTTACGGTGGTTACCGCCACGGAAACAGCCTCTGCACCTGCACTGTCCCCTTCTGCCCTTGACACCCCCAAGACGGCCAAACCCGGCAGCTGTCCCCGCTTCACAGATCAGAAACGTGAGGCTCCTCCATGTCAGCCCTGCCCCGCTCTAGACTCTAGACAGTGCAGAACGCACCAGTCCATATTCTCAGCACCTAAGGGTCTCTCTTGCATCAGGAAGGAAAACGACCACATCCTCAGGGTTGGCGGCAGGAGTTGGCAACTTCGTTGGCCTGGGCGCCAGGTGCTGCCCCATCTTGGCCTTCGCTGATGTTAAGCGTCGCCTGGTCCTTCTCCCCTTGCTGGTCTGTAGCTCTGTGAACCCCTGGAGCTGCTGCCCGGCCCCTGCTGACATTCTGACCGTTTCCACACAGCTGTCTGCTCCCAGGAGGCGCTGACGGGGCCCTGCCGGGCCGTGATGCCCCGGTGGTACTTCGACCTCTCCAAGGGGAAGTGCGTGCGCTTTATATATGGCGGCTGCGGCGGCAACAGGAACAATTTTGAGTCTGAGGAGTATTGTATGGCTGTGTGTAAAGTGATGAGTAAGTCCCGCCGCCCTGGCTGTGCAGCTCCATCCCGTCCAGCGTTCTGTCCTCCGGTGTCCTCGTGGCCGCGTCTGTGTGGTGCTCCCTGCCCACTCGGTGTTCGCTGTTGGTTGTCTGCTCTTCTCTCTGTGCTTTCTAGATCTAGCTTTGCTTTCCTGTCGGCAGTTGTCAGCTCAGTTTTCCGTGTCCTGTGCTCGCCGTGGGCCGGTGGAGGTGGTGGTGGTGGTGGTGGAGGAGGTGATGGTGGAGGTGGTGGAGGTGATGGTGATGGTGGTGGTGGAGGTGATGGTGATGGTGGAGGTGATGGTGATGGTGGAGGTGGTGGAGGTGATGGTGATGGTGGAGGTGATGGTGATGGTGGAGGTGGTGGAGGTGATGGTGATGGTGGTGGTGGAGGTGATGGTGATGGTGGAGGTGGTGGAGGTGATGGTGATGGTGGAGGTGATGGTGATGGTGGAGGTGGTGGAGGAGGTGATGGTAGTGGAGGTGATGATGGTGATGGTGGAGGTGATGGTGGTGATGGAGGTGATGACAGCGGTGATAATGGCAGCAGTGATGGCAGAGGAGGTGGCGCTCCCTCCCTGCCACAGCGGGGAGCCAGGGGCCTGCCCTTTCTCATCCGGAGCCTCCGTGTTGGTTGGGTTGGAAAGGCGGCCCTGCCCTCCTCTGTCTGAGGCTGAAACACACGAAGGACAAGCGGACAGGTCGTGAGTTCTGCACATCTTGTGTCCAGGCTTTTCTCTCTCACTCTTGTCTTGAGCGGCCCTGTGCCGACCCCCCATGATGCACACTAGCTAAGGGGGTCACCCGCTCTCCAAAGAAGTGACAATAAGGACACTTGAGGGAGCCGAGAACATTGGAACATCTTGCTGTATGCACTCCAGGGAGCGTGCTCTGCAGCCAATGGTGGTGACTCCGTTTCCCCAGTGTTCTGGCAGCGCTGGATCAGGGCTAGCTTTAGGAGTTTTAGTTTATGCGTTCTTTGGTCACAACGAAATTCAGCGTTCAGTTGAGTCAGGTTTACTTCGCTGTCGGTAGGTTGCCTTTCTTCATAGTTCCCCCTTTTCCTGTTTAAGACCCTCTTTCTCGTCTGGAGCACTTCTGACCCGTGTGTAGGAAAACCCTCTGGCTAGGCAGACCCTTCTTCATTCTGATTCTAGAGTAATGAGCTGTGCTGCCATTCCTGGTATTTGCCCTAAAGATTTGTGGCTGTAGCTTCTGACGGTTTTTTGTTCATATGCCATCTTGTTCCCTCTTTCCTTCCCCAACCAAAAGATTATTTAAATCTTAATATGATATGATTTACTTTTAGTGCTTCCACTCCAGCTGCTGCTTGGTGAACTTTTTATTTGAAATGATTGAAAAGATGAGAAGACAAATGAGCCCTTAGGGAACGTTGGTGGCAGAAACTTTTTTATTTAGGAAAGATGGAGACAGAAATTATTGTGATACTTCCTGCTTTGTAAAACTTCTTAAACTAAGGGGCAACAAAACGCTGATTGGGGTCAAAGCCTGAGGAATCTGGGTCGTTAAAGGTCTCGCTGAATGTGGAGGTGCAGTCTTTACCCAGAGGATCTGGTGGACGGTGTCGTAAGACACTGGGGACTGGCAGATGGCTGGAGCGTGAACAGTTGCGAAGCCTGCAAGGTTGTGCTTCCCGACAGGCCATGTGCTTGGGGCCCGGCTGGAGGGCTTCGGAGCCTGGAAGCATCACTGGTCCTGTGGGCAAATTTGCTTCCCTCCTTGAAGGGGACTGAGGCCTGCGCACTTCCGGCTTCCTGAGCTGGTTGCTTGCACACAGACAGAGGGATGTGGTTCTAGGTTCGAGCCCATCCCATCGTGTCTTCAGAACCAAACCTCCAGACCTGCTGCCCCTTTGCCCTCTCTTTCCGGAGTGGGGCGGGGGTGGGGTGGGGCGGAGGCAGCTTGCGCTTGCTTGTATTACCTTCATCCGGCCCGGGGATATGGACCAAAGGCTCTGTCTCCAACACGTAAGCCTTTAAGCTGCGGACACGAGCCGCCAATGGCGACGTGTTTGTTGGCACCAGTGGACTTCAGTGCTTCGAAATTCTCCTGGCTGAGCTTTTGAGTATTGTGGGGAATGTGGTTTCTGAAGCTAGCTGTATATGTTCTGATTTAGTTAGAGTCTGGAAATCGGCTGTTGAGATCCTGTTTAAATTAACGTAGGAGGCAGACGTTCTTGACAAGACTTAAGCCATAGCTTCTAGGGTTAAAACTCAGTAAAAGAGGGTGAATGAAGACACCCCGACTTAAGGACTGCGGAGTGGCTGACTTACTTGTGGTCACACTCATCGGTTACACAGCTGGTCTCATGTTAAAATTACGCAGTTCTGGAAACTGGGAGAATTTGTTTTTGAATTAAAATTCGTTGAACTTGGCCTTTGCTCTCCAAGTGGCTCTCAAGTGTGTCCCGATGGAGCAAGTTGTGTAAGCAGGTTGCCTGACATTCCTCCTTGGCCTGGGAAATCCCCAGTGAGTTGGGGTAATGAGAGTTTCCACAGGTATTTCTTAAGAGGTAGACCTGTCATCTCAACCCTTCCTGGGTTAGGATAAGCTCCTTTGTGCAGATGCACGTCTGCCTGGGGCTGGTAGGAACTCAGGAACTTAGACTAGTGCGGAGTGTTTGTTCTAATGGGTTTGTTCCCTGGGTGGTGGCCTGGTGGGGCCAGTGAGTGCCATGGATAGAAAAGCCCAAAGCATCTTCACACTCGTGGTAAGCCCTTGTCCAATACATTGCCCCTGCTGTGGGGCTGGGGCTGAAAGACCTCCAGTGGAACTGAAAACTAAGCAGCTGGAGCTGGAGCATTTGGACTTTCTCTGCCCAGTCTGTGTGCAAAGAACATTCAGTTGAATCAGTTGCCCCAAGTGAGTTGTGACCTAAAAATAGCCAGAGAAAAAGAGGAGACCTGAGCCCTGCAGTGCCTTTGCACATCTGACTTCAGCCCTGTCTCTGGTCAGATGCTCTCAATAGGGTAGTTCTTGTTTAGGTTTTAAGGTTTCAAGAACTGCGGGAAGGTATAGAAGTGGTTTCCTTTTCTGCCCCTGAAGTCCTAAATAGATGCCTCACTGGTCCTGAAGCACGGGAGGAGTGTGGACAGGCCTGGTGGCTGGATACTGGGTAAGGAAGATGGAGTGGAGTCCCAGCAGACGGGCGCACCCTGCCCTTGAGCGCGGTGCTGGCTGGACACGCCGGTCCCGTCTGCAGGCCCAGCCAGGCTTTGCTCCCTGAGCATCGTGCGACTTCAGCGTGGGGCTGGCCCCTGGAGAGAACCCTCTGGTCCCTTTGTTTCAGTTCCCCCAACTCCACTGCCGACCAATGATGTCGACGTGTATTTCGAGACCTCAGCAGATGACAACGAGCACGCGCGCTTCCAGAAGGCCAAGGAGCAGCTGGAAATCCGGCACCGAAACCGGATGGACAGGGTAAACCTCGGGCTGTCAGGCATCAGCTGACTTGGGGTTCGTGGCTGAAGCAGAGGGATGCCACCTCCCCAGGTTGTTGCGCTAATAACCGAGTTAGGACAGGTGAGGTGTGAGAGTGTAGGCAGGCCTGCCTTCGGGGCGGAGCTAGTCCCCTCCCTCTGTCCATGATAATGGAATTATCCTCTGAGTGCTTATCTGTTCCAGACTCTGCCGGGGAGCGCTTCCTGTAAACATTATGTGCTGCTGCTTTTTCTTTGCCATGAACTAGCTTTTTAAATTTTTTTATTTTGAAGAAGGAAACTTTATATCAATACTGTAAGTAGAAAGCTAGTATCATTTACCATTAGAACAAGGTAACTAGAAAAAGATATTGGATCAAAGCAAACAGTGTTAAAACATTCCAGCTGGATACTGTGGCCTGCATAGTTTCAGGGATGCTTTCTTTTCCTTCAAGGAGTTATAAGTGCCAGAGCAACAGAGCACCAGAGTGCAGCTTTCTCCTAGACTTACTTGGAAAGGTTGAAAAAAAAAATTGAAAAGGGAATTTTTTGCTAGGTCTGGGAACCACCTAAAATCCCACACATCCCCTGTGGTGGGCTTGTATGCTGGGAAATGCTTGTTACTCTGTTTTAACCACATCAGTTCTGAGAAGTCGGTACGAGAGCTGACGCCCTGCATCTTCTGAGGCAGCAGTTCTGGGACAAACCCTGAGCTCACGAGTTTGTGGGATGTGATTTCCTTGTGCACTTTTCCACATTACATTCAGGGCTTGGCAGTATTTTTAGAAAATGGGGGAATTGTTTCAGAGATTATTCTGGTTATAGTGGCTTTGACCTTTGCTCCAGGTGAAGAAGGAATGGGAAGAGGCTGAACTTCAAGCCAAGAACCTCCCCAAAGCAGAGAGGCAGACTCTCATTCAGGTGAGACGTGTCCTCCAGAGAGGGGCTCCCAGGCTGACCCTTTGGAGTATGGTCGGAGCCGGAGTCCCCACAAGTTAGAGTTTGACACCCCCTTTTGGTTGAGCGCTTATGTTACAAGGAAATTTTCACTGGCCTGCTTTGTTTTTCACCTACCAACTGGCGTTCTCTAGAATTGCTCACCTACGGTGGAGGGAAACCGAAGCTCGGAGCAGAGCACACCTCACTCATGCCTGGAAGTGACCTTAGCTCGGCTGTGTTTACTCTGCTTTCCCGGCAAAAGTCCTCGGGCATCTTCCTTCGTAGGCTGTGCCTTGTTTTCCGGCACTACTGCAGTACCGAATGCTTTTTTTTTTGCAGACTTATTGAAAAGTCAAAAGGCAGAAAATAAATCTCTCTATCAGTTTATCTTAACTTTGGATTTAAGAATGTAATCAGACTCACAGCAGCTGCCTCCCTTTGACTAGAGGAGGTTGTTGACAGGAATTTACAGGATTGATTTGGGATTCATAGAACTAGTTACATCTTAAATCGGCTTGTGTTTATGTTTAGCTGAAGCCTCTCTTCTCATGATGTTGCTATTTTATCGGCTCACCTTTGCTTTTTTATCAGTAACCTAGAAAATCCGCGAATGTTAATTTCCACACAGCCAGTGCACCCCGTGCAGGGAGCTTTAGCTCGGCAGCCTTCAACCTGCCTGCAGACCTGGCCAGGCACCCCGCAGGGAGCTCGCCCTTCAGGACTTGGTGTGAATGGCTCGGCCTCACCTGCCGCAGGACAGGACTGTGGTCTGGGGGCGCCTTGCTGCAGTGTGGGAAGGACGGCCTTCCTTTCCTCGCGGTGCACACGGAGAGCCCAGGCCTGGGCTTGCGTTGCAGGGATTTCAGTTAGGGAGGTGCTGAGGGTCCCGTCCCACGCCCAGACATACATGCTGGCGTTAGATGGGGAAGTACAGTCGGCCCTTGAACCACAGGGGTTTGAATCGCGTGGGTCCCCCTACACGCAGATTGTTCTCAACGGTAAAGGCCACAGCACCGCACACGGGCGGTTGGCTGAAGCCGTGGGTGCGGAACCGCGTGTACAGAGGCCCGACTGTAAGTTACATTGGGATCTTGGACCGCGGGGAGGATCGGTGCCCTTAACCCCTGCGATGTTCAAGGGTCACCTGTAAGTGTCCAGACGGAAGTCAGAGGAGGTGTTTTACGACCTCACCCCGCTCCACACGACTCTGTGCCGGGGCGCTGGGCGTGGAGAGGCACAGAGTGGGGTCTGACACCGTGAGTGTAGATGCCCGCAGGTGCGTTGACTCGATGTGGTTCCTGCTTTATGGTTTAGCACTTCCAAGCCATGGTGAAGGCCCTGGAGAAGGAAGCGGCCAGCGAGAAGCAGCAGCTGGTGGAGACGCACCTGGCACGGGTGGAGGCCATGCTCAACGACCGCCGCCGGGTGGCGCTGGAGAACTACCTGGCGGCCCTGCAGTCCGACCCTCCACGGGTGAGAATCGCTGAAGTAGCATGTGTAGAACCGGTGCGAGCTCATATCGCGCTTGAGGGCCCGTGGGCCGCCTGTGGTGTGGACACGGCTTCCACTGGAAAAGCAGAACATCAGGGTGTTGGTTGGTAGTTCCCCAGTTATTGCATTTTTATAGTAGCCTTACTTTCAAAGAATAAAAACACGTCTTCCATGGACAAAGGCTTTTGAACCAGTTCTATTCCAAATAAGATGATAAGTTAATTTATATCGCAGCTCTTATCTGCCAGTGGTGTCAAACTTTATCCCTTAGCTCTAACTTGCCTTGTTCTGGGGGACGGAGAGGATCGAAAAGGAGGGTATTTGTAGCCTCCTTAAGCAAGTAAAGTCTTCTGGGTGACACAGGTCACCCTGTGCTTGTAGTTATGGTGGCAGGCGCCGAGCTCAGGAAAGGGGACAGACAGACAGAAGACGGTGGGCCAGCGACTTTGGAAAATGCTGTCTGTTGAGGAGCCACTATAACTGTGTAGCTTTTGCTACTTAGAAGGGTAGCTTCTTGTTACTTGGTAACCGAAAGCTCTTAAAGGTACAGCTTTCATTCCTGGCCCTCGCTGAGGCTGACTTTCTTAGTGAGTTTTTAAAGCTTCATTTTCCTGCCTGTTTTCAGTTCCCTGGTCTCTGGACGTGAAAACCACTGTTCTCTCTTGTAGCCCCATCGCATTCTCCAAGCCTTGCGGCGCTACGTCCGGGCTGAGAACAAAGATCGCCTCCACACCATCCGTCATTACCAGCACGTGCTGGCTGTCGACCCCGAAAAGGCGGCCCAGATGAAGTCCCAGGTACACCAGACAGAGGAGAGACCGCTCTGACCGGTGGTCGGGCAGCACCGATGGTCGCGCTTATTGTTTTTAGTCCTCAGGAAATGATTTTGGATTTCCAAAGACAGTAGGTACAAGAGTTGGTTTTTGCAAAGGTACTATTTAAAAAATATCTTTTCCATACTTTTTAATATTAAGTATGCCTTACTTAAACTGTTCTTGAAGGTTTAGGAATGCATGATTATATTGAAGAGATCATTTTTATATCAGTTTATTTCTAGCTGAGGGTCCCACCAGAATTAATATTTGAAATCTCTTTCTAGGCCAGCACATCTTAAAAATTGGTCTCTTTTGTACAGTATAGTTTTTGTGTTTAGACACTTTACATCCCTGGGTTTTGTCCCCTGCTGCGTCCTACTGGTCTTTGCAGTCATCTATAGAGGTTTGTTTCTGGACCTACTTTTCTAATTTTTGTTTTGACCATGTATTAACTTGAGTTTTACTGTCTTGTATTCATAGAAATGAACTTGCCTCCAAGACCACTAGCTTCCTTTAAAACAGTCTGCCTATTAGTTTTCCTAGAGGGCCTTGTGATGCCATAACTGATCTTACTCTATTTCCTCCCGTATTTGAAACCCAGCCCTGTGCTGCTTTGTGGGGACGCAGCGTGCACAGGCTGGGAACCTGTGCCCTCCTGCCTCCTGTTGCTCCTGTGGTGTGATTGTAAGGGAACTTCCCAGAAGCCCTGGGGGGCTCCCCTACGGCCCCATCTGCTGCCCAGTTCTGCTCCAGCATCTCACCACACATAGTTGAATCCTGTGTGCCCTTGAGCAGCTTACAGTTGTGTGAAATTAATTATGTTAACTGTGAAGATGGAGAAGAATTGTCCTTAAACATACGGAGCCCACATTAGCAGCTGCGTGTTCAGGGAATGAAAGAACTCAGTGTCCTAAAGAGTGGGAAGGGCATGGGTCTGGGGACCCCTGGGGCCTCTGCTGGGGGCCTGGAGCTAAGGCTCTGTTTGAAGCTGGATGGAGTAGAAGAGAAAGAGGGAAGGCCAGCGGACCTCGGGTAGCTTCCGGAAAGCTCAGGTGGGAAAAGCTTACATCCTGACAGGGGTTAGAATTTTTCAGGTCTACCCGATTTTTTTTTTTTTTTTTAAACGTAGGTCTTCCCTGGCGGTCTAGTGATTAAGACTTCACGCTTCCAGTGCAGGAGGCACAGGTTCAATCCCGGTCGAGGAACTGAGATCCCACAGGCCGCATGGCATGGCCAAAAAAAAATTTAATAAAGTTAAAATTTAAAAATATAATCTTTTTTCAATTTTTTTTTTTTGTAGAAAATCTAGACTATTATGTAGTACTTTATAGAAAAACAGCCTGTTTTGTATGGTGAGAATAGAAGGAAAGGTGAGACCTTGATCAGTGTGTTCAGTTAACCTGTGAGCCAGGATCAGGGCACCACCTGAGTGCCCTGGGAGGCGGAGCAGCTTTACTGTGTGATGTTTACTGTCTGCTCGGAGCCCTTGATTCTGGGGCAGCTCGGCCGCTGGATTACACTAGCTTTTGGCCTGTTCCCTGTCCTGTTATGTAAACTCTTGAAAACCCCAAATATGTTGAGCCTCTTAGAACGTGTGCACTCGATTTGAGGTGTGAATGATGTGCTGCTGCCTCCTGCCCCACACTGCAGCTCCAGGCGGCTCTCCAAAGACCCTGGCGCCCAGCATCCCACCCTGTGGTCTTGTCCTCTTGGGTGTAGGAACCGTCCTCTGCCAGGCTCCTTAATTCCTCTGACATATGGCAGTGTCACCACTGCTGAGACTGGGGAGCTCACCATTCCGTTTCTACTTGTATTTTTTCTCCAAAGCACTCACTCTGGTGCTTTCCCATCAATTTACTTGATTGAAAGAACGGCAAGTATTAAATTAAATTGCTTTCATCTTTGCTTTTATAGGTCAGAGAGACATCGATCTACAATAAAAGCATCTTTCCATTTAACTTTTTTTCATTTTGACCCTTCATGTTAATGGCTTCAAGCCCACATAATTAATCCATTGGCTCAGAGCGCCCTCTTTAGGAAGAGCTCAGTGGCTGCAGGTGTAGCCCAGTGGGATTAGCCTTCCTGAGGAGCCTGTGTGATGTACAGCCACGTGCTTCACAGTGTCATTGGGGTGGATGTAGTCCAAATCTCCTTTCATTTCCACCCTGAAAACCTCTCAAATTCAGTGACAAAAAAATATTTTTTAATTAAATTCAGTGACCACTTTAATGACTTTTTTTCTTTTTTTTTTTTGGATGAACAACCTTGGAACTTCTGCATTCAGAAAAGGCAGTGAGCTATGTAAGACAGATGGTAGATATGCCTTCCTTATCACCCCATAAAAATCAGGTTTATTTATACTTCAGTGTGCAGTCTTTTTGTTTTTTGTTTTTTGCGGTACGCGGGCCTCTCCCTGCTGTGGCCTCTCCCGTTGCGGAGCACAGGCCCTGGACGCGCAGGCTCAGCGGCCATGGCTCACGGGCCCAGCCGCTCCGCGGCATGTGGGATCCTCCCGGACCGGGGCACGAACCCGCGTCCGCTGCATCGGCAGGCGGACTCTCAACCACTGCACCACCAGGGAAGCCCCAGTGTGCAGTTTTGAAGGAATAGCTAATTTAGTTAAGTAGGAATAAACTAGTTCTGATGCTCACTGTGATAATCATTTCAGGCAACTGCTTCACTAAGCAAAATCCACGAATGGTCTCACCCCTCAAATCTACGTTTTAACCAGTGATTTCATTCCCTTGTTACCTCTTCTTGTCTGACCAGTGGTAAAAATTGACCAACTCATTTCCTCTTTCACTCAGAAGGACCTTACTGAGTGTCTGGCATTGTACAAATTTGGGTTCTTTTCTTATAGTACGGTTAGCGAGTGCCTCCTGTGAAAACCAATCAATACTTGGCTAAGGAAATTTTAAAACTTTTCCCTTAACTTGGAGCACTCTCTGGATAAATCCTGAGATCACCGAGAGGTAATACACACATTCTTGCACTACGGTGGCCAGTAAACACGGGGAGGATTCATACTGCCCCCCTGACCAGCTGCTTTGCTGGACTCTGTAGAGAATATAGGTCTTTGCAGAAGAGTGTGGGTGTCAGGCTGGCCCGGCTGTTCTGGTGGCAAGGCCTCTCCCCCATCCTGTGCTTGCAGGTGATGACACATCTCCACGTGATTGAAGAAAGAAGGAACCAGAGCCTTTCTCTGCTCTACAAAGTACCTTACGTGGCCCAAGAAATCCAAGAGGAAATTGGTGGGTGCTGACTGTTCGCATCAAGGTCAGGCGGGGTTGTGCTCAGGACTGATGGCGGTGCCAGATGAGAGAAACAGGACAAGCGAGGCCACGAAGCTGGGCATTAGCATGCCACGGGCTCAGAAGTCTGGGGCTCACGTGGCAGGGTCAAGCCCTGGCTGGGAGCCACAGAGCCTTGAGTTTCATTGACCTTCGCTCTGTTACCGGAAGAAAAATCTAGGGTGTGAATTTGCAAGGGACTGAGCGAGTCTCCCGTTACCCTTTCCCCCTTAATTGCTGGCGTATTTTAAGACATCTGTTTATTCACGTTCTCACTTCTTCTCCCTTTTCTGGTCTTTCTCTTCTTCATTTATCCAACAAACGTTCGTTGTGTCTACTGTGTGGCACAGAGTAAAATGTGCACCAGTAGACAGACCTCCTGGAGCCCACATTTTAGGAGGAGGGAACGGTCAGGAAAACGAGTGTCCATGGGGATGGGTGCTGTGCCAGAAGTGAAACTGGGGTGGGACGGGGAGGGTGCCTGGTGCTCAAGCTCCCTTGGGGGAAACCTGAGATCCAAATGATAAGGAGGCGCCCTCCACACAGCAACCCCAGGGGGGAAACACTGAGCACAGGAAGCGACCACTGCAGAGCCTGACGTTTGAATAGAGAGATTTTAGCAAAATCAAGGAGTTTGGATTTTATTCTAGGATAATTAAAAGCCCTTCGAGGGTTTTAAACCAGCAGGTGACTAGATCTGGAATATGTTTTTTAAAAATGCGAACTTTAAAAAACAATTACTAGACTGCTATGTTGAGAGTTGATGAAAATTGGAAACCACCCAGGAAGCAGTTGTAAAAATCCAGGAGAGAGGGGATGGCTGAGTGCACAGAGATGGGAATGGAGGAGATGGAGATATGAGTGGTCCTGAGGATATGTTTCAGAGGAAGGGTGAACAGGATGCGCTGATGGGCTGGACAGGGCACGGGGTTGAGAGAAAGAAAAGCATTGGCTCTGCGCTTTTTCCCTGTGAGCAGCTGAGTGGGTGGTGAGGCTACGTTTTGCTCAGGTGCTGCATTCTCTTTACCTGTTAAAGTAGAAATTGTCCTCAGACATTAAGTAGAGGTGTGCAGTAGGCTACCAGGTGGATGAGCCAGAGGCCGGGGATGCAGGTGCAAGATACAGGTTTGGGAGTCACGATCCGTGGATGGTATTTAAAACTGTGCCGTAGGAGGAAACCACTTACCCGGAGGGAGTTGATCGAGGAGAGAGGGGGGCCCAGGATGCAGCCATGGGGTTCCCAGCACCAAGGTTCTGCAGTCAGCAGGGTCAGGGAGCACACCCTCAGGAGAGAGGAGGGGGTCGTGCGTGGCCTGTGTTGCGAGCTGGTGAGACGCCCCTTTAGGCAGAGCTCACATCCCACCCTTAATGACACGAATTAGCCCCATGCAGGCTATCCTGTGCCTAGAAACCAGATCCTTCTGAAAAGCTGGCTCCTGCGTGTCTGTCTTTGTCAGATGAGCTGCTTCAAGAACAGCGAGCAGACATGGACCAGTTCACCGCCTCCATCTCAGAGACCCCCGTGGACGTGCGGGTGAGCTCGGAGGAGAGCGACGAGGTCCTGCCGTTCCACCCCCTCCATCCCTTTCCGTCCCTGCCTGAGAACGAAGGTGCGTGTGCGGTAACAGCCCAGCTTGGCAGCGGGGGCCAGCGGGCGGGGAAGAATGCAGTTAGAAAATTGAAGTCAGATCTGGGACGGGCTCGTGCTGGGGAGACTGTGTTCCTGGTGCAGGTTGAGCAGGGGAGGGGCCGGGATTCACCGAGCACCTGCCGCGTGCAGGCACCGAGTGGGGAGCCTTCGGTAACGTCGGGAGGTTTGTGATGTTTCTCCCATTTTATGGACAGTTTGCCTAAAGCCCACTGTTTGTCCTGGTCCCATCAGCTGCCTCAGTGTGTGAGGCCTTCCACGTGGAAGCCCCTTTGCAGCTTAAATAGCACTTTCGTGTTCTAGGCTGTCATTATCTTTTCCTAACAGTCTCGGGAGGTAGGTGACGGGGGGCTGCAGAGGTGAGCTGACCCACTCGAGTGCGAGGCGGGCTGAGAAGCTGTCCCTCTGCCTCCTCCTGTGCAGGCATGCGTTCTTCCGTTCCCTGCCGGTTCTCGAGGTCTGTAGGGATCTCTCAGAGCTGTGGGTCTGGGGACTTCCCTGGTGGCACAGTGGTTAAGAATCTGCCTGCCAGTGCAGGGGACACAGGTTTGAGCCCTGGTCCGGGAACATGCCGCGGAGCAACTAAGCCCGTGCGCCACAACTACTGAGCCTGCGCTCTAGAGCCCGCGAGCCACAACTACTGAGCCCATGCCCTGCAACTACTGAAGCCCGCGCACCTAGAGCACCTGCTCTGCAACAAGAGAAGCCACCGCAATGAGAAGCCCACGCACCGCAAAGAAGAGTAGCCCCCGCTCGCCGCAACCAGAGAAATCCTGCGCGCAGCAACAAAGACCCAACGCAGCCAAAAATAAATTTAAAAAAAAGCTGTGGGTCTGCACGAGAAATAGACAGGCTGCCGAGCCCAGGCCCTGAGGTCAGGGTGTGGAATCAGTTTCTGTTTATTTGCGGGCTGCCGTTGTGGCTGTTGGTGGTGTTGATAGAAGTAGCGGCCACCGCTGTAGAGTACGCCAGCCTCGGCTAAGCACTGCGCGTGGACGCTCTCGTTTATACTGTTATCCTCACAGTAACCCTCTGAGGTAGGGACTGGGTGTGTTCCCCATTTGGGGAACACAAGGTTTAAAGAGGTTAAGTGTCTGCCCAGGTCACGTAGCTTGTAGGTAGAGAGTAAGGATTTGAGCCTGAGTTGATGCGGTCCTGAGTCCTAGGCAGATCCCGGTGGTGCTGCTACGGAGGCCCGAGGAAGGGGGCGTCCGGCTTGGCCTCCAGACCCTAACACAAGTGCCTTCCTTCCAAACCAGCTCTCTCAGAGGTACCGACTCAGTACAGTTGACCCTCTGATAGTAAAAGAGGATCCGAGGAGGGAGCCAGATACATCGCGAGGCGCCCGCTCACTCCCTAAGCCTGCTCTTTCAGACCCCACCCACGGGGCCGCAGGGTGGCCCTACCTCCTCAGCTTGTTGGCATGGGGGCGCGTCTCGCTTGGACATTTGTGAACTGGGACCTTGTCTCCTTCTCAGAAAACCACAACCAGTGCTGACTTGGGTTTTTGTTGTTTTCTAAGAAAAATAACTTGGGGCTAAGCTAAATAATTTGGGAATCTCACAGAAGTTCCCCCAAAAGACCCAAGACCGCCTGCCTCCTCTCCCCTCCTTGCAGTCATGTGCTGTAGCTCTTACCGCCGTTTGCTTGTGGGGCAGCTCAGGCCCAGTTTGTAAGGAAGAGTATGCTTTTGTTCACGTTATAGAGAAAGTCAAGCCAAAGGTAGGAATTTTGAAAGAAGGGATTTTTTTCTTAATCTCCTCTTGTGCTGTTTTGTTTTTGTTGCTTTCCTTTCTGCTAGACACTCAGCCGGAAGTGTATCACCCAATGAAAACAGGTTGGTTTTGTCAAAGATGTACCCCCTAAGACCTTCATTCCTTTCACTTGCCCGGAAGTCTCACGCTCCGTTCCATTCCACCACCTGATGCTTTCCGCCTCATGCCTTCAAGACATGGCTGTGGGAGGACCAGAGGAGCCTGACTTCCGGCACCCAGAACCCGGTGTCCGTGGGTTTGCTTACCCGGTGGCCGTCCTGAGCTGCCCTTCTGGATGTCCAGAGAGTACAGAGGCATACAGAGTAACCAAAGTAGAGCCTTCATAAATCCTTTTAAGCTGGGTAGACCTTAAAAGTATACCCAGCTTAAACAGGTTGGTTGCAAATTCCTAGGACAAATGAAAACATGCTTATGGTCGGGCGGAGAGCCATTTTATGTTACCTCTTTTTCTCTGCTGCTCCCACATACATCTTTTCCCTTTCTTCTTAGCTGTCCTCTGCCTTTTGTCCATGCCCGAGTGTCTGTTTCCAGCTGTCTCATGTCCCCCGAGATGTAGCGTCCCTCAGAACATAGTAGAAGCTGATGGATGAAACGGGTTGAGACAAGTGAACTCTTGCTGTAACGAGTCTCCACTTTTCAGATGAAGTTAGCTGCGTGTGAGCACAGGCTGAAGGCTTGCACACTTGATCTCGTTTAACCCACTGAACACACTGGAGGTAGGGTTATTAGCTCTCTTTGCTAGATAAGGCAGTTGGAGCAGCCTCAGAGTTCAGTCATGAGCTTAGGAAGTGGAGGAACCAGAATCTGAACTCAGCTTCCTCTGTCTTCAGAGCCCGTGGTGTTCCTGTTTCACAGACTGTGGTATAGTTGCCACATTGCCGGGGGCGGGGGAGCGGGGACCAGTCCATCCTCCAGGGTCATCGTGAACAAGGGCACACGTTCTCGGACTGACCGGGCTGCCTCTGCCCGGCTGAGGGTTTGGCAGTGGTGTGTGTGCTGCTTCTCAGAACACAGGGTTGTGAGCTGCCTGCACAAGTCACTCGTGTGCACGTGCTTTGTTTTATTCTCCTTGGATACGCCTCTTCATCGCTGTGTGGACGTTCCTCTGGGCGACACATCTTGGATATGTTTAGGTGAAGTTGAATTTTCTAAAAGTTTAACTTGTCCTTATGCTTCAACTGTTATTCGTTGGAATAGTTTAAACATTAACTTTTGGTCTGTTAAATTCCCTTGTTTATTCATTCTATAAAACCAAAGTGATTTTGGTCGGCGTTAAAGCAGCATGAGGGTTGTACCACCAAGAACAGTGTTAGGAGAGTCTGAGCACGGGTAGTAGGACTTTAAATTCGTTGGCTCAGTGCCACATTACTTTTGAAATAGGATCCTGCCCTGTGACCTTTGAAATTCTGAGGTGGAGGAGAGAGAGAGATGGAAAGAGTGCAGAGTTAGAATTTATTCGGCTTGGTCGTGAGCGTCCTGCCTAGAGAGAGTCCCTTCCTCACATAGCGGGAATGCAGTGTTGCTGTCTCAGTGGCATTTTGAGACTACAAAAGCCGGCCCTGGTTCAACTCACCCTAGAATCAGGTTGCGAAGCTCTTCTTTAAAATGAAAGCTCTGGAGAAAGGGCTGCCTCGTTTCTGGCTGCATTCTAATGAGTTAAGTGTTAGCTGGCCTGGGGGTGCAGCAGCTGCAGTGCGGTTACTAGCGGCTCTGGGTCCAGCACGAGTCTGGCCGTGAGCCGGAGAGCCTTGCTGTGGCTGGGCCTCTGGCAGCCTGGGACAGCAGTGCTTTGCAAATACTCGTGTCGGCATCTTACTCACTTACGGGTGGTCACCGTAGAATGCCGAGTATGCCGCCAGGTTGATCTATTTATAAAAGGTTCAAATCACAGGCGTCTAGGTAGCACTGTATATAATATTATTAACGAGACACTGGTAGGAGAGCTAGAAGTCACATGCTTTGGGGCTAAAAATAGAGAAGATTGCGCCTCACTTTTCCTCTCCCTGGGTTTGTGCTGCGCCTTTGAGCGCTGTCATCAGGAGTGCCGCGCACAGGTGATGCCGTCCCAGGCAATGTCTGACCTTGACAAGAGACTGTTGCCATTCTTGCCCTGTTTATGGAAAGGTACCATCCACCTCCGTGTTAGAATTCCCCCCATGTAGGGAATGCTTCCTTCCTGATCTTTCTGGTCTGATAAGCCCCGGGAGGGTAACATCCTAGTGAGAGACACAGAAGAAAATCAATAATTACAAACAGTGACTCTGAGTACTATAACCTGGGAATGTCTCCCAAAAAGAGCTGCAGCTTGAAGAACAAATAGGAAGGATATAAGGTCAGGGAGGGTATTTCAGGCAGAAAGAATTGCCTGTGGCGTAAAAGATGGTGCTTGAGGCAGGCATGCAGGTTCGCTGCTGGTGTGACAGTTCTTCCACTCAGAGGAAGTGTCAAAGGAGTGAGTTGAGGGGTAGTGGGTGCTTGGTGATATCACAGGGTGGGTCATGAGTTTTTTGATGCTGGAATGCCTTTGGATCCAGCTTCTGTTTATAGTACAAAAAGTATTCTCTCCTGAAGGCTTGCAAAGTGAGCACAACACTCTCTCCTCCTCCATGACACCCATTGGTCCTGCGTCACTCACCCCTGTGGAGCGCAGCGCATCCTCCCAAATGGGAACAAGTAGCATATGGAGAAAGGGGAGGGGGCATCTGGTGAGGGCTCCCTGGCCCTCAGGAGGGAGTTTGCTGCTTCTCTGAGGTTGGCGTGAGGTCAGCCTATCCCAGGAAACTCAGGTGTGCTCTCTCCACGCAGGATCTGCACTGGGAGAGCAGGAAGGAGGACTGATCGGGGCCGAGGAGAAAGTGATTAACAGTAAGAAGAAAGTGGATGAAAATATGGTGAGCCGTTTCTCCCTGCTCTGTGCCCGTGTTAACTTTGAGAATAATTAGAGTGAGTCGCATTGTTTTAGATGCTTCCCAGATGGACCTCCACGTGTCCGTTTCCATAGGCTAGCAGATGGGCAGGCTCTGACTGCTGCCACAGATGCGCTGTATTGTTCAGAGTCTGGGTGTGAATAAAGAATTATTTTTCAGCAGTAGCTCATCTCTTGCTATACAGTGGAAAATATATATGCAACTAAAGGTATGAATAAAATATGAGAGGCCATTTCAAATGAGTAGAGATTTAATAACTTGAAAATGGAACAGAGTTGAATTTGGTTCTTACACTGCCTGAGGTTTATACCACCTATTAATTATTCATCTAGCATTTTTATCACTTACATTTCTGGATTATCTTTAACTGAATTGGATATTTAAACGTGGCTGCGTGGTAATCTGTGCTGAAATACCTCCACAAGGGTTACCTAAAGGAAAACGCAGGTGACAGCCCTTAAAAGACCAACTGCTGTACAGTAGTTTTGCGCCCACACCTGCTCCTTTGTTCAGGGGTTTGGTGAGCGGACTTAGGTGAATGGCGCAGAGCTGATGGG
The DNA here is from genome assembly GCF_039906515.1 of Pseudorca crassidens. NCBI lineage: Eukaryota > Metazoa > Chordata > Mammalia > Artiodactyla > Delphinidae > Pseudorca > Pseudorca crassidens. The sequence goes on from NC_090304.1 coordinate 105,464,319, forward strand.
TGAGTGGGTGTCCATCAGGCGTCTGCTTCCCTCCACCAAATGGTAAATGGAGGGCACGAGAAGCAGTTACACTTAACACACTAAATTTGCCCTCCCTCCCAGTTGGTGACATTCTCCCCCCCACCCCCCTGCCTCCGTTTCAGGTCATTGACGAGACCCTGGACGTGAAGGAAATGATTCTCAACGCCGAGAGAGTTGGAGGCCTCGAGGAGGGGCCGGTATGTGTCCTGCTCCAAAACCTGATGGCAGGTCCCACACCAGCCTCGGCCGTTTTCTCTCCCTCCTGGGAGCACCTTGCGCTATCTTAAGCTATCAAAGGTCCCTCGTCCCCCATTTCCCCTGTGCTTTCGGATAAGAAAGCTCAAGTTCGAATCTCCATGGAGATTGCAAAAGGTGGGGACTCCCCCCACCTGGACGGCGACCTGGACGGCTGGGTCCGGGTGCCCCCTTGGGTTTTTGGAGGCACGACCGGAGGCTCACAGCCTCCCCCGCTGCTTGTCGTCTCTCACACCTTGTCGCACGTCTGCTTCGTTACGTTAGGAATCCGTGGGGCCCCTGCGGGAGGACTTCAGTCTGAGCAGCAGTGCCCTCATCGGTCTGCTGGTCATTGCGGTGGCCATCGCCACGGTCATCGTCATCAGCCTGGTGATGCTGAGGAAGAGGCAGTACGGCACCATCAGCCATGGGATCGTGGAGGTGAGCCGTCGGGGGGCTTGCGGCATTCGAGCGTCTTGTCAGGGGCTGCGCGTCAGTGAGACGACTCCCTGGATTGTTAGGTCACGTCTCGGGAGTCAGCTTTGGCTGAGTCAAGCTGATCCCATCACAAGAGCTGCTGCCAACTCTTAACGTTAATTTGGGCTTCGACCGTGAATGCGAGGAAAGCACAGGAGCATTTTATGCTGCACAGTGTGAACACTGTTTTCTCAGATTGTTTCCTTAGTGTTTCCTTTTTTTTCAGGTGCGTTATAGATGTTTGAGAATGAAGGACTGCTGATACTGTTTCTTTCTTTCTTTGTTATTAGTTTGCTTTTTTTTGACGTGTTTTATAAGGAGAAAACCAGGTATATGACAGTTCAGGCAACAATGGCAAGGTAGTGAATTGATTCTTAAAAATATGAGATAGGAATAGCGCTCTTCTTTTTCAATGGGGAGAAAAGCAACAGGAAGTTCGGAAAGAGCCAGACAAGGCTGTTTCTCTTCCATCTTCTCATTTGTGATTAGAACTGCTTACTTACCACTTGTTTTTGGTGAGTGGTGGGAATGTCCACAGTGTCTTGATTCTAGAAAATGAATACAGTAAAGAATAGAATCTGCTGGGGGAAATGAATGCACATGCGTGTGTCTTAGTTATCCGGCTTCACCTCCTGCTGCACACTGGCCTAGTTGTGGTGTTCCAGGGCTGGAGGGGACCCGAGGTCACCTGGTCCTTCTCCTTGGCCCTCGCTGAGGCTGCCCCACAGAGAAGCGGCAGAGCTGAGGCTTGTCACTGTGGTGCTGGGAGATTCAGCTCACTGTTTCCTCCAGTGTGGACTCCAGCTTTCAGCAAGCAGCCTAGCCTCTCTGACCCTCTTCTTTTCTCTTTCCTCCTCCTGGGTCCTCACCGCCTGCTCTTGTTTGGTCCACCCCGTGGTCCCCAGGGATCGTACAGCTCAGGTCTGCTGATGCCCTGGGAAGTTCTCTTGGGCTCACGCGATAACCCCCGTCTTTCTTCCTGCAGGTCGACCCAATGCTCACCCCAGAAGAGCGTCACCTGAACAAAATGCAGAATCATGGTTACGAAAACCCAACCTACAAATACCTGGAGCAGATGCAGATTTAAGCAGGTGAAGCACGACACCCGGCTGGAGTGGGGGGGTGAGGCGGGCAGCAGATGTCCAGAGGTTTGGACCTACGACTGACCGACAGCTACTTCCAGAGGATTTCATCTTACACTCGGACCTCCTGGATCATTAAGACTATAAAGTACTACTGTAGAATCACAATTTCCATTCTTTTTAAATGGGTGAAAAAATGTTAATATAACAATATATGATATATAAACCTTAAATGAAGTGAAAAATTATCTATTACAGATATTTGACTGATGTAGTTTTCTTTTTTAAATTAATCAGGAGTCCCACTTCTATCGTATTGTCTCACACATGCTCTCTGTAGAAATGGAAGATGTTGATTTTCAATGATAGACTGTACGTGCTACATGCAGGCCGTTTGTTCCGGCCGCATTGTGTCAATCAGGTCTTTATGGCTCACTGTCCTGGGTTTTATTTTAAAAAAAGAAGAGGCAGTATTCCTCATTTAAAGCTTTAAATGAGCTTTCAGATAGTTGCTGAGAAACTAACTGAAATAAGGAGCCGTAACTGATCCTTAAAATACATCATGATCCCCCTCTCAAAATTCCTTTGAAGGACCAGTTTCTTGGAAGTCTGGTGCGCCCACCACTGGGTACCTGGGTGTCTCCACACAAGTCCTGTCACCAAGGAGGCGCTCAAAGCAAGCATTTGAGTTCCAGCTTCTTTCAGCGAGCCTCGTGTGTACAGATTAGGGCCCTACTGCGTTCCTTCTGAATCCAGTTCTTCCACAGAAAGTAGCCTGTAGTTTGTACCTGACGTGCTTCCACTGTCCGCCGTTGCGTCACCGTAGCTTCGGACCGCTCGCTTCTCTCCCGAGTAATGTCCAGATGTGCTGTTTTCCTTCTTGGGCATTTCCCACCCCCTCCGAAGGCACTGGTCTCCACCGTCCCCACCGTTCACTGAGAGAAGACAGCAGGAGGAGGTGGCCGGCATCCTGGGGAGGATGCGGGAGGTTTGCTTTTCTCTGGAAGGTGGATGCTCCAGGCTGTACACAGAATGATCTGTAGACCCCATGGAAAGCTTTGAAGATTTTGTTTCCTTCACATGAGTCTTTGTGATGCTTGTATAGTTGATGTTGACGCTCACAGCTGCTTCTTTTCCCTTTTTTTTTTTTTAATTCTAAAGGTTCTGGTAACCTGAGGTGTATTTTTTTTCTATTTCCCTGTGACTGTTTTTTTTTCTTCTTCCTCCCCTTTACCCCATCCGTGTCTCTTCCCACTATGCACAGATAAACTTCACCTACAAACTCCTTAATCTGCTCTGTGGAGAATGTACAGAGTTTAAACACATCAATAAATACTTTAACTTCCACCAGGACTCCTTGATTTATTGGCCTGGCATTACTCGCGGTGATGGCTTTAACCCTTCTGCCCTGGACAGCGGTGCTTCCTTCCCTGGAGGGTCTCTCACTGCACGGCAGGGGCAGGAGTTGGTACAGGAAGCTGGACTCTTGGGCTTGGATTCCATTTTTCATTTAAAAAATAAGAGGGAAAGTGCTTCAGCCTCAAAGCCGGTGGTTTTTATTGATCTCAGAGAACTGGTCTTTCATTATTTCTTTAATGATTTCCTCCACTGTGTTTTCTGTTTTCTAAAGTTGTAATTGGCTAAACCTCGGACCTCCCTGATTGCTCCTTTTTCTTTAGTTTTAGTCTGTAATCTAGGTGATTGCTCTGCTCACCTTCAGCCTTTCTAGTGGATTTTGTAATTATATTTTTAAATTCCGTAAGAGCTGCTTGCTTTCTCTTTCTCTTCTTCTTTTTTTTTTTGTCTCCACCGAATGGCATGCGGGATCTTAGTTCCCTGACCGGGGGTCGAACCTGTTCCCCCCGCTGCAGTGGAAGTGTGGAGTCCTAACCACTGGACCGCTGGGGAAGTCCCTGCTTGCTTTACCTTAATATTTCATATAACATTTCTTCTTTTTATGATGACAAATCCATCTGAGTTTGTACATCAGGAATTTTTAAAGTTTTCTTCCTTCTCTAAATTAACTGTTTCCTTTTGAGCTATCGACGTCCTATAAATTCCTATAAACATGTAGTGATCATTCATTTGATCAAAATGTGAGAATGAATTACATGATTAGCTAAAAGAAATAAAATCAGTCTGAAAGTTAAGAATTTGGTGCCACAAAATACCATGAATGTTTATTAATATGAGACTTTTCTTCCTGATTCTGGAAACAGTGAGTGGAGCTTGTGGCTGAGTTTTTAGAGAAAGGTTTGCAGCCTCCGTTTCTGAGTTTCTTAAATAACCTGCCACTGGTAGGCACGGTTTTTCTCATTGAAGGAGGCTTGTCTGCCCCACGCCTGCTTTCAGCACTTTGTGCCTGGGGGTGGTTTTCGCGGGTCATCTAACATCCGGCTACTTGTCTGACTAAATGCAGGGGCTAATCTCAGGAGTCCTCACTCTAGTTTACTGTGATGCTGATTTACAGTATATGATGCAGTTAAGAGTCCCTTGCATATACATGCGTACCTGTGTATAAGTGCACATATATGTACATACAGGGAGTGTGCATTTTATGAGCCTCTGGCGAGGAAGCACCTTGGGACAAACCAGTTGAACAGGCTGGTTCTCTGTAGCGATCAGCACAACCCCCTCTGCCCCTCCCTCCTGCACTGGCCTCACAACTTGCTGCCAGAAAGGTCGCGAAAAAGACGAAACTTCATTTTTTTGAAGGCAGTTTCCGCCAGTGTTCTGAAGAGTGTTTTCACTTGACCCTCTGCAATACCAGCTGGAAAATGTGGGTCTACGTTCATTATGATTCAGTTCCAAACCTAACAGACCCGCTTTCTGTAGGTTGGTGCCTGCCATCTGCTAGCTGCTTTGTAAACAGCGCCTCATTTCATTGTCTGAACTTCAGAGCATGGCTGTTATCTTACAGAAAGCTGAGGTCCTCCGCCTGGTGAGGGGCGAAGCAGAGACCCAAGCCCAGCTGTCACTGTCCATCCCTTTGCTCCGTGTATGTCGGCCCTGGGAGACAGTGGGCCCAGGGGTCACCTCCTAGGTGGCGCCTGTCAACCAGGACTCATCCAACTGGCCAACTCTTAGGACTGGTGTCCATCACCCACACCGCTGTCAGTGGTGGGCCTCGGAACTGCCTGGGACTGGTGAAATAGCAGTGGGTTCCTTTACCCCAATGGGCTCAGTACAAAGGGAGCTGAGGGTAGATGCGAACATCCTGGCGCTGAGGTTCACCTGTCGCCCTCACCCTGGATTGACGGAGAGCTCTATCTCTGTATCTGTAGATCTATAGATGCTCTATGCAGATGTTAGTTTTTTAATTTTGAAAGGAAATGTATGTCAGGCAGGGACTGCAGGGCAGACCTCACCTAGACCAGCTCCACTCTGCTCCCTGGCAGCACCTTCCCCGCACAGGGTCCTGAGAGAAACTTGCTCATCCCCTAGTTTCTGCCGGTGACTCAGCCTTGCCCTCTGGGGAATGTGGCCCTGCCCACCTTGCTGGCAGCCTGCGGTGCCGGCAGCTCCCCGCGGACTTTGGCGTGAGGTCATCCGACCTCCTCGTCTGCTCTCAGTTACAAATCGGAACCTGGCAGTCGAGGTCTGAGCCAGCCCAGGTGTCCTAGTAATCTCTGGTTTCAGTTGCCATGACGCTGATTCTCTGATTTAGGAGACACACTGGGACGTGATGAGTCTCTAAGTTAATTTGGACAGGCCCCAGGGTCCCCTCCAAAGGAACGCACGGTCTGACGTTGTCAGAAGCGGACACGGGCAAGATTGATGGAAGGAACCAGGAGGCCCTGTGGCACCCGCCCCCTGCCCCCCCATTTCACAGCTGAAACAGCCACCAGCTCACATGTTCCTCAGCACAGAGCCAAAGTCTGGGACGTGCAGTACTTTTCTGGGACAAAGGGTGAAGTGGTCCTTGTAAAACAGAGTCGGTACCTTGCCTTGTTACGTAGAATGAATAAGGGGAAAGGGTGTCTGTCCTGCCCTCCGTGGGCACTGGGTCTAGCAGGCCTTCACAATCGCAGGCTGCTGTGCTTTTCCTCAGGGAGTGGCCCAGGTATCCAGGGAAGGGGACAGGACCTACCCAAATAAAAAATGTTTTTCTAGAGTCCTTGAAATGGATGGGGCATGCCTTCTTGAGGAATCTCGAGGAGTTCTCAGGCCAGCTTAACCCAGGTCTGATTGAACTGAAAATGCTGGAGTCGGTGGCTCTTTCTGGTTAGAGCAGCAACCTCCAAGAGTTAAACCTTGTAAATTTGCGCCCTCTATAGAGAGTCACTTAAAAACTATGCATGTACTATCATAAACGGAAATTTGGGAAGCATAAGAAAGATGAAATTTTTTTTCCAAATTTTATTCACTAAAGGTACAAAGCCTGTTGGGTCCAGTGAAATATTACAAGTTTTAGTGCAAGCAAAGTGATTGCTTTCATTCTCTCTCTAACTAAAGTCCATAGTTCTTTCAGATTTCCTTAGTTTTTACCCAGTGTCCTTTTTCTGTCCCGGGATATCACATACTTACGTGTGTCTCTTTAAACTCCTCCCGACTGGAGCTTCCTCGGACTTTCCCTGTTTTTGATGACTTTGAAGGTTTTGAGGCGTACTGGTCAGGCATATTGTAGGATATGCTCCTCTACCAGGATTGGTGGGGTGTTCTTCTCATGACAAGACCCTGGGATTGTGTGTTACTGGGGAGGAAGACCACAGCCAAGTGCCGTGCTCATCACAGCATATCAAGGGGACGAGCTGTCTCCATGATTGTCCCTATCCATGTTGTCCTTGATAACCTGCCTGTGGTGTGTTTGTCAGCTTCTCCCCTGTGAGGTTTCTCTCCTCTCCCCTCGCTGGCAGGGCATTGCTATGTGCTTAAGGAGTGGAGAGTTACGTACCCTCACACCTTCTTATTTATTTATTTTTTGCGGTACGCGGGCCCCTCACTGCCGTGGCCTCTCCCGTTGAGGAGCACAGGCTCCGGACGCGCAGGCCCAGCGGCCATGGCTCACGGGCCCAGCCGCTCCGCGGCGTGTGGGATCTTCCCGGACCGGGGCACGAACCCGTGTCCCCTGCATTGGCAGGCGGACTCTCAACCACTGTGCCACCAGGGAAGCCCCAACACCTTCTTATTTTTAAATTGTGTTCTAACACTTTGCAACACAGCAATTAGAAAGTGAGGTTCTAAGGTCTCCTTGTATTTCATGGCTATCAAAGCTGAAAGAGTTCTTGACTGTGGTGATGGTTTCAGGGGTGTGTAAGTCTGACGTATGTCAAACTTATCAGATTGTACCTTTCTAATATGTGCAGTTTATTGTATGTCAATTATACCTCAATAAAGTTTTTTTTTTCTTTTAAGCCGGAAGAGAAATTGCAAAAACAGGCTGGAATGGGATAAGTCATCCTTGACTGTGCCTGTTAACAGCACGATACTAAATTTCCAATTCTACCTACCAGTTCTGTTTCCGAGCTTAAGTATACAGATAGGTCTTTCAGATGAGGCATCACTTTTGACAGCAGAATTAACTACTAACGAAAACCTTTCCAGACGTCTGTTTTCAAATTTCTCCATAGCATAGGTTTCTTTAGAAAAAGCAAGTTGAAAAGGTGTTTTTAGCTTAAAAAACAAACAGGGAACAGCATAACATCATTAAGTTCAACAACTGATTACTTTGTCACAAGATGAATCTCTCTGTGAGGTACAGAATGTTTCCTTGGTCACTTCCAATCTTATTTAAAAATACTGTGAAGATTCATATTCTGATTCTAATCAGAATAACTGCATTGGTTGGAGACATTTGGTAGCATTTCGTGCACTTATGATTTCCAGCATCAAACTTTATTTGGAAATATTTCATTATTCCAACCAAAGCAGCCAATCCATCAGCATTACATTTTCCGAGATTTTTCATACTACATTCTTTCCCATAAAATACAAATAAAATTTAAAAGGCGGCTATCATGTTACAAGTGGGAATTCTGAAGGCAAACTACCTGATTCTTTTCCTAATTTGGCCACCTACTTACTGGCTGGGTGACCTTGAGGAGGTTGTCTAACTGCTCTGTGCCTTAGTTTCTCCGTCTGAAGAAATGGGGGTGGTGATAGCACTTAGGTTGTTGGGTTAGGAGTGAGTGGCCACAGGGAAAGATGCTAGAGCTACACCAGTGCCCAGTGTAGACAAGTGCTCAGTGAATGTGAGCTGGTATTATTTGTTGAAAACATCTTCTCCCGGTACACAGGGCTCAATAAAACAACAGTTTTTGTGTACGTTGTGATTAAAGCAATTGGTAAATATTATACCGTAAACTGAGCTGTACTTTCATCCACACCTTCCGTAGCCTGATGTGGCTTTTTGCTTGTTTCTTCAAAGCTGTCATCTTGCGACAGCACTTGCTGACAGAAGCATGGGTTATACTGCTTCCGTGTTGCTTTTGTGTATCATTTCAGCCCTTTTTACTGTGGCAGGACAAGGTGATTCTACGACGGTTTATGGCTTTTTGTCTTTGGCATTTAATTAAGAACCTCAGGCTGTATGTTTATCATTCCTAAATGAAATTTTGTAAATTACAAGATTGAGTATTGCATGACTTCCAGTGCTGAAAAAATTGTGGTGGCTTGTCTTCACGTGCTGGTCATTTAGTTTTTAAGTGTCATTAAACATGTTGGCCTCATAATATTTGTCAGTGCCGCCAGACCCAACATACACGTCATTATTAATGTACGTTGTAAATGGACATTATTAATGTGTGATGTAAGTCCACGGTCTTGATAATTTCATACTTTTGGGGAGTTCCCTAGCGGATCGGTGGTGGGGACTCCTCACTTGCACTGCCGAGGGCCTGAGTTCAATCCCTGGTGGGAGAACTAGGATCCTGCAAGCCACACGGCCAAATAAAAATGAAACTTTTTTACCAACTTCATATCAGAAGATAATATTTTTTACCCGATAATGTGGCCATTGAAGAGTTTGTACTAGGAGTAGAAACGTCAATCTTGTCACCTTCTTGTTCTGTGGAGTGAAGAGCATACGCTGCAAGAATCTTGTAAACCACATATTTATTTACATTATTTGATGAAAACTTCCTTTCACTTGGTGAATGAACACTGGACTCAGAATGTAAGCAAATGTATCAGGTACTTTGATTTTTAAAAAGCCCATGTTGCAAAGCGGAAATAGAGACACAGACGTAGAGAACAAATGTATGGATACCAAGGGGGAAAGGGGTGGGGTGGGAGGAATTGGGAGATTGGGATTGGCACATACACACTATTGATACTCTGTATAAAATAAAATATGACACATACACTATTGATACTATGTATAAAACTGATGGGAATGTACTGTAGAGCAAGGGATCCCTACTTAATGCACTGTGGTGGCCTAAATGGGAGGGAAGTCCAAAAGGAAGGGGATATAGGTACATGTATGGCTGATTCATTCTGCTGTGTAGTAGAAGCTAACACAACATTGTAAAGCAACTATACGCCAATAAAAATTAATTTAAAAAATAAATAATTAATTAATTAATTTAAATAAATAAAAGAAATAATAAATAGGCCCCATGCAGCACCATGGGTCAGGGGGTAGCTACAAATACCAGATGAAAGAAAGGATGAACTTGGATGTGCTGATGATGTGGACAGGCAGAAATTCTCAAAGATGCTCAGCAGAGAAGCAGGTAAGTAGGCCCAGGTAATAAAATACATATCCAGACAGGCTCCGAGACTACCAGCTCAGAGCATCTGCATTTGCACCGTCCGTGGACACCAGGGTGTTTTGGGGGCAGCCCTGTTATGTTGGCAGGATTTCCATATTATGTGTCCTGTCTACCCAAGGTAGGAACAGAACTGGACTTCTCAGCTGGCTTGTGGGGAGGGCACAGGTGTCACTTAGAGTCACCAATGAGATGTACTCACAAGAGACTCACTCAAGAGGAAACAAAGAGGGCTTCCCTGGTGGCACAGTGGTTGAGAGTCTGCCTGCTAATGCAGGGGACACAGGTTCGAGCCCTGGTCTGGGAAGATCCCACATGCCATGGAGCAACCGGGCCCATGAGCCACAACTACTGAGCCTGCGCGTCTGGAGCCTGTGCTCCACAACAAGAGAGGCCGCGACAGTGAGAGGCCCACGCACCGCGATGAAGAGTGGCCCCCGCTTACAACTAGAGAAAGCCCTCGCACAGAAACGAAGACCCAACACAGCAAAAATAAATAAAATAAATTAATAAACTCCTACCCCCAACATCTTCTAAAAAAAAAAAAAAAAAAAAAGGAACAAGAGACCCCACAGGCCACTCTCTGGTTATAGCGACAACAGAACATGCAGCTTCCGGGCAGTAGGGTAGCATGACGTGTCCAGGGTCGGTCTCACTGGGCTGAGCTGTCGTGGCGTCTCCCTGGGACAGGAGCAGTGAGGCTTCCCAGGCAGCCCTGTGGTACGGCTGGCCTTGTTCCTGGCTCTGTCTCTTCCCTTCTTGCCTCTCTGGCCCTCCCAGAGATTCTATGAGCTTCCTAAGGATCTTTTAATAATTTCCTCTTTTTTTTTTTTTTGCTCATATCAGCTAGAGCATTCTGTTGTTTCTGAGCTGGCAAGTTGACAAAAACTCCATTAAGGGCAGATTCGCTGAACTCTAATGAGAAAATTGTGCCTGTTGCCTTCACTCAATAAAGGAGATGGGACTAAAAAACCCAGTGACATGAGAAGGACTCTCAGTGTGGGAAAAGGAAAATACAGATACAAGATGTTACAGTCAGTACTACCCTGGGGTCCTATATTTGAATCAGAAATATCAGTGTGAATTTTTATCTCTTTTAAAAAAATTCCTAGCTTTGTCCTTCAAAAGCCCCAGAAACGGGAGTTCCCTTGTGGCCTAGCGATTAGGATTCTAGGCTTTCACTGCCGTGGCCCTGGCCGGGGAACTGAGATCCCACAAGCTGCATGGCACAGACAAAAGAGAAAAAAGCCCCGGAAAAAGTGACCAACGCAGTAGTAATAAACATTCCTTGTGCCAGGTGATTGTCTTGAAATGCTGTTTCTCACTAAAAGACAATGGGACTTGTTGAAGAAATGGCTGATTGCATGTGTGGGCAGGGAACGTACAAGGTGAACCTGAAACATCCGACCAGAAAGCAAAGAATGATCAAAGATGAGTAGGATTGGGTCAAAAAAGAGTCAGAACCAGGACTTCCCTGCTGGTCCAGTGGGTAAGAGACTCTGCGCTCCCAGTGCTGGGGGTCCGGGTTCAATCCTCTGTCGGGGAACAAGATCCCACATGCCACAACTAAGAGTCCACATGTCACAACTAAGAAGTCCACATGCCACAACTAAGAGTCCACATGCCACAACTAAAAAGATCCGGCACGCTGCAACTAAGACCCAGTGCAGCCAAAATAAATAAATAAATAAATATTTTTAAAAAAAGAGTCAGAACCAACTTGAAGACATCCCTGCTGGTCACAGAGGGGAGAGTTTGAACATCAATAGCATACAAATGGCAATGAACCAAAACATATCAATACATTTAAATCCAAGAATTCATAATAATACAAAAACAAGCAAACAAACACCAGTTGTTCCCTTTGGAAAATGCTAGAAAGCTGACTATTTTGAAAACTACTCAACAGAGGGAGAGACTCAGGCCTTTACTCTTGCCTTCCTGTACAAACATTACTAGCGGGTAACCACATAGATGAGAAATTTCTCTCTATAGAAGTATTCCAGCATGTAAATAAACAAGGGACGATAAATTGAAATGTTACCGTTCACATTTCCTGAATTTAGAATCTAAGCATGGACCTAGGAAAACAAAACGAGACAGCCAGACATAGGCCTCACGTTGAAAAACACACCACCACCTATGAAGAATCTTCCCTCCAAAACACAATCAAACGTTCATCTCGTTAAGCCTCTAAATACAGCAATTTGTAGGGAATACAGAGCACGAGGGAACTCACTAAAGAGACAACAGTTTGAAGATACAGTCCACAAAATCCTCACTGTGGGAAGTCTACAGGACAAATGGTCTGATTTCTTCAGTAAATAAATTGTAAAGGAAGAACAACTGTAAAGGAAGAAAAACGGGAACCTCTAGATTAAAAGAGACCTAAAAGACATGTTGGAAACAAAACAGACAAACAAAAAGCAGGCCAAAGCTAAACAATGATGTGCAGAGATTCAGGCCTGGATGATCAAAACCATGTACGAAAAATGAGCAAGTAATCCCCTCCCCAGGGCCCGGGTTCGATCCCTGGTCGGGGAACTGGGGTTGTTTGGGGACAGGCACATGGAGGGGTCAGGGTTGGGCTGTGTTGACAAAGTTCCAGTGGTGATGATAAGGTGTTGCTTTAGAATAATCCAATAAGCTGTGTATGTACTTTATGCTCTTTTCTATATTTGCGTTGCATTTAACAATAAAAATTCTGAGTGATAATGGAAAACCAGAAAACATTTTCACTTATTCATTTCATTTTAAAATAATTTAACAAGCATTTCTTGAGTGTGAGCTGGGGAACCAGCAGATACTGATCCTTGCTTTCAGGAACTTTGTGTTTTGAAAGACGGGTGATGCAGTGTCGTGTATCTGTAATCACAGCCGACTGGGGTGGAGCTGAGTGGAAGAAGGCAGGGCTTCAGGAGGTGACGTGTAGTCCGGGGAGGACTAGATGGTGGCTTGCAATAGTGAGATGCAGTAGGATAACAAGGGGTAGACAGATTCCAAATATATTTTGGGGGTACAACTGACAGATTTGTTGTTTGTGGGTGGGTGGTATAAAGAAAGTCGGTGATGCCTTTAGAACTGTTTCAATAAATGGACGTTGAAGGTATTATTACTAAGATGGCCAGATCCGAAGTAACATAAAGAAGAGGCACTCATGGCACTAAAACCTGCTGCCCTGCTGCAAAAGGAGTGTCTCATATTATCTCCCAGGTTCCTGGAACATCCTCTTTTATCTCATGGAGCTGTGAATGCCTTGCACGTAGAAGACAGTCAGTGCTGTCATTTGAATGCAAAGCACATGCCCTGCATTGACCGCGATTGCAGGCTAGGAGGAGGTGATGCAGGCCAAGACCCTCACCCTGACACTGTGTCACGTCAGCTTACTGAGTGCACACCACGCATGTGACAGAGGAAGAAGTGTAACCACATGTCCTGACATTAAACCCATGACATGTGAGGTCAGTGCTTTTATTCCTAAATTGTAAGTGAAGAAACCCAAGAGCAGACAGCCTAAAGGATATAGCCGGGTTCTCACACTCCTAGGGGGTAAATCCAGACTCAAACTCAGATGTCAGCCTGAGGCCCATGTAGTTTGCTGCAGTGACCAACTCACAGGGCCTCCTTCACCATCTTTCTCTTCCCCCACAAACACTCCCACTCCCAAGCTACTCCCATCTTTCTCTTCCCCCACAAACACTCCCCCTCCCCGGGTAAGTCCTTCTCTTCTTGACCCCAGGACTCTGTCCCCTGGGGGCCCCTCAGAAGGCCACTCCGACTGCCCCAATGTCCTTGGGGCCAGAGCTGCTTAGTGGACTGACCACAGGCTGAAAGACACTGGCTTCGACTGGTGACGACATGGGAGGGATTGTGGCCGCGTCAGGCAGACCCAGCAGCTCTGCTGCTGCTCAAGTTGGTGAGAAGCGGAGCAAACCCAGGCGAAGCAGATCACTCCAGGCCTGCAGGCAAATCCCACTCCCGAGAGGACCCGTCCGCAGACAAGTGGTGTGGGAGAGGTTTGGAATGGGCGGAGAGCAGGGTGAACCAGTGAGGGAGCCGTCATCCGTGAATGTAGCTTAATCGTCTAGAACAAGATGTGTATACCTGACACCTACTCCCCAGTGGAAGGTAAACATGCACTTTCTAAATACCAGTTGTTTAGCGGTCACGAGGAAATTCTGCCTTCCCCCTGCATGACGCCCACCCACGTCCCTGGCCTTGAGAGCAATACTGCATCTGCCTGGAATCTTTCCCACATCTCACCACCCCGCACCCCTTTTCTCCTTCTCTCGGTGAAATCCAAATTCAGCTGAAATGCCACTTCTGTGGAGCTTTCACAGGCATAGTTAATCTCTCCTTCCTCAGTTCTTCCAGAATCTGGTACTCTCCTCCATTAGAGCTTGCACTCGAGGGCGTTTTGATTTTCCTGGTCCACGTAAGAGCTCTCTAAATGTGGTTGCAGGGAAAAATGAGGCCATTCAGCTGATGAGCATGTCAGCATATTACGAAGCTCAGGGGGCTTCCCTGGTGGTCCAGTGGCTAAGACTCCACGCTCTCAATGCAGTGGGCCCGGGTTCGATCCCTGGTCGGGGAACTAGATCCCGCACGCATGCCACAACTAAGAGTTCGCATGCCCGCAACTAAGACCCGGTACAGCCAAAATATATAAATATTAAAAACAAACAAACAAACAAAAAAAGAAGCTCGGGCTTCTGCTCTTGGGTTTCTTCACTTACAATTTAGGAACAAAAGCACTGACCTCACATGTCATGGGTTTAATGTCAGGACATGTGGTTACACTTCTTCCCCTGTCACATGCGTGGTGTGCACTCAGTAAGCTGACGTGACACAGTGTCAGGGTGAGGGTCTTGGCCTGCATCACCTCCTCCTAGCCTGCAATCGCGGTCAATGCAGGGCATGTGCTTTGCATTCAAATGACAGCACTGAGTGCCTTCTACGTGCAAGGCATTCACAGCTCCATGAGATAAAAGAGGATGTTCCAGGAACCTGGGAGATGATATGAGACACTCCTTTTGTAGCAGGGCAGCAGGTTTTAGTGCCATGAATGCCTCTCCTTTATGTTACTTTGGATCCAGCTTACTTTCCATCATCTACACTAATTGAAGGGTATTGTGTCATTGGTGACTGTGGTACCAAGGTAGTACCTACAAAGTTCCGCAGGTGACTTTGTCACAATACGCAGAAAATTATTTTCTGATATCTTCTTTAGCTTTGGAATGCTTCGTAGGATGGGAGGGGCAGAGACTTATTTTCTATTTATTCAGGGGATGGTGCCAGTCAGTGTGCTAGGCTCTGAGGACTCAAAGGTGCATAAGACATTGACAGAAATGCAAAGAAAAGGTGATAAATTCCACAGTAGAGGTATAAACAGACCTAGTTCTGGTTTAGGGGGAAGGAAAACCTCATGGAGGAAGTAGGGTATCAATCTGGATAGGCTAGACTTGCTGCAATAACAAACAAACCTCGACTCTCAGTGGCTTAACATCCCAAAAGCTTACTTCTCATCGATGCTACATGTCAAACGCACATCAGCCGAAGTCTCTGCTCACTGCAGCCACCTAGGGCTGCAGGCTAATAGGGGTCTTGCCTTATCTCAGCACGTGCTTCCAGGATCACCTAGCCAGGGAGAGAAGGCATGGGGATTGCGCATTGCGTCCTCATGCTCCTACCTGGAAGAGGTGTGTATCGTTTGCCATTTGCCATTTCCCTGCCCACAGTTAGCCACAGGGCCACACCTAACTTCAAATTCCAGCCTGTGCCCAGAAGGCAGAGAGCTGGAAACACTCTGGTGAAGAACATGAATGACTAGTGCTGTGCAAGCGGCTTTGTCCCAATGTGCAGAGATGCTTGTGAAGGAGAAGGGCTTCCCAGCGGATGAGAAGCTTTAGGAAAGGTGCAAATGTGGGGAAGTCTGGCTGCAGAAAAGGGGTCCTAGTAGGAGTGCTGGGAGGCAAGTTTGCAAAGGAAGACAGGTCACGCTGTGAGAGCCAGGCAGGAAGTTGGATTTGATCCAGGAGACACTGCGGGTTTTACAGGAGCTGTGGTTTAGGATAAGTAACCTGATTGCCTGTGCCGGAGAGGTCAGAGGGTAGCAAACTGGAGGCAGGAGATCCAGTTGCTTACTATTATTATTTTTTCTAAACGCACCACTTTACTTTCCTTGTAAGGCAGCCAGACATTACAAACCTTAAGCACGTGACAGTCACATGATTTCTTCAATAAGCCCTAGAGCTTCCACAACTCTCCTGGGGCCTACAGCCTGAGCAGTCCTGAGGAGTCTAACGGCAATGCTTCCTCCACAGACACACGTTCCTTTGAGGTTTGTTTGTTTGTTTAATACATTTATTTATTTTTATCTATTTATTTTTGGCTGCTCTGGGTCTTCCTTGCTGCACGTGGGCTTTCTCTAGTTGCGGTGAGCGGGAGCTACTCTTTGTTGCGGTGTGCGGGCTTCTCATTGTGGTGGCTTCTCTTTTTGCGGAGCACTGGCTCTAGGCACGCGGGCTTCAGTAGTTGTGGCGTGTGGGCTCAGTAGTTGTGGTTCGCGGGCTCTAGAGCACAGGCTCAGTAGCTGTGGCACATGGGCTTAGTTGCTCCACGGCATGTGGGATCTTCCTGGACCAGGGCTCGAACCTGTGTCCCCTGCATTGGCAGGCGGATTCTTAACCACTGCGCCACCAGAGAAGCCCTGATGTTTGGGGTGTTGAACACAAGCTCACTGGATCATTTGTCTTCAACACAGTCCATTTCTGTTCCTAAAAGTATTCACTGTACTTTCTTCTCGATGAACATGCTGACACCATCTTGAACAACCTCCTCGTCAGAGTTTCCCTGTCTTCATATATTCTAGCAGGTAGCAAAGGCCATTACAGCCCTTGGTTTGGACACCAACTTTCACACCTACGTGTTCAGGCTTATCTTTCAGAAGTTGTTCTATCTTGTTTACTGCTGAAGGGATCAGGGTGAGGGTGGCCTGGGTGGGCTGCAGCTTCCTCTGGCTCACAGCACGGACACTGGCCCGGACTAACAAAGCCGACATCCTCGCTGCCCTGGTGCCCCGGTGCCTCTGGCCAGAGCTTGGCCACCTCTCTCCATGGACAGGGTGGGCACATTCTCCATTTGCTTCTTATACTAATCCAGACAAAGGGGGATAAGAGCTTGAAGTGGGGTCTTCTGAATGGGGAGGAAAGAGAGGTGGTACACATCAGCTACTAAAGAGAAAGACTTGCTCAGGTCTGGATCGAAGTAGGTATGAGATGCAAGGGGACTGCAGAGTCAAAGGCGATTCCACGGTTTGGAGCCTAGGAGAACAGTATTATAAATGGAGAAAACAGTGCAAGATGGCAAGTCTTGGAAGGAAGTTCAGGGCCTGCTGATTGCAAAGCAGGGGTTTTAATTTTGTTTACTCTTGTTTCCCAGCACCCAGAACAGTGCTTAGCGTATAATATGTGCTCAATAATATTTGTTGACTCTGTAACGCCAGTAGAACACAAATGGAGAAGTTCCCAAGCAATTGCGAATGCCGAAGTGGCACTCCTTCACGATGCCAGTGCTAGGAAGGCAGAGTTACTTACTTGAAGCCACAAGATGAATTGCCAAGAAAGTGTAGAGAAAAAAAGGAGGAGGCTGAACCTTGACATTTAGGGGCCAGAAAATGGGTTTTGTTTGGGTTTGGAGGGGTTATAACTGAGACCTGGATGTGGAGCAAGGTGGGGAGAAACTGAAGATGCAGGGGGGAGGGAGGGAAAGAAACCAAGGTGGGCCTCTAGGAGGCGGCAGGGAGGTCGACTTCCAGCGGAAAGGGCCACTTCTACTCGAGGAGGAGGGCGAGGGGGTGGGGATTAAGTTTCGCAGTTGTTCGGTCCTTCCCGCCCGCCTCTTCCGTGAGGGGACAGTGTGCGGACCGAGGGCCACCCCCAGTCAGGTCGCCACTAGCTCTTCCACCAACTTCAGGCGGTGGCCTCGCTTTCCCGCTTCCCGAGGGGAGGAGGCGGTCCCGAGCCCGGCGGGATGGGGGTGGGGGAGGGAATGGGGAGGGGAGGGGGAGGGGAGGGGAGGGGGAGGGGAGGGGAGGGGGAGGGGAGGGGACGGGGAGGGGAGGGGAGGGGGAGGGGGAGGGGAGGGGAGGGGGGGGAGGGGAGGGGAGGGGGAGGGGAGGGGGGGAGGGGAGGGGAGGGGGAGGGGAGGGGAGGGGAGGGGAGGGGAGGGGAGGGGGAGGGGGAGGGGAGGGGAGGGGAGGGGAGAGGAGAGGAGAGGAGGAGGGAAGGGGAGGGAAGGGGAGGGAAGGCGAGAGGAGGGCGCGGGCCCGGGAAGGTGCGGCGGCGGCGGCGTGGCGGGCGGGGCGGCCCGGGAGCCACACCCTGAAACTACCTGTGCGCGACAGGAAGGGCCCGGCAGAGCCTCGGCGGCCGGAGCGCTGGGCCTGAGACCGGAACCAGGCCCGCCCCGCGCCCCGGCCCCGCGGCGATGGCCTGAGCCACACGACCTTCGGGACCATGAAGAGCGAGCGGGCGCGCAGGGGCCCAGGCGGCTCCGGGGGCCTCGGCGCGGGACTCAAGTACACCTCGCGGCCGGAGGTGGGCGAGCGCGGGAGGCGCGGGCGGCTTCGGGGCGGGACGCGCGGGGGTCCGCGGCCGGGGGCCTGGGGGGGCCGGGGACCGGCGGGCCAGGGGTCTGGGGGCCGGGGGTCCCAGGGGGCCGGCAGCACCGAGCTTCTCTCGGCCAAGGGAGCCGCTACGCTGCCGGCTTGTGGCCGCGGCGCCGACCCGACAGGTGGAATTTCCTGCTCGGCGGGCTCCCGGCCGGACCTTCGGTTCCAGCCTCGCGGCGCCCTCCCCGGTTCCGGCGGTCCCGCAGTGCCCTGTCCCGGTCCTCCTGGCCCTCAGGCCTTTCCCTGGCCTGGAAGGGGGCTCATCTCGGTCCCTGAAGAACTCCGCGCTGTCCGTGCACATCGGGAAAGGAAGAAGCGGCGCAGGCTCTGAGTGGGTGGTTTGGGTCGGGGAAGGGATGTTTCCAGGGGGCTTTGGAGTCCTAGCGTTCTTGGCCTCTGCAGGAATTTGTTTTTGTCTTGCTGGTCAGAAGGCAATGGAGCACCTGTGCAGAGGGCAACTGGGAGACCAGAGCTTCGGTTGCCATGGAGCCTGGAGCTTAGGACTCCCAGGTGGAGCTTGTTTGGGCTTCTCCGAGGGCGGGGATGGAGCCCTTTGGGAAGGTGACTCTGGGACAGGATGTGAGAACCTGCGTCTTGAGCTTTTGGAGACACTGAAGCAGGAAGCTCTCGTTTGGCAGAAAGGACAAGGACATCTTAAAAGACCTTAAAAACGAACATTAAGTCTTACCGTAGAGAGGCGGGAATGGGCTGTTAGCTGCTTTATTGATGGCCACACCTAGGTAGCAGTGCCCAGGCGAAACTAGCAGCCAGGCCTCCACCTCTCTGCCAGCGGGGACCCCGGCGTCCTGGAAGGCCCGCGCACCGAGTGGGCGCTGAGAGGCAGGGGCTGTTTCAGGAGGGAGCAGCGGATGGTCTGCCCCTCCCTTTCTTCCGGGATCCTGGGGTCAGTAAGCTCCTCTGCTACCCCGCACTGCAGCCGTTGCTCCCATGCCAGGCCAGATTTTGGAGGTCTCTCAAATCAGTTCCTTTCTCCAAGAGGCATCCTGACTGAGGGAGCTTGCAGAAGACCAGATTCTGGGGCTTCCGTGGTTCCCTGAACCACAAATAGCAACTGAGTCTGGGCACTCTTGTTTTCTCCACTTTTCCACCGGCTTTGCGGAAGGAAGTGTGGACTCAGCAGCCAGTCTGGAGGCTGGAGTCTGTGTTCCCACTGAGTGTCTGCCCTGCTGGAGGTGGATGCAGCTGGGTGGCCAGCTTCTGCGGCTTCTGTTTCCTTTCTGTAATTGCCGTGTTTGTGAATCCCTGATAATTGCCTCTTGGGGCTCTGGACTCCTGCCTCAGCAGAGGGCCTGCTGTTTGGTGTTTGTTATTTCAGCACTGTTTTTCTTCCCTCCCTCCGGGTCACTTGTTTTTTCTCACTTCCCTTCCTGGGACTGTCTCCTGCTGACCCTGGGAGAGCTGGGTCTTCTGGACTCGCCTCTCACCGCCCACGCTCCACACTGTCCTCCGGGCTCCCACGGAGCTCCCACCCGTCAGCCCTCGCTTCCTTCCCCCTTGGTCCCTGCTCATTTCTCACCTGCCGTGAAGCTCATCCGTTCTCCTCTGGGCTCTTCCTTCCACTCCGTTTCTGCCATTTTCCCCCGCGTGGGTCACTCTGTCTTTTCTCCTGCCAGGCTCCGTTGAACCCACTCTGTACCTCGTCCTGAGCTGGGCTCTCAAAGACAGATAAGATATGGTTGTTTCCCTTAAGGAGCTTACCTTCTTGAGAGCCACGCTAAGAGCTGTGTGTGAACATTAGACGTGACTCACTGTCCCGAAGGAAGTAGCCTGCTGTGCCCAAAGCTCCTTTCTGTCTCTCCGGGAAGTCTTCAGATGTGCCTCTCCACTCCGTGCTTTCCCAGAGCTCTCAGCCCCTGGATCACCCTGCAGTGTTTGCAGTCAGGGTCTGCAGACTCTCCCTTGACTCGTCTTCTGACTGGGAGGGGCAGCTGCTGTCCCTGGGTTTGTCCTCGGCATTAGCA
This sequence comes from Pseudorca crassidens, assembly GCF_039906515.1. Taxonomy (NCBI): domain Eukaryota; kingdom Metazoa; phylum Chordata; class Mammalia; order Artiodactyla; family Delphinidae; genus Pseudorca; species Pseudorca crassidens. Next base: position 105,484,498 of record NC_090304.1, read on the forward strand.
GAGCCTGGCTGGGTCCTGCGGGGCCTCACACGGCACTGCTGCGTTTGAGTTCCTTGCTCCTGGCCTCTTCCATCCCTGCGTGGCTGGAGAAGGATTCTGTTTGGTGGTGCTTGTACTGGCTGCCTCCTTCCCAAGGCTGATGACTCCGGCCCCTGCCCCACTTCCACCTGTTCCTGTTTAGTGGGAAGTGGTCACCTCTGTGTTCCCCATCGTCTCCGGAGCCCTGATGTACGTGTTGTGTCTGGGGACTGTGTGAGCCCTGCCTGTGTGAGAGCAGGGGCACAGATGCCAGTTGTGTGGCTGTTAACGAGAAGTGGGAAGCCTGCCTCACCGGGTGTCCTGGCTCCTGCTGAACCTTTGATGGTGGCGAGGAAGCTGCTTTGAAGGAGCTCTCGGTTCCTCCTCAAGTCAGCATTGCCCTGGGTGAGACTCAGTGTCTCCTCGGCAAGCAGAGACCAGGATTGAGAAGTCAGATGTGGTGGGATCAAACTCAGAGGTCGTAGGGGCCAGGCTGTGCCGCTGTGGCTATTCAGAGTCTCATCGCTTTGTTAATTGGTCGAACATTCACTCATCCACATAATAGCTATTTATTAGGTGCCCATGGATGGAGCATGTGCCAGGTGCTGGGTAATAGCCCTGAGAAGGAGCCCAGTCACACAGTCTCTGCCCTCAGGGAGTTGAGTTCTGCATGGTAAGGACTGGGTTCTGGAGAAGCCTGCGGGCCGCTTAGGAGGGATGTCTAACCCAGGCTCGAAGGGCCAGGGGGGGTGAATTGTGGCCAGAGCCATCTGTGATGTGGTGACAGGAGCATCCAACATGGAGCCAAGACCTGGTGCTGCTGCTTTCCCGCCAGGTGATCTCAGAGATGTTACCTAATCTCTCTATGCCTCAGTTTCTGTGGCTATAAAATGGGGATGATATATATGTTACAGGTTTTTTGCAAAGATTAAAGGGGATGCTTTACATGAAAGCCCTTTATAAGTTGCAGCCTGGTGTACAAATCACACAGTTTGAATTTCTGAGTTGGAAAAGCCTCAAGACAAACTGTAAGGTGACGTCGAGTCAGCAAGATGCATGGGAAGAGGCTGAGAACCCAGGTTGTCAGGATGCTAACTGCGCAGATATGCGGCCTACCTGCTGAACACAGGGAATGTCTTCGAGGGGTGCTGGGGAGTAGCATCCCAGCCATGGAAACCCTCTTCAGTTTTCATTTCTCTCCCTTTACTTGGCTTCTATGAGGAAAGTCCTCCTGTGAAAGGGAAATGGATGCTAAGACCGGCTACACATCCCTTTCTTCCTCCTACCACACAAAACAGAACTTCAAGCACTTCTTCCTTTCTCGGTTCTTTGAGCCTGTGCTGGCCTCTCCGGAAGGGGAAGGCCCCGTGCTGGGAGGTGTGTGCAGGGGTGAGAAGAGAGCAGGGGCGCTGGTAAGCAGTGGGAACTAAGACTGAGACCTGGGTGCTGTGAATGGACAGCAAGCCTGCGGGCCTTATAACACCCTTCCCTCCACCTCGGTCCTGGGAAGACCTGGAAATCGTGGCCCTCGTTTAGGACACGGGAAAACTGAGGGTAAGAGAAGACAACACTAGCTTGACAGCTGCCCAAGGAGGAAGCCCACGTCGCCTGCTGCCCCTGGGAATCACTCGGGCGTGGGTCTGTCCAGAGCCGGCTCCTTGGTGAAGGCGCATCTCATCACAGGCTTCCCAACCTGGGCCTCTCACTGCTAGCTGCGGCCTGTGGCCGCCGTGGTTCCGGAGTCCCCTGCTGCCAGCTCGTTCTCTGGTCTGTGGTTCTGCCCAGGCTGTTGGCTCCTGTCTCTCCTAAGAGAGAAAGTCTGTTCTTGGAAGAGGAGTGAGGGTGTGACAAGCCCCTAAGGAGCCCAGGTCCCAAAGATGTGGCTTCTGACCCTGCGCACTGGCTACTACTGGCGTGTTTAGAATACGGATAATCATCGCTGAGTTTATTGAGCATGTACCGTGTGTGGGTATTGTACCTCTTAGAGTAAGACTATTATTATTATCCTTTTATAGGTGAGGAAAGTGTAGCACAGAGAGGCTAAGTAACTTGCCTAAGGTCACAGAGGGAAACAGTGGTGAGATCAGGATTTGAACTCAGGCAGTCTGGCTTTACTATATTCTACTTGGACTGCTGCAGTGCAAGGCGGGGCTGGCAGCCCAGTGGGCTCAGGAAGGGGAGAATTACTAAGGGTAAGAGTTGGTTTGATTTCGTAAGAAAATGGATTTTCTCTACTTGGGATTTTCTGAAATGCCTGGGGCTTAGCGCGTTTATAATAACCATTTGGTAGCATAGAAATGGGAGATGGGAAGTTCCAGGATTCTCATGGAGTTCTCACCCTGGCTGGCAGAGGTGAGAAGGGTATTTGGGGTTTGCTCAGAGCTCATGGGCAGTAATTGCCCTTTTTTCTTTGCTAAGAACTTTTTTTTCTTTTTATATATTTATTTATGTATGTATTTGGCTGCACCGGGTCTTAGTTGTGGCACACGGGATCTTTAGTTGCAGCATGTGGGATCTATTTACCTGACCAGGGATCGAACCCGGGCCCCCTGCATTGGGAGCGTGGAGTCTTAACCACGGAGCCACCAGGGAAGTCCCACTGAGAACTTTGCTAGAAGCAGATTCCTATGAGAATTCTGTCTTGGAATCTCCTATTTTCAGAATTTGCTTATTCTGTCCAGGCTTAGCAACAGAACCTTTTGAACCCTTGTGATAGTTGGCTAACCGGTCGGAATCTTGGATCCTCTGTCTCTCTGAGTTAGTTGGTGGTGATGATGGTGAAAAGATGGAGAAGAAGATGGTGATAATCATTGCTACCCATCACTAAATACGAGGACTTCAGTGTATTCTCTTTCTCTATCCTCACAGCAGCTATACGCGAAAAACTTAGTTTACAGATGACAACACTGAGGTTCAGAGGGCTTGCATAATGGCCCAAAGGTAGAGGCACAGCAGGAGTTCAAACCTAGATCTGTGCACGTTCAAAGCTCATAGCCTTAACCTCAAAGCCATTGTACAGTTGTGTTCCAAGGGCAGGGGGATTGATGCACGTCCCCAGGCAAATCCTAGGACACATCGTCCAACAGAGTGCTGAGAACCAGGCGCCAACACAGATCCACTAAAGACCTCTCACACCAGACTCGTCCGCTTTCTCCTCTTGATGAGGTCACTCACCTGATAGACCAGGAGACTGGCTGGAGATGGGATTTCAACAGGCTTTGGAAAACGTAGCTTTGTTTTCACTACACACACGATTAAAAATCATAAGGGGACTCATCAGGTTGTTTACGTTTTGCATGACTCTTTCCAGTCTTCGCCACACGCTTGGGTTTTGTCTAGTGTGTTGCTGTACACGTACTGTTTATGTTCTGGAAGGCATATCAGCCTCCTATCTGCTGTCACGCTGGAGGGCCAGGGGCTGGAGGAGAGTCTGGTCTGGAGGGGGGTGTCTGGCTGAGCAGCTGGGCCTACGAGGGTCCCCTCGTGCATCCAAGTCCTTTGGGGCGGTGGCCTTGGGGCTGCCCCTGATTCCCTCCTTTGTCATTTCTTTTTTTAAAAATTAATTTTATTTATTTATTTTTGGCTGCGTTAGGTCTTCGTCGCTGTGCGGGGCTTTCTCTAGTTGCGGCGAGCGGGGGCTACTCTTCATTGTGGTGCGCGGGCTTCTCATTGCGGTGGCTTCTCTTGTTGCGGAGCACGGGCTCTAGGTATGTGGGCTTCAGTAGTTGTGGCACATAGGCTCAGTAGTTGTGGCTCACGGGCTCTAGAGCACAGGCTCAGCAGTTGTGGCGCATGGGCTTAGTTGCTCCGCGGCATGTGGGATTTTCCAGGACCAGGGCTCGAACCCGTGTCCCCTGCATTGGCAGGCGGATTCTTAACCACTGCGCCACCAGGGAAGCCCTGTGTCATTTCTTATCTAGTAACAACTCTGATGAAGTCTTGGAGGTTTGCTTCTCAGCTCTGTCGATGATACCCTAGTGGGAGGGAAAGGCCGATACCTCGGATGATTTAATCATGAGTCAGAAGGACCTAGGCTGCCTGCAGGAGAGGCTGCTGAGAATAGCACTGTGTCCAGCTGCCTTACGGGTAAGAGCACCACCCCGACAGCAGACGCAAAACCTCCACCCTCCCACAGCTGAGACGTGAGGGGCCTGAGGAGTGAACGGCACCACAGCAGATCCAGAAGTTTGAGTTGACGAAGCCAGGCATGTAATGTGGCTCCCTAAAATGTAAAGTAAAAAATTTCCCCCTCCCCGATGTTTTTATTTGTTTATACTATTTTTTTTTTGGCTGCACCCACGAGGCATGCGGGATCTTAGTTCCCGGACCAGGGATTGAACCCAGGCCCTCAGCAATGAAAACGCGGAGTCCTACGCACTGGACCGCCAGGGAATTCCCTAGAGAGGCATTTTAATAACTTGGTATTTCCTATGCATATTTTCTAAAAAAAGTTGCTTTCTTTTTTCTGATCATTAAAGTTAGGAAAGGACTTTTTAAAGTTGAGCAATACAGAAATACACACAGTGAAATTCCTCTGAAATTCTCTTCCCCAGGTTTTATAACCCCTATAAATAGTTTGGTTTCTGTTATCCCACAGTCTTCTATTTCCCCAAACGGAATCATGATGTCATTCCTGTTCTGCAGCTAAAGACATGGTTGTAATGAATTAATTCATCACACGTTTATTACAAATCTTAACCCATGCTAAGACTGTGGAGCAAGACACAGCCCCCTCTCCGCTCCCCCATCCTTAAGGAGCAGATGGTTGACTTTGAGAGACTGAGAGACTGGGATGCGGGTATGTTTGGGGTGATAGGGAAACTGGAGGCTGTCACCCCAGTAAAATGGTGGGGCAGGGGCTTTCCTTGGGAGCATCTCAAAGGAGACACCTAAGCTGAGTCTGGAAGGGTGGGAAGTGCCCAACAATTTGACTTTTTTTTTTTCATTTAACATTGTATTTTAGAGAGTTTTTCCATGTTACTTCCTACTCTTTGAAAAACCGCTCTTGCTGTGTAAACTTTCATCAGGTGGATCTGTCATTCTGTATTATTATTATTTTATTTGTATTATTTGTGCTAATTGACTGTGTTATTGGACAATTAATGGAAACAGAGCGATGGGGATAAGGGAAGAGATTGACGGGCAGCCCTCATGGGGCCCTTGCTGGTCAGGCCCCGTTTGGATTATGCTGTTGAATTCTGGGTTCCACATCTTAACGGGAATGTTGCTGCTGTGCAGATGGCCAGAGGTTCAGAAAACACTTTGAACCGTTGTTGAGCATTTTAGCCAGAGAAAGAGCAGACCCAGAAGAGTATTTCAGGAGCTTCCCTGAGCTGGAGGAATTAGGCTGGTTCTATTGCAGTGCTAATGTGCAGGGCTATTGTGATGCCGATCGCCCTAGGGGGAAGGGAGAACTTTGTAACACCGGCCTTAACTGAAAATACTCTTTGCCCCAGAAAGGGTGGCCTTGGGAGGACGGGAGATGCAATGATGTCTAAACTGTTTCAGCTCTAAGAATCCGATTCCAAGGACACAGTTCTCTCCTCTCTCCCGTCCTTTGACTTCTGTGCACAGGTTGTAATTGTGGACTGGGGCCTCCAGGTGCCCTCCCCTGGCGACGACGGGGCTTTCTTGTTTGCATATTCAGTGCTTTCTCCCAAACAGCTAGATTTGTAGCTGAGTGAACATTCCTGGGAGCTACTGAAAAGGTGGAAGAGGCGTTTCTGAATGTAGTCAATTCCTGGAGGCTGGTGTGCTTGGGGGTGTTTCCACTAACTTCTGCAGATCCCTGGGTCCAGCAAGGCAGCTGTTAAAAAAGGCTAAAAGGTACTGCGGAATACCACTCAGCAATAAAAAGGAGCCAAGCATTGATGCATGGTGCTCCAGGGAATCTTGCTGAGTGAAAAAAGCCAGCAATCCCCAAAGATTCTATACTGGATGATCCATTTATATAACATTTTTTAAAAAATTTTATTTATTTATTTATTTTTGGCTGCATTGGGTCTTCGAGGCTGCACGCGGGCTTTCTCTGGTTGCAGCGAGCGGGGGCTACTCTTCATTGCTGTGTGCGGGCTTCTCATTGCGGTGGCTTCTCTCGTTGCGGAGCACGGGCTCTAGAGCGCAGGCTCAGTAGTTGTGGAGGGCGGGCTTAGTTGCTCCACGGCAGAGGGATTATCTAACATTTTTGAAAGGACGGTTTTAGGCTAGTGGCTGGGGGGCAGAAGGGAAGTGGGTATGGTTGCAGAAGGGCAGTGGGAGGGATCCTTGCGTTGGAACTGTTCAGAATCTTGACACTTGGTAGTTACAGGAACATACACCAGTGATTAAATCGTATGGAACTTAATAGTTACACACAAAAGAGTACAAGTAGAATGGGAACTCTGAACCAGATCTGTGGGTTATATCAACATTGTGGTGTTATAACGTCGTCTTACGAGATGTTACCACTGAGGGAAACTGCGCAAAGTGTACAAGGGATCTTGGTATTATTTCTTACAACTGCATTTGGATTTACAGTGATCTCAGCAAAAATGTCAATAGCTAGAAAAAGCACTAGCCCATGAAATCGGAATGTGGGCTCGGTGAAAAGTCAAGAAGAAGGTTGGAAAGGAGTTACACGGCGCTGCCTTTATCTCTGTCTTGTTTAGTTTCTTTCTTGTTTAGTTTCTTGTTTCTTAGTTTCTTAGTCTTGTTTCTTGGTTCTTTGTTTAGTTTCTTTCTGGTTTAGCTTCTGGGGGAAGCTGCCTGGTTGTGCCCCTGCGGGCAGATACTTCTGCTCCCGGTCAGGTGACTGGAGCGGGAGAAAGGTGGGCGTGGCTGCCCCAGGAAGATGGTCTCTGGCCAGAAAGGACAGGGCAGGTGCAAAGTTTGTGGGATCAAAGAGACTGGCTGGGTTTGGGGGTGCTGCTCTGTTACACAATCTTGGAGCCCATCTGAGATGGAATTCTCTGGTTGGAATTACAAAAGAGGTTGTGCCCTGGGGGAGCATTTAACTGAGGGCTGGGAGAGGGTGAGACCGGGAGGGCCTAAACTTAGACACCTCGGTATCGGTATCAGGTATAGCAGGTGGCCGGGCTGGCTGACACCAGAGAGCTTGGGGGGCTATCAGCAGATCCCTGGGGTGTGGACTGAGCATTCTCTCCCCTTCTAGGGGTGGACACCTGTCTGGAAAGTTGCCTGGGTCCTGGCACCTGCCTTGGGTAGGCTACGTAATTCTGGCTAGGAAGAGAGAAGTCCTTCCTCCCATCAATCAGTCAGGTTCTAACCCTGCGCAAGGTCAACGGAAGGGGGTACGGGGTAGAGAAGCAGTACAAAGAGGAAAGTGGGGCAGCCTGACCTCCTAGGACTGCCTGTCCGCCCTCTGTGGCTGGGGGCTATCATTGATGCCAAGGGTCTGAGGGAGGTGAGGTCCCAGCGAGAAAGACTGTGGACCAGGGTGGTCCTTGGACACTTCCTGGAGGGGCTCGGCCCTGGGCTGTGTCCTCAGGGACAGGCTGGGCTTGGGAGGTGGTGACAGGAGCAGAGCCTTTCAGAGTGGCAGGATGGTGCCTGCTTCCTTACAGCCTTGGGGGCCTCCTGGCTGGGGTCAAGGTTAGCACCCCCAGACCAGTGTTGAAGGGGTGGAAATCCACCAACTCCAACCCCTCATAAAAGAAAGAAGAGGCTTGTATCCACGGAGTCCGGTTGCAGGTGGTGTGGTACCAGTGCCACAGTGGCATGGGCGGGGGCGGGGGGTGGCCCTGGGCAGTGCCAGGTATCGGGAGGGGACCCGGACATGAAACCTGCAGGAGCTTGACGCTGGCTGGCAGAGAACCACCCGGTCCCGGGCCAACAGTGCCCGCGTTGGCTGAGTCAGCCCCCTGGGACTCTCCGTCCTGCTCTGACCAGGTGTGCAGTTTTGGGTTATTTAGTTTCCTTCAGTGGGAGCTATTGGCTCTCGGTCAGCTTTCTGTTCTCCTTAGACTCACAGATCTGCAGGTAATTCTGGATCCTCCTTAAGGCCCCGCAGCCTCACCCATTTTCCGGCAGGTCCTTCTTCAGGTGGGGCAGCTGAGGACAGTGACGAGGTTGAAGGGGAAGGGTGAGAGGGTCAAGCAACGAGAAGGCAGAGGGTTTGGGGAGTCCATCACCAGCTGACCGGCCTTGGCTGGCAGTGTGCGTCTGCAGAAATCCGCTGGCAGCCTCCGGGGCTTCTAGATGGTGCTAATAACCTATCGTGGGGAGATCCTGGGCGCAGAAGCCAAGTCCAGCCCCTTGCGCAGGTACCTCGCATCCCAGGCGGTTGCTTAAAATAGGCTGACTGAAACTGACACGACCCAGCTGGCTCCTCTCGCTGTGGCGGGAGGTGGGTGAGCCGGGCCAGCAGCCTCCTGGGAATGGTAGGCGGCAGTGTATTCTCACAGGCTGGTTCCCAAGAATGACCTGGGACGCAGGTTAGACTTGCGGACCCTAGGGCTCTGCTCCTGCCCTGCTGCATTAGGATCTCCCGGGAGAGGGGCCGGGGAATGTGGATGCGGAGCAAGCGCTGTGCTTCTTTTATTGATTTTTTATCGTTATTTTTCATGGCTAGGCAAGTGTGGAGTATGCTGGGCTGGTGCCGTCAACGGGAGCTTCCTGTTTCTTGAGAATCTGGCTTCTTTTGGGATCAGATGCCCCGGGCTGGTGAGCGGGTGGATTCCGACATGGGTTTCTTTTCCCTTCTCCTTTGTTGCTTCGATCGTCCTGTGATGAGCAAATCAAGTGTCCTTTCTGTGCCCATCATTTTGCTGGGCCAGGACTGCAGTGGCCACAGGCTAGGTGAAGTCCCCACCCTTGGGAACCTGCATATTGGCCGCACGCTGCCCACAGCCTCTTGGATTTTTTGTGGGTGCTGACTTAACTGGAGAGAGTCCATCAAAGTACAGGGTCCCTTCATAGCCAGCAGCTTGAAGAAGGGGCCTTTCTCCAGTTTCACCCCTGGTATCTCAGTGCTACGTGTTGTACTGTTCTCAGCATCTCCCAGGGTGACAAATGCAGTGTTAAGTTTTGGAATACACTCCTTGCTCTGTCGTCTCCGGTGGCCTTGAGCCCATGCTGAGTTTCTGGGGACCCTGGCCAGGATCTGATTGGAACTGGCATCGGGGAGCGGCCACGAGAGTCACGCCGGCTTTGTCTTTCCTCTTGGAAAGAAAAGCATCTTCGCAGTGCCATGGAATTGGCCCTCACCTTGGAAACCCGCTGCAGGTGCTGAGACTGTGCTTTCTTGCTTGAACCATCTCAGGGATATTTTATGGTCCTCATGACCACGGTGGCGGGATGACATCATCATGGAATTGAAATCCATCCCAGCTGGTGGTGGGTACACCGAGTCACGGAACTGGTGAGCGAAGAGTGCCTGCCACCAGTCCACGGCAGAGTTGGGAGTGGCACATGAAGCCAGCCACCCTCGTCTTCGTCTCAGGTCGGTGTCTCCAGCCAGTGACATCACCTCTGCCCCTTGACCTTGATCCTCAGCTGCAGAAGCACATCACCAGACGTCACGTGAGGGCCTTTCGGGGCCCCTCCCAGGACTCTCGGCCACCTCTTCAGTCTTCAGCTTCATCCCCTGCCTTCCCGGCAAATCACACCCAACCTTGGCCAAATGAGGAACAGTCTTTAAAAGGAGAGCCTGGCATGAAGATTTATTTCTTCTCCGTCTGCTTCGACTGAAATCTCGTGCAGATTTTTAGATCGTTAGTATTGTTTTTGCTATTTATAAACGTGAACCCTTACCAGTAGCTTTTCTCCCATGAGGACCGCACTGAGCTGCCAATGCCACCTTCCGGCTTTGGATCTGCGGGTCCCCGGAGCCGGTGGGAGAGCGGGCCCTGGTGAGCGAGTGGCCGGCCGTCAGTGTGCGCTTGGGGAGCCAGGTAACGGGTCCTCGCCAGCATGAGGGTTCTGTGGTTGACTTGGACACAGTTTTGCTTGCTAAGCATTTAGCTTTCAGCCCTGGTGAGTTTCGTACCTAACAGGAGTAGGGTGACCACAAAGGTCTTTCCTATAGCATCAGATGAAATATGCCTTTTCCTTTTTACCTTCTATAAATTAGTGTTTTGGACAACCACTGACCTTGGGGAGGATATGCATCATTTGCACTAGTGTGCTTAAACCAGCAGAAAGTATGATATTTTCCGGGGCTTCTCTGTCTCCCCTCCTGGATTTTTGGGTGGTGCTCCCTCTATCCCTCCAGGAAGTTGGGTGGGGATGGTGGTGATCTGATTTGCCCCTGCACCCCACCCCTTGGGTTCTCCCCCTTTGTCCCTTTGGGGCTTCACTCTGTGTGCACCCCTGATGTCTGTCTGTCCTCCAGGAAGTCATCCCTTGCTCTCTTGTCTGAGCTGGCCTTGAGCCAAGATCTAACTCGAGCTGGCCGGGGAGAAGAGGCCATGAGAGTTGCATGGCCTCTGTTTGTGGTAGGCCAGCACCTGCTTTACAACACTGTGTTTTGTATGTGCACCTGTAAATGTGTTTACTTTTACGAAAGACAGGACAGGCAGAGGCAGGCACCGGCATCCTCCCTCTTCTGTTGGCTCTGCAGTCTGTAGAGAGATGGTTATGTGTAGGGAGAAGGTTATGTTTTCAGTTAAGCCCGAACGGATGGGAGCTCCCTGCCACTTGCTCCCGGGGGCCACCCAATCCCGGGCATCCGTGAAACCCCGGCGAGGGTTGGTGTGGCTTGTCCCGCTTTGCTGCTTTACTGGCTTCACTCCCTTTGTGACTTTGGACAGGTCACTCCCTGTCTCTCAGCCTCAGTTTCCTTATCAGTGAAAGGACTGGGTTAGGCAAGATGATCTCTAATATGCCTGAAAGTGGGGCCAAGAGTAGGGTAATAAAAGGAAGTCATCTAGTTACTGATTAAACAGCATTTCTGGGCTGAGTGGAGCCTGGTATTCACAGTGCAGGGACGACCAGGGCCCTGCCTATGAGGCAGCGCCATGGCTGACAACTTGCTCCACGGCCAGGCTGGAGTGGCCCTTGGGCTCCACTGTCCATGCTGTTGGCCACCTTCCCCTTCCCAGGGAGTTTGCTTTCCCATATCCCAGAATACTTGCTCCCTGAGTTCTGGAAGCTGACCACAGGGAGGTAGAAAATCAGGATCAAATCTGCAGCTGCCACCCAGTGACTGTGTGGTCTTGCAAGGTCACCATTTCTCCCTGCCTTTCTGTAGAACGGCAGTGAGGGCACCAGTCACGCATGATTCCAGGATTGTTGTGAGGCTTGGGTAGGAAAACAGTTGTGAAATTACCCTGTACATTGAAAATAAACATATGAAACTATTATGTTACATTTCTTCCAACACATATAAACATAGACACACAGGGACTTGAGAGTCTGCCTGCCAATGCAGGGGACACGGGTTCGAGCCCTGGTCCGGGAAGATCCCACATGCCACGGAGCAGCTAAGCCCGTGCGCCACAACTACTGAGCCTGCGCTCTAGAGCTGCGAGCTACAACTACTGAAGCCCGTGTGCCTAGAGCCCGTGCTCCGCAACAAGAGAAGCCACCACAGTGAGAAGCCCGCGCACCGCAACGAAGAGTAGCCCCCTCTCACCGCAACTAAAGAAAGCCCGCGCGCAGCGATGAAGACCCAATGCAGACAAAAATTAATAAGTAAATAAATAAATAAAACATTTGTTGCCTTTTCAGTAAATCTCGAGATCCGGTGATGTAAGTCCTCCAGTTTTGTTCTTTTTCAGGGCTCGTTGCATTTCTATGTGAATTTCAGAAGCAGCTCATCAGTTTCTAGGAAGAGCCTGCTGAGGTTTTCATCAAGATTGTATTGACTCTGTAGGCAAATCTGAGGAGAACAGACATCTGAACTCTCTTGAGTCTTCCAGTCCATGAACACAGGCTATTGCTTGATTCATTTCTGTCTTTTAAATTTCCTCTTACCACCGTTTTGTAGTTTTCAGCATACAGGTGTTTTGCATCTTTTGTCAGATTTTCCCAAAAGTATTTCATATTGTTGATGTTATTGTAAGGGTTTTTCGTTTTGTTTTGTTTTAATTTCCAGTTGGTAATTGTTAATGTATAGAAGTACAATAGATTTTTAGATACTGATCTTATATCCTACAACCTTGCTAAACTCACTTATTATTTCAATAGCTTTTTTGACTTACAAAGCTGCAGTAATGGAGACAGGGTGGTATTAGCATACAGATAGACAAAGAGATCAATGGGATAGAGTAGAGTCTGGAAATAGACCCGTGTATAAAGGGACAACTGATTTTTGACAAAGGTGCAAAGGCAATTCAGTAGAAAAGGGATAGTCTGCACAACAGATGATAGTGGATATCCATATGTAAAGGGGAAAAAAAGAAAAAAAAAGAACTTTGATCCATACCTTGCACCATTAAAAAAAATTTTTAACTCAAAGTGGATTCTAGACCCAAATGAAAAACCTAAAACATTAAAACTACTGGAAGAAAACATAGGAGGAAATCCTTGTTGCCTTGTGTTATGCAAAGATTTCTTAAATACAGCCACAAAATCAGAATCCATAAAGAAAAACCTGATAAATTGGACTTCATCAAAATGAAAAACTTCTCTTCTTCAAAAGACACTGTCAAGAGAATGAAAATCCAAGCCACAGACTAGGAGAAAACCTTTGCAAAATATATATCTGATAAAGGACTTGTAACCAGAATACAGTAATAAGAAACTAAGCAAACCAATTTTTAAAACTAGGCAAAAGATCTGAAGAGATACGTCATCAAAGAAGATAAACAGATGGCAACCAAGTACCTGAAAAGATGCTCAACGTCATTAGTCAGTAAGGAAAAGGAACTTAAAACCACAGTGAGATACCACTATACTTCTGTTAGAACAGATAAAATGTAAAAGACTGACCACATCCAGTTTTGGATAGGATGTGGACAACTGGATTTCTCACACACTGCTGATGGGAGTGTAAAATGGTGCAGTCACTTCGGAAAACAGTCGGGCAGTTTCTTAAAGAGTTAAACGTACAGCTGTCATACAGACTTGCTATTCCACTCAAGGTATTTGCCCCAAAGAAATGAAAGCATATACCAGTACAAGGACTCATACAGGAACGTTTATAGCAGCTTTATTTGTAATCCCCCCCTACCTGGAAACAACACAAATATCCATTAACAGGTGACTAGGTAGACAAATTGTGTTATATCCATTCAATAGGCTACTACTCAACACTGGAAAGGAATGCACTGTTAATATAATAAACATAGTAACACAGGTGAATCTCATATGTTGCATAAAAGTAGTGTTGAGTAAAAGTAGTCAGACAGTAAAGAGTACATACTGTTTAATTCCATTTATATAAAGTTCTAGAAGAAGCAAACTAATCTTTACTGATGGGAATCGGATAAGTGGTAGTTTGGGGACAGGAAAGGGAGTCAGGAAGGAAAGGAGGAGGGAAGAGCCAGGAGGAAACTTTGGAAGGTGATGGATAGGTTCATTATCTTGATCATGGTGATAGTTTCATGGCTGTATATATATGCCAAAAATTGTACACTTTAAACATGTACAGTTTATTTTATGTCAGTTGTACCCCAGTGAAACTATTTTAAAAATTCCATAGAAGGTTTATGAGAGTAAGTTTTTTAAAAAATCCCAAAATAGAACTAAATGACAAAGAAATGTAAAGTATGAGAGGGGGGAAAAAGCCAGATAGGCATGTAGAGGATGTACTCCTTTAAAAACATTTATTTTATTGGAGTAGTGTTGATTTATAATGTGTTAATTTATGCCATACAGCAAAGTGATTCAGTTACATATATATATTCTTTTTCATATTCTTTTCCTGGTTTATTACAGAATATTGAATAGTTCCCTGTGCTATACAGTAGGACCTTGTTTATCCATCCTATATCTACTAGTTTGCATCTGCTAATTCCAAACTCCCAGTCCAACCCTCCCCTGCCCAACCCCCACTCCCCATCTTGGCAACCACAAGTCTGTTTTCTATGTCTGTGAGTCTGTTTCTGTTTTGTAGATAAGTTCATTTGTGTCGTATTCTATTTTTTTTTTTTTTTTTTTTTTGGCTGTGCCTTGTGGCTTGTGGGATCTTAGTTCCCCGACCAGGGATTGAACCTGTGTCCTCAGCAGTGAAAACGTGGAGTCCTAACCACTGGACCACCAAGGAATTCCCATGTGTCGTATTTTATATTCCACAGATAAGTGATATCATATGGTATTTGTCTTTCTCTTTCTGACTTACTTCGCTTAGTATGATAATCTCTAGGTCCATCCATGTTGCTGCAAATGACATTAATTCATTTTTTTATGGCTGAGTAATATTCCATTGTATAAATATACCATATCTTCTGTATCCGTTCATCTGTAGATGGACATTTAGGTTGTTTCCATGCCTTGGTTATTGTGAATACTGCTGCTATGAACATTGGGGTGCGTGTATCTTTTCAAATGATGGTTTTCTCCAGATATATGCCCAGGAGTGGGATTGCTGGGTCATATGGCAGCTCTATTTTTAGTTTTTTAAGGAACCTCCATACTGTTCTCCATAGTGGTTGCACCAATTTACATTCCCACCAACAGTGTAGGAGGGTTCCCTTTTCTCCACATCCTCTCCAGGATTTATTATTTGTAGACATTTTGATGATGGCCATTCTGCCTGGTGTGAGGTGATACCTCGTTGTAGTTTTTTTTTTTTTTTTTTTTGCGGTACGCGGGCCACTCACTGTTGTGGCCTCTCCCGTTGTGGAGCACAGGCTCTGGACGCGCAGGCTCAGCGGCCATGGCTCACGGGCCCAGCCACTCCGCGGCATGTGGGATCTTCCCGGACCGGGGCACAAACCCGTGTCCCCTGCATCGGCAGGCGGACTCCCAACCACTGCGCCACCAGGGAAGCCCTATTTGTAGACATTTTGATGATGGCTATTCTGACTGAGGTGATACCTCATTGTAGTTTTGATTTGAATTTCTCTAATAATTATTGATGTTGAGCATCTTTTTGTGTGCCTGTTGTCCATCTGTGTGTCTTCTTTGTATATTTTGGAAATTAAGCCCTTGTCAGTCACGTCATTTGCAATAGATGATGTACTTTTAAGCTTTGGTGTTCTGAAATTTCAACATGATATCTTTTGTTATGTGTGCTTTTTCATTTATCTTTCTCACCATTCAGCGAACCCTTTCAATCTGAAGAGACGTACCTCTCTTTGGTGCTTGGAAGTATTCTTCTAGCATTTCTCTGAGTACATCCTCTGCCAGACTCAGGAACTGGGCTCAGGTATTTATGGAAGATAGAGATGAGACAGGGAAGGGCATTGTTAGAAACCCCCAGAGCCCCACCTCCATCCCAAACAAAACTACTCCTACCCATGAGTCCCCCATAAGGGATGGGAAATCAGTTTCTCCAGACTTGAGGACAGCAGGTGCCAGAGGCTGGAGTGAAGGGGAAAACAGTCTCTTCTCTCCCATGTTCTGAATGGTAGTGGCTGGGGTTAAATCACCCCACCCAGAAGATTAGAAAACTATTCTCTGCAGTAACTAAGCTATCCCATAGAAAAGGTCTACACAGCCTAGCAGTTGGGAGTGCCCAGAAAAATATCTGGCTAGCCGCTGAATTGTGGCCCAAAGTGAAGCCACCTGTGGACAAGCCATGCCCACAGAGCTTCTGAACAACCTTTAGGACTTCATTCCTAAATATGGGTAAACAGCCACACATCCTCAAGCATTTGAGGAAAGCCTTCAACACGGAAGAGAAAGTCAACAACAGAGAAAAGTTACTCAATAGAAACATCAGGATGAGAAGACTTTGCCTCCAAAATTCATAAAATAAGAGAGAACTCTTGGAAATGAAAGTTTTGATAGCAGAAATGAAAAACTCAATAGAAAGATTACAAAACAAGATGGATAAGTAAAGCAGAGGATCAGTATAATAGAACTTACAGAAAGAGAAAGAGAAAATGCAGGGGAGGACATAATCTACAAAATAATACAAGAAAGTTCCCCAGACTGAAAGATACGAGTTTCCAAATTCAAAGGGCAGGTGGAGAGCTCAGTGTAGTGAAATTTAAAGACCGAATTCAAAGCATTTACTCAAGACTTTCAGAGAAAGGTAACAAATCATGAATAGAAAATAATGGATTTGTACTATTATCATATTTCTCCAAAGCACAACTAGAAGCTGGAAAACATTGAAGCCTTCAAAATTCTAAGTGCAAATTATTTGAAACTTATAGTCCTATACCCAGCCAAACCCAGAATTAAGGTCCTTCTAAACATGTGAAGTCACAAGAAACGTGCCTCTCTGGAAACTACTGAAGTATGTGTTCCACCCAAATGAAGTAAACCAAGAGAGATGAGACATGGAATCCAGGAAATAGGGGTTTTAACACAAGAGGGAGTTGGGAGTTCCCCACAGGTCCAGTGGTTAGGACTCGGTGCTTCCACTGCCATGGCCCCGAGTTCAATCCCTGGTCAGGGAACTAAGATCCTGCAAGCTGTGCAGTGCAGCCAAAAAGACAAAAACAAAACAAAACAACGACAAACCATACACACAAGAGGGAGTTGAAGGAACTTCCCAGGATGATGGTGGAGGAAGTTCCAGACAGCACTGACGGGAAAGGACAGAGTGCCCCCAGGAGGAAAATGAAACGAGAAATTCTTCGACAGGCTTTATATGTGGAAGATTAGAAGAACATTACAGTGCTCTTAGATTGTGTGGAATGACTTGGGTATATGTTAAAAAGAAATCCAAGTACATGAAGGTTCACAGCAGGAAAAACAACTCAGTTGTAGTGAGAAGCAAACAATAGTGAACAGTGTTTTCAAAGGCTAATAATGAAAACATACAGTATGGATATAATTTGTTTTAAACTTTAGCCCCATAACTATTGGGAGGATGGGTGAGAGACAGAGAAGGAAGGACATTGAAATCCACCCTATCATAATAGGAAATCAGCTGATTATATTTTATATAGATGAATCAAGTTACTGGTATTGGCATATTATTTAGAAATATGGAGACAAATTCCAGAACAAGCAGCTTGGGGAAACATTTTAAGTGCCTCTGGGCTGTGTTTTTTATTTTCTTTTAAAAAATTTATTTCTTTTTGAGATGTAATTGACATAATAAGATGTACACCGTGTTGATTTGATACATTTGTATATTGTAATATGATTACCATGGTAGGGTTAGCTATGGGATGTATGTCTGTGTTTGATATTAGATAGAGTCACAAATATAACCAATTAGGAAACTAAAGTTAGAGAAGCGAATATCCAGATGGGGCAGGAGTGGGGAGAATCTTCCACAACAGTGAGTAAATAGGTAATGTTTGAATGTGACAAATCATGAAATGGCAGTTCAAGGCCATCATTTACAGTTATGAGCTTAATGCCAAAACAGCCACATCTGTAAACTTAAAAATGGCCACATCTGTGGAATTTGGGGTGGGGCTACTGCTTTTATTACACACCCTGTTGGAGTAGGTATGAGGCAGTTAACTCTAAAAGGGCCCAGCCCGGGACTTCCCTGGTGGCGCAGTGGTTAAGAATCCGCCTGCCAATGCAGGGGACACGGGTTCGAGCCTTGGTCCGAGAAGATCCCACATGCTGTGGAGCAGCTAAGCCCGTGCGCCACAACTACTGAGCCTGCGCTCTAGAGCCCACAAGCCACGACTACTGAGCCCGTGTGACACAACTACTGAAGCCCGTGCGCCTAGAGCCTGTGCTCCGCAACAAGGGAAGCCACTGCAGTGAGAAGCCCGTGCACCTCAACGAAGAGTGGCCCCAAGCTCGCGCGCAGCAACAAAGACCCAACACAGCAAAAAAATAAAATTAAAAAAAAAATAATCATAAATGAATAAAAGGGCACAGCCCCTCCCCGGGTTTAGGGCAGCAGATAGAGTGGGTGCGGGAGGGTGGAAAAGTTGCCTACCTGTCACCGCGTGCCGCAGACACCTCACCTGCCCGCCCGTACTCATGCCCCCCTCTTCCTGGAGACCCCCCCGCCATCCTGTTTGTTGAAAGTTTTGTTTGTTTTTCACGCTCTCGGGTCTGAGCCTGGGTGTGGATTCCAGTAGAGCCCTGGCCTTCTCAGCCCACCTTGGGGTCCTGGACTGGGAGCCTTCAGGCTCAGGGCAGAGTGGCTTGTCCTGCAGTGGCACGGCAGAGCTGCCCAGTTTACTGACGTCTTTCTTTTGGCCGGTTAAACATTGGTGGAGCAAGGGTTAGGGTCAGGGCATACAGCGCAGCTTGCCCGAGGCAATCCTGGCCCTGCGCTGGGCCCTCTGTCCCCACATCTGTGCATCCTCCTGTGTCAAAGATGATTCATGTAGCTGACAGTCTCAACGACTGGGGTCAGGTGGGCTGTTTGTTTCGCTTTTATTTAAACTCACAGTTCTTAAGCAGCACGTGCCTGGGGATGCGTGGAGGGGAGGCCACTGCTCCTTCCTCCTGGCTTTTCCTTCCTGGGTGGACCTGACAGCGTGGAGAGGTTCTGCCTGAGGCCGGGGGTTCTGACCGGCAGTGCACTGATTTCTCTGTTCAGAACATGAATGGCTTTGAGGAAGGCGTGGAGTTCCTGCCGGCCAACAACGCCAGGAAGGTGGAGAAGGGCGGCCCGCGGCGGTGGGTGGTGCCCGTAGCCGTGCTGGCTGGCCTCCTGGTGCTGTCCCTCATGGCGGGGCTCCTGGCGTGGCACTTCCAGTGTGAGTGGACCCTCCTCCAGGGGCCCACCCGGGGCCGCCTGCTGTGAGCGGGAGGGAGGGAGGGTGCGGTTTGGGGGGAGGGAAAGGAGGGCTCCTCCCACGGGGAGGTGGTGGGGCTCAGGGTCTGCTCCCCCGGGGTGGCTGAGGGCAGCTGTGACAGTGGGGGGACAGGAGGGCGTGTGTCCCTTCCTCTGACCGCCGTCTTTCACTGTTCTCTCACAGACCGGAATGTGCGGGTTCAGAAGGTCTTCAATGGCTACCTGAGGATCACGAACGAGAACTTCCTGGATGCCTATGAGAACTCCAGCTCCACTGAGTTTGCAAACCTGGCCAAGAAGGTGAAGGAAGCGGTGAGTCCCGTCCCTGGGCAGAGCCCAGGCCCTGCTGTCGTCTCTGGCACGCGCACCCTTGCCCAGCAGAAAGGAGGCTCCCCTCTGCTCCCAGATGCCTGGGCTGGTGTGCGATGTGGGCTCCCGGGCACCTGGGAAGGGGCCCCGGGTCCCAGGAGGGAGGGAGCGGCCTGGGTGGGGGCCCGGGGTCCTGGGCGCTCTGTGGACCCCCATCAGCCTCCTCTCCTTCCCTCAGCTGAAGCTCTTATACAGCGGGATCCCTGTCCTGGGCCCCTACTACAGGAAGTCAGCTGTGACCGCCTTCAGGTGGGTGCTGGAAGGCCGGCGGAAAGGCGCTGCTGTGGTGCAGCGTCTGGGCCCTGCGGAGTGATGCGGCCGCGAGGTCCTGCCTAGAGAGCCAAGGCCCCAGTCCTTGTCCTGACTTCATCTCCAAAGTACTTTTGCTTTTGCTAGTCTGACTGAATCCCTATGGGTGCTGTGTGGCAGGTGGCATTGTCAGCCCCTTTCAAGCTCAGGAAGCAGGCTCTAGAAGCTGCGGCTCAGTGCGCCCAAGCTAGAGGCAGAACCCAGACTCCATTCCAGGATTCTTCCCGCTCGTGAGCCTGAGCTGCACTGCCCCCCGCAACACAGCACGTCTGCTTGGGCGTGAGGCTGTGAGAGGAAGAGGCCCAGGCCTCGGGCTCAAGGGATCAGCAGGTGGGTGGGCGTACAGGAGCCTGGGGCCCGGCCCGGCCTGGAGAAGGTCTCTTGGTGAGGCCCCTCGGGAGGCCTTAATCCTGCCCCATCTCCAGCGGGCACCTGGGAGGGCGTGGGCCCCGGCACCTCAGGCTCGCCCCTCTCTCCCCAGCGAGGGCAGCATCATCGCCTACTACTGGTCGGAGTTCAGCATCCCCCAGTACCTGGTGCAGGAGGCCGAGCAGGCCATGGCGCAGGAACACGTGGTCACGCTGCCGCCCCGAGCCCGCGCCGTGAGCTCCTTCGTGCTGACCTCAGTGGTGGCCTTCCGTGAGTGCAGGGGCGCCGGGGCGGGCATCCCAGGGCCAGTGCCCAGGAGAGGAGACTGCCTGCTGGCCGGCCCCTCCCTTTAGGGCAGTAAGGAAGCAGGAATACGGAAATAGACGCATCAGTAAATGCTTTACTCTCCCTCTTGCTCTTCAGCCACTGACCCCAGAACAGTACAGAGCACCCAGGACAGTAAGTATCCACCCTCCTCCCAAAGGAGAGGCGGGGGGTATGTGGCCAGATGCCCCTTCAGTCAGGGGGGAGTCACATGGTGGTGATGGCCAGCACATCCCTCTGCCTCTCCCGGGCCATGAGAAGCCCCCTTCCCAGTCTCTCCCGGGTCCAGAGCAGCCTGGGACGCCTCAGAGGGGCCAGGTTTGGCTGCCTCTCCACCTCAGGCGGGGATCCTGGTTGCTCCCCTCGTGGCCCTGCCCAGCTCTGCCCCATATCCTCTTGCCCCACACAGACAGCTGCAGCTTTGCCCTGCACGCCCGTGGCAGCGAGCCGACCCGCTTCACCACGCCCGGCTTCCCCGACAGCCCCTACCCGTCTCACGCCCGCTGCCAGTGGACCCTGCGGGGGGACGCTGACTCCACACTGAGCCTCACCTTCCGCAGCTTCGATGTCGCGACCTGTGATGAAAGTGGCAGTGACCTGGTCACTGTGTATGACACCCTGAGCCCCGTGGAACCCCGGGCTGTGGTGCAGTGAGTGTCCCGGGCAAGTGGAGGTGGGCAGCGGGAGCCTGGCGGCTGCCCGTGATAGGCTGGGCCTCCGGAATGACTGCAGTGGAGGCTGGAGGTTCAGGCCGCTGCCAGCTTGCAGGCAGCAGAGAGCAGGCGTGGTGTGGTCCTCGGCCCGAGCTGCAGGGGAGCATCTCAGAGGTGACTGTCAGCCTGGGCAAGGATGCTGGAGGCCCACAGGTCCCTAGATGCTGGGCACTCCTTCACCTGTCTTTTACCTGCCGGAGTGGAGGTGCCACCTGCTGTTGTATCCCTCTCCCTCTCCCTCCTCCCTCCTCCCTCCTCCCTCTCCCTCTCCCTCTCCCTCTCCCTCTCCCTCCTCCCTCCTCCCTCTCCCTCTCCCTCTCCCTCTCCCTCCTCCCTCCTCCCTCTCCCTCCTCCCTCTCCCTCTCCCTCCTCCCTCTCCTTCCTCCCTCTCCCTCCTCCCTCTCCCTCCTCCCCTCCCCTCCCCTCCCCCTCCCCTCCCCCTCCTCCCTCCCTCCCTCCCTCCCTCCTCCCTTCCTCCCTTCCTCCCTTCCTTCCTTCCTTCCTCCCTCCCTTCCTTCCTTTTTTTCTCTCTTTCTCTCTTTCTTTCCTCGAGACTTGTGGGATCTTAGTTCCCCGACCAGGGATTGAACCCAGGCCCTGGCAGTGGATGTGCCGAGTCCTAACCCCTGGACCGCCAGGGAATTCCTCCACCTGCTGTTGTAAATGAAGGTCTCGTTGTTACTCAGTGATAGTGAGGTCAACAGCTGAAAAGATGGGGCCACACAGGGCCATATGGGGAAGCACCAGGGTCATCAGGAGGCAGAGGGGGCTGGAGGAAAACGTGGGCAAGAGCCCTTGCTGTAGATTCTCCAGGAAAGGCAAAGCAGGGCAGGGCAGCACCTTCGGACCGGCTGGTTTGAATAACTCCAGCGGGCTCTGGGCCCTAGGGCTGTCTCCAGTCGTCTGGTACCTGGGTGATCAGGGTAGATGGAGAGTGGCCTGGAGCAGGGGACCTCCACAGAGAAGGTGTCGGGGTGTGGGCTCTGGATTAGTTAGTCTGCCTGTGAAAGTCTCACCCCAGTCTTTACTGTCTCCAGGGATTGGCTAGCCCTGGGGGGTGGGGCTGCCTTTCCAGGTCAGCAAGCCCCAGGTATCAAAGCATTGAGGTTATAGTAAATAAAAAGGCATAGATAGCAGGTACACACTACTATATATGAAATAGATAAACAAGGACCTCCTGTAGAGCACAGAGAACTATTTTCAATATCTTGTAATAACCTACAATGGAAAAATCTGAAAGAGAATATATCTACGTATAACTGAATCAGTTTGCCGTACACCTGAAACATTGTAAATCAGCTGTACTTCAATTAAGAAAAGGCATACTGCACCTGCTGAGGGTGCCGAGGTGAATCGGAGGCTGCTGGTGGGGGTGACCTGCCTTCACTCGGCTCCCCCTGCCGCTCCCGACTCAGTGGACCAGAGCCTCCCACTGCTGCCTGTGGAAATGAGCCGGGCACACGTTTCACAGCTAATAAGGTCTGAACTTCAGGCCCAAACCAGGAGGGAGCCATCTGCCACCACAGCTTCACAGCCAGGACTTCGGTCTAAACACCCTTTTCATGCAGGGTTTCTTTCTGTTTCTCTAACTGATTGACTGTACAACAAATGAATACCTGGTCCTGGGCGGCAGGGTGGAGAACAGACAAGCACGAAGAGGACAGACGCCACTCATAGTCTTCCTATCTGGAAATAATCACTGTTAAATGTGTGTTGCACGTTCTTATAGAATTTTTTGCTATGTGTAGGTTTGTGTATTTATTTTTAAAAAAGGGTTATGTGGCACACGTGGTCTTGTTATGTGCTTTGTAAAGATGGCGTATGTTAGGATCATCTTCCCAGGTGAGTAGCGTGTCTCTGACTGTCACTGGTAATGGCTGCAGGCTGTGGCGTTGCTTAGTGCACATGACATGCTCTTTGGCCCTGAGGCCTCTGGAGCCTGAGTGCTGAGTCTGAATTTCAGGCCTGCCACATTTTTTTCTTTTTCTTTTTTCTTTTTTTGGCTGCACCGCACAGCATGTGGGATCTTAGTTCCCCAACCAGGGATTGAACCCATGCCCCCTGCGCTGGAAGCGAGGAGTCTTAACCACTGGACCGCCAGGGAAGTCCCCTGACACTCCCCTGGTGATCCAGTGAAGTGGACCACCATTTTTTTTTTGAGGGGAGGAGATTTCTTTTCTCCATTTCTTTATTTATTGACTCTTAAATTAAAAAAAATTTTAAACTTTAATTTTATTTTTAAATTTTATATTGGAGTATAGTTGATTTACAATGTTGTGTTAGTTTCAGGTGTACAGCAAAGTGATTCAGTTATACATATACTTATGTCTATTCTTTTTCAGATTCTTTTCCCATATAGGTTATTTCAGAGTATTGAGTAGAGTTCCCTGTGCTATACAGTAGGTCCTTGTTGATCATCTACTTCATATAGAGTAGTGTGTATATGTCAATCCCAACCTCTTAATATATCCCTCCTCCCCTTCCCCCTTTGGCAGCCATAGGTTTGTTTTCTATGTATGTGAGTCTGTTTCTGTTTTGTAAATAAGTTCGTTTGTATCATTTTTTTTAGAGTCCACATATAGGCGATATCGTATGATATTTGTCTTTCTGTTTCTTCACTTAGTATGGTAATCTCTAGGTCGATCCATGTTGCTGCAAATAGCATTATTTCATTCCTTTTTATGGCTGAGTAATATCCCATTGTTTATATGTACCACATCTTCTTTATCCATTTATCTGTCAATGGACATTTAGGTTGCTTCCATGTCCTGGCTATTGTAATAGTGCTACTATGAACATTGGGGTGCATATATCTTTTTGAATTATGGTGTTCTCTGGATATATGCCCAGGAGTGGGATTGCTGGATCATATGGTAATTCTATTTTTAGTTTCTTGAGGAACCTCCATACTGTTCTCCATAGTGGCTGCACCAGTTTACATTCCCACCAACAGTGCAGGACGATTCCCTTTTCTCTACACCCTCTCCAGCATTTCTTGTCTGTAGACTTTTTGATGATGGCCATTCTGACTGGTGTGAGGTGATAGCTCATTGTGGTTTTGATTTGCGTTTCTCTAATAATTATCGATGTTGAGCATCCTTTCATATGCTTTTTGGCCATCTGTATGTCTTCTTTGGAGAAATGTCTATTTAGATCTTCTGCCCATTTTTTGATTGGGTTGTTTGGTTTTTTTGATATTGAGCTGCATGAGCTGTTTGTATTTATATATTTTGGAGATTAATCCCTTGTTGGTCGCATCGTTTGCAAATATTTTCTCCCATTCCATGCGTTGTCTTTTCGTTTAGTCCTGCCACTTATTAACTGTGCAGTCTTGGGTAAGTTACTTCACCTGTTTTGCCTCTGTTTCCTTATCTGTAAAATGGGGATAATAGTATTTAATGGTTGTTGTGACGAATACCTGAGTTAATGGATACAGAAGCACTAAGGACAGTGCCTGGCGTGTTCCTAGTAAGTGTTGGTAGTTGATGCCGTTACTACTGCTTTTGTTGCTATTATTTGGTCCATAGTGTGTTTAATGAGTCCTCTACTGTTAGGTGTTCAGTGTTTCTGAGTTCTTGCTGTTATAAACAGAGACAGTCTTTTGAGGAGATCCTTACTCAGGTAGCTGGTTGCCTGTGTGGGGAGGGCTTTGGGACCCCACCCTCGGCCCCTCTGCTGGGTTCTGTGCGCTCATAACGCCCGCCCTTCTGCCCCGCAGGCTGTGTGGCTCATACCCTCCCTCCTACAACCTGACCTTCCTCTCCTCCCAGAACGTCCTGCTCGTCACGCTGGTGACCAACACCGAGCGCCGACACCCCGGCTTCGAGGCCACGGTCTTCCAGTTGCCTCGGATGAGCAGTAAGGGGCAGCCCAGGAGGGGACAAGCCTCAGGACCACATTTGACGCTCAGGCTCTCCTGGTCATGGAGTGTCTGGTGCCCAGGCAGGAGCTTGAGGGAGGCTGGCCAGCTCCTCAGGGCTCTCGGCCTGCCTGGGCCCTTGGTCCTCACGCCCTCCCCCCTCCCCTTCCTTTCAGGCTGTGGAGGCGACTTGCATGCAGCCCAGGGCACATTTAGCAGCCCCTACTATCCAGCCCACTACCCGCCCAACATCAACTGCACCTGGAACATCGAGGTAGGCGCTGTGATGGGGGGGCGGAGGCGGCTAGAGAAGGTGGGGGGGACAAGGGACAGGGAGGGGGAGGGATGCTCCAGGGCACCAGGAGAAAGCACGATGAGTGCCTCCGGCCTCCCCTAAGGTGCAAGTATGGAGGCCGCAGGCGGGGCAGGTTCGGGCAGCATCCAGCAGACCCGGGCTCACACCCGCCTCCTGGCCGGCGCCTGACGTGACGGAGGGACCTGGGCCCGGGACTTCCCTCTCTGGCCGTGGCTCGCTCTGGGCAACGTGAGAGCAGGGGCGCCGGCCTCTTAGAGGAGCCGTTGGGACGAGGCCAAAGGCTGAGTGACACTCAGAGGACGCGCTTGCTGGACGGCAGGAGACAGGCGTCTTGCCGACGGGACACCTCACGCCGTCCAGTCGATGATGGGGGGGGGAATTTCCAGCCTTCTTTAGTAACGTAATAGTGTGTCTCGCTGTTTGCAAGTCTGGAAGGTCTTCCAAGCATGGAGCTCGGATCCCTCCTGCCACGTCCTTACTGCCCCCGTGGGCCGGAGGGAAGAACCCGGCAGCCGTGCTCCCGCCATGGTCCTGGCCCCGTGGCTGCCACGGGCCACCCCGGACTTAGGAAGGAGCGAAGCGGCACAGAAGGTCAGCAGCATCTCTCTCCCCAGGTGCCCGACAACCAAAATGTGAAGGTGCACTTCAAAGCCTTCTTCTTGCTGGAGCCCAACGTCCCCCTGGGCTCCTGCTCCAAGGACTACGTGGAGATCAACGGGGAGAGGTGGGTGTCGGGGGAGGGGGAGGGGGGCTGCCCCAGCCCCGGGGCGGGTCCTCTTCCTCCCGCTGAGGCCCCTGCCGCCCCCAGGTACTGTGGAGAGAGGCCCCAGTTTGTCGTGAGCAGCGGCAGCAGCAAGATCACCGTCCACTTCCACTCGGACCAGTCCTACACGGACACCGGGTTCCTGGCCGAGTACCTGTCCTACGACGCCAGTGACCGTGAGTGACACGCTCGGGAGGCGGGGCCTGGCTGGAGGGCGGGCCCGCGATGAGCTCTCTGTTCTGCATTTTATTAGCGCTGTGCTCTCCTGACTCTAGGCCACCGGGGCCGGTAGGATGCATTATCAGTTGCTGTAGTAGCTTTCTGCGGGGAAAAAAAAGGCTACCTTAGATGCACTCGTGAAAAAAGGCCGACAGTGAATGCCGGCACACACCGTGTCCTGTGGTCCCTGGGTGCGGCATCTCAGGCCGAGGACCCCCGAGTTCCTTTGGTCTATTGTCCCTATGGTTCTGCATCACTTTGAGAATCTGTGCTTGTCTCTGTGTGTCTTTGAGCACCTATAGGATTAACAGCATGCTTTTGAGACACATTAGAACATACTGGGGCTTGAGTCATCACACTAACTACTCCTAGCTTTGGAAATTCTGTGATCTCTACGGAAGAGGTCTGGCAGTTTCCGTGACCTTTAATTTCACTGTCCGCTGTGAATACCAGTTCTTCCACGTCCATGGTGATTATTTTGTTTCCACCCTGCATCCTAGAATAACCTTTTGGAAGTCACTTTTACTGCACACAAACGTCCAAATTTAAGTACAAATTCAACTACACGACTCACCGCCAGAAGTGTAATTAGATGAACAAACCGCTTTGTTAAGTGACTGAGCTACCTGTGCAGAAAAGTGACAACGGCCTCCTCTCCATTTTGTTATCTGCCTGATGACATCAGTTGTCAGACACATTCCAATTTCAGAAACCTCGGAATGTGGAAAATGTCTTAGAATTAAGGGAAGCCGGTGATGCCGTGTGACACTGGGGTGGGACACATCAGCCGTCTGCAGAGCTGCTGCTGCTGCGACTTGCTGACGGGGAGCCTGGCGCTCGGGGATGTGGCTGACCAAGGACACGGGGCAGTAGAACTGCATGCGCACCCGCCAGCCTCTCTCCACTCTGCCCGGGGCTTCCCGGGGTTTGGTCATGGGGGGAGGGGGAGGGACCTCGACTGGCCCTCGCCCGCTAGCTGTAGGAAGCCCCTTGTCACAGCTCAGCGGACCTGGAGACCCCCAGCTGCAGCCTCGCTCCTCTGAGCTGGAGGCGGGGCTGGGGGTCGTGGACTTGAGGCCTGCCCTGTCTCTCTGCAGCGTGCCCGGGCAGGTTCATGTGTAACACAGGGCGGTGTATCCAGGAGGAGCTGCGCTGTGACGGCTGGGCTGACTGCACCGACCACAGCGACGAGCTCCACTGCCGTGAGTCGGGGCTGCCAGACCCGGGCATCCTCTGCCCTTGCTGTGCCCGACTTCTGCCACCGACCCTGCGGCGGGATGGCCCGAGACGGTGGGGGAGGTTATTCCCGGCCCGGGGCAGACGACAGGCCGCCTTTCCTCGGGCTCCTGGGGGCCCCCTTTGGAGCAGGCGGTGCTGAGTCAGCTTCCACAGCCAGGCGGGACGTGGTCCCCAGGAGCGCGGTGCCCCAACTCCTGGGAAGAGCGGGTGCTGAGTGAGCCTCGTGTCTAACTGCGGCCCCTCGCCCCTCCAGAATGCAACGCCACCTACCAGTTCACGTGCACGGACAAGCTCTGCAAGCCCCTCTTCTGGGTCTGTGACTCCGTGAAGGACTGCGAGGACGGCAGTGATGAGCAGGGCTGCAGTGAGTGGGGCGGGGGGTGGCGGCTGGGCTCCCCGCGGCCCTCTGCTGACCCGCCAGCCCCTGCTGAGTCCTTGCGCTTTCCCAGGCTGCTCGCCCGAGACCTTCAGGTGTAACAACGGGAAGTGCCTCCCGCAGAGCCAGCAGTGTGACGGGAAGGACAACTGTGGGGACGGGTCCGATGAGGCCAAGTGCGACCACGGTGAGGCCAGGCCCCGCCCCCTTCCCTTGGGCGCTTGCCTGCCACACTCACGTGCAGCGGGTCCAGAGTTCAACACACACAGACCGCCCTGCACACTGAGTGTGCGAGAAAGGGTGTCGGCTGGGCACGGGTGCGGATGAGGGGGCAGGCCCAAGAGGGGCGTGAGGGGGAGGGACCATCAGCCTGGGTTCGGGAGAGAGATTGATTCCCTCCCCCTGTGTCCTCCTCCGTGAGCAGTGAGCACCGTCACCTGCACCAAACACACCTACCGCTGCCTCGACGGGCTCTGTGTGAGCAAGGGCAACCCCGAGTGTGACGGGAAGAAGGACTGTATCGATGGCTCGGATGAGAAGGACTGTGGTGAGCAGGGCTGCCGCATACAGTTGTGCAGGTTGTTCACTGTGCAAGGCGCATACGGAGGTGGGCATTATGTCAGCGCTTCACTCACCCAGCTCTGCCCTGGTGAGAGGGTGTGTCTGCCTGGAGGAAAGGATAACTTTGCTGATTGGCACCCAGGCACTGCCTCACAGGCAGTTCTGGTCCTGGAGGCAAGGCCCAGGGCAGCTAGTACGTCAGGGCCTCTGTGGCAGGGCTGGTGTCCTGGCCGCGGTGCTGGGCTGACCCCCGCTCTGTAGACCTGGCCACAGGGGCAAGTACTGGAGCCCTCGGCAGGGTTTTGTCCCCACCCCGCCCATACTTTAATTTGCAGCCTCTTGTGTATTTCAGAAGCGCTGGCCGTAGGTTACATGTGAGCAAAGCAGCAGCTGTTCTGTGACTTCACGTCACCCATTGCTCTTCCCTCAGAGCTGTGTCCTTCCGCATGCAACAAGAAAGTCTGGGCAAATGACACCCAAATTAAATCTAAGCTAACCATCAGATGTCTGAAGGCCCCTGTGCAGGAGCGGGAGGTGGGGAGTGAGGGTTTTGAATTTGGGGGCAGGGAGAGGGGCCAGGTGGCTGCCCCGGCTGCTGCTCCAGTGGCGGGGCTGGTGCCCCACTGTGACTCCCGTCTCTGCCCCTCCCAGACTGTGGGCTGCGGTCATTCTCCAGGCAGTCTCGGGTTGTCGGGGGTGAGAACGCGGACGAAGGTGAGTGGCCCTGGCAGGTGAGCCTCCACGCCCGGGGCCAGGGCCACGTGTGTGGGGCTTCCCTCATCTCCCCCAGCTGGATGGTGTCCGCCGCCCACTGCTTCGTCAACCACAGAGGATTCAGGTACGCCATGGGCCGGAGCGGGGAGGCCTCGTGCCGGCCCTAAGTGGGGCGCCCCTCCATGTTTCCTGGGGTGGAAAGGCCCTGTGTCTGTGAGTTGTGCCCAGGTGAGGCAGGGCCGGGACTGGAGGGGTGGCAGACCCCCCAGGATGGGGCTTAATAACAGAAGTAATAAAAATGAGTGTTTATTGGGTGCCCCTCTTGTCCAGCGGGATCTCAGTGCCTCTCCTAACAGCCCAGGCAGACGGGTCTGAACACGTCCCCGTTTTACAGAAACGGAGGGTCAGAGAGGTAAGGACATTTGCCTGAGGTGGTACAGCTTTTAAGAGGCAGAGCCAGACTGGGGCCCACGTGTGTGGATTCCAGAGCCGGTGCGGTCAGCCTCTGCACGGTGGAGACCCCTCGGGACCCTTTCATTCACCGCCTGGCCCTGGCTTGCCAGGCCACCGTGGGCGAGTTATTCACCTTCCTAGGCCTCAGGCTCCTGGGTGCTGATGGTGACGCTGTGATTTTTACGCTGAGAGGTGTGAGAAGGGAGCGCGGGGACGCACCTGAAGCGCTGAGCCCGTGCCTGGCGCACAGTAGGTGCTCAGCCCATCGTAGCCTCAGGTCCACGGCAGACCCGAGCCCGGTGCAGGGAGGGGCACCAAGCATGCCACCGGGCCATGCCGGCCTCTCAGGGCGGGTGGGCAGGGCCAGGCTTAGCAGGAGCAGGTGGCCCAGCGCCGGGGCTCTTTCTGACTTAGGTCCAGCCCGCCCAGGCCCTCTGGCCATCGGCTGCGGGAGGGGGACTGAGGGGACAGCTTGCTCCTGGAGACTCGGGCACAGGGCTCCCCCTCACCCAGGGCCTTCCTGCCGGGCGCCTGCCCTCCTGCCACGGGCAGCTGCATGGGAAGGGGACCCAGGGTGCCACGGTCGCCCCTTGGCCAAGAGAGAGCGGGACCACCATGGACTTCCGGGACAGACAGGACCCATAGCATGATGTAGGCCTAAGGCCAGACACTGGGGCCGGTCAGACAGGTGCACGTGCTGGGGGTGATGTAACAGCAGAGGCTTGGGGGGAGTGGGGTCAGTGGTGGACCCCGGGCGCTGCTGGGCTGGTGAAGTGCAGCCTGGTCCAGCCTGCCCCGCTC
This sequence comes from Pseudorca crassidens, assembly GCF_039906515.1. Classification (NCBI taxonomy): domain Eukaryota; kingdom Metazoa; phylum Chordata; class Mammalia; order Artiodactyla; family Delphinidae; genus Pseudorca; species Pseudorca crassidens. Next base: position 105,514,616 of record NC_090304.1, read on the forward strand.
TTCTCACTCTGTCACACTCCACTCCACTCTGGGCAGAAGCGACCCGCTTTCTTCTTGGGGTGATGGGAGCTTACTTCAGAATTTTTAGAATGAACTTATCATTTTGGAGTGTGGACAAGTTGCAAAGATAGGACGCAATTTCCCCATATCCCCGCCCAATTTCCCTTGATGTTATCATGCTGCTTTTGTCAGCACCGAGAAACGAGAAACTCACGGTCCCTTACTAGGAACTTGCCTCTGGGCTGCCTCGGGGCTCCCCCGCAGGCTCCCTGGCACCGGTTTCACACCAGCATCCTTTCTGCTGCAGGAGTTTGTCCAGGTGCCCCCTTTGTGTCTGTTGTCCTGTCCCCCCAGTCTCCTCTGGTTCGGGACGATTTCTCAGTCTTTGTGTGTTTTTCGTGACCTGGACAGTCTGGAGGCCAGGGGCCCTGTAGAGTGCCCCCATCTGGATGCATCTGAGGTTGTTCTCGTGATTAGACTGGGGTCATGAGTGTTTGGAAGAAAGTCACGTTGTATCAGCAGGTAAATGATGTCAACGTGGCTTATCTCTGGTGATACTCAGCTCATCTCGGTCATCTGGTTAAGATGGTGATGACTTCTCTCTCCACTCGGAAGTGTTTCCCCCTTCTGTACTCTATTCTTTGAAAATGAGTCAGTGTGGAATTGCTTTGTAAGGAAGCTTTGTCCCTCTCTCCCATGTATTTATTTAATCATCTATTTATGTTTGTAGGGACTCGTGCATATATTTATATTTCGGGTTGTAATCCAATACCGTGTTGTTTACTGTCGCTAGATTATTCCAGAGCCGACCACTGAGAGCTCTCCAGGCTGGCGCCCGGCTCCCTAGGACATGCCCCCATTCTTTTGTTTTTCTGAGCCACCTCCTTGCTTTCGGACACCACCTGGTACTCTAGGCTCATCCTGTATTTTCCTGGTCCAGCCCTAGAACTAGGCATTCTGTGAGAAGAAACCAAGATCTGGGTCCTCTGCACCCACACAGCCGCCACCGTCCCCGTTCCTAGCCCCGTCTGCAGGGTGAGCTGGGATGTGCGTGGACTTCCTGAAGCACCTGCCCCTGGGCCCTGCCCGGCTTCTTCCTCTTTCCCTTGCTTCACCTTTTCATTTCTCATTTCCTTTTCCTTCATCTTCTCCTGCTCAGCAGTCTTACTTCTGCCCATTAATGCCCTCAACAGCCATTGCTACCATTGGCACCGGGAGAGAAAGCTGAATTAGACTTGGTCCCTGCACTTCCAGACGTCCCAGGGTAGGGGGACAAGTTGCCATACACATGTGCACGTAGTAAGGGCTGTGCCAGAGCTGGGGGGAGGCTGCCGAGGGCCCAGTGTGTGGGTTAGAGCTCCCCTGAGTGCTAGGGAGGGTGGCTGCTAGGAGTGCCTTTATGGGCAGGGTGTCTGGTCTGCTGTTGAAACGTGAGGGTGTCAGTGGACCAGGTGACTCAGACCTTCCAGACAAAGGGAGGGTTGTGAGCAGGGACAGGCAGGGAGGAAGTGTGCCAGGACCTGGAGTGCAGGTACTTTGGACACATTTCTGAGTCAGCAAGCGATCCCAGGGTGTTACCGAGAGGTGGCATCTCGTGGTCAAGGGCATGGGCTGCTGGGTTCAGACGGTGGCCCAAGACCACCTTGACTGGCTGGGGGATAAGAAGACGTAACACGTCGGGCGCCAGAAGAGTGCTTGGCGTGGTCGGCTGTGTCGACCTCTGCCTTTTGCCTTAGGTCTTGACGGAATGGCCGGGGTTTATCTGCAGGTGTTTCTTTGCCGCCATCTAACCCATCGCTGCTGAGTTGCCTCTTAACGCTTGGGCCTTCACCATTCTTTCTGTGTTTGCTGTCCAGCTGATGTGCTTGTGACGATGCAGCACGGGGATGTCACCAGTCGGCTCGACACGACCAGCTTTGGGGCTTTTTTTTCTCCAAGAGGTCCTTCATGACCTTGTGGAGTTTTCACACTGTCTTTTCTTGTCCTGCTTTTGTTTCTCTTCTTTGTCTTCTGGAAGTTCCAGGCCCTCTCTGGTGACTGACACTGAAGTCTTCTCAGATTCCTTCTGCTGTCGGACACAGTACTCATCGGCGGGCTCGAGCACACAGATCACTGCTAAGCTGTGCTTCACTAGACGTTCACGTACCCCTTTCTGAGCCATTTCTGAGTTAGGCGCAGCCATCGTGGCACTTCTTCCCCGAGGACGGCAGGCGGCGTCTCCCAAGAACAGGGAAACCCTCCCATGTAACCACCATACGGTTATCGCATCCGGAAACGATCGCACTGACGTAGCACTGTTAGCTGGCATATGGTCCGCATTTCAGATTCCTCCAGTTCTCCCAGTATTTATAGGTTTTTAAAAAATGTAGGATCCAGTCAAGGGATATGCTTTGTTTTAAGTCATTAGTTTTGACTCGTCTCTTTAAAATGTAGAACGGTCTCTCCCAGCCTTTTAATTTTTGTTCTTTAATGGCAGTACGTTTTTGAAAAGTCCAGGATGTTATTTTGCAGAATGTCTCTCGATCTGGTTGTTTTTGGTTGTTGTTTCATGATTAGAGTTAGGTTACATTTTTTTTTTTCTGGTCAGGAAACACTGCATAGGTGATGTGTCCTCAGGAAGTACATAATACCCCATCAGTGGTGACGATTTGGAGAAAAGTCTGATTACTTGGTTAGGGTGGTGTCTACCAGTACTTATAAAGGTGCTTCCCCCGTTGGTTATGACTCTTGGGTGATGCTTTGAATTGGTGTGTATATCTTTTTTTTAATATTTATGTATTTATTTATTTGGCTGCACCAGGTCTTAGTTGCGGCATGCGGGATCTTCCTTGCCGCGTGCAGGATCTTTAGTTGCGGCATGTGGGATCTTTTCTTTTAGTTGCCGCAAGCGGGATCTAGTTCCCTGACCAGGGGTCGAACCCGGGCTTAACCACTGGACCAGGAGGGAAGTCCCAGTGTGGCTATCTTGTTACCCAGTGGTTTTTAGCATCTGTTGATGATTCTTGCGTGTATCGGTTATTGCTGTGGTAGGTGTGAAATATGACTTATTGTGTCATTTCTTCTGTATTTCTTAGCTGGTGTTTTTCTGTAAAGCACAGCTTTCCTTCTCTTCTTATAAATTATTTTGAGATTATTTTTTAGCTTCAGGATAGATTCTCCTCCGCTTCTTGTATTGTTTATCACGTATAGCGCTCTAACCCCTAGTTTACTTTGGTGTCCAGATGAGCCAGATCTTGACTAGTGAAAGCCTTGTCCTACTGGCCCCGCCCTCGTGCCAGCTCCCACTCACTTCTGGTAACACAGTATATTCCTGGTTCACTCTATGTGCTGCTTGCTCCAGACCTGAAATCAGCCACTCCTCCAAGGAGCCTTGGTTCCTTTCCATGGGGAAGGATCGTCAGAAGCCACGTTCTGTCTGCTGTTGGGGATGCCATGGCTCTGAGGCCATCATCTTTCCGAACAGCCGTGAGCTTTTCCTGCTCTGATGGCATGTCAGCAGCATGGGGTTCTTCTCTCCTCCGCCTCTGCCTGTTGGTGTCTCCCTTTTCCCACGTGGGAAACTGGGTCCCAGCAACACCAGGGTCTTGTCTTTTTACTGGTTCAGTCGTCCCATACACAGTAGTCAGAATTGCTGCACCATCCCGCTGCCGACGACAAACCTGGTGAAGTTCCATCTACTTTTCAGCTCCTCTGGTACTTAAAGTATGTACCGCTGTGTTAGAGAAGTATTTGGATGGATGTGTCCCTTCCATGGAAGGGTAGATTAATGAGAAGGGAAATCTTTTTGGTAATGAGATAAGCGAGGGCAGCTGAGCATCGTCCTGGGGTGGGCGCGGGCTCGGGTCGAGGGGCACAGGGCACGGGGCCGAGGGCGCCGGCTCAGGCCTCCCTCTCCGCCCGTCCTCCGGCCCCCGGCAGGTACTCTGACCACAGCATGTGGACCGCCTTCCTGGGCCTGCACGACCAGAGCAAGCGCAGCGCCCCCAGGGTGCAGGAGCGCCGGCTGCAGCGCATCATCTCCCACCCCTTCTTCAACGACTTCACCTTTGACTACGACATCGCGCTGCTGCAGCTGGAGCAGCCGGCCGAGTACAGCGCTACCGTGCGGCCCATCTGCCTGCCGGACGCCGCGCATGCCTTCCCCGCCGGCAAGGCCATCTGGGTCACCGGCTGGGGCCACACGCAGGAGGGAGGTGAGCAGGGGTGGAGGTGAAGTTGGGGTGAGGGGCTGACAGCTCTGCCCGCAGTCCAACCGCTGTGGGGTGGGGGGGGGGGGCTCGTGGCCGTCCTTCTGTCCCTCCCTTTATCACACGCCTTCCCAGGGTGGGTATCGGATTCCTCACCCGACAGATGGTCAGCGCGGCCTGATCACTCTGCCCCGCTGCACAGCATCCCATCCTGGAGACGTGCCCTCAGGTTTTAGCCACGTGTGGGCCGCGGGCATCCGCGCTATTTCGGGGGCTCTGCTGGTCGGGTCCCCCCGCTGACTGCCGGCCTCCCCTCCTGCCCTGTCCCCCGCTTCTGCTGCCTCCCAGGCACCAGGGCGCTGATCCTGCAGAAGGGCGAGATCCGCGTCATCAACCAGACCACGTGCGAGCGCCTGCTGCCGCAGCAGATCACCGCGCGCATGATGTGCGTGGGCTACCTCAGCGGCGGCGTGGACGCCTGCCAGGTGGGCCGGCGGGGCTGGGGGCGGCGCGGAGGGGCGGGGTGGCGGGGCTCGGTGCCAAGGCCTGGTCTCCCCGCAGGGCGATTCCGGGGGCCCGCTGTCCAGCCCGGAGGCCGATGGGCGGATGTTCCAGGCCGGCGTGGTGAGCTGGGGCGACGGCTGCGCGCAGAGGGACAAGCCAGGCGTGTACACGAGGCTCTCCGTGTTTCGGGACTGGATTAAACAGCAGACCGGGGTGTAGCGGCGAGGTGCCACCCCAGGTGCGCACGTGCGGGCTGAAGACGGGATTGCTGGCCGGACCCCCGGCTTGGCCCCCGGAACCCAGACTGGGACCTGATCCCCGAGCCTCTGGAGATGGAGACGCGCCCGCAGGCCTCTCACCCACCCCACACCCCCAGCTTCCCAAGCGTGTTCGGGGAGGGGAGGGGAGGACGCCTGGCAGTGCCAGGCCAGAGGTTTGAAGACACAGCCTTTCGGCCCTGGCGCCACGCTGGGCCGGAGGCTCTTTTCCTCGAATACAGGGAAGGCTGGCTTCGTCTGCCTCAGATATAGGACCAGCTCTTGTTTGGACTTTGGGGCCCCTTGGGCGGGGCTGGTGGGACACCACGGGCTCCCAGGGTCGCCTGCTTCAGGAAATCCAGGCCTGAGGGACCTGGAAGTCAGCCGGGTCCAAGGTTCGAATGTTTTGCCGGCTCCCAGGGCGGGGTTCAGTGTGTATATTTGTGTGTATGAGTAAAACAAACACTTTATTTCTTTTTAGGTAATTTTTCTTTCTTACTGGAGTTGATGGGCTCCCCTAGCCCCAGCAGCAAGAAACTGGGTTTAAATTCCCCTCAGCACAGAGCCTGGAGTCAGGCTGAGAGTGGGGACCACAGTGCCCTGTGACAGTCCCCAGGCCAGCACAGGGCTGTGTTTCCTCCCTTACCTGAAGCTCCCCAGACAGGGCCTGGTGCCGGGACAGGAGGGGTGGGACGGGGTGCCGCTCCCCGCGATGGGGGAGGAGCTTTGTCCTGGCGGTTTCGGTCAGGTGGGGACATGGTCACGCGAATGCTGTGTGTGTGTGTGTGTGTGTGTGTGTACCTGTGCGCCTGCGCTTGCACACTTGGACACGAGAGTGTGCGTGAACTCACGGCTGTCCAGCGTGGGCTGAGTGGGTGGGTCCCGATGATGCCGCCTCGCTTGAGGCTTCTCCCATGTCTAGTGCTGTCCTTCCTCCTTTGATTTTTCCTTAGTAAATTACAGTATTCTCTCCCTTCTTGCTTGGGATGACTCAGAGGGACAGAGACGAGGATCTGGGGAGGGCTCAGGGAGTTCTTGAGAAGATGTTTGAGGGCCTTCCGTATGCCAAGGCTCTGTACGAGCTGGGGCTGGGGGATAGCAGCAGACCTAGGAAGAGAAATCAGATGGCCGTGTGAGGGAGGGTGGGTGGTCTTCGCTCATTGCTGTATCGCCAGCTCAGCTCCTAGAAGATGCTAACACATATTTGTTGACTGAATGGTCATTGCTCTCTATGTGTTTTGGAAACCAAAGGGAACAATCTGGGCAGACTTCCTGGAGGAGGTGAGCCGCCTCTTTCATTTTAGCCTGAGGGCCTTACCCTCTGGAAAGAGGGAGAAGTTTTGTCTTGACAGCTGTGCAAGCATCCACATTGGGTTTTCCTTCCAGGGAAGGGAAAGGGTATCATTTTTGCCCAGGTGTGGGGAGTAGGAGAATGAAGGTGCTGTCAGAAGACCCTGTGCAGATGGTGCCGAGTGTACATACCTGGTGTGTAGGGAGAGGCTTCACTTGTGGTCTGGTTCCCAAGGGTGAGAGCCCCTCAGGCAGCCAGGCCTGGCCTGTGCCTACCCACAGCACCGCTCTCCTGTCGGCACCTGACATGGTCCAGAAGACGCTCTCCCCAGGTCAGAAACGCAGGCGGGGTCATGAGACGACTTCACTGTCCCCTAAAGGCACAGGGGCTCCCTCTCCACAGCCCTCTGTCCCAGTCTATGGTGGTTTCTCAGCCTCATTGTTATCCTCCTGGGGCCCTTTGGGGTCACCCCGCTGCCTCAGGGGTCTCACTGGCATGTCCGGGCTGGGACTGGGCAGGTCATCCAGGACAGCGTTCCCACAGCGTGGCCCCGGGGCCAGGAGCATCCACACCACCTGGGGCGTCGCAGAGACTCAATTCTCACACTTCACCCAGACCTCCGGCGTCAGAGATTCTGGGAGGCGGGGCGCAGCCGTCTGCTTTAACAAGCCTTCCGGGTGATTCTGACGAACCACAGGGCTAAGAGCATCCGCATCTCTGAGTGCCCACCAGGTGCCCAGCACTGCGCTTTGCAGGCGTGTCCTGCGGTCCTGGCAGGGTCCTGGAAGCCACAAACATTTGACGCCTGGAAACCAAACAAAGCATCAGTGCCTTTCAAAAGACTGTGGAGCCAAATCCAGCGTTACTTCTGACCACAGATAAGAATCGGCTAAGACTCCTTAGCTAGTGGGAAGTCAGTCTCGTCTTGAAGCTGTAATGAAGACAGAGGCCCGAGCACAGTCAGGGCTGACGACAGGAGTGACAGCCGGCCCGGGTCTGCTCCTCTCTGCCGAGGGCAGCGGCGCCGGCACCAGCCCTGAGCCACCGCCTCAGCTTCCCGCACCCGGGTGCAGGCCTGGGGAGAGACTAGTGACCAAAACTGTTCCGCACACATTTTCATGTCCAGTTCAAGAACTCCAGCTCCAAGTGTGAGCAAGTTCAGTTCCGCCCGTGCAGCCTGCTGTGGCCGCAGCCAGGCCCACGACGGTGCAGTGCCGTTTGTGCGACCGCACCCAGGCAACCAGGCAGCGCTGCCCCAGGCAGGCACACGGGCCTGTGCACAAAGCGCTGCCTCGGCTTCATGCTCTCTGTTGCCTTCGGTTGGGTCCCCACAAAAGCTCAACGAACCACTGTGAGGCCTTTTCCTGACTGACTAGCCTGTTTTAGTTGCTAGGATCTTGAAACGAGCCATCTCTCTGGTCCCCCAAACTACCCTGCGTCTCACTTGTTTTAGCCACCAATCACAAGCATTAAAATGGAAGTTCAGTCAATGGTTCATCCTATTTCGTGGACAGGGATCTGATCCAGACCTGGATTCTGCAGGAGGAACAGTCTGCAGGGACCCAGGGCCGGGCGGGGCGTTGGGTGGGGGGGACCACAAGGGCGTAGGGAAGCTGTTCAGCCACCAGGGGGCACCGCAGGGCTTCCCAGGCCGCCAGCCTCCCGGTGGCCAAGGTGCTGTCACGGGAGAAGGGCCCTCGCTGCGCAGGGTGGGGAGGTGGATTGGGACGGACCCCAGGCCCAGCCGTTCTCGGAAGGCTGTCTCCTGCAGCTTCCAGTCCCTTCGTGCCCCGTCACAGGTGGGCAGCAGGAGGCCCCGCACCCACCCCTCCCTGCGGCAGGGGCCTGCTGGCCCTCAGGCTCTGGGACCCAGAGGATGAACATGCCCAGGGCGGGGTCAAAAGAGGTTTAGGGTTTGAGGACAGAGGTGACCAGTGGCAGGAGGTGGGTGTTATCCCCCGGAGGAGCAAGCGTGGAACGATACCCGTTACCACAGCTGACAGATGCTGCAGCCCGTGGGCAGGTACATTCTTACAGACACAGACACACACACACACACACACACACACACACACACACACACACACACACACACACGCACGCGCGCGCGTTCTTGGGGGAGGGGCAGGGCTGTGTTTTAGGGCCTGAGCTCCCGGTCCTGGAAACACGGCCTGGCTGTTACCACAGGACACCCTCCCCCTCTCTGGGGCACGTGGCATGCCCACAGATTCAATTCAGGGGGCCTCCCTCAGCTCTCTGTGATGGAATGAGGCCTCCCACTTTCCCAGGCTTGGAATCACGAGGGTGTGTGTGTTTTGCACACCTGCAGCCACACGTAAGGGAGATTGGACCTTAAAGCTGGTGTTTCTCAGACTTGAGTTTCTTGGAACACTGAAGCTCCAACATACCTACCATCTAATGAAAGAGCCACCTTACTTGTCTGATGTAAACCTCACAACAGCCCTATGGTCGTTCCCACTTTACAACAGAAAACCACGGCGCCAAGAGTGTAAGTAACTGCCCAAGGTCCCAATCTAGTCTCCTAGGACCCGGGCACCTAGGCTCTGTCCCCCATAGACTCTGTTACTCACACACCGTCGTTTCACGAGGGAAGGAACTTCTCGCGGGTAGAATGAAGGGGCCACGTTCTCAGAGACCCTGTGGGCCAGCCCCTAGGCTCGAGTCCCCCTTGCTTTGGGGAACTCCAACAGACCTGGTCACGAGGCCTCCCTGCCGTGAGAGCTATTTTCCAGGTGAGGGGTTTGCTCCAGGTGGGCAGTGCACTCGTTCTCCATCTGCTTTGCCAGCCCAGGTGGGATGCCGCTGTTTATTGGGTCCCTGGGGTCCACCTGGCCCAAAGCGTGGGGGGGTTTGCATCAGCCCTCGTGCCATTTCAACTCGTCCGGTAAGGGTGATGGGCCGGCCGAGGGAGGGAAGGGGGAAGTGTCTGTTGGAAGGGGGTCCGGGCAACTGCTTTCAGGTCACCAGGCTGGGGTTCCTCAGGGTGGCAATCTGGAACAGAGCTTGGAAAGCCACCAAATACCACTCAGATGATGAGAGCAGGCCCCCAAGCAGGAATATGAACATTTATCACCTGCTTTTATGTCTTCGGGTTGACCTAGAAGATCGTTCCAACCGTTCTTCCACAAGGTGACAAACATGGCATTGACAGCGGGGAGTGAAGACGTCAGAGGGGCTTTGAGCAAGTGGTGCTTCCTCTAGGCCTGGGCGTGGACAGGCTCCTCCCTGAGGAGAGGGAGCCGCCTCTGGCACAACAGGAAAAGGGGGAGCAAGGGGGACCTGGGTGCCAGCCGAGCGTGAGGGGGGCCTGGGTCCAGATTCCCTTTATGTTCTGGCTGTCCTCGCCCCCCACACCCCTGCTCCCCGCAAGAGAGATGCTGAGGAAAGCAGCCCTTGACTCTCAGATCAGCACTTGCACGACGCGCTGATTGCTTCTGGTCTGATATGCCTACAGTGATGACTGTATTTTGGTGAAGAAACCCCAGCTCTTCGGATTTCAGTTCATTTCATTATCTGTTTCCCCCTTTTCTTCTCCAGAGGGCTGCGCGCTCCTGTGCCATCGCCCTGCACCTGCAGCTCCGAGGCTGTTTTTCTGCCTTTTCCCCTCATCTCCAGTTGTTTCTAAAAAGTCAGGGTCCACAGCTGTTTCCAGGCGAGGTGGAATCAACTCCATTGTCTGGTTGTTCCGCTGCCTCAGAATCTTCCAGCGGGAGGGCCGTGTATTTTCCTGGGGTGCAAACTTAGCTTGCCCTTCCCCTTGGCTCTGTGCTTTCCTCCACCACACGCTTCCTTCACCCTGAGGTTATCACGATTTTCCCTGCCCACGCCCCTGTGGTCAGGAATAACTCAGTCTCCCTGCCAGACCTCTCTTCTGGAACTTCATACAGACTTGTTTAACTCGAAAAGAAAACTCTTCCACCCTTAGCCCGTGTTCTTTTTCCAAAGAGCTGCAAGTACACGGTGTGTGTGTGGGAGGGCTGGGGGACAGGAGAAGGACCAGGTCCCGAGAGGAGGGTAGGGGAGCTCTCTCCTTCCCTCTCCCTCTCCCTCCTTCTCTCTCTCTCTCTCTCTCTCTCTCTCTGTCAGACAACAGCTCCCGAAGGAAACAGGGCATCAGATACCTCTTTGAATTTCATAACCTAGGTACTGTCCAAATACTTAAAAGGACAAGAAAAATGTGTAGAAACAGACTAGAAAAAATTGAAATCTATGTTTGGAACACATGACCCTTGCAAAAACACGGTTAAAAAATGGCTTATTTATACCAGCCAGAAGAAAGGATGAGGAAAGAAGTCATGGATTCGACAGGCTTTTGCCGAGGGTCGCCCTGCGCCCTTTGTGACTTGGGAACAGGGCGGTTGTAGGATGAGGGCTGCTTCAGGCTCGTCGGGCCTGGCCTTGCAGACGCTGGGAAGCAGGTCCTGGAGCCTGTCGGGGGCCCTTGGTGGGTGGGAGGGAGTTCACATTCCCAGGAGGTGTGAGGTCACAGGGCCTGGCCACTTGCCTCCCCGGGCCTCTGTGACCCTCCAGTTGCTCAGTGGGGTAACAGCTGCCTGAGGGCTGCCCTTTTAGAACTGGAAGGACACCTCCATTCAACCTCACAGCTGGAAAGAAGCTTTGGAGGTCGGGTAGGTAGGAACCTGCTCTGCACACCTACCCTGCAGACGTGTCTGTCCCGCCGCTGTCCTCCCTGGGGAGGGTCCGGCAGCTCAGCTGCTCCAGTGATATCTACGAAGTGTCAGTAACGGGGCAGTGCGTGCCGAGTGCCTCGTGTGCATCACATCACTGCATCCTCCCCACAGCATCTCGCTCAAGGTTCCTCAGAAAGAGAAGAGGAAGGATGCAAACCCAGCCGCTGGACTCCAAAGCCCGTGCAGTTAAGTCCTGGACTGCCTTCCAGAGGCAGGGCACCCCCAACCTGAAGCCTGGAGGATCCAGGGCCTCTTGCCAGGCGATCAGCTCCGTGGCTTAGGCACACGTGGAAAAGGCCAAAATGAACTAGCGGGGCTCTGAAAGGGCTCCTTCAGCGTCTCAAAATCTTTCCCATTCCTATTTCCTTGGCTACTACCCCCGGCAGCCCCTGGGCATTTCCCTTTCTCAGGGGCCAAACCATCTGCTTTCTCTTATTCCTCCACCTAGGGCTAGTGGGGAATGGAGGGACAGAACGTTTCCTTGAGGTCTTGGCTGTGGGCAGCTGGACAACGTGCTCTGACCTGTGACTCAGAAGGGTCACTTCTGCCCTCAGCTTCCTCCCTTGAGCCATTCATGTCTGCTGAATGCTGGCTGGCCTTGGGGGAAGCCGAAGCAAAAGGAACAGAGGCCCAAAGTGATGGGGGCACCTGGGCTTGGAGAAGTGACTGGAAAAGGAGGACTGACAGAAGGCCTGCGGGGTCCTGCTGCGTCCAGGGAAATCCCCTTCCTCAGATTTCTCCAGTCCCAAAGAAGGAGCCACAGAATGAGCCTGGGTGGGGTGACAGAAATGTTTCTGGGTCACCAATGACAAGGACTTTCACTGGGACCTGGGGGAATGTCGCAACCGGAGCTGAAAAGACAATCCATTTTGTTCTAGTTCAAAGGCTTTTGAAAAATAAACGAGTGGTTAACAGTTTGAACTGTTTCGCTGGGTATTTATTTTAAACAAAAGCCTTTTAATTAGGTTTAATAAATATTTTGTAAGCTTGGCTTAAAGGCAAAGATTCTTTCGAGTCCCTGCCCTGGGGATCATTCTAGGTGAGAGCAGTAGGGGGCGCTCACGCCCTGCACGCCATAGGCACAGCCGCTGAAGCAGCCGGTCTGGAAGAAAGGTGTGGGTGGCCCGCCAGTCTCCACGACCTCCTCCCACCCAGTTCATGGTGAGTCTTGGCAAAGCCCAGATGTGGAACCCTGTGTTCCCAAGCGTGGAAACACCGCGTCTGGGCCCACTGTGAAGGCGGCTCTCCAGTGGCTGTGCTGCCTTTCCTCTTCCCGACCCCTCACCCCAGAGTGCGAACTTCATGGGCAGTGGCCACCATGGGAAACTCACCGTCCTGGAGAGGCTGGCAGGCGCTGGACGGCCAGCTCCGTAAGTGCAGCAGGGCTCGCTTACGTGACTCTGGAGCGCGTTCAGGGCTGGCATCACGCGGGCGTCCTTGGCAGACTCCTCGGCTGGAGCAGGTTTATGGGAGGCCCAGGAACTCGGGCGTCATGGTCACGGCCAGGGGGACTGAGCGTCCTCTTTCCTCTCTTCTTGGGGTCGGGGGGAGGGATAGAGGGCCCCCAGAAACTCCTCGGGTCGCCTTTTCCAGAATGTGGGTTTCCTCCCACTTAATGTACCTGGAAACGTTCCACGTCTCCAAGGTCAACACTGATCCCCGTCCGGCTTTCCTCACTGATGCCGTTTTCACGGACTAGGGAAGCTGATGAAGAGCTTCACTCCCCCACGAGCAGCTCATAATCAGGTGTTTCTCCCATCACTGAGAGTGAAAGTGAAAGGTAGGAAGCGTATTGAGGTTCGTGTTACACCTGTTTTTCATCTGTGACAGGACAGACTGCCATTATTATGAACCCATTTCCAGGATGTGTATTCGTCCCTCCTCACTGACTGACCTCTCACCGTGTTGCCAGGCTCGGGCATGGGGGTGGGCAGGAGGAAAGCGAGGCTGGGAAGGTAAGCGGCTCACGAGCCCACACACGCTCCTGTCCTGTGCGTCAGTCACAGGAGGGAAAGAGCCTTCAAAAGGCAGGCGGCGGAGCTGAGGGTTTCATGAAAACCTCACCCATGTGCAGCTACTAAAAGGTGAGGTTTTGGCCCTGGAAAGGTCTTAAGCATATTTGTTACCACATGTTCCTGTCACCCTAGATTAACATTATCTTGGACTGAGTCTGAATTACATTCAGCCCTGGCCTCCCCACATGCTTCTCATCCTCCTTGGGATTAGAAAACCCCTATTTTCTACTTATTACTCATGGGACTTCGTTATGGGTAACTTCTGGGAAGCAAGGACCAACCTTCCACGTCTACACTGAAAACAGATTATGCTTCTTATGTAACGTACTTGGAGTGACGTGTGGGGAAGCAGAGAGAGCCCCCCCCCCCAACCCCGGTCCGAGGTGCAGGCACCCGGGCGCTGAGGGCCATGCTGTGGGCTGAGCCCCGAGGAGGTATCTGGTTCCCACTGGAGCCTGGGGGTTGCTGGGCAGAACGAACTGCTGGGTTTTTCCTTTGCTCTTGGCTCTGCTCACCCCTCCAACCTACACTTTACGATGGGAGAGGAGCCGGAAAATCCACTGACGCACACGAGAGCTGGGGTAAACCAGTGACTGAGGGACTTCTCTGGCGGTCCACTGCTTAAGACTCCGCGCTTCCATTATGGTGGGTGCGGGTTCAAACCCTGGCCGGGGAACTAAGATCCTGCATGCCACTCGGCGTGGCCAAAAAATTAAAACCAAACAAAAAACCCCCAGTGACTGGGAGAGTCCAGGTGGGAAGGGATTCAGCAAACGGGAAAAACCTTTTACACCTGGTGCCTGTCAACAGAGGCAAATAAGGGGCTCCAACTGTTTGGCTCTGGGATGGCGGCTGTTGCTGACAGCGAGGGGTGGGGCACGGAAGAGCTTCTGGTCCCATTGTTTCAGGGGTGCAGGCCCAGGGCCCCCAGAGGGCGGGCCTGGTAGCAGCCCCAGGGAGGAGGTGCTGGGCGGGCAGGACTCCTGACATGGGGAGACCAGAACTGCAGATGGACCCTGACTGAAACGGAAGCCTCCCTTCTTCCCTTGCCCCTACTTCTCGTGTGTGTGTTTGTATGTATGCGTGTATACATCAATGTTTTGTGGCACTTAAAACGTGCAAGGCAAAGCTAGACCTTCCCCAAAGCTAATCTGTACCAGTCCCTCTCTCCTGGGACCACATGGAAGGCCCTGCCACGTTGGACAGTGGATCTGAATTCTCACTGGTGTCACACGGTCGTACCTGGGAGGCCGCGGGAGCTGTGGAACCCCTGTTCTGGGTAGAAATTATGCATGGATGTACCTGGCACGTGCTGGGCAGGACTGGATGAATCGGTGCTTGGTTTTTCCACGCATATGCACGTTTCCCCGTTTAAATCTCATCCTTTCCCTAGGCCTTCCTTGCTGTACCTCTTCAAAAGGCACTTGATAAAACTTTCCAGGGCAGTTATGCGTATCTCCTCACGTCAGGAGGTTCTTGGGGAAGAGCAACCGTCTTCCAAAAGCCACTTCATGTTTCCTATGTCAATGGAGATTACACGCTGGCAGCCTACACCTCATCTCTGGGCTCCGTGTACGTAGGAGCCTGTGAGAGTCAATCCCCCTGTAGGAAAGGATGTGTCTGGGTATTTGATACACGCAGGTCTCTTAAACAGCACCTTGAACTTAGAAGCCAAAAATCTGGATACATACAACGAGCTGTGTTAAAAAGTTAAATCTACAGCTGCTGCCGGTATCCAGCCTTTAAGCTCAGTTTCTAACTTAGAGCACCTGTTCCTTGGCCTGTGTTGGGGAAATAGACTTCTTCTGAGTTTGTCCAGGAAAAGATGTTACACGTGGAAACAAACTTCCTCCATCCTCCATGCTCAGTCTATGTCCCTTTTTAATCTCCAGGCACATCCTGTTCTGCTCTGGCTTCTTCCCACAGAGGAGTGGGTGGGGAGCCCAGCCTCCCTCCTGAACATGCCTGGTAGCGCCCTTGACCTTGTGTGTGGACCCTCACCTGCTTGGACCTGGCTTACTGGCCATCCTCTCACCTTGGCCATCAAACTGCTCCCTTACCCACCCCCACACTTTACCTTCAGTGTTGGCCAAACCCCTTCCCCTCCACCCAGATGATGAACCCCACGAGGGCAAGGTTTCTGTTGTTCCGTTCCATGCTGTGCTTGCAGTGCCTGGAAGTGTCTCGTGTGGCAGACACTCAGTGTCTGTTGAAGGAAAGTAGAAGGAATGTAAGCAGCAGAGGAAAGCAGGACGTGAGAAATGTCTTTGGAAATTTCAACCCCACCAACCTGGTTTAGTAGAAGCCAGGCTTTGCTATGAAAGGGCCACCCAGCTAAGTAACTTCCTTGCACGACTATTCCTAAACCTCTCCTCACCCTAACTCTGGGCTCAGCTCTGGAACCTGGCTCAGAACTCTGCCTATCTCTTTTTCTATTTTTGTCTAGGACACAGAGTTCCCCCTCAAAACCAAAGGGAGTTCCCTTAAGAATTTGACAACATCAAGTAAATAGCACTTGGAGGGCCTGAAATAGAGCTGATATTGTCCACTGTTCAGAGACTAGACATGCTTAAGATCCCAGCCCCACGCTCTCACCAAACCCTTCCCCAGACCCCTGCTCCAGTGCCACTCACGGCACCTTCCTCTGGGCTCTTCCCTGAACTACTTAAGTAATTCCTCAGTGATCGCAGTTCAGTCTGTGCGCCTTCCCTCTAATCTACTTCATGCTTGTTCTTAATCTTTCTAGAGCAAGCTCTGATTAAGTTGTCCCTCTGCCTCAAAATGTGTGATGCTTTTCTATTTCCTACCAAATTCAGTTCAAGTTCTTAAAGGCCTCCTCATCTGGTTCCAGTCTGCTTTCTAACATTTTCTCCCATTTTCTTTTCAGGGATACTGTAACTCTCAGCAAACCAAACCACTTTCACTCCCTGGACATTCCACCTCTTGTGCTTAGTGTTGTTTCCTAAGTGCCATCCCACCCCCATTTCTGCCAGTACAAATTTCTAGACCTCTTTACAAGGAAATTCCAGCTCAAATGTTCCTCCTCCACGTAGCCTCCCTGATCCCTCCAGCCAGGTCTCTCCCTCCAAATTGGCAGAGGACATGCTTTGCTGTTTCCCTCATGGTACTCAGTTATTTCCATATTCGTTTTATTTCTGTAAGTCTTTACTTCAGAAACCATAAGCTCCTAGGGTCAGAGACTTCATTCAATCAACCCCAGGCCTGGGGACACCTTGGTACAAGAGACAGGTATGGCCCTGTCCGAATGGAACTTAATCAAATGGAGTTTAGTCCAACTGCTTTTAAATAATCAATTACCATTGTAATAAAAGCACAGGATGCTTGTGAACCTAACAGGAAGTCAGAGCCCAGCGTGCGAGGCTCTGGGAATGCTTCTTTAGAAGTGAAACTTAGGTATGGACTTGATGGATGAGTAAACCGGACTGAAGGGAGGGAAATGGCAGCACCAGTGTTTCAGAGAACAATCTGGAGAAATTGTGGCCAGGCTGACGGCAGTTGTTCTGAGGATTAGACTTGAAGTGGGAGTTGAGGCAAACTGTCAGGTGCCATGCTTCTCGGTGCTCTGTCCTGAAGTTCCCTGGTGAGTACCTCTGAGCATTCTGGTAAAGTGAGCTTATGACCATTTCTTGGCAACATTCAATTATTCCTTCAACATTTTTTTGAGTTCTACTATGTGCCTGGCACTACAGCGAATATACAAATAGAAGACACAGTCCCTGATGTCAAGAAATAAATCAGGTGAGGGAGACACGCTAGTTATAACAGACAAGACTTTTTAAGTGGCTACTCTATACTAGGTGCTTGCTGTTCTAAGCCTTTTACACATAATCATTCCATTCTCATAACTGCCCCAGGAGGTAGCTTTACAAGACAGTGTGACTGAGACGTGGGTTGGTGTAGCTAAACAAAATCTGCTAGGGAGAGGGACCTTCACCCCAAAACTGGAGGTAGACGGGAGTGGGGACTGAGTGGCGGGTTCCAAGAGGAGGTGAAGCCTGACCTTTGTAGTGAAAGTCCAACTACAACTAGCCAAGCACAGCAGGCCGGGACGGATTTCCCAGGGAGCGGGAGGCGGACTTTAAGCAGGGCAGTGGCCCGGTTAAAATATGACCCAGCAGAAACGGGAAGGATGGACCAGAGGGGGCCGGACTGGAGAGAGGGCTGTTTTTGTTTCTAGGCCAGAAACAACAGAGGCTTGAATTAAGTAGCAGCAGCAGGGATGGAGAAAATGACAGAAAATATTACCAACAGGGGTGGGAAAGATAATCCAGAGGTGATATTTAGGTAAAATCACACAAAGAAAAGCACACGACCAGTTCACATATTTACAGCAAGGTCACCTGTAACTGTTTCACATCAGGAGAGTAAGTTAACTTGACTCTCCTTTAGAACTAGGCCCTGGCACAAAAGACAAAAACACCCATCTGCATAAACGAACTCACACTTTCTGCCAGCGTTACCCTCCCTCAAGGGTCTCCCAAAATGCTAGTGCCCCAAAGAATCGCAACGCTAGGACTGGCGGGGTCAAAGCTTCAGCGTTTTCTTCCTATCGCTGGGTCTGGGAGAGCTGAGCGCTGTATCAACTCAAGACTTCTCGGGTTGCAGCCCTGTTGGTGCCTAGGGAGTTCAGGGTGGCTCTACTGCCTTTCTATAATGGGTAGGAAGGGCCCTATCTGTGTGGGTCATACATTTGTTATTATGTCATTGGGTTTTTGAAAACCAAATCACTCACAGTGCTAGCATTTTATAAACTGTAAAACACTCTGAAAAGGAATTTTTACTAATCTTGTAGGTAGACTCATTTGCATTCAACAGAGAATTCTGTTTCTGGACAAAAGTTATCATGTACACAGGTCCTACCACATTTACCACTGCTGCCTGAAATGCCAAAGAGAGCACATCTGCCTCAGCCCCTAAATTAAAGTGGACTAGTGGAATTTTATTTGGTTGTGATCTTTTCTTATGTTCTAAAGCAACTTTCCCAACAGAGGGTCTCTAGATGGCAAGAATCATCAGAGGTAATTCATTTGTAGCTGGCCCTTTACTGAGTGTGTGTATGTGTATGGTGCTAAGCCTGTCTAGCTTTTCAGGTTCTCTGGTCAATGAGACGCACTCACTCACTTATTCAGTCTTTCAGACTCCAGCCAAAGGCCCCCAGAAATGTTAGCCGTGGAAAAAAGTAGGCAACAGTAGAAAGAAGGGTGTGGGACTGTATGGAGGCGCCCCACAAAATGACTCTAAAGACAGCTCTGCCCATAGCCTCTGCAGTGACTTGTTTGCTTATCTATAGAATGGGTGGGTATAAAAATTTCAAGTATTTTTGGCACAAGAATTCAAGAAAACAAATCAAGAGTTTAACAACAGTAAAACAGCTTTCCCTTCGTCCCCACGGCTGTTCAAACCCTGGTTCTCATCCTTTTGCTGATGAGGAAGCTCTTTCTGGATTGACTATATGCCCCATCTTAGTTTTCCCATCTGTATAAAAGTTTACCCATGTGAAAAATGAATTACATTACATTTTGGGATTTGATGTTTTATGAGCAAGTTCCCCCCATTTAAACTCTCAGTACATTTGCAGATCTCTCAGTTTAGTACTTAGAACAAACATTCTGTTCAGAAAAGAACGCCCCAACTGTGTATCCCAGTGCCATGCATCGAGGAGACAGACACATATCTTCCTTTACTACCTTTAGCATCATTCTCTGAAAGGAATTTTTCTGGCCTGTTATTCATATGCAAATCAAACTGTAAGGCAGGAGTACTTAAAATTCTACGTTCTGCATTTATATGGATCACCTGTGGCTGAGGTAGCTACTGAGGACCCCAACACAGTTTGCCGGCCTTGAACGGTTTGGTACACCATTGTTAAAAACACTCAACAGGGCTTCCCTGGTGGTGCAGTGGTTGAGAGTCCGCCTGCCAATGCAGGGGACACGGGTTCGTGCCCCGGTCTGGGAAGATCCCACATGCCGCGGAGCCGCTGGGCCCGTGAGCCACGGCCGCTGAGCCTGCTCGTCTGGAGCGTGTGCTCTGTGACTGGAGAGGCCACAGCAGTAAGAGGCCTGCGTACTGCAAGAAAAACCAAAAAAACAAAACACTCAACACACTCACTGAATGATAGAAAATGCTTCTTAAAAATTTATGCTTTTCCTCCCTGAACTTAAGTGATGCTGGTAGCTTGGGGTCAGGGCACAGTCTCCTTTGGCGGTTGCTCTCACTCTATAGACCACTTATTGTCAAAATCCACAGCAAGGTGCATCTGTAGTTAGAATGCCCTTCCTTCAGGCTCTCACAGGCTCATCACCTAGGCAATGAGTTGCCTTCCCCCAGTAAGTACCATTCTCTACTCCTTGGTTGTAAGGTATTATTGAAATATCCCAACAGGTCTCTCTAATCAATGAAGTATAGCCTCAGAAAGATTCAAGGCAACTTCTCAAGACATAACCCACCACTCAGGAAAGCAGGTCTGCACAAGATACCTGGCCAACAGCTCTAGGATTTGATGACTTTCTCCAACTAGCCTCCTTCATATTCTTTTCCGTTTTAGGGATGGTGTTCATGGACTCCTTGCCCTTTCAGCTCTTTTCTTACCTGCCCAGGAAGCTGATGTGTATGCTGACTCGCAGAACACTCTCTAGTCTGTACAAACTCAATGGATGCTTACTTAAGGTGCGCCTTAGTCTCATGACTTTTCTTATCCACTTGACCTCGATCAGCACCACCAATTCTTCCTTCCAGCCAACAGTAAATAACAACAGCAGGAAGTTTTACTCCATAAAGCATTAATAAGATATTTTAATGAAGGGTCGGGGTGGGGGGGGAACCAAACAAACCTTAGTCTTATGTTTCTATTCAAAGACACTCAAAACTATTTTTTTCCCTGCCCATCCCGTCTAACTGCAACTTTATTTGTGACCATGTAATAAAGGCTGGTTTAAAGTTTTTGTTTTTAAAAAAGTTTAAACCTTTTAAAAAAAGATTAAACAACCAGGCTAGCAAAAAGTACTCAATACATACTTTCCTTATATCAAACAAGCTAATATTTCAGTACAATGTAACTATACAGAATATATACGATACACATATATTCACAAAGCAAACACTATAGGCTCAGAACATATTTGAAAAAACATGATATTCACAGTGATTACAACAACTCTAAAAATGATTGTAACATTGAAACGGCACTTAGTATACAAAAAAGTCACAAAAATATATATATGTATGTAGTCACCAAGAACTATGGTTCCTGTAAAGTACTCATAGCCAGATACTAGTATATAAAATGTGAAGTTCTGACACTGTATACATTTTTAGGAAACAAAACAAATCCAAAACCATTTTTGTTACTGTTGAAAGTCAAACATGCCAAATAACTTAGCTATGGCCACTGTAACCAAGTAAAGCCAAACTTGAAGGAGATGATAACTGGATACAAAGCTGGTGAACTTGGGCCTGTCACAGGTAAGAAAGTTGTACTGGTTCTAGGAGGGTAGAAGACGTGACAACACCCTTCCACATAATTTAATTCACATTTCTTCCCCAGCATCACCTTCCCTCCCCCAAGGGTTTCACCAAATGCCACTGCCCAAGAAGAATCATAATGCTGTAACTAGCAAGATAAAAGTTTCTCCCAAACTTCCTTGATGTTGGGCTATAGGTGAATTTTAAAGCATGCATTCATTAGCTAAACAGGACCACCAGTCACCCATCTGGAAGACTGTGGTACATACACACCTTCCTCCTAGGCTGGATGTACTAGAAAGTACTCCAGTTTTTGAATGGAGCCAGATTTATATGTTAGCTCTGTAAAATATTGAGCTACTATAGCAGCAAATACAAAATTACAGAAACTAAAACAATTTTATTTAAAAACTGATTTCTGTTACATCAAAACAATTTTTTTCCCTTCACGTCTGTTTCCTTTAATCAGACATTAATTTCTTCTATCACTGAATTATGGTCTATTGTCTCAAATCGGCTTTTCATTATGCTGCTGTGGAAAAAGACAAGTTCAAATCCTGGAAAGTTTACATTTACTCTTAAAAATGGGAATACAGGAAATTTAAAGTAAAACAAAAAGTCTGTTCTAAAAGTATCTCTCACAAATATATATATTTAAATATTAAAATAGGCTACCTAGGATTTTTATAAAATGGCTTTTGAAAAGATAGCAGAGGCACAAAGAAGCCATATACTATCTTCCAATTGGACATAAGGTGCCACAAGGGTGCCCTACAAGGAGGCAGGCAATCTCTATCTGATGCAACAGGAGGCACCAGCAACAACAGAAAAATCAAATACATTATTGGGACCTGGATTGAAATCAAATTTTATTCTACAAGAGACTGTTGTATTTTTAAAAAATATCTTGAAATATAAGCATTAGAAGCCATCACTTTGTACAAGGAAGAAAATGAATAAAGTTTATGATCTCACTCCTGATCACCTGATGGCATTCATTTCAGGCACCTGAAAGATGAACAGCAGTGTAACTTTCAGTAATTTAATGGACCACTCTCAGTATGAGAGACTTTACATAGCATTTGTCAACTTGAAAACTGATAACTGAAATAAAAGAAAGCTCTTAGAGAAAACACAATTATAACCTAATCATAGAAAAGGTTCTTTCTAGAAAAAGCAGGTGTTTCTAGGAGCTGCAAGAAAGGCTTCCCATCTTTAAATGAACACAGCCTCCACTAATACCAAGGAAACAACATGTGTTTAGAGGAGATGACGGCTCCTCTTAATGTAGGGAAGATTGATCCTTCCTCAGCAGATGATGTACTTTGGTAACCTGAATATTCGTTTACAGGGTGATTTTTAAACCTGTTTAATTGAATAATGAAATCTGGCTATGGTTAGACCGGTATTTGGGAAAACAGGGACAATTTAATGAAAGTCACAACACTGTAGAACCTCAAACCATCAAGCAGCAATTTTACCAATAAATCATTACAATTGAGCCTAGGGCTTTAAGTTTACTCAGCAAAATCAGTCAGTTTAAAAGAGAAAGGCAATCATCAAAGAATCAGATTTTATAAACCAGGCACTTCAAACGGAAATTTAAAAATTTTAAGTCTTTAAAAAATTTTTTTTAAAGTTTTTTGTTTTCAACCAATGGTCTGAACCCTTAAATTCTTCGAAAACTATTATGTACATAAGAACCTTGGTATTAGTTGGAACTGGCCTGGCCCCTATGCAGAGGGAGCTATATAACCGAAGTAGCATATACACTTGAAGGCAGTCTCAATTTTTGGATACTGCCAAATTGAGATGCCAGTAACATCATCTCCTGACATCTCTGCAGAGACTATTTGTAAAGATATGGAACTATTACTTTTTTTTAATCATAAAAATATAATCACTATGATGTAGTAGAAATATCTGTGTCAAGTATGAAGTTAAAAAAAAAAGTACAACTATGATGTCACTAAGAGTCTTCATCCCATAATCTGACATAGGCTTAACTCCCCATTAATAAATCTCAACATATTTATAATCTAAAAATGAAATACCCATAGACTGTCTGCTCCTTAGTTGAACCTGGAAATTGGTTCAACTCTACTTCATTGTTAATGTGAACCATTATTGCTTTTGGCAAATTAGTCTTGCTGAGGACCTTCCAAATAAAAATACCCTATGGTCACCAACATGTTGTCAAGCAAAAATGACACTGAAAGATAAAAAAGGGTATAGGCAAAATATGGAATAACTTAAATTTTGACGATTTGAGCCTAAAGCCTGGGAGGAGTATGCTTAGCTATAAATATTCCTCATAGACATGGTTAATGTAATTGAGCACCTCCCATTCTGTACCACTGATTTAGAAAAGAAAATCTTGTTTGTATACATGGTTCTCTCAGTAACTTTCAAAATCTAAATATATTATAAATAAATCATCTTATGTCAATAACTTACACTGAAAACCATATTTACTACCTTTTAGCAAATTTGGGTCGCTTCCAGATGTGAACTTTACTAGTTTTTTCCCTCCCAATTAATATTAATAACTAGAAAACTATTCTCCCTCACTTAGTTGTATACTCCAGAGCCTCACATTTTCAATACAGGTGAAAATAGAGTAAGTGACACACAAAAGTTTTAATTCTCTTCATCAATTCCTTAAATCTCAAAGCCCTTTCGGGTACAATATTATAATTTTAGGATTGTTCATTCATCAAGTAATAAGAATAATTCTCTCCATGTGGTACACTAGTACAAACTGCCATTACCTTATAAAGTAACGTATTTCTCAGGGGCTACAAAGCTAAAAGAAACTGAACCATGATCTGAGAATCTTCAGAATAAAAGCCACTAAGCTAGTTAACTCGTCTCCATTTAGATTAAGTATGAGAATAAAAAATAATAAGAGATAAAATAAAAGACCGAAAAGACTTAATACAACTTCCAAAGGCTCCCAGGGAACCATTTACACATCTGGAGAGACTGGCTCAGTAGTTAGAAGGTAACAGAGTTACCAACGATAAGTATATTAGATGTGCTGGCTGGTTCATTCCACTTGGTAACATATTTTAACAAAATGGAAGTTTTTTTGTTTTGAAAACCGAAGGGCATGTGTCATAACATGGAACCAGAATGTAAGTTCTGTAAGCCAGAATGGTTGCTGAAATGTTAAAATGTAAGAATGAATGAAGCTATTTAAACATTTTAGTACACTTTTGCCTCACTGAAAGTGAGAACTTTAAAAACTGGCAATGTAACTAAATATATAACTAATTATTTAAAATGAAAATGAAGAAGGTTACTTTAAATTCAAAGTAAGAAATATCCATTTAAATACATTTGTGGGTGATAACCTCCATCTGCATCCCTTTCTCGAACTTAAAATTCAAAAAAATGAAAACAAGTATTAATGCTTTCGTTTCTGAATTAGTACAATCACTGACATGCTAGATGCTTCCACTGTTAGAATACACCCTTAAAAATGGAAAGAATGACTGCAGGAGCTGTAATATCCAGTATCACAGCAAACATCTTTGCTCATTTCTAAAGTATGTATATCATACCTATTTGGTAGCTTTAAAATGAAAAATAAATGCTTTTCTTATATAAAATACTTGGTTTAAAAAGGCAATTTATCTTGCATCCTAAAATTTAAGCCCTTCAACAAAGTTACCCCTCCTTGGGCCTTTCAGAAAGATAGCTATGCCAAAGTATTCTAAACTGGAATTTTTTTTATGTTTAGTTATACTGGTAATTTCTAATGGATGAGATAATATAACTGGCTTTCATCTCTGCAATGTTTTCCATATATTCTGGTAAAAATTATATATCCAGGCATCCTTCTCTTAGAGGAATTTTAAATAAATCTAAATAGTACTATATACAATTATCCCTCATAGCTTAGTTTCCTAAAACAGATCCATAAGCTAAGTATCCTTAAACTGTGTATCAAGAAAAATGTAGAGCCTCACTGAAATAGAAAAAAAGGACTCTTTATATCACATGTTAAGTACTGGTTAGTTACCTGTATTGATAAGATTTGGGGAGCAGAAAACCAACAATCGGCATTTTCACAGTAGATTCAAACGTTTCATAAAACTTGGAAATCTGTATAATTTGTAAATACCAATGAAAATCTAAAGTTTCCATTTGGGAAAAAATAGCCAGTGATGGTGGTCAATCCTACATTCTGAGAACACAGAACACCTCAGAGCTGCCAAAACTGTGTAGGACTCTCTTAATACAAAATTCTCAGGACGGGGGTGTGCTAAAACACTTTCAACCCACAAATCTCCAAATGGTTCTGATATATTTCTTCTCATTAACCCTATTTCTTTCCTCCTTTTCTTCCTTCCTTCCTTCTTCTTTTTTAAAAAAATAACTCTTAGAACTGAGGGCAACAATGACTCCTGGTCATAATTTTACCGATTCTTTGTTTTCTCCATTAAGATTTTAAAATTAACTTTTGAGATTTATCTACTGGTAGGCATAACAGTTTCCAAAGGATTATATTACATTAAAAATAAAAATTCCTGACCTTTCCAGTTGAGACACAGCAGTACCGCTATTAGTATCACAGTCTGTTGAAGAAAGTAATTCAACCTATTAGTAAAGAAGTATATATAATGGGAGGCCATCATAATCTGTGTATGTTGATTTTCCTGAAGGTACTATACCTATGTTTGGGAGCAAAGAGGAAACAACAGGTTCATGAGTGAGAAAAGGAGTTGGAAACAAGTTAAAAATAGCAGAATATTCAAACAGACAGAAAGAACATTAGCCTAAAAAAAATCTTCAATGAGTTCACTTTCCCTTCCTTTACATTTGTAGGGGATAAAAGAAGTTACAGAATTAGCCAATTAAAAAAAAAATGAAACAAATCACTATAACTTAGAAAAATTTTATTATTAACGACTAGCACCCAGACAAAACTGAGATCTTGTGTTTTAATAAGAAACTGTATTTTCTTTTTCTAACCTAATCAGGTGTTTTCATAATTATTAAACTTTGGGTATATACATAGAAAAAAAGAGTTACTCAAAAGATCATTGTTCATGGACTCATGAATATTTAGGATCAAGGTCAGTGATGCTTTAATGGCACCAGGTAAAAATGTATATTCCAGTCTAGAGTATCATATATGTTTCAACTATAAACCACGAAGTTTCTTTCTTTTCTTTTCTTTTTTAGCAGCAAGAGGTAATAGTCATTAATTTAAGGTTTTTAGTTTTTCTTTAGTCTTAACAATCCTTTTTTTCCCCAAATAGCTTTGAGTCATAGATCATCATTTTATAGACTCTCCTCTACTTCTACATTATTGCTTACATTGCGTAAAAACTATCCTAACTGCTTTTAATATGACATTTGGCAATGTCTTAAAATATTTTGGAATAAGGACAATTTATCACTGTCATATGGGTATTTTGTAAACAATCGCAGTTGGGTTAAGAATATAGCCTTAACAGAGAATTCTTTATTTTGTCCAAAACAGCAGAATAAAAACATCCTCAACAATACACAAACCTATGTATAAAATATAGAACATCTCCAGTATATCTCCTTTTCATGGGATCATGCCAAGTATAGGCAAGAGAAAACTGATTTAGGTAATGACCCAATTAGCCAGGCATTAACATTCAAAGACCAGGTAAACAGTAATTTTATCCAGAAAAGCAGTATGAAAGAGTTCCTATGAAGCCGATTCACACACTATATTCTCTGTTCCTTGTCATTTCACGCACAAGTTGACTATCCTTAACCATGGTTCTTCGCCTTCTTTCACAGAAGAAAGATTATTTGGAGGAGGGGTACTACAAAGGTACAGGGAATACCTACCCCAATACCAAATTTTCACCATGAAAAACTATAGTGACAAAGCTTAAAAAAAAAAAAAACACAAAACACGTGGGATTTCAGAAGTATATACCCTAATAATTTTTAAGAAAGCTCACCATAAATACTTCCAAAAACAACAGGCTTTACAAAAGACTGTACAATATCCTGTGTATAGGAGTAAACATCTATTCAGGCCATCTGCCAGATTCGTTCTGTAATATGTCTCTGGTGTACGCTTTCATTTCAGGAAGGTCAATAATCATCTGATTTCTTCTTGACCTAGTGATCTGTTGTTAGCCTACTCCTGATAATGGAAGAGGAAACTGATACCAGTTTTAAGTCAGCTGGTTCTCCTTAAGTCTCAAGGTTTCTATTATATTTCAACACCATGTTACTGTGCACTTACAGAAGCAATCTCTCAGTCATGAAAAATAAAACATCAGTTGCAGAACTTACAAAGTAAAAAGGGAAATTCTTTCCCAAACCCTTTTTTGCTTAAAAAGTTAAATTAAATTCAAATGTACAAGACCAAGCACAGGCACTTTCCAAAAATCAAAAATGAAGCCAAACCATGAAATTACTCAATAGTTACAGAAGACAGCTCTGATTTTGGGGGTTCCTCTCTGGTTGCCTCGGCACAAGCACTGGTCTTTGGCTGCCCTGGCATTTCCTCCTCTTTTTCTGTCAGCCCACCAAGAGACCCCAAGGGAAAAGTGCTTTCACAATTCTGGGTCGAGGAGACCTGTGAAATTACAGGCATCTGGACAGAGGAGTTGTTTTCAAAACTGTGTTCTCCAAGATCATACTGAACAAGGGTCTCTTCTTGCTCCTGGTTTAAGTAGTCCGGTACTAGGAAATCACTAGGTAAGAGGCAAAGGATGAAACAGGGAGTTAATTTTCAAGCCAGTAATAAATAAGACACAATACAAAGACCTGATTTGTAAAACAAGACTGGGATTTTTCATTTCTCTAATTTTTGAATGAAGATTAGAACTCAGGAATTTTCAACTTCTAAACTTTCCTAAATATATGAACCAAAACCATCCATTAGAACCAAAGTATACCAACTCTCCCTACCACCAAGAGAGCTAAGATTATCACCTTCAGTGTCACTCTGGACACCTAAACAGCCTTGCTTTTTCTATGTAGAAGAGTTTTTGCATACAAAACAGATGGAAATAGCATGTTCATTTAAACAAAGATCATTTGAATAACTTATGAGTAACCTTTCTTGGATTATACACTAATTATAAGGTATATAAACCTAGCTTTTTATTACTTCCTGGATATAAATTAGTTAAGAAACTAAATCCTCAGGCATAAGTGACCTTTTATATAATCTACTATATAGAGAAATGTAAAAAACTACTTAGATGCTTGATTTAAATCTTTACAGTTAAACAAAAAAAAAATTCATTACACTTTATAATGTCAATAACTAATATACTTAAGGTTATTTTATAATTTGTCCACTATTAATTTAAAAAACTGAAGTCTGCTCATCTGCAAAGCAATTTAAGATGTCCTATGTTATATTTTCTAAAAAGTGTTCAGGTGTTAAACAAGAGTAGAGGATAGAGGGCTCAGTACAGGGAAGATATAGAAAACAGGCGTGGTTAACTGGGACACTATTTTAGTCCGGAACAAAGTTTGTTATGTCATGTATAATCTAGGTTTAGTGATATGATAACCAGACACCCAGAGTTAGAAATGATTACATTAAACAAAATGTCTGGCTTGAAGAGAAAACAAAATCTATGCAGGAATAATTTACTGAAAAATAAGATTTAAAAAATGAAGGCAGTTAAAAATTTAAGATTTGATTTTATAAGAAACTAAGAATTCCTACAGATGTACAATTCTGATAAAGTATTAAAAATAGACAACAGAATTTTATATCTAGAGGAGACCTTAGAAATCATCTTTAAAGCTTACATTTTATCTTTCTCTACGTTTCAAGCTTCTTCATCTGTAAAGTGATGTGTTAAATCATAACACTAGTTAGTGGCAGAGCTAGAACTAGAACCTGATCCTTGGATACCCAATAAATCAGAAAGGTAACTCTATTATAAGCTTTTTATATTAAAAGCATGGAGCTCTAAACTGAAATAAAAAAAGGAAAACTTCATTTGATGTAAATTATCATATCCATTAGTTCTACACCATAGTTGGTGTAGAATTTTCTCTTATTATTTAAAGAAAAAAGAGAGAAGTGGTCAAGAATTTAATTAACATCCAAAGAGTCTGAAGTAATCCACTATCACTAAATATCATCTGACACGGTAAATTCTCCAATAAGGTCTATTTTAAAATGTACTACAGAATTACTTTAACCTTGTATTTAAAAAAACAACAACAAAAACCCACAAAAAAACCAAAACAAGCTGATAAGTAGTCTACTTCTGTAGGAAAAGATTTCTAATGCCAACTATAAATGTATTTAAAATTGTTTATACTTAGAAGGATCAGCAAAATTTGATCAGATCAGGAGATCAGAGCATTATTGGATAGTGGGAATTTAAAAGGCATGTGACTGATTAGCTGGCAACCTGATAAAAAAACACAGCAGGCTGCCCTAAAAGCAGGAAAAGAGAGTTTAGAAAGCAGTTTTCCTGGTTCGGTTTTTGTTGTGCACCTCACCTGCTCTGGAAGTAGTTTGCTAGCTCTGACGCTTCATGGTTCAGACTCCTCAGGTGCACGATTAAATTTCCAGAGTTGGTGAACATGGCGCCACATGTTTTGCACTCGTAAATCCGAGGCTTGCGGATAATGTGCCGGGAAACCCTCATGTGGTGTTTATATTCCCCGAAGGAAGTGAAAGTGGCACTACATATCTGGCACCGGAAACAGCGTTTACCTTCATGCTTTAGGCGATGCATCTTTAGCGAGTAAGCCCTGGTGAACTTTTTCCCACAGCGGTCACACTGAAATGGTTTAATTCCTATAAAATAAAGCAAAACAAAATATTATCTAAAAATAAAATAAGTGGAAATGTCATAAACCTCACAGACTTCTGAACTGTAATTCTGTAGCAAGAGATAATCTGAAAAGACAAAAATCATCAGCAAAAATGAGTTCCAAACTCAGTATCTCAGAAAAGGTACAGAACATCTAAGAAGTCGCTAGTGCTTGAAAAAAGAAAGCGAGAAAGAAAGGCACCATGGGGTGGGGGTAATTGAGGTAATATATACTCCAATGGATTTTTGAACACTTCCAAATCTTGTATTTTATAGACTTCAAAACACAATTTAACCAGAGTATTTAAGCAGAGCCCAAATCTTCACAAAAGATTACTTCATTTCATTAAAGTAGTGAGGTTTATATTGAGAAGATGTGAAAATGATCAGTACCTACTCTTCATTTCCTATCTCAAGAGAAAAATGAGAAGAAAAAAGGGAAATTCTAACATCTCTGAACATAATTAGTGATTGCAACAGAACTACTACTTGATTGAGTTTTTGGGTATTTAATGTAATAGTGATGGAAAAATATGTACAAATTAATATATGAAATATAAAGTATATTAATGGTCCCTTCCAATTCATTATCACAGTTTTAGCAAATAAAATTTCAAAACCCTTCAAAACATCATCCATTGATTCAACAAAGTCATAGGGAATTAGTGTTAGCACAGGGACTGTTAGACCTATCTAAGTGAGATAGTTATACAGCTGAGAATAGCGGTAAAGACTTCTTATCAGAGGTCAGTGTTCTATCTGCAAGAATTTTACTGCCTTTACGTGAACACTTAACTTAAACTTCAAATATGTTTTACACATCATTTATCCAAAATCTCTTTTACACCAAAAAAATACTACAAGGCTGACTAATCAGGGCACAGAGAAATTTAGGACTGTAGAATTAAAATTAAATTATTGTTATTAATTTTTAAAAACTTTTTATTTGGAAATAATTATAAATTTAGAGAGGTTACAAGAATAGTACAAAGAACACCAATATACATCCTGTTAACCCCATTTGCTTTACCGTATGTATTTGTGCTTTTCTCCCTCACATATATACACACATGCATCTGATATCCTTTTCATTTACATATTACACCCAACCCAAGTCTTAATGAGAATACTGATGCCTGTAAGCAAATACATTTCTGACACTGCACCAATTCAGCAATGGACCTATGTTTATCTGTTCTCACTAGACTTCCCAGAGATAAACTTTTTTCTAACTCAAAAGCATCTGTTTGCTGTTTTTAACTGGAAGTTCAAAATAAAATGTTTTGGAGTGCTCATTTATGCCACAATAGGGATGATGACATTACCTGAGTGGATGAGCATGTGCTGTTTCAGGTTCTGAATACGGGTGAATCGCACCCCACATGTTGGACACTGAAAAGGTCTATCTGGACCATTTGGACTTGGCCGTTCTGTGCTGCTGGTGGAAGGAGCAATGTAGAGTTGGTAGGGATACTGAACATTTTCCAATCTAAAAAACAGACCAAAGAAGGCAACCAGGCTCTGATTTTTAAGTTCAATAAACACTTCTGCACAACTTTAAATGAACAACAACAAAAAAAAAAACACTTTAAGACTTTTTGAAGCAGTTTAAAAGTTAGATTACAAGTTTCATTTATAACAAAAGGAGAAACAATGTTATTGTCCAGAATGTCAAGTATCTTAAGTTAAGCAAGGTCGTATGACCAAGCACATATCATAAATGATTTTACTTTAGGTATCTTTAATCTCTCTAATACTTTCCTTCCTACTACTGCTTTAATTCAGGCCCTCATCAATACACGGCTGAATTAATAACTCCTTCTCTTTAGCCCACACCCCTTTAACCCATCCTCACTGTTTCACAGTGATCTCTCTGATTAAATCAGTCCCCTGATAAAAATCCTGTGATGGTTCACTGTTATCTTCAGAGTGAAGGCAGACGAGACTCTGCATGATCTGGGTCTGTGTACTCTTCCAGCCTCATTTCTTGTCATACTCCCCAAACATACCCATACCAAGCAGTTCCTCCTTAACAGTTCTCTCTCAGTGCTGTGCTTTCATGTATTTAACTTCCTTCACGTGCTTAGATAACACTCCCAGCCGTTTTATGAAATGTACCCAAGAAGTTACCTCCTCCTCCCGAAAGCCTTCTTTGATTCATCAGTGGTTTAGGCAGGTACCCTCCTATGCAGAGCAACCGATCCCTCTGCAGATGACTCATGATTATCTGCTTACTTGTCTGTCTTTAACCTCCTCCCCCTCCCCCAAAGTTGGCTTGATCTCTTTGAGGGTAAAGGGTTATTACGTTTCATCTCAATATGCCCACCACTCAGCACAGTATCTAGTATAGAACAGACAACCTCATTAACGTTTGAAATTAAGGAATGTAGGCATATTTCCATTTGTTTACACCTTCATTAACGTATTCAAATGACTCTGGTTCATAACCTGCTGTATCAGGTTTAGCTATTCAAGAACAATAAACCTTGTTTGAGTTCTTTGAATCCTTCAAGTTTTCAACAAATATACTTTTTAAGTCTGTCCCGGACTCTAAGAGGAGGAGTTAATTCAGTGAAGTCTATATTCAGTGGTCAGAGACAGACAATAAACACTTGAGAAAATGATCAGAACAGAGAATTAAAACAGAGTGATCGGTGTTTTACTTTAGACTGGTGGTCAGGAAAATTTTCCTTGAGAACTGACACTTAGACAGTGATCTGAAGATTCAGGAAAGAGTGAGCAATGTGGAAATTAGGGGAGAAAGCATTTCAGGCAGAGTAAAGGCCCTAAAATGGCAGACAGGCCCCAAACCAGAACAAATATGGACTAGAAATATTCTAGGAACTGAAAGAAGGTCAGCGTGGCTGGATATGGTATGCAAGGAGGAGTATGGTCTGAAGGAAGTCCTATCAGGTAGGCCTGTAAAGGCATAGTGAGGAGTTTAGATTTTAAGTGTGAATCTACTGGAGAATTTTAAGAATCTGCTACTTAGAACAGCAACATAATCTGACTTAATTTAAAAAACAAAATCATTCTGGCTGCTACATGGAGAATGACTGGAGTAGGGGAGAATGAAATCAGGGGCCAGTTGAAGATTACTGTAGTGAAGGCAAAAGATGGTGATGACCTGGGCTGGGGTGGCAGTAGCAGAGCTGGAGGAGAAGTGGACTGAGAAGGAGGAGAAGTATATTTTGGATGCAGAGCTGACAGGACTTGCTTAAAGATTAAATATGGTGGTGGGAGGTGAGGGAAAGAAGGATCAAGTATAATTCCCAGAGACAATGCTTGGGGAACTGGGGGGATGATGGTGCTGTTCACCGAGACAGGAGGACTGGAGGAGCAGGCCTGAGGGGAGGGAAAGGCTAGAGTCTGTCTTGGCCATATATTAAGTCTTGGCCCTGCTATGTCTATGTGAAAATTATCAAACAGGAAGGGTCAATGTGAAGATAATGACTTGGGAACCATGAGTATATAGATAAGGGTTTGATCAACTTTTTTGGTAGCAGGTCAGATGTAATTATTTTTGGCTTTGCACACCACATGATCTGTTTCAACCATTCAACTCTGCCATCCACGGACAATATGTAAACAAATGAGCATGTCTGTGTTCCAATAAAACTTGATTTATAAATAAAGGTGGTGGCTGGAATTAGCCTGTGGTCCACAGCCTGCCAACCCCTTATATAGATACTATTTAAAGCAACTGGGCTGGGAAGTCTTGGAAATGCCAAAAAAAACCCCTTGTACTATAAGTTGTCTAATTTATGTGGCTACCTGATGACTAAAAAATATACTAAAGGGAGGTCGCAATAAACTTTTATATAATTCCCAGATAGAATGCTTGGGTTTAGAGTTACAAGCACAGCCCTTACAAGAAAATTATGTACTATGTTAGTACTAACCGATCATCATCATCTGCGTGAGCACTGGTGCTAGAAGTGCTCTGAAGTGTAGGTAACCCTTCAGTGACGCCTTCATCTACTGAACCTGTGAATAAAAAAGACAGCTGTCAATACTTTGGTGTAATAAATAAAGCCAAGATATAAATTGTAAGCTGTGTCTCCAAGCCTCTGAACAGATTATCTAATGTATATACCCTGAATTACCGGTCAGAAGTAGTAGTGTTCTATAACTTTTTAACTTTTGTTTAATTTTTACATTTTATTTTATTATTTGGCTGCATCGGGTCTTAGTTGCGGCACACAGGGTCTTCGTTGTGACGTGCGGGATCTTTTGTTGCGGTGCATGGGCTCAGTAGTTGTGGCACATGGGCTTAGTTGCCCTGCAGCAAGTGGGATCTGGATTGAACACACATCCATCCCCTGCATTGGAAGGCGGATTCTTAACCACTGGACCACCAGGTTAAGTCCCTACTTTTATTTTAATTAAACGTTTATGTGATTTTAAAAAATCACATGTGAAACAACAGCCTTATATCACTACTTAAATTCTTTCAAGAGTATTTCTTTGATATAAATTTTAGAAAGTAGAGCAATTCAAATGTAAACTAAACAAAAATTCACATAAAATTAAGTAATGTTGTAACAATCATTTAAGGAAGCACTAACAAGTTTTGTTTTTTAAAACTTATTTTATTGTGACATACAACTTACTTGTTGTACACATAACTTCCACATAGAATGAGAAAGACAGCTGTAAGGTGAACATCTGTGAAACCTCCTCACAACCCCCTAAAACACTGGCAGCATCCTGAAAGTTCCCATTACCCTTCTCTGATCACAAACCCCTCCTTCCAGGAGGCAACCATCAGCATCCTCTTTCATTTTTTTCCTTTTCTTCTTATCCTGCTTCCTTTTATTTATTTTTTATTTCCATTTGTTTTTGGCTGTGCTGTTCCGCTTGCTGGATCCTCCCCCAACCAGGGATCGAACCCGCGCCCTCGGCAGTGAAAGCGCAGAGTCCTAACCACTGGACCGCCAGGAAATCCCCTCCCCCTTCCTTTTAAAAAGTAATTTTACCTCAAATGCATATTTCCATAAACTAGGGGTTGTTTTATGCTACAACACAGCTGAACACCATCAAGGGTTGCTTTCACTCCAGTGGCAGAGTGGAGCAAGTGAGCTTGGGACAGAAGTCAAGTCTAAAATATTTACTATCATGCCCTCACCACGAAGAGTACGCAAGAGTACATACCATTTAATGGTGTCTGGTTTAAACTTTACATAAAATGAGTCACACTGTATGTATTCTTATGCCTTGCTTCTTTCCTTCAATATTGTGGACTTATCCATGTTGTTACATGTAAATGAAGTTAGATATTATTCATCATCTATCCAATTCACTCTTTTTTTTTTTTTTTTTTTTTTGCGGTACGCGGGCCTCTCACTGTTGTGGCCCCTCCCGCTGCGGAGCACAGGCTCTGGACTCGCAGGCTCCGCGGCATGTGGGATCTTCCCGGACCGGGGCATGAACCCGCGTCCCCTGCATCGGCAGGCAGACTCTCAACCACTGTGCCACCAGGGAAGCCCTATCCAATTCACTCTTGATGGACAGTTTCAGGCTACTATGAGCAACACTGCTGGGAATATACTTTGTTGTTTTTGTTGTTCCCGACCAGGGATTGAGAACGCATGCCCCCTGCAGTGGAAGCGCAGAGCCCTAACCACTGGACCGCTAGGGAATTCCCTGCTGTGCATATATTCAAGTAACAATGCACATACACATGCTTTTTTTTCTAGGGTATCTATTATCAGGAATGGACTTGCTCGGTCATAGAATATGTATTTTTTTAACTTCATGTATTTATTGAACCCCTCTTCTGTGACATGCCTGTTCAAGTCTTGCTATTGAGTTGTCCTTTTTATCATGAGTTCTTTTCATGTTTCGGATACAAAATCTTTGTAGGTAAAAGATGTTACAAATATTTTCCCCTCTTACATGGCTTGTCTTTTTACATTTTCTTTTGATGACCAAAAAATTTATATTTTAATTGAATTGATCAGTCTTTTCCTTTATGGTTATGGCTTTCAGAGCTTGTTTTTAAAAATCCTTCCCTATCTCAAATTACCTTATGAAAGATTTAGGTTTTGCCCTTGGCACTTGGGTCTTTTCTTTAACACACCTGGAGTTGATTTTGTGATGGAACACAGTTACTGGAAAGTCTGTCTTTTCTCCTCTGCTCTGCAGTGCTCTAAAAGCATGGGTCTGTTTCTGGGTTCTCTACTAGTTCCCTCTGCTTGTCTGTACTTGCATGAATGCCACACTTTAGTTACTGTAGCTTTATAATAAATCTTGATTTGAGGAGGATCAAATCCTCTCACCTTGTTCATTTGCTCCCTGAACATCTTGGCTATTCCTGGCCCTTCGCATTTTTTACATTTTAGAATCAACCTGTTGAATATAAATGATAATAATCATTCCATTTCCCCCTTTCTATTAGTTTGGAAATTACAGTCTTTTCCTATTCACTTTACTGGTTGCTTTGGAAATTAGACACATACTTAACCAAGTCTAAAAACTTTTCCTTCCTCATGGACAACAGAAGGATCTTACAACATTTTGACTTCATTTCCCATACACACCCATTCTTCAATTTACAAATTATTGCCTGACGTTTTACTTCTTTGTTTTCATAAAGCCCCTACTCTTTCATATAAGCAATGTTTGTCCACATCTGTTCACATGTTTACCTTTCTTTGCTCTTCATTCTCTTGTGTATATTAAACCTTCCATCTGTGTTCACTTCACTTCTACCTGTAGTCTATCCTTAAACATTTCTTTAATGATGATATACTGCTGAATTCTGTTTTTCTTTGAGAATGTCTTATCTCCATTCTTGAAAGATATTTTCACTGTGTGTAGACATCTGGATTGGTAGTTATTTCCTTCAGCATATTGAGGATATCATTTCACTGGTTTCTAATATTATTTAAAAGTCAGATATTCTTCTGAAGGTAATCTGTCATCAATTTTTTTCCCGGAATTTTCTCTATAATATGTCTAGGTTCATGTTTCTTTTCATCTCTTCCCAGTTTGGAATTTGCTGGCCTCTTATCTATGGACTGTTGTCTTTCGTAGATTCTGGAAAATTCTCAGCCATTCTCTCCTCTCCTTTTAGGACTTTCATCATACCTATGTTTGTACCATCCATAACCCTTACCCTCTTTTACACCTATAGTCTCTACCACTGTCTGTGTGATGGTTAATGTATGTGTCAATGTACTGGGCTAAGGGGTGACCAGAGGGCTGGTAAAATATAATTTCTGGGTGTGTCTGTGAGGGTGTTTCCAGAGAGATCAGCATTTAAATTGGTAGACTTTGTAAGGAAGATCATCTTCACCAATTGCAGGTGGGTATCATCCAGTCTGGTGATGGCCTGAACAGAACAAAAAGGTGAAAGAAGGGCAAATTTGCTCTCTGCTTGAGCTGGGACATCCATCTTCTCCTGCTCTTGAACATCAGCACTTCTGGTTCTTGGGCCTTTGGACTTGGACTGGGATTTTGGACACTAAGAGGCCAGCAGTTCCCAGGCCTTCGGATTTGGGCTGGAACCACACAACCGACTTTCCTGGCCTCCACCTGGCAGACAGCAGATTATGGAATTTCTAACCCTCCAAAATCATGTGAGTGAATCCCTCCGAATAAACCTCCTTCTGTATATCTATATATATGTCCTACTGGTTCTGTTTCTCTGGAGAACCCTAATAGTTTCTCTCTCTGTGCAGCACTCAGGTGATTTCTTCTAATTTATCTTCTGATTCACCAATTCTCTCTTCTGCTGAAATCCCATCTGCTGCCAAAATGTTTGATATCCATGTTTCGTGCGTGCTCTGGTTGTTCTGACAGTGATTACTGCCCTTGAAAATGATTTGCAGGGGACTGATTTGCTAAGGGGAGGATGAACATACCCTCTTCCAGAGAAGCTTTCTGTTCGCCTCTGCCAGATTCCTAGAGGGCAGGCCCTGTCTAACCCAATTCACTGTTTGAGATTCACTGGCCTACCCATGCAAGGAGTAAGCAGGATGTAAATCTGCAGGAGGCTGGTCTGTGCCCACCACTTCTCAGGGATGTGTTTTTCCCCCTTTTCCCTTTTCATCTCTTAGTCGGCCCACTGCCAAGGCAGCTGTTTCTAGAATCCCCTGTGGAGTCTGGAGGAAGGGGAGCAGGTTGAGTCCTAGTGCTTAATGCGTGGGGCAACTTCTTTAAGACTTCACAGGGTCGACCTCTGTTTCCCTCACTCTTCGACTTGATGAACCAAAGCCCTCTTGTGTTTTGGCAAATGTCTTACGTAAAAAATGGTTTTAGTGCTCTGATATGTACTTACCTCTCTGCATCAGACTCCCCCCTAAAATTAACCTGGCAGTTCCCTAACCATCTTTTCAAATACTTTAAAAGGTGACTTAAAATAAAAAGATCACGTTGTTTTCAGTGGGAGGGTAGATCCAACCAGCCTCGCCTGTTCTCATCAGGTACTAAACCCGGTCAATGTCTTTACGGCGTGCGAATAAGCTGTGCTGCCCCAAGTGAACAAACGAGCCTCTGCGGCTGTGCAGTCCTTACGGCCAGCACTCTTCTGGTTGCAGTATTTTAATGAAAGCTAAAAGGTACTAACTGTAACAGTTGTACAACACCATATACATGTGAACATTTAATAAATATCATCTGTTAACAGATACACAGGATGAAACTTCCTCCCAGTGAAAATTTTGAATCCGATACTTCAGTTTTCCCCCTTGGAACACTTGAATTTGCTGACATTAGGAACCGATTACATTTTCTACTTAAGTAAAATTTTCCAAAAAACTAACCGAATCCCTTTTAAGGCATCCAAGCTTACTTTATTAAATAATTTGCACTAGAAAATTTGTGACAGTTGTATTTTGCCTTGACTTCTTAAATAAATAATACTAAATATAATTCTTTTCTTGTTTCTTGATGACTCACGGTAATCATCAAGAACACCAATTGTTATACTGTGTTCTAATACACTGATACAGATTTTTTTTTTTTTTTTTGCGGTATGCGGGCCTCTCACTGTTGTGGCCTCTCCTGTTGCGGAGCACAGGCTCTGGACGCGCAGGCTCAGCGGCCATGGCTCACGGGCCCAGCTGCTCCGCGGTATGTGGGATCTTCTCGGACCAGGGCACGAACCCGTGTCCCCTGCATCAGCAGGCAGACTTTCAACCACTGCGCCACCAGGGAAGCCCTGATAGAGGTTTTTGAAAGAAGACAAGACCCTATGCATTTACATTCATCCCTAACTGCACCTCTATTCCTCCTGTCCCCTCACCCCCATCTCACCCTTACTGGTGTGTGTTTGGCATTCCTGTGCATGCCTTTTCTTTTCTTATTCCCTTACTATCAAGAAACATTTATGCTTTTCCCCTATGCCTATTTATCCAACTTATTCCTGATCCTTCTCATTTGTTTTTAAACCAGATGTGGGTTGGAGGACCAGATAATGTTGCATTTTGCTTAAGAAAGAGCTGTTCACTTGTCAATATCTTCCCACTGTCACTTTTTTCCTTAAAGAGGGAACTAAACACTAACATTTCAATCTGTCCTAGGATTAAAAACTGGAAAAATCCAGGTATTTGGATCTGGACAGCATGGACACACACAAAAATCTACTTTATAGTATTCTGCAGTTCTTCAGAACGCAGGCAACATTAAAGCTTATAGGTAAAGACTTGCAAAAAAGGCCTGAAGGTGTGATTAGGGCAGGCCAGGAAGACTGATCTAACTGAAATTTCACCATCAAGTAAACTGTAATACTTTTAGGAGGGAGTGGGGTCATGGTGAGGTGGAAATGAAACCCACTGTGCTTTGGATTGATTCTGGTGTTACCAGGAGTCTGCTTAAAAGGCTGGTCAAAAAGAACTAAAATGGAGTACGAGACATATCTAGCAGATGGTCCCTCTTAAATCTATTTCCATTCTAAAATATCTAAACCTTGGCCTCTAGATCCCTAATCTGATGGATAGAAAGCGTGGAAAGTAAAACAAAGGGTACTCTCTTCTAGTCCATGGCACATTAAATGTGCCAAAAATAAAAACAACACCAAGCTAAATTAAGAGTTAAAACAGACTTTTAGAAATCTATCCATACTGTGGACATTATAACACATAGTGTTATATCACTTACGTAACCATCAGCACAAATAAATCTTGTAAACTTTTTCCTGAGACGGTGGTTTCTGCCCATGACAGCACAAGTAACCATATTAATTGGAATTTTAATTGAACTGATTTAATAGCAGGCTATACCAGCAATTTTACTTTGCTGAGGTGATAGTGATGTTTCTTAAATTACTAAAATGAAGTTTCCGGGCTTCCCTGGTGGCGCAGTGGTTGAGAGTCCAACTGCAGATGCAGGGGACACAGGTTCGTGCCCTGGTCTGGGAGGATCCCACATGCCGCGGAGCGGCTGGGTCCATGAGCCATGGCTGCTGGGCCTGTGCGTCCGGAGCCTGTGCTCCGCAGCAGGAGAGGCCACAACAGTGAGAGGCCTGCGTACGGCAAAAAAAAAAAAAAAAAAAAAAAAAAAGAAGTTTCCTTTCTAAACTATAGGGATTCTGGGACTTCCCTGGTGGTCCAGTGGGTAACACTCTGCACTCCCAATGCAGGGGCCCAGGTTCGATCCCTGGTCAGGGAACTGGATCCTGCATGCCGCAACTAAAAGAGCCCGAATGCTGCAACTAAAGATCCTGCGTGCTGCAACTAAGATCCAGCACAGCCAAATAAATAAATAAATAAATAAAAATTAAATAAATAAATAAACTATAGGGATTCTGCTCTCAGTGGTAATGAGGACTAAGAATTCTGAATAGAACCCTCTCTCTTATACAACAGTAAAGCGGATTTATAGAGACAATCAGCTTTGCATGTTAAGGGCTATTTTATCAAGAGAGAATCTACTCTCTTCCATCATTAAGGAGTGCTGTATAATAGCTTCTATTCCATCAAACTGATTTCTGTTTTCGCTAACCGTTGTTTAAGTACTTAAGACACTTACAAAAACCATTCTGGTGGTGAAAAATAATTACAGTGGTCCAGCCACTACTGAGCTTTTACCATGTTCCAGCCACAGTTCTATATGTTTTAAACAACTTATTTCATACTTGAGAAAGAGGAACTGGCCTGACACTGACACTTAGGAGTGGGCCTGGTATTCACAGCTAGGCCTAGTATTTTCTGTTGGACATAAAACAATCTTGCAGAACACCAACATCAGACCCGATCACACTGGTCTCAAACACATAATTTTTTTAAGCACAGACAAAAACAAGGTCACTGTGCAATCACAAAAATACCAAACCTCCCCCTTCTAGCTAATGGAAGTCCCTGCTGGCTTTAGGTTTACTTTGGTCTGCATTCCTAGATATTTGTTAAGATTCTCAGTCACAGAGTTATTTATGCTTTCCGACATCACCAGTCCCCGAGCAAATCCCACTTACTTGAATTGGATTGAACAAACAATCCTTTGTTCTTGCAGCTGTCCTGAAATCACCTAACACAAGCCCAAATCCTCTAATAAGTCCTTTCTAACACCCTCTTATTGAGAAGCCCGAAAGACCCCATGGTGTGTGACCTCCCACACTTCAAATGGGTACTGAACTCAACTTGTTTAACCAGGTATGCTCCTGGTGGCCTCTGGCAACAGCGCATTGGCAGAAATGAAGGGCTCATCGAGATTTGGCTGAAGGTCTTTCTGCCTTGCACTGGGAACCTCGACAACAGAGTGCATATCTAAAAGTCCTTCTGAGGTGCAACCTGCTTCTGGCCGGGAGGTAAGCTCATGCTCAAGTGAGCTCAAATATTTCACTGAAGCCTTTCAGTGTTGGGCTTATTTTGCTTTCCTAGAAAAAGGTCTTTGGGGAATATTTTGTTTATCCAGTTGGACTTGTCATTGTTCCCTGACAAAACTGTTTTCTGGCCTTCTAACACCTGCTCCTATGATCTATCTATCTAGTGTTGACTCTTGTCTACAAGAGAAATACACTGTAATGAGAGGATGGACAGAGACCAGACTGGTCCATCTGAACTGGCCCTGGAGGCTGAGTTCAGAAGATCTCCGACTGGCAAAAACATTTCAAAACTTTACAAGGTATGACATATATGAGCCTTGAAAATATAACAGAAAGTGACAGAAGTCAGTCAGAAAAGACTACACAGTGCATGCTCCCATTTATACGAAATGTCCAGAACAGGCAAATCTATACAGTGTATTAGTAGTTGCCTAGGGATAGGGGTAGGACTAGAAGAGAGGCATTGTTAAGGGGTACAGGGTTTCCTTTCGGGGGGATAATTACACAACTCTGTGAATATACTAAAAACCACTATAGTATACACTTTAAATGGGCGAATTTTATGATATGTAAGTTGTATTTCAATAAAGATGTTTAAAAAAACCTTATTAGGACTTGACTTCAATTTTGTCTTTGTGTGAACTGCTTTGCTTAGTTTCAAATGCCCAGAACCAGGAGGCTTCATCTGGTCCCTGGCCTCTGCAACTGGAAATAAAAAGTTACACAAGCATTATTCTTATGGACCACTGCAGTTCTTATGAGTCATCTCAATCTGAAACTGCATCTCTTCCAGGCCAAACATCTGTTTCCTTCATGTTTTCTCCATAATCCTAACACGTTACACTTATCTCTCAATTGACTCAATTTCACCAAGGACAATTTGGAATTGGAAGTAGCCATTTTGCAGGGAGCTTCCGACATGAACAAGATTGTCCATCTGAGATACATCAATATTGTACCAACACTGGGGCAGGGATTTCAAGAGCTACCCCATGGGTATTTCCAGTGTATGGCCTTCCCAGCGATGACACAACCTTGGTAAGACAAAGATAGGAACCAAGCATTGATGTATATCTTTAAACACCTCCAAATGAGCTATGAGTTTGTTTGATGATTGTTTATTTTTAGGGTAGATTGAGGCGTCCTCATGCTAAACAGCTATGCTGTAACGGCAAAAGAAAAATTAATAGATTCTGTATTCCTGATTGGGGAAATCCCAACTATTCTCAAGTAACAGGACCACACATTACACTGATGTTGCTCTGAAAGAACTCCATAAGCTGATCTTTTACTCAGACTCTCCGCTGTCCCCATCACCCACAAACTTCAAGAGAGAAATAAAGAGAACACATGAGATCTTAAAACTATACTTATCAAAGCACTTAAAAACCCTCTTAACTTCCACAGTCTTAAGTACTGCCAAGAGCCTTGATAGCAATAAGACAAATCATCTCTACGACCCACAAGTCGACTCCTTATGAGTTGATAGTAGGCTGCCTTTTTCAAGTGGGAATTTTGGTTTAAATCTTAGGTTCTACACTGATACTACAATGATACCCCAGGTTTATCACAGAGAAGAGCTTATGAATGATTTAAAATCTGGAGTTTTGGTTTTCTGGAAAAGATGCCACCAGAGAAAACTCTCCATTGATTATCAATAGAAAGGAACTGATCAGATATTGTTAACAACTGATTCAGTGGTAACAGTTTGAGGTGGCATTCATTGGATTCATGTTTCCCAACTTAAAAGACACATATCACACCCTTCCAACTCCTGTGCATCCATTCCTTCTAAGGAATTCTCCAGAAGATACTGACTTCAAAATGGACAGCTCCTACCCAAGATGACAAAATCAGATTAATTTTCTGATTCTTCAGTACTCTTTACTATTAATCTTGACTATTAAAACCAATACGATCTTTCATCTTCATCCTATTGTTTCTGAACTCCTAAGATCTCCTTCTGCCACTTAAGGAAAAACAAAACTCTTGTACTTCCCCCCGACCCCAGACCATAGTTACTAATCTGAATTTAACAGATTGCTGGATCTATTATCCTCCATCTGACCCTGCTGACAAAAACTTAATAACTGTTCTTTTAAGCACTACAGAAGGCAGATTCCCTTTTATAGGGAATATTATATCATATCCCAGGCTTCGGCCATAGAAAAATGGACCCTGACCTCAAATTAACATGTTTCTGCTGAAGTCATTACAATCCTAACAGCAAGACCTATTCAGTCAGAAAGACACTAATCCTGGGACCATCCTGATTATGATAGCCAGTTCGTTCTCTTCAGAGATACTTGAGCCTGGCTTGCAGGAACTATTTAACTCCACTTAAGGAATCTGTCCATTTTAAGGGACCAAAACTGGCTCACTCTTGCTGTAATGAATGATACTTACATTCCAATACGCCCACTACTAGGATACTACTTCTATGTTGGACACAGGGTTTACACATGCCCGCTGCACACTAACTCATTCTGTATATTTAAGTAACTGTTTGGGATTTTCAGGTATTAAAACCATCACCCCAACTTGTTCAACTACAGGTGTGTTCCTGGTGGTCTTGCTGGAGAGCACTGACATACTTAATAGATAGGTAATACTACCATTACTTTATGGTTATGGAAACCTGGTGAGGTTCAGTGACTTGTTCAAAGTCACACATCTAGTAAGTGGCAGAAACTGGTAGCAGACTCCAAACCTGCCTGACTCCAAGTCCTGAATTTTTAATCATTATGCTATACTGCATATATCCTCAGTGTCGCAAATTCTTCCATCATTCTAACTGCTCACCTCAACAAGTTTATTCACTATTCATACACAAATCGTCAAATTTCTCAACATCTTAACTGACCCTCATAACAGTCACTTCTCTTTTAACGGCAGATTTTAGAGTCTAGGAAAAACCCCTGAATTTCTTCATTAGCATAGTAAACTGTGGATTATCTAAAACTATTTTATCTTTGGTGTATACAGATAATCGAATACTTCAAGACAAATAATGAAGCCCTATCATGAAGTCCTTCTCACTTAAACAAATTTTCCTTAAACCATACCAGATATAGATGGCCAGCTTTTTGAGAAGCAAGACCCAATCTAAACTTAGCAATTATTTCTCTCTTAAATTTGCTGTACTTATTGTATTTATTGGGAG
The DNA here is from genome assembly GCF_039906515.1 of Pseudorca crassidens. Classification (NCBI taxonomy): domain Eukaryota; kingdom Metazoa; phylum Chordata; class Mammalia; order Artiodactyla; family Delphinidae; genus Pseudorca; species Pseudorca crassidens. The sequence goes on from NC_090304.1 coordinate 105,558,792, forward strand.
TGTCAGATTTTATAACTTTTTGCTGGGCAACTGGCAATAAAAAGAACAGGTAAAATCTTATTTGAATTAATTTCATGAGTAATTAAATTATTATTTTAGAATTTCATAAGGAGTATTTTTTGTTTGTTTTCTTTATAATGAGTATATTCAGTATTATACTCTCAGTCTCTAGAATGACAAACTACCTGCTATATATCATCTTTAATAAGTTAGTAAAATTAAGTACTCTTATGAAGTATTCTTATGGAATATGGAAAAAAAGTACCACACACATCTTCCTCTTCTCCCTCCTACATTTTTTCACTGCCTAGTATACCTGAGGAATTTAACTTTTTTCTGTAGGGCTTTATTTTGGTGTACAGATTTGGAGTTAAGATAGGTTAGTTGAGAGTGATTAGTACATCTGCTATGAAGACAAGGGAAAAAAACCCTAATTTGGATTATCTGATTATATGATATTCAGATCAGAGTTCTTTGTATGTCTGCTTTGTAACAGAACCTACATTTGTACTAGTATATATTGGAAAGGAAGTATTCTTATAAAACTGAAAGGCTTATTCTACTTATGCTCCTAACTTCTCTATTTAATCATGTTAATAATATAATAAAGGCAAAATGTGAACTGATTAGATATACTTGAGTGGTAAAATAAGGCTATTTCACATATCTAATAAGGCTATTTCACAAATTTAGTTAGAAAGATACTCAGATTAATATTTGGCTTCTAAGTTCTCAGATAAATAATTAAAATAGTAATTACTTATTAGTTCATTATTCAGAAGGTACCAAGGTGTTTCCAAGATTAAACATGTTAGTAATTTAACAAAAACTTGGTCACATTGTCAAATAGCTAGGATCTCCTGCCATCAAATATATTACTGAGTGTGTGGTCACTTGAAAAGCACAAGTATCTTGTCCCAAATTTCGGAATATTATCTTTAGTAGGTATATGAGTAGAATTGTGTCCCCCCCCCCGCCCCCGCCCAAGACATACTCAAGTCCTAACCCCTAGCACCTGTAAATATAGCCCTATTTGGAAATAGGGTCTCTGCAGATGTATCAAGTTAGATGAGGTCATACTGGAGTAGGGTGGGCCATAATCCAATGACTGGTGTCCTTAGAAGGGAGATGTGGTGCTGAAGCCAGAGACAGAGGGAAGGCCCCATAAAGATGGAAGCAGAAACTGGAGAGATGCAGCTACACGTTGAGGACTGTCAAGGAATGTTAGTAACTGTCAGAAGCTAGGAAGAAGCAAAGGATCCTTCCCTACAACCTTCCCTGCCAACACCATAATTTCAGACTTTTAGCCTTCTGAACTGTGAGGAAATAAATTTCTCTTGTTTTAAATCACCCAGTGTGTGGCGGCTGCTGTGACAGCCCTGGGAAACTCATATGGTGGATCAAAATCCAAGAAATTAACAAAGGTAAGGGGCCCTCCTGGTTCTCCAATCTTTGGGAGAAAACCTCTTTATTGATCTTTGTTGGGTTTTCTTCTCTCCCTGAACATAGATACTTCTCAAGGATCAGTTCTCTGGCTTCCGCTCTTACACACACATTTTCCTGTTGAGAGTCAATCTGTCACTGCTAAAAGTCCTAAACTGGTAATCTCCAGTCTTGATCTCACCCACCCTGCCTTTCAACGGCTCTGTGGCATGTTGCCTGGTCATCACCCAAGCATGGTTCACACGGAACAAATCTTGCTGACTTACTCTTAAAACTGGGCTCCCACCTCCTCCCAATGATTTTCATAGTAGTTATGGCATCTAATAGATTCCTATCGAGTGTACAATTACCGTTATTTTTTGTACCATTAAGAAAGAAAAAGTAACTGTAAAGATTATTAATTGCAAAACATATTTGAATTTAGAGATAATAAAATATGAAAAACTGTGACTTATAATCAATGAATATAATAAAATGTTATCAGTATTTTCCTGGTCATCCAGGTACCCTGACCCTCTTATTCCCTCAAACCACATATTCAATATCATCAGGTAGTAATGATTCTTCCTTTACAAAGTCTCTTAATACTCATTTTCTTTATAGTATTATGCTAAGCATCTTCATTCATACAAAGACAACTGTACTGTTACTGGTTTTTGGACTGTCTCTCCCCAGCCAACCCCCTATGAATTTGACCAATATCAAATTCATTTTCCTAAAATATCTGTAAATGTTTTATTTTTCATTCATTTAAGGCAGACTCTTTATTACCACTAGGATAAAACCCAAGCTTGCTTGGCCAAGCTGTGGTAGACACTGCTAGTTGCATACAATATCCATTCTCCTGTAATTTTGTGAGGCAGTTACATACCCAACTAATATACATGTATTCCCAGATTCTCTTGCAGCTAGGAAAGATGACGTGACATAAACTGGCAGAAGTTTTTTGGGGACTTCTAGGAACATATTCCATACAAGAGTTACCCCTTTCTAGAATATGAGGCTAAAGATGAAGCAAAAATCTTATAACCATGAAGCAATAAATATACGGATGACAAACTAAGGACGGTGGATTATAAAAATATAAGGGGCCTAGGTCACTGTAGAGCCACTCTACCAGTCCTGGACTTCCTATTTCTGAATATCTTATGCAATAATAATAAAATCCCATTTGGTTTAAGCCATTTTGAAGGGATTCTGTTATACGCAGTTGAATGCACTCCTAGCTGAAACTAGTGTTCAAGGCTTTTCACAACATGTTCTCAACTGCTCATTTTTCTTATTTCCCATTATTTTCTATACTTGTAGGCTTCCATGCTTTATTCACATCATTGTGCACTGAATTCACTGCTTTATCAAATATGCAATGTTCTTCTACCCCTCTGTGCTTTTATACATTTTCAAAGAAATGTCGTTCCCTCACCTGGGCAAACTCCTACTTATTATGTAAGATCCAGCTCAAATACACAGTGTTAACTTGCTCTTTCCTTAGTGAACCTGTAACACATTGTTCCTACCTCTAGTCTAGTGCTGATTGTTGATTTACTCATCTGCTTCCCCAATTAGACTATTAACTCCTCAGATGCAGGCACTATATGTCTTTTTCATCATATATCCCCAAGTTTGGCACATGGTTAAGTTTTCAATAAATATTTTAATCAAGAATAAAACACTAACTGGATTTTTTAAACTGGTATTTTTTGCATTGAAAGTAATTCACTAATCACAGACATATGAACTGTGCCATCATATATGTGTCCCATCATATACTGTTCAACTATTTTCTTTGCTCCCCGTGGGTAACTTATTAAAAAAATATTGTAGTATTAATACCATCTAAAAAACCCAGTTACCATGTTTTATTCTTCTTAATACTTCCTATAGGATACAGCACCAAACTTTTATCTAATAAGCACTTAAAAATACTTGACTTAGGGACTTCCTTAGTGGCGCAGTGTATAAGAATCCACCTGCCAATGCAGGGGACACGGGTTCGATCCCTGGTCCGGGAAGATCCCACATGCCACGGAGCAACTAAGCCCGGGAGCCACAACTACCGAGCCTGCGGTCCAGAGCCCGCGAGCCACAGCTACTGAAGCCTGCATGCCTAGAATCCGTGCTCTGCAACAAGAGAAGCCACTGCAGTGAGAAGCCCATGTACCGCAACGAAGAGTAGCCCCCACTCGCCGCAACTAGAGAAAGCCCGTGCGCAGCAACAAAAACCCAACGCAGGGACTTCCCTGGTGGCGCATTGGTTAAGAATCCGCCTACCAATGCAGGGAACACGGGCTCAAGCCCTGGTCCTGGAAGATCCAACATGCCACGGAGCAACTAAGCCTGTGCACCACAACTACAGAGCCTGCGCTCTAGAGCCCGTGAGCCACAACTACTGAGCCTGTGAGCCACAACTACTGAAGCCCAAGTGCTAGATCCCACACTCCGCAACAAGAGAAGCCACTGCAATGAGAAGCCCACGCACCACAACGAAGAGTAGCCCCCTCTCACCGCAACTAGAGAAAGCCAGCTTGCAGCAACGAAGACCCAATGCAGCCAAAAATAAATAAATAAATAAATTAAAAATAACAGACCCAACGCAGGCAAAAAAAAGAAAATTAAATTAAATCTTTAAAAAAAAGAAAAGCTAGACTTGACTTCATAGCATTATGGAAAACATAGAAGACACTATACCTATAGAGGAAGACTGTGGACTAATCAGAAGGTCCTCTTGGACTTGTTCACTTCCTGGCACTGTCTGCTGATCACTCAGTGAACTCTGAGATGCACTGACAGGCTGGGATACTTCCTCATGGACCTCCTCATCACTTAACCTTTCTACTTTGACCCGGACATCTTCCTCGGTACCCAGAGGTAAGGTAGTTTTTGTGCTCTCACAAGTCACATAATCAGCCATTCTTCTACCTGTCTCAGATGGGCCAGGTAATTCTAAAGTCCGGGTATTTTCTGCTTGCTTAAGCTTATCAGGCTGAATCCTTCGATCAATTCCAAAAGGAAAAGTCCAGGGAAAAGCTAGAGAAGAGTCAACTGGTTGATTTCTATTTTCTGAGTAGGAAGCTGAAGAATTCAATACCTGTGGAGAACTTGTTTGTGTGCTACACTTCACAGGACTTTCAGGAGACATAACAATGTAGCTTTTGCGCTTTCTCCTCGACTCTCGGCAAACAGGAATGGTTCTTTCTACCACACTGCACTCTGAAGACACTGGAGAAATGCTTCCATCTCGAGACGTAAAATTGCAGTTAGAGTTATTTTCTTGTCCAGCATCTAGACCCTTTTCTGGTTGGCTGTTGGGTGTATTCCATAAAATGCTTGATTTCATGAACTCTGAGCAGGTGCTAGCAACACTGAACATTTGCATATAGCTGGCTGCAGCTAGAACATCAATGATATTTTCTGTGTTAATTGACAGAGTGGCTGTGTAAGCATATTCTAAAAGGGGTATAAAGCCAGTCACTGTGACATGATGCAAATCCAACACATTCTTGTTCTCATCCTCTGCTTGGCCTACAAGTTTGGTGCGAAAGAAATCACTGCAAGCTGCTAGTACCACCTTATGTGCCCGGAAGATTTTGTCCTGGACACGAATAGTGATATCACAAAAATGTCCATCATTTCGAAGCATATTTAGCTTTCCAAGCATTTCCTGGCTATGGGAAGAAGAGCTATGAGTAAATGTTTTCACACCCATCTTTTCCTTCCTCTTCTACCGATGCTCTTCAAGGATGCAAATGAATCAGAATGTCCTAAAAGATACATAAAATAAGCATTAATTGATGGTTTAGTAGCTGAAATAAAAGGTGATTTAGATCGTTTTCATGAGGCCACCATGCTAAATCAACAAGCTGAAAGATGGTAGTGAGAAAGTTAGTTCAAGGTAAGAAATATATTAAAATACATTCTCTATATCTGTCCCCTAAAGTGTCCTATCAGTGGAGTCTGTGAGCTAATGTCACACTTAATGAGCTGCATAGTTTTAAATAATAATAATTTGCAAATAATGACAATTATAGAATACTATTTTCCAGATATAGTTCTAAATGCTTCACATTCGATAATTTGATTGTCATGATGTCTCTACCAGTAGGTACATTTTATCCCCATTTAACAGAAAAAGGTTAACTACCTTGCTGAAGTCAGAAAATTATTAAGTGGCAGACCCAGGGTTCAAATCCAGTCAGGCTGGCTCCAGAACCTACACTCTTAACCTCAATGCTTTATCCTGCCTCTTTTAGGATATAAAGTGAGTAAATACAAGTGACCAAGAGTCTAAGTTTTATGACGTGATAGGTCTGCATTCTTTCTTCAACAATTCCTCCAAGGCTGTTTGTTATAAGGACTAAATGAGACAATACACGCCGCACATGCTGAGCACAGTATTTGGCACGTTGTGAGCACTCAAGTGAAAGCAGCTACTGCTGTTTAGATTACTAACACGATAAAACCACCTTCCTGAAAGAAAATTCATAAAACAAATAATGTTTAGTAATCAACTGACTGGATTTTCCCTTAAAAAAAAAAAGTTGGTTTGCCTGTATCACATTTTACATTTATTCACTAAAAATGTAAAAAACTGACATTCTTAAATACTTTTAATTTTGCAAATCTAATAATACTTTTAAATAACAGTTTTTACAGTACTTTCCCCCTAAACTCTTTTTACATCCTCTATGTGAAAGTCACGGAGGCTTGTACTAGCCCCTTGATAAAGGTAAGAAAACACTAATGCTCAGAGAAGTTAAATGGCTAACAAATGACAACCAAAGCTAAGATCTGGGTCTTTTGACTGTTAGATTGCTTTTCCAATACAAGAACACATAGCTAAACACATATATATGGAATTTAAGAAAAAAAAAAATGTCATGAAGAACCTAGGGGTAAGACAGGAATAAAGACACAGACCTACTAGAGAATGGACTTGAGGATACGGGGAGGGGGAAGGGTAAGCTGTGACAAAGCGAGAGTGGCATGGACATATATACACTACCAAACGTAAAATCGATAGCTAGTGGGAAGCAGCCGCATAGCACAGGGAGATCAGCTCGGTGCTTTGTGACCACCTAGAGGGGTGGGATAGGGAGGGTGGGAGGGAGGGAGACTCAAGAGGGAAGAGATATGGGAACATATGTATATGTATAACTGATTCACTTCATTATAAAGCAGAAACTAACACACCATTGTAAAGCAATTATACTCCAATAAAGATGTAAAAAAAAAAAACAAAAAAACCCCACATAGCTATGTACATCAATTATTTTATCTAAGACAAATAACTTTTCTTTTTTAAAAAAAAAAAGTACTAAAATAAATGCAAAACAAATTTGGGGAAACACTTTTTGTATATCATCTCTAGATAAAGAAGATTTCAAATGTCTCAAAAATATAGCCACCAGTTAAAAATGGTGTTGAAGATCATGAATATTTAACTGACCTGGAAAAATGTGTGGTTCTGAGTATTAAACGAATGCACAATTACTGAATACAGTGAAAACTCAATAGTGGTCATTATTATGTATTTAGAGAAAAATGTGATGAGTATATAGACGATAATCATCTTTGTGAAATATATACACACATGTTTATATTTGTACACACACACACACAGAACAAGAGAACATGAGGTCTTAACTAGAGATTCATGGATTCACTAAGGGCGCCATGATCCTTCTGAAATTGCACACAGAATGTGTGTATTGATGGTAGCTTTCATCATATTCAAGGGAATCACTGGTAGACTATGGGTGTTTATTCTCTTCTTTTTGCACATTAAACAATTTTTTTCTTTTAAAAAGCACCATACTGCTGCAAAACCCTAGGGTTTCAGTTCCTCTTGGTTCAAACCCCAAAGTCATGCAGAGTAGGTCTACTTCTTCTTTCCCCTTGAAAAAGCTTTCAAAAACTGAAGATGGCAATCACATTCCATTCTTTCCTAAGGTTCTATTCTTTAAGCTAAACATCCCTTGTCCTTTTAAGTTCTCCTTAAAATTTGATGAACATCCTTGCTATGCTCTCAACAATCTCCATTTCCCGTACTCCTTTAAGACTGGTTCCCAGGGTTGTACACAATATGATAGGTATGGCAGAATTATAACTTGAGCATAACTTTACTATTTTTACCTCCCTTGTCTGGGTACAAATATTGGTAAGACTAGACCCGGTATTCTGACAGTCAAATCATACTACTGACTGATTTTGTTTATACTATTGAAAACTTAATTCAATAATCGACTGATTAGATGTGAGGAACTTTATTATGTAAAGAGAGGAACACAATTAAAAATAAAACATTGTCCTTGACCTCATTAAGTTTACAGTCTTGGGCTTCCCTGGTGGCACAGTGGTTAAGAATCCGCCTGCCAATACAGGGGACATGGGTTCGAGCCCTGGTCTAGGAAGATCCCACATGCCACAGAGCAACTAAGCCTGTGCGCCGCAACTACTGAGCCTGAGCTCTAGAGCCCGCGAGCCCCAACTACTGAGCCCGTGTGCCCCAACTACTGAGCCCACATGCCACAACTGCTGAAGCCCACGCACCTAGAGCCCATGCTCCACAACAAGAGAAGCCACAGCAGTGAGAAGTCCCCGCTCACCGCAACTAGAGAAAGCCCACGCGCAGCAACGAAGACCCAATGCAGCCAAAAAAACACAGAAAACGTACAGTCTTTATGAAGACGACACACGTACCTAATTAAAACTACACAGCTAGTGCTATGTGAAAGCAAACAAAGAAAAATTTAATTCTGAACGTGCAGGGCAGGAGAGGCACCATGGAGGGCAGGGAGTAATGAAAGTAGAGCTCTGCCAGGTGATAAAGCAGAGGAGAGTGCCAGGCTTTCATGGGACCTCACACGATCTCAGTGAGCGCTCACCATCCTGACGTGCCTTGCGTACAGTGTGTGCACTGTACTGGCAAATTGTTGTTAATGGCACTATAAGTTACTCTAAATGTGGGCATGCAGAGGTCGTCAGTTCAAACATCAATCCACTACATAAACATCACTTTCGAATGTTCTTTGTAAGTAAATGTACATGTGAAGGGGAAAAGATTTAAAAAAGACACCCTAAAGATTTCCAGCTCAATAAATATAAAAAATTCACTGAATATCCCAACATGAGAAGACAAAATGACCAATCTGAGGTTCTTCTTAGTCTGATAACACAATAAATGGCATGAAGCTCTGGGCCGAGCCAGCCAGGTAAGGCCGCTGAAGTAACTACCCTGACCAGAGGCGACATCTCAAATATAAACCTGCCTGTGCGCTTTCCCAAAGACAAGCAATCACAACGAGACACCAGGCAGCTAAGACTGATCTGACCAAACTACCATTTAACATATCTGCTGATTTCTCTCTCACAGGAACGAGATGAAGAGGGAAAAAAATGGGAAAGCTTTATTTGGAAGATTTTTGTTCATTTGCTGTACCCCAGTAAACTGGCTTCTTTAAAAGCCAGGCCATGAGGAGCACTTAGTTTGATCGGGATCACATGGTTCAGGGAGGAACATGCCTTCAAGCAAGTGATACTCATAATCCAGGGACCATCTGCATGAACACAGGTGTGAAAGCAAGAAATTAAATACTATATTTGGAGAACATTTCAATCTTGGTTTGGGTGGAGGCCCCAAACAACAGATACTGCATCCAAAGTGAGGTGCAAGGCCACCTGGACATGGAGGCAGGGGAAAACTTAGTTTCAACCTTGAGTTACACCCACCTTCAACGTTCAAAGAGTTAAATATTAGGAAAGGACTTTGCCCAGTGATCGGTGTGTTGTGAGTTTCAAACCCTCTCCCACTCCCTTCTACTCCCCAGTAATGGAAAGGGGTTAAGGCAAATTTGCCCTTTGTTTCAGGTCTACAGAAAATGTGTCACACTTGAAAAAAATCTAATAGATACAAGTCTGATTTAAACTCTGGCCAAGACTACGAAGTACGCTTACCATCTCCCGACAGTATATAAAAGCAACGCCCGGAGTGGCTGAAGAGACTCTGGTGCCCAAATGCTGGGTTGCACATCCTGGTACCGCCATGTGTAGCAGTGGGACCTTAGGCAAGTCACCAAACGTCACCGTAATTTCTTCAGCAGTGAAACAGGGATAACAGAACTTACTTCAGAGAGCTCTGAGCATTAACTGGCCTGATACACATAAAGTGCTTTTAACAGTACTTAGCACGAAATAAATGCTACAGAAACATCAGCCGCTGCTGCTACTGTTATTAAAGACCTTTTCTTATTCAATCCTGGCTTCTCTCAATCCTGGAGGGTCCAGAAACCACAGTCAGCAAATGAGGAGGAATAAAAGGGCAGAGAGGAAAAACAGAAAGAAAAAGGAAGGCAAACAAACCTCACTTTCCACTGCAGACCTAGAGTAGGCCTGAGGTGGGCAAAGAAGAAAACCTTTAACTCTGAATTAAATTTATTAGTTCTCGAAAATAATGTTTCTATTCCCTGAAAGTAACTAGAAAAGTTATTAAGACTTGCCCTTCAAGAGGCTGGAGGGAGTATTAACCCCACAGAATAAATTTATGAGGATGGTGGAAGACAAAAATAAAATGGATTCTGAGTACCTTCCGTAAACTGTGTTTGTTCAATGTAATGGTTACACACATATGGTACAAAGTATAATACAGATGGAGGTATGGAATGGACGGAAGATGAAGATTAGACTGGGAAATGCCCTGTATGCCATGTATTTATTACATTAATTTCCCAACACAGGTCTGTGAAAACTTAGTCTCATGACATACTCTATAATAAATTACACAGACAAATATAATTTAGAAATACTGCAGTAACATACATTGTGGCAAAACTTGGGATGAAATTATGTTATTTGAAAAAGTCATACCTAATATGGATAGTACAGAAGCCAGAAAGTATATCCTGAAATTTTTATAAATTAGATAATTCTATTTTAAAAAACCTCATATCTTTCCATATGCATGTAGATGAATATGTATGTGTGTAGTTATATATTTAATTTGGAACTCATTTAAAATTCTCAAATAAATATTTTTTCAATCCAATTACTAATGCAGAATTTATGTAGCACTCAAAATAAAAATGTATTTTGTAATAGCTTGCAATTTGAACTAGTGAGTAATTCAGAAAGTTTCCTTCCCATCCCTTTTATTCCAAATTACTTATGAAATAGTATATACGTGTTTATGAAAGCGGCCGTTGCTAAACAACATATACTTTAAGGAGAGAAAAATAGGGCTTCCCTGGTGGCGCAGTGGTTGAGACTCTGCCTGCCGATGCAGGGGACACGGGTTCGTGCCCCGGTCTGGAAGGATCCCACATGCCGCGGAGCGGCTGGGCCCGTGAGCCATGGCCGCTAAGCCTGCGTGTCCGGAGCCTCTGCTCCGCAGCGGGGGAGGCCACAACGATGAGAGACCCACGTACCGCAAAAAAAAAAAAAAAAAAGGGAGAGAAAAATATCCCATGATTCTGTTTTGCAGTTGGGTTGAAAAACATTTACCAAATAAGGTATATAGCCCAGTTGCTATAATAGTTTAAGTTAGACAAATATTAAGTTTTGAATTCTGACTCTTCCATTTACCATTCAGGCATTAAATCTTAAGTCTAGTTACTTCATCTCTCCATGCTTCAGTTTTCTCATTTGTAAAACAGGAATGGAAATTACACTTTCAAGATAGTCAAGAGGACTGAATTAGCACAATTCCTGGCACAAAGTAAACATTCAATAAACGTTAGCTTCTATTATTACCCTAGAAAAAGTGTGAATAAAATGAAATGGAGATAAAATTTCAAAATATCTACTCTATTTCTTGTATGACACAGAGCACATCCTGAATATGTATATTTTGATATAAAGATTAACTGATAAAAATTATCAGAGGATTTGAGATTAAAATGGAGTAGCTCGGACTTCCCTGGTGGCACAGTGGTTAAGAATCCGCCTGCCAATGCAGGGTTCATGGGTTCGAGCTCTGGTCCAGGAAGATCCCACATGCCACGGAGCAACTAAGCCCGAGTGCCACAACTACCAAGCCTGCTCTCTAGAGCCCGCGAGCCACAACTACTAAGCCTGTGCTCTAGAGCCCGCGTGCCACAACTACTGAGCCTGCGCTCTACAGCCCGCGTGCCACAACTACTGAGCCCGCACGCCTAGAGCCCGTGCTCCACAACAAGAGAAGCCACTGCAACAAGAAGCCTGTGCACCTCAATGAAGAGTAGACCCCACTCACCGCAACTAGAGAAAGCCCGTGTGCAGCAACGAAGATCCAACACAGCCAATAAATAAATAAATAAAACTAAAAAAAAATGGAGTAGCTCTTCAGCATATAAAGTGAGGTGGCTGCCTCAGATGATTAAAGAGAAAGTAATGAGACTGCTAACCTTGAAACTAATTTGCGAGGATGTGAAACTTGATATTTAATAAGAATTTGCATGTTTAAATATCCAGCCACATCTCAAAACTGGAAACTAATTTTCCAAATTATACTAACAAGGTTTTAATTATGCTAAAACTGAACTGAGATAACTTCGTTCCCACCCTATATTCTAATTAAAACCAATCAAGGACAGAAAAGAAGGTTAGGGAGAGAGACATACTGAATTTAAGATGCCTCTAATAGGAATATCCAGGTGGAATTTATATATGAAGTATCTGTACTAGTTGACTGTGTAGAGTAGCAAATGCAGCACTAGGACCTTCAGATATGTTATCTCACGTGAGGTAAGATGATAATAATCTGATTTTACAGAGGAATTGAGACTTGAAACACTGCTTGTTTGAGGACACTTACGTTTATGTTTATACCAATGCTAAGGGCCTAGGACCTTATGCAATAGGTAACCACTGGAGAACCACTGGAGAGCAGTGTTATTTACAGCTACATTTTAAGATTATCCTGGTAGCAATACAGAGGGTGGCTGTTAGAGCAGTACAAGTGTAAGATAAGATAAAATCGGACTAAATCAGTGGCAGTGAGGATAGAGAACATAAACTGAGAAATATTTAGGAGGTAAAACCACCTAGGCATGATTTTGTGTTGGGGATGGGATGGGGGAGTAGTAGCAGACAAGAATGTAACCCTAGGTTTTGACATGGATGGTTGAGTGGATGGTATTTTCACCAAACAAGGCAGTGAAAGAGGAAGAGCTGGTTTTGGTAGGGCTTATATTTGAATGAAAAGAAATATTTTGGTTTTAAGCATACAATCTGAAATACTTCTGAGAGGAATATCCGAGAGTACACGTATATATGAAGTTGCCTATTCTGGTCTGGAGTTCAGGGAAGAGGTCGGAGCTGGACCTAAATACTGGGTTTTACATAGGTCACTGGTAAATTTCATCCTGTTGAATTTGTTAGAGCCTAAGACATCTAAAGAATGTGTAGGGAGCAGAGGCAGAAAAGCAAGTTGTGAGAAGCTTGGAGCAAGCAGAGAGCAAAAGGATTCGGTGAAAACATTTTATGGTGTCTAATTTACATTTTGAACCTGTCCAGTATTTAGCATAATACAGAAGCAGTGAAATACATGAATGGATAGATACATGTCCTGAAATTTCTATCTGGTTTGGCTATATAAAGTGCCTATATCTATTCATTATCAGTGGTTAAAAGGTGAAGATAAAGTTGCAATTTGAATTTACAGCCTTGAATTTGAATTAAAAGCATCAGTATGAACTCATAATGTAGTTAATCTTCAGCCATGAATATCCCTAGCACCCAGACTGGCTTTCAAATTCCATTTCCCACTAAAAGAAATCACGGCTCCTTAGAGAAAAGACAGATTGCACTTTGGGGGCAGTAAACGTCCACCTGGAGCATCTTATCAGCTATGCAAGGAAGCTATCAAAGATCACTAGGGGTATGCCAAAACGCAAGTCACTTTGAGGAGGTTCCCAATGGCAAAAAATGCAACAGTAAACTGAATCAATGAAATACATTCATGAGTTCACATGACACTAGAAACAAAAACAAACCTAATCCATCACCTTTAAAGATGCTAATGAACCAAAAAATTATTTTGAAAACTGGTTTTAAAAAGAAGGAAAGAGGGACTTCCCTGGTGGTCCAGTGGCTATGACTCCATGCTCCCAATGCAGGGGGCCCAGGTTCGATCCCTGGTCAGGGAACTAGATGCCACATGCATGCTGCAACTAAGAGTTCGCATATCACAACTAAGAAGCCCGCATGCCACAACTAAGGAGCCCATGAGCTGCAACTAAGACCCAGTGCAACTAAATTTAAAATAATAATAATAATAATAAAAGATCTCACATGCCACAATGAAGATCCTACATGCCTCAACTAAGACCCGGTGCAGCCTAAATAAACTAATTAATTAATTAATTAATTTTAAAAGGGGGGGAGAATAAAGCATTTATCCTGCCTTTCCAATATAAACAGTGTTTTTAAGTAATCAAATAGAATATGAAAGGTTTCTCTTTATAGAAATATTCCAGCCAATAAATGAAGAAAGAATGTCAGAATTAGAAGAACATAATTTTGCACGCCCCCCCCCCAAATAAAGAGGCATTAATCATCATGGTTTATAACTTCACAGAAAGAGCAGTAAGACACTGCAAAAAAGACTGAACAAAAATCTGACCAAGTTTCTAGATCCAACTACCAATTCACAGTAAATACAGAGGAACAGGAATATATTAAGCTATACCACTGCAGTGCAAACGGCAAAATTTAGACTGTGAGAAACTCTACAGGACAAAAGACTTGGAAGGAAAAAAACAGCAAGGAAGAAAGAGATAAAGGGGGAACTAGAATGGGAAACTCTGTGCATATCTTAAAGAATAAACATAAGATAATTGGAAATTTGTTTTTATTGACTACTTGAAAATGTCAAGAAATTATTGTTAATTTTTTTTTTTTTCTGGTACGCGGTCCTCTCACTTTCGTGGCCTCTCCCATTGCAGAGCACAGGCTCCGGACGCGCAGGCTCAGCAGCCATGGCTCACGGGCCCAGCCGCTCCGCGGCATTTGGGTCTTCCCGGACCGGGGCACGAACCCGTGTCCCCTGCATTGGCAGGTGGACTCTCAACCACTGCGCCACCAGGGAAGCCCCCTCACTGTGGTTTTGATTTGCATTTCCCTGATAACTAATGATGCTGAACATCTTTTCATGTGCTTATTGGCCATTTGCAAATCATCCTTGGAGAAATGTCTATTCAGCTACTTTGTCCATTTTTTAACTGGGTTGTCTTTTTATTATTGAATTGTAAAAGTTCTTTATTCTAGATACAAGTTGCTTATCGGATATACAGTTTACAAAAATTTTCTCCCATTCTGTGAGTTGTTATTTCACTTTCTTGGTGTCCTCTGAAGCACAAGTTTTTAATCTTGATGAAGTTTAACATCTATTTTTTTCTTTTGTTGCTTGTGTTTTTGGTGTCATATCCAAGAATTCCTTGCCAATGCCAATGTCATGAGGAATTACCTCTGTCTTATTCTAGCAGTTTTATAGTTTTAGCTCATTTTGAGTTATTTTTTATATATGATGTGAGGTAAATGTCCAACTTCATTCTTTTGTATGTGGCTACACAGTTGTCCCAGTACTATTTGTTAAAAAGACTACTTACTCTTCCCCATTCAATGGTCTTGACAGCCTTGTTGAAAATCAGTTAAGCATAGATATATGGGTTTACATCTGGACTCTCAATTCTATTCCATTGTTCTATATGTCTATCCTTATTCTTGATTACTGCTACTACATAGTAAGTTTGAAATCAGGAAGTCTGAGTCCTACAAATCTGTCCCTTTTTCAATATTGTTTTGGCTATTCTGGGTTCCTTGTAACTTTATTTATTTATGGCTACGTTGGGTCTTCGTTGCTGCGTGCAGGCTTTCTTTAGTTGCAGCGAGCGGGGGCTACTCTTTGTGGTGGTGCACGGGCTTCTCTTGCTGTGGAGCACGGGCTCTAGGCACATGGGATTCAGTAGTTGTGGCTCGCGGGCTCTAGGCGTGCAGGCTCAGTAGTTGTGGCTCACGGGCTTAGCTGCTCCACGGCATGCGGGATCTTCCTGGACCAGGGCTCGAACCCGTGTCCCCTGCATTGGCAGGCGGATTCTTAACCACTGCACCACCAGGGAAGCCCCCCTTGTAACTTTTAGAATCAGGGTGTCAACCTCTACAAAAAAAATATCAGCTGAGATTTTTAAAAAATTCATTAATTAATTTATTTTGGTTGCATTGGGTCTTAGTTGTGGCTTGTCAACTCCTTAGTTGCAGCATGCATGTGGGATCTAGCTCCCTGACCAGGGATCGAAACCGGGCCCCCTGCTTCGGGAGTGCAGAGTCGTATCCACTGCACCACCAGGGAAGTCCCTCAGCTGAGATTTTGACAGTGATTGTGTTCAAGTTTATAGATTAGTTTGGGGTGTACTGCCGTCTTCACAACACTGAGGCTTCCAATCCATGAACATGGGGTGTTTTTCCATTTACTTAGACCATCTTTAATTTCTTTCAACAACGTTTGGCAGTATTCAAAGTACAAGTTTTGCACTTCCTTTGTTAAATTATTTCCTAAGTACTTTATCCTTTTTGATGCTACTGTGAATGGAACTGCATTAATTTCATTTCTGATGGTTCATTGTTCATAGTACTCCTTTATAATCTTTATTACTTCCTTCCTTCTGGTTGCTTTAGCTTTAGTTTCCTCTTCTTTATCCAGTGTCTTAAGCGGAAGGGTGGTTATTAATTTGAGATCTTTCTTCTTCCTTAATATAGGTATATACAACTATAAATTTCCATCTAAGCATTGTTATAGCTGCATATCATAAATTTTGGTACATTATATCTTCATTTTAATTCATCTCAAAATGTTTTCTGATTTCCTGTTTGACTCCTTCTTTGACCCGCTGGTTCTTTAGGAATGCATTGTTTTATTTTCACGTATCTATGAGATTTCCAAAATTTGTCCTGCTATTGATTTATAATTTCATTCCAATAAGGTCTCAGAACATACTTTGCATTATTTCAACCTCTGAAGATCTCCTGAGGTTTGTTTTACGGCCTAGCACATGAGCTACACTGGAGAATGCACTTGAGAATGTATATTCTATTGTTAATGGGTGCAGTGTTGTATAGTTGTCTGCTAGGTCTAGTTGGTTTATAGCGTCTACTTCCTGTTGATCTTCTGTCAGCTATTCTATTCTCTTTATTTATTTTATTTTTTGGCCATGCCATGTGGCATGTGGGATCTTAACTTCCTGTTGATCTTCTTTCAGCTATTCTATTCTCTTTATTTATTTATTTTTTGGCCATGCCATGTGGCATGTGGGATCTTAGTTCCCCAACCAGGGATCCAACCCATGCCCCCACAGTGGAAGTGTGGAGTCCTAACTACTGGACCACCAGGGAATTCCCAAGCTATTCTATACATTACTGAAAGTGGTGTATTGAAGTCTCCATCTATTAATGCTGAATTGTCTATCTCTCCATTTCTGTCCATTTTTGTTTCATGTATTTTGGTACTCTGTTGATAAGTGCATTAATTTTTATAATTGTTGTATCTTCCTGATGAAGTGACACTATTATCATTATAAAATGTCCCTAGTGACATTTTTTGTTAAAGTCTATTTTGTCTGCTATTAGTACAACCACCCTGGTTTTCTTGTAGTTGCTGTTTGCATGGTAAATCTTTTTTCTATTCTCTTTCAATCTGTGTCTATCTTTGGATCTAAAATGTGTCTCGGACTTCCCTGATGGCACAGTGGTTAAGAATCCACCTGCCAATGCAGGGGACACGGGTTTGAGCCCTGGTCCAGGAAGACCCTACATGCCGCAGAGCAACTAAGCCCGTGCGCCACAACTACTGAGACTGTGGTCTAGAGCCCGTGAGCCACAACTACTGAGCCCGAATGCCACAACTACTGAAGCCCATGCACCTAGAGCCCATGCTCTGCGACAAAAGAAGCCACCACAATGAGAAGCCCGCGCACCGCAACAAAGAGTAGCCCCCACTCGCTGCAACTAGAGAAAGACCATGTGCAGCAATGAAGACCCAACGCAGCCAAAAACAAATTAATTACTTTTAAAAAAATGTGTCTCCTGTAGACAGCATGTAGCTAGATCTTTTTTTTTTGGTAGCCCAGTTTGAGAATCTCTGCCTTTTGACTGTTTAATCCAGTCACATTTAATGTTATTATTGATATAGCTGGACTTATGCCTTTCATTCTAATTTGCTTCTGTATGTCTCATGTCTTTTTTGTTCCTTTATTCTTCCTGTAGTGAATTCTTTTGGATTCAATGAGTATTTTCTAATATAGCACTGTAATTTCCTTAATGACTTTTCTATTTTTTTGAGTTACATTCTCAGTGACTGCTCAAGAGTTTACCATATAAGTCTCCATATAAGTCTCAACTTATCAGAATCAGCTGTTGATTTCTACTAGCTTAATATCAGTGACACAAAGAAACATTACTCCTTCCTCCCTTTTCCTAGTACTATTATTATATATATTATATATATATATTAATGTTACAAACACAACATTGTTATGATCATTACTTTACCATCTGTAGTCACTTGTGTAGCCCAATAGTTTTGTTCCCTCCATTTTTGAGCTATTATTGACAAATACATTACATTCATTACACTTCTATATGTTATAGGCCCAATATTATATTACGTACCTATTTTATAACTTGCGTTTTAAATCAGTTATGAGAAGAAAGAAAAATATCCATTTCTACTATTTTTAATAATTACATATTTACCTATACCAGTGCTCTTTTGTTTGTGTGTGCATTTGAATTACTATCTAGGGTCATTCGCTTTCAGCCTTAAGAACTTCTTTCAGTATTTCTTATAGGGTGGTCTGCTAGCAAGAAAATCAGTTTTTGTTTAAAATATTTTGCTTTCACTTTAGAAAGACAGTACAGGATTCTTGGTTGACAGTTTTTTTCTTTGAGCACTTTGAATATGTTATCACAATGCTTTCTGGCCTCCCCTATTTCTGATAGGCAGTCAGCTATTAATCTTACTTGGGGGGTTCCATTGTAAGTAACGAGTTATGTTTCTCTTGCTGCTTTCAAAATTTTCTCCTTGTCTTTGATTTTCAGCATTTTTACTATGATAGGTCTGTTTGGAGATTTCTTTGCATTTTTCTTCCTTGGGAGTTCATAGAGCTTCTGGATATGTAGGTTACTGTTCTTCAAAAAATTTGAGACGTTTCCTGTCATTATTTCTTCAAATATTTTTTCTTCTCTTTTCTCTCTCCTCTCCTTCTGGTAATCCAATTACACATATGTTGGTGTGCTGGATGGTGTCCCACATTTTTCTGAGACTGTTCATTTTTCTTCATCTTTTTTCCTCTCTGTTCTTTGGTTTGAATAATCTCTATTGTGCTACGTTCAAGTCTGCTAAATCTTTCTTTAGCCAGGTCAAACCTACTAATGAGTCCCTTTAGTGAATTTTTTATTTCTGTCATTGTGTTTTTCAATTCCAGAATTTCTATCGTTCTTTCCAATAATTCCTATTTACTATCAATAGTCCCTGTTTTATGTGAAATTGTCATTACACCATCCTTTACTTCTTTAATCACGCTTTCCTTTAGTTCCTTTAGTTTCCTTTAGTGAATATATTTACAATGGTTACTTTGAAATCTTTTTCTGTTAAATCTGATAACTGGTCTCTCTCTCACAGGCAGCTTTTGTGTTGCCTGCTTTTTTTTCTGGTATATGTAGCCAATATTTTATAACTATAAATGGAGTAAAACCTTTAAAAATTGTGAATCACTATTGTGTATACCTGAAACAATATAATACTGTACATCAACTATACCTCAATAAAAAAATTTTTAAAAAGCCTTCTACAACTATTAAGTCACAGGACACGAGGTAAACATGAAGAAGTCAAGTGTATTTTTATACAATAGCAATGAACAACAGGAAATCTAAATTTAATTTAAAAAATTTTAAACCCTCAATATCATTACAGTAATCCCAGAAAAGAAAACTTAAATGTAAAATTAAAAAATCATGTACAGAACCTATATGCTGAAAAGTATAAAACATGGATAAAAGAAATTAAGGAGGACCTAGGTAAATGGAGAAACATTATTTTCATGAATTGGAAAAGAATATAATAAAAATGTCATTCCTTCTCAAATTGTTCTACAAATTTAACATGATTACAATTACAGCAGGATTTTTTTTTGTAGGTATAGACGAGATGATTCTAAAATTTATATACAAAGCAAAAAGAACTAGAACGGACAAAACAATTTTGAAAGAGAAAAATGAAGTTAAAGTTATCAAAGTAAGTTAAACACTTACTATAAAGCTACCGTAATCCAGATAGAGTAGTATTAGCAAAAGGACAGACACAGAGACCAATGGAACAGAAGTGAATCCAAAAATATATCCACACAAACATGGCTGATTTTTGACAAAGGAGCAAAAGCAATTCAATGGAGTAAAGAAAGTCATTTCAGTAAATGTTATTGCAACAACTGAAATTCCATATATGAAAAGAAAACCTTGACTGAAACCTCATCCTTCACCCACAAGTTAACTCAAAATGGGTCACAGATCTAAATGTAAAGCTAAAACTATACAACATCTTTAAAAAAAGATAGGAGAAAACCTTCGTGACCAGAGGTTAGGCAAAGAGTTCTTAGATATTAAACCAAAAGCACAATGGAAAGCAAAAAGATGATAAACTGGACTTCAAAATTAAAAACTTTTGTGAAAACACTATTATTAAAAGAGGATGAAAAGACAAGCTCCAGCTTGGAAGAAATTATTGGCAAATCACACATCTGTCAAAGAACTTTTATCCGAAATACGTAAAGAGCCTTACAACTCAATGGTAAGAAAACAACCCCATGAAAAAATGGGCAAGAGAGAGTTTTGATTCTGGGCCAAGATGAATATAACACTTTTTTCTATTCCTTCCACTTAGTACAGTTAAGCACTATGTACATTATGTATAAAATAAACATGAGACAACTTTGAAAGAGAAATAGTAGACCCGCAAGGAATGACACTGGTGAGTCCTCTGAGTTTTGTATTTACCTATTATATCCTGGACTGGGTGAAAGGAGCCAGAAGGCCAACAAATGCCAGAAGGTGTAGACAAAAAAAAAAGTTCCAAGAAAAGCCAGCTCTTTATAGCCAAAGAACAAGGCAAGAGGAAGCCTAGGAAGAAAGAAAATGTTTAAGACAATAATTGCTCTACTCAGTCGAACGTCACAGAAAAAACTCTTACTTCAACCACGTCAACACAGGCCAAGAGAGGAGCTGAGATGTTTCCCTTTCCGCAAGCGTAATGAGGTGCCTCTGCCCCCTGTTGATATGTGTCAGAGAAGGCCAAGGCGGGTACGGACTTCCATCCCTGCCCAGTGATAAAGAGGATCCTCATCAGTCAGTGGAGGCCACAGGGGAGCGTAAACAAAGTGTTCCTCCTTTTTCACCAGGGTAGTTCAACACAAGCCTAGTGGGGAATTCAAACTTCCAACTCTGACCAGCAGTAACTAGGCACTACTTTCTCCACCATGTATTTTTTCACCTCTACCTAGTAGTAATGAGGCAGAGCCCCCCCTTCTCTTGCTGGAGTTGTGTCTGAGGAGGCCTGCTAAAACTGAAGATTTAAGTAAGATCCATAGCCTCAACATAAATCCAAAAATGTCCAGGATACAACAGAAAATCATTCATCATACAAGGAACCAAGAAAAACGTCAATTTTAATAAGAAAAGTCTATGGATGCCAACACTAAAATGATACAAATGTTCTAACTGCTTGACAAGGATTTTAAAGTAGCCATCATAAAAATGCTTTAAGGAATAATTATGAACATGCCAGTAACAAATGAAAAAATAGAAAATGTCAGTAAAAGAATAAAAGATAAAATACAATAACTGCAATGAGATACCACTTCACACCCACTAGGATGTTGTTATCTGCCAAAAAGACAGACAATGACAAATGTTGCTGAGAAACAGAAAACTTCATACACTGCTGCTAGGAATACAAAATGGCACAGCCACTTGGAAAACAGTCTTGGAAGTTCCTTAAAAGGTTATACAGAGTCATCATATGTTCTAACAACTCTACCCACCCAAAAGAATTGAAGAGATGTCCACATAGAAACCTATACTGCATAGCAAAATATTCACGGTACTCAAAAAGTAAAAACAACCCAAATAACCATCATTGATGAACGGACAAATAAAATGTGGTACATTTATACAATGGAGTACTATTTGGTAACAAAAAAGAAATGAAGTACTGATACATGCTACAACATGGATAAAATTTGAAAACATTATGCCAAGTGAAAAAGCCAGTTACAAAGGACCACATATTGTATGATTCCTTTTATATGAAATGTTCTGAACAGGAAAATCTAGAGGGACAGAAAGTAAATTAGTGGTTGCCTAGGGTTGGGGAGTGGGGAAATTTGGGGGTAACAGCTAAGGGGTTCAGGGATTTTTTAGGTAATGGAAAATGGTCTAAAATTGATTGCAGTGATTGATGCACAAATCAATGAATATACTAAAAGCCACTGAACTGTACACTTTAAATGGGTGAATATGTAGGGTATGGTATACTAATTTTAAAGCTGTTACAAAAAATTCAAGAGATAGTTCAACAAAAGAATGAAGAGGACAGGGGAAAGAGTCAGTAAACTTGATGATAGAACATTAGAAATTACTCAGTTTGAACAACAGAGAGAAAAGATAATGAATTGCGCCTGAAAAGATAATGAATTGCGCCTAAGGGACCTACGGAACTATAAAAAAGATATAATATGGATATCTTCCGAGTTCTGACAGGAAAGGAAAGAGAGGCAGGGGCTGAAAAAAATAATGGCTGAAAACTTCCCAAATTTGGCAAAAACTCTGAGATTTAAGAACACACCTGCACAGGATAAATTCAGAGAAGTCCATGCTCAGACACATCATAAGCAAACTGTTGGAAACAGAAAGACAAAGGAAAAAATCTTAAAAGCAGCAAGAGGGGAATGACTCCCTACTTATAAGGGGAAAACAATTCAAATAATGGAATCTTTCTCATCAGAAACCATGAGGCCAGAAGGAAGTGGCACAGCACTTTTTAAGTACTCAAAGAAAAGAACTGCCAACCAAGAATGCTATAGCCAACAAAAATCATCCTTCAGGAATAAAGAGGAAATCAAGACATTCTTATATGACTGAAAACTAGAGAATCAGATGCCAGCAGGTCCACCCAAAAAGAGTAAGTTCAGACAGCTCTTGAAATGAAAGAACAATGAAAAATATCAAATTACAGTGACCCTTTGAACTGTGCAGGTCCACTCATAATGTGGATTTTTTTTTTCAATAGTGAATACTACAGTACTACATGATCTCCGGTTAGCTGAATCAAGGTTCGCTGAATCCAAGGATGCAGAACCTTGAATACGGAGGAACCCTCAGATTTGAAGGGCTGACTATAAGTTATACACAGATTATCCACTGTGCAGAGGGTCAGCTTGGTGCCCCAATCCCTGCCGTGTTCAAGGGTCAACTGTATAGGCTATATAGTCTTTCCTTCTCCTCTGACTTTTCTAAATTGTTTCACATAATTGAAGCAAAAACTATAACAATGATGTGATTCTCAAAGTATGTACAGGAAATATTTAAGGCAATTATAAACAGGGGAGTGTAACTTCAAAAAGAGGTAAGCCTTCTATACTTCACTCAGACTGGTAAAATACTGACAACGGTAGGCTGTGATAAGTTATTTATGTATATGTAATACCTAGAGCAAATTCAAAATAATACATACAAAGACATGCATTCAAAACACTAAGGATAAATCAAAATGGATTCTCAGAAAGGTACAAGTAACCCACAGGACGGCAGGAAAATAACAGAAACAAAGAAGAGAGGGAACAAACAAAAACAAAAAAATGGCAGACTTAAGCCTCAACATATCAATAATTTCCTTGAATGTATGTAATCCAAATAAAACCAACTAAAAGACACAGACTGGTAGAATGCATATTTTCAAACTATGAGCCAACTACATGCTATCTGTAAGAAACTCACTTCAAATATAATGATATAGGTAGGCTGAAAGTAAAAAGATGAAGAAAATATACAATTACACTGTTCAATGAAGGAGCTACTAGAGATATGTGGTTATTTTAATTTAAATAAATTAAAATAAATTAAATTGAAAATTCAGCTCCTCAGTCTTACTAGCCATACTTCAAGTAATATATCAAAAAGCAGTTTTACTGTATTGGTAATGTGCCCATATCACTTTATTAAAAAAAAGTTTTCCAAAACTCTATTATAAATGAAAACACCTGTATTATCTAATAGGTTATTTAATTAACAGCAGTTAATAAAGGTTTTTTTATTGTGGCAAAATAAATAACATAAAATTTACCATTTTAACCATTTTTAAGGGTACAGTCCAGTTGCTTTCAGGACATTCACACTGTTGTACAACCATCTTCACTATGTCTGCATCTTTTTCATCATCCCATAACAAAACTCAGTGCTCATCAAACAATAACTCCTCATTCTTCACCCTCTACCAGACCCTGGTAACCAACCTTCTATTTCTACCTCTATGAATGTGACTACCCTAGGTACATCATATAAATGGAATCATCCAATATTTGTCCTTTTGGAACTGGCTTATTTCATTTAGCATAATGTCTCATCCATTCTGTAGCATGTATCAGAATTTCCTTCCTTTTTAAAGACTGTATAATATCCCGCTGTATGTATATTTTGTTTATATATTCATCTGTTGATAAAAATTTGGATTGTTTCCACAGTTTTTTAATCCTCTACTTAACTAATGAAAGCAAGATTTATTCACAAATTCAAAGAATCTCCATGTAGAGATCAATCTTGGAGGTCATCTAGTTCCACAGCCTTCGAATACTTAAAAATCATTTGATAGAAGTTACCACAATCATAAAGTTCTGTATCATCTTAAGTAAGAGTGGCTACCACTTTAAACTGTTCACATTTTCCAAGTTGGCAGTTACCACCAGTATTTTAATTTTATTTATTTAGCCATATCACACATGAAAGAGGATGGTCACATATATGATACACCTCCATGGGCAAAAATTCAGGTTTTAAAAAAAACTGTGTTAAATAGTTTCTCCAAAGAAGATATACAGATTGCCAACAAACACATGAAAGGATGCTCAACATCACTAATCATTAGAAAAATGCAAATCAAAACTACAATGAGGTATCACCTCACACCAGTCAGAATGGCCATCATCAAAAAATGTACAAACAGGGCTTCCCTGGTGGTGCAGTGGTTGAGAATCTGCCTGCAAATGCAGGGGACACAGGTTCGAGCCCTGGTCTGGGAAGATCCCACATGCTGCGGAGCAACTAGGCCCATGAGCCACAACTACTGAGCCTGCGCATCTGGAGCCTGTGCTCCGCAACAAGAGAGGCCGCCGCAACAGTGAGAGGCCCGCCCGCACACTGCGATGAAGAGTGGCCCCCGCTCGCCGCAACTAGAGAAAGCTCTTGTACAGAAACGAAGACCCAACACACCCAAAAATATATAAAATTTTAAAAAAAATCTACAAACAATAAATGCTGGAGACGGTGTGGAGAAAAGGGAACCCTCCTGCACTGTTGGTGGGAATATAAACTGATAGAGCCACTATGGAGAACAGTATGGAGGTTCCTTAAAAACTAAAAAAAGAACTACCATATGACCCAGCAATCCCACTACTGGGCATATACCCTGAGAAAACTATAATTCAAAAACAGTCATGGACCACGATGTTCACTGCAGGTCTGTTTACAATAGCCAGGACATGGAAGCCACCTAAGTGTCCATCGACAGATGAATGGATAAAGAAGATGTGGCACATATGTACAATGGAATATTACTCAGCCATAAAAAGAAACGAAATTGAGTTATTTGTAGTGAGGTGGATGGACCTAGAGACTGTCATACAGAGTGAAGTAAGTCAGAAAGAGAAAAACAAATACCGTATGCTAACGCATATATATGGAATCTAAAAAAAAAAAAATCTGAAGAACCTAGGGGCAGGACAGGAATAAAGACGCAGATGTAGAGAATGACTTGAGGACACGGGGAGGGGGAAGGGTAAACTGGGACGAAGTGAGAGAGTGGCATGGACACACATACACTACCAAATGTAAAATAGATAGCTAGTGGGAAGCAACCGCATAGCACAGGGAGGTCAGCTCGGTGCTTTGTGTCCACCTAGAGGGGTGGGATAGGGAGGGTGGGAGGGAGACGCAAGAGGGAGGAGACGTGGGGATATGTGTATATGTATGGCTGATTCACTTTGTTATTCAGCAGAAACTAACACACCATTGTAAAGTAATTATACTCCAATAAAGATGTTAAAAAAAACTGTGTTAAACATATATAAGATAAAATTTGCCATTCTAACCATTTTTAAGTGTACAGTTCAGTGGCATTAAGTACATTCACACTGTTGTGCAGACAGAAGCATCACCTACTTCTAAAACTTCTTCATTGACAAGGCCAGATTTTGACAACCCTCAAAAGAACTGCAGAGAACAAAAGCAAAGAGCATCAGACTTTACTTTGGCATGGTATTCCCAAAAGGATTTTACAAAGTGTGTAAGAAATAAGTTCATCATTTAAATAAATCAAAAAATTTCATTTTTATATAAAGAAAATAAATTAATATGTTCAACTTCACTTTTAAAAATTGAGTTTGACAAGAAGGAATCTTGATTTTTTTTTTCTGATTCTCTACTCCACAGACAATATTAAAAAGCAAGATTAAAATCATTCTTGCTTATAGGCAATATGGAAGTGCAACTCACACTTTGCTTACTCATCCTTTTCATTAAAAATTTATTCATGGATAAAAGTTAATTGTAATAATCACACTTAAATAATTCATAATTGCCACAACTATTAATGGTACTGTACATTAGTAATGGTTCTTCACAATAGCTCTTAGCTTTAACTCACAACTGATAAAGAGACAGCAACCACAAAACCTCTGGTAATATCTGGTCCGTTGAGGACCCTGACTCAAATTGGTCAAGAACAGGACTTCCTACAGCAACTCTGGAAATCACCAACCTTTGGAGATACAGACAACTATGGAAAAACATAGCACTTTGATATAGTCAATACTATGTTAAGTGTCTCCAGAGGAAACATATGTCAGACTGTGAAGTATGTCTCTGGAACTGATAGTTTTCATTCTCTTATACTATAAGAGAATGTTTCATGGCTTGAACATTATCTTAGAGCTTAAAGAGATAAAGGATGGAGGAATAGGTTGAACAGATGCAATTTTTCCCCCCTCAACTGGGAAAAAACCCTCAGAAAATAGAATGAAGGAACTTGAATTTTAAAGCCGAAAGGTGTATTAGTAGATTATGTGTTTAAAAGTTTAGTTCACCAAACATTACCAAGTGCTAGATACTATGCTAAAAAGCCTAGAAACGTTAACCAGTCATAACTTAATGGAAGATGGGACTGGAGCTCAGATTACTTGATTCTTGGAGTCTACTGCTTTGTACAAAAATCACAGTTAAAAACAGGACCTGGAGCCAGTATTCCTAAATTACAAGTACTCTTTCCACTGATTTGATAATAGTATAAGAATAATTGTTTCCATATAGGAAACAATTGGAAACAGCTTGGGATGGGAAAAGGTTATGACTCATTCAAGTAAATACCTTTCTAAATTTTCAAACCAATGATTTAGTTAGGCAAATTCTCTAACAAAATGTTTGAAATAAAGAAAAAAATTTTAAAAGCTGAGTTTTAGTTGTAGTCTTTGCTGTAAAACAACCTAAAGAGGAAAAGGTGAGTAAAAATACCAAACATTAGCCTATTGTAATTATCTGAATGTCCCAGAAAAATACATGCTTATAGTTACAACTCTTCAATCTATATAGAAATCTTCAATAAAGGCTTTAAAAAACCTATTAATTTGAATTTTCTTAGAAACTTACTACCTCAAATCTCCCCAATGAGCAATATATATCTTACATCATAACTCCTTAATTCCTATTAAGGTTTTAAATTCTAGATATGCCATAGATAGATACTCTTAGTATCCACACCCCTTTGAACTATAGAAAATTGCTATAAGGATAAATACATTGAGTCTTTTGACACAGTACAATGCATTAATTAAAAGAATTAAAGTCTTTTCATATTGCCCAAATCCAGCAACAGATTTCTCCACCTCATGTATAACTAAGCATTATTTATTTCACTATACTCAATTATTAATTCATATATTAATGGTGCCTAGAGACAGCTTATATAGTAGGAAGAGCAATTGCTTTTTAGTTCAGACAAACCTGGATCTTTGTTGCTGTTGTTGTTTTATAACCTGTTTATTATTCAAGCATAGTTAATTTACAATATTTTGTTAGTCTCAAGGATACAGCATAGTGATTAAGGTTTTTCTGCAGACTACATTCCATTGTAGGTTCTTACAAGATATTGGGTATAACTCCCTGTGCCACACAGTAAATCCTTGTTGCTTATCTGTTTTATGTATAGTAGTCTGTATCTGTTAATCTCATACTTGTAATCTGTTCTTCCACCTCTCCCCTTTGGTAACCAGAAGTTTGTTTTCTATGTCTGTGAGTCTGTTTCTGTTTTTCTGGGGGTTTTTTTGGCTGCGCCATGCTGCTTGCAGGATCTTAGTTCCCTGACCACCGGGGATAGAACCCATGCCCGCTGCAGTGGAAGTTCCAAGTCCTAACCACTGGACAGCCAGGGAACTCCTGTTTTTTTTTTTTTAATTAAAAAAAAATTTTATAGTTTTAAAGGTCACTTTCCATTTACAGTTATCACAAAATATTGGCTATATTCCCCATGGTGTATAATACATCCTTGAGCCTATCTTACACCCAAGAGTTTGTACCTCTCACTCCCCCACCCCTATATTGCCCCCCCCAACTGGTAACCACTAATTTGTTCTCTATATCTGTGAGTCTGCTTCTTTTGTGTTATATTCATTAGTTTGTTGTATTTTTTTTTTAAGATTCCACATATAAGCAATATCATACAGTATTTATCTTTCTCTACAAACCTGGATCTTAATCATGACTATATCATTGAACTGACTGGATGCCCTTACACAAGTTAAATGTGGCAGGGGTTTAAATGAGGTTAAATGAGTACATGGGAAGCACCCAGTGCCTAGCACATAGTATACCCACAAGAATGTGATACAGCACTGAGTACCAGATGAAGTATCCTTATTGATAGGTCTGACTCTCTCACCTTTGGCTGAATTAATCTCAAATCTCTAACCCCAGCATCCTTCCTGAACTCCAATTCTGGACCTCTTATGATGAGCAAGAGTGCTAGATAAATCCATCTGAATGTGTTTGCCATCCTTCAAATTCACTGTCTGAAACTGAACTCAAATTCTTTCTCCTCAACTGATACTCCACAACAAGACTTCTAACTATTAATGATAGATGCTTTCAATTATCCAGTCACCCAGAGCTTAAAATCTAGTACTCATTTTTGATTCACCATCTCCTGTCAAAACTTGGAAGTCTTCCCTTAGCTAATCTCCCTTCATAGGCAAATTCAGAAAAATTACAGATACTCCCCAACTTATAAATGTTTATTGATAATTCAAAGTCATTCTCCAGAGCAAGAGTGTTAACTATACCCACTACCAAGAAACAATAATAATGGTTTTGCATGGTCATTTAAATCTTTGCTCTAGTCTTCATTAGTTTATCTCTCTGTGCTTAGTTTTGAGGTAGTTATGAATACTATTAAATCCATCATGGTCAATAAACACAAAAACCGTTAAACTGAATAAAGAGAAGTATGTGATTATGGTGGAAACAAAACGCAGAGTTAAACATTTTAATAAACAGTGAGAAAGGATGCTGCCCCCCACCCCGTGAATGGAATAAATCACTGAGCAGTATGAATGATTCTGAAGTACGCACAACAAATCCTGCAATACGTAAAGATGCCATATCTATGAGATAATTGATAATCATCAGCTAGGGAGACAAGGAAAACTAGTAAAATGGAAAAACTTGTGAGTATGTGTTTAGAGTAGCATCAACACTAGATGGCAAGATTTCGAACTCTTTAGTCTCAAGGACGCCTTTACACTCTTAAAATTTACTGAGAATTCCAAAGAACTTTTGTTTATGTGAACTATATTTACTAATATTACCACATTATACATTGAAACTTAGAAATGCAAAAACTTCATTCATTAAAAATAATAAGCCCATTACATGTTAGCACAACATATTTTTCAAAAACCTACACTTTCTCAGAACAAAAGAGAAGCAAGAGTGGCATGGATTTTTGCAAATCTCTTCAAGTCTGGTTTATTATTATTATATCAGTGGAATCCTCCTATCTGCATCTGCATTCAGTCTGTTGTAATATCCCACTTCAAGTAGCCTCTTGAAAACTCCACTGTACACCATGAGAATAAGAATGAAAATGACAAACAATATTTTAATACTATTATGAAATTGTTTTGACCTCGTGTACCCTCTGAAAGCTTCTGGGGATCTCAGGAGAGTTCCCACACCACAGTAACCACTGCCTTAACATTTAATGTTAAATCAGGAGATGGTTAGATATCTGTAGACAAGAACTTAGAAAAGGCTCAGCAAGGTGAATAGACTGCTGTTCAAACATCTGAGCCAAGCCAGAGAAAGACGGTTTTGTATATTCAAATTTGCACATCAAAGAGTAGTAAAATCCACTTGTCAAGATAATCATAAAGGACCAACTGCAACATAGACATAATAGATCTATTTAGGTAAAAGTTAGTCAAGAAAACGTTAAAATGTTTATCTGGCTAAGAGGAATAGAGCTTGCTGGGGAGATTCAGGGGTTAGGGTTAGATCTCCTTGCTGATTAAAAAAAAAAATAGGCACACAAAACAAGCCGGTTAGGTGTTTTCATCTCTGGACTTAAGGCTTAGAACTGTAAGGGGTCACCTTGGAATCATAAGGAGAGCTACCTTAAAGATGGCAAAGCAAAAAGTTGAGAATTGAGGCCCTTGATGATGTCACTGAATTGCTGAGTAACTAACTCTGAAGCTGTCTTACTCTAGGATTTGTTTTGTTTTTGTTTGAAATAGTGAATGTTCTTAGTGTTTAAGTCACTCGATTCAAAGTTTTCTGCTACACAAAATGAATATCCATATACAGATGTCCCATAGGTACTTCAACAGGTCCAAATGAATTAATCATCACTTCTCACAAATGTACTCTTCCTCTTGAAGTTCTCTGGCCAATGATACCACATTCCAAAAAGTGAAAAACCTAGGAGTCATCTTTGACTTCTGTGGTAAACTAAAAAAGGTCACTCCTCAAAATATGTCCATGAACTACTCCCTGGAATTTGCAAATGGTACTTTTATGGCAGACTTTGCAGGTGTGATTAAGTATGCCAAAATAGGAAGACTTCTCTGGATATCCAGGTGGCTCCTACATACAATCTTTAGCATTGTTCTAAGAGAGAGGTTAGAAGATTTGACACCAATATCAGAGAAGGTGATAGGAAGACAGGCAGAAATTGGAGTGATTTGGCTGCAAGGCACAGAATGGCTACACAGCCACCAGAAACTAGCGGAGGTAGGGAATGGATTCCCCACCCCACCAGAGCCTTTGGAGGAAGCGGGTACCTGCCAACATCGTGATTTCAACCCAGTCATACTGATTTTGAACTTCTGGCCTCCAGAACTGTGAGAGAATAAATTTGTTGTTTTAAGCCATCCAGTTCCTGATAATTTATTACAAGAGCCACAGGAAGCTAATACAACTTCTATCTTTCACTTTTCCTCCTAACACAGACTTGGTCACTAAGACCTATCTCAAATCCACCCTTTCTTTTCTCCATTAGCCACACTACCTTGGGCTACTTAACATCCTGATTGGTCTCCTTCTCTTTAATCTCACCAATCTTGAGTTAATCCTCCATCACTGTTCACATTGTCTAAAATCCAATGATTTTAGTACAGCAATTATTACCTCATGCCTTAGCTATCACATTGTATAACTCTGAACAGCACTAAGTTCTTTTCAGCATGTTCATATATGTATCACCGGACATCAACTGATTTCAATACATAACGTACTCAAGATAAGGCAGACTATTATCCTCCCATTATAGTGATGAAGAAACTGAAGCTCAGAGGATAAATGACTTATCCAAAGCCATAAGGCAATTAAACAGCAATTTACATCCTGATGCTAGTCTTTCTTGCTATATATCTCATATTCTCTCTGCTCTATTGTGCTTTTAGATGCTTCAGTTATCTTTTCTTCCTTGCTCTCCAACACAACTCTTTGCTCCAGTCAAACTGATCTTTGACTCATTCTCTGAACATACTACACATATTTCCACTTCCCCACCTCTGTTCTCATTTTGGAATTCCCTTATTGCTCTCAATGGGTCAAATACTACTCTATTTTGTTCTTCCTTCTTCTCTGGATATCAGCAATACCTTCCATTTGCATGCCACTTTTCAGATTACAGTGTATTTTCTTTGGATCTTAAAAAATCTTATGAAGTAGATTAGGAAATTCTTCAAAAATCACAGAAAATAAAGATCAGAAAAAAATAAGTGGCCTAATAGGGCCTCAAAATCAAGTACTCTGACTTTAATTCTCTCCTCATTTTATTATTAAACTATGCTGCCCTTCCCTCCACTGAACTCCTGTAGCATTTTCTGTCTTGACCACTGATCTGAGATTTGATATAATACCAGTTTAGGTATTTGATATAATACCAATTTAGGTTTACCAGGTATATGTCCTGTCTCTCCAAGGATAATTCCAGTATATTTTTAGAATCAATTATACCTATGTTCTTTAAAAATCATTTTATAAATGCTTGAAGTATAACTGATGTAAAATAAACCAAACATATTTAAAGCATACAATTAGGTCAGTTTTCACACAGATATCAAGATAAGGAACATTTCCATGACTCCTATAATTTTCTTTGTGCCTCTTTACAATCTTGCCCTCCAGCCCTCCTACACCCCCCCAACCACGAATTTGCTTTTCATTTTAGACTAGTTGCATTTTCTAGAATTTTAACATAAATGGAATCAGGCAGTATATATTTTCTTATTCATCTGGCTTCTTTCACTGGATATAATTATTTTGAGATTCATCCATGCTGTTAGGCTCAAGAATTTTTGTTCCTTTTTATTGCTGAGTACTCTTCCATTGTGTGGATGTACCACAGTCTGATTATCATTTAACAGAGGACAAACTCTTGAGTTGTTTCCAGTTTGGGGCTATTACAAATAAAACTGCTATGAACATTTGTGCACAAGTCTTCGTGTAGACACACCAGTACAGTTTCTAAATCATTTCTGTCTCTACACCATTTACATGTGCTATACTCTTATCAGTAACGTTCCTTATTATAGTGCAGTGGTTCTCAACTAGGCATCGCTTTACGGCCACAAAAGGATCACTGCTCTTTTAATCAGTATTTTATGTATAATAGGTGATCAATTAGCTGCCTACAGATTTTGCTGTCCTATAGATCCATATGCTATTTGAGGGAAAAGGTTGAGCCTGTGTATATTCTTTAACTGCCTAACACAGGGCATTTTTAAAAAGCTGTATAAATGTTTGTGACTTACGGTGCTTACTTTTGGAATAAGCATATTCTTTTATGTTCATTCACATTATTAATAAAAGTATAATTATAAATGATGGACAACAAAGTAAAACTTGAGGCAAAATAACTGAATTTTTTTTTTTTTTTTTTTGCGGTACGCGGGCCTCTCACTGTTGTGGCCTCTCCTGTTGCTGAGCACAGGCTCCAGACGCGCAGGCTCAGTCGCCATGGCTCACGGGCCTAGCCACTCCGCAGCATGTGGGATCTTCCCAGACCGGGGCACGAACCCGTGTCTCCTGCATTGGCAGGCGGACTCTCAACCACTGCACCACCAGGGAAGCCCCTATAACTAGCCACTTTTTAATCAAGTAAAGGTTTTAATCATTTTACTATAGGAAGAAGTTCTTTCTAGTTCAGAGCTTCGAGAAGAAGAGAGAATGAGATTTACCTGGAGTTAAACAATAAATCAATTAAACCAGTGATATTAAACTATTAGAATTTCTTCTCATTGCTGGTAACCACAGAGTCATGCTGATTATTAATTTCTATATCCAGGGAAAATAAGTTAATATACATTGAGTAACTCCTACCAAGTGTCTTTATCACACTCTGGTCTCACAATTCTGGGAAAAGAATTTTTAAGATCCAGTTATAAAGGAGGAAACAGAAGGTTAAATTAACTTGTCCACATTCCTATAAGTAATAAAACCAGGATTTGAAAAAAAATCTGTCTGACAGAAAACACAAATTCACAGTCCCCTCTCTCTCCCCATCCCATCAGTTACCATATACAAGAATTCAATCACAGTACTTAAGGGATATCAGCTATTAACCTCAAATCATTTTTACCAGAAAAAAAGCTTGAAGAAAGGGTATATCTTATTCAGTCTCTTGGATTCTTACATAAGCAAATCAAATTCAAGTCAGTTTTAGCCAATTAGCATTTAAAGAGCTCTGTTTCTCTAAAGAGTGTTTTAAGTGTTCCTACCAAGTACTCATGAGTCCTACTATGTATGCTTTAAAATACGTACACAAGTATAGTGGCTTTACCTAATACGCTTTTGTACTGTTGCCAACCTTATATGTGTCTTATGGATTGAAGCGTGTCCCTCAAAAGACAGGCTGAAATCCTAATCCCCAGTACCTGAGAATGTTACCTTATTTGGAAACATGCTCTTTAAAAAGCAATCAAATTAAACTGAGGTAATTAGGATGTTCTTATATAAAGTGAAATACAAAGACAGATGCACAAAGGGAGAATGCCATATTAAGATTGAAATTATGCTGCCACAAGCCAAGGCACTAGTAAAAGCAAGGAGAGAGGCCAAGAAGAGATCCTTCCCTCATAAGTTCCTTCCCTTAGAAGGAACCAACCCTGCCAACACCATGATTTCAGACTTCTACCCTCCAGAACTGAGACAAAAGTTTCTCTTCGGGCTTCCCTGGTGGCGCAGTGGTTGCAAATCCACCTGCCGATGCAGGAGATACGGGTTCATGCCCCGATCTGGGAAGATCCCACATGCCGCGGAGCGGCTGGGCCCGTGAGCCGTGGCCGCTGAACCTGCGCGTCCGGAACCTGTGCTCCGCAACGGGAGAGGCCACAGCAGGGAGAGGCCTGCGTACCACAAAAAAAAAAAAAAAAGAAGTTTCTCTTCATGCCATCCAGTTTATGGTTACAGCAGCCCTAGCAAACTAATACACGCCTGCTTTTCAAAATAATGTAAAATGTAGCTACATTAAATTTTAATGGACTAATAAACATTCCAATTTAAAAGGCAGAGAGTAGGATTAAAAAAGCAAGCCCAACTACATGTTCGTTACAGGGAACTTACTTTAAATAAAAAGAGAGGTATTTTAGAAGATACACCATGCAAACAGCAAGTAAAGGAAGGCTAGAGCTGGCTATCTTGAATATCACAAAGGTCACTGGTACACAGTCTTTTCAAGTGCAACAAGGTATGTTCACCTAGTCAGACCATATGCTGGGCCATAAGACAAATCTTCTAAATAAATTTTAAAGGAATGAATGCACACAGACTATGTTCTCTAATCACAATTAAAAAATTAGAAGTCAATGAGTTATCAAGAAAATTTCATGTATTTTAAATATAACACACTTCTAAATAACCCATAGTGATGAAGGAATCAACAAGAGAAACTGCAAAGTATTTTTAACTGAGTAAAATACTGAAAATACATTATCAACATTTGTACAATGCAGCTAAAGTAGTGCTTAAAGTAAAAGTTATAGCTTTAAATATATATATTAGAGAAGGTCTAAAAATCAGTGTCCTACCACCTCACACTCTACCATCTCACATTCATTACGATGACTACTATAAAAAACAAAATAACAGAAAATAACAAGTGTTGACAAGGATGTGGAGAAATGGAGCCCTTGTGCACTGCTGGTGGGAATGTAAGCGTAGAACTATGGAAAACAGTATGGCAGTTACTCAAAAAATTAAACAGAATTACCATATGATCCAGCAACTCTACTTCTGGGTATATACCCAAAGGAACTGAAAGCAGAGACATGAGCATATACTTGTACATGAATGTTCACAAGAGCGTTATTCACAATAGCTAAATGTCTATCGATAGATAAATGAATAAACAAAATGTGGTATGTACACACTGATGTGGTATATACCACATTGTAGTATGTACAATGGAATATTATTTAGCCTTAAAAAGGAAGGAAATTCTGATATGTGCTATGATATGGATGAACCTTGAGGACATAATGCTAAGTGAAACAAGCTAGTCACAAAATGACAAACGTTGTTGGATTTCAATTATATGAGGTCCCTAGAGCAGTCAAATTCATAGAAAGAAAGTAGAAGGGTGGTTGCCAGGGGCTGGGGGGAGAGGGGAATAGGGAGTTATTGTTCAATGAGTACAGAATTATATTACAGTTCTGCAGATGAAAGCAGTTCTGAAGATAGATGGTGGTGAGAGTTGCATAATAATGTGAATGTACTTTATGCCACTGAACAGCACACTTAAAAATGGTTAAGTTGGTAAATTTTTTATCTGTACTTCACTACAATTTAAAAAAAAAATCAATGGCCTAGGTTTCTACCTTAAGAAGTTAGAAAATGAGCAAGACAAACCCCCCCAAAATTGAAGGAAACAAAGCTCAGACATAAATTAAACAGAAAATAGAAAAATCACAGAAAAAATTAAAGCCAAAACTTGGTTCTATGAAGAGACAAGCAAAATTGGTAAGTCTTTAGCTAGACTGACCAAGGGAAAAAGAGGTGGGAAAAAAAGGGGGAGGGGGCAGCAGAAGGAAAACATGGGCAAGTGATATATAGAATGACCATGTTACCAAGACCAAGCTCACTCTGCTTGCCACATGACAGGCGAGTAAGTCAGGAGACGAGGTGTTGAGGCAATGAACGGTGACTTTACTGAGACCGAAAAGATGGCAGATTAGCAGCCTAGAGTACCATCTTATCGGGATGGGGATGCTAGTTTCTTTTATAGAACAGAGAGGGGAGGAGGTGAGGAAGTAAGTAAGTCTTGCAAAATATCTCCTGGTTCTGGCCAGTCCTAGGGAGGGGATGTGTTAATTTCTTCTTCTTTTCTGCAGCCATTCACAGGTGGGCAGGTCACTGTTTCCCTGTGAGCTAAATAAAGGCACTTCAGTTTAACATTCAGGCAGAGGGGCAGGCCATTATGTATGCCTATACCTATAGACAGAACAAAAACAATGGAAAGCAAAGGTAAAAGTAAAAGAAACAGATCCAACATGGAGTCAGATTTTGTTCTTCCCTGTTACAACCAGGATGGTAGAATGCTCCAGAAATGAAGGGCATAGAGCATTTCAAGGAGGAGTGGTTGACAGTGTCAAATGCTGCTGATAGGTCAAATAAGATATAAAGTCTATTCAATTTATCTGCAAGGAGTCACTGGTGACCTTAAAACAGCACATAATGGAGAGGCAGTAGAGTTAGATGCTAGATTGCAATAAAGACTATATAGAAATGAGCAAGTGAAAATTTTGAGTAGACAATTCAATCTAAAGAAGTTTGGCTCTAAAGATAGGGCAAGGGGGTTAGCTGGAGGGAAATAAGGGCTCGAGGGAGGATACTGATATTTTTATAAAATGGGAGAAACTACAGAATGTTTTTTCCCCCCAATAAGCTTTTCTAAATTGTGGTAAAATATACAGAGAATGTTTTGAGTATTGGTGGAAAAGAATCAGAGAAGGAAAAGATATAGAAAACGTGATAACAGATAGTGTAAGATCCCTGGATAAATAAAAAGAAACTGGATTCAGTGCTTGAGTAAAAGAATTAGCCTTAAACAGAAAGAGACCCAGTGTAAGAAAAAAGGAAAGGAAGGGTATATAGTTACAGTTAGGCTTATAGGTGGGTGGTGAGAAGAAGTAGTGGGAGTTCTTTTCTGATAGCTTTGGCTTTTACTTCTCTCTGAAGTTATAGGTAGAGGTTAGACTGCTGACAAGAGAGGACATAAAGCAGAATTTTGAGGAAAATGAAATATGCAAAAAATGTGTGGAGGAGAAAAAAAGGATGGCTAGGTGGCACTGAAGGCCCCACTGAAATTGGAGACCACAAATTTCTAGTGTCAATAATCTATGGCTTTTGAGTTATGGATATCTCAAGAAACTGTTAAAGAATAATCAATGGCTTTGAACCATTTTTTTAAAAAAAGCAGTAATAATCATTAGTTAATACTTACATAGTACTCAATATGTACCAAGCATTATTCTAGGCATTTTTTACATATTAAATAATTTAATTTTCACACAACCTTTTGAGATAGGTATCACTTGGTATCTCCACTTAACCAAGGAAAATGAAGCACAGAGTTAAGGAACCAGCCCATGGCCATACAATTAGTAAACACTAGAGTCAAGATCTGAACCTAGGCGGCATGCTCAGTGATGCTTTACACTGAACTGCCTCTCAAAGTAAAGCTAAGTGAACCCAGTTGAAGGAAGTAGGAAGAAAAGAGGAGGAAACATACCAGGCAGGCCAAAAACAGAGGCAGTGATTCCTGTAAATAGAAACAATTCTCACAGAAGTAGGGTATAGTTTCATATGGCACAGTAAAAGGCACCAAAGATAAAAGAAACATGGAGTAATGGAAAGCCACAAAAAGGAAATGAGCAATGTTGGGTGATCCAAAGCAAAAAGAAAGAAAAGCAAAAGCAAAGGAAAAAGTAAAACCCAGATAGTCAAAATGTAAAAAAGGAGAAAAAGGTAAAAATGGAAGAAAGCACACACATGCACGCACGCACACACACACGCTAGTAAACACACCAGTAAAAGAGAAAAATGAAATGGAAGCAAAGTAAGTATGCCTCGAGTCCCTGAAAACTCTTACATTTTATTTTCTTTGTTTGGACCAAAGAATTTACTAATTTTATCTAAGTGAATAAAATTAACATTTAATAGAGGGTAGTTCTGAATAGGCTTGCTTGCTAACAGTAGGTGAAGATCAGATACTTAGGTTAAGATCTGAATTAGAGAAAATCATTTTTAAAAGGAATTATCTAAAGTCATTTCAGAAGCCCGAGGGCAGTAGTTCCACAAAATCCTGATTCCAAATATTCAAAGTCTTGGTTATATGGTACCCAAAGATGTTTGTACAATAGTTATGCTGAATGCATCAAAAATTATCAAAACCGGGCTTCCCTGGTGGTGCAGTGGTTGAGAGTCCGCCTGCCGATGCAGGGGACGCAGGTTCGTGCCCCGGTCCGGGAAGATCCCACATGCCGCGGAGCAGCTGGGCCCATGAGCCATGGCTGCTGAGCCTGCGCTCCGCAACGGGAGAGGCCACAACAGTGAGAGGCCCGCGTACCACAAAAATAAATAAATAAAAATTAAAAAAAAAAATCAAAACCAAGTAAACAGCAAATCTTGTCAACATAAAAAAAATACATATATATACCACTGAATACCTATAGAAGAACAATATAGAATACAGAAATTACAAATTCTTGGAGTATCAAACATTTGTAATTTTTAAGTTTTTTTAAAGCTATACAATTATTAAAATGGAAGAACATTCAATATGGAGACAAAGAAGATGTTCTCCTAGAAAAGTGAGACATTAGTAAGTTTCATCCATCAACTTTCACTCTTATAAGACAGTTATCAATGTGAAATACCACAATGATATAAGCCAGTGATGTATTCCATGATCAGTTATGTAAAAATGTGCTGGCTAAGGTCACCTCTGGCCCTAATAATGTTAGTGAAGAAATTAATGTAATATTCAATGTGTCCTTCAAGCAAGAGTGTAATATAAATTTAATGTATCTTTATATTTTTAAAAACACATATGCAATCACTATTTTATTTTAGATCCTGTGGCTAAGAATCCAGAGATTTCCAGCTCATTGTCTAAAATGGGGTGAAGTATTTCTGATATAAAGAACAAAGGAAAACTAATGTGGCTTTCAGCTTAACAGGAGATAAATTTCAAGCAATCAGTCTGAGGTACAGGGAAAACTGTCTCAGTCATGAATGCGGTTGCATTTAAAGTAAAAACATCCCATTATATCTTATATAAAGACATGCTCAATAGTCTACAGAATACCAGGAAACCACAGGAGGGGAAAAAAAAGTATATATATATATATATATACACACACACACACACACATACACACATTCAATATATATAATAAAGATATTAAAAAATTACAGTTGGAAGAAGCCAAATTAATTAGGATCCCCCAACTAATGAAGGAAACCCCTTTACAACAGTCTTTGATGCTTGACCATTTTCAATAACAAGAGAGTTTTATCCTTTACAAGGCTAGGAAGACTTAAAGTTTAAAACCTCCAACACTGCAGACTTCCCTGGTGGCGCAGTGGTTAAGAATCCGCCTGCCAATGCAGGGGACACGGGTTTGATCCCTGGTCCAGGAAGATCCCACATGCCATGGAACAACTAAGCCCATGTGCCACAACTACTGAGCCTGCACTCTAGACCCCGTGAGCCACAACTACTGAGCGCATGTGCCACAACTACTGAAGCCTGCGTGCCTAAAGCCCGAGCTCCAGAACAAGAGAAACCACTGCAATGAGAAGCCCGCGCACCGCAACGGAGAGTAGCCCCCGGTCGATGCAACTAGAGAAACCCCATGTGCAGCAACGAAGACCCAACACAACCAAATAAATAAGTAAATAAATAAAAATTAAAAAAAAAAATTAAAACCTCCAACATTTTATTAGGAAAATTTTAGATGCAATCTTCACTGCTGCTATAGGACTAATGTCAGTCATGCACTTCCTTTAATTTGATTCATGCTGAGTGAAAATATATCCAATTTTATGACATATATTTAGTTGTGAGGTGCAGCAAAGTAGTTAAGTGAAACACTGAAGACAGACTTGAGTTTGAAACCTGGATATCCGTTTCCTTATTTGCAGATACCAGCAGCAATAACAAAGGGTTAGTATGAGATGTGAATGAGATGATGTATGAAATGTCTAGCACAGTGCTACCTTTTTAAAAGGGCTCAACAAATGTTGGCAATTATCATCACTGTATTAGCCCACTCAGTCTACCACAATAAGCTTTAGCTGCTATGTGAGTGTATATACCTATGCTACACTTTGTGGCATTTTTTCATCACCTTATGTGTTCTAACCTTGGGTAGTATATTTTACCAAGATTAAAGACAGAATGAAGGCAAATGGGACCAAAGCATATGCATTCCTCATTTTCCCACTCCATTTCCTGAAGGAAAGAGATGTTTGCTCTATTACCAAAAGCAGTGATGGTGTACACAGAGGGAAACACACCGTGGGCACAACTTTTCCTGGGTGATAAGCAGCTTATAAACTGCATAATTGTATTCTGCTTATTTTACACAACCACTGATTGCTCCCTTATATATTCTCATTTGTAGGCATAATTATAATTTCTATCAAATTTGCCCAATCGAAAAAAAAGTGCTATGCTCACTGATCATATATCCAAATACCTTTTATATTTGCAGATAGCATATGTATGTCAGTTTTGCTGTGTGACATATAAGTAGATGGATTCATAAAACTCTACCAACTACATGCCCCTTTAAAGACATGGTTTTCAGAATTCCCCGGTGGCCTAGTGATTAGGTTTCCGGGCTTTCAATGCCAGGGCCCAGCGTCGGGGAACTAAGATCCCCCAAGCCTGCAGCCAAAAGGAAAAAAAAAAAAAAAAAAAAATTGACCAAACAATAAAGATATGATTTTCAAAGTAAAGCTTGCAAAAACAAGCTTGAGGGCTTCCCTGGTGGTGCAGTGGTTGAGAGTCCGCCTGCCGATGCAGGGGACGCAGGTTCGTGCCCCGGTCTGGGAAGATCCCACATGCCTCGGAGTGGCTGGGCCCGTGAGCCATGGCCGCTGAGCCTGCGCGTCCGGAGCCTGTGCTCCGCAACGGGAGAGGCCACAGCAGTGAGGCCCGACTACCACAAAAAACAAAACCAAAAACAAACAAAAAAAAACAAGCTTGAAATCTACTTCTCTGCTCACCTCTGAAGATTAGTCTAGTGCTTTCTCTTTGCCAGAGGAATCGGAATTGAATTGCAAAATTTAAAAGTACTCCTATATCGCTTCACATAAGTAACATACTTTGCCCACTGCAGTCAAGATTTATGAGATTAGATATTAAAAGGGCTGACGAAGTTAAAGAACACTTCATCTTAAAAACTAATTTGGGTGAGTCTTCTTTAAGCATACTTTTAAAATATTATTTTGACTTTTGAACCTTGTATATATTTTATATACTCAAACATAAAAGTTTAAAAGGGAGCCCTTTTACACTGTTGGTGGGAACATAAACTAGTGCAGCCACTGTGAAGAACAGTATAGAGGTTCCTTAAAAAACTAAAAATAGAGCTAACATATGATCCTGCAATCCCACACCTGGGCATATACCCTGAGAAAACCGTAATTCAAAAAGAGTCATGGACCGCAATGTTCACTGCAGCACTGTTTACAATAGCCAGGACATGGAAGCAACCTAAATGTCCACTGACAGATGAATGGATAAAGAGATGTAGTATGTGTGTATACAAACACACACACACACACACACACCCCTCCAGACACTGGAATATTACTCAGCCATAAAAAACAATAATGCCATTTGCAGCAACATATACGGACCTAGAGATTATCTAACTAAGTGAAGTAAGTCAGACAAAGACAAATATCACATGATATCACTTATATGTGGAATCTAAAAAAGTGATACAAATTAACTTATTTACAAAATACAGACTCACAAAGAAAACAAACTTACCAAAGGTTAACCAAAGGTTACCAAAGGGGGAAGGGGGGATGAAAAATTAGGGGTTTGGGATTAACAGATACACATTACTAAATATAAAATAAACAAGGACCTATGGCACAGGGAACTATATTCAGTATCTTATAATAACCTATAAAGGAAAAGAATCTGAAAAAGAATGTATGTATATCTGAATCACTTTGCTGTACACCTGAAACTAACACAACATTGTAAATCAACTACACTTCAATAAAAAGTTGTTTCTTTCTGAAAAAAAATAAAGTTTAAAAAAGAAAACCTTAAGATAAAAAATGAAACCAGGGCTTCCCTGGTGGCGCAGTGGTTGAGAGTCCGCCTGCCGATGCAGGGGACGCGGGTTCGTGCCCCGATCTGGGAGGATCCCACATGCCGCGGAGCGGCTGGGCCCGTGACCCATGGCTGCTGGGCCTGCGCGTCTGGAGCCTGTGCTCCGCGGCAGCGGTAGAGACCGCAGTGGTGAGAGGCCCGCGTACAGCAAAAACAAAACAAAACAAAACAAAAAACCAATTAACCATATCAAATTGACAGTATAACCAAACAGAGGAAAGTACTTCAAGTGACTTCTGAACACAGTAAGTACTCTGATTATACAGCCTTCATGTAATATATTCTAAGGACAAAAATA
Organism: Pseudorca crassidens; assembly: GCF_039906515.1. Lineage (NCBI taxonomy): Eukaryota > Metazoa > Chordata > Mammalia > Artiodactyla > Delphinidae > Pseudorca > Pseudorca crassidens. Next base: position 105,601,739 of record NC_090304.1, read on the forward strand.
GATGCAAAGAAACCTTAAACTTTACTCAGTTTATTGTTAGTAATGATATTGGTATGATAATTTTGAAATGATTTTAAGTATACATAGTAGGATAAGGCAAGTATGTTAATTTTATTAGGAACCAAGATTTTTGTTTAAGACAAAAGAGACCAATATAGAATCAAAGAAGTTAAAGAAAAATCTGCTACGTTAAATCTGAATTGGATATCACTAAGAACTTGATTCACAAGCTAAAAACCATTTTTAGTTCTCCCCTCTGAAAGGGCCTAGAAATAGTGACACTCCAGCAGCAATGAATATGCCAAACATCCAGATCTTGGTGTCTATACACCGTTTCTCACTACAAAGAACCAAGACTCCTTAGATTAACAGCCCATTCCAGATCTGAAACAAGGAAAGTAACAAGGCAAGCCTGGGATATCCTGTGCCAGAAAGCACTCCCAGCACTAAAAAGACACAGGAGACAGCTTGAAAAGGTTCCTACTGTCCAAATTTGGGACAGTTAGATCAAGAAGAAAAACGACTGTAATGGTTATTAATAAAAAAAATAAATAAATTAAAACCCATGAGTCCATAGCGAAACTTTTAACGCAAGTTCATGTGCCTGACACACAGTGAGGCCAAACAAACTGAAACGTCGGAGTCTGGAGCAGAGAAAGGTTTACTGCAGGGCCATGCAAGGAGATGAGGTGGCTCATGCCCTAATAAGCCCCAAGCTCCCCGAAGGCTGGCGAAGTACTTTTAAAAGCCAGGTGAGGGAGGGAGGTTGCGAGGTATGTGATCAGCTTGTGTACAATTCTCCGACTGTCTGATGGTGAGGCAGCAGGGTGGTGTCACAGGGGTTAACATTATCAGTCCTTAGGCAACAGGAGGCCTGGGGCTATGTGCTCAAGGTCGCCAAGGAGTTAACATCTTCCATTTGTTGGAGGGGGGTAGGTTTACATCTGCAAAACAACTCAGGAAATGTGCATCAAACACTATTATCTAGGTACTTCAGAGAGGAGCCACAGCAGAGGATCTGGGGGAAGGCCCTCCTGGGAAGGCCCCATGGGGCCCTGCTCGTTACAGTTATCCCCATAAAAAAGAAAAAAAAAAAAAAAACCCTTATTTGCCACCATTGGGGGTGACTATTGCCCCAGTATTCTTTACTCTGAATACTGATAACTGGAGGGAGGACATTAGCATTTTTAGGAGGAAGTTTAGTTCACTCCTAGTTAATGAAGGAAATCTTCCAGACAGAAAATCTCCAATAAAATAACTGATTTAAGCAAGAGTCATCAATGGGTGCTAAAATCACTGAGCAAAGGGTAGGCAGAAACAGGTAGTTGCTTGGTGTCAAGGAACTACTCCAAGATCACGTACAAATCACAAACAGGGAAACCACATCTTTATAACAGATCTGGTAGTCACCACTTTGATCAAGTGGTCACATTTAGTATCCTTAACAGTGTGGCAATCTGACGTTAAATACCTCCTAAATGGCATAACATGAAGTACACAGCATCATCTATTAAATATTCTTGCCAAATAAAGTTTTCCTTAAGCTACTCAAGCGTTTCTTTAGACCTAACTTCCAGTAACAGGAAATTCAGGGTGATAGAGGAATTAATTAAATGACACCATTAGGAAACAGACAAACCCAGAAGTGGGAGCATTCTATAAAGCAAGTGGTTTGGTTAATTGTCAGAATAAAAAAAGATGGGTACTCCTCTTTTAAAAAAGGACTAGAGGCGTAATCAACAAATGCAATGCTGGGGGTAGGGGTAGATTTCCCAAAAGAGACCTTGGCATACTAAGGAAATTTGCATATGGATTGTTAATTTAGAAAGGTGTTGATAATGATACTGGGGTTAGAATGTCCTTAGTTTTAGGAATCCATGCTGAAATACTGGAGTGTCATGGAGTTTGCAATTTACTTTCAAATGATTACATATTGAGACACACAGAAAGGGAGGAGAGGGGGGAAATGGCAAAAATGTCAATCACTGAATCTAGGTACTGGGGTGTTCACTGCATTTTTCCCTCAATTTCAGAGACTGACATTTTTCATAATTAAGTTTAAAAAAAAGTGTACCTGTACTGAGAGGAATGGTAGAAAACACATCTACACTGGAATTATATCTGGATACAAATCTCACCTCTATCACTAACTAGTTGTGTGGCCTTTTAAAGCAAGTTACTTAATATCATTTGAGTTTGTCTCATCTGTAAAACTCAAGTAATAGTATCTTAAGTCATTAGGTTGTTCTGAGAATAAAATCACATCAGATATGTAAAATGCCTAGCAGTGTTGCACACAATAAGTAAATCTGGTTTTCATAATTAATGCAATCATCCTAAAATACAAGACTACAGGAAAACATTCCTTTCATTATTGCCACATTCCATGATTAGGAAGCTACATTAGGTAAAATTAAATATCCATTGGCAGTGAAAGTGAAGTAATGGGGGTAACTGTATAAATGAAGATTTACATAATATTTTTTTAAATGCAATAATTCCGACCGAAACACTCTAGGCAAAAAAAAACTACCTACCCAAACAACTGGTATCTATCAAATTGTGAAGTCTGCGTTTGGTATTAGCCGCTTATCCGAATAAAACAGTAAGAAAATAAGTGGAAGTTAAAGAGAATGTCTTCCTAACCAACAGAAAATCTACTTATACGTGGAAAAAAATGTAAGTTCTGGCCTTCATTTCTATAAGTCAGTCCCAATAAAGCAGACTTACTGGGCTTTACTCTAAATTCTGGTTAACCTTCATACAACTCACAAGCATGCTTCCTTTCATCAGTTCTAACGTACTCGTCATTTCACTCGCAGGTAACCCTTTTCTGGTTAGGCCAGCAGAAAATGACTAGATGCAGACTGATCCCCAGATAGGAAACAAAAAAAGGTTTTCATTTTTTGTTTTTTAAGTAAGTGCCAACCTTTTCTTCCCAGTACCAGAGAAAATAAGCAGCAGGGGAGAGGAGGGAACAGTGGGTCTCGCGCTGCGGGCTCGACCAGGTGAGACGCTAACACTCCGCCTCCTCGGGGTTAGGGTGCTGGGCACACACGCGTGCGGATGCGGGGCGTCCTGGGAGATCGGGGCAATTTCTCCTGGACGGCGGGACCCAAGGCCAGTCTCCTTCCCGAAGGCTCAGATGCCATTGAGGGGACCCTGCGGGGTGTCTCCCGGCGCGGAGAGGGTGAGGAGACCAGGCGTTCCCTTCCGTCCAGCGTCCAGATGGGGGACGCACGGCGTCAGCCCTTCGGAGGGCGCGCCCGAGGGCGCGGGCGGCGAAGAGGGGCCGGCCCTGCCCTCCCCTCCCCGTTACCTGCGGGCGGCGGTGCCAGGGCCCGGAGGCCTGCTGCTCCTCCTCCTCCTCCCCGCCAGGCTGAGGCGGCGAGGGGGTGGTGGCGACGGTGGCGGCGGCAGCCCGGGGGGAGGGGGCGGAGCGCACGGCCCGCTCCCTCTCTCCTCCCCCGGGAGGCGGAGGAGACCCTATCTCGGGCCGCCGCGCCTAGGCCCGTGGACAGCCTGCGGCAGGGGCATGGCGGCCCCGAGCAGCGGCGTGCCTGCGAGGTGGGAGAGTGCGAGGCGGCGGGAGGGGAGCGCTCTGGGGGCCTGAGGGGAGGAGCGAGGGGGCCCGGCGAGCCGCGCGCGGGCGGCCGTTGGGGGCGGTTGGCCGAGGGCAGGCGGCCGTTTGGGGAGCGAGGCGACGGCTCGCGTTTTCCCGGCGGGGCGGGGTGGGGAAGGGGAAGGGGAGTGAGGGGAGGGGAGGGGGAGGTTGGGAGGGAGCCGCCGCCGCGCGCGTGCGGGCCGGCGCCGCCGCGGTTGCCGCTCCGCTCACTCCAGCCTGTTTGGGGGCACTTTGTTTGTGTCCCACAATGCTCTGCGCGGGCGGCCGGGCTGGGGAGGGGGAGGGCAAGTGGGCGGGGCGGAGAGAGCTCGGGGGCGGGGCGCGAGCTCGGGGCGGGGAAACGCGGGTACTGCGCAGGCGCAGAGGACGCTGCTCCCGGTCGCCGTCGCCCGAGTTTGGTCTCCCGACGCACCCGCGGGTTTTGACAGGAGCCGTGCATCTTCATGCCTTCGTGAACACGTGTAGAGTTACCTTCACAGGCCGCCTAGGCCCTGGCCAATTCGCCCTTCCTCTGCCCGTCCGCTCAGCCGGCTTCCCGCTAACCTTGACAAGCATTTCTGCGCACGGTGCACGCTTCTTGCATTTTATTTTCCTTCTTTGAACTAAAACCGAAACAAACTCCTGTTTTCTCGAGTGGTTTCTGTAGCGGCGCTGAACCGGAACACCCCAGATGCTTTCTCTCGGTGAGAGGGTGAGCTGGTAGTCAGCCCATTTCTCACACGCGGAAACTGAGGCCTGCGGAGAGGCGGCCCCGGACAGGTGAGGATGCCGTGCGCCGCTGGCTCCCGCACCCGCCTCCCCGCAGGCAGCCAAGCCCGGCCGGTGTCCGGCTCCCTGCGGCCTCTGCAGCCCGGGGCGTCCTCTCGGCGCCCGAGGATTGTTCTAGAATTTCCCTGGGCCACCCGGCGGGAGGTGCGGTTTTGAAATGACTGGAGAAATCCATCTTATTCCCCCAACACGGGGTCACCTAGAGCCGCTCCCCAAATATGCCTGTTCCTTTCACACCTGGAGTCTCATTTGGTTCCACCGCCACTAACTTGACTTTCCGGCGAGGGAGTATGCGGGGGGCTTGAGAGTTCTCGGTCAACTGCAAAATCGCGTGAAGTGTTAAAACTCCGGGACTCCAAGCCTTAGCGTCCCCGGCCCGGCGGGCGAGCGCTCGGACGGGGCCCGGTGGCCCGGAGGGGCGCCCTGGGCGGCTGGCAGAAGCGCGCCGCAGGCTAGTCGGCCGGCCGCGCTGGGGCCAAGGGGGTGCGGCCTGCAGCGCCCGGGGGGCTCCTCAGCTGCATGCTGTGTTTTCCCATGCCTTCAGGTTTTGCACGGAAAAACTTCTCCAAAGGGCTTTGTTCAAGGTGGCCGGCACCCCGTCTGAAGTAGAGTGGCGTTTTCTTCTGAAACACTTGGCAACGTCTTGCATTGATCTCACTGAGAGACAAGCACCCCAGCACCCTAGCACCCCCTCTTTCTAGCCACTGAAATCTACGTGAGAAATAAAGGCCGTAAAAAGCAACGTCAAATTGTATAGTCTTCTGCGGTTTCCAACAGATTTTCAAGTATATATAATGTTTAATCCCAACAGCAATCGTAATACGTAGGTTTTGCTGTTATTCCCACCATCATTTTTATTATTCCCATTTCAGAGATGAGGAAAGTCAGGAAGATGCGCATGAGGCCCAGAAAGTTTGTGCTGAGATTTGAAGAAGGAGAAGAAAAAGAAGGCGGAATGCTTACCCTGGAAGGGGAACGGCAGCGACAGAGCAAGTCTCAGGAAGGGCCTGGTGTGTGTTAGAGCAGGTGCACAAGGTAATACCTGGAGAAGAATCAGGGTGGGAATAAAGCAGTCAAACAAATCCCGCGGACCTCTCCTAGGGCATTTAATCGGAGAGTCGATAAGGGACCTCTAGGCAAGTCCTTACTGCTTCCCAGGGGATTGAGGTGGCAGCCCTGGCACAAAATACAGCTTTTCTTGTATTACTCTCTTGTCTTTTCTCCGTTTCCTCCCTTTTTGTACTTTTCTGTTTTTCATTTTATATTTAAAAATTATCATCTTCTCACCCCACCCCCTCCCTGGGACTGGAGGATAAATTAACCACCCAATGGCTGTGGGACCCTAAGGGCACAGGGCTAGATGGTTGGATAGGGTGTGAGAAGATATAAAAAGATTAACTTTGTAGGAGTCCTCTCCTCTGTTTTGGCTTTGGGCAGGGTCACTTTCTGTGGCATCTGCAGCCTCCCACTTTCTCCTGGGCTAGTAGAGACTTGCCCTTGGGTTGGCAGAATATATACACCTTTTTTCCACACTAGGTTAAATAATACTGCTGGGAGGATTTTATGAAACCAGAATCCTGCACACAGGTGAAACAAACAAACGGAGACAGTTACGAGGAACCTTTAATTATTAACCTGGTGTAGGTGATTCTGAGGAATTCAAATTCCAGGCGAAGAGCGTTTTATTTCAGCCCTGAGCTGTTCGGGGGGCCAAATTCTGGCAGAGATGGCACTCGCTTGTGGTAGACCATAAGGGCTGAATGGGAACTTAGTTACTTAGTCCACAACTTATTTCAGAGCAAGAACACTGGACACTTAACTGAAAGATCTCTAGTCCAACTCGGATAATTCCAATAGAGGAGAACTCACTACTGCACAAAGCAGCCTTGCTCCCCTATTAGATCATTCCAACTATATTAACAAAATTAGCCTTACTCCCCAACCCTGAAACTTGCACCTCTTCTGGTATTCCCATTTCATCATCCATCCAGTTGAGCATGTCAGCTTGGCTACTTCACTACTCTACCACATCTCAGTTCCAACCCATCAACAAGTCCTGCTGAATTCGTCCATTCCTACGACCACCATCCTAATCTTGTAACCAAGCAGGACCCCATGGGGCCTTCCCTTCCCAGGACAGGCCTTCCCCCAGATCCTCTGCTTTAGCTCCTCTCTGAAGTACCTAGATAATAGTGGATTTGATGCACATTTCCTGAGTTGTTTTGCAGATGTAAAAAAAACCCCTCTCCAACAAATGGAAGATGCTAACCTTGATCACATAGCCCCAGGCCTCCTGGAGCCTAAGGACTGATAAAGTTAACCCCTGTGACACCACCCTGCTACCTCACCATCAGACAATCAGAGAATTGATAAGCTGATAAGCTGATCACATACCCTGAGGCTCCCCCTGCCACCCTGGCTTTTAAAAGTGCTTTGCCGACCTTCGGGGAGCTCCGGGCTTTTTAGGGCATGAGCCTCCTCATCTTGCATGGCCCCGATGTTTGTTTGTTTGTTTGGCCTCACTGTGCATCGGGCACATGAACTTACATTAACAATCTAAGACACCAACCAATACCTTGTACCCGGAGAACTGTAATACCACCTACCTGGTTTCCCGAATATACCCCCCCCTTCTCTTCACTCTCTGCATGGTAGCTGGAGTTAAAATGCATAGTGATTTTATCACACAACAATGGCTTCCTATTATTTTTAGGATAAAATCTCAAACTTTTACCATGGCTTTCACAGCTACAAATGTGGGCCTGTTCAATACATAGCTTCAGCTTCAACTCTCATTATACTCTTTCAAGGAACATGCCAGATGCAGATTTTTTTTTCACATCTTCTAAAATGCCACACTCTTTCCTCCAGTGCACACATTACTCCCTCTGTATATGTATACATTGTTCCTTATCTAATTCCTCTCAATCCACACATCTCTTCTACATAATATATGTATTTAAAAAGAAAAACCAGGGCTTCCCGGTGGTTCAGTGGTTAAGAATCTGCCTGCCAATGCAGGGGACATGGGTTCGAGCCCTTGTTTGGGAAGATCCCATAAGCTACAGAACAAATAAGCCTGTGTGCCACAACTACTGAGCCTGCACTCTAGAGCCCACGGGCCACAACTGAGCCCATGTGCCACAACTACTGAAGCCCATGAGCCTAGAGCCCGTGCTCTGCAAGAGAAGCCACTGCAGTGAAGAAACCCGTGCACCGCAAGGAAGAGTAGCCCCTGCTCCCTGCAACTAGAGAAAGCCCGCATGCGCAGCAAGGAAGACCCAACACAGACAAAAATAAATAATTAACATAATAATAATAATAAAATAAAGAGAAAAACCACAAGCCCAAATGGCGTCACTTTTGCTAAAGCCCATGGTACCAAACCTAGATTTAATACCTGACCTAATTGCAGTTTCGACCTTTACCGGGAATGTAATCTTAATCAGCCAGTTTGGAAGTTTCTGGTCAGCAATAATAATAATCTGTCACAGGGACCCTCTCCATTCCCCACCTCATCCCGCCCCAGGAAGAAGATGCAGTCTGCATGATGAAACCCTTGCTGTCACTTCCCCCCACAGAAGAAGGTGTCCTGGCCTAAAAATAATCCTTTCTATTCTTTTATTAAACATCCCTTGCCCCCCACTTCTTCCTATAAAACCTCCCATTTTGTACAGCCCCTCAGAGCACACTTCTCATTGCTAGATGGGATGCTACCTGATTCAGGAATCGAATAAACTGAATTAGATCTTCAAATTTACTGAGATGAATTTTGTTTTTTTAACAAAATACATGAACATTATGAGATATAACTTACATACCATGCAATGCACCCATTTAAAGTGTTACAGTTCAGTGTTTTTTAGTATATGCAGAGTTGTGCAGTCATCACCACAGTCAATTTTTGAACATTCTCGTAACCCCAAGAAGAAACTCTTGCCATTAGCAGTCACTCTCCCTTCCTCCCCAGCTCCTCAGCCCTAGGCAACCACTAATCTGTATACTTTCTGCTTCTACAGATTTGCCCATTCTGGACGTTTCATATAAATGGAATTCAGCTCTCTTTCTGACAACCACTCATTCAAGGCCTCCTCCCCTGTTTCCCCTGACTGTGTTAGATCCCATGGTATAGATTCTTAGAGCTCCCTGCATTTCTCCAACACTCTTCTAATTACCACTGTAGTTACCTCTTATCATTCACCACTTTAATCCCAGAGCCTAGCACAGTGTCTAGCCCATAATAGGTATTTGATAAATGTTTAAGGAATGAATCATGATTAATGAAATAAATGAATATGGGGGCCAATTTTATCAGTTAGTAGAATGGCAACTTCCCAAGACCTGTGATGTCAGGGAAGAAGCTTGTGCTTCAGTAGACTTACCCATTCTTCTCCAAGATGCCAGAATATCCACAATTAAAGTCCATCCTTTTTTTTTTTTTTTTTTTTTTTTTTGCTGTACGCAGGCCTCTCACTGTCGTGGCCTCTCCCTGCCTCTCCACAGGCTCCAGACGCGCAGACTCAGCGGCCATGGCTCACGGGCCCAGCCGCTCCGAATGAACCCATGTCCCCTGCATCAGCAGGCGGACTCTCAACCACTGCGCCACCAGGGAAGCCCCAAGTCCATCCTTTAAAAAAAAGTCCATCCTTTCGATTTTTTTTTTTTTTAATGTTTGTAGCAGCTTTATTTGTAATTGTCAAATCTGGTCACAACATCCTTTTGATTTTTGAAGACTCGTTAGATCTTTAAGATGCAACTATTGAAATACAGCTCATCTTCAGATGGGGAATTGGTGGTTTAATTTTTTTTTTTAATTCAAGGAAGAAGGCGATGCTTTGGTCTCAGTGATTTGATCTTAATGCTTTTGTTTGCTCGCAGCCCACCTCGCCTCCCACCACAACACTATTTTTCTTCCTCTTCACAGGATTCACAGCCAGACTTCTCAAACCTAAATATTATCCGCACTCACTGTTCTTTGCTCTTGCTTCTCCTTCTTTACTTCTCATCCCCTCTAATTTGATCTTCCCTTGACTCTACCTTCTTACTGTCACCAATTGTTTCTATGTTGCTAATCCAGAGGATATTTATTTGCACTCTCATCGTACTGGATTTTTTGGGGGGAGGGGGTGCCACACAGCTTGTGGAATCTTAGTTCCCCGATCAGGGATTGAACCCGGGCCCACGGCAGTGAAAGCGCCCGAGTCCTAACCACCAGACCGCAAGTGAATTCCCCATCTCACTGGACTTTTGAGCAGCATTTGGACTTGTTGAGTACTCGATCAAACTTGAAACACTCCCTCCCTTGTCTTTGCTGACATTCTCAGTGTGCATGCAGGGTTGAGAACTAGTGTTTATACTATCTTCCGGGACTAGTGAGCCTCAAAAATGTGGTCTCCAGACCGCAGCATTAGCGTCACCTGTCAAATTGTTAGAAATGTGAATTCTTAAGTCATATCTAGACCTACTGATTCAGAAACTCTGGGGTAGTGGCCCAGCGATCTGTGTTTAAATGAACTCTCCAGGTAATTCAGACCCTTGCTCAAGTTTAAGAACTGGTGCCCAGGCAGACCTGTCTAAACTCTGTGAGCCATTCTTTTTTTTTTAATGCACTTTTTTTTTTTTTTTAAGAGAGACTAATATTTATTTATTTATTTATTTTTTGCGGTATGCGGGCCTCTCACTGCTGTGGCCTCTCCCGCCGCGGAGCACAGGCTCTGGACGTGCAGGCTCAGTGGCCATGGCTCACGGGCCCAGCCGCTCCGCGGCATGTGGGATCTTCCCGGACTGGTGCACAAACCTGCGTCCCCTGCATCGGCAGGCAGACTCTCAACCACTGCGCCACCAGGGAAGCCCTTAATGCACTTTTTAAAAAATTTATTTATTTTTATTTTTGGCTGCATCGGGTGTTAGTTATGGCACATGGGCTGCTCTCTAGTTGGGGCGTGTGGGTTTTCTCTCTCTAGTTGTGGCACGTGGGCTCAGTAGTTGTGGCACGTGGGCTTAGTTGCCCTGCAGTATGTGGAATCTTATATCCCCAAGCAGGGATCGAGCCCACATCTCCTGCATTGTAAGGCAGATTCTTTACCACTGGACCACCCAAGCCATTGATTCTTAAATGCACACTGCTAGCCCATATCTCTCTGCCCAGCTCCAGATGTGCCTGTCTAACTGCCTACTAGTTCCACTTTGCTTGGTTGTCTCAGAAATACCTCAGACTCAACATGTCCAGGGTAGACGAGTGGCCTTCTTCTATAGACAGTGTTCTCGCTCACTGTTTTCTGATCACCGAAGGGTACCATTTTAGAACCAGGCACAAAAATCAGAACCCAGGGTCATCTCTGACACCTCCCTCTCTCGATTTATTATTAAATTATGTCAATTTTGCTTTCCAAATTTCTTTTAATATAAACATCTTTTTTAAAATTAATTAATTTTATTTTTGGTTGCGTTGGGTCTTCGTTTCTGTGTGAGGGCTTTCTCTAGTTGTGGCAAGCAGGGGCCAGTCTTCATCGCGGTGCGCGGGCCTCTCCCTACCGCGGCCTCTCCTGTTGCGGAGCACAGGCTCCAGATGCGCAGGCTGAGTAGTTGTGGCTCACGGGCCTAGTTGCTCTGCGGCATGTGGGATCTTCCCAGACCGGGGCTCGAACCCGTGTCCCCTGCATTAGCAGGCAGACTCTCAACCAGTGCGCCACTAGGGAAGCCCCCTTCTTCTTTATTGTGGAGAATTTCAAACATATAAAATATAGAAAGGACAGTTAAAAATATATAAACATGTACCTAACACTCAAGCCCCCGAATCCAGTCAGTGGCCAACATTGCCTCGTCCATACCCCCTTCAATTTTTTTCCCCTTCCCATATTATTTTGAAGAAAAGTCCAGATGTCATATGATTTTCTATGTAAATAGTCTGTATTTCTAAAAGAGTTCAAAAAAAAACTCCCAATGCCATAATCACAAATTTAAAATAACAATGATTTCTTAATGTCATAAAATATCCTGTTACTATACACATTTCCAATAGACTCATAAATATTCCTTTTTTTTTTAAACCAAATGTTTCAGTGAGGAACTATACTGTGTTTGGTTGGTACATTTTTTTTCTTAATTAAAAAATAAATTTTTTTGGAGTATAGTTGATTTATAATGTTGTGTTAGTTTCAGGTGTACAGCAAAGTGAATCAGTTATACATGTACATATATCCACTCTTTTTTAGATTGTTTTTGGGTTGGTACATTTTTGAAAGTCCTCTGTATTTATTTTTTCTTTCTTTGTTTTCCCGTTTTTTGTTTTTGTTTTTTGGTTTTTTTGCCACGCCGCTAGGCGTGTGGGTTCTCAGTTCCCTGACCAGGGATTGAACCCGGGCCATGGTAGTGAAAGCCCAGAATTCTAATCACTAGGCCGCCAGGATTTAAGGAAGTTAGTTGTTTGTCCTTTAGTTTTTGCCACAATCCAGATTTTGTGAGTTGCATCCCCACAGCATACTTTAATGTGTTACCTTGTCCTCTGTTATTTTCTATAAATTGGTAGTAAGATCTAGATGTATTATCAGACTCGTGTTTAATTTTTTGGCAGGATACCTTCCTAGGTGGTGGTGTATTTTTCCATTAGGAGACACACAGTGTGTGCTTGTCTCTCTTTTTGTAGTGTTAACAGCTGTTGGTGAATAATGCCTGCATCAATTCATTCATTAGGGGTTTTAAAATGGTGATATAATTCAATCATTCTTCATTTAGAAGCTACAATATTTCTACAAGGGAAATCACCCCTCTTCAATTATTTGATTACCTGTTGGTATAGTTCATGTAAGAAAGCAGGATAAATGCTTGATTCTTTCCCTTTCACTATCTCTTAACCCTGTCGACTCTCATTTTCAACTGCCACCATCCTGATCCAAAATCCTTAACCTGACCTCCAAGATCTTGAACCTTTAGTGCCCTATTCATCTTGCAAGGTCCTGAATGATCTGGTCCCTGTCTGCTTCTCCAGCCTCATTTCCTGCTATTTTCCTCCTCCTTTTCTCACTATATCTAAGCCTCAAAAAGCTTTTGATGACCCCTCTACCTGGAAAGCTTTCTCCAATGTCCTCTTCCCTTACTAACTCTTACATTGCTTTCTTAAGGAAGGCTAGATTGGTGTTCCAGTTATAATCTCTTATACCACCTTCTACTTGTCCTTCATAGCAAGTCTTATAGCTTGTATTATTTCTGTGATTATTTGTTTAATATTTGCTTCCCCCACTAAACTATAAGATCAAAAAAGTCAGGGACCTTGTCTATTTTGGTACCATATTTTTTCCTAAGCTTAATTTAACGCTCGTAATATAGTATGTATGCAAAAAATAAATGTTGAATAACATTGAATTGAAGTCAGATTTGGGAAAAATAAACATTTGTCTCGATTTGTAAAGAGTAAAGATAACTAACATTTTTTTTTTTTTTCAGTACGTGGGCCTCTCACTGTTGTGGCCTCTCCCGTTGCGGAGCACAGGCTCCAGACGCAGGCTCAGCGGCCATGGCTCACGGGCCCAGCTGCTCCGCGGCATGTGGGATCTTCCCGGACCGGGGCACGAACCTGCGTCCCCTGCATCGGCAGGCGGACTCTCAACTACTGCGCCACCAGGGAAGCCCGATAACGAACATTTATTGAGAACAAGGTACTCTCCTAAGTTCTTCTAATATTCATTATAACCTTATGAAGTAGATATAATTACCTGTAATTGACAGGTAAGGAACTGAAGAGAGAGTAAGTTCACATAGATAGTAAATGTCAGAGTCAGGATTGAAATCTAAGCAATCTGGGGACTTCCCTGGTGGCGCAATGGTTAAGAATCTGCCTGCCAATGCAGGGGACGCAGGTTCGATTCCTGGTCTAGGAAGATCCCACATGCCGCGGAGCAACTAAGCCCGTTCACCACAACTACTGAGCCTGCACTCTAGAGCCCCAACTACTGAGTCTGTGAGCCGCAACTACTGAAGCCCATGCACCTAGAGCCCGTGCTCCGCAACATGAGAAGCCACCGCAATGAGAAGCCTGCGCATGGCAATGAAGAGTAGCCCCTGCTCGCCGCAACTAGAGAAAGCCCACTTGCAGCAATGAAGACCCAACGCAGCCAAAAATAAATAAATAAATAAAAAAGAAATCTAAGCAATCTGGCTCTAGAACCCCAGATATAAGGTTAAAACCCTAGTATACTGCAGTCTGTAAGAACAACAACACAAATGTCTACACTGGAGAGGAACTGACCTCAATTCTTTGAGCCCTAAATTCAAAAATTCCAGAGAATTATTAGCTTATTAGCTTAGGTCAGGTACTCATCCCTAAACCAACCAACCAAAATCAACGTGATGGGCATCATTAAGAACATGCAGCTTTTATGCCAGATATGTGGATGCAAAGGGGCAATTTCCAGAAGAAGGGGGAATGCCAGGCAGGCAATCTCATAGAGGGTACACACATATTTCTTCCCATACATCCAGTATCATAAATTCCCTTGTCCAACAAAATGCACTTTTCCCACATAGAACAACAGATACCTTGCCTCCTCAGTGAGAAGCTATTCAAAGACATAGCTAGCTACCACATCCGTCTCTGATTCCCAGCATCTCTGTTTGACCATGTCTGCATATGATTGCACACGGTTTTGCAACCTATCGGCTAAATGACAAACTTAATCACTCTCAAAACAGTAGAGTCACAATCGTTTGCAAAGATTCTAAAGTCAGCTCCTGATGCTGAATTTACCTTGGGCCAGTGATAACCTCCAAGACCCATATTAGGCAAAGTTATCCCAGAGGCCACAGAGGAGAAAAGTGCATAGACCAAACTAAGAAGCTCAAATCTCACAGTTTATCAATAAATTTTAAAACACATAGTGAGAAGTAAGGGGAAAGGTGGGGTATGTGAACACACATTGGATAAGCTACAAGCACAGTGGAAGAACCATACTACCTGAGTCTGGATTATACAGTGTTCATATTCCCATTTTTTCCCTGTTGTGTTAGCTTTCCTCTCTGGTGGTGGGGCTTTATGGGAATCAGAGTTGCGTCTGAGCAAGGGGATCCCATAGACTGAAGGTACATAGGGCCATCATACACACTTGTTTATTGGAATGATGCAGGGGCAAGTATACCTGGCAAATACTTGTATCTCATCAATTACCCTGATGAGTAGCTGTGTTTTTTTTTTTAAAGTAATTTTATTTAATTAATTAATTTATTTACTTTTTGGCTGTGTTGGATTTTCGTTGCTGTGAGCGGGCTTTCTCTCTAGTTGCAGCGAGCGGGGGCCACTCTTCGTTGCGGTGCGCAGGCTTCTCATTGCGGTGGCTTCTCTTGTTGCAGAGCACAGGCTCTGGGCGCGCAAGCTTCAGTAGTTGCAGCACGCAGGCTCACTAGTTGTGGCGCACAGGCTTAGTTGCTCTGCCGCATGTGGGATCTTCCCAGAACAGGAATCGAACCTGTGTCCCCTGCGTTGGCAGGCAGACTCTTAACCACTGCGCCACCAGGGAAGTCCAGTAGCTGTGGTTTCACCTACATTTCTCGGGCAGAGGACAAGTGGGGTCAGCAGGGCATCATCGATGGGTGGCTCATAAACATTGGATGCTTGGTGTATCTCACGTGTATTTAGTGAATCAGGAATATTTGGTATGTCTTGGTCCTTCCTTCCCTGTCTATCTAGTTCAGAACATGTATGCTCTACTTATTTTTATATCTCTCCAGCATTCCTCGCATGCCATTGGCTTCTGTACTCCGTTTCATCTAGCTGCCTTGTTTTTTTGTCTTCTTTTCTATAGTAAACATGGAAAATAACTAAATTATACAACAAACACGTTACAAATATTAAAAATCAGGTGTAGAAATTACCTTGGAAGATCTCTTAAATCACCCATAGAGCACAATATGTTGTACTTATGAGCCACTTTGGAGGCTGACATGCCACCTCTCACTATGTCTGACCCAGTGGGTCTTCCCTCCAGTGTGAGGACAGATTGCTCACTCCTCTGTTGAGTACCAGAGAAGGTTGTGGGCTTGTTTAGTGACTCGCACTCAGACTGCTGGGTGTCCACGAAACTGAGACCAGAAACTGAGTCCAACCAAGCAAACGACAGATTCCCGTCTCCCACCTCCTGCTTACTCTGAGCATCCACTCGCTGGATGAAACAATCAATGAAATATTGCCCAGTTGTGGGAATAAAAAACCAGACTTCCCACAGTAGCCATCTAGATGGGGGAAAAGAAGTTCCCAACTCCCTTAGGCGTGTTTTTAACACTGGCTGGTAATCGTGCTCTATTTTCCTAGTCAGTTCACTCTTTTGCTTTCCTACAGGACTATTTCCTAACGTCTCCTCTCCTGTCAAACCTCTAATAACTCTTCTTTACTGTCACTCACAGTTGATGACCCATAACATGAATGACCACAAATGTAGTGGCTGAGATCAACACAAATATATTGTCTTATAGTTCTATGGGTCAAAACGTCGACACAGGACTCACTGGGCTAAAATCAAGGTGTAGGCAAGGCTGTGTCCCTTTCTGGAAGCTCAAGGGGGGAACCCATTTCCTTGCTTTTTCGGGCTCTAGAGGCCACCTGCATTCCTTGGCTCATGGTCTCCTGTCTGTAAAGTCAGCAACTCTCTGACCCTATATCAATTGTCACATGTTGCTCTGATGCAATCTTCTGTTTCCCTCTTCCAGTTTCGTTTGTTTGATTTTAGTAACAGCTTTACTGAAGATCTAATTCACATACTATACAATTCACCCATTTAAAGTGTACAATTCAGTCATCTTTAGTATATTCACAGAATTGTGCACCTTTCACCACTACCAGTTACAGAACAGTTTTCGTCGTCCCCCAGAGAAACCCTGTGCCTTTAGCAGTCACCCTGTATTCTCCCCAGCCCCAAACCCTGGCAACCGCTAACTTACTCTCCGTCTCTATGGATTTGCCTATTCCGGACATTTCATCTAAGTGGAATCATACAGTACATGCTCGTTTGTGCCTGTCTTCTCTCACTTAGCGTGTTGTACTATGTGGCCGTATTTCATTCCCCTCTTCCACTTTTAAGGACGCACGTGATTAGATTGGGCCTGCCCAGATAATCCAGCATAATCTTCCCATCTCAAGGTCCTTACCGTGAATCACATCTGCAAATTCCCTTTGAACATGTAAGTTAATATTCACAGGTTCCAGGGATTAGGATGTGACAACTTTGGGGGGCCATTACTCTGTCTACCACAGTGACCATCCTTTCTATATCAGAAAGGAAAGAAAAGCAGTCAGAAGAGAATTTTGACAGACTCTTTATCACCACATCTACCCACCCATCCCCACTGTGTGGATCCAGGGACTCTGCCTTCCTTCCTGTGGGGTGGTTGAAACTCTCTTGCTCCCAGCATTTCCTTCATTTTGTTTCGTGGTTTTGTTCCCCCCACCCCCGCCCACATCTTGCAGCATGTGGGATCTTAGTTCCCCAACCAGGGATGGAACCCGTACTCCCTGCAGTGGAAGTGCAGAGTCTTAACCACTGGACCGCCAGGGAAGTCCCAGCCCTTCCTTCAGAGACTGCCCCTTCCTCTGCTGCCAGCAAGGCCTCCCTGCCACCTGGCACCAAGCCATGTCCTCTTGCTAACTCAGTAACACCACTGGAGCGATCTCCCTGCTCTCTGCATTATCACTTCGCCCCTTCTCCAGGATCATTACAACTGGCATCAAAGCAACTTGTAATTTCTCCCTTCTTAAATTCTTTCTTGACCTCTTCCTTCTCCTTCTACTGCCCCATTTCTTTGCTCCCTTTTACAGCAAAACTTCCTGAAAGATTCGTCTGCCTTGTTTCCAATTCTTTCCCTTTAAAATTTTTTTTGTTGTTGCATGGTTAAATGTACATAATATAAAATTTGCCATTTTATCTGTTTTTAAGCATACAGATCAGTGGCACTAAGAACATTCACACTGTTGTGCAATCATGACCACGTCAAGAACTGTCCAGAACTTTTAAATCATCCCAAACAGAAACTCTGTACACATTAAACGATAACTCCCAGTACCTCACCCCAGCCTCTGGTAACCACCATTTGCTTTTTGTTTCTATGAATTTGAGCATTCTAAATGCCTCGTATAAGTGGAATCCTGCAGTATTTGTCCTTTTTTGTCTAGTTTATTTCACTTAGTATAAGTTTTTAAGGTTCATCCAGCTTGTAGTACGTATCAGAATTTCCTTCCTATTCCATTGTATGTATGTATGTACCACATTGTGTTTATCCATTCATCCACTGATGGACATCTGGGCTGTTAACACCTTTTGGCTAGTGTGAATAATGCTATTATGAACATTGACGTACAAGTATCTATTTGAGCTAGCTCTCTTAAATCCACTCCAGTTAGGCTTCTGCTCTCACTGCTCCACCCAGACAGCTTTTGTCCAGGTAACGGATCACCTCTGGATTGCTGTAGCCAACGGTCAATGCTCCATCCTCGCCTCACTTAGTGTCATCTGGCTGAGTTGATCATTGCCTCTTTGGGATGCTCTTCACTTGACATCTGGGACACACCACCACACGCTCCCAGCTCTCCTCCCACCTCTCTAGGCACCCTGTCTTAGTCTCCTTTGCTAATCGTCCTTACTGTCTCCTCCTCAGTCCTTGGACCTACTCTGTTTGCAGAGTAGGTTTGCACTCACTCCCTTGGTGGGTGATATCACCCTGTCTCATGGCTTTAAATATGCTGACAACTTCCAAATGTATATCTCCAGCCTGGGCTTCTCCCTCGAATGTCAAACTCCAGTAATCTACCTGACATCTCTGTTTGAAAATCAAGTGGGCATCTTTGATTTAACGTGCCCTACACTAAATTCCTCATCATCCTTATCCTACCCGCCCAAACCCAATCCCCTCAGTACTTCTTCATTAATTCGTTGGATCTTTATCTTTCTAGTCGCTTAGGCAAAAAATCTGGGAATCATCCTTGATTCCTCTCTTTTGCTCCCACTCCACATTCAGTGCATTAACAAACACTACTGGCACTTTCTTCAAAATATATACAGAATTTGACCATTTCTCACGACTTTCAGTGCTACTACCTTGATAGGACTTACCAGCATCTCTTGCCTGTATTATTTCCGTAACCTCCTAACTAGTTTCCCTGAGTCTGCTCTTACATCTCTTCAGCCAGTTGTCAACATAGCAGCGGAGAGGTGCCATTAAAATATTAACATCTCGAGTCATCCCTCTACTCAGAATCCTCCAAAGGCTTTCCATCTAACTCAAAGTGAAATTCAATGTCCTGGTAATGGTTTACAAGACCCTACACAATCTCACCCCTCCTTAGTTCTGTGACCTTACTTCCCACAGTGCTCTATTCACTCACCTCTCTTTAGCCAACCTGGCATCATTGCTTTTCTCAAACACACCAGGCATGTCTCTACCCGTACTTTCTATTTCCTCATTCCTTCACTGCCTTTATTAAGATGCCACCTTTTCAGTGAGAACTTTCCTGATAACCCTATCTAAAATTGTAATCCTGCCAGCAGTTTACTTTTCTTCATTACACTGAAAACTTTCTAAGATACAATGTAATTTACTTATTTTATTTTATTGTTTTCTTTTCTGCCAGTAGAATGTAAATTATATAGGGGAGGGATTTTTGTTTCTTTTTTGTTTCTTTTGTTCATTGATGTATACACAGGACGTAAAACACTGCCTGGCACACAACATGTACTCAAAAAAGAAATGAAAAACCATATTTGATACAAGGCTCTCATGAGGGCAGTAAGTTGATGGTGAAGGCAAATGATACTCTCAACGTTTTCATCTAGATAGGAAGCAAAGTTACCTGCTGGGTCAGAGTTGTGGTGCATGGCTTGAAGAGAATGTTGCAGATTTGCAAGAGCACTTGTGGGAAATAGGAAAGGCCTCACAAGCGAGGTCCCCAAGCCCCACAGAGGGTCTTGCTGAGGGTGAAAATCTGGAGATTTTCTCCAGAATCTAATAATAACTACATGTATTGAAAGTGTCAGGAGTTGTGCTGAGTGCTTTGCCTTTACTATTTTATTTTGTTCTTACAATAACTCTGAGATACATATTATTATTTACATTTTACTGGAGAAAAATGAAGCCTTAGAGAAGTTAAATAACTTGCCCAGGGTTACTTGGCTAGTGAATGGCAGAGCTGGGATTCAAATTTAGCTGTTTTACTCCAAAGTCCATGCTTGCACTGTGTTCATCATAGGCTTGCTATAAGAAAAGGGATTTTCAGATAGATCCAATCTTGAGTGTTTGCCACATGGGTGAGGCAGAATAAAAGAAGTCTACAGGTGGGTTGTAGGAAGTAGAATGGTTGAATGGTGTACTGTGGATTCCAGTCTGGTTAGGGTTGGCACCATAGCCATGAATGGAGTAAGGTTCCTGGACAAATGGAGAGATGAAGGGATTAGAGTTATTAATGAAGTAGCAATGTAAGGGGACTGCCAGTCTTAGCATCATGGCAGAATGAGCCAGTGAGGATCTCTGTTACCCCTTTCCACTGCACAGGCATAGAAATGATGTTCCTGGTGCCAAAAGTGAAAGAGGAGCTAAAATCTGGATCTGTAAACATGATTCATTGGTCAGGGAGATAGCAAAGCAGTGTATATACTTTAGAGACTAGGTACTGGGCTCACAACACCTGTATAAGGATAGGAGATAGAGCCTTAAGAGAGAACAAGGCAAGAAGCTGGAACTGAGATCCCTAAATCAAGCCAGGACTCTGATAAAATTACCCCCGGTATCTCAGTGAAAACTACAAACTTCCCAGGGGAGTAATAAGGAAATGTATTTCTGCCCCATGTTCAGATTTTGAATCTGAATTTTCCTTATTTTTATTAATGGGATTCCTGAAGAGGAGATATTAGTATAAAGGCTGGTCCTGGACAGTTTGTTATCCTGGACAGTGAAATCCTTTTTGTGCCTGGAAGATGCAAATATAAAGTCACTATGTAGTATACCTCCATCAACCAGGAGACTCACATGGGAAAACTAATCTCTATTGAAGATGAACTTATACTCAAAATTCCAAACCACATGGGAAATGATCCATTATGCAGAGATTTATCCAAATCTAATTCTATCAATGGAGTTAGAACTCTGAAACCTTGTTTTTATGAAACAGTCTTGAAAAGATTATAAAATAAGTAGTTTGAAACTAACTAAAGAGATGAAAGAAGATATAGAAATCATAATGAGAAAACAAGACTTTGAAAATAGACTGGGTAGATTTGAAGAAGAGCCAAATAGAGTTTCTCAAAATGGAAAACATTTTTATTGAAATGGAAACTGAATAAGTGGGTTAAACTGTAGACTAACACATTAATGAATGATTTGTGAAGTGAAACATAGCCAAAAGGTAACTATGCAAATCATTGCACAAACAGAAAGGATGGAGACTATGAAAGAAAAGTGGAGATATAGAGGATACAGTAGCTTCCAGGAAAAGAAAGTAGAAAGAATGGGGGAGAGAGCAGAACCAAGATGGTGGAGTAGAAGGACGTACTCTCACTCCCTCTTGCAAGAACACCAGAATCACAAGTAGCTGCTGGACAATCATCAACAGGAGGACACTGGAACTCACCAAAAAAGATACCCCACATCCAAAGACAAAGGAGAAGCCACAATGAGACAGTAGGAGGGGCGCAATCACAGTAAAATCAAATCCCATAACTGCTGGGTGGGTGACTCACAGACTGGAGAATACTTATACGACAGCAGTCCACTCACTGGAGTGAAGGTTCTGAGCCCCACGTCAGGCTTCCCAACCTGGGGGTCCGGCAACGGGAGGAGGAATTCCTAGAGAATCAGACTTTGAAGGCCAGTGGGATTTGATTGCAGGACTTCAACAGCACTGGGGGAAACAGAGACTCCACTCTTGGAGGGCACACACAAAGTAGTGTGCGCATCGGGACCCAGAGGAAGGAGCAGTGACCCCAGGGGAGGCTGAACCAGACCTACCTGCTAGTGTTGGAGGGTCTCCTGCAGAGGCGGCGGCGGGGGGAGTGGGGTGGCTGAGGCTCACCCTGGTGACAAGGACACTGGCAGCAGAAGTTCCGGGAAGAACTCCTTGGCATGAGCCCTCCCAGAGTCTGTCATTAGCCCCACCAAAGAGCCCAGGTAGGGTTGCCTCCAGTGTTGGGTTGCCTCGGGCCAAACAACGAACAGGGAGGGAACCCAGCCCCACCCATCAGCAGTCAACCAGATTAAAGTTTTACTGAACTCTGCCCACCAGAGCAACAGTCAGCTCTACTCACCACCAGCCCCTTCCATCGAGAAACTTGCACAAGCCTCTTAGATAGCCACATCCACCAGAGGGCAGACAGCAGGAGCAAGAAGAACTACAATCCTGCAGCCTGTGGAACAAAAACCACATTCACAGAAAGATAAACAAAATGAAAAGGCAGAGGACTATGTACCAGATGAAGGAACAAGATAAAACCCCAGAAAAACAACTAAATGAAGTGGAGATAGGGAACCTTCCAGAAAAAGAATTCAGAATAATTATAGTGAAGATGATCCAGGACCTCGGAAAAAGAATGGAGGCAAAGATCAAGAAGATGCAGGAAATGTTTAACAAAGACCTAGAAGAATTAAAGAACAAACAAACAGAAATGAACAATACAATAACTGAAATGAAAACTACATTAGAAGGAACCAGTAGCAGAATAACTGAGGAAGAAGAACAGATAAGTGACCTGGAAGACAGAATGGTGGAATTCACTGCTGCAGAACAGAATAAAGAAAAAAGAATGAAAAGAAATGAAGACAGCCTAAGAGACCTCTGGGACAACATTAAAAGCAACAACATTCACATTATAGGGGTCCCAGAAGGAGAAGAGGGAGAGAAAGGACTAAAGAAAATATTTGAAGAGATTATAGTCGAAAACTTCCCTAACATGGGAAAGGAAATAGCCACCCAAGTCCAGGAAGCGCAGCGAGTCCCATACAGGATAAACCCAAGGAGAAACATGCTGATACACATAGTAATCAAATTGGCAAAAATTAAAGACAAATAAAAATTATTGAAAGCAGCAAGGGAAAAACAACAAATAACATACAAGGGAACTCCCATAAGGTTAACAGCTGATTTCTCAGCAGAAACTCTATAAGCCAGAAGGGAGTGGCATGATATACTTAAAGTGATGAAAGGGAAGAACCTACAACCAAGATTACCCAGCAAGGATCTCATTCAGATTTGATGGAGAAATCAAAAGCTTTACAGACGAGCAAAAGGTAAGAGAATTCAGCACCACCAAACCAGCTCTACAACAAATGCTAAAGGAACTTCTCTAAGTGGGAAACACAAGAGAAGAAAAGAACCTACAAAAACAAACCCAAAACAATTAAGAAAATGGTCATAGGAACATACATATCGATAATCACCTTAAACGTGAATGGATTAAATGCTCCAACCAAAAGACACAGGCTTGCTGAATGGATAGAAAAACAAGACCCATATATATGCTGTCTACACAGACCCACTTCAGACCTAGGGACACATACAGACTGAAAGTGAGGGGATGGAAAAAGATATTCCATGCAAATGGAAATCAAAAGAAAGCTGGAGTAGCAATACTCATATCAGATAAAATAGACTTTAAAATAAAGAATGTTACAAGAGACAAGGAAGGACACTACATAATGATCAAGGGATCAATCCAAGAAGAAGATATAACAATTATAAATATATATGCACCCAACATAGGAGCACCTCAATACATAAGGCAACTGCTAAAGGCTCTAAAAGAGGAAACCAACAGTAACACAATAACAGTGGGGGACTTTAACACCTCACATACACCAATGGACAGATCATCCAAGATGAAAATAAATAAGGAAACAGAAGCTTTAAATGACACAATAGACCAGATAGATTTAATTGATATTTATAGGACATTCCATCCAAAAACAGCAGATTACACTTTCTTCTCAAGTGCACATGGAACATTCTCCAGGACAGATCACATCTTGGGTCACAAATCAAGCCTCAGTGAATTTAAGATAATTGAAATCATATCAAGCATCTTTTCTGACCACAACGCTATGAGATTAGAAATGAAGTACAGGGAGAAAAACAGAAAAAACACAAACACATGGAGGCTAAACAATACGTTACTAAATAACCAAGAGATCACTGAAGAAATCAAAGAGGAAATCAAAAAATAACTAGAGACAAATAACAATGAAAACACGATGGTCCAAAACCTATAGGATGCAGCAAAAGCAGTTCTAAGAGGGAAGTTTATAGCTATACAAGCCTACCTCAAGAAACAAGAAAAATCTCAAATAAACAATCTAACCTTGCACCTAAAGGAACTAGAGAAAAAAGAACAAACAAAACCCAAAGTTAGCAGAAGGAAAGAAATCATAAAGATCAGAGCAGAAATAAATGAAATAGAAACAAAGAGAACAATAGCAAAGACCAACAAAACTAAAAGATGGTGCTTTGAGAAGGTAAACAAATTGATATACCATTAGCCAGACTCATCAAGAAAAAGAGGGAGAGTACTCAAGTCAATAAATTAGAAATGAAAAAGGAGAAGTTACAACAGACACCGCAGAAATACAAAGCATCCTAAGAGAATACTATGAGCAACTCTATGCCAATGAAATGGACAATCTGGAAGAAATGGACAAATTCTTAGAGAGGTATAACCTTCCGAGACTGAACCAGGAAGAAATAGAAAATATGAACAGACCAATCACAAGTAATGAAATTGAAACTGTGATTTAAAATCTTCCAACAAACAAAAGTCCAGGACCAGATGGCTTCACAGGTGAATTCTATCAAACATTTAGAGAAGAGCTAACACGTATCCTTCTCAAACTCTTCCAAAAAATTGCAGAGGAAGATACACTCCCAAACTCATTCTATGAGGCCACCATCACACTGATACCAAAACCAGACAAAGATACTACAAAAACAGAAAATTACAGACCAATATCACTGATGAATATAGATGCAAAAATCCTCAACAAAATACTAGCAAACAGAATCCAACAACACATTAAAAGGATCATACAACACGATTACATGGGATTTATCCCAGGGATGCAAGGATTCTTCAATATACACAAATCAATCAATGTGATTCACCATATTAACAAATTGAAGAGTAAAAACCATATGATCATCTCAATAGATACAGAAAAAGCTTTTATGATAAAAACTCTCCAGAAAGTGGGCATAGAGGGAACCTACCTCAACCTAATAAAGGCAATATATGACAAACCCACAGCAACATCATTCTCAATGGTGAAAAACTGAAAGCATTTCCTCTAAGATCAGGAACAAGACAGGGATGTCCACTCTCACCACTATTATTCAACATAGTTTTGCAAGTCCTAGCCACGGCAGTCAGAGAAGAAAAAGAAATAAAATGAATCCAAATTGTAAAAGAAGAAGTAAAACTGTCACTGTTTGCCGATGACATGATACTATACATAGAGAATCCTAAAAATGCCACCAGAAAACTACTAGAGCTAATCAGTGAATTTGGTAAAGTTGCAGGATACAAAATTAATGCACAGAAATCTCTTGCATTCCTATACACTAATGATGAAAAATCTGAAAGAGAAATTAAGGAAACACTCCCATTTACCATTGCAACAAAAAGAATAAAATACCTAGGAATAATCCTACCTAGGGAGAAAAAAGACCTGTATGCAGAAAACTATAAGACACTGATGAAAGAAATTAAAGATGATACCAACAGATGGAGAGATATACCATGTTCTTGGATTGGAAGAATCAATATTGTGAAAATGACTACACTACCCAAAGCAATCTACAGATTCAATGCAATCCCTATCAAATTACCAATGGCAGTTTTTACAGAACTAGAACAAAAACTCTTAAAATTTGTATGGAGACACAAAAGACCCAAATGGCCAAAGCAGTCTTGCGGGAAAAAAACGGAGCTGGAGGAATCAGACTCCCTGACTTCAGACTATGCTACAAAGCTACAGTAATCAAGACAGTATGGTACTGGCACAAAAACAGAAACATAGATCAATGGAACAAGATAGAAAGTCCAGAGATAAACCCACGCACCTATGGTCAGCTAATCTATGACAAAGGAGGCAAGGACATACAATGGAGAAAAGACAGTCTCTTCAATAAGTGGTGCTGGGAAGACTGGACAGCTACATGTAAAAGAATGAAATTAGAACACTCCCTAACACCATACACAAAAATAAACTCAAAATGGATTAGAGACCTAAATGTAAGACTGGACACTATAAAACTCTTGGAGGAAAACATAGGAAGAACACTTTTTGACGTAAATCACAGTAGAGTCTTTTTTGATCCACCTCCTAGAGTAATGGAAATAAAAACAAAAATAAACAAATGGAACCTAATGAAACTTTAAAGCTTTTGCACAGCAAAGGAAACCATAAACAAGATGAAAAGACAACCCTCAGAATGGGAGAAAATATTTGCAAACGAATCAACAGACAAAGGATTAATCTCCAAAATATATAAACAGCTCATGCAGCTCAATATTAAAAAAACAAACAACCCAATCCAAAAATGGGCCAAAGACCTAAATAAACATTTCTCCTAAGAAGACATACAGATGGCAAAGAAGCACATGAAAAGCTGCTCAACATCACTAATTATTAGGGAAATGCAAATCAAAACTACAATGAGGTACCACCTCACACCAGTTAGAATGGAGTCATCAGAAAATGTACAAACAACAAATCCTGGAGAGGGTGTGGAGAAAAGGGAACCCTCTTGCACTGTTAGTGGGAATGTAAATTGATACAGCCACTATGGAGAACAGTATGGAGGTTCCTTAAAAAACTAAAAAAATTACCATATGACCCAGCAATCCCACTACTGGGCATATACCCAGAGAAAACCATAATTCAAAAAGACACATGCACCCCAATGTTCCTTGAAGCACTATTTACAATGTCCAGATCATGGAAGCAACCTAAATGCCCATCAACAGACGAATGGTAAAGAAGATGTGATACATATATACAATGGAATATTACTCAGCTATAAAAAGGAAGGAATTTGGGTCATTTGTTGAGATGTGGATAGTCTAGAGACTGTCATACAGAGTGAAGTAACTCAGAAAGAGAAAAACAAATATCGTATGTTAACGCATATATGTGGAACCTAGAAAAATGGTACAGATGAACCAGTTTGCAGGGCAGATATTGAGACACAGATGTAGAGAACAAATGTATGGACACCAAAGGGGGAAAGCGGCGGGGGTGGGGTGGGGTGGGGTGTGTGTGTGATGAATTGGGCGATTGAGATTGACATGTATACACTGATGTGTATAAAATTGATGACTAATAAGAACCTGCTGTATAAAAAAATAAATAAAATTAAATTAAAAAAAAGAATGGGGAAAGGCAATATCAAAAAGATATGGGCTGAGAATTTTCCAAGTATTAGAAGACTTGATTGTTCAAATTGAAGAAAGCTGACTCATGAGCAAAATAAATCAATAGCAACCCTTATGTAAACACAGGACACTAGAGACAAAGACAAGGGTCACCTACGGAGAAAAAAAGTATTAACCTGGTATCTCGTCATTGAGACTAGAAGCTAGAAAACACTGGAATAATATCTTTAAAGTTCTGAGAGAAATAACCGGTACACCAGAATTCTATACCCAGCTAAACTAACATAGAATATTGAGAATAGGATAAAAACATGTTCAGCCAGTCAAAAGACTGAGAATGTATCTCTCAGTGACTCTTTCTGAAAGCATCATTAAGTGTAGTAACTCAATAAGAAGGAAACTGGAATCGGAAGAAATACATGGAATGCAAGAATCAGTGGTGCTCAAGTAAGCAAAGCAGGTTTACTGGGGAAAAAGAGAGTGAAAAAGCTGGAGGTTTAGCAAGTGTGGTCATGGATCTGTATATTTAGGCTCAATATTTCATAGGTGGAGGAGTCCTGTGTGCTGATAAGTTTCACGTAGCCTCAAGGGTGGTTGACTAGAGTGAGCAGCGTGAAGATCATTTGATGCCAGAAAGTCAAGAAGTTTTGAAACTAAGATATGGGAGGGACCATATATTATACTGATTATTTTCCTCCACTGCATCCCCAATAGATTCTCCAGTCTTCTCTCAGCGCTGCTTTGGATATGTAAGACTGGCCCCTATGAACTGTGTCCTGCAGGTGTCCTTGCTAGCTGGCTTCATGTGGAGTTTGACAAATTGGAGTCACTGGCCAAAAATCAGTGTGAGTGAAAGAGAGAACAGAGTTCCTTCCCAGTCTCTCCCTGCTTCAGCATTGCTTCTCTAGTAGCATATGTGTCTCTCCATGACTAGAGTTCCCACTAATGGCCCCTTTTCCATGGATCCAGCTCTCACTGGGCTCAGATAAGTCTCTTCTTCTTGAATTTTGACCCTATGAATAACAGATTTTTACCCCACTGATTTCTAGGTAATATCAGGAGATAATTCTCCACGGGTCTCTCATGTTTTTGTACATCTTGTGAGTAAGGTACTAAATGCCCTTTGTTGCTGATGATCTTTTCAAGGATGTTTGTATACCGAATAGCCTTGGAAAGTGAAGGTAGTGTCTCTCTCTGGAGCAAAAGGCAGTCATACTCACTGTCCAGTGTAATGAAGATAACGTCTCCCTCTGAAGCAAAGGGCAGACATGCCTACTGCCCATTATAAAAGATTGCATTTCCTAAACTCAGGGTTTCCTGGCCTGTAATTCAACCCATCACATGTACAGTTGTTATCTGGCCCCCTTCGTGTCACTCTGGGGGAGTTGAGGCTTAGATAACCAAAACAAAAATGCTGATGCTCTGGCTACTGTTATTGCTATGTGTAGTCAACTATCCTTCATCTTTGATCCAGGAGTGTCATGTCTTCAATCACTGCCCATGAAGCTGTAACAGGCTATCTCATTAGCTTTCAAATAGGGTAAAATCTCAGATCCCTAACAGTTCTTGACAGGTACCTTGGCATCTCTTGTTTGTTCCCTTAAACCCAACAGTACTTCTAAAGGTAGTTCTTTCACAAAACCCGTCTCATTGAATTCTATTTCCTGCTGGACTCCTGCCTGATAGATCTAGATAGTTTGAAATCTCTATGGTCAGTTAATTTACGACAAAGGAGGCAAGAATATACAATGGAGAAAAGACAGGCTCTTCAGTAAGTGGTACTGGGAAAAGTGGACAAATACATGTAAAAGAATGAAATTAGAACATTTTCTTACCCCATACACAGAAACAAACTCAAAATGGATTAAAGACCTAAATGTAAGACTGGATACCATAAAACTCCTAGAGGGAAACATCGGCGGAACACTCTTTGACATGAATCACAGCAATATCTTTTTGGATCCATCTCCTAGAGTAGTGGAAATAAAAACAAAAATAAATCAATGGGACCTAATTAAACTTAAAAGCTTTTGCACAGCAAAGGAAACCATAAACAAAACAAAAAGACAACCTACGGGGGTAGTGGGGGGGAGGAAGAGGAGCTTGTTTTTTAGTGTGATATTTACCTAGCGATAATAAAGTGAAAATCTTTTGCAAAAAAAAAAAGGCAACCTACAGAATGGGAAAAAATATTTGCAGATGATGCAACCAAGAAGAGATTAATCTCCAAAATATACAAATAGTTCATACAGCTCAATATCAAAAAACCAAACAACCCAGTCAAAAAATAGACAGAAGATCTAAATAGACATCTCCACATAAGACATACAGATAGCCAAAGGCACATGAAAATATGCTGAACCTTGCTAGTTATTAGAGAAAGGCAAATCAAAACTACAATGAGTTATCACCTCACACTGGTCAGAATGGCCATCATCAAAAAGTCTACAAATAAATGCTGGAGAGGGTGTGGAGAGAAAGGAACCCTCCTACACTGTTTGTGAGAATGTAAACTGGTACAGCCACTATGGAGAACAGTGTGGAGGTGCCTTAAAAAACTAAAAAATTGAGCAATCCCACTCCTGGGCATATATCCAGAGAAAACCATAACTGAAAAGACATGCACCCCAATGTTCACTGCAGCACTATTTACAATAGCCAAGACATGAAAGCAGCCTAAATGTCCATTGACAGATGAATAGATAAAGAAGATGCAGTATATATATATATACACTGGAATATTACTCAGCCATAAAAAGAATGAAATAATGTCATTTGCAGTAACATGGATGGACCTAGTGATTATCATACTAAGTGAAGTAAGTCAGACATAGAAAGACAAATATCATATGATATTGCTTATATGTGGAATCTAAAATAAAAATGATACAAATAAACTTATATACAAAACAAATAGACCCACAGGCATAGAAAATAAACTTATGGTTACTGAAGGGGAAGGGGGGTATAAATTAGGAGTTTGCAATTACCATATACACAGTAATACATATATATAATAGATAAACAAGGACCTACTGTATAGCATAGGGAACTATACTCAATATTTTGTAATAATCTATAAGGGAAAAGAATCTGAAAAAGAATATATACGTGTATATGTATAACTAAATCACTTTGCTATACACCTGAAACTAACACAACATTGTATTGGGTTGGCCAAAAAGTTCGTTTACGAACTTTTTGGCCAACCCAAATAAATCAACTATATTTCAATTAAAAAAAGAAATCTCAAGGGATGTGCAACAATTAATTTTCTGGGTCAACTTGGCTAGGCTATGGTGCCCAGTTATTTGGTCAAATACCAGCCGAGATGTTGCTACGAAGATATATTTTTAGGTGTGATTAACATTCTCTCTCTCTCTCTCTCTCTCTCTCTCTCTCTCTATATATATATATATATATATATGTATGTATGTATACCAACTTTGTTTAAAGCAAATTACCCCTCATAATGTGGGTGTGACCCATCAAATAAATTGAAGTCCTTAAGGCCAAAGACTGAGGCTTCTTACAGAAGAAGCAGCTCTTCCTCCAAACTGCAGCATAGAAACCTGTGTGAATTTCCTGCCTGCTGGCCTGCCCTGCAGGTTTTGGACTTGCCAGCCCTCACAACTGTGTGAGCTAAGTCCTTAAGATCAATCTCTCTCTCTCTGTACGTATATATCCTATTTGTTTTGTTTCTCTGGAGAACCCCCGAGTAATACAGGGCGCTACAGAATTTAGAGGAGCTTATGAACACAATGTCAAAGTCCCCAAGTAATGAGTGGGAGTTTCCGAAGCAGAGTGTGAGACAGCAATAGTATGAAAAAGCAGTATGTACCCCAAAGAGTAGTATTTCTTCAGTCTAAGTGGAGAGGAAGGAGGATGCCTCAATGGTGCCTCTAGGCGACAAAGACAGCAGAATGTGCATGATGTGGCCCCAGCTTACACATGGAAGCTTACACCTGTCTGTATCATTCATGTGCCTACCCTATAAAAATGACCTGAAGCTCTTAGAACCCAGCGTTTTACTTTCTAATGCCTCCTTGACTTTGGTCTTGTAGTTCCTTCCACCAGGAATCTCCTCCCCCTCTATTTCCCATCTCTCCAGGGTCCTTTAATCTTTCATAGTTCTTACCGCCTCTCCTATCTGCCAAACACCTTCTCCTCCTTCAAGTCTCAATAAAGCTTTCCTAAAAAGCAGAGTTAGGTGTACCGTGTTCCCCAATTTTCTAGAAATTACCTTATTCTGTAATTCTGTGATTGTATGTCTGCTCCCTCATTGGTCTATGAACAAGAACTTTCAGCTCAGTATTAAATATATGTATTTAGGACAGGACCTATCGTATAGAATGTGCTCTATACCTGTCTGTTGCATAAATGGATGAGTGAATAAATAAATTTGTCCGTGATGTTGTAAATGGTGGAATGGAATTCACACTCAGGATTTTCTTACTCTAAAGCCTGGTCTTCCTCTCCCATATATGATGTGATCCAGTTTTTTTAGGAATTCTGCAGATAGAATCTACCTGCTAGGAAGAACAATTTCTGTCAGCACTAGAAGGAAAGAAGAACAGTTATGGGAAAAAACGGCTGAATGCCTGTTAAAAAAAAGAATAGAGCATAGTAACACTTGTTTTATTTTTGTTTTGTTTTTGTTTGATAGCTACCCTTTTCTGGTTGTTGACAAGATTCCCAAAGGATTGATCTCAAATATGGATTTAAGATTTGATTTGCCATGCACAAGATATATGTTAGAAGTCCTCTTTGCTTCAAAATAGAAACCAGTTTGGAAAGCTCCCAGGTTTACTGATAATCAGTTTATTCTCATAAGCCTTATTACATACAAGGTTGAGTGGGTGACTGCCCATATAGTTTGATTTTGATGTCACACAGGGGAACTGCTCCTTTCCTTGAATTACCCTGTGGTGGATGGAAGGAGTATAGTTCCTTCTATAATGTGATTGTATGTTTAGACATCGGTTCCTTTAAGGCAAATTCTCCTTTCTATTCAGTGGGCTCTCCAATTTACATCTGTACATCAAGCATTTTTCCTGAACTCCACACTTAAATAGCCATCTGTTTCTACCCCACAGGTGCAACATTTCTGAACAGAAATGATCCCTCTTGCCCTGGACCTGTTTCTTCTGAGTTTCTCGTTTCAGTGAACCATACTACCTCTCACCAAATTTCCCAAGCTAGAAACCCAAGAGTCTTCCCATCACTCACATCCAACCAATAACTAGTCTTCTGAGTTGTTATCATGAACATTTCTCAACTCTGGCTACCAGTCTCCATGGGCGTTGCCAGTGCCTTATTCAGGCCCTTTATCAGTTCTCACTTGTATGCCTGGAGTCGAGCCCCTCATCTGTCCATTGTCTTGGTGTAGCCAGGAAGGTCTCTTTTAGAGACCTACCTGATCACATGATTCCTCTTTCTGAAACCTTATACAATGGCTACTCATTGCCCTTAGAATAAAGTACAAACTCCCATATTATATAAGGTATGCACTTTCTGAACCCTGTCCAACTCTTCAATATTCACCCTCCTCTCTCCACCCCACCCCCGCCAATTTCATATCATATATTATCCCATTTCCCCAATATGCTCATTTTCTCTTTACTGTTTGTGTCTTTTTACATATTGCTCCTCTTGCCTGAGAAACTTATCCCCTTTCTCCTAGCCAGGAGTTAGCCACTCCTATATGTTGAGACTCAGCTCAGTCACTAACATCTTCGGAAAGTGTTTCCAGATATTTCCTACCTGAGCTAAATGCTCATACCTATGTGCTTCCTAAATTCCCTACGCTTACCAATATCATGGTACTTATCACCCAGTTTTGTCTGTTAGATTTACTTTCATGCCTTTCCAAGCAGATTATAAAGCCCTTTATGACGGAGACTATTCTGTGTATCTTTGAAAGCTGAGAACCTATCGGAGAGTTGACATCTGGTTAGCAATCAATACATTTGGTTGAATAAGGGGAAAAGATCAAATGACAATGGGTGGTTCGAGAGGGCTATGAAAACACATTTTATCTTCAATATAGTTTAAAAAATTTATTGTAAAATATATATAACATGAAATTTACCATTTTAACCATTTTAAAGTATAAAATTCAGTGACACTAAGTACATTTAAATTGTTGTGCAACCATTACCACTAACCCTTTCCAGAACTCCTTCATTATCCCAAACAGAAACTGTACACATTAAACAATGCCCATTCTACCTTCCCCATAGCACTTGGTCACCTCTAATCTACTTTCTGTTTCTGTGAATTTGCCTATTCTTGGTAACTCATGTAAGTGGAATTATATGGTATCTGTCCTTTTGTACCTGTATTATTTCACTTATTTTTATTTTTGGCTGCATTGGGTCTTCATTGGGTCTTAATTGGGTCTTCGTTGTGGTGCTCAGGCTTCTCATTGCAGTGGCTTCTCTTGTTGCGGAGCACGGGCTCTAGGCACATGGGCTTCAGTAGTTGTGGCACACAGGCTCAGTAGTTGTGGCTCATGGGCCTTAGAGCACAGGCTCAGTAGTTGTGGCACATGGACTTAGTTGCTCTGCAGCATGTGGGATCTTCCCGGATCAGGGCTCAAACCCACGTCCCTTGAACTGGCAGGTGGATTCTTAACCACTGTGGCACCAGGGAAGGCCTCTTTGTTGAGAGATTTTGATTACTGATTCAATCTTCTTACTAATTATAGATCTATTTAGATTTTCTCTTTCTTCATGAGTCAGTTTTGGTAGGTTGTATGTTTCTAGGAATTTGTCCACTTTATCTAGATTATCCAGTGTGTTGGCATACAATTATTCATAGTATTCTCTTATAATCCTTTTTATCTCTGTAAAGTAAATAGTAATGTCCTTTCCCCCCAACCTTATTTAGTAATTTGAGTTTTCTCTTTTTTTTCTTATCCAATCTAGCTAAAGAGTTGTCAACTTTACCGATTTTTTTCAAAACATCAACTTTTAGTTTTGTTGATTTTCTCTATTTTTTTTTATTCTCTATTTTTCTCCACTCTAATCTTTATTATTTCCTTCTGTCTGTTAGTGTTGAGCTTCCCTGTTTGTCTTTTCTAGTTCTCTTAAGGTGTAAGTTAGGTTATTGATTTGAGATCTTTCTCCTTTTTTTAATGTAAATTTTTACGGCTGCAAATTTCCCTTTTTTTTTTTTTTTTTGCAGTACGTGGGCCTCTCACTGTTGTGGCCTCTCCCATTGAGGAGCATAGGCTCTGGACACACAGGCTCAGCAGCCATGGCTCATGGGCCCAGCTGCTCCGCGGCATGTGGGATCCTCCCGGACCGGGGCACGAACCCATGTCCCCTGCATTGGCAGGCAGACTCTCAACCACTGCGCCACCAGGGAAGCCCAAAATTTCCTTTTAATACTACTTTTTCTGCATCCCACAAATTTTGATATGTTGTGTTTTCATTTTCATTTTTATCAAGGTATTTTCTAATTTCTAATTTCTCTTCTTTAACCCTTTGGATATTTAAGAGTATGTTGTTTAATTTCCACATATTTTTGAATTTTCTAATTTCCCTTCTATTTTGATAGGAAGATACTCTGCATGACTTAAATCTTTTTAAATTTATTAAGAATTGTTTTGTCATCTAACATATGGTCTATCTTGGAGAATGTTCCATGTGCACTTGAGAAAAGTGTGTATTCTGTTGTTCCTAGAGTTTTCTGCATATATATGTATATATATACATATATATTTAGTTTATGGTGTTGTTTAAGCCCTCTATTCCTTATTAATCTTATGTCTGGTTGTTCTGTTCATTACTGAAGGTAGGGTTTGTAGTGTCCAACTATTTTTTTTTTTTTTTTTTGGTACGCGGGCCTCTCACCGCTGTGACCTCTCCCGTCGCGGAGCACAGGCTCCGGACGCGCAGGCTCAGCGGCCATGGCTCACAGGCGCAGCCGCTCCGCGGCATGTGGGATCTTCCCGGACCGGGGCACGAACCCGCGTCCCCTGCATTGGCAGGCGGACTCTCAACCACTGCGCCACCAGGGAAGCCCAATGTCCAACTATTTTTGAAGGACTATTTCTCCTTTCAATTCTGTCAAGGTTTTCTGCATATAGTCTTTGGCTCTGCTGTTTGGTGCATCTATGCTTATAATTATTATATCTTCCTGATGAATTGATCCTTTTATAGATATATAATATCTTAGATAGTCCTTATTTGTCTCTTGTAACAGTCTTTGACTTAATGTCTATTTTGTCTAACTAGTATAGCCGCCCTGGCACTCTTTGGATTATTGTTTGCATGGGATATCTTCTTCCACCCTTTCACTTTCAGCCCTTTTGTGTTTTTGGATATAAAGTGAATCTGTTTTAGACATTATATAGTTGGATTGTGTTTTTAAATCAGTTCTGCCAGTCTTTGCCTTTTGATTGAAGAGTTTAATCCATTTACATCTAAAGCAGTTACTGATAATGAAGGACTTATTTCCATCATTTTGCTATTTGGTTTTTGTATGTCTGTTAGCTTTTTCGTTCCTCATTTACTCCATTATTGCTTTCTTCTGTGTTTTGTTGATTTTTTTTGTAGTCACACATTTTGATTCCCTTCTCATTTCCTTTTGTATATATTCTCTAGCTATATTTTTGTGGCTATAATCATGATCACATTTAACATCCTAAATTTATAACAACCTAATTTGAACTGACACCAGCTTAATTTCAACTGCGTACAAAAACTCTACTCCTATATAGCTCTGTCTTCCCCTGCCACTTTATGTTATTGATGTCACAAATTACATCTTTATGTATTATGTGCCTATAATAGTTTCCTAATGCTACTCTAAAAAATTATCACAAATTGGATCACTTAAATAAGAGAAATTTATTGTCTCACAGGTATGGAGGCTAGAAGTCTTAGATCAACATGTCAGCAAGTTGCTATCTTTTGAGGCTGTGAGAGAGAATCTGTTCCATGCCTCTTACTTAGCTTCAGGTGGTCTCTTGAAAATCTTTGTTGTTCCTTGGCTCGTAGAAACATCACCCTGATCTCTGCCTTCATCTTCATATAGCATTCTCCCCGTATGCCTGTCTCAAATTTCCCCTTTTTATAAGGACAGCAGTCATATGGGATTAGGGGTCCACCCATTCCAGTATGACCTCATCTTAACTAATTATATCTGCAATGACCTTATGTCCAAATAAGATCACATTCTGAGGTACTGAGGGTTAGGACTTCAACTATTAATTGGTGGTGGGGGGGGGGGACATAATACCACCCATAACAGTGCCCAATAACATAGCTCTGTAATTATTCTTTATGCATTTTTTCTTTTAAACACTTTATCAGAGACCTTTGTTTCTTCATACAACTTCAAGTTACTGAATAACATCCTTTCATTTTAACCTGAAGGACTCCCTTTAGCATTTCTGGTAGGGCAACCTAGTGGTAATCAGTTTCCTCAGCTTTTGTTTATCTAGGAATGTCTTAATTTTTCGTTTATATTTTTAATTTTAATTTTAATTTATTTATTTATTTGTTTTTGCAGTACACGGGCCTCTCACTGCTGTGGCCTCTCCCGTTGCGGAGCACAGGCAGCCGCTCCACAGCATGTGGGATCCTCCCAGACTGGGGCACGAACCCACGTCCCCTGCATCAGCAGGCGGATTCTCAACCACTGCGCCACCAGGGAAGCCCTTCATTTATCTTTGAAGGCAAGTTTTGCCAGCTATAGAATTCTTGGTTGACAGGTTTATCTTTCAGTACTTTAAAGATTTTATCTCATGTCTTTCTGGCCTCCAGGGTTTGTTGTGAAAAATTGGCTGATATTGTTATTGAGAATCCCTAGTACGTGATGATGATTTACTTTTCTCTTGCTGCTTTTAAGACTCTCTCTTTATCTTTGGACAGTTTGTTTATATGTCTTGGTTGGGTCTTTTTGAGTTTATCCTATTTGGAGTCCATCAGGCTTCTTACAGTTGTCGGTTTATTTATTTCATCGAAGTTGAGGTATTTTGCCATTATTTCTTCAAATAATCTCCACCCCCCTCTTGTCTCTTCTGGGACTCTCATAATGGGTATGTTGGTATACTTCATGATCCCTTAGTTCACTTTTCTTCATTGTTTTTGTTTCTGCACCTCAGACTCTATGATTTTGATTGTCTTATTTTCAAGCTTGCTGATTCTTTCTTCTCTTTGCTCACATCTGCTGTTGAATCCCTCCAGTGAAATTTTCATTTCAATTATTGTAATTTTCAGCTCCACAATTTCTGTTTGGTTCCTTTTTATAATTTCTGTTGATATTCTCATTTTATCTATAAATGATTTTTCCTGGTTTCCATTAGTTCCTTATCCATGTTTTCCTTTAGGTCTTTGAGCATATTTAAGTTTTATCTAGTAAGTCTGATGTCTGGGCTTCCTCAGGAATGGTTTCTGTGAATTGATTTTGTTCCTTTGAATGTTTGCCCATTTCTGTCTATGCCTTGCAATCTTCTTTTGCTTAAAATTGGATATTTAACTACTATAATATGGTAACTCTGGGGACCTCCCTGGTGGTCCAGTGGTTAAGACTCCATGCTTCCACTGCAGGGGTGCAGGTTCAGTCCCTGGATGGGGAACTAATATCCCATATGTCAGGGGCATGGCCAAATATATATATATGATGACTCTGGAAATCACATTCTTCCCCTTTCCCAGGGTTTGCTGGTTTTGTTGTTGTTATTGTTGTTGAAGGCTGTAATAGTCTGTTTGTTTTGAGTGATTTCCTAACTATTTTTGCAGAGGCTATTGCTGGTCACATGTGATCACTGAAGTCTCTGTTCCTTTAGCTCACATTCAGCTCAAAATCAGATGTTTTGATAGAAATTTTCTTGAGTGCCAGGAACTCTTCCAGTGTTTGCAGATTGGCTCTGTACTAGGGCATTCCTTCAGTACTTAGCTAGGCTAGTTCTGAGGCTAGCAATCAGTCAGGTAAAATCTTAAGGTCTTCTCAGCAATTTTCTGAGCACGCATCTTGCCCGGGTGTGCATATGGCTTCCTAAATCCCCCCATATTTTTGACTGCTTTCAAATGTCCTAGATTCCCAGTCTTACCCCAGATTGTCCTCTGCACCTTAGAAGGTCTATTGTATGTTTCCACCTATAATTTCTTGCTCCAGGAGTCTGTGGGGCTATTGTCATTTGCAAGTTTTATGAGTAGTGTCCACCACTTTTACCACCTGATTTCTGAGTTAGACATAACAGAGACAGGCTCTTGTGTCAGTCCTTCAGGTATCCACCGGACAGTTTAAATGTACACAATAATTTGCAAATAATTTCTGCTCTGCTTCTTCTAGTTTGAGGAATGATACTGGAAACCAGGTTGCCACCACTTCAAGACCAAAACCACTGCCATGCTGGGGAAGGGTGGAGTAAATGTAACTAAAAATGCCACAGAACTTTCCTGCTGTTTTGAAGATGGCTTTTTCTTTTCTTTTCTTTTTTTACGTTTATTTTATCTTTGGCTGCATTGGGTGTTCGTTGCTGCGTGCGCGCTTTCTCTAGTTGCGGTGAGCAGGGGCTACTTTTTCTTGCGGTGCACGGGCTTCTCACTGTGGTGGCTTTTCTTATTGCAGAGCACGGGCTCTAGGCCCGCGGGCTTCAGTAGTTGTAGCTCCCAGGCTCTAGAGCGCAGGCTCAGTAGTTGTGGCGCATGGGCTTAGTTGCTCCGCGGCATGTGAGATCTTCCCAGACCAGGGCTTGAACCTGTGTCCCCTGCACTGGCAGGCGGATTCTTAACCACTGCGCCACCAGGGAAGCCCCAAGATGGCTTTTTCTTGATTGGGTATTTGTTTGGTGGCTCAAAACTTTGAGTGTTTTCCAGAGCTCCAGTAAGATTGGTTCAGACAGTTTCTGCCTTTTTAAAAAACATTTCTGTTGGGGAATGAAAACTTGGAGCTTCCTAGGCTGCCATTTTGCTGAAGTCTTTTCTTTAACCTAGTTTTGCCTTCACTTGGACTTTCACCAAAGAGCATCAGAGCACTTGGCATGTAACCTAAGTGAAGGTGTGTGTAGTTACTAAAAAATGGTGGAGCAAAGACGCTCTGAGCCACTGTAAGGAGGCTTGGAACAGGAACTTGCTTGGAGAGTTGAAATTTTATAGATGAGGAATCCACTAGGTTATTGGATGACAGTTGAGAACAGATAAGCTTATGGAATGAACTTCTGTCCAGGTAGTAAATTGCTCAGGGAGTTGGTGCTTGCTGACAGTGTGGGACAGCTGTAGTTACATGCTACAAATGGTTGGGTCTGATTTCTGGATGCATATTAATTCCAGCTCATGAAGGGTCTTGAGCGATGCCAAAAATGACCAAGTAGAAGAAAATGTGAAGATAATGATATGGCTGGTTCTAGTGCTGAATTAGATCCTCCCCTCAGAGCTCAGAGAATCTAATTCAATTCATTCCTAATGGTAGCTGTCATATCAGCTTGTCCTAACCCTGACTGTGGTTCACAGCTCTATCTCAGAAGTGACTTGGGAGGAAAGCCTTTAGTAATTGTCTTCACCTCTCCATTTCTTCACTCTTTCTCCTATCATTAGTATCCCCTGCCTCTCCTCTCCTTTTTCTTCTCTGCCTACTTGTCCTCCTTTGCCTCCTACTACCTCAGTGAAAATATGATCCAATCTGCTAAATGAATTCACATTAAAGTGCACATAGCCAAAAGACTCGAGTGTAAACCTGTCCAGGGGCTGTTTGCATTTTAACAGAAGTCTGTATAACATTTCTAATTGTGAAGCTCTAAGTATTAGCTGTTCCATAGGAAGGAGAATTCTTAGAGGACCTGGTTCTAACTCAGAATGTTTTTGAGGTATACTCTACTCCAGATAGTATAAAGAAATTCCCAATTATAAAGGGACTTTAGAAAATCAAATTTCTCCTCGCAATATGAAAAGACACTCTGAGGCTGATTTGAATGTGACATCATTGGATAATGAGCTTTTATACCTTTCCAGCCAAAGATACCAAGGATAAAGCCGAAACTTTGATCATATTGAGAAGTCAGGTCAGGGAGATTTTCACCTTGCTACAGGAAAAGAAAGTCTGATGAGGAGGAATAGAACAGATCTAATTTAGAATCTTAACTGTTTTAGAAGATAGTAAGCAGCCTTCATACATTAATATGGCCTTTCTTCCCAGTCATCACCAGAAAATCTTTGGGATACAGTACACAAAGAGAGGAGCTGCCAGTGCTGGAAGGACGGGTCCCAGAAGGTAAGAGCAAAGAGCGGGAAGCACGTTAACACTGATTGAATTTAACCTCTACCAGCCTCTGTTTCTTCCTCTGTAATGTGGGAACAGTAATATCTATTGAAGAGGGTTAGAACTCTTTTGACTGCAAATTATAAGAAGCCATATTGAACACATGAACGTAAGTTAAAAATAAAAAAAGGAATTTGTAGTCTTTTATTCCTGGTTGTCCAAGGGCATTGGCTTTGGAGCAAGGCTGGATCCAAAGACCCAAATGATGCCTTTAAAACTTTTTGGCTCTCCATTTCTTAGCTCTGCTTGTTTTTGTGTGGTTTTTTCTCAGATAGTTTTAATTTATGTGTCAGTTAAGAAGATCTAAAGAAGGTATCTCCCAGCTTAACAATTCCAACAGAAAATCTTTTTCAAATATCATTCCCAAGGAAGATTATATTGCCTTGCTCAGGTCAGATGTCCAAACCCTAGCCTATTACCGTGGGTTGGGATTTTTGGATTGGCCAGCCTAGGTCGCATATATAACACAGTATTTGGCCAGTGTACCATAATTGACCGTCTCTCCAGGATCACATTGCATGAAGGGGGAGTTCCCTAAAGGATTCAAGAGACAGAGGATGGGAAAGGATGCTGGGCATGAAAATATGGTAGCTATTATAATCTACCAAACCTACCACTATAGGTTAAAGAATCAAATGAGCAGACACAGGGAAGCTGTTTATAAACTATAATCATAATTAAAACATCATTCAAATAATGATAAATACCATGTTCATTAAAATCGAGAAAGCCGCATCATATAACGATGGCTTTACAAACCAGTTGGAAAAGACGGACTATTCAACACCTCCTGTGAGATAACTGGATGGAAACACTGCATGTAGGAGCCGCACCTCCCACCATACACTAGCATATCCTCTAAATGGATTAAAGATTGAAACATAAAAGTGAAACCATAAAAGTGTCAGAAGAAAACATGATAAAACTCTTTTATAATCTTGGAATGGGGAAGGTCTTCCTAGCCGTTACTTAATATTCTGAACTCATAAATAATATGACTGATAAATAAAACTACATCAGAATGAAACCTTTGCATGATGAAAAACATCATTTGAAAAAAAAAGGCAGAAAACAAATAGAATAAAAGGCAGTGGGGTGTTGGAGATGGCCTGCACTGGCTCACAGGAGCTGATTATTAAATTTTAGAAATTTTGCAAGCTGGTTGTCAACCACAGCCATTATTTAAAATTAAGTTATATAAACTTATAATTAAATAAAGAATGAAACAAAGGTAATATATGCTCAAAGACTCATCACTCTAATTGTTTAACTACATTTTGCTATCATCCATGCTCTTGGAGTGATTTACATCTGTTGTGTCTGTATCATGGAGATATTACATAATGGCCTGGTGTTGCACGTTTCTCCCCAACTCCACATTTAGTGATATGTTGGTAGCTTGAAATTGGCTGTGGTGGGAATATTTACATCATGGAACTTGGCAAATGCTATAAACCAGGATTTATTTTCCCCAGAGACCATTACTAAACACTAACCAACACACCACTGGAAAAAAATTTTGAAACTCACATTACAGAGAAAGGGCTAATCTCCCTATATGTAATGTGCTTCTTATAAGCCAAGTATACAAAGACGATTAACCTAACAGAAACATAAGAAAGGTATGAAGTATCCATTCATAGAAATAAAGAGGTACTCTGTGTCACAAGAGAAATGCAAATAAAAAACATACTGAGGTATTATTTTTTACGTACTAGATTAGCAAAATTCTAAGTTTGATAAAACTCTGTTGGCAAGGTGGTGGGGAGACAGACATTTTTTTTTGTTTTTACATTGCTGGTGAGGACTTAAATTTATATAACCCCTTTGGAAGGCAATTTGGCAATATGTATATAAAATTACCAAGACATAAACTATTTGACCTAGCAATCCTATCTCTGGGAATTTATACTATTATATGGTATAGAGTGCTTTTGTTTTTTAATAGCAAAAGACTGGAAACAACACAAGTGTCCATCCACATGGGCTGGTTTAATAAACTGTGGAACATTTAAACAGTAGAATTGACTGGAACTGTAAAAAAAAAAAAAAAAAAATTGAAGACACCAAATTGAACTTGAAGAATCTCCAACTTATATCTTTCCCTTCCATTTTATTGAGAAACAACTGACATAACATTGTATTAGTTTAAGATGTACAACATAATTATTTGATGTACATATGTATTGCAAAGTGATCACTACAATAGGTTTAGTTAACATCCATCACCTCACATAGTTACAATTATTTTTTCTTGTGATGGGAACTTTTAAGATCTACTCTCTTAGCAACTTTCCGATATACAGTACAGTATTGTTAACTATAGTCACCATGCTATATGTTCTATCTCTAGAACTTACTTATCTTAGAACTAGAAGTTTGTACCTTTTGACTGCCTTCACCCCAGTTTCTCCCTCCTGCCCCCAGCCTCTAGCAACCACCAACCTCTTCTCTGTTTCTATGAGTACGATTTTTTTTTTTAGATTTCCCATATAAATGAGATCATGTAGTATTTGTCTTTCCTGTCTGACTCATTTCACTTAGCATGATGCCCTCAAGGTCCATCCATGTTATCACAAATGGCAGAATTTCCTTCTTTTTTATGGTAGAATAATATTCTATTGTATAAATATACCACATTACCCATTCATCAACTTACATTATTGAATGAAAAAAGCAAGGTTAATATCAGAGTAGATAGTATGTTATCTTTTGCATAATAAAATAAAAATATAGTTATATTTGATTTGCATAAACAAAGTCTGGAAGGAAAGTAATAAAAATGGTTACAGGACATGGTTGCTGGGTGGGAACCAGTCAGGCAGAGAATAGGGTAAGAACAAGGCCTTGTGTTACCTTTTTACACTAAAATGAATGTTGAACTATGTCAACATACTACCTTTTTACAAAATTAAATGACAGGAAA
The DNA here is from genome assembly GCF_039906515.1 of Pseudorca crassidens. Lineage (NCBI taxonomy): Eukaryota > Metazoa > Chordata > Mammalia > Artiodactyla > Delphinidae > Pseudorca > Pseudorca crassidens. Next base: position 105,644,718 of record NC_090304.1, read on the forward strand.
CAAATAAAAACTTCATTGAAGAGCGCTTGACATTCAATAAGAAGTTACTGAGTGGCTATTATGTGGCAGGCACTGTTCTAGGAGCTGCACCCAGAAGGTAGCACCATTTCATGTAAGTTGTGATGTGAAGCCAAAGACTTCGTGATTGTCCTCAGCCACATAAACCACTCTTCAGATGCCACATCTTCCCTTATGTCCGTCCAACGGTTTTCTCTTGTCCCATTAGTTTCATATCCATGACCTCAACAGGGTCAAACTATCCCCAGGCCATTCAGGTCTAGCAACAATTTAATGATTGTGTTCTTTTCCGTGTAGATTCTCTGTTTTCACGTCTTGGTCATCTTTCTTTTTTTCTTAAACTTATTTTATTGAAGTAGAGTTGATTTGCAATGCTGTGGTAGTTTCTGCTGTACAGCAAATTGATGCAGTTACATACATATATTCTTTTGCATGTTCTTTTCCATTATGGTTTGTTATAGGATATTGAATATAGTTCCCTGTGCTATACAGTAGGACCTTACTGTTTATTCATCCTATATATAGGACATCTTTCTTCTTGACTGTGTTGTTTAACGTACTCAGTGGAATATGACATTTTAAAAGTTCAGGTCTTTAATTTTGTGGACAGTGAACAAAATAGACAAAAATCCCAGTGACTTTACATTCTAGTCGTGATCAGGGAAGGGCTTTCTGAGGAGGTGATGCTGAGCACAGACATGAGAGATATGAGGGAGTGTGCCTTGTCAGTATCTGGGGTTATGCTTGTCCGTTCACAATAATTACCATTATCGCTGCCCTCAAGGAGACTGCAAAACGTTACATGTGCACATGCCCACACACACACACACACACACACATGCTCATATTTACCATTATTTATGAGCACAGTAACGCTGCCAAACCACGTAATGGCTGTGTCCTGTCAATGCCATAATATCTGGTAATGACGATGGGTTTGAATGGAGCGAACCTCTTTGTCTCTTGCTCTGGCCCCAGTAAGCAAGGACACAGTCCACATTTGCTAAGCCTCTGGCTTAGATTGAGGGGTAAACCTCTGATCGTGGGGGCTTAATTCTCTTTCCAAATGAAGCTAAATGTTCCAAAAAATTAAAGCCTTGACCTTTTAATATCATATCCTACCAACCAGAGTAAATAACACCCTCGAAAAGAAAGACATCCGAGATATGAAAACACATCAGAGAACATACAGAGAAAAACAAAACATTAAATTATTACTAGACCTTAAGGGCCATGGGGGATATTTTTACCATGCTGAGGTCATAGGTATGAGCCTGGATTGGATGAGAGACAACTGTTGGGTGGAATTTGAAGAGTGGTTCATGCATGTTTGAAGATACGAATTCTTTAGCTTTACATAACAACTTAACATAAGCTGGTGCCTGTTTCCTGTAGTACTTGTGCTCTCTTTTACCCCAGCTCCTACTGCATTTTTTCCCTTTTTTATAATTGTTTACTAGGTGGTGAGACCCTTAGAGGGGAGTACTGTGCATATTTCCTTCACATCCCCAGCACCTAGCACAGCCAGCCCTGACATTTAGAAGCTTTTAATAGGTGTTTGTTGAAAGACTGATAGAGACATGCCCTGTGAAGCAAGACACTGGATAACATTGTAGATATGGCTTTGGCCTGGGGGATTTGGAGTCCAAAGGCCTGCTTTGTTTTCCAGTTAGGTGGGCTGATATACTGCTGGGTGTTTTGGTAGCTGTTAAGATGTCTTGCTCCCATTTAGCTTGTGCTCTGCACGCACAAGCAAGGCAGCTGGCTCAGCACCGTTCTCAGGTCCCTGCCAGCCGGGTAGGCTCTCCCATCAATCTGTCCCAGAGTCTCCCACACCCTGTGATCCGACAGTAATTCAATCCTCTTCCACAGATTTCTCTGATCTCCCTCCCTGCCTTCTCCTCACCTCTTTCCCTTGCTGTCTGAGCTGCAGACTTCGGCAGCCATGTGGACTAAAGCAAAAGTGAGTTCATCCACAGAGCATGTGCCTGGGCAGCCAAGTCCCCCAGGTTTGAATAAAATGACCCAATCTATTTGGCATTCCCTGGGCAGTCACATAGGGACATGTCCATTCTGGGATGTCCCTCAGCAGGGCAGATGCTGCCTCAGCCAGACTGGCCAAGAGTCCTTGAGTGGGGTTCCTGGTGAGAGGCACAGGAGATCAGAGCCCACCTCCCTCCCACCCCCATTCTACTAACACTGATTTTGCCTTAATAATGAGTTCGCAACAGGAATTTCGGTTCCCAATTCCACCTGGATTCTTCCCAAATAGAAATCCTTCACCTGGTCTATAGCTGCAAATTTAAAAGACTCCAAATTGTGGCTTTCATGAACAACAGAATACTTTATTTCTAAGGGGTAAAGAATTGGCCGTGGCTAACGAGTTACAGTCTGATGTACAATGCCCTCTGATTGTGTATTATATATTAGCACTCTGGACTTGAAAGAGACAATTGTGTAATGTTTGCCCATTAATTGAGAATAATCATCTCAGCTGCACAGTACTGCATACCAACCAAGCGTGTCATTCTTACATCCAACAGCTTTTAATTGTTGTGTTGCCCTTTAACGGCAACCTTTCTCAGAGTTTGGAGAACAAAAACAGAGTCCTACCTAAATATCAGCTCCTTCTCACCCTGAGAGAAAAGAATCTATTTAGATGGAAAGGATTTGAGTTGTCTAATCCCCAGGGAGTGATCATGCCTTAGCAATTTCCATTATCCATCAAGTCTAAATGCTAAGGCCATGGGATTGCTTCTTCCTAATAAAGTTAGGAAATGTATCAGACAAGAAAGGGGCTTACATGATTATACAGTAAGTTGAAGACTAAAATAGAAGAAGTGCCTTAAAACTCATTGTCAGAACCCTTTTGAATGCAAGTAACAGAAAATTTAACTCAAACTGTCTTAAGTGAAAAAAAGTTGTTGGCTCACGTAACTGAAAATTCCCAGGATGGAATTGCTTCAGCATGTCTCGATTCCAGGGCTCCAGTTTCCTTTGAGCTTTGGTCCCATGTTCCCCATATCTCAGCCTTTCTCTCCTCTGTTGCTGCGTTCTCAGGTGGGCCCTCCCTTCCTCTGGCAAGCGGGCAGCTGGCAGCTCAGCTCCAGGCTCACAGCTCTAGTGAAAAGTCCCAAGGTGGAATTTCACTGGACCAACTTGGGTCATACTCCTTATTCAGAACCAGTCATGGCGGCCAGGGGGAAAGGAGTATGCTGATTGGCCAGGCCTTGATCACACTCAGCCCTGGAGGTGAAGGGCAGGGTCAGATCCATCAACCTGAACTACATGAACTGGCACTAAAAGGTGGTGATGATTCTCTAAGAAAAAACCGTCACTTCTACCAGAAAAATGGGACTGAATGCTGAACAAACGAGAACTGAGGCACCATCCCTTCATCTCAACCTCACGGATGAATGTTTTGCAGGTTGGAAATGTAAGCCTCACATCTTCCACCAGAAGCCTGTCCATAAAAAAGATGACCATTTACCAAGTGCTGGACATTGTACAGGGTGTTTTACATGAATCCTCTCATTGAATCCTTGTGGCTACCCTACCAGGGAGGTATGACTAACCCCCTTTCCTTAAGGGCCTGGAGGCACAGGGAGATTAAGTGGCACACCCTAAGCCCACAACTATTAAAGGGTGAGTGATTATGGAGCTCTGGCCTAACTCCAAAGCCCATGCATATTCTCCTTTTGTGTGTTTCCCAAACTTGCCCATTTACAAGACTTCTGGAGTGGTTATCAAAATGAAAATACAGGTTCCAGGCACCCACCCACATCCCACTCTGAGATTCTGATTTGGTAAGTCTGGGCTAAAGTCTGGGAGTCTCTTTTGTTAACAAGCGCGCTCAGGGACTCTTATGATCAGACTCACAGGTAAAACCTGCACGTGGCTGCTGCCACCGCCAGCCCCTCTTCCTGTCTCTCCCTTTCCCCGCAGAGGCTCCGCGCGGACCGCTTTAGCTGCTGGTCATGTTCAGTCCACATCTCCAAAGATGGGGTGCATAAGAGGTTCCACTGGTGTATGGGAGGCAATATTTTTCCTTTTTCTTCAATTTCTATTTAACTTTTATCTAAAAAGAAAGAAATCCAGCTTTACTAAAATTTGATATCCAAATTGGCACTGGCATTCTCCTTCCATCATGAGCCCTGGGCTATCCATGCTACCTGAGGGGCCTAAGAGGCGGGTGAGGGTTCCACGACGCACAGGGAGAATGGTGCCCCACATTTGTTTGCCTCCCAGCGACTGAGACCTTATTGTACCTAAGTGGAATTATAGGTTATATTACCCAGTCTCCTGTACCCCAAAGTCACCCCAAAGTCGGGCCCAGATGGTTTTGGAGACAAGTTTTACAAAGTCATCAACAAACATATAATCCTTATATTATACCTGTTTCAGATGATAGAAAAGGGGGACGGCTCCCCAGATCTTTTTATGAAGTTAGTATAACTTCGATACCAAAGCTGACAAGGACAAGATAATTATCTATTAACCACACTTAAGAATGTAGATGCAAGATTCCTAGGTAAAATATTAGCAAATTTAATTCAGCAACATAATAAAGATAATAAGTACTTCACATGAGTAGGATCCGTGGAATACAGTTGTGCAGTGTCCTTATTTGCCTCCCGCTCTTGTCCTTGTAAGCTGAATTGTGGACCAATTCTTCCTTGCCACTGAATAAATGAAAACTCATTCACTTTTTTGGCCACTCCAACTAAAAAGTCCTTTGATCATGAGAAATGGTCTCAGTTTATGAATTAAGATATATAGTCCCAGGTAATAGTCAAAACTTCCAGCATCACCAAGTTGAAGCTTATCTTCATCCCCAGCCTGAGTCTGCAACAGGTGGAAAGCTTGCAATGGGAATAGACAGCACGGTGTGTGTGCCATCTGTTTCCTCGACTAGGTTTTCTCCTCCTCCCCTTGCACTCATTAGGTGGTCTCTGGCTCCTCTAGAATTGAAGCAGGGAAAGAAAGGGGAGCAAAGGGAAAGGTCCTACTGGCCCAGCCCCGTTATGAGCTGGTTATCAGACCACCCGGGACTGGGCGGAGGTTTAAAGCTGACTTTTTCTATCCGGAAGGTCTTCTGTGGGCGTTTTGGGGCACCTGCTGTTTCTGGGAATCTCTCATTTCCAATTTCATTCATATGGGAGAGTGCATCTTTTCCACCGGGTTACTTAGCTTACCATCAGCTCTAGTTCTTTATAGAAGCTGGCCCTCTTACATGGGTCTAAGATGATCCCACAAAGGCAAGTCTTTCCTATGGCCCACAACTGGCTCAGGGGAAATACCTCCACACTTCACTCAGATAAATTCTGGGGATGTGGGATCTCCCTAATACCTCCCTTTGCTCCGTCGTCAGAGCAGCTACCAGCCAGATTTCTCAGATGTTAGACACAGTCTACACTGTCCTTCAGGCTCCGGGAGACTCTGTGGGGGAGCAAGGAGCCAAGAACTGAGATTCCATTTCAAAAAAGAAGAGGTGGAAGTGAGAGAGTGGCGTGGACATATACACACTACCAAATGTAAAATAGATAGCTAGTGGGAAGCAGCCGCATAGCACAGGGAGATCAGCTCGGTGCTTTGTGACCACCTAGAGAGATGGGATAGGGAGGGTGGGATGGAGACACAAGAGGGAGGAGATATGGGGATGTATGTATTCGTATAGCTGATTCAGTCTGTTATACAGCAGAAACTAACACACCATTGTAAAGCAATTATACTCCATAAAGATGTTAAAAAAAAAAAGAGAGGAGGTGGGACTTGTTCTATGAGATATGAAGGCTTATTTTAAAATAAAAGTCTTAGAAATTCGGACATAGTGGGATGGCACAAGAATTGGAAAATGAATCAATGGAACAGGATAGGAAGCCCAGAAACACACTCACACATATGTGGACCCAATATGTAATAAATGTAGATTTATAAATAAATGGGAAGACAAAGACCGTTCAATAAATGGTGCTTGGAAAATTGATTATGTGTGTGGAAAAACACAAAGTTGGATCCCTCTCTTACATCACAGGTGGGTTAAAACCCTACAAGTAAAAAAAAAAAAAAAAAAAAAACTTAAAACTTTTATAAGAAAATACAGGTCTTTATGACCTTGTGTATAGAAAGATTTCTTAGGCTTTACACCAAAACCTTGAACTGTATAGGAAAAACTAAGGACAACATTTTATTACATCATATTACAAAAAACTTTCTGCAAAAACAAAAGATACCAAAAACAAAGTAAAAAGACGAATTGCAGACATTTGGGAAAAGATATTTAAAATGCAAAATCTAACAAAGAAAATAGTATCCAGAATATAGAAAGAACCCCGGCGAGCCAATAACGATGATGATGATGATGATGATGGCTGGGCACTGTCCTAAGCACTCGAGATGTATTAACTCATTTAATCTTTACTATGCCCCTACGAGACAGTTGTTTATCACCCCCACTTTACAGATGAAGAAACGAGCACAGAAAGGGCTAAATAGTGTGCCTAACATCACTGATAGTTAAGTGATAGAGCTGAGCTTGAGCCTAGGAGTCTGGCTTCAGTTCCTATGGTCTTAACTACTGTGCTCTCAAACGCAATAGAAACAACCACGCAAGGAGCTGACACACCTCACTAGCAGTCACAGAAGTGAAAATTAAGATGCCAAGGAGAAATCACTTCGCAAATTAAAAAGTCTGATAATACCAAGTTTGAGTGAGATTGTAGGAAGAAAGTGGGAACTTTTGTACACTGCTGGTGGAAGTATCAATTTGCACAACCATTCTGGAGAGCAATTAGCAGTATCTAGGAAATCTGAAGGTGCTCATACCCGAAGACTGAGCAGTTTCACATCTAGAAATATACCCTAGAGAAATTCTCATGCTATGCACAGTGAGGTGTGATGGAGAATATCCATTGCAGTATTGTTTGTAATAGCAAAATTTGAAAACCAAAGAATTCATCAACAGGAACAGAACTGTGGTATATTTATACCAGGAAAGAAAACGCAGCAGTTAATATGACCTGGCAATATATCTACCAATATGGGTAAATATAAAAAATATAGTATAGTGTGGAAAACACTGGTTGAAATAAGATACACACAGTGTAATACCATCTTATAAGATTTAAGTATCTGCAAGACAATGCCATTCAATATGTATGTATACAAAATATGTAGTAAAAGAATAAAAACTTAAACAAGAAGGATAAATAACACATTCATGGTAGTATTTACCTCCAATGGAAAAAAAAAAGGGCAGTGAGATGCAAGAGATGTCCACACAGAAAGTCTCAATTATGTTTGCAAAGCTTAATTAAATAAAAATCCTGACATGGGTCTCTAAATACCATTTCCCATGGTGAAATGGCTGATTCCAGGTCTGGGACAAGAAATCTACATGATGAGCCATGGACCACTTGTTTTGCAAGGAAACTCTCCCAGACTATTAGAGGTCATGTCAAAACAACACAGGAACCACTTTAAAGGGGCCCTTATTGGCCAAGATAGGGCAATTTCTGCATCAAAAAGAATAATAACTTCAATGGATTAAAACCCATCAAATACATAAAAAACATGAGTTCATAATGAAACCAAAAAAATCACAAACAACCTAATAGCCTTGCCATTGGAAGTTGCTAGGGTAATATTTTTTTATTCTGAAAATGAATAAATAATGAGAAAGTATTTTATCTTTTCTATGCCATATATTATGGGGTAACTAAATCTTTCATACAAGTAGGTCCTATAATAGGAGAATTCCAACCAATAAATGCAGAAGGAATGATAGAATTTTTAAAAATGCACTATTTTCCACCTCTAAAGAGATAATTGATCTAGGCAACTTCCATTAATGAGGCTAAAACTATTAGCTGAAATGTCAGTGGGGAGCATTATGATGGAAGGGTCAGGCTGACACCACCTACACCCTGTGATCAACCTTAGCCTCCCTAAAAGTGGGACAACACAAACATTATATGTGGTGATGCAACAGGAAGTATCTCTATAACGTTTCTTGCCTAAAAAACTGATCCTGATTTTAATCAAGTCATTAGAACTGCTGTTAATTTATAGGAAATACGGAGGATGGAAGAACTACTTAAATGACAAGGATACAATTGGCTAAATCCAAAAGGTGGGACATTCTGTGGGAGAAATGACCCAGTCTGTCCAACTAATAATGCATTATGCTGCAACAAAAATGGCATTAGAGAAAAAGGGAGGGTGAGTTATTATCGGACAAAATAGACTCAGAAGAGATAACCAAATGCATCGTGAGGCCCTTGTTTGGATCCTGATGGAAACAAATCCACAGTAAAAAGACTGGGAAAATCAAGGAAATATGCATAGGGATTGGTAGGAGAGGACTTTAAGGAATTATTGTTATTTTTGATAAGTGTGATGAAGGCTCAGTGATTATGTTTTAAAATGTGCCCTCAACGTTAGAAGAGTGTACTGGGACTCCCCCGGTCATCCAGTGGTCAAGTCCACGCTTCCGATGCAGGGGACTTGGCCAAAAAAAAAAAGAGCGTAACATGGTGAGACACCTTTCGAATGGTCTTTTACCCCAACCCTTCAAGGAAGCTTAGTGAACTGCAGAAACAAGTCAGGTACTTCAAGGTCTGTGTGATGTGGGAGCCCAAGAAGAGAATGGAATGAAACCGGAGAGGAGCAGTTGGGCCCTCTGGGGAGGGGAGTGCTGGAGCCGAGCGCTAGAATGCCACACCAGGGTTTGTAAGGTCAGCACGGCCCACAGCCCAGACTGGGGCTCCAGTGGCGTCGCTGCAGCCAGAGGAAGGGCACGGCGTCCGGGGACTGAGCTGCCGGGAGGAAGCAGCCCACGAGGAAGGTTCTTGTTACCGCTGAGAACTGAGCCTGAAGTGAGCATCACGGTTCCCACTCCAGGCTGATGTGGCTTGAGGACATGTGGCTGATGCGTGGAGCGTAGATCTGGCATCTCACATACAAGCACAACAGTCCCAGTCCAGGAAAACCCATCTTACGGCTGGGGACATAGAGGCACAGAACCGTTTAGCTTTTTATCTCTTAGAAAGGCCAGGTGAGAACTACCTTCTGATTCCAGGCTGCAGCACTAACCCCCAACTGCCTGTAAATCTTTCTGATTTTCTGCACCCCTGTGTCTAACATGCAGAAAGACTGTCAAAGGAGGTGCAGGCCTCAGCCCAAAGGGTGTTAATAACTACTATCTTCTTTCTGAGCTTTTATCAGGAACTGCTGTTCACAGATCATACCGTGAGAACGTTTGCCAGAGAGTTCTCAGGAGCAGGCTTAACTCTTCCTGCTGTAGCAGAACTAGCCTGTTTAGTGATCTTCTCCCTTCTTGGAGCCTGGGGCCTCTACCAAGCCAGGTCCACCCTGTCCCTGGTAGCTGGTGCTCTGCTCTTGTGATCTGATGCCTGCTTCCCGGTGGAGCCCAGGGGGTTGGAATGCTTCTGGGGCAGTTTGCCAGCAGCAAGAAGAAAAAGCTTGTCCTGAGAGTTTCCATTCATGGGCTCTGAACCAAGTCCAGGGAACCATCTACCAAGGAGGTCCTGGTAGCGTTGTGGCCAGGAGAGACAGGAACACTTGCAGACAGTTGTTCTCCCGGCCCTGCCTGCTGATGGAGGCGTCTGTGATTGGCTGATTTCTCACATTCTGCACAATTAGGCTGCTTCTTTTGATAAAATTCCCTCCTCACCGTATCCATAGACTCTAATCTGGGAATTACTTTTTTTTTTTTTTTGGCTGAGCTGCTTGGCTTGCGGGATCTCCGTTCCTCGACCAGGGCTTGAACTCAGGTCACGGCAGTAAAAGTGCTGAGTCCTAACCATTGGACCACCAGGGGATTCTCTGGGAATTACTTTTGATCCTGAAAAACTTTTGCTTTTTGGATGTATTTAGACCCTGTCTGCCCTGTTTATATAGAGTAGGACATCTTCCTATTATAAGTGCTCATCTGTACCCTCTATGAAGGCATGGGACTAAAAAAAGGGGTTAATGAGAAGGGAATAAAAAGAACTAGGGTATCTTTTCTGGTCTTCTTGAAGAGAATCCCATGACATATATGCCAGAGATTAAAAAATAGAGGCTAATATTGAGCAGAATGGCCTAGAATAAAGAGCCTTGCATTGGGCAATATGATTTCCATAAGCATTTGGTCTACACTGGCCTCGGTTACTTTGTCTGTAAAATGAGGCTAATAATAATTAACCTAAGTAACGGTAAGAGGTTCAACCTGATGAGCATCTGGAGTGACTTTCCTTTTCCTTAAGTCTGGGAAATACTGACAATCCATCCCATTCATTCAATTATTTATATTGCTTTATATCCTCATTCATTCATACATTCCTTCACTCAACAAGTATTCATGGAGGACGTATTATATGAAATTAACAATGCATGGTACTATGGGAGATAAGATAAAAGTTTGTGTCCCCAGGAATTTCCATTTTAATTGGAGAGCAAAGATGTACATGGAAAACTGTAATACAGAGTATGCCAAATACAGTAAGAAAGGTGCCAAGTGCTATGAGAGTTCAGAAAAAGAGAAATTGCTTCCAGGAGGAAATTTCAGGGAAGATTCAATGAAGGATGATGTGGTTAGACTGAATCTTGAAGAATAAATCAAATTTGAATAGGCAGATATGGGGGAAAATAGTCCAGAGGCCCTGCAAAGGCTTGAGCAAAGATCTGGGGGTGGAAATGTGTGGGATATGTTTGGGAAACTATAAATTACCTAGAAAACAAACTGGAAACTGTCGAAGATATTTGAGTGGAAGACCAATTAGAAGACAGCTGCTGCAGGTCAAGGGACAGTTAGTGAGCATTTAGCTCAAGGGGCAGGGGAGAGAAGGGGATGTGAGGACTGGCTGGGGAAAGGATTACTGTGGGGATGGAAAGGAAGGGATGGAGGTGAGGGAGGCTGGAGGGAAGGATCCTCACATCTGCTTCTTTTCCTCAAGGTTGGTGGTCACCTCCCCAAACCTGACTGTCCCTCTACTTTTTTATTAGAATAGTACTGGCTTTAATACCCAATTATCCATTCAGAGCAAGTCAGAGTTTGGACAAACAGCGATACTGTTTGGCTGTGATCTTCATCTTGGAGGTGATCTGTGCTTTGCCTAGGTGTCACTTTGCCCTAAAAGTCAGTGAAGGAGTCGGCAACAGGTATTGAGGCCTCACGTCTCCTTCTCCGCCCCCTTGACTCCAGACGCTCACTAACTGTCCCTTCAACTATGGCAGTTGTCTCCTAATTGGTTTCCCACTCACAAAGCTTCAACAGTTTCCTTTTTTTTTAGATGATTTATAGTTTCCCAACTATACAAAATATATTTGTATATACTTTCAGTAAGAGTTTATTGAATATCTCTGATGTTTAAGGTGATGTGGGGAGAGGGCGATTATGTCTCACCCACAGGAGTTTACAAACTAGTGGGGGGGGGAAGCTGTGTATGTAAATAATCAGACAAAACGAGGTGCGTGAAAAGTGCCATGAGCTGAGCACCAGTTCCAAAGAGGCAGCATTCAGTCCTGGTAACCTGGGAGAGCATTAGGCCGACAAAATGAAATATGGGTCTGTCTATAAATGCCCAAGGGTGGGGAACCCGAGAGGAGTGGGAGGCTGGCGGTTGGCACTGCAAGTCCACAAAAGCAGCGGGTTTCGTCAGGGTACACTGCCGACCGGTGGTAACTCTGGGAGCCTTCAAACTCCATTTAGCCATTTCCCACACAACCAACCATGCTGACTTCTGCAATCTGCTTTCCTCTGGGTGGAAATTGGCTTAGTCTCGGTTGTAGGGCATGCCTAAGGCATGGCGGCATGAAGTCAGCGCAAACTACGTGGGCTCCCAACGCAAGGATTTCAACAAGACTGGAGTTGGACAATGGAGCTGATGCAGATGGGACAGGTGGTGCCCCCAGGGCCCTTCATGTTGCTTTCAGAGTCCATGTGGTTTGTTCAAAATCCCACCTACTGCTTTCTCCAAGACCAGTTTTCCACACTCTGAGAGTGGATTTCTCTTTGTGGTCTGTTATGCCACTGTGTGGTTTCCCCTACTGTATTCTCTTTTGTGGTTGCAGGGCAAACCCTTTCTTGCCTGCTGCTTCCAGGAATGTGTGGTGTGTATCTCAGCGTGCTATACCAGAGGGTTTTATTTCACCTCCCTTGAATGGAATGGTAGTCATCCAGCAGGCCTGGGTGCACATATAAATAGACGGACACGTAAGCCTGCGTTTCATATCCAGAACATAAACCAGCCACCACCGCGCGCTACACGGTCATGTTTTGATGAAAGACTGCTGACAGCACCACAGACCATGCCGTGGGGCCCAGCGAACCACCTAATCCCAACTGCTTTATCCCAGGCATCGATGGGGCACATTTCTCTGCCAGGAACAACTTCTTTCCAGCCACCAGCAGCTCTCAGTTTCTTTGGCTTTTCCTGCTTCAGCTGCCCGTTACTGGTGACCCTCAGTCAGAGAGGCCAGGGTGAACACGGAAGACTGAAATGTACAGCTAATCCCCCCATTTTTTTTTTCCAGGCAGAAAATTTAGACCCATTTGCCTGTGAAGCCCTTTGACTCTGGAACTCATGTCAAAAGGGCCCATTGAAAGCTTAGCATTTCCACATCTCCTGCCTAACTTTCTCCAGCGTACAACAGGGGAGTGTCCCGTCCTAGACTCTGCAGGATTAAGTATGAATTCCTGCCATTCAGATTCTATACAATATGGTCCCAAACTACCTTTCCCATTCTATAACCACTATGTCCTTACTTTAGCCTCTGTTTGAGTCTTGTCCGCTTTCCATTTTCCAAGGCCACTTATATCACTATGCCATTGTAATGGTCCCCTCCCCTGTAACAGTCCCCCTCTCGCTGCCTGTTGAAAGCATTTCTGTCCTCTAAGGCTGCGTTTCATTCCGAGACCTCCATGACCACTCCCACTGGTGTCTTTCTCTCCAGAGCGTGCATTGTTTCTACTCTTTACTCAATGAGTCATTAATTACTTATGATAGATTCTTTGTAGTCTTGTACACTGATTAGAACTGACATTTTTCACATTGGAATGCTAGATTCTAGTCTCCTCTAGAGTGGAATCCCCATGAGGTCAGGGTTCGTGCATTATCTTCCTTGTAACTCCTACGGTGTTAAGTGCTGTATCTATAAGAGGAGCCAGGAAGTGCTTGTTGATTGAATGAATAATAATCCACTCTTGAAAAATCAGAGCTTTGGCAGTGTCTGTGAGTGAATCCAGTGACCTTTCAAGGACATTCTCTGGCTAAGCAGCGAAAAATTGGAATATGAGGTAATAATTAAAGTTATTCTCAGGTCCAGAAGGGAGCTCAGAGACTATCCCTCCACTGAAGTGCCCTGGAGCCATCTAGAATGTCAGCTTAACTCAGCTTCCACGCTGGGTTGCTTCCACAGTTTTGGGTTTCTTGGCATTCTAGTCTATGGATTCAGAAGACCTGATTTTTACAATTGTCATCCCTCAATAACCTTCATATATTTATTCAGGAAATACTTGATTTGAATTAAACTGGGAGCAGTTCTAACCTTTTTCTAGATATTGTGGAGAATGGGTCTGGGATGTTTGAGTAAGATGTAAGTGCTTTTTATACAACATTTGAGTTTTGAACCATGCCTTTGGAATTCCATAAGTACCTGAAGTGTCTAGTCAGTGATTGCAGCACTTGTTCTTTAAATAGTGGATTTGACTTTTGTGAACCTCTAAATATAATTTTTAGATAAATCTGATTAATAAAATGGAGACTCAAATATGGTAATATTTTAGCAAAAATAAGGAATAAAAAAATTAGAAAAAAAACCCCCATGATTTTTACGTGTGGCTTATAAAAGGGCTTTGAAGGTGATTCCAAAAGAAAACTTTCAGAAATGTATTAAATTATGGAAGCATTACTGTAATAAGAATAACTTTCACTTACTGAGCATTTGTTGTGAGTCATTAAGTACTTGATATTCAAAATCTCATTTAATCCTAAAAGCAACCTGATGAAGAGGGATTTTATTAGCTCCATTTCAGAGGCATGGAAACTGAAGGTTAAAATAGTTAACCTGGATTTGAACGCCAAAGTCAATGTACCACTGTGACGACCATCTTGAAGGACAAACACTGATTGCATATGAAAGGTGGAGTATTTCCTGCCATATCAGTAAAGAAAGTATGTCACAGTCATCACCAATTGCAGCCACCACTGCAATGGATGTGAGCTGGAGAGCCCTGAGGGAACTCAGGAAGGAAAGAATACCTGCCATCTAGCAGCCATCAGGCTGCAGCCACTCCCCACGGTGCACCCTGAGGAGACTCGGGATGAGAAAGTGCAGGATACTGGCCCCAGAGAGCTGAGGTGCACATCAAAGGAATGATTTCAGTGAGCACAGACTCTTGCATCTTCCCATCCATAGAAAAGCGCTAAATTCCTTAACTTGGGATATCTGGTTTTCTTTCATTAAAAATAATCTTTTGGGGACTTCCCTGGTGGCGCAGTGGTTAAGACTCTGCACTCCCAATGCAGGGGGCCCAGGCTCGGTCCCTGGCCAGGGATTCACTCACAGACACTAGATCCCACATGCATGCCGTAACTAGGAGTTCGCATGCCACAGCTAAGGAGCCCGCCTGCCGCAACTAAGACCCAGCACAACCAAATAAATATTAAAAAAAAAATAATAATCTTTTGATGTTCTGGCTCCCTGTCCTTTGTTGCAAAACTTCTGTTGATATATAACCTGGCTCCCACCTCGCCTCTTTGGAGCAGTTTTCTCAGGGTTACTTGAGATGTTGCCTCCCGGGCCTGAAGTCCTAAAAATTCCCGCCGAATAAAACATAACTCTCAACTTTTAGGTTGTGAATAATTTTTTAGGTCCACAGATATGTTCAACTTCTCATGTTTAAGGCCACTTAGGGCTGGTCATTGCACAACTCCGGGGTCAGCACTTGCCCCCTGCTCATAGCATATTTGGGTCGTTTTTAATGACACCTTTCTAGCAGATGGCGGTAAACTGTCTTGAGCAAGGTGGGTGGGGAGTGGTTCCTGATTCACAGTTGCTCAAAAATGGTTCTCAGTGCTCTATGGTCACATGTAGAAGGCAGGGGCCGTAACCTGGAGAAATTAAAAATCTTGAGCAGCTTCTAGATGAGCCATCTTGGAACTGACAAATGAGGGTTCTTATTACTTAGGGTCTGAAGTAATATCTCACTTGCCCGTTGTCATGGTACTGCCCTTCTTCTGTATTTGGAGTGAACTGTAATCTCCTAATCTTCTTAGTTATTAACGTAATTTAATGGAACAAGAAGTGTGTTGAGAATCTCCTATGCAGAAGAAGCTATGATAGTTCCTTTACAGGAGGAATGAGGATGGGGAATGGTGGGGCATGGAGAGACCTGGTGGAGGTGGGAATTCGAGGGGAGATGCAGGAATGAATGCGTGGCTGGATCTTACTTTATAAACCGCAGAGGAGACTGAACTATCAGGACCGTACATAAGTATTATGACGGTGGGGTTGGAGGCAGGATATAAACAAGAATCCTTTGGGAACCTAAGGGAGAGAGGAGTTTATTCGGTCTGGGAGAGCTGGAGAAGCCTTCACGGAGGATGGGCCATTTGAGCTAACTCTTGAAGGACGGGCAGGCCCCTGACAGAAGGAGAAGGAAGGAACAGGAGCAAGAAAACATGAGGTGAAAGCGGTGTAGCTGCCAGAGTGAGCTCTGCATACATGTGTTGGGGCAGGTAGGGACTGTGGCAGAAAAAGTAAAGAAACTTGAATACCCTCTTAAAGACTTCAGACTTTACTGGGCAATGGGGAGTCCCTGAAGAACTCTGAGCACCGAAGACCTTTTGATCTCTTGATTTTCCGGAGATGACTCCTTTTGCATGCAGTTCTTGGCAGTGTTGGCTACATTATGCGGGCGCGAGATTTCACTTTTCTTTTTTTCTTTCCAGGGGAGCCGTCTCAAGGAAAAGGACCTTATTGTTCTTTTGTTCCCTGTCATCCAGGTCTGATACTCTGTTTGCCATTTCCTCTCCCTTCCCTTTGATACTTGTGGCAGGGGAAGTTGTATCGTTGGTTCCTCCTGCTGACATCTGGGTCAGGTACTTGACTCATATGACCTCATGACTATTCTTTTCGGAGAGTTAGATGGGATAGGGAGTGAGTTGTCGTCACTGTCCATGGGTTGAAAACTCAAGAAAGTTTAGGAATAAAAGAGTTGGAGGAAGAAACGTATAGACGATGAGATGGGACATGCATCAAAGCACAGGACAGCGCGCGCTGGGTTGAGAGAGGTCCCGAAATAGAAAGCGCTTCTCTTGGGATTCACACTGCAGGCCTTGGCAGGCGGCCCGCCCTTATCACCGTTAATTTTCAGACTTTGGAATTGGGCACCACACCCTGGTGTTAAGCTGTTAACCTCCAGAATCAAGGCCACAGCTGCCGGGAAGAATTCCTCTTTCAGGCTGTGGCCTCAGCAGAGTTCTCCGTCTGGACGCGCCACAAAGGGTGAATGCTCCTAAATTCAGTGCCATGATTCTGGGACTCTATATATACTCAGGCTCCCACTCCTTTCCTCCAGGATGCACACACAGAGCAGAACTGTCCTGGAGTGGATCAGGGCACTGCAGTTGCAGAGAGAGAGACAGACAGACAGACCGCCCTCCTTTGTTCTACTTCCCGGAAGAGTAAAATTGGAAAAAAATGCGGATACTTTGAGGAAATAAAGGACATTTCTAGAGCCTGGATTTTCACAGCAGAAGTCTGCTCTGGGTCTAGAGACAGGTCACAGTTTTCAGATTCGGGAGATCTTGAGACTTCCCCCAGTTTTCCTTGCCGTGTGCCGTGACGTTACACGCAGGCCATCAGCAGGGGGCTCTCTCAACCTTAGCAGCTGCTGTGGATGCCTGGGAGGCCACGCCATGCAAATGAGAGAAGAAACGCAGATCTGACTGTGAGTTTAAAATCCAATGCCCCAAAGTCCTTTGGAGAGAAGAAACCCTAACCCATCCCGAAAACAGACCACTTCAGCAAGAAGGTATTTGCTAGCGTTTACATTAAATGACACTGTTTAAATTCCTGGATCGAGGTCAGCGTAATGTTTATGCTCAGAGTAACACGTAGCTAAGTTATCCTTCAGAGAACCTAAGAAGCAGAACAACTCTCTGACCAGTGGTTTAATTGTTTCTGGACTGGCGGCTCAACGATTCCTAAATATTGAATCACAGCACCATCAATCACCGTCGGTCCCAGGTCTGAACCAAAGCTTTGCAGATGCCAAATCCCTATGTGGCATTTGCCCAAAATCACGCCGGCTAAACACACAGTGCCTGATTGATAAAGCGTAATGTCCGGGTAGCTAATGGCCGCTATCTGTTAGGGCCGTTGGAGCTGGCCAACTGCTCTCAGTTAAGATGGAAAAGGCCGCATGGTGAAGATGGAATCAGGAAAAGGAAACCGGACACTGCCAGAACCACATCTGTCTGGAGTTAATATCTCCTGGGAGTGTTGTAATTTTCCACTCTGTGGACACAGCAGGCTGGGCTCCAGTGCAAGTATTAGTAGGAATCAGGGTGCCCTCTTCCTTGGAAGTTCCTAGACAACCTCTGTTCAGGTTTTATTACTACCTAACTCTGTTCTTCTTAGCTCTAGGCAAATAATCATGTTCCTTTATTACAACTTCAGCTGAGACGTGTTACAATGCATCTTGCCATTGATGGTTTGATATCAGGTATGCTTCTTTGAGGAAATTACAGGAGAATGTCCCAAATTCCCCAACAACATTTGGGAGGCATCTTGGACTTTTATTTGGGGGTGATGGGGACACACCTAGTCAGTGGGTGAGGTTTTGTAACGTTTTCCAATTCCAGGGAAGAGGAGGCACCATATTGTGACCAAATTCTACCTCCCACCTGTCCCCTATAAAAGTGTACCAAACAGAGGAACCAGATAGCTCCCAGGCAAACTGCACCCTGAGCGCCGAGTGGACTCGAGGGGACGTGGGCTTTGGGAGGTCAGGGTTAGTCGGCAGGATCTGGAGGCATGAGCATGAGTCCTCTTGGTGACAGAAAGGCAAACACATCTGAGTAGAAACTTTGGGGAAGCCACTCCAGGGTACTGCGGTGGGAAACTCAACGGTTTCTGTTTGTACTGGCTTCGTTCATTCACATGTTTCTCATCAGCTGCATTCAGACTGATTCCATTTGCAAAGCTCTCCTGGCAGTCTTGGTGCATGAGGCTTGGTGGCAAAATCTCCGGCAGTTCTGATCCTGCCCAGGCCCTGCTCTTCTCGTGTAGTTTCTTGGCGCTTCAGCGTCTAAGCAGAAATTGGCTAAGCAGACGCAGCAGTTGAACAAAACCAAATGTAAAACAGAACGTTGGAACACCGAATGAAGAGATATTTCTATGTGTGGGGAGCAGGAATGCAGTGAGGGGCAGTGAGGGAGGGGCTTCCTTAGAACCAGACTGAATCAGGCTCCCATCTTGTCAGCATCCTCGCTAATTACGCCAGATCAAAAGTTGTATCCCCTTTACCCTTCCGTCTCACTAACGGATGCAATAGAAAATATTTGGGTCCCTGGCCCTCACAGGAGTTGTGACCCAAGACACGCTGACACCACTTAATTTTTCTCAGAATCCTTTAACTTAGCTTTGCACACTCCCATCAGCTTCCTTCTTAGCACCCACCTCCCCAGCCCCAACCGTTTCACATGTGTGGCTCATCTTTTCTTCCTCCACTTGACGCTGACTTTTCTTGTACAGTTAGGGAGGATGCTTGTCATCCCACCCTTTATATCGACACGGCAGGGAGAGGCCATCCAGTTGGAGAAACGTCCAAGCCCTCTCTTCCCACTGTTGAGACTGGGAGAAAGGCACTGCTGTCCACAGCCCTTGGCCGTTTCCCAGGAACTGACAGCATGTGTTCTGTGGCTCTTGTCCTGCGTGTTGCTGTCTGGATTTGATTTCTGCATGTGTGGGTCATGGGGTCTGAAATTAGGGTGGAGACCTAAGTATTAGGAAGGAGAGAGTCCATTGGCTTCAGGTTCAAGACATTGATCCAGTCCAGTAAAACTGGTACGCACACGCATAAACACGTATGTGCACGCACACACGCACGCACTTCCACGCACACACAGGGTGGTCTCACAGTCACGCAGTTCAAAACGCAAAAGGCAAAAAGGGGCATATATATCTTCCCGCACGCCTGTTCCCCAGCTTCTTAGTCCCCTTTGTAGATCCCACCAGGGTTTACAGTGTCTCCTGTCCCTGCAGACATGTTTTAAACATACATTAGCAAATAAATCTTACATTGCCCCACAGTTGGTAGCATACTATACATAGTGTTCAACATCCTTTTGTTTTTTTTCACCTTTTAAAATGGCTGCATAGTGTATCATTGAATGAATTTCCATAATTTATTTAACTAGTCCCATATGGACGGGCATTTGGGAGTTTCCAATCTCTTGCTATTGTAAAAATATAAAGTGTCTATTCTGATCCTCAGATCTTGTGTTTATTTCCCAAGTCTCCACACTCAGAGGGGGAGGAGGGTGGTCCACCCTCTACACGTCTGCCCAGCCTGGCGCTGGCTTTGAAGCCCCAGAGCCCTGAGTCAGACATGGCCAGCGTGGCTCTTTTGTCCCTCCAATTCTCGCCGACTTGCCATCACACAGAGAACTTATGCTACCGATTCCGGTGTTCTCTAACTTAGGTAAGTTTATGCTTTTCTTTCTCCTCCTCTGCCTACAGCCTCCTCCAACCCAGGGATTTGGTTGTAACCAAAATCCTGATCCAGCAGGTGATGCCTCCACTCTCCTAAGACTCAGGGTATTGAACCCCCTACACTTCCATAGCACGTGGTAATGTGCAAAGCACACTCATGTAGCGTTCTTTCATCTAAATCTTACACAAATTATCTGAGGTTGGTAGGACGTTTTCTCCATGAAGGAACTGTTGTTCAGAGGGACTGTGTGGCTTGCCCAAGTTCACTTAGCTGATAAATGACAGACACAAAGCTCAAAGCCAGATCATCTAACTCTCAGTCTACAGTTTTTCGAATACACATGCTCACCCTTTTGCCATGTATGTGACATCCAAGTCAGCTTTCAGCTTGGAATACAGTGGAGGCTAAGATCTAGCAAATTTATTCTCAATTTTCATTTCCATCAGTAGATAGATTGAGGCTATTCAGACAAAAGGAATTATGCACCACTTCATCTACATGGATCCGCTGGGATAGTGTACAACACGGTGAGGGCAACGCCAGCTGTCCAGGGAGCAGGAAAATATGGTGGGAGAGGTGCCAGGGCTGGAGGCACACGTGTGATGTGGAGGTCAGGGGATGGGCTTGGGAACGGGCAGCAGGGAGAGGGGAGAAGGACGTCCGTGCACGGAGCGTCCACTGTGTGCCACGCTCACCCTTTAACCGCTCACGGGACTTGGGAAACACGCGCACACAGATGCGGCAGGCCCCGCTGGTTCCCTCAGGACGTGGTAGCGGGGCGTGGTGGGCCGCCTCTGCTCCACCGGCGGGCAGCCAGGGACTGAGTGACTTCACACACCGAGCTGACCGCGCGCACCGAGCTGGTTTCAGCCTCCTGTCCCCAGCTCACGTGCGCGGCTCTTTCCTCCCCCGGCATGTGTTTCCTCTCCTCTTCGGCAGCTCCCCACCTCCTAGGAGCACAGTTTGGGGCAGCTTTACTGCATCCGCTCACCGGGCATCCTCGGCTGCACCACCCCGGCGCAGGGATCCGGGCTGCGAAGGGGCTGCTGGCAAGGTGTGCTGCCACGGTGGAGAGAGCCGCCCCGTCGGAGGCAGGGGTGTGAGGGCAGCCAGGGCACTGAACGTGCTCCTGCAGAAGAGGAAGTTTTGCAGGGGCGCTGCCAAGAGAGGCACTGGGCCGAGAGGAGGGCCCGGTCACCGCAGGCTCAGAAGCTGTGCTGAGGGCCTCAGGAATTGTCCTAGAGGCGGTGGGAATTACACAGGAACTTGAAGGAGGTTGTCTCCCCGTGAGCATGCACCGAGGAAAGGTCGTATGTGGACACGGAGGAAGGGGACTGCCGGCCAGCCAGGAGGTGGGTTCTCACCAGGAACTGACCGTGATTGCACCCTGGTCTCGGACTTGCAGCCTCCAGAACGGGGAGAATCCGATTCCTGTTACTTAAGCCCCTAGTCTCCGGCGCTGTGCCATGGCAGCCCACCTGGCAGAGACGCACACAGCCCTGTGCCTGTTGGCTCTGGAAATCCAGGGCGAGCACAGAATCCTCGCCCCCATGGAGCTTGCAGTCTAGTGGTGGGGAGAGGGAGGCATGAAATGAACGCTCCTCGCAGACATATGTAGTTACTCTTATGGAAGAGAGTAACAGGGCCTCGTTTAGACTATGGAAGACAGGGGAGGACTTCTGAGGACGGGACCTCCAACCTTCAACGTGAAGGATGAGTGGAGGGAGCCTAGCGTGAGCCGAGGAAAGGGCATCACAGGCTCGGGGAGGGTGCGTGTGAGGCCCCCGGGTGAGAAAGGGCTTGGAGAGAAACTGACAAGACACAGTGTCCCCAGAGCAGGGAGGGACATGAAATCAGACTGGGAGCTCCTGGGGGCAGGTCGCTCGGGGACTGGCAGGTCTTGCTGAGAGGGTTACATTTATGTGCTCATTAAAGGGTTTAAGTGGAGAAGTGAAATGATCCAATGTTCAGGTTTAAAAGAGAACTCTGAATAATGTGAGAATCAGGTGGGAGGGATGGGACGTGCTGTCTGTTCCGTCCCGGGTTGGGGGTCCCGAGCAGCTGGTGGACTAGAGAGAAGTGGTTCACGTGGAGGCCAGTGCATAGGATGGGTGGCGGGGAGGGGAACAGGCACAACAGCTGGGAGAGGGTGAGTTTGAGGCCACTGAGTCTGGCGGGGAGCTGGAAGCATATGGGCCTGTGGTTCAGGAGACAGAGCCAGCTTGCGCGGAAAGAGGGGAACACAGCAGGCCCGAGGCTGCCGTCCTTAGAGACACCTGATGGCACGGCTGGCCCTCGGCTGGTGTCTGGGACCTCGGCTCTCAGGGTGTCCCCGTCACCAGTGAACCGACAAGGCTGGTTTTCCGCGCCTAGACTGTCTGCGCAGACCCTGTGGTTTATGGTGGATGCCGGCTTTCCTTCCGGGAGTCTGGCGTGTTGCTGTGTGCCAGGCGGAGGGCGTCCCCATGCGCAGCCCTCGGATACAGCCCTGAGCTCTGAGTCTCTCCTGGGCGTCCCTGGGCTGAAACCTCACACGCGTGTGGCTGCATTTTCATTGCTGGGGAAGAGCGAGCTCCGTGCAGCCCCCGTGGGAGGCAGAGAGCACGGAAGCCTCACACGGATTCTCTGGACCCGCCCGTGTCTCTGTCCCTTATGATTCGGCCGGTATCCTCAGCATGTCTCTAATAAATCTCATTCATGAGCACAAGTCGCCCTGAGTCTCGGGAGTTCTAGCGAATCTCAGAATGATGGGGTGGTCTTGGGGACCCCGACAGTCTCGGGATTTAAATTTGGGAGTGATCAGCATGTAGGAAAAAACCGTAACCACGTGACCGTACGAGATTTCCGCCCCCCGCCCCCCACCCCCGGAAGAGTGAGTAGGACCCTGAGGATCTCCGCAAGTTAGGAGTGAGCGGGGGACAGGAGCCACGAAGGAGGTGAGGACTCAGGCAGCCGGAGAGAGGAATGTCTGCAGACTTAGCAAGGTCACTGACGGCCTTGGCCAGCAGTCCTGTGGGCAGTGGTGGGGAGAGCTGGCTTGTTAGGGGGTGAGGAGGGTGGAAGGAACAGAGAGGGACGTGGGGAGGTGTAAACATATTGTTTGTAAGACAGAAAAACAACTTGATCACTTGTTTTCTCATGTATTAAGTGTCTGCTGCATGACAGGCTCTAGGCCAGACGTGAGTGATGCAGTGAGCACAGGGTGTGGTCCAGACCTCACGGAGTCTGTGGTCCAGCTGAGTGTTTGAAAAGCAAAGTGCACAAGGCCGTGCGGGTGTTGCATCTAGCCTGAGGGTTTCTTTGACTAAGTGACCCTGAATCTGGGAATTGATGAATAACTAGGAATGTGTTGAAGTCCGGGGAGTAGAAAAAGGGAAAAAGGTCATTTCAGGCAGAGGGAAGAATATATATGGGCTGAGGACCTAGAGAAGGTGGAGGGCTCTGGCTTCTAGAAGGGATTGATTCTGACCGGCGGAAATACCTCAACATGTAACAGAAAAAGGAAAAGAGGATAGGTTTTAAAAGAATAGATAGAGCTACAGGTAAGGCTTAGGACGGGCGGTAAGACACCGAGCTTTCTTGTATGATGACTTTCATTCTCTTGTGGGGCAGGGTTTTGTTTGTTTTGTTTTGTTTTGTTTTGTTGTTTTCATCCCAGCCCTGTTCTGAGATCTAGAGCATTTGGGGGCTAGAAAAATAGAAGGGGTCTTTGGTAATATAACACAAGATGGAGAAGAGGGAGACATTCTTTCAGCATCGTAACACACCAGAGATGGGCGAGCATGGGGGAAAGGCTGCTGTCATTGTTGTTCTTGGTTCTGTCCCCAGGAGGGCTTTTCCACCTCCCCTTCCTCCACCCTGACATCTGAAGTTCAAGCTCCCTGCAGCAGTGAAACCAGACAGAGTGGAATAACTGATCAGTCATGTCAGGGGACAAGCACAAGGAAAGGCATTACTCTGGCTGGGCGGTGGAGAACAGAGGTGTGGGCAAGGATGACGGGGTAGGGACTCCTGGAGGCCTAGGACCTGGCGTGCTGTGCCCTGGAGGACCTGGGAGACTCATTTAATAAGGTCCCGAATCTCTGCTCTCTGACGGACTTGATAGTTACTGGAATATGCCTCTTGACTCTAAAATAAGGCAGAATCAGGATGTTCCTCTAGACTCGAGTCCGTAGCCTGACCTGTCAACAGCGAGACCGTGTCCCCTCTCTCCTCGTATCATGGGAGATGCAGTGTTGGGTTCTGCTGAGTAGGTGGTGGTGAGGTCTTCCACTCACAGCAGGATCATGAGCTTGTGAGGAGAGTGGAGAAAGTGGACGATAATCTTGTAGAGAAGCAGCAACAGAGCCGACGAGGGAAGCCTGTGTGGGTGGCTGGTCAGAACTTCCACTGGAGATGCCAACTTCACGGTGGTCCCACATGCTCGGGGGTGTGGAGCCCGGTTGCCAGAGTCACGACGGCGAGCCTCAGGCAGAGGGTGGAACGGTCTTCGTGGGCTCTGCTGTGGAGCCCCAGACAGTCAGTGGGGCAAGGAAGGTGGGAACGTTGGAAGATCGAACTTGAGGTGCTGGAACACGGACTTTAAGCACACAGGGAAAGAAGAAACAGAGGCAGAGGCAGAGAAATAAAGATGGGGACGTGTGTATGGTGGGCCGTCAAGGATCTGGGGTCCCTAGAATAAGTGTAAGGGGAGCAGTGAGAGGTCGGGAAGGGTCGTAAATTGTGGTTGGGGGGCAGGATGTTTAAATCTATGACCTCAGAGGTGGAGAAGTGGTGAGGAATAAACAAGCGAGCTCAGGATGTGGTCTTCAGAGGCCCACACGGACCTTCGTCATCACCGGGTCCCTCTCTTTGATGCGACATTCACACGGCTTTTCTCTCTCCTTTTAGCCTCGGATGCACCTCTCATCTCAGCTACGCTTTTTCCACTTTCTGGTCCAGCAAGAGAAACTCACAGCATCTTTTCTTACTTCCGGAGAAATTTATTCCACATGTGTCTGATTCATTTGCGTTTACAGAAACTCGACATCTCCAGTGTCCAAAAACCCTTTCAACTATTTTTTTCTTCCCTTTCTTAGAAACAGGAAGTTGTGTTTGGCTGAGGGCAAACTCTTCCAGTGCCCCTGGGACTTACAAGTTGTTTGGAATGAGGAACGGTGAGGGCTGGGGAAGACTCTTCTCTCCTTTCCTGGGGCAATTGTGTGTCTGCCAGGGGTAGGCTGGGCAGCTCGTGGGGCTGGAAGACTAGCCAGGACTTTCCTGTCTCTCGTCGCTGAGCCCCAGGCCTGAGGGAAAGTATGTCCTAAAAGAGACAGGTGCGTTTGAAGGCTCCTGTGTTCCTCTCTGCCAGCACTAGCATCTCAGCTCAGGCTCTACTTTTGCGCTGGGTCTCATCTTTCTCTTCCCAATACTTGAGCAGGGTCTTGTTTTGGGGGCTGTGGGTTGGCTGACACTACCGGGAAGGTGACACTAGCCAGGAAGGCCCACTACCTCCCCAGTGGAGTATCAGAGAATTCCCCATGTGAAGAAGCAGGAACAGAGCTGTAACGGGGCGCACCTGTTCTGATACACCTGGCCAGGTTGTTGGGAAGAAGTGTTGACCTGAAGAGCAGACAGGTGCCTGGGAGGGGCTGACGTGGTGCCCGCGAGGCAGGGGCAGCAGGGGGGTCGCAACCCAACCACCCTGCTCACTCAGCGCTCCAACTTCCAGTTCCCTTTGCGAGTTATTTCGTTTTGTTTAGAACTGTTTTGAATGTAAGGTCGATCTGACCACAGTACGTCTCTAGTGATTACCTAGATTGAACCAGCAAAAACAGCAGCTTAGGTTGGTGCCTTCTCTCTCTCTCATATTCCGCGGGCAGCTTTCTCGAAGCTACAAGCTCAGCGGAGGACCACGGGGAAAGGTGCTGTACTAGGAGAGACCTTTCTCAGAAAGACACGCCATCCTGCAGCCGAGGCCACCACAGGCAGTGAACCCCGGTTTGCGTGCCTCCCGGGCATGGGTGCTACTGCCTCTCTCCCGTCCTAGGACTCACGGGCAGAGCCTGCTCAGGACCCTGGGCTGGCTGAGTGTCTCTAATCGATGGTGGAATTAGGGGAGGAGGGCGCTGCCGGGGATACACGTCTCTCCACTCCGCACGGAGCACACCCTGGGTGGAGGAGGACAGGTGTTGAGACGGTGACTTAGCCTTTGGCCTAAAATGCTGTCGTCACAGTCTTCGTCGCGCTCACCCCATCTCGTGTTTGACTTTGGCCGTGTACTTAGTAATCTAGCTTCAACTCACCCTAGAGGCGAGAGGAAGTGACGCGACTATGGCAGGAGAAATCTGGAAATCTGGAAATCCAAGGATAGCACTAGCCTCTGGTAAATTCCATGTTTCTGGTCACTCTTATGGACAAACCATTCCTAATTCCCCAACAGCCACGGGTGCCCCGCTGCTTCCCGGAGGGGCTTGGAGATCTGAGGCATAGCGTACAGAGCCCAGATCGCTGTGGGCTCGGGAGCCTCTTTGCCCGCGACCAGGTGAGACTCGGACTCTGGGGGACTCAGGCCGCGTGTGAAGGCCTGGTGCACAGCAGAGGTACCACCTCACTTCACAGGCCTGAGAGCGAAACTGTGACAAAGCCACTCTATCTGTCTGGACCACACAGAGATATCACAGCAAAGCAAAAGACAACATATTCTTAAGAACATTCCTCTTGTTCCTGTCCTTTTTGTTTGTTTATTTGTTTGTTTTGGTGGTGGTAGGAAGGCTTGGTAAAAATGAAGAGGGCTCCAGGGGAAAGCAAGAAGAACTAATGTTTGGATGCTAGGAAGGAGGAAAAGTCCTCAGTAAGAGGGTCTACTGGCTAAAATGCCCAAACACGAAGGATCTAAAGCTAGTGGACGTCATCAGAGAGCAAGGTGTGGAGCTGGTGGGAAGACATTCCCATCACCCCTGGGAGAGAAGGGTGGTTTACTAAAGCGGGCCGGGGAACATGCTTCTGTAAATTCACAAAGCCCTCTGGTCCGCTACAGGAGAATAAAGGGCAGAGAATAAACCCCAGACAAGGATTCACTGGTCTTGCGGACAGAGGTTGGAAATGGACTTCGATGCTAATGTACCACCTTTGAAATATTTCTGGCGGGAGCTCGGAGGATCAAGAGGAATGACCAAGTTACCTGCTGAGTCAGGGCTTGTGGACTTCCGCGAGGAGGCACCACTACCGTCTCTGCGAGGAACTCTAGCTGGAAAATGCAAGCTCTCAGCAGAGGAAATGCAACCTTCCCTTCTCTGGGCTAGAAGGGTGGTCGTGGTAGGCTAGGGGAAGTGATGGCGTGGTCTCTCTCTGGTAGGCAGATCTGTTTCCTGAGTCCCTGAGCTGCAGCTGTTGAGTTTCCAGACACAAACAAGTACGTATTCTGTGAGCCTCGCTGAGGCCACACAGCAAGGAAGAGCCAAGCTGGATTCCATTCTGCTTTGCGCATCAGCAGCCCAGCTGCCAGCTGAACTCCAGGGCAAGCTCTGCGCCTGGTAACGATGCAGAGGCTCTAGGTACGGCACAGCTGGACTGGCCTGGGTGGTTAATGGGGACACACCTGGCCTTGACTATTCGGGGGAGAGTGAGAAATGGAAGGAGATGAAGGGTTGCAGGAACATACGATCCATCTCAGTAAAGCCGGTTCACAGCAAGGACAGATCTGGCTTTCCTGGTCGTCAGCAACGTGCCAGTGTGTGTGTGACTGTTTATGCTTAGGTAAGCCCGGCCTCCCACTCACTAAAAGCCGGCAGTCGGGGAAAAGTGGTCCGCGGTGTCCACGGCCACCGTGTAGAGTGTGCACCACAGGACGACCAGCTGAGGGCACGGTAGGGGCTGACATCCCTGCCTGTTTGCCCTGCCTGTGTCCCAACGGCTCGAGTCCTCCCAGTGGGCACCTTTTCCTCATTTACACAAGGGCTCCGTGTAGCATCCTCTCTGCCCAGGCCACTTTTTACTTGAAGGGGTCTTGAGAGAAAGCTAAAGGGAAGGACAAGGGGGGTGGGGTCAATGGTGACAGGAAAAGGGACGATGCAAATTTAGATATTTTCCTGCTTTTCCCTAGAATGTCATTTCTTGATGTCGTCTGTTCCTTTTCGCCCACTATGACCAAGGACTGAGCTCCCTCTACACCAGACCATATGGAAGTCGAGCTGGGGGCTTCATCTGACCAGGAAGAGATGAGGTGACATGGAGGGAAGATGGGGTTTGGGAGGCTCTCAGGCAGGTTTCAGGTGGCTAAGTGGGGAAGGTCAGGCTATGTAAAAGGGCTGATTGGGACAGTTGCAACTCGCCTGGGTCAAAAGAGTTGTGAGCTGGGAATGACATTTGGCGTGGAGAGAAGGAGCTGAGGTCATTGGGATGATGTTACTTGGAAACAGGTGCAGCATTCCTCAGATGCGAGGAGGATCTTGTATCTCTGCCTGGTCAGTGTGTACATGTGAGGATGAGGACATATGCAGAGTGGCGTGGCATGGGCTTTCTCGAGAATAACGTTGTGTTACCTCAGAGCTGGAAGTTTCCACTAGAGCAGTGGTTCTCAAAGTGCGGTCCCCAAACTAGCAGCCTCCACGTCACCTGGGAACCTGTTAGAAATGCGGATTCTCAGGCCCTGATCCGCTGAATCGGAAACTCTGGGGTGAGGCGCAGCCATCTGTGTTTCAAGCAGCCCTTTAGATGACCCTAATGCCCACTGAAGTTTGAGAACCACTGGTCTAGATCATGCAGATAAAGACTTGCCTGAATGACCTGGATTCAGCAGACGTGAGAACTCGGGGGAGGCCCCAGAGGTGCAGGCAAGGTGCCAGCCTCCCTGGCTGTGCTCAAGGTGAGCCGACCTAGTTTTAGCCTCTGTCCTCGGGCCCTGGGTCCCCCGCTCTTTCCGAAGAAATACCGAACCAGATCAGACCACTCCACTGGCGCAAGATCACACTTTAGTTCAGAGACACATTTGCATAAATACTTGAAATGGACCCAGCCCTGCAGGTGGGAGCCTCCACAATCCTGTGGCTCGCAGCCCTCCAGGCGATGGGTTTAATACTGAAGACACTCCTGGTCATTTCTGAAGAGAGTTCGGGGTGCAGCCACAGTGCTTGCTTTGACACTCACCATCCACCCCTACCCCACATCTCTCTTTGACTAATTTTTTCCCCTCTGAGGTAGATTATTTAATGAGGGAACCAAGTAGAAATAACTTTTTTCGTTTAACTTTGTTAGTCCTTTGCAAACAGGCTGACCGAGTCTTCTTTTTGGGTCCGTGAGAGCACTCTTTACCTTTTAACCTATGCCCTCTACTTGAACCCAAGCAAGGTCCAACCCACTAGATAGTAGACATTAGCATCTGTGGTTTGTCTCCTCTCCTCTCCTCCCCCCATGGATTCATGCCCAGCTGCAGCAGTGGGGGGCCTGGGTAGGCAGGCCACGCCACCCCCAGACGTGGGGTCACCGTAGCGTGACCCTGGTCTGCACCCCGGGCGCCGAGTCCATGAGCATAAGCCTGGCCCGCCCGCCGGATCACGGGGCGCACGGCTGGCTTCCGCACGGCTTGGCATCCTCAGGCTTCAGAGCCTCGTCGCAGGTGGCGGAGGCCTGGCCTCCGGGGTCGCGGCACTCCACCGCCCGCCGCTGCCAGCCGGCCCCGCAGCTGCTGGAGCACTCAGACCAGTCTCCCAGGACCCACTGCGCGTTGAGCAGGGGCTGGATGACGTTGGTCGTCGCTCTCTCTTTGCTGCTCTGTATGCTGAAGTTCACGTCGTTAGGGACAAAGAAGGTATACTTGACTTTGGGGGGAAAGAGCTCCCCAGGGGCTGTCAGGAGCTGCACGGTCAGGGGCTCAGGCAGCGGCCAGAAGCTCTGCAGCCGCTCCAGGGAGGTGATGGAGCCGCTGTACTTGAGGATGGTGCCCTTCACCAGGATGTCCTGTTCCACGGCAGAGATGGCCAGGTTTCCATTGAGCAGGTACTGCCCGTCGGCGGTCTTCAAGGCCAGGTAGTTGCCGTCGTTCTGGATCCCTGGGTGGCTCCGCTGTTTCACGTCGATGTTAGTGGCGCCGGCTGGGATGGTGACGATGTCATTGTAGCCATAACTATGACAGGAAGACACCTTTAGGACCCGTGGCTCCCCAGCCCGGTACTCAGGAAGTCAGCATGCAGGGACTGGGGGTGGGCAGACAAAAGTCTGCAAGCAAATAAGGAAGTAGTCGCCCCAAAGTGCCCAGTAAATTAGCTGCGGAGGCCGACAGGAACACTTGGTACACCGGGACTTTTGCTTGGCCTGGGAGCTCTATCTCAAATGTTTGGAGTTTAGATCTCGACAATGGCACAGAGGGGAAGGCAGCCTAGAGGGGGTGAACGCTGAGCCGTTGCTGCCAAACCTGGGCTCTTGGCTGAAAAGAGATCTCAGGCACGTGCAGCTCCTTGCACTGGTGTAAACTTTGCTTGGCCACTTTCATCCCAGAGCTCACACCCAATGTGGGAAAATCTGATCCACACAGCGATTCCAGAAGCTGACCAGACGGACGCCTCACGCCACCTCCTAGAGTCCATCAGCTGCTGGTATTTGGTTATCGTGGCTCTAGGGCAGGGCGCAGGGCAACACAGCCTGCTCTGAGGAGCCTTCTTCTGGGCGTGCCCAGCACCATGAGCGGGGCTGTCTGGGGTGCTGGGATGCTGTTTGGGGGAAAATGTTTCAACTTTATCGTGGGTCTGGGGCTTTATGTGGGATGGAGAAACCTTAATTCTTTTTTTTTTTTTTTTTTTGCGGTATGCGGGCCTCTCACTGTTGTGGCCTCTCCCGTTGCGGAGCACAGGCTCCGGACGCGCAGGCTCAGCGGCCATGGCTCACGGGCCCAGCCACTCCATGGCATGTGGGATCTTCCCGGACCGGGGCACGAACCCGTGTCCCCTGCATCGGCAGGCGGACTCTCAACCACTGCGCCACCGGGGAAGCCCAGCCTTAATTCTTATTCTTCTCTTTTGGGGTGGAAGTATTTGGCTTCGTAGGCTGGGAGGGGAGTGAGGAGGATTGAGGAGCACAGGCACGCTGCTCTTTGCTGTCCTTGCCTCGCGCCCACTGGGCAGCTGAGAAAGGACCCCACGCCTAATGCCTGAGAGAGCTCTGGGAAGGGACTCAATGTCTGACTGTCCCACACCCCGTGCTTCTTTTTCCTATATCCTTTGAGTTTAAATTTGAAAAGACTCCTGAGTTGTCTGCCAAACAGGCGGATTCTGTTTTCTGAGGCTGATGAGAGGAGAGAGAGTGAGGGAGCCGGCTAGGGGTGCAGTGTGGCCGCAGGCCCTAGCCCTTCCTCCCCGGGAAGTGTGTGTGGGACAGGAAAAAACCGCCCGGGAATGGACAAACCTAGGCTCACCTCTGGCCGCCATGACCTACCACTGTGACCCTGGAAGAGTCATGTAATCTCTTTGTGCCTTAGTTTCCTCGTCTGTAAAAGGGGAGTAACGGTCTTGGCCCCCATAGACTTATTTTAGGAATCCGTCGAGCCCGCAGAAGTGAAAGCTCTTGAACAGATATAGGAGCTTTATGAACGTGTGGCTTTAAGGTGTGAGAAAGCGTCTGGAGTTCTCAGGTCCGTGAAGCCCCGAGGCTGCCAAGACCCCCTGTGGGCCCCCGTTTCTGAAGATGCACCTGCAGAAAGGGCAGGGCCCGCCAGATTAGGGTGAAATGTCCTTCCCACAGCAGGCCTGGAAGAGCTGCTTTCTGGCAAAGGTCCCGGTTACTCCGTGTAGCTCTACTGCCAGTTGACTCATAGAAGATACATCCCTATCCATGTGGCCTCTGGCTGCCCTGAGAGCCGTCATCTCTGCGGGCCAGACCCCGGGCCAAGCGCTCTGCCCATCTCGTGCCTCGCCACAGTGACTCTGAGATAGAGAGGATGCCGCGTTTTATGAAGAAACTGAAGCTCAGTGCTGCACGGGGATGGAGTGGCAGCCACAGTGCACACTTAGGCCCCTGTGACTCCAAAGCCCGGTCCGCTCGCGCAGCCAGGGACAGAACTTCCGGAGAGACCCACCTGGAGGGGTTGAGGGAACCGGACACCTTCCTGCACGAGTTGCCTTTGCCGCCGCACACGCCGCATTTGTCCAGCTTCCTAGGCGAGTCCACCACGTGGTCACAGCCAGCCTTGACACACTGGCCACGGACACAGATGGCCAGAGTCTCGGGCCCGCACAGGGTGCCGTCGATCACCTGCAGTGGGGGAGGGAGGGGGCGGTCAGAGGGCCCAGTGAGCACTGACGCCGCCCACTCCTGGGCTCAGGCCAGGGGGCCTTCCTCCCCACCTGTGCACCTGAGTTCCAGAAGGATCCTCACCTTGGCTTCGAACACTTTGAACTCACTCCGCCCCCGGGCTCGGCAGAACAGCTTGCAGCGGTCCCGGGGGGACACCCCTGCGTACTTGGGGACCCACTGCAGCAGGTTCCCATCCACGTCCGTGTAATTGTAGGCATTGTACTTCTCACACTGCTGCTCCCTGAAGCTTTTCCCTGAAATGAGGGCGAGAGGGCATGGAGCTAACAGGCTGAGCTGAAGCAGGGAGGACCCCACGGGAGAAATGCCGAGATTCCGGGCACCCTTCTTCCTCCCGGACTTGACCCAACCCGAGGACACAGGTCCAGTGTCACCTGGGCCCAACTTTCCTAGACACCGACCTAAGGCCTGACTCACGGGGCAAGGAAAGGAGCAGCCAGCCTCAGCTGGGCTTTCTGGGGAAAATATCTTCCCGTTTGGGGAGAATATTAATTCTGCTTTACAGATGGATAAATTTAGGTGGGGACGGGGGAACCACGGAATGACACGTGGAGTTATGTTTTTGGGCCTCTACTGATCGTGATTTATCCTGACCTCCGTGGACATGTGGCCGAAGGCTCCCAGATCTACGTCTCTAGTTCTGACCTCGCCTCTCCACCCCACTTGCTGTAATTCTGGGTCTCTCCGGGGGAGCTCCATTTGTAGATGCTGCAATTACCTCCAGCTCAGCGAGGCCCAACTCCATATGGTTTCTGCATATGAAGAACTGGCTGGATTTTCATTTGGTGATGCTACCACGTTCCAGCCTGAGACCGGAACCCTGGTATCTTCTGAATATTTGCGCATCCACATCCACTATTTCCAACCTGTCATTAAGTCCTGCACTCTACTCAGGACGATCTGTGATCTTAAATGTCTCCTTCCCACTGTCAGCATCTCGGTCCACTGCTCGCAAGCCAAGGCCTGTGGTTTCCTGTGAGACTTGGTGCCCAGCCTCCGACACACAGCCTGCTTCCTCTCCCGTCCTGCTGCAGGCTGCCTCCAGAACAATCTGTCTGAATTAAGACCTGGGTTTTTCCCTTCCACAATCCTGAAGTTAAACCCGCTCTTACTACCGAGGTTCTCCACGCCAGCTGCACATCTGCATGGTCTGAGGAGCTTCAAATCCCAGGTGGCCGTGCACTCCTCCTGAGATTCTGAGTCAGGACACCTGAGGCGTCTGGGCCTCTGTGTTTGGAAAAGCTTCCCCGGTGACCTGATGGGACAGCCAGCACAGAGAGCCTCCTGAGGCTATCTTAGCTTTTACGCACCCTTGGCTGGCCTGGAAACGCTGGCCCACTCTGCCCAGCTGTGCCCTGGGGGGGACCCTAGCCCCCATCGCAGCGCGTCCTCCTGCACTTCATCACCGTCTCAGCCCTCCGGGCCCCGCTCAGCCCTGGCTCCCCAAGAAGCTTCCGGCCAGGCCAGGCCTCTCCTCGCTCTGGATTCCTTGTCGGTCTGGGGTCTGTGCCTCACAGACTGACCTTTAATTGCTCTGTAAAAGGGGTTTGGATCTCTAACAAGATCTGCACGTTCCCTGAGGACAGAGAACATGCTTCTTATGTCATTATAACACCTATTCCAGTTCTAGCCACACAAGAGGCACCAAAACACTCACTGACTGAGATGGCTGGTCCCGGTGCACCTGAAATCCTGGTACCGCCTAGGCTCCGTGTCTACCTCACGCCTATATTCATTCCCCTCCCCTTTCTCTCTCTCTCATTCCCCCGGGAACGCTTCACCCGTGTGCCAGGCAGACCCTCACAGTTCCAGGGCAGGGTTTCTAGAGCTTCGTGCCGTTACTGATCTTCCTCATCTTGCAAAACTGCAGAGCCTCCAGATTCCCTCATTAGACACCATTCCGATGCCAGTGCGCCTCTGCGCCTGGATGCGTCTCTCTGCTTGTCGTTTGCTGCCTGCCAATACTTCCTGGGGCTGCACGGATGGGATGGTGGGGAAAAGACCCGCAGTGGTTTGCTCTCACACCGTCTGCTGCCCCTGTGGTAATGTGTGGGCTTTGTAGCAGGCACTGGGGAGGACGTTCCCAGGAGAGGCAGAGGTGGGGCTGCTTCCCAAGAAGGGGCCACCAGGCAGTTACCACGCTCCAAGGGGAGACGGGCAACTCTTCTCAGGGGGAATGTGCGCTAGGGTCAGATGCAGAAATCTTCCCTCCACCCTGAGCTGGATGTTGGCTGGAAAGATATTGGAGGTTTGACTCTGACCCTAGCTTTGGAAAACGCCTCCATTCTGCATACAGACGAGGGTTCAGACGTTATCCTAGACGCCCGCCCCTCTGCAAAGCCCTCCCCCAGCTCTAATGAGTAAGTTTGGTTGGGAGTGACGCCCTCCATCTCCGCATCTTGGAAGACCAGGGCAGTGTCTCTCCTCGACTTTGCCAGGCTCTCCCCGGACAGGGAGAGCGGTCCCGGGTCGCCACGGGCTGCTCTAAACCATTTATGTCTGCACCCAGGAAAGCTCTGCGCCCGGGAGACCCCCGCAGTCCTCTGGGGATCTGCTGCAGGCAACCCAGCAGCTGCTCTGGCCGGTGTGGCGATTACCATCAGGGGGGCACTCCTCCGTGTGGCACGATTGGTACTTGGCTCTCCGACCCAGGCAGTATCTCCCTCCGTTCTGAGGCTCGGGGTCCTCGCACTCGCGGTGTGAAAACTGTACTCCTCCT
The DNA here is from genome assembly GCF_039906515.1 of Pseudorca crassidens. Classification (NCBI taxonomy): domain Eukaryota; kingdom Metazoa; phylum Chordata; class Mammalia; order Artiodactyla; family Delphinidae; genus Pseudorca; species Pseudorca crassidens. The sequence continues at coordinate 105,679,463 of NC_090304.1, forward strand.
CCGCAGGTCCGTGAACATTCTCCCCAGGGTCCCCAGGGGGACCAGCCTCCATCCACCACGGCCTGCAACACACAAGGCTGCGCTGAGTGGGGAGCAGAGGGCAGGAGGCCTCGGCTCTTGGTGTGACCTCCTCACCTAGTTGCGCCCGTCCTGGCGCACGCAGTTCGGTAAACTGCCTGATTCACCTGTGCAGGGGCTGTGTGGCCCGTGCAGCCGCGGCTCCCCGATCGCAGTCTGTGCTGGCCCTGCTCGCGGCCGGCCCCCTGGTGTCAACAACAGTGCCTTGCCCTTTGTAAGGTGCTCCACAGGAGTTGCTGAGTGAAACACTTTTACGGGAATAAGGTTGGGTCTAACGCAGCAGCTGTCCATCGGCCGGGACACGTGGCAGTGTTCGGAGACCCTGCGGTTGTCCCAGCTGGGCAGGGTGTAGGCTGCTGGCCTCGAGCGGGTGGCGGGCAGGGCGCCGCTAAACATCCAGCCACGAGCACGAGAGCCTCCCACAGCCGGGACGCACGCAGCCCAGATGCCACCCGTGCTGAGGCGGTTACGTTCTGATCTAAAGGACTAAGCTCTAGGAGGTGTGGCCACGAGTCTGCCAGCTGCCAGGTCCAGGGGTAGGATGGTGCTGGGAAATAAACTAGAGTGGCTTCCAACTTTACAACTGACCCTGAGGGCAAGGCATTGCCTTGGGTGGGTTCGTTAAGGTTTCGAAATGAAAATAATTTTTAAAAAGTTGCAGAAGTCATACGTGCTCGTATAAAAAATGAAAAATACAGGTGTAAAAAAGAAAGTAACGCTGACAAAATACCACTGCCCAGATGAAACGACTGACGTGATTTTCATCAATATCCTTTTGTGCCTTTGCTCTGACTATAGAATCATGACGGTGCCAGGTTTATTTTACACAGATATGATTCTGTCGTATACATACATATATATATATATATATACAGTATTTTATGATCTGTCTTTTCCCCTTAACAATAGGTGACAAGCATCATCCCGTGATCGTTTTCTGGCCACCTTTCCCTGTACTGGGCTTGGCTGTGGTGCTGGGAAAGGTTGGATGGGCTCCCTCCCTGCCTCTCCCCTCAGGAACGTGTGAAGCGCACGCTATAGGACAGGGCTGGGAGAAGCTCAGTGTCGGGGTGTGGGCTGGGAGGGGGCTGAGAATGAATCCGTGGATCCCGTCCCGGCTCAGGCTTAGAAGAAGCATGTGGTTTCCCCACCCACGCGGGCTCCTGGGCCTCAGTGCAACGGCAGCACCCCCGAGGACAGCCCTGCGGAGGGTGAGCGCACAGGCCACCCTGGTGACTCAGAGCTGGGCCGGGCCCAGGCTGCGAACCCGGTGGATGCTGTTTCACAGATGGCTCAGTGACTCGCCGAGAAATGTGATCGGCCTCCCAGTTCGGATGTATTAAGAGCAGAGGGCAGAGAAGCAAATCATTCAAAAACTCTCCCTGGCATTGCCTTTTTGCCTTTCCGTGCGAGGTTACTCTGCCAGGTTTTCTCTGCCTGGTCAGAGGTGACTCTGATTCCTCCTTCCCTCCTCCTCGAGCAAGGAGTTCCCACAATTACTCTCACTCTCCTGACCCCTAGCTATGCACTCGGCTCCGCCACGGGTAGGATGTGAATACCTTCCCCTCATTCTCGATTGGATGTCCCTCCTCTGCTGTCACGCTACCTGTTTATAACAGAATTCATAACGGCTTCTGTCTGTTGCGTGCCCACGACTGCTCTTGCGCTGGAGCGTTCCACACCTAGCCCAAGCCTCACAGGCCTTCAAGTCGACTCCGCGGCAGCCCCACAGGCGGAGTCCCCCAAATGCCCGGAGCCCTTCTGACGTCATCCATCAGTCCTGAACAGCTCCTCTCGGCTTTGGATAAATACGCTTTGCTTTGTCCAAAGGTGAGTGATTTTCCTCATAGTTGCCCCTAGGCCCAAAGTCTCTTAGTTCATGGCTCTCAGGTGTGGTTTCCTCCTTGGAAACAGCCCTCCCCGTCCCTGTCCTGCACTCCCAGTGGCCGGCCCTCACCTTGGGCTTCTCTACTTCCTCCTCAGGCAGGCAGCTGCCATCCAAGCAGAGGCTCCCGGGCCCGCAAGGCGTCCCGTCCGCCCAGGGCAGGCTGCCGTTCTTCGTGTGGCAAAGGGGCTCGGCGCCATCCATGTGGCACCAGAGCTGGGCACAGATGTCCTGAGCAGAGGTGTTGGGGCAGTGGCGGAAGCCCAGCCCAAAGATCTGCTTGCACTGTTGGTCCAGCTCGTAGAGGGCCCTGCGGCCTGGGAGGCCTGTGGGCAGAGGCAGGGCCGAGGTGGGGGCGTCCAGGAGACAGTCTCCTGTGGAGGAAGCAGAGAAATAGGAAGGAGGGGTCCCCCCCATCACACTCGAGGCCTCCTTGACCTCCGCCTACAAACTGTCAGCACTCAGTCACCCACAGAAGCTCCTCCAAGTTTTGACTATCAGTAGCAAGTTTTGTTTTAAGGGTTGCGTTTCTTTTGGTATCCAGAACATCTTACACGCATTCAGTGTTTACCGAGGGCAGGCCAGCTAAGCGTAACACTAACCTAGGTCACAGTATAATTGCGGATGTAAATGGACTCTTTTTAAAAAATTTTTTTTTGTGGTACACGGGCCTCTCCTGTTGCGGAGCACAGGCTTCGGACGCTCAGGCCCAGCGGCCATGGCTCACGGGCCCAGCCGCTCCGCAGCACGTGGGATCCTCCCGGACCGGGGCACAAACCCGTGTCCCCTGCATCGGCAGGCGGACTCCCAACCACTGCGCCACCAGGGAAGCCCCTAAATGGACTCTTGAAAACCAGACCAGGAGAAATAAAGCCAAAGTATTGATGTTGGACAATCTATTATTTTTGTATCAAGAATCAAGAACCAGTTGTGTTTTCACTGCTTTACTCAACAAGTCAGGCTGTCTTCACCAAGCACCTCGCCCCACTCCTTGCCCTCACGGGGCGCTTCCTGCCTCTCTGCCATTTGCACGCTACCCCTGTGATCTATCGCTCCAGCCAGAAGCTCCCTTCTCCCCTCTGCACGACAAAAATTCTTCCGTTCCTTCGAGCTCTGTTCGAACCCACCTCCTCCAGACAGACCTTCTCAGATTCCTTCCGCCTGCTCTGTGGGTTAATCTAAAGGGACTGCTGGAAGCTGGGCCACGGAAGGGCGTGCTCTGTGGAGTGGTCAGAACACTGAGCCCGGCGGGGTGGCGGGGACACAGCTCCTGAGTCTCTCCCAGGCCGAGACGTCTGCGCTGCAGGTGCCGGCCGCTGGCCGGGGAGGAGCCTGGGGGACCTACCGTGCCCGCCGTCCAGGAGCTCCGTGAGGTACATGGCGCTGCAGGGGGACCAGGGCAGCGTCTTGTTCAGGTGGACGAAGAGGGGCGCCATCATGTGGTGCTTGCCCAGGGGTCCGAAGAGCCGAGCACAGGGCTTGGAGTCGTCGTGGGGCATGCTGAGGACGTGCCCTGGGGAGGACGAGACCCGCGGTCCACCCAGCGTCGCCACTGCCCTCAGCCGTCCGCCCAGGGGGCAGAGGGCCTCTGAAGGCCTACGCGGCGCCAGCGCCTCGAGGGACCACCACGGCGCTGCACTCATTCCTCAAAGACTCTTCCCGGCCCACCCCGCCTGCCTCTCCTCTCCCAGGAAGCTTGCTCAGAGCTCCAGGAACACCGGGGTTCCTTTATTTTCTGCCGGGGCCTGTGCGGATTCACACTTGTCTCAGTCATTCGCTAGCTGACCTTCCAGAACCCTGACTGCTTAGCCGGGATGCGGCCCCACGGCTCTACCCGAGCGCTGGCATTTCCCTGGTGACCTCCGAGGATGGCCCCGTGCTCAGGGTGGGGGTGGAGAGAGCACGAGGGCAGAGTCACCCTGCCGGAACAAGGAGGGGTGGCCCCGAGAGGCGGCAGGGTCCTGGGGGGGCCTCGCTGGCTGGACTCGGGAGGGCTGGTCCTCCCACCCGGTCCAGCAGCCCAGGCCTCTGGCGTGGCGAGCCTTACCGAGCTCGTGGGCCAGAGTGTAGGCCGCCTGCAGGCCCTCGTCCTCGATCACGGAGCAGCTCTTGCTGGGGTCACAGATGGTGCCAATGTCCGCCACGCCCAGGGTGTCACACAAGCCCTCCTTCCCGCAGAAGTTCTGCTCGCGGAGAAAGCGGGACGTGAGGACAGACACAGGATGGAAACGCTTCCCATTCCTGCGCCTCCGGAGACGCAGGACACGTTTTAAGTCAAATCCCTATTTCTCCCCAAAGGCCGTTTCTCCTTCTGTGTCGGCGTGTCCTTGGGCTGCCAGACACTCGGAAAGCTCGTCCCGGGAGGTGGGATAGCCTGGCGGTGGTTAAGGGTGTGGACCCCACAGCGAGGTGGCCGGGGCCTGACTGCGGGCGCTGCCACGGGGTGGCAGCTCTGTGCCTCGCTTTCCCCAGCTGTAAAGTGGGGCTAAAAAATGCAGCACTCGCCTTGGGGTTGTGCGTGAGGCCTGGGGGGTGAGCAGGGTCTCCACACGTGATCACACTTGCTGGCCTTCAGGAAGCCATCTGTTTAAACCACACCAGGGAGATGGGCAGGCCTCCTGCCATTGGGGAAATCTTGAGGGGACCCCCTGGTTACCTCCACCGCCTTTAACCCCCACGGCAGCTGGACCTCCCGTCTTAGTTCCAGCTCCACATTGCTCTCCGGGCAGTTTGAGCCCGTTTCCTCTTGTTATGACCTCGGCAGACAGCTGCTCACAAAGTTCTGGAGCAGAGCCCCCACGAATTCCTCTCCTTCCCTCGCAAATACCTCATACGTGTCCTCGTGACCTCCCCCTTCTTGTCCACGCACGAGGCTCCTGGTGTCTAGCTGGGGCCAGCAGGGGACCGGTCCCCGTGTCTGGGCGGCCGTGGCCCCCTCGGCGCGCCCTCCCACCCCGCCCCCGGTTCCCAGCGGCCCGCGGACCTGTCTGGTGAGCAGGATGGCCGTGTCGAAGTGCTCGGGGTGCCGATCGCTGGGCTGGTTGAAGCGCCGCTGCCAGCGGCAGAAGTTGCGCAGCGTCAGCCCGCCGTTGTCGGACACCTCGGGGCCCCATCTCTCATCCTCCACGATCAGCACCTTCACCACCATCAGGTTGATGGAGTTCCTGATGCTGGGGTGCTTGTAGATGTGGGCCGCCACAGACATCAGCGTCAGGATGTGGTTCTGCAGGAAGGAGGAGTGCAGAGGGAGGGGTAAATCTCCTGGCCGCCGCCCGCCCCTGCCGTCACGCCGAGTGATGCCCCCTGTGTGCTGGGCATCGGTACACAGCACCTCGGTGAAGGCTCCCAGAACCCCCGAGGCCCTGGCATCACTTCCCTTCACTGTACATATAAGAAGTTCACGGCTCAGTAGGTGGCCCAAGGTCCCAGAGCTAGTGTGTCAACCAGCGTGTGAACCCAGAACACCTGGCTCCAAAGCTTAAGTGTTTAACATCCTGACCAGCCACATGTGGCCACGGACATCTAAATCCATTAAAATTCAATAAAATTAAAATCCTAGCTCCTCTGCCACACTGGCCACATTTCACGAGCACCAATGGCTGTGAATGGCTCGTGGCTACTGCATCGGACTGAGCAGACAGAACATTTCCATCATCACAGAAAGTTCTTCTAGTGGACTGCACTGGTTATTCTACCTTAACCCTGACACCAACCGTCTCCCTGCCAGCCACGCATCCCCTCTCCACCCTCAGCCCAGAAGCAATTATCTGAGCGCTCAAGGTTAAAATCCGTCGAGAATTTTCCTGATGTCTGCTGGGGCAACCCCTACTCTTCAGGATGGGAAAACTTTGCTCTGATGACCACTCCTAACAATAGCTCCTCTGCAGATGGTACACGTGTCACCTCATTAAATGCTCACAGAAACTCTGGGAAGTAGGGATTGTCATCCCCATTTCACGAACGAGGAAGTGGAAGTTCTCGCAAGTTAAATAACTTGCCTACAGCCGCGCAGCTCTTAAAGCCGGAGTGCCAGCCCAAGCATGTCTGTCTCTGAGGTCTACACTCTTCTCAGTAAGTCTCCCAGGGCTTGGCCTCCTGGCTTCTGCCTGGACAGCCCAGAGGGTTTATTCCCCTCTGCCTGGGGTGGGAGAGAATCGGGTGGGTCGCTGAGACCCAGGCGCTCAGCCTCCCACTGCTTCCGGTCCCACCAAGGCCAGCTGAAGGAGTTGACATCGGTGCTTGGCCTCTGCCCCAACCCTGGGCTGCCAACTGCTCCCAAGGCTTTGGGGGAGGCCAGATGGGGCTCACTCTTCTGCCTCCAGGGCCTCCAGAAAGGAGTCCTCTTGGATGACTTTGCAGAACAGGAGACGAATGGCGCAGAGGCATACAGGCCTTCAGGCCTCCAGCCAGCCTCCTCCCTGCTCCCTAGGGCACCACCTCCTGTGGCCTCTCTTTCTTCCCTCCTGTGTTCTGGAAGGTGGGAGAAGAAGAAAGGAAAGGAGGGTGAAAGGCTAGAGACAGACATTCCATGGGCGGAGGCCATGTGTGGGAGTTCCAGACGAATCCCACTGTTTGTGAATGGGATCTGTCTGTTCACCTCGCAGGCGACCAGCCAGATATTTTGTAAGTTAAGCCCAGCAAACAGGGGTTGGCAGGTTACTTAGTGTGTCAAGCACTCCAGCTATGTTTAGGCTGATGTAAACATCTTATCAGCAAAGCTGAAACTTGGCACCAGCCCCTGGAGTCGGATTCCTGAGGGAAACAAGCAATTACATCAGTATGCAACTGGGGGCGTGGGCTGAGGAGCACAGCTTTTGCTGGGGCCTACTTCCTCCAGGCCTCTGCTGCGTCCGGGGCCTCCTACCCCAGGAAGGACCAGGGGCCAACTCCGGGAACTTCTTCCGAGACAACCTGAAACTCTCCTCACAGGAGGCCTTCCTTTCAGTCCCACCTTCACAATCTCATAACTGGGGAGCTGATGTCTTACAAAGAAGGTGTGAAGATGAGAGATGCCCCGAAGGCTCAGAATAAGGAACTGGAGACCTAAGGTCTCTGAAGGGTCTGGTTCCCAAGCTGCCTGGTCAGACTAGCAGAGGCCATGTGATGGGCGCGTCCCCGACGAAAACCAGAGGTGCACACGTACAAACTGCTGCACAAAGGCCGGCACGGGCGCGCATCCCGACACCGAGGTTCTTGGAGTCTCCTTGCTTGAGTTCAGGCAGCTCACGGCATCTTCTCCCGACACCGAGTAACAACTGGGGGGCCGAGCTGGCTTGAGAGCCATTTCCCTTCCAGGAGGTGGGTTAGGCGGGAGGACATTTGACGGTCCTTCTGGCTGCTTTCTCAGAAGATAATTCCCATCGCAAGAGGGCTGCCAGGACTGTGTGCGCCAGAGTTTCTGTTCAAGTCCCCATTCCTGGTCTGGCTCACCTCCCCTTCTGTCTTGCCTCACTGCACTTGGGGACGGGATGCCCTGCCACCATCAGCTCCTCTGAGGAACGGTGGCCCGGCTCCCTGTGCATCTGACAGCGCCCTGGGGGAAGGGCCACTGGGCCTGGGCGGGTGAGCGGCCGTGAGTCTGTGAGCCCCCGCTTCTCGGTCCATTTCCTGGTCCAAAAGGGCAGGCCTGACTTCCAGTCCCACAGAGAATGGGCCCAGGAGCCAGTCAAGGAGAAGGTTAGCTCGCTTGCTCTACCGCGCCCTGTCGATTTATACCTCCCTGTGCACTACGTGGGTGCGGGCTGCGGGCTGCAGCAGGGCCCCCAGCAGACAACCTCCCCACAGCCAGGTCGGGTAGGTCAGATCCCAGGGCCAGGCGGGCCGGGGTGGTCACACAACCCGATTCTGGAATGGCCCGGGGATCTCCTGCCCTTGGGTCTCCTTAGGGAAAGGTGGGCACTTTTCAGGGGGCCTCCTTCTCCATTGGCGCCCCCAGGACCTGGAGGAGCGAAAAGACACTCCGCCAGCTAGGCTGGGACATAGCCCTCTGATTCTCTGAGACACAAACAAGGAGATTCCTTCCCCGGAGCTCCCCCCACCCCCACCCCCCGTGCAGCCAGGGCCAGCTATGGCGGGAGTCTGGCGAAGGCTGGGCCCGGGCCAAACACACTTCCAGCAACTACTTCTCTTCAGAGCGTCATCCCTGACGCTGTGGGCCCAGCGCTCTCCTCGCAGCACGCCTGGGAGAGGCAGGGAGAGGAGGGGTGGTAACGTGGAAACTCCGTGGCCTCCGCAACGGGGCCATCACTCTCCCTTCTGGCATCTCTCTGGGGCCTGAGACTGCTGGGGAGGAGGGAGAAGCAAAGGGAGAGGAAAGAAGAGATGGAGAAAAGACAAGGTCCTGCACAGATGTCCTTCCTCCGTCCTCGTCCTCCAAGCAGCGAGGGGCAAGGCCACGTCGCCGAAGCACGCAGTTTTCAGCACCACAAGGGGCCCAGTGGACACAGTCCAGGCAGAGCAGAGGCTGAGAGGCAGGTCCTGGGCTGCGTGCGACAGCACAGCTGGCACAGCGCTGGCTGGCTCTGACGGCGTGGGACTGCCCTGCCCCCCTGCCCTGACAAATGCGTCACCCGAGGCAGCTCTAGCGCCAGCCACGCTTCGCCGCGCACCTACGACGTGCCAGGCTCTGGGTCAGGTGCCTTCAGTGTTTTACCGTCTCCTCCAGACACTGCCAGGACGTTGGTATAGCTGTGCCTGTCAGGCTGGTGAGGAAATCGAGGTACAGAGGAATGGGTGACTCGCTCAAGGCCACTCACGTCTATTTCCTGTCAAAGTCTGTGCTCTTCCTCACGGCACTGACTGCCACCCTCTTTGCTGCTGCAAGGAAGACTGCAGCACAGCCCGGACAAAGCATGCCAGCCAGCCAGCCAGGGTGCCCCTGATGTTGTCTCTGCCCAACTCCCCCCGCCGCCCCCCTCGGGGGGGAGGGGGAAGTGGCGAATCAAAGACCGTTGAATACTAGGGCCTTCTCTTTGGGAAATACTTCATAGAGTCCATCCCTCTGACGGCAGCAGACCGAAGGGATGGAGAAGACTTGGTCTTCTGCCAGTGGGGGAACATACTTCACATGCACATTACGTGGCCTGTGGAGACTCGGGCATGTGTCTGTTTCTGTTATTATCCAAAACAGGACACTTTTCAGAGTGAAAGATGAGACTATTAATAATGATGCCAGAACGAACAGGCCTAGATGGAGGCTGTGCTGGGCAAGCCGGGGTACTTGGCCACTTCGGGTATTAGGGCTGGCGGGGGAGACATTTCCCCACGGGGCAAGGGCAAGGGGAGACGAAATGGCTGTGACTTGGCCCTTCCCGGAAACCACCTGCGAGTAGCCTGAATCTTGGGACTCCTCCTCTGGGGGCCCTCCCTGCTCAGCAGCGAGTTCAGAAGCTCAGCCTGCAGCCGCTGCCCTGGAAGGACAGCTTCCCAGACCAACCCTGGGGCGCAGCACGGTCCCCACGCGCCCCTCTCCTGCTCCAGTTTCATCCAGGGAACAATTAGCTGTGGCCGGATGCAGACAGAGTTAACGGTCTCTTCTGAGGTGGTCCCTCCTTTCAGGACACCCCCTTTGTCTGAGCTCCTTAACTCTGAAACCAGAGAAGAAGGTGGGAGACGGGGCCCCTCCTGTCAAGGGACTGACTGAACTCAAGTGTACAGAGTCTGGAAGACTCCCCTGTCGCTTAGCAGTGAGACCAGCCTTGCGCGCGGATGATTCTTTCTCTTGGCCTCGAAGGCGGGTCCTTCTCAGGACCGGGCCTCCCACTGCGGCTGGACGTCTTTGGGCTGCTGGGTTCAGTGACCCAGTCCCACAGCGTGGATGATGTCGGGGGAGCCAGGGCCTCACACCCTCCAGGTGCTCAGGAGGCGGCACCGCCCTCGGGTGCTGGAGAGCTGGCCTTTCTTCCTCTGCCCCTTCACAGGCACTTCCGCCCAGGTGCAGACTGAGCACACTCAGCGGGCGGCTTCTCCACGTGGTGCTGAACTTTCCAGAAGACTCACCACGAAGCAGCCTCGTCGACGTTTGGGCTAGAATCGATTACCTAGTGCAGGCGCCCCGCTTCACAGGTGAGGGGAAGGCGCTCTTCACCCTCCTCACACACCCCCGCTGCCGGGACACCCCGAAGCTTTTTCCGTCCGTATGAATGTAGTCTCCAGGAGGCCCCTCGGAGAGTTACTTGTAAAGAACTAGGCTCCATGTGGGGAGGTGGGTCTGGGCAGGCAAGGTCGTGGGGAACCGGCCCTTGACATCCGCTCCTGTCTTGGCCGAGCCAGGAAGCCCAGGCAATGGAGCTGAGAAGTTCAGGTCTGCTCTGTGGCATCTCCATAGCCTGTGAGTGGTCGGAGCAGAGGGCCAGGGGCCAGTCACAGAGACAGCTGTGTCTCGGCCCCTGCCCCACCCCAGCGCGGCGACAGCAGGGTGCAGGCAGTGACGTGATGAGACCGAGGTGGAGGCGGCAGGGCTGGCCCCAAGGAGAGAGGGAGCCCCCCGCCCGCCCAGGGAGAGGACCTCAGTCTTCAAGGTGCCCGATGCCTATTGCGACGCGCTCTCCGGGCCCGAGGGAGCCGGCTGCTGCAGAGGTGCCAGTCTGTGTGGTCCAGAAACCTGTGTGTGTGCAGGCGGAGCAGAGGGGGCAAGCGTGCTCTGCGTCACCCAGCCAGGGGTCATACGAGGGTGGAAGTGCTCCTGGGTGGCTCTGCAAAGAGCAAGTCAACTTGTCTGGTGCAGCAGACCTGGGCAGAACCCAGCCCAGCCCCTGGCTTCCGTGGCTTGGGAGCCCTGGCGGCAGCAATCACGTCTGCTTTCAGATGGCTCTGACCTCCGGAGCTGCCGAGTGTGTGCTGGAGGCAAACACACAGCATCTGAAGTGTCTGGGCGCTGAGCTCAGAGTGAGATGGTAGGAAAACGTCAGGGAGGACATTCTGGCTCTGAAGACAGAAAGGCAAATTTCTCTTTCTGCTGCTGCTCTGTGTTCTTGTTGGCTTTCCTACCTCCTGGTTCTCAGGCAGCCGTCAGAAAGGAGTCGTGCGTGGGAGGGGCTGAGCCCCTCAGCTCTGGGTTTGCGGTGAATGTGCTTTCTGATGGAGCCCCTGGTCGCTGGAGCAGCCATCCTCACCCGAGACGGGAGAAGCCCACCGCCCTGCCGCCCTCTGGAGGACTTGCTTGCGGAAAGGAGTCAGGGAAGGCGGCTGGTACCTCCCCCTGCTCTCATGGAAGGCAGGGAAGCAGATACTCAGTCAGTGCAGACCCACAGTCCCGGGGGCGGACCACACTGACGGCTCCAAGCCGCCTCCCCGTGCTCTGGGAGGACTGAATACCGGGACAGCGCACACGGAGCCTGCGGGGCTTTAACGGCCCGGCAGCAGCCAGGGGAGCGGCCAGCTCTTCCCACCCTTCCATCTAGAATGCATTTCCCAGTGACTGCAGAGTGAGAAAGCTGGGGCGAGAAGATGGAGGGCCGGCTGCACCTCGTCTAGACTATGCTGCACAGGGAATGCCGAAGCACTAGGTGCCCGCAACAGCTGGGCACAGGCTGAGCCTAGAATAGGGTCCCAGCCAAGACTGCCATCACCGAAAAGGCAGCAACTGAGCTGCAGCAGCGGCCAAGGTGCCTTTTTCAGGAAACTGTGACCGCCGGGCAGGTCAGTTCTTCTCCACCGCGCACGTCTCTGGTTCTGCGCTCCCCCAGGGAGGAGAAAGTGCAGCCTCTCCTGGAACCCTTCCACTTCACGAGGTGTTGGGGTGTAGGGTGACACACACACCTCCTGCTGTTTCTGCACCGTCCTGGAATCTAGTGGGAAATGGCCTGGCTACAGGAGCTGTCCCCTGGAATCAGCTTTCCTGTCCCAGCTCCGTAGAGAGCTGTGTCTGGGCGGAGAGCAGCTCGGGCGGACCAAGGATAGTTCTGGCTCCACCAGGAACATTCACCAGAGGAGTTCAGATCCCCACCCCCTTCTCCTTCCCTTTTCCACTAAAGCTTCAGTTTCCCGGGCTGAGCCCCCAGGCAGAAATTCTGTTCCCCTCCCTTGTTGTGCTGATGCCGGCACTGCCAAGTTCTGCCAGGGCTGAGTGCCAGGTTGGCAAGGTGTCCGTGCCCCTGATCAGAACCAGCTGGGCACACAGAAGTTGGGCAGCCCCTTTCCAGGTTCAACTCCCTGCAAACAATGTCTTTTACTTATGGCAGCCTCAGTTCTGTAGGCAAAGGGAATCTTTCCATCCCAGCTGCCTCTCCCTGGGAGCCTCCCAGGTCTGGAGACAGCAGAGGGCGGAGAGGTGGGGGTGGGGTGGAGGTTCTCCCCAGATGTTCACTTATCATGTCTGTTGGGAGGGGCAGGTGTCTGGGGCGTGGGGGGCGGGCTTTAAAACCCACCTTCAGTTCAGGATGTGAGGGAGGGGGGTGAGCAGGGAGGAGGAAGCCCAGGACCCGCCCTCTAAGTTGGAAGGGACGCATGGGAGGAGCTGGAGGTAGCCCAGGTGTCAGGGGTCAGGAAAGGAGTTACTGGGCTTTCTCAGAAAGGAAAGAACCTTGTCTGGGGTGAGGAACGGGAAGGGTTTTCTCAGCGGGACGGAAAGGGAAGAATTTGGAGACTCTGGGAGGTGACCGGCGTCTCCGGGCACAGCGAGTCCTACCTGCAGGTCGGCTCCGTAGAAAGCAGCCATGGACGCATCGGCCACCAGCAGCGTTTCCACGAAGCGAGCCTCAGACACAAACCGCTTGGTCCTACTCGTGGCCCCCAGGGTCGGCGGCGGCTCGCTGGCGCCTTCCGCCTCCTCGTCTTTGCCCTGCTCGTCGTCCTCCTGCCTCCGACCCTCTCCCTTCTCCGCCTCCCACTCGGGCGCTCCCGGCAAGGGCTGGGCTTGGGCGGCGGCTGCGCGCCCGGGCCCCCAGCGCTGCAGGCGGTGCGGCTGGTGCAAGGAGCCCCCCGCGCCCTGAGGCTGGATGGTGAACTCCTCGCCGTCCAGCAGGAAGGAGCCGCTCAGCCCGCGGCACAGGCTGACGGCCGCCAGCGACTCGGGCTCCCCGTTCACCGTGCCCGAGAAGAAGCAGCTGCGCAGCTCTTGCTCGCCCCCGGCCGCCCCGCCGGAGCCCCCGAGGCGCTCGACCTTGAACTCGGGCGCCAGGAAGCTGGCGTCGGGCGCCAGGCGCAGCTCGAAGTCGCGGCCGAAGGCGGACAGGTGGAGCGCGAGCTCGCCCGCGCCGCCCGGCAACCGCGTGGGCACCACCAGCGCCGAGGCCGGCCCCCCGCCTCCAGGCCTGGCCGGGGCGCCGCGGGCGAGCGGCGGCGGCGGCGGCGGCGGCAGCAGCGGCAGCAGCAGCAGCAGCAGGAGCGGCGGCCACCGGGGGGCGGCGCGGGGCATGGGGGCTGCGGCTGCGGCGCGGGCGATGGAGGAAGCGGGCCCGGCGCGGGCAGGTGCTGGCGGCCCGGCCGCTGTCCCCGCGGGCAGGAGGAGCTCGGGCGGTTGGCCGGCCGCGTGGCCCGTGGGCGCCTGGCGGCGGCGGTTCCCGGGCGGCCCCTCCGGCTGGCGGCGCTGCCGCTGCTCCCGCGCCCTCCCGCCCAGCCGATCGCGAGCAACTGGCGCCCCGGCAGCGTGCGCGTCCTCCGCCCCTGCCTTCTCCCCACCCCGGGAAGCACAGAGTGGGCTGCCGAGCCCTTCGTATTTATACTTCCTTCCCGGCTTTGACATAAGAGGTTTATTTTTGATCTCTCACTATTCCCGTTTCCCCTCCCCTGGGATCAGAGAGAGAAACTGAAAAGAGGGAGCGAGAGAGGAGAGAAAAAAAATTTGGATGAAATGTAAAACCAATCAGGAGTCAGCGGGGCTCGCTCCCCCGCCCCCCCGCCCCCCTTTAAGTGTCAACTCCAACTTTTTCCCCTTCGCTTACGCGCTCCCACATTAACTCCTCCAGTGCTGGACAGGCCCCTCAACCAGCGTCCTTGGGGAGACCCCAGTCGCTCCCTCCTCTGAGGCCAAGTGCCCGAGACATATACCCCAGGAGACCCTCACACCGGTCCCAGCGACAGTGTCACTTCGGGGATCCGACTATGCAGAAGAGAGATCTCCAGAGAAGGTTCCAGAGCTTTTCATTGTAAGGCAAAAGAGGGAGGCGAGAAAGGTCATATTAAAGTCACTCTGCACTTGGTGTTTTCACCCCAAGCTGTGGATCGGGGCAAGCAATATCACCTGGTTAAGGCAGCCAAGGACTTTGTGACTGCCTGGGCCGGGGCTGGGGGCAGAACCCAGCACGGGGGTAAATTACACCAGGGGAGGCGGCAGCAGGGTGGAATCACGCCGGGGCAGGTAAGCACTTGGCGAGGAGGGCACCTGAGCTCCAGGGGCTTCGTGTCTGGCCCTGAAAACTCAACTGGAACAGTGCTCAGCTGCCCGGGGACCTCAAGAAAGGTGGCACTCCCACCCCCCATCGCACTGCCCATGGCTGTGGGTACCAGAGTGTATGAGAGTTGATTCATTCTGTCCCACAACGTCACCTCCCTGGGATGAGAGGGGCTGAAACCTGGAAAGGGGCATGGTACGGTCCTCTCTCAAGACCACAAAAAGCAGCACTGGCTGGCACCCCAGTCCTAATGGCACAGGTCTGGGCTGGGCCAAGGATCCTGTTCTCTAAGGAGTTGTTCTCTGAATTGTCAGTGTGGGAGATTCCTGGGGCTCAGGGCCTTGGCCGGCTCACCTACCCCAGCTGCCCAGTTCTCCGCCTGGGTTGCGGTGCCGACACAGTCGGGGTCACCCCTTCTTCATTTTAGCCCATTCCGCTCCCTCACCATCTATGCAGGATCAGCATGAATGTGAGACTCTCAGGGCTTCTTACCCCCAAACAGGAGCGCCTCACAGACACAAAAGTTCCTTAGCGACTACAGAGTCCCAGGGCAAGTCCTGGCAAATTCCCTCCAAGTGTCCCCTCTCTCTGCTTTCTCAGAAACACAGAAGGCTTTGAGTTAGATGAAAGGAAGGATGAGCTTTCTATCGTATCATGCTCCCGAGAATTTTCCTGGATAATTTACGGGACAGGAATAACTGGAGTGTTGGGGAAACACTTCCGGAGGCAGGGGGATGGAAAGAATGGCCTCTTCAATCCTTTTCCAAAAATGAGCAAAACACTTCATCCCAGGACAATGGTATAACAGCCCTGGGGGAGTCTGACCGGGGCAGGCAATGAGTAATCCCATTTGCCTCAGGCCTTTTGTAACACTGTGACCATCGGTCTTTGCTTCCTAGAGCCTAAAGTCCCCTATTCACCATCCCTCCAACCCCTGCCGCCCAGTAGAACTCCTGATTATCAATAGTAATTGGGTCCTTACGTTTTCTTTCTTTGTCCTTCGCTGGGGAGGCAACGGTTGTGCTCGGTCCCCTTCCTCCCATGTGTACATTAATGGCTGCAGGTGGGAGATTTAACCAGACCAGGGAAAGTCTTGGACATCCTTGGGCCTCCTGCTTTCAGATGGGAGGGCTCTGGGAGTTGTTGTTTTTAGGTAGAATGAAATGCCTCCAAAGACAGCTCTTTGGAGAGAGGTCAGGTCGTGGACTTTGGGCTCCGCCCTTCTGGATCCACCCTTCCCGGGAGCTGTACGTACCTTGCTGGTAACTTCAGGGTGGTGCCTGCCACCTGCACGGCATCCTCAAGGTGTCAGGCTTACCGTAGCTATGCTTCCACCTAGTGCCCTTGCCGCTGGGACTGAGGGGGTCCCTGGCTTGTGGTGAAAGCCCTCAGAAGAATGGCAGGTGGAAACAGTACAAAACAAAATGCAACAACGGGCCAGTGAAAATCCCGGGGGGGGATCTGCCAGTTGCGGATTTCCTACGTTACCACGTTCCTTCCCAAAATGCATAATTACACCAGGGGCTGGCAAACCACGGCCCGTGGGCTAAATCCTGCGTGCTGCCTGCTTTTGTATAGTACACAAACTAAGGATGCTTGCCACTCCCATTTTTGAAATGATTGAAAAAAATGGAAACGAGCAGTAAAATTTCACAATGCTTGAAAATGTCCACACACTGCAGTGTCCATAAATAACGTTTTTCCGGAAAGCAGCTGCAGGCGTTCATCTACACGTTGGCTGTTCTTGTCCTATAAGGGCGGGGTTAAGCGCCCCTAAAATATATGTACTCTCTGGCCCTTTACAGAAACAGTGTGTTGACCTCTGGATTACAGTAGAGCGACCTTAATTTGGAGTCCTCAAATTTGGAATGTGGGATAATTTAGACTCAGCGTCTGTGATTCATGTGGAATAAGAATTTTAACATAATTTCTTGCTCTGAATATGAAGGGGAAATTCTATAAAAAATGAAAATCAAAATATCTGTCTTTAATTCTGTATCTAGCAATTATTGAATTAGTCCTTAAATGATTAAAGGAAGTTTATGTTTATGGTACCTTATACTACAGGTTTATTATGAATTTCAAGTTCTTCATTAACGCCTACTATTAGTAACTGGTTATCGCTTAGCTTATCACTAGAGATTTATAGAGTGTATATGATACATTTATAATGTATCCTAAGCTCTGCTGTCTCTAGAGTCTCCTTCCAATTGGAGGATCCATTAGTGGCCATCTGATCCATTGCCACTCAAATTTTGCAGAGAAAAAACAAATTCAGAGCTTAAATGACTTACCCAAAGACACATAATTAGTGTTAAAATGTTTCCTAAAATGCTGTGGTACCACTGCATGAAGATAAAAAAAATGTATTGCTTTCAAATTTCATTTGCAATCCGTACCTTTCTGTTAAAAGCCAGGCAATGTTCTAAAGACTCATTTAAACGGAATTTCCATTAAATCCTCGGTAATAGCATCCATCTTTTGACTGCTAGCTGTGGGCCAGGCACTGTGCTGAACAGCTCACAAAACATGATTTCACTTTACCATCAAGACAATCCTCTGAAAAAGGCATCTTACAGATAAAGAAATAGGTTTAGAGAGGTTAGATAACTTGCTTAGGGTCACTCAGTTAGTAAGTGGTGGAAACAGCGTTCTTAACTAAGGTCGCATTCATAAACTACTCATTAAATATATTTTTCTAGTGATGATGTCCTACACTGAATTAATGTTTCTTTGTTTAGAACCAAAGATTCAATCATGGTATTACAGAGCTGGAAGAGCCTCTAGGATTTCGATTTCAAAGAAGGGAATAAACAGCTTTTCTCAAAAGCCTGTGATGACATTTAAATATAAACAGAGTTCTTTTATTCTAAACAAAATAATACCTTTTTTTGCGTCAATTCTTGTTCATTTTCTATAACTTTGGTTAATTGCTGTGACCCACACATTGCCTATAACAGAGGGAGGATTTCCTGGTCCTTCTCTGTCTCACTAGTGAGCTCAGACCCCCAGCAGTTCGGGTTTGGTTTTTGACATCACTTTTGTGCTGATGTGCCTTTGTATTCCCTTTGGTATGCAGGGTTTTGTGAGCGCCACTTGTACGTACACAAGCAGTCCTCTGTGTTTTTATTTGCTTAATCCTTTCTTAGTCCTAAATATTCTATCTTTTGGAACCTTTGGAACTTCACCCAGTATATGAACTTCACCCAGTATATGGAAAATCTTTAATTCATATTCTTGGGGCCACTTTAAGTTCAATGTCCTAACTCCTGTGCAGCGCTAGCGAGTCTCTGATTATTTTTCCTACCTTCATCTGGCTTTTCTAGTGTTTACAGACAGTCTCAGTGGGCACACTCCCAATCCTGTTATTTACATCACCGAGAACCAGATCTCGCGCAAACTTTAGTCCGATATTGACGTCGACTCGCTTGCTGACCAGACGTTGATTGATTTTAGTATAACGAGCAGAGGCAAACAAGCTTTTTTTGTATATTCAATGACTGACTGCCAAGTATTGGGCTCATTGTGGGGCACTCCAAATATAAGGTCGCCCCAGATCCATGTGGGCTGCATCTGTGATGACAATCTGTGGTCACTACCGTAACTGGCCAGTCACTTGCGCATTTTGAGTCTTACGTGCGGTAACGATGGCTGCAAAGATGAATGACAAGAGGCTTGGGTCATGTTTGCTTTACCACAAAATGGCCAGCAGGTGGCACTGTTCAACTTGACATTTATCCACCGCAGAGCAACTTTTTCCAAAGTTAGAAATTTCTATCACATCATGCAAGCCTGAGGAGGCAGTCCTTCACAATTGTGCACGTAAATCTAAGTGTTCATTCTATTTCTCACACCCAGTGCCCAGAGAAGGTTGAAGGAGGTGTCGTGTGGTTGTCCTGCTTGCTATAACCTGTGCTTCTCCCCTTCCCACCATCTTTCCTTCACCTCCATTTCCGGTCTTCATCAGACCAGTGTGTCTCCACTCAAATTACCTGGCAGTCTTGGAGAGCTGACCAAGCCGCGGTGTCTCCAGGGCCCGGGACCACCTTAATCATGAGGATGGTTTGGCTTTCGTGCATCCTTTAATCGCTAATGGAAACAATCCATTTCCTCTACATCTTCATTATTGATTCTCACCACCAGATGGGAGTCTTGTCACATTTACTTTTAATAGCCGAGGCAAGCGGATCTGAAGCCTCTCTCAACAATGGGTCTAATTAACCACTTCTGATTATACACACACAGGCACACACATACGTATAAATATATTTTATTGTACTAACGTGCAACGCTGCATTCATTTCTCCTTGTAACAGATGGAAGAAAAGAGGGTTGAAGGAAAAGAGCTGGGATTTCAGAATGGAGGGTGACTTCTCAGGGCAGATGAAGTGCTTACTCAAGGTCATCAAGGGACTTGATATAAAAACGATCCACTTTTTATAAACATGTTCCCAGTGAGTTAGGATGGGAAGTGCTAAGAAGAGTGCTTGGCCCACGGTAGGCGTATGTAAACGGTCACTGTTTTCCATCACATCGTCATCACTGTCATCATCGTTATCTACCCGCCCTGGCCTGGTAGACTAGTCGTAAAGTCTCTGGAGTTTATCATGGCCTCATTCCCCTCACCCTCAGCTTCTCTCTTCTTTAGAGTTGTCCAGGGTGCTTCCCTGACCTGCTCTCATTGACAGAAAGGAATCCAAGTCATGTACACTTTGGTTTGATAGCAAATACCCCTAGGAGTGTTTGAATTTTAAGAGACCGGAGGAAGGGGAACCAAAAGAAATAAACAACTAATGGTGGAATTTCAGATACCATGGCTGTAGCGTGAGCGAGAAATCTGGGGGCCAGGGACACACACCAGGGCTCCTAAGTGATAGATGGGGGCACCCGAAAGAGTGTTAAAAGAGGATTTAAAAAAAACTTTTTATTCTATATTGGAGTATAGTTGACTAACAATGTTGTGTTAGTTTCAGGTGTACAGCAAAGTGATTTAATTATACATACACATGTGTCTATTCTTTTTCAAATTAAAAGAGGATTTTTGAACTGGGCGGGGGATGATGTTATGAGAACGTGAGGGCCCCATCCATTCTATTTTCCAGGTGTTCTTGGGCAGTGGAGGAAATGAACATTCTCTTGATTCTGGATAAAAACTCTAGATATTTTTCTCTTAGACATCTGGGCCTAGTGCAAACTGTCCACCCATCCCGCTTCCTGAGGTTACAGGACTTATTTCTTTTTTCAGGACATTCTTCCCTGCAGTCCTCTCTGTCTGCATCAAGCTCACTGGATCTGAGAATTTAAAGAGGACGGTAGACATTAGATGAGGCTGGCAGGGGTCAGTTCTCCATCCTCCCGTTCTACAGATGGGGAGGTTGAGACCTGCAAGGCCGTCCTTCTCCCCAAGTCACACAGCTGGTCGACAGACAGGAGATTCAGGGCCTGAATGTGCGTTCTCAGCCTGGCGTTCTCTCTGTGTCCCATCTAACGCCACCTTCTCCTGCAGAGCAGGACCTGAACTCAGAGGGTTCCTCTGACACGACCCAAGTCCCAGTGCTGCCTGGAGACGGGCCTGGCGGCAGAGCCCCAGTCCGTGGGTACAGCGAGGCATGCTGGTGTATTTCAGCATCCTTCGTCATCCAGCACGTTATCTTCACTCAGAACTCTTCCCTGGTATGTTTGCTTTTTCTCCAGTAAAAGAACCTTCCATTAAGGAAGAATTCAAAGTATTTAGACTTTAGCCCTATTTAGTGACTTACAGAGGAGTGTTTCACCCCGAGTGATACTATCGAAGAATGTGGAGGTATCTTGCGAATGCCTCAAAAGGTGATGGGGAAACAGGAGAGGCCTGAGGACTTAGGAAGAGAGTGGCATTTGAGCAGCCACGTGGCTGGGGAGGAAGGGGAAGAGGATACAGATGGAGGGCCTGGTGCCCTTGCATGGAAAAGCTTTTTAATTAGCATCGAAGCTTCGAAATATCGAAGGCTTTTTTTCCACGTCTTGTCGTGTGTGTGTGTGTGTGTGTGTGTGTGTGCGCGCGCGCGCACCACGCACCCGCTCATACCTATACCCCGCAGTGTGTGCGTGGGCCTGTGCGTGCACGCGTGTGCGCGCGCACACACACCACACACACACGGACATTAAAGGAGCTTTTGCACTTGGGAAGGAACGGAGTTCAGTGCGTCTTTCAGGTCTGGAGCGGCAGGAGTGGCGGGCAGTGAAGCAGTCACTGGGGCAGGTGCGAGGGGTGTATTTGTTACCTGCGCACTTGAGTGCGGAAGCAGGGAAGTGACGTGACTGCATCCATCTTTTAGAAGGATGACTCCAGCAATTACGTAGAATGAGGATTGCATTAAGGGAGAGATTGGAGTAACAGGGACCTGTTATGACACGCTTTCCAGCAGCAGTGTGTGCCTGAGGGAAGGAAGGGGCAGTGGAGACGCACAGGAACGCACTGGAGTCTTTGAGTTCGTCTGGTGATGGTGCAGGGGGCTGAGGGGAGGGAGCAGGTGGGGCTGACGCACGGCGTGATGAGGTGGACAGAGGTGCCTTTGTCCCAGTTGCGGAAAACGGCACGAGGTGTATGTGTACGCGCGGGATGCTTTGGGAATGTGCGTGGGAGGGTGATACCTTTGGTTTCAGACCTGTTGAGCGCCCTCTGGGACGGCTGGTGGGGATGGATACACACCCACGAGGCTCAGGCAGGGGTGGGGCCGGGCGCGTGGATGTGGAGCTGGCTGCCAAGATGGGTAGTTGAAGCTATGAGTGTGCTCTGCTCTGCAAATGTGTGCGCAGTTAAGGGGCCTCTGTTTCCTCCTAAGTTTCTACTCGTCTTCCCATTCCTTCACTTTCCTCTCTTTTCGCACCTCCCAGGGTGCAGGTGAGGCCAGCCTGTCTGATCCCCGTTCTGGGGTCTTTCCCGAAGAGTCAGCACCCTTGGTTCTCCTTGATGAGATGCGGTGATTTTCACCCACCTGGGCTCTGTGGTCTGCAGGTGTCTTCCAGTGGGTCTGTTGGCTGATTCGGATGTGAGGGTGGGATGCCCTGGTGAAGGAGGAGATTCCTAGCAGGCCTGGAGAGAGCAGGGGAGAAGTCTTTACTTGGGAGTGACTCGCTGTCTGGAGTCTCACCAACCACAGCTGGAAAGTACTGGAGGGGTTTCTGGGCTGATCCTGCCAGGTTGGCTGAGAAGTGACATTACTGGATCCCATCACCTCTTGACTCTTGACAGTGACCAGGGAGATCGCACAGAGGTGCTGGGAGGAGGATACGAGCGCGGGCAGAGCGCGAGAGCCTTGACGAAGGGGACGGCATCCTGCCTCGCTACAGAGCTTTGGGGCGCCCTGGCTGGGAGCAAGCGGGGATCTGCCGGGCCCCCGGGCTCTGCTCTGGGACCCCCGCTCAGGTGGGAGGGGACCCGGGCCAGGAGAGCCAGAGCAGTTTTCCTTTTCCCGATGGACTGGTCAGGGGCTCGTTCTATTTTCTACTTTAGTTTTTTTTAAGTAAATAATTTTATTTATTTATTTATTTTTTGGCTGCGTTGGGTGTTCGTTGCGGTGCACGGGCTTCTCATTGCGGTGGCTTCTCTAGTTGTGGGAGCACGGGCTCTAGGCGCTTAGGCTTCAGTAGTTGTGGCTCGCGGGCTCTAGAGCGCAGGCTCAGTGATTGTGGCGCACGGGCTTAGTTGCTCCGCGGCATGTGGGATCTTCCCGGACCAGGGCTCGAGCCCATGTCCCCTGCATTGGCAGGTGGATTCTTAACAACTGTGCCACCAGGGAAGTCCCGTTCTTTAGTTAAATACCACAGTTTTCTGCCGTTTAATTTCTTTCTTTCTTTCTTCTTTTTTGGCCAGGCCACGCAGCATGTGGGATCTTAGTTCCCCAACCAGGGATCGAACCCATGCCCCCTGCAGTGGAAGCGCGGAGTCCTAACCACTGGACCACCAGGGAATTCCCTGTCCGCCCTTTAATTTCTGATGTCCTGTAAGCATGTCCGTGAATGCTGGGTCATGGAGGCTCAGGTGGGAATTGTCTCTGCTGCTCTGGCTCCTGCTCTGACCTTGGCCGTCCGTGGCACCTGTTCCCTTTGCCCCCTCGCATCTCTGCTTCCAGGGTGAAGCCGAGAGGCCTAAGTGCATGGACCCCATTAGGGACATACCGGGGGGGAGGCAGTTCACAAAGCATTTCTAAATGAGATGCCAGAGAAAAAACTCAAGGACAGTAGCTTCCTAAGTGGACACCCTCTAGTCCTGGGAGGTGCGGTAAGAACCCTTCCAGCCTGTTGGGCTCAGGGAACAGAGAGATGGGTGAGCGCAGTGTGGGAACACGAATCAGATGTGGCCCAGGTGGTTTATTTCTCGTTGTTTCTGAGACCCACGCCCCCAGAGCTGGGCTGTGACCCTGCCTGGGAAGGTCTCTGTGCCACCCTCTCGCCCTCCTACCCTCTTAAAGCACCTCACTTGGTGCCCATTCTCTGAGATTCTACTGTAAGAACTTTGTTTTGGAAAAGGCTTTGATCCTTTTAAGGTGTAAATATACGTGAATGGGAAACATTTTAGAGCTGTTATCAGTTGCTTGCCCCTTAGTGCAAATGAGGCCGGTGGCAGCAGCAGATTTTGAGAAAGCGGAGTGAGGATGCAGGAATTGGAGAGAGGACAGAAAGCCTGGCGGGGGTGGTGGTGGTGGACGGGGAAGCAGAGAGTGGAGGGGGCAGGGTGGGGTGCAGACGGGAAGAGCTGGCCCCCGGGGTTTCCACGGGCCACATGCCCCTCCCCCCCATTTTCCCCACAGGAGCTCGCCTCAGGTTTTCTTGGCAAACTCCTAAAGTGAGAACAGTATCATACTTTCTTTTCTTTTCTTTTTTTTTTTTTTGCGGTACGCGGGCCACTCACTGTTGTGGCCTCTCCCGTTGCGGAGCACAGGCTCCAGACGCGCAGGTTCAGCGGCCATGGCTCACGGGCCCATCCGCTCCGCGGCATGTGGGATCTTCCCGGACCGGGACAGGAACCCGCGTCCCCTGCGTCGGCAGGCGGACTCTCAACCTCTGTGCCACCAGGGAAGCCCTGTATCATACTTTCTAATTACAGGAGTCCCAAATGATGCTCTTCACTCTGTGGGCTCCGTGGGTCCTTACTAATGGCAGTAAGAATAGTCCTCGTCTTTCGTAGATAGTTAGGGAACTCAAAGCTGCAGGAGCCGGGGCCATCTAGCTGGAACCCCCAAACCCACCGCCAGAGCTGGGGCTGGGCGCCGGCTTGCAGATCTGCCGTTTGGGGCAGTGAGCTACCCTCAGTCACATAAGGGCTGCCTTTTTTCTGCCCAGGTCCTGCTGTGGCCTATCTGACGTTCAAGTATTTTAACGACAGGTGTGAGAGGAGATTTTTCCTCTTGTTTGGGCGCAGGCAGGACTTGCTAAGCCTCCAGGAGCAGAGGGATGGGCTTCTGAGGGTCTACAATTCTCCCAAAGTTACCGGCAAGGTTTTGAGTGTGTGTCTGCGCCTGGGTGTTTCCAGGGATCAGGTTTCTCAGTGTTTAGGACATCCTCTGTGGTCCCTAAGAGGCTCAGGATCGCTACATTGGAGCAAACTGTGACCTATGCTGAGTTCCATTGGGTTGGGTTCCCTTAGTGCCCTAGCTTAGAAGGAAGGAAGTGAAAATGAATAGAACAGAAAATAATGCTCTTTGAATACAAATTAAATAATACTCCTCTGCTATGTTAGGGTGTTCCCTGTGACTTTTTGTAATAACTCCAAACACAGTAGCTCAGTCACGTTAGGGCCATCAAGTTGTTTTTCTTACCCATAGTGGAGATGTTACTCCCGTCCCACCACTCCCCCTCCCCCAGTGTTTTGTGAGGATAAAGTGAGATACTATATATCAATATGAACTCCTTTGCAGATCACATGCTATTCTGTACACGTCAAGTATTTTCATGAAGAAGGAGAATGGGTTGATGGAGAAGAACACGGCGCTTGGGAGGAATGATGAAATTATCCTGGGGCCTTTTCTGACATCCTGACGTTGAGAGGCGGTGCTTCCTCCTGACCGCGCAGGGGGCCTGGGGCTCTGGTCCAAAAGCCCAGTCTTGAAGCTACTATGGTGTATGCTGACGATGGTGGGAAAGCATATACTGGAGGAGCAGAGCAGCGAGAAGCTTGTTGGGCAGAAAGAACGAGCTGCTTTCTAAACCCCCAGGCAGGAGCTGAGGATCTGCCTCATTTCATCTCCATTCGAGGTGTTGCTCCTGCACCAGTTCCAAGGCCAGCGATCTCCCGAACGGCCAAGAGCTCCACAGTGACTTACATTGGGGTGTGTGTGTGTGTGTGTAAATCTATGAAATAAGTTACTAAATCGGGGATCCTGAGATATGAGTGTGGTGGCTGTTAATTAAGACTGTTGAAGGGGGGGCTCAGGGTGCAAGAAGGAGGAAGCCTGGAGCTATTATCTGGTGAGTGTCCCCAGGCCACGTCGGGACCCTTGGTTCTAACCTCCTAGCGTCCAAGAGAAGAGGTACGGGACTTAAGTACCAGAGGGACGTCTATTAAATACTGAGCCCCAGAGGAAAACCAGAGTGGGAAAAAATAAAGTTAAATATTTCCTGTGAGCAGAGAAGAATGGACCCAGGCCCAGGGCTATAATTCAAGGGGCCTTAGGTGAATCTCCAGCTGCCTCAGCTGTCTCCACATCTGGGGGAAGACCCAGAGCTCCAGCACTGGTGGGAGCCCGTGCATGATGCCTTTAACACTTCCCGAGCCTTCCAGAAAGCTTCCCTAATGCCTCTGTGCGTGTTATCTGCTTTGCCCGTCTCTATAGCACAGGTTCCATGAAAAGCAGATTAAACACACCTGGGACTTTCAGGGATCTTTGCCAGAGAATGGTAGAGACATACAGCACGCACACAAAAATGGTACGTTCTTAAATCTATTTTCTGATCTAAATGTTAACATGGTAAACCAATGATTTAATAACACCTGATCTGAGGAGTTGAGAGACACCCCTCCCCACTGAAATCTTGCCTCGACCACAGGGCTTCTTCCTCCTTTCTCCCCCACTCTCTTTTCTCCTTAATTCTTATCTCCCGTTTGGGGAGATACGCCAGGATGCTCGATTTTACAGGAGGCAGAAGTCATCCTTGGTCCTGACGTTGGTGAATAAGCACAATCTGAAAGAAGTGAGTTCTACGTCTCCTAACGGAATCCTGTGGCTGTATCCTCTGGGTCAGCCAAGCCACCCACAGCCGCTCTGGGGACTGTCACGGAGACTCACGTGAAAGAAAAGGAAGCCCCGGTTTTGCTGAGTTTCCGGTCCAGTGTGGCTGTAGCCCAGTCCCAGGAAAAGGGTTTAACATTTAATTAGCGACAGGCAAGGAAGTTCAAATTGAATGTTCATTTGCTAGAAATGGAATACACCTATGCTGAAGGAACTAAGAAAAAAGGCATAATTCCTATGCTGAAGGAACTAAGAAAAAGGCATAATCAAAGCCGTGAGAGTTAAATGAAGTGGTTTCCTATAGGAGGTGAGAGTGATAGAGACGAGCAGAAGAAGGCAAACTAATTACTTTAGCTAGAGCCAGGTTTTCATGGAAAGCGTAAAGAGAAATGAGTTTATAAGATGAGCAAAGCAGCTCGCCGGCAAGGAACTTTCTCTCTCTGGACCTCAGCGGCCTCAACCATGACACGAGGGTCCTGGGATGGGTGACTAGGGTGCCGGGCTGAGGTTCCGTCCCGGAGGTGTAGGGAATTAATAATTATGGGAGCAGTTGTTAGGCGCTCCCAGTTCTCCTAGGAGATAGCCTTACCCCCATGTCGGAGCTGATGTTCCTTGTCCGCTGCGAGTGGCCGAGCTGAGATTAGAAGCGGGCAAATCCGTTCATTCACTCAGTATTTATGGAGAGCTCCCTGTTGGCCAAACGCTGGGCCAGGCCCTGGGGAGGTAACAGTGAAAGGGGCAGAGGAGGTCCCACTCTCATTCTGTAGTTGGGGGGGTTCAATAAAGAAGGAAAGACCCAAGTGAACAAAACAGGTTTAGATAGAGGTAAATGCTGTGGAGGAAAAGAAAACACGGACTCATAACCATGACTTCGGGCTTGTTAGGTTGGCCTAGGAAGGCCTCTCTGAGGGGGTGGCATTTGGGCTGAGGTCAGAAGGCCAGGAAGAGGTCAGCCTAGTAGGTGAAGGGCAGGAAGGCCAAGCTGAGGTATCAGATCTGACAGCAGGGCCAGGCCCCGATCTTTCTTTGGGGGAAGAGCTGTTTTTTATCTCCCAAAGATCTTAACATCCTGGAGGACGGGGAGAAGTAAGAGGGTGGCACTCGCAGTGTCCTAGTATGGAAGCCTCCCAAAGTGACATTGCGAGGCCCAGCAGAGCTGGGAGAAGGTGGTCCCACTAGCTTTCCTCCTTTCCCACTAGAAATACCAGAAACTTCAGAAGGTGATGACGCAATCATCTTGGAAGGTCAAGTAAAGCTTGGTAGTTCCCAAGCAGGGGGAGACCAGCGTTAAATAAGAACGCATATAAAACTCTTGGTGCAGTGCTTAGCGGTGAGTAGGGGCTCAGTGCACGCTCGTGCCTCTGAGGACGTCCACGTGGCCTGTTTCTGTGCTCAGGGGTGAGAGCAGCTGGGGTGAGACTGGGGAAGGGGAAGAGAGGCCCACAGGTGGGCAGAGGCTGCTTCTCTTGGGCCTGCCATCGTGAGTGACATGCCATGGCCCCCTACCAAACCCCATGGATCACAGTGAAAGTAACCTTGTAACTCACCATTAAAACTGCTGGGTGTAGGAAAACAATTGCTTGCCCTAAATAAGTGACTTACGATTGCCCTTGGTGGTCTGAGTTTCTCTTTACTTATAGGCCCTCTTTAAACACTCAAACACAGAAGGCCTTTGGAAGCGTGGTGAACTCTCTCTCGCTCAGCCTCCTCCACATGCACACCCTCTCTCTCTCATCTGCAGAGCATAAACACCGTCTCCTGCTCACTCACAGAATGCATCTCAGCCCCATGCATCTCGGTTGAAGAGGGGCCCCAGGAGACTCACGGGGCATCCGAGCGCCCTTCCTGTTCCAAGGCCCCAGGGGGCTCTTGCAGATGGGATCCTTTACGGGGAGAAGATAATGGGCAGAAAGCGCGCTCCGCCACGAACCAGTCCCAGCTTTCTCTTCCTTTCAACAACAGGGTTGTTTACTCGCGAGCAGCCACTTTCCTGAGAAAATTCCAAACTTCTTCTGAACACCCCCTTCTCATGCTTCCCTGTGTCACATAGTCTCCTGCCCCCTCCTCTTGCAAACTCAACCCAGAGCCCTTTGGTTCTGGGAAGATGTTCCCGGTATCAGGAGAGACTAGGAAAGGCTTCCTTCCTCTACTTGACCTCCTCCCTGGTCAGAAGAAAAGATGTGGATTTTACGGCGAGCTAGGGAGGACCTCGGGGCCCAGAGCCTGACACCGGGCCCCTCGGACTCCCCGCACGGGAAGCGGGAGCTCACGGACAGACGGACATCCCGCCCACACACCCTCAGCGTGCACTCCAGGGTCCTGCGTCTACTTGGTCAAGGATCAGATGAGAGGAAGTCAGGGAGGAAGTACTTTTTCTTGATGATTTTCCCACCGTCCGCCAGTGCCTCAGCCCCTCTGGGGCGGGAAGAGCACCTCTTACGCTGCCTCCCGCCCCTGCGCTGGGGGCTGTCCTGGAGGGTTGGTGGCTTCCGAGGCTCAAGAGCTCAGATGACTCTGCACAAATAATTAGGAAGCGATGGGGCTTGTTATTAAACATAATTTATAAGTTCACATAATTAAAATGTTAGGAATGACTGTGGAAGAGCCGACTGGCAAAGTTCTTGAACATTAACCCTCAGTATCATCCCAGCCAGCACACCACCGCCCCCGTGGCAGACTGTGGACCTGGGCGGCCCCGGCTTCCAGAAGGTCCCTCCATGTGCCCGCGAATGTGCACATGTACAGGGGGCAATTCTTGGTTCTGGGACTTTTAGGGGACACTAGGATGAGGAAACAGCAGGGATGCTGCAACGGTAGGGATGAGGGGGTCAGTGGCAGGTCTTCATGTCCAACTCCTGACCCCGACTGCCTTGAGGAAAAGGCTAAGACCCAGAGAGCGGCCGGATGGTGGGTCCGGACTGATGTGTCGGGCACTGGGGCTTAGCGTGAGGGCAGGACACGAATCCAGACTCCGGCGCTGGTTTCTCTGGCCAGCCCACGCCTCCTGCCTCAGCTCAACGCCACTCCCTCCCCGCCAAGTGGCTCTCCGCTCGGGAGGCGGGACCGAGTTCTTCGGTGGCCCCAGGAGGCTGCAAGCTTTGGGAGGGAGGGGAGGGAGGGAGGGCGCTGACTGGGCAGTCCAAAGAGGAGGGGGCCTTTAATAGGCTCGCCCAGCGCCTGGTTTGCGGCGCTGCGAGCGGAGCGGCTGCGGTTCGGAGGAGCGGCCGACACCTCCCTCTAGTTCTCGGCTGCAAATCTTCGTCCTTGCACTTGACAGCGATTGTACTTAAGCTCCCAGGGCGCGCTTTGCTTGGAAAGGCACAGGTAGGAGGCGCGAACTGCCCGGTGCACGCTCGCTGCTCTGCGAGGAGTCTCCCTCCCCGGGGCTCTCCTTTCTGGGAGCTGCGGGCGGTCCCAGGCGTCGGTGGTTCCGGTGTACGGGCTGCGAGGAGACAGTGCCGGCGGCCGGGGAGCCGGCCGAGCCCTTCCCAGAGCGCTGCTGTGCGCTGCCCGGCGCCATGCTTCTGCTGGGCATCTTAACGCTGGCTCTCGCCGGGGCACCCGCTGGAGGCTCAGAGCCAGAGCGAGAGGTGGTGGTCCCCATCCGACTGGATCCGGACATCAACGGCCGCCACTACTACTGGCGGGGTCCCGAGGACTCCGGGGATCAGGGACTCATTTTTCAGATCACAGCATTTCAGGAGGACTTTTACCTACACCTGACGCCGGATGCTCAGTTCCTGGCGCCCGCCTTCGCCACTGAGCATCTGGGCGTCCCCCTCCAGGGACTCATCGGGAGCTCTCCGGACTTGCGACGTTGCTTCTACTCTGGGGACGTGAATGCCGAGCCAGACTCGTTCGCCGCCCTGAGCCTGTGCGGGGGGCTACGCGGAGCCTTTGGCTACCGAGGCGCCGAGTACGTCATTAGCCCGCTGCCCAACGCCAGGGCGCCGGCGGCGCAGCGCAACAGCCAGGGCGCACACCTCCTGCAGCGCCGGGGCACCCCCGGCGGGCCTCCCGCAGGTCCCAAGTCTCGCTGCGGGGTGGCCTCAGGCTGGAACCCCTCCATCCTGCAGGCCCTGGACCCTTACAAGCCTCAGCGGATCGGCTTAGGGGAGGGTCGCAGCCCGCGCAGGTCCGGGCGCGCCAAGCGCTTCGTGTCTATCCCGCGGTACGTGGAGACGCTGGTGGTGGCGGACGAGTCGATGGTCAAGTTCCACGGCGCGGACTTGGAGCATTATCTGCTGACGCTGCTGGCCACGGCGGCGCGACTCTACCGCCATCCCAGCATCCTCAACCCCATCAACATCGTCGTGGTCAAGGTGCTGCTTCTCGGAGACCGCGACACGGGGCCCAAGGTCACGGGCAACGCGGCCTTGACGCTGCGCAACTTCTGCGCGTGGCAGAAGAAGTTGAACAAAGTGAGTGACAAGCACCCTGAGTACTGGGACACCGCCATCCTCTTCACCCGGCAGGTGAGTTGATTTGTCACCTCTTTGGACCCAGATAGCCTCCATTTTTTGGGGGGGAGGTCACTGCCCTTAACTCTCTAAATGCCCTCTCTGGCGCGCAGTCACCTCCATCTCCCACCCCCGAGTTGAAATCTCGTTGACCTCTTCCGACTGCCACTCGGGATCTTCCGGGGAGAGCCGGCTCCTAGGCTCGGTGGAGCCCCGGCTCTTGTGCATACGGATGCACGTGGGCGGTCAGAGGAACGCCTGCTCCTTCGGAAGGTGTAGGCCCGGCGCGGCCAATGAGCGCCTCCTGGATCCAGCGCCGAGGGGCCGGAACCCAGGAAGTTGCCGCCCCGGAGCCGCAGTTTGTCTCCAAGGCAGATAGGAGGCGCTCTGAGGATGGTGTTGGCGAGGTCCGCCCCTACTGTAAGGAGGCATCTAAGTCCTTTCGGACGTATCCTTCCGAGGCTTCTTTTTTTCTGCTTGTGGAACTGGAAGTTGAGCGCCTGGTGCCTTTCTCGTGGGTAACACGCCGTTATCCTCTACCTGTCCTGGGCCTGGGAAAGCTGGATTGGGATAGAGGGGCTCGTTTGGGATTTTTCGTGGGTTGCAGTGAAAGGACGGAGACTCAGTCAAGTCCAGGCAGCATTTCCGTCTTCCTCGCTGCTTCTCTTCCATCTGTCTGTGCTGGGCCTGTCTCCTCTTGGAGGACCTTCTGGCCCATTCAGAGCAGGCAAACCGTTCGAGGCTTGGAGTGTCAAGTGGAGCTTCACTCAGAGCTGAGTTGAGAACGTCTCTTCCACTTTTCCCGTATCCCTGTTGGTGGAGTGTGACCCTGTGTCCTGATGTAGGCTCCGGGCAGAGCAGGCAGGGCTGCTCATGACCCAGACTCACCGACACTTCCTATGATGGTGCTTGACCGCAGGACTCCATCTCCTGGCCCTGGCGGTGCGGAAGTGGAGTGGGCTCGGGGCAGAGCATCTGGGGATCTCAGCTGCAGGGTTGGAAAGATACCGAGTCTTGGGATTAGAAAGACAGATCAAAAAAGCAGATCAGAAAAGCAGCTCTGCCTTTTGCTATGGATCTATTGAAAATTTAGATTCATAGTTGTTGCGGTGACTGGGTGCTGTGTTTTCGAATTCTTGAAATTTCTCAGGTACAGGAGACTGGGAGGAAAGCGAGTATCCATGTGACCTGCTGCGCCCTCTGATGTGGGGGGCTGTGTTTTGAATCTGTGCCAGGCTCTTGTTTTGTTGACATCATAACCGCAGGCTTCTGGGGGTGGCAAGGAATCCTCGGGTACCTATGGGGCCCTGACTCTCCACTGTATCCAGATGGACTGGCGCACACGGGGCTGGAACAGGAGCTGAAGACTTCCCCACTAACCCATTTGGCACAGCTGGTCCCTTCCTGGAGCTAAGCTTCCTCCTTTCCCAGCCTTCTCCTCCCACCACCTGGTTCCTCTAGGGAGGCCTTTGGCCCGAGTCCGTTTCCTTGCGCTCATTCTTCCAACTGAGGTCTGTGGAGCTGTCACTGCCCAGCCCCTACAAGCACTGCCTGAGTCACGGGGAAGCTGCAAAGGAGGCGGCTTCAACCTCTGCACACAGCCCAACTCGGCAGTCAGATGGCTGGGGAAAAAGCAAAGGCCAAGAACAGGATCTCTTAATGGGCAAAGCAGCTGTTGCCCCATCTGCTACCTGCGATGCCCCTGTGGAGGCCATTCACTGGTCTAAAGTAACAGACCTCCGTCTCTACTGCCTGGTGGTGAGGCTGACTTTTGGAACCAGCCGTAGGAAGAGCACTCCTGCTGGGAATAGGGGCCATGCCGTCAGAAGGATCCGCCTTTTGAAGAAGAAGCAATCAAACAGCGTGACAGCTTCTGTTTGTCAGTGGTGTGTGCTAGACCTCCCCTAGGGGGCTATGTTGACCATGCATAATGGGTACAAGATGTATGACCACTTGGGTCGGAATGTGCATGGGATGTGCGTGGTGTGACTCTTAGAAGCTGTCTTTCCCTTGGGCGTGGAGAGGGCAAAGCCAGAGAGCGGGGAGGCTGTGTCGGCAGGCCCATCATGCAGGTATGCGCTTCATGCTTCAGAGCAAACGTCCCTCCTCCTCCTGGCCGGTACAGACTTCAGGGCCTGCTGCATTCCCAGAGTCTCAGGAATGGCTCATTCCTGAGCTCCCCGGGGAAGGTACAGTATGAGATGAGAACACCAGCGCGCAGCTGCTCTTTCTAGACGGAGGCCGACGTGGTCTCCAGGAACTTGGGGCCTCCTCTCTGCTCCAACGCGAGAGGGACTTTTGTCTTACTTTGTAAGGGTGGGGAGTAATCTTTTAAATCAGATGTGTGAGCGTCTCTGCTTAAACCCTATTTATTGGAATAGTGGTGTAATCCATGCTTTTTCAAACTAAACTTTGAAAAGAATATATATAATTTGTTTGGATAAGACGTTTTTTAGAAAGGTGCTTATTTTGTAAATTACCTTTTGTCTCTAAAGGACCTTGAACTGACGGACACCGTTTTTTTTTGTTGTTGTTGTTTTTAACATTTATTTATTTATTTGGCTGCACCGGGTCTTAGTTGCAGCATGTGGAATCTTCGTTGCTGTGTCCGGGATCTTTAGTTGTGGCATGTGGACTCTTAGTTGTGGCATGCAGGATCTAGTTCCCCGACCAGGGATCGAACCCGGGCCGCCTGCATTGGGAGTGTGGAGTCTTAACCACTGGACCTCCAGGGAAGTCCCTTTAGAGTCACCTATTTCTTGGTTGCCCCAGAGAAATTGGAAAAATGGCGATTGCCTCTTTCTGATTGCACTCCGGTTGTGTTTCTCACGGGGAGGAAGCAGTTAGGAAGGGGTCGGGCTTGGCCGGACAGTACTTCCTCCCGTGAGGAAGAGGTGAGAGCAGCTCCAGGGAGCTCCTGGTGCCGGGGTGCCCAGCAGAGAGCAGGAGGAGGTCAGGCCCGGCAGGCGTGGAGTTCCCCTCTGACGTCTCAGAGCTGTAGCGGTGGAAACAAGCCCGGGCCAGGCTGTGGGGAGCCTGCTGTCCCCTTGGCAGGTGGATGGAGGGCTGTGGGGTATTGAGATCAAAACACTGGGAAGATGAGACCCAGGGAGGATCCTTTACTGCCCACAAAGGAGAAACAATGGATCCTACAGCAAGGATTTTGACAATTTGAGGAGTTTCCTTAAAGATTCGGAATAAGTCCATTCCCGTAGGAAGAGTGCACGTTGGATTCTGCGAAGCGATCAGCCTCCAGCTCATAACAGCAGGGTGAGGTCACAGAGGACTGGAACCAGGATGTGTGGAGAATGAGAGCCAGCCGTTCCATGTGCACATTTATTTCTGAGAGGAGGAGTTTCTGTGGCTTCTGCTGTGCTGGGCAGTGGTCCAGTGGGACCGCACTTCTCCAGGCCTTCTCTCTCTTTAGGTCTAGCGCCTCTGCTGTTTGGGCAACTTCGTGGTCCACTGGCTTCCATTCATTTATCCATACATTCTCGTAACACTTCCTGAGCATCTATTATTTCTGGTGCTATCCTGGGCTGTGGAGCTACAGATACTCCTAAGATGTGGCCTCTGGCCTCCAGGAATTCACTGTGTGTCAGGGACCCCGACAAGGAAACAACCCATTACAATGCTGTGTAAGTGCCCTGGCGAAGGCTCGGACCCTGTCTTCTGGAAGCCCAGAGCGGGGTCATTCTCTTTAACACTGCAGTCTGGAAGCTGAGAACAAGGGACAGACAGATGCTGGACCGAAGGAAAGGCAAGAAGGAAGGAGGTGGTGGTGATGGGACAGGAAGCTTGTT
The DNA here is from genome assembly GCF_039906515.1 of Pseudorca crassidens. Lineage (NCBI taxonomy): Eukaryota > Metazoa > Chordata > Mammalia > Artiodactyla > Delphinidae > Pseudorca > Pseudorca crassidens. The sequence continues at coordinate 105,713,228 of NC_090304.1, forward strand.
CTCTATCTTGCAGGAGGCCCTTCCTCAGGCCACCTTCTGGTTTGCTATTTGTGACATTTCCTCCATGGGACTGGCTGTTTTTTAGGATTCATAGTTTGTGGGTTTTATTCCTTCCTTTACTGGTTTTTCCTGCCGCACTGAGTACCGTGGTTGCTGCTCCCTCGTCCCCTTCTCTCCCCTATTTCTTCCGCGTTGTCTTCTTCCTCTTGTGGGGTCATCGAGGCAGGCTCTCTGTCCTCGTTCTCTTCTCTTCCTCTCCTCACTCATGCTCTCACCGTTCCTCCTCTCACGTCCCAAGGCTGGCGCTCGTCTTCCCGTTCTGGCCTTGGGTTTTGTGGGGATGTATATGTATTCTACACTGTGCAGAAAGGACCCACATTGTGGACCCTCATTTGAAACAGAGGCCAGTTCTTTCCATGATCAACTAGTTGCAGCATGGCAGTGAAATTTAGTGTTCCGACAAAAGAAATGCTAATAATAAAATAATAATATGGATTTTACACACATCTCTCAACACAATAAAAAGAATCATAATTTTGTCAGGATCTTTTAATGTTTTTTAAAAAATATTTACGTATTTGGTGGCATTGGGTCTTAGTTGTGGCAGGCGGCATCCTTAGTTGCAGCTCGTGGGCTCCTTAGTTGTGGCACGTGAACTCTTAGTTGCAGCATACATGTGGGATCTAGTTCCCTGACCAGGGATCAAACCTGGGCCCCCTGCATTGGGAGCATGGAAGCTTAACCACTGTGCCACCAGGGAAGTCACCAGGATCTTTTAATTTTTTTTGATTTACCATGTTGTATTAGTTTCAGGTGTACAGCAAAGTGATTCATACATATATATATATATATATGTATATATATATATATATATATTCTTGTTCAGATTATTTTCCTTTATAGGTTATTACAAAATATTGAGTATCATTCCCTATGCTATATAGTAAGACCTTGTTGTTTATTTTATATATGTACATATGTGTTATAGTTTATATATATATATAAGACATATGTAAGTGTATATATGTTAGTTCCAAACTCCTCACTTATCCCTCCCCCAACCCCTTCCCCCTTTGGTAACTGTAAGTTTGTTTCCTATGTCTGTGAGTCTATTAGGGGTTTTTTAAATAAGTTCATTTGTATCATTCTGTTACATTCCACATGTAAGTGATATCATATGATATTTGTCTTTCTCTGTCTGGTTTACTTCACTTAGTATGATAATCTCTAGATCCATTCATGTTGCTGCAAATGGTATGATTTCATTCCTTTTTATGGCTGAATAATATACCATTGTATAAATATACCACATCTTCTTTATCCATTCATCTGTCGATGGACATTTAAGTTGCTTCCAGGTCTTGGCTATTGTAAATAGTGCTGCTATAACACTGGAGCGCCTGTGTCTTTTCGAATTAGAGTTTTTGTCTTTTGTGAGAAGCTTTTTTGAAGTCAGGTCTCGGAGGAAGATGTTAGCAGAGAGAGAGAGAGACAGCTGTAGATCTGTCATTTAGTAGTTTGTAAATCTTTATCACTAATTGGAAACTCAACCCCACTCCTTCTGGGAGGGAGGAGGAGAGATGATTCTCCCTGGCCTGTAGGGTGATAGCTCTTCTGCCCCGTTTCTTACAGCAAATAAGCAAGCTGGGAGTGATGGGGGAGGGTGGGGAGGAAGTTTGGAGGGAGGAATGTGCCCTGGAATCTTTTCTTTCTTTTTTTAAACTCTGGTTAGTCAGGAGGGCCAGCGAGGTCGGTCCCTCAGTAGGTCCTGCCCTTCAACGTCTCTGTAGGTGTTGGCCTCGCGTGGGGCCCTCGCGCTCACCTTGCTGTGACGCCGTGCCCGGGTCGCAGGGCGCAATGGAAAGAACACAGGCGCCGAGTCGGGCAGAGCTGAGTTGGGATCCTGGCACTTGCACTTTCAGCAGCGAATCAGCTGTTTGAACTACTCTCCCCTCACCTGTAAAACAAGGAGAATGAAGACGACCAGGGTACCTGCCTGGCAGGGCTGTTGAGGGGCCGAGCTGCCGAGGGTCCCAGAATTGGTGCCCGGTTACGGCAGCCGGTACCGTCGCTGCGTGAGTGCTGCTCAGTATGTCTGCGGCTGTCCGGTCGTGACCGATGGGTCCCTGGCCAGAGCTGAGGTTTGAGACGGCCCTGCTTCAGAGCATTCTGCCCCATCCCCCTGCAGGTGTGCCCAACCCTTCCCATCTGTGTGGAAACTCCGGGCCCCACGGTCGCCATTCCCACTGACCTTCCGGGCAGGACCCCTCTACACCTTCGTAGCCCCTCCGATGGGCCCATGCATGTCGCCATTGTTCAGTGTGTTCGCAGGAGGGAGGTGCTGATGCGGTGAAAGGACCACAGCGCTCTGCGTGCTCAGGTAGTTTCACCTCCCTTCCTGGGGACTGTTCATCCAGCTTTTGAGGCTGCAGGGCTGGGAGAGGGAGCCTCGGGTTCTTTGGCATTTCATCTTCGCTCTCTACCATCAGGCTTTGCCCAGGAGGAGCCGGCAGACGGTGCACGGCAGGGCTGGGGTCAGTGTGTCTGTGCAGGTGTGGGATGGGACCTGGCGCAGACCCCGTTCCCAGAGCACTCATGGCCTTTAATCCTGCCTTCCCCTCTCCCCGGGTCTCTCCGGCCTCTGCCCACCTGTGACCCACCAGCGCTCTGGGGGCAGAGGGTCCGGAATGGATGACCTTGCCCTCTTGAGACCCCCCAGCCCCTTCGTTCTTTGGGAGCACGTGCCCTGGAAGTAGCATGTAAGGGTGAGGAGGGCCCAGCTCTGCTGATGCACTGCCTGGGTTCAGCCCTCCCTCGGCCCCTCCCTCCTAGTCTAACCTGGGCTTGCCGTTTGACCCTGGGCTGGTTACGCATCTTCTCCGGGTCTCATCTGTAGGACACGGCCTGGTAATGGCATCTCCTTCACAAAGCTGCTGTGAGGATTCTGTAAGCGAGCAGGTAAAGCGCTCAGAATATCATCTGTGCATGAAGGCCAGCTACTGTTGGACGTGGCACGCACCCTTCCTTGAAGTGACGGCTTCTGGAGAAAGTTGTTTGGTCTTCCTGCGGTGAGGTTGCTCTGCTTCCTCGGTGATGTAATTCGTGTTTGGTTTCGTCCATCTCTTGCTGGGATACCACTTTGTATATCTTGAGGTGTTTATATCCCAGTGGAATCTGCTGATAGAAGCTGCCTGGGTGAGCTAACCTCTTCTTCCAGGTGTCCTGAGTCACACCGCCCAGGCACTGAACTGCTAGATTTTTTTTCTTCTAACAAAGCCATGCCCTCCCATCCTCGGAGATTACAAACAGAAGTGGATTCTGAGTTGGATGAAGAAATCCAGTGACGCCTGAGAGATTCAGCTGGGTGACAAGCTGTGGGGCAGTGTTAGTACAAGGGCAGGGTGGTTTCACCAGCGATTAGGACACCCTAACTCGTGTGGTGCTATCCAGACCAAAGGCCACTGCTGGCCTGGTGTCAAGAGGCATGGATGCGGACCCCATTCTTTACGTCATAGCGGCATGGCCTTGGGGGAGTGATCTGAGCTCACGGAGCCTCAGTTTCCTCACCTGCAGAATGAGAGGGTGGCTCTGAGGTTCTGGGAGTAGAATTCTTGGAAGCTGTGACGCGGCCGTGAACGTGAGCGCTGGCTCGCACACGTAGGAGTTCGGTGTGAGCAGGAAGTTGGCGCCGTCGGAACAGGTATCTTCTGCCGCATTAAAAAAATGAATGTGCTTGATTTTGTGGGTCTCCCTCTCTTCCTACCGCTGAAAACACGAGCATCTCAGCAGATGGTGGGGGAGGTGAGAGGAGGTGGAAGGAAGGCCGTAAGGAAGGCAGCTGCGAGGCGTTATCCTTATTTATTGATTTGTTTCCAAAATGTGGCTCTAGTCCTAAATTATTTTTATAAAAAGAGACAATCAGAAAAGAATAATCCAGGAGGATTAAGCTGTTGGCCAAGATGATTCTTGGGTCATTTGGAAAGGCAGTTGCAGCTACAAGAAATGGCAAATCACCAGAAATAGCGAGGGGCTAGGCTGGGCGGTGCCTACGCCCTCCAGGTGGAAGGAACCAGAACCGTTTCAGTTTCTGGAGACAAGTGCCTGAGCTGAAGAGGTTAAGGCAGCTTGAGTGCATCTGAGTTCGTTCCAGAAGGGTGGAGACACACAGGGCCACAAGCGAGGCACCATGGGACCCTGCACAGCCACCTGTGGGAGTTCAAAGCGTGGAGGCCCAGGGAGGCCCCATCTGAGTCCTGACTCAGGGCGAAGGGCCAGGCAGAGGGCCGGGCGGCACCTCTGACCCCAAGCAGCTGATCTTCCCACAGCGATGGGCTGGGTACCGCGGAGCAGCTGCCGTCAGCTGCGTCCGACCCTCAGGAAGTTTGCCGGTTCTTGCCTTGCTCTTGTTTGATCCAGGGAAACTGGGATTTCTTGATGGAAAGAACAGGTTGCTCCTGGCCAGGAAGGGCCTGCAGCTGCATGTCTGCTTCAGAGAGAATCCACACTCACCGAGAGGAAGGCAGCTTTTGGCTTTAAGGACCTCCTGACCACAGAGGCAGGCGCGGCCGCCGGACTCCGGCCTGAGCTCTCACCCTGCTCTAGCCTTTTCCGCCGAGCAGGGCAGGAGATGGGCCTCTGAATCTCCATGTGAGTGACTTCACGCTTCTGTGACTCAGTTTTATCAACTACACAGTGTGGTCAGCAGACCAGATCAGCGTTAGGGTTCTTTCCATGCTACAAGCAGAGCGTTCTGGGTGCTCCTTTTATAACCCAGAGGCCAGGGGGTGGGGGTGGGGGTGGGCTGAGCACCCTGGGATCGGGAAGGAGCAGAGGCTTCAGGTGCTGGGACCATCTGGGTTTTAGCTGGGAGCTGGCCCTTCCCCAGAGGAGGAGAACGAGGGGACAGGAGTGACTTGCCCGAAGGGACACACCTGCGGCGTGGTGGGCCAGGACCAGACTCTGGGCTTCCTGGTGCTCGTTGCCGTGCCCTCTCGTACACTAGGCCAGTGCTGGGTGCACATGGTGGCCCGGGGACAGTGTGACACGCTCGTCCTGCAGGCTCTCCCTACGGGCTGTGACCGCCAGGCTAGGACTTTCAGGGGCGACCACGTCTGTGGGCTCCTGTGCTCTCGTGCCCATCTCCCTCTGGCCCTGCACGAGCCTTCCTGCCTCCCTCCATCCTCCGCTCCCAGGCCGCTGCGCCAGCCCAGCCTGCTCCTGGGCGGCCACGCTCCCTCCACCACCGGTCAGGTGAGCCTCTCCCACGCCAGCCCTCATGCGTCCCGACAGCAGGTGTTTTCTGGGTTTCAGGACTCTGGCGGAGGGAGAACTTTCTGGGGAGTGAGCCTTTGGAGAGGGAAGGGGACTTGGAAGAGACCGGAATTCGAGGTCCCCCCGGGGGCTCCCAGAAGGGACAGAAGAGCCGTGAGCAAGAGCGGGACAGCCTTTTACCCGCCAGTGACTCGGGTGCCCTCGGGTTCAGTCTGATCACCCTGGAAGCTCTCTGGCCAGAATCACTGTGAACTCATGAGGAGGTGTGACTGTCACCTGACCGTGAGAAGCCAAGTCTGACCGCTCAGGTGGTAAACTGCTGAGCGCTTGGGATTAAATTTTGCTGATTTTCTGTATTGTGACCACGTTTCCTCCTATGCTCCCTGGTCCCCCTTACACGCCCTGGCTGCCCACCTTTTCCCCACGTCAGCACACGTGCACACACACACACACACACACACACACACACACCACACACGCACACATACACCCCTAGGGAGATACACAGCTGAGGACAGCTCTCTGTGCCTGTTGTGTGAGCCCCTGGGCTCGCGGGGGAAACACCTGCAGTGCGTGGACTCAGGAGACGCTGAGTAAACAGCTGCGATGAAGCGGACAGAGGGTGACTGTCCAGTCCTCAGACCCTGACTGGGACTCGAGCTTCTCTAAGCTTCAGGGGAGTCTGAAGAGGTGTCTGTGGAGGGTGATGGTGCCGTCATTACTCTAGTGGATGCTGGAGGATTAACTGGCGCTGTGTGTGTCAGGTGCCGCCCAGTGTCAGCATTTCCTCAGTCGCCACCGTGATTAGCTGTGATATGAGTCGCGGTCTCCACCGCTGACAAATGGGTGTAATAATACCTCTGCCTCCTCAGACTGTGGTGGGGATTACACGAGATGCTGCACATCAACTTCGTGTAAACTGTCAAATGCCAACCATGTTAAAGGCAGGGATGTGGCGTAGAAAGTACCAGTGTCACCCGTTCAAAGTGTCTTCTCAGGAGGAGCAGAATGTGTACAGGTGTCTCATCCTATTTCTCCGGGCTCCGAAGGCACCTGGATGCGTTGCTGGCCCATGATGCTCCTGAGTCCTGCGAGCTGTGCCCCCAGGAGACCCTTCCACGTACGTGAAGAGTATTCCATCCAGGCTGCCAGAGGCTCTGGCCCCGCTGCAGGCTGTTTCAGTACAGAAAGAGGGACCTTCCTGCTTAGGTCACGACTCATGTAATTATCTTCTTTGGAGCGGCTGTGGAGCCCGTGGTCCCCCAAGCTTCTGTGGCCAGTAGAGCTGGGTCTGCATCCGGGCTTGTCTCTGCCTCTCTCTGCCTACTCCCAGCCCGCGGAAGCCGGGCTTTGGGCAGGGCGGGCCCTTGGCCAGTGACCCGTTGGCTGAGAATCTGAGCTTAATTCATGGTGGTCCAAAGGCAGTCCCTCATCAGGGATGAGGCTCCCAGAGCCGACCCTGGCTGGGGTGGTGCCAAGCTCCCACCCCCTTCTGCCCAGTTAGCCACAACCGGAACCTCACTCGGCTGGGGAGTCGCCGTTTTCGGGGCTGGAAGGCTGTGTCTATAGAAAGCGACGGTCCTTTCAGTGTAATCCTGTACCTCCTAATTTCCTCCCAGGGCCTCCCTGGGTAGGATTTGGGTTGCATCTTCTCAGCAAGCCACCGAGCTTCCCTCCTGAGGCTTTTTCCCTGCGTGCATTCCATGAATGACAGCCCTGCAGCCCCCCTGGGCAAAGGGCCTGGCTGGGAAGTGCCGGGCCTGCTGGGACCCGGAGCGGGGGGAGTGCCCCTCCTTCCCATCTGGTCCTTCTGTGGCGTCTCTAACTTCCGGCCGGCTTCTGCTTCTCCCCTACCTGGGCAGGACCTGTGCGGGGCCACCACCTGTGACACGCTGGGCATGGCTGACGTGGGCACCATGTGCGACCCCAAGAGAAGCTGTTCTGTGATCGAGGACGACGGGCTTCCCTCGGCCTTCACCACAGCCCACGAGCTGGGTGAGGCTGGGGGCTCCTGGGGGAGGGAGGAGAGTGCCCTTCTGGGCCTGCACTGGGTGTTCTGGGCAGGGGTGGGCGTCTATGTTTGCTCCCTGGGGCTCCTTCCTTAGGGTCAGAGTCGCCCTTGGTGATGGTTCACTTTCCCGATCGCCCCAGCCCAGGTGGCCGGTGGCACTGTGTCGGTCAGCAGTCAGAGTGTCTCATCAACTAGGGGCCAAGGGGAGAGGACGTTCCCTACCCTGCTGTCCTCACTGAGCCCACAGCCGATGGGCAGGGCAGGACCTGTGAGATCATGCTCTCTCTCTCTTTGTATTTTTAAAATAACAGCAATAAAACCCCAACATGATTTTTTAAAAAAAATATTTATTTATTTATTTGGTTGCACTGGGCCTTCGTTGTGGCAGATGGCTTCCTTAGTCGCGGCTCGTGGGCTCCTTAGTTGTAGCACGCAGGCTCCGTAGGTGCGGCATGCACGTGGGATCTTAGTTCCCTGACCAGGGATTGAACCTGCACCCCCTGCATTGGGACCGTGGAGTCTTATCCACTGCGCCACCAGGGAAGTCAGTCCCCAGGAACATGATCTTGAGGACGCTTGCGAAGCAATCTACCGTTAGGCAGAAATGACCCGCTTGAAAGCCGTAGACTCAGGTCCTCTAGCTCCCGCCCCCCACCCGCCCCCCAGGCTGCTCCACGCTCGCCCGCGTGCCGCCCTCTGAGGCCTCTCGCCTCCCCCGCAGGCCACGTGTTCAACATGCCCCACGACAACGTGAAGGTGTGCGAGGAGGTGTTCGGGAAGCTCCGGGGCAACCACATGATGTCCCCGACGCTCATCCAGATCGACCGCGCCAACCCCTGGTCCGCCTGCAGCGCCGCCATCGTCACTGACTTCCTGGACAGCGGGCACGGTGAGTGGGGCCCCGGGGAGGCGGGCTCGGCCCCGCCCTGTCTGTGCCGCGTGACCCGCGGCGTCTGACGGGGCCCATTCTGTTCCCCTGGCTTCATGCCCGCTCCCGTCGAGACCCTGTGCCGGCCACGGCCACCTTTCTGGCTCGCCCCTGATGAGCGCCCTCGGCTCCCCGCAGGCGACTGTCTTCTGGACGAGCCCAGCAAGCCCGTGTCCCTGCCTGAGGACCTGCCGGGTGCCAGCTACCCCCTGAGCCAGCAGTGCGAGCTGGCCTTCGGCGTGGGCTCGAAGCCCTGCCCCTACATGCAGCGCTGCAGCAAGCTGTGGTGCACCGGCAAGGCCAAGGGCCAGACGCTCTGCCAGACCCGCCACTTCCCCTGGGCCGACGGCACCAGCTGCGGGGACGGCAGCTTCTGCCTCAAGGGGGCCTGTGTGGAGAGACGCAGCCTCGGCAAGCACAGGGTGAGTGGGCTGGGGGGCGGGGGGTGGACTCCGGGGGCCTGCCCTGGGGACCAGCCCTGGCACACACTGCTGTGTGGCCGTAACTATCTCACTGCTGCTCTGTGCCTCGATTGCCCTGGCTGTGGTCCTGGCCCCTTCTTGACTCTGAAACCAGAGAGAAAAATGAGGCCGGTCAGAGAAACTGGTGAGGCCGTAGGCAGGTGGGGTGCTTTCCCAGGGGCAGCGGGCCTGGCCCTGAGCTGCACCCGGGGAGGAGCTCTGGAGCCCAACACCTGGAGCTCGGACTGGCTCACTGCCCGCTCCTTCCTTTCTGCCCTCAGCGGGAGTTTCATGGCCAGGGAGCCGTGGGCTCAAGATGAGCCAGGCTCAGAGCCCTATGTGTTACATCCCGAACCAAGCTTCAGTTTCTGTTGTGACTGGTCGTTTTTGAAGTTGAAACATAAATGAACAAAAGTTATTTTTTCCCGATAAACAGGAATAGCAGCCAAACCGGAACAAATTCAGAATCCAAATACTCTCTGAATATAATAAAAACTTTGTTTTCTCCAGATCTTGGGTTGGGAGAGCAAAGGGATTTGCGCTTTTCCACCAAAAGGAATAAGAAAGAGGCCCATCTTCTCCCTTGATCCCGGCGGGAATTGTCCAGCCCTCTCCTGCCCCTGCCTTGGCCACGGGAGGGCTTACCTTGGGGTTTTATGTACTCAGAGGCCATGGATCAATAATAAACAAGCATTCACCAAGCGCTTTATCCATTGCCCGGAGATGGGCATGGTACAGAAGGATGTAGAGTCTTCTGTGTTCTGGGAATATATGTTTAATTAAAGCTTCATTCATTCATTAGGCAACAGCCCGCTCTATTCAGGGATCTGGGTAAAGTACTGTGGTGGTCAGAAAAATGAATGAAACATGGGCCATGTCAGAGAGGGCTCACAGTCTAGTGGGGGAGCTAGAAATGTAACTGTAATCCAAGACGCAGAGGGGTGTGTGCTGTGTGTTGAGACAGAGTGCGAGAACGTGTCGTGGAGAGCAGGGATGAGAGATTAATGATGATCAGAAGGGCCTGAAAAAGCCTTGGTGAGGAGGTGGGATTTGAAGAGAGCCTCTAGGGATGAGTAGGGTCTCAACAGGCAGAGCTGGAGCAGAGTCTGGGTGGTGGGCTGAGCTGGAGGCTAGCGTGGATGGGCACTCCATTGGGGGCATCTTTGGGAGGGTGGTTCGCTACTAGCATGTAGTTGCCTTGACCACCAGCCTGATGCATTGAGGCCGGAAGGTCCTGAGGACAGGCCGGTCACTGCCAGTTCCTTCTCTTGGGAAGATGAGTCAGAGGATAAAGAGGTTGGTTAGGGGGATACTGGATACAGGAAATGTGATGGGGGAAGCTCTCTGGACCTCTCAATCCATCAGGAGCCAAACCCACTCTATCCTCAACCTTCTTTCTGAGCGAACTGTCCCTCCTCCACCCTGGCCCTTTAGGGAGGACACTGCCTTCATTAGCTAAAGTCAAAGCACAAAACTTGTCCTATGAGTCACCCCAGAGATCTCATTTCAGGGGTCCCACTCTGTCCACTGAAGCCCGATTTTCCCAGCTCACTCCCTCCAGTTTGGGGACTCCGGCAATTCTTCAATCCCATTTGACCTACAGTCCCTTGACCTGACATCTTTCCATCGTCCCTCAGGCTTCTCAGGCCCTCACCAGCCTCTTACTGAGCTGAGACACAGTGGTCCATCGTTGGAACCACTCCTTCACGTACACTCCTCTGCCCCCATCCCCATTCCTCGTACTCACTGGGCTAAGCCACCACCCTGGTGGCATCCGACTCCCTCACCTTCTCAGTGGTGCCAGTGTAGGTGAACATGGCCGGAGAAGCACACGCAGTCCTGCTCGCTGGCCTCCGCTTGAATCAATGACCTGGACACTGCGGTGGGCCTGCCCAGGGGTCACATCACGTTTTATCTCCTGAGTTCTCAGTCTCCCAACCTCTTCAAGGAAAGCACCCTGTCAATCTCCTCTCTTTCCTGCAGCATCAGATTGTCCCCTGTGTTGAGTCAGATCGTTCCTATCAGGATGCATGCTTGCTGTAGTTTCTTCCACCTCAAACTAAACTTCTCACGATCCTTCCTGTTCTCATGTATCACAGTCTCTCTCCTTGACTCCCTTTTTTTTTTTTGCCGTATGCGGGCCTCTCACTGTTGTGGCCTCTCCCGTTGCGGAGCACAGGCTGCGGACGCGCAGGCTCAGCGGCCGTGGCTCACGGGCCCAGCCGCTCCGCGGCATGTGGGATCCTCCCGGACCGGGGCACGAACCCGCGTCCCCTGCATCGGCAGGCGGACTCTCAACCACTGCGCCACCAGGGAAGCCCCTACCTGACTCCCTTTTACAGCAAAGTTCCTTGAAAGAGTTGTATGAACCGGCTCTCGCCAACGCCTGTCTTGCCACTTTTCTCTGGAGCGCATTCCAAACAGGCTTTCAGTCCTCCTGTTTCTCTGAAATAACTCTTCTTAAGGTCACCAATGACCTGCACGTTGCTGCTCGGTGATTCCTGCCTGACCTGCGAGCAGCATTTGACTCGGCCATGGCTCTCTGCCCTGAGGACACAGACTCACCTGCCTTGGTTTCCCTCCTCCCCCAGCTGCCCCTTCCTCACACTCCTGTTTCCCAGCGTTGGGGTGGGTGCTGCAGAGCTCGGTCCTCGCCCCTGTCAAGATCCACGCCACCTTCCCAGGTGGAGCATCTAGATCGCTGGCTGTAGACGCCCTTTACGTTTACATGTCGAACACTCCCAAGTTTGCCGCCCAGACCTCTCTCCTGGACACTGCCTGTCTCCCTGGATCTCCATCGCCCCATCTGGATGACTGATGACCGTCCTAAATACGACATCTGTAAAATGCAGGCCCTCGTCACCACCCCGAACCTGCTCTGGCGTCTCCCATGCGCTCAGGCCAACGCCCCTTTGCCCCAGACGCACGTCCAGCAATCCCTGTGGACTGTCTTCAGAATCGACGCAGAGCCTAACCATTTCTCACCACCTCCTCTGCTGTCACCCCCTCCATGCCGCCGCCCCCGGCCCCGTGGATTATCCCCCCTGCCTCCTAACCGGTCCCCCTGCTTCTGACCTTACTCCTTACAGACAGTTCCCTCCAGAGCAGACAGAGCGATCCTTTGAAATGCAAGCCAGGTCCTCTCGCTCAGACCCAGCGAGAGCCCCATCTCTGTCTTCAGCTCTTCCCGCTGCCTCCTCGGGGTCTTTGCGCTGGATCGCTCTTTCCCTAGTATCGACATGCTTCACTCCCATACTTCCTTCGGGCCTCTGTACAAATGTCACCTCAGCGGTGAGGCCTCCATGCCCCCCTGTAACACAGGGCAGCCCCCTCTCCAGGGCCCTCCCCATCTCCCGCTCCGAACACCTGCTTTAACCCCATCTGACACCATGTGCGCAGGCTTATTTTCATGGTCTGTCTTCCCTGCTGGGATGCAGTCGCTTCAAAGGCAGGGGTTTGCTGCACATGGTGCCAGGCTTGTGGTAGGAATTCAACAGATGTTTGGCAAATGAGTGACTGAATGGCACATGGCAGGAGTGTTTCCTGTAGGAATGGGTAGGAAGAAGTGATGCCAGGTAAAAAAAAAAGCATAGCCTCGTCTCAGAAGCCAAAGGAGCAAAGTTAAATATTGAAGGTTGGGGACCACGGGCCTGGGCACGGACTCTTTCATTCTTTAGGGGGGGGTCACTGCTGACCTTTGAGAGGGGACACTGCTGACCTTTGAGAGAGCAGTTCCCGTGGTGCAATGGGGACAGAGCCCGTACTGCAAGGCACGGAGGAGGGAGCAGGTAGAAAGAGCAGGTGTGGCTGATTCTCTGAGGAAGGGAAGGCATGAATGAGGTGGGCTATGGTTTGAGGAGAAAGCAGGGTTAAGGGAAAGTGTCCTTCCTCAGGACGAAACTCTGAGTATCTACCTAAGTTAAGGTATCTGTCTTACCTGCAGCCAGTTCCTGAGGGGCTCCATGCAGGTTCGCGGCTTTGGGTGACCTGTGACAGCCTCTCCACCAGCCTCGTACACCTGGGCCCTGTTGCCCAACTCGTGTGTATTCAGGGCTGAGAACTGGCTTTACTGTCATCCTAAGAAAAACATAATGAAGACTGTAAATTTTCTCTCCCTTCTCCACCCTCTTGAAATTAAAACAACACTGCATAATTCACCCCAAAGCCAAACAGTTTCAGGATTGCTCAATAGCCTCCTGTCTTTATCTCCTCTTAGCACAAACATTACATCTGCTTGTAGTGAAACTTTCTCAAATTTAACCCCGGATTGAGGTGAAGACCAGTCTGGTTTGGTGAAAAGTCTGAATTATGGAAACCTTACAAATAAAAATATTCAGATATCTATGGCGACACGGTTTACTGGCCATCCTTTAGACTCAGAGACTTTTGTAAGGTCACTAACGACACAGAAAGAGAAACCCTGAGCTCCCTCGCGGTGGTAAGCACGGAGCTAGGACATTTCACACACGCTGCATCATTTAAATCTTCCGTCTGACCTCACACCCGAGGTCGATGTGCTGGCCCCATTTTTGCACACGAAGCACCTGAAACTTAAGGAAGTTCCTCTGCCTGCTCAAGGCCACCCATGTGGCGAGGGCAGAGGCCCGGGTGGAACTTGCCTGCCTGACTCCACAGCCAGGAGCCCTGTCCTGCGCGCGGCCTCCTGTGTAACTGGGGGCAGTGGGCATTCGCTAATCAATGGGCTGAAGTGTCGTGTGCGTCCCAGGCACAGGATCATCTGCTGCTCATTTTCTCCCTCGTGGCACAAAGTGGGTTTCGTTCCGGTGGGATGGCACGGTGGAGGCTGTCCCCGAGGGGCTCCTGTGCGGGCTCAGCGTGTGGGTGCCGTGCCCCGACCCCGCAGGGACGTAACAGACCCTTCCTCACAGGTGGACGGCTCCTGGTCCAAGTGGGAGCCCTACGGGCCCTGCTCTCGCACCTGCGGCGGGGGCGTGCAGCTGGCGCGGAGGCAGTGCAGCAGCCCCGCCCCCGCCAACGGCGGCAAGTACTGCGAGGGAGTGAGGGTGAAATACCGCTCCTGCAGCCTGGAGTCCTGCCCCAGCTCAGGTGAGCGGGGGCGGCCGCGGCCGGGCTGGGGAGGTGGGCGGGAGGCCACAGAGCTCCTGCAGTCGAGATTCTTACTCCCAGGGCACAGTCCGGACGTGCAGCTGTGCAGAAACCTGGGGATCATTTCTTGGCCCAGCCACCTTTGCCAGGGCTGTCTTCCTCTGATGCTGAGGCTGGGAGTCTAGATGGCCCAAGGGGACAGGATACTAGAACCCTCTTAGTTAAGAACAGACAAGCCCATCTTCATAAGCAGAAGTTTTTTTTTTTTTTAATAGGTTAGCTTTTAATTTGTTTTCTGAGAATAATCCTTTGCAATAACAATAGCAGAATGGAAATAATATGGTTTAGAAAAAAAGGAACTGTTACATATCCCTTGTTTGACTTTCCTACAGACCACGATCAGCTGTCTGTAATTTGCTGGGATAAAAGTAAATTACATCTTTTCCACATTCTCAGTTTCTTGCTATTTTTAATGAGATTGGGATAGGTACAGCCCAGTTTCAAACTCAGACACCATTCTTACTTGTATACAAGCAGGAATTCTTTCTTTCCTTCTTTCCTTCCTTCCTTCCTCCCTTCCTTCCTCCCTTCCTCCCTCCCTCCCTTCTTCTTTTTTTCTTTCTGGCTGCGTTGGGTCTTCATTGCTGCGTGCGGGCTTTCTCTAGTTGCATCGAGTGGGGGCTGCTCTTTCTTCCACTGTGCGGGCTTCTCACTGCAGTGGCTTCTCTTGTTGCAGACTCTAGGCGCACGGGCTTCAGTAGTTGTGGCACACGGGCTCAGCAGTCGTGGCTCGCGGGCTCTAGAGCGCAGGCTCAGTAGTTGTGGCGCATGGGCTTAGTTGCTCCGCGGCATGTGGGATCTTCCCGGACCAGGGCTCGAACCTGTTTCCCCTGCATCAGCAGGCGGACTCTCAACCACTGCGCCACCAGGGAAGCCCCCCAAGCAGGAATTCTTTATCCAAGCCTCAAGAACTTGGGTGGGAGGAAAATGACATCTCTATATTTACTAACCTTTTAATCTAAAATTTAGTATTTCCTTCAGTTAGAAATTTAGTAGTTTTTACTAACCTTTCCACCCCAAATTTAGTATTTCTCTTAATTAGGCAACAGACTACAATGCTAGTCACAGTACCTGTGGCTCTGCCACTAGAGATCATGGGTATTTTCACGTGTTGCATATTTTCAGTTGTTGCAGATTCCTTAAAATGGCGTTTGAGCTCATCACTAGCTCACAGTTACAGCGGGTTTTAGACTCACTGTTGGATCTTGTTATTTAATGGGTTAACAAGGAAGCACATAAATCACAAATATGTTTCAAAATATATCGATAGTTGCATATAAATACAGTTGGTGTTCTTTGTAATCTATGTATTTTATGCATTTAAGAACGTTCTGAACGCAGTTTCAATAGACTGCTGGGGGGTTCTGTTTAGGACTCCTGTTCGAGGGAACTTAAGGCCAGACCACTGGGGGAGGCGGCACACTGCCCGCGGGATGCGTTGCCATCTGTCTCCTGCATCCTTTGGTCCCCGCCTGCCGTGGTCCTCTGGGGTGGGCTGGTTTCAGTGATGAGGACGCCCCGGCTGAGGGTGAGGAGGAACCGTTTAGAGCCAGGGGAGGCGAAGCACCCCCGGGGGGCGTCTCTCCTTTGCCCTCTCCCCACCTGGCCCTCCCTTTAGCTTCCTGCATGTGTTCCCCCTCCCCAGCCTCTGGCAAGAGTTTCCGGGAGGAGCAGTGCGAGGCCTTCAACGGCTACAATCGCAGCACGAACCGGCTCAGCCTGGCCGTGGCCTGGGTGCCCAAGTACTCGGGCGTCTCCCCACGGGACAAGTGCAAACTCATCTGCCGAGCCAACGGCACCGGTTACTTCTACGTGCTGGCACCGAAGGTGGGTGAGCCTGGGCAGGAGGCCAGGGCAGGGGTGGCGTCTTGGGGAGCATCAGGCTGAGCTGCCCCCCTCCTCTTCTCCCCCTCCTGGGCCACTGCAGGTGGTGGACGGCACACTGTGTACCCCTGACTCCACCTCGGTCTGCGTCCAAGGCAAGTGCATCAAGGCTGGCTGCGACGGGAACCTGGGCTCCAAGAAGAAGTTCGACAAGTGTGGGGTGTGCGGGGGAGACAATAAGAGCTGCAAGAAGGTGTCAGGACTCTTCACCAAGCCCATGTGAGTTCTGAGCCCTGGGGGGTGGGGGGAGGGAAGGAGGGCAGTTCCCGTGGAATGGCCCCCAGGCGTCGGAAGCTTGGGTTAGATGGAGTAAGTGTCAAATCCCGGCCGGTACCCTTGCCTCAGAGGCCACTCGGGCTCGGCTACAAGTATGATGTTCATTCATTCATTCATCTGACAAAGACGAAGGCTTGACTAGGAGCCACTTAGCTGGAGACGATATTCAGGCATTTGGCAGAGTTGTTAGGGTCTGTCTAGAACTCTAGAGTGAGACTGACCTGTGTTCAAGTCCCAGTTCCCCATTTTCTGGATGAAGCTGGGCAGGTGGCGCAATCTTAAGAATTCTAGACTTCCCCACGTGTAAGGTGAGCACGATGCTAGGATATCTCATGTCCCGCTACTGTGAGGATTAGGGAGTTAATTCAAGTGACATGCTTAGCATAGTACCTGCTGCATAATAAATGCTCACTAAATGGTCATGGTGATGATAACAAAACATACCTGGGGACAGATGTGACAGCCTCCCCCTTTTCTGAGCCCGAGGCCCTGGCCTTGGGGACAGGATTAAGCTGAGAATGGCACTAAACTGCAGGGAGACAGAGGAGCGAACGGCTGGGACTGAGGGAGCCCCCTCGTGGGAGATGGGTGCCCAGATCAGCCGAAGAAATGTCTCTGCTGAGCCTGGGCTCCTGCCTTTCCGAGGTCCCTTTATTTTCACGGGGATGTGCTCCTTGCAAAGTCCGGACCCAAGCTCTGGAAGAAGCAGGGGCAAGCAGAGTCCCTGCTGTCTCAGTCGAGGGGTGTGCTTGGCTCTGAGGACTTGGGGGTCCAGGTGCTGGGGGCAGTAAGGCCTCGATGGCTGTCCAGGAGCCTTGCCCGCCCCCTGGACACAGTGCCCCCTGCCGAGCCCTGGGTGCAGCCTCTCGGGCACTCGGGTGCTGCAGGCAGATGGTGTTGCAGGCTGTCCCTCAGGGACCCGCAGGGGAGACCGGGCTGGGAATTAAAGGTATATCCCCGGACTCTCTTCACGGGCTAAATGGCAGGTGTCCCTTTCATAGACTAGTGGAGTGGGAAGGAGCTGAGACATCTTCTAACCTGCTCATTGCGTAGATGAGGCCCCTGGAGCCCAGAGAGGCTGATTTGCTTGAAACCACCAGGGAGCTGGCGCCCGAGCCAGGGCTTGGCGTAGGTCCCTGACCCCAGGGTGTGCACCTCCCTGCATCAGCCCCAGCCCCGGCCCCTCCCGTCCTCCTCCCCCTTCCTCTCCGCTCCCTCTGGAGGCGGTAGGTGCAGCCAGCACATCCACGGGCCGGCCGATGTGCCCACAGCCTCCCCACCTCTCGGTTTGTGTGACCCATGGGCTGGGCCAGGCCCAGTACTCTGCCACCTGTGTGACCTGCCCGGGGTTTGGGAAGGGGAACCCGTCCCGGCGTCGGAGGGCAGCGAGGTCCTGCGGCAGGCATCGGTCTAACGCTTACTCTTCTGCCGCCGCAGGCACGGCTACAATTTCGTGGTCGCCATCCCGGCGGGCGCCTCCAGCATCGACATCCGCCAGCGCGGCTACAAAGGGCTGATCGGAGACGACAACTACCTGGCCCTGAAGAACAGCCAAGGCAAGTACCTGCTCAACGGGCACTTCGTGGTGTCGGCCGTGGAGCGGGACCTGGTGGTGAAGGGCAGCCTGCTGCGCTACAGCGGCACGGGGACCGCAGTGGAGAGCCTGCAGGCCTCGCGGCCCATCCTGGAGCCCCTGACCGTGGAGGTGCTCTCCGTGGGGAAGATGACGCCGCCCCGGGTCCGCTACTCCTTCTACCTGCCCAAGGAGCCCCGGGAGGACCGGGCCTCGCCGCCCACGGACCCCCGGGCCCCCTCCGTGCTCCACAACAGTGTCCTCAGCCTCTCCAATCAGGTGGAGCAGCCAGACGCCCGGGCCCCCGCACGCTGGGTGGCGGGCAGCTGGGGGCCGTGCTCGGCCAGCTGCGGGGGCGGCCTGCAGCGGCGGCCCGTGGACTGTCGCGGGCCCCCCGGGCAGCGCGGGGCATCCGCCTGCGACGCCGCCCACCGGCCGGCGGACACGCGCGCCTGTGGGGATCCCTGCCCGGCCTGGGAGCTGGGCGCCTGGTCCCCCTGCTCCAAGAGCTGCGGCCGGGGCTTCAAGAGGCGTCCGCTCAAGTGCGTGGGCCACGGAGGGCGGCTGCTGGCCCGGGACCGGTGCAACCTGCGCCGGAAGCCCCAGGAGCTGGACTTCTGTGTCCTGAGGCCGTGCTGAGCGGAGCGCTCCGCCGCTTAACTCTGCAGCCCCTCGCGCTGCTGTCTCCGGGGCGGCCACGGGCAGAGGGCACTGGCCGGGGCCCAAGCCGCGAGGCCACCCACATCCAGGGACAAGGACCTGGGCCGGGAAGCTAAGTCACTAAGGCACAGTCTACCTCACGCCCGGCTCCTCCGGGGCCAGCCTCGGGGTGAGGCTGCGAGGTGCTTGGAGCTGGGCAGGAGGCACCGGGCCCAGTCTCCCAGGGACCTGGAGGATGGGCGCCTCCCAGCGGAACTTCAGGGACCTTGGCCCCCGTCAGGGAGGCCGCAGGCTGCTGGAAGAGCCAAGGCCCGGCAGCCTGGCGACTTCAGGGGGCCCCAGGGCTCTGAGCCGTCTCTGAACGAGGCAGGATTTTGTGGTGCTTTCAGCCGCTTTCTTTTCTGACTGATGTGGACCGAACAGTGAAAACTGGCTGGGGGTGGGCAGAGCTGAGGGGCAGGGGGCAGGTATAGCTGGAGCCTGGGCCGCTCCATTTGGGGTGAGGTGTGTGGGGGACAGTCCCAAGTTCCTCACCTTCCTTCCACTCTCGGCCATCCCTCAAAGGGCCACCTCCTCTCCCTGTGTCGTAGTCTTCAGACTAGTGGGAGGGCTTCTGCATAGGTGTCCTCTGGGTCTTTGCAGGTGGAGGGAGGCGGTCAGTAAGGAGACTGTTGTCTTCTTCAAGAGGGATCCGACCATCAAAAAAAAAAAAGATGCTGGGGTGATGGATTCTGTGCCCGAAGCAGGGAGTTTGAGGAGAGACCTAGAGGGTTCTGCTGTCACTGGGGCTGGGTCTGAGCTTTGCAGGAATGTCTCCCTAGGATGGGGAGGAGGGAGCCCCAGTTCTGATGGCTTCTTCCTCCAGGGAGCCAGATATAAGTCAGGCTGTTACCTTAACCCAGCATTGCCACAGTCCTGATCCCACTAGGGGGACGTGGGACATGCCCAGAAGGGCCAGGTGCTGAACAAACAAGTAGGCACCGTCCAGACAGCTACATGCGGTCTTGCCTGGGGTCTGTCAACGTTGCATCACAGGCTGTAGTTTCTGCAGTTGGATAACGGGGTTCACTGTTTGCTACCTCAGGCTCTGCTCTCTGGGAACCCACCCTTGTCCCTCCCCGGGGCAATGGGGACCCTGGTGCTTCCAGCAGCCCCGCTGTCCTCCCCTGTAGATGGAGCTGCCCAGACACAGAGATGAGATGCATGCTTCGTGCTCCCCTCAGCCCGCCACCCCCCGGGCCTCCAAATGCGATGACAGGGTCTCTCTTCAGGTGCCATGGGGACAGGTTTCAGGAGACACCAGGAATCACTTAGCTGACCCAGGGGCCCTTGGCAGCCACAAGTAGGAACTGCCGGAGACTCGTCTATCTCAGAGACACGGTAGCAGAGTGGAAACCGGATGTTTCCTACAGCTCCAAGGGGGACGATGTTTTGGAGTTAGGGATTCTTTGGCCAAGCAGGGTATTTCTTGAGGGTGCAGCTGCCCCAGCACGAAGACGGGAGGTTCTGCTTCAGAGAGTAGGTAGTGAGTCCTGGACCTCGGTGAGGTGACAGCAAGCACTGCCTTCCCTGGGAAAGGCAGTCAGCCCTTTGATTTGCCTTCCCCTGATAGAATCCACAAACCAGCCGACCAGCCAGGTGAGCCTGGGATGGTGTTCTAATCCCAGTCTGACCCTGGCTGAGCCCTGAACACGTTCCCACAGGGGGCGAAGGGCAGGAGGATGTCGGAGGCTGGGCTGCAGCCACCCTTGAAGAAAGGAGCGAGGAGGAACCCCCCTCCCTGCCCGAGCGAACACTGGGGCTGCAGGGCAGAGGTGGACCCCCGCTAGCTGACGACAGCACCGCACCCTGTGCTTGGTGCAGCCCCCCTCGTGGAGGAGAGGGTGGCGCGGGGGCGTGCGGAAGGGGCGGGGACCGGGTGGGTGGGAAGGGAGGTGCCGTCCCTGGGGGCGCCTGGCCCCCAGGGGAGCAGCTTGACGGATCATTTCCAGGAGGGACAACTAACCTTGCTCCTGACGTAAGCTGGGTCTCAGCGCTCTTTTCTGTCGTGATGTTTTCCTTTTACCTTTTTTTTTTTCCTTTTTAAAAGAAGTACGAGCAAGACAACTTGGGAGGTGTGTCTTGTCTGGGACCATTTCACTAATCCAACCATACTCTCCAAGGCTGAGCAGAGACGAGCCTCAAGGCGCAGGTTTCTGGTGATGGAGACAAAGTTAAGGTGGTCTCTCATGTCTGTGGAAGAAGAGGAACATTCTGGGGCTGCAGCAACCTCTTCCGAGGGGTGTGGACCAGTGAGGGTCTGGGCTCAGGAGCCCCTGCCTCCTCTGCCCGTTGTGTGCACTGATTGCAGGATCTCAACCTCGTGGGCCTCGCCATGCTGGAGCGGGGGCAGGCGAGTCGAGGACGGGAGGAGGGACCCGAGTGCCCCCAGCCTGGGCACTGGCTCCCGAAGGCACTAGACACTGTCGTTTACCGAGACCCCCTTGTGTTTGGTTCTTTTGCATTCCGTGTGTGTACTGCAGAAGGATGGAAGGACCTGGGTACTGGCTGGGCTCTGTATACTGTGTATACGTGGGAGCTGGCCGCTGCGGGGACAACGGCCTGCTCCCAATAAAGTTGTATTTAAGACCCGTGTCCTGCCTCTGTGACTTCATCTCAACCACACACACCTTCCCCAGATCTACTGAGCACCCACCATCAGCCAGCCTGTGGGTCCCCGTGTCGCGCAGCGCCCAGGCTGGCAAAGACACAGATGGTGACAGGTGTGGTGAGTGTGAAGAGGGGTCGGACTGGGGCCAAGAAGGAGCACTTGGGTCTGGGGGTGTGGGGAGAGGGGCCGGGGGGCACACCCTGCTGAGTGGCGGAGGGGATCCAGCGGAGCGGGTGTGCAGGTGGCCTGAGGGGCGGCCTCTGGGGCTGGACCGAGGTCAGGGGCCCAGCATGCTCCCGGGCACCTGCCTTAGGAGGGATCCCGAGTTTTCAGAGGGAAGTTTCATTCTGTTTGGAGAATATTCCCTTCTTCCTTGTTTTGTTTTGGTCGGACCATGTTAGCAGACGTATGGGCACGGCAGGGGCATGACACATTTTAAAGAACATCCAACTAAGAGTCCAGAAACTTGCCTTGGTCTCAGATCTGAGATTGTCTCTGGAATCCCATTTCCTAATCTGCAAAGTGAGGAAGGTAGATTTCCCGTTCCCTTAGGGCGTTTCCAACATTCACAGTCTGGGTTTCCAGGGACAGTTACGGTTTACACTTCGGTGGATGATTATTTGGTTTCAATTTGGGATTCAGAGATGAGTGACGGGTCTAAAGCGGGGGCTGGGACAAAGCTTTGGCACTGGATAGAAAGTCGTCGTGGAAGGAGTGGGGAGCCAGAAGGGGTTGCATGACTCTCCGAGCTAGTTGGAGGCCTGGACGGGATGTGGAGGGGCTGAGGGTTGCTGTCTAAGCTGGCAGTCAGCAACGGTAAGATCTCTGTAAAATTACCCAAAACCTTGTCCCGTTTCTGGGGTTGTTATTTTTGGTATCCCTTCTGTTTTCCATCGTGGCAATAGCCAGCAAAAGCTTTGTGAGGGAAAGTTCCCATGGCTTGGTTTGGGGGTAAAGGAAAAACCGTTTCTCTGCCTACAACACTATTGACACCAAATGCATGTGGTTTTTTTTTTTTTTTTTTTTCTTCCTCTCGCCAACCAATTTTCCAACTCTCCGGGCACCAACTGGGTGTCGTATAGTTTAATTAGTTTCTGGAATTAGCATCAGTCTTCACAGGTTAAGAGCTCAGTCCCACAAGAGTGCCTGCACTTCAGACACATCACAAGTAATGCGTCCCCAGGATCCGCACACTTCTGACCTACTTGGCTACAAAGTTGAGGGTTCCCACAGTTCCCTCTCAGGCTTGATAATTTGCTGGAACGGCTCACAGAACTCAGGGAAACATTCGCTGGTGTTTACTCGTTTATCATAAGGGACATGATCAAGGACACAGATGAAGAGTCAGACGAGGAGGTACATAGGGCGAGGTCCAGGAGGGTCCCGACGCAGGACCTTGTGTCCCTGTGGACTTCGGGTGTGTCACCCTCAGCATGTGGGTGTGTTAACCAATCCAGAAGCTTCCCAGCCACACAGTGTAGGGATTTTTCTGGAGGTTGCCTCACATTGGAAACTGCAAGGGATTGAAAAGGAGCTCTGTACCGGGAACCAGCATCAAATATCAAAACGAAAAGATACTCCTAGCACCTCTATCACTAAGGAAATTACAAGTGCTTTAGGAGTTGTGTGTCAGGAACCAGGGGGAAAGACCGATATATATTTCTTATTGTGTTGCAGCAAATAACAGAGGAAGGGGAGAAGGCTGGGTCCCACCCCGCAGTGGGTCTGGGGGCTCAGGAGCGCCCCAGGCAAGGTAATAGGGGCAGCGACTTACACTGAAACGTCGAAAGCAGACAAACCTGCCTGTGTTTTCAAGCTTTCTGGAGAAGGAAGGAGCAGTTTCCTAACCTCACTGGCCTTTAAAGAGAGGCAGGAACAATTTGCTTTGTAATTCCTCCTCGGGAGAGGAATGTCTTCTTGCCCCAGTAGAGAAAAAGCCTCTATGATTGCATAAAGGTCTCGGCTCCCTGGGCCATGCTCCCTGTGCCCGGCGGGCCCTGGCTGTTCCCCAGCAGGCTGCGCTGGCACAGCCCACGGCCGCGTGTGTAACCCCACAGTCTTTCCATGGCCCTTGGCTTGTACCCAGCCCTACCGGCTGAGTCAGGCCCGAAGCTGGCAGTCCTAGCAGCAAGTCCTAGAAGAGCCCAAAGTCTCCTTCAAGCTCCCCAGACGCCACCCTCACTTGCCAGCCCACGTGGCCCGGAGGGGATTGCGGTGGCATCCTCACTGCACCCATCGTGAGGCCCAAGTGGGAGGAGACCCCTTACCGCCTCCGTCGTAGGGCCCTGGAAGGGGAGGCTCCTCCCTGCCTGCATCACGGGGGCTCCGGCGGGAGGAGACCCCAAGCTGCGTGGGAAGCTCAGCTCCCCTTCACCTCCCACCCAGCAGCACTGCTCAGTCCCTGCATGCAGCTGGGAGGGCCTCGCATTGTTTTCTTCTGCGCTAGTGGTCAGTAATGTAAATCACATTCCAGGCACTGGCCCGGATGTTGTTTAGGGAGATAACAGTCCCTGGCTTCCAGAGGCATTCCAAGGACGAAGCAGAGCTATTGGTTTCCAAAGGAGAGTGATCTTGGCAGAAAGGGCAAGATAGAGGGAGAGGATAGAGAAGGGAATCTCCTTCTGAAAAGTGGGATTTGGGAAAATGGTGAAAGTACTGTGATGGCAAGTGCTTGGAGGTTGATGAGGTTTCAGCTGCGTCCCTGAGCTGTCCCAAACAGTCCCCTTCTACCCGCCCCTCTCCCCTGTCCCCACCAGGGCCACAGTCCTAGGCAGTATATGCAGGGGTTTAGGCCACTGCTCCCTGGAACTTCTGACCCCACGGGACTGGGATTCTAGACTCATCAGAGAGGACCTGTCACCACCACAGGTCATCAAGCAGAGACTCCTGATGTGGTGCTGCTGGTGGTGAGGATTTTGAGGGAAGAGTCTTTGGGAGGCCTAAGGACATGTATCTGGGGGAGGCCATGACCCCGTCAAGGACCCTCCTGGGCCTGGGTCTGCAGAGCATGGGGATCTGGCCCAGGCCGCAGGTACACACACACGGAGAGCAGGGCCTGGGGCCGGTCAGGCACCAGGGAGCGATTCCCAGACGGAGGCTTCCCTGGGAACATGCGTCAGACCAGGAGGGGTGATGGAGCTTGTCTTCTCTGGAACTCTGAGGACCCTGCTCCGTGCAGGCAGCGTTTAACCTACAAACACGGTCCCACTTGGTCTTCACAGCCACCCTCTGTGGGTTGATCAATCCAGCCTTCTAGATGCTGAAACTGGTCTTTCAGAATATGAGGTGACTTGTACAGTTACCCTGGCAAGTGGCGGAGCCAGGATTCAAGCCCAAGTTTGCTTCCTTCCAGAACTAGGCTCTTCCCTACTCCACTGTGCTTTAGGAGGCCTTGTCAGCCTCCTGGTATGGCAGGGAGACAATGACCTTTCTTCAGTGACCAGTGTCCTGTTCTTCTGCGCTGAAAGATTTCTTGGGATGACTGAGAGCATGTTCTTGAGGCAATGTTTTGTGGTTTCTAAAGGACTTCTTAACACAACCCAAACATGCCCTGATTCCTATACAGGCAGACCTGGGAGATATTGCAGGTTCTGTTCCAGATCACCGCAATAAAGTGAATATCGCAAGGAATCGAGTTGCACAAATTTTTTGGTGTCCTGGTGCATATATAAGTTATATTTACACTATTTTGTAGTCTATTAAGGGTGCAATAGTATTATGACTAAAAAATGTACATACTTAGATTAAAAAATACTTTATTGCTAAAAAATGCAAACCATTGGGACTTCCCTGGTGGTCTAGTGGGTAAGACTCTGCGCTCCTAGTGGGGGGCAGTGGGGCCCGGGTTCGATCCCTGGTCGGGGAACTAGATCCCATGTGCCACAACTAAGGAGTCCATATGCCACAACAAAGAGTCTGCATGCTGCAACTGAAAAGACCCTGCATGCTGCAATGAAGATCCCGTGTGCCACAACTAAGACCTGGCACAGTGAAAGAAAGAAAGAGAGAGAGAGAGAGAGGAAGAAAGAAAGAAAAAAACTAAAAAAATTTACTAAAAAAAAAAAATGCTAACCGTTATCTGTGCGAGTCGTAATCTTTGCAATACTAACATCAAAGATTACTGTCACAGACCACCATACCAAATATCAAAATCGTAATGAAAAAATTTGATACACTGTGAGAATTACTGAAATGTGACACAGAGACATGAAGTGAGCAAATGCTGTCGGAAAAATTGTGCTGATAGACTTGCTCGACACAGGATTACCACAAACCTTCAATTTACAAAAATGCAATACCCGCGAAGCATAATAAAGAGAGGCGCGCTGAAAGGAGGTCTGCCTGTAACCTCTCCTAACAGGAAACCCATGCGCTTGACTGCCTTCTTGGTATGTTTCCCAGGGGAGCGTTTTCTGAGGTTTTTTAGGGCTGGCATTTGGCTCTTGGAAACATTCTGCCACCAAATGAACCTAGAGTTCAGAGAAGCCCCAGAAGTCTCGGATGGTTTGAGCTACTTTGAGTCAAAGGAGCAGAAAAGAATGATGAGATGTGAGTAAAACTGGCAACGGAGTCCAGCAACCCCCATGACTCGTTATTTTCCTTGAAAACCTGGCAGGGAAAAAAAAAAACAAACCCAGAATTTTTTTTTCATTTTTTTTCCTTAAACTAATTATTAAATATTGAAGTCATACACAAGGAACAAAGAATATAAAATAAAGCCTAGGTGCTAATCACCCGGTGTAAGAAATAACACATCAGCAGCAGAGTCGAGGCCCCCCTGGGGATGCCTGCCCTTTCGTGCCCCTCCCCACCTCTGCCCAGGGTAGAGGTGGAGCCACCATTACCTTGAATTTGGTGCTTATCCTCCCCAGCCATTCCTTCATTGTCTCACTACATGTGTCTGTATCCCCGAACAATGCCTAGTTTGCTTGGCGTGCTTTTCAACCGTCCATGCCGGGTAGCATGTGCATTTACCTGCAGGGACCTGTGTTCTTCAACCTCTTACCTTCTTTGCTTGACGTTCTGCCTGTAGGCGTCATTCACGTGGGTACATGTAGTTCTAGTTCGCTTGCTTTTCTGGTATATTATTTCATTATTTAGATAGGAATGATGGACATTTAGGTAGTTTCCAGAATCCTGCTAAGGTAAACAATTCTGCTGTGAAGACTCCTGTACATGTTTTCCAGAGCATGTGTTATGTGAGAGACTTTAGGGGTGGAATTTCTGGGCCATAGTGTATTTGCATCTTCAACCTTATTATGAGCTGTTTCCAAATTGTTCTCCAATGTGATTCTACCAGGCCCAGTTTTCCCAATCTGCCTTACTATTTTTTAGGGGCTGCCTTACCCACCAACCAGGGTTGCTTCTTGACCCACTAACCTGTTGGGTAATGATTCACCTGTCTCCAATTTCTTTCTCTTTTTCTCACCCTCTTGTTCCAAGGATTCCAGCAGGAAATAGGCACACTCAACTTAGGATAATGTGAGGAGAGAGTTAAATAAAGAGCAGGTTACAAAGGTGTGGGCCAGGGTAGGGAAAACCCAAGGGCTTGTGCAGCAACCCAGGTAGTAACTGTTGGGCTTAGTTTCCACACCCCCTGAAAGGTGAGGGGAGAAAGGTGGCGAGGACCAGAGTTAGGGAGCTCTTTGTAGACACGGCAGCCAGATACGTGCTGAGACTTTTGATTGGGGGACACAGCTTCCATTGCTTTAACTATAAAAGAGGGAATAACGGTACTTACCTCTGTGTGAATCAGTGGACTGATGTGTCCAGCACAGTGCCTGGGCTGTAGCAAGCACTCAGTAAATGCCATTAGTTATTACTCTAAACCTGGAGTAAGTTACACTGCCTCCAGAATTCTCAAAGAATTTTCATAGCTGTTATTTCCCAATCTGTATTGAAATATGAGTGGGCTTAAGGTTATTCCTTTCGTAGCTGTGTCCCTGACATTTTAAAAAATAGGAAATGTGTCATCTCCACTTTCTGTACTTTGCTGGGACTCTGCCTACTGCCTTTTCTCTAGCACCTCAGGAGCCAACATGGTTCCTGCTTCCTAGATATTGCAGAACTATTTCTGGGGGATGACTCTCCAAGGTTCTGAAGAATGAGTTTCTCAATCTTTCCCCCAATTTTTATAACGAAACATATAAAACTGGAAAGACATACAAAACTGGAAAGAGTAGAGTTATCCTCTGCTTAGAATCTGTGATTATTATTTTACTGTATTTTCTTCATCTCTTTCATCGAGAGACCTTTTTTTGTCAAACCATTTGGGAGTTGCATCCTGACCCTTCACCCCTAAATACTTCAGCTGCATTTCCTGAGAATAAAGATTGTCTTCTACAGTCTACTATAAACATGATACCATCATCATACCTAAGAAAACGAACAGTTCCGTGTCAGCATCTGATATCCAGTCCATATTCGCATTTCCCCAGTTGTTCCAAGAATGTCATTTATAGGATTCAGTCAAGCTTCTCACCTGGAATTTCATTCTCCGGTTGTTTCCTCACGGTGCCCTTTGACCTGTCCCATTTCCCCCTGTATTCCCCGCGTGGCTCTCATGCTGTCCCTGGCATCCAGGGGCTTGCAGGGCCTGGTGTTCCACTGTTGGTGAAGCTGCTGGGTTACTTGGTCTCCTTGACTCTTTCTTAGGTGCCTGAGGACATTCACGCTCTCTGTCATCCGTGGAGTGGAGTTCAGCCAGCCGTCTCCCCTTCAGTTCCCCTGCTCTTCACTGAAGTCCAAGGTCCGTCTCTCCTTTTTACATGTGCATTTTTTTTTTTTTTGCCCCACCGAGTGGCTTGTGGCATCTTAGTTCCCCGACCAGGGATCGAAGCCGTGCCCCCTGCGGTGGAAGCGTGGAGTCCTAACCACCGGACCTCCAGGGAAGTCCCATCTCCTCGATCGTCAACACCCCAAGACGCTGTTAGGGTGAAATAATAGGCGTGCACCTACTCCAATGAAAGGCCTTTCATGTGTCCTCAGTTTTAATTAAGTGGGTCATTTAAGTTCAGTGATTCACTCATTTACTCCACAAATATCTGTATATCTGCCAGGTATCGGGCACCAGGCACTGAGAATATCTAGAATATTCTTTTCTCTGCTTCCTTTTGCTGCTTCTGTGCTGGGTTCCTCTGCTCTGTCTGGCTGTTGCCCTCATGAGTTCGTCTTCCTCTTTTGGCCCTTAAATGCCGCTCCAGTGCAGCCCTCTGTGCAGCTCATTTCACACGCTCCCCTCCCTCCCCCCGCATCACGCGCTCTCCGGTTGCTTCAGTTAAAACCGGCACAGGGATGGCTCCTGAGTCTGCATTCTAAACCTCCCCCGGGCCGGTGCTCGCCAGACTCTCCCTGGCAGGGACCCCACATCTCATCACTCACTAGTCACATGACTTAATTCCACCTCCCAGATGTCTTTAAAGCTGTCCCCTCCATTCCCGTCCACGGCTGCTGCCTTAGTGCAGGCCAGCATCACGTCTCATCCGGGAAATGTCAGGAGGCTGTCCCCCATCCTCTGTGGTTTCAGATTCATCCCCTTTCAGTCCTTCCTCCAGGAATAACTTTCAGCCTTGATAGTAGATGGCCCACTTTGCGCTCTCCCGGCAACTCCGTGTCCTTCTGACACTGCACTAGTGGTTTGTCTGTCTCTTCGGTTACACTCTGAGGACCTCGAGGGTGGGCCCTAATTGACCTTGCACTTGTGCTTGGCACACAGCCATAATATAACAGTAATAGCCATCCCTCAGCATTAACCATATACGAGGGTTCTGTTAGGGGCTTTGCTTGCATTATTGTATTTATTCATCATACTAACATGATGCATGATGTTAAATTACTGTGCCCGTTTGCATATGAAGAAGCTGATGGCCTAAGACGTAAAGGACCCAGAATGTGTTCTCCCAACTTCTAAGTGGCAGTCGGGTCTCCATGCTCCATATTTCTGAATGAGTTATAGAATGAAACCTCTTGTGCTGGCTCTCAGGAGGTTCACATTTCACCGGGGGGCCAGGCGGATGACTGTGATGTAGAGTGGGAGGGGCTATACTCAAGGTATGTGTTAGGTCTACGGGATTGTAGAAGAGGAAGTTGCAGTGATAACTTTCAGAGGATCTGGGAAGACCTCACAGAGGAAATGATGCCGGAGCTGGGTCTTGAAGAGTGAATAGAATTTGCTAGTAGCTAAGGAGGGAAGGCGTTCCTCACAGTGGGGTCAGCATGGGCAATGGCACGAGAGTGTCAGGAATGGAAGTACTTGCTATGGTTGGACTCCAGGGTGCTTGGGGTGGAGTGGTGGGAGATGAGGCTTGAAGGTTGGGCTGGGGTCTCATCATGAAGGCCCTTCATGCCACCTTAAGGAGTTTGTGCTTTGTTTGGTGGGCAGTGGAGAGCCATGGAAAGATTTAAAATCAGATATTGAACTCAGATCAGATTTTAATCAGCTCACAACTCCGGTGAACTTGAGCAAGCATGGATTAGGATAGGAAAAGGCTGTTGGCAAAACACCAAGTAAGAGGCCCCGGCAATCTTCCAGATTCAAGACCACGAAACCTAGACTAGGGCGGTGTAAGAGGATTGGAGAAGATGACATAAATTCTAGAAATGTATATGGTTAAGGGTGAGCTGGTCTTGAAAACTAACTGTGTACAGAGTATGACAAGGAAAGAAGTGTCAGAGGAAACTGCAGATTAATGTTTTCCCTGTCAGTGACTTCCGTGCTTTACAAAGGAAGTGTAAAATGAGGTCATTCTCTGACACATGGATATGACCATGGAACAAGGGGAGTGGAAAGTGGAAATTCTTGATCTCCTGTCTGGATTAAGTTTTGAAAATATAGTACTGCCAGGATTCAGAGGGATGGGATGACTGACGGTTTTCTTTTCTCCTGTTGCCCCTTACTCCCAGCCACACCTTCTTACTAACTGCCTTAGTTCCTGTAATCACATTCCCCTCCCTCTAATCTTACTATTCTGTGGTTAGCTTGGCACTGAGAAAACATACAAGGAGACGTGGGAGGTTGAAAGGAAAAGGAAAGAGTAATCAGAGGAAAAGACAGTGAGATAGTTGACTATCTTTTCCTCCACATACAGTTGAAAGCAACTGTATGGTATTTCAAATGTATTTCAGCATAGGTCACATAAACATTTATTTTTTAATATACCCCCTGTATCTTTCCATTAACCATACACCGTGCATAATATATTTCAATACACATCTCTCAGGATGGGAATAGCGGGAACATATGTTAACAGAGTTATATTAACTCTAGGGACAATACTACTGGGTTACGAGATATTATGTCTCCATATGGTACCCATAAATGATCCTGTGGCTTTAATGTGTAACACACTCTGCTTTGGATTGGCAAATGGATTGGAGTCAGGCTGAGAAAAATGAGAATCTTCCGGATGAGAAGGTTTATACTGTTCTGGGCAAGAAAACCTTCTTAAAAGCAAACTGGGTAAATCTCCTTGCTGCCCAATCTCTATCTAAATGAAGATTCCAATGGTTAGGCCACTGCTATTTTCTCCCCACCATGCTGGGAAAGTCTGACACATACCTATTGCCTTTGAGATAATTAGATAAAGACCTAACTGCTCAATGGGAAAGTCTCTCCATCAGTCTAGGGCACTATGTCTGAGCCACTTTGCTCTTATTTCTTCAAAAGTCACCTATCTACACATGGCTCTGGTAGCCTGGACAGTCATGGCCTGAGAGTCAAGAGACCCAATCTTCTTTCTAGGCTATGCTACCACCAGGTGACTTTCTGCAGGTGACTTGTCTTTTCTCGGTGTCCATTTCCTTTTTAGATGAGGCATTCAACTTAATCAGTAATTTCACGGTCCCTTTCAAGCTTTAAGACTCATCAATTCCATAAATTGGAAATCTCAGCTCCAAGGGGATTTTCAAAAGCTTTTGTCTGTCACTTTTTCTGAAACAAAAAAGATGTATTTTTCGGCTTTATACTTTGGAAATTTCCATGCTTCCCCACTTTTTTGGTAAGTGTCCCATCCGAAGCATGCCTACCTACTCTTCCATCTGCAGGTAGCCCTTGGAAGGAGAATAAATATTTAAGAAATCTCACTGCAACATAGGTTTGCTACAGCCTCTGGGGTTTCCTTAGTCTTTTTTTTTTTTTTTTTTTTTTTTTTTTTTTTTTTGCTGTACACGGGCCTCTCACTGCTGTGGCCTCTACCATTGCGGAGCACAGGCTCCGGACGCACAGGCTCAGCGGCCACGGCTCACGGGCCCAGCCGCTCCGCGGCATGTGGGATCTTCCCGGACCAGGGCACGAACCCGTGTCCCCTGCATCGGCAGGTGGACTCTCAACCACTGCACCACCAGGGAAGCCCCTCCTTAGTCCTTCTTGGCTTCTAAAGCAGTTTTGGATGTCATGGACTAGGAACGTGATATTAAATATTTCCATTTCTTCCCTCTACTGATCAAACCCATACCTAGACACAAAAATCTGTTTTACACTCTGCACTGCTGCCTAGTGGGTAGCTCTCATCACAGCATTCTCTTTATACTGGGCCTTGGGGAGAGAAACCTGGACACCTTTTGGAAAGTGGGATAATAATAAGGCTGCTGCCGCTAATAATGGGGGTTTTTCTACATCCCACCCAGGCACTGTTAAGTCTTTATATGTTGTGTGTGTTTATAGCTTATAATTATTTATATGTTACATGCGGTCTATCCTCACAGCAGCTTGATGGATAATAGAACAATAAAGTTAACTATTATTCCCCTTCTGCAGATTAGAAAACTGACATTGGTTAAGTGACAACTAGGTTGGTAGGATTTAGGGCTAGAAACAGTGAGAATCGTTCCTCCTGGGTCTCTGATCTCACAGAAGTTCTCAACCGCCGAGTTTCTGTCTCAACTGTTGTCTCAGGCATCGGAAGAGAAGGGGTTTATTCTTGGACAGTGCCTTCCGTTTAGTCTGATAACTGTCTATTGTAGTGTGTGCTTGGAGCTTTACAAGAAAGAAGCCCAAGAAATGGTCCTTGCCCTCAAAGGGCCTATAGTCCAGTTCAGAGAGTTCTGCATAGTCTTAGGAAATAAATAAATAGTGCAGAGTAGTCCGGAAAGTTTCCTAGAGGAGAGGAGGAGTTGGGGTGGGTGAGGACAGCCCAGCTTGAGTCTGGAGGCTGGAGAGGGATGGGAGGGGGCAGAGTGTGCATGGAGTGGAAGGTCGTCATCTCCTCGAGGCAGGCACTGCGTCCTTCCTTATTCTTTTTTCTCCTCTTCTCCCTTTTCCGTATTTATCATTTTCTCACCAGAGTCCGGGAATGTGGAGTGTGAGACATAGACTTGCACTCAGAGGGCCCACAGTCGAAGGGAGTGACTGTGTGATTAGCCTGAGTCAGGGCAGCAGCAGGGGTCGTGAGGCCTCTGCAGAGGCAGAGGTGCTGTGCCGGAGAGGGGCGGCGGGAGAGGGTGGATAAGAACCGGGCCTCGAGCCCTCACCCGGAAAGCTGGGGCTTTACGCTGAGCCACAGACATGGCGAGTCTGGTTTCTGAACAGGGACCAGCATTCTGAAATCACATGGCATTGACGGTTTTTAAGAAAGAGAAATGAGGAGAGGAGAGAAGAATATAGACTTCTATTCTTGAGTCTCTGTGTTAACGCGTTGAACTCTTTGAAGCCAACTACAGGGAATTCTCCAACGTGGCTATGCCGCTGCCTCTCTCCACCGGCAGCTGCCTCTCGAGGGATTTGGCAACGACAACTGAATTGACCTCTAGTGTCACATGGCTTCCTAGGTCTTCGTGTGGCCTCTGTGAGTTTAAGAAATTGCATAGGAACTCAAGGGACGAAGAGCTGGAGCTGGAGACAGAGCAGACTCCTTGACTTTGGTGAGGCTGAGGGCTTCTGTCGTCCTCCTGGAGTTAAGCCTGTGCCTGACTCTTTTTCTTTTTAGCTCCTTCTCTATGAAAAAGGTCCAATGCAATCCGAAAAATGAAACGGGCAACATAAAAGGGGGAGCGGGAAGCCAAGTGAGTGCAGAAAAAGAACAGTAATAAATTACTTAACAAACTACATGCATGCAAAACTCAAAGCTCCCGGGCGATAGGTACTGACTTACAAAACATGCTTCTTAGTTGACATGAGAACTCTTCCTTGATGAATTTAACCTATGGAAACACTCACTCATAAACGTGTAAGAATATTCCTAGGGATATCCATTATAGCACTCTGTGTAATTGAAAAGGAAGAAGAAAGAAAGAAAGAAAGAAAGAAAGAAAGAAAGAAAGAAAGAAAGAAAGAAAGAAAGAAAGAAAGAAAGAAAGAAAGAAAGAAAGAAAGAAAGGAAGGAAGGAAGGAAGGAAGGAAGGAAGGAAGGAAGGAAGGAAGAAAAGAAAGAAAGAAAGAAAGAAAGAAAGAAAGAAAGAGAAAGAAAGAAAAAGAAAGAGGGGAAGGAAGAAAGAGAGAGGGGAAGGAAGGAAGGAAGAAAGGAAGAAAACAAGGGAGGGAGGCCTTAGATTCCTACAAAAAGAGAACTATTTAAATCAATCATGGTACATTTATCAAAAAGAATTCCATGTGGCAGATGAAAAGAACTGTGATAAAGCTGTGTATTAGTTTTCTGGGGCTACCATAGCAAGTACCACAGACTGGGTGCCTTAAGCAATTTTGTCATAGTTCCGGAGGCTGGAAGTCTAAGATCAAGGTGTCAACAGGGTTGCTTTCTTCTCAGGCTTCTCTCCTTGGCTTGCAGCTACCTTCTCCTTGTGTCCTCACAGGGTCTTCCCTCTGTACCTGTCTGTGTCCTTTACTCTTCTTATAAGGACACCAGTCATATTGGATTAGGGACCCTAATGACCTCATTTTACCTTAACTACATGTTTAAATGTCCCATCTCCAAATACAGTCATATTTTGACGTACTGGGGGTTGGGACCCCACCATATGAATTTTGGGGGAACACAATGTAGCCCATAACAAGATACACATACTCATATGGAAAGGTGTCTAGAATTGTTAAAAATAAATAAATTGAAGATCAGTATAATAAGTATGATGCCATTGTGAAAAAACTAGTATGTATGTAACAAATATGAATGTATGGGGACTTCCCTGAGAGTCCAGTGGTTAAGACTCTGTGCTTCCAATGCAGGGGGCGCGGGTTCCATCCCTGGTTAGGGAACTAAGATCCCACGTTCCACGCGAGGCGCGGCCAAAAACAATTGAAAAATATATGCATGTATGTACACCAAAAAACATTTGGAAGGATGTGTGTCAAACATTTAGCAGTGGAAATCTGTGTGAAAGAGGTGGGCATTGTGGTGAAGGGGAGATGGCTGTGTAACAATGGATTATGGGGATTTTTTTCCCATTTATTTATTGTATGAATTTCATTTTTAATATGTTTATTTTGGGGATTAGCTTAGTGATAAAGAGCACAAATCCCTAGACTGGGGTTGTTTGACTCATGATTTGAGCACAGACTCAAATCCTAGCTTTGCCTCTTTGTAACTGCTTCTCTAAACCTCTGGGGATTTCTTTGTAATGGGGAAAATAATAATAAGATTTTTATGACAGTCACATTAGATAATGAATGTGAAACATTAGGCACAGTACTTGGCACCTACTAAGACCAATGAATGTTAGCTATTTTTATTACCGTGTTAATAAAGAAAAAAAGCTCTCACTTGCAACTTGGGGTAAAGAGGTGTGTCCTTAACCCCGGAGTGTTGTTAATTGAATCTGGTTCAGTGGAACACGTAATTGAAAGTCTGCCGCGTATGCAAGGCGCTGTGATAAAATCTGCAGAGGAGCAACTCAGGTCAATGCCTGCCTGTGAATAGCTAACAAAAGGCAGACACAGCTTCGTCTACAAAATAACCTTAACTCACAGGAGTCTTGTGACTGTCTGAGGGAGAAACACCTGTAAAGCACTTAGTAAGAATTCAGTATCAGACAACCGTGGCTATTGTTATTACTGTCCTCTCTTTTGTAGTAAAATCTACTTGGAAAATTAAATTTAGAAGGCAGTTCAGGAAAGACAGATCCAGGGAGATTACTTAAGGGAAGTGAAATCAAGCCATGCACATTCTGGCCTGTTCCAGCCATCTCTAGAAGCAGATAGGAATACCTGTGATGGCTGGTCACTGTGTGTGGTCTGCTCGGGTGAGGGGGATGGCGGTGGGGTGGGGGTTGCTGACAGACTTCCTTTTTCTCTTTTTCTTTATCTCTTTTTTAACCTTTTATTTTATATTGGAGTAGAGCCAATTAACAACGTTGTGATAGTTTCAGGTGCACAGCAAAGCGACTCAGCCATGTGTATACATGTGTCCATTCTCCCCCAGACTCCCCTCCCATCCAGGCTGCCGCAGAACACTGAGCAGAGTTCCCTGTGCTGTACAGCAGGTGTTTGCTTGTTGGTTATCCTTTTTAAATACAGCAGTGTGGACATGTCAATCCCAGACTCCCAATATTCCTCTTTGGTCACCAAGAGCGTCTTTGTATATAGCTGCAAGTTAGAGCTACTTAGACCACTGTCCCACCCTGAGAGACTGGCCCTTCCTCCACGCGAATGGACGCGTTCCTGCAGATTCTCGTTCCTCGCCCTGTGCCTTGGAGCACACTTTTTTTCGTGGCCCCCTGTTAGCCAGTCCTTGCTCAGGTGCACTGTGCTGGTCACCGCTCAGAAGTGACAGCGACGTCCCGGCACTGGGGCTCTTCCCTCTTGGGCTCATTACCAGTCCCGGGCTCGTCATCTCCGAGTGGGGCGCGTGCCCTTCCTGCCCGCTCTGCTCCCTGTGTGCCCCCTCCTCCTCCGCATCTGCGCCTTCGGACTCCTCCGTGTAACCCTACGGGGCTGGCTTATCAAGACCCACTTGACTGAAAAATAAAAAGGATATTTGGGATAGAAAAGGAGAGCAGTTCATTCCTCCTTTCCTTTGAAGGAAGTCTTGTGGAATTGGCCTTTGAGTGGAAGAGAACGTATATATGTATATATATATACGTACCCGTATGCGTAACTTTGAGTGAAAGAGAACGTATACGTACCCGTATGCGTAAACGCGTATATACGCATAGGCTTTGGGCCCGACGCCGGAAGTTGGGAGGGGTCCGGCCAACCGGCCGCAGGAAGAGGCCCAGGGAGCCGGCGGAGGGAGAGGGACGGAAGGCGGCGCATGCAGGTGGAACCCCGGTCTCCAAGGCAACAAGCGACGGGGAAGCTCAGGTGAGCGGCCGGGGGTTGGGCTCACACGCACACCTGGAGCAGGTGCGGGGCCTTGGGGAAGCCAGGCCGCGGAGCCGCCTTTCCGCTCAGGCTCCAGAGCCAAGCGTCAGGTTCAAGGCGGGTCTGCTACGAACATGTGTGACCTTGGCTCCTTATCTGTACCTGGAGGTGATAGCGGTACCTGCCTGGCAGGTTCGCCGAGTGGACTAGGTGAGATAACCTGTGAGAAGCACTCGGAATACTGAGTGCCTGGCGCTCTTCGTGTCGCCCGGTGCGCGCGGAGCGTGAGTGACGCAGGGCGCAGATGGCGGCGCGCGGCCGGCGGGGAGGGGAGGCGGCGACGGGTCACCCCCGCGGCTCCCGAGCCCCGCCGTGGCTTCCGGCCTCTCACAGCGGGAGTGACTCAGGCAGATTCTTAGGGGAAACGTCCCCCTCCCCACAAGGTCACTTTTCCAAGCCCCCAGGGTCGAGAGGGGCACCTCCTGAGCTTCAGGCATCAAGGGCCCTCTTTCTTTGTTGGATCCTGGGGGCCCGGCCGGCAGAGAAAAGTCGCTCGGCTGCTGGTGTCGCCGGATCAGAGCAGACCCCCCCTCGCCAGACAGGCGTTTCCCGAGAGGAGAAAGGGCCACGGCTGGCTCCCCGGGGCCTGCGTGGTGGAAATATGAAGTGAGACTTCCCTTGCACCAGGGGAGCCTGAGCCAACCCCGGCCCGGCTTATCTCTTTGCTCAGCAGTGTTTGTTTTAAGAAAATCAAAGCACGTTTCTCTTCTGCATTCTTCGAAGGGAGCGAGCTGGCTGCTGCCTGGGGAGGAGGGCTGCCGGGTGCCGAGGGGTCAGCTCACAGCTTCCCTCTTCTCGGTCCCCCTCGGGTCGTCCCCGTGCCCCTTCCTTGCGCAGCTAAGCGGTGTGGCGTCATATTGCGTCAGAGGCCCCAGACTTACGGCTATGCATCCTGCAGCCTCTCTGAATTTGGCCCTGGGAGGCGAGGCTGCTTGGAGTTCACCCACCTCTGAGGACCTCCTGGCTCCGCGGTCGCAGCCCTTCCCCTCCGCGCAGCTGTAGCCCCTAGCCCCTCCTCCGCTCCAGGCTCTGCAACCCCAGGCTCCTCCTTGCTGGACCATCTCCCGTGACTCTAGCCTCTAGCTTCTAACTCACGAGTCTGCAGGCAGAGAGGCCTTGGCTGGACAGGAAAGTTATCCCTGCCGCCCTCCAATTTCTGCTGCTTCTCCTTTCTCCCGTCCCAGACCCACTAGTGGTGGAGCGAAGGCCATGTTCTCCTTCCCCCGCTCCTGGGAGGGTCAGAGCCCCTGGTTTACCCCCCACCCCCCCCAGCCACCTCCACTGAGGGTCAGAGTTTCTTATTGGCAGCCGTTGAAGGGGCTGAGACCAGCTCTCCAAGGCCCACCACTGGATTGGGAACAAACAGCTCATTGTTTGAGGTGCTTTTAGGACCACTCAGAGTCCACTGGGTCACCGGGTGCCCTGGGCCAGGACTCAGACGATGCCTGCGTGTGAACTCTGGAAGGCCACTTGGGGCTTCGGGGAGCCAAGTCACAGCAGCAGCAGTGAATAGTGGGTAACCCGGGGAGTGCTTACAGGGTTCAGATCGCTTTTCATGGCCAGAATCTTGCAGTATAAATTGCAGTGTGCCTAGGTTTAAACTTTTTGTTTTTTCGTTTTAAATATGGGTATTTTCAAACACACAAAAGAAGAGAGAATAGGACAGTGAAAGCCCAGGTACCTGGTCACCCAGATTCAGAAAGCCCTGACTTTCTGCTGCTGCTGTTTCCTCAGCGCTGCCACCCCCATGCCCAGTTCTCGCCTCTCTCTTTGCAGCACTCTCTTCTTTAACTTGCAAACAATTGATGACTTTTAAGATGAATTTGTCACATGGCCTTCTGCCACAGTAATTATGGTTTATTATCGTGGCTTTTCTTCTCTCCTCAGGAGACGTGATCTGTTTTAATAGAGAGCTGAATCCAATGGCAATTTATTGTCAGAAAGAGCAGCCCAAACTCATGCCAAATGGAAAATAGTAGTTTGAGGCAGGCATTTTCCGACCCCCAGTCAGACAGCATTAAATAATTATGTGACTGGCCGATTTCGCAGCTGCATGGGGCTGGTGGGTCGGCCGGGGGCTGGCTCATACTGGAGCCCTTTCTGATCCTCCCCCAGAAGCAGGGCCTCCCTGGGTTAGAGGCCTGTCCGCAGCCTTGCTGGTTTGGGGAGGGGACAGCTGAGGATGCTGCCCACAATGTTATTCATCAGCCTTTTAAAAGGACGGACACCCTAATTCCTGCAAAAGGCAGCTCCTAGAAAGGGTTTATCTTTCCCAATGTCGGTATGATCTTTTTTTCTGACAGTGAGAGCTCAGAACGTTATCACATTTTGCTTTTTGCCTTGGCTACCAGGAAGCTTAGCACTCAATTTAGAGCCCACATGTTTCTGACAATGAGAGCTCAGAACGTTATCACATTTTGCTTTTTGCCTTGGCTACCAGGAAGCTTAGCACTCAATTTAGAGCCCACATGCAGTGACTGTTGCACCTATGGTTCTAGTTAACTTATCTCCCCCAATTCTTCTCTCCATTTCCGATTTCTCAATTTTATCTTTATGTGCCTGGGGCTTAGGGGTTTTATTGTACCCAACCTTCAGTTTCACTCCTTTGAAATTAGGAGTGGTAGAAATTAAAAACAAAAGCAAACAATGCAACCTCACCTTCCCTGTGATCCTTGCCCACAGAGCCTTGTTTGTGAGAAGCCAAAGAAGTTAAAGTACTAGGCCCAGTTCACGTAGCAGGTGGTGCACACACACACACACACACACACACACACACACACACACAAAATGCCTTTATACACACACACACACATACATACACACATATACATGTATATACAATGCCTTTACACTTTGTAATTTATGGTTTATACTTTTTTTTTTTTTTTTTTTTTGCGGTACGCGGGCCTCTCACCGCTGTGGCCTCTCCCGTTGCGGAGCACAGGCTCCGGACGCGCAGGCTCAGCGGCCATGGCTCACAGGCCCAGCCGCTCCGCGGCATTTGGGATCCTCCCAGACCGGGGCACGAACCCATGTCCCCTGCATTGGCAGGCGGACTCTCAACCACTGCGCCACCAGGGAAGCCCTATGGTTTATACTTTTAAAAGGGCTTCCTCATCGGGAGCAAATTGTCTCAGTTTGTCCTTGATTTATTCTTTCAACAAAGAACTCACTGCCCACTTTATCTGTGTCCTGCTAGGCAGTATGGGGGACAAATAAATGTAAAACAAACACGTGTCCTCAGGGAATTTACACTTTAATAGGGAATATCAGACATGTTCATCTAATTATAACACAAGATAAGAAGTGTGGGAGTGTTTTAAATAAAGTTTTTAGGGGTTGAGAGGAGGGAGAAGTTATTTGAAGATGAACGAGGGCAGACTGTGTAGATGGTTGGCATTTAAGTTGTTTTTTTTTTTG
This sequence comes from Pseudorca crassidens, assembly GCF_039906515.1. Taxonomy (NCBI): domain Eukaryota; kingdom Metazoa; phylum Chordata; class Mammalia; order Artiodactyla; family Delphinidae; genus Pseudorca; species Pseudorca crassidens. Next base: position 105,752,739 of record NC_090304.1, read on the forward strand.
ATGTGGACCATTTTTAAAGTCTTTATGGAATTTGTTACAATATTGCTTCTGTTTTATGTTTTGGTTTTTTGGCCCCGAGGCAAGTGGGATCTTACTTAGTTCCCTGACCAGGGATCGAACCCACACCCCCTGCACTGGAAGGTGAAGCCTTAATCACTGGACCACCCCAGAAGTCCCTAAGTTGATTTTTGAAGGCGAGGGAAGACATAGATATAGACCCTCCTATCTTGCTATGCCCTCCATGTTACAGAGGATGAAATCAGTGCAGAGAGGAAGGAAGTTTTCCCACATCACCCAGTTAGAAGTTATTACTGTTGTAACCACCCCATCTGCCTCTCCGTGTTGAAGCTGGTCCTGTGGCTTTAGGGCGACTGTAGGCTGGATTGAATTTGTTCGTAGGTGACAGTTATTTAATTCATGATATTTAAATTGTCAGAGCCCAAGCCTTGGTTTTTGGGGCAGTGCGTTTTTTTATTTGCAAGGGACAAAACATTATCTTGAGCTAACTTAGGGTAAAAAGTGGGAATGCGTGGAGGCCACCAAAGTGTCTCAGATCATTTAAGGAAGTGTTGAAGAACCGACTGGGGCTCAGGGACAGCTGGGACCGGGCAGGACATGTCACAAGGAGCCACTCTTTGTATCTGTGGTTTTATCAGAGTGTCAGCCTACCTCCCCCCAGCCTTCCTGCCCTCCCCAGCCTGTGCCCAACCTTCAGGGCTGAGCTTGAATTAGGAACTTGGGACATGGATGTCTTTTTCCCAAGGATGCCTGCCCTTGCTCTGGTCTGATATAGAACTTATTCTTTGTCTGGCTCCTTTGAAAGCAATTGTATGTACCCCCTTCCTTCTGCCTGACCTCCAATACCCCTCACAGTCCTGAAGGAGAACTGGCTTCACGTGGTTCTTAGGACAGGGCGAGGCAAGGGGGCCCCGACAGCTGGCGTTTTGCATCCCCTGCTGCTATGACTTTAGGATCTGCCGTGTTCCATTTCTGGATCTCTTCAGCTCTCCTTTTGTCATTTTTTTAAATAAAAATTTTTATTTTGAGATAGCTGCAGATTTCAGGCAGTTATAAGAAATCAGAGAGAGCCCATGTGCCCTTTACCCAGTTTCCCCAATGATAACATCTTGCAAAACTGTACTGTAATATCACAACCAGGATACTGATGGCGACACAGAGCATTTGCAGCATCACTGGGTATCTTCATGCTGCCCTTTTATAGTGATTTCCCTCTCACTCTCATCCCCTCCTTAGCCCCTGGCGACTGCTAATCAATAGTTTGTTCCTCTTCGTTGTGAGTCGTATTCCATGGTATGGCCGTACTGCAGTGGGTTTCAGCATCTGGGCTGTTATAGGTTTTTGGCTAACACGAAAAAACCTGCTATAAACATTTGTGTACAGGTTTTTGTGTGAAATGTCTTTATTTCTCTGGGATAAATGCTAAGAAGTTCAGCTGTTAGATTTATGGTAGTGGCATTTAAAAAAAATTAGACATACTTAAAGAACTAGACATTTTAAAGTGCAGTATTAGGTTCACAGCAAAACTGAGCAGACAGTGCAGAGATTTCCCGTATATTCCTGGCCCTCTCGCACATGCATCCTCCCCACTATCAATGAGCCTACCTGGCACAGCATTATTGCCCAAAGTCCACAGTTTATCTTAGAGTTTACTCGTGATTTTGTACATTCTGTGAGTGTTGACAAATGTATATAGGTCCACCATTAAAGTGTCACACAGAGTATTTTCAGTGCCCTAAAAATCCTCTGTGCTGTACCTATTCATCCTTCCTTCCCTCCCCGCCAGGCCCTGGCAACCATTGATCTTTTCATTACCTCCATAGTTTTACCTTTTGAGAATGTCATATACAGTAGTTGGAGTCGTACAACATGTAGACTTTTCAGATTGACTTTTCTCACTTAGTAATATGCATTTAAGTTCCCTCCGTGCATTTTCATGACTTGATAGCTCATTTATTTTCAGTGCTGAATAATATTCCAGTGTCTGGTTTTACCACAGTTTATGTGGCCATTCACCTACTAAACGATATCTTAGTTGCTTCCAAGTTTTAGCAATTATGAATAAAGCTGCTATAAACAATCATATGTAGGTTTTTGTGTGTACACAAGTTTTCAACTTATTTGGTAAATACCAAGGAGTGGAACTGCTAGATCATATGGTAAAGTATATTTAGTTTTGTAAGAAACTGCCAATTGTCTTCTGAAGTGACCGGCTGCACCATTTTGCATTCCTACCAGCAGTGAATTAGAGTTTCTGTGGCTCTACATCCTCACCAGAATTCGCTGTTGTCAATGTTTTGGATTTTGGTCATTCTAATAGGTGTGTAGTAATATGTTGCTGTTTTAATGTGCAACTTCTTAATGACATGTGATGTTGAGCATCTTTTAATATGCTAATTTTCCTTCTGTATATCTTCTTTGGTGAGGTGTCTGTTCAGGTCTTTTGTCCATTTAAAATCAGGTTGTTCAGTTTCTTATTGTTGAGTTTTAAGAGCTCTTTGCATATGTTGGATATTAGTCTTTTATCAGATATATCTGTTGATATGATGAATTATATTAATTGATTTTCAAATGTTGAACCAGCCTTGCATATCAGGGATAAATTCCACTTAATCGTGGTGTATAATTCTTTTTATACATTGTTGGATTATATTTGCTAATATTTTGTTCCACATGAGCTTGAGAAGCATCTGTGTTCTTCTGTTGTTGAGTGACATAGTCTATAGATGTCAATTATATCTGGTTTATTGATGCTTTTGAGTTCAACATAGAGTTCAACTGTGTCCCTACGATTTTCAGTCTTCTGGATCTGTTTCTGATAGAAGAGTATTGAGTCTCCAACTATAATGGGGGGTTTATCTATTTCTCTCTGAAGTTTTATCACTTTTTGCCACACGTTTTTGATGCTCTGTTGTGAGATTCAGTCACATTAAGGATTGTTATGTCTTCTAGGAAAATTGATCCCTGTGTCACTATGTAATGCTCCTCTTTATCCCTGATTACTTTCTTTGCTCTGAAGTCTAGTCTGTCTGATATTAGTATAGCTATGCCCTTTCTTTTGATTAGTATTAGCATGATGTATCTTTTTTTTTTTAACATCTTTATTGGAGTATAATTGCTTTACAGTGGTGTGTTAGTTACTGCTTTATAACAAAGTAAATCAGCTATACATATACATATATCCCCATATCTCCTCCCTCTTGCATCTCCCTCCCACCCTCCCTATCCCACCCATCTAGGTGGTCACAAAGCACCGAGCTGATCTCCCTGTGCTATGTGGCTGCTTCCCACTAGCTATCTATTTTACATTTGGTAGTGTATATATGTCCATGCCACTTCCTCACTTCATCCCAGCTTACCCTTCCCCCTCCCCGTGTGCTCAAGTCCATTCTCTGTGTCTTTATTCCTGTCCTTCCCCTAGGTTCTTCAGAACCATTTTTTAAAAAATTTTAGATTCCATATATATGTATTAGCATACGGTATTTGTTTTTCTCTTTCTGACTTACTTCATTCTGTATGACAGACTCTACAGGTCCATTCACCTCACTATAAATAACTCAATTTCGTTTCTTTTTATGGCTGAGTAATATTGCATTGTATATATGTGCCACAACTTCTTTATCCATTCATCTGTCAGTGGACACTTAGGTTGCTTCCATGTCCTGGCTATTGCAAATAGAGCTGCAATGAACATTGTGGTCCATGACTCTTTTTGAATTATGGTTTTCTCAGGGTATATGCCCAGTAGTGGGATTGCTGGGTCGTATGGTAGTTCTATTTTTAGTTTTTAAGGAACCTCCATACTGTTCTCCATAGCAGCTGTATCAGTTTACATTCCCACCAACAGTGCAAGAGGGTTCCCTTTTCTTCACACCCTCTCCAGCATTTATTGTTTGTAGATTTTTTGATGATGGCCATTCTGACCAGTGTGAGGTGATCCCTCATTGTAGTTTTGATTTGCATTTCTCTCATGGTTAGTGATGTTGAGCATCCTTTCATGTGTTTGTTGGCAATCTGTGTATCTTCTTTGGAGAAATGTCTATTTAGGTCTTCTGCCCATTTTGGGATTGGGTGGTTTGTTTTTTTGATATTGAGCTGCATGAGCTGCTTGTAACTTTTGGAGATTAATCCTTTGTCAGTTGCTTTGTTTGAAAATATTTTCTCCCATTCTGAGGGTGGTCTTTTGGTGATGTTTATGTTTTCCTTTGCTGTGCAAAAGTTTTTAAGTTTCATTAGGTCCCATTTGTTTATTTTTGTTTTTATTTCCATTTCTCTAGGAGGTGGGTCAAAAAGGATCTTGCTGTGATTTATGTCATAGTGTTCTGCCTGTGTTTTCCTCTAAGAGTTTTATAGTGTCTGACCTTACATTTAGGTCTTTAATCCATTTTGAGTTTATTTTTGTGTATGGTGTTAGGGAGTGTTCTAATTTCATTCTTTTACATGTAGCTGTCCAGTTTTCCCAGCACCACTATTGAAGAAGCTGTCTTTTCTCCATTGTATATTCTTGCATACTTTATCAAAAATAAGGTGACCATATGTGCGTGGGTTTACCCCTGGGCTTTCTGTGCTGTTCCATTGATCTATATTTCTGTTTTTGTGCCAGTACCATACTGTCTTGATTACTGTAGCTTTGTAGTATAGTCTGAAGTCCAGGAGCTTGATTCCTCCAGCTCCGTTTTTCTTTCTCAAGATTGCTCTGGCTATTCAGGGTCTTTTGTGTTTCCATACAAATTGTGAAATTTTTTATTCTAGTTCTGTGAAAAATGCCATTGGTAGTTTGATAGGGATTGCATTGAATCTGTAGATTGCTTTGGGTAGTATAGTCATTTTCACAATGTTGATTCTTCCAATCTAAGAACATGGTATATCTCTCCATCTGTTTGTATCGTCTCAAATTTCTTTCATTGGTGTCTTAAGAGTTTTCTGCATACAGGTCTTTTGTCTCCTTAGGTAGGTTTATTCCTAGGTATTTTATTCTTTTTGTTGAAATGGTAAATGGGATTGTTTCCTTAATTTCTCTTTCAGATTTTTCATCATTAGTGTATAGGAATGCAAGAGATTTCTGTGCGTTAATTTTGTATCCTGCTACTTTACCAAATTCATTGATTAGCTCTAGTAGTTTTCTGGTAGCATCTTTAGGATTCTCTATGTATAATATCATGTCAAGCATGATGTATCTTTATTCATTTACTTTTAACCTATATGTGTCTTTATACTGAAAGTGGGTTTCTTATAGACAATGTATAGCTGGGTCCTTTTTTTTTCTTTAATCCACTGTGACAATCTCTGTCTTTTAATTGATCTATTTAAACCATTGACATTTAGTGTGATTACTGACATAGTTGGATTAATCTCTGCCATATTTGTTACTGTTTTCTATTTGTTGCCCTTGTCTTTGTTCCTGGTTTTGTCTTCCACTCCTTTCTTGTCTTTTGTGGTTCTAATTGAGTATTTTATGATTCCATTTTCTCTCCTTTCTTAGCATATCAGTTATACTTTTTTTTTAACTTCTTTTAGTGCTTGCCTTAAATTTTGAAATATACATTTACAACTAATCCAAGGCCACTTCCAAATAACATTATACTGATTCACAGGTACTGCATGTACCTTATAATAACAAAGTTATCCTAGTTCTTTCCTTTCATCCCTTGTATCTTTGCTGCTATTCATTTCACTTATACATATGCATAAATAATACATACACACAGAAGCATACACAATTGAATACATTGTTGCTATTATTATTTTGAACCAACTGTTATCTGATCAATTAAGAATAAGAAAAATAAAAGTTTTATTTTACCTTTACTAATTTTTTCTCTAATGTGCTTCCTTTCTTTATGTAGGTCCAAGTTTCTGACCTATATCACTTTCCTTTTCTCTGAAGAACTTCTTTTAACATCTATTTCAAGGCAGGTCTAGCAACAAATTCCCTCAACTTCTGTTTGTCTGAGGAAGACTTTATTCCTCTTTACTTTTGAAGGATAATTTCACAGAATACAGAATTTTAGGTTGGTCATTTTTTCTTTTCAATACTTTAAACATTTTACTTCATTTTCTTCTTGCTTGTATGGTTTCTACTGAGGAGAATTCAGATGTAATTCTTATCTTTGCTGCTCTAAAGGTAAGGTGTTTTTTTTGTTTTTTTCCCCCTGGCCGCACTGTACTGCATGTGGGATCTTAGTTCCCCGAAGAGGGATAGAACTGCGCCCTCTGCAGTGGAAGCGCAGATTCTTAACCACTGGACCACCAGGGAAGTCCCTAAAGGTAAGGTATTTTTAAACCTTACCTCTGTCTTCTTGAGACGTATTTTATTTTAATCTTTGATTTTCTGCACTTTGACTGTGACATGCCGAGGTGTTTTTGTTTGTTTGCTTGTTTTTGCATTTATCCTGCTTGGTGTTCTCTGAGATTTTTGGTTTTGTGGTTTAGTGTCATTAATTTTGGGGCAAAAAAAATCTCAGTCATTATTGCTTCAAGTATTTCTTCTGTTTCTTTCTCTTTTTCTTTTCCTTTTGGTATTTTCATTACATGTATGTTATACTTTTTGTAGTTGTCCCAAAGTTCTTGGATATTCTGTTCTTTTTTTTTTTTTTTTCCCCAGTTCTTTTTCTTTTCGCTTTTCAGTTTTGGAAGTTTCTATTGAAATATCCTCAAGCAAAGAGACTTTTTCCTTAGCCATGTCCAGTCTACTGCTGAGTCCTTCAAAGGCATTCTTCATTTCTTTTACAGTATTTTTGATCTCTAGCGTTACTTTTTCTTTCTTCCTTAGAATTTCCATCTCTCTACTTACATTGCTCATTTGTTCTTGCATGCTGTCTGCTTTATCCATTAGTGCTTTTAGTAAATTAATCATAACTGTTTTAAATTCCTGGTCTGATAATTCCAATATTCTTGCCACATTTGAGTCTGGTTCTGATGCTTACTCTGTCTCTTCATACTGTATTTTTTGCCTTTTAGCATGTCTTATAATTTTTTTCTTGATGGCTGTATATGATGTAAAAGAAACTGGTAAATAGACCTTTAGTAATGTGCCAGGTTTTGGAGGGGGGAGGGAGGCTTTCTATAGTCCTGTGATTAGATCTCAGTCTTTTAGTGAGACTGTGTCTCTGGAATGTGAACCTTACACATGCTGCTCAGTTTTTTTCACCTCTTTAATATCAAAGTTTGTTACTCGTCATTTCTTAGTAGTATCCCATGGTATGAATGTGCCACATTGGTTTCAGCATTCACCCACTGAAGGGCATTTGGGCTGTTTCAAATTTTTGGCTATAATGAGAAAAGCTACTATAAATATTTGTGCATAGGTTTTTGTGTGAAAATGTCTTCATTTATCTGGGATAATTCCCAGGAGTGCAAATTGCTGGGTCATATGGTTGTTGCATGTTTAGTTTTTTAAGAAACTGCCCAGCTGTTTTCCTGAGTGGCTGCACCATTTTATGTTCCCATCAGTCATGTGTGAGTGATCTTGTTTCTCCCATCACTATCTTTTATTTTAGCCATTCTGGTAGGTATGCAGTGATACAGGGGGTTTTAATTTGTATTTCCATAATGGCAAATAATGTTGAACATCTTTTCACGTGCTGATTTGCCATCTTTAGACCCTCTTTGAATATGGCTCTAAATGTCTTTTGCTCATTTTCTAATTGGATTATTTATTTTTCTACTGAGTTTTGAGTGTTCTATATATATTCTAGATATTAGTCCTTTGTTAGATATGTGTTTTGAGAATATTTTCTCCCAGTTTGTAGACTTCTTGGTAGGGTCTTCTGCAGAGCAAATGTTTTGAATTTTGATGAAGTCCAGTTTATCATTTTTCCTTTTGTGCATTATGATTTTGGTTCCATGTCTAGGAACTCTTTGCCTAGCCCTATATCTCAAAGATTTTCTCCTATTTTAAAAAAAGTTTTACAGTTTTATGTTTTATATTAATGATCCATTCTGAGTGAAATTTTTAATGAGGCGTGAGACTTGGATTGAAGTTCATTTTGTTGCCTCTGGGTTTCTAGTTCCTCCAGCACCATTTGTTGAAAGGCTATATTTGCCTCCATGAATTGCTTTTGCACCTTCGTCAGTAAACAGTTTGGCATATTTGTGTGGGTCTGTGTCTGGGTTCTCTATTCTGTTACATTGATCTGTGTAGTTTTCCTTCTGCCAGTACACACAGTCTTCATTACTATAGCTATGTAATGTCTTGAAATTGGGTAGATGATTTCCTCTTATTCTTCTTTCTCAAAATTTCTTTTAGCTGTTCTAGTTTGTTTGCTGTTCCATCTAAATTTTAGAGTAACTTTGTATACAGCTACAAAAATCCTTGGTGGCATTTTGATAAGAATTATGTTAAATCTGTATATAAATTTTGGGAGAATTGACATATTTACTATGTTGAGTCTTACAATCCATAAGCACGATATGTCTCTCCATTTATTTAGGAATTCTTTCTTTCATTAGCATTTGGTAGTTTTTAACATAAAAATTCTATACATGTTTTGTTAGATTTACACTTAAGTGTTTAATATTTTTCAGTTATTGTAATGGTACAGTATTTGTACCTTTGGTGTCTATGTGTTCATTGCTAGTATGTAGAAATGCAGTTAACTTTAAAATGTTTATCTTTTACCTTGGAAGCTTGCTGAACTCACTGAATTCTAGGACCTTTAAAAACATAGATTCCTTGAGATTTTCCACATATATAATCATGTCATCTGAAAATAGGGATATTTTTATTTCTTCATTTTGGATCTGTATGCCTTTTATTTCCTTTCCTTCCCCTATTACACTGGCTAGAACTTTCGGCACTATGTAGATGAGAGTAGTGAGGGCAGACACCCTTGTTTTGATCCCAGACTTGGAGGGGCGATAACATTCATTTTTTCACCATTAAGTACATTGGCTGTAGGTTTTCGTAGATGCTTTTTATCAGTTTGAGGAAGATCTTTCTATTGCTAGTTATCTGAGTGTTTTCATCATATATAGGTGTTGAATTTTGTCAAATGCTTTTTCCACATTGACTGATATCATCATGAGCTGTTTCTTCTTTAGCCTGTTATATGGGGGCGACACTGATTGTGAATTGAGTCACCCTTGCATAGCTGGAAGACACCCTATTAAATTATACACTTAGTCAAGTCAAATTCTTTTCTGTATTGCTAAATTCTATTTGCTAATGTTTTATTAAAGATTTTGGTGTTATATTTATGATGGATACTGGTGTGTTTTCTTTTTCTGTGTTGTCTTTAGTATCAGGATAATACTTCATTAAATAAATTGAGAAGTGTTTCCTTCTCTTCCATTTTCTGGAAGAGATTGCATAGAATTGGTGTTAAATCTTCTTTGGGTAGAATTCTCTATGAAACCGTTTGGGCCCAGAGACTTCTCTTTGGGGCATTTAAAAAATTACAAATTCAATTTTCTTAATAGTTAACTATTCAAATTGTCTACTTCATTTTGGATGAGTTGTGATAGTTTGTGTTTTTCAAGAAATTAGTCTATTTCATTTAAGTTGTTAAATTTATGTATGCAGAGTTGTTCATAGTATTCTCTTATCCTCATGATGTTTATGAAGTATGTAATGTTAGCCTCTATTTCATTCCTAATATTATTAATTTATATCTTGTCTTTTTTTCTTTTTTAATCTTCTTAGAGTTTTGTCAATTTTATCGATCTTTTCGAAGAAGTTTTTTGTTTCATTGATTTTTTCCCTATTGTTTTTTAGTTTTTCAACTTCATTGATTTCTGCTTTTCTCTTTGTTTTCTTCCTTCCACTTTTTTGGGTTTATTTGTTCTTTTTCTAGGTTATTGAGGTGGGAGCTTAGGTCATAGATTGGAGACTTACACTGTTTTCTAATGTATCATTTAGGCCTATAAATTGCCCTCAAAGCACTGCTTTGTCTGTGTCCCACAAATTTTGATATGTTGTTATTGTTTTCATTCAGTTCATTTTTTTTTTTTTTTTTTTTTTTTTGCGGTACGAGGACCTCTCACTGTTGTGGCCTCTCCTGTTGTGGAGCACAGGCTCCGGACGCGCAGGCTCAGCAGCCATGGCTCACGGGCCCAGCCGCTCCGCGGCATGTGGGATCCTTCTGGACCAGGGCATGAACCCGTGTCCTCTGAATCGGCAGGCGGACTCTCAACCACTGTGCCACCAGGGAAGCTCCATTCAGTTCAATTTTTTAAAAAAAATTTTCCTTGAGAATTCCCCTTTGACCTATGTATTATTTAGAAGTGTGTTGTTTATTTCCCTGTTATCTTTCTGTTACTGATTTCTAGTTTGGTTCCACTGTGGTCAGAGAACACACTCTATGTGATTTCAGTTCTTTTAACTTTGTTGAGGTTGGTTTTGTGGTCCAGGATATGGTTTATCTTGGTATATGTTTTGAGGGAACTTGAAAAGAGTATGTATTCTGCTGTTATTGGGTGGAGTGTTCTGTAAATGTCAATGAGATCCTACTGGTTGATGATGGTGTTGAGTTCTTTCATACTCTTGGTGATTTTCTGTCTAATTTTTCTGTTAATTTTTGGATAGTGGTATTAAAGTCCCCAAATATAATTGTGGCTTTGTCTATTTTTTCCTCTCAGTTCTATCAGTTTTTGCCTCACATATTTTGTAGCTTTGTTGTTTGGTACATATATATTTAGGATTGCAGGGGAAGGTCACCTTCTACTGCCAGGTGAAAGCAGAATTCTGAATCCCTCACTGGATCTCTCTAATGACACCTGAGGAGGCTCCTCATTACTGCTGGGCACGGGGGGCGGGATTTCTGGCTCCTTGCTAGGCCTCCACTGAAGCTTCCTGGCTGGCAGGGGGAGGAGTGCCTTGTTCTGCTTCCCATGTGGCCTTCACTGACTCTAGGGAAGGCAGGGTGTGGTGGTTTCATTACTGCTGGGTGACAGTGAGTCCTGTCTCCTCTGACACAAACTCTGCAGGTTGGGGGTCACCTCATTATTTCCATGTGGACTTGAAGTCCATGTCTCCATTGGTCTCCACTTGGACCCCAAGGGAAGATGACGTCACTGCCCGGTGGAGATGAAGCTCCCAGCGCCCTTCTTGACCTTCTAAGTGACAGTACCATGCAGGGATGTTGAGGGTGTCTTGTTGCACCCTGATGGAGCAGGTGAGGGGTAGCTCCCCACCCAGCTTTCCTGGATCACAGCCTTTTTCTGTGGCATTTGGCTGGAGTAGAGCGGTGATCGACTACAAGTTTTCTGTCTTTCTAGGCTCCCTTTTCCTGGTTCTTTGGCCAAAGAGAGAAGAGTTTTTCTGGGAGTTTGTCTGTTTTTTGGTCTGTTTGCTCTCTTCTTCAGCTCCAAGTCTGGTACATACGAGGCAAAAAATAAGCTCAGAAAACTGACTGCTGTGTTGTCATCAGATTCTGAGGTCCCTCGCCAGTCTGCCTTTTCCATTCCACTTTTCAGAGTCTTCTTGTATTTGTTCTGTATATTCTGTCCTGGGCTTTTAGTTGTATATGGTGGAAGGAATAGGAAAAATATGTCTACTCCATCTTCCCAGAAATGGAAATTCAGCTCTCTCTTTGAACCCTCACAAAAGTTATCACAATAGTCTAAATTGGGGACTGGGATCCTGGGGAAGGGCAGCTTTTACAATTTTTAAATTTAATTTTTTTATAGTTTAAATACATATATTAAAAATACATTTAACACTTAATATTAACAGCCAGGAACTGTGCAAGCTGCTTTACAAATATCATCTCATTTAACCCTCACAATTACCCTTTGTATGGGCATTGCCTGTATGCTCAATTTACAGATCAGAAAACTGGGGCCTGGTAAGCAGTTTACCATGAGTTGCTCAGATGGTGAGTTTAGAGCTGGGCTCTGAACCTGTACCTGATTTCAAAGATTCTCTTGAGATGCTAACCTCTCTGTTGTCTGGGAGGCCTGGCAGGCTGCTGGCTTGTTGATGGTTGTTGACTGAAGGAGTTACGTCTATTTGGCCAGAATCTTACTTGCTGTGGTCGTCGGTGTCTTTCAGGACTCTCACTGACCCAGGAGGGTACTGGGGACAATTCTTAGAGTGTCAAAGGTTGAGCTCAGGATCTCAGGGACGATTCTCCCTTCTTTACAGTCTCCAAACCAAAACAAGTCCTTTCCTTATAAAGGGTCTGTTCTATCTGACTGCCTCATAGAAACTTGGATTTGTTTAAAAGTTTGGCCAGGTTCTTTAACCAGTACCTAACTTTATTTGTACCCTTGAGTCTCTAAATTAGAAAAGAAAGTCTTCCTCAGCCTAAGGAGGCCTCTGGCTGTGCCTGTGAATGCCTGTAGAAGGAGATTTTTCCCTGTCATATGCTTGCTGGGTTTTTTACTCAGGAGGCCTGGTTTAAAAACAAACATATAACGTTTGTCTTGGAGCTTAACTAATTCCACCAACCTGACATTCTCTTTAAAGTGCAGTCGTGACTGCAAAGGATGTGGTGAAGAAAAAAAGGAACACCCTTCACATGTCATATCCCTGTTTCTGGCTGGAGCTGAAAGCCCACTTTTAACACTCTTTCCTGCATGGGATCTGCTTCTATTGGAGAAGCAGCTGGGGGAAGGTGAAGGTTGAGCATTAAAGGGATAGAATTTGTAGGTTCCTGGGAAATGTAGCCACATGCAAACAAACGTGTGGGTGTTCCTTGATTTTCACCCTCACATTTTAGAAACTGTGATGAACCTGTAGGCAGAAAGAATGTGTCTAACTTGACACAAAGGCTTTGGAATCAGAGACAGATTAGTTCCACCTTGGCTTCTCCACTTGTGTATCATTGGAAAGGGTCCTTAACCTCGCCGAGTGTCCGCTTCCTCAGCTGTGAAGTGAGGATGACAACACCTGATCCAGTGTTGCTGTTGGGAGGATTAGAGTAGACAATGCAGGGAAAATGCCTGGTACACAGTAAGTGCCCTGTGAACATTCACATACGTGACACGATCAAAATGCAACTTAATATTTTGTGTGTCTCATCATCCCTTTAAAATTACTCAGCAGGTGCAGTCTTCTCTTGCCCTAGAAGGATACTCCAGCAGGTACATCTTACCAACACATTAATTCTCCAACAGCCTCAATTCAGAAACTGCAATGTCCAGTTGAAGACAATAGTAAAAATTCTGAACTAGATTTAATGTTAAACTTCTTCCCCTCCCTTGGCTCAGGTGAGCCTCAGGCGGGGTCCCTCTGGAGCCTGCTGTAGGAGCAAAGTGAGGGATGTGCTTGGTTCTCTATTTTTCAGCCCTTTCTTCTCATCTTCCTCTCTTACCTCCTGATTGGTTTCTTTTCCCTCCATGGATGGGAAGGTGGATGGGGAGTGGTGAGAAAAGGTAGGGGGCAGAGGACATAGAAAAGGTTCATTCTTGACTGGAAATTTCCCAAAGTGGCTTTGTGCTTTGGGTGTGAAGAGCACTCTCTTGTGTGGGTACTTTGGTGGGTTCTCCCAGCACGCTCCCTCCTGCAGACCCCTCGACCCAGAAGCTGTATTTTAAATCTACAGAACTGTATAAAAGGAAACCTGAACAATATTATTTACTTAAAAAAATTGAACCTTTCGATTACTTCTTTGGGGATGTGCTAAAAGTACAGATTTATTCAGTGAAAATCAAAACTAAAAATAATTTGAGGCAAAACATCACTGTGAAGTGATGGGTGAAAATAGAAAATGCTGTGTTAAGAAAGCCATGCTCACTAATATTTTGCACAGTGCATTACAAATGAGGAACAGCATACTGAAGGTATGTAAAATGTTTTATGTAAGTCTCATGATAACTACAAAACAAAAACCTGTGGTAGATAAAGACGAGAAAGGAATCAAAGTACACCACCACAGAGAATCATCAAACCACAAAGGAAGAGAGAAAGAGAGGAAGATAGGAACAAAGGAACTACAAAACAGCCAGAAAACAATGAAGAAAATGGCAATATCAAGCCCATACTTACCAGTAATTACTTTAAATGTAAAGGGACTAAATTCTATAATAAAAAGACACAGAGTGGGTGAATGGATTAAAAAAACAAGCCCCAATTAAATGCCACCTACAAGAGACTCACTTCATCTTTAGGGACACAAGTAGACTGAAAGTGAAGAGGTGGAAAAAGGTATTCCATACAAATAGAAACCAAAGTATAGTATATAGCTATACTTATATCAGATAAAGTAGACTTCAACTAAAAAACTGTCAAAAGAGTCAAAGAAGGTCATTATATAGTGATAAAGGGGTCAGTTCATCAAGTGGATACAACAGTTGTAAATATTTATGCACCCAACATAGGAGCACCTAAATATATAAAGCAAACACCAACATATCTGAAGGGAGAAATATAAAGCAATACAATAATAGGAGGGGACTTCAATAATCCACTTTCAACGATGGATAGATCACCCAGACATAAAATCAGTGTGGAAACGCTGGATTTAAACTATATGTTAGAGGGACTTCCCTGGTGGCACAGTGGTTAAGAATCCACCCGCCAGTGCAGGGGACACGGGTTCGATCCCTGGTCCGGGAAGATCCCACATGCCGTGGAACAACTAAGTCCGTGTGCCACAACTACTGAACCCACGGGCCACAACTACTGTAGCCCGTGCACCTAGAGCCCGTGCTCCGCAACAAGAGAAGCCACTGCAATGAGAAGCCCGAGAACTGCATTGAAGAGTAGCCCCCGCTCGCCATAACTAGAGAAAGTCTACATGCAGCAATGAAGACCCGACACAGCCAAAATTAAAAATAAATAAATAAATTTATTTATTAAAAAAAATAAACTATATGTTAGAGCAGATGGACCCAAAGGACATATAGAACATCCCATCCAACAGCAGCAGAAGATACATTCTTCTCAAGCACACGTGGTTCCAGGATAAGTCATGCAGCCACATCCACCTGGGCCATGTGCATCTTTACTTTCTCAGGAGTGACCCCACACCAGGCCGCTTTATCTTCTTCCAGTGGCAAGAAACACAGTGCAGGTTTTCTGAGGAATCTCGTAGCAGCCCCTTCTCACTAGCCTTGGGGTGAGATGATCACCCCAAGTGGGGGAGGGGTGGAACTCGCAGCTCAGCCACAGCTCTCCCCACAGAACTTTCTTCCTGCACCTTTTCCCACAACTCTTGGTTCCCTTCCTGTATTACTGACTTGCCCAAGCATCCCAGAGTGGTGCAATTCGTCCTGGAACATTTACTGCGTGAGGTGCACACGTAGGAATTGGTCTCATACTTCTGGTGGTACCAATCTTTATGATATGAATTCTTCTGCTGAAACTTTAATTTTAGCATCCTTTCACACGTTTAATAGGCCCAGAATCTAAATCTTTTTAGTTTTAGTTACACTCCCTTTCCTGCCAAATCCAGGCTGACTGCTTCCCTTTCTGCCCTCCTGACAAAGGGCTCTGCATGGTTACCCCTACCAAGTGTACCTTGTTCCCCACCATTTTGGAGAACTGGTCCCAAATGATGGCACTGGTCTTCAGTGCTGAACTCCAGGTTCAGTAGCGGTCCTCATAGGTGGACACTCAGATTCAGGTGCACATCCGCCATGGGCATGGGTGGGGGTGGGAGGAGGCAGAGGGACATGAAGACCGGAGAAGCTGAGCTTGGGTGATCAGAGTAGCTTGCAACGGACAGTGGCTCAGAACTGGCACCTCTGCCCCCGGGGGAGCCTCAGCACAGAGGTCAGTAGGGTATCTGGCATCAGGCTCAGTTCAGATCTGTGGGGAGGTTGCAGTTGGGAGGACAGAATGGGTGGTGGTGGAGAAGGCTCCTCTCCAGGCTGCTGGTGCCCTGGGCTTCCCCAAGCATCCTGGAGCTTTCCAGGCTCATTTCCTGTCTGTGCTCCCTTCCTTGCCCACCTCTCTTACTAACTCAAGCCCTCCTGGGGAAGAACCTCAGTGAGGACCATGCAGGGAGAGGAGGGAAGGGGGGCACAAGGACTGGGCATGGTGCCCTTCCAGACCGCCCCCTGAAGCAGCTGGTAGGACCTTGGCCAGTTGGGTTCTCCGCTCCTCACTCAGGATCTCCCCGGTAGCGCGAGTGGCTGCGGTCTGAGCTCCAAGCAGGCATGAGGACCAGCCCTGCCCAACCTTCCCCTGTTTGGCTGACGGCCCGCATGCCGGCTCCAGTGGAGCACACACCTAGTTCTCATGCTGGGGCTCAGGCCAAGTGGCCTCATCTCCCCTGCAGCCTCCGCGTGTCTCCAGCTGATAATTTACGGCTGCCCATTAACTCTATTCAAACGGCTCAGCTCTTGGGAACATCTGCTCTGCGGTAGAGCAAGCTGTGTTTGCAGTGACACATGGTCAGACTCTTCTGGGGACAGATTAGGCTCACAGAGCGACAGACGCCTGAACTTCTGCTGCCCGGGGAAAGCCAGCCTCCCTCTTAGCTCATCAGAGAGCAAGCAGACCTTCTCCTTACCTTCGTCCATGGCCGCAGACCTCAGCAGGGTCCCAGGCCTCTGCCCGGTCCTCTTGCCTCCAGTACCTTCCCTCCTATTCTGGCTCTGATGGCAGAGAGGAGATCGTAAGTCTAGACCAGTGATTCTTAAAGCACAGAGTGCTGGGCCCACCCCCAGAATTTCTGATTCAGTAGGTCTGGGGTGGGGGCCAATAGCTTGCCTTTCTAACAAGTTCCCAGGTGCTGTGATGCTGTTGATCTGGGAGCCCCGCTTTGAGAACCACTGGCCTTGACCAACCCTAAAAGGAGGCACCTCTCTGGGCAGGTTAGAAGGGTCCCAGGGCTGAGTGGAGGATGGATTGGATGCTATGTTGATGACATATAGATTTGGGCGGGAAACCTTTGAGATGCTGAGCTCTCAGCAGAGATTGTAGGGACTCAGGTTGCCAAAGACCGTGTTGTTCTGGAGTGAAGATCTCCCAAGGGTCTGCACAGGCTTGAGGGAATCACATGTATTGATTTAATCAGCCCCCGATGAGTCTCAGAACCCCAGTGTCAGAATCTGGGTAGAGAGCCCGCTGAGCTTGGGTCATGGGCACAGGGTCGGCCGCCCCTGCTTTGCTGTCTGGGTGTCTGTTGAAGAGTGTGGTCTGCCCAGCAAGCGTCCTGGGAAGAGTCCACACGACAGAGCCTGAACCACCTGGTGGAAGGACTGTCTTCTAGGGAGGCCAAGGGACCCCAACATGGACTCTCCAACTCGACTCCTGGAGGACCCTGCCTTTGGGCACCTTGTCCCCATTGCCTACACTCTCCCCCCAGAATGAATGGCACCTGCTCAGAGCCTGCTCCGCAAGCTGCTGCATCGGCCTCGGGGCTGGAGGAGGCAGCTGAGTCTCCACTGCACGCGTATCCGTTCCAGTCCCCAGCTCTCAGGAGGCCCACGTGGGCTTGGTTCCTGTTTAGCCAAGTGCAGGGTGCAGGCCGGGGCTGAAAGACTCCCGCAGTGATCTGAAGGGTCAGTGCTCGTGTGGAGGAGAGATGACATCTGGGCAGACAGGCCACCAGTCAGGCAGCACCGAAGGAGCAGGTGTGGGTGAGGGTGCAGGTGGGGACAGTGGATCAGCTCCTCGAAACCACAGTGGTACACAGGAGGCTGGCCCCGTATGAGATGGACATCTCGAAATGTGACTCTCTGCTCTGAAATCTATCCCTCGAAAGTGTCCCGGCAGCCCGGGGAAGGCCGTGTGAGGACACCTCTCTCCTGCAGATAGTCCCTCTGCCCTTCTCCTTTCCAGCTCTTTCTGATGCCTCCTCTCCCACCCAGCCCTTGCCTGTTTGACTTTGGTGATTCTTCCTTCCCAGGCTGCTGCCCCTTGGATGTGGGGTTGGTGACCAGCATGGAGCGTCTCGGGGGTGGCAGGTTGAGAAGGGGACAGCGATGTCCAGTCGTGTGTTGGCCCTTTGGTGTAGCTGGGTGTTGCAGAACAAGAGGAACTACAGAGGAGAACACTGAGACTCAGGAAAGCTATCCACTTGCCCCCAGCAGTGATTAGTTGGCAGAACTGGGATTTGGTTCCAGAACCGGGGTTCCCGAGCCTGGTTTCCTCTACCTCCCAGCCCCTCGTGTGGGCTCTCCTCTGAGGCTCTCTTTAGTCACCAATATTTGCAGGAATAACGGGAGACAAGTATGCCTTTGCGTATAATTGGCCTGCACCTGTCCAGATGTTTAAAAAGTCTGCCCTCTCTGTGTCAGTCAGGGTTTAATCAGGGAAGCAGATTCACTGTTGTGGGAGTTATGGGAGAAGAGATTTCTTATAGGAATGGATCCTACACCACCTGGGAGGTGCTGGGCAGAGCTGGGGGTGTGCCAGTTGGGGAAGCCCACTTGCTGAAATGACTCCACAAAGCAGGAGGGGGTGAGAAAGTCCACTGGAAGCCAAGTATCTGATGGCCAGGCTCTCGTTTCTGCCTGCAAAGCTACTGAAGTCCCACTTTTGGCTAAGTCTAACCCAGAACCATCCAGGGAAGGGGATTCTGGGAAATGGCTCCAGTGTAACCCAGTTGTCAACAGGACCATTGCCACGATATATTTTTGGGTTCTTGGTTATTAGTCAGTGAGTTTAATTCCACCCCCCCCCAACCTGCTTTCTCTGACTACAAACCTTACACCAGAGAGGAGAGAGGGAGACCCTTAGGGGCTCTAAAAAAGTCCCTGGGAGAACTTCTCTGCCATAACTGAAATCAACTGATTTTCCTTAAAAGGCAAATTCTTCAAGGCCAGCCCTGCATAGACTTTGCCCTGAGCCCTGTAACCAGGGACACCACATGCCCTAGTTCCCCAGCTCCAGTGTACAGCTGTTGTCCTGCATAATTATTAACGACGCCCCCTTGCGTTCTCAGGAGGATGCTGGTTTGGAGGACAGATCATACGGTCGCTTGGCCTTAGCTCAGCACTGAGTTGCACTGGCAGGTGAAGTGGGTGGGGAGCTGAGGGCAGAGAAGTGGGGCTGCTGGGATTCCCTGGAGGCCTCACCTTCTACCCCCTGCTTCTCAGTCACCCAGGGTTACCATGGGGGGAGGGGAGGTGATTGGGCTGCAACATCAAGATCTGATGCTGAAACAGGGAGAAAACCAGACTAAGCTCCCCGTCCCAGTGCCCCTCTGCTTCCCAGGAATTCCAGGAGAATTCCCACCAGGTGTTCCTGCTCTTCCAACGCCTCCCCAATCCCCTGCGCCCTGGTCTGGGGCTTGGTGGGCAAGGGAAGCCCAGCCAGCGTGGCTCAGTGCCCGCCATAACCTCGCCCTTCCCTGGGCTCAGGGTGGTGCTGCCCAAGGTCTGGGCTGCGCTTCCGTCCTCATCTCCTTCTCGTAGCTTAATTCATTTGCTCAATGCAGTTCTGGCTCCACCTGGCACTTTTTTTGAGAACCGTGGTTTAAGTCGATGGTTAATTGAAATCCCAGATGTTTAACATCTTTTTCCTTCAGGGCGCGGGTTTACTGCAGGAACAAGTAAACGGAATGAATGGAGAAATCAGTAGCTTAGGTAAAGATGATACATACGTGCTATGGGGAGGCCATTAGGATGAATCTTACCATTAAATCTGCCTTCACGACCTTCCCAGGTCTGCTACGAGAGAATATTCCTCTGGCTGTTGTGGAAACCATGATGGTTGGGCCCAACTAACACAGGGATTTGGGAA
Source organism: Pseudorca crassidens (assembly GCF_039906515.1). Classification (NCBI taxonomy): domain Eukaryota; kingdom Metazoa; phylum Chordata; class Mammalia; order Artiodactyla; family Delphinidae; genus Pseudorca; species Pseudorca crassidens. The sequence continues at coordinate 105,772,336 of NC_090304.1, forward strand.
GAGAAAGCTCAGGCTTTGTTTGGGGGACGGAGGTGGGGATGGGGCCTTGGGCAGGTGACCGAATCTCTCCAAGCTCACCTTCCTTCTCTGTAGAACTGGGATGGCACTACCTGCCTCACAGGATGGTTAGAAATAGGGAGACATTATTTATATAAATCCATCAACAGTAAGTAATCACTCAGTAGCACTCTTGGCTGTGCTGGTGTTTATTCTCAGCCATCCCCCAAACACAGTTCTGCTGTCCTACTCCGCATCCTCCAAGCACTTCCTGCTCGTTCCCAGCTAGCCCTCTCTAGGCTACCTCTTCTGCCCTGAAATGCTTCCCATCCACCCTTTTCACGCCCGAGTCATCGAGTCCCATCTCTCCATGAAGGCTTCCTGAGGTCTCTGTGTCTCCTCTGAGTTCCTTCCTTCCCTTGGCACTGATCACGCTGCTTTGGGTTGCCATGTGCCTGTCTATGGACAACTGCGGTCTTGTCTCTCCAGGGAGGTGGTCGGGTCCTTACAGACGGGAAATCTTTCTTTTTTATCCCCTCCTGGTACAAGTGCTGGCTCACGCACGCAGTGGTGTCTAATGACAGCTTGCAGAATGTCAGATGCAGCCTTCTCTCTAGTACCGAGCTTTTATGGGAAGACAAACTTGAGAAGAGTGGAGTGTTTACTCCACAAATTCCTCCGTTTCCCAACAATATCCTCAAGATTGTATCTGTCCTACCCTCCCCCATCGTTTCCCAACATGGACTTCTGGGGTTGCAGCAGAAACCTGAGGATGAAATGACCCCACTGTCTGAGGAGGCTGCGTTTCAGTTACGTTAGGAGCCTGCGGCTGGAAGTAGAAACGTCCTTCCCAAAGTACTGGTCCCAGAGAAAAGATTGGTGGCCACCTTGGCCTTCTTTGCCATTTAAGCCTGGTATCTAAAAGTAGCCCTTTCCTTGCCAGAAGCATCAAGGCTTGGCTTGGGAGGACTGACGTGTGTGTGTGCTCACAGGCATGTGTGCACATGTGTGTAGAGAGGGTTGAAGGGGAGGGACAAGGTGGGGCTGAAACTTCATCCAGATTGACCCCATATATTTGGATACGCAGCAGATACAGGAACTGCATGAACATTAGTTTATAGCCATGGCATTCTTTCAAGCTAAAGTTCACTCAGAAATTCGTATATAAAACACACCAAGGTGGAGCTGCTCTGGGGGAACCCAAAGGTGGGAGAGGGTCCAAGGAAGCTCCAAGAACATTATCAGAAGTGATACCACGAATCTCATTTTTCTTGCCAAAAAGGAGGGATACTGGCGTCTTTCTCACTCTTAGAAAGTGCCTCGCGTGCTGAGGACCTGCTGTTGAGGGCCCATTTGCATTTTACGTCTTGTGTGAGGTGATGGAGCCTAAGGGTGGCGATGTTTTTGCTTCAGGATCCGGACTCCTTTCTGCTCTGCTCATGAGGAGGGGCAGACAGGAGGTGCTGCAGACTCAGGCAGTGACAGCGTTCAGTGCGCTGTGACCTTCACAGCGTTGCTTGCGTCCAGGGTGGAGGCGGCAGGATACCTCCGAGAGGGGCTTTGCGTGGAGCGCAGCGTGTGAGGTGGGCGTCTGTGTGAGGCCTGGGTGGGGAGTGAGGCCCGAGGGTGGGGTGTGCGCCGCCTGCTGTGTGTGGTCCCTCCAGCCTCGGGGCCACGGGAGGCTGGGGCTTGGATGTCGCTCTGGGCGTTGCAGGCGCTTGGGCTGCTTCCAGCGGAGCTGGTGGGTGTTGAGAGGCCACGGGTGACAGCTGCGGGAACGGCACCAGCCCGCCCGGCCTCTGAGGTGGCCGGTTTCCTCCGTCCTTGAGAGCAGGCGGCCGCGTCGCACACTGTGTGGGAAAGCAGGGCCGCCCAGGGGTGGAGACCCCGTCGGCGCGGGTGTAGCCTGGGAGGGGCCTGGGAGGGCGGCCGAAGTGCGAGTCTCGAGTCTCGGGGGGCCGAATCCGGAGAAAGGGCTTGAAACGCCGGATAAGGCATTTCTCCAGCAGTTAGCTCTTTATCTCTGAAAATTAAAGCCAGGCCTCTGCTGGAACGTTCCGCCTGAGATTCTGCTGGGAAGTTTAAAAGATTGGGGAGGACTGGGTGAACAGTCGGACCTTTCTGCCTCGGTTGATAGTATATGGGCGGGGGTGGGCCCACAGTGTTCTGGTATTTATCCATTCATCAGTTGGTTATTGAGTATCTACTGGGTTCCAGACCCTGGCTTAGAGGTGGATGAAACCGCAGTCATGGCTCCTGCTGTTCAAGAGCCCGTGGTCTAGTGAAGAAGGCAGACAAGTAAATGGACGATGACGTGATACGATGCTCATCCCGGAAGATACCAATAATGTGTGATATATAATATACTTATTAGCACATGATATGGTGCTAATATTAATATACTACTAATAACATACTAATCTATTTGTATATAATATATATCAATTACATAGCTATGGACAGTAAACTAACAGAGTGTATATATACACACACACATACATACTATTGTGTATATGTATACATACATGCTATATAGTATATCATATAGTATGTATACTCTATTGATATACTGTATTTGGATGTATAGATTTGTATATTGGTACACATACACGTATAAGGACTTTGCCGTTGCCCTTTACCTCTGCTAACTCAGATAATCCCTACCACAGTTCTGTGCTAGTAGGTGGATTAACTGGACTTGAACCCCGCAGGCTTCCCTCAGGTGGATACAGGGTGCAGGAGGAGATCTGAAATAAGAATAACTCTGCCCCCAGGAGTGGGAGAGGCTTCACAGAGAACAGGTTGTCTGCCCGAGACTGTGTCTGTCTCCGTGTTGGGGGTGGAGAGTAGGGTGGAGGGGGTGTGGAAGGTGTTCCGAGTAAATATCAGTACTTCCTGGGGCATGGATACGGGGGAGAGAAAGGCATTCATGTCAGGTCGGCCCAGATCAGGTCTGGGAACCAGAACACACCCTGGACCATCCAGCCCAAGCCCCCTCCTCCCATCTCCTAGAGGGCAGTGGCCCGCCCCCCCGACGCATGCACAGTTCCTATCAGCTGAGTGCAGTCCAGGCTGCAGGCCCTCCTGGCAACCACAGTGCTGAATCGACCAGTGTGGGGAGGGAGCGGAGGGTGGGGGAGGACTGGAGCTCTCTGTTTCCAAGCAGTGGTACCCATTCCAGCCCTGAGCTCTTTGCCAGAGGGGTCAGTGTAGCCATGGGGAGGGGAGCTGCCTGAGCTGTTGCACAGCCTCCGGCACGTGGAGTCCAGTGACCTGGGTCAGCTGGCCATCTGCGTCTTGTTGAGCGCCCCTATTCCTGGGAGCCCTGCTCTCTGGCCCATCTGTCCAGCTGAAGGGGAGGTTTGCAGGCAGAGGGACGTTCTTGCTGTGTTTCTCTAACCAAACAGATGCTTCGAACAAATAAACAGACCAGGAAGCTTGGAGGGGCTGTGTCAGGCTTAGCTGAGACGTGCTGTCCTTTTTGAAGGCTGTCGATGTGCTCAAAGGGCTCAACATCCAGGGCCAGATCATATCTGACCATGTGTTGAGGCCAGGATTCTCAGATCATTCATAAAATGACAGTATTTGTTGAATGCTTTACGGTTTCCAAAGTCCCGAGATCACCAGCCAACAAAGAGTGGACGGGGAGCCTTGTGTTCAAGTTCTTGGCCTCCAAATCTTGGGCTCTTTTCTCTGCCGTGCGATTCTCAACCTTGGTAGGTCCGTCCAGAGAACGTTAGAGGGCCCCTGGGAAACTGCAAGCTTGCTTTGACTGACTGTGTGATTGTATCGATTACAGACCCTTGCTTCCTTTAGGAGAACAGGCTGGAGGAAACCTATAGGTTAGAGCTCCAAGGTTTTGTTCTGGGGACCGTTCCCTATTGTCAGACCTTCCCCATCCTGGGGCGGATGGTGAGCCCAGCTCTGCAAACAAACAGACCTGAGTTTTTGGACTCGGCCTCCATTCTGCAGGACCTTGGATGAATTCCTTCACTTCTCGGGGTCTTGGTTTCCCTCTCAGCAAAGAGGGGACGACCATGCCTCGCTCATGGGGTTTTGCGAGGACGCATAGGGGAGTGTTCAACAACTGTGACCTCCCTTCCCGTTTCTCTCCTGGCTTATTCCTCAAGTGTCTTCAGGCAGGAAAACCGCACCCAGTTGCTTGGCCCCCTCCTCCCTTCCCTTGGCTGCCTCTTCTTCAGGCTGCTCTGTACACTCATCCAGCCCCGTCTTAGTCCCCGTGAGACTGAGCACTTGGCTACTGTACAGCTCCCTGCAAACGTGCTGATAAGGGTTTGATAGGCTTGAATGAGATAATCCCATACAGTTTCCCTCCATGTCTGTGGGGGATTGGCTCTAGGACCCCCACGGATACCAGAATCTGCAGATCCTCAAGTGCTTTGTATAAAATGGCGCAGTATTTGTATATAACCCCCGCACGTCCTCCTGTACACTTTAAATCATCTCTAATGACTTACAATACCTAATCCAATGTAAATGCCGTGTAAATACTTGCCACTGAATGACAAATTCAAGTCTTACTTTTTGGAATTTTCTGGAATTTTTTGCGTGCATGTTCTTGAATAATTTCAATCTGGAGTCGGTTGAATCCACAGATGCAGAACCCGTGGATACAGAGGGCGGATACAGTGCTTAGCAGAGCAGCTGGCTTGCTAACCTGTTCAGGAAGTGTTAGCTATGACTGTTACTGTTAAGCGGGATCCATGAGGGAAAACTGAAATGATTCACAAAATCTTGGGCCTGGAAGAGACCTTTGTGAATGTTCTTCTCCGTTTCCGCTTTTGACAGATGAGGTCTCAGTGGCAGAGTAAATTCAGCTGTGGGGGAAGGTCCCAGTGCTAACTCATACATTCATTCATTAACACTCACCGAACACTTACTCTGTGCCAAGTGCTGCACCAGGTATTGGTATAAGGAGACCCAGTGCCAGCTGCCAGGGAGCTCATCATCTCCCTGGAGAGGCAGACACATAAGCAGGGGACAATGCATGTGGAAGGTGCAGTAGAGGAAGCAGGCATGGGGTTTTGGAGAGAGTCAAGGAGAAGCCTCTAATACACTGTCAGAGGGTCAGCAAACACTTCCTGGAGCTGAGCTTTTAAGAAGCAGACCCTCATCAGGTTAAGTGGAGATTCTTGGTGGGCAGGTCAGGCGTTCCTAGTGAAGGAGAGAAAGAACACAGTGCACCCGGGGAACCATGCGGCTCCTGACTTTTGGAGCCAGACTCTATAGAAGAGGAATCTCGAGCAGGAGTTTTGAGGAAGAGAGAACGCTTAACTGGTAGAGTGAACCTTCGCTCCTGAACAAAGCCTTGAAGGCAGAAGCAACAAAATTGTATATGGGGGGCTGCCCTGGTGGCGCAGCTGTTGAGAGTCCGCCTGCCGATGCAGGGGACACGGGTTCGTGCCCCGGTCTGGGAAGATCCCACATGCCGCGGAGCGGCTGGGCCCGTGAGCCATGGCCGCTGAGCCTGCGCGTCTGGAGCCTGTGCTCTGCAACGGGAGAGGCCACAACAGTGAGAGGCCTGCGTACCGCAAAAAAAAAAAGAAAAAAAAAAAGGTATGTGGGGCCCTGCAAATGGATTGGAGTGGAGAGGCCTTGGCCAGATGACGGGATGGAAACTGGTGGAAGGCTTTGATGTCTGCTCGCTTTCTCAGGTTCTTCCCTGTGGGTTATAGGAGAACACATACATCTCCCAAACATATATTTACTGAAAGAAGCATTACCATAAAGGGCATAAGAAAGCAGTGTGGAGTTGTGTGTTAGGAGCAGAGTCCCACGTGGCGTGCGCGGCCAGTGTGGATGTGACAGTTCTCTCAGTTACCTGCTCGCTGCCCAGAGAGGACAGGTGAGCGTCACCTGAGAAATGGCACTTCAGGGCTTAGACGGGCGCCTCCCACCAGCAGGGGATCTTTTCTGATACATTTCTGGTTATAATGCAGCGTTAGTCAGGGTTCTTGCTCGTGAAGAAAAGACTCCAGCTGGTTAACTTAAGCAGAAAATAGATTTATTGGACGGATTCAGTAGCTCTTGAAGTCTCTGGGAAGACGAGTGAGCCGGTCTTGGGCACACACCAAGGAGGCCAGGCTCTGCCAAAACCCCACTGTGTGAGCAGCTGCTTCTGCTGTCGCACCTTCAGGCTCCACTCCTCCTAGAAACCCGCCATCGCAAGATCATCTCTAAGTGGTCCTTGGCTTTTAACTCGGAGTTAAACGGTATGGTAGGCTCCGATGGGCCACACCTCGGTCACATGCCCTTTCTCCAGCTGCGAGGGAAGAGGGGGAGGAGCTATGTGACCTCTTGGGCCACCAAGGAGGCCTGTCTTCCACTCAACTTGAGATTTCTTCCCCCAGTAGGAGAGTGTTTGGATGCTGGGTGGCCCCAAGTGACAAATATCTACCATGTTCTTTGACCTTATAGGTCTGGCTGTCAAAGACCTTTGTTCTCCAAAGCTGCCCACCTCTGCTTCCATAGCAGTTCTGAGGCCTGAACAACTAAGGGGTTTTCTCCGTCAGTCTTGGGAATGTCCACCTCTTTTTTTTTTTTTTTTAAATACTGATTTAGTTCTTTTTAAAATATTTATTTATTTATTTTGGCTGTGCTGGGTCTTAGGTGCGGCACACAGGATCTTCGTTGCGTCATGCGGGATCTTCTTTTTTTTTAGTTTCAGTATGTGGACTCTTAGTTGCAACACGCATGCAGGATCTGATTCCCTGACCAGGGATCGAACCCAGGCCCCCTGCATTGGGAGTGTGGATTCTTACCCACTGGGCCACCAGGGAAGTCCCAGGGAGCGTCCACCTCTTGAATTCTCTTTCTTTTTTTTTTTAAGGTTCCAGTCACCTCTTGAATTCTTGACTGGTCTCGTCTAACTCTTTCCCTGAAAATTGGATACTACTTTTCTTTGATTGAAAAGAGATACAATTGCTTAACTAGAAAGAGGATTCCTTCTTCCTCTGAGAGATTTCTGCCAACAGACTCTTCTTGCCCTGGACTGTGTACACCACAGGTGGGCAGGAGGGAGGGGGCCACTTAGTCAGTCTCTCTGACTTTTTCAGCTTTTCCCTGCTGTGACAACTGGCATAAGTCACACTCTCATTGGTTAGGCCCAAGTTAAAAGAAACCTAAGAGCCAGTATTCCTGCTTTCCTTCCTTCCTTCCTCCCTCCCTCTCTCCCTCCCCCCCCTTCCTTTGTCCCCTCCCCTCCCTTCCCCTTCTCTCCCTCCTTTCCTTCTTTCTTTCTTTCTTGATCTTTTAATGGATCTCATTTGGGTTGCCTCAGAACTCACCTGACCATGGATTTACTTCCTAGAATCAGAGGAGATGGTTGGGGAACCTGCGTGGAGATATGGGTTTTGAGCCTCTTTGGACTGCCAACAATACTTGTACTGATTTACTATAATGAGAAAATCTGACTCTGTCCATAAAATGGTCTGAGATCATTCATCTCTCAAAGGGTCACCTCTTGATTTGTCAGAGCAGTAGGGTGATCCAGGGAGGGATAATACAGACCTTTTGCTTTGCTTCCTTTTCCTTCTCGCCCCCTGATCTTTAGCCAGTTGGTTATTTCCTAATCCTGCCACTGGAGAATGAAAGAAGGAAGAGGAGGTGAAACTCGTCTCCTTGCCTTTACATCTCCCGAGCTCTCTCTCCAGGAAAAGTTTCCATGTGGATGGCTCAAGATGTGCATGTTAAAATGAAGTCCCTGCGTAGTTTATCCATGTCTTTCTGCCACCCTTCAAGTTTTCTTCCTCTCCACTATATCTCTTCATTAGGTCTAGGAACCTTGCCAAAAGCCTGTATGATGATGTGAGGTCTTTAGGACACCCTGCAGACCTTAGGTTTTTATCAGTAGAAGCTATGGCTGTTCCAAATACAGAAAGGACATAATTTCATGATTGCCCAAATTCCTCCAAAGGTCAGAGTTAAATCTCTTTATGGAGTCAGTTTGCCTCATAGGGGTTAGAAGAGGAGGGGCAACGTCCCCCTTCCCGTTTAACAGATCACATTCCCAAGGTGAATCCAACTGGAGGAGTAGAATTTGGGGAGGCAATGGTTCCTTAATCACTAAGGTGTTAGCGTTACGAAGAAGTTCCTGGTCAGTTGAAGACCAGAACTAGAATCTAACTTTCAGCCCAAGGCTTGGTGGGTTATGGAGAGCCAGGGCTCAAAGCTCCACCACCGTGTGTGACGTCACTGTCACAGGCACATGGCATTATCAAGTCTCAATTACTCATGACCTTTAACTCTGCTTTTCCTCCCTTCTCTTCCTCTCTCCCCTTCCCTGGGGGACCAAGACCCAGAGCCACATTCCTGCATTATCACACTTCCTTCTGCAGGCTGAACAGGCTCATTCCAGGATACTGATCTGTGTGAAAGCTCTCCAGGGCTGGTGGGAACACTGCCCCCAGAACCTGACTTGTTTCAGAAGCTTATCTTCTGGCACTTGCTCCTCCAAAGAAAAAGGCTTAGGCACGAGGATAAAAGAGGCAGACCAAGGGTGTGTGAGATGGAGTGTTCTCTGCAGACTCACAGCCCACCCTGCGGATGGCAGTGAGAATGAAATAGATCTTGCCTAAAGGATCATTGGTATAGCCCTTTTATTACCTACTCTGGGTCCGGTGAGCTATGGCTCCAGTGGGGTTACCAGGTGGAATAGTCATCACCTATGGCTACCCCTAAACAGGAGCTGTGCCTTGTCAGTTTCACTGTGAGAGGCTGTGGGGCAAGGGGTACCATGGCTAACATCTCCGTCGGACGTTAGACAGTTTTAGTGAGGGATGGGGGTAGCTGTATGTATGTATACACACATGTGAATATGTGTAAGAGGGAGTGTATATTTGTTGGGTCCTCATGTTTGCTTCAAATGGATGTTTGGGTTTGAGGCCAGGGGGATGGCAGGTGCTGGGAGAGGCGGAGGATGGGGGGAGCTGGAGCTGGGGGAGTGGAATGGCTGCGGTAGGAGTGGGGGAGGCGTGCGAAATGTGGGTGGCATGAGAACTGATTTTACGGCTGAATGGAGCCTGAAAATTCTTTGTCTGGCTAAAGTCAAAGGATAAAAATTTTTTTGTGCTGTAGAAATGATTTTATGTTTTCCCTTTTCTTCTTTGGTTCCTTTTGTGTAATAATTTGCCAAACTCCCTCCCAAAAATCCCCCCAATGGGTTCAGGGTCCGGAAAGCACCGCTGAACTCCGTGGGAAGGAGTGGCCACAGGGGCAGAGTGGGCTCGGCTGGCTTTGGGGACAGGCCCCCTGGGCTGCTGGCTTCCTCCCCTGCCAGGAGGCCAGATCCCTGCCCACCCATTTGGAAAGGCTGCTGTTTATCTTTTGTTTTGGTTTTCATTGGCATTTTCTTTCTTCCTCTTAAACTGTGTCCAATCAAATTGGCACAGATGAGGCTTGCGTAGACCAGTTAGAGCCGTCCCATTACTCCTGCCCGTTGAATTCTGGGATTGCTGCTTCCTGCCCCATCCTGTATTCTGATCCCGACTCACCCTGCCTCTGTTGACATCACCCTTTATCCTCCTTGTCTGTGTCTGTAACTCTTTGGTATTGGGGTGGGGGTGGTGAGAGTCATAACAAAACCATTAAGAGAAAGGAACACATTTCACCCACATCATTAGCCATTTGGATCCTCATTGGCCCCACACTTTCTCCATTTCGCAGACAGAACACTGAGTTATGGGGAGACAAAATAGACTGCATGCTTGCTTTACTGGACTAGTAATGGGTGTGGCTTTTCGGTTCTTCATTTGGTTCTTTGAACACTCATTTCCTTTTCTTACCCAATTGGAGATACGGAGGAGACAGCTGGATCATAGAATTTTACAGCTGGAAAAATCCTCCTGGAACAGTGGCATAGAGGGTTCTTCAATAGTGCTCTGGGGACCCCCTCCCGGAAGTGACCTGCTCGGCTTCAGTCTGAACGGCTCCATGCCTACTGACTACATATCTTGAGCTTTGGCAAGTCGGAAACTCCTTGGGTGGATTTCACCCACTTTCCCTATTTAATGATGAGTAAAATGAGCCAGGTGATCAAAAGAAAACAAATATCTTCAACCAAGAGCTCTACTTACTTGTAATCTGTTCATTACTTAAATTAAACACACACACATGCAAAACAAAGCCCAAATGTTTTAATATTTAGTTGCCATTAATTAAGGCATGTGGAAATGCTTTACATAATCCTAGGGGTAAAACTGTGTGAAGTTTTTGTTAAAAATGCTTTTTTGGGCAGGGCGGGAGAAGTTGTTTGTTCTCAACGTACATGGCCATGGCATGGGACAGTCTTGACTTTTATATTTTAAGAATGTAAGTGGTGGTGACATAGTGATAGGAGATAAGGTCCAAATGCTGGATAACAATGTTAAGGCTACTGATTAAACTTCTTTTTCGTTGGTGACAAGTGATTCTTCTCTGGATGTTGAACGTAACAGAGTTTGAGATAACAAAGTGGGGAGAGAAGAGCTTGAAGATCACCCGGTGGTTTAATTCCACCATCATTGGTCCTCTGCTGGGAATGCTTTGCTTGCTGCAATCCTAAATTGAAAGAGCTTGCTTGGCCCGTAGGGGGCTGGGTGGCCACAATTAAAACAGAAAGCCAGAAAATATGAATTTCATCAATTTGAAGCTCATCTATGCAATTGTGCAATGATATCTGATTTCAACATATCCTAATATGTTGCCTTGCCTAAATATTTTTTTTGGTGAGTGATTTTTTGAAACAATAATTCAGAATCTTTTCAATTTTAGATCCCCAGACAGTGAGATCATCATTGTTCTCATCCATTTCATCTAAAACTATTGGAATATGGGAATCTTTAGATCATTGAATCTGGAGGAACATATAGATCATGTGGTTCAATAACTTCCAAACTATTCTCCAAGGAGGGAGAGAGAGAGGGAGAGGGGGAGAGAGAGAGAGAGAGAGAGGGAGATACTTAAGGGTAAGGAGTTGGTCCTAAGTGGGAGCCTTTAGGCTCCCCAGGTCTGCTTCAACCAGAGAAACTCCATATGGTTGACTGTTCATATCACAATTGCCTGGTAGAGCTTTAGAATCTGTAGTCCTTGATACAGATAGATCTCACTTTGGTTAAATCATGGTTTTCAAGCTTTTTTTTAGCCATGGAATTATTTTTTTCTACATAAAATCTTCTGATTATATATATGCACATGCATATATACCATTTATGTATGTGTATATATTTTATCGTATATAATATACATAAATGTAAATTATGTTATCATATGTTACATATGATAAGGTATATGTTATATAAATTAATGGCTAATACCAGAATGAATCTGATTGAAGAGTAAGTGGAGGACCCAAAGCCCTACCAGCCTGGTGGTGTCCTGGTCTTCTGAGATACTTCTATGCAACTTTAGTATTTCAGGAACACAGAATGGAAATCAATACTGTAGACAACAGGTATGTATCCAAAAGACTATATGTAAGTGGAATCTTTGCAGATGAAATAGCATCTTATTTGCCCACATGCACTTTAGCTGAGGAAGAACAGCCATAAGCAGACGCCACGGAAGAAGTATTTTAAAGAGATGGCAAAGTTGCATTTCCAGTGAAGTACCATAGCCACAGCCCTCGAGAAGCAAAAGGGGTAGGTAGGCCAGGCTGTTTCTGATCATCAGATGGCCCGGATGGTCTAGGATGAAGCTCATTGTGAAAGGGGGTGAGTGCTCCAAATGAAAGACAAGATGCCCAGCTGAACGTAACTCCAGGTACCAAACTAGCTGATGGCAGCTCCAGCAAATCCCAAGGAAGGTTGTCTTGGTTTCCATGTGGCATGGAAACACTTGAGATCACCGCCGTACCATCGAAAGTTCATTTTCTAACACTGTTTCCGATGCTGTGCTTCTGCTCTGGCCCCTTCAGTGGTCCCCACACTGGACACACCCTGTGGGCAGGCATCGGCATCCTTCAGCTCCCGGAGCTGCTGGAGCCACCAGGGCAGCTGGCCTCCTGTCCTTGCTCAGTCACTCAGTTTGTATGTGGACTTTGGGATTTCCTGAATGCCCTGGGTGAGGCGTGGGGAGGAGATTTACCAGGAAGTGGTGGGCTTACATAAGGCAGAGGTCAAAGAAAGCATTTGGTTCCAGGTAAGGACTAGTGAGTAATGAGATATTTAATTTTTAAATCCGACTATAAATTTTTCTGAATGAAAACCACCTAAGGAGGTTTTATGGCTAATCTCATGGTTGCTGTTTGCTTTCGGGGAGTTTTTGAGCCCCTTCTGTCGTCAGTGGTCACATCTATACAATAGGCGGCCGGAAGTGCGTTCACCTTCACAAGATGCTATTTCCAACCCATCCTCCGTGATTTGGGTGGGTGGGTTGTTTGTCCTGAGTCACCTGCTTTTTAGCAGGTGACCATCTCACAATTCATATATGACTTTTTCAGATGCCGGTTTGGGGGTATGGGGTAAAGTCTGTGGTTTAAGAATAGGCTTTTTCTCTGGGGGGAACTGGAAGGCTGTGTTACGGCCTCTTTAGTGCAGTTAGTTAATTCTGATGACAAATATTTACTGTGTCCCCAGCAAGCAGGCCATGCTCTAACTGACTGAGATGCTCTGTTGTGGTAATGGAGAGTGCGTTTGAAAAAGTAATGATTTTAAAATGTAGTTACCAACCCCAGGGTCTGCAGGCACAATGACAGGCATTCTTCTGGCGTGAAAACCATTCTTGACTGTGGGGGGACTTGCCCACGATGTCTGGGTTGGCGATCTTGCTTCCTTTCCGCTGCCGGGGGAAGAGAGGCAGTTCTTGGCCCTGCGCCAGTGTTTGTAATCCTCCCAGCAGGCTCCCACATCTTCTGGGTGGGCCTGCGTCTTTTGTTACATGTTTGTCCCCTAACCCTGACCATTTCTGAACTCTCACGGAGAAGGCGCCCAGGAGCTGTTCAGTGGGGTAGGAGGGCTGGTGGGCGCCCTCAGGCCTAATTTGTTTGGCTTCTCTTCAGCCCCTCAGCACTAATTCATTTGTTTGCATTTGGTTAAAAAAAAATCTCTCTTTATTGTCTACCCTTTATTTCCTGGAATTTGACATGAAAGTTATCATTGTTTTAGTTAGTGGCCTCCAAAGGAATAAACCATTTGAGCAGCAATTCTCCATGGCAGGGGTTTCAGATTATTTGAGTTTTAAGTCTGGGTGTCCCTTCTGTTAGAATTGAATGTGCACCGAATTTGGGGCAGGGAGAAGGGGGGCTGTATTCATTTTTGAACCCTTTTAGGCTGTAATGAAAACCAGCTGCTTCTCCAGCAAGTGCATTACTTTTCCCATTAGAAAGCCTCGCAGTGAAGCTAAAGCTATAGAGGTGTCTTGTGTTTTGACTTTTCCTCATTTAACCTTCTTGCATTTTACCTTTTATCTTTCAGTCCTTCAGCCCTTGGTGGTGGATTGGTTGGTACCTTCTCTCCTGACGCCTTCTGTGTTTCTGGCACTGTTGGCACTTTTAGTCAGTGGGGGACCAACTTTTCCATCACTCAGCCGTGAGGGCGGAAGTGGTAGATGCCTCCTGAGCAGGGTGGCCCCTTCAGTCTGCGTCTGAGCTGAGGCCCAACTTCTCTGCTGGCCGCATATAACGCTGATGCCAGGTCCAAACGGGGCACATTACTTTGGGTGCCAGGAGAACATTCCTTCACGTGTGCCATTCCACTGGGCGTCTCCGGTCACCTTTTCTCCCGAAGAGTAGCGCTGAATTAAAATCCTTGCCTGAGTTTACAGACTGCTGAGCAGGAGGGTGGGGGGCAGCAGGAAATGTAGCGGAGGGGCTGCAAAGGCCGTTTTGATCCCACGAGAATGCGGAAGAATGATTTACTAGCTGCTTCCTTCACCTTGCATGTGTGATGCAGGCAGATGAGGGAATGCACTTTTTTTCCCTCTGTAATTGAATGCTTTAAAATGGGGCAATGAGGTGAGCTATATAATGCCAACCTTCGTGTCAGGAAATCCAGAAGAAATAGGTAAGGAAAAGAAGTTGGAGTGAAGACGGCCTGAGGGAAAAAGAAGATTAAAAATAAGTGAAGAGCGGGACTTCCCTGGCGGTCCAGTGGTTAGGACTCTGCGCTTCCACTGCAGGAGGCGCGGATTTGATCCCTGGTCAGAGATCTAAGATCCCGCATGACTCGCCATGCGGCCAAGTAAAAAAAAAAAGTCAGTCTTTTAAAAAAATAAGTGTAAAGGATTATTGGGATTGAATGGGAGAGAAAGTTCAAAAAGGTGTTACTCACCTTCCATCAGTAATGGAATCGAAGGCATAGGAGGCCTTGCTCCCTGCCCCCCTCCCCTGAAATAGAGAGAAGGATTGGGGGAGGGGTTGACCAGGAGATGGAATTTATAGGTCAGTGGAAGAAACGGTGAGAATGAGAAGAAGTAACTCCGATTTTTAGGTCATTGGACACCCCTGAAGCTGTGGGTAATGTGCACTTCAGAAGGATTTGGGCAAATTTCCGCAGAACCGATTCGGAGAACATGATATAGTGTGTCCTGACTGTTTATGGAGGACGTGCTCTGTAGGACCAGAGAAATACACGCAGCTGAGGCTTTACAACTGTATCCAGTTTCCGTGTAGTTCTCTTTCTTTTCGGGTTCTCACAACACTTGTCTGTGTTCAGATATATTTAGCTCCTGAGTCTCTTCAGCACAGTGAATTGCTTCTGTCATTCACTCAATTGGTTTTAGTATATTTTCTCGTTCCTCAAAAGACTGAGACTCTTAGGGACAAGGAGAATGCTTTCTTTTTCTTTTGTAGTATCCACAGCCTTGCGGGGCGGTGAGCAGGTGGTAGGTGCTGAGGTAGATGGGGCAAATGGTGACTTCATAGGAGAAACCGGCTCGCCTGTCCTCCTTCCTTCTTTCCTCCCTCCCTCCCTCCCTCCCCCCTCCTCCCTCTCCCTTTTCACCTTCTTCTCTCCATCTCTCCTTTCCTTCCATCCAGTATTTATCAGAAACTGACCACGTGCCATGCGCTGTTCTAGGCCCTGGACATGAGCAGCGAACAAGCAGACAAGATCTGATGAAGCTTACGTTCCAGCAGGGGAGGAAGGCAACGCAAGGAAATGAACATACGCATAACACACCATGTGCTGTGGAGGGCGGGGGAGGGGAGACAGGGTAAAGCGGCCGCAGTAGAAGGAGGGCAGGGGTTCCAGTTTGTACAGGGTGCAGGGAATGTCCTTTTTAAATTAGGGACATTTGCGTAGAGGCCTGAATGACATGGAGAGATCTCCTGGGGAGGAGCGTCCAGGTGTAGGGAACAGGGAGCCCAGAGGAGAACATGCCCAGTCTGTCTGGAGGGCAGCAAGGAGGCTGGTGGGCTGGAGAGGGTCCTGAGGGGCAGATGAGGTCAGAGAGGGACCAGGGCCCGGACCACACAGGTCCGTACAGCCACGGTAGGTAAGCATATCGGATTCTCCTTCGGGCGAGATGGGGAGCTGCTGTGTGGAGGTTGGGAGCCCGCAGGGGCTGCTGCAAAGTTGAGGCCAGAGCGCTGGCAGCTGGGACTGGGGCGGTGGTGGCTGAGATGAAGGCAGTGGCCGGAGCTGATGGCATTGGCTGACGGGCTTGAGGAGGGGAATGACAGAAGTGCCAGAGGTGAAGATCGCCCAAGGATTCGGGCCAAGTCCTTGGATGAAGGAAGCCTGGGCTGAGCCTGGGCCTCCGTTTCCCCATGACTGGTCTGGGCCGATGAACATCTGGATGGTGGTGGCCACACCCAGCCTCAGGTCCAGGTGAGAGTGGCATAAGTGAGGTTCATTCTGCACGTATTTACAAAGCATCGCTTATGGCCGCGTTCTAGCCGATGGTTCAGGTCGTTTCACCTCTTTTATCCAGCTGGCATCTACTATTGTTTGGGACCTGAGCTCCTTCTGGGTTCAAAACAATCCAATCCAGGTCTACTGCAGTATGGCTGAAGGTGGTCAGTGCATATAAATAGGTTTTAGTTTTAGAGCAGTTTTAGGTTCACAGCAAAATTGAGCAGAAAGTACAGAGATTTCCCATATGCCATCTGTCTCCACACACACACAATCTCCCCTTCTGTTAACATCCTCCGTCAGAGGGGTGCACACGTTGCAATCATTGAACCTACAGTGGGCGTCATCATCACCCAAAGTCCATAGTTTACAGTATATAGTTCACTCTTGAGTGAAATAGTCCATGAGTTTTGACGCATGTATGATAACATGGTTCTATCATTATAGTATCACACAGAATAGTTTCACTGCCCTAAAAATCCTCTGCATGATCTTAGTTCCACCTGCTCATCCCACCGCTGCCAACCCCGCCCACCGCCTAGCCCACCACTGATCTTTTTACCGTCTACGTAGTTTTGGCTTTTCCAGAGTGTCATAGAGTGGGAATCATGCAGCATGTCGCCTTTTCAGATTGGCGTCTTTCACTTAGTGATGTGTATTTCAGTTCCCTCCACATCTTTTTATGGCTGATAGCTCATTTCTTTTCAGCGCTGAGTAATATTCCGTTGCTTGGATGGACCACAGTTTATGTAATCCTTTCAACCTACCGAAAGGCATTCTAATCGCTCCCAAGTTTTAGCAGTTAGGAATAAAGCTGCTTTAAATATCTGTGTGCAGGTTTCTGTGTGGGCCGAAGTTTTCAGTTTATTTGCTGAAACTTACACAGCACCGTATGTCAATCATACCTCAGTAAAACTGAAAGAAAAAACCAGAAATTGCCAAGTGTCTTCCAAAGTGTCTGCAGCACCTCGGGCTCCCACCAGCAGTGGAGGAGAGCTTCTGTTGCCCCACACCCTCGGCGCCCTTTAGTGGTGTCAGTGTTTTGGAGTCTGATCACTCTAGTAGGCGTGCAGTGGTATTTCATCGTTGTTTTAATTTGAAATTTCCTGACAACATGTTGCTAAGCATCTTTTCACATTCTTATTTTCCACGTGTATATCTTCTTTGGTGAGGTGTCTGTTCAGGTCTTTTGCCCATTGTTTTTAATCGGATTGTTCATTTTCTTACTGTTGAGTTTCAAGAGGTTTTTGGTATATTTTGGATGACAGTCCTTTCTCAGAGGCGTCCTTTGCAGATATTTTCTCCCCGACTGTGGCTTGTCTTCTCATTCGCTCGACAGTGTTTTTCGCAAGCAGACGTTTTTAGTTGTAATGAAGTCCAGCTTATTGTCTTTCTTTCACGGATTGTGCCTTTGGTGCTGTGTGTTAAATGTCATCGCCAAACCCAAGGTCATCTAGACATTCTCTTATTTTGTCTTAGGCGGGTGTTGTTTAGTGTTTGTTCAGTGCACTTTAAGGACTGTATATGGCTTCTGAAACTGTCCACTCACTCTTCCCTTCCTTCTCATCTCTTGTGTAGTACCCCACCTCACTCAAGTGAAAAACACAGTTTATCATAACTCCCAACAGCTCGCATTCTTCTGCCCAACAGAGGGAAAGGGAGATTGTTTGCCTTCTAATTAAGCCTGTTGGAGGATCCTAGGAGACCCAGGCCAACAGGCTAGTCCTGATTTTCTCCACTGTTTTATTCAGAGATACATACCTTCTCGCCTACGGCCTCAGCTTTCTTATACTACTGTGCCTGCCGTCCACAGCTGCACCCCACCTCCCCCGGCAACCTTGCCCTGGATTCTTTCACATCTCGTCTGAGTCAGGAATAAACTGAGCCAGAACTGACCTTAAAAAAAGTCAAGGGTTTTTTGTTGTTGACAAAGTTCTGGAAATGATGACGGTTGAGCTGACTGGTATATTATGTTCCAGTGAAAAATTGTGATGATGCAAAGAGCGACAGTGCCATGAAAATCTTCAACGCATCTGCACCTACACTAAGGTTGTGGGTTACGCCCAAGTGACCTCAGCGTCATTTTGACCCAGTTTGACCCAGTTTGCATCTAGGGCTGATTGCCAGTTTCTCTCAAACTCCTGTGCTGACTTCACAGACCCCTAAAATTTGGTTTTCCTTCCCAGTTGCCTTTAGTTTTGGCTTTGCTTTTGCTGCGTGCTGTGCATAAACCTTTCCTTAGGATTTTGGAGGTTTAACTTTGACTCTTGTGGGTAAGTGGCTAGCTTAGGCGCCATGACCCTGAGAAACCAGAAACCCAGAAGGGCAGTCATGGAAAATATCCAAAGAACTGGATATCCACCCTCCTGAAGCAAGTTCAGAGCTGGCTCAGAGATCTGGTAACTGCTGCATCCTTCAACCCAAAGGTGGCCAGGGCTGGGGTGGAAGCTGGGACATGCCCAGTGCAAGGATGGAGTTGACGAGGAGTTATGGCATCAGCCAGGATTGGGTGAAGGCAGCACTTTGGGGGAACGCTGTCCTGCCAGCAAGCTTTGTGGGAAAAGAGCTAGTGTTAAAATTGTCAAGTGTTATTAGGAAGGATTATTTAAAAAGTACAGTGCCCATGATTAATTTGTAAGCAGAGAGGAGTCGAAGGAGAAATGGAGGATGGTGCATGATGGGAGTGGCTCAACAATGACATTCAAGCAGGTGAGAGAATCACCTGCGGGGGGTAGAGGAGGAACAGAGGCTGGAGGGGAACCAACGTGTCAGAGCACGGCCCCTGGGGTCAGCAGTAGACTGCTTCCATCACAGCCAGCAGGGAGCTTGAGAATTTACCTAAGATTCTGACTGAGTGGGTTTGGGTTAAGACCTAGGAATCTGTTTCCAAAACCAACTCCCTCCCTCGCTCCATACCCACGTCAGGCTGATTAACCTGTGGGTGTGCGAAGTCATCAGTTTACACAAGGGGTAGGCAAGAGCGTCTGGGCCAAATCCAACCTGTAGAGACCCTTTTTTTGCAACCTTTAATTAAGAATGGTTTTTTACGTTTTTAAAGAATTGTATTTAAAAACACACACACACACAAACACTAAAAGCAAAAAAATCCAGAAAAGAATATATGACAGAAATGTAAGTGGCCTGCAGAGCCTAAAACATTTACTACCTGGCCCTTTACAGAAAAAGTTTGCCTCCCCTGGCTTAATAGGGGATAAATAAACCTGATGTTACAACTGGTGAAGAGGTAACCCAATGGGTCACCTTCCTTCCAGATAGGGAACCTTTGCTTTGGGTGCGGTTCTTGTTGCGGAGGGGTGCACTGCCACTTTTTAAACTCCTGTGTTTTCAGGTGCTGGTAAGTGCATCATATTTGCGCCAAGGCATTAAGGTTGTGGATAAGGCAGGGATCCAGTGGGCTGCCCGCTAAGGGGATTATTTAAAATTATTTCAATGTTTCCTTTGTTTAGCGGGGTGGGGGGGGGAGGAGAGAGCAGATCAGACCTTGGAAGTTGAGGGAAAAAATTCTCAGACAAATACAAGGCACTTAAGTAGGCATGTATTATAATGAGATAAGGGTGGACTACAGTTTTTGAAAAATGGCATTGCAAATGCTGTCTTACCTCCAGGTATACAAATTGGCCCAAGAGGGAGGGAGGGAGAGGGGGAGGGGAGAAAGGCTGTGAAGAAAGTGGAAAGGGAAAGTTTGGGAAAGGATCTGATCCCAGGCTTTCTTGAAAAGCTAGACCAGTCACGCAAACTCAAGACGAAGGCTGAGGCTCTTGGCAAGGGCTGGTTTTTGTGTTGTGGGTGCCCCTTGCACCCAGCACTCATGCCCAGGGATTGCAGGTTGGGGGAATTCGGCTGCAGACGGCGTGTGAGTGAAGATCTGTGACGCTGATGCCTGTGTGGTGTTCCCCAGGTAATGCTGAGAAGTGCATCCTGGCTCTAGGGGTAAATGCAGACTGTTGATCTGAGTGGGGTTGTTACGGGGAAGAACAAAATCTGGCTACGTGTTGGATCTGTTTCTTTCACTTTAACCTTTGCTCTCCGCTGCTTTGGTTCACTAAAAGGATACTGTCTATACGTAATGGCCTGCCTCGGGGAACCCTGCTCCTCTGCCTGAAGGTTAAACCAAAGTGCCTTTGTTCAGGGAAACATCCGGACCCTGTCCACCTGGGGATGGCTGCAAGAAAGAAGAAATTAACACGTCCCCTCCCCGAGGCTGGCCATTCCAGGAGATATTTGCAAGACCTCGGGGCTTTTTGCTTCACTTCCTCATCTCCTCCCCCTCTCTGTTCTATAAAAGAAACTGGCATCCGGACCCCGATAAGATGGTCTTTTTGAAACACTAGTCTGCCATCTTCTGGGTCTGCTGGCTTTCCGAATAAAGTCGTACTCCTTGCCTCCACACCTCGTCTCCCGATTTATTGGCTTGTCGTGTGGTGAGCAGAGCGAGCTTGGACTCGGTAACAGGGTGAGTGGTCAGGGCAACATCCACGAAAGCGATGAGCCACTGGGTCGAGGATGAGGTACCTTTGAATTCAGTGAAGGCTGCGGTTCCTGGAAAACTCATGTACAAAGTAACTGCGAGAGAGAGACCCTAGGCTTTCTGCCAATACGTCACGGGACTTGAACAATTTGCTAAAAAACCCAAAGCACCATATTTGCCTTTTTACCCTGAGTTTGTATAGGTTGGTCGCACACATTCATTTATTCCTGTACCAGTGTGGAAACAGAGGCTAGGGAAGTGGAGGCGCTGGCCCAAGTCACACACTGAGTCAGGGAGTCAGAACCCCACCCAGACCTGTGTGATTCCAAAGTTACTCTCCTTCCACGTGACCGCGGGCAGAATCATGGGTTATTAAGGAGATCCTACAGATTATGAGCCATTTTCAAATGAGAAAACTGAGACTCAGAGAAGTGAAGCAATTTGTTCAAGGTTGCTCAACTAATGACCAGAATTCCTGTAGGCCTGCTTCGGGAATGGGGAGATCTGAGTGGCCATGGACTTTTAAGAACTCCTTATCAAAGGAATTGAGAATGTCAGATGGAGTGTGTTGAAACCCTTAGGAACAAAGGAGCACTGAGGGAAAAGGGAGCTTTGCAGAATGAACACATCTCACTTTTCTTAATGACCTGCTAGTTGATGCCCTCTTTGAAAGGACTTTTAGAGGGCAGGAAGGTTCTAAGCCGTTTTCAGCAGTTTGGCCCCAGAGAGTACCTATTTATATATTGATTAGCTCTTTAAACATTAACTTGGCTGGTCTGAAGCAATCACCTCAGAGTTTGGGGTTCATGGACAGGCCAGGGAAGGGAACGTGCCTCTCCACCCAGCCCAGCACCTGAGAGCAGGAGTGTTGGCGGACACCCAGCCATTGGTCACACCTGTGATCTGGCTACCCTGACCCCTCAGGTAGCTCACGTGCTAATGGCAGTGGAAGGGATGCCCAAGAAGGGGCTTGAAATCAACCAGATCTTCAAGTTCCTGTCTCAGGGCTCCGTTTGAGAAGCTACCACTGTCCAGATGAGTCCAAAGGCCAAGATCTCTGCAAATCAGTGAATTTTCCGAGCGTGGGGGATGTATGGTTTCCTGATGTGTATATCACAGAGAATCCCTGGTACACTTCAGTTTCTGAAGATGGTGCAATGCCTAGAGAAGTTGTGAAATGTTCTTGGATGGTGCTTCAGTGCAGAATCTAATCACTTTTCTGGGGTAATTTGGCCAAGGGCGTTCTTAGAGGTGGGAAAAGGACTGGGTGACCTCTTTAATCTCTCGTCTTAGAGAGGTCACAGTTTTGCCCGTAAGAGTTAAGTAAGATGCAGACTCATGAAAATGTGACAGGAATTGAATTCCTGGGGGTAGCCGGCCCAGACGGGGGCGGTTATTCAGAATGTTGAGGCTGTTTCCAGCTTCCCCTCCCCAGTGCAGTGGATGTAAACCCGAGTAAGACGTGCAGAGAAAGTGGACACTGCCTGCCTTTCACCAAGCTCGGCCCATTTCTGTGGTCAGAAAAGATAGCACGGGCCTGGCCTGTTCACCCACAAAGGGATGGTTATTCCCCTGCAGGGCCTTTGGTGAAACACTCAAAGGAGATTAGAACTAAGGAGGCTTTAAAGAATCTCTTGCTTGATGCCCTTGTTTTCAGGGGAAGAAAATAAAGCTCAGAGAGGAGATATGAGT
Organism: Pseudorca crassidens; assembly: GCF_039906515.1. NCBI lineage: Eukaryota > Metazoa > Chordata > Mammalia > Artiodactyla > Delphinidae > Pseudorca > Pseudorca crassidens. The sequence continues at coordinate 105,794,302 of NC_090304.1, forward strand.
GAGTAACTTGAAGCCCACACAGTATGGTGGGGCAAGGATGAATGGGACTCCAGGTCTTCAGATTCTCAGGCCAGTAGGTTTATGACCTGCTGTACTGCCTTCTACTGCCTTTCTGAAATAGGGCTATCATATTAAAATCCACAGTCCACAGCAAAAGGAGGGAGGAGCAAATTCATTCATTCATCCATTCATTCATTCAAAAACTTAACTGAGCTGCTGTTGGGTATAACGAAGAACAAAGCTGGTAAGGCTCCACCCTCGTGGTGCTCATAGAAACAGGCGTTTGTGGAGAACACACGTGGGCTTAGTTCTCTTGTTCTTTCACTTTCTTCAGTTGGTGAAAAACAGATACAGTAAGTCTCCTGCATATGAACCTTCAAGTTGCGAACTTTCAAAGATGTGAACGTGCGTTCCATCACTGTCAGGCGTGAGTGACATTGCAGTTTGCCCTCCGTCTCCCGTTGCTGACGATCCTTCAGCTCTACCGTCTCCCACTTCCTCTCCCTCCTCCAGCCAGTAGGTCTTCTTGCCTGTTCACTCGATGCCAGCCCCTGGATGCCAGCCGTTGTACTGTACTATTGTACTATTCAAGATACTGTACTGTAAGATTAAAAACGTTTTCTTTATTTTTTGTGTATGTTTTTTATGTATTATTTGTGTGAAAAGTATTACACCTATTAATTAGTATTAAACCTGTATAGCCAATTGTGTTAGTCGGGTACCTAGGCTAACTTTGTTGGACTTAGGAACAAATTGGGCGCTCTTGGAACGGAACTCGTTCGTTTGCAGGGGACTTACTATACACGGAAAAGGAGTTTTCAGGGAGGTGGAGAGAGGGAGAGTGCGTGGAGGAGAGAGAGGGAGAAGGAGGGGTGTAAGAAGGAGAGAGGCAGAGAATATCTCCCAAAAGGCATGCACAGGGTGGGAAATATTTGGCTTCTTCTTCTTTTTAAAAAATTAATTGTGGTTAGCTGAACTGTATCGACTCCCTTAACTCTCCCCAATGCAGACCTTTCTGCTTTCCGGTAAACTTGAGTTGCTATGGTGAGAGAGCGGCCTGGGACAAGTCAAACGTAAAACATTGGGAACAGCACCCCAACGCAGTGCAACGCGTCGAAGAGTTAATTAGAATGACCTGCCGTGTGTTTCCCATTCCCTGCCACAGATTCGATGGCCTTCTGACTGACCACCTGCTTTTCCAAACAAAGCTTTAGGCCTGTTCTCAGCTCTCCTTTCTTGCGTGTGTTAAGAACGGATGAGGGCGCAGAAGGTAGGGGAAGGGGACGAAATGTGTTTTCCTCCAGAAGCCTTTCCCAGGTCCTGCTGGGACTCTCCCCGTTTCCGCCCCTAATCTGATGTCCTTCGCCTTGGTGACTTCTCTCCCAGGCACGATTACAACTAACTTGTGAAAGTTCGCTCTGACGTCCGCAGGAACAGCCCACAGGGCACCTCCATGCTTCGTTTGGTGCCATCTGTCCCACAGCCTTGGGCAGCAGAAATGGCCGGGTGACCCTGCTTCCCATTTACAGGCTTGGGGACGGAGGCCCAGGCAGGGGTTAATGGATGGCCCGCGGTCATTTCCATGGACATAGGTTCGAGCTTGAGCCTCTGAACTCCAGGCCGCGGCTCAGCAGTTCTTTCTGCAGTTCTGCTGTGCTGTCAATGGTTTGTGAACTTGGAGGGCACAGGGCAACGAGCATCTGACTGTGAATCAAAAAAAGGGGGGAAAGCCGTTTCCTCTGCCTCAGTTGTAAAGTCAGAGAGTCGGAAAGCGGGTTTACCTCTCATGTCCCAACCGGCTCTAACATCCCCTGCTACGTGGTTTCACGATAGGAGCACGTGGACTGAGGCGGGGCCCCTGAGAGGCAGTTGTGGGTAGTTCTATAACATCAAATATTCCATTTTTTACAGAAATGTATTTATTCAAAACGTTATCATTTCTTTCTGGCCATACATGATCGTTCTTAATAGTAGTGGTTAACCTTTCAGATCTAAAATTTGATTTCACGCACCAGTCGGAATGGCCATCATCAAAAAGTCTACAAATAACAGTTGCTGGAGAGGCTGTGGAGAGAAGGGAACCAGCCTGCACTGCTGGCGGGAATGTAAGCTGGTGCAGCCACTGTGGAGAACAGCATGGAGGTTCCTCAGAAAATTAAAGGTACAGTTACCATATGATCCAGCAATCCCACTCCTGAGCATGTATCCGGAAAAGATGAAAACTCTAACTCGAAAAGGTACATGCACCCCAATGTTCAAAGCGGCACTACTTAACAATAGCCAAGGCATGGAAACAACCTAAATGGCCATCAACAGAGGAATGGATAAAGAAGATGTGGTATGCACATACAATGGAATACTACTCAGCCATAAAAAAGGATGAAACAATGCCATTTGCAGCAACATGGATGGACCTGGAGAGTATCATACTAAGTGAAGTAAGTCAGATAGAGAAAGGCAAATATCATATGATATTGCTTATATGTGGAATCTAAAAAAACGATACGAATGAACTTATTTACAAAACAGAAATAGACTCACAGACATAGAAAGATTATGGTTACCAAAGGGGTAGGTGGGGGAAGGGATAAATTAGGAGTGTGAGATTAATAGATAAACACCACTATATATAAAAAAATCAACAAGGACGTACTATATAGCACAGGGAACTACACTCAGTATCTTGTAATAACCTATAATGGAGAAGAATCTTTTTTTTTTTAATCTTTATTGGAGTATAATTGCTTTACAATGGTGTGTTAGTTTCTGCTTTATAACAAAGTGAATCAGTTATACATATACATACGTTCCCATATCTCTTCCCTCTTGCATCTCTCTCTCTCCCACCCACCCTATCCCACCCCTCCAGGTGGTCACAAAGCACCGAGCTGATCTCCCTGTGCTATGCGGCTGCTTCCCACTAGCTATCTACCTTACGTTTGGTAGTGTATGTATGTCCATTCCTCTCTCTCGCTTTGTCACAGCTTACCCTTCCCTCTCCCCATATCCTCAAGTCCATTCTCTAGTAGGTCTGTGTCTTTATTCCTGTCTTACCCCTAGGTTCTTCATGACATTTTTTTTCCCTTAAATTCCATATATATGTGTTAGCATACAGTATTTGTCTTTCTCTTTCTGACTTACTTCACTCTGTATGACAGACTCTAGGTCTATCTACCTCATTACAAATAGCTCAATTTAGTTTCTTTTTATGGCTGAGTAATATTTCATTGTATATGTGTGCCACATCTTCTTTATCCATTCATCCGATGATGGACACCTAGGTTGTTTCCATCTCTGGGCTACTGTAAATAGAGCTGCAATGAACATTGTGGTACATGACTCTTTTTGAATTATGGTTTTCTCAGGGTATATGCCCAGTAGTGGGATTGCTGGGTCGTATGGTAGTTCTATTTGTAGTTTTTTAAGGAACCTCCATACTGTTTTCCATAGTGGCTGTACCAATTCACATTCCCACCAGCAGTGCAAGAGTGTTCCCTTGCTGTTCACCTGAAACTAATACAGCATTGTAAATCAACTATATTTCAATAAAAATGAAAAAAAATTGATTTTAGTGGTTTACCCAGAGGTGTTCAATGAGTCAGGTTTAACCAGACCAACAATGATAATGTGATGACCAACGATAACCAACAATAAAAATTGCAAGCATTTACTGGGCACAAAACAGAAAGCGTTTTTTTCTGGATTATTCTAATTTAATCTCCCCCAGCCACCCGTGAGGGAGGTACTGTTGTCATCCTTGTCAGTGAGGAACTAGGACTAAGATGCCAGATTTGCTTAATGTCTTCAGCCAGTAAAGACTAGATCCAGGATTGAAATCCAGGCAGCCTGTCTGCATGCAGAATTGGCTCTTTTACTGATGGAATTTGCTAAGATACAGTGGGTGAAGTTCTGGTTAGAGGCGAGCGAGGGCACTCATTTTGGAAGGCCCTCCACTGAGGACACGAAGGGACAGGTGAGACTTTCCTTGGAGATCTAGGATCAAAGGGATGCTTCCATCCGACAGGTCTGATGATGTAGCAAGAACCCTGGGTGGTGGCGGAGATGCCCCGAGAGTCTCCCTCTCAGTTCCCTGACTCTTGCGGACCCTCACCCTCTGTTATGACAACACAACATTATCTCAGATTCATTGCAACTCAACTGAGTAGGTTACCACGAGCCACATTCCAGCGTGTGTTCCTGGGGCCACTCTGATGGGACTTGCGGGAGACTCTGGTGCCCTTAATTGAATTTGTAAGGCATCCTGTTCCCCTTGACGGAAAATGGGGAGAAGCCCTGCTCCCATCAACAACACATTTTACAGCCGTCTCCCGAGTGGTTTCTTTCTGTAGATGGAGAATCTCAGTCATTTTATGTTCTTATTGTTTTCAATTTACTGACCAAATTCTGGGCCCAGACCCAATTTGAGGTTTGTAACGTCTTGTGTGTTATTATAGAGAGAAGTAGGGCACAATGAATGAATTTCTCACGTTTGCTTCTGGTTCAGGCCCTGGTTTTTAAGTGGGGCAGTAGGAGTTCCACAGTCATGTGTGTAGATATATATAGATACAGATATATATGCATATAACACATTTAATCAGAAGTATGCATATTTGATCTCATAGACTGTCTCTGGGGAGAAACTCTGTGGCTTCGTTTTTTTATGTAGCTCGTGTGCTGGGCTCTGACAGACCCAGCTCCTGCCCTTTCGCTCTCTTTGCTCTAACACTTCTCCCGCATCAAGTGTTTTCATAACAGGAATTAGATCGAACATTATTTATCTCGTAATTAATGTAATTTAACACCACTTATGCAGCACATGCTGTGGGCTGGACACTGCTCCAAGCACGTTACAAATGTTAGCTGATGCAATCCTATTATAACTCTTGGAAGTGGGTCCTATTACTGTCCTTGTTTTACAGACCAGGAAATTGAGGCTAGTTTCCTTATCTGCTGCAGAACTGGATTTGTATGGCAGGGAGTGGATGTGCAATCCTGCTGCTTTGTTTGAGAGTTTAGTGTTTTGTTTTCCATACAAAAGAATGACAAAAAGCTGTGATCTGATAGTGCTGGGAGGGAGAGAAAAAGAAGAGCTATTCCTCTTGAGCAGAAAAGCCAGAATCATCAAAGGCTGGATTTACTTAATGATATACTGGTTTTATGGCTAAACACTTATAACTATTAAAAACACTTTTATTATTAAAATTCCTGCAGGAAAAATAACTTTGTTATTGTGACACTTAAACTTTCTGGCTTCTAACTTCCCTACCCTTTGAAATAATTCTGTGTATAATGTGAGTTTTAATCATCTGTGGTTTCTTTGGAATGCAGAGATCATGTTCAAGCATCTCAGGGTGTCCTTCTTAAGGCTCTAGGCCTCCTCATCTTTGCATACAAGATGCCTATTGCCCAGGATACTTGGTCTCTGTCCTCCAGCAGGCAGGGCTCCAAGGAAGAATGTCCAACAACAGCTGAGCCCTCCTCTGATGCACCAGAAGCAGAAGCTTGGGTGATGGAACCCGTCAAACCTGGGCTCACCCCAGGAGTGGCTTACGTGTTTATGAGCTGTGCCTTTGACCAGGATGGTAGTGGACAGGGGCTGGGAGGCCAGTGAGTCAAGCTATGCTTTGGATGTGAAATAGACAGGACTTGATGATTACCTAGTCATGGGGCAGAGGAAGAGGAGTCTGCTGTAGAATGGGAATCGTCTGGATTTTTGCCTCTCACTGACGTGGGTTCAGGGACACTGTCTTCCTAGTGCGTACCACAGTGCTTGGCACCTAGGAAACAACTGAAAAATATTTATTGACTTTGTGTATGAATGAGTGATGGGTGAAGAAAATGTGACCCGACGAAATTCTGTGACCTGCTGAAGGTCACATAACTACTCAATGGCAGAACTAACTTTGGAATCTCGGTTACCTGAGTATGATACAGCTTTTGGAGTTATTTCCCTTTTGTGGTCTCTCTTGTCTCCCTTTCAGCTGTTTAACTCTTTGAAGGCAGGGACTGTGTACAGATCAGTATAACAGAAGCTGCTATTTGGCGGTGGAGACTGAGTCAAAGCTGGGTGTCCGTGTGCATGTATGTGCACTTTTTTTTTTTTAATAAATGTATTTATTTTATTTATTTATTTTTGGCTGCGTTGGGTCTTTGTTGCTGCACACAGAGTACTCTCCGTTACGGTGCTTGGGTTTCTCATTGCGGTGGCTTCTCTTTCTGCAGAGCCTGGGCTCTAGGCACGTGGGCTTCAGTAGTTGTGGCACACGGGCTCAGTAGTTGTGGCTTGCGGGCTCTAGAGCTCAGGCTCAGTAGTTGTGGCACACTGGCTTAGTTGCTCCATGGCATGTGGGATCTTCCCGGACCAGGGTTCGAACCCGTGTCCCCTGCACTGGCAGACGGATTCTTAACCACTGAGCCACCAGGGAAGCCCTGCACTTCTGGTAGACATGATGTGCTTTTCTTCCAGGGGTGATGGAGCGGGGAACTGGGGAAAGGCTGGAAACTGACAGATACTGTAGGGTTCCCAGGTCCTTCCACTTCCACAAATGGCCACTTCACTTTTTCCTTGTCTCTGTCCTTTCTTCTCCATTCCATCCTAGCAACAGCCCTACCTTCCCCTTGTTTGGATAGCAGCCGCCTCACCGTCCACTTTTGTCTTGTTGTGTATGGGCCACTGGCCTCGTGAAATGCTTGTCTTAGCTTTGCCACGCATTAGCAGGGTGATGTTGTCCAAGACATTTATTTTTTCAGAGCTTGAGTTTACTCATTCGTCAAAAGTAGGTAATGACAAAAAATCCCCTCCTAATACTGTAAAAATCTGTCAAAAGTAACTGTGAGAATCAGGCCAGACCACAAAGGCTGGGCCAGGCTAGAGCACTGGAGAGACCAACCAGCCAGACTTGGCTCCAATGACCTCCTCTTTGGTTCACAACTGGGAAACTTCTGGAGGTTTCTGTGAAGCCGTTGAGGACAAGGCCCGCTTCTGGGTAAACCTGCTGTGTAGATTCTAAAGGGTTCTCATACTATCAGTGCTGTTAAGGTTCTAGTGCCAGAATCTTCTCTGTGCTGGATATTTTTGCACACTTTATCATATTTGATCAACACGACAAAGGTGAGTAGATATAATTATCTCTATTTTTTCTTTTTTTTGGCTGCACCGCACGGCATGTGGGATCTTAGTTCCCCAACCAGGGATTGACCCCGCGCCCCCTGCATTGGAAGCGAGGTGTCTTAACCACTGGACCACCAGGGAAGTCCCAATTATCTCTGTTTTACAGCCGTGGTACTGATAGAAATGTTAAGTAACTTACCCAAGACCACAAAGTCAGGTTTATTTCATTCCCAAGCTTATTCATTTTAAGTGACAGTTGTTTTCAAACTATATACTTCACAGGCAGAATCTGTGTCATGTAACTGTTCCCCCGGTGCCTTGCACGTAAGAAGTACTTAGTGCATATTTTTTGATGCATAAATGGGTAGATAAAAACCTGTTTTATAGGTTATAAAGTTGAGGGACTCTTGGAAAAGAATTAAGATCTCTGAGAAGACTATGGTGGGTCTGCTTGAGGTCTAGGCCTAAACTGAAGCTGGGATGCAGAATTACAGAAGATGTTTGGGAACATTCAGAGATTTACACATTATTACATTCAGAGATTACATAAGAAGCTTTATAAGGAGAACGAGTCCAGAGTACAGAATGCCCTTTGTCTGAGAACTATGTGATGGCCAGGAAAAGCCACATGAATCAAAGCCAAAAAGAAATCTGGATGATGCTAAACCAGTGCTTCCCAAAGTGTGTTCCAGGGAACCGTCTACCCGAGAAACACTATCTTGCAAGATAACTTCTCCAAAAGAAGCTCATGATTAAATACTTATGAAAACACCACTCTGTGTAGTCTATAGTATATCTTCTCGTGGTATATATTAGCACAGTAAAAGCTGAGAATTCTTAAAAAAAAAAACCTAACAATGACAAAGTCCTTTTTACTTTTTTTAACCAGTGTTGCAAACATATCTGACACCTGTCCTCTTCCATCACCCCCTATGCTCCACCGTCTGTTTACATACCAGGGAGTTAATGGTTAGCAGAGCCCCCTGAGAAATGCTAGAAAGGAAACTGAGTAGTAGTTTGAATGAGATTTCTTTTTCTCCTTTTCATGCCTTCTTATTCAGTATTCGGATAATTTTGTATTTGGTGATGGAGGTTGGTCTATTTCTTCTATTCACTCAATAAATATTTACCAAACACCTATAGAGCATCAGACATGGTGGTACACACGCTAAATCAGTAGATCTTTGATTTCTCTTGTCCTCACGAGGAAGGGAAAAGGAGGTTGGAGAGAGACATGCAGGAGTATCGGGAACCATTGGTACTTAAGATGTTCCCATCTTCTCCAGCCTTCAAAATTACCAATGCCCAAACAACAGTTGCCTAAGTCTCCGTTCCACTGCTAGAAAGGGTTCAGTATTTTATTAGGTTTTCCTCCTCGAGTAATTTTTGGGAACCCTTACGGAAACGATTCCCCAAATCCTCCCATTCCAGCCAGGCAATCTGATAGTGTCTGGCTCTGGTGCGATGCTCTGCTTCTGCTGGTCGCTCCTTGTCCTCTTGTTGCTTCTCCAGGCTGTTGTCTTTCTGCTTCTTCCCAAGGGCAAATCAAAAAGTTTCTTTAGGGGCTTCCCTGGTGGCGCAGTGGTTGAGAGTCCGTCTGCCGATGCAGGGGACATGGGTTCGTGCCTCGGTCCGGGGGGATCCCACGTGCCGCGGAGCGGCTGGGCCCGTGAGCCATGGGCGCTGAACCTGCGGGTCCGGAGCCTGTGCTCCGCAACGGGAGAGGCCACAGCAGTGAGAGACCTGCGTACCGCCAAAAAAAAAAAAAAAAAAGTTTCTTTATAAAACAGCTTAAATCTAGATTTAGAAAAAATAATCTAATGCTACAGGTCAATAATCCTTAGAGTTATGCTCAATTTATATGCCCAAGTAGAATATTTAACTTCTCAGTTGGAAGTATTTGCATATATATATATATATATATATATATATATATATATGTATATATAGTGCCTGAGCATTACTAAAAGATAGCATTAAATGTTGCTTCCAGGATATTCTGTAATATATACGTGTATCAAATCATCACTTTGTGCACCTTAAACTTATACATTATATGTGAATTATATTTGCATAAAGCTGGGGGGAAAAGGCAATAATCTTCATAAAATATTTTAGAAATTATAAAAAAATAAAGAAAACAAAAAACTTAACATATACCATATGCATTTCCTTGCTATTATGCAGTATACTTAATTACCATTTTGCTAACTGCATGATCTACTCATTAGATATACTAGTTCAGTTTATGAAACCATTGTCTTATGTTTTGTCATTTAGGTTGTAATCAATGTTCACTTCTACAAATAAAACATTAGTAAACATTAAAAAAATGTTGCTTCTAGAATTAAAAGGCAGTCTATACTCTAAAATACAGAAGTTCATTGCAACCCTCCAATATTTATATAAATATTAGGAGGTAGAATCTAAAAGGAAAGATCTAAAAGGAAAGACCAGAGCATAGATAGTGTCTTAGCCTCAGTTCTCCCTGCAGTGAGGGCCTTACGGAGATAGTTATTTTGGGAAGTGATGTCAGTGAGCAGGAGTTGGGCTGGAAGCAGGAAACTGAACAGGCGAAGAGAGACCCGGATATGTCACCGTGCTGGTCACTGCCATGGGTGACTGAGGCTCCGTCCTGCTGGGAAGTGTCTGAGAGACTGTGGACTGCACCTCTCCTGCCTTAAGTACAGACGTTGGGTAGTTTCTCCACTGGATCTGTCTCCAGTGCCCAGTGATCCAGGTCGCCCCGTGGTCATTACTTCCCTCACTTCCAGGTTTGCCTGAATGTCAGATGACCAGTGAGTGAGGAGGTGCCCTGGGGAGGCAAGAGAGACCTACCAGCTACTGTCAAGTTCAGCCTGCATTCCCCTCTGAACTGTCCCATTTATTTATCATGTCGCTTTCAGCCAAGAGCTGCTCATCAGTTCGAGGGTCAATTGCTCATTAAGGCTGTGGGCTGCCTGAAGAAAGCACAAATAATATTCAGAGTAAACTAAAATTAGAGCAAATGAGATGGCCTCTACCAATGGCGGCTCCCCCTGCTTCCCATTTTTCCTCGGCTGCCATTCATTTAGTCACTTAGTGTCCCCAGCGCCACGTTAGGCTCTTCACAGGGATTACCTGTCTCGTTTAATTCTCATGAGGTGGACACCATCGCGCTTCCCTTTGGAGGGTTGGTTGGCAGAAGCAGACATTGTGGATCTGCTAAGTGCATCCCTGTCCGTCGCCAGACGAGTGAGAGGCTTTGATAAACATGAAGACAAGTGACTATTCTCACTAAGGCTTGGAAAAGGCCCAGCCAACCAACCCCCATCACTCTGTTCTGAGGCTCGGCTCTATTTTCTTCTGAACCTATTATTTATTGGTTGATCTCTTTGCTTATTTTTGGTGTCCCAGCACTAGAACATCACCTTTATGGGATTGGGAGTTTATCTGTTTTGTTAGCACATTGCCTGGGACATACTATGTAAATATGTAGTTAATACATATTTACTACTGAATGAAAAAGGAAACAGCAGCTTTTATTGGTGTAGGAGCAAGGAAATTCGTCCCGTATGAGACCCTTTTGATAAAGAGGGGGTATGGGTAGCGGCAAGTTGCAAAGTCTCAGGGAGCAAATAGAGATCTCAAGTGGGAACCGGCAGAATGTGGAGTCGGTGATGAGGAAATGCAGAGAAAAAGAATGAAAAGGGAAAAGATGGGAAGGATTCACTCACAGTCACCCCATTTATCAATATTTATTGGACGTTAGCTGTCCCGGTACATAATAGAAGGCACAATGGTTGGATGCGATGTGATAAAATGTAGGGAAAAGAGCAACGGGGGTGGGGGGCGAGGGGAAATGAGAAACTGGAGAGATTTAGAGGAAGAAAGAGGCCTGCAGAAGGCTCCCTGTAAAATGTTTGCAATGGCCCGGCGTTCTCTCTGAAGCATCTCCGTGGAGCTGTGGTATGTGTTAGGGAGAGGATTACAAGAAGTCCCACACTAGAGGGACCTACAGAGAATTGGACTTTGTGGCCAAGTTTTCAGAGTCAGAGGGCAAAGCTAATGTTTTCTACTGATGCAGGTCATCAGATGTCATCCAGAAACAGAGAGCATATTTCGTCCAGAAAAAACAAGAATAAACTAACAATTATGGAAAACTTAGTTCCCCAAGGGTGAGTTTCTTGAAAGTGGCAAGGGTTAGAAAACCTGAGAGGAAGAGCAACCAAGCCAGTCGTCGTGGGCTTGGGGGATGCGGGTCGTGGGAGTGGGTGCCGTGCATTCAGCCTAGAGCTGAACCTGAACTCTGTGTCCTGTGAATCACTGTTTCCTCGTCAAAATGAATTTGTCAGACAGACCTGCAAAGAGGCTGAGGACCCCAGCGGTCCCAGGACACGTGCCTGCTCTTCCTTCTTTGTGTCAAAGCCCCTCTCGAAGTGCTGTCGGGCTGCGTTTCCTGTCTGTGGGGACAGGGTGTGGCCAGGTTGGAGGCTGGAATCAGAAGACCTTCCTGAGTCCCGCCCCCCCCCCCCAGTCCCCTGTCTTTCTGTCTGTGTCAGAGCTCTAGGGGACCAGATCCCAGGCCGGCATTCCTGTTTCCTGAAACTCTCTGTGCTGTTCTAACACATAATATCACTGTTACATAAGTGATATAAGTCAAGCCAGGAACACGCAGCCCAGGAAAAAAGTAAGTTTTCTGTTTTGATTTCTTCTTTTTTTTTTTTTGGCAAAAGCTTGTTGCTCCCACCCCTGCCAGGGCAGAAATCAGGTCCGCTTGGTATGGAGGGGAGAGGGCCGTCTGCTTCACAGCACTGTAGCCTGCTGCATGTTCTGGAGGCCCTGCTGGTTGCAGAGACACCCCGTGGAAAAGCGGGGCGTGGGGAGCCCTGGGCTCACCCGGGAGGTGCTGTAGCTCCCACGCTGGCTCCCACAGATGTCAGCCAGGGCCAGGTCCCCTCGGTGACCTGGACTGCTGATTTGACAAGATTCCCTGGATCACACAGTGCACAGAGTGCCATCTGAGTTAGGGTAGAGTCTCATCGAGGGAATACTTTTTCCCCAGTAGAAGTTACAGGAATTATTGAACAGATTATGAAATCGGTATCATTTCTGGGGTCATCCTTCTATCAGCTGCCCAGGCTGGAAAATTTGGGGTGATGCTGAAATTTCCCCCTTTCCTTTTATGCCCTTGATAGAAGCAGTGACTGAACCCAGCATGACAACAGTGTGTCTCAGTGACCCCTTTCCTCTTGCCCTGCCGTGCCCAGGGCACTCCCCGCCCCCAGTCGGGGAGGCAGCCGGGAGGGAGGGGAAGCACGGGCTCTGGAGAAAGACACTCTGGGTGTACATTTTGCCTGTGTTGTGTGACTTGGACAAGCTAACCTTTCTGTCCCTCAAGTTATTCTTATAAAATGGGATTGATAGTACTTCTTAGTTTGCAGGGAAATAACATTTATTAATAAAGTGAAGGTGACTCAAGTCTGGTCCCAATTGTTCTTTTAGATGAGGTGATTCGTAGAAAAAAGTTTATAAGGATGTGCACCAAAATGTTAATAATGTTTTTCCATTGAGGTGGGATTTATGGGCTTTTAAAAAAACTTGCATCTTTGTGCTTTTCTATATTTTAAAAATTTCCACAATGAACACGTGTTACTCTTGTAACTAAAAATCATAAATAGGAATTAAAATTCCACCAAACCTTCCAGAACCAGCTGAGATGATACTTTTATTAAAATTTTCCAGATCTTCCCATTGGCAGAGATCAGTCTCTGAGCAAGTTACTGAATCAATCACAGGTATCTTGCTCATCTGTTGAATGGGGCCTAAAAACTTTAAGTGAAAAAAAATACACTATGATGTATATGTAATACAGATATGCATTATATATATTGTATGTGTGTGTGTATATGTGTGTGTGTGTATATATATATATATATATATATACAGGGTTCTCTGTGTGTATGTGTATATATATTACGATATATAGGTATGCATATATTCCAATATGTTTCAACGCCTGGTTTATAGAAAGTACTTAATAAATGCACTTTTCTTTTCCTGAATACCAGAAACACTTTGTACCTCTCTTTAAGCACTTCATGTATTTTGTTTTGTATTATGGTTATTTGTGAACTTCCTGTATCTGCTACTAGACTCCGAGACCTCTGAGGGCAACAGCTGTGTGCCCCCCATCTCTTGCCACATAGGGCTTAATGGCCTGTACATCGTAGGTGCTGAATGTACTTGTTGAGTGATTAAAAGCCCAGGGGAAGGAAGAGGCCCCAGAAGTAAGTGCTGAGTCTTGAGTCGCGCCCTCCAGGGATTCGGGCATTCAGTGTCTGACCCTGGGCCACCTGGGTAGTTGCTCAGCAAGGGTTTGTTGGTTGGGTGGGCACACGGCACACATTGCAACAGGGACCCAGGGTTCTTGCAAGGGAAGCAGGAGCCCAGGTGAACGAGCCAGGCCCACAGACGGTGCCCCGGTCACCGTGAGGAGGTTGGTTCTTAGAACTGGATGGAGTCCCTCCAACTCCAGGACCTGCCCCTGAGGGCCAAGGAGAGTGAAAGAGAAAATGAAGGAAAGGAACAGGAAAGAGTGTTTGCTTGAACGTCTTAAGAGACTGGGGAGGAGCAAATATTCCCGCTTTGGTGACAAGGTGGGGAATAGATTCTCCCCAGGTCAACTGTAGCATCGCTGACCTCCCCTCTACGGATGGTCGGGCCCAAGAGGACTTTATCATGAGCAAGAGCCATGATAGAGCTTGGCAACTTCATAGAGCTTGACACTCAGAGCAGAGGAGAAAGAAGACAGCAGGGGCCCCCTGGCAGCTGAGAGGGCTGGGGATCTGGGCATGGGGGAGCACTTCCTGAGAACTCCCATAACCAGCTGTTAATAAAAACTGGAGATTTTGACAGATTGGATGCAGTGGGCAGAGCCTGAGTAATGCTGGTTATCCTGTCCCTGTGGTGCTCTTTCCTCTTGGCTAATGCAGCCCAAGGAATATGTATTGATATAATCTATATACGGTGTGTTTGTGGAGTGAAGAGGTAGTTTGAAAGAGAGAAACAAGAAATACAGAAAGGTTAGTGACCCCCTGAGAGAACAGATGTGCCAACTGGGACACAAGACAGAATGAAGTTAAACCCCGGTCTCATTGTCGTGTTGTACCTGCTCACTTATAGCTCAGGGAACCATGGTGGGATGGAGGCCCAGAGTTCTAGCCTGTTCAGTGGGCTCCCGGGGGTTTGTGAGACCTCATGTGATGTCACTGGGAGCAGAACCAGGAGGAGGTGGAACTGTTAAAAACAATTTATAGAAGCTTTATTGAGATATAATTGCATGCCATGGAATTCACCGAAAATGTACAATTCACTGATTTTTAGAATATTCATAGAGTTGTACAACCATTGAGGAGGTGGGACTTTGAATGTTTGACATTTTCTCCCACATCGTTTGCCAAGAGTTGTGATATTCATGTCTATCTATTCACTGAGATAATTGGTTTTGGGAAGGAAATAGTGTAGGGGCTGGTGTTTGTGTATATAAGTGTGTGTTTGTGTATGTATGTGCATGCATGCATGTAAAGAACAAATAAAAATATTTTAGGGCTTCCCTGGTGGCGCAGTGGTTGAGAGTCCGCCTGCCGATGCAGGGGACACGGGTTCGTGCCCCGGTCCGGGAAGATCCCACATGCCGCGGAGCGGCTGGGCCCGTGAGCCATGGCCGCTGAGCCTGCGCGTCCGGAGCCTGTGCTCCGCAACGGGAGAGGCCACAACAGTGAGAGGCCCGTGTACTGCAAAAAAAAAAATTTTTTTTAAATACCTCGGTTTTTTGTTTTTTTTTTTGCTTGTGACACAATGTTTGTGATATTCTTGGTAAGACCAGAAAAGAAGAATAATTAAAACTGTTACATATTTGAATATGTAACTTTAAGAACTTAGTGATTAAGGAGGTGTTAACAGAACACCAACAAAGACAATGAAATACCTTTTGGGCATATTACAGATTTTGTCACTGTTTCACGTACATCATTTCATCTGATTCTATGACAACCATGTGGGTAGAGGTGGGTAGAGTACTCTGGTCCCATTTTACAGTCCCATTTTACAGGGGAGGTCCCACCTTTACCCTGGAAGGGTGAAGGGATTGTCCACAGGAACTGAACCTAGGTCTTTAGACTCAAAATCTCTTACTACTGCTCCAAGAGCAGCAACCTTTTGCACCTTATCTCTCATTTTATACATTTTATATAAAACATTTTATATCTCAAATATATACATATCTTAGATCTTACCAATCATTCTATCAAAAAATCTTGGTGTTATTCTGACAGAAATAGAAAGTCCATTTTTCCTGAGAACGGTGTGTATATATTCAGTCTGTTTCTGTATGATTTCCAGTCAAGCTTATGGACATAAAATTTTTTCAAGAATATTATTGGGAATACACTGAAGTTGATATGTTAGTTGTTATTCTGAAAGTGGTGTGTCCACTTTGACCTTTGTGTCCCACTGATGACACCCCATATCCACGGGTGGTTTGGACGACTCAGTGGTGTTGATGCGGGTGCATTGCAGGAAGGAGGTGAGGGAAAACGAAGAGTGTGAGTGTGGTGGGCATGCAGATGCACTGCCAGGGTCCTTTGGAGGGAGGACTTGTTGCCTGGGTGCTGGGAGTGTTGTCAGCAGACAGCCGCCAGAGCTCAGACCCTTACGGAGTTGCCTCACCCAGGGTCACGCCCTTCTGGGGGCGGCCTGTTTCCAATGACTGATCAAGGAGGCTGCGGGACCTGCATTACAATCTGACCCCTCCCTGTGCCCACTCCTGCTTCCTTCCTCTCCTTCCAGAGGCCGGGGTCCCAGGGCTGTTCCCTGTCTATCACCCTGAACTCTACACTCCTCTCAGAGTCCATGTCTTGGAGAGCTCAAACCACAACAGTTAGCTTTAGCTATGCTTTTTTTTTTGGAGCAGGGGTTGGTAAACTTTTCTGTAAAGGGCCACACAGTAAATGTTTTAGCCCTTGCAGTCCAACTCTGCCTTGGTAGCATGAAAGCAGCCACAGATAATATGTGGATGAATGAGCCTGGCTGTGTTCCAATAAAACTTTATTTACAAAAATAGGCTCTTGGCTGGATTTGGAGTGTGTGTGTAGTTTGCCAGAGATTTACCGATTACTGAGCATTACTGCTAAATTTCAGACAACGGGAATTCTGGAGAACTCCTGATCAATTTCTTCATGACCACGCTCCATAAGTTACAGGGCAGTTTATTATTGTGCATGCCGAGTGCTGAATTCTGGGTAAAGCCAGTCCCGACAGCCCCCAAACACAGTTTCAACATGAGACAGACTTATCATCTAATGTGAGAAGGGACGTCTAGCGGTTGTCTTCCGCCCTGCGCAGAGTTATTGCCCTTTAGCCTGGTTCATCACTGACTCTGGCATCCCCTTCCCGGGATCCATGGAGATGGAGAAAGAGGACTCCCACGGGGAGGGATGGGGGAAGGAAAGGGCCGGGCCTCCTCCAGGACCTCTGCTTGTGTTATTTCACTTCATCCTCACAACCTGTGTCATCCCCACTTCACACGGGAAGAGATGGTCTCAGAGAAGGTGAGGAACCTGGTTTGCAATGCTCGTCAACAGGGGGATTGATTTCCAACCCTGTGTCGGGCTCGAAAGCCATGCCCTTTCCAGTACCCCAAGCTGACCCGTCACCTCGGCCTTAGATTGCACGTGGTTTCTCTTTAAACCCTGATCGTTTCTGCCTGAGAGGGTTTGGCACAAGAAGTTGGATCCTGGACCAGCTCTCGTGGCTCTGTTCCTGGGGTTCACTGGAGGCTGAGTTTCCACATTCTTTCTACTGGCCAGCTCTGGGCTGTGGCATCTGATGAGCCGAGGCTTTTGGCTCCTTGGGCCTGATGGGGCGGTGCTGGCTGTGATGGGTCCACTTTCCTTCCGTGCTGGTATGAGTGTGGTGGGGGCCTGCAACAGACCCTCTCACCTCCCTTCTGTGAGGCAGCCGTCATCATCCCCCCTGGCCTTTTCTTCACAGCCTGTTTCAGGAGGCTGGGCAACTCCGTGGGAAGGTGAGAGAGGAAATTGGGAGGCTGGGGGCTGGAGGGACTCGTGCTCCCACTCTGCTCTCTTACCCTGGGCTGATGGAAATAGCACTGCTCTGGTCCCCGGAGGCCTGGCTGTAGCCCGGGCTCCGCTGCACCTCAGCAGGGTGGCCCTGGGTGAGCCCCGGAGTACCTTGGAACTGCTCTTCCACGTGAGGAGGGTGAGCGTTCAGCTGGTCTGTGCACTGCATGGTGTGGTTGTGAGTGACAGGTGAAAGGAAGCAGCGGGAGAGGGGGCGGGGCAGAGTCCAGCGGTTCTCACCTGTCAGCTGCATCGGCACCACCTATTCAGGAAGGCCAGTTGGAGTAAGAGTGTCTAATTCTGAAGATCTGCCTTTCTGACAAGTTTCTTACTAATCCTTCAAGGCCCTTTTCAAGTTTCTTTTCTGCAAAGCCTTCCTTAAGTACTGTAGTTCCAGCTGATCTTGCTCCTGAACTTTTAAGCTGGGATGTCCCACAGATGTCCGCACTCCTGTGTGATGTCACCATGGGGAGCACAGCAGCAGCTGCCTGCGTGCTCTGTTGGGCCGGATGCTGGAACCACATGGTGGCTCAGGGAAGAGATGTGTGGACGCGGAGGTGGTGGCATGCACGGTATGACAGATATTTGTCATCCCCGACTTAGAGACTCTGCTGTGTTTTCTGTGTGCTGGGGTTGGCTTTACAATGAAATGATGCACTTCCTGCTGACAGCCGCAGTGTCTTTTACTGCTGCATCTTCTCTGATGCTTGGCCTTGAGCACATCACTCTGTGCACAGGACCGTGCCCTGTTTATTTTGAGTTCTCAGGACAACCACAGTGGTGCCAGGCGATGGCAGTGGCTGCAAATATTCTTTGCTTAGTCAAATAATAATTTTCAAATACTGGAAAAATGCTCCCCCCCAGTTTTTGTTCCAGTCACAGTTTCACAATGGTAAACACGATGTACTCTTATTATTTATTTAAAAATTTTATTGAAGTGTGGTTGATTTACAATGTTGTGTTAATTTCTGCTGTACAGCAAAGTGACTCAGTTATACACACATAGATTCTTCTTCATGTTCTTTTCCATTAGGGTTTATCACAGGATATTGAATATAATTCCCTGTGCTATACAGCAGGACCTTGATGTTTATCCATCCTGTCTATACTAGTTTGCATAAACACGAAGCACTTTAAACTTTAATCTGCATTATTAACAGTTTCCCCATCACTTTCTTAAGTCTAGACAATCAACAAGCCAGCAAATCAGGCCTTGAGTTACAGTTTTTGTCAATTTTTGTGGTCAAAATACTCCCACCCTGGCCAATTTCAAGTTACCAAAATGGTGCCACTGAATGCAGAGCTGAGGAGAGATGCTGGGTGGTACCGCTGTGTAGTATTCCCACCACGCAGACACAATAGACAGAAATAACCTTACAGCACAAGTAAACTTACAGGGAAGGGATGGGTTTTGAGTATTTATTACCTTTTTAAAAATACAGTTGATTTGATTGGTTCGCACAATCCCTAAAACTTTAACAACTGGCTCTCGTGTGATCTCTCCAGCACACCACTGGGTGAATTGGTGTAGATTTGCAGAAGTTACGGCTTCTTTGATTGCAGTGAATAAAAGCTTAATTTAAACCGGCTTAAACCAAGAGGGTATATTTTGGCTCACAAACTTGAAAGCTTACGGAAGGGGAGGATGGGTCTGGCTTCAGGTCAGGTGTCATTAGGACCTCCTCTCTCTCTTTCAGCTTTTCTGTCCTCTATGTGGTGTCAAGATGCCTGCTTACAGCTCAGGCCTCATCCTCCGAGATTTTAGTCTGCCAGAGAAGAAGCAAGCGTTTGGTCCTACTGGCTCTGTGTTCCATGTTTGTCCCTAAACCAGGCACTGTAGCCAGAGAAGTGTGAGGCTCTCTGCTGTGGACTAAATTGTACCCCACCAAACTCATATGTTAAAGCATGAACCCCCAATGTGATAGTATTTGGGGATGGAGGACTTTGGGAGGTAAAGTTTGGAGGAGGTGGTGAGGGTGGGGCCCTCATGATATTAGTGCCCTTATAAGAAGAGTCCAGAGAGCTTCCCCTTTCTCTCTGCCATGTGAGGACATGGTGAGAAGGTGGCCGTCTGCAAGCCAGGAAGAGAGCCCTTACTGGAACCAAATTGACCTGCACCTTGATCTTGGACATTCCAGCCTCCAGAACTGTAAGAAATAAATTCCCATTACTTTGACCACTCAGTCTGTGGTATTTTGTTATGGAACCCTGAGCTGAGTAAGGCACTCTCCTTGGCCAGGCTCACCGTGGCAGCTGGGGTGGAGTCAGTTTCACCCAAGTTCCTGGACTGAAAGTGGAGAGGGAGTGATTCCTTAGGGGAAATTCCGGATAAAGTTAGTAGAAGGGCGATTGGAAGCAGGCAGCAAAGTAAATATCCATTGTAAGACCTCTCTTTGGACAGAAGGAATAGTTTCCTGGCTCAGAGGGTTCAGGTATCAGGGCACCCTTCCTGGGAATGGGATTGGAGCACTCCTTCTGTGTATAAGGGGGTAAAGAGAGGAGGAAAAGATGGAAAGCTTAGGGCCAGCCACTGTCCATGTAGCTCCATGATTTGGGGCCTTGGCCTCCCCCTGGGGAACATGGCAAGAAGTTTCTGGCACAAAAGACTGCTGTGAAGTTTGCTCCCTGAGTCCCAGGTTTCAAAGTTAAGTGGCTTGGGTGAGAAGTTTGTGCCTGGGAATGGGAGCTCTAAGAAGAGGTATCTTTGCTGGGGAGTATCCTGCTGACACTAGGAGTATCTAGCTGATACTAGGAGTATCTAGCTGATACTAGGAGTTTCTAGCTGATACTAGGAGTATCGTGCTGGTATTAGGAGTATCTTGCCGATACTAGGAGTATCTTGCTGACACTAGGAGTATCGTGCTGGTACTAGGAGTATCTTGCTGATGATTGGTGCGAGTTCTGGACTGGCCACCCCTCACATCACTCCTTAAGACCCATCGCCCTTAGCCCGAGAGCAGCCCCTTGCACTTGGTGGATGAAAAATTTTACAGGTGTCCAGGAAAATGAAATGCAGGCGGGAGGGTCACAGAGCAATATCTCCACCAGAAGATTTTGAAAGAAAATGAGCTGGGGTGAGCAGTGGGCAAATATGGATGCAGCATTTTATATAAGCTTCTAAGGCGGTGAAAGGGAGAGAAGCTTTGAGTAGAACCAGATGGTGGTTTATCTGTTCCAGACTAATGGCTGGTTCCTCAGGGTCAGTCAGGGCCATGGGTACAGGAGAGAACGCCAAGCTTCCTGGCCGGCAGCAGTTCCAAAATTCCCTCTATCCTCAGAGGTTGACAAGAGATGACCTGGTGTTAGCCCTGCACTTTGGGGTTTATGTGCAATGGAGTGGAGCTTGGAAGAGCCAGCCACGTGCATGTAGACTGTGCAATACAGTGAGATTCTCCCATGTATGCTGGGCACTGAGCCAGATGTTGTCACACACTCATCTTCGTTGGATCACTTCAACTACTCTCAACCGTAGTCAGTTTTTCCCATTTACAGAAGAGGACCCTGAGGCTCAGAGCCCACGGTTGGACAGCTAATAATGGCATTGCCACGCTCTAACCCAGACCTTTCTGACTTCCATGGCCCCGTTGACTTCCTTCACACGAATGTGAGTTGCAGGTGTAGCAGGCACTGGTTGGGCCGTCTTCACATGGGCAACCATCCCCTTAGCTGTTCTACAGGGCAGAGTTGTGTCTTGTGTGCAGCCACACCCCTAGTGGCTAAGGTGAAAGCTGAAAAAATACCGACTACGTATACTTTTCTTAATAGCCCTCAGAGTAGGCATTTAAAAAATTCCTACTGCAGAAATGAGGGAACTGAACCTCAGAGTTCAGATATGTTTCCTAAGCTCTCATAGATTGTTACTCAAACTCAGGTCTGTGTGGATTCAAAGCTGGTGATCTGTTATTTGGTGTATCTTCCCCCTTGACCTGCCCTGGGGGGCATTCGGCTCCTGTCCCCACTAGGTTGAGAGTGAGGTGGATGTGGACAGGGACGGGGACAGTAGAGTGTTGGGAATTGCATCAGTCTGGAGTTAAAAGAGGATCCAAGAGGTAGACCAGTAAGCTGTATGCAGTTGCTACCCCCTTTTTCAATTAGAATGTCTGCTTTACTTATTGCGATTTCTTTCTTGTTTTTTATACAGCAGGTTCTTATTAGTTATCTATTTCATACACACATTGGCGTATATATGTCAATCCCAATCTCCCAATTCATCCCACCACCACCCGCCTTCCCCCTGTCCCCCATTTTTCCCTCTTGGTGTCCATATGTTTGTTCTCTACATCTGTGTCTCTACTTCTGCCTTGCAAACCGGTTCATCTGCACCATTTTTCTAGATTCCACATACATGTGTTAATATACGATATTTATTTTTCTTTTTCTGACTTACTTCATTCTGTATGACAGTCTCGAGGTCCATCCACGTCTCTACAAATGACCCAATTTCTTTCCTTCTTATGACTGAGTAATATTCCATTGTATATATGTACCACATCTTCCTTATCCATTCATCTGTTGATGGGCATGTAGGTTGCTTCCATGACCTGGCTATTGTAAACAGTGCTGCAATGAACACTGGGGCACATGTGTCTTTTTTTTTTAATAAATTTATTTATTTATTTTTGGCTGCATTGGGTCTTCATTGCAGCGCGCAGGCTTTCTCTAGTTTCAGCGAGCGGGGGCTACTCTTCGTTGTGGTGCGCGGGCTTCTCACTGCGGTGGTTTCTCTTTGTTTCAGAGCACAGGCTCTAGGCATGCGGGCTTCAGTAGTTGTGGCACGTGGGCTCAGTAGTTGTGGCTCACGGGCTCTAGAGCGCAGGCTCAGTAGTTGTGGTGCACAGGCTTAGTTGCTCTGCGGCATGTGGGATCTTCCCAGACCAGGGTTTGAACTCATGTCCCCTGCATTGGCAGGCAGATTCTTAACCACTGTGCCACCAGGGAAGTCCACATGTGTCTTTTTGAATGATGGTTTTCTCTGGGTATATGCCCAGTAGTGGGATTGCTGGGTCATATGGTAATTGTATTTTTAGTCGTTTTTTTTTTTTTTTCTGGTACGTGGGCCTCTCACTCTGTGGCCTCTCCCGTTGTGGAGCACAGGCTCTGGATGCGCAGGCTCAGCGGCCATGACTCACGGGCCCAGCTGCTCCGCAGCATGTGGGATCCTCCCGGACCGGGGCACGAACCCGTGTCCCCTGCATCGGCAGGCAGACTCTCAACCACTGCACCACCAGGGAAGCCCTATTTTTAGTTTTTTAAGGAATCTCCATACTGTTCTCCATAGTGGCTGTATCAATTTACATTCCCACCAATAGTGCAAGAGGGTTCCCTTTTCTCCACACCCTCTCCAGCAATTGTTGTTTTTAGATTTTCTGATGATGCCCATTTTAACTGGTGTGAGGTGATACCCCATTGTAGTTTTGATTTGCAGTTCTCTAATAATTAGTGGTGTTGAGCAGCTTTTCATGTGCCTCTTGGCCATCTGTATGTCTTCTTTGGAGAGATGTCTCTTTAGGTCTTCTGCCCATTTTTTGATTTGGTTGTTTTTGTTATTATTTTTTTTTAATATTGAGCTTCATGAGCTGTTTTTATATTTTGGAGATTAGTCCTTTGTCTGTTGATTAGTTTGCAAATACTTTTTCCCATTCTGAGTGTTGTCTTTTTGTCTTGTTTACAGTTTCCTTTGCTGTGCAAAAGCTTTTAAGTTTCATTAGGTCCCATTTGTTTATTTTTGTATTTATCTCCATTACTCTAGGAGGTAGGTCAAAAAACATCTTGCTGTGATGTATGTCAGAGAGTGTTCTTCCTATGTTTTCCTCTAGGAGTTTTATAGTGTCTGGTCTTACCTTTAGGTCTTTAATCCATTTTGAGTTTATTTTTGTGTATGGTATTAGGGAGTGTTCTAATTTCATTCTTTTACATGTAGCAGTCCAGTTTTCCCAGCACCACTTTTTGAAGAGACTGTCTTTTCTCCATTGTATATTCTTGCATCCTTTATCAAAGATAAGGTGACCATATGTGTGTGGGTTTATCTCTGTCCTTTCTATCCTGTTGATCTATATTTCTGTTTTTGTGCCAGTACCATATTGTCTTGATTACTGTAGCTTTGTCGTATAGTCTGAAGTCAGGGAGTCTGATTCCTCCAGCTCTGTTTTTTCCCCTCAAGATTGCTTTGGCTATTCGGGGTCTTTTGTGTCTCCATATAAATTTGAAGATTTTTTGTTTTAGATCTGTAAAAAATGCCACTGGTAATTTGATAGGGATTGTATTGAATCTGTAGATTACTTTGGGTAGTATAGTAATTTTCACAATATTGATTCTTCCAATCCAAGAACATGGTATATCTCTCTGTTTGTGTCATCTTTGATTTCTTTCATCAGTGTCGTATAGTTTTCTGAGTACAGGTCTTTTACCTCCGTAGGTAGGTTTATTTCTAGGTATTTTATTCTTTTTGTTGCAGTGGTGAATGGGATTGTTTCCTTAATTTCTCTTTCTGATCTTTCATTGTTAGTGTATAAGAATGCAAGAGATTTCTGTGCGTTAATTTTGTATCCTGCAGCTTTACCAGATTCATTGATTAGCTCTAGTAGTTTTCTGGTGGCATATTTAGGATTATCTATGTATAGTATCATGTCATCTACAAACAGTGACAGTTTTGCTTCTTTTCCAATTTGTATTCCTTTTATTTCTTTTTCTTCTCTGATTGCCGTGGCTAGGACTTCCAAAACTATGTTGAATAATAGTGGCAAGAGTGGACATCCTCGTCTTGTTCCTAATCTTAGAGGAAAATGCTTTCAGTTTTTCCCCCTTCAGAGTAATGTTTGCTGTGGGTTTGTCTTATATGACCTTTATTATGTTGAGGTAGGTTCCCTCTATGCCCACTTTCTGGAGAGTTTTTTCATAAATGGTGTTGAATTTTGTCAAAAGCTTTTTCTGCATCTATTGAGGTGGTCATATGGTTTTTATTCTTTAATTTGTTAATATGGTGTATCACATTGATTGCTTTGTGTATATTGAAGAATCCTGGCATCCTGGGATAAATCCCACTTGATCATGGTGTATGATCCTTTTAATGGCTTGTTGGATTCTGTTTGCTAATATTTTGTTGAGGATTTTTGCATCTATATTCATCAGTGATATTGGTCTGTAATTTTCTTTTTTTGTTGGTTTTGGTATTAGGATGATGGTGGACTCGTAAAATGAGTTTGGGAGTGTTCCTTCCTCTGCAATTTTTTGGAAGAGTTTGAGAAGGATGGGTGTTAGCTGTTCTCTAAATGTTTGATAGAATTCGCCTGTGAAGCCATCTGGTTCCGGGCTTTTGTTTGTTGGAAGATTTTTAATCACAGTTTCAATTTCAGTGCTTGTGATTGGTCTGTTCATATTTTCTGTTTCTTCCTGGTTCAGTCTTGGAACGTTGTGCTTTTCTAAGAATTTGTCCATTTCTTCCAAGTTGTCCATTTTGTTGGCATAGAGTTGCTTGTAGTAATCTCTCATGATCCTTTGTATTTCTGCAGTGTCAGTTGTTCCTTCTATTTTAAAATTTCTAATTCTATTGATTTGAGTCTTCTCCCTTTTTTTTCTTGATGATTCTGGCTAATGGTTTATCAATTTTGTTTATCTTCTCAAAGAACCAGCTTTTAGTTTTATTGCTCTTTGCTATTGTTTCCTTCATTTCTTTTTCATTTATTTCTGATCTGATTTTTATTATTTTTTTCCTTCTGCTAACTTTGGGGTTTTGTTTGTTCTTCTTTCTCTAATTGCTTTAGGTGTAAAGTTTGGTTGTTTATTTGAGATGTTTCTTGTTTCTTGAGGTAGGATTGTATTGCTATAAACTTCCCTGTGAGAACTGCTTTTGCTGCATCCCATAGGTTTTGGGTCGTCGTGTTTTCATTGTCATTTGTTTCTAGGTATTTTTTGATTTCCTCAGTAATCTCTTGGTTATTTAGTAGTGTATTGTTTAGCCTCCATGTGTTTTTATGTTTTACCGTTTTTTTTTTTTCCTGTAATTGATATCTAGTCTCAAAGCATTGGGGTCAGAAAAGATACTTGATATGATTTCAATTTTCTTAAGTTTACCAAGGCTTGATTTGTGACCCAAGATATGATCTATCCCGGAGAATGTTCCATGAGCACTTGAGAAGAAAATGTATTGTGTTGTTTTTTGACGGAATGTCCTATAAATATCAATTAAGTCCATCTTGTTTAATGTGTCATTTAAAGCTTGTGTTTCCTTATTTAGTTTCATTTTGGGTGATCTGTCCATTGGTGAAAGTGGGGTGTTAAAGTCCCCTACTATTATTGTGTTACTGTCGATTTCACCTTTTATGGCTGTTAGCATTTGCCTTATGTATTGAGGTGCTCCAATGTTGGGTGCATATATATTTACAATTGTTATATCTTCTTCTTGGATTGATCCCTTGATCATTATGTAGTGTCCTTCTTTGTCTCTTGTAACATTCTTTATTTTAAAGTCTATTTTATCTGATATGAGTATTGCTACTCCAGCTTTCTTTTGATTTCCATTTGCATGGAATATTTTTTTCCATCCCCTCACTTTCAGTCTGTATGTGTCCCTATGTCTGAAATGGGTCTCTTGTAGACAGCATATATATGGGTCTTGTTTTTGTATCCATTCAGCCAGTCTATGTCTTTTGGTTGGAGCATTTAATCCATTCACATTTAAGGTAGTTATCAATATGTATGTTCTTATTACCATTTTCTTAATTGTTTTGGGTTTGTTTTTGTAGGTCGTTTTCTTCTCTTGTGTTTCCCCCTTGGAGAAGTTCCTTTAGCATTTGTTGTAGAGCTGGTTTGGTGGTGCTGAATTCTCTAAGCTTTTGCTTGTCTGTAAAGCTTTTGATTTCTCCATCAACTCTGAATGAGATCCTTGCTGGGTAGAGTAATCTTGGTTGTAGGTTCTTCCCTTTCATAACTTTAAATATATCATGCCACTCCTTTCTGGCTTGTAGAGTTTCTGCTGAGAAATCAGCTGTTAACCTTATGGGAGATCCCTTGTATGTTATTTGTCATTTTTCCCTTGTTGCTTTTAATATTTTTTCTTTGTATTTAATTTTTGATAGTTTGATTAATATGTGTCTTGGTGTGTTTCTCCTTGTGTTTATCCTGCCTGTGACTCTCTGCGCTCCCTGGACTTGGGTGGCTATTTTCTTTCCCATGTTAGGGAAGTTTTGACTTTAATCTCTTCAAATATCTTCTTGGGTCCTTTCTCTCCCTCTTCTCCTTCTGGGACCCCTATAACGCCAAAGTTGTTGCGTTTAATGTTGTCCCAGAAGTCTCTTAGGCTGTCTTCATTTCTTTTCATTCTTTTCTTTATTCTGTTCCTCAGCAGTGAATTCCACCATTCTGTCTTCCAGGTCACTTTTCTGTTCTTCTGCCTCAGTTATTCGGCTATTGATTCCTTCTAGTGTATTATTCATTTCAGTTATTGTATTGTTCATCTCTGTTTGTTGTTCTTTAATTCTTCTAGGTGTTTTTTCTTTAATTCTTCTAGGTTTTTGTTAATCATTTCTTACATCTTCTCAGTCTTTGCCTCCATTCTTTTTCTGAGGTCCTGATTCATCTTCATTATCATCATTCTGAATTCTTTTTCTGGAACAAGAATCTGTCTCCACTTCATTTAGTTGTTTTTCTGGGGTTTTATCTTGTTCCTTCATCTGGTACATAGCCCTCTGCCTTTTCATCTTGTCTATCTTTCTGTGAATGTGGTTTTCATTCCACAGGCTGCAGGATTGTAGCTCTTCTTGCTTCTGCTCACAATTTCTTTCTTATGTTTGTATTTTTTTTCCCAAGTGGAAGGTTTTTATTTATTTATTGTTTTTGCCCTTACAAACATTTTATAAGTAGAAAATATTATTCAGAGGTTTCTTTGGTTTTTAAAGCTTAATGTCTAATTTATTAAAGTTATATACCTACTATATAATTTATAAAGTTATATACCTAGTTTTACCTTAAAGTTCAATTTATAAATTGTATTGTATTTATAAGTTTATCAAATGTTGTCAGTTACTTTTAAGGAGGTGTTTGATTAATAATTGGGCCCATTTGTAGACATACATGTCTCTAAGCTTTTAAAGCTTCATGTATACATTGAATATTTTAAACTCATTTTGATGTCCTTCAGTATCCTAACAAAATAAACCTTCTAAAATTCTAAGTAACTTTTATAAATTTAATAAAATAAACTTAAATATATGGCGGTCCTTAAGTACACCAACTGTTCCAAAACTGTATATAAACGAAGAAAAATTAAACTTATACAAGTCTAAATCAATCACACATTGAAAATTGGAACTTTCAGTATAGGTATATTTTATAATAGTTCAAGGAAGTTGTCTTGAATGTTACACATACTTACACTACCAAATAGGCACAGATTTTTTTCTTAATACATAAATGTTAATGTTCTAAGTTTGATTCTCTTAAACATTTCTATTCTTAGTTCTAAATCTCCCCAGAGTTAAAAGATGCATACCCATTAAGGAGATAATAATGCCATTCCAAGCAATTTCGGGAGAATTTGGAGATTTTAGCTAGGATCTTAACCTGGATTCTTGCCAGCCCCATCTGTAGCCCACACCAGGAACTTTATAATGCTACGAGCTATTGGTCTTGTATATAGGACCGTACAAACTGGTGTGGCCACACGACTACTTACCGCTGGCACTTACCCTGTTTGATGGGACCTGTAATGTCCCGAGTGTTAAGAATTTACATTCATTTTACTCCACTAAAGCTTTGTCTAGTCGTGGAAACCTGCAGCGGACTCAGGCTGCTACACGGCTTGACTTGATCTCGTTTTCCTTTGTCTAGGATATAGTAATTTCTTTTCCATTTAGCTCCAATGAGCCCTGATGTTGATGGAATTCTATCTTCTTTGCATATTCTTCCTGAGCAGTAGGACCACACAACTCACACAGTTATTAAAATGATATCCGATTACATCCTGCAAGTCTCACAGCCTCTAGGGCCAAATGCCTGACAATTTTACAATGGTTTCTATTGTTTCAAAAGATGTTTTAAAACATAACACTGGTGGAATCTTCAAGATTTGGAAGAAAGAACAAATATTTTGGGAGCACCTGCTAGGAGCCAAGTTACTTTATGTATATAAGTTCATTTTTGTCCTCCAACACACCTTTCAAGTGTTTATTTTTATCCCCATATTCAAATGAAGAAGGCGGGTTAAGTTTCTAAGGCCATATGGCAAATAAATGGTGAAGCTAAGACTAGCTTTTAGGATCGTTTGCAGAATTCATGATCCTCGATGCTGTTCCCATGGCTTTGAAGGTTTTATTACCAGGCTCTCTGAACCGTGGGCCCAAACTCCAGAGTTCTTCACTCTGACCACCAAAACTTTCTAGCTCAGTCTGGTCTTTCCAGACCACTGCAGGGCTCCAAAGCAATATCTGTTCCCCTTCCCCTCACGGTCCTTAAGTCACCCAAAAAACGGGTTAAGATTTCCAAAGATTTTCATGACAGCAGCCCATGGACGGCAAGTCCTAAGATGCCAGATACAGCCACAGCCATGGGTCCATGTCCCCGGTCCTGAGGGGACAGCCAAGTTCAAGCCTGACCTTGGCTGAAGTCCTAACAGTCCTTCAGCCCCACCCTAGACATCTTGGGCTTCCTTCCCTCTCTGGGAGGCATCCAAGCAGTCCTAGAGGTGAGTGCTTTTCTTTGTCTTTTTCTCTGTTTGCCCAGGTGAGTACTGTTCTCTCTGACAAGCCGTAGTGCAGCTTGGGACTCACACCTTCCTGGGAAAGAGGGTGGGAATTGGGGAGGGGGGAACACAGCTCTAGGGGCTGAGCCAGCTTCCTCTGCAGCCCATAGGCCAGCCGGGCCTCTTCTTTCCAGTCTATGAGTGCAGGAAGCACTCATAGACATTCCATGTCCCCTTTGCTGAGGGTTGGGCCCAGCAGGTGGCACTTGAGTGACACCTGCTGTGGAGACCAGTGTGGCCCGTGGTGGACGGGAGCCACAAACACAACCACCTTGGGACTGGGAATAGGAGTCCCTGAATCCCGTCTTGGCTTTGTCATTGGTGAGCTGTGTGATTTGGGGGCTGAAGTATAATTTAAGGTGGCCTCTGCCCATTGTTTAGAATTTTTATTTTATTTAAAAAACGTTCTTTCTGACTTTTTTAGACATAGGCTTTTAAAAAAATCACAGATAACTCTTGCACGTACATAAAAAAAGGAAAATATGAGTGAAATAAACAGATTAAAGTGTTTTTAAAATGTCCTCACATTGCTGAATTGCTTTTTGACTTAGGCATTAAAAACCCCATTTTCCCACACAGTTATCCTGAGTGCGAGGTAAGGATGTGATGGGAAGCTTCGCTGATGGTTGTGATCTTGGGTGGCCTTGGCCCGCAGTGGCTTGAAGCAGGATTTCGGTTCCCGGCCAGAGATTGAGGTCGGGCCGTGGCAGTGAGAGTGCTGAATCCTGGCCACTAGACCAGTGACCAGTGACAAGGCCCTGGCCCTTCGGCTTTGCAGAAATGAATTCCCACAAAGATAGAAAGTAGTGAAACAACTAAAGTGTTTATTAGGAGGAAAATAGTACGTGTGGATAGACACACGGGTGGACTCAGAGAGAGTCGCACCCTCGTGGCAGTTTAAATCACTTATATGGGGAATTTCTTCTGTGTTTCCTTTGGCCAGTCTTGCTTTGCCTGGTTCTGAGCCCGTATTTGGTTTATCTCAGGGTCCTCCCATGTATATGCCCATTTCTTAGCCAAGATGGATTCCATCGAAGAGCCTTATGGGTAGGTTGACGTCACTCCCCTTTTGACCTCCAAGGAGCTTTTCTGTGCATGTATAGTCAGTCAGGAAGGTCTCCTTGACTTCGAGAATGAGAAATATGTGGTCTCTGTCTCTTATCTGGGCAGGGCTCAGCCTTTCCTATCTTCATCTTGGAGTATCTGTCCACAGGGGACAAACTCCAGCTGCTCATCCTGGGGTCCATCTATCTCCTGCCTCAGTTGAAGGTTGATGGTATGGTGACAAGGAAGGCACCCAGGAATGCCCAAATTCGGCCTCACTAATCACACTCCCAGCAAGCCTTCTAAGAGTCCTAAGGCACTGCATACCCAGGGAGCAGTGGTCTAACGGGAATACAAGTGTCACTTGGCTGTCAGTCCTGATGACTCTCATCAAACTAAGAACTCTGATCAAAGGTCCTTAGAGGGCTTCCCTGGTGGCGCAGTGGTTGAGGGTCCGCCTGCCGATGCAGGGCACACGGGTTCGTGCCCCGGTCCAGGAAGATCCCACATGCCGCGGAGCGGCTGGGCCCGTGAGCCATGGCCGCTGAGCCTGCGCGTCCGGAGCCTGTGCTCCGCAACGGGAGAGGCCACAACAGTGAGAGGCCTGTGTACTGCAAAAACAAAAACAAAAACAACAACAAAAAAAGGTCCTTAGAGCCCAGGTCATGGGAAGCCTAATGAAGGCCTTTGCTTTGGCTTTAAATCCCAGTTTGGGACTAGCCTGGGAAGTGGGGGTTAATGGGGGAGACTGGGGCCATCTCTAAGGTTTAACTGTCCATTTTGCACCAGGAGATTCTTCCTGAAGTCCTTCTGGTTTTCTGGTTTCTTCATCGAAGGGTAACTCAGAGCACCATACATAGCCACGGGCTCTGGGACCAGGTCCACACTCTGGACTGGCATGGGTGCCAACTGTTGGGCCAGGCGCAAAAGCTTGAATCTCAGTCACGAGGCTGGGTCACACAGCCGGGAGAAGACACCTGAAAGGGAATCAGTGGTTCTGTGGAGCTCCATTGTTTTCTGGAAGAGACAGGCTGTTCAGTGTTAATAGCCACATTCTTCCTGCAGACAAGAGAACCTTTGGTGGGATGATTCACTGCCCCTCCCAACCTCGCCTTCCCTTATCACTTCACAGGAAGCTGCACGGACAGAAGGTATTTAAACCTGTGGACTTGGACCCGTTTTCTCCTCCCTCCAAGATAACCAGTTCTCTTTCCTTTTCACTATGGGACTAAGCAGGGAAGTGGGAGGAGGTTGGTATTAGTGATGGGAAATGATCCTTTCCCCCAAATCAAGAAAAGAATCAAACTTCATATCCCTAAGTGGTCTTGAGGAACCTTGGCTAAAGTTTCTTGCTAAATTCCCAGGAAGAGCTGAGAAACTACTTAAGACAAGCATGGGGTGATCCTAGTTGTCTGTGCTTTCCAAGCAAGTAGATTGGATTGGGACGCCCTGTGAAGCCAAAAATATATGAGTATGGATGTGTTTCAAAGTGGTTACAACCATGGGCTTGGAGCCACAGAGAGCTGGTTTTGACTTCCGGCTCTGCTGCTTACTCTGTGAGATTGGGCTCTTAGCTCTCTCTAAAGCTCATTTCCCGTCTCTAGAAGTGGATGACAACAATGCCCACCTTATGTGTGCAGTGAAACCCTTAGCCCAGTGCCTGGCACCCCTCACAGTCAATAAATGATAGCTGTTATTACAGCTGTTATTATTACAGGGCGGGAAGGAGCAGATGACTCAGCACAGAGCTAGCCACTTAGCATAGAAATTCCTCTTATAGGCCATTGCCTTCCCTACCAATGCCCCCCGCCCCCCAGCACATTCTACTAATGTCTGTAAAATCTTGACACAGTGCAATGTCTTGTCTTAATGATGTAATGAAGAAGCCACTGCTGGGGTGTGGTGAGACGTAGTGAATGTGTGAAGATGTGGTCCCAAGTCAGGGGATGAGGATGAGTTTACTAATTCTTTGGTCACTAGATTATTATGACAGTCCCATCAGCTGGTGAAATGTATCATTGCCATGGTCCAGTTTTCTTCTATTTTCTGGATAAAGATGTTGTCTTTGGTTTTTAAAGCTCCCCAGCACCTTCCCATCTCTAACTGAAAACAATAATTATGGAATGATGTTTCCAGAAGTACCATCAGGAACTGAATGCTGATTTCTGTGTAAGAGCCCATCTGTGAAGGGTGATATTCTGGGACTTTATTAAACTCTTGTCATTAGGATGCTAGCATTAAAGTTATGGGTGGCCGCAAGCAGCATTAAGGGTAAGGAAAACAATAAGAAGCCTTTCAGTGCCGAATAGCAGGTCTTTTCTAGGTAAATAGAGTCTGCTCCTAAGGAATAGTTCAACCAGCTAAGAATCTGGAAATCCACATTGTGGCCATTCATTACAGTTGAATTCCAACTTATTCCAGAAGTAGTTGAGGCTGAGTGAGAGACTGAGGCACCTTATTTCAAAGTTCTCCCTTCATTGCTCAGCCGAAGAGCCAGACCAAAAGGATTTGAAGATAAGGAAAAGTGAGACTCCAAGAAGGGTTGATCAGTTCTTTATCAGGAAGTCACAGAGTGTTGGCTCTGGGAGGAATCTCAGAGATGGGCTAGTGTCCTGATCCAAAGTGTTCATTTTACAGATGTAGACTCAGGTGTACACGGGTGGAGTGCTTAAGATCACTGGAGACCAGAGTCCAGACTTCCTGGTTGCTGATCCTGGTTCCTCCTCTTCCAGAAATCATTGTCACCTGTTTGTGGGTTGCCTGCGGGGTACGAGGGTATGGAGGGTCTAAGACACCTCCCCGTACACCACAGTACCGTGTAGTAAGATAAACAAGGTATGTTCACATGAAGTAGTCATAGTATTTGAGGCTTGTGTGATGGGCACCATCAGTGTGATGGGAGTTGAGGCAGAAGAGGAGAGATTTTTTCATTTCTGATGGTCCAGGGAAGCTTTCAGAGAAGGTGGGATTTCAGGAGGGTCAAAGAATGTGCGTGATTTGGGTGGGAGGAGAGGAAGGCCATTCTAAGCAGGACAAAGACATGTTCAGAGGAAAAAAGTTAGGACAGTAAAAGGAATATTTATGAGTCAGAGACAGTTTGGCTGAAGTGATCATTTTCCTGGGATCACAGGTGTTATAATTGGAAGATACGCCAGAGATCCTGAGACCCAATTTCCTCATTTTACTGGTGAGAGTATTAGGTCCAGAAAGTTAAAGTGGCTTGGCCAAGGTTACATGGCTATGAAGAGCAGACGGGGGTTACAACCCTGGCCCATGACTTCTTATCCAGTATGTTCCCCACTACACCCTGCTGACCTAGGGCTGTGATAACAGAGAGACAGAAAGACCACAGAGGACCTCGCAGGAGACACAAGACATTTGTGAATTAAGCACTGAAACCTTTGACTGTTTTTGAACTGGGCAGTTAACCCGTGGTCAGAGTGATGTGCTGGGGGTGGCATACAGTATGGATGGGAGGGACTGAAAGGAGAGGCAGAGAGAGAGTGACCAGTTAAAGACGCCCAGACCTAGACCCGCTGTGAGATAACACGAACTGCGGTGGTAGCAGGAGAGAAGATGAAGAGGAGAGGATGACTGTGAGAGAGATTAAGTCATTGGCTATGGGAGAGTCAGGGAACAGGAGAGGATGGAGTCAAAGGCCACTCTGCAAGTTCAGGGTTGACCAGTTGTCTGTGGAAGAAACCACCTTACCCTTTCCTCTTAGCTCTTCACTCACTTATTCATTCTTTCTTTCAACCGATGTTTTTGAGCCTGTGGAAGGCATTCCATGTTCACCCCAGCCAGCAACCCACTGAACGTGATGCTTTTGTCGTTTTCTTGGGATCTGCCCCGTTGAACTCTTCTTGGTCAGAGTTTTTGGAGAGAACCGAGGCTAAATCAGGAGAACAGCTTGGTTATTGTAAAGAAAAGAACCTGGTTGTGTGGGAGGGTGTTGAAAAGCCAGCAAGATTTCAAACGCGAGGAGGATCAAAATGTCCTGGGGAGCGGGGAGGCGGGCCCTGTGCGCACAGAAGCTCCTGGTCTCAGGGAGAATAAAAAATGCCAGTGTGATGTCAACCGAGGGACTCTTGTGCACTCAATAGCTGCCTGGAGGCGTGATGAACACACTTGGTCCTGGGGCCAGGCTGGGGTGGCTCTAGGCACGGACTGCTGCCCACCCCCGGAGAGTGGAAGGGCCTCGTGTCCACCATCAGAATGGGGACAGGTGCTGAGGGCTCCTTACGTCAGAAGGGGACCCCAAGACCACAGCTTTAGAAGACGGCGAGCTGCTGAAGGCAGAGTCTGCTCTCCTCCCCGTTCATTCTCTCGGCGATTCGTACCCTCCCTGATCTTCGGATGCCTTTGATGACTGTGCTTTGTCTTTCACCCCTTGGCAGTTGTGGCTGTTTTTATCCCGAAGGTTTAGTCTTACCAACTGGACTCTTGAACAAATACGGCAAATAGGTCAAAACACATGGACCATCTAACAGATTGGTTGTAGCCGTATTGAGATGCCTTCTCTCCTGCACCTGGGCCAAGTATAATAGTTCTAGGCAGACTTTGAAATGACTTAACTTATTTTTATTTTTGTCTCCTAATAATACCAAGTGAAAATAGGGTGGAAGGAGGTCCATAAAATAGGTTGGGGAAACACGGTCAAAACCTCCAAGTCAAATAGCTTCCCATTCACCTTCCAAAATGCATGATAGCTGTGAATGTCCTCTGGTTGCCTCTTATACCCTCTGAGGTCAGGGTGGCTTGGGTTTACAGACACGTGCCCTGGAGCCCTTGCTCCGCTGCTTTCTAGTGTGTGAATCTGGTAAATTACACTGAGTATCTCTGGACGTTGGTCTTCCTCTGTAACATTGGTACGACCCCTACTTTGCATAGTGTTAGCAGGACAGTTTAGCAAGTCTCTGGCTAAGAGGAGGTGTGGATTAGGATTAGATCTGGGTGAGACCAGCTCAGAGTTTAGGACCTGGTGTTCAATTCATACTGGTATCTCAGAGTTATTTCCTGTGTGGGATGCTGGGATTAGAGAAGATGGATCTCAAATGTGATCATCAGGAAAGAGGTGCCTGCGATGGGGGCTGCCGTGCCCAAGTTCATCCTGAAGGTCAGCTCCCCAGATACCATGGACAGATGCCCATTTAGACGTGATTATAGGAAGCCCGAGGGCCGGGCAGTGTGTGGTTAGGGGAGTCGTGTCCCGGCAGGAAAGACTCGGTGACTTGTGCAAGCTGAGCTGGGAATGCAACCCAGGTGTCCTGACTCCCCACCCCCTTCCCCGCCTAATGATAAGGCCCCTTCCCTCTCCCTGTATCCAGGGTTGGACATGTCGGGAGCTAAGAGAGTGACCTCAGGGCATCCGGTGAGCTCACTCTGCTGCTCTGGTCTGGATGTGGAGAAGTGCTATCAGAGCTCCGAGGGAAGGGCTTTGCACCCTGGGTTTCTCAGAGGCCAGTGGTGGGAACAGATCCTTCCCTGGAGACTAGCAGGAGTTAGTGAACTTTGAGAAGGCTCCAGAGGCCTGGGCAGCAAGGGCCACTGAGGCGTTGAAGGGAAGGGAGAGCATGATTGATGAGGGAAACCTAAATGAGAGAACTTGCTGGCTTGACCTCAACACCAACTGAGGGGCGTGGGAGAACATTCTGCAAATATTTCAGAGGCATCGGTGCCAGAGAACTCAGTGGCTGAACCTGGATGTAAGGGAAGGGAGGGAGCGTAGGGCTAAGTCTGTCAAGGAAATCTTGCCCAGAGCCATCAGGAGGCAGGCCTCCTCCTCAGGGACCCTGTCTGTGTGGGCATCTCCCCATGGCACAGGGTTTAAGGGCTTGCAGGTTCCAGGATACAAACCACAGGGGCCAGAGAAATAGGCCCAGATCACTTTTCCTGTAGAGAAACTGGGCAGAAAGCATAAAGCAAGACAGGAGGTGGGGCTTCCCTGATGGTGCAGTGATTTAGAATCCACCTGCCAATGCAGGGGACACAGCTGTGTTCGAGCCCTGGTCTGAGAAGATCCCCCCATGCCGCGGAGCAAATAA
The DNA here is from genome assembly GCF_039906515.1 of Pseudorca crassidens. Taxonomy (NCBI): domain Eukaryota; kingdom Metazoa; phylum Chordata; class Mammalia; order Artiodactyla; family Delphinidae; genus Pseudorca; species Pseudorca crassidens. The sequence goes on from NC_090304.1 coordinate 105,830,356, forward strand.
GCCCGTGCGCCACAACTACTGAGCCTGCTCTCTAGAGCCCACAAGCCACAGCTACTGAGCCCACGTGCCACAACTGCTGAAAGCCTGCGCTCCTAGAGCCCGTGCTCCACAACAAGAAAAGCCACCGCAGTGAGAAGCCCGCGCACCGCAATGAAGAGTAGCCCCTGCTCGCCACAACTAGAGAAAGCCCGTGTGCAGCAACGAAGACCCAACGCAGCCATTTAAAAAAAAAAAAAAAAAGACGGGAAGTGAGAACAAGGTGGATGCGAGAGCCTTGTCTTTCTCTCTCTGTCCTCTTCTAATCGGTTTTCTGGGGATCCATGTTATCTGTGTCAGTCATGGCCTCTTCCCCCTTCCCCTGGGCCCCTCCCTGTACCATCTGCCTAGCCTAAGCCTCCCCAGCCTTCACAGGCAAGTTCAATCTCCACCTTCTTCAGGAAGCCCATCCCAACCTCAAATACTGTCATTATGCACCCTCCACCCTTGAAGAGCCACAATACTAAAGGTTCTGAGATGTCCTATGGTAAAGAAATATTTTGGAATTTGTTTATCCTAGTAATTCTTCAATCTGTTTGATCACAAAATTCTATTTTTAGGCAACTATGTTATATGCTGGCTTAGAGGCTTCCTCCTGGTGAGGAAGCATGTACATATGACTGGCTCCCTCAGTCACATCCTAAGAGCTTCAGTGGCAAAGACCACACGTGCTGCTTCCTTTGCAACTCGCATAGCACATATATCAGATCCTAGTGCCCACAACATTTGGGCTTAATTAAAAAGAAAGAGGAGCATCAGAGACCAAATGACACAACTGGGGGAAATTTGCAATATACGTAGAAAGGAATGATATTTTGAACGGAGAGAAATTTTTGCCAGTAAGAAAAGCAGTGAATGCTGCAATAGAAATGGGAAAGAAATTATGAACATTCAAATCACAGAAGAAGAAATACACAAAACTTATATACATTCAGATAAGTATTTAACCTCACAGTAATAAATAATATGAAATAAAAAAATGCAGTGCCATCTTATCAATTCAGCAAAAAGGAGTTGGGTAGTGAGGATATATGGAAATAAGCACTCTTTAACACTACTGGCTTTTAAAAAAACCAGTAACTTTTTTTTCAAGGCTATGCTAAAAAATAGTAATTTTCCCCTCAAAAACCATTTGTCAAAACTGTGTTATTTCTGGCTGTGTAATATTCCATAATATGGAGTGTAAACATTCATTTAGCTGCCACTTTGGCTGGGCATTTAGGTTATTGCAAGGTTTGTCTGATCTTAGATTATTTCCTTAGCATAAGATTTTAATAATGTGCTAGTTATATACTGCTCTGTTACCAAATCACCCCCAAACTAACAAAATATTAAATCGTTCAAAACAACAATTATAATTAAATCTGGTTTCTGTGGGTTAAGAGTTTGAACAGGGTATAGTGGGGCAGCTTGTCTCTGTTCCATGATTTCTGGAACCTCATCTGGAAGCCTGGAGGCCTGGGTCTGGAATCACTCCCATGTCCGGCATTGATGCTTCAGTGGGGCTGTCGGCTGGGGCCCCTCCATGTCCCTTCCTCACAGCATGGCGGTTGGGATCCAAGGGCAGATAAGAAGGGTATGGTATTAGTTTCCCCTTGCTGCTGTAACAAGTTACCACAGACTTGGTGGCTCAAACCAACACAAATTTATTCTCCGACTGTTCTGCAGTCAGAAGCCTGGAATGACTCTTAGCTGTCTGCGGTCAAGGTGTTGACAGGGAGGTGCTGCTTTTGGAGGCTCCAGGAGAGAATTCATTTCCTGGTCTTTTCCGGCATCTCAAGCTGCGTTTCTTGCATTCTCTGGCTCGCGGCCCCTTCCTTCACCTTCAGAGCCGGCCGCAGAGCACTTTGCCTCAGTGTCACGTTGCCTTCTTCATCTTGGTCAAACCTCCCTCTGCCTCCCTCATGTAAAGACACTAGTGATTGCATTCAGGGCCCACCCAGGTAATCCAGGGAAACCTCTCATCTCGAGATCTTTGACTTAATCACATCCACGACATCTCGTTTGCCTTATAAGGTAGAATTCACAGAATGGTGGTTGCCAGAGGCTGGGGTGGCGGGGAAACAGGCAGAGGTTGGTCAAAGGGTACAAACTTTCAGTTACGAGATGAATAAGTGCTGGGGATCTAATGTACAGCATGGCGACTATAGCTACTAATACTGTGCTGGACACTTGAAATTTTCTAAGAGAATAAACCTTAAGTATTCTCACTAACAAAGAACAAACGGTGATTATGTGAGGTGATGGATACGTTAATGAATCTGATTTTGCTGATCATTGCACAATGAATGTGGATATCAACTCATCACATTGTACACTTTAAATATAGTACAATTTTAGTTGTCAGTTCTACCTCAAACAAGCTGAGCAAAAAGGTGGCACTCACAGGTTCGATGGCCTAGGGTCTGCACAGCTCTGGGCGCATTTTCAGCCTGCTGCAGTGACTGAGGGTTTTCTTTCTCTTTTAGCTGGGTTTACGGGACGCCGTACAGTGGCATGGTGGGAGCTGTGGGTGGAGCTGGGGCACTGGGGCAGCTATGGTGGGCGGCGTGGAATCTGGGTTACTTGCACACGCAGCTTACTCATGCCCTCTGGGCCTGCTCAAGCTCAGTCCCTGAAATGCCCTTTCTGGTTTAGGGGCACTGTCACTGGGAGCATCAGTGTTGTGACTTGGTAGGTCTGACGGAGCACAGCTTATAATGGGCAGCGCTGAGTGTGTGGTCACTTGGTGTCCTGTGGTGGAGCATCCTGTCTCTCCCAGGGCCCAGTCATATGCTAATGACTGTGCTTGACTGATTTATAAATCCCTGCTGGAGACAGCGTAGACTTACTTCAGAATCCCGAAGGACTGCGTGGTGATTTTCCCACCAAGCTCACTGTAATATCTATTATGCTGCATCTTTTCCCAACGCTGCCACTAGCAACACCACAAGGTCTGCCAGATCAAATGGCCCAAGTGTCAAGGCTATTAGCACCATGGCCTGGACCTGCTGCAGAGAACTTTCCTGCTCTGGACCCCCCTCCAGGCTGGCAGCCTCCCATGTCATCCAGTACAAGGAGAAGGACATTTCTAGGTGTGGAATGTGTTGTGTTAAGAACCCAAGGAAGGGACTTCCCTGGTGGTGCAGTGGTTAAGAATCCGCCTGCCCATGCAGGGGACACGGGTTTGAGCCCTGGTCCGGGAAGATCCCACATGCCGCGGAGCAGCTAAGCCCGTGCACCACTACTACTGAGCCTGCGCTCTAGAGCCCGTGAGCCACAACTACTGAGCCCCTGTGCCACAACTACTGAAGCCCATGCGCCTAGAGCCCGTGCTCTGCAACAAGAGAAGCCACCACAATGAGAAGCCCGCGCACCTCAACGAAGAGTAGCCCCCACTCGCCGCAACTAGAGAGAGCCCGTGTGCAGCGACGAAGATCCAACACACAAAAAATAATAAATAAATAAATAAATAAAATCTTAAAAAAAAAAAAACCCAAGGAAACCTACCAGGCACTGAGCATCCTTCTTTGTGGTGGGGATGCAAGATGCAGCAATGCATCTTTTACTGTGGAAGGATATCCTGGATGCTTCTTACTTTTGTACCCTAAACACTTAATTGAAGTGACTGATCCGTGGATCCTCGTAGGTTTTATAAGCCACCCCTGGAGTGCATGTGTCTTCCCCGTGCCTCTTGCCTTGTCTTCCCAGCAAGCATGGGGTTGCTGATGTAATGGGTCAGTGTGATACCCTGTGGGCTGTCTAGGCAGTCAGATCTCTTTGGATGATATTGTGACAGAGGGTGGGTGAGTTCACACAGCCCTGTAGAGAATCTGTAAAGGAATATTGTTTTCTGCCGCACACAAGTGCAAACTGTTTCTGATTCTCTTTTTTATTATTTATTTATTTATAAATTTATTTATCTATTTTTTGGCTGCATTGGGTCTTTGTTGCTGCGCGCGGGTTTTCTCTAGTTGCGGCAAGCGGGGGCTACTCTTTTAGTTTTTGTGCGCGGGCTTCTCATTGCGGTGACTTCTCGTTGCAGAGCACGGGCTCTAGGTGCATGGGCTTCAGTAGTTGTGGCACACGGGCTCAGCAGTTGTGGCTCGCGGGCTCTAGAGCGCAGGCTTCAGTAGCTGTGGCGCACGGGCTTAGTTGTTCCGCAGCATGTGGGATCGTCCCAGACCAGGGCTCAAACCCGTGTCCCCTGCATGGGCAGGCGGATTCTTAACCACTGCACTACCAGGGAAGTCCCTGATCCTCTTTTTTAAATTGGGTGGAAAAGAATGCATTTGCAAAGGCAGTAGTCACATGCCCTGTGGTCTTGTTAATCTGCTCCAGCAGTGGCGTCACTTTGGACACAGCAGCTGCAACGGCAGTTCCTACACATTTAGGCCGGTGGTGTTTATAGACACTCTCCGTAGCTTGTTGGTTTCTGCAGGGACCCGACTAATGAATTAAATGAAATATTATAAGGATCAAAGACGCAGCATCTTGTAGGTCATTAATGCTGACACTCATCCTGCTGTCCCCCCAGGGACATGATACTTCGGCTGCGATTCAGAGGTTCCCAGTGAGCTTTTCCAACTCTGATAGCTCCTCTCCCGTGAGCCAGGGATCGGTTGTGAGGGTTTCTCCATCGGCCAAGTATCCCAGCTCCAGCGATATCCCTGGGGACTGTGTGTAGCAAGTCTGTGGACGCAGGGCCTCTGTGAGCTGTACCTCAGCCAGGCCTGCGTTTGTGACCTGGCTCCAGAGGCCTCATTCTAACAGGGGAGCCATTATGATGCTTTGGGTCTGTGGCTGTTGATGTCAGCTAGGGCCCTCTGTTCACCAGTCCTGGAGAATTCTGGTTCTTTCCTTTCCCTTATATACGATCACCTGAGCAAATGGCAGTAAGACCCTTTGGGGAACCACAGGGTATGTATTTGCCATGGAGTTGCAGGGTCCTTCCTCTTGGGAATCTAGTCATCTCTCCGGTCAGTGGTTCCAGGCACCTGTGGAGCGAGTGATCCTGCAAAGGGTTGTGTTTCTTATTTGAGGTGACCGTCTGCCTTCAACCTCTTGCTCCTCCAGTGGTGACTTTTTGGGATTATAGATATTCAGCAGCACCCTTGTTGCCTCTATTTCTTGGGAGCTTTGTCCTTCCTGTGGATATTAAGAAGTCCAGCTTTGTGACTGCCTTTCCCAACATCAAATTTAACTGGAAATCCTATATTTGCTAAATCCAGCAATCCCGGCCCCTCTAATCTTCTCAGTGATCAGTGGCCTGGGGAAGAATGGTCTTTGGGTTCTATAGGAACGGACATAATGCCTTAGCAGGGCTTCTGCCTCATAGTCTGTACTGTCTACCCCAGCACGCCCACTCCCCCAGCCTCTTCTTGCCTTTCTGTTGTGTCTGCCAGAGCAGCTGGAGCATTTCCGTTTGCTGAGTGGCCATTGCTTTTCCCTGGTCTTAGGAGCCATGCCAGCAGCTGTTTGCCCCATTCCCTGTGGTCCTTTCTGGGGTGTAAAATCCTTTAATCAGAGAGAGTGCCCCGAAGTCAGTCAGAGTTTGCTTACCTGGTCTTACATCCTGGCCACTTCGTTTATGTTTTGGTCTGTCCCAATGTACTGATATGAACATACCAATAATCCAATATTCTTCCTTTTTTCCTAAAAAAAATTGGGGTATAGTTGATTTACAATATTCTGTAGTATTAGTTGCAGGTGCACAACATAGCGATTGCAATTTTTGTAGCTGCGTCCTGGCCGCTTTGAAGTAGTGCCTTCAAGCTCAAGCTGGGGAGTGGTCCCATGGGGCCTGCTGCACAGGCAGCTGATTCTTCCAGTTCCTCCAGTGGATGGTTTCTTCCCTTCCCTCTTGGACACAGCGTATGTAACATGTCTGGTAGAGTCACAGAGCTGAACTTCACTCTAGTTATTGTCCCAGCACCCAGTAGAGAGGATGGGGTCAGCTTCTAAGGGGGCACCTGTCGCCTCGTTGTAGGGAAGAGGGCCCTGGAGCACCGTCCACTGCTGAAGTGCTAGCTGTCTGTAGGGAAGGCTGGGCCATCGCTGCAAGGCCTGAGGCTCTGGAAGGACAGGAAGTCTGCAGGGCCAACATTGTCCATCAGGACATCCCCGTTTTTGCAGGGTCCCACGTTTTGCCCACCAGGGATCTCCCTTTTGCAGAAGAGACCCACTGGCTGAGTATTGAAATGCTTCTGGAGCTCCGTTTCCGGAGCTCTGTAACTCTAACGGACACTGAGCCTGTCACTTAGCTGTGTCTGTTTGTCCACTGTAGGGGACAAGGTCCTCACTGTGGGCTCCCTCGGTGGCCCCCTAGCTCACACACATAGCCATTAAATGGTAGTGGCCCTGGTGTCCATCGCTTTGCAGGGCAACATTGTAACGTAGCAGTAATTAGCTAACTCTGCTGTCTTTGTAGGCATTATCCCGTCCATATTTTAAAAATGCCACAGCATTCCTCCTACTGGGATGCTCCCTAGGGCACCACTGGTGAAATCTTTAGTGACTTGAGCCATCATCTTGTGCTAGACACCATCTGTGCCTCCTCTACCAAAAAGGATGGTGGTGGTGGGATCCGGTACCCAATCCCTATCTTTTTCTTCTTGGACCACTCCTGGGGCTACTTGTGCGAGCAGTGTCTTCAGAGAAGCAGATGTCAGTAAGGATGAGAAAAAATGGGGAGGGGGCTGGGGGAGCAGTCAGCCTGTAGTATCGGTCTGTCCCTGGGTGAAGGTGGAGGAAAGAGGGGAAGGTTGGTGGAAGCATCTCAGTCTGCGGTAAAATTCTAAGAGAGACACCAGGGGAGCGTTCAAGCCAAGGTGGCTTGTCAGAGGTGCCCCGTGTCTTCTAGTTGCTGGCCTGCTGAGAATCCCTGCCGTTTGCTGGGAACAGCCAGTGGGACGTGTAGCCTCAGAGTGACAGTAGGGGTGGAGTTCAGAGGCTGGTAGCTGGTGCTGTCAGCCACTTAGTCTCCTACCACTGGGGACATGAGAGGGGCATTTCCATGGTTCCCACAGGGACCGTGTCCTATGATCTCTAGACTCCAGGTCAGAGGCTGAATTGGCACCACCTTCATTATTGTAGAGGTTCTAACAGAGGCTGTCATACCCTTGCCTTGGTCTTTATCCTGAGCTCCCCATGCTATATTGGCTGCTTTGTATATTTGGTCTGTGCTGCGATTTAATCTGTTATAGGCTGTATTTTAATTTGAGAAATTTTACTGGGTAGAGAGACTGGAGATAAGTTGTTTTATTTATATTCTTTCTAAAATCTGAGTGCAAATTGATCAGTTATTTCAAAGTTTTTCTCTTTTTATAATATCATGTAGCGCTAAAGAAGTCAACGCATGTTTTCAACATGCTGCCCAAGTTCACACGTTCATTATATATTTTTTCAATCTCCAAGTTACTGCTGGATGTAATTTTACCAAATATTTCACCGCCGTACAACACAAGTTGCCATTTTCTTAGCCTCCACCTGCTGTCCAGTTTCAAAGCCCAATGCCATATATTTTAGCTTTTCGTCGTAGCAGAATCCCATTTCTATGCCAGTAAATATCAATTTCTATGTCATTAAATTGTTGTTTCAGTAATAGTCCATAGCAATCAACAACATCGTGTACAACAATGAGGCTTGATTGAGCTTGTGCCTCTCTGAGTTAGCGGACACAGGCTGGACCCTATTGGAGCAGCTCTACTCCATGGGTCTCTCATCCCTGTGGGACCAGCAGGCCAGCTTGGAAGGTTCTTTCCAAGGTGCTGGCAGAAGCACAGGAGAACAAGTTCAATTGTATAAGTGCTTCTTTCGTCCTTGGTTACTTTGCACTTGCAAACCTCCCATTGGTCAAAAGCCCAGGGCCAAGGATGCATCCTCTGTTCCTGGAGACGAAGAGAGGAGAGAATGTTTCTGAACAATGATCACTTTGACCACAGGTATTTACTCTATCTTTGTTGCAAACCATGTTTCCATTTTATTGTTTGGAGGTCAATTTTGCTTTCAAAGATCTTTGAAGTCAAAGAAATTAAAGTTTTCCTGGAACCAGAGGCTAATTTTTGTAAACACTGGTGGGGCTACTTTCAAGTCTCTATGAATAGTCTAAGATTGAAGATAAAGAGGTGGTCTGAGAAGAATGGGTTCCTTGTTGGAATTCCACCCATGTTCCGTTTGTATCTTAGGACTCCAGGGGAAGCCCTCAAAAACTCTAGAACTCTCCCCAGCCACTGACCCCAGGAACAGATAGACAAGAGCTTTTCTTCTGGTACACGATGACTTTCTTTTTTTTTTTTTTCCAGTTATCATTTATTGACCAGTGACTGTGTCAAATGCTGTGTTAAATGCTTCAAATGTGGTATCTCACAGGATCATCATAGTGCTATGAGGCTGGCATTCTTATTACCCTTATTATAATCTCTTCCGGCTGTGTAAGTGATATGCTTTAAATCTCACAGCAAAGTAAAAGGGATTTGAACTTGAAAGTTTCTGCTCTGACTCCAAAGTCAGTGCTTCTAAACTTTTCAATCAACACTAACCTTTTTATTTGAATCCTGCTCCTGTCTCCTCTTCCATCAAAACAAAGACATCTCAGGGCTTCCCTGGTGGCGCAGGGGTTGAGAGTCCGCCTGCCGATGCAGGGGACGTGGGTTCGTGCCCCGGTCCGGGAAGATCCCACATGCCGCGGAGCGGCTGGGCCCGTGAGCCATGGCCGCTGAGCCTGCGCGTCCGGAGCCTGTGCTCCGCAACGGGAGAGGCCACAACAGTGAGAGGCCCGTGTACCGCAAGAAAAACAAAAAGAGACATCTCTACTGCCCGAGAGGCTCTTAAGATCCCAATGAAACCAACAGAAACTGCTGACTCAGAAGACTTTAACTGTAGACCCCTGTCAGAGGGGTACATGGTGTTGGGAGGGGAGCCTCGCGTTGAGTGTCGCCATGAGAAAGTACAGCTTGCTGAAGGCTGGTTGCCAAGTACCACTCTGTGCCCCGGTCTGCGTTGAGGAAGCAGCAGTGGCTGTGCAGAGGAAGTCAGCCCCTCCCTGCCACATGCTCCTTTTCCTCTCTTCCTAACAGTAAATGCTGCTTCAGGAGGCTCTGCATTGTAGGGCGGGGGCAGGGGGTCAAGGGAGGAGGGGTGGTGAAGGATTTATTGTCCAGTGAACAAAAGGCCAAGGGACTCCCTCTTGGAAGTTTCCTTTGGGGTCTCGGTCCATCGATACAGAGCAACTCAAGCAGAAACCCCACGACCACCCTGTCCTGGCTGTTTGCTCTAAGCTGTCTTCCTCTTTCCTCCGTAAGCCCCGCCCCACTCGGCTGCGCACCGCCCAGCTCCGCATCTCTGGCCGGCTTTCGTCTCGGGAGTAAACCTTCTAGCTCCATCTCCAAGAGAGTTGTCTTCATTTCAGGGTTAGCAGCTCCTCACTTTCAAATTACACGGTGAGTTTCTCAAGAAGAATGAGATAATGGACCTGAAAGTGCTGTAACAGGGAAAAGGAGAAGAAAGAAGAAAAACCCAAAGCGTCGCCCCCCTCAAGCCCCATGTCCAGTGTGCATTTAATAGAGTGAGAGAGAGCTGGCTTGGCCAGAAAAAGTACAGGTGTTTGGGGGGCAGGGGGCAGGGGGCAGGGAGGGAAATTTCTAGCTTAGAAGTGGCCCTTCTTGTAGGGACAGATTAACTGGGGACCATGGGAATCTGAGCTTAAAATCCCTGAGAGTTGACAGCAGCTTATGATAGCAAGCCCAGGGCCTCACAACTTCCTGATATGGAAACTCAGGTACAGAAACATCTCAAAGATTTAGAAGTTTACCTAGACCAACCCTGTCCTGCTCCCCACGTCTCTCTCCAGCTCATGCTTGGTTCTCTCTGACAGCTCAGCTTGTCTTCTGCCCTCTGGTTGGAAACATCCAATCATGCTAAACTCCCTCTCTTCTGAGACAGAGCTTTCTCTCCTTGGGCAGGTGTGTTTTCTCTCTTTGGGCAGGTCTGTTTTCTCTCCCTGGGCAGGTCTGTTTTCTCTCCCTGGGCAGGTGATGGTGTTTTACCATCACCACCCTTCCTGATTCACTGTGCTCTGGAACTGGAGTTAAAGCATTGTGAGCAGGGTTTGGAGGTAAAGGATGTGTTGAGGGTCTGGGAAATAAGGAAGAGAGGATTTACAGCATTTCCCTGTGTGGAGAGAGTAAGAGGCAGACGAGGCTGGAGAGGTGCTGGGAGGAGGTGCTCACAGGCTGCAGTCAGCTGGATGTGCTCTGAGTCCCGGACTGATGCACGAGACCCAGGCATCCCAACCGCCCTCTTAGTAAATGGCAACCCCCCAGCAAGAGGCTGAATTTCCCCACATGAGGGTTTACAAGGTCTTGCTTTGGCCCTGGAACACAGTTATTCCCAAAGCTCAGAAAGTCAGAAAATGATGGAGTAGCTGGGAGACAAAGAGTGGGGCAGTGGGAGAAAGAGAAAGGGGAAGGGAGAAATCCACAAAGACAGGAAGTGACACTGAGACACGGAGCATAACAAAGGGAGGGGCAGTGAGTGTGGACAGACAGGAAGAAAAGCGTGAAGCGTTAGAGGGTTGAGAACAGAGGAAGAGAAACAGAGTGACTGCAAGGCTGCCCAGGGCAGCAGCATCTGTGATGCACCCTCGTGGCTTCTTCTGGTCGACCTGACTCCTCCAGGACCAGATCTCCAGGCTGGGGAACTCAGCGGGCAGGGCAGAGGGAGGCGGGGGCTGTGTTTGGAGGGCTGTGGACGCTTCTGATCTGTCTGACGTGGTCCCTGAGCACCCCAGGAAAATGGGCGCTGGCTGGGGAAGGGGGATCTGGGCAGAACTGCTGAGCACTGTCACCACCTGACCTCCTGCTGCTGTCAGAGAGGCTGATGGGAGTAAAAAGGTGGGCCCTCGCCCCCCCAGCTGGAGCCCCTCAGCGGCCATCCAGACAGCCCTGAAGCCAGGCAGCGGGTGGTCCCACCAGGGACCTGGGAGGGGAGGGGAGGGGCACAGGTGCACACGTGCAGGTGGCTCCAGTGCTTGCCACATCTGGATCCACTTATGAGATGAGGGGAGAGACATTCCAGGCTCGCCACCCCCCTTCTTAGGGATTGGGAAAATAGACTGGGGCGGGCTAGGGGTTACAGACCAGGGTGGCTGGGAATTGGGCCTGATGTGGGCTTTGTGTTTTCATTTTTATCAGTGAAACGTGTTTGCAAAAAAACTTTTCTAAACTCTGAAGAGCTATTTGTTATTACCCCGTCCTCACCACAAGCCCTGGGGAACGTGGTCCCCACTTTAAAGAAGAGGAGACAAGGGCAGGGGTGGGTCACAGGGTCATGCAGGAAGACTCCACATCCAGGGCTCTGTCCATCTTGGTGTATTAGCAGTGGCTCTCCTGAAGGCCTGAGGTGGTGTTAGTTCTGGACTTTGCTAGCTGGGGGACTGGGCAGGACGTGGCTTTCACTCTCCTTAGGTGCACAGTCTAAAAGTTGAGAGTTATGTTTCGTTCAGCGGACAGTCCGAGGACCTCAAGCCCGAGAGGCAGCATCTCAGACAATGCTGAGATACTGTTCTGAACAGGCGAGGGGGTGTCAGGATGTATATTAGGAGTTTTTGCAACAAAAGACCAGGTAGTGGGAACATCAAACGATTACTGTTAATCAAAGAAAACCAGACATCTCAAGTTAATGAAATTCGCACTTTTCTATGGATGGGACGATGCAAAGTCTGGGCTCACTGGCATCATTCCTTTGATGTGCACCTCAGCTGTCTGGGGCCAGTATCCTGCGTTTTCACATCCTGAGTCACTTCAGGTGCACTGTCGTCAGGGGTGGCTGCAGCAGTTGACCTCTAGATGGTGGGCATCCTGTCCCATACTGAGTTTCCTCAGGGCTCACCTGGGGAGGCTGTAATGTGATGGCTTGACGGCTGCAACATCCTTTGTTTACTGATATGGCAGCAGTATTTTAGTTCACAGAGGTCTGCCTGCATTACCTGTGGAGCTGCATGGAGTAAAGGGAAAAAAACATTCACTCTCTTTGTTTCCCACCCCCAGGGTAAAGCCACCAGCTGCTAAGCATACGTCTAGCATGGGACTCTTGCCAGGGCTCACATACCTAGGAAGGTACACTCTGGACCCAGTAAAAAATCAGAGACGGTCTGACTCTCACAAGAAACCCCGGGCTAGGGGAGAAACAACTGGATACCAACAGCACGTTGCAGGGTGCAGTGGAGGGAACCCTGACGTCTTCCAGTAATCCCAGACCCTCCCCTGCCCAACACGGCCAGCCTCAGTCAGAACCCAAGGAACTTGGGTTGGTAGGATCCAAATTTAACCCTGCAAGTTTTTATTTTGTGCAAGCGTGTAAAGTTTGCTGCAGGAGGTTGAAACTGAGCCAACTAGTTCTGTTTCACAGTCGAGTCGATGGGCCAAGACCAGCACTTGTGGACCCGCAGTAACAGGAGCGCACGTGCACAGAGAGGAAGGAGCAGACACGGTGCTGTGTGAGATCAGAGGAGGGAGGCGGTCCCTCTGGAGAGTGAGAAATCAGGGAAAGCTTCTCGGGAGAGGTGGCAAGCAGGGTGCCTTTTCAGATCTACATGGAGCTTCACAGTTTGTAAGACTTTTGCATGCATTACTTTGATATACAATGTTAGGGTAACAAATGTTGGTGAAGTGGAGAAACAAGCAATAGCCCGCTGCTAAGAGCATAAATGGAGCATAAACGTGTGTAATGCACTGGGAAGCAACCCGACACCATCAGATTTCAAAATTCTAGGAATTTATGCTGCAGACACACTGACACATATGGGCAGACGGGCGTGAACTAGAGACCCACTCTCACAATGTTCCTAGTAGCCAGAGACTGAAAACAACACAAGTGTTCATCCCTAGAGATCAGATTGTGAATTACAGGACATCCAAGTCATGGAACCCCGTGCCGCCATCAAAAAGAATAAGGCAGCTCCGTGTGTGTTGTCATGAAAACAATCTCTAAAGTGTAACTTTAAGTAAGACATAAAGCAAGGCAAAGAGTGGAATGTACAATATATTCTCATTTGTGTAACAATTGGGCACGTGTTTATGGAGGAACAGGAAATTTCCAGAAGGACACACAAAAAACTGTTAACAGTGGTTATTTCTGGGGAAGTAGGGTGAGGGTCTGGAGTGGGAGATGAACTGTGAAAACATTTTCAGTGATTGTGAAATGGATCGTATAGTTCGAAGGGTACACTGAACGTATGTGCTATCTGAAAAGTCATTACAAAACAGAGCAGACTGAACGCATTTTGTGTAATAAATTCTTGTACTCAGAATTTAATAGCATTTGCATATAGTAATATGTCACTTTTCCTGTTTAAAACAACCTCTGTGAGGCAGACAGAAGTATCTTTTCCCATCCCAGCTTCTCAGGACTGGCAGGGTCTGGGTGCTTGGCGGGAAGACCTGGCAGTCTGCTGGGGGCGGCCAGGAGAGAGGCAATGCTGATGGCGGGGTGGAGGCTGGAGGAGGTGGGGCAGGAGCCCCGAGCCAGGTGCTGAGCTGGGGTTGCCAGGCCAGGTCTGGAGTTTGCTAGCTTCCGAGGACTGATCCAGGGTTTTGGGGAGTGACACCATGCAAGACTTACAAGGAGGAACTAAAATCAAGTTGACATGTACACGCTGCTGTATATGAAATAGGTAATCAACAAGGACCTACTGTGGAGCACAGGGAACTCTACTCTACTCTGTACTGACCTATATGGGAAGAGAACTTGAAAAAGAATAGATACATGTATGTGTACCAACTGAATCACTTTGCTGTACTCCTGAAACTAACACAACATTGTTCATCAACTCTACTCCAACTCTACTCAGCAGGTCCATCGGCCAAGCAGAGTAGCCCAGTTGAGGTCGGGGGGAGGGGCTGGTTTTCCCGGCTGGACTCCAAGAGCAGCGGGGGCGGCACCTGCTGACCCTGCGCGGGGGCGTCCTGTCCCCATTTTACAGCCGAGGAGACTGAGTCCCACGGAGAGCAGGTACCTTGCTCGGGGCCACACGGCTGGTACTTGGCGGGGTGCGGGGATCGGACTCCACGTTGCCTGGTTATGAAGCCCGTGCAGCCCTCTCTGCGTCCCGTTTTACTGTCCCTTTGTCTGACGCCCGCTAGTGGTCTGGTGGACTTGCCTGCCTCTCACTCTGGGAGCTGGTGACGCTGGCCCCGCCTCCGAGACGGGTGTGGAGGGAGGGGAGGCCAAGGTGGATACACGTGACTCTGGAGGCCCCCGGGCCCTCTGGTCCCTTCACCTGGCCTCCGTCAGTCATGGGGCCTCCCCGTGCGTGACGAAACTGCAGGGCAGGGGGGCAGCGTCTGAGAGTGAGTGGAAGCTTCCCGGAGCACGGCCTGTGGGGCGTGTGGGCTTGGGAGTCAGAGCCCTGGGCCTCCCTGTGCTACTCTCTAACCTCGTGGGCCTCAGAGTGGCGTTGCGCGTGCCCCAGCTTCGCTGGGTGTCTGCACGCGGCTTCTAGGAACGGGAGGCGCTGATGGCGGCGCTCCCCTCCTGCCTCCATGCATCACACCAGTTTTATTTTTCAGTCTAGCACATCCTACTGATGAGCGCCATTTCCTGATGTCTGACACAGGCTCCACAGCAAGATTTGGCTAGAATCCTAAAAAAAAAAGAAAGAAAGAAAGGAGGAAAGAAAGAAAGAGAAAAAGAGGAAGGGAGAAAGAAGGAAAGAGGGAGAGAGAGAGAGAGAGAAAGAAAAAGAGAAAAGAAAGAAAAAGAGAGAGAAAGGGAAGGAAGGACGGAAAGAAAGAACGAAAAAAAGAGAAACAGTAGATGCTGCAGGGTGGCCTGGGTTCTGGACCGTGACCCCTGGATTTGTACAAGGACACGAGGGATGCCAGCTGTCCTCCCGAGTCTGCAGAACTGGTGGGGAGCGCGGCCGTCTTCACAGTCTGGATTCGGCCGTGTGCTGGCCGGGGTGGCGGTCAGGTTTGGTCCCAGGGCCTTATTTGTTTTGGTGGAGCCGCAGGCTGTGATGGAGGCCTGCAGGGCCGCCTTCCTTCTCTGGGAGTTTGGTGGGAAGCACCAATGTAATAATCCTGATTTATATCTCTAGCCAACCCTCAAGCACAGCTCCAGTCCCTGACAGAAGTAATTCTCCCTTGAACAGAAACGGGTGGGAAAAGTGCCAGTTTGCGCCTGTGCTGTACATTCTTCTCCTTGACAGGACGGGGCTCCAGGAATATTTCACCTTCATAATGTTGGCCACAGTCGGGGGTTTGCGAAGCTGTCTAAATCCAGTTTATCAGCAGGAATAAATGCCCTCCGACTTGAAAAGTGGGAAGCTGAACTTGGCTCCGTTGGGCTGATGATTTATGGAGAAGCGGAGAGCTGGGAGTGGAGGAGGTGATGGGGGGCTGGGGGAGACAAGGTCCGTGGGGCTCCACTCACAGCCTATAGAAGCAGCGGCGTGTCCTGTAACGAGAGATCGGGTTCCGAGATATATTTCCTCCCGTGAAGGATACGGTGTCTGGCACCCGTCATGTGGTAGGGACAGAGGAACTCCGTAGGGACGCAGCTGCCTTTGGGGTGCTTGGGAGGTGTGGCATGAGCCCGAATTGGGCCCAGGGCTGGGTCTGCGAGAGCTGTGGCCTTGAGGTTGTGCGTCCTGTCCCTGTGGGACCCGCTGCACCTGGGTTTCCTTGTCCTCCTCCTCCTGCAGCTCCTGAAACTCCATTCTCTCCATAAATCATCTCAGACTGATGTCTCTATGGAGTGTCCTGTGCCTCCACAAGGACCACTCCATGACTTCACGTGGCCCAGTCAGATCAGTGGTTTTCCTCCTTGTACATTTTGCCATGTGTTCTGTCTCTGTGACATCTGTGAGGTGACCCCCAACTTCGTGCAGGTAGAATCTCAAAGAATAAGCAGTGGGCTTGACACTATGGGATCTGGGGTCAGGCTACCTGGGCTGGCATCTCAGCTGTGCTACTTAATAGATGTGTAATTTTTTTTTTGGCGGTACGCGGGCCTCTCACCGCTGTGGCGTCTCCCGTTGCGGAGCACAGGCTCCGGACGCGCAGGCTCAGCGGCCATGGCTCACGGGCCCAGCCGCTCCGCGGCATGTGGGATCTCCCCAGACCGGGGCACGAACCCGTGTCCCCTGCATCGGCAGGCGGACTTTCAACCACTGCGCCACCGGGGAAACCCTAGATGTGTAATTTGGATGAGTTTTCCCCATGCCTCAGTTCTCTCATCTGTAATATGTGGACAGTAATCGTGCAAGTAAACCCATTATTGGGAGAATGAAATTGAACCATAACTTGGCTCAGTATCTAGCAGGTGGTTTTCGTTCATTACACAGTCTCATCAGAATGATTGGTGATGGAGATGGTGATGATAAGACAAGCATGGCTTTACAGTCACTGAAAAATACTGTGAACAAATGACTGTTTTAAACTGCAAACCTTTTTGCAGGTTCTGTAACTAAGCTGTCTTTTGCTTTTTTGTAGTTTTTGATAATCAGCACCGGAGTCTCCTCTCAGCTCCTCCCTGGGCACAGCGCAGTGAAAAGAGCGTGAGCTTTGGACTCACACGGGCCTGGAACAGAACTGTGATCATGGGTAGTAGTCCCTCTGAGCCTCAGTTTCCTCATCTATGAAATGGGAGCAGTGATGGCAACTTCACACAAGTGTGGGCAGAGGGGTCGAGATGACTCGTACATCCCGCTGACCACAGCAGAGCATGGTGAGTGCCCACCTACTAGTTTCTTTTTCCCCTCCCTTGCTCCATAGGTTCTAGGCTCCATCTTTCTAAATCCTCTTTCTCTCTCAAGATTTGTTTGAGACCTGCCTGCTCCATAAATTCTCCCCCAGATAACTGGCCAAATCCCCTGTCCGTAATACATTTACAGCCTCACGTCACTGAGTTGGAGATGCCAGGTCACTTTGACCTGCTGGGCTGGAATGCCACTGCTTTGGGTTTTGTAATCCAAAAAGTTCCCTTCGACTGATTCCCTTCGACTCAGAATTTGCCCAGAAAATGTAGATGTCACTTGCTTCCCAGCTAGAAGGAAGGCTCCTCGAAGGTGGTTTTCTGTCTCACCCGCAGTTGTGGATCTTGCTCCTAGCCCAAAGCCTGACAAACAGTGGACCCCAGTACGTGATTGTGGAGTGAAGGAAGGAGCGCACGATGATCTAGAGAGGCAGGGAGACCCCTTACAGTTCAGAGAGGCCTCCCTCGCCACTCTGGGGGAAGCTCTTACCCAGCACCAGCTGTGTAGTTATGTCAGAGGGGCTCAGGCCTCCAGTGTGGCTCTGTAAACAAGGGGAAAGAACCAAGAGCTTTCTGATTAGCCTGCTGTATTTGGATTGGCATCAGGTTTTCAGTTGGAATGAGAGCCTCGGACGTGAATATCAGAGTCATTCCATATGAGAGGAAGGCTTGTTGGCTCAGCCTCCAACTTTGATGTGGAGCATATGGGCCGGGGGGTGCGACCTCAAGACAGGAGGGGGGAAGGGCACAGAGGGACCGCTTGCGTTTGGAACTTCCGAGGTCCTTCCCCGGTCATTCCCATCGGCCGGGAGTTCTGACTTGCCCGGCATGGTCAGGGGTCAGGAATAGCAGGTTCTAACCTGGGCTCTGTTGCTAGCTAGCTGTGTGACCTTAGGCCAGTCACTTTACCTCTCTGGGCTTCAGTTTCCCCATCTGTAAAATGACAGGGTAGATTAGATGATCTCTTCTCATTGTTCTATGCATTTTTTGTTAGTCTGCAGTTTGTTACATCCTGACCAGAAAGCACTGACATTTCTGATGTATGTTGAAGAGTTGGGGGAATTGGGAGGGGATACTAAGAAATGGAGATATAAAACACACCCTGAAATGGAACCCAAGGCTCCTTTCCCCAGTCCTTGGCACTGTAACTGCTTTCCCCTCTGCTCTTGCCTGTCCTCTACTGGCCCCCAAAGATGAGCCTCATGGGAGATGCTGCAGGTGTGGAGGAAGCGCTGGACGTCCCTTAACCTGCGAGCCTTGGTTTTCTCATCCGTGTGGAGACACTGCTGCCACCTCCTTTACTTGGGGGCTTTGAGGTTGGAGCAAAGTCGAACGCATGCTGAGCCTTGGAACGTGTCAAGCACCACGTAAACGGGAGGAGTGGCGGTTGTGGTGTAGAGCTGGCCCCACTGGGAAAAACAGTGCGAATGTCCCTCTGCAGGTTGCCCCTTTCTTCCTTGAAGATGCCTCAGTGCAAGGAATGCTTCTACTGCTGTCGGTCAATGGCCTGCCGTGTTCGGTTTTCCCTGCCCCTTTGAAGCAGAAACGCTGCTGTCTGAGTCTTTATTTCTCTGCACACTTTCCCACCAGTGCAGAAAATGCATTTTCCGTGTAATTTGGCTTACCTGGCTTAACGTGTGCAACAGCATCTCCAGGTCTTAGAAGAAGAGCACTTTTCTCTCAATCCCTGGAGCAGACGCCAGGGACATCTGGGGTCAGGATGACGCTCTCCATGACCTGGGCAGAGTTGGAGGTACTGCTCCTGTGTTTTGGTTTCACCACGTGTTAGTTGAGAGTTGGACGGAACCTCAGGTAACATAGCCCAGCTCCCCTCTTGGACCGGAGAGTGAGGGTCTGGCCTGAAGTTATCAATCGGGCTAGTTTAAAAGGCGCAGGGACCAGGACTCAGTCTCTGGACCATTCTAGTGCTCTTTCTAGGGTACCACGTAGATTCCTTTCTCTGCTTTCACTCACTCCCCATCCCTCCCCATTCCTCCCTTCACATTTGTCCTTTTGCTCTCTTTTTCCAGAGCCCATTTGCTGTAACTCTCAGAATGGAAAAGTTTTCTGAGTTTCTGGGGCAGCCAGGCTGCTTGGTAGGGTTGGGTGACCCCAAAGCAGCTGGGGCATGTTCTCAGGATGTCACATCACCGGGAGTATCCAGGGCACCCGTTCACTACATCAGCTTCTTCCCAGAAATCCTGGAGATGCAGCAGCCAGAGATCCCACCCGCAAGCCCCGCGGCTGAGGGGTCAGAGACAGGCCCTGTGAACTGGGATCTGTGGTGCAGGTGCCCCCGTCCGCTGCCCCCTCCCTCACTGACATGGACGGAGGGCCGGTGTGTGTGGAATGCCTGCAACACAAGTGTGGGCCAAGATCTCCCCGCCGCCCGCACCCTTACCCACCCCTGCTGTCTCGCCTCCCTTCGGGGCATCCCGTCTACTTGGCAGCCGTCTCCAGGGTCACCCAGATAGCGCTGGCCCAAGTTCAAGAGCCCCTTGTGGCCCAATACCGCGTTGGCTTGGAAGGGGAGCTCACCCTGGGTAGATTTCACCCTCTGGCAACAGCTGACTCTGTGTATTCAGATGAGAACAATTTTCTTCCCCTTGCACTTTCAACAAGTTCAACCTCAAGGCGCCCCCCCGCCCCAACCCCGCCCCGCTCTGCTGCCCCAAACAAGAAAAGGCAGAAGGAGAACGTACGGGGTGGGGAGACCACCTGCTCTAATTGAGCCGTCTGCTGAGCCCGGGTTTCCTGGAGCTGGGCTGTCTCAGGGCCCAAATGGGCCAGTTTGCGGCTAATGGGAAAGGAGCTGTTTTATTTCCTAATCACCCTTAGAGATAACTGCTCCGTGCATGGGGGAGACGCCTCCGCAGGAGAAGCTGACTGGCAGCCCCGTCGCCATCCTTCCCCTGGGGCTGGGCTGGAGCTGGCTCAGCAGGAGACCCGGCGGGGTTGGGGAGCATCCTGATGGCCTCAGTGCTGTGTCTGTGATGTGTGATGTACCAAAACGAACAAGTCGGGAGGCAGTGTCCCGGCACAGCCTGGACCTCTACCCTCCCAGCCAGTGACTGCCCTGGACAGGGGCGATTGGCTCAGAGCCCCTCCCCATGGAGGAGAGGTCTGGAGTGTCGCTGCCTTTGGC
The DNA here is from genome assembly GCF_039906515.1 of Pseudorca crassidens. NCBI lineage: Eukaryota > Metazoa > Chordata > Mammalia > Artiodactyla > Delphinidae > Pseudorca > Pseudorca crassidens. Next base: position 105,850,271 of record NC_090304.1, read on the forward strand.
CTTCCATGGTCTAGAGTTTCATGTGAAAAGACAAGTGTGCGGTGGGCGATGCTCTGATTGGACCTGGCCACTCTTTGGTGTTGAGGTCACGTGAGCACAGGGCTGGCAGGCTGGGCTCGTTTCATCCTGGGACGTGACGGCCTGGGATCTGATCAGGTTTGGGAGGCTGAAGGGAGGGCAAACGTGGAGGCAGCACGAAAGCCAACCTCGCTGTCTTTTGAGAACACTTTCTTCTCCCCAGCTTGGTGTTCAAGGCCCTCAGCTCTCTCCTTGCTTGTCCTGCCAACCTGGTGTCCCTCTCCTTGTCCTGCCCCTGGCCCTCACCCACGTTCATCATTCCACGAACATTCCCGGGACTCCAGGACGCCTTTGCTGTCACTGTGCCTTCTGCTTCCACTGTCCTTCCCTCATGTCCAAACCACAACCGTAAATTGAGACCTTGGTTATACTCCGTTTCTTCCCCGACTCCTGGTATGTCCCTCTGAGCGATTCCTCTGGACCTTCTTTATCCCGCCGTTAGCGCCGAGAACAGTTGTGTCTGTTGCTCATGAAGGGCCCTGTCTCTCTCTAGCTGGGTTGAGCTCCCTGAGAGAGAGATTTCCTGTTTCCTCATGGCTGTGTCCCCAGCTGGGCTGGCACAGAGACCTGTGAGTAGGTGTGAGATAATTGCCGGGAGGAATGAGCCATCCTGAAGCATGCGTCACCATACATTTGCATATAGCACACAGCACATTAACACAGCACGCCGTAAAGATGGAGTTCCTGCTCTCGGTAGCTCTTAGCCTTATTGAAGGATAGTTGATTTACAGTGTTTTGTTAATTTCTTCTGTATAGCAAAGTGATTCAGTTATACATATGTATAATTCTTTTTTATATTCTTTTCCATTATGTTTTATCATAGAATATTGAATATATTTCCCTATGCTATACAGTAGGACCTTGTTGTTTATCCATCCTATATATGCTGGTTTGCATCTGCTAACCCCAGATTCCCCGATCTCTTTCTTATTTTCTAGATGAAGAGACTAAGGTTCCAACAGGTGACTTGCTGATAGTCATATAAGCAGTTAATGGCACAGTGTGATCTGCTCACTCTGGTCACCTTTTCTTGTGGTTTTTGGAGAAGGCTTTCTATCAATGCTCCTGGGGTTTCCAGGGATAGCTCTGGATTCCCCCACCTTGGCTTGTCAGTCTCACCTGCCGCATTCTAGTTTGAAAATCCTGAGAAGCCTGCTCTAGACCACTCTGTGCCAAATCCTGGAGGGGAACCAACTTAAATTCAAAACACCACTTGCACTGGAACCCCAAGTCCTTAGGCCCTTCCATAAGCACTGCTGGATTCCTAGCTCTGTCTCCTGGGGCATGACCTTGCAGTGGATTTTAGACTGTAGTTGATGGGGAGAAAAAAGAAAATTGAAGTTAAAACTAAATGAGAATAGCATATAGAAACATGGGGAGCGCAGATCTGGGAGCTGGGACCCTGGGTTCTAAAAGGAGGAAGATGTTCTTCCTGTGAGCGAGTCATCTGCAGGCTTCCAATGAGTCTCTTGTAGGGACAGGGACTCCTATGTCCCCAGACTCCCTCCACTAAGAAGAGGAGAAGGTTCTGGACAGGAGCTTTCTCCAGATGTTGGGCTGATCGAGTTGGGCTCAGGCTCAGGGCTGGTGAACGAGGCATCTGAGAACAACCGGCAAGTCCTCAGAACCTCTTTGGCAACTAGATTTAGGAACCCACTGGGGTGAAGGGGAGAGACGCAAATGTTCCCCTTCCTCCCTAACTCAGCAACCCTTAGGAGCCTCATTTTCAAGATCTGAAAAGAAGTGATTTCTAACTGTCTCTTCCTTGTCCGGGGGCTCTTTGGAGAAAATAAGACAAACAGGGTTAGAAGGAGGGCAGCCCAGCCAGGCGGGTGTCCCAGCTGGGGATGTGCCCAGGATGAGCCTGGGCACCGTCTGTTGGGCACCCTCGTCCCAGTGGGCCTGGGCCAGCCCAGGTTTTCTCTCCTCTGCCGTAAGGTGATGGGGGAAAGAGGAGGCCTGGGGGCGTTCATGGGTGCTGCCCCCAGCCTCTGCTTTCTCCCTTTCCCTGAAAAATGTGTGTTGTATTATTTGACCAGAGAGAACATCCTTTGAAGAGACTGTGAATCCCAAAGAAAGTCTTTTATTTGCCATCCAGGGACCTTCTTTGAGGGCTCCAGCCACAGGGGTCAGAGCTGGCCAGAGGCCCAAGGGCAATCTTCCTTGAGTCTCCGATGTGAGCTGTGGCTTCCAGGTAGGGGCCAAAATTTGGATTTGCCTTGTCCCCACGTGGCTTTTGGCTGCAGAGCTCAGGGAATCCTACTGCCAGGAGGAACTCACTTCCACAATCTGGCTGGCTCAGGGCCTGATGGCCCCGTCCAAGCAACCGCGGCCTGCGGACCACAGGAATGGTTGGATGTTGTGGTGTGGGCCCTGTTCAATCAGAAGCATCACCGGTGAGAAGAGTTTGGAACATTTCTCCGTTGCACAAGTCCACCTGGAATTTTGCCTTGTCCTGCCCACGGTTTCTCAGTCACTAGTGTTTATTCCCACTCTCTCTGTGCTCAGAAAAGAAAACTCTTAGGTCTATTAGCTACTTGAAGTGGGACAGGATTTCCGGGATACCTGAGGCTCAGAGGTCAGGAGAAGGAATGGAGAAGGAAGTCTTAAGACTTGTGTTACTTTGTGCAGCCAGACAGACGTTGAAGAAACTGTCATGTCCTGATTTTTCCAATTGCTGTGACGCACAAGCTCTCTTCTTAATCATTTTTTTTTTTTTTTGGACTGTGTGTTTGCTTCAGGCCCTGGATCCTTTGCCTGGATTTCTTTAGATTGGCTGTGGAAACCAAAGCCCAGGGAAATTAGTCCTATTATTTCCAAAGCCTGCCATGGACTTGTTTTCTGATCTTAGACAGCTGAGAGAGCCTCTCTCCCTACATCTTGAATCCTGCTTTGTTACCCGAGGGGAATCGGATTGGCTACTTTTTCTAAGATCTCTGCATATCAGGAAGAGAAGCAAGTGGGCTAGATTCTGCAGGGCTTCAAAAGGCCAAACTCAGCTGGGTCCAGAGCTGGCAAGGGTGATGAGCTGTTAAGTGTCATTGGAACCAGGCTAGTTGGAGTCCCTGGAGATTTTCCTGAGGTCATCGTGTCCCCAAATTCCATCTTCTGCCTCATCTGAGGGGGTCTGGCTTGGCAGAATGATTCTCCAGGAGTGAAATTCCCTCTTCCTTTTTACCCTTCTCCCTTCAACTTAAAACCTTGTCTCTACTCCACTGGTTTCTCCAGGTTTTCCATTTTAGAAACAAGGGCCTGTTAAGAAGAAGAAAACCAAATGTCTGCTGGCTGTCATGTGTGCTTTCAGAAATAGCGCTGAGCTGCCATTTAAGATCTCAGAGTCAGAATTTCGAAGGAAGCATCTGAAGTGGGCTCGAGGAGTGGGGTGACTTGCAGTGGCCTGGTGGCTGTTCGACTCCACACTTGGACCGCATGTTCCTTGGGTAGTTGGAGGGTCTCTTTCTCTGGGTCCCTCTGGCTAGTCTGCAGCTCAGCAGCCCCCAGAGGATACAGAGAAAGATTTGGCCCTTAACTGACCAGAGATTAGCCACCATTAACTGCAAGACAGTTTGGGGTCTGGTGTAGCCCAGAGTTCAAGAGCAAGTGCTGTGTAGCCAGACCCACCTGTGCACTTCGTCGCTGTGTGCCCTCGGGCAAGTCATGATGTCTCCAGGCCTCTAAAGCCTCATGCATGAGTGGGGATAATAATATCTGCCTGATAAGATCGCTGTAGCGATTAAATAACATCGAGGAGATGCTTAGCAGAGTCCTGGCTGAGAGTAAGCCTTCAATACACGGTCGCTATTAGCAGATGTAAATTTACCTGTGGTGATGCTCCTTTCCTGGTGTGTACATATCTCTCAATGTGATGAGAAAGAGCTGGCTTGCTTGTCTGGGTCACCCACTAGGCTGTGAACTTCTTATTCTGTTCAATGCATTTCCTTGGAACCTAGGAGATGCTCTCTGTTTGTTGAATCAATTAAAAAATGAACTGATTCAGTAGGTTGGCAGAGAGGCAACTCCTAGGGTGAATGTCTAAGTGCTTCTTTGGAGAGGACAGGATAATGTGACCTGCCGAGACCCCCCAGCACCAATTTGCTTAGAGTCTCCGGCAGCTGGAGATAATGCTGAGACCAAGAATTCGCCCCGGAATGGGGGTCTTGGGGAGCCTTGTGGTTTCTGTTCTGCCCCTAACTCAGGAACGCCCTTTCACTGCAGTGCAGACACTCCCAGGCCCCTCATTCCGCACCAATCTTGGGGTTACCATTCACATTAAAGTCCCCGTGGATGGTGCCGGTGGAGCTGTGCCCTGCGTGGCCAAGTGGCTGTACGTGGCCGTCCTGGACGCTCCTAGCATTGAGAACAACCTAGATTCCTTGACACTAGGACTTGCCTTCCAAAGGATGATTCGCTTTCAGTGACCTGAAAGAAATGAGGGAGGTAGAAAGAATAAAGGCAGTTGCAGTAGCTCCTCTGGAGATAGGACTGCAGGGCCATGGGGGAGGAGGGGAGGGCACGGCGAGGGCTCCGTGTCCTGGAGCCGGCTCGTGGGGTCACAAGACCTGACGGAGGGCATCTCTTTCCAACTCCGTGGTGAGAGCACTTACACCACGGAAAGCGGCACACGACAGCTGGTTGTTACATGTGCACAGCGCACCCCTGATTTCGGCTAAGGCCAAGGACGTCCATAGAAGCAGGAGAGGATGGTGAGGAGGGTAGAAGGGGATCCGGGATGTGTGTCAGCCTCCTGGGCAAACACCAGTGGGAAAACGGAGTTTCCCTAGCTGGACGCAGTTTGAAAAGAGTTCACAGGCCCAGCCTGCTGAGAACAGTTCTCTTTTCAGTTTGAGCACTGGGATAGCACGGCAGTTTGGCAATAACTCTTTCTGGGGCCGACCCTGCCTTGACAGATGGGGGATGCCTTGGGCCCGGGGCAACTGGACTTTCCCAGGAAACGAAGGTGGTGGAGAAAAAGGTGGGAGCACCCAGTACTGCAGCAGCCCAGCCCCCGGGTCCACACGACTGCCCCTGGCCTCCGTGTCGGTCCTGCTTGGTGCCGTCACCTCCCCGTCTAAGTGCTGGGAGCTCTCCCTGACAGGTCACACCCACATAAGAATCTAAATTTCAGTTTCACTCAGCAGTGTTTGACATGCAGTGGACATGCCAAAAAGAAAGAAAAAACCCTAATATGGATGGATGGAGGGTTTGAGTATGCTCTGAACTGTTTGCTTACGTATATTATCTCACTTATTGGGTTGGCCAAAAGGCCATAAGATGTTATGTTATGGAAAAACCGGAACGAACCTTTTGGCCAACCCAAATTGTAAGCCTAAGAGCCCTGAGAATCGAGCACTGTGATTCTATTCCCATCATAGCAGAGAGGCCCTGAGACACAGGGAACCCCCCTCCCTAGGAAGGGACAGACCCACGACGCCAGCACAGCCCCCGTTTTTACCTGCTGTGCTGGACGCTCGGTTGGGATTTGAACACATGTAGAGGAGAGAGAGGCAGTTACAGTGTGACCTGTGTAAGCTGTGCTGTCTCTGATTGGTCCTGGCTCTGAGGCTTCGTTTTATCTGGGGGGCTCTGACACCCCCTGGCACAGTCAGGCCCAATGTAACACCCCACTCTCCTCATGGGGGTTTTAAAAAAGGTCCACTGGTTCTGTGCTCTAGCCCCCAGATCTCTTTCTGCCTCTCATCTTCCATTTGTTCATTCAGCTGCTTGTTAAAGCCAGCTTATTCCTGGGAAAAGTATACCGTGTGTGTGTGTGTGTGTGTGTGTGTGTGTGTGTGTGTGTGTGTGTGTGTTTAATAACAATAAGAAACCCAACTCCTAAGCCACAGGTTTCTCTCTGCTGCTTGTTCATTTTAACAAGGCAGCTGGAGGTTTGGGCTGAGAGCTTGCTTTTCTATCAGCCACAGCTTTTCCTCCCCCTGGATTTCCTGTTTGTAGTTGCCGAGGTAAAGAGTTGTGGTAGAGGCGAGCCTGAATCGCTCCAAACTAACGGGAGCAGCTCTCGGGACCTGGGCAAAGGGAGCCTCACGCTGGGCCAACCTTGGTCTTTCAACTTAAGAACCTTTTATCGCACACCGGTTCTGGGCCGGGGCTTGGCTCAGCACGGGAGACACGGCACAGATGGAGACGATCAGGTCTCCGAGAAGCACAGTCTAGTGGTAGGGGTTAGCCATGCCCGAAGGGTTATTACAAAACCACGCACGGTGCTCCAGCAGTGGCACAGGCTGAGGCTGGAATGCAAAGGAAAGAGCAGATTCTGGACCTGCAGTCTTCTTGGAGGAAGTCAGATTTGAATTGGCCCTGGAGGGGTAGGCAGGTGCTTTTATTTGTTGTTTTAGTTTTGCCTTTTACGAGCAGGGAACAGCCCATTGAGTGAAGGCCCAGAGGTGAGCAGTTGTGGAAGCAGTGACTCCCTTGGGGAGATGAGATGAGAGTGCAGGTGAGGGTGGAGGCAAGGTGAGGAAGAGCCCTGGGAGCAAGGTCGTGGGGACCACATAAGGTCATATAAGGAGTCTGGATTTTTTTTTAGGCAAATGATGGTCACTGTGGACTATCATGTGTTGGAGGGACATGACCAGAACTGTACTCTAGAAAGACACCTGGTAAGCGGTCCTCTGGGTCTGGAGGTGGGGGTCATCACTTAGGAGGCTGTTGGGATGCACACGAGGAGGAATGAGTGCCAAGCGGGCGGAGAGGAAGGATTGGGCGCAGGAGACGACTTGGGGGGAGGCCGGGAGCTGCTGACGGTCACTCTGAGGCTTTGAACTCAGGTGATGTTGACGTTAACAGACAACAGAGATGAGGAACCAAGGAAGGAAGGGGAGGGGGCTTTCTGAGGTTGAGTTCAAGTTCAGTTGGTAAATCACTGAAGCTACAGAGGCTGCAGATCCAGCTGCCAGCTTCAGATGCGGTCAGGGTACTGGCTTTGGGTTTTCTCCACATGGAGGTGAAGCAGAAATTCTAAAAGAGGAAGATGATCTTCGAAGGCAACACAGGTGGGGTGATGAGAGGGCGAGGAAGGGAATCAGGAGAGTTTAGGGCTCCGAAGCCAAGGCTAGGAGAGCCTTTGAGAAAGGGAGGAGTCCGTGTGCTAGGGGCTACAGACAGGTAGCGGTGAGAGGTGGGAAGACTTTGCCATTAGGAAGACACTGCTGACAACCTGGGGAGAGAAGATTCAGGAGGGTGGCAGCCTCAGAAGTCACAGCGTGGAGGCTTGGGTGGAAGGTTCAGAGATGTTGCCTACACAGTATTAATTAATGCATTCATCATAAATCCACTGAGTGCTTGGTGTGCTCCAGGCACTGAAGGAAGTAAGCACCAGGGCTACAGCAGGGAACAAGCAAGGTGGAGACATTTTCTTTCTTCCATAGAGCTTACAACTCAATAGAGTAAGCCCCTTGCATACGAACCTTCAAGTTGCGAACTTTCAAAGATGCGAACGTGCGTTCGCATGTCCGATTAGATAAGTTAGGTCACGTGTCTGGTGTACATTGTCACGTGCGTGCATCCTCTACAAGTGGTTGTGCTTTTGTGTACGTTACGGTACTGTATGGAGTACAGTAGTACAGTATCTTTATTTCAAGCCCAGGATGTCTGGAAGCAAGCGTAAAAGCAGCGGTGATGTAGCTGGTGCTCCTGTACTTTTCAAGGTACTGTCCTGTAAGATTAAAACTGTTTTCTTTATTTTTCGTGTTTGTTTGTTTGTTTATGTATTGTTGGTGTGAAAAGCATTATAAACCTTTTACAGTACAGTACTCTACAGCCGATTGTGTTAGTTGGGTACCTAGGCTAACTTTGTTGGACTTACAAACAAACTGGACTTGCAAGCACGCTCTCAGAACGGAGGTCGTTTGTATGTAGGGGACTTACTGTAGAGCAAGTAAGCATTAAACCCGGAATTACTAAAAGGTTATTTAATCGTTTTATGACATCTTAGTCTGAGGATCAGGAAAGGCTTCTCTGAGGAAGTGCCCTGGAAACTGAGACCGAGGCGGAGCTAGTCGGCAAAGGAGGGGCGGGGGGGGGGGTGGGGAGCGGAGGGAAGAGGGGGAGGGGCAGAGCAGAAGGCCCAGGGAAGAAAGGAGCTTGACGAGAGGGAGGGACGAAGGGGAGATCCCTGGGGCTCCCTGAACAGGAGGGTGTGGCTTCCTTTGGAAGTCTGTCAGTGGAGCCAAGATAGATATGAGCGTCTTGAGGGGCAGAGGTCTACGTGAAGCTGCGGTGGTGATGAGGGAGAGTCAGGGTGGGAGGTGGACCAGAATGGGAGACTGCTGCTGGTCTCCAAGGAGCAAACACGGAACTGCCTGTGGAGGGTGCCACGTGGCGGGGACTTCCTGGGGCCCCCAGGACCTGAAGGCAGCCTCAGGATGACAGCCAGTGAGAAGCGGGGGCCCTGTCATGCGTCTGCAAGGAAGCCACCTCTGCCCACAACCTAAATGAGTGGCATTAGATTCTTCCCAAGTTGAGCCTCCTGATGAGAATGCAGCCCGGCTGTAGCCTCCATCACCGCCTCCTGAGACCCTGAGCTGAGCCCGGAGCCCTGATGCCCGAAGGCTGTGGGGTAATAAAAGGGTGTGGTCTTGTATGGCCAGGTGTGTAGTAATTTGCTACCCAGCAATAGAACACTAAGATGCTCGGTATTTTAAGGCTGAGGTATTGGAGGCTGTGGGCATGGAGTTGTAGAGGACGTGAGAATAAAATGTTGAGAGCATTGGGAAGGGCTGCCAGCTCTGTGTCTGGGTAGAAATGTCATGAAGGAGGGCAGGTAAAGAGAGGATGGAGGGAGAGAACTAGGCAAGGAGGAAGACAGGAGTCTCTGATTCTCAGAGACATTCCTGCATAGACTTATATGATCTTTTCCCCGTTTCCCTTCCATTGAGAGTGTCCTCTGCTCAGAGATGTCCCCTCCTCCCTCCTCACCGTTAGGCTCTTCCCCAGTGACTTAATGTAAGATGCTGAGCTAACTAGGGCCTGGTTGGGGCAACTCTGGTAATCATTTAAAATATGTTTTTCTTACTTTTCTTTCCTCTGAAAATATTATTTACGTGAAAGTGAATTAAATATCTCAAGTCTATTTTAATAAATTTTAAGTTAAAAAATATAATTCACCAGAATTCTACCATTTTAACCTATTTACTGATGTTATTTTTTGGGTGGTTCTTTCCAGCCTCTTGACATGCAGGTATACCTCTGCATAGTTGTGATCATGGTTACATATAAAGCTGAAATTATTATTTATATTTTGTGATTGCAAGACTTACACATGCTCCTTAAACATGTACATATAGTGTTGAATTTTCCCTTACCATAGGCGTTCTTCCATGTTTTTTCATAATTTTTCTCGTTATTTTATGGCTAATAGTCTATAGAATTGAAATAATTTACTTTAATATTTGTAGGTTGCTATGGTTGTTAAATTTTATAGATTATGCTTTAAAACCACCTTTATGCAAATAACTTTTTCTTCTTTTGAGAAAAAAATTTAGGATAAACTCTCATAAGTGAAGTTACTGAGTCAAAGGTAATAAACCTTTTTATGGCACTAGGTGTATATATACCCATTAAAAAAACACATCTAAAGGTAATTGAAGTACTGCTCTTCCTTGTATCACAGCGTAAGCAGTTATCTGAGATAATTCCCTTAGGACTTGGCCCTATGACTGGGTAGTGATTTAGGAAGGTGACCCTCTTAGGGCCTAGGGGTCTAATTCCCGCAGATCGCCCATCCATCAACCTATCCCTCCCCTGTATCCACCCATCTACCCACCCACTTATCCGCCTACCTATCCATCCCTCCATCCTTCCATCCCTCCATCCCCAGTAAGCATCCCCTCTTAGCCAGGCACAGCACTCCCGCTGTGATTAAGGGAAAGTGATTAGGGTTACGCCTGTCTTCCATACATAACTCTGTCTGAAGTTTTTCTGACTTCCTTCCCCTTCTCTGGTTTGCCTTTGATGTTCACTTAATCAATCTTTTTGGGTTTAAAAGTTTTGGCAGAAAGAAAACCTTGGCCCATCTTATTTGCCTCCCTCCTCGTCCTTATAAGGACACTTCTTCTCATGTTCCAGACAAGTAGTGAAGATAGAATAGTATTGTTTCCACCTTAAAAAAACAGCTCCTGCGTTTCACAGGAAGAGAACGTTAATCCGTGCTGGTGATATGGCCCTTTCCCCGATGCCAGGCCTGCCAAGAAATATGACACAGTAATCTTATTAAAACAAGGCGTATTGTTTTCCACAGTGTGAAGAAAATTAAAGGGAGGCCATTAACTCAGTGGTTCTTAGGATTCTGAGGTTCTTCCTTTAGGTTTTACACCCCACGTACTTCTGTTTTTCTTAAATTTCACTGTGGTAGGTTGGGCAGTATCTCTGCAGAGCTTTGGAAAGGACATGAGGGGAAACAGGAGAGACATGGACGGTGCAGCCAGACTGGGCGGTGGACCTTCCCTCCTCCCTGCCCTCCTGCTTCCTCTCGTCCCTCTTCCCCTCATTCCTCCCTTCCCTCCTTTACAGCATTCCTGAGCCGAGCCATAGGAATGAAATTACTTATATCAGCGAGTCTCCTGTTCATTCTCAAGCATCTCTGGGCTTCTGTATCCGTGTGTGTAAAGCCCAGCTCTTCCATCATTCAAAGAAGGAAATGATTAGGTTTGTTTCTCCAGAACCTTCTCCCTCTTCTAGTGACCAGCGAATACTTTCTGACAGAACCTGCTTTGGTACCCGTCAGTCTTCCCCACAGGAAAGTGACTCTGTCTGAAATGAAATGCATAATGTGTCCAGCGCTGTGTGACCTGCCACCGTCCACGGTAAATGTGTCCATTTTTAACTAGACCCCCGCGTTTCTTTGAAATGATTATTTATCCTCCCCCAACGTCCCTTGTCCATTTGCTCTCCTTCCTCTCGGTGTTTTTCTTCCATGCTTTTCCTTGCAGCCTAACAAACATTTTCAGTCTTAACCGAGCTCCTGAGTTGTCTTCGTTTAGGTGAAGCCTCTCTGAGGACACTTTTTCCTCCACTTACTTTTTCTGTAGTTTTTCTCTTTTAGGTAATCCTGGCTTTATGCAGAAAATCAGTCAATAAATATGTACTTGGTGTATATGTGCGAGGAAAGATGAAACTTGGTTTCTGTCCACAAGGAGCTTGTAGAGTATTTGGGGAGAGGACGTGGGTAGTAGGAAAGCTTCCCCCCAAATCCCCCAAACAAGCCCAAACCAAAAAACCAACAACCCTACGGTTTGGTGTATTCCTGTGAATACTTGTCTTAACAGCTCTTCCTCCACTGAGCTATTCCTTCCCTACATCGGAGTTCTCCTCGAGGGCAGGGATGCCTCTCTGTAGGCCCCCTTAGCTCTGGTCATTCACCCAGAAGAGCCTTTACTGAATGTCTTCTGTTTGTCAGTGCTGTGTTACGCTGGATACTGGTACACAGCTGCTGGTCAAGCCAGGCAGCTGAGCTGTTACGGGATTCCAGGAGAAGGAAGACGTCACTTTGGGTTGGGGTGGACGACAGGGTGGGCATTAAGAACGTGAGCACTGGATACGTGGGCAGAGGGGCCCACAGAGGCTTTCCAGGTGGGAGAAGCAGAGCTAGCAGCAGCGCAGGCGCCGGTTCTGTTAACGCAGGTCCTGGGGGGAGTGGGTAGGACGGTCTGGTTACCTTGGAAGGTTTCTGCCTGCGGCGGATTGGGTGGGAGAGGACAGCTTTTGTGCTGGGGAAGGGCCGTGGCTGCTCAGCCTCCCGTGCTCCGTCGCCCAGCTTCCCACCTGCTTGTAGGCACTTTCTGTCCCTTCCTGGCCCCTTCTGTCCTTTTTCCTCTGACGGACTGGGGCTGGGTTTCTGCAGGCATATCAGACTGCAAGTTCTCGTATCATGTTTGGATGCTGTGCACTGCTGTGCTCTTAATGAAGACGTCTGGCTTACCTCCGCATAAACCTGTCTGCCCTTGAGGGCCCCTGTGCCTCCGTGTTTACAGAAGGCTCTCGACTGCTTTATGTATTTACAGCTCTCAGCTTCGGTTCTCACACGGAGAAGCCCAGTCACCGATATCTCTCAGCGAAAACTCATAAAATCGTGTAATGTCAGGGCTAGATGGGGTTTTTAGAGCTCCAACTTCCTCGTTGCAGGGATGATGCAACCAAGACCCACAGAGAGGGGTGGTTTATCCGGGTCCTTGCTGCCAACTTGCTTGGTCATCATTTATGTGCCTATTGTTCATGTGTTTAGTAAAACATCGAAGAAGTGCCTATAAAGGCCACATGCTGAAGCAAATGTGAATAAACCGTGAGGAGCAGACTTGAGGAACTCACATTCTAGTGGGACACTTAGGAAGGGATCGTTACAAACCCGTGATAAGTGCTATAATAGTGAAATGAGCAAAGGGGGGAGGAAGGGGTTAGCTTTGTCTTGGCACACCAGGGAAGACATCACGGAAGGGATGTCTTTATTTTTGTTATTCATTTTTTTTTTAAAATTGGGGTATAGTTGCTTTACAGTGTTGTGTTAGTTTCTGCTGTACAGCAAAGTGAATCAGCTATACGTATACATATATCCCCTCTTTTTTGGATTTCCTTCCCATTAGGTCACCACAGAGCACTGAGTAGAGTTCCCTGTGCTGTACAGCAGGTTCTCGTTAGTTATCAGTTTTCGGAAGGGATGTCTTTAGAACTGGGCCTCGAGAGATGAGGAAGGGGTCACCGGGCAGAGATGAAGCAAGGACACCCCAGGCAGGGGGGGAAGAACAAAATCAGCCCAAAATCATGGGAGGGGATGGGTTGCCCTGGTCATGATAGGGTGCACTGTGGCTTGAGGGTGGGAGACACGGCCACCGAGCAAGGTAGGGGTCAGATTGTGAAGGGCTGGCGGGGGTGTGGTCGTTGCTAAGGCAGCACTGAGCTGGTGAAGGTCTTTCATCAGGAACTGGTCTGATTTGATTTTTTTTTCTTTAGTACAATACCATCTATGATATTGTGGCAGAGGACGTGGAATGTGAGAGACTGATGGTAGAGAAACGAATCAGAGGATTGATACTTAAAGTCAATCCTGACGCGGTCCTGACTTTGTTTGGTGGTAACAGATTTGCAGACGGTGGGCCTGATTTGGACGATGTGTCTAAGTGGAAAGGACAGGAGTCGGTAACCAAATGGATCTGGGGGATGAGAAAGAAGGGAGAGAGGAGGGTGGCAGAAGTTTTTAGCTTGATGGGCTCATTCATGATGGAAGCATGTCATTAGCTGAAGGGATGCAGAAGGACGGGTGGATATGGGTGGGGAGTGAAGGGGGACATGCAGTGACTGGGTTGGTTACATGCTTCCAGGAAGAGAGGGGCAGTAGGGGCTGGAGATGTGGGTCTGACATTTAGATCTGGGTGTTATCACGTCACAGGTAGATGTGTCAGGGCTGTAGCCCAACGTGAAACTGACTGATTCCCAGTTCCAAGGTCCAGTCCAGTCACCAAGCTGCTCATCCTCCCTTTCTCTATCCACGTCCCAGTTCTTGTTTGAATCTGACTGGAGTGAAGGGAGTTGACTAAATGGCCTCTCTCACTCCAGTCAAGACCAAGGAATCTCTGTTGTGTGTCTTTTCCTTCCCCCCCGCCCCCGCAGCCCCGAGTCATTTCCCAGGACTGATGGTACCTCAGGACTCCAGGGGAGGGCCTGTCAGATGGAGTTTATCTATTTAATGAAAAAGACTTAATAATTTGGTTTTGTTTCCCCTGGTTCTTTATTTTTCTTTCTACCTCCCTCTCCTTCCCTGGGCTTTGCAGGGGAGGGAATGGGTCAGCAGCTTGGCCAAAACATTCTTGAGTATTTAATTCTTCAGCTGTTTTACAAGCCTGCCTGGTTTATGTAGCTAATCTCTCTCGTGCTTGTCCCTAGAGGAGTGTGTGTGGGGGGGTGGGGGTGGGGGTGGGGGCTCTTCTGTCCTGGTCCACTGGGTCCAGGTTTCTGTGCACACGCTCCTCCCGCCTTCTTGTTCAGTGTAGGGAGCTTGGTGAAGTTGTTTGTTTCAAGGTTTGCCGTGAGGTCTGAAGACTCTGCAAAGATATAGAGAGACCTGACCCCAGGGTTTGGCTGTCTGTGGGCACCCCTGTGTCCAGAGCCGACAGTGAATAGCCGCTTGCTTAGTCATTCCCAGGCTGTCTCTTTCTTCCTTAGAAAGATGCTGACTACTAAGGAGTTTTCTGCTGACCCAAATCTCCAGCTCTCTACTGCCCTTCTTTTGCAAGAACTGTAACCAGCTCTCAAGTGTAGCATGCTCTGAGTTCCTGAGTCCAGGGACAGGCCTCCCAGCCAGCCTGTCAAGCGCGTATTAACTGGAACTTTTATAAAGGGCTCCCAGTCAAGGAGTGGGGGACACGGCGCGACAGCAGGGGAACGGGCTTGGGAATCAGAAAAATGCAGGTGGTGGTGTGGTGGTGTCTCCACTGTAGCAGGCCTGTTTCTCTCTGGCAGAAAACGAGATGACTCCGTGAATCTGAAGTTTCCCACATGCCTTGGATTCCATCTTAGGAAAGTATGTACATTCCTGATGGACGGACAGTGGGAAAAGAATGCTTTTTGATGCTGCTTATGTGCTAGGTCTTCTGTGAGTGCTCTTATGCATCATCTCACTAAATGTGACAAATCGTTGAGAAACAGGCATTACTATTATTATTATCATCATAATTATTATTGTTATTTACATTGTACAGATGAAGAAACTGAGGTTCAGATGATGTGTCCAAGGTGGCTCTGCTAAGAAGTGCAGGACCGAGCTGGGTTCCTTAGACCCCATGCTGTAGTACTGCATGATTTTTGTAGCATTTTCTCCTACACTCACATATCGGATTCCCTCCATAAAAATGTGTGGCCCAGCTAAGTATGATTATCCCCATTTGACAAATGAGGAAACTGTGGCTAAGAAAGGTTAAGTACTTGGCCAGAGCCGCAGGGCTAATTAGGAGTAGAAGCACTCTTAGGCCTTGATCTGATCCTTAGTCCAGACTTTTCCTGTCCTACTCTACGCTGCCTGCTCTTTCTTGTCACTGCTGTACTCAGCCCTATTCCTGGGTCTTGTTTTTTGAAGTCTGAAAAATTCCCCTGTATTAATCTCCAAATTTAAAGTGTAACTTAAAGAGTCCCAGGGAAAACAAATCAATTGAAGTGCTTTGCGTCAAGGCTACAAAATCCACCCCAGAATTAATGGGACAGTTATTGTTTATAAAATGCTAACTTGGTTAAAAACATATTTGCTGAGGTTTAGCAAGTCTGTAATAGCTATAAATCTCCTTCATGGCGATTAAAATCTTAAAGTATGTTTCCAATAACAATGCAATTATTATATGATAATTGCCCGAGTAAAACAGAACGAAATGCATATTTGGTGAGTATAGATTTCAGTCTTTAACACACGGTGAGCCTGGGATTGTGGGGTTGGGACAATAGGAACAACAAAGGTCTCTTTAAAAGAAGAGAGTGAATGGGAATATGAGACAAGTAGGCAAGGCCCCCCAACCTCCTACCCTCTGTGCCCCAGACCTGCCTGGGCCTTGTTGACTTTTCACGTGGTGTCCATGCCAAGTGTTTTCACTGCATTTCCAGATGTACCTAACGTATTTCCTGGGCGAGAGTCGAGGAGGAAGAAGCAAGGGGGAAGGGCCAGCAGATTGGGCTGTGCAGCCAGCCCAGGTGGCTTGTCATCCCTTGCCCTGCCCCAACCGAGTCTTTGAGCTGCTGTTGGAATGGTATAAATAAAAGGAATTACATAATAGTATCATTTTGTGGGAACAAGGTTTAACAACCACCATAGAACTGTTGGGATTCCAGTGACAAGAGTTTTGCTGTCACTGTGATCTTAGGGGACATTATTTATCATACACTGAGATGGCATCGATGGCATATTAAGCTATTCGACAGATGGCGTTTCCTATGCCAGGTGTGACCATCTTAATCATGTGCTCTCATACGTCAGGCCTTACATTATTTATTCATTCATTCACCCATTAAACACGTATTTATTGAGTGCTCATTAATTGTCAGGCACTGGTAGGCATTATAAGTGAATATATATGAGGGATAGAATAAGCCACACTCTGCCGATGTGATTTTAGGGTGTGGGGAAAAGTTCTGGACAAAACTGTCCCATTACTTTTTATTTCGTTTATTCAACAGATATTCATCGAAATCTTCTTAGATACTAGGAATGAATCTAGATGCCAGGTCTATGGCAGGGAGCAAAACAAATTCTTGTCCTCATTGGGCATACCTTCTTGATGCCTGAAGTTAGTTTATAGAGGATAAAATGTTCCATTGCACAGTAAGGAAGAAGCCTTGAAAAGGTCTTCATATTAGAAAGAGAAAAGTAAAACTGTCTCAATTTGTAGATGACATGATCTTGTATATAGATAATCCTAAAATATGCACAAAAAACTATTAGGGCTCATAAAAGAATTCAGCAAAGTTGCAGGATACAAGATCAAAATACAGATATCTATTATATTTTAATACACTAGCAATGAATGATCCAAAAATAAAGTTAAGAAAACAATTCCATTTACAGAAGCATCAAAAAAATAATAAAATACTTAGGGGTAAACTTAACAAAAGCAGAGTAAGACTTGTACATTGAAAACTATGAAACATTATTGAAAGAAATTAAATAGTACCTAAGTAAATGGAAAGATGCCTTGCATTTATGGATTGGAAGACTTAATATTGCTAGGATGGCAATAGTTCCCAAATTGGTCTTCAGATTTAATGCAATCCCTATAAAAATCTCAGCTGCCTTTTTTTGTTTGCAGAGATTGACAAGTTCCTGAAATTCATATATAAATGCAGGAGACCCAGAATAGCCCAATCTTGCAAAAGAAGAAAAAAGTTGGAATATTCATACTTCTCAATTTCAAAACTTATGACAGTGTTTCAGTGATGAAGATTATATGGTACTGGCATAAGGAGAGATATATAGATCAAAGGAATAGAATTCAGAATCCAGAAATAAACTGTTACATTCATGGTCAATTGATCAAGACAATTGAATGGGGAATGAATAGTCTTTTCAACCAACAGTGCTGAGGCAGTTGAATATCCACAAGCAAAAGAATGAATTTGGACCCTACCTCACACCATATATCCACATCCTTAACTAAAACTGGATCATAGACCTAAACGTAAGACCCAAAACTGTAAAGCTCTTAGAGAAAACATAGTCATTTTGGGTCAGACTGTGGTTCCTTATATATGACACCAAAAGCACAAGCAACAGAAGGGAAAAAAAAAGAAAATTGTACTTCATCAAAATGACAAACTTTTGTGTTTCAAAAGTCACAAGAAAGTGAAAAGACAACCCACAGAATGTAGAATATATTTGCAAATCATATATTTAATAAGGATCTGGTATCCATAATAAAAAAAAAAACACCTTACAACTCAACAATGAAAAAGGCAGTCAGCCTAATTAAAAAATGAGCAAAGGATTTGAATAGACATTTCCCTAAAGAAGACATATAACTGGCCAATAAGCACAGGAAAAAATGTTCAACATCATTAGTTATTAGGGAAATGGAAATCGAAACCACAGTGAGGTATCATTTCACACCCATCAGGGTGTCTATTAGAAAAGTAATGGACAATTACAAGTGTCGATGAGGATGTAGAGACAGTGGAACCCTCATATCTTTCTGGTGAGATTGTAAACTGGTGCAGCCACTTTGGGAAACGGTTTGTCAGTTGCTCAAAAAGCTAAACATAGAATTATCATATAATCCAACAATTCCACTACTAGGTATATAGCCAAGAGAATTGAAGACATGTATCCACACAAAAATGTGTACACACATGTTCATATCAGCATCATTCATAATAGCCCCAAATAGGAACAACTCAAATATTCAAAAATTGATGAATGGATAATAAAACCTGGTATATCCATACGATGAAATATTATTCAGCCATAAAAAGGAGCAAACTACTGACCCATGCTACAACGTGGATAACTTCGACAACATTATGCTCAGTGACAGAAGCCAGACACAGAAGATCTCTTATTGTATGATTCCATTTGTATGAAATGTCTGGAAAAGGCAAATGCATAGAGACAGAAAGTTGATCAGTGGTTGTTAGGACTTGGGGGAAGGAGAGATTGAAGAATAACTGCTAATGCTTATAGGTAAGGGGTTTCTTTCCGGGGTAATGAAAATATTCTGGAATTAGATTGTTGTTACAGTTGTACAGTTTTGTGAATACACAACCACTGAACTGTACACTCTAAAAGGGTGAATTTTATGATACGTGAATTGTATCTTAATAAAAAGTATGAGAAAAAGTTCAAAAGACTTGAAATGCAAACACTCCTAAGAGAAGCTGTAAATGACTGATTTTTTTATCTATTGCAGTATCTGGTACACAGTAGGTGCTCAACATATATTTGTTGAATAAATGAATGAAAAATCAAGTTTTTTCCCCTAGGAAGCAGGTTTTGATGAGAGAAGAGACAAAAGGCAAAGAGCAACTGGAGGGAACTCTTTACAGTACAAAGCAGGGGTGGGTGGGAGTGGATGGAGAATAGTAGCTAAGACATTTCATCGTTTCATAATCTCACCTGGCCCTGGGGCTGTCTCTGTCTGCTCCTATAGCCTCCCTTCTCTGACCTGGTTTGGTTTTGCCCCTCCCCTCCCAGGGTATCCCTAGTGCCTGTTATGTAATAGGATCTCAAGGAAGACTTGTTTAATAAACAAATGATTGAAACTTCAGGAGCTTGTTCTAGCCTCCTTGGTCATCTTGGGGAGAGTTGGGGCTTGAGAGAAGTTGCAGTTCTTTGGAGAGAAAGCCAGGTTCATCTTTTGCAGCAGGATCCTCTCACTGGACAGAAAACTAAGCCCTGGCCCCTCGGCCCTCTGCACAGCTGTGCGCAAGGCTTGGAATCCCGTTCCTCATTCCCAGGCGACGTGGCCTGGAGCTAAGCCAGACCATCGGAGGGAAGGGATATTCCGGAACAGCAGATCCTGCAGTTATCGGAGGACTTGACCCGACTTCGTGGTGGGGAAAGCCGTGGTGGGTTCAGTCCTTTCTCTAGGCTGTGCAGCTGAGAGAGTCGGCCAGCAGTTACTGTGAGGGCTTTGCGGACATGTTCATAGTTAGTTAAGGACTGTACTCGGTCAGCAGTACACATGTTATACGGATGGCTTCGTACATCTGTGTTGTTAAAGAAACTATGAACTGTGCAAAACACACATTTATGTGTATGAGAGAAGCGTGTATTCATTTAACGAATACTTCCTTACATACCTTAAAGAATACCATTAAGAAACAAATTCATTAGAATAATGTAAGAAGGACAGGACCAGTGTTTCGTCCTGCTCTGTGACTGAGTGTGGGTCTTTGGACATGTGACCTTACCTCTCTGGCTCCCATGTTCTCATCTGCAGAAATTCAGTGTTTCGTCCCTAGCTCTTGAGTCTGCCTTCTTCTGCTTACATGCCAGAGGTGATAAGGGCAAGGAACATGAAAGCTAAAGCCTTTTAAAAATAATTATTACCAAATAAAATCAACATGAAATGAAGTTCTCTTATAAAATCAGGAGCCAATAATAATAATAGATTTTACTCTGTTGTAAACTAAGCATGCCTGGGGTCAAAAAGTGGGACCCAAGAAAAGCCTTTAACTCAGCTTGGGGAACAGATGAGTCGGTCCCTCTGCCATTAAGCATTGTACGCAGGGCTGATCTATGTGCCTTTTATTTCTCAAGTTCTAAAATAATGTGATAGTAGCTAACTTATTTTGAGCACTTCCTGTATGGCAGGTGTTGTGCTAAACAGTGTGCTGGTTTTATATCATTTAATTTTCATGACAATCTTATGAGGTAGGTATGATTATTCTCTTCCTTTTACAGATGAAGAAACTGAAGCACAGAAAATTTTCTTGCTCAAGGTCAACAGATAGTGAATGACAGAGAGAGATTTCAAGCACAGGCAGTGTAACTGCAGACCCAGTACTCTCTTAACTACTGTACAACACTGCCTCCTGTCTTGGGATTCTAAGACGTGAAATCCAGAATCTCGTGAGCAGCCCTCCCAAAACTATAGAGTAAGATGTAGGCTAAGAGTAGCGTTAGTGGTTTATCATCAAAGGAGGAAGAACCATTTCTTGAACTATATCATGGTTTTGCAAGAGGATTCCTTTTGGTAATTAAGATGGCTGAGATGGTGTTGGCTCAGTCATTGGCATGGGTCACGCGGAGCCTGGGCACAGGACATAGACCCCATCCTCTGTGGCCTTCTTAGTTGATGGCAAGCCACAGGGCAGTCTTCAGAGTCTTGGTTTTCTATGGTAGTCTGCTCCTTGGTTCTGATTTGGTTTCTGGGCATAGAGAAAATAAACAGAGAAGGGAAGAGAAGAATGGGGTCCTTTTAGAGATGGGGCTGAAGGATGTTTCAGGGAGACCACTTATCACTCCGTCTGTGATTCAGAGACAAAACTAGCCAACAAGTGCCCACTGACATGGGAGAGCAGGCCTGAGGGAAGCAAGGTTGGTCCCACTGTCCGTGGCAAGGTTCCCAGACGTTGGTTTATGAGCAGTAAATTCCTCCATGAGGTTTGTCTTTTCATTTTATTAGGGAAAGTTTTCCTCATAAAGTTCTCCCCCAGACCATCAAAACTCCCTCAAACTCTTGGGAACTACATTCCATCTGCATGCCTTGTGGTTTCCTCCCCCCACCCCCCAGTGTATCTTCTTCCCTCTCTTGTTAGTAATTCCATTTCGATCTCCTCTCCCTCCACTCCATCCCAGTTAGCGATCCCAAGAAGCTTTGTTTTTCTAGAGCTGCCATTCTGAAGATGTTGCCTCCTGCTCTAGGAACTGCTTTAAGGGAAAGACAGATACTTCTCCACTTAGCCATAAGGTGGGGGGGTCACCCAGGGATCTGCATTCCTAGCACAGTGGCTGGCACCTACTGGGCACTACATCTACATTAACTATTGTCATCATTAAAAATCAGATTGTTTGGGCTTCCCTGGTGGCGCAGTGGTTGAGAGTCCGCCTGCCGATGCAGGGGACACGGGTTCGTGCCCCGGTCCGGGAAGAGCCCACATGCCGCGGAGCGGCTGGGCCCGTGAGCCATGACCGCTGAGCCTGCGCGTCTGGAGCCTGTGCTCCGCAACGGGAGAGGCCGCAGCAGTGAGAGGCCCGCATACCGCAAAAAAAAAAAAAAAAAAAAAAAAAAATCAGATTGTTTTCCTAAAACCGAGTTGACATTCTCAAATGTTTTGAATCTAGAAGATCTGAGAGTATGTGGGATTGCATGAATCACCACCGAGGAGCTATACAGAAACCGATTTTGTTATTCTTGTTCCTGACAGATAGCTCACCACAAAGTGACTTCCTGAAAACCCCGCAGTGCGTTAGCAAAGGCCCTGGGAAAAGGACTGGGGACCCCACCTCGCCCCTTGCTATGTTAGGCAGCAAACCCTGCTTTCCTCCGCCAGGACCGGCAACCCGACAATGTTCCCACTGCCAGATACTAGCTTCCCCGCCGAGTCAGGCAGAGTTGGAGAGGCAGATGTGAGCCAAGTGGGGCGCGATTTGAGTCATATCCTGGGAAATGCGTGTCAGCAGCAGGTGAAAGATGTTAAGTTTCATGTGGACTGTGCACCCGATGAAAGGTGAGGAGCACAGGAACCCTCAGCTTTACCTTCGTGCCCAAACCCACTTTCTGTCGTGTGGAGGAATGCACGGCGAGGTTGCAGGATAGCGTGCAGAGCAGCCCTGGGGGCCAGGGGTTAGGATGCAGGGGGTGGCGGGAGTGCTGGCATTAGGGTCCGGCTCCTACCAGTCATGAGACCAGGGGGCCCAAAGAGGCAGTAATTGCACAGCGATGTGAATGTACTTAATGTCATTGAAATATACACTCAAAAACGACTAAGGTGGTAAATTTGAAGTTATGTGTATCTTACCACAATTAAAAAGAACAAGCTGAAAGCATAGAGAGTAAAGTATTAAACAACACGAACAACAACAACAAAGGCAATACTTTGCCCCCAGTTCTTAGCCTCCAGCAACATAATAGGGAACCAAACAGCTGAACTTGAGGACCAAGGGGAACGGAGTGTGTGCAGGCCCTCTGTGCAGACCATACCGATGTGCACTTTGATTATTCTGGCTCCGTCTGTGCCTCTGACTACTCATCTTGCCCAGCATCGTCCCTGGGACCTAAGAGGAGGTCTTTCCTCACCAAAAATGCAGGCTCCTCCCAGGGTGAAATTTTCTTTCAGGGGCTCTGCCTAGGACCTAGCTGTCAGCACACACTAGCTCTCAGACGCTTATCCTGCACGTCTCCCTGCACCGCAAAGCCTGGGCAAACATCTGTGCCTTCCCGTTCCTCACTTGAGACAGCCTGATATTT
Organism: Pseudorca crassidens; assembly: GCF_039906515.1. Taxonomy (NCBI): domain Eukaryota; kingdom Metazoa; phylum Chordata; class Mammalia; order Artiodactyla; family Delphinidae; genus Pseudorca; species Pseudorca crassidens. Next base: position 105,872,740 of record NC_090304.1, read on the forward strand.
GCAAAGGAACACTGCTAAAAACTAACAGAAGTCGATGAGGAAATAATGACCCAAAGTACAAATTGCATTAGTAGAAAACAGGCTCTACTTTACTAAACACATATTACAGATTAGTCAGAAAACTAAGTGCTGGGCGTGTCATTTTTGATCCTTACAATACTGCGGATGGAAATTACTAGTGTGCTTTTTTAAAGTCAGGGATGCTTCTGCTCAGAGATCTTAGGCACAGAGTGAAGCTAAACCAAGACTCAAACCCTAGTCTGACTGGCTCCAAAGTCTTTACTTTTCCCTCTGTGCTGCTCCTAGATTTCCCATCCAAAGGCTTCCGTGGAAAGGGCAGAGAGGTTCAGCAGATGCCCACGTGCCCATGATAACCATGTTCTACCCCTGTTTGCAGGCTCGTCTTTAGGCCTGTGTCTGCCCCCCTTAGCTCCTGCCTCTCTGTTCTAAGCTCATGGGGACAGGGCTTTGCTTGCAAGCTCACTGCCGCATACCCACTGCCAGGAGCAGAGCTTGGCGCAGAGTAGGTGTTCATAAATCCTTGCTGAATGGAAGAAGGCGTGACTGATTTCTTAGTGACTTTGCATGCTCCCAGCACTCAAGGGCTGGTCTCTTCATCCATCTTGTCCTACTTTCCAAGGACACATATCAACTTTCACTTGTAACTCATTATTCAGACCTCAGGGACTTCCTCCTTCATATCAGTTTCTAAGTAACCCTGTTAGCTGTCAATAAATTTGAGTTCCATCGAACGGGCAAGTCCTTTCATAGCCCACGTGACCTCCCTTAACCACCTCCAGAACACCATGGGCTGTATTGTTCACTCAGGGGAATAGTGATGGTGATTCTCATCACGGTGATGATGCATAAATAACATTTATGCAGCAGTTAATGCGCTACAGGAATCAGACTAGGAACTTTCCATGCATCTTCCAATTTAATCCTCATAACACCTTTGACATAATCATCCCCATTTCACAGATGAGAGAATCCGAGACTGGGAGAAACTGAGAGAAGCAGGTTTAGGGAAATGGCCAAGGTCATGCATAGTTCTCTCTGTCTCCAAAACTTCAAACCACTTTGTACTTTGCAACCCTAAGTCTTTCTGCCTGTCATCTCACAAAATACACTTAGAATAAGCTCCACCCGTTACAGCAGACCTATGGTATTACAGTACCCTACAACAACCATACCATCTGCACCATAAAAATCATCCCTTTGCACATAGACTTGGAAGAGCCCACTTGGTTGATGAGATTGTCCCATCCCCCCTCCTTCTGGGATCCTCCACCAGCGCTGCATTTCCTAACCCACTTCCTTCCTTACAAAGAACGCAACCCTTCCAGAAAGCCCTCAAGCTGTATAAATTTTGGCTGGACCCCGTTCAAGATCAGTATTTTACACTTAATCTGCTTCTAGATGGAGTAATCAGGATCAAGAGGATTTACGAGGAGCGGTTCCCTGGAGCCTGACCTTTCTCTCATGTTTCATCATTTATTTATAGTCTGTGTCTTCTGTGAACTTCAGCCCCATCCTGGGGCCTCCAGTTGTGTGATACTATCGGATGGCCCATCACTGCTGGAGTGGATGTTCTTAGCAATGAAAAGAAGAGGTGGGGGCAGAGGGAAAGTATGGGGCCTTGATGCCCTGGCAGCTCAGTGTGGGCTGGGGCGTTGGTGTGACTTCCCTGGAGCTCGTGGTCAGCTGCCTCTCCACGACCTGCCTTGATTCGATTCTGGTTCTTGGTGGTCAGTTTCCTCGGGATCTCTAGAGCCCAAGCCTTACCTTCCTTTGCACCTGGCTGGCTCATCTTTTGCATTGAGTTCAACACTGGAGGTGGAGAGGGAGGTGGGGGGAAGAGGAGAAGTTTCAGTCCCCTGTGAATGAATTCAGTTGGAAAAAAGCATACGGGATTTGAGCACATCTCCGTATTACCCCTGGAATGGTTTCAGGTTTTTATAAAACCCAAGCAGCATCCGCTGATGCCCCTTCTCTTCAAGGGCAAACGTTCCATGATTCTGGAGTGAGCAAATCTGTGTTACCAGATTTGTCCAGGACCCCGTCTTCCTCACCTTGACTGGAGCCTGCACGGTCCTGATTGAGGCTTCCTTTGCAGCCTCTCCCAGGCTTGCATTCAGAGAGGTGGGGCTGCCCGTCCTTCCCTCCTGCTGTCACTTTGAGATCACTGCCCACAGGGACTGATTCTTTTCTCCAGAGACTGTTTTCTTTTAAAGTTCATGATGTTCACTTTTTTGTTTGTCTTTCTGTTTGCTGCAAGGAGAACTCTGAATTCTGATGGAAATTCTGCCAGTTAGGAAGATAACTTTGCAAGGTCACTCAAAGTGTTGGGAAAATTGGATACCAGAATTTTTAAGATCCCTGGTCCACCAAGGGATCTTCAGGGCTCTCACAAGGTCCAGGGAGAGACCCATATGACAGCCCTTGGGAACTTTCCCCCTTTAAATTCTTCTGTTTATTTATTTATTTATGTTTAAAATTAATTATTTATTTTTGGCTGTGTTGGGTCTTCATTGCTGTGCGTGGGCTTTCTCTAGTTGCGGCGAGCGGGGGCTACTCTTCATTGCGGTGCGCAAGCTTCTCATTGCAGTGGCTTCTCTTGTTGCGGAGCACAGGCTCTAGGCATGCGGGCTCAGTAGTTGTGGCTCGTGGGCTCTAGAGCGCAGGCTCAGTAGTTGTGGCACATGGGCTTTGTTGCTCTGAGGCATGTGGGATCTTCCCGGACCAGGGATCGAACCCATGTACCCTGCATTGGCAGGTGGATTCTTAACCACTGGGCCACCAGGGAAGTCCTGCTTCTGTTTATTTTTAGTGAAATATTTCCACACATACAAAGATAAAATATAATGTATATAAGATATAAAAGATAATAAATATTCCTGGACCCATCACCCAACTTGAGAAATAGAATGTTGCCAAAATGCTGAAGCGCCCCCGAGCCCTCCCTGTTGGTTATATTCTCCCTTCAGGGGAATTTTATGTTTACTGTTCTTTTGCTTTTCATTACAGTTCGAAAGCTTATTTAGTAAGATGAATCTATTTTATAATTTTCGTGTGCATTTGAACTTTATATGAATAGTATCACATGGGATAATTTTTTGTGTCTTACGTTTTGCAGATTCATCTGAATTGGTGCATGTAGCCATAGTTAATTCATTTTTACAGGCATATATGACTACGTCACACTTTTTTGCCATCCCCCTGTCCCTGTGCATTGGGTTGCTCTCCATGATGCTATTAAAGGTAACCCTGCGGTGAATATTCTTGGCTGTGTTTCCTGGGAACACGGGCAGGATTTTCTGCTGGGTCACAGCATTTCTCTGCGTGGATCCTCTTCTTACTCAGTGACCTTGGTGCTGATTGTTACCCTCAGAGCCTTGATGCACACGCTGGTGGTGTAAATGCAAACAAAGCCCAGGGCCTTCCTTGGGCCACTCCCAGTTTGGTGGAGCAACTAATCCCAGCATTCATGCTGGTCACCCCACTGGAACCCCGGCCCAGAGTTCCTGGAGGTCAGCTGGCCTCTCTCTACTGGTCATCTTACCCCTTCCCTGCCTCAAAATCACTATCTTTACCTATTCCTTCCCCCTGACCCCCGCAACCTTTTTGGATCCCAGACAGTCTCTGCTTTCCAAGTCAAATCTTTGACCTGTCCTTATTATTATTTTTTTTTGTGGTACGTGGGCCTCTCACTGCTGCGGCCTCTCCCGTTGCGGAGCACAGGCTCCGGACACGCAGGCTCAGCGGCCATGGCGCACGGGCCCAGCTGCTCCGCGGCATGTGGGATCTTCCCGGACCGGGGCACGAACCCGCGTCCCCTGCATCGGCAGGCAGACTCTCAACCACTGTGCCACCGGGGAAGCCCTGACCTGCCCTCTTGATTCTATCCAGTGGACCAAACCCCCCAACCACTCTTTCATACATTTTTATTTTCAGTTCACAGTCTTTCTGTAAAATTCTTGTAGAATTAGGCTCTTAGTAGACACATTCCAGTCTTAGTTAAGATTGGGCCAGAGACTGGACAGGATGACCCAAGGCGGTTTCTGGACTCAGCAGTGTGGCTTATCCCATGAACTTCAGTGCTGGCCATTTCACATGAGTGATCCAAGTCTCATCTGCCTGTGTACCTGTCTGTCTGTCTCTTTCTCTCCTCGCTTCCTCCACCTCTCTTTCTCAAACTTGCATAAACATTGTAAGAACACTAATAAGAACCTTTCCCACCATGACTCTTGGAGAGTAAGTTGGTGACATGATACACCATCAGCTCTGAATACTTTCATGGGTATTTTCTGCAAACAAGAGCACTCTTATGCATAAGCAAAACACAGCCCAAACCAGGAAATTGAGGGATGCATCACCACCATTTAACCCTCAGGCCCCATTTGATTTCTTCTTACTGTCCCGGTAAAGTCTCTTTTAGCAACAGGATCTGGTCTAGAAGCAGTCACACCTCCTCCCCTCCTTCAGTCTACAGTAGTGCCTCTATCTTTCCTTGACGTCATGCGCTTGACAGTTTTGAAGATGAGTCCAGTTATTTTGTAGAATGTCCCTCAGTTTTGGTTTACTGCCGTCTCCTCGTGATTAAACTTAAGTTATGCATCTTTGCTAGGAATTTTCCAGAAGTGATGCTGCGTTCCTCCCATTGTGCTACTAAAAGACATATTATTTAAACATGTCCCATTGCTGAGGATGTTAGTTTTAATCACTAGATGAAGATGGTATCTCTCAGACCTCCTCACTGTAAAGTCACTTTTCCCCTCTTTATAATTAATGACTATTTTATGGGAAGTTGCTTTGAGACTGTAAATATACTGTTAATCATAAACTTTCAATTTATTCATCAACTTATTTATGTCAGGATGAACTCATGGATTCCTATTTTATTCAATGTATTTTTGATCTGTCGCTATTTATTATCATTATTTATTTTGGTACTAGACTGTCAAGCTAGCTCTTGTGTTCTTGTGACATGTTCCATCATTCTTTGAAAACTGCCTCATTTTCTGGCACAAAAAATTGTTTCTTTTACTTTTTCTATTCTGTCTCAGAATCAGCCATTCTTCTAAGCAATCCTGGGTTCTTTTAGTGAAAAATGGTATTTGGAACCCAAATTCTGAGTGTTAGACGACTCTACTGCTCTTGGGGTGTCACTGCTCCCAGCCCCCTCTCAGAGGCAAGAGCCAGGGAACACACACGTGTTTACATCTATGTTTCTCTGTGTATTGAGGACCGTGAATCCACATTTACATCTCCAATTCCAGCCCATAGGGTTCATTCCAGGTTTTTTCCTTTCCATTTTGTTAACTGTGATGGTGAATTTCATGTGTCAACCTGATTGGGCCACAGGGACCTCAGATATTTGGTTAAACATGACTCTGGATGTGTCCATGAGGGTGTTTCTGGCGGAGATGACCATTTGAGCTGGTAGGCCGAGTCAAGCAGATTGCCCTCCCCAGTGCGGGTGGGTCTGATCCAATCCGCTAAGTCCCGACTAGAACATAAAGGCTGAGTAGGAGAGAATTTACTCCCTCTGCCTGACCATCTTCAGGCCAGGACATTGGTCTTCTTCTGCCTTTGGACTCGGACTTGGACTGAAACCTACACCGTTAGCTCTCCTTGTTCTCAGGTCTTTGGACGATCGGCTCTCCTGGGACTCCAGCTTGTTGACTACGGATCTCAGGACTTGTCAGCTTCCAAAATTATGTGAGGCAGTTCTTTATGATAAATCTTGTTCTCGCTTCGTGTCTCTGTCTACATCTGTATTTACATCTCCTACTGTTTCTGTTTCTCTGGTGAATCCAGACTAATACAGTAGCCCAGTGGAAAGCCTGGCTTCCTTAACTCTCAATATATTTACTTGTTTGATCAGTCATCCTATATGTTAGCCATTTCCCCTTACATCCAGCACCCAGCTCCCCCTATATGGAGACCGCCTTCACCTCTCTGAGGCTCTGACAACCTGTGCTGGCTGCCCTTTTGCACACGTGGCCTCTTTGCCCAGCGTGGGCTCTGAGGCCCCTCGAGGGCCCAGGTCACCCTCTTGTGCTGACACCTGTCCCTTCCCCACTGCTTAAATGCCTACCTTGCTCACCTTCAGCAGTAGCTTTAGGACTGAATTATTAGGAAGGATAGGGAAGGGGAGAGACAGGAAGGGGAGGGAAGAGAAATGGTGGTGAAAATAAAGAGGAGGAGGGATCTGATTTTTCTTTTAAAATCTAGCCTCCTTCCTTGCCAACTACTTATTTGCCATTGCCACCGATGCATCCTGTAGGTGCTTTAAAGTCTACATATCTGAAGCTGTTCCTATTTCCTCTCTAGTAAAAACCCTTCTCTACTCTTCTACTCAGCTGATGGGAGTACAAATGGTTTCTTCTTTCTGGAGGACAGTTTGGCAATATGGTTCTAAGGGCTTTAAAAAAATCCTATATGTTTTTTGACTTCAAACTGTACTTTTAGGAATTTATACTAAAGAAATAATTAAAGATGTACAGAGAGATTCAGCTTTAAAAATGTTAATCATAGCTAAAATTGGAGTCGTGCAGAGTGTTTTGTATCACGGGAGCAGATAGAGTAAATTGTGATAAATCCATAAGGTAGGATCCTATGTAAACAGTACAATAATGCTGAATTAAAGTTATTGATGGGGAAAGATGTTCACTGTATGTTGTTAGGTGAAAAAGGTATAAAATGGAATGATCCTAATTATAATGAAAATATTAGAAATATATATGTGTAGGTAAAGAAAAAACTTGGAGGGTATATCAAAAGGGAATGTTAACAATCAGATTATGGACTTTTTTTTTTTTTTTTTTTTTTTGGCGGTATGCGGGCCTCTCACTGTCGTGGCCTCTCCCGTTGCGCAGCACAGGCTCCGGACGCGCAGGCTCAGCGGCCATGGCTCACGGGCCCAGCCGCTCCGCGGCACGTGGGATCCTCCCGGACCGGGGCACGAACCCGCGTCCCCTGCATTGGCAGGCGGACTCCCAACCACTGCGCCACCAGGGAAGCCCTATGGACTTTTTTTTCAGGTTTTTTTTTCCCCTTAATGGAGTTTCTAGGTTTTTCTTCACCGAATACTTTTATTTATACAGTAATCAAAAGTTACGGAAAGAAAACAACACACAGCCATCTCTGTTAATGGTATAGCCATTTTTGAAGTCATCAAACCCTTTGTATCATCATGGATGACTCTGTCTCATCGGTCACAGAGTGCTGTTGATTCTCCTTTCACAGTACTTCTTGGGGTGTCCCTTCCTTTCCTGCTGCCACCTCCCCAGGTCAGACCTCATCACCTTCCACTGATGGAGTTCCACTCCACCCTGACCCAGGAAGCCAGGTGAGTGGTCTTGGGGTAGTTCTGTGATCACCTTTCTTCCTGCACAGAAATCTCCAGTGGTCCTTTGTGTCCTGAATAAAGGTTGGATGTCTTAGTTCAGCCTTCCATAACCTGGTCCCAGCCTGTGTCTCCTTACACTGATTTCATAATTCAGCTCTGTGCTCCAGCAAACATGTTCTAGCTTCACTTTCTTCAAACATATATTGTGTTTCCTAGCTTCTGTGGTTTGCTCAACTGCTGGCCATTTCTGGAATTACCTTTCCTTCTACCCTTATTTCTACTCATTCTCCAGTGCTCTGCTCATGTCATCTCTTCTCTGGTGTCTCTCCCCATGGGTGCCCCTGGATGTAATTTCCCCATCTCCGAACAAGGTAGCATGTTGTGCCATTCCCATTTTATAGCCCATGTTCAGCACTCTTTGCTTTCTTCAGTTGGGCAAACTGTCTCCCCTAGGGTATAGTTAGTCCACTCCAGAATCGGAGCCTCCTTCCTTGGAATTCCTCAACCTTCCTGTCCATTTCATTCCCTACTTCATGTTGGAGAAAACCAGAAATGGAGATCATAAGACTTGGACTTAACTCCTTAATCTTCTTCCTTTAAATTGTCTGCTTCTCAACTCACTGGACTATAGTTTCCACCCCTCGAAATGCTCTCAAAATTGACCTGGCAAAGATCATCCTGATCTCCATTTGCTAATAAATCCAATAAACTCAAGTATGTGAGGGGTACAGGGACTCTGTAGCTGGACAGAGTAGGGTTGGAGTCCCAACTTCCTCTTTCACTGTCTTTGCCTTGTGCAAGTTACATATGTTCTTCAAGGACCAGTTTCCTCATCCAGTAAATGGAGGGGAATAATTGTACCTTCTCACTAGGATAGTAGTAAAAATGACACGTGATGATGTTTAGAAAGTGTTTGGACCCATGTGTTGGACACTACGAAGTGCTCTGTAAACATTAGCTACTGTCAGGACACCATCAAGTCTAAGCACCTTGCACTGGCTTCTGCCTGCCCTTCACCCTCATCCCCTCTTGTAGCCCTGCCCTTCTGCCCATCCCATACGCTTTATGCTTCAATGAGAGCAGACTTCCTAGAGCTTCCCAAGCACACTCACTGTGTCCCATCTCTGAGGTTTTGTGTCTGCTCTTTCTTTGACCAAGAATATCCTTCAGCCATTCCTTGTTTACCTGATTGAACTCCTATCCAGCTTTTGAAATCTAATTCACAAGTCATCTCCTAGTGAAACCCTACCCTCCTCTTCTCCGGCAGAGGGAGGATTTCCTTCCTCGCCTGTGCAGTCTTTGTACCTTGCCTGTGTTTCCATGTTGTGTCATCACACTGCGCTAAATCTTACTGTTGGCGTTGTCACCTCCACAGCTATAGCCTCCTTTGCTCGGTCCCCATTCCTCTTTGTGTGTGTGCAGCACGTCTTAGACAGTAATATTTGCTGTATGAAAAACATGGAAGGAGGCAGAGCTCAGAAAGAGCAGAGACAGGACCTGAGCTCAGGACTTTTTACTCCTAATGCCATTTCCTTCACTGACATCCCCCAAAGTCACAGGCACATAGAGTCAGTTTTTCGGGTTGTCACCTAATGTCTGATGGCCCTGGATTGACCCTGAGAGTGAGATTTACCGTCTACTATTATAAAAGCTTTAGACCCCAGCCCATCGCAAAGGACTTGTGCAAAGAAGGGACTAACGTATGTCAGAAGCCAGCGGGGAGGTGGGAGGTTCTGAGGGTGAGGGCAGGAGCCTCCAAAGCCCCCATCAAAAACAAAATAAAAACTCTTTCTAAAAGCTCAGTAGAAAGAGAAAGACACAAAAAAACTGATATTAACGTGATCTCCAGGCTGTGTTTATTGAAACAATCTTAGGTCCATAATCAAAACAATGTTTTTATCATTTCCCCTCCAGGCTGGTCACAAGCTACAAACTGGATCGTTTGACACACATCTCTCCTGCACTTGAAACTCAAATTGAAACTCTGCCATTGGAACTGTACAAAGAAAAATAACTTCTCAAAGCCCCACATATATATTTTTCTGATTCATCCTTTTGATATTTTACTTGGATCAAAACCCAGCTTCACTTGGTTTTCGCCAAGCACACATCTGGGCTACTTCCATCATTGTTCTTGGAAATGATTTGTCCTCTTGACATACTGTGCGTTCAACATACAACCTGTTCAACGCCATCACAGGCCGTGCCAGGGACTCCCTCATGGGGTGTCAGGAGCTTCTCTGAAATACTATCTTCATGTAGGTTGACCAGCTGCTTAGTTGTGCAATGTTCAGGAAAGTGTGTGTGTGTGTGTGTGTGTGTGTCAGAGTGAGTGAGTTTGGTGTTTTCTGGGGGAAATGCTGGGTTAGCATGTTTGGAGAATTTCTGTGGCCTGTTGGCTGATATGAATAAATGTCAGAACATGTTTTGGGAAGATATGTGTGTATGTTTTCATTTATCTGAGGGAGGAACCTAAGCAGAGGAGACTGAACGTGGGGAGTCATTGTGTCCCCTGCGTGATGTAGGCAGAGGACGTTCGTTAGGAGAAAATGGAAAGCTCGTCAAAACTGGCAAATTTTGTCTGTATGTCTGGGAGGGAGAAGAGTCAGCTTCTTCCAGTGTCGTGGGGTTTTGGCCTGGCAGCTTGTAGGAGCGGAGGCAGCCTACCGGGGGCATGGGCAGGAGAATGGAACTAGCTCTGCTTTGGCCTCACGCTCAAGATGCCAACCTCTTTGTTTTCCCAGGCCATCCGGTGGGTGCACTGCCACCACCCAATAGAACTCAGCTTCTCTACATAGGCTAAGCTCTGCTGTACATGCTCCCGAGGCATTTCCCTGCCCCGTAACTGGTCTTTGTCCCTTCCACCCCCTTTACTCTTACGCCTGGTCTCCTCTTTCCTTTGTTTTCCTGTCGTATCTCTCTTTGTTATTGATCCTGGCTGTCTTCCGCTCTTGCGGTCTGTGCCACCTTAGCTCATGCCCATCTGACTTTATTTTTGGCCGTATTTTCCCTATTGCTTCTCACCTCTGCTTGTCTTCAGACGCTGCCTTCCTCCTTCATGGCTGCTCATCTTCCCTGACCTTCTTTCCGTCTCCCCCAAGCTCTGCATCTGTGCTATCAAATGGGAACCTGGGAAGATCACTGGGCAGGTAAGGAAGACCGCAATAGAAGACTGAAGGAATATAAACACCACGATAGGCAGGAACTATTAGAATTCCTTGGAAGAATACAAATTCTTTTCACTTGGGCTGCTCTGAATACACAGTGGGAGAATCGGAGCCAATCAAGTAATGATGCTGCCTCTGGCTCATTGCAGTTCATTTTTAATAAACGTTACAGCTGGATACAATGGACCAGATGAATTTTAAGGTCCTCCCAGTGCTGAGATTCTATGGTTGGTAGAATATTGCAGCTGTAATATTTTAAAATTGTGTATTGTCTACAGTCACGGGTGCTGTAATTGTCTAACCTAATTATGGCCGAAGGCCATCCATTTATGTCCTCGCTACAGGGACCAGCCACGTTCTAAGCTCTTGCTGCAGAGTCGTTGGACAGGCTCTCCTCTTGTCACTGCTGCAGCCAGAGCCAGCGAACTCTAGCACACCCAGACCTTTCAGAGAGGCCAGAGACGCTGCTTTCCAATTCCTCCCACAATCTGGGGAGGAGATGAGATAGCAGGGCTTTCATTCCAGTGTTGCTGTGGCTTCAAAACACCATAAAGCAAACCGAGAACGGCCCTGGCAAAGACTTTGGTCCTGGCCTTGGTATCCTCCCTGTCTTGAAGAAGCCCTGTCAGAATCCTCCAACTTCTCTACAAAAATAGGTGGTGTGGACGTGGATGTTAGGGCCCCCTTGAGGAGGAAACTCTAGTTCTTGGAGGACATCCTTCCTATGATCTTCCACCAGAATTCAAGTGGCTGCCAGGTAAGGGACCGTATCTTGGTTCGACTGGCACCTGGCCAAGTGTGATGGGGAATTTTATGGGTCACCTTGGCTAGCCCACGGTACCCAGGTATTGGGTCAAACACCAGTCCAGATGTTGGTGTGAAGGTATTTTTTTAAAAGACGAGATTAACATTTAAATCAGTTGACTTTGAGTAAAGCAGATTATACTCCATAATGGAAGTGGGCCTCATGCAATCAGTTGAAGGCTTAAGAGACTGAGGTCCCCCAAGGAAGAAGGAATCCTGCCTCTAAATGGCCTTTAGACTCGAGATCGTAGCATAACTTTTCTCTGGGTTTCCAGACTGCTGTTTTTGGACTTGCCGGTCTCCGCAATCACGTGAGCCAGTTCCTTAAAATAAATCTCTCTCTCTATGTCTCTCGCTCTGTCTCTCTCTCTCTCACTCTCTCTCTCCAGTTGACCCTTGAACAACATGGATTTCAACTGTGCAGGTTCACTTATATGCATATTTTCTTCAATAAATACATACTACGGTACTACATGCTCTGTGGTTGGTTGCCTCCGTGGATGTGGAACCACAGGTATGGAGACTGACTGTAAAGGTATAGGCGGATTTCTGACTGCACAGGGGACTGGTACCCTAACCCCTGTGTTGCTCGAGGGTCAACAGTGTTCATATCTACACATCCTATTGTTTCTGTTTCTCTAGAGAATCCTAATACACCAGGCGAGGACTAATCTGGACAGAGCAGAAGGTGCCCTTTATTTCATTGGTTAATGTATCCCCTGCAAGAAGGTCCTCAGAACAACGCACTGAGTGTCCAGGATTAAATTTGATCCTGATGAATGACTGTGTTTGTGTCCCCACTTCCGGGTGACCAACCATCTTGGTTTGCCTGGGACTGAGGGGTTTCCTGGGATGTGGACTGTTTAGGGCTAAAACTGGGAAACCTAGGAGTAAATCGGTCAACCTACCCGACTTTCACAAGTTGGGCTGCTGATTTTTCTCTATTCAAGTATCCAGACTTCTGGAGGACATTACAGAGGGCACCTCTGGTGGACTTACTGAGAAACTTAACATCCCCCTAGATCTTGGTTATTGATACAACAGGTACACAGCGCCTATCACAAACATGTCATTGCAAGGCCCTGGGGTTGCATCCAGGAACCAGCCAGAGCCTTGCATAAACATGCCCTCCTAATGTCCCCAAAGCCCTTTAGTTATGAGCGTGCCTCCTGCCAGCAAGTGCATTTACACCCTGGCTGTAGAACGGTCCTGAGATTCTCAGCACTGGTCGCCACAAGCCACAGCAGCCCCTGTCCAGGTCCAGCTCTGTGGGCATGGTGCTTGGGAAAGCCACAGCTGTGTATCCACGAGGCCAGGACCTGAACCCTGCCTTATGAAATACTGATGCTTTGTGACTTTCAGTTTTCTGGCAAAATCCCCTGTAACTGTCACAAGCCCTCCAAGTGCCCCTGTGCTAAGGCTCTCATGCCACAGCCCCTTCTTGTGACTGGCTCCCAAGTGGAATGTCGGTGCCCAAGCCGCCCAACAGAATCTATACAGGATCAAGGTCCTCGCTCTGCTAAACTCCTTTCCTTTGGGATATGGTTCCTTGGCCCCCCAGTCTGTGAGAGTGGATAATGGAAGAAGCTGGGGCATGAGGATGTTGATGCCTCCTTGCCTGGTCACCCTGTTCCCCTCCTTTAGGGGACTGAGTCACAGCCTCTCGAAGAGACTAAGGTCTGGAGGGCCCCCATGCCTTCAGGTCCTCACAGGCCAAGCACTTCCGTGTGGCATGTGGTTCTTGATGGGAAAAGCTATCTGTTGGGGATTATCGTGTTGTTATTTGCCAGACACTAAACTTCAGTGCTCAGAAAAGCCAAAGCCCCACATACTCTCACCCAGTCATAGCCGCTGGCCAAGAAGCGCTCACTCCCCCAGGCATGGGTATCTGCAGACAGAAACCAAACCTCTCAACGGCCTCTATGGCAGGTACTGCATAGACATCTCCCTCTGTGCAACAGGATTTACAGAGGACGAAATGCGCTCCTGGAGATTAACTGGCGTGTCTGATGTCGTGCAGTTTCCTTACAACTTAACAAATCACACATACGTGATACACTCCACTCTTGGGTTCATCCCCTGTGAACTCGACATTAGGGTGGATGGTGGGATAGACTGTACAAAACAGGCACAAACACGCCTCTCCCTGTATGATAGCTCGTGCACTGTGAGCTTGCTCTTCTCCCACCAGGAAGTGGAAGCGTGCTCTTCCCTCCTGGAATCTGGGCCAGATATGCCTCGAGACGAGGCTTGGAAAGGGCTTGTGCATCGGGACTTGCCTTCCCCGCCTGCCGGACACCTCCTTCTGCTCTGCCTCGTGCTGAGACGTGAGATGAACCACCAGGAGGGCTGGGATGCCGTCTTAGACCCCCAGCTCCCAGCTGACCCTCCCACTGACTGTAGTTGCATGATTCCAGGAGAGACTGCTCAGCTGAAGCCTACTTAATTATGCGTAGATTTGTGAGCTAATAAATAATTCAGATGGCTTGTTATACAGCAGCAGATAACTGATACGGAAGGCAAAGGAACAGCAAATGCACACCCACACACCCTCACACCCACACCCACGTTCACACGGCAGATAATCCCATGCTGAACTAGCGTTATTTTGCACTGCACCAGGCGGAGGACGCTCCCTGCTAAACCTGCAGAGACGGCCCGCCTGGACCGCTGGGCCTGCATTCCTGCCTTTCTCTCTCTTCCTACTACTTCCTATTATATTCTTATTTCAGACTCTGTGTTGGGTGGAGTTGGCGGTGGCGGTGGAACTCTACGCCTGGGACTCTCTCCCCTCTACAGGATAATGAAGTACTAGTTCTCGGGTTCATGCTTCTGCTTTGCAAATTCTAAAACTGCAGATGTTTCAAGAACGCACAGTTTTTCCTCCTTTCCTTCTTTCTGTTGAGCTCAGAGTTCAGTGTCTCCTGCTTTTGCTGTGTGTGTGTGTGTGTGTGTGTGTGTGTGTGTGTTTGTGTTGGGGGGAGAATGGGGATGGGAGGAAGCGTCCTCTGACCCCTCTGTGAGTGGAGGGTGGGGTTGATGAGAAAATGTTGAGAAGTGTCCACTCCAGGGTAGGGTTGGTTTGTATATGAGTATGAGGATTAATTTCCTTCCAGATACTAATTCTGCCTTCCTCTCATCCAGTTTACCTGAGAAATTACAAGAGAAATTTGTATTTCTCTTTGGAACATAACGTAGGCCTTATTTCTTATGACCTAAAAATCCTGTCTGTTCAAACTTTCCATCCAGTGAAAAACAGTACCATTTATATGAGGTATAAATGTCCTTTCCCTCCCCAGACTAAGTTTCTCATCATTATTGTATTATGTTTAGGCACTCATGGAGTGCATTGTAATTTAAAATAAAAGTATCTCAGATTGTCACTCAGTTTTTCATACTGTGTCTTTTAAAAAAAAGAATGTCAGCAAGATTTGGTTCGTATTTTGGTTGAAACCATCCAGCAAACATGTAGAGCGGGAGATGGCAAACTTTCTGTAAGGGTAAGGTAGTAAATATTTCAGGCTTTGCCTTCATGTGGTTTTGGTCAGAGCTACTCAACTCTGCTCTTGTAGCACCAAGGCAACTCTGAGGCAACAGCAAATGAATATGCATGGCTGTGTGCCAGTAAAGCTCTATTTTAAAAAGCTGGTGCAGGCTAGGTTTGGCCCGGTAGGTCATAGTTAGTCAACCCCTGCTCCAGGACTTGGGCTTTCTGAGCTGTAGGCACACAGTCCTTGGGGTTATACATCAACCTTCCCAAGAGGACTTTGCTTATACGCACTGGGGACGCTGGTGTTGGACCTTCGGTAGTATCTAATCTCATCCTTTCATTTTATAGGTGAAGCGATAGGGGCTCAAAAAAGTGAAGCAAGATCACCCAGAACTAGGAAACAGAACCCATCCTCCCGACTCTTAGCCAAGAGTACACCAGTTGCTAGGTATCCTTCTTTGAAAACTTCCAGCAAGTTTCTAAGAGCCTTTAACGGTAAGAACAGCTAACATCTGTATGTCATTTTATGATTTACTATGGTAGGACACGGTATCCTATCTTGTACGTGAACAGGCTGATCTCATTGACTTAAGTGACTTGCTCATGATTGCAGAGTCAGTAAGTGATAGATCCAGACACAAGCTTGTGCCTTTGGACCCTAAGACTGGTGCTCTTTTTAGCTACATCAAGCATGATTGCCCCATAGGCTCAGTTCTGCACGGACTGCTCCACTTGCATCTGTCTGGCAGGGTGCAGAACCAGTGAAATAGGGAGGAGGTGGTACCTTCCCGTTTAATTGGGAGCTTTGGTCCTGAATGTGCTCCTGAGTAGAGCAGTGGAGGGGATCCTTCTTCGCTCCTGCCTTTGACGATTTGCTCCCGAAGTCTGCGCCTGGCTGGTGTGAGATCTTACAGTGATCCCAGCGCTTGAAGTTCAGGATCTCCAGCGTCTCCTGGCACTGCCCCAAGACATGCAAGAATCTGGAATCCACGTCAACTTTTGCTGCATAGGTTCTCAGAGATTAGGGAATGCAAGGCACTTGCTGAATAGTGGTCATTAAATACAGAATGATTCAGGCACATGCGCTTAGCCCTAGAGATGCTTTCTGCAGCCTGTCTTTTTTTCCTGGGGCGAGGAAGTGGTGAGTTTGTGCATCCTGGAGGCCAGGTACACCTGGGACAGTACAGGGTGCCCAGAGACAAGGCGCTACGCGGTATCTGTCAGTCCCTTCTAACCTCTCTGTGACAACCTGCCAGGGCTGCGGTTGCCTGGCAGCCTCCTCCCCATCGCATTCCTGAGCACTGCTGAACCCAGCCCAGCTAAGCCCGGCCTGCCAAGCAGCCCGGCGCACAGCGCGGTGAACCGCCTGGAAGAATGCAGGGGCTGAGGCCAAGGCCTGCTTGGGTTTATTATCACTTATTGTGTGTATTTATTTAATTATATTTGCAATTTCTTCTTTATTTTCCTTCCTTGCTCTTGGATGGCTTATGACAAGACTTTCTGGCATCACGTCTAATTATACTACTTGAAACTTCTCCCTTCACTTTCAATCTACTGGCAAATATTTTTCAACAAACTTGAAGGGATTAAAACTAAATTGGCCAGATGGCTTCTTTGCACCTAATTTAGCACAGTCCAATGGTGCCAGATTTCCAGGGCACAGGGACCCGCTATCCCCTCACTCACTTCCTTGAGCTGCTCAACTGTTCTGCCTTTTATATTTATCAAATCTGGAAGTGGATTTAAGGAAATGCACAGATGTTCCTGAGCTAAGAGGAGCCCTGAGGCTTTAGGGTTTGGCAGAGAATTTCAGTAACATGCTGGGAGGGGCCCTAAGTGGCATGAAAGGTCATCCATCCTTTCATCGTCCAGTTCTGCTCCCTAGAGCCCAGCTAATAAGGGGGGTAAATGGACTAGAACTGTGAGGCTGGACCTGGGTTTCATTTTCTGTCCCTATATGTTCATTGTCTAAATTGGTTAGAGGGTATGAGAATTTTCTGGTTAATGCTTAGATTTGTCCATCTATCCAATATTTCCTAAGTTTCTCTAACATGCCAGACACTGATCTAGAAGCTAGGATATCATTGTAAGACCGACAGTTTTGCTCTATCAGAACCTGTGGTTTATTTAGGGGAAAATATTAAATAAAGGTGGTCCAGGTGTTGGTAGAACCCTCCTTTTTTCTTGGATCGGGAATCTTTCATAACCCACAAGGAAATTAGGAGTTTTGGACTTATCCATCTTTCTTCTCCATTGGTGTAGGTTCTTCCTTGAATCTTCAATCTCAAATAGCATTCACTAGATGAACACAGAGGTTCACTGACTCTTTGTTTCTTAGGCTCCAGCCCATGAATGAGGACGCAAGGGGATCGAATATTGACCAGAGAAATTTGCTGACCTGCCAGTTCCCTCTTTAACTGTAATGTTAGGTAAAGATATTACTCTAAGGTAAACATAAGCTTTGAACATCAAGCAACAAAAGGCAGCGATCATGAAGAAGTAGGAAGCATATGAGGGGAGTCCTACAATTGCCCCAGCTTACTGTCTGGAAAATGTTTTCAGGTCATGATACAGATGAGACGAAGCCAGGCAGGACAGTTTCTTTCCTAAGTTGAGAAGATGGAGCTGGGAGTGCAAGAAAGCCAAGACAGCTAGGATTATCAGGGAAGATCACCAGAGAGGAGAGACCTGCACAGAGAGGGTGTCCCCTTCAAGTGTTCAGCTGAGTACTGATCAGGCCATGCACATGAGAAAATTATCCAAAGTTGGGGGAAGAATCACCTTGAAAGGATTAGGGAAAAACGATAACTGAACATCACATAGGGTTAGAGTATTGCCTGTTTCCCAAATCCATGGTAGAAAATCTTATAATTTAAGGGGCATCAGGAAGAGTTTTAAGAAGAGTCTTCCTCAACAGTGGGGAAGATCACTCCTACACTAAATGCAGCTCTGTTTTCCACCTAACAAAGTTTGAACCAAGTTCTGAAAGGGTCAAATGTTTTCAAGTAACTTAGCCATATTCTAAAATCCAAACTTGGAATATTTATAAGGATACAAAAATACCTAGCACATGACAAGGTAAAATCACAATGTCTGGCATCCATTAGAAAATTACTAGATGTGCAAAGAAACAGGAAAATGAAACCCATAATGAGAAAAAAAATCAGTCAACCAAAACTGACACAGAAGTGACACAGATGATAGAATTAATAGGAAAGGACATCAGAACAGTAATTGTGACTGTATTCTGCATACTCAAAAAGGTGGAGAAAGGATAGAACACATTAAGTAGACACAGAAAAAATATTAAAAAAGACACAAAAACTTCTAGAAGTGAAGGTTGCTGTGTCTGAGATTTAAAAATACACTAGGTGGGATCAATGACAGATTAAATATTGTGGAAGAAAAAATTAGAAACTTAAGGACATAATAATAGAGACTATATAAAATAAAACACAGAAAAGTGCTGAAGAAAAAAAAATAGACCATTAATGAGCTGTGGGGTGACTCAAATGGCCAAATAGCTGCATAATGGAGTCCCTCAAAAAGAGGGCGCATGGTAAAAAAATTGAATAAATAACGACAAAATTTTGTTCAAATTAATGGAAATAATAAATCCACAGATTCAAGAAGTTAAATACAAAGAAAACTACATGAAAACACGTAATCAGTTTGCTCAAAACCAGTTATAAAAAGAACACTTTAAAGCAACCAGAGGAAAAGGAGACATTGTATATAATGTGGAACAAATGGAAAACAAATAAATTTAAATTCAATCATATAAATGTCAATGGTCTAAATACTTTAATTAAAAGGCAGAGAATATCAGCTTGAAACATAAGACACACTTTATGCTTCTTAGAAGAAAGCCAATTTAAGTGTAAGAACACAAACATATTGCAAGTGAGGGATGGGAAAAGATATACCATGATAATACTAATGACAGGACAGCTGGATTGCTACATTATGATCAGATTAACAAGGATTTCAGAGTAAAGAATATTACTGGGATACATTGGGTCATGTCTTAATAATAAAAAGGTCAGTTCAAGAGGACTTTATAAATCTAAATGTATAGCACCTAATAACAGAGCTTCAAAATACATGAAGTATACACTGATAGGTAGGACTGCTAGATGAAATACACAAATCTAACATTATAGTCAGAAATTTCAACATCCTTCTGTCAATAATTGACAGAACAAGTAGGCAGAATGACTAATTTTAAAGAAGACTTGGAAAACACTATCAACCTACTTGACCTTAAAATTTACATTTATAGAACACTTCATCTAACAAAGCAGAATACATTTCTCTTCAAGTGCACATAGAATATTGACCAAGATATGCCATATTCTGGGCCATAAAACAGTCTCAATATATTTTAAAGGATTCAATTCATGCAAAGTAGTTCTCTGAGTATAATTGAATTAAATTGGAAATCAGTAACAGAAAAATTTCTGGAAAATTCCTAAATATTTGGAAACAAAATAACAAACATCTAAGTAAGCAATGGGTCAAAATGGAAATAAAAATGAAAATTAAAAATTAATTTAAACTGAATAAAAATAAAAACACAAAACATCAAAACTTGTGGGATGCAGTTAAGGCAGTACATTGAGGGGTGTTTATAGCAATAAACACCTACATTGGAAAAGAAGAAAGGTTTTGAATCACTGATGTCAGCTTTCACCCTGAGAAATTAGAAAAAGAAGAGCAACTTAAACCCAGAAGAAAAGGAATAATAAAGATCAGAGTTGAAATGAATGAAATAAAAAACAGAAAACTATAGAACAAAAAACCTCCCAAAGTTGTTTCTTTGAAATGATCAATAAAATTGATGAAACGCTAGCCAGACTTACTAGTAAATAAAAAAAGAAGAATATGCAAATTACCAATATCAGGAATGAGAGAGCTGATAGCACACTGGGTCCTACAGATGTTAGAAGAATAGGACAATAGTATGAAGAGCTTTATGTCAACAAATTAGACAACTCAGATGAAATGGACAATTTCCTTGAAAAATATAAATTACCAAAACTCATTCAAGAAAAATAACTTGAATAGCCCTATATCTATTTTAAAATTGAATCTGTAATTAAAAACCTTCCACAAAGTACACTACAGGTCTTGAAGTCTTCTTGGGTGACTTCTACCAAACATTTAAAGAAAAATACCAATTATAGACAAACTACTTTAGAAAACTGAAGAGGAGGGAGCACTTCATAACTACTATTATGAGGTCAGTATTAGTCTGATATCAAAACTAGGTAAAAACATTACAAGAAAAAACTATGGACAAACATACATCATGAACTTAGAGGCAAAAATGCTTAATGAAATGTTAGCAAATTCAATCTAACAATAAAGTAAAAAGAAGAATGCCCCAAGACCAAGTTGATTTTATCCTAGGAATGAGAAAGTTTGATTTAACATTAGAAAATCCATGTTATTAATCCATTAAAGAAGGAAAAATATATGAGTTTTTCCATAGATGCAGAAAAATATTTGACAAAATTTAATATACATTCATGATAAAAACTCTCAGCAAAGTGGGATTAGAAGAGAACTTTCTCAGTCTGATAAAGGCAATCTACAAGTCTCTTCGGTTAACATTATTCTTAATGTTGAAAGACTCAGTGTTTTCCCTCAAGATCAGGAACAAGATAAGGATGTCCTTTTCAACCACTTCTATTCAGCACTATATTATAGGTTCTAGCTAGTACAATTAGGCAAGAAAAAAATGAAAGTCACCCAGATTGGAAAGGAAGAAGTAAATTGTCTTTATTTATAGAACACATGCTTGTCTATGTAGAAAATCCCATGCAATCTACAAAAAAGCTACTAGAACTAATAAGGGAACTTTGTAAGGTTGCAGGGTATAAGATCAGTGTTTAAAAATCAATTACATTTCTATATGCTAGCAACAATCAAAATTAAAATGAAAATACCATTTACAATTGAATCACAAAATAGAAATGCCTAGGGATACATTGAACAAAAGATGTGCAAGATGTTTACACTGAAATTACAAAGCAAAGCTGAGACAGAATTAAAGAGGAATTAAATGAAAGCTATATTTTGTTTATGGATTGGAAGACCAAGCATTGTGAAAATGTCAGTTCTCCCCAAATTGATCTACAGATTCAATGCAATCCCAATCAAAATCCCAGAAGGCTTTTTGTGTAGAAAGTTTCAAACTGATTTACAAATTCACTTGGAAAAGCTTTTAAGTTTAATTAGGTCCCATTTGAAAAAAAAATTTCACTTGGACATATAAAGGATCTAGAATAGTAAAAATAAACCTTAAAAAGAATAAATTTGAATTAATCCTTGAACACACTTTGAGACTTATTATAAAGTTAACAATGCGGCATTGAACTCAAGGGATGCAAATAGATCATGGAATGTAATAGAGTCCAGAAATAGATCCATACATGTATGACATATTTTAAATTTTATTTATTAACAGACTGTATTTTTAGAGATTTTAGAGAAGTTTTAGGTTCACAGAAAAATTAAGCAGAAACTACAGAGAACTCTTATATAACCTCATACTACCTTCCCACCCCCAGTTTCCCCTATTATTAACATTTTGCATCAGTGTAGTTAATATGTTATAATTGATTATAACAATATTGATTAAAATGATACCGATACATTATTATTAACCAAAGTCCATAGTTTACATTAGGGTTAACTCTTTGTGTTGCACGTTCTATGGGTTTTGACAAATGCAAAATGTCATATATCCACAATTACAGTATCATACAGAGAAGTTTAACTGCTCTAAACATCCCTCGTGCTCCACTATTCATCCCTCCCCACGATCTTTTTATTGTCTCCATAGTTTTACCTTTTCCAGAATGCCATATAATTTGAATCACACAAGTATATAGCCTTGTCAGATTGGCTTCTTTCATAACAAATTTGCATTTAAGTTCCTCTATGTCTTTTCCCGGCTTGATAGCTCATCTCTTTTTAGTGCTGCATAACATTGCATTGTACGATGTGCCACGGTTTGTTTCTCCATTCACTTACTGAAGGACACCTGGGTTGCTGGAAATTATGGATAAAGCTGCTACAAACATTTGTGTGCAGATTTTTGTGTCAATCTGTTTCCAGCTCCTTTGGGCAAATACCAAGGCGTGTGGCTGCTGGATTGCATGGTCAGAGTGTGTTTAGCTTTGTAAGAAATTGCCAAACCATCTTCCAAAGTGACTCTACCATTATTGGCATCCCCACCAGCAATGAATGAGAGTTCCTGTTGCTCCAGATCCCTTGCCAGCATTTGGTGTTGTCAGTGTTTTGGATTTTTGCTGTTTTAATAGGTGGTGGTGGTATCTCATTGCATTTCTCTAATGACATAGGATGCGGAATACCTTTTCATATGCTTGCTTGCCATCTGTATATCTTCTTTGCTGCGGTGTCTCTCCAGGTTTTTTGCTCATTTTTAATTTGGCTTATTCTCTTACTGAGCTTTGAAAGTTGAGTTTTAAGAGTTCTTTGTATGTTTTGAATACTAGTCAATTAGCAGTTATGTAGTTTGCAAGCCGTTTCTCCCAGTCCGTCTTGTCTTTTCATTTTCTTCACAGAGTCTTTTGCAGAGCAAAGTTGAAAATTTTAATGAAGTCAACAGTTCTTTTAGCTGCAGTCCCTTTATTACGCAGGAGCCCTAATGAGACGGTGGTAATGTGTGGGTGAAGGGGGGAGGGGAAGCATTCTGTGATCACCTGACTGTGTCTCAGTCATAATCATGTGACCGTGAGCCTGTACCTCTGGGCAATGACCTTCATGACTGCTTCTCAGCTTCTCCCTGTGCCCTCTCAGGCAGGACTGGAAAGCTAGAGGAGGCTGGAGTTCGGTTTTCCCGTCACCACGTTGACAGCCAGAGGGGCTGGTGTTGGGCATACTGCTTCTCCCAGCTCAGTCAGGCTCTGGTGGAATAGTCTCCCTTGAAGGCAGACCTTTGTTAAGGAGAGAGAGAGAACTCTGGGCATGTTACAAGATGATTACTGCTCTCCAGTTGAAAGTGTGAGGAGATTTTTCTCTGATCTTTGCCCTGAGAACTTCATGGGGTTCCTGGAGGGTAAACTGATGAAGGTGTAGGGGGCTTGCCTAAGACTGGGCTCCCAGGAGCTTTTAATCGCTCAAGCTAGACCACAGCTCCGTCTGCAGAAATTAGTTAATTATCCCTTAAGTGTTCCTACTGGGCTCCAGCTAGGGTGTTTGCTCCTGTAAGTTCTGTTTCTCTGTATGCACCTGTCACTGCGATTTGTCCTCTTTTTTTTTGCGGTACGCGGGCCGCTCACTGCTGTGGCCTCTCCCGTTGCGGAGCACAGGTTCCGGATGCGCAGGCTCAGCGACCATGGCTCACAGGCCCAGCCACTCCGCGGCATGTGGGATCCTCCCGGACCGGGGCACGAACCCGCGTCCCCTGCATCGGCAGGCGGACTCTCAACCACTGCGCCACCAGGGAAGCCCTGCGATTTGTCCTTTGACCTCAATTCTCTGACAGATCTAAGAGGAGCAGTTGGTTTTTAGTTTGTTAGCATTTTTTCTTGTTGTGAGGTTGGGATTGATGACTTCCAAGCCCCTAACATGTGTGACTGGAAACCGGAAGTTGTCCCTCGATTTTTGACAAAGGTACAAAGGCAATATTGACAAATAGTAATGGAACAATGGGATATCCGTATTTAAAAGAACTCTGATCCATTCTCTGCTCTATATGCAAAAATTAACTCAGAATGCATCATAGAACTTGAACGTAAAACTTAAAACTATGAAACATCTAGGAAAAAACTAAGGAGAAAAATCTTCTTAAACTTGGGACGGGCAAAGATTTCTTAGACACAACGTCAAAAGCATGATCCATGAAAGGAAAATTGTTAAAATAGACTTCACGAAAATTAAGTATTTCTGATCTAAAGACACCACTAAGACAGGCAAGCCACAAGGAAAAAGTATTCGCAAAGCACATATCTATTAAAGGACTGGTACTCAGAATATATAAAATTTCTTTATTAAGAAAATAACCTAATTAAAAAATAGGCAAAAGATTTGAGCATGTGCTTCACCAAAGAAGATATATAGCTGCAGAAAAACATGTGGAAAGATGTTCAGCGTTGTTTGTTATTAGCGAAATGAAAGCACAAATTAAAACTGCAATGAAATACAACTACAGCCCTATTAGAATGTCTAAAATTTAAGAGCTTGACCATACCAAGTGCGGACGAGGATATGGAAGGCCTGTATCTTTCATACACTGTTAGTGGGAACGTAAAACATGCATTCCCTATGGAATGTTTGACAGTTTCTTTAAAAGTGACACAAGGGCTTCCCTGGTGGCGCAGTGGTTGAGAGTCCGCCTGCCGATGCAGGGGACACGGGTTCGTGCCCTGGTCCGGGAAGATCCCACATGCTGCGGAGCGGCTGGGCCCGTGAGCCATGGCCGCTGAGCCTGTGCATCCGGAGCCTGTGCTCCGCAATGGGAGAGGCCACAGCAGTGAGAGGCCCGCGTACCGCAAAAAAAAAAAAAAAAAAAAAAGTGACACAGGTACCATAGGACTCAGCCATTATCATCTTAGTATTCATTTAAGAGAATTAAAAGCAAAGGCTTTTACTGAATGTTCATAGCAACTTTGTTTGTAGTAGCCTAAAACTGGGAACAACTCAAATGTCCATTAACAGGTGAGTGGATAAGTTGTGGTATATTCGTACAATGGACTACAGTCATCAATAAGGAGGTAATGAAGTATTGATACACCTGCAACAACA
The DNA here is from genome assembly GCF_039906515.1 of Pseudorca crassidens. Lineage (NCBI taxonomy): Eukaryota > Metazoa > Chordata > Mammalia > Artiodactyla > Delphinidae > Pseudorca > Pseudorca crassidens. The sequence continues at coordinate 105,897,332 of NC_090304.1, forward strand.
TGTCAGAATCCCAAAATAGTTATCCTGAGTGGAAGAAGCCAGACATAAAAGAGTATATAGTGTAGGTTTCCATTTATATAAAAGTCTAGAATATATAAACTAATTTATAGTGACAGAAGGCAGATCAGTGGTTGTCTGGGGATGGAATGTCAGGGTGGGGCTGAGGAAACTTTTGGAGTGATTATATATCCATTTATATATCCATAGACTATATAAGCATATGTCCATATAATATATATTACATATATTTATACACATACACACATATATATGTGTGTGTATATATATATCATTAGCTTGATTATGGTTTGGTTTCATGGGTGTATATATATGTAGAAATTATCAAATTTTTACATTTTAAATCATGCAGTTTATTATGTGTCGATTACCCAAATAAAGCTTTCAAAAGAACCCCCCAAATAACTAAGTGTTGGTGGGAAACTCTTCCCAGATTAGGGAACAGTATTGTGAAGTCCCTGATACAGGAAACAGCTGTGAACAAAGAGGACCACTGACTCTTCTAGTGAAAGGGACCGGTGAGGTCATCTCATCCATCTCCCTGTCCCCATGAAGATAACAAGGGAAAGCTTTCCAAAGACAGGATTCTGTACTACTTTTAAGATATTTTGTTTTTAAAATTACTGAATTTTGATCATGTTTGTATCGGGCCACATGGTATTCAACAGTATAGCAAAATCCTTCTCCCACAGAGCTCACTTTGCATGGGAGACAGACAAGATGATGGAGTTTATAAACAGTATGTGGTACAGAATGGCACAGACGGGTGCTGTGAAGCAGAGAGAAGCGGGGGTGGGGGGGCTAGTAGTTTGTGGAAGGCCTCCCAGGAAAACAGCAAATGTTGTGCAAATTTGTGTCCCATCCCCGGAGGGAGATTGCAGAGCCTCTGGTCATTAGCATTCTGATTGGGAGAAATTCCCCTGTCTAACAAGAATCCCTTCATTATAATTAACATTATTTCTTGTTTTCTCCTAGAAGAGACAGAACTAGCGTATCAGTAGGTTATGAAATATCACCTTGCCTACATTGGAGGCATGAAAAATTCATCTGTACATTTAACCTTTTATATAGTCTCTGCCCTCAAGTTGAGATAACTGTAGATTCACATGCAATTTTAAAGAGCAATGCAGAGAGATCCCGGGTACTCTGCCCGGTTTCCCCAATGGTAACATTTTGCAAGGCTAAAGTACAATATCACGGTCAGTATATTGATGTTGGTAAAATCCACCAGTCTTATTTAGATTTCCCCAGTTTTACATGTACTCATTTGTGTGTGTGTGTGTGTTTAGTTCTATGCAATTTTATCACATATGTCGGCTCTTGTGTCCACTCTCACAGTCCTGATATAAAACAGCTGCTCAGCACAAGGATTCTTTGTTTCCCCCTTTAGAGGGAAACACCACTTTCCTCCCACTGCCCAGCCCCTACTGTCTCTAACCTATAGTAATCGCTTATCTCTTCTCCATCTCTGTAATTTTGTCATTTCAAGAAGGTTATATAAATGGAATCATACCATACATAATTTAGGGGGATTGCCTTTCCTTTACTCAACATAATTCTCTTGAGATTCATCCACACTTTATTGTATAAAAATAGCTCATTCCTTTTTCTTGCTGAGTAGTATTCCTCAGTATGCATGTACCATCATTTGTTTAACCTTTCACCCGCTGAAGGACTTCTGGGCCGTTTTCAGTTGTGGGCTGTTACAAGTAAAGCGGCCATGATCATTCATGTGCAGGTTTTTGTGTTTATATGCGTTTTCATTTTTATGGGATAAATGCCCACAGGTACAATTGCTGGGTTGTACGGTGTTGCATGTTTAGTTACATAAGGAGCTGCCAAACCGTTTTCCTGAATGGCTGCCACATTTTATATTTCCACCAGCAGTGAACGGAGAGGTAATTCTGTTTCTCTTCCTCTTCACAAGGATTTGATATTGTCACTGTTTTTTGTTTTGGCCATTCTGATGGGTATCTGGTGATATCTCATTGTGGCTTTAATTTATATTAGTGTGTGACTGTGAGCAAGATTTAACTACAGAAAGGAAAAAAAGAGAGGAGTAACAGGTGTTCAGTAAGAAATCTTTTGGTCACTCTGTTCACCCAAGTTGAGGAAGGACCTCACAAAGTCCTCTAGGGATAGATTGAAAGAATGTCCAACTTGCAATCTCAGTTCAAAGATAAGCTTTGGACAGCATTGTCCAAAGTGTATTCTCCAGAACTCTTGTTCTCAGAGATGCTTATAGGTGTTATGGGAAATAGGTGAAAGCCAGTAAAACTGGCTTTATGAGAAGTTAGAATATGAATAATCATGTGAAACTTGTAGGAGCATCTACTATGCAAACGAATAGGTATATTCAAGCCATGGAATCCCTCTCTTTTGAGGAATGCACTTTGGTGATGCTGACCTAGGGAAAAGCTTATGCTCTGCAAATGTAATATAAACCCAAGATTGGAAATCAGTCGGCTGTCAGGGAGCAGTTAAGCAGGGTTCTCTGCTCAGGATAATAATGGTAAAAATGCATACCTTTGTATATTATTTCTTAACTTTATTAAACAGCTCCAAGAGCAGGGGTCTGGGCTGTGGTGTGCCAGCAACCAGAGTCAGGCCTGGGAACCCCTCCCTCTGATGTGAGAGGGGGTGTCTTGGGGAGAAGCCAAGTGAGAAAACATGGTGGGCTGCCCAGGAGAAGGCTCCGGGCAGAGAGGAAGAAACTGGGTGTGCACCGGCGGGAGGAAGCTACATTTTTCAATAACATTTTCCACAGATGCTGTCACCTTTCTACTGTTCGACTTCAAAATTGCAACTGTTCTACATCAGTAAGAACAAAGGTGGGGGGAAGAGCCTGGAGGAATCCCTTGGCCGGTGAGTGCGGGGGTCACATCTCTCTTTAGGGTTGAGAGCCAGAAGCCTAGGTAGGGACAGAGCCATTAAAGGTGGCCATGTATGAACACGTCCCCTGCTCACCTTGGACCCATTTAAGAGACTGTGTGTGCTCCTGGATTGACTCAGACCTAAGGCCCTGATTGTCTCATTTCTCAAGCGGGAAGCAGTCTCAGGACCATTTCTTTGGCTTCTACCCTCTCGGGAGAGCAGGCGCTATGGAGTGATTGGATATTGCAGGGGTCTGACATTTCTTTCACTACAGACTCTAACACCGCATCCTGTAATGTCTAGGCTGTCGGATAGCTGTGCCGGGGCCCAAGAACTCTACCTCGTGGCTTCTGAGCAGGCAGGTTTGGTCCAGAGGGTATGCTGCTGCTGGTGAGTCCTCAAAACAGAATGTTTTCTCTGGTATCGCATGGCGGTTTCAGAATGGGGGCCGGAAGATGGTTGAGGTGTTACACAGACCAAATGGCTTACTTTGTGTCCAGAATGAGTTGGACATCTTTAGAAAGCTGTTCTCTACTTGCCGTCTTTCTAGAGACAAAGTTGTAGGTGCCTCTGAGCAGAGACTTCCTAAAGATTCATTCTGCACAGAACTGGTTCCAGAGCTAAGGGACCACAGGAAGAGGAGGTGGTAAAGAAGGAGGACTATTCTGAGGTCTGAATAAGCTTGGAGGAGGCCAACTTCTCTCCCACTTTCTTCATTACAGAGAGCACTGGGGCTTCTGCAGGGAGGAACAGTGGACGAGGGTTACCATGGGGTTGTGCGGTCACAGCCATCTGTGGACCAAGGGGAAGCATAGGCGGTGGGAGCCTCTCCCAGCCCTTCCCTTACAGCTTGAAGCAGACTGTTGCCCCCATATTGGGATTCCAATGCCTAGTTTATTTCCTGGAGCCCCCTGGGACTGGGTGGGGAGTCAGGACTGCTGACCCAGGCCTTGGTCTGTGGCTTCTGTCAGTTTTATTACGTTGCTATAGCGTCAGAGACCAATGATCCTGACCCCCTCTGGGATGCAGAAAATTCTTAGAACACAGACAGGACCCCGCAGGTTCCTGGCAGTTGGATTGTAACATCTTTCGAAGAGTGGCCCTGCCCCGCTGTGGAATAGGCACCAATACCCAGCCTAGAACCCTTTGCTTCTCCAGGCACCAGTGGGTAGTGGGTAAGAGCGCCTGCATACGGGGTCCCTTTCCCTCTTGGCCTGGAGGGCTGGGGGCCATGCAGGTGGGCAGCAGCAGACTGATGGAGCAGTGTGGTCTAGGGGCTGGGGCCACCTCACGGCACAGGGCCTCTGGGAGCCTTCTCAGAACTGTGTCTGATTTTTCCCCGAGACCCTGGCTGAGGATCCAGAGCTCTGGGGCTTAGTGAGCCCCCAGTCCATTCTCTGACACAACCGGTGAGTGACTTTCTGGCTACCTTCTTCCTGGCTGTCAGGAGCTCTGGTAGACGTTTTGCAACAGCTTGCCAATCAGAAGAAAGGAACTGCCCACATTTCTGCATTCTCTGCCATAAATGGGAAAAAATATGACAGAATTTGAATTGCTTTTCTCCCCCACGGGATAGAGTATTTTACGTTTGATTATTTTCGCCCTGCTTCATTCCACAAGGCATGTGAGGTGGCTTACACAAATGCATCTAAAGGAATGAAAATAAATAATCGAATGAGTCAGGGTGATGGGAAAATATTAATAAAGTGAAGCCATAAATAATTTTATCACCCCAAAACGCACATGCTGTGGTCCTGTATGTATCCTAGGGTTGGGTCGCAAGTTTGTACGTATGGTGAAGGAGGTTAAAGTCCTAAAACACAGTTCACTAAAAATTTTAACCAAGGAATAAACCATGCAGTGTTTGAGTCCAGAACAGGACACAAGTTGTATATCTAAGAGCAACTTTTTCATTTTTCTTTATTAGTTTTAATAAGCTATTTGATTTATACAAAAGTATATTCATAACCTATATGTAAGTTATACATTACAGTAATATAATGAGTATCCATGAACCTGAAGGATACATTCCCTAACTTGTATCTACCCACGTGCTCCCTCTTCCTCCCTTTGTCCTGCTGCTTCTCTCCCGCCAGAGAGCATCACTATCTTAAATTTTCTTGACCGTCCTTCGGATTTTTCATTTTGTTTTATCCACAATGCATAAATACAGAAATGATATTTTGTTTAGTTTTGCTCTTTTGAAGTTTTGTTAAAATAATATACCAGTTGAAGTCTTCTGGGATTCTTTCTTTTCCATTCAACGTTGTTTCCAAGATTCCCTCATGTTGCGGCCTGTATGTGCAGTTCATGCTTTTTTACTTCTTTGCAACCATGCTTTTTGTGAATAGACCATGCTTCATCCATTCCCTGTTGTTGACCCTGTCGGTAGCTTCTTGTATTGCGCTATTATGAACATTTGTGCTGAATGTTTTTGGCAGATGTCTCCTGGTGCATGTATTCCAGACTGTGTCTAGGGTCATATGTGTGAACAGAATCATTGGGTAGACTTTGTAAGATAATGCCGAAGTGTTTTCCAAAGCTGTTGGAAAGGTACAATCCTGCCAGTAGAGTACGACCTTCCTCAAATCCTTATTCTTTCCAATATTTGACATTGTTAGACTTATTAATTGTTGTCAATATAGTGGCATGAAAATGATCTCATGTGACACTAATTGCATCTTCTTGACTGGTAAGACAGTTGCATTTCACGTATTGATTTGTTTCACGTTTTTCCTCTTCTGAGAAGTATCTTTTTCTTATTGTATTTTGCATATTCTTTTATTGGGGCTTTTTCTTATTGATTCGTATGAATATTTTATGTATCTTGTCTTAGGCCAACTTTTCATTTCCTAGCCAGGCGATTTTGTTTCTGACTCCAATTTTTTTCTATATGCTGATTACTCACAAGTCTAAGTATTCAGCCTGAGACTTCCTTTTGAGCACCACACCCATGAGCCTAACCGTGTACTCAGCATCTTTACTTGGATGTCCCGTAGGATTCTGAGGTTCAACGTGTCCAAAATTGAGCTCATCATCTTCCCACCCTGGCCGAATTCTTCGATTTTGTTTTCTGTCTCAGGAATATCACCACCAGCGACTCAGGTGTCCAAGCCCCGAACTTAAGAGTGGTTTTTGATGCAAGCCTCCCTCATATGCTATGTTCAGTCCATCAGTTAGGATACTAATTCATAAATATCCCTTGAATCCATTTTTGTCTCTGGAACCCGAATGCTACTTCTTTATTCCATGGTCACAGGAAACCCTAACCCTTTCAGAGCCCTCCTAACTGGACTGCTGGCCTGTCATCTTGCTTCCCTCCAATCCGTGCTCTGCAGTGCAGCCAGGTGATACCTTTCCAAAGCACATTATGTGGTCAGGTAACTCCCTGATTAAACAATTTTCATGGCTTCTATTTCTTTTTTTTTTTTCCCTTCTTTTCCGATACACGGGCCTCTCACCACTGTGGCCTCTCCCATTGTGGAGCACAGGCTCCAGACGTGCAGGCTCAGCGGCCACGGCTCACAGGCCCAGCTGCTCCGTGGCATGTGGGATCTTCCCAGACCAGGGCACGAACCCGCGTCCCCTGCATTGGCAGGCAGACTCTCAACCACTGCACCACCAGGGAAGCCCCATGGCTTCTATTTCTGACGAAGGTCCAAGCACAAGAGACTCCTCATCAGGCCCCAGTTCACCTCTTGTTCCTCATCTATGGCCAAATCCTCTGGTTGCCCTGTGCTCAGTTGTACCCAGATATGGTAGAAACTGTGTTATCTGATAAAATTAATAAAAATTGTTGGGTGAAACAGAGAACCATAAAAATGCTGTATACATGGGATGCATATTTTATTTCAAAACACATAAGTGTACATCTATTCAGCAATGTTTTGAAATAGGGCCAAGACCTTTCTTGGAGTGTCAGTAAGCTGATGGTTGTTGAGAGTCATCTTTCTTGCATAAACCACACCAATAATGGATTATTTATGATTTCCAGTTGCAGTCTTCCAAAAAGTATATCATAGACTTGACACTTGAGAAGCAATGTGAGTGCATAATTCTTCTATCTTTTAAAGACTTTTTTTCCTCCTCAAGCTATTGAAGTTGTTTTACCCATATCTAATTTGATAATATTTTCTTTTTAGGATTCACCTTCATTAAATCTTTTCAAAGCATTCTACTTAGAATAAAAACAGCAACTTTCTTTTCACAATCATATTTCATGAGTTTACATGGTATTTAATTCAATAACACTAAAACTGGCATAAGCAGCCTTGGGAACAAACACAGCTGACCCTTGATAAGCATTTAACTCATCTGGGGGTACAGAAGCGCACAGGCTTACACCCATGCACGCTCAGTGTGCCGTGGGCAGCAGTCAGTTTGTTTTACAAGAGTTGATATAAGGGAAGGTTGCTTTAGAGAAGGTCTACTCTATTTGCAGTTCTTTACGTGCTCATCTCCAGGCTTTTGCCTAAGTCGTTTCTTCTGCTTGGGATCCTGTTTTCCATTTAAGTTCACTCCTAATTCTTCTTCAGGTGTCAGTGTGCGTATCACTCATCTGATAAGCTTTCTCCGACTCCCTAGGACTTGGATAGAAACCTCACTATGTGCTGCCATGGGTTTCTATCTCCCTCTCTGAGGTTCCTCAACATTTGGGGTCAGATTATTCTTTTGTGTTCCGTGCACTGTAAGATGTTTAGCATCATCCTTCGCCTCTCCCAGATGCCAATAGCACCCTCCACCAAGCTGTGACAATCAAAGATGTCTTCAGATGTTACCCACGTGCCCTGGGGGACAGAATTGCCCCGGTAGAGAACCACTGCTCTAGATTATAAATGTCTGTTGAACGACTGAATGACTTTATTACTTGGCCTGATACAAAAGCGAACAGCGACAAAGCAGCCTATAAATTCAGGAGAGTACTCAGGTGCTCTTTCAGACAATATCTCCATCCTGCAAAACACATTTCAGTGCACTTTTTATTTGGAGCTTTGCTGCCGGCCTAAGAAGTTGTTTTTACTGCCTGCAGGAAAATGCGATGATGTTTTGTATATTTTATGTTATTTTTAGCCTGCTTTGCCATCTGCCCAAATCTTAGGCCTTCATAGTGGGAAAGACATTCTACCGGTCAGCTGAGATCTACGTACATTTCCAGGTACGTTTTGATCTCCATGCTCCTGAAGTTTGTGTAGGAATGACTCTATGTAAGAAAGGGGGGTGGGTTAGATGCACAGTTAGCTTAGCACCCCATCCTGTTCAGCAGTCTCTCTGTACTGTACCCCTTGCAAAGCAGCTCACGAGACCTCTAGGTGGGAATCATTTCCATATTTCCTGGACACTGTCCCACCTATCTATGGGAACTTTGCTCATTTGTTTGACAAATATTTTTGAGCACCTAATATTTTGAGCTAGACACTGGATTAAATGCTGACCATCATACGTATGTTATGTGATTTACCTAAAAATAAGTTTAGGTGATAGAGACATTAGTCCATCATTGGACTAAATGCTGGTCAGAATCCTCCGTGTTGTCTAGTTTATGCCTCCCTCGATTTAAGGGAATGTTGGGAGGTGATTAAGAAGACAAAGAAGTGGTTAAAAGGCTGACTGTCTTGCTTGAGGAATTGCCGTGAACACTGAGGTTCTCGCCTGTGGGACATCAGTAACGAGGTGACAGGTCTCATCTAGAAAAGGGATCCCTCACAGACGCACAGGTCCAGGCAGCACGGACATCATGGATGCCTTCCTGACCTGTGTGCTGTCGGCCCCACTGGTGACAGCGGTCCCACCCACTGTCTTTGAGACCCTCCCTTCCGCCCTGCTGTGTTGGTGCTGCACCTGGGCCTGCAGGACCGACCCGCGGGACTCTCACTAGGAAATCCCTACCTGCTGAACTCTGCTTGGGGAAGATGGGTTTACCTGAACACTCCCAGGAATAACTGTTGTGCTTTGTGACTTCTTCCCTCCTTGAGCTGTTGGAAATACCAAGTTTGATGATGAAGCTCCGACGGGCACATTAGCTTTCTGTTTAGCTGACTGCCTGCAGAGGATCAGAGGGAAATTCCTGCAGAGCTCCCTGCTCTGGTCCACCCTGGCTTCATTTTCCATCTCTGATGCTTCCAGCCGTGCAAACATACACAGCGTCACCATGGCGACTCCGGGACAGATACACGCATGTGAAAAGCGCATGAGGCAAATCTCTCCTCTGATGCATTGTTAGGAGAGGAGAAAGCCTTTAAAAGCTCTCAGAGCCACCCTGTTGCCCCCTGATTTTCACACAAGAGCAGCTACCTCACTCGTCAGCATAATATCCTTTCCCTTATATTTTGCTTTGCTCGCGGAAGTGACCTCAAGCTCAGGGAGATGTCACTCCAGGATGAACAGAGCCTCGGACCCCTAGACCCACCTTATGTGGTTTGCCCGCTGTTGGATGGGGCTGTGGCCTCCACACTGGACCGTAAGCTCCCTGTTCTCTGACCAAGACCTCTCGCCTCTGTGAGTGTCTGACGTTGACCCTCCCATCTTTATTCACACCATGCCCACCTCCTCACATCAGGGTCATTGCTCCCCTTGCTTCTGATGCTTCTGTCCGCTTTTCCCCCAGCCCCCTGCCATCCTGTGTCCCATCCTGTGGGACAATCTTTCCAGGGCCATTCCTGAGGGACCTGGTTATGGCCATGTCCCACTGGGTTCTGGTTCACGTCTGACCTTTTTTTCCAGGTGAAATCAGGCTTAAGTGAATACAAAGCAATGACAGGGAGAACGGCTACAGCCTGAAAAATACACAGCAACAGCGAAATCGGGGTGAAAATGGGCGGGGGTGGCTCAGTTGGGGGCACTGGGGGCAGAAGAGGGGTCGGTGGGTGTGGGGAGCAAAGGGCAGGGCTTATCTGTCAGCCCCACCACACGGGGTGTGTCCAGAGGGCCAACTCTGATCGCTTGCTAGTACGTTTTGGGTGCTGTGCTGGGGAGGGACGCTGCCCTCTGCTTCTGCACTGGAGGGTGACTGATGGTGCTCACTGGCCGATGCCTGTGTATCTTCCCTAACGGTGGGGATGAAGAACGTTGATGACCAGGTGTCTCTTTGGAGAAGGAACAGCAGATCAGAATAGTTCAATTTTCATCAAGTCACCCCTCGGTTCTAGGAGAGTCCACCTACTTTGTCATCAAGCCCCAGGTTCTCTGTCTGGCTTTCAGGATTTGCCTCGACCTGGCTCAGACCCACTTTAACTCCACCTTCTCAGCACACCCCTGCTGCTGCGCCAGGCACATTGCCTTTTTAGTTCTTGAAGGCAGCATCCTACTGCCTGCTTCCGTGTCTTGAGTCCTTCCCCTGCTTCCTGAAATCACTTGCTGTAAAGGCCGAGCTCTGGACCACAGCCTTCACCAGTGTGAGGACAGGTGCACCCTGGGGGGGGCTCTCTCCTGCGCTCTGCAGCCCTGACACCTATAGTCCGCACACGCGTCTTGCCACATGGCCTCCTGTGTGTAAGGCCTGTCCTGTGGTGGACGGAGCTCCAAGCTCGAGACTGTTCTGCTTACCAAGCCCCAGGGACAGGGCCAGACTTGTGGGGAGTGCTTTGTTACCACATGCTGAGATTCCGTCTTCTTCAAAAGTTTGCGTTGCCCCTGTGGCGCGCTCTTGGTTACCTACCCAATCTGCATTTCCTCCTCCTGCCTTGGTCACAAAACCCAGTGTTACTCCGGTAGCCTTATGCCCAGCTGAAAGGCAGCCTTTCCCAGGCTACTACCCAGCTAAGGGTTAAAACAAAAGGGAAGCAAACATTCTGGGGCAGAACTTCCAGGCAAGTTTCTTAAGAGGAGGACAGAGTTAAGTGTTCTGCAAATATTTCTTTTCCCAGTTTGCGGCTTGTCTTTTTATTTTCTTAACAACGTCTTCCAAAGAGTAAAAGCTTTCAGTTTTGGTGAAGTCCTGGTGGTCACTTTTTTCTTTTATGCTTCACGCTTTTGGTGTCATAGCTAAGAAGTCTGTCTTACCCGTGGCCACAAAGATTTTCTCCTCTATTTTCTTCTAGTATAGTTCTAGTTTTAGCACTTACTTTTAAGCCTCTGGTCCATTTGAGTTAATATTTATATAAGGTGTAAGGTGAGGGTCAAGGTTAATTTTTTTCTCTTTTCATAAGGATGCCCCATTGTTCTGAGTGCCATGTGTTAAAATGACCCAGGTTTTAATCTAGCATTAGGGGCCTCTGCGGCTGGGCTTCAGGGGGTCCTAGAACCACTTGAACTTGCTTGTGACATGTTGTGAGTATGTGCACATATAACTTAGGAATGGGAGGATGGAAATGGGGCTTTCACCAGGTTCTGGAAGGGACCCCGACCCCCAAAAGGGTGCAGGTCCCCCCACTCCCACGTGACCCAGCCTTCTTCACCTCACTGAACAAGGGCAGCCACAGACTAGAAGAAAGGGATGTCAAACACTGCGTGCGAGCCCCTTTGGACTTCCTGGGAAGAAAACAAGATCTGTTGGGAGAAAGCCTGTACAAACATACACAAATTGCTCTTAATAATAGTATGAAAGCAGAGGCAGTAAAACCTTGTAAAGTATGATACTAGGCATCTTTAACATAACACATAATTCACAGCAGCTGCGTGGTTGTTTCTCCTGGACCACTGTGTTGTAAATGGAAGAACCTCACTGAGCAAAGAGTGTTTAAAATGAAATTGCAATTAAGGGGATTTTGTGAATGTGGCCGAAGTTAACATTCAGAATTTAGAGTTTTGTAATCCCCAAACCTCAACCAGCTCTCATCACCGGAGAGCATCGCTCGCCGACAGGAATGGTCGTGAGGCTCTGAAAACAGCGGATGCTGAACCCCCGGAGCTGCAGGACACCCGCTGCCCTGGGTCTGAGCAGCAGTGACCACTCTCCCAAGGGTGAGGATGGGACACACATTCCTGACGGGAAAGAGAGCTGGACACTCATCAGCCTTTCATTCCCCGGGCAGCTTCTTGCTCCACATTTTCCAAGATTTTGGTCAGACCACCCATCAGCTGACCTTTCCAGGTCTCTGTTTCCTGGGGAGCGTCCACTGTGACTCAGACCACGACGCTGGGGGCCCCCTGATCCACGTTAGCCACAGCCCTGAGCGCTGGAAGGAATCTTGGATGTTGGCTGCTCTGGCCCTTTAATTCACGGTGAAGAACATTGGCGCCCAGGGAAGTGAAGTCACTTGCCCAAGTTCACAGCTGTAGAGGCAGAACTGCAAGTAGAAGCTGGTGTCCTGAGGGCCACGCCAGCCTGCTTTCCACTCTACAAGGAGGAGAAAAATGGAAAAGCAAACAGGCCACGGAGTCAGCCAGAGCTGGGTTTGGGTTCTGACTTTTTCCTTGTAACCTGTGTAACTTTGAAAAGTCACTTAACCTTTCTAGTTTGCAGTGTCCTCATTTGAAAACAGAGATACATATTCAGCAAATATTGATTAAGCACCTTTCCTGGACCGGCACATGCTGCTTTTGGTCCTGGGTACACAGGGAGCGAGACAGGCCAAGTCCCTTGGCCCGAGACATGACCCTTGTACCCTAGAGGGTGTGAAGGGTGGAACAGGGCCTCTCTGAGAAGGTTATTGTCAGCATTAAATGAGGAAGGGAGGGTGGCGTGAATTGGGAGATTAGGATTGACATATATACACTACTATGTATAACATAGATAACTAATGAGAACCTACTGTACAGCACAGGGAACTCTACTCAGTGCTCTGTGGTGACCTAAATGGGAAGGAAATCCAAAAAAAGAGGGGATATATGTATACGTATAGCTGATTCACTTTGCCGTACAGCAGAAACTAACAACTCTAAAGCAACTATGCTCCAGTAAAAATTAATTAAATAAATAAAAATAAAAATTCACTTATTAAAACAAATAGATGAGGGCTTCCCTGGTGGCGCAGTGGTTGAGAGTCCACCTGCTGATGCAGGGGACACGGGTTCGTGCCCCAGTCCAGGAAGATCCCACATGCCACGGAGCGGCTGGGCCCATGAGCCATGGCTGCTGAGCCTGCGTGTCCAGAGCCTGTGCTCCACAACAGGAGAGGCCACAACAGTGAGAGGCCCGCGTACCGCAAATAAATAAATAAATAAATCCCAGAAGATTTGTAAATCAAGGTGTACTTGAATGAGAAGTGATGTGATTATTCTGATTGGCAAACTGGGGGTCAGGGGCTGGGCTTGGATAACGCAGCCCCCTTTCTCCGCGTGCTTCCTGTATCTACCGACACACTCCCCTTATCCTCGCTTTCTACAGCAGAGACTTGAGAGGGTGGGTTCTGCTCTTGCAGGTGAGGCATACCTGGTCTAGGACTGCCATGGCTGGGTGGTTAAGTCTGGTGAATTTCAGAGTTCAGTGTTGGGGAGCCCATTGTCGCTACACATCTAAGCCATGTTTCCCAAAAGTTACTTTGGTAGGAAAATTGGTATTGTTATCTTTTAATTTGGTTCCAAACATACACAGGGAAAGGGGGAGCTAACCATTTCCTTCCCTATCGCTAGAGTTGGCCAAGTTAATCTTGAGGTATGGTTAATAACATACATAGGTACATATACACAAATATAATAAAGAGCTGTGAATCAGGAATCACAAGTGTTTCCAAGAAGGATGCATGTGGTGGTTTTACTTTCTTCCCCTAGGCTGAATCCACTATGCTTGGGAGCTGGCCTCCTAGGAGGTAGAGAAGATCTGAGTGTCCTAAAGTAAATTATCTGTTGTCCATGGAGCTGAGGTTTCCTCAATCTGACTTTCAAGTAGACAGGATGGAATGCAGAAGTAGGCTCAGAGCAGAGGCAACTCGAAAACATAAGTGGTAATGCCAAAACAATACTGGGCTGGACTCTAAAACAGATATATGGGTTTTGGTTAGCCTGGGTTTGGTGATCTCAAACCTTGACACACAGGAAACAGTTAACTAGAAAGATGAACAGACATGTACCATTTGGACAAGAATTTGTTCACTACCACAGATCGCATGCAATACATGACATTTCCTGAGTGCCCATTATGTACAAGCATTTCCATATCCACTCTTTCAGTTATTATCCTGACCAACTTATTGAGGAAGCTGGGAAGCAGAGAGGTTGAGGTTAAGGGAATTGTACAGAATCATAGAGCAGGAGATGAGATTTGAGCTCAGGTTTCAACAGGGCACATCCTTTTTTCCATTGTATGATCTAAGGACACAGGATTCCATTAAGTATGGAAAAATGACATAGTCACTGCTTTTTAAGGAGCTTAAAGTTGAACTGAAGACAAATACACACCCATGATAAAAAGATTAATTGTCAAATATGCTCAAAGAGCTAAAGAGCAAAAACATGAACAAAAACTAAAGGAAATCAGGAAAACAACATGAAAACAAAATGAGAATACAAAAAAAGAGAGAGAGAGAGAAATTTTTTAAAATAAATTTATTTATTTATTTTTGGCTGCGTTGGGTCTTCGTTGCCGCATGTGGGCTTTCTCTAGTGGCGGTGAGCGGGGGCTACTCTTCATTGTTGCGTGCAGGCTTCTCATTGTGGTGGCTTCTCTTGTTGTGGAGCATGGGCTCTAGGCATGTGGGCTTCAGTAGTTGTGGCATGCGGGCTCAGTAGTTGTGGCTCATGGGCTCTAGAGCACAGGCTCAGTACTTGTGGCACACGGGCTTAGTTGCTCCATGGCATGTGGGATCTTCCCGCGCCAGGGCTTGAACCCAGGTCCCCTGCATTGGCAGGCAGATTCTTAACCCCTGCACCACCAGGAAAGTCAGAGATAGAAATTATATAAAGGAACTAAACAGAAGTTCTGCAGCTGAAAACTGTCATAGCTTAAATAAAAAATACACTGGGGGGGATAAAGAAAAAGCATATGGAGGATGGTGGACTAGGAAGACCCTGAGCTCATCTCATCCTACAAATACACCAAAACTACAAACACATATAGAAAAACTCTCTCTGAGAACAACATTAAGACTAGCAGAACAGCTTTTCTACAACCAAGGGTATAAAGAAAAAGCCACACTGTGGCTGGTAGGAAGGGAAGAGAAGTGATCTCTTGGGACCCACACCCCTGGTGGGCAACCAGAAGAGGAGGCGGCTATCACAATCTCAGGGATCCTCCCTAAGGAGTAGGGGTTTGAGCCCCACATTGGGCACCACAGCCCCAGGATCTGGAACTAGGAAGACAAGCTCCCTTGGCTGGTTTTGAAAAACAGTGGGGCTTACTGGAGGGCTGTAGGAATCAAGACTTCACTCTTAAAGGCTCACACACAGACTTGCTCACTCCCAGGGAAATGCAAATCAAAACCAAAATGAGATATCATTCCACACTTGTCAGAATGGCTATTGTTAAAAAGACAAAAAATAACAAGTGTTGTTGAGGATGTGGAGAAAAGGGAACCCTCTTGCACTGTTGGTGGGAATGTAAATTGATGCAGCCACTATGGAAAACAGTATGGAGGTTCCTTAAAAAATTAAAAATAGAACTACTACATGATCCAGAAATTCCTTTCCTGGGTAGTTATCTGAAGAAAACAAAAACACTAATTCAAAAAGATATGCACACCAGAATGTTCATAGCAGCAGTATTTACAATAGCCAAGATATTGAAGCAACCAAAGTGCCCATTGACAGGTAAATGGATAAAGAAGGTGTGATCAGCTATAAAAAGGAAAGATAGATGAGCCATGAAAAAGAATGAAATCCTGTTATTTGTGAAAACATGGATAGACCTAGAGGGTATTATGTTAAGTGAAATAAGTCAAATACTATATGATTTCACTTATATGTGGAATCTGAAAAACAAAACAAATGAACAAATGTAATAAAACAGAAACAGACTCACAGATACAAAGAACAAACTAGTGGTTACCACAGGGGAGAGAGGTGTGGGGAGCAGCAAAATAGATGAAGAGCATTAAGAGGTACCAACTGCCAGTTATAAAGTAAATAAGTCACAGGGATGTGATGTATAGCACAGGGAATATAGTCAATATCTTATATGAACTTTGTATGATGTATAACCTATAAAAATACTGAATCACTATGTTGTACACCTGAAACTAATATAATATTGTAAGTCAACTATACTTTAATAAATTAAAAGAATAAAGGGAAAAAAAAGTGAAAAATCCATGAGGGGGTTCAACGGCAGGTTTGAGCATGCAGAAGAACCAATGCAGAAGATAGGATGATTAAAATGATCCAATCTGAGGATCAGAAAGAAATAGGAACAAAGAAAAGTGAAGAAAGCATAAAGCATTGGGAACTATCAAGCAGATCAACATAACATTATGGGAGTCCCAGTAGGAGAAGATAAAGGAACAGAAAGATTATTTGAAGAAATAATGGCTGAAAAGTGTCAAATTTGATGAAAGATGTAAATCTACAAATGCAAGAAGCTCAACTAACTCCGAGTAGGGTAAGCTCAGCGACCCACTCTGAGACACATTCTAGTAAAATTGTTGAAATTTCAGAAGAGAGAAATTTGAAAGCAGCAAGAGGTAAACAACTCGTCATGTACAAGGGATCCTTAATATTGTAGGTTTATTACCCAATTTCTCATCAGAACCTTTGGAGGCAGGATATAGTGGGATGATATATTTAAATTGCTGAAAGAAAACATATTGCAGTTAAGAATTCTGTATCTAACAAAAATGTCCTCCAAAAATGAGATATAAATTAAGATGTTTCTAGATAAGCAAAATCTAAGGGGTTTTATTATAACTAGATCTGCTAAAGGGAGTTCTTCAGGTTGAAATGAAAGGACACTAGACAACAATTTGAAGCTATAGAAAGAAATAACAATCTCCTGTAAAGTTAAATACATGGATGAACATAAAAGCCAGTATTATTGCAATTTGGGTTTTTTTGTTTTTGTTTTTGTTTTTTTGCATTACACGGGCCTCTCACTGTTGTGGCCTCTCCCGTTGTGGAGCACAGGCTCCGGACGCGCAGGCTCAGCAGCCATGGCTCACGGGCCTAGCCACTCCGTGGCATGTGGGATCTTCCTGGACCGGGGCACGAACCTGTGTCCCCTGCATCGGCAGGCAGACTCTCAACCACTGCACCACCAGGGAAGCCCCAATTTTGGTTTTTAACTCCACTTTTAATTTTCTACAACATTTGTAAAGCAAATGTATAAAAAAGAATTATAAACTTATGTTATTGGGCAATGTATACAGATGTAATTTGTGGTGTTACTAACATGAAGTGAGGGGCAGAGCTGTATAGGATTACAGTTTTAGTATGCAATTGAAGTTAAGCTGGTACAAATTCAAATTAAATTATTACAATTTTAGGATATTATAAGTAATCCCAATAGTAACCACAATGAAAATATCTATAGAATATACACAAAAAGAAATAAGAAACGGATCAAAATGTGTCACTACAAAAAATCAACTAAACACAACAGAAAACAATAATGAAACAAATGAGGGACAGAAAACAAATGGCAAAATGTCAGAAGTAAGTCATTCCTTATCAGTAATTACCTTAAATATAAATGGATTAAACTCCCCAACCAAAAAGGCACAGATCGAACGAATGGATTAAAACGTATGATCTAACTATAGGCTGTCTATAAGAGACTCACTTTACATCTAAAGACACAAATAGATTGAAAGTGAAAGAATGGAAAAAAAATATTCCATGTGAAGAATCACCAGCAGAGAGCCAGAGTGCATACATTAATATCAGAAAGAATATACTTTAAATCAAAAACTGTTACAAGAGACAAAGAAAGGCAATGTATGTTAATAAAAGCATCAGTTTATCAGGAAAATCTAACAATTATAAGCATACATGCACCAAACATCAGATCCCCCAAATATATGAAGCCAACATTGACAGAATTGAAGAGAGAAATGGACAGCTCTACAATAATAGAGACTTCAATACCCCCACTTTCAATAATGGATAAAACAACCAGATAGAAGATCAATAAGGAAATAGAGGATGTGAAGAACACTATAAGCCAATTAGACCTAACAGACATATATAGAACACATCACCCAATAATAGCAGAATACATACTTTCTCAAGTGTACATGGAACATTCTCCATGATAGATCATATGTTAGGTCACAAAACAAGTCTTAATAAAGTGAAAAACTTAAATCATACAAAGTATATTTTCTGATCACAATGGGCTGAAGCTAAAAATGAATAACAGGAGGAAAATTGGAAAATTCACAAACATGTAGAAATTAAACAACACAGCCTTAAATCAATGGGTCAAAGCAGAAATCACAGGGAAATTAGAAAACACCTTGAAACAAATGAAATGAAAACAACATACACAACTTCTGGAATAATTTAAAGAGAGTGCTAAGAGGGAAATTATATCTATAAATGCATCCATTAAAAAAGAAATAAGATCTCAAATCAATAACTTAGCTTTATGACTTAGAAAACTAGAAGAAGAGCAATCTAAACCTAAAGTGAGCAGAAGGAAGCAATTGATAAAAATTGGAACAAAGATAAATAAAATAGGGCCAAGAAAAACAATAGAGAAATTTAATAAAACCAAGAGTTGTTTCTTTGAAAAGGTCAACAAAGTTGACAAACCTTTAGTTAGACTGACTAAGAACAGAAGAGAGGATACTCAAGTAGCTAAAGTCGGGAATGAAAGTGGGGCTATTACTAACTTTACAGAAATAAAAAGATTTTAAGACAATGCTATGAACATTTGTATACCAACAAGTTGGATAATCTAGATGAAATGGACAAATTCCAAGAAACACAATCTACTAACAATGATTCATGAAGAAATATAAAATACGACTAATAAGGTGATTGAATTAGTAATTAAAAACCTCTGAACAAAGAAACGCCCGAAGAATGGCTTCACTGGTAAATTCTACCAAACATGTAGAGAAGAATGACCACCAATCCTCAAACTCTTCCAAAAAACTGAAGAGGAGGGAACACGTTTTAGCTCTTTCTGTGAGGCCAGTATTAACTTGATACCAGAGCCAGACAGAAACAAGACAATAAAAGAGAACTACAGACCAATGTCCCTCATGAATATTGCTGGAAAAATCCTCAAGAAAATACTAGCAAACCAGATTCAGCAGCATATTAAAAGGATTATACAATATGACCAAGTGAGTTTTATTTCTGGAATGCAAGGCTGTTTCAACATAAGACAATCAATGTAATATATCACAGTAGTAGAATAAAGAAATAAAACACATAATCACCTCAATTGATGCAGAAAACCATTTGACTATTCAATACCCTTTCATGGTAAAAAAGAATACTCCATAAACTAAGAATAGAAGGAAACTTCCTCAAGGTGATAAAGGCCACCTATGAAAAACCAACAGCTAATATACTCAATGGTGAAAGTGATAATTTTTTTAAAAAATCAGGAACAAGACATGAACACCTGCTTTCATCACTTCTACTCAACACAGTATTGGAAGTTAGAGCAATTAGGCAAGAAAACGAAACAAAAGGCATCTAAATTAGAAAGGAAGACATAGAAGTATTTCTGTTTGCAGGTGATATGATTTTATATATAGAAAACCCTAAGATTCCACACACAAAAAACTGTTAGAGCTAATAAACACATTCAACAAACAGTGGGATACAAAATCAAGATACAGAAATCAGTTGCCTTTTTATACACTAGCAATGAGCAATTTGAAAAGGAAATCAGGAAAACAATTCCATTTATAATAGCATCTAAAGTATATAAAATACATAGGAATAAATTTAATTGCGGAAGCAAAAGACTTGTAAACTTGAAAATTAAAAAACATTGCTGAAAACAATGAAAGAAGACATAAATAGGTAAAGAGGCAGCCTGTATTCATGAATTGGAAGATGTAATATTGTTCAGATGACAATACTACCCAAAGTGACCTTCAAATTTATGGCAATCCCTATCAAAATCCCAACAATATGTTCTGCATAGATAGAAAAATTCATCTCAAAATTCATATGGACTCTCAAGAGACCCCAAGGAGCCAAAACAATCTTGAAAAAAAAGAACAAATTTGGAGGAACATTTAATGGGGAAAGGACAGTTCTCAGTACAACTGGTCCTGAGAGAATTAGATATCTACAGGCAAAAGATGAAGTTGGACCCATCCCTAATACCACATACAAACATTAACTCAAAGTGGAATAAAGACCTAAACATAAGAACTGAAACTATGAAGCTATGAAATACAGGGAAAAACTTCAGGACATTGAATTTGACAATGATTTTTTGGGTGTGACAGCAAAAGCACAGATAACAAAAGAAAAAGATAAATTCGATTTCATAAAAATTAACTTTGGGG
Source organism: Pseudorca crassidens (assembly GCF_039906515.1). Lineage (NCBI taxonomy): Eukaryota > Metazoa > Chordata > Mammalia > Artiodactyla > Delphinidae > Pseudorca > Pseudorca crassidens. The sequence goes on from NC_090304.1 coordinate 105,917,506, forward strand.
CATCAAGGGACACTGTCAAGAGAGTGCAAAAGCAGACCACAGAATGGAAGAAAATATTTGGAAATTGTATATTTGATAAGAGATAATATCTAGAATATATAAAGAGCTCCTACAACTCAATAATGACAGCAAAACACCCAATTCAAATATGGACAAAGGGCTTGAATAGATATTTCTCCAAAGAAGACATACAAAAGGTCAATGAGCACCTGAAAAGATGCTCCACACCACTAACCATTAAGAAAATGCAAACTAAAACCAACAATTAGATTCTACTTCATATTTCTTAGGTTGACTATTGTAAAAAAGGCAAAAAAGGAAAATAAGTGTTGTCGAGGATGTGGAAAAATTTGAACCCTTTTGCATTGCTGGTGGGAATGTAAAATGTTGCAGCTGCTGTGGAAAACTATTCTGTGGTTTCTCAAAAAGTTAAACATAGAATTACCACATGATTCAGAAATTCCACTTCTATGTACCCAAAGTTATTGAAAGCAGGGACCCAAACAGATACTTGTTCACCAGTTTTCAATAAAACTTTATCACAGTAGTCAAAAGGCAGCAACAACACAAATGTGTATTACCAGTGAATGTGTCATACATGCGCACAGTGGAATTTTCAGGCTTAAAATGGAATGAAATTTTGATACCTGGTACAACATGGTTGAACCTATAAAACGTGCTAAGTGAAATAAGCTAGACACAGAGGACAAGTATTGTATGATTCCACTTACATGAGTATTTAGAATAGGCAAATTCATAGAGACAGAATGTAGAGCAGTAGTAGTTTCTGTTTGGGATGATGAAAAAGCTTTGGAAATGAATAGTGGTGATGGTTGCACAACATCATGAATATTCTTAATCCCCTGAATTTACATTAAAAATGATTAAAATGGTAAATTTTATGTTATGTTTATTTTACCACCAAAAATCACAAAAGAAACCACTTGCCACCACTTAAAAGACAGCAATAATGTTATATAATGAGTAGATATATTTTAACTTGTATTTTCCCAGAAACAGTTGTTCATACTAAATCATCCATATTCTTTTGCTTGGTTCTTCTTTATAACCAATGATATCCCAGGTCTTTGCAAGATGGCCAGCTGAGCTTTGTGGTCCATATGTGAGAGGGTTCTCTTATCCCCTCCACGCCTCACTTGTCATATATACAAATCCAACATATTAATATTCACTTAAAAATTGAGATGTAATTGACCTATAACATGATATTAGTTTCAGATGCACAACATACTGATTCAATATATGAATATATTGTGAAATGATCACCACCATAAATCTAGTTAACAGCCATCACCACATACAGTTACAGTTTTTTTTCTTGTGGTGAGAACTTTTAAGATCTGCTCTCTTAGCAATTTTGAAATGTACAATACATTATTATTAACTACAGTCATTTAAAAACATATGTGTTTATTTAGGTTTTGGAAATTAGATGTAGACAAAGCGCATATATTTATTGTGGTCGTGATTTTTAAATTTTCCTCTCTGAAAAGCTACTTAAATTGATGATTTATTTTATAATCGATGGCGTATGTAAATAGGAGAAATACGGTGGTAACCCTAAACTTTAAATGGTGTGTGAAAATCATAAGGAAGTAATCAGTCAAGAGGGAATTAAGTGAAAGAACTTAAGTGAGGGAGACTTCTTGGTGCTAACTTCAGGGGCTGGCTGGAAAGTGGCAACACAAAATAAAGAAGGAAGGAAGGTTTACATTTTAAGAGAACAGACGAGTAGAGAGGTATCAAGAAATAAATATGTCAGTCTCCATTCTAAGACCTTTATATATGTATGTTCACCCATAAACCTCATGACAAGCCTAAGAGGTGGATTTTACTATTAACCACACTTTACAGGTGAAGAAATTCAGGCACAGAATAAGTAATCCCTGCAAGGTCACATCGCTAGTAATTGACACAGCTACGATTTGAACCCTCTCACCACCACTAGCTCTGCCTGCTTTTGCTTCTGGTGAGAGAGGAATCCTTGAAAAAGGAAATAAGTATATACTGAACATTTAAAACTATTAGCAAGCCAACTTGTAATGGTTGAACACCATCATATGGTTGGATATTGGCCAAGGAGTACGTGAGAAAGGACCTTCCCGTAACCGGTGAGTAGGCTGATTCTTGAGGGTGTATTTTGCTTTCTGTATGGTGGAAGCACGGTTGGACTTAGACCTGTAGTGGGTGAAGATACCTCCCTGTGTGTGGGAAAGGGTCTCTCCAGGTGGAGTGAGTCACAGTGTGTTTTGAGTGTGGGGATATGAGAATGGCTTGGATAGGCAGTGGTTACTAGGTAGTCATAGCTAAATGATTAGGTGCTTGCTTTCATGACCTCCATTTTCAAATAAGAAAATTGAGCCTTAGAAAAACAGAGTAACTCTCCCACAGCTGGGACCCCAATACAGGCCTGTCTGACTTGATCCCCTGAGCTCTGAACCAAAGAGTTAGGGAAGCCTGCATCCTCAGCCAGACACATTTCTGGAGCTTTTCTCTAAAAAGCTTGGCAAGCTTTGTGTTATGTTTTTGTAAGGGAGGCGATGTCTTGTTCTTTTATGTGCTGATTAATGCTTCAGAGCCATTCCAAAGGGAGGTCTCCAGGGATACAGGACTTCCTGTGTTACCCACAAGCTTGATATGTATATCTTTTATGTCTTCATATAATTGGCTGATAAAAATGTTGAATAAGAGATGACCAGAACTGGGCGGCATTTCAGAATAATCTCAAAAGACTGACATTATGGGCCAAAATCAGTAAGATGAACTTCAACTGGGTAAAATGTCCAGGCCTCACTTACGGTTAAAAGTAAATTATATAAATACAAAGTGGTACAGAACTGGTTTGAAAAAGCTTGGTTGACTGCTCTTAAGATAAGACCACATTGTGAAATAATGAATCAACGAGGGTGGGTTCTTAGGTGGCATGAAAAGCAGGATTCATATCCGGAGCAGGGGAGACGGTACACCATTGTCCGTGGTGCTGGGCACGTGGTTTAGGTCCACCTAAAAAATCAGATTAATTCTGCATGCAGAGGGACCCTGACAACCAGAGGACTGCAGTCAAAGGGAGTGGGATGGTTAAGTCTTGAGAAAACCATGACCAATGAGAAATAATTCAGGATACTTGAGGCAGAGAAGAGCCTCGATAAGAGAAGCCTTTGAGAGCAGCTAAGTTACACATTCTTCACTGGGAGCTCACTAGAAATTCTGAGGATCTCCTGCACCAGCAGGCGTAGGTATGGAGAATCCTGGGGTAAGGAAAGGATAGAGAACATCTCGTCTTATTCTAAACAAACATGTCATGTTGCATTTCAGCTCTGTTGTGAGCGTCCCGTGTTGTCTTGGGGCGCACAGTGAGGCATTCACATCCTAGAATTACAGTGGGAAGTGGGGCCCAACCTGTGGTGTCCATTTAACGGCCCCACCCTGAGGTCCAGATGTCAGGAGGCACTGGATTCCTAGGGGAATTAGCCCGAGGGGTAGACTGTTTAGATGCCTCTGGCTGTCCACGCTAAGACTCTCTGTAAACCTCTGTGATCTGAGCCGACCACAGGTAGCTCCGGATACCTAAAGGGAGCTTTCAGAATTGAAGAGTTTCCTTTCTCTTTCAGCAAAGTCTGTTGTCCAGCTGTGAGAACCCAAGAAAGTCATCTTTTATACTCATTGCTGAGTAACAGCTTCTTTGTTCCAGTAGATATGATTGATTCTATAAGTGGACAGCTTAAGAGCTCCATCATTTAATGGAAATAAAAAAATACATTTGTTTAGATATTATTCCTAAATAATAAAGGAGGCAGGTAACGTGTGGTAGGGAAAGAGAGTGGTCATGGAGCTGGAAGACACTAGGGTTTAGACTACAGTGTTGGAGTTGAGCCTATATCTTAGCATTTTTAATAAAGAACTGACGATTTAATGAATAAGAGATAAACTTTTTCTAGAATCAATACTTTTGTTGCAAGGATCATTGTATAAATGATTGCAGTGGCACAATAACCTCGTAGAAGTTTTCCTTCAAAATGCAGAAATGCCTTTCATTTCTGTTTCTTACACCTACCCCCAACCAAAGTCAAGTGCTGGAAAACAGGAAGTACTTGATAAATGTCTGTTGAAAACAGAATATATTTTAAGAACTGAGCTGTTTTGTATAGAATATATGCATACTAGGAATTAAAAGAAGGTAAAAAACCATGTTTCAGCTGGGCAAGTCATTATGAACTTGGGTTGAGGCATAATGGTGAGGGTTCATGCATGAATGGTTAAGAGGCCCCTGTCCTTGTTATCGTTGAAATAACTTTCATATTTAGGGGATTTACAGGGAAACATTAGGTTTGTCAAGGAGCTGAATTATTCAGCTCTCCCCATCAGAGTTTAGAAAAAGTGCTCAATAGTCTATAAACTCACCTGTACCCATACCTGTCTTCCTTTCCTTTCCTTCAGCCTTGGAGGACAAGGCAGTGCTTTTTCAACCTTTTTGTATTCTTGGCACACCTTTAAATTAAGAGACTCAAAAAAAAAAAAAAAAAGTATAATGCCAGCAAACAACTAAGGGAAGTGACTACATGAGGCAAACAAAACTTCAGTGTGTACAAAGGAATCCCCAGCTCTCATGCTTTTCACTGTCTTTCTTCAGCACCAGGTTGCTGTTTGAATGTTTACTGCCCCTACTGAGCTCTCTTACCTGGTCTTGAAAAGCTCTAGCATGTTCCAGGAAACACACCACCCTTCTTTTGCACCAGCTTGTCACTGTGCTCCATCTCTCACTTCTTATTTACGGGAAGCTGTAAGGAGCTCTCAGCCACCCTTCCAAACCTTCTCACTCAGCATTAGGCCGGGAAGATATTGGCGATTACAGTACAGATAAGCAATTGCGATACAAATAAACCTCCCACACTGATCACAGCGGTGTAGGGCATGGAGGTGAGGCATCCCTTCTTCCGCGCAGGCTGACGCATGGGCTGTGTGCTTGCCGTGTTCCCTCCTGACTCCTTTGGGACTTTGTCCTCTGTCATTTCTTTCTCCTTTATTTTCAACGCCCCCGCCTTTTGACTTCAAATCTCTCCCCCTTCTTCACTCTGTCCTCCCAGCGACTCTCTCTTTTTACTGACTTTTGGGGAAAGTGATCTATGTTCACAGGCTCATTCTGCATAATCCATTCATTTTCTTAAACCTCCGGTAGTCTGGCTTCTGTGTACGTTCCGACTGCAATTGCTCTTCCCTGGTCACTTCTCACTTGCAGCTCTTTTCTGGACTCTTTCAGTCCTAATTTACTGGAACTCTGCTGCATCTGCTCATCCCATCACTCTTTCCTCTTCAAAATCCCTCTTCCCTTGGCTTTTTTGCTCCACGTGTCCGAACACACCTTCTCTTTCCCTCACAAATCTTCGTTCCTTCTGCCTACCCTGTAACTGGGTTCTCATCCTTGATCAGTTCCTCTTCCTATGCTAATGCTCTCCCCGGGTGATCTTATCCACCCACAAGCTTTTCATCATCTCTTATGGGTGGATGACTCTCAAGTCTAAATTTCCAGCCCAGACTTCTCTTCTAAGCTTCTAATTCAACATGTCCGAAGTGGATTCCTTCTTCCTCCTCTGAAATACACCTGGAATTTTCTATCTCACTTGGGGGCAACAACCATAAAGTCACTGAAGATAGAAATCTGATGTTATCTTTGACTCTTTCCCCCTCCGATTCAGTTATCAATTCTCACCGTTTTTCTTTGCTCAGTAGTTCTTGAATAATTTTTTTCTGGTTCATCCCAACAGCCATAGCTTTATTTCAGACCCTCATCTCTTCTGTCCAGATGGCAGAAACAGCCTCAACACTGATCCTGCTGTTTCCAGACCTCTCCCTCGCCAGTTCACGCTCCACAGAGCCATGAGATTGATCTCTTTAAACCTAAACCAGGCACGTCACCAACCCCAGTGACTTCTTGGACCACAGGCTCCAACCTGACCTAGAGTCTCTCCATCATCTCCCTCCCCATCTCATCTCCCACCACTTCGGACCTGACTCCTTCCCCGCCCAGCAGAGAGCACAGCAGTGCATCTTGTCCTCCCTGTGAAGCTCAGATCCCTCCACCCTGGTCTTCCCTGCCTTTCTCAGCTCCGATCAAAAGTTTGCTCCTTTCTCCTCCCAATCTCTCCCCTACTAGCTACTCCCAATACGATTCCCAGCCCCTCCTGATAGCCCCTCCTGTGTCCAATGAAGCAGATATTCCCAAGGGCTCAAGAAATTTTGTCTGTAGACAGATGTCACTCACCACACTGATTTGCAAACTTTGTTTCTATAACAATAATTATTTAAAAAACGACCAAAGTAACATAATGTACGCAATTCAGAAGGCTTAGAGGAAAACATCATTCACAGCCCCTCTAGTCCTAGAAACTCCATTATCAAAACAGTGATAGTTGGGGATTTCCCGGGTGGCACAGTGGTTAAGAATCTGCCTGCCAATGCAGGGGACCCGGGTTCGAGCCCTGGTCCGGGAAGATCCCACACGCCATGGAGCACCTAAGTCCGTGTGCCACAACTACTGAACCCATATGCCACAACTACTGAAGCCCACGTGCCTAGAGCCCATGCTCTGCAACAAGAGAAGCCACCACCATGAGAAACGCATGCACCACAACGAAGAGTAGCCCCTGCTCGCCGCAACTAGAGAAAGCCCATGCGCAGCAACGAAGACCCAATGCAGCCAAAAATAAATAAATAAATTTATTTATTTAAAAAAAATAGTGAAGTGGACGGTGGTTAGGACTCTGTGCTTTCACTGCCGAGGGTGCAGGTTTGGTCCCTGGTCAGGAAACTAAGATCCTGCAAGCCGTGGGGTGCAGCCAAAAAATAAAATATAAACAATAAGCAGAGATTCTAAGTCTCTGCCAAAAAAAAAAAATAGTGATAGTGCAGATGCCACTCCAGTCCCCTTTCTGTGTGTGTAGGGTCATATGGGTTTTTATAGAATAGTGATATCATGCATCTTTCTTTCAAAATATATTGAGCACTTGAACATAGTTGGAGAGTCAGACATTAATCTAAGAGTCACACAAATGAACACAAAGTCTGGTTCTGTTTATATAGTTGAAGAGGATGAAGGAGAGGCACATGGAACCTTGAGGGCATAAGATGGAGACACTGACTACTCAGGAGATGAAAACGAATGAGTTAAGATCTAAGAGAAGCTACGAGTTAACCGTCTCAGAAGGGTTGTGTATTGTCGAGCAGTCTGCTGTGAATGCTTCTTTTTCTTTCAATTTTGCACTTAATAAACTGCAAGCGTTTTTGTGGTTAAAATTCATTTATGACGCTGAAGTACTTTAGGCATAGTATTCAATCATATGGATATATTGCAGTTTAATAAATTTCCTAACATCAGTATTTTAAGTATCCTACTTTTTATTATGAATTATGCTGCAAGGAATATTTTTGCACATATATCTCTGTGTGTGTCTCTGATAATTTCCTAAGGATATTATTTCTACAAGTGGGAGTGCTGTGTCCCAGGGTGTACTTATTAAAGTTTCTGCAATTGACTGCCAAATTGCTTTCTGGAAAGGCTCTCCTGATCTACTTCCCTTCCACCGGCCGTGCGGGGATGCTGACTCTGCGTGTCCACCAGCTCTGGCACTCTTCTTTCTTTTCAATCTTGACAGATTTTAATTATTAAAAAATATGGCATCGCCCTGAAGTTTTAATTTTTTTTTAACGTCTTTATGTCTTTGCTTGCCATCGAGGCTGAACTTTTAAATAGATTTCTGTTTGTGCAAATTTCTTCTGCCAATTGTCTATTTGTGTCACTATACTGTTTTCAAATTGTCTCAGTATTTTTTTTCTCTTTAGCTCGTTGAAGGCAGAGGCACTTTTGGCCCAATCTGTTCCCTAACACATAGTCGGTACTAATAGGAGGCTGTTTTTAAGTGACTGGTTTCTGGGGCTTCGCCAACTACCTGGCCCGAGTGAGGGTGGCAGCAGACAAGGCAGTAGACTTTATCTACTCTCTTAGATAATCACCCCGATTAGAGAACAAGGTCTTCCTTCTGAATCACATGATTTGGTGACACATACAAGATTCACTTCTGCTACTACACAGCCCCAGGTACCTAGTCTTGAAGATCCTTTAAATGTAAGGAAGAACTGAGCTCAGTGGTCTAACATGTCTCTTCAATATTATCTTCTCCTTTAAACCTCCAGCTCCCAAGAGGTCATAATGAAGCCAAGGAGAAGGGCAGTGGGCAAACACTGGATAGCTGGGCGAGGTTCCAAGCTAAGGATGCTGACATCTCTAGGGCCTATGAATAATCAGTCTTCAGTGTCTGCGAGGCAAGAATGAGGATGGCGGAAAGGATATAAAAACACACAATATATGGAGTGATTTAAAGATATGTGTGTTTATCCAATAAAAGAAATGATTTCAGGAGTGAGAAAATATAAAATCTGTCCTCAATTGCACTTTAAGTATAAAAGCTATAAAAACACAAATTTTTATAACTCAAATTGGATATGACATAATGGGTTAATAAAGGGACGTGATTTACTTTGCCCAAGCTACTACTGCTTATAAGTTCATTCATTCATTCATTCTTCATTCATTTTACAAATATCTTTTAAGTTCCTAACAGGAGCCAGACACTGTGGTAAGTGCTGAAAGCTCAAAGGAGAACAGGACAGCCATTATCTGTCTGGAGATGAGAGAATCGGGAATATCATTGCGTCAGGATCAGGAATTAGCTCTGCTCCGGGGGGCCATCAGCTGTAGTGTGTAACATGCTGACTTCGCTTGAGTGCCTTTGTTTATCGTAACAGAGGGAGATAAGGAGTTAGAAGAATTTGTAAGAAACACTGTTAATGCCAGTGCTGGTGGTCATTCAATAGTCATAGGAAGAGCAGGCAAAATCTTTTGGGTAAAAGGTAAGATTTGCTCAGAGGTGTTTTAAGTTTTAAAACTATCCACTTAAAGCTTTATTGTCGAAATGTCTTCATGAAACAAATTGAAAAAAAAAAACCACTTTGTTATCTTGAGTCTAAAGCTCTCTCACTTTAATTTCCCTTTTTTAATTGAGTGAGTCCTACTATAATGCTTTATTATAGAAGGCAAGTTTTCCTGGGATGCTACTTTGAACGACGGGACAGCCTGCATTTGAGGTCTATCTCTTGCTCTGTGTGACCAAGTGTCAAGGAATGCCAATGACCAGAAGCTGCAGGGAAGCAGATTTTGGTTCAACATAAGGCAGAAGAATTTTGTTAAGGAAGAAAAACAGAAAGGATTACCATTTCTTTCAGAATGGTAATGAGTTGTCTCTATACTAATAGCAATGATGATAAAGATGAGGATGATAGTTTGGGATTAGCAGATGCAAACTGTTATATAGAGAATGGATAAATAACAAGGTCCTAATGTATAACACAGCAAACTATATTCAATATCCTGGGATAAACCATAATGAAAAAGAATATATACATATGTATAACTGAGTCACTTTGCTGTACAGCAGAAATTAACACAACATTGTAAATCAACTATACTTCAATTTTAAAAAACAGCAAATAAAAAAATCGTATTAAAAAAAAGGGCTTCCCTGGTGGCGCAGTGGTTGAGAGTCCGCCTGCCGATGCAGGGGACGTGGGTTCGTGCCCCGGTCCGGGAAGATCCCACATGCCGCAGAGTGGCTGGGCCCGTGAGCCATGGCCGCTGGGCCTGCGCGTCCGGAGCCTGTGCTCCACAACGCGAGAGGCCACAACAGTGAGAGGCCCGTGTACCTCAAAAAAAAAAAGAGATGAGGACGATAGCAACAGCAATGACATTTCTCGTCCACGTACTACGTTCCCATGCGCTGCGCTACAAATTTTGCATACATTGTTTCATTTAATCTCAAAAATACCCAAGACGTGTTATGCTCCATATACATATATAGATGATAAAAGTGAAGATGAACTAGGCTGAACCACTGACCCAAAGCCACGCAGTTAGAAAGGACAGCACCAGGCTCTGAACCCCTGCTTTGGAGCCCCAGCCCCACAGCCTCTGTTCTCAGTTATTAGGCTGCTCGGTCAGGTGGTCATCACTGGAGGTGTTCAAGCATAGATTGGATTATTGCATGAATGAAACTATAAGGAGAGGATTCAAACTTCAGATGAGAATGGGGGTCACTGGGCTGGGGAACAGCTAAGTCACCAATTTCTAAACATTTTTGGGAATGGATCCTGTTGAGAATTTGACAACAGCCTGTGGGCTTTCTCCTTAGAAAAATCCGTGTGTGCGCACAGAGGCAAACCGTCACAACAGAACATTTTGGAGAGTGAGGATGCTCACATATCCCTTGGCACCATCTGTGGGCCCTGGGTAGAAAGTCCTTGATCAAAAGACACTTTTGCTCTGGAATATGCTTTTGAAGGTGAATTTCCCTCCAAGTTCTAACTACAGGTGTGGAGACGGTGCCACCACCATGTGGCACTAATAGGAAAAAGCGAAACGAAACACTGAGGTGAAACAGAGAAGCCCGTTTTACACATTTCTCAAAGCAGGCTTTACGTGCCATTGGAAATCTCTCCCTTGGCTGTTACAACTTCAGGTGCATTCTGAATGACTCAGAAATAGAGACACAAACCATATGTAAAGCCTCTCTTCATATTATTATTTATGGGGCACAAGAGCCTGTACCTCCCCAGCAAGCCCCATTGCCCATAAAGGAGGGAAGTAAAGCCTGGGGAGGAGGGGCGAGATCGTAGAGGGAAGTGTCTTGGAAGGAAATATTTTTATGTGTTGTTGATTTCTGGTTCCTGCCTTGCCTCGCAGCGCATGTGTTTCCAATCTGGAATGAGCTCCTGAGCTTAATACCTAGAGAGAGGCCATCAGGCCCAGGGCCCCTCCTCTACTGCTCCACTCCCCACTCCCCGCCTGTGCTCCAGCGGATGGGAGCTCTGGTTCTCTAGGTCTGGAAGACATTCCTCAGCTGGCCCGGGCTCTCCGAGTCTGGCACCCGCCTCAAAAACACATACGCATGTGTGTGAGCACGTGTGCATCGTATGGGGTTTCATTCTCATTTAAACCTTCTCGTTTGGACGTTTGGATTGCAGAAGTTTCCGGGGGATTATGGATGCATGTTAGGGCCTTCTGGGTCCCCGGGGGAAGGTTACAGTGTTTTTCCTCTCCTCCCACCAGCTCTGCTATTTTAATGCATTGTTACATGCTGAATTGCTTTGGCACTGTCCTCGGAATGGACCTTTCTGCACAGGTTCCTGACAATTTCTGGGTGAGGCTCTGCAGGTAGGCAGGTTTGCAGAGCAGGAGAGAGGCCAGAGGATGTTCAGAAAACATGTTTCTGTGTGGCTGTAGCCCTTGTTTCTGCTCTGCTTTGACTCGGGCCCTCTAACTTGTCTTCGAGCTGTTGGTGAAAGCCTCCCAATTCCTTTCTCTGCTTCTACTTTTCTTCTCGTTCAATTCATCCACCCTGCTGGCTGCCCAGCAACCTTTGTCAATCGCAGAAAATGTCATAATATAGCTTAAAAGCCTCCAGCGCCCCCCTGATATTTTCTTATAAACAATAATCACAATAACTTCTACCAGTTGTGGGCCCTTACTCTGTGCCAGGCTCCTAGCCAAGCGTTTTTCCTGCAGTACTGGTCAACCTAGCCAGGCCTCTGCTTGCCAAGCCCTTTGCTTCAAGAAGCCCCTTTTCTCATTCACTCTGTATTTAGGGGTCAAGCTTCATCCTTCAGGTCTTAACCAACTACCTCCTGTGATTGCTGCCTTCTGGGCTAGTCCATTTGGTGCTGGTGCTGGTAGGGATCCAGAGATAATCAAATAAGGCTCCTAAGCTCAGAAATGCACAGTTCTGTTGGGGAGATGGAACAGTGATGGCAGAAGGCCAGTGGATAATTCCACTCCCATGGGCTAAGTGTAAAGGTAGGACTATACACAACGCACTCTGGGAACGCAGAGGAAAGCCATCTTATCCATCTTGGTTGGGGAGCAGAACACCAAGAAGAAGTCCAGGAAGGCTTCCTGGAGGAAAATGATGTCTGAGAGGTCGTAACAGCGAGGCCCAGTTGGCCAGATGGAGGTGGAAGCAGAGGAGAAGAAGGAATTCCAGTGGTAGGAACACGAGCACAGAATGAAAGTGTGATGAACACGTTTTGGAAAACCCCTTTGTGAGTGAATTTGCACTGGAGAAACTTTAAATCTTAAGGGAAGAGTCAGTTAGAGACCTAAGTCAGAGTAAACCTATGAAAGCACTTTACAAAAAATTTCCCATTCAGTAAAATAAGGGCAGAGCTTCCACACAACTTAAATTATCCTGACGGCACCTGGTTCCTCCAGCGAGGGCCCAGGGGTGCGGGGAGGCTGGGGTGCTTCAGGGGAAAGGACTTTGAGGCACCCGTACTGAGCTGCACATCATTTGGGGACAGGTTTTCTTACACTTCCTCCCAAGTGTCTGGGACTTGTTTTTGTCTTCACTCTGCTCTCTATTCGCTTGGTGCCAAAACTCACCCTGTTGCTTGCCCATCACACCCACCTCTGCTCCAGTTTCACTCCAAGCTCCACTGGCTAAGGAATTCTAAGGTTCCCTCCACTTCCTTATCCCCAGGGCTTCAGTGTATGAAATCTACTCTCATTACACATTGTTCCCCTTCTGTTGTTGAACTGTTTAAAAATGTATCCAGGGACTTCCCTGGTGGCGCAGTAGTTAAGAATCCGCCTGCCAATGCAGGGGAAACGGGTTTGATCCTTGGTCCAGGAAGATCCCACATGCTGCGGAGCAACTAAGCCCGTGCACCCCAACTACTGAGCCTGCACTCTAGAGCCCGTGAGACACAACTACTGAGCCCATGTGCCACAACTACTGAAGCCCGTGCACCTAGAGCCTGTGCTCTGCAACAAGAAAAGCCACCGTAATGAGAAGCCTGCGCACGGCAACGAAGAGTAGCCCCCGCTCGCTGCAACTAGAGAAAGCCCACGCACAGCAACGAAGATCCGATGCAGCCAAAAATTAAAATTAATTAATTAATTAATTTTTAAAAATAAAAATGTATCCAAAGTGATGCCTGCATAGAGTCAAACAGTGTGACAGGGATGATAAAGTGTTTCAAGCTCCACCTTCTCTCATTTATATATAAGTTTTGTCATTTGCAACTCTCAGCTTTTTCATTAGGTATTTACAGTCATGTTTCCAAGTAATGTGCTATTATTTATTGTTGTTGTTTTTTCATTTAAGGCATCACGTGTTGGCCTCTTACTATAGTAGATGAGAGTTTTAGTTTTATCACAGTCTGCCCCTGCAACACATATATATTTTTCCTTCCTATATTCCATAATTCACAATTTTGGTTAAACCAGTACTACACTTTTACAGGATTATGTATATATTGAGCCACAAACGGTAATAATTACATTCCCTTCTTTTATAAAACTTTTTTTATGGAGTCATTTGTCTTCATTAAAATTTCTATGAGTCTATCAGAATTATGCCTCCAACGCTTAGAGCATTGTAAAAGCCCTCTCCACAGGGTCAGAAGCACCAGGCGGATCACTGGTCTCCCCGCCCCTTTCAGGCCCCTTCCTGTGCCTGCCCCGCCTCCTCCTGCTGGGATCTGCACTGGCTCCTCTCCAGGCCTGATGCCTGGCAGTCCTGGGGTCCTCCTTCCTCCATCCCCACCGTCCTGCTCTCTTCCGACTTAGACCCCCTATTCCCTGAATACTGCATCTTCTTTCTTGCTTTATTTTCTCCTTCCTCCACTCTTTCTTTGGTGAAGCAGTGGCTTCTTGAAAAGGGTACATGGGTGATAAAGAGTACATGGGAGGTAAAATTTTGAAAACATCTTTACTCTCCCACTTGATTGAGTTTGACTGGCTTTAGAATTCTGGGCTGGGAACGATTTCTGCACATACTTTGGAAGGCATTGTTCCATTGTATTTTAGCTTCTATTGTTGCTCTTGGAAAGTCCAATGCAATTCTGATTCCTGATTCTTTATATGCTAAGTTTTTCTCTCCAGAATACGTGTTACTTTTTTTTTCTCTTTCTAGAGTTTTTTAGGATCTTCTCATTATCTGGCCCTTTCTGAAATTTCACAATGATATGTTTTGTGTGGATTTTTTTTTCATACTTGGTGGACTCCTTCAGTCTAGAAATTCACTTTGGTTTTGGGAAACTTTCTTGTATTATTTCTTTAATTACTTCCTCCCTTAGATCTTATATGTTCCCCTCAATTGGAAATTGGATATAGGACTCTCCGGATTTGTCCTCTAATTTCTCACTTTTCCTCTCCTAGCTTCCATTCTTTACTTTTGGTCCTTGGAAATTTCCTGAACTTTAACTTCCTCTCCATCCAATTGCTTTTTTGTATTTTTAATTTTCACTAACACTTTGAATCCCCAAGAGCTCTTTCTGCTTCTCTGACTTTCTTCCAATAGCATCCTGTTCTTGAATGTGGTATCTTCCCATCTGTCTGAGGATGTTAATAGCTTGTTTTGTTAAAAAAAATGTTGCCTGGAAATAGACACAGATGTAGAGAAAAAATGTATGGACACCAAGGGGAGAAGTGGTGGTGGGGTGGTGGTGGTGGTGGGATGAACTGGGAGGTTGGGATTGACATGTATACATTGATATGTATAAAATAGATAACTAACAAGAACCTGCTGTATAAAAAATATATAAATAAATTTTTTAAAATGTTTCATTGGGATATAGCCTCTCCCATGCAAAAAAAAAAAAAAAAGTGTTGCCTGCTCCCTCCATTGTCTATCTGTCTGTTTCTCTGTGAATACAACTTTTCTGCTTAATTTCTATCCTCATGTTAGAGGCTTTCATAAAATGTTTAGTGACCTCAGCTGTCTTTGCTTATTTAAGAGTGAGACACTACAAAGCTGTTGGAAGTTCTAGAGTGGGGCCTCAGCTTGGTGACGGGGGGAGTTTCATTGTAACATTTATTTGCTGGGGAAGGAGGAGAGGGACCCACAGTCTTCAGTATTGTAGGCCTTTTCTTTTATTCAGAGAGGACTCCTTCAGTCTCCTGACTAGAAAGGCACAGGCCTGTCTTGCAGGGTTCTGGTATGTCAGGGGGCACAAGAGTGGGGGGCCTCCCTGTTCAGACCTTCACATCATCCCTCTGTTTCCACGGAGCTCGCTGGCTGTGCCCTCTGCCATGTGTGGTGTCCCCAAGTCCAGAACCTCCCTGTTGCAATCCGTCCTGCTGGTGTTGAGGGAGAGTCATATGGTATCTACAGGGTTGGAAAGGGGCCGGGGGTGGGTCTAACTCCTCCTAGTATAGACTTTCTCTTTTTCTCAACCTCCAGATAACCTCGTCCACCAACTTCTGAGCCTTTCTGAGGTTCTGTGTTCCAACTGGGATCCTTGCTATCTCTCCCTCTGTGGTCACTCACTTTTTTGTTTTTTGCCCCTCTGGTAGGTCAGTTCCTGTTCATCCATCCACTTCCTATCTTCCAGCGTTTTGTTGATATCTGTCTGCTGCTGTCTTCTCTCTCATTCTCTGTGTCTCCTTATGATTTCATAATTTTACCTTCAGTTTATTAGCATTTTAGAAGAGAATATAGGTTAGTGATTGTGTTCACGTTGCCATATCAAAGTAGAAGTTATTTTACCTTCCTTTTCCTTTCCTGATCTTTAATCCCTCTTTTCAAAATTATTTACAATAGTAGAGAATGCAATTTGAATATATCGGTACTAAAAAGCTTGTGTTGGAACTTCCCTGGTGGCGCAGTAGTTAAGAATCCACCTGCCAATGCAGGGGACACGGGTTCGAGCCCTGGTCTGGGAAGATCCCACATGCTGCGGAGCAACTAAGCCCATGCGCCACAACTACTGAGCCTGCACTCTAGAGCCCGTGAGACACAACTACTGAGCCCATGTGCCACAACTACTACAGCCTGCGCGCCTAAAGCCTGTGCTCCGCAACAAGAGGAACCACTGCAGTGAGAAGCCCATGCACAGCAACAAAGAGTAGCCCCTGCTCGCTGCAACTAGAGAAAGCCCACGTGCAGCAACAAAGACCCAACACAGCCAAAAAAAAAGCTTGTGTTTATTGAAGAGTCTGAAAATAGAAAATTTGCATGTTTTAGAACTGTGAGTAAAAGAAAGTTGCCAATAGATTTTGGTGTCTGAAATAAGTCCAAGGGAGTAAGAATTCTCAATCCTCAAAGGAGGCAGTGTGATCTCTTGAAGCACGACACCGGATGGTGGTCAGGAGACTTGAGTTCTTCCAATTTTAATTCTCCCACTAGACAGCTGTGCAACCTTGGGCGGATTAGTTCTCTTCTCTGGGACTCAGTTTCCCCCAGAAGAAGATTCTTCTTGTTCTTTATTACTAAGTCCCTGAGATTGAGCACTCACCTAAGGAAGAACAGTTGCTGGTAAGGAATCATGCATGAAGACAAGCACCCATAAAAGTGTCCATGTTCCAATGAAGTTCTTACATTTTATTAAGTTTTCTCTATGTATTCTCAAGGAATCTTCTTAATTTAGGGGAAAATATTTTTTTCCCACTGTCTCTGAGATACTCTCCCTGTTCCCTGAAGCTCTGGTGCCAGCTCACTTCCAGGCGAAAGAACCTGCCTTTTCTCAAATAAGAAGACATTCCTAAAAATGGAGTAAGTTCTTTCTCTAGGAAGAATTTCAGTGAATAATGCTCCCCAAGCCCCATTTAGTGATATATTTATTTGTGCACTTGGATGTTCAATGCCTGCTTTCTCTGCTAGATCTTAAGTTCCATGAGGGCAGGGACCTGGTGTGTCTTGTTTCTTGCTATACCTGTTGTTCCTTGCCCAGGGCCTGACACATGATGGGTGATTTGATGAATAAATTGGATAATAACAATTCAGAGATTCTAAAATCACCCATTCCCTAGAGAAGGGACTCCTGACACAGCAGGGAATTTAATTGTAGATGTGCTCTTATCTTCAGATGAGGGAAAGTATGGAAGAGCAACTTTTTCTGGTGGATAAAGAAGAGAAATAGGGATTTTATTTGAAACCAATGAGGAGTGCTCTGGAAATTTTGAAGGAAGTTGGGGTTAATTCATTCTGTTTGCTTTTGGCCCAGAATATGACCCTTGCATGATTACTGATTTGGGAGTGGTATAAAAAGAATAGAAAGGTTACTGTATCCTTAGTGTATTACATGTATTGTTTTAGTTAATTCTCTCAGCAACACAGTAATGTAGGTATTATTATCCTGATTTTACAGATAAGAAAACTGAAGCACAGAAAATTTATATAAATTGCTCACAAATACAGGTGGTAATGTTAGAGGTAGGTTTTAAACTCAGAGAGTCCAACTTCTTAGCATCTTAAAAAGATTAAAGATAAGGAAGAATTATTGTATTTATCCTCATTTTTACTATTTCCAGCACTCTTCATTTGTTTGTGTAGATTCAGATTTCTATTTGGTGTCATATTCTTTCTACCTGAAGAAATTCCTGTCACATTTCTTTTAGTGTAGGACTGGTGGCAATTAACTCTCTCAGCTTTTTTTGTGTGTCTGACAACATATTTTTTAAAATTCATTTTTGAAAGGTATTTTCACTGAGTATAGAAATCTGGACTGATGTTTTTTCTTTTAGTGCTTTAAAGATGTCTTTCTATTGTCTTGTAGCCTGCATGTTTTCTGACTAGAAGTCTGTGATAATTCTTATCTTTATTTCTTTACAGGTAATGTATCATTTTTCTCTGGCTGCCTTCAAAATTTTCTTTTTATCTTTGGTTTAAAGCAGGTTAACTATGATATGTCTGTTTGTGAGTGTGTATATGTATGTGTTTTAATCCTGTTTGTGATTCTTTGAGCTTCTTGGATCTGTGGTTTGTTATCTTTCATTAATTTTGGAAAATTCTTAGCCATTAGTTCTTCAAATATTTCTTCTATCCTGTTCTCGCCCTTTTACTTCTGGAACTCCAATTGCACATATGTTAGACCATTTGCTATTATCTCACAGCTCCTGGGATGCTCTCTTTTGTTGTTTTCTGCTCTTTTTGGGGTCTCCATTTCAACCACTTGGGAGGGGAATTGCCTATTCCTTTGAAGTTCCCCCAAGACCCTCCTCTCTTCTTTCCAAATAAATTTCTTGTCTACCAGAAAGCGTATTATCAAACATTACCTCTTCATTTGGTGACAACTGAATTACTCCATTCTGTGTGATGCTATAACAGGCAATTACATGGATATAGACAGAAACACTGATTTATCCATGTAGATTTGGTCTACACAACAAGCTGAGAAGCAGGCATAGAGAATCGAAGTAATGTGGCCAAGGTCACACAGCTGATAAGTGGTGGAGTCAGGCTGACTGGGTCCAGAGACCCATGCATATACCCACTGGTTTATGGTGCTTCCCTAAAGTCACTCAGCTAGAATTGTGAGAAACAGACCCAGGTGTGTGCCTTCCATTTCTAAATACCAAATGCTTTCCACCACGTTAGACTGGAAAGATCAGTTCGGATGAGGGAGTTGACCTGAAGGAACTCTTGTGCTTTTGGCCTTGGGAAGTGGGTGTGTAGAAGGATAATGAGATCTGACATGCCTCTTTGGCCAAATTAGACTCTACTCAGTGGGAGCTAATTGCCCAGGAATCTTGTTTTTCTTCCCTTACAGAGATCTCTTTCCAGGACAAAATCTGTTCCCAGCTATTTTCTCAGCCTCAGAACTGAGGTGAAGGGACCACCACTGGTGGAAAGTCCCTCTCTGACTTTAGTAGCCCATTTCTGAGGAAGGGCAGAAGGCCCACACTACATGTGCAGGGCACCACAATTGTTATCAGCTCCAGAAATTACCCAACTCTAAGAGTGCTGACAAGGGCAGATAGTTCTTCAAGATGGTGCTTTTTCACAGCAGACACGGCTAGGGAAAGAAGCAGCCTATGGAAGCAGCTGTGATGTCTCAGGGGCTCAAGTCACTCCAAGGCATTTCCAAGAACAGAAAGCCTAGATCCTCTGGGTGCTGCTTGTCTTTGCAAACATCAGTAAGCAGTGTTCATGGATTTCTAAACTCCTCAAAGCCCAGGGAATAAATATTAGAAAAAGCCACAACAGTTTAGTGTATGCCCTAGAACGTCAAGCTGGTAAGGGAATGTAGGGAAGCCACTAGGGTGGAGACGGGCTCCAGTGGTTTGTTAGCTGTCTAGTCGCCTACATCGATGCTCTACTAGGAATATGTGAAGATAAGATAGATATAAAAATGGATATTTATGATGAAGAAAACAGTGTAATGCACATGAAAATAATCACAGAAATCGTTATCAAGTATTTACTGTAGAAAAGATATGATTCCAACTATTTTGTAGGCTCAAAGATTTTTCAGATATTATCTCTGGCTCCTAGAAGTATGAGCCTAACTGGAGAGAGAAGATGTACACATAAAAAGCTAGTCCTATAGGACAGCATATGGGAGAGGCAACATGAAATATTTATCCTAATATAGTCATGCTTGGTTTCAAATCTTTTATTCATCCTGTGGTTTTAGCTAACTACCTGAGCCAAATTTTCCTTACTTTTAAAGTGGGAATACTGCCATTACCTCATAGAACTACTAAGTATTAAATGAAGAAAAACATGTAAAAGGTTGGCCTTAGGCATGTATTCAGACCTTAATGGTTGTTGGATCTAAATGTAATAAGTGGTTATACTAGTTTGCTAGGGCTGCTGTAACAAGGTGTACAGATTGGGTGGCTTAAACAACAGAAATGTATCTCCTCACTGCTCTGGAGACCAGAAGTCCAAGGTCAAGGTGTTGGCAGTGTTGGTTCCTTCTGAGGGCTGTGAGGAAGACATGCTCCATGCTTTTCTCTCAGCCTCTTGTGGTTTTCTAGCCATCTTTGGTATTCCTTGGCTGGTAGACACATCACCCAAATCTCTACCCTCATGTTCACATGGGGTTCTTCCTGTCTGCATGTCTGCGTGTACTTTTTACAAGGACACCAATCATATTGGATTAGGGGCCCACCCTACTCCAAATATGGCCTCATCTTAACTAATCACATCTGCAACAACCCTTTTTCCAAATGAGGTCACATTCTGAGTTTCGTAGGACTTCAGCATACGAATTTGGTGGTGGGAGTGGCTGTGCGCAATCTAACCCATAACGGTGGTAAAGGAAAAACGTTCTAGAGAAGGCAGAGGAGATGGAGATAGATCACTGGTGTCCAGGGCGATCAGTGAAACCTTCTTAGATCACGTGGGACTTGACCCAGGACTTGGCAGTTGGCAGGGACTTGGTGGTGGTGAGGCATGGGGGCATGATCCTGGGGGAAGATGTGGTGAGCAAAGATGTAAAGGCGGAAATGTGGAGGTGTGATCGGCTAGATGGGAGAGCATGGGCCAGGGAGTACTTTGGAGGCCCTTGACTGCTGAAGTAAGGAGTTTGCACTTCATACCTTGGCAGGAAGAAGCCTTTGAAAGGATGCATACCACAGAGGCAAATCAACAGTCCTAAGAAGACCTGAAAAATGTAAATATTTGCCCCAGTTATTGAAAATGGCACTAGAGACCCCTATTAGTAGTGCATTCACTACGAGTTACTTTGCAGTAGTGGATTGGATTGTGTGAACTCCTCCTGTGTCCACTCTGAAGCTCTTTGCATATATGCGGCCCCTTGGCTGTTGGACTTAGGGGTATGGTCTGTAACCAGATGAGAGCTTGTCTGTGAGCCAAGTGACCTGCTTTCTATGGCAGTCGGACCAGATGAATAGAATACGTAGTGTTCTCAGGGCTGAAGGGAGGATACACAATGGAGATCTGGCAGACTGTGTTAATAGGGAAACGCTGGTGAGGAAGGGGGAGCTCCAAGGAAGGGACAGTTAGCTCACTGAATGGAGAGATGGCAGAAAACACAAAGAACAGTTTTAAGAAGCTCAGGTGTCACAGGCTGCCACGGCTCACTGCCTAGGCTGTTCATCCTCGCTCCATTAGAATCTCAACACCTAGGTCATCCAAGAACCAAAACCTCATGGAAAAGTGAAAAATGTTCTCAGTCCATCAATCGTTTGGTCTATAGGATGCCAGCTGATTTCAAGGGAAACTACTGTTTAATCTCAGTTGTCAGTTGCCATGGCAGCAAACCAGCACCGTCCTAGTGTCTGACACATCTGACCCGTCACTCAGCGCAGCAGCAACGTCTGGCACCCAGCAATTCTTGTGGGCAGCCCCGCAGTCACCACGGACTGTGTAGGTTCGCTAATTAACTTGTCAACACTCTCCACTGGTGGCCAGAAATTTCCACTGGTTCTGGAGGGCTTGGTTCAGGGTGTGAGCCGTGGTGTGGGAAGGTTTTCTTGCCCTGGCTCTTGGAACCAAGCCTGGCACTTCTGTTGGGAGAGTTTGCTGCTTGTCTGTGTACTTCCAGTTATGCAGAGCCCTGCAGTACTATGTTCCTATTACAGAGAGAACCCAAACTCAAAGCACATGTAAGCTGACCAGACCCTTCTAATGTGTAAGTACTTAGATTTTATATGTAACTGGCATGAGACTCATGGAATGTTAAAAACTGCACTGGGTTCTCTGCACCTGGGTTTCTTTCCCTAAGGTCCCCCACTCACTTGAGAATTGGATACCAAACCTATGTCCTGTCTTTAGTGACCTTTGGATCTGATTATTCCCCAACATGAGGTAACACATGGAAAACACACTTGTTTGGCACTTGACATATTGCAGCTTCTGAATAAATGGTGGATAAAAACAATATTTACAATCACTCCCAAAACAGAGGCTTCCCAAGTCTAGAAATCACCTTGTATTTTGGGCTTCTTATGAACAGTCATATCCAAGTGGTAACGCTGATGGTAATTATCAGGGAAGGAAGAGGTGTTGGCTTCTCTGGTGTGGTCAGCAGTCAGGGTATCAGTTTTAATTGGTGATCCAGGAAGGCGGTGTGTGCTTTCCAGATGTGACAGGGATTGGTGGCCCTTCTTGTTTTCTTTCTCAGCTCTAAGTCGTTCAGTAGAAAGCTCCAAAGCTAGAAGACATTTGAGGGTAATAGTTGATTGTTCCTAGCTTTACACATTAAAATTTTTCAAGTTAGAGAAATAATCATTCACCTTTTCGTCTGTGGCTTCAGTATTGTTCTGGACACAATGAGATCCAGAGAAGACAGAAGACATGATTCCTGTGATCAGAAATCTATCATTTAGTTAGCTAAAGAAGACATTCATACCTGAAAACAATAAATAAAGAACCTCAGGAAAAGATTTTCAAAACTTTCCAGGTACTACCCAATGCAATCTATAGATTCAATGCAATTCTTATCAAAATATTGGATTGGCCAAAAAGTTCATTCAGGTTTTCTGTAACATCTTATGGAAAAACCCAAATGAACTTTCTGGCCAGCCCAGTACCTTGCAGAAATAGAAAAATTTATCCCCAAATTCAAATGAAATCTCAAGGGACCACAAATAGCCAACAAAATCTTGACAAAGAACAGAGTTAAAAGTCTCACCCTTCCTGATTTCAAAACTTACTACAAAGCTGCAGTAATCAACGTAACAGGGTACGGGCATAAAGACAGACATATAGACCAATAGAGTAGAGAGCCCAGAAATAACCCCTGCATATATAATCAGACGATTTTAAACAGAAGTTCTAAGACCATTCAAAGAGGAAAGGACAGTTTGTTTGTTTGTTTGTTTTCAACAAATGGTGCTGGGAAAACTGTATATTCACCACAAAAAAATAAAATTAGACACTTACCTTATGCCATACACACAAATTAACTCAAAGTGGGTAACAAAATCTAAATGTAAGGGCTAAAACTATAAAACTCTTAGAAGAAAACACAGAGAGAAAGCTCATGATACTGGATTTGGCAATGATTTTTGTGGATATGACACCAAAAGCACAAGTAACAAAAGAAAAAAAATAGATAAATTGGACTTCATCAAAATTTAAAACTGTGTGCATCAAAGGACACGGTCAAAAGAGTGAAAAGGCAAGCCACAGAATGGGGGTAGATATTTGCAAATCATGTATCTGATAGGGATTAACATCTAGAATATATAAAGAATTCCTACAACTCAACAACAACAAAAACAACGCAATTAAAAAACGGTCAAAGGACTTGAATAGACATTTCTCCAAAGAAGATATACAGATGGCCAATAAACACACAAAAACATCATTAGGGAAATCCAAATTAAAACCACAATGACACACCACTTCTCACCCATTAGAGCAACTGTTATAAAAACAAAACGAAAACAGAAAATAACAAGCCTAGTAAGGTAGTGGAGAAATTGGAACCCTCGTGCATTGCTGGTGAGAATATAAAAGGGTACAGCCACTGTGGAGAGCACTATGGCAGTTCCTCAAAAAATTAAACATTGAATTATCAGCAATTCCACTCCTGGGTATATACCCCAAAAAATTGAAATCAGGAATTCAAACAGATACATGTACACCAATGTTCACAGCAGCATTATTCACAATAGCAAAAGGTGGAAACAACCCAAATGTCCTTTGACAGATTAGTAAATAAACAAAATACAATGGAATATTATTTAGTCTTTCAAAGGAATGATAATTATGAAACGTGATACAGCATGAATGAACCTTAAAGATATTATGCTAAGTGAAATAAGCCAGACACGAAAGGACAAATATTGTATGATTCCACTTATATGAAGTACCCAGAGTAGTCAAATTGATAGAGACAGAAATGGTGGTTGCCAGGGGCTAGATGGGTGGAGGATGGGAAGTTATTGTTTAGTGGGTATGGAGTTTCAGTGTCAGGAAGATGAAAGGGTTCTGGAGATGGATGGTGGTGATGTTTGCACAACAATGTGAATGTATTTAATCCCGTTGAACTGTACACTTAAGATGGTTAAAATGATTTTATATTATATTTTACCACCATTTAAAAAAATTCCCAGGGAATCCAGATGAAAAAAATGAGCAGCCTGGGAGAGAATGGAGAAGGGTGGCTTCCTGGAGGAGCAGGGTCTTCACAGAAGTAGTGACTGCAGATTGGCAGGGGAAGACTGAAGAGCACTTGTCAAAGGCTCAGAGTTGGCTCTGGTTATGGGAAAAAAATGTTTGCAAACCATATGTCTGGTAGGAGTTAATATCCAAAATAAACAGGAAAGTCGTACAACTCAACAGCAAAAACCCGAAATAACCCAATTAAAAAATGGGCAAAGGATCTGATTACTTTCCCAGAGAAGATGTATGAATGGCCAACAGGTACTGTATGTGAAAAGATGCTCAACACCACTAATAATTAGGGAATTCACGTCAAAACCACAATGAGATATCATCTCATTCTTGTCAGAACGGCTATCATCCAAAAGACACAGCTAACAAAAGCTGATGCGGAGAAAAGGGAACCCTCGTGCACTGTTGGTGGGAATGTAAATCGGTGCAGCCGCTGTGGAAAACAGTATGGAGGTTCCTCAAAACATTGAAAATAGAGCTACTGTGTGATCCAGCAATTCCACTTCTGGGCATGTATCTGAAGAAAACTAAAACACTATGTCAAAGAGCTACCTGCATCCCCATGTTCATAGCAGCATTATTTACAATAGCCAAGACATCAACAGACCAGTGCATAAAGAAGTTGTAAGATATATATATATATATATATATATTTGTGACAACATGGATGGACCTTGAGAGCATTATGCTAAGTGAAATAAGTCAGAGAGAGAAAGACAAATACTTATGGTCTCACTTATATGTGGAATCTAAAACAACAAAAACAATCAAACTCATAAAAGAAGAGATCCCATTTGTGGTTAACTGGAGTGGTGAGTGGGAGGAGGGGGAATTGAATGAAAGTGGTCAAGAGGCACAAACTTCCAGTTATCAGAGAACTAAGCGCTAGGGATGTAACGTACAACATGATGAGTGTAGTTAACACCACTGTACGGTATACAGGAAAGTTGTTAAGAGGGTAGATCCTAAGAGTTCTCATCCCAGGAAAAGAAATGTTTTTGTGTCTGTGTGAGATGATGGACGTTAACTAAACTTATTGTGGCCAGCGTTGCATGATGTTTGTGACTCAAATCATTATTCTACAACCTAAACTTATACAGTGCCGTATGTCAATGATATCGCAATAACACTGGAAAAACCCCAGTAGGATCTGGTTAAGATACGTGTGGAGGGTACAAAGAGGCCTGGTCTGGCAGGCAGATCACGGCTCGCTGGGAGGTGAGGCTGGATCAACGTGGGGCGGGGTGGGGGTGGGGGGTGAATCAGCAGGAGGGCTGCTTGGTGGTGGCTGGGAGAGACCAGGCAGGCACATGCCAGGAAGAGGAAGCATTGCCGCTTTGTTATCAGAGTGGTCTGGCAGAGAAAGAGCAGGAAAAAGGAGACAGGGAGAATGGCCAGGACCCTGCTGAAGCCGCCAAGCCCAAGGTGTCAGGGTTTGGGCTGGGGGATGGGTAGGCGTGGGAATGAGAGGCCCTGGTGAACCTTTGCAGCCGGGCACAATCCCCACCTTCTCCTCTTGGTCGCCAGTGGTCGTCTGGGCCGTCCACAGTGAAGAGCAGAGGGTCACACCTTTGAAAATGTGAGTCAGATGTGTCTGAGGGATGGAGAGAGGGTTTATCTGGGGGAATTTCTCCAGATTATGGTCTGGTAGTTGAGAGTTGGATTAGATGATAACTAGGGCTTGAGTATGCATTTCTCAGTTTATACCATAGCCAGGCACTCTGGAAGGCAAACACAGCAGTGACCAAGATGACAGGCATCTGCTCTCACGTGGCTTCCTGCCCTCGTTTGTGTCATCCCTGTTTCAGTGAGCTCACCTGTGCCAAAGTGCCTGGCTTAATACCTGGTGTAGAGGCTTAAAATGACGCCTGTTGTTTCCACTACTTCTCATGGTTCTAGGTGTCCCATCAAGTCATCCCTCATCACTTTGTCACTGCTCGTGTGTGCTCTTCGCACACACACCTCTTTCCTCCCCTCTTTCTGGGGGCTGTAAAGCTAATCCCGGATCAGCCACAGGCATGAGCTCACCAGGCATGAAGCGGGATTGACGTTGCCTAGCAACTGGGAAAATAGCTCCTGTGGGCCCCACAGGGGCTCCAGAACCTCATCCCCGGGGCACGTGGGAACAGAAGAGCTTCAGTTGAAATAAATATACAAACCCACCAAACTGGTCCCCAAGCATCACACTTCAGGCGCCGACTCTCAGGGGAATGATGTTATTTGCATCCTGCTTAACCACCCTTTCGAGATCCAACACGTCCCTACAAGGGTCAGATAGGAGGGATGAGCAATCAGGGTTGGAAAATCTGTAACCCCTGCGCACAGAGATTCACACACACACACACACACACAAACACAGAGAGCGATGTAGAAATGCACATGCACACGCACTTGGCGCTGACTTCCTGTTCCCTCCGTCAAGCGCTGAGTCAGGGGAGCTGGTTGTATGTCAGAGGCCATCAAGCATCCTGCGTGTTTGGATGAGTGAATGAGGACAAAAGTCACTCAGGTCAGAGATGTTATGCAACCCTGTGTGATGGATGCCTGCTCCCCTTCCTTGTCTTTCTCCATCACACACACTGCACTAGGTGGGAAAGGTCAGCACACGAAAGACAGAAGGCTGCTGTCAGCCATACCACGTGGGGAGGCGGTGGGTGTTCAGGAACTAATTCATGTCTGCAGCCACGGGTAGTCCTGGTTTGCTTGTGGAGGTGCTTCAGGGACTCCATTCCTGTAGAGGGATGATTTTAGGGTAATGAGAGATTTTTCAGCAGGATAGTTATGCTGAAGAATTTTCTGCCAGATTGCTAGGTCAGAGGCAGGAGTAGGGCAGAGTGAGTGATGCAGTGACCCCGTAAGGATTGCTTTGCCCCCCTACCCCCCATGCATGGAAGGTGGCATGGTTAAGAGCCTAGAAAACAAGGCCTGGAGAGATGAAGTCTCCACCTGTAGGTGATCACTCGTCCCACCAGGAGGAGAGTGAGGTTGGCTGGGCTTTCGTACTGCAGGCTAGTGTAGTGGGCCCTGGGGCAGTTTGGCGGGGAAGAGTCCTGTGTCTGCCCCTCACTGGCTGTGTGGCCCAAGTCCTCCTAAGGATAGTGAGACTCGTGATGCCTCGTAGGGTGGGTGTGGGAGATATTGAGGGTGTGAGCGTGGTTCAAAGCCCAGACCCCGGAGCCCTGGAAACTTTTCTCACTCTGAAGACCTAGCTTTGTGTGAGCTTTCATACTTCCGGATCCACAGCCGCTCGCCTTGGTGCCTTTGTCTGGTAGAATATCATCAGCTGTCCCGTCCCTCAGTCTCTGGCCTTGACTGTTTGACTCTCACTTGATCACTTCCTGTCCTTTGGCAGGTCCTTTATGTCACCATCCCTGCCCCCCACCCACCCATCATTGTTCTGACCTGTGACCAACTCCTAGCTTGCTAGAAAATTCTCAAGCCCCAAGCCTACATATAACATTTATAAGATAATATTGGCCAGGTTTTAAAAATTATTAACCCAATTCACATATGCTTAGACTCAGGGCTTTTACTTCTTCAGTCATAATTTGAGTCTTGGGACTGGGCTAGAGCCAGGGTTTCTGGTTCTGATCTTGTAACATTTTCCTCCTGCAGACCTGAGGTAGGAATTAGGGTGACCCTGAGTGGATTGTGAGCCAGAGCTAATCCAGGATGAATCTGAAATGAAAAGGGGTCTGTAAAAGTGATCATCTCCCCATTCTTACTTCCAATTCACTCTGAATTTCACTCCAGTTTGGCTTTACCCTCACCACTATATTGAAACTAAAGTCAGTAATATGTGCTCTATCTAATGGGCATCATTAAATTTTTTGGACTGTTGTATATTTCAATACAAACATATCTATTCAAAATATAATATAATTATGTCTAATTATTCAGAGTTCCAGTGGCTGAGATTATCACAAGCATTAGAAAGAGAACGCATACTTTGTAACAAACGTGAGCTTAGGCACAGTTTTACATAGACTATTTTACCTTCCGGAAATCCAGACTCTCTAGAAATTATTAACATTATAAAGAGGTTGATTTTTATAAGTGTTTCCCCTCAACTTTGGCTAAACGTACCCACATTAAAATACTGACATTGTCTTTGATCCTGAAGCAGAACTCTATAGTGTATAGACTTGCTTTAAACCTTACTCAAGAATGATATTTATGCAAAGCTCTCAGTGAGATGTACACTCACATATGTCAGGAAGATAGCATTCTGAATTTTCCCATTCCCAGGTAATGTTAACCAGACTAAAAACTAAGCAGAACCAATGCTATTATATATGTCCTTTTGCTGGGAAATTTGTCAAGTAATGAGGTCACATTCAGGAAATAATCCTCAAAAATATAAATTCTTATACAAAATTTCTCTAAGTAAGCCTCTTTCAAATTCTTCAGTTGACAGCGATGCTTAAACCTCTTTAACTGTAAACTCTTAGCTTGCAATGTTTTGATTCTTTCCTGAATCGTGAACACTCCTAAGTGCCGTTAAATATATCATCTTGTTTCTTCCTAAAGAACTAATGTTCTCAGAAGGATCGTTATCATTGCCCTCATCTGATGCAGAATTGATCCCTTCAGCTGTTTGGTTCTGGGGCGAGAGTTACCTGGATGATGAGCTCGACCACCTTTGTAGGAAAAATGTCTTCTTGCACATCTGATCTTCCCCCTTGGTCACCTCCGAGTAACATTCCAGGAAGGCAGCTGTGTCCTAGTCTTAAAGGCGTCTGTTAGAGACCTCTCTCTAGATGACGCTGAGCTTCCACTTTGAGTAGAAGAATCTAGATCAGTGCCGGGTTTGCCAGTGTATTATAAAGGATACAACGGGGGAACAGCCGAATGAAATGGAAGAGCTGCATGGGGCAAGGTGGGGAGGAGTTTCCACCCCCCAGCATGTCCACATTCCCCAGCCTGGGGGCTCCACACCACTCATTTCCCCTTCCTTGTCCACATGGGGTTTTCACACCACTGACCGCTCCCTCCTGGGACACTCTGTTGCCTTCTGTGACACCACACGCTCTGGTTGGCTTCCTGCTTCTCTGGCCATTTATTCTCTGTCTCCTTTCATGGATCTTCTCCTTCTGCCGGCCTTTTTTTTTGCGGTACGCGGGTCTCTCACTGTTGTGGCCTCTCCCGTTGCGGAGCACAGGCTCCGGACGCGCAGGCTCAGCGGCCGTGGCTCACGGGCCCAGCCGCTCCGCGGCATGTGGGATCCTCCCGGACCGGGGCACGAACCCGTGTCCCCTGCATCGGCAGGCGGACTCTCAACCACTGCGCCACCAGGGAAGCCCTAAAATATTCCTAACATGGCCTCTTAGGTCTTGAATGGTCCCACTCCTGGTCATGTCTTCGGGCCTCTGGCATTCTTCCGGGTTCTTGAATTTACCATGTTTCTATCCATCTCAGAGCCTTCTCACATCCACTCCCTCGTCAGTTGTGCCCCTTTTATGCGCTTGTGTGGTGACATGGACTTTTCCTTCGTGGCTCTTATCACAATTGGCACTAAGTATTTGTGAAAGTATTTGTTTGTTGTCTGTTCCTCCCACCAAAATGGCCCTTAAAGCCAGACACGTGTCTCTTTTGTTCAACTGTTCATCCCTAATGCTGAGCAGAGTTTTTTTTACTCAGCAACTACCTCTTGAAGCACCGAATAAACCAGTGAGGGGATGAGGGGATGGGAAGACCCTGGCATCCGGCTTTTGCCTGAACCCCAAAGTGGTTGTTCGGGTTGGTGCCTCTGGATAGAAGTGAAGCCTGTCTTTCCTCCAGATGTGGATTGTAGACTTCACAGGGGGGACTGTCTGTATTAAGGTCTTTGGGCATCCCCGAGGACAGCACTGTGTGTGCATAAGCGTGGTGGCAACTCCGTGAGCCTGCAGGGTGTCCAGCTTGGTTCCATGGTGAGGAGGGAGGTTGTGTCATTGCTTCACTTTGACAAGTAATGAATTGGTAGCATGATGCTATGAAAAGAGCAGAATTCAGGCTCAAGCAACAAATAAACTCGGGTCTGAATCCCAATTCACCAGCCTATTATCTTGTAAAATCAGACTACTTATTTAACTTCTCCAAGCCTCCAGGTTGGGTACCTATGTCACTGGGTTGTTGTGAGAATTAAACGATATAATCCATGCTAAGTGCTCAGGTCAGGGTTTGGCACATAGAACTGGTTAAACGTTGCTGTTGTTGTGTTTTATTATCAGTGGTCCCAATTCTCTAATAACAAACAATTATTAGATAACGATTAATAATAAGGATTTGACCTTGGCTGGGGTGTTTCCTCGAACTGTAAGAGTATCATCTTTTTTTGGACCAGATGACCTCTGTAGTCTCTCCAGCTTTAAGATTCAGTGATTCAGGGAGCTTTGAGGATTCATGCATTCTGGAACTCTTTGAAACACTTCCATGGGAGGGGTAAGGATCATTTCTCTTTGCAGCCATGCTCAGTTAGCTGGATTGTCCTGGGAGATATGCAGGAATGACACACAGGGGAGGGGAGAGTCCTGGCCACTCTGGCTTGGTCCTGCCTGGAACCTGGTACTTGTGGGTGGGACTAGAGACAGATGTGCCATGGCAGCCACATCGTGAACATCTTACTGGGAATGATGGCAGGAGAGGAACCAGAGAAGCAGGATGACCTGAATTTATTTTCTTGGAAAGAAGATTTTGTTGGCAAAACTCCTGCTTTGCCTCATACATGGGCAGACAGGCTAACGGAGCAGGAATAATGGGGTTTGAACCACTCCCTTGCTGCTGGCCAAGCCCAAGAACATCATCTCTAAGACCGTGGACCTTGGCTCCAAGTCTCACTCGCCTTCTTCAGAGGTCCTGGCTGTCCTTCTGCCCCTTTGGTGATCTGCCATTAATCTGATACATGTGGACTCTGAATCCATTTGGATGAAATATGTGGGAGGAAAAGAAAAGAATGCAGAAAAGGACAGACTTGAAGTGGGAAGAGATGGGGGGTGAAGAATGGAGGTATCCCTGTGTAACAGATAGGATTCTGTCTGGTGGAGTGACAGAAAACCCCAAGTTAACAGTGATTTAAGCAAGATGAAGGTTTGTTTGTCCCACGTATGAACGTTAGGAGGCAGATTGTAGTGTATTGTGGCTCCACAATGCTCAGGACCAGACTCCTTGTATGTCCCTCTTCTGCCACCTTCAGCATGAACTTTCCAACTTGTGGTCCAGGCTGCTTGCACATACGCATTCTAGGCAGCTGGGAAAGGAAAGAGGAAAGAGGAGAGGGGGAGGGCACATGCCTTCTCTTTAACGGCACCTCCCAGACATTGAACACATAGCTTCGACTTATATCCCGCTGGCCAATACGTAGTCACATGGCCTCATGCAGCCGCAGAAAGGCCGGGAGATGTGGCTTTACTCTGAATGGCCACATGCTGGCCTAACTTTTGTGGGGTTCTATCACTGAGGAAGAAGGTGAGAACAGCCCGAAAACAAGAACAGCCCCTGTAGAGTGATGTCAGTCAGCCCCGGGCGGCGGCCCTGGAGCCAGGCAGAATCTTCATTCTACAGATGCTGTAGCTGCGCGACGCTGCACATCTCTGAATCGCACTGCACATCAGCCTTCTCTTCTGTAAGTCGCACTAATAATAACTACTTCAGAGAATTATCACCAGAGTTAATCGTGGTGACGTTTGTTCATTGCCTGGTATGCTTCCTGGCAAGCAGTGGGAGCTTACGATAAATGTTAATGATGACCCTGTGCGTTTTGGATGGGGATACTCCCCCAGGGACGTCCTTTTCCTTTGGCCCAACTGGAAATGAGATTTGTAGCTGGCTGTCATCCTTCTTGTGACCATGACCCACACCCTTCAGCAAGGCCATCATTTTCTCTTTAGATAGATCAACTCTTGCTTGGATTTTGAGTTCCTCTGGAAGCCAAGATCTCCTGGACAGAATGGAGCCGTGACGTTTCAAAAGTCATAGCTTACAAGAGGAAAACATCAGTGAATTCCCTCTCTAAGAGTGCTTCATTCCCTCAAACATGCCTTTAATTTAGGCTTAATAAAGCAAGTATTTAATAACTGCTTATTAAAACATATTTGTGGCTCGCGGTGTGCCTCCATTTCCATCTTCTCCTCCCCGTACTACCTAGTGGTCAATGTTTGTGCTTCTCCAAAAAGATTTTTATTAATTGCTATTCATTGCAGGAAAAGAACATGCCAAAGGCTACTCCTTCCACCTCTGTCCCAGTGATGCGCATACCCCAGCCCGTGCCCCTAAAATACAAGGCGTGTGGTAAACTTGCATATCTGCTGGATGGCTCTCTCTTGTGGGCTGTGCATCTGGCCCAGGTGCCGTGCCTGCAGCTGGACTGAGGCAGGGCTGGGCTCTGTGTGTTACCTTTGCACAGGACCAGCAGTGTCAGGTGTGAGTTCTGATCCAATTGAAGGATCACTGAACGATACTTGACATTTATGCGGAGTTTTGCAATTCATAGAACATTTTCCTATGTCAGTATAAATAGCAAGGACAATGCCAACCATTTACGGAATATGTATTCTAAGTATTTCGTATACATTATCTCTGAATTTTACCATCCAGCGTGATGGGCATTATTTTATAACAGTTTTACAGATTAGTGAACTGAGGCTCAGAGAGTAGAGATGGCTTAACAAGGATGCAAGCTCAAAGGAGGCAATTCTCAAAAGAGGCAAACTTGGGGCTCAAATGATTTTCCTGATTCCACGATACCTTCTTACCTCTTAAGGGAGCAAAGTAGGAGAAAGAAGAAAAGGACAGACTGGGGCCATACAAGCGCTACCTGGAAGGAAACATTTTAGAACCACAGCCGAAGAGTCCCTGCAGAAAGGTTCCACATGTTCTAAACAGCTCAGGAGCCACTCATTCTTTTGCTGTCTCCCAGGCTCCTTTCGAGCTGGGGTGAGGAGGGCAGCTGTCTCTGATGGTTACTGGCTAGGAAGGCTGGAGAGAGAGATGCTGTCTTCAGACAGGACAGCTGAAGCTCAGCACCGCTGGCAGGTGGCCACATCAGGAGGCGCTGGCGGGACACCTGATTATTATTGACAATAATGCCTTTTTTTTTCCTGTTTCATGTTACAGTTTCCTTGGCCTCCTTCATTCTCCAATTGTTTCTCTTATGGTGAGATTCATACTTCTTAAACATCAATACATTTGCTTTTTCCTATAATTTTTATAAAACAGTTTCAAAATGCATGATCAATATTACTAGTAACATAAAAACTACTGAGTAGCATTTAATATTTCTGTTATCATTTACATGTGCTATGCAGTTGGGCTATTTTGTGTTTTTGATGTTCAATTGTATGGCTTGTTTTCTTTTCCTGTTTGCTTTAATTGTATTGTTTTTATATCTAAAGCACTTACTTATTTTTTAAATTTAATTTTTATTTTATATTGGAGTATAGTTTATTTACAATGTTGTGTTAGTTTCAGGTGTACAGCTAAGTGATTCAGTTATGCGTATACATATATCCACCATTTACTTATTTGAAGTACAAAATATTGAAAAACATATGCTCAGAAGATTTCACTCTCATCCATAACTTCTGCAGCCAGTTTTCTTCAGGGAACCACTTTCACTCGTGTCTGGACTCTTCTTCCAATTATTTTCGCAAATATGTGTATGTATGTATATAAGTGTGTTTTTCACAGATACTTATCTATTGAAAAGAAGGTATTCTTATTTTTTTCCTCATTAAGATAACACAGAATGTTTAATTGTTAAATCAGACTTAACGTGGATCTAAGTCTTACCCAGTTCCAATTTATATATGATACAAAGACATAGGCAAGAGTCACGTTCCAGCCAAGCAGTCTTCCTTGGAAGAGGTGCCGGACCATCCATCGCTCTCCAGTGCCTTTTCTCTCTTGCAGGAGGATGTGTTCTGCTTCATGTTTAACGGGCAGAGATTAGCAACAAACATGGAATGTTGCTGCTTTGGCGGAGAACTGTGCAGGGTTCCCGCGTGAAGGTTAGATGATTTCCAACACCGAGGGTAGAGGGGGTGTTTCTGGAAACTCAGTGATGCCATGTGATCACTGTTTGGTCAATGCCGTTTGGAGCACTAGGTGCTCATCACTGGGTTAAGAGGTTTACAAACATTGTCTCATTAAATTCTCACAACATTCTTGTGAAGTAAAGGTTATGATCTGTTTTACAAATGAGGAAAATGAGGCTTTGAGGTTAATGCCCGAGGATGCACAGCTGATTAGCGATAGACCCAGGATTTGCCTCTAGTTAGATTCCACTGAGCATGTAACTACTATATTCAGTGCAAATAGAGTACTTATCACAGTGAAATACTTCGTAAAGGGCTGAGGGCCTGGAACATAGCAAGTACTCAGTTACTGGTAATTATTGTCTAAGCAAAAGAGTTTTGAGCTCACTGGGGACAGGGATGGACCATTGCATATATATGTATTTTTTCGTCTCCAAGTGTACAATGCAGGACCAGACCGTAAATGCTTAACAGTCGCTGACCGACAGTGGCTTCAGAAGTAGGACCATCAGCGGAGAAGGAGCAATGTCACTTGAGTTCAGTGCTAGCTCAAGGCATGCAGTGTGGACATGTTTAGTGACAGTTGACACTCGCCTTTCCCAGAGGAGCCCAGCCTGCTTGGTTAGAGTCTCAGGCTCTCCCGGGGGTGAAAGAGCCTGGGAAAAGCCGCGAGAAGGAACAAGAAGGTCATTGCCCGCTGTAAAAGTTCTAGGATTTGGTTTCCAAAGAAAAGGGAGAGAAAATGAGCTGAGTTTTCAGACCTCAGTGCATCCAAAGGGACTTTCCTAATTCTTACAACCAGCCACTAACTGGTGAGTCAAGTATGCGGTCAGGAAGCAGGGGAGAGGCCAGTGTTTAACACCCTTTTGGGGGGAGATGTCCAAAAATCATTCTGGCGTAATTTACTCTCAATCTTTGTAGGAAAAACTAGGGGCACTCAAAGGAACATTGCATGTTCGGGCCAGCATTTTCCAGCCTGGTTAGCAGCTCTCCCCCAGTCACAATTGCCGTCCTCTCCCTGTGATGCCTCCCTCATCCCAGGAGGCTCGGGTCCAGGTCCACCCCCCAGCTATCCGGTCCATCAGCCCGTATTGTGTTTGGTCCGCTATTCAGCTGAGGGGACCCCTTAGGAGCCATGATTAGCTCCCCATTAGGGCAAACTCCATTTTTGTCCAGTATGTGGACAGTGGATCAAGCCAGAAAGCTTGGGTAACCTTGAAGCATCTGCAAGGGTGTCATCCCAGCCCAGCTCTGGGACACCCGCAAGGTCCACCTGGAAAGGACTGATGGGGCTTTGTGAACTGACCCCCCCGTCTTCATATGCTGACAGCTAGAGGGAGTTAAAAAGATTTCTTTTGGGTTTATTTTGGGGTGGGTTTGAAAGCTCCCCTCTCTTTCTCTGTTTTTCTTTTTAGACAGCTTTGCACAAGGGGCAAGTCTCCTGCCAGAAGGCCTCGTAATGCCCCTCTTTGGGGACTGAATTTATCCGCTCAGCTGTCCCTTGTAAATTTATTCCTGTGTGAGATTTTTCCCAAACCATTCATTCCTCCGCTTAGCTCAGGCATCTGGAATGCAGAAAAAAAAATACATTTTTCTTTTTCTTTTCTTTTTTTTTTCAAGAATGTGCTTTTTGTGTGCTGGAGGGGCTGGGCTGGAGAGAAAACAAAACAAACGTGCGCCCCGATGCCCATACGCACACGGGTGTATGTGGAGGCACGGGGGCCGCTCTGGGTGGGTGGGTGGCACAAGGCCCTTGAGGCCAGCGAGGAGGTGTCTGCAACGTGGGCCTCAGGTCCCCAGCCTGGGCTGGCCGGCCAGAGAAACACCTCACTGGGTGTTTCCATGGCAACATCACAGTTTAACTGGAATGGAAAGCCTCGTGCTTCAGAGCCAGGAGCGGCTCTCCAGCTGCACGTGTGCACCAGGCAGGTCCACGGGGAGGAGGAGGGTGTTGGGAACTTTTACTTTATTTTTCCTTGAGTGATTATGGTCTCTGAGGCAGGTGAGGGCTGTGGAAGGGCTGGAGGTGACATATGTGCTTAAAGAATTTGGGTTGCCTTGGGGACAGTGAGAATTTTCCTGCAAGGCATGATCTCTGGGGAGACCCTGCGTCTGGAGCAAACAGAGAAAGGCGTGCTGGCGTGAGCAGCTGGCCTGCCGGCCTCTGCACCCCCAGGATGCTTCTCCTCCCGGGGTATCCCAGCCCCTGGGGATGGTTGAAAATGTATCAGCAATGGCAGAAGAGTCAGGACAGGAGTTTGCCCCATTTCCTGGAAAGGAGCCCAGTGCCTTGGAGCAAAGAGGGTCTGCAGTGAGCATTAAGCACAGGAGGTTAGAGGTCCGGGCTGTGTGCTTCTCCAGCTGCAGGCAGATGGACACCTGTGCCGCAGTTCTGGGTTCCTGTCCATGCCCGCAGCATTTTGTGAGGGCTTCTGTCGAGAACAGCTGCACGGGAGCACAGAGGTCCCTACCCCACCCAGAATCTCAGTTTTCCCTTAGGGGCTGGCAGACACGTTTTAGAATCAATGAGCCTCTACTCCATCTTTTTTTCTGCCTGTAGAATATATGTGCCATTTGGATGCAGGTGCCACTTGTATCCCTGCAGCACAGGGTAAGATTGGGGGGCTTGCAGTGCTGTGCTGACTTTTCTCACATTCTCAAGGGCCTGCCACCAGTCTGGGAGGCTGAGCTAATTTGCATGGTTATGGTTTTAGGGAGGCATCCCTTCTTCTGTTGTGTGCTTGGAGACCCCCCTCCCCTTCATCTGCAGCTGGGTTGATGGGGCTCAAATGACGGTATGCCGTGTCCAGGAAGAGGCAAAAGAGAAATGGAAGAGGAAGCCTCTGTCTTTAGGGAGATGGTGGTCTGATGGGGAGTATGGGAGGACCTGGGGGGCCACACCAGACTGGAGGACAAATCAGAGAGGGGCAAGGCCCAGGCTTCTCAAGCCTCAAGGTGCATGAGAAGCAGCTGGTCCTCTTGTTAAGGGACCCATTCAGTCAATGTGGACGTGCTGAGGTTCGGCCTTTCTGACAAGCTCCAAGGTGATGCCAACGTTGCTGGTCCATTGGCTGCGCAAAGGCTAGAATACTCATCCCATGGGGGCAGGAAGGGGGTTTTGCATGGTGGAGAATGGAAGGATATTCTCAATATGACTTTCCTGCCATTGTCCACTGGCAGGGTGGTAGCTTTTCTTTTGCAAGCCCATCTTCCCTGGTCTTGTCCTCCCACAAACACTAAGCAAAATCTCACAATTCAAACACCAGTTGTCAGTGTCACTGTGCCACTCCTTGGAATGAATGAGTTTAGGGGCAACTGTAGTTGTTTCTGGAATTGCAATATCACTTAATGGCTAAGGGTTCAGCCCTTGACGTCAGACAGACCTGGATTTGAATCCTGGCTCCACCACTTCCATAGCTATGCAAACTTGGAGAAGCTGCCTGTTCTCTGTACACTTAATTTCCTCAACTGTGAGGACTAAATGTAAGAATGCGTGTGAAGCACCCGATTTATACTAGCGATCACCATGACTGGTTGCTCAGTTATTGATACATGTCAGGAGTTAGGAGCTGGGCAGGAGGGAGGGAGACGCAAGAGGGAAGAGATATGGGAACATATGTACATGTATAACTGAGTCACTTTGTTATAAAGCAGAAACTAACACACCACTGTAAAGCAATTATACTTCAATAAAGATGTAAAAAAAAAAAGTTACGAGCTGGAGACCCACAGGCTATATCTACCCTTTCCCCAGACCCAGATGGGTTTTGTTTGGCCCGTGCAGTATTTTAAATAACATTGACTTAGTTGCCAACATCTTAAAATTGGGAAATTTCACCTAAAAATTGGAATTTGGGGCTTATGTTGAAAAATCATTAGCTCTGACAAACCTGGCGCCAATTTCTTGCATGGGAACAGTCGCCTAGTGGCGGGGCTGAGTGGGGGCTGGCAACTTTCCACGGGGTCCGTGCCTCCAGCTCACTGCCGTCAGCCCCGTCCTCTCGTTTGCATTATCTCCTCCCTGTGGCCACGTGCCCTTGGGTCCCCAACCCTGTAGGGTCCCTTCTGACTCTCGAATTCTAGTTACTTTGGCTCACTGATGTGTAATAGGGGCTTCTGGAACTCAGCAAGTTAAGGGGTACCTTGCCAATGACACACCTACTGCTGAAATGAAAGAACTCTGGGGGCCTCTTCTTTGCCATCCAACGGAGCGGCCGCCTTTATTGCTGTCAGGAGTACCTCGGGGCCAGAACCGTCTGGCTCTAGAAAGCCTCCTTCATCCATCACTGACCCCTGGTCATCCCAGTAGCCTGTCTTCCTTGTCTCTCCCCAGAGTCTAAAGTGCTCTGACCTTGGCCTTGCAGTTTGCGTATGTGCTTCTCTTGCCCCGGTGCTGACGTCTGGGTGATATGTGAGCATCCTCACGCTCTCGTTGGACTCTTGCTTTTTTTGCGTCTCCAGAGCTGCCTGGACCCAGTGCCTGTGAACTTTGCTCCTGGAGTTAACGGCAGTGCTAGACTCTGCTGCTGGCCGTGGCCCAGAAGTACTCCTGGTGCCCCTGTGGGAAGGGCCATGATGGGAAGGAGGCTTCTGGTTTGCTCTTTCTCTTAATCTCCCAGCTTTGACTGTTTTACGGGCCGGAGGTGGAACTACATGGCAGAGAGGGGGTGAAGGCACAGAATGAAGATAAAAGCCCTGAGCCTTTGACTCTTTTCTTTGTGGGCTCTTCTGTGGACCCACAAGTTCATGGAAATTCCGTGAGCGCTGAGGCCTAGGCAAGTCCCATAAAGCACGTGAGCCCTGGGGAGGCACTGGCCTGGGTGCGAGGGCTTCCCAGGGCCTCTTGGCTGTTTCTGTGGGTGGATGGGCTTCTCTGATCCTTCGTGAATAGCCCTGCCTGAGCTCTGCCCTCTTCCCCACAGCTTCCACCCTCGGAGTAGGGGATTTCGGGAGTGCCGTGGCTATTGGCTCTGTGAACAGTGAGAAGGAGGGTGGCCGCCCTTTGGAAAGGTGACTGAGGACTCTATTTACCAAATTCTCCAACTTTGGGGACCAATGCTCCATGAATGTTAGTTCGTAGGTTTGTGAGTGGCGGTGGATTAGGGACTTGATAAACGAGCTTCGACGTTGTTGCCATAAGCTCTAGAAAGTGGGCACAGAGCAGCAGAGCATTTTCACAAGAGCTGAGGAAACTACTCGTTTGTGCAGAATCAAGCTTGCTAGTCAAGTCCCTTCAACCAGCTTACCAGGAGAGCCAGA
The DNA here is from genome assembly GCF_039906515.1 of Pseudorca crassidens. NCBI lineage: Eukaryota > Metazoa > Chordata > Mammalia > Artiodactyla > Delphinidae > Pseudorca > Pseudorca crassidens. Next base: position 105,956,717 of record NC_090304.1, read on the forward strand.
AAAATCAAATTTATTTTCTAGAATATGGAGCACCTTTAGAGAATCTGCTCACGTTCAGTGATGTAAAGACGCTTCGCCTGGAGCAGAGGCCGGGGTACATGCCCTGCACGTCTGGGCATGAGTGGCCTTTTCCTCTCCAAGTGTCCAGCTGTCCAGGCTCGTGCAGACAGGCCTCCCGGGTGCTGATGGGATTTAAACCCGGTGGCCCGAGGCTGACCCAGAAAGAGGCTGCTCGGCCCCCCTGCATCTCTCACGGCCCCATCTGCCTGAGTCTGTTCCCCACAGAGGCCAGGTTCCTTCACAGCAGGTCACCCGAGGCTGTGTCCTTTTCCACCGCAAATCTGCAACAGCAGCACCTGGAGCTCTGCAAATGCGGATCCACTGAGTCAGAGCCTGGAAGGGGCCGGAATGGCACTGCTAACAAGCGCCCCAGTGACTCTGAGCTTCAGAACCACCAGACCCACACGTGGACTTCACAAACTCACACGGAGAATGTTTCTCATTCCTCCACTTAAAACAGTCTTTCATAGTGTCTCTGCTTAGAGTGGAGAACTTCCAGGAACCTAGTGCCAAGCCCCAGAGGGGACAGGCTGTGAGCTCCCTAAGCATCCCGTGCAGCCTCAGGTCCGCCATGCAGGGCCTCATTACCTGGGACGCCTGCTGCGAGGGAGCGTCTATAACCAGCTCTAGATATCCTTCCCGTTAGGCACCAACTGCTTTCTTTAAAGGCTTGACCTGAATGTCCCCTGGTTCCAAGTGGAATGCATTTTCACTTAAAACCATCAAATGTTGGCTCTGAAGGGAATTTAGAGATCTCTTCCAGAGCCCCCATTATTATAAATGAGAAATTATAGGTTGGAAACAGACAGAAAATGCTACGATGATATATCCCTGAATCCCCATTCAAGGAGTTTCATGGAGAGAGGGACTTAGGAGGAGAGCAATCAACTAGGAACAAAATCATTCTCCCTAGTGGCTGTATCAATTTACATTCCCACCAACAGTGCAAGAGCGTTCCCTTTTCTCCACACCCTCTCCAGCATTTATTGTTTCTAGATTTTTTGATGATGGCCATTCTGACTGGTGTGAGATGATACCTCATTGTAGTTTTGATTTGCATTTCTCTAATGATTAATGATGTTGAGCATTCTTTCATGTGTTTGTTGGCAGTCTGTATATCTTCTTTGGAGAAATGTCTATTTAGGTCTTCTGCCCACTATTGGGCATATACCCTGAGAAAACCATAATTCAAAAAGAGTCATGTACCAAAATGTTCATTGCAGCTCTATTTACAATAGCCAAGACATGGAAGCAACCTAAGTGTCCATCATCGGATGAATGGATAAAGAAGATGTGGCACATATATACAATGGAATATTACTCAGCCATAAAAAGAAACGAAATTGAGTTATTTGTAGTGAGGTGGATGGACCTAGAGTCTGTCATACAGAGTGAAGTAAGTCAGAAAGATACCGTATGCTAACACATATATGTGGAATCTAAGAAAAAAATAAATAAATAAAGAACCTAGGGGCAGGATGGGAATAAAGACACAGACCTACTAGAGAATGGACTTGAGGATACGGGGAGGGGGAAGGGTAAGCTGGGACGAAGTGAGAGCGTGGCATGGACATATATACACTACCAAACGTAAAATAGATAGCTAGTGGGAAGCAGCCGCATAGCACAGGGAGATCAGCTCGGTGCTTTGTGACCACCTAGAGGGGTGGGATAGGGAGGGTGGGAGGGAGGGAGACGCAAGAGGGAAGAGATAGGGGAACATATGTATATGTATAACTGATTCACTTGGTTATAAAGCAGAAACTAACACACCATTGTAAAGCCATTATACTCCAATAAAGATGTGGGAAAAAAAAACATTCTCCCCAAATCCAGCCGTTGCCTGGGGAGAGATGGCCTCTAGTTTCCTGAGAAGCCCTTTTAAAGGGGAGATGGCCGCCAGGCAGGGATTCGGAAACTTGTCCTTCCCAGGCTTTCCTGTCGGCTCAGAGAGGACAACTCTCCTGGCTCTACCCTGCCCGAGCAGACTCTTCATCCAGACGCGCTCCAGCCCCTAACTTGCGTGCGGTACGGTTTATTCCGCAAACAGTAAGCACCAGTTGTGTGCTGAGCTCTACTTTAGGCCCTAGGATGTGCCATTAACAGGAGAGATGGCCGCTACTTTCACCGAGCTTGCACGCTCATTCTAGGCTTCCTCAGTTCAGTTTCTGTATTTTTAACTGTCCAGTGCCTGCCTTGGGAGAACATTTTGATGCTTGGATTTTTGATAAGGAATAATTCACTCATTTTCTCATTCTGGGGTATTCACAGGCAGGACTGCAGTGTCAGGCCTTCAGTGCACCCAGTGGGCCAAGTGCTGCTTCAGGTGCTGGCGATGCGAGTGTGGACAAGGCAGACACGGTCCCTCTCTCCTTCTCGCAAGGAGCTTGCAGTCAGGTGTAGAGAGACGGGAGATCAATAGATAAAGAGCAGGGTAATTATGGCGGTGAGTGCTTGGGTGATAGGACAGGGAGTGACTGGGAGGAAGGGGTGACAAAAGGGGCTGCATGTGAACGGAGATCTGAATGAGAAAAGGAGCCTGTGCAGAAGTAGGGCAGAGAACAGCACACAGAGGCCGGGGCAGAGAGAAGGGGAGAGGCAGGGGCTGGACCACACGGACCACAGGGGGCCTTGCTGGCGGAGGTGGGGTTTAAGCTACAGGGACGTGATCTGATTCACATTGTTAAGCGGTCCTCTAGTTGTATTGAAGAGAAAGGAGGTGGTGAGGTGAGGGGGAAGGCGGGAAGTCTGTTGGGAGGCACTGCAGTCACGCAGGCAGGAGACGACAGAGGCAGGAGTGGAGGTGGAGAGCTGGCGTCAGGCAGGATGTGTTTTGGGGGAACAGATGGAAAGATTTGAGACTTGAGGGCTTCTTGCGTGAGAACCCTTTGAAAAGCACGAAATATGTAAGGGAAGATTAGAATTTTCTAGAGTCACTTTGTGAGCTTCAGAAGGGCGGGTGCCGTGTCTATTGTATGCACCCCTGTGTACAGTACAGGCTCACAAGTAGATGCGTGGCAAACATTTCCTGAATGAGGAAGTGAGAGGAGTGGTGATCAATGCGGACGTTTCCTTTTTAAAAGCGAGATTAAATTAACCCAGAAGAACTAGCATAAAATGAAGTACATGTATCTTAACGTGTTCTCCTTGATGAGTTTCACTCTGGTTTTCGGTGGCCGTGTTACCAAGTTCTGGCTCGTGTTTCAAGCTATTTCTCTTCTCTGCCCATGACCAGACTAAAATGTGACCTCTCGAGTCGTGGTGGATGGGCTTCTGGTGTGGAGCCGTTGGAGCCCTCCGGTCACTGATCATTAATTAAGAGGGCATCGTGAGCACAGCTGGGGTCCCAGCATCTCCACGCTCCGGCCGAGGGCATCCCGTGAATGAAGACAGGAAGGAGGTGCTGAGTTAGCTATTAATCCAGTTTGGACTGAAGGTTTCTAGGAAGAGCAAAGGGCTACAGTGGGTCTCCAGCTGTCTGGATAGAGCAGAGATCTGGGCTGGAGAAAGGGGCCAGAGAGGACTTAAACCAAGGGAAGGTTGGTGCATACTGGAGAAAAATGACTCAAAACCAGGCAGTGGGGAAAAGAGATGCTGGGCGTTCCCCCAGCGCTGTGCGCAGCGCACTCCCTTGACCAGCGCTCCACCGCCTTGACTGTTTCTCAGCTCTGATGGGGCAGGGGTTAGCCAATAGATTTTTGTTTGGTAGAGATGCAAATAATTGCTGTTGGAGGGAAAGATAACCACAAAGGTTATTACGGTTTGTGACCATGTGAGACATTAGCCAGTTTAGGTTTTAACCTAGTGATCTTATCCTAACGTTTCTTTATTCGACTGCCTATAAAAAAATCAAACTTTTCAAATTGTCATTTGCAGCAGTTTGAGAGTCTTACCGCTCCCCTCATTGCTTGAAGGATTGTATAAACTCTGTGCCGCATCTTCATTTTATATTGCACGAGAGTCATCATGTCACCTCTTTGAAAATGGACTTTGTGTCATCTCTTCTTCTGAAGCTGTATCATTTCCTGCCCTCACCCGGTACCCCCTCCTCTCCCTGCCCCTTCCTAGGCAAGGAGGTGGGTGCGACAGCGTGCCTGTGTGTTCACCGTGTGTGGAGGGAGGTGGTGTTTAAACACGGCACTGAGGATATAAACACACATGGTAGACAATCCGTTTAGGTTTCCATTTGCCAAGTTGTTCCAGGGTCCGGGGTTGCCAACTCGGGAACCAGTGACTCATTCTGAATGGAAACCCTGTACAGCAAAGTGAGGCTCCATTCTACCCCCGACTGGGCTGCCGTGACCCCACCTACCCGGCACTGCCTTCCCCCTTTTCATGTGCCCATGGGAACCTGGACTTTACCTCCATAGGGGTTTCCTCATCAGACCTTGCAAAGTTGCCAGGTGAGGTGGAGGGAAAACAAAGGTGGCCTTGAAGCCCCAGGAGCTGGCCTCACATCCTGACGCTCCTAGGGTGTGCAAAGGGCTGAGCCGAGGGGCAGGTTGAGGTGAAGCAGGAACAGTCTGTGGCTTGTCAGGAAAGGAGCAAGAGGGTAAGTCCACGTTAGCGTTGACTGCCCTTGGGCAGCCTATGACTGCACAATTGCCTTGTAAAACGGCGTGGAGAAGCCGTGTCTGTGGAAGTGGCAGATGTCTGGAGACCAGGAGTCCTCCCACACCTGGCAAAGCCACGAGCAGCGCAGCGTGGAGGGTGCAGGAGCCGTGGGTGGAGATGGGGGTGGGGAGGGAGAAGAGAGCAGGCAGGGCATAACCCCGTCACCCTCATCTGTGTCCCATCTGGTGCATTTTGCCTCCCCTTCCACGTGCTGTGTCAGGATGGCAATGACAGCTCATTCTTTGTTCCAGGTGAAGTATGAAGTACTTCACATACATCACTCAATCTTCACAGCCACCTCATGGAATAAGTATTATTATTATTATCACAGAAGAGATCACTGAGCTCAGAGAGGTTGAGCAATTTGCCTACAGTCACACAGCAGGCAAGGGGCAGAGATAGGACTCGAGCCCTGGTCTGTTTGGCTCCCCAGCACCTCATTACTATGTTATACTTGACCCTTCGGGTTAGATTGCGAACTGGGTTGTGAAAAAAGGTCAATAAGGAGATGGAGTAACTGCCAAGTTCTTCCCTCTGACAGGATGGAATTTGCGGTGCGACAGTGAGCTTAACGAGAGCACAAGCGCAGGCCTTACACTGCTTTATGTGCCCTCAGACTCCAGAAGTGTGAGGCGTGCACGGAGAGGACAAAAGCGATATTACTGCTGTGAACTTTCATTAGGAGGGATAGAGTTCTGTTACGGGTTTGGAAAAAATCCATCCTCTCAAGAGACTACATAATGCTCAAAACAGCTTTAGAAATTCTCTTTGGAAATTGCTCTCTGAGCCGCAGCCACATAAATATATTTTTATATACATCCTCAATCATGGCAAGCCTGAGTCCTTGGAGGCTAGCTTTAAATGTTCTAGAAATCCAAAGGCCGTTCTGAGCCAAATTTGGTGAAGGAGGTGAAGGGCCCATGTCAAATCTTCAGTTTTGTTTCCAAACAAGCTGGTGTTGGGATAAAGCCGCTCTTCTGATGGGCTCTGAAGACGCATGGATGCGAGAGGAATTTTAACGAGGTTTGAGCAGAAGCCTGTATGTTTTGCTCCTGGCCTGCTCGCCAGCCACGTGTGAAACTGCGTCCTGCTCACCCTCTGTCCCTGTCACCTGGTTTCCTTGCGGCCAACACGTGTCACCTGCCCGAGGCCTTTGCCCACATGGTCATCTAGGACTCTCTTCTTCCGGGCTTGTGTGTCCAGCCTGAGCTTCAGTGTCATTTCCACGGCGTGACCTCACCTGTCATTCCCTCCGTGGCACCCTTTCTCTTTGCGATTGTGATGACAGCTCCAGTGTGTTTTTACTCGTAAAAGCACCTTGGCTTTGACACCACCCACGAGCCCCACGGTGGCAGGCACTCTTTTGTTTTGCTCACCACTGTGCCCTCAGCATCCAGCACGAGGCATATTTTTGACACTCGGGAAAAGAATAAATACACAGGAGCCTCCAAGTCACCCTAAGTTACCAAGCTGCTGCTCTGCCTGCCTCTGAAGGGCTCCACCCACAGCCACGGGACTCCTTCCTCTTCGTGCTTCTCGAAAGACACTCCTCAGGCTGTTTTTACCTGTCTTTTCTTTTCAGGCTAAATTTCATCTTCTGCCCCCCTCTCTGGAGAGCTCCACCCAAAGTTTCCAAGAGTCCCATGCTCCTTTCTACCCACCTGCTCTCTGGGCACCGGGAACCCATCTCGAGGACTCGAGCAATCTTTTCCTCTCTTGTTCCTCTTCCTGTGCTTTTTCTCTGGAATGTTCTAAATTCTGTCCAGTCTCCTGGAAAGAACCTGTAAAGTGGTCTTCACCTTCTCCGTCTCTTCTTCCATGTTCAACTTGGCAGCAAGAGAACTTAACTCTGCTTATGGAATGTCACTGGCATCTTGAATTCCCTATCTATTCTGATGAGAAAATTCCACGGTCAGCCCTCACTACTTTTCTTTCTTTTTTAAAAAAATTATTTATTTATTTATTTACTTTTGGCTGCGTCAGGTCTTAGTTGTGGCACACGGGATCTTTCACTGTGGTGCGCAGGCTTCTCTCTAGCTGTGGCTTGCGAGCTCCTGAGCGTGCAGGCTCAGTAGTTGTGGCGTGTGGGCTTAGTTGCCCCGAGGCACGTGGGATCTTAGTTCCCCGACCAGGGATCGAACCTGCATCCCCTGCATTGGAAGGCGGATTCTTAACCACTGGACCACCAGGGAAGTCCCAGTCCTCATTATTTTTCATTTGGACGATTGGAACAGCCTCAGAACCTGCTCCCACCCCTAGGCAGCTGTCAAACTTTCCCTCAACCTGGTAGTTCTTGTTGAAACAGCCATCTAAGTGCCATGATGACCCTCCATTGTCTAAAGTGTAAAGCCCACACTCTGGCTTTATCCACCATTGCCTCCGTCACTGTTTTCAGCCCGGGTATTCTCAAAGTGTGGTCCCTGGATCTGCAGCACCACATCATCTGGGAGCCTGAGAGAAATGCAAATCCTTGGGCACCACCCCAGACCCACTGAATCAGAAACTCCTGAAGGGGGGCCAGGGGAGCACGCCGTGTTTTCCTCAGTCCTCCGGGTGACCCTAACGCTCACTGGAGTTTGAGGACCTCTGCTCTAGCTGTGTCTGGTTTGTCATTTATCTCTGAGAATTACCATCATTTTTGGGCCTCTGTGCCCTTGCTTGTACTTTTTCATCCGAGTGGAAGGATTTGCCTTCTTCACACCATCCCACACTCTTATGTTTCTTCCACCCGTCAAGTTCCTGTTCGTGATTCCAGGTCCTGCCTGAATGTTACTCCTCTGTGAAGTGTTCCCTGATTCTCAGTCAGAATAAATGGCTCTCACCTTTGAATTTTCACTGACTGTGCCCTTGAAGTCTTGAGAAGCATTTGCTTCTGCCTTGTTAATTGTTTGTCTTCCCCACTGGGCTGTGAGCTCCCAGAGGTCAGTGTTGGTGATGTTTTTGTCCCAGTAGCCATGGCCTCCCATGTAATAAGCATTTTCTGAGTTGACTTCGATCAGTGTCCTATTTCATATGCCTTGTCAGGAAAGGGTGAGGTTTGTCTTGGCTAGAGAACCAGGCCAGAGACCAATAGCATCCCACCCCTCCAGGAACCTGATGTCCCAAGTTAGCTGCTCTGTGGCTCCTCCCATGCAATTGGGTCACCCAGAGTTGGGTAGCTTGATTTTGGAGACATACCTGCAATGGCTGGAAGCCTCTTTCTCAAAGATAGGATATCTGGCGTGAACAGAACAGAGGGCAGATCATCAGATGGTCAGAAAGCTGGTGATAGGAACGACTCAGGACTCCAAGCCCACTTACCTATGCTAACAAAACAAGTGGAGACTGTCATACCCCCATCCCTCAGTAAAGAAACAAAGGGCGGCAGCTTTTTGATCTACCAGGTCAGCCAATTGTTACTGGTGTGGACATGGCAAAGCACTTTTAATTATGAGGCCATTAACTAACATTTGATCTTTTTTTTCCCCTCTGCTTGTAATGAGCTGAATTGTGTCTCCCAAAAATCCGTATGTTGAAACCCTAACCTCCAGTGTGACTGTATTTGGAGGTGGGGCTTTTACAAAGGTAATTAAGGTTAAATGAGATCATAAGGGTGTGGCCCTAATCCCCATAGGACTGTGTCCGTATTAGAAGAAGAGGAGACACCAGGGATGCCCCCCAAACAGAGAGAAGGACAAACAGATGAGAGGACACAGCAAGATGGCCATCTGCAAGCCAAGGAGAGAGGCCTCAGGAGAAGCCAACCCTGCCATACCTGGGTCTTGGACTTCCAGCCTCCAGAGCTGTGAGAAATAGATGTTTATTGTTTAAGCAGTCCAGTCTGTGATATTTTGTTATGGCAGCCCTAGCTGACTAGTACACTGCTGCTTTCGTTTTTTTTCTCCATCCTTTTCTTTTCCCGACTTTTATATTCCCACCTACTCAATCTCTATCTTTCATTATTTGATTTTCTTTATTTCTTCATAAAAACAACAACAAACATGACCAAAGAGCATAAACTAATTCAGAGACTGTGGTTTCAAATTTTATTGGGTAGCTCAGAATCAGCAGACTGGAAGTTTTGGTTTCCCTGGTATCAAATCTTTCATCTGAAATCATGTGTGCCATTAGAGCTTTAATATATATGTATGCAAACGCCGATAAATATATATATATATATGTGCTCACAATTACATGTCACTTTGGTGAGTCTTGTGGGTCCACCTTTCCTGATATGATTCTGGGCTTTCACTCAGGTCTAATGTGACTGGAGACTAAAGGATTAAAGAATTTAAGTGAATTCAACCCTCCGCAACTTAAGTGAGGGGCATGTTTCCCAATTCTGCCTCCTATATCCTCCTCCACCCAAGATCCTCAAGTCCCAGAAAATAGTCTAAGAAGGGAAATCCTTTGCAGTGCCTTTAACATGACTATTTCAGTGATCTCTGGAATAGATACTGCTTGTTACATAAGCGGGAAAAATGCAAGGATACATGCAACCAAGATGCAATTATTTTAGAATGGAGAGGAGATACAATTAGCCAATTGCTAATTTTTTCCTGGTGTATGCTAGGGCTAGAGATGACATACTGGCCCACTAGAATAACTGAGCAAAGAAACAATAATGATGAGGACAATCACAGTTTAAGAAATTTCCACCTTGCCTTATATAGTTTTGTCATTTATAGATGATACTATGAAAGTCCTGAGGAATTAATATTATTGATTCAATTTTACAGATGAGGAGAAAGCAAGATCAGGGGAGGTATGGGATTTGCCCGACGTAGCACGTAATTGGCAAGTGTCACTACCAGGACATGAACATCCAAGTGTGATACATCTTCCACTGGTATCTGTAAGGGCTTTGACGTTAAACTATTCCTTCTTTCTTCCTCATTCTTTACCTCCTTACCTTCTGGGATGCCAATTTCATGTATGTTAGGCTCTTTGTATTCTGCATATCTCACACTTTGGTCTGCCCTTCAGTATTTTTTTTCTTCTATTCACGTGTCTTCAGGTTCACCAGCTTGACTTCTGCTGTTAGAAACATCCAATGAATCCTTACTTTCAGATCCTAGAATGTCCACTTGCTCCTTTTTTGGATGGATTCCAGTTCTCTGTTGAAATTCTTCATCTTTTCAGCCATCTTTTTTGCACACCGTTTTCTTTTAAATATTTGTGGTCGTTATCTTCAAGGTCCTTCTCTGCTAAGTCTAACCTTTGGATATTTTGTGGATCTGCTTTATTGTCTATTTTTTTTCTCTTGATTATTGGTCACATTTTCCTACTTCCTGTCATATCTCATTATTTATGGTTGTTTGCCAGATGTTTTGTATAAAAGAATTGAGAGTGAAGTTAAGGTTACTTCCCCCGAGGAAGGCTTTGCCCTTTCCCCAGAGGGACAGGCAGTGTAAGGGGCTCATCACCTCGACGCCACGAGAACGTAGACTGGGTCGTGCCTGGGTTGCAGTTAGACTCAGTTCTCTCTGGCTCCAAATGTCTCGGGGTGAGACCTGGTGCGTGTTTGTCCCAGGCCCCTTCCTCTAGGGGACTTTGTCTCCTAAGAAATGTGAGGCTGAGGGAGGTCCGACTCTTGGTCAAACCCCTATCTGGGCGAAGTTCCCCTGGGCTTTGGGTTGAGATCTTGCTCTGCCTCTGTCACCTCTGTCATAAAAATTTAGCCTCCACATCCTGCAGGTTCAAAATCTGCCAGAGTTCTGATGGGGAGCCCTGTTGGGTATGGTTGCAAGCCCCTCCCACTAGTGTGACCATCTCCCTGGAGCTTTGAGGCTTTGGGTGATTTCACTTCTCCTTGCTGGCTCAGCCCCCAGGCTCCTGTCCACCCCCAGTGCAGTAACTGTCCTGGGGAAGCCAGCCATGCATCTGGGACTCCCCTGGATCCATGTCCTCACACCAGGCTGCAGAGCTTGGACATGCCCCCCGATTTCTCTTTTCTCTACACACGGTAAGCCCCGTCCTCAGACTGGGCCTTGGTAAATGCCCCACCCCGCCTGGGGAAGAAAACTGTCAGCAACCTCAACTCACTTTGCATGTGCTCTTTCCCTCTGGGATTGTCATTCTTCTAGTCCTCTTTGCCTCTGTGGTTCTCCACACTGTTTTTAAAAATGTGATTCTGTGATGTGTCTTTATTTCCCCGAGCTGTTACAGTGGGAGGAATGCCTTGTCTCTACCTACTGAATCCTACTCGGATGCAAAAGTCTAAAACTTGACTATTTTTTATATCTATTTTTTTTGTCAGTGAGAACACAGTGAGTCGCATTGTTTTGCCAATATTTTATTATGAACATTTTCAAACATCCAGCAGAGCTGAAAGAAGTTTATAGAACAGCCCATGCACCCAGTGGTTTGTTGGTAAGCCGGCTCTCTGGTAAGCCGGCTCTCTGGATGAGAAATTTAAAAAGCTGTGATTTGTATGGTTTGCTGATCTCTGTGGTGTAGACATTCCCACCATGGCCAATTTCAAGCTACCAGTGTAACTTGGGGGAGATTTGGGCAAGATCTGCTCTCGTGAGCGAGTGCAAGGACACCACTGTGTAGGACCATCACCTAGATTCTAACGCTAACATTTTAGTACCCTTGTTTTCTCACATGTGTATCCAGCCCCATTTCCACCATCAATCCATCTTATTGTTTGTGAATATCAGAATTCCCTCTAAATACTTCACCGTGCATATTAACCAGGGTTTAATGTTTGTTCACAGTATTTCTTTCGATGAAAAAGGAACTCTCAGTCTTAATCGTACATTGCTTGAGTTTTGACAAAGTCTTACCCGTGTGTAATCCAGACACCATCAAGATATAAAAGAGTAAATTTATCCCAGAAATTTCCCTCAAAGTTTGGCCAGCTAAAGCTTTTAGCTTTTCTAGACATGAACTGTCACTCACCCATGAATTCTTCATCATACTTGATCATTTCATCCTAAATGTATGTCTTTGTATTGGTTCCATTTGACACTCACCAGGAGGAATAATCAGAAATTTGCAAACATATAACTTTGAAAGTAGATACCTCTTAAGAGCCTGAGAGCTTCAATACCAATAACATACACCCTCCGTGAGTCATGCCAAAAAAGCATTGCCGAAGTCAAACACAGATCAAGTCCCCAGACCCCCAGGGTGGACAAGCATCCTCACACCCCATCCCTTGAGATTCCCTCCAGCTCCAGCTCCCACACCAAGTGTATGTGAATAACTCGTGATAGTCCCACGATATCATTGTCCTCCCAAGGGACAAGCCTTTCCTGCCTCCCCCCGCCCAGCTGAGCTCAACCACACTTCACTTGGCAATGTGTGCACTTGGCTTTCACCTGTCATATCTCAAGGAAAAATATCGGTCAGTAGTGAAATACACAATTCAGTAAAACACTCAGCAAGAGAAGGGAGAAAACAGTCACTTGCCTTCAGCTATGAGGAAGGATATGTTAGACGCAAGTAGTGTGAAATATGGACAGCGTCTCGAGTTCTAAACCACAAATCCATGTTCCAGATGAGGACGGCAGGTCGGGAGAAGAGCAACAGAAACCTCTTGCCTAAAGTGCCCCAAATTATTATTATTTTCAAAAATCACTTCACATATTAACAATGACAGTGATCCGGATGTGACGGCCGCCTTTTATTATGGGAGAACTGTTAAGATCATAATATCTTACACATGTGTCACGGTTTATATAGGTTTTGTTCTGGTTACCTCACTTGCCAGACCTGCTAAGAATGGATGGAAGTTATAAGAAGGCAGGTGTCTTTAACCATTAGAGCTGGGTAACAATTACATGAGTTATTGGTAGGAGCTTCCAGATTTCATGACCACATGACTCTCCAGTGGCCATATTTTCCAAACTGAATTTGGGTCACTTTTTTGCCAAGTAAAAATATGATACCTGGAGATAATAGAACATTCAGGAGACTGTTGTTGTTATTCAGTTAACTCAAGAAAGATATAGTTTTTCTAGTCTTTTTTTACATACGTACATAGTTATGCTTTGGAGGATAATAGTTCATGAGTTCATTTAACCGTTTTCCTACTATTGCACATTTTGGCGTTTCTAATTTTTCCACGTGACAAATATTGTCACAGTAAATATCATAATATAGAAAGCTTTCTCTGTGTGTTGAGTTATTACTTAAACATAGACTGAGGGGCCTAATCCTTTTTAACACCCTTGAGCAACACAATAAAATCCTCTTCCAAAAAGTTTGTATCAATTTACAAACCTGTATAAAATGTATCAGAGAGCCCATTTCACTGCACTCTTACCAACACTGAGCGACCGTGATATATTGGACACTGAAAATGTGGGCGGTTCATGAGGACCCAGGCTGGATATTAACTCTCCAAATTCGGGGAATGTTATAAAACAGGCTCTGATTGGTAGGTTTACCTGAATGAACTTGAAGGTCCCATCTAAACGTCTAGGATTATATTTCTAATCGATTTGAATTACAACATAGCTAGTTCTGCCATGATTGGTTTTACACTAAAGCGATTATTTTCCTCAAAACACTGCTACAAATATACAGGAAGAGCCTAAATGGCATAGCTAGTTCATATGACCGATGCTGGTATAATCTTTTGTTCCTCAGGATTTTGTAGACTAAAGTGGGCGTGCTTGCAAATTAATTCACACCAGATGCAGATTATCTTTATTATTTAGTTATATATGTGTATGTTTGTATATACCATATATATATATATATTTCATATGTATATGTCAGCTCAGGCTGCCACAGCAAAATAACTTAGACTGGGTGGTTTAAGTTAACAGACATTTATTTCTCACAGTTCTGGAGGCTGGAAGTCCAAGGTCCGGGTATCAGCATGGTCAGCACGGTCGGGTCTGGTGAGAGCTCTCTTACTGACTTGCAGATGGCTGCCTTCTCTCTGTGTCCTCACACTGCAGAGACAGAGAGGGGCGGGGGGGAGGGAGGGAGAGATCTTCTTCTTATAAGGCCACAGTCCTGTTGGATTATGAACTTACCTATGGTCTTATTTAACCTTAATTACCTCCTAGAGACCCGATCTCCAGATATCGTCACATTGGGTGTTAGGACTTCAGTGTATGGATTTGTGAGGAACACAGTTCAATCTATAGCAAATGTATCTTTAATAAAAACGTATTTGGGAGATAATATTTTAACAGTAGTAAAATATATTTTTTTATAGTATAAGCCATCAAATCGGTTTTGTTTTCAGTCTGAAGCTTTGGCCTCAAGCATCTTTCTATGACCCCTTGTGCCGTCTCTCGGTACTTCCTGAGTGAGATGGGACACTAATTCTCCAAATAAACAGAGACAGTGTCCAGCTTCTCTGAGGCATTGACTTCAGACTTTGTTCCCTTCAGACTAAGGATCAAGACCCTGTTACGGTTATCTACTGCTACATAACACATCATCCCCAAATTTAGTGGCGGAAAACAATAATCATTTTATTATCGGTCATGCTTTCAGTGGGTCAGGAATTTGGGAATGTGTGGCTGGGTGATTCTGGTCTGGGGTCTCTCATGTGGTTGTCACCAGATGGTCATTGAAACTGGAACAGTGGAGGAGAGACTGGAACAGCTGGAGTCTGGCCAGGGCACTCTCTCTCTCTGCACTGTTTCAGGGCCTCTCTGTGTGGCTTTTCTGCCTGGGCTACTTTGTGCTTCCTCACAGCATGGTGGCCTCAGGGCAGTCAGTCCACTTGCATGGTGGCCCAGTGCTCTAGCGTGGTGTTCCACCTCACAAGGTGACTCAGCCTCTGAAGCCATGCAGTGTCACGTCCTTGACATTCTTTTGGTTACAAATGAGGCAAAAGCTCACCCACATTCAAATGAAGGAGAATTAGATGCCATCATTTGCTGGGAGGATGGCAAGGTTGTGGAAGAACAAATGGAATGAATTATTGTTGCATCCAACTTTGGGGAATACAATCTGCCACAAGCCCTTTCATAGAGACTCCAGACTGAGAAATGGATGTTTCCCACCAGCTCTCTATGGACGGTCCCAATCCTGCAACGTGGTATCCTGTTCTGGACACTTATTTTAAGTGGTGTCCTGTTCTGGGCACGGGAGGATGTGAAAGCTCATCCTATGAGGAATGATCCTAGGAACTAGCTTCATTTTGCCTGGTTAAGAGATGTACGAGGACCACCCTAACTTGGCACATTTGAAGGATGCTTGTGTAGGAAAGGGAGCAGGTCTGGTCTGGGCTTCAGGAGGGTGGATGAACCACAGGGTTTTTCAAGGACCCTGAGTCAAACTCAGAGACTTCCTTGGCCAATTGCCTCTATCTGTTATATATTCTGCATACAAATTTCTTTTAAAATCTCTGTTGATTAAAAAGAAAAAGTTTTCAAACCACTGGACTTGATCAAATAAAACAGTGCTACAGTGGCAAGGTCACGAACCTGCCTGCCAAGGTCACCAGGCTGCTGGGTGGTTTTTGATGGTCTAGAACCAGGGTCAGCAAACTTTTCTGCAAAGGGCCGAATAGTAAATATTTTAGGATTTGTGGTTCATACTGTCTTTGTTGCAACTATTAAACTCTGCCATTGTCACATGAAAGCAGCCACGGACCACACATACGTGAATTAAAGGAGTGGTCGGACCAGATTTGGCCCACTAGCCATGTCCACAGTTTGCTGACTCTAGTCTACATCAGGCCGGGCTTGAGCAAGTGAGCTGAAAATGCACTGGTTTTTCATGGGGGTGAAGAGCTCCAGGAAGCTGGAGTGGGGGCAAGGGGAACATCGCTGCTGTGGTGCCCCCTCCTTTCCTGGGGTGAACTCACTCTGACTTTGAACAGCTCCTCTGTGTATGGCTGGGACATTGGGAGCCACGCATGCTCAGACAAAGAGGGGAACCATATTAGGAACAAGAGTGCACAGGCCATCCATTCTCATCACTGTGTGTTTCATTATTGTACTGCAAGGTCTTTGGAAAGAGAGCTGAGGCTTTTATTCTCCTTGAAACCAGCTTCAACCCCCAGAACAATGCTGTCCATTCTGTGGATGGTCAGCAAACCCTCGCTGACTGTCTTTGTTTCTTCACCTGCGATGAGAGCTTCCCAGGCCCATATGGAAGCCTAAAAGTTCACAAGGGACTAATTCAGTGCGATTCTTCCAGGGGAAGTTCATTCCCTGTGGGAAGTGATTACACACTGATGGTATTTTTGTGCACTGCAGGGAAAAATGATCTTTGCCTCTTGGCTGTGTTGCAGTAGTAAGTGGGAGACGTTATTTCTAAGAGTGCAGCTCTTCCCGGCACTGATAAGAATGGAATGCAGGCGACCATGGAGATTCAGGTCACTAATTAGTCCCAGAAGCCTCTCTGCCTTGAATCACTGTTACATTAATTATGCATCAAATTAGAATGTTTGCAAAGGCCCAGGGCCAAGTGTGCTGTGGAGGCTGGTGACAGCATGGAGAGATCAAGGGACGTCCCGCCCAGCACACCTCGGGGACCAGAGGCCAAACCCAAGGCCTGAGCACGCAGTGACCCTGCCTGATCTCTGACCCAGCTGCTTGCATGCTTGCAGCCTCCTGCCTGTGAGCTTGTTGTTGGCACAGAGACGACAAAGGCGGGGGTGGGAAGGAGGCGCGATGGCCACCTCTCGCTCGGGTCCGCCTTCTGAGTTCTGCTATAGTCGTGCTCAGCCGAGAAGAGATACCAAACAGCCATTTGGACATTTTATTTCCACAGTAACACATAGGAGAGACTTCCAGGTGTCTGTTACTGGGGAGATAACATGTCTGGGCTGTTGTCTGCCTTTGAGTTTTTATCTCAAGGTTTTAGAGTTGGGTGGACATGGCTGTAGCTTGGGTTCAACTCTTTTATCTCCTCCTCCTCCTCTTCCACCGCCTCCTCCCGGCTTGTCTTCTCCAGGAGCATAAAACCAAAATATACTCAGTGCTCGGTTGTAAAATAAACAGATGATAAATAGCAGTCTCTGTGCCTCTTGGGCTGTAATTCCATCGAGGGCCTGGGTTGAAGTCATAAACCATGAGACGTGAAGCGTGACCCACAAATAGGCTTCAAGATGGAATTACAGCCCCATAATTCAAAACGGACCTTTGAAAAAATAATTCTCAAACCCTAGTTTTAATTCGGGAAAAGATCCCCGGCTGTAGTGACATCTTCTGTTCAGTTCATCAGTAAACAAATAATTCCTCTGTGTAAATCTGTGACATTTGTTAATATTGGGGGGAGCACCCTACCTGGTCTCTAGAGAGGTTACAAATGAAACCAGGCAGTGGTGTCCCAAACAGAACCAAAGAAAGGGAAGCTGTAGTCCCGCAGTGAAAAAGTTCACCACGGGTGAACGTAAGTGAGCACAAGGTGAGGAGACACCTTGGGACTGATAGGAAGAAATGTGGGTTCCTGACAACAGGGGGCTGTCATCTCTCAGCTCTGCATTTCACACCTTCATCTTCCCTGTTCTCACTGTTGTGATATGTAGGGACTGAGGCTGAGGACTACTCGGATTGACATAAATTCCATCCCTGCTCTGTATCTTACCTCTTTTCTAAACGTGCTGGCTACTTTTCAGACTGATTCTGCTTGATCTCATAATTCATTAAAGCAAGTTGATCTCATGCAACTCAAGAGTTATGAGGGGCTTTTTCAAGATGGTTTCTTGTGTGATGAAAACAAATATTCACACCTAACAGAGAAAATAAACCAAATCCAACAATTCTGCAGGAGGTGTATGTTTAAATAGCAGCTTCTGGTGATCATAAATTAAGCCATCAGAACCCCCTAGGGATCCACTGTAGCCTGGGTATTAAATGGAACAACATATGTGCAAGGGCTGGCAGATGGTGAGGGCTTAATATATGGTCATTCATGGACACAATTTGTACCGTAAAATCAGAAATTCTTTATGTATGCACTTGTATATAGCTATGTGCTTTCTTCAACAAGGCTGTTATCTGTAACAGAGATCTATAGCTATGAAGAAAAGAAAAGCAACAGAAAACAACAATTTAAGATAAACTCTCAGGCCAAAATGGACAAAGAATAAGAATTTTTATCAGAGTTATTGAGGTGTAAGTTTCATATGGGCTTTGTATTTAATCTACTCTTCCTTTTGTAGTTTCTTAGAGTGGAAACTTAGATAATTAATTTGAGATCTTTCTTTTTCAAATACAAGCATTAAAGTTATAAACTTCCCTCTAGGTACTGCTTTGGCTGCCTCCCACACATTTTGATAGGTTATATCTTCATTTTTGTTTTGGTTCAAAATGTTTTCCAGTTTCTCTTATGATTAAGTTTCAACTTACAGGTTATTTATTTTCTAAAGGTTTGGGGATTTTCCAGAAATCTTTCTGGTGTTGATTTCTATTTTTAATTCTGTTATGATCAGAGAACATACTTTGCTTGATTTAAATTCCATTAAATTTACTGGGACTTGTTTTATGATCCAGAATACAGTTTTTCTTTGTGAATGTTATATGTGCATTTGAAAAGATTTCATATTCTGCTGTTGCTGGATGGAGAATTCTTTTATTATTATTATTATAATAAAAGTGTCAGGTGTACAGCATTTATAGTTCAACATCTGTATACACTACAGTGTATACATTTTTGTATACACAAAAAATGCCTTGTAGGCAGACTATAGGTGTCTTGCTTTTAAAATTCAACCTGACAATCTCTGATTTTTGATTAGAGTATGAAAACATTTTTTAAAAAAATATCTTTTGTGCAGGTGTGCTGTTGAGGTATCCCTTCAGTTTTTATTTGTGTGCAATATTTTTTTCTATCTCTAACATTCTCTATTTTGTCTTCATTTTTGAAAGATAATTTTCCTGGGAATACAATTCTATGAGTTTCTTTCAGCATTTTAAGGTATTGCTCCATTTCCTTTTGGTTTGCATATTTTATCATAAGAAGTCTGTTGTCATGCTTGTCTTTATTACCCTGTACGTAATATACCTTTTATCTCTGGCTGCTTTTAAGATTTTCTTTTCGTCTCTCTCTTTTTTGTTGTTTTTTTGTTTTTTGCGGTACGCAGGCCTCTCACTGTTGTGGCCTCTCCTGTTGCGGAGCACAGGCTCCGGACGCGCAGGCCCAGTGGCCATGGCTCACAGGCCCAGCCACTCCGTGGCATGTGGGATCTTCCCTGACCAGGGCACAAACCCGTGTCCCCTGCATCAGCAGGCGGACTCTCAACCACTGTGCCACCAGGGAAGCCATTTTTGTCTCTCTTTTTTAGCAATTTGATTATAATCTACTTTGGCATGGTTTTCTTTATATTTATTCTGCTTGGGTTCCACTGACTTTTTCTGGACATGTGGGCTTATAGTCTCCACTAAACTTTAAGCTATTATTTCTTCATATATCTCTCCTCTTCCTCTCTGGGGCTCTAATTATACATGTTAGAGTTCTTTAATATTGTTCCATAAGTGCTATATATAATTTTAATTTTTTGTTAATCTTTTTTTTCTGTACTTAATTTTGGACATTTTCTATAGCTATGTCTTCTGATAGTTTACTGATCTGTTCTTCTATAGCATCTAATCAGCTCTTAATCTATTCAGTATACTTTTTGTTTCAGATGATTTAATTTTCACCTCTAGAAATTCCATTTCAGGCTCTCTCTCTTCTAAAAACACTTCTTTTGGCTCCTCATCATGTTCATGTTTCCCACTCCTTCTTGAGCATATTAAGTGCATTTATAATAGCTCTTTTAAAGTCTTTGTTTTCCAGTTTGTAAATTTCTGTCATTTCTGATTCTGCTTCTATTTACTGACTGTTTCCTGGTTATGGGCCATATATTTCTCCCTTTGCGCATACCTGTTAATTTTTACTTGATGTCACACGTTGTGAAATTTTACATTGTCGAGTGCTGGATTGTGCCATATTTCTTTTAATTGTGTTCAGCTTTGTTCTGGCATTCAATTAGAACAGTGGTTGCCTCTGGGCAATGGTGACAGTGGGGTGTTGGTTACATGGGTGTGTACTGATATTTGTCACAAAATTCACCGAAATATACACTTACGACTTGTGCATTTTACTTTAAGTAAATTACACTCAATAAAAAAATATTTTTTAATGTTATACATGTCATTTTAAAATTTTGAAATAAGCCAAATATAGAGAGAGCAGAAACAAAATTCTATTTCACCTCTCCTCAATTATCTCTTAATTATTCCCTCTTCCCTAGAATCTCACCACTCATATAACAAGTTAAATCATTATCTCCTTCAAAATCTCTATCTATGGATTACAGATATAGCATCATGGTTAAGATCACAGGCTCTAGAAAGTAGACTGTCTCAGACAGAATCATGATTTTAAACTCCTTACTAAATTAGTTTCGCCTAGCTTTGAACATCATATACAGGGACTTAGAAAGTAAGCATCATTATGTGTCTCATCTCCCTCCCTCATTGCCATATTATTTAGGTTCATTGATGTTATTGCTTGTATCAATAGTTTATTCCTTTTTATTGTATTCAGTTGTATTTACCATTTTATGATAATTCCCCAATTTGTGTATCCATTCTTCAGCTGATAGATATGTGGGCTGTATCCAGTTGGACTGTCATGATAAAGTTTCTGGGAACATTCCTGTATACATTTTTAGTGGACATATGTTTTCATTTCTCTTGGGTAAATATTTAGGGGTGAACTTGCTGGTTTAAGTTTAAGTCTTTAAAAAACTCTATTTTTGGAAGTGGTTGTACCATTCACCTTCAGCAAAGTGTGAGCATTTCAATTCCTCTGTATCCTTACCAGCACATGGTATGGGACAGTTTTCTTTTTTTTTTAATTTTAGCCGTCCTAATAGATGTGTAGTTATATCTTCTGTGGTTTTAATGTTTATTTCTCTGATGACTGATGATGTTCGTATTTTCTTGTGCTTATTGGCCCTTCGTGAATCTTCCTTTGTGTAGTATCTGTTCCGAGCTCTTTGCTCATTGTTCTGTTACCTACTGTAGTGTAATACGAATACTCCCATAACTTAGTGGCTTAAGCAGCAGTGTTGAATTTTGTTTATGCATCTTCAGTTTGGGCAGGGTTCATTTAACCACCTGATTTCTGCTCCACATGCATCAGTTGGGGCTGGAATGGTCCCTCCAAGATGGCTCAGCCACATGCCTGGCAAGTTGGTGCTGCCAGCTGGGAACTCAGCTGAGGCTCCCACCCAGGAGCCTTGGTTCCTTTTCCTTTTATATCATTAATGAGAAATCAGAATGTGTAAAAAAGAAATTCTCTCAAACATCAAAATTATATTTTCAAATGGAGATTACAGTTTCTTTTCTTCTCAAGCCCGAGAAGTACCTGAAAGTGTCTAGGAAATAGTCACAGACTAAATACAGCTTATTTTCTCAGGGCATCAATTTTAACTATGCAATTTTGGGTAAAATCACATTTATTTTATATTAAAATAAACAGATAGATAATGGTATAGGATACAAATAGCATATGAATATTTGAAAATAAAAGTGATAATTTAAAAAACTCACCTTGGAGAGAAACCTTAGGGCAAGGATCTCAGATGCTGGGGGATGAAGGCTTTCTCTCCTCTGGGACTGTGACAGAAAAGTTTGAGAAATTCTGCAGACTCACAGAGCAAGGAGTCGAAGTCCTGCTCTTTATTTGAGATCTGCAGCCATGATTGGATCTAGGCCATAAATGTGCTCTGTTTGCCCAGACATCTGCTCTATTTAGTTTATTTAGTTTTAGTCACAGAATGAGCAGTTTTTACCCCATGTGAGGTGCTACCCTCAAAATTGTTCATCTGTTCCTCAGTATGTCGTTGGCTGATAGAGTCTGAATAAAAAGTCTGTTTCTCTGACCCTCCATTGAGTCAAGATACAGTCAGCAGCCTTCCCTTCTCTTCTAGCTGCAGACAGGACTGAGGATACTGCAAACCATTCCTTCCAGTTTACTGCTGAGGGGTACACGAGGAATAGTTTTTCATTGCGTTTAGGGGTCCCAAGTATTCTGCCTTGCACGTGGGCCATCCTAGAGCACCAGCCCTCTGAAATAGGACAGTAGTGACCTTGACAGGCCAATACCATGAAAGATGAGCAGGAACTCCCTTCTTAAGCCATCTATCGTTCATAAACACCTTGATTCAGACTAGCTGGCCATGAAGTTAAAGCATGTCCTTAAACTCTTAAACACTATTACCATCAAAAGCTGGAATCTAATCCCCCTTCCCTTGAACATAGGCCAGCCTTGGTGACCTGCTGTAATGAACATAATGTGGTAGAACTGACATTGTGTGACTTTTCAGACTCGGGTAGCGGAGGCAGCACAGCTTCTTCCCAGAGGGTGAGCCTTCTCTTTCTGTGTGTATCTCTCTGTCTCTGTCTCTCTCAGTATACATTATTTGGGGCCCTGAGCCAACATGTAAGAAATCCAGCTACTCAGAAGCTACCAGGCTGAAAAGTCCACATGGAGAGAACGCGTGGGCATAGAGACAGGTGCTCAGGGGTCCCTGCTGCTCCAGCCTCCGGAGTCTGAGATCTCCCAGTCCAGGCACCAGGCATGTGAGTAAGGAGCTTTCAGAGGATTCTTGCCCTCAAGCTGCCCCAGCTGCTGCCACGTGGAGCAGAGATGAGCTGTCCTGCTGCCCAAATTGCAGAG
Organism: Pseudorca crassidens; assembly: GCF_039906515.1. Classification (NCBI taxonomy): domain Eukaryota; kingdom Metazoa; phylum Chordata; class Mammalia; order Artiodactyla; family Delphinidae; genus Pseudorca; species Pseudorca crassidens. The sequence goes on from NC_090304.1 coordinate 105,978,968, forward strand.
TCACGAGCAAAGTAAATGTTATGTTGTTGCTTTAAGTCACTAAGTTTGGAGGAGGTGTGTTCAGTAGTAACAGGAGATCAATGTATTCTTTCCTATTGCTTAGCAACACTAAGGAAATGGGACATAAGTAAATAAAATTTTGGTTGTAGAGGAAAGGAGTATGACAGAGAATCCAGGATCACAATGCATTAAAAGAGAGAACCGGATTAAAAATGTGGAAGTTAAATTACTTTCACAGATTTTATTTGCAATAAATATGTCTGATCACAGAACCTTGGACGTTTTAATTTGGAAGGGATCTTAGGGCTCATGAAACTCAATCCATTTTTTTTTTAAGTGAGGCTCAAAGAGTCAACTGACTTGGGCAGGATTCCAGCGCCGGACTAGGGCCCAAACCTCCAAACTTCCACTGACGGCAGTATCTTTTTTCTCAAAGACATAGATAATAAACCTCCCCAATTTAGCAAAAAACAAGGACAAAGTCAAATAAACCAATGTAACAGCAGCAACAAAAGTACCCCACAGCCTACATGGCTATTTCTAAAAGTAATTGTCCTTGCTAAGCCTCTACCTGCCTGCCGTGTCCCTACAGTTAAGTCCTTGATATGTAAAGGGAAGCAGCTGGAGAATTTGCAGTTCCAGCTCTTCAGGCCAAGAAGAGAATGAGTCTCCCCATCCTACTGTTATTTCATCACAAACGTCGTCAGCACATTTGCGAAGTGCTTACTGTGTGCTACCAATGGTGCTAAGTGTGCTTTGCGCGCATCAAGTTTACTGAGGTGTAATTTACGTGTACTACAAAGCAACCATATTAAAGGGGTAGTTAGCTCAATGAGTTTGACAAATGTATGACCTGTGTGGCCACTGCTGTGATCAAGGTACAGAACATTTCTATCCCCTCACGTCTAAAAACTTCCTTTATGCTCCTTTGCAGATAATCCCCTTTCCCTGTGCCCAGGCACGCCGAAATCCTTTCTATCAGTAGACTTTTTTTTTTTTTTTTTTTTTTGCCTGCTCTAGAATTTCATAGAGATAGAATCATGCCGTATGTAGTCTTTTGTGTCTGGCTTCTTTCACTCAGCATGTTTTCCAGATTCCTCCAGATAATTGTGTGTATAATAGTTTGTGGTGTTTTACTGTTAACTAGTACTCCGTTGTATAGCTGTACCGCAATCTGCTTATCTACTCCGTGATTGATGGATTTGGGAGTTGTTTCCAGTTTGGGGCAATTATGAATAAAGCTGCTATAAACATTCTCATAAAAGTCTTTTTGTGGACGTATGCTTTTATTTCTCTCAGGCAAACACCTAAAGATGGGTTATATGATAAGTATACATTTACTTCATAAGAAACTGTCAAAATGTTTTCCAAAGTAGTCGTATCATTTCACAGCCCTAACAGATATTTGTGAGGGTTCCAGGTGCTCCACAGATTAGTGCTCTAGTGGGTGTGCAGTGGTACCTCATTGTGGTGTTAATTTATATTTCCCCGGCAATTAGCGGTGTGAAAATTTTCTTATCTCTGTTTGCTACTTATATAACTTTTCTGTGTTCTTTTTCAAAATATGTGAAATTTATTTCAGTATACATAGGGCTTTAATTAATGAAATATTTTATAATACTGAAGAAATCATATGCCAAAGTGTGCAGCTGAAACTTGGCATACAATAATCAGTTATATTCCTGAATGTTTTGAGACAAAAGGAGTACTTAAACAACAGATGGTCAACACCCTGAGTTCGAGACATCACAGCACCAATGTATATTTTGTGTGAATATTGAAATATAAGAAAAATCTCAAAAAGAGATGAAATGTTAGGATGCTTTCATAATCATCTTAAGAAGTCTTTTTCGTCATTAGAATAAAGATGCCATGAAAAATGAAAATAAGCCTAAGAAAGTTTTTCGGCAGAAAAAATATAAAAATTCTTGAGAGCACAAAACAGGGTAAATGGGGAAAAAACCACCATGATAAACATGTTGAAGCAATTGATATACAGGCTTTATTTAGAGACAGGACTCTGTTAAAGCAAAGTAGGGAGTTCAACAAATCTTCTTCCCCCAAAAAACAGAACTGGAAAAACAATCAAAAACAACTATTTCAGGGCTCTGATAATCAACCAGGGACAAACAAGAAGTTGAGAAGTATTTATTCATGAAAATCTGCTAGAACTTTGGATGATAAAAGTGGAAGTCTACAGAGAATCTACAGCCCTTTTGCATGGAGCTGTTCCTCCCCCGAACCCCCTCCAAAAGCTTGGTCAGCAAAGTAGTCTCACAAAGGCAGGCCTGCTCGTGAGAACCAGCAGCTTCACTGCTGGAGGGGGCTGACCTGATTTGGACAGAAGGCCAAAACCCATTCCTGGCAGCATTATCAGTAAAAGTATCACACCTGATAGAAGTGAATGGGGAATTCCCATAGCTTTGCTAACCTGAGTTTGTAGTCCCAGTTGTGGCAAGTGACAGACCAGTCAAAAATTTAACAGGGAGATGCTGGAAATGAGAGGACCATAGAAGGGATAGATAAGCTCTCCATACCTCCCTGGATGAATGGGGGACAATGCTCATCTTTACGGGGCACCCAAGAAGGTCCAGAGGAAAGTAAAGCCCAGGCAGACTGGAAAACTGCCGAACTTTGAATGCTTCCCTTAACATGCACACAGGTCTATCAGCAGAGGGTGGAAGCCTTATAGGCTCAAGGTTCTTGAGCACAACCTCTTATGAACAGTTCACTTACCTGTGAGCTATGCAGACAGAGGACAACCCCTAGGAAGCTAGGCAGAAAAACAAAGCAAGAATTTAAAAACAACTGGGCAGAGGCATCATTGGCTGCATGTCCCAGGGAGATAGATTCTGCAGATTAAGTCCAAGTACGTTGCTAACAACCACCACCTCATGGAAAAAAATATAATCCAGAAATGTAACAATATATGGTCTAAAGTGTCAGTTTTCAGGAAAACATCACAAAATATTCAAAGTAACAGGAAAATGTGATCCATTCTCAGGAAAAAAGTCGGTAGAAACTGAGTGGACCCAGACGTTATATTTAGCACACGAAGGCTTCAAAGCAGTTCCTAGAATATATTTTAAAAATTAAACAAAAGTATGATGGCAATGACCCTCAAATAGGAATTCTCAGTAGAGAAACAGAAACAATAAAAAGGAACCAGTGGAAATTCTAGAATTTTAAAGCACAAAAACTGAAACAAAAATTTAATTAAATGGGTGATTTTGAGATGGCAGAATAAAGCATCAGTGAACTTTAAGATCAATCAATAGAAACTATCCCATCTGTATACTAGAGAGGAAAATAGATTGAAAAAATAATGAACAGAACTTCAGAGACCTATAACACAGCATTAAACACACCAATGTGTAATGGAAGTCCCAGAAGGAGAAGAAACAAATGACAGAAAACATACTTGAGGAAGTAATGGCTGAAAATGTCACAAATTTGCTGTAAAATATTAATCTACACATCCTGAGTAGATCAACAAACCCTGAGTAAAATAAACATAAAAGTCTCCAGCCCAGACATCATAGTTAAATTATTGAAAACTAAACAGAAACAGAAAATCTTAAAAGCAGCAAGAGAAAAACTCATTCTAAACTGGGGAACAACAATGCACTTAATGGCCCAATTCTTATCTGAAACAACGGAGGCCAGAAAGCAATGGAATGAAACAAAGTGATGAAAGAAAGTAGTCAACCATGAATTTTATATCTCAGAAATTAAGATGAAATAAAGTCATTCCCAGATAAACAAAGACTGAGAGAATTTATTGTTAGCAGAACAGCCTTAGAAGAAGTTCTATAGAAAATGAAAGGAAATGGGAATTCCCTGGCAGTCCAGTGGTTAGCACTCTGCACTTCCACTGCGGGGGACCTGGATTTGATCCAATCCCTCAACCCCTGGTCAGGGACCTAAGATCCTGCAAGCCACGTAGTGTGGCCCAAGAAAGAAGGAAAGAAAATGAAAGGAAATGAACCAATAAGGCAAATCCACAGGAAGAAATGAAGAACACTGGAAATGGCAATTGTGTAGGTAAATATAAAATCCATCTGCTTGTATAAAGCAGTAATTATAACATTATATTATTGGGTTTATAGCATTAATATAGATTTAATATATATGACAATAATAGCACAAAGGAGAGGGGAGGAAATGAAGCTATATAAGAATAAAGGTGCTATATCCTACTGAAATTAAGTCAATGTTAATATGAATTATATTGATAAATTAAGATGTATAATTTAATCCCTGGAGCAAACAATAAGAAAATAACTAAAAACAAAACAAAACAAAAACCTCCCAAATCAATAGAGGAATTAAAATGATATACCAAAAATGTTTGTTCAACCCAAAAGCTAGCAGTACAGGAAGAACAGAGGAATAAAAAAGATAAGAGCCATATTGAAAACAAAAAGCAAAATGACAGATGCGAATCCAATCGTATCAAAAATCACATTAGGGCTTCCCTGGTGGCGCAGTGGTTGAGAGTCCACCTGCCGATGCAGGGGACGCGGGTTCGTGCCCCGGTCCAGGAAGATCCCACATGCCACGGAGCGGCTGGGCCCGTGAGCCATGGCCGCTGAGCCTGCACGTCCGGAGCCTGTGCTCCGCAACGGGAGAGGCCACAACAGTGAGAGGCCTGTGTACCGCAAAAAAAAAAAAAAAATCACATTAAGTAGTCCATTAAATAAACCAAACAGTTCAATGAAAATAGTGATATTATCAGATTAGATACAAAAGAAAGATTACACTATGTGCCGACTACAAGAGACATACTTCAAATTCAAAAAATACAGCTAGATTGAAAGTTAAAAAATGGAAAAGACATATTATACAAACTAAACAAAAGAGAGGTAGAGTGGCTATAGTAATTCATATTAAACAAAATAGACTCTTAGAAAATACATATTAGTAGAGAAAAACAGTGACATTTCCTAATAAAAAGGTCACTACATCATGAAGATATAATTATTTTAAATGTATGTGCACCTAACAAGACCCTAAAATTCAAAGAGCGAAAGCTGAGAGGATTGAAAGGCGATATAGACTATTCAATATTTATAGTTCAAAATTGCAAGACCCTTGATATTGATAGGACAAGTAGATGGAAAATTAATAAAGATACAGAAGATTTGGAAAACAGTTAACCGACATGATCTAACTGACATTTATAGAACACTTTACCCAACAGAAGCAAAATACGTTCTTTTAAGGGCTTGTGGGACATTCTCCAGGAGAGACCATATGATAGGCCTTAAAACAAGTTTCCATGACTGTAAAAGGATTGAAGTTACTCAAAGCATGTTTTCCAACTGCAATAACATTAAATTAGAAAGCAACAACAGAAATCTGAGAGTTCCCCAAATATCTGAAAATTAAACAACATATTTGTAAATAACCCAGATCAAAGAAGAGATCACAAGGGGAGTTAGAAACGATTTTGAATAGAATGAAGACAGCATATATAAAACTTTATGGGATACAGCTAAGGAAGGGCTTAAAGGGAAAGTTACGGCTTTAAAGATGAATATTAAATGTGTTCACTGTCGAGAAAGACCATTGTTACAAACTAGAAAAAGTCTTATTGTATGAATAGATCCTAGACTTCATTGGTTCAGTGTTGGTATCTCTTTGTCGAAGGTTTTTAAGACTTTAAACGTATATCATTGCATTTTGTATATATATTGATACATAACATATAACATAAAATGCTTTATCAAGATAATCACCACAGACACAAAATTCATTCTAGGACCCAACAAAGCCTTTGGTCACTGTTAACAAGGAAACAATACTATGACTATACTGGGTTTTTCTGTTTGGGGCTTCCTCTGGCTTATAAATTCCCAAGGACAAGGCGCTGGTGAGGCTGCACCCAAGGCCAGATTCCCTGTTGAGATTCAGTGGGGCTCCCTACTCCTCTGCCTCCTGGGCCGGATGACCTGAAACAAAGCCCTCTGAATAGCTCTTCTCTCTGGTCGCCCGGGCCCCTGGTTTGCCTTTTTAATTTCTTTGTAAAATACCCACTTTTCAAAGGGTGCCTGTTCCTGAAATAGACACCCATGGGAGGGCAGTGGGACGCGGTGTCACATCCACGGCTGCTATCTCAGTTCCCTTGACTGCTCCGTATTGTTCTTTCTCCCCGCTCAGCTGGCAGTCCTGGCTACGCCCAAGGCTTGATTGGTTTGCATTTATGGGGCTTATCTGCACCTGAGTCTATTCTTCCTCACCTTTGGGCTTCATTCTCTGCGTTGCCTGATCATCTTTCTTTGACACCATTGACCTCCAAAGGTCTCTCAGGGGATTCTAGGGCTGAGCCAGAATACAAGGGGAGACGTGTGGTTATCAGAGGTCCCAGACTGTGGGGGGAGGAGAGGAGAGGAAGCTGTCTTCTCAGATGTTCACTTATCAAGCCCAGTTTACAGGCCCGGGCAGCGGACCAGCTCCCTCTGCCTAAGTGCAGGGGGCCGGCTGCAAACCTAAGGCCCTGCCCGTCGCCACTTAAATGTCCTCATTGGTCTGTCCAGGTCACCCAGGGGAGACGAAAGGTTATTACTTGCAGAGAGAGCACCAAGGAGGTGGGCTTTAGGAAACACAATTGAATTGTGAAGAATATTAATCAAAGAGGGTGTGAAAAACCAGAGTTGCTGATGTGAATGAGGCCAGGTCATCATGGGGGGGTGTGGAGGGATGGGCGCCAGTGTCAGGGACAGCACAGGTGAGGGATAAGCATGACCGATGGGCATCAGAGGCGGGGCCAGTGAGAACTTGAGTCCTGGGCTCAGAACCAGGTCCGTGAGTCGCAATGGTGGGCAAGATTGCCTCCGTCACATGGCGCCTGGTGTGTGCAACAGGGACAGATCATGTGGCTGAAGGTACGGAGTGGGCGTTCCTCTCCTTCATCCCCCACCTGAGTCCATCCAGTTCAGGTGTTGAGAGAAAGGCAGATACCTGTGGTTCGAGGGACTGGGCTGGGGGTTAGAGCATGACCTTGCCCTTAGTTGGCAAGCTCTCCCCCCTGTTTGGCTGCAGACAGACTGAGCCTGAGACACTGCAGGAAGTCTGAAGACTGCAGGTGAGTGGTCACTATTACTGTCCACAGTTTATAACTACTTCATCCTTTAAAGGCCTTTGTCTCGTTCTCTATGTTCAGTCAAGCATGTCTTTTTATAATCCCATCTTTTAGGAAGCTTTCAGGCTTAGAACAGCTCTCTCATCAGAATCATTGGAGCAGCATATTTATTTCATCCAAGCATGTACTGAGCGCCCACTGTGTGTATGCCATGCAAAGAGTAAGCCTTCTTGGGATGAGGAAGTGTGACAGTGGGAGACTTGGGGTTCCTCTCTGCCATTAGATGGGATCCGCTCTTGATCTTGTTTCCCTCACAGGCCCTCGGGGACCAGTGTGTGCTCAGCACACCTTTGCTGAGCTGGGTTGTCACCTGAGGACCCCGACGCCTGCTGCTAGTGCAGCAGGATTGGTGCGTTTTCTGAGGAGCCTGAATGTAATTGTGATTAGTTGTCAATGGTAATGATGTAACAGCACTTGTATCTAAGTGAAAGTAGGTGACAGAGTGGAGAGGCGTGGGAAGGGCGATATAGAAGAAGAAACGTTTTCCAAAGAACAGGGGTAATGGAGATAAAAGGTAGAGCTGGTTAAAGGGACAATGAGAGTAGCCAGCAGCCAGCCGACGTTAATTCACGAGCGTGAAGGGGCGTGAAGGGGAGCTGTGTTCCCGGGGATAGATGGTCATCGCTGTGCTGTGCGCTCACAGGCTAAATGTACAGAAAGCACCCACCAGACGCCAAGTCTCTGTGTGCACGTTTGTGGTGTCGGTGGGCTCTGCAGTAGCTCAGGCAGAGCCACCGAGGGCTTCAGAGGGGACACAAAGACAAGTATAGTTGTTTCCTTGCAAGAAAGGTCACCAAAAATATTCCAAGCCTGAAATGCTTCGCACCAAGCCATCTGGCCACCCGGAGTGACCTGAGTATGGGGTTGGACCGTGCGTATCGTAGCAGTGCAGGTACTTGGGTTCTGGTTGGCCTCATCGGGGTGCACCCCCAAGCCGTTTCTTGGGATTTGGGGGCGATGTGACTTGTAGAGTCACTGAGGCAGGGCGTGAAGGGGAGGGTCGGGCAGAAGCAAGTGGGGAAGAAGGAACCCCATCTGCCCTCACCCATCGCATTGCATCCTGGAACATTGCCTGTCCTCTTGGCCCAAGCTGGTGAAGAACTGGGCTAAGAACAGAGTGAGTGTGGAGACGCTCCTTTTAACAGGTGTTAGGAGACAGATCTCCCCCCGTCCCTCACTGCCCTCACAGACAGGAGAAGGCAGCTTGTTCCACCGAAGGCTTCTGTGGCCTGAACCACTGAGGGGCCAACAAAGCAGCAGTGATGTGGTGGCGAGGCAGGGATGGAGCACACGTGAAGGCCCCTGTTCCGAGTCCTGAGTCTCCTCGTCCGTAAATGGGCTTAGTGCATCCCACCTGTGTGACACACGAGGTGGTGTGAGTGGGAAATCTGCGTACAAAGTGCTGCAGCGTGTGTCCCCAGCACCCGGAGATCCCCGGGAGGGGCTGGGTCCCCGGCAAGCTGTGCGGCTGGTTCTTTGCCCCATTTATCCCGGCGCCGCAGCCACTGACACTCGCCCCTGCCCTGGGACCACCTGGCTCTGAGGAAGCGGGCCTCTCTGAGGAGCTCTCACGGCGCTCTATGTTTGTTCCTCTCCGGATGCTCCTTGTCCGGGGCAACCACACACACGATGCCATTTTGCAATTTATCTTCATTTTGTAGAGAAGAGCCTTCCCTCCTCTTCCCGGCTGGCATCTGCGGCCTGGCCGTGTTGGTCTTGGATGGCCCTGGGCTGCCTCGGCCTCAGAGCTGGCACGGCCTTGTTATGCCAGCTGGAGAAGGACGACACACCTGTGGGGTGCGAGGCGGGGTCTGGGAGGTGGCCGGACGGGGGTCCTAATGACTCGAGGTGACACAGGCTTGCCAGCACGACCTCACCTCTTCATCTCCCCAGGCAGGCTCTCCAGGCTCTGCAGAGGAGCTGGGGTGTTTGTGCAGCTGCCCCGGCCCCTGGGGCAATGCTCCGTCTCACCTGGGGTCACCCTTTCTGGCCTCCACGTGGAGTCTGTGCTCAAGTGCAGGCCCCTCTCAGGTCTCTGACTTACAGAATACTCAGGCTGCTCTCTTCTCTTCTCATTTCATGTTTGGACAAGGTATTGTTTTAAACAAGAAAACTGAGAAACAGATGGGCTGTGGTTTCCAGACTTCACATCTCCAACATCATGATAGAAACCAGGAGTCAACCCATCTGACGCTCTGGGACCTGTTCTGCATTTCTGACATTGGCAAAGTCCTCACAGAAGAGGCAGTGCCGGAGCTGCCAGCTGGGGAGCAGGCCGCGGCTCCCCGTCCCCTCCCAGCGCCACTGTCCCTTCAGCCAGAGAGCTCGGGACAGGGGCTGACTAAGCGTCACGTGCTGACCCACCATCTGGAGCAGGCGCCTGGAGCTGTTTTTCCAGGGGTGGTTGGTTACAGGAGGTGCTCAGTCACCAGTGGTCTCTGCCCCCGTCACCCCTGGAGGCCAGGCTCTTCTTTAGAATTGTGGGTTCAGCAGTGTGGGACTTAGGACCGTGTTTTTCTCTGTACAGAGTGGCCCTTTGAAGGATCCAGTCTGCATCCCACATCACATCGTCCCCTCAGAGGCGAAGAATGAATTGTTCCCAGCTGGCTGCTCAGCTACGTGTGACATAAAGTAACAAGCGACACGGGACTGCAGACGGACCCCAGAGACCAAGCTCTGCTCCCTCACGAGGGACCTGAGTAGAAAAGAAGTCTCGAGAACACGAGAAAACGTATTTAGAGAAAACATTCTGAACATTCGCCATGGACATGCTTGTAACAAGGAAAGCTTCTCAGAGTCACTCAGGGCTGCCAGGGGCTGGCTCATCGGGGGTCCCTGTGAAGCCCCCTCTCCTGTCAGAGGCATGGGGTCTGCAGGAGCGCTCCATGGAGCCCTTGTCCTTGCGAGTCATTTTTATTAGGAAAGGGTTCCCTGGTCACGTAAGATTGAAAGATGCTGCCTGCTCTGCTTGGAGATTCACAGTATACATTAATGACACCTAAGACAACTTTGAACTCAGTTTAACCCCATGCTTCCCAAATTTGTCTGATGGTAGAATGCTAATATTGCAAAATACCGTGGAACACATTTTGGGGAAAGCTGCTTTACTGGAAGATGTTACATGATGCCTGCAACTGGCAGTATCTCCTTTTCAAGCCAGGAAGTTAATATTCCTCAGGGATCGCGGCCTCGGTTCATTTGAATCGATGAGTGGTCCGTGCTGGCTCAGGGCTGGGTTTGCGACCCTCTCCTGCAGACTGGAAATTTGACGTGACATCCTTCAGAAGCATAGGGAATGGGGGATCTATAGCCTTTAAAAATTAACTTTCTCACATTGATGATAAAAACTTTAGGGTTACAAAAATAATGCAATTGTGCTCTGGGACTAAAAGGTTAATCGTGTTCAACAGTTTTCCATCAGGATCTGTTGCTCTGGAATGGCCACTTAGGAAGTCTGGATGGAGATATTGTTTTAAACGTCTGAGAGTCAGAGACCTTTTCTTCCATGGTTTCCCTTGTAACTCAGGCTCGTGCCTGTACCAGGCCCTCCATTCTAGATTGACTGAATGGAATCCATAGAGCTTAGCTTTATGTAGCGTCTGGGAACCAAGCGAGTGTGTAGTCCTTCGTGTGGGTCATTCCTGACTTACTTTCGCCTCTTGGGTTTTTGATGGACAAGAATTTATGACTTGAGGTTTGGAAATGCTTAGTCAGAGCCCCAAACCTTCCACAGAGTTCCTCTAGGCACTTCAGTTCTGGCCTCACTTACAAAGGTTTCCTATTCAGCACTTCACACATTTTCTTGGGAGCCTTGTTTCTGCAGGCACACAGCTCCATATTCTTGCCTCACCTGCTACTCTTCTGATAATTCATCACGTGAGCACTGTGGTTTCTCTCCCGGCTGCATTTTGCTGTGTGATATTCACACATTGCCCGACCTGGACCTCTAACCCAGCTTCAAAGCCCTGGTGGAACATTCTGTTCCCTTATAGTTACCCTTCATCTCAGCTAAGAAGTCTTGAAAACCTGTTCCAAGGGGTGAAACACAGGCTTACCTATGTTCTTCCTCTCCCAGCCCACTAACCGATTTCATGTCTGCTATAGATTTACCTTCAAAGGGGAACCAGGTGAAAGGGGGACGCGGAAGACCACGTTGAGTTCTGGGGCTGCTTCGGTTTCCCAGTCTTGATAAATTTACCGGCTAAGAAAACATTCCCCTCGGAGCCATCTCTGATGACCCCTCTGTGACACCTTTGGGGCTTGACAGCAAATCAATGACTCCCGAGGTCAAAGGAGTTCTGGCTTCAAAGGAAAGATGCCGGACATGGGTGCCTTTGCTGGCCGGTGTCCCCTCTCTCCTTACTTTTGATTGATTCTTATACACTGAAGGAGACAGAAAGTGCCCACCAGTCATCCCACAGGTCACCCCCAACACACGCTTGTAATTACAACGTGATCGCTTGCTGTCTGTGTGGCGCGTGCGTGCTGGACCCGACTTGAGGCTCCTTCCTTCCAGCCCCTTCCTTGAGGGCAGGTCCTGCAGAAGGGCACCATGTTATGTGCATTGAAGGGACTCAACAAAAGCCTTTTGACTAAATCTGGGTTTACATGATGTTTAAAAGAGAAACATTAACTCCGCTCTTTTGTCTACATAATGTCACTTATTTTACGGATTATTTCCCCAGTCATCGCCAGCTGATGCACGTGGCAGCAGAGCCAATGTGCAGGGATGTGTTTGGGTGTGAGAAGCGTCCCAGCTTTCATTCTTTGGATGGATGGAACTTGTACAAAGTGGTGCTCATCCAGTGTGCTCATCCCTTCCCAGGAGCTGAGCTGGGATGGGCTTAGGTGGTCCTTAAAACTCTCACCCAACAGGATAACTGCAGAAACCACGGAATAATTTGCAAGGTGCATAGAAAAAGGGTTGCCTCAGATGTGCCCTCAGCACTCACCCGTATTTACATCGTGGAAGAAGAGTTTTGCTTCTTTCACAATGAACTCTATGTGTCTCTCCCTGGCTTTCTTTTTGCACGGGCCACTTCTCTTCCCTGGACCCAGCCTCTCTTCCTTTCTTTGCCCTCCTTTCCTCTGAAGGCCACCCGTGTATGCTGACTATCTCGATGGTACCCAGGGAAATACACACAGAAACCCTCCCAGAAATAACTTGGTAGATGCTGGTGCAAGGGGGACTGAGGTGTATCACAGTGCCAGGGACGTCCAGGGGGATTTCTCAATTTCTGAAAGTCCAGGATGGATGCATGGCTAGAAAAATTCCTAAATAAGAAACAAACAGGAAATGTCACCATGAGGTTCTCCTGCCTTGTCATTAAAATCTTCTGTTCTCCTGCCTGTTATCCCCAGCTTCGACATTGCCGTGGGCAAGGAGGGTGTGAGCCAGATTTTAAAATAATTGTGTAATTGACCACCTGGCCTTCATAACAGTACCTGGCCGTGGACCTTGTGTAAGACCTTAGGCAACTTTTTAAACCTGGGAGGTATATAGTCTGAAGGCAATTAGAATAGGTGTTAGCCAGAGCCACCTGGAAATGAGTTCTGACTCCCTTATGGGTGGCGGTCAAGAAGATATCTTGCAATGTAGCTTCTTCAGATCTGAGAGCTCATTGCGGGGCCTGGTGCCGAGGAAGAGGTTCTGGTTACATAAATATCTGGTTATTCTACAGTATTTTAATAACAACGACCCTTTACATTTTTTAATGCTTATTATGTGCCAGCCGTAGAGTTGGATGTCATGCTATAAAAAATGCAGCTCACGTGGAAGGTAATCCCACTGTCCTCCTCATTTAGCTGTGAGGAGACTGAGGCTTGGGGAGCGGGGCCAGCCTGTCCAAGGTCGTGCTGCCACTTGACCCCTGGCCAAGTCTGACCCAAAGCCCAGTCACTTCTGCTCTCTGCTCCACTGCCTCCTGGATGGTAACAGAGGGCAGGATGGGGAGGGGGTCATACGAGCTTCCTTGCTCTGGATTGGGGTGGAAAAAACCATGGCGTCAGGCACCCCGTTATTGGGTTTGGGCCCCAGCTCCAGGCGCTAAGGGGAAGCCTGAGTGAATGACCACGGTTGATAAGGGCAGTGATTCTGGCAGGGTCTACACAGTTCTCTGAGAGCAATGCCTATCTCGTAGGGTCTTGTGGTTGAACAACAGAGTGTTTACAAAGTGCCTGACAAATACTAAATAAAAATAATGGTTAGTACGTGGATTTTTTTCCACTTATGAAAGTAGGTGTTGGAAATTTCAAGCCATTTCACAATGATAATTTCAACCATTTTTCTTCCCTTTCATTCTTCCCCAGATCATTTCTGGTCAAGATGGAAATTTGTCTTTCACGTTATTTAGGGCTCGGTTTCCTGAGTTCTTTTTACCCGGGACAGTCACGTTCTTTACACCGAACACAGCAACTTCTACAAGGGCAATTCCCTTCTGAGTATTTGTGGCGGTAAAAATGATGAATATTCATAGGGTAATAATGATTATAATAACGATTCCCACTTACTATTTAGTGCTAACGTGCTAAGCCCTTTTGCATGCATTTTCAATTAACTCTAAAATAATCCTATGAGATAAGTGTTATTCTACACATTCTACAGATTAGCAATGTCACCCACTTTCTCCAGGCACTCAGCGTCTGGTTTTGCCTGGTCACGGGTTGCTGGTAGGCACCCAAAACTGTGGGCGTCCTGGCACCTTCCCCATCTCTTCTGTAAAGCACGGTCCATTTGCTGGCAACCATTCCCAGGCACAGCGTCTGCCAACGCAGGGGTCTTCCCACCTTCTCCGCAGCGTATGTGGTATAGCCTTGTATCCGGGTGTCCTCAGACCCCCCGCCCATGTTCTCCGTAAACAGTTACTGGCACGTCCTTCCCTCCACCTTCCGTCCACTGGGACTGCTTGCCCACGAACTCATACTCATAAGCATGTCCTCTATCAGGAGGCATTAAAAGTCACAGGACACCTTGGCACAGGTCCTCAGAGTGCCAGTTGTACTCCAAGTGTGCGGACTCTAACCAGTTAAGTAATTTTAACCAGTCACATCCCACTTAAAGCGTGTTTCTAGCAAAACCTTCTGTAGAGTAGAATGCAACATTTACACACATTTAAAAATAATGCAGTCTGGAGGAGAATACGCCCCTAGACACCGACAGCCAACGTGCTCATGTGCCTCCAGCAGGTCCTTTGGTGGAAAAGGCTGAGAAGTTCCTGACCATGATATTTAGGGACACGTTTACAGTAGCCGCATGGGTGCAGGGTAAACAGCCAGGAGAGTCTCTGAGCCCGGCCTGATGGGAGCTGCCAGTGTGACAGATGGTATGTGTATGTTGAAAACCCAAACCAAGGCTGTTCTTCGGGCACCTGAATTCGTTTCCCTGGGGCGGCCATACCCAAATGCCACAGGCCAGGTGGCTTAAGCAACAGGAATTTATTCTTGCAGTACTGGAAGCTGGAGGTCTAAGGTCCAGATGTTGGCAGGTTTGCTTTCTCATGAGATCTTCTTCCGTGGCATGCAGAGGGCCGCCTTCTTAGTGTGTCCTCTCGTGGTCGTCCCTCTGTGTGTGCAAATTTCCTCTTCTTGTAAGGACACCAGTCCGAGTGGATCAGGACCCACCTTAACGGCCTCATTTTAACTTAGTCACCTTTTTTAAAGGCCCTAGTACAAAATACAGTCACATTCTGAGGTGCTGGGGGTTAGGACTTCAACATATGAATGTGGTGGGACACAGTTCAGCCCATGACAGCATTTAAGGCAGTGTCACAAACAAGGCGACACCTTAAGTGGGCTCTGAAGGAATAACAGGGGCTCGCTGGCCATGCAAGCAGATGCAGGTGAGGCTGGGTGGGGAAGGAGCCAGTCCAGACAGTGCCCTGTGTGTGTGCAAGCTCAGGAGGCCACGTGTTCTGGAGCCTGGGATGAGGGAAGGGGTGGATGGGGAGCCGTGACGGAGACCACCCCAGGCAGGGTGCCGAGCCAGCAGCCTTGAGGGGGCCGGTGATGGGGCCAGATGTGCACTGAGAAAGCTGGTCCTAGACATGCCGGAGCATGTGATGTGGAGAGTGGGGGCGGTGAGAGGGTTGATCAGAGCCCCACGTGGGACTGGGTTCAGCAGGTTGAACCCAAAGTCTCTTTTTCAGACCTAACAGTTCCCTTCCGTGGCGTTGAAGACCACGTTCCTCATTCACGATGAGAAAATTACCGTAGCTGATATCTTGCAGAGTAAGTGTGTGTCAGGCAATGGTTTGAGCCCTTTACCAATATGAGCTTATTTAGCCTCCTCAATGATAATTCCCCCACTTTACAGACCAGAAAATCGAGGCCCACTGAGATCATATGGCCTCCCTAAGGCCAGAGGACTCCTGGGGCAGAGCCAGGCTGCAAGCTCAGGCAGGTTGACTCAGGAGCCCTTGCTCTTAACTCCTGCCCCGCCTTGTCTCTGCTGGGCAGCCAGCTACCTGCTGAATCCCTGCAGGCTGGTGGTGGGCTTTCTGTCCTGCCAGCTTCCAGGACATGGAGCCTGTTCCTCAGAACTCCCGAGGTTTTGTAATAAACGCCATTAGGTTGACTGAACATAGGTAAATCCTTTCCCAGGCTACTAGATTTGCTCTATGACACGTTCATAATTAATTGTTGCTGGTTGAATGTGCTCAGTGGGCTGAAGCTGGAGGTGGGATAAATAAGAGTCTGGCTCTGTCCTAAGGAGCTCACAGTCTAGACTCCAGAGTGCATGTGAAGGGTCCAGTTACTACAGTGGAGAAACAACTCTGGAACTCTCCATAAGAGAAAGCTGCACTCAGAGGGATGCTATTACAGGTGAGAAAGGGAACATCCTTTCCTTTCAGGAGGGGCTCACATCACATGCTCCAAGACAGCATTACAGGGAGATGGCGGCAGAGGGAGGGACACACTTATTTATGGAACTTATCACTGGGGGGTCATGGCTGCGTGTACAGATGAGACATCTGGACACGTCTAAGCAATAGGCCTACAAGTGCCAAGGAAGCAAGATGGATTCATTCATTCATTCCACGCATATATTGATGGCCCACTATGTGCTAGGTGGTCTACTAAGTGGTGAGTGAGTATAAGATTAAACCATCTTTCAGGAATTCACTGCCATGGTCTCACCCTGCGGTGGGGATACGTCCTGTCATTAAGCATCAGAAAACCCTTCCTCTGTTTCCAGTCCTCAGAACCCACTTGGAAGATGGAGGCCTTTTAACAGGATTGGGTCTCCGTGTCCTCCCCACTCAGCCAGTGAGCCTTCTTCACGTTATATTCGGCATAAAATATCATAGGGAGAAGCTCTCCTGCTGTTCACGCTGACACATCACCTTGGTACTCGGGTCTGAATGAGCATCTCGAGACAAAGTGCATGCAGCCCATCAGTGACCCCCCTCACCTGAAACAAGATCCCCTGGACGTGTATAGAAACCGTAAGAGCTCATTGTCACAACCTTCCACCGTTCCCACCACCCTCAAAAGGCACTGACTGAGGGCTCTGGTTCCGGGAATCTTATACTCACCATTGCTCAGAGAAAGTCTCCCTCTTCTGTGTGTTTACAATGAGAGGAAGAGAAACTGAGGCTGCTGGACGCCAAGAGGAAACAGGCACAACTAAATAACAAACAGTGAACAAACACAAATAGTTAAGAACCAATATTGGCTTTGTACGAAAGCCGAGAGTATAGGGGCCCTGTCACATTTACAGAAGGGAGCCTTGTTCCCACAGACAGGGGCCACCTCCTTGTCCCAGCCTCCCTGGACTTGGCAGGGATTGAAAGTCCCCGAGGAAGCTGGGTACGACCTGCAATGCACCATTTTGGAAAGGGTAGCAGGTGTGAGGGGCTCCTGGACCTTTGTGGAGAAGTCACGAGGGGCTGGAGTTGTCACCTGCAAAGTCCCTTCCATCCTCGGGTCCTCTGAATTGGCTTTCTACCATCTGTCTTTTGCAGTGGAGACAGAGTTAGTTAATTGCCCTCACTTTTCCCACTGCTCTGCCTCGGTGGGGAGGGATAACCAGGAATAACTGATTCACACAGCCCCAGAGAGAAGGAGCTGCAGAGAAAAACTTGCCTTGGACAAACAGCCTGCGGTCCACCAAGCAAAACACGCGGACATTTGGAAATATCTAAATGATCGGCGGGCATTCTTCAGTTTTAGTTCTCATGCAACAAGTGCTTTTTGTGAGGGGTCCACCGTGCATATATTTAGCATCAGGGAGACTTGGCCAGAAACAAGTGTGTGTGCGTGTGTGTGCATGTCTGTGTGCCTAAGCATGCATGTGTATATATGCGGCTGTCTGGGTGTGAGTCTGTGTGTAATATGAGTGTGTGAGACAGCATGTGGGAAGGTGTGCACGTATGAGTTTTATGTGTGAGTGTATATGAGTGTATGTGAATATGCCAGTTTGTCAGTTTGTGAAAGTGAGTGCAGGCGTGTGTGAGCTTAGTGAGTGTGTGTATGTGTGTGCGTGCACACCCAGAAACACATGTCCATGTGTCTGAGGGCTCTTGGAAAACAAGACCCTGGATTCCAGCTGGTGATATGGGCAGTATTTCCTGAAATTGCTTCTGACTCATAAGCCCTCTAAGACCAGCTAAAATAATACAAAACAATTCAAATATGCAGAGACTTGGGTTTGCTTTCTTTTGGTTAGTTTACATAAGGGAAGTTGTTATTGAAAAGGGAATTTATCCGAAGGTTTCCTGAGTGCAGCCCTGTCCTGACTCAGGGTGGCTTTTGCTTGCCTGGGCTGCTGGCCTGCATCAGGCTGTATGTGACAGCTGCAGTCGTAACCAATTTTGCTCAGAGCTCAAGGTTACAGAGCATCTGCCTGACCTCATCGCCGTTTTCATGCCATGGCATGAGCATATAATGGGAATCACAGCAAGCTGGAATCAGGAGTCCGAGTGACCTGGGGAAGGTCAGCGAAGCTCTTGGAGCCCAGCCCGGTCCCTGACCAACCTGGGATCCACACCATCTGCCTTTCCTGCCTCGGAAACGCATGAAGAAAGATGAGAAGCACATTGAAAAAGGCGCCAACCTTGTTACTTGGTGATCATCTTTTGATACTGAGCAGTAAAGTCAAGTGACTCTGAAAGTCGGCCTCTGTGGTCTCTGATGACCAGTCTGAATTTCCTTAGGTTTCTACGGCTCCTTGCACTGTAGCCACCTACGAAAGGAGAGAGAAAAGGAATATTCTCTCTTGTACGGACTGTCCCAATCCACTGATTTAGAATAAGCCTTTATGTTCCACTATCTCTAAATAAAGTTTGATTTGAAAAATGCCTGAACCTCTCTCTTTGTGCTCCTGTCTTGGCCTCTGTCCTTCCTGCAGGGGATGGCCTGTCCCCCACACATTAGAGCCACCTCCCCCTCCTTTGCCTGGGGAAGCCACAGTGCATCCCCCTGGGGTGGGAACACAGCATCACACGGTCCAGATCCCCGGCTGGATACACACCCCGACTCCACCCCCGCAGCCTTTGCAGTTCTCTCCTTGGAAGGGAGAGTGAGGCCTGGGTTCCAGGCAGATCTAGGCAGACAGGAATTCCACCGTGGATGCCAGCTTAGATTTCCTCTCTTCAAAGGGTACACACTGCGGGCACAGATCATCTCTTTGGAAGTTTAGATCCAAGAAATAAGAGTCAAAGATAAAAGCCGTTCTCTCGTGCCTGTGATGAGAGCCAGCAGAATCCCATTGTCACTGCCCTAATTTTTTCTTCACCTCTTAGCCATGTCCCTCCCTGACTTTAGAAACCTTCCCTGTATTGAGTGAATGTTCACGGGGCCCCTCTCTGTGTGAGGTAGGGCTTAAAGGAGAGGCTGCAAACAAGACACACAGGCCGTGCCCTCATGGGGCTGCAGACAAACAGGAAAGGAAGACACGAGCCACGAACTAGGGTGAAATAGCACGTGTTACGAACGGGGTGTGCATGTGGCTGTGAGTACAGCACTCAGGGATTTCCCCTTCTCTAGGCGTCAGGGTCGCCATCCTTGGCAAGATGACTTCAGGTGAAATTTGGGGGGCCTGCAGTGTAAGCTCCACGAGGACTGTCCCCAGAGGGTGCCTTACGTAGCAAATGCCCCCTAAATATTTGTTGAAGGGATGACAGAGGAGTTAACAAAAGGGGATGGCTCTGTGGAGGAGATGCCAGGCCGAGAGAACTTTGCATCTGACGGCCATGTGCTCAGCCCAGCAAAAGAGGTCCTCATGGCCGCGCTGGAGAGAGCAGCACAGGGAGCTGGGGGGAGCCTAGGAGCCAAAGCTCCACCAGGAGGCAGAGACCAGCTGGCCATCTCCAACCTTGTTGAGGAGTTTGGGCTTATTCAGGGGTCACAGGGAGCCAATACACGCTTTGAGGTGCCACGACGCTCAGACAGGTACTGCCCATGTTGAAGTGGGTCCTTCTGAAACTCTAATGGTCCGTGGAACCACATGGGCATCTTGTTAAAACGCAGATTATTCAGTAGCTGGAGCCTGGGGTTCTGCGCCAGCTCTGAGGGCCTATGCTGCTGGTTCTAGGGATTGCACTTTGAGAAGCAGAGGTACAAGATGCTGTGGAAATGTTGGCTTCCTGACCACGTAATGACCGATATCCCTTCATGATGGAGGATGTGTGAAGTTCTGTGGTTCATTTTGGTACAAAGGATAATCGCATCTCAGAAGTGGCATGGATCTTCATCCTGACGCACCTAACCTTAATAACTCCTGTTTCCAGGAGGAAGGGGAGCCCATCACTGGGGACATCGTCTGCCGCTGGTGACCAAGTTTAATAGCAGCAGCAGTGGGTCTGGACCCCAGGTTTCCCTGAGTATCAGCTGAAAATCCTTTCTCCTTTACTAAACTAGCTCCATTTTTCACATGGCCTTTCGCCTACTGTGTCCCACCAGGATATGGGTGGAGGCCGGCTGCGCCTAGAACAGGCCGTCAGCTCAAACCGGAGAGGATTCTGGCCACCGCCCGAGTCCTGGAGGATTAACTGCAGTGCTCTGTGGCCTTGGAGCCAGGCCAGCCCAGAAAATTTCCCAAGCCCAGATTAGCCACAGCCTGAGATATGCTCACAGTAACACTCTCATGGTCCTTCTCCTTCCTGGATTTTAATGAGTTCAGGAGCCCGCCCATCAGGTGATGCCCTGGTGCCCAGAGTGAATGACCAATGCTCCAGCCACCAGGGTGGGTCCTGGGAAGACCTACAGTGGTGGGAGGTAACCTGTGGTGCTATAGTGGGGGGCAGGTATAGAATATTCCTCCAGCTGAAAATATTCCTCACTTGCTTGTCCTTGTTCGGTCCATTTCCACCACCAGTTATTCATTCTTCAGTTTAAGCACTGCCTCACTGTCCATTCGGGTTTTTTTTTGTTTTGTTTTTTTTGCGATACACAGGCCTCTCACCGCTGTGGCCTCTCCCGTTGCGGAGCACAGGCTCCGGACGCGCAGGCTCAGTGGCCATGGCTCACGGGCCCAGCCGCTCCGCGGCATGTGGGATCCTCCCGGAACGGGGCACGAACCCGTGTCCCCTGGATCGGCAGGTGGACTCTCAACCACTGCGCCACCAGGGAAGCCCCCAACTCTGTGTTTGACCTCCAGAAGCTTCCTATTTTTGATGGCTCCTAATCAAAGCTGGTGGTGATGTAAGGAACTGGAGTGAAACCAGGCTTTCAGGTTCCAGGTGGAGTTTACAGTAAAGATATGAGTAATACCTGACACTTGCACGTGCCTCTCTGTCCCACAGACAGTATGAATCCCTGGAAAACCATGTGTGCTACCTTCAGGGTGGGGCAGAGGTGAGCCCAAGGTCAAGGACAGAAGGTACAGGATTTCTGAACAGAAATGAAAATGCACTTTGGTTCCATAATACCGCCCATAGTCCCTTGAAATGATGCTGTGTCACCTTCAGAGCATCACCACACGTGTCTTTTCTTTTTTCTTTAAGATTTTTTTGATGTGGACCATTTTTAAAGTCCTTATTGAATTTGTTACAATATTGCTTCTGTTTTATGTTTTGTATTTTCGGCCACGAGGCATGCGCGATCTTAGCTCCCCGACCGGGGATCGAACCTGCACCCCCTGCATTGGAAGGTGAAGTCTTAACCACTGGACCGCCAGGGAAGTCCCATGTGTCTTATCTTTATGTCAACAGTTATGCTGTCAGAAAAGAAGGCAAGTATTCTACAATGGCATAAAGGCCACTGAGGGATGTGTGACCCCCTGAATTCATGTTTCTGAGCGCCACGCTGAAGTGGCTTTAGAAGCCGAATTTTAACTGTCTGTAGGGGTGGGTGGGCTTGCCTTTGAGAAATTCGGAGGACTTCATAATAGAGTTGGTGGGTTACATAGATGGCTGAATTTGATCTTTAAGAGGGTGGGAGCTGCTTCCCGCTCATACGGGCATCCCTCTCGGTGCCCATCGCAGTGCTTTGCACCTATTATGTTCTTTTTTTAAAAAAAATAAATTTATTTATTTTATTTATTTATTTTTGGCTGCATTGGGTCTTCGTTGCTGTGCTTGGACTTCCTCTAGTTGAGGCGAGCGGGGGCTACTCTGTCGCGGTGCTTGGGCTTCTCATTGTGGTGGCTTCTCTTGTTGCGGAGCATGGGCTCTAGGTGCGTGGGCTTCAGTAGTTGTGGCACGCGGGCTCAGTAGTTGTGGCACACAGGCTTAGTTGCTCTATGGCATGTGGGATCTTCCCAGACCAGGGCTCGAACCCATGTCCCCTGCATTGGCAGGCGGATTTTTAACCACTTCACCACCAGGGAAGTCCCTGTACGTATTATGTTCTTAACAAATGTTGGCAGAAGTTTAATGGTGGGGGAAATAGTCATAGACATGGCATCTGAGCAAGGCCTCTTTAAATGAACAGGATTTTAGGAGACAAGGCCTGGGGTGGAAGGTATCCCAGAAGGAAGAGCTATGAAAAGCAAAGGCATGGACGGGGGTTTCCAGGGATTGGAGATGAATCCTCCTGTTGGCTTGGAATATAGAGTGTGTATCAGGAAGAACTGGGGACAGGATTATAAAAATGAGGTCGAATCATATTGGGGAGGACCTTGAATTTAGGGATTCGTGTAGTTCAGAAGCAGTGGGGAAATGTGGAACCCATGTCTACATGTGTTTGGGGTACAAGGTAGGCTAACAAAATGTCAGATGGGATTTATTTCCACACTACTAACACACCTTTTTTTTTTTCACGCCTAAATCTTTTTTATTTTTATATTTTTGGTTCCAATTCATCCTTCTCTCTCTTTTTTTTAATTTTATTGAAGTATAGTTGATTTACAATATTGTGTTTAGTTTCAGGTATAAAACAAAGTGATTCAGTTATATATATATATATATATATATATATATATATATATATATATATATATATATATATATATATATATATATATATTCTTTTTCAGGTTCTTTCCCCATATAGGTTATTACAAAATATTGAGTACAGTTCCCTGTGCTATACAATATATCCTTGTTGTTTATCTATTTTCTATATAGTAGTGTGTAATGTTAATCCCACCCTCCTAATTTATCCCTCCCTTCCCCTTTCCGCTATGGTAACCTTAAGTTTGTTTTCTATGTCTGTGTAAGCCACCTTCTTAATGCCAGAACAAAGCAATTTGGGAGGATGCGTGTAAACCCAACAACCCCTAAAGCCTTGACGTTGCCTAAACCGTAATCAGCAGCCCTCCCCTTGGGAAATCTCTAATCCTCACATCAACGATCACCTTAGCGGTACTGGGCCCTACATTTTTATCTCCAGCCCATCCTCTCTGGAGCTTATGATTCCAGAAGCTATCTGAGCATCGCCCCCCGGATGTCCAGTAAGTGCCTCACCTCCGACTTCTGCTGCTGTAGACCCAGTGTTTCCCCTGATCCTCTTCTCATATCTCCTGTCCTGGTTCAGTGTATTCACCTGATCACCTAAATCAGAGACTGGGGGTCACTTTTACCCTCACGCATCTGAACAAGAGCCTCGGGGTCCCGTTTGTCAGATATGGCCCCTTTCCTACGCTGGAGAAGTTTGCGGTAGAAATGTTTTGCCTTTTCTTTTTCACATTTCCCTATGCGTGGGATTTCTCCCAATCCAGCCAGCTACGATCTTCTATCTCTAAAGCGGTAGTGGGGAGGGACATTCTATCATAACAAGAAAATGGAGAAAAGGGGTCAGTGTTCAGTGTCTGACTACCAACCTAGGATTTCTGTTCTAATAAGACTAGCCTTCAAAGCAGGATTCGTTGGGAGAAACACCTTTTTTCTACATTCCTTAAAATACCAATAACATATCAAGAGTCAGCTCTGGGGGGCTAAATCTTGAACTTGCCATAAGTCAAGGCTAGAGAAGTCTCAGGATCCTAAAGAAAGTTCCCTCCTTCTATGAGAGGAAAGAAAGCCCAACCCTTGTGTCCAGTGAGGAGTGGGAAGGGGGAGACGGCCTGAGAGGTCAGCCAGACCCATGTGTCCTGACTTCTCCCCAGCAGGCTGAAGCCCCAGAGGGTGGGGTCAGTAGAGGAGTGGAGGGAAAGGCGTGAGGCCCCGAGGGCTGTGCCCACCCCTCACTGAGAGCCCCGCGTGGCCCTGCGCCGGCAGGGAAGCCACAGCAGAGTAAGGACGCCCCGTGCCGCAGTGGGCAGTGAGCGTGCCTGGGGTATTGCTCCCGGGCATCGCCTCCTCTGTGACGGGGAGGGAGGCAGAAACCCCTGTGTGCTGTGCGGGTTGCAGGCCATCAGGGGGAAAGATGGAAGATGTGGCACAAGAAGCAAGGGGGGCTGGTCAGACAGGGACATCTCCAGGCCCGCCTGAGTCAAGTGAGCAGAACAGAGGCAGCTGGGCTCTCAGTGCTCAGGGAGGAGAGGAACGCTGCCAGGCACCCAGAGAGCCTGGAGCCCGGAGGGAGACCCGCGGGTCCCAGCCTTCCAGGACACCCAGACCCATGTCGGGAGAGGCCAAGCCGTGGAGCGGATGCCTGAGGACAGAACTTTACCTGAGAGACTCAGTGACCCCAGTGAGACTGTTGGAACCGGAGGAGACCAGAATACTCTCGATTACAAGGGAATCTTATCTGGCAACAAAGAGCACTGAAGAGCTGACACGCTGCAGTGCAGACACCCTCGAAACCTTCATGTTCAGTGGAAGAAGCCAGTCATTAAAAGAGCACACTTGCAGTTTATTGCCTTTGGTTGGAGACTAAAGATCACTGGAGGAAACACCCCTTTGCAATCCCCCCTGTCTGCAACGAGGAAACTGTTAGCTACACTGTACGAGTCCTCTGTGTGAGGACTCAAAGGAAAAGCGCTTTGGCCTTAGATTCAGGAACGTTGTTCTTCTCCTGAACAACTGGCTGACGTTTATCTTATAAGCATTGTGACACGTGTAAAGGATACCTCCCTGCTGGTGTTGACTGCTGGGTAGCTGAGAGCCAGATTCGTGATCCATCCCTTGTCACTCACTTCTCCTTATTTAAACACATGCATACACGTGCACACACACACACACACAGGCACACACACAGACACACACAATGTGCTCATCTCATGCCTGCCTCCAATTTTGGTCCCTACCCTAGGCTCTTTTTCTCTTTGTTGTCTGCTTCTGGTTTTTAGTATCTTCCTGTGTTCTGTGTGTGTGTACGGAACCATTCTGTTTTGGAGTAAGTAGCATAGAAATCAGACCTCCAGAACATCTCCTGAACCTGCCCCCGTGGCTCAGGCCTTCCTGCAGCCCTGTGGGTTGTTGTCCGTAGGCTCCTAAGTGTTCCCCCAGACTCGTGTCTCATTTCTGTGCATTCAGGCTCCACACTGCTGCTAAAAACATCTTTTCACAATTGCCTCTCTTCATAAATCTTCCATGTCACCCCCTTGGTTTTAAAATGGGGCCACGTGTCCCAGGTGGGCACGACCCAGGTGTCAGCACCTGACCCGGCCGGCCTCCCACCTCCTTCAAGGCCAGCCCTTCCTGTCCCTGCACTTTGCGCTCTTTCCCCCTTTCTCTTGGCCTCTGCGCGTCTCTCTTCCCTCTGGATGCCTGTGTCCCCCAGTCTCTCTGAGGAAATCTCGCTCATCTGAAGCCCCCGCGTCTGCACCCCAGAATCCCTTGGAGTCGCTTCTGCTTGACTGTAACCACCCCTGTGGTCGATGGGCGCCTTAGAGCAGGGACGCTCTTCATCTTTGCATCGTTGGTCCTTAGTGCTGGGTTTGGTTTATAGTAATGACGGTTGAATTAATTTGATATGTAGAAGTTGATGGCTTACAAATAATATCACCTTTTCTCTCTTTTCCACTGAATTCGGAACACTGGAGACTGATGCTGAAATCAAACAGGGGACGAGACCAAAATACCAGCTTTACTGCTGGTGAAGTTAGAAGCTGCAGCATAGATGCCGGTCAAACCAGGTCTCCTAGGGCTTTGCTCCAAGACCATTGTTGGGATGAGTCAGCTGGGGACAGCTGGGTTTTCTAGAGCAGATCTGTTTACCCAGAATCACCTCCTCACTCCTCGAGGCAGAGACAACCCCCCAGACTCACCCCCCAGGTTGGGCTTGGGCCAGGGCCAGGGCCACATGCGCTGGCGCTGTGGATGCTGCGCTGGGTGGACGCAGCTGCTCTGGGGACACACCCATCCCAGAGAGACGCCTGGAGGAGCCCAGCCTCTCACTCAGCTCCTCATTCCCAATCTACCTGTTGGGTAAGTCGCTCCTCCACCAAGAGAGGGGACGTGGGGGAGAGGAATGTATTCCCTCAGCACCTTCCCAAGGTGGAGTTTCTGTTTGTGGGCCCAGAGGACAGAACCGAGGGAGAGAGGGTGTTAGGCAGGGTCTTATAATTAACACAAAGCATTTCTTACTGATCTGAGCAGAAATGACGACTGGGACGTACTGAGCATTACTGTGAATCCTGCTGGGTGGGAAAATGACATTATGGTCATTTTAGAAAAAATGGTGTTTTATTTAATTTTTATTAGAGTATAGTTGATTTACAATGTTGTGTTATGTTAGTTTCAGGTGTACAGCAAAGTGAATCAGTTATACATATACATATAGCCACTCTTTTTTTTTTTTTTCAATTCTTTTCCCATATAGGCCATTACAGAGGATTGAGTAGAGTTCCCTGTGCAATACAGCAGGTTCTTATTACTTATCTATTTTATATACAGTAGTGTGTAGATGTCAATCCCAGTCTCCTAATTTGTCCCTCCACCGCCCCCCCTTATCCCCTGGTAACCGTCAGTTTGTTTTCTACATCTGTGACTCTACTTCTGTTTTGTAAATAAGTTCATTTGTACCCCTTTTTTTTAGATTCCACATATAAGCGATATCATATGATATTTGTCTTTCTCTGTCTGACTTACTTCACTCAGTATGACAATCTCTAGGTCCATCCACATTGCTGTAATGGCATTATTTTGCTCTTTTTTATGGCTAAGTAATATTCCATTGCATATATGTACCACATCTTTATCCAGTCCTGTGTTGATGGACATTTAGGTTGCTTCCATGTCCTGTTCCATGTTCCACTATTGTAAATAGTGCTGCAATGAACATTGGGGTGTATGTATTTTTGAATTAGAGTTTTCTCCAGATATATGCCCAGGAATGGGATTTCTGGGTCATATGGTAGTTCTGTTTTTAGTCTTTTAAGGCACCTCCATACTGTTCTCCATAGTGGCTGTATCAATTTACATTCCCCCCAACAGTGTAGGAGGGTTCCCTTGTCTCCACACCCTATCAGTTAGAAATGCACATTGAGATATGTATGGGTGGAACAATATGGTATCTTAGATTTATTTTAAAATACTTCAGGCAAAACCAAAAACAAAATAAGAGGTGAGGGGAGGAGCAGAAATGGGTGAAATAATCAGCTAAATATTGATAACACAGGGGTCCATTATGCTATTCCCTTCGATTTTCTGAATGCTTGAAACGTTCCACAACAAAGTTTTATATGAAAGGATATTGGGGAGCTCAGGGAATCTCTGAGTTGTCTACCAAACCAGGATGGGAGGTAAGGCATCCAGGAGTGACACCCCAAGCCATCCACAGGAGGGTGACCGACAGAGGCAGCCTCTGGGTCCCCCACTACTGCCGTGTCCAGGAACCAGATGCAGCGGTAACCTCCGTCCTCTGCAGCCAGAATGGAGCTTCTTCGGACGACCGGCTTCTAGAGCAAAGTCTGGAGCAGGAGCGGGATCGGCTGAGCCTGGGTCACCAGGCCCCCACGTCCTGCCCTGACCGGGGCGGCGAGCATTGGGCAGCTGCACTTCTCTGGTGGGAGGTGGGCTCTGCCTCGTCCAGTGCAGGAAGGGGAATCCATCTTTAAAAAGAAGGGTTGATTTCCACGGCGAAGAGGAAATGGTTCTCCCACCCTTTGAAACGCATTTCCATTTCCACTAGGTTTTCACTGTAGCCTCTGCAGCATTAGCTCTTGCGCCGTTCTCCTCATTTTACAAGTATTTTCATAGCCGTTTTCCTATAATTCTAGTAATACTGTGTCTGTCGTTTACATGGTGTTCTCACACTCATTCTCCACAACAACCGTGTGAGTCAGAGTCCTCCCATGTTACAGATAAGACGCACCCAAGTCCCCAGGGCTTTGAGGAGGTGACCTCAGACTTCAAAACCGAGAGTCCCACCCTGAGACCAGCCTGTGTCATTTCCACTGCGATGCAACCAAACTTATGGCTATGACTTTGGGCCAGGTTTTGAGCACATATTCTTCTTTATCTCAATCTAATCGAGAGCCAAAAAGGCATAGATTTTTGTCCTCCTTCGGTAACTTTTTGGGACAGTTTTTCTCAGTCCTTTGAGGCTTGTCACAAGCAAACACAAGAATACCAAAAATTCTATGAGCAGTTAGAATTTCAGAGAGAGCTGTAAACTTGCTATCGCTTCTAGGCAACATCGAAGAATACCCGTTTTAAGATCCCTGTCGATCAGTTGGCGGCTCCCATAGAAGCCCGATGAGTTAATTGTCAAAGAATCTGAAGTATGAAATAGGTTTAAAGGCGATTTTAAACCTGGAAAATAGATTGGTGGTGCGGGACACTGTTGGACCCCAAATACCAAAAATCAACTGAGATGCTCGCCTGCGATTCCCTGCAGCCTCCCCGAGGAGTGTTTACACAGGGCACCTGGAAAGGGACGGAGCTCTGCAAAGTGTCGGGGAGGGGCTGGTGCTCTGCATGCAAAGAACTGGCCTCAGCACATTCCAAGGGAAAAAGTGGAGAAAAAGTATGACGCGATGTCAAAAGAAGGTACGGGCCCAGCAAGCTCTCCCCTGCTGCTTAATACAGGAAATATTTCCCAAACATCTCGGCTAATCCTGCACCGATACAATGAGAAATGAGCCCGTCTGGCAGCCAAGCAGTTATTAAACAAGGACAAGAAAATATTCCCGCCCATAGCAACGGAGCCAAAGATAACAGCGGGGAATAGTGAAGCTGCAGAGAAAAGGCAGATACAAAACATTCAATCCTGTGAGCCCCCCAAGGCGACTGACGTGTGAGAAAAAGAAAGGGCCGCGTTATGCCCAAGAAACTAAGCAATGCTCCCGTGCCCTGTGGGCACGCTCCCTTCCCTCGTAAACCCCAGGACGTCACGTATGGCCAGGATCCACGGGAACTTGGCCTCAGGAAAGAGAGAGATAGGCGGTAGAAATGACAGGCAGGACTGAACCGGGGCCACACCTTGAGGCTTTCAGAGCTGGTAGCTGGCCTGTTGATGCAGCAGACATGGAAGGCAGGAAGATGCAGGCTGCGTTCTCATGGGCAGGAACACGGGGTCCACAAACACTGTGGGTGGTGCGAACTTCACGTAGCAGAGGGAGACTTGCTTTCCAATAAATACTCCTCTTCAATGCCCCTTTCTTATCAAAGCGCTCACTTTCCCAGTGTTCTTCCAAGCTCTCAGTGTTCTTCCAAGTTCAAGGTGGGAGGGAACTCCTCCTGGGTAGACAATCTCTCACCGACACCTTGTGGCTACATCCAAGGGGAGCTGTTCCATTTGTCTTTAATGAAGAGGCTGAGTTCCTGCTTCGGGCTTCGGAGGCAGCAGTAGCAGCTAGTGAGACGTGGAGCCGGGGGGCGGCGGAGGAGGCAGGATGAAGTGAAAAAGTACTACTACTTCACAGCTGTACTACTGTAAGTAACAGTAAGTACTGTAAGTACTGTCAATAACGGTAGTACAGCTGTGAAGCAGTAGTACTTTTACTACTTTAAAAGTACTTATGTGTTTTGTCACTGCGACAAACATGTTGGAGAATCTTGGAATTTTATGGCTGAATGGATTTTTAGAAATCATCCAGTGGGCTTGTTTTACAGAAGGGAAACTGAGGCTGAGAGTTTGAAATTGTTTGTTCAGGAGGAGCCTGGCCCTGTCCTCCCGGCTTCTGGGTCAGGGCACCGTTCACGGTATCATTCTACCTAGTCCCCTCCTTCAACTGAGAAATACATAAACTAGACTCATATTATTTTAGGGTTCTTTTAGGAAGAAAATGAAAAATCTTCCCTGTCTTGGCGACCTCCCCACAAATTGTTAGCTTCATTGGTCCACAGCAAAATTATCCAAGTTCCTTTAAGTCATCCTTGCAATGTTTTTAAATTTTAGGAAATTAAGCCCCTGTAATTCTATATGGAGGTGAACTGTGTACCGGCAACACCAGTTCCAGATCCACCCACTCTCTTCCCCTATGGGCACACTCCCTTCCCAGTACATCTGTCTCCTACAGAGGGGCTGTCCATATGATGAGAAAACCACAGGCTGAAGAGTACAAAGTTATCTCAACAGTTAGTTCTTTGCTCTAGACCACGGATGACTGCCCTCACACACCTTGAGTGCCCCCTGCTCTCCAGAGACTGAACTGACCTACTTTGGCACCACGTGAAGGTCACACCTGGGTCTCCGACACACACGGTGAGGAATGCAGCCTCGGGAGTCAGAGAGCTCTCAACTGTGCAAATGACACACCCTCTTTGGGCCTCAGTTTCCTCATCTGTAAAACAAGGGTCAAAATAGTGGCTCCCGGGACTTCCCTGGTGGTGCAGTGATTAAGAATCTGCCTGCCAGTGCAGGGGACATGGGTTCGAGCCCTGGTCCGGGAAGATCCCACATGTCGCAGAGCAACTAAGCCCGTGCACCACAACTACTGAGCCCGCGCGCCTAGAGCCCGTGCTCCGCAACAAGAGAAGCCACCGCAGTGAGAAGCCCGCGCACCGCAACGAAGAGTAGCCCCCGCTCGCCGCAACTAGAGAAAGCCTGCGCGCAGCAACGAAGACCCGGCACAGCCAAGAATAAATAAATTAATTATTTTTTTGAAAAAGTGCCTCCCGCAAGGGTGATGAAGGGCCAATGCAGATGTAATGAGAGAGTCCATTTAAAAGAGGGCTTGGCAGAGAAAAATTGCTAACTATCATTATTTCTGTGACTATTGAACTCAAAAAAATGTAAGGAAAAAAATGGGGATATTAGATTTCTGCCAACAGCCTGGTCCATTTATTTTTAAGAGCATGGGCTTATCTCCAGATTTCAAGTTGCTGGGGACAATTTTACAAACTTTTAATCAGTTGCTTTCTCTGCAACTCCAATTTCAATCTTGTGTGCACGGAAAGGGGTGGTGCAGGTATGCTGAGACTATGGTTCTCCCTTACCTAAGGGCTACGGGCACCCAGATGTCTCCTCTCATCAGTATTGACGTATAATCTCTTGACCCTTCTTACATATGTTTAGCTAAGACCTCCTTTAACGTTTTCAAAAGGAACACACACACACACACAAATATAGAAACAATTGAGCAAAAGTAGTTTTGCCAGAGCTTAAAAAGTACCCCATCCTTACCTTGTTGTCCTTGATACGACCTGGACAGTCAACAACTTCGAACTCATGGCAGGTTTGGGTTGGCCCAGCTGCCAAGTTGGGCAAGAATTCGATTCCTCCTGGAACTTTCTCCACAGCCCTTTTTCCAGCTGAGGGCTGGTGTCCATCTCCTCTGGACCCTCCCTCTAGGTCCCACCCTGTTCTGGTCCCTTAAGTGAGAGGGACCCTTTGTGTCTGTCTCTGGGCTTTGAGCCAGCCTTCCCTCTAACCTCTCTCCTGGAGTTTTCCGTGGCTCCAGATTCCACCTTTGCTTTTGATCCTTTCCTCTCTGCCTGCTCTATTTCTGTGCAATTTTTATTTGGCTGAAGCACGTCCACCCGCCAGAAATGAACACTTGTTCTCCCCTTCTCAAAGGCTTCCGGTCTTCATCCATCATCGAACATAGCAGTAGGCTCTGGCCTCTGTGACAGCCACAGCCTGCCTTACATCTCCTCCTTTCAGACCTTGACTTCCCTTTACCACCACCCATTAGGTTCTCCTTCCCTGTGATCTAATTTGTTGTGAGCAAATATACTGGGACCTGATTTGCTGGACAGAAATGATGGACAGCTCCTTTTCTCAATGACTGATCAAATCTTTTCTGCTTCGCTTTTTCGGCTCTACCCCCTTCCTCAAATTCCCTTTGTTGACTCATTCCTCTGGAGGCTTTAAGAATCTTCTGAAATTCTGACATAAGTTAATAGAATTGAGCACATTATGCACCTACTGTATCTTCCACATATAGCAGATGGAAAAAGACATCATTCCCACCTAAAGAGTATGAGGCTTATTCCTTGTCACGTGGTTGAACAAGGATTTATTTACTCCTTGGGTACTTGCTGAGGTGATGGATGGGAAGTGTCACTGCCTTAGGTAACCCAATCAGTTACCTGCTGCCAGTTGTAACCAGTTTGCTGAAAGAGCAATAAAGCAAGGCCCCGATACCGTTCAGGTCACAGCATATTGTAGAAAATAGTAATTGTATTATTACCAAAGAGATCCAGATAACGTTAGCCCCTGGGGGGCTCTGCCTTCTCCAGGCCTCACACGGTTGCCCTGAGAGCGGAGGGAATTATTATCTCAGCTCATCCTAACGCATGTTGCTCAGGCCCAGGAGTGGGGAAGCTCGGCTCGAGGTTTCCAGTGGGAGTACCTTAATTGTGTATTTACACCACTGCCCATCAAACCTTCTCCATCCAATCTCCCTGCTCCAAGTCCGAAGGAAGTCTTGGCAGATCCCTTTGCTCTCCCAGGTACTTTCAGGCATAGTCTCATTTTCCATCTAATTAAAAAATATAGGACTTCCCTGGTGGCCCAGTGGTTAAGACTCCGTGCTTCCACTACAGGGCACATGGGTTCGATCCTTGGTTGGGGAAATAAGATCCCACATGCTGTGCGCGCGGCCAAAAAAAAAAAAGATAAAATAAAAAATATATATATATAATCTCTTACCCATTTCGAAGCTTCTCCCCTTGCCCACAGAAGGCTCAGAACCTGCAGCAGGCTGCTGGGTTGTCTTTGTGCCCTGCTCCACCTTCCTTCCGATGAGTTTGGGTGGAAAGAAAGGAAGAGATGAGGGTGGCCTTGCCTGGTGCTGTTGACACTGGGGTTGGTGCACGCTGTGTGGCAGACACCCCAGTGCTGACTTTCTGCTGGGACACCACTGCACCCCGCCCCCCCCCACACCCTTTCCTCTGGGTCACCTCACCCTGGAAGGCAGCCGCTCTTTAACTGACCCCTCAGTGCTGACCCCTCAGCCAAAGGGAAAGCTCAGTCAGGCTGCATCACTATTGGCGGACACGGAGCTGCTTCCCCTGCAATTCCTTGCCTGTGTCTTTGCATCACAGGAGGCACCAGCCCACCTCCCACCTTCGGGCTTCCCACATGACAGGGAGACACCAGTCTTCGGATCCAGAGACAAAGGATAAGTTCTTCCAAAATCCCTCCAGGCGTCCCTCCAGCCCCTGGTAGCCCTGGGGCTGTGTTTCCCATTCAAAGCCCCTCAGCAGACCAGCAGCCCACCCCATCCATATGTCAGGAGAAAGAGGAGAAAATGAATATGGAGGCAGGTTGCTGATAAGACTGGTGGGGAGTTTTTTGTTTCTTTCAGTTTTAAGAATTAAACCAAGCTTTCACTTTTGTGAACCATCAGCAGTACTTACTGCAGCCTGCAATGAATATTCATTAAAGTCTGTCCTTGAAGAAGCGGCATTGCTGCCCAAGTCTGTTTTGAATCCAGTACAGCTCTCTGTGCTGTTTCTGAAGCACCAAAGTCCTCATGTAAAACCTTTCTCAGAGTCCAGGTTAGGCTTTTTACTACTACTCGTGCCCTGGATGCTGTAACCTGTCTTTTAACACATCATCAGAGACCCTTGAGATTCTCAAATGATTACGTTTCAAATGTGAGAATTGTAATGCCTTCCAGGAAAAAGATGTTTTTCTTAGCCATACTCAGCAAATCCCACGCAATATATTGAATGATCTGCATGAAAATGTTTGGGCGGTGCATTTCCTCAGAGGGCAGGCCGCCACATTCCTTACCTATGAATAAAGCTCTCTAGGTGGCACAAAGAGGTAATGCCCAGACTGAAATCTCCTGAGGCCAAGTTTTCTCCAGTTGATACTCCCCTCACAGCTGCTACTACCCTGTGGAATGGGTGCCCGCTCTTAGCACAGCAGAACCAGGGCTAGAGTCCAGGGCATTAGAGGAGCGGCACTGTCACACTCTCCTTGGAGCTCCTGCAGTGGCAATATTTTGTAAATGTTACAGAGCCAGTCATTCCGAATATACAGAGATGGGAAAAAAACAGTAAGCAGGAAATAAAAACAAACAGAACAACAACAAGAAAAAGAAAAAATAACAAACAAAAAACCCAATCTCCTCACCCCAACACCCAGAACTGGGAGCAAATCCTTTCACCAAATGTACTGTTGGTGACGTCAGAGAGGAATGTCCTACCAGAGGCTGTTAAAAGCATTTAGAAGGTCCTATAAATGGAATCATACCGTATGTAAACTTTTTTCTTTTTTTTAATGGCCACACTGCGCAGCTTGTGGGACCTTAGTCATGGTGGACATCGGATCCAGTTATTCCCATTGGATGAGGCTCACGAAACTGAAGTTCTGCATTTGATGTTGCAGCTTAAGGAGTTAGGAAGGGCTTTTATCTTACAGTTTGATTGGTCGGATGAAACATGGATCAAAAGGTGGTCCATGGGGAGCGAGCTGGAAATGCCAGACTTGCCTTGGTTTAATGTGGAAGAATGGATGCAGTGGCTTAGGGAGATAGAAATGTTAGATAGATTTGTCATTTAAGACCCACTCACCCCCCCTTGAGAGTCCAGAAGACATACTTTCACCACTATTATGAGGGATAAATGTGTGACCAGAGCCCTGGCATCCTTGGAGAGCTCTGTGATTGCTCTTCCCTGAAGGGCTGACCTCAGAGTAGAAACTGCAGCCACTGAGTTGTCCTTATTCTATTACGAATACTTGTTTGTGTGTGTGTGTTACATGATATGGAAGATGTATCATAGTGTTGGTGTATTATTAATATTACATCATAGTATTTAAGTTGCAGGACATCAAGGAGAAGAGTAAACAGCACCCAAGGACCTTACATCCTCTTCTGGGGAAACAGTTAGTGCATTTTCAGTTCTAGGCAGGATCGCTGTATCATATTAGATGGAAGGGTGATCTTGTTATTGTCTTCATTTGGAGCTTAGTTATGGCTTAAAGAGATGTGTGTGAGAGTCAGGTTGACAAGGGGTGGTCTTGTGATGGTTAATATTATGTGTTAACTTGGCTGGGCCACAATGCCCAAATATCTGATCAAACACTACACTGGGTGTTTCTGGGAGTGTGGTGTTGGAGAGAGTAACATTTACATTGGTGGACTTCGGGTAAAACAGATTGTCCTTCATCATGTGGGTGGACCTCATCCCATGAGGTGAAGGCCTGATGTTTTCGACTATTTGTCCTCCCCAAAATACGTATGCTGAGGCCCTAGCCTCCAATGTGATGGTCTTAAGAGGTGGGGCCTTTGGTAGGTAATTAGGTTTAGATAATCCCATGATGAGATTTGTAAGAAGAGAGACACCGGGGCTTGCTTTCTTCCGCAAATGAGGACACAGCAAGTATACAGTCATCTGTAAGCCAGGAAGAGGGTCCTCACCCTCATGCTAGCACGCTGATCTCAGACTTCCTAGCCTCTAGAACTGTGAGAAAGAAAAGCTTGTTTTTTAAGCCACCCCATCTATGGTATTTTGTTGTAGCAGCTGAGCAGACACCTGACTAGAACAAAAGACTGACCTCCCCTGAGCAAGAAGGAATTCTGCCAGCAGACGGCATTTGGACTTGAAACTTGTGTGGGTGTCCAGCTTCTAGACTACCCTGAAGATATTGGATATGCCAGCCTCCATAATCACGCGTGCCAACTCCTCAAAATAAACCCCTCTGTGTATACACACCCTATTGGC
The DNA here is from genome assembly GCF_039906515.1 of Pseudorca crassidens. Lineage (NCBI taxonomy): Eukaryota > Metazoa > Chordata > Mammalia > Artiodactyla > Delphinidae > Pseudorca > Pseudorca crassidens. Next base: position 106,014,443 of record NC_090304.1, read on the forward strand.
TCTGTTTTTCTGGAGAACTCTGACTAATGTAGTCACTTTGGAAAACAGTTTGGTGATTTCTTAAAAAGTTAAACATTCACCTTTCACATGACTTAGTCATTCCACTTACCTAAGAGAAATAAGCACACGTTCATACAAGGACTTGTATGTGGGTGCTTATAGCATCTTTATTTCTAATACCTCCAAAACAGAAACCTCTCAAAATGTTCATTAATAGGTGAATTGATAAACTGTGGTACATCCATATAATGGAGTCGTAATTAGCAATAGGAAGGAAGAAATACTGATACACACAACATGATAAATCTCAAATAATTGTGCTGCATGAGTTCTTTTACATAAAATGTAAAAATGCAAGCCTGTCCATAGGGTCCGAAAGCAGTTCAGTGGTTGCCAGGAGATGGGAGTGGGGATGGAGGTTCTGAAGGAGCATGAGGAAACTGTTGGAAGTGATGGATGTGTTCATTATCGTGATTGTGGCAGTGGTTTCACACATGTCAAAAACCATCAAATTGTACACTTTAAACATGTGCAGTTTATTGCACGTCAGTTACACCCCAATAAAGCCGTAAGTGCCCCCCGAACAACAACGACAGCAAAGCAGATGCAGACCATACCTTTCTGGTACTCACTGTCTGTGGGATAAAAATCGCTAGTATTTACAGAGCTCTTCATATGTGCCCTGAGCCTCTATATGTTATTTCTTTCAGCATTATTATTTCCTTTTAATAGAGGAGAGAAGTGAGCTTGGAGAGGTTAAATAACTTGCCCACCTTCTCTAACTTCACCTCTCTATCCAGAAATGTCAGTCCAGAGCCACTGACTATGGACTCTGACTCCACAGCCGTTCTCATGTGGGGCTGAGTATAGGGGAGAGCAAAGAGGGGCGACGGGGGCAAAAATGAGCCTGGGACAGAAACACAGCCTGGCGTGCCAAACTCGGGAGCAAAACCTTTATCCTTCAATTCCATGCATCAAGTCAAGGGTTGCTGTCCATCAGCCAGGTAAGATGAGAATCAGCAAAGAATGGATTGAGATGAAAGGAAGGATAAAAGAATGGGGATAAGAAAGGGATGGAGAGAAGGGAGGGAGGAAGGAAGGTGCAAGCCAGCTCATATCCTCAAGGAATTTAAATTATAATTTAAACATAAAAAAGCACACTTCTTGAAGGGCTGGGGACAGTGGGCAGAGATACACAATCTGGAGGCCCAAGGCCTTGACGGACGCGGCTGACGAGGGGTGGGTGGCTGTGAGGCTCAACTGCTCACACTCCTACCGAAGAAAATTCATGTTCTTCGGTACCCACGTCCGAAGGGCAGTTGGGGAAATTCACTCTAGTTTTACAGGAATCAGGAATGACCTCTAACACTGGAAGATGATGGATAAAGTGGGAGGACAGAGGGGGATTCAGTCAATGTTTCTTGGAATTTCCTTGGAAATGCTGAAGATACCTTAGGAGGAAGCCTTGTGGACGTTGAGATCATAGCATTATTACCATTCAGAGTACAGATGCTTACCCACAATGGATAATTCCAATGACCTAGAGGGAAATTACTCACATTGGGACAATACAGAGAGACTATCTCAATTATAGCATTTTATAACTATTATCAGTTATAAATGTATTTAACTTATTGGAAATGTAATAGTATGGCTCCCCAAAACGTAATTTCTTTTCTTTCAAAAACACAAATATGGTTATTTTTCTGAAGACACCAAGAGATGCATTCTGAGTCATGGACTTAAGACAGTCTGTTATGGACTAAAAGTTTGTCCGCACCCCAGATTCATGTGCTGAGGCTCTAACTTCCAATGTGATGGTATTGAGAGGTGGGGCTTTGGGGAGGTAATTAGGTCATGAGGATGGGGCCCTCATATGGGGTTAGTGCCCTTATAAGGAGAGACACCAGAGATTCCTCTCTCTCTCCACCAGGTGAAGACATAGTGAAAATGCAGCTGTCTGTAGGCCAGGAAGAGAGCTCTCACCAGGAAGTGAATCAGCTGGATCCTTGATCTGGGACTTCCAGCCTCCAGAACTGTGAGAAAATAAGTGTCTGTTGTTTAAGTCCCCCAGTTGTGGTATTTTTGTAATGGCAGCCCCAGCAGATGAAGACACAAGATTACTGCAATTCATTCTTTTAATAAAGCAAATGGAATCTCTTCAAACATCTTAGCTCAACCTACCTGCATAGGAGACAAAGTGACAGGAAGAGAATCTCTAACATACCTGTGACTTTAGGTGAAGCTTCACGTTTGTGGCTTTTAATCGACTCAGCTATAAAATGAGGGGCTGAATTCACATGCCCTTAGCCCATCTGGTTCCTGGGGAATCGGTCAGACTGCCCTTCTGTTTACTGTTGGTTGAGTTGTTATGACCTCTACTTCTTCTCAGCCTTAAGGGGTGACAAAGAGACAGGACGATTTCAGTTTTCTATTTCTGGAGGGTTCTCATCTATCTTCAAGTTTTATGTGATTTCTTACCTTTAAGAACAGATTTTCCTGGGACTTCCCTGGCGGTCCAGTGGTTAAGACTCCATGCTGCACTTCCACTGCAGGGGGTGTGGGTTCGATCCCTGGTTGGGGAACTAAGATCCCGCAAGCCATGCAGCGTGGCCAAAAAAAATTTTTTTCCTAAGGTTGAAGCTGATGGAAATAGGTTCCTGCAGCTTTGGAGCAATCATGAACGGTTAATATGTGAAGTGCCTTAGGGAAAGTTTAGCTGCCAGACAACTAGTTCTAAGTTCTTGAAGAGCTAATGCACTAGGGCTAGTTCAGTGACACCTGCTGTCTCTGCTGTGACTTAGAGCTGTTTGTGGTGAGGTGTGCCAGCAACAGGTGTGGAGGCCTCACCTGTCATCAAAGGTAAGTGGGCAAGGCCAACTAGGCCATGCGAAATTGTTCGTGTGTATGGTTGTTCCAGCTCCCCTTTGAATGGCTGTCTGGGGAAGGGCTAGATGGACACTGGAGCTGTCTGGCCCTCTGGGTGGGTGGAGGAAGGTGGAGTGTTTCATGGAATTTCACAGTCCCCTTGACAGGCATAACCTGAGCCATTAGACTGATCTCATCCATCTTGATGTTATTTCTCTCAACAAGCAATAACCTTAGCTTTCCATGGCTTGTGGTTTCTGTAAGCTGGGAATGAATTCCTTGACTCTGAGTGAAGGTGTCCAGTTTGAAACAGTAAAAAAATATTTAGTCCATAAAGACATTTTGTCATCAGGGAGTGCCCTGTATTTGGAAGAGTCCAGTGGATAGAAGTCGCTTTGGAAATCCTTGTGGAGCCAGAGGAGTGATTTGTCAGCCACTCAGGCATTCTTATAACCAACATTTATTAAGCATCTGTTGTGTACTAGACCCTATGCAACAAATGTCAGATACCAGAGGTGAACATATACAGGTCTTGTTTTCAAGGAACTCATGTATTAGTAAGAGAGATGAAAGCATGAACTGTTAGATTTTTTAAAATTAGTTTTTATTGGAGCATAGTTTCTGCTATACAGCAAAGTGAATCAACTATATGTATACGTATATCCCCTCTTTCATTGAGTAGAATTCCCTGCGCTATACAGTAGATTCTCATTAGTTATCTATTTTATAGATAGTATCAATAGTGTATATATGTCGATCCCAATCTCCCAATTCATCCCACCCCGGCCTTTCCCCTCCTTGGTGTCCACACGTTTGTTCTCTACGTCTGTGGCTCTATTTCTGCTTTGCAAATAAGATCATCTATTTTTCTAGATTCCACATATGTGTTAATATATGATATTTGTTTTTCTCTTTCTGACTTACTTCACTCTGTATGACAGTCTCTAGGTCCATCCACGTCTCTGCAGCTGACCCAATTTCATTCATTTTTATGGCTGAGTAATATTCCGTTGTATATATGTACCACATCTTCTTTATCCATTCTTCTGTTGATGGACATTTAGGTTGCTTCCGTGTCCTGGCTATTGTAAATAGTGCTGCTATGAACACTGGGGTGCATGTATCTTTTCGAATTAACGTTTTCTCTGGGTATATGCTCAGGAGTGGGATTGCTGGGTCATATAGTAGCTCTATTTTTAGTTTTTTAAGGAACCTCCATACTGTTCTGCATAGTGGCTATATCAATTTACATTCCCACCAACAGTGCAAGAGGGTTCCCTTTTCTCCACACCCTCTCCAGTATTTATTGTTTGTTGATTTTTTATGAACTGTTAGATTTAATCACATGAAATTGCAGACATTCAACCACTTTGGTCTATTAAAAACCGACAATTTCATATGGTTCAATCAGATGCTATTGTGTCTTATGTATAACAGGCTATGGGAACAGAGAGGAATGAGTGGTTAATTTACATGTTGGATCGTTGTCAAAAGGCTTTACTGAGGAGATAACATTTAACCTTGGCCTGAAAGGGGGAACAAAATTTTGAAAACATTGTAAAAGGTGAGGTGAGAGGAAGTAAGTTGCATTTATGCCATAAATACTTATTGAGCATCTACTATGTGCAGGATGGTATCACACGCTTACGATACAGTGGTCAGCCTATACAGTTGAAAGTCTCTGTCTCCCTGGAATTTACATTCCAAAGAGGGATCCTGGGAATAAACACCTAATTAATTATTTAATTACAGTTCTGATTGGTGCTAAGAAGAAGCAAGTCTGCTAGGAGAGCAAGTTACAGGGGCCTGATCTGACCTGTGGATTCTCCAAGATAAAAAGGAATTAGCCAGAAAGAGATATGGGTGGAGGAGAGCATTCCAGACAGACGAACTGCATGTGCAAAGGCCCTAAGGCAGGCCAAGGGAGCAATGTTTCACCTCTCAGATTTTAATGATCCTAAGAGTATATGCCTCTACGATATGATCCCACTCCCAGGGGCTCTGACACTTGGTAAATACACAGGAGAAGACCTGGGTTCTGAGGTGTAGCCAAATCGCCAGCAAGGTGACTTGGGTGAAGATGTCTTAGCCAGGAGCTATCTGTTTGGAAGGAAAATTAACTAATAAAATAAAAAATGAATGAAAATGAAAGCAAAGCAAATAATTAAGGAGACTGATTTTTTTTCCCCAATTGTTCAAGTTTTCAACCTCCTTTTCAGATCCCTGCTGATCCTCCTTACGCCTGAAGCCCAGACAGCCTTAGAAGAAATAGGCTTAAAACCCGTTGGGAGGTTTAACCTGAAAGCGTGTCAGAGTCGCCCACCTGGGTGGGGCACAGGCTGATTTCAGTGCGCCCCTATTTGGACACGTGTGGACCACTTCTGGAAGGCTCAGCCCTCTGCCACAGGCTTTACCAACGGACTCCACACGGAGTGAATTCCCTCGGGGTCTGACCAGCTGAGGACACAGCTGAACCGGGCCTGGGCTGCTGGCAGAGGTGATGGGATGGAGAGGCCGGGGGGCTGATGCCACCTGACAGTCCCTCTGCATATTTCACAGCTTTTCTTCGTGTTTGGCGTTGTTATTTTTGCAAATACGGTTTTTAAAAAGGAGGCTATTATTTTTTCATGTGCTTTAATATATGTTTGTGAAAATTTTTCATCTGCAGATTTAGTTCCTCGTGGACAATATCCAGCACAGAACTTAGAGGCAGAGACTCCTCAGACCAATTAGCCAAATCAGCCAATTCCTCTCAGAAAAACCCTGACTTCATTTTTGAACTCGAATAAGTTTCCTTGCATCCCTGTGACAACTGTCTCACTTCTGAATCCCGATTCTTGCAGAGAATCATAAGACCTTCATCTGACCTTGTCGCCTGGGTGAAGTACGGGGCCTCTACCTCCAGTATTTGCTAAGGACATTTCCCTCTGTCCCTGTCAGGGGCTCTCTGGAAGGAGAGGTGTGGTGCCCTGGAGGCTTTCACCCTTGTGAGCTTCAGGATGGGTGAGGGGTGTGCAGTTTTTTTATAAAGTGGGAGAAGGATGGCTGGGGTGAAAAATCGTTGAGAAATGTGAAGTACAGGTCTATTCTTAGGCAGAAAAAAATACAAATTTAAATCGAGCATCTGAAAATTAATTTCCTCAAGACTGTCAATGCCTGAAGAGCCCCTGGGAAAATGTTCTTGTACCCCTTTTGCAGAATACTGATTTAAAAACAACTCTTGTCGGCCAACTTGGTCCCTGAGCCCTCTGTTCATTTAGTGTTTAGAACGCGGCCACTCACCTCTCCCCAAAGTTTACTAAATCCACTTCTCTCCTTTTAGAAGAGTGTGCGCTTGGAGGACAGACCCTCCCGAGGTGAAGCTGCCCTGACGCCTGCAGGCTGCAGGCTCCTGTCCCACACAGATTCCCTGCCCTGAGCTTCTGAAGACGGGACCGGCCTCAGGTAAGTCCTGTGAGGAAGCTGGTGGGCTTACTGGAGCTCCAGTCTGTCTCCATGACAACAGAAAAAACGGTGTATTTTATAGAGTCAATTTTGCTATGGCTAAAAGAACCTCAACCTGTCCAACACTGATTTTTTAGGTCTGTAAACCGAAGCCAGAGATATGGGGGGTTGGTGTCCCCCAAATCTCACTGTTAGCAAGTGGCAGAACTGGGCTGGAAGTTGATTCCCCAAAACCAGGGCTACCCCGGGGAAATGAAACACTGGTTGATGTCACAAAGATACAACAAATGGGTTCACTGACCAGACCTTTCACATTTTCCTCGCTGCCCTGGTATCTTTTAGATACAGTTGTGATTTCTTCATCTTGGAAGCCAGATGGTCATGGACCTCCCCTGGATTTTAAGAGGAATCACATCTAGAGATGCCTGGAAGGGTTTTTTGGCTATGACTTTCCTAAGAATAAGTTTTTTAGAATTTCTATCACCTTCCAAGTGGCTGCACAGTCCCCAGGATTCCTACTGGACTTGGGCTGCAGAGGAGCCTGAAACCGAAGTCCTTCAAATCATTCCAAATTGCAGGTGCTTCAAAATAAATGTCTTTTAAAACTTGAGCAACGTTTGCCTCATCTCTGGGGCTTTTCTCGTTTAATTCAGACTTGATGGCTTATTCCCACTTTGCACCTGCTGGAAATACCAGAGGATCAGCGGTCGGTCCAGCCATGACCAACCACCAGTTAAAGACCCCAGTCAGCTGCACTTGACTGAAACATTAGGTAGCCTACCACGGTTCTGGGAGAGGCCAACATAAACCCCTGTGCTGAGTGGGACTCTGGAGATGGGGAGAAGCCCAGTCCTGTAGCCTCTTGGTTGGACCTCATCACCTCATCGTACCTCTGTCCAAAATGATCCTGAGCTGTAGCGGAAGTCAGCATATGATACATCTGAAGCTTAGTCTGTGGAGGGTGCAGATGAATCAAGTCTCTCGAGCTGGAAAAAATGAATTACTGGTGAATTCAGGAAGAATAGAGAGTTCATCAGTGTAATCAGAAACCATTTTAGCATCCAAATTAGCAATCTCATTTCCTGAGTCCATTGGGCAATTACTTCTCTTCATTTTAGAAGTGCCTATAATAAACCCCTTAAAAAATAAATTCAAGTAACTTTGCAGAAAAATAAGAATCCAAATGGATATGAAACTTAATTATCTAGAGTCTAAAAATACTAGAATGAGTAAGGATGTTAGAGATGCTCTGTATTCAACTATACTTCAATACATTTTTTTTTTTTTTTGGCCACGCAGCACAGCACGTGGAACCTTAGATCCCTGACTAGGGATCGAACCTGTGCCCCCTGCATTGGAAGCGTGGCATCTTAGCCACTGGACTGCCAGGGAAGTCCCTCAAAAAATTTTTCAAAATGAAACACCCCAAAGAAATGCTCTGTAAAATGGAGATAATATACACACCACATAGAATTGGGCTGCAGATGAATTGTCACAATGACCATGAGGTATTTGGCCAGAGTCTTGTTTATACAACTCTGATTTCATCTAATTCAGCCTGTCATTTTGTAGACGGAGGACCTGAGGCCTGGGGAAACTTCCTTGTCTATGTCAGAAAGCTGCTGTGAGCTGACCGGGTCCTGGGCTGACACCCAATTTAGAATCCCTTCTACTTTACATGCTTCCAACACCCAGAGCCAGCGTAAATCAGCACATTTTGACTTAACCCTTTAAACTCCAGAAAGCGCTGAGGGAGATAAGATTTCTCGAAGACTTCTGGTGTGTGTGTCACAGAAGTTGCTTGAGGCTGCTGGACGACTCACATGGAAGCTTTGGTTTCCTCCTGAACCTTCTGCCTTCCTGTTGGTTACAAGCTGCTTTCACATCAGCCTGAGGCCTGATTGGAGAAGTGCTGGCTTAGGGGTATGACACATGCTTGAAACACGTTATCAGGGTCCTTCTGGAAGGAGAATTGGGAAGAAGGTGGTAAAGGCTTATAAGATGGGTGATGTTTTAAAAAAAAGAAGCTATGGAGCCTTCTCTCTTTTACCCCAAGTTTCTAGAAATCTCACCTACAATGGATATTTATTTTGGCCTTTCTCAGAATCATTCAAGCCCATTTTATATCAGAATTTAGAGGAGCTGGCTAAGGGGAGAATATTAATTGTGAAAGCATGGGGATGACTGGCCGGGTCCATCCTGCTGGAATTTCCACCAGGAGCTCAGTAACTGACAAGCAGAGGTAGATCACTCAGTTCATATGCTATTACAACTTTGCATAATAACACATAAATCTTACAAATTTTCTTTACCTTAAAGCCATTAAACACATTGATGATATAAATGTATTTTTCCTAAATATAATTAGAATACTTTATTACTAATATATTCCCCTAAATTCACTCCCTTAAAAGTGGTTCATCTTTCTCCCTGTTAATTGAATTTGACTATTTTCACAGCTTTATATCCTTTCTACTCTAGTTTATATTTAGCTGCTATTTAAAAAGTTCCTTTATTCCTGTATGTTAGTTATTTCTTCTTTCCCCTAGTACTGTTTTAGATTTAAAAACATACATTTTGGGGGGATTGGAGAAGGAAGGCTGAAAAGTGTACTTGTTCAGCCAGACTTATCCAACCATGGGCATTTATTCTTCACAGCGTTCCATCCTGTCTTTTGAGATGTGTGTGTGTGTGTGTGTGTGTGTGTGTGTGTGTGTCTATGGTCTATACCTATGTATAGGAAAGCTGTGATACATCAGTTTTTTTAAAAAGATGGATAAATTGTGTGTATTTATAATTTTGCATTCTGCTTTTGTTTTTCGACTGTCAGCTGAGGCCTCCCTGCCTCTTTTGAGATTGGGCACAGTGAGCAGGAACTTTCCAACCCCATTGCCTATGGATTTCCAAAGTTCTCCCCAACATCTCTCTGAACTTCTGGGGAGCGGGCAGAGTGGAGTTTGTGCTGTTAAGGCCTCTTCTGCTTCTGGGAATTCCCTGGTGGTCCCGTGGTTAGGACTCGGCGCTTTCACCGCTGTGGGTTCTGGTTCAATCCCTGGTCAGGGAACTAAGATCCCACAATCCATGTGGCAAGGCCAAAAGGAAAAAAAAAAGGCCTCTTATGCTTCTTGGCTACTCCTTTCATTCCTGTAACTTTGTCTCCATTTACAGCCCATAAAACGCCGTCTGTTCTATGATCAAAGAGACCAAAACCTCCAGTTATAATGGTAAGCAGGGAAGACGCGCTAAGAATGCATCCATGTTGAAATGAGTCCCCAACAGCGATCAGAGCTTCCTAGCATTGTGCTGTTGATATTGAGTCATGTGGGCAAGAAAAAAAAATGTTCCTACCATTTATTGAAACTGTGTGTACTTATTGAGCTCCTGCCAGCCACTCTAGCTAGGTATCATAGAAAGCCCAGAGACCCCCTAGAGGACTGTGAGCAGCAAATATTTTGAGGCAAAATGTTGAACTAAAACAAGGGGTGCGCAGACCATCAAGATGGGAAACTGAACCCCCGTGGCTCCGTTTCTTTCCTGTCCTAAAACTGACAGGAAAGGTGTACCAACTACGAAAATTCCTAACAGGACTGCAAATTAAAGAGATGACTTCAGTTAACAAGAAACTATTAGGAATTTCTAAAAGACATTTGATAGAGAGAAGCGAAGTAAAGTGAGAAGCCAGACCCCCCCAACATTCCGACGAGTGGTCTCCAACCAAGTAAAGATGGTACCGGCAGTAGAAGTGGCAGCCAGCACAAGGAGTGGGTCCTGAGCCCCCATCTGGCGACTGCAGATTTTATATCCACGGGTGTGTGTGAATGCGCCAGGAGGGGTCTGGGATTGGGTGGGCTTGCCAAGTGGGATTTAAGCTATACCTTCCTTTTAAAAAATGTTTATTTTACATTGCAAACTTAAACATATAATTGCTCATTTTAAGGGGGAAATTTTCTCTGGGTTTTTAAAAAAGAAGCAATCACATTCAGTTAAAGGGATTCAGGACAAGCTTCACGCTGGAGGCAGGATTCTCCCTACGACTTGAAGCAGAGATGACAGAAAGAGCATGCAGGAGCTGGTGGAGAGTGATGAGCTCGTTAGGATGTGGTGAGCAAGCCGGGAGCTAGTTGTGTGAGGGGGCAGGGCTGCAACGGAGGCTGAGGAGGGCTTGGGGGCCAGATTTGGTCATGTTTATTGTACTCTGTGCACAAAGCAGAGTGGGAGATTTTTGAGCAGGGCAGTTACAATGTATGACTTCTACTGTGGCACAGGTGTGTGTCCCAGGTGGGTGCGAACCGAAGCAAAACTCTAACTGGGAGCTAGTAAAAGGCTAATGCGGACAATTGGCTCAAATTCCCTAATGCCTCGCTCCCCACAGTGCCAACAGGAATAGGGAAGGAGGAGAGGCATTTGCAGTCGACTCTGATAGTATTTGCCCTGGGATGGAGGAAGAGAGCAGAGAATGGAGAGAGGAAGGAGGGAGACACACAGCATGGTCCAATCCTGCAGTTGCATTTGGGAGGTGAAGGCAGACATGTCCCTGAATTTAATTACCGGACAGTGGGAGGTGACCTGTGACAGAGCAATTCCAACAGGTGGTAGGGGTCAGGGTGCAGAGCTGGGGGAAGAGTGGGTGCTGTGAGGGCTCCTCGGGTGGTTGCACTGTTTAGCACCTTGGTAGTGATGGGAAGGAGAGAGAGGCCACTAGAGAGGAAAGCTGGTTTAGGAATAATCTCCTTTCTGAAAGACCCTTGACCTAACCCACTCTTCTAGCTTTCTTCTTGTCTCACTGTCCACGCCACTGTTTTCAGAAAAGATCGAAGGCTAGGAGAGGCAGTTGGAGGGTTGGAGTGACATTGTACATGTTCCCAAATCTGACTCCCTAGGTTACAATCTGCTCCTTGAACAACTGTCAGCCGCGATGGGACCAGAGATGCCGAGATGATGGGATGGACGGGATGGGATTCTGCATTCTCAGACTTCCTCCTTCCTCCTCCCCAGGACCCCTGCTCTGAAAAATCATCCTTGGCATCACGTACAGTGAGTCAGCTGTTTAGCGTACAAAACTACTTCAGAGCTTGAAAGTCAAATAAAATAAAAGGTTGGGTTGAGAGTTTAACGTGGGGGAGCTCGGACTTGAGCTTTCTCTCTCCAATTTACTACAACATCCAGACTAGAGTCCAGGCCCCGGGAGCTAATCACCATAATGAGAGGCACTCAGCTGTTTGGTTTCTGAATAGCATTTAACAGGGCAGCAAATTTGGAAAGCATCACGTTTTTCTTTAGGGAGTGATAAAATGACCTATTTGTTATGAGTGGATTAATGAGTACAGACTAGCTGGTAGACTCGTACAAGCAGGACACATTTTATAATAGGATGAATGTCTACACGCAGGTCTAGCGGCATCACAGGAAGAAGCAGAGGCATCCAAATGTTAGATTTTATAAAGCAGGAAGCCGGAGGTCGCTCACGGCATTTGATTGGGAACCAAAGCAGCCCACATAATGTGGCCTTGATGCCAGGTGGAACTGAAGGTTGATTTCACCACCTTCAGGACCTTCAGTCACCTTCCCGCCAAAAACCCCCAAAGAAAGGAGGCAGGTGAGAACAGTTGGGCAGCACCCTCCTCTCCAGTCAGTGTTTGGGGAAGATGTGAGGACAGAGACCAGGCTCTCTCTGGAGGTCTCTCCATCCCTCCTATAAGATGTGGGTCATAAAAGCCTGAGCTCCCTGTAGAGTGGATTTGTTTGTTTTGTTTTGGGGCCAACAGTAAGAAATACTGACATACAAATTGTACGAGGCAGAGAAGGCAGAGGAGATTCCCCACCTTCCTCTCCCCAACCCTGCCGCCCTGTCTCCGGCTGGCGGCCTCCATGGCTTAACTCAGCAGAACCCTGCTGCTACAGCAGTTTGAGAAACACAGCCCGCAGGGTCGGCCCCTGAGAGACGGAGCAGATGGGGTGTGAGGAACAATGCGCGAGTCGACAAGCAGGCCCAGGACCGGCCCAGAGATGCATCGCCGCGTTATTTAAGCTCATTTAGCACAGTTTAGCTACTTTGAGTTTTCGACAGGGTCTCAGCCTGCCTTTCATTTCCTCCCCCACTAGGGCTCTTCCCTCCTTTGCTGTGTTTTCCTTCTACTTCTGATCCTTTCAAGATTTCTTGGTTATGAGGAAGCAAAACCGTTGTCTTCTGGGACACAGGCTCATTTCTCAATTTCTGGGGAAAGCACTTCGTGGGAAACTAACGAATGGATAGAGGCTGGTTGTGAGGCAGACAGGGCGAAAGAGCCCGTGTTGGCATCAGCGCAGGTCGGGCTGATGCAGAGGTGGACGAGGCGATGCCTGCGGAGGGGAGGGTTAGCAGAGGAGACCTAATCAAAGCTGTGAAGGAGACGGGACTTGTCTCCCATCGGCCTTTCCTTTTTAGGAACCAGTGCTTCTTTGCTGTTCTCTTGTCCCACTGCCCTCAACCCTCTTAAACAGAAGCCCAGAGCTAAACCCAAGCAGGCTTGCAAACAAACACAAACAAACCTCTGCTTTGAGCTGAGACGAGACCATTGGTGCCAAACCTTGAATTCGGTTCCCATCCCTCTCGCAGGGGATTTGCATTGACTGTTTCATCCCAAATTATGAAATGAAATGCCTTGTACACTGTTAAAGAAATATGAGGTGTGGGGAGTCTGTTTCACCCCTTAAAGCATATAAGATGCTTGTGTGCAGAGCAGGTTCTGGTCGGGGATGTGGGCAACTGAGAGGGGCAGGCAGCAGGAGGGAGGCGATGCTGACCGTCCTGGGAGCAGGAATCAGGCTGCGCTCTGGACAAAGCATCCTTCTCTCTGGCCTCTTGGGTTGTAAGTCAGAGGTCTCCTGGGTTCTGAAAAACTAGATGGAGTAGGATTTCTGTGTCAGATAAGAAAATGAGGTGAGTAAAGCCTTAGTGAGCCTCTGATGAGGTTGGAGTGGAGCTAGAAACCGTGCCACCCAGAGAGCCTGGTGGGTTGAGTTTGTCCTGCAGACCAGAGTGGGCATGAGAGCCAAGGAGGGCAGAGGGGAAAAATAAAGGAGCTGAGTGATAAGGTTATGTAAAGAAAAACAGAAGAGAAAAACATGGCCTAATCAAAAAGAACCCACTTACATTTTGATTTCTTGTAATATACTTCCTGCTCCACAGTGAGAAGTCCCATCCTCCCGCGTGCTATGTGATACCAGGCAGGGCGAAATCCCTGAGCCCTGGTCGGAACAGCTCTCAGAAAAACATCTGCGTGGATTTGCTGGCTTTCCTTAAACAAGGGCCAGCTCAGCTCCTCCAGGGCCGTGTGCAGCAAAGCTGATGACAGGCTCTGCAAGGAAAATACAAGAAGTTCTCCCTCTGTTACAAGGGGCTCTGTCCTTCCAGACCAGGCTGCAGAGCATCCTCTGGGGGTAACGGCAGTTCAGGTGAGGAGTGAGGAGCTTGAGTGGTGAAGACCTTAAACCAGACCTTGGTTTAAGCACCCAGGTCCTGCCCCCTCTTCCCCCACCGCCCCACCCCCAGATGACAGGGCCCAGGAGGTTCTTGCTACAGGAAGTGGCTATGGAGGCCGGGCAGGGGAGAAAAGGCAGGTTGGGAGAGTGGGATGGGGGGTGTTGAGTGAGACCTGCTGCCTGGGTCATCGTTGGAGCAAGGAACAAATTCTGCTCAAGTTATGCGATAAACCAATCGATTTCTATCTTGGGAAGTGAGAACTCGAGGGTGTGCCTGTCAGGCCCAGACTCTGCCCTGAACCTCAGTGGGCAACACCCCCCATCTCAGGTGTGGCCGTGCTGAGTCCTAGAGCTTGTACAGATGGGAGGCCTTGCTGGGCTACATCCACACCTCAGCCCCAGAGGTGATCTGAGCATGCAGTTGAAGTCCACTAATATGATCTTGTAAAAAAGATTTCCACTGCGAGGTGAGGCTCAACTGCTGTGGCTTCTTGAGACCACTTTCTTCCGTGTATGTGTCCAGCTCGCTCTCATATCTGTATCGGCTTCTAAAATGCTTTCTCTGCTTTAACACCTTGAGCACTTTTTTTTTTTTTTTTTTTTTTAGGTAAGAAGTGGATTTATTTAGAGAGAAACACACTCTACAGACAGAGTGTGGGCCATCTCAGAAGTCAAGAGGCCCCAGGGTACAGGGTGGTTAGTTTTTAATGGACTGGGTAATTTCTTTTTTTTTTTTAACTTCCTAAATTTTATTTATTTATTTTTTATACAGAGGTTCTTATTAGTTATGTATTTTATACATATTAGTGTATATATGTCCATCCCAATCTCCCAGTTCATCCCACCACCACCACCTACCCCCTACTTCCCCCCCTTGGTGTCCATACGTTTGTTCTCACAAATGTATGGACACAGATGGAGAGAACAAACGTTTGAACATTTTCTTAAATGTGACAAGTCTGAGTAGCTGGAGCAGAAGGACTATGGAACCCTCTAGATGATCCTCTCCAATCAGTGGTGCTTCCCAGAGGACCGCCATCTTGGTGGCCTGGAGCCCTAAACCTCAGCCCAGTCCACTTTGTCTTGAGAGCCCATGGAGCAAGCTTCTTCCCTTGGCCTGACATTATCCTCCCAATGGCGGTGAGCAAGTGGGTGTGACATTCAGAGGGCCTAGATATTTGTAATCTTGACCTAACTGGCCTTGATATGACTTAGCCGCTCGTGCTTTGGAACGAAAGTGGTCCTGGTGAGAAAGCCGGGGGTGGAGACGGAAGCGATACTCTGAGCACTTGTCCGGTTCTATATCTCCTGCTGGCTTAGGTGCCGGTGGATCCCAGGAACTGATCTCTCACGCTTCCTCCTAATCCCATTTTTGAGGAACACACAAAAATGTTGGCCATGTGATTCAGCATACAAATCACATCTTAGGTAATAATTCTAGGACTATGACTAGAAAACTAGTGATAACAAAGAAATGCCTATTAAGCATTAACAATAGATCTTAGACGTGGCCATGAGAGGGGCTTCATCCATTGCCCTGTTTCCATCTGTCCTAAGATTTCCAGAGAGAGAGACAGTGATTAGAAGTAATTAAGTGAAGGATCTACTTTTCTATAATTGGTTAGACCTTAAAGGAAGGATTTATGTTCATATGAATTGTGCAGAAAGGAATTTTAACAAACAGAGAGGCAGTGGGAGACAACATAGACTGAGAACATAATTCAGAGAAGGAAAAGCTTTCCAGGAAGGACTCACATACACTGCAAACTCTCCAGTCACAAGACAGTCCTCTGTGTACTGGAGTGCCCTAGTGAGTGCATTGGATGCATTTATTCATACAGTTAGTAACTAGTCCATAGCTTGTCCTCCCATGGCTAGTAACAGACCTGAACTGCCCTGAAGCCACACCTTGCTGGATCGCCAGGGTTCCTCAGCCTCAGCACAGTGACATTTCAGGCTGGATCGTTTACTGTTGGGGGAAGGGTGTCCTATGCATCGTAGGATGTTCAGCAGCATCCCTGCCCCTACCCACTAGATGCCTCTGGCACCCCTCTGGCACCCCTCTCCCAGTCACACAACCAAAAAGGTTTCCCGACTTTGCCCCATTGTTCCCAGGGGACGAAATCCCGCCTTCCCCCATGGTGAGAACCAATGAGGTAGAGGAATGACATCTTTTTTCTCCAATGTTTCCCAACAATTAAGTTCGCTCTTTGGGGAGCCCAGAGGGACAGAAGGCATCATTCCGCATAATGCCGATCCCCAGCAGGCTGACAGAGTGGAGGAGTGTGGACCACATGTGTGCCCTGAGTTAAGGATTCCCGTCTGGGGGTGGAGGTGTGAAAGGTCACCGTGACAGCAGTCACTCCCACTCCCACCCCCAGCTCCTGGGTTTCCCATGAACAAACCCCACCGAGTGCTGAGTGAGCCAGATCCTGCTGAGGCTGTGAGAAAACAGGCGTTCTGGATTCAGAACATTAAAACAACTCTTTGGCAACAGGCAATGACTAGAGCAGAGATGAATAATGACATGTCTCCCTAGAAGAATCCCTCTTATTTTCATAGGAATGATATCTTTGTGTGCAGAGGCACGGGGGAGAATGCTGTCTATACACAAAATGCTCCCCAAACATGTGACGTTATCCCAAAAACTCCGAAGAGGAGGATATAACTTCAAAAACAAACCAAAAAAAAAAAAAAATGCGAAACGCTCTTGGCTCTGTAGACAGAGCTGATACTTCCTCTATATTGAAAAAACAATGCTTCTGTGGTCAGTCACAGCTGAATGCTGTTGGGTGAGGTAACCCTGGGGTTTCCATGGAGACATGTTTTCCAGTGATGCCTGCATCAGGACACTTCACTGTGCTGCTTCTCATCTGCAGCTGAGCCCCTGGATGCTGAGGGAAGAAAGTCATGCCCCAAACTGAGACACACCCCAAAAGGGAAAAAAGCCATGGCACCAGGGAGACTTTCCAAACCCTTTCTATCGGCGGACCTCAGAGTCCCCTTTGTGCATAAGGAGACCCATCTGGGGACAGCAGTGGTTTCTGAGCCTGCAGTGAAGGTAAGACAGAGACGGGGTAGAGTGGAACGTGCGTGAAGACCAGGCACAGGAGACTGACTCCTCCCACTGGTGCTCAAGTCCAAAGAGGCGTCTGCTTTGAACTCTCCCTTTGAAGTGGGAGCTGGCCCTTGCTGCCAGCATTCTGGGTTCTCAAAAGAGGAGACATTTCTGTTGCCACAAATAGATTAGAAAAGGCTTTTGACAGTAACATTTGGCTGGATTCAGGGACTCTGAATTCTCCTGGAATAAGATTCATGAGCAGTCAGGCCGTGATGCTAACCCACGAATGTCACGCACTTTATGGTGGGACTCAGCTTGGCTGTTTTTCACAAGGAGCAATATTTATGTGACCCAGACAGGTGCCTACACAGCTTGAGATGCAACTCAGGCTCCCGTTCCTAATGGCTTTCTCTCTAAGTCCGACTCGTGTCCAGAAGAGGCTGGATCAGTCTCTGACAAGTGATGTCTCATGGTTGATGTATCTGTTTCCAATAAGCCAAGTTTTATAGTCTGTTAGTGGACTGACTGCAGAGTTATAAAAAGTTGATCTCATAAAAGAGAAACATGAGTGGTTGACACATCACATTGTATCTGTGTCACTCTGTGCTCTGGCAGCTGCACTGGCCCTCATTTATAGCAAAGGAGGTGACATAAAAGCAGAATAATCGGATTTCAAGTATAATGGGGATTTCTCTACCCCATGGGGCTCTGAAGGGTGAGGACTATTGTGGGACTTCTGGTTTCCAAGGAAATATATTTTCCGTGCCACTGCTGAGATGTACTCAGTAAATTCCAAAAGGAATAAGGCAGAGTGGAATGGCTTCTAGCTTCTTTAGAGTGAGAACTGATCAATTTTTTGAAAGAAATAAAAACTGAAGAAATAAAGACTACAAACTAACGTTCTTGAGGCTTTCAAGACTTTACCTAATCAAAGAATCTTTCTGAAAATATCATGGCGTCAATTTTCACTTGTGGTACGTCTAGTTGCTGGGAGAGGTAGAGAAACAGTAGCTCCTTTTAAGAACAACTCCAGTCCTGAATATCCGCCCTGCTTTGCAACCTGACCAAGACACGCTTCTATCCCGGTTGCCCTGCCTTGTTTCAAAATGTTATTCCAACCAGTGTTCTAAACAGGGATGCAAGGAGAGGACCACCCATCGTGTGACGCAAGACAGACCACCCATCATCACCTGATGCAGAGACAGAATCATGATGCAGAGAAAGAGAATTACTTGTAAACCTATACGTGGATGGGAAGGTCATCAAGACCCGAGGCTACTCCAGGGACTAGTCTTCCCTCGTTGTGTCAGTTTTTATCTTCATAAAACTCTGTCTCCTGTCTCTACCAGCTGGCTTCCTCACCCTTAGCTCCCACGTGGCAATTTGAACCCAGCTTTGGATGCCCCAGCTTTGACTCAACCTCGATGTGCCCTTCATTTGACCTTGGCCACTGATGCCTCAGTCCCCCAACTCACCTTTTCCGGCCATCATAGAGCTTTGGCAGCCTGTAGACTGGCTGCCCCAGGTCCTTTGCTTGCTCCTTGGGCTCCAGGAACAAGAGAATTGTGCTGCCACGGCTGCCAGGCATGTGGTAGAGCATGTTCTCTGAGAGGGGCTGTGCCCTGCAAGTAGAGATCAACCTCTTAATAGGCCATTGGCCGCCATCCCAGATCTGAAAGACATCACTCCATCCCTCCATGATTCAGCTCCAACTTTCTTTTCTGACCTTCCTTCTAGCCCAAATGAAGCACTTGCTGGTCCTTGAGAACCTATTACAGACCAGGGTTCTTGGCCTCCTTAATCAATAGAAATTGATCAGAGGCCAGACAAGAAATTCAGGCAAGGCTTTATTGGGGGCTCCTGCTACAGCAGGCGGGAGCGAGAAAACAAGTAACAGGTTCCCGTGTTTGCTTCCTAAGTGCGGGGGCGAGCTGCTTCCTTATATGGGGTGAGGGTAGGGGCAGGTCCAGGGGTCGGGCTGGAGGGGCAGCTTAGGTGGTCTGCCCACCCCTTTGGTGGTGTTGAGGGCAGTGGGCATGTGCAGTACCCTGCTTTTGCTCCCTGCTCTTCAGAAGCGGCAGCTGGGTTTTCGGTCTTTTTGTATCTTATTGTTCATAATTTACCCCAGCTGCTCATGCATGCAGTTATTTTTAGTCCCTTATAAGTTTCTTTGTATCCTGTTGCTCAAGGAGACGTGTTTCCAGGTGCAAGCCCCACAGCAAAGGGTGCCAGGTCCCAGCCTGTCTCAGACCCTCAGCTCTTTCGACTCTGTGGATTTTCTCCACATATGGGAACCCTGCCACAATCCCCAGCCCCAGCCATTTTTCAAGGCTCATTCTTCTGTAAAGCTTTCTCTGATCCTGCCTGATTGAAAAAAAACAAAAAACAAACAACTCCACTCCCCTCTGACCCCGCTAAGCATGTCTCATCGCAATGCGCTGTTGCCACATCCCAGCAGAAGGGGAGCCGATCTCTCTACCCCTTGAATCTTGGGCTTGTTTTGGCCAATGGAATATCAGCAGACATGACATATGGAGCGGCTGGAAAAGTGCTTGTGGATCAGGGCTTTTCCTCTCTCTTGCTGATACGGACCTTTTTTCCACCAGGAGAGTGAGGCTGGACCACATTTGGAGGACAAGAGGTCCCCTCCATCCCAGCCATCCCAGATGGGTGAGCAAGGCCCTCCTAGATCACCTGGCACTGCTGAGCCAGCCCCAAACAGAAGAACCGACTGGCCCATTGCAGAATCGTGAGAGGCAACAGGTAGGTGTCCTCTGAGTCACTGAATTTTGGAGCGGTTCGTTATGCAGCAAAACCAAACTGATGTCCCATCCCTTTGCATCCTCCACATGGGAATCGCTCTCCTTTTTTGAAGCCCCATAGTATTTTGTCAGTATCTTTTATTGGACATTTGTCACTTTCTACATTTTCTCATCATCATTTATGGAAACACTTAACATCAGTGAGAGAATAAATTACTTGAGGGCTGAATTCATGCTTGATTCATTTTTGTATTTCACCCAGCTTCCACTCCCACAGCATCTAACTAACCCTGACATGGAGCAAATGACCAGCAGTGTTTGTAGGGTGAATCGGTGAAGGAGGGGCAGCGTGGAGCCATGAGTGAGGACACAGATTTTTAGAATTCCTGGGTGAAAACCCCAGCTCTGCTACTTACTAACGGAGTCTCCCTAGGAAAGTTGTTAAGTCATTTTATTTTGCCTCGGTTTCTTCATCTATAAAAGGGGGGAAATAGCAGAATCTACATCGTGAGGTTGTTATAAGGATTAAATGAATTGGCAGTTGTTGTTTGTGAAATAAATAAATGAGAGGCGCCCACTGCTGCCTCTAGTCCGTCCAGCCAAGGCCACACTCAGCGGCAGCTCCATTCTCCACGTCCGCCAAAGGTCCTCTTTTTTTAAAATATTAAACAATCAATCAATTAATTGATCTTTAAAACTTGAGATATAATTGACATATAATATTATGTAAGTTTAAGGTATACAACATGTTGGTTTGATGTATTTATATGTTGAGACATGATTATCACCACAGTGTGATATGTTTCATGTTCGCAGCTTAAAATTAGGTAAATGACCTCATCTTTCAAGCTTGAATTCATTTTTAGTTTTAATTTGATTTTATACAATGTATAGACAGTTCCCTGTTCTTTGCGTTTAGAAGTATAAACAATATAAATCTGTTAATTCTGTAAATAATATTTGTAATTATGATGTAACGCTATTCTATCCTTAAAACATTTAAAATAAACCTTTTAGGGCTTCCCTGGTGGCGCAGTGGTTGGGAGTCCGCCTGCCGAAGCAGGGAACACGGGTTCGTGCCCCGGTCCGGGAGGATCCCACGTGCCACGGAGCGGCTGGGCCCGTGAGCCATGGCCGCCAAGCCTGCGCGTCCGGAGCCTGTGCTCCGCAACGGGAGAGGCCACAACAGTGAGAGGCCCGCGTACCGCAAAAAAATAAATAAATAAATAAATAAAAATAAAATCCTTTATGTGCAAAAAAAAAAGTCTTGAGCCTCGTCTACTGAGTAACAGAATCTGACAGTCAACTGGTCCAATGAGCCAGCGTAAATAGAGATGGCTGGCCTCTGCCCGGGCTCCCCCGCTGCTTTGGAGCAGAGGGAAATTGAAAAGGAGATCGTTGTTAAAAGCATGGTCTTTGGAGCCATTTGGACCACGATGTGCTTCCCTGCTTTATCAGGCACTGCTCAGGGGAGCCTGGGAAGACGACCCATCTCTCTGAGTCCCCATTTCTTCATCTCCATTGGACACGCAGCCATCACCCCTCCTCCACGCCCTTCTGTTGTTACTGCTACTTCTGTCTCTGCTACAGTGGCTGTGCCATCTTGCCTGAAGGAGATGCTCATGCCAGGGATATCTGCCAAAGGCCCCATTTTAATTCAACCAATTAAAGACTGCCTGGAAATACCCTCTTCATGTCCTGTAACCCGTTTTGCAAGGGCTGTTGAGTTATGCCTCCATATATGGTGGCCATTTGCACAGCTGTGAAACACCTCCTCCAACAAGTACCACTTGTTACTCCACAGTGGTAACAAGCTGTGAGCCTGGACTGGCCAGACCAAATGCCACAGGGAATAGAAGAGAGAGTGGTGTTGGAGAATGTGGCTGCACTGGACTCTTGATTTCACCTTCCAAATATCTTTTCAATCTGTCCATTCCCACAGCTGCCGCCCTAAGCCAGGCTCCTATCCTGTCTTACCTAGACAGCTGCAAATGCCTCCGTCTTACTTGAGATACCCCGAGAAAGCAGAGCCTAAAAGGACTTCTTTGCAGATTGCTTATTTAGCAGTAATCCCAGGAATCAGCAGTGAGGGACAGGCAGAGTGGGAGATGAAGGAACGTCTATATAAGAGTGCGTAAGTGAGGTCGCAGTCGTGGGACCTAAACCCAACCTGGGACCTGAAGAGTGGGTCCTGATTGCCCATGAGGAGTGTTTATCCAACGGCTCCCATTCTCCACTGGCTGAGGGTTGCTCCTGGAAGCACAAATTCTCCTGCACATTCAGATCATTCCTACATGTGCACCAACAGCTTCCCTGGCACCAGTGTCACTGGAGAGGCCCCAGGGAAGGTGGCATTTGAGGTGAAGCCCACCTGGGAGAGTCCACCATGGCCGTGGCCATGGCTGAATTCAAAGGGGGTGCTGAACAGGTGTGGGGCAAGGCAGCTAAGGTTTCCTGTACAATCTCCTAACTGTACAGTCTCTTCCTGTACAATCTCTACCCTTATCAGTGCTCGCTCTTCTCTACACAGGAGCTACAGTGATTACGTTTTCAAAACGTTAAATGGATCTGTCACATATACCCTCTGAACCCCCAGGGCTTAAATCAGTGCTATGGATAAAGATCACAATCCTAAGATGGCCTAGGGAGCCCTGCCCACCTCTGCCCACTGCTCCTGCCCACCTCTGCCCACTACTCCTGCCCACCCCCACCTCACTCTCCGGGAATGGGCCACCCTACCTCCTTGCCATCTTGTCCAAAGTGCTGTGCCCACTCTGACCACAGGGACTTTGCACATGCAGTTCCTTCTTTCACTAGCACACCCCTGTTTGTCCTTTACCTCTCAGCTCAAGCGTTGTTTCTACAGAGGAGCCTTTTGAACCCCATCTCTGGGATGGGCCAGGGTCCTTTGTCAAGCCTGTTGGAGGACCCGACAGTCTCCTTTTAGAGGATCTGGTGGCAGCATTTACCTGGGTGGGGGCAGGGGGACGGTAGCTGGAGGGGAAGTCTGGGAGAACAACTGACTTCTCGCTGCATAGCCTTTGGGACCTTTGGAAATTTATACCCTGTTCTCATGTTGCCAACTAAACTATTAGGTAATTAAACCTAAATCAGAGCAATAAGACAACTGCAAAAATCCTAATTGGGGGCTTCCCTGGTGGTGCAGTGGTTGAGAGTCTGCCTGCCAATGCAGGGGACACGGGTTCGTGCCCCGGCCCGGGAAGATCCCACATACCGCGGTGCGGCTGGGCCCGTGAGCAATGGCCGCTGAGCCTGCGCGTCCGGAGCCTGTGCTCCGCAACGGGAGAGGCCACAACAGTGAGAGGCCCGCGTACCGCAAAAAAAAAAAAAAAAAAAAAAAAAAATCCTAATTGGCCAACTGGTCGTTCTGGTTTCTGTCTCTGGATGGCTGCTCCTTAGGGACCCTGCCTGTCCCAGGGCCTCCTCGTCCCCTGAGCCCGCTCACGGCCAAGCTGCATCTGAATGCTGCGGGACATGTCTTATTCTCTTCCGGAGATGAGATGGGTCGGGAGAATGTATCTTCCTGGTTCCTTGAGTGTATGTTTTGCCCTTTATTCAAGATTTGTGCTCCCGCCACTTCCTGAAGGGCTTATGCTGGCTGAGAGCCTGGGATGCCGTGTGGGGAGCATCACACTTCTAGGACTCTCTCCGAGAAGCAGATGGAGATGTTTCAGTCACCTGATTTGAACAGATCACAAAACTTAGGCAATAAGTTTGACTTTTAAACTCTCTGGCAACCAAGGCCGAAAAAAGGGGAGCAAAGTTCTTAGCTTTGGAAAAATTTCATCCAGGAAATGTGTCTGAGTTTCAGAGGTTCAGGAAGAGCTGCTAATTTTTAAACTTTCTCTCCAAAGACTCAGACTGCCTTCCCTAAGCACAGTCCCTTCCTTCTTCTGTCTAACGGCTTGATTGATGTATAGTTGATACACAATAAACTGCACGTGTTAATGAATACAGTTTGATGAGTTTGGACACATGTGAACACCTGTGACGCCATCACGGTTTTCAGAGTAATCGACATAGCATCACCTCCGCAGGTGTCCTTGTTTGATGTCCCGTTTGATGGTTGTGTAATGTAGTGACAACACTTAATGTGAGACCTACTCTCTTAACAAATTTTTAAGTATACAACACAGTATCGTTGACTGTAAGCCCTACACGGTACAGCAGATCTCCAGAACTAATTCATCCTGTGTAACTAAAACTTTATACCAGTTGGGCAGCCACTCCCCACTTCGCCCCTCCCCCCTGCCCAGTAACCACTGTTCTACCCTCTGCTTCTACGTCTATTTGAGATTCCTCATATAAGGGGCATCACGCGGTACATGCCCTTCTGTGTTTGGCTTTTTTCACCGAGCACACTATCCTCTAGGTTCAACCATGTTGTCGCAAATGGCACCCAGTGTCCATCAACAGATGGGTGGGTGAAGAAAACATGAAATGTACATACAGGGGAATATTACTCAGCCTTTAAAAAGAAGGGAAGCAGGACTTACCTGGCGGTCCAGTGGTTAAGATGCCACGCCTCCACTGCAGGGGGCACAGGTTCGATCCCTGGTTGGGGAACTAAGATCCCACGTGCCGCGTGGTGTGGCCAAAAAAGAAAAGAAAGAAAAAAAGAAAGAGAAAATAAGAAAAAAGAAGGGAAGCAGTCCCTCTCTTCTTCATTCATCCTTTTTTTAAAGTTTAATTTAATTTTTATTTTATATTGTAGTATAGTTGATCTTCATGAATCCGTGTTTTTAAGCTCTCACCCCTCAAAACATGCCTCCCCTGACTCTCCTGTGCCTCGGTTCTCTCTCCCCCTTGTCCTCTCCCCACTCTTGCTTCTCCCCCTTGTCTCCCCACCCCCTAACCCCCTAACCCCCTAACTCTGTCTCCCTGCCCTTTCACATACCCATCCACAAGCTTCCTGTTCCTTCCATTTTCACCATCTGAAGTGCTTCCTGCAACATGCAAGACTTGAAAGGGAACAGAACAGGACTCAGCTGTCCCTGAACTTTCCTTCCCTTCCCAGCCCTTTCCCCAAGGGCTTCAGAAAATTTCAGGCCCAGTGCACCTCTCTCCTTCTGTAGATGCGCCACTGCCATCCCTCATAATGTTACCGACCAGGGTTCTTGGCTTTCCCCAATCAACAGAAATTGATCAGAGGCCACACAAGGAATTCAGGCAAGGCTTTATTGGGGGCTCCTGCTACAGCAGCGTGGCGGGAGAACAGACAACAGGTTCCCTTGCTCCCTCCCTGGGTGGGGGAGGGGAGCTTGCTCCTTACATGGGGTGAGGGTAGGGGTGTGTCCAGGTGCCAGGCTGGAGGGGTTGCGTGTTTCACCCACCACTCTGGTGGTGCTGAGTGCAGGGGGCATGCACAGTACCCCGCTTTTGCTCCCAACACCCTGTTTTTGCTCCAGGCTCTTCAAAAGTGGCAGTTGGGTTTTTTGGTCTCTTTATATCTTTGGGGTCCAGAATTCGTCCCAACTGCACATGCACGCAGTTATTTTTAGTCCCATAGAGCTTCTGTGTATTTCGTTCCTCCAGGAGAGATGTGTCCAGGTGCAAACACTGCAGCAAAGGGTCCCAGGTCCCAGCCTGTCTCAATAAGAGCCGGAGAGCAACTTCCCCTTGGGCTTCTTGGGGAAGGGGAGGCATCCACCCCATCTGCCTCCCGCCTCGTCGCTGTGCTGTCAGGCACCTCCCAGCCAGGTGCACCCGAGGCCCAAAGCCAACACCAAGTTTCCTGCTGGGCCGGGCGAGTGAAGCGTCGCCCCCGCTCTCCTGCACCCCAGCCTCAGACAGCTGCTCCCCACCAGGAACACGTGATTGATGGAACCTCTCCAGAGAAATCCGCCTCGGCCTGCGCTGTAGGCAGAGCTGCTAATGATCACAGTTTAAATGGCTTTGGCAACAACAGAGCACAAAGGTCTTTAAAAGAGAGTCATCCCTTGTCTATCAGAAGAGCAGAGCCAGTTGTTAATACTTTATTACAGTTTATCTCCAGAGATGGGGGTGGAGAAGGGAGGCCTGGGGAGTCATTTCCATGTGTAGATAGACTCAGGCCTGACGTTTGTATGTCACCCGTGGCCAGAGTTCTTTTTTCTTTTTACTCCAGAGAGGAAAAGTAAAACTGAAGCTGCCCACTTAGCAGCTCAAGGCATCTCGTGCTGCTCAACAGCAGCTGGCACCGGGATGCCTTGGAGCTGTGTCCTCGTCACCAGGGATCTCTGTGCAACGGGCACAGCCCCAGCAGCCTTTCTGCCCCACGAGGCCAGGCGCGTGAGCGCTCCTTTGGGATCCTTCCCAAATCAGTCTGGGACCAAAGGATATCAGCTGCTGCCCCCAAATCAATACACTGTCTTCCACCATTTGTCTTCTTCTTGTTTGGATGTCTTTGGAATTTGTGTCTGAGAAGAGCGTCCTGGGACGTTTGTAGGTGAGGCTTATGGACTGTGAGCTGGGGGAGAGATGGGGAGAGGTCGAGTGGTGTGAGGAGGAGCTGGTGGTGGTTTAACAGGGTTATTAAGGGTGGAAGTTGTTGGGGTGGGGGTGGGTATCGCTGTGGGCAGAATGTAGCCTTGGAGCCTGGGGACTGGATTAGACAGGCTCCGGGATTGGAGCAGGGACTCAGGACATTTGAGGTAAAGGTTTTGAACCCATGAAGGCCTTTCTTTGTCTCTGCATCTCATCCCTTCTTGCTTCCTTCATTCCCTTCTGCATTCATGCATCAGAAAATACCAGCGTTTTGCATAGCACAGGGAGATCAGCTCGGTGCTTTCTGACCATCTAGAGGGGTGGGATAGGGAGGGTGGGAGGGAGACGCAAGAGGGAGAGGATATGGGGATATATGTATACGTATAGCTGATTCACTTTGTTATACAGCAGAAACTAACACAGCATTGTAAAGCAATTATACTCCAATAAAGATATATTTTTTTTAAAAAGTAGCCATGGTGAGGAAAGTTCTCACTTAGTCTTTGTAACCATCTTTAAAAAGAGTAGAGGATGTCCTATTCTATTATTCTATAACTACTGCTTTATAGACATATATTAAATTTAACAATGTAAAACTTTTAAATTATCTGTTAAATCTTATTTACAGAAAAAAAAGAAAATACCAGCGTTTGCCAGGTGCCAGCTCCTGGCGGCACAGCGGTGTAAAGACAAATGTATTTGTTCTCCTCACAGGGCTTCCACCCTCTTTGCCTCTCTGGGCAAGGCCCCCAGAGGTGAGTCATTCTACTGCGGGAAGCTAACTCCACCCCCGAGGCCTGATGGAGGGGCTCTTGTCCATAAACAGCTACCATGGGGCACAGCAGGAGGTGGGCAGATGTTGCTGGAGAGGGCACAGCAGCGGCCCTGCCAGAAACAGCCCTTAAATGGAAAACATGCAGGCAGCTCATGGCTTATTAAGTGAGGCTGTCTGACAAACCAGCGGATCTAGCCTGGAGAGGAGAAGGCAGGGTGGGCGGGGCACGCTACAGGATCTTCAAGATCTGAAGGGTGTCACAGAAGGAAAAAGGTGGAGGCGTTTATCGTGACCTCAGAGAACACAGTTTACAATGCTGGCTGGAAGCTACAGGAAAATTAATGTTGGCTTAAGGTAAGGAAAAATTATCTAAAACATAGAGCTGTCTGGAAACACGTGTGCTGCTCCCTTGAGGGGAGGAGTCCGCCTCCTTGGAGGAGACAGGCAGCATCTGTACCTCCTGCTGGTCACGGCGCAGGAGAGACGCCTGCACAGGGTGCACAGTGTGTCTGCACGATACCCAGTGTCCCAGCTAATTTTATGATTTTGAGATGCTATGAAACATTGAGCAACTTTATCTTAAAAACCACCACCACTCAATTTTAATTTGAGGGCTCCTTTCACATACAACTTTCTGTGGAGTGGGGAAGAAAGTTTCCAAGGCCTTGCCCGTCTCTGCTCCCTCTGGAAAACCATCGGAGGCACCTTCTCTCTTGAGTGTGTCATCTGGTAAACTCTGGGCAAACAGGGCCCAGTGCCT
Source organism: Pseudorca crassidens (assembly GCF_039906515.1). Classification (NCBI taxonomy): domain Eukaryota; kingdom Metazoa; phylum Chordata; class Mammalia; order Artiodactyla; family Delphinidae; genus Pseudorca; species Pseudorca crassidens. Next base: position 106,042,060 of record NC_090304.1, read on the forward strand.
TATAAGCACAGGGAGGTTACACACGCTTCTGCGACCCTGGAAAACACACACTGTCCTTGTCCTGGTCTATGGTTCATTTTCAGATGGTGCTCTGAGGTCTTAATTCATTCTTATTTCCTTTTCTCAGGTTGAAGAGGCGAGAGTTAAATGCCGGTGGGTGAGTCGCCACCAGGATCGCTTCCCTCTGAGAAAGCAGCGTCACTCTGAAGGGAAGCTGGAATTCCTGGGGAATTTGGGGCCACGCCTGGGATGGCAGTGCAAGCAGAAGGCACCTGCCATGCACAGTGAGTGTCTCTCTGGGGTTCGCCGTGGCCATGAGTCTGACCTTTGACTCTCCCTGGTGGCTTGTCCCCAGGCCTCAGTGCTGGGCTGGATCCTACACGTGGCTGCCGCCACCTGGAACTTGCCTGAGCCAGCCCTCCAGGTTCTGGGCCTTTCCTTGTGAGGCAGGGGTGGGCACTGCAGGGAAGGACAGGGTGTGGGGAGTAACCATGCTAGCGATCGTGACTCTGGAGTCTGGCGCCGGAGGTTGTTTCAGCTTTGGGTGCCGGGGGGTGCGGGGGCGGTGTCATGCCAGGGCAGCGTTGCCTTGGTAAAGGCTGCCTTCCTGCCTGGAAGAGACTTGAACCCACTTGGAGGTTTTCAAAACCAGCCGGATTGCAGGAAAGAAAGAGGATGTCCTTCCTGTCACCTTTGATCTATCATGTTCTTCCTTCTCATGCACATCATGCCCACGTTGCTAAAACCACTGCATTTTTTCCAGGCAGCATCTCCCTGGTCGAGAGCCCAGGTGTTGTTACAACCTGCACCCATGCCCTGGTATCTCCGTGACATGGCCTGGCCCACGGGAAAGGAGAGACACCGACCCTTCGGAAAGACACTCAGTGACACCAGAGGCAGAAGCAAACAGCAAGGCTGACGGAGCCTCTCCCCACCCCCGTCTCCAAATGTAGCTGTTTTCTAACGGTCCCCCAGGAAGGAGATCTGGCCCTTGCTTCAGCATCCTGCATCAGCTTCTAACAGCCCCATGTGGGCTGAACGCTCCAGGAGGAATCCTGTGCCCCGTGGGCCCTCTCTGTGTATCTCCGTCACCGTGGCATCAGGCTCCTTCTAGCCCTGTTTCACTCAACGTTGATTGCAGCCTTAATACTCAAGTTCTTGATGAAATCCTCTCTTTGACTTTTGCTAACTTATAACACCCCTTCAAAGCCCCTGGGGTCCCAGAGGCACTGGGTTCTGGACCAAACACCAGGCGCCATCCCCCAGTCCCCCAGGTGAGTGTAGCCAGCGCGTCTCTAAAATGCCAAGTGGCCAGGCTGCAAGGGGACAGCCTGCCGAGGGTGCCCTTGCTGGTGGAGTGGGGCCTGGCAGGCTCGGGCGGTGCAGGGCGTCCCGTTACTCTGTGGCTTGACCTGGTTCACCGTCGGCTGAGGCCGGAGCCCAGACGGCAGGCCCGACTCAGCTGTATCCTCTGGTCCCACACAACGTCTTTGTCATGAAGCTGGGCAAGGACTGCTGAGTTCTTCCTTTCTGTTACTCCAGAATCATGCTCTGGGAGGGAAGGTGCTCCGGCCGGCCTGTCTTGGAAGACTAGGTTGAGGCTCCTAAGGTGGGATTTCAGCCCCTGTGGGGCTTTGATGTGCAGGGAAAGGAGAGGGGGCTGCTGAAGGTCTCACCGAGACCCAAAGCCATACGCAGAGCGTGAGGAGTCCAGCGCAGGCAGCAGATTCATTAGGCCAGTCTGGGAAGGCTGCTTCAGTCTTGGCGACGGTCGAGCTCCCAGGGGTCGTGACTACACCGCATATTCACTTGAATTCCCTCACGTAACCCAGCACAGAGATTTGCCCAAGTGGACAGACTAGGTCAGCGGAGCAGGGGGTGCAGCCTGGAGCCTGACTGTCTGGGTTCGGATCCCTGCTCTGTCATTCAGCCTTGGGACGTGGCGGCCGCGTCAGCCGCCCTCTCTGGGCCTCGGTGTACTTGTCTGTTCAATGGAGGCAGCGAGAATCCCTGCTTCTGAGGCCGTTGCATTTATAACAGTGTTTGGCTGACTCGTTCCCACTGTGCAGCGCCCGGCAGGCACTGGTAGAGGAGAGCGGAATCCAGGGGGCATCAGACTGGCGGCTGCCCCCGGGCGTAGACTTGGGCCCCTTGTCTCTGGCACTTATCTTTAACCCTGGTGTTTGTTAACTGTTTTACACGCTGGGGACTTTTGGAATTACTCAAATCACGTGACCAAGACGGCCCAGAAGAAGCCGGCACGAGGACTGAAACTCCACGGCGAGGCCGTGAGCAAGGACCAGCTGCGTCCTTTCTACGGTTCGCGCTCGGGCTCAAATGTACGGCTCAGCGGTGCCGGGCTCCGGGTTACGCCGCCCGGCTCCTCTTGAGTCCAGGGGTGTGTCAGGAGTGGGGCACACCCCGGGGCCCCAGCCCAGAATGCCGCTCAGATGAGTCTCCATGGGAATTTGTACTTAGCCCCTGGCCTTGCTGGCCCCAGGCTCTGGCCACCTGAGAAAGTGGCCGGAGACGACAGAAAATCACAGGATAAGTCACAGGCCAGGTGTCCGGGGAAGGGCCTGCGAGTGACCGTCCCGGGAGTCTTGTGCGGGGGAGGACGCCCTAGCAGAGGAACCCATGCTCAGCTCGGGCCCTCCCCGACCCCTCCCTCCCGAAAGCCTCAACCGACAGAAATCATCCCCAAGCGTGGGCGCCCGGCTTCTCTCACCCCTTCCCTTGCGCTAAGCTCGCTGTCGGGCAGGCACTGCCTCTGCCAGGCCCCTGGGCTTCCCTGGGCCCCGAGCTGCCCAGAGAACACCAGCAGGATGACTGCTGGCCCAGCTGTTTGGAATCATTTTGAGGATGAAGACAGTTAAGCTTGGCAGGAAGCCCGCCAACAAACCCCATCTCTTCTGTTGCACTCCCAGCAGCCCCTGTTCTCTCGTCCTCTCCTCCTCACCTTTCTATCCATCCGTAGGCGGCTGAGAGCGTCGGCCAACAGGCCTCCAGTTCCAGAGGCACCGGCTCAGTCCTGCGGCTTTGGAGAGTCTGGGTACTGGGGGAAGGGCTAACGGGATTCCGGAAGCCTCCCTCCCCGGGGAGGCGGGGCCAGATTCAGCCAAGGCCCCACCCTCTGTGCGAGGAGATGGCGTGCATTCCCCAGGCTGCCGCCCTGCTCTCTGCAGCAGACGCCTGGCCGTGGCGGCGGATGTGGAAACTGAGGCAGGGCTGAGGGAGGCTGTGGGCAACCCGGCATCCACCCAGGACCCCCTCAGGCTCTGCGCTCTGGCGAGCTCAGCGCTGCATCTGAAGAAAGTCCTCCGACAGCTCGGTTCCCCCTGCAAAGGCAGGACCAGCTGAAGAAGGGTCTGGAACTGGAGGGGCCCTGGGACAGCCAGGGAGGAGGTGACAGGGACAGCTGTGGTCCCTTTTAGTTCCCAGGCTCCACACCACTGCTGAATTCCTCTGAGCAGTGTCAGGGTCCCCGCAGCCACTGTTTTCCCACTGCTGTACCCCAGGGTCTAGAGCTGTGCTTGGCACATGGTGGCCTCTTGGCAAACCCGCCTCGACTGGGGACGGGCAGCATGGAGAGGGGCAGCAGGGGCTCTCAGGGCTCCAGGGCCCTTTCTGTTTCAGTCTTAGAATGGCCTGGGGGTTGGGGCGGGGGACCAGGGAAGCGGGCGCAGTGTGTCTCCAAGGCTCTCAGCCACCCCACCCCCACCCCGCCATCCCTGCCCGCCTTTACCCCACTGCCACCCCGCCGCCCTGCCACCCCATTCCCACAGCTTCCCTCCCCTCCTCCACCCTCTGACGTTAAGATGTTCACATTCGGTCTCACCTCGGTTGTCTTAAGTGTCAAAGTCTTAAGCCAAAGAAATAAATCTCTAAGATGACAGATCTCAGGCATCAACAGGAGAGAGGAAGGCCTGTCTTGGGGAGGGGGTGACAATGGGGACTTCAGGGGCACAGAAAATTCCCATGAGACCCAGCTCCCCGGCTCCCAGCCCAGGGGTGCCTTTCTGCTCAACACAGCCCCTCACTGCAGCCAGTCCAGGGGTCAGCGGTCTGCGAGGGCGGCTCCCCAGCTCACCTTCCCAGCTGCCTGGGTGTGGCCTGGGGACCAGGAGCCTGGGCTTCCAGAACAGATGATTTCAATTTAAGACGGCATTTGGGGAGAATACTGTTCCATTTGCTCGCTTTTCTTAGTCCTCCCTGCAAAACTCGATTCGATCAGCAGTGGATGAGAAAGGCCTGTTCTCATCCACTGAAAGAAAGAAAGGCCTGGGTTCTCATCCGGAAGAGGGCACTTGTGGGGGTAAAGAAACAGAGGCCGAGCAAACACTGGGTGGCCCTGAGCCCACCACACTCCCTGGTGGTTGACCTTTCATCCCATGTGGGACCCCAGAAAAGGCACGAGAGCACAGGGAGCCCCAGTGATGATTACGCCCAGGGACACATACCTGCTCATTGCCTGGTTCCCATTAAACCAGCCTGATCTCTTTAGGCCTTTGTTTATTTTCACGGCTGATGCAACCCAAGCAGACTGATGAGTCTGAATCTTGCTTTTTCTTATGTTGTTTCCTGTTTAGTTGAACGTGTTCAATATTTCTGTGCATATTCATCTCTCATCTGATGCTGCCAAAGAGAACCATGGCCCTTATTTCCTCTTCCAAAGCCATGGTCTGGACACGGTTCATCGTCAAAGGGAGAGAATCTTTGGGAAAGATGAAGGGTTTCGGTCCAGCCTCTACACCCTTTTGGAGTTGGACAAGCTGAGTTTCTAAAGTGAAATTGTTGGCTGGACTCGGAGTCCCAGCCCTGGGCCAGAATGAGATGTTCAGGAAAGGTGTTTCTAGGAGGCATGTTGCTCTGAAAATTTCCAAGTCTGGGCTTGAGGATTTGGGATAAAGTGACCCTCCTACGTTTCTGAGGTTCTCTTTCTCTTGGTTTCCTCGGGGATCCCTCTACCAGCCTAGCTCCGGGCCTGGCCAGAAGTAATGGCCCTGGGTTTGGAAATATCCCCAAGTATAATCTCCTCCAAGGGTTTTACCCGTCACTTGGAACTCCACTGGGCCTTTTAAAGTAGATTGAATCCATATGTTTCTGATTCATTTACACTTAACTCATCAGAATGTTCCCTTTTTTATGAGCGATTTGTTGTCTTAAGATGCCTTTTGTAGTCTTGTTTATAAGCATTTCTTTTACCCTTAGAAACAAGATACCGTGTCTTGTTAAAGCATGGGGGTAGGGGCAGTGGTGGTAAAAATATAACTTCAGGTCTGAGTTTTGGTTCACAAGAGGAAATGCAGTGTTTCAGCAGAGCTCTTTGGTTGGTCAAAAGATTTCTGTATTTGCTCAGAGCATGAGATGGGCAGTGGCTCTCCACACCCCTCCTCCTAGGTTGGAAACTTAGTGAGTGCTTCTCTGAGCACCAGTGTAACACTAGGCAAATTGCTTCATGTCTTTTCTCCTCAAATCCTTCATCTGTAAAATGGGGCTGCTAATACTCCCTGCCTCACAGGGCTGTCGTGGTAATAATGTGTTGAGGCTGTTGCAAAAGCATGAGTCATACAGAATTAGCAAGAGTTCCTTTAAACAGTGCCAAGCCCATGCATTGCTCTGTCCTTTCCTTCATATGCCACCCCTCTAGTCCACTTTAACTCCAATTAATCCTCCAGGACTGAGTTCAAACATCACCTGTTCTAAGACCTTCTCTGCTCACCAGCCTTGATCGTCAGTTTCTCCTCCGTGTCCCTGCACACGTCTTACACACTTCTCTGTTGTCAGTCTCCTCGCTTGTTGGCTTTTTGTTTATATAACCTGACGACCCCATTTGGAAACTGGCATCTCCTTGAGGGCAGGAAAGTGATATTCATCTTGGTTTTCCAAAGCCCAGGACAGAGTCTGACCCATAGGAGGTGCTCAACAATAGTCTGAAATTAAGGAGATAAAAACAGAAAAGGGGACACAACGCTGCCCATTCTTTTTGTACTCAGGATGAATCTGGTTAACTGTACGTGGTTTTATAAGGAAGGAGACTGATGGAGTGGTACAGTGACCACAGGGTCTTCAGCATAATGTGGGCTGGGTGTGGCGAGGGAGAGAAAGGGACCAGAGGAGACTTGGGATCTGAGCCACAGAGGCAGAGCAAGTTCTGTGGAGAAGGTGAAGAGTTCATTTTGGGATGTGTGGAACGCAACACTCAGGTGAAAATATCTTGCAAAATGTGGAAGTGTGGGCTGGGGAAAGTTTGGATCTATAGATGTTGAAACACTGAAGGGACTTCTGAAGTTAGGGTAGGTCATACCACAGGGGAAGTGTGGTCTCTTTGAGACCTTGGAACATAAACTATCAGCCACTAACATTTTTTATTTTTCTAGATATTTAGAGTATAAAGTTAGGTCATTCATTAGAGGTCTTTCTACATCATTTACAGCTATAAATTTCCCTCTTAGCACTTCTTTCACTGCATCCCGTAAGTTCTGATATGTTGTGTTTTCATTTTCACTTGTCTCAAGATATTTTACAGTTTCCCTTGTGCTTTTTTCTTTGACTCATTGGTTGTTGAGGAGTGTGTTGTTTAATTTCCACATATTTGTGGATTTTCCAGTTTCCCTTCTGCAATTGATTTCTAGTTTCATTCCATTGTGGTTGGAAAAGACACTTTGTATGCTTTCAATTTTTGAAAATCTGTTAAGACTTGTTTTGTGGCCTAACATATGGTCTATCCTGGACAGTGTTCCATATGCAGTTGAGAGAAATGTGTATTGTGCTGTTGTTGGGTGGAGTGTTCTGAATATGTCTGTTAGGTGCAGATGGTTTCTAGGTTTGTTCAAGTCTTCAATTTCCTTATGGACCTTCTGTCTGGTTGTTTTATCAGTTACTGAAAGGGGATATTGTAGTCTCCTACTGTTATACAGTAGTGTTTCTATCAGTGTTTGCTTCATATATTTGGAGCTCTGATTCCTGTTGCGTATATGTTTATACTTGTTATAGCTTCTTGGTGAATTGACCCTTTTATCAATATATCATGTCCTTCTTTACCTTTTGTAATAGCTTTAGACTTAAAGTATATTGTGTCTGGTTTTTGTATAGCCACCTCAGCTCTCCTTTTGTTACTATTTGCATGGAATAGCTTTTTCCATCTTTCACTTTCAATCTATATGTGTCCTTAGATCTAAAGTAAGTTTCTTATAGGCAGCATAAAGGTAGATCATGCTTTTTTATCCATTCTGCCAGTGTTTTTCTTTTTATTGCAAATTTTAAACTATTTACATTTAAAGTAAGTAGTAATAAGGAAAGACTTATGCCATTTTGTTAGTTTTCTGTATGTCTTATAGCCTTTTTTCCTTCATATCCTCTCTTACTGCCTTCCTTTGTGTTTAGTTGTGGGTTTTTTTGTTTGTTTGTTGTTTGTAGTGACATGTTTTGATTTCCTTCCTATTTCCTTTTGTGTATATTCTATGTGGGTTTTCTTGGTGGTTATCATGGGGATTATATATAACCATACTAAAGTTATAACAATCTATTTTGAATTGATACCAGCTTAACTTCAATTACATACAAAAACTCTACTCCTTTACAATTCCATTTGACCCCAACTTTATGTTATTGATGCCACAAATTACATCTTTATATCTTGTATACCAATTAACATAGATTTATAATTATTTTTATGCATTTCTCTTTTAAATTCTGTTGAAAATAAAAAGTGAAATTATAAAGCAAAATTAGAATAGTACTCACTTTTATATTTGTCCCTGCATTTACCTTTACCAGAGGTCTGTATCTTCCTAGGGCCGTGAGTAGCATTATAGCATCCTTGCATTTCAACCTGAAGGAGTCCCTGCAGCGTTTCCTGTAGGGCACAACCAGTGGTAATGAATTCCCTGTTTTTGCTTATCTGGGAGTATCTTAACTTCTCCCTCATTTTTGAAGGACAGTGTTGCTGAATATAGAACTCTCACCTGACAATTTTTTTCCTTCAGCACTTTAAATATATCATCCCATTGCCTCCTGGTCTCCGAGTGTTCCAATAAGAAATTTGGCCGATAATCTTACAGGGTATCCTTTGTACATGATGAGTAACTTTCCTCTTGCTGCTTCAAGATTTTTCTCTTTGTCTTTCAACAGATTAATTATAACGTGTCTCAGTGTGGGTCTTTTTGGTTTTATCCTGCTTGGAATTCATTGAGTTTTATGAATTCGTAGATTCATGCCTTTCCTTAAATTTGAGAAGTTTTCAGCCATTATTTCATCAAATAAGCTCTCTGATCCTTTTTCTCTTCTCCTTCTGGGACTTCCATAATGCATATATTGGTCTGCCTGATGAGGTTTTGTAAGTCTCGTAGGCTCTGTTCACTTTTCTTTATTCTTTTTTCTTTCTGCTCCTCAAACTTAATAATTGCAAATGTCCTGTCTTTGGGTTCATTGATTTTTTTCTTCTTCCTGTTCAAGTCTCTTGCTGAGCCCCTCTAGTGAATTTTTCAGTTTAGTTACAGATATCCCACACTTTTTGAAAGTTTGCTTTATGCCACTTCAGTTTTACAAAAGACCTATATTAGTAATTGTTTTTACTAACCAAAAGAAATCAGAAGAAAAAAGTGAAAATAGCATTCAGCATTTGTTTTGCAGTGAGCCATTTTAGAGACAGTACTTCCTCAGGAACTAGACTCAGTATCTCAGCATCAAGTCACCATAGTTTTGAACTCTGTCTGTGAGCATCTATGCTTTATCCTGATTTATTTTGTGCATCCATTAGCTACATGTATCCTAAGGTAATTTCTTATTTACTTTATGCCATTTTGGCTTACAAAAAGTTTCACAGAAATGCTGTACTTTCAGAGAGTGGGAAAAACCTTATTGTACTTTTCAGTTTCAGAATTTCTGTTTGGTTCCTTTATGTAATTTCTATCTCTATTCTCATTTTGTTCATATATTGTTTCCTGATTCCTTTCAGTTCTTTGCCCATGCTTTCCTTTAGCTCTTTAAGAATATTTTAGATGACTATTTTCTCACAGAAACAAAGAACAGATTGATGGTTGCCAGGGGCAATGGAGAAATGGGTAAAGGTGGTCAAATGTACTTCTAGTTATAAAATAAATAAGTCCTGATGATGTAATGTACAACATGGTGACTAGAGTTAATAATACTGTATAGTATATTTGAAAGTTAAGATCTTAAAAGTTCTCACAAGAAAAATAATATAACTCTGTCTGGTGATGGATGTTAACTAGAGTTACTGTGGTGATGATTTTGCAATATATACATATATCAAATCATTATGTTGTACACCTGAAACTAATATACTGTTATATGTCAATCATGTCTCAATATCAAATCAAATCAAATCTTTGGTACACACATTGAATTTCCTTACTAAAATCTGAGGAATTCTGAATTCCAAAACACAGTTGGTTCCAAGAACCAGATAAAGGATGTGGATATGTGTTAAAAGCAGTTGTCTCTGAGTACTGGGACATATACTTTATTTATACTTTTTGCATTTTCAATACTTTCTATATAGTACATATATTATTTTAAAAATTATAAAAATATCTTAACAAAGTACATATTCATTGCAGATATCACAGGACATCTGCTACCCATATTCTTTTAACAATTAATCCAGTTAGTTTCTTTAATATTGAAAGAAAGATAATACAGTTCTCCAAAAATTATAGAATCATCAGGCTTTTCACCAACAGGAATTTTCTTCCACTTTAATTATTCCAGATAAGGATGGGGTATTGCCTCGAATTTTTCTCCCACAGCCATTCATTTCCTTTAAGGAATAACTGGAAGCCAGCAGGCTTGTTTTAGAAGGAATTCACATGTCAGGTGACAGTGATTTTCAAACTTTTCTGCCAAACGGAATAGAATGGACAGGTATTCCCAGGGGCTTAAGAGCACAAACCCTGTCTGCTCCGTTCTCTTCTGTAACCTAGTTGTTACAGAACCTGGCAGGAGTGAGCAAATGGGTGAAAAAATGAATAAGCCAATAACTAATTTTCTCTATAGAGCATTGTGCAAAAATAATTCTACTTGCTGTACTTTAAGGATCAAAGAAACTCCTCATAGAAACACATAACTTACTTACATGTCTCTTTGGAAGTTAATCAGTAACTCCTAGAACCAGTAATTTTCTCAGTGGTCAACCTAGTTAAAAAAAAAAAAAAAAAGACAATTGTTTGAAGTCTTTGTCTTGTATCCAATGTTTGTATTGCTTCAGGGATGGTCTCTGCCATTTAATTTTTTTCCTTTGAATGGGCCATGTTTTACCGTTTCTTACCTGTTTTATTGTATGCTTGTGATTTTCTTTTGTTGAAAACTGAGCATTTGAAAAAACAGCTACCTCTCCCAGTGCAGACTGGCTCTGTGCTGGGAAAATCCTTAAGCAATTAGCCAGGCACGTTCTGAGCCTCTGGATCAGCTCACAGAGAAAGCTTCGGGCCTTCTCAGGTCTTTTCTGAGCATGTGTCTTGCATGGGCCTGTGTGTGGCTTTTCAATTACCCCATATACACAGTTGCTTATAAATGTCTTAACTGCACAGAGTCTCACCTCAGTTTCTCCTTGGGGCCTTAGATGGTTTACTGTGTGTCTCCACCCATAATCCTTTGTCCCAGACACCTGCAGGTCTGTAGTTTCCCTGCAGCTTTCCTGAGCAGTGCCAGGTGCTTCACTCTGCCTCAGATCTGAATTAGGTGAAACAGAGACCAGCCCTCCAAGCAGCGTCCAGATAGGTTATAACATTGCAAATCTTCTCTGCTTCCTCCTGTTCAAGGGAGGGGACTGGGAACAGCTGTGTCCTCCAAACCAAGACCAGGCCACACCAGGGAGAGGGCAGGGAAAGGACAAGCAAAAGCACCACAGAATTTCCTACTGTTTTGAGGGCGGCAATTTCTTTGAATGTGGCATTTTCTTTTTTTTTTTTAACATCTTTATTGGAGTATAATTGCTTTACAATGGTGTGTTAGTTTCTGCTTTATAACAAAGTGAATCAGCTATACGTATACATATATCCCCATATCCCCTCCCTCTTGCATCTCCCTCCTACCCTCCCTATCCCACCCCTCTAGGTGGTCACAAAGCACCGAGCTGATCTCCCTGTGCTATGCAGCTGCTTCCCACTAGCCATCTGTTTTACATTTGGTTGTATTTATAAGTTCATGCCACTCTCTCACTTCGTCCCAGCTTACCCTTCCCCCTTCCCACGTCCTCAAGTCCATTCTCTACATCTGTGTCTTTATTCCCGTCGTCCTGCCCCTAGGTTCTTCAGAACGATTTTTTTTTTTTTTTTAGATTCCATATATATGTGTTAGCATACAGTATTTGTTTTTCTCTTGGTTGCTGTAGACCTTGGATTGTTTTTCCATAACTCATATAAGATTATTTTATCCAATTTTTGGTTGTTTTTTTTTTTGATGTCTCCATGAGGAAATAAGGGAGTTTCCTAGTCTGCCATTTATTTTGCTGGTTTTTCTCTCCATTATTATTTTTATGACTCCTTTTCACCCCCTGGCTGACGCATATTCCTGACAAACCAAAAGGAAGGCAGATGAGGGTCACATGTGTGATACCAGATGAGTTTCTCCCATGGGTAGTATCTCTGCTACTTAGGAGCAACAAGCTATGAGAAACAGAGCCTTGGGAAGGCTAGCTCTTCCCATCCCAACCACTATTCCCAAATATCAAACAACTCTATCCTGGTATAACTGGACCAGGTGGTGATTTTTCCATGGTTGATCCAATGTGTGTCTCATTTTAGACAAGCAGCTCTGAAAAGACTCAGTTTCCCTGAAAGCAAAGTTGGACACAGGGGCATCCACGTAAATAGTTTATTTGGGAGGTGATTCCAAGTTGCAGAAATGAGGATGGGAGAGGGTGATAAACAGAAGAAAAAGCCAATATGAGAAAGTTCTGTGGCCACTGGGGGCTCAATTCTGTTGGACTTCCCAAGAAGTAGACAGAGCCATTCAAGCCCAGGAATTGCCCACAGGAAGGCTGGGGAGCCAGAGTACTTATTAACTGTAAAACGTTGTTCTTGGGGACACTAAATCTTTCCTCTGAGCTACGTATCCTGCATTTCCTGGGCTCCCGTCTATTTCTGAGGTATTACCCAGCCCGTAAGGCAGCAGTGGACTCTGCCATTGGTCAAGGGTGTCTGTGACTTGGCTCAAGTGGTACTCCGTGAAAACTGAGGATGCTGGTGGGGGTTGGGCAGGGTCAAAGGTGTCTGCAACATGGCAGTCATGCTACAGCCTCATAAGTATGTATGTTTGTTGTTCTGTCAAGCAGAACTCAACAGAGCAAATGCAGCATCTCACTTCTCCTCTAGCTCCTTGCTCTTTCCCTTCTCTCCTTTATCCTTGTCAAATTTCACCCATTAAAAAAGGTGTCAGTACCATAATATAGAGAAGTGAACCCTATGCTTTTCCAAGCCACTGGTGATATACAAGTTTTCCCTTTGTTTTCGTAGTTTCCTAGTGGCTGGTAATCAGAGATATACATCTCAATCCCAGAGGAAAATCCTTAGCGTATTCTTAGACTTTCCAAGGTGACTTTCTGGGTGTTGAGGAAGCAGGGGATCAGGGGTTCCCCAACAGCTATGGGTCTGACTAGTGACCCTGCACTGGTCCGTATTGGCTTCTATATGGGAAATGCAGCACAAAGGAGGTGCCCAACAGCCCTGCGTGTGATCTGCAGCCATTCATTCTCTTCTCCCTTAGGATTTCTTTCAGCTGAACAGTGGGCTCTCTGGCCTCTGCAACTAGAGAACATCACTAACATAACATAAACGCTGGGGAGCTGCTGAGAGCTGGAGACGGTTCACGCTGAAGAGCCGTGTGAGGTTTGACCTTCAGGGAGAAGCAACACCAAATCCCACCACCACAGGCTGCTTTGCGTTTGGATTTAGTGCACATGAGGCATAATAACAATTCGACAGATGTATTTGGAGGGGAAGGAAATTAAAAAGGCATCTCATTTGGAGTAAGGAGAGGGGGTAAAGAGAGAAGAAATTCTGTGAATGACAGCAGAGAGAACCTCTTCTAGACCTGCCAGAGGTATGAACCGTCAGGAATCATCAGCTCTATGAGAGGAGGGGCTTTCACTCTTACTTATGTGATTCTGTACTAAGTAATCCACGACTAGAACACAAAACACCCTGCGGTTGCACAAGTGTGGCTGCGTGAAAGGAGAGGGTTAGGAGGAGAGGCTCTGTTCTTGAGACAGCTGGGGACACTGGGTCAGAGAGTCTGGGATGGTTGCTGGAGTTGGACATTTAGCGGTAAATATCTAGGCTAAGATGTTCTGGGAAAGGTTGTCAAGACATGGGGCTTTAAATCTTGGGAGAAGATTTTTTTTGTAAGTTCACTTCAAATTCCCTAGAAACTGCTTATTTCACGATAATAAAAGGAACAAAAATAATCTACATGAAAACATCAATCACAGGAGGTTGAAAACGCAAACACACTGTGGCTGTAGACACCTGCAGATAAATTTTGGTTGCCTTCCTTAAGCAATGCCAGCTGTGGGTTTGCTTTCTCAAACCAAGATGGACTCTGTGAGGAGAAAGGAGAGGTAAGGGTTTCTCCACCAAAGACCCTACGTGTGTCTGGGGTAAGACAACTATATTCTATTACTTTCCTCCTCGAATCACTATTGTAATTTGAGGCTTACAGTAGTGGTGTAATGAATGTTTGTTCAACTAAATATCTCAATAGCCCGAAGTCTACTTGGATTAAGCAAATTTAAATGACTGAAGCTTTCCCACCCATTGTGTTCAGAGATAGTTTTTAAGAGAAGTTGATCAAAAGGCTTCAAACGGTGAAGGTGTATGTTTTACGGCACAGCGTAGTGATAGAAAGCATGAGCTTTGGTGTCAGATCTGAGTTTCTGGTTCTGATCTCGGAGAGGCAGCAATGAGTGGTGGCGTGAAGCGAGATCTTAGTTCCCTGCCCAGGAATTCAACCTGGGTAGCCGGGATGAAAACCAGGAATCCTAGCCACCAGATCCCGTGGCTTTTGCCCCTCGTGAAAAATGCATTTCTCACGGAGATGGAAACTATAAAAACAGGTACAAAGTTTATTATTAAAGACATAGCACAACAACAAGTGGGAGAGCACACAGAGAAACAGTTTGTTTAGTTAAGACAGAAGCAAGGCAGCGATGCACACCAGAGAGAAAGGGTGTGGGCGTCCTCCCGAATGAGGAGCGCAGTAAAGAGACTGTTAAGTCATTTATATAGGGCAGTTCTTCCGGGTCTTTGTTTACCTTTGGCCAATTACCTTTGGTTTCTTTTTCCACACCTGACCTGTCTTTCTGCGCATGTGCAATGTCTCCCTTGCCCCAAGGATGGGAAATATATGACCGCTTGATCCTTTACTCAAACAGGGTTTAGCCCCTCTCTGTCCCTGCCATGACTGTTATCTTAAGGCATCTACAGGAGACAAGTCCTGGCTGTTTACCTTGTCTCTGTCATTGCTTCCATCTCGGAGAGCAAACAGGAGGCTGGTCGTAAATGCCTAACCTGGAGCCTACCTATCTCCTGTCTCAGGAAATGTAAACAGGAGGCTAATTGTAAGTGTCCAGTCTGAAGCCCACTTTTTTCCTGCCTCGGTTTCACCATTTATTAGTTTCTTGACTGTGGGAAAATTGTTCAGCCTCTTTAAAGCTTAGTTTCATCAATTATAAAATGGATACAATAACTGTATGTACCCTAAGGAATTACGGAGATTAAATGAGAGAATTTCTTGTAGAATACTTAGCACAGTATTGTGCACAGAGAGCACACTCGGTGTTCCTTGTAGTTGGTCATCAATATCCTCCTCTTTTTTTCCTCCTCACCTAGAACAAGGATGAGTAAACTATGGCCTATGGCCAGTTTTTGTAAATAAAGTTTTATTGGAACACAGCCATGTCCATTTGTTTACATATTTCCTAGGGCAGGTTTCACCCTACAGGGCAGAGTTGAGTAATTGTGACAGAGACTGTATGGCTGGGAAAGTCTAAAATATTTACTATCTGACCCTTTGCAGAAAAGATTTGCTGACCCCTGCTCTAGAAGCATGAAAATCTGGGGAAGTGCTCATGCTGTTCTTGATCTTAATTTACCAGGATAACTTTGATTGGAAGAAACTAGATGAATGAGCCCATAAAGCAACAGAATATTATGTTTACTTCATAGGTTTCCAAAACATACTAAGGGGCAGAGATGAAGAAATGCTAAGAGGAAAAACAGAGATAGAATTTTTGGCTTAAAAGAAAAGGCACAGAAGCAAGCAGAGAAATCCTACTGACTTAGAGGATAATTGTTTCCATGGGCATTGAGCGTGTCTTAAGTTATTTTATTAAGAGAGAAATTCCTGTTTCTGAGTCCATAGATGTAATATGGAGAAAGTCATAAGGCATGTATATCATGGAAGTATTTGCACATAATAACAGATATGGTATTTGTTCCCAGTAATTTTTTTTTCCTTTAAATCTGACAGTCAAATACAGAGTACAGTGGAATTCCTGGTCTTCTAAAATTCTCCTTTTAGACTCGTAGATGAGAAAATCATCTTAAAACTCACTTGGAAGAAAGGAGTGACTAAAGTTGGAAACTTAGTAACATATTGGAAAGAGCCTAAAAAGGACCAAAAACAATACCTGAAAGATTAGATAAAAACTGCTCTAGGGGGCTTCCCTGGTGGCACAGTGGTTGAGAGTCCGCCTGCTGATGCAGGGGACACGGGTTCGTGCCCCGGTCCGGGAAGATCCCACATGCCGCGGAGCGGCTGGGCCCGTGAGCCATGGCCGCTGAGCCTGCATGTCCGGAGCCTGTGCTCTGCAACGGGAGAGGCCACAACAGTGAGGGGCTCGTGTACAGCAAAAAAAAAACAAAAAACAAAAACAAACTGTTCTAGGAAGATCAGCTGAAAGAGGGGGAGAAACAGAAGGGGCTTTCCCAGGGAGCGGAGTGTCTCTAAAGAAGAGACCCAGGCCAGGGGAGACCACAGGGCAGGGTTAGGGTTAAGATCAAGAAACTGGCCAGCCTCAGCCTAGGAGCCAGGATCCCTTCTGAGGCAAACGCCCGTCTTCCGGCCCAAGGTGCTGTGTTAGATGACCTTCTTGTTTCCCGTTGATCATCCAGAAGGAATGATGGACAACCATCGGTGCCCTGAAGTTTTGCTCATCTCTTTTCAAACTACCCTACGTAATCCTAGGACTGCGTGGGGACGCACTCTGTGGGCACATGGTGATTGCTGGGAAGTCGTTAAGAAACTGGTGTCCAGAAGTTCCCGAGTGTTTCTCTTTGTCTCTTAGATTGTTCTAAAGTGTGTAATTGTGATCACTGAAAACAGTGCCTGCAGAGCATGGGCTTAATTCATGATAGCTATTTTTATTTTCATTGTTGAAACCCAACTAGAAACTTTGGTTTTTGCTGTTTCATAAAGAAATGCTGGTTCTTTACAATGAACAAGCAAAAAGCAGTCTGTCTGAAAAGTCAGTGTAGTTTTCAGATTCTCACCCTTAGAAAGTCCTAATCTTAAACGCCCCCTTTTCCTCAATCTGTGATAAACACCTCATCTGGCAATTGGCAGAAGGAGCCACTGCCCAGGACCATTCACGAGCTACACATGTACAACCCCAATCTGCTTTTTGTTTCTAATTCTTGAATGAATGTCCTAAAATTCCCCATATGATAAAGTCCCTCTACCAGCTCTTTCTTTCCCAGGAACTCTATGATTGCTCTTTTGTAGATTTGCAGGATAAGAGAAATTTGAACATTTAAATAATAATATATTTTAAAAGGCATAATGGGGTTAGTTTAGGGAAAACAACCTATCTCACATCATGTGCAGAAGAAATCGATATGTTTTGGAGTTCATTGGGGAACCAGAGAATACTTGATTTTATGAGAGTATTAAGGTTTCATTGAATTACGTCTTTGTTCAAAGCAATTGGGTTCATCTACTGAAATGGGAAGTTTAACTCAGTGATCTTTGGGTAAAATAGTAAAATTTAAACCATGATGAGAATCTTTGGATGAATCGGTTCTTTTAACAAAGACTCTGTTGGGCCAGATTTTCGATGTTCCGTGGAGATGAGGTTGGTGGTGGCTATTGACGGCCTCTACAAGTAGCCAAGGCAAGCATGCCCAGTGCCCTTAAGTGGCCCAAGCACGTTGGAATAACTAGTGGAAGAGGATGCAGGAACACCAGGTCTTACTTATTAGGGGTTTGCCCCTAAGAGTTGAAGCTCCCAAACATCTCTAGACTTCAATTTCGTCATCTGTTCAAATAAGTATACAAACCTACTGGTGATCCCAAAATGCTGCTCTGAGGTCAAGCTAGTTACTTAAAACTCTCCAGGAGAGATTGTTAAGAAAAGACACCTCTTAGCGTAAATCTGGAAACAACTGAACTGTCCATCAGTAGGGGGCTGGTTAAGTAAGCTGTGGTAGATCCAACCCTAAGTGCCTTTTAAGAAGCATGAAGCAGACCTGCATGGTTGGCGTAGAAATATCCCTCAGTAATGCTATCAAGTGAAAAAAGCGACGTGCAGAGCAACAGGTGTGGTGAATTCCTCTTGTGCAGGTGAAAATGCAGAGATGGGGCATTGACTTGTTTTCTGTTTTTGTTTATTGAAGGATGTACAAGAAACTGTAAATTTATCTTTGTAAACTAACTGCTCTGCACATTTCAGGGATTATTAGTAATAACAATGATAATGTTATCAGTTAAGGATGTGTTCTGATGCCTTGTTTCCTTTGTGCCCTTCAACTTGTATCTATTACTATGTGATCACAAGCAGCTAACCTGGAGTTGTGGGAAAAACACTGCATGAACCGCGTCGACCTGCGTTTAAATCATCTACTAGTGAGTGATCTTGTGCAAGTAACTTCCCTTCTCTGGAGCTCAGTGTTCTCATCTTTTAAATGGGGTGGCTGGACGAGCAATCAAATGTGGGGCTTCTATTTTAACTTGCACGTGGTGTTTATCACCTATCTTGGAGACACAGACTCACAGAAACACACTCAAACAGAAAAACGAGAAATGATCATGAACTGAGTCTCAGCAAATACTTATGAGTACTTTCTTTGCTAGAACTTTTCTGTGGAGAATAGAGAGGAAATAACTGTCCTGGAGAAACTCTATGACCTCGTGTGAGAGAAAAAACATACTTGCATGAAATAAACAGCAAATAACATGCAGCCGCATAGGAACAACCCTGGATTTGTTTCTCTCATTGTGTGGGGCTCACTTGAAATATTACTCACCTGAAACTCAGGAAAACCAGCCTTAGCAGTGAACGTCAAACCCGAGTCCCTTGACCACACTTGCACTGATCTGTAAAATAAAGGATGAGATGGATGGTCACGAAGTTCCTTGGCAGTGATGACATCTATGACTGTGCCGTCTCTGAGAGCAGGTCCAAACTGAGGAATCGCTTTTCCCTGACACCACATTCAGCAGAGTCTCCACTTCCAGTTTAGGGCTCTGACAACCCCGTACAACTGCTGTGTGCAAAATCCCCCGAAGATAAAGTCTAAGAGCAGGGGCCCTCCCTGAGTCAGTCCCATTGTTTCTCTTGGGTCCACCCTGTCTGCAGTGCGTCGGAGGGGACTGAACTGGGGCACCCAGGTGGCTGTCCGGCGGCCCAGTCACAAAGGCCCCAGTTAGCAGGGGGACCAGCACAGGACAGGGGCTCTGGGCGGGTCAGACTTGACGCCTATCTTGACCCCATTGGCAGCCGGAGTCTGATAAAGACGTGATTGAGCTGAGGATTTCTTCTTGACAGCTTAACGGATGGCTGTAATTAGGGGGCCTGCACGGAGGGTGTGCAGACACAGACTCCATTGTTGGGAGGCTAAACGCTAGAAAGGTCAAGGCCAAAATATGGTATGAAAGAAGCTCAAGGTTTTCCAATACGGGTTGACTGGGCACGACCGAGTACACGGCTTCCTGTTGGTTCCTGGCCCCAGGATTGTCCTCGATGGTGGGTCTCTGCACTGGAGCTTCGATCCTTCAAGTTGTGACCCCAGAGACCAGCACCATGAAGGTGGAGTCTGAGAGGTTATCCGTGGAAGATCTCCGAAAGCACTGGACTTTCTCTCCTTCTCTGAGAACCATTTCCCCAAGAATGATAATCATGAGGATGACAGCAATAACCAAAACACATGCATAGATTTCTAATGTTACATTTAATCAATATTTGTTAGGTCTGTTTATGCCTTGTTGTCAAAATGATGATCAACGAAAGTGGCTTTAAGCCCAAGACAGTTTCTGAGACTTCTTAGGCCTTTTTCTTAGAAGCTAGAAGTCACAGCGTGCCAGCCATAACAAGATCCAACTTACGACGATAAAAAATACAGTGAGTTAAACACACAAAAAAATACAGTGAGTAATGGCAGTAACGTCCTCATAGAGGAAAACAACAGCTCATGATTTGGACACAAACCCAGGGAGTCAGTGAAACTCCCAGCCCTGGAGGGGTTACAGGCTGGACTTGGAAATATCCTTACCTGTCTCAGCACTAGTGAGTTCATTTCCTGGTGAAGTTGGTAAAGTAGACATCTCCGAGGAGGTTCAATAATCAAAGAATTAGATAATCCCAAGGTTGGAAGGGACTTGGGAGGCCACAGAGTCCAAAGCTTGTATTGTGTCTCTAATAGTTCTCCAAGTAGCCGACCCTCCTCTGCTGTAAGGATTCTGGCGTTCCGAAGCTCTGCCTATTTACATAGCCAATTCCAATTTGGGCAGCCATGAGTTTTGAAAACATTTCCTAATATTGGGCTAAAAGCTGTTTCTTTCTACCTTCCACTGATCAGACCTGCTGTACCCCTTGGAGTTACGTAGAACACGGCTAAGTCCCTCCTGTATATATAAACAAGACTGCCTATATGATTTGCGGGGCTTGATGCAAAATGAAGAGTCGGGCACCCCTGTTAAAAATTGTTAAGAATTTCAAGGTGGTGCCCACAGAGCATTGAGCCCCGCATGGCTGGACAGGTGAGCACACCTGTACGTAACCGTCTTGTTTCAATTCTGAATGACTGGACGTGGCAGAGTGAAAACAGAGGGAACATTTTTCCTCCACTTTGTGTTAAATTCTTTCTCAATTCCTTCTTCCCTCCTGCAGATCCCGTAGAATATTCAGGTCATTTTCAGGTATCAAAAAGTCCAGTGCTGTCTTTTATCAAACTCCAAACTCGCCTCTGATCGCTGCCTTTGCCTCCCCTGCCAGGCCTGGGGGCTGGAAAGCCTGTAGAGACCCGTCCCCCTCACTGGTCTTTCTGTCCTTCCCACGATTCTTGTTGCATCAGCTTTTGGGGGGCGCAAGGTGGTGGCAGAAGGGCCTTCCTTACGTGATGGGTACAGGTGTGATGGGGCAGCAGCGCCCTCTGTGCTGAGGACCCAAGGCTGCCTCTTCCTCTCACGGGGCTTTTCTAGGTTCTTTGAGCCCCTCCCACTTGGCATGTCCAACTGCTGTTTTCTGGTGTGGGTGTCGCCTGCCTTTGCTGGCTGCTCACAACATCCTCCTAGCCTGTGGCTGGTAGCTCACCTCAGTCCTCTTCTGCTGAGGTCACCCACCCTGCACCCCAACTTCAGTGGCCCCCTTGGATAGAAAGGTTTTCAAGCTGCTTCATGGCTGGTCTCTCCCCTGGGGTTCGTAGTTGGACCTTGGGAAGCAGGTCTTTGTGTCCCGCCTCTGGTATCGCTGCTGAGGTCCATGCAGCTTCCTCTTCATTCAGCCAACACGGTCCTCAAGCCCCCAAGCCAGAGACGGCCTTTTTCCTTCAGACTTTCTTTCATGCTCTTTCCTAATCCAAGGGGCGTGTGTCAAAGCCACTGGCCATTGGTGATGAAATTCAATCTCCAGCCCCTCTCCCCTTCCCTGGAGTTAGGGGTGGGGGTGGTCTGAAAGTGACAAACATCTAATCACCAAGGTTGGTTCCCCTGGCAACAAGCCCCCATCTAAGGTGACCTGGGGCTTTCCAAAGTCACCTCATTAACATAACAAAAGACACCTTGATTGCTTTCATAGCAGAAAATTCCAAGGGCTTTAGGAGCCCTGAGCTAGGAATGGGGACCAAGACCAAGTATATATTTCATATTATAAATCACATTATTATAGTGGAAAAATGGGTGAAGTTCAAATAAGGTCTGTACATTAGTTAAGAGTATTGGATCAATGATAATATCTTCCTTTCAATCATTTTACTATTATTTTATAAGATTTTAACATAAGGGGAGGCTGTGTGAAAGATGTATAGGAACTTTGCGTTATTTTTGCAACTTTTCTTTAAGTCTATCATTATTTCAAACAAGAAGCTTAAAAAACAGATTCACTGAGCACCTACCTATTCTGGGCTGTTCTCTGGGCCGGGGAGATCTTGGTGAACAAGACAGACGCAACTCTGAGGCTCGGAGCTCTGTCTGCAGAAGGACAAGTAAGCAGGTATTTTTAGTAGAGACAGTAAGTTAGGACAGGTGTATGGACACCATACAATGGAGAGAATATAAGAGGGTGAGAGCAAGCTGGAAGTGACATCTAAGCTGAACCCTGAAGACTGGGGAGGAGTTTTCCAAATAAAGTAGGGGCTCGTGGGAGTCAGATCTGGGGAGCCGTCCAGGCAGAAGGGACAAACTGTGCACAGGCGTGTCCTTTGGGGAAAGTATGTCCTGCGTGTGCTGGAGGGCAGGAAGGGTGGGTATGTGTGGTCTGGGGACAGGGGGTGAATGAAGGCAGCACGTTTATGAGAGAGAACGTCGAGGGGAGTGGGACCAGTTCGTGAAAGGTTCATCCATCCTGAGGAGGGTGTAGGCCCGGGAAGCCGTTGAAGGGTTCCCAACAGGGCTTTGAAACGAGGTTTGCGATCTGGAAAAAGCTCTGGGGCTGCCGAGGGGCTGGCTGATGGGCGGGGGCGAGGGCAGAGGCAGAGGAGCCCGGAGAGGCCGAGAGGTCACGTGGGTGAGAGGCCGCGGCCTGAGGGGCCCAGAAGTCCGCAGGTGACCAGCGTCTCTGGGTCCACTGCTGTCCCTGTAGGATGGGAAGGGATGGATGTAGTGCCTCTCGTGAGTCGCGTTCCCTGCTGGACACCTGACTCCCATCCTTCACTCTGCGCCTGCAGGAAGTGTGTGTGAGCTGCAGGTCACCCCTGTGTCACTTGCAGGTGACTCTGGTTCTGGGAGGTTCCACGGTTGACCCCCAGTCCCAGGGGAGTAAACATGCCCAAGTCTGTGTGACCCAGAGCTCATCCTTTCTTTACGGAAAACATCACACACAACACGACATCCCTTCAGGCGCTGGCTGGGGATCAGCCTCACTGATGACACCAAAAGAGCGGGGTTCGCGCTCCCCGCGGAGCCTTCGTTTACCTGGCGCCGAGCAGGGCCCACGGGGCACAAAGTCTGTTCTGCCCTTTCACATGCTGTTCTGGTTAGGGGTTTATGCAATGATTTAAAATGATTTCTCTTTCAGATCTGTGTACAGTTCTTTCCCACACTCAGCTGTGTTTCATGCTCAACTTAAATCCAGGTTCAAAGTTTTTCACAAGATGTTCTTGGATTATAAACTAAAGAGACCCAAAAGGCAGAGCTTTCAAAACGAACTAGGTCTCAAATTATGCAATTTCACGTCGGGGTTAAGTCAATAAATACATTCTTGTGTTGCTCTGGGCCATCCTAACATGTCCGTGGTTTCTAAAGTCAGCTTCTGGGTATTTATTCTCAAGGTCTTTCTCTTTGAACTCTGATGCCTTCCCTCCCCAGCTACAAAGGAACCCTTCTTTCCCTCTGGCCATTTAAACCTCCCCTCTGAGGATACATCGTTTGCCAGAACTTTCCATTACTTATCTTTCTGCAGGCCCTTAGCTGTCTCTCTCTGTAAAGGTGCCCACCGTGGCTCTCAGCTCTCCACGCCACTGAGCCTCAGAAAGGAACACACTTCCCGCAGAACCACCTACATCCAAGCTTAAGGGATCCGTTGATCTCCCAGAGCCCGTGATAGACACTGTTGCTGGTAATTTGCGTTCTGCCCAGGACAGCAACAATTCTTAGGACTTAGTCTTTGTGAGAAGATGGGATCCTGGCCTTCCCCAACCCCAAACACAAACAATAGCAATGAACCCTCTACTTGAGTTCCTTTGGGACCAATCCACCACTTAAGAGGAGAATGCCTTAGAGAACATTTTCATTCTCGTAACTGAGATATTTATCACTGAGAAGCATAGCCATGCCTGTGTCGCCAGGCGTTCTGGGTTATTTCAGCCAGACCTCAGGGCTGGGGTGAGGCTAGGAGTTCTCAGGCCAGTCATTTGGAAGCAGGACAAAATAAGACGTTACATGATAGTCTGGGCAGGTCCCAGGCAGGAGGAGAACGCCGTCTTAATCCAAGGGAATAGATTTTTGATGGTGAAAACTTCAGGTACCTTGTCAGCAGAGAGTGAAAAATTGCAGGGGGCCCCTGTTTTGTCCTTTTGCGATGCAGACCTTCCGAATTTTCTATCACTTCCATGTATTTTGGTACACGTGGGGATATTTCAAGGAATTTATGATGTTTAAATGGTGAATAAAATACAGTTTTCTCAAGTCAAACATTTGTTTACTTGGATACCAGATATTCAAATGTAAGTAAGATAAGAGTCCTGCAGCAAGGGGGAAAGTGGGGGCCGGCGGTGGTGGTGGGATGAACTGGGGGATTGGTATTGATATGTATACACTAATATGTATAAAACAGGTAACTAATAAGAGCCTGCTGTATAAAAAAATAAATAAAATAAAAATTTTTAAAAAGGTAAATTAATTTAAAAAAAAGAGATATGAGTCCTGCATTTGAGTAGTTTAAACTCTATCAGAGAGAAACAGATTTTAGCAGTAAACAAAGGATCACCATACAACTCATTAACCAAGGTTGTCGTGTTATGCAGACTCGCCATGGTGACACAGAGGAAAGAGCGTGTCTGCTCCAGGGTCACAGGCAGCTGCCTGGAGATTTTGAAAAAGTAGTTTGACACCATTGCCAAAGGTAAGGTGAGAGGTGAGGCATGGGAGAGGCATTTCACGCAAGGGCGAGTGACCAGCCGTCCTGGGAGAGGGGACTGAGGGGTCCCACCGTGCAGGACCTTCTGCAGCCAGAACAGTCCCAGGTCCCAAGCAGGCCCGGTGCTCAGCCCCTGGGGAGGGATGCAAGCAGGGGATGCATCGGCCCCTCCCTTTTTTTTTTTTTTTAACATCTTTATTGGAGTATAATTGCTTTACAATGGTGTGTTAGTTTCTGCTTTATAACAAAGTGAATCAGCTATACATATACATATGTTCCCCTATCTCTTCCCTCTTGTGTCTCCCTCCCACCCTCCCTATCCCACCCCTCTAGGTGGTCACAAAGCACTGAGCTGATCTCCCTGTGCTATGCGGCTGCTTCCCACTAGCTATTTTACATTTGGTAGTGTACATATGTCCATGCCACTCTCTCACTTCATCCCAGCTTACCCTTCCCCCTCCCCGTGTCCTCAAGTTCATTCCCTACATCTGCGCTTGTATTCCTGTCCTGCCCCTAGGTTCTTCATAACCGTTTATTTTTTCTTTTTAGATTCCATATATATGCGTTAGCATACGGTATTTATTTTTCTCTTTCTGACTTACTTCACTCTGTATGACAGACTCTAGTCCATCCACCTCACTACAAATAACTCAATTTCGTTTCTTTTTATGGCTGAGTAATATTCCATTGTATATATGTGCCACATCTTCTTTATCCATTCATCTGTTGATGGACACCTAGGTTGCTTCCATGTCCTGGCTATTGTAAATAGAGCTGCAATGAACATTGTGGTCCATGACTCTTTTTGAATTATGGTTTTCTCAGGGCATATGCCCAGTAGTGGGATTGCTGGGTCATACGGTAGTTCTATTTTTACTTTCTTAAGGAACCTCCATCCTGTTCTCCATAGTGGCTGTATCAATTTACATTCCCACCAACAGAGAAAGAGGGTTCCCTTTTCTCCACACCCTCTCCAGCATTTATTGTTTCTAGATTTTTTGATGATGGCCATTCTGACTGGTGTGAGATGATATCTCATTGTAGTTTTGATTTGCATTTCTCTAAAGATTAGTGATGTTGAGCATTCTTTCTTGTGTTTGTTGGTAATCTGTATATCTTCTTTGGAGAAATGTCTGTTTAGGTTTTCTGCCCATTTTTGGATTGGGTTGTTTGTTTTTTTGATATTGAGCTGCATGAGCTTCTTGTATATTTTGGAGATTAATCCTTTGTCAGTTGCTTCATTTGTAAATATTTTCTCCCATTCTGAGAGTGGTCTTTTCATCTTGTTTATGGTTTCCTTTGCTGTGCAAAAGCTTTTAAGTTTCATTAGGTCCCACTTGTTTATTTTTGTTTTTATTTCCATTTCTCTAGGAGGTGGGTCAAAAAGGATCTCACTATGACTTATGTCATAGAGTGCTCTGCCTATGTTTTCCTCCAAGAGTTTTATAGTGTCTGGCCTTACATTTAGGTCTTTAATGTATTTTGAGTTTATTTTTGCATATGGTGTTAGGGAGTGTTCTAATTTCATTCTTTTACATGTAGCTGTCCAGTTTTCCCAGCACCACTTATTGAAGAGGCTGTCTTTTCTCCATTGTATATTCTTGCCTCTTTTATCAAAAATAAGGTGACCATATGTGTGTGGGTTTATCTCTGGGCTTTCTATCCTGTTCCATTGATCTATTTTTCTGTTTTTGTGCCAGTACCATACTGTCTTGATGACTGTAGCTTTGTAGTGTAGTCTGAATCCAGGAGCCTGATTCCTCCAGCCCTGTTTTTCTTTCTCAAGATTGCTTTGGCTATTCGGGGTCTTTTGTGTTTCCATACAAATTGTGAAATTTTTTGTTCTACTTCTGTGAAAAATGCCATTGGTATTTGATAGGGATTGTATTGAATCTGTAGATTGCTTTGGGTAGTATAGTCATTTTCACAATGTTGATTCTTCTAGTCCAAGAACGTGGTATATCTTTCCATCTGTTTGTATCATCTTTAATTTCTTTCATCAGTGTCTTATAGTTTTCTGCATACAGGTCTTTTGTCTCCCTAGGTAGGTTTATTCACAGGTATTTTATTCTTTTTGTTGCAGTGGTAAATGGGAGTGTTTTCTTAATTTCTCTTTCAGATTTTTCATCATTAGTATATAGGAATGCAAGAGATTTCTGTGCATTAATTTTGTATCCTGCTACTTTACCAAATTCATTGATTAGCTCTAGTAGTTTTCTGGGAACATCTGTAGGATTCTCTATGTATAGTATCATGTCATCTGCAAACAGTGACAGCTTTACTTCTTCTTTTCCTATTTGGATTCCTTTTGTTTCTTTTTCTTCTCTAATTGCTGTGGCTAAAACTTCCAGAACTATGTTGAATAATAGTGGTGAGAGTGGGCAACCTTGTCATGTTCCTGATCTTAGTGGAAATGGTTTCAGTTTTTCACCATTGAGAATGATGTTGGCTGTGGGTTTGTCATATATGCCCTTTATTATGTTGAGGTAAGTTCCCTCTATGCCTACTTTCTGGAGGGATTTTTTTATCATAAATGGGTGTTGAATTTTGTTGAAAGCTTTTTCTGCATCTATTGAGATGATCATATGGTTTTTATCCTTCCGTTTGTTAATATAGTGTATCACATTGATTGATTTGTGTATACTGAAGAATCCTTGCATCCCTGGGATAAACCCCACTTGATCATGGTGTATGATCCTTTTAATGTGCTGTCGGATTCTGTTTGCTAGTATTTTGTTGAGGATTTTTGCATCTATGTTCATCAGTGATATTGGCCTGTAGTTTTCTTTCTTTGTGACATCTTTATCTGGTTTTGATATCAGGGTGATGGTGGCCTCATAGAATGAGTTTGGGAGTGTTCCTCCCTCTGCTATATTGTGGCAGAGTTTGAGAAGGATAAGTGTTAACTCTTCTCTAAATGTTTGATAGAATTCGTCTGTGAAGCCATCTGGTCCTGAGCTTTTGTTTGTTGGAAGATTTTTAATCACAGTCTCAATTTCAGTGCTTGTGATTGGTTTGTTTATACTTTCTATTCCTTCCTGGTTCAGTCTTGGAAGGTTGTGCTTTTCTAAGAATTTGTCCATTTCTTCCAGGTTGTCCATTTTATTGGCATATAGTTGCTTGTAGTAATCTCTCATGATCATTTGTATCTCCAGTGTCAGTTGTTACTTCTCCTTTTTCATTTCTAATTCTATTGATTTGAGTCTTCTCCCTTTTTTTCTTGATGAGTCTGGATAATGGTTTATCAATTTTGTTTATCTTCTCAAAGAACCAGCTTTTAGTTTTATTGATCTTTGCTATTGTTTCCTTCATTTCTTTTTCATTTATTTCTGATCTGATCTTTATGATTTCTTTCCTTCTGCTAACTTTGGGGATTTTTTGTTCTTCTTTCTCTAATTACTTTAGGTTGTAAGGTTAGGTTGTTTATTTCAGATGTTTCTTGTTTCTTGAGGTAGGATTGTATTGCTATAAACTTCCCTGCAAGAACTGTTTTTGCTGCATCCCATAGGTTTTGGGTCATCGTGTTTTCACTGTCATTTGTTTCTAGGTATTTTTTTATTTCCTCTTTGATTTCTTCAGTGATGTCTTGGCTATTAAGTAGTGTATTGTTTAGCCTCCATGTGTTTTTTTTTTTTTTACAATTTTTTTCTTGTAATTGATATCTAGTCTCATAGCATTATGGTTGGAAAAGATACTTGATACGATTTCAATTTTCTTAAATTTACCAAGGCTTGATTTGTGACCCAAGATATGATCTATCCTGGAGAATGTTCCATGAGCACTTGAGAAGAAGGTGTATTCTGTTGTTTTTGGATGGAATGTCCTATAAATATCAATTAAGTCCATCTTGTTTAATGTATCATTTAAAGTTTGTGTTTCCTTATTTATTTTCATTTTGGATGATCTGTCCATTGGTGAAAGTGGGGTGTTAAAGTCCCCTACTATGATTCTGTTACTGTCAATTTCCCCTTTTATGGCTGTTAGCATTTGCCTTATGTATTGAGGTGCTCTTCTGTTGGTTCATAAATATTTACAATTATTAGATCTTCTTGAATTGATCCCTTGATCATTATATAGTGTCCTTCTTTGTCTGTTGTAATAGTCTTTATTTTATTTTATTTTTTTTTCCTGTTCTTTTTTTTTTTTTTTTTTAGTCTTTATTTTAGAGTCTATTTTGTCTGATATGAGAATTGCTACTCCAGCTTTCTTTTGATTTCCATTTCCATGGAATATCTTTTTCCATCCCCTCACTTTCAGTCTGTATGTGTCCTGAGGTCTGAAGTGGGCCTCTTGTAGACAGCATATATACAGGTCTTGTTTTTGAATCCATTCAGCCAGTCTATGTCTTTTGGTTGGAGCATTTAGTCCATTTACATTTAAGGTAATTATTGATATGTACGTTGCTATTACCATTTTCTTAGTTGTTTTGGGTTTGTTATTGTGGGTCTTTTCCTTCTCTTGTGTTTCCTGCCTAGAGAAGTTCCTTTAGCATTTGTTGTAAAGCTGGTTTGCTGGTGCTGAATTCTCTTACTTTTGCTTGTCTGTAAAGCTTTTAATTTCTCCATCAAATCTGAATGAGGTCCTTGCTGGGTAGAGTAATCCTTGTTGTAGGTTTTTCCCTTTCATCACTTTAAAAATGTCCTGCCACTCCCGTCTGCCCTGCAGAGTTTCTGCTGAAAGATCAGCTGTTAACCTTATGGGGATTCCCTTGTATTTTATTTGTTGTTTTTCCCTTGCTGCTTTTAATATTTTTTCTGTGTATTTAATTTTTGATAGTTTGATAATATGTGTCTTGGCATGTTTCTCTTTGGATTTATCCTGTATGGGACTCTCTGTGTTTCCTGGACTTGACTTGACTATTTCCTTTTCCATATTAGGGAAGTTTTCAACTATAATCTCTTCAATATTTTCTCTGTCCCTTTCTTTTTCTCTTCTTCTGGGACCCCTATAATTCAAATGTTAGTGTGTTTAATGTTGTCCCAGAGGTCTCTGAGACTGTCTTTAATTCTTTTCATTCTTTTTTCTTTATTCTGCTCTGCAGCAGTTATTTCCACTATTTTATCTTCCAGGTCACTTATCCATTTTTCTGCCTCAGTTATTCTGCTAATGATTCCTTCTAGAGAATTTTTAATTTCATTTATTGTGTTGTTCATCATTGTTTGTTTCATCTTTAGTTCTTCTGGGTCCTTGTTAAATGTTTCTTGTATTTTCTCCATTCTATTTCCAAGATTTTGGATCATCTTTACTATCATTACCCTGAATTCTTTTTCAGGTAGACTGCCTATTTCCTCTTCATTTGTTTGGTCTGGTGGGTTTTTACCTTGCTCCTTCATCTGCTGTGTGTTTCTCTGCCTTCTCATTTTGCTTAACTTACTGTGTTTGGGGTCTCCATCAAAGACTGGAGGCTTTGTAGTTTCAGGCTGCAGGTTCGTCGTTGCCATTGT
The DNA here is from genome assembly GCF_039906515.1 of Pseudorca crassidens. Classification (NCBI taxonomy): domain Eukaryota; kingdom Metazoa; phylum Chordata; class Mammalia; order Artiodactyla; family Delphinidae; genus Pseudorca; species Pseudorca crassidens. The sequence continues at coordinate 106,071,535 of NC_090304.1, forward strand.
TTTTGGTGTCTGCCCCCAGTGGCTACGGTTGGTTCAGTGGGTTGTGTAGGCTTCCTGGTGGAGGGGACTAGTGCCTGTGTTCTGGTGGATGAGGCTGGATCTTGTCTTTCTGGTGGGCAGGACTGTGTCCGGTGGTGTGTTTTGGGGTGTCTGTGACTTTATTATGATTTTAGGCAGCCTCTCTGCTAATGGGTGGGGTTGTGTTCCTGTCTTGCTAGTTGTTTGGCATGGGGTGTCCTGCACTGTAGCTTGTGGGTCGTTGAGTGGAGCTGGGTCTTAGAGTTGAGATGGAGATCTCTGGGAAAGCTTTCGCCATTTGATATTACGTGGACCTGGGAGGTCTCTGGTGAACCAGTGTCCTGAACTTGGCTCTCCTACCTCAGAGGCACAGGCCTGACACCTGGCTGGAGCACCAAGACCCTGTCAGCTACATGGCTCAGAAGAAAAGGCAGAAAGAAAAGAAAGAAAGAAAGAAAAAAGGAAGGAAGCAAGGAAGGAAAGGAAGGAAGAAGAAAGAAAGAAAGAAAAGAAAAGAAAAGAAAAGAAAAATAATTATTATTAAAAATAAAAAAAGTAAAAAGTAATGAAAAAAAACAAAAATGGACAGACAGAACCCTAGGACAAATGGTAAAAGCAAAGGTATACAGACAAAATCACACACAGAAGCATACACATACACACTCACAAAAAGAGAAAAAGGGGAAAAAATATATATATATATATATCGTTGGTCCCAAAGTCCCCTGCCTCAATTTTGGAATGACTCGTTGTCTATTCAGGTATTCCACCGATGCAGCATACATCAAGTTGTGGGGAGTTTCTTGCCTTTTGGGAGGTCTGAGGTCTTCTGCCAGCGTTCAGTGGGTGTTCTGTAGGAGGTGTTCCACGTGTAGATGTATTTCTGATGTATCTGTGGGGAGGAAGGTGATCTCCACCTCTTACTCTTCCACCAATTTGAAGGTCTCTCCTCTCCCATTTTTATAACGGTCTGTTCTATGCATCAGTGTTCTTTTTCTTTTTAGGGTCCCTTTTTTTTCTCTGAGCTAGCAAGGATTTTGCTTATTATATGCTATTTATAGTGAGAGCTTCAAGCTCCGCTTTCAGTAACAAATTACACCTCATTTGCTCTTCTAAACAAATGCGGTGCTTCGGCAAAGGCCTTAATCGGAAGAAGAGAGAGTTGAGATGCTGTTACTGTCCCTTCTTTCTCTTTCTCCCCTTTTATTGACTCCTCCCCCTGCTGGTCTCCACCTGCTCCTGGGGCCCCAGGACCTTCATTTTAACACATCTTCCAAAGAAGTAGCAGGGAAGCCCATCTGATCCGGAGAAACTTGTTCCTGGTTCTGGCAGCAGCGATGCAAGAAGCAGCCGAACTGCACAGAGCGAATCCGCTGAGAATCTCAAGAGGGAGGCATCTGACAGAGTCATACTAACAATGACAGTATTTTGCTTCCTTTAGAAGCACTCCAAGTGCTTCACCCGTATTAGCTAATCTCGTGTGGTGAGGAGGTGTGATTACACCTAGCCAGGGGGTTATTGTCAAAGCCATCAGGCCACAGGAATTCCGTTGGTCACAGTATTTATAGTGGCTTCTTTTCCGTGTCTGATTCCCCACCCCTTCCTCTTTTTTTTTCTTTTTTTTTTTTTTTTTTTTTGCGGTACGCGGGCCTCTCACTGCTGTGGCCTCTCCCGTTGTGGAGCACAGGCTCCGGACGTGCAGGCTCAGCGGCCACGGCTCACGGGCCCAGCCGCTCTGCGGCATGTGGGAACCTCCCGGACCGGGGCACGAACCCGCGTCCCCTGCATTGGCAGGCGGACTCTCAACCACTGCGCCACCAGGGAAGCCCCTCCACCCCCCTTCCTCTTAAAGAGCCTCAGTATTGGTGAGAATGCATTTGTATCCTCACTCTTTAAAAACTAAACACGAGGGCTTCCCTGGATTCCCAGGCCCCCAGTGCCCTCCTGACTTCCCAGAGCCGTGGTGCCCTGACAAAGCTTCTGTTTTCCAGGGAATAGCTGGTATTCCCATTGTCCTATTCCTTGTGTATTTAATAAAGATTTGGAAGCGAGAGTAAAAGCAGGTGAAAGTTATGTGTTTGAGCATCAGACACACCTGAGTTCCATTCTTGCCTCTGTCACTTATTAGATGTGTCATCTCAGGAAAATCGTTTAATAACTCAGAGCCTGTTCTTTATCTGCACAACGATGACAGCACAGACCACCCCCAAAGAGTGCTGTGCAGAGACTGGGGACATGGGGCCCCTGCTCCACATCGTCACTCAGGGCCTCAGGCTGAGGTTGCCGGGTGGCTGAACCAAAAGGGAAAGAGAGCTCCCAAGCGTCTCTCGTTAGCATTTTAAATGGGTAACAGGCCCACCTACATCGGATGGGCTAGGACCAGTCACACGGTGCCACCTACCCACCCACAAAGGTTCTGGGAAGTGCAGTCCCCACGGGTGCCAGGAAAGCTGAGAGCCAGAAACAGCTGGCACCCCGTGCAGCGTGTAAAGCGGCTGGCACTGTGATGGGTGCGCTCTAAGGGCTGCATCCAGGCTAGCTAGATTTTAGTTTGGATCTGTTATATATAAAATGTTGTTTACGTACTATCTTAGTACATTCAGGAGTGTCCACGGCTGATAATTCATTGACGTATTACGTTCTCCCTTTCAGACGTACCCACAGTTGAAGAGAAGATTCATGGAGATGTGAGAGTAAACCTCGAGGAATGAGTCTCATCGGTAGCTCAGATGGTGGAAGGATTCAGGTTTCCAGAGGAGGCAGCATCTGGCCTGGTTTGGGCGTGTGGGTAGCATCTCAGACACAAGGAGCCAAGGGCGACCTCAGCATGGGGCACGGAGCACCCGAGTTCTCCGCTTCGGGCCTGGGAATTTATCTACAACTTGCTCATTTGTTTATTCATTGACTGGTTACTGAACGCTCCTGTGTGCCGGGCACCGGGGCTGTGGCCCTGAGAACAACAGACACTGCCTTCAGATGATGCATTTTAGGGGAGAAGACACATGAAGCACAAGTAGGTGGTGGTAACTGCAGAGCCAAGGGTGTCGGGTGTGCCGGGGTGCGCAGGGTGGGAGGGTGTAGCTGCTTTATCTGGGGTGGTCAGAGAAGGAATTGAGGGAGCAGGCCCTTGGGGAGCTGGGTGAAGAGCATCCCGGACAGAGGGGCTGCAGGACCAGGGAAGAGTGCCACGGTGGAGAGAACAGGATCTAGGAGTGGAGTATCAGAGCTTCGTTGGTTCTGCTACTGATTTGCCCTGGTTCTTGGACCCAGTGACAAAGCAACGTGATTGTGAGGATGGGCTAGGAGCTGGACCACGTGGATGTGAATCCCAGCTCTGCCACTTATGACTAGATGAGCTGGCAAGTTACTTAACCTTCCCAAGCTTCCATTTCGCCATCTGAAAATATGGGGGAAACCCCCGTCCTCCAGGCCCTCTTTGGGAGGATTAAATGAGTTAATTCATATAGAGCACAGAAACCAGGGCCGGACCTGCTATGAGCCCAAGCTGACAGCAGCTATTTCTATGACAGCAAGTTGTTTGCCCTCTATGGGGTGCAGTACTGTCATCCCAGATTGTGAGCTTCGGAGAGGTGGTCTTTTAAGTGCTCAACCCAAAGATTCTTGGAAATCTGATGTTAATTTACATGTTATTTTATGGACCATTTCATGTCATTTGTTAACTGCTTTTTTTTTTTTTTTACGGTCTGCCCCCATCACTGTCCTCTTGCAGGGTTTAGCTTCCTTCCAGTGATGTTGAGTATGGGGTCCTTCACTTGTCTTTGCTAGAATTCCACTTCTCTCTGCCTCACTGGTGGGCTTTATTCCTTCCGGGATCTTTACACAGCACTCAGTGCACTTAGTTGATTAAAAACATTTTCTCTATTAATTTCAATACACTGGCAAGGGATCTCTGTAGCAGAAACTTCAAAAAATGAAATTTCATTAGGTCCCAAATTGAGCTATTTGTAATGAGGTGGATGGACCTAAAGTCTGTCATACAGAGTGAAGTAAGTCAGAAAGAGAAAGACAAATACCGCATGCTAACACATATATATGGAATTTAAGAAAAAAAAAATGTCGTAAAGAACCTAGGGGTAAGACAGGAATAAAGACGCAGACCTACTGTGGATAATGGACTTGAGGATATGGGGAGGGGGAAGGGTAAGCTGTGACAAAGCGAGAGAGAGGCATGGATATATATACACTACCAAACGTAAAGTAGATAGCTAGTGGGAAGCAGCTGCATAGCACAGGGAGATCAGCTCGGTGCTTTGTGACCGCCTGGAGGGGTGGGATAGGGAGGGTGGGAGGGAGGGAGACACAAGAGGGAAGAGATACGGGAACATGTGTATATGTATAACTGATTCACTTTGTTATAAAGCAGAAACTAACACACCATTGTAAAGCAATTATACTCCAATAAAGATGTAAAAAAAAAAAAAAGAAAATGAAATTTCAGGCCTGTTTTCTGTTTGGAGACCAAGTGTCTGGGTCCACAAAATCACAGACACTCATGGATGGCCCTCCCTCCAACACTGTCCTGGATGCCAACAAAGCTTTGTACGGCCCACCTGACTACTGCCCTGGCCACGGTGCCCCATACAGTGGGACACTTGAAAATCCCTCCAGTCTCTCCAGAACTCATGGTGCAGTGCGAGCCTCAGTGCTGGGGACCAGCTGGTGCTCATATTGGATGGAAAGGGGGTTTAGAATGAAAACTGAAACCAGGGATCCGATATCTCTGGGTACCAGAGACGCCAGACTTCACTTCCCCAGCTGGGTGGTCAATTCCATAAGGACCCTGGTGAGGAGGGATCGGAAAGCCCGGACGGGAGTGCCAGTGCCACCATTTATGAACTCTGTGACCTGAGTCTCACGTTTCTTATCTATAAAATGTGGGTCTGCACCTTTGTTTTGATGAATAAATGACAATATGTGGCTTTATAAATTCTTTACTTATTATCCTGCATAAATAATGAATGTGCATATTTATCTTGCTAAATAAATAGACGGCGGCTCTTCAGTTTTAGATCCTGACAAGTCCACAACCTACTGAGTCTATTGTATTTCTTGGTCGGGTTGGAAGCAGAGAGAACAGTGCCTGGAGAGGGCTCTGGGTCCAGGTAAACCCAGCAGAGGGTGGACCTTGTGAGGGTGTCTCCCCCTTCTCCTTCACCCTGGGGATTACTTATTTATCAACTAGTGAGTGCAGGTTCATGCACCTGTAAATAAATCATGCTCTCAGCGATTCTCCCTTGCCCAGAGCATGTGGACCCTGACACCCGGGGAGGGGACATCTGGACCCAGCCTGAAGCCCCCGTCTGGTTCCGCGTCCTCACCCGGCTCCTTTCCTGCCACCTGTCACTCACACGCGCCCGCTCAGCCTGCAGGCTGCCTTGGCCGCCTCTGCCCTGGCTGCCCCTCTGCCCACATCAGCTTGCAGGCCGTCTAGAATCTCCCCACACCCCTCCCCATCCTGCCCACCAAGACGCCGTCTAGCACAGGGATTGTCCTTTTCATTCCTAAGTCCTGAGCCCACCTGGTCCCACAGTATGGCTTTAATTTATGTTGGGCGAACACATGGAAGGTCGAAGAAGCTGCGGGGAGAGAGAATGAATGGACTTCCTACCAGGCCTCCCGGCAACAGCTGCGCAGCTAGAACCCCAAACCGAGAATCCAGTTCCTACCTGGAGCTTTCCATCGAGTCAGGCTAGCTGGGGCCTGGCTGTGCTTCTGGGGCGGGGAAGCCGCGTTTGGCGGGGCCGCGGCGTCATCTCCTTTAGGATCGCCCTCCGCCCTCAGGGGCGCCACCTGCTCGCCACGGGGACGCTGCCCTCGCGCCCAGCTGGGACCGCTCTCCCTGCTTGTGGATGAGGCAACAGCGCCACCTGCTGGCCTTGAGGCCCCGGCCGCGGCCTGCCTCCGGAAGTCTCGGGCGCCCTCTGGTGGGCATTCAGAAGATGCAGCGCAAAAGTGGCCTGGTTACCCCCAGGGCGCCGAGAACCATGATGTCCCTGGGGCCCTTTCCACCTTTGATGTTTGAGCCATGCTATGGGCCCGCACTGGAACCAAGCCTAGAAAGCAAGGCTTTATAGCAACTTAGGATGCAGACGACCAGAGCCGTATGATGGAACAAGTTTCCAGACACAGATGACATGGCATGCTCTCTGGTGACAGAAGGTCCACACAGCTCCCCCAAGTGGCACATAGAGCCGTGGGAAAGGCGGTGGTGGTGAGAAAGAATTGTGGAGGAATTGGGAAGTAAAAAGAAGTGGAGGGAAAGGAAGGGGTGCTATTCTGACCTCCACACCCCTCCTCCAGGACTGAAATCACCAAGGAGGCCATTTGAGAAGAGCAGGCTGCAGTGTAGACAGCCTCTCCCCAGGAGGAGGTCTGCAGCATGTCCAGTTACCCTTGTCTGAGCCCTTCAGGAACACACCCGGCCCTGAGTGTCCCCTTGTCGCTGTCCTATTACTGCCGATCATTGTTGGCTCTGCTGGAGCTCAGCCGCCCTCGGCTCCTGTGTCAGCCATGTAAGCATCTCAGAGGGTTGGGAACGCGAGCCCAGCTTGAAATATACTTCCCTGAAGGGCTTATTTTGTTTTGGGACAAGTCTCATGCCAGTCTGTTCTGCCAAGAAATGATTGGTGTTGAACCGTTGGTTTCCATTGCTGTCAAACACAATCTTACACGGAGAGTAAGGGGGCAGTCACTCTGGAGGGCCAGCTGGGAAGGAAGGCTTCTGACTGGCTGGGACTTTCTTAGAAGCCCCTGGAGAAGTTTTTTTTTAAAGGAACATCTGGAATGGCTGATGTCCGATGAGCAGGACACTTTTCCAGTGGGTCCTGTCCATCTAAAGTGGCTGCAGTCAGATTCCACAGGTGTCCAGGGAGAAGGGTGAATAGAGGCCCAGAGCCCCAGCTTAGCTTTGGGCACAGGCTTGGATTTCCTCTATTCCAAATGCAGACAGTCCTGCAGGGTCCCGCCTAGCACACAAAGGTCGGGAAGAATGCAGAAGCAATGTCCCAGTGTTTGTGCAGGTCTTAGGTGACTGAAGGGAGTCTGGACAACATTGGTAGAGAAGCTTGCTTTCCATTCATGCCTCTTAAGACACCTGAAGGTGTGAGGAGGTGAAATTTGACGCTGCTGGCCTTGTTCTCGTGTTTGTTTTGTTTTTCATCCTCATACAACTTAATTGAATGCAAAACTAGTAGAAAATTCATAGCTCAGAATCTGTTCAGATGAATCGTCCCGTCAGACCCTGTTTTAGGAAGAGCTGACAGTTGGTTAGAAGTCAAAGACACTGACTTTGTGAGTGTTCACTGCATTCATTCTCCCTCCCTGGGCCTCAGTTTCCTACTCTGTACAGTTGGGGGTTGACTGACTTTCAAGGACTTTTATAGTTCTGATGCTCTTTGGTTCTTTAAAATGAAGCCTCATGTCATGCCGTGGTTGACTACCCAACACATTATCGTGCACAATGGCCCTTACTTTACCAAGGAATGTTCATCTGCTCATGCATTTCCCCACCCATTCATTCAGCAAACGGTGAGTGCCTGCAACGTTCTGGCACTGCTGTGGGCACCAAGGACAAGCTGGGAATAAAGCGAGGTCCTGGCTCACCTGGAGCTTGCAGTCTTGTGCGGGTCAGTCACACACAATAAAAAAACAATCTAAAAATGTGTAGCGTCGTGTACTGTCCTACAGCGTGAGACAACGTGATGACAGCCAGCTGGTAAGAAGTGCTAGGGAGACAAAGCGGGCAGGGGCCGTGGGATGAGGAAAGCTGTTTTCTAGACAGCGTGACCAGGAAAGTCCTCTCTGAGAAGAGAAGGTGGCATTTGGCAAGAGACGACGGATGCGGGCGTGAGAACTGCACGTCCGGGCAGGCACGCGGGCAGGAGGGCCGCACAGAGGCCGGACGCGAGTGTGCTGGGCCTGGCGGGGGGAGATAAGGAGGCTGCACGTGGGAAAGGAGGCTGCATCCCTGGATCCCATCTTGGGTTTTGATACCAAGTGTGATGGATGCCATTGGAGCTGGTGTGTTCTTGAGTCAGTGTTGTGAGCACGCCTCCCGGCACTGGGGGCGCCGAGAGGTAAACTACAGTCTCCGCGTGCAAGGGCCTCGAAGGCACCCGGGTGCCCACATGTGGCGGTAACGGGCGGTGGCAGGAACTGTGTGCGGGATGGAAGCAGCGGTGCAGGCTCCCGCCCTCGAGGAGCTCCGCCTAGGGCCTGGAGGCTGGGCGCTCCGTGCTGTGCCCATCAGGAGGCATGGCCCGGACCACCGAGAAGCGGCTCGAGCAGCCGTCTGGAAGGAGTCAGTGGGGCAGAGGCAGGAGTGGGAGGGATCCGTGTGGGCAATGGCTGGGCTGCCACAGCAGTTCTCACGGCAGAGGTGGCGGAGTGAGTGAGTGAGCAGGCTGGCCAAGGAGGCCAGGGCCCGCCCGCACTCCTCCCCGAGCTGCATGGGAAGGGGCAGATCCCCACCCAGAAGGTCATCACGACTGAGCGGCCAGGCCCTGCTGCCCTCTCTTGTGCACAAGCAGTGCATGGTCCCCCTTGAGGCCTCGGCCCCTTCAAGTGCTGAAAGGGATGGTTCCTCATAGACCACCAGGCCCCACCTGCCCTGCGGGTGAAGCCGTCGCCCCCAGGGGCCCAGCTAAGGAAGGATAGCATCTCAGCGTGGCCGTGAGCCCACGCGTTTCATCGTGTGACCGGCCGCTCCCTGCATCTGACTGAGCCCTCCAGATGCTCAAGGGCCTCCCGACCAGGGACCGCCTTTCTGTGAACCAACGTGATTGTCCAAAAGTGAGCCTGTCTGCACCTAGGCCTGTGTTTCCCCGTGTCTGCTTCTGGGCGGGAAGAGTTGCAGGACCCCAACTTACTGGGCACAGATCGGAGCCTAGGGCCTCCGGCCGTCTGTCTGCTGAGAGTTGGGACATGCAACACTCCCGGGACCAGCCGCCTTGAGCCGGGGCTGCCAGCAGCACGCCGGTGCCTGCCTGCTGCCACCGGCCATGAGATAATGTCTCTCCATTTTGGGACTGTGACATAGTTACATCAGACCTCTACGGCCAGTGCGCACATTCCAGGCCTGAGACCAGGGTGGCAGCAGAGAAACCTGAGCTGTGAGGAGACATTCTTAGGCTCAAAAATCACAAACCCGAGAGGGAAAGGCACTTGATCAGAAAACAACACCATTCAGGTTATTTTAATGCCCTGGATTTGCGCTGCCCTTTAAGTGGAGCCCCTTCTGTTGTGGGACTTTGGTGCCGAGTGACCCTGGGTCAGATGACTTTCCCTTGTCGTTAACTGAAGAATAAGGTCACGTCTGGCTGGGTGCGCTCCCCGAGTTGTGGTTCCGTCTGCGTTTTCCGTGAGCACACCTTGCTCTCAGACGGTGGCACAGCCCAGGTTCTGAGGCTCAGCGGCAGCCGGCCTGGTGTGAGTATACAGAGAACTCTCTTCCCTCCCCCAAGACAACTCCTGAAACTTCTCCCCTTTTCAAGCACTGTGGTGTTGAATGCCACCTGGGCAAGTTCTCTGACCACCTGAACTTGCAGCCAAGGCGTGGGGATGATTGTCACCTACTCGGAGAGTCCACCACCAATCCCTCAGACAGTCCGTCCATTCGTGAATTAAGCACTGTTTATGTCCCTGCTGAGTCCTGAGCATTTGCTACGTGCAACGTAGAGTACAAAGCCACAGACAACATAGGCCGTACTCGCAAGAGGTACATAATAAAAGTGCAAAAGACAAAACTTGTACGCAGAGAGTCAGAAACCAATGGTCCAGAATCAACTAGTCTGGCACCAATGAAAATAGCAAGAGGAAGGAAGAGAAGAGAGACTTTTCCAGTGGACACTTGGCCTGAGCGAATGCTGGGAGGTAGGAGGGAGAATCACCATAGCAACAAGTCACCCTGAGCCTTGTCTCTTAAGACTGAAGGAAGAAGGCCTTTCCCCAGGACAGTGGGAGTGTCTGCCTTCAGGCTGTCAGTAATACGGGATGAGAGAGCTTGGTTTATACACTTTTGAAACTTTAGAGGGTTGACACCCTGCCCAGAGCAACGGGAAGCAGCTTTGTTTAATGGAGTTCCAGGAGATGTTAGCTCTGGACCCAATAAACAGAGACTTGGATGAGCTTTTCACTGAAACGCGGATGGCCTTAGGTTCTGGTCTGCACGCTGAGGATGACACCCGTGGGGGCAGTGGAAATATCCCTGAGCTGGAAGCTGGGGGACTCGGGTTCTAGTCTTGGCTTCGGCAATGAAAACGACAAACATTTATTATGCACTGGTGCTAGAGCTTGTACTAAGGGTCCTAAGTGTAACCCCTTCTCCCGCCTGTTCTCTGTGAGGAGAGCTCCATGTCATTCCCATTTAATGAATGAAAAAACTAAGGCGCGGAGATTTTAAATCACCTACCGAAGGACACAGAGCTGAATCAGTGGTGGGGCTGGGATTCACACCTGCTTGTCGGTCGGCAGAACTATTTAATCCCTGTGCTGCTGCCTCTTGAAAAAATGGGTGACTGACCTTGGGCAAAAGTTTCTTTTTCAGTAAAATGAAGACACTAATAACTCCCCCAAATTACCTTAAAAAGTGATTGTCAAGATCTAAATAAAACATTGGATATGAAATACTTCATAATTGAGAAAGTCCTATACATGTGTAAAGTATTACATTCCTCAGAGGAATGATGAAAAGATAAAATGGAAGAAGAGCTGATGGAAAAGACTCTAGAAAAATGAAAAGCAGAAGTGTGTACTTTGATGATCAACCCGAGACAGGCTAATTGGGGATGAATAGGTCCTTGGACTCCATGGAAGTCTGGGGGTGTGGCTTATTCCTCAAAGCTGTATGGTAGCCTTAATCCATGTGCTTTTGGAAGGCTTAGAGAGGGAGAATGGAGGACAGGGACTTTTACTCTAGGAGCCCAGAGAAAGTCAAGACAGTCCTTCAGAGTCAAAGCTACATTCTTTCCTCCCTCACTTTCATCATGCTTCGTTCCTTCCTTCCTTCTTTCCTCAAACTGAGACCGAAATGAAGTGGAAGAAAATCTCTACTGAGATAAGAGTCAAGATGAAATATAATCATTCATTCGTTTTGATGACAAACATTCAGAAAGCATCATCACTGTTCCAGAAACTGGCCAGGAACTGGAAGGCACAGTCTTTGCTCTCTAACTGATGTGACAGAGCTGGACAGGGTTTCATCCAATATCCAGCCCATCCTCTGTATGGAAAGAAAGAAAGAAAAGTCCAGGGAAGTGAAGAGGTTTGTTCAAGGTCACCGTGCCCAGGCAGATGTGTGTTTCCTCCCCATTTCAGACATTCCCTTCTGGGTGGATTTGGGGTGAGGGAGGGGGAATTTGTTCACAATCCATATACTGCCCTGTGACAACAGTTCCAAAGAATGCCAGGTGATGTTTTTAAAGCTCACCTTTGAAATGGTTCTTTCTCTGCCTGTATACGCCTGAAGAGTTGAATAGGAACAATCTACATAGGGGTCTCATGGACTATCCATCGCCTGCTTTCCCGTGTCAAGGAGTGCTTCCCTGTAAGACTGAGATCAGCACCCACGTACACGGAGTTGTGTGTTCCTGTGAGGTGAAACAGTCAGTTACGGCCACTGAACACCTAACCGGTCCCCGTGGAGCTGACTCTGCGCTCCTCTCCCGTCTCACCTTCCCTTATCACGTGCTGGTGGCCGAATCTGCCCCCCTGACTGCAAGATAATTCACATCCTCTGGTGTGACCGCTCCCTCCCATTTCAGCTCAGCATTATAAACAAGACAAGATGTAATAAAAAGGTAAAAAAGACAAACAAAAATACCTTTCACCAGGGGCTGGGTTGGGGACTAGAGAGTACCTCTGTCATTGGGGGAAAACAACACCCCTTTTTAGTCCAGAATTCATCAGATTCCTCCTATGGTGATAGAGAGGTCCTTTCACCCCAGCAACCAGGAGGCTCCAGCTGGGCATGTGCTTCTGAGATGGGTCCTGGCTAAGGGCCGCCAGTCTGGGGCCTGCTTCTGGGGACGTCGGCACCTCCGATGAGACGGTCAGCCTGAGAGGCATGGGAGGTGGGGCCCGGTGTTACTGCTGCAGCTCTGAAACCTACTCAGACAGCCTCCTCCCACACTGATCTGAGAAGCTGGCAGATCTTTACAGCGGGGGTGCTGACAGACGTCTAAGGCTTCACCTCTGCTCAGTGGAAGGTTCCTGCTGTCATCTGGCATTTAAGGGGGGTTGCAGGGGTGTGGCTCCATTGTGGGCAGGAAGATGGAGAGAAAATTGCCAGATGGTGTTGAGGATTCCAAGTCTACCAGAAGAGAAAGAAAGACATTACTCACTGACACAAGAAGGCTGCCAACTCCACTTACAGATGCAGGCCTTTGTGTGCAGGCAAAGTCTGTCCCGAGCCCGTGTGAGAGGATGAAGGAACCAGCCATGGCCTCTGAGAATTTGTGAGACGACAGAATATTTAAGGGGAAACTAGGGAGATGCCACGGTGTAGTAGTTGGAGAAATCACAGTACGCAAGACAATCTGCCCCCAAGGGCTCTACAGCTGCTGGAGAGGACAGACAGGCACGTCCTCAGGGGCAGGTCAGGACAGACCTACTCCAGGTGCAGCTCCATGAGCACAGCTGGATACAGTCCAAGCAAGGTGTGCTGAGCCCAGCCAATTCAAGGGAAGCTTCTGTTTCATTACGTTTCAGTTCTTAAAAAGGAACCTCTTCATTACACATTGCTTCTCAGGGCAGCAGGTAAAAGGCACGCAGAACTATGAACAGATACAATCAGCAACCACTTCTGCTTTTACATGGCATCTTTCCCACTTGAGCATTAATTATTTGGCATTTTCTCCCTGCTTTTCAGAAAGTTTTCTCTAGGAGGTTGAACTTACAGAGATGATTTAAGGGAGAGGAAAGCTTCAGCAGTATCTCCAGAGGCTGTTTTGCATTTTCTAATGTCTGAAGTTTTTACAACAGGTTTTCCATGGAAAACTCAACAAGTCACTAAAGTCTCTGAGTCTCAGAACCCAGACTTAAAGTCAGGGGAAGAGATTCCCATGGCTAACCTTTCTAGTCATCTGTCCTGTCAGTTTGGACTGCTATAACAAAATCCCACAGGCTGGGTGGCTTCAACAGAAATTTATTTCTCATGGTTCTGGAGGCTGAGAAGTCCAAGATCAAGATGCTGGCAAGGTAGGTTTCATCCTGAGGCCGTTTCTCTTGGTTTGTAGGTGGCCACCTTCTCACTGGGGGCCCACGTGACCTCTTCATGTGCATGAGGAGAGGAAGCGCTGGTGTCTCTTCATGCAAGGGCACTAATTTCATCATGGGGGCTTCCACCCTCATGACCTCGTCTAAACCTAACTACCTCCCCCTGGCTCACCTCCTGATACCATCACACTGGGGGCTAGGGCTTCAACATAAAAATTCTGCAGTGGGAGGGACACAAGCATTTTGTCTACAACATTGTGCGAATAGTTTGGAACATGTAAAGAAAGCATTTATGAAAATGTTTAATCTTAGGGTCGATGGTTATTCTGATTTCACAGAAGGGAATACTAGGGCAATCTTCCTCACAGAATATCAAATATGGAGACAAGTATAAGAAATATCATACATTTAAGGTTTACCTGTAATTTTAAGTTGATGTCCATATTAATTTATCATAGAGACAATTAGACTAGTGGGACAGCCGAGTCAACCCACAAAGACTGGTAAGCTGATACAGGAGAAAAATTTAAGGAATAAAGAGACAGCAATTTTTGAGTTGCATAAGAAAGGAAAAATGACAGAGCTATGAAGTCTTTATAAAATTTTTTTTTCCTGTTATTATTTACTTAGTTTGGTTTTTAAGAAAAGGGTTTCAGAAATAAACACAGGAAAGGATTGGGTGAAGCAAACTATTGGTCCAAGGCTGCCTGCTATGAACAAGACTAGATGAGGAAAATTTCTATCACTTGGGAAACATCTACAGAAACCCTAATCTTATATAGATCTCAGGTCACTCCACTCCAGCAGTGGGCATTCTCCACATCCCAAACCTCAGGACGCGGAGCCTGCTGAAAGACAAGCTCTCACTCACCTCAATCCTCTCCAGACTGCTAGAAGGAGGTGCACAGCCCTGCTCTCCAAGCACTGAGGCCATGAGTATTACTGCCGTCTCCACACATGCATACTTATCTCCCCTCTTATCCGTCCAGACAAGCTCTCGCCTTGTAAGCAAATGCCGTATGCCACTCACAAGCCCATATCTGTGCAAGGCACACACCTGTACATGGGGGAAAATTCTGTTTCAAACATTAAAACAACAGCTTCTATCTCATCCAAACAGATCGTTGAAAAGGAAACTTTCTGGGTCCTCACCCATATGCAGGATATACAAAGCTGTCTGGAACAGATCTGGTATTAATTACCTAGTGCTCTACACTGGAATAAGTGCTTAATCCCAAGGAGGTTTACACTGGAGACTGACCAACCTGCCCTGGGGTGGATACACAACCAGTCTTGGCTCCAGAGACTATTCCACATCATGTGTTGTGCAAATGTGCACTGGCACAGGAATGGACTTCATTCCTCAGCAGATGGGATCCTTCTTCCGTGGGCCGACTCTTAAGATAATATATGACCCAAGCACTACATTGTCTAGAGCTTCCTACTTTTCACGAAATGCATCACTGTCTTAATTCTCAGACTGAACTTCTTCCTCCTTTACCTGCACTTGCCCTTTTTCAAGTCATGGCCTGGAGGCTCCTTCTGGGGCCCAGAAACAGCAGGCGACTTTCATGTTGACCTGCAGCTAATTTGGATGTCTTAGGTTCCTAAGTTTTCATTCTGATGGCAGCTGCCCAGTTTTGATCTGTGTTTGGGCAAAGAGTTGCAGCAGCAAACTTGGTGGGGAAGATAGCAAACACCTGTGAGAGTGAAGCGGCATTTATGCTAGGCTTCCTTTTCTTCATGGTTATTACTGTGTCTCTGAAGAGCTTTCCTTGCCGTATCTTAGACATGACTTAAACTATTAGAGAAGGTGTGAAATAGAGAATTTTGGATCTGGGACCAAAGGATTTCCAGAAAGCAAATGGGAGAGAAAGTTGTCTTTCTCTTCATGGAAACTGCATTCCTTACAAATCTGTGTCTGGGGCAGGAAGAAGTTGAGAATATTTCTTGCAGGCAGATTTTTGTTTTGTCTTCTGATCCCAGTGCGGTAAAGAGTAGGTGAAGGTGGGGACTTGGAAAGTAAACAGGGCACGCTGGGTGTTTTCGTGGCTGGATCATTTTAGAAACCATTTTCAAATCAGGACCAATTTTCTTTAAAAAGCGTATAGTTTTAGAACCTTACGGCCTACATACTTAGATGGCAAACAGCACTCTTATAAAACTGTGTGGGTTTTGGCGATAGAAAAATGAACTTCTTTCACTTGATATTTGCTTTAGAATAAAGATATAAGCTCCTAAAAAGGAAAACCTGGCTTCGCCTCATCCCTTTCTCCATCTTTTGTCCCCAGCAAATTCTTCTTTCATTCAACTTATTCACATACTTTACCTCCTAAGAGCTGATAAGCATAATAGTCTTTAATTAAACGAGCTTCAGTATTTATTTTGCACTAGGTAGATAAAAGGGTTGAGAAGGCACCAGGATATAACGCGAGTAGAACAGATACAATGTTCGTTGCCCTTGAAGAATTATAACCTCTTGCTGAAGACCCCACATGTATGCACAAGGACCTGAGAGGCAGCGTGTTGATAGGTAACTCTGAGTGGCACAATCAGATAAAGCTTTAAGGAGAAGGTTGACCTTGAATGGCTCTGACAGATAGAGGGTGCCCACCCACGCACAGCTGGAGGAAGGAAGGGCATCTACCTGGAGAAAGGGCATGGGCCAAAGGACAGAAGCAGGAGAGAGCAGAACACTGGCCCCTAGACTTCTGTGAAACTATCTCATCCAACTTCCTGGCTAAACCAACTCCATAATACATTCTGTCCCCAAGTAAAAGTCCTACTGCCAACCAAGCCCACATGATTCTCCTAGAGACACATGAAGCCTTAATGAACGGTGCCCTCACTGTTCTGGAAAGAATCTGGTTTGCCATCACTATGTTGAATTTGGACTCTGTGTATTTGTAAAGGATATAAACTCTAAAGAAAGGGCTGGTTTTTCTCCTCAATAAGGTCTGTCCTCCCTAATGGCAAGATATGAAATGAAGTGCAGACATTTTGCTAAATCATGGTAAATCTTTCTGACAGCTACAGGGGCAGAATGATTCTTTATCAAGGGGCACAGACAAAAGGGCTGATGCCCCAAGCTTACAGATCACCACACAATGCTATACCCAGCACAGAGAAGTCACAGCTTCTGTGGTCACGATAGTGCCTTTATCTGCAACCTCAGACTTTTGTGTTTATCTGTCTTGGTCTTTATCCCCCATTGATTAATCCAAGTGTCTGGAAGTAAGTATGACCCACTCTCCATTGGTCATAATAATATAGTGCAACAGTAACAGGGAACATATGGAGAAGAAAAAAACGTCGAAGTGTGCACGTGACCACATGTAAAATAAACAACAAGGATTTCCTGTATAGCACAGGGAACTATATTAAATATCTTGTAATAAACTATAATGAAAATAATCGAAACATTAAAAATGGATATACACATATATACGTATAACCAAATCACTTTGCTGTATACCTGAAACTAACAAACATTGTAAATCAACTACACTTCAATTGAGAAAAAGTCAAAGTGCGGATTATTTATACATAAGCCGCAGATTTGCCTCCTTAACCTCTGTGGCACTTTAATACCAAAATTAGCTTGCATTTCCTAAACGAACATTGGTGAGAAAGAGGCCTATCTGGGATAGGCCTGCCAGTCACTTGAGGGAAATGGCAGAGCTGCCCGCTACCCGTTAGTGACACTTAAAATGTCACTTAGGAAACGTTTTCTAAGTTTGGATCTTGATTCTATTACTTTCCTTTCATTCCCCTCCAGCCCTCCACACCCAGAAGCAGTGTGCCAGTGGCCCCTAGAGAAGCGCCTGTGGGTGAGGTCTGCAGGATCAAGATGTGTGGGGAAACCAGACTCTGTCCTACTGGTGAAGACGTCAAAGCCAGGAGTAGTTCTCTGTATCCTATCACTTGCTTGTGTGCACTTCCAGAAAAGCCGAGTTCACAGGTACTTTCAGACCAGAGACAGGTGGGAGTGCGCGGGACGCGGCAGGAGGGCTCAGCGAATCTGAGAAGAGCGCAGTGCACGTGCCACGGGGGCTGCTGGCGGCCGAACTTCCTCCACCGCTTCGTGCTGCCTCTGCTTCAACCCCGCTGCTCCTGGCTCACGGCCGGGAAACGTTATGATGATTTTCACTTGTTTCTTGCTTGACACATTCTTCTGAGTTCGTGTTTTCCTGCCTGTTTTTAAGAAAACCAGACCCTGCCGTCTCTGTGCACTACGAAGTAGCAGACCAGTCTCAGGGTGCGGGAGGGGCTTTGGGGTAGCTGCCAGTGTTCCGTGTGTAGCGGCCTCCTCACCCTTTACGCCACAGAGGAGCGACGGAGGCTTGCTGGCTGGAAACCCTTCCGCCTCCAGCGCTTTGTTCTCTGGCCCACCAAGGCAGTGCAAGCAAGCGCTGCCCTGTGACTTCCGGCTCTCCCGGTGGAAAGGGGACAGAGGAGCCGCGTTATGGCGGAGCCCGCCCAGCGGGCCTTCAAGGAGCGCAGCATCATGCTTTCCCTTCTCCCCCGTTACGGCTCCTGCTCCCGTCTGCAGCGCGCAGGACGGCGAGGAGCAACTGCAGGCTCCCGGGCCGCGGCGGCGGGGTCTGGCCAGAGCGCGGCCGCCGTCGGTCCGGAGCCAGGCTGCTCCACGGCTCCGTCCAGGAGCTGAGGAGGGGCCAGTAATGGCACCGCTGCGTCCCAGCAGGGCGCCGGCGCTTGACAAACCTGCTCTTACACGTGATCTCGATTGACTCTCAAAAGGGTTTTAACGTTTTCGCCCCTTTTTCTACCAGAGACCTGAGTCTCGGTGCAGGTGAGTTACCCAACCACATGGCGTCCTCAGAGCCGACTAGGTGGCAGGGCGAGGACTCCGCCACCTCATATGCAGGCAGCGGCGGGAACAGGCCGGGAGGGAGCAAGGGGGTCAGGAGGGGCTGAGGCAGGAGCCGAGTCCCAGGGGCAGGACCAGGCCGGGCGGTTCGCGCGCGTGTGGTCGAGCCCCCCGTTCCCGGTAGCAGGCCTGCAGATGACAGACGCTCTCAGGGGGACTCTTCCTTGACCCCCGCCGTGCAGAGGGAACCCACCGAGGTCCCTCACCCGCCGGGCCCTCGTGCTCACAGGCCCCCTCCGCCTGACCCCCCCCCCCCCCGGGGCTCCCGCCTCGGCTCTCACCCCTCCCTCCCCACACACCGGGCTCGCCCTGTGCTGGGCTGCACGCAGCTGTCTTTAAAATGTCTGGATTGCTGTAACATACACCAAAATGTGCCGTCTCAGCCACTTCGAAGTGTGCAATTTAGCAGGGTTACAAACACTCACACTGGTGTAGACGGGTCTCCAGGACTGCTTCCTCTCTCGTGAGGCGGAACCTCCGCACCCGCTACACGGCCACCCGTGGCCCTCGACCGCCATTACATCTGTCCTGTGTGCCTGGCCGCTCGGGGCACCTCAGATAAGAGGCCAGACAGGATGTGTATGCGGGGGACTCCCCGTAACTCTACCCACCTGGTTCACTGTGCTCTCCACCTGGACACCTCCCCATTGCTTCACCGGCTAATTCCCGTTAATCCTTTAGGAGTCAATTCAGATGTTATCACCTCAGGCTCTCCCTGGCTCCCCAGCCTCAATTAAGTGCCCCTCCTGTATATTTAGTGGTGCATTAGCTGCACCCAGTTGGAGGTGGCGACCGAGTCCTAAGCCCCTGATACTTGAGGTGCGGTTGAGGGCCTGCATTCTCACTGGCTACCTCTGGGAGCTTGTGAGAATGCAGTTCGCTAGGCCTTTACCAGGGTGCCAGGTCACTCACGCACACACTCCAGTTCAGTAAGCACTGTTCTCACTGGACGAGGGGCCTGGGCCAAACCCGGCCGCCGCCCTCTGTGTGAACAAAGCTTTATGCCAACAGCCGGTCATCTGAATACACACTGCCTGTGGCTGCTTTCACACCACAGTGGAAGGGCTGAGCAGCTGCAACAGAGACCACCATGTGGCCACACAGCCTAAAATACGTGTTCCCTGGCCCTTTACCACAGACGTCTACTAGACCATAGGCTCCTTCAAAGTGAGAACCCGTCTTATTTTGCTTTGTAAGAAGAAAGGCAAATTAGCACAATGGTTATGTGTGTGGGCCTGAGGGCAGACTGACAAGATTTGTATCTCAGCTCTGCCATTTCCCTCAAGTGACTGGCAGGTCACCGTCTCTGTGCCTCGTGTTCCCTTATAAAGTGGGGACAGAGAGTAGAACTACCTCACAGGGCTGATGTGTGGGTTATGTAAGGTAACGGACGTGAAGGGCTTCACGTGGCACCTTCCGCAAACATTACCCTTAGCTGGTTCGCTATTTTTAGAGCACCGGGGACTTTGGTGATGTTGGCGGGATGGCCCCTGCACCTGACACTGTTTATCAACGCCCATCCTCTGCTTCTTCCTTGCTAACATCTAATTATTTTTTCAGGTATCTAAACTTCCGGGAGAGTGACCTCCTCCCTGGGCGACAAACACGACTACGAGCCAGTCGTGGTCATGCATCCTCAATGTCAGTGGACTGGCTTAGGGGTGGGCAGTTCTGGCCAACGAGTCAGGAGAAGAGGAATCTTGGAGGGCTTCTGGAAAACGGTTTCCTCATTCTTTAGAAGAAAACGTGGGAGAGATGCCCCCGTTCTTTCATGGATATTTGTTATATGTGAATGTGATGCCCTGAAGCGCAGCAACTATGAAGGGAGGCAGTCTGAGGACGAGCTAACATGTTTACAAGGGCAAAGCAAAAAGATGGGAAGAATCTGGGCCCTCTATGAGGTCAGAGTTGTTGAATCCATCAACCCCTGGGCCTCACCCACTCAGGTACTGATCTGAGGGAAGACAAATGTTTCTAGTAATTTAATTTCAGGCTAAAGCAACCTAACTCATATAGCCAGGGACCATGCTGACACATATTTTTACTCCGCCCAGGACCTAACAACTGTTGTTGGGTGCCATGAGCAAAGGAAGAGTGGAAGTTGGAAATGAATGGGCTGGGTAGGGCAAAAGGAGAATCACGGATGTTCCAGGTTAGTGTAGGTCCAATTCTTCATTCATCACTCTCTCTCTCAGCTGGAGTATCTTTTCCTGAGACCTGTGGCTCGCTCCCAAATGCTTATCTCCCTTGTTGTCTGAACCTACTACCTAAACATGGGAGGTCGTTTCAGAGCCAGATGGGGTTTGATTATTTCCTTGACGATATCCATTATTTCCCTTCTGGGTAGGAGGAGGGTCTGCAGACAGCTGATCTTTTTGAGGCAGAGAGTATGGAGGCGGGGTCTCTTATAGAACACGAAATACAAGGAAGTGTTCTTTGGGCTGGAAGTATCAAAAGATTGCTTAGAATTTACCGTTATAGGGGTTTAACGGTGTTGTCAGCTTGTGTACTGGTTTTGTGTCATATCTGAGCCAGAACTAGTAGCAGAGATTCAAAGCAACATAGGTGGCAAGTACACATGAGAGCAAAGCATGGGGAGAGAAGGGCAGCAGAGCACGGGGCTGCCCCCCACCTCTCCTGGAGAGCACCCTGGCCCTGGCGGTGGGAGGGAGGGGCAGCACAGTGTCGCTGGGCCCCCTGCAGTCCCTCACCCTGCAGACACTTACCACAGGGAGAAATGCTGAGCGGCTTCTCCTGTGAGTGCCCCAGGTTGGGAGATGCTCTGAGAACTCTGGAGCCATAAAGTGACTGTAACAATTAACTTTTTGTTTTGTTTTGGTTTTGTTTTTTTTGCCGTACGCGGGCCTCTCACTGTTGTGGCCTCTCCCATTGCGGAGCACAGGCTCTGGATGCGCAGGCTCAGCGGCCATGGCTCACGGGCCCAGCCGCTCCGCAGCATGTGGGATCCTCCCGGACCGGGGCACGAACCCGTGTCCCCTGCATCGGCAGGCGGACTCTCAACCACTGCGCCACCAGGGAAGCCCAACAATCAACTTTTAAGGCAGAAGGAACCAAGTGACATGACCTTATTCATCCCCTTGCCTTTAGGCACTAACAGTACCACTAAAGCCCCCAATTACCTCACTACATGTTTGATGGTTAAAAGCCTTCCGGGGTGGGGTGTGGGGAAGCAGAAAGATTTCACAGGTTTCTCCCGTGAGCCGTTTTAATCTAAGAGAACTTTGACACTTGTCCTAGACCCACCCTGTTCTCGCCAGTCCAACCCCAAGACCCTCTTCCAAGTGGAAGGGTCCCAGTTCAGTGGCATCAGGCACGCCCCAGCAAGCGCAAGCTAAAGGGACGAGGGTGAGCGAACCCCCCGCGGTGAGACCTATGTGCAGCGCCTACCTCCTGGCTCTCCGTCCCTCCTTTCCTTCCACCAATTTCTACGAATTGTCCGTCTTTCTAATGGACGCCATGCCTTTGCTTTCACCACTGGTGCTCTTCAAGACTAATTAGATCCTGAAGGAACAGGAAGTAAAAAGCGGTTTCTGGGTAAGCTGCTAATGTTCGTGGCTTAGAGCTAAAGTGGCCTGCCAGAGACCTGCAGAGAAGAGAACCCTCACTCCTCCCTCCGGGCATTCTCAGCCAAGAGGCAAGTGCTTCCCTTCCCTCGGGCAGCTCTGGGCTGAATATGCAACTTGCCATTTGATTGGGTTGAAGGAAGACTGAGGAGGCCACAAAGGTCAAAACTCACTTGCTCTTGGGGAGGGGGTTAGAAAGCTAGTAAAGAAAACCTGCGGTGCAGCTGTCTCAGGAGAGGGTACGGAGGGTTGGGTGGATCTACCAGAAGTGTTGTCAGTCTGTGCTGGGGTCTTTGGGACAGGAAGAGTACAGCCACCCAGGGAGAAAGCCTGCACTGACACCCTCTACGGGGCCGATGTGCTGGAAGCACGCCTTGAGAAAGGTTTCCCTCCCTCTTGCGGGGCTGTTGGGAAGCTACGTAGGACCAGGGGTCTGGCTTTCCAGAGTGGTCCCAAATGAATTTTCAGTTTCCTGGTGGGAACAGCGAACTCAGAAGATTGTCTTCTCTAAGAAAATCTGGCTATGGTTTTTCTCCTGGTCTACCTAGAGCCTGCACTGGTGGGTGAGGCACACGTGTGCACAGGGCCAGGCTATCGGCAAACAACCTTAGGGAGGAGGGCAAAGGAGAGGCAAAAGGGGCTCATTCCTCTACCTCACAGCTTCCTTTTCCAAAGGAAGCAGGATCCGCCCACCAGCAACAGTCCAAACACCACCAAAGAGGCATGGAAATGGGTATGCATGCAACTGGTCCATATACCCCCTCATCGCCTGGTACAAATGGAGTATAAGTTGGGGGAGAACTGTGCCACTGAGACCCCAGGCCTTCTGAGCCACAGCCCAGTTCCAGAGACACAGCCCTCCTGACTGGTCTCTGGGTGGCAGAGTAATGCTCCCTTCCTAACCTTCGAAGAAATGGGTGAAATAACCTCTGGCTAAGGGGAGATGCCCATCTTCTTGGGGCTGCCTGGGGTGTCTGCGGCAGAGCTGGTTATGGCGGACTCCTCAGCAGAGGCACTGAGATCCAAGAATTCCAGGATGATGTCCCAAAGGCAGTAAATCAAATGCCTGAAACAAATGAACAAAACAACTCAGAGGAGGGTCTGGCTCGGTCTAGAGACACCAGATCCTGTTTATGACATTTATCTTCCCTCTCCCTTTCCCCTCTACTGATATCCTTAGTGGACTCCAAACATCAACAGCTGGACAAAGCCTCTGTCATGAAATGAAAGTCTGTTGAACTCATAAAGGCTATGACCTCAGTAAAGGTGGAGATGGTACTCGAGACTAGATGTTAGGAAATTCCACATTGCTTTATAGCTAGCTACATTAGCACATTGGCACTGCTCTGAAGAACTCTGAAGGAGGGAAAAATCCCTGTGATAACAACTTACTAAGAATTTTCAGGTTACCTGTGATGAGGTAAAGCCAGGAGCCTTGAGGTGCGAGAGTGAGCAGACACGGTGAGCTGCAGGACGGGGGTGAGAGGGGAGTGGGCGAGCACTCAACACGTGCAGAAGATTCCACCCCAAGGTACCAGCCAGGGAAGCACTGACCTCTCTGCACTATTCAAGGAGGTGCACCAGCATTTCTGGTCCCCTTATCAGAGGCCAACTCATCATCTTGTCTACCTCACATCAGGCAAAGACCCATGATGAAAGTACTGCCCAGGCCAAGGGCTGCTCTCGAGATGCTCACAGGGGCAGGCAGGTGTCAGGAAGGACAGGCCTGGGGGTGACAGGGCCTTTTCAGTAGCTCACGTCGGGGCCTGCATCGAGTTCTTCCAAATGCAAATGGTGGCTGGTCCCACCAGCTTCCGACCACCTGACACCTGCTCAGAAGCCAGCACAGTGGGTTTTACCCAGTGTGTGTGGACCTGGTCATCACACTCTGGGGCCAGGGCCCAGGGCAAGGAGAGACTGCGGCACCGTTCCTCTCAGTGAAGCTGTTCACCCAGAAACCCGAGATGCCTCAGACCAGAGACGGCATCAGCCGTGCCTACCGGTTGATGAGGGGCTGCCGCAGTGACTCCAAGACAAGACTCCAGCTCAGCCGGCATTTGTTCACCCCAAGGATTTCTACGACGATATCTGAAGAGGAAAAACAGATGTGGTTTTAGTGTCACCGCTGAAGCTTTAGCTTCTAAGGGGTTTGTCTCCTCAAGATATCTGCTGTCTTTAATCATATTGGGTACTTCTGGCACACCTCTGAACCACACAGCCAAACTAAAATCGTCAGAAAATAGGGAAAAGCCGAGAAAAATGTTTCTTAACTTTAGGTATCTAAATTAGAATGGGCCTCAAGAAACAATCTGGTAACCCGTCACTAAAGTGCAGGTACTTCTGATACAACATGTTAGGCTGGAGAACAGAGGTAAGTAAGAGTGAATAACACTGTCCAAGGCTAAGAGTTCACTACTGTACCCTGCTTCCCCCAGCACAACCAGAGGCAACAAACTGCCTTCCCCGCCCTCCAAAAGACCATATAAAGCAAAGGGAAAAAACCTTCTTCAGAGTTTGTTTTTATCTACCGCTAAGGACCATGCCCTTCACTCACTGGCCCCAAGTTACCAAGCTCAGCTTCTGCAGGACCTGTATCATTTTCTTCCCTGGTCCAAAGCAGAGACCCAGAGGTCTTCATCTGGTGGGAAAATGAAGAGACCTGCCCTAAAGTGAGCCTTCCCATTCCCTTAGCATCACTGGAAGTCCTGATCATTTTCCTGTTAGCCTCAGAAATGGTGGGTCAACAAATTTTTGCGTTTAGCCACAGTCAAGGCCCTTTTAAAAAACGGGGAAGGGTGTGGCTAATGGTGGTGAAGCGGAGGGGAAGGAACAGTTATTGGTATAATCAGTCTCACTGTCCAATCACCTGGCAGGACTCCCATCAGGCTCTGCAAAGCCTGTTTCTCAGCAGCCGCCTTCTGCTCCTGGGTCCTTACGGGTCGAGGATACTCAGGCAAAAGCCCGCCAGGCCAGATGGATTCCTGAAGAAGCCGGAGGTACTGCACCCAGCGCTGAGGACACGTCAGAGTAGCTACCTGCACCTCTAGCCACCTGTGGTCGAAGACAGAAGGGTCAGGTAAACCTGGAGGAAAGGATGCAGCGAGGTGTGAGTCATGTGAGCAATCAGAACAGAGCAAAGCCAAGTGAGCACCGACTCTCACAGGTGAAACCAAGCCAATCCACAACTTGGGATCACAGAATTTGAAGATGAGTAATAATACTATCATAATTATTCACTGAGTGTCTGCTATGAGGCACGTGTAGTATTAGGGGCTTTAGAACAGAACATTAAAGGGGCCTGTGGCTCTGGGGAAGCCTGCACCTTTCCAGCTGTCCTCCCCTGGAAAGCACCAGAACTTCTCAGTAACGTGTACACACAGCCTTCAGAGTGCAGGGTTTGGTGATTTTGTACAAATTCCTCTCCCCAGCCACCCTGTCCGTATCCAGTTGCTCTTCAAGCCCCCAGGACCTGTCCTGAGGACTCCCTTCGTCTGCCCCTTGCTCCTTACACACCGTTCCAGTAACAGAAATCTGTCCCTCTGGCAAAACCTGTTCAAACTCCACCTCCTCCACGAAATCCTTCCTGAGCATTCCAGCCAGAAATGCTCTCTCTCCTCAGGCCTCCTCTGGCACTCAGTTCTAGAACACAGATTTGGCACCAGAATTTCACTTTGGAACATGAATTATCTTCTCATGTATGTACAGCTTGACTTTTCCAGCTGAACTGTAAGCTCCACAAGAGTCCCCATAACAGAAACTTCCCAGGTGAAATAGTGGTTGACTGACTGGCAATTGTTCTTATTACAATGACAATTTACCCTCTGTCTTGCTTTCAAAAACGAGTCAGTAACTCTGAGGGGGCAGGTATACCAAACCTGCAGTTCCTGCAAGGCGTTTCAACGTTAATTCTTCGTTTGTCTCTGCATTTTTTCAGAGTGATACGGTCACTAGCTGGGGTTTAAGACTGCAGAGGCCTCCTTCGCAGGTCCCATTTTGAGACTGGCATGGCTGTGGCTGTGATGAATGAACCATCAGCCACGATACTCACGCACAGAAGACTCTATTTGGTACCGCACCACATGCAGCTCATGCCATCACTCTCAACCCGAGCTACTTGTCGCCCATCCAAGAGCAGAGGGGGCTGCCAACGCAAACTTTATTTAACCTCCACTCTGCCAGACAGTCTGCATTCCACTCAAGCTAGGCATTCCAGCTTTGGGGGCTGCAATCTCCCAAGCCCACGGCTCACAAATGATTCTAAGAATAGGAAGTCTGAAAGGTAATGGCAGGGCAAGAATGGCAGACGTCGATGGACATCAAGAGCGGCACAAAGCTGCCCCTGCCTAAAATAGCCACCACAATTGTATTGTTATTATTAGGGCCGCATCTCCTTCTTACAGGGCTTTTCATTCAGTGAGTCTAAGACGCCTGATGAAAGGGATCCAGTAGCAAGAATTCCTGTTCCTGTTTATAGAAGAGGGTCACCAAAGGGAGGTGGATGCGATGACCTGATCAGGTTCTCTGCAGGGAATCAAGTGACCCAACTCGTCTTCACCTCAAGTCACATACACTTGTGTGACTTTAGCTAAGGTGAAGGACCTGCACCAGCGTCTCACCTAAGTGATTTGAGGGAGAGGGGCAACGACCTGAGAGTCAAAAAATTTAAGTCCTCCAAAGGAGCCAGGAGAACCCTCAACAAGAAGGCTTCAGCCAGCATTGGTTCTAGCTCAGCTTCTCATGCACAGACGCATACAACAGGCTGGCTTGCCCTTCTCTTTGTCCTCAGGAGCCAGTAGTACCTGTGACTCAACTCTTCAGAGAGATCTTAACATCCACTCAACCCTTCCTCAGCTAAGCATAGCATACGACAGCAAACCTGGGCACCTCGGTCACCTTCAGGGCACGTTTTACAACATATGAGTCTCACGGTTTTGAATTAATGGTCATTCACTCGATGGGAACAGGACCTCGAGCTGCATTTGGGCAAGGAGGTCCTCTTTGTTCCCTCCCACAGTGACTGTCTCATGCACACATCCTTGATGCAAAACAAATGTGTGCACATGGCAAAATATAAACTTATACAAATATACTAGACTGTACCTCATCAAACTCTAAATGGGGGCATTGGGAAGAAGAACCAAAGCGTGAAAAAGTTAAGAGTAAGCTGTTCTTAACCTAGGAGTGGGAAGGTTAAAAAGAAATCTGTGTCTTGAAGCAAAAGGAATGGAACTTATGTGTCTGCAGTCCAGTGTGTCACAACAGTTTCCCAGCATCAGTTTCTGGAATCTGCTGCTATCACTATCAAGCTAACAGACAGCTCAAGTTCCAAGGGGGATACACACACACATGTCCCTTGGACTATTTACTATTTACAAATTATTTATAAGAAATCATCTACTAAATACAAATGTTATTGTTTACGTAATACAAGATGCATGAGGTAAATACACTAAAATAAATATGGTAGAGAATAGCCTCAAATAGCACTGGTTTTATTTTCTACTACTATTCTAGTTCTGATATTCGATTTAGGTATCTTCTTCTACCATCCTACCTTTTTCCCAAAGAAAAGAAGAAAAAAAGCCAAACCACATCTGTTCCGTCTGGCCATCTCTGAATGATTCAGAGCACAAAGAAGCCTTACTATGGGGCCCAGAATAGGCAATAAAATGAGAAAAAAACAACAACAGATGTAACTGAGACATGCAAGAGCCTCTATGATGCCAGACGTGGGATGCAGAGATCAGGGCATCCATTCCACTGGGCGCACATGTCCAGTCCACGCTCAAAGGAACCTGGTCTGAAACAGCTATACGCAGAGGGATGAAGCAGTGGCTATAAAGGAGACAGTTTAATACGAGGGCTTAAGATGGCACTTCAAGGTTAGCAGAAGGTCATTTTCCATCAAAACAGCAGAATCAAATCTCAAGAGGAAGGGGAGAAAGCTTTAAGGGACCACATCTAATTAGCCAAATTCCCCTCACTTCCTTTCTAAGATTGCTGCTATGGCTGAGTAGGAAGGCCCTGAATGAGTATGGTTTAATGGGGAGGGAGGGGGAGAAGGACAGTGAAATAATAACCGAAAATATTCACAAGAGCAATAACTATATTCTAACAAAAATGCCTGGTGCAGTCTAAATGAAAGACACTAACAGACTGCTTCCTGAATCCTCTTCACCCACTGGGCTGTACCTCTGTATCCAACACAAGGGCGATGATGCCTCAGCCACTTAAAACCAACCGGAAGTACCAAATACAGGTCAAAGAAAGAGAGAGAAAAAGAAGATGACGTTAAAGCTTCTGTCACTTTAAACAGACCTACAGACTGCAGGTGTCCACTCATCCTGTCACCCTAGAGCAGGGTTACCAGTCATCTAAATGGGTTGTTGGGCCCAGGATGTTTTTCAAACTGTGGCTGAACAGCATTAGAGGTCATGGCGTCTACTCTGTGGTTTGTGACAATGTTTAAAAGAACACCTAAATGTAAATGGATAAGAACAGAAAACATAAAAGTGCACCTCAAGTTTTGGGACCCTTTTACTTATGCATGTATATATGGATATAGCAGATCTGTATTTGTGTGTGTGTGTGCGTGTGTGTGTTCAGAGTGGGTCATGATGTAAAACGTATTTTTTACTGTGAGATGAAGTTTAAAAAAAGTTTGAAAAACATCGATATGGTACAAGGAATTAAGAGTTCCACGAGAAGGAGGAAAAAGCTCAAGCCACATCTTTAGCCTCCTGGAGACAGTCCCCACCTCCACCCGCCCCCAAGCGGCATAAACCCGAACACTGTGTTCTGTAGCACAGTCCTAGCACACTGCTCTGAGCATTTGCTCATGAAATCAGTAGGCCCAATCTACTGGGTGGAGAGAAAGGAGATCTTGAGGATGACGGTGCGGATCCAAGGTATTTCCCATTTTACCCAAGTTGTTTTTGCCAACTTCACACCTGATAAAAGTAACAGTTCCCTTCCCTCTGATTCCTTTCCCAGGCCTCTGCCTTCCTGCTATGGCCCCTTCGTGTGTTTACAGACAGTCCCTCCCGGTCTCTGCTCAGCTCTAGGCTTCCCAGTCCTACAGCAGCCAGACCCAGGTTGCTCGGCTGTGCCTGAGAGAGTTCAGGCCCTCTGAGTGTGTATCTAGGTCACCATCCTTTCCTGCCCTGTGTGGGGAGAAGAATGAGGAGGAAATGAACTTCAAGGGCAAGAAACTCCTGCTTCTTCCTCCCAGTGACTGTTGTGAAATCTGAAGTGGCTTGCAGAGTCTCACACAATTTCTTCTTTGATTTTTGCTTTTTCATGGTTTAAATCATGGATCCACATCTTTAAAACATGTGCTTCAAAGGAAGACTACTGACTGAACATCATGATTTAAGAATCTGAGTTCTATAGTTTTATAACTAGCCACAAAGTTTTTGTTTTTGATTAGTAACATATAAGTTGCAAATACAAAATTAATATGCTTTAATAATTGAAATATTTTTAACCAGGGAGGTTAAAGAAATCCTCTGTTGAACCTTAGAGGTTATCTTTTCCAATCTCACCAATTCACGAATGAAAACACTGCGGAAAAACAAGCATTTCATAGCAAGAGGCTTATAGAAACATACAACTTTAGAGCTGGAAGGAAAGAGGTTACCCTATCTAACCTCCTCCCGAAGTAGAAATCCCCTGTGTGATATCGTGGCAGAGCCAAGGGTTCTGGCCTCTGACTCCAGAAAGTTGGGCTTTTATCCTAGCTCTGCCACCAATGAGGAATGTGACTTTGGGGAAGTTGCTTAACTCCTGAAGAGGGTAATTTCAATTTATTAGGGATGCTTCTTAAATACTGGCACCAAAATCTGCCTCCTTGTAACTTCCAGTCATTGCTCCTATTTATACCCTCAGAAGTTTAACAGGAGGTATTAAAGTTGCTTGGTCAAATCTCTTTCAAAAGACAACACTATGCATTTTTAAATTCAGCTATTATGCTAAGTCTCCTCCACAAGGTATACATCTTTGATTCTGCCAACGTCAAGGCTGAGCACACAGAACACACTCAACATCAGACGAATGAAGGAGAGAAATGAACCATTCCTCATCCTGGTTCCCTCCTCTGGGTGTGGGCTGCTTTGTTATTCTCTTAAAACGGAGTGCCCAGAACCAAACACAACTTCCAGATGTGCCCTGACCAGTAAAAAAATGCAGATTAGTGTCTTGCTTGATCCAGACACCATACTTCTATTAATATAGTCAAAGACTGTGTTGGCTTTTTGGGCACACACATCAAAGCACTGACTCATACTGAGTTTGCAGTCAATTAGAACCCTAAGTCCACGTATGTACTTTAACAAAAAATCACATGCGCCTGTTAAGCCTAGACTTGGCCTTTTGTACTTGTGTAATTTTTTAAAAAATCTAAATTATGATTTATAATATTTATTTCTATTAAATTCCGTCTTGTTTGCTTTAGACTATCATTCTAATTCTTTTAATCCTTTTGAATCTTGACTTCTGTCACCCAGAGTATTAATTATACCTCTAAGATTAGAGTTACTTACAAATTTCTGATCAACAGGATCAGTTCAATGCTCTGTCACTAGAAAATGCCCTCCAGGCTATCAATCTATTAGCTACTTGGGCTAAAGACACTCAGTTAGCCATGGACCACTTAAAAGTACCACAGTCCAGACCATGTGTGTCCATATGGATATTAGGAAAATATGGCATAAGCTTGTGGAAATTCACAGGCAATATAACAACCAATGCACTCCTTTCACTTAACGGTCTGATAGTCCTGCTGAGCCAGGAAAGAAACCTTGCTAATCAGGCAGGCGCATTCCCACTGAACGCACACCGGGTTCCAGGGCTTGCTGCTTCTCTTCCCGCGTGTTCACAAAACATCTACTTAATAATCTACTTCAGAAACTTCCAGAGATAAATGTCAGGGTCAGGAGCCTGTGTCCATTTTTTAAAAGGCCAGATATTTGTCCATCTCCAACACAACACATCTCTATATGGAAATTTTCTTAATGATCTTAGGTCTTCAATGATAAATACAAATTCTTTCAGTTCCATGGAACAGAATTCATCTGGGTCAGGTACATGAGTTTTAAAGCAGACTGAATGCTCTCATTATTTTCATTCCTATTTTAGTCTTCAATTCTAGTTTAATCACATTTGCTCAATTCTTCTCGTTAGACCCGTTTCCTTTACAGAAAAAAACAAATTAAATACCCTAGGCAAAAAGTATACCAATTCATTGTTGAATAAATGATTTCTCAATGTAACCAGTTAATACTACAGCATCTGTTCCAAACAATTTACCTGTATTTTCTTTATTCTTCTTGTTTTTAACATATGCCTTTTTTTAAAAAAAATCTTTTCCACTAACATTTATCCACAATGTCAGCTCCTTCTGAGTCAAGCTTTTTGGACGCCATTCTTATCAGTTTTCATTTCTGTTGTCTGCATTACTCAGTATGTTTCTCCTTTCTCTGTTTTTTATATGTGCTCAGTTAACTACTCTGGTTTCATCTGATGCTGATTCTTTTCCTTTCTCACTGGAGTCATGTGTTTGTTTATTCCATTCACTCAGTACATACTGGTTGAGCTTCTTAAAAGTGCCAAAAGAATAAGACTGCAAACTTTTGAGGGGAGGGATCTCAACTCATTTTGGTATATTCCTCAGCATTTACTGTAAGAGTGCCCTTCACATAATAAGGCATCAAATATATACTGAATGAATCATCCTTATTCCAAAACTCTCAGCGATAGCTTCCAGTGTTAAAAACTTTAAGTTCACTTGTTATTATGGCATATAAGACAGGATTCTTTGTTATGTTCTTCTGTGAATTCTAGTACCTCTCACCTACCTCTACTTTCCTCTCTGTCAGCTGTTTTCCATTACATCCACTTGTAGCTGTATCTGAGTTTTTCTTGCAGCTTCTTCGTCTTTGCTGAGTTGACGGGTCTCCTGTCAAGTATACTCTTCCTACTCCCCTTGAGTTATGTTTTAACTGCAGTCAGGAGTCCACCAGGTGAGCATCATTTGCCAGAGGAAGAAAATTTAAAAACCTTTCCTCTGTACCAGCTACACAATTAACTATTCATTCCACATTTTCCTTTTTCTTCCAAAGACAGAGCTTACAGCTAAAAGAAAGGATGAAAATCTAGGCCTCCAAGTCCTGAAGTTTTCTACTAAAAATCTCAAAATTGTTAGAGATATAGTCCATGCTTCCTCCTGTGTCATTATTTCTTTTTACACAAAGGTAGGTAATAATCTATTGATTTATTGATTTAATAAGCAACAAGAAACTTTCAGTATCACAAGTCAGACATCCTGTTGAGAGGATACTATGCCGTTTTGTTAGTTATGCTTCTCAATCCACAGGTAGGAGACAGAGTCGCCCTAAACTTCTCCTCTCCTCCATCCCTAGTCCATGTGCCCCACGCAAGACCACATAATTATTGCAACAATTACTGAATCTAGTTGAGTGACCTCCTCAGTACTCAGTTTCTCATGAATTCATCACCCCTTTACTCTCGCTGTAGCAATCATCTTAGTTTCAGTCCCCATCACCTTTCATTTCTGTCAGTGTAACTCTTTCATAATTTGTCTCCCCGGCTCTAATGTTTCTTCCTTCCATTAACCCTCGACAGCACTATTTAAGTGCTTTTTCTAAGTTACAAAGTTGATCATGTCATCATCTATTTAAATTCTGTACATGGTTTCCTAATAAATGGGGTCAAATCCTACATTCTTTGAACAGCGCACAGGGCTCTGTATGGGTCGGTGCCTATTGAACTCTTCGGTGTAATCTCTGGCCACTCTGGTTGCATGTCGTATATTCCCAATCGTACCCGACTTCTCCGAGTACCACAAACAGGCCACACTGCTTCACAACTCTGCCTTCAATGCTCTTTTCTACAATGTCAGCTCTCGATTTCCCTTCATCCTTTAAATCCTATCTCAGATGTCATCTCCTCTATAAGCCTTCCCTGGGCTTCTCATAATTTACTTAGTCCCTTCTCTTAATCATGTGTAGAGTTCTTTTTAAAGTCCTAACTTTATACTATACCTCTTTATTTATAAGATTGCAGGGTAGGAATTTGGGGTCTTTTTTTGTATTTTAATCACTTAACATAGTGTCTGGCACATAGTAGGTAATCAATAAATATTAGTTACTACGTGAATTAATGATGTAAATGGGACAAACACTGGTCTTAAAGCATGGTGCACAGCTCAACCTAAGCTGTGTAGAAGGCAAACCTCCCAATACTTAAAGCAGGAAAAGAATAGTGAGCTCTTAATTATTTGTGCTTATGGAGGAGGACAATAATTTAAAAAAAATATAGACAATCTAGAATCCTTTGTATTTGGCATTTGAGATGTATTTACATAAACATTTGGCAGATTTATTCTCCTAAGAACTTTTTGTTTAGGCTAATATTAAAATTGAACTGTGTGCCAATACACTAGCTGTAGGGTGGATACTGTAAGAAGTATACTGGGTAATAAGTCCGCTGAGCTACAATTATGAATTCGTCATGAATAATCCATGCAATTTACACCTGGTTATGTACTCCCCCGGAAGGGAAGAGAGGTGGAAGGCAAGGGAGTGGGTCAGCTGGGCTTCGTGTCTGGCACACTCCGTAAATCCTAGAGAGGAGAGACAGCTGCCAGCAATCTGTGTTTTTGTTAGTTTTCCTGGCAAATAGGCCCAGAGGACAGAAGGGACTGAAAGTCAGACAAAAGCAAAGGGGTTATGAGGGCTGTGAGTCACACTTGTATTTTGGGAAGTGCTCCTGATGGATGGGGCAGCATCGGGCTGATTCCAACCCATTACTTGAATCTAGTAAGAAGAATATAAGGTAGCAGAATGTCTGGGTACAAACGGCCAAAAGCAAAGGTCTGCCTACCTTCGTAACAAATACAGAATGAGACGGAGCCGCTTGGGGGTTCTGTGTTCATGGGATAAATGAGATTGATGGCAAGTGGAAATGTTTAGAAATGTGCTCTAGACTTGAGCAGTGTGACACTTGTAGGATTCCAGTTTTAAAGATGATTACACAAATCTATGCCCCTCTGAAGGCCTTCAGGACAACTTTTCTCAGCCCCACACTATGTGGCCATAAATGTACCATAAACCAGCTCTGAAAAATCGGGACCGACAGACCTCAAAGCTGGGCAAAATCAGTCACACGTTTTGGATATCCGCCCGTTCTTCATCTGACCCAAGTAAAAGCAGCAGCAGGACATCTGTCTCACAATCAGTGACTCCCTCCGAGTCTCTGGAACCACCATGTCTCTCCTCCAAGTCTGAGAGATTCCTGTCCAGAAGAGGCCATCACAGTTTTCACCCCAACACTGCACATAAAACTGGTCCATACCCTTCAGGGCAAAAAACCCTCAGTAGCCAGAAGAGCCACAAAGGCTTCACATAGCGTGCTGTAATGAGTGAAAACAGCACTGAAAAGCCACACAACGCTGGGTTCTGGATTCCTTCTTAAGACTGATTCTTGCCTTGCTTCCTTCACAAAGTTATCGAGATGAAAGGAGAAAAATGAAAGCATTTTTGAAAGTGCTTGTGCGTTTGTGTATGTGTCAGAGAAAGACTCCTTTGGATCCTCTTGAAAAATTCTAGCAGATCCAAGGGACTAAATGATGGCAGGATGCTGAGGGGGCTTGGCACTTCATGCTTTAGTTTTCCTTTTGTAAGACTTACTCTCCTCCTGGCAGGTTCAGGGATGTAAATATTAGAAGGGCGAACCATCTTGGTACTGTCTACAAAGGTTGAGGAGGGGCTCCCTGGGGTGATGGGTAACTTGAGGACACTATTTCAGAATCCTTCCTAAAACGAGACCTATCTACACTAAACTATGAAACAATCACCACAGGGATTGCAGGATCCGAAGTGACTCCCCTTCCTTCTTTCCTTGGTCCCGTGTGAACAGCAAGCCTGGCTGGTTCTCAGTCACCAGGTAGTTATCCTGACCCTTTCCTTTCTCAGCACCTACGGTAGGGAGGTGGGTGGGGAAAGGAAAGGCTGATTAAAGTGGCCACGCATTCAGGAGAATCCTGTGTCTGGTGGAGGGTAAAGGTCAGGGAGAGGGAGAGAAACACTAGAGCTGCAGCACTGGGAAGAAGGGCAAGACACAAAGGAGGGCGGCAGCGGGAATTTAGTGGTTGTCTTGACAACCAGACCCCTGTTGTTCCCAGTGACTCCACCTCACAGGGAGATCTCCAGGCTCTGCTCTGGGCAAAGACGGTCACTACAGGAGGGGAGAAAGGAGGGGGATTTCTGGAGGAGGGAGAGGTGATGAGGAAGCGTGTGCTCCACTCGATGCGCCGGCTCCCAACGTCCACAAACACTAGCGATCACAGATTTAGAGTACGCTCGGCCACGATGTGGAAGAGAAGAATGTGGGATGTAGGTAAACAAGCAGACATGGCAGTTTCAAATTACGCTGTGAAAACGGCGAGAGTAAGCTGGAAAAGACTAGCCTTGAAGAGAACAAAGGATGAACGTTTGTTCTCTGATGAAGCAGATGTGGAAGTTAAGAAAGCAGGACAAACACTGGCAGAAGATGGGGAAGAAGGAAAGTGAGTATAATGAACAGAATCATCTTGGAGAAGAACTACCCGAAGGTATCTGTTCTAAGTTAAATGTCTACAGGCAGAATTTAAAAAACCTTTCCAAACAGGAGGCTATCCATCCTGACACTAAGAATACAGGACACAGCAGTGACAACTCCAGAGTCTCCACACAGCAGAGATTTGGGGGGCCCGACTTGTGGTTGGAAAATAAGAGGGAGAGAAGAGGTGGCAGAGGGAATACCTTGAAGCTGCATTTACACAGCAAGCACACTGTGTTTACATAGGTTCTGTATTTATGGGGGTTATATCACCCCAAGAAAACCTTTGGTCCTATAATTATATCAGTGTTAGATAAAAGTATGTTTCCCACCAGTTCACCTCAACTCCCCCCCCTGCTCCAGTACCAGACAGGCTGCAGGACACTTGGTGAAGTCTCTGTCTCAAGACAGAGGTAAAGGTCAAAACTGAGGCATTAACACTGGCTCCGTCTCCAAACCAAAGCTGATAGGAAAAAGCCAAACGATATCCACCCGTGGCTGAAAGCAACAGGCTGATAAGGTTCCCAGTAGCAGTGCAACCTGACAATCTCTACCTCAGTGACATGTGTATCTAGGACTTTGGTATCCTAGAAAGGCCTTCTTGAGCATAGGACCAACTAGCTTACAGAGAGTATTGACAAAATTTTTCAACCTCAGATGTCCAGCTGATTTTATCAGCTATAACAACCCTGGTTCACTCTGGGCTCCTGAGTCAAAACTGTTCTCAACAAAGCAGCTCTGGCACTGAATCCCCAAGCGGCTGCTCCAAGGGGCATCTTCTGGCAGCACACACTGCTCAGAGAAGTGCATGCTGAAGGACAATCAAAACGGGAGGAGGGGGAAGGATAAAAGAAACTGGGCTGGTCTCAGAGTCAAGGGCACGAAGGAGAGGGCAGATAAGCTGCCTCTGAATCATGGAGTGGGACAGCGAATGGTTTCATTACTATCACCACCAGGGCAAGGACCTAAAATTGCAGAATAAACAGCTCCCTCAAAGAAGGTAAATAGGTATCGTTTAACCTGTAGCGCCACCTGGTGCCCAGGGAGAAATCCCATCCTAACTCCCCCAAGCAGCAATGGCAGGCGGGCTTTCCATAATGTATTTAACAAAACAAAAGGATCTCTCTCTCCGCAAACAGACACTCAGAAAGGGGCTGGCTGAAAATATTCAAAATATGTTTAAAGGTTACTTTTAATTGTAAAAGTAAAAATAATGTCCCTTTCCCTCTTTAAAAACGTTTCAGTGCCTGGGACATTCTTTACCCTAAACCGGTCTAAATGATTCCTATAATGCAAGGTCTAGCTTTAAACACCTTCCTCTCTAACATTTACCCCCAAGAATCCTTACGATTTTTTTTTTTTTTACTGTGTTTATGGTCTACACTGTGTCATTTGGCCTCACACTGTTCAGTATTTCTGATTCTTATGGATTATCTCTTCTCTTAGGCTGAAAGGACCTTAACATAGAAATGATGCCATAGTAGGTCTGAAGAGCTAGCTCCCAACAAGTACTTAAGTAGACACAGGCATCAAATCTTACACAGACTTTTCAAAAATTATCTGTAAAGAGATCACCATACAAGAACCAAATGAAGTGAGTTTCCTAGAAAGTAAAGGAAGAGGGCTGGGAGTACCTGGGTTAAGGGGCAGCTCCCTGGTTCTGAAGCTCTGAGTTTCTGCTCTGGGTATGGCTTGGGGAGATGTTAAGTATGTGAGGAGGAGAGGATGGCGTTCAGAGATAGCTAACATGAGGGAAGAGACCCTGATCTGAAGGATGCAGAAAAGGCCATCTGTCTCATGGGGTCTTTGCTACTAACAGATCACAAAGCAAGCTCACTATAAAGACCTCGCCAAAAAACCACTGCAATGTAAACACATTATGTCCTACATCAGACGTGTGACTGCCCTAGCAAATAAGAGTCCCAAGGAAATGCAGAGCTGAATTGAAAGAGAAATTTATGGAGCAAAGGAAGAAACCATAATCCATGTTTCCTGAGAAACTCTGAATCGTAACTCTGATAATCTTTTTCTGACTGGATGAAGGATTTAGAAAAGAGATACCATAGGGAGACTATATAATTTCTGATCCAGAAGTGCTTTAAGAATACAGATGGAAATGAATTTATATGCTACCATCAAATACATGTGTCTCTGAGGCCGGTCAGATGGAAAGTAAGAGAGATTAGATGGAAGTAGTGCACAGGGACTTTCAGGTGAGGCCAATTCTAGTGGCCACTGCTTCGTGAGAAAGCTTGCTCAGTGGGGAGGCCCGTATGCAGTGGGAGGAGGGGCATAGGCTTGCAGGCCAGGATGACTTAAGTGGAATCTCAGATGTAGCCCTTACGAGCTCTATGATTCTGGGAAGCTTATTTAATCTGAGTATTATCTTCCTCACTTATAAAATACATGTCTACCTCAGAGAATTGAACTGCACCTTAGTATATAAAGTACACAGCTGCTTACCTGACATAGTTAGTATTTAATAAATGTCAGTTCCTTTTCTGTTGTAATTGCTCATGACCTTTTAGTGGTGGGCCCGGAGCTTCCCGTAAGATATAACCATCATCAGAAAGACCATTTAACTATCTGCTACTTAGACATGCCCACCGAGAAAGAGGCCCTTGAACGGACTCCACTCAGAGAACATCTAAGATTCTGGAGTGACTGAAGAGAATGGCAGAGGCAGAAGAGCTCACGGTCATCCGTTCATAATTGCCCTTAAGGGAAATGAATGTTCCCACCTGCGAACACAGCCCTCTCCAATGGTCCCATACACTGTCCATAAACCTTCTCCTGACCTTTCCTGAGAGATGGTTTGTAGAGACCTCTTTTCTAAGAAAACGATTCCATGGCCTGGCACAAGGTCCAGAGCTTGCCATTTAATTTTCTCCTGGACCCACTGCTTGCTGAACAACTTAACCTGACATATTCTTTTTTTTTCTTTTTCCTCTCTGTCTGCTTCCTGACTTCATGTACTTTTCTACTCTCCTATACCCATAGATCGCAGAACTTTCTCTTTTTTCCCAACTCTTCTGCCATGCTACTCCAATCCCACGTGCCCTCAACACACACACATGCTCACTCACCCACACTCACTCTTTAAGAAATCCTCACACAGATGCCAGGAATGTGTCTGCTGCCCTTTGACACAGAGTCTGATGCCATCTTCGGGGCCATGGGGAGGGCAGAGCCACAGGACGTGGCATTCGTGTACTCTGCTGCTAGCCTGGCTCGTATTTTTATCGTGGCTTTGCTCTGGGCATCCAGGCAGGGAACCGGGCCAGCTTCTTCTCATTCCTTCACTCTACATCAGGACTCCATAATAATCTCACCCCTCACCTTGGCTGGGTCTTCCTGCCCCAAACCTTCTACCGTCAATGGAGCACAGTACATCTCTCCTCCTTCCCTCCAACCCAGTCAGTGTCTGAGTGCTTGTCCAGTTCCCTAAACCTGATTCTCACGCATGCAGGGATACTGTCGGTTTCTCCTGTTTGCGGACATGAGCAGCGTACACAAGCTGCACTCACTCCCTGGCTTAGACTCTACCCCCACTCCTCTCCCCTCCCTTAGACTCTAAGTCCAAATAAGGAGTGCTCCTTCTTACATAATTGGACGTTCCCAGCACAGAAGCTGACACACGAGGTCAGGCGCGCGCGTGTGCAAGACTTCCCTTTGACTTAACGATGCCTTTTTTGGGCATCTAACTTCTCTTCAGCTCCCTGCCCCCTCTCTCTCCACACCACCACCAATCAAGGGAGATTTATGGAGCCTGGCTCAAATCAGAACTCTTCCAACCTTGGCTTGGAACGAGGGGTCAGAAGGTTGAATTTACTCTCTCTCTTCTTTTTCCCTTGCAGGCCAGAGATAGAGAAGGAGGGGGGAGGGGAGGGGAGTGAGGGAGAGAGAGAGAGATTGAGCCTGTGCAGGAGAGAGAAAAAGTGAGAGAGCGCATGCTTCTGATCTGGCAGCAGTCCCTGCATCCCAGGCAGTTAGTTATGCATACAGGTCTGTTAAGGGAGCAAGGAGAATAAGGAAAGCTGGAAGCCGAAGAAATTAACTTATCTTCTTGGAGATGATAATGCTGGAGGTCGGAAAATGATGACATTTTTAAAAGGAGATGCGTCTAAGTCTAGATGCCATCAGGGATGGCAGTGTGTTCAGGATAACCAGAGAAGTGGCGGTAGCTACCTGTGGCATCAACACCAACTCTCCTTCTCTTTAGAACTTAAAGAAAGAGAATCCAAGTATTCTGCGAAAGGATATGGCTCAGACACAAGTGGTTTCAGGGAGGGAACAAACATGCTGCCTCCAGAGGAGCAGTCAGGGGACAGTCTTGGAGGCCAGCACTGAACCGGCTGCGACCACCCACACCTCTCTGGCGTAGTGAGGACAGGTGGGGCAGGAGGTGCTTCGGCTTTGGGGAGGTATCACGTTCCAGCATATTTGCTTACCAAAGCAAATAACGCCCAAGAATGTTCCCTGCATGAACCTCTTTTTAAAAATAAAAATGCAAGCTGCCCAGGGAACAAGTAACATGGGCTGACTTTAGGGTGCTGCAGAGTACTCTGTGTTATATGTGAGTGGGCGTATGTAGAAATGCAGTTTTTGTTTTACAAACTGACTGGCAGTCTCCTCTTGCGGAATGTATACTGCTTTGAGTCAAAGATTTTGGGGCTGGCTTTTATCCTTTCAAATCATAGGGCAAACATGTGATCCTGAGAGACAGTCACTATAGCTGAACATCAGACAAACCTGGGTTCAGACTGCCTGTCGTATACTTATTAGCTCTGTGATCTTGAGTGAGCAAGCACAGTTCTTTGTGAGCCTTCGCATCTCTGAGATGGGATCACAGTGGGTCTTTCACGCGGCTTTTGAGGGCATTCAGTGATATGCTTGTAGTGCTCAGCACAGTGTCTGCACAAAGTAAACTCTCAACAAAAGCTTGCTGCATGGTAAATCCTGCAGCTGATAAGACTACTAATGTCTACACTCTGAACCCTGAACTAAGACCTGTCTTTTCCATGTGTACCATGCACATGGAACTTGCTGGTGTAGACCATGGGCCACAGGCATCAGATCCTCTGAGCCTCTGGAGGGGGCACTGGGATTCCTTCTCCGATGTCCATGACTTCTTGACTGCTATCTTAAGGAAGCTTCAAGAACAATGCGAACCCAGCACAAGATAGTTGAGAAGAGGGCCAAGTATATCATTAAAAAGGCTGGGAGTAATGATTTATAGAGAAAGGTGAAAGGCCGTGAACAGGGAGGAGTGAGACTCTTCATTTAATTCTAGTTTGTAGAGGCTCAGGGCAAGGAGGGTGTCAGCAGCTGTGTTCCTATTTCTGTTGCTGCTCATACAAAACAAAATGGACTTAAGAATAAAGTTTTATTAGCTATAAGAACTTTCTGACAGGAAGAAATATGGGGCAAGTCAACAAGTACAAAACATCATCACTTGGAAATACCTAGGATGAACAGAGGTGAACAGACCACAGTTACAGAGTTTTCCAAAAGTAACTAGCCCCAAAATTCTGTTCTTGCACAGTATTCATTTTGGCTTCATTCAAATTCACTATAAACATTCAGAATTTTCTCCCATTAACAACAAAAAAAGATGCCGCCCAATTAAAAAAAAAAAGTGAAAAGAGAAGAAAGTCAAGGGAAATTCAGCCACAAGCCCTCTCCCTGATTTTGTTTATGGCATAAGCTACCTTCACCAGACAGCCATCTACCCAGCTAACCAGGTGTGGTTCCAGTGGAACTGTCAGGGTATGGGGACGGAAAGGGGAGGAACTTAGCCTGACTCCAAGTTCTTCTCGTGAGGAAAAGTGCGACTTGATTCCAGCAGCACCAGTAAACCTGCACCCTGTACAGAACCTGTGCTTGTCTGTGCTGCAGGGAGACCAGGTGGTCTGCCGCCTGCTGTCAGACGCAGGGATGCTCTGGTTGTCACCTTTGCAAGTGAGTCCATTGGTATAAAGTCACCTTGAAAGGCCTCACACGCGGTCCTGTTTAGAAGAACAGGGGTTCTGTGCAATCGCAGAGACAGGCACAGTAGGAGCAGTGGATGCTGCAGAAGGAGACTGATCTGGGTGGGGCATCCTGAACAGGGGAGAGACTTTGGGGCCACTAGCTGGAGGAATCAGAAACAGAATGCACTTTTTACCCTTCTTTCCTTTTCCTGAAGCGCAAATATGAAGAGCTAACATTTACTGGACATGTTCTATGTACCTAGATATCTACTGATAGACATCAATACTGTTCCGAAGCCCAGAGAGATTAAAGACAGCAGAGTCGTAGTATACTGGAGTGGATAAGAACTTGGGCTTTGGAATACCTGGGTTTGATTTCTACCCTCACCAAGCATTCATTTTTTGATCACGGATAAGGTCCTCAGTTCTCACCCCTGCTAAACCGTAAAATATGTAAAAGTAGGGATCATGTCTTATACTGACCAGCTCTTAATATTTTTTCAGTGAATAAAGGAATAAGACCAAAACAATCACCCAGCTGGAGAGAGAGAGGAGTATTTTAAGGTAAAGTGGGATGTTTGCCACAATGCAGGCTTACCCATGTCTATGGTCGGGTCAAGTCAGTACTTACACCAGAGAGCACCGTCTATTTACTTCACACCCCACCCTCCACCTTACTGTCTCCTCCCTATCACGAGGCAATTTATGATCATCGCCCACTGAGGTAATGCAGCCCGGCCTGGAATTCTCACAGCCTGCAATTCCCCCGGATTTAATTCTTGTATTAAAGCTCCCTAGCTACATAAAATACCATTTCTTCAATGACCTTCCTGTAATTCCCCAAATACACTTCTCTCTCCTTTCTGGCCCAAGCTCTTTAATATTCTGGGTCATTCAAACTTCAGGTAACCTTCCTACCTTTTTTATATATGACTCTCAATCCTTTTTGAATTTCTCCAGATTCATCTGTACTTTTCTGTTACTACTGAGTAATTTCTTGTGTTCTGAAACGAATTTATCATGTAAATGACTTCAGGAGGTGGGGAGTCAACGACGACACACTAGCTCGTTTAGGATGTTCCCATTTTGGGGGAAGGTGAGCAAAGATAAGCCTAACAAAGGAAGAGAAATGAAGCCTCAATCAGCAACATTCACACATGACTGAACAAAACATACGAAGACTCTACTTTCCAGTATAAAGGTATTGAGAAGGGAAATGTTTATTCTTTTGTCCAATATTTAATGAGCATCTTCTATGTCCCAGGCCCTGTGGAAGCTGCTGGGGACATAAGCCAGTTCTGGCCCTTAAAGAACCACTGGTCTAGGGCAAGGTTTCTCAACCTCTGCACTACTGAGGATGTAGATACATCCTATTCAGCGTAGGATAATTCGTTGTTGCTTGGGGCGGAGAGGGTGCTCTCCTGGGTGCAGGATGTTTAGCAGCATCCCTGGTCTCTAGTCACATCCTGCCTCCCTTCCCAGTTGTGACAACCAAAAATATTTCCAGATATTGCCAAATACCGTGGGGGAAAACTGATACGCTGGGTGGTTCACTAGTTTTGGGAAAGTAGACCATTTCTCTAATATACTGTGTTAAGTATTATTATCAAAACTTTGACTAGAGAAGAAGACTCCTTAGATCCAGGGGAAAATGGGAGAGGATGCCATAAAAAGTTTCACAGAATAAATGACACTGAATGTTAATTTTTAAAAAATATTTAGCAGTAGGCCAAGAAGACAAGACGACGGGAAGTTCAGGACACAGGGAGAGAGCAGGAAAAGAACGAGTAGAGAAGACAATCAGGCAGAGACCAGAGGATGAAGAGAGGCCTGAAGGAAGAGCATCCACAGAGCACTGAGGCCACAGTGGGTGGCGTGCATGGGGAGAACTGAAGTGAGGCTGGGACCAGATCACACAAGAAAGGAGTTGGAATTTTACTACAATAAATGAATATATATTTTAAACACAGTGGAGCCCTTTTTCAAACAAAACCTTATCTAGACCCCCAGTCTATTTAACTGATCAAAATGGTCCACTCGGTTTTCCCCGTGGCTTCCAAGTTGGCTTCTGAAGCGCCTCTGTGGAACCCTAGAACTCTGGAAAGC
Organism: Pseudorca crassidens; assembly: GCF_039906515.1. Taxonomy (NCBI): domain Eukaryota; kingdom Metazoa; phylum Chordata; class Mammalia; order Artiodactyla; family Delphinidae; genus Pseudorca; species Pseudorca crassidens. The sequence continues at coordinate 106,114,956 of NC_090304.1, forward strand.
ATGTTGGGAAAATCACTCTTGTAGGCAACAGAGCACCCTGATGAATATTAAGTGCAGGATATATGTTCATATTTGCTTTTCAGAAAAAGCAGCCTTGAGACAGAGCTGAGTATGGAGGAGGGACAAGGGTGAAAGCGAGGCACAGAGACCAGTCAGCATTTTATACGTGGGCTTCACACGGAGACCAGTCTTCAGGCTGCGATACGTAGGAAGAAGCACGTTGGCTTTGGAGTTGTGCACATCCAGTTTCAAATTCCACTGTGTCATTTACTATGACCTTGGGTATGTTGCCTGACCTTGCCAAGCTCTACTTTCTTATTCTGTGAAATGGGGCTACCTACCTCACTTGGTTGCTGTAAGAAAATATATGCCAACAGAGGTCAGGTGCTGGAAATGATAAACACTCAGCAAATATAAACGTGCATCCTCTTCTTTCACTTAGTTTCCTAACGATGAAACCTTATTAAGACTCCCTGATCCTATGTAACTTTAAGTGTGGAAGGGGCAATTTAACTGCTTGTTGTTAATGGATTTCCTACTTGTTGCAGCATAGATACATAATTCTTAAGTTTTTATTTTTATTTTCTGAGTGGCCTATTAGCATGAGCCACATGCTAACAGAAGAGTTCAGGATTTGGCTTCTTCTTACTCCTGAATTATAAAATCTAAGTTTTAAATCCAAGTATCTTTCTATTCCTTACCATCCTGTGTCAGTAAGTGCTTCTTCAGTAGTGAATATGTACACCCCTCCCGGAGAAAATAATCTCTATTTTGAGCACTGACCAGTTTTCTCCTTGTCTTTCCTGTTGCTTATCGTCACAGTGACTATACACTGTTAGTTAAGAGACACGTCCACTGTAACAAGGTGGAAGGTATAGGGCCCGGGGGTAAAACTGGGTGGAGAACTGATCCTAGAGGAGGAAGAGTTCAGCTGAAGTATCTGAGATCACAGGTAGTGCCTGTCATTCAGTGGATGATGCCAGAAGTCTTACAGAAGCAGACCCATTCACACTTTAGACAACAAGGTGATACTCTCCAGGCACTCTTCATCCCTGTACCCCTAGAACAGAGATTTTATCTTCTCTTATGGCCACAGGTTTCCTGGACTCTATACTTTCCCTTTCTAGTGGAGAATTGGGCATCACATCCAACCCCTGTCCAACCTGAGACTCTAATGTGAAGCAGTCCTACCTCTGAATCAGGGTCCCAAAGATGAGATGAATAACTTTCTGCACGTTCTCCGTACATAGCCATCTCCACTGTTCCATCAGCAGCAAGAGAAGCAGATCCAGGGCTGTGTCAGCCAACTCTGTCTCTGTTCCTGGGGAATGAAAAGGCATCAAGAGTAACTCAGAAGAGACCCATACTTGAGGAACACATTTCAGTGCACTGGGTCTTCTCCATCTTTATATCAGTCGTCTTAAATTTTTGTAATCTATCTGTTTTCAAGAGATGTTTACTTCATTTCTACCAAGTTCAGTAACAGGCTCTGTATTTCTTTACAATTCTTTTATGTTCCTTAGTCACTTAGTAAGTATTGTTTATCTTTAAAAAGATTTTGCATATAATTATTTTGCCTCCCTAGCTTCTGTTTCTTTTGTACTTCCCCCAGGAAGCTGAATACATTTTGTTCCAAGGAAGTGCTCACAACTGGTGACTAACGGGAACCGGCAAGGTCCACTCCCTTCCATCCTTGTATTCCACCAGCCTCCACAAAGTAGCAAGGAAATGTTGTGAGCAGATCTGGGATTCACTTTTCTGTAAAAAACGTTGCTTTGAAAGCATCTCCATTACACAGAGCTGACGGGTTAGGATCCAGGAGATTTCAGTTCCATTTTGAGATAATATGTGGTTGTAGGCAAAACACTATACCCTTTGGTAAAATGCTATGACAATTACTCATTTCTTTCCTGTTTCAAAGACTGGAAGGACCACAAATACGCTCATACCCGTGCTGAGCTGAACTCTCTTAAATAGATGTATTTTATGGATGCAAGCGCTGTTCCCTAACCCTGTTCATGGGGTCCCATGTCACTTCTGATTTGCTTCACAGGAAACTGCCCCAGAAATACATACTGTTCCTGAATAAACCTCAGCTATAACCACAGCTACAGCTGTGATTAATGTTATAATTAATCACCAACAATCATTTTATTAGCCTAGGACCAAAGGGTATTCTCTGCACCAGCTTGCCCCAGCATTCCTTGCTTAAGGGTTCTTTAGAACATGAATGATTTCAAATTTGGATAAATCTGCTAGAACTGAACCTTACTTTCTTCTTAATCCCATCCAGTATACATTTTCTTTTTTCTGTACTGTATTTCAAGGGGGCATGGGAGCTGATGTGTCTGCTTTCTAGTCATTTGCTCAAAATGGGATATTCAGTTCCTTGGAAAATAACATTCCTTATTCACCCTCTTCAATTCTATCATTTTCTCAGGTTTAGCATTTACCCAGAGCTGCCATCACGTGGTGACAATTACTCATAGCAGTAAAAAATAAGCGAAAGCAAACAAGGCACCAGGTCCTCTTGATAAAAGTGGTAAATTATCTACCACGTGAGCATGTTGAGTCTCTCAGGGCTGGTAGAAGGGCTCAGGCATAAATTATCCCTTTAGAGATATAACGTTCAAAATTTAAAGACTTGATTTTGGCTAGAATTATATTATTTTACCCATCCCATCTTATTTATAATTTCTTAGAGCTCTCTGATGATTCTGCTGTCGTAACACTTCATTTACTTAACCAGTGAGATGTAAGCTCTGTGAACAGAGATGGGGTTGTAAACTCCATTTTTCACAGAGTTAAGCTGAGGTCCGTAGAGCAGAGGTCAGGTGACTGTGGGCACCTGAGAAACAATGGTGAAATCAGTCCTTTTTCCTTTTCTGAACCCAAGATTTTGTGATCTTTTATTTTCAGCGGGAGCCTTTGTTTTGGGGGATTTGAAAAACTTTCTTCTTATAAAAAGTTCTAGTTCTGCAAACCTACTAATATCCAGGGCTCCCAATTTTTCCTCTGTAGAAAACATCTGCACTGCTGGGAAGTAAACCTGCCCTGCCTCAAATGCTTACGAGGCGAGAGTGGTGTCCTCACCTCTTCCTCTCTGCTCTACCTTGGGTAACTTGGTGGTGTCATTTGCCACAGCAGTAAGTAAACCAGAAGGAACAGATCCAGGGGAAAAGATAAATTCCATTCTGCGAATGCTGTATTTCAGCTGCCCTATAGTACATCTACGTGCAGACTTCCAGTAGGCAGTTGGAAATACACCTCCAGTATTGAGGCATCACCAGCATATGTGTTAGGGCTGAAACCAACCAACAGATGAGATCACCCAGGAATGCGCAGAGTAAGAACAGAGAGCCAAAAATAAAGCTCTGGAAGGCTGAGGAGCCAGTAAAGGGGACTGAGGCAGGGCCACAAGAGGGGCAGAAAGAGAACCAGGGAAGTGGCACCACAGACATCAAGGGAAGAAAATTTCTAAATAAAGGGAGTCGCCCAAAGATATGCCAAAGCATGCCAAAAATAAATAATGATGGTATTATAACCGTAGATCTTATCTTGCTGGAACTCCCCGTTTACGAGCCACGCTCCTCTGCTCGACTCAGCTCTGGGACTGTGTCGTATTCCTCTCCGTATCCCAGCAGAGTACCTCAAACATTAGTGTTTAACACCTGGCTTGCTTAGCTGAACAGATGAGAAACTGAAGCAATGAATCCCAACAGTCCCAGGTCCCAGGTGGACTGTACCCTGGCTCCCTTCTCTGTCACTTACCTGGATCACTGTTGCTGAGGTCTTGGGCTGGCACGGCTGCACCTGACACGCAGTCATCCACACATCCCTTGGAGATTTGTTCAGAATCTTTTCCTGGGGCTTCTGCTGGCTGCGTTTCTAGTAACTTTGTCTGCTTTTCAATAAAGGATTCCATCCCAGACATGGAGAGGATCTCTGACTCCTGAAGAAAGAGCCAGTGGCATGTCACATGAAGAATGCAGAAAGCATCAGGCCAACTGCAGCACTTGTGGTTCCTCTGTTCCTTCCCTGCAAGTGTCATAAGTAGAGGACCCACTGACTCTGTGACCACCTAAGTTTTTTTTTTAACCTAAATTGCAAGGAAAACCATGCCTCTGTAGTCTCACTTGCCACAAAAACTTTGGGTTTTCTTCCAGGAACTGGCTTTCTCATTCTCTCATCCATTAGTCCAAGCCCACAACTCTTGAGAAGCCAACCTGCCAACCCAGAGCTAGTAGGAATTCCAAACCACTCTGAGAAAATACTCCTAGAATAAAAATCAGAGACCCAGATGTTGGTTAAGTCCTTTAGGAAGGCACCTAAGTCCTTTCTGATTTTGGAGACTGTCTCAGCTACCTATAACTGCAGATGCAACATCCCAGCTATTAAGTCCAAGAATTCTCCAGGGACTTCTTACCACACTGCCTTCCCGGAGACAATAGAGAATCTTCTCTTGTGTCTCAGTTATATTCAGTGCTGGAGCAATTTTACTGGATGGGAACCTCAGTCTGGACCTGGTACAGAAACGAAGAGCAGAAACAGTATGTAATTCATGGTCTTGATCCCCATACAAAAGGGCTGACAGGTATTAATACCTCAAGACAAGAACACCCATACTTATTCTTAGGAGCTTACTATGGTTCAGGGTCAGAGAGACCTAGCCCTGAAAACCCCCAAACAATATATATTCTTGCAATTCTTAATATACAGTGCAACACTTGCACTAAGCTATGCCTACCCTGCATTTGTGAAAGGACTTTTGCTAATGTAAAATAAGGACCAGTCAGTCACGGTTGTATTCCCATAGGCTAGAAGAGTGGCTAGCACATACTATGCACTCATTAAAAATGTGTTGAAGATTAAACAGACAAGTGGCACGGACCAAGGTTGTCCTTGTTGTTCACACCTTTTTGCACATCCACTATTCCCCTTGTGTTCCAAATAAAACCAGGGAAAGAACCACAAGTGCTAACCTCAATGTTTCAAGGAACAGCGTTCTTATAAGCACAGGCACCATGGTTACCCTTCAAAAATGGGCCCAGTAAAAAAAAAAGGCTAAGAATTGTGAGTGTTATTGCCGGCCCATGAAACATGACACATGACAGACAGACAGACACACACACATTCTACAACCCTCCATCCCCCATTCTCTCTCTCCCTTCGTAATGGCCCAGATACAGATACGAAGTGTCCAGGAAGGAAAGTGTGGTGCCCTTCCTTTCTACATGCTGGCTCTGAGTGCTGCCAGAGAGCACCTGGGGCCCTAGTGCAGGACAGAGTAGCAGCAATAGCCAGTGACTAAAATTGGCCCTGTAGGTGTCCATTCTAGCCCATTTCTGTTTACTGCTAGTACACTCAACTTCTGAGCCAAGATTTCCAGAAACGATGACAAACAGAGATCAGTCATAAGCCTTAATTCTTAAAGGGAAAGAAACATCTCAATTTTCCAGGGGAATAAAAAAGGAGAATATCCATATTCCAGAATTTTCCTTCTAATCAAAATTCTCTGGTCAGTTGGGGCCCTGGGTTCTCATGGCAAGACAAACATTCAGCAAGTGTGCCTGTGCAGGATCTCAGGCTCAGTCTGTGGTCTGGCTTTGTATAAAAATTGGTAGGTATGACCCATCTCCTCTCTTCTAGGGCCTAAGTGTGGGAATGGGCTTTGGCTGAAAACTGGGGATTAACCTGAGAACTGGGAATGGTTTCTCACTTGGTAGCCTTCTTGCCTTCTGGCTGGGGCTTGCTTTCTGTCTCGGCCTCACTCAGCTCCTCTGTGGGGCTCTGGGGCTCAGAGCGAGGAAATGCTGTCTTCAAGGTGTCCACGATAGCGCTCACCACCACCTGCAGGGGTCAGAGATGCAGGGTCAGACAGAAACCACAAAGGTGCTTTCTGCACCCAAGACAAGTAGACGGCTGGCCTATCTAGCAGAGCCTTATCTATCCACACAGACACTAGCTAATGACTTAGTGGAAACTCTCTCCCCTTTTCTCTCTGGCCATAAAAATCTTCTTCCTCACAGAGTTAAGACAAACAATGTCATGGGAAAAGAAGCCAAAACAATGGGATAAATAATAATCTGGAAGTTCTACAGGCTGGTGAAATACTTTTCATTTTCAATTTTTTTCTTTTCATACAGAAGAATTTTTTTTTTTTTTTGCCACGTTGGGTCTTTGTTGCTGCGTGTGGGCTTTCTCTAGTTGCGGCAAGCAGGGGCTACTCTTCGTTGTGGTGCGCGGGCTTCTCATTGTGGTGGCTTCTCTTGTCGCAGAGCACGGGCTCTAGGCATGCAGGCTTCAGCAGTTGCAGCACGAGGGTTCAGTAGTTGTGGCTCGCGGGCTCTAGAGCGGAGGCTCAGTAGTTGTGGCACACGGGATTAATTGCTCCCCGGCATGTGGGATCTTCCCAGATCAGGGCTGGAACCTGTGTCCCCTGCAATGGCAGGTGGATTCTCAACCACTGACCCACCAGGGAAGTCCTCATACAGAAGAATGATTTTTCATTTCCAAACTGATAATACTTTCACCAAGATGTGACTAAGTGGAAGGAATACAGACAGGAATATATGGAGGAAAGAAAGAGTGATAAAGATTAAGAAATACCCTCTAGAAACATATGTGATATAAAAATGCTCAGAGCAATTCACACAGAGTAAAAAATCTGATTTTTCAGTTAATTCGAACAATTTCTCTTCTTTAACTAGAGAAAGAATAACAAAAACCACTCAGGTTAAAGTTAAAGAATCTGGAATTGATATAAACTTCTCTACTCATAAGGACGAAATGAAACAATCCTCACTGAAGATTAAAAATTATTTCTATTTCTCAGAATGGGAAAATGACATACAGACATTTGCTAAAAAGAAAAAAGAACAAACAAATGAAACCCTAAAATATCCAAATGGAAGGAGACGTTTACTTTTCCTTTGGTGCCTCTGGCTCATTAATGAACACTGCTGGCTCAGAGCAGCGCAGCACCTGCTTGACTCTCTTCTGTGCTAGTCCTCCACGAGCACAGCCAGCACAGCCGAGGCAAGGCTGAAATGGTCAAGCAGGACCACAGTAAAGACCGGGGAACAGCAACCCAGGGCAAGAACACAGAGAACTGCATGAATGCGGATAACGTAGCTGAGAAAATACAACTCGCTCTCTCAGCTCACAGGACGGTAGTCTGCGGTGAGCGTGCATATCTGTCTTGTTCACTCCTGTATCATCAGCAACGCATACAGTACGTGGCTTTAAGTAGGCATGCGGGGGGCAGATGTTGAAAAAATCAATGAAGGAACACGTCAGCATGGAGGAACACACCTGCAGGGAACTCTGGGGATTTTACCTCGTCTATCCCTTTCTGATTTGCAGATTTTTCCTCACAGCAGTGAATGTCTCCTAACTCCCACCACATGAAGTTCCACTGTATCACTTTATCTCCTGAAGTCTAGATGAGAAGAGGGAGTGGCCTCTTCTGCCACAAAAGTCAGTGTTTTCTAACCTCTTAAAACATATGCATTTTTTGATAAGCAGAAACCTCAGCCTTCTGCCCTGGAGGTGCTAAAATCAATTGGCAACCTCTGCTCACAGGCTCCAGTGTGGTGCTCAAATGTCCTTCTCCTACCGTCTCCAAAGGTTCTGAGTTACCATCTCGAAGAAGGTACAGTTCTCTCACACTCTGTTCTCCAGCAGAGAATCACTACACAAACCTAAGTCCAGCTCGGTGTCCTGTCTTAGGGCTCTTTCCTGAGTGACCGACCCTGGGAATGACCTTCGTCTCCGGAAGAGACCTTGCTGCCCCACCTATCTGTGGAGATGCAGAAGCACCCTTACATGCCTCCCCTGGAATCGCAACGCCATGACATCCCTGGGAGACGTGTGTACACCGACTGTGGCGGGGTATCGTATCCTCATTAGCTGTTCACTGTTGTCCGGCAAGTAGACGACCTAACCAATACTGGCAACAGGTCTTGAAAATTCCAGTGCGTGTTCCACTTACTGCTGGGTGCTGCGTCTCCCACCCCCGCCTCCACACTGATGAGAAACTAAGGTTGAGCACGGCGGCCCCGCTCGTACCTTGTCTATTCTGGAGACCATGAACGGTTTCTTGACAAAGGCAATACGAGCATCTGTGTTCAGAGCAAGGAACTCCTGCATCTCCTCACTGTTAGCGATCTCAGGAATGGCACAGAGTTGCTGCAAGAGACACAAGGACTTCAAAGAGAAATTCTGGTCCCCAGCTCTCTCCACCTTGGCTTGGGTGTCTGCCTGGTGGCTGGAACGAGAGCAGAGGGTGCTGACCTTCAGGAATGATTCCAAGAGGCTCTTGCGGGCTTCCACTCTGTCACTATCCATGTTTCCAAATGGAAGATCTGGAAAGAGCTTCTTAGGACCCTTCACATCTTAAAAAAAAACCCGAAGTTAATTCATTAACATTCATTATGAGCCATTCCATATAAAAAGCGTCCTGTGTGTAAAGGAAATAGAATTGTTGAATGCATTTCCCGGGGATTTGTGTTCCCTCACCTGCCAGCTGGAGCTGAGAGGCGGCCCGAGGCTGGCGAGGGGGCTGGGTCCCAAGGCCTGGGGCTCATCCCTTCAGAGTCCCTACCCGGGTCCTCCCCTCCTTCGGATTTTTTTTACTTCAGGAGTTCCAAATATACCCCAGGGATATAATACAGACAACCTACTTTCCTTATTAATGACAATATTAAGGTATAAGAGGCCAAACACTATAGTGGTTATGAATAAGGGCCCGGAAGTTTAAATTTTGGCTCCAAGCCCTACTATAATAATGATCTTAGGCAACTTGCTTAATCTTTCTTTGTTTCTTTTCTGTAAAATGGGGATAATGATAGTATCTATCTTATAAGACTGTTATGAGAACTAAAAGAGCTAATAAGTATAAAGTGCTTAGTAGAGAACTGGGCATATATTCTCGGTATCAATTATTGTTATTAAGAAAGAAAATGTGCAACTGAAATACACAATTTATGCCAAAACTTATTAAAATGTTTGAGTGATCGCTGGCATTTTTTTAAAAAACAAAGTAGCTGCTTACTAGCTTATTTTTCGAGTAAAATTTTATGTTTTCTTATTGTTCCTGTGCCTCACAAGTACCAAACAGCACACCAAAAAGCCTGTTGTTAAAGGAAAGCTGGCAAGGATTTCTAGATGATATTTTAATATCTAAGTGCAATCGACCTATGAATTTGGAAAAGTTAATTTAACACCTCACACTACCTCACAGGCACAGGTGGACTGTGGAAGTTTCCTTCCTAAGCTTAAACTAGATGGGGCCCCAGAACAAAGCATTCGGTGGCAAAGAAGCACCTTGGAAAGAATGTCATTAGCACCGTCCAGCACTAAAACCCAAAATACCCAAAAGCAAACTGGGGGAGCACAGGATCCCTGAGGCTGCACTCTCCCCCTCCACCCTCCCCACAAACCAACAGGCCTCCAGCCTCTCAGATCAGGGTGGCTGGATGTGAACAGCAAGCAGGCATTCTGGGGCTGGGGTAACTCCTGACTTTTGATGAACTTTCGTAGATCGGATTTCTCCTCCAGACGGGTCTGCAGATTCAGGAACTCTCGGTAACGGCGGTTCACGGTGTGGTAGGCCAGCTGCTGCAGGCCACTGCTGCTCTCGCAGTCAAGGGCGGTCTCATACTGCCGGGTGAACAAATTTGTTTACTGCATCAGCTTACTGGCCACACAATAAGAGTAGAGTAGGGGTAAAGGGAGCAAGATGCTCCTATTCTGTTCCTGAACGTATTAGATCTGCTGTTGCTCTAAGTTGTAATGAGTAACTCAAACGGAGTGAATTACGGAACGACATGCATTTCCCAACAGACGTGGCCTAGGAAGTGAAAAATGAGTTTTACTGCCCTCCACTCCTTCTTCCATCTCAAAGCTCTCCCTGCAAACACTCTCTTTACTTATAACTCTTTTCAAATCCCAAAGACACAGGATAAAAAAGAAGGTACAACACTGATAAAAATGACACTGCCTCTTTCATCCCTAATTATGGGGTTGGATGTTATAAGGGGATAACCATCTTGTCATTACACGCAAGCAGTGATTATCTGTATTAGTTGGGGGAAGAAAAAATAATCCAAAACAGCTGATGAACAAAAATCATTTGTTTGCCTGGAATGCATTAAAGGAACATGTGTTTTTGTTTTGCTTTGGGCAAATTAATTATCATTCTTGGGAGTGACGCTGAATTTTTCTTCCCGAGCACAGGTCATCTGTATGATGAGAAGTCATGTGGAGACTAGAGATGTTTTAAGGGGTCAGAGTCTGCTGCCTTCATAGGCTTGGAGAGCTGGTATGTGGGAAATGACATCGGTGCTGAAAGTTCCCCCAGAGCGAGCACCCTGAACAGCATGAAAGCTGCAACTTCATACCTACAGGGGGAGACTTTTTGACAGAGTAGTTAAGATATAATAAATTCTGTGCAAGAACAATATATGTGCTTGTTCTCATTAAGAGTAGGTTACTGTTATTGTTTGGTTAAGGTATTATACTGTGGCAAGTGATGGAAGAAGCGATCTCCGTGTTGGTGGGACTTGAGGCTGGTGTTTAAAATTTTTCTAGAGGCAGAGAGAGGTATTCCTTATGAGCTGAAATGAGCAAAGTAGTCCCTGAGACCAGTACTGAGAAGGAAGGGTCTAGGTAAGACATGCAGGTGGAATTCAGGTTAGAGCGCTCAGACTTGGAGCCCCTGGGAGTTATGATGCTCTCTGTGGAACAGTCTGCTCCTTGAGGGACACTATTTGATACTGACACGGTCCCAAGCTTGGCTGCACCTCAAAATCACTTGGGCTACAAACTCTGCTGTCAGAATACGGATTCTGATAGGCGCTGACGGATTCTGAATGAGAATTTCCCAAGAATGGGCCCCAAGATTCGTATTTTTTAAAAATACAACTCTCCAGTTGACTTGGAGGCAGCTTATCCCCAGACCAGCTTTAGGGAACTGCTGCTTTAATCGAACCAGCCACCTGATCCATGAACCCCCTTCATATCATTTCTGCCAAGCAGTTCCTACTACTGCTCTTAAACATCTCTAGGAATGAAGAACTTGCTACCTTTCGATGTATATGTAGGTAAATAACCTTCCTTCCTAAAACAAAAAGTATGAAAGATACCCGTACTTAAAAAAAGAAAGAAATTAGCACGGAAGAAGTTTGGAAAGAATCTCTGGACAAGACTGTATCCATTGGGAACCACTGAAAAATATGACTCTCAGTATACAAGATTCTAGGATTGTTTGTGACGGTATCAGACAGAGGCCTACTCTGCTTCACAAATGAGCTTCAGACCATTCACATACAGATGCTGGCTGAATTAACCATAGCAAACTAAGTAAGAGTAGCCTCTCCCTCTCAAAACACTAGCTCCACTGACTCTGCTTTCCGACTCATTCCCAGACCAGAGTGGACAACCACAGTTCTAACCCTGTTACCTTCACCGTGTAGAGCGTGTATGGGTGGAATCCGGTGCCGCTGTGCTCTCGAGCAGTAATGGTGCCGGTAATACGAAGGTTCTGGATGATAACAGGGCCATCTGGACTGCTCAGGGGCTCAAAGCTGAAGGTGGCTGAGCTGAGGGGACCAGGTGGAGAGGAGGAGAGCAGTACCTGTGGGAGACTAGGATCTAGGGAGCTCACACCATTGGTGAGATCTTTCTCTAAGCACGAGGGTCGTGGGGGACACATCCTTTCTGGACTGGCCAGCAAAGTTGTAACAGAGGTGACATCTCCCTGCTCTACGTCCTTGTCTGCTGTGTCAATCTGGATCTCTGGGCAGGAATTCAGCATGGAGACAAGCAGGCTGGTCTCTGTTTCTGTTCCTGGACCCTCCTCAGCTTCTGCCCCTTCAATTCCTTCAGATCCCTCTTCATCCTTAGACTCCAGAGCCTGGGAACCCCCTAGGGCACACAGGGAGTCCTGAATCCTGGCAGAGAGGAAGGTGCCTGGGTTCACGAGCATGATGGTTTCTTTGCCCAGTTCAGACAACGGAGACTCCAGCTCTGCGTCTTCGGACAAGAACAGAGGCTGCAGGAAGTGAGAAGAGTTGTTTCCTACTTCTCTCTCTTCTAGCACTCCCCCCAAATCTCCCTCCAGTGCTTCATGGCCTTCTTCGACTTCTGGGGAGGGGTGTGAAGGCTCACTATAGTTTAGGAGCACTGAGGCTGGAGAAGGGGCTCTCGCATCTGCTAGACTCTGGACCTCCACAATCAGTGGCAGAGATGTGGGCACTGAGGGCTGTTCCAGGGCACTGGCTGGGCAGAGTGGTTTACCCACTCCTGCTGGGCCAGTTCTGGCCTTGGAAAAGATGCCCACTAGCACAAGGTGTATCCAGTCCGGATCTGAGAGCTTGCTGATCAGTGGTAACATGACATTGCAAGTAATGAGTTCCACCACTACATGGCGGCCGGTCCGGGTCTCCAAGTGGGGCTTTGGCACTAGGCCTTGAAGCAACACGTTCACAATGCCACGTGTGTAGGCGACCTCAGCCCTGGGACTCTGTACTGCAGGATGTGGGGCGGTGGCCTGGCAGTAAGCCTCCCAGAGCTGGGAGGGCTCAGCTGTGCCACTCTGCTTCCCCGTCGTGGCCTCCTTTGCCTGAAGATAGCTCTGCAAGTGACAACCACAGAGAGTGAGAACCCTCTGGGCAAGAGCATGGCTGTCCACCCTGGCCATCCTCCTCCGGAGCTCCTGGACCAACCCTCGCATGGCTGCCTCCATTTCCTCCTCGAAGGCAGGCTCCTGGCTCACTGTGCGATACCAGGACGACACGAAGTCCCGCATGACCATCCGGATGGTGCGGTCGATCTCCTGCTCCAGCTGCCTCTCGGCCTCGGGGTTTGGGGGGCAGACAGCCATGGGGATGAAGCGCTCCAGGTGCAGCCGACCCGAAGGCCCCACGATGGCGTCGGCGCCCAGCCATCCTCCCAGCACCAACAGCAGCGCAGACAGAAGGCACAGGAGCCACACGTTGACCAGGAGGTGGATGACCAGAAGCCAGCCGAGCACGGCCCCCAGGGCCACCAGCTTCCGGCTACTCAGCAGGTGACTGACGCTGGGCCCGGCCGGGGGCTCCTGCGCCGCGGTCGCGGTCTCTGCCTTCATGGCAGGCGGGAGGGGGCTCCCCGGACCAGCTGCCCCCTCCTCCATGTCAGAGCCGGCGATGGGGCGCCTACTGCGGCGCGGACACGAGAGCCGGGCGGCGGGCCCCGACGTCCTACAGGCAGGGCCCGGCGACAGGGGTGGCTCGACGGCTCGGCCTCTCCGCAGCCCCCTCCGGCCGGGGCGCGGCCCTCGAGGAAAACCCTTCGGCCTTCATGGTGCCAGGGCGGCGGCCCGCGGCCTCAGAGGGTGGGCAGGGCCATGGGCCCACAGAACATTCACGGACGCCGAGGACCGGGGCGCCCGGGAACGGCTCGCGCTGCGCCCCGCCCCGCTGAGTCCCACCTGCAGTGAACTTAGCGGCGTCTCCTCCGCGGCCTCACAGGGTTCCTCGCCGGGCTGGAACCGCCGGGCACCGGCGCTCCGCAGCCCGGCTCTTGTCTAAGCGGCCGTCCGGCCCGGCACCGGCGACCACTTCCGGGTCGGCGGGAGCGAGGCATGTCGGGAGAGCGCCGCGCGCCCCGCGGCCCGATGCGGCCCGGCGCGGCCCGGCTCCCCCTGGTGGTGAGAAGCCTCCGTGACCGCACAGCGCGAGCTAGCCAAGCGTGCGCCCACTTCCCAGAGATGGGGACCTGCGAGCAGGCTTGCAGGTAAGGACCCTCCGAGACTCACTTCCCGCTCTAGGGATTAAATGAAGTTTGCAAACACCGGGTACCGTTTAAGCAAACTCAGTAGTCCAATTACTTTAATCTCATTTGGGCATATTTTAGTTGGCCTGGTGATACATTTTAACATTCACCCCCTACTCCCCAGCGCCCGTCTCCCAACACCCAGCTCAGCTCAGCGAACTTGTGCTCAGGAATTGCTGAATACAAGGCATAAAACATTAACACAGAGATAGATTTATTCCTAAAATTTCATAATACCGTATAATAAAATCTTTTTTTTGTGATTTGGGGTTATTTGCTGGTGGCATTGCCCGAGCAATTAAATCTTTTGAGCATCTGCTAGGTTCAATCCCTGTGATAGGTAGTGTGGAGGAGTAGAAGCGGTCCTTGTCCTCAAGGACCTTGCAGATAATTGCGGAGACGAGTTCTTGGGTCATGAGTGCATATTTAATAATGCACGTCAGTATGGGATATGGTCAAATGCAAATTATTATACGTATGAGGGGAAGGAAAGGTCACCGTGGGTTGTAGTGGTTAAGGGAGACCTCAAAGAGAAGGGAGCCTTTCTGCTGCCTTTCTATTCCCCTCCATCTCTTCTTCCCTTTTCCTCCCCAAATATATAGGAAAAGAAAGCAGAGATAGAGATGTATGTTCAGACAGTCTTCTGATAGATTTGCTTGGGAATGTGCTCTGTTTGATTGGTTTTGGGTTTTTTGCCTTCAGTTGCCCACACAGACGGAATTACCTGTAGGAAAATTAAGTATTCGACAGTAGCACTGACCAGGTGTAAGAGTGTTGGTGCCAGTTTCATGTGAAGCCGGCTTCCTTCTGCATTTTGGCCCCCAGGAGCTCTGTGTGCATGTGGCTTTCCTTTTTATTTTGGCACGGGACGTGTATCATTTGTACAGGGCTGTTCATGGTTGTCTTCAGCACTCTCTGTGCTGTTAGCAGCTTTTCATCATGATGGCCTTAGTCCCCACATATTTAGAGGAATCTTCAGGCAAACTCCAACCCAAAATTGTGCCAACAGGAAGCACATCGTGGCTTCTCCTCTCATCTCCGTTTCAGCTATTGGGGTAAAGATCTCTTTTGAATGCAAAGGGAACCATTGTTTAGATGTGGGGCATAGTTCATGACTATCACTTCTAAAGCAAAAGTTGGATTTAGCATCAAAGTGCCCACAAAGCGAACTGGGCACATTCCTGAGCTCCCAGAACGCTGGCCACTTCACTGGTGCTCTGCTTCTCACAGAAAAGGAGCCTCAGAAGTGAGTGCTGCTGTCTTTGTCCTCCCAGACCATTCCATTGTCCTCAGGGGCAGTTAGAAGATCACAGAGAAATGTCCCTGCCACCGAGCCAAGAACTAAAATAAGAACTGGATGATGAGGACTTCCCTGTTGGTGCAGTGGTTAAGAATCCGCCTGCCTGTGCAGGGGACATGGGTTCGGGCCCTGCGCCGGTAAGATCCCACATGCCATGGAGCAACTAAGCCCATGTGCCACAACTGCTGAGCCTGTGCTCTAGAGTCTGCGAGCCACAACTACTGAGCCTGTGTGCCACAACTACTGAAGCCTGTGTGCCTAGAGCTCGTGCTCCACAACAAGAGAAGCCACCACAGTGAGAAGCCTGTGCACTGCAACGAGTAGACCCCGCTCGCTGCAACTAGAGAAAGCCTGCGCGCAGCAACAAAGACCCAACACAGCCAATAAATAAATAAATAAACTTATATATATATAAAAAAGAAGTGGATGTTGGAGGGACTGAGGATGAGTCTGAAGAATTCCCCAAGATGGTTCAGAGAGGAAGTTTACTCTGCAGCAGAATCTGGAATGCTCCGGGCAGGAAAAACTGACCTTGTAAGTGGGCGCTGTGCCACCTGACCAGATGGTCTGGAGCACTGAGGTAGCCGAGAGTGCCTTCCTGCTTCTGAAGTGGATACGATGAAGCAGCATCTGCAGATGAACGTGCCAGCGCACTTGTCATTTTGACTGGTGTGAGCTGCTGCCTGGGGGTCTGGGGCGAAGGGCCTCATTCTCCAAACAGATTAATCACTGGGGGGAGGTGGGAGCAGGACTGGTGTCTGGTGGTGGTGACGGTGTGTGGACATGGCGGGGGAGGCTGGCTGTTTGGCCATATCATTCACTATCTCTGAGATCCTTCTTTCTTTCCTTCTTATCATTTCTCAAAATACTCTAGGCATCTTGCCAGAGTGCTGGGGATAACAGGACACATAGGACACTGTAATTCACCTAAGGGGACTCAGTCTAGTTACAGGACAGAGACACTGTTGTTGTGAGTTTGTTTTTGTTTTTTTACATTTTGGCCATGTGGCATGTGGTATCTTAGTTCCCTGACCAGGGATCGAACCATGCCCACTATGGTGGAAGCACGGAGTTCTAACCACTGGACCGCCAGAAAGACACTGTTGTGTCTTGTTTTTCTTACACCTTTATTGGAGTATAATTGCTTTACAATGTTGTGTTAGTTTCTGCTGTACAACAAAGTGATATGTATACATATATACATATCCCCATATCCCCTCCCTCTTGAGCCTCCCTCCCACCCTCCCTATCCCACCCCTCTAGGTTGTCACAAAGCACCAAGCTGACCTCCCTGTGCTATGCAGCAGCTTCCCACTAGCTGTTTTACATTTGGTAGTGTATATATGTCAATGCCACCCTCTCACTTTATCCCAGCCTCCCCTTCCACCCCGCTGGTGTCCTTTTTTTTTTTTTTTGGTACACAGACCTCTCACTGCTGTGGCCTCTCCCATCGCGGAGCACAGACCCTGGACACACAGGCTCAGCGGCTGTGGCTCACGGGCCCAGCTGCTCTGCGGCATATGGGATCCTCCCGGACTGGGGCACGAACCCGTGTCCCCCGCATTGGCAGGCGGACTCCCAACCACTGTGCCACCAGGGAAGCACCCCCCCCCCCACCGGTGTCCTTAAGTCCATTCTCTACATCTGCGTCTTTATTCCTGCCCTGCCACTAGGTTCATCAGTACTGTTTTTCTAGATTCCTACATATGCGTTAGCATATGATATTTGTTTTTCTCTTTCTGATTTACTTCACTCTGTATGACAAACTCTAGGTCCATCCACCTCACTACAAATAACTCAATTTCATTCCTTTTTATGACGGAGTAATATTCCATTGTATATATGTGCCACATCTGCTTTATCCATTCATCCAATGATGGACACTTAGGTTGCTTCCATGTCCTGGCTATCGTAAATAGTGCTGCAATGAACATTGTGGTAGATGTCTCTTTTTGAATTATGGTTTTCTCAGGGTATATGCCCAGTAGTGGGATTGCTGGGTCATATGGTAGTTCTATTTTTAGTTATTTAAGGAACCTCCTTACTGTTCTCCCTAGTGGCTGTATCAATTTACATTCCCACCAACAGTGCAGGAGGGTTGCCTTTTCTCCACACCCTCTCCAGCATTTATTGTTTGTAGAGTTTTTGATGATGGCCATTCTGACTGGTGTGAGGTGATATCTCATTGTGGTTTTGATTTGATCTAATGATTAGAGATGTTGAGCATCTTTTCATGTGTTTGTTGGCAATCTGTATGTCTTCTTTGGAGAAATGTCTATTAGGTCTTCTGTCCATTTTTGGATTGGGTTGTTTGTTTTTTTGATATTGAGCTGCATGAGCTGCTTTTATATTTTGGAGATTAATCCTTTGTCAGTTGCTTTGTTTGCAAATATTTTCTCCCATACTGAGGGTTGTCTTTTCATCTTGTTTATGGTTTCCTTTGCTGTGCAAAAGCTTTTAAGTTTCATTAGGTCCCATTTGTTTATTTTTATTTCCATTTCTCTACGAGGTGGGTCAAAAAGGATCTTGCTGTGAATAATGTCATAGAGTGTTCTGCCTATGTGTTCCTCTAAGAGTTTGATAGTGTCTGGCCTTACATTTAGGTCTCTAATCCATTTTGAGTTTATTTTTGTGTATGGTGTTAGGGAGTGTTCTAATTTCATTCTTTTATGTGTAGCTGTCCAGTTTTCCCAGCACCACTTATTGAAGAGGCTGACTTTTCTCCATTGTATATTCTTGCCTCCTTTGTCAAAGATAAGGTGACCATATGTGCGTGGATTTATCTCTGGGCTTTCTATCCTGTTCCATTGATCTATATTTCTGTTTTTGTACCAGTACTATGCCGTCTTGATTACTGTAGCTTTGTAGTATAGTCTGAAGTCAAGGAGTTTGATTCCTCCAGCTCCATTTTTCTTTCTCAAATTGCTTGGGCTATTCAAGGTCTTTTGTGTTTCCATACAAATTGAAAATTTTTGGTTCTAGTTCTGTGAAAAATGCCATTGGTAATTTGATAGGGATTGCATTGAATCTGTAGATTGCTTTGGGTAGTATAGTCATTTTCATGTGTATTGTTTTGGTATGGTTTCGAATCCACTTGTTTGTGACTTAAGTTGACTTAATCCACTTCTTTATGACAAAAGACCCAAAAAAGTTGTTTTTAGAAGTAAAGTTGTTTTGATATAAGAATAAAGTATGTTGTGACGTCATCTCATCACTTGACCTTGATAAGCACTTAGCAGCTCATCTGCTGAGGGAACCCCTGGGGGCTTATCAATAAGAACATGTGGGGAAGCAACCCTGGGGAGGGGACACTGAGACTCTAAATACTGAGAGTTTGTGAGGAATATCTGAGAGTTTCTGCGTGGGCAAAAGCCACCGTTTGCTGATCTAGGTCTCTGAAGATCCTGAGACACCTGCTCCTGCCGTGGCCAGGCTGCTCTGGGCCGGCAGTGGTGGGAAGCTGTGCAGTGGTCTCAGGCAGAGAGGGGACAGCGTTCCTGCCAGAGGGGTGCTCCTCTGGGCAGTGGCACCAGCACTGAGAAGGTCCCTGGAGTGATAACCCTTGGAGCAGCCTTGCCTGGCCCCAGCACCCGCACCTCGTTCCCTAGCAACGTACGCTAGCAACAACGGACTCTAGTTGTGAGCTGGCAGCTGGAAGTCATCTCTTGGTGGCTTTCCCAGGTACCAGCTCGTATAAAGGTACAACTTGAACTACATTTGGTCTTTATTTCTTTCATCTCCCCTTGCCCGGAACAAGAGTGAAATTGATCATTTGTTTGGTGTCTATTATTTCTTTATGGGCTTATTAAGAGACATTACCCTGTGTGCTCTTTGCTTGTACAATTCCCACAGTGAACCTGTGCTCAATAAACTATTGGCAAAGACAAGCTCAGTCTCTGAGCTTAATTTTGCCCCCAAAACAAAACAGACATGTAAGTAGATAAATATAACTAAATGTTATCCCGTGGGGTATGCTAGTTGCAGTAGAAGTACAATAACCTGGGAACTCAGAGGAGGGTGGTCAACTGGGGAATTGGGTGATGCCATTAAAGTCTTCATAGAAAGTTTACTCTTCAGTTGGAAAAAGAAAAAGAGGTAAGCTATTTTAGGTGAATGGAGGGTACAGAGAGCAAGGGGAATGGTGGGGGGGCTTTTAGGTAGAGGCAGCCGTGAGAAACAAGCAGGGACAAGGCAGGGGTGCTGTAGCAAGAGGACAGGACGGAGGCAGCTCATGTCCCACCTCGATTTTCTCTCAAAAAGAGGAGTCATGGTAATGCAGGGAAAAGAGGGGTAGTGACGGGACAGGTGACTTGGGAAGAGTTGATGGTTTGGAATTATTGCTACAAGAATTAGAAGGAAGTAATGAAGGTTATGGAGAAAAAGGAAGGGGGACCAAGGGCCAAGCTGAGGTTAAATATCATGACTTTGTAGTGGTGCCAGTATGTGTTATTGAGCTGTTTTCTCCCGAGGTGTTTAGCACTCTCAGTATAGGAGAGGAGAAGGAAGGAGGCTGGTTTGCTGTGATATTTGAGGTGTCTGGGTAGAGGAAGTGAAAGGATGAGGTGTTCAGACCTTGACATCCTGAGGAGAGAGCTGTTCAGATTTAAATTCATGGTATCTGGGTGTCCAGGGAAGGAAATGCAATAGGAGAGGGAAATGAGTTGTGAGAACAGGGTTAGGGGTCCTGGGAGAGAGGGAGCGAGCCAGAAGAACGGGAGTCTGTGGTTATAGATTTGTCTCTTGGAGCCTGGGTTTGTGTGCTGATGGTGCTCTACCAAATTACTACAAACTCAGTACATTTATTCTCCTACAGTGCGAGAGGTCGGAAGTCTAGGCTGAGTTGGCAGGGTGGCATTCCTTTTGGAGGCTCTAAGGGAGGGTCTGCTTTCTTGCCCTTTCCAGCTGTCTGCATCCCCTGGCTCACAGCCTCATGTTACATCATCCTCTGCGTCTGTTGTCACGTCTCTTTCACTCTGACCTTCCTGTCTTCCTCTTACAAAGACCGTTGTGATTGCATTGAACCCTTCCAGACAACCAAGGAGAGTCTTCCCATGTCAAGATTCTTACCTTAATCACACCTGCAAAATCTCTTTTGCCATGTATGGTAACATAGTCACAGGTTCTGAGAATTAAGGTGAGGACATCTTTGGGAATCCATTATTTGACTTTCTACAGAACCTTCGTATCTAGAGATGAAAATGTTTCTGTGATGGTGAAGTCTGGGTGCGGCAAAGTAATGAGTTCCTGAAGTAGGGTATGGATAACGTATTAGGGCTGAGGAAGAAACTCTGAATCTGTTTTTTAGAGGCTGATCCACACAGGATTGGCAGTCACTAATGCTAAGCTAGGGAGAGGGACCATGGTCTTGGTACACATGTTCTCAGTAAATGAGAAGGACGGCCAGGAGGTTGATGGATGATATAATGAGAAGAGTAAAGTATGGAAATACCAAAAAAGGAGGAGGAGATTTTGCATAAATTAGAAAACGAGTCATCTGAAAGAAGCTATGCAGGGGCTGGGACATTGCTGTGACATCTCACACCCTGCCTTAGACGCAGTGTTGAAAAATAAATAGGTACCAGAAAGCAGCAGGGAAAAATTGCATATTATTTATTCATTCACTCTCTATTCATAAATCCATCCATCCATTCATCCAACAGACATTAACCAGATATTGAGAATTTAAAGCTGGATTTTATATGGTTGCTTTTCTTAAAGGATTCACAGTCTAGTGATAGGCACTGACACAATGTGTAAAGTTCTATAAAAAAAATGTGTCAGAACATGGGAATGCAGAGAATTAGGGGATGTTTCATGGAAGAGGTGACATTTGAGTGGGCCTTGGAGGATGGCTAAATTTCCCATGAAGATGAGAGGAACTGGTCATTTCAGGAATAAGGAGTACTGAGTAAGCTCCCGAACTAGTTTGCTGGGACTCTTATAATAATCTATATACCACAGACCTTCAGCAACAGAAATTTATTGACTCACAGTTCTGGAGGATGGAAGTCCAAGGTTAAGCTGTTGACTGGCCTCTATGGAGGCCTCTCTCCTTGGCTTGCAGATGGCGGTCTTGCTGTGTCTTCACATGTGCCTTTCCTTTGTGGTGCCTCCCCGGTGTCTCCCTCTCTTTTAAGGACACCAGTCATGTAGGATTAGGGTCCACCCATGTAACCTCATTTAACCTTAGTCACCCTTTAAAGGCCTGTATCTGTCAGGGTTCTCCAGGGAAACAGAACATATACACATATACCTATATGTACATGTAGCTGCACGTTTATTACGAGGAGTTGCCAGTGAGGCTGAGAAGTCCCAGGATGTGCCATTGGTGAGCTGGATGCCCAGGAAAGCTGGTGGTGTAATTTAATCTGAGCCTGAAAACCTGAGAACCAGGGAGCTGTGGTATAAATCCCAGTCCAGGAGCCAGAGAAGATGAGATGAGATGTCCCAGTTTGGTCAGTGAGGCAGGAGAAAAGGGGTAAATTCTTCCTCCTTCCTCTGCCTCTTGTTCTGTTCAGACCCTCAGGGGATTGGATGAGGCCCACCACGTTTGGGAGGATGCTTTACTTTACTGAGTCCACTGATTCAAATGTTAATCTCTTCCAGCAACACCTCACAGACACACCCAGAAATCATGTTTACTTTGAGCGCCCTGTAGCCAGTCATGTTAACATAAAATTAACTGTCACCAGGCCCTGTTTCTAGATACAGTCACTTCTAAGGTATACTGGGGGTTAGGACTTCAACATAGGAATTTTAGGGGGACACAATTCAGTCCCTAACAGTTCCTTTCTATCTGTGGGTTCTCTGAATGGTCACATTTTGATGATCAAGATACTGAAAAAGACAATGATGATTTTTTTTTAAAAAATTAATTTATTTATTTTTGGCTGTGTTGGGTCTTCGTTTCTGTGCGAGGGCTTTCTCTAGTTGCGGCAAGTGGGGGCCCCTCTTCATCGCGGTGTGCAGGCCCCTCACTATCGCGGCCTCTCTTGTTGCGGAGCACAGGCTCCAGACGCGCAGGCTCAGTAGTTGTGGCTCACGGGCCTAGTTGCTCCGCGGCATGTGGCATCTTCCCAGACCAGGGCTCAAACCCGTGTCCCCTGCATTGGCAGGCAGATTCTCAACCACTGCGCGACCAGGGAAGCCCGACAACGATAATTTTAATAGTTTTCAAGATTTGTTTTCATGGCACATAAAAATGGAAATAACAATGACCTGCAAGTTAACGAGACCTAGGCTTAAATTCTACGTCTGGCTGTACAAAATACTAAGTGTTCTAACAGTCTCTCCCATGGCAGAACAACTAGGTCCCTATTATAGAAAACACTTTCTGATGCATTGGGCTCCTAAGAGGATGAGAAGTATGTGATGAGTTCAAGGTACACTGTCTTGGCCCACTCCATTAAATTCCATAGTCATTAGCTACATTAACAGTTAAAAGAGAAAATTCATATTATCTCAGCAGATGCAGAAAAAGCATGTAATAATATTCAATATTCATTCATGACTTTAAACTAAAAGCAAAACAGAGAAACCTCATAGCAAACCATGATAGGAGGGTGTTTCCTTGACTTACAATATCATTCTGAATGGGAAACATAAAAGCATTTTTTCCATGCAGTCATTCTATTTAAATATGTTAACAGATCTATTGAGGTCTAATTGACATAAAATAAATTGCACATACTAAAAGCACACAAGTTGATAAGCTCTGACATATGTATACACCTATGAAACCACCACCACAGTCATGATAACGTATCCGTCATCTTCACAAGTTCCCTCCTGCCCTGTCAGCATTGCCCTGCCCCCTCCCCCAGGCTTTCTTTCACTTTAGAATAGTTTGAATTTTGCAGAACTTCACATATATGAAATCATACACAATGGATTTTGGTGTGTCTGGCTTCTCTTACCCAGCATAGTTATTTTGAGGTGGATCAATTGTTTATTCCTTTTTATACCTGAGAAGTGTGTTCCACTGTATGGATATATGATAACGTGCTTATTCATTAACCTATCGGTGGACATTGGATTGTTTGAAGTTTATGACTATTACAGATGAAGCTGGTGTGAACTTTTGTGTGCAAGTCTTTGGAGAGTATGGAGATATCCTTTCATATCCTTTCATTTCTCTTAGAAAAATGCCTATGGGGGCTGCCGAAGGCTCCAAACAGCATCCCTATTGATCACTGACATTCAAGCACCATTGATCTGCTGGGTCATGTGGCCCAAGTGGCAGAGCAGCATGCATTTCAGCCTGGACCGGTTGCAGAACCTTCTCTTGTTCTGGGCCCTAGTCAAAACTAGCAGCTTTTCATGTCACTTGGAAGTGGGCCAGAGTAACGACCCAAATGAGGAATAGGTTGCCTCTAAAATCCAAAGTGGGCCGCTAGGCATTGTGCCTGGGATATACAGGAATATCTCAACATGTACCACAGCACTGGATTTCTAGAAATTTCACGGAGGTGGAAGGCATCTGAATTTTTCTTGTATTTATTTCCCACCCTCTGATGTGCAAATGTCTTACCAATAAGTCTAGAATAGTCGCCAGTTCTAGCCTGCTAGCTCATCAATGTCATTAATATTATCAGTGGACTGAAACAGCATGATGTTCTGTGGAAGGTAAAGGCAGCCAAGTCTCTGTGGACGAACTTAACGACGTAAGGCTGGAGCACGGATGTACCCCTAAGTTAGGACAGTGAAGGCATGTTGCCAGCTTAACTGCTTCTGGTGGTCTTTACTTATAGCCATGAAGAAAGTAGCCTTTCCCAGATGAACAGCTGCATAACAGGTAGGAGGGATGTGTTAATATGTTCAAGCAGTGAAATCACATCTGGATATTACATCTGGAACAGCAGATGTAATTGGAGTCCCCACCTGATGAAGTTTATGATAATCCACTGCCAGTCTCCAAGATCCATCTGGTTTCTGCACTGACCAGATAGGGGAGGTGAACGCGGATGTGGTGGGAGTCACGGGCCCTGCATCCTTCAAGTCCTTTATGGTGGCGCCAATCTCTGATCCATCCAGGAACATGGCGTTGCTTTTGGTTTACTGTTTTCCTAGGAAGAGGCAGTTTTAGTGGCTTCCGCTTGGCCTTTTCTATGATAATAGCTCTCACTCTACAGGCTGGGGAGGCAGTGTGGGGATCCTGCCAATCACTCGGTATGTCTGCTCCAATTTCACATTCTGGAACTGTGGAAATAACCACAGGATGGGTTCATGGGCCCATCGGACCCACTGTGAGATGGACCTGAACTAAAACCCCATTGATCATCTCACCTCCACAAGCCCATACTCTGACTGATGGGCCACAGTGACATTTTGGGTCTCCTGGAATTAATGACAGTTCAGAACCTGTGTTCAGTAATCCCCCAAAGTCTGATTATTTTCCTTTTCCCTAATGAACAGTCACCCTGGTGAAACACGTTCAAGTCTGAGAATTGATTGAAGGGGCATCACCTTCTGTTTTGTTGATTCAAGTTAGACTTCTATACACTTGACCTAGAGCTCTTCTGCTTCATTTAGCAGATTGCCCATCTATTTCTCCTCTAGGGATGATGATCAACTAGCCAATGCCATAGGACCCTGTGAGTCAGATTATTCTGACTACTGCTTTGACCCGGCTGTCCTATGGTAATCACACCCACCTTGTCTTTGACGGTTAAGTGCCCCCACGTGACCCCTGCTACCATGGGATCCAATTATCTCTATCGCATTTAAGTATCTTATTCAGAGACGGTAGATCCTGCTGTCATTTCTGGGCTACAGAGAAGAGTGACCACAGTTAAGGTTGCCAGGGCTCCCCTCACCATTTATTTCCCCCTGGTTGTGGCGAAAGGCATGTCACTTGGACCCTCTCACACAGAGCGAGCAGGTCTTATGTGATAAATTCATTGTAACATTCTAATCTCCCTAATAAGCCTTTGGATACTTTCCTCTACAGTACACCAAGGCAGTTCTGGCATTTCATTTTCACGTGGTGTTGGCCAACTTTTTGTCCGTGTTTCAGCTAATCAACCAAACAAACAGTTAGGGAACTTTCAAACCCCTGAAGCTATAACATTGAATCCTGAATCTCTGCTTAGTGGGCCCATATCAATAAATTTGACCTGATCCAGTTCTACCATTTTTCCCACACCCTTAATGTCTATTACTACACATATTCTCCAGAGTTCTGTCTGTATAAATTGGAAAACTCATGCAGTTCTTTTCGAGTGTAGTACACCTCCTAACAGGTCACACTTTGTGTCTCACCGGTGGGGGCCTGCTGGGATTTGAATCCTGCTATAGGTCTAGAAACAAAGATGGGTCATCCTGGGGGGTGGGCCCTGAGGAGAGCCAGCAGCATCTTGCAAGGCAGCTACTCAGGACGGGTCATTACAGTTTCCTCAGGCAAAGTTGGGCTAACCTCTTCAGACGGGGAGAGAAGGGCTGCAAAGAAGACTCAGCGGGATTTAAGGGTTTAGTATCCCCAGCTGCATCAGGATCTGCCCCTATGTCCCCATTCCAATCTTCAGGATCCTGTTCCTTCCCAGACAGTGCTCTCTGTTTAACAGAGTGTATACCCTGTGAAGTTGAGAACTCAGTTTGCTTTGTAATTCAGCTGCTCGTAGGATGAGACTCTCAGTTAGGCTTTCAGAAATCTCAGTTCTGCCGCTGTAGGAGATGCAGTTTTCTTTCACGGATGGCATAGACACTTTCAGTTAATTGACGCTGCGTTTGAGCTGGGAACTTGAGGGCTTGAACTCTTCCTTTTCTTTTCCTACTTTCTCCAGTGCACTTAGGAGCAACCAGCCAATCTCATTATCCTTGTTATTTTAACTAAACTAGGTATCAAATACAGTCACCCAGCACCTTGCTTTTTATAAGTATTTGATTAGAGTATCCAGTGATGATATTTTGTATATTTTTTGCCACAGCACACCACAGACTATCAGTGCTTTTTACCACTGGAAGTGATGTCATTAATGCCTTTAAATATAGTCTGATTAGAGAACCAATTCCAGAGATCCCAAACCAATTCAGAAAACTTATACTTAAGATTCTGTTTCTCTCTCTCTTTATGTATGTCCTGCATATATAGAGACTTTAAATAACAAATATACGTTTATTATAGTATTTTAAATAATACATGTTTATGAATATATTAACTAAATAATAAATGTATATATGTATAAATTATCTATCTGTCTAGAGATTTGTTTCAAGGAATTGCCTCATGCAGTTGTAGGGGCTTGCATATCCAAAATCTGTAGGGCAGATCACAGGCAGAAATTGATGCTGCAGTGTTGAGGCAGAATTTCTCATTTGGAAAATCTCAGATTTTGGTCTGAAGGACTTTCAACTGTTGCGATGAGGCCCACCCACATTATCAAGGACAGTCTCCTTTACTTTAAGTCAATTGATTGTAGATGTTAACCACACCTACAAAATACTTCCACAGCTGCACCTAGATTAGTATAGATTAAATAACTGGGTGCTATGCCTAGCCAAGTCGAGGCATCAAAACTAACATTCACATCATCTAATAATTTTTCTATATCCATTGAAATAATCATATGGTTTGTTAATATATAAGTTTCTCTGACTAATGTTCTAATGCTAACCCAACCTTGGATTCCTGGGACAAGCCCCGTTTGGTCACAATATATTATTCTTTTTAAAAATATTATTCGATTTGATTGGCTAAAATTTTGTTAAGACTTTTTGCATCTGTATTTATGAGGGATATGTATAGCTGTAGTTCTCTTCTCTTGTAATGTCTTAGGTTTGGGTGTCAGAGGAATAGTCGCCTTAACGAATGAATTGAGTTCTTTATTTTCTATTTCTCTGCCATTATTCTTTTTTATGCTCTGCTAAAAATTTGGCTAACAAGATCCCTTTCAAGCTATGTTCTAGCTTTATTAGTGTTGGAATGATTATGTGGTTTTTGTGCATTTATTTCTAACCCATTTGTGTTATGTTTAAAGTCGGTTTCTTGTAGGCATAGAGTTCTTGCTTTTTTATCTATGCGGATGTTCAGACCATCTATATTTAATGTGCCAATTTATATGGTTGAGTTTCAGTCTACCATCTTGCTATTTGTTTTTCATTTGTCCCATCTATTCTTTGTTTCTTTTCTTCTGTTTTTCTTCCCTCTTTTGGATTAAATGAACATTTTAACGATTCTATATCTTCTTCTTTATTGCCTCATTTGCTATAATTTTTTAAGTGTTTCATTTAAGGTTTATAAGACACATTGTTAATTTAATACAGTCTACTTTCAGGTAATATTATGCCACTTTACATATAATTTAAGAATATTACAACAGTCTACTTCCATTTTTCTGTTTCTGACCATGGTGGTATTGCTGTCATACATTTAACTTCAGCATATTTTGTAATGCTGAAAAATATACATTTTATTATTTTTTTAAAAAATATATTTTATTATTTTTGCTTTAAAGAGTGAACTGCCTTTTAAAGGAACTTAAGTAATAAAAATATATTTTATATTTACCGATGTAGTTACCATCTCTGGTGCTCTTCATTTCTTTGGTAGAGAAGATATTTCCTTCTGGAATCATTTTCTTTCTGCCCGAAGGATTCCTTAATATTCTTTGTGGTGCCATTCTGCTGGTAATAAAAATTTCCACATTTTTTAATGCCTGAAAATGTCTTTATTTCACCTTTTAAAGGTGTGTTCTCTGGGGATGGAATTCAAGGTTGTTGACAGTTTCTTTTTTTTCCTCAGTTCTTTAAGGATATTGCTTCACTTTCTTCTGGCTTCCACTGTTTCTGATGAGAAATCTGTTACCGCTTTTATCTTTGTTCCTCTGATGAAACATACCTTTTATCTCTGGCTGCTTTGAATTTTTCTCTTAAGCTCTGGTTTTTAGTAATTTGATTATGATGTTCTTTCTTGTATATTTCTTCATGTTTCTTGTACTTGAGGTTTATTGAGGTTCTTGGGTCTGTGGATGTATAGTTTTCATCAGTTTTGGGAATATTGGCTATTATTTTCACCTGTATTTCTGCCCCTTATCCTCTTTTTTTCAGATTCCAAAAATACATATATTTGGTCTCTTGAATTTGCCAAACAGCTCACTGAGCCTCTGCTCATTTTTTTTTGTCTTTTTCCTTTCCATGTGTTTTTAAAAAATAAATTTACTTATTTATTTTTGGCTGCATTGGGTCTTCATTGCTGCACACGGGCTTTCTCTAGTTGCGGCAAGCGGGAGCTACTCTTTGTTATGGTGTGCGGGCTTCTCATTGCAGTGGCTTCTCTTGTTGCAGAGCACAGGCTCTAGGCGCGCGGGTTTCAATAGTTGTGGCACGTGGGCTCAGTAGTTGTGGCTCACGGGCTCTAGAACGCAGGCTCAGTAGTTGTGGTGCACGGGCTTACTTCCTCCATGGCATGTGGGATCTTCCCAGACCAGGGCTTGAACTCCTGTCTCCTGCATTGGCAGGCGGATTCTTAACCACTGCGCCACCAGGGAAGTCCCCTCTCCATGTTTTGTGTTGGATAGTTTCTATTGCTATGTCTTCAAATTCACTAATATTTTCTTTTGTGATATCTAATATACTGTTAATCTGTTCATTGTATTTTCTATCTCAGAAATTGTAGTTATCATCTCTTGAAGTCCAATTTGGGAATTAAAAAAAATTTTCCCCATCTCTAACATGTTAAATATTTCCTCTAGTTTCTGGAACTTATAGAATACAGTTGTGTCTTTGTCTGCTAATCCTGTCACCTGTATCATTTCTGGATGGTTTTTATTGAGATTCATTTTTTTCTTTATTATGTTTAGCATATTTCTCTTCTTCTTTGCATGGCTGGTCATTTTATACTGGATGTCACAGATTGTAAATTTTGTCTTGTTGTATGCCAGATATTTTCTATTCCTATAAATATTCTTGAGCTTTGTTCCAAGACACAGTTAAGGTACTTAGAAACAATTGATCCTTTTGGGTGTTAATGTGTCAGCGTTGTTGGGTGGAACCAGAACAATGTTTGGTTTGGGGCTAATTTTGCCCTACTACTTAGGCTAAATCCTTCTGGGTACCACAACTGATGTTTTTTGAATTGTTAGATTTTCTAGTCTGGCTGGTAGCAAACAGTACCGTTCTCATCCCGTGTCAGTGCTGGATACCATTTCTTCTTTTCCTTTTGAATGTCTTTCACCCACTGGTTTTGGGGAGTGTCCTCCCTTGCATGTGCTGATTAGTACTAAGTTGAAGGTTATAGAGGAATCCTCTGCAGATATTCAGTGTTCTCTGTCCAGATTTCTCCTCTGCAGTACTCTGTCCTGCAAGCTCTAGCCATCTTGGCCTTGAGACTTCCAGTTATATCGTCTCAACTCAGACCGCCTGTTTGTCTGCAGTGTGGCCTGGAAACCCTCTTTAGGCCATTCATTAGTAGAGCGAGTGTAGATGTCACCTTGTTTGTTCTTGTTTCTCAGGGATCACTTTGTTTTGTTGACTAATGTCCAGTGTCTTGGAAGACATTGTTTCATACATTTTTTTTCTGGTTTTATTATTTCAGGAGGGAGGGTAGATATGACCCGTCTTACTCCATCTTTTTCAGTTGTGGAATTACCACTTGCTTCCCACTCCTCTTTCATAAGTCACTCTTTTTTCTATTAGGACCTCAGATGCAGAGGGTGGTTCATCATTCTTTGCAATTCATGGCAGGTAACATTGGTATACATGAGGATCTTCTATTTTAATTTTCCACGTTTTTCCTTGGGCTCCTACTCTCATTATTTCCCCTACCATGAGTAATTATTTTAACGAGTTAATTTGTATATTTTTGTTGGAGTTCATGCAAATATGTATGTTGGGTTTTTTGTGTATTTTACATTTATACAAATGGTATTAAGGCATGAATCACTTTTTTTTAACTTAGCACTATGTGTTTAAGTTTCACTTATATTACCATGCATATATCTAATCTATTACTGCTTTCTGCTGTGTAGTAAACCATTGTATGCATCTAACACATTCATGTATTTACTCTCCCAGAGATAAAGAGAGATTTCCTTCCATATCCTATCACCAAATAATGCAATGACAAATATCCTTGTACATTTTCCCTCCTAGACTTAAGTGAGAAAACTGCCACAGTCCCCGCACACATAGAGCAAAACTCTTCTCTAATAACCCAAAGTCCCATTCAGGTAATGCACCTGGTTCAAAATCCAGGTATCTGGATGATGCTTATTCCTCTCCATCAGGTCTTATTTTAGTTTCTTGTGGTTTACTGATGAGAAAATAAAAGGCAAAGTACCTTCATACCAGTACTTCACATTCAATATGAAATAATGGGTATATGATTGCTAATTGTCTCCAGGAATTTGTTCTCCCTTTCCTCCTTTCAGTAGTACAGTTTTACTTGGGCACATGGCTGCTTGGCTACAGACCATATTTTCTAAACTCCCCTGCATGGAGGTGTGGACATATGACAAACATGGAGTCAATGCAATATACGTAAAAGTGATGTGTGCACCTTATGCATTACCTCCTTAAAGAGAAAATACTCACTCTGGACTTCTAACTAGCAAGGAATTCACAAGTTCCTTGTAGAATCAGAAAAAGAGGCCACAATCATGTATTAAGGATGACAGCTCTACTCTGCCAGCCTAAGACCTTGGGTTGCCTCTTAGAGTCCATTTTCTTTAGAGTATTAGCTCAGGAAAAAATAAACTTCTATTTTGGTGTCTTTTTTCTATAACAGCTTAGCCTTATTTATTTATTTATTTATTTTTTACATCTTTATTGGAGTATAATTGCTTTACAATGGTGTGTTAGTTTCTGCTTTATAATAAAGTGAATCAGTTATACATATACACATGTTCCCATATCTCTTCTCTCTTGCGTCTCCCTCCCTCCCACCCTCTCTATCCCACCCCTCCAGGCGGTCACAAAGCACCGAGCTGATCTCCCTGTGCTATGCGGCTGCTTCCCACTAGCTATCTACCTTACGTTTGGTAGTGTATACATGTCCATGCCTCTCTATCGCTTTGTCACAGCTTACCCTTCCCCCTCCCCATATCCTCAAGTCCATTCTCTAGTAGGTCTGTGTCTTTATTCCTGTTGTACCCCTAGGTTCTTCATGACATTTTTTTTTCTTAAATTCTATATATATGTGTTAGCATACACTATTTGTCTTTCTCTTTCTCACTTACTTCACTCTGTATGACAGACTCTAGGTCCATCCACCTCATTACAAATAGCTCAATTTCGTTTCTTTTTATGGCTGAGCAATATTCCATTGTATATATGTGCCACATCTTCTTTATCCATTCATCTGATGATGGACACTTAGGTTGTTTCCATCTCTGGGCTATTGTAAATAGAGCTGCAATGAACATTTTGGTACATGACTCTTTTTGAATTATGGTTTTCTCAGGGTATATGCCCAGTAGTGGGATTGCTGGGTCATATCGTAGTTCTATTTGTAGTTTTTTAAGGAACCTCCATACTGTTCTCCACAATGGCTGTATCACTTTACATTCCCACCAACAGTGTAAGAGGGTTCCCTTTTCTCCACACCCTCTCCAGCATTTATTGTTTCTAGATTTTTTTTTTTTTTTTTTTGCGGTACGCGGGCCTCTCACTGTTGTGGCCTCTCCCGTTGTGGAGCACAGGCTCCGGACGCGCAGGCTCAGCGGCCATGGCTCACGGGCCCAGCCGCTCCGCGGCATGTGGGATCTTCCCGGACCGGGACACGAACCCGTGTCCCCTGCATCGGCAGGCGGACTCTCAACCACTGTGCCACCAGGGAAGCCCTGTTTCTAGATTTTTTGATGATGGCCATTCTGACTGGTGTGAGATGATATCTCATTGTAGTTTTGATTTGCATTTCTCTAATGATTAGTGATGTTGAGCATTCTTTCATGTGTTTGTTGGCAGTCTGTATATCTTCTTTGGAGAAATGTCTATTTAGGTCTTCTGCCCATTTTTGGATTGGGTTGTTTGTTTTTTTGTTATTAAGCTGCATGAGCTGCTTATAAATTTTGGAGATTAATCCTTTGTCAGTTGCTTCATTTGCAAATATTTTCTCCCATTCTGAGGGTTGTCTTTTGGTCTTGTTTATGGTTTCCTTTGCTGTGCAAAATCTTTGAAGTTTCATTAGGTCCCATTTGTTTATTTTTGTTTTTATTTCCATTTCTCTAGGAGGTGGGTCAAAAAGGATCTTGCTGTGATTTATGTCATAGAGTGTTCTGCCTATGTTTTCCTCTAAGAGTTTGATAGTTTCTGGCCTTACATTTAGGTCTTTAATCCATTTTGAGCTTATTTTTGTGTATGGTGTTAGGGAGTGAGCTAATCTCACACTTTTACATGTAGCTGTCCAGTTTTCCCAGCACCACTTATTGAAGAGGCTGTCCTTTCTCCACTGTACATTCCTGCCTCCTTTATCAAAGATAAGGTGACCATATGTGCGTGGGTTTATCTCTGGGCTTTCTATCCTATTCCATTGATCTTTCTATTTTTGTGCCAGTACTATACTGTTTTGATTACTGTAGCTTTGTAGTATAGTCTGAAGTCAGGGAGCCTGATTCCTCCAGCTCCGTTTTTCATTCTCAAGATTGCTTTGGCTATTCGGGGTCTTTTGTGTTTCCATACAAATTGTGAAATTTTTTGTTCTAGTTCTGTGAAAAATGCCAGTGGTAGTTTGATAGGGATTGCATTGAATCTGTAGATTGCTTTGGGTAGTAGATCCATTTTCACAATGTTGATTCTTAAAATCCAAGAACATGGTATATCTCTCCATCTATTTGTATCATATTTAATTGCTTTCATCAGTGTCTTATAATTTTCTGCATACAGGTCTTTTGTCTCCTTAGGTAGGTTTATTCCTAGATATTTTATTCTTTTTGTTGCAATGGTAAATGGGAGTGTTTTCTTGATTTCTCTTTCAGATTTTTCATCATTAGTGTATAGGAATGCCAGAGATTTCTGTGCATTAATTTTGTATCCTGCTACTTTACCAAATTCATTGATTAGCTCTAGCAGTTTTCTGGTAGCATCTTTAGGATTCTCTATGTATGGTATCATATCATCTGCAAACAGTGACAGCTTTACTTCTTCTTTTCTTATTTGGATTCCTTTTATTTCCTTTTATTCTCTGATTGCTGTGGCTAAAACTTCCAAAACTATGTTGAATAAGAGTGGTGAGAGTGGGCAACCTTGTCTTGTTCCTGATGTTAGTGGAAATGCTTTCAGTTTTTCACCATTGAGGATGACGTTGGCTGTGGGTTTGTCATATATGGCCTTTATTATGTGGAGGAAAGTTCCCTCTATGCCTACGTTCTGCAGGGTTTTTATCATAAATGGGTGTTGAATTTTGTCAAAAGCTTTCTCTGAATCTATTGAGATGATCATATGGTTTTTCTCCTTCAGTTTGTTAATACGGTGTATCACATTGATTGATTTGCATATATTGAAGAATCCTTTCATTCCTGGAATGAACCCCACTTGATCATGGTGTATGATCCGTTTAATGTGCTGTTGGATTCTGTTTACTAGTATTTTGTTGAGGATTTTTGCATCTATGTTCATCAGTGATATTGGCCTGTAGTTTTCTTTCTTTGTGACATCCTTGTCTGGTTCTGGTATCAGGGTGATGGTGGCCTCGTAGAATGAGTTTGGGAGTGTTGTTCCCGCTGCTATATTTTGGAAGAGTTTGAGGAGGATATGTGTTAGCTCTTCTCTAAATGTTTGATAGAATTCGCCTGTGAAGCCATCTGGTCCTGGGCTTTTGTTTGTCGGAAGATTTTTAATCACAGTTTCAATTTCAGTGCTTGTGATTGGTCTGTTCATATTTTCTATTTCTTCCTGATTCAGTCTTGGCAGGTTGTGTATTTCTAAGAATTTGTCCATTTCTTCCAGCTTGTCCATTTTATTGGCATAGAGTTGCTTGTAGAAATCTCTCATGACCTTTTCTATTTCTGCAGTGTCAGTTGTTACTTCTCCTTTTTCATGTCTAATTCTATTGATTTGAGTCTTCTCCCTTTTTTTCTTGATGAGTCTGGATAATGGTTTATCAATTTTGTTTATCTTCTCAAAGAACCAGCTTTTAGTTTTATTGATCTTTGCTATTGTTTCCTTCATTTCTTTTTCATTTATTTCTTATCTGATCTTTATGATTTCTTTCCTTCTGCTAACTTTGGGGTTTTTTTGTTCTTCTTTCTCTAATTGCTTTAGGTGCAAGGTTAGGTTGTTTATTCAAGATGTTTCCTGTTTCTTAAGGTAGGATTGTATTGCTATAAACTTCCCTCTTAGAACTGCTTTTGCTGCATCCCATAGATTTTGGGTCGTTGTGTCTCCATTGTCATTTGTTTCTAGGTATTTTTTGATTTCCTCTTTGATTTGTTCAGTGATCACTTCGTTATTAAGTAGTGTATTGTTTAGCCTCCATGTGTCTGTATTTTTTACAGATCTTTTCCTGTAATTGATATCTAGTCTCATAGCATTGTGGTCAGAAAAGATACTTGAAAGAATTTCAATTTTCTTAAATTTACCAAGGCTAGATTTGTGACCCAAGATATGATCTATCCTGGAGAATGTTCCATGAACACTTGAGGAAAATGTGTATTCTGTTGTTTTTGGATGGAATGTCCTATAAATATCAATTAAGTCCATCATGTTTAATGTATCATTTAAAGCTTGTGCTTCCTTATTTATTTTCATTTTGGATGATCTGTCCATTGGTGAAAGTGGGGTGTTAAAGTCCCCTACTATGAATGTGTTACTGTCGATTTCCCCTTTTATGGCTGTGAGCATTTGCCTTATGTATTGAGGTGCTCCTATGTTGGGTGCATAAATATTTACAATTGTTATATCTTCTTCTTGGATCGATCCCTTGATCGTTATGTAGTGTCCTTCTTTGTCTCTTCTAATAGTCTTTATTTTAAAGTCTATTTTGTCTGATATGAGAATTGCTACTTCAGCTTTCTTTTGGTTTCCATTTGCATGAAATATCTTTTTCCATCCCCTTACTTTCAGTCTGTATGTGTCTCTAAGTCTGAAGTTGGTCTCTTGTAGACAGCAAATATATGGGTCTTGTTTTTGTATCCATTCAGCCAATCTGTGTCTTTTGGTGGGAGCATTTATTCCATTTATATTTAAGGTAATTATCGATATGTATGTTCCTATTCCCATTTTCTTAATTGTTTTGGGTTCATTATTGTAGGTCTTTTCCTTCTCTTGTGTTTCTTGCCTAGAGAAGTTCCTTTAGCAGTTGTTGTAAAGCTGGTTTGGTGGTGCTGAACTCTCTAAGCTTTTGCTTGTCTGTAAAGGTTTTAATTTCTCCATCAAATCTGAATGAGATCCTTGCTGGGTAGAGTAATCTTGGTTCCAGGTTTTTCTCCTTCATCACTTTCAGTATGTCCTGCTACTCCCTTCTGGCTTGCAGAGTTTCTGCTGAAAGATCAGCTGTTAATCTTATGGGGATTCCCTTGTGTGTTATTTGTTGTTTTTCCCTTGCTGCTTTAATATGTTTTCTTTGCATTTAATTTTTGACAGTTTGATTAATATGTGTCTTGGCGTATTTCTCCTTGGATTTATCCTGTATGGGACTCTCTGTGCTTACTGGACTTGATTAACTATTTCCATTCCCATATTAGGGAAGTTTTCAACTATAATCTCTTCAAATATTTTCTCAGTCCCTTTCTTTTTCTCTCCTTCTTCTGGAACCCCTATAATTCGAATGTTGGTGCATTTAATGTTGTCCCAGAGGTTTGTGAGACTGTCCTCAGTTCTTTTCATTTTTTTTTCTTTATTCTGCTCTGCAGTAGTTATTTCCACTATTTTATTTTCCAGGTCACTTATCCATTCTTCTGCCTCAGTTATTCTGCTATTGATCCCATCTAGAGTAGTTTTCATTTCGTTTATTGTGTTGTTCATCATTGTTTGTTTCATCTTTAGTTCTTCTAGGTCCTTGTTAAATGTTTCTTGCATTTTGCCTATTCTATTTCCAATATTTTGGATCATCTTTACTGTCATTATTCTGAATTCTTTTTCAGGTAGACTGCCTATTTCCTCTTCTTTTGTTAGGTCTGGTGGGTTTTTATCTTGCTCCTTCATCTGTTGTGTGTTTTTCTGTCTTCTTATTTTGCTTATCTTACTGTGTTTGGGGTCTCCTTTTTGCAGGCTGCAGGTTCGTAGTTCCCGTTGTTTTTGGTGTCTGTCCCCAGTGGCTAAGGTTGGTTCAGCGGGTTGTGTAGGCTTCCTGGTGGAGGGGACTAGTGCCTGTGTTCTGGTGGATGAGGCTGGATCTTGTCTTTCTGGTGGGCAGGTGCATGTCTGGTGGTGTGTTTTGGGGTGTCTGTGGAGTTGTTATGATTTTAGGTAGCCTCTCTGCTAATGGGTGGGGTTGTGTTCCTGTCTTGCTAGTTGTTTGGCATAGGATGTCCAGCACTGTAGCTTGCTGGTCGTTGAGTGAAGCTGGGTGCTGGTGTTGAGATGGAGATCTCTGGGAGATTTTCAGTGTTCGATATTTCGTGGAGCTGGGAGGTCTCTTGTGGACCAGTGTCCTGAAGTTGGCTCTCCCACCTCAGAGGCACAGCAGTAACTCCTGGCTGCAGCACCAAGAGCCTGTCATCCACATGGCTCAGAATAAAAGGGAGAAAAAGTAGAAAGAAAGAATTAGTAGAAGTAGAAAGAAAGAAAGGGTGGGAGGGAGGAAGGAAGGAAGGAGGGAAGGAAGGAATAAAAGAAAGAATATAAAGCAAAATAAAATAAAGTTATTAAAATAAAAAAATAATTTTTAAGAAAAAAAATTAAAGAAAACAAAAGAAAACGGACGGATAGAACCTTAGGACAAATGGTGGAAGCAAAGCTACACAGACAAAATCTCACACAGAAGCATACCCATACGCACTCACAAAAAGAGGAAAAGGGGAAAAAATCATAAGTCTTGCTCTCGAAGTCCATCTCCTCAATTTGGGATGATCCGTCGTCTATTCATGTATTCCACAGGTGCAGGTACATCAAGTTGACTGTGGAGATTTAATCCGCTGCTTCTGAGGCTGCTGGGAGAGATTTCCCTTTCTCTTCTTTGTTCGCACAGCTCCCAGGGCTCAGCTTTGGATTGGGCCCCGCCTCTGCGTGTAGGTTGCCGGAGGGCGTCTGTTCTTCGCTCAGACAGGACGGGGTTAAAGGAGCAGCTGATTCGCGGGTTCTGGCTCACTCAGGCCGGGGGCGGGGGGAGGGGCACGGAGTGCGGGGCGGGCCTGCGGCGTCAGAGGCGGCGTGACGTTGCACGAGCCTGAGGCACGCCGAGTGTTCTCCCGGGGAAGTTGTTTCTGGGTCCCGGGACCCTGGCAGTGGCGGGCTGCACAGGCTCCCCGGAAAGGGGGTGTGGAGAGTGACCTGTGCTCGCACACAGGCTTCTTGGTGGCGGCAGCAGCAGCCCTAGCGTCTCATGCCCGTCTCTGGCGTCCGCGCTTTTAGCCGCGGCTCGCGCCCGCCTCTGGAGCTCCTTTAAGCAGCGCTCTGAATCCCTTCTCCTCGCGCACCAGGCAACAAAGAGGTAAGAAAAAGTCTCTTGCCTCTTCGGCAGCTCCTGACTTTTCCCCGGACTCCCTCCCGGCCAGCCGTGGTGCACTAACCCCCTGCGGGCTTTGTTCACGCCGGCAACCCCAGTCCTCTCCCGGCGCTCCGACCGAAGCCCGAGCCTCAGCTCGAAGCCCCGCCCGCCCCGGCGGGTGGGCAGACAAGCCTCTCGGACTGGTGAGTGCCGGTCGGCCCTGATCCTCTGTGCGGGAATCTCCCCGCTTTGCCCTTCGCACCCCTGTTGCTGTGCTCTCCTCCGCGGCTCCGAAGCTTTCCCCCTCAGCCACCCGCGGTCTCCGCCCGCGAAGGGGCTTCCTACTGTGTGGAAACGTTTCCTCCTTCACAGCTCCCTCCCACTGGTGCAGGTCCCGTCCCTATTCTTTTGTCTCTGTTTTTCCTTTTTTCTTTTGCCCTACCCGGGTACGTGGGGGGCTTCTTGCCTTTTGGGAGGTCTGAGGTCTTCTGCCAGCGTTCAGTAGGTGTTCTGTAGTAGTTCCACGTTTAGATGTATTTCTGGTGTATCTGTGGGGAGGAAGGTGATCTCCGCGTCTTACTCTTCCGCCATCTTCCCGGAAGCCTCAACAGCTTAGCCTTTATCTTTACTAATACAGATAAGAAAAGATAATTAGCATGAAACTCGTATTTGGAAAGCAAAGAATGAGGAACACCAAAGGTCGTCAGATCTTGCTGGGCATGAATTGTGACAGCTCCCACCCTGGCAGGAGCGCTGGTGCTTGCCTAGCCCAGCTGGCTGCCCTTGGTGCTACTCTCTGGAAGTAAGTCCAGTTTCCATTGTTCCTTGTCTTTGTCCTCTGATTTTATTTTTGCTTTTCTTTTTTTCCTTTCCCACTGCTCTCCATAGATGTATCTAGAAAAGGTATTGGAAAATGTGCCTTTTTGGAACTGCATTATCTACACAGCCGAGTTCCTGCTAGTACAGTTTTGGGGCCCAACTGTAGCTTTAAGGGTTGAACATTCTTACATTTCTAAAGGCAAGGGTTTGGTTTTTGCATTAATATAATGCCTCACAAACTAAATAGCCTTCAATCTTTGCGTTTCTTATCAGCTCCTCGTAAAAGTAAACATATCCAATGATTGTTTCAGGTTGTAGTTTTTACATCCATCAGATCTCTTTTAGTTACTAGCTTTTGTGCTCAGCTCATAACTCTCTCAGTCAGTTTAATGGTAGCTGTATTAAAAACATTTGCAAAGGTGGTCTGGTGTGGAAAGGCATCATCCTTAGTCTGAGTGTTGCCGCTAGATTATCTCCCATTCTCCAGTTGGTGAGAACAGTTAATGGGAGATTCTTGAGAAAGGCTCTGAGTAGCAATCTCATTGCCTGTTGTTTGGGGATACAGAGTCTGTTGATTTTTCTAAGACAGCCCAACCCCAAATCCTAGTTTCAGTCAGCCAGATTGCAGCCTGTCTTTAAGGTTATGATGTGGAAGTTTCACATATTATTTCTCCCCATAGCCCGTTGCCCTGAAGTTGGTCATTTGGTCACACCTAGCTGCAAGGTAGCAGTGATTCCAGATAA
This sequence comes from Pseudorca crassidens, assembly GCF_039906515.1. Classification (NCBI taxonomy): domain Eukaryota; kingdom Metazoa; phylum Chordata; class Mammalia; order Artiodactyla; family Delphinidae; genus Pseudorca; species Pseudorca crassidens. The sequence goes on from NC_090304.1 coordinate 106,154,156, forward strand.
AACTCATAGTGTCCTATTACTAAAAATAGAAAAAAAAAATATATGGTATAGTTAGCTGTCTCTGCCACACATGTAGATTGGAAATAAGAAACAAAACTCTTATCTTTTCAGATGTAATGACTTTTCAGTATAGAAACCTCAAATAATTTATTGACAAATTATTAGAAGTAATGAGAGGGTTTATCTAAGTGACTGTCTAAAGAACAATATCTAGAAATTATTTACATTTCTACATATAGTCAATAAAACGTTAGAAAATAATATTAAAAAATAAAATTTACAATAACAAAATTTTTTTAAAAAGATGCTTAGGTATAAATCTAACCAAACTTGTAAGAACTTTGTGGAGAAGATTATAAAATTTGATTGAAAGACATTAATGGTCAGTGTCCATGGAAAGAAATTCTCAATACTATAAAGATATTAATTCTCTTCCAATTAATTTATAATTCAATCCCAATAAAAATCCCAACAATGTTTTGAATGAAACATGACAGATTGATTCTATAATGTATATGGAAATTAAAAGGGTCAAGAATTGTCAGAATAATAAAGGAGAGGAATAAGGTAGAAGAACTTGCCCTACCAGATGTCAATTTTATTATAAAACTATGGTGATTAAGATTCTGTGCTATTGGTGTGAGGATTGACACATTGTCCAATGAAACAAGAAAGAGTCCTGAAACAGATTGATAAATATATATGATCCAAGAAGCTTCTAGATTAACTGGAGGAAAAAGGAAAGAAGGGACTATTCAATAATCTTTCTGGGACAATTGATTTTTCCACACCAAAAAAATGGTATAAGATCTCGACTGTAGAAAAAATCAATTCCAGATGCATTAAGGACTTAATACAAAAGCAAAACTTTAAAACTGTTAGAAGAAAATGTGGGAAAATGTATTTCAAATCTCAGGGTAGAGGAATATCTTTTAAAAAGACAAAAATCACTAATCAAGATAGAAGGATTGATGAATTTTATTACAGTAGACTTAGAATTTCTGTTCATCAAAGTCATGATGAAGAAAGTGGAAAGGCAAGCCATATACTAGCAGAAGTTATTTGCAACACATACTTGAAAATGCATTTCTATCTATAGACATAAAAAACTATAAACCACCAAGAAGAAAACCCAAATAACCCAATAAACAACCTAGCAAAGTAAATGAATAGGCATTCCATAGAAGAGAAGATATGATGAGAAAGCATTTAAAATTATTTTTAAACTTATTAGTAAATCAGAAAAACATAAATTAAGACTAAAATAAATGCATCCATTAGATAGGCAAAAATCAAAGCATTTAACTATATTCAGTATTAGAGAAGATGTAAATTAATAGGAACTCATACACACTCTGGTGGGTATGTGACTCTTAAAAAACGTTGGAAGACAAATTGGCCCAGTGAAATGGAACATTTATGTAGTTCATTTCCCATCAATCCCCCTCCGAGGTGTATATCCTATAAAAACTCTTCACATGTACACTGAGAGACAGATAAGATTGTTCATAGCAGTAGTTTTCATAATATAAAAAAATTGGACACATCTTAGGTACTCATTCCCAGAAGTACACCTACATGTAACAGCTTGGATAAATGTCAGTGACAAAACAAGTCTTTAGAACAGTGCTCCTCAAACTTTGTTATGCAGGCATACTGTCAAAATGAAGATTCTCATTTAGTGGATCTGGGCCAGTGCCCCAGATTCTGCATTTCTAACAAGCTTTTGGGTGATGCTGTTGCTGCTGGTCTGCAGATCACATTTTTGATTAGCAAGGGCCTAAGACTACATATAGTAAATACCTTCATTATGGAGCACAAAACCAAGATATACCAAGCAGTGTGTTATTTAGGTAAATTGTGCATATGTGTGGGATAAACTAACAAAAAAGGCAATTATAAAATTCAGCATAGTGGTTACTATTTGGGGGATCAGGACCAAGAGGAGTGCATTAGATAGATGTTATAGCTCTTAAGTTGTGTAGTGGATCATGGATTTGTTGTATTGACTGGCTCTGACCTCAACCTTTGGACATGGATTCATAATCAGTAGGGAGGCAGGATTAAGTTAGTAGACATTTTCAATCCTAACTATGCACCAGAATCACTTAGAGAGATTTTAAAAAAACACCAGTACCTACTCCCAGTTACCTGATGTTCTGATTTAACTGGTCTGGGTTGAAACTTGGGTGTGGTGTTTACTAAAAGATTGCCCTGCAGTGCTCATGTGTGACTAGGTCTGAGAACCATGGTAACAGACCACCCCTGATATTCCTCATAATCGTCTGTGATTTGAACATACAGAATTTTTTTCTTATTAGATTGACTTCTTGGAAAGGCTTTCCTGGTTCAGCTTAAATATCATGTTCTACAGTAACTGAAATAGGGCCTTTTAAACTGTAATCTCCCTGACCAGCAGGGGCTGTGTCGTCTGGCTCACCTTTTGTTCCCCTGTTCCCCTGTATGATACCCAGCAGAGTTGTCACCAAATGCACCTATGAAGGTACTGGTGAAGGATGGGTCACTGAATGTTAACCAGAGGTTTCCTCCAGGTCAATTTTTATCTTTCCTCTGAGTTCCCACAGCAATTTACATTGACTGCATTAAGGCAGTACTACTCAGTACAACTGTTGGCAGGTCTGTCTCTCCCACTTTACTGTGAGCTCCTCAAGGCCAGGCTCAGGGTTGTATTATTTTTAGACCCTCAGAGCTTAGTCCAGTGCCTCAATAACTGGTTGGCGAAGTAGCAGATAAATGACTTTTGAAAGATTTTCTGCAACGTGCTATGACACTTTGCTGCTTCAGTCAGTCATAATTTAATCATCCAGGAATCAAGGCTTCAGAAGCATCGGTCTGCAGAGAGGGTCTCGCTATTCAATCTGCAGAAAATAGATTTAACATTTTAGGGCAGTTTGAGGTTCACAGAAAAATTGAGCAGAGAGTACAGAGTGTACCCAATATGCTCTCTGCCCCCCACATGCACAGCCCTCCGCACGGTCGACATCCCGACTTCCCGCACCTCAGAGGTACATTTGTTATAATCGATGAACCTACACTGACATTATTATCACCCAAAGGCCATAGTTTCCATTAGGGTTCACTCTTTGTGTTGTACTTTCTATGAGTTTTGACAAATGTGACAGGTATCCACGATTAGAGTATCATCTAGAATAGTCACTGCCCTAAAAATCCTCTGTACTGCACCCATTCATCCCCACTGGCAACCACTGATTTTTTTATTGTCTTCATAGTTTTGCCTTTTCCAGAACGTCACATAGTTGGAATCGTATAATATGTAGACTTTTTAGATTGGCTTCTTTCACTTGGTAACAACATAGTTAAGTTTCCTCTATGTCTGTTCATGGCTTGACTGCTTGTTTCTCTGTGATGTTGAATAATATTCTGTTTTCTGGATGCACTATAGTTTATTTATCTATTCACCTATTGAAGGACATCTTGGTTGCTTCCAAGTTTGGCCAATTATGAGTAAAGCTGCAATAAACTTATGTGTTCAGGTTTTTGTGTGAACATAAGTTTTGAGCTCCTTTGGGTAAATACCAAGGAGTGGGATTGGTGTATCATATGGTAAGAGTATGCTTATTTTTGTAAGGAAGTGCCAAACTGTCTTCCAGAGTGTCTGTACCATTTTGCATTCTTATCAGTAATGAATGAGAGTTCCCGTTGCTTCACATCCTTGCCAGCATTTGGTGTTGTCAGTGTTCCGGAGTTTGGCCATTCTAATAGGTGTGTAGTGTATCTCACTGTTATTGTAATTTGCAATTCCCTAATGACATATGATGTTAAGCATCCTTTCATTTGCTTATGTTCCATCTGTATATCTTCTTTGGTGAGGTGTCTGTTTAGGTCTTTTACTCATTTTTAAATTGGGTTTCTCATTTTCTTATCGTCGAATTTTAGGAGTTCTTCGTATATTTTGAATGACAGTGCTTTGTCAGATATATCTTTTGAAAATTTTTTTATCAGTTTGTGGCTTATCTTCTCAATCTCATGACATAGATTTGTTTTCATATCTTTGATATAAAACTGAAATCTGATTATTTGCATTTTTATGCCAGAAGTGGAGAAGAGAAAAAAAATCTAGTTAATTGAGAGTTTAGGCTAATGCCCAGGTTGATTGAGGCTTTATTATCTCTGGCTTTGGCAGGCAGTGACATACCCATCATTTCCCCATCCCTTAAGTTGGGTGAGACAAAAAGACTGTCATGCCTTTATACTCATTCCATCTTCGTGCCTGGTCTCACTCTATCTCCCCTTACCTGGCCAAACTATTGATGGCCAGAAACGTGGGTGAATAAGAGTGACAACGAGGCCCCTTTCTTCTCTATCCCACATACTCTAGACTTTTATGACAGCTGATCACCAATGAGAAGGGGTTAAATGTACAGAAGGAGGAAGTAGACCAGTTGCACGAGTTGTATATTCCGCACTGGCTGTCTGTGAGCTAATCATTCAGTGGATGAAAGACTTCTTTGGAGCCAAAAGTTAGAGAGAGAGAGAGAGACTTGGGAATGTGCCCAGCATTTACTCTTGGAGCTCCTTGGGAGATGAGAATGGACCCGCAGAAGTCAATTCCTCGTGAAGGACAGGCGTCTTTGATGATAGACAAGCAAGAGGCTGTGGCCCTTAGCTCTGCTTGGGTCTGTTTACCGGCACTGACTGAGCCCAGGCAAACGGCTGTGGGAAATTTCCTTCACGAGCAGCCTGGGCTTGCAAGTGGGGGCCTCGCACGTCTTCTGGGCTTCACTGGGAAGCAGAAGCAATGGCGAGGTCCCTGAGAGCAAAGTGAAAGGGCCTTGGGAGGACAGTTTCAGAGTGTCGGAAGCTCAGGCGTAGTCCCTGCCTGTTCCTCCTGTCCGTGCCACTGGCCCTGCAGACAAACCTCGCCTAAGTCTTTCCTCTTGTCATGTTCAAGGCCCTATGTGTCTTGTTCCAGTTCATCTCTCCACCTAGCTGCACCTCCTTATACTTCCCTGCGTGAATCCTGCCCTGCAGAGGCCTCCTCCTCAGTGTTTTCCTGACACGCACGATGCCTCCCTTTCGGGCGCCTTTCTACTCTCTTGGCCTTTAACCCTCTCCCCTGGTCCTCTCATTCCTCCCTTAATCTTACCCAAAGGGAATTAAAGAACTCAAGTGTACTAGAAAGAGAGGAACTGGTCTTTTGTTCTTTGGTAGTACACTTGACTCTTGAACAACGTGGGTTTGAACTTTGCAGTTCACTTATACACACATTTAAAACAATTTTTTGTATGTATTTCTTTTAAAAAAAAATTTATTTTATATTGGAGTAGAGCTGATTAACAATGTTGTGTTAGTTTCAGGTGTACAGCAAATTGATTCAGTTATACATATACACGTGTCTATTCTTTTTCAAATTACTTCCCCATTTAGGTTATTACAGAGTATTGAGCAGAGTTCCCCATGCTGTACAGTAGGTCCTTGTTGGTTATCTATTTTATTTTTTATTAATTTTTATTGGAGTATAGTTGCTTTACAATGTTGTAATGTTTCTTGTTCTATAGCAAAGTGAATCAGTCATTCGTATACACATATCCACTCTCTTTTAGATTTCCTTCCCATTTAGGTCAGTACAGAGCATCGAGTAGAGTTCCCTGTGCTATACAGTAGGTTCTCATTAGCTATCTGTTGTATGCGTAGTAGTGTGTATATGTCAGTCCCAATCTCCCAATTCATCCCACCTCACTACACACATTTTTTTCAAGAGTAAATAGTACGGTACTATACTGTCTGAGGCTGGTCAAATCCGCGGATCCACTGTGCGCAGGGTTGGCGCCCCTAACCCCTGCCTTGTTCAAGGGTTAACTGTATTTGGAAAACAGCTTTAAACATGTGTAGGTGACTGGGAATTACTCTTCTACCTTTAGGCAGAACCTCACTGAAACGACTGCCAGGAACACCCAATTCTCAGAAAATGTCCTCCGGGAATTTCAGTAAGATGCAGTTTTGAGAGAGGGCACTTACTGTGCTGGTTAAGAGCATAGGCTCTGGGACAGGTACCCGAGATCCAATTTCAGTGCCATAATTTGAAAACTCTGGGCCTTTGGCCAGGTCAGCAAACCTCAGTTTTCTCATATGGGAATATTGATAACATTTACCTCCTAGGATTGTAAGGAGGGCTAAGCAAGTTTATATGTGTAAAATGCTTTAGAATCTGGTACATAGTATGTGCTATAGAGTATATGAATGTTTGCTACTAGTTTTAATGAGAAGTGAAAAATTTGGTTTTTCAGTAGACAACATTTTTCAGGCTCTTGGCACTCTTCATTATCTTTTTTTTTTCTTTACATCTTTATTGGAGTATAATTGCTTTACAATGGTGTGTTAGTTTCTGCTTTATAACAAAGTGAATCAGTTATACATATACATATGTTCCCATATGGGCACTCTTCATTTTCAAATGCTTCCTGTTAAGGTAGTGAGTGGGAAGTGGAGGGGAGGCTTCCTGAACACTGGAAGATCATTCCAAACATCTAGGTGTGGTGCTCAGCCCCAGGCCGGACACGGAACATGGATGCCTCATACTTTCTATCAACAGGTTTCCCAGGAGCCTCCTCCTCACCCCACCAGCCACACAAAGCCATTCTCCTGCTGCCACTCAGGTTTGTCTTCTGTAGCCATCTGCAATAGGGACTTGTCAAGGGTGAAATGAAAAATTTTATCATTATTTCTAATTCTTCTGGATGTGGATGTCATCAACGCATCAGGTTTAAAGAGGAAAGATGATGAATCGTGAATGTTTATGAGGAAATGGCAGCAATTATCATGATGGTAATGAAGAGGGAAGTGAAGAGATTGACCCACTGGGATGTTTCTCCCAGCCCAGGATGGTGGTGGCGTGGCTCCAGTGGTCTTGGGCGTTACCATTGTACCAAGATGGATGGAGTGTCTTACCCAGCAGCCCTTGCAGATTCACTATTTTTTTTTAGAACGATGTCTTGTGGAACCAGGTTTGCAAGTTTTACGTTGAGTGAACAGCTATTTCTTAAGTTATTTCAGCTGTAGAGTAGAGAATTGTTGAAATAAATGGCTGGAGAATTTGAATTGCATTCATTCTTGACATTGGAACTGACAAATAGCTTCATTCCCCCACTGAAATGGAAAGTTTATTACTTTGATATGCAGGCATGCCATGCAGGCAGGGGAGATGGGGTGTCCGCATTTTATTTTAGTGTAACTCTTCTACGATGCTGTGATAGAGTGAAATAAAATGATTTTCTGAAATCCTGTTGGGATCCATCCCTTGCCCCATTCTCCACATTCGACTGGAAATAAAACCAATTAAAACATTAATTTATAACTAGTATAAAACCCAATCTGACAGCTGGTTATTACTGTCTGAGCACGGAGTTCTCAGGGGGAATAGAACTGGTAGGTGGTGGAGGCAGCATGAGAACTCAGCATCCGGATGGATTGAGTTGCATCACCTGCTAGTCGGAACCTGCCCACCAGGTGCTGGGCATCTCCAAAGAGAAACCATCAGAGCTGGAGATCTGGAGGACAGACTTGCCAGAGTCCTGGAAACGCAATAATTGTAGATTTCTCCTTGACATTTTCTCAGCATTGGGGGCTTCTCACCGCCCTGCCAGCAGGAATCACTGCAAGGAGAGAGGCAATGAGTGTGGCATTCAAGGAAGCCATGAACACAGCGGAGTTGAGGGGTGGCGGGGATGCAGGCTTGCTGGAGTTGCTGGGATACTCACCTGGGCACTCCTGCTGCAGCTCAGCCCATCCTTCTGATGGTGTCATCAGAGGAAATGGAACACAGCTGTTCATCCTCTGCATACTAGCCTTTCCCATCTTAAAGTCCTTGATCACTGCATCTCCTCACCTTTTCCTCTCAAACTTGTCAGAGGCCTGCACATCTAACAGACTTCATGAATTGTAGCTTACCCGGTTCCACACTGGAGAACAGCCACTCCACTCACTCTGTTGACTTAATGCTGATCATTAATTTATAAAGACCTGATGAAAGGGCCTCATCCATATGGAAAGCACAGATTTCTTCTTCTTGTCTCCTTAGCATCCGGTGCCCATGGAATGATTCCTGCTCCCTGGTGGGAATCTCCAGTGCGGAGTGTGGTCATCAGTGCAGCCTATGTGAGACCCTTGTAGGTATTTCTGGCAACTTTCAAGCCAAAATCTGTACTGGAGCTGGAATTTGACCCTGACCGTTCAAGCACAACACAGCCCAGGACTTCTGGGACCCCCTCTTCCACAGGGCTTGAGAGAAGTCTTGTGTGGTCTTAGGGATCCAAAAAGCACTGTATCAGAGGAGCATGGGTGTGTCCAGTTCACTAAAGGAAAGCTCTTTCGTAGACGAGCTCACCTCAGTCCCTCAATAGGACCAGTGCCCGTTTCTCTGGAAGCTCTAGAATCTTAACTGTAGCGTGTGATCTCTGGTAGCTTTGCAGATACAATTAAAGCAGCAGCTGTGCCTGTGCCCAAGCGGAATCCTCTCCTGCCACACTCATCCTGACACTCCTCAGTGTAATTGCTTCATCCACATCTGCTTGACTTGAAAGCTCCCGGTTTCTTCTCTACTCCCCCTTATTAGAAGAAAATCAGGAATTGAAACCTGTGGTTAAAGAAAAAAGCTTCCAAGCCTGGGACCAAATCGGTTTTTTGCAGCCATTCATCTGTGCTAGGTAGTCCTGAGTTATGAAGCAGAGCACCAAGGCGTAACTTGAGGGGTCACAGAACCTGCTGTCCTGGGTACCATCCTAGGCATGCACATTGGAAAGGATCTTGAAGGATAGGAATTGAGTGTCCAAGGTAGAAGCAATTATGCCTTCTTCCAAGAGTGGTCTGAATGTTATTTTTCTATAAGAACTTCAGTATTCTGTGGGCTGGATAATAAAATGCTGATGGTATGGTGATGATTTCATGAGTTGAATTTCCCAAGTTATCTAGCTGCTGTTGCTAATGATAGCAGTTATCATTTTTGAGCCCTTACTATGGGCCAGTCATTATACCAAGCACTTTAATATTTCATTTTATTCAATCATCTGGTTTAATTCTTCTCTACCCTTGTATTCAGTGAGTGAACCAGATCACTCTCTTATAACTTGGTTATACTTACTCTAGGCCCAGTGATGACATGACTGCCAGAGCTGTTGGCTGTCATTTCCAGGCTAAAAGTCAGTAAAGATCTAGGCTCCAGGACATTCAGAAGAGAGAATAGAGATTTAAGCTCTATCAGTTTGCCAATAATATGGGAGACGTAATCCAGTTTTTCTACTAAAGCGGAAGGAGAGAGTTGTGAGTTAGTATCTGTTCTCTGTTGGATTCTGCTGGCCTTGACTTACAGGGCAGTGTTTATCAACAATTTGCATTCTTCTATTTCCCAGTGAACTGTGAACATGGTTGCATAACTTCCATGGGAAATCAGGTGTGTATGTTTCTGGGGCATGGTGGAGGGATGAGAGAGGACAGGTAAGATGGAGCACCGATTCTTCAGACTGATCCAGAAGGTCAAAATTCATTTCGAGTGAGTGTATCACTGATGTGGTAGTTCTGTCTCTGGAACATGTCTTATCTATTCTCATCTCTGTGTCTCTGCACATTGTTCCTTTATTCCTGGGTGGTCTTGGTCCCTCATATCTGATTTCCGATTTCTACTCCTCACCTTACAGATTCTTTCTAATCCTTGAAGACTTTCAACTCCTACTTAGACTTCTTTCTTTCCTATATCCTTTCTTTCCTTCTTTCCTTCCTTTTTGCCTTTGATTCTTGTCTGTACCATTAAAAATTTGGTCATCATATTGTTCAGTATAGAGGTCAAATGTGAAAGCATGTGGGCTTTGAAGCAAGATGGTTTGGGTTTCAATCCCAGCTCTTACACTTCCTATCTATATGACCATGGGAAAGCTCTTTAACTTCTCTGTGCCTCAGTTTCCTCATCTGTAAATAGGATTGGCCTTTTCTTGATGGTTTCCTTTTCTGTGCAAACGCTTTTAAGTTTAATTAGGTCCCATTTGTTTATTTTTGCTTTTGTTTCCTTTGCTTTAGGAGACAGATCCAAAAAAATATTGCCATGATTTATGTAAAAGAGTGTTCTGCCTATGTTTTCTTCTGTTAGTTTTATGGTTTCCGGTCTTACATTTAGGTCTTTAAACAATTTTGAGTTTACTTTTATATATGTGAGAAATTGTTCTAATTTAATTCTTTTACATGTGGCTGTGCAGCTTTCCCAGCACCATTTAAAGAACAGATTGTCTTTTCTCCACTGTATGTTCTTGCTTCCTTTGTCATAGATTAATTGGCCATAAGTGTGTAAGTTTATTTCTGGGCTTTCTATTCTGTTCCATTGATCTACATTTCTGCTTTTGTGCCAGTACCATATTGTTTTGATTACTGTAACTTCGTAGTATACTCTGAAGTCAGAGAATGTGATTCTTCCAGCTCTGTTCTTCTTTCTCAAGATTATTTTGGCTCTTTGGGGTCTTTTGTGTTTCCATTCAAGTTTTAAAATTGTTTGTTCTAGTTCTGTGAAAAACACCATTGGCATTTTGATAGGGATTGCATTGAATATGTAGATTGCCTTGGGTAGTATGGTCATCTTAACAATATTAGTTCTTAATCCATGAAAGTAGTATATCTGTCCATCTGTTTGTGTTGTCTTCTATTTCTTTCATCAGTGTCTTAAAGTTTTATGAGTACTGGTCTTTTACCTCCTTAATTAGATTTATTCCTAAGTATTCTTTTTGATGCAATTGTAAATGGGATTGTTTCCTTAATTTCTCTTTCTCTTAGTTCATCATTAGTGTATAGAAATGCAACGGATTCTAATAGGAAAATTCTATTAGATTTTCAATATTCATATTGTCAAGGAATTTTCTTGAATATCAAGATTCTAAGGCCAGAATCTTGGGACCAGAGTCCTTATGGTACTGGAAAAAGTTGAGGCTGCTCAGTCCACAGTGCCAGACACCCAGGCATGGTCAGCTTGCAGTTTCATGTTCTGATTAACCATTACCAGTGGGTTAATTTTGAGGTTACATATATAAAGATTCTGAGGTTCTTTCAAACCTTTCCTGAGGTTTGCGTTTGTTTCAAAGTATATTCATGTTCCACTTAAATCTGTTTTAAAATTCATATAACCTTGAATTTGTAACAGAACAAGGACATAACTTTTCAAAAGAAGCTGAACCATAAACATTACCAGGGAGCTGCACTTTTAATGTTTAAAAGGTAAACTTAAGCAACATATTGAAATTTCCCATATCTGATGGGGACTGTGGGGCATAGAGGGTGGACTATTGGGCAGAACAAGAGGCTGGCTTTCCCTCCGTCCAAAGAAACATGCGTAAGAAGGGATTGTTGTGGTATTATATTATGATATGTTTGTCTTTTATCCATTTGCAGTGTTGGTTGTGATGGTAAACTGAAGATGATTCATTGCTGGTAGATTGGTCTGGCTGCTGCAAGTGTTATGAGGGTGAAGGGGAGAAGAAGAGAGGTATTAGGCTAGGGTGGTGAGTCTTTGTGTTTGCCCAGGGAAGACGGAGACACCCAAGGAAAGCAGGGAAATCAGATTTCTGGGGGATGTTAAGATTAACTGAGGGAGTGTTTTTTACACATCAGACCATTACATGGCACAGAAAATTTATATTACAGATTAAAGCCCAAGAGATCTCTGGGTAAAAAAAAATTATGAAAAAGAATGAAAGATGAAGACAGATTAAAACAGAATTTTTCAGTGGATCTCAGATGTTTTCTGTAATGAGTAGCACATTCAATTGTATATGAAGTTAAGGTTATTTGTTGGCATGTGATTGATACTATCAGTATCTGAAGGTAATCAGAATTTTGTAATAAACAGACTAATGGCAGACTTTGAGGTTATAAGGAAGGATTATAGTGCATGGTTAAGAGTCTGTGTTCTCTTCCCAGTTGGAAATGGAGACTTAGCAAGTGGTTAACTAGAGCAATGGATCCCTGCTGTCTACTTGCTACGTATATCTTAGAATTCTCGAGGCAAGATGAGATTTCCCGTGGGAGTGAATATGGCCTGTCCTCCTGCCCTCTCCCCTTCACACCTGAAGAGCCATCCTCATTGTCTATCAGGATTCCATCCCAGCCTTCCACAACCTGGGTCTCAGATTTCTTGGGAAAGGATGCATAACAAAAGCCAAAATTATATACTCTTATCAGGAGAATTAAAGGCTCTAAAGGAGAAAGACTGCAGAGAGAAAACTGATGAAAATGCTAAAAAATCAGAATCGTGCATCTATGCACAGAGGGCCTTTTAACCGAGGTCTACAGATTTAGCTGAAGTGAAGAAATTATTCAATGCAAGCCTGCAGGGAAAACCAGGGGTAGATTAAGCAATGATTGATAAATTTAGCGGGTAATTATTTCTATTTTTTTAAAAGTTTTCTTTAATTGCATTTCCCTTTAAATGTGGAAGGTAAATTCCATATTTATGTGTTAGCATATGGTATTTGTTTTTCTGTTTCTGACTTACTTCACTCTGTATGACAGACTCTAGGTCCATCCACCTCACTACAAATAACTCAATTTCATTTCTTTTTATGGCTGAGAAATATTCCATTGTATATATGTGCCACCACGGGGAAGGATAAACTGGGACGAAGTGAGAGAGTGGCATGGACGTATATACACTACCAAATGTAAAATAGATAGCTAGTGGGAAGCAGCCACATAGCACAGGGAGATCAGCTTTGTGACAACCTAGAGGGGTGGGATAGGGAGGGTGGGAGGGAGATGCAAGAGGGAGGAGATATGGGGATATGTGTATATGTATAGCTGATTCACTTTGTTGTAAAGCAGGAACTAACACACCATTGTAAAGCAATTATACTCCAATAAAGATGTTGAAAAAAAATGTGGAAGGTAGGAGTCTTACGAGGAGTTCAGATAAGTCATTCAATGTTTGGCAACCTAGTAAAGAAACTATGAGATGTAGCTTGGAGTGTGAAATGTTAGGGATTCCCAGAGGGTGCTCATCCCTAGGGAAAGGGAACCTGGCCTACAAGCTTGACCTGAATTAGAAAGAGAGCCTCAGGGTCTGAAAGGAGAGTGATTCTGAGTACAATGTACTGTCTGCTGCATGGATTTGTAGGAGCACAGAGCAAACGCTTTGAGCCCCAGGTTCCTTAAGGTGGAAGCTGAAGTCATTGATTTGAGACTTTTTTCTTTTCTGAGATGGATATTTAGTGCTATAGATTTCCCTCTTACTACTGTGTTAGCTGTATCTCACAAATTTTGATATAATATGATGTGTGTATGTGTATTATATATGTGATACATTATATATAATACTTTCAGTTCCAAATACTTTCTAGTTTCACTATTGATTCCTTCCCTGATCAGTGTACATCTTAGCAGTGTGTTACCAGCTTCCAAATATTTGGGGAATTTTCCATATATCTTTCTGCAATTCATTTCTAATTTACTTTCATTGTGGTCAGAGAACATGTTTTGTATGCTGTGAATACTTTAAAATCTATCATATTATGGCCCAGAATATGATCTGCCTTGGTATGTGTTCTGTATGCACTTGGAAAGAATATGTATTCTGCTGTTGTTAGGTGAGGTGTTCTATAAATGTCAATTAGATCAAATTCATTGCTATATCCTTACTATATCCTTACTTATTTTTGGTCTAGTTGTTCTATCAGTTATTGAGAGAGCAGCATTGACGCCTCCAAGTATAATTGTGGATTTGTCTATACATCCTTGTGTTCTCTCTGCTTTTTTCTTTATAGTTTTGGAAAATTTTTTAGGTGCATAAAAATTTTTTAGGATTTTTATATCCTCTTGATAAATTAATCCATTTAATATTATTAAATGAGCTCTTTATTTCTGATAATATTGTTTCCTATGAAATCTACTTTGTTTTATGTTAATATTGCCACTCCAACTTTCTTTTGATTAGTGTTATATCTTTCCCTATCCTTTTGATTTTCATCTACTTTTGTTTTATAGTTAAGGTTTTTTGATAACTGAATAATATGTTGTTTCTTGTTTTATTCATTTTTATTCAATCTGAGGATCCCTGTCTTTTAATTCAGGTGTTTAGACCACTTACACTTAATTTAATTATTGATGGCTGGATTTAAATCTACTGTCTTACTATATGTTTTCTATTTGTTCTATCAATTATTCCCCCTTTTCATATTTTTCTGCCTTCCTTTGAATTATTTATTATAATTCCATTTAATATCTTTGTAATGTATTAGCTATATGTCTTTGTTATTTTAGCTGCGTCATAATCTGGACCTTTAACTTGTCATAGTCTACCTTCCAGTGATAACCTATTATATGTAGAGTATAAGAGTTTTACCACAGTATATTTCCATTTCTCTCTTCTCAGCCTTTGTGTTATTATTTTTTAAAATTTTATTGGAGTATAGTTGATTTATAGTGTTGTGTTAGTTTCGGGTGTACAGCATAGGGATTCAGTTATACATATACATGTATTCATTCTTTTTCAGATTCTTTTCCCATAAAGATCATTACAGAGTATTGAGTAGAGTTCCCTGTGCTCTACAGTAGGTCCTTGTTGGTTATCTGTTTCATATATAGTAGTGTATGTATGTTAATCCCAAGCTCCTAATTTATCCCTCCCCCCACCCACGTTTCTCCTTTGGTAACCATAAGTTTGTTTTCGAAATCTGTGAGTCTGTTTCTGTTTTGTTAAATAAGTTAACATATATCATTAAAAAAAAATTAGATTCCACATATGAGTGATATCATATTTGTCTTTCTCTGTCTGACTTAACTTCACTTAGTATGATAATCTCTAGGTCCATCCATGTTGCTGCAAATGGCATTATTTCCTCCTTTCTTATGGCTGGATAATGTTCCATTGTATATATCTACCACATCTTCTTTATCCATTCTTCTGTCGATGGACACTTAGGTTGCTTCCATGTCCTGGCTATTGTAAATAGAGCTGCAATGAACATTGTGGTACATGACTCTTTTTGAATTATGGTTTTCTCAGGGTATATGCCCAGGAGTGGAATTGCTGGATCACATGGTAATTCTAATTTTAGTTTTTTAAGGAACCTCCATACTGTTCTTCATAGTGCCTGTATCAATTTACATTCCCACCAACAGTGCAAGAGGGTTCCCTTTTCTCCACACCCTCTCCAGCATTTATTGTTTGTAGATTTTCTGATAATGGCCATTCTGACCAGTGTGAGGTGATACGTCATTGTAGTTTTGATTTGCATTTCTCTGGTAATTTGTGATGTTGAGCATCCTTTCATGTGCTTTTTGTCAGCCTTTGTGTTATTTTTAACAAACTTTTTACTTCTATAGATGTTATAAAACACATAGTATATTGTTATTACTTTTGCTTTAAACAGTATCATATTTCTTAAAAGTATTTAAATAATAAGAAAATTATCTTAACATATACCTATATAGTTTCCATTTCTGGTGCTTTTTATATGGATTGGGACTATTATCTGGATTTTTTTTTTTTTTTTTTTTTTTTTTACTGATTTGCTTGAAACAATTTCTTTAACTTTTCTTGTAGAGCAGGTCTTCTAGTAATGAATTCTTTCAGATTTTTAATGTCTGAAATAGTTTTTATTTCATACTCATTTTTGAAAGATATTTTCACTGGGTAAAGAAATGTAGGATCAAAGTTTTTTTCTTTCAGTACTTTGAAGTACTTCTGGCTTGTATTGTTATTCATGAATAATCTGTTGCCATCCTTATGACATATGTTCTTTTGTATATAACTGCTAGATTTTCTACTTACCGGTTTTAAGCAATTTGTCATGGTGTAGTTTTCTTCACATTTCTTGAGCTTAAGATTTGTTGAGATTCCTTGGAGCAGTGGAATTGTAGTTTTCATAAAATTTGGATAATGTATAGTCCTTATTTCTTCCAATATTTTTTCTGTCCCTCCCATCTCTTATTTAACTCTGTTTCCTGAATTCAAGGCGGGTGCTGGGCTCTGCTGGGGTTCCTTCCCCGAGCTCTCTCCAGGAAGTAGACTGAGCAATAATAGGGCTAAGCTTGTTTATTTCTCATCACTCAGCAGTCATTGTCCCTTGATGCCTAATGTGTTTAGGACCATTATTTCATTATCTGTCTTGATCTTTATCTGTTTTAGGTGGGAAGTGATATCCAGTTGCTGTTAACTTCTTCTAGGCTTATGGTTCATGTCTGGAGTGTTCTGGGACATGGACAGAAGTGCGGGGCAGGAGACGACTCTGCCTGGAATGGGTCCTGTCTCAGAATGGCACGTGTGCTGTTCCCTCTGCAGAGAACACTCTTGCACATACTGTTCACCTAGTTAACTCCTGTTAGTCGTCTAAGTCTCAATCTACACGTGACTTTGTTTAGAAGCCTGCTCTATGAGCATCTATCCTTTTTTAACTTCCCCTTTTAGATGATTCCATGGTATTCTGTACTTTTAGCTGCACTCACTCATAGTATATTTCTTTTCCTTGTCTTTCTTCACCACAAGGTTATAAGCTCTATGAGGACAGAGACATAGCTGTCTTATTTCCTGCAACAGTACAAGAGGGTTCCCTTTCTCCTACTGGATCAAAGTAGGTGTTTAGTAAATGTTTTTTTGACCAGTAAATAGGAGAAGATGAAAGCATTTGTGTGTGGTAGGGGCAATGGTGCCTGGTGGGTGATGGGTACACAGCATAAACATTAATTGTGGCTTGTGTCAACCACGTGGTAGCTGACTGAAATTACTGACCAGACAATGTACAAGCATATTTGAGATATGTACTAAAAAATTCCAGAAAAACTTCAGGGTTGGGAACAAAGGGAATTCTATAGGGTAATAAGATCTTTCATGGATAGATTTGTGGGTCAGGGAGAGTCAGTAAAATCTAGGTTATCATTATTGTGATCTTATCTGTCTTTATAGGCTGGTGTGCATGGGGATATACTATGTATATCATTATCATTATATCATAATATATCATTATATACTATGGTATCATGTATCATAATTTATAATGTTATATAGGAGAAATAGGTATTTTTATCTGTTTGTGTGTTGTTTGTTTTACCCCCCATGACGTAAACTCTGTGAAGTCAGGTGCTTGGTTTTTTTGTGTTGTCTGCCCCATCCCTGATTCTAGAGCCATCTTGTTCACATTGCAGTTACTCAATAAATATTGGTTAAATACATGAGTGAGATATATTTATACTACTCTATTTTAATTCTGTTTAAGTAGTATGCTAAACTACCATTTTTTTCTTTTTTGTTTATTTTTTTTAAACACAATTAAGTGGAAATCAAACTACATTCTCTCTTCATTTTATTATGCCTATCGGGACTCTGGCTACTGAGATTAAAACCGCTTAACTAAGGCTCCAATGTCCACCTGGTGGCAGCTTAACTTAATCACAGTCAAATTACCTCAGAGGAAATTAGCAGCTTTCCAAGAGCTGAGCTTGACAACTCAAAGCATGTAGAAGCCCCAGGGCGCCCATGTGTCCACACTGCACCTGGCTCTGGAGACAAGGGCAGCCCCACATTAAGCAGTGGGGAGACATCATTAAGGTTATGATTAAACTGCCTTGCAGGGCAAAAAAATAGCCTGCTGAGAGAAGGCCAAAGTCCTGCCAAAAACATCACTGCTTTGTTATTTATTACAAATTTCTGGTGATTTCCCTTCCTAAACCAAAAGTAGTAATGGGAGTATTACTGCCTCAGCATGCAGGTTGGCAGGATAAATACTAGGATGCACAGGGTTGGGTGTAATAGAAGCAGTGAATGAACAAGGATTTATATGTGCCCAAGAGGTAGAGTTCTAAGGGACAGCCAGGGTCAAGTACAGGGTAGGGTGCTCAGTAGGGAGACTTAAGAGCTGACCCTGGGAGGATCAGAGATATGGCCAAGATGGTTTTGACCTGAAGCAGATGGACTGCCAGATATTTTTTCAACAAAGATGGGTTTATTCAAGATGAGTAGAGAATTGCAATTAAGGGGCTGCAACCATGGCGAGCCATGTGCATGTCCCCCCATTTCAAGGGAAGGAGAACCCTTTTATAGGGGGGAAAAAAAAAGGAAGCTGGGAGGGCTGGAGTAAACAAAGAGTCCATGGCTTTTCATTGGCTGAGTCCTCACCAGGAAAGAAGTGTCTTTCATCTTCCTGTTGGGCTCTGCTATGGTCACAGGGCATGAGAGCTCCCCCTTCTGGTCTCCCAGTTCTACTTAATTGAGATTTCTGTTTATTAATTTTTTACAAAGGACACCTGAAGATCAGTAATTTGGGAAAGTGTGTGTGGCACTGGTGTTGAGGGCGGAGCAAATAGTTTTCAGGGTGATCTGACTTAGATCATCAGGATGGCATCTTTCCCTAGAGCTGCCTTTAATGGAAAGCTAAGAACATGTCAGCTCTTGGTGCCTGGATGTTGAGTACCACCTGCCCCTCCCTCCGTAGCTATTTTGGCTTATGATAACAGAGTGAGTTCCAGATGGGAAAGGCTTGACTCTATGTAGGTAATGCATTTCATGTGTCTATTAGGGCAAAGCAAAAAAAAAAAAAAATCAAATACCAGTGTTATTCTTTATCCATTGTTGCTGTTAGGGTTCAGTGCATGAAACAGAAACCACTCTGGGTCTCTTAGGCAGAAATGGCCTTAATATGGAAAATTAGGTGCTTCAAAATAATTGGAATTGCTGCAGAATGGAGTTGAGGGTTGAAATTGTTGAGCTCAAGGGCACAACACTAGAGCTGCAATCCAGGGATCAGAAAGCCACCGTCTTTGTCACAAATGCCTCTTGACACTCGTGGAGCTGGGGACTAGGCACTGGGATGCCAAGTCTGGCTGCCACCACTGCATCTTGATTCTCATATGTTCAGGACGTTACCTGCCAGCATAAACAGCAAAGTATAGCAGCCTTTGTTCACTTCCATCTTCCAAATATCACTCCAGTGGATCCAATGGCTAGAACCTAAGTTGGGTGCAGAGTCTGAGAGACTGGGGAGTGTGGGATTTTGTTTTCATTTTAGTATTCCTTTCTCTCTGGTGAGGCCAGGACCAGGGTGAAGCAGAGAGGCAGCCAGGGGCATGAAATTTACAGAGGTGCTCGCTCTCAGGGTCAGGCAGGTGCAGGTGTTCACCTCATAGTAGTACTGTGATAATTAAATGAGATAAATCTTTTACAGAACTTAGTGTAATTTTAACACGTGATGAGTGCTCACTAATTGCTGGGTCAATACCTTTTAGCTCTAGGGAGAAATGGAAAATGACATTACTTTCTCTTCTCCTATGAATATTCTTCAAAGAATTTTTTCCTTCGATGAATCTCTAGCCTTATGTTATATAGGCTTTTGAGGGTGATGGTCATAAGGCCAGTTTGGCCACTTTTCAGCGAGTCGTGCTGTGTGTGTGTAGCGCCTCTCTAGAATGTATGGGCGTCTGTTACCTTTATCCTAAGCTCTGAGCATTCAGCCACAAGGAAAGATCTTTTTAACATCTTGTCACACCTCCCTAATTCTTCCACACATAATGGCAGCCTGTGAAAATTATACCTTAGAATGTCATCATTTTTTACTTAATGATTGTTTGAAATATAGATACCCATAGAACAACTGAGATTGTTTCCATATTTTGGCTATCGTGAATAATGCTGTGATGAACATGGGGGTGCAGATAGCTCTTTGATATCATGATTTCATTTCTTTCAGGTATACACCCAGAAATGTAATTGCTGGATCATATAATAAAAATTATCATAGCTTAATTTTTTTGAGGCGCCTCCATACTATTTTCCACAGTGGCCGCACCAATTTACATTCCTGACAACAGTGCTCAAGGGTTCCCTTTTCTCCACACCCTAAGCAGCATTTGTTGTCTCTTGCTTTTTTTGTTGATTTTTTTCTTTTTGCAGTACGCGGGCCTCTCACTGTTGTGGCTTCTCCCATTGTGGAGCACAGGCTCCGGACGCGCAGGCTCAGCGGCCATGGCTCACGGGCCCAGCCGCTCCGCGGCATGTGGGATCTTCCCGGACCGGGGAACGAACCCCTGTCCCCTGCATCGACAGGCGGACTCTCAACCACTGCGCCACCAGGGAAGCCCCATGGACACTTCTTTAAGAATAAAGAGTTTAATAAATATCAATTAGAGATACCCTATTATTTGTGTTATTTAGGACGTTGATATCACTACTGATTATATTCCATCACTTGATGATTCATGGACTGAGGATGGGGGTGGACTAAAACTTCCCTCACTTACGGGCTCTGGCCATGTCTCCACTTCCAGAATTCATTACCTTGTTCTTAGCTGGACACTGCCCTTCCTATAATTGCTGCTTATTTGGAAATGAAGTTTTCAGGAAAATGTCTCAATTACCATTTTACACTTAATATGAGACATGTAAGGAAAGAGATAGTCCCTTTTGCTTCACAAATCACCATGAGGTTTTGGAACTTTGAGGGCTTTCTAGCTTTGCTGGAGCATGCGGTCACATACGCAGCAGTAGGTCCTTGAAGACAAAAATAGAGCAGCTATTTAGACTTCATGAACATGTTTGATTCTCTCAAGAATACATGGGGGAGGGTCATGGAGAATTGGAAATAAATGCATGATAGAGTTGTTCAGGAGCTTGGTGGCATCAGGTCAACATCTCTGTGAATCTCTTGACCTTTGCTTCATGTTTGTCATCTCATGGTTAGCAGATGGCTGCGGGGGATCCAGACATCATGTCCACATTCAAGGGAGGAAAGCATGGGAAAGGGGGAAAGACTTTGTTAGGTACATCCATTCCATTCCCCCCAAAAAACATAATCTCTCCCAGGAACGTCCTGCATGTGTGTCATTAGCCACCCAGACACTATGAGCTTTCAGGGAGGATGCAGAAGCAAGCATGTAGCCTGACACAGTGACGCCTCAAATAAAATCAAAGTTCAGTCAGCAAAGAAGAAGGGGGAAGTGAGCATTGAACAAGTGACTAACAGTACCTAACACAGTAGGGATTCAACTTATTTTTCTTTATATAGTGAACCTGTTTCTCAGAAGAGAAAAAGCCATTACTGATTTTTCACGACAATCTTTAAATTACAGGTCTCTCAGTCCGTGGGATTGAAATGAAACAAATCCTAGCAATAGACCCATGCCAGACTCAGAATCACTTTTTTATTTCAGTGAATAGTGCTGATGTGTTGAGCTCATTTCAGTAGCTGGATGCTTCCTACCCTAATAGGAGCATTGTCCCAGGAGCCTCCTCAGCTATGTATGCAAATACGTTCCTGTCAGATCCTAACATCAGTTTGACATACATGCTTCAACATAGTTGAATTCCTGTGGAAATTATTCAGGTGAAGAATAGGGCAGATGGAATGGCACCACACAAGTACGGGAAAAGCTGAAACAGTAAAGAAATAACAAGTCAGCAAGCATAATAAGTCATGGAGAGATTGGCTGGAGAGCAGGAAGGGGCCGTGTCATGCACAGGCTTGGAGGTCAATGGTAAGGGGCGAAGATTTTATTCTAAGCACAGTAAGAAGCTGTTGAGGCACTTAGTTCAAACAGAGTGCATGCCTGGTTTACCAACGTCACTAGTGTAGTCATCCATGGGAAAAACAATTTAAATGTGTTCAAATGTCTTTTGTTAAGTTGAATAAGCAATTTGTCAATTTCAGTGTATTCAATGAATTGCTTTGATAGGCGTCTCCTGTATGTCAGACATCCAAGGAGGAAACGCACCTGTGTGCATCAGAGGGGGCTCTCTGTAGACGTCTCTCCTCCCACTGCACAGAGCTGCAGAGTTCTCTGGCAAGTAAGTATCCCTTTCATGGGTTCTAGTTTCTCTTTTGTACTCTTATGCTGTTATGTATGAGTTTCATTATGTGTGTGCTCCCCAAATAACTGGACCTATCATGTCTATTAAAGAAACCAATGGACATTCTGACTCTTAGAAATGATTACTTTTGCTTAAGAAAACGTTTGGCTCCTGTAGGGGTAGGTAATATGGTAGAGGGGTAAGAGTGGATGGGAAGGTAAGTCAGGGGTCAATTCAGTAGTCTAAGTGAGAGAGCACGGGTACTTGGGTTAGATTGGTGCTAATGGACACGAAGAACCATGGGTGACTTGAGATGTATTTTGGAGGAAAAAAATTGAATTAACGATGGATTCAGTTAAGGAAGGCATACAGAGAGAATAATCAAGTATAACTTCCAGAGTGCTGGCAGAGTACCGGTTGCATACTAGTAAGGCTTATTGCATGAATGAGAAAAGGGGGTATGATAGCCACGACATGTACAATGCTTTCCAGTTTTAAAATATTTGAACCTACATCTTAAGATATGGTAGGACAGGGTTTATTATTTTACCTTCTTTGCAGACGTGGAAACAGAGGCTCACCGCCTCATAGTTCTGCTTTTGCCAATCTGGAGACTGGTCAGAGACAAAAGATGTGATGTGGGAAAGAGAGAGGACATACACAAAGAGGTCAGAGGAATCTTAGAGAAGAGGAAGTTAGAAGGCGGCGAGGAAAGTTGTGCGGGGATGGGGAAGAGACCTGGCGTAGCCGGGACCTGCGGGAGCTGTTGGAGGCACAGTGCGCTCTGAGTGGTGTGGGTGTAGGTGAGGGTTGGATTTCCTTTTGATGTGCTTGAAGAGATGTAAGGAAAAGATTGTTTTGTTTTGTTTTTTTGGTGGGGGTTTGTAATGACTTTTGATGGGTGAGGTATTTCTGCTTCTGTGTGATTCCAGGTAGAGACTGAGTTCATTAAGATTCCAGCTTTCATGCTGTTCATATCGTTTTGTTGCCTTGAGCACACATGTGAAATGGAACTTGAATGACGGCTGATTTGGAAAGCAGAGCATGATTTGGGGGCAGTGAGAAAATGCGTTTGACCAGTTTTATGTTAAACTTTGTGAAAGACAAGTTGGACGGGTCCATTAGATACAGGTTATAGAAGGCCTGGGAAAGAATGTGAATTGAAATCCTTACTCGCCAGATGTGCTGTAAATGCTCTGTCCTGCTGAAAAAAATTTTTAGAAATATAGAAAATTATTAAGATGATAAAAAATATTCATAGTACCATCAAGTGGAAAAAAACTTTTACTATTTTAGGGTGTTTCTTCTAGCCTTTTATATGGGTGCATGTATAAACGTGTGTAAAAACTTCATAATATTTTAATAATTGAAATTATAATATACATAACATTTTACAACATATTTAAAGTGCTCGGTGGACACTTTCATATTAAATAATCTTCACAAAATAATTGTTGAGGGCAACACAGTAGTTCATCATACGGGTGAACCATGAGTTATTTAACCCTTTCCTTACAGACTTTATTTTAGCTATTCTGCCATTTCTCTAGTGAATCTTATCATTTGCTATTTCTTTTTTAGCCATTATAAATGGCGCTAATTTGGTACGTGAAAAATTTTTCAGAATTAGAATCTTTTACTGGTCAGAGGTAGGTGGACACTGGTGCCCACTTTGGCAGCACATCTACTAAAATTGGAACAATACACAGATAAGCATGGCTCTTGTGCAAGGATGACATGCACATTCGTTAAACGTTCTATATATTTGGATGTCAGCTAGATGGTGATCATTTCACATTTTATACAAACGTCAAATCACCATGTGTTGTAGCTGAAACTCATGTAATGTTGTGTGTCAATTATACCTTAATTTTAAAAAAGTAATGGACACTTTTAGAGCCCTTTGTAGATGTTGCCCAATGGCCGTCTAGGTTTGAACCCCTTCGGATGCCTTTTAGCAAATGATTCGATTTCCTATTTCACTGTCTCCTCCCCAATACTGGGAATTAACTTTTAAAACATGAAAAATAATATCTCATGGTTTTCATTTGCATGTCTTTGGTTCCTAGAGAGTTTATTGGCTATTTTTCTTTCAAAACTTACATTCATGTGTTCTGTTTATCTTTCTCTTCTGTCTTCATCACTTAAGATAGCTTGGACCCAAAACAGAGCGGTAACTAAATAAATATTTTTACGATTGGCTGAAAATCCATTGGACTACCACCCAGGAACCAGTAATGCATACAGTTTTTGTGGCTCCTCTTCTATCCATCTTCCCAAATTTAATGATTTCTCCTATGAGATGTAGTATTCAGAGAAAATGTGATTTTTTTCCCTACTCCCTGTAATCCTAAGAGACATTCTGTCAGTTGAAATTTTCTCTCATCATTTTCACTGTTCTTCATACATCATTAGTGGGAGCTGTTGCGTTATGGGAGGGCAGTGTCTGGACTCCATATTTATTGAACTCTAATTGTGTGCCCAAATGAATATGCCAGCCGTGCAACTACCAATGTAAGTCTTAAAAACAATAATTTGCGTAACTAGCCGACAGGAAGGCTTGAGCTATTATTTAAGTTCATATATAACATTACATCGTCAAGTGTTAATTTATGCTCTGTTCTTTCCAGAATGATTGAGCTGTTGGTAGTTTTATTTATGACTCATGCTTAGATCCATTTTCCAGTGCTGATAATGTTGAGATAATGGGGATTTATAGTTCACCCTGACAAGAGGCCATAAAACAAATGGCTGGATGTTTTCTCTATTGCTACAGGCTCAATTTGTATCATAAAGTACTTAATAATTGTTATTAATGAACGCTCTGTGGTTGGTATATAGACACAGCTGGGCATCACATCTGTTATCAGACGGCCTGTGTTGAGTAAAGCACAAACACTGCAGGGAACTAATAGCTGCAAAAGGAAATGACATCACAGAGCCATAGGAAGTGCCATAGATATTAGCTGCACTGAGACAGAAGAGAATTAGGATAGATTTTAGGAGAAATGACAGAATTTGGCTCTTTTTAAAAATTTCCTTTCATGTGGATCACAAATATCTTCAATTGTGAGCCTGAGTTCCAGGTTCAATCCATATATTATATACGAGTAAAGCATATATCTTAGTTTTTAGATAAAAACAAATAAAAATAGACAAATTCAGCTTACCAACTTACCCTTCCAGGCTTATCTTCTGCTGCTCCTCTTGAAACACTCTGATGTTCCATCCAAATTGAGTTATTGCCTTTGTTTTTGCAGACTTAGGCTTTCCTGCCTGTGTGCTTTCCCTTATGTTTTTACCTCTATTTGAATCCATTTCCCTCAAACTATTTCAAAAGAAAAAGAACTTTCTTTCTTTGACTTTTCTTCCTTCCTCCCTCCCTTTCTTTTTCATTTTTCCTCTCCCCTCTCCTCTCCTTCCTGCCCTCCCTCCCTCCTTCCCTCTCTCCCTTCCTTCCTTCCTTCCTTCTTTCTCTTTCTCTGTCTTTTTTCCCCTTATTTGTCCACATTATCAACTTTCATTTTTTTCATTCACCATTGGCAAACATATGAATATATTTCATATGTGTCATTTGATTATATGTAGTCTTACAAAATAGGTTGTGCTTTGGGTGCCTGTTTTTTTTAATTTAAGGAAGTCATGGTAAATTATAGACCTCATTTTACTTCTTTAACTCAGCAATGAAATGCCAACCATGGGGTCCCGTGAACATCTAGTCCATTCTTTCTAAAGTTTCCTAAAACTCCATGTGTATCCACCAGATCCGATCTGTCCACTCGGTTGGTGATGGACACTCAGCTTGCTCTGAATCCCTATCACAGTAAGCAAGGTGATGATGGACATTTTAATGTATGTTGCTTGTGGGTCTCTGGAAGAATTTGCTACATTCCTGGGAGTGTAACTGCTGGGTCACAAAGTGTGTGTAAACTTGATTTGACTAAATGCCCACAGGTAGCTCTCGAGAATGCTTCACCATTCTTCTCTCTGTAGGAGTACATGTTGGTTCTTATATCCCTATGTTCTGCCAATAGTCGGGATTGCCTAGTTTTACATTTTAATCCCATTAACAGAGGTACAATGATATTTCATGATTGTTTTCCTTTGTGTCTGTGATTACCACTGAGAGTGAACCTCTCCTCACTGGCCTATTAGTCCTTGTGGTTCATTCTATTTTAATCACCCATTCATATTTTGGCCCATTTTTTCTCTTGGGTTATCTGTCTCTTGTGGACTTAAAGGAACTTCTTATATATTTGTACCTTCTCAGTTTTAGATATTGCAAATATTTTCTTACCATCTGTCATTTCTCCATTGACGCTATCCGTATTCTTCTCCATTAAACAAAAATAATTAGTTTTGATGTAATGATAGTTAACACATTTATGCCTGAGGATTTCTGCTTTTCAAGTATTTCAAAAAGAATTCTTCCCCACCTCTAAATCACAACTATAAATTCTGACACTTTCTTCTATTGATTTTCTATTTTATCTTTCATTAATCTATCTGTATTGTATTTTTATATGTGATGCTATTTAGGGATACAATTTTAGTTTCTCCCTAATATTAGATACAAAACAACCCACCCTTTCACCTTTGATTCGTGGTGCTGTATTTCTGTATTTATCGTATATTAAATTCTCACATATACATGGTCTTCTCTGAGTTTGCTCTTTTGTTCCATTGGCCTATTTGCCCATCAGTTCTCATATCAATAGCTGCTTACTTTATTACTCTATGTTAGGACAGGCAGTCTACCATGGGCACTGAGCATCCCTGAACATTCCTGCTAAGTGCGCCAAACCACAAGGCTTATTTATCCCCAAACCGAGCAGTTTCTGTACCTGGTCACATAGACAACCAGGTAGGTACGCGACCATAGCATGGCTACTTCTCACTCTCTGGTGGAGGAGACGGGGAAGAGAGAGGGAGAGACTGTCTTGTTTACTGCTTATGACAGAAGGCGCCATAACCACCTGGGTGGGGCTGTTTGGACCGCCGTTGTGCACCATTTTTATTGCTCCTACTGCTAAATGTAAAATTAGTATTGATGTTTTACATGCTTGTGCTATGAACCCTCATAAAATTCAAGGGGGATAGTCCCAATGGAAAGAGTCACTTTTAGAGAAATGATAGTTGGTACGACAGACCACCAATGAGGCTTCCTGTTGCCCCCATGTTGTACAACGGAAACAGTACAGAATTCCAGGAAGTGAAAAGGAAATCACAGTCTTGGGGTCTGTAAACCCCAAGGACCCTTTTGAGCTACAAGTATCTGCTACTGATAACTGTGCTGACTGAAACTAACATTGGTGTATGTTCGAGCAACACATGAATGTGTACTCTGCTGTTTTGGGATGTAATATTCATTAATACCAGTTATGTCGAGCTTGTTGATAATGCTGTTGAAATGCTCTTTATGCTTACTAATTTTCTGCCTGTCTTGTCTATCAGTTACTGATTGAGGAGTATTGAAACCTCTTTTCATAATTGTGGATTTGTCTGTTTCTCATTTCAGTTGTTTTTGCTTCATATATTTTGAATCTGTTATTAGATGTAAGCACATTTAAAATTGCTATTTTTTTATGAATTAATCACTTTATCCTTACTTTTTATCTCTGGCGGTAATACTTGTTATGAAGTCTGCCTCGTCTCACATTGTCTTAGCCATCCCAGCTTGCTTACAATTAATGTTTATATGACATAACTGTTCCTGTCTTCCACTTTTAACTTACCCAGGTCTTTATATTTGAGGTGGGTTCCTTGGATATCACATTCAGCTATCTTTCTGAAGTCCAATTTGAGAATCTTTGACTTAAATAGGAACGTATAGACCAAGAGTCAACAAATCATTTCTGTAAAGGGCCAGTTGGTAAATATTTTAGGCTTTTGAAGCATATAGTCTTTGCTGAAAATGCACAACTCTGCTGTTATAACATGGAATTAGAATCTTTTTAAGTTTCCATGTTACCTCCATTTTTTTTTTTTACTAATTAGGTAAAAAAAAAACTCTTTGTGTTTTCATTAGTGATTGCTGTATGGTTTATAATATACGTCTTTACCTTTTCACAGTATACCTTTAAAATAATATTGTAACACTTTACAGATTAATATTCCTAAATACTTTTACTTTCCACCCAGTCATTTGTGCTATCTTCTGTCACATATTTGCCTCTATTTATAAGTACTATAATGCATACTCATTACTTTTCCCCTAGCTTTATTGAGGTAAAATGGCACAAAATTATAATATATTTAAAGTGTACAGTGTGATTATTTGATATACAAATACATTGTGAAAGGATTTCTACTTTCAAGTTAATTAACACCTCACATATTTACCTCTTTTGGAGGGGTGAGAACGCAAATTCTATCCTTTTAGCAAATTTCAATTATACCATGCAGTATTATCAACATAATAACTGTGTTATACATTAGATCCTCAGAACTTATTCACCTTATGACTGAAATTTTGTGTGCTTTTACCAACCTCTCCCTATTTCCTCCACCCCCAACCCCTGACAACCACCATTCTACTCTCTGTTTCTATTAGTTCAAAAAAAATTTGTTTTTAGAGTCCATATATGTGTTATTATGAAGTATTTATCTTTCTCTGTCTGACTTACTTCATTTAGCATAATGCCCTCCAGGTTTATCCATGTTTCACAAATGGCAGGATTTCCTTCTTTTTAAAGGCTCAATAATATTCCACTGTGTGTGTGTTTGTGTGTGTGTGTGTGTGTGCCTGAGTGCATGCGTGTGTGTATGTATCACATTTTCTTTACCCATTTATCCTTTGATGGACACTTAGGTTGTTTCCTTACCTTGGCTGTTGTGAATAATGCTACAGTGAACATGGGAGTACAGATGTCTTTGAGATAATGATTTTGCTTCCTTTAGATATATGTCCGGAAGTGGGGTTGCTGGATCATGTGGCAGTTCTCTTTTTAATTCCTTGTGGAACCTCCATACTGCTTTCCATAGTGGCTGTACCAGTTTTTATTCCTACCAACAGTGTACAAGCGTTCACTGTTCTCCACATCTTTGCCAGCATTTGTAATCTCTTGTCTTTTTGATAATAGACATCCTAATAGATGTGAGGCGATACATCTCTTTTTTTTTGGTACTTCCCTGATGATTAGTGATGAGAACTTTTTCATGTACCTATTGACCATTTGTATATCTTCTTTGGGAAAATGTCTGTTCATGTGGGTTTCTCATTTTTAATTGGGCTTTTTGGTGTTTTGGTGTTGAGTTGTATGAGCTCCTTGTATATCTTGGATATTAACCCCTTATCAGATATGTGGTTTGCAAATGTTTTCTCCAATACCATAGGTTGCCTTTTCATTTTGTCAATGGTTTCCTTTGTTGTGGAGAATCTTTTTAATTTGATGTAGTCCCACTTGTTTATTCTTGCTTTTGGTGTCAAATCCAAAAAATTATTTCCAAGACCAGTGTCATGGAGATTTTCCCCTATGTTTTCTTCTAGGAGTTTTATAGTTTCAGGTCTTACATTCAAGTCTTTCATCCATTTTGAGGTATTTTTGTGAGTGGTGTAATATAGGGGTCCAGTTTCATTCTTTTGCTTGTGGATATCCAGTTTTCTCAACATTATTTATTAAATAGACTACCTTTTCCCCACTGCATTGCATGTTCTTGGCTCCTTTGTTAAGTATTAATTGACCATATACTCATGAGTTATTTCTGGGCTTTCTGTTCTGTCCCGTTGATCTATATGTCTGTTTTAATGCCAATACCATATTGTTTTGGTTACTAAAGATTTGCAATAGAGTTTAAAATCAGAAAGTATGATGCCTCCAACTTTGTTTCTCTTTCTCAAGATTTCTTTGGCTGTTTGGGGTCTTTTGTGGTTCCATACAGATTTTAAGATTGTTTTATCTGTTTCTGTGAAAAATGCTATTGGAATTTTGATAGGGATTGCATTGAGTTTGTACATGGCTCTGGCAGTATGGACATTTTAACAATATTAATTCTTCCAATCCATGAGGACAGAATGTCTTTCTGTTTATTTGTGTCTTCTTTAATTTCTTTCATCAATGTCTTATTGTTTTCAGTATACAGGTCTTTCACATTCTTGGTTAAATTTATTCCTAAGTATTTTATTGTGTTTTGATGCTATTATATGTGGGATTGTTTTCTTAATTTCTCTTTCTGATAGTTAGTTGTTAGTGTATAGAAAGGCAAGTGATTTTTGTACATTGATTTTGTATCCTACAACTTTACTGAATTTGTTTATTAGTTCTAACAGTTTGTTTTTTTTTTTTTTTTTGGTGTAGTCTTTAGGCTTTTCTATATGTAATATGTCATCTGCAGACAAACAGTTTTACTTCTTCCTTTCTGATTTGGATGACTTTTATTTCATTTTCTTGCCTAATTGCTCTGGCTAGGAACAAACTTCTAGTATTATGTTGAATAAAAGTGGTGAAAGTGGACATTCTTGTCTTTTCCCTGATCTTAGAGGAAATGCTTTTATTGTATGCTAAGGACACTCAGCTTTTCACTGTTGAGTGTGATGTTAGCTGTGGGCTTGTCATATATGGCCTTTATTATGTTGAGATACGTTCCTTCTCTACCAAATTGTTGCGAGTTTTTCTCATAAGACGATATTGAATTTTTTCAAGTGCTTTTTCTGCATCTATTGAGATGATTATGATTTTATATTTTATTCTATTAATGTAATGTGTTACATTTACTAATTTGTGTATGTTGAATCGTCATTGCATCCCAGGTATAAATCCCACTTTGTCATGGTGTATGATCCTTTTAACATACTGTTCAATTCTGTTTGCTAATATTTTGTTGAAGTTTTTAACATCAGTGTTCATCCGGGATGTTGGCCTGTAATTCTGTTTTATTATAGTATCCTTGTTTGGCTTTGTTATCAGGGTAAAGCTGGCCTCATTAAATGAATTTGACAGTGTTTCTTCCTCTTCTAATTTTTTGGAAGAGTTTGGGAAGAATTGGTATTAGTTCTTCTTTAAATGCTTGGTAGAATTCACCAGTAAAGCCATTTAGTTCTGGACTTTTCTTTGTTGGGATGTTTTTGATTACTAATTCAGTCTCTTTACTAGTGATTGGGATGAGGAGAGTGTTGAAATATATCCATCTTTTTTTGGTGTGACCTCTGAGCTGATGTAGAGAATGAAGAGGCTGAAATACTCTAAATAAATACTTCTGGCATATACAGATGCAGAGTCCACATAGAGTTGATGAGTACATCTCTGTGCCTTTAATAGCACGTGCCCCATGACTTAGGAAATGAAGGTACTGCTATGATTTTAAATTACTTAGAAGCTGGCTATTTAAACAATTTCTTACACCATCAAGGGTTGATATTTAACTTGGAGAAGGCATATTTGTTTAGAAGTAAATGTGAGGTGCTAGGTATATTAAAAAGATAATGGCTATCTCTGTGAATTGCTTTGGAAATGAAAACATGCTCAGAGGCAATAGTGGAGCTCTTACAAGGAAATGTGGGAATGTTTGGAACTTTAATAATAAAGTTCTAAACAGTAATGGACTAGCAGCTTGGCAGTATACTGAGCCAGGGGAGATGATACCCAGCGGGTTGTATGATGGAATGTTACAGGAACCATGAGAGGATGAAGCAGAGTGGTGGATAGATCAAGATTACCAAGTCTAGCTGGTGTCTTTGTCTCAGGTCTGAACATATCTGGGTTCTAAATTTGGGAAGCAATTCTGGAGCTCATCTAGCCCAGATCCTATCAAGTGCAAAAATATTCTTTAAAATATGTCACCCATTTTTGTTTGATTGCTCCCATTGACAGGGACCTCACAGCCAAAACAACCCATTTTCTCTTTGAAAAGCACTAGTTGATTGAAAGTTCTTCCTTGACTAATTCTAAAATCTGCCTCTCGTAAACTCACTCACTGGCTCTAGTTCTGTTCTCTGGGCAAACCAAGAGGAGTTCTGTACTCTTGGAATAATAATGCCCCTCTCATAGGCTCCATGCCTCCTTCAGTTGGCAGGAGGGTGGAGAGAGGGTGCAAGATTCCTACATATACCTGCCTCTTACCATTCACAGCCTCAGTTGTAACCACCAAAAATGTTTCCAGATATTGCCAGATGTCCCCTGGTTGGGGGGCAAAGTTGCTCTCCATTAAGAACCATTGTCCTAGATTCTCAGTTTTCAACCTCCTTTCCTTCAAACATTTTTCTCCTTTACAGCCAAATGTTTTGAGAGTTATCTTTATTTTCCTCATTTTTGTCTCCTATAAACCTCTCTTAATTTCATTTTAGCCAAGGCATCTGACCATGTCACTCCTCTAAAGCTGATCTTTTTTTTTTTTTTCTTTCTGGTACGCGGGCCTCTCACTGTTGCAGCACAGGCTCTGGACGCGCAGGCTCAGCGGCCATGGCTCCCGGGCCCAGCCGCTCCGCGGCACGTGGGATTTTCCCGGACCGGGGCACGAACCCGTGTCCCCTGCATTGGCAGGCGGACTCTCAACCACTGCGCCACGAGGGAAGCCCTAAAGCTGATCTTCTTAAGGTCACCAAAGAACTCCATGTTGCTAAATCCCATGTTCAGTGGTCAGTCATCATCTTACCTGACCTATCAGAAACGTTTGACATAGTTGATCACCTTTTTTATCTTTAAAGAAATTTCTTTACCTTCTAAGTCACCACAATCTTGACTTTTCTCCTACGTTATTGACTGATCTTTACCTCCTTTGCTAGTGCCTCTTTATTGCCTCATCCCCTGTAACTCAGTATGCTGCAGGGCCATGTGCTTGCCTTTCTTTTCTATTCTATCTACATTTTTCTCTTATGACCCCATCCAGTCTTTAAATAATATCCATATATTATTGGCCCCATAGTTTGATATCCAACTGGGCTTATCATTTTAACTTCATTCTCTTATCCAGCTGCTACTCAACATCTCAATTTGCATATATATCAGGCAGTTCAAACATGACATGCTCCAAAGCAAACTTCCAATTCTCCTCTCTAAATCTACTATTTTTGTAGTCTTTTTTTCACTGTGACACTGATCCAAGTCCTAAACAGCATATGATCTCTACTCCTGGATTTCTTTATGTTGTACACATGAATTCTAGACCAAAGTGTCTGTGTGTGCTGCTTTATAATGAATAGATGGGGAAAAACATTATGCAGGATTATCATTGGGGTTGGTGAAAATGTAGGCCTTTGACTTAAGCTTTCTTTTTTAATGTGTAAAAATGTTAAAAATCCTAATTAGACTAATACGACATGATCATTATAATAAATCCATTAGCTTATAAGGTATTAAGAGAAAGTAAAGGTCACACTGAAATACCCACCATTAATATTTTGGTGACCATCCTTACATGCATTTTTTTTTCAATATGTACTACACATTAATTTAAATAAATGGGATTTTGTTAATGTGTGTGTTTTGGATACATGTTTTAATGCCCTTTCCTCCTCTGTGCTCTGCCTTCCCCTACCCTGCTCATACTTCCTGAGAATAACAACATGGGGGGTGTACTTTGCATGCACAGCTTTCTCCATATTTATATGGTCGTGTTATAATAAGGCATCCAGTTTTGGTTTTCTTTGTATTTAGCCCTCTTGAACTTCTTTGATCATCTTGGATTTGTGAGTTAATGCTCTTAAAAAATAACATATAGGATATTTAGACCATTATTTCTTCAGATATGTTTTTATTGCTTTATTGCCTCTTCTTTTGGCCCAAGTCTGATTACACATATGTTCAATCATTAAATGTTTTCCCATAGGTAACTGAATCATTTCATTTCTAAATCTTTTTGTTTTTCCTGTTCTTCACTTTCAAAACATTTTTATATTTCTGTCCTCAAATTCATTGATACTTTCTTCTGAAGTTTTCAGTCTAGTGTTAAGACAGTCCAGTCCTTTGTTGTTGTTGTTTTTCCAGATATTGTACTTTTCTGTTCTAGAGTTTCCATTTAGTTCATTTTTTCGTGTGTGGTTTCCATTTCTCTGGCACATTCCCCCATCTGTTCATTCCTTATATCCATCTTTTTCTTTGAAATCTTGAACAATAATAGCATTAAAGTTCTTGTTATCTATTTTCAAGTTCTTGTTATCTGGGTTATCTTGGGTTCTATTTCTGTGCACTACTTTTTCTCATAACAGTGGGTCATATTTCTTGTTTCTTTTTTCCCGATATCTGATACAATTTTCATTATATTTTGGATATTGTAAATGTTATGTTGTAGGGTCTCTGGATTCATTAATGTTCTTCTGAAGAGTGATTATTTTTACTCTAATAGGCAGTTAAATAACTGGCTAATTACCTTGAAATTTTGGAGGCCGAGTTTTACACTTTGTTAGCAGTTTTGTTTTGTATTTGCCCTCAGTCCTATGGTGACATTCTTAGTTCTGGGATGTTGCCTTTATTTCTAAATATGATACCTCTGGGATTTCAGTGGAAGCCCAAGGTGTTTCTAAGTATTTCTAATTTAGTGTGATTCAAACTTCAAATTCTGCTTTCACTGTAGGGGGCAACAGGTGAATTGTCTCCTCAGTTTTGTCTTCATCTGTTGCTTTCTGCTGGACTCACTGAAGCCTTCTTCATGCATGTGCCGTTTGTGGGTCAGCCAAGGACTGAGTGGAGTTTATACACAGATTTTAGGGCTTGTTCTTCTCCAGTTTTCTCCATTCCTGGATTTTTCTTTTCAATTTCCAGTTTCTCTGGAATACTTGAACTTTGTCCCACGACTTTTCAAGTTAAAAAAACTGAGATTTTCTGCTTGGGTTCTAGAGGCCATGTACCATAAGGCCTCAGTGCCCTTAGATAAGAAGCCATATGTGCTGGTTACTTTTGTATGTCAGTTTGGCTGGGTTACAGTACTCACTCAATCAAACACTGTGATGTAGGTATTTTGTAGATGGGGTTAAGATCAGTCAGTTGACTTTAAGTAAAGCAGATTATCTTCTATAATATGAGTGGGACTCATTCAGTCAGTCTTAAGTATTTTCATATTTTCTATTATAATTTCCTCTGATCTTTCAATTACTTAGAAATTTTAATACATATTTCCAGCATATATGATTGTTAGCTGCATGATGGGTAACCTGATACGAATTACTCTGCCATATGACAGATCTGCATTTTTCCAATAATGTTGGACTAACCTTGCATTCCTGAGATAAACTTAATTTGGCCATTACACTAATACTATTATACATTACTTGATTTGATTTGCTAACATGTGCCTTTGGAGTTTTACATTGACATTCATAACATTAAAATTTCATAACATTCATGACATTAAAATTTGTCTATAATTTTTCCTTCTTGTACCAACCTTGTGAAGTTTTAGAATAAGTGATATGCCAGTTGCCTAAAATAAATTGATGTGTTTTTCTGTTATCTAGAAATATTTGTCTACCATTACTTTGTTTTTCTTTTTCTTGAATTTTAGGCAGAACCTGCCTGTAAATTTATCTGGACTTGGTATTGTTATTATGGAAAGATTAACTACAAGTTCAATTAAAAATGGTTATAGGACCATTGATATTTTCTATTTCTTCTTCCATAAATGATAGTAATCTATAATTTTCTTAGAACTGGTATCTTTTCTTTATGCCTTAAAATTTAGTGGCATGAAGTTTTTGATAATACTCACCTATAATTATTTTATTATCTGCCATATCTCCAGTTATACCAAGCTAGAGATACTTAATATTTTATTTTGTTGTTGGTGGTGGTAGGGTGGTTGTGGTGTTCTCTCTTTCTCTTTTTTATCTTGTTATACATTTGTGAAGTTTATTGGTATTTTCTGATTTTATTTTATTGGCTTTGCTGATCTTCATTATATTAAATTTTTAAAAAATTGAGATATAATTGACACATAACACTGTCTGAGTTTAAGGTATACAATGTGTTGGTTTAATACATTTATATATCACAATGTAATTACTACAGTAGTGTTAGCTAGTACCTTTATCATGTCACATATTTATCATCTCTTTTTTGTGTTAAGAACAGTTAAGATTTAGTCTCTTAGCAACTTTGAAGTTTATAATACAGTGTGGTTGATTATAATCTCTCTGTGCTTTATTAGATCTTCAAAACGTATCTATCTACTTACTGTAAATTTATATCCTTAAACAACATCTCCTCAACTCCCCCACCTCCTAGCCAGTGGTAACCACCATTCTACTCTGTTTTCACAAGTTCAGATTTTTTTAGATTACACGTGTAGGTGATATCATACAGTGTTTGTTGTTCTTTGTCTGACTTATCTCACTTAGCCTAGTGTCTTCACGGTCTGTGTAGGTTGTCACAAAATGGTAGGATTTCCTTCTTTCTCATGGCTAAATAGCATTCATATATATATATATGTGTGTGTATGTATACATACATATATATATGTGTGTGTATGTATCTATCTCACATCTTCTTTATCCATTCATCCACTGACAAATACTTAAGTTGTTTCCATATCTTGGCTGTTGTGAATAATACAGCAATGAACCTGCGTGTGTAGATATCCTTTTGAGATGATGATTTCAATTCTTTCAGATATATCCCCAGAAGTGGGATTGCTGGATCATATGGTAGTTCAGTTTTTAATTTTTGAGGAAAGTCATACTGTTTTTCATAATGGCTGTAGTAATTCTTTATTATTTTTTGCTTATTTCATTAATGGCTACTTTTAAATTATTATGCCCTTCAACTTTCTCCATATTTATTCTGATGTTCCTTTTTAAACTTATTAATGTTTATTTCTTTTTTCTATAATCTTTTCATTTTATCTTTTCTGTGTTTAATTTTTTAAAGAGTTGCCACGCTGCTTCCCACAGTGGCTGTACCATTTTACATACCCACCAGTAATGCACAAGGGTTCCAATTTCTCCACATCTTTGCTAACACTTATTATTCCCCTTTGTTGTTTATTGTTGTCTGTTATACTAGAGTTACCCACTTACTCAGGGGCCATATGCTGCCGTAAGTCATGAGAAATGACCAGGACTGGAGAAGTCACTTACAGAAATCCTGTTGTCACTTCACTGCCCACCCCCATCTCCCAGCTGACACTTCTTCTTTCCTTGGAGAAGAGCATCTCCTCCTTTCTCATTGCCTGCTGAATGGGCAAATCATGTAGAGTGATAGAATAATGCAGGAAAAGAGAGTTACTTTCACTGTTACATCCCTAGGTACCAACCTTCTTCACCACGTGAGCACTGCCTTCTTTGGAGGTGCTATGCTTGGAGAATGGTGGGGGGGCAGACAGAATTGAGTTCTTATGCAGGAAAGAGGCATCTAGAAATTGACTTAAGAAGGAATCCAGAAGAATGTAGTCAAAGGGGGTAGGTAAATCGAAACAAAAATCGGTGACTCACACAGATACAAACAGCCTACACTGCACCAAATGTTACCCCTACTGTCACCTGGGTTAATAGCACGGAGTTTTTCTTCACAAATAACTCTCTAACTATTTGTTGTCACTCAACAGTTATTTTTCTTTTCATAGAGACCACCCTTGGTGTTCATTTTAACCTTATGTCCCCTTTAAAAAATGCTTAAGACCAAAGAAAAGAAGAACAAAGTATAACAAAACATGAGGTAAGGTAAAAACCATGCTCAGAAGAAAATATATAACATTAAATACTTTTATTATTAAAGAAAACTAAAACTGAAAGGAACTTAGTAGTCCTCTTAAATTAGGAAAATACAACAAAAACTATTTCAGAAGAGGAGGTGGAGATTTAATAAAGAAAAAGGCAAAAGTCTATAAAATGTAAACATTTATTTTAGCAGTGTGATGTACAACGCATACAAAAGCTTGAAAGTACTTGCTAATATATATAAATATTTTACATGCTTGCCTGAGCTGCCATAGAATAAAGATCTGAAAGACTTGAGAAATGCAATGAACAAGCTTGACGTGATGGCCATATAGAGAACAATGTTAGGAGGAGGATACCCCTGATATGTCCTTTCCTGAGGGGGTAGATTCTACTGGAGTGACACCTCTGACCTCTCTGCAGTCCTGGCACACTCTTCGCTAAGGGATTAATTTGGCTCTTCAGAGTAGAAGGAAAAAGTGACATATAGATGCTAGACGCTTCCTCTTCTCTTTCCCCTGGAACCAAGCTTCCAACAGGGACCACACACTCTGCTTTGCTACTCGGTGCCGTCGTTGACCATAACAGCCACCACCAATTATCCAAGAGGGCCACCTGAGCCCAGCACTCTCTGTGACCAGATAGAAGCTGCTGCCTAAGTCTGAGGTTTAGTGTTAAAACACTTACTTTCCCATGGATATAAGCCATATTTGCTAACGTCAGCGCGGTCAGTAATAGAAATGATAGTTTGGACTCCATCTGTCAACTTTTTGTTTTACTCTTTGATTGTTACCAGCCCTCTTGTGGAAAAGTTAAGTATATATTGTTGGCAGCCTTCTAAAATCCGACAATAACTTCAAGAGGCACATTTTATGCAAATTCACATGGGACACATGAAAATGTACAACATGTAGGCACTATAGCAAGTCTCAAAACACTTCCAGGAATTGGTAACATACAAAATATACTCTCCTTCAGTTAAAAAGTCACTTAACAGAAATCAGTAACTGTGAGAAAACAATTTTTAAACTAATTTCTGAAATTATAAAATAAAGCATTTATAAATGATTGAAAGTTCAGAGGAGATATAATGGAAAATAAGAAAATGCTTAAGACTGAAGGATTAAAAAAAGTGCATATCAAAACTTGTGGGATACAGCTAACGTGGTACTTAGAATAAATTCCTGATCTTAAATCTTTATATTAGAAAAGAACAAAGGTTAAAAAGATGAAAAAGGGCTTCCCTGGTGGTGCAGTGGTTGGGAGTCCGCCTGCCGATGCAGGGGACATGGGTTCGTGCCCCGGTCTGGGCAGATCCCACATGCCGCGGAGCGGCTGGGCCCGTGAGCCATGGCCGCTGGGCCTGCGCATCCGGAGCCTGTGCTCCGCAGCGGGAGAGGCCACAGCGGTGAGAGGCCTGCATACCGGGGGAAAAAAAAAAAAAAAAATTAAACACAGAACTACCATATGATCCAGCAATTCCACTTCTAGGTGGAAGCATTGAAAGCAGGTACTCAGATACTTGTTCATAGCATTATTCACAACAGTCAAAATGTAGAAACAATCCCAATGCTCATTAATACATGATGGGATAAATAAAATGTGATATCTTCATACAATGAGTATATATTTATATAATGGAATATTACTCAACTGTAAAAAGAAATGAAATTCTGACAGACGCTATAACATGGAAGAACCTTGGAAACCATATACTATGTGAAATAAACCAGACACAAAAGGACAAATACTGTATGATTCCACTTATGTGAGGTATCTAGAATAGTCAAATTCAGAGACAGAAAATAGAACAGGTGGTTATCAGAGGCTGGGGGAAGAAAGGAATGGAAGTTATTCTTTAATGAATATGTTGGGGATTATGAAAAAATTCTGGAAATAGATAGTGATGCTTTTTCAACATTGTGAATGTACCTAATACCATACCACTGAATTGCAAACTTAAAAATGGTCAAAATGGTAAATTTTGTGTATGTTATTCCCCAATAAAAAAGCAAAAAATTGGGGAAAAATAACTCGTATAGTTCTTTAAATGCTTTTGCACCCATTTTCTTTGATCCTCTGGGTTATCCTCCCTTGCCATGCTCTTCCAGATCATCCTGTACTCATCCTTCTATACCACTGATCCCAGAAG
Organism: Pseudorca crassidens; assembly: GCF_039906515.1. Taxonomy (NCBI): domain Eukaryota; kingdom Metazoa; phylum Chordata; class Mammalia; order Artiodactyla; family Delphinidae; genus Pseudorca; species Pseudorca crassidens. The sequence goes on from NC_090304.1 coordinate 106,193,672, forward strand.
GCTATAGTATTTGTTAAATTGTTGCCATCGCTAGACTGCAAGTTTTGAGAGGGCAGACTGTCTTTGTGTTGTTCACTGTTGTGACCCAGGACCTATTATGATGTCTGGCAAAGAGTAGGAGTTCAGATATTCCTTGAACACAATAACAAGTCTTACGGATATGTTAAATGATAGCTAGAAATCTCACGTCTTCTGACTCTAAATCTAGTCTTCTTTATTGGGGCAACTCCATATTTTCTATTGACTTCTCTACTTCCAAGTACTTCTAGCGTTTAGGCCAAACTGTATAGGTATGGATGGCAGCTTTATCTTTCCCTGAAATAGCTTTTGCAATGGGCACACTACTTTAGGTTTTAATTGTCAATTCCACTACAACCTGGAAGGTTTTTCCTGGTTTACCTGACATCACCTTTCCCTCATCACCTATAAGATTAGTTCTGAAAATATTAAGGTGGAATTTCCCAGGAAAAAATGGAACCGACAGGGACTTCCCTGGTGGCACCGTGGTTAAGAATCTACCTGCCAGTTGGCAGGGGACACCGGTTCGATCCCTGGTCCGGGAAGATCCCACGTGCCGCGAAGCAACTAAGCCTGTGCGCCACAACTACTGAGCCTGCGCTCTAGAGCCCACAAGCCGCAACTACTGAAGTCCGCGCGCCTAGAGCCCGTGCTCCACAACAGGAGAAGCCACTGCAATGAGAAGCCCACGCACCACAATGAAGAGTAGCCCCTGCTCGCTGCAACTAGAGAAAGCCCACGTGCAGCAACGAAGACCCAATGCAGCCAAAAATAAAAATAAAATAAATAATTTTTAAAAATGGAACTGACAGATCTGCAGCAATACTCCTGAATAAACCAGAGATGTAATCACTCATTATCATATTTTTGTTGAAAAGTTTCCTCTTACTCCTCACATCCTCCATCAATCCAAAGAGTTTCTAAGGCACATTGTTTTCAGAATGAAGGTCACCTCAATACCAAAAATAATGGACGTTTCCAGATAACAGTTTCCAAATGCATTATTTGTAAACATTTGGCTATTTTGGAATTTGGTGGAGGGCTGTCAAAGGCAAGTAGCCGAAAAGCACAAGAATTCTGTCTGTGTCCCAGGAGGGGAGAGGAAGAAGGCTTGAGAGGTAAGGGTGTTAGTTGTGTGAACACAGAATGTGGTGGGCAAGTTCGTTGGTGCTGTGACAGGACTGCCCCCAGCAGAGGGCGATGTTGGTCTGTGTGAAGCCTCCTGGGTACCCCCTCAACCCCGGCCCCAGCATCCTTTGATCATTGCAGTTTTGTGTTCTTGCCATTACTCTTTTTAGCTTTGGTGACCATAACCTTAGGAAAGCCTTGAGATCTGAGGTTTGGGCAGTGGTTCAAGGTTTACTGGGAAATACCGTATTCACTTTCTCAGGAAGGAAAGAGCTCTCTCTCGTTGACACCAAAGGCCTGGGGACAGTGGCTGGAGCTAAAATTAACAAGAAAGCGTTCAAGGCAAACAGCTCCATCTCTTCTTGCAGACACAGCTTCTTCTTCTCTTTGAACACTTGGCTTTGAAATCAAACCTATTTTCTGCAGGTTGGAAAGAAATGTGGGAGCAGGCAAGCCCTGTTTAAGTATGGCTTGTCTTGGAGAAGTGTGCTTCCAGGATTAAATTAGCTGAGCATGTGAGCAGATGACAGCCCAGAAAGACAGGGGAGTAATATAATTTTCATTCGACAGCAAGCTAAGGGACATCTTTGTAGCTCACGCAAGAAGCCTGGGAAATGCCAGGCAGTCATGAATGCTAAAGCCTTTGGGATCCCTGCCAAGGGGATGTGGCTTACATGCTCCAGGCCATGACATCTTCATAGGCAACATGGAGAGTGACAAGCTGGCTTACGCCGGAGGTTTTACACTTTGTATGCTTGAAGGCACTGCTTAGCCACCACTTCCTACTTTTGCAGACACCTGCACTTCCAGAGAGATTAGAAGGCATCTTTTACCCTTGAAGTGATAGTATTCAGTTACCCACGTGAGTGCAGAAGTGGGCATTGTGGAAAGAATTCTGTGGTCTCTTACCGTAGACGGCTGCTGGGGGTATTAATTCATGGATTTTTGCTTTAAAGTGTCAAGGCTCTTATTAAGAGTGGGGTGAACAGGAATCAGGCCTTGTGGCTAAGAGCTGGGGAAGGGTGGTTAAGGGGAGAAAATGTACGTTTACTGGACACTTGTGTCGTGCCTGCACTTTTCCTCTGTTAGCAACCTCACAGCCTTGTTGCATTGGGGCTTTTTTCTCCTCCTTTACCCTGTAGTCTACTTAGGAGAGTTTAAGGAATTCATCTGAACTTGCAGGGTTAGAGCCAGGATTGAACTCAGTTGTATCTGCCCACAAATTCCTGGCTCTTCCCCTGCGCCCCCAGCAACACTGGACTCCTCTGGGCTTAAGGAGATCAAATCTTTCCACATGTGTAGCTCAGCTGCCGTCCCAGGGAAGGTGCAGAAATTGTTAGAGGGAAAAGGGGCCTATGGGAGATGGGTGCATCCGCATCATAGCTTCTTTCCAGTGTCAAGGATGCAGACCAGCCCCCAAACTGCTTCTCTCTTGGGAAGGTTACAGCCCAGGCCAATATGGTCTGAGAACCATATTTTTTTTTTTTTTTTTTTTTTTGTGGTACGTGGGCCTCTCACTGTTGTGGGCTCTCCTGCTGCGGAGCACAGGTTCCGGATGCACAGGCTCAGTGGCCATGGCTCACGGGCCTAGCCGCTCCGCGGCAAGTGGGATCTTCCCGGACCGGGGCATGAACCCATGTCCCCTGCATCGGCAGGCGGACTGTCAACCACTGCGCCACCAGGGAAGCCCTGAGAACCATATTAATCAGAGCCCATGCTGTCAGGCTCCTGGGCCCAATCTGTAAAGTCTGCGTTCACCATGCAGAGGGCTCGGAGGCTTCTGGGAAGAAAATATTCCCGTGAAGAGGCTGTTTGTGGCTTTATTAAAACCTCTAGGAAGGAGTGCATTTTGGTACAGAGAAGAAATCATTGGGTCTAGGAGACAATGTAGTACTCAAATGTGTTCTGCTGACCAGCTTTGCCTGCATAGATTCTGAGGACGTGATGATGATGATGATAAAGACAGGGTGCCTGGCTAGATGAGGTCCCCGAGCAGCAGCTTTGGATTTGGTCCACATGAAATCAGCATGACCTCTGGGTCAGGGGTAAAGTGGGAAGTGGTGAACTCTGGCCAGTAATATGGTGCAGACAGAGTCCAGGAGGTGGGAGGACCACCGAGGAGTGAAGCAGTTTGCTCTGGGTGACTGGGAATCACTCATTATTTCTAAACGTGACCTGATACACTGCAGCCCCAAACTCCTCAGGCGTGGGAGGGGGTGCTTACCAAGACGCTGTCCTGTACGGGGAGAAGATGAAAGTGTTCCCCCAGATACAATGCAGTTTAAGCCCCAGCACGCGTGGGACGGCCCCGTTGTAAGCCTTCCTGTCTTTGCTCAGTTGCTGTCTCCTCTCAGAATGCTCTGTCTTCTGCAGCTGGTTCAGTCCTAGTCATTTTTCAAGACCCAGTTGTCACCTCTCTTTTCATTTTTCCTTCCTCATTGTCAAACATGGCACCAAATAGCCTGTTGATAAGTCCGAGCTGAGCTTGGCACTTACTGTGCTGAGAAAGAACACTGCATTGACAGACTTCTCAGAGGGTCTTAGGTGGGCTAGGGCAAAGCCAGGACACTCATGAAGTTTTGAAGTCTTGTTTAAGGCGAGTCTTTAAATGCAGAAGCTTGCTTAGGATTGCAGAACAGTGAAGATACGAGTCTACGATTGGTGGATACAGGGAGGTGAGGGTTTTGAGGACAGGATGGGAAGTGACTTGGATCATAAGCAATGAATTTGATGTTATCTATTGAAAAGTTGATCCATTTTAAATGGATTTGCAAGGATGTTCAGCTATTTGCAAAAGGTATCTTCCTGGGCAAGGGTTTCCTGGAAGAGTAGAGTCCTATTGGGGAAGATGGCAGGGTAGCCCCATCGTATGATACGGTACGATGGTAGCCCCATCATACGATGTGAGCTGTGAGCTGTGTGGGTGTGGATGGCTTTTGTTCTCACCATCCACGGAAGACGACTTCTCCCGCCGCGGTGAACATAGCCACCTGTTCACATTGCATCACAGCGCTCATCCCTGGACATGCCAACCTGTCCCCACATGTATGTCTCTTGAGGCCAGAGCTTACAAATAATCAGACACGCAAGCATCGAAAATGCTTGTGGAATTAATGAAAGAACATTTTCAAATGTGGTCCCTACACCACTAACGGTCTGTGTTATAGTTTACAGAGAAATTCTTCAATCCGTGTTCAGGTATGCTACTCCCCTGTCTTCCCTCCTCTTGCCCTGCCTCTGACACTCAAAGAATATGGGAGAAAAATGTGATCAATTTGGAGAGAGGAAGAAATATGAAGCTAAACCTCCTGCATCTAGTCGTTAATCAGAAGCATGGATGTATATTTCTGAGGGAGGGAAAATGGTCAAAATAAGCATTAAAGATGTAATGTAACTTAGATAAACCTGGCGTGAATTGTTGGCAGCCTGCCTTTTTCTTCTGAATTTGTGCATAAATTTCAAGCCGGGTTACTTTTCTGGCTACAGTATCATCATGCCTTCGTTTTCTTGCTTACTCTTCCAGAATCACTCAGAATGCAAGGTCTGAGCTTTGCTACAGTAATTGCTGGAGAGGGAGCTTGGCCAAACTAATCAGGGGTCACTTCACAAGTTTTCTCCTGGGTCCACAGCAGTCACTAGAAAGGAAACTCGGCCAGGACTCAGAGCCCCTGTGTTATTTGCCGTTTGTGTATTCAGACAGTACAGGGGGAGCATCTTCCAGCACTTTCTTCCCTATCCGTGACTCCACGTAGTATTGGAGTCTGCAGATTTTCTACTAGAGCCATCAGTGAAAGGATGAAAGAAGGTGAGTGGGGGGAGGGAGCTGAACCAGGGCAGGATTACAGTAGTGCCAGATAATAAGGATACCAATAATGCAGTGGGATGGATTCACATTTGCATAACAGCCTTGTCAATAAAAGCCCTTCCCATTTTCACTGAAGAAATTAAAAGGCAACAATCGATTCACTCTTCCTCCTGGTTACACGTGTGTGGGTCTCTTCTCTCTGTAGGCAATCTAGCTGACCAAATAGCAGGGAGGTACCATTTAGGGTTGCAGAGTCCCGAGAAAGGGAGGAAGAAAACAGGTGGTGTGTCCACATTGGTCCACTGCTGGTCAGAAGAGCAGTTCTAGACGGAAGGTGATGTCCTTTGAATAAAAGGGTGAAATTAAGAGTTAGCAGAGGATGGTTAATATCTTGGTGAAGAGCAAGGAGAGGTGACTAGTATTGACTAATAGCTGAAACTAATAGGTAACATTTATTGAGCCCTTAAATAATTTGTCTCACAACAGAATACTACACAGAAGTGAAAATGAAGGAATAACATCTATAACATGAACAAATCTCCCTAACAATTTTAAGGGCCAAAAGCAGGTCCCATACATGTCATACAATACTCTTTTTTATAAGGTTTAAAAATTCAACAGCACATTGTTAGGCATATACATGTTTATACAAATAAAACAGAAAAACTGGGAAATGATCCATACAGCATGCAGGTGGGCGGTTGTCTCTCTGGGAGAGGGAAGTGAGTTGGGAGGAGCTTATAGGTTGACGGGTTATTGGATGTTCATTATATTATAAATAAATGCATAAAATAAAAGAGAGTGCTGCATAGACAAATGATGGGCATGTGTCATGGGCCAAGGACACTATTAATTCCAATTCTGTGTACCTGCAGTGGACACAGACACAGACTCAGACACAGATATCAAACAAACAGCCGAACACAACACATCAGACTCTGAGCATGTGCCCTGGGCAGATGCTGGGCTCAGCATTTGGTATGTGTCATCTCATTGACTCCTTATGACCACTTCATGACATAGGTATGTTATAAACCCCATTTTACGTACAAGGGTATTAGGCTCAGAGAGGTTAAATCACTTGCCCGAGGTCCTGTGGAGGTCAGATGGTAAAACCAGGACTTGAACTAAGTCTAGCAGCTAAGCTCTATCTCTATCGTTCAGAATTCCTAGCTCAGTTCCTTCTTGAACCTTGACACTCCCTGGAGCTCCTCACTTTGGTTACACCTGCTGCCTTAGCACCTAGCATGTTATACAGCACTGGTCGGTCCGTGTGAAACACCCAACATCTCCTTTAGGCTGACGCTGCCACTGTGGGCCCTGCCCGAGGGAGTGGTGCTGGGTGGTCCTTACACGGACGTGTCCACTGCCTGACTCGATGTGAACACCTTACCCACCAGGGGTCTTGCCATAGTCTGGTGGTTGTTATGTGAGACGGTCTGAGGTAAGGGACTCAGCCTCGGAACTGAGGGTGCTAAGCTAATCAGCCTTGATTTCCCACAATTTGGATTGTAGGGTATGGACAGCATGGATGAGCTGATGGAGAATGGAGACAGCAAAGGGGAGAGAGGTCATGAGAAGCCAGGCAGGGCCTGAGACCAAGGAAGGGACACAGAACATAGTTATGACCTGTGATTCTCTAGATACATGTATGTACTACGCTTGCCCACCGTGTCATGTGTTCTCCTGAATGCAGTAGAAAAGCGAAGCAGGAGTAATTGTGGATGAGACATGGCGAACACCCTTTTCTTTATAATGTGTGCAAAAGACGCTTGTAAATGCACCTGCTTTTCTCAAACTAGAGATTTCCTTATAGCAGCCTTTTCTTAGGACTGACTTAGAGGCCACGGAGCATCTGGAGAGCCCAAGGAAGAAACCAGCATGAGGAAATAAAATTAAGTTGCAAACCTCCTTTGACATTTAAGAAAAATCAACAACCATCTAAGTGATGAGAGAGACCAGAAATATAACTGGCTGAATGTCAATTTTAAAACTAGAAAGATAGCTGCTACTTTATCTCACTGAGCAGGTGTTTCTGAGCAGTAAGTAACTCACGGATGGTCTATTAAACTTTAATGCTTGTGATAACAGCAAAGAGCATCTTGCTGCCCTCCTAAAAATACATACATACATATATATATATATAAAAATAAACGGCAATTTCCAACATTTATGCTTTACACCATTTTCTTTTCACAGTTGTATTACTGTGTTATCTTTTGCTATTATCTTGACCACAAGCCCCTGCTGCATGAAGCTGATTTGCCATCGTGGACAGAACAACCTAATGTAATTAACTATGTGGGAAGTGTACAGTGATCATTTCCACATAAAAAAGATTCTCTCCTTGAATGAGCACCCTCCCAATAAGGCACTGATTTCACTGCTTATAAAACAGGGGATGAGATGTTAATTTTTCTTGGAGTGGGGAGGCATGTTTTTTCCTTGCTTTCTTCATTTAGTTTAAACTCATCATCTCTGTGAGGTTTTTATTGAAATAGTAATTATGGCACATCAAAATGACTTTAAAAAATATACAGAAGAAAAAGATGGAGCAGTGTTAATTGGAAAAAGTTTAGATAGGAAGAGAGTTGCTATTTGAGTCAGCCCGATGAGAGTTATTACCTAATAATGAGGGTTTGCACTCCTATTACGCTGGCTTTTGTATCTGAGCCTTTAAAAACCATGAGCTAATGAAGCTTCCTTCCTGCTGTCATTGCCAGCTGATGAGTGGAGAAAATAAGGACCAGGTGAACTTGGCTTTTCTTCAGTTCAAACCGCTTATTAATGCCATGGTTTGGAATAAAACTTAGAAACTCCACCTCTCAGGTTCTCGTGCTTGTTTGTTTCTGAAGGGTAGAAAAATAAGCCACTCCAAAACATGCCATTTATGTTGAATTAAAGTTACTTAAGAAGCAGCCGGTGCCAGAAGGACTCTCTGATCCTCCTTTGTCCCCCCAAAGCATCTCCCAGGTGAACGATACCCTTCCTGTACCAGGAGGAAGAGAGACAGCCTTATCACCAGAGATTCAAGGCTGAGAAGGCTGTACAAACAGACCTTGATACTTCTCCACAAATTTACTACCCCAAGCCCAAATCCCACTGTCTTGTCAGTTCTTCACAAATGCACCGCCTCTTTGTCTAAAAGGTATACCAGCTGACTGCTTTGGTTATTACTTCTTTGAGTCTCATATATTTCCGGATTACTGTACGTGTGAAATTTGTTTTCCTCCCACGAATCTGTCTTGCGTCAATTTAATTACCAGGCCAGCCGAAGAACCTCGACGGGAAGAAGGGAAATGTTTTCCTCCCTACCTTCCTTTTTCTGGAAGATCAAGGTCCTCATTCTCTGCCCTGTACAGCGAGCTCCTGTAACCAAAAGTGGGGTTCAGCTGCTCGCTGCTCAGAAGCCAATAAAGAGGCCAGGGTGGTGGAAAGGAAAGTTTGCTTCATTTTGCATGCTGGCCACCGGGGTGGGGTGAGGTGTGGGGTGGATGCCTGTCCAAAGGCCGACTCCCCCCGCCCTCCTGCCGACAATCAGGGGGCGAGAGCCGTTATAGACAGAGGGAGGGGGCTACATGCAGAAACAGCACAGGTAGCTCTGACAGTCACCTTGAAATTGGTCATCCGTGGTCTGACCAGCATCACCTTGATTGTTCTAGATACAGTTAATCTTCAGTTCCAGGTTTGGTTTGTTTCCGTTTTTTGAGGCCAGTTCTTGGAATTGTGGAGGCTTATGTCATGGCTACAGCCTGGTCATCATGCAGTTAACTTCTTCCACCTGGTGGGGGTTTCAGTATCTATAAGACAGCTCACAGGTTACGGCTCAGAATAGTATCTATAGCCCTTAAGGAGGAACTAAAGGTCCTTGATGACTAAACTATTATTATTTGGTCTCCTTTGTTTTCCTTTGTTTCTGCATTTTCTCACTTGTCTGATTAACTTTGGCTAAAGTTCTTCCACAGACAAAAGGCAGGCTGAGGACACCGGGTTAGGGTTAGGGTTGGGGGGGCAGGACCTTAGGGTCCTGCTCTGTTTCAGTCCCAAGGTGCAGAGGTGGTGAGGAATAGTGGTGCCGTGTTGGGGAGCCGGATGTGAGAACTCATACCCAGTGGGGCTTAGTAGACCTCGCGGTTGAAACCAAGTCCTCTCATGGAAATGAGGAGGGGAGGAGAGTGGCACAGCTGTGTACAAGGGCAATTGTTACATAGTCAGGAATTTGCCCGCTGGTTGTTAAATCTGAGGTCGCTGGAAATCAGTCATAATGGGAGTATTTCACCTCGGATATCAACAAACACCGCGGTTAGGGCTCCCTCACAGCCACCGGAGGGAGGCCACCCCCCCCCCCCCCGCCAGCCTGCCCCAAGCCAGTTCACCGGCACACCAGTCAGAGTGTGTAAAGGGAACTGAGTTTCTGGGGTGTCAGAAGAGGGTTAGGGGCGGTGCAGGGGTTAGGCCTCGGTGCTCGCACTGCCGAGGGCCTGGGTTCGATCCCTGGTCGGGAACTAAGATCCCACAAAAAACTGTTTTGCATCCTGCATGAGAAGTAGGATGCTATAGTCCTAAATCAGAAGGTGACACTGAAACGGAGAGAGGGAGAAATTCCCTGGGAATTTAGGAAACTTGGGTTTATGCTGTAAATGCCAGTGAAATCTGAGTTTGGGGCCATCAATTAGGTGGCTTTGGGAAAATCTGTCACCAGAATCACGAAGTGTGTCTTTACCTTCGCTGGGAGTTTTGCCTTCTTGCTGTGTCCTCTTCCATCTCCATTCAATTCCTGTCATTGATCCATTAATTCATTCAGCAAGTTAGTGTTAATTCCTCCCTGAAGGAGTATTTTTATTTTAAATGGAAAGGCAGGAAGAAGCGGCCAAAACAATAAGCTAATGCTTAATTTCACATTTTGTGCAGATACTTTCCTACACATATTATAATTATTTACTGATTGAATCCTCAAAAACCCAATTAGATGCATATTGTTAATATCCATATTTTACAGACAAGAAAACAGGTTCTGAGAGGTTTATGTATCTCTCTTTTGGCAGTGCCTGGACAGAGCTTTTGCTCAATTAATATGTAGACAGTAACCTTTACATAGACATCTGGGTGCTAAAGAAGGCCATGCTGGGGTCCCTTTTCGAATTCTGTAGAGGAAAGAATACTGAATTAGAAGTCTGAATACCTGCATTCTAGAATCCTCCTCTGCTACTTATTTCATCTCCTGGAGACTCTCTTTTTCATGCAAATACCGATAACATCTCGTTTTCCTTCTTTGTTTTGATGATGGCTGAGGAGACGTTGTATGGAAGAGCTTTCTGGTTCATGGTGAGTTGTTTTGCAAATGTAAAACTAATTTCATTTTCTTCTTACTTGAGTCCTGTCTGCATCCCTTTTTTCTTACCGTCAGCTTTTCCCCATGGTCTCCATCAATCTAAGAGATTAATTTCTACGCCAGAGAAGGTGATGTTTTAAGTTATTTCCTTAAAATTTGCTAAGATCCTTGAACTGACAAGCAGTATTTTATAAAAATGCCGAGTTATCACACTGATGTCCAAATTTTTTCTTTTTCTTTTTCTTTTTTTTTTTTTTTTTGAGGAGCGCGGGCCTCTCGCTGTTGTGGCCTTTCCCATTGCGGAGCACAGGCTCCGGACACGCAGGCTCAGTGGCCATGGCTCACAGGCCCAGCCGCTCCGCGGCATGTGGGATCTTCCCGGACAGGGGCACGAACCCGTGTCCCCTGCATTGGCAGGCGGACTCTCAACCACTGCGCCACCAGGGAAGCCCTGATGTCCAAATTTATGCCTAATTCCTGGGAGAGGGGTCTCAGGTCCTCAGAACAAGCCTTAACCCATTACCCTGGCAGCACTCCAGGTACATACATACACGCATCTGTATGTGCAGTACGTTCATTTAAACTGATGGGGGAAACGGAGATGGACAGGACCAGTCATATGGCGAATGACTCATGCAGCACCAATAGCAAAACTGCAAGTCATCACGTCCTCTGCTGCTCTGAGCTTGCTGCAGAGAGCAAGGTCATATCAGCCCATCGCATCTACTGTCGCCCTTGTCTTCCTAATGTCCTTTCTGCTCCACCCACACGCGCTTGCCTTCTCTCAGAGCCTCAGAGCCTCTGGACCTCATCTCTCAAATCAGCCTCCAGGTCTGTCCGTCCACTCATCCCAGGAGGAAAGCCACCTTTCCTACACCAAGTTGCTCGTTCTGCCACCTGGGTCATACCCACCCACTCTAAAGGAAATGTGGCCTCCCTCCCCACGCACTGGGCAGGATCCTTCAGCCAGGGAAGGGCCAGCTTGCAGAGGCAGAATCGGGTCCCGCAAGCACAACAGACTTACCCTGCTGACAGCTTAAACTCTGCCCTGGGTGTCAGCAGTGGCTCTACGCCTAACTGGCCAATGTTGGTTCAAACAACCTAGAACTAGACTGTACTGTTCCAAGTCTGCTGCCGAGAGGAGCGCGCTTATAGGTTAACATGACTGAGCATTTATTAAGTGCCAGACACTCTCCTAAATGATTTACAGGCATCATCGCTTTTAATCCTCCCATCAACCCAGGAGGTAATTACTACTCTAATTCCCATCTTATAGGAGAACAAACAAACACAGAGAGGGAAGGAAAGTTGCCCAAGGCCACACCCTCAGTAGAATTGAGGAGCCTTACCCAAGAGTCTGCATTCTTCGACACACTCCTCTATTCCACCTCCTCCAAAAGTGATTTGGTGTATTACTTTCTTCCCACAGTGTAATGGCAGGGTGGGCTGTGTTAAGCAGTATCTTAAGAGGGGCCCATCATCCTGGTGTTACATCCTGTATAGTCTCTTCCCCTTATGTGTTGGGGGACAGGGCCTGGGACTTGCTTCTACCAGTAGAATAGGGCAAAGGTGATGGGGTGTCGCTTGTAGGACCTCGTTGCCTTATCTGAGCCTCGTCTCAGCAGCCTGGAGTGAAAGAGACTCCGATGCTGGCCTTGAAGAGGCAAATAGCCATGACCCGCCCATGGAGAGGGCCACATGGCAGGGAGCTGCTGGAGGGCTTTAGGGCCAGAAGGCTGTCTCTAGCCAACTGCCAGTGAGAAGCAGAGACCCTCAGTCTGCAAGGAAGCGAGCCCTGTCAGCAGTCTGAATGAGGTGGAGTTGGAGTTTCCCCAGTCGGGCTTCTCGGTGGGAATGCAGCCTGGCTCATACCTTGATGGCGGCCTCATGAGAGTCTGAGCACAGGGCTTAGTTAAGCCGGGCTGGGATTCCTAATACACAGGGTCTGTAAGACGACAAATAGGTATGATTTAAGCTGCTAGGTTTATGGTAGTTTGTTTGGCTGCAGTGGAAAACTAACCCAGGCTAAGGAATTTGCCCAAGGTCGAATCCTTAATAAAAGACAGAGCTGGGATTTGAACCCAGTTCAAATCGGAACACAGTGCTCTGCCACAAGTGCCATTTTCTTAGCCACTTCTTTATTCCACATCTTTCAAAAGTACATTTATAGATGATTTTCTGTTCAATAATGTAATTATTTCTTCAACTTTCTACTGCTTTAGCAACTCATAGCCCGTAATGTTCTTGACAGGAGAGAACTTCGAGGGGGCATTTGATATACCTTTCAAAGAGCTCATCCCCTCTTTGACTTTCTTTTGGTTGTTGACAACACTGCCAGTTGCATGTGTCACAGTCTCTGGCCACTTTAGACCCACTAGTGCCCTCACAGTAGTTTCAGGTTTTGAGGGGTCTGTACAGTGTCCCCTAAATTACATCATATTATATCGTAGGTAGGAAGATTAGATCTCTACGAAGAAAGCCATGAAGATTTTAGATGTGAGGAAATGTAGAATGTAAGAATGACATTTAAAGCACTTAGCTGGAGACGCTAAATAAATAAAGAGACCGAACAGGAAAGAAAGCTGACCAGGATAAAGGGCTATTTTGGCCTTGGGGTAGTATGTCAGATCCCTTGTTAAAAATGATTTTATAATTTGTGCCCTTGAGTCCACTCAGAATCGGGGCCATAATTTGCAGGACCCAGTGTCAAAGGAAATGCAGGGCCTCTTGTTCAAAAGTGAAGAATTTCAAGGCAATGAGAGCAGAACATGAAACCAAGCACGGGGCCCTTCTGAGTGGGGAGCTGTGAGGGGCTGCACAGACTGGTTCCATGAGGCCAGTCCTGAGCACAGTTCCCACAAATCCGAGGCGTCCTGGCTCTCTGGTGGTGATTGTTAGACGTGTATTCCTATTGTAATAATTCTTTTTCTCTCTGTGCGTCTAACCTGCCCACTTACTCAAAAGCGCTCTCAAGCCGATACCTAGAATTTACATAATGTCCCCCTTCCATCCCAACTGCCCTTCGCTACACTGGAGTGGGTTTAAAAAAAATTTTTTTTTAAATTTTAATTTAAAAAATTTTTATTTTATATTGGAGTAGAGTTGATTGACAATGTTGTGTTAGTTTCAGGTGTACAGCAAAGTGATTCAGTTATATGTATACACGTATCTATTCTTTTTCAAATTCTTTTCCCATTTAGGGTATTACAGAATATTGAGTAGAGTTCCCTGTGCTATACAGGAGGCCCTTGTTGGTTATCTGTTTTAAATATAGCAGTGTGTACGTGTCAATCGCAAATGGACTTATTTACAAAACAGAAACAGACTCACAGACTTAGAGGTGGACTTATGGTTCCCCGGGAGGAAGGGCTGTGGGGCGGGCAGGGATAGACTGGGAGTTTGGGATGCACTGGAGTTTTAATCTGTGAGGTAGGGTGAGCTCTTATCTTTACAGATCAGAGAATTTAATAGCAAAAATGGTTAATACTTTGCTCAAAGTCACACAGGAAATGTGGTTCGCTTTTATCTGCATCTTCTCCTCATAGGATCGTAAAGCTAAGTGAGGGCCAATTTCTCATCCTTGTCCTTACTTTGTGCCCCCTGCCCTCTGCCCCAGTCCAGCCCATCGTCCTAGTACACGCAGTGCCCTCAGGGTGGTGGCTCAGGATATACTGATCGTTTACAAGGTTGGTTGAAATTCATTGTTATGACCCAGGGAAGAGGCTTTTTGTGGGGATGAATGGAATGGACTTTCTGGGAGGTGACCAAGCATTCCAGTCCCACCGCCACCGGATCCTGGTCTTCTCCATCCCATCCTTTGTTCCTTTCTTTTCTATAAAGCCCTTGGGGAAGAGATTTCTCGCATAAGAAGCTATGTCCTTATGACAGCTCCTTTTGTGAACATTGTAACTGTTCTGAGAGGCATTTGGAGGTTTAAGCAATGAGGTTGAGGGGATTCAACTTTCCTGTACCATCGGATCACCTGCAGCCTAAGGTGCCAAGGCAGGCGGGGACTCAACTTTGAAAGAGCTTAGAGGTCCTTCTTCAGCACAGGCTGCCTTCGTTTCTCTCCCGTCCTTCTAACCCCTCAGTCTACTGACAGCACTGTCTGTAGTCTATAGCTCTCCTCCTGTTCTCAACACTGTTGGGGCAAAATCTATTTGATTTCTGCTCATCTTGTATGATTACAGTTACGTGTGTGGTCCAGTCCAGTTATGAACTTTTAGAGCTGGGACTTTAGACTAATTTAACCCAATCTCCTCTTTTCATCAAGAGGAAAACCAAGGCATTGCAGTTTTTAGGATAACACAACAATCACCAGCAAATCCAAGGCAAGACTCATGGCTTCTAATTGCACACCCACTGCGCTTTCCTGCACACCAGGCAACTCCTTTCTCTATGGAGTTATTTATTATCTTCCTGGCTATGACCTCAGCATGTTTATTCTTCCACGGTTGCCCTTGGTCCTAAGGTATATTAAATATCATTCTTCTTCAGCTGTGCACATGACTCCACACCAGGACTGTGTCCAGATCATCGTCTTGGATTCATCTCCTCTTCCCCTCTTCTTTTTGCAGGTGTGGGTGGGTGGTAGTGGTGATGTATACCAAACAGTTCCAATTCATTTATCCCTTCTCGATATTTCGTCTTTATTGATACTCAACTGTTAAAATTACACAAATTCTAACTTGAACACTGTCCAAATATTTGAGACCCAGCATGTTTAAAAGAACATAAAAGACCCTTCCCTCTCTCCTCCCATTCCCTTCAGTGTCTTCTGGCTGCTGCCCTGTGGTGAGCTTCTGTCCTTGGACGCTGAGTACCAATGATGATTTCTGTTGCACAGTCTGTCTTCTTGTCCTCATAGTTTACCTTCAAGGCATCCTCTTTTACGGTAGGATTTCAAAACTACAAGGCTCCAATTCACCATATGTTAGATACATCTATTGACATGAATTAAAGCTAGGTCTACAAGTGTCCAGACTCTGACTTTCTCCATTTTGTCCTCTCCATTTCCTTCAAATAGGAGCTAGGTCTTTGAGAAGAAAAATGGAAGAAATATGAGATCAGCAAACTACCCTTGACTTATTGGCTGACATTTGGTGCACAGATCACCACAACCTGTATGTGGAGGGAATGTCCTTTGGAAAGAAACACACTTCTGTCACGGTTCTCTCCCTCCAAGCTGGGCTCTGGGACTCTTCTGGGGGTCTAGCCATGCATTTTATCATTTCATAAGGTCTGATAACATCCCAAGATAGATTCCCTGGGTCAGATGAGTAGCTGCCCCAGTCAAGACTGGGGATATCTACCCATGAAGAGGCTCTGTCTGCCAGGAAGTGGAGTAGGGGAGAGAGGAACAAATATCCAGAGCTGCTGGCTGGCCGGGTCCTGGAAGGTAAGATTCTCGGAATCAGAGGGAAAGCGGAAATCAAGGGTGGTGGCCATTGAAGCACCATGGTCACTGCCAGAGATCTGTGTGTGGAGGCGCATCACTGACAAATGAGGCCAGCAGGAGTGTGCCACGTGCTGGATGGTGTGGCAGGAACTATTCAGATGCAGGCCTCAGTCGGTGGCATCTCCACACTGTGTTGACTTTTCTTTCCCATCATTTTGCATAATCCAAGTCCGTAACTCACTCACCTCTATTTCTGTTTTCTAACCTACTTCTTTTATTCTTTCTGCGTGACCCTTGCCAATGAACTGGGGGAGTGCAGCTGGTCACATCTGTGCTGAAACCCAATTGGACACAATGCTGATGTGTCCACAGCTCCACTCTGTCTGGACAAAATGGGCTGGAGATCAGTTCTATAGGTTTGCATATGTGGTGGGGTGTGTGTGTGCGTGTGTGTGTGCTGCAGGATTGGCTGCAAGCCTTTGATAGCAAACTGAACAATACTGTTTATATTCACATGGGGAAAGACTTGACTACAGTACTGAGCTCTTCACAGCGTAATTACAACTTGCTGAGTGCTGCGGCTCTGGTGAACAATGAAGATATAATCAGTGCACCTATTTGTCCTCCTGGATTCCAGCTGCTAAAGCAATTTCTTTTTTCACAGAACTGACAATTTGGCAGTTCTTGTGAAAATCCACCATTTCCCCCCTGAAATCCTGTGAAATGGAGCTTGCCGGAGGAAACACTGTGAAAGCAGCCCGGTCCCTGCATCATCTCCATGAAATTAGGCAGATCATATTTCCAGCACCGCCATCCTGATTGCATGTTTGTTTAAAATGACAGTTGATGTTGTGTATCTCTTTCATTAGGGAGGCTCAGCGATCTTGACATTATTAAGTAACGGCAGCCTTTCCTGCATGTAAACACGAATCCACAGAGACATCTCAGATAGCTCTTGAAGGAAAAGAAGGCTCTTGGAATGTGGGGAACCAACAGAAGGATCTCGGCCATATTTGCAATTTGGCAGGTGTATTATTAGCCACTCACAAGCAAGTCATTTTCCACGAGGCCTAAACACCAAGATTCAGAGGGCAGCCATCAGCATCTGGGTTCAAGCGCTTCAAGTGGCCCAATCAAGTAGAGGGGAAACGGGGGACTTCTGGAGGAGAGAGGAAGGCAGGGTAGGGCTCGTCGACTTTCTTTTCTCTTGTTCTTGGAGCCCTGGCTGCATTAAGCACCTCCTGCTGGATAATGACTTACACACAGACAGGAATGATCTCTTTGTTTTCTGAATATTTTGAATTGTATAGGCACCCTGAAGCCTTGATTCTAAGTGATCAGAGTTTTGTGGGCTGGGAGGCCTGGATATGATTTTTATGGTGTTTTCTCCTCAGGTGTTTTTAGGGTAGCCTGTTGCTACCCCTTTAATACCTAGGGTGCCCTCCATCAGAGGCCTTTGTGACGGTGGAACGTGGTGACACTCACTTCTGCTCCTCAGTCAGACGCATTTGTGGCTGTCCCTTCCTGGCCTGGAGTTCTTGCCTCCTGTCTCTCAGGCACTGACCCTCTGAAAACCTGCCTAGCTGCCTGAGAGCTATTCCAGCACAGCCTCTGCTTCTGCTCAGTCGTTGCCCCACCATCTTCCTACTCATCCCATCCAGATCCTGGCCTTGGGCCAGGTCTAGGTCTACACCCCACCCCCACCCCAATTCCAGCCACCTGTCCTCTTGTAGGGCTCCCCCGAGAAGTTCACACCACGCTGTGTCCTTAAAGAGGTGACCCCAAATTAACTCTTTGCTGACCTCATGTGGTCCACTGTGGTTCCACACAGGCCTCAGACCTCCAGCCCCCAGTCCCATCCCTGTGTTGGGAATGGAACCAACAGCAGGACAGTAATGATTCTTGTGAGAAGAGAGGGGTGGGCTTAGGTCTAAAATTATGCTTAGGTCTGTAAAAAAGGAGGCATGACCTCGGAATCTCAAAGTCATTGCTGTCCCCTCCCTCTCTCCTCTCTCCTCTTCCCCACAGAAGTCATTAATTTCACCTTGTAGGTCCTTCTCCAGAATGCGGAGTGGGAGGGTAGAGAAGGTGTTCCTGCCCAGACAAGTGTGCTAAAAACCACCACATACCACTCGAGCGCAGCAGAGAGTCTATTGTAGATAAATGGCCTCCAGATGGGGCACATTTTAATGTAACTACATTGACCACCACTGAAGGCTTGAATACACACTTTACTGAACTGCACAAGAGGCTGGTCCAACATCAGCATGAGAGCAAGAAAGCTCAATTACTCGCCTTATGTTATCAGTACACCCTGGAGATAGTAGCATCCGTCTCCACATAAGAGGATTGCAGTCTGGTTTGCCCAAGACAGTCTCCAGTTACATCCAAAGTCCTGGGTGAATTATTAAGAGCGCCTCCTTTCACTTTGAAAAGTATTCTGATTTGGATGACAAATTATGTGGTCACCCTACCTGCAGGTTACTTGGTGTCTTTAATTGTCCTAAGCCCCAGATGAGCAACAGTCAGAAAGTTTAGAGAGATGATTTTTATGTCCAAGTGAAGAAGGGTTTGGAAAGTGAGTTTATTAAGAGAACAGGTAAACAATAAGAATATATAATCAAGCAAAATACTGGAGATAGAGAAGAAATGACAAAAACTAGGAGGCTCGAGGGAAGTAAAACTTAGAAAGACTCTCAGAGGTGACAGTAAGTAGGGAACTTTCCTGGCTACTCTCCTTGGGAGGAGAGAAAGCAATTCTTTGCTTCAGCAGTTTGGACATTAAGGGTGTTTATTAATCAGGAAACTTTGATCTCTCTTCCTAGACCCTTGTCCCTTTGGTTCTCTTGAGGGTCTGTTTGGGTAAAGGATCAACCAGGCCCCTTGTCAAAGGAAGTGATGACATATTCTTCTTGTTCTCCAAAGTGCCTTTGTGGGAATCATCAATTTCTTGAACAGGAGAGTTGAGCTGGTGTTTGATCAGACAGGGGAAACCCACCATCTGCAATAGGCCGTGTGTCCGTCTGGAAAATTACTGAACTGCAGTACATCAAAACTATACACAAACAGAAATCAGTTGCTCGAGATCCCAGCTCTGACCACAAAGTCAATAAGAATGACAAGAATAAATTTGTTCTTCCCTTAAATGCTCTTAGAACACAAATGGAATGGGACTCAAATATGGCCAGATGTGTAAGAGGGGCCTTTGAAGACTGAGGATGAAGAAGAAATGAGAGAATCCAAGAGAGGATGATGTAGTCAAGGAAAAAAAGAAATAGACCAAGGAGGTAGATACGGTGGAAAGTACCAGAAAACAAGAGGGAGCTCCTCTTCTTCCTGAAACATTGCATAAACTATTTTTCTATAACTTTTTTTGTACCTCAAAGGAAGAAAAGGATAAATAGGTAATTGCCAATAGCTCTGTTATACTTGCCAGAAGCTTGGAAATGGCGATATTAGAGCCCTATAGAAAAGCATGCAGAATCATCACATTTAGGCAAAGTAATCATGATGATATATAAAAATAGTAATAATAGCTAATTCTTGTTGGACTCTAAGGATGTGTCAGGCATTTTCTGAAGTGTATTATGTTTATTAATTCATTTGATTTTTACAACTATTTTATGGGGTAGATCCTATTATCATCCTTATTGTACAAATGAGGAAACAGGTACAGAGAGGCTGAGATAAGTATGCAGTTCACATAATCAGTAAATGTCAGATTTGAGATTTAGGACAATTGGTTGGGAATGGAGATGAATGCCAGTTCTTGGTTCCATTCAAGATTCAGTGCATGGAGCGAGGGACATCGTGGAAGTTTTCCAGAGCCTAAATATAGAAACAAAGACACCTCAATCTTATGTATGTATTCAGGAAAGAAAACCAAGAGCCCATGATCGTGAGTGAGGTGAATGGATTTCCAGATATAAGTCACCCAAGATGTATTTGTGATCAATTCAACCTGCTCCCTTAATATTCATTATGTATGTGTTTCATAACTGAACTTGTTATATTGTTATTATTGCTTTTTTATAAGCATACTTGCCTGATATGTTAGCCTGAGGGTTGGAGATGTGGAGGATAAGTCAGACTAACATTTTATGAAACAGGTTTCTGGAGACGAATTGTGAAAAACAATGATTGGGATTCATAAGGAGAAGAATATGTGTCTTACAGAATGGAGGGAATTCATCCAAGCTCTGGCAGCAAGACCACAGAGCAAAACCAGGTCATGAAATTCCAGGAAAATGCTCTGAAGTTAAGCTGACCAACACTCTAGTCCTGATTTTCTGTTGCCTTTGTTTATCACTAGTAAAGCAGTTCTAAAGTATCTTTTCCCTCAAGGAGCTTATTATCTAGTTGGGAAGATGATCTTCATAAAAGTGTATGTGCTAATTTCAACCCAGGTAGACTGCAGACTCTTCAAGGTCAAAGACTGTATTATCTCAAGTAAAAGGTAATCCAACTAAAAGTGGCTTGACCAAGAAGACACCTATTATCTCACAAAGAGTTCAAAGACACGGTATGACCATGTTGATTAATGTGCTGCTTCAAAGTTATCCAGAGCTCCAGGGTCCGCTTCTCTGATTTTCTTGACTTTTCCCTCTTGGTCACAATATGGCTGCTGCACTTCCAGGAATCACAGACGATGTCAATGTCCAGAGTCAGAAAAGGAAATATCTATATCTTTGTTTCCTTTTTAAGAATAAGCAAGACCTTCCAAGAAGTCTTTCCACATACTTATCCTCATCAGTCATAGGCCAAGGTTGCCCCATATGCCCAGGACTAAACCGCTAACTTGGCAAGGCAGAATGAAGTTACCATGATTGCTGGCTTAGATCAGCAGGTCTCAAACTGTGGACCATGGATGTGTGGGGCCTCCAAGGTCCTTTCAGAGGGTCAGCAGAATCAAACAATTCTTGTAATAAGATTAAGACATTATTGGTCTTTTTGACTGTGTAGATATTTGGTATAAAAGCAGTGATGGGTAAAACAGATGGTACCTTATCATGAATCAAGGCAAAGGTATCAAACTGCACGAATAGGCACTGTGTTCTCCACTGCCACAAGCTCATAGTCTAGAAAGATGCCAGTTTCACTTTAAAACATCCTTGATGAAGCAGTAAAAATGACTAATTTTATTAAATCTTGTCCCTTAAATATTTAAAAAAAAATTTAACTTGTTTTAATTGTTAATTAAAACATGGATTTATAACATAAGTTTCATGTGTACAGCATTATATTTCTACTTCTGTATACCCTACAACGTGCTTACCACTAAAAATTAATTTTCCAGGGTACAGTTGTTTCTCTTTGCCCATTTTGCTCTCCCCCAATGCCCTCCCCTCTGGTAACCACTAGTCTGTTCTCTGTATTTATTTTGTTTTTGTTTGGTTTGTGTATTAGTTTTTAATATTCCACATATCAGTGAAATCATATGGTATTTGTATTTCTCCATCTGACTTATTTCACTTAGCGTGAAAACCTCAAGGTCCATCCATGTTGTCACAAGTGGCAAGATTTCATCCTTTTTTGTGGTATTAATCCATTGTATATATGTATACATATGTATACATTTTCTTCATTCATATGTCAGTGGGCACTTAGGTTGTTTCCATATGTTGGCTATTGTAAATAATGCTGCAGTGAACATGAGGGTGCAGGTATCTTTTCGGATTAGTGTTTTTGTATTCTTTGGATAACTACACGGGGGTGTAATTGCTGGATCATATGATAGTTCTATTTTTAAGTTTTTGAGGAAGTGACTGCACCAATTTACATTTCACCAACAGTGTCGGAGGATTCCCTTTTCTCCACATCCTGTCAACACTTGTTATTTCTTGCCTTTTTGATAATAGCCTTTCTGACAGGAGTGAGGTGATATTTCAGTGTGACTTTGATTTGCATTTCCCTATCAGTGATGTCTTTTCTTGTGCCTATTGGCCATCTATATGTCTTCTTTGGAAAAATGTCTATTTAGCTCCTCTGCCCATCTTTTTTTTTTTTTTTTTTTTTTGGGCGGTACGTGAGCCTCTCACTGCTGTGGCCTCTCCCGTTGTGGAGCACAGGCTCCGGACGCACAGGCTCAGCAGCCATGGCTCACAGGCCCAGCCGCTCCGCGGCATGTGGGATCCTCCCGGATCGGGGCACAAACCCGTGTCCCCTGCATCGGCAGGCAGACTCTCAACTACTGCGCCACCAGGGAAGCCCTGCCCATCTTTTAATTGGGTTTGTTGTTGTTGTTGAGTTATATGAGTTTCTTAATATATTTTGGATATTAACTAGTTATTGGATATATCATTTGCAAATATCTTGGCCCATTCCGTAGGTTGTCTTTTCATTTTAAAAAATTATTTATTTATTTATTTATTTGGGCCACAACATGTGGCTTAGTTCCCTGACCAGAGATCAAACTTGGGCCCTCAGCAGTGAGAGCACGGAGCCCTAACCACTGGATCACCAGGGGAATTCCCTGTCTTTTCATTTTATTGATGGTTTCCTTTGTTGTGCAGAAGTTTTTCAGTTTGATGTAATCCTATTTGTTTGTTTTTGCTTTATTCTCCCCTTTCCTGGGGCAACATTATCTAGAAAGATACTGCTAAGACCAGTGTCAAAGAGTGTACTGCCAGGGCTTCCCTGGTGGTGCAAAAAAAAAAAAAAAAAAAAAAAAGAGTGTACTGCCTATGTTTACTTCTAGGAGTTTTATGGTTTCAGGTCTTACCTTCAAGTCTTCAATCCAATTTGAGTTAACTTTTGTGTACAGTGTGAGATAGTGGTCTAGTTTCATTTATTTTGCATGTGGTTGTCCAGTTTTTCCACCACTTTTATTGAAGAGACTATCCTGTCACTATTGTATGTTCTTTGCTTCTTTGTCATAAGTTAATTGTCCATATATGCGTGTGTTTATTCTGGGGCTCTCAATTCTACTCCATTGATCTGTGTATCTCTTTTTCTGCCAGTGCCATGCTGTTTTGATCACTATGGCTCTGTAGTATAGTTTGAAATCAGGGACTGTGATACCTCCAGCTTTGTTCTTTTTTCTCAGTATTGCTTTAACTATGCAGAGTCTTTTGTGGTTGCATGTGAATTTTAGAATTTTTGGTTCATTTCTGTGAAAAATATCCTTGGGATTTTAACAGGAATTGGATTGAATCTGTAGATTGCTTTAGGCAATAAGGACATTTTGACAATGTTAATTCTTCCAACCCATGAGCACAGAATATTTTTCCATTTGTTTGTGTCTGCCTCAGTTTCTTTCGTCAGTGTCTTATAGCTTTCAGTGTACGGATCTTTCACCTCCTTGGTTAGATTTATTCCTAGGTATTTTATTCTTCTTGTTGCAATTTTAAATGGGATTGTTTTCTTAATTTCTCTTTCTGATAGTTCGTTGTTAACATACAGAAATGCAACACATTTCTGTGTGTTGATTTTTTATCCTGCAGCTTTGTTGTATTTATTATTTCTAATAGTTATTTTTGTGTGTGTGTGTGTGTGTGTGGCGTCTTTAGGTTTTCTATATATAAAACCATGCTATCTGCAAATACTGACAGTTTTATTTTTTTCCTTTCCAATTTGGATGACTTTTAACTTCTTTTTCTTGCCTAATTGCTCTGGCTAGAACTTCCAATACTATGTTGAAGAGGAGTGGTGAGAGTGAGCATCCTTGTCTTGTTACTAATCTTAGAGGTATAGCTTTCAATTTCTCACTGTTGAGTATGATGTTAGCTGTGGGTTTATATGGCTTTGATTATGTCAAGGTGTGTCCCTTCTATATCCACTTTATTGAGAGTTTTTATCATAAATGTGTGTTAAATCTTGTGAAATGCTTTTTCTGTATTTATTGAGATGATCATGCCATTTTTATCCTTCATTTTGTTAATGTGGTGTATCACGTTGATTAATTTGTAGATGTTGAACCATCCTTGCATCACTAATAAACCCTACTTGATCTTTTTGACGTATTATTGAATTTGGTTTGCTGATATTTTGTTGAGGATTTTTGTATCTATGTTTTCCAGAGAAACTAGCCTGTAATCTTCTTTTTTGTGTGTGTTGTCTTTGTAAAATGAATTAGAAAGTATTCCCTTCTCTTTAATTTTTTGGAATAGTGTGAGAAGAATAGGTATTAAATCTTCTTAGAATATTCGGTAGAATTCACCTCTGAAGCCCATCAGGTCCTTGTCTTTTGTTTTTTGGGGAGGTTTTTTGATTACTGTTTCAATCTCTGTACTAGTGATCAGTCTATTCAGATTTTCTATTTCTTCCTGATTCAGTCTCAGAAGGTTGTATGAGTCTAAGAATTTGTCCATTTCTTCTAGGTTGTCCAATTTGTTGGTGTATAGATAGTCATGATATTCTTTTATAAGTCTTTATTTTTCTATGGTATCTGTTGTTATTTATCATCTTTCTTTTCTGATTTTATTAAATATTTTTTTTAATATTCTGTGTGACAAAATGGGAAGTACACATAAAGCACTTCTGTTGCATTCTGAAGTATAAAGGTTATCTTGAGGCAAAAACACTTGGGTGATTATTTGAGTAGTAAGCTAAAGTATCCACTTTTTTCACAAAACACCACTTTCAGTTGAAAGAACCACAGACAAACTGTGGTTATTCAGACTTAGATATTTGGCAGAAAATTTCCCCCAAAGGAATGAAGTGAGTCACTTCAAAAAGAAAACAACTGACAGTATAGTCATCCCTCAGTATTTGTGGGGCATTTGTTCCAGGACCCCCGCAGATTCCAAAATCCATGAATGCTCAAGCCCCTTATATAAAATGACATAATATTTGCATATAATCTACACACATCCTCTTGCATACTTTAAATTATTTCTAGATTACTTATAATACCTAATACAATGTAAATGCTATGAAAATAATTGTAAAAGCAATGTAAATGCTATGTAAATATTTGCTGGATCATGGCAAATTCAAGTTGTACTTTTTGGAACTTTCTGGAAAAAACCTTTTCTGAATATTTTCAATCTGTTGGTTGAATCCACAGATGTGGGACCCATAGATACAGGAGGCCAACTGTATTTGTTGCCAAGGATAAAATTTGAGCTTTCAAATGAAAATTAGAGTTTCGGAAAAACCTGTATCTGTTACTGGCAGCTTGACATTGTCTTAAAGACTTTTTCTGATGAAATTAGTGGTGATATTAACAAATGTGTTCTTTTTTGATATTGCATAAGGGAAATAAGTGAACATTTGGAAGATCTGCATAATTTAGTGAACCAGTATTTTCCAAATGACCAAGGCATGCTGTTGTAAATTCATACATGGGTAAATGGTCCACTCAAATAGCAAGATAAATCAATGGATTTTAGTGCAATACAATATGAAAAGGTAATTCACTTGGTTTAAGATTCCACATTGCAACTAAGCTTAAAGAAACCACCAATTGCAAGTTTTCAAATATCAAAAAATATCCACAATTACCTGAAAAGCAAATACTCCTCTCTTTTAAAAATTGCATACCTATGTAATTAAAGGCTAAGTTTTCTTCATATACTTCAACCAGAACAAATATTACAACAGATTGAATGTAGAAGCAAAGATGAAAATTCAGCTGTTTTCTATTAAGCCATATAGGAAAGAGGTTTACAAAAGTGTAAAGCAATGCCACTTGTCTCAGCAAACTGTTTTGGAACATGTATTTTTCATTAAAAATATGTTAATTATGTTAATGTGTACTGGGTTCTTTTAGAAAAATTTACATACACATATTTAAAATTTTTCTCAATTTAAAATTCTAATCTATAGAATTTTAAATATCAATAGATATAAACCACATAAAACACATTGAGGCCCTCGATTATTCTGAAGGTGTAAAGGGGTCCTAAGACCAAAAAGTTTGGGAAGTGCTGGTTTAAAGACACAAGACTTATTTCTGGGCTTGGGATGGACCCAGTCTGCCTGGAAGCACGTGGCCACCTGAGACCTGGACCAGTTAGGAATCCTGTTAGAAAGGAACAGGTGGAGGCAGGGTGGTCGCCCAGTGTTTATCACAGGCTCCTTGTGAGGAAGGGAAAGAGGAAACATCAGCTACTCCTTCAGGGAGAGGAGACCATAGGCCAGGGCAGGAGACAAGGCCACTAGGTGATGATGACTCCTCCCCCTCCCGCTTTTATTTTAGAAAAGAAAGACTCAAACAATGTGGTACATGAGGAGGACAAGCGTCAGTGTCCAAAACAGAGTTGGAAAAGGCATCACAATCATTTCATCTCAACCTTCTTTCTTTTTTTTTAGCCTGTTTCTTATTTTTTTTTTTTTTTTGCGGTACGCGGGCCTCTCACTGCTGTGGCCTCTCCCGTGGCGGAGCACAGGCTCCGGACGCGCAGGCTCAGCGGCCATGGCTCACGGGCCCAGCCGCTCCGCGGCGTGTGGGATCTTCCCGGACCCCTGCATCGGCAGGTGGACTCTCAACCACTGCGCCACCAGGGAAGCCCCCTCTTATTTTTTTTAACATTGAACAATTTCCCATTTTTTTCCCGGGATTCATAGGTACATGCACATATACATACACAAAAGTTTGAAACATATACATACATTTTCCTAAAAGCTACTTTCCAGTGGGGCTGAAAGAGGTGTGCTTCAACTGAAACACACCAATCACAAACTACACAATTGTACGTGGAAAACCTTCAAGGAAAGTGTTATGTTTTGTTTTACTCTTTTGTTTTTCTTTCTTCTTTTGGAGGAGGCTGAAAAGGGGCAGGGGTAAAATAAGATTAAGTGGTGTTCTATCTTACTAAGCCAGATAATGTCAAGGATAAAACTATTAGAATGTTTTTAAAAAGACATGAATCTTCTGGGGCTTCCCTGGTGGTGCAGTGGTTGAGAGTCTGCCTGCCGATGCAGGGGACACGGGTTCGTGCCCCGGTCCGGGAGGATCCCACATGCCGTGGAGCGGCTGGGCCCGTGAGCCGTGGCCGCTGGGCCTGCGTGTCCGGAGCCTGTGCTCCGCAACGGGAGAGGCCACAGCAGTGAGAGGCCCGCGTACCACAAAGAAAAAAAAAAAAAAAGACATGAATCTTCTGACTTGACCACCAACACCTTGCCATGGAGCAGAAGGGAGAGGATCCAGCTTAAGCTATGGGTCTCTACACTGACAAAAGGATCATTGAAACTGTGGATCGGGCTTCCCTGGTGGCTCAGTGGTTGGGAGTCTGCCTGCCAATGCAGGGGACGTGGGTTCGAGCCCTGGTCTTGAGAGGATCCCACCTGCCGTGGAGCAACTGGGTCTGTGCTCCACAACTACTGAGCCTGCGCTCTGGAGCCCACGAGCCACAGCTGCTGGGCCTGCACACCTAGAGAAGAGGCCACCGCAATGAGAAGCCCGCGCACCGCGACGAAGAGTGGCCCCTGCTGCCCATAACTGGAGAAGGCCCACGCGCAGCAATGAAGACCCAACGCAGCCAAAAATAAATAAATTTATTAAAAAAACAGAACAAAATACCCCCAAATCTGCGTGGATCCAGCCCCAGATTCTTGAGGCTCCTTCCTGATACAGTCACCTCTGGATCATTGTCGTTCGTTCTACCTACCCTAACCCACATACTTATACAAGCCCTATCACCTCTCTGTCTCCTGGACTAGACCGTAAGCTGGTAGCAGGCCTTGTTCATACTCTCGTCTTCTCTGACTTTGCATTTCTAGGCCTAACACGTGTTTGGTATGTATTGGGGACTTAGTAATGCTTTTAAGGATAGTTGTGACCTGGAGCTATTTTCTACTCCTGAAGGAATACAGGTGTGAGGGCACCCCTGAGGTTACATGGAGCTTGGCGGGATACAGCTTGGCAGTCAGTTCCAGAGGAGACCAAAGGCCTGGTTTGGAGATGTCATATTGAGCTATCACTCTGGGGCCACCTGTAACCACCTTATTCCTGCCCCTTTTCTCCCCGACTCCTTGAGATTCTGTTTGTCTCCTGTTCCCCAGGGTCATCCCAGATCTGAACTAAGCTTTTCTTCAGCATCTTGGCCCCTGGCTGTGCAAGTCTGGGTTCCCATCTTGCTCCTGGTTCCATCTTACTCTCTCCCTATTGCACAAGCTGTTCCCTTGGCCTGAAATATTCTCCCCTCGTTTCCTCTCCAGTAAACACCCGCTCATCCCTCAAGACCCAGCTCCAGAGTTTCATGTCCTGTGACATTTTCCCTGGTTCCTCCAGGAAGGATGAACGACCTCCTTTCCCCCATAGCCTTCTGTTTGCATCTGTGTTACAGCCCTGCTTACCAAGGATCAGGCTTTGCTGTTTTCACATCTCCCGGACATGCTGGGAGCTCTCCGGGCCAGAGTCTTCGCCTTATCCCTCAACATGCGTACAGCACCTAGCAAAGAAGCAGCATGTGCTACGTGATCCACAGATGCTCGGGGTTCAGCGAGGGAACGAGGACAGCATCTCAGGTCTGAGTCTCTGGACCACTTGTCTGACCACGTCTTCATTTTCTACATAGTTCACCAGACCTGCTCACTCTCCTTTCTTTTTTCTGCTCTTCTTTGCCTTCAGAGCTGGAGCCTTTCATTGGGAGTCCTGGGAGCCCGCGTCTCACCCAGGGCCCAGCTGCTGAATAATCACTGCCAATTAGGATACACGGGTATTGTCGCAGGCCTCTCACTGTTGTGGCCTCTCCCGTTGCGGAGCAATAGGCTCTGGACGCGCAGGCTCAGCGGCCATGGCTCACGGGCGCAGCTGCTCCGCGGCATGTGGGATCTTCCCGGACCGGGGCACGAACCCGTGTCCCCTGCATCGGCAGGCGGACTCTCAACCACTGCGCCACCAGGGAAGCCCTGTTGCTGTTCTTAATGAAAGTTAGTAGATATTCTTTTGTTTTTTGTTTTGTTTTGCGGTACGCGGGCCTCTCACTGTAGAGGCCTCTCCCGTTGCGGAGCAACAGGCTCTGGACGCGCAGGCTCAGCGGCCATGGCTCACGGGCGCAGCTGCTCCGCGGCATGTGGGATCTTCCCGGACCGGGGCACGAACCCGTGTCCCCTGCATTGGCAGGCGGACTCTCAACCACTGTGCCACCAGGGAAGCCCGTATGCCATTATTTTTATGTGAAAACCCATTTTGAATTTCAAGGCAAGACCGCAAGCACCCATTTTTTCCCCCAGCCCAGTTTTGGGAAGGGAGGGAGTCTTCACATTTTCTCTTACACCGAGACTCAGCCCTGGGAGTGGAATTTGGAAGATGGACAGCCAGGGACTGTTCTGGTTCAGACCTTGTGTCCTTGCTCACCTGTGACTAGTGCCTGGTTTCACTTTCAGACGTTCCCAATTTGCACAATGCCATGAAATCCCTGAAAGATATGCTCCCCGCCATGACCCAACTTCAGAGGTGCTAAGAGCGACCCCAGGGGAGGAAGAGGGTGGGGTGGGGGAGGGGGAGAGCCTGGGGGGTATCCCAGGAATGTCTGTAGGGGCCCAAGGATCTCTTGTGACCACACCAGCCAGAAAGGTTGCTAACGAAGGCTCTGCCGTGTGGAATCCTGTGAGGGCTGATTTCTCCTTCAGGAACAGTGTGTGCTTCCAAAGAGAAAAAGGAAGAACACAAAATGGGAGGAACACCGGAGAAGCTCATTTCAAACTGGGCTTCGTGAGCCTGGGCGTCTCTTCTCCCCTCTGGGAAGAGAGAGAGGCAGCAGGTTTTATTCCCTGGAAATCCTGCTGACCACGGGAAGGAGGGAGATACAGCCAGATGCTCAGAGCGCCTCCTCCTCCCGGGCTGACGCTGTTTCCTGCCAAATAGAAAACGGCTGTGAAATGTCAGTTTGGGAGGTGTTGCTGAGCCTTCGCCGGTAACTCCTTCTCCTGGGGGTTTGGTGCAATCCCATCGTTCTGCCAGCGATTCCCCCTTCTGTCAGTCAGTAGACCCCCAAAGAATTGCCTGCACCAACTCCTCCGTTTCCCAGGGAAGCTGATCCCTAAGGGGAGGGGAAACGAGCTAATGAACCACATCAGAAGGCGAAGCAGAAGGCAGATCTCTCCTAGGAAGGTCAAGGCAGCACAGGCCTCCTTACGAGATGATACGGCAACAGGGTCCGGGACTGGGAGAGAATCTTCAGCGGCAAACTAGACCGAGTCGGAGGGGAAACGAAGGGAAGAACAGCGTCGGCGGCTTTTTACCCTGTGCGCCTCATAAAATGAATGATCAAAAGTAAATTACAGACTTGCAAATGGGTGGTTAACGACTGAGACAATATGAGTGCAGAGAGAAGCTCATCAAAACACACTGGGCAAGAGCGGGAACGGGAAGCACGGAATACAAATGACGCGCAGTAAAGTCGGAGCATCAAAGCGAAGGTCCCCCGGCGGGGGGCCGGGGTCGTCCCCCCACCATCCGGGGCAGCGAGGGGAGAACTCGCCGAGGCTGCTTTCAAAGGAGGAGGAGATGAAGGGACTGTGTGCAGGAAGGAACTAATAAGGGGGAGCACGTGCAAAGGAGGCAGCACAAGGCACAAAGCCCTGCTCCCTGGGAAGCTACGGGAACAGCCTTCTTCCTCTCCGGTGGGTGGGCCGGCATGGACCAGGGGCTGGGGAGAGCAGGGGAGGCGGCAGCCTCTCCACACCACCAAGGCCC
The DNA here is from genome assembly GCF_039906515.1 of Pseudorca crassidens. Lineage (NCBI taxonomy): Eukaryota > Metazoa > Chordata > Mammalia > Artiodactyla > Delphinidae > Pseudorca > Pseudorca crassidens. The sequence goes on from NC_090304.1 coordinate 106,223,937, forward strand.
TGCACGCTAGAAGTCACAGAGGAGGTGAGGCTGGGGTCAGGGAGCCCCAGGTGCAGGGAAGACCTCTGTGGAGCCTGCTTAGCGACCTAGCCCGTCAGCTGCTGCTAATTCCACGGGGACTTGAAGAAGAGGTGGTGAACTCAGGTTCCGGCAGTGCTTTAGTGGGAAGGAGGGAGCCAGGCAGAGCCCTGCTGCTGCGGTGAAACCGGCAATTCTAGGAGGCGTGCCCCACGGTAGTAACATCTTCACCATTTTGGAGGAGGATGGGGGCCTGAGGCGAACCTGTAGAGCCGCTGCTTCTCTAAGGAGGGTGGATGCCACTGCAGCCTGCAGAGCCATACACATACATCCAATGAATTCATCCAGTGAATTCCCTGGCAGTCCAGTGGTTAGGATTCCGCGCTTTCAGTGCAGAGGGCCTGGGTTCGATCCCTGGTTGGGGAACTAAGATCCCGTAAGCCTCGCGGCGCAGCCAGGAAAAAAAATAGACTGTGTTTGTTGTTGAATGTTGCAGTTTGTTGAGGGTATGGTAGGGGCACAGGGGAGGTAGTGGGGATTCTCAGCATCACAGCCAGTGCAGAGTCAGGCCATGCTAATTCTGCTCTAAAGCCGGCACATCTTGAGGTTGTTTATTGTGGGTGGAGAGAGGTTTCTTTTCTTTTTTATTGTATGTATATTTTTTTATCTTTTGGCCACGCCATGTGGCATGTGGGATCTTTGTTCCCCGACCAGGGATGGAACTTGCGCCCCCTGCATTGGAAGTGTGGAGTCTTAACCACTCGACTGCCAGGGAAGTCCCAAGGTTTCTTTAATTCTCTCTATGCCATCCTGTAGAAGGACCTCAGTGGGGTGCCCCAGAATCCACAAGGTGCCCTCAGGTGGTGATGCTCTTGGAAAGGGAATTAAGAGCAGCACTCTCTGTCAGAGGATTATAGAGGAGACGAATGACAAGGGAAAATGGAAAGGAAACGGACAGACAGCCTGCAGAGAGGTATTTCAACCTCAACACGAAACATTTGGTAGTAATTATAGAATAACCTTCATTTTAATGCAAATAAGCCTGTAATTAAGATAAGGGACCCACCATTTGGCAGCGTTTTTGTTTTTATTTTTAAAATTTTTTGGGGGGGTGACAATTAGGGTTTCTCAGACATTCCTCTGCTTTATTGATGAGTAGTCATTACGTTTATGGATTGTGTTGTGAGTGCAATATTTGGATAACTGCAGAATAGAAATTAGTGTCACTTACTTTCAGCTGCCCCCAGCAAAAGAAAAAAAAATGCGTGCAGTGCATAATGTTGACATAAGCAAAACTTGCTAAGTGGCATGGCCCTGGACGACACCACATAATGTGTTGCCCCAGGTCTCCAGGAGCCTGAGACAAATGCACTGAGTCTGGAATTACAGGAGGAAACAAACAGCTTTGGTGATGACTTCTAGCAGAGATTCTGAGTGCTTGCAGAGCGTCCTCAGTTATACCAAGTACCTTCCCTTGGTGGAAGATGGGAATCAAGGGCCCAATTTTTAGACGTTCTCTCAATAGGGTCTTCAGAGAGGGAGTATGTTGACCTGGCCTGCATGTTAGTTTATGACACGGAACAAGGCTCTTAACCTCTTTTGCCAAGTTAATATTGATCACTTCACATATCACCTGCTATTGACTCTGGTTGACTCACACTTTGGATTAGGAAAAGTCAGACCCCCAAGGTATATTGAAAACAAAAGGGCTCTTTGAGAGGTAAGCAGTCATTCATTTATTCATTCAACACACACACACACACACACACACACACACACACACACACACATTTATTTTTCTGTGTGTGTGTTTTTTTTTTAGCATCTACTAGCACCAGAGCTATTCTAGATGCTTGGTGATACAGTAGTGATACACAGGCATCTACCTGAGCTAAACCATCCACAGCATGCCTGGATCACTTCTGCAGGCACATCCGGCTGCCCTTTCTGGAGGCTTCGTCCAGCCACCTGGCCTTGATACCTCTTTTCTCTAACTCGTTGACTCATTTTGGGATGGAAACCTTCTTTTCAGCTAGAAAACATTAGAAGCGGAGGGTTTCCAAGCAGCTGAAAGGTCCAGCAAGTTCAATTTATTTCTTTAATTAGCAAGGGTGTTGCTTTAATAGTTCATTAGCCATCACTTAATTAAATAAAACTTTTTTTTCTCCTAAAATATACGGAACTCAAACTCAAAGCTCCTCAGACATTGTTCTCTTCCAGAGGTTTGTTAAGCAGTCTGAATGCTATGCTGTATCCGTCAGGAAGTAGTCACATAGTTGCCTCCTTAGGTTTTTTTTTTCAATTGTGCTTCGAAAGGATGCAGTATATTTCTAGGCTCCTTTGCTGGATTGGAGAAGTTTGGGACAATAAGCTGGGTACCCCGAGCAAAGACAAATTCAGATGCAAACCGGACAGGTCTGCCTCTGCTCACACAGGCTGCGGCAGACCCACACCACGCCCCCATTCTAACTTGTCCTCTGACACTTTCCTTCTCGATACTGAGAGGATTTTACAAAAAATTATATGCTTGAAATGAACATACCTTGCCTGAAAAGCTGATTTCATAGCTTTCCTTAGACTCTCTTTATCTCTATTAGGCATTATCTGTTTGTCTGGCTATAGACGTTTCCTAGGGAACCTAAGACACACACCCTTGGTAGAGTTTATACACGGCCACCAAGGACTGAGGTGTGTTGTTGGATTAACTGGGGGCTACTTAACAAAACCTTCATGTCTTTGAGTGTCTACTGTTGTATTCTCTGTGTCTACTGTTGTATCCTCTGGGGTGATTGTTAACTTCAAAAGCCATTTCAAGGTTCAGTAAAAGTCGTGGAGGTGAGGGGCCCACAGAGCCTTGGGTGCCCATCCTCACCATTCTGTATCACCCACACGGTGCACTGGCCGGCCGTTCTTCGGTGCCCACAGATATGTACGCTCATCCTTCATTTTAATCCAAGAGACACCTCCTCCATGGAGCCTTCTGTAATCTCCCTTAAGAGCACTGGAATAAACAAGCCATTCCTCCGTCCCTGTTCTGTAACAGATGCCTCCTTCCCTCTGCCCCCAAAGTGCTGTGTGAGTGCTAACAATAGTTGCTCCTATTCTCAAGGTAGAAAATGGACCTTAAGATTGTTGAAACTTACCATTTGGGGAATTGTATGCAGCTTCTACATTGGAACAATGTAGAACAATGTAGAAGCTGCCTAGGATTCCCCAAATGGTTCATTTTGGGTGTGTCCTGCCAAGCTTCCTTTGTAACGGGAGGGTCACCTTTTCAAGCATTGTATTCACGCGGCTTTGAGGCTAATATTGCCTGGAGTTCTTAGGAAGCCTGGAACTGGGGGACATGATCTCAATTCCCATACTTCAGACTTAGATATTCTATTTAATAGTTAAATAAGAATGTCTTCCTATCGCGTTTGGAGAGAATATCATGACGTTCATGGGCTTTGATTCCTCTAGTTGGAGCCTGAGAGTTGGGAAGGGCAACCTGACCTTGAGGCAAGGAGGACAAATTGAAGGGACTCCTGACCCGGGTGGTCAGTGGGCGCCAGTCACATGGCAGAAGGTTTAGAAAAAAGGTGACCATTCACGACCCCTGTGGAGAGACTTGTCGGTGGATTTGGGAGAATTATACATCATCATTTAATTTTAATTCTCCCTTTTAATTCTTGTAGTTCCTTTCCCCCCTAAACTTCAATCACGTTTTTAAACTACTGCAGTTCTGGGTGAGCTGTGCTTAGAGCTGTAATGGAGGGATCGAGGTCTATACCTTGGGGGATGGAGGTGGCGGAGGGCTGGGGTGGTGCTGAGAAGCAGCCGTGAGAAATCGGAGGGAATGGGCAGAAAAACCTGAGGCGGTGACTTGCAGAGAAAGCTGATGCGCAGCATGAAGATAGATTTGTGCAAGGTTCAAGTACTCCCGCCGGGGGAAGGGACTGGATTCCCTACAGTGCATCAGGGGGCCCAACCCCGTAATTCGGTTCTATCATTTGGTGTCCAAATGAATGATAAGCCCCCCCTGCCCTGCGAGGTTTTTTGGCCAGAGAACTTACTCACTCCGCTTGCTCTCTGACTTCTAGCCAGTTAAAAGTGGATCCAAGGATCTACATGGAGATCAAAAGGCAGCATTTGCTTTTTTACTGGTACATCTACATTGGAAAACATAGGAAAATTCAGGCACCTTAAATTTTGGGACCTGCAGAACGCTGGTGTGGGCAGGGACCACCAAGCTGCGGCAGGATGAAGAAGAGATGAGCATAAAAGATATTTTCAGATGTCTGCAACAGATACTGCTAATAATTCTGGGGTTCCTTGCGTACATTCAGCTTATTGGGAAACGTTCGATTCAGCTAAAGAGTAGTGAAAAAATATATATGTTATTTTGCCATCCAAGTTCATGGACTCCCTGAATTCTCTCCTTGGCTTCCCGAGGGGTCTGTGGACCAGATTAAGTAGTCCTTCCTTAGGAAGAAACTTAGTGAGCAAAAAAACCATCAACCAGCATTTTTAAGGGATCGATTGGGCTACAGAGACCCCGGTATCTCGACCATCCCTCCAGATGCATCTCCACAGTGAAGGTGGGGGAGTGTGTCTTTCTGGCCCAGCTGCCTCCGCCTACCCTGTGCTCTGCTCCAGATCTGCCCTGACTTGAGTTTTTTTGCTCTCTTCACTAGCTCACGGTGCCCTGAGCAGCCACCCACAGCCTGCTTCATTCTGAATTTCACAATGTTCCAAAGTGAGAAAAGCTCATTTAGTTTCCCCTCACTGTCTCCTGAAGGAAAAGCAAAACAAATACACACAAAATGACTGGTATCTTTCCAGATGCAGACAAATCACCTCCTTCCAGGACATTTTCTTTTCACTTTAGACAGCAGTGGGGGACTTGATCAGGAACACACAAGGATGGTTCATTAGGGATGGGGGAGGGGCACCCCAACAGTCACCGTCCTCACCCACTGCCTGCTGCTGTGAAGACCACAGGGAAAGGGGTACAGTCAGAACAGCACATGGTGGTTGGGGTGGGCTTTTTGTTGACCTTTCCGACAAACACTGGAGAATAAGGTCCCTCTGTGACTTCGATGTTGTCTTTGTCAAATGAGCTGTATTTGGACATGTCCAGGATTGTGAATGTCTTCACGAACCATTTAGCTGAGGGCCTACTATGTGCTCAGCACTATACACGGCGCTCTGTTGGCTGCAAAGAGGAATTCAGTGGTGAACAACAGTACACATCAGTTTTACTTCCCCACCCCTGCCTGCCACAGATTTTGGGATGGTTAACTTTATGTGTCAATGTGACCAGGCCATGGTGCCAGACACACGATCAAACATTGTTCTGGATGTTCCTGTGAAGGTTTTTTATGGAATGACATTAACATTTAAACTGGTGGACTTTGAGTAAAGCAGATTGCCCTCTGTAAATTGGGTGGGCCTCGTCCAATCAGTTGAAGGCCTGAATGGAACGAAGTCTGAGCTCCCAGAAGAAGAGGGAATCCTGCCAGCAGATGGCTTCCCGACTAGAACTGCAACATTGAATCTCCCCTGGGTGTCCCTCCTGCTAACCCACCTGGCAGATGTTGGACTTGCCAGCCTTCACCATCACATTAACCAATTCCTTATCATAAATCTTTTTCTACACACACACACACACACACACGTGCACACACACATACACACTGTTGACTCTGTTTCTCTGGAGAACCCTGATTAATACAGATATTTTACACCTTTCTCTTTCATCTGATTTGCTACTTTTAGGGCACATTTCCCCTGGTGCACGTTGTCTATGATCAGGTGCTCCCACAGCAGCATTGCTCTCTGTTTCCTTGGGGACTTGGCGGAGAAATTAGTCTATATCTTTAGCCTTGGATTTCTGCAGGGAGCATCCAGACTTGCAGGAATCACCTTTGACTTAAGCAAAGGAATAAGCAAGCTAAAAATGATTATAGAATACTCAAGTATTTGCTTTCTTCCATGAACTTGGAATAGAGTGATTCTCTCATCTGACAATGCAGTTGTTATAATCCTGGGCTACAGAGAAGGGGCTAAATCCCTGATACATCTAGTCCAGGGTTTAGAAGAGACAGGGTACAACTGGGAAACAGGCTTTGGTTCTGCCAGTTTCCTGCTATTCCTGCCCCATACCCTCTCCTCAGGGCGCACATGCTAATCCATGGCCTCAGTCTCCAGTGTCATGCTGGTGACTGTCGTGGCCCAGAGCAGCACTGAGTCCACAGTCCATACATCCAATGTGTCTTTTCTGCCCCTCTGGGATGTTTCATGGGCTGCTTAATCTTAACATGTTGAAATCTAAGTACATCATCTTTGCTGCAGATTCCAAGTCCTACCCCTTTCCTGTCTTCTGCCTCAGTGACTGTGCCTCTGCTTACCCAATTGTCTAAACCGGAAACCTGGGATTATTAATAGAATAGCCTAAATCTCTATCTTTTTCTTCCTTCCTTTTCAATAGTTTTGGTACAGTTCTTTATCCTTTCAGAACTACTTTATGGTGGTCTCTTTTCAGGGATCCCCTTTTTCTCTTTCACATTACCCTCCACACTGCTAACCCAGTGACTTTTCCCATGTTCAAATAGTTGTCTAGCCCTTTAAAATCCTATAAAGGCTTTCTATCAATTTCAGGATAATGTTTAAACCTCTCAGCATCGTGTATTATTACTGCTGCATAAAAAATAATTCCCAGACTTAGCGGCTTAAAGCAGCAAACGTTTACTCTGTCATACGGCTTCCGAGCGATAGGAATGTGAGTGTGGCTTGGCTGGAGTCCTGGCTTAGGGTCTCTCGTGGGGCTGCGGTCGAGCTTTTGGCCTGGGCTTCAGTCTCTGGAGACTTGGCTGTGGGATCTACTTCAAGCTCATTCACATGAGTGTTGGCAGGAATCTTCACTTTTTTACCTCATGGGTCTCTCCAGAGAGAGAGAGCACGAAAGATGGAAGCCGCAGTGCTTTATAGCCTAATTTCAGGTGTGGCACACCATCACTCCTGCTTTATGCTCTGGTCATACAGACCAACCTCCATGCAGGAGGGGACCACACAAATGTCTAGATGCTAGAATGCAGGGTTCATGGTGGGTCCACTTGGAGGCTGAGTACCATACACGGCATTTAGCGACTTTCAAAGATCTTGCTTTTGCTTACTTTTCCTGCTTCTTTTCTTATTATATTCTGTCAATCTCCCTCATCACCATTAACTACTTCCTCATACTCTGGCCTCTAGCTTCCAATGCACTGTGTCTTTCAAAACTGTTGGCCATTACGTGCTGCTCCCTCTGCTTGAAAAATCCTTTTAACCCTCTTTATTTTGCCTGGATAATTGTCTTGCCTTTTATGACTCCCTACTGCCAAAAGCCTCCATGACATCTTTTCCCCCAACTCTAGGTCTTTCTCTGTACTTTCACAGCAGCCCACATTTACCTCTCTCATGCTTCTTTAAATTCTCTTCTAATTATTAGTGTATGAATCCCCTACATTCTACTGTGATGTTTCTGAGCTCAGAGACAGTGGATTTTTTATCACCTACTTTATTCCCAACGTCACTCAAAATGCTGGAACACAATAGGAGTTTTAATAAATGTATGATGAATGAGTGAATAAATGAATGCACAGTTTGCTGCAGAATATGAATTTTAGGGAGGAAGGAATACAAGCCCTTCTATCAAATTTTATTACATCTCATAGCCTTGTGGGTCAGGAATACAGGAAAACTTACTCTGGCAATTCTTCTGCGTCACATGGCGTTGAGTGAAGTCACCTCAGTGGTATACGGCTTGCACATAAGCTTGTCTGGAAAGTTAAAGATGGCTTTGCTTCAGTGACTGGCACCTTGTAAGCCATGGCTAAAAGGGATCAGGCTCAGTTGGGAGGATCTATGTATGGCCTCACAAGAACAGGGGCTGGGCGTAGTCAGACTTCTTGTATGGCAGCTAAGGGCTCCCAAAGAGAGTGTTCCAGAAAAGCAAAGCAGAAGCTTCAGGACTGCTGACCTAACCTTGGGAGCATTGCTTAAACTGCATTTAGTGATTCAAGCGTGCAAAGAGCCAGCCCGTGTCCAAGAAAAGGATAATAGAAGGTCACGAGCACCAGGTGGCAAGGCTCACTGAGGAGCCAACTTCGGAGATTGGCTCCCACAACTCTAGCCAACTATTGTCCTGTTCTACCGGTGCTAAGTTTCTCTGCTATTGTTCCGGAAGTGTAATTTTCAAACGTTTTCATCCTGTCTTCATTAATAAGAAAGAGAAATGAGGATTACTGTTGTACATTTAGGTGGATGTGTAGCTGGATAAAAATCATAGACATAGGATATGTCTTTTGTTTTCACCATAAAATACATGTCAAACCTTAAAGGAAGGCTATACTGGCCTGACCAAAGGCTCCTTTCTTCATATTGCAACATGTCAGTGGATAGTTTGATGAAGAGTCTCAACTGCAGTGGAATCTCTTTCTTAAGGGAGTTTTGGAGGTGTAAAGGCCATTTTTGATTGTCACAAAGACAATCAAATGTTGTCACTAATACTTAATTGCATCCTGCAATGTATGGGCCAGTCCCATACAGCAAAGAATTATCCTGACCAAAATTCCATTAGCACTCCATATTGAGAAACACTGAACACATGAAGATAAGCCTCCCCCATTTGCTAATGTCACAACCTAATATGATTATGATGGGAGAGCACTGGCTCAATAGCAGATTATGGAGGAAAAAACAGAGGTTTTAGTTGGATGCAAGCTTGATAATAGCCAACACCACGATGTATCTGCCCAAAGTTACTGTTGTGTTAAGCTATATTAATAGAAATTTCAGTGCACTATATACTGGTCAGAGTTCTCTAGGAGTTTTATGGTCACTTCTGGGCACCTGGTTTTAAGAGTGGCATGGATGAATCAAAGAATGGCCACCAGGAGGACAGAGAGTCTAGAAGTCATGCCTTATGAGTGGGAAACACGATAGCTACCTTCAAATGTTTAAAATATTGTGTGGAAGAAGGATTAGGCATAGTCTTTGAGATGCTATAAAGCAACATTAGTATAAATGGAGGAAGACTTTTCTAACAATTGAAACAGTTTGTCAAAAAATGGAGCGTTTTGCCTTGTGGGATAATTAACCTTCCTTAGGAGCGTCCCGGTAGAACAGAACGGACTGCCGTGGACCATGGGGTGATTTGAAATGCACTATTACAAAGGGGACACTTGTATGGGGTGGTACCTCTAAATTACCTCCCATCATTATTGTTCTTTTAGGATTCGTGGACTCATGTTTATGAAATACTTGTGGACAACGTCTCTCCATACTTTTAGAATAATGTCTCAGCTCTTAATACATTTTTCTCATTTTGTAACCCCAAATAAGTCCCTTCAGCTATCTAAACTTTTGTTTCTTTGATTATAAAATAGGAAATCATAGTGCCTGACATATTTTCCTAACCAGATAGCTATGATAATCGAACTACATAATAGTATTAAACTGTAAAGTATATGAAAATATGAGAGATGATTTATTTTGTGTTCCACAAAAGCTGTGGCCAGTCAATGTGCATTCCTACAACTGTCTTATGTCAGAGAGAAATGTTTTAACATTCTTTTTAAAGGCCATTTGAATGACTTATAATTGTTTTCCTTTTCCCGATAAGGTGTGAAGGTCTCTAATAGCTGTCAACAAAGTGTCGTGGAGTGATTTAAGTGGCACTCACTCTTCTCTTATTGGTTGGCCTTTATTTGATCCAATACAGAGAACAACTTTTGAACAAAAGGGAGGAGGCAAGAAGGGGTGAAGGGGAAATACGTTAGATAAGCTGTTACTTAAATGATGTCTATTTTGGGAAAAAATGCCATCATCATCACCTTCAAAGACCAAATGTACATCGGCATCTACTCTCTTCCTTTGACATGGCCCCCTCCACAGTTACTGCAATAGCCCAAACTCCTCTGCTTGTTAGCAGAAACCATCGACAGGAAAAATAACACATGGACATAAGCTAACTTTTGTGGTTGTGGTTAAGAGATTCAGGTTTGCCAAATCAGCCCTTCCAAGTTCTAAGGAAGAAAACCAAATTATTGTTCATTTAATGTTTAATGAAATTTATTATAGCTAGTATGCTGGTTTCAGGTTGAATTTATGATACACTAATTTTCGAGTTTTATGTGTTTTATCTGTACTTTATAGCACATTGGGGTCTCTTGCATAATCAACATGTACAATACACTTATGCCCATTTTATGTGAGTTGGAGCTCAATTTTACTATTTTAAATGATTATAGAAGTTTATAGTTCCCCCCTTATATCATACTGCTAACAAAGTCTGTGATTTATTTGATGCCAAATTCTTGATGAGGAACACAAGTCCCAGTTATAGCAGTCTTCCTGTAGGGAAATGGCGTTTGGTTCATAACAATCCGCTTTAGTATGAGATTTCTAGGAATGCAGTTACACAGTGAAGCAACGGTATGCATTTTCACTAGAGGCCAGTGGCTGTTTTTGTTTGTTATTTGTTTTCTAAGGATAAAGATGATACTTCTTCCCAGTGGAAATACACATAAGCCCCCCCCCAGGAGTAAAAGTGATGCTTGATCTGTCCGTGGACCCGACCATTGTTTGTCTTCCGTGGCACTGAGTCCAGAGCCATGCCTCCCTCTACCCTTCTGCAAGGGTTCCCACATCAAATAACACACCGGAGAGGAATTGTTGAGAATACCTTGTGCAAGTCCCAGCCTGCACAACCAGCAAGAACACTGAGGTCCAGTGCTCCCAGGAGGGACTGATCAAGGCCACCGCACACTGAATTCAGATCTGAATGCAAACCCAGGGGGGTTTGTGCTATGCACGTGTCTCCTTACCATGGTGGTACCATAGATGCTGAAGCAAGCGGGAGGCACGTTGTGGATTTGGCATTCGATGCCTGCTATGGAAATGCCCCCACCCCCAGCCCTGCTGTTCCCCCCGACCCAGGTGCTCCGATTGTAATCCATACTCTCCCAGGGCATTGGGTAAAGTCTGGGAGGTTCTTTTTTTTTTTTAATTAATTTTTATTGGAGTATAGTTGCTTTACAACGTTGTGTTAGTTTCTGCTGTACAGCACAGTGAATCAGCTATACGTATACATATATCCCCTCTTTTTTTTTTGATTTCCTTCCCATTTAGGTCCCCACAGAGCATTGAGTAGAGTTCCCTGTGCTGTACAGTAGGTTCTCATCAGTTACCTATTTTATATATCGTAGTGTATATATGTCAATCCCAATGTCCCAGTTCATCCATCCCACTGCCCCCTTCCCCCCTTGGTATCCATACGTTTGTTCCCTAGAGACTGCCATACAGAGTGAAGTAAGTCAGAAAGAGAAAAATATGATATAATATCGCTTATATGTGGAATCTAGAAAAATGATACAGATGAACTTATTTGCAAAGCAGAAGTCTGGGAGATTCTAAAACCTCTGCAGAGAAAGGGGAAATGCCGTTTGAGGTGCCAGAGGAGAATTAATGGGACGGCCCCTGTGGTGGTTGCCCCCCATTCGCCGACCCCTCTGGGCCCAAGGCATCCCACGCCCAGATAACCTGCTTCCTCTGTGCTTATGTATGTGCCATCAGCCAACCCTTCAGCGAGAGCAGCAGCAGCCTTGATTTGTTTTCCCCTTCTACAGCTCTGTTGCTGGGAGAGGTGGATGGAACATTTAATTTGGCATTAAATTCTATTCTGGGGCATCGTCCCCTGTGGCAAAGGTGATGTGGATGGTTTGCATTTATGATTTTGCTCAGTTAAACTCATTTTTATGCCCAGGGGAGAGTTCCTGCTCAAGCTTTTCTTGCTTCTCTTGCAGTTTTATTTCTGATTTCATATAGGCGATTTCACAGAGTGAAAGAGTCTGCTTTCCCTTTGTAGCCAGACTGCCATTTTTCCATTAGAAGTGTTGGCAACAGCCTTGTTTCTGCATCTATGTGCAAAATAGCGCATTTGAATTCGGAGGGTAGTTCTGTTCTTGAGGGATGTGGTCTGTGTCAGCGGCAGACATGCCAGGGATGCGACGTGCATGTCGGGGAAGGGCGTTCATCTCAGCTCTCCCTTCCTTTTTGCGTGTTTACCTCTGATTTCATAGTGGGTGGTACGTACAGGGGAGGGTTTGCTTCTCTATCCTTGAATCACCTTCAGCTGGGTTGACAGCCAGCTTGCTCTGTGTATTAGTGTGTTAGATCCAGAATACACAGGAAATTGCTATCCTGCCACCCAAGGTGAGATCTCTTAAAGGCTCACGGCTTTGCTGAATTGCTGCGGCTCCCAGATCTGCTGGCAGCCCCCGTCTCGAGACCCCACAGCATTCTTAATTGCTGGTTTCTCTGCTAACAATTGCCCTCTGCCCTGTACTTCTTCTTAAGGTGGTCGCCTCTCCTCAGCACTCAGTTCCAAATTCCTTTCTCCAGAAACAAGAAAAAAAAGTTTCCCCCAGTTACGAAAGAGATAACAGGCCCCAAATGGAGTCACTTGTGCTCAGTCACCAAACTGTGACTTCATACCTCACCTAATTGCAGTTTCAACCTCTCCAGGGAGTGGGGTCTTCAGGTCATCTGGCATGACCTGGTCAGCACTGGTGAGGGGTCCTGCCTGGGAGACCCCTGACACCGCCCCAGGGGAAGGTGACCTTGCCTGACACAGTCGACTCTTTGCTGGAAACGTCCTTGTCCTGCCCTCTTTTACCTAGAAAAGTCTTCCATTTTGTACAGCTCTTCAGCGCTCCTTCCTATCTGCTGGGTGAGCTGGTACCCGATTCATGAATCAAGACCATAAGGCCTTTAAAATACACTCCGTTGAATTCTGTTTTCAACTCCCCAACTGTCCTTCTCCCACTGCAGCACTGACCACACTGGTCCTCTCGCCATTTTTCTGGCCTCTGTCTGGCCTCTTCCTTCAGTGTGTCCTTGGCAGGGATCAGCCTGTGTGTGGATACAGGAGTAGTGGGGGACAGGGCTGAGGCGAAGGGAGAAATTGAGGCACGAGGCACGGGGGGTGGGGGGGTGGACGGACATCGTCCCCTACCCCTTCTCCCTCTGCCCCTTCAGGGGTTTCTCCATCACTGAATCTTCCAGGTGGATACTTGCCCCTGGCACCCAGCCTGTTGGAATGCAAAACCCTTTGTTTCTGAGGAAGGCTTTCTTCCTCCTGTTTGTGAGGGAAAAGAAATAAAAAAGGAGAGAAAACCACAGTTAAGCTGCAAGCCCCACATAGAGCCTGAGGCTGTTGAAGACAAAAAGGTTTGTGAAAAATAAATTGAGAAACAGGCAAAAATGCCCCATAATTTTCTCTGTGCTTGGCCTGTTTCTACAGTTCCACTGTGGATGAACATTCTGTCCTAGCAGTGGCTCAGGACGTGGCTAACCAGGAACCAGTCCCCTAATGCCACGCAGACCCCACCACCCCAGAACTCTGGGGTGTGGACCCCCAGAAGGGGTCCCCCGAGGTCCGCGGGGCAGTAGACGCCATGAACGATTCCAGCGCCCATCGCTAGATGGAGCCGTTGCTACGCACAAGTCCAGCCCCCAGGGCCCTGGGGTAGGAACGAAGCCCTTAGCTGGGGGGGTGGGGGGGGGGTGGGCAGCATTTTTCGAGTGGTACTTGGTTAAGAGAATCCATTTCTCTTCCAGTTAGGCCAGAAGCCCAGCTCCTATCACAGGTGCGCAAGAATTCTGGGTGTGGATTCATTCAAGCATCCTTATGTGCGTGCGCACACACTCCCACCCACTACCTTTACCAACTATTTTCTTGAGGCCTGGACCAGTCCCACTGGCAGCCGCAGTCTCTCCAGGCGGCTCTTCTGTAGCCTGAAGCTCCCTGTTTTGGGGTGAGACTCTGGCTTTGTGAACACACAGCTTCCATGTAATTAGCTGTCTAATTGCTCGCCCACACTGAGCCCATGTGTGTGTTACTAATTATGATTTATTTAAAAGCCCTCTGCCATTCTTTGCTCTCTGCTTCCTCTCTGTTGAAGGGCCAAGGGAGGGATTTGATTTGCAAACTGTCGTGAATGGTAAGTTTACCTTCCTCTGCATGGTCTGGACTCTTCCTTCAAAATCCAGGCCTTGTCTTGGACCTCATCTCAGCAGCCTGCCTGCTGCCTGCTACCTCTCCCTCCTACCACACAGGGTCTAAGGACGGGGTGGCTGTACCACCTGGTAGGTAGCAACTACCACATCAGGTGTCACACGTGGTGACCCCCAGATCTGTATTTCTAACACAGAAATTACACCCGCCTTTCACACCCATGTGCACGGTTGCTCACCAGGCATCCCCCCCCTAAGTGCACATAGGCAGTTTCAACTCAACATGTGCACAACTGGATCCCAGCCTTAGCCCCAAACCCGTTCTCTCTATACCTCCTCTTGTCCGAGTTAGAGACCTAGAGTCCTTGAGTCCTCACTCTCCCTCACTCCCAATTTCTGCCTTCAGGTTTGATTAATTTACTTCCTGCTCTCTCTCCACCTGTCTGGGCTTCCCTGTTCTCCCTGCTGCTGTTGGAACCCAAACCTCCCATCCTGGCCTGGAGCACAGCCATGGTCTCCCACTTGTCTCCCTGTGTCCAGTCTTGAGACTCACACACATCTCACTCCATCCACAGCATGGCTGTAGGCTGATCTGCCTACACACCACGTGCCCTTGCCCCTCGCCTGTTCGAAAGCCCTCGCAGACCCCAGCACGTCTCATCAGGCCTTTCCCGAGGTGCGCTCTGTCCCCCCGCCCCATCTCCCGGGGTTCTTCAGCCTCGCCTGGCCTGCAGCTCCCTCAGGCCATGCTGCAGAGACACCCTCTCCATCCTGGCCTGGAGAGACCCACGTTCATCCCTCGGCTTAGCCTCACCTGTCCCCACAGGTGTAGGTGTTACACCTTCTGTCGGAGCCCTTATCGCAGGCAATTTCAGTCTTCCTTGCCTTATTCATCCCCCCCCGAGACGACCAGCTCCATGAGGGACCCCACTGGTCTCCCCAGCTCCCAACACCTAATGGTCACCCTGCAAGTGCTGAGTGGACAGACAGAAGCCACGATTCGCACCGGCTCTGCAGTGTGGTGTGTGTGTGTGTGTGTGTGTGAGAGAGAGAGAGAAAGAGAGAGAGAGAGAGAGAGAGGAGAGAGAGAGAGAGAGAGAACAGGAGTTATGGGGCTCACAGCAGGCCCTCAATCTCTCCCTTTTAGTTAATTATTATCTAAATGAAGACCCGCAGGGCACATGGCAGTTTGCTTGCCACCTGCCGGAGGCTGCCCACAGAGTGCAATATTCAGAGTATACAGATGTCCTCATAACAAATACATGCCCTGAAGGTGAGGAGAACCTTTGATAAAGGGATCCCTGCATAAGCAAAGGGCTGAGAATCAGGGGCTAGTCATCAAGGGCCCTGGATTCCGGACAGAGGGTGACTGGTCCCCCTCACTGCGAGGTGTAACCAGGGACAAGGAGGCACAGAGAGGGACGGGGGAAGACAGCGATGCTACTGCAGGCCTACTTTAGCTTGGAAATGGTCCCGGTGAAGCCTGGATGTGGACGTGGTACTTCCTGAGTGTGGGGGACACAGGGAAGCTGCGAAGGGCTGCCCAGGTCCCTGGAGCTCGCTGCTCAGCCCGGGGAAGGCCCTCGGCATCCAGCCTCCGACCCCCAGCCCCTTCTGGGTCTCCTTACTGCCTCACCCATCATGCCCTTCCCAGAGCAGCCTGATCTGGTGACCACGCCAGGTACAGGAATAGAGAGGCCCCGCCATCCTGGCCTGGCCAGGGACACGGTGATGGCAGCTGTCACCGCGGAGCCCCCGCTGCTGGCTGAGGTTTCGTCAGGTCTGCGTCACAGTTGGACTTCCCTCTTCCCAATCCATTCTCTTCTTTGTTTCCACAGATGTTGACCCCTGACTAATATATTGCACCCTGAACTCCATCTCAGAGTCAGTTTTAGAGAATCCAGCCTAGGGTGCAGCTGACCCAGGTTGGTAGTAAGATGCAGTTAGTCTACGGGGGAATTTTGGAGCTGGCTGGCTCACTCTCTGGCTGGCAAGAGGAGTCCTTCACTGCAGGCAGGTGGACTAAAGAGAGTCACCAGCACAAAGTCAGGGTCCAGTGGTTAAACCTCACTGATGGGGCACTGGCAGGAGGGGATACACTAGTGGACACCACATATCAGGTGTTTGAAAGGTATGGAGAAGATATTAGCTCTAAGGACAGCAGGACTGGATGGCTATTGCTAGGGGTTATTGATGCTCTGCAGAATGAAAAGAAACAGCTGAGAGTAACAGGCAACGGAAAGCCAGGTGTGAAAGCCAGAGGGTGTCTTTGGTTGCGAACAAAAGAGGTCAAGCAGATGGGCTGAGGAAGTTGAGGACCAGGGCCAGCGCTCTCGGGCAGAACAGTTGAGCTTCAATTACTAGGTTAACCACCCAGGTCGATGTGTGATTCAAAATATAGAAATTCTGAAAAATGCAAACTAACCTGAAGTGACAGAAAGAAGATGGGTGACTGCCTGGAGACAGAGGGGAAGGAGGGATTACCTAGGGCACTTGGGAACTTTCCGGTATGCTAATTATCTTGACTGTGCTGTTGGTTTCATAGATGTATACATGTGTCAAAACTTAATTGTATGCTTTGAACATGTGCAGTTCATTGTATGTCAGTTATACCCCCAATAAAGCTGTTGAAAAGAAAAGAAAAAAGAAAACAGTTGAGCTTCAATTACTAGGTAAAAGGCAAGTCTTTTATACCACGGGCAGGGCCCAGGTTCGTAACACTTGGGATTCTGGCTGACTGGTCAGGGGCCTGGAATGATAAAGGTGGGAAGATTGGAGGGTGGGGGGATGGGCACACGGAAGTGAGAGCCATGTGTGAAGGTCTTTGTACCGCACGTTAATGCCACCTGAGGTCATCCCCGGGGAAGAGGCACTAAACAACTGCCGAGATAAAATGACAGGCAAGTGGACATTAGCCATGGGCCTATGAATGAAGGGGCCGTGGTGGCCAGGATGGTGGGCACCACCAACGTGGTGGTTCTTGGTGGCCTCTCTGGAGGTGACCCTTGGGATGAAAAACCAGCAGTGTTGCCTTGTGAAGCTGTGGCCATCTTGTTAACTCACGATCTCGGACCTTCGGTTTGCTTTCCCTCCTTCCCTGTTTCTCTTCCTTTTCCTCTCATTCTTGTTTCCTAGCGTTTTGCCTGTCACCTCCCTTGTTGAGGGTTATCACTGAGCTTTGCCCCACGATCCATTTCCCAGGGAACCCAGGCCAAGACAAACAACTCACACTTACTGAGTTCTCAGTGAGTCAGACACTGTTCTTAGTGTTGTGTGGGTATCAACTCCTTTCTTCTCCATGTTAACATGACCAAGTGGGCACTATTTTCATCTCCATTGTGCAGATGAAGAAAGTGAAACAGAGGGTTTCGCTGACTTGCCCGAGGTCCCCCTGCTAGTCAAGCTAAGAACCAAGATTTAGGTCAGACATTCCGGCTCCTGAATTTATTGTCTTGCCTCTTGACGAACGGCCACTGTCAGAGCATCAGCTAAGACGTTCATGTTTCAAATATCACATGAGCTGGTACCTTTAGAAAGTCTCCTCTGATGGATACAGAAGAGGTATTGTTTATTTCTGAAAGGAAACTCCCTTTAACACCCTCTGCATTGAAAGACTTCTGTTTATTGAGTGTCTGTGATCGTTGCAGCCTGGGTTCGGAAAATGAATCTAGCCACAGATTTATTTGTTTATTTTTGTTCTTGTAGTTTGATTTTTGGTTGTCAATGCTGTCCGTTGACAGATACTCCCAGCTAGCAGCGCCTTCCTCTCTCCTCCTCTGTGTTTGCCCCACCGACCAGGTGTTGATAAGCACTGCCTTCCACTGATGCTCTAACTCAAAACCACAGAGAGGAGCTTCTGGTGGGCTGTGTGGCCTCGAGTGAGATGTTGGGGGAAAGGTGAACGGAGGGCCTGCCAGAAACTCGCGGCTTCTTACCGTGTGTCTGTTAACCTTCGCGTCCTGTTCCCACAGGGGTCTGTGGACACATTTGAAGTCCGTGAATAGCCTGAAATGTACGAAAATTTATGAGTAGATCAGCATCTGCATTTTTTTTTTTCTGGGAAGGAGTAAAGGGAGGATGTACACCTTTCATCAGGTTCTCAGAACCATTGCTATTATGGAAAAAAAAAACCCCTAAATTTTAAGCCTGGGTATTACTCCTTTCCGTGCAGCCTCATGTGAATCATTTCACAGTTGGGGGTCTCAGTTTCCTCGTGTGGAAATGGAACACTAGTACTTCATAATGTCCACATTTGCTGCAGTGGTCCCAGGAGATAAACACTGTCTGTAGAGGAACCTGATCTCCACGGGACCTGATCAGCATGGGGTGGGCGGTCATTCCTCCCTATGGATCCAAGATTGTAGGGGGTGGAAGGGGTGAGACTCTGACAGTAACCAAGTATGCATGTGTTAGGTTTGGCCCATCTGGAAGTTGACCTTCAGAAAGGACCTGAGTGTGAGTATACGTGGGAGGTGATGCCAGGATGCAGGTGGAGAAGTGCTTGTGTGAACGGGAGGGGACAGATCAGAGGCTGTTTCCGCGAGCAGCTTGGACTCAGTCCCAAAGTGACTGTTCCAACATGCCCCTGAGTTGTCAGCCCCAAGGGCCAAGCGTGCTCCTGAGGCCAGAGGAAGCGCTCGCGCAGAGGCACAGGTGCTGCATGAGTGGCCACCCACGTGGACTATCGTGTAAGGGCCAGGAGCAAGCCTTGTGGGCCTTGGCAGGGGTGGCCACAGCAAACTGTGGGGTAGAAGACAGCCACTTGCATTATTCGTATTGTATCCCAAGCATAGCTTCCTGCTAGAATCACCTGGAAGACTGAAAAAAAAAAACAATCAGTTTCCAGGACCTGTATTTGGGAAATTTTAATTCACTATGTCTAGGGCAAAGTCCGATAATGGACATTTTCCAAAGGATCTGTAGATAATTGTAATGATCAGTCAGTTTGGGAGACATGGCACTTAAAAAACCCATTTAATGTAGATATAATTTGCTCCATTTTGAAGGTAAGGAAACTGAGTCCTGATATGCTAAGTATTTTATGCAATATTTCTTGTAGATTATGGTGAAAGCAGAGTTCCAGTCAGCACCCATCTCTTTACCTTGGTGTCACGCTGCCTCTTCCAGAACCTCTTTCTCTTTTAGATGCCGCATCTCTTGAACTTCAAGGGAAAGGGTGGGACACGTGTCTGATGAAGTGGAGAATCCTAGCCTTGCTCCCGCCAAAGGCATCTGTGTTACCTACCAACAGAGCGAAGCCTCTGAGTGGTCTCCAGATATGCTCCTTTCTTATCATTTCCCCTGCCCTGGCCAGCTTCCTGACAGGCCATGCCTGGATTATTGAAAGTCCCCCTGCCTCACCTCCCTGCCTTCAGCCACCCCTTCCTCCAGCTCTGTGACCCCTGCCAACACAGCCTTTCTTTCCTGGAAACCAGCAGGGACTCCCCATTCCTTCTCTATCAAATGGGGTCAAACACTCCTGATGAGATGCAGAGCCCTCCACAACCCAGTTCCCATCCTGCATCTCCAGGCTTCATCTTGTGTCTCAAGGATGATTTATCAGTCAGCATCCTGGTAGGAAAACAGAAACCTCTCCAGGTATTTGAACAGAAACAGTTTAAAATAGGGACTTGATTAGCTGGGTTTTGGAGGACTGAAAAAAGCAAAAAGGGGACACTGGAGTATTACAGAGGCTAGAACTACAGGAAGCAGCTATGATCCTAAAGCTGGAAGGTCAAAGGGAAGAGATTGGGATTGTTAGAACCTGGAAGCTCCGAGGAGCTCTGTGGAAATGTGGCTCGGACCTTGGAGGAGGGGGAGCTACCCCACAGCTGTTGGAACCTCAGGAGCTCAGAGGGGGTCCTTCAGAGGCGGTCCCCACACCCGTGGGGGCTGAGGAGGGCTTACTCAGCTTCGGCGGTAGCTCAGGAGTTTGGAGAAAGTCCCTCGTGCTCCTGGGTTTACCTCTCTGATGAGGGGGGCTTGTATCTCTGAGGGATATAATAAGTCCAGCAGTCAGAGGGTTGGAGATTGGAATAGTTGTTGCTGTCAGGGTGACGAGCCATTGCTACAAGCCCACAGGAAGGGAGGAGTCTCATGCATGCCCCTGCCTTCCGGCCTCACCCCCGTGTGCCCTGTTGGTACGGCCTAAGAGGGAGCCAGCTGACAGAGGAGATGGGTAACGGGCAGCTCCCCAGCCCTGGCCCCATGTAGCTGGGTAAGGATGGTGCTTCCGCGCTGAGAGACGGCAGCTCGGGCGGGATGCTCGTCACCAGATACACTTGGCCCCTGTGCCTCTCAGTTGGGGCTCATGCTATCCTACCTTGTTGCAATTTTCTTTCCACCCACAGATTGGTCCACATCAACACTCAATGTCTCCTCTCTGTGCAGCCTTCCAGGCTGTTCCCAAGCCAGAAAAAAAAGCCTTTCCTTACTTGTCTTCCTCCAGCGTTCGTTCTTCTGTAAAGCAAGGATCACGTTGTGTTACCATTGCTTCCTTCAAATCTGTGTCTTCTGCTCAAAGGTGAACTCTTCAAGTGAACGATGTTGCTTTATTACTCTGTCTTCAAGAGTTCAGTGAGTGTGTGTCACATTGCCAAAGGCCAGGTGTATGAATGAAGAAATGGAGGAAGCGGCAGATTCCCGGCTTTCAGAATACAAAGTGCGAACGAGCGGACAGATCTAGGGGAGGTGGGTGGGCCTTGCCCTTTCTCCCTGTCAACAATCTTAACTGTTGCAAAACATGGAAACAAGAAAATAAAACAAGCGTTGCTTCTAGGATTGTTTTAGAATTTAGAAATCCCATTGGATTTCTAGCTCCCATGTCCCTTTGGTCCAAAGAAAACAGAATCTGACAGATGTTTGGTTCCATTCAGCATAGCTCACTTCTCTGTTCCCTTCTCTTTTACCTCTTTTCTCTTATTTCTGCAAGACCTTGATTGTTTCCCCCTAGCAAATAATTCCTGCTGAGGTGTTAATAATTGGTTTGAGGTTCTGGGGTAATTTTTGTTTTAATGTGAATTCCCAAAGACTGACAGTTCTTCTAGAATCTATATTGCTAGTGGCAGAATTTTAGATCTTTACAACAGGCTGTGAGTGAAGGTATTTTTGGAAGCCTTTGTATTCATCCTTGTGTTCCTAAAAACTCATTCAAATTCAGATCCAGCAAGTGCTCATCCAGCATTAGGTTATTCTCAGTATTCTATTAAGCACTTTTGCATTTGATGTATCACCAAATTGGATCTTCACAGCAACTCAGAGGTATTTATACCTAAGGAAACTGGGGATCAGAGAGATCAAATGAGTTGCCTGTGATCACACAGCACATAAGTGACAGGGCTGGAATTTAAATGCAGGTCCGTTTGACTCCATGCTCATGGCCCCTTTTCCATTAAGTCTGCTTATAAGTGGTCTCAGCTCCAAAATAGACCCTAATGCAGAAGGAAAAGCCAGGACCCTGTAGAGCAGGACCTTCTTCCTCCAGAGGGCAAGGATATATGGGTCCATAGTGCTTCAAAACGTCAGCCCCAGGTGATGCATGAGTCTCCTTCTCCCAAGGAGAAATTGACTGCAAGGCTGTGGTCCAGTAGCAACATCCCTTTGGATGGCCTTTCTGCTGGGTCACTTGACTTCCCTGACTGTGGGCTTTCTCTGCTGTGGAATTAGAGACTTGTGTGATACGATCTCCAAGGTTCCCTTCAGGTTGAAGAGAGAATAAATACCCCTGTTTTGGAATGCGGGGCTCTTTTACCTTCAAGGTCAAGGCCTCCATTGAGTCTTTAAGGACTCTCAGAAGATGATGAAGAGTCAGAAGTGTTGGGAACCTCAAATCTCTGGTTTAAAAATCAGCTGTTGTGGGGTAGGAGCCCCAACTGCCAGTTTATGACCTGTGGGGGAGATGAATCAGCAGGTCTTGGGCCCCAGCATGAACAAGTGTCCCCAACATAAACTTCAGGGGTCTAGGCCGACCACTCATGACAAATCCATGCCGATTAACCCAGTGCTTGCTTGCGCAGTATTTGGAATGGGTCTTAAGCTGCCTTGGGTAAATGCTAAATAATTCATGACGCTCTGGTCCTGCTATTGTGGCCTCCAACGGCTCTCGACTCTGCCCTTTTCTGCCGCCCCCCGAACTCCTGTGAATTACGGTTTGGGGAGGAAGACATGTGAGGATGCCAGTCCCCAGGGATCGGAGACACACACAGTCATGGTTTCTATGGTACCCTCGAGACCCCACGCTGCTGAGCCGCTCACATCTCTGATCCCAACATTTAGAGCTGCCTTGTAGTTCACCCGAGGACATGTTCCAGGGAAATCATAGAATATTTCTTAGTGTTATTACATTTTCTCCTGCACCTTTCATCCCAGAGGATACAAAAATGCTTTGCTAACAGAATATCCAGGGAGATTTTACCCATTTCTAAAATCAAGCTGCCCTTTCTTACTTTTTCCTCTCACCACACCCCTTCTATTTGCCTTCCCTCCCTCCATTTCCACCTGAATTTTTATGACCCTTCATTGCCTAACACAGATGTCTTACTCTGGTTGTGTTAATTTCCTATGGTGGCTGAGAAAAATTACTGCAAACGCGGTTGCTTATAACAATACACGTTTCTCCTCTTACGGTTCGGAGTCAGATATCCGGAATGCCTTTCACTGGGCCGAAACCAAGGTGTTGGCAGGCGGTGCTTCCCCCGAGGCTCCGGAGGAGACTTTTTCCTGCCTTCTCCCACTCTTAGGCTTGCGTTCCTCACACTCCTGGCTCACGGCCTCTTCCACCATCTTCAAGGGCAGCAGCATAGCATCTCTGGTTGTCTCTCCAGTCCATCTTCTCATTGCTTTCTCTTCTACACTGAAACCTCCCTCTGCCTTTCTCTTATAAGGACACTTCTGAAGACGTTTAGGGTCTACTGGCATAACCCAAGATAATCTCGTCATACCTGCAAAGTCACATTTGCCAATAAAGTAACAGGTTCCAGGAATCAGAGTTTCAGTATCTTTGGGGCCATCATCCAGCCTATCGCACCTGGCAATGAAGGCTCTTTTCACCTGACCAATGTCACCATATGATTTCCCACCACTCCCACCATACACCTTAGGCAACTGGACTGCTCAGCTCTGTTCAGAAAGTTTTGCATATTTCTGCTTTGGTGTCTTTACTCATGATTTTCTCTTTCTTTGGACCAGAAATGCTTCCTTTCCCCCATGGTTACCTGCCCTCCCCCTTCACCCGAGCTGGAGCGAATCCCTCTGAAGTGTGTGCCATTCCTCAGCTCGCTTACTTAAGGTTGGGCAGGGTGCTTTCTGGCTTTCCTGCTAGGCTGTGTGATCCCTGCCTGCGAGGACTCTCCATCCCTCACAAGACCCTCTGCCTGCCTTTCACATGGTGGGGGCCTTGAGTAAATGCCACATAGATTATTCCCACAGGAATGAAAGGACGGGGAAAGTTTGCAGGTTGATTCTACAAGCCACAATTTTGTCATGCATCAAATGTTTATTGTTCACTGAAAAATATTTATTAGGTTTTTCTCTGATTCCAGTCCAAATGACAGTGATGAACAGGTATGCCTTAGCAGTTAAGGAACTTAAGACTTTGAGACTTTGGACACTGAACAAACAAGTATGATTCCTGCAAAGTGAAAGAGAGGATCTGGGTGCTGTAGGAGCACCCACCAGGGGCCTATCTGACCTCACCGTGAGAGTCTGTGGAATTCGTTCAGCAATTAGAGCTTCTATTAAAAGGACAATCGTAACATTATTATTCATAACAAAGATCCACCTTTCATTTGCATAGTGCCTTTTATGAGGCGTGACCATAATGTAATAGAATGCTTTTTTAGTTTTTAAACAAACATAACAAATTATATTACGGGGAATCTCAGCGTTGGAAAGGATCTTAAAGGCCATGCTGTTCAACTCTCTTTCCGCTGCAGCTGTTCCGTGTGCAACATGCCTGGTGTGTATTTGAACATTCTGTAAGGAGTGTTGTTTTTCAGAAAAGTCACCTTGGATATACGTGTACATTAGAGAGTACAGAAGAAGGCAGGTGCCATATACATCTATCAATATATAAAATTTGTATATGTATCTATATTGTATATATAGATACATATGGGTATGTGTGTATATATGTGTAAATATGTATACACACAGAAGCACACACACATGCATATATATATGCACTTTTTAAGTCTGAACAAAACTGAAAGACAATTCACCATGTTTCCTGGCCTTGTATGTGTATAAAGACTTATAAAGACAGTTTCTGGTGAGGGGTTAAGTCTAGGTGGGGGAAGGAGAGAGAAGCTGCTCCAGTTCCGAGGTCTAGAGTTCAGTGAAACCTCAGTGCTGAAGGGAGAATTCGGTTAACAGATTAACCTAATAGCAATATATTAATACATTATGGATACAAATGATTTGTAAATGCAAAAGAAATTGGCTTATGCTAATGTACACACACATTTGTATGTATGTATGTATATGTACATGTTTGTAGCAACTGTGCTGCAATTCTGCAATTCTGAGAGAGGACTTCCAAAAATATTTTGGAAAATAGCATTATTGTTGGAACCCGCTGGGATATACCTATACTCTCTCAAAGTGACTAATTTGACCAGGAGCACATACATGCATATAAAAGTCTGGAGGTGTTTTAAAATTATTTCCTCTATAATTATCTCAAAACAGTTTCCAAGGGATAACATCTACACAACAGCTCTTCCCCTTTCCTAAAATGGAGGTCTAGGCTCAAGCAGGAGATGGCTTAGTGGAAAGACCATGAGCCTCAGGGTCACCAGACAGACATGAGGTCAGATCATGGCTCTCCCACTTAACTGTGTGGCCTTAATTAAGTTACTTGCTATCTCTTGAGTCAGTTTCATCTATAAAGTGAGGCTACTAACACTTTCTTCACTGGACAATTGCCAAGAGTAAATCTGCTTAGCACGTAGTGGAAGCTCAAGTTACAGTCTACCCTTTTATGAAGGGGCTGGGACTGGTCTTATATCCAGTTTTATGGTAAATAAAATAAGAATGTAAGATGCTTTTCCTAAGGTTCTATAATTTTCTGAATACAAAGGCCAGGTTAATTGTTTCTATGATTCTTTTTTTGTCCAAAAAGGTGTGCATGGGTTTTCCTTTTTTTTTTTTTTTGGAAATAAATACAAACATATGCTTCTGTGCACACGAACCTATACCCTCTTCTGACACTTTGTCTGACTTTTCAGCTACGGGGATTGGCCTCCTCACAGACTCAGGACAGGGTGCCCTGGGACCTTGTTTTTTGAAATCAGAATCTGTATCAGATGGCTTCATGGGGTAGCATATTTTAATACAAGGCTGCATCTTACAGTTTTCGGATGCTCTGATGACACAGGAAAGCTCACTTGAAGTCTAATCTCCTGCTTGACTCCTACCCCTGCAGTAGGTCGTTTGCCTGCAGGACTGTGCCCCGTTTGCCTCCAGCATGCAGTGCACTGAGCCCGCATCACCCTTTGCTCTCATTAAGTGAATCCACCCTAACCCTGGGGGTGAAAGGGTGGCTCGATCATAGGCAGGGAGCCAGGGTCACTGTGTCAGTGACTTGGGATTTATTTTGATGGTTAGATCTTACACAGCTGGGAAGGAACTGGCAAAGCGAAGGTCAGAAAGGGAGTGGGAGGGAGAGAAAATGAGCCAGCAACCAACCGGACCACCTGAGACTATGTCCAGCCTTGGGAACACAGGGGAGGCATTGCTCTCTGCAGCTGTCCCCTTTGTGGGTCCTCAGCAGGTGCTGAGCACGAGTCTGCGGCCGCTCGGCAGGGTCGGTAGATGAGAGGATAGACGATTGGTACGGGTTCACTCCTGCCTTCCATATCCTGTGCAAATTCTTGTTTTGACTGATTCCAACTTGCAAATATACAGACAAGAGATTCTGGGGTCAGTTGTTTCAGTTTCACCAAGTTGACACAGCGTCATCCATCAGTCACTTACTGAGGGAGACAAAGAAAAGCAGGT
The DNA here is from genome assembly GCF_039906515.1 of Pseudorca crassidens. Classification (NCBI taxonomy): domain Eukaryota; kingdom Metazoa; phylum Chordata; class Mammalia; order Artiodactyla; family Delphinidae; genus Pseudorca; species Pseudorca crassidens. Next base: position 106,249,992 of record NC_090304.1, read on the forward strand.
CCATTGCATGTGCACTTGCCTCCTCTCACCTGTACTCACCTCCAAGTCCCCGGCCCTTCTTGTGATGGGAAATTGGTATAAATAATAATTACTTAGTATTATTATTATTTTTATTGTGGTAAAATGTACACACAACTCTCATGGGTGATTCAACATGTTTTGAAAGATATCTATATGTATGTACATATATATATATACACATATATATACCTATGTAATCAATGCCCCAGTGAAACCTTGTAAGCTTGGAAACCAGTTCTCGTGAGCTCTCCAAATTTGTTCTTTTTCAGATTGTAAAGGCTATTCTAGCCCTTTGGTTTTTTATATACATTTTAGAGTAAAATTCTTAATGCCTGTGAAATGTCTGGTTGGAATTTTTATTGGGATTGCATTTACTCATTAGAAAATTTGGGGACAGTTGACACTAATAATATTGGCTCTTCAAATCCATGAATGGCATTTATCTCTTTATTAATTTATATTTTCTTTAATCTCAGCAATATTTTATAGTTTTCAATGTGGATCTTCAGCACATCTTTTGTTAATTTTATTCTTAAGGGCTGTATGTCTCGTGATGTTATGGTAAATGGTATTTTAAAATTTCATTATCCAAATGTTGCATACTGGCTATTGTAACCTTGTATCCTGTGACCTTACTTTATTCACTTCTAAATTTTAATAGATTTTTTTTTTTGGTAGCTTCCTTAGGATTTTCTACATAAACTCTCGTAATACCTATTGTATAAACAGAATTTCTTTCCTTTCAATTTTTATGCTTTTTGTTTACTATTCATGCCTTCTTATCTCTGGCTAGAACCTCTAGTACAATTATGAATAGAGAAACATTCTCACTCTTTTCCTCAAATAAAGGGGAAAGGGTTCAATATTTCACCATTAAGTGTATTGTTAATCATAGGCTTATTTTGTAGATGTCATCAGATTAAGAAGTCCCCTTCTATTCCTACTTTGCTCAGTTTTAACCATGAATGGGAGTTGAGTTTTGTCAAATGATTTTTAAATTTAAATGGTTATCTATTGATATAATATATAACTTTCTCCCTTGCTTTGTTAATATGGTGAATTATATTGATGGGTTTTTTTTTAACATCTTTATTGGAATATAATTGCTTTACAATGGTGTGTTAGTTTCTGCTTTATAACAAAGTGAATCAGCTATACGTATACATATATCCCCATATCTCCTCCCTCTTGCGTCTCCCTCCTACCCTCCCCATCCCACCCCTCCAGGTGGTCACAAAGCACCGAGCTGATCTCCCTGTGCTATGGGGTTGCTTCCCACTAGCTATCTATTTTACATTTGGTAGTGTATATAATGTCCATGCCACTCTCTCACTTCGTCCCAGCGTACCTGTCCCTTTCCCTGTGTCCTCAAGTCCATTCTCTATGTCTGCGTCTTTATTCCTGTCCTGCCCCTGGGTACTTCACAACCTTTTTTTTTTTTTTTCTCTAGATTCCATATATATGTGTTAGCATACAGTATTTGTTTTTCTCTTTCTGACTTACTTTATATGACATACTCTAGGTCCATCCACCTCTCTACAAATAACTCAATTTTGTTTCTTTTTATAGCTGACTAATATTCCATTGTATATATGTGCCACATCTTCTTTATCCATTCATCTGTTGATGGACATTTAGATTGTTTCCATGTCCTGGCTATCGTAAACTGAGCTGCAATGAACACTGTGCTACATGAGTCTTTTTGAATTATGGTTTTCTCAGGGTATATGCCCAGTGGTGGGATTGCTGGGTCGTATGGTAGTTCTATTTTTAGTTTTTTAAGGAACCTCCATACTGTTCTTCATAGTGGCTGTATCAGTTTCATTCCCACCAACAGTGCAAGAGGGTTCCCTTTTCTCCACACCCTCTCTAGCATTTATTGTTTGTAGATTTTTTGATGATGGCCATTCTGACTGGTGTGAGGTGATACCTCATTGTGGTTTTGATTTGCTTCTCTAATGATTAGTGATGTTGAGCATCCTTTCATGTGTTTGTTGGCAGTCTGTATATCTTCTTTGGAGAAATGTCTATTTAGGTCTTCTACCCATTTTTGGATTGGGTTGTTTGTTTTTTTGATATTGAGCTGCATGAGCTGCTTGTAAATTTTGGAGATTAATCCTTTGTCAGTTGCTTCATTTGCAAATATTTTCTCCCATTCTGAGGGTGGTCTTTTCGTCTTGTTTATGGTTTCCTTTGCTGTGCAAAAGCTTTGAAGTTTCATTAGGTCCCATTTGTTTTTTTTTTGTTTGTTTTTACTTCCATTTCTCTGGGAGATGGGTCAAAAAGGATCTTGCTATGATTTATGTCATAGAGTGTTCTGCCTATGCTTTCCTCTAAGAATTTTATAGTGTCTGGCTTACATTTAGGTCTTTAATTCATTTTGAGTATATTTTTGTGTATGGTATTAGGGAGTGTTCTAATTCATTCTTTTCCATGGAGCTGTCCAGTTTTCCCAGCACCATTTATTGAAGAGGCTGTCTTTTCTGCATTGTATATTCTTGCCTCCTTTGTCAAAGAAAAGGTGACCTTACGTGCGTGGGTTTATCTCTGGGCTTTCTATCCTGTTCCATTGATCTATATTTCTGTTTTTGTGCCAGTACAAAACTGTCCTCATTACTGTAGGTTTGTAGTATAGTCTGAAGTCCAGGAGCCTGATTCCTCCAGCTCCATTTTTCTTTCTCAAGATTGCTTTGGCTATTCGAGGTCTTTTGAGTTTCCATACAAATTGTGAAATTTTTTGTTCTAGTTCTGTGAAAAATGCCATAGGTAGTTTGATAGGGATTGCATTGAATCTGTAGATTGCTTTGGGTAGTATAGTCATTTTCACAGTGTTGATTCTTCCAATCCAAAAACATGGTGTATCTGTCCATCTGTTTGTACCATCTTTAATTTCTTTCATCAGTGTCTTATAGTTTTCAGCATACAGGTCTTTTGTCTCCTTAGGTAGGTTTATTCCTAGGTATTTTATTCTTTTTGTTGCAGTGGTAAGCGGGAGTGTTTCCTTAATTTCTCTTTTAGAGTTTTTCTCATTAGTGTATAGGAATGCCAGAGATTTCTGTGCATTAATTTTGTATCCTGCTACTTTACCAAATTCATTGATTAGCTCCAGTAGTTTTCTGGTAGCATCTTTAGGATTCTCTATGTATAGTATCATCTCATCTGTAAACAGTGACACCTTTACTTCTTTTCCGATTTGGATTCCTTTTCTTTCTTTTTCTTCTCTGATTGCTGTGGCTAAAACTTCCAAAACTATGTTGAATAATAGTGGTGAGAGTGGGCAACCTTGTCTTGTTCCTGATCGTAGAGGAAATGGTTTCAGTTTTTCACCATTGAGAATGATGATGGCTGTGGGTTTGTCATATATGGCCTTTATTGTATTGAGGTAAGTTCCCTCTATGCCTACTTTCTGGAGGGTTTTAATTATAAATCGGTGTTGAATTTTGTTGAAAGCTTTTTCTGCATCTCTTGAGATGATCATATGGTTTTTCTCCTTCAGTTTGTTAATATGGTGTATCACATTGATTGATTTGTGTATATTGAAGAATCCTTGCATTCCTGGGATACACTTGATCATGGTGTATGATCCTTTTAATGAGCTGTTGGATTCCGTTTGCTAGTATTTTGTTGAGGATTTTTGCATCTATGTTCATCAGTGAGATTGGCCTGTAGTTTTCTTTCTTTGTGACATCTTTGTCTGGTTTTGGTATCAGGGTGATGGTGGCCGCATAGAATGAGTTTGGGAGTGTTCATCCCTCTGGTATATTTTGGAAGAGTTTGAGAAGGATAGGTGTTAGCTCTTCTCTAAATGTTTGATAGAATTCGCCTGTGAAGCCATCTGGTCCTGGGCTTTTGTTTGTTGGAAGATTTTTAATCACAGTTTGAATTTCAGTGCTTGTGATTGGTCTGTTCATATATTCTATTTTTTCCTGGTTCAGTCTCAGAAGGTTGTGCTTTTGTGAGAATTTGTCCATTTCTTCCAGGTTGTCCATTTTATTGGCATAGAATTGCTTGTAGTAATCTCTCATGATCCTTTGTATTTCTGCATTGTGAGTTGTTACTTCTTTTTCATTTCTAATTCTGTTGATTTGAGTCTTCTCCCTTTTTTTCTTGATGAGTCTGGCTAATGATTATCAATTTTGTTTATCTTCTCAAAGAACCAGCGTTTAGTTTTATTGATCTTTGCTATCGTTTCCTTCATTTCTTTTTTATTTATTTCTGATTTGATCTTTATGATTTCTTTCCTTCTGCTAACTATGGGGTTTTTTTGTTCTTCTTTCTCTAATTGCTTTAGGTGTAGGGTTAGGTTGTTTATTTGAGATGTCTCTTGTTTCTTGAGGTAGGATTATATTGCTATAAACTTCCTTCTTAGAACTGCTTTTGCTGCATCCCATAGGTTTTGGGTCGTCGTGTTTTCATTGTCATTTGTTTCTAGGTATTTTTTGATTTCCTCTTTGATTTATTCAGTGATCTCTTGGTTATTTAGTAGTGTATTTGTTAGCCTCTACTATGATTGTGTTACTGTCGATTTCCCCTTTTATGGCTGTTAGCTTTTGCCTTATGTATTGAGGTGCTCCTATGTTGGGTGCATAAATGTTTACAACTGTTATATCTTCTTCTTGGAATGATCCCTTGATGATTATGTAGTGTCCTTCTTTTTCTCTTGTAATAGTCTTTATTTTAATGGCTACTTTGTCTGATATGAGAACTGCTACTCCAGCTTTCTTTTGATTTCCATTTGCATGGAATATCTTTTTCCATTCCCTTACTTTCAGTCTGTATGTGTCTCTGAGTCTGAAGTGGGTCTCTTATAGACAGCATATATACGGGTCTTGTTTTTGTATCCATTCAGCCAGTCTATGTATTTTGGTTGGAGCATTTAATCCCCTTACATTTAAGGTAATTATCAACATGTATGTTCCTATTAACATTTTCTTAATTGTTTGGGGTTTGTTATTGTAGGTCTTTAACTTCTCTTGTTTATCCTGCCTAGAGAAGTTGTTTTAGCATTTGTTGTAAATCTGGTTTGGTGGTGCTGAATTCTCTTAGCTTTTGGTTGTTTGTAAATGTTTTAATTTCTCTGTCCAATCTGAATGAGATCCTTGCTGGGTAGAGTAATCTTGGTTGTAGGTTTTTTCCTTTCACCACTTTAAATATGTCCTGCCACTCCCTTCTGGCTTACAGAGTTTCTGCTGAAAGATCAACTGTTAACCTTCTGGGGATTCCCTTGTGTGTTATTTGTTGTTTTTCCCTTGCTGCTTTTAATGTTTTTTCTCTGTATTTAATTTTTGATAGTTTAATATGATTAATATGTGTCTTGGCGTGTTTCTCCTTGGATGTATCCTGTATGGGACTCTCTTCCTGGACTTGATTGACTATTTCCTTTTCCATATTAGGGAAGTTTTCAACTATAATCTCTTCAAATATTTTCTCAGTCCCTTTCTTTTTCTCTTATTCTTCTGGGACCCCTAGAATTCGAATGTTGGTGAGTTTAATGTTGTCCCAGAGGTCTCTAAGACTGTCCTCAATTCTTTTCATTCTTTTTTCTTTATTCTGCTCTGCAGTAGTTATTTCCACTGTTTTATCTTCCAGGTCACTTATCCATTCTTCTGCCTCAGTTATTCTGCTATTGATTCCTTCTAGAGAGTTTTTAATTTCATTTATTGTGTTGTTCATCCTTGTTTGTTTGCTCTCTAGTTCCTCTAGGTCCTTGTTAAACATTTCTTGTATTTTCTCCATTCTATTTCCAAGATTTTGGATCATCTTTTCTATCATTACTCTGAATTCTTTTTCAGGTAGACTGCCTATTTCCTCTTCATTTGTTCGGTCTGGTGGGTTGGTTTTTTTTTTTTTTTTGCGGTATGCGGGCCTCTTACCGCTGTGGCCTCTCCTGTTGCAGAGCACAGGCTCCGGATGCGCAGGCCCAGTGGCCATGGCCCACGGGCCCAGCCGCTCTGCGGCACGTGGGATCCTCCCGGACCGGGGCACGAACCCACATCCCCTGCATCGGCAGGCGGACTCCCAACCACTGCGCCACCAGGGAAGCCCGGTCTGGTGGGTTTTTAACCTGCTCCTTCATGTGCTGTGTGTTTCTCTGTCTTCTCATTTTGCTTAACTTACTGTGTTTGGGATCTCCTTTTCACAGGATGCGGGTTCATAGTTCCCATTGTTTTTTATGTCTGCCCCTTTGGGTAAGACTGGTTCAGGGGGTTGTGTAGTTTTCCTGGTGGAGAGGACTGGTGCCTGTGTTCTCGTGGATGAGGCTGGATCTTGCCTTTCTGATGTGCAGGACCGCGTCCGGTGGTGTGTTTTGGGGTGTCTGTGACCTTATTATGATTTTAGGCAGCCTCTCTGCTAATGTGTGGAGTTGTGTTCCTGTCTTGCTAGTTGTTTGGCATGGTGTGTCCAGCACTGTAGCTTGCTGGTTGTTGAGTGGAGCTGGGTCTTATCCTTGAGATGGAGATCTCTGGGAGAGCTTTCACCGTTTGATATTACGTGGAGTCTGGAGGTCTCTGGTGGACCAATGTCCTGAGCTCAGATCCTCCACCTCAGAGGCACAGGCCTGACACCAGGCCGGAGCACCAAGACCCTGTCTACCACATGGCTAGAAGAAAAGGCAGAAAAAAAGAAAGAAAGAAAGAAAGAGAGGGAGGGAGGGAGGGAGGGAGGGAAAGAAAGAAAATAAAATAGTTATTAAAATAAAAAATATTAAAAATAAAAAAATTCAAATGTAATAAACAGAAAAGAAAGAAAGAAGAGAGCAACAAAACCAAAAAACAAATCCCCCAATGATAACAAGCACTAAAAACTATACTAAAACAAACAAAAAATGGACAGGCAGAACCCTAGGACAAATGGTAAAAGCAAATCTGTACAGACAAAATTACACAAAGAAGTATACACATAAACACTCACAAAAAGAGAAAAAGGACAAATATATATATATATATATATATAAAAGGAAGCTAGCAACCAAATCAACAAACAAATCTACCAGTGATAATAAACTGTAAACACTAAACTAAGGTAAACATAAAACCAGAAACAAATTAGACCCAGAAAGCAATCCCAAGTCTACAGTTGCTTCCACCGTCCACTGCCTCGATTTTGGGATGATTCGTTGTCTCTTCAGGTATTCCACAGATGCAGGTACATCACGTTGATTGTGGAGATTTAATCTGCTGCTCCTGAGGCTGCTGGGAGAGATTTCCCTTCCTCTTCTTTGTTCATAGAGCTCCTGGGGTTTAGCTTTGGATTTGGACCTGCCTCTGTGTGTAGGTCGCCTGAGGGCATCTGTTCCCCACCCAGACGCGATGGGGTTAGAGGAGCAGCTGATTCGGGGGCTCTGGCTCACTCAGGCTGGGGGGAGGGAAGGGTATGGAATGCAGGGTGAGCCTGCGGTGGCAGAGGCCAATGTGACATTGCACCAGCCTGAGGCGCACCGTGCGTTCCCCTGGGGAAGTTGTCCCTGTACCCTGGGACCCTGGCAGTGGCGGGCTGCACAGGCTTCCGGGAGGGGAGGTGTGGATAGTGACCTGTGCTCGCACACAGGCTTCTTGGTGGCTGCAGCAGCAGGCTTAGTGTCTCATGCCCGTCTCTGGGGTCTGCGCTGATAGCCGCGGCTCGCACCCGTCTCTGGAGCTCGCTTAGGCAGTGCTCTGAATCCCCTCTATTCGCGTACCGGAAACAATGGTCTCTTGCCTCTTAGGCAGGTCCAGACTTTTTCCTGGACTCCCTCCTGTCTAGCTGTGGCGCACTAGCCCCCTTCAGGCTGTGTTCACGCAGCCAACCCCAGTCCTCTCCCTGGGATCTGACCTCCGAAGCCCGAGCCTCAGCTCCCAGCCCCCACCTGCCCCGGCGGTTGAGCAGACAAGCCTCTCGGGCTGGTGAGTGCCAGTCGGCACCGATCATCTGTGCGGGAATCTCTCTGCTTTGCCCTCTGGACCCCTGTTGCTGCGCTCTCCTCCATGGCTCTGAAGCTTCCCTCCCGCCACCCCCCCGTCTCTGCCAGTGAAGGGGCTTCCTAGTGTTTGGAAACTTTCCCTCCTTCAGAGCTCCCTCCCAGAGGTGCAGGTCCTGTCCCTATTATTTTGTCTGTGTTTTTCCTTTTTTCTTTTGCCCTACCCAGGTACGTGGGGAGTTTCTTGCCTTTTGGGAGGTCTGAGGTCTTCTGCCAGCGTTCAGTAGGTGTTCTGGAGGGAGCTGTTCCATATGTAGATGTATTTCTGATGTATTTGTGGGGAGGAAGGTGATCTCCACATGTTGCTCCTCTGCTATCTTGAAGGTCTCCTCTATTGATTGGTTTTTGAATGTTAAAACTAACTTGCTTTCCAGGTGTAATGGTACATATGACCTGGTATATATGACTCTGTGTGGACATAATTTGAAATCCTTATATATTGGTGGGTTTGATTTGCTAATATTTTGTGAAGGATTTTTGTGTCTTTGTTCAGGGGGGATATTTGATCACAATTTTTCTTACTTAAAATGTCTTAAGGTTTTGAAATGAGGATTTTGATGACTTCATGAACCAAATGTAACATGGTCCTTTTTTTCATTTTCTGAGGGAGGTTGTGAATGACTTCGTTATTTCTTAAGTATGTCATATAATTACTGGTAAACCATCTGGACTGTAACTTTTCTTTTTGGTTATGAATTTCACATTAAAAAAGCTAGATATGGGCTACTTTTATTTTCTATATTTTTGTGTCAGTTTTACAAAATTGTGTTTTCAAGGAATTTGTTCAGTTCATCTAAGTTGTTAAATTTATTGGCATAAAGTTGTTATAATGTTCCTTATTATGCTGTTTATAAGTCTGTGGGATCTGCAGTGATAGTCCCCTTTCTATTTCTGAAAATGATAATTAAACTAGTCTCTATTTTTCTTGATCATTCTTGCTCAGATTTTCTCAATTTTATCAATCTTTCAAAGATTATCTTGTGTTCTGTGTTTCTTCTATTTATTTTGGGTTTAACATTCTCTTTTTTTTCTAGCTTCTTATAATGGAAACTTAGATCACTTACTTTAAATATTTATTTTACTTTTAATATAAGCCTTTAAAGTAATAAATTTCTCTCCTAGCGCCATTTTAGAGGCATCACATAAATTTGGACATGTTGTATTTTTATTATCATTCAATTCAAGGTATTTTCTAATATCTCTTATGAGTCGTACTTTGATTCATGGATTGTTTAGAAGCATGCTGCTTAATTTCCAAATATTCAAGTATTTCTACATGTTTTTATTATTTTCTTATTTGATCCTTTGTTGTCGGAGGACATATGTGCAAGATTTCAACCTTCTGAAATGTATTGAAATTTATTTTATGGTCCAATATGTAGTCTATATTGACATATATGTGTACATATGTTATATCATGTACACATGAAATATGTGTATTCCATAGTTTTATGGTTATATTATTCTAAAAATCTTAATTAGATCAAGGCAGTTTTTAGTGTTGTACAAATCTTTGTGTTTCCTTATTGATTTTTTTCTCTAGTTTTTCTAACAATTTCTGATTGAGGGATTTTTAAATCTCTAACTCTATGTATTTTCCTATTTCTCCCTTTATTTATGTCATTTCCTGCTTCATGTATTTTGATGCTCTGTTTTTACAAGCACTGACAGGTTGTTCTAGCTTCCAGAAGAATTGATCTCTTTTATCACTGTGATATTTCTCTCTTTGTCTCTGGTAATTCCTTGTCAAGATATCTGGTTTTTCTGTTAGCAGTATAGCTATGCAAGCCTCTTTTGGTTACTGTTTATGTGACTTATCTTGTCCCATTCTTTTTCTTTCAGTGTATCGGGGATTTTATATTTATAGTAACATCTCTTGTAGATAGCATATGATTGAGTCTTGCTTTTTTGCCCAGTCTGAAAATCTCTTCCCTTAATTGGAGTTGTAATCCACTTGCTTTTTAGTGTAATTAATGAAGATTTTGGATTTAATCTACCATTTTGCTATTTATTTTCCACTTGTTTCATCTTTCTATTTTGTTTATTAGTATCTCCTTTCCTGCCTTCTTTTGAATTCCAGATATTTTAGAATTCAATTTCATTTATTCTGTTGGCTTTTTAGCCATGCCTCTTTGTATTTTTTCAGAGTTGTTCTAGAAATTAACTTCTCAGTGTACTTAAAGTTAATATTGCATCTCATCACATGTCGTTAAGAGTACAATTCCATTTACCCTCATCTTTTGTGCTACTGTTTTCACGTATTTTACTTTTAAATGTATTAAAACCAGAAAATAATTGTTTTATTTTTGCTTTAAAAAGTCAGCTGTTTTTTAAAGTAATTAAGAGAAGAAAAAATAATGTTGTTTATATTGGTCTAGTTATTTATCTATTCCTGGGCTCTTCATTCCTTCTTGTATATCAGAAGTTCCATTCTTCAGTGTGAAGAACTTTTAGTGCAACTGTAGTGAAGGTCTGCTGAACATGAATTCTTTCAGTTTCCAGTTACCTAAATATATGTTTATTTCACCTTCACTTTTATTTTAAAGATTAGTTTTGCTAAATATAAAATTTTAGGTAATTTTGGGATTTTGTTTTGTTTTCTTTTTCCATTAAGCACTTTACAGAATTTGCTCTTTTGTCTTCTAGCTTTCAGTGTTTCTGATGAGAAATCAGGCATCATTTGTATCATTGTTCTACTGTCTGTAATGTATTTTCCACTGGCTTTTTAAAGATTTTCTATTTCTATTTGGATTTCAGTAATTTAAATATGATGTACATACATTTTTGCGTTTGTTTTTAAATTCTTCATGAGTTCACTGGCCTTGGACTTGAACTTCAGAATTCTTGGTTTATATGGGAAGGTTTGGGTTATTATTTCTTTAATATTTTTCTTCTCCATGTTTTTTTCTTCTTCTGGAGATGAACTATGTGTATAACACTTGTGACTGTTTCACAGAACAAGGATTCTAAATTATTTTATTTAAAAAAGTTTTTTTCTCTCTCTTCTTCAGTTTGGATAATAAATATGGGTCTATCACATAAGCTCACTGACCCTTTCTTCTGAAGTCTCTGTTCTGTACTTAAGCTCATTCAATACATTTCACTTCAGATATTGTAATTTCAGCGTTAGAATCTCCATTTAATCCTTTTAATCTCTCCTTAAACTTTTATATATTTACTTGGTTATAGTTATACTATTTTTGAACATATTTATTAATAGCCACTTTAAAGTCCTTGTCTACAAATTCCAAATCTGGGTCACCTTAGGGTCTGTTTCTATTGACTACTTTTTTCCTTCGATTATAGGTCACATTTTCCTGCTTCCTTGCATATCTAATAATTTCTTATTGTATGCTGGACTCGGTGGGTAATGCATCATAAGGAGACTGGGTTATGTTGTCCTTTTAAAAAGAAAGTTGAATTTTATTCTAGTAAGCAGTTAAGTTACTGGTGGGTCCTTTTGGCCCTGTTAGGATTGTTCTTCTTCTTTATTAAGGTGGACCCAGTTCAGATTGTCTTTAGTCCTAGGGTGCGGCTCTTACTTTAGAACCTGGTCCTTACTCTTAAGGGATGCCCTTTCTGAGGTCTCAGCGGAATGCCTAAGGTTCTCAGTGAGATATCTTTACTGTCTCCTAGAATTCTGTGACTTCTGATATCTCCACTCATCTCCATCTCCCAGAGCACCCATTCTCTGCTAGGCCTTGTGGACACTCACCCCTTCTGAAGTCACCCTTCTGTGTAGCTCCCTTCTCTCCTTTATCCTGTCCTGTAAATTTGAGGAGCGTCGCTCATCCTGAACACTGATCTCTGTTTCCAGAGAGCTCTGCTCGAGCTCCACTTCGCTGTGCCATTTTATGAAAAGTATTCCTGGTCAGAAAGCATATGCAAATGGGAAGTTCACCTTGTATGCTTTCCTTCTCCAGGATTATGGTTCTGTGCTTCCTGCTGTCCAATGCCTGTAAAGAGTTTCCTTGTACATTTACTCGGTTTTATAGTTGTGTACAGTGGGAAGCTAAAACTGAAAGTCTCACAGTTGCTTCAGGTCATTTTGGATACTTATATAGTTTTTCTTTCTTTTTCTCCTTTTTTTTCTCCCCATCTCTTTCTTTATCTCCACTCTTCCTTCTTCCCTTCATCTCTTTCTCCCTCTCTCCTTCCTTCCTTGCCTCCCTCCCTCCCTCCCTTCTTTCCTTCCTTTTCTGCCATCAAGACTATAACACCAGCCACTTTCAGAATTTGCCCACTTTTCCCCTGTTCGAAATACATCCAGTACAATACCTCCCCTGAATGTTGGTAACATTCATTATCTTCCTGGATCCCTCTACAGGTGAGGGGTTGGTGACTATTCTGAATGGCAGCTTCTTGGTCAGCAGAGAGTATACAACGGAGCTGGGTAGCAAGTTTCTTTGAAGCCATTTGTTTGAAGAGCTAAAGTTTCTATGTTGCCCACTGACTGCATCACGAGGGACAGATAAAGTGGACTAATGAAATATTGAATGTTGGAAGAGAAGTCACCATCTAGTGTGTTCCTGAACATTTTAATATTTTTAAAACTTTAAAATCTCACTTCTAAAGACAAAGAAGTTAGGGTTGTTACTTTGATTTTCAGCAACTACAAGGGAATCTGATTAAATAATTAGGGTAGAAAATTCCATTCTCTTTTGAATAGCAGTCAGGTGGCCAGTGAACTACAGTAGTTCTCACGGATCCTTTATGTATATATTTTTACCCATTCTCTGCTAGAATTGGGTTATTTATATTTCAACAGCCTCCAGGTTATTCTAAAGTTTTTGGTCATTAGTCTGTTATAGGTGCTGAGTCTCTTGCTCTGCATAGGTCACCAATGGACAAATGCAACAACTGCAGTAGTATTTGCTTATTAGAGAAGAAGATTTTACATTCAGAGGCCTGGGGTGTTACAAACCCAATTCCAAAACTAGATCGTACTTTCGGTTCAGCTACAAAAAATCTCATGAGAAAAAAATATTGAGCACTTCATCTATTTCTCTATTACGTTTTATCACATTTCATCTTGTATTATGTTTTAATGTAATGGATCTTACTTACTTATCTGTTTGTTTTTCATCTGTTTTCCACACTAGCATGGTCAGGTCCATTAGAACAGAGTCCTTGTGGGTTTTATCCGTTGCTCTCTTTTCAGAGTCTCGAATAGCTAACAGTGGGTTCTCAGTAAATATATATATATTTTTTGCATGTATATATCTCATCTCTTCTTTCTGGACTACAGATCCTTGAGGATATGTAGTGTCTTACCCATCTCAAACATTTGTTTGCCTGTGGAACAATTAATAATGGCTGAATGATTTGATAAATGAATGAAACCTCTGAAGAGTTCAGTTAATGCCACCAAATATTAAAGTTGAAAGAGGGGTTGAATACTCAGCAGCAAGAAAGAGGCAAGATCCAGAGCTTGGAAGGCAAGGAGGCACGCTTGATTTTTGTGAAGAGCCCTTCCTGCCTATGGCTAGCAGCTACAAACTCTCATTTGGTACTTTCTGTAGAGACACTGACTCCAGACAGAGTGTTGTTGAATTATGGAGGTCAGGGACTGGAGGTAGGATTCTGCAGTCTTTTCCTGGCTGCTTAGCTGTCTGTGCACAGAATGACCTTGGAGAATCATAGCCTCTTCGTGCTGCTTTGTCCCTATGGAGATGAGAGAGCGAAGAGAAGAGCCTTCTTCCCCCTTCCCACATAAGTGTTTGTTTTTAGCCTCATGAATTTGCCAGAGTGCTTAGATACCAAGGTGACAGACGTCAGAGAAAATGTGACAGCAAAGTAACTTGTTAGGAAGACATGTAGAAATGAAGTGCTTTCCTAAAGGGGGGTGGAGCATGGGGTCTGGAATCATTTAGTGAAAAGTTTGGAGATCTTTCTATGAATTTGGTAAGTAGGCAGTTCAGTCCTGATTCAGACAGGAGCTTGGCTAGCGTTAAGGGAATGAGGTAGTTCTAATGAGCAGTGATCTGCGTCACCCCATAGGGGTCTTAGGTCGGGCATGAACGGCAGGAGCTGAAGCCAGAGAGAATTAGAACTGAATGTGCCACTTGTCTCCACTAACACGTTTGGCCTGCTGTGGCGATTGCTATTCCGACACCGAGAAGCTGCCTGTAAAGGTCCCATATATTCCAAGGCCCCACAAATCATGACTCTCTTTTCCAGCTCAAGCCTTCTATGGTTCCATGTTTGTTATAGTCGGAAGTAATACTGTGGACGAGCAGGGAGACATAGCCTTTTATTTACCTGTTTTTTTTTTTTTTCTTTGTTACCTGTATGTAGGGGGCGGATGGGGACTGTCACGTAGAGATAATAATGAGGATGGGAAAGGGCTTGGGGAAGAGACTGGGAAGAGTAATACCCGTCTTTATTTTGCTGGCATCTTCATTTGCAGCCACATCACAAGAGAGAAGGACTGAGAGCCCTCAGAGTTGCCATAACAACTAATAAACTGTAATTAGTCAAAGGAGGGGGTAGAGTCAAGAGTACAAAGAAACAAAAACAAGAAAGAAAGAGAGAGAAAGAGAGAGGAAGGAAGGAAGGAAGGAAGACATCTAAGAAAGGGAAGTAAGCTTTCAGTGTACAATGATGTGGATATAAAAGTGTGTTTTAGAATGTAGCGGTGAAGGACATAGGATAATGAATTAAAATATGGAAGGGGAGATGAAGAAAATGACAACCATGTGTGTAAGGGTATATGTTTAAAAAAAATTGAAAAGTGAGAGAAAATTCTAAAAGAGAGTTGATTTGAGATAGCAAACCAGAAGGATATCTCACACACACACACACAAACACACACACACACACACACACACACACACACCCTCCAGGAGAGGAGTTTGAACCATCACGCAAGACCAGAACGACTTAGGTGATTTTTGTGTCACAATTGCCAAGAGTGCCTTTCCTGATTGAACTGATGCATTGCATGTGGGGTTGCCTTGTGTCCCCATGGGTCAGTGCCTTTTCATTACTTCCTCTCCACCTCACAGACCGCAGTCTATTCCACATCTACTGCCCTTCCAGCTTCCTGGAGAACGGTGCCCGCGAGAAGTGACAGAGGCGTGATAGCTGGATGGGAGGCAGCGGACATGCCCGACAGCTTCCTTCAAAGCCTGGGCTGCTAAGTCTCAAGAGATCAGTGGATTTATTCATTCAATAGACACTTTTTGAGTCCCAAATCCCAACTATAAGTTGGGTGTGAGGTGCTGGAGAGTGGGACAAATATGGTTTGTAACCACAGTGAAGTTGAAGTTGTGTCTATAACGGAGAGTGAAATTTAGCGAGTTGGGCAGGGAAGGGACCTCATTGTGTCTAAAGTCTATTCATAAGCTCTGTTGGGAATCAGAGGAGCCTCACGGTGGTGGCTACCCTGGAGCAGGAGGAGGGAAGAGAAGCTGAGGAGGGAGAGTAGTGAGCATGTTCCCCGGTAGAAAAATGTTTCAAGTGTTTGCCATTCAGAAGATTAACATTCCCAGCGATCAAAGACCTCTGCTTCTTCCACCTTGGATGTGTAACACATGGATTCCTTTTGCTGCTGATCTGAGCTCACCTTATCCCTTGTGAGCAGGGAGGATCATGGTTCCCTCAGTGGACTTGACAGCCGTGTCTTAGAGAAGAATGAGGCTGATGAAGTGTGGCTGTTTCTGTTTTCAGTTAGAAACATTAGCAAACTCAACTACAAAAGGCCACCTCGCAGAACAAAAAACTCGTAACTGCAAAGTACAATAGAAATCTCCTGGCTGCAAACAGAAGTGTCTTTGGCTGCCAAGACAGAGGGACCTTACAGAAGATAGAGCATGAAAGGGATTCTGCACAAAACAAAAGTCAGAACACAATGGTATATATTTCAGGCCCATGAAAGGATGTGTGGCAGCAATACTAAAGAGACATGATTTTCCTACAGAATGAGGGCAGGGGGAGAGCAGAAACCCAGTCCGCCAATGCAACTAACGGTGCAGAGAAACAGATTGGGTCCTGTAAAGGGAGAAAGGAAAAAAGGCTTATTTTTTATGAATTAATCTCTAGTTGGTTTTCATAAGTTGTTCAGAAACCAGCAAGCATATGAATAATACATACTGTACACAGCCCCCGAAACACAGAGCTATATCCAGTGGAGATTGTGAAAATGAAGGCGTTTGGAGAAATATAATTGAGTAAAGGGAACAGAGAGAAGGCATCTGATGGTGCAGTTGTGAGCAGCAATGGGGAGCAGATACCCTGGGGAGGGGGGAATGTCTGTTTCTTACTTCCCCAGTTAGGTTGCAGATTCTTGGAGAGCTGGGAGAACCTTTTCATCTCTTACAAATGTGTTTTTCCCCAGGTTGTATAACACAATACTTTGCACATAGCAGATGCTCAAAATATTAAGAGCTAAATTAATTCATTGTTGATGCGGTGATGAATTTGGCTGATTACAAGGCTGGTAATCATTGTATCATTGGGATGGAAACAGAAAGAAGAAATTTATATCCTTGGGACCAACGTTAATACAGGTGAGGCGCTCTTTAGTTGCCTACATGGATAAATAAACCCGGGGATGGTGTGCCTCGGTGATGTTTTATATGGTGGTACGATTTATTGATTGGCCAGTCAATTCCAGAGCGGCGTACTTACCTTATCTAAAGCCTGCAATAGTGAGCTGAAGTTTGAGGTCTTGATCGGTGCTTCTGCAGAGCAATAGCCCCACAAGAAGCTCTGCGGAAAAAGGATGCCGCGGCCAGTTAGGGTTAGGAAGTGCTGCTTTCTGTATTCCCCTCATTATCATGTAAAAGGCTCAGAGAAATCGTACAGTAAATTGTCCCGTTGAACCTTGTTTAATCCAATGCTTTCCAGACTAAGTTGACCATGGAAGGTTTTCTTTTTCTTTATTTCCTTCACTTAAAAAAAAATACTCATTAGCATCTTTCAGAGCTCGTTTTCCATGAAGTGAACTTTGAGGAATTCTGGTTTGGGTGAGCATTAAGAAACAGGGCATTTACCAAGTGTCTTCCCTGTTCTGTGAATGGAGGTGAGGCTGGAAAGGGTAACCTACACAGGGATCCTTCTCCTAGGGGGCTTGGGATGTAGTAGGGGAGACAAACCATCAACCATGCACACCATGCCCATATAGTTCTTTGACGGGAACCATAGGCTGTGCTCCTTGGAAAGCCGACCGTGGATGTCATCTCATCATCCAACAGGATCTTCTTACTCCTTCCTTCCCTGAGCCCCCAACATTCCATCCACTGTGCCTCCTTTGCCTGGGTCATGGTCTCCATCCCCAACCCAAGCATCCTGGACCCCCAACCAAAGCCACTGTGATGTGTGCTGCAGCGACCAGCTGCTATGAGGCATTGCCACTCAGCAGTCTCAAAACAGCTGTTGCAGCCACTCGTGGACTTTTCTGATTGGCCCACACCACCGCTGCTCAGAAGAGAGGTACCAAGCATCCTTCACTCTTCAGAGGATGTGAGGGGCTGCTCCAGGTGACTCTGGCTGCTGAAGCTCTCTGTAAACAGGTCATGTGGACCCTGTTGTGCAGCTGTTTCCATAGCAACACCTCACAGGGCATGAGACCCACACTTCCAAGTCTCTACCAGCAACCTGGGTTCTGTTACACAGACCTTCTGTCATTGTCCTAATGTCACCGCGTTCCTCTCGAGCCCCAGTGACAGAGGGCTGAGCCCAGGAACCCCCTGGAGGACCCCTATGAGGATGAATTTTCAGCCAGTGATGTTATCTGATCCCCATCTTGCACTTTTCCACAGTCCTCGGCCATGTAGTCTTGAGGGACTCTCAGTCCTTCCTCCCGTGTGGAACAAGGCTGACCTTTCCGTGAAGGTGGCAGCTTCTGCTCCTCCCTTGGAGGTGCCTGGTGAGGAAAGGGGGCTGCTGCTTCTACTAAAGTTAGCTATTTGCATTTCTGGCCCAATCCTTCACCATCTGCCCCCTCTGCATCCATATACACCTGCTCTATCTTATCCTTTTGGTCCCATCATAAGACTGTAGCTGAGTTTCAAGGCTAGTCCTAGATTTACCAGCTTTGCCACTAACTAGGGGGACTCCGGGCAGATTAACCTTCTCGAGCCTCCAGTTCTTCATCTGGAAAGTGAGGATGACATCGTTTGCTGTAGATTATCTCATAATTAAACGAACTACTGCAGTACAGAGATCCCAGTGTACGGCAGGCACTTAACTATGACTACTTTCCTCACTTACAATGTTCCTCCCAATCAGTGCTGTCCGGTAGAGTGTTCTTTGATGATGGACATGTTTTATACCTGTGTTGTCTGGTGTGGAAGCTATGGACTGCATGGGTAGCAGTTGAAATGTTGCCAGCGCAACTGAGGAACTGAAATTTTAATTTTACTTAGTTTTATTAATTTAAATAGCCCCAGAAGGCTAGCAGTTACCATATTGAACGACAGAGCTCTCTATAAATTAACTAACCAGCAGTTTTTAATACCCAGGGTGTCCAGAAGATGAACCAGAATTCAGCCTGGGGATCAGAGGCCAAAGCTCTTGGCTATACAGCCTCACTATATTTCCCCGAGGGATTCGATACCATTATGAACACAGAGAGCGTCTAGAAATATGGCCAAGATAGGGGCAGCTGCCACGCCTCTCTGCCCTGAGGCCTGGGGGGAATTCACACGTCCATTTGCCTGGACATGCTCCTCAGAGAAGGAGGCTGGGTCTTGGTGGGATTTCAAATATGCCTGAGTCTGAAGAAGATGTTATACATAGTGGAGAGGCTTTGAAAATCTTGCCACAGAAATGTAGGAGGCCCATCAGATTTCATTCTACTCGATTCCATACAATTATATCCATCACTGGTCCAGAGATGAAATAATGATATTTGCCAAAGAGATTTTAGAACCTTGCCAGTTAACTCACTGCACCATCTAACCTAATGTGAAGTCACTTCTCCCTTAGACCCACGTGAAACATATAAATGTCAAGGTCTTAGAAACCTTAAAACCATCAGAGATGGAGGGTTAGAGAATTTGGTGGTGGGGAATGTAAATTTGGTGAAGAATTAGAATAACATACAATATTTATTTTTGTAGTACAATTTACATATCTAAAATCATTTCGCTAAGAAGAAACATAAAATGTATTATGTATAACTTGATTTGCTCATAAAATTATCATTTAGGTAAAATTAGAGATGTGAAGAACTGGAAAAACAAAATGGAAAAAGTAGGAGAGAACAGATTTTTTTACTGATTCATTTTCTTTGTATATTTATTTAACAAAAAGCATCCTCGGTGGGGGGCTGGAAAGTTCCTTCTGATAATATATTCCTTTCTTTCCCTCCCTCCCTCCCTCCCTCCCTTCCTTCCTTCCTTCCTCCCTCCCTTTTTTTCCCTCTTGGGTCGTCACATCTTCATCTAAAACACTCCTTTTTCAGTTTCAGCCTATTTTCTTGTTACAGTTACAGCAGTGGAAAAGAGTTGCCCATCGTCTCCCTTAAACCATCCTCCCAAGTCACAGTTACTTAGAGACGTCTCAGGTGTCTCCCTGTTACAGTTGAGCATCCCTATTTTTTCCCATCCTTCCCCTCCTCCCACCCTTCTGCTCTCAAGCCCAGAGCCCCGAGGGGAGCAGGTGTTGCCCAGCTGTCTGTTTCCGTGTGGCTTCCGTGTGGATCCATGGGTCTCTCCCATCTGGTCTGTGGGTAGGCTGGTGCTGGCTGGTAGAGGAGGGAGAATGAGAACCCTAATCACAACAACTCCTCTCTCTGAACTGTTCATCATGGGCCAGGTTCTCTCCTAAGCACACTGCATTCTTTACTCCCTTCAATCCTCCCCCAACTCTGAAAGTACAAAGCTGTGGTGATTCCATTTCAGAGATGGAGAAGGCACGGCTTAAGGAAGGTTAGGTAGCTTGCTTGAGGTCATGCAGCTGGTAAGCTAGTGAGCCAACCTGTAAGCCTGGATTCAAACCCAGTTTGTGTGACTCCCACCTATGGCCTATTACCCACTACCCAGCAGTGCCTTAAAATAAGAATCCTATTTACAGAGGCCTTGATGGTTAAAAAAATTTCTACACACACTAGCTTATGTGATTTTCACTGCAACAACTTTCCTGGGGGAGATACAGGGGAAGCTAGAATCCCCATTGTAGAGATATACAGATAGGGTCAGAGAGGTTAGATGCCCTGCCCAAGATCACACAGTAAATGGTGCTGGCATTCAAACAGCATGTTTCCTACCGGAATTTCTCTTCTCTCTGCACAACAGTTGGCCTGAACGGAAGGACATGTCTTTGGAACTAATGTACGCACATACACAGACTTTTCATACCTGATGCCAGTGAATCAAGTGTTGGGTAGAGGGGTTCGAAGGCTGGCATAGCCCAGGGGGTTTCTACCGCTGTCCTGATACTGAGTTTACAACAAGGATTGAGAGACAAAGGAGGGAAGGCTTCTGGCCTTTCTTGCTGTTTTTGTTTATTTGTTTCTTCTTTCAAAATTCTTTTTATGAGGCTGCCATAAAAACACTCATTAGGCAGTGTTGATTTTCATTAGTGTTGATTCTCCAAGAGCTTAATCAATCTTCTGTGACCAATGACCTCCTTCCCATGGGAGAAGAAAGCTGTTTAACAAATTAGCTTTACAGATTGTAGGTAAGGCATACAGATGTGAGGTAGCCTGTGTTGCCAAAACAGGACGTGGATTAGTGGTTTAATTTGCACAAAACCAATAGGGTTCACATGTGTCCTTGCTGTTCCCAAAATGCATCACTGGAAAGCAGCCCTCCCCCTCTCCCCTCCCCGCTCCAGCCCTTCTTGCTCTCCTTCCTGGAGCTCACTTTTGCCTTCTGTGAAATCTCTGCTTTGAATGCACCCGGAGGCAACAGCACATGTGTGGTCAGTGGGGAGGAAACGCAAGCCCCAGACGCACAGAGGAAAGCAGGCAGAGGGAAATCGCAGGGTTGCCTGCGTCGACTTGGAGGCTGGAGGCTTCACTAGGGACCGTGATTGTTCAAGGTCGACAGGTAGAATCTTCCCTCTCGAACGGAACCCCCATCTGGGAGTCCCTCGGCTGAACTTCCACTGGTACAGAGACTAGTGCTGTGGGTGAACTAGGTATCGTGTCCTTTCCAGGTGGCCTTTGCAAAGGCAGGTGTCTCCTGGACGGGTGGCCCCAGTCGTCACTGGGAGAAGCCCTGGAGCCTTGGATAGAAGGGGTCATGGGCCTTGGGCTAAAGGCGGGGCAAAGACACCCTTTCCCCACACTGCAGCTCTGCTCACGCTGGGTCTGGTGGTGCTGACCTCCACTCAAGTCTCCAGTTCCTGCTGTCAGTGCTGGTCCAGCTGCTGCTCGTCTGGACAGGAACCTCCTCCGAGGACCCCAGAGGAGCTGGGGTCGGAGCAGCACACACACCAGCTTGTGCTTATGCTTCCAGGGTCCCCGCAGGTGCCCCCTTGTTTTATCTTCCTGGGATTCCTGTGGGGGTTGAGGAGGGCCAGGGTTACTGTACTCCTGTGATGGAGAAGGCATGGCCCAGAGACGAGGCTCCACCCCACAGACCAGGATCTTCCAGGACCTTCTCGCTGTTTTTTTTGATTTTTTTTTGGTATGTGGGATCTTAGTTACCCAACCAAGGATCGAACCCGCGCCCCCTGCATTGGAAGCCCAGGGTCTTAACCACTGGACCGCAAGAGAAGTCCCTTTTTTTTTTTTTTTAAATCAGGACCGTCTCTTCTGAGGGGAGAAGGGAAGCGGGGCAGCTCTTCCTCTTCTGAGTCCAGCTGGTGGGGTGAGAAGTTCCCTTCGTTCCATTGACAAGCGTCCCTGCCCACCTTCCGGTTTCCCTGTCCGCCCCCTTGGGCTCAGGTGCTGAGCTGGCCGCCCTCCTGGAGCAGGAGAGTGAGAACTCTCTGTGCTTCGTTTATATGTCTCTCAGAATATGACAAACTCTTATTCGGGTTGTCACCTGAGGCCTGCAGGTGCAGGGAGGCCGGGACAGGTTGGGGCGCTAGGGTTGCTCGCAGCCCCCGTCCAGCCCTCTCCCGGCCCGGCCGTGTGCCCAGATGGCCCGGCTTATACAGCAGGGAGACACCTCCCTCAGCCCACCTGCCTCCTGTTCCTGCAGCCTGTAGTGCAGTCACATGTCCAAAATCTGGCCACCGTTGTCAGCCCTGCAGCCACATGCCCAGCCTGACTGAGGATCCTGCAGGACAGGCTACAGGGTCGGGGTGGGGAATTTGCCGTGGATCCCCAGAGAACTAGCTCTGGTGGTGCAGGAAGGAGTTTGTAAGACCGCAGACTTTCCTTCTGCCTGCATCCCTTTCGCTCTTCTTTAAATTGGTCAAATATATGTTGAATACCTACTGCACACGCAGCCCTGTAACAGGGGGGAGGGCCAGGCAGAGATGAGTGAACAAGACTTAACTCCCTGCCCTCAGGGACCTTTCCTGTTCTCAAGTGGAGTGCCCTTTGCCTGCGGGGTTTTTTTTTTTTTTTAAACATCTTTATTGGAATATAATTGTTTTACAATGGTGTTAGTTTCTGCTGAATAACAAAGTGAATCAGCTATACATATACGTATATCCCCATATCACCCCCCCCCACCCCCCCCCACCCCCGTCTTGTGTCTCCCTCCCACCCTTCATTGCAGCTCTGTTTACAATAGCCAGGACATGGAAGCAACCTAAATGTCCATCGCCTGTGGTTTTTGTGGAGATGTGATTATTTCCTGACTTCTGTAAGAGTATCCTGAAACAGTGGCCCTTTGGGGCTGAGCCCCCATTGTTTACTCTAGGCAAACCAGCTGTTTAGTTAGCACCCAGCACTGTGCCCTTTGCTTAGTTGGTCCTCAATCAGCCGTTGATAAATGATACATCATTGGACCTTTTGGACACATCTTTTTCCTCCTCTTGGGAGGAGGGTCTCTATTGATTAGTTGCTACAATTTCTTGAGCACCTACTGTGCGTGAGACAGTCTGCTGAATGAATTAGATGCAGCAGTTCTAACCTTCACGACAGTGCTGCAAGGCATGTGTTTTTATCTCAGTTTATGGATGAGAAAAGGGAAATGCAAAGAAGTGAACTCATCGGTCCAGGATGACATAACCAGGGAAGTGCAATCCAGGCTGCAAAACCACGTTTTCAATCTTCAGAGCCCTGGTCTTCCCCCTGCTCTTTATGACCAGGTGGAACAATCCGACCATTAGGCCAGAGTTTCTACCCATTGGTTGTTACATGGGAGAAGTCAAAAAGAAAAGGTAAAGTCGTAGCCCGAGTGCCCTCTGGCCCGTGACACCTCCATGTTTCGGGGGCGCTTCTGAGGAAGAGTCGGGGCTCCTGGGCCTGGCCAGGCCTCCTGTATTCCTCTGTGGCCCTGGGTAGGACTTCTGCCAAGGCCTCACGTTACCCTCTAGGGGATCACGGGTGCAGGACAGCGTGGAAATAGACGCGCAAGCTCTCTCCTTGAAACTGGGCACAGTCTTCAGTGGAAACTCAGATTCCGACGTTTCCTGGTGATCTTGGAACTCTTCCCCAAGAGCAGTGACTTTCAGCCACAGCCGTCCCTTGGGCTGGAAGTGAGGCAGTGACCTCAAGGTGAAAGTCTCTGTATCCCATTACCAATCCAGTTACCCCGGCACTCACAGGTTAGATGGGAACTGTCAGACTGGAACCCAGCAGTGGATCATTTAGTTCTGTGTCTTGTCTCTGACAGTAGTCAGGCCCGAGAGTTTCACTCAGACACTTCTTATTGTCAGCCTGCAGACGCACCAGCTTGCTCTCCTTTAAATGAAGGAACGGAGCTGGTCGTGGAGATGGTGGGCAGCACAGAAACCCACTGTATGACTGTAGCTCCCACCCAGTCCCAGCCCTGATACCCATATTCGTTAAGTCGTTGAACAAATGTTTATTGAGCAGCTACTGTATGCTGGGCTGTGCTAGGCACTGGGCACACAATGGTGGACAAAGTCTCTGCTCTCACGGGCTGGCATTGGGTTGGGAGAATCTAGGCAATAATGATTAAACAGATGGACATATGTTATGACAATTGTTAGAAGTACTACGGAAGAAACACAGCATGATAAAGAGGATGCACAGTGGTGGGGAGTTGGTTCTCTGGCTTGCGGGTGGCCAGGGAAGGCATCTCTGATAAGGTAACATTTCAAAGGCTTGAAGGCATTGTAAGGGCATGAAAAGGCTGTCTGAAGGCAGACACGGGAGATAGCTGTCCTTGGCCTTGTATATTGGGGGTTGGGGGAGGTCTTCAGGCTAGAAGCAAAAAGCTAAGCGCAACAGAAATATATTTGGGTGCTTGAGGAATAGGAGAATAGCAAGGTGGCCGGTGTAGCCGGAAGGAAGGAGTGAAGAGAGCAGAGATGCTTTCAGGGAGGTTGTATGGCCCAGATCACAGAAGCTTCAGGGACCACAATGTGGACTTTGGCTTTCATTCCGCGTAACATGGAAGACATTCGTAGGGTTTGAGTAGTAAAGATCACATCGCACCTAAGCATTCATTAAACATATCTGCAGGTAAATATTTGTTGAATGAATACATGAAATCCTTGTTGGGTGATTGAAAGAGCAAATATCACTGAATCACACAAGTAACTACACAGAGATGAAGAGTTCCTAGAATAACATCCTGTGTCCATATTTGCTCAGAAGAGAGGGATGTCTTCCCCCTGAAAAAGCAATTAGCTGTCAGGCTACTTTGCTTTTTGTCCTCCAAACGGAGGGTGGATCTTGGTACTAGGAGCAGAAAAGTAAAAGGATACAGGGCAAGCGATAGAAAGCATGCAATCCCGTATTCTTTGGGGGAAGGCAGTGATTCTCCTGCCTGGACAGGCAAGGACAGCGCCCCTCTGAATGAGGCCGTTTTTCTGGAGACGCAGAATAGGCACTTCTCACAGGGCTTGGTTTGAGGCAAGGTCCCTGCCCAGGTACCTCTCTGCCTTCTGTTTCAGGGCCTGGAATTCCACATCACAGGTCCATCCTCTTCTTGAGCTTTGAAAACAACTTTACTCTTTAGCAGTCTTCTCTGCAACAGGATGGGGGTAAACCCCTTATACTGTCTCCTCTCTTAGTACCAAGTCTCCTGTTCAAACGCCACCTTTTTGAAGATACCTTTTTTACTCCTCTCCCTGACTCCCTTTCTTGCAGGACTCATAGCTTCTCACTTCCCTTGCTCACGGTTTGGCCGGCGCCCTGGGCCCCATCTCCACTTGTTTTCCTTTCAGACCCGGCTTCCTTGATTCCAGGAACATTGACCTTCATCTCCGCCCTCCGCACCCAGCACGGTGTCTGCACACAGTGCTCACGGCATCTTGCATTCTTTTCCTTCTTTCCTTTTCATCTTTCCTCCCTTCCTTCCCCCCTGTTTTCTTGCTTTTGTTTTTAATTAAGTAGGGTGACAGTCGTTAAGAGAGCACACATGCAGTTCGACAAGTCTTTGGGCATATCCCGTGTGTGCCGGATTTCTACTGAGTCATGAGCCAACCAGGTCATTGGATTTTTTTTTTTTTTAAAGCTTTTGCTTTTATCATCAAGGCAGCACGAGATCACTATGAAAAGTTAGAAAATATAGGTAAGCCTTCTTACCTATAAAAATCAGCTCTATGCTACCGCCCCAAGAAAATACCTGTTAATATTTTAATGGTCATCCTCCTGAACTCTTCTAAAACGCGGGCCTTTGAGAGGCCCCACTTGCTGGGATACATGCAAAAACCAGGGAAGGGGTGGAGGTGGGGTTAAGGGCCCCGTGCTGGGTAGGGACTGAGGTGGTGAGATGACATCGGAGAGGCTGCCGACTGCTTGGCCCTGATCCCACCCTCGGCATTTCTTGCCCTTGTCAGACCGAAGAGCCCAGGCCGACCATCGATCTCGCGGGCTCGAGCTGTCAGAGCCACCAGCAGCGTGACATTCTAATGTCAGACAGTCTGGCGCTTCGGAGTTTGAGCATCACCTCCTTTCCCAGACTCTCCGGGGCCTTCTTTCCTGCCCTGGGAGGTCCCAGGCATCCTGCTACGCACCTGACAGCCCTCAGTCCTGGAATCCACAGGTATCTGCCTTTACTGAGGACTTCACAGCCTTGACTCAATAACCCACCTGAACGTTACTACTTAATGGACTGAACCTATGAAAAACAAACCCATGCTGATCGATAGAGAAATAATTTTGCAAATTGTGGGCATATGTCTTTAGAGATCTGTGTGCACTGCCATTTGCTAAAATGCTGAAAAGGTAAATCAATTTTCTTTATTAAAACACAACTGCTTCATCTATTGCTAGTTTAGGCAGAGGCCAGGGAGGCAGGGTGTGGGGAGGGAAGGGGAGGAGTCTTTGAACTGCTTTCTTGCCCTTCATTCAGGGGTCACTTGTTAGTCTAAAGGGGTCAAGTGTTGGGGAGGAGAGGAGAGCTTTCAGGTTGGCAAATGCTTTAACGTTAGGAGAAAAAGCAGTCCCGGGCTAGTGTGATGTGTAGGAAAGATCCGCTTGAAACTGTAGAAAAGGGGTGCAAAGGATAAAGAAAAAAAACAAGACGTCTCTTATCCTCATAATTCCAGAGTGTGTCAGCCAGGATAAGTTAGATTAAAGCCATGGTAACAGACTCAGAACCTCAGTGGCTGGAGATAGCCAAGTTTTACAGAGCCTCTGTAGAGGCTCTGTTTGCCATTGGGGACCAGGCTGATGGAAGAGCCGTCACCTCACACTTGGTGGCTCACCTTGCCCGAGATAAAGAGAGGAGCAATGGACCACACGTGGTGGGGACTCAGTCCCTGCTGCTCTCATGTCTTTGGCCGGGAAATGGGGAGGGGAAGTGGCATCTTGTCACGTGTCCTGATGGAGGAGAGGCAGGGCTCTTGGGGGCAGTTCTGGTGACCACCACACACGGCAACCTGGAGCCTCTCCTTTAGGGCATCTCAATGAATTGGTCAGCAACAGAGAAAGGAAGCTCAGAAGGTAGGGGAACGGTACAGAGTGTGGCTGTGAGATAACGTCTGTGGAAGCATCTTCTCTTGGGCCTGGCACAGGTGACCTTGTTTTTTCTGCATTTTAACGTGCCCAGCACTGGGCTAAGTTGTTCAAATACACTCTCTCATTCAGTCCTCACGACAGCTCTCTCGTTATCATCATCTTGAAGATTTGGAGGCTCTTTTCCTTCCACAAGAAAGATCATCATGGCTTTTGATCCATCATGGATCATCAGGTCCCTCCCAGCTCCCATCACCCATCATATCATGAAAAATTTAAAGGACCAGACACTGCTGGTGGCCTTGGTAGAGTCACTTGCCTTTTCTGGGCCTTGGTTTCCTTATGAGCTAAAAACTGAGACAGATTGGCTCAAACCAGACTCTAAGATCCTCTCCCAGTCTCTTGTTCCATGGGATTTTAATGGCTTACACAATTTTAGTGGTTTTGCACCTGGGTTAACTGGACAGTGAAGAAATGTGATTTCTGGTATCAGTGTGTACAGAATGTTCCCTTTAAATCACACCTGAGGAAACTACAACCAACTACAAAGCAGTTTTTTAAAAAATTTATTTTATTGAAGTATAGTTGATTTACAATTTGTGTTAATTTCTGCTGTACACCAAAGTGATTCAGCTCTACATACATATACATTATTTTTCATATTCTTTTCCATTATGGTTTATCACAGGATATTGAATATTGTTCCCTGTGCTATACAGTAGGACCTTGTTGTTTATCCATTGTATATATAATAGTTTGCATCTGCTAATCCCAAGCTCCCAATCCAACACTCCCCTGCCCCCCTCCCCCTTGGCAACCACAAGTCTGTTCTCTATGTCTGTGAGTCTGTTTCTGTTTCGTAGATAAGTTCATTTATGTCATATTTTAGATTCCACATATAAGTGATACCATATGGTATTTGTCTTTCTCTTTCTGACTTATTTCACTTAGTATGATCATCTCTAGGTCCATCCATGTAGCTGCAAATGGCATTATTTCATCCTTTTTTTATGGCTGAGTAGCATTCCACTGTATATATGTACCACATCTTCTTTATCCATTCCTCTGTTGATGGACATCTAGGTTGCTTCCATGTCTTGGCTCTTGTGAATACTGCTGCTATGAACATTGGGGTGCATGTATCTTTTCAAATTATAGTTTCCTCTGGATATATGCCCAGGAGTGGGATTGCTGGATCATACGGCAACTCTATTTTTAGTTTTTTGAGGAAACTCCATACTGTTCTCCATAATGGCTGTACCAATTTACATTCCCGCCAACAGTGTAGGAGGCCTCCCTTTCAAAGAAGCCAAGTTTTGAATCCACAGTGTCATAACATTGTTCAGCCAAAGGCTTTCCAATGTTAACAAACTATTATTAATGTTGAATCTCAAGAAGCATTTTGTGTCTCCCATGCGAGAAAATGTGCTCAGGAGTCATCTGAGGAGGGAGCCTTCGGGAGCAGAGTGTCAGGACGTGTCTTATGCAGCCTCACTGCCAGGGGCTATATGTGGACGTTTACACTCCCCATCCCACGACAGATCTCAGAACCACCCAGAAGTAGGGCCCTGACGACCCCTCTGCTTCTAACCGCTTTGCTTAAAACAGACACTGACTCAAAAATCAAGTGCCCTTGGCCAGACCCGGGGAGGCTGGGGTCGTAGCCAGTGTCCTGTCTGGATTGGGTATGACAGAGGGACGGAGCCGAGAGTGTGGTGGACTGAGGGGCACCAAGCGGTCTGATGCACTGTGGTGGGACAGGGACAGGGAACGTGTGCAACTCCCCCGGGACGAAGCCCCAGCCCTCCTGGGGGTGCCTGAGACAAGTGGGGACACAGGCTCACCATGCTGGATACTCTGTGTAGAAACTGTTCTCAGCCCTTTGCCAGCTTATTTCCTTTAGTCCTCTTACCATCAACACTTTGCAGAGGAGAAAACTGAGGAACAGAGCATTTAAGGAACTTGTCTAAACACGCACAGTCCTGAGTGATGGAGCCAGACTCTGCAGCGAGGCTGTGACGTCATACGCTCAATGGTTCTCTGC
The DNA here is from genome assembly GCF_039906515.1 of Pseudorca crassidens. Classification (NCBI taxonomy): domain Eukaryota; kingdom Metazoa; phylum Chordata; class Mammalia; order Artiodactyla; family Delphinidae; genus Pseudorca; species Pseudorca crassidens. Next base: position 106,278,957 of record NC_090304.1, read on the forward strand.
AGTCTCAGTGGGGCTGGGTCATTTAAAAGTCACAGGAGATCTAGACACCAGATAGAAACCACCAGGAGGGGACTGCCCAACCCCCAGGCCCCAGGCGCCCTGTGGCAGCTACGTCTCCAGCTTCTGTGATTGCGGGGCTCGCTCCCTGAGGTCCTGGCAGGCAGGAACTGTCTCCATGGTTTCTATTTCCTAGCACTTCACAGCATCCATACACAGGAGGTGCTCACTAACTATTCGCTGAAAGAATAAACATGGTTAGACTGGGCTCTGTACTTTATAAAAGAATTGAAAAATCTGGGGATAGGTCACTGGGTAATTTAAAGATGGTTAGTGGAAACCCAAATATTTGAAGGGTTGGGAAGAAAACGTAATCTGATTTTTTTTTTTTTTACCCAGAGAAAAGAAGACTGGGAGGTATAAGGATGGTTTCTCCCCTGAGAGGTTTTTATACAGTGTTTTGGACCATTTATCAAAGTTTTTTGAGCACTCACTATGCGTTGGGTGCTGTCCTTTGCCCTGGGACAGCAGTGGCCACAAGACAAAGACCTGCCCTGCCTAGAACTTGGTCCCTAGCACTCTTGCCCTGTACAGGGGTGGATGGAGGCTGCACAGACACGGGATTTTCCTGCCTTCGCCCTAGAAAGTAATGAACAGTGGAAGACTCACAGGTCCTCAAGATTTTTCAACAGAGGAGAATTCTTGCTGTAGGAACTTCGTTCAGACAGAAAAGAAATCATCTCATGTCTGCATCAGAGGGAAATAGCTGATGGAGTCAAGTTAGCTATTCTAAAATTCTGTGCTAATATTTCAGCAATTTTCATGGACTCCCAGGGTTCTGTGGGGCTGCAGGAGCCAGGCGGAGGGGAGGGGGAGCTTAGCAAGGGTTCAAGGCTTCCTGCTGCTCTCTGATTGGAATGGCTGTTTGGTTCTGTGTATTCAGGGGTCACAGGTGAGACCTGCACATCTGACTCTGTTGCTTATTGCCTGTGTGTCCTTGGACACCTTTAAACTCTCTGTTTCTCAGTTTTCTCTTGTAAAAAATAAGAGGATCGTGCTCCTTCAAACAGATAAACACAAATGGCTCCAAAAGTCCCTGTTTAGGATTTGGCCTGGTTTGTCCTTCCCCCTCACAAGCACTTGTGGGAGCCGTGAGGGGAAGTGAACGCCCTCACCCCCCAGGTGCAGGGAGGCTGTAATGAGAAATCAGCTGCTGCATTGACTTCTGAAAACAAAACACTCCCTTATGCCGATGTGCAGAGAACAGCCTCTAGCTGAGCTGAAGGCGGGATGTCGGACTCCCTGGGCAAAGACCTAGAAGCACAAGACACACAGGCTTAGAGAAGGGGGGCAGTCGGGGTTTCCTTGCAGACAGTGGATGGAGCAAAGGGGAAGTGAGTAGGGGAGACACTGTCCACACAGACGGCTGCTCAGGGATGGATGAGGGAGCGCATAGATACGGGCCCACCGGCCTCTTTAGTCTCTGTGTCCTGGGCTGATGATTAGACAGAGAAAGGAGATGGAAACCCTAGGCTCCGAGGCCGAGAAGCTGGGCTCAGATCCTAGTTACACTACTTAATGGCCATGATGTCAGGGGCATCTTAAAACTTCCCTGTTTATAAACTGGGAAGGCCACGTGGGTCTTAGCTGATAGGATCAGTAACGTGTCTATCACAGGCTCAGCACATTTTAGTTGAAATCATTTCAAAGCCCAACAAACCAACCTGTTGTAGAGAAAGTCACTGTGGGAGGGACAAGTTCCTGCCTTCGGGACTGTCCTCTCTCGGGGGACGACAAAGGACAGATGTGCAAACCCGGCGCGCAGAGAAGGTCGTGCAGGTGTGTGGGGAAGGCGGGCAGAAGACATCCTGGAAGAGCTGGCATGGATGAGGGAACTTTCTTGGATGTGCAGAAGAGGCATGTGTGAGTGATTAAGGTGAGGCGGCAGAAAGGAGAGGCCCAAGTTAGTGGAGTCCAGTGCCTGGTACAGGCCTCACTGATCACCGTCTGTCCACCTGTCAGCCACGGCAGGAGGGTGGCTGGATCTAGAGGATGTGGCCAAGTTCTGCAGGGACTTTCTGGAGATGGAGAAGTGGTGGAGGGTTCTGGGGGAGCTGGTGGTTCCAGCTGACAAGGTGATGGAGTTGTGACTAAAAAAATAGAGAGGAAGATGGAAACCCACCATCAATCCACTTTCTCAGGCAGTGGAGACAGATAAACTCTCTTCCTCGATGTCAGAGATTACTTTTCCCCCCTTCACCTTTTCAGGTTCATTGAAGGTGACACCAGGTTACCGTTTTTCTTCCCGCCTGGCCCCCTTGACCCTGGACTTCCTGAGTTTTCCTACAGGGGCTTCCTCTAGCTCATTTTTGCATCCATGTTCAGGGATGTGGGGTGTTACGCTGAAGAACAGCTTGTGCTGGTTAGAATATGAAGATACCAAAGTGGGGTGGTCTCTCCAGGGCCCTGCTCAGCCCTTAACCCTGATGCACTCACCCCAAAGTGCCACCCCGATGTCCACACAAATCACTAGTCTATCTTTCTTATCCCCTCCCTTGTACTTTCCTTCTTTTCATTTTCTCTGTAAGTACTGATAATTCAACTTCTACTGTAGCAAAGAGTTTACATTTTTAGTATTTCCTTTATGTGTCATGCGAATGTGCGTTTTTATCTGCATTGTAGTGATGAGTAACCTAGGATTCAGAGCATTTAGTGAGGATTAGAGTCAGGCTGCAAGTAACACCAAACCTCAACTAATAGCCGTTATACAAAAAACATTTAAAATGAAGTTTGGGAGTAGGCAGCCCAGGGGTGGTATTGTTAGGGATCCAGGCTTCTCCATTCCTGCGTGTGGACCTTTTCCAAATGGGTCCATGATGGCAGCTAGAAATAGCGCCAGCCATTGTGCATATATTCCAGGCAGCAGAAGGGAGAAATAGGCCAAGAAAGGACAAAATCTCACACACCTGCCCCTTTGGTCTCATTAGCTAGAACTTGGTCACCTGGCCACACTTAGCTTCAAGGGGACTAGACAATATTGTCTTTATTCCAAGAGGCCATGTATAAACTAAAAGCGGGAGTTTTATTATTTAGTGATGAAGTAGATAACAGATATTGTGGGGTGGGTGGCTATCAGCGTCATGCACATGTGATGCCCATGTGTCTTGCCCAGGGTCCTAGACCAGCAAGGGAAAGTACTTAAACCTTGGTCTTTGATTTAAGGTCCAGTGCTCTTTTCAGTACATGGGGGTAGCCCAAGGGGGACCCAGCAGGCACTGGCAGGACCCTAACCAAAAGGTGAGCTGTACTTTCTGCTCTGCAGTATTGTCCGGTCTTTGAGATGTCTAACTTATGACATATACAATAAATGTTAACTAGTGTGTATCCAGAGGGTATGTATGCATTTACATACTGTAACTGCAACCAGAGAACAAAGAAAGGACCATTTCCCCATGGGCTGGGGCTGCCAACCCTGGTTCCGGGTCTGAGCTTTGGAGGCCTGCTTTGAGGACTGGCTTGTTCTGTAGGTAGAGGGAACACGGGGGCTCTTTGATGGGGAGCTTGTCGGGGAGGTGGCCTTCTTATCTTTGGAGGACAGGGTGCTCCTGACAGAAGAATTGCCGCTCAACTGATGTCTGAGCTAAAATGTAAAATAAAATAAGCCTATCCTTCCGCACACGTATACTCTGAAAACTCTTTACTGCAATAACAATATCGATCCGCACCTCCCTGCTATAGTAATAGTAATGGCTAACGTTCACTGAGGGCTTATGTGTTCTGAGCCCTCAATGCTCACTTGTTCTTCTCACAGTCTTCAGGAGTAGGAATTATTTTGCTTTTATTTTATAGTCAAGTAACTGAAGCACAGAGTGTTTTAGTAACTTGCCCAAGTGAGAGCTAATGTTCAGATTTAGGCACTGATTCCGGCATCTTCGTTCTGCACGTGAGGGTCTACGACTTTTCCTGCAGCAGCCCTGTCTTTGGGAGCAGAAGTAAAGCTGAAGACTGAGAAATGTCCTTGCTGTAAGAGAGGGTGTTCCGGGGAACACAGGGTCACGTTTACAGGGCTGAGGGCAAAGCCCATGTCCCGAGAGCCTGATCGTGGGAGCTCCTTTGCTGCTGGGTTGTTTTTTATTATTATGGGTGAAATTATTGTGCCCAGGCCTTCTGGACATGATAAATCTTCCAGTTCTAAAAACAGAAATGAGAAGGGTGAAGCCCAGAGATTCGGGTAAGTCTTTGGGTTTCCTTGGCCGTAGTCCCCGCACCCGGGTGCTGTCTGCAGTTTCCAGTTTAGTTCTACGAACCTCTGTGGCACTGTGCAGCGTTCAGGTGCTTCCTCATCCTGTCTTCCCAGTTATGAAACTAAAACATAGACCGAGGCTCAGCTCAGGGTGGCAGCAACAACTCCCCCTTCACGGTTCCAGGTATCACTTCCTACCTCTTCGATCAGTAATGGTTGAGGCCTGCAGCTCCCAGTGAAGCCTACACACCCACCTTCATGAACCCTGTGCAGACAGTCTGCACCCATTCACCAAGCATTTGTTAAGCTCCTACTATGTTCCACACGTTGCATTGTGCCTGGAGACACAAAGGTGAATAAGATACTGGCCTTGGCTCCAACAGAGTAGAGATTCTTTTTTTGGGGGGGGGGCGGGGTAGGAGTTTATTAATTAATTAATTTATTTTTGCTGTGTTGGGTCTTCGTTTCTGTGCGAGGGCTTTCTCTAGTTGTGGCGAGCGGGGGCCACTCTTCATCGCGGTGCCCGGGCCTCTCACTATCGCGGCCTCTCTTGTTGCGGAGCACAGGCTCCAGACGCGCAGGCTCAGTAGTTGTGGCTCACGGGACTAGTTGCTCCGCGGCACGTGGGATCCTCCCAGACCAGGGCTCGAACCCGTGTCCCCTGCATTAGCAGGCAGATTCTCAACCACTGCGCCAGCAGGGGAGCCCCAGAGTAGAGATTCTTAACCTGAGTCCCAGGAATGGTTTTGGGGGGATCGGTAGACACCCTAAAACTGTGTGCAACATTTTGTGTATCTGCTAAGGTGCTCACATTCTTCCCTAGGGAGGCATTTCATAGTCTTCATCAAATTCTGTAAGTTTATAATCCAGAAAAGAGTGTGCATCATTGACCAGGTAGTCAAGACAGACTTCTAAACAAATATTCAGAACATAGTATCATAGCTCTATGTAGAGACATGAGTGAATTGCCATAGAATTCGGTGGCAGAACAACTCACACTTTCACCTGGGGATGGAGGTGGATCGGGCTCCCTCAGCAGGTGCTGTCATCTGGGGCTCAGGGAATAAGTGGGCAGTGGGTTCGTGGGGAGGCATGGGGAGGGCCCTACATGGTGTGAACTCGGGCCCAGTAGATCTGAACTGTCCTGTGCGAAGAGAATACACATCTGGATTTCGATGTTGGGTGTACAGGCTGGGAGGGCTTGTGAAGTGGGGATGGAGGAGGAATGTTGATTTTTGAAAGTCAAGGCCTTGGGTTTTCTGTTTGGGTAGGGAGGGTGGCGGCTGGGAGCAGGCAGAGGAGAGAGCCCCTGATATGTCCCTGATCTGAGTAGCAGGAATCTGACCTCTGCAGACAGGCGGCCTGAATCTCGGAGAAGGTCAACTTCCCATCTCAGCTTCCCGTTCCTGCAAACCGGGCTTGATTTTTGATAAATAAATCATGCCATCTTCCCTTCACATCTTGCCCTAAAGAAAAACATTCACGTTACCACCACTTCACAACTGGCCACTGTGGGCCCCTGACAATCAATTACCCACCGGAGATGAAATTATTGTTTAATGGCTCCTGGAATGGGCTCCCACTCTTGACATTCATCACAATCAATAATGCATCAGCAGGGACAAAAGAAATTACCTGCCTCCTGCTAAGTGAAAGAGTCCATTTCTATGCAGCACAGCCCCTTCACGCCTCCTGAGCAGCCCAGCATAGGTGGGTTTCCACATCACAGAGCTGCTCCCTTGGGGAGGTGAGCAAGTATGTTCTTGGGTGGGAGTATGTCCGTCGCTACCCACTCGGGCTGGGCAGAGTCGGTCAGGGCTTGTGGGTGGGCCAGAGATGGGATGGCGAGCGAGTGGTGATGGCTCATCAGATTCACAGGGAACCAGTCGCCACTCTCCCTTCCCATCCTTTTCAGTGGACATTGCGTCTCCATGATTTTCTATAGAGGTGGACAGGAAATAACTTCCTTATAGATATTTTGTAGGCCACTGGGTTTGGCTTCTGGTGAACCCTGGCCCTGCCACTTCCTGCAGGATGACCGTAGATGAATTTTTCACCTCTTAGATCTGAGTTATTTTACCCATATAATGTACTTAATAACACTGACTGTACACACTTGTTGTGAGGATTAAATGGAAGATCATATATAATGTGCCCAACAGGCAATCCTTTCCCTTCCCACTCGTATTTGGGAAAATATTCTGTAGATGGTGTGATTCACCCTGGTGTTGCCAGTGGGTGAAGTTAATTGTAAACAAGGACAGATTACGAGAGAAATCATATTTAGATTTCAAGTCCCCAAATCTTAGAGAACTTCCATGTTATTTCATCAGCAAATAGACTGGAGACACCAATTCTATCATTAGATCAGCTCAGAGTCATTTTAACCAAACCAGAGCCCAAGATACAAAGATTTCCCTCTTTCCTTCCCTCCCTCCCTCGTTGATCCACCCATTTACTTGTTCACCTATTTTTATTGGGTGCCAACTGTGGACCAGGTGTTATATTAGGCCCTGGGGATACACAGATACAGATTCACTGCGTTTCCCTCTGAACCCTCTCGCAAAGAACGTGCAGTAGAGTGTAGATAAAGAGTCCCAAGTAGTTAACCACAGAGTGTCCAGTGGGTACCAAGTCTCCTTGGGTAGGCATAGAAGGCTTCCATGAGGAGGCAATGCCTGAGCTCACTCTCACCAGCGAGGCAGGCGTTTGCTGTTGCACAGGTAGGAGGGACCCGAGGGAGAGGGCGTGTGTCTTACTGCTACTTGGTCATGATTTCCCCCATCAGTTCCTTACTGTTTTTCCCAGTCTCAAGATTTCATGCTGTGCTCATGGGTAGATTAATCCAAGGGGAGCCAAGGGCTTTGTCTGACATCATTGAGAGGTTAGAGATAGAACCAGAACTGGGATTCCCTTGTCCTGATTCTCAGCCCAGGCTCTTTAACCTTTGCTGTGCCTATGAAGAGCCTTGTATGGAAGGAGCAAGTTCATTCAACACACATCAGCCTTCATCAAGGTCCACAGCCTGCTAAGCCATGGTGAGGAAGAAGGTGACATAAAGATGGAAATGATCTCAAAGTGAGACATGCAGATAACTAATAGCAGTGCCATTTAGCAGGTGCTGAGAAGGGGTAAAGCGAGGTACCGGGATGCACAGAGGAAGAACAATGCACTTTGCTGGGGAGGAAATGGTGTCCTAGACAAGTTGGCATTTAAGGAGTTTGTAACCACCTAGAGGGGTGGGATAGGGAGGGGGGGAGGGAGACGCAGGAGGGAGGAGATATGGGGATGTATGTATATGTATAGCTGATTCACTTTGTTATAAGGCAGAAACTAACACACCATTGTAAAGCAATTATACTCCATAAAGATGTTATGGACTGCACATAGCTCAGCTCACTGTTGCCTTGAAGTAGCCAGGAATTCTAAGATCCCGTGATTCAGCGTTGCTCCGTTTGTTAGCCAGCTGCCCACCTTCTTGACATGTGGGCTTCCTGACTGATTAAAGCTGGAATCTGCTCCTTCAGCTGCACACTGAGTCCTTCTCTGTCTGTGTTTCCTTCTGAGCCCGAGTCCGGGTGCTTGGCAATAGTGAAGCAACAAGGCGTGCGTGAGACCAGCACTCTCTGTCTGTGGAGGAGTGTTTTATTTTGATTACAAAACGCAATTCCTTACAACAGCAGCCCATATTGGTCATTATGTGCTGAGAGCCATCAACTCTGTGCTCTGAAGGGGGCAGCTTTATTGGCAAGAACACTTGATTGCTCTGCTTTTATAACCTTGGGTTGCACCTTAGGCTCCATCCTACAGATTAGTGGAGAACCCAAGAATGAGACCTTGGCAAATCCAAAAACTTGGATGAATTTCCCCCCGCAGATTCCTATTCCCTGCGGAGATGGGCATTGGGATGACTTACCTAAGCGGCTGCAGACACCTGGGCTGGCGAGTGAGGACTGTGAACCCTGGGGCTTCCCAACGGAGAAGTCAGTGCCTGGAGAGGTGGCTGCATATGCCCAAGCAGAGATTCATGCTGTTCATCGTATTTGATGTTTCCCTGACTTCGTTTTTAATTTATTTTCCCATTGGCTAAACATCCTGAAATTCTACCACTGGGCAGCCATTGCTCTGGGTTCATGAGGCCTCACTCTTATTATTCACTTTCTTTTCTCCTCTTTCTCTGTCCCTCCTCCCTCCCTTGTTCTTTCTTTTTTTTTTTTTTTTGCGGTACGAGGGCTTCTCACTGTTGTGGCCTTTCCCGTTGCGGAGCACAGGCTCCAGACGCGCAGGCTGAGCGGCCATGGCTCACGGGCCCAGCCGCTCCGCGGCATGTGGAATCTTCCCAGACCAGGGCACGAACCCGTGTCCCCTGCATTGGCAGACGGAATCTCAACCACTGCGCCACCAGGGAAGCCCTCTTGCTCTTTCTTAACACAAATGTAGGGGATTATTTTAGTCCTAGTCTTAGAAAACTGAAATCACTTAAGGACATTTCTCTGCAACTTGTTTTTCTCTGAACTATATATCACAGAAATCCCCCCAGGTCAATCGATACAGATTGAACAAGACCACAATCTTTTTATTAGTTGAAGAAGATTTTATGGTGTGAGTGTTCTTGGGGTGTTAACCGTTTCCTGTATTGAGTGAGTTTCCACTTGTAGTCACTACGGACTCTGGTGCAGTGATCATCCTGTACGCATACTCTGACACTCTACTTTTGTTTCTAGGGGTAGGAGCTCTTAAGTGTGATTTAGGGGGCAAAGTAGGTGTATGTTTTGAATTTTAATAGATCTTGCCAGGTCATTGTAGCCGTTCATGTTCTCGCCAGCCATGTTTGAGAGGGCCTTACCTCCAGGATTCTTACCAGGTGAAAATCTCTTTTAAAATGCAGATTCTTCTGGAAAAGTGTCTAACCAGCAGTAGAAAATAACAATGTCTACAATGTGTATAATTGTTTTGCAGTTTACAGAGTGCGTTTATCACATGTATTATCTCATTCACCCCTACAGAAGTCCTTCTGGGTGGTTTCCGTATAGAAGCAGAAACTTAGACTCAGAAAGCAGAGCGATTTGCCCAAGGCCAGGCTCAGAGAGACGTCAGATCCAGAACCGATCATCGATGACGCATTCCCTTACACCAGCCCCGTCTTTATATTTAAGTGTCAGTTATTTGGTCCCCAGATGCAGTGAACACAGTGCCTGTCAGTGCTCATGGCCGGGCCCTGCTGCTAAGGACCTGGCTGGCATTGGGCAAGTTTGCTTCACTTCCTGTGACACCAATTCCTTGTCAGTAACATTGTAGCCAAAATTCCGCCTCTGTACCCTGGTACCAAATTGAATCTTGGAGACAGTTTTGGGTGAAGTAGAAAAGAATAACCTTATTGCCTTGCCAGGCAGAGGGGGCCACAGCTAATGCCCTCAAAACTGTGTGTCCTTCCCTGGAGTGGGTAGTGAGGAGTTTTACAGTAATCGTTCAAAGAGGGCGTGATCAGCTGGTGGACATTCTTCTGGCTGGTTGGTGGGGAGGTAAGCGGGAGTCGGCATCATAAACTTTCTGGTTCCGACTGGTCTGGGGTCTACGTGCTCATGGGTGGCAGACAGTTAACTTCTCCCACCTGTTGTGAGTTTCAGTATGTGCAAAACAGCTCAAAGACATTGTGATGTGCATCCCCTGAGGGGGCGCCAGGACCTGCCTCAGGGCTGCACTGTGGTTTCTCCTCTGCTCCTCCCTTGTCTCTGCAGCCCCTCCATTCCCTGATTAGCCACTGTTAGAAACTGCCCTTTGGAACTTAGAGAAGATCAAGGAGGCTGAGTGAAGCCTATTTCCTACAAATAAGAAACAGCGGACACAGAAAGGCTTTTGTGCCCAGGAGCCCCACAGGGTCCTGCTGGGTTTCAACATGAGAGGCTGAGCTGGGTGCTCTCCAGTATCCTTCCAGCTCTAACAACAGTGGCTCAGAGGAGGGGGATGATGCTAACAGGGCTGTAGAGGCCTAAGGAAAAGGGAATTCTAACGGGGGTGGAGAACACAGTGGGGAAAAGGAGGAAGGGCTTCTTTAAAATCATAGAACACTGTACGAACCACACATTTTGTGTATTGAGGATTGAAGCCATACAGTTCGAATTATGTCCAGCATAACACCCGGCCTGCTGCCCCTGACACTGGTTGTCCGCCACTGGGATGATCGATGTGCAGTGTTGGCAGCAAGAGCGGGTAAGGCCAGGCAGGAACTGGGGAAACTGGGATTCTTCTTTCTGCACCTTGAGGCAAATACTCAAATGATCTTGGAGCATGTGTTCCTGAAGTATTGGGTTGGCTAAAAAGTTTGTATGGAAAAACCCAAACGAACTTTTTGGCCAATTCAATACTTATAAATTCTGGAGTTTAAAGACTTATTGTGTGCCAGGCAGACTGTTAGTAGCTTAATGTCCTTTGAGCTGTCTTCCCTGGAGGATGGTCGTATTCTGTATGAGGGTTTTTCTGGCAGATTCTTTAGGTCAGATAGGCTTGATGCGCTCAACTTATTACCACTGAGACGACTTTGGAAGCCTCATGTTGAGGTGGGTCTGCTGCACCCTTGGGTCTTTTTTTATACAATCCATTGTCAATCCGGTCTTACCTGTCCTATCGATTAATTTTTTTCTGATTATACAAATAATGCATAATCATTATAAAGGTATTAGTAAGCATTAACATGAGTGTAAATAGCCTTCTAGTCCTTAAAAAAGTTTTTAAAAACACAGTGAGGTCCGGCTGTGCGTGTGTGTGTGTGTGTGTGTGTGTGTGTGTGTCTATAATTTTGATCCACTCCATGTTAGGACATCAGCATTTTCTCTGCCCCTCACCTGGATGAGATGTCCACTCCAGCCTTGTCCAGCAGGGCAGGTGGAGAACTGGGAGAGAGTTTTTCACAGATGCACGTTACTCTTCAAAGCAATGGCTTCACCCACTGTAGAAATGAGTTCCCTTAGGAACTTAGTCTCTCAGTGATCAAATGAGCTGTTCCTCCCCCCTTGAGGGAAAGCTGGGAAGAGAGCTGAGAGAAGGCGGCGGGGTTTCCTCTCCCTGAGCTGGGGCTGCAGCCTGGATAGGAGACCCCAAGAATTCCCTCCCCCAACACGTGTTTCCCTTACCAGCTTCAAGACGGCAATACGAGAAAATAGAGACTGTTGGGTAGAGATGCCTTGACTTGGTGTATTTCCCTATGAAAGACGTCAGGATCTGGGATGACTGGGTTAAAGATACACGTTTTAGCATTTCTGCAGATTTGTTCAATTTACCTTTAAAACTAACTGTATGTGAAAATACTTTGAAACTGAAAAGCGACATCTAAATAACACTAGGATCATTATTGCTGTTAAATTGAATTTTGTTGTTTGGGGACCCGGTTTTCAGTCTGTATTGAAATATTCAGGCACATGTGAATGTAGATTAGTTTCATCTGTTTTTTCATCCATAAAGTGAGTATGATAATAATGCCTACTTTGTGTGGTTTTTTTTTTCTTGAGGATTGGATGAAATAATGTGGACAAAAGTGCTTTGTAAACTGTAAAGTACTAATCAGATGTTAATAATAATAATATTTATTATTAAATTAGCCATCCTTCCTACCTTTCCAGTATCTGAAGCATTTTAAGCAAGTCTTCAATCCATTTCTACTGAGGAATATTGGATATGCCCCGGGGAGAGAAAGCTTGAGGCTGGTCACCTGGTCCACAGTGAGTCCTTGTATTGATGCTGGATGGACAGAGTGGACGTGATGATTCCCCAGCCTGACACGTCATGACTCCATGGCTGTGATGCTTGGGATAAGTGCCTACAGCTTCCTGAGCCAGATAAAACATATAACCCAGAATCTGTATGGCATGTGTGTACATAAGGACCAAATAGCATACTGCTTGGCATATCCTCATGGCTTACTAATAATTACTCTTAGTTGAAGGTTACCCTTAGCTCCATGGTGAAAGGACAGTTATCACATATTTTGGCTGAGCAAGGAGAGCAGGTTCAGACTGGCCAGTCGGCGGACCTGAGGCTGCTAAAGAACGTTAAAAAACCTCTAAAAAGCCCTGATACTAAGTTCTTTTTTTTTTTTTAAACACTAATGGATATTATTACCTTTATCCATCATGATTCAATGGAGCAATTGCTGATTCTGGGAATTATATTAGGAGAATCTGAGCTTTTTAAAAGTTCAAAGTAGCAGGCAAAGCATCATTGGAAACTGCATAGTTTGGGGGAAAACTCAGTCAGGGAACAGGTGTTTGACTCTGGTTTTGTCTTAGCCTCACGTGGGGTGGAGCGGAGTCTCGCCTCTTGACTTGCATGAACCTGGCTCTGAACTTGGAATTCCCCTCACAGCACGCCCTACTGGTTTGTTATCGTACTGGGTCTGACTCAGACTTGGGCGGGGTGGGGTTGGGCGGTGGCTGCTGCCCCAGGACTGCAGGGGGCTCCCAGGCGGAGGATTCTGTTAAGTTCAGGGGAGGGGAGTTTCGTCCAAGGTCAGGTTTCTCAGGGACAGAATGTGGAGCTCTGCGAATTGAAGCAGCGTTTCTGAGCATCGAGGGCCAGTGAAGCTGGGGTGTAGGGGTGGAGCAGGTCAAACCCGCAAAATGAGGAGAGAGAAAAGGAGGCAGATGGGAATCACGCGGCGCCCGTGTTTAGCTGTAATCTAACATGACTTGCCCCTCTGTCGGCAAAGGGGGCACGTGATGTTAACATTCATTATCATGTCATATTCGATTGACTGCCCGGATTTATTATACTTTCTGCTGTTACACCCGGAATACTGACGAAACCTATTCTCTCCCCCAAGGAAGGCCTCTGCTTTCTAATCTTCACGGAATAACAGGGAGGTTGAAGGCCATCAATACCAGAGTAATGAATGTCAGAGTGAGGCCAGACCGGCGGCACCTTAATTCCAGAAGCGGCAGGAAAAGGAGGGAAGAGGGGCTAGAGGGACGTGAGCCTGCCTCTGGAACATGAAGCACAGAGCTGGGCTGGCGGCTCACTGTCCGGGGCCAGCCGAGGGGTGGCTCCCCGTGGGTGTGTCGGTGTAGACAACTAGCGCGTGGCTTCGTACAGTCGTCCAGGAAGAGCTGCGGACCACAGTGCAGGGAGCAGAGAAGCCATTCCCACCATCAAGACCATCCAGCATTTTGCCTAAGTTACTTAATTACCCCCAGAACTGTTTACTGAGGATCCCCTAGGGTCCAGGCACTGTACTAAGCTTCTAGGGATCCAGGAACAGACAGATGACCTAACAGCTACTGGACAAGGTTGTAAGTTCGGTCATGGAGTGTCACTGGTTCACTCGAATATTTATTAAAGCTATTTGTTTAAGACACTGAGCTAGATGCTAGAAATATGAAGGTAAATAAAACAGGATCCGTGTGGTCTGGGACTTCGTGGAGAGTGCTAGGGGAGTCCAGGGCAGGGAGACCTAGCACCTGGGTCTGTGCTAGACCCTGTCTGAGGGGGGAGGAGAGGCACAGCGCTGGCCAGAGGGCAGCTGGTAGCCAGTAGCCAAGCAGATGCGGGGCAGCAAGGGTTCCTGGAGAGGGACCGTTGTGTGAAAAGGCTCAGAGCCAGGAAGGGAGCATCTGGTTGAGGAACTTCCCCAAGCACGGGGTGCGCTGGAGCGCAGGGGGCTGTGAGGGGAGGTGGCAGGGAAGCCACCAGCCCTACCCCGCTAAGTGCCATCAAAGGAGGCTTATGTCCTCGGGGAGGTCACTCTTCCAGGCTGCATTTGCCTCCCAGCAGTGCATTTCCCCGTTTAGGGCTCCTTTTCCCATTTCTCCCTCACCTCCTCTCCATCTCGTCATCTGTCTACCTCACTTCTCCCTTCTCCACCCTATTCCCTCCCCACCTTATCCTAACTAACATCTCCAGCAGCATTTTTGTCTCAGTTAGGTATTAGGTGACAATGGCTGATGAGCCCAAGGGACTTACTTTTCAATGGAGATTCCTAAACTTTGGACAACTTCTCCTTCAGACCCCTGAGGCCTGGGTGGGATGTGTATGGGGGGATGGGCAGAGGCAGTCAGTTTTCCCTGCACCTCTCAAATGATGCTACCTGTTCCTAAAACTCATCGGCTTAGGGGAGGGGAGGATGGAGAAAGTGATTTCGGGGTGCCCTGAGTTCAGGTAAAGGTGTGATTTCTTTAGTCAGACTGTTAAAGGCCAGGGCTATGTCCAGGCCTGAATCCTGAAGGATGGAACTCAAGCATGGGTTCTGTTTTTTTTATTTGGATAGAGAAGATTCCAGAGAGGTTTTGTTTCTCACATTTATCTTAGCCCTCATGTACATCACGAGGAGTCTAAAATATCCTTGATTGGTGGGGGGGGCGGGCAGAGACTCAATGTTTTAAATTCTGAAGGAAGAGCTCTCGTGTGGAAAGCTGGGGTTTTATTTATGTTAGAATGATTCTGATTTGCTGGAGCCCTCGGGTGGGTCAACTGAGGTAACGTTATCTTACCAGTTTTCTGTAAACCAAAGGATACATTTGCATCTTTGTTTGCACAGATTAAAATAATCATTTACATACACATTTGCATAATGTAAGAACTCTGTGTACATAAGATTAAATCAATTAGTAGGTCTGATAGGTACTTTGTATCTAAAAGCACCGACAGCATGATCTGGCGGAAAAAGCTCGGGTTCTGAAGCCTCTGAGGCAGAATCAGGTCCAAATCCTTCATCTGCCACTTACTGGCCATGTGGCTTCTCTTTGAGTCTCGGTTTCTTCGTGTATAAACGTAGGTAAAATGATCTCAGCCTCACCTACCTGTTGTTTAAGGCCTGGATAACTGGGTAATGGGCACAGCGAGTCCCTAGCGCAGTGCCTGGTACAAGGCGGGTGTGGGACGTAAGTCTGTTCCTTTGGCAGCTCAGGACTGTGGCCCAAACTGAGAAGCTCCTGAGGAGCAGTCTGGCAGGTGCCTCTCTCTGTTTTCTCTAAAGAAAGAGGGGGTGAGCCACTGGATGGTTGTGAGATGAAAACAAGGATGAGCTGAGCTGGGCGCACGGCCGACTGTCCCAGTGTTTAGGGACCATCGTGTTTCCCGGGTCTCACTGCTCTTCTTAGCCAGCGTGATTCCACGCTCAGAGATGAGTCTGCACGTGTTCGGAACGCCATTCCTCGGCCCCCTGTCCCTCCTTTATGCTCACCCGGAGAAGTCCAGCCCTCTGCTTACTCGTGTGTGGACCGTGATGAGAGCAGGGGCAGGTGGCTGGAGGAGAAGACCCCTCACCACGTCGTGTTAGCTGGAGTCAGTCGCTGAGAAGTAGATGCCAAGCTGGAGCTCGAGGTGGGTGGGCAGGGCTGACCCCTCTGAAGGATGCAGCTGGGGAGGGAGGGGTCGGCAAGGAAGACTTGCAGAATGTGAGAGGGTCTGCCACCTGTGACAGAGTAAGGAGAGCCCGAGATCGTGCTGCAGTTCTGAGAAAGTCTCGGCCAACGCAGTGACGAGCCGTGGAGCAAAGGCAGCCGGTGGAGCCATCCTATGCGGGGAGCCCCTCCCTCAGCCACGGGCTGGGCACTGCCAGGAACAGCATGGCTTTGGCTCAGATGTCCTGTCCCATCCTGAAGGCGCTGCCCTGGGGAGCCTGTTGGGTAGCTGCCCTCCTCCAGCCACTGCAGGTTCTCTCTTGAAACGGAGTCTGAGTGACACACCTCCCTGGCTGCTGCACAGACCGCTGCGGATGTTCCTTTAAATGAAGGCCAAAAACATCAAATGGGTCTTTAGCGCCACCGGCCAGCACTACCACATGGCCTTTGTCAATTCACTCCCCCCGACGGAGCACTTCACATCTTCATTGCTCGCCTCAAAGTTCTGAAGGTCTCCTGCTCTCAGAAAAAGTCTGTCCTTTATTTCCCTGAGGGACCATCAGGGATAACCCAGCACTGCGAGCCTATCACGACTTCTGCGCCTGTACCCACACGCTCTGCCTTCTCGCCCATTAGAGGCTGTGCCCTCCAGTCTACAGCCCACCCCTCCACCTGTGTGCCACGTCCCGTCCACTTGGATGCTCAGGACCCTCAGCCCTCACCTCTTACCCCTCAGCAGAGAGCTGTCCATGTAGCATCTCACCCCCGCACTCCTCTGAGTGACACTCCTGGAGTTGCTTGTCTGTGTCCTTCATTTCCATTTTTCGCTTCCAAATTTTTCGGGATCTCAATCCAATGAAGATTCTGTTCTCTCCACACACCAGTGAGGTGGTTCTGTCCAGGGTGTCTCACTTTCCATCTGTCTCACTTCTCACCCACATCTTCCGGTTTTCCCTCTCCGCCTTCCTGGAAAGCCGTCTTCACCTGGTTTCAGAGATGCTGTGCTCTTGCTGTCCTCGTCCTCACGGTCACCCCTTAGTGTCCATTCCTCGCTTCTCCTAACCTCTACTGTCTCTTAAACTGGAAAGCTGCAGGACTCAGTTTTCACACCTCTGTCAGGTCTAAACGTACTCCCTCAGCCATCTCGTCTCCTTCATGGCTTTGAACAACAGATGTTCATGGGCATCTTCCATCTCTGGCCCTGTCCTCCTTGCTTACCTCCATACTGGTGTGTCCAACCATCTCCACTTGGATATCGAATAAATATTTGAGAGTCAACAAGTACAAAACAGAATTCTTGGTTCCTGCCCCTCCTCCAGACCTCCTCCTCTCTTCTTTATCCAGGAATTCAGACCAAAATTCTTGCTGTCATCCTCGAGCCCTCTTTCACACCCCACATCGAAGCTATCAACAAACTATCCATGCTGGACCTTTGAAACACATCGTGGATGCGGTTACTTTTCAGTTCCTCCAGCTCCAGCCTCTCCTCCCAGCCCTTAGCGCCTCTCACTGCACAGCTAGGATGACCACCAACTAACCACCTGCTGCCACTCACTGCCCTGGGCTCTGGTCTCCACATAGCTAGCGGTCAGACCATTCCCCAGCTAACAAGCTTCCTGGGGCTTCTGTCCCACTAAGCCCTCAAGCTTCAAACTGCCCTTAAACCTAGTGGCTTAAAGCAGTGTTATGGACTGAACGTGTCTCCCAAAATTCACATGTTGAAACCCTACCCCCCAATGTAATGAATTAGGAGGCAGGGCCTTTGGGAGGTAATTAGGATTAGATGATGTCATGAGGGTGGAGCCTCATGATGGGATTAGTGCCCTTATAAGAGTCACCAGAGGACTTCACTGGTGGCACAGTGGTTAAGAATCCGCCTGCCAGTGAAGGGGACACAGGATCGATCCCTGGTCCAGGAAGATCCCACATGCCGCGGAGCAATTAAGCCCATGTGCCACAACTACTGAGCCTGCGCTCTAGAGCCCGCGAGCCACAACTACTGAAGCCCGTGCGCCTAGAGCCCGTGCTCCACAGCAAGAGAAGCCACCGCAGTGAGAAGCTCACACACTGCAATGAAGAGTAGCCCCCGCTGGCCGCAACTAGAGAAAGCCCGCGTGCAGCAATGAAGACTCAATGCAGCCAAAAATAAATAAATAAAATAAATAAATTAAAAAAAAAAGAAAGAGTCACCAGAGAGCTTGCTTCCTCTCTCTGCCCTCCACCGTGGGAAGGTCCCAGGGGAAGTCGTCAGCCTGCACTCCAGAAGAGGCTCTCACCAGAGCCAGAGCATGCTGGCACTCTGATCTTGGACTTCCAGCCTCCAGAACCGTGAGAAATACATTTCTGTTGTTTATAAGCCACCCAGTCGAGCAGATAAGACAAGCAGCAACTACTTTTATTATGTCTCATGATTCTGTGGGTCAGGAATCCAGGCAGGCCTGAGTTAGGTATGCTTCCCTTCTACATGGCATCAACTGGGGCCACTCAGTAGGATTCAGCTTGTGGCTGGGCTGGTGGAGAGAGTCCAAGAGGACTTTTCTCTCATGCCCGGCACTTTGGCAGGAGGGTTGAAAGGCTGAGCTCCACTGGACCCAGTTGGGCCCCGCTTCCTAACCATGTAGCCCAGGGCTTCTCCACAGTGTCTCTCCAGCAGCACCTCTACATGGTAGCTAAGGGCTCCCAGAGACCAGAATAGGAGATGGAAATTCTCCTACGCCCAGGTCCAGAGCGGGCCCAGCATCACTTGTCTATGGGGCAAAGCCGTCACTGGCCAGCCCAGATCCATGGGGAGGAGAAGCACACCTCTCCTCTCAATGGGAGTGGGAGCAAAGCATTTATGGCCACTTTGAAACCAGCACACTAGGAGTACAGTTATACAGAGCACAATGCCCTACATGATCTGTCTCTGGCTACCATTCCCACTTCATTTTCTCTGCTCATTTTATCACAGTCATTCCAGCGTCCTTGCTGTCCCTGGAATATTTTTCTGATTCAACATTTGCACTTACTGGGATCCCCCAAACATTCATGCCCATCTCTCGTTCTCCATTCAGGCATCTGCTCAAAGGCTACAACTCAGAGCGACGTTCTCTCGGCTGGCCCAGCCTCTCTCTTCCTGTGACCCACACAGTTACCCTTCATCCCCTGGACCTCTGTTCCTTGTGGTTTGCTTACTCTTTGTTTTTCCCCCGGAATGGGATATTTCCTGTTTGGCTACCACTGAAGCTCCAGCCCCTAGAAGAGTGAAGTACACTTAGAAGGCCCTCAGAAAACGTTTGTTAAATGTTGGAGAAACCAAGTAACTCCTGTGTCTTCAAGAAGCTTAGCAGTGATGTGGGGAGACCAGGTAGCAACACAGTTGTCCTCCCAAGCGCCTCGTTAGAAATCACTGGACTTGACTTGCATTTATTTCCTATAATTGTGTGTGGGAATCGAAGGAAAGGAAAGTCCCAAATGTAGTGATAGAAGAGAGATTCCCGACCTTCCTTGCAATCACTGAAGCTGGCAGCCTCTGGCGTTTTCTGTTTCGTTCCGGTACATCAGTGTAATCGAAGCCTGTGTGTGATGGGCGGGTGGTCCTGCGTTTGCAGATGCTCTTGTCTTGCAGTGGTGGTGTGTGGGCGGGGGTGGAATGTTCACTCAGAGTGAACGCTTCTTCCTGAGACTTCTAGGATGAAAATGAGTGTAAGGCACCGTGGCTTTGCCAGTCGGTTGTTTTCTTCGTCCTTAAATTCCCAGCACAGAGCCGAGTGCCAGTCACATAATAGGCACTCAGTAAATATTAGTAAAAGAATGAATTCTATCGGGGATTACGTAAGTGGCTCCTGTTGGATTCGAATGTGACTTGGTGCTACTGACCAGAACCCTGGCCAACTCTGCGTAGCACTTACAGGGCCGAGGCTGGCAGCAAAAGTGTAACGGGGTGCCGTGGACAAGTCTCCTGGCCTGGCCTACCTGTGCCTCTGTAAGACTCAAGACCGCCGTGGCAGAAAGCGACAGAGACCCACCATGAGCTACCTCAGCAAAGTGGCCTCCACGATGGAGGAACCCTGGGGTATCTTGTGGAATCCATGGAGTCTGAGTACCAAGGCAGGCCTGGGAAGGCCAAGGTGGCAGCTGGGTCTCAGGAGGGAACAGAGCTGGTGCTTGAAATGCTGGCAGGACACTCCTTATCCTGCGCACAGTTTTTCCTGCTGTGTGTTGGCAACTTTCTTTCATGCTGGGTACCAGGTTTCCACTTACGGCAAAAAAAACATGCCCGCCTACAACATTCCAGGTGTATGGTTTTGGTGAAAAGAGGGAAGGTCATAGGAGTCGATCATAGACTGAACCTCAGTAAATGAGTAGGAGGGACCTGTTGGTCCAGCTGTTGCAGGTGTTGTACCCTGAGAAAATCAACTGTGGTCAGAAGGTGGAGTCAGGTAAGAACACAATAGGTCACGTGACCTGTAAGACTTGGGGGGATAAGAAGATGGCTCTCAAAGAAGGGCCGAACCCTGCTGAGCGGACAGTCATGTTGCTGCCACATCCACCTCTGGGCGATGCTGATCCCCGTATCACCACTCTGAGGGATGGATGTAGCTGTGTTTTTTTCCACGTGGTCACGTCTTCCATCTACAGGTGATTGTGCCTTGGCCCCGAGGCAAGGTACCTGTACCTGTCCATATGCTCCATAAGTTATGCACTAGCCCAAATGGAAACACTGGGCCTGAGTAGATTATTTTCTAGGAAATGTGGAGTTGGGAAACGTGGAGATTGAAGGAGTTAGCACAGGAGCAGAAGTCGAAAGGCTGTATTGGGAGATGACGCAGCATAGAGTTGGACTCAACAGCCAAAGCCACACGGTGCTCCAAGTTATCAGGGGGAAAAGCCAGTTGTAAGCAAAGGAAGATGCTCAGAGGCATAAGTCTGGAGCTGAGGCACAGGCAGAAACTGATGGCCGTGACAGAGGTGAAGATGGGGTGGGGAGAGATGTGACCCCCCCCCCCCCCAGAGAAGGACTAATAGCTGATTCTTAGTGATTGCTGGACTCCTGTTACCATTCTAGTTTCAGTCTCAGGCTACCTGTAAGGTTGGTGTAAACTCTTTTATATAAGGGAGCTCGAGAAGGTCTCTTCCTTAACCGAGAGAAGTTTGAAGGAAAACTTTGTCCGTATGGTTTCCTGTCCCCCTGTCCTCGGTTGTGTGCTCTGCCCCCCTGCTCAGGCCAGTTCTGGAGGAGAGATTGGTAAATTAAAGGACTGGGTATTCATGGTGAAAGTAAGGAAGTGGAAGAGGATTCTCCCAGGTAAAAGATGAGGAAACTGGGGTCATATAGTTAGACATCTGGCTGGAGGTTAGACAGTGGGTGACAGATTCCAAACCAAGTCCAACACCTTTCATTGCATCACAGTGACCTCACCTTCCTTTACTTCCACCAAAGCTGACAGGGTCCCAGGACTATCCAGTAGAATAACATTTACAAGAAAAACTCTACAGAGAAAGTGAATTTTACTTTGGCACCGCTAAACAGCATCCTGCGTTACGTTTAAGTTCACCTGTTACGTCTCTCTCTCTCTCCCTGTCTTTCTCTCTCTCTCTCTCTCACACACACAGCCGAAGAAGAGAAAAAAGCACACAGTTCTACATTAAATCATTGCTGTCCTCTGAAAAAATGTTTTTATGAAGATAAATACTTTTCCACTGTGATTGATTGACTAACTGTAATTAATACTACTGGGAATGTGATTTTTTTTTAATTACCTTAACTAAATTTTAACCTTTAATTTAACTTGAGCAATCATTGCTTCATTAATACCTGTAGTGGTTTGAATGGTGGTCCCCCCCAAAGGATATGTCCACATTCTAACCCTTAGAACATGTGAGTGTGAACTTACTGGGAAAAAGGTGTTTTGCCATTAATGTAATTAATTTGAGGATTTTGAGATGAGATAGCTGGGAGGAACCTAAATCCGAAGGCAAGTTTCTTTATGGGAGACAGAAAAGGACACACAGACACAGAGAGGAGGAGGTCATGTGAACACAGAGGCAGAACTTGCAGTGATGTGACCACAAGCCAAGGAACACCTGGCACCTCCTGGAAGAGGCTGGGAAGGGTTCTCCCTGAGAGCCCTTTTGGGGAGCTTGGTCCTGTTGCATCTGAATTTTGGACTTCTGAGCTTCAGAGCTGTGAGAGAATAAATTTCTGTTTTTTAAGCCATTTTGTGCTAATTTGTTACTGCAGCCACAGCGTACTAAAACCATATGCTTCCTTTTTCGTTTAAGAAAATTTTTACTTTCTTTTGCTTCTGTTTCCTCAAGCTAATTCATAACACTTGCTTTGTGATCTGGTCATGGTTTTATGAGCATTTATTGAGTATTTACTACATTCAGGCACAACATCAAGAGTTTTAGAGGAATATCCTCCTTCTTCTTTTTTTTTTTTTGGCCGAGCCACGCAGCATCTTAGTTCCCTGACCAGGGGTCGAACCTGTGCCCCCTGCAGTGGAAGCACAGAGTCCTAACCACTGAATCATCAGGGAATTCCTCAGAATATCCTCTTTTCACTTTACTATAAACATATGAGCTTATAACATTATTCTCCTTTTATGTGCAGGAAACCTTAGTTGGAGAAGTTAAATTATTTATTAATGAAAAAAACTGGAAAATGAAAAGATCAGATTTGAACCCAGGCCATCAGAGTCAAGAGCCCACAGGTTGTACCCTGTAGGGTTCAGTTTTGAATCTAAAGTCCTGCTCTAGCTGCTTTAAGGCTTTAAAGACTAGACATTTCAGAAAATCAAAGTCTGCCTCTTTGGCTGGTCAGCTGCCTGGACAAATCTATATGGTGTTATCTCTTACCTGTCCATTGCATCCAGGTGCCTCCCTTGCTAAAAAAGAGCTACCTTCCTCCATGCACCTTTTCTCTGCCACTCAGCTCATTTTCAGCTCACGTCTTTATCTCGTGCCTTCCCTCCAGTCTGAAGTGACATGAGAGGTAAACAGTTCCAATGTGACACGCCCTGACGTCTCTTTCCAGTGAAATTAAGGTTATCCTATAGGGACCAGTTTTCTAATCTCTCTACAATGTCCCTCCTCACAACAGACATTCAATTATTATTACTTTTTTGCATATGATCCTAGAAATCATCCTTTAAACTCTTCAGTGAAAGACCACTGGCGATTGTATCAGAGGGTCAGGGCTAAGCTCGTTCTTTCTCTCTGAAACATGTAAACATTAAATCTACTGAACATTTAAAATGGAAATCCATAAAAGAGGGGATATATGTATACGTATAGCTGATTCACTTTGCCGCACAGTATAAACTAACACAATACTGTAAAGCAACTATACTCCAATAAAAATTTGTTTAAAAATGGAATTTGAGTAAAGGGAAACATTTTTCGAGCACACTTACACAGTAGTTTTCATCCTTCAAACTTGGCTGGTTAGGAGGAATCCTTAACTGATTGTTTTCTTGGCATAAGCCAATATTTCTCTGAGTTGATAGGAAACTGAACAGAGCAATGAAATGTTACCAGCCCTTGCCCTTCCCCGGAACTCTACAAGGTTTGTTCATATGCATGTGCTCTCTAGGGGGCCCCTGACTGTCCTTGTCACCAACAGTCCCATTTCTGCCAACGCCCTCACAAGTGATATGAAGGATATTTCAAGACAACCTAACAATCTCCTGAAACACTGAGGAAGCAGGAGAGAAACGTATGCATCATGGGTACCATTAGCTTTAAATTAAAACACTACTCCCTCTCTCATCACACACACACACACACACACACAGACACACACGTGTGCGCATACACATACACACACACCCAGCCACCAGAATTTTTTAAAAAAGTACATGCCTAGTCAGGATTATTTATGTAAACGCTTTAAAGAATGGGCCTAAAGATATTTTTCTCCTTAGCAGCCTTTTGAGCAGTTTCTATCTTTTTCATCTGTTTTCATCTAAGCTGTACTTCAATGCCTTTTAACTTTATAGTTTTATGTGTCACCACTGATGCTAGTCGCCAGATAAATACAGCAGGGAGCTGGCGTAGATCTTCTTTATGGGGGATATATATACAAAGTGGCTTTCACATTTGTACACGTGCTCCATATTTTTGGAACCTGAAGCTGTCAGGAGAAATAATAAACCAACTTTGTAAAGTAATATATTCCCAATAGTTTAAGGCGTTGAAGAAATCTTAACAACCCTCTTCATTATGATGTATTGACAGCATTCATTCAGCAGCAAACATTTATTTTGTGGCTCCCAAGTTCTAGGCACTCTGCTAGGCATTGTGGATGCCTCCATGACTAAAATATGGGCCGTGCTTGAGACTTTTAAAGTCTTGAAAGGCAGGCCTGGGTATACGTGAACTGAAACAAAACAATGCGATAATTTAGAGTGTCTTGGGAGCGCAGAGGAGAGAGCAAGCGACATTTTCCAGGAGGTCAGCAGAAGCTTCAGAGCACGACCAAATTCAGTGGCTTCCTGGGACCAAAGAGTTAATGGAGGCATATTCAGTGCAGAAAATAGCATTTACTCTACTTGAAAAAATAGGACAGTAAGTGGGTGACAAATTGCTGCTGTGTTTATTTTTTCCTTAAGAAATGGAAATATTACAGCCACCGTGAACCCTTTTTCCTGCTCGCAGAGGTCTGCCCTTAGCTCATGTGGGAGAAGAAAATAATGAGAAGTAGAGAGGATAACTGCCTTCAAATATTTAAGGTGCTGTCTGGTGGAGAAAGAATAACACTTGCTCAGAGTTACTCCAGAGGGTCATGGCTGGGGCCCCAAGACAACAGTTAGTAGGAGGGAGATTTTAGCTTCCTGTGAAAAAGAGCTGCCTCGTGGAACTTGGTTGCCTAGTGGGGCAGTGAGTTCCCCATCACCAGTAGGATGCAAGCAGAGGTAGAGGATCATGTCTGGAGGAATAAGGAGTCTCAGCTTTCTTCTACTCCAGCGGGTTCTTCACTGGGTACATTCATTTGTGTTGAATTAGGGAGCAGAAGGAGGTTTGGGGGAAACAGTGGGGTTTAGGACAAGATCTCTAAGCAGAATAATTCTGCCTGTGATCCAGTCAAACTTCTTCACATCTCTGGAGGGAAAGAGGCCTGGATATTATCATTCCAATTCCATAGAGGAGGAAGCATCCAAAACTCAGCGAGGATAGCATCTACCTTCCATTAAGGGAGGTGTGGGAGGCTTATTTCATTATGAGATGGTGGGGCTTACAGATGCTCAGAAGAAAGGAAAGCGGACGGGCAACGTGGTGTTTATTTATAAAGACAGATTTTACATACAGTGCCTGCAGAGGATTTAGTGCCGCGCTGCGAGTGAATAAATCCCTCCAGTGTCAGAGACATAAGACGTTGTCAAGCTGCCTCTGAGACAATGTGATCATAAAGTCTTAGAACCGAAATACCTCCAGTCACCTTGGTAAGAAAATAATCCTCTCTCAAGTGATGCTTTGAAATTTAATGGAGTCACTCCCTATCCAGTAAGTGAACTGCAGAGGTGTGCCGTGGCCGACACGTGCCCTGGGAACGGGGCTGCTGAGCAGAGCAAGGATGCTTCTTTCCCTCGCACTCCAAGGCCGCCCCAGGCTGACCCCAATCTGCTTTTATAGTCCCGTTTCCCATAACTGTCCTCCCCGAAGCATATGCCTCATCTAAGTGGTCTCCTCCACCTGCCCAGCAAGGCCATGGTGAAGAGTTCCAGCCAGCGGAACAGCCAGGGCTGGGCAGGGAGCACCCCATCTCTTGAACGTGGGTTTGGATGAACAGGAGGGATAAAATGAAGGCCAGGCTGCGTTTATTTTGATAGCCAGAGTTGGAGCCGATGGTCATAAATGCATCTGGCCAGGTGACCAGGGGGTGGGAGCCTTGTAGGAATGTCCCATCCCCACAGCCCGCTCCCGGCCATGTCACAGTTGAGTCCATGTGGGTATGGAGAATGGGACAGGGGGACCGTGGTGCAGTCTGAGGTCAGGAGAGGAGTCTCGGAGGCAAGAGATGGGGTATCAGCCAGCCTGGGGTCCACAGCAGTCATGCAACTTACCCCAGAGAGAGGAGTTTCCCTGAAAGAGCCTTGCAACCAAATGCCATTTCAACGTGGGATCGACCTAGAGAGAACTCAGTCTCGTTAAGACAGCATTCTGTGCGGAAGTGAAGGGCGCATCTGTTCCTGCCGCGGCTGTGGGCCTGGATCTTGACGCCAATCATCAGGAAGGATCTGACCTCACGGACCTGGCAGTTCTATATAACAATAGCCAGAGAGATTCTTTAACGAGGAGCCTTGTGAAGGTGACAAAAGGATTTAAGTGTGACAGAACTCACAACATGTAATGAGAACTACCTACAGTTCATTTTACACTGCAGTAGAGAGCAAGGGAAGAGCAGAGTTTCAGCTTCTGTTCACTAAGGGATTGATGATAATCCTTACGGTGGTTTAACTCATTTGGTTTTGATATAATCTGGATCCCTCTTGACTATTTCCCATATTGACCTTAACTCACAATATCTATGCTAGTGTAAATATTCCTCGCTAAAGGAGTTTGCCAATGCGCTTGTTCCAAAGGGCAGTTTTTAAGGCCTGAGTCATTATTAGCTGAGTTCTTTGGAAAGCTAAACTTCCCCCAGTATGTTCCTCAAATTGTGCTGACATGTCTCTGAGGTCCTCTAACCTGAGCACCCTTTGGCCGCTACCTGAGATAGATGAGGCTGGGTCGATAGACAAGAACCAGACCAGAAAGAGCCCCTGCCAGACCATGTTGAAGACCTAGCCTTGAGCTTTATACTGTGGGCCGTGGGAGTCATGGAAGGCTATTAAGCAGGGCAGTAGATGACTCTGGAAGCAGAACATTGAGAGTGGATGCAGAGAAATGAAATCCTGGTAATCTATGGGCGTGTTATCTGATTGATTTCTCTTGAGTCTGGACCCATTTTGTATATGCACCAATAGGCAGAGCAGGATGCTGGTAGTGAAATGCCGATTGCTCCCACAGTACATGGACATAAGGAAAAGATTTTCAAGTACTTGAATTTGGAAGTTCAGAGTAGAAATGAATGAGAAAAAGATTTTGAGGATAGAGGGGTACTTGGTGATGGGAATGGAATTAACTTTATCTTTGGAAGGTTGGATTAGAAGGAACCATTACACAGAGAATCAAATTGTTTTCCATTTGCCTGGGAACTTATATTTTTGACTTGAATCCCGTGCAATTCTTTGGCCTTCTGAAGCTTGTGAGACTTCACATTTCTAGGAAGAGTCTGTCTGTGGCTGGCCCAGCGGTGGAGCCATGGAGGAAATGACTTGAATACCAAACTTGTTCTCCTGTTGTGTGAAGGCCCGATGACCGTAGGAGAGATAAACATGGTGGTTGGTAGAATGGCACTGGAGAGCCCTTCAAGGCCATTAGTCCTTCCTGTCTGTCAGCCTAGGGTGAGGAAGATAGGATGGGTGACTGAAGTTACAAAGTGAAGACAGAAACACATTTCTGTCAAAACTGGAAATCAAACGGAGGCCCTCAGACAAAGGTGATTGGGTGGGGTAGCTAGGAAGGTGGACTCTTTCTTGGATGAACAAGCAGAGTCCCTTAGAAGAAAGAGAGACATTTCATGAGTGTGCCAATGACTATGACACTGACATTGTCACCTCATAGAGGTGGTGTCAGTGATAAACCAAACCAACCAGGGTCAAGTAGAGTTTGGCAATGATCAGTGGAGAGTTACAGACGTCTCAATCCTCTCTTGGCACGAACAGGTCCTTCACAGGTATTGGGAAACTTTGGTATCTTCTTGGTAAATGATCACTAGATTTCTGGCACTGAAACCCGAAGGATGAATTGGATCTAATGAGGCGAAGAGTGGGGAGGTGATAATGAATTAATTCTCAAATGTCCCTGCAAAGAAAATGCCGTGTCCAAAAGCCTGAGAGCAAGAAATGAGGTATGGCTTTCAGCATGTCGAGCTTATGACGTGGTCAAGGAATCACAAGAAATAGGTTCGTGAAAATCCTTGTAGGTCCTGTTAAAGAATTTAGGCAACGAAGGTCTTTAATAAAATTTAAAGTGGAGAATAAGGTGACAGACTTGGAGTCCAGGCAGCCGAGGTGATGGGATGTTTGAGATGGGGGGACCTGTGAAGAGATCCTGGGGTGAAGCCTTTAGAGGTGATGAATATCTGAACTCAAGCCTCGGCTGCAGGCATGGAGGAGATGAGAAGGATCCAGAAAATAGAAAGTACGATTGGTCTGACTTGGGGATTGTATTAGTCAGGGTTCTCCAGAGAAACAGAACCAATAGGATACATATGGAGATAATGAGGAGAAGATTTATGATGGACATGAGGTCACATGATTATGGAGGCCACGAAGTTCTGTGATCTGCTGTCTGCAGGCTGGAGCCCCAGTAAAGCCAGTGGGGTAATTCAGCCTGAGTTTGAAGGCCTGATAATCTAGGGCCAATGGTGTGAGTCCTGGTCTGCGTCTGAAAGCCCTGTTACCCAGTGTTTGAGGGCAGGAGGAGATGGATGTCTCAGCTCAAGTGAATTAGCTCTTCCTCTGCATTTTCTGTTCTATTCAGGCCATCAGTGGGTTGGATGATGCAGCCCACATGGGTGAGGATGATCTTCTTTACTCGGTCTACTGATTCAAATGCTTATCTCTTCCAAAGACACCCTCACAGAAATAGTGTGTACCAGCTTTCTGGGCATCTTTTACTCCAATCAAGTTGACACATAAAATTTACCATCACCGTGATGAATTAATATGAAAAGTTAGAGGGAGGAGACAAAGGTGATGGCCAGTTTTCTAATTTGGATGGTGGGCCCCTCAAATAGTAGATGACAATCAATGACAATCAAATTAGGCAGAGGAGAAGGTTTTGGGGAAAGAGGGTCACCGATTTTTAGATATGCCGAGTATGATGTATTGCGAGACAAGCTAGAAAAAATATCCATCTGCAGCTCTGGTAAGAAATCCAGACTGGAAACTTGGGTTTAGGAGACATTAACTTATGGGTGGTGATTAAGATAATGAAAGAGGATGTGCTGGCTTGGGGAAAGCCTTCAGCACGTATGGGACAGAACACATTGGGCCTCTGGTAATCAGGTGATCTGGGCCTTGGAGATGCATTCCCTCCCTGTTTTGACAGCACAGCAAGACACCAGTGAGACAGGCCTGAGATAGCTCGATGGACAGGCTGAACTCCAGAGCCTTTTCCTCTTTCCAGTAACGTCATTTCTTTGAAAAGGAAGTTTCCACTTACACTGTTGACTGCATGTTCTCTGCCCCCTTCTCAACTCTCCCATAAATGTGGAATGTAATACAAACGTGTACAACATGATAGGGTCTCTTAGACCACGGTGTACCCAACCATGTGTAACCTAAACAGAGGACCGAGGCTGCCTGTGCTCTGCTGCTGCTTTCTCATAGGTTTCTCCTCAATAAGTCTTTTTTATGTTTTCAATGCATGGTACTGGTGGTGGTGGTGGTGGTGTGTGTGTCTGTGCCCCCTTTGCGTGGCATCTGTCCTTACCTGACTTGGGGGAAGTGGACTTGGGTCAATGAAATGACCTCAAAACCAAGGTTCTGGCTAATACACCCAGGACTCACTGGGAATTAGCTGGAGAGATTAGGAGCATGTAATTTATTCCATTCAGAAGTCAGTATAGGATTTTATGCAAGAGAGTGTGATGGTTTTCAGTTTTCTTTTGGAGGATTGGCATGAAATTCCATAATAAAAATAAAACCCAAACCCTCGAAGACTGTCTTTGAAAGGAGAAGGTCATAGTAGGAAGGGTTCCTGGAACTCAGGACTCTGATTTTTCTTCTAGAAACTCCTTTTGTAAGTTTCTTCCTGACATCCATCATCTTAGCCAGTTCAGCATGATGGGGACATTTTCACTCTAAGACCCTTCCCTTCACACCCCTTCCTTACAACCCTGCAGCAAGGCCCAGTGCTCTCATTCATTGTTTCAAACATTGATAAACAATAATTCAAATGAGACTTTACTAAAATTAAGGAGATTTTTAAATGACAAATATAGCAAGTTGTTATTGAGTGTTTACTTTATGCAGGGGTATCTGGAGTGCAATAGCTTATTTGCTCTTCACAACAACCCCATGAGGTAAATCCTGTGATTATTCCCATTTTAGCGATAATGAAGGAGGCAGAGGGAGACGAAACATTTCCAAGAGGACTCAGCTAATTAGTGGTGGAGTCAGGATGTAAAAGGAAGCAGTTTGCCTCCAGGCTCTGGCTCTTAACTACTCTGATGTGTTGTCTCC
This sequence comes from Pseudorca crassidens, assembly GCF_039906515.1. Taxonomy (NCBI): domain Eukaryota; kingdom Metazoa; phylum Chordata; class Mammalia; order Artiodactyla; family Delphinidae; genus Pseudorca; species Pseudorca crassidens. Next base: position 106,308,803 of record NC_090304.1, read on the forward strand.
AAGAAGTAAACAGAAAATAACACACATCTCAGGAATCTTGCCATGGATGGCTTGTCCTCGATTGCCGGGTTCAGAGAGTCCTCTTCATAAATAGTCAAGGGCAGGTAGGAAGTAAGTCCTTCCTTTTGCCCTAAACTAGTCCCTTGTTCTAGATATCAGCTCAGCACCCATGGCCCAGGGGTACATACCTCCGTCTCTACCACTAGAAGCCCAGGCCCTAGAGACTGAAGACCAGAGAGGGACATGAAAGGAGTCCTTTCCTCCCTGGAGCCTGCTTTCTATAGTCTGGAGTTCAGCCTGAGGCATCTGCTGTGTCTGGGAGATTGTCAACAGCAATTATTTCCCTTTTTGGTGCTGGCCCTCCCTCCACAAAAGAGCAGGTCCCTCAGCTCTGTATTTCCATCAACAGAGCAAACCCCCAGTGCAAATGGGAATTGCCCACTTGTTCCACCATTGTGTAGGTTGCTATCTGGGGTGGTTGGGAATTTCTTGATCCCTCTAGGTAGAACCCCTGTCTCTCTCTCTCTCTCTCTCTCTCTCTCTTTCTCTCCCTCCCCCTCTCTGACCCCGACTGTAACCTGCTTCTGATTCAATCATGGTGCCTGCTGTATTCTCCTCTGGGCTAGTCTGTAGGCACCTTAGGGACAGTGATTTGCCCTCTGCTTCTGTAGCACCTCTTGTTTTACCAGGTGGGTTCATACAAAATATGTGTTCAATGGATGAATGAATGAACGCGTCACCTTAATGCAGTGCAGTCCTGTTTTGAAACATCAGGCCTCCTGCCCTGAGGCCCCTCTCTCAGAAGGCCTCCCGAACGTTTTAATCTGTTGAATATTCTAGAAAACAGATCACACAATTCAGTGGTAACTTAATATATTCCTGTAGACTCTTCTATTAATCAACTTAGTGATTTAGCCACACTGGACTTCATTGTCATTTTATAGTGCTTTGCTAATCTGTCATTTTTATTCTCATCCTGTTTCCCTACCCCCTAATCTGTACTAATTTTTACTATCTTCCGTGTAGCAGTTTTTATCTCTCGTAATTAACATTAATTTCATTCTAAGATCACATTTGGAGATGTGTTTGCTTGGTTCAGGTTTGGAGCTCAAGAGGTAGTTTGTGGAATCTGTGTTTTCACAGGAAATTTGTTAAGATAATTATCTGCCAGGCTAGGAGGACAATTTCCATCTCGTGGTTGCGCAGCTCCTATACTACTAGGTTTCTGCTTCAAGGTGACGGGGTCACTCTTGGAGAGAGGTTGCCACAGCCTGGGTGAAGGGAGCGTGTGGGGTAGGAGGGAACGGAATCCAACTGGCAGGTGGCATTGGCCCCGTTGCCTTGGATCTGTGTACAGCTGGCGCCGGGGGGGCTTGGCGTTGGGAGACCGAAACGCCGCTCCAAACTCTCAGAAGCATTTGATACTCTGCGTGGAGTGACAGTTCTAGGATCAAAGCCATCAACAAGAAGGGGCCAACGGGAAAAAAGGTGGGGATGCTGATGAACAGATATCAAAGCCAATATTCAGGAGAATTGCAGACGTCTCAGAACACAATTTAGAAATTAATGGCAAACTTTTGCCCCATATTCCAAATACTTTATGAATTCAAGACATCCAGTTTGTCATGAAACGGAAAAGGGTTTTGGTGGAATTATGTTTATTAAGATGAATAATAGGAATGACTTATTCATCATTTAAAAAGTCAGGGTGTTGCTCTACCATTGCAGAAGAGGAGCTAAATAAGAAATCACTTCTGGTCTTTCTGGAATCGGCATTCTGAAAATTCAGAATGAGCCTTTCTTTGCTTGGCTTGTTTTTTTTTTGTCAGGAGAACGTTATCAATTGAGTAATTATGTAGAGGTTCCCATGGGCTAAATGCCGAAACTGGACATGACTCTTTAAAAAGGGAACATAAATAACATCATGGCTTATTCACAAAGGAGTCCCTCTGGTTCATAAATAGATCCAGGAGATGACGGAGCTAGAGGCAAAACTCACCTCCTGAGGATGGGAACGTCCGTCCGTCTCTTTTCTCCGTGCTCACACATTAGTCTGTTTCCTTCTCCCATTCTCTGTCTGAACAGCTAAATGAAAGCTGCTCTAGCATCCTGCCTCTTTCTCCCTCCTTCCTTTTCCCATTTTCTCCTCCTCCCTCTCTCCCCTCGTCTTCCTCTCTCTTCTCTCCCGTTCAACATTCTCTCCAAACTTTCCTCTCAGATTCCCCCCAGAGTATATGCTAATTTAAAAAATTACATTATTTTCTTCAGGCTTTTTTTGGGGGGGTGGGCTCACACACTTCAGTGCTCATACCTAGCGCGGGAGGTGCCCACTAGTAGCATCTTTTAACTGCGTTTTTGCTGTGAAGGTCCTATTAGGGTGTATTTTGTCTTCTCATTTTCATTTTTTAATTTGATCTTCAGAAGCACCTTGGAAAGAGGTAGGGAAATGTTTTCCCTAGTTTGGTGGATGAGGAAACCCAAACAAGACATGTCCCCTGTGCAGGCGGCCTTGTCTGGAAAGCAGAGCCGGGTTTCATTCACGGCCTCTTGCCTTTGTGCCCATCCAGCTCCCGGGGCATCACCGCCCGTGTCTCCTGCTGTCTCCACATCACTCTGGCCATTCTGTGATTTAATCTCCAAACAGAAGCTCAAGTGGCCTTTTAAAATTCACATCTGATCTTGCCGCATCATGGCATAAATGGCTTCACTTTGCTGGTGGGATGAAGCCCTATCTATTTCATGTGCCCACAGGCCTGCAGTTCCACCCCGTGGCTCCACCGTGGCGGTGCCTCCACGGTTCCCACCCCAAGCATGATGCTGTCCTTTCAGCCCCTGGTCTTGCTCTGCTCCCTCCCATCACAGCTGCTTTGTTCCCTCTGAATGGAGTGATCTCTCCTCATTTCCTGACTCCAGGCATTGGCTCAAGTATTGATTCCATGAGCAATCTTCCCTGACCACCTGCCCCACAGTGGTACCTGGTCAGGTCCTTCTCTCCCTTCTTCTCAGGTACAGTAGAAATTTCACACTCACGTGTATGAAATGTTGCATATACTTTACAAATATTTGATTCATGGGTATCTCCTCCAATAGCCTTCAGGCTCCATGAGGCCAGAGGCTGTCTTTATTTGCTCACGATTGTATCTTATTAGATGCTCAAAGTATATTTATGGAACCATGTCAGTGATGATAGAACTGAACTGTGTAGGGGCTAAGGACATATGATTCCCCTACGTGACCTGTCATGGGACGGTGTGACTTTGGGGCCTGGCCAACTTAACCACTTCTTTAGGGACTGGGTCAAACACAATGGCTCAGTATGGAAACTGAAGGCAGTTCAAGAGAACCTTGAAAACTAAGAGGAACCATTAACAAAGGTAGTGGAAGATGGGTCTCCAAGAGTAGTGTGAGATGCTGAGTCATCGATGAAGATTTTCCTGATCAACTCAGGTCCAGATGGACGTTACCTACCCTTTTTCCCCTCCCACCTTTTGCAGTCCTGATCATTACATGCCTGCATCTCCAACGCCACTCAGCTCTCTCAGGGCAGGGTCGTGTTGTATTTCTGTTTGCCCGTCCACCTTCCCACATGGTTTCTAACATGGAGGAATTTAACTAATATTTGCAGAATGAATGAATTGCACTTATTATTAAGCAAAGCCAACCCACACCTCTATATAATCAGGAAGAACCCACTGAGCTAGTGTTCCGTGAAGGGTAACAGTGGGTCTCAAGCCAAGGGAGGGTCCTTTGCAGTGTCTTTGGTTCTCTCTCCCAGGCCTACATCTGCTTCACTGAGGGGTGATAAGAAGTTTCATCTCGTTGTTGTCATGCCAGATTCATTTCCTCTCTTCCACGGGACACTTGGGGTTTGGTGGAAAAGGGGTGACTTTGGTGCCACACGTACCTGATTTTGTCACTCGTCAGGTCTGTGGCCTTCCACAACTCACCTGGGCTTCAGCTATCCCACCTTGGAGAAGAGAGAATAATTTCTTCTTCTCAAGGTTGTCATATGGCTCCTGAGACAGGGACAAATTTCACCAGCGTGTGAGTGTCCCCAGCCCCCCAGCCCCGGCCACCAAAGAACACGTCATCTTTGTCCACAGCTGCATGACTCTCCTTTCTCTTCCTCCTAATGAGAATTCAGTCTCTGACAGCAAGTTCTGCGGGGTTTTTTGATGCAGAATCAAGTGAAAGAACAAAGAGAGATGTGATTAGAGACATGGGTGGTAACAAGGAAGGAACAAAAGACCAGGACCTGTGGCTGGAGTTCGGGTGTTTTCGGGGAGAACGTGGGGTGTCAGAGAGGCTCCCCGATTCCAGGGCAGCTGTGGGGCAGTAGAGAGCTGGAGCTGACAGTCGAGGTGTTTTGTTTGTCTGTTTTTAGGCAATATCGCTCCGTCTTACGAACTGGATTCTCTTTACGTCGTTTAAGAGGGTTGAAATTGCAATCCCTTTAAACACTCATATTTATAACTTTCAGACTGTGATCCTTTGAATAAACCACTCTTCCAAGATTGGACCCCATGGAGGCCCGGACCTTAGTGGACATTTTCTTAGATGACACGATACATGCGAGGCCCTCCAAGGACAGCCTGGAACATAGTAGGCACTTAATAAATGACTCCCATTCTCCCCACATCCTCTGGCCATACTGACACAGTTCTGGGTCAGGTGGACAGGGTAATGAGGCAGATGAAGACAGTTATTGAGGTAGGTCACCCCGAAGCCCCCTTTGCTTCAATTATTTGAGTGTTTCTAGGGGAACTGTGTTTGGGGCTTGAATTATTTAGATAATTGATCTGAGTCTCTGGTACACTCGCCCTTGAGTCAGAAAGCACTGCACGGCTTGTTGCAAAGTTGGCTTCTGGGGTTTACTTCTCTTTCCTAGGTTGTTTATTGAAACAACTGATGTTCTCCAGCCAGCTGCCAATTATGGGTGTGAGCCTGGGTCCGAATGGCTAGACGTGAGTTGACGTAGAGGTCAGCCTCAGGGCCGCAGCGACATGGTGATGCTCCAGCTGCCAGAGCTGGGCCGACCTTTCCAGTTGACGTTGGCAGGTTCAGGGCTCTGTGGAGAAGACGGCTGCTCTGAATGGCAGTTAAGACAAAAAAAGGAAAGAAGAAAAAAATCAAAACACAAATAAATAAAACACAAGTAGAGAAAGAAGATTTTGACATCAAAGGAAATAAATGCTGTGAAAGACGACGGAGAGAAGTTTCTGATGGTTCAGATCTCATCGGTGGCTGTTTTGGGAAAAACAGAGGGAAACATTCGCTCTGATTTTTGCCAAGTGAAAGATGCTTCATATGGTAATCAGCCCCTTCTGAGGAGGAGAGCAACGTTGGTGGAAGTATAGCTCCAACAGCAATGATTATCCAGTCCCTAATTGTCTCTGGTGTTGGCCCAGACCAAAAAAGATGAAGGAGAGAGGGGCGACCCCCAAAAGAGGCAATTTTAATCGTGTACCATGGGGCGTTCTGGACTTCTCAAACCGAGGGGAGCAGAGCTGGTGCTGGGGAGCTGGACGGATCCTGGATTTTTACCTTGATGCTCACTGAAACTGACTTTGGGTCATTACTTCTGTTTTTAATTTCCATAGCTTGACTCCCCCTGAAGGATGTGGGCATTTGCTTAGGAACTTGTGTTGAATCCTAATCTGCCTGTCTCCTCCCAGGCCCGGTGAAGGTGGCGTTAAATGGTGGGAGGGGCAGCCCTGGAAAGGGAGCCCTGCTGCCCCATCCCGCCACGGCTCAGGCGGCCTGCCCACGGCCTGCTGCTGTCCCTCTCATGACTGGTTTAGGGTTTTCTCCAGGCTCATAAAGATAAGCCTTTACTCTCCGCGGCACGTGGAGGGAAGTCCCTTCAAAAGCAAGCCTCGCTCAGGAGCCCTTCAGTGGCCTCTTGCCATCCGCACCTGCCCATTCAGCCCTGTCCATGGAGGGGACACGTCATGGCGAAAGCAACACGTGCTTCTGAGCCATTGACCTGCTCTCTTACCTGCCAGCTGTGCCACCTTGGGAAAGGGGAGACAGTTCCTGTCCATTCAGTGGGACTGTTAAGCGGAATGCATACCTTTGGGGAGGGTAATTAGACCCAGAAATACAGCAAGGGAAAGAGAGAGTGAGGGTGAGTGTGCCTAACGCACTGCCAGGCATACAGTAGGCATCATTACCAGGGAGGAGTGTCCAGCTTCCGCGGACACTGAGAGCCGGCTCCCTCCGGCACACCCATCTGGGTACTGGGGTCACAGGAGGAAAAGCGTGCATCCCATAGGGAACTGCTGGGGAATCTCGGATTATTTTCAGTCTCTTACACATGGAAACCACAGGCTACACTCCTCTTCGGGCAGGCGGTGGCCAGGCCTGGAGATCGGTATGCAGCCCGAGAAGCAGGCAGGCATCTTTGACGTGTTAATGATATTCTCCCACCACGGAGCTGCTTCCTCTGGGCTGGTTTACATCTCTGGTGATTAAGGAAACAAACACACGGGCTTATACTAAACGTTGTACGTGAGGGCTGCTGCCGCAGAGTATTCAGAAAGCCCCATGGGTGAGAGACAGAAGGTCTAAGGGGAAAATCTGACATTATCATTCGTTGAAGGTCTGCAGAAGTTTGAGGCCTGCAGAAGTGGGACCCCATTATAATACTCTATATTGCAACCTTTCTCAAAAAAACATTCCCAGCCTTAATTGAGAAGTGATTAATGTATAAATTGCAAGCATATCTAGCATAACTTAATGGAAGGAGATATTGGGGGTGGGAAAGGGGGTAGGGTCTTTAAATGTGTCTCATAAATCAGTGCTTCTGAAACTGCATTGTATAGGGATCACTCGGGACTTTTGTTAAAATGCAGATTCTGATGCAGTTGGTCTGGGGTAGGGCCTGAGAGTCTGCGTTTCTAAAGCTCCTGGGTACTGCTGGTCCGCGGACCACACTCTGAGTAACAAGGCACAACATTTCCCTGGAGATCTCTGCCCCCATGCTGAGAGCGTAGAGGCAGGAGGGGCCTGATTCATTCAACTTCCTTCTTGGACCACGTTTTACATTTCACTGGTTCTGCTTCAGCTTGGAATCCCACTTGATCCATCAGGGGCGTCCTCCCCCAGCGTCCTGGAGACACATCTAGAAAGACTAACAAACGCCGAAGCTGGGGGCTTCTATCCAGAGCTCAGTGGGTGAGAGATGGCACAGCTCCCCGGGATCTCCCCAGCAAGAATTCCGTGTCCAGGCTGCTGCTCTTCCCATGTTTGGACAGTAATGATTAAAGGCCCACACGTTTCCAGCTAAGTGTTGGAGACTGGCTGGCAGACTTGAAAATACCAGCTTTTCCAAAGGTTGATAAGCACCTGGGAAATGTTGTTCATGCTGAGCAGGGCTACGCAAATTACCCGGCATCTGGAACCAATTGCTGGGCAGGTACCTGGGCTGCAGAGGAGCAGGTGAGAGAAGGCTGCCAGCAGACAAAGGAAGAGCCTCCTGACTGCAGGCAGAGGGGACGCAGCTGCAGCCCTGGGACGCTGCGTGGCCTCCGTCTTCAGTGGTGAGAGCAGCATCTCCCTGGTGGAGCTGAGAGGAGCAGAGGAGTCAGTCCTGCCCGCTGGCAACCCAGAGAGGAGGGTTTTGCAGAGAGTGTGGAAAATGTAGATTCTCATCACTATAGATTAGAGTGCATGGATCACGCTGAGCTCCAAGTACCAGACACAAGTGATAGCACAAGTCGCGATGGCTAAGCTAACATCCTTCAAGGGCTTCTATGCGCCAGGGCTGTCCCCTTGTGCCTACATGCACTACTCTGTGAATCCTCAGAATGGCTCTTTGAAGTAGGTGGGTTCTTTGTTATTCCCATTTTATTGATGAAAAAACTGAGGCCTAGAGTGGTGAAGGGAGTCACCCAGGAACATGCCCCAGGTGGGTGGAGCTGAGGAAACTCAGAGTATCCAGTGAACATAACAGATGGTGGAGAAACAGGGGAGGGGCCACCAACAGTCTCTTCCCCTCAGCACGTCCTCCTGCTGGCAATGCCAATTTCCCTCCCACCCTGCCTTAGGGCTCTCAGGTATCCACTCCCGACCCTCGCCCACCCCTGCCATCCTAGGTCCACATAGGACACATCCTGCCCTCAGTTCTTCTTCCTTGGCGATGCCCAGGGTCCCCTGATCGCTACTGGAAACCTGCACATCCTACTGTCCTTGTCTCTTTGCTGCGTCCTCTGAAATGACCACGATAACAACTAGCACAGCTAATGGTGCGGGTCCCCTGCTGGGAGCGGGCTGGCTCAGGTTACCCTGACTGTGTGTCCTCGTCCCCTGCAAGGGGGCACTCGCAGAATATGATGCTAGTAGAACTCTAGTCCTGAGTTAAGGATACACATGGCTACTCCCACCCTGGGTCAACGGGTAGAGATGACGTGCGTAACCCAGCAACAGCAAAGATTCCTTCTCTCAGAACTTAGCACTACTAGCCTAGCCTTTTACTTGCCTTTGTTTTTTTTTTTTAATAGATCTTGGAATATAATTGCTTCACAAGACCGTGTTAGTTTCTGTTGCACAACAAAGCGAATCAGCCATATGCTTACACGTGTCCCCGTATCCCCTCCCTCTTGAGCCTCCCTCCCACCCTCCCTATCCCACCCTCTCCTGAGGCTCCCCACCTCTTAGAAATTCTCTGCAATATTTTAGCCCTTCCCATTTCTAACTATTTCCTTTGATTTCTTCTCCTCTGCCTGGAGGGGAACTGCTCCCCATGTGGTAGGCTAAAAAAATGGCATCGCAAAGATATATTCGCCTCCTAATCCCTGGAGCCTGTGAATATCACCTTATATGGTAAAGAGTGAATCTCACCTTATAGGGCAAAAAATGGAATTAAGTTAAATATTTTGAAAGGAGGATTACTCTGGATTATCAAGTTAGGCCCTAAATCCAATCATAAATGACCTTATAAGACTGTGACAGGGAAAGTTTTGAGACAGATACACAGAGAAGGCAAAAATAGACATCAGTCAGGATTCTCCTGAGAAACATAACTGATAGAAGATGATAGATAGACAGATAGATAGACAGATAGATGATAGGTTTATTACGATTATGGAGGCTTAGAAGTCCCATACAATCTGCTCTCCATAAGCTGGAGACCCAGAGGAGCTGGTGGCGTAGTTCCCATCCAAATCTGAAGACCTGAAAACCAGGAGAGTCTCAGGGCAGGAGAAGGTTGATGTCCAGCTCAGGCAGTCAGGCAGAGAGCCAGTCTCCCCTTCCTCTGCCTTTTTGGCCCATTTAAGCCGTCAAGGAATTGGAAGATGCCCTCCCACGCTGCGGGGAGGGGTGGTCTGCTTTACTCAATCAATCGATTCAACGCAGACACACCCGGTAATAGTGTTTAGGCAAATACCTGGGCACTCTGTGACCCAGTCAAGGTGACGCATAAAATTAGCCATCACGACATAGGAGCAATGCAGCCACAAGGTAAGGAAAGCCAAATGCCCCCAGAGGCTGGGAGAGGCAAGGGTCAGGTTTGCCCTCAGCGCCTTGTCAGAGGGAGGGTAGCCCTGCTGACACCTTGATTTTGGAGTTCCCCAGATTCGTGAGAGAATACACTTGTATTGTTTTAAGCCACCCTCATTGTATAAAATCATTTTTCCCACACACTGCCTCTCCCCAGAAGCTGCTGCATCTCTCCCACTCTCACTACTGTTTAATCCTCCACAACCCTCCGTCTCTGCACCTCCTGTGCTCCTCCTTGCTGCCCGGCACGGGCTTCCCGGCCCTCACGTAAGGACAGCAGCGTCCTCTTGGTCACCAGCCTGCATGCCTTCCTCCTCCTCCGGTCACCTCCGCTTCTGTCCATCCTTTCTGTGAGGCTGCTCCTTCCTTCGGGCTTCCCTTCCTCTGCCTGCCTTCGAAACATGGGTTCCCCTCTGGGTTCCGTCCTTAACCCATCTCTCCTCTCAATCCGACGCCCCACTCCCAAGGTTTGAGCTACAAGGCCCATGGTCATTTGGGAGGGCTCTAACCACGTCCTATTCCAAACCTCGATCACTTCTCCCCTTCTGCTCTCGACTCCCACAAACCAAGCTAGACTTTCCCTCTTCTGGCTTTGTTAAAAAGGAGCAATCACACATGGCCACTAAACCAAAGTGTATTCAGTGGATCAGAAGAGGCCATTGACACAGCAGGATCTGTATACACAGCTTTAATTGCAGCCCTGTTGTCCGCTCTCCATGCTTTCCAAACATTCTTTGTCCTGCGCTGTGATGACACGGCCAGAGGGGGGACCAGAAATAGCTTCCCTGTAGCTGGGGGTCACGCAGGCCTCCACCCTTTCGCTAGGTAATTCCATCAGTGTTTCAAGCTCATTCACTCGTTCCCGAGAAACAGGAGGATGTCATTGGGCATGAGCCCAGCTCGCTGGCCACTGGCTCATCGGACCATGTGACCCATTCAGTCCTGCAGTTGCCGTCAAACAAGAAAGGCTCAGCAAGGGGACTTTGAGAGCCATGAGTAAGGGGGTCAGTCAGCCGCTGTCCAGCTCAGCTGCAGAGGTGGCCCAAGACCCTGGGGAGAACAGTGATGTGTAACAGGCTAGGCTGGTGACTCTTAAAGGTGGGAGTCAGAATCACTTCCCTGATTATAGTTACTTAGGTGGAGTTATTTTCTGCAGTTAAACAGGCTTCTCTGACCATGAGGGGCTACCACCTCTGTGTGAGTGACTCCCAAGTCCTTTCCCCTACCCGGGGCCGCTCCCCTAAGCTTGTCTTGCCCTCATCTGCCTGGATGTTGTTACTGACCCGTGGCCCCACATACACCTCATGCTCCAGGTTCCAGACTGAGTTCATTGTCGTTCTCCTCCTGTATTTTAAATTTCGCCCCTAATTTACTTACATTTGTTAATATCCCTCTCCCCTAGTGACTACGCAGGACAGCGGGAATCACTCTGGATTCCTCCGTGCCTTCCCACCCCTTAGCCTCCCTTTCGGTATTTTGCCTCAGCTGGCCTTCTAAATCTTCCTTGACTCTTCCCCCTCTCCTTTATCCTACACCTTTTTTGATGATATGGGCTTGGACAAGCTCTTGGCCTCCCTGTACTCTGTCTTCTCTTCTGTAAAACAGAAGTATCAGTAGTGCTTTCCTAATAGAGTTATTGCAAAAATTAACTACGTAATACTTTGAATTTGAATGATGTCCGGCACATAACAAGCACTTGGTTCAGATCTTCATCATCTTCTCTCTGTAAAACTGTGATACTGACTACTGGGCTTTCTTCCTTATTTTGTCTTGCTCAAAGCTACTCTTTCCAGAACTACCGGCATGATTGGGGGTCTAACCCACAGACCTAAGCACATTACTCATCTTTTAAAACTCTTCAGTGGTTCCCCGTCACCTACAGGAGAAGACAAGAATTTCTTAAGAAGGTAGATGAGCGCCTCCATGTACGGTCTAGCTTTCAGCCCTCGGCATCTTCTGACTCGCATTTCACTTTCTGTCTTTACTAATCTGTGTGCACGTCACCGAGTCACTGAAGGTGGGAGAGCAGGTGCTTCTGACCTTCCTTTTCTCGGAGGTGTCCCACCGCCACTTAAACCCACACCTTTGGCCACATGGCTTCCCCTGGTCAATTTAAGACTTAGTTCACGTGTACCCCTGTACCTTTACAGACGTGGCTAGGTGCCCCTAACTCCAGGCGCCTCCGTACACACCTGGATGATAAAACCCCACAGACTGTACGTGCGATTCTGCGTTTACCTCCCTACAGCCTTTTCCTCTTGTATTCACGGCACGAGCCTCCACAGCACACAGTGAGTGTCCAAAGATACTTGCTGTGCCAGACTGTTTCCTAGGCTGAGGTGTTCTCCAGATGGGTCCGCGGAAGCCCCTGCTTTGCACTTTGAGCTGGGGAAGCGAGAGGAGGGGACTGCACGGTTCCAAGGCTGTCTGTTCTGGCAGGATGCAGCGTGGACGGCGGCTCCTGGAGCTGGGCAGGGGGGCGCCGCCGTGGAATGAACTAATCGTTAGGAAGCAGTTACGATTAACACGTAACATTGAGGCCAGTTAAGGCCACAGGGGCCAGGTGCTGAAATGCAGAAGGCTGGCACCCCTGGCCGGCACAGGTCTAGAGGGTGAGACAGCTGTAGGGCGGCCATGGGGCACAGCTGGAAGGGACGAGCACGGTTCCTGAGTGACCCCGACTATAGGTAGATGGTGGGGTTTGCAGGAGTTTTCATCACATTGCCTCGCTTCCTGTCCCGGGAAGGCGTACGATAGTCTCCCAGCCCAGGAAGGCACGTGAACTTGAGCAGAGCAGGGGGGCAATGCTGCTCAGTTGCTAGGTGAGGTGCGGCGGGCTGAGTTCAGTCGTGCCAGGACGGATAATCAGCCAGAACCAGAGAGAGGTGACCCAGGCAGGCTCTGAGGCATCTGGGCACAGCGTGGCAGGGAGAGCGGTCAGGATAGCCTGGGGTAGTGGTGGTGAGGATGCCGGGGCCATCTTTGGGCGCTGTCTCCCCGAGGGAGTGGCAGCTGGAAGCCATCTGGAGTGACAGGGTCATCAGGCAGCTGGGCCCGGGTGCGGGGTCCTCGGTTGAAGAAGGCGGCTAATTCCGAGGTTCACCAGGTGTTGGGGCACTGCTGACCGGCCACAGTTTCTGGTTCTTAGATGCAGTGTCCGTCCTCTCAGTGACAGGGTGCAGCATCATTTTAAAAGTAGCTTTCGGGGAAGACAAGACACACTTCCACGTGGAACGAGCACGTGGATTGTGAGAGGGGTCCTGATTTCAGAAATATTCAAGTCTTCCACCAAGAGGAATGCGGCTTTCATTAGCTCTGTGATTGGCGCCTCAGGAAGTGGGGCAAGATGGGTCCCACGGTGGGCACGGGAGGCAAAGGCAGGCAGCCCCAGGACGTTCTGCGTGTGCAGGCTCAGGGGTCCTCCAGTTCCCGTGGGGAACAACGAGGAAGGCAAGCAGCCCCCCCGCCTTCGAGACCGCCTCCATCCTGCTTTGCTCACTTCTGAAGGCTGCCAGGCCCCAGAATGGTGCTGCTCTCTCTCTTCCCTCCAAGCAGGGCTGGGTTGGGATTCTCCTTGTGCTCTGATGCTTCCAAGATCCCCTGGGAGATGCCGTCGTCCTCATCGCCTGTCCAAGGGCTGTGCGTCCTTCTCTGTCAGGGACGGGCGTCCCTGTCACCATGGGCCGCTGTATACGATTGGCTTTCATGAGGAGCCCCAGAGCAGCTGTCTGTTCCTCTTTTGGGGTGTTTTTATGCTGGTTCTTCATCTTTTCCTGGGTTCGCTGTCCCAGATGATGGATATTCCATAAGAGCCCTCCTCACCTCCTGTACACTGTCAGGGAAGCAATTTATCACTGCATTTAAAAAAATCCTCATTAAGACAAATTAAGGCAGCCAAGCTGGCAACAGAGGGTTTTTTGAAAAAAATAGCATTCATGAAATATTTATTAAAACAGCCATTGTAATAAATATTTGAAAACCAGTTATTAACTTTAAATCATATCAGTGTCAAGCATACGTTATATGCCGTCTGTTTCGCTAATTGAGTGTCAGGGTCAGACGCTCCGTCTCCCGGCAGGTCAGCTGGAGCAACGCGTCCACGCGTTCTGGTGGCTTCCCCAAAGTCTCTGCCAAAGAAGCCTCCAGAACCGAGATCGTCTGGAAACAGAGCAGCTCCTGGGATCCATGGGCGTCTAATGGCTCCCTGTCCAGCCGTAGACAGGAGCTTGGAGCGGCAGCGATGTGGCGACATCAGAATGGGCAGGAGGGGACTTACGGGATCCCCCAAGACAGAGGACTGTGTCTGCCAGCATTTACGATATGTTTGGAGATGGGATTAGTAGCCTCACAGAAATATTTAATTCTAGGAAATACTAGAGATCGCATGGAGCCAGCGCTGAATCCAGCCAGGTGTGATCTTCGCTGCACCAACCACATCTGTTTTTGTTTCCGTTTGGTTTGCTTTCTTTTCTTGTAAATGTGATGCGTCCGTTTGTGATCCCAGCCCGTCTCAGCACCTGTGAATCCCGCCTCTACCCACATGATACCCAGGACCCTCGTGGAGACCAGGGCACGAGCCCTGCCTGCACGCCCCTCTGTGTCTGCGCTCAGCCTCCCCAGCCACTGTCCCCGCCATGTTCTCTTGTCTCCATCTTCACCTCCTGCTTGGCTCTTTATTTGTCTTTTTCATTAATGCAAAGAAATTGTGAAGAGGAAAACGCAAACAATCCATGAGCCCCTCACCAGGAACGAACCTTGCCATGTGACCCTGCTCTGTGGGCGTTATCCGTGTTGCTATCGGCTCTCTCCATTCTGACCTCTGTCCCATGGGCTCTCCCCGCTGCAGGGACATTGACCCTTCTTGGGTTCCTCGTGCTCTTTGAGCACCTTCCGGCAGTGGGACTGTTCCCTTGCCTGGAATGCTTTTCCCTGCATCTTAGCAATCAGCTTTGTCTCCTTGTTTCTCAGTCCTCTGCTCAAGTGCCACCTCCTAGGGTTACAGCTCTGTGATGGGCTTTCAGAGCTCCCCGTACCTGCTCTCGTAGAGCTCATCACAGCTGTCATTTTATGTTTGTTTGTGGGACTGTTCCACCAATGTCTGTGTTTCCAACAACTGTAAGATCCATGAGCAGAAGGATCTTGTTTTACCCCCCTTGGAACTCTAGCACCTTGCGCAGAAGCTGACACATAGTGGGTGCAAATATTTGTCGAGTGCATCAATTAAGAGGGAATGACTAGGTGGATGACCCACAGCTATCTTCTCTCTAGACACTTTGCATAAACGCCTACATTTTGACATAGTATGAACCACTATACATGATTATTATTTATCTATTTTATTTTATTATTTATTTATTTGTGTGTTATTTATTTAACACACAAAACCAAACAATAGGCATATTCTTGTGTTATTGTTCCCATTAAGAGAGGACTCAGAGGCTCAGAGAGGTTAGATAATTTGTTTAGGGTCACACAGCTAGTGAAGGATAGGTCCCAGGCTCGTTGACTTCTGATTTCATGCTCTTTCCTTTATGCCTTGCAGCTTCCTCTAAAGTTTAGCCCACCTGTGAAATATTCCAGTGCAAAAGCACATATAGTGAATATACGCGTGTAGTGCAAAAGCCACAGTGAATATACGCATATAGCGCAAAAGCCATAGTGAATATATGCACGTAAAGATTTGTTTTCTTGACGCTATCATTTCCTCCAGTCAGCTCCCTTGCTCACTTCTTATGACCACCCCCCCAAGACATCTTGCATCTGGCTTAAGGTATATTCCTTGAATCCTGTCCCTGACAGTTCCAAAGCCTGCAAAGATGCTATCACAAAGTACCAGCAAATGTAATAATAATAAAGCTGTTCAGACCTGATGAGGGGGCAAAGCCAATTATTATTTTTCAATACAGTATAAGCTGAATGATTTGCCAATGGGGCAAGATAATTATCCCATGAGCTTTCCTGAAAGAACAGAATAAATGCTCATTCTGTAAACTACAATCTCATGCAAAGCAAAGGAGGAAAATAAATCTTAATGTCAGGATAATAACAGATACAGTAAAATCAATATTGATTATTTGGAGGAAAAGGCAGTAAAAACGTTAAGTTCTAAGGCTAAAATTATACTTTAAAAAGCTGGAGTTTAAGCACAGAGTAAGGCTCAGGAATGCATGGAAAGCATTTTCTGAGCACCAGTACAAATGCTTTATTTCTGGTGTCAACACGCTCTGTTTATGGGAAGATGCTGCTGCATGTCTGAGGCCCTCAGAAGCAGAACGCGGGGCGTCATCCCAGCGGCTTCTATTAATTGCGATCTCGAGGGTTCTGTAAATCTCTTACCTTTGTTTTGGGCCCTGTCGTACTTCTCCAGGGCTATGGGGGAACAATGGAGAAACATGTATCCTTCACATTGATATAAATGCAAAGAAAAATCGAAGAGCAGAAACAGCCAGGAAAAAAGTCAACTCAGCTGCTCCTCACGTGACATCAGGCGGACCACCCGCTCGGCTTTCCTCTTCTGGGAAGTGGAGGTCTCTCTGCATCAGGATGAAGAACCGGTTCTCCATGGAGGCGCACAGAGGCGCAGAGAGAGGAAATTGAAGACCAAGTGGAAGGAAAATGCCGGATAAGTTAGTTTATTTTGAAAGGGAAAGTGGCCTGAAGCAGACTAAGCATATCCAGCTCAGCACGAGAAAACACCCCCAATTCAGTGACCCTGAGCCGTGTCTCCTGGGATGTGCCGTCTGTGTTTCCAGCACAACAAAACGGGAAGGAGAAAGAAAGGCTCGCAGAGCGGACCGGCAGGGCAAGGATGAAAGGGGGAGAGGGAGGCGGTCCAGTAGTGGGAGAGACACCGCAGAGAGAAGCATGCTGGCACCCACCAGCCCCACCCCTGCTTTCAGCTGGTCTCATCACCTGTCACTCAGCCTTCCGGGACACCAGTGCCCTCTTCTCTCAAGCAGGGAAGGAAGGGCAAGGGGATGGCCGAGGCCTCCTCAACCCCATGGCCCTGGAGGCTGTAATGCCCTGGACCACGACCTGCCCGTCACCTGGGCTCTGTGCCTCGGAGATGCTCCCTGTCAACTCAATTTCCATCAAGATGATATATGCATATGGCAATAAATCAAACAGAATAGAAGGCTGATGGTGCAGATAAGTCCTCCCTGCCCCCTCCCCCCATTCCCAATCCCACTGAGGTCCTTTCAGAGCAGCGACTGTCAGCCTTGACTACATACTCCAATCATCTGGGGGCTGAAAACATCTCAGCGCTCCAGCCTCACCCTACAGGAATGACAGCAGAGCCTGGGGTGGGACCAGACATCATTGTTCTTTGCAGCTTCCCCCAGTGATTGTCATGCGGCCCCGAGGCTGAGACCAGATTCTAATCTAGGGCCTAACGATGACTAGGAAGTAAGTCTAAAACTCGATGTCTTGATTTATCAATTTTAGTCAATATTCATTTACTTCTTATACGAATGGCAAGAATTTAGATTACGAATGCTCTCCTCATACACACACACATCTCTCAGTATTTGAAACTTTTCTTGTTGTTTTAAAAATTACCCTTGACAAGCCTGATACCTCATTTACATTCGGGTCTGTGGCACAAAGAAGGCTTCTGGTTTTCGTCCACAGGTTTCCTTTAAGAGCTGAAAACTAATCAAGAGCATTTACATTATTGTGACCATGAAGAATATTATTCAATCTCTGGCCAAGGGAAGGGCTGGGATTGCATGTCCTGCTCTCTGGGGGTCCCCTCTAGGAGATTGTTCCTAGATTTGGAGTCAAATAGAGTCTTTGCTCAGACCCTATCATTTGCTTAAAATCGTGCCTCATTTTACACTGCTTCTTATTTAGAACATGAATTTCTTATGCAGTATTTTCTCATGAGGAATTAATGAACTTGTCTAGTACCATTGCCTTTGTCACACCCTCAATTATTTTTCAAACTCTCAGTGACACCTGCCCTCCTGAGTCCCCGTGTTCCCTGCTCACCTCCATCCATCGCTCCATCCCCCCCACTCAGTCTCTATGGGTGATTTTTCGGCTTCACACACAGCAGCTGTCGTGAAACATCCTTCGCTGCTCTCTTAAACGAAGTCCTCTGTTTCTCGGATCACACGTTTTTTCTCTTCTGGGGTTATGGAGTACATTCCCAAATAATTTCCCCAAAAAGGGTGGTTTAGAAGTAAAATTTTTTAGTCCTTACATTTTGAAAAGTGACATTATTCTTACAGTTGATTGATTGTCTAGGTGAGCATTAAGTTCTGGATTAAAATTATATTTCCTCTGAACGTTGAAAGCATCACTATACTAGTTTCCTCCATCCAGGTGGCTAATTGGGAATCAGATGAAATGCACGCCTGATTCTCGTAACTTGGTAGGTAACTCTTTTATTGATACTCTGGAAGCTTTTAGAATCTTCTATTTAGAATCTGGTTGGAGTAGTTTTTTGGCTCGTATTTTGTTACTTCGAAGCTTTTAGAATCTCCTCTTTATCACTGATAATATGTCTAGATGTAGGTCTTTTTGTTTTAATCTAAAACACTCATGTCCTTTGGCTCTGGAAATTCTCATCGATTATTTCATCAATAATTCTTTCCTTCTATTTGTTCTGTTTATTTCTGTCTAGGCCTCACATTAGTTGGACGTTAGATCTTTTGAATTGTTTCCCTTCAGCTCTTAGTTTCCCTCATTTCTTTTCTTTAACTTCTTGCTTTATATCTGGGAGATTTTCTTAAGTTTGTTTTCCATTTATAGTGCTTAAAATGTATCAGTTATATGTTTAATATTTATGAGTTCATTCTTCTGCTCCACTTACTCTTTTTCATAAGGAAGAAAATATCTTCTTGCATCTCTCTGAGATGGTGATGATGATGATGGTGGTAGTGGTGATGGTAATGAAAGTTGTCTTCTGTTTTCAAAATCGCATCTTGTTCTTCCAGGGTTCTTTTTTATTTTTCTGTTTGTTTATCTAAGCCTTTCTCTTTTCTGCTCTGGTTCACATATTACAATAGATCTTTGTTTACCTCTTAATACTTAGGAAAGAATTACTGGGGATTCTGACTGTGGGCTCTGGGCATGGTGGGGCAGAACCACAGAGCACCAACCTGCTTAACTAAAAGCCTTAACTTTCTACAGTCTGTTCAACTTCTTGAGTAAACACTTTTCTCCTTTGTTTTCAGTTTGGCTTTTCATTCCCTCCCTCTGCTGTGCCTGCTCGCTGCCCACCCAGAACCATACTGGCCTCCCTGGGGTGGCTGGACCCCACCTCACGTGAAGCCCCTTGTAGGCAGTGGCCTTTGGTACTTGCTTCATTACTCACCCCTGCTTTCCATCTCCAAGAAGTGCATGTAAATGTCTGTTTGTTAGCTACACTCCCATATCCAAGCTCCTCTTCTCATAGCTCATACATGTGATGTTATCCCTTTTTACGTGTCTGTACTTGCATTTCAATTGTTTCTTAGAAGGAACTGGGGACCTAGTCCACTATTTTAACCCTAGCAGAATTCTTGAAGATGTTAAATTATTGCCGGATAAAAGGTCTTCAATTCCAACTTATAGTTAAGTCTTCTGAATTTCTGTTCTGGATCAGGTAGCTTTCTGAGAAAGAAACATTTTCTGGACTCAATTGTCAGGGATCCTAGCTATATGACCCTGAGCTAGGTAAAACCCAGTCAAGGACTAGCACCTGCCCATCACAGAACCACAGCACCAGAACCAGACAGAATCAAACAGAACTGCTCACATTTTCTGGTAATAGCTTCTCATTTTAGGAATCAGAGAAACCAACTGACCTGCCCAAATCAACAGCCAATGGCGCTCAGTCTTCTAACTCTCCTTCCACTGTTCTTTCCACTGCACGACCCTTAATTTTAATTAAATTGGTGTTGATTAAAATAAAATTCAGATCCTTTACCCGGTGGTTAAAAGGGCTGTCTTTGAATAAGCCCAGCTCCTGAAGCACAAATGAGATCATATCAGAGAAGCACAAATGGGATCATATCAGAGAACCACAAATTCTAACAGCAACTTTAAAATCAAACTCAAACTTTTTAAGTATGTTTTTGTAGGGACCACATGGTGGACTCAAAATGTAGACACAACTGTTTTCCCCGGTGGCAACATGGTATTTTGGGGACCTACTCCTGCAGAGTCAGGGCCAGCGGTGGCCGCAGCAGAGCAAAGCCCTGTGGTCCAGAGATCCTGGCTGTGGCCAGGTGGGCACAGCACCTGGAAGACGGTCCAAGGAGGCACCTCCATAAGCAGGTGGCTCGTACCATCAACCAGAGCAGAGACCATGGGTCCCAGGAGTCCCAAGTGGTTTTCTCTAAGGGAAAGTGAATTCGTGTTATTTACAAAGCAAATCATCTGAGTCTGCTGGAGACTACATTTTTTTTTTTTTAATCCGAAAAAAAAGAAAGAAAGAAAAAAGAGGATAATGAAGGCCAGCCCAGGCCTGGCTCACAGGCTCACATAAAAGCAGATGTAAAACAGATTTACAGCGGCACACTGCTGTGCTTTTATGTGAGGCCGAGGTAAGGCGGGCCCCATCCATCTCTGAGGGAACTGAAGTGAGTGAGATTTAAAAGGTGGCCTTTCTTTCTTGCATAATAGGTTGGACTCTTCAGAGTAAAAAGAATCGAGTGTTAAGCATGATATTTATAACGGCAACATTGCACACCAATTTTGGTAATAGGCTTTAAGTACTTAAGACACAGAATCATCTTATATTTCATGTGCTAGGCTGTGTCTCTTCCTCTGTCAGTTCGTCACATAGGAGTTGATGTCAACACAGCCTGCAAGTAAGTGGTTGTTAACCCTGAGAGCTGATGTCTGGGGCCTTCATTAGCTTAGTATTCAAAAGGTCTTAAATTCCCAGGAGGATTCAGAGGGTATGGAATTGGATTGTTTCATGGGATACAGGGGCTGATCTACAACGTGGGAAAACGCTGGGTAATAATTACAAAGTTTACTTAATCTTCCAGAAGTTTAGTCTTTCTGTCATGAAATACTCATAAATCAGATACATCCCAAAAGTCTCCCCCTTCTGTGTTTTTTGTTAACAATGTAGGCAGAGTTGCAAACCTTTGTGATGGTTTTTGCAGGGAGGTTATTGCTTCGGAGGTGAAGTTAGAAAATTTTCAGGACCTTCACCAGGTCTGGTCATCGCCGTCACCAACACATTTGGACACTTGGGTTTTCTTCCAGGTGCCTGGGAGAGGAGGGGAGAGGCTGTTGAGTGCAGAAAGGGAAACTGAGAAGTTTTTCCTGGCGTGATCCAGCGGGAGGCAAGGCTCCAATATTGCACTAACATCCCAAAAGAAGCCAAGGAGCTTCCCGATTCATTGCTGCAGAAGCTAAAGGCAGGTTATGCTGGATGAGGTGAGAATGAGTTTCAGAGTCAGATAAGGACACCTGAGCTTTGTAGGGAAAGTTGAAATGAGAACAATATCTTTGTCCATATTGAGTGCAGAGCAATTAGGTGAGACAGCAGAGGAGATAGGAGAAGACGTAGGAAGAGAGAAAAAGTTGATTAATTTCCCCACTTCTGGTGTGAAAAGTTCATCAACTGAAAAGCCAAGAGTGCATGAATAAGTAGGTAATAATGCATTTCACTGTCATGATGCCTCACTTAATTCATTCCTCCCCCACCTACTCCTCCCGCCTGTCTTAGGTTTATCATATTAACGTACAGTTTTTGGTATCTCTTTGGATCCCTCAGTTTTTTTTTACAACCTCCCAGCAAGGGTCAGTGACAAGTTCCCACTGTTAGAAAGAGAATAAAAACATTAACACAGATTTTTTTTTCTTTTTAATTTTTTTATTAATATTATTTTTTTAACTTTTTATTTTAAGTTGGAGTAGAGTTGATTAACAATGTTGTGATAGTTTCAGGTGTACAGCAAAGCGATTCAGTTATACGTATACATGTATCTATTCTTCAGATTCTTTTCCCATTTAGGTTGTTACATGATATTGAGCAGAGTTCCCTATGTTATACAGTAGGTCCTTGTTGGTTATCCACTCTTCAAAATTTAATTAATTTAATTAATTTATTTTTGGCTGCATTGTGTCTTTGTTGCTGTGCGCAGGCTTTCTCTAGTTGCGGTGTTCGGGCTTCTCATTGCGGTGGCTTCTCTTGTTGCGGAGCATGGGCTCTAGGCATGCGGGCTTCAGTAGTTGTGGCACGTGGGTTCAGTAGTTGTGGCTCGCGGGCTCTAGAGCGCAGGCTCAGTAGTTGTGGCGCACGGGCTTTGTTGCTCCATAGCACGTGGGATCTTCCCGGACCAGGGCTTGAACCCGTGTACACTGCATTGGCAGGCGGATTCTTAACCACGGTGCCATCAGTGAAGCCCTGGTTATCCATTTTTAACACACATTAGTAAAACCAGATCTACCCAATATTCTGTAATAACCTAAAAGGGGAAAGAATTTGAAAAAGTATAGATACATGTATATGTATAACTGGATCACTGTGCTGTACACCTGAAACTAACACAGCATTGTAAATCAACTATACTCCAATATAAAATAAAAATTTTTTTAAATAAATAAAACCAGTCTTGCCTGGGTCTGTGCTGTCCCTCTGAGCAGGCAGAATCACCGAAGAGCCCCAGGTAATCTTGAGGGCCTTGATGATCTCTTCACACCCAAAGAGGAAATACAAGTTAATATTTTCTTCCTTTTACTGTAAGAATCTTCAGCGCACCAACCTTTTGGTTTTCGATGAGAACCCACAAATGTATATTAATAAATCTGTGTATGCTTAAAATTTTGCATAAGTTTAATGCCATCTTCCTTCCTTGTCAGTCATGGATCCAATAATAGCAGCAGTGGGCATAAGAACCACGTATGCATTTATATAGGTAAAGAGTCACATCCTCTTTTTCTGGAAGATTTCTGAGTCGACAAGAGAGCTATTAGCCTACCAATTTATGTGTATTTCTCTCCAGGGCAAACTAAGACCAGATGTTCATAACCTTAAACTAAGCATACATTTGGCAATTCAGCAAAAAAAAAAACTGGATTTTGTTTGGTGGGGAAAGCTCTGGACATTTTGGCCTAGTCTTGTCCAGTTTCAGTCCTGAATTTCTCGTCGAGTCACCCCCAGGGCTCACCCTCATCAGTTAGTGACTCACGTCACTTGGGTTCTGTGCTGAGTAGATGCTCCCTTCCTTGGGCTGTACATCCCCCACTCCCCCGGAATGCTCCACGGACACCCTCTGCGGTGTAAACGACAACGGGAATTTCATTAGCGCAACAGAATTTAATTATCCGTTTTTAGAATCAAGCGAGGATGTGGGGCTTACAGCTTAGCACTTGCCAGAAGTGCCCGGGGACCATCTTCTCTGAAGATGAGCGTGTGTGGTGTGTTCAGAGGCTGGGTTTTCCTGCTCCTTCTGCAAACCTACAGAGGCTGCTCCATCCCCACTGCCAAGCTCACTTCAAACCCTGCTGAGTACTGAGCCTGAATCCTAGGCAGAGAATCCCAGTCCTTAGATCTCACCAGAGTTTTTGTTTTGATCATGTTTCCATTTATCTTGGTTTTTTTTTGTTGTTTTTTTTTTGTCACGTCCTCTTTTATCCACAGTCCTGTATATGACCGGGTCAGTTTATGCCTTCTTCAATCACTGAGCTCTGTTTCTCTTTGAGTTATTATTATTATTATTATTTTACTGTTGGATTAGCTAGTTTGACGGAGGAAAGAGAATCATTTCAGCTTTGCCCCTGTTTGAACATGCTTTGTGCCTCCGCACCTCCCACTGAAGTAGTGGGCTGATGTGCCGCGTTTGACACTCAGGAAAAGCTACCTGCCGTCAATGGAGAGCTGCTGTTGGCCCCGCCGGATGGGGCTGCCCCGGAAAGGCCTTTCCTCCCAGCTTCCTGGATGATGTTCGTGGGCTCACAGGGACTGAATAGCACGTAACTTGCAGACACAAGGGCATTTAAACGTGAGGACACTTGTTCCGATGTCCTTGGTTTATGCGTCTCTCCCTAACAGTCTGAGTGTCCTTTGTGCAACCTGATGTTCCAGGACAAAGGGAAAAGAAAGGGCCTTGAAGTTTGCCAGAATCCCTTTTAAAAATTCTTTCTTTCCCTCTGACAATTGGGATAACTCTTGACTTCAGAGCTCAAAGCCCTAAACTCTCTCCTGAACCCCAGGTTTGTCTGTCTCAGTTCCTAATTGACCTATTCATGGAAGGGTCTTCAGGCCCCTCAAATTGGATGGCTCCCAGCATCTTCATTCTCCCTACCAAATCTGCTCCTTCCCCGGTCGTCATCCTAGTAGATTGTACCACCATTGCTTTAGTTGCCCAGGCAACTACATCTAATTATTTAAGTGAGGATGTCGCCTTGCTTCCTCGTCCTTCATTGCATCTCCCCAAACATAAAATCTAACAGCAAGTCCTATCAACTTTGTCTCAGAAATATGTCCCAAATCCATCTCCTTTCATCCCTCCTGCCTTCTGTGAGAGCCCCTCATCCTTCTCCTGCTCTCTCATCTACCTACCAAATCATTTATCTACCTAATTTTAAAATAGGGAATAAAAGAACATTTTCTCATGATTTAATAAAGCACGAAAGGGCATACAGTAAAAACCACCCCACAATACTGTACCACGTCTATTCTCTCTCCTCTAACAAATACTAAATACAAACCAAAAAATAATTAACAACTTAGGCCAAACCATATGCAGTTGCTAATGTCTGATCATTTTTGACCTCCAGAAAATATGCTTTCATCTCTTAGTGTCTCAAAATCCCTTTTAGCTATTTTGCAACGTACAGACATGTAAATACAACAGAGTATAATTTGTGGCCCACTCCCCTGTTTTGCACAGAGAGGCAGTCTGGTTCGTACCAACTCTTTTTTCATTTAAAAATCTCTCTTGGGGTTATTTTGTTAACAGTAAGTGGAGTGATTTTATTTTTTTTAAACAACCGCTGAGCAGTTCCATTATATGGGTAGACCCTTATCAATTGTCCTTCTCTGCTATTGATGGGCATTTAGGCTTTTCCCAATATTTTGCCATTTCACAATGCTGCAATGAATAACCTTGTATGTACACTGCTTCATGAGCAGTAAATTCTTATCGAGGTTTTTTTCTGTCACTCTTCCCTTCCTCCAATCCATTCTCTAACAACCTGGTTTTAATGTATCTTTTCCACTTACTATGGTTAAATATTCCTACAATACAGTCTTTCTGTATTATATTTATGCTTCTGTCTCATGATTTTTTCAAGCTGTTATATCGGTTGTAACCAATAGTATACACATTGAATCTCACTTTTTATCTCTTGAAAAAAGAAAAAAAAATCCACCAAACAATAAACTTGGCTAGACCTTGTTTTGGGAATTTTACAAGATGTCTGTAGCATTTAGATTTTTTTTCTACATTGAAAGTACAAACTGCTTTCTTCCTTCCTTCCCATCAGCTGTTGATCTCTCAACTGTTATAATCTAAAGTATATTAATATCTATGTAAGCCCTGAATGAACTTTATTCAATAAAATTAAACTTTTTGGCTACCGAGGTGATCTTTTTTAAAATGTAATTCAAATTATGCTATCCTTATGCTTAAGATCCTCCAATGACTTCCCATCACATTCAAAATAAAAACCCCAAAGTCAGGGCTTCCCTGGTGGCGCAGTGGTTGAGAGTCCACCTGCCGATGCAGGAGACACGGGTTCGTGCCCCGGTCCGGGAAGATCCCACATGCCGCGGAGCGGCTGGGCCCATGAGCCATGGCCGCTGACCCTGCACGTCCGGAGCCTGTGCTCCGCGACGGGAGAGGCCGTGACGGCGAGAGGCCCGCGTACCGCAAAAAAAAAAAAAAAAACACAAAAGAAAAAAAACCCAAAGTCAAGACGGGCCGATATGGCCCCAAGGGATCCAGCTTCTGCTGATCTCCACCCTCGTCCTGTGCCCACCACCCCCTCTCCCAGGTCACCAAACTCCAGCCTTCTCAGTGTTCCTCAAACATGCCAAGTTTATTCTGCATCGTAGGAACTGCGCACGAATTGCCTACAATACTGTCCCCTGGATGTTCACATCGCTGTCTCCCTGCCACTTAGGTTGTGATGTGCTGGTTGGTGTTCAACATTCAGCTCTCTGGAAAAAAAAGAAGCCATGATTTGTAGCACTGGAAGCATAGAATTTGTAGATTTGTAGCATAGAACACGTGATAGATGTTCTGCTTTGGCCTACTTAAAGCTGCCAATGGAATTTCAAACAACTCACACAACTGTGGAAATACCTGTTCTTCTGAATCGGTAGCCAGCTCCAGCAGAACAGTGCTATAAATATTTCTTTTCCTGAACACCAAATTTAGAGTAGGCTCCGATCGCTATGAAGGGGCTTTCT
This sequence comes from Pseudorca crassidens, assembly GCF_039906515.1. Taxonomy (NCBI): domain Eukaryota; kingdom Metazoa; phylum Chordata; class Mammalia; order Artiodactyla; family Delphinidae; genus Pseudorca; species Pseudorca crassidens. The sequence goes on from NC_090304.1 coordinate 106,334,670, forward strand.
TTTATATTTCACTTTAACAGTATCACCATTGATCTAATCTTTTCTTCTTCCTTTACTCATTTGACTATTGAATGCGAGCGCGCGCGCACACACACACACACACACACACACACACAAAAGAATCTGAGCTCCAGGAAAGTAGGGACTTCCATGTTTCTGTTTCCTGTGCTTAGATTGGTATCTGGAAAATAATAGGTACTCGTAGAATGAACATGTGAATAAATGATTTCAATCACTGATCAATTCCTTAGCGTAATTTTGACTCCAAATCTTTAAACATTGTTCTTCCTGGTTTCCACCTGAATATGTTACAAACATCTGATGTGACTCTCGTAGGACCAGTCTCCTTTACATTTTCCTACTGTGTGGTCACTGTTTCTCTGATGGCTTCTGCGGCGGACCTCTTTGTACTCTGCTTCCGCGTGGCTGTCCAGCCTCGCTCTCGAGCAGCCGCTACCTCATCGGCCAGGTCTGCTGGGCACCACTGCCCACGAAGAGCCACGTTGCTTCCCATTTCTGTGTCTTTGCATACAATATTCACCTACTCCTATTTGAACATTTCCTCCTCTTCCCTTTTCTATTACAGTTCTTCACAGCCCAATTCAAATCCCAGTTCCTTCTTGAAGATTTCTCCTTCTATTCAACGCATACAGATATTTTCCTTCTCTGAACTTGTATCTACAGTAGAGAAAATATCAACCCTTGACCTAAAAAAGAGGGTGCACCTTTTTTGGGGTGTGTTTTTGTTTTATTGAAGTATAGTTGATTTACAATATTCTGTCAGTTTCAGGGGTGCAGCAGACTGATTCAGTTAGTCATACATATATGTAGATACCTACATTCTTTTTCTTGATTCTTTTCCATTATAGTTTATTACAGGATATTCAATATAGTTCCCTGTGGAGGGTGCACCTTAAACATGGACTGTTTAATCTGGTGACATTAATGAATTGATATTAATTTTCTTAGGGATTATATAGAATGTCTTTATTTTTGGAAGATACTTGTTTGAAGTATTTAAGAATGGGGGGTCATGATGTCTACAATTTACTTACAAATTATTTTTGATTGAGGGGAGAGAGGAAAAGAGGGGATAAAGAGAGAGAGAATGGGGGAAAATGTTAATATTGGTGCACCGAGATGAGGAGTATGTAGTTGTTCATTATTGTATTATTTTTTCATTATTCCTGTAGGTTTGAAAATATTAGTATGGAACGTTGAAAGGTAAAGATGCATCAGAAATCTCTGTTAAGCTTTATGGCATACAGTTTTCTGGATCCTACTCCTGAAGATCTATAGGTTCTGATTCAGTAGGTCTGGGTGTTTAGGTCCAGGTATAGGTATTTTTATAAAATTCCACAGTTGATTCTGATGTGCAGTGTCTTAGGTTGGGCTTCCTAGAAGGCTGGTGTGAGCCCACGTGCTTCCCTGGGAATAGCTGTCAGGAGGAGGGGAGTGAGGGAAGCCGAGACAGCTATGGTCAAAGCTAAGAAGGACGTGGCCTCAGCTGGAGACATCAGGTTGATCCCATGGGAAAGCTCTGGAGCACAAGTCACCCTGCAGCTCAGTCCCATTTTAGTTCAAGGGTCTGGCTTTTCGTATCCCCAGCCACTTGGTCACTGCTGAGGTCTGGTCCAGAAGCGGGGCTAGTGGTGGGAGGGAGGTGCCCAGATGAAGATCTGCCCCGGGCACTTACTTCTCTGTAGGAGACGTGGGGTGGGGGACACAGGAGCAGCACGCAGTGAAGGGCACCTGGGCAGGACCTGAGTGTTGAGAAGCATCACTGCCGTCAAAGAGGCGTGGGTTCGAAATATATGGCTCCTTATTTTCTATGTCCTGTCTCCCCAACCTGAGGGCAGAGACCATGTCTTCAGCCGCAGAAGTCTTCTGCAGAAGTTAGCACGGTGTCGGGCACATGATATACAACCAGTAACTTCTTGCTGGCTACTTGACTTGGCCTAGCTCCGCACTCATAACAGCCTCTACCCAAGCCATCGGAGAAGTTCCCTTAGGAGACAGGATTGCGTGCGTGGCGCGGTAAGAAGTTGAATCGCACAGGGATAAGAGGTACAGTTTTCAACTTGCACAAGAATCCCATCTCTGGCTGCTGGGTCGTTCTCATCACCTGCTCTCTATGGTGCTCCCTGTTCAGAACAATACAGATTATCTCAGCGGGGGTCTCCTCAGAAACAAACCCCAAGACATAGATTCAAGGACAAGTAGTTTATTTGGGAGGTGATTCCAGGACACACCAGTAGGAAAGTGGGGACTGAGATGGGGGAGGGAAGGCAAGTTACCACCACGGGTTCATCATCAAGTTACCAGCATGGAATATGCACCTTAGTGTTTTCACACCCAAGAGCCTAGGGAGCTAAGATACTTATCTGCCAGTCATATCGATCATTGCTGGGGGGCTCCTCTTGTGGGATTGGGAGACCTGAACGCTCGGCCCTTCTTGCCAGCGCTTGGTGGCGGCAGAGCCGTGTCCTGCCACGAGCGAAGGCCCTGAGGCAAAGCGATGCACCAACAGGACACTGGGCGGGAGCACACCTGCAGCTCCCAGCCCACCTCATTCTACCTGCACAGTATCCCTTCACGGGAGGCAATGATATCCTCTCTTGTGGACTAGGAAAGGGAGACTTCCAGATCTTGCCTATTTCATAATTGGCAAAGCGGAATCTGAGCTCTGATGCCTTTCCCAACAGTCTGTGCTCTTACTTCTAACTGAAATGGCCTCTTGACACATAGCAGCGCAGGTGCCGGTAGCAACTTTGTCGATGGTGCTCACGATGATTACTACTGTGGAACTGATGGATGGGTGGTCTAGGGTGGCTGGCAGCTCTCTTCAGGCCAGAGCTCAATGGTGAATAAAAATCCCCTGGGTGTTAGTAATTTGGAAATAGGTTTAGAGGCAGCACATACCCTCCTAAGTAGCAAAGGTCAGCCTGTCTGGAGAGCCATTCCTGCAGGAGCCGGTGGCACTGAGTGATTTCTCTGGAACCACCTAAGCCTCTAGGAACACCTGTCATTTCTCTGTCGGTCACAGCTCTAGCCTGTGTGGGTTTCCAGTGGCTGCTGCCCACCTTCACACGAGTCCAGAGTCCCCGCTTACGTCCTTCTGCATCTCCACCAGCTGTCAGTGCCCGACTGTTCTCTTCCAGAGGCGTCAGCTCAGCTGTGCTGATTGAAGACTCTGAAATCCGTGAGCACAAGGAATAGAACTCATGGGGAGGGGCTGAGGCTGGAAGAGCAGAGCTCCAAGTTGACTCATGAGGATGGACAAGCTGTCGCTGTGGCGGGGGTTTCTGTGTTCAAAGTGCGCACGAGTCTCTGATATGTCCTGATTACTTTTTTGGGGTTTCCCCAGGTCTGTAAGACCTGCCACTACATTAACCAGTCCTGGGGCACCTTTCACAGGAAGCGTGTGCCCATCACCTGGGCACCATAACGTGTTTGCTCAGTCAGCTGGGTGCACAGCGCTTCGCTGGGCCTAGAGCTGGGGTACCTAGATCTGAGTCAGAGAAAAGAAAGGATTAATGTCTCCATTGCCATGAAACAGTGTCAAAGAAAACCACGTGGAAAGCTGCAGACTCAGAGTGCTTCAGAGGAGGCTGGCGGGTTGATCCTAGAAATCCTAGGGAGTGGGCAGAGGCGGGAAGTTGGATTTGATGGTCACTAAATTTCCTTCCCAATTCTAAGGTCCTACGATTCTATATCAAAGGCAAAGGATATTTTTATCTCTACCTGTAAAATAAATTTGAGAACTACTCTGTCTATATATATTTATTTATAAATTGTATATATATTACTGTACTAATGAGTGCAGTATGCAATGCTTTGAGAGTCAGAGGAATGTCCTGCTTCAGGGACTCAGAGACCTTTCTTCCCAGAGAGTGAAGTTGCTCCTTTCATTATCTTTTTTTTTTTTTGAGCACAACACATTACACTTTTTTCCTGGCCAAGATTAAAAATTAAGAGGTGGAACCAGAATTTGCCATTTATGAGTTGTGCCACACTGGGGAAATTGTTCACCTAGGTATCAGTTTATTCATCTTTAAACTGGGGATATAAATCAGAATAGAAATGGGTGACGTAAGGAAAAGTGCTTTGTATATATTTCCATACATATGTCAGGAATTATTTTTGGTTCTCTCTCTGAGGGGAAATGGTATGATAAAATTGTGAACAACCAAAGATAAACTGTATTTTGATACTCTGTGCCTCTGTGGATGCTCTCGCTGAGAGAGAGAGAGAGAGAAAGAGGGAGAGGGAGAGAGAGAGATTTCTCGGTGTGATTTCAGTAAGCAGGCTTCAGAATTGGAGGGGAACAAAATGAAGGGTGAGGAATTTATTATAATGCTGATCTATTGCACCATCTAGAAAAGACGTCTATTTGAACTCCTGTTCAAGCAGCAATTACCTGGAAAATAAATGTAATAAGAATCTCCTAAGTTGGCGGTAAAATTAGCATCACTGAATTTTAATTAATAGTCCAGCTTGGAAGGAATATACTTCTCCTTAGATGAAAAGAATGACCTTAACCATGGAGCGAGCTCACCCAAATCAGTACTTTCAGTAGGTATTTTTTTCCTCTCTGAGTCTCCTGGAGATTTTTTGCACCCCGATGTCACCGGGAGCTCATCCCGAAGAAATAAGGTTGATCACCAGCCTGCTCTGTGGGCCTCCGTTTCCTCCGTTGTGAAATGGTGGAAACGTGTTTGGATGGAGAAGACTTGGACCCATGACCTCTTGGGTCCCTTTTAGCTTTAACACGTTCTGTATTTTGATTGGGACATTGTTGCTTCCAGGTCTCTCTGTTCTAAACCTTGCGGTAGTAACGGCAATGAGGCTTATGGTCATGAGGGCAGGGATTTATTGAGAACCCAGGATGTGCCGGGCCCCGAGTGAGGAGCTCTGCGAGCATTATTAACTGTGGTTTCCTGGCATCCCTTTGCAGTAGCTGTTACCTGCATGCCCATTTTACAGATGAGGAAAAAGATGCTCAGCTAAGCCTTGCCTGAGGCCATCCAGGTGGGCACCAAGTGGCCATGGGTGGTAACGGGGGTGATAAAAATTAAGTGAAGGTTTTTCACTGCAACTGTTGGGAGTCGCAATGCTTTGAGAGTCAGAGGAATGTCCTGCCTCAGGGACTCAGGGACTCAGACTTAGCAGGGCCAAGTCTCTCACGACATCCACAAACACCCAGCACATCACAGTTCCCCTGCAGAGTCCCTGCTCTTCCCACTTCCATCAAAGGCAGTGTGATTATTTCCTTACTCTAGTACTCTGGGCGTTTTGAGATCACCTTTGGTGATTTCTCCTTCTTCATTCTTCATATGCAGGAATTCATCAAATTCTGTTCTTTCATAACTTGATTCAGTGATAGTGTGTCAGAGATGGCAAGAGAGTTATAATAATAACTCCTTAATTTACATAGTGCTGTAGCATTTTTCAGAGGGCATCCATGTGCATTATCTTATTTAATCCTCACAGTGGCCCCTGAAATAGATGATCTGTATGTTACAGATGAAGAGATGGAAGCTCAGAGGGGACCACATCAGACAGCCAACACAAGGCAGAGTCACGATGGAGCCCAGGCCCAGCGCTCCCTGCAGCCTGGTTCTCCACTGTGTCTCCTATATTTGTCTTCTGTTTTTTATTGCCACAGTTTCTACCAAAGTCTAAGTCCACATCAGCTCAACTCTGCTTTCTGTAACAGCCTTGGGGCTGGTATCCTTGATTTCTGTCAGTCTATTGAAATCCAGGTTTAGATCCTAATTCCTGATTTTAAACCTCCAATAGATCCCTATTACTTGGATCTAAGTCACACTCCCCTAGACTCTCTCAAGGTTCCCATAACCTGTCCTTACTCTACCTTTGCAAGTTCACGTCCCACCTTCCTCTCTTATCACTGGGTCTTCCTACCATCCTCCGTATATATCAGGCCGTTTGCTGTGTGATTTGTTTAAAGAAGTGCTTCCTAGCAGATGTGGTTCATCTTTGCAGCCCCAGCACCTGTCACTCTGCCAGGCGCCTGGTAAGCTCTCAGCTCCGTGAATACATGGCCATGACCCTTTGCATTCTATTCTCATCACTAAAAGCCTCAATTCTTTTCTTTTTTTTTTGCGGTACGTGGGCCTCTCACTGTTGTGGCCTCTCCCGTTGCGGAGCACAGGCTCCGGACGCGCAGGCTCAGCGGCCATGGCTCACGGGCCCAGCCGCTCCACGGCACATGGGATCCTCCCAGACCGGGGCACGAACCCGCGTCCCCTGCATCGGCAGGCGGACTCTCAACCACTGAGCCACCAGGGAAGCCCAAAGCCTCAATTCTTAAAGACCCAACAGCATCCCATTGGAATAATCCTAAATTCTGGGTAATACTTGTAGTTTATATCTTTGCTATTTAAAGTCTGGACCAGCAGGTTAAGGACCACCTTGGAGCTTGTAAGAAATGCAGAATCTCAGGGAGCCTCATCCTTAATCAAGGTCTACAGTTTAACAAGGTCCTAGGTGACTGGCTATCACATTAGGTCCTAAGACGCATTGAACCAAAGGTTCTAGTCCTAACGTGATGGCCAACAGAGGCTTTAATTCACAAAAGCCTGATTTGAATCCCAGCTCTACCACTTACTAGTTGCGTGGCCTTGAATAAACTTGTAAAATTGTTTGGGCCTCTGTTTCTTTATACATTGACTGAGGATAATAATAACTCGCCCACCATGAGAGAGAGATTCTGTACGCATTATTACTAGCCAGCACAAACACTTACGTCGGGCATATTCTTACCCCATTTTAGAGCTGAGAAAACTGAGGCTGCTTGGTGCTGGCCAAGTAACACAACGCATTAGCTGATAGAGTTGCAATTCAGACCTAACCTACTTGATGATAAATGTCATTTTCACTCCACCTCACCGTTCTGTTCTCTGCATTGTCAGGTGAGAGCACATATTATTGTGAAGGTTGAATAGGACTCCGGTTGTTACGTGCTTTGTGCCCTGCAAGCTGCATACAAACGTTATTAGTCATCAATTGTATTACTAGCTCAGATTGTTCTCTAATTGCCGTAAAGATTTTATTCTGTTTCCTTGCGGTTAATAGTGTTCTTCCATATTGCCTGGGTATTTGATGTACCACTTCTTGCTGTGAACAAGAAATATCAAATACACGCTGAATGTACATGTGGGTGCTTGCATGCACTGATGAGTGAAGAGCCAGAGAGGAAATGAAAGGAGGTAGGACATAGGGAAGAAGAAGATAAATTGGCATTTGATTTATCTGGGGGACAGGAAAGTGTGAAAGAAAATTGATTAGAAGTAGGGCTAGGAAAGTAAAAGAGATGAACCTGGAGTGTTTCTGATTATTCAAAGAGGAAGTTGGGATTCTTGAGAATGTCCCAGGTGGCAAAAGCTAGGCAAGAGCTGGTCATTGGGTTTAGATCTGGATTTCTGTAAGCTGAGTGTGGTATTTTCCCAGGAAGTTGGACTTTCTCATGCCATGCTGTTTGACCTTTTTGTATATTAATGTATTATTCACCCATCGGTGTTGCTGTGAGAGTTTTAAAACAGGAAGAATAATCCGGTGGTCAAAATAAGACCTTAGCAACATCTAGAAACTAGAGAGAGTTGGTGTTGTTCCTGGAAGTACTTGCACAGTTGGTGACATCACCGAATGCATCTACCGTCACCCCCGCCCCGTCCTCCTGCCTTGGTGCGCAGAGTGGTCACCACTGTGGTGGGAGCACAGCGCCACCGCGGGACCTGACTTGTGCATTCCTCCGGGGACCCCCCCAGGGAGGCTTTGTTCTCGGTCACAGCAGAGGAACTGAAGCAGCATATCTGGTTTCCAACAGGGTAGGGACATTTAGAACCGGGGAAGAGAGAAGGCATCAACCAGCTCAGGATGCCTGGAACTACTTTAGATTTAAATTTAAACTCAAGGATTGTGTATAGAAAACTGCGAAGAATGAATTTCTTAAGGACTGGAAGCTGAGAGAGTTCTAGCTAGTCTAGAAGCTGAAGTCCTTAGGGAACTAAGGGGAGAATCCAGAGTCTCTTCCTGTGCTGGGTCCAGCTGGACCACGCGTCTGCACTGGGTGCCTATAACGTACAGATTTGCCTTGAGTCAGTATTCTTAGACCCTCACACTGCTTCCAGCTGGGTGAAGAGTAGCCCAGTCCCAAGGAAAACGAAGGGAAAGGGCTAAACGTCCAGAGCCCTGTGTAAGGAGCAAAGAAGGCAGTATCACATACTCCGATTTGGGGAATAACTTTGTATTTCATTATACATCCCAGTAAAATAATAATCTGCTTCAGGGCAGGGACCAGGACAACTGAAATGCCATTAGAACAATACTGACCTCAGAGTCAAAATGCTTTTGTTTAGACGTTCAGCTTTGCGTTTAATTGCCGTCTGCTCTGTAAATTTACTAAATCTTCGTCTATAAAATGGAATAATAATACATTTCATGGTTATTAAAATTAAATATGATGCCTGAGAACATTTTGGTAACTGCTGGTTTATCTGTTTTCATGTTACTCTAATATTTGAAACGTGATTTCATATATGGAAACTTTAAAAATCAGTGATAGTGACTTACTGAATGCTCACTCTGTGCTAGGCACTGCATTAAAGGTATTACAGTCATACTGTCTAATCCTTGGGATACCTTTTTGCATTAGATACTATTATTGGCCACATTTTACAGATGAGTGAATTAACAAGATGAACTAACCAGCACAAGGTGATAGACTTGCTGTACGGCAGAGCGAGGACTGGAAGTTCCAGCCATCTCTCTAAAGCTTGGACCACCTTGGCCTTTCAGTTCCAGCATCATGAGGGACAGCTGGCCGGCAAGCCCAGGGATTTGATCTGTAATAAGATGAGGCAGGAGCAGGGCTGTTGGTTGAGTCGATCCTTGTTTGCCCCAAAGTCACAGACCAACATCTTTGGAGGAAAATATGTTTTTGGTGTAGGGGCCCAGTTAAAGTTGGATTTCAGATAAACCATGAATGTATATCCCATACGTAATCTGGAACATACTTATACTAAAAATTATTTGTTATATTTTTTGTTTGCTAAATCTGGCAACCCTGTTATAGGAAGGCATCAGTCTCAGAATTGATTAGAATCTACCAGAACCTAAACCTATAATTTGGTCTCAGGGCTTGGCTGGGATGTGAGGCGTGTTTCTGGAATTGGGAGGACCAACGTCAGTGCACTGCAGCGGGACAGTCTAGATTGGGCCTCGGGACATCTGCTTCCAGTCCCAGGGACACTTGCCTGGATGGGGTGGCCCTTCCCCCAAGCCCACTGGCTCTACAGTCCCTGCAGGTCTTCCCACAGTCCCTGACAGCAGCCTACCTTTTGTGCCTGGGCTTTGCAGCAGAAGATGTTGGAGTCGTTGCAGTGTAAGTGGGTGTTGTTTCCAGGAGCCAAAATTTTGGGCAGAGAAGTGGCTGTGAAGCAGGGGATGTCACAGGACTGTGTGTAGGAGCCAGGGGTGAGGAGGGAATTTACATGTAACATCTGAAAACCAATTCATCCCGAGCCAACTTCAGCTCAGATTAGGGGGAAAATTGCTGTTCAAGTTGGTATTTCCATTGCCAGGTTTATTGAAAAAATGAAATAAAAAAACCCTCTTTGTTTTATGAATTTGTTGTAGATTACCAACAAAAGGGGGGAAAAGGGGTTTATGCTTTCTAGTTGGTGGCGAACCAGATTTTGACAGCCCTTTTGTAAGAGCAAAAATGCTCATGGATGAGCCAGGATACATCCTGTTCCATGAAGAGCCCACGACTCGGGGTCTCTGGATGGAATCTTTCCTCTGGCATGCGTCAGTGTATTCTGCCCTCCTTCTGAGGCTGCGAGCTGCTTGCCCCCATGTCAAAGCTGGGGAGTTTTGGTAAGGAGAGTGGCTTTCCCAAGGTCACAGGTGGGCAAAGCAGGTGGTAGCTGCTGGGCAGAGCAGGTGAGATTCCCAGCAGCTGGGCCTAGACCCTCTTCCTTCTACAGATGCCCCAGACCTCCTCCCAGGCCTGAGCAGGAAGCCTAGGCTAACGATGCCCCTGGAAACACTTGACCTGTCCCCATCGTTCCCTCAAGTTTACGGCCACCTTAAGGCCTGAAGTCTGCTCCTCTCCCTGGTACCCTGTCACCTGCAGCCCTCCCTCACTGGTGTTGTCACTCCTTCCCGGCTTCTCTCAGTCTGCAATGTGCAGGGATCATAACTTGTGGGGTCGTACAAGAAGCCAGCAGCCCTTCCATAATTGCCACTGACATGGAAACACAGGAGCAAATGAGTAGCCATTCATATGTCTCTGCATGACAGAACAGAAACCTCTACTGTGGAATTAAAGCCATAAATATCCTACAGGGCCCCTACCTGCAAACCAGCTCCCGACATCTGGAACGGCAACTCCATCGAGCCACTCTGCTGTTACCGCGCTGCTGCCTGCCGGCTGCAGCTCAGCTGTCAGAGCAGAAGGGACAGGATGGGAGGTGTGGGAGGAGGAAGGAGGGGGGTGACCAATCGGAACCTGGTGACAAAAGGCCCCTTCCCCTACAGTGACCACAGCGACAGAGAGGCCCCACCCACCCCTGCATGGAGGCACTCAGAAAGCCTGCTTGTGACAAAGGCCCTGTGCTTGCAAGAGGCATTACCCGCTTTGTGGCTGGTCTCCCATCTGGTTGACGGGCATGTGACAGCTCAGAGTTCGTGCTCCTGGAGGGAAAAGCACGGGGGGCCGAGAAGAGGGGAGACGCTGCAGGGTGGGGGCCGCCCACGTGGCCATGTCTGGGTCCCCGAGAGGGACAGCGCGTCACTGCCAGGGACGACTGAACCACGCAGAGGACCCAGGAGAAATCCAACCTGTGATCCTTAGAAGTGGGAGCCTAGCGAAGGGGGCTGTCTTGGGGCAGAGGGGAACTATTTCTGGCGGTGGGAGGGATGCTGGCGGAGGGGATGGCATCCCCTGCTCGAAGCAGCTGGTGAAATGTGACTGGTCTCCTGGGGCGGGAATTCCCAGGCCTGGAGCTTTTCGCTGCTTTGCCGAATGAGATGGATCCTTAGCTACTCGCAGCCACTTGCATGGAGTTTGCGGGGCCTTGAGCTGAGGGTGGGCTGGAGATGCCTCCCCTTTCCTTCCCTTTATCTCCTTTGCCCTAGGCTCAGCCTTGTGCTCCAGCAGTGGCCCCTGCATGCGGCCCAGCTCTCGGGAGCCAGTCTCAGAAGGATGGCCTGGGTAACTTGCCCCTGGAAACTCTTTCTTAGGTCCTTTGTGCCTTACTTTTCCTATTTGCGAAATGGGAAGAGAAGTATTGGCTGGACACCATCTCTGAGTACTCACCTGAGTGAGTGAGTCAGGGTCTGAGATTTGAGACCTAAAGTCTTCATCCCCTAGTTTACCCAGATGAGAGCTGCCACAGCTGAAATCCTCCTGTTTCTAGGGAAATTGAGAAGGGTGAAAGTGAGAAAAACAGAAAGGAGTCCTTCCCCACAATAATTTAGGGGTGAAATAGAAAATACAGTGTTTTTCTGTATAAACCAATTTTGAGATTTCATGGAATGGTGCTAAAAATAAACAGCAGGTTATCCTATTTTACATCAAGGCAAAATGAGTAGGTGTTACTTCCAGGTGTAATCCTGTTGCTGGTTGTCATGTGGCTTTAGTTCCCAGGAGAACATGGGCTGACCGGCAGGAGAGAAAAATAGGGCTTCTAAGCAGACCTTCTCTCCAGCCAGCAACCAGGTGTGAGCATTGCTCTCTGCTTACCTGTGACACCTCACTGAGGCCTTGGCATCAGTCAGTCTACATATTTTTTTGTCTTAACATTCACACACATTGCTCTAAAATTCCTGGACTTTTCAGGACTTTTAAGACACTGCGGGGTGGGTTGGCAAAAGGGAGGAGTGTGGGCTCAGAGAACAGTTTCCACTCCAAATCCTGTTTCCCCACCCATGAACCATAGGCAGGACCACAGGCAAACTTTGCTCCCCAAGCCTGCCGTCTTACCTGCCAGTGGGAATAGGAATCTCACCCACTAGTGTGGTGGGAAGGTGGAGGGGCCACGGCAAGTACTTGGTCAGCACACACCTGGTGATGAATAAATTATTTCCTGTGCTTCCTGGGCCGGCCTCAACAGTAATCATCAGATGTCACTTTTCTGCTAAGGGATAGAGTGAAACAAAACAGCAACATACGCTATTATTTTGAGTTCATTTTTATGAGGGGAGATGGCTGGTTTTAGTCCCACCACCTCCAAGTTGGAACCCAAGATAGAGTGCTGAAAAAGCAAAGAGAGTGTGTGTGACCTACACAGCAGCCCGGGAATGGGTGGCTAGTCGTGCAAACGCAAAATCAAAGAACTGAAAAAATCTTCTAGGAGTCATCTGATCTGGGATCCAGTCTTTTGTATGTAAAAAACATATAAACTAGAAATTGATGTTTGGCTCATGTAAAAATATTTTGAAGATTCCCATTAAAGAGACTTTACCTGGAGGATTATATAGCATATCTTACCATCTATGCAAACTAAGGGGCAGAAAAAGCATATATATTTGCCTGTATACGATAGACTATTTCTGGAATGATTCATTAGAAATCAGTAATTGGTCCCGGGAACTCTTTCTTAGGTCCTTTGTGCCTTAGTTTTCCTATCTGCAAAATGGGAAGAAAAATACTGGTTGTACACCATCTTCAAATACTAAAAGGATGAGTCAGGGTCTGAGGTTTGACACCTAAAGTCTTCATCCCCTAGTTTACCCAGATGAAATGCTAGTGAGAGGAATTTGATGGTGTTGATCAGGAATCCGAGGAAACGATTTCATGGGTTGCCCTCGATATCTTTAAAATTTTGAACTGCGTGAATGTATTGATTAGCTATTCAAAGTAAAAATAAATAAATAAAATTCAAACCTAGAATAGAGACTATACCTAGTGAAAATCAAAGCAATTGCTGTTACTTTCTAAGAAGTTACTTTAGTATTTGTAAAGCACGCTGTGGCAGATGTACTTCAAAGATAAAATGTCGATTTTAGTTAATGCCCAGAGAAAATCACCTTCTTTGTGTCTGTGCCTGGGCTGTCTCATCAAGGATTAGCCCCCAGAAACAGTATTGGTGCCCGTGTGGACTCGGCGTGTGGGTAGCGAGCTGGCCTGGTTAGGGCTCAGCCCGCTGTGAAGCTGAGGCCTTAGGTTTGAGCCCTCACTGGCCCTTTAAGTCCCCTCCCTTCTGGAGACACAGATTGTGCCCCTCACTGTGATTAGCTGACTGTGGATGTGGCCGCTGGCCTCGCAGTGACAACCCTGGAAAGTCTAGCGATCAAGTTCATTACCGAGTAGAAAGACAGCTGAGGGGGTCGGCGGGTGGGGGGTGAATGTCGCGGTGGCGGTGTCAGAGGTGAGAGGACCGGGGGATACACGGGGCCCGGCACCCAGGCATTGCCTGTGGCAGCAGTGGGCCCACAGAGGACAACCTGGCAGGTCTTATCCTAGGCACCTTCAGTCTTCCTCACATGGTTCCCCACCTGCCACTTCTATTCCTGTCCCGGATGCTTAGACGTTATGGCCAGGATTGGGGCAAGTGCCTAAGTTGGGATGGGGTTGGAGCTGTGGCTAAAACGCCTAAAAAGCTTCACTGGACATTCAAACTAAATACCTGATCATATCTGGGGAGTCTTCAGACCTGGCATCAATTCCTCCTCTGCATTCTTGCTGGAATCAGTACTCCTAATATATTTTGCATGAGAAAGTTTTGCAAGAGTGGCATGCCGTGTGTGTGTGTGTGTGTGTGTTGGGGGGCATATGGTGGGCGAGATGCAGCATGAACAGCCTTTACTCCCCTTCTTAGTGCTGAAGGTTTTCTAGATCCCCCTGGGGCTGGGAGCAGTGGGAGTGGGCTGGGCTCTAGTCCTTGTCTAACCATGTCTGTCTCTCCTACAATTTCCCGTATAAGGTTCACAGGCCTCCACAGCGTCAGCCAGGTTGGAATAATAGTTTTAATAACATCCACTTGTAAAAATGGTTTCTGTTTCTAGCCCTGCTCCCACGTTAATTGTCCCGTTCACTAGACAGAACAAGCCCATGAAATGGGCTTATCTCCATTTTCCAGATAAAGAGATTGGGGCCGGCCTCAAGTGTCTGGTTCAGCAGAGGGACGGAGACTCACAGAGCTCTCCTGGTCCCTAAACGTAGCTGTTCCTCCCAACACGATGTCCTGGAACGCTTGGTGTTTGTGCTTCAAGGTCTGATTAGAAAGCCAGAAGGGCACACCATTGGCAGGGAGCTTGCTCACAAATTAAATGATATTCTTCCAAGAAAGTTTTCATTAGAGCCTAGATTTAAGCCAAAGTCCAGACTAGTTCTCATTTCACCTGAACTTAGTTTGAATGGCTACCTGTTAGTGTTCACTGGTGCTTACCTAGCAGGAAGTTATTGGTAAATATCATGCATTTACCCATAATTACACAGCCATGCAGATTACTCACTAATTACGCTCAGCACGTGCAAAAGTCACTAGCACAACATATCGCCAGTACGGGGGGCAAAGGAGGCATGCTATTCTGTATTAATTTGGTAATTGCATATTATTTACCATATCAAGGGTTATTTTGACACAGAACAGTAACGGAGAGCTGTGGGCTTCACCTGCTGAAGCCATTTGCCAGCGCAGGTCACGGGCAGTGTGACTGCTCCCTCACATCCTCCTCGTGTGAACTAGGGGATGGCCAGCCCACGAGGGACTCTTGGAGGTCTTGGGCCAGCCCTGCGGCCGAACAGCCGACTTGCCGTTACCCACGTGTGTCTGTTCCAAACAAATGAAAAATCCTAGCCCAGCCTCCCCAAAGCCCAGCGTGTTCCTGAGCTGCTGTGTGCTCAGGGAATTAACACTAATTTTAATATTAGCCCTAAGCAAAACATAATTAGAAAGATAAATCTTCAGCAACTCTCTCCTACCCAGACTCTCCGCCACCACCTCCCATGCACATCCCAGCCCCCTGCCATAATGCAGTATGAAGCCAAATAAATATAAGTGGCTCTGCGATGATCTGTAAGACCACGAAACACATTTGTTCAGCTAGTTGAACGCTGGTTCCGACGTCAGGCAGAAGCCAGTGGTGTGACACCTGTGAGGGTGGGACAGCCCTGCCTTCGACCCTTGGAGGAGGGCACTGCTGGGTGTGGACCTTCCCCTGCTCGTGCCATCGGCTCGAACACTGTACATCATTTGTTCCTGGAGCAGCTGCTCGCTTATCGTCCCCACAAGAACCTGTAAAGCCAATGGTGAGATATTTCTTGCGTGAAATGACGCTGCCTTGGACTTCAAATGCCCATCTTCATCTCCAGAAGTAACTGTTAATCTTTCATAGCTTTTTATCACTGCAGAAGGACTCTCCTTGTTTCTCCTTGAGAAGCACACGCAGATAAGCAGACGAAGCCCTGGTGACTTAAGGAAGGAGGGACCATGATACCAATCGGATCGGCCTGATCCCCAGAGGCAGGGAACATGGTCTGACATTGTGGTCGGTAGGCTGCTCTCCATCCCTGAGGTCGGGGAGAGCTGAGCCCGTGCAGACATGAGTACAGCTGGACTCTCAATTGTTGAGAGAAAAGAAGGTATAGGATTTAGGGAGAACTTGGTATGTGGATTGGGTACCTTTGAACTTTCTGCTTCACTCTGTTGCAAACGGGCTTGGCTGGTGAGAACAGGCCATCTTGGTTCAGAAGACAAAACTCTGTTTCTCGTTCTTATTTATCTTTCTTCAAAGAGTCACTAAACAGCCAGCACTGTTTGCCTTCACACCTGCCTTCACTCAGGGAACACGTCCTCCTTTGGAAAGTGCTAAGTACCTTGCTGACAGCCTCACCACTAGCCTGCAAAGTGGCTACTAAAGGGAAGAGTGAAGCAGGCAGCTTGGGAACAGAGCCTGGCAGCCAGGACCCTGGAGTCGGCCTCTGCCCCCGGTGGGGCATGAAAGACTACGTCCAAAATCACCCCAGGCTCTGGCCATTTCCTCAGGTCCTTTCTGCCGCTCCGGCCCCAGGTGCAGCTATTGTGGTTTTCCTGCGGACACCTCGTGAGCTACTGACAGCAGAGCAGGATTCTGTTCTGTTCCTCGCATATTTCCCTCACTTTTTTACCCTACAACTGTCATCTTTGGCTTTCTTTGTAAACTTCTGCTCTTTATGTTAATTACAAGGTGTTAAATATGGGAGGTGGGTGGACAGTGGGGACGGTGGATCACAGCTCATTCGAGAACTGTGCAGCAAGCCCGCTCCCTGCTGCTGGCGCCCACCGATTTCTAACCTGCCCCAAGGTAAAGTTCTAAACCTGGAGGGTCCGCCCACCCACCTACAAGCATCCTCCGTGGTGCATACCCCCAGCCTTTCCTCCTAGGTCCCCAGTTACCCACATCTCACGATGTGTGGTTAGAAGGCAGGCCTGTGAAGGGGCTGGGGTGGAAGGGGTGCACACACCCCACTTCACCCCTGCTCCCCGGGCTTTGTTCGAGGTGCTTCCACGGGATTTGCAAATCTACAACATGCGTGTCCTCCGGGCTGTTTCTCACGCTCTTTCCTCCTCTTGGAATTTCCATTTTTTTCCATGTTTTCTCCATCTTTTTTTTTTGAGATTTTTAAACAATTGAAGTCCAGTTGATGTACACTATTATATGTTACAGGTGTACAGTATGATGATACATGATTTTTAAAGGTTATATTCCATTTATAGTTATTATAAAATATTGGCTATATTCCCCGTGTGGTACCGTATGTCTTGAAGCTTACTTCATACCTAATGGTTTGTACCTCTTACACCCCTACCCCTATATTGCCGCTCCCCACTGTAACCACTACCGTTGTTCTCTGTATCTGTGAGTTGCTTCTATTTTGTTATATTCACTAGTTTGTTGTATTTTTTAGATTCCACATATAAGTGGTACCTTACAGTATTTGTCTTTGGGAATTTCTGGGGTTTTTTGTGGGGACTCATTCATGGACCAGCTGTGGTTTCCCCTTTGTCACTGTTTCCCCAATGACCTCTAGCTGATTTCATCCCTCTCTCCTCTGATTTCCTATTGGCTGCAGACACAGACAGAACAAGCAGTTGGGCATGGGCGGGGTGTGCTTTTTCTATTAGTTTGCAGGCTTCTTTTTTTTATTGAAGTAGAGTTGGTTTACAGTGTTGTGTTAGTTTCTGGTATGCAGCAAAGTGATTCAGTTATATATATTCTTTTTCATATTCTTTTCCATTATGATTTATTACAGGATATTGAATATAGTTCCCTGTGCTATACAGTAGGTCCTTGTTGGATATCTATTTTATATTTAGTAGTGTGTATCTGTTAATCCCAGACTCTTAATTTATCCTTTCCCTTGCTTTCCCCTTTGGGAAGCATAAGTTTGTTTTCTATGTCTGTGGGTCTGTTTCTGTTTTGTAAATAAGTTCATTTGTATCATTATTTTAGATTCCACATTTAAGTGATACTATATGATATTTGTCTTTCTCTGACTTACTTCACTTACTATGATAATCTCTAGGTCCATCCATGTTGCTGCAAATGGCATTATTTCATTCCTTTTTATGTCTGAGTAGCATTCCATTGTATATAGAGACCACATCTTGCAGGCTTCTGTTTTGAGATCTGGATTCTATCTTATTCATCTTAACATCCTTGGTGCCAAGAGCGATACCAAGACACAGAGCAAGCCCCACGTGAGGCCAGAGGGGGCCTAACTCTCAAGGTGAGCGAGACCCTCCAGTGACGGAGGGTCACCTTGACCTTTCTAAATACTAGGGAATCTATGGGAAAGGGCCTGACATCTCTTAGTACCTACTATGTGCTAAATGCTGGGTAAGCCCGTCACATCTGTTTCTCCGTTTAATTCCCAGGATACATGAAATAGGTATTCCCGCGCCCTTAACAGGTGGGGGAAGGCTAACAGGGGTTGAGGTGCCTCAGGCTAGTAAACGGCAGATTCCTCTGCAGTTCGTGTTTCTCTGTCTGGAAAGCATGTGTGTTTTCCCGCCCTGTGCTGCCTCCCCGGCGGGGAGGAGTGGGCGGTGAGGGCAAAGAGGGGTCTCCCTCTCCACCAGGAGCACCGTCTCCTGGGAGCTCGGCTCTCTTCCAGTCCTATGGGGATGTGCTTCTCTTCTTTCCCAGGGTCACAGACCCTGCCTGAGGGAAACCAGGTAACACCCACCTTCTCCACGTGTCATGCTTTCTGATGAAGTGTCGGACTCAACCCGACAATTTCTAACCAAATTTCAGGCTCCGCCATGTGCACCGTTGTCTGTGTTCCAACAGCCTCTGCGATCGTCGCTCAGGGCAAGTCGTTCTGGCTCCTGCCCGGTAGAACCAGAAATTCACTCTGAATGTGGGCCATGGCTGCCTGAAAACAGTGTAGTTTCCCAAACACGCTCCCTCTGAGCCCGCCGCCCCGCACTTCTCTTGTCAAAATGCCACTCACTGGATCTGTCAGCCATATACAGGTTTTCTGTGATCTCTTGTCTGCTGCTTTAATTGCTGCTGCTTATTTATTATGATTGTATCTGAATTGCCATGGAGAGCCAGTGCTGAGTCGGCGAAGGTACCCAAAGACGGCGTCACAGCCTTGCTGTCAGCGAGGCGGCAGGTCTGGGTTACAGAGTGGAGGGCTACGAGGATCGGGCGGACGGGACGGGACAGTCCCGCCGACCCGTGGGGCTGGTGTGTAATGGCGAGTCTGCATGGAGCCGCGTCGGAGGAGGGGGTCTCTGTGTAGACTAAGCGCTCCTAGAGACAAGCAGCTGAGCATCTTCCCGAGCCTTGCACAGCCCTTGTAGGACTGACTGAAGTCAAACATGCTGTAGTTCCCTTATCAGAATAACTCTCGCAGTCTGGTCTCGTGTCTCCTCCCGCAGCTATGATGGTGCTGTCAGGGTCCAGCCAAGAGTCCCCTCACCCAGCGCTCGCCCACCCCAAGGACTGAGTGACATAAAAATGTCCCACGTGGCATCATGACTTCTCACCGGTCAGCCTCACGTTCGAAGTGGCCGTCGCCACACAGGGTTCACATACGCTAAAGCCCATCCCTCCGTGAAAGGGCTCTGCTCAGAGTGTACAAGCCGGGCCACTGAAGGCCATTCATCCACCAGTGACTTACTGAGCCTTTAATCTGGCCAGGCCCGTGCTAGGTACTCCCTCCCCACCACCATCCTTGGTGATGGGGGGTAAGGAGGGGCTGGTAGGAGCTGCAGAGAATGAGAAGATCTGGTTCCCATCTCCCTGGAGCTAGGTCTGGTGGGCGGGTGGAGGTGGGAGGGGATAGATACACAGAACTACCAGCAGTAGCATCACACGGCAGGTGAACTGTGTCACCTGCTCCCCTCTCTGCGCTCCAGCACTACTGCGCTACCGAAGAGTTCACGTCAGTGTGCTTAGGTGCAGAACCAAGATGTCCCTGCATTCCATGACCTCAGAGTCCTTGTGTCTGTTAGGAGGAAGGGTGAACAACAGTCAGCTCCTCGAGGAAGTAGTCTCTCCCTTTGTGCATTGCTTCAGTCGGAGAAAGCATCTCTGTTCTTCCCTTGGTACTTTAGGCTTATTGGTGGGGAAAGTATTGTAGGAAAAAAGTAGATCTACCTCCGTGGGATGAAACTGTGGGCAGAGAGGCCAGGGGGAGGAGGGGGGTGGGCAGCCCCAGCAGGAAGGCGGTGGTCTCGGGGGGTGATGGGCATTGGGGAACCCCAGGGTAGGATCTGCTCTGAGAAGAAAGTGAGGAAGCGGCCATCTGTGTGCAGAGTGGCTGGGAGCCAGGTGGGCACGGAGAATCTTCAAGGGGATAAATACTAAGAGATTTCCATCCCTTTTGGGATGAGTGCCAGGGAACACGGCCAGCACACGGTTATTGTAATCCCTGGGAGGATTCATTTGCCAGCTACTAAAGCAAAAGCAAGAAGCGCCCTGAAATGGAGACTAGCTGTTTCAGAGCAATTAGCCATTGGTGCCTGCTGCTGTCTTTGGAGAAACTCCAGAAGCCATCGGGGTGAGAGGAAGGCAGGAAGCTGTGGTCGGCTGCGGGGAGATGACTCCATCCTGGGTACCTCTTCCCACCTGACAGCTCCCTGTGGACGCAGCTCAGGGGCTTCTGTTCCCACGGGGGGGGGGGGGGGCAGTCTACCCCTGCCCTCAGGATGGCACTGAATCGTCTGTCACAGCCTCAGTCCACAGGACACTCCCTACAGCCGAGAACACGCGGTCCAGGTTAGAACAGGTCAGGTTCTCTGCTCACATCAGCTGCTCTCAGCCTGGGACCCAGGGACCCTTTGGGGAATTTGCCCACACCTGACCCTCAAAGGAAGCAGTAACTGTGCAGGTGACCCTAAGGCAGGAGATGGATGGGTCCCAGCGTGAGCAGCTGGAGTTCGTTCCCTGTGGACAGAAATTCCAAAATACCAATAGCAGGACAATCGAGAGAGGAGGCTGGGCCCTGCCCAGATAAGAAATAAAAGACCACATATTCCTCGTTCTCGGACTCAAGGAGACCTTCCTGACTACACATGCACAGAAAGGCTCCCTGGAGGTCAAAAAGGGAGGGGGCACCACCCCATAGTAAGTGATGTCAACTACCCATAGGCCTCTTTGCTAGAATCCATCTTGGCTAAAAGATGAGTGCACACATGGGAGGACCTTGAGATAAACCAAATACAGACTCAGAACCAGGCAAAGCAAGATGATTGGCCAAAGGAAATCTGGAAGAAATGCCCATATAAGTGATTTAGGCTGCCACGAGGGAACGACTCTCTCTTGCTGAACCCGCCCCTGTGTCTATCCACACGTGCTGTACTCTTTTCCTCCTAATAAACACTTTACTTGTTTCACTGTTTCCCATCTCTATGTGGAAATTCATTTCTACATAGCTGACAGGCCAGGACCTTGTCACTGGCCACTAGTCCCTGGTGATCTAGTGGCTAGGATTCGGCTCTCTCACTGCCGTGGCCCGACCCCAGCCTCCGGCCAGGAACCAGAATCCTGCTTCAAGCCGCTGCAGGCCGAGGCCACCCGAGATCAACCCCACCTCCCGGTCGTGGATGGGTGTGTGTGTGTTTTATTTTACCTTCCCAGTCTTGTCTGGGGAACAGTGAATCGCCAGAAATTGTTTATAAAAACAGAGACAGGCTAGAGAAGTCCTTACTACTCCCATGCTGTCATTAATATGCTATAAAAACGTAGCTCCCCACCATGACCGTCTCAAGAAGAACCAGTAAAACGTGGATGTACTGGGGTGCAGGCAGGATGGGGGCACAGGGTGGACGTGAAATCATTAACTCATTGCTCAGTACAGGAAGAGCTGCTGCCTTCTCTCTCTTTACTGCCTCCTGGAAGTATTTTAGACTCTGGTCTTACCGACTCGGGTGCCTGTGGGTCCCTCCTGGCTTCCCGGGGCTTGGAGCTCCTGGGAGCACCTCCAGCTCGTTTGTCCTGCATAGTCCTGGGTGTGTCCTGTGTCCACTTCCCCGCCTGTCCCCCCAGGCCTTCCTGTGAGCTGTGGCCACTTTCTGGAAATAAATCCATTGGCGTAGAAAGGGATTAGGGTCATTACAGTTGAATAATTAGCAACAAACTTCCAACTTTATGAAGCAAAAGAAGTGGTACATGTTTCATTCAGCCTGCATCACTGCATTGAACACAGGGAGATCTGATTGCAAGGAAAGTGTTCCACCTGCCTGGGTAGATGAACACTGGGGAGGGAAGAGATGGGATGAATGAACACGAGCTACCATTACAACGTCAAGTATAAATGCAGGTGTCCCAACAGCTCTTTAAGCAGGGATCTCCTTTGTGCAATGAAAAATAACTTTCCACCTCTTTCCTGTGGACCATTCTAGATCCTGGTCCTTTCCCCACCCCACTGCCAGCCACCGCCCCCAAACTGCTCAGGCACTGCCCATAGGCAGGGCTGGCGCTAGGATGGCCCTTGCTCCAGGCTGAGAAGAGATGCCCTCTTCCCGGTGTTTTGTGATAGGGTTATTGGGTTAGCATCTTACTAGCCTGAAGGTGAACTTGGATTGCCTTTTGAGAGATCACGTCTCTGTGGACGTGTGCCGGGAGGTCACAGAGGTAACAGAGAGGACAGACCGTGATCCCAGCAGCAGTCCCAGGAAGCAGTCCCAGGAAGCTCTGTGCTGGATGCTGAAGTGGGGAAGAGAGGAGACAACAGAATGTCACAGAGGGGTGTGGACAGCTAATCCCCAAAGGGCTTCCCCATAGGATGCCCCACTCCAACTACTAAAGAAGAACCAGGTCCCCGAGACTCTCCCCTTCACTGGGAGGCCAGGAGGTACCCAGTGACGCCCGGCAGAGGGAGCCTTCCAGGCCCCAAAACACAGCCCAGCGTGGATGCCGGGTGCTTCTGTGTGCTGTCCGGTCTCTCTGAGGTTGGATGAGAAGAGAGACCTGGGAGAAGGGAGAGGAAAGACTTTGCTTCAGGTCATTGTGACCCTCGAAGGAGGCAGCAACTGTGAGGTTGGCCCCGTCTCCCAGTCACGGATGGGTGTCTGTTTTCTGACCTCTCAATCCTGTTTCCCAAGGACTTACATGAAAGAAGTTAGTATTTCCAAAGCACCCCTCATTTGGAAGGCGACCCCAGGGGAAGGCAGTTTGGAATTCAATGTGTTATTTTTCGAGGCCTAACAGAAGTAAGGCCTCTGCCCATGATGGTCGTCCTTCTCTGAAACCCGTTGGCCTTAGGACCAGTCTTCCCCCACTGCACCTAGATGCATCCCCGCTGCGCTGGTACTCTTTCCTGCGCACGAGCCTCCCCTCCCTTGCTGGAGCCTAGCCTCCTGGGTGCAGAGGCCTTGCCGTGCCTTGCCTCCCACCCCCGTCCCCGCAGTGTGGCCTAGAGCAGGGCCCTGGCGCGGGGGTCAACGGGCTAGGTAGTATGGAGACAGGGGTGAGTCATTCCTTGGCCCTCCTCTCCCGCCTCCTGTGCTCCCCTTCCCTCACAATCCCTAGCGCTCATGCGAGGCTGAAAGATGATAAAGGGCTACCACAGGCCGTGTGGACTGGAAGGAGAGCAGCCCTCGTCTTTGCTTGAAAGATGGAAGAGCTTCTTGCACACACGTGGCCAGCAGTCTCCCTGCGTCCACGGTACATCAGTTAGCTGGCTGGAGGATGGCTCGCCAAGGACACTGACAATTCACCTGCAGGACCTGCTCTGCCGGAGTCATAATTGGAAGACAACTCTGGGCTCAAGTCATACCCAAGACAGTGTGTTACCTCTGCACACTCGCCAGGGGAAGCACAGCCGTCAAAGCCCCCTGGGAACCCTGGGTGAGCGCAGGCTGGGCAGGGGAGGGGGGGGGGTCCTAGGACATAGCCCCAGGCCAGAGAGGCCGCGGCTGGGGGCCTGGGGGCAGGACCCGAGTTCTGGTGGGACCACTGCCACCCACCAGCAGGGCCCCTGCTAATGGGAGGGAGCCTGTGGGCAGGCCCAGCTGAGCCCCAGCTCGGGGACGGGTGCTGACAGCCCGCAGGACCGCAGGCAGAGGGTGAGCGGGACTTGGAGAATTCAGAGGAGAGCCTGGCATTCGAGAAAGGGGCTGCAAGGCTGTCAGGGAGCTGGAAGCCAGCACAGGCCGAGCTGCTGGCCTCAGCGGGGAGGTGGGAGCCCCGTGTGCAGCGGCACCATCGGAACATCTTGATATGCTGCTAATTGAGCAGCCAACACAGCAGAACCGTGTGGCCCCGTGCAGCTGAGACCTGAGACTCAAGTTCCCCTGGCTCTCGGGGAGCAGGAGGACCACCTGCCAGGGCTGCGGGGAAGGCTGGTGGTGCCAGGGAGAGCGGGCTGGGCAGGGCTGCCAGCCAGTGTGCCGGGGTCTGGCCCTGGTCCCGAGGAAGGCCTGGCTCCAA
The DNA here is from genome assembly GCF_039906515.1 of Pseudorca crassidens. Lineage (NCBI taxonomy): Eukaryota > Metazoa > Chordata > Mammalia > Artiodactyla > Delphinidae > Pseudorca > Pseudorca crassidens. The sequence continues at coordinate 106,358,565 of NC_090304.1, forward strand.
GGCTCCGCTTCCCGCAAGGCCCTCCTTCCAGCTGGCAGGACGGGCATCTTCTGAGCCATGATGGTGATTCTAGCCCAGGCCCCATCTGTGTGGCTTACGTGCAGCCTCACACGCTATCCTTCTTCATCCTGCCACCCCTCACCCCATCTTAGGGGTGACGCAGCTCAGGGTTCAGGGAGGCTAGGTGACTAGGTGACAGCTAACAAGCAGCAAGGCTGGGACGTGACCCCCGTGGTTCTTGGCTTCAGAAATGTTGCTTGACAGCCTCGGTGTAATCCGGGGGAGAAAAGGATCTGTCCTTGCTGTGAGTGCTTATTTCACTCAGCCTGACATCCTCCAGGGTCATCCATGCCGTCCCGTATGGCAGTACGTCAGTATGTTTTCTTTTTTAAGGCTGAATAATATTCCATTATGTGTGTGTGTGTGTGTGTGTGTGTATCTATATATGATTTTCTTTATTCAGTTAATGGGCACTTAGGTTGTTTCCACATCTTGGCTATTGTGAATAACACTGCAGTGAACATGGGGGTGCAGGTATTTCTTCAAGATCCTGACCTCAATTCTTTTGGATAAATACCCAGAGGTGAGGTTTTTGGATCATATAATAGTTCTACAATTCCACTTATATGAGTTATCTGAAATAGCCCAACTCGAAAGGAAACCCTCTTACACTGTTGGTGGGAATGTCAATTGGTAGAGCCACTATGGAAAACAGTACAGAGGTTCCTCAAAAAACTAAAAATAGAGTTACCATATGATCCTGCAATCCCACTCCTGGGCATATATCTGGAGAAAACCGTAATTCAAAAAGATACATGCACCCCAATGTTCATAGTAGTACTATTCACAATAGCCAAGACGTGGAAACAACCTAAGTGTCTATCGACAGATGAATGGATAAAGCAGACATGGTACATATATACAATGGAATACTTCTCAGCCATAAAAAAGAATGAAATAATGCCATTTGCAGCAACATGGATGAACCTAGAGATTATCATACTAAGTGAAGTAAGTCAGAAAGAGAAAGAAAAATACCACATGATATCACTTACATGTGAAATCTAAAATATGACAAAAATGAACTTATCTATGGAAAAGAAACAGACTCTCAGACATAGAGAACAGACTTGTGGTTGCCAGTGGGGACGGGGTGGGGAAGGGATGGATTGGGAGTTTGGGATTACCAGATGCAAACTATCTCATATAGGATGGATAAACAAAGAGGTCCTACTATGTTCAGTATCCTGTGATAAACTATAATGGAAAAGAAAATGAAAAAGAATGTAGGCATATATGTACACCTGAAACACTTTGCTGTACAGCAGGAATTAACACAACATTGTAAATCAACTATACATCAATAAAATAAATTAAAAATAAAATAAAATAGTTCATCTCCTAGAAGCACAGACTAGAAGGGCAAGGGCGGTGGCCTGGGGCTGGGGGGAGGGGAAAAAGGAGTTGTTCAACAGGTATAACGTTTCAGTTGTGCAGAGTGAGTAAATTCGAGAGATCTGCCTGTAGATGACATTGTGCCTGGAGGTTAACAATACTGTATTGTGCACTTAAACATCTGTAAGAAGGGAGGTCTCATGTTAAGTGCTCTTACCACGATAAAATAAAATTTTTTAAAAGGAAGAAAGAAAGAAGGGATCCACGGTGACCCCATCAGTCATAACATTCATGAATTTCTTTAAAACTTTTTGATTCTAAACATAAGTGGGGAGGATTTGGGGCACTGGACTATCTCATACTCATCTGATACTTTGCAGTCTAAACAATGCTTTTACAATAACGTCATATTTGGTCTTCACCACTTCACAAGGTAGATATTTACTCCATTTCTTCAGATGTGGGTAAACAGGTTCAGGTGATGAGGACGCTCCCTTGGTAACGGGGCTGGTACCCACCTTTGGACACTAGCTAAGGCGCCCGCCCCACTCACCACGTGGTGTCCTCGGCAGAGACATCCTGGGGGCGGGGCACTGATCTGAGCCCCGCCTTCACTCTGAAATCAAGCCCGGCCGCCCCTCCCACCTCCCGTCCCCACTGCCCAGCTCCGATTTGTCAAATGCTGATGCGTCTGTTCCAAACACGCTTCCATTTGGGGGGTGTCATCCTTCAAATGCATTTGTCCCGTCATTTGACTAATCCAGGAGATTAGGCCACTGCGAGGAGGCTTTGATGTAGCGGGAGGAGTGTTTAAATACGTGTGCCCCTCTCTCCCTGTATCTGGGTGCTTCTCCCTCCTGGCGGCCCCGAGGAGGGGAAGGCTGGGCTCACACAGGTGAGGGAGGGCCCGTGTGCAGCCCCGTGTGTCCCCTGTAGATGAGAAAGCCAGCACAAATGAAGAGAAAGGTCTGAAGTCTCACATTTTTTTTACCAAAAGTGAAAAATCAATTGGTGACCTTAAAGAAGTTTATGAATTCCTAGCTTAGGAATCAATGCGCATTGATTTCTGTGCCTCTGCATGGCTGTACATGTACACCATCAAATGATGAAAGCTGTGTTTTGTCGGGCTTGCAGCGGGGACAAGCAGGCACCATTTCTAACAGATTGCCAAGAGTGAAAAAGGAAAAAAAAAAAAAAGTCCACTGTGCAGCATCTCAGCCTGGAGCCTGCGGCCTCTGGCTGTGACTGCCGGGTCCCTGCTCCGGCTGAGATCAGGGGGTCAGCAGCAGGGATCCCTGACCCAGCCCCTCACTCCTCTTCCTCACGCCCCTTCAGCTCCACGCCTTCCCACACACACCTGCCTTCCTGGAGGTGGTTTTCTCAGTTTAGATTTACAGGGTGAGGGATTGCTAAGGAGGAGAAAGATGGAGGCAGGACAGACAAGCACAGGTGTCACATAGGGTGACTTGATAACTTACATTTGAACACCGTATCCCGTTTAAAGAATGCTTTTCCATACGTTATGCCATCTGATCACCTGACACCCCTGGTTTTTGGTCAGAGTAGCCCTCATTTTACAAACAAGGGAGAGGATACTAAGCTTGTGATATAGATGGTATGTAACACAGCCGGCACTGACGCGAGGTCCCTGCACCCCGTCTCACGCACTGGGGCGCCTTCTCCAGTGCCCAGCGGACAGGGCAGCTCTGCCGTGTTGGGACCTGTAGGCTAAAGGAGAATAATCTGTATGTAGAGGGAAAACCTACAGACGGGCATGTAACACTGACAGAAGGTAATGCAATTGAATGGGTAGGAGAATAAACACAGATATTTGGGGGGCACGGAGATGGGAGAATCTGGGCCAGAGAAAGAGGCAAGTGAAGGTGGACTTGGAGTCCTGCTGGGCAGAGGGGGCAAAGCCATGGGCCACCAGCTTCAAGACTGCCGGCCTGAGCTGCAGCCTAGCGGCAGGTGACCTCTGTCCCCCACTCCCACTCTCCTGTGCCTGCTGTGACTTCTAGCTCAGTGCGTGCCATTTGTCATCATTTGGTCCAGGGGCCCAGAGCCCTCTCCCTTACCCTCCACCACCCATCGGTCACCAGCTCTTACTGATTTTGCTTCTTCCATTTTCTTGAATCCCCTTCTTCTATTCCTCCTCTGTCTCTCTTAGTTCAAGTTCCCATAACTTCTTACATAAAGCGTTGGTGTCCCCTCCGCAGATACGTATATCTATATGATTTTTAAAAACCCATTGTGAGGGAATAAGCCGATTCTGGTCTTAGCTGTGATTTCTCCCTTTTCTCTCTCCTCTCCCTTTCCTCCCTAAATAGACAGGTCACGAGCACTGGCCAGGACCACAGGATCCAGAAGTAACTGACATGGAGAGATGGCCTGGAACTGCTGAAGGACTCCCCAAACCTCCTCAAGTCTGTGGGAGGGAGTCTCTCAAAAAGATTGTGGTGGAAGCTTTTTTTAGAACCTGGTCACATAGGGAGCGTGAAAGAGAAATTAAGGTGACTTATAAAAAGATGTATTTCTTATATACACCTAAATTTCTGGACTGTGATTCACACACACTAGCCCCATGTATTGCCAATAAATTTCAGAGACTTTCAAATTTCAGTTTAAAACAAAGCGATGTTTCACGTCTCTCCCTACAACTCCCCCTGAGGCCTCAATAGCCGCCTGAGTGACCCAGCTTAAATGTGCCTCTGATCATTTCATTCCCAAATTGAAAACCCTCGGGGCCTCTGCATGCCCACAGGATCAAGTCTAAAGGTCTCAGTGGGGTCGTCTGTGATCTCCACCCCTCCCCCATCTCTCTGGGTTCCTTCCTCTCTACCTTCTCTCTCCTGTGTTCTAGTGTGGATCTCAGCCCCTTCCACGCTGTTTCAGGCCCCATCACCTTTACTCACACTGTTCCCTCAGATGACATCCTTCTCCCCCAGTTCCTTGTCACCTGGACGATTTCCACTCAACCTTAGAACTTAGAACTTAGAACTTAGAACTCAACCTTAGCCTTGTCTCCTCAGAGATCACTTCTTCCAGAAGCCTCCCCTGGCCCCAGGCTGACCCCGCAGTGCTTTCTCCGAGGACCCCTCTCACACCACCACACCCATCTTGAGCCCAGCTCTGCGGGAGGGCTTGGTGTGCCTAGGTAAGGTCGAGGTCAAGGTCACAGTTGCTGGAGGGGCAGTGGCAGGTGAGAGAATAGCCTTCAGGAGAAACCTGTCTGCTCCCTCCACTTTCTGTCTCATTTGGGGCCCTTCATGGGTTGACTTCCACGAGGCTTTCAGCTCTGGAAAAAATAAATACTGGGGGCTTAAATGAGTGTGTGAAATGAAAGGTCAAGGAGTAATAGCCAACCAAAGTGACTTCCGGCACAAACGGTCAGCACTTCGGGAATAAAATTCCCTCTATTTCTTTGGGGCTTCTAGGCCCTTCTGTTTGCTGAAGGCTGGTTAAACATGGCTCGGAGAGGGACAGAGAAGAGAGAAGTCCCCCCACCTCTGCGCCCCCAAAGGGGTAATGGGCTCCAGAGAAAGGGGAGGGGGGCGGTCCACAGGCTTCCATCTGTGACCCTGTTCCCTGTTCTCTCCCTTAAGCTCTTCTGCATCGTTGGCACTGGGACAAAGGCATGGGGGCATCTCGAGCTGGAAAATGTTGAGCTGATAATAAGTAGGGATCCTGGTCAGTGCCCGACACCACATTCGCCTGACTTCGAGGGCTAGAGTACAACGAATGGCTGGAGATGGCGGCCGTGCAGCACAGAGCACGGAGGAGAGCTGGGATGGAGGGAGGTGGGACCGGCCTTTGAGCCCCAGTCCTGAGTCCTGCAGCAGAGCCAGCAAATAATCAGCCCTGGGGACCCCACAGCCAGAAGCCAGGCTTCCTCTGGCACCTGCTAGGATGCCTCTTGTTTCCTTTTGTCCGTGTGTGTATCACTGTGTCTGTGGATCATGTGTGCTGCATACATACGCATACATTCGTACGTGCGGGTGAAGAATTGCGAAAAGAGGGGCCGGTTGCTTGGGTCCTTCTCTCTCACAGGTTTGCATTTATTTGGTCTGGAAGGGAGCGTCAGTTGGAGGATGCCTGCTCAGAATGGTGCAGAGCCTTCTGCTACCCACTGTGCACACAGAGAGGGACAAGAGACAGGGAGGGTTTCAACCCAACCTGTGAAGCCGGCGACTCTTTTTTTTTTTTTTTTAACATCTTTATTGGGGTATAATTGCTTTACAATGGTGTGTTAGTTTCTGCTTTATAACAAAGTGAATCAGTTATACATATACATATGTTCCCATATCTCCTCCCTCTTGCATCTTCCTCCCTCCCTCCCTCCCTATCCCACCCCTCCAGGCGGTCACTTAATCAGAGCAGCCCGTTATAGAGGCTGGTTTGTAAAGGTGAGAAAACCTCCCTTAAAGATCCCTGGAAATGCTTGTGGGGAGACACCCCTGCTGTGGGGTCAGTAAACAGTCATCCTTGGGCTTGCGGGGCTGAGGCAGGTAAGGAAGGGGGAGGAGATGATGGGGATTGTTGTCTGAGGCAGGACAAAAAGGTGCAGTTGGAGACGGGGCGGGCCCAGCAAGATGGCCGGCGTCCTGCTTTATTTCGTGGAAAAGAAAATTCACTCAGAAACATCATAAGGAGGAAAGTAAACAGCCTGGAGTCAGGATGCGCCAACTCCTCACAAACCAGTCATTTCAATCGTGATGGGGAAGGCGGCTGGGAGGAGGATTGGGGCTTGATCTCTCCAGTTGGCAGCCAGAGGCCGTCCAGTGGGGTGGATATCTCTGCTTGGAGGTATTGCTTTTCATGTGTATGTCGGCGGGCGGGGATCATAGGAGAATGGGGGAGAGGAGCTACGAGGAACACGTATTGAGAGACAAGAGTTTCTCAACCTCGGCAACCTTGGCATTTGGGGCAGGATAATTCTTGGTTGCGGGAGCTGTCCTGTGCATTGTAGGATGTTAGCGGCATCTCTGGTCCCTACCTACCAGATGCCAGTTGTATCTGCTTCCCCCCACCCAGTTGTGACAACCCAGAATGTTTCCAGATATCACCAAATGTCCTCAGGGGGTAGAATCAGCCCTGGTTGAGAAACCCTGAGTCTGTGCTGGGCACTTCTCCCTCATTCTCTCCTGTAATTCTCACTACACACAGGCCTTTCTCCCTTATTTGAGACAAGAAGCCAGGCTGGAACTAGACACCAGATCTGTCTGATTGCAAGGTCTGGTCTCTGTGTTCCACCAGCTTCCACGGGAGTGGAGTCCATGCCAAGTCCCCTGACTGAGGACAGTCTCTGTTCAGGGAAAACATGCAGAGACCTGATCGGAATGCCCTTCCACGGTCCAATGACCTTGGATGTGACTCTATGAACATCTGGAAGACCTCCTGTCCCTCTCCTCTCTTCTTAACTTCAGCCACACCAGAGATTCCAAGATGGGAGAGTCCATCCATCCTTCAGCTCAAGTGAAATCTTGGTCTGCAGGGGGGAGAGGAGAGAGCAGAAGAGGAAGCACAGAGAAGGAACAATATGTGAAGCCAGTTCACATCTCAGTACGAAGAAACCCACCAGGCTCAAATTCACTGGAAAGTAAGTGTCTTTCTCTACCAGCTCCTATTTAAAGTAGAAGTAGGAGACTTTGTAGGAGAAATCAAAGCAACATCCTTTCCTGTTGATATTGGGAACCTAAGAAAAAAATACCGTGTCCATTGGTTAGGTTTCCAGATGAGTTTACTATTTTAGTACGTGTAATAATACTTTTATTATGGTGAAATTAGCACCACTGGTGGTGTGCTGTGTGGTTCACTATCACTGAAGAAACCACGCGTAAGAATCAAACACTTCTAAATGTTCATCATTGATATTTATGGCTGTTTTTCAATTTAGGGCCTTACCTGTTCTTACCTGAAATTTTTGAACAGTCCCTAAACAGGGTTCCCCAACTCCAGTCTCCACCTTTTCTATTTCACCAGTGTCTCCTCTATATTTATGTGAGACTGATATTTCCATAGTGTAAATCTGCCCATCCCTCTCCTCTTTCAGTGCTGCAAAGGCTCCTTCTCAAACCTCAGGATAAAATTTAAATTACTTGGCATGACTCACAGGATTTTCTGAATATGAGTTAGAATTATTGTTTGCCACTCGTATACCGAGCTTATATTTCAGTCACACGGAACCAGTGGAAATTCTCCAAATGCTCTTGGCTTCTTCGTTTCTTTATAAACTTTTGTAACTGCTGTACACTTTGCCTGGAATATCCTTCCCATTTTTCTCTAGCTGGTTAATTTCTTCTTGTTTTTGAAGACTCAGCTCAGAGGTCTCTTCTTTCTAGAACTCTTCCTTAATGCTCTCCTCCTTTGTCTACTCTGTTTGCCTTCTGCAGTAACCCAAGCAGGCCATGGTGACATCCTAAGTCAGAAAGTTACTTGCTAATTTCTCTGTCTCCTTCACTAGCCTGTGAGTGTCTCAAGGGCCGGGAATATATCTCAGTCATCACTTTACCCTCAGTGGCTAGCACAATGCCTGACGTAGAACAGATGGAAGAAATACTCAATAAATGTTTGTCAGATACTTGGCTGGCTGTACCCATTAGTCATTGATGGTTCAGCCCAATCATTTACCTTCTCCTTTTGGACACCCCAACTTAGATCATATTCAAACCTTAAAATTGATCAGAAACACTCTCATCCAGATCTTAAGAAACTAGTAAGCCATTTTGGGAGGGATCAGTTAGTTTTTATTATTCCTCTGTGAAGTATGGTATTGAGTGACTGAGCTGTCAATGTTCAATCTCTTCCACCACTTGAACACTTGAAAACCAGAGGGAGTGAGGCTGGAAAACACAGTAGATGTCAGGATTAAAGCAAAGGGAGTGTCTTCTGCCTTTGCTGGATTTGAAGTCCCCCTCTGACACATGCTCACTGTTTATTATTCATGGTGCCTTTTACTTGTTCACAAGGTTTAAGAATCGTTGCTATTGGGTTCGGGGCATCCCAAGTGGTCTCTGTCTTCCCAGTTAATTACTTATCTCTTCACCAATACCAAGATGATCCTTTGCATACAGTAGGTGCTCTATCACTGGATCTACTAACTGACTGACTTAGCAGTTTGTTCTGCCTGAGGGCAGGAAAGAAAAAGAAACCTCCTTAGGATGCTTTATTCCAAGACCGGTCATGGTAAGGATTCAAGCTGTGCTGAGCTGAGCTGAGCAATTTACGTAAACTCTTTATTTATTAATTTATTTAGCCTGCCCACCCACCTTTCTTCACAGCTGCAAATGCCTTTTAACACAACTGTGGATTAGGAAAGGTGTCAGAAATGTGTTAGGAGCAGAAGGTTTGGAGTCTGTTTGGCTGTTAATAACTTGTGAGGAGTGTCAGTGGTGCCCCTGGATTAGCCAGTGCCGGATGGAGCCCAGCTCAGCAGCCCTGCCCGGGACCCTTTCCCCCTTGGGCTCTGCTTTCTCTTGGGAAATCCTGTGCCTCATGTTATCCGAGGGAAGAAGAAAGTTTTCGTCTTCCTTGGCTACGGCAGATTTATTTGTGAGCCAAATGTAGTGCCAACTTGACAGTCCAAAGGGTCAGACTGTGAACGGATTGATGAAAATTTTGTAATAGCACATGCATCTAATCACCGACTATCGGTAATGGGTGGAATTGATTTTTTAAAAGTAACTGGACTTAGTATTTCCTTTCCCCCCTAACTCCAGGAAGAGACAGGAACGATGATGTTTGCAGAGTTTTGTTGGGGAGGATGGTGTGGGCTTGTCCCCAAAGAGGAAGGCCTGGATGGTTCATGAGCACTGCAGAGGTGGAAGTTGTGAGCTCAGAGCTAGAGTTGGAACCCTCCAGAGACAGGTGGGAGGAGAGACCCGTTCCTTGACATGTCCCAGGTGTGAGGCCTGGATTCTACAAGGCAGACTGTAGTGGAGGCACATCTTCAAAGCCCAAGAGATGGATGGCAGATGACAAGGACAAAGGCTGGTGCTGGGCGGTGACCTTCGTAGGTGGCCGTAGCAATAGGAAAAGTCAAGACCGGGACCATCGTAAGAGTCCATGGAGGGAAAAAGAGAGGAGGCCCCAGATTACTGAGCCTGGTAGCTGGGAGCTCACAGCAGATCAAGTCTGATTTTGAGAAATCAAGTGACGTTCCTTGGATGCTGCTAGCATACCAGCTACTATTTTTGGAGAAGCTGGGAACCTCCTAGAAACATGGGAATAAAAATAAACAGATTGTTGATTAGGCTCCATGCTATATGAGCCACTGTACAGAGAGCTGCCTGTTCTGTCTGCCTAAACTGGGCTAACGTAGTTTCTGTCCTCGAAGAACTTGGATTCTGAGAAATTCTGGTAGTCTGTTTTTACAGGAGTTTAGAATTAGTTCATTCTTTAGCATGCCTCCCTAGGAGAGAAGAGAGTAAGGAAGGTAGGTTGGGAGCAAGGAGGTTTTCAAGCCCTTTTAGTTTTGACACTGAAGCCACATTCAAGCCTGACTCCCGTTGGATATAAATGTATAACCTAGAATCCATTGCCCGCTGCCTGGAGGCTCTGGTTGGGAGCGCTGGCTCTGGAGTCAAAGGCAGACCTGGGTTGCAGTTTGTGCTCTGTAATTCATGGTCGCACCACCTTGGTGAAGCCCCTGGCCCCATAACCTTAACAGTGTCTCCATCTGGAAAACGCAGTTCTTTTTTTCTTTTGGCCACGCGGCTCGCCTTGAGGGATCTTAGTTCAGGGATCGAACCCACGCCCCCTGCAGTGGAAGCTCAGAGTCCTAACCACTGGACCGCCAGGGAAGTCCCTGGAAAATGTAGTTCTTAATAGTTCCTACCTCATGGCGCTGCTGAGGATTCCAAATGTGATGGGACTTGCATCTTAACAGAGCATATAGGCTATCTACAAAGAAATAATTATTTATTCTGATGTCAAAAAGTGAAACGTGCTGTGAAATTAAAACAGAGCCAGGGTAGGTGGTTATTTTCGGTCCTGGTCGTTGGGAAGGGCCTGCTCCCAGGAGACGGCGAGGTGAGGGTGTGAGCTGATATATATAAAGAACATACTTTCTTTCAGACCCCAAGCTGAATGTTCCAGAACTGCTTGTTACTCTCTTATTGAAACACACAACAACTGATTCAGGACTAAGGCCCCGCTCATGAGAACAGGGGTTAAGGAGACATGGCAACTCTCTTTCTTGTATTGAGTCTGAGTCTGCAAGGCTCTGGCAATGACAAAGCGTACATAATTTGCTACCTTGGAAGATGTCCTAACTATCGAGACAGTACCCTTGAAAGATTGCCAAAGAGATGTAAAGAATGAAATGTAAAAGGAGCAAAAAAGGGGATATATGCAGGGTAGAGAAAAAGAAAGCATATAGGAGTGTGTGTGTGTGTGTGTGTGTGTGTGTGTGTGTGTGTGTGTGAAAGAGAGGAAAAGCTACCAGAAATGAGAAGAGGTGTAGAAACTAAGAGATGCTTTTTATAATTTTTTAATAAAGGATATATTGTGAGTCAATGGATTTCACTGGGTCTCAGTGGGTTTCTGAGCCCCAAGTTTCTTGCGCTGCATTAGCCGGACTGTATAAAGAATTGGCTCCCAGAAAGGCACGGTCATTTGTTCTCAGTTCTGTGTGCTCCCCAATCCCTCACCGCTTGATGTCAACTTTTGACATTTTCCATCCGGCAATTTATACACTGTCACCTGCCAGCCCTCCCATAGTACTCGTGTTTGTTTGATCTCATACAAACTCCCCTCTCCGATCTGTTGATGCAATAATAAATCTGGGGACCTTTGAAGGTAGTGCGCTGTGGGAGATCACAAATGGAAGTCTTTTCTTGACACTTAAGCATCCTGAATGCTGAGTCCCCAGTGCTGATGGGGCTACATTGTGCATCTCCTTTTAGACACATTTAGACAAATCCATCAAGCAGGAGTCCCTAAAAGCCTGTAATTTTCCAGGCAATATGGGAGCTACCACATTGGTAATGGAAGATTCCTATAGAGCAGCGTGATCCTGAGCTAAGCTATCTATTTGAATTAAATTGTTTTAAGCACTTCTGAGCTCCTGGTGTGATAGCAGGAGCCTCACAAGATTTAACTTAAAGACATGGGCCTGACCCTCAAGAAACCTAAAGTCCCAAATAGCATGTTCCTTTGGGATATTACTATTTCTCAAACGCTTTTTGGTATCTCATAGCCCTGTGTGAACATCTGCAGGGACTCAGTTGGTTGCTGAATACATTTTAGGCTCTTTAACCTGGACTTCTGTCTTCCCCAGGTGCTTTGCTGCCTGTCTCTCGATTTCCTCCCTTAAAAACCCTCTTCTCTGACCCCCTGCCCCACTCCCAGCCCCTGAGCACTGCCAATCACTGCTGTCCATGCCCTACCCATTCCTGAGAACTCGCTTCAGATCCTACCTCTTCCATGCATTTCCTCATCCCTCTTCTTTTATTTTTTTTTAGTGGCTTTCCTTTTTAGAGCAGTTTTAGGTTGACGGCAAAACTGAGCAGAAAATACAGAGTTTTCCCATATGCCCGTCTCCCCACACCCAAGCCTCCCCTACTATCCACTTCCCCCACTACAGAGGTGCATTGTTACAGCTGATGGACCTACACTGGCACGTCATCGTCACCCCAAATTCACAGTTTGCGCACGAGGATTCACTCTGGTGTCCCTCATTCTGTGGGTTTTGACGAACGTATAATGACAGGCATCCTCATCATAGCATCGTGCAAAGTAGTTCCACTGCCCTAGAAACCCACTGGACTCTGCCTGTTCAGCCTTCCCCCCCAGACCCTGACAACCACTGATTTTTTATTGTCCCCGTAGTTTTGCCTTTTTCAGAAAGTCATGCAGCTGGAATCATACAGTATGCAGGCTTCTTTCCCTCAGTAGCAACATGCACTTACGGCTCCCCCATGTCTCCTCGTGGCTTGATCGCTCATTTCTTTTTCGTGTTAATAATATTCCATTGTCTGGATGTGCTATGCCTTGCCGCTCCTTCAGAAATGCTGGTAGTTCTTAAGGTCTAGACCTGCTCTGTCTGATGCACGGGCTGCTAGCTACATCACATTTAAATAAAATGGCTGTTTAGATTTAAAATAATTAACATTAAGTAAAATTAAACATTCAGTTTCTCAGTCACATTAGCTACAGAGACTGCTCGGTAGCCCCATGTGGCTGGCGGGTACTGTTTTAGCCCAGATACAGGGCAGCTCTGATCATTCAGAAGGTTCTACTGCATACATAGCCCTGCTCTAGACTATTGATGTGGTCACTAGGCATGTTATTTTTTTTTAATTTTTAAATTTTTTGCCTGCACCACGCGGCTTGTGGGATCTTAGTTCCCAAACCAGGGACTGAACCCGGTCCCTCAGCAGTGAGAGCCTGGAGTCCTAACCACTGGACCGCCAGGGCATTCCCACTTCCCACTAGGCATGTTAATGTATTGAGGTTCTACGGTACTTCGATGCCTTGTCTAATTAATGTACGTTAACTAATTTAATCCCATTCACAGCCCTGTGGGTGTGGTGCTATTGCTATTCCCATTTTACACAGGAAAATCTGAAGGTCAGAAAGGTTAAGTGATACATCCAATGTCGCAGTTAGTGGCGGCGGGGCCAGGACTGGAGCCAGGTGTCCCCGACGCCAGGACACTCTCCTCAGATGCTAAGCATCCTGCCGGTCATCTGCTCCGTGACAGCTGCTCCTTCACTTCCGATCCTAAAATCCTGCCTCAGCAGGGGTTGCACATAATCCATCGTTTACAGATGAGAAAACTGAGATTTCAAAATATGAGTGAGTGTCCGCGGTCCCAGAGGGGAAGTCATCGGCAGGACAGCGGCTGGACGCCCGGCCCCTCCCGGCCAGACCGGCAGCCTTTGTTCCGCCCTGCTTTCCGGGACGCAGGGGCTGTCGCGTACTTCGGCAGCACCGAAGCAGTCAGCACAGAGCCTTTGGCAGACCCAGATCTCTACTTGCCGAGGGACGCGGAGAGGAGAGACCACAGTCTAGCTTCCTCCCCGCCGGGAGCTGTGAGGGGTTTGTGAGACTAGAATGTCTTTCACATGCCTTCCTGGGCTATGGTTTGCCTTCTTCTGAGAAAGACAGGAAGCAGACGTGAGGTGGTGAAGAAGCACACGGCACTGGCCGTCGGGAGCAATGACTCACTCATTCACCAGCGTTCGACACTTATTGGGCACCCACTGCATGCCAGACCCTGAGACAAGATGGGTCCAGATGTGAGCAAGGAAGCTGGGAAGGCGATGTGCAAATTCAAAGCTGGAGCCAGAGACAGAGGACGCCCTGGGAGCAGCAGGCAAGCAGTGGCGGGATGGGAGGGGCGAGACCGGGCCAGATGCTATCTTTTGCAGACACAAAACTTGTGGAGGATGAAGTGGCCTCCTTGGAGAATGCCTGGTAAATGCTAAAAGCAAGATCAATTTCTGACTTTTTCTCTATATAGGGGAAGCCTCCTGACCCTGGTGGAGGTGCCTGTAGCTACAGAACCAACTGTGATTTCATATTTACGGCTGGAATTTACAGCTCTGCCCTCCCAACCCCCTAAGACAGCCAAGGTCCCTTCAGATGGACATTTGAGCTTGGGCTGATTTTCGGTACTTCCTGGGGAGAAGAAAGAAAAGAAAAGAGTTGGGAGGATGATGGTGGAGGGAGGAAGTGTCCGCCTTCAGGTCTTGGGAGAGACAGTCACTGGGTGGTGACTATTGAGTGGACGTGCACGGCCCCCCCTGGACCACAAGGGCAAGGCAGGTGGGGAGCAGGGCAGTTTTCTAGAATTCTTGTACAATCCCTGTGCAGACTTGCGCCCACCCCCTGGAGCCTCGCCCCAGCAGCTCAGGAACAGCTGGAGGACACGGCAGCTGCTGGCCTTAGCTGAGTGCGTGGCTGGCGCGGCCGCCCCCATCGCTCAGGTCCTGGCCCCACCTGCCGCTGCAGCTTCGTGCCCTTCCTGCCCTGGAGACGTGACCACTGCTGCTCCTTGTGCGCCCCTCCCCCCGGGGCCGGACCTGAGCCCCCAGCCCTTTCTCCTGCCCGCCTGCTCCTCTGGTGGCCGCTCCTCTGTGACCGCCCTGCTCAGCATACCCTCCATCACTTCTGTAGCCCCTGTCCTCCTCCAGTACTTTTTCCTGCTTGCGTGGTGCCGAGTCTGGAGACAGAATCTCAGATCCCACTGGCTGAGCAGATGGGGTGCTGCTGTCCAGCTCTGCTGTTTGCCTCCCGCCCCTGCCCTCTCCTCAGACACAGGTGACCAGAGCGACCCTTTTAAGTGTCAGTTGCCTCTTGCCATTCCTTGACTCGGGGCTCTAATGGCTGCCATTCATTCTGAGAGCAGAGGCCAGGTTCCCTTCATCAAGGGACAACAAAGCTTTACACGGCCTGACCCCGGCCCATCACTCCCCCGCCCACTCACTTGGCTCCAGCCACACTGGCCCCCCTGGCCGCTCCTCACATGTGCCAGCTCACCCTGGACAAGGGCTGCCCGCTTCTCCTGTCCCTGGGGGGCTCTTCCCCTGGACGCCCACATCGCTCACTTCTCTGCTGCCTTCAGTGTAGACCAGCCAGGCTAGAAAGAGAGCTTTGCAAAAGGATAAGATGAGAAAAACATCCAAATTCACCTCCCCCACCTCCTTCCCTTCCCTTCTGGCAGTCTCTAGTCTCTTCACTCTGGTTTTCTTTTTCTCCGGAGCATGTGCCAGACATGGCTGAATCCGGGGCTCAGCCACCTCTGAAATCTCTCCCATCTCACAGCTCTTCTTTCCTCTGGTTCAGTTTCACTCCCTTCTCCACAGTGTTGGCAAAATAGCCTCCAGCCTCTCTGGGCTTTAGCGTTCAGTTTGCAAACCCAGTACAAAAAGCAGGCTCCATTTCCAGTGGTTCCTGAAAGAGGACAAGGGCTGATTCTCCCTGGACCAACTTGAGACTTGGCTTATTTTTGAACCACACTGTGTGGCCAGGGGAGGGGACCCTTCTGCTTGGTGAGGCCCGGGTCACATATCTGTCCCTGGAAATGGAGTGGGGGTGGGATAAGCCCTGCCCAAAGCACCGAGCTTGAAACTGATGAGCAATGGTTCCCAAAGGGAGATGCGGGCACAGCTCCCAGGAGAAGGGGAGATGGATCCAGGGCAGATGAGAAGACTCTATATTCACTGGGTTCCCCCCAACCACTTCCCCGTTTGCTTCCCAGCTCTTCCCCCTGGGCCCATCCTGTCTGCACCCTGCAGTCATTTTGAGCTCACAAAATATACTGTATCATCTGTTACTCTCCTGTTAGTAAGTCTTTGGTGCCTAGAGGTTACAGTCCAAGTATCTTAGACCAGCATTAAAAGCCACCGCAGATCGGCCTCACCTCATCTTTCCCATCTTGTCTCCTTGAAAGCTCTCAGCCTGGCCTGGTGGGGCTGCTCGCTGCCGAATCCCCCTCCCATGCTTTCTCTGCGTGAGCCCCCCCCCCAAATATAGCGGTGTCACCTCCAACCCGACTACTTCCTTCAATTCTTGGCCGTGCGTTTCTGAAGCCCTAGAATATTGACCACTTCTGGCCTTTCCTATACATTGTCCTACATTGTTAGCTATCCACTCAAGACCTCTCCCTCCATTCCTCCAAGCCTGTGGTAGGTCACTTGAGGGTAGAGACCATCTTGCATGTTCCCCGTAGCCCCAACTGTGAGAACCCGATAAATCATGGCTGCTCGTTTAGGTGCCACTCTTCCTACATATCAGCCTGATTCCAGAGAGCTTGCCTCTGCCTCCTCAGGCCCCGCAGCTGGATGCTGAGACTGTGGGTTGTGTGTGACACCAAGGACAAGTCAGTGGGTCGCTGAAGGAGTTAGAAACGTGAAGAGTCTTCACACACTCTGTCCCCCCCTTCTCTCTTCCTGCCTCCTTCCTCAAAAGGAGGGATTTCCTCACCAGGGAACAGTGTGATCTCTCAGATTGTTCCTAGTGGTCTCTCGTCCTCTGGAGATGGGTTCCGTGCTCTCATATAACTGGTCAATCCCTGCTTTCTTGTCTTCACCCCTCCCCCACTGCTTGCCCCCCTGCTTGCCCCCCTGCTTCCCCCACTTCACACTCTCCCTCGGACACTGCCGTGCTGTTGTGGGCACTGCCCTCCAGCCAGGAGTGCTGGCCGTGTGACCTTGAGCTCTCTGAGTCTCAGTACTCAGATTGTAAGGTAGAGATGCAGGATGTACTTCACAGTTATCACACAGACCAAATGAATAAGGCATGAAAACGCTTTTGATGGCGCTAGATGCAGAGCGAGCGCTCAGCTTCTGGTGATGGAGCACAGTCCGTCTCTCTCAGCTGCTGCCTCTTTGGTCACCGCTGACATGAGACTGCCATCTAGTAGGCTTGCCGCTGACCACTGTGAGGGGCTGGCGGGGATGGGGGCCAAGTCAGGCCCCACGTCCTCCTGGGGCAGGGAGCGTGGATGTCTGCTCTGGCTCTGAGGTGTGAGCATGCGGCTGTCGTGCCTCTGTGGGTCCATAGCCCAGTCCCCAGGCGTGGATCTGCCAGCATCTCCAGTGGTCTCCCTGCTAATCAGAGGGTGGAACAGAAATCCTAATCTGACCCGCACGTGGCTCTGGGTCACTTTTCCTACCAACTCCTGCTTCACGCTGTAGGTGGCACACAGGGCAGGGGGCTACGCTGAGTTTGCAGGTTTTCATTTTTATGAAGCTCAGGCCCACCTTCCCTCCACTTTTTAGCCATTTTCCAGATCATCAGGTAGAATGAGTGTGTTGATGGGGACATATCCAGTGCTCCTATGGTACAGAGACCTTCAAGTGAACGGGAATAAAACAAACCAAGAGTGGCTCTGTGAGGATAAAGTCCTACCGTGAGAACGACCTTTAGAGTCAGACCCCCGTTCTGAATCATAAAGAAGTCGAGAACTTGAGCCCAGAAAGGAAGAAGGAACAGGGAGAAGAAGCAGAACTCAGTAACACGGCACAGCATTTCCAAGAGTGTGTGCACCTACCCCTCCGGAGCTGACTAGGTGGGAAACTGCTCGGAGAACGATGCGTGTGACACCACCCACTGGAGCTCTGCGGTGCACATCGACGTAACCTCAGAAGTCGTAAAGGGAAAAAAATGTGTTTGACTTGATGTAGCTGAGTTTTTGCCAGATTAGATGGGTAGAGCTACACTTTTTTTCTGCATAACGACTATGAACACTTCACAGAGCTGTTGTTTCTCCGAGTATGTCATCAACCACGCAAAGTTACACACAGCTCCATATTGGACTCTGTGTACATTGTAGGAGTTCATTCACTCATTCAGAAATATTTTTGATCCCCTACTGTGCGCCAGACCCTTAGGCCCAATGATGAGAAAGACAAATCCTCTACCTCATGGAGCTTACCTTCTCCTGGGCAGAGACCGACAAAAAGCACACCAGATGGTGACAAGTAGGGTAAACAAGGGTCCCTGTCTGCAGAGAAGGTGGGAGGGATGGACTAGAATTTCAGGTGTGTGTATGTGGGGGGTAGATAAGTCACCCAGACATCCCAGGAGTGGAAGCGTCAGGGCCTGGCCCCAGATGTGGGATGTGCCACCTGGATCTGAAGAGCTGCAAGGAAGCCAGTGAGTTTGTGAGGGGCGGGCGTGGGGTTTAAGGGACAGGAGGAAGGAGGTGTCAGAGTGGGTGCTGGAATGATTCTGTCAGAGGCTCAGAGAAGGGGAGGCCTGGGGAAGGGGCAGGAGTGAAAGAAGGGTAGTAGAAAGCCCTCATGGCATTCCACACGTGGGGAACGATCACAAGGGAAGGTGGGAGGTGGAGAGCACAGCACATGCTCTGGGCTCGAGGTCACAGGGTGTGGACTCAAGTCCCCCCCCCCCGCCCCACAGATCTCCGTCCCACAGTTACCAGGCAGGAGAGCGGCAGCCCTCCCCAGGATGCTGGGTGGTTATACATGATGCTGTGTGGTTATGTGTGTGCCAAGTGCCACAGAAAGGGACGGGATGGTTTCCACAGAAACAGGTACTCGGGCACCTTTGCCAGCAGTGATGTGTGAACTGCTCTATTCCATCACGGTTCAGGTAGAGGCAGGAGGCTGGTCTCTACGATGCCTTGGACATCTTTCTTGCTCTTAATACCCTCTCCCAATCCCCACGCCTCAATGAAAGAAGAAATAGGTACTATTGCCCATCACGTTTTAGAAACAGGGAGACAGTGAGAGCAGTTAGGAGTTTCGTTTGAGTTCTTCCTGGAACTCAACACTTGGAAGTGGAGCCAAGATAGGGCTCCACAGTTGTGTCTGTTCTGCTGACCATGACTCATTTCCAGAAGCTAGCCATGCATTCTATAAAAAGTTTTAATTGTGGTAAAATACACGTGACATAGAATAACATCTTAACCGTTTTTAAGTGTACAGTTGAGTGTTAAGTGCATTCACATTGTTGTGTAACCCATCCCCAGACGTCCTTTCATCTTACAAAATAGAAACTCTGCCCATTAAACAAAAATTCCCCCATTACCCCTCCCCCCAGCCCCCGGCAACCACCATTCTACTTTCTGTCTCTATGAATTTGATGGCTCTGGGGATCTCTGATAAACGGAATCATACAATATTTATCTTTTTGTGACAGATTTTCTTCACTTAGCATAATGTCCCCAAGGTTTGTCCATGTTATATGTGCCAGAATTTCTTTCTTCTGTAACACTGGATAATGTTCCATTATATATATTTATCCATGCTTCCATCAGTGGACACCTGGGTTGCTTCCTTCTTTTGGCTATTGTGAATAACACTGCTTTGAACACAGGTGTATGAATATCTGTTTGAGACCCCATCTTCAATTCTTGTCCAGAAGTAGAATTGCTGAATGGAAAATATGGTGATTGTATTTTCAATTTCTTGAGAAACCTTCACACTGTTTTTCATAGTAACTACACCACTTTACATTCCCACATATAAGGCACAAGAGTTCCAATTCCTCCACATCTTTGCCAACACTTCTATTTTATGTTTTTGTTTCTTTGTTTGGTTTGACTTTCTTTTATTGTAGTCATCCCATTGGGTGTGTATGTCTCACTGTGGTTTCGATTTGCATGTTTTTAATTATTAGTGATGTTGATTAGTGATGTTTTCATGTGATGTTTGGCCATCTGTGTATCTTCTATTCACGTCCTTTGGCCATTTTTAAGAGGGTTGTTTGTTTGCTAGTCAAGAAATTTTAATTATCACTGGGATAAGATAATAAATATAAAGGAATAGGGCAAGCTGGGCTAAGAGTTTATCAGCCCTGACTCCAATATCCCAGCTGGCCAAACCTCTCAACCTCCCCACGGACATGGCAAAACCTCCTATTCAGGGTGGCTGTTGAAACTAGTGGTGAGAAATTCTGCCCCCCGAGAAATGACTGGGGAGAATCAGGGCTGGCTTTAGGGCCCTACCTTTCATCCAAACTGAGGTTGAAGAAGAAATTATTTCTGTGTAAACAAAAATTTTTGTCCCTTCCCTTTTCCCTTTTTCAGCCCAATCTGAAGTATTACTATATGCACAGCAACCACAGCAACTAGAACCACCACCATCCCGACCACCACCACTGCTACCAGCATGGATCACGAGCTCACCGTGGACCACATCTGGTGCCCCCAGATGGAATCCGTCGGTGTTCAAATCCCTAGGTGAGAAATCGCCAGCCATTAAGTCATCTGATTGGCTAAACATCCTAAGCATCTGAAAATGAGAAGACAACGTGCGTCGTCTTTTTTTGTTTTTCATCCGTACCAGAAAGTAATGAAACGGAGGTTGGGAATTTTAAGCAGCAGCTTCAGTCAGGCTGGGTGGTTTACAGAGATTAACTTACCCCCTTGGAGTGCTCAGCAACCAACCAGAAGGCTT
Organism: Pseudorca crassidens; assembly: GCF_039906515.1. Lineage (NCBI taxonomy): Eukaryota > Metazoa > Chordata > Mammalia > Artiodactyla > Delphinidae > Pseudorca > Pseudorca crassidens. The sequence goes on from NC_090304.1 coordinate 106,378,829, forward strand.
TCCCCAACGAAGCAATTTTATAATTAAGTGATAATTGTTTTTTGGAGGTTTCTTTTTCCCCCTGGGTAGCCTAGAGAAAGATAAACAGCTGCAGGAATCAATAAGCATCAAGGTCATAGGCTGAATTATTTACCAGTTCTCTGCTATTTATCTCAAACTTTCCTCTCTACAAGGAAAAAATTGTGTCTACTTCACATGAGATTTAGAACGTACCTAGTTTAGTTTCACAGTTGTTATTACTGTCTTTACCTTTTTATGACTGAGCAAAATTGCTGTTTCGCTAACAAAGTCTAGAGAGTGGGAGCATGGAAGGGTGTGATGCCAGGGTTCATTCACTGGGCTGGGCCCTAAGCTGTAGGAGTACTGGGGTTGGGGCATGGGCAGCAAAAGATGCAGGCTGTCTGCACCTAGCCCCATACACTGCTTATTTTCATGATTACTACAATGTCTCCCTAACAGCCCTCCTAACCTTCTGGTTCTTGTCCCACCCACTGTGGATGCCTCAATCTTCGGTCAAAATGATCTTTCCTAAACACAAATCTGTCAATTCTCTATGAAGAAGTCTCTAGGATGATCTAAATCCACATAAGGAACCCAGCCGTACATCCCTTATGGGTTTTGCAGCATCGTTCCCCTCTGTGCACACCTGGCCTCATGTCCTACTGCTCCCTGACTTCCGCACTAAATTCCTGCCGTACTTCTTTGAGTTCTTCAAACCTACCACGGGTCACCTCAGGGTGACCCCTCAGGGTCACCTCAGCTGTTGGTCCTGCTGGAATAATATCCTTCTCTTTCCCAGGGTAAGCCCAACTCATCTACATTCTATTAGCTCCCCCCTCCCCTTTTAAGTCTGGGTGATTGCCACTTCGTGGGTACCCCCAGAGCACACGTCCCAACCCCCATGACATGTCTTGGGTCATTTGAGATGAAGGACCATCCTTATATGAGCATGTATAATATCACTAATAATAGTTCAATGTCTAGCCTATAATAGATAGTCAATACCTATTTGTGCAGTTGATGAAGGAATCTCATAAGTTACCTTGGGCCACGGAGAAGGAAATGGGGCTCAGGGAAAGTGTTGCCTGGTAGAATGTTGCTGTGAAATTGTAACTAAGCCTCTCTGCAGAGCACCTTGCTTGCCTTTGGCTGAACCACACACTAACAGAAAATAGCTGTGAAGGTTTAAAGAAAGCACGATACGCTATAAAAATTAATATTAAAACTCAATATATTGAGAGTTGGTTATTTTTTTATAAGATTGTTATTCCTCTAAGCAAACCTGCCCATTTCCATGTATTTTACTATTGAATCAATTTGTATACAACCTTCAATAACCTGTTCTATAAAACAACAAGATACCTGCACCAAAGATATGTACTTTTTGGTGAGTCCTTCACTTTTTCAGACCATTAGCACATTCAATAACAGGTACAGGAATAAAGAGAGATTCAGGGGACCATCTAGGCAAGATAGGTATGCTTGACCTCTGCCAATTCCGAGTTGAGTTAGAAGCACCTACACCCCAAATCAAGTTGACTTAATGTTATTTCATGTCCTTTGCAGGCACATTACCAGTTTTTCTTCTTGGGCTGGTAGGTAACTTTGAGTCACCTCTATATTTGGATGGAAGGCTATGTGATAAACATGAACAGAATCTCTGGGTAGATAACTCAGATTTTCCTTATTTGGAGTTTTGAGTGCTTTGTAGACACATCTAAGACACGTGGTCTCCTATCTGAGGTCCTTCATCTTCCTTGTGGTCTTGGATGTTGACCCTGGCTCCAGGCCAGGGACCAGGCGCTCTGGCTCAGTGTGCTTGCAGGGCTGTGAGCAGCTTTGGAAGAGCTCCTTGATCTCTATTAAGGGTGTAGATACCAATGATGCACTCATTTTCCCACTTTCTTTCTCACTCCTCCATTAGTGACCAGAAACTATTAGTGAATGACCAGAATCAGTCTGGCTGCTTGGTGAGATTAGAAGACTTTTACTTGTCTTGCAACTGCTTGTAGAAAGCCAGGTGCAGCATCAGGTTATCGTGAACTCACTTTCTCTCTCTGCGTCTCTCCTATTAAGTAACGCCACCCTGGGGCTTGTTCCTGATAAAGCAGCTTTATAGAATGCAAAGTGATGGGTCTCCACACAACCCTGGTTATTATTCTCCATCCAGGGATGGCTTAAGTTAAGTACGGCAACATGTTGGCAACAGTCAACAGTCAGGAGGCAACAGTCCCTCCTGAGAATCTTGGTTTTAATTCTGAGACAGTGTTTATCTTGAGAAGAGATTTTTCAGAGGTTAGATAGGGGCAGGCCTACATAGGGGCTGAGAGGCTGGATAGGACGCACCACTGGCTATTTGGAAGGATTCAAATAACTCTACAGCAGGAACTCGAACCAGCTTTGCGGAATATTCTGAAACCCAATTCTTCACATTAATCATTCTAATCCTAACATCCAGAGACTGGAGGGGAGCAGTGTCCCCATGAGGACCACTGAAAGGAAAATCCTGAGAACAAATGGAAAGTGCTGGAAATAGGAGCAGCTGAACTGAGAGCCCAGAAAGCCTGCAGCCCAGAAAAAGCTGGTTTAGGATCAGGCAAATGATTAGGTGATTAGGAAATCCTACGCAGTACAGTGAGCAGGCATGCTTATTATTCTTCTTGCACTGATTAGATACCAGCAGAGGTTTGGAAGGGTGAGGGCATATCCCATGCCACACAGGTTGACCCTTGAATCTATATATGTGTATTGTTTTCCCTTACTGAAAAACTGCATTTACTATTTATCCACAGAACCGCTCTACTTTCTTAAAGACTATCAATCAACTGCCCTGTTTTTTAAGAAATACGTTGATTCTACCATAAACAAAGTTAGCAAGCATTAAAGTAGGGATTGGATACTCTTTTCAAAGTCCCTGTCCCCAGTTAAAAAGTGATAGCACGTTCTAATTGTTTGCTTTAAATCGGGATAACACAGGGCTTGCATAAGAAATTTGAGATACCATGCAAAGTTACCAAATTTTCTTGGGCAAAGAAAATTAAAGAAGTACTATATTAGTTGGGATTTATTCTAAGCTGCTATTACAGAGACCCACTCAGTGCAATGCTTAAATGAGAATTCAAAATCTCAGACTTTTTATTAAAAGTACTTCTCAGCCAGTAGACAGGGGGACAGAAACTTAGGACACAGACACACACACACCTTTCCTTTTAAGGCACAACTAGGAAGTGGCAGCCCTCAGTCACATGGCCACACAGCCAAGCAAGGCTGGGAAACCAGCCTTCAGCTGGGTACCAGTGTTCCCAGGTAAGAACCAGGAATTCTGTTACTGAAGGAAGAAGGATCAAATGATATTGGTGGACAGTTTGCAGGTTCTTCCACAGGTGCACACACAGAAGGTATGTAGGACAACATGGAACTCAAGATATTAAACTACTACTTGGACTGAGGTTGTAATTGAAATAAAAAAGAGGAGAAAAAGGAACTTGAGGTAGGTAAGTGGCAGTCCTCCCAGACTTAGATAAAGAGGATCAAACATAGATATGTATGTTGCAATTAGAAGAGGAAAGGAGTATGTAGTCCACTTTCAAGTCCTTTAAATTTGGTCCAAACTAGCCTAAATGGTGCTCAACTCTATTCAGTTGTGTTGCTTGATAGTGGCAGTCCCATAAGGCAGTTCTCTTTAATTGGGCTGGATTTGAAAATTTGTAATTCTTTAGCTCTTTATTTTGAAATGTCCCTCTTTATTCCCGGTGATATCACATGTTCTGGAGTCTACATTATCTGAAATTAACAGTCTCTCCAGCTTTCTTATTGTTAATGGTTTGCTTTTTTTGTGTGTGTGTGGTACGTGGGCCTCTCACTGTTGTGGCCTCTCCCGTTGTGGAGCACAGGCTCCGGACGTGCAGGCTCAGTGGCCATGGCTCACGGGCGCAGCTGCTCCGCGGCATGTGGGATCTTCCCGGACCGGGGCACGAACCCGTGTCCCCTGCATTGGCAGGCGGACTCTCAACCACTGCGCCACCAGGGAAGCCCTGCTTAACATATTTTTTTATACATACCTGTGTCTTCATATTTAAAGAGGTTTCTTGTAGACAAGACATAGTTGAGTCTTGCGCATGTATTCAGTCTGACAATTTCTGCCTTTTATTTGATGCGTTTAGACCATTTATATTTAATGTGATTATTGATATGGTTGGATTTAAGTCTACCATGTTGCTACTGGTTTTCCTTTTGTTTCATGTGCTCTTTGATCTTATGTCATCATTTTCTGTGGCTTTTTTGGATTAATTAAGGATTTTCTATGATTCCATTTTATGTCCACTACTGGCTAATTAGTTACATTTTTTGTTTTATTTAATTTAATTTAATTTTTATTTTTTAGTGGTTGTTCTAGGGTTTATAATATGCCCTTAACTTATCATAGACTGTTTTGAAACAATATCCCATCATTTCTTATATAATGTAAGATCCTTACAACAGAACACTTACATTCTCCTGTTCATCCTTTGTGCTATTTGGATTGTACATTTTACGTATACATATGTTATAAAATTCCATAATATGTTACTGTTTTTTTTGCTTTGAACATTCCTTTATCTTTTGAGAAATTAAAAGATGAGGAAAAAAGGAAATATTAATATTTTAAAATACTTTTTATTTCTTTGTGTAGATCTATAGTTCCATCTGTTACAATTTTTCTTCTGCCCAAATAACTTCTTTCAACATTCCTTGTAGGACTGTTATACTGGTAGTAAATTCTTTCAGCTTTTGTTTGCCTGAAATAGGTTTTATTTTGTCTTCAGTTTTAAAGGCTATTTTCACTGAATGTTATGAAATTGTACAGAAATAGTAGTTATAATATGAGGGTCTTTTTAATGAGGAATTGTTAATATTCACTAAAATGAGTTGGCCAAAATGTTTGTCTGTACACCACTGGCCAGTTTTATTACATGGCAGGAATGTAATTATTTTGTTGAACAAAATAATTTTTTTTAATTGGGGTATAGATTTTTTTAAATTGGTATATAGTTGCTTTATAATGTTGTGTTAGTTTCTGCTGTACAGTGAAGTGAATCAGCTGTATGTTTACATATATCCCCTCTTTTTTTGATTTCCTTCTCATTTAGGTCACCAAAAAGCACTGAGTAAAGTTCCCTGTGCTATACAGCAGGTTCTCATTAGTTATATGTTTTATACATATTAGTGTATATATGTCAATCCCAATCTCCCAATTCATCTGACCCCCACCCTCCCCACTTGGTGTCCATATGTTTGTTCTCTACATCTGTGTCTCTATTTCTGCTTTGCAAACAGTTTCTTCTGTACCATTTTTGTAGATTCCACATATATGCGTTAATATACGATATTTGTTTTTCTCTTTCTGATATATTTCACTCTGTATGACAGTCTCTAGGTCCATCCACGTCTCTACAAATGATCCAATTTAATTCCTTTTTATGGCTGAGTAATATTCCATTGTATGTATGTACCACATCTTCTTTATCCATTCATCTGTCGATGGACATTTAGGTTGCTTCCATGTCCTGGCTATTGTAAATAATGCTGCAGTGAACATTGGGGTGCATGTGTCTTTTTGAATTTTGGTTTTCTCAGGGTATATGCCCAGTAGTGGGATTGCTGGGTCAAATGGTAATTCTATTTTTAGTTTTTTAAGGAAGCTTCATACTGTTCTCCATAGTGGCTGTATCAATTTACATTCCCATCAACAGTGTAAGAGGGTTCCCTGTTCTCCACACCCTCTCCAGCATTTAACAAAATAATTTTTAATAAAAACTTAAAATGATTGTAGTAAGTATGAATTCAACATGTACTCATTTTTCTCTACATTAACAGTGGTTTTTGTTGTTTTCGTTTTTTTTTTTTTTAAACAGTGGTTTACAAACATTGATGGTGTATATCCTGGAGGGCTTGAAGCTATGAGGAGCAGAGGAGGGATATTCCTGGGTGAGGGTGTGGTGTGTGTGTGTGCAGGAGTTCTAACTGAAGCCCAGTAATTGAAGCTTGAAGCATGACTATAGGGATTCCTCTATTGACAAAGACATTGAGCAGCCACTCAAGTTGTAGATGAAAGAATAAATATCTCTGTTCCACTTTGTCTTTCGTCCCTCAACACTGTAAAGGAGATAGGACTGAAAATTATCAGGATGTGAAATTAATACTCATGGACTTAATAGTGAAGGAATGGACAAAACATCAGAAGCATTTTAGAAAGTATCTTTTTGGACAACCAATCAGGGTACTTTGTTGGTCTGTCTCTAAAAGGAGCCACACACTGGATAAACAGTCATTTTATTTTATTTATTTATTTTTTAATATCTTTATTGGAGTATAATTGCTTTACAATGTTGTGTTAGTTTCTGCTGTACAACAAAGCAAATCAGCTATATGTACACATATATCCCCCATCCCCTACCTCTTGAGCCTCCCTCCCACCCTCCTTATCCCACCCCTCTAGGTGGTCACAAAGCACCGAGCTGATCGCCCTGTGCTATGCGGCTGCTTCCCACTAGCTACCTGTTTTACATTTGGTAGTGTATGTATGCCAATGCTACTCTCTCACTTCGTCCCAGCTTCCCCTTCACCCCTGCATTCTCAAGTCCGTTCTCTATGTCTGTGTCTTTATTCCTGCCCTGCCACTAGGTTCATCTGCACCATTTTTTGAAAGATACATATAGCACAATGTTCATTGCAGCACTATTTAACAATAGCCAGGACATGGAAGCAACCTAAATGTCCATCGATAGATGAATGGATAAAGAAAATGTGGCACATGTATACAATGGATTATTACTCAGCCATTAAAAGAAATGAAATTGAGTTATTTGTAATGAGGTGGATGGACCTAGAGTCAGTCATACAGAGTGAAGTACGTCAGAAAGAGAAAAATACCGAATGCTAACGCACATATATAGAATCTAAAAAACAGTCATTTTAGAGCTTCCCTGTAAGGCATATTTCAGATGTTTTCCAGATGGGCACACTATTGACAAATAGTTTATCAAGAGTTTTATTAAAAAGTCAAGGCCAGGGTTGTCAAGCAGAGAAGCCGAATAGCACAGGGAGATCAGCTCGGTGCTTTGTGACCACCTAGAGGGGTGGGATAGGGAGAGTGGGAAGCAGACACAAGAGAGAGGGGATATAGGGATCTATGTATCCATATGGCTGATTCACTTTGTTATACAGCAGTAACTAACACAACAATGTAAAGCAATTATACTCCAATAAAGATGTTAAAAAAAAAAAAAAGATGACTTTCTTCTGGCCTCAGCTAATGGTTGCCAATGCGATTGCCAATAGCAGCTTGTTTCGAGGAAAAGAGAGCTTCCTACTCTGGTTGAGTGGGAAGGCATAGGAGTATATATGTGCCAGGCCATATATACTTTTAGGATTATGTTCAGATAAAGTCGTATTCAACTCTCATATACTCTTGTCTTCAATACCAAGGGTTACCCAATTTCTAGGTAGTCCAAGATATCCCCAAAAAGCATGATAATAATCTTTTTTATCTGATCTGTGCAATATTAGCTACCAATTACATAGGTCCCTCAATAATCCCCAAGGATAACTTGGAAACCATCTCGCCCAGCTGTACACCTTGCTTTGGCTATTCGGGGTCTTTTGTGTTTCCATACAAACTGTGAAATATTTTGTTCTAGTTCTGTGAAAAATGCCATTGGTATTTTGATAAGGATTGCCTTGAATCTGTTTGCTTTGGGTAGTATAGTCATTTTTACAATGTTGATTCTTCCAATCCAAGAACATGGTATAGCTCTCCATCTGCTTGTATCATCCTTAGTTTCTTTCATCAGTGTCCTGTAGTTTTCTGAATACAGGTCTTTTGTCTGCTTAGGTAGTGTTATTCCTAGGTATTTTATTCCTTTTGTTGCAGTGGTAAATGGGAGTGTTTCCTTAATTTCTCTTTTAGATTTTTCATTATTAGTGTATAGGAATGCAAGAGATATTTGTGCATTAATTTTGTATCCTGCTACTTTACCAAATTCATTGATTAGCTCTAGTAATTTTCTGGTAGCATCTTTAGGATTCCCTATGTATAGTATCGTGTAATCTGCAAACAGTGACAGTTTTATTCTTTTCCAATTTGGATTCCTTTTATTTCTTTTTCTTCTCTGATTGCTGGGGCTAAAACTTCCAAAACTATATTGACTAATAGTGAGCAACCTTGTTTTGTTCCTGATCTTAGTGGAAATGGTTTCAGTTTTTCACCATTGAGAATGATGTTGGCTGTGGGTTTGTCATATATGGCCTTTATTATGTTGAGGTAGCTTCCCTCTATGCCTACTTTCTGGCGAGTTTTTTACCATAAATTGGTGCTGAATTTTGTCAAAAGCTTTTTCTGCATCTATTGAGATGATCATATGGTTTTTATCCTTCAATTTGTCAATATGGTGTATCACATTGATTGATTTGCATATGTTGAAGAATCCTTGCATTCCTGGGATAAACCCCACTGGATCCTGGTGTATAACCCTTTTAATGCGCCACTGGATTCTGTTTGCTAGTATTTTGTTGAGGATTTTTGCATCTATGTTCATCAGTGATATTGGCCTGTAGTTTTCTTTTTTTGTGACATCTTTCTCTAGTTTTGGTATCAGGGTGATGGTGGCCTCGTAGAATGTGTTTGGGAGTGTTCCGCTCTCTGCTATATTTTGGAAGAGTTTGAGAAGGATAGGTGTTAGCTCTTCTCTAAATGTTTGATAGAATTCACCTGTCAATCCATCTGGTCCTGAGCTTTTGTTTGTTGGAAGATTTTTTTTTTTTTTTTTTGTGGTACGCGGTCCTCTCACTGTTGTGGCCTCTCCCGTTGCGGGATGCACAGGCTCAGCGGCCATGGCTCACGGGCCTAGTCGCTCCGCGGCATGTGGGATCTTCCCGGACTGGGGCACGAACCTGCGTCCCCCGCATCGGCAGGCGGACTCTCAACCACTGCGCCACCAGGGAAGCCCCTGTTTGTTGGAAGATTTTAATTCACAGTTTCAATTTCAGTGCTTGTGATTGGTCTGTTCGTATTTTCTATTTCTTCCTGGTTCAGTCTTGGAAGGTTGTACTTTCTAGGAATTTGTCCATTTTTTTCAGGTTGTCCATTTTATTTGTGTAGTTGCTTGTAGTAATCTCTCATGAGCCTTCGTATTTCTGCAGTGTCAGTTGTTACTTCTCCTTTTCCGTTTCTAATTCTGTTTATTTGAGTCTTCTCCCTGTTTTTCTTGATGAGTTTGGCTAATGGCTTATCAATTTTGTTTACCATCTCAAAGAACCAGCTTTTAGTTTTATTGATCTTTGCTATCGTTCCCTTCATTTCTTTTTCATTTCTTTCTGATCTGATCTTTATGATTTCTTTCCTTCTGCTAACTTTGGGAGTTTTTGTTCTTCTTTCTTGAATTGCTTTAGGTGTAAGGTTAGGTTTTTTATTTGAGATGTTTCTAGTTTCTTGAGGTAGGATTGTATTGCTCTAAACTTCCCTCTTAGAACTGCTTTTGCTGCATCCCATAGGTTTTGGGTCGTCATGTTTTCATTGTCATTTGTTTCTAGGTATTTTTTGATTTCCTCTTTGATTTCTTCAGTGATCTGTTGGTTATTTAGTCACGTATTGTTTACCCTCCATATGTTTGTAATTTTTACAGTTTTCCTGTAATTGATATCTAGTCTCATAGCATTGTGGTCAGAAAAGATACTTGATATGATTTCAATTTTCTTAAATTTACCAAGGCTTGATTACTATGATTGTGCTACTGTCGATTTCCCCTCTTATGGCTGTTAGCATTTGCCTTATGTATTGAGATGATCCTACGTTGGGTGCATAAATATTTACAATTGTTATATGTTCTTCTTGGATCGATCCCTTGATCATTATGTAGTGTCCTTCTTTGTCTCTTCTAATAGTCTTTATTTTAAAGTCTATTTCGTTTGCTATGAGAATTGCCATTCCAGCTCTCTTTTCATTTCCATTTGCATGGAATATCTTTTTCCATCCCCTCACTTTCAGTCTGTCTGTGTCCATAGGTCTGAAGTGGGCTTCTTGTGGACAACATATTTATGGGTCTTGTTTTTGTATCCATTCAGCCAGTTTATGTCTTTCGGTTGGAGCATTTAATCCATTTACATTTAAGGTAACTATCAATATGTATGTTCCTATTACCATTTTCTTAAATGTTTTGGGTCTGTTATTGTAGGTCTTTTCCTTCTTTTGTGTTCCTTGCCTAGAGAAGTTCCTTTAGTATTTGTTGTAAAGCTGGTATGGTGGTGCTGAATTCTCTTAGCTTTTGCTTGTCTCTGAAGGTTTTAATTTCTCTGTCAAACCTGAATGAGATCCTTGCTGGGTAGAGTAATCTTGGTTTGTTTTTTTCTTTTCATCACTTTATATATGTCCTGCCACTCCCTCCTGGCTCGCAGAGTTTTGTTGAGAGATCAACTGTTAACCTTATGGGGATTCCTTTGTTTGTTATTCGTTGCTCTTCCCTTGCTGCATTAAATATTTTTTCTTTGTATTTAATTTTTGATAGTTTGATTAATTTGTGCCTTGCCGTGTTCCTCCTTGGATTTATCCTGTATGGGACTCTCTGCGCTTTCTGGACTTGGTTGACTATTTCCTCTTCCATATTAGGAAAGTTTTCAACTATAATCTCTTCAAATATTTTCTTAGTCCCTTTCTTTTTCTCTTCTTCTTGTGAGAACCCTATAATTTGAATGTTGGTGTGTTTAATGTTGTCCCACAGATCTCTGAGATTGTCCTTAATTCTTTTCATTCTTTTTTCTTTATTCTGCTCTGCAGTAGTTATTTCCACTATTTTATCTTCCAGGTCACTTATCCGTTCTTCTGCCTCAGTTATTCTGCTATTGATTCATTCTAGAGAATTTTAAATTTCATTTACTGGGTTGTTCATCATTGTTTGTTTGCTCTTTAGTTCTTCTAGGTCCTTGTTGAACGTTTCTTGTATTTTCTCTATTGTGTTTCCAAGATTTGGGATCATCTTTACTATCATTACTCTGAATCTTTTTCAGGTAGACTGCCTATTTCCTCTTCATTTGTTTGGTCTGGTGGGTTTTTACTTTGCTTCTTCATCTGCTGCATATTTCTCTGGCTTCTCATTTTGCTTAACTTACTGTGTTTGGGGTCCTTTTTTCACAGGCTGCAGGTTCGTAGTTCCTGTTGTTTTTGGTGTCTATCACCAGTGGGTAAGGTTTGTTCAGTGGCTTGTGTAGGCCTCCTGGTGGAGGGGCTGGTGCCTGTGTTCTGGTGGATGAGGCTGGATCTTGTCCTTCTGGTGGGCAGGACTGTGTCTGGTGGTGTGTTTTGGGGTATCTGTGAGCGTATCATGATTTCAGGCAGCCTCTCTGCTGGTGGGTGGGGTTGTGTTCCTGTCTTGCTTGTTGTTTGGAATGCGGTGTCCAGCACCGGAGCTTGCTGATCGTTGAGTGGATCTTGGTCTTAGCCTTGAGACAGAGATCTCTGGGAGAGCTCTCGCCGATTGGTATTATGTGCGGCTGGGAGGACTCTGGTGGTCCAGTGTCCTGAACTCGGCTCTCCCACCTCAGAGGCTCAGGCCTGACACCTGGCTAGGCACCAAGACCCTGTCAGCCAGGTGGCTGCAGCATCAGTCTGCCATTATTTTTGCTTTCTTTCTCTCTCAACAACTGAGCACGATAACATACACCCTCTTTCCCCTGAACCGGGAGAGGCTGAAGGAGAGCTGGTGGGAGCAGGAGTAGCCAAAGTCACAGTGGAGGCTTGAGTCCAGTGGAGTCAAAACAGCACGAACCACCTTTCTCCTGTGCCCTGCACCATCTTTCCTAAAGTCATCTTAATTAGTTTATCCACAGCCACAGGGAGCCCACCCCGATTCTGGAATTGGAGAAAAACTACCATAGTGTATTGTCATTACCGCTCTTAACATATAGGAGTCTATCAAGAACCTATAGGGTTCAAGTTCATCTGTTCAACGTTAAAGCATGCCTTTATCTAGCCATGCTTTCCAAGAAAACTTGTTTTTCATTTATAATTTTTTTCTTGTCCTAGAAAAAATATGTACTCCTGTTTGAGTTCATCTGAATTCAAATTCTAGAGGAAAATAGTCTTGTGCTACTTTTCCTCTCATTAGAATGCAGAATGTGACAGTGGGTAGGCTGTGGGCTCTCACACCTGGGAGTAGAAGTGGCAGTGAAATGGCTTTGCATTCATCCCGGAAATACATTGAATGACCAGTGCTGCTGCTGGTGATGAAGACTCAGAGATGGTCAAGGTGTACACGGTCCCTGCCTCCATGGAGCTCCAATCCAGCGATAGAGAAAGGTACTAAAGAGGAGTCACACACATAATTATCTGAGTAGTGTCTGGGGTGGGGGAGCCTAAAGGGCTCAGAACTAATGTTTTGGGGGTGTTTAATTTATTCTGGGAGTTGAAGGCTGAGAAATGAAAGATGAGAAGTTCAGAGGAAAAAGGGCCAGGGTGGGAGTACGTGTGGTGGTCCAGAAGTGGGGAGGAGCTTGACTGCATTTGAGGACAGAGAAAAAGCCAGTGTCCAGGGGCCAGAGTGAGGGAGAGGGTGGTTATATGGCAATGAGGTGCTGATTTGGGGCTCAATCGTGCTGGACCATGGAGACCATTCTAAGGACTTGGAACTTCATTCTAAGATCACTGGGAAATCATTGAATCCTTTTAAAACATGATCGTGATTTAAGGCAAAACGTGATTTGCCTTTTCAGAGGAAAATGGGCTGGAAAGAGGTGGGAATGTATGCAGAAAGATGTTGCCGAAGGGTGAAACTGAGCTAAGATTTTAATACTTTACAGATGGTCTTGGCCATTCTCTCATCCTTCTGCATGCTCCAGCCAAATTAAATACTCTTTTGTAACACTTAGGGAATAGAAATCCATTTATTAGGCAAGTGCACAAGGAAGAAAAGAGAAAAAAAATGGCACAAATTACCTGCTCCTCCACTGCCATTACGCCAGACTCTCCCTCACCGGGGACGTGACTTGTGGTGCTGGTGGAGCTAGTTTATCATCCTGGAGAGAGCCAGGGGAGTAGATGTGGATGTCAGGGTATTAACTTAATGAATTCGGATACGATACAAACTGCAGTAGCCCTCGTCTGCAGACAAAACTTTCATAATTCCTCTCCTATTTCTGCCTTTTGAACAAATCTAGTTTTTCACTGTATCTCCATCTTGAGTTATCTCAGGAACAGGGGACTTGTCTGTCAGGATGTACCACACTCCCAAGGTCCAGGAAAGGGGCTGGGGGAAACTAGAGTCTAACTCTCATTGGGTCAACATGTCTCTCTTACTTAGACAAGTTTACTGAGTTAAAAAACAACAACAACAAAACAATTCAAAAAACCAGTCTTCTATTGGGACAGATTAACCAGTAATAAATTCTTTTTGATTCACGTTGTTTGGAACCAATCCTATGGAATGTTTGCCCTTCAGTACCAATATGGCCTTGGTTTTGTTTGTGCTTTTTGCTTATTTGTTTCAGTGGTGGTGATAATCAGTAGAGGAAAATTCCTGTAGAGAGGCGGAAGCATGCTTTATGATTTTTCTTCCCATCATCCAGGGTTAGCAAACCACAAAAATACTCTTTTATAGCACTTAGGGTAAAAGATATTTTAAAAATATCCTCTACAGGAGACTGTCTCTGTGATAGGATCATCGAGACCAAAATTATCCCTGCTACACTCAAGCTTAGTTTTCATTTCTCATCTCAGAAGATCTCCAGAAGGGCTTAAAGTGATGCTACTTAGGTGTGGTCCATGGACTGGTGCCAGGCCATGAAATGCTTGTCACTGAACTGCGATGAGATGCACATACAAACTGAAAATAAGCATATAGAAATTTTCATAAACATTTCTATAACTTTTTACCTGTTCTGTGGAATCGAATAAAGAATTCAAGCTAGTATTTTATATGTCTTAATTTTTTTTTCATTTTCCTTGTAATTCATTTCTGTTGTATTTTATAAAATCATTTAATCCAGAAAGGATTGGAAAAAGAACCAGAGCCTCAAAACGTGGTCCTCCCTGTACTATTTGATTTTTTGCAACTTCTTATTAATCTATAAAGAGTTTAAATAAAAAACTAAAAACTATGAAAAAATGTTAGAAAAAATAGCTGCTCCCTCCCCACAGATAGAGAAGCACTATAGCACTAGCCTTGGACTGAATCAGCTAGACAAACAGGGGGAAGAGTAACTTTTTAAAAAAATTGTAAGTTCATGGTCAGTAGTTATGGCAGGACTCATGAGGATATAATCTATTACCCCCTTTTTTATCCATTATCTATAATAGTGCTGTGTAAGGAAATCAAGCAAACACACACAAAGACCAGTGGCATAAAGCAATGAACACTGGGCCAGCTGTGGCCCACGGGGATCTCTCAGTCTCCAGCGGACTAGCCTGGGCTTGTTCCAAGAGGGCACAGGAGAGGTGGCAAGGCCCCTCCAGGCCTGGGCTCAGAACTGACATTCTCACTGTGTTCCATGGGCAAGTTATGAGGCCAGAACGGATTCCAGGGGTGGAGGAATGGATTCCACTCGATAGGATGCTGGATAAAGAAAGGGGAAGAATCGGGGCCATTTTACAATCAACTTACCAGGTCCTGGTCATCGTATGAGCTTCCACATTCTCCAAAGAATCAGGGCGAGGTCAGATTTCAGATGTTAGTGCCTGACTTCCTGGCCCTCAGGGCTGTTGATGAAATACTGCCCCTCTCTGTCAAGTGACCAAAATAGACACCATTAATTGATCACTCTACTCTGCTGATGAACTTGGAAGTGAGTTTAGAATCTTTAGAATTGGATTTACAAATTGAAATCTATCACTTAATGCTGCAGTTATGGACAGTCACAAGCAGCTCGGGAGCCATGGCCCCTCGGAGGGCAGCACGTGTGTGCTGCATGGTTAGTGAGAGGTGAATCTACTTTCTTGGCTACTAATCTTGACCCCTCACGGTGACTGTAGTCCAATGATAAGGCCCATGGATATCTGTCTACAACCTGAAAAGCGGAAGAACAGCCAGGCCTTTGTCAAGGCAAGCTGTGTTCTCCCACCTGTGGCAGGTAGCGGCAGGCTGCACGTGGAGGTCCGTGGAGCTTCTGTGGGTTAACCCACAGTGTAGTTTTGTTAGTCTTGGGATTATCAAGGGTAACGGATGTGGTTAGAATACTAGAAGTTCTCAGGAACGGCACAAATGAAGCCTGAACACCTTATGTAACATACTGGGTCTGAATTCAGGGCATGGATGAAATCATATTTTGGATCCTCTCCTATAATCTTGGAAGACTGAAGGAGAAGGCAGAGGGAACTAGGAGCTGCATGAAATGATGAGGATTTCCCCGCTGCGGGAATGCTGTTCCTTGCCCAGTGGGCCGTAGGAGTTGCCACGGCTGAACCCAGCACAGGTGAGCCCAGGAGATGGGCTGGAAGCCTGGGCAGAATTCTTGACAAAGCAGAAGTTCTCCTGAGCTTGGCATTTGTTGAAATCTGTCTCTGTTACAATGATAAAGCTTCCAAAGAACAATTGAAGAGACCTGGGGATGTAAGAGAGGCAGAAACAATCCATCAGCCTTTCTTCAACAGCATCTCTGCATTGGCCCTTGTGATAAAAACATCACCTAATTGTATTGAACCTTTACACCAATTCAGGAAGATTGTAGGCCCACTTTACAGGGAGTCAAGGTTGGTTAAGTGAGTTGCCCAGGGTTCCGTGGGGGATCAGTTATAGAGTCAATATTTAACTCAGATATGTGACATTAGAACCTGTCTATCTACTATACCCTATGACCTCTCAGGATTTGAGAGCTTTGAAAAGGCAGGGCTTGGCCTGGTTTGTTCCAGGGATAAGGGTGCGTGAGACTCGATGGTGGAGAAGCAGTGTGGTTTGGATCCAGGGAAGACTGAGGCAGCTGTAGCTAGACCGGGGCACAACGTGGATCTTACTGCTTCCCGTGGAGTCCTTGAAAGACACAGAGACCCCAGTGAACTTCCCTGTGTGCTTTGGTTGGCCAAGTAGGACCTAGCCCACCAAGAGGCAGGCCCCAATAGCAGGTGGACTGGGAAGGGTATGAATCTGGGGGTTTAGATGCATGAGAAACCTTCAGGGGTGAAGAGCCGCTCATCACACTAGTCCAGTAAGAGGGAGTGGGGTTGGGAGGAATAAACGACTGGGGAGGTGTCAACAGGTAAGAGAAGTCCACCTGGGCTGTCAGTCTAGAGTGGTCTGACAGACGTGGGCAGGCCCTGCCATGGAGGGGGACACAGGGACAGGGCCTAGGTCTCAGGGGCTGGGTGAGTCCCCCAAGGATAAGGCAGATAACACAGAGACAAGAGCACAAGAGGGGCCTGACTGCAAGATGCACCCTCTCCTCAGCCCCAGCATCCCCAGTTACCAGACCCAAGACAGAGCACAGAAAGGGGCAGCCTGGGAGCGAGTCGGCTCGAGGATGTTGCGTGAGGATTCTTCAGCTGCCCTGTCAAGGACTGTATTGGTCCCACCCCGCGCTCAGGCCTGAACGGATGGACAGAGGCAGAAGGAGCAGAGTTACTTGCAGCAGAAGGCTTGGGGCAGGGAGACAGGAAATCCAGATGGTTTCATAGTTAGCAAAGGGGAGAGATTTGTCAGTTTCTCCTCTGCCCTGTTGTCTCAGCCCCTGCTTCAGAGAGACCCAAGACTTCACAAACAAGGCCTGGGGAGCTCTATTTAATTTTTTTCTTTTATTTTGTAGCGTTCTGAACCAGTTAATTGTCACAGTCTCGTATTGGGCTGGTTCCAAAAAAGAGTTAAATTGGCTGGAATTACAGGAGAGATTTGAGTTAGACGTGTCAGAGAACTTCCTGATCTGAAGGGCACCGATGGGAGACAGTAGAGTTGTCTCCTCTGCTTTCACGCTTGCTCTGTTTCTCCGCCCAGTCCCTTCTCTCTTTGGAGTATTTTCCCCCTCTTTCCTCTTGCGTTTCACTTATTGATTTTAGCCGGAGCCAGGAGAGAGCTCGTTACCGCGGCCTTGTTCCTGAGGGGGGAATTGACATGGAGATGCTGTATCCTGTGTGCTGGGAGAGGAGGGATGACAACCTCATGTTAAATTTATGTGTTCTCATTTTTGTTGAGGATGACTATTTCTGTGCATTTTATTTCACCCTTTAAACATTTATGTTCCTGTGTTATGATTAATTAAGTGTAGTAAAATGAAGTGTTTGCAAAGGTAAAAATACCCTGACTTCTCTGGAGTCTTTGTACTTCACCTTCTTTTTACTATTGTCAGTTCGTATTTCTCTTTGTTCTTTTCTCCTTTTTGTCACCTTTCTTTATTTTTCCCTTTTGCTCCTCGGGGCCAGTCTTTCGGTCCCCACACCAGCAAAGTGTCTGCGGATGCCGGATGCTTTCATGACAGCAGGGGGGATGTAAATTGATACAGCCGCTATGGAGAACAGTAGGGAGGTTCCTTAAAAAACTAAAAATAGAACTACCATATGACCCAGCAATCCCACTACTGGGCATATACCCTGAGAAAACCATAATTCAAAAAGAGTCATGTACCACAATGTTCACTGAAGCTCTATTTACAATAGCCAGGACATGGAAGCAACCTGAGTGTCCATCGACAGATGAATGGATAAAGAAGATGTGGCACATATCTACAATGGAATATTACTCAGCCATAAAAAGAAACGAAATTGAGTTATTTGTAGTGAGGTGGATGGACCTAGAGTCTGTCATACAGAGTGAAGTAAGTCAGAAAGAGAAAAATACCGTATGCTAACACATAAATATGGAATCTAAAAAAAAAAAAAAAAAAGGTTCTGAAGAACCTAGGGGCAGGACAGGAATAAAGACACAGACGTAGAGAATGGACTTGACACAGGCAGGGGGAAGGCTAAGCTGGGATGCAGTGAGAGAGTGGCATGGACATATATACACTACCAAATGTAAAATAGATAGCTAGTGGGAAGCAACTGCATAGCACAGGGAGATCAGCTCGGTGCTCTGTGACCACCTAGAGGGGAGGGATAGGGAGGATGGGATAGGGAGAGTGGGAGGGAGACGCAAGAGGGAGGAGACGTGGGGATATGTGTATATGTATGGCTGATTCACTTTGTTATAAAGCAGAAACTAACACAACATTGTAAAGCAATTATACTCCAATAAAGATGTTTAAAAAAAAGAATTAAAAAAAAAAAAGAAAACGGGGTTATTCTAACCAGCCCTCTTTCCTCTCCCTCCCACCCCTGCCTCCTCTTCCCTTTCTTCCTCTTCTCTTTGTTTTTCATCCATCTCCTCCCATTTTCCCATCCCAATGGATCCTTCCCAAAATAAGTTCTATCCAGAAAAGGGCAGTGACCAGTAGAGTCAGCCCAAAATGTCACAAGCCGAGGGAATTTCAACAGCATTGGTGAGCGGGCATCTCTTGGGCCTCTGTGCCCAAGTCAGATAGGATGATGAGTTATGGACACCAGAAGAACATTCTGGGGTCACCATCTCTAACTTGCAGGTCGATAGTCTTAATGAAGTGACTAGAAGTACAAATAAAAGTTACCTTCAAAGTTAATTTGTTTAAACCTTCTGATACTCGATTCTAAATCTGTCAGAAGGGCTTTGTCGAGCGTTGGTTTAGAGATGCCTCCATCCAAGGTTGAAATGATTTACTAAAGGCTTTGGGAGCAGACTTAAAGGTGCTGATGGACAAATATTCATTTGACTAAGTCAGTGGTTCTCAGACATCCAGGTCACTTGGTGGGCTCATTAAAATGCAGGTTCTTGGGCCTCCTCTCAAAAGATCCTGGTTCAGTGTGTCTGGGCAGGGGCCCAAGAAGCTGCATTTTCAACAAGGTCTTTGGTGATTCTAAAGCAGGCCATTCCTGCACTGCACTCTGAGTGCTTAAATGAATAAAGGCTGTCATTATTCTTGAGATGAGGGTGAGGAAAAAATTGTAAGTGATCTGTGAGGTTACTCAGGTATTGTGCCCTCAGTGCATGTAAAGTTCTGTGTGGGACCCTGAGTGGGAAGCAAGGAAATAGAAGGCCAGGTCCGTATCAGCCGTTCTTCACATGTCTTTTTTTTAACTGAAGTATAGTTGATTTACAATGTTGTGCAGATCTCTGCTGTACAGCAAAGTGACTCAGTTTTATACAAATATACAATATTTTTAAAATATTCTTTTCCATTATGGTTTACCCCAGAAGATTGGATATAGTTCCCTGTGCTATACAGTAGGACCTTGTTGTTTATGCATTCTACATGCAATAGTTGATCTGCTAACCCCAAACTCCCAGTCCATCCCTCTCCTTTCCCTCCTCCCCTTGGCAACCACAAGTCTGATCTCTGTGTCTGCATTCTTCACCTGTCTTTAATTGCTCCTCCAAGGTTTGAACCTTGGTTAATTTATCCACATCACAGTGCGGTCAGGTACGCCCTTTTCTTGCATTCGCTTCCCTAGGTCTTATACTAGGCATTTAGTGTATAAACACACAAACAATCCAGGAAATAAAATAAAAAATATTGTAGTAGTTGTAGTAGCAGTAGTGATATCTGAACGAAGGTCTAGGGCTACATCCAACCAAGGGCGTCCTGCGGTCTGCATGGAAATGATGCTGAACACACTTCATAGCATGGCCTTTCTTCTAAAGTGGGGCAGCCAAGGCACCTGAACATGTTCAGATCAAGGTTTGTGTGCTGCCTCATTGCTTCTGACAGAGCTGGGGTCTCAGGGCCTCGCCCCAGAGGCTTGGGTGCAAACCCCAGTGTCCTGGCAAGGCTCCCACTGGGAGGGTCAGCTTCGTGTGCTTTAAACCGCTCAGCCCCTTGTTTACATCCTGCTTCTTACCCTCCTCCCTTAATTGTGGTCTCGTAGTCAGGATTGGTGGAACCGTCCTTGCTGCCCTTCTCAGGACAAGATATTTTCTTGCCCTTTGCTTCACCTGCCAGCTGTGAACAACCAGCCTAGGGCAGTGCCAGGGCCCGGGAGATGCCTTGAAAGACTTGCAGGTTCCTGAGAGGCAGGAGACTGCAGACACAAACTCTGTGCTTTGCAGCTGCCATGGCCGGGGTGAGGACATTGAGCCGGCGGCAGTGCAACTGTGTGTGTGTGTGTCTGTCTGTCTGTGTGTGCCCGCATGCTCATGTTTATGAGAGAGATCTGAGTGTAAGTAGATGGAGTCGTCCTCTACTTTTTTTTTTTCCGGTACGTGGGCCTCTCACTGTTGTGGGCTCTCCCGTTGCGGAGCACAGGCTCCGGACGCGCAGGCTTAGCGGCCATGGCTCACGGGCCCAGCCGCTCCGCGGCACGTGGGATCTTCCCGGACCGGGGCACGAACCCGTGTCCCCTGCATCGGCAGGCGGACTCTCAACCACTGCGCCACCAGGGAAGCCTCCGTCCTCTACTTTAAGAAGAGTGATTTCTTAAAGGGTTTCTTCAAATTAGCCTTTTAAAATTATATAAAGAGAGTATCAAAAGATTATCTGTGTAAAAATCGACTTTGGAATTTTACATATTTTAAATTGGTTTGCCATCAATATTCTGTGTGGTATAATTCAGTTTGGCTTCATTTCTTTGGGGAGGATACAAATCGCTCTCATCCCTGCCCTTGTGAAAGCTATCGATGGGATGCTCACATGAACTTAATGTACTATTTTGTTTGTTTCACAGGATTATGATTCCTGAAAAGTCCATCCACGTGCTCCCGGTTAAGAAACGCTGGCTGGGGTGGATAAGAAACACCCTTGTATTTCTTGAGTATAAGCTGGGGTCAACACCCAGAAAAGGTAGGTATCAAAAAGGTGTAAACCCGGTGTGGATAACAGAACTAACCTGAGCATCTTAAACCGAAAGGGACTCAGAAACTGGCTGTTGTTTTACCTCGTATTTTAGGGGTTTCATTCTGGTCTGACTGGGATCAAATTGCTCATGAGAAAAAAAGAAAGAATGACAGTTATTAAGAATACATACACATTTTTTTAAACATCTTTATTGGAGTATAATTGCTTTACATTGTTGTGTTGGTTGCTGCTGTATAACAAAGTGAATCAACTATACATATACATATATCCCCATATACCCTCCCACTTGCGTCTCCCTCCCACCCTCCCTATCCCACCCCTCTAGGTGGTCACAAAGCACCAAGCTGATCTCCCTGTGCTATGCGGCTGCTTCCCACTAGCTATCTATTTTACATTTGGTAGTGTATGTATGTACATGCCACTCTCTCACTTTGTCCCAGCTTACCCTTCCCCGTCCCCATGTCAAGTCCATTCTCTACGTCTACGTCCTTATTCCTGTCCTGCCCCTAGGTTCTTCAGAACCATTTCTTTTGTTGTTTTAGATTGCATATATATGTGTTAGCATACGGTATTTGTTTTTCTCTTTCTGACTTACTTCACTCTGTATGACAGACTCTAGGTCCATCCACCTCACTACAAAGAAGTCAATTTCGTTTCTTTTTATGGCTGAGTAGTATTCCATTGTATATATGTGCCACATCTTCTTTATCCATTCATCTGTCGATGGACACTTAGGTTGCTTTCATGTCCTGGCTCTTGTAAATAGAGCTGCAGTGAACATTGTGGTCCACGACTCTTTTTGAATTATGGTTTTCTCTGGGTATATGCCCAGTAGTGGGATTGCTGGGCCACATGGTAGTTCTATTTATAGTTTTTTAAGGAACCTCCTTACTGTTCTCCATAGTGGCTGTATCAATTTACACTCCCACCAATAGTGCAAGAGGGTCCCCTTTTACCACACCCTCTTCAGCATTTACTGTTTGTAGATTTTTTGATGATGGCCATTCTGACTGGTGTGAGGTGATACCTCATTGTAGTTTTGATTTGCATTTTTCTAATGAGTAGTGATGTTGAGCATCCTTTCATGTGTTTGTTGGCTGTCTGTATATCTTCTTTGGAGAAATGTCTATTTAGGTCTTCTGCCCATTTTTGGATTGGGTTGTTTGCTTTTTTGATATTGAGCTGCATGAGCTGCTTGTATATTTTGGAGATTAATCCTTTGTCAGTTGCTTTGTTTGCAAATATTTTCTCCCATACTGAGGGTTGTCTTTTCATCTTGTTTATGGTTTCCTTTGCTGTGCAAAAGCTTTTAAGTTTCATTAGGTCCCATTTGTTTATTTTTGTTTTTATTTCCACTACTCTAGGAGGTGGGTCAAAAAGGATCTTGCTGTGATTTATGTCATAGAGTGTTCTGCCTACGTTTTCCTCTAAGAATTTTATAGTGTCTGGTCTTATATTTAGGTCTTTAATCCATTTTGAGTTTATTTTTGTGTGTGGTGTTAGGGAGTGTTCTAATTTCATTCTTTTACACGTAGCTGTCCAGTTTTCCCAGAACCACTTATTGAAGAGGCTGTCTTTTCTCTGTTGCAAATTCATGCCTCCTTTATCAAAGATAAGGTGACCATATGTGTGTGGGTTTATCTCTGGGCTTTCTATCCTGTTCCATTGATCTATATTTCTGTTTTTGTGCCAGTACCATACTGTCTTGATTACTGTAGCTTTTTAGTATAGTGTGAAGATGGGGAGCCTGATTCCTCCAGCCCTATTTTTCTTTCTCAAGATTGCTTTGCTATTTGGGGTCTTCTGTGTTTCCATACAAGTTGTGAAAATTTTTGTTCTAGTTCTGTGAAAAATGCCAGTGGTAGTTTGATAGGGATTGCATTGAATCTGTAGATTGCTTTGGGTAGTAGAGTCATTTTCACAATGTTTATTCTTCCAATGCAAGAACATGGTATATCTCTCCATCTGTTTCTATCATGTTTAATTTCTTTCATCAGTGTCTTATAGTTTTTGGCATACAGGTCTTTTATCTTCTCTGGTAGGTTTATTCCTAGGTATTTTATTCTTTGTGTTGCAATGGTAAATGGGAGTGTTTTCTTGATTTCACTTTCAGATTTTTCATCATTAGTGTATAGGAATGCCAGAGATTTCTGTGCATTAATTTTGTATCCTGCTACTTTACCAAATTCATTGATTAGCTCCAGTAGTTTTCTGGTAGCATCTTTAGGATTCTCTATGTATAGTATGTCATCTGCAAGCAGTGAAAGTTTTACTTCTTTTCTGATTTGGATTCCTTTTATTTCTTTTTCATCTCTGATTGCTGGGGCTAAAACTTCCAAAACTATGTTGAATCATAATGGCGACAGTGGGCAACTTTGTTTTGTTCCTGATCGTAGAGGAAATGGTTTCAGTTTTTCACCATTGAGGACGATGTTGGCTGTGGGTTTGTCATATATGGCCTTTATTATGTGGAGGTAAGTTCCCTCTATGCCTACTTTCTGCAGGATTTTTATCATAAATTGGTATTGAATTTTGTCAAAAGCTTTTTCTGCATCTATTGAGAGGATCATATGGTTTTTCTCCTTCAATTTTTAAATACGGTTTATCACATTGATTGATTTGTGTATATTGAAGAATCCTTGCATTCCTGGGATAAACCCCACTTGATCCTGGTGTATGATCCTTTTAATGTACTGCTGGATTCTGTTTGCTAGTATTTTGTTGAGGATTTTTGCATCTATGTTCATCAGTGATATTGGCCTGTAGTTTTCTTTCTTTGTGACATCCTTGTCTGGTTTTGGTATCAAGGTGATGGTGGCCTTGTAGAATGAGTTTGGGAGTGTTCCTCCCTCTGCTATATTTTGGAAGAGTTTGAGAAGGATGGGTATTAGCTCTTCTCTAAATGTTTGATTGAATTTGCCTGTGAATCCATCTGGTCCTGGGCTTTAGTTTGTTGGAAGATTTTTAATCACAGTTTCAATTTCAGTGCTTGTGATTGGTCTGTTCATATTTTCTATTTCTTCCTGGTTCAGTCTCAGAAGGTTGTGCTTTTCTAAGAATTTGTCCGTTTCTTCCAGGTTGTCCATTTTATAGGCATATAGTTTCTTGTAGTAATCTCCCATGATCCTTTGTGTTCCTGCAGTGTCAGTTGTTACTTCTCCTTTTTCATTTCTAATTATATTGAGTCTTCTCCTTTTTTTTCTTGATGAGTCTGGCTAATGGTTTATCAATTGTCTTTATCTTCTCAGAGAACCAGCTTTTAGTTTTATTCATCTTAGCGATTGTTTCCTTCATTTCTTTTTCATTTATTTCTGATCTGATCTTTATGATTTCTTTCCTTCTGCTAACTTTGGGATTTTTTTGTTTTTGTCTTTGTCTAACTGCTTTAGGTGTAAGGTTAGGTTGTTTATTTGAGATGTTTCCTGTTTCTTAAGGTAGGATTGTATTGCTCTAAACTTCCCTCTTAGAACTGCTTTTGCTGCATCCCATAGGTTTTGGGTCGTCGTGTTTTCATTGTCATTTGTTTCTAGGTATTTTTTGATTTCCTCTTTGATTTCTTCAGTGATCTCTTGGTTATTTAGTAATGTATTGTTTAGCCTCCATGTGTTTGTATTTTTTACGTTTCTTTCCTGTAATTGATATCTAGTCTCATAGTGTGTGGTTGGAAAAGATACTTGATACAATTTCAATTTTCTTAAATTTACCAAGGCTTGATTTGTGACCCAAGATATGATCTATCCTGGAGAATGTTCCATGAGCACCTGAGAACACAGTGTATTCTGTTGTTTTTGGATGGAGTGTCCTATAAATATCAATGAAGTCCATCTTGTTTAATGTGTCATTTAAAGCTGCGTTTCCTTATGTATTTTCATTTTGGTTGATCTGTCCATTGGTGAAAGTGCAGTGTTAAAGTCCCCTCCTATGATTATGTTACTGTCAATTTCCTTTGTTATGGCTGCTAGCATTTGCCTTATGTATTGAAATGCTCCTATGTTGGGTCCATAAATATTTACAATTGTTCTATCTTCTTCTTGGATTCATCCCTTGATCATTATGTTGTGTCCTTCTTTGTCTCTTGTAATAGTCTTTATTTTAAAGTCTATTTTGTCTGTTATGAGAATTGCTACTCCAGCTCTCCTTTGATTTCCAGTTGCATGGAATATCTTTTTCCATCCCCTCACTTTCAGTCTATATGTGTCCCTAGGTCTGATGTGCATCTCTTGTAGACAACATATATATGGGTCTTGTTTTTTTATCCATTCAGCCAGTCTATGTCTTCTGGTTGGAACATTTAATCCATTTACATTTAAGGTAATTATCGATATGTATATTCCTTTACCATTTTCTTAACTGTTTTGGGTTTGTTATTGTAGATCTTTTCCTTCTCTTGTGTTTCCTGCCTAGAGAAGTTCCTTTAGCATTTGTTGTAAAGCTGGTTTGGTGATGCTGAATTCTCTCAGCTTTTGCTTGTCTGTAGAGTTTTTAATTTCTCTGTCAAATCTGAATGAGATCCTTGCTGGGTAGAGTAATCTTGGTTGTAGGTTTTTTCCTTTCATCACTTTAAATATGTCCTGCCACTCCCTTCTGGCTTGCAGTGTTTCTGCTGTAAGGTCAGCCGTTAACCTTATGGGGATTCCCTTGTATGTAATTTGTTGCTTTTCCCTTGCTGCTTTCAATATTTTTTCTTTGTATTTAATTTTTATAGTTTAATTAATATGTACTTTGCCGTGTTTCTCCTTGGATTTCTCCTGTATGGGACTCTGTGCTTCCTGGACTTGATTGACTATTTCCTTTTCCATATTAGGATATTTTTCAACTATAATATCTTCAAATATTTTCTCAGTCCCTTTCTTTTTCTCTTCTTCTTGTGGGGCCCCTATAATTTGAATGTTGGTGTGTTTAATGGCCCAGTGGTCTCTGAGACTGTCCTCAATTCTTTTCATTCTTTTTTCTTTATTCTGCTCTGCAGTAGGTATTTTCACTATTTTATCTTCCAGGTCACTTATCCGTTCTTCTGCCTCAGTTATTCTGCTATTGATTCCCTTTAGAGACTTTTACATTTCATTTATTGTGTTGCTCATCATTGATTGTTTCCTCTTTACTTCTTCTAGGTCCTTGCTAAACGTTTCTTGTATTTTCTCCATTTTATTTCCAAGATTTTGTGTCATCCTTACTATCATTATTCTGAATTCTTTTTCAGGTAGACTGCCTATTTCCGCTTCATTTGTTTGGTCTGGTGGGTTTTACCTTGCTCCTTCATCTGGTACGTATTTCTCTGTCTTCTCATTTTGCTTAACTTACTGTGTTTGGGGTTCCCTTTTCACAAGCTGCAGGTTCGTGGTTCCTGTTGTTTTTGGTGTCTGCTCCCAGTGGGTCAGGTTGGTTCAGTGTGTTGTGTAGTCTTCCTGGTGGAGGGGGCTGGTGCCTGTGTTCTGGTGGATGAGGCTGGATCTTGTCATTCTGGTGGGCAGGACTGTGTCTGGTGGTGTGTTTTGGGGTGTCTGTGAACTTATTATGATTTTAGGCAGCCTCTCTGCTGATGGGTGGGGTTGTGTTCCTGTCTTCATAGTTGTTTGGCATGGGGTGTCCAGCACTGGAGCTTGCTGGTTGTTGAGTGGAGCTGCGTTTAGCATTGAGATGGAGATCTCTGGGAGAGCTCTCGCCAATTGATATTACATGGTGTCAGGAGGTCTCTGTTCGTCCAATGTCCTGAACTTGGCTCTCCCACCTCAGAGTCTCAGGACTGATAGCTGGTTGGAGCACCAAGAGCCTGTCAGTCACACGGCCAGGTACATGCTTAGTTTCTTGCTTTTTGGGAGGTCTGAGGTCTTCTGCCAGCGTTCAGTAGGTGTTCTGTAGGAGTTGTTCCACGTGTTGATGTATTTCTGATGTATTTGTGGGGAGGAAGGGTGATCTCCACGTCTTACTCCTCTGCCATCTTGAAGGTCCTCTTGGGTTCCTAATAGTTGTATTTTTTTTCACAATGATACTGTGATGTGATTATTTTTATCCCCATTTTGCAATGAGGAACTAAAGGCTCAGAGAAGTTGAATTACTGACCCTAGATCCCCCAGCTAGTGACAGAGGTACCAGCCTTGATCAGCTGGGTTTTCCACCCTCTGGCCTCTGCTGTTACCTGGACCACCCTTCTTCTTGGTGCTGCCCAGGAATTCCAGAGCTGAACACACAGGTCTTCACCAGATCCTCATGAAAACCAACCCTCTTATCCCCTCGTATAAATGAAGGATGGGATGCTTAGAGAAACAAGTGGAATTTCCCAGGCCAGAGCGTGCCCACCTTTGTGTGCATGTTTTATGTTCCCACGTGGGTTTTTCCTCCTCTCACCACCCACTTCAACACCCACCACCGCCTCCAAACCCATCCTGCCCCCTGTCTGAGCAGCATCTTCAACAGAACAAGCCAGCCCTCTGCACAGCCGCAGGCTGCACCTCTCTCCGGCGACTCCTTGGACCAGCCTTGCTGAGGCCTCCCTGACTCAGGTGGTGTCCAAGGAGGTAACACTCTCCTCACCTCTTATCATACAACGAAAACTCTTGGGGAAAAATAAATTAAGTCCAGACCAAAAAAATATATAAATAAATAAAGCAATCCTTTCCTCCAAGTTAATTAATTTGAGCACTATTTTCAGGAAAAGCATTTCTTAAATTCCTATCGCTGAAGGCAATTTTCCTGCCACAATCACTCAGTGTTCCTGACAGAAAGAAGCATAATCACTCCTTGAGAGAAGGTGACTGGCAGAAGAAGGCTGAGGGGAAAGCAGATTTCTACAGCCACTGAAGGGGCCACAGAGGCCTTGGAGGACCCACTCCCCAACCCCAGGGAAGCTCTGGTGCCTGATAAACATGGGTCTCTCTCCAGGGAATAGTGACTCCTGTGGGTGCACACGTGTGCACACATGACAGTATGTGTGTGATGTGCGCGCGTGTATCTGTATGTGTATGCGAGCACACGTGTGCACATGTGTGTGCATGTCTGTGTCTGTGCATGTGTGTGTGTATGTGTGCTGTGGATGGAGGGAGTAGCAGGAGTTTTGCATCTGCAGAGACCCTGGGTGTGGGCGCCAGCCCGTGTGTACAGGCGGGGTAGCTCGTGTGTACAGGCAGGGCCGCCTTCCACAGCCCTGGAGGCCAGCTGTCTCAGCGTATCTCTGTTCCTACTTCTGTGTCTTGGCATCCTTTCAAGCCCAGACCCAGCCAGGCTCTCTGCAGGGCATGGAGTTGACCATTACTGCTGGGGAAACTGATGGAGCTTTTTCTGCTCTTGGAAATAGGGGCAAAATATAGGGTCAGGGCCCTGGTTCCCTTAGCCAGGAAGGGTGATAACAGCTTCCATTCATCAAGCAGCCAGGCGTTGGGCAGAGCACTTTCTGCACTGGCACACATTTCTTCTTAGTATCCTTCCCACACCCCTGACAAGTTGCCATTTGGATCACTGGTTTACGGGGGAGGAAACTGAGCCTCAGGGGCAATATGAGTCCCCCGCTTCACACAATACAGCCAGGCTTTGAGCTCCAGTCAGCTCAACTGTCAGGGCTCCGCGCTGAACCACTGCGCTGTCCTGCAGCCCATTACCAAGTCCTGGGCTCCCCTCTGGCTGGGCCTCCTGCCAAAGGAACCGTGGACCTGGGACAAGCTCGACCAGGAAGACTGTCAGAACGGAACTAGGGCTTCTTCTCTCTGGAACGGAAAATCTCTCCATGGACTTCGCTAGCTGGAGGACAGAACCCACTTCTGCTCTGAGGGGTAAGGGTGATTCCGAGCTGGGGTAGCCCTGAGAGAGGCAGAGACGTGGCCTGAGCTGCTTGCACACAAAGGGCCCGGGGCAGGGCGGCGGCCTCAGGGCCCAGCGGGTCAGCGCTTCCCCTGGCGCCTTTGCTCCTTACGGCTGTGGCTCGCTGACATCATCCCGGAGCCGGTAATCACGCAGGAGTAACTTGAGGATACGATATGATTTCCTCCTCCAAGTGGCAGGTAGCAAACCTGCATTTCCTGCTGCAGGTCTGCACCTGTGTGCATCAGGGTCTGAGCAGGCGTGGCCTGGATCCCACCTGCATCTGTTGCTGCCAGTTCTGTGACACTAGGCACAATGTATTTTTCTCACCCAGAGATGAGTGTCACCCAAACAATTCATAGCTCATTAGAGGAGGCTGTGTCCTGCTAAACAAGGCCCCTGGGAGTTGAGGACATTTCTCACAAGCATTGTAAGTAAACCTGTGGAGTCTGAAGCCAGGACAGAGAACGTCTTTCCTCAGGCCTGTTTGTGCTCCCTTTGGACCAGCATACCCTGCATCTGAGCTGACAGCTCTTTCTTCTTTCCTAAATCACAAGGGCTGGAAGCACCACTGCAGGGCACTGGCATGTCCCCTGAGAAAGCATCAGGCTTTCTCAGGGGACATGTGGAATATGGGATGTGCTCGCCTTGCACACGACTTTGGGACTTTATCTGTGTCCCTCAGCCCTTGTCTGTCAGACCAGACCAGATTTAAGGGTTCTCATGCTTTTAGTCTTTTTCTCCTCTGCCTTACATTTATTCATTGACGTTTTAGCTCCTCTCCAGGTCTGATGTGTTTCCCTTCTATCAATTCATACACAGATGTTTGTCTAATTTGGTGGCTCTCTACCTGGTTATAGGTTAGAATCACTTGGGGGAAATTTTTAAAATCCTGGCACCTAGAGACCGGATGGGGGGAAGATGGGCTATTGATCAAGGGGACAGAATTTTAGGACCTAATGTACAGCATGGGGACTTCCATGTATACTTGGAATTTGCTAAAAGACTAAAGAATAGATCTCAAGCGCTCTCATCACACACAAAAAAGGTAACATGCGAGGTGAAGGATGTGTTAATTAACTTGAGTGTGAGGATCATTTCACAGTATATGCACGTATCACAGCACACACTGTATGCTTTAAAAATATATACAATTTTTATTTGCCCACAAAAAGGAAAAGCAAAAAATGAGCAGGGAAGGTCTGTGCAGGGAATGGGAAAGGAGGGCGTGAAGGTTGGCATATCAGAGTGTGGGGTACTTGGGGCAGGACAGTCCTTCACGGGAGGCTGTAGAGGGGGTTTAGAGCCAGATGGGGTACAGGGCACATGATGGGGGTGGGGATGGGAGGCAGGAAGGGACTTTAGCAAGTTGAAGGGAAACACGGTTTCTTTTAAAGCAAGGTTAGCCAACTATGGCCCATGAGCCGAATCCAACCTTCTGTCTGTTTGGTACAGCCCAGCTAAATGTCTGGAAAAAAAAAAAACTGTGACACAAGAAAATTGTATAAAATTGAAATTTCAATATCCATTGGTAAAGTTTCCTTGTAACAAATGTACAAAAACCAAGATACTGGCACCCATGTCCCATCTCAGATCAACTAAAAAGGGTTAGGCGTGGGGAAGAGGGGTCATGCGTTTCCGTTGTTCTTTCAAAGCTTCTCAGGTGGCTAAGTAACCCAAGCTGAGAATTAGTAATCCAGCTCTCACTCTATGTTGGTAAGAATCCCCGCCTTGCGAGGTGGATGCCAAAACTCGAAATGCGATGGTGTCTGTAATTCTTTGTGAACTAGACAGAAACATGCATACAGATGTTTCCTGCTGCCCTGGGCTCTTAGACAGAAGCTCTCGGTTGGATTCCAGGTGTTGGTGCGCGGTGAACACAGCTCTCACCTGCAGTCCTAACCCCCCACCTGCCCGCTCTTTGCAGCCTCCTTTCCTCCCCAGCTCACCCCAGGCAGCCCGCGTTGACCTGCACCTGCCTCGGGGTGTCTCTAGGCCTGGCTGATGTCACAGGTAGCTTCCAGCCAGAGATCCATCCCTGCAGCCGGACAGAGTCCTCAAATTCATGTCACTTGTAAACGGATCTGACTGCTGTCGGTCGGGAGATGAAATGGTCCCTGACAGGCACTAAGGTGATCCTCTGAGCTGCACCTTGTCCACCCAGGGCACTGCTTCCTGGAAATGGGCCGCTTGGCCAGGTCCACCGAGCAATTACCGCTGCACAGAGAACAACTGCCTTGCAGCTGTGTTCATCAAGTCAGACAGAGCCTGTGTCAAATCCATTGTCACACGGTGTTACCCCATCCCCAATTCCATATGTGAAATAAATTACCACACATTAGGGCATGTTCAACACCATAATGGAGCATTTGTCTGTACTATTGTTTGCATAGAGGGGGCAGGAAGAATCATTATCAAGTGATTGGAAATCGATTTTATATCTGCACCAAGGGAGGAGGGGCTGGAGCTAAGGTAACTGGATTTAGAGCCTTGGAGGGAACCCCATGGAGTCCCTGTGCCCTGCCCCCAGGGCTGGAGGACTCGGAGAGGATGCTGTGTGAGGCTCCTCCAGTCAATGAAGAAAATATTTATTCACACCTGGAGGGTAAGAATAACTTCCTTTGCATCTTTTAGGTTCTATTAGGTTCTTTGACTCCAGAGAGCTGGCTTTTGTCCATCGTAACCCACACACAGCGTAGCCCTCCCACCAAGAGGATAGAGAAGCAAGCTTGAAAGCCTAGGCTTGAAATAAGACCACCTTGATAGGAATCCCCATCCAGCCACTTCATTGCTGTGGGGTTGTGGACAAGGCAATCGCCTCTAAACCTCAGTTTCTTTACCTGTAAAATGGGGGTAATAAAAGCACCAGCCCAGTTCTCCCTCTCTGTTGGAGGAATTAAAAGAGACAATGCATATAAAACGTTTAGTCCTGTACCCGGTACTATTTTATTTCCTAAACCTTAGTGTCTTAGTCAGTTTGGGCTGCTGAAACAAAATGTCACAGACCGAGTGGCTTATAAACGATAGAAACTATTTCTCTCAGTCTGGAGGCTGGGGCGTCCAAGAGAAAAGTGCCAGCAGGCCCTCTGTCTGATTCAGAGATGCTGTGTCCTCACATGTGGAAGGGGTGAGGGAGGTCCCTGGGGTCTCTTTTACAAGGGCACTAATCCCTCATCACCCCCCCATAGGCCCCGCCTCCAAAGAACATCACATCGGGATTAGGTTTCAACATTTCGGGGTGATACCTTCAGTCTTTAACACAGCACTGAGTACTGTTTTAAATTAAAAGTTTTCTTCTCCTGCCTCCTCTAATCACAGAGGCTCTTGTCCTTCAGTCACGCTAAACACCTTCTCAGAATATCATCTTCTGAAGTCATTTTTCTTCTTTCTCCCCTCCTGCACACCTGCTGGGGAAGGAGCTGGCCTTGCTTACCGCTGAAAACCTCCGCAGCTCCGAAGTCCTAAATGTGGCTGGTGAATTCAAATACACACATGCACATCCACACACGCCACCCTTGCGTGCACAAAGGCAAAGAAAACCGATGAAGGTTAATTTTTTTGGCCCTTCTCATAATGACTCATCCATAACGATTTCTGCTGGTTGCATTTTCTTCTGTGACAGAAACAATTTACTGCGTTCCTGCAAAGCCCATTTTCTCAGCATGATCTAGTTGTGTGGTGGTTTGGGAAGTCATTTACTGGTATTTTGCTTCAAAATAGCTTACAAAGACAAAGGGGTTCTGTTGACACCAAGGTGCATTCCTTATGGGCTGGAAAACTTAGGATAAAACCATTTAAAAAGTAAAAACATGGTATTATCGTCACTTTGAACTTCGGCTGTAAATCACACACCCCTAGGTGAGACGGGCCTCTCCTCCCCTTCATTCCCATGTCTTGCTCTGAGTGCCAGCTGGGCACTAGCTTGCTCTGTGTGTTTGCATGGGCAGATTCACGTTACATCTTGCTGGAAGCTCGGTTTCCTGTTTGATCCTGAGTCCCATCCTCAGAACCCCAGTGCACACTTTTCTTCTGTGTTCTGCCTGCCTTTCACACCTGTAGAGGCAGGTAACCCATGCCAGAGCCATAACTCAGAAGTCCCACAGAGACCTCACCTTCAAGGATGCCGTCCTTGGTCCCCACTCTTTTCTCCCCTGGAGATTCCTCTGTCTGGGAGTGTCGATGCGGGCTCCCCAGGGCTTCTCCGTTCAAGTTGCAGAGCCGAGAACTTTCGGGCTGTGACCCCGGCCAGTCCCTGACTTGGGGCCGAAGCCATGAACTTTGTCTTCATCCTTCAGCTCCCCAGGGAGGGAGATTCCTCAGCCTCGCCCAATAAGCCACTGCAGGCTGAGCTCCTCCAAATTAGACAGGATTTAGGCTTCGTCTTGGTCTTAGAGCTGGAATACATTTGTTACTGGTTTTGCCCAAGGTTTTCTACTCCCTTTAAAATTAATAGTGGTTTTAGGATTTTATAATGGTCAAGGTTTATGATCGTCAGTCTAATCCTATAAGCCTAAATCCTAAGCCAACATGAGCTATGCTCAGGACGGCCCCAGCAGCTGCACAGATCTTTCATTTCCTGAGCAGTTGACATGAGGAGGGGAGAGAGAAGCAGCCACCAATAGCTCCAAACTGCATTCTCGCCAACTGAGGAGACCCTGTGGAAATTTACTGCTAAAGGAGAGGACTTCATGGACCTTTACATTCGTCAAAGATGAATTTGTTTATGTTGCATTTATAATTTTCAGCAAATATTGGGTTACTGTACTACACTTCTGGGCATTTTATAGTTTACTCTCTAATCATTTGCTCATTAGCAAACGTCTATTGAAGACCTACTATGTGCTAGGCCTTGTGACAGACTCCAAAAATATTTTTTTTTTAGATGTTGGGGGTAGGAGTTTATTAATTATTTATTTTTGCTGTGTTGGGTCTTCGTTTCTGTGCGAGGGCTTTCTCTAGTTGTGGCAAGCGGGGTCCACTCTTCATCGCAGTGCGCGGGCCTCTCACTATCGCGGCCTCTCTTGTTGCGGAGCACAGGCTCCAGACGCGCAGGCTCAGTAGTTGTGGCTCACGGGCCTAGTTGCTCCGCAGCATGTGGGATCCTCCCAGACCAGGGCTCGAACCTGTGTCCCCTGTATTAGCAGGCAGATTCTCAAGCACTGCGTCACCAGGGAAGCCCCCCAAAATATTTTTTAAGTGGTCTCTGCTTTGGAGGCATCCTCCCAGTTTAGAGGAGGATGTCCACATTCTCAAAAACATCCTTTTCTTTCTATAGCTGTAATTTTCCACTCCTTTAGCTGGCTAGTTAGAGCTCGAAAGTGATGAGGATTCCCAAGAAATGCTGCTGACTTGATATGGGTAACGTTCCCATCCATGTCTGCCTCCTGACATCTTGACTCTTCCTTTCTCCTTTCTGTTCCTTCAGTAGAGGAAGATGTATGTTCATTTCTAAACAAAAATACCCATGACTCATGAAAGTATCCGAGAAAAGGTCACATTTCAAAGAAGTAGCCCAGAATCCAGCCTGTCTCGTTTTTTCTGTCCTGATTTCTGTTGAGTCCTGAGCATGTGCTAATCTGTACTGCATTGTCATCGTGACAACTGGGATCCCGGGACAGAGAGCTAATTCTCTGTTTCTCAAGTCTCCAGAGTTAGGCAAGCAGGTAAGAAGTCCAGTGGGTCTGCAGATGGAATACTTAAGGCTGGAATTGTGCCGTCTCTACTCCACCTTCATGGCTGGTACCAATGTCCTGGAGTAACCTGGGAGGGGCATCACCAAGGACTGCAACCGTGACCACACAGTTATCACTGGGCCTCTCCTGGGCCACTTGGCCAAATTCAGGGCATTGTTTTCCTCACCCTTCCCTCCTGGGAGGTGCTGAGCACAGCTAAGTGACCCTGGCGTCCTGAGGAGGAGGCCGACAGTTGTCTTGACCTGCCAGGGAGTCCTGGAGACACAGGTGTCTGGTTAGTAGTAGAACCAGCTACTTGACAAGGATCTTTTTTTTTTGCGGAACGCAGGCCTCTCACTGTTGTGGCCTCTCCCGTTGCGGAGCACAGGCTCCGAACGCGCAGGCTCAGCGGCCATGGCTCACGGGCGCAGCCGCTCCGTGGCATGTGGGATCTTCCCGGACCGGGGCACGAACCCATGTCCCCTGTATCGGCAGGCGGACTCTCAACCACTGCGCCACGAGGGAAGCCCAGGATCTTTTAATTTATTAGAGGGAGGCTTCAGATGGCAGGTGGTTGGAACCAGGAAGGAAGAAAGTGGGCAAACAGTGTTTCTTTTTGCTAGTGCCATTGCCTTCGGAAACAGCTCTCACCCCCATCTCTTTGGCCCATTGGGGGCTGGGCTGATTGACCACCACCAGTAGGAAAAGACTTCATCACAGAGCCTCTTCCCCCCACTAACAGAGACCAACGCATTTTATTTGACTGGCATCATCCCATGGCACTGGGGCATCTAGAATTTGTCTCTGTGGCCTTTTTTATGCTCCAGGCAGGACTCCTGAGGCCAACCCCAAAGGGCAGCTTTGGCTGTTGAGCAGGTGACTCCATTAATTTGGATGAACTGAGTGTCAGCAAATTGGAAATCAAGGGCAGCCCAGGAAACTGTCAGTTTGAAGCAGTCTGCTGTGTGTGTCCAAACGATCCTTAGGAGCTGGATTTTGGAAGCTTGTTTACATTGGTTTATGTAATAGCTACAATACCCCAGGTAGATTAAGTAATTTCTTCATTTAGAACATCCAAACCTCTATGACTTTGGAGAGATTTCCTCCACCTTGTCAAGGGCAAACACTTGCTTTATTCCTTTCCCCGATTCTTAAAGACAGCAGACTGCTTCCTCCCACACGGCGACTACAGGAGCAGAGGTGAGCGGAAATTACCACAGATGTTTTATGATGTTCAAGCCCTTGCAGTCTTACTCCACAGACTGGCTAATAGCTTCTCTCCTGTGTTTTCTCATTCTGTCTCCTGTAATTTTTCCTCCCATTTTCTTTCCAAGTCAGGATCTTTGCCCTCTGCATGAAGCATAATAATACTTAGCATTTATGCGAAGCTCTGCGGCTCCCCCATTGCACAGATGGGAAAACTGAGGTCCCAGTGGACCGGCTCACAACCCAAAGCTAGGTAATCCTTCTCCCACATCAGAGCCTCTGGCTTCAAGTGAAGGCTCCCTTCACACTTGGCGCCCAGGAGTAGTCGAGAGAGAAAGGGAGAAAGATCAGAAGTTGCCTTCTCTATTAAATCCAACCCGTTCCCATTTTCAGTGATTTTCTCAGTGATCTGAACTGTGGAGAATTCCAGACCTGTCCAACAGAAAGTGCTCACCCTGCACTTTTGGGGCTCCTCATGGCTTATAAGTCCATCCCTGCCTATCACCCACGTCATCAATGGAAACCAGAAACACTCAATCAGGACTCAAGACTAATTCCTATCCAAAACCTCTTGTGTGGCTTCCTCTGAGTGCACCCACCTTCTCGTGTGGTCTCCTAGGCTCGATTTGATTGGCTTATTTATGGGGCAGAATCAATAACTCCACTGTAGTCAAGCTACAATATGTTTACTGCTTCACCATTTCTACAAGGTTCATCTTCCTTTTGGGGATTGAATTGGTCGGACATGATGGGTTCCTTTTAAAGCCACATTGGTGATTACCCGACACATAATCATTTTTCTCCCCATTTATTCTTTCTTGATTTACCTTGGGAATATTTATCATGGGCAAGTTAGGTGTTGTTACTAATCTCTCACTTTCTGAGTCCTGATCTTTCTGCCTTTCTAAAGACGTACATTGTGTTGGTCTTTCTCTAGTCTTTGGAAAACTTACAAGTCTTTCATGAGTTCTCAAAAATGGGATTTGCTGAAACTAAAATTCCATCCATCATTTTTTTAATGACAGTATCCGCTAGGTTATAAGACTTCGAATGGCAGGGGCAATATTTTATTCAATTTTTTTATTCCCCATGGTGCCCTGGAAGATGAACAGGTACTTAAAACCTGTGTGAAGTGCACCCAGCCCTCTGGGAAATGCTGTGGAATCTATTATCTTGCCCAAACTTCTAGGAATTTTCAATTTAGGTGGGCGAGCAAGTCTTAACAACCATGAAAATTTTAGAAAATAGTAAATGACAATATGATCAAGGGCCAGAACTGACCATAAAGGCCATGTGTGTAATGCTCCGGCAAGTAGGGTAATTAAGAGTGGGATCTTACAGCTACGCGCCTGGCAGTGGGCTTTGAGTACAGCGAGAGACAGTTGGGGGCTTCCATTAGAGGTTTGGAGTCAGACAGATTTGGATTCAAACCCAAGCCTTCTGCCATTGAGTGGCTGTGTGATTTGGATGAGTTACTTGATTTCTGCAAGCCTTGGTTTACTCATCTGTAGTACAGGAATAATAATATTTCCAACAATGCAGAGGAAAGAGAGTTCCGTCCCTTTGGTTCACTACTGTACCCTCATCAGCTAGAAAAGTACCTAAAAGATCAAAACATATTTGCTGAAACAATCGACCTCACTCGGTTTTTATTAGTTTAGGTAATACACATATATTAAATTTTTGGTAATACATGTATATTAAATTTTAACACGGTATTCGGCTTAATAAAATCTTTTATTTTCGTTATTATCATTTCACCCGGGCTTAGGAGTCTGACCTCCTGGTCATGGAGGATTTGAGTTCTATTTTTCCTGTAGCAATGAGGCAGCAGCATTTTTAAAAGAGTCTCAAGTCTGTAGAAAGCTGTGCACACATTCTGACCTGGTCCATGCATCTCCTCGCCACTTTACCATGTTAATTCATCATTTGTTGACGCCAGTCTTTCTGGATGATTTTCTTTGGTGTTTTCCTCAGATTATGTGACTTTTGCTGCATCTCTTTTTCTGCAGCCTCCATCTCTTCTTTTTTTTTTAAATTTTATTGAAACATAGTTGATTTACAGTGTTGTATTAGTTTCGGGTTATAGTAAAGTGATTCAGTTACACACACACGTGCATATATATATATATATATATATTCTTTTAAATATTCTTTTCCATTATAGTTATTAAAAGGTATTGAGTATAGTTCCCTGTGCTATACAGTAGGTCCTCGTTGGTTACCTATTTTATAAATAGTAGTGTGTATATTTTAATCCCAAACTCCTAATTTATCCCTACCCCTCTTTCCCCTTTGGCAATCATATTTCTTTTCTATGTCTATGAGTCTATTTCTGTTTTGTAAATAAGTTAATTTGTTTCATTTTTTAGATTCCACATATAAGCAATATCATAGGATATTTGTCTCTCTCTGGCTTCACTTAGTATGAAGATCTCTAGGTCCACCCATGTTGCTGCAAATGGTATTATTTCATTCTTTTTTATGGCCGAGTAATATTTCATTGTGTGTGTGTGTGTGTGTGTGTGTGTGTGTGTGTATATACACACACACACACACATATATTTATATACCACATCTTCTTTATCCATTCTTCTGTTGATGGACATTTAGGTTGCTTCCATGTCTTGGCTATTGTAAATAGTGCTGCAGTGAACATTGGGGTGCATGTATCTTTTTGAATTATGGTTTTCTCCGGATATATGCCCAGGAGTGGGATTGCTGGGTCATATGGCAGCTCTATTTTTAGTTTTTTAAGGAACCTCCATACTGTTCTCCATAGCGGCTGTATCAATTTACATTCCCACCAACAGTGCAAGAGGGTTCCCTTTTCTCCACACCCTCTCCAGCATTTATTATTTGTAGACTTTTTGATGAGGCCCTTCTGACTGGTGTGAGGTGTTACCTCATTGTGGTTTTGATTGGCATTTCTCTAATAATCAGCGATGTTGAGCATCCTTTCACGTGCCTGTTGGCAATCCTCCAACTCATCTTGATAGCTGTAGGTAATTTTCTTATGAATGACCAATGCCCAGTGTGAGTCCATGAGATACAGTCTGAAGTCCTACTAGCTCCTGGACAACTAGCTTATAGTTCTTGGGGAAGGTCTTCAGACCTTCTGGGAAATTGAAATTACTCCCTGTCAGATGCGAAGCATTTTCCCAGCTACCTGAATTTTTTGAAATTCAGAACAGGACCAATTTACATTAGAGACACTATTTTTATAAAAACAGTACAGACTAGGGGTCCAGACTCTGACATTTGCTGGCTGTACAATTTTGGAGAAATTAACCTCTTTGATTTTGCATTTCTTCTTCAATAAATTATAGTTAAAAATACCTACCAAATCAGGTGGTGGGCAGTGTTAAGAAAAATGTTGGGTGTAAAGCACTTTATATGCTGCCTGGCATATAAGTTGCTTTTATTTTTCTGTTTCTTGTCTCCAGAAACCAAGTCCAGCCATTCATAAGTTCTCCAAAATGGGTTCCATTGATCCAGAAGTCATTTTTCATACATACAGAGAGTGATGCTCAAAGAACCAACTTCTTGCAACTGAGTCTGGGTGTGGCCTGTGCTTTCAGACACTCCGGAGTGCTGAGGGCTGCAGGGGATTCTCAGCATAACTAGAGTCCAAACTAACTCTGGCACCTGAGACCACAGCAAGCAGTACAAGGTGTCAGGTCATGAGAGGGACGGGAAGGAGTGCAGAATCCCAGTGTGGCGGTGGTTCAGAGCTGGGGAGTTAGGAAGGTCTTCACTGAAGATGCCCTGGAATCCTGCCTGGCCCTTGAAGAGCAAATCTGGCGGGCAGGGGAGACTGAGTGAGGTTTCTACTGTCAGAATATTGTAAAAAAAAAAAAAAAAAAGGAGCTTTTCCTGAACTAGACTTACCAGATGTTTTAGGGGTGTAAATATGAGGTTATATACACTACCTGGCAGTCAGGAGACCCCAGCAGCCCCGCAAGAGGCCATGGTGAGAGCAGATGAAGATCGAGGGAGACACAGGTCCCAGCTCCATGCCTCTAGTACAGAGGGCAGGGCTCTCAATGGCTCTGCAGGTGGACCTGGCCAGCAGGGGTATTACGACAGGTGCCCGGGGGCTGAGGACATGAGTGCATATTTAGGGCCAGTGCATTTCACAAATCTCTGGGCACCATTCACGGAAAATTCAGTAGGAAAGGTCCCGCCTAAAGTCCACACAAGGCGGCATCCCCGAGGGTGGTCCATCCTGTACGGTGGTTCTTGCCCAGTCTGCATATGCCCTGGGAAGATGCTATCTGTAGTGAAGAAAGCCTGCAAACTCCACTCAGTCAGACGAGATGGGTGCTCAGATAATGTTCACGCGGTGAAGGACCAGGCTATTATACTTAGATTTTGCTACTGCCACGACCTTTTATATGTCACGTGTGGCAACACTGCAAAGTGCATCGCGCATTGACTGTAACTTGGAATTCCTTCCATTCAAAGTGGGTTTTTATAGGCACATGTGTCTCCATGCTGTGTGGGTTGAGATCATTTTAAAAAGCAGTAAAAGGTCCTGCAATTATCTTCACTGACTTGCTCATCTTTAAAATGTCTTCCCTCTCTTTCTTTCTTCCCTTCCTTCCCCTTCTTTTCCTTTCCCCTTGCCTATTTCTCTTTCTTCCTTCTTCCTTCTGTTGGCAAAGTGAGCTGTACAACATGCTTTCAAGGAACTCTGGCTGTGAGCATGAGAACTACCTTGGGGCAGCTGACATCACATCTGGACCACATCTGGTCCCTCTGGTCTACTTCTCCTCCCCCTGCCTATATTTTATTTCTAACGCCACCTTCGAGTCTTGGCTTCTTTTTTCTCCATGGATTTTGTATTTGTCCTTTTTTGGAGTCTTTCAAAATTTTTTTGTCTGTGAGATACCATATGAAATGTCCTTTACATGCTTATCCCAGCACACATGGACAAATATACACACACATACATACAAAACAAATAAAATCGTTGCTAAACAATATTTAACCTCATGGGGGATGCACTCTGACATTCTGTACTCTATTCTGTTCTCCTCTATTTCATCCCATCCATCCAATTCCACTTAAAAATAATTCACTGGATTCATTTCATAACACATTAATGGATAATTGGGAGTTTGGAAAAACTCTTTTTTAAATGATCATGGACTTCTGAATTAGTTCCGTCTCTGAGTGGTCTTTGGTTTCTACCTGATTCCTGAATATTTTTGATTGGATTGTCTCCTTGAAATCCCAGCCAAAAATGATGAGACCAATAAATAATGTGTAGTAAAGAGCATGTAAACAAGTTTGAAATATTTTTGTGGAAGCAGCCACATGAAATTAGTTTAAAACTGGAGATCTCACATTTTATTCAGTTTTAAAATTTTTTTTCTATTCTGTTCTAATCTCCACCTGCATTTGGATGAAAATCCTGGCCCGTGCCTTTTTTGCTCTCTATTAAACAAGTGTGCACACTGGCCAATCAGTGCGGACAGTGGCAGCGGATGATCCTTGTGAGTGTCCCGAGACCCTCAGCTCAGTATCCGATTGGCTCTTGAGTGACCAATCTGTTGTTTAAGTCACAAATGCAATCTGAGTTAGGAAATTAGAAGATGCCATCTAGCAGAGAAAGACAGATCTCATATGCTATCGCTTATACGTGGAATCTAAAAAAAAATGATGGAAATGAACTTACATATAAAACGGACCCACAGACATAGAATACAAACTTACGGTTACCAAAGGGGAAGGGGGGGCTACATTAGGAGTTTGAGATTAATAGATACACACTATTATATATAAAATAGGTAACCAACAAGGACCTACTGTAAAGCACAGGGAACTATACTCAATATTTTGTAATAACCTATAAGGGAAACGAATATGAAAAAAATATATATATATACGTATACACATATATATAAAACTGAATCACTTTGCTGTACACCTGAAGCTAACACAACATTGTAAATCATTTATACTTCAATTAAAAAAAAAAGTTAGCCTTGAGAAGCAAAGAATGCCCTTACCAGAACATTTTAGCCAGTTTAAAAAAGAAGGCCGTCTAGGGTTTTCATCACAATTCTGAACTTGATTTAACATCAAATCAGCCCTCAGTCAGCATGACAGTAGCCTGGCTCCTCTCCCACCTCGGCGTGCAGATGCCTCTGAAGGGGGTGGGCGGGGGCTGGAGATGGAGGAGTGCTCATGGGAACAGGGCCCTGCTTCCCGTGAGGGGATTGGGACCTGCCAGCTGAATAAAAAGGTACGTGTCCACATCGGGAGGATGGTGTGAGAGGTCCCAGCTGGTGGGAACTGTCGTGGACCCTCGTGTCCTGTTCCCTCCTCCCTGGCAGGAGCCCTCTTGGACAGGATTCAGACTGGCCCTGGCCCACCTTTCCTTCTCTGGCCTGGCCTGTGTCTGGCCACGGGACGCTGGGAGTGCTGATCTCGAGGTAGCCACCATCTGATTATCCTTTTCCTGTGAGTCAGGCAGAGGTCCACTGTCCTGTACACCGATTACCACAATCCTAGCCAGCTCTCTTGGGAAAAGAAAGAAGCCTCCTCCTTCCCCCCAGGGCTTGTGTCTGGAAGCGTGGTGACAGCCCTTCCAAAAGAAACACACAAAAACTCATCACATCTTCCCTTGACCCTTTTATGTCTTGAAAGCAGGTGAAATGCTCAGAGCTGTGCAGTGAGCTTTCATTAATTTCCTTTGGTAATCTACATTCCTCTGACCACTAGCTTTGAAATCTCCTACCTACTGCATCTTGGCACCTCTGCTAAAACTTAATTGTTTTTCCTGTCACTTTATGAAAAGTATTTAGAACGACAGGAGGTTATAAAGAAAAGGTAAACTGTTTTGCATTATAACCCTTTGTGTTATTGTAAACCAGGTCAAATCAATCAACCTCAAATAAAATATTCTGTTGCATTATTTAATTATGCCTTGCTTTGCAGTAGATCTGATTTTTCAAAATCAATGTAAACTTACTCTCTGAATAATCTTTTCATATTTAGGATTTGCTACTAAGATAATAGCAAAACAAAATCTGTAATCCACTCTTTTCTGTGTTTACAAATGGAGTCTTAAAACAGGTGTTCCAAGAAAAGAAAACATGGTGTCCTTTTTCTCAGTGACCACAATAGTACTTGGAGGGTTAAGTTCAAGGTATAGATCCCCACCCCCTACCATCCCCCATCCCACCACACTATGAAGTAATGGGAGGAAGAGGGAAGCCCAGTTAAGCCATGAATTGAGTCAGGAAAATAAGGGATCACCATGGTGCAGGGGCTCGGGCTGGAGAGAACAGGGCCGAGGAGGGGGACGGTCCATAGGGATGCAAAGAGGACCCGATGTCTTTTGTGTTCCAGGCTCCTGTCGTCCACTTGCTCACTTTAGCCTGGCCTTCGGGTAACTCAGTGTGTCCCGGTCTCTTTGCATACTGCTAGCTCCTTTCTTCTCCTGGGTCTTACGGCCAGTAATGGGAAGATAATTGTCATTTAGTTTTGATCCAACCTTCCAGGTGGCAATATTTTCCTATTTTTCCTTCTTTTGATGACGATTGAAATATGTTTACAATTCAACAGCTTCTCTTTAATAATGAGAGTTTGGTTTGGAGGATGGGGTTTTCCAGGTGGAGGTCACACAGAAACACTTTGTGGATCGTAAAGGAACACGTAGAATAAGTACAACTGAGGAGAAAATAT
Source organism: Pseudorca crassidens (assembly GCF_039906515.1). Taxonomy (NCBI): domain Eukaryota; kingdom Metazoa; phylum Chordata; class Mammalia; order Artiodactyla; family Delphinidae; genus Pseudorca; species Pseudorca crassidens. The sequence goes on from NC_090304.1 coordinate 106,422,004, forward strand.
TGCTATTTAAAAAAATAAATGACTTCATTTATGACTTGTGCATTATAAGGGACGGCAGTTTTTATCTCAGAGAAGATGGCTCTTTTGTTTAAGAAAGCCAATTAATAAGCCTTTGGGTTAGGCTCCAAAGCCTAGTCTGCAGTGGCGGATTGAGACAAAAGAGAATTAAATCTCTCTGCATCATAGAGCAGAAGCCGTGACCCACGTGATCTAATTCCAGAGCTGGGTCACAATGAAAGCAGCACAGTCGGAGCTGGAGTCCCGTGTTCGCATCTCTTGAGTCTGTCTTTGCCAGGGTCTAAGGACAGAGCCCGTGGTTCTAGTGCCCCTAGGGGCCCTTCTTCCAAAAACCATTCAATCTCCTCCATCTGGCAACCCTCTTCACCGCTTTCCCCCTGCCCTCCCTCCTGCAGGATTTGCCACTCATGGGTTGGGTTTGCAGAGCAGTAGCCCCTGGAGGGTCCAGTCTGTTCTCATTGGAACTGTGGCTCTGAGAATTCTCTCCTAGGCTACTGTCTCACCCAGTAGAGGAAGGAGCAGAAGCCTGGGGAGGAACTCTCGCTTGCCTTATCCCAGGTGGGGGTGATGGGAAAGATGACAAACTCTCACATGTCAGTAATTTTTGTTCCTTCCTGAAAGTTACTGGAAATTACCTGCAAAGGAAAAGCATTTAGCCACCCTGGGAACTTAGGGAGTAAGACAGCGGTAGGGTGCCTTGGGGATGGAGTATGATCTATAGGGCTCCCAGGAGGTACCCAGAAATGGGGGCCGGAAGGAGAGTTCTTGTGCTGGGAGGAATTGATGGTTTTTAGGAACAATGGTATCTGGCATTGAATTTGATATGGTTTCTCTTATAGCCTAAAATTTCCTGCTCTTATCTTAAAATCTTCAGTAAAAGCCTGTTAAATTCAACCACCGGTGTTTCTCTGGGGAATGAGAGGAGGAACCACGGCCCAAGGTTGAGATGGAGCAAAAAGCAGCTCGAGGGTGGAGCGAAGGAGCCAGGGCGAGAGAGGAGACCAGAGACTGGACTTCCAGACAAAAGAAGGGGAGGTTCTGGGGGGGGACCCAGGTGCTGTGAGACAGTGATGCCTACGGGTCATCCGCGAAGCAGATCGTTCACCTCCAGGAACTAAGAGTTGTCTCAGCTCCTGGGCATGTCCAGCCCTAATGTGAGAGGGGCAGGTGTTCATTCATTACCCTCACCTCACCCTGGTCCTCCCAAGGGTGTCCCCGTCGCATCGCTGCAGTCAGCAGCAAAGATAGCATCCTCTGATGACCTGCAGAGAACTGCCTAAGACAGCATTTCTTCTCTGCGGGAGTAGACACATGTTCTCTCCCTCTCTCTCTCTCCCTCCCTCTCTCCCCCTTTCTCCCCTTCTTTTGACTGATTCATTTGACACTCCCAAGGCAATCTTTCGCTCGCAGATTTTCTTTTAACCTCCAATTTATTCCCTTCATTTTTAACTGTTGCTTAGTTGCTTCCAGAAATTTACTTCTTTCACTCTCTCCAGTCTCCTTTGTTTTTCCTCCTGCCCCTCCCTGTCTCGCTCTTTCTTTCAATGTGTGAGAGGAAGATAAAACTGACTCTAATTATGGAGGATGAGCATAAGTAGTGCTAGGGATACACCTGCAGCAAAAGAAAGGCACCCCATAAGTTTCCAAGTGAAATGACACGTCTTGAAGAGCGAGCGCCATCAACCTCAACAGCCCTTGAGGTAACCCCAAAGCCTCCTTCACCGAGCACCGCATGGGCTCCATCTACCTCCTTATCTTTCTCCAATTAATCTTACTTTCCTCAAGAATGAATGTTCATGTCAAAAAAAACGACATTTCATCTTATTGTTCTACTGTTTGGTTTAATTACCGGTATCGCACAGTGATTGTTTTCTACAAAGTTTTCTTGCAACTATAGCATAGTGGAAGCACATTACGGGTGAGAGAGGCCTTTGTGGGCTAGGCCAGAGCACTATTTATAACATTGTTTCTATGGGAAAGCCTATGCCAGGTCCCAAGCAACTCACTTAAAAGTGAACTTCTTGATTAGAGCTTGGATCAGAGCCTGCACCTGGGGAGGTGCTTGGTCACGCATCTACGGGATAGGTTTGTGATGGCTGCATCCATGCGTGTTTCCAGCAGCACACAGCTCTCTTACCTGTTCTCGTAACACATGGCTATTGGTCATGCTCTGGGCAACTTACTGGCTAAAATGCAGAATCACTTGCAAAAAGGCAGGGGGATCCCTACTTTACGTAAGGGGCTCCCGTTCACGTATACAGTTCTGGGACTTTGCTTCTGGGCATGAGAGGTGGTTTCCAGGAAAACTTTGTTTATTCATAGGGAACATAATCCTCTGGAGGGCTCAGAAGTCCTTTTCTGCCGGACCCTGGGAGCAGCGTTTTATGGTGGGAAATGCACAAGTGCTCTTTCCATGGCTCATCTTGAGTCAGTCAACTTAGCTTTTCAAACCCCTTCACAACAGTTATTTGGGGAAGACGTGTGTAATAAGCATCACACACACACACACACACGCACCCACACACACACCCCTCCCCATTCATTTTCCAATCCCTTGTGATTCTTTGGCTGTACTAGGGTTGGCCAACGGAGGCTGTTTTCTGAACCTAACAGCAGTTTGCTTTATGGATTGGGAACTTTAATCTTCGGAGCATTTACCTCCAGTGATGATCAACTGGGGAAAAAGAAATTGTCAGGGCAATGCTGTCCCAGGCTCAGCTCCCAGAATGAGTCCCCTGCGGAGAGCCATTTACACTTAGGATGAAATGTGATCACCTCCTGCTTACTGTGGTGTTTGGGGTGATTTGAATTGCAATGTAGTGTATCCAGTCCACAGAGTAGAGAAAACTGAACCGGTATCATTAAAGCTCTGAGTGTTGAAATAAGTGGCCTGGGCCTGGCTTTCCTGGCAATAAAAAATTCAGCTGGTCGCAGCAGAATAAAAGAAGCCCTACTAAATACTGCCTGCGCCAGCTTCTCTGGTAGACGGTCTAGGGCGCATGTGTGTATGTGTATGTGCGTACGTGAGTATGTATTCACACACACACATTTTTTCCTCTGGTCACTGCTTTTTCTCTCTTACATACATGACTTGTCAGAGGAGCCAGATTGTTCCTCTGAGGGGCAGGAATATTTGCAAAGCCTCTAATTCTTTTCCAGCTCCCTCTGAAAGATAAGGAGCTGAGGTGCCCTGGGGCTGTTGCAGGAGGGTTGTGTCCACACAGCATTAGCACTTCCTGATATACAGGCACCTTTGAAGCTGCTGGCAGCACCGCCCTTAATAACAGTCTTCTTTACAAAGTGCTTGTTGTTAAATATTTATGAGGCCTTGCAAGATGGGCCCCTATCACTGCCTGGGAATACATAAATTCCAGGTTGCTCTGCAGAAGGGGGACCTGCGAGTCTTTCCACCCCCTTCTCTGTGATGCTGCACAGCTCTGGGCTGATGACATCACTGCCTCAGTGGAAGGATGCTGCAGAGGTGTGGGTTCCAGAGCCAGAGCGCGACGGGGGTGGGAGGGGACGGGGTAGGACTTTTCCCGGCCAAGCAGGCTTTGCTCCTACCATCACAACATTTTAAATATTAATAGGAGCCAAAAATACGCTCATAAAAAATGAACAAAAGTAAAATAAAAGCAAAGGCGATAGACTGGGGTGGGAGGGACGTTTGCAGTAAAGATGACGAATGAAAGGCCAGTGGCTCTTTTCGTCAGCCCCTCGCGTCTCAGGTAGACAGGTGTTCAGCAGGAGAGCACAGCCACTGGTTTCCTGAGCTCGACTGTGTCTACACAGCACCTGAGGATCCGGCCACCTGAAGCTCCCAGCGCAGAAGGGCTGGAGCGGGGCCAGGGCGTCTGCAGCTCTCTGCAGCCCCCAGGTGAAACCGAGCTGTTTCTGGTCCTCCTGGGGAGGCGGGGCCCTCGCCGTGCAGTCCAACAGAACTTTCTGTGTTGACTGACAGGGTCCATATCTGTGATGTCCAGTCCAACCCAGTGGCCACCAGCACATGTGGCTACTGAACCCTCGAAATGTGGCCAGTTGGCTGGGGAACTGACATGTTAGTTTTATTCCATTTTAATTCACTTAAATGTAAATAGTCTCATGTGACTTTTGGAGGAGGAAGGAGGAGGTTTCTGCCAGTTGTCTTGGTGGCCAGCTTTTATCAGTGAAAGGTGATGTCTGGAACTTGTCTGCCGCCCAAGGTGAGGACGCGGCGGAGCCCAGGGCACCCGGCACGCTGAGCCAGGCTGGGCTTCAGCCTTGCTCCCGGCTTCCGGGTGGCGCCTTCTTGGCCCGACTGCCAACCTGCCTCTCTCCTGCCCACCCTGCCCTTGGCACAGATTAGACCCTGTGCCGTGTAACCCGGGTGAGGCCGGGGTCCCACCCAGTCACACGTCCTTGCTAGTGTCACACAGCATGGTACTGAGCACCCTTTTGCGGTCACCCACTCCACGGAGCCTGTGTGTCCCCATCAGCCCCTGCGGCCCACGGACACCCCTCCTCTCTGACTGTGGTTTGGGCTGTTGACAGGCTTCTCGTGAACAGGTGAGGCCACGGGACGTGGAGAGAGCGGGCACCAACTTCAGGCAAACACAGGTTCAAAACCTGACTTGCTTCTTCCCGCCTGTGTGGTCTTGGGCAATTGCAACTTCCCTGAGCCTCAATTTCCTCACCTAGAAAGTAGAGCTATGATTGTATCTACCCTTCAATAATGCTTTGAGGCGTAGAGATAATATTTACGGAATGTGCTCAGTAAATATCTGCTGCTGCTAATAATTAATAATAATAATAATAAATTCTATGCTTGATTTCTTCAGCTGGCCCACTGGCTCCATCTCCACTTATTCCTATTATTATTCTCTTCTTTCAATGAGCCCACCGTTGATGTCCCCAAATCTTTAAAAAACCGAATAAATGAAGACAGGGTATAAATTCCTAAGAGGGATTGCCAGATTTACTTCATTAAGTAGAGCACATGTGAGAGAAAACACCAGTAGAGAAAAAAATCTCGGAATTGTTTTTAGGCCTGCTAATCATTGAATAAATGAAAAGAAAATCACTGCTCAAGCTACTAAAGCGTCTGTAAGAGCAGTATAACTCTGTGCTGGTGGCACTGTAATTGGGGTAATAATTCTGGAAAGTAATCTGGCAAAACTCATTCGTTCAGGGAACATGTACTGAGTGCCGACCAAATTTCAGATATTTTGTTAGGCTCTGGGGATACAGAACTGAGTAAGAGCAGATCTTTATCCATAAAAGTTTATAGAATGAGCATTATGGAACACGTGTCCTCACCAAAAATGCAGCCTGCTTCTTCACTCAGTAACCCCAAAGAAGTTATTTTTAAAAATATCTTCTTACAGTGATGTGCTTTGCTATGCCATCTATTATAGTGAAAAACTAGCTATTCTCCCAGATAACCAACAACTAAGAAATGTTTAAAATTATAATAAATTATCAACAGTAAAATGTAACATTGACATTCAAATTACAAACATGAGAACTATGGAGTCGTTCAAGATAATGTCAGATGAAAAGAACACAGAATAGCATGCACAAAATACTTTGACTATGAAAAATGATAGATGAACAAAGTAAGAATCAGATATCAGTACCTGTTAGAAATGGGGTTTTATGGGGTTTTTTTGTTTTGTTTTGTGGTACGCGGGCCTCTCACTGCTGTGGCCTCTCCCGCTGCGGAGCACAGGCTCCGGACACGCAGGCTCAGCGGCCATGGCTCACGGGCCCAGACGCTCCGCGGCACGTGGGATCTTCCCGGACCGGGACACGAACCCGTGTCCCCTGCATTGGCAGGTGGACTCTCAACCACTGCGCCACCAGGGAAACCCGGGTTTTATGTTTTGACTGGAGCTTTACATTGTGGCAGTCATTAGAGCTGCTGTGCACACGGCCTCCCACTAATCCTACGTCACCGCCTTCCTGCTTCCCGGATCGTGGTTTCAAGGGAGGATGGCAAGTCCCTGACCCCTGAAGTTAAGCAGAATCATGAAACTTGCTTGAATAAATGACATGGAAGTAGAAGGGCCACACAGTACAGCTTGGTGAGAGCTTCAAAAGCCAGTCCTCTTAAGCTGGACAACTCACATCCCCTTCCCTGCCCTGGCAACCAACTACAGTCCCCATGTCAGATGCTGCATCCGCCTGCATCCTGGAGGGAAGAGGTAGGCAGCAGAGTCCTAAACCAGAAATGCATATTTACCACGAGTGAAGGCAAATCTTTGTTATTTTTAGCCCTGCAGATTTCTTAACCAATATCCTGATCAATACAGATATCTGTATTGTTTACTAATTTTTAAATTGTATCGATCACGTATTGATTCTAAAATGACAATAATATGGCCTCGCAGAGCTGTGCCACAGATCACAAGATGTCATGTTTTGACCTTGGAACTCACCATTCAGGGGGCCTCTCCTCCATAAACGTTAATGAGTTTGGACATCACTTTCCGTGTTCTAATTCGGCAGTTCTAAGACGTGGTCTCAAAATCCCTTTATACACTTTAAAATAATTGAAGTCCTCAAAGAATATTACGTGTGGGGTATCGCGATCAATGTTTGCCGTATGAGAAAGAAAACCTGAAAAGAGAGAGATTATTTATTAACGTAAAACAATAACCCCTTTATAGAAATGTATTCATGAAAAATAACCATAGTTGCCAAAATTGAAAAAAATTAGTAAGAAAATGTCATTATTTTACATTGAGCAAATCTCTTTAATGTCTGGCTTCAGTTGGATTCTCAGATCTGCTTTTGCATTCAATCTGTTGGAATAGGTTGTGTTGGTTGAAGCAGATGAGGAAAATCTGGCCTCACACAGATGTACAGTAGAAAAAAGAAGTATCCTAATAGGCTTTTCCAGTAACTTTGGATATTCTTTGTTACTACACCAAAACTTGACAGGTGGTCGTAGTTTTTTAAAGGTCAACTGCAGTGTGAACTCTGAAACTGTGTCAGTGAATGTCTCAAAGTCTGTTCTATAAAAAGTCACGGGTCCCTCTTGCACTCCTGATGGCTCTTTTGCCCGTGTGTGATTGTATAACGTCAAGCATTGGCCATTTGGAAAATTCTGGTTTGTTGAGTTATTCAGATCATCCCAAAGCTGACACATTTCATAATACAATATCAAAAGTCACATTTATTAACATAACTACTGATCGTATCAGAGAAGTAGTCTTGAGTATTGGGAAGCTGTCAAGCTCATGGCGGCAGAGACACATTTTTTTAAAAATTCTGATTTTTGCTCAGAAGCTCATATTTTATCACTGGCAACAAATACTGTCAGTTGTTTTCCTTTAAGTGACAGCTCACTTTGCTCATTTTAAAGGAAATGTCTGCCAGATGCCTGAGTCTGAATAACCATGGCTTGTCTAGAATTTGCTCTTTCAAGCAAAAACTGGGTTGCAACAGCAAAAAAAGTAGCTAGTTGAACCCATAACTCAATCACCTTGAAATCATCATCCTGCTTGGTTTTGCGGCATATGTGCATTATGGGTACATCGGTTTCTCAACAGAATATTAAAAGGGTCTGTATTTAAGGGTTGAGATTTAATAAAATGAATACTTCTTACTGTTTCATTAAAGCGTGTTCCTAAGTGAACTGGCTTTTTATTTTTCTCTCTGTGGGCCTATGGTGGTGAAGAGTAATACACTGGCCACCAGGACATTTTGGTGCCACTACTGGATCCCTGCTGAGGAGCCAGCATTTTTACCCACCATTGCGTCTGGATCACCGATGCAGGCATCAATGGAGCGGAAAAGCCGAACAGCATTCTTAGTATAATGTGAAAATGATTTTGACCCTCACGGACTCCCGAGAACGTGTTGAGGAGGCCTGGAAGCCTGCCATCATGCCATATGCTGCATGGGGTGCTGCAGTGGGACGCCTGTCTCCTTCCCCATCCTGCTTTTGGTACCTGTATCTATTGCGCTCCAGTTTCCTTGTCTGCAAAATAATAGTATTCGTTCACTCATGCATGTGTTTATTCGTTTAACAGATATTTATAAACTGTTACGTGCACTACCTGTGTGAGGCACTGGGGAATCCAGCCAAGAAAAGGTGGACAAAGTTTTTGAACTCATTTCATAGTCTAGATGGGACCGAAACAGTACCTATGCATGTCTCTCTCTCTCTCTCTGTGTGTGTGCATTTATTTAGATAAAAATGATATATAAACACTTAACAAATCATACATGAGTGAAACCAGTACAGACTGTGGTATGTGCTAGAAATTACATTAACCAAAGCGCTCTGATGGGAAATGTCTGTGGGGCGGGGTGTGGGGAGGACCACAGTGGACCCAGGATGGGCAAGGAAACCTCTGTTCTAAGAAAGAGACATTTGACCTGAGACATAAAGATGAGCCGGTACCAGCAGGCACCTTTCCAACCCTAATTTCCTGTGATCTTGACAGAGCCCCACGGGGAACCTCAGATGTTTCTTTGGGATATAAAAGGGGTGGTTCAAGAGGACTTGGAAAGGGGTAGATAAGATTAATATCAGTCAACATTTATTAAGCACATATTACCTCCTTAAAGCAGGTTTTAAGGGCCTTACTTGTAATAACTCCAGTAACCCAGTAACTCCATGAAATAGAATTCTATGATTTCCACTTTGTGGAAGATAAAATCAAGGTCTGGAGGTCACACAGGTAGGCAGTACTAGAGGCAGGATTCAAACCCAGGGAGTCTGAATCTCGAGGTATTAGCCGCTCCCTGCAGTACATAGGAAAGACTGTACCATTTCATAAAACATACAGAAACCCCCCCAGATGGGTATCTGTTATCACTAGTATTGCTATAAAAGCATTTTAAAAATACATGTGTCTAATGGACACCAAGGGGGGAAAGGGGAGGTGGGATGAATTGGGAGATTGGGATTGACATATATACACTAATATGTATAAAATAGATAACTAATTAGAACTTGTTGTATAGCACAGGGAACTCCACTGTACAGTAGAAACTGGCACAACATTGTATAACAACTCTACCCCAATTAAAAAAAAATACGTGTCTAAATAATACAAACTGGGTTGATTTTAAAATATTTCAGAAATTACAGGACATGTTATCTATAGACATGACTAAAATTGGAACAGTGGTAAGAGGAATGAAATTTGAGCTATATAGAAGGGGTCAGGGAAGGAAAAGTACCGGGGATTAACTGTCTGCTTCTGGCCTCGTTCTGAGCCTGAAGGGGAAGGTTAAGTGTCTGAGCTTGTGTAAGGAGCCGGCTCTGTACAGCTGCTCACACCTGAGGGGCTACTCTAAGAGCAAAGCAGGGAGAACGTTACTCATGATGCATGTCTAGGGGGCAAACCTCAGGACTGCTCTTTTTGATCAATTTGCTCCAGCTGCCTCTGCGCTCTGAAAGACACGTCCACTGGCCTGTTCCTGAAGTCCTTTCTTACATCTTACAAAAGCCTTCTCTCCTCACACATGCACACACTGACCTTGGCCTAAGGAGGGTTGGTGCCCCAGGTCTGGCTGTATTTCCTGTGAGAGGCAACACTGTTTTAAGAGCTGGTATTTAAATACTCTGCTGGAATGTTTTGTAACTGAGCACCGGGGCGACCTGCAGAGACCGAGGTTTTATTAGCGGTGGCTTCTGGACTTGCTGTTACAGTCATGCAATCACAGGACACAGGTGTGCTTGGTCTTGACTTTCCCTGTCAAGAAACTTCTTTTTCTTGAGTAGCGTCCTTTAAGTTTGTTCTATTTTCTCAGGATGGATTTCAAATCTGGTCTTTTTTGTTTGCTTTTTTAACCAGCAGATAAGGTTCTGGAGAAACCAAACTAGAAGACCATCTGAATAAGAGTGTCTAGGAAATCGGTAGTTTTCATAATTTGATAGATGATGAAGTGGATGTATCAGTTTGAAAAGGAAGGTTAAGTTGGAGTCAGCACTGTGGAGGTTTTTGAGCGATAGTCCCGGTTCATTTTGACAAACCAACTTACGTATCCTGTCAGCAGAGACAATGTGGACTCTAAAATTCTGATTTGTTGTAGATTCATGTCTCCTTTTTAGAGGGTGCGTTGGGCAGATGCAACCTGAATCTGGATGTTGTAGTTCTGTTCTGCATGGAACACCATCTCAGCCTCATGAAGGGGACGGGATTAATCATTGCATCAACCAGGGTTCAGAGAGCACCTACTATGTACAGGATGCAGGAATCATGCTGGGCACCGGACAGACAGTGAGCAAGGAGGATGCTGGCATTGCCCCACAGAGCTGGCTACCTCGCTGCTGCTGTGAGTGACATGTTATTACAGAATTTAGTCCTGCTGACATACAGATACAATGAAGCCCATGCTGTTAACAAAGATATGAAAAGTCTTTATGATAAAAGGCCTAAAGATATGCCATTATTATTATTACAGCTGACAGTGGGTAATGGTGGTAACAAGACCCACATGTATATTAAGGTTTCCTTGTACCAAAAGGAGGATGGGTTTCTCCTAAGAATCTATTAGATAAAAATTTTAGGTATGAATTCTTTCTTCTTCTCCTTACCCCCAAACACTCAGTTTTCTTGTGCCATGACCTTGCATGCCAAAATTTGGACAACAGTTCCCTATAAGCATTGTCCTTGGGGGAGGGTGGGCGAGTATTAAAACAGAGAAGTCCATTGTCTAATTAAATATATAATTTAATATGCAGCAGAAACAAAAGTCTTGGAAATGAAAACTTTCAATTTGTAAGTGTTGGGCTTTTGGAGAGAAACAAAGTCTCAGGGCATAAAACGTATTCTACACCAACAATTGGACGGAATATATTACATGATGGTATGAAAGTTACATTTCACATGACCAGAAGAGATGACCAGAACCCTTTCCAGAGAGATGCAGAAGTGAGCATGGAGAAAAGGTCACCGTTATGGGCCCCCCTGCCTACCAGCCCTCTCCACACCATCCCAGAGCTAGTGGTGGGCGGATGGCACGTGATGGATGAATAGGCAGATAAGTTCAACGTGAAGAGAAAAGGGAAAGCTGACACATTCTTTCCTCGGTCCTCAGCTATGGAGGGTCCAGGTAAAGGAGGCGCCCGGAAAAATTAGCCTGGGGCCATTTCACAGAATCCTGGCACTCCACGTGGTCCCAGGGAGCAGACGGGAGGTCCTGAGCCCCCAGGGAGGCACCGAAGGATGAGCAAGCGTAGAGAGAATTGAAACGGCCTGTGCTTGGGGCAAAGATGACTCAGAAAGTCTGCCCCTGCCTGTCCCAGGACACGCTGGGATAGTGGGTGTCAGCAGAAGACACCAGGGGAAGTGACGAGGTCCGGAAGAGGCAGGCTGGTCCCATCCCAGAGGGAACTGGCAAAGACAGAGGATGGAGATAGACCAGTAACAATGCCCTCAACAGCCCTGGATGACGCCCAGCCTGCCAGCCTCCTTCTTCCCCTCACCCCGGTCGAGGTCAGTCAGGGAGTGGGGGGCCATAGAACAGAGCATTTAGCCAAAATACGTTGTTTTAAACTAGAAGAAACAGACCAGCTTGAAGGGTCCAGGTTAAGTTTTCCACAACAGAGTACAAATGAAGGCTTAGGAAAGCTCAGTAATGGAGAAACCTTGACATTCCATCTCAGTCCATGTGAATTTGTGACACAGCAAGGTTGTGACAGTCAACATAATGGTTGATTCCCTCGTGGTTTGCACTTTGTTAGAGCTGCATCTGAGTGTTGGCTTAGATGAGAGCTCTAAGGTGATGTGTTGACAGCAGGAGCTACAATCACTTAATCTGTAGGTGAACAAGGGACAGGGTTTCTAAAGAGTTAACATAAGAAAGAGACGATATATACATCATGTATATATTCAATCCCTGATGTGATTTCTGTCTGCAGGGGGGGAAACAAATCACATCCCTGACCAGACAAAATCTAAGCATTTTGTGGGTGAGTTGAAATTTTTAGTGAGTGCAAAGTTGCTTTGGATGACCTGCCAAGTTGATGCCTAGCATGAGTATGCCCTTAATGTGCCCAGATCAATATAAATATGGATATCCCAGTGTGAATTAGGCAGGAAAAGTGGGGCAACCTGACAGCCCCTTGCTGAGACACAGCAGCGCCCATCCCCTGGAAGGGCCTGAATAGCTGAGTGCAGCCCTGATGGACTACAGGAAAGAACAGCAGCCTGGAAATGCAGGTGCTTTGGAGATGTTCGCTTGACAGACTGAAGCCTGTTTGTCATCTGGGCTGTCACCTCTCAGAGCTTTAAATAGGAACCTCTATAGGATGTTACATAACCTGCTGGCTCACAACAGCCCCAGTGGAACAGAGCCCAGGGCAGCACGGAGGAGAAGCTGGCTGTGAGATGAAAGACGAGGGCCTGCTCTCCTTCCCCTTAATGGATTCCATGCCTCCTGCATCGGCATGCTTGAACACACAGCAAGGGGAAGGAGACACATGCTCTTTAAGGGCTATGTCCATCAAGAGAAGAAAATTAGTCATGGCAAAGTTGGGAACAGAGTGGGAGTGAAAGGAGCTGTGGGGCTGGGCACTTGGGACAGTGCCCTGGGCGATGTAGGGACCTCACCCCCTTTCTGTCCTCCATCTACTTGATTGACGCTGCCCCTCCGCAACACCACTGGCCAACTGAAGGCTGAGAGTTGAACTCCATTTCCCCCTTCTGGGAAGGGATGTAGCTTCAGTTGCACAAGACTATAATATGAGTTGAAATGTTCACAGGTTGGAAATCATGTAATGGTATGAGCTTTGGAGACGTCCTGTGGGCACAGTGTTGCTGGTTTGATTTGTACACTCTTCCAAAAGGACGCAGCCCTTTACTGATCCTTCCAGCAGGGAGAGGTTAAGTCAAGCAGAGCCAGTCAGGGAATAATCAGTACAGAAATACCTTGTTACATGCAATTGGTGTAATCCTGAGAATTTACATGTAAAGTTTGGTGATGAGTTTTATTTTAGAGACCCTGGAGGAGCTGGCTATTTTAAGAATTCTGATGTAAGAGTAAAGAATTCTATTGTGATGGGATGACTTACTCCCTATTCCCTAATTTATCTGTTCTGTAAATTTGAATTTTGCATATTAAGTTTTTCTTACCTCACTTACATTACCCACGTGCTGCTGAGTCATCAGAGGGCATGAAGCAGAGAGTGAGATTTTGGATGTAAGTTTTCACATAATCATGATTATTTCACTAAAATAATGCTAAGGTAGGTTGATAGGTTAAGGGGCTTGTTGATAGGTTAAGGGGCTGCACTCAAGTGTGTGGAGTTTTCATACATTCTTTGTGGCCACCTTGTGTTATGTAGGGGTGACCACGTTAGCAGGCATGACAGGTTATGTACGGTGCACATAATCTGTAGCTGCAAGTTCCCATGAAATGATCGTTGAGACTGTCATACTTTTGCAGTGTGGTGGCAGCTCTACCAATAGAGGAGCAGGTATGGCTGACAATATCCGTATAGTCCACTATTTACAAAGTGCCAGCAATCATTTCCCTTGTTTAATCTCCTCCCACACTGATGGGTTTGCCCACACAACTTGTGTTGGCCAATGAAATACTAGCAAATGTAACTTAAGCAAAGGCTTGAAAATTGCTTGTGTTTTGTGGCTTGCTCTCTCTTGCTCCTCTGGTAAATGCTGTGACTACTACCATGAGAAGGAGCCCAGGCTAGTCTTTTTGATGACAAGAGATGTGCACATGAGTCATCTTTATTGCCCCATAGACATCCTCAACCAGCAAGTAAGGAAAGCCATCCTGGACCATATAGCCCTAGCTGAGTCACCAGCTGACCACAATGATCAACCAAACCATCCCAGACAAGAACTGCCTAAGCAACCCATTGGAACTCCTAAAAAATGTTTGTTATTCAAAGCCACATTTTTGGGGTTATTTGTTATGCAGCAAAAACTAACGGGTACATGAGGTAGGCACAGTGAGTTACAAGTGTGTTTGTATAAAGGGGGAGGGGCATTGTCTGGATGACTTATGCACTGACAGCTGTAACCTATCAATCAATTGATTATATAATGGGAAATTTGGAAACTAAAGAATTGATTAAGAGAAGTTCACATAGGACGATGGCTGAATTATACAGAGATATATTAAATAATTAACCTAGCTACGTATGTCAATAATTGAAATACTTGTGACACAGGTGTGACATTATCTCACGAGAGAATTAGCACATTCTTGTAGCTTTAGATAACTCCTGGCAAAGTCTCAGAGTTGGTCCCATTCTTCACAGGCTTCCCTTGGGCTCCACATTTGTCCCTGCAGTCTGGTCCTCATCTTATGTGATAACAATGTCTCTAGAGTGTGTTGGCTACCAGTGAGCCTCAATATTGCTCTGTATTTATTCAGATCCAATTTATGTCGTTTTAAGCATTTTTCCTTAAAAGCTGCAGCTGTTACTGTTATGTCGTTGTTAATTTTAAAAAATTTTGCTATTCCTATATTTTTGTATGTGCACATCTGCACGTGGCATGGTACTTTTTTCAGTCTTGTTTGGAAAAGTAATTCTACTTCAGTCTTGTACTTTCTATTTGATGTATATCATTGATCCATGCTGGTTGTGGCTTCCCTGAGCTTCACCAGCAACTGAGCTGTGCTCATGTGCGTGACTTTTGGGGGCCATTTGCACCCACTTCTCAGTGATGGAGTCTTCCTGTCTTAGCTTGGCTGCTATAACAAAATACCATAGACTCGGTGGCTTAAACAATACTTGTTTCTCACCATTCTGGAGATGAGAAGTCCAAGATCAAGGCGCCGGCTGACCCAATGTCTGGTGAGAGTTCTCTTCCCAGTTTGCAGAGGGTTGTCTTCTCCTGGTGTCCTTACAGTTTGGAGGGAGCAAGTTCTAGTCTCTTTCTCTCCATATAAGGGCACTAATCCCATCCCGAGGGCTGTACCCTCATAACCTCATCTAAACCTAATGACCTCCCAAAGGCCCTGCTTCCTAATGCCATCCCACTGGGGGTTAGGGTTTCAACATATGAATTTCAGGAGGACACAAACATACTCCCTTTAGTCATTTGTTCCCCTAAGCTTAGCAGTTAGACGTCCTGGAACCTTAAAGGTCTCTACTCTGCTTGCATGGCTATTTGGCCGTCCCCCTGCCTGGCCCTATGTTGATCTGACTGTGCTGGCTGACTTAGCCACAGTGACAGTACCCACTGCTGCCCGGCTTGACCCCTTCAGGGACAGCACACGCCATACACCGGAGGGACCACCTCTGTCTTCTCCACTGCCTCTTAGACTCAGCGATTTCTCTCATCATTGCTGACCCTAGGGTCGATAAATCTTGCATCTCCTCGTAGCTCACTGGGCTGGCTGTGTTTCTCATTCTTTTTGTTTTGAATGAAAAGGCCAGAGAGGGTCCCAATAAGCCTTTTGTGATGGAATTTCATGTGTCAACTTGACAGGGCCACAGGGAACCCAGACATTTAGTCAAATATTATCTGGGTGTATCTGTGAGGTTGTTTTTGGATGAGATGAACATTTGAATCTTCAGGCTGAGTGAAGCAGACTCCCCTCCCCCGCGTGGGTGGGCTTCATCCAGCTGAATACAACGGAAGAGCTGAGCCCCCTGTGGGCAGGAAGGAGCTCCTCCCACATGCTGTGGGGCTGGGATGGCAGTGGTTTCCTGCCTTCAGACTGGAGCTCACCCTCGGCTCTCCTGGGGCTCTCATCTGCTGACTACAGATCTTGGGATTTCTCAGCCTCCAGCACTGCATGAGCCAATTCCTTCTCATAAATCTCTTTCTGTACAAGACACACACACACACACACACACACACACACACCACTGGCTCTGTTTCTCTGGAGAACCCTAAGTCACTTATCTCTGAAAGCTATTTGTCTCAGGAGAAAACAACAGACCCTTCCCTCATTTTTTTTCTTTACAAAATGCCACCCTTCTCTAATAGCTATAGAATAAAGTGTAAATGGTCATGCTTAATATACATGATCCCAGGCATGCATTTAAATCAGTACTGTTCTAGAACAAGCTGTCAAGTAGCATTCTCAAAATCTTTAATCTTTTTCTGACCCAAGATAAGCAAATTTTAATGACTTGAGAAGACAGTAACCTGGAAATGAGTCTTCTTATGACCTATTGATGGAAAAAGAAAATCACACGACTGCTTTGGGATAAAGGTGGGAAGCAGATAAAGTAGAGAGGTGCATAGGGTGCGGTGAGAGAAGAAGGGAAACTTAATTTGACCCCTCATTCTGGGTTGTGCTCTAGGGGAAATGAAATGAATTCAGGGTAATCTGTGAAAACGTGGTGATGTCACTGAGTTAGGCCTCCAGTGATTTAAAAATAGAAATTCAACTTGAGATGGGGGTGGTCTTGACAGGTCATAGACAGGATGGGCTGTGCTTCTCAGGTGCCAAGGGTGGGAGAGAAACAACTCCAGGTTCTCTGGGGCTGAAGTGAGAGAGAAATAACAGGGGTCCCGAGCAGCTGTCCAAGGCGGGTGTTGAAGGGAAACTAGGTCAAGCTGACTTGAATTAACTGACTTGAAGCCGTGTCCCAGAGATTCCTCATATGTATCCAATACTACCCCAAGATTCTCTGCCGCTCTAGTACAATAGTTTGTGTCCCTCTGTTTACTGACTGATGTGCCAGAAAGGACAGAGTGGGGAGTGGCACCCCAGAGTCAAGCGGGGGACGGTCACCCCCATGGCGTGAGGGAAGAGCATGGTACTTGGAGGACTGGCGGGTTTCCCAAGACCCCATGAGCACATTTCAGCAGCTGTGTCCTCATGGCTGCTGGCATCACCCCAGATCAGACGTGCCCAGAGGTCCGGGTCGCTCCCGGGTCTGTAAAGGGAAGGGCATTCACAAAGAGAGGTGCTCCTCTGAACACGGGATTTCCTGATCTCGGAGGTACAGTGAGAGGAATGAGGCTTTCTTAGAAATTGCACTCTCCGTGCTGGACTTTCCTTTTTCTTCTTGTGCTCACATATCCCTGTCTCTCAACTGTTTCATGTTTGGGTTCAATATGGAAACACTGGGGAATCCCGCTACCAGTGGAGGCCAGACTGGGAGCTGCCTGCAGCTAGGAGCTTGTTTCAAGCCTTCTCATGTTTCCACCTCCAGCAGCATCTCTGTGTGGCTGAGAAAGCATTTCAAGGGCTGTGCTGGTGTCATCAGCAGGGGAAACCACATGGGGAGGCAAGGGCTTTGCCGGGGCGTCTCCTGGCTATGCTCTGGGAAACACGGGCAAAGAAGCATCTGAGCCAGGAGGCAGGCAGGGCGATCAGTGACAGACACGGTGCCCTGGGCTGGTCTCATGCCAACATGCCCGTCATACCTCTACACCCGCAAAGGGTTAGCCTTGCCTTGGTTAGCGGGCCCACCGAGGCAGTTCCTCTTTTGCAGTCTGGCGTGTAAGTGTACACAACAAAAGACAAATATTCTAACAGTAGAATGAGAAAGGGAGCGAAAAATCTAGATTTCCCAGCGCTCTACAAGCAGGGAGCTCTTCAGCCTCCCCGTGCGCCTTTACCCAGCACGTTCGAGCAGGTAACAGTTCTGATGCTCTGACCTGTTTGTCCCGCAACTCAGAGAATCACAGTGTGCTTGAGACCGAAGGACTTCTCAGATCATATAAACCAATGTTCACTCCTGGTTTGAGTTTCTTCAAGCAATCATGTCTTGTAACCTGTCAATAAATGTATGTCCGGTTTGCCTGTGTGTGTCTGTGCATATAATGTTTACATTTGAAAAAGGCAGGGATGAAAGAATCAAATAGGTGGTTTACAGCAAGGTAATTCAGAGGTTTTAAGATGTTGGTGTATACTGCAGTATTTCTAAAGAATGTGAAGCCAAAACCTCCAATAAGAAAGATACACGCACGTAAACACACACACTCATACACAACTTAAGCAAGAGTTTTATGAAACAGTATTTACCCTTACTATGTGTGATGCCCTCTGATATCTTTTATTCTAATTTCTTTTTAAAAAAATGTGCATTGAAACCTACTTAATTTCATGACAAATTTATTGGTCATGACCTGCAATTTGAAAAACTGGCAGAGTACAGTTTTCTATGAGGGAGACATATTATCTGATATTTCCCCCATTTATTTGACCGTTGCATCCTTTCTGGTGGAGAGAATGTCCTACGGGACCGGTGTTCCATGGAACATGCTTTTTGGAAATGCTGACCTAGTCCAGGCCCTTCTTTTCATAGCTCAGAGCATGAGAACCAGAAAGAGGACACGGCATGCCCAAAGTCACACAGCAAATTAGTTAGTGGCAGAGCTGGAGCCCAATATCCAGGTGACCTGATGCCTAGATTGGCTTGCTTTTTCTATACCCGTACCCCGAGGAAGATGATGATTATGTCTATTGCCTTAAGAGATAGACTAGTTAACAATCAATCAACACCTGCCAACTAGAGGGTAATGAAGGAAGAAACACAAAGGTGATCAAGACAATATTTCTTCACTTGAGAGACAGACACATACAGGTACCTGAGATATAAGCCAGACCATGATGGATGCTTGAATAAAACCATGATCAGAGAACATGGGGGAATGGGGGAGGGGAACAGAACCAAATGAACATGGATGGGAGAGCTGAGAAGACTTTTGAGAGCAGAATTTTAATAATGCCTGGAGGGGTGGCCAGGACTTTCATACACACAAAAGGGAACAGATAAATTAGAGGTAATTAAGGGCACTTCGGGGGAAGAGATAGCACGAGCAAAGGTAGGGGAGGTACTTGAGTGTAGGTATTGGGGAAGAGTGCCACTAGAGAAAATGCCTGTTGGGAGGAAAGCTAGAACAGCAGGGGATGGACATTGTTCACGTAGGGCCGCAGTGCCTGGCTCTATCGTTGGTATTATTTTGTAGGCAATATGGGGTCAATGGGATATTTTTAAGCACTGTTTCCAGTAAGATTTTTCTGGCATTCTGGAAGCTAGAATGTCAAGGAATATGTAGAAGAGAGAAGATTCAGGTATGAAGTTGCTGCAATAGTTTAAGTACAGGGTAATAAGGACCCAAACCAACTCAGAGAAAGTGGGGTTGAAAAGGAGAGTGGGTACAAGAGATATATTTAAGTTAGAGTCATGGGGATTTGACAAGTAATTAGGTAAAGAAGAGGAGAATAGTGAGCTGAAAGGTCTCAGCACTTGGGTGAGTAGAAGGACGATGATAATATTATCCAGTGTACAGCGCCTTGGAAATGAACTTTTAAGGGGAAGATGGTGATGTCTTTGGAGGAGATGGGGTTAATGAATTTCAAGCCAAAAGATACTATCCATAACGTTAGAAAAAAGCCAGTGCTCACGAGGATCATTTGCAGGTTGGAGATTGCCCCTGGTTAACCCTGTCACACCATGGGTTCAGAGCTACTTGGTAATGAACTCTTTCTGGAACTAAACTTGATTAGTTACAAGAGGAGTGTTTTCTGACTACTTTTCTTGAAATATTTTTGCCCTGAGGTCTTTGTGCAACGGGGCTCTTTTCTTCAGTAGCCAGAGATACCAGAGACTTCCTCTAGGAATGGAAGGCATTTGGGTATTTCTGCAGTATTTACAGTGTTAAGGTTGAGCATAAATGGGTGAATAACAATAATAGTCATCATGAAATGTGAGTGGCGATGAACATGAAACATGTGAAATTTGGTAATGAAATCAGCCAGACTAAGGTGGAAAAGTCATGACAGGTAGTCAAAAGTAAGTTTTCAAGATAGAGAGTGGTGAGATGCTGGAGGAATCTTAATGTTAAGAAGAAAAAAATGTAGATATGGTAAAGCTGAAAATAGAAAACCATTACCTTCTTGGGGAAATTACATACTGCAAAGATGTCTTTAACGAGGTTTGTCTAGCATAAAAATTCTTGGTGAATCAAAATTGGGGAGTTACTCAAGTCAGGGAGACCTCTAAGGTCACTGCAGTGAACTAAAGGAGTTGAAGAGGATCGTATCTAGTATGAGGAATCTAAAATTGTTCTTTCCAGGATTATCAATAACCTCTATTTAAAAAACATATGATATTCATTTGCTGTCTTTGGTATATTTAATCCTTTAACATCTTAGACATTGTCAATCACCATCTTCTCTCTGAAACTCATCTTTTAAGAAATTTGTTAACTCAAGTATAATATGTATAAAGAAAAATGCACAAACCAAAAGTGCACACATAAATTAGTTTTCATAAAGTCAAAACTCCCATGGAACCAACATCCAGAGAAAAGAATAGGACATTAAGCAACACCACAGGACTCCCCTTCTGTCCCTTCCTATTTACTTGCCTGAGCTCCAGAGCTAACCTCTATCCTGACTTCTACCACATCAGTTAGTTTTGCCTATCCAGTTAATCTACGTAAATGGAATCATATACCTTTTATTCTTCTGTATCTGACTTCTAGTGCTTTATAGTACGTCTGTAGGATGCATCCATGTTTTTATACAGCAGAAGTTTGTTCATGCTCATTGCTGAGTAGCATTCTATTCCATAAATATATCATGATCTAAATATTGTAATGTTACTAGATAGTTGAGTTATTTCCAGTTTGTTTCTACTATGAATAGTACTTGCTATGAAAACTGTCATACATGTATTTTGGTGCATATATGTATACATTTCTATTGGGTATTCACCTAAAAGTGGAATTTCTAGGTTATATATTCACCTTCAGAAAATACTGCGCAACAGTTTTCCAAAGTGGTTATATCAGTTACACACCCACAAGTACTGTATGTCAGTTCTAGTTGCTTTATCTCATCACCAATACTTGGTGTTATTGGGCTTTTCAACGTAAGCTATGTGGTGATATTTTAGTGCTTTAAAATTCATGTTTCCCTGATGACTACTTAAGTTGAATGCTTTCTTATGTGATGATTGCCACTTAGATATCATATTTTGTAAAATGTCTGTTCAAACATTTTGCCCATTTTTAACTGAGATTTTGTCTTTTTTTTTTTAACATCTTTATTGGGGTATAATTGCTTTACAATGGTGTGTTAGTTTCTGCTTTATAACAAAGTGAATCAGTTATACATGTACATATGTTCCCATATCTCTTCCCTCTTGCATCTCCCTCCCTCCCACCCACCCTATCCCACCCCTCTAGGTGGTCACAAAGCACCGAGCGGATCTCCCTGTGCCATGCGGCTGCTTCCCACTAGCTGTCTACCTTACATTTGGTAGTGTATACATGTCCATGCCTCTCTCGCGCTTTGTCACAGCTCACCCTTCCCCCTCCCCATATCCTCAAGTCCGTTCTCCAGTATGTCTGTGTCTTTATTCGTGTCTTACCCCTAGGTTCTTCATGACATTTTTTTTCTTAAATTCCATATATATGTGTTAGCATACAGTATTTGTCTTTCTCTTTCTGACTTACTTCACTCTGTATGACAGACTCTAGGTCTATCCACCTCATTACAAATAGCTCAATTCCGTTTCTTTTTATTGCTGAGTAATATTCCATTGTATATATGTGCCACATCTTCTTTATCCATTTATCCGATGATGGACACTTCGGTTGTTTCCATCTCCGGGCTATTGTAAATAGAGCTGCAATGAACATTTTGGTACATGACTCTTTTTGAATTATGGTTTTCTCAGGGTATATGCCCAGTAGTGGGATTGCTGGGTCATATGGTAGTTCTATTTGTAGTTTTTTAAGGAACCTCCATACTGTTCTTCATAGTGGCTGTACCAATTCACATTCCCACCAGCAGAGCAGGAGTGTGCCCTTTTCTCCACACCCTCTCCAGCATTTATTGTTTCTAGATTTTTTGATGATGGCCATTCTGACTGGTGTGAGATAATATCTCATTGTAGTTTTGATTTGCATTTCTCTAATGATTAATGATGTTGAGCATTCTTTCATGTGTTTGTTGGCAGTCTGTATATCTTCTTTGGAGAAATGTCTATTTAGGTCTTCTGCCCATTTTTGGATTGGATTGTTTGTTTTTTGGTTATTGAGCTGCATGAGCTGCTTGTAAATTTTGGAGATTAATCCTTTGTCAGTTGCTTCATTTGCAAATATTTTCTCCCATTCTGAGGGTTGTCTTTTGGTCTTGTTTATGGATTCCTTTGATGTGCAAAAGCTTTGAAGTTTCATTAGGACCCATTTGTTTATTTTTGTTTTTATTTCCATTTCTCTAGGAGGTGGGTCAAAAAGGATCTTGCTGTGATTTGTGTCATAGAGTGTTCTGCCTGTGTTTTCCTCTAAGAGTTTGATAGTTTCAGGCCTTACATTCAGGTCTTTAATCCATTTTGAGCTTATTTTTGTGTATGGTGTTAGGGAGTGATCTAATCTCATACTTTTACATGTACCTGTCCAGTTTTCCCAGCACCATTTATTGAAGAGGCTTTCCTTTCTCCACTGTACATTCCTGCCTCCTTTATCAAAGATAAGGTGACCATATGTGCATGGGTTTATCTCTGGGCTTTCTATCCTGTTCCATTGATCTATCTTTCTGTTTATGTGCCAGTACCATACTATCTTGATTACTGTAGCTTGGTAGTATAGTCTGAAGTCAGGGAGCCTGATTCCTCCAGCTCTGTTTTGCGTTCTCAAGATTGCTTTGGCTATTCAGGGTCTTTTGTGTTTCCATACAAATTGTGAAATTTTTTGTTCTAGTTCTGTGAAAAATGCCAGTGGTAGTTTGATAGGGATTGCATTGAATCTGTAGATTGCTTTGGGTAGTAGAGTCATTTTCACAATGTTGATTCTTCCAATGCAAGAACATGGTATATCTCTCCATCTATTTGTATTATCTTTAATTTCTCTCATCAGTGTCTTATAATTTTCTGCATACAGGTCTTTTGTCTCCCTAGGTAGGTTTATTCCTAGATATTTTATTCTTTTTGTTGAAATGGTAAATGGGAGTGTTTTCTTGATTTCACTTTCAGATTTTTCATCATTAGTGTATAGGAATGCCAGAGATTTCTGTGCATTAATTTTGTATCCTGCAACTTTACCAAATTCATTGATTAGCTCTAGTAGTTTTCTGGTAGCATCTTTAGGATTCTCTATGTATAGTATCATGTCATCTGCAAACAGTGACAGGTTTACTTCTTTTCCGATTTGGATTCCTTTTATTTCCTTTTCTTCTCTGATTGCTGTGGCTAAAACTTCCAAAACTGTATTGAATAAGAGGGTGAGAGTGGGCAACCTTGTCTTGTTCCTGATCTTAGTGGAAATGCTTTCAGTTTTTCACCATTGAGGATGACGTTGGCTGTGGGTTTGTCATATATGGCCTTTATTATGTTGAGGAAAGTTCCCTCTGTGCCTACTTGCTGCAGGGTTTTTATCATAAATGGGTGTTGAATTTTGTCAAAAGCTTTCTCTGCGTCTGTTGAGATGATCAAATGGTTTTTCTCCTTCAATTTGTTAATATGGTTTATCACATTGATTGATTTGCATATATTGAAGAATCCTTGCATTCCTGGGATAAACCCCTCTTGATCATGGTGTATGATCCTTTTAATGTGCTGTTGGATTCTGTTTGCTAGTATTTTGTTGAGGAATTTTGCATCTATGTTCATCAGTGATATTGGCCTGTAGTTTTCTTTCTTTGTGACATCCTTGTCTGGTTTTGGTATCAAGGTGATGGTGGCCTCGTAGAATGAATTTGGGAGTGTTCCTCCCTCTGCTATATTTTGGAAGAGTTTGAGAAGGATAGGTGTTAGCTCTTCTCTAATTGTTTGATTGAATTCGCCTGTGAAGCCATCTGGTCCTGGGCTTTTGTTTGTTGGAAGATTTTTAATCACAGTTTCAATTTCAGTGCTTGTGATTGGTCTGTTCATATTTTCTATTTCTTCCTGATTCAGTCTTGGCAGGTTGTGCCTTTCTAAGAATTTGTCCATTTCTTCCAGCTTGTCCATTTTATTGGCATAGAGTTGCTTGTAGTAATCTCTCATGATCTTTTGTATTTCTGCAGTGTCAGTTGTTACTTCTCCTTTTTCATTTCTAATTCTATTGATTTGAGTCTTGTCCCTTTTTTTCTTGATGAGTCTGGCTAATGGTTTATCAATTTTGTTTATCTTCTTAAAGAACCAGCTTTTAGTTTTATTGATCTTTGCTATTGTTTCCTTCATTTCTTTTTCATTTATTTCTTATCTGATCTTTATGATTTCTTTCCTTCTGCTAACTTTGGGGTTTTTTTGTTCTTGTTTTTCTAATTGCTTTAGGTGTAAGGTTAGGTTGTTTATTCGAGATGTTTCCTGTTTCTTAAGGTGGGCTTGTATTGCTATAAACTTCCCTCTTAGAACTGCTATTGCTGCATCCCATATGTTTTCAGTCGTCGTGTCTTCATTGTCATTTGTTTCTAGGTATTTTTTTATTTTCTCTTTGATTTCTTCAGTGATCACTTCATTATTAAGTAGTGTATTGTTTAGCCTCCATGTGTTTGTATTTTTTACAGATCTTTTCCTGTAATTGATATCTAGTCTCACGGCGTTGTGGTCGGAAAAGATACTTGAAACAATTTCAATTTTCTTAAATTTACCAAGGCTTGATTTGTGACCCAAGATATGATCTATCCTGGAGAATGTTCCATGAGCACTTGAGAAAAATGTGTATTCTGTTGTTTTTGGATGGAGTGTCCTATAAATATCAATTAAGTCCATCTTGTTTAGTGTATCATTTAAAGCTTGTGTTTTCTTATTTATTTTCATTTTGGATGATCTGTCCATTGGTGAAAGTGGGGTGTTAAAGTCCCCTACTATGAATGTGTTACTGTCGATTTCCCCTTTTATGGCTGTTAGTATTTGCCTTATGTATTGAGGTGCTCCTGTGTTGGGTGCATAAATATTTACAGTTGTTATGTCTTCTTCTTACAGTTGTTATATCTTCTTCTTGGATCGATCCCTTGATCATTATGTAGTGTCCTTCTTTGTCTCTTCTAATAGTCTTTATTTTAAAGTCTATTTTGTCTGATATGAGAATTGCTACTACAGCTTTCTTTTGGTTTCCATTTGCATGGAATATCTTTTTCTATCCCCTTACTTTCAGTCTGTATGTGTCTCTAGGTCTGAAGTGGGTCTCTTGTAGACAGCATATATATGGGTCTTGTTTTTGTATCCATTTAGCCAATCTGTGTCTTTTGGTGAGAGCATTTAGTCCATTTACATTTAAGGTAATTATCGATATGTATGTTCCTATTCCCATTTTCTCAATTGTTTTAGGTTTGTTATTGTAGGTCTTTTCCTTCTCCTGTGTTTCTTGCCTAGAGAAGTTCCTTTAGCATTTGTTGTAAAGCTGGTTTGGTGGTGCTGAACTCTCTCAGATTTTGCACGTCTGTAAAGATTTTGATTTCTCCATCAAATCTGAATGACATCCTTGCTGGGTAGAGTAATCTTGGTTGCAGGTTTTTCTCCTTCATCACTTTCAGTATGTCCTGCCACCCCCTTCTGGCTTGCAGAGTTTCTGCTGAGAGATCAGCTGTTATGGGGATTCCCTTGTGTGTTCTTTGTTGTTTTTCCCTTGCTGCCTTTAATATGCTTTCTTTGTATTTAATTTTTGACAGTTTGATTAATATGTGTCTTGGCACATTTCTCCTTGGATTTATCCTGTATGGGACTCTCTGTGCTTCCTGGACTTGATTAACTATTTCCTTTCCCATATTAGGGAAGTTTTCAACTATAATCTCTTCAAATATTTTCTCAGTCCCTTTCTTTTTCTCTTCTTCTTCTGGAACCCCTGTAATTCGAATGTTGGTGCGTTTAATGTTGTCCCAGAGATCTGTGAGACTGTCCTCAGTTCTTTTCATTCTTTTTTCTTTATTCTGCTCTGCAGTAGTTATTTCCACTATTTTATCTTCCAGGTCACTTATCCGTTCTTCTGCCTCAGTTATTCTGCTATTGATCCCATCTAGAGTATTTTTCATTTCATTTATTGTGTTGTTCATCATTGTTTGTTTCATCTTTAGTTCTTCTAGGTCCTTGTTAAATGTTTCTTGCATTTTGTCTATTCTATTTCCAAGATTTTGGATCATCTTTACTATCATTATTCTGAATTCTTTTTTAGGTAGACTGCCTATTTCCTCTTCATTTGTTAGGTCTGGTGCCTTTTTATCTTGCTCCTTCATCTGCTGTGTGTTTTTCTGTCTTCTCATTTTGCTTATCTTACTGTGTTTGGGGTCTCCTTTTTGCAGGCTGCAGGTTTGTAGTTCCCGTTGTTTTTGGTGTCTGTCCCCAGTGGCTAAAGTTGGTTCAGTGGGTTGTGTAGGCTTCCTGCTTGAGGGGACTAGTGCCTGTGTTCTGGTGGATGAGGCTGGATCTTGTCTTTCTGGTGGGCAAGTCCACATCTGGTGGTGTGTTTTGGGGTGTCTGTGGACTTATTATGATTTTAGCCAGCCTCTCTGCTAATGGGTGGGGTTGTGTTCCTGTTTTGCTAGTTGTTTGGCATAGGGTGTCCAGCACTGTAGCTTGCTCGTCGTTGAGTGAAGCTGGGTGCTGGTGTTGAGATGGAGGTCTCTGGGAGATTTTTGCCATTTGATATTATGTGGAGCTAGGAGGTCTCTTGTTGACCAGTGACCTGAAGTTGGCTCTCCCACCTCAGAGGCACAGCACTGACTCCTGGCTGCAGCACCAAGAGCCTGTCATCCACACGGCTCAGAATAAAAGGGAGAAAAAGTAGAGAAAAAGAATTAGTAGAAATAGAAAGAAAGAAGGAAAGAAAGAAAGGAGGGAAGGAAGGAAAGAAGGAAGGAAGGAAGGAACAAAGAAAGAAAGAAGAAAAGAAGGAAAGAAGGAAAGAAAGAAAGGAGGGACAGAGGGAAGGAGGGACAGAGGGACGGTGGGAGGAAGGAAGAAAGGAAGGAAGGAAAAAAGAAAGAAAGCAGATAAAGTAAAATATAATAAAGTTATTAAATTAAAAAATAATTATTAAGAAAAAAAATTTTTAAAAAATGGACGGATAGAACCCTAGGACAAATGGTGGAAGCAAAGCTACACAGACAAAATCTCACACAGAAGCATACACATACACACTCACAAAAAGAGGAAAAGAGGAAAAAATCATAAATCCTGCTTTCACAGTCCACCTCCTCAATTTGGGATGATTCGTTGTCTCTTCATGTATTCCACAGATGCAGGGTACATCAGGTTGATTGTGGAGATTTAATCCGCTGCTCCTGAGGCTGCTGGGAGAGATTTCCCTTTCTCTTCTTTGTTCTCACAGCTCCCAGGGGCTCAGCTTTGGATTTGGCCCTGCCTCTGTGTGTAGGTCGCTGGAGGGAGTCTGTTTTTTGCTCAGACAAGACTGGGTTAAAGGAGCCGCTGATTCGTGGGTTCTGGCTCACTCAGGCCGGGGGCGGGGGGAGGGGCATGGAGTGCGGGGCGGGCCTGCGGCGTCAGGGGCGGCGTGACGTTGCACGAGCCTGAGGCACGCCGTGCGTCCTCCCGGGGAAGTTGTCCCTGGATCCCGGGACCCTGGCAGTGGCGGGCTGCACAGGCTCCCCGGAAAGGGGGTGTGGAGAGTGACCTGTGCTCGCACACAGGCTTCTTGGGGGCGGCAGCAGCAGCCTTAGCGTCTCATGCCCGTCTCTGGCGTCCGCGCTTTTAGCCGCGGCTCGCGCCCGCCTCTGGAGCTCCTTTAAGCAGCGCTCTGAATCCCCTCTGCTCGCGCACCAGGAAACAAAGAGGTAAGAAAAAGTCTCTTGCCTCTTCGGCAGCTCCTGACTTTTCCCCGGACTCCCTCCCGGCCAGCCGTGGTGCACTAACCCCTGCAGGCTGTGTTCATGCCGCCAACCCCAGTCCTCTCCCTGCGCTCCGACCGAAGCCCGAGCCTCAGCTCGCAGCCCCGCCCGCCCCAGCGGGTGAGCAGACAAGCCTCTCGGGCTTGTGAGTGCCGGTCGGCCCTGATCCTCTGTGCGGGAATCTCCCCGCTTTGCCCTCCGCACCCCTGTTGCTGTGCTCTCCTCCGCGGCTCCGAAGCTTACCCCCTTCGCCACCCGCGGTCTCCGCCCGCGAAGGGGCTGCCTAGTGTGTGCAAACCTTTCCTCCTTCACGGCTCCCTCCCACTGGTGCGGGTCCCGTCCCTATCCTTTTGTCTCTGTTTTTCCTTTTTTCTTTTGCCCTACCCAGGTACATGGGGGGGGGGGGTTCTTGCCTTTTGGGAGGTCTGAGGTCTTCTGCCAGCGTTCAGTAGGTGTTCTGTAGGAGTAGTTCCACGTGTAGATGAATTTCTGGTGTATCTGTGGGGAGGAAGGTGATCTCCACGTCTTACTCTTCCGCCATCTTCCCCTCTGGCCTAACATACTCGATTTTGTCTTTTTTCTAAAATTATTATTTATATACTCTGGATATGAGTCCAGTCCTCTGTCAATTACATATATTGCAAATATTCCTTTCCATTCTATGACTTAAGTTTTTACTTTCTTAGGTATGAAAACATAAATTCTTAATTTTAACAAAGTCCATTTTATCCACCTTTTTCTTTTGGCTAGTATTACTTACGTTCTTTTCAAGAAATCGGCCTAAATCAAGGTGATATCGATAGTGTTCTTTTTATCTTCCAGAAACATTGTTTTTTATTTTCGTTAGAAACTGAAATCCATCTGAAATTTGCTTTTGTATATGGTGTGAGGTAGGGGGTAAAAAAATTTCGTTTTTCCCACATTGATATTAAATTTATTCAGTGTCACTTATTGAAAAGATTATCCTTTCTTCACATCACCACAGTATTACCGTTTTTGTAAACCAAACAACTACAATGAGGATTGATTGATTTCTTTCTTTCTTTTCCCTAACACAGCCTATTTATTGGCTTTGTAATGACTGATAGTACATTTCTCTTAATGCAGTTATTCCAGTTTTGGGGTCACCCATCTAGCGTGTATGGGATCTGATTTTATCTCGTTTGCACCCCTCCTACCATATGGTTGTGGCTTCTTCTTTGTCTTTGGACATAGAATATCTTTTTTGGTAGGTTCCAGTGTTTTTGTTGATGGTTGTTCAGCAGTTAGTTGCGATTTTGGTGTTTTCATGAGAGGGGGTGAGCTCATGTCCTTCTACTCCACAGTCTGCGAGAATTTCTTTCTGGTTCTCTATAGTTCTTGTATAATACTATACTTGCTTAATTAGTGTAGTTTTATAGCTTTGTAATGACTCACGATATCTAGTAATTCAAGTGGGCCAACTTTCTTATTTTTCCAGAGAGCCTTGGTTGTTTTTATTCCTATGTATTCTGGTAACTTTAGTATCAGTTGGTCAGTTTCCACCAAAAATTACTGTTGGGATATTGATTAGGATTGCCTGGAATCTATGCATCAGTTAGAAAGGATTTAGCATTTTCACAGTATTGAATCATTGAATCACCATCTATACCATGCCTTATTTCTCCATTTATTTAGAATTTCTTTAATTTCTCTTAGGAATGACTTGTAGTTTTCCGTGCATGTGTACCTTTTGGTTAAATTAGTCCTTGGTGTTTGATGTTATACAAAGTTGTAAATGACAAGTTTTGCAATTTTCATAATTTCATTGTTTGTTGATAGTATATAGAAATATAACTGATTTTTATATAATTAACTTATGTCCAATGACCCTGATAAATCTGCTTATTAATTCTAGCAGTTGTTCTCCATAGATTATTTTAAAATTTTCTAGGCTCACCAGCATGCCATCTGTAAATAAGGAAGGTTTTATTTTTTTTCTTTCCAATCATGATACCCCTCTTTTTCTTGCCTTATTGCACAGGCTATGAGTTCCACTATAACTTTGAAAAAAGGTAGTGATAATGGTTATCCTTGTCTTGTTTTTGGTCCCAAAGAAAAGTCTTCAAACTTTCATTAAATATTATTGCTGTAACTTTGTTGTTGTTGACAATTGTTATCAAATTAAGGAATCGCCTTTATATTTCTATTTTGGCAACAGTTTAAAAAAATTTATATCATAAATTGTTGTTGGATGTCATCAGGTGTTCTGCATCTAATGAAATGTTAACAGATTTTTTTTTTAATTTACATATGTGCTAAATTATATTGATCATTTTGTTTTGATTTTTCAAAACTGATTTTGAAAGAGGTGGTTTTTACTTTTTTTTGTAATGTTTTTGTCATATTTTGGCAACAAAAGTTATGTTGGTCTCATAAAGCTAGTTAGAAATAGAACTAATCTGCTGTGAAATTCCTCTGTTGGATTTATAATTTCAGGGCTTTTTTTTTCCAGTTTAAGAATTTCTGTTTGATATGTTTATGTATGTGGTGCTTTCTGGCACAATTCTCCATCCAGTCATTCATTTTCTTAAACATATGAATTACAGCTATTTAGAGTTAATTTCTGAAAACCCAAGTCAGTATCCCCTGTGACAGTTTTCTACTGTCTCTTTTCCTTTTGGCTTGTATTTTAATGTGTCTGATAATATATCTTTTTAATTCTAGACCTGGAATATAAAGGCTTAGAGAGGCTCTGGATGATGTGATCTTTCTGCAGAGTAGTTCACCTTACTCTCTGGCAGCCAACTAGAGTAGAAATAGACCACATCCATCCAATCAGAGCGTGAGCTAACAAAAGGCAGGGTCCCAGACTGTGAAGCCACCTTCTGAGTCTTTCTCACTCCTAGGGTCTAGCCCTTCAAAGGTTCTGACTGAGATCTGAATGTAATAGATGCCCCCCAGATATTTAGTAAATGAATGAATAAGTGAATGAATGTTGGGAATAGAGGGGAAGAGTAATTGTGATGAACAATGCATAAAAAAGAAATGTTTCCAAATAGTAAATTAGATTTAAGGACAAAGAGGGAGGGATTATAAAGAGCAAAACAGTTTTAGACTGTGTATCACGGTATCACTGATAACAGTCAGTCATTGAGAGCAGGCTTGAGGTGTTTGGAATGGAGACACATAGGAAGAGGCAGGGAAGGTTATCAGTTCTGTTTTAAGTTAGATAACATTGGGTGATATAAGGCAACCCAAGGGCAGACTTATGGTAGACAGTTACAAACATGGGATACAGGTCGAGAGGTGTAGGCTGAAGGAGGGGAAAGACATCGCAGCTACTTTCCAGCCCACAGGTTACAGCATGTGCAAATTTCATAAGATTATATAGATTTGACAGCTGTTTAGAATGTTATTTATGGATATAGCAAGAGAAATTTGGACCCAATGAGAACAAGAACTAGAACTCAAAAGTTCTGCCTTCTGAAAAGTCCAGTTATGAATTAAGTTCTCTCCAAAGTTCAAAGAGATTTTGAATGAACAAGCAGAAGGTATTTGTTTATTTTTCTGAGAGAAAACTTCTCAAGGGGTTATCTTTTCTGCTCATCTTCCTGGATCCTTTGTAATCTCAGGGCTGCTAAGCATGGTTACAGGGAACACATTCCTTTATAAAAGAAATAATTTTAATGGTTCCTTAATACTCCCTATATAGGCTCCTGGCTATTTGTAAGGTCTTTCATTGGTTAATCCATTCCTGATCTGTGAAGTTGTTCTGTTATTTGTCCTCCTGCATATCTACATATTGATAAAATACATGATTCAGTACCAGAGTAGGCAGTTGAGCTGCCAGACTCACCTAGGTAGCCTACTGACCGTTCTCTTTAGAAAGCTACTGAACCACACAAATCTATTTAGTAACCTACATTTTTCTGTTGTGGGTCTGTATATATTCCTTGGGAGAAATATTCCGGACAGTCACAGTGATGGCTCAGGACTGCATTTCTCTCTTTCTGGGCAATGATGGAGCAGGAATCCATGTATTTGTGGCTTCAGGTGAGCCTCCAGCACGAATTGTAGTAATGGTTCCAGGGACCCGTTAGTATCCTAGAGTCTGTAATAGGTGTTTCTAGTTCTCATGAAAATATTGAACAAACATCAAGGAAAGATGTTTTACAACCTGAAGCTAATGCAGAGGGTCGTTACCATTGTTATTAGAAACAATCCAGATGATTTAGCCAAGACCTTTGACAAGGGTGTACACCTGCCTGCCTGTCTGTGGATAACGGGTGGCTGTTTATTTCCCATGCTGTTAATTAGGTGAAGGATAAGGCTGGGGATGGGAGGGATGTCCACTCCAGAGCATCTAAATTGGGAGAGGGCGAGCTAAGAGATCACAAGGACTCCGTCACAGATGGCACACTCGGTGCCCAGGTCAAGCTGTGGGCACAGGGACAGCAAGAGACTGCCCTCAGGTCGTCTGGCTGCTTTCCCTCCAAACTCGAATTGCATCTTCTCCCAGAATTCTCCTTAACGTGAACACTGCCAACAGTTTGCATCCTTGTTACTATTGTGATACACCCTTGCCATTATTTTGGGCATTTGAGGCTGGTGAAAATCTATGCCTTTCTCCATTCTACCATCACCATTACTGAGTTACTTCTTCCTGATAATACTGGGATTGTGTAACTGCTACCGGAATAACTTGAGCCTCAAGCTGAATCGTGCTTTGGTAAAGTGAGTGAGAAATTCTGGGTCTACTATGCAGTCACTTTTTTAAAATTAAAAAGTAAAATAATACTTATTTAGAAGAGTTTAAAGCGACCAGTTTACTTTAATGAACAACTTCAGTAACAAATCAAACAATACCAAAATGTTTGGTAAATGACCAAGAAAAAAACATACACATAGACTCGCAAGAGCCATGCATTGTTTTTCTTAATGAACTTGTAACCCGTTTACCTGTCTCAAGCCTGTTCACAGCTAGGCTTTACATAAAGCCACTTACACACTCTGGAGCAGCGTAGCAAGTTTCCGTTGTCTTCTCCACCTCTTACATGTCTCACTCACAGTTGGGATGTTGAGTCTCCGTCCTTGTCTCGTTTTCTTACTGCCTGGACAGTTTCTCCATTCTTACAACACTATAGCTCATTCTTTTTTTTTTTTTTTTTTCGGTACGCGGGCCTCTCACTGCTGTGGCCTCTCCCGTTACGGAGCACAGGCTCCGGACGCGCAGGCTCAGCAGCCACGGCTCACGGGCCCATCCGCTCCGCGGCATGTGGGATCCTCCCAGACCGGGGCACGAACCCGTGTCCCCGGCATCGGCAGGTGGACTCTCAACCACTGCGCCACATAGCTCATTCTTGAGCCTGTCTTCTCATTGCTTGGTGGTTGGACGATTATAAATACCAACAATAACCAACAAGTTCACTAATACTTTTTGAATTCTCTTTATTATATGTCAGGTCCATTTCCTAATGCTTTAAATGCATTATCTAATTTAGCATGCCTAGGAAGTCAGTTCCTAGTTTGGGGATGGATGGAGTCTCGTGGAGATAAGATAACTGGCTGTCCCCACAGTGAGAGAGAGCACCATTGGGGTTGCACATACCTCATCCTTTCTCTGAATATCCTGAGACCATAGTAAACCCTCAAACTTTGATGTGTCGGCAAATCACCAGTGAATTTTGTTACAATGCAGATTCTGATTCTGGGAACTGGGATGGGGCTAGGATTCTGCATTTTTAACATGCTGAATTTTTAACATGCTCCCTGGGGAGGTGCTGCAGCTGGTCCTGGATCAACACTGAGTGATAAGGCCCAGATGGAATTCCTTCTTCCTTGAGGAAGGGGTGGGGGTCGGATACTTGGAGGGTATCCTCACATCATCTAAGATCTGAAAGTGTCTCTTCATCTCCATCCCATTGCATTTTCCAAGTCCCAGAGGGAAATAAATTCAGTCTTTCTTTTTCTCTGTTTCCATTTCAACGGACTATCCCTGTGGACATCCACAGGGAAAGCTTTCTCTGTTGCAGGGGGTCTAGTGCAGGCCATTGCCCCTCTGTTTTTCAGCAAACACCCTTGGATGATGAGTTGCTATTGGATAGGAGCAAAACTTTTGATCTTCTTAGAAAGTCACTCCATTGTTTGCTTCAAAAATGCCCCGAGGCTGCCAGTTCCCCCAGTTGAGGCTTTAAACTTATGATGGCCATTTATCTATTTTCAAGCCTTTCAAATTCCTTCTCATTCGTGTGATTTGGGACAGGGGAGAGGGCAGCACCTGAATGGCCACTACTCGCCATTCATTATCCAATAGATCTCTATTAAGCCAAAGAATTTTTTCCCAATTGTTTCTTTCCTTGTAGGGATAAAGACCTCCTTTCACCCATTATGCCTCTGATCATTTTGCTGCCCTTTTCTGAAACTTCACTTTGTTGGGTCTGCTTCTTTGAGGCAAAGATGATCAAAGCAGCTCTAAGCACGCCAGCAATTTTTACAATAAATAGCATTTTCTGGGTTATTTTTCATTCCCATTTTCATGCAGCTCACTCACCTTGCTTGTTCTTTAAACTGTCCCTGTGCATTTTCTATGGCTTTATATCAAACAGAAAAGTCACTTCAGATTACATCAGAGTACTTGCCCCTACCGTGAATTCGCTTTAACTTAATGTTGAGGTTGGAGAAATTCAGTAAATTGTGTTCTCCACAATGGTTTCCTTTTCCTTTTTTTTTCTTCTTCCTGGACTTTATTGGAAGCATAGTGGTCTGCCCTGGCCAGAAGTAAATCTGAAAAGAATTGAGAATTTAAGAGTTTTTCAAGCCTTTATCCAATCAGCCATTCCAGTCAGCAAGATAGTGTTCCCATAGCCTGTGTTCTTCTCACTTTCTGGGTCTTCCCAGTGGATAATTAATCACCTACTAATGGCATCTATTTCTGCTTTTCCAACTCCAACTCACTCTTACTACTATGACTGCTTGCTACCATTCCTATTAAAGGCTGAAATTTCCTGAACACGTACTATGTGCCAGGCACATTGTAAGAACATCACACATGTTAACTCTATACCACTCAGTAGGTGGGTTCAATTATTATTCCACTTTACAGATGAGGAAATCAAGGCCCACAGAGGCCCATGGTCAGACCAGGATCACACAGCTAGTAAGTGGAGGAGGTGGGGTGGAACTCAGGCACTCTGGCTCTGGAGACCCAAATTTTTACCACCAATCTCCTTACTATGTAATAGTCAGTGCATTCAGTGCTTTATATACGTGAATTAAATTTCAGTAATAGTATGCCTTATTTGAGGAACTCCACATTTCATTTAAAACTAAATACATCTCAGTCCTTCAGAAAGAAGTATTGATTAAAATAAAGGAGTAAGCAAAGTCCAGAGACTCCATCTACAAATCATAAGGTCAATGCCATGCTTGTCACAGTTGATACTTATGGGTTTACCTCTTGCAGGCTCCATATAGACACTGAGTACCTTGAGGGCAGGAGGTGAGTTTTATTCATCTAGGAACCAGCCTGCAGTGGTCCCTAAGGGAGTTCTATGCACCCTTCTCCCTATGGCTGTGGAACTGGTGCAAGGCTGCGTGGTGTCTGGGGTGAGTCTGGGGGGCTGGGTGTGGGCACCCTGGCTGGGCTCCTTCCCTCATCGCTTGGCTCTGGAAGGTCGCGCCACATAAATGCTATTCTCTCTGACTTTTCTCTTCTCTCTGTACTCTGAGCAATCTTCCCTTTGCTTGTGCCGGCCACATTTTGCAGCTTCTTCTGGCTAAACGTTTTTGTCCTTAGAGGGGAAAAGCTGAATTCTGGCTTCCATGGCACTGTTGACTGTACAGAGCTCACTCTTCCTCCAAATTCCTTTTATGCCTGTAATTCAACACACTGTCACCATCAGGATTAGACAACTCCCATCTGGTCAACCCAAGAAATCAATTCCATTGACTTTGTTCCTTGTGACCTAGTACACCGGCCTAAGAGAGGTTCTCCCAGACTGCTTGATATCCTGAAGCTCTTGTAGGTGACAAGGACCATTGTCCCCATCCCACATTATATACCCACCTTACATCCCTGGTGGGTGTGGGATTAGTCAAGACATCTGAGTTTTCCCGGTCATGCCTTCCATGTCCCTCAATATTCAGAGAGGTTGATACTTACCTTGTAAGGTCCTCAGCTGATGAGATTTCACAGGTAAAATGCCAAACACAACACAAGAACACAGTAATCATTTTAA
Source organism: Pseudorca crassidens (assembly GCF_039906515.1). NCBI lineage: Eukaryota > Metazoa > Chordata > Mammalia > Artiodactyla > Delphinidae > Pseudorca > Pseudorca crassidens. The sequence goes on from NC_090304.1 coordinate 106,457,871, forward strand.
CAAGTGCTGCATGCCCCTTCCTGTTGTTCCTCTAATTCCCTCTCCTGTCTCTATTTCATCGTCACACTAAACTCTGAGCGGAGAGAGTAGACTTTGCTGTATTTGTGTAAAGAAAGTGAAACTGAGGCCAAGAAAGACTTGCCTACAGTAACAGTTCAAGTCACAGGCCCAACACCTCACTCAGTAACAATCGACCAGGGCAGCTTTTATTCTCAGTAAAGTATATTCACTCTCTGTGGTGGGGAATTTGGGTTCTAGGAATCCAAATGCAAATACAAAATCATACCAGCAAGCGTTTAAAATAAAATGGTAACAATAACGATGACACTAGCATTCACGTAGTGAATTTGTTTACTGGCTGTGTTGTACACAGCATGTTTATAGGTCTCTTTCCAAACGCACTTCAGCTGAGTACCATTTCAGTGGTGTAATAGAAGGTAGCATCGGTAGGAACTCTCAGTTACAAGTGACAGAGGTTTATTTTATACTTTGTTATAACAAAGACATGGTGGTAGGCAGTGGCTCATGTTGGTTCAGCAGCTCAGTGATGTTAGGGCTCAATTCAGCCTGTATGTAATTCTATTCATCTCCTCAATGTCATAAGATGGCTGCAGCAGCACCAAGAATCAAGTCCTACATTCCAGTTAGGAAGCATGGAGCAGCGCAGGGCATTTCTCTTACCAGGGCGGAAAACCCTTCCCTTTTACATCTCTTTGACTAAAATGGAATTAATGTCCACCTCTGGATTAGAGGCTGAACTCACATTCCTAAAATCAAAGGATCCCCTAAACAAATGTGGGGTGAGGTTCTGCCTGTTAGCAAGGAGAACTGGCTTTTAGGAAGGCAGTTAGCAGTGCCTGACATAAAAGAACATTGGCCTACAAGGAAAATGAGCAAGAGGTCAGTTCTTTTTCTCCCACTGGCTAACTGATGTGCATTGTAAAATCCTCATGTCTCTGCTCACCTGCAAACTAAAGACAATAATAGAATACTTCGCAAAGGGATGCAGTGAGGAAATATACGTATGCAGAAATGTTCTGAAGATTTAAAAGTACTGTGAAAAGCAAATTATTATACTTAGAACAGTTTTTTTCATTTGGGGGAATATTAGAGGGGCATAAAACTATCTTTTCCTGATGGAAGTCACAGCCAAGTAGGAAACCCAAGCTGCTCATGTATGAAATTTGAAATAATCTAAGGTTTAACTCTAAACTCAACACAACAATAGCAGAGTTATTACCAGTAGTGTAAAGAGACAATACAAAGTGATGGTTAAGACTTAAGGATTTGTAAGTTACATATACTTGAGCTGAAGTCCCTATTCCAGCACATCTTAGCTGTGTGATCTTGGGCAATTCACTTATCTTTTGAGTCCCACTTTCCTTATTTTTAAAACAGAAAAAAGTTCCTTCCCCACAATGCTTTTAAGGTTTTAAATCACATGAAAATATACACAAAATAGTTAGTACAGTGTCTGGCAAAGGAGATGAACTCAGAAAATGTTAATTAATGAATAGTAATATGTGATTTACTAGACATTTCTCTTCCCTCCAACCATTCCCCCATCCGTTATGGAACCAGGTGCCCCTGTCTCCCTGGGAGATCACTGTCTTTTATCATATTGAACAGGTCCTGAATGATCTCAGTCCTCACGCAGGGTCCCTGAAGCTCCAGATTAACCTTTTTCCCAGGATGATTATTGACAATTTACCCTTAGTCTTTGCTTCCTGCCTCTTAACTGATTTTGGATTTGCAATGAGACTGTGCTTCTAGCCCTGAGTTTGCAAATGAACTCATTCCCTTCTTTGCCTGAATCTTGGCCTCTTGTTACATTGAGTGAAAATGACCCAAACTGAATTTTTCCCTGGCCTGGAAGAGAGCAGGGAATGAGAGATGGGAAAATGTCAAGTGATCAGTCAGAAATAGGGAGACCCCCTTAAACAAGGTCTCCTCTGTCTCTGATCCTATTTCACTCGCATGAATACAGTTCAGAATTTTGGGAGAAAAGGAAGAAGATGACCAACTGTCATGGGTTTGGGGCATGATTCTTTCCATCTTAAAAAAAAGTATTTAACACGTGAACACTATTATTTGGAGACTTAGTTTGGGGCTGTTTCACTTGTCAGAAATGTAATCAGGAATTGAACTGCTACAGTAGCACACTGCAATTTAAATTAGAATTGCAGGAGGGCTAGACCACAGGGAACAGGATTTTAACCCTTGATGGTTACAGGGAAGGCTGTGTAGACCCCTTCTCTGCTGTAAAACAGGACGGGATTTTAGGTGATGTCAGTTGCTGTCTGTCTCAGCCATCTCTCAGCTGTTGCCACGCATTCATCCTAACGTTAGTGCATTCTTCCCTCCTCCCCTCCTATGCCGCACCAGGCTAGAGAAGGCAGGACACCGCAAGCTCAGACCTGTGGGCTGGTAGGGTCTGCAGAAACCTTTGAATGATCGATGGACTCAGGACAGGCCTGCAGCCCTCAGGCGCCCACCAAGTTGCAGCTTCCTACACACGGTTCACTCTGGAGACCTGGATGTACCGGTGTCCCTCTTGGAGCTGCTGCTTAACTGGGTTTTGTGCCTGCTTTTTCTTACAAACCCCCTTCAGCAATGGCTGAAAATGGACCACAGTTCCCCAGCACCGAGTCGGGTCCTGCTGCAGGTTGATGGTCCCCTGTGCCCGGAAAGCCCAGAAGCCCAGGGGCCAGCCACTGCCCTGAGCCCTAGTGGGACCTTGCACAGGTTGGCCAACCTCCAGTGGCCAGTCCCCAAATCGCATCAGCTTCCTATTCTCAGCTTCCCCTCTGCCACCCTCCTCCCCAGGACCCCCCAGAGCTGAAGACTGGGTGTGCTCTGGAGCCAGTCCACCTGAACTGTAAACATGACATTTTTCTGCATGAACTTTCAGATACCACCCAGTTCCACTTTCCAAGCTGGGCTACCAAACCCCAGGGGTATCAGCAGTGGCCTCTTGCAAGGTATTGGAACAAATATATCCGGTTCAAATCCTGACTCTGTCACGTACTGTGTGTCCTTGGGTAAGTCACCACCTTCTCTGAGCACCCACCTCCTCATCTGGGGTTGGAGATAACGAAACCTCACCGTGCAGTCACTCAAGTAACACGCTCAGAACCGCACCTGGCGCTGAGTAAGTGACAATACAAAGTACCTGTGATATTATGATAGATGATTCAGGAAGGTAAACCTTTGTTATCCTGTGCCTTCAAGTGGCAGTACTTGACTGCAATTTTTTAAAAAAATGGTTTTAAACATTAAAACAAACATGAACTCACTGTGAAGCAGAGTACAACATCCACATAAATTTTTAAGATAAAACAGGTGACTTCCAGAAACTTCCATGCTTGTTGTGTACTGCTTCAGGCTCCCCCTCTGACAGCCCGGGGGGAGAAGCTCTTTCCTCTGCTGTTCGAGGTATTTCAAAGACCTGAGCGATAAACAATAAAGCTTAAGTCAGAAAGAGAAGAATGCAGGAAATTTGTGGGGAGCAGGTCCCTGTGTGAGCTATGGATAACGATTAAGGAGATTCAGATGGTTCTGGGCTGTTTTCACAATAGACATTTACCGCTATATCCTTCATCAGCCCCTTCCAGCCCTTCCTATCAAGCAAACACTCCCATCATGGCTGTAGAGGAACCGCCCAAGATGTAATCTGGAGAGAAGCTCAGTTAGGAAACTTTGTGAGCAGAGATGTTTCTTAAGTTCTTTGCACCTCAGTTTCCTCATCTGGAAAATGGGTGGGTAATTCTTATCTCACAGAGCTGTAGTGGAACTAGATACGTGTCGCTAAATTTTCTAGCACATTTCCTGGCCCTTCCCAGCATCCCTACTCCTGCTGCCTCGGCCCTGACCGCCTCCACCCCTGACCTGTGCACAGCGATGGCCTCCTCACCACACCCCCTGCCCCTGCCTCCACTCACCCCAGGGCAGCCAGAACGGTCTCTGAAGAACTGAGCTGCCCCTAGAACAGCTCCTGGGTGGACGGAGCGGAGCAGGTGGACGAGTCAGTTGTAGCTGAGCTCCCGTTGCACACAGGACGCCCTTTGGTGGACTCCCTTCCCACCGCTGCACAGGTCTGGCTGTGGCAGGGATCCACGGCAGTGACCAACAACCCTCCATCTGCCCACGGTCTGCAGAGAAGCCCAGCCTTGCCTGCACCGTCTTCTGGCTGCACACGGCTTAGAGAATCACTCTAAACCAAAGAATGAGATTTGCATGCGGGCATGAGGCCAAAAAAAATTAAAGATAATAAAAAATAAAAGAATTTCTCCCTAAGCAGGAAGCCACACAGCCCGTAATTGGGGTAGGTATCTAAGGTGCCAGGATTCTGCTGCCCAGTGACGCTGCAAACCAGCTTTTTCATCATAAGGGAATGAGCTGCCAATGATTTTCATAGCTTGATTAACACTCTTCAAACTGATCTCCATTGGGTGCAGAAGTGAAGCCTGGGGAAGATGGATGTTTCCTATTACTTGATGTAATGACTGTGAGGCAGGCTAATGAAATCTTTACAGCCTGAGTTTATAGGAAAAACCCAACAAACACAGATCAATACCTGAGTTACAGTTGGAATGCATTGATAAATGGGCGACAGGCTGTGGGCCTGGCCTCCGCATAGGAAAGGACTGTGGGGAAGAGGGCTTGGGGCTTGTTGAGACGGAGCTGGAGATAAAAAAGATGAAGGAGAAGGGTCCATCGGCTGGACTGATGGCGCCTGAGGGTGCTGGGAAGAGGCTATGATCTGAGCGCCTGGATGTCACGGGAAAGAAGCACCAGATGCCCAGGAGGTGAGAGTGAGGGAGAGAGGAGGGCGTCTACCCAGCTGGCTTTGCGGTGAAGTCATCGGGTCCAGAAGTGAGTGATGGTGGATGCTCGTGGCCAATGGCGACCCGCCTTTGGGTCATGATGAGAACGGGCAGACTGTCCCTTCCGCTAATTAAAACCTCACCCCCACTGTTTCCGTTCCTAGCGCTCATTAAGATTTCCTTGCCATGCTGCAGACATCCTTTTGTTTCCTGAGTCCTGGGATCAGACCCCCGGCCAGGAAGGCCAGCGCGTGTGCTCAGCTACAGCCTCTGTTCTGCTGCCACTCAGAAGCCACCCTGGGGCAAGGTGACACCAACTGCTGGCCAGGGCCAGCCAAGAAAGTCTCAGCTTCTGACACACTGCCCATTCATTTTCTCAGACAGCATTCCTGGGCACAGCTTGTGGCTCAGGGAAGGAATGCAGGCTGGAAAAATTCATAGCTTTGGCAGAAAACCCTTCACCTCCTCCACGTTCTTAGCCTCTGCTTACGTTTGCTGCAGTGGAGGCTGCGGTGGCCGCCCTCTCCCCAAGCCGCTCGCTGACTCCCCCGCCCCCTCTCGACTGTGTTCATTGTCTGTGTGGCCCAGGAGAGGGATTTTTGTGTGTCTTCTCCTTGCTGTGTCCCCAGCTCTGAGCATCCCTGTGTTAGCAGCCCACTGCGGACAGGTGTGTTGGGTGCACGGGCCTGTGACAACAGACGGGGAGTCCGCAGTGAGAGACAGATAGGAGCCTGCCCAGCAGGAGGCTGCTGCCAGTGACCAGCCGGGCCTCCAAGGATCTGGGCTGCGGTCCTAAAGCCCACGGCCTTTCCCCGTCACTCGGCTGCATCCCAGAGAAGATTCCAGGCCTCACAACTAGCGGAGCTGGCCCACAGCCTCCAGGCACGGGACACGTGGCCAGAGACTCACGCGGCACATGCCAGCACGTTCACGGCCGCCACCTCGCTGGGCGGTAATGAGAACCACCTGCTGCAAGACAAAGGCAGGAAGAGCAGAGCAGCCCGGCCGTGGGCTGGAAATAGCTGCGGGGCACAGCAGCAGGCTGGCTGGGCACAGGCGGGAGGCCAGGGGCCGGGCGCACCCTCTGTAGCCGGGGCCCGGGCACAGAGCCCAGGAGACGGCGCTTCCTCAGGACCTCCGGCCTTGGCCTGACAAAGGGAAACGTGAGCTAGCACGTGTGAGCTTTGAACGCGTGTCACACACTGTGCTACACGCCTCTCTACGCTACCCTTGATTTGCTACTTAAAATAACTCTGCGCGACGGATCTCACTCCCGTCCTGCAAGTGAGGAAACTGAGGCTCAAGCAGGCCGCCCTCTGGGGAGTGGGGCAGGTGGCTCAGGAAAGGAACGCAGCCCCTGGGCTGGACTGCGCGGAGCTGGGGCCCCGAGGCACCAAGGGAGGTGGCTGCTGCCACCCTGCAGATGCTGCGCTTCTTCCTGGGAGCACTCCTGTCTCCCCACCCCGACTCCACCATGACCCGCGGCTCAACCTTCGAGGTCAGGGAAACCATCACATCTCTGACACCCTCCCCAGCCTCCCCCGTTAGACCCTGTAATTGCAGAACCTGACCTAATGCCTAGCATGCTGGCGCCTGGCTGGTCGGGGCTAAGATATTCAATGGCACACAAATCAGTGACTAAATAAAAGGTCTAGAGCAGCACCGCCCAACAGAACCCTCGGCAGGGACAGAGGGGTACTTTAGTCCGTGCCACCCAGGGCAGCAGCCTCTGGTCACAGGTGGCCCTGGCTGTCGTGTTGGACATCACATCTAGAGATGCGGGCTTTCTCTGCTTCCACCACTGCTGCCATCTGCCAGCTCGTTTAGTCATGACGATGTCGAGGATGGAGACCCAGCTGATTCCACTCTTGGGTGGATCCAGCCTTTCAGAACATGACGAGCTCATCTTGAAATATCTTTGGGGAACTTCCTCCATGTCCTTTAGCTGTCGGTCCCAGCTAGCCACCAGGATCATAATTTTTAAAAAGCGTGAGGATTCGGCTCTCCACGGGCCCCAAAGCCCTCTCTGACAGTAAGGCAGGCTTGTTCAGCAATTCAGAGGACCATTTTGGGTCCATTTTGCGTCTCAGTTCATTGCCAGGGGAAGCCGACCACAGAGACAAAACCCGGGTGTTAGCAGACTGGGGGCCTTTTGGGTGGAGATTGTGGTACAGAGCGGGTAGCAGCCAGACCAGAGGCATCTGCGGGGGAGCAGTTTAGCACCTCCCAGGGTTCAAACACCAGGGCACGCCAACAGCCACCCCAGGACCTGGTGCAGCGGGAACAGATGGCCACTTGTTTAGAATGATCTGTTCTTCCTTCCAGAGCACGTGGGACCTACCTGAGAGTTGAACAAGGATCAGGGATGACAGGTGGCAGGAGTTTTGGTCTCAGACTGTAGACGGAGCCGTGAGCCCAGCTCTGAAGGGAACATAATCTAGCTTCCTGCTCTCCAGTGTGGTTTTGGGGAGAAAGCCAGGTGGATCAACGGCCCCTGGGTGATTGGAGGCCCCCGGGTTTAAATGGCAGAATCACCATGTTTCCCAGTTAGGCCGAGCTTCCAGGGGAGGCGCCAGCTTGGGGCACCTCCTGGCTCAGTCCCCACTGACCTGAGACCTCGCTCTTGGAGAAGTCTTTCAAAGATGCTCTCTGGGAAATGAAGAAGATGTGATTGTGGCTCTCACCCAACCCTGGGGCGGGGCGGGGGGGGGCTGGGTTCTAGGTGTTAGTGGTTTACGGGAATGTTGAGCGTAGCAGGGAGAGACAGGGGAGGCCGACAGTCCTCCAAGTTGTGCTGGGACACGAGACGCAGTGGATGTCATATGCCTGCTGCACCCCAGCCCCGTGTGTCTCTGCCATGCATCCCCCCACCCTGGGCCAGACACGCTTCCCACCCAGGAGCGCTTCTTCTTCTTCCTTCTTTCTTTCTCTCCTGTCCCAGGCCCCCTTTCCTCCTGAGCTGCAAAGGCACTTTCCCTCCCAGCGCCGGGGGGTGCAGGATTCCATAATCCGAGCGCTGACCCCGGAAGGGAGGCCCATGGTGGCTGAGCTAATCCAAGCCAGCTGCCTTCCGCCCAGAATTCTCAGGATGCTCTGAGGAGTGGCTCAGGATGGAGCAAATCATTCGGCCCAAAGAAATGGGTTTGTGTGGTATTTGTTGAGGCAGCTCTGTACAATGGAAAAAGCCTTTTTTCCTGGCTGTCGGGATCTCTCTAGACCAGCCTCTGTTGCAGCCTGAGGGCAGGGCCTTAGCATATAGGGCCTCAGTTTCCTAATGGGTCGAATAAGGGCATTGGACCAGGTCCCATGCTTGTCGGGTTATGTCCCTCAGAGGCCGTCGCAGGGATGGAGGGGCTGGGACCCTGGAACCCACACCTCGGCTTCCTCTAGATTACCCACGCTCTTCTCTTTTTTGTTGGTTTACATTCCTGTGTAAGATTTGGTTTGGGGGCTAAAAATACTTTGAAATTGCTTGACTAGATGGTCTCCTAGGTGCCCTTTCCGCTCCATAATTTTAAGGTAGCACCTGCTAATTGGCTCCGATCGTAAACCCAGGTCAGGGACCAACAGCCTGTGGTAAGAAGTCCTGAGACTCTGTTTTAACTCATTTTAGCAATTTGCTCACTTCTTTACATTTGACACTCGGGGTTACGTCTGTAGCTGTTTTTGTGTGTCTGAGCAGTTTTGTTTTGAAGCGAAATCTCTGTACTCTGGGAGGTTGTACAGGGGGAGTCTGCCTCCCGTCTCATTTTCCCTCTGCGGTGGCTACAGGACTGTGGTCAGGTCTGTGAGGGAGGCCAAGGTCGTGTCTTTGCCCATCTCTTCTGGAGACTCGTGATGCCTCTGCCCCAGGAGGGGTCACCGCAGGAGGGGTGAGAGTGGTTTCATTCACAGGTCACGGGAGAAGGTGTACCTTACTACCCGTAGGCCAAATGTAATGACACACGAAGCACTCAGTAGTCCCCAAAGGTCACCCATAGGATGGATCCAGCGGCTTTGTCGTGAATACCCACTCTAAGTGCCAAGGCTTCAGTTCACCTCTTCCTGCTACCCTGCTCTTTGGGTCTGTGTGCTAGGAATCATTCTGTGAAACCTGCTTTCGGGAAGAGAGCTGAAGAACTCCTTTACTCTCCAGGGTGCTTTGTTATTTTCTTTTTAAATCAACTTTATTAAGGCGTAAATGACATACAGTAAAACAAGCCCGGTTTAAGAGCACAGTTCAACAATTCCGAGAACCGTGTTCCCGTGTGACTACCACTCCAATGAAAACAGAGAACATTTCTACCACCCAACCCTCTCTGTGTACTGTGGGTGCCAGAACGGCATGGTGGGTAAGAGAGGGCAGGGGGTGATGGGGACCCTTTGTGTCTTGACTGGGTTTGAGTTACATGGACTACATTTGTCAACATCCATGCAACTGGACGCTTAAGATGTGCCCGATTTATAATCAAAGAAAGTGAAGCTTAGAAAGATTAAATCGATTTCTCGGTGCCACACCCTAGGGCTGACCCTCGATCGGCCCCAAGGACCAGCGGATTTCTCTCCCGTGCTCTTAACTACCCTGCTGTTCTTCCTCCCTTCATTACCATATTCAGAGATGGAGGTGATGCAAACTGGAGATTAGCAGTCTGGCCCAACCTTCTCATTGCAAATAAAGAAGGAAACAGACCCTGGGAGATGAGGTGCTTTAGGGAGCAAATCAGTGGTGAAGTCCAGACCAGTGCCCACACTCAGCACGCTCTGAGTTCAGGGATGGTGCCACGCATGGTCACGCCAGTGATTTCATACCAAATAAGACTTCTCAGATTTCGCAGGGCCTCCGCACACAAGAAGAGCTCTTAATGTCCTATTTTATGACAATGACACTTCCTGTGAACATGGAGTGCCCTACAGTCACACTTCTCAGACGGAACCAGAATGCACAGTGAATCCTGCGAGGATCTTGCTAAAGTACAGATTCTGATTTAGAAAGGCTCGGGAATCCCAAAACATCTTTGAAGCATTCAAAAACAAAATTAAGTAAATTCAATGTAGACACTCCCATAATTTTCCTCTCTCCCTACAGAAGACACACAGGCACACACATCGTAGTCATAGATCACTGTGAGCTTCTGATACCAACCTCAATTTGATCACCAAAAACCTTGACTGTAAGACAAATTCTTGGACATGGATTGATTGGTCACACCCACAAAGCACAACTGAACATTTCATTGGCTTACATTTTCCAGCTGGAATTAGATATCACAGGATTGAGTATTTTGATTGACTTTGCATCTGGGTCAGTTATAATTGCAGGTCCCAGGGACGGCTCTGCTGCACTAAGAGGTTTTCATCTCACGTTGTCAGAACCACGTTTGGCTAGTGATTAATTGATAGATCCCAATCCAAGTCCAATTGCTCTTCCTTTCTGTCTAGAAGGATTTGGGATTTACTGATTTCCGTCCAAGCTCATCTGGGGAGAACAAGGCTGCTACAGCAGAGAGGATGCCACTTGGGGTCCTGCATTGTGTGCTTTTGTTTCTTCTGCCAACTCCAACCAAGGCTTTATCTGCAGTACTTTCGGCAGCTGGCAGGCGTGATTCCTGCCTCAGACGAATCTGATTCCCCATCCCACTGCATGTCCTTTGATGGCATATTCATTTAGGCACATTACAGTCACACAGATGCAGGCTGACCCAGTTAGCTCTACACGCGTTGTGAATCCAGTTAATTGTGTATCAACTAATTGCATAATTCATTTATTAATGGACTGAATTAAAATCCAAGTGCTGCAGCTCGTCTTCAGAGCATCAGGGTTGGTGAGAAGCAAGGCTCTGGAAGAATTTCACTTTTCAGAGCCATGATTCTGCTCTCCCCCAAACTTAATCATAGGCTCTCTTTTTTTTTTTTCTAACTTTGAATAAAGAGCCATTTCATGAAATTAGTAAGTATGAGATTTTTTTTAAAAGCTACTTTATTAAAATTATTGATAATCCTCGATATCTTGTTGCATAATATTGGGGAACAAATATAGACAGATCACACTGGTGCCACCCAAAAGAATAGTTTTGAGAATACCTACTCCCAATTTAGAAGGAATTCAGGTTTTTCCTCTGTCCCTCCAGGTACCCCCTCCTGGAATGACCGTCCATTGCTGAATGGTCAGGGCTACATGAGGTCTCTGATCACTGGGAGAGATGCACTCTTACCACCTGTGGGCCCCAGAGCCCTGGCCTTGGGTGATGGTTTCTACAGGAGGTTGCCTCTTGCCAGCTGCCAGCAGCAGAAAACAAAGGTGCAGGGTGACTTCTTCCTAACAACCTGCCATAAGCAACCACCCTACTGTTCCCAAAGTCCTCTCAGTGCTGGTTCGGGGAGCAAATCATCACACTTCTTTCTGTGGCTTTCCCACAAGTGTAGGAATAGCCCTCTCATTCTATGTCTTAGGTTGGGCTTCTCCAGCATTTGAGTGCAAATTCTTTTTTTTTTTTTTTTTTGTGGTACGCGGGCCTCTCACTGTTGTGGCCTCTCTCGCTGCGGAGCACAGGCTCCGGACGCACAGGCCCAGCGGCCATGGCTCACGGGCCCAGCCGCTCCGCGGCATGTGGGATCTTCCCGGACCGGGGCACAAACCCGTGTCCCCTGCATCGGCAGGCGGACTCTCAACCACTGCGCCACCAGGGAAGCCCCAGCCCTTGTTTTTTACTCTTCCCCACATCCCAGAGTCCTAATTTTCCGCCTCAGGATTAAGTCTCTTCCCAGACAGACTCTCACTGTGTCACGTAACTTCTTTTCAGGGGAGGCACATCCATACCCACAGGAGTATATTCTGTCCCTGTTTCCTGAGAAAACAGTTACAACGTTATCTGTCTGTAGGATGTTTCTCAGTATGGGGGTTGGCTAAATCCAATACAGTATTACCTTGTTAACAATAAAATAGTAACACCTTCCTTTCATATTCTTTTTATAATTTGCAGTGCACTTGTATTTCTGAGTTGATTCTATCCAAAACTGGTAAGAGGGAGGCATCATTAGAGATCAGCAAGAAGAAAACCGAATCTCTAACAGGGTAATTTGGACCCTGGGGCAGCATGAAATAGCTAAGAACTCAGTTGACCTGGGTCCCAGTGTCGGGTCCTTCGTTTACCAGCCGTGGGCCCAAACACGACTACCTGAAACCCCCGAGACTGCTTCGTATTCCTCAAATACGAAGTGAAATTTGGAATAGTGAATCCATTGGGTTGTCTCGAGGCTTAAATGGGATAATGAAGTCAGGATGAGTCGTTGGTACTTAGCATGAACTGACTCAGTTGAAGTCCCCCAGCACATCCACGGCCTGAGCCGGGCTCCTCTGGCTGTGAGGCTTGTCCTTTGTCCCACCATCCAGGTTCCTTGTTAAATCCTGAGAAACGAGCCCAAATCAGGCATTTTGAGGTTGGGTTTGTGCTGAACTTCCTTTTCAACTCCTATAAAACCTGTAGGCCACCTTGGTGTAAGAAGCGGGAGGAGGGGGCTTCCCAGGCCCGCGAATAGAGAGAAAGTGATTGAAAAATAAGAATAAAAGCATAAATCGACCCAAATAGCTGCAGCTTCCACGGGCTTAAGAGAATGAATGTCATGTACCCGGCACAAAACTATCTTAACCAGAATGAATTTGCCTTTTTATGCTGAGAGGAGGCTGAAAAGAAGCTTACAGGGTCTTGGTGTCACTGGCATCATCTTTATGTTTTTCAATGAATAACAGATAAGGGATTTGTCTTATTACAGGAGAAAGGGCCAAATGTGTTTGCTTTCAAGTACCGAATAAAATGAAATGCATATTCTCAATGTGGAACTTCATTTTGATTATCCGTCTGGAGGAGGTGAGCAGAAAAAAAGCCTCCCAGACCCACCCAAACTCTCCCCCCCTGCTTTTTTTTGTTTGTTATTGAAGCAAAATGAGGCCAATTGTTGGAAATTTCTGTGCAGGCCTGAATGCCTCAATGGTGACTCTCACTGAAATTAATGCATTTAATTTACCTCTTTAGTATATCAGAGACGCTATTCAGAAGCCAGTTGGGAGTCCCTGGGCCTAGAAGCTGCGCCATGATGAGATGCACTCCGGCTGTCACGACATGGGCTTGTCTGCAGGGCTTTTGTGCAAAGGAAGAAGTGGGGTGGGCCTTCTGTGTCCAGACCCCCGCCCCTTCCTCCATAGGTGGCTGTAGACTAAAATAACGGGAAAGGTTGAAATATAAGGCAAGACAAACACAAAAGACCTGTAGTTACCATCCTTCCACGTGTTCTGTACTGTCTTCTGTCACGGTGGCCTCACCAGTAAAGGAATCACTTCCATTCAAGGAAGAGTTTCCCACTGGGGGGATGAATTAAGGGAGCTGAATAGTTTTCTTTGTGGTTCAGCAGTTCTTGGCTTTTTGACGTTAAGTATCCGCTTTGGCATCGCTCAGGATGGAGAGTAGCAAAGCTGCTTCTCCTTCCTCATTTATTCTCAAGTATCCAATGCCGGGCACTGTGCTAGGTCTGGGAGTGCAGTCGGTACAAGAGACACATGATGCAGGTCCTCCCAGAGCTTCTGGCCTGTTAGGGGAGGTCAGTTGTACACAGACAATCACACAGATCTACTTAATTACAGTTTTGATAAATGTCACAAGAGGAATACACAGGAGACCCAATCCAGACTGGAGAATTTCAAGAATGTTATTCCATAGGAGGCGTAGGGAACATTAGATTTTGAAGCATGAGGAAGGGCGTGTAAGGGCGGAGGCAAGAGTAGAACCCAGGTTCCCGGGCTTCTAACCTATAACTCATTCCCTGGCCTGTATCTGATCATGTTTGTGACATCTCTAGAATTGGGGCTGTCTTATGGCAAACACCTAATGACTCTCCAGAGGGCAGGAACTCTGCCTCTTTGATCGTTTTTCTTCCCAGCATTCAGTGTGATGCTTTTCCCCAAGAGCCCGGTAGGATGAGAGATACTCTCCTATTTATTTTCAACATTTCCTAGGTGCCTGTCCTCAGTGTAGAGTTGTAAATTGCTCTACACTATCTCCTCGAAGGATAGGGGGATATTTAGCGGCTTCTCACTCCACTCCTCCGATCCCACCAGGAGTATCTTCAGCAGGAAATCACTCCAAAGGATTTACCTTTAGAAATGGAAAAATAAAGCTTTCATCCAAGACTTCCTAGGCAACTTTATGTACGGTTAAAGTAGAAGTACCTGCCATCATGCCTCAGAGACATTGCAGGCTCCATTCCAGATCACTGCAATAAAGCAATTATTGCAATAAAGCAAGTTACACAAGTTTTTTTTTTCCAGTGCATGTCAACGTTATGTTTACATTCTGTAAAGTGTACAATAGCTTTATGTCTAAGAAATGTACATACCTTAATTTAAAAATACTTTATTTAAAAAAATGCTAACCATTATCTGAGCCTTCAGTGGGTCATAATCTTTTTGCTGGTGGAGGGTTTTGCCTCAGTGTGGATGGCTGCTGACTGATCAGGCTGGTGGCCGCTGAAGGCTGGGGTGGCAATGTCTTAAAATAAGACAATGATGTTTGCCACCTCAGCTGACTCTTTCTTTCACAAATGATTTCTCTGTAGCATGTAATGCTGTTTGATAGCATTTTATCCACAGTAGAACTTCTTTCAAAATGGAAGTCAGGGTTTCCCTGGTGGCACAGTGGTTGAGAGTCCGCCTGCCGATGCAGGGGACACGGGTTCGTGCCCCGGTCCGGGAAGATCCCACATGCCGTGGAGCGGCTGGGCCCGTGAGCCATGGCCACTGAGCCTGCGTGTCCAGAGCCTGTGCTCTGCAATGGGAGAGGCCACAGCAGTAAGAGGCCTGCGTACCGTAAAAAAAAAAAAAAAAAGGAAGTCAATCCCCTCAAAATCCTGATGATGCTTCATCAGCTAAGTTTATGTAATATTTTAAATACCCTGTTGTCATTTCCACAATCTTCACCTCATCTTCACTAGGAGTAGATTTCATCTCAAGAAACCACTTTCTTTGCTCATCCATAAGAAGCAAGTCCTCATCCTTGAAAGTTTTATCATGACACTGCAGCAATTCAGTCACATTTTCAGGCTCCACTTCTATTTCTAGTTCTCTTGCTATTTCTACCACATGTGCAGTTACTTTCCTCCACTGAGGTCTTGAATCCCTTGAAGTCATCCATGAGGGTTGGAATCCACTTCTTCCAAACTCCTGTTAATATTGATGTTTTGACCTCTTCCCAAGAATCACAAGTGTTCTTAATGACATCTCAAATGGTGAATACTTTTCAGAAGATTTTCAATTTACTTTTCCCAGATCCAGCAGAGGAATCACTATCCATAGCAGCTATAGCCTTACATTATGTATATCTTAAATGATGAGATTTGTAAGTTGAAGTGACTCCTTGATCCATGGGCTTCAGAAAGTATATAGTGTAAGCAGCATGGAAACAACATTAATCTCATTGTCCGTCTTTGTCAGAGCTCTTGGGTGACCAGGTACATTGTCAACGAGCAGTAATATTTTGAAAAGAACCTTTCTTTCTGAGAAGTAGCTCTCAACAGTGGGCTTAAAATATTCAGTAAACCATGTGTAAACAGATGTGCTGTCATCTGCGCTTTGTTGTGCCATTTATAGAGCACAAGCAGAGCAGATTCAGCATAATTCTTAAGGACCCTAGGATTTTCAGGATGGTAAATGAGCCTTGGCTCAACTTAAAGTCACCAGCTGCATTAGCCCCTGACAAGAGAGTCAGTCTGTCCTTTGATGCTTTGAAGCTAGGTATTGACTTCTCCTCTCTAGCTATGAAAGTCCTAGATGGACGACTCTTCCAATATAAGGCTGTTTCATCTACAATGAAAATCTGTTGTTTAGTGTAGCCTCCTTTGTTAATGATCTTAACTAGATCTTCTGGGTAACTTGCTGCAGCTTCCACATCAGCACTTGCTGCTTCACCTTGCACTTTATGTTGTAGAGATCGCTTCTTTCCTTAAATCTCATGAACCGACCTTTGCTAACTTCAGACCGTTCTTCTGCAGCTTCCTCACCTCTCTCAGCTTTCATAGAATTGAAGAGAGGTAGGGCCTTGCTCTGGGTTAGGATTTGGCCTCACGGAAAGGGTCTGGCTTAAGGGTCTGCTAGCCAGACCCCTAAAACTTTCTCCATTTCAGCAATAAAGCTGTTCGACTCTCTTATCATTCGTGTGTTCACTGGAGTAGCACTTTTAATTTCCTTCGAGAACTTTTCCTTTGCCTTCCCGACTTGGCTAACTGCTTGGTGCAAGAGACCCAGCTTTCAGCCCATCTCAGCTTTTAACATGCCTTCCTCACCAAGCTTAAACATTTCTAGCTTTTGATTTAAAGAGAGACGTGTGACTCTTCCTTTCGCTTGAACATTCATTCATTATAGATTAATTGACCCAATTTCAATATTGTTGTATCTCAGGGAATAGGGAGGCCTGAGGAGAAGGAGAGAGATGGGGGAATGGCCAGTAAGTGGAGTAGTCAGACACACACATTTGTGGATTAAGTTTGCCATCTTATTTGGGTGCAGTTTGTGGTACCCCCAAACAATACAATAGTAACATCAAAGATCACTGATCACAGATCACCATAACAAATATAATCAAAGTGAAAACATTTGAAATATTGTGAGAATTATCAAAATGTGACACAGAGACACGAAGTGAGCAAATGTCGGAAAAATGTTGCAATACACTTGCTCAACGCAGGGTTGCCACAAACCTTCAATTTGTAAAAATTGCAATTTCCCTGAAGCACAGTAAAATGAGGTATGCCTGTATGTGGTTCCCTATGCATGGATAGATTTTCCCTTGATACTCAGAAAAATCCTATAAGATGCTGCCTCTGAAGATGAAATTCAACAGGAACACAAGATGTTATCCCTTCAGAAGGTAAACAAATTTTCTAGACCAGAGCAAGGTCTCCAATGTAATTTCCCACCTGCATTGTGGCATGGTGAGGACTCCTACAACAGAGAAGAGCAAACACCACCTTTGAAATTCAAATCATGGATAATATATGTAGAATTTGGAACTAGTGTTTACAAAAGAATGTGAATGCATGTTTCAAAACCAGCTTCAAGTGCAAATGGAGACTTTCTACGTGACATCGGGAGCTTATGGCTTCTTTGGGGGCCTCGGTAGTTCCCTTTTCCAGCATGGGACCCCTGCTGTTGTGATAGTTTTTTCCTGATTACGATAAAGATGGATGAGGTACTTGGAAAATGCCAGAGATGGGTATGATCTGAAACGGTGTCATTACTGCTTTGCAACGCCTGCATGTCAGAGAGAACCGACTGAGGGTGGGACACAAAGCCCTGCCCTCCCTCGCCCCGCATCCCCCCACCCCCGCCGCCGCGAGTCCTTTAATGGCCTGACTGCGGGGTCTGGAGGAAGCATTGGCCCCGCCCACAACCCCACTGGGCGGGTTGTCAATCAGGAATGGTCCCAGCTCTCTCCCCTCCGCGCCCCGCCCTGTGCCATCCCTGTTTCCCCACCGCGGGGGACCCTGAGCTCCAAAGAGTAGACACATCGCGCAGCATGATGTGTGAGCCTCGGAGGGCGCCATCATTCACCCTGAAACGCTGTCGCGGAGCCAAGTTCTCCTGTGACATTAAAAACCTCACTTCAGTGAGGAAAACAAACAGATAAAGAACACCAAATAATGACTTTGGAAGGCCAGAGAGCAGCTGAAGTATTGTTTTTTTAAACGCAATAGATTTTAAACGGCATTTCCGACGATGACTAAGTTACCCAGTTACAGCGCTCTTCTCATTCCGAACACCTGTCCCGGTGATTCTCAATCCCCGGAGTGACTTTCATTTTTAACAATATTTATTACCACGAGTGGTACCACATTAGATGAAGTCCGCTGAAGCCAGACGCCACGTGCGTTGATGACACCCAAGGCAGTGCGTCCAGGAAGAGGTTTTCATCTTCCTTCAGAGGCTGCAGCTGTGCTGGGCTGCCGTGACTGCCAGTCCCCAGCGGACCAGGAGGTAAGCTCAGAACCACGCTGCAGGATAAGATCACCCGAGGGTCTCACATGACTGTCGTCTCAAAGGGACTCTGAGCCTTTCACAAAGTGCCTTCTGGAGACACATCTAAGAGGAGCTCCGCTTGGCGTCCAAAGGCCAGTGCTTCAGGGTTTGGGAGAGAGCGGCTCTGTCATTGCCACACAGCAATTCCTTCTGCTCCTGAGAAACTGCTAGAGAAACTTCAGGAAGGCAAAGGGACGAGGGCTCAGACATGGCTTTGGTGCGTCCCTTTTTGCTCTTCAGACAAGACCTGAAATCAGCAAAGGGTAGATGGACGGTCCCTGCCTTGTCTCCAGCACAGGGTGTGTCACCTGCCCTTGCGAGTGATCTAACCTCAGAGAGAAACTCAGCCACATTCAACCGCTAAGGAGCATGTTATCAAAGAACATTCTTTTAGCCATTTATTAACATTTATGGGAGTCTGCTGTATATTTTATACGTGGCCTCTGATATGCCAGTTTGAAGACTGAGACCCTGCATTTAAGAGGGCTTTGATCCTAGTTACTAGGGGAGGTGGCCATGTACACTAATAGTTTAGTTGAGGATGGTAATAATAGTTAGCAGTCTAAGGACCTGGCAGTGTCAGCTGTTCAGTCCTCACTACAACCTCCAATCCACACACTGAGACACAGAGAAATAACTCATCCAAGGTCACATGACAGTAAGAGGTAGATCTGGGGTTGGAACCCAAGAAGTTGGTGCCCAGAGTCACACACCGAAGCACCATGCTCGACAGCTTCCCACAAAGATGGGCAGGGAGGATGAAATTACTACCGTTTTTGGCTTGTTTACGCTGCAGGCTAACCGATGTTACAAGCATTTAACACGTGTTACATAATTTAATGCTTAGAACTACCCAGCCAGGTAGTCAGGTCTTTGGGTTGTAAGAAACATTTAAATGGGACTTAAGTGCTTCCCTCGTGGTCCAGTGGGTAAGATTCTGAACTCCCAATTCAGGGGGCCCAGGTTTGATCCCAGGTCGGGGAACTGGATCCCACATGCAACAACTAAGAAGTCCGCGTGCCGCAACTAAGAAGACCGCATGCCTCAACTAAAGATCCCGAATGCCTCAAGACCCAGTGCAGCCCAAATAAATAATAAATAAATAAATATTAAAAAAAAGAAATAGACTTAAATAAAAAGACGTGCTTAATACAAGTCGCTAATAGAATCAAACAATCAGGGCAGATCCCAGGATCACAATGGCCAGAACTAGGTACATGAGCATCGTCAGGACTCTCTCTCATTCCCTCTCGTTCTCTCTCCTCCCCTTCCTCTTCTCCTCCCCTTCCCTCTCTGCCTCCCTCTCCCCCTTTCCTTCCTCCCTCCCGTCCTCTCTTCTTTTCCTCCCTCTCTCTTTCTCTCTCTCCCCCTCTCTCTCATCTCTGGTCTACTCTTCATGTTAGCTCCACTCTGACCTACTATACACCAGCTATTATGACACAGTGAAGGCAAAGAAGTCTGGAAGCCCCTGACTTACACCCTCACATCTTTATCTTCAGAGTAAAACGTTCCTCTCCCCTACCCCCAGCTCTTAGAAATCTCTTAGTGAGGACATTGGCTTGCCTTGTATTGAGTGCCTACTCTTAGACTGAACACTATGCCTGATTAGCAAAGAAAGGTCATAAAAAATGCTATTTCTATTCAGACCACACCTTAGGCTGGGGGGTGTGGGAAACAAGTGTTTTTTCAGAAGAAGGGGTGAGAAGGGTGACATGACCATTGACAGAATCATTAGAAACTTAAGCGCCAGCCCGATGTATGTTTATTAAGTGTAGATGTATTGATACCCTATTTGCAGATGAGAAACTGGGACTGAGAGGGGTTAAGTAACTTGCTCAAAGCATCATCTATTGCTCCTGAGGGATTTGAACAGGATGGACGGGGACTGCGTAATCAGGCTCTGTGTGGGGCGGCTTAGCTTCTAAACCATCTGGCACATCATTAGGGATTGAACCACATACGAGTCCTCAAGGGAGAGCTGGTCTGCGCCCTGCTAACAGGAGGTCTCCATGGAGTGGAAGTTTTTTGCCTGGGTCAGAACAACAGGAGTGACGATTGAGTCCCTTCACAGAGATGCGGGGCACTGGGCTCTCTGTGCCCACACAAGTTGCTTCGTGGTTGGAGTTGGCGCCTGGGGCTGAACGGTCATGTCCCCTCAAAATGCAGCTTGTGTTCTTGAGGCGAAGCCATCATCACCTCACTGCGACATAAGGGCTATTCACATTTTTGTCTGTACCTGGATCTCACAGTCTCAGCCTACAGTTTCTTTCACTTCCCAGATCCTCCAAAGTTTGGAAATGAGGAAAGCCAGGTTGCCGGGTTGAACCATGCCCTGCAGAGTTCACGAGGAAGCCGTGTATCTGCAATTCAGGCTCAAGCCTGCTTTAACTTGGAACTTCCCAGAAGGCTGGGTTAGTGGTTCCCATCCCTGAATTCCATGGCCATCTCCACCTCCATCACTCTTCCTAAGCCCTGCTTGAGTTACTTCCTCTAAGAAACTTTGTTTTAATCTCGAAGGACTGTCTCTCTCCTTCGCGAGACTTCCGACAGTCTCTGTGAACCACTGCTACTGCTTTGCAGTGCGTTTCCTCCTGTCCTCTTTTCCTTAGTCAGGACCTTCACCTGCCCGCCCTGTCCTCAACCCCCTGGTCCATGCATGCTTCCTGGTTCCTGTTCCCTCTGGTAGGGAGCCAATTCATCCCCCTACTGTCGGACACTGTCTTCTAGCTCTTTCTGCCAAGTAGGCTAGAATCCTAAGAATGTGCCCAGTTTGTCTTGTGAATTTAACTCCAATGACAAAATCACTAGGGCCTCTTGGAAGGCAGCTAGCTCCCAGAATCCACCATTTCTCACCTGGCAGCTCCACCCTCGGGAAAAAGAACCAGCCACTTATCGGTAAGTTTCTGGCTCTGGACCCTCCTTTGTCACCTCAACTTCATCATCACTACAGGGGCTTTGTTAAACGACCCCATAGAACCTGTCGTGTTTCACAGTCTTTTCGGAATAAAGAGAGGGGTTGTCCTTTAATCACAAAAGAACGAACCGGAAAAAAAGAAAAAAAAACTGGCACAAATCCTTAAGAATACTAATTATGAAGCATATTCCTGGGCCCTGTCTCCTCTAGAGCCTAAGCTGAATACACCCTAAGTTCCCTGTGGTTCAGTCTCAGACTTCTGTTGTTTTCAGAGAACAAGTGCAGTGTCTGAAAAGTGAGGGGAAGTTTCTAAAACCTTCGTTCGATCCCTCGAAGGGGGTGGTGTCTCTTCATGAGCCTCTCTGACTCTTCTTCCTGTCTCTGTCTTTACCCTGGGTTTTTCTTATGTCCTCAGCTAGTCCCTTCTGAACTATTCATTTTGGGGGGGTTTCTCCCATTACCCAGATTTTTGCAACAAAG
The DNA here is from genome assembly GCF_039906515.1 of Pseudorca crassidens. NCBI lineage: Eukaryota > Metazoa > Chordata > Mammalia > Artiodactyla > Delphinidae > Pseudorca > Pseudorca crassidens. The sequence continues at coordinate 106,479,130 of NC_090304.1, forward strand.
CAAAGCAGAACGTAGATGCAGCAAGAAGAAAGCTCCTCTCTAAGCCGCGTGCCTGTACATGAGTGTGCATGTGTCCACCAGTACTGTCCTGACTGCCATCCTGCTACAGAGGAGGCCTGAGTCCTTTCTGCCAGGTCAGCAGCTGAGCGGCCACAGGGCTTTGGCCCAGGGACCTTCTGGTGCTGGTCTGACTCACAGGCAGACCTTTGCTGCTTTGGCTCCCTGGAGGGGGGCAGGGAGGACTGGCTTGAGTCTCAGTTGTTTCAATTCACTTAGCAGCTACTTCATTAAAGTTTCCCTCCATAAGAGAAAGATATTCCCCTTGTAGTTTATAACATTTTTTTGAGAGTTGCCTCTCCGTAGATCCCCAAGTTAGCCAGAGAAGAATAAAGGTAATGAATGAATGCCCCTGCCCTCAAAGAATGTGGACATTAGGGAAGAGGTCTGTCTCTCTGTCTCTCCCTCCCTTTTCCTCTTTTCCTCCCCTTCCCTCTCCCCCGCTCTGTTTCTCTCACAAGTACATAAACATACACACTCATACACTATAGAAACACTTAAAAACCTACATGTAAGGAGCTATAAAAATAGAATTCCAACGACTGCACACTTCTAAAGTGTACGGGGAGATTCTTTGACACTTCTTGGACGAGGTGGTCAGCAAAAACATATTCTCAAAAGATATATTTTATAGGTGCTTATTTTCTCAACTTGAATAATGTGTTGCTTTAATCACTACAGAATGTGAAATTATCAGAATCAAATATATGAGTTTCTTCTCAGAATTGTGACCCAGACAGTCTCCCTGGATTCATTCCCTTCTCAGTTCTTCACTGAGCCCTGACTTTGTGCCAAGCACAAAGTCTGGGGGTCCTGCATGCAGAGATGGCTGAGACTGGACCCCGCCCTCAGGAGCCCAGAGGTCGCGTGGGCAGTGCCCCTCCAGGCACGTGGTGATCCCACAGTCCAGGTGCACACAGCAAACTAGGACAGGGGAAGGATACAGCACCTTGGGTAAAGGAGCCATTAAAGAGAATTCCTGAAGGAAGTGATGCCTCAGATGTGTCTCCAAGGGCCCGTAGTCGTAGCCAGGTGAAGACCTGGTAGGAAGGTCATTGCAGCAGAGGCCACAGAGCAGCAGGGCCCAGAGGTGAGATCTGGCTGGAGCAGCCAGGAGCGCTCTTGAGTTGGGGCGAGGACAACCTCACAGTGTCCGATGCTCCTGCGGCCTGACCTCCAAAGGAGGGCAGGTTGGGGGATGACAGTGGACAGACACAGAGGCCAGATGACGATGGTCCTGTGAGCCAAGAGGGGGATCTTGGATTTTCCCTGCAGGGTGCGAGTGGGGGACGGGAGTGAGTGGTGATTTGAGTCTGGGAGGAATGTCGTCAGACGTTGATTTTGCATAGCTCGCCGTGTGCCGTGGTTGGATTTGGGAACCGTTAGCAGACAGGGGATCAGTTTGTGGTCTGCTGCACTAATCCAGATCAGAACCAAGGGTGGATGAATTAGAATGAAAGAAGAGGATTCTAGAAAACCCTAGGAGGTAAAATTAGTAGGATTGGTAAGTGAATTTTAATCACAAATCATCTTGGCGAATGTCAGCTCTGTTCTTCCACTGGATCAATCCAGAGAGCCATGGAGTGGAGTCATCCCTGAGTCCAGGTCTCTCCAATTCTCAGCATCTCTGGTCAGCCTCCCCCCTCCACTGTGACCGTGGCCCTAGCCACCAGCACACGTCATCAGGAGACTATCGTCCATCCCGCCCAGCCTTCAGTGTATTCTCTGGACGGCAGACAGGGCCGGTTAAAACCTGTTGCTCAGAATCCTCCAGAGCTTCTCATTTCACCCAGCAGAAGTCAAAATCCTTAAAAAGCCCTAAAGCCCCACATGGCCTCCGTCCCCCTCCAGCCTCTGCTCCCTTTCTCCTGCCCGGGTCCCTGCGCTTGCTGTTCCCTGATGAGTGCATGGCTCCCCTCGTCACTTCCCGTAGGTCTTTATTGACATGTCACCGTGGCAAGGCCTTCCCAAGGCCCCGGGTAAAGTTGCAATGGTCGCCCCTAGCCCCGCATGTTCTCCCTCCCCACTTCATGTGTCTCCTTGCCCCTCTGCACTGTCCAACATCTAAGGAATTGTCATCTCTACACCAGCATTGCCTGAGGGTTCCCAGCTGTATCCCTATTGCCTGGAATAGCGGGTATTCAGTGGCCCCTTCTTGTTGAATAAGTGAATAAGCAAAGGCACTGATTACACGGAGAGAGGGGTGGCTGGTGTTCCTGGTGAGGGTGGGTAGGTAACCAAGAGCGCAGGATAGCAGGGCAGGAAGCAGGTGATGCTGACGTCTGCGTGTGATACACACGTTAGACACTGTCCAGTTCAAGCCCCAGAATTCCCATAGATGATCCCAGAGGACAATGTGTCTATATAAAAGTAAGAGTGAACTGACTGTTAGGACAGACTGAGAAACAAGACCACAGATGCCCTGCTGCGAGCCAGAGTCGGGACCCAGTGCAGCCCAGGGAACGCATGAGCGGGTTCAAAGCAAACCCCAGAGACATGGAAGCATGTACAGGGATGGGGAAGACTGTCCAGCCACCCCGTTGATTTCCCATTGAGAAAGAGCTGACGGTGTCCAGGGCAGCCTGAGTGCCGGGCCTTGGAGCCCAGGCCCACACTTGCCGGACGACCACGTCCTTGTGCCCCAACGTGCTGGGGACTCCACTCACCACAAGGACAAACTTTTGGGTTTTCTTTCGGCTCCTGGTAGGTACTTATCTGTGTGCAAACACCCACACAGACGCATGAGAGTCAGAGAGTGCTCTGTGTTGCTGAATGGGAGTTTAGACTGTACGCCCAGCATGACTTCCAGCCGGCACGCCTGGAAAAGGCCCAGACGCTGGGGTCCGCAGCTCAGCCCCCTCTCACCAGGGTCCCTGGGGAGCATTTGGAGCCTGGATGTTCCCACTCCCGGTGAGGTCTCTTCACCCGCATCTCCCCTTCTGCACCCTGCTCCATGCAGCGCACATGGGGCAGAGCCCCCCCTCTCGAATCCTTTCCGGTCCTTCCCATAGCTGAGCCTACAGTGCGTGTGTGTGTGTGTGTGTGTGTGTGTGTGTGTGAGTGTGAGTAGCGATGTATGTTGTCTGTGCAATGTGCCCATGTACGCAGTAATGTCTGCGTGTCTCTGCATGTGGGTACAGCCGCATTGTCAGATGTTGCATGGCTGACACAGGAAAGCTGTCTGGCACGATGATTCAGAGCGTGTGGGGCAGAGTCTTCAGATCTGTGTCAAAGCCTCGCTCTGCCATTTGCTGACTTTTGATCTGAAGGAAGTACACAATGTCTGGAAGCTTTCCTTCTCGTCTCGAAAGTGGGGAGAATAATATCTGCTCTTCAGGGTTTTGAAAAGAATTCATTAGACAGAGTGGGATAGTGTAGGGTTAAAAAGTGGGATAGTTAGTGGTTATTGTTAAAAGTTTAATAAAATGACAACGGACCCTTGATACAGAGTAAAAGGCACATAGAAAATTGGAGAAGAAAGAAATATATGGAAAGAGAAGTGTGAGTAGGTTTGTGGCATGTTTGCAGGCCTTGGGAGAGGAGGTCTCTGCATGAGGCCGCCGGGCTGGCCTGGCCCGGCCCACCCTTACCGGGGTCCGGCACTGCCAGTGGAGACCCCCGAGCAGACTCCCCCGACACGCCCACATTGAGTGGAGCCGTGTCCCAGCCAGCTCAGCAGGACTGCTCTTATTCTGCATTAAGAGCATCTCCTCTTCCCCATCCTTGGATGACTCTCCGAACAGGAGGCCAAGGAGAAGGCCAGGCAGGAACAGGCGTGGGGACCAGGTGGCCTCTGCCCACTTCCAGAACGCGCCTGCCTGGGAGATGGGGCCTCCTTTCCTAGTAGCCTCTGTGGAAAGTAAACACAGGATCTGGCTCTCAGGGGCTCTTAAGCCAACCTCCCTGGAAACCAGCTTCACTCAAAAACGTTTAATTAACACGCTCCCACCTTCCTAAAAATAGGAAAGAAAAATCGACAAACACTAAATGGTTACAACCCTCGGATCAAAGTGGTTTTAAGTAGGTTGTACTCAGCTTCAGCCCCTCTCTCATCTCTAATCTCAAGCCAAAGATGTGGACTAATTCTTCAGGAAGGGGCCTGACGTGTCCCAAATGCGTCACGTGGACACCTGCACACTTGCCCATGGCGGCCGTGGTCTCTTCCATTTTATATGCAGCTTAATAGCTGGATTCATAGCAAAGGAGGAGCATTTCAACATCTCCCAAACCCTTGCTCCTTTATCCCTGGTGATGGGGTTGTTTGCTAAGCTTAGCAATTTGGGGTGAGGACGGAGTGTGGATCCAGTGAGCAAATACTTCCAGCAACACAGGCCTCAGGGCCTTTGCACTGGTCCCTCAGCCTGGAAAGCTCGTACCCCGTATCTTCATAGCTCCCTCGGCTCCTCTGTCTTGATTCAAGCATTGATTTCTCAGGGAGGCTTTCCCTGGTCCAGAATTTGAACACTCCCCACACAGAGACTATCTTCCCCCCTTCCTGCTTCACTGTGTTCCTGGGCGCGGACCACTTTCTAAACTGAAGACACTTGACTGCTGTAAGTTGTTCATCTGTGTCCCTCTCCAGGAGGCAGGGAACAAGGATCTTTTTCTATTTGGGGCTCTGATGTATTCCAGGGTCTGGAATAGCGCCTGGCATTTAGAAGGGGCTCACTCGATATTTGTTGGAGGAGAGGCAGTGGTTAAAAGGCTGGATTTTACAAGAATCGCCGAAACTCAAATCCCAGTTCCGCCACTGACCAGCTCCTGACCTTGGGTACCGCTTCACCTGGCTTCTCTGTGCCTTGGTCTCTTCATCTGTAAAATCGGGTGATGGCAACAGTACCTACTTGCAGAGTTGTTATGACTATTAAGGGGTGCTGATATATAAGATACTTAAACAGAGCTTGATACGTGATGTGGGATTTACAAGTGTCCTTTTTGACTATTGCTGGTAACAAGGACACCCCACAGTTATTAAGTACTTCTGTGCGCCGACAGTCCGATTGAGCGGGCTAATATATGTAGAGTACTTGGAATAGTGCTTGGCACGTTTACGTCGATAATAAATATTAGCTATCATTTTATCTCGTTTCATACACAAACCACACGGTGAGGCAGATACAATTACTACGCTGATTAAGCTCGGGGAGGTTACTTACCTCTCCCCAAGCCAGCCTGCAGGAAAGTGCAAATCCAGAGCCACCCCCAACATGAGGCATCCTTACGGGGGGACTGACTGGCCTCAGTCACATCTCCAAGGCACAGGTGTCATTGTTTGCTCACTGGCTGGTCTCTTCTTGACTAGTTGTTACTTTTAATAACTGTAAGGGGAACCCTGAGACTCTTTGGATCACCACGCCCCCAAAGTTCAAAGTCTACGCAAGTCTATTCTCTCCTTTATAAGGACGGGTTACAGGTAATTTGTCATCTGGGGACTGTTGAATGAAATTGTTTAAATTGGTTCAGTACGGACACTAAGTCCAGAGCGCGAAGCTTCCGAACCGACCTGGTTTGGGAACTGAGGCTGTGGCTTTCCCCTGAGGGCTTTCAGTCTATGGGCCGCCCTAGAAAACCCAGCTTTTTCATGATCCTTCCTGCAGGGATGCTGCCTGGTAGAGCACTCGGACGTCCCTCTCGGCCAGCCTGATGGGCGGGCAGTGGCCCAGCACGGCCAGGGCCAGGGATGGGGGGACAGGCAGAAGCAAACCTGACACCGTCGTAAGATCTCAAGAGTCGAGGGGAATTTTCAGAACTGAGGGCAGGAGTGGGAGACAGTCAGCGGGTGAGCTGGACAGTGACAGTTTTGAGTGGCAGCAACGCCTGCAGGGACAGCCCCAAACAGCACTCCTTGGGAGGATTCGGCTTCTCTTTGGTTCCTGGCCTGAAATCCCCTCTTGCCTCAGCAGGTAGGTCATCACCGCTGAGAGGCATTTGTTTCTGCAGCTAAGGAGACAGTGCCCTGGATCTGCAGCCTCAGGGTCCAGAGCTTGTCCCGGGAGGATGGTGCGGCGTAGGATGCAGGAGAGCCTTTCTGCCCGGGGGCAGGCTACGGATACAGCCCTAGGCTGTGCCTGCATCAGACTCGGCGAAAGAGCAGCTCTACAAATGGGCAATGGGAGAAGTCACCCAGGTGGGACCAGGGAAGGGGGATGGAATAGCACAGGGAGGGAAAGAAAGCATGCAGCCTGACGGGCTCTATTAATAGGAGGAAAGAGAACAGGACACAGGCAGCCGAAATAGCAGGTGCAGGGATGAGAGAGATGGAGATGAAGAGGGGATGACCAGAGAAAAAAAGAGAGGATCTGGGGTGGGCGGGGGCCAGGGGAGGTGCCTCATGGAGCTGATACGTAAAGAAGATGTTCTTCCTCTTTCGGAGGCCTGCGTGTTGGCCCAGACGGCATCCAGGAGCTCATTTACTGCCGAATGTCAGGGGCAAGGCTCACAGCATGCCAGCAAGGGCAACCTGGGCGAGGGGTTGCAGGTGGCATGAGCGTCTTTAGGAATCACCTGAAGACCCTTCCTGCCCCTACATGAGCCTCATAGCCTACTTCTCCCTCCTTCCTTTTATTTTTTGCTAAAATGTCGAAATTTGATGTCACTTTGGGGAGTAAAGCACACATTGGTCTCTGTAGGGGAGCTCCTTGAATAGCCTATATTACCAAAGAAAGCTGGCGGATCTGGTTGCCCTCTTCCAAGGGCACCAGAACCTTGCTGAGCTGTCCCGTGGGAGGACACGTGCAGAGTGAAGCTTCCAGCACAAGAGGGGCAGGCTGGCCTTCCTAGTGGGACCCCTGGAGAAACGAGGCCAAGTGAGAGAGTGTGGGTGTGCTGGGTGGAGGGACAGCCAGGGTGGGTGGTGGCGAGGCCCAGCAATACGAGAACATATGGCTGGGCCTCAGAAAGCATCGTGGCGGCCCCGAGTCACGCCCCGGAGCAGAGCTGTCTCCTGCCCTTTCCTTCCTTTGCTGTTACCCCTCATGGAGCAGGAAGCTGCTTTTCTCACAGGACATTTCTCTGCCATCTCTTCTTTCCTCTCTGCTCAGGATGGAATCTCGGAACTCCCAAATATCTTTTTTCTTTTTAATTTTTTTTATGAAGAAGCAAATAGTCGTTCTGACAAGTTTCTTGGAACACCATAATAAAATATTGGAGAAAAGTAGAACAGCCCCACACAGATTTGCTCAGTGCCTCTTGCTTCAAAAACTACTCCTCCAAAGCTGTGTATTATGAAACTAAAACATAAACACGTCTCTTATCCAATAGACACCTGCGTGTCTGTGACATTGCGTGTCACCGGTGTTCCTTGTTTCTGCTTCGCTCTTTTGGCTTCCTCCTCTTATACTGGAGCAGGAAAGGAGGAGGGGGGAGCAGTTGGAAGAAGAAGGGCAGAGAGGCAGAGGGATGCAGATGGGTGTTGTCGAAATTTGGCCTCTGTTCACCGGTGCTGAACAGAAACGTGTAGAGAGAGTTTTGAGTGAAGGAGAAAAGAATGGCTTTCTAGCTTTGCCAGGCAAAGGGGGCCACAGCGGGCTCATGCCCTCAAAGCTGCGTGTCCCGCCCTGGAGGGGGTCCTGAGGAGTCTTACAGTGTTCGAGGAGCAGGGCGTGGTCAGCTCGTGGACATTCTTCTGATTGGTCGGTGGTGAGGTAATTGGGAGTTAGCATCATCAACCTTCCGGTTCCAACCGGTCTGGGGTCTCCGTGCTTGTGGACAGCAGACAGTTAACTTCTCCCACCCGGTCGGGGTTTCAGTATCTGCAAAACAGCTCAAAGGACATGACTCAGAATATTATCTGTAATTCTTGAGGAAGAACTAAAGGCCCTTGGCTTTGTTTAATAAATAAACTATTATTCTTTTGTCTTGCTTGACTGTTTTCTTTTCTTCATTTTCTCACTTAACTGATTAAATTTATTCTTTGACTAAAGTTTTCCTACAGACAAAAGGCAGGCAGAGGGCATGGCTGGGGGGTCTATTCTGGGGAAACCTCATAGGGTCCTGCTCGGTTCCATGGGGGTGAAGGAAGAGAAAGAGGAAGATGAGACACAGGGCATCCGGCTGAGTTCAGGGTTCTGGGAAGCACGTTTAGTAAATCAATTGAAAATCAGACTCCTCGTCAATATTTTTTAAATGTTTTTCTTTTGAACAGAGAGGAGAGATGTTGCGGTGTTGTTTGGTTTTATTCATTAGAGAGAGATCACTTTCTGTTTTTGGCAAGTAAGATTCTGCTTTGAGAGTGGAGAGGGTGGTGCAGTGGGAGGGTTTGGTACTCTCCGCTCAGAGTAGAAAGAGAATCCCAGAATTAGCACGCGTGGACTGTCAGATTCTGTTTAAGGCCTTTTCTTGCATCCAGAGAGATTACACCTAAGCCACTTAACGCTAAGTCGCAAGGGCTCCAGTTGGTCCCACTTCTATTAAAAATCTCGCCTAACAGGAGAGCATCGTATTTTTTTTTTAAGAGGAAAAAGAGAAAAGCTGATGATGGTACTACTCTAACTCTAAATGATACTAGTTCTTCTAATCACTCAGTGATGCAGTATGTTTGCCATCTAATTTCATCCAAAACACCCTAAACTGAAAATAAAGTGCTGTTTAATAGGCATGCAAAGATGTCATTTCATTTTGCTGAATGTTCTAGTAGCAACTACTAATTATTTCAATGTATTTTTTTCCTGTAATTATTTGAAACAGACTATTCAGAGTTCCCCATTAACTTCAAAAATATTTCGGTGTCCTACAGAAATTCAATAGTATAAATTTAAATAGCTTTTTCCCTCCTTTCTTCAATTTGCTGAGAATACAGCTGCATGAGATTGAGGGAGGGAACACTTCTTGTGCAAACAGAAAGCAGCCGAAGAAGAAAGAAAAATCCCATCCCTAAACCCTCTCCTTCTCCTTGGAGGCCCCTTTCCTGCTGCATCCAGTTTCCTTCTGGTTCTCATGGGCAGGGGATAGAACTAATCCACCAGATGCTATTTGTAACTTCCTCTGGCCAGAGAGAGGCTGGCAGGATGGGGATGGCAGATACAGGTGCCGAGCTGGCTGAGGAATTGTGTCACCGTTTGCAAGGCCACCTCCTCCCAGAACCAAGCCCCGATTCCCACGTATACAATTTGAGAGGATGAAGAAGGACCAGCCAGACCGTGACCCCGTGGCAGCCACCGAGGGGCTGCCCTGCGGGGTGCAGACATCCCGGCAGTGGTTCCCATGGCCCTCTGAAAAGGAAGCCCGCACCACGTGTCTTTCTCTCCCAAGGAACTCTCAACCCACCGGCCATAGCATGGCCAGCACTGCAGTGAGGACATGGCGGGTAAGAGCGAGCTGTACACCTCCGAGGGTCACCTCCGAGGGACAGCAGAACGGAGAACCTTGATCCTGTCCAGCTTCTTTATTTGACCCTCCTGCGGCATCAACATTGTGAAGGAAGTTTCCCTGGAGCGAGATGAATAAACTATATATAACAGCAGGTACACTCAGCCACGCATATTGGGGTTTCTGTTCTGCAAGGAGCGTATTCATTGCACACAAGTCCACGGACCTTCCCTAAAAGCCACGGTGCTCAGAGCCAACATTATGTGGCGATAACGCCCTTTCCCATGCATCTTCCCACGTGGAAATAAGTGACAGGTTCCAGCCTGCGTGCTGGGCCGGCTCTGAGGGGTGAGCGGTGTGGGGCAGGGCTGAAGCTGGCCGCTGCGGGATGGGCCTCAGCCCACCCGCTTCCTGGCTTGGCTTCTTCCCTTCCTCGTGCTGTTCCTCCAGCCTGAAAGGTCCTTTAAGGATCTATTAAAGATCACTTGCACATGACAGAAATGAAAAACACAACGTATTTCTAGAATCATGCTGCCTGATCTCTAGCTGTGTGGCAGAGATCAAGAAATGGGGGGAGAAGTTATAAAAAAAAGTCAGCTTTTCTTTCCTATCATTGAAGAGTTTCTACTTCCATGTGTACATATTCTGTCTTCCATTTCATCTTTTCAAGGATATCTTAACAGTGTAAAGCAACTGTACTCCAATAAAAAAAAAATAAGAATACCTAAATGCAGCTCTCAGCTAGGCACAAGTTAATCACACAATATTTACTTGAGAGATAAAGAGCTGTAGGAGGAGTGATCCATCTAGGAAGAGGAAGTTCTACTGGCCAGTACAGAAAGCCCAGGGGGCATCACCATGGCTCCCAGCCCCGGGAGCAAGGACCCTCCAGGAATATTGCCATCAGGAAGCAAAGCTAGACAGCAGGACCACATTGCTCTCTGCAAGTGTGCTGAGAAGCCATGAAGTGACTTCCCTGAAGCCTTAGGGTGGGTCCTGCCGGAAGCCCAAGTTTGGTGAGTCCCACCTCGGGGGAATTTCCGACTTTAAAACGTCCTGATCTTTTGCTCACGTGTTTCATTTTTACTGGCTGAGGGAGTCGTTAAGTAAAACGTGACATTTATATGTACGTGAATGGTGTTCGGAATCCTCGCCTGCGTTGGTTCTCCCAGCACCTTGCGTGCTCACTTGGTGGATGAGAAAATACGCTTTGAGATGGATGTGGGTTCCCAACCTCACCCAAGCTCTTAAGTGGCTAAGTGGAGGGATGTCCTTGCTGTGACAGCTTCATATCTCCTTTAATTTCTTAATCCATACCTCAACCTAGATGTCCCAAGAGTACATCACAACCTTCATGTTCATTGCCATTTTCTAAAGTTGTTTATCCTCCTTAAATGACCCCTCCCCATTCCCTATAACCATCAGTGGAGCCAAAAACATCAAAGTCAGCCTTGATTCTTCCCTCTCCTGGATGCTCTGGTCACTCAGGTAATTAGTCGTCATTTTTACCTGCTAAGTGGATCATAAGCCTTCCCTTCTTCTCATCTTGCTAAACATGCATTCCTGTCTGTCAAGGTTTGTCCCCTGAAATCCATCCTCCATACAGAGCAACCTCTGTCCATTCAGAATCCCTCAGCTTGGTTTCCACTTAAAACCCTTCAGTGGTCCCTCACATCCTTCAACATTGTAGTTGGGAGTCTGGGGTCCAGACTACTTACTTGTTTGCCACCTGACCGTCCCTGAAGGAGGGCGAAGTCTGCAGAGCCTTAGGGGCTCCAGGACATCCAGTTTGAAAGTCACTGGATTATAGAATAAAAAGATCTTTCTAGCGCTTCCCTGGTGGCGCAGTGGTTGAGAGTCCGCCTGCCGATGCAGGGGACACGGGTTCGTGTCCCGGTCCGGGAAGATCCCACATGCCACGGAGCGGCTGGGCCCGTGAGCCATGGCCGCTGAGCCTGCGCATCCGGAGCCTGTGCTCCGCAACGGGAGAGGCCGCAACAGTGAGAGGCCGGTGTACCGCAAAAAAAAAAAAAAAAAAAAATCTTTCCATGCAGTGAAAGCTCTCCAAGCCCTGGCCTTAGCCCACCTCTCCAGTCTCATTCCTTGTCATTTACTGTCTTCCAGTTTATATAACACAGGAAGGAACACTGAGAAAATGATAAATATTATTTTCTGTATTTGTTTTACAGATGAGACCACCAAGTCCTGGTGTGCCTAAGTAACACGCTCAAGGAGATGGTGTGAACCCCTGAGGCAGGTGGACCAGAGCCCACACTGCTCTTCACGACTAGCCACCTGTGCCCCTCATCAGACACCTCCTGGGAAGGCCGTGCCTGAGTGGAGTCCAGGTTGTTTTCTGTGCCCATAGAGGAGGCAGAATATTTGCTCCTGGCCTTCAGAGAATCCAAACAGAAACACTTACGTATCCTTAAATGCACTCACAAAAAAGGGCAACTAGTTCAGCTCTGAGAAGGACAGATTCCGATCTATAAAATATTGACCCCATAAGGTGGCAAGGATAAATACAATAATGTATATGGAAGACCTCTGTGCTCTTGAAAGCAGAGAGCAGAAGCACAAAGACTTGCAGGAGCTGGGCAGGGACCATAAATGATTTTTCTATCCAAGGGGAATGGCGGTGCACAGGGAATCCCCGCCACATTTCAAAAAGCAGCAGCTGCTCAGTTCTAACAGGCTGTTACTGCCCGAGATTTGGAAGGAAGCTCTCAGTACCGCCAACACTTCTGATTTTTAAGAAGAAATCTTGTTTCAAAATGTTGTCCCACCCAATTGTTTGTTGTCATGTATGGATCAAACAAAACAGCAGGAAACTGGGAGAGGGCTTTGGCCTGGAATCTGCCAGTTTGCAGCCTCTGCCTTACAAAGGGCTTCGGGAAGGCCGGCTTTGTAGTTAGAGAAGCAGAATCTCACAAAGCAAACCACCTAAGGGCCGAGGACTTTGGAGTTGGCAGAAGTGTCCTCCCTGGGAGGGTGCGGTTGTAGCGGGCTCAGGAGAAGGAGACCGAGGACCGTCTGAAGACAGGGAAACAAACATCAGAGTGAGCGTCACCAGGCAGGCAGAAAATTAGAAGTGTCGGAATCGATCTGCTCTTCAGAGCCAGAGGACTCAATCAAGGTGGAAAACAGTAAAGAGCAAACTAAAATCAGCGAGCTCCAAATGGTTTGTTTGGGGCGCTGGCTCGAAAAAGGAGTCGCATAAGATGGTGCCGTCTTCCGCGGCCCTTTAGTTTTCTCACTTCTCCCAAAGCCGAGGAAGACAAAACAAAACACTCTCCCTTCACATCGAACTTTGTGAAGGATTCTCTCATCCTCTCGCTAAGAACCTTTTATGACTTTCCCAGCTATATTCAAGGAGATAAAAGGCAAACTCAAAAATTTCAGCAGATAACCAGAACCTATGAAACACATTTCAGAAGGTTAAAATAGAAATCGAAACATAAAAAAAAAAAGCCTGCAGTAAACCATCTGTCCTCCAAACCTGTTTTACCCAGCCTTCCTCATCCTCTGATGGCAGTTCTGTCTTTCTAATTGTTCAGGCCCATTGGAATCAGTGCTGACCGCCCACTCTGTCAACGCTCCACACTTGATCCATCAGGAAATCCGATCGGCTCCACCTTCAAAATATACCTGAAATCCAAGCGCTTCCTTCAGCTCTGCTACTAATACCTTCACTGAGTCAGCGTTGTCTCACCTGGATCATCGCAGGGGCCTCCTGGTTGTTCTCCAGCTTCTATCTAGGCCCCTACATCAGTAAGAATAGGCTACCTGTGGAGCAGAAATAATTATCAATCTCGCAGTCACTTAACCAGCAAAGTTACGAGAACACGCACTCTCACGGTTGAGATAGGTTAGTTGGTGGAGGGACTCTGTTCACCTCTTGCCCACCCAGACAGATGAGCAGCTACCATTGCCATCACATGGTGCTGGCAGAACTGCCCAGAGGCCCTGGAAGGATCCACCGGAAGTGAAATGTGTGACATCTGGTTACACCTCACTGGCCAAGCCAGTCACAGGAGGGTACAATCCAGCCGTGTCCCAGGAGAAGCAGACATACTCTGTGGATACACGAAGGACCAGCACACACCCCTAGGATCTGTTCTCAGCCCAGCAGACTGAGCCATCTTTTTAAGACCTAAGCTGGAAGGTGTCACCTTCCTGCCCTCCATTTCCTTGAGACAAACAAAGCCAGAGCTCCTGTGGTGACGGCAAGGTGCCACATGACCCCATGCCCCATTATGTCTCTGGTCCCACGTGTCCTACTTTCTGTTCCTTTGCTCACTCCATTCCTGAGCCTTTGAGCTTCCTCCTTCCTGTTCCTCAGACAAGCCAGGTGCAGTCCCATCTTTGGGCTTCTGCAGTGTCTGTTCCCTCTGCCTGGATGTATATGTGCATGGCTAGTTCCTTCAAGTTTCCATCTGACCCCCTTAAATTTTTTGTTCTCAAATGTCTTCTTACTTAAAATTGCATCCGTACATCCCTGTGTTTGACCAGGGGAACCATAGCTGCTTAGCTGCATTATCTTGAGAAATTTGCTTAATCTCTCAAAGTTTCAATAGCCTCCCTTGTAAGATTAGGTTGATGGTATGTGACTTGCTGGGTTATTATGAAAATTGAATGAGAAAATATACACGTGACGTTACACTCTTAGTTGTCACCAGCATAAGGCTGGTTCCTCTCGCCCATCCCCAGTTGTAAAATAGCGCAACAGCCATTTAATGGTCTTTTGTAGAATTTCATACTTTGGGGGGTTAGAAGGGACCTTAAAGTTTATCTGGTCTCGTGTTTCCAAATTATCTCCAGATCCTTGTCAATGCAAACCAAAGCATAACAAAGCAAAAATAGAACAAAACCAAAACACAACCCCCCTCCCAATTCTGTGGCCAAATAAGGAAGGGAGGAAAGTTTCTCCTATTTATGCTCAATTTTTGGAGATTCAGAACTCACGTTAGCATATTGAAAACTCTGAGAATCCTTGCGGTAAAGAAACCTGTTCAACTTTGTTTGAACCAACATTCTCCAAACTTAATTGACCACAGAACCCTGCATTTTCCCCTTCACATTAATGCTTGTTAACATCCTGTAGAACTAATGTTCTGTTGAACACAACTTGGGAAGTGCTGAGCTAGTCTAAATCTCACAGTTACTTGAGAACTAAGCTGTAGACCAGAGAGGTTAAGTGCTCAGCCCACTGTGGCACAGAGGCAGGGTGAGACTGGACCCTGACCTGGACACAGTCCAGGGCCAGGTTCCTCATTTCACGATAAATAAAGTCATCAGATGTGAAAATGGAAAGACACTTTCTCCTATTTACTGACATTGTCAGACTCGCTCTCGTGCCCTGGGTCAGAGATCAGGGCTTTCACTGTCCATTTTCATCCCCTCACCTTGTTCTTGCAGCAAGAACTTTTGTTTACCCCTGAGGTCCTCCTTCCACTTTGGATTTCAGGGTGCAAAAAAAAAAAAAAAAAAAAAAAAACCTTTGAGAGCAATGTCCAGGCAGAACTGTTAGTTATTATTTATCTGTGCCCGGGTGTCTTAGTAGACTGTATGTCTAAATGAGGGGGGAAAATGCTCTATAAATAAAGCAACAATCACCCCGTGGCTCTGTCGCGTGGGAGAGCTCACAGACCAAAATCTGCGACAGATGAGCTGTCATTGCCTAGACCCCCTCCCCACCCTTAAAGCCTACCTACCACATGCTCATGCCTTCTTTATCCTTTTCTCCTCTCCTGGGCAACGGGATGTGACAGGTGGACATTTTCTGAGTATAAACGTTTTCAAACGAGGTGGACGGGCTGGGTCCATGGGCTGAACATATACTGTTGGGAAGCTTAGCTCCTGGCTGAGTGTTAACGATGCTTTCTTCCCCAGCGTGCCCTGGTTTGTTTAAGAACAGTCTATGAGCGCTTCCTCTGGAGCCGTGTCTGTATCTCTGTTGTCGTTCATGTCGATGAAGATTATGTATCTCAGTAATGTACTGTATTCGCAGACATTGTGACACTAGTTGCAAGATGATGTCTCTGATTGACACTGGGCTGTATGTATCACACTTTCTTCTCGGATCTTTATGAGATCTTGGTTCTGATTGGCTTGTTTATGCGTCACAATCACACCCTGAGATGTACAGGGACGATACGACGCCTCCTTTTCCTTTTCATAGGTAAGTTGAGGCACAGATCAGAGAAGTGTCTTGCCCAAGATCAAATGATCAGATGTCTAGACATTTGAAGAACCTGGACTTGAATTCATCCTTTGACTAAATCCTGGACTGTCTTCACACTCATGATTCCTGACCTTGGAAAGGTTGTCTTAAATACTCCTTCCTTGTTCCTGCATGGGCTCCTCGGTGACTTGGAAACTGCACATGGTGGAGGCCAAGGTCAGGGCTGACAGATGTGTAAGTGCCCAGGATCCTAGCCTTCCAGTGAGACGCACGCTACCATCACCACCATCATGGCCGAGCAGACAGACTTCCCAATCTATCCCCGGCCCTGGGCTAACTGAATAAGAGAAAGATGTGATCTAACCACAGTACCAGTCCATTTTGTGTGTAATACATTTGTAGGCGTTAGTTAACAAGGGATGTGTACAAGTAGTAAAATATATAATATCTCCCAAAATAAGAACAGCTTTAGTGTGTTAGCTTTCCTGATTATAAAAGCATCATTTACTGCAAACAATATGGAAAGTACAGAAACCTATGGAAAAGAACGTGAACATCAATTATTTCCCATTCCCCAAAGGAACCCGAGGCAAACATCTTGGCTGGACTCTCTCCAGGTACAGGTCTCGCTCACCTGCCCACGAGCCTGTGCAGGAGGTGACATCTCTGCTTTCCGACATGGCTGCTTTAGTACCAGCTATAAACACAAATTTAGTCAATTCTAGAGGGTGCCAATGGAAGAAAAGAAAATCCGGTTTGCTGTGGCTGGAACATATCAGTTGTTAAACTTTATAAGATCATAGACCTCTCTGAGATTTTGATGAAAGCCATGGATAATTCTCAGAGGAAAAAAAAATCTATCCACATACACAGGATACTTTGCATATAACGTTAAGGAATTCAGGAGTTCTACCTGTAATTCCCCTGAAGCCCTTCAAGTCAGAAAGACTCCTGCTGTAAATGAAGAAAGAAGTATTCATAACTCTTATCACAATCTATATATTTGTTTACTTACGTAATATTTCTCTCTCCCACTAGATTATGAGTTTTACAATAGCAGAGACGGTTTATTTTATTCAAAGATGTACAGGCGGTGCCTGGTAGCTAAGATGTCTCAGTTATTTGTGAAATGAAGTAACGAATGAATGAATGTGTGTGTACGGGTGTTCCTTTGCACCAGCAGCGACTTATGCATGATATAAATAGGAGGACTGGTTAGGGGAAAAATAGGAAGGGGGAAGTTTTCATCTGCTTTTTTTATACAGATATAAAAAAAGATGGTAGGGTAGGGTGCCATTCTGTGAAGAGATAGTATTAGTTGTTTGGCGGGGGTGGGGATTATAAACTTTTCATCCAGGTAGGGAGGGCAGCAGTAGCCTGGGTCCTTGGAAACCCTGCCTCATGGTGTCATCACAGGAGGATCTTTTCATGTACTTGGTAGATATTGTCTGACCCAGATGCATGATGGGAAGGTATAACCCGGCACTGCTCACCATTTTTCCTTCCTGTTTATGTTCTTCCAAATGCCTACTTTTCCCTGAATTCAACACCAGTCTGCTCAGGATCCAGCCTCTGTCTCCCTCATACTCAGTGTCTGGAAGCTCATATCAGATTGTTCACAAACAATGAATTCCTTATTGGCTACATTTCCATGGAAGACAACGCTCTTTACTCCAAATCATTGGTCCTGCCAGTGACTAGGTTTGCCTCTGCAATGCCCCTTGGGCTGCATTCCACTTCCTAGATTCCTAGGTTCCTTCTTGGAAGTTCAGGCTTGGATGTGTCATGCAGCTGTGCTTCAGAGAGAGAAAGAGGGGTTAAGTGATGTACAGAGCAGGGCGTCATCTCCTGGTCTCTGCTGCTTGTCATTACCTTGTTAGGTGCACTCGGCACTAATCGCGCAGTCAACACAAATATGCCTGGTGAGCTGAGCAGTGCAGAGCAATAGACTGGACGGGAAGGTTAGATCACAGCCACTCGAAGGGGGCGAGAGGCACAGGCGGGCTGGGTGGGGAAGAGCCCGGACGTGTGGAGTGGCCCTGAGTCGGCCTGCGGGGAAGCAAGCGGAGCTCTTCAAGGCAGGACCCCAGGGACCACTCAGCTCTTGCTTCCTCTCTCTTGACGTCACCGGCCTTTGAGACTTTCTAGCTTCTAACCCCAACTGTTAGAATGAGAATACCTGGCACCTAGTAAATAATCAGCAAACACATGCTGATTTAAACAGAGGGAATGATTTGATGAAATTATTCAAACATTTATTGAATGTCTCTCTTCCAGAGATGGGGCTAGTGCTCAAGATGCCATTGTCTGTTCTAGTCCAGAAGAAGGAAATTCACACACAATAATAATAAATGTATAATATGTCGAAAGAGCTGGAGTAGACTTAAGTGACTGTTCTGTGAAAAGTGCAAAGAAAGAAGTGACTCTCTTAGCCTGCAACATCAGGAGAACATCTAAAAAGCGACACGTGAGTCTGTATTTACTTGATCCACTAATATTGAGCTCCTACAACATGCCAGGGGTTGTGGAAAGCACTGAGAAGAAAATGGTGCAAAATCATTTTGGACTTAAAGGAGCTCACGTTTTACTGGGGAAACAGACCAATGAAAAGGCATTTGAGGGGGAGTGCTTGTGTTTGGTTTACTGTTGTTTACAGTGATGCGTTTGCTCCTCTGTGGGAGGATTATTACATGTGATCATTCCTCTCCTGCGTCCTGATGATAGGCTTGGCCGTGCTCTGGCCAGTTGAATGTGAGTGTATGTTGCCTACACCATGTCTGGTCAGGGACTTTACATCCTATGGATGCTCCATTCAGTCTCTTATGTTCCTATGTCACCTGCCATGAGAAGAGTATGTCTCAAAAGGGGGCTGTCCCCCAGGCAGGGCCTGAAAGAGAGGCTGCCCTGAGCAGATCTGAGCCTGACCCACAGCCTGAAGCAGAGACTCAGCAGCCAGGTCTTATCTGTAGACATGCAACACGAGCAACAAAGACGTCTCTCTGGTTTTGCTCTAAGCTAATGAGACTTGGGGCTGCTTGTTACACAGTGTCACTTAGAGCAATCTAACTAATACAGTGGTAATAGGGGTAAAGCAGAGACCATAGTAAGGAAACATGAGGGAAGTTCAAATGCCAGCCTAGAGCAATGGTCAGCAAAGACTGCCTGGGAGAAGAGGGGCATCTAAGCTGAGTCCTGAGCAGAGAAACGTTGGAAGAAGAAGGATGATCCAGAAAGTGGAGATGCTCAGGTAAAGGCCCAAATAAGGGAGGCTGGAGATATAACTGATGGAAGAAAGCCTCTGAGGAGGAAGGAGGAGGGAAATGCAGTCCAGAACCTTGAGGACTGACAGCAGAGGCAGCACAGGTGGAGGTAGGTACAAAGATGCTTGTGTAGGCAAAGGACAGGAGCTTGAGACAATTTCAGGTTGATGTTCCTTTGGAGTCTCTGCTCAGGTATTACCTTATCAGTGAAGATCCTCTTTACCATCTTTTAAAAATGTCCGTTTGTTCCTCCCCTGCCCCCTTTTTATTTTTCTCTGTGACAACTTCACTATTGGACATACTGTGCAGTAGAGAACTTGCTCATTTGTTTGCTGTCATTCACTTCCCACTGGAATGTAAGCTCCGCAAGGTTTTGTCTCTTGTATTCACTGCTGTATTCCTAGAACCCAGAAGTATCCCTTGCTCACGGAGGGACTCAGTAAATACTTGTTAGATGAATGGATGGTTGGATGATGACTTCTAGTTTTTCAAGTGAAACAGGAGGCAAGGTCGTCTGCCGAGGGCGTTTGGGGAAGCATAGAAGGGCACCAGGCGATGTTAAGAGCCCAGTGGAAGCTGGAGACCTGAGATAATTTGTGAGTTGTGATTTTCTCCAAAGGTTCTTCACAGATCCCATGAAGGAGGGGAGACGGATCCAGGGTTGAAGGTTTTTCAAGGTCAGCATAATGGAAAGAAAAAGATCAAGGACATTTTGGGAACTTGGCAGCAGGAGGTGCTTTTGCTGGAAGTGTTAGAACCTGGGGTCTTGCCTGGATGGAGAAACGGAATGAAGACAGGAGGGGACAGATGGACAGGGGAGGAGGAGGAAACAGCCCTTATGATAATGAAATGGAGAATTCCAGGCCCAGTGAGTTGCTCATCCTGATGAATGGGGCTATGGGGGAGAGCCCTGTGTGAAATGAGCCAAGTGAGACAGGAGATGTGGAAGGGTCCTATGTACCATATTAGGGGGATTGTCATGGAAAGGGCTCCAGGTTCACTTTGGACTCTGGAATTTACTAGTGCATGACTCCATGTGAATTATTCTCTCTAGGTATCCGTTTTCTCATTTTTAAACTAGAGATAATAATAACATCTTTCTCATGGAACATTTATGAGGATCGAATGAAATAAGATATGCAAATGCAGCTAGTATATTTAAGAGAATAAATCAGATAACATATGATACTGCATATTGCCTGCATAGAACAAGTGTCCCATAAATGTTTGTATTCTATTTTGCTGTTTATTTGCTTATTTGGTTTTCTTTTTAGGCTAGAGGTTCACCCCTAGAATGTAGGTATGAGCAGGGTATGGGAGAAATGAGAGCTATTTGATTCATCTGGGGAATGTTTTTAATACTAGACATGATTTCAGTATTCCCTCCAACTTCATCCTCAACCTTCAAAGAATCGCTGCAGGAGGTAGTGGGCTCGCTTTAAAAGTTTTTCTGTAGGTGAATAACGGGTCCTGATCTGCAAACACAGCTCTGGCGTTAGTGTAAAAAAATAGGTGGTGGGGGCTTCCCTGGTGGCGCAGTGGTTGAGAGTCCGCCTGCCAATGCAGGGGACACGGGTTCGTGCCCCGGTCCGGGAGGATCCCACATGCCGTGGAGCGGCTGGGCCCGTGAGCCATGGCCACTGAGCCTGCGCGTCCGGAGCCTGTGCTCCGCAACGGGAGAGGCCACAACAGTGAGAGGCCCGCGTACCGCAAAAAAAAAAAAAAAAAAAAAAAAAGGTGGTGGAAGAGACCAGAGGGCATTACAGAGAGTAATGTTGAGGGGTAATGTAGGGGTCATGTTGAGGTCAAGATGCTTCTTTTGGCAGGAGACTGGGAAAAAGAGAGGTCCATTTGACCTCTGATTAACTTTTTGGGTGTCTAAGGAATTAGATATTAGGAAAAATGACTTGGATTCTCTATAGTTTATGTTTGAAAGACTGGTCAAGATTCAAATCCTGACTCTTCCATTATTGGGTGTATAACCTGGACTACTTAGATCATCTTTCAGCTCTTTTTTTCTCATATGTAAAATAGAGAAAATAAAACTCACCGCAGAGGACTACTCTGGTGATAAAGTGAGATTATGCATCTGAGGGTCTGTCATGGAGGTCCCATCAGGCACTAAGTAAGTGCTCACTAAATGGCAGTAGTGGTGATTGTTGATTTTGGTGTTATTGGTTTCCGTGGATCTCTGGGGTGGGGAAATCTCTGAGTTTTACAACAGGTAGATAATCGTGAGCTCTGTCGATAGAAAATAATGTTTGGTTGATGTATTATTTAGGGTAGATGATAACCTCCATAATAAAGTGATTCTGAATTACAATGTTTTAAACAAAAGAGAATTTTATTCCTCCCTCACCTGACAGCACAGAGTCTGTGGAGTGGCTCTCCATTCCCAACAAGTGGGTCTACCTCCAAGTCCAGGCAGCTGCTCTGTTCTCTCATCTCTAAAACTCAGGGAAGACCTCTCACTAGAAGAAGAAAACGAGCAATGAGCTACAAAGAAAGGACGGGGTGACTCTGGGCAAGGGAACTTGAGTGGGAAAAACGTCAGAGACTCATCCATTTTAAGCATCTCTATGACTTGGAAAATTCTTAGCAATGCATGGTTCACCCCTCATCTGCTAAAGCTGAATCAGATGTAACCTGGTCCAAGCGGCTAAGTTCCAGAGAGTCCTAGAGCCAAAGACCCAGGAGGGTGATTACCACAGAAGTCCTGTATGTGGAGAATCAGGTGGCCTTCAGGTAGGACCTTCGTCCTGGTTTGCCTGGGACAGCCTTGGTTTTAGCAGAAAAAGTCCCACATCTCAGGAAACCACTCAGTCCCAGGGAAACCAGGATGGTTGGTCAACATTTCTTCAGGTTTTATTTAGATTTTTTTTTCCATTGTTGCTTCAGTTACTGCCAAGGAAGAAGACCGTTCTTTCTCCCATCCCTATAATAGCAACATGCCCAGACACACACCCCACACACACATACACCCTAGAACTTCTCCATTGGGTTGACGTGCTATGGTCAAGCTCTTATGGAAATATCAGGATCAAGGAAAAATATAATTCATTCATTTATTGAGCACTTATTACACACTGACAGTACACCAAGTACTATGTTAAGCACATAATATACAAGGACAAATGAGACATGAATTGCGATTCCCAAATGTTCACAGTTGACATGGGGGGAGATATCAGTAACCTGATGATTACAATGGAGTGTGGAAAGTGCTGTGACGGAAAGAAGCTCAGGATACACAGGAATAGAGGGGAAGGTGTCCAGCCAAGCCTGAGGAAAGTGGGGCAGGTCTCTTGGACATAGTGACCCTGAGTTCCTGCTTGCAAGACAGATACTAAGTTTTCAGGCAAAGTAAGTGTGGGGAGGAAAGTGGGGCTGAGTGTGGGGAGAGAGTGAGGGTAGGATGAAGGGGGGAGAGAGCTCTGCGAAGCAAAGGGAGCATCTGAGTAGCTGGCACATGGCTTTGGAGTTGAGACTTAAGAAGCTGAGACTTAAGTAAGTTGGCTGAGTGATACCTCTTCCCTTCAAAAGCCCATTCCTTTATCACTTCTTCCCACACTGGGGTGAGCTGGTCGTTAGAACTGTGCACGGGTCCTAATGAATCTCTGGAAAGTGAGATGGTTTCTTCTGAAATCTTTAACGCCACTCACCGTTCTGAGAGCAGGTGGATTAAGTCCATCAGAAGAGGATCACACACGAATCCAGAAATGTCCCTGGAGTCCTGACTCCCATTCCTCTGCTCGCCCAGCCAAGAAGCATGCAGAGAAATACTAGAAAGTGTGAGCTCTCCAAATGCAGGTGAAGCACCTATGAATTCATCCTCGTGCTCCAGAGCTGTCTCCTGCTGGCCGCACGTCTCTAACGGGGCTGTGTTAAGCTGCTCTAGGGTCCGAGGAAGGTACAAAGTTAGAGGTTCTTCCCGTTGCTTCCATGAAGAATATTTAAAATGTTGACTAAAATAAGTAATTAAATCACAGGTTGCCATGATTGAGTCCAGTCAAAATCCTACTCAATATTTACACTAACATTTGTCAGAACTTTAAGTTGCATGAGCTTCTTCTCCTGAAACCAGATCCTGTCCTGCTCAAGGTCTAACCTCACAAGTCTCTTCTGTCTCAGATAAGTTATTAGCGATGTCAACAGGTACGTGTGAGAGAAACACCTGGGATGCATTTCTTGGTCCTGACTTGAAGAAGAATATGGACTGAACTGTGTCCCCTCAAAATTCATAGTGGAAGCCCCAATGTGACTGTATCTGAAGATAGACTGTATCTTAATTAGATATCGAATTAAGGTTGAATCAGGTCATAAGGGTGGGGCTCTCATCCAACAGGACTGGTGTCTTTATAAGAAGAGGAAGAGACATCAGATCTCCCTCCACCCCGAAACTCCAGGCTGTGCACACCCAGAGGGAAAGCCACGTGAGACAAAGCAAGAAAGCAGCCGTCTGCAGGCCAGGAGGGAGCTCTCATTAGAAACTGAGTGCTGCACCTTGACCTTCGACTTCCAGCCTCCAGAACCACGAGGAGACACACTTCTGGTGTTCAAGCCGCCTGGTCCATGGCATTTTGTTGTGGAAACCCCAGCAAACTCATCTGTCCCCTTCGGAAGATGTCTTTGGTCCTCCTCAGATGAATCTCTTCTACCAACTGCCACAACCCCAGCCTCTTCACTGGATAAGGAATAAAAAGAGAAGGACCTGTTCCTGAACCTCAACCGCCCAGAGGACAACGCTCTTGCTGGGAGAATGGGAGCGACCCGGTCCTGCACAGACCTCTGCATCCTTAGTTCCTCTCTACCCTGAATAAGATGAGGGAACCCTAGGAAGAAAAATGAAAATAATTGACAATAGCAGTAGAACTCTGAACCTCCACATCTTAGCAGGGTTGCAGGGGTGTTTCAGAGACTAGTCCAGGTTACAGTGTATCTTTGCTGGAAATATTGCTCCTTTCCTGGTCTGGGGGCAAATGGGCACCTCTGCCTCCGAGATCTCCCCAGGGATCCTTTCTCTCTAGAGAAACGAACGCCAGTCCACCTACACGGGACAGCTCTTATTTCTCAGCCAGCAGGAAGCATCGCCAGTGAAGAATGTTCCCTAATTATCCGCACACCTCCCAGCAGAGCACGGGTGTGTGAGCCGGGACGAGTGATGACGATGCATCTGGAAGGCTCACGGAGAGAAGACGGAGGCGCTCCCTCGCTGGCACTTATGAAGAATTCATGGATATTCCTGCTGCAGCCCCTTCATTTAGCCAGAACCCTTGCATAAGATGCATGCATAATTGAAAGGCCCAAACCGTCGGCTTCTCCATGAGAGCAGAGGCCGGCATCCCGCAGGCGGGTGGGTGCACACACACGGAGGTGCAGCGTGGGCCCTCTGACAGCTGCTTCTGTGGCCTCAGCGTTACTTTATATTTAGTGCCTTATAGTTAGTGACAGCCTATCCAGCATGGGGTATTTCTTATCTAAGGAGATGGGTGCTGGACGGTCCCTGTGGGATGGACAGTGTCGGGAGGGTCTCTCCATCTCACGGGTGGTTGATCTAGAATCTAGGTAACTGTTTTCTAACTGCAAGCCATGCCACATTATGGGTCACAAAATCAATTTATTGGGTCATGGTCAGCATTTTTAAAAAAGAATGCAATAGAATAGAATAAAACTTTTTGGTATACACACATACACACTCACACACACAATGTGTCCTGATGTAAAATGTGGATCACAATAAAAATTTTGAAAGGAAAGTCATTGGGGTCTGTGAACTTTAAGTCCCTTTTAAACCTGAAATTCCATAATTATATCAATCTTCTACTTTGTGCTGAGTGCTGAGCAAGGCATTGTGGGATTCGAATAGGTTGAAGATGGTCCCTGAACTAGGGCCCTGGTCCAGGGAGGGAAGCCAATAAATAGTATACTTCCAACGTATACTTTGGCCAGGCACTCTGCTAGGCTCTTTCTTATTGTCTTATTTCTTTTAATCTCAGCAAAAATCCTGTGAGATATGTATTTTTCTTTTCATTTTCTGGGTGAGGAGATGGGCTCAGAAAGATGTATGTCACATAGTGATCATGGATTGCAAGACTTCACATGAAATAATGGGGGAAAGATTACATTCCCAAGTGTTTGCTTCGGGCAATAACGGTCATAGAGAACCCGTGAGAGAAGGGATCAGTGTGAATTGTCCCTGCAGGCTGACTGGTTCTCAGTGGTAGCCTTTGTGGACAAGGCCCTTCTAAGTTTGGGGAACAGAATAAAGAAAGAAGCAGAATAAAGTTGAGATCAATTCAAAAAACAGGAACTGCATTCCAGACTCTGTGTTAGGCCCTGGAACACGGCAACAAGCACCAAACATCCCTGCCCCCAAGGAGCTTAAACTGGAGAGCAGGCTCTTGCAGAAAGGAGCATTTGGGGGATGCTGCCTGTTTTTATATCTGACAGAGTATTTAGGAGACTCAAGCAATTCCCTGTTACCTGGAACTTACAGTTGTCAATGGGTGGCCCATGTAAAAAGCGTTCTTGTTTCCCCAGGCTACCAGGTTTCACTGATTAGAATAAGAACAATTTACCGAATAGCACAGAAGGTCTGGAAGAGCCTGGTGCTTTTCCAGAGCAGCCAGGAATACAATCAGGGAGTTTCGCAGGAAGGGAATGCTGTCAATAAAACCCGAAGTCTTAGCCAAGCAGCCAGGGTGTGGGCTCGGATGCGGTTCCCAGGATGCTTCACGTGCAGAGCTGGTGCCAGACATTGCTCCAAAGACCCAGTCATCCTCTGGGTGTCTCATCTTTGCCTCTCAGTCATATGCCTCATATTATTCTGACTCGCCATGCCAGGGCGAAAATATCTCCCTGGTGTTTCCCTGGTACCCACCAACCACTTCTCTCCAACATTTTCTCATCTCTGTTTCACATCTTCTGACAGAGCCAACCACTGTGTCCTGGATTCCATTCTTTGTCCTATTCTGTGTTCCTTCACCAGCTCTTCTGTTTTTGCAAAAGCCAGCAAAATGTCTCTTTGTCCGTCTCCTCTCTTTTTCCAACTCATGTCATTCCCAATTCACGCCTCAGAGAGTGGCTATGAGGCAGCTTTTACACACAGTGCATGCCAACTCCCTCAAACACCTGTCATCTCTCAAACTAAGCTCCTTTAGGAGGTTTTCCCGGACTGTGGATCAGAAAGGCACCATCTCACCTTACAGAAACATCCTTTATATAAAACTGCTTCTCAAAATGAATTCAGTGCAGCAGACACACAAAATCCTTAAGAATGGCAGTCTACCTTTACAGTGTGGGCTTAGGACAGGTGTTTCCAGTGGGGGAATACCTTGTCTTTCTACTGTCTTACGTGGTGCTTACAAGCTGGGAGGGTTCAGACAGCAGAGGCAAGACTGGGGTAGACCAATCCATTCACACACAGCTAGTGAATTTATTGTGTGCAATGCCGTGTTGTGGACAGACGTACTGGGGAGACAGAAGATGAAAGGAGAAACTCTGTTCTTCAGTAGTTTGCAGTTGAGTTGGAAGAGGGGGATGCAGATGTATTTGTAAGAATTCCTGACAGAGGACAGAATCCTAAGGCAAGGTGACACGTGTGGTTCCCAAGTACTCCGGGCAGGTGCCTTGCTTGCTTGCTTGTTTGTTTCTCTTTCCTCTCAAGCTCAACAGGCCCACAGTCTTCCTGGGAACCACCAGACAGCTTCTGGGTTCTTGGCTTCCCCTCCCCGACGCGTGTCCCCGCCTCTCAGCCTCCCCGCCTTCCCCCGCAGTCAGGAGAGGGCTCCCTGAGGATGGATAAGAGTGGTGGTTTCATCTTCCACGCACTGTGTTCAGGGCTGGGAAAGGCATGCTGATGAGTCAGGAGCTTGGAGCAACTGCTGAGGGCATTAAATAATACAAAACTCAGTGTCTGGTTTTCAAAATAACCCAAATAAAATCAAAATATTTTCTGCCTAATTTTGTCCATGAGAGTTTCTTGGCTCTTTTATTACTTTTATGATACAAATATTTCATGACCATCGTTTCAAAAGAATAAACGAGGGACTTCCCTGGTGGCACGGTGGTTAAGAATCCACCTGCCAATGCAGCAGACACGGGTTCGAGCCCTGGTCCGGGAAGATCCCTCATGCCGCGGAGCAACAAAGCCCGTGCACCGCAACTACTGAGCCTGCGCTCTAAAGCCAGTGAGCCACAACTACTGAGCCTGCGTGCCACAACTACTGAAGCCCGCGCGCCTAGAGCCTGTGCTCCGCAACAAGAGAAGCCACCGCAATGAGAAGCCCGCGCACCGCAATGAAGTATAGCCCCTGCTCGCTGCAACTAGAGAAAGCCCGCGTACAGCAACGAAGACCCAACACAGCCAAAAATAAGTAAATAAATAAATAAGTCTTTAAAATAAAAGAATATGAAAATATACTAAGTACAATCTGAAAGCTACTCTTCACCCCTCCTGCACCCCACCCCCGAGGCGAGCACTGTCTGCCCACTGACTCACCTCCATTCCCCTCTCAAGATAGACACGGACACTTATATTTGATCGATGACTGGAATACTACACTCATTGCTCTTTGATTCTTTTCTTGTAATAATAGCGTTCAGAGACACATAAGTACGTTAGCGATACCCCATGTGTAAACAACTGTATAGCACTCTGTGAAAGGGAAGAACAAAAATGAACCTTAAAATATTCCTTACGACGGCGATCTATGTGGTGCTTGTTTCTATTATTAGACAAAACTGCACTCAGCGCACTTGTAGCCGGCTCCTTGTGCCCTTGCATGTTTCTCCAGAAAAGAGAACCTCAAGGTAGAATTGTTGACCAATAGGAAAAACACGTTTAAAATGTTGATTGATGATGTTTCACGTATGGCCCAATGGTGTGTGAAATGCTCTTCTCTTCCACCCGCAGCAACCCTTGACATTATCAGTATTTTAAAACTATTGCCAATCTATTGCAGGGCGTGGAGTGGGGAACCTCGTTATTGTTTAAATTTGAATATCTCTGTTTACTAGTTGGCTTGAAACTCTTCTCCTACGTTTGTTTGTTTTTTTAGTGTTTCCTTTCTGTGTATTGTTTACTTGCCTGTTTTTATACTGTGGCGTTGATGGGTATGGAGATGTACTGCATCCCTCGCATATACTCAACTTCCTAGGGACTCCAACCCCTGGCAGGTTGCCTGTCTTATCATGATGATTGGCAGGAGTGCCTTAGGTATTCCGGATGCCAAATGAAAGCTGCAAATGTAATGGGTTCCAAACCCATCAGCCAGAAGTGAAACTCTCCTCATTTCTCTCTCGCTGAATTTGATGTCCACCCTTTCCACTAGATGGCAGAAGCTGAATCTCAGACCCAACCGTCATGGCTCTTTTCCTCAGCTTGGGGTCAGGTTTCTGGGGTATGGGTACCAAGGTGTCGTTGGCAGGAGGCATCTGGTCTTCAGTCACATTTTGTCCACCCTGCCTCCCCTGAGAAAAGCTTTATATCCTCTGGTTCTTGATCTTTAAGTTAAAGCTGAGTCATTCTTTGTTCCCGTTCAAGGTGACTTGAGCTGATGCTTCAGTGCTGTTACTTGGTGCATAGGGATAATTCGGCTGTTTTTGCGCGTGTTACACATGAGAGAAAACGCTGAGTACCTGTCAAACCCATCCTTCCAGACACACCACACAGGCATTTTTTGAGCCATTGCTCTCCCACCACACAGGGCTGGGTTAAGGAGAGGGCATGTTGGGGTCTTGTGTATCCCCGGGCCTCACTTAAGAAAAAGAGATGTAAGACTCCTTGTTTCTGAGTTTTCTGTCACTTGTACCTCCACCATATGCACACACAGCCCCTACGACAACAGCTCAGCCTGTGGCAGGATTTCTTTCTCAAGATAACGAGTTTCTCAATTCTCTTTGTTTCCTTTTCAACTCCTTTTCTTCGCGAAGCCACTAAAAAATCTTGATTGAGAATGGAGACAGTCAAATCTGCAGATTGAGATGGTTACAGACGCCTTTTTCCAAATGTTATTCTATGCCATGTCCTAGGCTTTTGAAATTTGAAAACTGAGAAGGGACCCTTTTGTTTTCTGCATTATTCTGTGTCATGTGTCCTCTGAGGCAGGGAACGTAGAACGCCCTTGCTGCTGCCGAGGTGAGGAGGGGGCAGCTGGGTGAGGGGACAGGGGGCCCACGTAACAGGAAGGTAGAGAAAAATCAGTTATTATATCAAAATATTATTCCACTGCACCAGTATTTCTTTTACTTGTCTTTTAGCTTTGTTTATGGAGTCTTTTGTCATGCAGACATTTATAATTTTTGTACAGAAAAACCTGTCAATCTTTTCCTTTATAAATTCTAGGTTTTGTATCTTACTGAGGAAAGCCTTCCAGTACACAATTTAAAAACACATTCTCTGATATTTTCCTCAAATACTTAAAGAATTTTGTTCTTTATATTAAACTCTTCATCCCGTCTTGAATTAATTTTTTTGTAAGTTCAAGAAAAAAATTTGTCTCTGTCTGTGTTGTCTATTTGTCTTTCTCTTTTCCTTTTAGATAGACCATTATCATTTTCCCAGCACCATTTATTTAATAGTGAATTCCTTCCCCACTGCTTTAAAACAATCTTTATTATAAACTAATTGCCCGTAGGTGCACAAATCTTATTCTAAACTGTATTCTAGAGTATTCCAGACACAGAATAAGGAAGAGATGGCAGTTGTAATGCTTCTTCCTCAATTGGCTTCCTTTCCTGTGTGTATTTCATGAAGATGAATGTGATTCTAACGTCTAAAGAGAATGTTTGCAAGCAACAAGTTTCTAAATTTAAACAAGTGGCTTCATTTTTGATCCACCTCTAAAAAAAGAGTGAAACCTTCCAATTCTGGAGGAAAAAAATGCTTATGCTAGACTCCTAAGGGAGTTTAAAAGATCATCTGACTGTATGTAATTTTATATCTGATGGAACTCCACTGTGTTCTTTGGCTGGTAGATGCATTTTTAAATTTATTGGCTGATTATTTTTCTATTCAGGGTTTCTGCCTACTGAGTCAATGTTGGCAGTTCCATATTCCTAAGAAACCATTTATTTCATCTAGATATTCAGCACTATTCGCTTAGAGCTGTACCTCACGTTCTCACAATATTTAAAATTTAATTCATGTCTTCTTTCTTATTTCCAATAGTGCTTGTATAAAATATTTCCTTCGATGACACTAGCCTGGGTTTTATCTACTTTATTGGTCTTTTCAAATGACCAGATTTTATTTTTATTGATCAGGTTTTTTGCTATTATTGTTGTTTCTTTTATATCATTCTCTTTTATGGTTATTTGTTTCCTTCATTGACTCTGTGATTCATTTTCAAATTTTCCCTTGTAGCCAACATTGGCCATTTGCTATACCTCTGGCCAATGAACACTACTAGGATTTAAGGAAAACATTTGTTTTCCTTTAAAATGGGGTGGACGAAAGCTAACACACTCTTTTCCTTCCTGCTTGGATATGAATGACATGTCTGGAGAAGCAACAGGTATCTTGAGTGATAAGGCAAAGGCTAACAAAATGGTAAAACCCTTGGCTGGATACTATTTAAGCACTGGCTTAATTCCAGTAACCACACATTTCTGGACTTGCTTTTTTTTTTTAACATCTTTATTGGAGTATAATTGCTTTACAGTGCTGTGTTAGTTTCTGCTGTATAACAAAGTGAATCAGCTATACAAATACATATATCCCCATGTCTCCTCCCTCTTGCGTCTCCCTCCCACCCTCCCTGTGCCAACCGTCTAGGTGGTCATAAAGCACCGAGCTGATCTCCCTGTGCTATGCGGTTGCTTCCCACTAGCTATCTATTTTACGTTTGGTAGTGTATATATGTCCATGCCACTCTCTCACTTTGTCCCAGCTTACCCTTCCCCCTCCCTGTGTCCTCAAGTCCATTCTCTATGTCTGCATCTTTATTCCTGTCCTGCCCCTAGGTTCTTCAGAGCCTTTTTTTTTTTTTTTTAGATTCCATATATACGTGTTAGCATACGGTATTTGTTTTTCTCTTTCTGACTTACTTCACTCTGTATGACAGAC
This sequence comes from Pseudorca crassidens, assembly GCF_039906515.1. Classification (NCBI taxonomy): domain Eukaryota; kingdom Metazoa; phylum Chordata; class Mammalia; order Artiodactyla; family Delphinidae; genus Pseudorca; species Pseudorca crassidens. The sequence continues at coordinate 106,510,004 of NC_090304.1, forward strand.
TCTAGGTCCATCCACTTTACTATAAATAACTCAATTTCATTTCTTTTTATGGCTGAGTAATATTCCATTGTATATATGTGTCACATCTTCTTTATCCATTCATCTGTTGATGGACACTTAGATTGCCGTCCTGGCTATGTAAATAGAGCTGCAATGAACATTTTGGTACATGACTCTTTTTGAATTATGGTTTTCTCAGGGTGTATGCCCAGTAGTGGGATTGCTGGGCCACATGGTAGTTCTATTTATCGTTTTTTGAGGAACTTCCATACTGTTCTCCATAGTGGCTGTGTCAATTTACATTCCCACCAACAGTGCAAGAAGGTTCCCTTTTCTTCACACCCTCTCCAGCATTTATTGTTTCTAGATTTTTTGATGATGGCCATTCTGACTGGTGTGAGGTGATACCTCACTGTAGTTTTGATGTGCATTTTTCTAATGATTAGTGACATTGAGCATTCTTTCATGTGTTTGTTGGCAGTCTGTATATCTTCTTTGGAGAAATGTCTATTTAGGTCTTCTGCCCATTTTTGGATTGGGTTTTTATTTTATTTTTTTTGATATTGAGCTGCATGAACTGCTTGTATATTTTTGAGATTAATCCTTTGTCAGTTGCTTCATTTGCAAATATTTTCTCCTATTCTGAGTGTTGTCTTTTCGTCTTGTTTATGGTTTCCTTTGCTGTGCAAAACTTTGAAGTTTCATTAGGTCCCATTTGTTTATTTATTTTTTTATTTCCATTTCTCTAGGAGGTGGGTCAAAAAGGATCTTGCTGTGATTTATGTCATAGAGTGTTCTGCTTATGTTTTCCTCTAAGAGTTTTATAGTGTCTGGCCTTATATTTAGGTCTTTAATCTGTTTTGAGTTTTTTGTGTGTATGGTGTTAGGGAGTGTTCTAATTTCATTCTTTTACATGTAGCTGTCCAGTTTTCCCAGCACCATTTATTGAAGAGGCTGCCTTTTCTTCACTGTGTATTCTTGCCTCCATTATCAAAGATAAGGTGACCATATGTGCGTGGGTTTATCTCTGGGTTGTCTCTCCTATTCCATTGATCTATATTTCTTTTTTTGTTCCAGTACCATACTGTCTTGATTACTGTAGCTTTGTAGTATAGTCTGAAGTCAGGTAACCTGATTCCTTCAGCTCTGTTTTTCTTTCTCATGATTGCTTTGGCTATTTAGGGTCTTTTGTGTTTCTATACAAATTGTGAAATTTTTTGTTCTAGTTCTGTGAAAAATGCCATTGGTAGTTTGATAAGGATTGCCTTGAATCTGTAGATTGCTTTGGGTAGTATAGTCATTTTCACAATGTTGATTCTTCCAATCCAAGAACATGGTATGTCTCTCCATCTTTTTGTATCATCTTTAATTTCTCTCATCAGTGTCTTATAGTTTACTGCATACAGCTTTGTTGCCTCCTTAGGTAGGTTTATTCCTAGGTATTTTATTCTTTTTGTTGCAATGGTAAATGGAAGTGTTTCCTTAATTTCTGTTTCACATTTTTCATCATTAGTGTATAGGAATGCCAGAGATTTCTGTGCATTAATTTTGTATCCTGCTACTTTACCAAATTCATTGATTAGCTCTAGTAGTTTTCTGGTAGCATCTTTAGGATTCTCTCTACATAGTATCATGTCATCTGCAAACAATGACAGTTTTACTTCTTCTTTTCCGATTTGGATTCCTTTTATTTCTTTTTCTTTTATGATTGCTGGGGCTAAAACTTCCACAACTCTGTTGAATAACAGTGGTGAGAGTGGGCAACTTTGTTTTGTTCCTGATCTTAGTGGGAATGGTTTCTGTTTTTCACCATTGAGCAAGATGTTGGCTGTGGGTTTGTCATATATGGCCTTTAATATGTTAAGGTAAGTTCCCTCTATGCCTACTTTCTGGATGCTTTTTTTCATAGTGGGTGTTGAATTTTGGCTAAAGATTTTTCTGCATCTATTGAGATGATCATATGGTTTTTCTCCTTCAATTTGTTAATATGGTTTATCACATTGATTTGCATATACTGAAGAATCCTTGCATCCCTGGGATAAACCCCACTTGATCATGGTGTATGATCCTTTTAATGTGCTGTTAGATTCTGTTTGCTAGTATTTTGTTGAGGATTTTTGCATCTATGTTCATCAGTGATATTGGCCTGTAGTTTTCTTTCTTTGTGGCATCTTTGTCTGGTTTTGGTATCAGGGTGATGGTGGCCTCGTAGAATGAGTTTGGGAGTGTCCCTCCCTCTGCTATATTTTGGAAGAGTTTGAGAAGTCAATCTCTTAATATGTATGTTCCTTTTACCATTTTCTTAATTGGATTTCTTATTGTAATTCTTTTCCTTCTCTTGTGTTAGCATTTGTTGTAGAGCTGGTTTGGTGGTGCTGAATTCTCTTAGCTTATGCTTCTTTGTAAAGATTTGAATTTATCCATCAAATCTGAACGAGATCCTTGCTGGGTAGAGTAATCTTGCTTTTGGGTTTTTCCATTTCGTCACTCTAAATATGTCCTGCCACTCCCTTCTGGCTTGCAGAGTTTCTGCTGAAAGATAAGCTGTTAACCTTATGGGGATTCCCTTGTATGTTAATTGTTGCTTTTCCCTTGCTGCTTTTAATATTTTTTCTTTGTATTATTTTTTGATAGTTTGATTAATATGTGTCTTGTCATGTTTCTCCTTGGATTTATCCTGTATGGGACTTCCTGTACTTCCTGGACTTGATTGACTGTTTCCTTACCCATATTAGGAAGTTTTCAACTATAATTTCTTCAAATATTTTCTCAGTCCCTTTTTTTTTCTCTGCAGTAGTTATTTCCACTATTTTATCTTCCAGGTCACTTATCCATTGTTCTGCCTCAGTTATTCTGCTATTGATTCCTTCTAGAGAATTTTTAATTTCATTTATTGTGTTGTTCATAATTGTTTGTTTGCTCTTTAGTTCTTCTAGGTCCTTGTTAAACGTTTCTTGTATTTTCTCCATTCTATTTCCAAGGTTTTGGATATCTTCACTATCATTTCTCTGAATTCTTTTTCAGGTAGACTGCCTATTTCCTCTTCATTTGTTTGGTCTGGTGGGTTTTTACCTTGCTTCTTCATCTGCTGTGTGTTTCTGTCTTCTCATTTTGCTTATCTTACTGTGGTTGGGGTCTCCTTTTCCCAGGCTGCAGGTTCGTAGTTCCCGTTGTTTTTGGTGTCTGCTCCCAGTGGGTAAGTTTGGTTCGGTGGGTTGTGTAGGTTTCCTGGTGGAGGGGACTGGTGCCTGTGTTCTGGTGGATGAGGCTAGATCTTGTCTTTATGGTGGGCAGGACCACATCTGGTGGTGTGTTTTGGGGTGTCTGTGAATGTATTATGTTTTTTGGCAGCCTCTTTGCTAATGGGTGGGGTTGTGTTCCTATCTTGCTAGTTGTTTGGCATAGGGTGTCCAGCACTGTAGCTTGCTGGTCATTGAATGGAGCTGGGTCTTAGCGTTGAGATGGAGATCTCTGGGAGAGCGTTCTGCATTTGATATTACGTGGGGCCAGGAGGTCCCTGCTGGACCAATGTCCTGAACTTGGCTCTCCCCCCTCAGAGGCTCAGGCCTGACACCTGGCCAGAGCACTAAGACCCTGTCAGATACTTGTCTCAGAATAAAAGGGAGAAAAAAATAAAATAAACTTATATTTTAGAAAAAATGTTAAAAAGTAATGAGAGAAAGAAAGAAGAGAGCAACCAAACCAAAAAACAAATCCACCAATGATAACAAGCATTAAAAACTATACTAAAAAAAAAAAAAAAAGGACAGTCAGAACCGTAGGACAAATGGAAAAAGCAAAGCTATACAGACAAAATCACATAAAGAAGCATACACATACACACTCACTATAAGAGAAAAAGAAAAACAATATATATATATATTAAAAAAAAAAGGAAGAGAGCAACCAAATCAATAGGCAAATCTACCAATGATAATAAGCTCTGAATACTAAGCTAAGATAAACATAAAACCAGAACCAAGTTAGATGCAGAAAGCAAACCGCAAGTCTACAGTTCCTCCCAAAGTCCTCCTCCTCAATTTGGGATGATTCGTTCGTTGTCTCTTCAGGTATTCCACAGATGCAGGTACATCAGGTTGATTGTGGAGCTTTAATCCGCTGCTCCTGAGGCTGCTGGGAGAGATTTCCCTTTCTCTGCGTGGAGAGATTTCCCTTTCTCTTCTTTGTTCGCACAGCTCCCGGGTTTCAGCTTTAGATTTGGCCCCGCCTCTGCGTGTAGGTCACCTGAGGGTGTCTTTTGGGAGGTCTGAGGTCTTCTGTGGGTGTTCACTAGGTGTTGTGTAGGAGTTGCTCCACGTGTAGATGTATTGTTGATGTATTTGTGGGGAGGAAGGTGATCTCCGCGTCTCACTCCTCCGCCCTCTTGAAGGCGCCGCCTGGACTTTGAAGTGAAGAAAAACAATACCTGGTTCTCTTTTTTTTAAGGCACTGCTTGTTTGGTTTTTTCTGTTTGTTATTTGTAAAGTTTTCCTAACGGACATGTATAGCTACCGAATTTACTTCTAATGCTTCTTATTGTCTAAGAATGTCACTGAAGACTATAGATTTCCTAGGCCACATTCCATGCGATTTACTATATAATGTTCTCATTCTTTTATAAATATTTTGTAATTTTTATTTGAATTTTTGCTTAAACCAGGATTTCTCTTTTCAAGTAATTTCCCTGATTTCTCTCTTAAGTCTTAATTTTAATGTATTCTGTTCTGAGAACATGGCTCATAGCATTCTGACCATTAAATGTATTGAGATTTTTTTTTTTTTGGCCTGAACATAGCTGGTTTGTGAAAATTCTGTTGTGTTTGAAAAGGAGGAGCATTTTCCATTTTTTGAATTCAATTTTTTTCTCTCTCTGTGTTGATCATTTACCTATCTATCTACATAACTATATCTGTCTAATTCATTTATTTTCAGATTGTTGATTGTGTTATGAAAATTTTCTGAGAACTTTTTTTGCTTATTTGCACTCTCATTTTTTGAGAATTGTATTAATATTTTTTATTTTAATAGAATTGTCCATTTCTCCTTGCATATACAAACGTTTTTATTTTGTAACCATTCTGTTCATATCACTGAAGCTCATGACTGTTATTTCTTCTTGGTGGGTTGTACTATTGCTCCTATACATACCACTGTTTCTTGTGGTTAGTCTTTTTACCTTGATTTCTGTTCTTTGATATTAATATCTTTGTACCTGTTTTTGTTATTATTTTCCTGGCATATTACTAAAACTTCTGTCTTGCTTTATTTTATTTGTATTTCTCCTAAGTAGGCTAAAACCAAAAATTTCCCCCAAATCTGTGTATCTCTGTGTTTTGATAAAGTTAATATATTCATACTTATTGGTAGTGTAATCTTAGTACTTTTTCTAATTATCTACCTCTATATTTTCTATTTATCATTCTTTGCAGTTGCTTCTTTAGCCCTCTCTCAGATTTTTTGCCACATTTTTCTACTTGTCTGTGTTTTTTTTCTTTTCCTTTTCATTCTTTTATTTCTTCTCTCAAATAGTTTAGATGTTATATATTATCTTTCAATTTTTCTGCAGCTCATCCATACATCTTTAACATGGAATTAAATGTATTTTTCTAAAATTACCTAGAGTTAATAATTAGGCTTTTTCCTTTTCTTAAGGATACAGAATTTTAGCATTTTAAAAAATTTTCCTTATTTCCTGTTCCACTGCTCTCCAAGCATCAAAACACTCGATCTCTTCCATGTTAAGAGCAGCTGATACTTGAGTTTCAGATAAGTATTATTTTTTTTCACAAAACAGTAACATCACTAATTTTTAGGTTTAGTTGTAATATTACTGGTTTCTTTCTGTTATTACATGTACCTGTATTACTTTGGGACTTAAAATACACTTCTTTATCTTCTTGATTATTTTTCGTACTAATCATCCTGTTCAATTAACCTGTCCTGATGCTGACCAGTACCTAGTGCAGATAGAGCATCTAGCATTGTGCCTTCTGTGAGGTATCTCTTGACTCCTGCTTCTGCTTGTTATCTTACCGCCACCGCCTTAGTTTGGGCCATCTCACTTTTGCCTAAACTCTTCCTTTGACCTCCCAGGTGACGGCTCTGCCCCCCTATGAGTTAGCATAAGCTAAAAAAGTCCGCTTTTTTGCTGGAAGGCTCTGAGATTCTAGAGTTCTTTTTTTATGCCAGTTAGTGCCATTTATCTTGATCTATTCAGTATCTTCTACGTTTATAACCGTTGGTCAGTCTCCCTCTTAAACTGTAAGCAACTGTAGGAAAAAACCCAAATTTGCTAATAGTTTTATCTATAGTACTTGTACAGTGTCCAGCTCACAGTAGGTGCTAAATCAGCCCTGGGCCATCCATCAGATGAACCAGTGTTTCCCTGGATGCAGTATACCTGTATCTGGACAAGACACAGAGCCTATCACAATGCCTGCAAAGCTGGGGCCCAGTAAGCCTCTTCAACTTGACTGAGAAATGGAATACAGCTCTATATTACATTTGAAGGAAGTAAAGACATTCGGCACGTTTGCAATCTGACCAGTGTTCTTCTAACATGAGGACGGCATTTGGAATCAGTAACTGTGGTGTGAGGCTGGGGTCCGACCTCATGGGTTTCCCTTCTGGATGGATGATACCGTGTCACCCTGATCATTTTGCTGCTCGCTTTTCCACCTCTAAGATGTGGAAGAAAAATAAAGGTGAGCGAACATACCATCCCCACCAATGTAGACATTAGCATTCCGATTGTCTTTTCAGGACTTGCACTTTGACACATGATTTGGATTGAACTATGACTGTGCATGAAGTAGACACACGCTTGGATGTGAGTGTGGGAGCGGGTGTAGTGGTACTTTCAGCTTTTATTAAGACTCTCACCTCCTTGCCCCATGTAGGTGCCTTCCTTGTGCAGTGACATTTCCACAAACATTTCATTTCTAATAACATCAAATACAAACATACTCGTTAAAGCCACGTTACCTGTGTGGCTGCGTGATGGTATTTCCGGATTGCTGAAGGAGGTGTGGGCCGTGTCTGTGTGTGCACATTCCCATCAACGGTGGGTGACGGGACCCTGAGCATGGAGGGCCCCGGAATCTCCCTCTCTCCTAGGAACACCCCCGCTTTTGGAAGGGATGGATTCAGGGAGTCACTTCTTCTCCCATATGTTAGTAGCTAATTTTAAGTATTTCAGTATTTTGCCAACATATTACACCCCCAGAAAGCTTCCCCAGACTCACTGCCAAGGGAATAGAACTGAAGCCTGACTCATCTATCAAGTCAAGAATCTACTCAATTAAAAACAATAAGTAAAGAAATCAAAGTTAGAGCCAATACTAATCAGAGTTTTAATGTAAAAATCAATCTTTTGTTTACTTAAAAAAAACCAAATAATTATATTTGTCTACCTGATTGAGCCATAATTGTCTTCTAGTAGGAGAGGTCATATACATTCAGCCACCAACTTAGTGCTGATGGCTTTACGTACGTGCTGTGTTTAATCCTCTGTGGTTCCTTTTGCTCCCCCAGTTCACTAGTAGGGCATCTGTAACTCACACAGCTGAAGTGTCCTCTGAGCAACCCAGCTCTTCCTAACCTCAATGACCACACAGCTATTCTGCCTCTAGGCCTCAACTTTATCCCGATACTTTCTTCTCTCATAAGATGCTGTTTTTGTTAATGTTTTTATTATTATTACATGATCTGTGTGTGTGTGTTTTCTTTTTTGCTCTGTGTTACATAATTATGACCAATGTCTGGACCAGTAGAAGGTGGAGAAGGAGTTAGGGAGGTTGGTTCCAGCACCCCCTCCACTGCCCAAGGGGAGCTTCTCTCTCTGCATCTTCTCTCTCTTCAGGACGTATGGGTCCTGCCTTTCGTCCCATCACTTCTCTAAGAGTGCTTCCAAATCGACCATGCTATCATCACCTCTACCCCAGTCTCCCATCCAAAGACAAACATGACAATAACAAAGATTGCAGATATTTTAAGAAAGGGTTATGAGATAGAATATGCAAATGTACTTTGAAAATAGAAATTCAGTGTAAAGATGTACAAGAGTTAGTGTTATGGATCTGCCCATAAACAACAGAATGATTCCTTCGTAAGCTGCCTCAGATTCATGTATTTTATTTCCCTACCATTTAGCCTTTGTATCATCCTAACCGCAAGCTTATAGAGAATGGTGGGAATGGTCTGCACACAGCGGACGGTGAGTCAGTACTCTTAGTCAGACAAAGGGCAGAGCGCATAGGCTCAGTGACTCAGGAGTGATTCAGGAGGCTGTCTCTGTCTTTCTTCTTCTAGGCATAAATCAAAGACTCCAGCTTTCTAGGCTGCCAGTTCAACACCTTTTATAGGCACTTAATTCACTCAGAAATTAAAAATATATACATACTCCTTAGAGAAAGTACCATTATTCTTCAGCTTGACACATGATTTGATTTTAAGCCTTATATGTCTCCTCTACATCCTACTGTGGGTTAGAACCATTCCAATGTCTATGATGAACGGCTATTGCTGCCTGGGCTGGCCACCTCCCACTTAGACTCCACCGATACCCTCCTCGAAGAATCATTGCCTCCCCCTTCCCTGCAGAAGCCATCTGTGTAGTTACAGGGACTGCACATGGACAAGCCAGGTGTTAAGAGTATCACGTCGTGTCTTCTTACCACTAGACCTCGTGTCTCCTGCCTTACAAAGCAGTGCTCAGGAGCACCAGGAAGGCCCATTCTGGCATCCCTGTCAGCACACCCAGCCCCTGCGGTCACCACCCTCGTTCCCTCCTCCCCTCTCCCCACACTCCTGATTCCACACACACTCTTTTGTTCTCACCATCACCTCTTCTTTCACAGCCTGTTCTTTGCAACAAAGCTGAAACCCCTTCTCCCTGAATTCATCCACCCCTTCCAGGTATGGTTACACTCTTAAGGATTCAGGACTTTCAGTTACAAAGAATACAATTTGGGGAAGTGAGCACATGGGGCTGTTTACTTGGACAGAGGCGGTTTCAGGTATCTGTACACATTCTGGAGTAAAAGGAATGACAATGGGGACTTCCCTGGTGGTGCCGTGGTTAAGAACCCACCTGCCAATGCAGGAGACATGGGTTCGAGCCCTGGTCCCGGAAGATCCCACATGCCATGGAGCAACTAAGCACATGTGCCACAACTACTGAGCCTGCACTCTAGAGCCCGCGAGCCACAACTGCTGAGCCTATGTGCCACAACTACTGAAGCCCGTGCTCCTAGAGCCCGTGCTCCGCAACAAGAGAAGCCACTGCAATGAGAAGCCTGCGCACCACAACGAAGAGTAGCCCCTGCTCATTGCAACTGGACAAAGCCTGCGTGCAGCAACGAAGACCCAACGCGGCCAAAAATAAATAGATAAATACATTTATTAAAAGAAAGAAAGAAAAAAAAAAGAAATGACAGTGGACATGGAGCTAAAAGACCTCACTCTGCTCCCCGTTCACCTTCAACTCGTATGAACCTGAGGATGTTACTGCCCTTCTCCAGACACCACTTCTCCGTGTGAAGTGACAGTTTGGGACGCCCATGGAAACGTTCCTGGACGCTGTGTATTTCACAGTCTTCCCAAAATCTGGCTGGTAGAATTCAATAGGCTTCTAGGAGATCATGAAGCCAAACGATTCAGAAATATATAAACCTTTCCTTAGACCAGACTCCTCCTCCCCGTGAAGTCTTCCAGTTAGATATTTACATAGAGGGAAGCGGCCAAAAGCCGCAGAGTGACAACTTATTGTCAAATGGGCGGAGTCATCAACCCCCATGTAGGGAAGTGGGCTGTTCCGGGTACCCCAGGGACCCTTCTACCTCCAGGTTCAAGCCTGGCGCCCACCCTCATACCACGATCCGTGCAGCCTCCTGGGGCACAGGCTGCCGGGACCCACGTGAGTGCCGGAGTCATGCACATGACCTGTAGGAGCAGGAGCCACTGGCCCACAGTCCGCCCAGCTAGACAAGGAGAAGCAGTGGGTGGGCAGCTGTCCAAGCCCCGAAGGCCGGGGAGGGCGGGGTCTCCTCTGAGGGAGGGCCTTGATTCACTGTACGTTCCGCCAGAGTCACCTCCAGAAATACCCGTTCCCATTGCTTTCACTGTCTCAGAATCCCCGGCGACTCTGCTTCTCAAATTCAGTTCACACCTCTCAGACATCAAGACCTCCCAGGTAAGGCCCAGGTGACACGCCTTCTCGGTGCTCTTGGACGCACAGCTTCCAACCCACCAGCTTGGGTCACCTTGATTTCCCCGGAGCCCCACGTCCACCTCCAACCCTTGGCCCAGTGGTCCCCCTTGGCATGGATGAACTGCCCCATCTCGTATTCAGAGTGGACCAGGGCTGATGCCTTTCTCATGCCTCTCACTGACCACCCTGATTGTTTCACTTTGGGTATCAGTTTCACTGGCATTGTAGACCAAGGTGAGGCGAAGAGCAGGGTTTGGGTGTTGGGAAGCCCTGGCCCGTGGCTCCCTGTGTGACCGCGGACACGGTACTCGGTCCCTGTACGTGCCGACGAAGGGTAAGAGCGTTCAGCCTCCAGGGCTGCTGTTAGGGTTAAGTGAGAAGACACATGAAGATGCCAGCACGGCATCTGGCATACAGAGATGCTCACTAAACAGGGGTTTACTCCCTCCACCCCAACCCTTAGGAAGATGGATTTGGTCCATCTTGACTCCGTCTGTGACCTTATTTTAATTCCAGTTTGGTCCATCTTGACTCCGTCTGTGACCTTATTTTAATTCCAATTTGATAATAACACTAATCTTGTAAGTAAGGGACCATAGACACCTCCATCTCTTCCTAGGGCTTCAGGCAATATCTAGGTATTTGCCAGCTGTCAGGGGAAGTAGTGTGGGGAGGAGAGGGGGAGCAAAGGGAGTTTGTGTTCATCTGTCCCCACGTGGACCCTTCAGTCCAGATGCTTTCAGTTGCAAGTGACAGAAACTCAATCTGAAATAACTGAAGCAAATAAGGGTGTGTGTCTGCCTTCAGGCTTGACTTGTCCTACTTTCAGTGATGCTTTCTCTTCTTGGTTCTCCTCCTAGTTTTGGTTGACTTTTTTCCTTGCAGACTTTCTCCATCTGTTAGGAAATTTACCCTCCGGAGCAGCGTCTGTTTCCAAACAGCGCCTAGAAAACTCTCAGGGAAGAAACTGATTGGTCAGCCCTGGGCCACTTGCCCACGTTCGCACCGAGAGGGTAGCAGCCCAGTGAAGCCACATGGAGTTGATTCCTGGGGGTGAGCAGGACAGTGTGCCAACAGCCCCCACCTCCCACGGAGCCCAGAGAAAACTGCTGGCAACAAGCATCTGGGGGCAGTGACTCTCTGTCAAGTTCATGCTGAATATTACCCAGCACTATGATTGGTTTTTTCAAGCAAGCTCATTATAAAGACATTGGAGCCAACGTGTGTGTTAGACGTCGTATCAGGGCTTTCAGAGTCTTCATTTTGGTTAATTCACATCGACTCTGTGAAGTAGATATTATTATTTCCACTTTAAGTACAAGATGGGCGGAGATGAGCTGAGATGAGAAAATTGAGGATCGCAGAATTGAAGCTGATAAATGGAATTAGACTCAAATCCAGGTCTTCTGATTTTAAATGTTAAATTTTTTCTGTTATATTACTGTGCCGTATGGCTTCTTTTTGAGATGATGATGATAACTCGTAGAAACCCAGGCGAGATGACTTGTGCCTATAATTCCAGTTAGAAAACACAGACCGTGTTCCGCTTGTAGGAACGTGGATTTAAGTCTCTGTGTCCTCTGTGCTGCTAAGGGTTCGACTTTCATTGTAATATCAGCGTAGGCAAATTATCAATAAATCAGGGAATCGGCTTTAAGTAGAATTCTCAAAATAGACACCACAGAATTCCAGCATTATTGGTACCCTGGCCACATCACATGTGTTCACATCAAAAGTGACCGTATAACGCGGGAGCCACATTCAAGATGGCTTTCCAGGGAGACCCCTTGAAAATGTGGGGACCGCCTTCCTCCTCCAGCATGGCTTTCTCCCTCCAGAAGGGACACAGCAAGTCAGAGCTGGGCCCCCTGCTCCACCCCAGGTGTGGGAGGGCAGGCAGACCCCCCTGCCCCGGAGGCGGGCTCACCACCACCCAGCCTCGGCCAGGCGGCCACAGCGGGCAGAGGCAGAGTGGAGCAGTGGCATTTGTTAAGTCTTGAACATTATTTCAGGGCTGCGCTTTAGTTGAAGCCCCCGTGGTCCTTTCCGTAACAGCTGCGAGGAATAAAACCCGCTGCCCACCGCCTACCCCCAGCACACACACTCCTCCTCCTTGTGGGCCTCCATCTCCAGCCTTGGACCAGGCCCACCACGTGTGCGTGGCTGTCACCCTCCTCGCAGGCGGGAGGGCTGTGCTCAGGTTCAGCTGGCCTTTGGACCGCGGGGCAGCCAGGCCCACTGTGACCTTCCAGGGTTTGCCGTCTGGGCTTGCCGTCCGGTTCAGCGAGGCACCAGGTGTGCATGGGCCAGTTCACAGAGAATCAATCCCCATTTGCCCTTCAGCTCAGAAGCTGAAGTGCAGAAGCTTCAGCTCCCGGATGATGAACGGTTCACAAAATGCCATCCTGGCTGCCTCTCCTCAGAAATTAAAGACCTCATCTGTTTCCCCTTCCTTATTCCTTATTTCTTATTCTTCTTCCTCATTTCTAATCTGCAAACAGAAAAATCACTTCTGCGGTAAATTTTTCTTAACTTCAAGGAGTGTGGATGGTGAGAAAATACCATTCTGCCTAGGACAGGAGGCCCCTTTCCTGACGTTAATTTTGTCCTAGGACGATTCATCCTCCTCTGACCCTTGAACTGGGAAGTAAATGGTGCATATCGTGCATCTGGCTAATCCAAGAGGCAAATCTCATCCTGCAGACACCTGATGAGAAGTACTTGAGCCTCCAAGCTCAGTGGAAGGAGCCCTGATTGTTGAGTGAGGAGCAGTGATTTCCAAGAGTGCCCTCCAATGAGAGCTCCCCCCAAGTCAGGGCCTCCAGAGTCACAGAATCCCTGCACGGCCCAGGCCACCCCATATGGAAGGACCCAGACACCCGCTGTTTGGGGCAATTGCAGCAGAAAAGATTCCCAGCCCTGAGGCCCGAAAGGCTGAGATTAAAATGGAAAAAGGAAAGGAAAAATGCAGGCTGCTGCGCTGTGATCCACCCATTAGGTAAGGGACAGGCCTGGTTGAGCACACCCCTGGGTGGACCCGCTTTCTCCTCTGCAACTATATCAGTGATCTTTTGAATATCCAGCAGGCCTGTGTGGGTGCCCCTGTGTCCAACCCACAACAGAGGAGAGGAAAAGATGTCTTCTCCACTGTGTGCTTCTGTGAAACCTGTAGGCCGCTGGAGAATTTTACTCCATGGTAAATTCCAGCATTGAAAGAGATACAGCTCTCCAGATAGCTTAGCACTGAGCAGTACTGAGTCCAAATTAGACTTTTGGTTTGACAGTCCCTAAGGAGAGATTTCACCTTGGTGAACACAGGAAGTGCGATTCCGGAGTGAAGCCCCCCAGGAGTTTGGTTCACAAGTGCTGAGAGCTCCTCCCTAGGACACGTAGCAGACACTTCAGTCTCCATTTGACCAAAACGGTAAAACAGATGAAAACTAGCTGATGGTTACGATGTATGGTGATGGTGGGCATGAGCTGTAGCTAGTATCCCCATTTCAGACGTGGAGTTGAGATGACTGAGCCAAGGTCCCGAGGCCCCAGGGATCGGAACCAGCTGGATGCAGCCCAGCCTGTGCGCGCGGTCAACAAGCCGTGCCGACCATGACGAGTGTCTGTTGAGTGTGCCCGTGTGTGTCAGGCATGGTTCCATTATCTGTGCATAGAGGGTAACTAAGATGGATCAGAATTTGTGCCAGGGTTCATTTTTTTAAATCTTTTAAAAATTTTATTGCAACACAGCAGGGCAAGGTCAGGGCTCTCAAACAGCTTTCAAGAGCCCCAAAGTTAGGTGGTGTATTTCCATCCTCCATTTTTGATTTATGGTATCGCCTGACTGTGCATCCTTCCCTCTGCTTTAGATCTGGTCTCTACCTCACTTTCAAGGTATAGCATGACTCTCACCATCTCCAGAGGACTTTTAAAAACTATCATAGAAAATGCCCATCTGCCACTTCCTTGCATTCAGATAAAATTACTAATTATCTGCACCAACCATTTGCAACTCAGTTATTACTAAAAGTAATACATGGGTTTTCTATATGCTTTCTATGGATGTATGTGTTGTTTCATACAATTTTTAATAACATAGGCTATTAACATAGGCTATTAATAGCAAAGGGATGTATAAAGAAGATGTGTATATACAATGGAGTATTACGCAGCCATAAAAAGGAATGAAATTGGGTCATTTGTAGAGATGTGGATGGACCTAGAGTCTGTCTTACAGAGTGAGTAAGTCAGAAAGAGAAAAATAAATAGCGTATATTAATGCATATATGTGGAATCTGAAATATTGGTATAGACAATGTCATTTACAAAGCAGAAATAGAGACAGAGACATAGAGAACAAACATATGGATACCAAGGGGGAAAGGGTGTGTGTGGGATGAATTGGAGGATTAGGATTGACATATATACACTATTGATACTATGTATAAAATAGATAACTAATGAGAACCTACTGTATAGCACAGGGAACTATACTCAATGCTCTGTGATGACCTAAATGGGAGGGAAATCTAAAAAAGAGGGGACATATGTATACGTATAGCTGATTCACTTTGCTGTACAGCAGAAACTAACACAACATTGTCAAGCAAATATACTCCAATAAAAATTAAAAAACAAAACAAAAACAATAGCAAAGGGGTTATACGTAAGACTGTCTGCTATCTATTTGAGTCCCTTATGGTAGTTAGCATAGGATAGTATTTTAGAGGTTGGTCTGAGAGACAAATGCTCAGGTTCGCATCACATCCTGGCTCCATTGCTGACCGGCTGTGGACAAGTTTTCCTTGAGCCTCAATGTCCTCATCTGTAAAATGGGGATGATAAGTGTACCACTTCATAGGTTGTGAGAATTTAAAGAGAAAAATGCATGCAAAACACTGGCTCTCATGCCTGGCACGTAGCAAATGCTCAATAAATATCAACTAGAATGATTAGTTTATTACTGTGGGCACGCCTGTGGGTGCTTAAAAGAAATTGGTGAACGTACAGATTTGTTGCAGGTCCGGGTGAGGACACTTGTAAACGTTGGTCTGTGTCTCTTCAGGTAGGGATGAAAGGCTTACCAGTGACCCGCTGTCTTCCTCGTCGCTCTGGAGAGCAGTGAGGTGGCAGTAGAGGAATCCACCGTGCCTCCTGTCTTCTGTGCTGGGCGGTTATTACTGTGGCCAAAGCCACTCCGGAGCATCCAACTGCACGTGTCGCTCTGTGGAGCACTGCACAAGGAGACCAGTCTAGAGATAAAATGCTTGTCCCTTGGGAGATCAGAACATCAAGGGCATTTTGGTGGACGTGTGAATTAGAACGCAGTGGCAGAAAAAAAAAAAAGTTAATACAGAAAGCCTTTAAAATAAAAAGAGACTTGAGACACAGCCCTTTAACTGTACAGACGAAAGGCCACGGTTCACAGAAATAAAACGACGTGCTCACGGTCCCTCAGTTTGTGTGGAGCTGCAACTGGGATCCAGGTCCCCAGACCCCACTGCTCCTTCCACTTAAGTCGCTGGGCTGCACACCTGCAGGGGGCGCCTCTCTCCTTCATGCACAACACAAGGTGAGTGACGCCTCTGAGGCTTGTGCAAAATGGCATTGCTGCTTCCAGTTCACCTGTGCACCCAGCAAGTACTTTTGTTCTATGCAGTTCAAGGATATGTACATTCACATTATTATGGGGGTTACAAGAAGTATAATAATTACTGTGGAAATCTGGAAGAAATACTTCAAAAATGTGTGTGTTGAGGCATCATGATGGTATGCGTGTGTCAGAATCAGCTAAGGAAGGTGCCGTGAACAGGCTAAGTTTTCCAGAATTTTTGTTTGCATCACATAACTTGCTTCCCATAAGAGAAAACCACAAATTAGATCATCAGTTTTCAGGACGTTAGAGTTAGCAGATCTCTCAAAAAGTCATCACATCCATTAGATTATTTCTGTCAGAGTTATATTCTTACCCACCATCAAGGGGATGCATGTCTGCAACTCTCTGAGGACATTTTGCAACCACACACAAAGTCTGTACTCAGAAAGTCCTGCAGTGGGTCTAACCTAAGTCTATCTTGCTGCAGTTTAAATAAACCACAAGCACTTACATTATTTATCTTAGTGAAAGTGGATTGACTGAGGCATGTAGAATAAACTCACCCCTTGTTCCCTTTTGGAGAATCTTCTCCATATTCGGACTGCAGTTCTTCTCAAATCTCAGAAGCCCCATCTCTTTTCATGGTATCATACACACATGGATGACTTCAGGAAATAAACTTAGTGAATGAAATATAGGAGTAATACAAATATTCTGAAACAGAAGTGACAGGAGAAGAAAATAGAAATTTATTATTTTCAAAGCCACAAAGTAGGAGGTTGATTGGAAAAGGTGAAAGATGAGAGAGAGAGAGGGAAAAAATTTGTCATTGAATGATATTTTCATCGGAGAGGAAAATAAGTACCAACAAATGAAATCTGACGCATCTTTGCAAGTTTCACCAAGCTTGAAAATGTCCCTTTAAAATTTCCCGTAAGCGGTTGCTGGCTGCGGGATTTTTCCAGTGTAAAGGGAATCTGAGTTCAGGAGGCCAGGGAACGCCAGAAGGAAAGGGATTTTTTGATGCTTGGAGTTCTGAGACTGTCAGTTTAAAAAATGAAAGTAATATAGAAGGGGCAAAGTGGCATTTATCATACCATCTCTCCAGGCTCCTGTCTCTTTAATCAGCTAGCCTGATTTGCCCAGTAAATGATTCCTGAGTGTGTGTGTGTGTGTGTGTGTGTGTGTGTGTGTGTGTGTGCGCGCGCGCGCGCGCGCGCGCGTGTGTTGTAGCTCTGTCAATCCTTGGATTAGAACCAATGATTGCAGCTTGTAGGAGGGCTGTCCAGGGCCAGATTGTATGAGGTGTCTCAGTGCCAGAGTATGAGGAGAGATAATTACTGAGAAGTCACACTCTCTCCCATCCTTGGCTTTCTTGTGGTGTCCTTCAGCAAAACAGTGGATTTAAATCTCCTTCCACCAGCTCCAGAGCAACGCAATCTGTCAGGAAAGAAAGAAAGAAAGAAAAACCCCGAACCTGACAAAAAAGAAGAAAAAGAAGAAAAAAAAATCATGAAAACCATCCAGGCAAAAATGCACAATTCTATCTCGTGGGCAATCTTCACAGCGCTGGCTGCTCTGTTTCTCTTTCAAGGTAAGAGCTTGCTATTGATTTGCCTACAGTCGACCCAGGAATTGTACAGCGTGCTGTTGGTGATTCGCAGACTCTCTGAGTCGGCTCTGCTGTGCGGTTGGTTTGCAGGTGGGGGAGAGAGCGTCCGAGCAGCATGGCTGGGACTCCATCCTCCCTCCCAGGCTGTGAGGATATTGATTTGATGTTGGCTGCTGCCGGAACGGTGGGTGGGTGTGTGGCGCGGGGGGGGCGGGGGGGGGAATGTACGTGCAGAAGTAAAATGTGTCTGGGGCTCCCGTGCGGTACGTGGCTGTGTGCTGGTCCCCTGGACCTCCGTACATTCTTGCACACACACGATAGATGGAGACACATGGAATCACGGATTCGGAGGGCGACGGGGCTGCTAACGCATTGCTTATGGTACTGGGAAGAAATTACGAGAGGAAACTTTAAATATCTATCGGCCAGTAAACTTGCAAAGCTTCTGCAAGGAGCACACAGAAAACGCAGGCTAGGCATAATCAGGTACCTGTGCATCGTGGTCAGAGAGCCAGCTAGAAGGGCTGGATCGGTCCGCAGCAGCGGTGGGCAGCGGGGTAGTTTCCCATGTGTTTTGGGGTGTGTTTGTGGAGGGGGGCGGCGGGGCGTGGTAACAAGCAGATAAGAGGCTGTAGGAGCCAGCGGGGCTCTGAAATTCCGGAAAGCTCTCCTAAGTTGAACGGAAAGAGGCATGAAGAGTCGAATACTAATGTTTGGTTTCTTTCTCTTCTGGGAAGCGGAGCTGAGGGGCTGCAGTTGGGGCCGGGCTTGCTGGGGGTGAGTGCGCGCTGTGACGTGGCCCTGCGGTGCTGGGGTGGCTTGGGATCCGCTTCAACCTTGAGTCCGCTCGCTGCACCGGGTGGCCCCGCGCTCTGTCCCGGCTTTCAGGTCCCAGCAGCCGCATTACCTGCCCACCTGCTTGCTCCCACCCACCCTGTCCTTTGAGGGTCTGGCTTGCCTTTCTTTTTTGAAGATCCCTGCACTCCCAGGGACTGAGACGGGCAGAGGAACTTCCCCCGGGTGGTCCAGCAGCATCTCCCAGAGGACCACGCGTGGAAGCTCAGCGCTGGCAGCTGAGTCCCCAGAGGAAAGTTCACTCCCAGGGGGTGGAGAAGGCTGAGGAGTCCCACCCACCTGATTCCCTTCCCCACTGCAGCACGGGGCTTTCGTGGTCCGGACTGGTCCCCACCTCGGGTCCCGCTGACCTCCCTCTGAGGGTGGGCTTTGGGGACTGTCCCCTTGCCGTAGTTGCAGGGGTGACCACGCAAGGTGGGCAGAGGGACCAGGCTGGGAAGAACCAAATGCGCGTGTACCTTCGGCTGGGGCTCGAGGGGGAGGAAGGGGGCCCCGGAAGGATCTGAGTTGGATGCAAGCAAGTCCCTTGTGCGGGATCTCCTTGCCTTGCCAGCTGCACCCAGCCTCGGGGGCGCCGGCCTCGGGGTGTCTCTCCTCCCTCACTGGGTGGTGGGTGTGAGAGTGAAGGAGGCCACGTGGCGGCAGCCCTGATTGACTCGTCTTACGTAACAAGGAGCTGTGGCAGCATGTGTGTGTGTGTGTGCGCGCGCGCGCGCGTGTGCAAACCCCTGCTTGTACTGGGTGAACAGGGGCTCACCCAGTGAGGTCAGAGCCCCAACTCTGGCAGCGGGGAAACTGAGTCCAGAGCCAGGTAGCCTCAGGGAAACAGCTTCTATCATGCTAACCACAGAAATGGAAACTAACTAGGCAAGGGGTGGAGTGAGGGGTCAGAGGAAGGGACAGGGAAGGTCCCAAGACCTCCATAATTTCCATCTGTCCTGAGGTCTGTGTCTCTTCCATCTGTAACTTCAAACCGGAGACAATGGCCAAAATTCCACCATCCACAGCCCCACGGGCTGCATGCCAGGAGCCCCAGGGCCATACTGAATTTACATATAAATTAGCATACATGATTTTTTTTTAATCAGAAATAAATGCAGGGAAGCATAATATTTGCTCATACTTTGAATCAATCCTGAATAGATGGGAAGGAAGTGGTGATGCAAAATTCTCCAGGGGGAATTCTGATTTTGCATTCTTGTTGCCGTCTTGGGGTGGGGATGGAGGTGACTTGGTTATCCCAGATCTCCTCACATTCTACCAAATCCTGCTTTTCCTAAGACGAATAATGGCCTTATTTGTGCTACCCACCTCGAGCCGGTTCTGAATAGCCTTCAAAGTGTCACAAAAGAACAGGGCTGCACAATTTTAATGCAAAGGGACCCCCAAGACCCCTGAGCCACATGCCAGTTGGACCAGCCAACATGATGTGTGTTTTCTCTTCAAGGGGTTGAGAGCTGGAGTCGGCCAGCTACCTCTTATCAAACTCACAGAATTACTGAGGCAGCCACGTCTTGCCTGCAGTAATCCACCCCTATTGCATTGACCCAGTGGGACTAGTTAGAATGCAGTACACATTCTAAGGCAATTTTTTCTTCTCCTCTGTTTTTGTTTTAAGCTGGCTCTTCCTAAAGCCGTTACTTCCTGGGTTTCTTGCCTTCTTGAAAAGGTGCCCGGGGCTAGGGGCAGGTGATGGACCCCTCCCTGACCTGCTTCTCACCTCTACCCCACCAGCAACCATGATCCAGCTTAGATGCGGAGGGAGTCAGCACTGATTAGTGATGGGTGGGAGGCAGGGGGTGATTAGCGCCCTGGGGCTCTGGCCCTAAGAAGATCTGAGGTTGATTAACAAGAGCCCCTCCCAGTTCCTGGGAGCCAGAGTGAGGACCGAGGACGGGATTAGGCGCTGTCCTTTTCAGCACACCGCCCACCTTCTGCCACTGAGAGGCTCTGAAAGGAATGGCTGGCTGGTGGTGCTGCAGCTTCTCTCCTTCTAGTAACCCGACCATTTCTCCTTCGAAGGATTAATGCTCCTTTCAACACTTTCCGAGGAGCTTGGCTAGATTCCTGTCTTAACCTTTCTCATTTTCTCTCACCTTCTCACATCCCACATCAACACACCTGCCCACTTATACACAGGCAGGGCAGCGGGGAAGGGAGAGGAGATGGGGCTAGGTTCACCCTCTCGTTCTCTGGGCACCAGCAACATGGACACCGTTCAGCTGGGCGGATTGGCCAAGTTCCTGCCACTCACAGTAAACACTTGGGTGCCAGCCGCAGCCTGAGCTGGGCAGTGCTTCTGAGATGTGAGGGGGGCAGATGAGACCATAACAATGTTTACTGGCAAAGTGAAGAATCGGTTTGGGATGATGGGATCCTGGGCCTGATGTAAGCATTGTGGGCACTTGGAAGCATGGCCAAAAACAACTTCAGGCGAGACTGCAGAGGAGCTTCACGGTGTGGACCCTGGCTGCCAGGCTTGGAGCTGCCAACTGGGGGCGAGCCATGGGTGAGCCGTGGATGGCACAACAAATGCAGCTCGCCTCCATCCTTCACACACAGTGACGGTCGTCGGGGCATTTGATCGAGGTGGCCGGAGGGTCCCAGCCGGGGCCACTCTTGGGTCGCAGCGTTACTTGCCAGGCACACAGCCTTGTCCTGGTGCTGCTTCTTCCCTTTGTCAGTTTTAAAGCCAAATACGAGCCCTGGAACCCCTTCTCATCCTGTGACATCTGCCCCTGACTTCCGTGGTTTCCCAGTGGCCTCTCCTAGGGTGCTGAGATGAAGGGTGCTGAGCTGTGTCCCTGAAGGGCCTCTCCTGGTCCCCTGCTTGTGTGCTCTGCCACGCACTGTGTCTCAGCAGCTCCCCGGGGCTCTGCCCCTGCACCCACGCAGTCTGGCAGCCCTGAGAAGCAGTGACCCAGGCTGGGGCCAGCTATGTGTCGTGGATGGGCCACACCAGTGCTGGCTTTAGCCACAGTTTACCCCTTGGGGCGAGGTGAGCTATCTCAACATCCTAAGCAGTGGTGACATTTCTGAGTCAATGTGGGACACATGATTCTGGGACGTCCAGGAACATGCTGGAAGGATTTGTGATGCTCTTGCCATCTGCTCCTGGTGGGAACACTTTGGAGAGGACTGTTGTGTCTAGGATTTGTCCCTGTTCCAGAATTTTTAGGTTTGGAGCTCACGACCTGCTCTTGCCTCTTGCCCCTCAACTAGGATGATAATGACGCAAAAAACTCCCACTTTGCTTTATATGTAACCCCAGCGGAGGTCCCTCAGACCCTTCCAATACCCTAATGAGTGTGCCTGACAGATTTCCAGCCAGTTCTGGTGGCCTGAGCACAGCTGGGTGGGCAGCAGGTACATCCAAACTCAAAGTCCCCCATGTTTTCTGTAGGTGGAAATACTTCCCTCTGTGCGCCCGCCTCCCCACCTGCCTGCCAGGATGGGGAGCAACTCCCCTGGGTGTTGTAAGGACTCATTAAGGCTTGTAACGCGGCAAACATGCGGTGCTAAGTGGAGCTCCATGCTGAGCCTGCTGGTATTTACGCAGCTCCTTCTCTTTCTGCTCTACTGGCTTGTTACATGTTTACTTTATGTCTGTAGTCATTTGAAATTCAATAAAACTAATTAAACATAAAAAATGAAAACACTCAAAAATAAGGTAATCGATGATGTACAGGTCGGATGGGGTTGGGTACCACATCTTCCCAGGTGTCTCCTCCCACCTGGTGGCAGAGGCCTCTTACCCTTAGAGGATGTGCTGGTTAAGACAGGAAGGGACTTAGAAGAAACATGCGGCGGGGACCATACCTCCCATCGTTTTGTAGGAGGAGACTGTTCAGGGAGGGGGAAGGGGGTGGGACCAATGGCAGGGGGCGGGGCCCTGGGAAGGGGGAGGGTGGAGCCAAGAGTTTCAGAGGGAAAAGAACAGCTCTAAGCTTGTACTGGCAAAGGGTGGGAAGAAGAGGACTCTATCCTCTGCCTTGACTGATTTTGTCCAGTAACCTCTAGAATTTTAGTTTATGTATTTATGTATTTGTTTCTGCAACCTTCTGGACTGAGCCCGCTCTTGCTGTGGCCGCTTAAACTTACAAGAGCTTCAGCGAAGAGATGCGTGTGTTCCTCCTCCATCCCTTGCCTTCTCACTCTCCCTGCGTCTCCCTCTCTTCCTCTCCCCTGTCCTCCCTCCCTCTTTCTGCCCTCTCTCCTCCTTTCCTCTGCCCTCCCAATTCTCTTTCTCTCTCTCCCCTTTTCTTTCTCCCTTTCATTTTCCCTTCTTCTCCGTGGGAAACATAATTGATCAGCTGACAGATCTGGGTCAACCTGGCAGGGGTTGCTCCGCCTTGCACAGGCTTGCCTAGGAGAGGAGGGGAGTCTGTCCTCCCAGGTCACCAGGAGCCCAGATGACGCGGTGCAATGATAGTGGGGGGACCAAAGAACCAGTGGCGAGTTCACGCCCCGTAAGTGTGGCTGGGACCCCACTGACAGCAGCGTCCTCAGCTGTTGTGTGTCCCCGACACTCCAGTGTTCCACGTCCCTTTTCCCTTTGCCTCTTTCCTGCTTCTGTTTAGTTTCTACACCCTGCTTGTTCCCGTGTCCTTGTTCTTCTTTCTGCTTGCCTCCCTACCTTTTCTCCTCTTTCCAAAACCAAGACAGGAGATCTCAGAATCTCCCCCACTTAAGTCATATTAGAGAAATGGCCTTTTGTTTACTTGCAAGAAGAAAAACAGAAACTGTGCCAGAAGAGCTCTGTAAGTCATTTGCAAACCGCAAAACAAACCAAAAACGATACACATTTTCATTGCTGAGAAAAAAGTATTTCAAGAGAGACTGTCAAGCTGAGAAACCAAATATTGGAAAACATGTTCTTCAGCTCTGTTACTAAGGACATCTTAGGTTACTAAATTTGATTTCTTTCTTTCTTTCTTTTTTGGCTTCTCGAAGAGTATTGTCCTTTACAGCAATAAAAGAATGTTCAAAAGATGGACTGGTTTTGGCTTCAATTGCTCATTCAAATTCACTCTTCAGAGGCACCTCCTTTGCTTCTCCTTGGTGGTGGTGGTGTCACCAAACTCTAATCCAACACAGACTAGACCTAGTTGTTTATTTGTCCGTTGGTTCAATCACCTGGCAAGTGTTTATTGAGTTCCTGTTATGTTCCCTGCATTGTCTTAGGTGCTGGGAATATATCAGTGATCAAAGCAACTAAAGACAGAGTATGGGGACTTCCCTGGCGGTCCAGTGGTTAAGACTTCACCTTCCAATGCAGGGGGTGCAGGTTCGATCCCCGGTCGGGGAGCTAAGATCGCGCATGCCTCGTGGCCGAAGAACCAAAACATAAAACGGAAGCCATATGGTAACAAATTCAATAAAAGTCTTTAATAATGGTCCACATCAAAAATAATCTTAACAAAAAAAAAGAGGACAGTCTCCCAGATTTGATTTCATTTGCCATTCTTTATAATCACATTGGGAAGAACCAACAGGACCAGAAGCAAGGGGGGCACGTTGCGTGTCATGGCCTCCTGCACAGTTGCTTGTGCAGATTATCATGGACGGGAAGAACGCAGCAACCCCGGTTGCTTGTTTTTAGATGGGGAGTACTGGGGGAGGAGGCTCCTCCTGGCTCTGGGTCCATCATGTAACAGCTGCTGCCTCTGCTACGCCACCTTGACTCCTGCCGCAAGGGGCTCAGGGATGTGTGATGCTCCCTCAGTTAGCACAAGGATGGCGAAACCTGGCGTGAGGTAGTTGGCTTTGCGACTGTTGGCTCTTGTCATTCGAGTTATTCGTTGGTTCTTGGCACTGCTGCCATCCTGTCCAGTGGCCTGTGCAGCACGTTTGTGCCCTGCCTTCTGCATAGAACTAGATGGTCAAAGGGGGCAAGGGGGGCAACTTACACAGGGCAGGGCAGGGTTTGCTGAGGCAGCTGGTCGGGGTGAGGCAAATGCCGTTCAGGGGACTCTGAGGGATTCAAATTTCAAGGTAGACTTAAGATGACCTCCCTTCTGAGAACCTATTTTGTCTTTTGCTAACCACTCATCACACCCTAATTTAGGGTTCCTGGACTAGTAGACATGCGTCGTCATTTATTGGTTCTCCTCTGATACTCCAGCTGTGGTTGGGACACAGTCTTCTTTCAGTTGTCAACTTGTGTGTTCAGCCTCATGTACCCAAAGGGAATCGAGCTTTTCTTCCGCCCACGTTGTGTGCTGTGGCTGCCCCGTGGGTGCCTCAGGAACACTGCTTACCCCACTGCTTCCATCTGCATTTCCATAGTGGTGGTGATTCTTCTTAGCTCTTCCCCTGTAGGAGAACAGGTAAGTATCTTTCTCACGGATCCATGGTTCTTCCAAGTCAAGCAACCTGGAGCAATTGTACCTCTTCTGACCCCGTCTCAGATGTTAGAAGGTCCTCAGTGGGTAGGTGCAATGTGTCTTTATTTGCAATATTCCCATTTTCTAAGCCAGTGGTCTTCTAATTTGTTCTACCATAGAATCACCTGAGGAGCTTTATAAACGTGTCCATGTCTGGACCCCATCCCGGAACAATTACACCACAATCTCTTTGTGAGCTGTCTGGTTATTTTTCAGAGCTCCCTAAGGGGTTCCCATCTGTGGCCAGGTTTGAAAACCATACCTCTCGAGTCATCCGAAAATGTTCTCCAACCTGGAATGAGACGCATCCACTCCATGAGCCTCAGTTGCTTCATCTCTAAAATAAAGCAGTTGGACTAAAAGATTTTCAAGTTTCATTTCAAGTCTCACATTTTGCAATTCCGCAAATCGTCTTTTTGAGTCTAGTCCTTGAAAGGTAGTGGTGCTAGAAGAAAATATTCAGGAGC
The DNA here is from genome assembly GCF_039906515.1 of Pseudorca crassidens. NCBI lineage: Eukaryota > Metazoa > Chordata > Mammalia > Artiodactyla > Delphinidae > Pseudorca > Pseudorca crassidens. The sequence continues at coordinate 106,535,124 of NC_090304.1, forward strand.
AGTCTCTGTTTGTAGGAAGCTAAGAATATGAACACAGTCACAGACGGACGACCAAAGCCGGAACGTGCGAGTGGTGTGTGTGCACACAAACACCACACACTGTATCATACATACTGTCCCACATATCCGTACACGCACGCGCTTCTTCATCAAGAAGGCATCCTTCAGAGGGCTTCCCTGGTGGCGCAGTGGTTCAGAGTCCGCCTGCCGATGCAGGGGACACGGGTTCGTGCCCCTGTCTGGGAGGATCCCACATGCCGCAGAGCGGCTGGGCCCGTGGGCCATGGCCGCTGAGCCTGCGCGTCCGGAGCCTGTGCTCCGCAACGGGAGAGGCCACAACAGTGAGAGGCCCACGTACCGCGCAAAAAAAAAACAAAAAAACAAAAAAAAAAGAAGGCATCCTTCAGGTGGGAAGAAAGGATGAACTAGTCGTGGCATTTCAGGTAGGGGAACTCAGGAAGGATAACAACCAACCCTATAGGAGAAATTCAGGGGCTTTGGGATGTGTGAATATGGGTCAGGAATGAATGTGCCAGAGGCGGATTTAGAGCGAGCTAAGTGATGGTGAGCCTTGGCAGAAACTCCATTCATAAGTGTGAAGCTTTGCGTTTCTCTCTCCTGGCCTCCGCTCCCGCTCGCTCCCCAGGAACTGGCTACAGCAGCCTGCTGCTTCCATGGCGCTCCTTCTCACAGGCAACAAAGGCTCCGTGCTCAGAACCCCAATGGCAACTTGGCAGCTACAGTGTTAGGCAGAGTGATGCTGGCCCTCCCTCCAAGCCAGGTCAGATCCTGCAGTGCAGGCAGGAGTGAAAGCTTGCCTGTTCGGATGGAGTCAGCAGGTGTAGGAGGCGCCGGGGGAGCAGAGCTCTCATGCAAATTTGTACCAAGTGCAGTCACTGGGTAACTCACAAAGTGTTCACGCTGCTGTGTCAGGCAAGCCAGAGTCGCAGCCAGCCGAGCCCAGAGGAACATTCAAGATGGTTTAGTTCAATCCCTCTCTTGGAGCTCTAACACCCCAAAAGTGCAGCTGCAGTGGTCCCCTAACTTCTGTCTCCAGTGTGGGGGGAACTTGCATCTCTCCAGAGAGCTATTGCATCTGACCGTTCAGGAAGACGGGGAGACAAAGGAGAATCTGTCTTCTTATCGATTCCAGCCATTTGCTCGAGGTCTGGAGAGAACACACAGCATAGTGGCTGGGTTGCCTGGGTCCAAACCTTGGCTGTGCCACTTCCTGGTCTGAAACCTTTGGCGGTTTAATCAACTTCTGTGGGTGATTCAGTTTCCTCTTGTATAAAGCGGAGCTATTTCTGAGTCTTACCTCTAAGGCTGGTATGAGGATTAAATAAGTTACTGCGGATAAAGCGCTTGGCACATAGTAAGCTCTCAATAAATATCACATTGCTGCTAACACTACTACCCACGGGACAAGGCTGATTTTTCTTCCACATGACTTTCCTTCAAATATTTGAAAACAAGATTCCCTCCCCTTCTCCCTTAGTTAAATATTCCAAGCTTTTCTCCTATTTTCTGTATGACCATTCACAGATAGGGTGCTGATGGCCCTTTTCTAAAGTTATTCCGGCTACTTTATGTTCTTTTTAAGGTAAATCTCCTCCCAGTGTGCTCTGAGTAGCCCCGAATGTTACAGGACGTGGCCTCTCCTGATTCCAGATTAGGATACAATGAAGTCTCAGCTCTTTGGAAAGGCATGGCCCAGGGGCGCCGGCCTCTCCCCTAACCCTACTCCCGTTCCGTGGATTCCTAGGGGTTTTCTGAGGTTTCCGCCTCCTAGTACGCGTGCTCTGCTGAGGGCCGCCCTGTCCACCTGGAAAACGCTTGTTATGACTCACGGCAAGACTCCAGGCTCAGCGTCCCTTTGAAGCCCCTCCTTCTCTCGTTTCTGCCTCCACTGCTCTGGTACCTCCTTCCAGCCTTCGCGTCCGCTGACATCTGCGTGGCTACCTGCTGACACCTCTGTCTCCCCTCACTGGACCGTGAGCTCCTGGAGGCCCGGGACTGCCTTGTATATCTGCACACTCAGCACAGTACTTGACACACAGGCGACCAGTGCTTATGGATAGGACAAAAGGGGAAAGAGGGAGAGAGAAAGACACCCTTAGGTTTATGAGTAGCCCTAGAACCCTGTCGACTCAGGGTGAGCTGTAATTAACCCTTCTTCTTCCTATGCCCGTGTTGTACTGTGCACACGGCAACCTGGCCTCGAAACTTACCCTTTCTGAAGATTAGATTCAACTCATACCTTCCTCTGACAAGATCTTTTTTGGACCCTGAATATGTAATCCCACACATCAGTAATCCCTCCTGGTTATAACCAGATGTAAACCAGATGTTACAGGCGTCCAGGGAGCGGGAGACGAGCTCACTCTTTTTGGCTAAACTCACCCAAGCGCAGGAAATGGGACCTCCAGTGGTCAGCGGGTCAGAAGTGTGGAGGAAGGGGCTGCTCTCTGAACCACTTTGGCGTCAGAGGGGGCACCAGGGGCCAGGGAAGGGTGCACCTGAGGAAAGAGGAGAGTGACTGGGTGGCTTTGTTTATCTGGGGAAGGCAAAGTGGACGAGTGCTTCTTACCTGCTTCTTCAAACCTACTCTGCCTCTTTCTTCACCATCCATCCCCCCCGGGGCATTTGACTGTCTTCTAAACAGCCAGAGGACACCTGGCCCAAACATGAAAAGACTGACAACCTTTTTTCTCAGTGCAATTGGTGATGCACAGACACCTGCAGATAGATAAACCATTTTGCCCAGTCTGAAAGCAAATAAGAATATTCTATATTTCTTCTTCCTTTTCCCGTAAACCTTCTGAGTAGAAGGATCGGAATGTCTTATCACCACTTTTTCATTACTGTCTTGCACTGCTGAAGCCTTGTCCAAGGCTGGAATAGTTTAATCATCAAACCCAGAAGCGTTTTCGGACTTCTAGAGTTGCGGGAGGCACCTTGGAATTAACCCGATCTCCCGCCCAAGACAACCATCCCACCTGAATGATGTTCGCTAATTCCTGTTGACCAGCTCCAGGATTTCCAGGGAGCAGACGCTCACTGCCAGAGTCGTGGTCCCAGTTCTGGCTGTCTATCCAAATTGCCTGTGGAGATTGTCATAAGCAGAGGCCCAGGTTCAACTCACAAAAATTCTCATTAAATGGATCAGAATGGGGCAAGATCACCTCTGCTTTGAAACACCTATGACTCTACAGTGCAGATAGAGTGGAGATCAACTGACACTAGCCTCCCTTTGTATAGTGGATAAACTGTGAGAAAATACTGTTCAGTATAAATTCTATCCTTCCTCTTATAAACAGGGCTCTAAATTTGTTCAGGGCAGCAAAGTGCCTGTTTAGAATACGTACCTCTGAGATTTCCTTAGAGCCGAGGATGGTCATGCCGTGCAGGTCAGGCCAATGGGAAGTGAGCAGAAGTTTCCCGGGTGGGAGTTTGAGGGTTCTACTCAGGAAGGCTGTGCTTTGTGAACCTTACCACCCCCCTCCCCCAGACTTTTCTTGACTGAGAGCCTGGCGTACTACCCGGGGGTCCAGGAACCAACTTGCAAACAGGAGGACAAAATGGCATCAGAGAGGCAAACACATCCAGAATGGTAAAACAGGAAGCTCTTAGGTTGAACTAAATGGACTTGTTGTTTTAGTAAATCAAAACCAGCTGAGTATGAACAATTTCACATGGCTCAATCTAACAGAAGGACCCCAAGTTCAAGATAACATAGCAGTGATGCCAGCTCTGGAATACCTATGTCCACACTTATTATTTATGGAAAAAAAATCCCCATAAAATTAGGTTTCAATTACTTGCAGTTGAATACAATCCTGGAGAATCTATGTGGAGCAAAAATTTGCCTCTTCCTAACTTATGCCAGTTAGAGCCACTCAAAATACAAGTCATATTGTGCGATGCAGTTTCTTTCTAAGAGAAGACGATTATGGACCCAAGTTATCTTATCTTGACATTCTTAGTTCCTTCTCGTCTTTATCAGGGGCATAACTTCTAGACCGCTAATCATCCTGATCACTATCTTCTAAAGTTGCTGCAGTTTGATAATGATCCACTGAAAGGCATTACCAGAGAGATGGTTCCTGATGTGGTCGGACCGGCAGGGTGTGGAGTGGGCTATTACCTACCACGGTGTGGACTTTACATCTAGGACCACTTTATTATTATATTCGTTTCTTTTCCTTTTCAGATATTCCACGCGATTGCTCATTGGCGTCGCACTCATTCCCCTGACTAAAATTATTCAAGACCTCTCCCATCCTTGCTTTTAAGTGCATGAAATTTCATTTCACGTGGGTCCATTATTTAAATCCATTGAGACTGTTTTTGTATTCTGATAAGCTGTCACCATCAGCTTCGTGTCATCCCCAAGTGATATAGACTTGTCATGTCCACATCACCAAGGTGAATGATTTAAAAAAAAGCAAAATCATAGATTCAAGGGCATGGCCGAGTTCTTATTTACATTTATATCTCATCCACTCCAGAATGATTTATTCAGACCCTACTGTGCGCTGGCCATAAACCACGGGTCCTACTTCTTATACTCAGTGAAGTAAGACAATTCGATACAACATGCTATGTGCTGGGATAAAAGCAAGTCATGTTTGCTACGGCAGCATCTAGATCTCTGAGGTCAGAGAACTCTTCTAGAAGGAAGAGATGTTAAAGCTGAGACACAAAGGTGAAGAGATTCAACCAGGTGAGAGGAGAGAAAAGTGTTACAATGAAAGGAAATGGCGTAGTCCAAAGCCTAGAGGCAGGAGAGCATGGTAGGAATTTAGGAATCCAGTATCACATCTGGCTAGATTGAATGTGTTTGTATAGTTTGTGGGGTTAAAGCGGGGGTGGAGGGGCAGGTTGTAGGTAGAAAGACAAGGGGTGTAGGTAGAGAAGTAGTCACAGGTCAGACCTTGAATGGCTTTATGGTTCCTGTTAAAGAGTGTATTCTGAGGGAAGAAAGGGTGTGGAAAGGCTGTATGCCCGACAGCAGCGTGATTAGCTTTGCAGTTTTAATCGTTAAATAACATTATTTGGGTTACTTAAAAATGTTAAAATGTTCCTCTAGTTGCAGTGGGGGAGTGAATTAAAAGGGGACAAGAGTAGAGGGTATGGCAGCCAATCAGGCATGAGTTAACCAGGTGAGAATACGTGGCAGAGATGTAGAGACACGGGTATCCAAGGGTCCTGGACTTAGAGGGTGTGACCTGGAGATGGAGAGCAAAAACAATGGTGTGTGAGAAAGGGAGATGGAAGAGGACTCCCAGTATCCGGGTAAATGGGACACAGACAGGTTTTAGGGGAGTGGTAATGAATGCAATTTGGGTCATGATGGTTTTATTTGTGTACACAGAGCACTGCACTATGAAGTTAGCTGGACGGGTCTGGAACCCTGGGAGGTTATCTGAGCTTGAACAAAGATGGTCTTCGACGCAGACACAGTTAATTACCCAGGAAGACAGTAGAGAGGAGGTGAAGAGAAACGGGGCAGACAACTAGGATTTAAGGATTGGGAAGGGATGCGATCTTGGGAAAACGATTGACGAGAAGTGGCCAAAACATGGGAGAAAAACCAGGAGAGGATGATGGCATCGGGGTCAGAGGATGTGTGTTTGGGGAAGGCAGGAGTGTTAGCCTAATCCAATGCTGCTGAGGATTAAGTAAGGTCCGACTTAGGGATGAGAATATCTTCTATCCTCTTGGGAGAACAGTCCTGTGGGCTGGAGCCATAGTGTGAGGATAAAGTGGGGTGAGAATAAAAATGTGGATAATTATTTCAAATTTTTTTAAAGAGAGAGAAAGTAGAGAGAGCAAGGGTGGGCTGCAGTTGGAGAGAAGTTGTTACCTTTGTAAGATGGGGAGGCCAGCTCTGAATGAGTGTGGTAGGGGCTGCTAAAGGGGGGCATGAAGGGAGGCACAGGAGGTGCCTGACTGGGTGAGGGCCCTCGGGGAATGTAAGGGGTGGGGTGGGAGCAAATCTTGAGCACAGGCAGAAAAATGGGTCTTAAAGAGAAGGGGACAGACCAGTATCGCTAGCATTTAAAGAAGGAACCACGTATCTGGAAATACCCATTACCATTGGATTCAGCCACAAATGACAACAATACACAGTGAGAGTTGTTTAAAGAAGATAGGACTTTATCTCTCTGGTTACAAAAACATTCCACTGTGTTCCTGGCTGGAGTTCCTGAGGGACTCCCTCCTCTCTGTGGTTTGGATCCATTGTACATGGTCTAAGTTGGCAGCATCCTTGGGCCAGGCCGTGAGATGAAAGAGAAGAAACAGAAGAAGGGGTAGACGCACATGTGGACTGCATCCCAAAGAAGCTCCCTCCCTGGAAGCCCTCACAGGACACCCTTCCTCACACGCCCTGGGCCAGAACTTGGTCACACGGCCACACTGAGATGCAGGAGAGGGTGGGAAAGGTACCATCCACTTTGGATGACCACATGCCCAGACAAATTCAGGGGCCTACAACCATGGAAGAAGGGGGCTGTGAATATTAAGAGGCAGTTCGCCTGTTGTATGAAAGGGGGGAGGTTAAACTTCCCTCGACAAGGATGCGAGAGGCCTTCAGCCTAAACAAGAAACACATGTTTAAGGCATCACCACTCTGATCTCACCCAGGGTTTTCCACATCTCTAGTCATTAGGGAAATGCAAATCAAAACCATAATTTGATACTACTTTATGCCTATTAGGATGGTTATTAGTTTTTAAAAATGGTGATGGTACAGAGAAACTGAATTAGGACCCTCATGCACTGCTGGTGGGAAGGTAAAGCGGTACATCCACTGTGGAAAACAGTTCTTCGTGCCTCAAAAAATTAAAAATGGAATTACCATATGATCTAGCAATTCCACTTCTAGGTATATACCCCCAAAAGTCAAAAGCAGAGACTCAAACAGACATTTACACCCCAATGGTCATAGCAGCGTTATTCACAATAGCCCCAAATAGAAGCAAATCAAGTGCCCATCCATGGAGGAACGGATCAACAAAATGTGGTCTGTACATACAACCAAGTACCATCCAGCCTTAAGGAAATGAGTGAATAAAATCCTGACACAGGCTATAACAAGGAAAGACCTTGAAGCCATTGTGCTAAGTGAAATGTCAGACACCAAAGGACAAATAGTGTGTGATACAACTTCTCTGAGGTACTTAGAATAGGCAAATTCATAGAGACAGAAAATAGCATAGAAGTTACCAGGAGCAGGGGATGGGGAGTTATTATTTCATGGGTATAGAGTTTCTGTTTGGCATGATGAGAGATTTCGGGAGATAAATTTGATGGCTGTACAACGTTGTGAATGTTCTTAATGCCACTGAATTGTATGCTTAAAAGCGGTTAAAATGGTAACTTTTATGTTATGTGTATTTTACCACAATAAAGCAAAATGGAAAAAAGAGAGAAAGTTAGCTGTCTTTGGCACTGTACGGATGCAGGCAGAGTTTTAAGCTTCGCGACAGGAAGCTGAAGAAGTTTATGTTTGACAGTTTTTATTTTCTCTGCGTATAATTTGGGGAAGGTCTGTGTCTGCATGCATGTGTATCCAGGTTCCTGTGTGTGCCTATAGCTCTGGAAAAGCTGGCTTTTCCAGGAAGCAGGAAAGGACTGAACATAGTTGTTTGCATAGAAATGGAGAGCACTGGCCAGCAAATCAGAGGGATTCCACGTAGTAGTAATCACTCCTTTCCTCACAACATTCTTTTTTCTCTGGATTTTAAAATGATTGTTATCATTATTTTTTATTGAAGTGTGGTGGCTGATGTGCAATATTATGTGTTACAGGCGTACAACAGAGCGATTCATAATTTTTAATGGTTATACTCCATTTATAGTTATTAGAAAATATTGGCTATATTCCTCTCTCCTCTGGATTTGTAAGATACGATATGACCTACCCCCAACTTATTTCCATCTCTTGCCCCACCGTCTAGGAGGTGGAGAGACCTTCTCCCAGACATGGTCAGAGCTCATCTCCAACTCAGTTCTCAAATTAATTAACTCTGCAAGGAATTACACAGGTAGAGTTTTACATTGCCAGTTTACAGAACCTATCTGTGTAAAATATATTTCTTGAGTTCCACATCGATCAGAATATCCTTTTCTCATCCCAGTTCCATCATTAACTCTAACTTTAGAAATCGAGGGGTTTTTTTCTTTTTCCTGAAGGCTTTATTTTCCTCATCTGTAAAATGGGATATTTAAACTTGCTTAGAATGTAGTTTTCACGTTTACTTGAATTATCCTGGGAAACTTGTCACTCAATTCATACTGGAAAAGTAAAGCCAAGGATCTTAGGAGGTTTCTGAACAGTGTAGGTGTTAGTGTCTGTCCCTCCCCATGAAGGCATCTGCACGCCCTTCCCTCCCCTCCCCCCTCGCACTCCCACAGTCACTCACAGCTCACTTCCATTCTGTCTCTGAACCGTCCCTGCGTCTCCACTGTCGGCTCAGGCTGACATCATTGTCTATGGACTAACGCTGTGTCTGAATGGGTCTCCTGCTACCAGTTTGCATCCCAGTTCAGCCCTTCCTCCATCTTGTCCATCATTAATTATCTTGCTACAAAAGCAAATTTTCCCACTTCAGTCCTTTGCTAAGAATCTCCACTAGCCCACAGGGCTCTCAAGATAAAGCCGGAGTTCCTCAACTTGGCAGGGTCCTTCCCTATCCTGCCCTATCCTGCCCCAGCCTCGGTCCTGCTCTGTCTCCCAGAGGCCTCCTCATACTGCTCTCCAGCCCCACTGACCTGGACATTGACCTGGACACTGACCCCAACGCTGACCCTGGACACTGACCCAGAAACTGACTATAGACACTGACAGGACACTGATACGCTTTCACCTCTCCGTGACCTTGCAGAGCTGCTCTCTGCCGGGTGTGTCCTTCCTGCAGGGTCAGCACCGTGCAACCCTGCACACACTTGTTTCAGCGTTGAGAGGGACGGACGGAAGGGGGCCAGGAAGAGAATTTAAAAAGCTGAAAAAGGAGAACAACAGGGTTTGGGGACCTGCTTTAACCCACTGATTCTATCCTAAGAGGATCCCTCCCAGAGGTTTCCTTGTTAGGAGTCGGCCTTGGAGTCCAGGGCTTCCGTCCAGTCTGATCTGAGCAAAGTCCCTGAACCAGAAAGTCTGGGACTTTCTAAAAGGCAGCTCCCTGCGTCTCAAGAAGCCTTTCTGGAGGGCAAGTCACCCTATCGAGAACCGCTGACGTGAAGCAGTCATGCAGCACAGGTGAGGAGCTTTGATTGGAAAGACCGCCCCTCAGGGCTCTGTGGGCCACATGGGAGGGGTCTCGGTTTCTCTGGAATATTCCCACCTTAGGAAAGAACCACCAGACAAAGCAAGCTTCGTGGTATGGAAGCTATGGAAATATGTAGACGACGTAAGTAAATGCAAATTCCCTTTTGCTCGGGTTGCCAGAGTTAGTAAATAAAAATCCAGGATGCCCGACACATTTAAATTCCAGATAAACAACGCATAACTTTTAATTATGCATAGTACATACTTATATTAAAAAATTATTTGCTGTTTATCTGAAATTCAGATCGAACTGGGCATCTTATTTTTGTTCTGTCTTTATCTGGCACCCTAGTTTTGGTCCATACACGTTCGGTACCTAAGGAAAATAGCCCGATCAGAATTTGGAGACTAAACAGTGAAAGTAAGTTTTCACAGTTTATTTTCTTTTTAACGGGGAGGTACATGGTTTGGCAGGGAAAAAAAAGGACGGCTGCTCTTCCTGGCTCATTGGATTATTTGTAAAATCTCCATTTGGGAGAGAAAGAGAAGTAGAGAGACAGAGAGAGAGACAGATGGTGGTTGAAAATGGCCCACGTTCCAGAAAGTTCCTCCCCTCTGTTGAGAAAACTGAGCACCTACTATGGTCCACGCCCTGGATTCACACCCCCGACAACAGAAATGAGGGGCAGCTTCAGGGAGACTGCGTCCCCTCCCCTCCAGGCCGCGCCTCCTGACAGCTTTTCTACAGCCACTCCCCACCCCCTTACCTGTCCCAGGTGGCAGGATGCCACCTCAGAGGGCGGGGCTGCGGTTCAAAGACTGGGGGATGAGTGACAGGCATCCTAACGGGATGCAGCTGAGGGAGCCGCTTGCTGACAGAACAATTTGCTGGTGCCCAGAATATCCGCCCAGCTCGGCGAAGCGGAAGCCTGGGCGTCAGGAGAAATTTCAGGATTTTATCATTCGCCGGGGCGAATTTTCTGGGAGCCGCACACTTCCCACGGCACTTTTCCAGACCTGCAGCCTTGACACGCTACGCATAGAGGCTTCCAGAGCCCCAGGAATAACAGGCAAAAGTATTCCCTTTTTCTCCCTCCTGATCCACTGGTGTTTATGTAAATGACGGAAAAAGCAGTTTTCGGCTTGTTTCCGAAGCTTAAAGCCTTCGTGAGAAGCCTGTTATTGAAAAATCAGAAACTGCAAAGCAACTTCTTAAACAATGAATTAGCAGCTCAAGGAGCGCTTGTAAGGCCGAGCGCTCGGTAACTGGCTGCCTTGCAAATAGGAACTCCCCCGGGGTTCAGTCATCAAACACGTGGCAACAGGCTGTCTGTTTCAACACAGTGAGTAATCAAAGGAGATCTGCAGTTAATCCAAATATAACAGAGAAGTATCCGGGGGAAGGCCAGGAAGAGGAGAAACTAGAAGAAAGGTGAGGGGCGGACCAGCGCCTTCCGACCTGGAGTTCCACGTGTCACTGGGACAACTTTGGGGGCCAGGAGGGCTGACCCACCAGAGCCCTTGAGGCACCAGCTACCCAGAGGCTTGGCTCTGCATGGACGCAAACCAGACAGTGAATCCGGCACCTGCCTCTTCTGCTTGACCAGCGAGGTAAATTTTGGGAGGGAGTGAACTTGCGTTTGCTGATTTGCTTGACAATTCTGAGTCCCAGACCAGTTTGAGGGGCGAGGGTCAGTCAGGTGGGGATGGACTTGTTACATCTGGAGGTGCTGGTTTGGTGGTGGTTCCACATCGTCCTTCAGGGGACAGTTCCCAGTGTACGGCCACCAGGGTGCTTCTCAGAGTGTGGTCAGCACCTCCTGGGAACTTCTCAGAAATGGCGAATCGGAGGCCCTACCCCCACCCCCCCACACCTGTAAACACTCAGAAACTCTGAAGAGAGGCCCAGCAGGGTGCGGATGAAGAGGCCCTTCAGGTGATGCCGATCTTTGCCGTTGCTCTAGTTTGAGAACCACTGGCTAGTGTGATCACCTGGATGCCCCAGGTTCTTCTGCAGGCTTGCCTGGGAGTGAAGCCCTGGCCAGTTCCAGATCCTGGAGCAATTCTGGGCCGACCACACCCTGTCCTGGTCCCCTCCCAGGGCTTTGGGGCTGTGGGGAAAGAAACTGAACCTTTATTAAACACATCCTAGCCCTCAGTGCCAGGCACTGGTAAATGTTTTATGTGTGATATTTTATTTAATCCTTTCTACAATTTGTGAGCCGGGTGTTGCAGGTAGGATTTTATTGCTGACAAAATTGTGGCTCAGAAAAGTCAGCTCGCCAGGGTCCAGACGTTTCCGGAGCCTATGCTCTTTTCACTGAACCCTACAGCACCTCTGACCCATGTGTCATCTGCCCACAGAACCGCCTTGGGTGCCACCTACACAAAGCTCATGCCAGCCTGGCAGGGCCGGCTCCCCCTTCCGCCCTCCCCCACCCAGCCGGTTCCTTGCCTCATGTTAATTTCCCACCTGAGTACTGAGCACTTTATAAATAGCAAATCTAAAATGAATTTTCTACCAGCGATCATTAGCTCCCATGACATCCATTAAACATTCTCGCAAGCAGAGTGAAGTGACAAAAGGGATTGATTTTTACAGTATGCTTAATAGGGGAAAGAAAGAAAGGTGTTGACAAGTCCTTTTTTTTTTTTTCTGTCCTGATATCACGAGGAATTTGCAATCAGTCAAATGACTTTTATCTGCAGAAAAGAAGGCTAGGTTTGGGGGCGAGAGGAGAGAGGGTGGAGGGTAGCAGCATCCCAGCTCAGCCCATTCCTGCATCCGTGACAGGTAAACATGCAGTTAGTTAGCTAGTGCCAACCACCAAGATGAATATGTCAGATTTAATGTTTCAAAATATATAGGGTCCAAGCCGGGGAGGGCGCGGGGCCTGGCGGGGGCTGGGAGCGAGTGGGGAGAGGGAAAATCAGTCATCTTCTGCTGAAACTATTGCAAGGATAAATGTGTTGATGCAATAGCTGGAGTTGGAGAAGGCTGGTGTATGAGGCACTGTAGCTGAAAATTCAACTTTGATTTCAATTTTCATATTTGTCAGCAATAATGAGATTCACGAAATGTTTTGCCACTGTTCTAAAATACTAATAAGTAGGGGCCTTTGTAGTGTGGTTAATGGAGTCTTTTTTTCCTAGTGGGCTAGAAAAATTCCATTAAGGCGAAAAGTCATACTGTATTACAGCACTTCAACATCATGGACCCGGCTGCTGCAGTAACGTCATCCGAGACCGGAGCCCTCTATTTGAACCAGAGCCCTTGGCTGGGAAGGGCCTTGAGGCTTCATACGCCTCAGCTGTCCATCATTTTCGACCTGCGCAGACCTCCGTGGGTCACGGGGGAAGCCAGCCAGCCAGAGACAAAAAGAGAAGCAAATGCAATAAGGCGGCGGCGTCGAAAGGATGAGCCTTTATAAGCATCGCCTCCTGGAGCAGGTAGAAGAGAGGACAGGAGTAGAGGGTGGGCAGGGGGGCAACTGTCCCTGGCTGGGAAGTGTGGCTCCCGCCCGGGGAGAGGAAATCCGTTCTCTGTCCATCTTCAGACTGGACTCCCTCCTTGTGGTTTAATGCTGCAGCCCCACCAGTTCAGAACCTACGTACCTGTGTGTCCCTCTCCTCGCAGGCCCCGTTCTGCTCAGCACAGGCTGGATTCTCTGGGCACGGGGTTTGATGAAAAGGTTCGAGGTCTAAGATTTTTGAGTGACTTTTCCCTGGGATGTCTCAACCTCTCTCTGATGTCCCAGGAAACTCCCTGCAGGAAGGATGTTTTGGGGGTAAACGTCTGCCGCTGCCTGGGTAAGAGTGTAATCCCCACATTCTCCAGAGAGTCTGACAGAGACGGAGGGTGGGGGACTGCAGCATCCTAGCCTCCGTTGTCCCCATCTCAGCACCACTCCCTTGCCATCACGCTGGGCCCACTCAGATGGCTGGCATCTCTCTGGGACCCCTGGGCAGACTGCGGCTGCAGAGACAGCGGCCTCTTACCGGGTCTCTCGGAATCCAGTGAACTCAAGGACTCTGCTGTGATGCTCTTTAACTCTCCTCCCCCAAGTTCTGAAGAGAAGCCCCCAGCTGTCCGTCCTAAGGCCTCCACCTCCACAGCAACAGAAGAAAGCAAGGCCAGTGGACGTGTGTGTTCTCCTCCACCGGCTCCCACACTCCCCCCCGCGAGACACTATGCTTTGCTCGGCCCAGGAGTGGAGTGACTTGGGGCTGATGCACCTGAGCCGTGAGTGGGAGATGGACGGAGGACTGTGTGCATGGCAGGGACCCGACCAGGACAGCAGCTCCGCCTGGATAAAGCACAGCTTGCTGGAGCCTCTCATGGTGAAGGTAGGGTACATCCGTCTCGCGAATGCAGGGTCCCCCTCGCCGTCACCCTACCGGGATCCTGCTCTCTTGGGCCTTTGGCCCTGTGCGTGTCTCTCGTGAACATTGAACAGGAGCCTGGGCTCCTTCCCCAAAGCTCACACACCCTCCTTGGCCCAGGCCTCTCCCCCATCCCCTCCGCCGCCGCCTTGCTTCTCCCCAATGGCACGTGCTGGATCTTATCCCTGGGCAGCACTTCAAGATGAAAGGAGGAAGGGGTGTTAAATCCACCAGTGATACACGTGGCAATTGGGAGAGGCTTTTGTTGTGTCATTTCCTACTTCCTTCAGACTATTAAGCAAACAAAAGTGCTTGTGGAATGAGAAATGTAAATGGCCCATGCAAGCCGATTAATCCTAGATGTACAATTCCATTAATAAGGCCGCTTTTTAATAGGCGGCTCTGGCGGCAGCAGCAGCGGGCAGGCTAGGAATTGATGTATTCTCTGTAATTGTATTGCAACTAATAGGATATGAAGAAAATGGTACCAGAGAAGCAGGTCTTTCAACACCGTTTTCCAATCAGCTGAAATAATGACTTGCAGGGGAAAGCCTTGAAAAGTACCAACACGCAAAATATAACATCATCCAGGACTACCCATTATTCCAAATACTAGTTTAGGGTGCGTTCCTTCTTTCCTTCTCCTGACCTCTCTCCGTCTCCCTGTCTCTTCCACCACAGGTAATAACCTAAACCCAGTTCCCTGGCAGGTAGAGCTCCAGGGAGACCTGCCCGTCCATGGCCCCAGCTCTCCCTGACACAGGGATGCAGGGCAGGCTGGCTGGCTGAGACTGCTGTGCCAGCAGACTTGGGGGTCACGGTGGGGAGGGAGAGAGGCAGGGTGCTGCGTAAGGGAGAAGACCCTAGAAGGGACCCAGTGCTGGTTCTTGGACTAGTTAGTTGAGGAACTTTGGACCAGCCCCTTCACCCCTCTGGGCTCCCTTCCAGCTCCAAAATGCAGGGAATCTGAGTGCGTTTTCAGAGAGCAGGCTCTGAGGAAGCTGGCCTCCCAGCGTTCCAGGGAAGAGCAGAGCCGATGACTGTGCCCAGGGCCCGAGTGCCCGTGGCCCGGAGGCTCTGCGGGGCCCAGGTGTCTGCACTCGACGTGGCTTCTCCACAGGGCCCCGCCGTGCATTCTCGTCACGGATAGACTTGTTCATTACTCCTTCCTTCACGCTCTCATTCCACCAATATTGACGGGGCGCCTCTGATGCGCCGCAGGCTCTGCTCTAGGTTCTGATCAGGCAGCGGTGAGAAAAGTGGACCAAAACCCACCCCTGTCCTCACAGCACGTGTGGAGTCAGCAAGGCTTTCGCTGAGCGCTCGCCGCGGGCTGCAGCAGGCCTGGGCCTCCTTGCTGCTGAGGCCACCCCCGGATCCCAGGACAGGAACCAGAGCTCCTGGCCTCTGCTGTCCCCGCCTTTGCTGTGGGCACAGTGGAGCCAGGGCCCGCCGCCAGCCCCTCGCTCCCCTGCCTGCCTCTGCAGGTCACCGGGTCTCTCTCCTGCCCATTTGTATGCGGACTCCGACCCTCGCTTGGTCGCAGGCTGGAGAGTAAATACAAAAAGAAAAGGCAAAGCACATTTCAGCTGAAATCCCCAAGGAGACTGATGTGATTGCCGTACAGAAATGGTGCCAATAAGGGCAGAAAGGAATATTGCTTTTATAGCTTTGGGGACATAAAACATTTAGGAAACGTGATTGACGGGCAGGGTCTAATTTATCATTTATCTCCTTCCCTCTGCTCCCTGGCTGTCTTCTCCCAACACACGGGCGGACATGTTCAGGCAAACTTTTTTCCCTTTTTTCCGCTTTCCTCTCTGCTTCTCTCTCGGAGACTTGGATGTATCATCGTTCTGTTAAGTGGGGGAACTCCTGTGGCTGTTTATAATTAACGCGCAGAAACCTGCCAATCCATTTAATGACACTGGCAGGTCACGGCCCCCTTAGAGCTCTCCATTAATCATCATTAGAACAGCTCTGAGTTTTTACATTCTTTTTAAATGTTAATTCACCTCTGTAATGCTCCTTTTAGTTAAAACTGTAAAGAGGCAAGTGGCTGGTGCCTCGGTGCTGGCCCGCTGGGGAAAGGCGTGGAGGAGTTGATAAAGCCGGGTTGGCTTCTTCCGCGCTTTTGTCCTCCACCCCCTATCCCCAGCACCAGAGGGCAGCTCAGTTCGTTCTGTGGTTGCCTATATTTATCTGTAGCAAAAGTGCCCAGTGACTTAAAGTTCTGGGCAGATAAACACACTCTGATGTCTTTGGACTCCCGGGGCCAAGGCAACAACCTCTGAGGAGTTGCTCACCCAGGGTCCTGACATGGTTTGGTAGCTCCTAAAGGTGACAGGGCACACAAGTGTGCAGAGGTAACTGGGGCTGGGAACTGCCCATGTGGCTTTTCCAACACTCACAAACACCCAGCACATGAGCCACTGAAAGGGGTCGCATCACAGGAAGAATCCTCTCTGTGTCACGAGAGTTCGCCACCCGCCTTTCTTTTGCCACTAATGGGCTCTGAGACTTTGGGCAAAACGTTTCACCTCCCTCCACGTCTACAAAACGGGGCCCATGTCTGTCCTGCCTAACAAATGAGGTTAAATCCACAGGGAGTAAATAGAGTTGAAATTGTACTAAACTTTTAAAACTGTGGTATCGACGCAAAGCGTCAGGTCTTGCCCTTCCCCGCGTCTCCGCACATGCATCCTGCCCTCTCACCCTGGGGTCATTCGTACCCGCGTATGTGTTCTCAAACCTCCATAGCCATTCCATTTATGTCTTCTTTCTCAAGCCAGTAAAGTGTATTTTAAATCATCAAAATCTCCGTAGCAGAAAGAATGTTAAATTGGGAAGGACGGGAATCTAAATTTGAGTGTCCACTCTGTTACTTATTAACTGTGCAACTCTGAGCAACTTCACCTCTCTGAGCCTCGGGTCTCTTATCTTTGGGCTTCATGTTTGTAAGGCCCCTTGACCTAGTAAAGCCTGTGATTTTCTTGCCAACCCCAAAGGGCCATGGCAGGGACTCGGGCCTAACAGGGACAAACTGGTCCCTTTGACCGTCTGAGCTCTTAAATTCTCCTCGTCTTGTGAAGCAACATGGCCTAGAGTTTAGAACTCTAACAAAAGAAGACACAGGTAGATGAGGAGAATAGGAAGTGTATATTTAATTCATTTTTGACTCTGATTTCTCTTGATACCACGCACCTACGTGTGAGGCATTTGGAAGCTCAAACCATGGGCTTGACCTTATTTTCAAGGTTACCTCAAATCCAGAGGCTGAGCTGAGATGACCCCTTAGGACCTGTGGGGTACCAGGCACCTGATCCTTTGTAATGCTTCTCCATAGCAGGTTCACCTCATTTCATGCATGAGTAGACGGAGGCTCAGGGAGGTGGTGAGGTAGTTCAAGGTTCATGTGGCTTGTACCTTGCAGGGTCACAGGTCAAACCCAGACCTCTTGAATTTAAGTCCAGCTTTTTTTCTGGTTTTCTGATATCGCTTCATCTTGTCTCCCTCCCCCAACCTTGATGAATGATGATTAGGTGATACACCTTGGATGAAATATAGACATAATCTAGCAGCTGCTGCTGTACTGACATGCACTGTAACTAGTGACCTTTGATTTGGGCTAAAAACTTCCCTTCCTGGGTTCCTTCCTCGGTGTGCTTACATTCACGTGGGCGTTACGGTGTGGAAGTGAGCTTCCGTGGGGTCTTCTACAGGGAAGCCCCCCATGCTTAGTGTTCACCTCTGTGTGGTCCCAAGGCCCATCCATATAGGGACCGCCATGTCTCCCCTCCCCTCCACAAGCATCACTGACACTCCAGGAAGACACCAGTCCCCAGGCTGGGCTTTGGCCATCTGTTCTGCCCATCACTTGACAATGCAATAAAACCTGCTTGACAATCATGTCTGCACAAAGGGCAGAGAGGGCTGCACAGCAAAAAGCTGTGTGAAATTCCTTCCTGCAAAGGCTGCATCAGAATACTCAGGCCAGAAAGAGCTCTAACAGCAAGTGGGGTATTGTGTCATCTCCCTCCTTCTCAGTTCACTCCTTTGCTTTATTAATGGATTTGTGTCAGTTCCTACTTGGTACAAGTTAATAATAATAAGGCCTTATGGCGGTGCAATGCTGTACACATTTGAAAAGGCTTTCACAGATCTGTTGTCTCTTGAAATCTTCATGGCTGTAGTTGGATTTTAGAACTAAAGGCCTTAGAAAACACTGACCTCAGCTCTCTCAGCTGATTATTATTGATGTATTTAGTTTAGTTTAAGTAATGTATGCTTATTAAATATAATTTGGACACATACAAAAATAGCTTTAAAAAGATTTAAAGTCACTCATGCACAATTACAGTTAATGTGTTTTCTTCCCATTTTTCCCTTATTCTCTGCCATAGTTTTTATTATGTAGCTGTAATCATATCATTTATATCTCATTTTTTCTTTTAAGACTAGATCAGAGGCAATTTTCCATGTGGTTATTTAGTATTAGGGAACATGATTTTAATTGGTTTCATTACATTGTATCAAGTAGATGTACAGTACCATTACCCTATGCATGGACATTTATGTTGCTCTAATTGGGGGCTGTTATAAATAATGTTCCAGTGAGCATCTCCACGAATATAGCCTTATTCCAGTTTTAGGATTGTTTCCTTAGACCAGATCACTAGAAATTCCAATGCCACCAATTCTCTTAATACCCTCAGGGAAACTGAGGCAGAGGGAGATGAAGTGAGTCCAGGTCCCATGGACTGTCAGAAGAGCAGCACTTAGGCTGCAAGTCAGGTCTTTTGCCTCCTGGTTTCACACTTTTTCCATTCAATGGCAGTCTTTAGAATTTCTAAATAAAAGGGCTTGAAAATGTCTTGGGTGTCCACAGAAAAATAATTTTATTTTTAATATAAAATAAAATATTGTGGTTGAGAAAAAACACAATAAGAGTTACCGTGAATTCTGAAGCGCTTGTGAACAATGTATATGGAATCAAGTGCAGCAGCATCCCTGGGTACTTGGAAATAACACAAGCCGTACATGCTGAGAAATATCTATTCCATCTGCTGACAGTGCTTGACGTACATGTGGATTCTGAATCCCTCTTAAACTCTTGTTGCCTCTTCACATCCCACCCCCAGCTAGGTCCATTGTCCTTTAAAAAGAAGGCAACCATCCTGAGTCTTCTGCCAGGATATTCGTTCCAAGCTAGAACCCATGGGAACCACAGTTACCTCCCTCTGGACCTGTCCTGCCCTCTTTAATTCAGGGGTAGCTGAGTGGTAGAAGAGAGACAGAGTGGCTATTCTGAATACTGAGCGTTGAAATAAGTTTTATGTAAAGATTTCAAGGCTTTGCAACCGGAAAGAAGAGTCTCCAATAATAACAATGGTTTAAATGTACTGACTGCCTACTAGGTACTAGGTATGATCCTAATTGCCACGTATGCATTATTTTCGTTAGTTTTTACAGTGTTTCTGTGAAGAGGGTGCTACATTCATCATGGTTTTTCCAGATGAGAAAACTGAAGTGGACAGCAGTTCGGTGCACACAGAAACTAGACATGGAGTGGGGCTTAAAGCCTCGGCAGCATGGCTGTCAGTCCCCTCCTCTCACCTGTGCAAACACAGCCTCCTTCACCCCGTGACTCCGCAACACTGAGAAGTGTGATGAGGCAGGTCGTGGTCCTTATGTGTTCAGCTCACTCAGAAGCCAGTGATGGGGTGAGGGAGAGTGTGACTCTTGGGACCGGCCCTGTTCTTTTTTTTTTTCTTTTTATTTCAAGATACTTTATTTTTTAAACAGGTCACAACACTAAGCTTCTTGCCCATTCTGCCACTGCACAAGCTACAAACACTTGCTCAGCAGTTGAGGGGCACTCTTTTTTTTTTTTTTTTTTTTACATCTTTATTGGAGTATAATTGCTTTACAATGGTGTGTTAGTTTCGAGGGTCAATCTTTAGTAGCATGTTTGGAAAGTGAATAAAAATCCGTATAAAACAAATATTCCAGTAGTTTCCATAGGAACGCAGATACCTGTGACCCCATCGCCTAGTCTTCCACGTTGCTGCATCTGTGCCAGCAGTACTCACACAGACATCTCAAAACTAGCAGTAAGTAAGTGGTCCCCCCCTCGCAAACCCTCAATTCAAGCTAAGCTCACAGTTAACACCTACAAGAATGGCATCTACACATTAACATGAGCTGCTCACAGGCTGCTAGGTGATCTTCGTTCCCCTCTTCCAAGCACAGGACACAGGCACAGTGCCAACACCGTGCTCCCCTACTCTGGGTGGGAAGTCATGGTTCTGGGTTTGTTGCATCAGTTGCCATGTTGACCCTGACATCACTCAGTAGATCTGACCTTCCTCTTTACCGGCTGGCTCTCCAGAATCACAGAGACAACACTTCCTCCTGCGTAGACGTGGGTGGGTGGGTGTCCAGGCAGCAACCTCTTTTGACCTGAGCTCTGTGCTCTGCATGATTAGGAAGGTCGTAATTGATGATCATGGTTATGACATTCGCGTGGACCACGAAAAATTGCCAACATTTAACCATTTTGATGTCCACTAACGTCATTTTCATAAGGCTTATCTTATTATATGTCTGGGCCTGATTGCCTTAGCACAGCTCAGCATTGGTTGGTGGCATATTGCAGTGAAGGGGGGACGGTGGGCATATGGCTGCTGTACCCACCCCCAGCCAGCATAGGGAAGCTGCAAAGGGACCCTGCACAGCCTAGAGTCTTGTAGGATGAGGAAGCTATGGATAGATGATTAGGATGTCACGTGTCCCTTCTCTCCAGTCTCTCTTCACTGAGCAGCTGCAATTCAGGTTCTGCTCTTAGTAGCTTTCATGAGGACTCGTGTTGGGGTTCTGAGCTCCTTTTGCTGAGAACCGTACTCCTTTTCTGAGATGTAAGGCACCAGAGGAGCACCCTCCAGAAGCATGATCTCTATCTCTGGACAGCACCTTGTTCTAAATTCCTGCAGCGCTGAGCAAAGCACGGGGTTTAGAACTAGAGAGACCTTGGTTTGAGTCCTGTTTCTACCACCTGTTATGTGGCCTTGAGCAGTTTGTCTCTTCTCTCTTAGCTTGGGTTTTATCAACTACAGGCGATACCAATGACTCAGTTCTGGAATGTGTGTAAAATTGTCCATGCTTCATGGCCTTGGGGCACATTTTGCTCCCCTTTCTTTCTGAATATGGTGAACTGGGAGGATGCCAGGGAAGGAAGTCTGAGGTTATCTTTTCACAGAGAAACTATGTGCTGAACCGGAAGTTGGCCCCAAAGTTCCAACAAGCGCAGGTATGTTTGTGTGGACAGTGGACCACAGCATTCAAAATGTCACGTTTTAGAAAATCTAGGACATGTGTTCCTTATTATTTAATATCTCTCCCTTGAGCTTGGAGTAAAACCAGTTTTCTGTCTCCTCACTCTGGGCCTAACCTTCTAAGTTTCTGGAGTCTGATACTCAGCCTCCTTAATAAACAGCCCCCTCGCCGCCCTGGAGATAGGAAAACATAGAAAGAGTGAGGCATATATAGAGACAAGCAGAAACTTAGAGAGAGAGAAAAAGACAGTGGAGGTGGCATGGAGAGAGAAGACGGTAGGTAGGTAGGCAGGTAGATAGATAGATATTAAAACCCTTAAAATCCCCAAAGTCAATGATATTTGGTGATCAGAAAAACCTTTAATTAAAAACAAAATCCTATAGGCCTTATGAAGTATCCCCACTGAACTCCCAGGGCACCTAGGTTTACCTGTTCCCATGGAAGGTCCACATCCCATCAAGATCTGTAGCATTTAAGTGTGTTTGCCACACTCTTTTGCTCAGGGAAGACTGCTGGGATGTCTCTTTCAGTTGTTTCCTTTGGTTAAAAGATGGGTTTTAAAAACAAGTAGACAAGGCTTCAAATCCCCGATGAGTCCTGCGCCGGCTGTAAGTTATTTGACCTCGTTAAGTCAGCCGTAACACTTTAGTCTTAGTGTTGTTATAAAGATAAATGAAGTGATATACGGCCGTGCTTGATATGTAGCGGGTATTCAGGCCATAGAGACACTGTATTTTAATTTCTGATGTTTAGATGTGTCTGTAGCAGCTGCTTCTTTTCTCCACCTTCCATTGTGTGTCCTTCATGCTCACCAGTGTCCCTCTTCTTTCTGAGGACATTGAGTATTTGGACAAGATGTTCTAATTGGAGCAATTAGAAATGGTAAACTGAAAGAATTCCCTTCAGACATATTTTATCATGAAAATCTCCTTCCTTACCCCATAATTATCTCATCATCATGGGAGTCAGATCATTGGACTTATTTTTTTTTAAATTTAAACTAAGAGTTTCAGCAAGAGAGAGACTAAACCATGAGTGGTGTCTGCTGGGTGGCCTCTTAGTTTCAGATGGAGGTAAGAGATGCTTAGCTGTGCCTCGCTCAGCCATCAGGGTCCTGGCAGAAGTCACCTTGCTGCTGTGGGGCAGCACGCCCTGTGAGCTGAGACTCATTCTGAGGTGGTTTCTGGGTGTGGCATCAACTTAGGGAAGAGAGCTGGCAGGGACTGGGCAGAGTCTCCACTGGTTTGTACGGGTGGGAGCATTTGGCCTCAGTGAGCCCTCAGCAGAGTCTATTTCAAAAATAATGTTATAGATGTAACACCGTGAAAATTGTGTCATATCTTAAATACGAGGATAAAATAGTAGATCCCCATTTAGCAATTATTGTGACCTCTGTCACGCTGCTCAGTCCCATACACGGAGCACCTCTAGGAGTCCAAGTCTTGCACTGCATTCAGAGAGAATGGTCATTGGGGACCACTTCTTCTCTCCCCTAGAGGGGTAACTAGGTCACAGAGGAAATAGCACCAACTGTCAGAGGCTCCTGCTCGCCCAGTGGCCAAATGGAGCTTGGCAGATGACGCCCCTTGGGAAAGGTTCAAAAATGAAAACTAAGAGGAAAAACGTGTGACATGAATACCCACGTCCTACTGAGGGAAGTAAGTCAGACAGAGAAAGATATGTTGTATAACATCCCTTACATGCAGAATCTAAAAAGAAATGATGCAAATGAACTTATTTACAAAACAGAAACAGACTCGACGACTTAGAGGATGAACTTAAGGGGGAAGTTCGTTCCCCTTCCCTGGGGGAAGGGTGGGGGGGAAGGGATAGTTAGGGAGGTTGGGACTGACATGTACACACTGATATATTCAAAATGGATAACCAACAAGGACCTACTATATAGCACAGGGAACTCTGCTCAATATTATGTAACAGCCTAAGTGGGAAAAGAATTTGAAAAAGAATAGATACATGTATCTACTCGGTGTAACGGAATCACTTTGCTGTACACCTGAGACTAACATTGGCAATCCACTCTACTCAAGTATAAAATAAAAAGTTAGAAAAATGAATACCCATAGAAGATGGGCCCCAATAATGGGAGTCGTAGGAAAGAAGCACATGCCAATAAACCGTAGAGTCGGTGTAGATTCAAGTGCGTGCCTACGCGGGATGGAAAGATACTTGGAAACAACCCAGAACCGAACATAAGCCTGCAAGAGAATACTAGTACCTGGAAAGTAATTATTAAAACAAAGCGTACAATCCAGGGTAAAAAATACAGACACCGCAGGATATCCTCTGGTCATACTGGTTCTCTTGAACCTTTATTAGAACCCTTATTGAACTTTTTTTTAAAAATAAATTTATTTTAATTTTTGGCTGCATTGGGTCTTCGTTGCTGCGCTCAGGTTTTCTCTAGTTGTGGTGAGCGGGGGCTACTCTTCATCGCAGTGCGCAGGCTTCTCATTGCGGTGGCTTCTCTTGTTGTGGAGCTCGGGCTCTAGGCGCGTGGGCTTCAGTAGTTGTGGCGCATGGGCTTAGTTGCTCTGTGGCATGTGGGATCTTCTGGGACCAGGGCTTGAACACGTGTCCCCTGCATTGGCAGGCAGATGGCAGATTCTTAACCACTGTGCCACCAGGGAAGTCCCCCTTATTGAACATTTATGGTATCTGCTAGTATCCCGGAGCGTTCCATGGAAATGATCAAAAGGTCATATCATAGGGCCTATGAGGACCATCGTGAGGAAATAGGATCTGCAGCGGGATAAAGAAATTTAAGGGGTGACTTAATACAAGCTCACAATTAAAATAAAGGGCACTCCATGTGGGTGACAAGCAGCTGCTTTTCATTAGGCTTTGGGGACTCGAGAAGGTGACAGCTGATTTAACTGCAGCGGGGAAAGCTTAGACTGCATGCAAAGAAAGACCAACTCATCCGTTTACACTTCTCCCAGATTCGGAGGTCTTTAGGCCTCCTGGACGGTGGTTGTGCTCCGAGAAGAGACACTGCTTTCACTCCCCTCAGATGGGCTCACTCCTTCTTTCGGGAAGGTGTCTCTGTCTCTGCCATGTAGAATACCGAGACCCTCCATCGCTCACCAAAGATACCCCCTTGTCTCAAAGGTTACAACAGCACGTTACCAAAACCACGGACCCCACAATTTTTTGCCCCTCTCCTCTTTCCCCTTTGCTCCTTATTTACCATGAATGCTTTGGGGCTATAATCCCTCCTTTGCAAACTCCCTCAACCCCCTCGTTCTTGTTCCTTCTGTTGTATTTTCCTGGCAAAACCGCAAGCCTGGTTGAAAACAGCTGTCCACATCTTCTGATCCTGGACTTGGGAAGCCAGACCCTGCTGGGACAACAGAAAAACTAAAATGTGATGTCATTTTAAATCTCAGTGGGTACTTACTACTGACTGGGAATCCTACTATGCATTCCTAGGAGGTTTCCTTTCCTTTCCTCTGAGACAGCAAGTCTGTACTTTCTCCCCTCTACTCAAAGCTGGAGCTGACTCATCTTCCAGATACCAAATCTTCCTCTCTACCTGCCTCTCATTTCCAGACCCATCCTTCCCTCCTGCTATAATAGAAAAAAAAAAAATCCCTTTCAGAATTTATGCTCTAGGGCCTCTCCCCTCCTCCCTAAGGATTGCAACCTTGCAATTCTTCCTTCTTTCCATACATCATGACTTCTTTCCTCTTCACTGGACCATTTCCACCTGCACTCACACCTGTTCTAGTGTCTCCCATCTTTAAAACAACAACTGTCCCATCAACAGCTTCTCCTGAGCTCACATCCTCCTTCAGGTACAGACATACTTTGCTTCTCCCCCTCCCAGTAAAGCTTCTCAAAAAGAACGATCTTCATTTATCATCTTCACTTTTTCGCCTTGCTCATTCTTCCACTTTCCCGTCCGGTGTGGGTCCACACCACTCCACTCCACCTGTCCTCAGCAAGGTCATCAGCAGCATTTATACTGCCAATTACAGCGGTCAGCTCCCAACCTTTAATCTGCCTCTCAGAGGCACTTGACATAGTTGACCCTTTCTTCCTTTTTGAAAATGTTCCTCTTGGCTTCCTTGGTATCACAACTCTCTTGGTTTTCTTCCCACATCACTGAGCACTCCTTTTCTGTGTCTTTTTCTGATTTCTTCTCCTCTACCTCATATCTGTGTGCAGGTTTGCCAAGGGCTTGGTCCTCAGGCATCTTCTCTCTCCACTTTTCTAGGACAGCTCATCCAACACCATGGTTTCCAACACCTCTCTATACAGTTGACCGCCATATATGTATCTCTGGCCCAGACTCTGCCCGTGAACTCTAGATATATAAAGACGTCTCAAACTTAATATCTCATTTCATTCATTCATTCATTCATATTTTCTCACCTTATTAAAATCTCTGAAATTGGAATGGCTCCTACGATCAGTGACATCATCTCTGTTTGCCGAGTGGAGAGGTTTAGCTGCCGTTGTCTGCACGAGCACGAACTTGGCCACGTTTTCTTTAGTTCCTTGAGTGATGTGCGTTGTCAGTATGACATGCGTTCGCTTTATTGCCTCTTAAAATTCTTCAAAAAATGATATTTTCAATCACATTGATTTAACATTGAGAAGAAAATCATGTATTCAGAAATTCATAGAGACAGAAGAGCAGGGTGTCAATTTGATAATAGCCAAGTCCTATTTGTCTTTGGAAGAATGACCACAACACTCAAAGGCTTTATAGAATCTAAGATAGAAAGGATGCCCACAGTTGACAGTTTTGTTGTTGAGATACATACCAACTTCAACTTAAGGCAGAGGGAATTGCTTAGTCCTTTGCAGTAGAAAAAGACTTCAGATCTATAGAGGTTGATATGACCAGTTGAAAGTGTTTGGCTTTTCATATCTTACTAGTACTTAAGCGAATTGTGTGTCTTAGAAGACATTGCACCTGCCATCTGATGCGTCCAAAATGGAATTCGTTATCCTACCATCTTGCACCCCACGGAGAGGCAGCTCTTCCCTCAGTTTTTCTAACTCACTGACTGGCACCCTTCTTAACATGTTCCTTAAACACAACACCTAAGAATTATCCTTGTTCCTCCCTTTTGTTCACCCCTAACATCAAATCTATCTGCTTTTCTTGTCATTTCTGCCTGTAAAATAAATCTCCCATCCATTTTCATTCCCTTCACCCAAATGCCTTTATCCAAGGGGTCGTGGCATCTTGCCTGGACCATTGCAGTAGTCAACTCTGCTGCGTTCACACTGCCCATCCATCCTGTACCTCATGAGCCTGACAGTCCATTCTCCAGCCTAAATCATGCTTTCTAGCATAAATTGGACTTTATCACTCCCTGTTTATGCTAAGAATAAGATCACATTCCTCCCTGCAGCCCCCAGACTCTGAAGTCGTGGACCTTGCCTGCCTCTAAGAGGTCCCCATATATCACCACCTTCCCCAGTGACTTTGCTCCAGGATCTCGGCCCGTCCTCTGTCCTCTGTTTCTCACACTTGTCTTACTCCAGGGCCTTTCCATTTGCTAGGATTTCTGCCTGGAGCTTTCCCCCTCCAGACCTTCCTGGGCAGGGCTGTTTTCTGTAATTCAGTCTCCGAGAGGCCGTTCTCACTGAACCTCTGTAAATATGCCCCATCCTTCTCTAGCCATCATTGAGTACAACTTCTCACAGAGCCCCTACTAATTCCTGAGGCTAGCTTGTTAATTTGTTTACTTGTGTATCGTTTATTTCTTCCAACCAAGATGTTAGTTCAAGAGAGAAGGGGATCATCGTCTCCTTTATTATTGTATCTTGGAGACTTAAGGAGGAGTTTGGTAACTAGGTGATGATTGATCAATAATGTTAGAATTCATGAAGGAACAGATAGTCCAACTTTTCTTCTAGGAAGTAGTGTCTCCGAATGGAAGAGTGATAACTTTCCTCAAAAGCATAAAATGTAACACCCTTGCAGAAACTGAGAAATTTGTTAAACCTCACTTACCCTGTGTTTACTTATTTGTAGAGTGGTCATACAGAAATCCTTATCTCTCTGGGATGTTTCTAGAGTTAAATGGAACAATTTATGCAAAGAAATATTTTGCCAGATGGGGAACCTTATCATGTTACTCTGAGAATGGGATGAAAGCTCTCGTCCCCCTCCCAGGGCGCTGGCCTGCAGTCTAAGAAAATGCACAGATGTGTGTTGAACTCTACGCCTAACACCTGCAAAGACCGCAGGTAAAGACACCTTTCCCCACACAAACACGAATTGTTACCTTGGTCCACACTGAGTCAGTTTTCAGGTTGATTACAATGATTTGGAAAGTTAAGGTGCTTACTCTTTCCAGTTAATGAGCCAGGACACTGTTTTATGTTGTAAATATCGAAGGCCCATTGTGTCGCTAGTTCCACGCACTGGTTCACTTGTGAGAGGCCCCCTCCACTTTCTGTTTCTATCAGTAGCCTATGTGTATACACCAATTAAAAGACAGAAATTATCAGAATGTTTCTAGCGAATAGTTACAAGACTGGGTTTAAACAAACAAACGAAACAAAACAAAAAAAACAAAGGCCCCCAGGAGAAGTCCTTTGTGGCTCAGTGTGTCTGTCATGGGATTCAGTGTGTTTTCATCCCCAGTAGATCTGTTAATGTAGTCAGAAAAGAGCATCACAAAAGGAAGCCCGGCACTCCACGCTGTCAGTACTTACACAAGGGCTGCGTTCGATGGCCTGGAGGCAGTACCGTGGGACAACTGTGGGATATTTTATAGCAGCTCCCAGTCTGCACACCAGAGAGCCCAGTGGCCAAGGACGGAAAGGGAGCATGCAAAAATGATGTGGGAAGCCTGTGTGCCAGGTGCAGAGGGAGCAGAGAGCATGCAGGGAGGAGCCCTGGGGGAAGAGCAGTCCATGGACGTGGAAGCTACCAAGGTGAAGCTCGACACCCTCTCTGCTCTGGGCTCAGGATTTGTCACACTTGCTGCCTTAACTCAAAGACTCTGAGATGGTCCCTGGTTGATTGGATGTTGAGAGGCAGGGACCACATGGTCAGAAACCTTCCTGGGATCACACTCGGGGGCTCTCTGGCCTCACGGCCCCATCGTCTGGCTCCTGGGCAGGAGAGAAGGCGACGCAGATGAGGTTGGGATCCTCCCCTTTCTCCGAGCAAATATGTCAATAGCATTTGGGTTAATGAACTGTGCCTTTTAATAAATGGTTCTTATCTCACCACAGTGGTGCTAAATTGTCAGGATTTTAAATTAACTTAATAGTTTGGCGGATGGTACTTATTCACTGGTTACCCGGAAAGTGAATACGGCCCCCAGCCTGGGTTTCTTATTGAATTATGCAGCAGTTAGTTATTTCATTTGGGTTTCTGGTGAAACGTTTAGGGTTAATGTGCAATGCCTCAACGCCCCCCTTAATGGGCGTTTCCAGGCCTACCCTAAACTAAAAGCCCACCGTTCGTCATTGGGTCACTCTGTGTTCTTCAGGCTCCTTGGCCAGGCATGGCCAACAGCCTCTTGGAAACACCCTCCCTGCTGAGGGGTACAAAACGCCCATCTTGTCTTCCTTCTGTTCATATGTACAAATATTTACCGAGAGGGGCAACCCCTCCCCTGCCTGTAGGAAGCTTACCGTCTATGTGTTAGAAAGCTATAAATATATAAGAGAGGGATTTATGAAATTCCAGAACTTCTGAAGAAGAAGGAGAAATTAATTCTGTCCTGGGGAGAGGAAGACTTGGGGTAAAGCTTCACAGAGGTCACATTTGAGCAGAGCCTTGAAAAAATACATGACATTTATATGCATGGAGCTGTGAAGAGCAGTCCAGGGGGATTTTTAATCCTGTGCTTGTCTACCTTGCAGCTTGTAGGCCAAAAGAATTGCCACTTTTATGTTTTTATTTATTTTTTATTTTTTAACATCTTTATTGGAGTATAATTGCTTTACAATGGTGTGTCAGTTTCTGCTGTATAACAAAGTGAATCAACTATGCATATACATATATCTCCATATCTCTTCCCTCTTGCATCTCCCTCCCTCCCTCCCTCCCTCCCTATCCCACCTCTCTAGGCGGTCACAAAACACAGAGCTGATCTCCCTGTGCTATGCGCCTGCTTCCCACTAGCTATCTATTTTACATTTGGTAATATATGTAAGTCCAGGCCACTCTCTCACTTCGTCCCAGCTTTCCCTTCCCCCTCCCCGTGTCCTCAGGTCCATTCTCTATGTCTGCGTCTTTAGAATTGCCACTTTTAAAAGAGCAATTACTGTGAGACTGAAGTTCTTTGCCAGAACCTTATGAAATATAAAGTAGCATCGTTTCCATTTTACAGATGAGAAAATAGGCTCAGAGAGGGTAAATACTTTGCCCAAAGCCACACAGCCTTAGGCACACAAAGATTTTAACCAAAGCCCAAGTGGCCTGGTAGCACTGTTTTGGAAGCAATTCCTCTATACAGGAATTTACTCCAGCGGGCTCATCCTCACCACAAAGCAGATTCATCCATCAATGCATGAAAAATTGCATTTGGAGAAAAAGAAATGACTTCGCATACAGTGAACAGGTGGTAATTCTGTGCAAAGCACGGTGCCTGGCAGGTCCTGAGGCAGATACCCAGGCAAGGATGGCAGGATCTGTACCCTCCGAGGAGGTCAGGACAGGCGGAGGAGGCTCGCCATCTCTATAGACCGGAGACGTGCGATCCAGGACCAAAATCACCCATGTCAGCGGCGAGCAAACAAGGGAAGGTGACGGCCAAATGCTAACTGCAGAGCGGAAGGTAGAAAGACTGGGAAGTATTAGCATCAAAGGCCGTCTGAGAAGCAGGAGGATGAAGGGGGCTTATAGGGTCGCTGAGACGGGCGCTCCCCCATCTGAACTTGGAGCCCTCCATTGGGCCCTGGTTCAAGCCCCCACAAGGTCATGTCCATGGCCCCCAGGTGGGTGCAGCAAGCTGAGCTGGGCAGACACAGCCAGGGTGGGCGGGATTCCTTCTACAGACAGGGTGTGGCTTCCCCAGCAGCCACCAGTCCTGCCCAGCTGGGAACTTCAGGTGTCTCTGCCAGGGGCAAGGACTCTGCTGTGACTGCGGAGAAGCAGAAAACAAACCCCGGCCCTTTCAGCTCCTTGGCGGGTCCCTGGGAGAGGCACAAGGGCGCCTGCTGAGCGGAGTGACCTTGAGAAAGTCAGGCGGGCGTGTGAAGTGGTGCAGCAGTGCTGGGGCAGGGGAAGCAGCCCAGCCATCAAGGAAAGACTGTGTATAAAGGATCCCTTCTCCCTTTCTTCTGGCGCAGACACAGGCCCCAGCTTCATTCTGCATTCATAAAGCTTCCCTTGGAAGCGCCTTTAAGTACTGCTGAGGGTGGCTTGAAGAAGCATGTTGGAGGGTCAAACACACATCTCCTTGGGCTTTCTTTCATCTGCCTCAAAACCAAAAATCTCTCCTTTTTTAATCGCCGCCTCCTGTAAAAAGGGCTAATCTTTTGTTCGCAACAGTCTCCAGTGGCCCAGAATCTCAGCAATTAATACAGGAGAGAGGGGAGAGGAGGCAGGGGCTCCAGCCCATGGGAAGAGGGAAGCAGGTCAGAAGGGGAGGCTGCAGGATGTGGCGGGTGCTGGCCAGGGATCCCAGGAGGGCGGAAGCCTGCAAGGTGCTGCCTGAGCAGGCCTGGCCTCAGAGAAGGGTGCTTTTCGGGTGCAAATCTGCTCCTGTGGCCGACCAGTCAATCCAAACTAGCGCCTTCGAGAAGGGGCCCGGAATGAGAAGGGATTTCACCTGACTGTGTACTTAGATGCCCCGCTTCTTCCTCCTGGGACCCTTTCTCTGATCCCCTGTAGCAGCCTCTTTTGTGTAATTACTTTGTCTTTAATCAAGGCACTCACCCTTCATCTCTGTCATAAACAGATTAGTTATTTTCCTCATCTCTGATTATGGTTTGTTGCTTTAGAATTACATTTCTAAAACAATATATGCTACCGCCCGGCTTAAAAGCCCTCAGTGGCACCTGGTTTCTCTTACGGTAAAACTCTGAACACTACAGCATGGTTTAAGGTCCTTGTGCCCTGAGTTTTATAAATTCCCACCCTCCTGTGCCGCCAGACGCCTCCCCGGACACCCTGCACTTCTGCCCACTTGGATATGATCTGATGGGACTTTGTCCCGGGAGTTACCCACCCTCGAGCCTTCCTTTCTTTCCCCACCTGGCAAATGCCGTCTTGTCCTTTAAAACTCTGCTCAAAATCACTTCCTCTGTGAAGCCTTCATGAGCTCTTCAGGGGGTTTTAATCATTTTCTCTGTGATGCTTGCAGGGCAGTCCATGTGCTCCGCTAATAATGTGCTTATTGAGTTATCTCTTAATGATTTGTTTATGTGGACATTTTTTTTTTACCTCCATGAGATTTTCAAAAGCGTGGAGTGTGCCTTATCCTTTCTAGCACAATGCCTGCGACCTAGCTGACACTGAACACATGTCTGAGCTAAAGATTGCCAAGTATTCAAGGATATAATGTAATAACCTACCCCTCTGACGTTCAAACGTAGGGAGGGAAAGAGGAGGAAAGGTTTCTGGGTTCCAGTGATTTTGTTTCATCAGGCGAGCCTAAGGGGCTAGAGGGAAAGGCCAACTGGAGGATAGAGGTGGGGCTGTGTGTGTGTGTGTGTGTGTGTGTGTGTGTGTGTGTGTTTGTTTGTTTGTGGTTGCGAGCTGATGAAGCCAATTACCAGAAGACTGCAGTTAGCAACTACCGGGGTTGTTGAAATCAAGAGCAAAGGATGTTCTGCTCCCAGACTTGGAGGGAAGACCCACAGCGACCCCAAATCTTAGTTGCAGGGGGGATACCTCTCTGCCCACCATACCAGATTTGCAGAGCGCAGAGAGCACGTTGGGCAAATCAGAGCACATGGCTGCCACTTTTTTATTCTTTTCCCCCAATTATGTGTTTGGAACAGAGCCCCGAGGACAGTTTTATTCAGCAAAGAGAACCAAACCATAAGCAGCATTTGTCACACTTCTGTGAAGGAAGCTGTCGCCAATCCCCCCCCCCCCCCGCACAGCTAGATCTGAAATCGTGCCTCCTCTCTTTTCTTGGGCCTGGGGACCCCTGGACCCAGAGCTCCCGTGTGCCCTGCCCCTCCGCCTGGGGAGTGAAAGCTGGGCGCCGGTTCAGAGAGTCATTCAGTGTCCCTGCAGATGTAAGAGCACATTGTCCTTCAGTGTATTGACCCTAAGAGTTATGTCTTTACCTCCTCCTTCCCTGCCCCATATTAGCCTGAGAAGTCCTGCCAGAGGGATGTGAGAGCTAAGGAAGTTTTGATCTCGTGGGCCTGTGGATTCTAATCATGGATAATGATGAACTCAGCGTCTGGGACCTAGGGAAGCTGTCAGGGAGGACCAGCCCGGGGGCAGCATGGGTCACCTTCTGGGTGTTTTAGTTTGGTGGAAATGATGCCTTGTGGAAGGAAGGGGGGGCAGGGAGGAAGAAAGGAAGAAGGAAGGAGGGAGGGAGGGAGAAAGAAGGGAGGAAAAAAGAAAGGAAGGAAAGAAAGAAAAAGAATAAGCTCGTGAGCGGTATGGGAAAGAAAAACAAATAGACCAAATAGTTCAGTTTTCTGTGCATTTTCAATCCAAAGTAGACATTTATGAATGGAATATTCACCTCTATAATCTTTGGCCCTTCAACTTTCAGATAGTAACCTGGAATATTAGGACAAAACCGCCCTCCGCTCCCCACCGCATCAAGTTATTCATTTCGATACTTAGCAGAAGTTTTATTAATTCCCAAGTAATTGATGGTAATGAATTTGTTCTCTGACCGCTGTGGTTTATTGATGACACTGGTGTCTGATCTGCTGTCTGTGCTTATCAGTATAGGATACATGCTTGGCTTTTTTTTTTTTTTTTTTGCGCGGTATGCGGGCCTGTCACCGCTATGGCCTCTCCCGTTGCGGAGCACAGGCTCTGGACGCGCAGGCTCAGCGGCCATGGCTCACGGGCGCAGCCGCTCCGCGGCATGTGGGATCTTCCCGGACCGGGGCACGAACCCGCGTCCCCTGCATCGGCAGGCGGACTCTCAACCACTGCGCCACCAGGGAAGCCCATGCTCGGCTTTTTGAGTTAATAAAATCTCCAGAGTGGTTTCAAAAAAGAATATGTACTCAAATGTAGCTCTTGGCAAAAGCAGCTACCTCTTTATGGGGAGCGTGTGTGTATGTTTCTGAATCATCACTAATTACAAGAAAGGGAAAATGTCTGCTTGCTTTCTACTGGTTTGTTTAGATGGAAAACAACTAGGACAGAACCATTTGGTGTGGAGACGGCTTTAGATTCTGAGTGGAGCTGTGGCCTTTGCCAGTTACAGGGGTCTCAGGCCACGGAGTACTTCAGGTATAACAAGACCTCATGCTGGATTGGGGTGAAAATGAGACAGAATCCTGCTTGGCTTTGTGAGGTCATCATGAGTCTTTTCTCCCCTCAGACCCCACCTCCTCCGTGTGCCTATCGAATTACGTGATGGCACGTTCTCCAAGGGAAAGGGTGAGGGCACCACGGTTGGAATTGAGGCAACCACCTTGGAAAAGCCACTGCCGGCAAATAACATTGTTACGAATGTTGGAGAAGTAATTAAAATGAACTCATCATTTCCCAAAATATTTATGTATTGAAAGTAATTCCGACTGATTGCCTTTAAGTAGCATTTTCTTCCGTTTCCGTGATAACCAGTGGACGTGTGTTTCCCTTTGCGTTCAGGATCCAGTCCCAAGTGTGTGCCCTCCTCGTGGGCGGAGATGAGGAGGGGACCTAACCCAGTGACACAGCCCGACTTCCAACCCTGACATTGCCGAGCCGTCCCACCCTCCCTCCCGGAGCTTCTGGAAGAGTCCGGCCCCTGCCGGGACACTTGCTGTTCTCTCCCCGAGGGAGGGGCCCTGGTCAGTTCACTGCTGCCTCCTCCCTGCCACAGCCCGAAAGACACAGTGGCCAGAATCCACTAAGGCAGATGCACCAACAGCTGGGTTGCCACACCCAAGGATTTTATTGAAAGTAATAGTGCTTGGGGCAGTTTTGCCTTTTGAAGCTGCCTGTACGTACATTGTTCCTGTAGGAGAGGCAGAGGCTCCTGAGGTCACGAGGAGGTGGCCTCCTGTGCCCAGACGGTGGAAGCGAACCCGGGACAAACCCCAGTCAGACAGGTGAAGGACTCAATTCCTAGGCCTGGTTTGGCCCTAATCGGCTACGTGACTTTGGGCCACAGCCCCAAACGCTTTGAATCTCGGTTTCATCCACCTTATGTGCAAAGAGATAGATCTTCAAGGTTCCTTCCTCTGTGACATTCTTGAATTCTGGAGAACACTCCATATGCAGAGAAAGGAAAGACCCGGAGTGTCTGGTTAAATGTGGGATAACATGAAAAATAGATAAACTCAGGAGACTAATGGTACGGGGTGTCCCCTCCCAAATCCTGCAAGGTGAAGTGAGCAGAAGGGCCCGGGGTGTGGCCGTCCTGGGGTCAGGGCTGCTGTCCTGGACTGAGCAGGTAGCCTGTTGGCTACCCTGGCCTCCCGCTGCCTGGGTGTAGCTGCCCCCCTGCTGAGGCCCTGGATCGCTGAGCCCGGGGAGGAGATCGGTGCTCAAGGTCAGACCAGACTCTGTCCTGTGACAGAGATGCTGCAGCAGACCAGGGCAGCGGCCAAGACTACCACTTCACTGGGGGGTGTTGAAGAGTGGGCAGGGTCCTTAGGAGGAGGGTAGAGCAAGGTCAGCACTCTGAGATCACTTGGACGCATGCATGCTTGTCTCCCGTGCCCGACCCTGGCCTTTGCCCAGAGTCCATGATTTCTGCAGGTGATGGATGGACGTGCCCACTGGGTTCCCCGTTCCTTCTTTAACTTTGTCAAAATCTGCATGTCTGTACCTCCAGTGAGAGTGCCTTGCTTTACCCATCGGTGTATGCCATCTCCCTAATTTCTTGCAGCCTCTTTCCAACCCTTCACAGGCTTGTGTGTTATTCCTTCAATCTCCAAACAGGATTCTTTGTACAGTGCAGCTGCCCAGGCCTCTGGAAAGCAGTTACGCATTCCCGAAACCCAGACAATTCCGGTCTGCCCGTCCTGCCCCTTGACACCTAGTGAGAACAGTCATGATGACTTTGGGGGGCCTCAGGTGTGAGCCCAGATCTGATCCTTCCCTGAGAGACTGATAGGACCATTTATTGAATGACCATTTAGTGACTCAAAGTGCAGGCCATCTGGGAAAATAATAAGGGCTGAAATTGGAATGGAGTTGAGCTATAATCATAGACTCTTAGAAAGGATCCTAGGTGATTTTCTAAGTCAGTGGGTTGCAGACTTTTTTACACTGGTGGCACCATTATAACAAGAGAATCTCTAGCAGGCCCCCGTGTACAAAGCAGATACCTGGCCCTGCTGGTGGCAGCAGGTGGAGCCTGGAGCCAGAGCTGCTTGGTCCTCAGGGACGCTTTGCCCTGGCCTTGTGAGCACGTGCTATTGATCTAAGCTAATAAACTCTGCTACAGATGGGGTCATTAAGGACAGTACTTCAGTAAATTATTTATTTCCATGTCTCTTGATTTTGTAATCCTGAGGATATAGAAGTGTACCATGTTATTAAACACAAGCAAAATGATTCTAAATTGTTTATCTAAAGTTGAACATCTGATGAGGAACACAGGATAGGAACCAGAATCGTGGGTACCTGCCCTGTAGGCTAGTACTCCCTCCTTTTTTTTTTTTTTTTTTGTGGTACGCGGGCCTCTCACTGCTGTGGCCTCTTCCATTGCGGAGCACAGGCTCTGGACGCGCAGGCTCAGCGGCCATGGCTCACGGGCCCAGCCGCTCCGCGGCATGTGGGATCCTCCCAGACCGGGGCACGAACCCGCGTCCCCTGCATCGGCAGGCGGACTCTCAACCACTGTGCCACCAGGGAAGCCAATTGTACTCCCTCCTTTAAGCTAGAGTACCAGTTGGCAGCATCACGATCAAGTACTACCCACTTGTTAGGAAAGCAAATTCTCAAGCCCAACTCCAGACCAACTGCGAAACTATAGAGAAGGGACCCAGAAATCTGTGTTTCTACTGGGCCTCCAGGTGACCATGATGCACACTGAGAGCAGCTGTTGTGGCCTAAACTTTGATGATCCTTGAACTTTCCCAGTAATATGGAATGTTCTTAATGTTATATGGGTGTTTTTATGTGTTTATTTTGGTAGTGGGCCCAGGAGGAGGGAGAGAAGATTTAGAATATATACAGAAGGCCCCGCCCCCATCCCTTTGGGATGAAGGTCAACAGATTTAGCAAATAAAAAATACAGGCTGCCCAGTTAAATTTATTGTTCAGATAAACAGTGAAAAATAGTTTAGTATAAGTATGCAATATTTAGGATATATTGATGCTAAAAAGTTTTTTATCTGCAGTTCACATTTAATCGGGCATCCTGTATTTTATCTGGCAACCCTGTTTGGGACAGATCACAAGTTGGGAACATTTCCTTTTTCAGTCTTTTTCTCCTCCCTTCTCTAGACCCAAAGTCAGACACCTATCTCACTGCAGTGCTTTTATTTCCCAAATCCCTTTCTATGTTGGTGAGAGAAGCTGGCAGAGAGAGGAACTAAAGCATGTGAAATGGTAAAGGGAGTAGCCTTCCAGCTCACCATTTTTAACTGTCATTATTTCACTCGCACTGTCACCACATTGTAGAAACTGCTGAGTAAGAGGCCAAGAAAACCTTGGCAGAATCACACAACTGCCTCTCCCTCCCTCTGCATCCCACCCAGCAAGCTCCCCAGCCTGTCTGTCATCCCCATGTCTGCTGATGAACTCACCAGGCTGGCCAATGAACTGCTTGTGGCCCCATCTGGACCTTACCAGCAAAACCGAGTCCATATTTGTCAGACACAGAGTCAGACTCAGCAGCAGACACAGCTACGACTGGGTGGGGGGAAGGAGTTGGGGACCCCATGGTGGGCGGCAGAGAAAGTCCCATCGGTTTTACCCTAAGATCTTCCAAATGAACTTGAACCTCCAGTCAGACTTGATTTGAAAATCCAAGGAAACGGGTCTGTAGTCTTGTTTTTGATGTACTCTCCTAGGTAACGGAGCTTGAATTAGGGAGTCGATTTGGAGATTGGAAGGCAGAAAAATGCAAATAGAATGGAAAACCCCCCAAAAAATGTTTTCTCACTGTGTACCTTGTCTGATTTCCTTTGGTGGTGGAGTTAGGCTGAGAGTCACTACGTAGACCCATTTTCTAGTCTCAATTCTATTTTGATATTAACACGTGACCTTGATTTAGTCACAAAATCTTTCTCGTTCTCAGTCTTCTCATTTGTAAAGTGAGGATACTTTGTGAAATTAGCCAACCTCCAGCTCAATGACTTATAAATTATATCATTTTTCTCAGGACCGGCTAAACTCTTCCCCAGATCTCTGCTTATCTGAATGGCAGCTTAAGCCCCTTCCTGCACCAGCAAACTATGACAGGCAAGATGTCAACCGATCAAATACCACTTGTTTCACCCCTAGGATTGTGCCTTAAACAATGAAGGGGAGAAGACAGCTGACACCTTTTCCCCCTTGCCTTCTACAGCGGTAATAGCAAAGCCTACCCAAACTGTGGACTCAGGGGGCAGAATTTAATGAAATACGATTTTGGACTAGGGATCCTTTGACCTGATCAGTGTAGCCTATCCTTGATGGGGAGGGCTTTCCCGGCTCTAGAAAGGGCTGGATTTTGTTAGATATTAAGGAACTTCTTATTTGAGATTAGCAGGAACTGGACAGATAAGTTCATTTGTCTAGAGGGTAGTATGCAGCCCTCTGTGCATAGGTTGAAAACTTAATCATTGAGGGGAAAACATGTTCTGATATAGAGGGCTCTGCAGGGTAGAGGAGCAGGTGCAGTGATGTACTCTGGTGTGGCTGGATGGGCTGAAGCTGGTGTGCTGAGTCCCTGCCAGCTGTCATAGGCTATTCCCACTGGCGTGTACACATGTCCCCCGGGGCAGACCTGCAGTGCACACACAGGCACCACACCTAGCTGTGTGGTTACCTAGCTGGATCCCCGCAGAGGGCAAGGCACGGGCAAGGCATTTCGAAACCATAATAACCCAAAGGCCCCCAAGTTCCTGTTCATGCAGGATCAGATCAGCATTTCATTTTTCTACTTGTCCTGGGGCTCTCTCCCTATAGGAGAAGGGTCCCACAGTTAGTTCTGTCCTGGTTTTTGGGTTGTTCTCAACACACTTTAACTCTTCAGGGAATTTACGTTAAGGAACGTTAGAGCTACTCTTCCAGGCTGAATTTTTTATTTAGAAGGAAAATGGCACACTCGTTATCTAGTGGAGGTGTTCAGTTTGGCAATTAAAATGAGGGTTGTAAAATTTATCAAGGAAAGGACAGAATCAAAGAACCTAAGGCAATCATAGCCCTTCAAAATCCATCCAGACCGTCCCTCTTCCTAAAGGAAGATAGGGCCCAACCCTCCCCGCAAGAAAGAGATCAGACAAAGGCTTTCCTTCCCTTGATGCATACCATATACAGTTAGGAAGCTGTGTGTCGTATCTCACCTAAAACTCCCCTTGGGCAGTGCAAGTCTTTTGGAAAACAAACAGCTCACGGTGGAAAATGTCCTGAGCTTTTGGCGGCCTCCTGAAAGGTTTGGTTACAGGTTTCATTTGCTCTTTTAATGGGATTTTCTGTGAGTTATTGGCAGTCAGAAGGGTTCAGACAACTGGCTGAACAGGAGGCATCGTAAGATCATGGAATTTTAGAGCTGGAGGGAACACTTGGGCTTGCCTTCCAGACAACGATCATTTTGTCTGAGGTCAGCTAGGAGGTAGTGAGGCGGGGGTGATTTTATCCAGTCTTCTTTGCCACGTGACTAGACGGATGGAGACCTTTAAATGTCAACAAAGCAATTTTGAATGGAATTCAGAGCCAACTGGGATGCTAGCATCAGAGCTGTGATGCTGGAGGAATTACAGGAACCGAGTGTCTGTAGATCTCGCGGAGGCATCCTGCACGGGCTGTAGCCTGCTAGCTTTAACAGCACGTTGGAAAACAGCCCATCTGTGGCCGGGAGCTATCGGTGCAGATCACTATCACAGTAGAGCACAGGTCGGACACGACCAAAAGATGCCCAGATCTCCTTTGTTTCCCATCTCCCACTCGCCAGGGAATTGGTAACAGTTCTTTCAAAGACTGGGCTTTGAGCGAATCCGAGCAGGTAGAAAAGGAACAGACACCTCGTCTGAACTCACCCAGTGCAGCCCATGCAGAGGGAGTAAGGGGGCAGAGGCTGGTGCAGGGATGATGTGGGCTGTGACTGAGTCGTCCCTGAAGGCTGCCCGTCCAGTCACAGACCAGACATGATTATGTTCCTGTTTGTCTCCTGTGCAAGGCCAGCTGCCTGTACCCGGGCAGGAATCGCTGGGCGGTTAGGAGTGATAAAACTGACATGAGATTTTCCTGGGTAGCGTGCCGGTTCTCTGTTAAAACTCAAAAAGGCAAAATAAGTCGCCAGGACTTTGTCTTCCTGTCGGTTGATATTTGTGTGTCACGTGTGTACTGACATATGGACAAAATCTCAAACCAAGGAGGGTCTGTGCCCCAAACTGAATCTCCCATGTATTGAAATAAGGGTTTCATCGCCAAATGGCCAGAGGCAATCACCAAGGCATGCACTTATGAGACCAGGATGCAGGTCAGGGTGAGTTGAGCATCTCTTCTGGATTAGCTTTGATAGATCCATCCATCTTCCCATTCAACCACCATCTATTCATTTATCCATCCACGCAACAGATGGCCCAGCTGCTCAGTGTACATGGAGGCAAAGAACTGACCTGAGCTTGGTCCTCACCCTTCGCTCATTGTCTAGCGGGAGAGTCATCAGTCCTAGAAGGAGCAGCTACATTGCTAGTAAAGTATTTGTCTGATTTTATTATATACATGTAAGAGAAGCTGTTATTATATGCAGGTAAATAAACAGAACATTGCAATGTGTGGTAAGTGCTGGGACATAGGGAGCGACGTGGGACCGTATACAAAGTGAAATAGGGGGAACGGGGGAGGGTAGAGGGTGGATTTCCTGAGAGAGAGTGATCCACAGAAGACCTCTGGGAGGAGGGACATTTAAGCTGAAACCTGAAGGATCAAGAGAGACCAGCGGTGGAAAGAGGAGGTGGAGGGAGGAACATGCTAGAAGGCTGCGAGGCGGGAAACAGCCCAGCATGTGGCAGGGGGCTAAAGGAGCCGGATGAGAGGGAAGGACACAGACGCCTGACCACGCAGGGGTCTGGAGGCCATCAAAAGTTGGTTAAATTTTAAGTGCATTGGTAGGACACTGAGGGAGGGATGGAGTATCCAGGGATTCTTCTAGCTGCTGGGTGTAGGTGAAATTGGAGGAGGGCAACAGCAGGCATTGGGGGGCCATCGTAGTAGCCTGGGCAAGAGATACCCGTGGTTTGAACAAGAGAGAATGTGGGTCAGGGCTGAATGCCCATCATTCTTGGAGATGTAAAGCTGAGTCATCCGTGCCCCAGAACCTCCCTGGAGGACTACACCATGGGAGGCTGCATCAGCTTCTCCCTGCCTTTGTTTGTTGTGAGCAGGTGGTCAGCACCAGGTATAGTGTCCTGTTCTCGCTTAACAGTTTCTCAGCAGAACTTCGTAAATGACAGTGCAGGAGGCTGAATAATGGTCCCCCAAAGCTATACATACCCTAATCCCCGGGAACCTGTATGTTACTTTACATGGCAAAAAGGATTTCGCTGATGTGATTAGGTTACAGAGATGGGAAGGTGATCCTGGATTACTTCAGGTGGACCCAGTGCAATGACAAAAGTCCTTATAAGAGGGAGGCAAGAAGGTCAAAGGCAGTAGCAGGAGCTATGACCGTGGAAATGGGAGGTTGGAGGGATGCAAAGAGGGGCCACAAGCCAAGGCCTGTGGGCAGCCTCTAGAAGCTGGAAAGAGCAAAGGTTCTGCTCTGGAGCCTCCAGGAAGAACTGGCCCTGTGGAGACCCTCACTTCAGCTTAGTGAGACCTGTGTTGGGTATCTGACCTATAGAACTGTAAGATAAGACATTTCCGTGGTTTTAAGCCATGAAGTTTGTGGTAATCTGTTCCAGCAGCAATGAGAAACTAATAGAGAAAGTAACAACTTGACGTTGTGTAACCTCAAGGCCCACTTCATGTGTCAGGATCTGTCTTCTGCACCCTCCCAGGTCCCCTGTTTCAGACCCACTGGACTGGGACTGGCCTCCCATCTCTGGACTGGGACTGGCCCCCCATCACTGGACTGGGACTGGCCTCCCATCACTGGACTGGGACTGGCCTCCCATTACAATGCAGGTAGAGTTTGCTTCCCTTACCAGAGCAGCCAACTGAGGACACACAAGCCTCGAGCTTCTGGAATTGGACAGGCTAAAGAAACATAACCCAGAAAACCAAGCAAAGAATGTATTTCTTTTTCTGTTTTATAAAAGTCAGCTTCCATCCTATAGCCAACAGTGGCAAGAATGGCGGCTTGGTAGAACTACTGAGTGTTTGT
Source organism: Pseudorca crassidens (assembly GCF_039906515.1). Lineage (NCBI taxonomy): Eukaryota > Metazoa > Chordata > Mammalia > Artiodactyla > Delphinidae > Pseudorca > Pseudorca crassidens. The sequence continues at coordinate 106,576,683 of NC_090304.1, forward strand.
TGGCAGGTGCTTGGTCTTACTGTGTTCAATGGTCTCAATCTTTCTCCATTCGGTCCTGTGCAGGCTCTGGCATTGGCCTTTCTCTCTCACATCCTCATTCCTCCCTTCGTTCTCTTTCTATTCAGAGCCCATGCAGTGTGTCTGCCCTTCAGACTCTGGATCAGAGCACGCTGATCCCTGTGGGGTGTGCTATGGACAGGCAGCTTGTTGAGGGCTCCATTAGAAGAGGAATTACCAACAATTTCTTAACTGAGAAATCAAGCATTTGCCCTGAAATAAACTTATACATCTACCTGACAGCTCTGCACTGGCTCCCACCATGCACGTCTGCTTGGGGCCCTCAAGTCCAGTGGCGTGGCTGTGCAGTGATTCCTGCATGGGCTGACCAAAGGCCCTTGGCTAATCTTTATTTCTGTGAAAGCAGCAGGGCTCCCCCGTGGAGGAGAGGACCAAGGCATCTAAGGAAGTCTTAGAATCCTGCCCTCCTTGATGCCCCTTCCCTTGCCAGGCTGCAGGCACACGGTTCTGCCTGGGGGAAAGAGAAGGGATTGGACAGTGCTGAAGGTTCTTCTGGATCTTTTGACCTTTTCTCCACATAGACTCTTTCTTTGAAACCAAGACTAATGATCTGGTAACATCCAGACTGGACTTCCGGAACAGGGGCTTCATTAGGGCTCATTTATAGGAAGTTATTGCATATGCCGTTCCAGGTGACTTCCCCAAGGGCTCGAGACAAAGATGACAGGGGTGACGTGGGTCAAGACTTAGACTCTGTCTTTCCCAGAACTGTCGCTCTGTCCTGCCTGGTTTAGGCTTCCCACTCTACCTCCAATTTAAACAAAACATTTGCTGACTAACCTCCATCCTTTATTAAGTACACTCCGCCTTAGCCTCAGAGAGATGCATGTTTAGCATTGTGATTATATGGGGTTAGCTATTTTTTCCTCTTATGAATACACATGAGGACTGTGCTTTTCCTCCTAACTTTGTTATGGTGAATGCCTCGCTAACAAGGGTTGTACCTCTAAATGCATTTTACTTCCATAATTACTACAGGACTTAAGTACTCTCCGGAGATACTAGCTATCCCTATGTCCTGTGAGCAGGCAGTGGTCAGTAGCGTCAGCTGCTGAAAAATCCCCAGATCAGAAAACCCAGAGTTCTCGCGTTCAGTTCTGAACCCCACAGTTTGGCCACGAGGTAATGCACCTACTTGGTGTAAGTATCCTGCTTTGTCCTTATGCTTATCTTGGTTGAGCAGAGGAGAGCCCAGGGTTCGGACTGGCTGTTCAGAGGAATGGCTGTGACGTCTGATAGCAGCTGAATATTTTTTGCCACATATTTCAGCAATGGATGTGTGCCTGGCTCTGATCTGCTGTCTCCCTTCTGACCCTTCTGCCAGATTCTCCATCGAGACACCTGTCCCCTGTGTCTGGATGTCTGTCTCCTCCTCACAAAATTTTCCACCTGGGTTCCCTTGCCCTGTCCAGTCTGGGCGAGGAAGGTGCCCAACTTCCTGTTCTTCTGTCCATGTCCACTGCCTCTCCTTCTCTTCCGGTGAGCCCTTCCGTGGCACTTCCTGTCCCTCTGGACTCAACTCAGGTTTCTGACCATGAACTTGCCCTGATGGTGACCCTTCAGTACTGGCACTGCAGTTCAGGACCTCCAGCTTTCCATACCTGTGGTCGGTAGGCCAGGGGGTTTCTGAAAGAGAGATGATAAAAGATATAGTCCCTCTGTATGTTTTAAAGTAGCCCCCGAGTCCCAAGGAGGTGACACAATGGGCTCTGATGGGTGCTGTATACACAGGATACCTGTGCTGCATCCAGGGAAGCCTGAATTTAGGAAATCTACACCTTGGGTAACAAGAAGTTCAGCAGGCCTGTTCCTTGTTCATGGGGATCTGTTAGCTCATCTTTCAAGGTTACCAGCTGCATAAACAACCCTGAGGATAAAAATTCTGCTAAAAAAATGGATTAGAGTCTTGTGTCTGATTTTATTTTCTTTTTTAAAAAACATGTTCATAACTTTCTATTAAAATTTGTGTATTTATTTTGCTCACAGTTTTTTGTTTATTAGTTTGTTTTTGTTTCTGTCATTCCCCACTAGAATATAAACTCCATGAGGGCAGAGGTCTTTGTCTTTTTTGTCACCATTGTACCTTGAACACCAAAAACAGTGTCTGGCTCCAAATAGTGACTCAATTAACCTTCTTGTTCATGTACAAGAGCTCCTACAGGTTAAATAATGTAAAGCTGTTGAGATAACGGGTATATTATTTTTAACTTAAATATACATTTTGAAATTGCTTTTAAAGATGAGTATACCAGTTTCTGCACCCATTAGCTGTGTATGGGAGTTCACAATTTTTCACATTTTTACAAGCCAATGTTACTGAAACAGCATTTTGCTGAGGGATGGGTATGAAATGGCTTCAGAGTTGCCTTTTCCTAATTATTAATGAGGTAAAGGACCTTTGCTTATGTTTATTGGCCATTCCAGATTCCTCGTCTATGAGGAATCTATGAGCATATTTTTGTCTGTTTTTCTGTTTGATAGTTGGCTTTTTTCTTGTTTATTTGTCTGAGTCAACTGTATATTCTAGGTATTGATCCTTATTGATTATATGAGTTGCAAATAACTTCTGTCAGTGTTTCTATTTTGTCACTTACACTTGTTTCTGATACCTTTCGATGTAATTTTAAAACTTAATGATGTCAAATTTACTAATTTTTTCCTATATATTTTGTGCAGTTTTTGTATTTTTAAAAAAATCCTGCTTTACTCGAGCATAAAGAAATACTCCTGATTTCCTTCTAAAAGTGTGAAAGTGTGCTTTTGGCCTGTAAGGCTTTAAACTACTGAATTTAATTTTTGTGCACATGTAAAACAAAATTTTTTTTATTTAGATATCAAAATATGACAGCACCATTTATCAAGTATGTATACACATATACACCCATATACTGACATCTGTATTTATTTCTATAAGTAACTATAGATATTAGGACCTTTTTATTATTCAGTTTATTCAAACTAAAGAAAAAGAACAATTTACCTGTTTCTCTAATCACCCCACCAATCCGCTCTCTGCATCCAATGACCTTTGTTTATCTGTATCTATATATTTACATTATAATATATAAAATGTATTTTATATATTTAGTATATAACATAATATGAATATATATTTAGATATATTTCGATTTTACATATAAGAGAAATCATACAGTATTTGTCTTTCTCTGTCTAATTTCACTTAGCATAATGCTCTTGAGGTCTATCTATGTTGTCACAAATTGCAAGAATTATTCCTTTTTATGGCTGAGCAATAGTCCATTGTATATATGTACCACATCTTCTTTATCCATTCATCCACCAATAGACAGTTAGGTTGTTTCCATATCTTGGCTATTGTAAATAATTTTACAATGAACGTAGAGGTTCGTATATCTTTTTGAATGAGTGCTTTTGTTTTCTTCTGCTAAATACCCAGAAGTGGAATTGCTAGATCATATAATAGTTCTATTTTTAATTTCTTGAAGACTTCATACTGTCTTCCATAGTGGCTGCACCAATTACACATTCCCACCTTTATTGCATGAGGGTTCCCTTTTCTCCACATCCTCGCCAACACTTGTCATTTCTAGTCTTTTTGATAATAGCCATTCTGACAGGTGTGAGGTGATATCCCATTGTGATTTTGATTTGCGTTCCCCTGGTGAGTAGTGATGTAAAACATCTTTTCACGTTTCTATTGGCCATCTGTATGTCTTCTTTGGAAAATGTCTGTTCAGATCTTCTATGCATTTTTAAATTGAATTGTTTGGTATTGGGTTGTATGAGTTCTTTATGTATTTTGGATATTGGTCCCTTATCAGATATATAATTTGCAAATATTTTCTCCCATTCAGTAGACTGCCTTTTCATTCTGTTGATGGTTTCCTTTGCTATGTAGAAACATTTTTGATATGGTCCCACTTGCTTATTTTTACTTTTGTTGCTTTTTCTTTTGGTGTCAGATTCAAAAAATCATTGCCAAGACTTTTGTTAAGGAGCTTACAACCTATATTTTCTTCTAGGAGTTTTGTGGTTTCATGTCTTATATTCAAGTCTTTAATCCATTTTAAGTTAATTTCTGTGTATGGTGTAAGGTAGGGGTCCAGTTTCACTCTTTTGCATGTGACTATCCAGTTTTCCCAACACTATTTATTGAAGAGACTGTCCTTTCCCCATTATGTATTCATAGCTCCTTTGTTGTAAATTAATTGACCACGTATGTATGGGTTTACTTCTGTGCTCTCTCTTCTGTTCCATTGGTCTGTGTGTCTGTTTTTATGTCAATACCACACATTTAATTACTAGAGCTTTGTGATATAGTTTGAAATCAGGGAGCGTTATGCCTCCAGTTTTGTCCTTATTTCTCAAGATTTGGCTATTTGGGGTCTTATCATTCCATATATTGATAAATTTTAGAATTATATTAGTTCTGTGGGAAATGTCATGGGTATTTTGATAAGGACTACACTAAATCTGTAAATTGCTTTGGACAGTATGGACATTTTAATAATATTAAATCTTCTGATCCATGAGTGTGGAATATTTTTCTATTTATTTGTGTCTTCTTCAACTTCTTTTATTAATGTCTTGTAGTTTTCAATATACATGTCTGTCACCTCCTTGGTTAAATTTACTTCTAGTTATTTTATTCTTTTTGATGCAATTGTAAATGAGATTATTTTTTTAAAAAATTCTCTTTCTTGATAGTTTGTTGTTAGTATATAGATATGCAACAGGCTTTTGTATATTGATTTTGTATCCTGTACCTTTATTGTATTTGTTTATTTTTTCTAATAGCTTTTTGGCAGGATCTTTGGGGTTTTCTATATATAATATCATGCTATCTGCAAATAGTGACAGTTTTACTTTTTCCTTTCCGATCTGGATGACTTTTCTTTTTTTTTGCCTAATTGCTGTGGCTAGGACTTCCAGTACTACATCGAATAAAAGTGGCAAGAGTGGACATTCTTGTCTTGTTACTGATCTTAGAGGAAAAGCTTCCAGCTTTTCATGGTTGAGTATGATATTGGTTGTGTGCTTGTCATATATGGCCTTTATTATGTTAAGGTAGGTTCCCTCTGTACCCACTTTGCTGAGAGTTTTTATCATAAATGAATGTATAATTTTGTCAAATGCTTTTTCTGAATCTATTGAGATGATCATATGATTTTTATCCTTCATTTTGTTAACATGTCGTATCATGTTGATTGATTTGCAAATGTTGCAACATCCTCGCATCCTGGAATAAATCCCACTTGATCATGGTGTATGATCCTTTTAGTGTATTATTAAATTCAGTTTGCTAATATTCTGTTGAGGATTTTCACATCTATGTTCATCAGGGAATATTGTCCTGTAATTTTCTTTACTTGTAATGTCCCTGTCTGGCTTGGTATCAGGGTAATGCTGGCGTTGTAAAATGAGTTTGGAGGCATTCCCTCCTCTTCAATTTTTGGGAAAAGTTTGAGAAGGATCAGTATTAAATCTTCTTTGCGTGTTTGGTAGAATTCACCTGTGAAGCCCTCTGGTCCTGGACTTCTGTTTGTTGGGAGGCTTTTTGATTACTGATTCAATCTTCTTATAAGTAATTGGTTTGTTCAGATTTTCTCATTCATCGTGATTCAGTCTTGGTAGGTTATGTATTTCTAGGAATTTATCCATTTATTCTAGGTAATACAATTTGTTAGTGGATAGTTGTCCACAGTAGTCTCTTATGATCCTTTTTATTTCTGTGGTGTGGAAGATCCATTCAAGCTGGTGACATGGGAAGATCCGAAACCCATCTCCTCCCAGAGACACACTGAGTCTACAGCTACATATGGAAATTTTTTCTCTTAAGAAAAGACCTGTAGTCTGGCTGAGTGATTACTTCACATCAGGCAAACAGGAAGAAAACCACATCAGTGCATATAGGAGAGGCTGGAACAAAATCTTGCCATGAATCTTACCTGTTGTAGCATCCCGCAACCAGGAGGGGAACTCAAAACCCAGAGTTTCTCCCTGAGGAGTGAGGGGTCTGAACCCCATATTGGGCATCCACACTTTTAAGACATGCACTTGAGAGATGATCCCCTAAAACATCTAACTTTGAAAACCAATAGGACTTGTGTCCTGAGACCCGCAAGACTCCAGTGATCTGAGAAATTGCTCTTAAAATGTTCACGTGCTCAGACTCACCCACCCCAGGGCCCAACTCAGAGGCCAATCAGGCCCATATTTAAAGTGAAGGAGGCTTACCTGCTTATATTAAAGCATCAGCCTGAGGGGCAGGCATGTAATTCAACATAAACATCTAGGATCCTGGTGGAACGCTCCCTGGGGATAAAGACAGGCAGGCGCCACCTTCGGGCTCTCCCTTTGTCATGACCCAGAGCACCAGTATGTCCTGGGAGGGAGCTTTGACGTGTGTCCAGCGCCCCTGTTTTTGTGGCTGCTCCCTCGGGACACCTCTCCATCACCTGAATCTGGAGCCCAGGGGAGCTTGCACGCCTGGTCCCATGGGAATGTAGTAATTGGCGTCACCCCGACAGGAGTGCATACCCCTGTCAGTGCTCCAACTTTCGTGCCTGATGCTAGGGGTCCCCTTTACATTGCCTGGGTCTGATAGCCAGTGAGGCTTATGCTCCTGAGTCCCACAGAACTGCAACCAACAGAGAAAGAGTTCTTAAACATCAACCACCCCCAGGGCACAGGAAGAGGTAATAAACCCAGGAGCCCAGTGTTTTCTGTGAAGGAGTCCAATTAGCTAATCATCACGACTGGTGGCCTGACAGGCAGGCTTCTAATTCTAATTAAACACGTATCTTGGGGCTGACTGTAATCCTCTCTAGAGACCCCAGAGGGAAGGCACTATCTTCCCACTCACCTTCTGCTGCATTCCAGAGCACCAGTGTCTCCTGGAGGGGAGCTTTATGTGTCTGGCGCCCTGAGCTTTGTGGCTGCCACCCAGTAGACACCCCCCTGATCACCTGGCTCTGGTGGCCAGAGGGGCTTGCATTCCTGGGTCCCAAGGGACTGTGGCGACTGGGGATACTGTTCTTGGCAGGCTACCACCCCCAGGGCACTGCACAGACAGCAAAATGGGATACACACCCCAAGTGTGTCTGTGGAGGAGGCCTCTTTGCTTGTCCTGGAGCTTTGGCCTGAGGGCTGCGTTAGTGACCTGCAGATCTGCCCTTCAGGCACACTGGCTGTGGATGCCTTCTAGGTGCTTTCCCTCCACCTTGCTCCAGCTCGTTGGTATCACCCAGAAAGGTGCTTGTCTGGAGCCCCAATCTCTGTAGCTGCTGCCCAGGAGACGCCCCCTGATCACCTGGCTCTGTGGTCCCACAGGAATGTATATATTTGCATACTTTTAAAAGCTGATAAATGAGGGTCTGGCTTCCAGTCAGCCTGAATCTAGGTGCTGAGATACTTCCCTTTGGGACACTGACACATCCTCAACTACTGGGAGCCATTAACCATATACAGGCCCTTGGACATGCCCAAAGGTTTGAACTCAGCGAGGTTGAACAACAAGGTTTATCTCCTACATGAGATTGGGAGAGGTGGTTGTTTCATCTGCTGTGTTGAAAACAACACAGAGAGTCAAGCAACATTAAAAAAATAAAAAAGAGGAATATGTTCCAAATGAAAGAACAAGATAAAACCTGAGGGGAAAAAGAAAACCACAACCTCCACCCTCCCCCCAAAACGTAAAACTTAATGAAATGGAGATAAGTAATTTACCTGATAAAGAATTAAAAGTAGTTGTCACAAAGATGCACACTGAACTGGAACAAAGAATGCATAAACACAAATGCCAAAGGGATGGAAAATATAAGAAAGTACCAAATAGAAGTCACAGAGCTGAAGAATATAGTAATGGAACTGAAAAATACACTAGCGGGGGTTCAACAGCAGACTAGATCAAACAGAAGAAAAGATCAGTGAACTCAAAGACAAGGCAGTGTAACTCAATCAGAGCAGCAAAAAGAGAAAAAAAAAATTTTTTTTTAAAGTGAAGGTAGCTTAGGGGACTTACGGGACAACATAAAACAGACGAACGTTCGCATTACAGGGCTCCCAGAAGGAGAAAGAGAGAAAGGGACAGAAACATTGCTTGAAGAAATAATGGCTGAACATTTCCCTAACGTCCAGATCCAGGAAGCCCAGAGAGTTCCAAAGAAGAAGAACCTGAAGAGGCCCACACCAAGACACATTATAATTAAAATGTCAAAAGTTAAAGATAAAGAGAGAATCTTAAAAGCAACAAGAGACAACTTGTTACATACAAGGGAAGCCCCATAAGACTACCCACAGATTTTACAGCAGAAATTTTGCAGGTCAGAGTGGCGTGATATATTCAAAGTGCTGAAAAAAAAGAATCTCACAACCAAGAATACTCTACCCTGCAAAGTTGTCCTTCAAAATTGAAGGAGAGCTAAAGAGTTTCCCAGACAAGCAAAAGCTAAAGGAATTAGTTCATCACCACTAAACCAGCCTTACAGGAAATGTTAAAGGGACTTCTTTAAGCTGAACAGAAAGGGTACTAATTAGTTATAAGGACACATATGAAAGAATAAATCACACTAGAAAGGTAAATACATAGCAAAAGTCTTAGATATTCACTTACTTATAAAGCTAGTGTGAAAGTTAAAAGACAAAAGTAGTAAAAATAACAATGATTACAATAATTAGTTAAGGGATACATGAGATAAAAGATGTTATAATGTGGCATTAAAAACATACAGTTGGGGTGGAGAGTAATAGTTCATCTGGATTAATGCCATAACAAAATACCACAGACTGGGGGGTTAAACAACGTAAATTTATTTTCTCACAGTTGGAAATCTAAGATCAGTGTGTTGGTAGATTTGGTTTCTCTTGAGACCTCTCTCCTTGGCCACCCTCTTGCTGTGTCCTCCTATGGTCTTTCATCTGTGCCTGTGCCTCTGGCATCTCTCTGTGTGTCTGAATTTCCTCCTCTGATAAGGACACCAGTCAGATTGCAATAGGGCCCACTCATGTGACTTCATTTTGCATTAATCACCCCTGTAAAGACCTTTCCTCCAAATATTCTGAGGTGCTGGGTGTTAGGACTTCAACATATGGATTTTGGGGAGACACTGCTCAGCTATAGCACCACCCTGTACAGCTCTTCATTGCACCCTGCTAACCATAGGCATGAGAATAGTCATTATTAGTATTATTTTAACAACAGCTCCTAAAACATACGGAGTATTTACTGTATGCCATGAACTATTCCAAACCCTGAAAATGTTATCTCATTCTTAAGCATAAACTTAAATAACTTGCCATGGACGCTCAGCTGGTAAGTAGACACAGGACTCGAATCCAGGAAGTCTGGCTCTGAATCTCTACTCTTAACCTCTCTGCTGTATGAGTACTACCACTAATAATCACATTTAATGAGAATTCATACGTGCCCGGCATGATCTTAAGAGCTTCATGGATATTACCTCATTTAACCCTGCAGTCCCTCATAAGGCAGGTGTTTCAAAATCACCCTCTTCCAGGAGGAAAGAGATGCTGGCAGGATAAAAGTCACTCGAGGTTCACTGGTTCAAAGCTAGTGAACATGAGAGTCAGGGGATGAGTGTGTCTGTCTGACTACACAAAGCAACGTTCTCAACCATCACACAATGCGCCTCCTGACCGTAGAAGGTAGGAAATCATGGACTGTGTGTAAGGGGAAACAGCAGTCATGCTCCCCTTAACGCGGCTCCATAAAAACCCCTTTAAGCAAATACCTTAACTTTCTAAGTCTTGGTTTCCCCATAGGGGAGGTAGACAATTGATAAAAAAAATGAGGAGAGGGTCTTCCCTGGTGGCGCAGTGGTTAAGAATCCGCGTGCCAATGCAGGGGACAAGGGTTCGAGCCCTGGTCCAGGAAGATCCCACATGCCATGGAATAACTAAGCCCATGTGCCACAACTACTGAGCCCGCACTCTAGAGCCCGCGAGCCACAATTACTGAGCCCACGTGCCACAACTACTGAACCTGTGCTCTAGAGCCCGTGAGCCACAACTACTGAGCCTGTGTGCCACAACTACTGAACCTGTGCTCTAGAGCCCATGAGCCACAACTACTGAGCCTGTGTGCTACAACTACTGAACCTGTGCTCTAGAGCCCGTGAGCCACAACTACTGAAACCCGCGCGCCTAGAGTCCGTGCTCCGCAACAAGAGGAGCCCACGCCGCGAGCCGCAACAAATAGTAGCCCCTGCTCGCCACAACTAGAGAAAGCTCGCGTGCAGCAATGAAGACCCAAAGCAGCCAAAAATAAATAAAGTAAATAAATTTATTTTAAAAAAGGAGAGGAGTAAAAAGCTTTTCTTCTTTGAAATGCTGGAAAAAGGGTGCTGTGTCAAGCATCACCCAATTTTCAGTTTCACTTTGGAAAGAAGCGTTTTGCTTTGGCTTTTAAAGTAGAAGAACATTACCACTGAAACTGTGTGCTTGGAAATCAGTGGTAGATGAGCAGTGGCAGTCAAATAGCTGAGTCTTTAAAAAGACCATTCATTCTCCACGAGGTACACATTAAATTGAAAACCAGAAGCTGTGAAGTCCTTCAGAAACCCCAAAGTTAGCAAATATCTTCCAGAGTAAATTGGCCCATCCTCCCTCCTCCAGACCATATAGAACATGATCTATTTTAGACACAAGTCTGAGTAGGAAATCTCGGGATAGACCCTCCTTCTTTCCCCTACCTGTCAAAGGAACACATTCCAGTATAAATCAAGAAGGCAGCACAGAGGAAATCATTGCAAATGGCTAATTTTATTCCTTCTCCTATACTTTAAATCCACCTGCTTATTTGATACATTTCGCACGTAATTTATTTCTCCTAAATTTTAAATAGTTGTTGAATCTTGACTAAATCATCAGCTTAAGATCAAGGACCATGCCTCTCATTGTTCTTGTTTCTACTTTATAACGGTGCATAAAGTCATCTGCAGCAGCGAGCAGTCAATACCAAGATCTACGTTTGCCAAGCATTTAAGTGCCAGGCATCATCCTAGGAGCAGTAGATCTTTGCTATACAAAACATGGTGCCAGACCAGCAGCATTTTCTTTGTTTGGGAGATTTTCAGAAATGCAGTCACTCAGACCCCATCCCACCTCCTGAATCAGCATCTGCATTTCAGCAGGACACTAGGGTCTTTCCTCTGCACATCCTGACCTGAGAGATACAGCTTTCCCTCATTTCATTTAGCCCTTACAGTAACTCTAGGAGGTAGGGATTATTGCCCCATTTTACAGATGAGAAAACAGTCTCAGGAAAATTACATTGCCCAAGGTCTTACTTACTAAATTGGTGTCAGGGGTTCAAATTCAGTTCTCTCTGTCTCCATACTCCATGCTTTTTCTGTTCTGCTATGGCTTTAGAGGAGAAAACATCTATGGTAAAGATTCAGCTCTGATGATGCCTGGGTTCCCTGCGTTTTCTGAAGTTTGCTGGGATAAAGCTGATATAGTTAGAATGTCTGAAGGCGCTGACCAGTAGAATGTAAGTGTGGTTCATTCCTTCGTTCACTCTTGTGAGACCACGTTGTTGTTGAGGTTCTCCTGGAACCTGGCAGCATGGGGAGGACATCCAGGGTACAGAGCCTAAGGGGCTTGGTGCTTGCCTGGGAGGGATGCTTGTTTCTGAGAAGTCATGAATGTACTGGCCGCTCAGAGACCAAGGGTGCTTCTGATACCAACGCACAATCCTCTAAAATGGCAGGCTTCCTGGAGCTCGAAGTATGCCAGTTACCCCCAGGTAATAAAGTATTTTGGTCCTTCTACATGGCTGGTCAGGATGCAGCGTCTTTTCCCCTATTGTCTAGGGAGGGAGTCATAGGGGGCAGTTTGGAGTTCCTCCAGTAACACCAGCGGCCAGGCTCTGCTTTCCCAGCTCCAGTCTCTCACAGGCGGGGCATTTCCATTTTCTTGAGGTTCCTCCAGGAAGAGGCTGGATGTGGTGTCCACCTGGCCAGCTGGTGAGGGAAGCAGCCCCACCCGCAGACTCCCACTTCACATCCAGAGTGGGGAGTGAGCTTAAAGCTGCCGGGCAAATAAACCCTAATGGCTTTTCTCCTGCATTTACATTATCAGGAGTTTCTTTGACAGGCGTTATGATGATAAACGAAAAATGCTTTGCACCATTACATCAAGCACTAATGCAGAGTGCAAAAAAACTGCCTTTTTTTTTTAAAAAGGGGAAAAAGAGAGAAAATAGCAGATGGGAAAGCAATTGGCTCCTGGCGTCCTGCTAACTTATCTGCATACGGCCTGCATGGGGGCTGCCTGGAGGTGGTGCCGCTCACACTGCCCTGGGGCAGGTCCCTGCCTGCCGCCTGCCTTCTCTACACTGCGAAGGGTTGCCAGCCTGGATTGTCCATTTCTCAGGGATTCCTGAGCCACTTGGGCCCACTGGGCAGGCAGGCAGGCAAGCTGAGTTATGCAGCCTCCTCCAGTCACTACAGATAAATGCCTGGCGTACCTGATTGGCCTGTGAGCCAGCATGCTGTCCTCAGAAGGAGCGTGCTGATGGTTTTACGGTCCAGTTGCAATAGCTTACTTTATTTTGTATCCTCTTATTCTTCGTTCGTTTTCCTTCTCAAATTTAAGTGCGCTCTGTTGTGAAGATCATTGGATTAAGAAGCAAAAGGCTTGAACTGAAGCTCTCATTTTCTCTCTTGCCTTCAAATCGTGAGGGAGCCATTCTGGGACTCAGTTTTCCCATCTTTAAAGTGGGGACGTTTGATACTTTGATACTCTTGGGGGTTACTTGTTCCGTTTTGCTTTGTACGGTTTGATTTGTTTGGTTTGTGCTTGGTAGGGGGCAGGTGAGAAATAATTGAACTGAAATACCGCGTGTGCGAGGTTTTGTACAAGGTAAAGGCATAGTGTCCACACAGCTCGCACCAGCTCCTTGCTGAGACGTACAGATCAGGATGTCTAAACAGTCTGGGACCAAGCGTCTCAGTCAATAGCAGCCTTTTGATGGTAAGACCCCCAAATCACTGAAGTAAATAATAAACACATTTAAAACCCTACAACAGGATAAAGAAGACCTAGAAATCTGAGTGGGGAAGGAGTTCTGAGTCTGGGGTCGAATTCTGGCCCCCCTCCAAAATCACTAAAACAACTTGTTCGTAAGGCCAAGCTGAGTCCGTCGCTTCCCATGGTAAGGGGAGCACCGTGTCTGCGTGGTCTTCCTGATGCTCCTGGGAGGAAGGGCACATCCAGGCTACTTTTGAGATGTCCAGGCCTGGTTTTCAGGGGGTCTTTCAATGTGAGCACTAAGGAGGGGCTGATTAGGATCCAGATGGACCCCAGTGTAACCTCTTAGGATGGGGAGACACAAGGAGTCTTGGCGGAAGCTGGCCTTTGATGTTTTCTGTTGATGACTTAATGGGTCTTTCAGGAAGCTCCTGGAAGGAATAATAAAGTTATTCAGAAATGTTACCTTCCTGGGCAAGAGTCTTAGAACTATGAAAGTGTTGATGAAGACAGTGGAAGAGGAAAGACAGTGAGAAATGCAGAGTATGGGGTCTCGTCTCACCAAGTGGGACCTTTCGAAGCTGGTCACGGGGACGGTCTCGAGCTGGGGATCCATGACTCTTGCTGCTGGCAGACTGTGAGTGTCACCTCCTGGAAGCAGCCATTGAGGGCCTGATGGGTCCTGCAGCCAGGAGGGTCCTGTTTGGCCAAGAGGTGACCTTGTCCTTTGGATCCTTTGCAACCTTCCTGAAGACAATTAGTGGCCACAATCTGGGTGTCAGGGTGAAGTCTGGGAACGGAGAGTGCACGTTCTTGATTTCGTGTCCACGTGTTTCTTTGTTGGGCCCGTGAGTGAGGAGGCTGGGCACCCTGCTCAGGGCGGTGGTGGGAGGGTGGCAAGGAGCCTGGACGGAACCCAGGAAGCACCGCATCTGCGTGCCGGCCAGCGAGACCTGAGGGCCCCGGCTTCACACCGTGAAGTGACCCAGAGCTCAGGCCGGGGGGGAGAATCTCTCCACTCTCAGATTCTAAGGAGTTGTATTGAGCAACTGTGAGTAAAAAACAATGAAATTTGCTAGAGGTCTGCGAAATCAGATCTAATCTCTTTGGGGACTTAGAAAATACAAGCAAACAAAAGGGCTGAGTTATCGATCGCTGCATTTCAGGGGCTCTTAATCTGAAATGAAATCAGCCTGGCCTGAGGCCCAGAGGCCAGAGACCCTGCTATTCATCCCCTCCTGCAAACACCCCCGTCCCCGCCACCGTCAGGAGGCCCACCTGTCAGAACCAGGACTCCTTGCTTGAAGAGTGAATTAGCGGGCAGGTGGCAGAGAGCTGCGGCCACTGGGCTTTCCTGGGCACAAAAGGCAGAGGAAGAACTGGAATATTTTCTTAAGTGTAAAGCAGAGGGGCAAATTGGGCTCACAGCTCAACATCACTCCTCTTCACATCTCGAGAGAGGTACCTGCACCGGCGGCCGTGCTTGGCCTCCATCCTCCCATTTCCCTTTGAGGAGGTGCTGTCACTCTATTATCTTCCCCACAGTCCGTCTTTACCCCTTTGACCTTCAGAGTTGGAGGGGGAGGGCGGCAGTGGGACTGGTGTGGTGCGGGGGACTTGCCCAGGAGAAGGAAGGCTTTGACCTTGAATAAAGGAGCCCGTGACTTCCCCTGAGTTCAGGTCGCCTCTCGGATAAAGGAGAGGCAGCTGGGGTCTCACTGGGCATGTCCAGTCCTGGAGCCGAAAACCAGCACTTGAGGGGGCAACGTATCTGATCTGGGTTTTGTTTTATTTTTTTGGTAATTGTAAGAAAGATCATTTCATACTTCCTGAAGCAAACCAAAGGAGGTCTGAAAAACAAGGTGGCTCCTTTGGCAATTACCCTGAAAAGATCCAGCAGATAACTCAGAATGCCTTACAGGTTACTGAGAAAGAAGCTTCTCAATTGACTTCTAAGACCTGGGGCATAGGAAAGAGGAAAATGACCAACACCTATCTGTTAGTGAGACCGCTTTGTCTTAGCGCATTCAGCCTGCTATACAGAATATCATAGACTGAGTGGCTTCTGAACAACGGAGCTTTATTTCTCACAGTTTTAGAATCTGGGAAGTCCAAGATCAGGGTGCCAGCAGATTCCGTGTCTGGCAGATTCCGTGTCTGGTTCATAGATGGCTGTCTTGTGTCCTCACGCGGTGGAAGGGGCGAGGGGACACTCTGGAGCCCTTTCACAAAGGCACTAATCCCATTCATCAGGGCTCCATCCTTATAACCTAATCACTCTTCAGAGGCCCCACCTCCGAACACCATCACGTTGGAGATTAGGCTTCAGCATATGAATTTGGGGAGGACATATTCAGTCTTTAGCATCTTTGAACTGTGGTTCCCAGGAAACCACAAGTGAACTGAACTCACAGGACAGGTGAATGTGAAAATCTTCAAACTTATAGCTTAAAATCTTTACATCACCATGAATAGGATTGGACCTCACCTCCATGCCCCCTGCCCCTCAATGTTCTGCCCACACCCCCAGTCTCCCAAGAGGGTCTCTAAACCTTCTTTCTCAGCCCACTGCACATCAGCCTCCATTGCGACCCTGGTCAGTGTCAACCATGACCTTACCACTGACTGGTCTCACCCCTTCTTCAGCTGGATTTCCTTGGCAGCTAGGGCACTGCATTCTTCTGCTTCCCCTTCTGCCTCTGGAACTGTGCCTTTGTTCACTCTTCTGCGTTTCTCTGATCGACTCGACACCCAGGTTTGCCGAGGTTTCCCCTTTGACTCTCTCTTACATTTCTGTACCCTCCGAGTGATCACTCTGTCCCCACAACTTCTGCTCTCAGTGTCACCAAAGGACAACCAGATTTACGTCTTTAGCCCAGCTCTCCCCGCTCTGATCTAGATACATATTTCCAGCTACCAGTTAAACGTGTACCTGAACGTCCCACAGGTCTTTCACACTCCATACATAGAAAACCAGATTCTCAAATCTTCTCCTCACCACATTGCTGGGACTGATGGAATCTCCATTCACCTGGTTTCCCAGGCTGGAACTTTTGACAGAAGCTTCACTCTTCTCTCTGTCCACCTCCTTATTCAGTTTAAATCCATAGTTCATGGTTTAGCATACGAGGGTCATCATAAGCTGGCCATAGCCACCTTTCCTTGCCTGTACCTCCATCCAACCTAGGCCAGTTTTCTACCATACTCCCTCCTTTTAGTGCTCTCTAGCACTGCATATTTACTTATTTATTCTTTGTTCATTTGTCTATAAATATCTACTATGTGTCCGGCCTCTTTCCCTTTTGATGGCTTCAGTGCCTTATTCTATAAGACCCGCTTCGGGTGGTGGCTCCTTTGGGAAGCCTCCTCTATTCTACCAGATGGAACTGACCACTTACTCCTGGGTCTTCCCAGGGTACACACCTCCCCTGCCTGTGTCTCACTATGTGATGACATATCTGTCCCTGCCCCCAGACTGGAGGAAAGAACAGAAAGAAATTACTTCTTTATCTTTGTATCATTCCAACTTTGTAGCACAATTTCTGGCACACAACAGAACCTCAACAAATCTTGGTACAATAAATGAGTAAATGTTTGGATTAGGAATAAATTCTGCTTCAGACATTGGTAAATCTTAGAGGCAGATGTGGTCCTGCCA
The DNA here is from genome assembly GCF_039906515.1 of Pseudorca crassidens. Taxonomy (NCBI): domain Eukaryota; kingdom Metazoa; phylum Chordata; class Mammalia; order Artiodactyla; family Delphinidae; genus Pseudorca; species Pseudorca crassidens. The sequence continues at coordinate 106,593,394 of NC_090304.1, forward strand.
AGGAGCTCTCACCTGAGTCCTGGAAGATGGTAATGCTTTGTGTTTAATTTTGAAGGGACTGAGGGATGGTGAGGAGACCTGCTGAACAGGAACCAAGCCAGGGAAGGGTGCCCGGGAGAGAGGCAGCCTCCTCAGAAAAGAGTACAAAGGGCACAGTGAGATGGAGAAAAGCCCAGGTTCTCCCTCACTTCCAAGATGTGGGCAAGGAGCCCGCTAGCTTCAGATTCCTATTTGTAAACAGGAAGAAGTTTGTTGCAAGAATTCAATGAGTATCCTACGTGCATTCACAAGTCATTCATGAACCCAGATTTTGGACGTCATTACTTTTGGGAGTAATTATCTGTAAAGCTGATGATAATGATGATTATGAAAAAAATATGAGGAATAAAGACAAAGTGACACAAAAATTAATAGCTGTATAACTTACACAGGAAAATTGAAACCTGAAAATAACTGGAGAACACTAAAGCCATTTGAATTGACAACTCCGCTAGTTCCATACATGGTGTTTGAACACTTATCAGACTAGGGGACTCTCATGTAAAGAAATGCTTAAGAATGCAGCTTTGTCCAGTCTCTGTATGACTCAGGTTTTCCACTCATACAGTATTGCTCCAGTGCATGTATTCAGTGGGATTTATAATGCAATTATGAATTCATGCCATAAACCCTTCCTAGTCTCCAAAAATAGCTTGCATTTCCTACTGACGTGTCCCAGGGCACCCTGATCTTACCCTTACCATGGCACTGACATTGCAGTTGTTGGTTTACTTCTCAGTCTGTCTCAGATGTTATTTGAGCATCTTGTTCCCTGTGCTCCTGGTACTTAGTGGCGTGTGAAACTCGTAAGTTGGGTATTTATTCATTTATTGACACACACAGGGGAGAGCCTCCACTGTGCTGGCCCCCAGCTTGAGCCGTGCGCCTCAAGTGTCCACTCACGGACACTGTGGGAGAACAGGGCTGAGCCATAGGAATTATTTAATGGACGTTGCAGTAAGTCCAATACAGCAAAAACATGGGCCCCCGACCATGTTTGAAGGTGTGGGATTTTTGAGGAAATTATATTAAAATCTAAAATACGAGAAAGAGAAAGAGTTATCCATACTGAGCTTGCAAGGGAAGCTGGATGTGAGGACCCATCCAGGCTGAGAGAGGCTGAAACCAAACACCTGAGCCCCAGACAGATAAAGGATGGGTTCCCCGGGTTACCAAGTCAGCTAAGAGCAGAAGAAGGATTAGAATCCAGGGGGGTTATCCCAGGCCACACAACACAATGCAGAGCTGTGGTCGGGAAAACAAGAGAAAGCCTTGAGGGACTTGAGTGTGACAGCGGGCCGACATCCATACTGACTGCAGGAAAGGAAAACAGCGACTTCATGCTGCAAGTCACATCGCATTCATGGGCACCAGGCAGTTCTCCTTCAGCAAGACACCTGTCCTGCCCCTTATCAGCCACTCAGATGGCAAGAGTGGCGCTGACGGGTCCCAGACCCCGACAGTGCACCTCGACCACTTTCTTCTATTAGAAATTCTCCCTGCAGGTTACAGCAGTGAGGGGCCTCTCTGGGCCACACATCCCAGATCCTGGGTAATCTGCTTCCCCAGAAGGCTCTCTCCCAGCAGGATCCTGCAGGCTGCCTCCCTAAGAGCCTCTGAAGCCTGTAGCTGGATCCCAGGCGGTGTCTTCTCCACCCATCGGGCTATCCCCTGGGGCGCAAGGCAACCTCCCACCCACGGCCGCAGGGGGAGAGGCTGTGCTGATGCATATCGGCTTGATTTGCAGCAGCTCTGGGCAGAGGGTCTCAGAGACGTGCAGAAAGCCCCTGGTGTGGGTCGCGTTTGTCTTTTGCATTTTCTCAGTGGTGTCTGCCTGTTTCTGTGGCTGCGCTTCAGCCCTGCCCAGGACTGCAGCGTTCCCATGGGGAATCACTCACTAGGAGTGTGGGTTTCCCATCTGGGCTTTGTGGACAGAGGGAGGGGAGAGGAAAGGAAGAGAGCACGCTGGAGGGGAGTTAGTCACTCAGCACTGTGAGGGCTCAGCCCCTGGAGATCTACTTCTTGCCTGAGACACCCCCTCCCGACACCCCTGTATACTCATGCTTACTTGGGGCGGGGTGGGAGTGGAGATTGACAGGTAGAAAAGGTCAAAAGATACCTCTGAGCAAAGGCAAGTCTAGGTTCAGGGTCTGCTAGCCTGCCGCTCCACAGACACGGAGCTCCAGGACAGGAAAAGACCTGTGCTCAGTGACTAGCCCCAGCCCCTGGCCCTTTAATCCATGTGTTAATTCAGTAAAGGTGCATTATCTCATTTGATTCGCACAAACGCCCTGAGATCTGCATGGAATAGTTTTGGTCTCTACGTCCATTTCACAGCTGAAGAGGTGACCCTCTGAAGGTCACCCAGAGCCTGGAGCCCAGCAAGCATCTTCTGGTACGGCAGTCTCTGGATGAGGGTCTGCTTGCCCCTCGGGTCCCCACGCAGAAGCAGAGCCCTGGGTGGAACAGAGCCCAGCAAGGAGACCCTCCTCTCCTCATCACACTCCACCTGCCCGCCTCCCCCTCCTCCCCTCTCCTGCCCTCCCCATCACTCCCCTCCCCCTCTCCCTCTCCTCCTCCCCACTCCTGCCCTCCCCATCGCTCCCCCTCCCCACTCCCGTCCTCCCCATCACTCCCCCTCCCCCCACTCCTGCCCTCCCCATCACTCCCCCCTCCCCACTCCTGCCCTCCCCATCACTCCCCCTCCCCCTCCCCTCCTCCCCACTCCTGCCCTCCCCATCACTCCCCTCCCCCTCTCCCTCTCCTCCTCCCCACTCCCGTCCTCCCCATCACTCCCCCTCCTCCCCACTCCTGCCCTCCCCATCACTCCCCTCCCCTCCCCCCACTCCTGCCCTCCCCATCACTCCCCCCCCCTCCCTACTCCCTGCTCCTGACTTCCCCCATCACTCCCATCACCCCTCCCCCACCATCCCCATCTTTCTCCCCCACCCCTCACCACCCCCATCCCCCAGCATTTCTAAACCTTCTTGTTCGCGTGGTGGAAGGAGGAATGATGAAAGGTGCCTACAAAAATAATTTTCAAGGAGGGAACACTTCTACACCTAATGATCCTCATTTGAGAACTTAAAGAAAGCCGAATGCGCGCAGGAGATTTTGAACCTTCCCAGCGCGGAGGGAGGGGCGGGCCCTCTGCACTTTGACAGGTTTGAGTTCTTACTGCCAAGAACACTGTGGAGGAGTGGGTAAATCCTCTTCGGGGAGCGAGCTGCCCCTTTTGATGCAGGAAGATAGACTTCAGGATGAGCTGGGCTGCAGACATGGTCACTGCTTCCTTTATTCTCTGCGAGGCGCTGGGGGATCACGGTGAGCACAGCGACACCCACAGATGTGGACTCTACACTCTGGTGGGGAGACAGACGGTAAATGGATAATTTTCCCATTAAAAAGTGTGACGATTGCTCAGCAGAACATGTTTCTGTGAGAGAGACTGACAGCAGACCCCATTTATATTAGAGGGTGTCAGGGAAGACATTTTTGAGGAAGTGACAATTAAACAGAGATGACAAAGCGATAAACCCCACCCAACTGAGAGAGATACATGAATTGTTCAAGGTCACATAGGTAGGACACAGTGGAATTAGGACTAGGGTCAGAGGATATTATTTTTATCAAAATAATCATATATCTACAAGTACACTACAAGCGTAATTAAAAACTAACAACCGGCCTCACTCTCCCCACCCAAGAGTCCACACTTCAAAGCCAACCATTCTCAACTCCCATCTGTTTATTTGGACATTCACCTCCTGGTTTCTAAATACCGTGCTTATAAAGCTATTTCCTAAATCCTAGACACCAATTTACTACAGAAGATGAAGGGCTAGCACTCTTATACCTCCCCTTAGCACATCGACTTCTCCCATTTTCCCAATATATAGGTTTACATCAAATGTTTGGTCAAATCAATAGCCAATGTTCCTGTTATCGATATAAGGCAAATCAAACCAAGTCAATTATAATTTCATTTACTTTCTTATGCAACTTCCTACTTTTCTTGGAGTTACTTATTTTTCTGTGCACGTATGCCTGTTTCCCCAGAATCTTTCTCGTTGTGCTGTAAATAAGTCTCACACATGAGGCAATCTAGCAGTTTTTATTGTTGTTGCCTGTTTGTTTGAGCATCTCTTCTAGAACCTTCTATCGGCCTGCTCCATTTGAGCAGGCTGTACTGCAGGCCTGTTTCACAGCTGTCATCCAGCTATTTAACCTTAGAATCATCTGCTCCCTCGCCCGGTTTGGAGTTAATGTTTCTAGGACCAATGACTTCTGTTTTCTCCTGTGGTTTGGAGGCACACACTTTTCAGCTACTTCCTGAGGAAAGCGTTGACAACTTGCTTGTTTGAAAAATATCGTACATCTTTCTTCACACCTGATTGTTAGTCAGGTTAGACATAGAAATCTCACCTCAACGTGTTTTTACCTCGGAATTTCCTTGTTATCCTGTAGCTTCCAGTGTGGCTGTTCAGAAATGTTGTGCTACTCTGGTTCCCGTGTCTTTGTATGTGATCTGTAGTTTTCCTAGAAAGGTCTTAGGCAATGTTCTTTATCCCTGGTATTTTGAAATGTCTTCATAGAGTGCCTTGGTGTGGGCTATCTTTTTTTTTTTTAAACTTACTCTCCTAGGTACTTGGTGAATTCCTTTTCAATCAGTTTTGGAAACAAATCTTTTGATATTTATTCGCTAATTTTCTCCTCTTTTTTTTTCTCTTTTTCTTTCTGGATGTTCCATTAAATGGATATGTATAAATATACACACGTACATATATATACAGACACATATATATATATTCTCCCATTTCTATTTTCTATCTCTTCGTTCTACTTTCTGGGAGATCTCCTCCACTTTATCATCTTACATTTAAAATGAATATTGCCTTATGCAATGGTTTCAGCTGTAGCATTTTTAATCCCTAACACTTCTTCAGTGTTCTCTCTCGTTTGGTCTTGTCTGAGAAGCAAGTGCTCGGAAGCCCGTTGGGAGGTCTGCGTGGGAGCATGTTGACCTGAGAGCCATCTTGTAGGGAATGGTAAACAGCCAGAATGAGCAGCCAGACACTCCAGGGAGGATCTTCAAGTAGCAACAGTTTTGCTGCTTTCTCGTGGGTGCATTTTTCAGCAAAAACTCCCAGCCTGCTGAACTGTCCGTCACCTCTGACTCTGGAGCCTTGTCCCCAGGCATCCTCACACTGGGCGTGCAGGGCTGGTTAAAACACAGGTTACCCTGGCTTCACCCCCGAGGTTCTGATCAGGAGTTCTGGGATGCAGCCTGTGACTCTGCGTTTCTAACAAGTTCCCAGGTAACCCTGATGAACACTTCTAGAGCAAAAGCTTTCCATCTCTTACCAGGATAGAAGTCTGGTTTTCAAGTCTGAGAAAGGTTTTAGGGAATACGCCGTCTTCTAGTAGAGACTTTCAAGTCTCCTTGTTTTTTGCCTCATCCATGACCACAGGCTCCACAAAGATGTGGTGTCCCGAATTCACGAGTATTTCTAGAGTGTCGCAGCCTAAGTCAGCTTGCTGCTCCCATCCGGGCATTTTGGTTTTAACTTTCCCTGCTTGGCTAAGTCAGTGACTATTCGTTCATCCGCTTTCCGTCCTGTACAATTTTGTCAACATATTTCATCTGATGTTTTCTCCCCTGCTTCATTTGTCAACATAGGTTTTTTTTTTTCTTTAGTGTTATTTTGGATGGTATTGGAAGGAAGCAGAACGTGACACAGCTCTTCAGGCCACAGTAATTAGTCATGTCAAGAGTTTTTTCGATGGTAGGGCTTTGCTTCCCTTCTAACAGGAAGTACAACTGCCTTTGGCAGTGCGCTCAGAATAGACTGGAGCCGCCCCCGACCGGGGACCAGGTACGCGCCATCACCCTCATCACAGAAGACACTCTCATCCTCATTCCTGCTGAGCAAGGAATGCTTCCAACCGCAGAAAGAAGAAAAAGCAGTTTGACATTTTCTCAACTATTTGGAATTTTTTCTAGCACAACAAGCAGTTTATCCTCCGCTTTGATTCTTATTGAATTAAGGAGGGAGAAAAGAAATCAATTCACTCTCCATATGATGCCACTCACTAAACACTATGGAATATGTAGGAAAGAGGGAAAAAAGATAAATCCGTCAACTAACAAGATAAGTGCCTTGTTCCTCCATCTGTTACTGCTGTGTCCTTATCTAGGATAGGAGTGTGGCAGCCACAATATATCTGTGTCAGGTATTAGATTCCAAAGTCATATGAACGCATTTTCATGCGAGGAGCCATCCATGATCTCGCCGAGCCACGACTAAATTGGTCCTGAGGCATGCACTGTCTTTTTGCACTTGGAAGTCCATTGAATTCACAGGCAGGAGGGTGATGGTGTCTGTCTCCCGGCTTTTCCAGCTTTGACTCTCTCTCTGCCGTGCAGGGGCTGGTGGTGAGGACTTAGTTGATTCACCTCTGAGGACGTGCCAATGTCCTTCCAGGACACAGGAAAGCATTGGAGGCCTGGACGAGATGGATAGAGAGGTCTGCGTAGGGGTACATCTATAAAGATTGCATCATTGATTAGATGATTGATTAGCTGTGCCACTTCTTAGCTGGGGAAAACTACAGAAGAGCGTTCAATTGGAATGACATCCCAGGCACTTGAGCAGCCCCAATTATCCTGTGATGATTCCTCATTCAAAAACAGAGTTTATTTTGAGGACTGAGCCCTGACTGAGCTCCCAGGTGCAGACAGAGATGCTGACACGTGGCGTCAGAACCCGTGCTTTGGCATCTCTGACAGGAGCTGAGAGATGTGGTAGATAGATATAACTTGTTTGCATCCACGGTGGAGTCTGAGCTTTGCATTTTATTAGAGATGGTGTAATTCATCTATATTATCATCACTGTCATCGTCATCATCCTCAGCAGCAGTGGCACTGCAACAGCGGGGACATCACAGCTTTCAGCACTTGGTGAAAACCTTATCCGTGTTCATCTCTGTCCTCCTAGCCTCAGAGCATTGAACACAGAACACAGGGGATGTGCTGGACAGCGTGACTTAAGCTGTAGGTTTCATGAGCTAGAATTGTATCAGGGATCCAGGTGAGATACACGAGCAACTCAACTTTGTAAGTGGTCAAAGGCTAGAAAGAAGGGAAGCAAGCAAAAAACGAAAAAAAAAACAAACGCTGCAAATAAATTCAGGGAATGAAGACTTATTATATTGTGGCAGAATAAAGGAGAGCGAAGGCTGAAGTTTTTCTTCCAAGTTTCAAGTTATGATGCCTACGTTTAGGAATAGGAGAGAATAGATCATATTCCAAAGTTTTCTTTGGAATATATTGGGATTGAGATGCCTGAGAGACATCAGCTGAAGGAGGGCTATCCTACAAGAAGTGAGTGTATGAGTCTAAAACTCAAGGGCGATGTCCAGGCCTAGAGATGCAGACGTGGGACCATCGGTGCACAGGTGGTGTGTTAGGCAGTCCTAGGTGCTGTCCAATGATCCACATCCACTGATTTTCATGCCCTGTGTAATCTCTTCCCCTTGGGTGTGGGCTGGATTATTGTCTCACTTTTAATGAGTGGGCTACGGCAGGAGTGATGAGATATCACTTCCGAGGTGATGTTATAAAAATATTGTGACTTCCACCGTGGGCTCTCTTTATCAGCCCTTCTAGGATCACTCACCTTGGTGGAAGCCGGCTTCCATGGTGTGAGGCAGCCCTGCGGGGAGACCCAGCGGGCCAGCAAAGAATGTGTGAATGAGCTTGGAAAAAGACCCCCCACCCTGCCCCATCCCCTCAGTGGAGACTTTAGTTGAAACCATGGTTCTGGCCAACTGCTTGACTGCATCCTCATGAGAGAGCTTGAGTCTGAGGGACTCAGCTAAGCCTCTTTCTGATTCCTTACCCACAGAGACCATGAGATAATAAATGTTTTTGGTATCAAGTTGCTAAGTTTTAGGGTAATTTATTACATAGCAATGGCCTGCTAATACAGGTGGTTAAAATTATGAAACTATTGGAGCTCATCCGGGAAGATGGTGTAGGGAAAGAAACATAGACCCTGATGCTCACTAATGCCTAAAGGAAACAAACAAAAAGAGAGTCGATATGCGGAACAAAAGAAACAGTAAGAGTAAAATGAGAAAAAACAGGGCAACTTGGCTTTATAAAAAACACAGGAAATGCATTTTATAGAAAGAAAGAGATCAACAGTATTCCATACTGCAGATACCTCAAATAATATAAGGTCTGAAGTGTCCTATAGTTTTGGCAATTGGGATATAATCTGGCTGATCTTAGCAAGAGTGGTTTCAGTGGCGTAGGGAGGGATAAAAGCCAGATGGCAGTGGTTGAGGAATAAATGGTGCGTGAGGAAGGGGAGAAGGTGATTGTAGACTATATTTTCTGTTTTGGTTTGGTTTTTGACTCTGTTTTGAGAAAAATGATTGAGGAAGGGAGACGGGTTGTATGATCAAAGAAGATGTGACAAAATGATGGCTTTTCATGATGGAAGGGCTTGGATGCATTTATGACTACAAATAGGGACAGAGGAGAGGGAGTGGGAATTTCAGGACGGGTTAGGGATGACCAGTGGAAGAAAGGCACAGAGAAAGTGGGAGAAGCTGGAGTCAAGCACACAGGTGGAGGGAGTTGGCCCAAATAGGACTGTAGCTCATCAGCTAAGATGGAGGATACAAAGATACTGAAGATACAAAGATACAAGAGAAGAAGTGGGTACATATATGTGCTTCTGGGAAGGAGGATGAGAAATTGTATGAGAGTACCCTTGACCTTGATTTTTTTAGAAAAGCAGGCAGGGGGTTAGATCAAGACAGTGCTTTTCAAATTTTTCCACTCAGTATCCCTAATGAGAGAGGAGGATGCACATTCCCTAGGAATCTGAAGTCATAGCACAGAGTGGTCAGCCGCACACTAAAAAATTAAAATTCATTATTAATACATACTATTTATATTGTATTCGTATTGTAGCCGTATTTTCATCTGTTTTAAATTTGTTGTATTTAACTTTCCTCCAAAGTTAAAAATGTAAGTTTCTGAAAGCTGCATTATATTTATCTTTTTGGTAGTATTTATATTATATTTATATTACCTTGTTTTCTTTGTATTATTATGTTTATCTTGGCACATTGCCCTATATTATGTGTAACTTGGTATATTGCCCTGAGGGTATTTCTCAAGTGGTTTGCAAGTTCCAGGCTTAAACCATTAGCACCCACTGTCACATGAGCTCAGTCAGATTTTGAGATTCATTCAGGTCTCAGTGGTCACCTTGGGAAGCACAGAACTTCACCAGAGTGAATGAATGAGAAACAGAAAATGCACATCTAGTTGAGGAGATGAGAAGGCAGAGGGAGAGGTCTCAAGCCCGGGGCAGCATCACCAGACTCGGGCTCTTCGGGGCAGCAGAGGTAGGGCTGTGTCCTCGTGGGGCACACGGAGGAGTTGGTATTTGAGGTCGGGCATGGGGTAGAGTAATCAGCCCCGGAATTGCCGGAGTTGGCTGGAGACAGTGGAGGTTGGGGAGGGGTGTAAGAGTGTGAGTGACAAGAACACACTTGACTTCCCCGTTTTCCCAAGTGACGGACCCGATGGGCATTAATCCTGCAAGGTGAGATTTTATACACACCATCTAAGCTCCTTTGTTCTGGGGGGACACCACATAAATTATTGTGAGCCCACTTCTTTCTTCTTCTAGATCAGGGATTGGCAAACTCACTCCCACTGGTCAAATCCAGCCCCTGGCTCTCCCCACCTCTTGTAGTAAATCAAGTTTTCTTGGAATAGAGTCATGCTTATTTGCCGGCATATTGTCCATGGCTGGCTTTCCCTGATAACGGCAGATTTGAATAATTGTGACAAAGACTTTATGGTTCACCAAGCCTAAAATATTTATCTGCCTATTTATAGAAAAAGACCTCTATGTTAGCATGACCTATATCGTGAGATAAAACTTAGCAAATACATTTTACGGATTCTTCTTGCTCATTTTTGACGATGGTTCTGAGTTTTCAGAAATTTAATGTAAGACTCCTCAAGCCTGACGGGGGAAGGGCTACCTTACCCTTAAGAGAGTCCTCAGCCTTCACCTGAACCCCCTCCAGGTTGCAGGGTGAGCCTATGAGAATTTCTGTGCTCAAACCCAGTCTGCATTCCAACAGAACTTCCTCAGTCTAGCTCATCCTTGTAACAGTTTCCCCACACTCTCCAGTTGGCAGAAGCTCTACTGGGAAGCAGATTTGCTTTGTCTTTATTCACCTTTCTCAGCCGTTCCCCTTCCAGATTTTACTTTTCCTCTCTTTTAGATCTTCCAAGCAAGCACACTCAGTTCTGGACTCAGACTCTTCTCCTTCTCTCTTCTCTGATCCTCAGTAGAGACGCTGAGCAGAGCTAGTTAGCACATTTTTTTTTAAAAAAACAAGTATTCTTCATATAAAAGGACTTGCTCCGGCCATCACATTGAGGCATGCATTTATGCATTTATTCGCCTTCCTCTCCTTCACCTTTGAAATGCAGAACTTCTGGAACCATTTGAAGTGAGTTCTCAGAGCCTCCCCCATAGCATTGGATCCCAGAACCTTCCTCAAGCCCTAACGGGCGTCTCTGACTCAGCGTTTGAGGTGAAGTCAGCGCTGGCTACACATGACGCAGCACTTAGCGCAGCAAGAGGGTCTGGATGACTGACTTGTGCTCAGCACACACTTGGGCTTCCATCTTCACTGGTTTCCAAAAGATTCACAGGAAACGTGCTGTAATTCTAATAGGTCTCAGTTGTCACAAGGACCTAATCTGATAGTTGGCTGTGGAACTTTACAACCAGCAGTCTAACTGTACTTAAAGGCCGGTGGCAGATTCAATTTTAACAATAGCTGATTTTAAAAATCAGTAAGGTCCAGCCCAGTGCATAGAGCCTGCAGCAGGGATATAGGTCTAGTAGCCTTCTGGTCTTGGAATATCTGTTTATTTATAGCAGAGACCCCCAGATGGTGGCGCTGGCCATCCGGCCCAGTCAGTCTGACCAGTCCCCAGCACCATTCATGAAATCTAGGCCGTGGAGATGGAAGTTAGGGGAAGGTATGATTTTCTGGGTTATGTGGATTTGCAAGGTTCTCCTTAGGCCCCCTCTGACAACTGCAGATCGATTCATTTTATACCCCACCTACTCTGAAAAGCAGTCCTTCCTTGGGCTGGATCAGGGTATCAGAAAATGGGGGAAAGAAAGGTTGTGATATTTCCATGCCCAGGAGCAATGGCCTGGACTCTTAACGCATGTTAGGAATGCCTCCCCACTGCTGGGCGCCTCCTATATGGGCGTGTGATGCTGGCTCTTTGCGTCTATTAGCTACAGGGCGAGGGAGTGAGTATCATTGGCCAGAATGGCAGCATGCTGCCCCTGACAAGAAAAGCAGCCCTCGTGCGACCCACAGGTGACTTTCCAGGGGCGCTATGCGTGGGAGAAAGCTTCAGCTAGCAGGGCCTCGAGCTTTGTTTGTTAGGAGGTGGTGACAACGTCTCACAGTGCAGAAACCAGGTGAGGGCCAGTGCGTGCCACGAATGTGAAGCTTTTGAGAGAAAGCAATACGTGGTGAGGGTTTTTGAGGAAGTTTCGCTCTGTGGCACACGATGTAGTCCCCCTGCTTGCCCCTTAATTACGCCTGCCTTCCTTGTTGCCGAATTTCTGAAACAGCACATCGCGCCCGGGTGTGAAGGGATCCAGCTTCGCACAGGCCACGTGCAGCTACAGCTCTCCGCTGGGCACCTACTACGTACCAAGCACCCCCCTACACCCTTGATAGACATTTTCTCATGTATTCTTCAAAAACGACCTCTGAAGAGTATCTAATATTGCTAAACATGTAGACTCAAGGAGGTTAAGTAAATTGGCCCCAGATCACATCGCAGTAAGAGGCAAAGGTAGGTTTCCCACCCCGGTCAGCCTCGTTCCAGACCTTGGCATCTGTCTGCGGAGACTGGCAGACGTCAGTAGCGCATCTGGATGGGCTGGGGGGTGGAGAGGCTGCCAGAAGTCCATGCATTTCACTATTACCCTAACTAAAAATAATGTCAGGAAGGGAAGCAGTAACAGGATCTGAATATGAATGTGTCACGTGCACCGAAGCCCCCAAACCATTATTTTTGCTTTGAATACTTTGCCATTTTGTAGGATCCATGGCAGGGCCACGCCCTCCCTGACATGGGTCACTGAGTTGCTTGTGTTGGCATAGTCTCTTGTTTAGTGATCTTTCCCAGGCTCTGAGGACTTTTGTACATGGGCTGGAAAAGCCTGCTTTGGGGACGACCACGTTGGTAGGTTGCAGACCCCCTGATGGGCTTCTTAGACCCCTAAAAGCCAAGGTTATCGAGGAGTTACTTCTGTTGGCTCTTCCCCAGGCTGATGCTTCGGTTTATGCTTTTATCTCTGCAGAGTGCACGGGCTTACAGAGAATTGAAGAGATGTCCCTTCCCTTTTCCTTCCCAGTTAGACCCTAACGGATTTTGGTCGTGTCTTCAGAACTCCCAAATCCCTGCTCTCATTTCAATTAGAGCGCTCTCTGCAGCGGTAGGGGCTGGGCTGAAGAATCGACGTCTGGTCCCCACGTTAGAGCTGATTCATCTCTTTCCTGAGCTCGGCCGCTCTTGGCTGGGGAGGAGGGAGAATGGAGCAATCTTTCAGAATAAATATGGTTTGTTTGTGTTTGTATTTGCTTCCATGCTGAATTCTGATTGCATCCGGCACCCCGACACCACAATTATTATTAATTTCCCCCGTCTGCTCTCCGAATCTTGCTGCCACAGAGATGCGATGATGGATAATGTTAGATGTGGTAATTGGATGTGCTGGGGGAAGGGAAAGGAGGGAAAGGCAGATGTTTCATTATGAGATTTGAATCTGAGTTCGGGCCTCCAGAGCAGAGGCTGAAACGAAACTGCACCGGGGCATCTGGAATCAGGAAGGAGCCCGTCCTGACGCCACAGGCCTGTCATCCTGGGTCTGCATCTTCGCTCCACTGACTCCCCTTGGGCGGTTGGATTTCACACCCACTTGAGGTGAAGCAAGTAAGGCAGAAGGTGGAAACCTGGCCCGTCCTGACTCCTCAGACCTCTGCCTCCCCTGTTTGAGTAGAGGGGGCACACAGCCTGGCTGAGTGACCACAGCCGACAGGTCCTGTCGGCGGGTGAAATCAGAGCACGCTTGCAATGCCTCCTGATTTGTGTTTACAGATGGGGCCTTGCTACCCCTGCCAAGCTCCAAATCTTAGAGCTGAAGACGCTGGTCTCTAGTGAGGGAGCAGCTCAAAGGGACTGCTCTGTGCCGGGCCCTCCCGCACCTAGGCTGCCTGAGCCCCCCGGGTGAGGCATGAGGAACAAGGTGGAGGGAAGGCCAGTCCCCCTGAGTCACCTCCTCTGCCGACGGGCACCTGGTCCCTCCCAGCACAGTCTCTCCTCCCACCCCTCATTCTCCTGGCTATGTGCGCTCATCTTCCCGGCCTCACAAACGCCAGCTTCCAGCCTGATGGGAGGGGGAAAGGCAGGAGGAAGCTGCGTCTCTAGAATATACACCCGTGCAGGTGTGCAGCCCTACCTGAGGTTCTCGCGGATGAGCTGGGAGAATCTGAAAGAGAGTCCGGGCCGTGAAGTTGGACTCTGCCCTCCCTGGGGACCAGTGAGACCCGACAGGGGCTGACAAGATCCCTCACTCACAGGAAAGCCTGCCACCAGCCTCTTCTTGGCCATGAGGTTCTGTCAGTCGGTTCAGGCCACGTGGAAGAAAGGGATGCCTCAGGCCAGAGTGGCTGCTGCCTGGTTCCTGTGAGTTTTTTTCCAGCGCCACCAAGCAGTTCTCCAGTTCTCACTGGACACTGCCCACTGCAAGTTTCACTCAATCCTGACACCTGCTGTCTGAAGACCGCCATGGGTTAAGGTCTCAGCCTCACAAGACTGCCCCCACTCAGACGCCAATTCCAAGTCCAGGTCGGCACCTGCGGCTGTAATTGGAGGTTCCCATGACCCCCTCCTCACGTTCAGTTAATTTGTAGAGTGGCTCACAGAACTCAGAGGAACATTTACTCATGGTTACCAGATAAAAGATAGTATAGAGGATACTTCATCTGGAAAGTCAGAAGGATCCCAAGTGTAGGGGCTTCTGCCCCCACGGGGCTGGCGGGCACCACCCAGGAAGCTCATCCCATCTTGGTCAAGAGTTTTGACAAAATTTAATCTGCAGCCCCTCCTTCCCCTCCCAGAGGTCCAGGTGGGGCTCAGAGTTCTAGCCCTCTAATCACTTGTTCTCTCCGGTGACCAGGCCCATCTGCCCCTTTCCAGGGCCACCACCTTAAGTCATCTCATTAGCATACGCTCAGAAGGGGCTTCTGCTTTTCACTGAAGTAGAGTTGATCTACAATGTTGCGTTAATTTCTGCCACACAGCAAAGTGACTCAGTTATACATACATATATTCTTTTTCATATTCTTTTCCATTATGGTTCATCACAGGATATCGAATGTAGTTCGCCGTGCTATACAGTAGGACCTTGTTGTTTATCCATCCTGTATATAGTACTTTGCACCTGCTAATCCCAAACTCGCAGTCTTTCCTTCCCCACCCCCTCCCCCTTGGCAACCACAAGTCTGATCTCTATGTCTGTGAGTCTGTTTCTGTTTCGTAGATATGTTCATTTGTGCCGTATTTTAGATTCCACATATAAGTGATATCATATGGTATTCGTCTTTCTCTTTCTGACTTACTTCACTTAGTATGACATTCTCTAGGTCCATCTATGTTGCTGCAAATGGCATTATTTCCTTCTTTTTTATGGCTGAGTGGTATGCCATTGTGTATATATATATATATATATATACCACATCTTCTTTTTAAGAGGGGCTTCTTATGAAGGACGAAACACAGTCCTTTCACTCAGGAAATTCCAAGGGTTTGAGGAGGTCTGTGCCTGGAACAGGGACGAAGAACCGAGTATATTTCTTATGACACCGTACTCGCCCTTGGACGTTCCTCTGAAGTTCAGAGGCTGACAGGCCAGTGATGTTGGTGACCCCAAAGACACAGGACAAGGATCCTGCATGGTAGTGGCCTTCGACCTCAGCTGAACTGGATCACAGCAGAGCTGGAGGCATGGCAGCTACAGTTATTTTGGGGTCTTCTGAGGGGGCATCTCTTAAGCCCCCCCGCTTCTGCTTGGAAGAAGGCTCTTGTTCATCCTCCATAGACCCCTCCAGGGGCTGCAGTAGGGCCCACAGTACACACGTACAAAAAGAAGGGGGACAGAAACCTGCAGTGAACAAGCGGCATTTGGCAAACAAAGGCGCTGTGCCAGACACTCCAGGGAAGGGAGAGTGTTTAGGGACTCAGAGCTATAAATCGGCGCAGTCAGATTAGGTGCTTACATTTATTTTTTTTCTCATCAGCACGGACGCTCTTGCTGGTAATGGAGCTGCCGTGCAGTAACTCATGCATGAGATTAGCAGCAGAGGAAGGGGGGGAGGGGTGGGTGAGGAGAGCCCGAGGGGGCCTAGGTGTGGCCACTCACTTGTGGGCTTCAGCAGGGCCAGCAGACTGGGGACTGTGTTTTTAATGTACAGATGGGAAGGGGACTCTGGAGATAGAGTCCAGCTTCCTCACTTTACTGATGGGGAGGAAAGACCCGGGTGGATGAAAGGCCATACCTCAGGGCGCATGGCAAGCTGGTGGCAGAGCCGGGGCCGGGACTTAGAGCGGTTCACTTGCCTTTCCAGTGAGCCTTTCCTCTGTGCATTCTTGCCTACAGAATTGTTAGCAGTGCAGGGAAGAGAGAGCACAGTGGATTCACAGCCAGATGGCAATTCCAGCATCACCCAGCTCTTCCTCCCCTTCATCTTTTCCCATTCAAACCCTCTCTCCTCTCCTAATGAACTTGAGCTCTCTCTGTCCTTGTGGTAATTTCCACCAGCTGTCCCTTTACAGGAGCGAGTGCCTGCGTGTATGTGTGTGTGTGTGTGTACGCGTGAATATGTGCGCACAGAATCGGCGGGGGCCCCAGGTGTGCTGGCTCAGTGTGTCTCCCCATGAGGCCCTAGACAGCCCTCAGAAGCCCCGCTTATCTCACACCTGTGCCCTGACTGGGAAAGTCTGTCTGGACAAATGGGACTGCATTGTCAACTCGCTCTGGGTGCTAGACGGAAACTGGGTGAGTCAAGGAGGGATGCCCCCTGCCTACTCCCTGCAGCCATTCAGTTCCAGGCATTTTCCCCTCACTTACTCATACCCGCTCTGGATCTGGAACTGAGGCCAGATGTGCTTTCGTGAAGGTTTTGGTCCCCTCCTGAGGGAGTCGCAGTTCCAGGGCCTCAGCAGGAGATCCTCACATCTTTTCTCTCCTTTCCTGCAGGCCTCAGGGCAGGCTGCTTTATTGAATCCTTCAAGTTGCTACCACTTACTTTGTCCCTCAAAAACCTTCTCAAGGACTAAGCTCCTGCATGGAACAGTCTTCTGGGTACCACCTTCCCATCCCCATCTTCACTGACTTCTCTCTCCGCCGTCAGCTTCTTTTGGGTTCCTCCAGTAGATGGGGAGGAAAACCAAAGTTCACCCATGGGGCAGGGACTCACACTGGGGTCTCCCGGGCAGACCCAGGAGTGATGCACGGCCACCCTGGGCTCTATTGGCTGGAACCCAGGGGCACTGCCACTGCCCCTGGAGTCCCCACCTGCCTCTCTCCTCCCTCTGGGGTGCACCAGCTAGAACCCTTCTGTTTTCATTTGACTGATTCCTCCTCTGCCAGCTTCTAGGTCAGGTTTTGTTTTACTCCAGGGAGCCTCCTCTGAACCCTTAACCGGGAGGTTGCCCCCCTCCTGCTGTATGACACCCTATACAGCCCTCGTCACAGTGTCTACTCTCCTCACCCACCTTTCTCACTAGATCACGCCCTTCTCAAGGCCTAGGCCATAACTTGTCTTTTGGAGGGGTATTTTTCTGGTTCTTAATAGAAATTATAACTTAGAATCACTTGGAGATTTAAAAAAAAAAAATATCTGTGCTTGGATCTTACCTTCAAATAATTAGAGTCTTCAGAATATTGGGTCCTGATATATTTTTGTTAAAAGCTCCTATATTCGTTCAGGGTTGAGAACCATTATAGTAGATGCCTCAGAAATGTTTGTTGAATGAATGAACACGTCTCTCCAGCATGTAGGGACGCAGAGGAGATGGGGCAGCACAATGGGGTCCCCCTAGTGCCCAGAAACTCCCCTGGATGGGTTATACCCCTTTCATGTGGTCTCTGTACATAGAAGTCAATCTGTATCAGCCATTTTTGAAAAACCATTTAAACTTGTTCTGGATATTATAAACTGAACACAATAGAGTCCGTTTCTTCTATTTACAGAACTAGAGGGAAAAGGTGTCTATGTAGAGAAAAAAAAGTAAATACTTGGCACACATTTTATTCTAAGCAGTTACTAATTGCCAACTCTATGCCTAATGTCCCGTGGGCCTGTGAGACACACACACAGTGTGGAGGCATGGATTTGCAGTCTAGGTGTGGGAACCAAGCGGATGCACGAGGCAGAGTTTTGCAGATGAGTATTTTCTCATGCTGTTTTGAAGGCCCACATCACCTGGTACGGATACTTAGAGAAGAAGACAGCGGACCACCAGGTGCTAATTATGCAGTGCAGAAGTAACGTGCAAGGAGTGAGTGGAGGGAGAGATCATTGTGGGCTGTGTCTCAGAGAAAGCTCTTCAGAGGAGAGCGGCCGTGGGCTCAGGCTGGAAGGACGTGCCCACGCAGGGCTGGGTCGGGGAGAGGAAGCGCATCCCGGCCAGAGGGCTAGCGTGCGCAGATTCAGAAACAGCACGTGCGTCTGGACATTTGTAGAGAGACAGGTGTGACTAGGACAGGAGGGGTTTGGGGGAAGGAACATGAAATCCACATGTTTGGGGAGGGCGGGCCAGATTAGGAAGGACTTGGGGCCGGAGGTGAGACTGACACCGGGGATAGTGAATGAGAAGTGTCACTGGCGTGGGACCTGGGACCCCACGGTCGTCACGTGTGAGAGCCGATCGTGACAGCAGTGCGCATGGCAGATGGGAGAGAGCACAGGCAGCAGCGCAGAGGCCCATAGGGATCCGGGTCATGTGGGTGCTGTGAGCGTGACCTCATCGGGCTCCCACGCACGTGGTGGGGGACGGCGGCAGTGGTGCACCGTGCGGCTCCTGAAGGGCCAGGAGCCTGGGCATCTCCAGGGTGGCTGCCCGCAAAGCCTAAACAACGGCTTGGCCGGGTTTCTGTGCTGTTGCCCCATTTCCCGAGCCCTTAGCATCCTTTCCTCATGTAGCTGGAGGTAATTCGGGGCCCTGGGATTTAGAGCTGGGGTACAGCCTCCCTTGGAAGGGGTAGCGGAGTGGGTGCCACGGTGGGCGGGCTCAATGCTATTTTATCACAGTGAATGTCTTCTCAATGTTTGGAGTTTTCTGAGCTTCATGGGCTGAGAAATGGAAGCTCACGTGGTTGGCCACGACTGGGCCTCCCATCCTCTGTTTTGCTGTCGGGCACTGGGCAGCCTCCCGGCCTCGGGCCCCTCCGTCTCTCCGAGGATCTCTGAGGCGCGGAAGCCTGTAGCCTGAGCACAGCTGACTCAGCCCACGGTCCACGGTGGTCTCAGGTGGGAGTGCCCCTCTGAAGACTTCCTCCTTTTTCATATGTGAGACTCAGGGGAAGATTTTCCCCTTCCCGGAGCCTAGATCCTCAGCAGAGGGCCACTTCCTTCCGGGGGTGCTAGGTTTAAATGGGCTGGCAAGATGCTTCCTGAACCAGGTGACGTGTGTTCTCATTTGTAGAAAGGGGTGAACGGGGCCTTTTATTCAATCTTATAAAGACAAGTGATGACAAATGAACGTATCTGCTGTGTAGCAGCAGCTCTGTGAGGAAAGCTGTGATTAACGTAGACATTTCTTTTCATCCCTGTGCAGCCCCAAGGGGTTTCTTGACTTTCCCAAGATGCTGGCTAGTCGTGGTCCTTGGCGTGAGCCCAGAGCTTCTGAGGTTCTGAGAGGCCCACCTCCTTCTCCACCCGCACAGACGGGTCTGAGACAGGCTGAGCAGTCCCTGCCATGCCTTTGTGTGGGTTTTTTATCACTCAGATGACTGGGATTGCTTCTTTATCCAGTGTCCCCTTAGGAAAAACAATACTAATAACCACTGCTGCGGCCCAGCTCCCTTTAGGGATGTGCAGTTGCCAGTGTCCTGAGGGACAAAGCACACAGGATTCTGGTTTCCTTTCGCTCTGGAACTGGCTCTCCCAAGACCAGACTTCCACCTGTTTCTCAGAGGAGCTGCGTGTCCTAAAAGCAGACATATTTTGGGGGCATAGATGCTTCCTGAATCTCTGAGCTTCCTTTCATGCCCACATCATCCTCTCAGGACCACTGGTCAAAGACAGACCCCCAGGACCACCGCCCCGCCCCCAGGAATTCGTGGCAGGGGGAGCTCCTCTCAGAGGTGCGTGTGGGAAGCAGACCTAGTTTGGGAAAGTGAGCCGCAGGAGAAGGAAAAATTGCCTTCTGTAGACACGCCAACCTCTGCAGCTTCCCAACACGTGCTTTCAAAGAGAGACCTCTTGTGATTATAATTAATACTGATGAGTGATTGGAAATACTTCTCTTTTTAGAAGGCTTGAGGGACAGTCAGTAATCCCACCGCAAATCGGGGAGCCGGTTTTCTGGGTGAACAGTAGAAACTGCTTCTTTGGTGGTGGAGAGAGACAGAGAGAGGGAGAGACAGTACAAGGCAAAGAGTAGTTTTATCCAAAAAACAAGCAAACCAAAGGAAAAGAGCTCCTCTAGGAATTATCGAGCCCTCGGGCCTCATGGAAGAGCCAGTTTTGTACATTGCTGTGCTGTACGCTCGTGTAGAGCACACACACGCGACGGTGAAATTAAGTGCCTGACGTTTCATACCCCCGGCCACCCAGTCCATGCTGAAAACATAAAGTCTGCCATGTCTAACGTCTGCCCAGCCTTTGCTCCAAAGTCCACCTGATGATGAGAGCGTGATCCCTAGCAATGTCTCCGAACTCTCCATTCCTCTCCGGCTGGACCGCAGTCCAGCACACACTACTGCTGCCTGCTTCCTCCTGGACTTGGAACCAGGGCTGGGGACTTTGTGGGTGGAGATGTGGGAGGTGGAGAAGTAGAGCACGTGTATCCATCCAAGGAAGCACGCGGCTTGCCGGTGCTGTAAATTTTCGTCAGTCAGTCTCCACCGGCAGTGTGTGTGCCTGGAGTGGTGAAGGGTTCCGGAGCAGGGAGGAACCCGTGGAGACTTAGAAGTTAACGACATCCACAGCACGCCTCCACATCCTGATTTACTAACAAGCGGGGCCCCAGAGAGAAGAAAACTCACCTGTATACAAATCGCGTATTTGGCGTAGTTTAAATAGTTTTAAATGCAGCTGTCAGCCTTAAGCTCTGAAACGTGCCCCCAGCAGAAGATAAACACAGAGGAGAGAAGACTGCAGGGCGGGGCCGGGTGGGGGCTCCAGGGAAGGAGGAAGACATCACAATCTTTAATATTTTTAATCAGCCTGTTTTTCCGAAACAGGAAGCATTGTGGCAGGTACCCTTGCGGGCTCTGAGTTTTCCGATTTTTGTGCGCTATTCAACGCGAGCGTGATAGTTCCGTTTCAGAGGCTCAGCAAGACTGAGAATCTCTGCTTGGCGGCCGCTGGGCCAATGAAGGCGTCAGGTGCTGTCGGCGGGTGGCTCAGCTGTTGACCTGCAAGTGTGAGGGGGCAGGACCGGCGGGGCGGTGGAAGCCTTGGTCACAGCCTGGAGGCAGGGCGGTGCTGCAGGCCAAGGCCCCGAGGTGGCCCGCCCAAGAGGCTGTGCATCATCTAAAGCAGCGGTCCCCAACCTTTGTGGCACCAGGGACCGGTTTTGTGGAAGACAATTTTTCCATGGACGGGGGTGATGAGAGCGCTGGCAGGGATGGTTCAGGTGGTAATGCGAGCGACGCAGAGCCAGCAGCTCACCTCCTGCTGTGCGGCCTGGTTCCTAACAGGCCACGCACTGGTACCGGTCCGCAGCGGCCTGGGGGTTGGGGACTCCTGATCTAAAGGTCTGCACACCCCCAGGTGTCCCTGCTCTCAGGCTGCAATGGGTGTTTCCACCATCAGACTCAGATCCCTGAGTTTAAACCTCTGTCTGGGAGCTGAAACCTTACTGAGAGCCTTACCACAAAGGAGTAGACCCCGGGGCATGGCAGCGTCTAGAATTTGGTTAAAGGGTCTGTTCCCTGGGAGGAAATGGGCCCCCGAGGTAGGGAAGGCTGCTGAGAAAAACAGGGTCTCAAAACCCTTGGGTAGGTGCTCAGAGTCAGATGGAACTTGGCTTAAATTCAGGTTCAGATGGAAGCCTGAGCCCAGGGGCTAGGAGGGGAACTGGAAGGGAGGAGTGGGCTTAATTGGTGCTTAAGTGGGCTTAAGTGCTGCTGACGCACTGCAGTTCCTTGCTGGTGGCTGGGCCTGGTCTGGGGGAGGCATGGCCGTCGGGGCAGAGGCCTCAGACACACCTCAACATGGCACATCTGCCCCTCTTTGAACGGTCGAGACGTCCCTCACTCCCTGTCTTCATCGGGCATGCCAAAGTCCAGGGCCACCACTCCTTGCCTGGGGCGTTGGGGGCAGGGTAGACAGCAGGAGAAGTCAGAGGTCAAGTTCAGCTCCAAGGGAAACAGGACTGACTGAGAAGGGAAAGCAGAGCTCAAAAGCAAACCTCAGTATCACGCATAATGTTAACTTGGAACCAAAGAACACCTTGGACTGTGGGGAAGGTCCCGCCGGGGATGGATCAGCTGGTAACTGGGAAGAGTGCCTGGGGTTGGCTGTGTCGAGGTCACCCATGACCTGGCGGCAGCCCTCCTGGGGGAATGGTGGAGACATGCAGATTTGCATAATTTGATGAAGGACCACAGGAGATGTATTTATAGGGTCCAGTGGAGGACAGAGAAGGAAAGCGTGTTCCGACATCCCTGGGGAGCTCCTTCCCCAAACTCTGCCGACCAAGGTCCCAGCCCTCCTTCCAGGCCCATCATAAACGCCATCCCCTCCATGAATCGGCCGCCATCTACCTTCCCTCTCATCCTCTCCTACTCAGTCGGACTGATTCACTTTATTTTTATGATGCTTTTCATGTTACTGTTTCCACTGCTTGTTCCTGTCGACATCGTAAGCAACTTAAGGAGAGGGGCTGTGCCTTATGCATTATTCACATTCTACTTCACTTCTGCACCTGGAACCTTACCTGGAAGAGCCAAGCCAGAAAGTGTTTGCCGAACTGAACGTTGAGAGTTGTTTCCAACCTCAGGCTCCCCCTTCCCAGGGCTGTCTTGACTGGGTTGTCAAATGCTAGAGCAACGGTTCGCAACATTTTTTTCCCCAAATCACCTGGAGGGTGATTATTAGAACACAGATCGCGGGGCCCCAACACTGAGTTTCTGATTCAGTAGGTTGGAGAGATCCAGGAATTTGCATTTTTAACAAGCTCCTACTGATACTGAGGATTCTAGTTCAGGAAAACCACTTTGAGAACCACTGCCCCAGAGCTGGAGTGTGATTTCTTTCAAGCATGTCTGTTACTTGACCTCCCTGGAGAAGGCGCTTTTCCTCTTTGTGCATCTGGTCTGGCTGCATGGGAGAACGCACACACAGTTAAGTACCAGTACTACACCGTGCATCCGCCTCCCGCACAGTGCTGGGAGCAGACATCTGCCTGACCATCAGAGATGAGGCTGGATAACTGCATCCTGGACATAGCTGAGATCGAGGGCCACAGGCCCCTTGCACTCACCAGTAAGGCTGCCAAATAGGCAGGGGAGACTCTCCCACACCTTCTCTGCAGCTTCATCACCCAGGTTCTGAAGCGGCACGTGGCTCCTGAAGATACGTTTGAAATTATCTTGTAGATTCGTTCACATGCACATCACTGAAGGCCTAAACTCTATGTCTGTCTATATGATTGTTGAGAACAGGAAGTAGGCCATATTTATTCTGGATTTTCAGAACCTTAGCTGTTACGTGGTGCCTACTTTTAAGAAGAAAGACTATAGGAAAAAAGTATTACTAGGACAACTGTGAGCACTTGGAAAGGAAAGGATACTCACTAGATGAAAGCACCAGCTCACTGCCACAAAGCCCTAGCAGCCCAATCTCATTTCCTTTTTATAAGAAGTCACTTGGGAAATTTGGTAGACATCACTTTTTAAATTTAAGCATGGCATTTCCCAGGGCCCTCACGATGTTCCCAGGTGGTGGGTGGGTTTGGACTCCATAGTGTTCTGAGTAACGGATCAGTGTCAACCTGGAAAGAGGCCTTCGTCTTTGACCCTGTCCTGTTTGACATTTTTACCAGCATTAGATGAAGAAACAGCAGGCACACAGATCACACTTTCACCTAATTCAAAGCCGGGATGGATAGTTAATAGTCAGCATGACAGAACTGAGTTTCAAAGGATCTTGACAAGCTCAGGAAGTGGGCCAGGCTTTGAAAAAATGGAACACTTATCTCAAAGCAGTAAAAAGAAGGAAGGCTCAGTAGCAGAACTTTAAAAAACGTTTAGGAATTTTAGTTGGTAGAAAGCATACCGTGGCATTAGTGCAATGTGACTTCCCCAGAAGCTGATATATGAGACCGTGTTAATAGACGAATAGCACCCAGAGCAAACTGCGTTTGCAGCATTGTAAGCAGTTAGGGATTCAGAGGCAAACAGAATCATAGCCAGGCAGCCTCGACGATGAATAGACTGTACACCGTGTCTCGTGATCCTTAGGTTGAGTTATGGAAGGAAGTGAGGGAGCTTAGCTTCACGCCTGGAGAGGAAGAGGCTGAAGGAAGACCCATGGACTGTCTTCAAATGCTTTGAAATGTCTCATGTAAATTCCACTTATTTCGAATGGCCCCCAAAACCAAGTGTAAGATCGATGGATGAAGTAATAGGGTAACAGATTTTGGCTCAATACAAAGATGGAGATTCTAGTATCCAGATTGTCTATAGGTGACATAATAATAACAACGATAATATCGATGATGCTGGTGATGATGATGAAATGAGCGACAACTCCTGCAGGCTCATTAAACACGACTTACTCCAAACACAGTGCTTGATTCCACTAGACCATCAGGATGGTGAGCTGACATCACTGGGAAAAGGCAGCCATTGGGTGAGCAGTAATGTTGCAGAGGAGCTTTGAGTATCAGGAGGTCGAACAAGATGACCTTAGGTTCTGGAAATATTGGAAATATAGTGCCTTTTTTTTTTTTTTTTTTTTTGCCTCTCACTGCTGTGGCCTCTCCCGTTGCGGAGCACAGGCTCCGGACGCGCAGGCTCAGCGGCCATGGCTCACGGGCCCAGCCGCTCCGCGGCACGTGGGATCTTCCCGGACCGGGGCACGAACCCATGTCCCCTGCACCGGCAGGCGGACCCTCAACCACTGCGCCACCAGGGAAGCCCTATAGTGCCTTTTTTAAAGCTTGCACACAGAATTGTCAGCACAAAATATTTTTATTCTTCAAATATTTTATATTGTTTCCTCTGGATGTTTTCAAGCGTAAGGGAAACTGTGAAGGTGAGGGTGTTGGTTGTAAAGTCTCCCCTCGCTCCACATCTGAGTGAGGGGCTGCCTGTGAGCCAGAATCTGTGGCTGTGCCTGCAGCTGGTCACTGCACGTTGTACTGCTTATACACCATCAATGCGTTCGTTGCTTATAAGCAATCTTGCGCCAAGGTGACCTGGGTTGGCCGGTGCACTCCAGTCCCACCTCCCCGCTGCGATGGAGTGTCTGCCACTCAGTCAGCAAGTTGGCACCATGGGGTTGTACACATCCTAGAAAAGCATCCCTCGTATCTTTGCAGTTTCAATGTCGTTATAATGCCCAGCACCTACTGTGTTCAACGATTTGGGGTTGGTTAAAAGAAGATTAGAAAAGAACTAAAGAAAAATCTCTGTAGAGCTGTCCTTAAGAGATGTGAGAGATCAAATACAGAGAGGTTCAAGTTAAACCTGCCCTCACCTTGTACCCCAGCAAGCCCAAGAGGAACAAGGACCCAGGTTCACACACACACCTGCGTGTGAATATCTGTAGCAGCTTTGTAATAATTTCCCCAAGCTGGCAACAGCTCAAGTATCTTTCAGTGGGTGAGCAGATTAAAAAACTCAGGTACATCCTCACGATGGGATACTACACAGCAGTAAAAAATAAGGGACTTCTGGTACACAGACCACCATGGCCGAACCTGGAATGCTTTATGCTAATCCAGAGAGGCCAGACCCAAAAGGGTAAAGACTGTATGATTCCATTCACATAACATTCTTGAAAGGGCAAAACTATAGTGGCAGAAAACAGGCTGGCCTTGGGGGAGAAACTGACTACGCAGGAGCACGAGGGAACTTTGTAGGTGATGGAAATGTCCCATACCTTGATTACAGTGGTGGTTACATGACTGTATATTCATTAAAACGTGTAGAACTATACACTAAGAATGGTGAATTTTACTCTAGTAAATTATACCTCACTTTAAAAAAGCAAACAACACCACAGTGGAGGCTGATGAGGGCCGGACTAGTCTCAGAGGAGGTGGGATAAAAAGTGGGCTTTGAGTTGGTGAATTGTGTTCAGCTGGGAAGAGGGATGGACTGCTGCCACGTGAATTCTGTGCTCCTTTTTCCTGCGTTCTCTTTTCGCTGGTGTCCAGTTGCTGCTGCCTTTCCTCCTGCACCAAGCAGGTGCCTTCCCATCCCAGCAGTGGACAGCTCTCCCAGGGCCCTGCCAGTGGCACCGTCCTCTCCAGAGGGTGGGCAGCCTGAGGCCTGAAGCCCCCTGCCTCCCCGCTGCACCCTGAGGGACTCGAAAGGTTCACCCCGAATTACGAAGGGCCACTGGCCTCTGCCTGAGGAACAGCTGGGGGTCAGAAGAGGCTCCCACTATTTCAAAGTTTCAAGTACAATTTCTCCTCATCCCCTTCAAATACAGTCGAGAAATGGCCAACCCAGACCTTTCAAGAACTGGGCTCTAGGCCCAGGTTTGCCTTGAGGTCTGTGAGTTCACCTCTCCGGCTTCAACTTTCCCATCTGGAAAAAGATTATAAAAAGATGGCAAGGTGTGTGAGGGCCTTCCTGGCACCATCCTCGTGTCCTCAGCACTAGCCTTGCTCCTGGCACTCACTTTCTCCCGCGTTCCTCCAGGTGGTGCCGCCAGGCACACACACCAGCGTCCCTGGAAGGGTAGGCGCTGCTCCAGGGGATTTGGCGGGGAGCACGTGTCACCAGAGGTCCTCACCCACAGCGGCGGGGCACAGGGGAGCGTGGGAGCCCTGGCTCTGCCCCTCCACTTGTGACCTCAGTTTTCACAGCTGAGAGTTGCAGATAGTCACCTGTACCCTGTTGAGTGGTTGCTGAGGACTAAACACCGAGGATGAGTGTGGTAGGCAGGTGTAGCGTATCTAATGAATAACAGCTGCTAATATGTGTCCTTATTATTTTTTAACAAATTAAGAATTTATTTTATTATATAACCAAAGAAAACAAACTTAGAATATCTCCAAACCTAATTGGATGAATCTATTATCATCCATTATTTTCATCACTTTCTTTTTTTAAAAATTTTATTGAAGTAGAGTTGATTTACAATGTTGTGTTAGTGTCAGGTGTACAGCAAAGTGACCCAGTTATACATATATTCATTCTTTTTCAAATCTTTTCTCATATAGGTTATCACAGAATACTGAGCAGAGTTCCCTGTACTATACAGGAGGTCCTTGCTTCTTATCTATTTTATATAGAGTAGTGTGTGTACGTTAATCCCAAGCTGCTAGTTTATCCCTCCCCACCGCATTTCCCCTTTGGTAACCGTAAGTTTGTTTTTGAAATCTGTGAGTCTATTCCTGTTTTGCAAATAAGTTCATTTATATCATTTTTTAAAAAATTAGATTCCACATACGAGTGATATTATATGACATTTGTCTTTCTCTGTCTGACTTCACTTGGTATGATAATCTCTAGGTCCATGCACGTATAGTATGGTTATTTTTATCATTAACATCAAAGGTGTAACAGTCATTATCCGAAAAACAGTCCAACACACCAATATGCCAGTTATCATCTACCTGCAAATCTGACCCTTACAAATATTCTCCTCTCTGACCCTTCCTCTGATGCTGGGGTGGCAGCCTGATTCCCAGCCTCAGTCCCAAACCGACTTGGGCTCCGAATCCTGGAGGCTCAGGGCTGCACACTCATCTGGCAGTGGCTCCGGGGGATCCAGGCCCGGAGGAGAGGATGGAGCCTGGAGGCTGCAGCTGTGGCAGCTTCTGGCTTCCAGAGATTGATTTATCACCAGGCTGCTGATGAATGCGTGGGAAACACTGGTGATCCAACAGCACGAGCCGGAATTAAAGCAACAGCTCCTGTGCTTTAAACCCTGTTTACGTGGGGCTTGGCTTTCTAGGCAGTTTCTCGTCTCCCTCTTTAGGACAGAGTGTTTCTTCCGTCTGGAGACTTTGGTTAGAGCACTGCTGAGCGTGAGGAAGGCGCCAGGGACCAGGGACCCAGGAGGACAGAAGCTGGTCCTTGATTCCAGCCGGTCCTGGAGACCTGGCCTGGTGTGGATGCCTCCTGAGAACAGGGACTCGCAAACACGCCGCAGAGCTGGAAACTTTGGGGAACCAAAGAACTATGAATGTCAAGGAGGGACATCGTCTCCTCCAGCAGCTGCAGTGACCAACAGCAAGAGGGGAGCGCGTCATAAATCCATCACTCAATCCGCTCTTGCTGGCAGCCGGGCCCAAGCTGAGTGGCGTGTTTCTGGGGGGTACATGCCGAGGCTTCACGCAGGCTTTGCCCGAGACTAACACCAGCCCCGCTCTCTGGGTTTCCTTCTCTCTTCCTGGCTCCCCCTCCTCTTTCCTCTCTTTTCCTAACTGCCCCTCCCCTACTCTCAATTTGACCAAAGTCCTGCAGACTCAGACACTGTGACACCCTAAACAGGCACACGAATCAGGATGTCTTTTGACAGAACCCTGGGAACCAGCTGTGCCCTCTGAGAGGCCAAGACGTCCTTCTGACAGCCAAGAACCACGTTCTGGCAAAGGCTCAGGCAGAATTTCATCTATCAATGTCCAACCAGGGCTACCAGGGTCAAGGGTAACCACAAGTCATGCTTTAAAAATTGGTCAAATAACTTGCCTGCTTTTCCTAAAAATCTCAAGCCCCTGAACACATCCTACTGGGTGGATACCTTCTTGGATCAGGTCTCCAACTGTCACGTTTACCCATTGTTTCCACTACCTGGATTCAAGGATGAGTGGTACTAAAACATAGGGGGAAATGACACACGTAGACGCCCATATGCTGTACTAGGTCTGGCCAATCCCCACTCTTCCCTGACGGTGGATAAATCCCAAGAATGTGTGACCGCAGAACCACTTATCTTCGGCCTTGGTGTATGTTAGGCTGTTAATGCGTGGTGGCATCACCTTCCTAATTAGGCTCTGCTCGGCTGATAAATGAGCTTGTGTCCCTTGAATACATCCCAGCTGGATGGTGAGGCTGAGCTGCTGGGGGATGAGCTGCAAACAGACGGTCCCACAAATGGGTGGCGGGCTGGGTCACCTGGGCTGCGGTTCCCGTGCACAGTTACTGCTTCAACTGCGGCCCGCGCTTTCTCTGCATCCCAGACCGGATGAGGGAGTGATAGACCGAGTCAGTCTAGAATCTGAGAAGAATCCAGCGGGCCATGCACTAGGCATGACCCGCTGGATCAGGAAGCCGTGACGGAGGCGATGCCCGCCAGGAGAGAGCCGTGTCACCCCCGTTGCCAGCTTAGTGCAGCCTGTTCTGTTCACAGTCAAAATCCTTGTCACCTGTGTGTTGTGCAGCACAATTAGTTAATGCTTATAATGTGCTTTCAACAAGGAAAGCCCACTGAAATTGACAGCATTGCTGACCCCTTGGTGACTACATCTATAAATTCCCTCCTTTCCATGGAAATTAGGCGGCCGAGTATATCATGGCTCCAGATCACTGCAGCTGCTGATAGAACAATAGAATCAAATACAAAACTAATATATTTAGAGGGGCGACAGGTTATTTGAAAGCAAAATCACAAAGCAATGATTTCTTCTTTCCTTGTAAGTTATTTTCTTAGGGTTGGGGATTTGTAGGATTCTTCCTCTTGGACACTGTGCTTTCACATCCCCTTCAGGGGAGACACAAGCATTGGCTGACTCTGCGGTTCATGTCACACACAGACACACACGCACACAGACACCACACGTACATGGACACACACAGACACACCACACACACTGCACACACATGCATGGACACACACAGAGAGATATGGACACACACATGCGTGTACGCATACACACACCACACACACAAACACACCACACACGGATACACACACACCACACACACAAACACCCATGAACATGCACCACACACACAGACACACCACACACACACCACACACACACACAAACACACATACCACACACAGATACACACACACCATACATGACTCTCAACCCAACACTTAGGTTTCCTGCCTACAGGGAGTTTGAAAAACTGGTTTAGCAGATTGTGAATGATGAATGGGGACATTTTTTTAAAAAATCTATACTTGTTGGTAAAGGAAAGATAGGGAAGGGAGAGGGCAAAGGAGGACACAGAGGAAGTAAGAGGAAGGAAAGGCACAGGGTGGGGATGGAGAGCAGGAGGGAAAAGCAGAGAGCCCCGGGGGGAGTGAGCTGCGATGGGAGAGGCCGAGCTCTAGACAAGCTTGCCCGTGGCAGCCCCCTTCCCCCAGGACATGTAAACATGTCCCTCGTTCCCACTACAGGCAGCCGGAGTCCAGCCGGCTGCCAGGAGGGCTCTAGACTCTATCATCCCAGCCGCCCTCCAGACAACCAAGGATCCCAGCTGCACTTGGAACTCCAGTGCAGACCAGTTCTGAACTGGCCACTCTGAAGTTTCCCCCAGGTGTTTTTGCATGTTTCTTTGAGGAGATGCCTGCCCTGGCTGCAGGTCTACTTATTCTCATCAACCTGACATACCTCATTGTTGGACTGTCAGTGTTACTCAAACTGCAAGCTGCAACCCATTAGAGGTTATTACATATTTTAGTGGCTTCCACCTGTGATTTTTTAAAAACATGAAATAGAATTATCAAAGTGCATGTCATAACGTAAGGATATTTTATGAACGTTTTCTTTCAGTAGAGTGTGGGGTGTGTGTGTGCAGTGTTGTGATATAGGATGAATCTGATACTTTAGGTCACTGTCAAATGTTGAAAGTCACGGACCAAGTGACCCAGCAGGCCTGTACCTCTGACTCTGAGCTGCTCCACAAGGCCAGTTGGGTCTAGAAAACATGGGCCAGGAAGTCTTCCGATTACAAGCTCTCCTATGTTCCCTCTGTCTGGGGGATTAGATGTTCAAGAAGATTCTAGCCTATCCTCGACATCCAAGACTTAACATTTCTGGACTGTGCTTGGGCAGCTGGGGATGAGCACAGCTGGGGACAGGGATGAGATCAGGTGAGTCCGAACTGATCCAACGGGAAGGGTGTCTGACACAAGGACTTCCAGAGGCAGAGCTGACTCTGCTGGCTGGGGCCCACTCCCCGTCTTGCCTGTCTGCTTGACTGGTGGACTCAGGAAACCCAGTGAGAGGTAACACCCCATATGACGATGCCAACACTTCTTAGCTGGGTTGATTGACATCCCTGGGATCTGACTTTGTGCACAGGCCCATTGCAGATCACATTAATGGTTGAGAAATTAAAACGTTGCTCAGTGCCTAATAAATGCAGCCTGTGCCTCCTATTAGTACACACCAGCTGCACCTCGGGGAACCGGGAAGCAGCAACAGTTTCTAAACTATTTATCAGTTCCCTTACCTCCACCCCAAAAGAGAGTTGCCTTAGGCATTTCTTTATTTTATGGACTGATATGCAGAGTAATTGCTTTGGGTTTTTGTGCGTTTTTTTTTTTTCCTATGGATTTTCTTTTCCTGATTCAACATCAGGGGGGAAAAAAAGAGAGAAAGTATCGTGTCAATGTCATTTGAATCATAATAGCTACAAATTCACTCCCCTGAATAAATAGAGAAGCTTATTTATCAAACACAGACAAGATGTCTGTTGTGTTGTTAACAGAGGGAGAGAGATTGGAGTCAGCAGAAGCAATCGCAGAAGTTTGCATGAGTCCAGAGCTCCCTTGAGAGCAGCGAGCGCGCAGCTACTTCCTAGCCTGGGACCTCGGGTCTTGGCAGCAGAACGGCCCCCCAAACTTGGCTGTCAGGACCCGTCAGGGGGTGAACCTAGAGGCTGAGAGGGGCGGGTAGCTCCGGGCATCCTGCCAGGACCTGAAGAGTGATGCAGTGCATGCCCGTTCCGCTCCTGGTCCATTTAGGGCAGAGGGAATGGAGAATGGAGGAACTGCCGGCATGAAAGGGCAAATAGAGAGTGTTAGGTTGTCTGTGGCTCTAACCTTTTTATTCTATTTCATTTTCCATCTTTATCTGGGAAGGGCCAGCTGCTTTCTCTTGCAAACACAAGTTTCTGGTACATCCTCACCACCTCTCCCCTCCCTCACCAGCCCCTCTGGGTTCCACCACGATGCCGACGTTATCTCCCCTCTGGGAGCCCCCCTGGAAGAAGCAGCAGATGTAACAGCTGTTGAGTAGCTATATCCAGGGCTCTTCTAAGTGCTTTACAGGTATTATCTCATCTAATGCTCACAGTAAACTGTGAGGCTATTTTATGACAAGTTTATCTCGATGAGAACACCACATCCCAGGTCAACTGATGACTTGCCCAAGGTCATTCCCACAACCACGTGTCCAGCTAGGATTTGAGCCCTACCTTCATCCACACAGACAGACAGACACCTGGACTGTGGATCGGGTGACCTGGTTTTCATCCCTAACAGCTGAGTTATCTTCGGCCAGTTGCCCATCTCTCTCTGGAACTCGGTTTCTGGTAGCAACGCACTGTCATGGTGGGGAGAATTGGCTCCTGGGTTTAGACCCTTGCACTGCCACAACGTGACCTTGCGGGGGTGGGGGGCGGGTTACTTGACATTTGCTTACTCATCTATAAAGTGGAGGTGATGGTTGTAATATCTCCCTGGTGGGAGCGGCTTTGGAGATGCGGTGGGTTACCACAGGTGGGAGGGTTCAAGCCCAGCTCGGTGCGCGGCCGGCTCTCGGTACGTGTGCCTTATCGGTACTCAGCTTCCGTCTGTGTGTCCAGGAGATGCAGTGATCATTAAGGCCTACTTTAGTTTGGAAAGTCTATGAATCAGGTCTCTGTGTACATTTCCCTAAAGCTCTGTAGCTATTCATGGTGTTACGCCAATGAGAACAAAATTAGAGGGTGAAAACGGGAATGGCTACAAGCAGTATGCATGCCTGGCACGGCTGCGTCTTTCACACTGGCAACGCCTGTTTGTGTCGACACCTCTTTTCATATGAACATTTCCACCTCCCATCATCCCTTTCGGTAGGGCAGCGATTACATTCCCACCTTAAAGAACTGCCCAGTGATGAGCCCAAGGTCAGAAAGCGAGTAGAAAGAGCAGAACCTCAGTCCACATGCCCTGCTTCCAAGACAGTTCTCACTTGTCTGCAAGGCAGAGGGATTTGAGATTCTGAATCAAACCCCAAGCAAGGAGGCGCCTTAGAAAATGAGCTTTTTGTCTAACTGTATTAGGCATTTTCTATTCCAAGATAAAAGACTGGGCAAAGCGTCCTGGCTGTATTTCACCAACTCATCTTTTTCTAAACATAAAAATATACCACTTTTCCTTTTTCTGACTGGAGAGCAGTTAATCTTGTCTCTTCTAGACCCTCACACTGGCACACAGTACAGCTGTCATGAAAGCAGACGGTTCCCTGGGGGAAGAGAAAAGTGAAACATCCCAAAACAGCAAGAAGGATTGGAGAGTTCAAAGCCTGGCCAGTGAGAGCCCATGAAGCTGCCTCAAGGCTCCCCCAGTTCTTCGAGGATGTCGTCTGGGGGAGTCAGATCTGCTCCCCTGGGCAGCAGGCAGGGTGTGCAGGTCAGAGCAGAAAGGAACACCGATGGGTCATTTGCATGCAGCAAGGCTGTACCAGGTCCTGAGGGACAGGGAAAGCTCAGAGACCTGTGAACTTGAAAGAGAAAGCAGAAGCTTTCTGAGAAAGCACTCAAGTTTTGTTGAGTGAGAAGCAGAAAAGCAATGTCTATCAGCACTTGCATTTCCAAATCGCACAGCCTGTATATTCTAGACCATGGAACACATTTCTGAGCTATACTGTGCTCCCTCAGGAAATCACAGCTCAGGGTTGACAGGGAACCTGACATCCTCTGCAGCCGAGCATCATGCTGGGAGCATAGCAGATGCTCAGCAAATTCCTGGAAAATCAAATTGGATTGTCCAAACTGAATCCAACTGAAATATTATCTAAGCGTGTTGTTAGCTCTTAAACAGCAATGTGGGGAGAGCAGTCATGACCCAGGTAATCCCACAAGAATGACCAATCTCCAGGACAATGCTGCGGTCCCTCTAAACATACAGTGTTCTGTATCTATTTGCCTTCCCAAAGAAGTGTTTCCTCAGTTGATTCGTTCACTCATTTAGCCAATCTTAACGATATGCCCGGCACCATACTAGGAAATACAAGGGGATTAAGGCAGCCACAGTCTTTGCCCACACAGATTTCATCATATATGGGGAAAAGATCAATATTACACCATAGTTAAAGGGATTTTTTTAATTGCAGTAGTTCCCTACGATGGTGAGAATTAGAGAGTGTTTTAAGAGTATGTAACAGGAAGCCCTACCCAAATCTGCCCCAGAGGGCAGGGTGGAGGTGAGGGAAGAAGGCTTTGAGGACAGGACACTTATATTAAGACTTGGGGAAGGAGTGTGAGAATTCCAGGAAAGTATGGGGGAAGGCAGGCTAAGGTGTTTGCCTTTCTTAAGGACTTCTGACCCATCGTTGGTTGGCTGGTGTGGACACGTACCCCTAAACCCACCCTGTCCTCAGGTCTTCAGGGTGGCCTGGTTTTGTTCACGCCTCAAAGGAGGAGGAGGTGCTCCTGGGAGCTCCGTCTGCCAGGCTGGGATGTGGGGATCCACTAGACCTTCGGCTACCCATCTTCACACCCGGCTCGCTCAACAGTGGTGTCATCCTGGGAATGAGCTCTTTCCACCAACGCCTTGAAAGGGGCAGGGTCAGAATCTGCTCAGCCGGGGGATTCACTGGGAACACAGGTACCTGCCCAGTGCCGTGAGGATTCCAACTAGTTTCTTGAAATGAAGACATTTCAATTAACAGGTGGCACTCACACCGGCATCTCTCTCTCCCCTGGCTTCCCAGTCAGTCGGCTGTGTATTATAAATAACAATAAGCTGGCCCAGTCAGAGGCTGTAATCCAGTCTCTTCTTTCTGCTGACATCAACGGGATTCCCTCAAGTGACTTTCTGTATGGGTATTTAATTGGGAGACACATGGGGAAGCCAGCCTGCTTGTGTAGTCGTGTTGGGTATGTCCCACTAGTGTCAGGCCCACCCCCTGGCAGGGCCCTGAGCATCACTCATGGCCCCGGGGACTATTGCAAGAGGATTAGGGGGTGCCAGGGACCAAGGGGATCAGCTTGGAGGTTTGAAAACAAAGGGAACATGATCCCACAAACAAAAGACGTTGCCCTGGCTTCTGATTTAACTTGTTCAGAAACTAACGTTTATTGATTGTGTGAGAGAGAGAGAGAGAGTGTGTGTGTGTGTGTGTGTGTGTGTGTGTTGGTGAGTGGCTAATAAAGAAGGGGGAAGAACATTGAAGAATGCCATAATTACGAAATACAAGATAGCGAATGTTAGGTGCCCAAAGAAAGGCACAGTCATTTATCCAAACAATTTCAGCTCCACTTTCTTTCCCTAGGAAGAAGGAAATAGGAGAAGATTTAAATTTTTATTGATCTTATTCGTCTGGTGATGAATGTATACAACAGCCCTGTAAGGAAATAGTTAACATACCCATTTGACAGAAGCTGGGGCTGAGAAGGCACACTTAAGAGTGGCAGGTATTTGATTCAGACCCATGTCTGTGTGACTCCAAATCCTGTATTAATTCCACTCTGTGCCCGGGCTTCGGCCGCCTCTCAGTCCCTTCTCAAACTTCTTGTATATCATGATGCTTAATTAACGTGCAGAATATCTGTTCCCACTGCAGACATGAGATAGATGTTAGTCCTGTAGAGAATATGAGGGGCAGTCATAATACTAATAATGACAGTAGTCGCTAGTATTTCCATGGTGATTACTATTTTCTAAGCTTCCTTCCAAGCGTTTTATAAATATTAACTCACTCAGTGAAGTACCTGCATCTAGACAACTGGCTTCCAAACACATCACCATCGTGCCCTGAAACCTGATTATTTGGGGGTTGGGGCCAGGTGGCAGGCTAGAGAAGAAAGCAGGCTGTTAACCCACTGCTGAGGCCAGGGCTGGGGCAGGCTGGGGTGCCTTGGGCCGTAGCACAGGAGTTCCAGGCCAGAATCAAAATTCCCTGTGCTTTGCCAATTGCTCCAAGAGATTTCCTTACGGGGGACCCTGAGCTGAATGTAGGGACCTGGATGGGGGAGGGAGGGGTTGTGAGTCAGTGGGTGAGGGTGTGTTCACCAGACACTCGATTTTCCCCCTGTTCCCCACTAGGGGCTCCGTTTTTCTCTGCAGCACCTGGGGATGCCACGGGTAAAGATGTCCTTTATCCTCTCAGCAAAGAGGCTGGGATGGGCAGGTTTTAAATCATATCAGAAGAAGTAGAGATTGGGTATTATTGAGAATTTCCTGGCTGCAAGGTTTTTGAGAAGCTTGGAAGCATAATCGAGACACAGGGGAGGGGAAGCGGGGGCTTCATCCGTCATGCAGTGTGGTGGCCGTCAGCTCCGTGTCCTGTTCCTTTGTTGTGGCTCACTTTGTTACACAGCAGAAACTAACACACCATTGTAAAGCAATTATACTCCAATAAAGATGTTAAAAATAAAATAAAATAAAATAAAACCAGAACCACCGTCCATGCCTAACCACCAGGTATAGCTACAATTTGCTCCATCATTCTCACCTCAGGGCATGAGGTGTCCCTCCCCCTGCTGTGGGCTGACCCTGCCGCTCTTACCACCAATCCCGCCCACCCCCATCCCCCCTGGAACTTTGGGCCATTTATCTCTGCCCTCTCTCTCCAGCATCTTTAACCTCTTCTTCCCTTTGACCATTTTTTTTTTTGACCTACCTTTTTCAACCTCTCAAGTTTTTCTTAGAAACTAAGACAAGCAATAAACCTTAAACACAGTCCTCTTCCAATAATTGCATCTCTCTCCTTCCATTATCATCCAGATTTCCTGAAAGGGTAGTTCACACCCCCACTGTTTTCACGTTATTACCTCATATTCACTTCTCAAGCAACTGTAATCTGACCTCTTACCGCCCCCCCCCCCCCCCATTTCACTCAAATTGCTCTCATTAAAGCCAGAAATAATGACCTACTACAGGACAAAATCTACAAAGCACTTCCAGGGTTTCTGTGATCTTCCTCTGAATGTATTCACGTCTCACATCTTCGTTGGCGTTGATGCACCTCACCAGCCCCTCCGTCCGGCAACTCCTGCTCCTCAACTTCTAGGACACCTGCTTTTCTTTTCCAAGTATCATCTTAAAATGTTGGTTCCTTCTGGTTCTACCCTTAGCTCGCCTATTTCTCGACATGGTCTCCTTGCAATTTCATCTATACTCATGTTCTGAAGTCCCACTTGTATGCTACTAATCCCCAAAGCTCTGTCTCTGGTCCCTGAGTTCCAGACCTACATATTCAACTGTGTGCTGGACAGAGTCACCCGAACGCCTCCCCAGCACCATATGCTTCACATTCTTTATATCCAACATGGAATTCATCATCTTCATGTCTCATCCTGTTTTCCTCTGAACTCTCTTTCTTGACTTGTGGCATCTGCATCTGCTCAGTTGCCCAGCCAGGAACCTGGACTTTTCAATATTCATCTTTCTCCAGAGCTCCTCTTACAATGTCACCACTCCTGGAATCTATTTTAATGCTAATCCCCCTTTTGTCATTCCCGATGCCACTAACTTAGTTTAGCTTCTCTGTAGATCATTCTTAGACTACTACAGTGGTCTCCTATCTGCTCTCCTTACCCCCACTCTGAGCATCCCCTGTCCACCCAACAGATTGAACGTGCTGCTCCCAGGACAGTATTTCCAAAATGTTGAGCTGACTCTGTGAGTGTCCATATTCGATCGGACAAAGCTTAGGCTTTTCCAAGTTACACAGAAAGGTTTAATTTATGTGCCATCGGCACATTCTCCACCTCAGGACCTACCCTTTCTCTTCCTGTGACATGGGTATCATGCTACTTGCAGTTACCCCAGCCTGTGATGATCCGGTGTTTCCTACCCTCTGCTCAGAGGGCCCCTGTGCCTACAGCATCCTGCATCCTCTCTCCTCCATCATGTCTTTGGATCCATTAGCTCTTTAATCTGTCCTCTCGGTTGTCTGAGCACAGTCCTTTATAAACAAGGGAATAAATTTATCAAGTCAAGCCCAATCTTACAGGTAGACAGGATGGGTGCCTACCCATGTGGGTCAAGGAATGAAGCTTAAGAAAGCTCGTACCTAGTTATCTTTCATTGTTTAAAATTATTTCATTACTGGGTCATTCTTTTGATTGCCTTTGTTTTGTTTGTTTTGTTTTTGGAGAATCCCCTATAGATTTCTGTGGAAGGAGGTTAATCCCATGAACCTTAACAGTTCCGCGTATCGTGGAAGGGGATCATGGCAGTTAGTTGAGGGTGAGGCTCTTAGTAAAATGGGACACAAGATGAAAACCCGCATCAAGGGCGTGATGGAGTGTTACTTCACAGAGAGCGGAGGACACGTCCATGCGACGTCCATATCACAGAGCTACCTTGGTCCAATCGTGTGCATAGTGCCAGTAAGCTGGGAACCAAATGAATGCCCAGGTCACGAAAAAAGAGAAAAGATAAAAAGATTTCTTGCATAATAAGTAATCATCACCCATGGAGCCCTGTGTTCCTTTCCCTGAAAAGCAAACTGTCGGGCTTCCCTGGTGGCGCAGTGGTTGGGAGTCCGCCTGCTGATGCAGGGGACACGGGTTCGTGCCCCGGTCTGGGAAGATCCCACATGCCACTGAGCCTGCGTGTCCGGAGCCTGTGCTCCGCAACGGGAGAGGCCACAACAGTGAGAGGCCCAAGTAACGCAAAAAAAAAAAAAAAAAGCAAACTGTCAAAGAGAGATTGCTTAATGCGAGCCTGTGAGATGGGCCAACATACCGTCTGAGCGTTAGAAATAAAACATGAAGATAAGGCACTTAGCATCCTCTAGGCAGTTGAATGTAGAGTGAGGAAGAAGTTATGTTACCATCGAAAGGCTGGGAAGAGAAGGAAGAGAGGCAGGAAGAGAAGGACACATTCAACAAACTTGTGTTGAGCGTCTACCCAGAGAGCGTTACTCCACTGAGATTATGTTGGACCAGTGTGGGCATGAACCCTGCTGTGAGTACCCACCTAGCACATGGTAGATACTTAGTGTAAATATTTGTGGAGGGAGGGGATGGGGAAAGGAAGGAAGGAAGGAAGGAAGGAAGATAGGAAGGAAGAAGGGAGGGAGGGAGGGAGGAAACAGGTGCCCTATTGTTAGTTGGTCTAGAATAGCTTAAAGCAAATGAATCTCTATTAAAAATGTACTGTCTAGCTTTTCAGCCTGTGGGATGTTCTTGCCCATGGCATGTTCTTTTAGGAAATTCATACTATGTCTATTCCCCATTAAGATCAGGGAGCATTTTATCAGGCTAAGCTGTGGCCTATACATCAATTCAGCATGTTAAATCTGATGAGTTCTTAAACCAGACAGCAAGTGCGTGGTAGAGCTGGGGTTTAAAACCAGGTACCAAGAACACCCCAGCCAGTCGTGTACCTGGGTCCTGAAGCCGTGCTGGGGATCAGAGGATGCCTTCCTGCTTGTCTAGACCCTGGATGGGCAGCCATCTGACACACGCCCAGAAGGGAAGAAGAAGGGTGGTTCGCTGCTCAGGGCTGGGGTAAGCCCAGTCTTTGTTTTCTAACGTCTCAGTGCTTTACCGGGCCCAGAGCAGTGCGGGGAGGGCAAGCTTATAACCTTTGTTCAGAGGGGTTTATGTACATTCCGGGCCAGTGTTCTAGGACAGCTGCCCCAATAAAGGATTTATCAAGACAATAAAAAAGAGAGGAAAGAGCTCTGGTGAGAACAGCCCTTTTATATTATGAGAGTCTAAGAGGGAATACAGTAATTTGAACAAATGCCACACTTCACCTGTGCCCACCCCACCCAGCCTTCTCCAGCCCAGGCCAACACACAGGCGGAAGAGCTCTCAGCTCTTCATCTCAGGGTCTAAATACTACAGGCATTTGATAATTCTTTTTGTCTGCTGGCACCCAACCCCAATTCCCTTATCCCAGATGGGTTGTCTCTTTTTATAGTAACGGCTTTCCTATATGGGCTATTCTTGGGGATTTCAAAGATGGCTTGTTCTAGCCAATGAAACAGTTTTTAGTTGAAAGTGGTCACCTCAACCATGTGAAAGTCAAACACGTAACCACATAATGCACCACCACCATTTCAGTCCCACTGGGCTCTTTCCTGAGTGTCTACTCTGCACTGTGCATGTGTTGGGTGTGAGGGATGAGAGGCAGATTTCAGGCAGCTCCAGGCTTGTGGAGGTCACCAGTCACCAGGAACACTCACTAGTGCCCGCATACCACCTTGCACGACCAGGAGCTTAGTAAAGGCTTATTTATTGGGTTGGCCAAAAAGTTCATTTGGGTTTTCCATAAGATCTTATGGAAAAACCCAAGCGAACTTTTTGGCCAACCACCGTAATGATTCAATTACTCAGTTATTCATAGTTCATCCGTATGACCATCACACTTGTTCTGAGCACCTGCTGTGTGCCTTCAATATAGAGGTGGATTAGCAACAGTCTCCCTGTCCTTGAGAAGCATTTTAGAGCCTGGTGGAGGAGACAGACAATTGCAATGCAATGGAAAGTGTGTTCCAACAGAACTTCACCTAAGGAGGAAGATTTCCAGACAGAAGGAAGAAACATGTATTCCAGGCAGACAGGACAGCATGTATAAAATGTGAGAAGGCTGGAAAAGAGCATGAGAGTTTCCGGAAACTGTTAGATCTTAGGTGCAGGGCATCATAGGGTAAGTGTTGATGGAACGTTTCAGGAATCTGGAAGAGGATATGGTGAGAAATGAGGCTGTGGCCAGTTAAGGCTTGAATTCCTTACTGTAGGCCCAGGAAGTCCTCAAACAGTGTGAAAAGTGGAATCAGCAATATGGAAAGACGTAGTTCTGGAAATTAGTGGACCAAACAGAGGGCTGTTATATTAATGCAGGAAAGGGATGATGCAGAAATGAACTGGGCCTGGGGCCATAGGTATGGAAGGAAAGGAGTGATTTGGAAGGTAGTTGGGAGGCAAAGGTGAGCATCATGACAGGTGGTGTGTGTGTGTGTGGACAGGGCAGGGCCCAGAGGAGGGTAAACTCACCTCAGGACGGAATTTAGAGGGTGCCGATACTCAGTAATAAAGATGAATCATATTTTGATGCAATATTTTAAGGCATAAAATTGAACGCTAAATAAAAACCCCATGATTAACAACAGATGGAATTTTAAAATAGAGACCGATCGTTATTACCAAGTTTTCCGTTTGCCTCCGGCTCCAGTATGGCTCGACATGGTAACGTACTGATTCTGGCTTTTTGTAAAATTTTAGTAATTGGTTCATTACTTTTTTTTTGGTATGATTTTGAGGTTTTTTTAATATTGCATTAAAATATTGTTTATCTCATTAACTATCTTTTAGGGGCACCCTCTTAAATTTTGTGCCAAGTCAGGTCCCTCATTCTCCTCACCCTAGTCCTGGCCCTGGCATAGGTCTGGGGTCAGAGAGGGGCAGGCGTCAGGAATGACTGTAAGGCTCCTGAGTAGGGTATGCTGATGCCCCACTATAGAGCTTTTCTCCATGGAAGGACTGCACAGTCTGCTTCTAAAAGTGACTTTCTTCCCAGATACCTTTCCTCTGCCCACCAAGCTTGCCATTTTCTGCTAGGAGTTTTCACCAAGTGCAGACTTCATGCACACCCTGCCTACTGCCCTCCATTTGCGCAAACTGAGTTTGGGTCTCCCATGATGAAACTTACATACAGCTTGTACACAACTTGCCTAAATGCTACACATGCTTTGGAATAAGCATGGAAATTGGTTTCTAAGCTCCAGCAGTTTCTAAAATAGGGGTGGTTTAAAACAAAGCGGTGCTATGAAAGGGATTCCTACAGAGCAGGTTGTGGGAGATAGCAGTGCACCTCTAAAATGGAAAACCTGGGGCAAGAGTCATAAAGGGCAACCAGCCAGTGCTGGGAAGGGGCGGCACGAGCGGGGAGCGTGGTCTGCCAGGGGGAGCAGTCAGCTCTGTCTCCAGCTCCTTGGGGCAGTGAAACTCATTTGTATCCATCCCCCGAAGCTTCTCTTCGCTTTATATCCTGGCTTGATGCAGATGTAATATATTCTGTCAGTGCAAAATTTGGCCTAAAATAAGACTGTGGCCTTTGGAAATCCAGGAGGGAATCGGGTGGGGGGATTTCCAAATTAATTGCAATGTGCAGCTGGAGCACAGTGGGGACGGTGAGGGGAAGAGGGGAGGGTACGAGCTGTATCATTGTGTACAAGGCAGTGCTTGGGTGGAGAAAATGACCGAATGGGCAGGAACGGGCATTAATATAGAGAATTGGATAATGAGGGAGGGTGGATGAAAATTTGAGTGGAGTTGCCTGATAGCTTCAATTTCCTTAGAGAAGTAGGAGAAAATACTGCTTTCTGAGAGTATGGGGCTGAGCTGAATCATTAGCAGGCTAGTAAAGGTTAAGACAAGGGGAGAGAGGATTGACCGAAGATCGTGCATGCATCTGGAGAGATCCTTGCAGACCTTCTGCACTTGGAGGCCACAGATGCACATGACTCCAGTCTACGCAGTTGTGTGATTTTTTTATCTCCGGGCAAAGGCTTGGAGAAGGCAAGCCCT
Organism: Pseudorca crassidens; assembly: GCF_039906515.1. NCBI lineage: Eukaryota > Metazoa > Chordata > Mammalia > Artiodactyla > Delphinidae > Pseudorca > Pseudorca crassidens. Next base: position 106,635,640 of record NC_090304.1, read on the forward strand.
GGGACTGATCCCAGGTTGGGGGTATGTAAGGCAGGTGACGGATGAGCATAGAAGAAGAGGGAGAAGTCTAGACGTAGCCAGCCTCAGGGGCAGTGACTGATGGGGCCAGCGATGCTGTGGGGAGAGACAGACCATGAAGACTCTCAAGCTTCCAAGTGTTTCCGTCACTTGTTGAAAGTACAGGATGCGGCTGCAAGATCTGCGTGTTACAGGGTGCTGCCTCGGCAGGACCAGCCCTGGATCAGCGGAGGCAGGCACAGCGCCGGAGTTCTCTAGCAAACCGGGCGCCTTTTGCCATGGCGGTGTCCCTACAATCATGATGACCTCTGCGTCATTACATTACCGTCTCTTCTCTTGAAATGCAGCCACAAAGACCCCTCTTAGGCAGAAGAAGGCGTCTTATCTGCTTCCCCAGAGCACCATTTAGGAACAGGCATCCCTGTACGGAAGATTTATTTCCTTAGTAGCCCTGTGTGTTTCCCCCCACCCCGTACTCGTCCTAAAGTTGCTAAAATGTGGAAGTCAATGATGCAGGCACCATCCTCAGGCTGATAATGAAGACGGAGGCTGCTAATACTTCTTACGACTGTGCTGAATACAGCTGTCAGAGCAGGAGGGAATCCGAGAAGGTGGCGTGCAATTAACCTGGTTCAAATTAGGCCAAGGAACCCAAGGTTAATGGCCCTGGGAATGGGAACATTAATGACCACTGCTGGTCAAGCCCCTTTTTGTCTTACTCATTAGAGATGCCTTTTATATTCTGTGAGATCCTGGCCTTTGGCCCTGGGACCAAGGGTGATGGAGAGCTGCCACTCCCCCAGATGACGTGTTATGCATCCTGACAGCTTCCACATCACAACATCCCGCTACGGTGTGTAGCAGGTCCCAAACACGCCCGCCATCTGCTGAGCACCGCTGACAAGAGCTAAGACACACACATGTTGCATATTCATGAACCAAAGCCACTCCGGGTTTTCATCCAACAGACCGACAGAAGTGTGACATCCCCTTGCTTTCACCTGTTTGGTGCTGGTGTTCCATTTTCTACACGCTCCTGGGTAACCACTCTGGAATGGGTCCTCAGTCAGATTTGACGGGGACAGAGTTATTAACATGTGAATCTTCACGGCCTTCCACCCTGAAGTGACTGACAAAGAGGATGCTATTTCTGTCCACTCTCTATCTCTTTTTCCCCCTTTCCTTTTACCCTCTGAAAGAGAAGTCTACCTTTGCTGGAGCTAATCTCCTGTGATAAGCTTTTGTGATGTAAATTTGGGACACTGGGTAGACTGAGACAGAGCTGGAGTAGGGGCGATGAGGCATAAACTTGGGGGAGAGAAGAAAAAAGCCCAGGCCCAGCAGAGGAGTGAAAACATTCCAATTCAGGATGGGAGTGATTTGCTGGGGGAAGCTGAGCCCGGGGCTGGAAAAGAAAGACGTTTCAAGGGAGCTGTGTGGTGTGCATGAGAGAGAAAGCACAAGCAGAGGAAGGTAGATTTTAAGAAGTCTGGTTGCTGTTATCAGTCAATCTCTTTGGGCATTTTTAGGGAGATACAAATAAACACTGGTATCAGTTTTAATTCCGTCCAGTTGTTGGAGCACTTCCTTCCCATGGAGGACACTGGGATTATCCGGATTATCCAGTGGTGTTTAAACTGGAGGTGGAAGGTCGAGGCTCAGACAAGGCCGGTGACCTTGCTTCCCCCTCTTGACCTTAGAGTCAGAAACACGTTTTTAGGTGCTCCCTTGACTAACAGATTTCATCAGAGCAGAGCCTGTTAAAAATTCCTGCGTACCAGGCCGCTCCCTGCTATCCACAGTAACATGTCTCCAGAAGGCTCTGTGGTCACCCAGCAGTTTCGTACATTCTTATTTAAGTCTTCTATAAACTCTCAGGAGGAGATATTATCTTCCCATTTCATAAATGTGAAAACTGAGGTACAGGGCCCTAGAATGACACATTAGTCCATGGTTAGGTTACAAGGTTCGTAAGAAGCAGCTCAACTTAGGGTTTATGTTTGAATTTTTGTAAAAGGGAAGATGAACGAAGAGGGAAAGATATTGAACGTGGAAACTGAGTTCTTAAATGGAGGCAGGATTTCAGTAAAAACCACGAGGCTCCTGGGTTCCATGTGCCCGGCTCACCGGGGTGGTTCTCTTGCATGCGGTCACTTCGAGCTTTTTTTTGAGAGTGAGGGGGACAAACAGAGGAGCAGAGATGCAGTGTTTCATCCCACATCTCAGCCTCAGATGCCTGGTGGTCCTCCACTCATGGGGCCCTTTCCTTTGGCTCCAGCAAAAGGGCGGTGAGGGAAGCGGAGTCTGTCCTCTGCCCTTGGCAGTGAAGGGCTGGGTAGACAGGCAAGGCAAAGATGTCCACACTGTGCTGACAGCCTTGGCCGTTCCTCCACAAACCTGCGAGATAATTCAAGCCATTAAATCATCCCAAATCACATGCAGTGACTGTCATTTTGCTGCGTGAACATCTCACTGGCTGAGCACCAGCATCTCAATAGCCACGGTGCCCTAATTTTCTTCCTCGGAGACAACAAAACCAAAGGTAATGAGTAGGGGGAGGGGCCGAGTCCCAGGGACACGCTCTCCGGGGGAGTCTCTTGGGCTTAAATACATCTAAAGCAGATCCAAAAGAAAGTGGTGATTACAGGCTAATTTTCTGCCTGCATTATGTTGTGTCCCATCATCTACACAAACAGCAATTGCTTTACGCCAGGAATCTTTTGACTGAATTCCTCTTATTCGTAAATTTTGTATTAAAAAAAGAAAAAAAAGAGAGTGGCTGAAGGAAGATTTTTCAATTTAAAGGTGAGACTATCATCAACCCAGTAAAAGACACAAGACTGGCCCGGAGCCAGGAGATAAGCTTTTCCTGTTCAAATGCAAATGCTGGAGAAGGAGAAGCTGTCCAGCGGTCTGGTCCTGCAACTTCGCAGGATAGGGTCTGGGAAGACCACACCTTCAGCTTTAGGACAACACAGCTCGGCCTCCTGCAAGCACCCTGGTTTCCTGGCAAGAAAGCTGACAGTGGGTTGAGGTGGGGAGCATAGGTGAGGAAAGGCTGGTAACTTTAGCCAAGCCTGAGTCATTCCAGGTGGAAGTGAGGGGAACACATGAGACCCTCCTTTCCCTGCCTCAGCACTGCCCTTTCCCAGGGACAACGAAAGTCAACTCAGCACTGAGTCGCACTGAGACCCTCCTTCTCTTCCAGTCTGGGGCTCAGTCCTAAAGGCATCTGTGATAGTCGTTCATTCACGCATCATCCATTCTATGACCATTTCCTAAGCATCTTCTAAGTTGCAGACAGTGGGCCACGCCCAGGGAATTAAAAAACACAGTCATGAAAAGGAGGCTGTCAGCATAGCAGTCAAACAGAAATAGAACATGGGCACTGGAATCAGAGAGATCTGAATGGAAATTTTCACCAACGCCTGTCTTGCCTGAGATAAATAACTTATGACTTCATGCTCGGAAGTTGGGGTACAGGGAGGGGATTATTGATACCTGCTTCGGAGAGTTGTTGAAAGGATTAATAATGCATGTAAAGCAGTTATCACAGAGGCCATCACCGAATCAGTGCTCAGGAACCATGGGTTGTTCCACCCTCCTTCTGAACTCTCATTTGGTACCTGAACCTTTTTTTCCCAGGGGTGCTTCTGACTTACAACCTTCAGGGCATCAACCCCCCCAGGCCAACATCACTTACTTGTGCCTGTTAAGATACAAGTCTACCATCCTCTTAACAAAAGGAGGCTGGGAGGAGGGATAGAGACTGTGCCAGGTACAGCGGAGTAGGGGGGATTTGGGTTCCAAGGGAACAGAGGGCTACAGAGGGGCCCTTCTGTGCCGGGTACACGTTCGGCCTTGTGTATAGATTGTTCTGCAGGCTTGTGGGGTGGGGAAGGGGTAGGAATCCCTGCCCCATCTGACCTCAACCACTCCAGAATGTCTCCAGCGAGATCAGGAGGACAAATAAGAAATGGGAACTTCCCAGAGCCCCAGAGGTGTGCTAAGCCTTCGTCTTTGATCACCAAGGCATGTCCAGTTCTGAGGACATACGGTACGATCATTAATTCCTAAATGGAATAAAGATTTGTGCTGCAGTTGAGAATAAGCTGTAAATTAGTAATTAATCAAGTTTTTGCAGACAGAGTTTGGAGACCAGGGAAGATCAGCTTTACCCTCCAGCCATCCCCGGTGAGGGGGGGTGGGAACCTGGGACTTAATTTAAACTTATCTCCACGTGTCAAGTACCAGCGCCAAGGTGTGTATTTTACTTTTCTTGAACATGTTGACCCCAGGCTCCTGCAGTGCTCTTATTATTACGGAACCTTATAAATGACTAACGACCTCCAAGGTTGAATGCAGCTTCAAGGGCACGGTTGTGAGGGAGAGAAGGAGGGTGTAGGTCTCTATTTCTAGGAGAGCCTCAGAACAGATTGTAATCCACATTTTGCCTATGATGAGTTGTGTGACCTTGGATGAATTACTTTATTTCTTTGAGCATGTCATCTCCTCTAGAAAATGGGGATGGTATCATCGGACAGGGTTGTTGTGAGGTTTAATTTAGATAACATTTTAAATACCGAGCAGAGCAATCGCCGTTTACTGGAGGCGCAGTTCATGTTGGGTCCCTGCTACAGAAGCAGGACGAAGGACACTTGGCAAAGGAGTCGTGTCTGATGATGATGATGATAGTAATCAGAGCATCCCTGTGGGTGTTCAGAAAGCAGGACAAGCGTGAGACTCCTTTGCCTCCAGAACCTGGCGGTGTCGGCGGCAAGGAGTGGACCTGGGGATGGAGATGGCTTTGCTGAGTCATGCCACCAGCAGGGCCCTGGAATCCAATTCCAGGCAGAAGAGCCATGCTCGGCACCCATGGCAACGGGCTGCACGAGGATGTGGATTGCCCCACGGGCTCACTCAACTCTGTCTTCTCCACCTCAGGGCCTCAGGGCCGCCCACCAGCTCACCTCCTCTGCCAACAGTGAGATGCTCTCAGATGGGTCCCTTAGCTCCCTGACCTTCGCCACCCAGCTCTACCTCTGAGGAATCCTCTGAAACCTGCCAGAAATGGACCTCCTAGATTGCATCTCACTGGTCAGGAGTTGACAAGGGCTTAAAGCAACTGAGCCCCACGCCATCCCTTCTTCCAGATCCACTGGAATCTGCGGGTGGTCCCCTAAGGCATCAGGTTCTCTCACTGTCACGTTGAGCATCTCCAGTCACCCATGGCTGACCGTTACCTCTCTGGCTTTCCTCTTTTCCTTTCTAACCGCGTTCTTCTCCAACTTCTCTTTCTCCCTCATCATCTCATTCAGCCTGGCTCACACTTGCTGAGTCAATGAGCCCTTTTCCTGCCGCCAGCCTCAGAAAGCAGACAGATAGCAGGATGCCAGCCCTGGATGGGCCATAAATAATGCATAGTGCACAGAAACAGCTGGAGAGGCCCTCTGATTACAAAGAGATCTTTAGATAACAGAGGATCCTGGTTACTCTTCTTAATGCCACCAGTTCTTCATTCTGAGAGGCACCCACCTGCTTGTTCATCAATAGGGACCCCCAGCGAAGGGCGGTGTTTCTCCCGCTGTCTGACCCCAGCTCTACCACCGGGAAGGCCTGTCTGACATCCTGTCCTGATGCCATTCCCTGGACCCCTGGACACCTGCTGTAATGGTGGGCAGCCTGAATCAGTGCAAGCCTTATGTTTCGTTATTTTAAACTCTCGTTATGGTTTTGATATCTTGGTGCTTGCTGAATGCTGGAAGAGGTGAAGACCTCTAACTCAGCGCCCTGATGTATTTGAAATATAGTGCCTGATACGTTCCATATTCAGGACTAAGGGCTTGGTGAATCCTGGACGCTCCAGTATTTACAGGTTTACAGAAACCTGTAAAGTAGGTTATTATCATTTCCAGTTTCGGTTGAGGAAAGTACAACTCAGATAAGTCAACTGATTATTTCTAGGTCACGAGCTAAGACATCATAAACCTAAGATTGAAATGTATCTGCGACCTCAGCTTCCCTATTCATTTTTCTTTCTGCTGATTCACGTAGGGGAGTACGTCAGTCAGGGTAGCAGAAGACAGAATTCCAGTTGGATCAAAGGAAGACAGGGTCAGGAAGAGGGGATGGACAGAATGTGTCGGCAGGTCCAGGAAACCCAGCAGGAATGTTGAGGCTCCCAGTGACTCACAGTCAAGGGTAGCTGTTACCACCTCTAGACCTAGAGGGAAAGGGAACAGAGACGTTGCCACTGAAACCAAGTGAGAGCTGGAGCCGAGGAAGCGGGTCTGCCTTCCAGGATCTGTGGCTTGGAGGGCTTGGCCACTGTCGAGGCTCAGCCTGAAGCACAGAGGAGGAAACAGGAGGCAAGGGCCACCTTCTTGGGGAGGCATTTGCCGAACACACCTGGAAGCAGCCTGTGAAAAAGGAAGTGATGCGTCGGTGGAATCAGCATCCCCTGACACAGAGCAGAGCAGAGAAAGGTAGCGGATGGCCTGTCGGGGGCTGGACCGTGGGACGTCACCAGCACAGAGAGTCAGCACATGTGGCGACTTGTCCTTTATCGTTTGACATATGCAGGAGTCGCTGCCTCCTGCCCCAGGCTCTTCCCCCAGGGTTGGATTGCCCATGAAGCTGATGAAGGTGAAGCTTTGAGGTCTGTCTCCATTGTGTCTCGCTGTACAATAGACCACCCAGAAACTTGATGGCTTAGAACAAAAATTTCTTATTTCCTGTATTTCCGTGGGTTGGCCAGGTGGTTCTTCCGCTTCTCATGGCGTCAGCTGGAGTCACTTGTGCAGCTGATCTCAGCTGCGTGTCAGCTGGGTCTGAAACATACAGGACGGCTCCCCTAGCACGTCTGGGGCCCTCACTTCTGCATGCACTCTCTTTCCACGAGATCTCTCATCATGCAATACCTGAACCTCCTTACACGGCAGCTGGCTTCCAGAAGAGCCAAAGCAGGAAGCTGGGCCTCATGCTATTATTGGTCAGAAAATGTCACTGATTCAAGCGGAGGGAATACAGACTCTTCTTCAGGTAGGAAGGAGCGGCGTGCATGTACAGGGCAGGAAGATTGTCAGGGCCTCTTTTCAGACAATCCGGAACTGTCTGCCTTCTCTCTGCAGCAGTTCACATTTCTCTTATATGGAAGCTATATTCACCACTCCCAAGACGCCCAACCTTTCACCCACTGTGGCACCAAGTTCGAGTCCAGTATCTCATGATCTGTGATGGGTAGAGACGTTTGTGAGGCTCTGTGGGTTGGGCATCTCTCAAGCTAAAGAACCGTGATCTGAAAATACAAGTTCCTCCATGTTCAACAGATAGCTGTGATATAATGGTAATGCAGGAACAGGATAATTGCAATAAACACTCCCATTCAAAAAGGAGAGGAACAGGACACACTAGCAGTTACTGGTGCATGGTGATTCTGAAATCCAGAGAGGCGTTTGCTGCCCGTTCACCCTTCCTGGGGGCAAAGAATTTTCTATGATTAGGGTCAAGTTCTGCCTCTGAGGGTTTCTGGATCCACTGCTTTTGGTTCTACCGTCTGGACTCCTGGCTTTGCCCTCTATGACTCATTCCTCCTTTTGCACAAGATGTAGCCCAGGCTTGCCGCTGAATGACTGAAGCCTGCTTGCTGCAGGAACGTGGGAGCTTCACTACCTTTTTCACTTGGAATTTCTCTAGTCCTTTATCCAACCTGGCAGTTCTCTCATCAGGACAAAGCTCTTTAGATATAACGTGTTATCTACCAATCTTATGGGGTTTATTCCACGCACCATACCCCAGCACACTTCCTTCTGGGATTGACCTCTTTCCATGTCGGGAACGCAATGCTGCTGTGGAAGAGCGTGGTTCTAGGAGTCCTTCTGTCTTGCGCAGAGTCTAGGGGGCATCGCCTTAAATCTTCCAGGGACTGCAGCCAAGGGTCCTCCAGTCACTGCTTTGATTTGCTCTCTTCTCTAAGGCCCTTACTTTGAGACGCTTTGCCCCCCAGACACTATCCTGGGGTCCGTGTATTTCCTCCAAATTCTGTTCGGACACAGGTCAGCTCTTCTTCGGCATCACCTTAACATACTCTGTGGCAAGGAGCCAAGTGGCATTGGCAGCATTTTGCCTGGAACTGTCTTGGCCGAGTTTGTGATGTACCCACTAACCTCCCTGCTCTTCTGGCCCCTACGAATGCCCCCCTTCTAGCCGTTGCTGCCGCATCACCTCAGAGCCAAGCCACATGTCTACCACAGCATCACACTCCTGGGTACATTGAGTTGTCTCTTACAGCTTTAGTTATTTATTACTGAACAGAAAACCTTCCCAAATCTTAATGGCTTTACAACAACAACTACTTACTTACTCGTGACTTGGCAATTAATTCAAAGCTCAGCAGGGATAACTCGCCTGTGCTCTCCAAGGCGATGGCAGGGTCATCCGTGTGGCTGCATTCATCTACGCTCCTTTGGGATTGGAACATCTAAGAAGGGCTCAACCCACTGCGTCTTGAGACAGTCTGTTCTGTAGCAATAGATAACAGAAACAGGGCCCTGGGGGAAAAAAATTGTCACCTAGTCAAATATATTTTGTAAACTATAGAAAAGTAAGACAGTTTAGCTGTAATTAATCAGGACTTTTATTACTTCTAATCTGACATAACATTCGTCATACTTTCCCTGTGTCAGGTGCCATTTGAATGGCCATAAGCATTTTGAGACTCCACCTCAGAGGAATTTGAGTTGGGGATACATCTAGTTTGGGTTTAGTCAGACGTACTTTTCACAGTTCCCTGTCGCTTCCACGCACATGAGATCCTTGCTAGCTGTTCTGATGCAGAGATGGCTCCCAGAGTGCTCTGACTGCCGGGGACACCCAGCTACCCAATGTCACACTGCTATGTGAGTGTGTCCTCGGGGTCCGGCTTGGGAATATGTGGGGAGCGGAGGAGAAGCAAGCTTTGAATGGTAAGAAGCTGCAGACTAGCCTGTGGGACATTCTTCCAAATATCATAGCACACAAATGAAAGAAATTTGATAGATGTGTTTCCAGATTTGGCCCAAATCTTAAGAATTCTCATGACATTAATGATCATGATTTGAGAAGCCGAAATAAACTGTTCTGAACTATCAGTTTAAAAAATCAGCCATGCTAGAGGACACATTGGATTATCTTTCATTTTTTTCTATAGAAAATATTATAAAATTATTATCATGTGAAGAATTGATAAATATATATAGCTAAGAATGTAGGAAAATATTACTGAAATGTATTGGAAGAGAGTTAATATCAATACATTATTTTTTCTAGATTTTCTGATATTTATGGGTATTTTTTAGCTTTAAAGTATTTACAACTTGCAATTTCTCATTTTAAATCGATACATCCATAGTTATTTTTTTAATGTTACATTTCTTTTCTTTTTTTAATTGAAGTATAGTTGCTGTACAATGCCATATAAGTTACAGGTGTACAACATAGTGATTCACAATCTTTAAAGATTACCTCCATACTTATTTTTATATTTGTAATCTCATGTTCTTCTTTTTAAAGAGAACCTGAAAACTGTATAAGATTCAGTCCCACTGAATCTGGGCCATGTCTGCACCTAGACCGGGGTCCATAAAAGATGTTCACTAATAACATCTTGGAGCTGGTGCTGTCTCCCAGCATGCAGGAGCCATCCTCAGTGTAAAATGACTTATCTGGGTTGTCTTTCTGGGAAGATAGAGACTCAGAGGATCCCAGAGCAAGATTAGACAAGATGAGCTATGAAAAAAGCAAAGAAGAAAGTTGCCTTACCTGGTGGCTGCCGAGGCAGAGGGGGGAGCATTGCCTTGTGACCATGGGACACTTTCAGTCCTGAAGCTCCCTAAGATCTGGGAGCACAGGATAATAATACTGCTAATAATAGCACCAACCACATAGCTCAGCCCACTTATGTAGTTATTGTTTCAGGCATTGTTTTGAGCACTTTGTGTGTATTAACTCATTGGGCCCTTAACAGTGCTGTAAATCTCCATGTCCCCTCTATTTGTAACCTGGGGAAGCAGGCACAGAGAGCGGAGGGACCCGCCCAGGGCACGCTGCCTCTGTGTGGTGGGGCTAGGGCTGCTTCCTTACCTACTTAACTGCTTGCATCAATCTAGCAACGTGCAGCTGACTAAGCAGTTTTACAGAGAGCGTCTCACTTGCAATCCTAATAGCCCTGAAAAGTTGGCAGGACAGTTGCTGCTACTCTCATGTTATGGGTGATTAATTGAAATCTAAAACTGCAAAGTGACTTATTCATGATCAGGTAGCCAGTAAGCGGTGGTATTAGAACTGAAAGCAGACTCTTGTGTGCTTTTCATTATATCATGCTGTGGATTAATACATTTCAGCCAGAGTACTTTTCAGTTTCTATAACTGCTTTATGTTTAACGCTAACGTAATAACATGTACCACTTCATAAAAAGGTATTATTATCCCAATGCTACTATAGAGAAACGAGTGAGTCAGAGAGATGGCACGTGAGCTGCACTGAGCCCTAGCTTCTTACTCCAAATTCACAGGCAGCATTCACTCCCTCACAAGTGGTGGTGCTTCCCGTCTGGTCTGCTGGCCTAATCCTGAGCACAGCTTGGCCCTTCAGATGCTGGGGGAACAGAGGGTAGAACCAATGCCCCAGGACTTGGAAGTGCCTGGTGGGCCCAGGAAACTTTGAGAGGATTGATGTGGCTGGAGCATAGGGTGGATGGATGTCAAATTGAAAAACAATTAAGACCAGAGGGCAGAGGTTTTGAGTAGCATGATGTGAGCATCATTTTGCAGGGAGTGAGTATCGGGTACACACAGAAATCTGTACTAAACAGCAGTGAATAAACTAAAGAAATCAAAGTGTGTTCTTTAGCTGCAAACTGCAGTCTAGGCTGCGAGTGACATATGTATATAAGGGAAGGAGGAAAAACAACAAGAAAGCAGCAACTTAAGAATATTAATGTAAGAATAGGCCAGTCTCTTAACAGAAAATTAGTATTTATCTATTGAGTCTTAGGATTACAGAACTATAAATAAAAGGGTAATACAATAACCGTAATATTTAAAGTGCCCCAGGGAATCCATGGGAACACTGCTTACTAAATATTTTCTGTTTAAAGTTGACCTAGAAGGTGACCCAGGTTGTAGCTTTGCCAGTGGCCATTGATAAGTGGGAGAATTCTCTTCGCCTCATAGTTCATTAGATTAATTTCCCTTAAACTCCTCAATGGGGGTGATGGTGATGATGGTGATGATGGATGATGATGGTGGTCATGATGATGATGTGATGATGATGGTGATGATGATGATGTGATGATGATGATGATGATGATGGTGATGATGATGGTGATGATGATGATGGTGATGATGGTGGTCATGATGATGATGTGATGATGGTGGTCATGATGATGATGTGATGATGTTGGTGATGATGGTGGTCATGATGATGGTGTGATGATGATGGTGGTCATGATGATGATGTGATGATGATGGTGATGATGATGATGTGATGATGATGATGATGGTGATGATGATGATGGTGATGATGATGGTGATGATGATGGTGATGATGGTGATGATGATGTGATGATGATGGTGATGATGGATGATGATGGTGGTGATGGTGATGATGATGATGATGATGGTGATGATGGTGGTCATGATGATGATGTGATGATGATGGTGATGATGGTGGTCATGATGATGATGATGATGATGGTCATGATGATGATGTGATGATGATGGTGATGATGGTGGTCATGATGATGATGTGATGATGGTGATGATGATGGTGATGATGATGGTGATGATGATGGTGATGATGATGATGTGATGATGGTGATGATGATGATGTGATGATGATGATGATGGTGATGATGATGATGGTGATGATGATGGTGATGATGGTGATGATGATGTGATGATGATGGTGATGATGGATGATGATGGTGGTGATGGTGATGATGATGATGATGGTGATGATGGTGGTCATGATGATGATGTGATGATGATGGTGATGATGGTGGTCATGATGATGATGATGATGATGGTCATGATGATGATGTGATGATGATGGTGATGATGGTGGTCATGATGATGATGTGATGATGGTGATGATGATGGTGATGATGATGGTGATGATGATGATGTGATGATGATGGTGATGATGATGTGATGATGTGATGATGTTGGTGATCGTGATGCTGGTGATGGTGATGATAATGATGATGATGTGATGATGATGGTGGTGGTGATGATGATGTTGATGATGATGATGGTGATGATGATGGCGATGATGGTGATGATGATGGTGATCATGATGATGATGTGATGATGGTGATGGTGATGATAATGATGATCATGTGATGATGATGATGATGATGTTGATGATGCTGGTGATGGTGATGATAATGATGATGATGTGATGATGATGGTGGTGGTGATGATGATGATGTTGATGATGATGGTGATCATGATGATGATGTGATGATGATGATGGTGATCATGATGATGATGGTGGTGATAGTGATGATAATGATGATGATGTGATGATGATGGTGATGATGATGATGATGTTGATGATGGTGATGGTGGCTTCCACTGTTCATTGCTGGCTATGTTGTAGGTCATAGGCACTGCCCCTGATTCAAAACTACTCTTCAAGTTAGGTACCAGTCCCCCACTTTACAGATGAGGCAGTGAGGCCCAGAAACGTAAGTGGTTTCCCAAGGGGTAAACCAGAGCTAAAGTCAGATTAAAAAGGACATAAACCTCAGAACCTTTTCCCTGCGTTTTACCTCCCCCTTCCTTTGCCCAGAGACCTGTATTGCGATTCTATTTTCTACTCAGTCCAGGCTGAGCACCTGACTTTCATATTTGTGGCATCTACACTTGAGCCTAACCTACATATCCATCCTAACTTTTTCCCTGTAACCTCTTATTTCAACTTTATTCTCTTACAAACTTGTAAGCATTTCTCCTCAAAGATCTTTTCTTCTTGTACCCCAAGTGTCTGTCATTCAATAAGTTCTATTAACCCAGCTTTTTCCAAGTACTTTTCTCAACACGTACACAGCTCTCTCTTTCTCAAATACGCTTCTCTCCAGCTCTATCAAACCCCTATATGTCATTTAAGGTTTTGCTCTCATGTGTCAGGTGCATAGTAAATCTGAATAAATAATCACTACTATAATTACTGCTATTTACATCATTATCATCAATCATCCAATAAATATTTTAGTGCCAACAACCTGTTCAAGCTCTGTGAGGTGTTAGGAATACAGTGACAAATAAGACATGATACTGACCTCAGGGAACCATGGTGAGGTGTGTGTGTGTTGGCGGGGGTGGAAGCCAGTGTGGTGACACACACGGTACAGCGTGTTGGAGTGACTAATGGCACTGAGGAAGGATGGAGTCCATTTTGGAGTTATCAGAGAAAGATTTCCAGAAGAGGTACCTCTGAGCCTAATAAACTCATCAAAATTAGCCAAAAAACACAGCTTCATGTTAGGATTAGCATTTTTTTTTTAAAGACTTGAACTGTTTCTATTTTTAAACCAAGTGAATCTTTTATTTACTTATTTATTTTTAGAAGATGTTGGAGGTAGGAGTTTATTAATTAATTAATTTATTTTTGTTGTGTTGGGTCTTCGTTTCTGTGCGAGGGCTTTCTCTAGTTGCGGCCAGTGGGGGCCACCCTTCATCGCGGTGCGTGGGCCTCTCACTGTCGCGGCCTCTCTTGTTGCGGAGCACAAGCTCCAGATGCGCAGGCTCAGTAGTTGTGGCTCACGGGCCTAGTTGCTCCGCGGCATGTGGGATCCTCCCAGAGCAGGGCTCGAACCCGTGTCCCCTGCATTAGCAGGCAGATTCTCAACCACTGCGCCACCAGGGAAGCCCTGATTAGGGGTTTTTTGAGTCACTGGACTTTAAGTGCTAAAACTGGGACAGTCCTAGGCAAACCTGGCAAATATTTTTGAATGAATGAGTAAACCATGCATAAATCCGCGGCAGAATATCCCACACCCAGCGACCTCCCTCGGGTATTCGCAAACCCAAATCTGCTGAGTCTTTGCAGCTGTCCCTGCAGCGCCCACACAGTGATGTTCACGTGGGGTTTGTGTTGATGGCAGGGTTTTAATAACAAAAGATGGAGAAGAAGATGTAACAGTCACCAGAGGTGGGAGAGGACGGCTCTGGGAAATTTCTCTCTCTCCCTCCCAAGCGTGCGCGTTTCATTAAAATATGTATGACAACATTTGTCCTCATATTATTGTATTACACCAACCTTAATTGCATAATTCAACATTTTCAAGGGTATTTGGAGGAAATTTGGATGGTTCATTGACTGGTATTTGAAGGAAGCTGAGAATTAAATTAAAAAACATGAGGGGAAATTAGTAGTAAAAGAGACTGATTGAAGGGCTGACGTGGCCCAACCCTGAGCTCATCACGCACGCCGTCCGGGGTCTTCGGGTCTCTCACCCTCCACGTAGCCCCTCGTCCCCAGCCTGGTCACCGGGGCCAGGAGGACGGCGCGGCCAGAGGCTGCTGTGGGCACCTCTCCTCCACGCTCCCTGCTGTTGTCTGTGTTGTGATTTCTGACATGTGTTCTGCAGATGGCATGTTTCGCCTGCTCCTTTGAATGCATGTGGCTCTCGGGCTGATTGCAATCAGGCTGATTGGGAGAAGCGGCGGCCAAGGCCTGCTCCTCCTTGTGGTGCGGTGGTGAGGCTCCCGGCCCCTGCTCTGCCCTGCAGACCCGCCCGCCCACCATGCTCCCCTTGAGCTTCCTTCCGCCCAGCAGAGGTGCCCCGCACTCCCAACGGCCCTTCTCCCGGGCTGAGATCAGGCCCGCGGCCTGGGCTTGGAGCCAGAAGGAACCGGCCTGGAAAGAGGCTGGGCAGGGGGACCGGCTGCTCCAGGGCGGCACCCCAAGAGCCCATGGCAGACATTCCTGCCCCAAAGCCCTGTTCCCACACTGGGAGCAGCCCTACTCCAGACTCAGCAAAAGGCTCAGGTTCAAGTTTGTCTCCTAGCTGCATTCCCAGACCACCTGCACTTCAACAGAATGTCTCATTACCAACCCCCCTCCCCTCCCAGATGCTGCATCCCACTTCACTGGCGCCATGGCTTTGTCAGCAAAAGAGATCGCCAGAGGGTGGCAGAGGTGTTAGTTTATCAGAATGAATGACAAGATTTTGCAAAGTGATGGCTAGAGATCTGAATGGTCTTCCAATCCCAGCAAGAGGCAAATGTGAGATGTTTGGCTGAATCCAAAACTGAACTCCTTAGGGCTGAACACAAGTTGGCATCTGTGGAGGCAAATGTTCAGAATGAAACAGATGCCCCTTCCCCTGTCTGAACATCGGCTTGTCTGGTATAGCCCCCGCAAGAGGCCTGGGGACGCGGGGGCATTCTGGGTCATTTCCTGTTCTGGGATTTAGAGTTTGTGGCTGAGAATAACCTAGGTGATGGTTTTCACGCCCTCTCACACCAAAGAATGATGCTTTCAAGGTCCTGCTGGCAGCCAGCAGGGATACGGCCTCAACGTGAGGAAGGGGCAACCTCCTGGAGGCTCTGAAGCTGTGCTCCTGTCACGTCCCGGCATCTCCGCGAGCTCCTCCTTGCTCTGGCTCTAGGGCACTTGCATTCACCTTGAAGGGGCCAAGTCCCTGCCTGCAGACAAAGCAGGGAACAAACCCCAGCAGGCCAGGGCTGCATAGCCAAGGTCAGGTGGTCAGGGGTGCTGCGGCCTGGGTCACACACACACCCTGTGCCCGTCATCACTCACCTGGGGGGGCAGGGGGTAGGTGCAGAAGCTCCCGGAAGCTGCCGAGTGGGTAGAGATCAGCCTATCCCTTTTCGCTGGGGGGCATCCTGACCCAGCATCTCCATCAGCTTGTTTGGGAGCAGCTAGTTTGTTCCAGTTCCGTACTCCACTCAAGAAAGCTGGTACTGCCTGATGGGAATCCCAGATTGGTGTGTGGCTCCAGGCCCTCTGGCCGCCCCTCCTGAGGGCCTGCAGCACCACCAGCCCACAGGCCCCCGCGAGTGGAAACCAGGCGGCGTGAGCATCCTAAGCAGGGACCGTAGGAGTCACGACCGCGACTCTGAATGGGCATGGGGGGGCCTTGAGAGGCCCCACCCCAGAGCACAGGCGCCCACACATCCCAGCCCACAGTCACCCCCGCGCCCCTACCTCTGGCCCCCCCTGGACAGAGATGGGATTTGCTATTACTGAATTCTCAGACTTTGGGCTTTGCCTCACAACAAGGCTGTTCAGGTTTGGGGAAAGAAACATGGCTCTAGGGGATGCTCTGGTCAGGGAGGAGGGTCACCATTTCCACCTCCCCACCCCACCAGCCCCTGGTGAGTGGGACCCTATCTCCCGCCCCCCCATCTCCCGCCCCCCATCTCCTGCCCACCATCGCCCACCCCCGTCCTTCCATTTGCTGCTGCCTGAGCCGTGTCTGCCATGCTCCAGCGCTCTGGTGCAAAAGAGGACAGAGGCAGCATTGACGGGACGTTAGGAATACAGGCTCTGCAGTCGGACAGAGCGAAGCTCAAGTCCTGGCTCTGCCTCACGCTGGTCACATGACTTGAGACAGACCTGAGTCTCTGTTTCCACGTTCCATGACGCTGAGCGAACGCCCCCCGCCTTGTGGAGTGGTTGGGAGGTGTATGCACTTGTCGCTCTGCATGCTGCGAAATGCTGGTTAACTGTTACTGAAATAACTGGATATTTCGTACTGTTGTTTTATTGATTCTGTTATTGTTATTTTTATTATGCTTATTACAAGGTTCTTCTGAGACAGACAGCTGTGACCTCTGCCCTGGGGCCAGGACCTTTCCCCTCCTTTTTCTCTAAAATCCATGGCAAGTTATTGCCCATTACTTCTGTTCTTTCCCTGTTGTCTAGTCTCATTCAAAATGCTAATTCCCCCAGCCTGCCTTCCCACCTTGGCATTTGCATATACATGAGTGGCTCCTTCCCAGGCTGGAGTGGGCTGAGCTGGGCCTGGAAGGGAGCTCCGCTGGGGAGGGCTGGCTGGGATGCCCCGGCCAGGCTGCCAGGAGGGGCCACTGCTCAGCTCTCCTCTGGTCTCCTTTTTCTCATGTGCCCTTTTCTGGAGGCACCTGCTCCTGCCACGGATGCTTCTGACCAGCGTGGTCTTGTCAACGTCTGGTCCAGACGGGAGATGGGACCTGTGCTGTCCTCAGTGCAGGAGGCTGGTCCTGGCACTGCCATTCCAGGAGCGGCATCACGTGGCCGAGTGGTCCCGGGACGTTCCGCTCCAGCACTTGGAGGCCACTCAGAGCCCAGTGCAGCCACGCACTAAACACAATGATTATTGCAGCTCACGTAGCCTGGAAGATGTACCCACCGAGCAGGTGTCCGTAATTTCATGGGAGCATCTCGGAGCGCAGGCTCAGTGATTTGACACGTTCTTTCTAGAGTGATTGAGTGCTGGACAAAGAAAACATTCTTGGGGTCCAGAGATGGGTTCAAATACAGCCTTGTCACTTAACAGCTGGGTCACCCAGGTACTCAACTACGCTGAGCCTCAGGGTCCTCACCTTTAGAATGGGTCCAGTGGTAACTGCCCCGCGGAGGTAAAATGGTGTTGAAGCAGGTCCTGGTCTTGCCCACAGAGTGACCACCTGCCTCTCCACTGACAGCCCCTGGGCCCAGCTGCTCCTGTCTCCGGCCGGGATCACTTCAACCCCCCCTGGAGCCCTCCCACCCACACGTCCCTCTCGTTTCTTTCCAATCCCTCCTCCACACCGTACGGAATGTCCTTTTCAAAACACAAACTGGATCATATCATTCACTTGTTTTAAACTCTAAATCGGCTCCCCTTCTCTGGGGAAAAAAGGTCAAAAATCTCTAACTTGTCCTCTGGGCTCTTCCACTCTTGTTTCACACACTGGCCTATTGCAATATTTTAAAATATGCCAAATTCCTTCTGCATCAGGAAAAAGTCTCCTGAGCCCCCAGACCAGATCAAGTCCCTTTACTGAGCTCTGGGTCTGTCCCATGCCGTTACTGTGTGCCTGTGCGTCGTCAGCTATCCACGTAGTTCCCGTGGTCCGTTTATATTTTATTATTTTGTGACTCATTCGCCCTCTTTGAGAAACTGCATCCCTGCAGAGAACCCCCTGGGTGATGTGTGTTCCGGCATGGGTCAGGGGTCAAAGGAGTGAGAAGAAGTGCTGAGTGTCCGTGGAAGTCGGGGTGGGGTGGAATTCACTGGAAGGACTTCGTGTGCTCCCTGCCCTGCCTCCTAGCAGGAGTGCCATCCTGGAGCTCCCAACTCAGCACTGATGGCCCTGGGCTCCAGACCCCTCAGTCCTCCCTGCAGCGGCTCTGTGCCCTCATGACCACGATGGATATTAGAGAAAATAAACCTCCCAAGACGTGAACTGGGTAGACCTGTCCTGAGAGGGCTTCACGCGTTCTTCTTCCTTCTCTGGCCAAGTTCACTCTTGCAGGGAGCATCTTGCCTCTTCTTTAAGTCTTTACCCCCAAGGGGACCATTCGGAGCGAGGGTCTACCTGTTCCACAAATATTTATTGAGTGCATATTCCCATGAAGCTCTGCTCCACGTCATCTAATTTATCTGTTTCTCACCCCTCACAACACGCCCATGAGGCAGACGTTATGTTTACCCTCACTTTACAGCTGAGACCCCCCGAGGCACAGAGAGGTGAAGTCTTGGGCCTAGGACCCCCCCAGTGAGGAAGAGGTGCAGCTGGAAATAATGCAGAGTCTGACCGCAAGCCTGCCTAGAGCGCCTGTGCAGTCCAGCCAGACAGGCGGCATCCTGACCTCACGGGGTTTACACTCTGGTGAGAGTAACAGACAGTAGATAAGTCAATAAACACAAGAAACAAAGGCTGTTTGTCAGGGAGCAGCGAGCTCTGGGGTGGGGGGGTGTCTGGAGGAGGGAGGGGACACAGTGTGGCTTGGCAGGGGGTGGAGTGGGCAGGGGGGATGGTTGACCAGGGCCTGTGTGAGGAGCTGGCTGCCCGGCTATCCCGAGGAAGAAGGTTCCAGGCGGAGGACAGGGCGGGGGAGGGCTTGTCCTGCTTGGGAGTGAGAAGGGACATGGCAGGGGATGAGCCCAGAAGGGGGCGGTAAGGGGAGGGGAGGGGAGGCCACTGGAGGGTCCTTGAGAGAATGATGCTAAGATCTGACCTGCATGTTGAAGAGGCCATCCTGGCTGCCTTTGGGGAATGAGCTCAGGAGGACCCATGAGCAGGTTTTTGCCTGTCCAGGTAAGAGATAACGTGGAAGTGCAGTAGATTCAGACCATGTTTCTGAGGCCCTGTTGTGACAGCATTTGCTATAGAACCGAAGGCGGGACAGTAGGTAAGAGAAAGCAGGATCAGTGACGATCACCAGGGCTTTGGCCTGAGCAGGTGGTTGGATGGGAAGAGAACAGGGGAGGGACAGGAGTGTGTGTGTAACAGGTCGGCCTCAGTCAAGGGTTCTGCTGTGAACTGTGAGGATGAAGTTCTCGGTTACACTTGAGTGGAGATGCCATCAGTGGATCTGTGAGTTTGGAGTTCAAGGTGGGATGGAAGCTGGACACAGCAGCATTAGGACGGCCTTAAAGCGCTGGATAGGGTGAGAGCTCAGAGAGAGTGTAGACAGAGGGGGCCGTGGGGAGGAATGACGCCCTGCAGTCCTGGGGGGGTCACGAGGAAGAGGAGAAGCCAGCAAATGACCTGCAGGGGGGAGATGCAGGCGTGTGCACCCAGCACAGCAAAGGGAGGGAGGGATGGTAAGAGGGGTGACAACCCAACGGGCAGGATGCTGCCGGGATCTCTGACGCTGGTCCCTTCGCTCCCAGTTCCCCCATTTATTTTTCTCCATCACTCACCCTCCACGCACAAGGCACCTGTTTGTTCAGGCTGAGGTCATAGAACACAGCCTCACGGGCAGATGGGCAGGGAGTTTTGCCTCTCTGTCCATTTAGAGACGTATCCCTGGTGCTGGGGGCAGGCCCAGCGTGTCGCCAGCGTTGAATGAAGTACCCCACTGAGTGAATGTGTCATTTGAGGGAGAGACCGAGTAAGGTAAGGACTGAGAAGTGCCCACTGGCTCTGACAGGTCAGAAGTCACTGTTTTTCGTGACAACCTGAATTCCGGCCAAGGGAAAATGAGGACTGAGGAAGTGCAGGTGGGGGAGACAGAGAACTTCTTCGGGGGCTTCAGGGAGACCTTTGGCTGGTTGACGTTTCTTTGTTCTTATTGGGAGACATGGAAGCATGTTGGCCTGGCGTCTGCAAGCTGACGGGATTGTCCAGGGCAGGGGAACCCCTGGAGGTGAGGAAACAAAGATGGATAAAGGCAGGAAGCAGCCTGGTGGGGACGCAGAGGGGATGAACATGGAATCCCGAGCGCAGAGCAGGGCTTGACTTGAGGTGGAAGTGGAAGCAGGAGGACACATAGAGCAGACACATGGGGGTGGGTTTGCTGGGGCGGGGGGGTGGGGGGAAGATGGCTTGTTTTCTTCTGATTGTGTCCAGCTCCTCACAGGTGTGAGAAGTGAGGTCTCCACCTGGGGAAGGAAGGAGGGTTGGAGGAGGTGGGAGCTGTAAGGTGGTCCCCTCCGGGGGAAAGGAAAGTGGATTCGCTGGGAAAATGTACAGGGACCATCGGGCAGTTCAGGCCCACTCGGCCTCTGAGGTCATAGGCTTGAATTAGGCCAGGTGGTGTGGCTTTCCTTCTTCTCTGATCCATTCACCTGCTCTGTCAGAGGCGAAGTTAACTGGAGTGGAGATGAACTCAGATGCCAACGTCAGGAGGGCTGCTCCTGCCTCCAGAGCGGGCCACCCAGCAGGAAGGCCTGGGCCAGGGCCTTCAGAGGGAACCTGTGACCCGGCCCCGAGGCCCACCCCGGCCAGCACCAGCCGGCCCAGCGGCCCCCCAGGCCCCTCTTCCACCCCGTCCGCTGTAGACCCGGCGCTCCTCCCTCCACAGCCGGGCCCAGCTGTGCCCAGCCACCAGCTGCCCCCGCTGCCCCTTCCGCTGTCGCCACAGACCCACCCCACTTCTGACTTCAGAATGTGGGTCCAGAGGCTCAAATGGACCTTCCCCTGCCGGGGGATGCCCTCAAATCAGGTGGGACTGCAGCCACCCATCACCGCCCGGGTTTAATCCCTCGGAGCTTGACAGGGATGGATTTTTCAGATGGAGGTTCGGGGATTGAACATAGCTGCGCACCAGCATGACGCCCGCTCCCAGCTGCAGGTGGAATTTGGGGTCCACTTCACAGGGCACTGCGGGTCTCTCACAGACGGCGTTGCCCGAATCACGTGTGGTGCTTCTCTGCCTGTCTCTGGGCTGGACTGTGTCTCCCTAGATTCACAGCCTTCCACGCTCGCCCTGGTCCGTGTGCACCTCCACGTAGCTGTGGGCTGCCAGACTCCCCGGATATGCGTCTCTGTATTGATCTGCAGGTTCAACAGGCAGTGCAGTTCCCTGCCATCGTGCATCCCGTCAGTCTGTCCACCCCTTTCTGCTGCTTCTGTCTGCACACGTGCCCGCATCCCACTCTGTCCCGTGGCAGCCACGTCTCTTCCTCTGGCAGTTGGCACTCAAGCCTCAGAATCAACGTATGCATGTTGAAAGCAGCCCACCTCGTCCTCAGCCATGTCGTCCCCGGCTGGACAGCAGGCAGAGGGTGTCAGCACGAGGCAGGACACTGCTCTGCACCTACAGCAGGTGGGGTGGGGGGACAGGCATCCATCCGATCTTGGAGCCACTAAGCCGTCTCCTCCTTCCTCTTCTCTCTCAGCCTCACCTGCCCCATCTGAGAAGTAAGGGCCATGTGCCCTGTCAGACCGGAGTACTTTGAAGTTTAGAAAACAAGATGTCACTGTATGTCTAGCTCAGCTTATGGCACGTAGTCGGTCTTTTAAATGCTCTTGGAACGATGGTGTACGGTCTAAATCTCAAACGTGTAATACGACAGCCGTTCATAGAGTAATTATTCTCACCACGTTAAAGACTTTACATGCTTTGTTGTGTTAATTTTTTTTTTTTTCTTTTGCGGTACGCGGGCCTCTCACTGTTGTGGCCTCTCCCATTGCGGAGCACAGGCTCCGGACGCACAGGCTCAGCGGCCGTGGCTCACGGGCCCAGCCGCTCCGCGGCATGTGGGATCTTCCCGGACCGGGGCACGAACCCGCGTCCCCTGCATCGGCAGACGGACTCGCAACCACTGCGCCACCAGGGAAGCCCTGTTGTGTTTAATTTTTTACAAAACCTGATGACCTGGATTATCAGTGTGGTCCCAGAAACAATAGCATTGATATTACCTGGGAATTTTTAAAATGCAGACAGGGAATGAGGAGACTTCAGTTTAACGAGCTGTGTGATCTTGGGCCTGTTGCTTCACCTCTCTGAGCCTCTGTTGCTTCATTGATAAAGTGAAGTGATTGAACCCGACACTATGACAATGCCCCTCGGTGGTCATCCTTGTGTTTTGCAGATGACTGTGTTTTGACAGTCTGCGGGCAGGAGAAGTTTGTCGGTGTTTCTGTTCTGTTCGATGTCAGTTACTGCTCTGGCAATGGTGTGGGGAGTGGCAAAGAGGATGTGAGAGGCTGTAAGAGAGCAGTGGGGTTCTGAAATCCAAACCTGGCTTCCCCTGAAACCACTCCCTTTCGAGCACAGACACATCAGAGGGCCCCGTGTCAGTTACCTTTTGTGATCATTCTGGGGCCTGTTCTTTGGACCAGAGGCCCTTTCATACATCTTTCCTAGGACTTTTCTCAAGGGGTTTATGGACCAAGGACATCTGGTGCCTGAGGCTTTATGTCTGTTGGTATGATCGTTCCAAAGGGGGGAAGGGCCTATAACACTCCAAGCGCTGGTGCCCAAGTATCTTTAATTCCTTCGAAGGGTCGGGGTTATTTTTCCATCGGGAGTGCTAATGGGATTCTAATGCCCCGGCAAATGGGATTTTTTACAACTGCCATTCTGCAGTTACTGAGATGGCGTGTCGCCGGGGCGGCCCTATAAATCCTGGCGGTCGCTCCGAGGAGGAGGGGGGAGAGGGACCACAGGGAGGGCCGGCTCACTCTGTGGCGCTGACCGCGCGTGTGGCAGGGCCCGCTGGGGGCGCCGCTGTGGATCCAGTCCTCAGGATGAGTCGCTAACTGCCCCGGAGAGCCCAGCTAAGCTGTGACAATATGGCAGGGTCCACAGCCCCAGGGCCTCAAAGAAACAAACTGATGGAAAGGAGGAAGAGGACTGTAAGAAATCGACTTTACTCTTTGCCTCTGTCCCTTTACATTTGCTTCTCTGAGGCCTCTGTTTTGAGGGCTTCTGGACGGAAGACTTAAGGTTATTTTCCACAGGCAGGTACCCCTGTCCTTTCGAGCTCAGTGGGGCAGGACCCCAAGAACATGGTGGGTATTATGGAGACGGAACAGCAATGGCCCCATCTTGACGTTGCGTTCAAACAGGTGCCTCAGGGTAAAATCATGGTGAAAAACAGATAGATAGACACTTCACATTCAGGCTAATTACCCTGTAAACACGGGCTCCTTGTGAAGCTGGGTCCCCGTGTCAGCACACCATCTACTGAGAGCCTTCATTAGACCCCTGCCACGGAGGAGAAAGACGGCCGAGCAGATCATGTTCTTTCCATTGTAGAGATGAACAATGAAACTCGAGACCTGAAATAAGTTGTTCCAGGACACACCAGTGTTCAGTTGCTGAGATTGGACTCAACCCCAGATTTTGTGATTTGAACCCAACCTTCCCCGCGCTTGGCCACATTGCTTTCTCCAGGAAGAGGGAGGCAGGAGCCTCCTCCTTGAGGTCAGGCTGTCCCAGAAAGTAAGCGTCAGTAAGGAGGGTGTCGTAAGTTGGGGCGCTGGGTTGCTTATGAGTGGGGGGGGGGATGTCTAAGGACCACCTGACCTTGGTCCCGCCGTCCACGGGCACCTCCCGAGGGTCCCGTTCCGAGCTCCCCTTCACGCCGTCCGTGCGGCGCACCTGCAGTTCTCTCTGGTTTGGGACTCCTTTTCTGAGTTTTGCTTGCCTTCCGCCTTCCCCGCCCCCCCACACCCTGACACAGACAGATCGCTCGGCGGCTTCACGTTGTGTGGTGAGCCTGCTTTGTACAGACCAAAATGTCAGCTTCTCCAGGGCCAGGCTGCCGCAAGCATTTACTGAGTAAATAATATTTTCATAACGGGACCCTACAGAAGAGATGAAGAAATAAAACACCCGGCTCGAGTTTTCAAGGAACTTACAAATGTCCTGGATCGATAGGCTATATCCATCCATAAGTGAAAAATCACAGCGATTTGTTGCCAATGTTTAGCTCTTCATAGGCTGCAACGTTTATGACAGCATCTCATCCCAGCCTCCTGTTAGGGAGAGGACATTAGGATTTTAATTCCTTCTTTAAAGATAAGGAAAACAGGTAGACTGAGGCTGGTCCAATTTTATGACGTTAGAAAGCTCTTTAACTACAGCTGCATCTTGGGCCTGTAGTTTCAAGTAGATGGGGCTGGCCAATGAGATGATGCCTGTTTGCAGGATATAGATGCAAATGCCACAGTCATCAGCGGAAGAACGAAATCGTCAAGCGAGGAGGAACCGCCTGCACCAAGGCAGGGATGTGTAGGGGAGACTGTGTCTTCCATTTCTCTAGTATTGCTCCTCTGTGGCTCCATGAGTGAGCACAGCAGAGTCTGTGGAGAGCAGGGCTGTGGGCCCCCTGGGCTGTGGCCACATGGCCGTCATGTCACAGGCACCGGAACTCACAAGTTGCAGGAGGCAACCCAGGATCTCTCACTGAGGGGGACAACTGTGCAGTTCCAGTTCTGGGGTGAGCTCTGGGGTCCCTCAGCACAAGCATCAGGCTCCCCTCCTCCCTGCCTGGTCGGCCAGCAGCACAGACCTGCCACGCTCCACCCGGCTGCATGGTCCTGCAGCTGCAGCCCAGAGAGACAGAGCCTGCGAAGGTGGCATCTTCCTGGTGGGGGCACCCAGCCCTACATAGCCCCTCTACCTGTGTCACTCCCTGGTCTAGATGGAAACGGATGGACCTGCGGTGCATTCTCCCCTCCTGGTTCCTAGCTACCCAAAGAATGCAGCTTGGAGCCAGACAGCCCTCCGTTCAAATACAGCTCCAACTCTCAATAGCGGTGCGATTGTGTTCAATTTACTAGCTTCCTCTGAGTAATAACTTCAGCCTCAATTTTTTCCAATCTGAATAACAATTCCTACCTGCCATATACCCATTGTTATCACTGGGTTCTTATTGCATTTATTATCACTAGACCTTTCTGGAAGGCCCAGGGGCCTGTGGAACTGGAGGATCTGGTGCTCGGCCAGGGGGCTGGCACAGAGCTCTGCCTTCTGCTCAACCTGGCTGGGCAGGGTCTGCCATGCCTGCTCGGCTGTGAGAAGAGCTTGCTGCAACAAAGCCTGTGTCCCGATTCTCTGGAGCGAGCCAGGAGCCATCTGGGTGGAAGGAAACTGGCATGCCGTGTCCTAACCTAGGTTCTGCCCCCAACTTTCAGTGCGGTTTGGGGAAGTCGTTTAATGTTTCAGAAACTCTAGTTTTTCAGGTTGAAAACCATTTTGAAGAGAATATGATCCCTCTAGGCTATTGGGAGGATGGAGGGAGGGAACCCGCACGCTTCATAAGCCGTACAGCCCTGTGCTCCAGGCCAGGCGGTCTCTCAGTGATGCTTTGAGGAGCTCCCCATCCATCCCTCTGACGCCCACACGCGTAGGTGCATCTGAGCAGGGAGGCCAGGTGGTTGGTGGACACGGGTTCCCGAGACCAGCCGCACAGGTTCGAAAGGAACCACGCCAGCCCCTCAGGGCCAGAGCCGAGTGGATGAGCCCGGCAGGTGAGGCTGGGACGACAGCCCGTGGGAAGAGCACAGCAGTCCCAGGCCCTAATTGAATCAAAGTGAGGTGGAGATGGCTTGGCTGCAGTAGCCCTTGGTCTGTCTCTGGCCAGGGCACTCGTGATAGTCATGCTATTTCCCTACAATCTCTAACCCCTCCCACCTCGTTCCCCTCCAGTCTTAAGGATGATTTGAATACAGCAGTGTCGGTGCCAGGCTTCAGTCTGAAGCCTGAGACCTCGTGTCAGCTTGACTTCAGGCCGGCACTTGAGAAACAAACAACCAAACCAAACCAGAGCAAAGATCCCGAGGTTATACGTGTTACACGATTGCATCCAGTCTCTGCTGAGGATAGATTTTTCCCCGTCCCCAGTTGCAGGAAGCCCGGAGGATGGGATTACTGTCTTGGGCAATCACGAGCTGAGGCACCTAGCAGCTGAGGGCTGCACCTCCTCTTTCTACACCCTTGTAAATGGGCAACATCTAGCTCCATCCTACCGCCAGGATCCCCAGCTCGTATGGCACGAGGCATTTACTCAATCCCATTATAACTGGAAGCACTTTGCAAAGCCAGGCTCCGTGTCATAGGGTGACCTCTCAGAGCAGGAGTGCAGAAGAGCCTGCCCCACACCTGGGGCCAAAGGCAGGCGGCCCAGACCTGTGGCCCCGGGTTTCCAGCCACAGGGAAGCCAGACCCACCAACCATCCACACAGATTCCAGGGACATGGGAAGGGGGAAAGAAGAGAGCCAGGGGCCAGAGAGGTGGTACCACCCGCTGAAGTGCAGAGACCTGCCAGTCCCTGGCCTCCTGGGCCCCCGGCCATCTCACCTGGAGCCCTGAGCCACCTGCAGCCTTGCCGCCTCCCTGAAGACTCTGGCTCTGGAGAGCCGGGTAACAGGCCTGGCTGTGCTTCCTTCCTTGTCCTTGGGGTGAGTTCCAGCTAGACCTGTCCCGGCTCTTCCTGAAGCCAGCCCAGAGCCGCTGAGCTAATGAGAGCAGAGGCTGGGACTCCCAGGGTGGGCATGAGCTCGCGACCAGGCCCAGCGGCGCTGCCCGGCTGCAGGCGCTCTGCTTTGCTGTCTGCCCTCTCCCGTTCCCTTAGCCACCAGCCAGACCCAGATTCACCACCGGGTGGGAGGGGATCGTCACTGTGTAGCCCCTGAAGGGACAGCCCCACCCCGTCTGCTCGCTCCCTGTGCTGGCCCAGGTGTGCCCTCTGGAAAGTTTCCCCGTCCTTAGTCTTGTTCAATTGTCACTTCTTGGCACTACTGAGGTTGGGGCCTGGTTCTGTACGTGCCCTAGAGGCCGGTCCTGGTGTCCTGACTTGTCCTTTCCGGCCCTTTTCTCCAGCTGCGCTCAGTTCCGTGTTCTGTTCCGTGGTCACAGCATTTCTGCCCACGACGCTGCACCCTCTTCACTTCCTCCAGGAAGGCTCCAATGGCCCTCACTCAGGACATCACACAACAGGCATCGCACTCTGCACGCGGCATTAATGCCGAAGCGGGATCCCGTCCACTGCTGAGGGTGTGAACCCAAACCTCTTTCCTAGAAAGAAGCAGCCTGACCGGTCAGTGCTGTCCCCAGGGAGCCCCCACCCCACCCCGCTTCCCGGTGTGTTGGCGAGATGCTGTGCTGAGGCCACAGGGGAGGATTACGGCCTCTGCACTCAGCCTCTGGGGTTTGCATGGTGATAGACTGTGGGGTGAGTAGCGGGGAGCAAGCCCGCCGGACCAGAAACACTGAACCATCACCAAGAAGGACCGTGGAACACAAGTCAAGGGTTTGCTCGTCTGTCAGCTGTGATGTGAGGGGCAGCGGCAGGCGTCTCAGGTTTGTGGGAGACGGGATTAAGGAATACTAGCAGCTTCCTTCCTTATATCCTCCTCCCACTGTCAGAGGTGGTGATGGTAGAATGAAAGGACCAATATGAAAGTGCTTTGAACTTGTTTTAGGCTCAGAGGAGCTTTAAGGATCTAAAGTATTATGATTATCTTTTAACTGTATGATAATATTGATTCTATGGGAGTATGGTGGGCTCTGCGGCCGGCTGGCTGGAAGCTGAATGTCTTTATAAGCCTTGTTGTGTAAAGGTGGTTGGCAACTGAGATTCGGAGGAAGATTTATAAAGGTGGTGGAGGGCCAGAGGTGAAGTTTTATCTTAATCATGTGCTGGGAAGTGGCTTTCTGCCAACTCACAGCCCAGGAGGAAGAGAATCAAATGTACCCCCCTTCCCTGCAGCACCATCACCTCCTGATAGACACCTCGACTCTGTGCCATTTTCACCGTGGGTCCTCCCTCAGGCACGTGGGCTCCCAAGCCATCACCAGGCACCACCAGGAAGAATAGTTATAAATGATAATAAAAATAATAAAATAGTGATAAGTCAGCTGACACTCTCACTAATGTCCCAGAAGAGAAAGCAGAAGAAACTCACCCATAACATCAACACTTTCATTTCCTAAAGCAGGACTCTGCGGCAGCTGATAAAGTAGAAAGATCACACATCTCAAAGTCGGAGCAAGTGGGGTGGGAATCCAGCCCTGATATGTGCTAGTCGTGGAGTCTTAGGTTCTTTAAGTGTAGATGATATTAATATCGACCTCATCGTGTTGTTTTAAAATCCAGATGGGAAGGAGCATGTAAAGCATTCAGCTGACTGTCTGGCACACGATAACTCTCAAGTACTGTTAGCTGTTATTAACGTTGGTACTATTGCCAGGCCTTGCAAAGTCTCAGAATCACCTCTAGATGTTTTTCAAATGCAGAGGTAGGGGCTCATCCCCCGAGACTAATGAATCAGAATCTCCTTCTCACCAAAGATCAGAACCACTGGCCTGACTCACGGTTTTGTGGGGATTAACTCAGATGATGTAGGTCAAGTGGCCAGCACAGTGGCCAGCACACAGTGGGGCCTCAGTATTTGTTTGTACCCAGACTCAGACTAGGGGAAAGGCAGGAACAGGGCTCCCTGCCCGTGGATGTGGTGCTTTGCCTCCCTGCAAACATTACTCACCTGCTGAACAAGCTGGTGCCTTGCATCCTCGGCCACGAACACAGCCCTTAAATGCTGGGATAGTGAAGGTGCCACCGAAGACCTGGTTAGACTCACCTATCCAGAGAGCAGGTAACAGGTGAGGTAGGAGTTCTCCATGAGTTCAAAGTGAGAATTGTGAAGACCATTTTCTGCTGGTGTCAGGCACATTATTTTAGGAATGTGCAATTCTGGCCTTGGAAGCCAAGCCTGGTTCAAAATAATAATTCACAGTTAATGAACTTACAGGGTTATGGCCCTAGAATCAGAGCTTTCCTCTTGTTCATTTGGCCAGTTTGCTTGGATCAGGTGCTTAAGCACAGAAAGGAGAAACATTTCAGAAAGATTGTACATATAAAGCTTCCTGTGAATGTCCAGGCTAATTTAGGCCATTTTGTTTAATTATACTATGCACTGCCATGGTAGGGATGATCAAATTAGTATTTTCTACCTAGTTTCCAGGTGGGGAAATAGTCATAAAGAGAAGACTCATATGGAATTTGGGTTTAGAAAATATGGACAACTTCCTAAACTTTGTAGCATTTCCAATGAGTTAAGTAGGACCTATTTGTCCCATTGATAACAATGTGTATTGGTTTGTTTGTTTAATAAACACATTAGATATAGAGAAAGCACCGCTTGATTGAATAGATTTCCTTTAATCAGTGTTCTGTTCCTAGAGTGTGCCTGTAATTTCCTAGAGTGCTTTAACGTATATTATCTGATTTGACCTACACCATGGTTTTATGTAGCAGGAAGCAGGCATTATTTCATTTCGTGTAACAGATGGAGAAATTGAGCCTTGAGCTCCTTAAGCAATTAGGCCAGGGGACACGGTGGTCTTGCCAGAGCTGGGACCCCATGCTTCTGAGTCTCCAAGCTGTGCTCTTTGCACACGATGACACTGAAAGGTCATACCCTGCCTTATGAGAAAATATGTGTTGTATTAACTTGGCTTTGGGGGATGGAGACCTTGAAAACTACCATAGAAGAATTTCTTGTGTCGCTGCTCAGGGAGGTCATCTCTGCTTGTCTCTCTCTATCTCTTCCTCTTCTATAATGTAAAAAGGATTATTTTTTTACCTCCTCTTGGGCCCTTTAAAGTAGTTTCCACAGAAGTAGATATAGAGCCACTGCAGATTGCATTTCAGGGTTGGTTGCTGGAGCAGGAAAGGTGACCACGGCAGAGCAGGCGGCCATCTATCTTGATATGGTGGTGCAGACGCAGGAGAAGGGTCACCATGGGAGGTAGCTATATGCCTGCCTAGGGGGGATATGCAGGCGGACTGAAGAGTCTTTCCCAGTGTTGGCAGAGACTCGAACGTTGAGGGCAGTGATCAGAAAGTCTGTTGTCTCATTGCTTATACTGTGGCCAAGGTCTGAACTGCTGACTGGGTCTCATCTGCAGAAATCCTAACCACGCCCTTCAAAGGACTTGATTGTGGCGGCACCGAGAATCTGTGTAAGATTCTGCACAGTGCGTAGAAAAACCGGAATCTGGCTGCCCGAGTCCCATGCCAAACAAAGTCTCCAGGGTCATTGCACCGGGGGAACCCTTCCGTTTCAGGGTCAACTCCGCCCTTTCTCTGCGGCCCAGCCTGAATATTAGCACTGGGTGAATCCCAAACGCTTAATCACAAGAGTCATTAGTAAGAGGCAAAAATAACACGCAGGCGGCCAAACAGTGGTGCTGGGTGATCTGACCGAGTTCTTCTTCATTCTGCTTACATGTTAAATCCAACGTCTCACATATGCCCTTTCTATATCCTTCCTAACTGGTTGCACAAGCATCACTTATTTTTTGTAGCTGAGTGAGTGGTACCCAGTCTCTTTGGTCCAACTCTTCTTTGTTTCTGCCTCAGGCGAATGGCCTTCTATCCTCGGCAGGTCCCTGGAGAGACTTTACAAGACCCCTGCACCTGTATTCACTGGCTTAGACCTGCCCGGGTCTAATGAGCCTATTTTCTAGCCAAAATCTCCACTCATTTAACTTCTCTTACCAACTTTCTCATTCTCCACCCTCCCTCTAGCCCCAGCCCCTGCTGCTCCCCGAGGTCACGTGGCCCATCTGTACCACTCAGTATTCTGGATATCGGTTCAGCCGTTCGCGTTAGCACTAACACAAACATCCTCATTTACATGGAATGCACAGAAGGTGACATTCTGTCTGTAACAATAGGTTATAATTATCATGTCTCTCATTTGTATTCCCTTTTACAGCTCCTTGAATTGCTTTCACATGCATCACCCCATTTGGTTCTGCTTACGAGGCTGGGATGTAGGCAATTATTCATTCATTCCTTCACTCACCAAATATTGATCGAGGGGCTGGGGAAGCCGAGGTGATTAAGACAGGCGTGGTTCTGCCCTGGTGCAGCTTACATTCTGGACGTGACAGATGCTACCTTCTGCATTTTACAGCTGAGGAAATGAGGCCCAGAGAAGTTAGAATCGAGTCACTCACATAGTAAGTGCAAGAGTGAGGGCCGGAACAGAGATTTGTGGAATTTGCTCCTGGGTTGCCTCTCCTTCACCTGGCTGTTTCTCTGAGGATACAGGAAGTCCTCACCACACACAGAGGCTGTGTTTCAGAAGCTGAGTACTTGGAATTCAGGACGCATTCTCCCATAGAGATTATGTTATGAATGGTTACTATGTTACAAGGCCATTCCACAAAAGCCCAGTTAACCCATTTAACCCATAATGTAGCTGAAGCGTGCTCTTAACAGGACAGTCCTTTCCGCCGCCACACCATTGAGGAGGGCCTTCTCTGGGCTCATTCAAAACTGGTGCGGGGTGAATGCAATCCGTTTTTGCCCTTTGGATCGCCTTCCTTACTCACTGAAGGCAGGGCATCCTCTCAGTGTAACAGGCCTACCTGCTTTCCCCCGTCTGTTTATTTTCCTTGTATTTTCTGTTCTCTCTAATTTTGTATGGGTTGCAAGGAGCTCATACGTGCAGGCACCGAGCTTGGTCTGTGCGGATTGTATGCTATTCAATGAGGACGTGATTGTCTGGCTGAAGGACAAATGTATGTCTGTTTCCATAGATACCTGACCACAATAACTAATTAGACCAACCTGTTTCCCAAAGTTGATTCCAGGGGGCAATTCAGATGTGACATACTCCAAACATCCTATTAGCAGGTGTATTTTTCTTTTTCTTTCTCTTTAGTAGCATCCATAAATAACCTCTGAGGCCTTTACTAGAGACTAGATGAATAGAGATCAGGAGTTTTGCCACTTGATGCATTGAAGCAACATTAGGGAAACGTCAAGTCTCACCCACATATCTGGGCAATAATCCATTGAACCACTTCCAGGGTTGCTTCAGGAGGAAAAGCCTAAACTTCGAAACTGAGACCCAAGGCGTGTACCTTCCCTTCCCTTCTTCTGCCCCCGTCTCCCGTCTGGGGCTTCATTAGGACCTGAAACCTGCATGGTGGTTATGACCAACCCGACTCTTCTTTACCTGTAGGTCTCGGCATCTTCTGTCTTGTTTCTGCATTAGTACCTGGGAGGTGGTGGATAGAGGCTGCAACCTCTGTCCTGTTCCACAGGTGCATCATGGAATCACCAGAGTATAAAACATCCTAGAATTCCTATAGTGTTGGTAAAGCAGGAGCTGCTTGATAATAATAATGATTGTAATTCTTATTATTATCGAGCATCCAGCATGTAGAGACACTGTCCTAGATACTTTATAAAGATTCTTTTGAGTCCTCCTGGCACTCAGATATTATCACAGTTTTGAGATAAACTAAGCTTGAAAAGTGTAGGTCATTTGCCCAACAAAGCGGCACTGGGATTTGAAACCAGGAGTCTGTTGATTTCACTACACCAGGAAGTTCAAAGGCCTCTGAGAAACCCCAAGTGTCCATTCTCTTCAGTGTCTGTCCACCATCCTTAGGTAGTGTCCAAGATAGTAGTTTGATCTATGAACGTCCTTAGACCCTGACTCTTTCTTAGACGCTCAGGGAGCGGTTTAAGCTTTTGAAAAAATCTTTCCAAATACAAGTGATCTATGATGGTTAACTCCGATTCTATGCTTTACGTGTCTTAGGACAGCCCAGTCGCCATGGCCATGCCATGATCCTACCTCTACCTCAACGACATGATGAGTTAAAAGCTTTATATGTATATTACCTTAAAGGAGAAAACAATGCCCTGAAATCCACCACTTAGCACCCCTCCATCCAAGGATGTACTAAAAGGACTCTGCGCATGTCGGAAGCTGAAACATGCTTGCTTCTCCTCTGCATGTTATTAAGACCCCTGCATCCGTACCTCACTACCTCCTGCTTCCCCTTTATAATCCCCGAAGATCTCTATGTCTAGATTTTTCATAAATCCATGTTTCTCTCATTTCTAATATAAGTCAAAAGTCTCTTGGAACCATAAGCAAATTAAAATAGAAATTGATGTGATTTACGTGAAAGGACAGCCATGCAGATATATATGAAAAGAAAACAGTGAAGAGTGAGTGGCTCTGGTTCCTGGATGAAAGAGATGAGCAGTTTTATGGTTGTTAGTCAAGCTCGGGGGTGTATAAGGATCAACAGCTGGGGTCACTCCAGACCCTCTCTCCTTCTGAGTTCATCATCCACGGGCTGGCTTTTGAGCAAGTCTTATTCTTCTTAGGACCATTGATGACTGCAGTTACTGGAAGAAGGAGAGAAGGTTTGGGAGAACCAAAGTCCAGCCTTGTACAAATCAGCTGACTCGTGAATTAGGTGACCACGTGCATTGCTAACGATATTTGCAGGACAACAGAGAAGAGCCCCCTTGTTGATACCTGTGGGGCTTCATTTTTACTAACGTTAAGTGTAGAAATAAAACAAGATGATTTGCTGAAATCTCGACTAATATGCATTTCATAACAACTACTGTGCAATTCACAGCTGAATTGATGAGCTAACAGGGTTACGCGTTTCTGTAAAACAGAGACCTCTAACTTGGAAAAGCTTTCTCCAGGGAAACAGAGCTATTTGAGCTAAATCAAAACAAGATTAAGGAGTGATTAAAGTGCTGCAAGTAAGACCTGTGTGGAAAGGTTGGGGAAGTGGGATGACTGAACTTGGGGCAGAAAAGCTGCAGAGATTTCAGGAAAACTTCAAGTGTCCCAGACATTCTCCAACCACTGTTTTCCTCTGTCTCCACAGAGCATAGAGCAGGAGGGATGAGCTAAAGCTGTATCATTAGGGATTTAGTTCAGTCAGTGGCTCTCAAGCCCCAGCTGCATGTAAAAATCACTCAGCAACGGTGTAAGCCATACTGATGCCTGGGTCTTATCCTAGACTACTGAATCTCCAGAGGTAAGACCGAAGCATTAGCATTTTCTTTAAGTTACGTTGGTGATTCTAATGTGTAGCCAGAGTTGAGAACTACTGGGTTGAATAAAGGGGCTGATTTCCTGAAACATGGGTCCCAGAAACAGGTCAGGAAATCATCTGTAGATGTTTTTTTTTTAATCTAGGTGAGTCATACTTGAGTTGCACTGGTTATGGCTGCGCCAGTTGACGTAGTAAACCCGTTTCTGACTTGACCATCTACTTCAGCTACTTAGTGGCCTGGGAACCTCAAGTCGCAGAGGATATCTCAGCATAGATTTTCAGTCAATATGTGTCGAATGGAGATATGAATGAAGGAACGCTAAAGGACCTCAAAGGAGGGCAGTTGGCAGTTTGCAATGCTGGTCTGCAGAGGTGGATTTCAGGAATGGCTTCCCCAAGGCAAGCGATACTTACAGAAAATGCCACAGGGTTTTGTGATGCAAAAATATCTGCTAAACTTCAAGACTTTCATACCCAAGAGCCATAGTGATAGAAGTCAGAATAGAAGTCAGAATTCAAAGGACACCAAGGCAGTGGGTGGTGTAGAAGTGGGTGGTGGGTTGTTGATAAGTCATCTGTGAAGTTTCGAAGTAGAGTGAAGAGACAGTAAGGTACACCTGGGGGTGAAACATTTTCTGTGCAAGCTCGAAGATAGAGAGGAGGGGGGTAGGTGGGGACGAGCTAAGGTGCTGGGCGGGGTAGCACAGCTGAGAGAAGTCTCCAGAGGAGATGAGACTGAAGACAGAGGTAGAAGGCTTCTCAGAGCAACTCAGGTGGCATCTCTGGCCCAGTTAGCTATGGCTGTGAAACAAACTAACCTAAAACCATCCTGACTTTTGGATCAGAAATTTGGTCAGAACTTCCTGGGTGGTTCTCCTGCCCCTCGTGTATCAAATAGAGTCAGTTGGTGGAATTTGGGTGGTGACTGCGTTGACCTGGAGGGTCCAAGGCCACTGCGTGCCCTGTTGCTTTGGAAGGCCGTGCTCACTCAGGCTCCTTTCCCTCTGCTTGTAGACTGAGGACCTTTCCACGTGGTCTCTCCATTGTGCGTGCTGGGTTCCAGTATGGCTGGGAGCCTAGAGCTCCAGGGCACCCGGATGGAAGCCGCCAGCCCTCTCAGGCTGGGCCTGCGATCCTGGGACTGTATCCCTTCCGCTCCAGCCTCCTGGTCTGGCAAGGCTCTGAGACTGGCCCAGATTCGGAAGGAGGGGAACTCCCTCAAGGGCAGGGCTATCAAATAATGGGTGGCCATCATTAATCTGCCGTAGCCACCCCCTAGAAAGAACAGATGATCGTAGAAAGAGCAATTTTGAGGCAGAAAATAGTGAAAATTCAGTATTGAATAGCCTGTGCGTGTTTGTAAAAGGGGGACTTAGACAGAAGAGTGTATTTGGGGCTCTAGCTTAAGACTGATCTGGTTTCTGACCCGGCTATTTATTAGCCGACTGATCTTGGACTCTTTCCTCATCTGTAAAATGTGCTTAATGGTAGGACCTGTCTGAGCCGGAAGCTGCGTTCTTCAGGAAGCAGAATCTGGGACAAAATTGAGCAGAAAGTTGTTGGTTGGGGAATGGCCTTGAAATTACCACCTACAGAAGCGGGGCGTGGGGGACGAAATAGGACAGAGGGACAGAGGGATAACTCAAACCACGAGGCAGACCTCTGACTCCTTGGTGGACGCACAGGATGGAACTCTGGAGTGAGCTAATTCTGCATAGGCTGAGATTGCCAGGTCTCTACTGAGCCATTGGATGTGGCCACCTGGCGAGGGGACCAGGCCCTTGAACGAGATGCTTCTCTCCAGCCGAGGGATCCCTGCAGGGCTGACAGCCAAGGGCATCTGCCAGTAACACTCCTGGCACCTGGAACAGCAGTCCATCATCGGAGGGGGATCTGGGTGGGACACCCAGTGCCCACTGTGGGGCGTTCATGATGCGTCCAGGCACCAGCCCGGCTTGGCATGCCGACTGTTGTTTGCCAGTAGTGCTTGTAAGCGGGACAAGAGAGGCAGTTGCTGAATGGTGCTGTGGAGATGGACCAGAAGATAGCAAGCGAGACGGGCACGGGCTGCATCAGCATTTAACAGAGTCAAAGGTAGCCAGCAAAAGCTCAGCTAATGGACTGGGCAAATTCGAGAAATTGCTAATACATGCACAGGCCAGTGTCAATAAGGTAGCACTCTCTTCACTTCGCAGATGAATGCAGAGGTCAGGGGACCACGTTTCTTCTGTTTCCTGAGATTACTCAGCATCGCTGGGGCATGAGGTAATGCAAGGATAATGGGCTCTGGGTTCAGATCCCAGCTCTACTGATCACTAGATGTGTGAACTTTAGCGAGTTCATTAGTCTGTCTGATCCAGCTTCCTCATTTTAAAATGGGGATGACAGTGGCCCACTTGCAGGGTTGCTTAGCCGTAATGTATATCTAAATTGCCTGGAATACAGGCGTGTGATAAAGGAACGTTTATGATGGATGGGATCACGTGTGAAAGGCCTCCTTTCTCTGTTCAGAAGTTACCTAGGATGAGCCCCAGAGCGCTCACATTCCACCTAAACGTGGATCAAGTGTGCCTTGTGTCAGGCTCTGTATCGTGCATTTGCACACGTGTGCTCTCACCGGAGCCTCACAGTGGTGTCAGGCAGCATCATTGCTCCCTTTCACAGATAAGGCAGCAGAGGCTCAGGGAAGCTGAGGGCCTAAAGGGTTAAGTAGTTCATGAAGCAGCATCAAAGCCGTGGCTTTTGATTCCCAATCCATCCTTTGTCTGCATCCCCATCACCTGCCCTAAGCTGAGGCACAGCCTCCGGCGAGGTCCTGAGTCTGCAGCCCCGCTCGCGCCAGGCTGGCCACGTGGGTGTTTCAGGATGGCTGGAACGTGCAACTCTGCCATCAGCTTGGACTGTCAGCTTTCTTCGTAATGATTAAAAGAAGGTAAAGGAGGAGGAAAAGGACTAAAGAAATCATCTTTGTACATTTTAATCTGAGCCATTTTTTTGAGCAGAAAGATAAGGCGGGTTGTGGAAATGTCAGCTTCTCCTTATCTCTAATTGACTTAAGTCAAGGCAGCTCTAATCCTTGTGTGCACAGCAGCCTGGAATGGAGAGATGAGGACAATTGATTCCTACTTTTTAATTAACACACGAGCTGCTTTAAAACAATTGTATATTGGGGGCAGCTTGGGAGCAGGAAGGAATGTGAGGCGGGGTCGTCTCCTCGGCGGTGACATTTAGAGCCACATGGATAAGTGTCAGCATTTGATCTGAATCAGGGCTGGAGGGGACTGAGTGCGCATCAGGCCTGGGGGTGCCCCCAGAAGGCTGCAGCCAAGGAGACAAACGAGTTGCTATGTCTCTCCATGCACTAATGCGAGGGCTCTTTAATTTACTAAGTATTGGGTGGGGGGGACCCCCAAGGTGTACATTTGTGCAGTCACTCACACTGTCCTCCACGTTCGTCCTTGGCCAGGGGCAGTTAATAAAGTTGCCAGTTCAGTCCTATTTCGTCCCAAGCAGTGAAAACTCAGTCTAGCGAGTGTCAGAAGTCTCATCTATACTCCTAAACAGAATCTGAGGCATCCGTGTCCCCACCGAGGCTCCTGTGTCTGTATGTAAACCCCCAGCCTCTAGGGCTTCTCACCTCATCTCCTCTTCTGTGCCTGGTTTAAACGTACAGGCTTTTGTCTTCGTTCCTGTAACGTTTCCTCATTCTGAACTCCAGCTTGATTGACGGCTGCCGGCATTTTCTACAAAACAACTTCTATTCTCCCACCCCTGGGAGCTGGATTTCATATATGGTGCCCTGTTCCCCTTGCTTCATCCCTAGTCTCATATCAGCTTTTGATCAGACATATGATCACAATTTATCTTCTGCCTTCACTGAGCATCTTCACTCCCATCACTCCCCGGATATTCCCATTGCCATGCCCATCCTATTCCCAAAAATAATTCCCCAGCGTACTGTTACCTAAGATTTGCTTTATCTCTTGTACATCGACATTTGAACTCTTTTTTAGCCCTTGTTGTGGATATCAAAGGAAGAAGCAGCTTCATTGTTTAATTAGCTTCTCGAGACCCACCCTTGCAAGAGCCATTTCTATTACATTTTTTCTTCCTGGGCTATTTTCAAGATTCCAGCACTCTACAGTAGTTCGGGGCCAAACGACCATGGTTCATGGTACTTACAACGTTACTGGAGTGTGCACTAGAGGATAATAGGCTTTTAATTGGTGCTCTTAATATATTAATAGATGGAGACAGGGGCATGGACTAAGTGGCCTCTGAATGTTTTCCTTTCCAGGATTTAAAGATCTGACTGCTCTGTAGGTTTGGAAAGCAATAAATAAAATGCTATTCATAACACTCTGCCCAGTCCATCATATTACACTCTCACCTCTCTCTCTTTACTCCTGCTCTCATCTTGTTTATTTTCATGTTTTTTTAAAACTGAAGTATAGTTGATTTATAATGTGTTAGTTTCAGGTGTACAGCAAAGTGATTCAGTTAGACATATATATTCTTTTTTTTACATTCTCTTCCCTTATAGTTTATGACAAGATATTGAGTATAGTTGCCTGTGCTATACAGGAGGTCCTTCTTAGTTATCTATTTTATATATAGTAGTGTGTATCTGTTAATCCCAAACTCCTAATTTATCCCTCCCCTCCTTCCGCCTTTGGTACCCGTAAGTTTGTTTTGTATGTCTGTGAGTCTATTTCTGTTTTGTAAAGAAGTTCATTTGTATCGTTTTTTCTAGATTCCACGTATAAACGATATCATGTATTTGTGTGTCTCTGTCTGGCTTACTTCACTTAGTATGATAATCTCTAGATCCATCCTATTTTCATGTTTTTTATGTCTTCCCCAAAGCTCTGGTATCAGGGAGACACCTTGATCTGAGAATATGCCTTTTTCTCCATCAGAATTTATATGTTTCATAAGGATGGGGACCATATTTTATCCATTGAGGTCGTTCCAAGATAATAATGAAAGTTGACATTTATTAAGCACTTTGTGTCTGAGACTGTGCTCTGCGCTTTACACGTTTACTTCTTTGAATGCTCACATCCACTCTCTGAGGGGGGTGCTATCAGTACCACATTTTCTAATTGAGGAAAAAGACGTTGGGAGATGTTAAGAACCTGGTGCAGGTTCCTGGACCCGAGTGACCGTCAGAGCCTCTGAGTCAGTGTGCAGTGCAGCTTTTCTGCATCTACCCCAGAGCCTGACACACGAGAGATTCTTGGTCAGGTTAGTTGAACGAATGATGAATTGAGACAAGAATTCTGGGGCTTCCCTGGTGGTGCAGTGGTTAAGAATCCACCTGCCAATGCAGGGGACACGGGTTCGAGCCCTGGTCCAGGAAAATCCCACATGCTGCGGAGCAACTAAGCCCGTGTGCCACAGCTACTGAAGCCTGCGTGCCACAACTACTGAAGCCTGTGTGCCTAGAGCCCATGCTCCACAAGAAGAGAAGCCACCACAATGAGGAGCCCGCACAATGCAACTAGAGAAAGCCCACGTGCAGCAACGAAGGCCCAACGCAGCGAAAAATAAATACATCAATTTATTTAAAAAAATAGACAAGAATTCTGTTTCCAGTTCTGCTACTAACTTGAACGTTTCCTCTAAAAAACTGAGTTTTATTCTCTTATCTACCAACTTCCACAGGACCCAGGACATAGCAAGTGTTCAGTAAATATTTAATAAATGACCAGTAACTAAATGGCCGAGTGAATGGTTGATTCTGGAAGTCTTTTCTAGGTCAACAGTCTGTGAGCACAGCCTGGGTCGATCTCTCTTTGACCACGCACACCACACTCCATGTGTAGGCATTTGATTGTATTCTACCCTTGCTGATTCTAACTGCTCAGTGTGTGTGTTTTGTATTCCTAGTACATTGTATTATATGTCCCTTGCATTCCCTTTGGTGCCTAGGCCGGTGTCCAGAGTATACCGAGTGCTCAGTGAATACAGACTGAAGTGGAATTGAGTATTGCTTCAGCACACGTCAAACCAGAAGGAACACTGAAATAGCAGTAACCTCCCGGGCTGTTGTTGTTTCTTCAAAGAAACTGCCATGTGGTTTCTGCTAAACAGATGTTTTGACAGGTCCGGGAGCAGCGCCCGGGCTGCTGGCTTAAGGCACAGTTTGACATGCTTCCATAGCACACTTCCCATCCACCTACGAGTGCTGACCTCCAGAGACAAAGGGTGTTATGCAGCTTTTAGGAGATCCAGAAAGCAATGGTCTGAGAGAGAGAGAGACCCCACAGTAATTGACAAAATTCCACTCACTGGATGAACGGTGCCCTGAGATGGTCGCACGCGTGCGCACGCATGCGCGCGCGCACACACACACACACACACACACACACCAACTTAATTATTCCTGATCCTTCAGCTACTTTCAAAATTGTGGGCAAAATTAGACCTCAATCTTGCTCCTTCCTGGAAGTGGGGAGCAAAACGATGTTCAGAGGGCAAATATAATGGGGAAATGCATATAGGATCTCAGTGCCCAAGGACATCAAGAAAAGCCATGATAGTCAGTGTCGAGAATGGCTGGGAAAATCGTGGCTTCCTTCAGCATCTGAGATTCCAGGACTTCATGAGCGCCTACTTAAATCAAAACTTTTGGATGCATGTGTTGACCTCATGGCATGGACATTTATCTGAAGATCATAGATTCCTAGGAAGCAGCTAAGAGAAAAGTTAAGACGAAGGTGGGAAAGTCTGAGCCTGGAGTGACCACCTACCTACCCTTAGTTACCCTGCTGCACCTCATCAGCTTGGCATTCTTCGCAAAAAGGCATAATCGGTCCTGATTTTTTTTTTTTTTTTTTTTTGCGGTACGCGGGCCTCTCACTGTTGTGGCCTCTCCCATTGCGGAGCACAGGCTCTGGACGCACAGGCTCAGCGGCCATGGCTCACGGGCCCAGCCGCTCCGCGGCATGTGGGATCTTCCCAGACAAGGGCACGAACCCGTGTCCCCTGCATCGGCAGGCGGACTCTCAACCGCCGCGCCACCAGGGAAGCCCCCCGGTCCTGATTTTTTAATTCATGAATAATTTACCCTTGGGAGGAATGAGGTCTTATCCTATTCTGCCTGCCTCTTCAGACATTCCCTCACCTTCTATGTATATATATATATGCTCACCAGACACTCCTTTAGGGCAGGGACCATGTCCCATTGCTCTGGGACCCTCTGGTGCTAGCACAGTGTCTGGTGCACAGTGGGCGTTAATAAACATTTGCTGAATACACGAAGGAAAGAAATTCTACATGGGGTTGAGATATACCCAGATTACCTTGACAGATGCTTTATATCCTGTTTTAATTTATTTTTCCCCTATAAGAAGGTTTAATGTATGAGCGTTCAAGGGCAAATAGAAAAGAGAAAGAAGTACATTTACCGTGGTAGTCATCCAGTAAAGTTTAGTGCTTTTCACAAAGAAAAATTTACCAGTTATTTAATTGGGGGACTTGAAAGTTCACAAAAGAGAAAGGAGGGTGGGAAAACAGGAGGGAGAGGAAAAATACTTCCCCACTATAGGGAGGGCTGGGACAGGAACAAAAGCGCTGGGCTTCACCCAAGAATAGAAGCTTAAAGGACCACTAATACGTGCCAAGGCGCCCGAGGTCCTGCCAACCTCGGCTCATGCGGGGCGTTTGCCCTTTGATGCAGCCAAGGGAAGGGATTTAAACAGACCAGTGGTGACCTTAGAACAGCTGCGATGAAGGCCATGTTGGAGAGGAGCGCCCGCATCCTAACTTGTTCCCTAATTCTCTCCTTCTGATCGTGAAAGGAAGCAAAATAAAGAGTTAATTATGAGACTAGAAAGAGCAAGATTGTGTTGCTGATGGAATGACCGATGCAGAAAAAATGTGGAGGCAATTAAGGAAGAAAGCTGAACTGGGGGTGGGGAGAAGGGAGAAAAGTGGTGGGAGGAGAGATGACCCATGAGCAGGGTTCCAAGGGGAGGCGCCTGCAATCAACAGCGCTGCCCACCTGGAGGGACCACCCTGAGCCAGGCGCTTCCCCAGACCAGCTCACCAAATCCTCACCATCAACATTTACCGAGGACCTGCTCTTCTCACATCCTTGGGGAGTAAGCGAGGTTTCAGCCAGGTTAAATAACAAGACCAGGACTCCAGGGATTTCACCCCACGAGTCAGATGCCGCAGCCATGCTGTTGAAGGAGAGCCTGGGAAGGGAGGAGACGTCCCTTTATCTCCCCTGAGGCTTCTGTCTCCTCCCTGGTGCAATGGTATCAGCTTTCTCTGAGCAGTTAAGAAGGCCTGCCCCCGGCCCTGCATAGAGCTAAAACAAAACAAAAACACTTCTAAGACCCACCAGTGTCATTAAATGTTCATTGAACTTCTACCTCCGGTTAGGCATGCCCCCATGTGCTGGAGACACAAAAATGAGTAAAACATTGTCCCTTACATAGGAAACTCCCATTCCACATCAGGAAATCATTGTAAAACAGGGTAGTGATTTAATAAGGCATGTGTAAGAGCTTTAAGAAAACAAGGAGGAAAGCATTAAGATCTCTGATGTCAGGGGAATCGGCTAAGGTTCTGTGGTGAGCTGACTTTTTTGAGGGCAGGATGGGAGAGGCATCCCAGACAGAGGAGCTGCAGCACAAAGGCCCAGACTGTGGCATTTGGGGTGCAGAGTCATCCAGGCTGCTTGGTGGGGAGAAAGCAGAGATTACAGTGAGCCTTCAAGCTCTGC
Source organism: Pseudorca crassidens (assembly GCF_039906515.1). Lineage (NCBI taxonomy): Eukaryota > Metazoa > Chordata > Mammalia > Artiodactyla > Delphinidae > Pseudorca > Pseudorca crassidens. Next base: position 106,678,669 of record NC_090304.1, read on the forward strand.
TGCCTTAACCTTTGTTGGGGAGGGTGTATTTTGTTTTTTAAATTGTGGCAAAATATGCTTAAAATAAAACTTAGCATCTTTCCTGGACCTGGAAAGCGTTATGCTAAATGAAGTAAATCAGACAGAGAAAGACAAATACTATATGCTCTCTCTTATATGTGGGATCTGATAAACAAGCTCATAGACACAGAGCACAGATTGGTGGTTGCCAGAGGTGGGAAGTGGCAGAAATAGGTAAACTGTTTTTGTTTTTAGTTTAAATAAATTGAAACAGAAAATAAAGCTTACCATCTTAACCATTTTTTAATGTACCATTCGTTGACCTTAAGTCCATTCATCACATTGTACAGCCATCACCACCATCATCACCAGAACTTTTGCATCTTCCCAAACAGAAGCTCTTTAATTAATCAGTTCATATCCCATCTCCCCTTCCCTCCAGCCCCTGGTAACCTATATTCTACTCTCTGTCTCTATGATGGTTTGTCAATTCTTCATATAAGTGAAATCATACAATATCTGTCCTTTTGTGTCTGATTTCACTCACATGATGTTTTCAAGGTTCATCCGATTGTAGTGTGCATCATAATTTCCTTTTTTTTGTGTGGCTGAATAATATTCCATTGGATGTATGCACCGTGTTGTGTTTGTCCATTCATGTGTTGATGAACAACTGGGTTGTTTCCGTCTTTTGGCAACTGTGACTATTGCTGCTATGAACGTTGGTGTGTATGTATCTGTTTGAGTTCCTGCTTTCAATTCCTTAAGGTGTATACCTGGAAGTGGAACTGCTGGATTATGTGGTGTTTGTATGTTTACATTTTTGAGGAACCATTAAATTGTTTTCCACAGTGACTGTACCATTTTGCATTCTCATCAGCAATGCACAAAAGTTCCGATTTCTCCACACCCTCACCAACATTTTTTGTTTTCTGTTTTTTGGTTTTTTTTTAAATTATAGCCATCCTAATGTGAGTGTGAAGTGTCCTGATGGTTTTGATTTGCATTTTCCTCATGATTAGTAATGTGGAGCATCTTTTCATGTGCTTGTTGGCCACGTACATATCTTCCTTGGAGAAATGTCTATTCAAGTCCTTTGTCCATTTTCGAATTGGGTTGTTTGGTCTTTTGTGGTTGAATATATAAGTTTTGAGTATCGGGGAACTATGGGACAGGAACTAAATGGAACCAATGATGTTTTAAGGTGTTTAAGGTGTTCTGAGGTGTGCGTCATCCATGGTGAAAGCCATTGGATTAGAAACACATCACCCTCGTCTGACTCGCTAAGGCCCATACATTTCAAATAAGCTTCAAGTGTGACTGATGTACATCCCTGCATTTAAGGAAGTGGGAGAGGGTGATCTGGCCTGGCCTGGAAGCTGCCTCTCTCTGTCCTTAAGTCCAGCCCTGGAGAACAATGCAGTAGGTGTCCCGATCATATCGTGCAGGACCTGGGCCAAGGACGACCTGTGTCCATCAGCTTAGGGGCTTCTCTGCCTGCCCTGGCTGGATCCTGGATGGTCAGGCAGGCCAACCTGCTAGCTCTAATGGATCTAGTCCAGGATTGGCGGGCAGAGTTCCTGCCTTCAAATCCTGGTCTGCCCTGTTTCTCAGGTGACCCTGAAGGTCCCTGATCCTTAGCTTTGCCTTCTGCAAAATGGGGAAAGGAATTGCAGCTCTAGGATCGTGATATGATTCCTACAAAACAAAGCATGTTCTGCATACAGTTGATCTGACGGGGAACAGGGTTTGAGAGATGCTATAGAAGAAGGAAAAAGCACAGAGCCAGGCCAGATGGGCTTCAGCAGCGAAGCCCACGTACATAGGAAGCAACTGCAGCCTCGTCCAGCCCAAAGAAAGCGTTATCCAGCAGCTGGACTGTTATGTGCCGTGTTTTCCCATAGATTTGAAGGCCCCTCTCTATGGTGCAGATCCCTACCCGTGCTCCCTTCCCCCCTGGGCTTTGGAATTGCCAGGCAGTCCTGCTCTATAAGCACTAATCCCCACGGTTCCTCTTGGAGGGAGGCTTACCTGCATTCATGAATTCAGAGTTAAATCCTTCACAGCCCCCAGTCCAAGTGAGCAGCTGGTAGCGGATACTGATAGTGAGGAAGGGAGTCGTCAGTTTCTTGGGTGTTTCCCTGAATAATAAGTGAACTGCCTATGACATTTCTGAAAACATCTGAAACTCCCGTCACCAAGCCCTACCACTGCTCTGCTGTTGGCAGCGTGGACAGGTTCTCTACAGCTTGAAACTTGGGTAAAGTGCAACCTCTCCTAATGCTCACAGGGAATTTGTGTAATCAGTGACATCGGACCAGAGCCAGGGGCCTACGGACAGCATGGGACAAACACACACACACACACACACACACACAGCCTTTAGAATCAAGTTTCCCTGTTAGCTCGTGACCTTAGGCAAGTTGTAAAGCATCTCTGAATCTTGGTTCCCTCCTCTGTGAAATGGGGCCAGTATCTCACCCCACGTTCCCTGTTGGGATCAAATCGGATGACAGAGGAGAGGGGCTCTGGCATGGTGCTTGATAAATGTTATTCTTCAGTTCCTAACCCAACATAGAAGCAAATCCTGGGCCTATTTCTTTGCCTAAATAAAAAGCCTTATGATATTTTTGGGAGAGGACAGGAGTAGGAGGGAGAAAAGAAACTTTCCCAGCGGTCGCACTGGCATCCCCCTGGGGCACGGGGCCGTGACTGAGAAGTCACTTATAGGAATGGTGGTACCGTGGCCGGGACAGGAGGAAGGCTGTGCTCACCAGGGCCGGGCTGCCCGGGCGTCTGCAGCCCAAAGCCCGTCAGACGGTGCTGAGCCCGTGATGATGGGGCTGAGCCTCACCCGCCCAACTGCTGCACAACCGTGTGGCACAAATCCCTGTATTTTTAGTGGAAGGAACCGCTCTGCTGCCCCTGAAGAGAGAAGGAAAAAGACCTTTCCCTGCAAACACGTTTGCTCTGCGACCACCACTGAGCGTGATTTTAAAATTCACGTTGGGTTTGCCTCCCAGGGTCCTGATGCTGCACGGAGGGAAGGGAGCTGAAGTTCATTTGTCTGTGTGCCCCTGTGGCCAGGGGTGGTCCAGGTGACAGCTGCTGCTCTGAAGCATGACGGGCCCCAGGCGGCAGGAGGACTTAATTAATCAGTGCATTGATTGAGCACCTAGTGAGAGCCAGGCACTGTGCTAGGCACTGCGGGGGACAGAAAACAAGGCAGAGCCTTGTCGTCGGGTGACTTAAATTCTAGCCGCGGGTGATAATACATAAGTGTGTAAAAAATTAAATAGGAATATAAGAAATAGATAACAACTCAATTCAATATCGGCGATGTCACCTAATACTCCAGTCCATGATTAATTACCCAAAGAGAGGCGCAGACGTGAAATGCTATGGGAAGAAATCCATCAGTGTGTGTTTATTGACCACCTCCTGCAGACCTACGACCACGAAACAAGCCAGATATTTCTCAGGACCCCTGCCCTGCCCTCCTCATCCAACACTATTTTGAAGTTCTTGGCAGTCCATTAAGTGCTAGGCAAATGGCATACAGGTCCTTATCAGAATCCCTATCGCCTCCAGTTTGTTCCAGGTGCTCAAGGTTGGTGCTTAAGTCCCCCAAGGGTAGGAGGCGAGGAAGAGGTTAGCACAACCTCTGTGTGTATCTCCTTGGAGCGCTTATCACAGCCTTGGGACTGTTCATGCATGTGTCTTCCTCATAAGAGCACAGACCAAAGACAGCCTTGTCTCTCCTGTGTTTGTAGCTTCCTCTTTGCCACTGCTTAACGTGATGACCGACACACAGAAACCACTCCCAAAGCACGGTTGACTGGGTGTTTATAGAACGCTACTGGCTTAATGCATTGCTACTGCCAAACTTGTCTGATATCTATAACACAACTCTTAGGAGTGGACAGTGCTTTACTGGAAAGAATAACTCTTTGCTTGTCAAAAAGCTTGTCATAGAAGTAGAGGTTGGGGGTTTGGGGGGACTTACCTTATTTCCTCTTTTCCCTGATAGAGGACTTAAGAGGAGGGGGTCCTGCTCAATTGTATCTTCCCTGAGACAGTCCCGGGGCACATAGGTCATGTGTGCCCCACCCATGGTGGGAACAGGCTGTTTCTCCATCAGGTTGGGGCAGAAGCGATGGGCAGGACCCAAGAGAGTAAGATGCCGTGTAGCCTTGTACCCCGACAATTTCCCAAGCCTACTGTGTGAATGTTGTCCAACCCTGTCAGCAAATCAGAAGGCAGACACAGCATGGAAGGCGAATCACGGGCACCTAAGCGGACAGGACTGGCAACCTGCAGTTACTGGCTGAGCACCCACTCAATTTTCTCAGCGTCACCCTGGTTAGGAGAAGAAAAGTGAAGAGAGAGTTCAGGGCCCAGAACGTAGTAGGCACTTCATAAGCCGTTTCTCAAGATTAATGAGTGGTGCAGAAGATAAACTAGTCAATGTTTTCCAACATTTCTATATGAAAGTCATCAAACATACAGAAAAGATGAGAGAATTTTACAGTGAGTACCCACTAGCCCATCGCTAGATTCTACAATTAACATTTTATTCAGTTTTCTTTGTCAGAAGTTCATCTATCTATCTGTTATCCATCCATCAGTCTGACGCTTGATTTTATAAAGGATATGTTCCACTTAAGGAAACAAGGCATGTACACATGGAACAATTACACAGTGTTTTACAGGGCGGCGCTAAATAGTGAGATATAGGCACGCATATGATTGGAGCAGAGGAGGTGATCTTCCGTGAGGAATACAACGTTCGGAGACCTTTTCGTGGAGGCAGGACTTCAGCTGGGCCTGGAAGAATGTGTAAGATTTGGACAGCTAGAGGGAGAGAGTGTGGTTCTCAGTGGGGTAGGATCCCATTGCTCCGAGGGGCACTACGCTATCCCTTTCCTCCTGCCCGATGCTGGCCTGGTGTCATCATCAGAGCTGAGGACAAAACCTGGATGTGAATGCCTTGGGGGCTTCAGACCCTGAGGAAGCTGGGTATCTTTCTTGTTGAGTGACACATAGGTAGTGGGATTCAAGTCATTGGTCCAGAGGGATGAGCCTTTTTCACCCAGAATGAAGTTAAAGAACAGAGATCTAACTGGATGTGTGGGAGCTGTAGGAACTTGAGCAAGTGGTTAGGAAGTAGGTAGGGAATCTGAGGACTCCCTCTGAAGGGACCTGGTGAAGACCAGAGAGCTTGCCACCTGCCTCTCAGGTAGGGAAGGTCACACAGACCAGCCAGAGGGGAACGTGTTGGCCTCGGGAAGAGCAGCCACCTTCCTGGGTACCAGATGGGGCAGGCCCAGCATCAGGTGGAGGTAGGAGCTGCAGACCCACCAAATAAGCAGCCGTCCACCCAGCGCCATCTGGGGAAAAGGTTTCTGAAGATCAGCTTCAAAAGGCTCTTATCACGTTGGTTGTCACTGGGACATTTGCTGGTGATGGGAGTCACCCGCGATCTGGGCTTGTGCTTAGAAGGCAGACAGAGAAGGTGCAGAGCAATTACCGAGCAGTCTGCACGGTTTGGAAAGCTGGTTACCTATGCCTTGCCTTGTGTTTCCTCTTTGCCTCCTCTCATTCCCCAAACCGCTCTCCCCTTTCCCCTGCATTGTTTCTGTCCCCTTTGAATTGTTGTCCTGGCCTGGGATGCAGTCCCCCCACCATGGGGCTCCCTGGTGGTAGAATGAGGCACCCTCCCTCCGCAGTGGTCGCCCTTGCTGCACTGGCTGGAGCAGGGCCAGGGGGCCTGGCATTTGCAGAACAAAGGATACCTGTCCTGCGGATGGTCCAGCCACGCTTGCTTGCTCTTGCTGGGGTGGGAGGAACTCGTGCAAGTGCAGTGGAGGACAAGCCCATTCATTCTGTGATGTGGCGTCTGTGTACTTTGTCAGCAAGATGGGGCATACTCACTCTTTTCTCTGGCTTTTAGGATTTCCATATTTATTACTTGTTTGCTACCACTAGGGAGAAGAGAAGGGGGAAAACAACAACTTCCTCCATTTGAAATTATAAACATGAGCATGTGAGTTTCCCCGCCTCCCTGTCCCCTGCAGTTCTAGCAACGCAGAGAACCGTGGACTGTTAGACCTGGAAACACTCAAGAAATCCAAACAATATTTCCTCCTTTTGCACACAAGGAAAGCCTGGGCAGGGGATATAGGGACTCAGTCATTGCCACTCACCTAGTTAGTGGCGGCCCTGAGACTAGCGTTTATGCCCACAGAATCTTAAGTTAGTTCCCCATCACTGCACCATGCAGGCTCCTTTCCTATGCAAGTCACAGTCCTGCTTTGTGCAGGAGATCCCACTGTGTGTAAGGTACTGTGTAGTGTTTCCTGTTTTATCCCTCACAAAGGTGGGAATTTGTCCCCATCAGTTCAGTTGGTGAAGTGCCCGGATCCTGGAGCAGGTGACACAGAGCCAGGGCCTCAGGGCAGAGGGCGAGGCAGGGAGGTGGCTGCTGCCCTCCGGACCGGACCATCTAGTGGAGGTGATGACACACAACAAACAGGACACAATAAGGAACGAAGCGAGTTGGGAGCTGAAGCACTCGGTGCCTGGCACGCGGTACAAGCTAGACGTTTGTCAATGGACAACAGGGGGCCGTCCCCCACCAAGGGACCAGGAAAGGCTTTTCAAGTTATCGGCACTGAGTTTCCTGCTGGAAGAATGTCAGCTGACGGCTGCGTGGGAAAGCATTTCCAGCAAAAGGCAGAAATGAGCTGGGGTGCGTTCAGGGACCAACATGTACGCAAGTGTGAGTGGCAGTGAGTGTATGTGCAGAGGTGGTGGAAGGTGGGGCTGGAAAGGGGGTTCAGCTGTTCACGAGATGGATGTTACCCAGGCACCCTTGTAGGCCTGGGATTTTGCTGCCAATGAGACAGAGAGGGTGAATGCAGGAGGCACAGACCCACACACAGACTCTGATGCGACCGCGAGGGCCTGGGAGCCTGCTGTGACGTGGGTCATTGGAGGTGATGACAAGGAGAAGCCAGCCGTGGGAAAATCAGGGTCAGGAGAGGCAAAGGAAAAGCAAGGGGAAGGCGTGTGGCAAGAACACACTTGGCTCGTTTGAGAAAGAGAAAATAAAAGGCCCGTGTGAAATAAAGTTGGTGGAGTCCACCAGTGGGAGAGGAGTTTGGGGTCAGATTAGGTAGAACCCTCTAGTCCATGGCCGGGAGACTGAATTTGGTTCTAAGTAGCATGAGAATAAAGTCTAACCTCTTTTCCTGCATTATCTGGCCTTGGCCTCTGTCTCCATGGGAACAACTCATCTCGGTTGGCCGAAGACTTTCCCCATTTGAGCACTGAAAGCCCAGTGTTCCATGAAAACCGTCATTGCCCGGGCAAGTGCGACGGGGGGATCAGTCACCTCACCTCCCACCCTCATTCCTACTTACGACACACCTATCACAGTTTGGGGGGGCCGTGTTGTGGATCCCCTCAAAATCCCCTGGCTGATTCCCTAGAAAATAGATGGCCATTCAAATTTTCTGAGAACAGGAATAACATAATTAAAGCTATTTAAGCACTTTTAAGATACCGAAAAGCTCTAAAGTCATTCGATGAACATAAAGATGCCTTTCTGTTGAAATCTGGGATTCATTTGGGTGTGGAAAGGCTAATGGGCCAATAGGCAGGCCTTCCTTGGGAATAAAAAAAGGTCATCTCCACCCAGATGTTCCTGTCAACACCCCCTCTTGCAGAATTGACTGGACTTCAGTCCTCATTCTTTAAGACTTGAAGGTTTGAACTCAGAATATCTCTATAGTAAGCAAAACTTAAAGGAGAAGGCCTTCACATGACAGTCCCAGCTGAGTCTGCACCGTCTCTAGGATTATCTAAAGCTAGCTGTGAGAGAAATACGGTGGCCTCTGTGCTCATCACTTTTGAAATTGTATTTTCCAGCTTCTCATTACTTAGGTGTGAAATCCAAATAGTACCTGGCCCCTTTAAGAATCTTTACCAGGATAATGGAAATTTGTGATCTCACAATTGCATAAATCACTGGCAGCCCCCTTAAGTCAATTCATATTTCTGTAGTTCGTTAGTGGCTCAGGAGGAAATTGCATTTATTATAATTGCCTCTAATTGCACCAGATTAGTGATTACAATTATTGATGACAGCTGATTATTCATTCGGCGGCAAATCAATTCCCGTGCTTCCTGAGTAACTGATGAGGAGAGGTCTAGAGGATACCGCGTCCACCCTCTTCCCAGCATGACAGGAGACCTTTCCAGGCTGTCTCTAAATGAGCACCTGAAAACGATTTAGGACTTAAAGTGACAGAGAGGCAGCCCTCTCCTTCCCCATGGAATGCTGATGCCAAGCCCAGTGCTGACTCATGAAATGGAATCGGTTCAACGTCACCAAAGGCTGTTTGGAGCCCCCAGAATGCTCAGGACCTGCAGCCTCTTCCAGGATGCCCTCCTTGATCGCATAGTGGAAACATCAGAGTTCCCTGGCCCAGCCCTTCTGGAATATATACAGCCCAGAATGTGGAAGGAGAATTGACCTGAGAGCCACACGGACCAGACTTTCAGTTCCGGCTGAACCCTTGGGAGCTACACAGAGCCCAGCAGGACACTTGCCTGCCTGAGCTGCAGAATCACCTATGGGTTGTGAGTAAACAGTGATGAGAGCTCCTCTGCTCCTCTTGTTCACAGCTGGACTCTGTCACCCAGAACAGGGCTGGCAGAGAGGACGAGCGGATGCCCAGGTGAGGAGGGAACACCTGAGGGAGTTGTGCCGATGGCCAAATTGGACAACACGCTTAAAGCCCGTGTCTTGCAGCAGGTGAAGAGCGGCTGCTCGGTGAATGTCACTTCCTCCCCATCCCCACTCCCTCCATACCTTAGCATCTACATTATCTTCAGAAGTTCCCTTCCTTATCTCTTTATGCACTGGTTCAATATTAACTGTAAATGTATCATCCCTGTAGTATCTGTAATAGGAGAGCCACTTGCTCTGCGTGGCGGTCTTCATTCTTTGGCTCACTCATCAGTACCTGTAAGCATGCCAGGCACTGGATCTAGAGGAGCTGAGAGATGAATAAATCATAGGTATTGACCTTGGACAGCTCACGACCAAATGGGAAAGACTGTGCGTTCTGTTTCCACGCTTTGCTTGCCTTCTAGGAACATACAAGGTCTAATCAACCCACAGAGGCTAGAGAGACCCAGCTCAGATTGGAGGGTCAAGAAGCCTTTGTAGATGTGGAATTTGAGATTGAAACTGCATGTATCTCTTCAAATGCCTAAAGGAGTAGCTAGATGTTCAGCAGAGCAAGTAGGACCTGAAAAGAGGGAGGCAGAAAGGAGCACCATTCCAGAGCGGCACTGCATGAGCGCTGCTGGGGGTTGGGTACGTGACCACCGCGGTGATGTTAAGGGCCCTTCCCCAGTTGCCCCTGCAGGCTAAAACCTCCATGACCAAGGGGCCTCCCCTTCCTTAGCCATTGAGATCTCAGATCTGTGGGGTTGTCTGAGAGTTTTTTCCTGTGGACTCTTTGAGGCCTTTGATGATGCAGAATCCTAACCCATGCTTTCCCCAAATTTTCAGGTCCCCCAGGTCCCCCTGCTGCCCCAGTGCGCTCATCCATCAGCCCTCCTACTATTCACAGTACCCTTACTCCCACCTAGGACTCAGTTCAAAGGGCGTAAGTGTCCACAGGGAACAGAGGCATTCAGGGCAGCTGTTGCCTACACAGATGCAGAACCCTCACACAGCAGAGAGGGAAGGATGGAGGCTGTGGGCAAGGGGGCATCTAGCCTGGCTGCTGGTTGGGTATTTGTCCACGTGCCAGCTGCTGCCCATTTCCCTGGTTGCTCAGGCTTGAGCTCTGCAGTGGGTCTGACCTGTGCCTAGATCCCATGGGAAAGTGAACAATGGTCCCCCCATGACCCATAACACGGGACCCAGAGCCCGGAGGACATGGCCCTGGTGTCCTTGCCCACGTGGTGGCAAGTGTTCTGCCTCTTTCTGGGAAGCTGGAGGGGAACAGGTGACCTCTCTGGGCAGAATGCTCTTCTCTCCTGCCTCAAGGCTCTCGTGCGTCCTAATTCTGAGCCAGTGGAAATGTCTCTGTTCTGTCCTGAGGCCTCTCCACATCCCAGGCCGCTTACCCACGCAGGAGGAATCAACCCTCCTCTACCTCCCGTCTTCCAAATGTCCCACATGGCGGCACTCTCCTCTTCGAAGGCTGATCTGTTAATGGGAGGAAATACATAAGTATAGCATCACTTCCAAAGAAACCAAAGAATGTTAGTCTGTGGTGCACCAGAACCCCAAACAATGCTTTCTCCTCCTTGGCAACTGCACCCACCCTTAGCATCTTTCCCGAGACCCACTGGAGGCCCGAGTCTGTCATCAAGGGCAGCAGGACCCTCGCCCACTGACTTGGAAAGGGAGTTGTGTTCAGCAGCGTTCTGATTGAGGAGAAGGCTGCTGTGACCAGAGCCAGAGGGAAGTTCTGTGTGGTGACCAAGAGCCACATTGGTTTTCCTGGGCTGCTCTGGGAAGCTACCTGGAGCCAGCTAGCAGCTCCCACACGAGATAAGCAGAGGCCCTGCTGCCCTCTGCCCTGGCAAAGCTCCCCTGGACTCTAAATTTCCAGAGAAATGCGGGTCCAAACCTCCCGCCTCTGTCCATTCCTCCATCAGCTGGCGCCCATGGCCCTGCATCATCCTGGTAACAGGTGGTAAATGAGCCCCTGTCTAGCTGCCTGTGCACGATGGCTGTGCGGTAAGAGCCTTCATCCTTATGGCAGGCACATTAATGCCAAGTTTGCTCATTCTAATTAATAACAGTCAGTAAACACCGAAGAGAGCTAATGATGATTACAGGCCACAGCTCCTGCCTGTGAGCAAACACACACAGGCAGGTGGCCCCCTCCCTCCCAGGGAAGAGGCTGGGGCTGCTGCTTGCAGAGATGCCAGCCCCCCTCAAAGCCCCACCCCACGTGCAGTAAATCGTGTGTTATTCCTCACCCCAATTCCTGGGAAATAAGAAGAGAACAAGGCCCGTGCGCCCAGGCACATGGGAAGAATCCTTGGCTTTGAGAAAGAGGGCTGGGAGACAGGTCCTTGGGTCCTTTCGGTTCTGAGACAGCTTTCCCCGACACTGGTGATTAAACAAATTTTTCTATTTATTTCCCTTATTTTATTTATTTATTTATTAACATCTTTATTGGAGTATAATTGCTTTACAATGGTGTGTTAGTTTCTGCTTTATAACAAAGTGAATCAGCTATACATATACATGTATCCCTATACCTCCTCCCTCTTGCATCTCCCTCCCACCCTCCCTATCCCACCCCTCTAGGTGGTCACAAAGCACCGAGCTGATCTCCCTGTGCTATGTGGCTGCTTCCCACTAGCTATCTACCTTACGTTTGGTAGTGTATATATGTCCATGCCACTCTCTCACTTCGTCCCAGCTTACCCTACCCCCTCCCCATATCCTCAAGTCCATTCTCTACGTCTGTGTCTTTATTCCTGTCCTGCCCCTAGGTTCTTCAGAACCTTTCTTCTTAGATTCCATATATATGTGTTAGCATATGGTGTTTGTTTTTCTCTTTCTGACTTATTTCACTCTGTATGACAGACTCTAGGTCCATCCACCTCACTATAAATAACTCAATTTCGTTTCTTTTTATGGCCAAGTAATATTCCATTGTATATATGTGCCACATCTTCTTTATCCATTCATCTGTCGATGGACACTTAGGTGGCTTCCATGTCCTGGCTATTGTAAATAGAGCTGCAATGAGCACTGTGGTGCATGATTCTTTTTGGATTATGGTTTTCTCAGGGTATATGCCCAGTAGTGGGATTGCTGGGTCGTATGGTAGTTCTGTTTTTAGTTTTTAAGGAACCTCCATACTGTTCTCCATAGTGGCTGTATCAATTTACCTTCCCACCAACAGTGCAAGAGGGTTCCCTTTGCTCCACACCCTCTCCGGCATTTATTGTTTGTAGATTTTTTGATGATGGCCATTCTGACTGGTGTGAGGTGATACCTCATAGTGGTTTTGATTTGCATTTCTCTAATGATTAGTTGAGCATCCTTTCATGTGTTTGTTGGCAATATGTATGTCTTCTTTGGAGAAATGTCTATTTAAGTTTTCTGCCCATTTTTGGATTGGGTTATTTGTTTTTTTGATATTGAGCTGCATGGGCTGCTTGTAAATTTTGGAGATTAATCCTTAGTCAGTTGCTTCATTTGCAAGTACTTTCTCCCATTCTGAGGGTTGTCTTTTCATCTTGTTTATGATTTCCTTTGCTGTGCAAAAGCTTTGAAGTTTCATTAGGTCCCATTTGTTTATTTTTGGTTTTATTTCCATTTATCTAGGACGTGGGTCAAAAAGGATCTTCTGTGATTTATGTCATAGAGTGTTCTGCTTATGTTTTCCTCTAAGAGTTTTATAGTGTCTGGCCTTACATTTAGGTCTTTAATCCATTTTGAGTTTATTTTTGTGTATGGTGTTAAGGAGTGTTCTAATTTCATTCTTTTACATGTAGCTGTCCAGTTTTCCCAGCACCACTTATTGAGGAGACTGCCTTTTCTCCATTGTATATCCTTGCCTCCTTTGTCATAGTTTAGTTGAACATAGGTGTGTGGGTTTATCTGCGGGCTTTCTATCCTGTTCCGTTGATCTATATTTCTGTTTTTGTGCCAGTACCATATTGTCTTGATTACTGTAGCTTTGTAGTGTAGTCTGAAGTCAGGGAGTCTGATTCCTCCAGCTCCGATTTTTTCCCTCAAGACCACTTTTGCTGTTCGGGGTCTTTTGTGTCTCAATACAAATTTTAAGATTTTTGTTCTAGTTCTGTAAAAAAGGCCATTGGTAATTTGATAGGGATTGCATTGAATCTTTAGATTGCTTTGGGTAGTATAGTCATTTTCACAATATTGATTCTTCCAATCCAAGAACATGGTATATCTCTCCATCTGTTTGTATCATCTTTAATTTCTTTCATCAGTGTCTTACAGTGTTCTGTATCCAGGTCTTTTGTCTCCCCAGGTATTTTATTCTTTTTGTTGCAATGGTAAATGGGAGTGTTTTCTTAATTTCTGTTGGAGAGTTTTTCATCATTAGTGTATAGGAATGCCAGAGATTTCTGTGCATTAATTTTGTATCCTGCTGCTTTACCAAATTCATTGATTAGCTCTAGTAGTTTTCTGGTAGTATCTTTAGGATCCTCTATGTATACTATCATGTCATCTGCAAACAGTGACATTCCAATTTCCAAAGTAATACAATTTGCTTTGAAAATTAGAATACTACAGAAGTGTGTAAAGAAGGGAGAGCCTCCCTCAGCCCTGCTTCAGGGGTGGGGTTTGCCGCCGGCGGGTCTGCCCACATTCCCTGTCCCTGGGTCCTCCGTCTCTCCTCTCACCAGCTCCTACTCTGATTCTGTGCCCTCCTCTGCCTGGTGCACACATGGTTTCATCCGATGACTAAACGATCCCCATCATGAACCCTGCACTCGTGGTTCTGCAGGGCTTTTACCCATCCTCTAGCCCTGGTCCTATTTCCCAACTCAAGGGTTCTTCCCATGCTCATATTCTAGGACCAAGAAGGAGAAATGAGGAGCATCCAGCTCTGTGGGGCCCCGAAGGCACCTCATCTTGGAAAGTTTTCTCCTTTGACTTCCAGGGGTCATGGCAATTAAACATTACATAAACACCCTTGCATGCAGGCTGAATCTAAATTTGGAGAGAGTCTTGCTTCTCACAACAGTACCTGACCCCGTGCCTCTGGGTGGATTTGAGAGCTTCTCCTCGGGTAGGCGGTCAGCTCCCTTTGTGAGCCCCTACGTGGCCCCACAGCCAAATTGTAAACACGGATCTTTGGCCACGCAACAAAGTGATGATGCAGTAGTGGCAGAGGCAGAGGAATAGAGCAGCCGTGGTACAATCCAAATCTCATCCACAGTTTGATCTTTTGCTGGAGGACCTGGACCCCTCTCAATCTGTCATGTTTTCTTTGTTCACCACGTCCTCCTCCTTACAGACACTACTTCATTTGGCTGCAAAGATAAAGTTTCTTTTAGCACCATCACTGCAATTCAGACAGTACTTTCTTCCTTAAAGGACTGTTCAATCTACTCCACCCAGAAGTGGTTCTCTGATAGTTTAAGAATGAAGAGAATAGAAAGAACTATGAGAAGTGGCCATGTACCGTTTCTAAGGGTGTTAATGAACAGATCCAACTAAATAGTAGGGTGTGAGCAGAGTGCCTTATCTTGTTGTCTTTTTAAATGTTTGGGACCTTTACCTTGTTTCTTTCTTTTCTTTTCTTTCTTTTATTTGCCTCCCTTTCTATGGCTATCAGTCTTTCCTCCATTTGTTTCTCTATCACTTTTTTTCTCTCTGTTCTTTTTCTCTCTATCTCCCCTCCTGTTTTGACAAGAATAAGGAATTTAAGGGCGTTTCTAAATTTGGTTCGATACATTGAATGCATTCATTCATCCATCTATTCGTTCGTTCCACCAACACCCCCAGAGCTCTCACTCTTCATCCATCTCTTGGCTGGCTTCTCAGAGCAGAGAGATGCATAAACAATCTCTGTGCTGGAGCGACACTGACTCAGCAAGGGGAGAAAGGCATGAAGTCAGGGCAGCTATTAAATACTTGCAGGGGATGATGGGACCTTTAAGTTGATGAGCAGGTCGATGGGGCCATATCAGGGAAAACTTCATAGAGAATGTGACATTGGGGTGAATATTCAACTGTGTTGAAGGTGTCACCAAGTAGCAGGTGGGAGGCATGGGCTGGTGGGAGGACAGTTTGCAGACAGAGGGTGCTGCCTGAGCAAAGCGTTGGAGGCGAGGAGCCCTGGACCTCTGAGTATCTGAAAGCAACCTGACCTGGCTGGGAGGGCAGCAGTGAGAACCGAGTCAGGGGTGGCTTCTGAGTCTGATCATCGGGAACGTGTCAGGATACTGGAGAACGCACACAGTATTTCCACGTGGTTTCTCAGCTGAGGGAGTGGAGAGGGGGCGTTTATATTGCACCAAATACCCTGCTGTGGTGTTTGAACTTTTGTCTTACTTTTATTAAAAAGTGACACTAGTACTTTAGAGCATCATGTGCCGAGTTAAGGCCACAGGTCTCTTCCTAATTGAGAGCTGGGGGTGGGAAGAGTTTAAGCAGGACAGTGGTGTGGTCGGAGTGCTGTTAACTGTGCCGTGTTTCCTATCCCTTCACTTTATTTTTTTTTTTTCATTTTTTAATATTTTACTGACGTATAGTTGGTTTATAGTGTTGGGTTAATTTCTGCTGTACAGCAAAGTGACTCAGTTATACATATATATATATATAATTTTTCATATTCTTTTCCATGATGGTTTATCACAGGATTTTGAATGGAGTTCCCTGTGCTATACAGTAGGAACTTGTTGTTTTCCTATCCCTTCATTTTAAAATAGCTGAGTGTAAGCTTTTCATATATTTCTTAAACAAACTAAACCAGTCAGTTTTTACCTCTGGGTGGCCGTTGGTTTTATTTATTTATTTATTTATTTATTTAACATCTTTATTGGGGTATAATTGCTTTACAATGGTGTGTTAGTTTCTGCTTTATAACAAAGTGAATCAGTTATACATATACATTAGTTCCCATATCTCTTCCCTCTTGCGTCTCCCTCCCTCCCACCCTCCCTATCCCACCCCTCTAGGTGGTCACAAAGCACCGAGCTGATCTCCCTGTGCTATGCGGCTGCTTCCCACTAGCTATCTATTTTACGTTTGGTAGTGTATATATGTCCATGCCACTCTCTCACTTTGTTACAGCTTACCCTTCCCCCTCCCCGTGTCTTCAAGTCCATTCTCTAATAGGTCTGTGTCTTTATTCCCATCTTACCCCTAGGTTCTTCATGACCTTTTTTTTTTTCTTAGATTCCATATATATGGGTTAGCATACAGTATTTGTTTTTCTCTTTCTGACTTACTTCATTCTGTATGACAGACTCTAGGTCCATGCACCTCACTACAAATAACTCAGTTTCGTTTCTTTTTTATGGCTGAGTAATATTCCTTTGTATATATGTGCCACATCTTCTTTATCCATTCATCCGATGATGGACACTTAGGTTGCTTCCATGTCCTGGCTATTGTAAATAGAGCTGCAATGAACATTTTGGTACATGACTCTTTGAATTATGGTTTTCTCAGGGTATATGCCCAGTAGTGGGATTGCTGGGTCGTATGGTAGTTCTACTTTTAGTGTTTTAAGGAACCTCCATACTGTTCTCCATAGTGGCTGTATCAAATTACATTCCCACCAACAGTACAAGAGTGTTCCCTTTTCTCCACACCCTCTCCAGCATTTATTGTTTGTAGATTTTTTGATGATGGCCATTCTGACCGGTGTGAGATGATATCTCATTGTAGTTTTGATTTGCATTTCTCTAATGATTAATGATGTTGAGCATTCTTTCATGTGTTTGTTGGCAATCTGTATATCTTCTTTGGAGAAATGTCTATTTAGGTCTTCTGCCCATTTTTGGATTGGGTTGTTTGTTTTTTTGTTGTTGAGCTGCATGAGCTGCTTGTAAATCTTGGAGAGTAATCCTTAGTCAGTTGCTTCATTTGCAAATATTTTCTCCCATTCTGAGGGTTGTCTTTTGGTCCTGTTTATGGTTTCCTTTCCTGTGCAAAAGCTTTTAAGTTTCATTAGGTCCCACTTGTTTATTTTTGTTTTTATTTCCATTTCTCTAGGAGGTGGGTCAAAAAGGATCTTGCTGTGATTTATGTCATAGAGTGTTCTGCCTATGTTTTCCTCTAAGAGTTTGATAGTGTCTGGCCTTATATTTAGGTCCTTAATCCATTTTGAGTTTATTTTTGTGTATGGTGTTAAGGAGTGTTCTAATTTCTTTCTTTTACATGAACTGTCCAATTTTCCCAGCACCACTTATTGAAGAGGCTGTCTTTTCTCCACTGTATATTCTCGCCTCCTTTATCAAAGATAAGGTGACCATATGTGCGTGGGTTTATCTCTGGGCTTTCCATCCTGTTCCAAAAAAGAAATAAAAGGAATCCAAATCGGAAAAGAAGAAGTAAAGCTGTCACTGTTTTCAGATGACATGATACTCTACATAGAGAATCCTAAAGATGCTACCAGAAAACTACTGGAGCTAATCAATGAATCTGGTAAAGTAGCAGGGTACAAAATTAATGCACAGAAATCTCTGGCATTCCTATACACTAATGATGAAAAATCTGAAAGTGAAATCAAGAAAACACTCCCATTTACCATTGCAACAAAAAGAATAAAATATCTAGGAATAAACCTACCTAAGGAGAGAAAAGACCTGTATGCAGAAAATTATAAGACACTGATGAAAGAAATTAAAGATGATACAAATAGATGGAGAGATATACCATGTTCTTGGATTAGAAGAATCAACATTGTGGAAATGACTCTACTGCCCAAAGCAATCTACAGATTCAATGCAATCCCTATCAAACTACCACTGGCATATTTCACAGAACTAGCACAAAAATTTTCACAATTTGTATGGAAACACAGAAGTCCCCGAATAGCCAAAGCGATCTTGAGAACGAAAAATGGAGCTGGAGGAATCAGGCTCCCTGACTTCAGACTATACTACAAAGCTACAGTAATCAAGACAGTATGGTACTGGCACAGAAACATAAATATAGATCAACGGTTGGTTTTATTTTCTGTCAGTGACCCTCGGCAGAAACAAGGTTCCCTGCTGCTCCATTAGCAATTCCGCTCTGCCCAGATTGTCCTCCATTTCCCTGCCATCCCATTCCTAGACACCTGCCTTTCCTTTTACATTCTGCACAGTGGGATTTCTGCTCAGGCTGAAAAATTACCAATGAATCCCTGGCCGACATAAACCATGCCATGTTTTCCAGAATTGGGAGCCAGCCGTGCTCCCTGCACTGGCCGATGCACCAACTCTTCTCACCTGGAACTTTCCCATCTGGCATCACCATGTTCCCCAGTAGCAAGAGAGACCCAGCAGCCTCTGCCGCTGCCACAGCCACTGGGGGAACGTACATGAGCAACCACAGAAACCAGGAATGACAGGCACTGTGCTGGCCTCTCTGCAGAGCTGCCCAGTGACCCAAGCAGGGGATGAGGAAGCAGTTGGCCTTGGGGTTGTGAGGAAAGCGGAGGCCCAGAGGGAGTACCTTCCTTCTTTCTTTTCCCTGCTTCTCAAGCTGTGCCTTTCTTCTCCTCTGAATCCATCTCCCAGGCCTCAGACCCTCCGTATGGCCCCAGCTCCCCTGGGCTGCCCTTATCTGCCAGGCAGGGCTGCTTTCTCCCTGTCCCTGAAGCCCTAGTCCTGTCCTGGGGCTTCCTGCCATCCTACTGCCTTCCATGATGCTGGCCCCTTGGTGCTGCTGTTCTATGAGTTCCTGCTCCTCCATGAGGACTGTCCTAGGACTGTAGTTCTCATTTATCTCCTGTAATCTCATCTCCTGCTGAGCTCACTGTGTGATTTTGTTGCAGGAAAGAAAGTGGGGAAGGAGAGTTTGGTCATGTCCTAGGTCTCAGGTTGTCCCTGGGATGGCTGTCGAGTGTGGGTTCTTGGCTTCTCACAGGAAAAAACTGAAGAGCAAGCCATAGTAAAGAGAAGGCAGGTTGATTCAGGGAGATACACACTCCATAGACAGGGTGTGGGTCATCTCAGAAGGCGAGAGGCCCTGAAATATGGGGTGCTTTGTTTATGGGCTGGATAATTTCATAGACTAATAAGTGGGAGGGTTATTCCAACTGTCTTGGAGAAGGGGTGGGATTTCCAGGAATTGGGCCATCACCCACTTTCTGACCTTTTATGGTCAGCCTCGGAACTGCCATGGCACTGGTGGGTGTGTCACTAATCATATGCTGATATATTACAATGAATGTATAATGAGACTCAAGGTATAGTGGAAGTCGACTCATCTGCCATCTTGGACCTAGCTGGCTCTAACCAGGTTATGTTGTGTCCTCATTGGCTGTCATTCTTTTAAAGGTTGTGCTCTGCCCACTTCCTGGCTCATTTTCACACCTAATTCGCACCTGTCTTGGATTGGTTGCTCCTGGATTCTGTGCATCAGTCCCATTTCCTCTTTGGAAGATCCTTGGAGGTGGGAGACAGGACTTATTAGTCATCAGTATCTCTCAAACTAGGAGGCATCAGAAGAAGGTCTGAAACGTGTTTTCAAGATCACACCAAAATAGCAGAAACTTCAGAAAGAGACAGAGAGAGGTTCGAAGTCAGCCTCTACCCCAGATCAGTTGATGTTGGGCAAGGTCCTGAATTTAAAGGCGCTTCTGTTTCTGTAACTATAAAATAGGGACAGTACTACTTCTCTGAGAATTTTAGTGACTGCTGAATTAGAATGTAAAGGAAGTGACTCAGGGTTTGGGTTTCACTAGGTAGTTGATACATCTTCCTTTCTTGTTGAATCTTTGCAAGATTTTTTTTCCTTTGGACACAAACATGTTTTGCCTCCATCACCACCCTCCTCTTCTGCATTATTTCTAAGCCTGTCCCACCCAGGAAAGAAATAGCTCCCAGGCAGTACGTACATCCAGGTGATACCTCAAGGAGTGAGTCAGGAGAAGGCAGAAAAAAGAATTTTATAAAAATGTGCTCTGTCTCCCTAGAAGGGAGGGGTGAAGCTTAATCATCTTCTTTTATATTCACGGTGCTTTTTTTCTCCTCAGAGACTCAGTGTACTTAAATGTAAAGTTATAGTAATTATGATAACATTCAGATTAAATGTGATACTGACAAGGCTTCAGGAGATACAAAAATTTGCTGATTCCCACTGGGATGCTTTCCCACCCAGACTGACTTCTCCATTCTGATCCAGCAGGGCTGCCTGGGGGAGAAGGGGGTGGGGAGATGAGAGACTGACCCCTGGCCTCCAGGCCTCTTAGAATATCTAAATCCAGCAGTTAGCGTGTACATCAAATGAAAAGAAATAAGCCAACAGCACACTTCCACTATGGACCAATCATTTTAAGTCAGTTACCAGATAACTGGGAATTTGGAACAGGGATGCAGAAAGGGTAGCAGTAAGAAATCTGTAAGAATAAAGGAGTCCACAGCCAATGATCTGATTGCCCTCAAAATTGGGGGTCCTTGAAGCCAGAATTCACGTCTCATGCATTTTTGTTTCATACGCGGCACTTGTGCGTATATGACGGTTAAAAAGAATGAATGGATGAATAAATAACCAAGGGCAGAGAAGCTCCTTATCCTCACTGTTCGCTACTCTTCTTAGTGTCCAGAAAGCAATACCGAGAAAGTATGGGCACAGTTCAGAGTCAGCTTGGGGAAGGAAGCTTTCCCCCTTTCTGCAGTATCCTCAATCCCATCTGACAGCAGAAGCATGGAAACGTGGAAGCACAGAGGTTGGGGCACGTACGTAGGAAAGAATCTGCATGTATCTGGGATGGTGTGTCAGGATATTGCAATAAGGTGAATAAGGAAATATATGTCTAGGGTCACACCCTACGTAGAAGAAACTCCAGGTAGAAAAGGACAGAAGGAGAGAAAATCAAGCGTTCTTACCACCTACAAGATGTCGAGCACTGAGCTGGACGTTTCATATTTATTATCCCACCATGAGCCGTAGAACAGTAATGGCATCCTTCATTTCTCAGGAAAAACAAAACAAAAAGACACAACTGTGATCCAATGATGGCAAATAGTCTTCCCCTAGCCACAAAGAGCTGTGTTTTCTGGCGCCAAGCTTTTCGACACCGTGTGCTCCTGTGCGTGGGACGCCGAGGAAGGGTTTCCATTCAAGGACAAGCTCTATTGGAAGTAATTCAAAGCCCTTCCATGCAGCCTCTCAAAAATCTTCGTTAGCGAAGAGTAGAGAAGTGATGCTGGTGGGAGGTGGGGTGGGAGGGTAACTAGTCACAGGAGGAAATTAAATTCTGCCCCGAAGATGATTAACATCTAACACTAGCAATGAGGTCCCATCCTTCAAGTGGCAACACACCGTTTCAGGGAGTGTCCTTTCCGTATGCACCTGTGCCCATCTTGAGTCATGTTAGTGGAGTAAAACGTGTGAAGATGTGTGTTTCAGGTCCTACAAGGCAGACCCATGAGCGCACGTGAAACGCTTGCATCACTCCAGGGGAGCATGTGGCTCTGGGTCTGGAGCGTCAGGGATCCACACTGGCAGAAGAAGCAGGGATAATAATAAGATAATCGCAAGGAAAATTGATGGCTACATTAAATATTTACTATGTGCCGAGCTCTGTTCTGAACACATTACATGAAATGTATTCATTAAGCCTCAAAAAAAGAAAGCCCTATGAAATAGACACTGTTCTGTCTCCTTTTTAGAGGAGGGAAGTTTAGGTGTGTAGAGTAGTTTGTTAATGCTACCAGCTGGCAGTGGTGGAGCCTGGGTTCAAACCCAAGCATTTTGCTCCACAGCCCTGTCTTTTTTTTCTCTTTTAAAAAATTTTTATTTATTTATTTGATTTATTTGGCTGCACCGGGTCTTAGTTGCAGCAAGCGTGCTCCTTAATTGTGGCTCGAGGGCTCCTTAGTTGCAGCTTGCTGGTTCCTCAGTTGTGGCATGTGAACTCTTAGTTGCTGCATGCAGGTGAGATCTAGTTCCCTAATCAGGGATTGAGCCTGGGCCCCCTGCATTGGGACCACAGAGTCTTAACTGCTGGGCCACCAGGGAATTCCCTAGAGTGCTGTCTTATAACTGTGTTATCCAGCGTACCCCCTGCCCCTTCATAGAGAGGAGGGATTCAGGGCCACCTTTGGAGATTAGAGTGATAGCCTTAGAGTGAAGATAATGGCTCAGAACGGAAACACTTCTCAGGTAGCCAGGAGTTAGTGAACCTGTCAGAACTATGGAAACAAAAACGAATGGACTTTGAAGGTGAGGGGAACACATCTAGTGTGGAAATACTGTGCGATGCTCCTCAAAAAATAAATAAATAAAAATCAATCTCATGATTGATCTCAGTGGCCAAAGAGGTTTAAGAACATGGTTTCTAGTATTATCACCCTCTTGAAAGCTCCGTCCTCAGTGTACATAAAGGCTCCAGGAAGTCGTGCAGCTGCGAAATCAATTTAACTTTGTTAAAACTGGTGTGTTTCAAACCCATGGAACTGTGAGCCAGTTCATCCACCATTTTTTCTATCTTTCGTTGTCATTCTCGCAGATATTTGAGAATCCTCTATACATGAGACTGCTCTGTTGGAAAGATGTAACTTGCCAAGGTCTCTTTTCTGCCTGCTCTGCCCTTGAGAGGACCCACAGATGTCCTTGTGGGAACTTCCTCTGGGTGATTAGAGACAGGGACCAAAGCCAAAAGCTATGGCTGTGATAGCAAACCCTGAGCCCTCGGGTAGGGAGAGAAAGTAAGGCACCACAGCCAGCCAGCCGATAAGGTATAGCACAAAAATAACTAGCTTGTTGAGGGTAAATTCTCACCTCTCACATCAAGACTACCACACACTGGATGGAGCAGAACAGAGGGTCAGGGCCGCTTTGGCCATCCGTCACCATTAAAGAACAGGCAGGGGGTTTGAAGTTTTCTGTCAGCTCCAATTGCTGCAAATACCTTTAAAATAAGTGTTCTGCAATTCGCGTGTTTTGATCAAAGTCTAAATTTTTAGACAATCCAGCAGACTCCAGTGAGCAAAAGACTTAAACAGGCATTTTATGAAAAGGCACCCAAAAAGCCAATTCAACATCATCAGGTATCAGGGAGAGGTGAATTAAGACCACAGTAAGATGCTAAGGTACACTCACAGAATGGGGACGGAAGGGAAGGAGGCAGGAGGGAGAAGGAGAGGGACAGAGAGGGAGAGGAGAGGAGAGGGGAGAGGGAGAGGAGAGGAGAGGGGAGGGGAGAGGGAGAGCTTGGACAGAAAAGGAACCTGCCAACACCAAGTGTTGGTGTGACTAGAGTAACGTATGCCTCACGCACAGCCAGCGGGACTGTTAATTGGGGCAGTCACTTTGGAAAAGAGCCTGCGTTTATCTACCAAAGATATGCACACTGTATGACCCAAAAATTACACTCTGAGTTATAAGAAACGTGTGCACATGTGCATCAGGAACTGTGCAGCAATGTTCCTGACAGTGTTGTTTGAAATCTCCTCAAGATGGAAACAATGGGAATGTGTATCATGGTGGAATGAAGACGTACATTGTGGTCCCTTCGTTCAACGGGATGTCAAACAGCATTGAAAATTAGTCCATTCTAACTGCAGGTAGTGAGGATGACTCACAAAAATCACGCTGACCTGCTGTAGCCAGACACAGAAGGACACACACTGTATGGCATTCCAAAACAGACAAAGCTAAACTCGTATGTTTCAGGATGCAGACTTAGGTGGTAAAACTAACAAAACTAAACAGAAACAAACAAACAAAACCCCAAGGAAGTGGTCATGATAAAGTTTAGGACGGGGTGATGCTCAGAGTATGGGATGGGCAAAGAGGCACCTGGGTTCTGGGGTGCTGTCTGGGTGGAGGTTACAAGGACATTTAGTGGACAGTAATTCATCAAGTTGCACATCTATGTTTTAGGCATTTAGTTTATATTCCACCATTTTTAAAAAGATTTTAAAAATCTAAATGTGAACAGAGACCAGTTCTGCACTCCTGAGTGCTAGGTGAATTTACAACCGTCCTCCGGGCAGCTTGACCCGAAGCCCTATAGACAACCTCAGCTCTAGGGACTGGGATTGAAGTCATCCCTGGGGTTTCCACCTCCGCCCCTTCTTTTGCATTTCCTAATTAGACGAATGGCAGGGCCGTCTTTTCCTAGAAGCCTGGAGTCATCCGCTCTCCTCCTCCCATACTGTTCATGTCCAGTTACTTCCTAAACACAATTTATCTCCAACTCCTACACATTTAAAAAATGTATCTCTACCCTTTATGCCCACGACCACAATCTTAGAACTTCATAATCGCCAACCTATATGATAGTAGCATTTCCCAATGTTTTTTGTTTCCATTCTCCCCTCCATATAATTTCATTCGCTTCTCTATTCCCAGAGAGATCGTCCTCAAATGCACATCTTATTAGGTTAGATCATAGTTTGAAGGGCTTCACCATTTCTCCGCCATCTGTAAAACCAAGTTTTGACCTCTCTGTGTGGCACACACGGTTATCTGAAACCTGACACCTGCGTATATTTTCACTCCCATTTCCAATGAACCTGACCACTTGCTATTTTAAATCCTCTTAACCCACGTGCCTGTTTCCTCTGCTGCCAATAGCTTCGTTCCCTGTTTGCCTAGTCAATCCCACTCATTTATCAATTATTCAAAGCCCAAATCAAATGGTGCCTCCTCTATGGGTATTCGTCTTCCTGCTGTTAGATCTTGTAAGGGTTATTCTTTCCTCCTTTTTACTGCGCCAATAGCTTGGACTTAGTTTAATTTTGTTACTTAACATGTTCTGTGGACACTATGTGTTGACATATCTGTCTCCGTATCTGACCATGTGAACCTCTGAACGGCCTTGTCACATGTATGTCCACAGTTCCTAAGACAGTGCCTGGCACAATGTATGATGTCAGAGTTACTGAATGAATGAGTGAGCAGTAAATGACTTACATGATGACCCTGTGATAGTCTGAGGCTTAAGGCACAACGTGAAGAAGATAAGTGCCTTATCTTGGTGTCATAGCCCTTGTTGCCCAAACACAACATTTAGTCAGTTATGACTTTTGGCAGGCAGAGAAAATCAAGATCTTCAGGGCTGTAACGACTTACAAACAAGTGCTACTACAAATACTCTTCTTTTTATACAGCAGACGAAGTTTACTTAGGTCACCTTCAAACATGCACACACACACGTACATCTATGAAGGGATAACTCATAAGTACAAAGGAAGATGGGATATACTTCTTAACACTCTGTTCTAATTTTTCCTTGGCTTTTCCATTGCTTTGGACTGTTAGATAGTCCACAAGTTATATATTAACATTACTTTTCTATGTACCAAGGGCAATTAAGTTTCGAAAAAGTTTTTTGAATTCACATGGACTTTTTCCCCCATATTTCTTGGAGAAACCCAATCTCTACCTGGCTGTGCTTTGCTTTTCCTTCGGAAGGGCGCTGCCTCCCAGCTTTCCTCCTGCTTGGGGAATGGAGGCTGTTGACAGCATGGCAGCTGCCCCAACTGCTCTTTCTAATTAAACCACCCAGGGTGCCTCTGGGTGACCAGACAAAAGAAGCCAGCTCTTTTCAAGGAGTCACACATTTTCTAGGTCGCCAATATGTATTTAACCCAGGTAACTCCACATATCCTGAATATAAGGTAGATACAAACTTTTTTCCCAACCTCAGATCAAAGTCACATTATTCCTTGTGCCATTTTGTTTGTTTGTCTCTTTTGGTTGGTTCTCAGGGGAAGGATGTGATAAACTGAGTAGAATTCCATTAGACAAGTGGTCCCTTCGTCGTTATGACTAAAAGTATATTGGAGATAGTCTTCTTTGAAACCCGTTGGTAGCTCCCAAGTCTTTTCCTGATGGCATGGATTGTAGAGCAGAGCCCCAGCACAGGAGAACTAACTAATGGTCCTGAACTGCCTGTATGTACCCAAATTTCCAGCCTGTGGAAAACCCAATTACAGATAGATTAGCAATGAGTGAAGCATAGAGCCATCTAGGAACATTTCTGAGGGGCTGTTTCCTCACTTCCATCAATCGGTCCCAGCTCAATTGTCAGCTTTGGTTTTCAGATGGTGTCTGGGGAGAGGAGTGTTTCTAGCTCTTGCCCAGGCAGGAAAGGTCCCTGCTCCTGCCTTCTCTTTCCTTTCTGAGGAAGATGACAATCCCATGGGGCACAGAACACACTTTCTCTGCCAGCATCTGCTCCTCAGAGCAGTTGCTGCCCTCGGGGAATGGGCTTAGAAGAATTTTTTTGAGTGTGTGGTATGCGGGCAAAATGAATATTTTTTAAATGCAAGCAGTGATATTGTACTTCGAGCCCCCAGCCCCGGCCCATGGGTAGCAAGTAATGAAGAACTCCCTACAGCAGAGGGGCAAAGGCCCTGCCTCTGTAGTTGCCTGGTGGGCTCCAGCTCTGTGCACATGCCTCAGCGGAGGTTAGCCAGCCACCAAGGGACCAATGTGCAAGGAAAGACTCTTGCTTTCACCAGGAAATGATGATTTAGTGTCCTGTCGGGGGAAGTTTGTGTTGTGAGAGCTTCACGGTGGAGAACATGTCCTGGGGCTGAAGGCAACAGGCAAACAGAGATGGAAGATTGGGGACAAGAGTGAAAGCCACACAAGTACAGGAGGAGAAACAAGGATGCCTCTGACGTCCACCTCTGACTGATGTCCAGCCCCCAAGTCACCTTCACACATGAAGAATCAGGCCATTGGAACTTCACTGGCAGTCCAGTGGCTAAGACTCTGCACTCCTGATGCAGGGGGCATGGGTTCGAACCTTGGTTGGGGAGCTAAGATCCTACATGCAGCATGGTGTGGCCTTAAAAAAAAAAAGAAAAGAAAAGAAAAAAAGAATCAGGCCATTAGAACACACACAAAAAGTCATCACCGTCTCCCTCCCCAACCCCTAGAGTAAAGCAGGTAGACAGAATGTCATCTATCACTATACATTTGGGAAAACAAGCTGATACGTGTACATTACATTAAAAGCAGAGTAGTATCACCTAATACTTCAGATTACACTCTTACTGGAAATGGTATTTAATAATGGATAAGTCAGAGTATCTGGGTTGGAAGTGAGGATCTGCCACTTACAGGTTGTGAATCCTTGGGAAAAGTACCGCAACTCTGTCTCGGCACCCTCCTCTGTGAAAAAAGGCTATAAAAATTGCACCAGGGCTTCCCTGGTGGCGCAGTGGTTGAGAGTCCGCCTGCCGATGCGGGGGACACGGGTTCGTGCCCCGGTCCGGGAAGATCCCACATGCCGCGGAGCGGCTGGGCCCGTGAGCCATGGCCGCTGAGCCTGCGCGTCCGGAGCCTGTGCTCCGCAACGGGAGAGGCCACAACAGTGAAAGGCCCGCGTACCACAAAAAAAACAAAAACAAAAAAATTGCACCTATTTCGTAGGGAATTTTCAGAATTAAGGGGAAAGCATCTGTATGTCTTAGAAGACAATGCTGTAAATGTCAGTGACTGTCATCACTTATTATTATACCATCCTGGGGCAGAGTGCTAATGATGGGATAACTTACATGCTATCTTGTTGTACACGTGTGTGTGTGTGTGTGTGTGTGTGTGTGTGTGTGTGTGTGTGACTGCAAAGGTGAGTTTCAGGTGATTTGCAACTTAGTTTTAAAAAACAGTCTATCACGACAGGCAGGAGCAGCTCGTTCTAGTGTTTCGAAGCAAATACTTTTATTTTTTCTGCGTTTCCCAGGAAGGGAAGCTGGGCACGGCTGGAGCCCTCGGGCTGCGCTTTGTGGCTTCAGGTGTGTGTTTGGTACCTGCAGGTCCAGGAGGGGCAGGGTGAGGCTGGGCTGGGATGCTCTGAGCATCAGAGGAGGCTTCAGAGGACAGAAAACTCTGGCCCCGGATGCCGCTGCGGTGACCACTCTTCTAGAAACAAACACATAGATGAATTTTCTCTCCCCAGCTAAGCCACTGACCTCGGGGGAGGAAGAAAGAGGCTTGTTTAGCGTGTAGTAAGTGACTTCCACACAGTCCTTGTGGCTGAGACCTGCGTGCCACAAATGGGTTGCTCCGGGAAGGATGGCCTGGCTCAGAGAAACGGAAGGGAGAGGGGGATCCGGAGAACACGTGCCATCACCTCCGTCTCTGCACGGACTCCTGAGCCCCCGAGAGCTTCCTCACCTCTCTGTGCTTCGGGCTCCTCCTTTGAAGGAGGTGAGAATCCTTTTTTACAGACGTGGAAGAGGTTTGCCCCCTTCCTTCATCATGACTGAATCGCAGTGTCAAGGTCTTCCAAACTTTTCATGCTCATCAGCCCTCTTCCTTCCGGAAACCTAGGCTCCCTGACCTAAAACCAATAGTAGATTTATTTTACTTCTACTTGGAAGACACATTTTTAAATTAAGTTGATGATGTTTTATCAGCTCTATTGTGTGACACACAGAAGTGTGTGGGTCAGTGCTGTGCACTGTCACCTCCCTGAATGTAGGGGATTCTGTTGTTGATCCAGTTGTTTGTCTGACCCATTAGATGCTTCTTGGAGCATTTTGATGGTGGGGCTAGTGGAATAGAGGGCAGGGCAGGGATGGTGCGAGGTGAGGATGGGGGGCAGTGAGTGGTGGTTTATCGAGCCTGTATCTCTGAGCCAATGTTAATGTCAGCGTAAGACTGGAATACCAAAAGAGCTAAGCCCCAGAGCCCAACACATGACTCACTTTGCAGCATACAGCTTGGCTTTGGGGGCTGGTACCACTGCTGCTACCTAGAGATACTGTCTCAAGGCCACCGAAAAGAAAAAAGTTACCCACCCATGAAGTCCCATCCCCTCTTGCCGTTCCTGACATGCTCCGTTTCATCCTGACATGCAAACAGTAACAACCCTAAAGAATGGGTCGAGCCTTTTATACCCAGAGATTTGACCCTCTGAGTCCAGCCACTCGGGAACAGAAACCATCCATGTACAGAGATGGGCTGGACTGGAACGATGGTTACCCTCTGTTGTTTAGTTCTCTCTACCTGTGCACTGGGGGCAACAGAGTCCCGGTGGTCCCCTCTGGTGCTTGCCACCTGGCCCCTGGCTCTGCATAGCCACCTGCACTATGACAGTCCCGTTCTGATGGGCTTAACACTCAGGGACTGGAAACATACATAACTGTCCCATAGCCCACGATTATTCAGATTTTCAGGTAATCAGAGGACAAGTCTGTTCCCTCGTCCTCAGAGTTTTATATAAAAATACTACTGATTTTTATATAAAAATGTGCTACTTATTCCCAAAGCTGCAGCTGCCTCATTTCTTTAGCCTAGAGCTACCAGTGTGTTTGTTCTCAGGTTATCAGGATTTCCTCCCTTTTTTGTATACATACCCATCCTATCATTAACACAGTTCCAAGAAGATCTCTGGAGATTTTTAGAATATCCTTTGCTAATGGGGTTGGCAATATTCTAATAATCCAAGCAGTCCCTTCCTTGGCCTGAAGAGTAGGGAATTGGAAAGTCAGCCAAGTACCATCAGGATGGCTGGACATAGTTTTCACGTCTTTAAGAGGACAGTGGTCAATCTGAGGGGAGGGGATGCCATTCCCTCCCCTCCTTGGATTTCCCTGATTGACTGTGCAAACACTGACTAGAACTGAAGGAGAGCGACTTCTGGTTTCTGGTTTCCCTTGTGCTGTTCTACTTGCATGTGACTTATGCTGACCTCAAAAAATCGAAAGGAAAAAAAAAAAAAAAAAAGGAAGAAGAGAGAAAGAAACCGAAAAGATAGGTAAGCAAAAAACGTGGCAAAATCTGGATAATTTTTTGATCTGAATCATAGATGTATGGGTTTATTTTGTCATTTTTCTGTGAATGTTTAAATATCTTAATAAAAATAAATTCAAAATATAATTGAAGGGATAATTGTGAAGGACATGGTAAGACAAAAATGACGATTGTTTCTGTTTGCTTTTATTCCATGTAACCAGCACTTCTTCTGGCTGACTTGGATTTCTCTTGATAAGTCAACCTCCATTTTTGTACATTTTCAGCCTGGACCCAAAGGCCTGCCCTAAAACTTTTCTTCCCTTAAGTGAAACATGTCAGGATTACAAAGAGTATTCTTCATGTTACAACTACTCCTGGTAGTTCAGTGTGGTGTTTCGTCACAGCTCTCTTATAAAGTGATAAACTGGCTTTCTTTTTTACTTCCAAGTATATGGCTTTGTTCTCCTTCCTTTGCTCTTATCTTTCTCCTTAATAGCTATGGGAAGAGCGTAGTATGTTTGCTTTACAGTCTCAACTTTATTATAGTCCTGACACTTATGAAGTTTGTGTTTAAAACCCAGAGGTAAATGTGTAAAATAATGTCTTAGTTTCAAAGGCCATTATAATTGAGTTCTGTATTAGTCAAGAAAAAATGCTTTAACAAGGGCAACTCCAAATCCAGTGGCTTAATCAAGGTAGAAATGCATTTATTTCCCTTTCCAGTAGGTAGATGGCCTAGGCCTGGTGGAGTGACCTTGACAGCCACAGCTTTTAACTCCAGTTCCAAAATGGC
Organism: Pseudorca crassidens; assembly: GCF_039906515.1. Classification (NCBI taxonomy): domain Eukaryota; kingdom Metazoa; phylum Chordata; class Mammalia; order Artiodactyla; family Delphinidae; genus Pseudorca; species Pseudorca crassidens. Next base: position 106,708,851 of record NC_090304.1, read on the forward strand.
TGCTTCAGCACTTGCCATCACATCTGTAACCCAGACAGCCCAGAGGAGTAAGGAAACAAGGGAATCACACATTCATTCCTTCTAAAAGCATGACCTGAAAATGGTACACATCACCTCTGCCCTCATCCTGTTGGTCAGAACAGTACCCAGTGGAGACCTAACTGAAGCAATGGATGGAAAATGTAGACCAGCTATTAAAATAGGAAGAGAAGATATTGGTGAAAACTAGAATTTTCTGCCACAGCTAGCAAGTGGCCCACCAGGACTCAAATTCAGGTGTTCTGACTCTGTGTATGGTACTATTTAAGACATAAAGCAACAAGTTAAAAAGTGATTTGGCCCCCAAAATGAATGAGCACCATTGCTACGCCACATGTGTTTAGAAGACCCTTCAGGTAAATGTCACAGATAAATCCTGTGATTCAGCTGGTCTTTGCAAATCTTAGACCGAAATGACTTTGCTATGCTGTCACCATGTTTGCTTAGTCTTATCTTTCATGGGAGGCTAGGGAGTCTTCCACTTTTCTTCATGGAAAGCCCTAGTTTTTCCTCACTTAGAAATTATATAGTTGCAACTAACATATATCCCTATATGCAAACACAGCTGCAGAAATTTTGATTCGAAAATCGATTATACAGAGTCAGGGCCAGAATATATGTTCCAATATTCCATACATTCTCTAGTAATCATATACTGTTTTTTTTAATCAATACTGTGGAGTCAGCCTGTGGTGTGACATCCAAGGAAGGGAACATTTCGTGGAATTTATTTTCCATTCAATTTTTGTCTGGTGGATGCCCTGTATTCCAGGAGGAGTTATCTTGCTTTCTTCGTTATTCTGCTGGTCCCTCCCTTCCCCCTTTCCTCAAGTCGCATCTTTGGAATATGAAAAGCTATAGTCAATGCTTAATGTATTATTCCCGAGAAACCTTTAAGGCCATCTTCATAAACACCGCCATTTCTTATTTGCCATTTCTTATTTAATAAACAATTGCTGTCTCATTAAATGTAAATGAGTTCTTTATCCTTAGCTGTATTTGTTGAATCTATTACTTACTGTGTTTACCAATTTTGTTTCCTTTGGCTGGAAAGCTTTCTGTAAACTACTCATAAATATAAAGTTGAAATGAAGGCATTTTCTCTCTGTTGAAGCACCTGTGTTAGGCGGCTTTGAACAGCCCTCTCTTTAAAGTCTGCTGTCTTTCCTGCCCCCCTGCGAATAGCTCAGGGTTCCTGCTTCAGACCATCAGACCCTGGGTCTTTGTCTCTCAGGAATGTCGATGTCCACCTTCCTGGAGTCAGGGAACTTGCTGCAGGTAGAGAACAGGCGATCATTGAAAAGCACAGCACAGGCTGTCTTTGACTGGGTGGAAAATGAGTTCTCCATAGTAGCGGCAACATTTGGCATTTCCATGCACTCGCTCCTAGCCTGTCCAAGTTTCCTGGCTTCTAGGGCAGAGAGTAAGGCCCATCTGTTCCAGCAGGCTTTCCCTGATTAGATAGGATGCTTGGCAAACAGAGTCTCAGATAATGGTTATTTGAATATTTTTGTAATTTCCATGCTTGTGCCTAACAGCTTAGCAGTTGGCCCTATGTTTAAAGAAAGTGGGTAATAATCATGAGTAATGTGGCAATTCCCATTCAGAAATTTCAAATGGTGCTTAATTAAATCTTCCAATAACATTTGGAAGCAAAGGTTCAGCCTGCCCATGCTGTAGCCATGAAGAAAAACAACAGTGCATAGAGAGTGGATGGAATCTTCAGGAAGTGGCAGCGGGGAGACGGACCCAAGCACGGGAGCTACGACCACTCACTTAATCTCAGCCCCTAGGTCATTCTCCATGCCCAGCCCTTCCCGTGGAGCTGACCCTCAGTTGACTCCCTTAGCATTGTCAGGTATTTCCTAGGAGAATAGATGCACTGCCACCCTGCCCCGCCCTGCTGAACCGCTAGGGGTGTGATGACACAGTCCTAGAAGGCTCTTCTCCTGACCCTGTCTTCATAAAGAGAAGACTTACCACTGTCCAGATCACTGGGACGAATGCTGGCTGGCCACCTGGGCTCGTTCAGAGCTGGTCCTGGATTTTAGAGAATCCCTCATCAAACTCTTCCCACCGTGGTTGCTTATTTGGATTTTAAAAACCTTCCATTGTAGCAGCATTCCTTAACCCTCCTTGGTAATTTTGAATGTCCGTAACCCTGTTAGTAATAAAATCGAAGAATCTTAGTATTTGGAAAGGAATTAGAAGTCTTCCATTTGGACCGATCTTTTTAGAAACAAGACTCTGCATCCCATTCCCCACTCACCCAGAGGCTGAACGCTTAACCTAAATTCATGTCAGTAGTTTGCATCCAGGCTTGGTCTGGGCCCTAGGTCTCCCAGCTCCCAGTCCAGCGACCTTTGGCTTCAGCATTGTAAATGGATTTTTCTTCTGTTAAAATCTGAATCTATTTTTATTCCTCCAGCTCCCGTCAGGGGACAGACAGGAGGAGGAGTGACAGGACGATTTGTCAGCACCCTACTTATACTCTCCCGTTCCTATCACACAAGGGCGTCACTACCCCACCCCTCATGCACCCTCTCTGGATTCCCTGGCCTTCCATTATACCGTTTCTTCTTCACCTCCTTTTGTCTCATTTTCCCAACCTGTACAATCAGGCAAATAGGATTTACCTTTCACCCTCTAGGGATGTTTGAAGATTGATAACATGTCAGGGAAAAGACTGGATTTATTAGAATTTCACAATATCCCATTTAAACAGAGAATAGTCCACTGAGAAAATAAATTTAGAAATAACTGTCTCTTACATAATTTTTAAAGTTCATTTTTTCTCTCATATTATTGTAGTATTTTTTTTTTTTTTTTTTTGGTCTGGCTCTACTACAATTTAAAGTCTTTTATAAAGGTCTTGACTGTTCCCAAGAAAGCAGGCCATGCACTGAAGCAGGACAGAGAGAAGGATGATACAGTGAGCCTGGCCTGGGGACCGACAGCTCTGTCACACTGACTTATGATGGATGAGGGGAACGTCTATTTCTCATCCATGGTAGGGGGAGGCATAGTGTAAAGAGAGTGCACCAGGAGTCTCTGGGCGATTCATCTTGCAACAGATGAACTCTCAGAAGCTGCAGGGTTTTGAGGGGATGAGAGAAAGAACTGAAGAATCAAATTCATTATGTGAACTATAATCTCACGAGGAAATATCAAAATATGTCAGCAGCACGCAAGACGGGAGGGTAGGGGAGAGGGTGGCAAATTCACTGATGGTGGTTGTCAGCTGCTAAACCAGGCGTGGAGGCCGAGAGGCACTGGGCTGCGGTTCTGCCAGCAAACAGCCTTCCCACCCGATTCCGGAGGAGGCCAGGCAGAGCTCAGGGCATCTCGTGCAGAATGAAGTCAGGGGATTCAGCAGACACAGGGGACCTCCCTGAAGGCCCTCCTTCCGTCTGCAATTCACCTGCGCCATCCCTTTCTTTGTGCTTCTTGCTTTCAGGCTCTGCGTCAAGGTTAGGTATAAATAATCCCGTGAAGAGTGTTGCATGGAGCTTTCTCTCTAGAACCTTCCGCAGTCATGACTTCCCTGACCACTCCCTATTCATTTCCAAATTTTAGCAGAGTGGCTGCCTTGTCACAGCCAGCCTGAATCTTGCGAAGGAAAATTCATAGTTTGGGGAGCCTTTGCTGTCACTTTTAGCGCTTTTAGTTCCTGCACAGACACGAGGCACCAGCCAGCTCCTTCTTCCTCCTCTACAGACCTCCCCACTCCAGCACCCCAGGGCGGGTGAGGGGTGGTGGAAGAGGCTCCCCCAACTCTGGGCACGAGGCAGGTTTTGCAGTTTCAGTCTCTGTCCCTCTTCTCATTCCCAGAGTGACCTTGGACAAATCGCTTTCACCTCCCCGAGCCTCAGTTTCCACATCTGGAAAGCTGAGATAATAGCTACCTGCCTCCTGGGGGGATCTGCAGGGCTTAATTAATTAATGCTTGGAAAAGCTTCCGAGATCTTTGCTTGAAAGAAGCCTCGTGAGCTCAAATTATTATTATATCACAGAAGCCCTAACTCCAATTTTGCTGCTGAGGCTAATGATTATTTCTTTCCCGCAGAAAAAAAATATTAATTTTAACTCCGAGTCATTCATCAGATAGTAGGGAAAAATTTACCATTTGTCAAGGGCAGCACTGTCTAAATGTAAGTTGCAGCAGCTCCTCTCAGGGGAAGTTTGCAAGAAAATCGTCATATTTGCCATCTTCCCTGGTCATCCTCTGTCTGTGCCCTTCTCCTGTCCCTGTTCTTGGCTGTCTCTCCAGGTTGGGGTGCTAGCCTGGGTGAGCCAGGGCGACCCTCTGCTGAATGTGCTTTTGATTTCCTGGGCTATGGGGTCCTCGCCCGGGTCCCCAGCTCCACCCACTGCCCTTTACGCAGCCGTCCCTGCAGCTCTGGACGTTTCCTCTGGCTCAGCATAGAAGCCAAATGCCAAGTGTTTTTAAGAAACAAGACATCATGCAATACCCTTGGATTAATTTCAGATAACCGGGCACCGTCTCTATTAAAAGCATCAGACTAATTCACAGTGTCAAACGACAACCCCTCCCCCAAGACAATGGCCCCATGTTTTCCACGGGGATAAAAGTAGTGTGAGGCACTGGTAGCTGTTTTCTCACTTTCCTGTCTGTCTGTGAGGCCTGATGGACCAGCCGGCGCCCCAGGCCCAGGTCCTCATCCGCCCCGCCGGCAGACTTCCCGGGCTTCGCCCCTGTTTCTCCGCACAACCTTCCAGGCCTCGCGTGCTGCTTTTCTGCGGGGCAGGGACATTCCTGGTGCCCGTCCTCGCCCTGCCCTGTATCCAGCATCACGCAAAGTCAGACCAGTCTGAGCTGCCCCAGGAGCGCTGCGATGGGGCGCCCAGTGGGCGTGTTGTGCCAGGCTTTTCCTCCCAGACGTGTACGTCCCTTGTCGCTGCGTGAACTTTCCAAATCCGAACGTTAGTGTTGACTCCATTTTACTGAGGAAGAAGCCAAAACCGAAGAACAAAACGTACCTTTTCACCTGCTCTTTCTTTCGTCCTGGTGCGGCCAGTCCTGACACTGCAGCCCTGGCCTGAGTCTTCACTCCCACTCTCCTCTGTTCAAGAACATTCTCACCACACGCGCGTGTGCACGCACACACACACAGTCTTTTCAACTCACACGCACACACACACTCTCATCAACTTACACACACACCGTCTCATCAATTGACACACACACACATTCACACACATACACACAGTCTCATCAGCTCTCTCTCTCTCACACACACACAGTCTTATCAACACACACACACACACACCCAGTCTTTTCAACTCACACACACGCACACACATTCTCATCAACTCACACACACACACACATTCACACACATACACAGTCTCATCAACTCTCACACACACACACAGTCTTATCAACACACACACACACACACACACACACACACACACGCACACAATCTTCTCCTGTAACCTGAACCCTTGGCTTTCTTTAGGACGACTCCATGCATGCACGTATGACCCAGGCCACAGCCATCTGCGCTCTGCTGGATTCCTAGTCCCTGTAACGGGTTCCATCACAATCTGCGACACACACCAACTCTGGTGCTTCTCTGGCCTCGCGTGGCCACGAGGTGCCAGTGAGGCCGAGTGCTCCGCAGATGCCTCCCCGCCGGTTGCGCGCCGGCTGTGGTGACTGTCCCCAGCATCACTCCGCTGGACGAGGGCAGCCGACCACCTCCCTGGGCTGGCTTCTCATGCTGTCTGCAGGTGTTTCTTGACTCAGAGTCGGCCTCCAGCCTTAAGGAGACTCAGTCGTCTTGTGAACATGCCATGTCCTGCTCTTCTGAGCCTCTCTCCCTGCTTGCCCCTCTGCTTGGAATGGCAGTAACTCCACTTTCTGTCCAGAGAAATCCAACCAATAGTCTTGGCCCAGGTCAGTCTTCTCCTCAGTGAGGTTTCCAGGTGTGCTCCACGCCCCCCATTTTTCCAGGTATTTGGAGGAACAGGTCCTTCTCCCTGTGTGCCCTCCTGGACATGGGGGTCCCTCTCCCTGTGTGCCCCCGCTGACCTGGGGGTCACTGGATGGTTACCGTGCGCCGTGCTGGGCTGAACGTGTGTGTTTTCAGGGCTCCTTCCCCTTCTAATCTAGAACGATCTTGAGAACAGTGCCCGGGCCTTCCTTGTCACCAAATAGATATTTAATGAATGAATGTGTGAGCAAACAAGTGCCTCTCTGTTCCACATTTTTAAAGCAAAAAGTAATCATACATTTGATGTACTTTGCATATGTGCTAGAAACATATCTAAGGAATCCGCATCAGCACTGAGTCCCTACTGGCACTCTCGTGTGGCTTCTGATGTGGTCCAGTGCATCTTACCAAAATCACCACACTCTTTCCCAGCAAAATCAGAGGCGTGTTGTAGTGCTGGCTTCACTGGTCAGTTCTCAGGGGAGAATGTTGATCCTTTCGCCAACTAATCTACATGCGCAGCAAGTCCTACCTTTGTTCTACCCTCAGTCCTGGCAGCCCCAAGCTAGAACACACCACATTTTCCAGGAGGATGAGTAGTCTGTGTGTACACACCGCGGCTGAAGTGGTCGGGAATGGACATGTGATGCCGATAGAAGATGATATTATTAGAAACTGTTAAATGGGTTCCTGGCGCGTGCTTTTAACATCTCTCCCTTCCAGAAAACCGCCCCATAGCACGACTCATTTAGTGCAGTCAGTACGATCCTGATAAGACCTATTGCAGCACTCACGGGGCTGGAAGAAATTAAGCATCTAGGGGACTCCTCCCGTGCCACACTGATTGAGCTCGAGTGATGCCGTTAAATTGACAGAGGCATTTGTCTGCTCTTGCAAGCCAGTAAGTCTTCCTGGCAGAATGTATTACAAATTCCTTAACAGCAAGGAGATGAAAACAAATCAGGAACTCCTTTATTCTGACTTTATGCTGCTTTCTCCAAGAGGCAGTCTTGGTGGGCCTGCGTGTGTGTGTGCATGTGTGTGTGTGCGCGCGCGCGCGTGTGTTGCAAGAGGTGGGGGGCAGCAGGAGAGCCACACTGCTGCTCGTCTCATCACGCACGCGGTGTGGGTCGCGAGCTCCCCCAGGCTGACCCTCTTTTTCTGGCCATTCTGTTAATTGAACCAACCGTGCCAGCCCCTGAAATGCAAGGACAATCTTGTCAGCAGGGGAAGGCACCTTGCACCTCTCAGCCAAATGCGGCACAACTTTAAACCGATTAATAAAACTCTTAAAAGTATAATATTGTTGGGTAAAGTGCGAAGGGCTCCTGCTCTTGCTTGGGTTGTATTTTTATTAAGCTGTGAGCTACGTTTTCTTGTTTTTTTTTTTTTAAAGAGAGAGGGAGGAAAGGAAGCGAGAGAGAGAGACTGTTAGAGCCCACAGCCTCTTGTTTGCAGATTATTTTACGGAGATGCTCAGTGGAATATCAATTGCCTGTGATGAAAAGTCCCGCCAGGTACTACCTGGAATGGCAGAGGCTTTAGAAGTGAGAACGGCTCCTTGGAGAAGCCCCATATTTTAGATTTGGAAAAACAGTGCAGCTGAAATTGTGCCTTCACGGCAGGCAGAGCGAGGCAGGGGGCTTGGGAAGACAGCGCCAAGCCGGGGCAAGGGGCTGGGTTAGAAAAGAAGGCTTCCTGCCTTGCTCTTGTCCATCTCAGTAAGGACGGGGCTGGGTCCTCATGATCTGATGGGGCCTGGGGGCCAGGGGAGGGGCAGGCTGGGGAGGGGGTTAAGGAAAATCCTGGAATCTGGTCAGAGACACTGGGCAGACCTCTGGCTCAGAAGACTCAAAACTCTCATTGGAAGTGCTGCTGTCTAGGCCTGTTCTATGAGTCCTTTCATTTCATGAATAATCAAATTCACCCCAAACATTAAAAATGTGTTCTTTACTTTTTTGGAAATGATCATCATTCTAAATGGAAATGTGGTCCTGCATCAGCTAGGTTGTATAAATGCTAACTCTCTACCCCAAATCACTTCACAAAGGGGCTCCCTGGGTCCCTCCCGTTTGTCCATCACAGTGAGAAGGATGGGACCAGCCATGGCCGGCTGGTGCGGGGTGGAACGTCACCCAGGTCCCACGGACCCAAACCTTACAAACGTTTATAGACAGTGGCGTTGTCACAGCGCGGGGTCCGAACTCAGGGATGGCCGGTTGGATGACTGCCACGGGGGGTAACAGTGATGCTAGTCTGGACAGCGCGCATATATGGAGTCCACACTGTGTGGGCCTCTGTGTCTGATTCCTTCACTTAGCGCCACGTTTTCAAGGTCTGTCCATGGATCTGTGCCTCATTCCTCTTGATCAGACACTCTCTTCTTCTCACCGTCTTTCCCTGAACTTTCTTTTTATTTCTACTTACAGATCCAGATTTTTCTCTCTCACTTTTCCAGTCCAGAAACCTGGGTCTTCTTGTCTCAGTCTCTGGGGGAACCCTTCCCAGTCTCGGAAATCATTCTCCTTAGAAGCAGCTGAGCTTCTTTCTTTTTTTAAATTAATTTTTATTGGAGTTTGGTTGATTTACAATGTTGTGTTAGTTTCTGCTGTACAGCAGAGTGATTCAGTTACAAATATACATATATCCCCTCCTTTTAGATTCTGTTCCCATATAGGTCATTACGGAGTATTGAGTAGACTTCCCTGGTCTCTATAGTAGGTTCTTATTAGTTATCTATTTTATATAGAGTAGTGTGCATATGTCAATCCCAATCTCCCAATTTATCCCTCCCCTCCCCCTTTCCCCCTTGGTAACCCTAAGTTTGTTTTCTACATCTGTGACTCTATTTCTGTTTTGTAAATAGGTTCGTTTGTACCATTTTTTTTTAAGATTATATACAATGGAATGTTACTCAGCCATAAAAAAAGAACGAAATAATGCCATTTGCAGAAACATGGAGGCACCGAAAGATTGTCATACTGAGTGACGTAAGTCAGACAGAGAAAGACAAATACCACATGATATCACTCATGTGGAATCTAGAAGCTGCACTTCTGATGGGGCCTTGGTCCCTGTGCAGGGCAGCTGCAGGGTGCCAGGCCTTAACTTCCCATCTTGGCTTTTTCTTCTGTTAGTTCCGGCTTCCTTTCCAGGCGTCACTGAGTCTGTCCACTCACTCCTCCCTTCCCTCTGATTTTTGCTCTCATACTTCTCCCCCAGGGCTCCTCTAACTGCAGGGTGCAAAGAACTGCCCAAAGTTGATTTAAAATGCTGATTCCTGGGCCTTAATCTCAAGGACTTTCATTCCTTTCACTGGAATCAGCATTTCCCACAAGATCTCCAGGAAATTAGTGTGAAGTGGTAGAATTCTTTTATCCTCTCCTGGTCACTGGATCCTCTCCTCACACGGTTTCCAGGAGCCTTTTTATTCCCTGGTTCTATCTCTCGTCACCAACTGCTTTCCAGGGACAGGCATGTCCATTTTCCATCCAGCTCACCACTGCCTTCCCTCCCACCCCACTGCTGATAAACTCAAAATTTCAATTATTTGTTCATGCCATGCCTGAAGTATCTATTGAACTTAAGGTATGCTCGGTGCAAGGCCAACTGAGATGAATCACCCTTGACCCCTGCCCTCAAGGAGGTCGCCCTACTGGGAGGGATCCAGGTGTGTAACTCACTCCTCCTTGCCTTCTCCCACCTGGCTGTGTGCCTATAAATGCCGTCCGTGCTCAGAGCATCAAGCCCACAGCGGCACACAAGACAGACAGGGGCGATTAGAAATAAACACACGGCACAGAAATGAGGAAGCTGTCCTCAGGGTGTCAAGTGCAGCAGGGAAAACTAAGATGGGGTGAGACAGACTTCTCTAGACTGGGAGTCAGGAGCGGCCCCTCAGAAGAGGCTTGGAGCTGAGCCTCAAAGAAATGAGATCAGGTCTCACAGAAGATCACAGGAAGATGGTCTATGTGAGAGGGACAGGCCAGCACAAGACCAGAGTGATGTGACAAGGCCACCGGGGCCGGGGCATCCTCACAGGCTGGTGCCCCTTCTTTTGATTGGAGAAGAGCTCGTCTCACCTGCCCTCCTGGGAGCACAGGTCCATGAAGACATCCCCCTGGAGCAGGCAGGGCGGAGAGCTAAGCCAGCCCGTGGAGGAGACAGGGTGCTGGCTGAGGTCTGTCCAGATCTTTCGGGTGGAAAGTGAATGCTGAGCAGGCAGATGACAGATGCCTATTATGTGTGAAGGGTGGCGTGGGCTGGACTTCTTCACAGGCTCTGAAAAATTCCAAAACCCAGAAGCCCTATGTGAACCTTGAAAGAAATGCATTGAGAACACATTTAATGGAGTGACAGTGGGTCATGAATTTGTAGAGTCCTTTACCCGCAGGAAATAATGCTGGCTAAAGTAATAATTTAAAAATAATAAACATTTACTCAATAAACACCATTGCTTATTATGTGCAGGCACTACGGACTCAGAAATGAACAAGGGCAGTACAATCCCTGCCCTCCCAGAATGAACAGGGTAACAGAGAAGACAGCCCCCAAAGAAGTGACTGGGGCCCCGTAGCAGTGCAGTGTGGTGTGTGAGAGCAGTGACTTGCAACCACCCTGGGCTAAATCCCAGTTCTGCTGTGTGGCCTTGGGCAGGTTACCTAACTGCTCTGTGCCTCAAATTATTGATGTGCAAATGAGGATAGCAGTAGTGCTTCATTGGTTATTATAAGAAGAAAAGTGTTTCAAAGGATGCCTGGCACACATTAAGTATTAACCACTAGGTGATTAATTACCTGATTTTTGCTGAATGCTCAGAGGGGGAGGTGGAATCCTTGGGGTAGCAGGAGCTCCTTACTTGAGCTGGAAGAGCCTCCTGATGGAGTGACATTGCAGTGGCTCCGAGCATTCTACCGGATGATTTACATATATTAATACAAATCCAAAAAAGTTCTGCAGAGTAGGTATTCTGCCTGTTTTAATTTGCCCAGGAGAAAACTGACATTTTTCGGGACGTTTGAGCAGGTTGCCCAAGGTCATCTAACGGGAAACGGAGCCGAGTCCTGCTCCAAAGACCAGGCACATTCCCTGCACGTCACTCCGGTGAAGATGCAGTTGAGGGAGGGAAGCTGCATAATGATTATTGAGAGAACTGAGAGATCTGGGGAACCGTGCCCTCTTGCACAAGCCTCTTGGTACCACGGTCAGAGAAGGCTAGGCAGGAGAAGCTGTACTGTGTTCCAGGGAGGAAATTCTGTTGTCCCTCCCTGTTCATACTCCTTGTTAAAAAAGCACAGTGTGGAAAGACAAAGGGGGGCCCGATCCCCCCATCCGCAGCCAATCCCACAGCACAGGAGGCTGCCGTCTGAGTCATGTACTGTTTAATTAAAGCAACATAGGACCCAGCCTTTCAGAACTAGGTCACAAACACGCCTCCGTGCAGACACTCCTTTTTGGTGATACGGGCTTTGGGAGGAAGAGAGCGTGTGAAAAGGTGAAGTTTGCCTTCCTATGTAATGTGTCATCCTGCATGCCAGCTTTCTCTCCCGTAGGGCACCGCAGGCTGGGCGGACAGTCTTAAAAAGCAATCTGAGACCCTAGTTGGGCCCCTTTGAAATAAATCTGACTGGTACCAACTGGCTCCACCAACACACATCAGTACGCGTCAGGCGCACGTGTACAGCCAGACCCAGGGGCTTTGTCTTGCAGGTAAATGGTGCATATGGCCCCGATGTGCAGGACCACCACCTGCAGAAAGGACACTGTGGCCCCAGGATTTCCCCAGAAAGCGGCCAAGTCAGAGGTGCCCTCATGTATCACAGTGGGCATATCCTGAGGGCCCCCTCTCAGGACCAAGCATCCTTCTGACACTCAGAGCAACTGAATACGTTTGCCCTCAAGGAAAGCGCTAGTCTGTGTCTGTTGTTCTTCTCCAGAGGGGTAAAACCCAAACCTGAAACATCACCACGCCCACCCAACTCTTGAGACCGTCTGGGCATCCCCCATTCCCCCACCCCTTCCTCCTTCTCTTCGTCTTCCTTTACCTGGCTGTGCTTTCTGATCTCCGGTGTGACAAATTTCGGCTGCCACTAATGTTCATGTAGAGCATGTTTCTCTTTCCCTTTGGATGGATGACTGTGAGCTCAATGAAAGGCTTCTCAGAGACGGCTCCCTGAATAGAAATGCACAGGAGACAAACAAAGCCCGCTGCTCAGACATCCCCACCAAGGCTCGGGACTTTAAAAAGCCCCTGTCGCCCCAGAAATGAGGCTATTAAGGTGTGACATGATTCTCACTTTCAGGCAGAAACTTTTTAAACTGCTATAGAGCCCAATCAAGAGGAGATGAAAACTTCAGTGTTTCAAGATATCTCACTCTTGTGTTGATGAAGGAGGACATGCCGGGATGCAGGCAGAATGAGAAGCAGGCTCCCGGCCCCTTGTCAGCCACATGATGGAGAGCCTGCAGACTCACTGTCACCTGTGTCTACCCTCTTGTCATCTCCCCTCGGTCTCCCAACCAACAGGAGGGACGGAGAGAGGGGGCTCGGACCCAGCAAAGACATCAGACCACCCCATCTTTGCACCCCTCTACCTCCCGGGGGCCAGGGGGCCCTCAACACAACGTGGCAGCAACCAGCCTGGTGACCCGCTGGGACAGGGCTGCAGAACTCCCCCTGATTCCAACCTTCCAGCTGGAGCGCAAGTGCTTTTTCATCGTTCTTAAAAATTAAACTTGACCCACGGGAGTGACTTTGGAACCAGGAAAGTTGGGGTTGACCTCCCATCTCTGTAATGGATCACTGTATCCCTCAGTTTGCTCATTTGCAAAATGCTCGCCTTTTGAAACTGAAGAGAAGAGCAGATGAAATGTGTTTCATAAAGTGTCTCGCTGTAGAAAGCCAGTGTAAATTAGCCTGGGTGGTGTTTTCAAATGGTAAGAAAACAAAGGCAAGGACTCCCAGCCAGTGGGTTAGGGCTCAGTTCAATTGACGGTAACTTCAGTTTCCTCCAATTGTGGACTTGAGACAAGTTCTCCTCCTTCCCGAAGGCTTATGGGGGAGACTGATACCTCTCCCAGGCAGGCCCAGCTTGGCCAAGGTCCCTTCTTCCTAAATAGCTCCCTCTTCTAAGATTGCCAGGGAGAAGCTGAGAGGAAAATGAATGGGGATTATTTTAGCCAGCAGAAGCATCCTTTCCCAACAGCATTTTCCTGCCCACAAATCTCTCCTGAATCTGGGTAAAACCCGATAGAATTACTTCAAAGAAAGGTTGGGGAACATTCGTCTTAAAGAATCAGAACCTGAAGACAGCTCCTCAGTCATCTCTGGGGGCTTGGTGATGAGAATGAGGGTTTTTTCTGAAGTGACAGAAGACTTTTCCACCTGGGAACACTCAAGTCCCCATGGGTTTCTTCTCTGAGCCCCCAGACATGGTCTGTCTGTTGGCGAGCAAGGAGAATTCGGGCTGACTTAGATGATAAAAGCATGTGTCTTCTCTTTCTTTAATGCAACTTCCCTTATTCCCTGCAGTGGCTCCAGGATGGGTGTTAGGGCTGGACTTGGACTTGAGGGTGTGGGAGCTAGAAGTCCAGTGTGTGTGCCTGGGTTTTGCAGAGGTTCTGTAAAGTGCTTGGAGAGACAGACCTAGATCAGCCTTTTAAAACCCAAATGACCTTGAAAAGACAACTTTATTCTTTGTAGCTGCAGGTGAGCCGTTCAGTGGTGGCTGCAATTTAGAAAGCAGTATCACTGTACTCCCAAATCTATTTGGTGAAATATGACCCAAAAGCAACCCCAAGCCACACCATACTTTTAACGCCCCTCATGCCCAAGACTCCCTTTAAATTCTTCCGCATCCTAGGGGGAAAAAAGGATATTTATGTTCTCTCTATTTTGCATAACCTGAGACCTGGATAGCGGTGATGTGTTTTGTCCAAGGTTACTCCGTGTGACGGGGGAACTTCAGTCCCCACTGGGCCTCACTGACAGAGCCACAAAATGCAAACCAGAGCCTGTCTGTCGGTGTGTATATGAGTGTGTGTGTGCAAACAGGTGCACGTTTATCCTCACTTAGTGATGCTAGGATCCCTTCTTTCGATGCTGATGGATGCCAGTCAAGGTGAAGGAGACCAGCAGATCTGAAGGAAGAGGAGTGACCTGGACTTGGTCAGAGGAGCAATATGATCTGTCAGAGAAGGTCTTCTTCTTCCCCCAGATTTGCACTAGGAGTGGACCCCCCCATCACTCAGCCCTGGTCTCACGCAGAGAGGGGGCTCTCTCCTCTCCTAGAGCTGCCTCTGGGGCTGGAGCCGGGATGGGCCATGGGGCTATTTGAACAGCAGCGGGCCTCTCCTGGGCTTTGCCCCTCCCCAAAGAGGCCCCTGTCTGGCCGGTGGTCTGTGTTCTCTCAGGCTTGGAGGATACCTTAGATGGCATCTATTTCAACCTCTGCTTAGTGCAAGAACACCATATTCAGCAGGGTTTCCCAAATTTCCAAAACATCAATCCCTTTGGACGGCTCTTTAAATAAAACGGGGAGAAGGCTGTGTGGTTCACCAGCTTATGGAACTGTTGGACACCCGTCTTCCTCTGAAAGATTCATAGTGAAGTTTGGCTGATCAAGGCTCTGAGAAGGTCTGCAACCAGGAATGCATGGTTAAATTACAGTGAGACTAACAGAATTTCATACAGACGCGGTTTAAACAGCTTAAGAGACGTGAAGTCCACTATTACGGTAAAATTTGCTCCTAAAGTGCTGTTATAGTATGTGTCTTGAGAGTAGAGACATTTTATCTTCTCTTCCAGTCGAGATGTTTCTTTAACACGAGAACTATATATCATATTATTTATTCATAGTACAGAACACACAGAGAGGCTCCATACTGCTCTTTCTAATAGGACACATAAGAAAATTGAAATAATACTTTCTAACTGAATAGTGTACTTAGTGGAATAACCTTGGTTCATTGTCAGATCACTAGAACTTTTAGAGTTCAGACAGTTGACTTGGAACCTGCCTCTCTGTCACTCCCAGCCTGTTCCTCCTGCTTTTCTTCCATTTCTTCCTATGTTTTAGCTGAGTATCTTCGAGAAAACCATTTAATATGACCCAGCAATCCCACTCCTGGACATATACCCAGAGAAAACCATAATTCAAAAAGACACATGCACCCCAATGTTCATTGCAGCTCTATTTACAATAGTCAGGTCATGGAAGCAACCTAAATGCCCATCAACAAATGAATGGATAAAGAAGATATATATATCTTCATATATATACATATATACATATATATGCTACATATATACAATGGAATATTACTCAGCCATAAAAAAGAATGAAATTGGGTCATTTGTAGCGAGGTGGCATATTAATGCATATTAATGCATATATGTGGAATCTAGAAAAACAGTACAGATGAACTGGTTTGCAAAGCAGAAATAGAGACACATGTGTAGAGAACAAATGTATGGACACCCAGGAGGGAAAGCGGGGTCGGGGGGGTGGTGGTGTGATGAATTAGGAGATTGGGATGGACATATATACACTAATATGTGTAAAATAGATAACTAATAAGAACCTGCTGTATAAAAATGAATAAATTAAATTTTTAAAAAAGAAAGCCATTTAATGGGGTTCAAAAGCAGTCACTTGGCAGTGGTATGGGCAGTGAGGGCTCAACCTCCCCCAATTCTGAAAGAGTCCACGGTGCAGGGGATCTTACACTTACCACCCCTCGGATCCCATTTCCTCTTACTGACTAATATCCTGTCTCTGGTACCTTCATGCTTTTGCTCCCCGGGTGCTCTGTGGATTCCAGCCAAATTATCTCAAGGGGCAAATATACTCCAAAAGGAGGAAAAGTGCAAAGCATCTTACGTTACCGGTGTTAACATTTCCTTTCGTTCCTTGTCTGCTGTGATTCAGGACCGTTCCCTTCCTTTGTGCTCAATAAGCAATAGAAATACGTATGTCGGCAGAAAGCCAGCCTCTGACACGGCGTCTAGAAAGACGGGCTGGAAGGAGGGAGTCCTTGTGATTTGTACTGCCTTCCGCACTCTGCTCCTGCCAATGATGGGGGAGGGAGCCGGCCCCAGACCATAAATAACAGCTACACCCCTGAAATGCCCCTTCTTCCAAGTACGATTCTGTTCGCATCGCCTACGGATTCTACAGGCCTGCATCCTTTCAGCTCTTCTCCAGCACAGTTGGAACAAGACGAGAGGAAACAGCAGGACGTGGCTCTTTGAGGGTCTTCTTTCAAAAGAACCAGGATCAGTCTGGAGCTAAATGTGTTGACGATAAAGCCTGCCTGAGTCTCCTCTTCCCTCCTGGTAGGTCTGGAGGTGGTCCAGACCTACCTCCACCCATCCTCTGAGCTTTTGCCCTCTTCTCCACCCCTAAGCCTGTCGAAGCTCACCTGACTGGCTGCCCCTCGCTTTCCGTGTCCTACTCTCCACTGGACACGTCGAGAGGCTCCGCTTCTCACCAAACTTTTAATGACTGATGGAAACTGCTCCCATTTAAACATAAGCCAGTGCGTCACTCAGCAGAAAACAGTGATGTCTAATATTAAATTCACCTAGGAGAGCTCATGGGAACAGACACAGCTTCCAAGACCCCTCAAAGAACGGCCAGTGAGCATCTGCCTGTGTCATTTGAAAAGAGGATGAGCGCTGATTAAACAACGATAGCATGACTGCTGACAGCAGGGTCTCTGGAATCAGGTGATGTGGACTTGAATCTCAGTTCTGCCATTTCTTTCTCTGTGACCCTGGGAAGCTTCTTCATCTGCAAAACTGGGCATCGTACCGTCACCCACAGTATGGCTATTGTGAGATTAAATGAGATAATCTTTGTAAACACTTAGCACAGTGCCTAGCTCACAGTAAACACTCAAAACTATTAGCTCTTGATTTGCTGATCATGCTATGAGCCCGTGAGATACAAAGGCAAATTTCAAGGACTTTGGGATCAAGCAAACCTGAGTTTGAATTTCGACTCTGATTACTGGCTGTGTGATTATAAACCACTTGTCTAACCTCATTTTAGCATCACCTTCCTCCTCATTGGTAAACAGGAATAATCGTGTCTCCCTCACTAGGATTGTTGCAAAGCTGGAAGAAATCATGTGTTTGAAAATACTTTGTAGCTAGGAGGCATTCGATAAATGTTTGGGGATGGGGAAAACATCCTCTGAGCAGGTCGCTGGGAAAAAATGACAAGGATTCTTTTGGGCATTTCAGTGTGTGCATTTCAGTAAAGGACTTGCTCCGTCGCTCTGTCCTAAGGCTGTCTATCAACTCTTGCAGCACTTCTGTGAGGCATAGAGCAAACGCAGATAATAGTGTCTCGATTTTATTAACAAAGTTATTGTCCCAAGCACAGTCAATAGAGCACAATCAAGTACAACTTTAGACAGAGAGATCGCTTTCTTCCTTTAAAGTAGTTTTCAAAGTGTATTTTGCATCTCACGTTTTCAAGAAGGATCTATAATAGAACATCATTATAACATACAGACTAGTAGGGCTGCTCTGAAAGCAGGGCTGGTTGGTACCTGCTCCATTTCCCCCCCAAGGCCCTGCAGTAGCCTCTGAACTCCTCTAAGGAAATCTAGGACTCCACGACAGTTCAGAACCCAATGTGCTGAAGGCATAGAATTTTCTTTAGACTCTTACAACGCACAGTGTGCATTAATAGTGATTTCCTACTGTCTTAGATATATTAATATTAGGTCACATCAGGCAAGCCTCATTTCCGACTTTGACAGTGTTTTGTGGGGAAATGCAGTAGGCGTGGTGAATCAGTATTTCAGGAGTGCGTTTTACAAGGCTCTTGTAATAGCTTTGTTGGAATGATGAAGAAATTTAGGCTGAATACTACTAGTAAAAGTAGGTGTATTAGTGAGTGGATGAACACCTATAGCCAACAGGTCCCGAACAAGCAACTGATCAATGTCAGGCGTGGGTTGCAAGAGACACAGGCTGTGTCCTGTATCATTAAATGTTTCCATCAGCAACTTGGATGAAGACATAGAGATGACACTTACCAGATTTGTTGATGACATGATTTGGAGCCAAAGCAAATGTACCAGGTGATGGCATCCCGATAGAGCTTGTCAGCCTGGAGGAATGGGTCAAATCTAAGATGATGAAATTTAACTTGGGGAAAAAAATGCCGTATCTTATAATTTGGTTGAAAAAGTAAATTATTCAAATATAGATTTTTGTCAAATCTTATATTAGATTCAGGCATGGTCTAGCTAACTGCAGTAACTTCCCCAGGGTAGGGGCTCTTTGGGAGGGTCCTTCGGGTAGACCTAAGCACTGGATGATGCCATTGGGAGAAAGGACAGTGTAGGTTGTAAAGAGAGTGGCTGCAGGAGAGGGTGGTGGGTCAGAACTGGCAACCATTCCAGGCTGAGATCCAGGTACAGAAAAGAAGGTTTTCACTCATTTTCTGAATATATTCCTCATGAACCCACAGTGTCTTAAGGGCCCAGGCTCTAGACCCAAACTCTGCAGGATTAAATACCGGCTTTGCTACCTATCAGCTGCATACCGTAGGCAAGTTACAAAAATTTCGTTTGGGTTTTCCATAAGATGTTGTGGAAAAACCCGAATGAACTTTTTGACCAACCAAATACTTAAATCCTCTGTGCCTCAATGTCTGCCTCTATACAATGGGGATATATTTGTAGCTGCCTACCTTGTAGGGTTCTTGTGAGACCCGGTTCAGGAATGCACGCGGATCATATATTATTTTGACTCCTCTTTACTAGGTGCACGGCTTGGTTGAAGGAGGAAGGGTAAGACACGTGATGTCTTTGGAGGAAAGGTCGGTCCATCAAAGCAGAGCGCCCTGTGCTAAAGGTCCCAAGGTCTGGAAGCTTCCCTAGACAGTCACAGGGAGCCCGTAACCAGAACTGCATAACTAGGAGCAAACTGGGCTTGGGAACTAAAATGGAATTTAAGCAATCGAAAGAAATGCAACGTCCAAGTCAAGCTAGCAGTGGATGGAGAGCCCGAGGTATTGGGCTGATACACTTTAAATCTCCTGTGTTTGATCGTAGAGACAAAATCAGGGTGGAAGCTGTCATGGACCCTGCTCTCAGGAACAATGGGGCCCACAGGCAAATAGGTTGAAATCAGGAAGAGGCCAATAGATGGAAGAGTCTGGTGTCAGCAGGGTGGAAAAGGAAGAGGTCTTCCGATTGTTAGTTTCCTACAAGTTACGGGAGTGCAGCACCTTCCCCTTTTTATATTCTATAGAACCAAACATTCCCGAGCGCTGCATTGCTATAAGCCAGTCCGACAAGACCCCGAGTGCCCGGCTGACCATCGCACCACAGTTAAAGGTTTGCAGTGGCACACGCTGGCCAGGATGCTAAAGCAACGAGAGCACATGGTGTGTGAACAAAAAGCAACAGGGCTTGCACTGTCCGCTGGGGGAACAAAGCCATGTCCACACACGAACATGAGACCTCTTCAGATATTTTCAGGGCTGTCCTGTGAAAGAAGAGTGGCCAGTCCTTGCTCAGTACGCTGCTAAGGACCAGAGGATGGGTGCTCCAGGGAAAGAACTTTAATTCTGAAATTCAATGTCAGGGAAATGCCAAAGAAGGGAGGCTCTTCCTGGAAAAGGGCATCGTTCCCACAGGCAGAGCCGAGATGCCCAGGGCATTTCAGCATTGCTTTAAGAGGTGGGCTAGACGGGGGTCTTTAAAATCTTTTTCCAAATGTAGTACTCTGTATTTTTATGGCAACTACAAGGAGACAGCTGCGTAAATCCCAGGATTTTGTCTGTAGTGCCAAGGCAGCAGTGCCATATTTGGGATGGCGGTGCTGGGCTGCATCTCTCCCTGCTATCTGTTCAGTGCTTATTAACCGAGCTGTAGTTCAAGGCCTAGCCAGGAGGTGGAGCCAGTCTGTAAGGTGCCCGGGGACCCCAGCAGGAGGGCCTCGGGATGAAGCGAGCTCTGGGGCTCCTGTGCGTTGGCAGCCGTAAAGGACCCCGAGAGCGGATCAGCCGCCATCTGTCTTCATTTTGCTAACCCCCTCTATCGGATGCCACAGGCAGCGCACTTCCTATCTTTATAAACATCCCCAATCAGTCATTTCCCTGCCGCTGTCACATACTCGTGGCGTGAACGCTGGCAGCTTTATCACAGACTGGACTTCATTTCAGGCATAACTCTCCCATACTGTGCTTCTGAGGTCTTTATGGCCACATTACGCTATATGCCTGAGTTGTGATTACACATCAGCACCGTAAGGCCCCAGACCGTGATCTGGCCCACACCCACCCACCTGCCACCCCTGCCCTCCACAGACAGCTAGAGCTCAGGCTATAGACACAGGCGAATCGAGATTTATGAGAACGAGAGCGAACAAAGGGCCAGGCACTCTCACGTGGACTCAGGGAGGCCAGAGCTGCTCCATGGGGCTGAGAATCACAGGCCTGTCTCCTTTGGCCAAGTGACCTGCCAGAGGGAGAGAGTTAATGAAAGGAAAAGAGAGGTGAGGGGGAGAAGTCTGTATTTGAATGGACCTTTCTCAGGACCCCCCAGATCTCAAGGCTGACAAAGGGGCAATAGATTTTCTTTACCTTGTGTCTGAAATCAGGGACCTAAGTAAGCATTTCTTTTTACCCCCTGCATCAGTCTTGCCACATTCGTAAGATTGCTTTTCTTACAGCAATGGAAAAAAAAAATTGTTTTTGTCCCATTGCATTTGGGTTCTTGAGGGTCCTATGAATGAACCCTTGGAACCATAGTCACACAGGAAGGAGCCATAAGCCCCTCTCCTGAAGACACGGTGGCCATCAAAAATTAGAAATAAAGTTATACTTGTCTGCGGATAAACAAAAATTAAAGGGCAGGGCGGGCAATAACACTTTAGAGAATTGTAGGATCCTGAGTTATGGCTAGAAGCATGTAGAATATTGGGGATGTCACATGCATATTCAAAGAAAATGTTTCTTTTTCATTCTGAAAAACCCCAGCCTTTCAGTCTTCTCGGCCATGCTGTCTTCTTTCTGCTCACAGAACCACAGACACCTGCTTTTCCTTCCCCTTGTTTCTGGTTCTGGGGCTTTTCCCAGGCCTCCTTGGGTCTCCACCCGCCCGGGCTGCTCAGGGCTCCATCACCCTGCGGGTCTGTCGCCTCTTTACTCTGTCCTTCCACCTCTCTCTCCCACTTTATCCCAAAATGTAGGCACTATTCTTTTCCTTCTTCTCCAAAGAGGTGAGACCACATGATGGTAGCCCAGGGGAGTTATGTCGGGAAAGAGAAGTCTAATTTGATACCTGACATCACACTTATGACACCTGTCACTCTGGCTTTGCCCTGATGTCTTCCCTCTTGTGGAGCCCTGGTCTTCTCTGAATTCCAGGGCCCAACCTCTCCCTTCTCAAGGGAGACAATGAGCTACCTTTGCCATCTTAACTGCCCAGAGTGTTGCCCTGCCCACAAAGAACACAGGGTTTGATGTTATTATGTAGAACCTTTCCACCCTGGTGTGCTCAAAGTCTCCTTCTAGACGGGGCTCCAACCCTTAACTCTGCAAATCAAAAAGTCTGTTAACCAACCTAACTCCCAACCTCCACACGCCCCCAAAAGCCAGCTTTACTCAGCGTATGAATTCTGCACTTCCTTCACCCCCAGAATGCAAGAGCGCTGCTGCTTTAAAAGTTACGCCCTTTGGAGGGGTTTCCTGTACTAGCAAAATCTGTTGTAAACGAACACCAAGAATTGCCTTGAGGGGGAAAACAGGGCCTGGAATCTACAGCAACTGGCGCCACCCAGCTTATGAGAAACTTGGAGAAAAAAAGGAGCCCAGCTCTGCTGCCTGTCAGCCATGGGCCCAACCATATGGAAATGAATCCTTGTCTTTTTTTAGACCCATAGCAGTATCTTCACTTCTAAATTTAAGTGATACGCTGCTAAAGTTAACTTAGCCGTTAAGCTATGCTTCGGAGTTAAGCTGCCTGCATTTTAAATCTAAGCTTCACCACTTACTAGTTTTGTTTTTGTTTTGTTTTGACTCTGGACAAGCCGCCATTTTCTCATCTGAAAAAGGGAATCACAGCTGCCCCAGAGTTGATGGGAGGAAGCCTCAATGAACGTCCTCAAAGCGCTTGGGCCAGCCCTCGGTACTGAGTTAACACTCAGTAATTTATACACTGACATTATTCATCGTAATCAATGTCACATCCCCCCGACCACTACTTTTCTGTTGGGCAAACACCTCAAAAATCCCAAAGCGGGCTCTTCTCAGATGTCTCCCGCTTAGGGGTGGTGCCCTTGCACCAGAACTGGGCCCCTGTGCGTCCCCCTACCTGAGCTCTGCCTGCAAAGCTGCCCCCTGTCCCGTCTGGGAATCACGACCACACTCATCTCGGCTTCTAAAGAAATCCAACGGAAGGCGTTTCCTTTGGGACAACGGCTCCAGATGCCACTCTGCTGTTACCTGTTCCCCTCCGGTGTGGGCCCGTCTTTCCTGCTCACGTTGTTTACCCCAAACGCATTATAACCTATTTCCACGGTGTGTGGGAGGATGCTCTTCAAGTCCTCAGTTCCAGCAGAACCAATTATGTTCTCTGGTTTTCCAACTGGATTCAGATCCCTACACTGAATCCTGCTGGCCCTCGAGAGTAGAGAAGATGGTCTCTCAGTGCCTTGAAGCCTTGAATTTAACTCCTTTCAGAGAAATTTGAAACCTCCTAACAGTCCCTCCTCCCCCTGACCACCCTCACACACAATACACGCTTTCCATCATCTAATTCTCCAGCCCTTGTGGCAAATAGATATTCAGATATTAAATCTGTCTCAGGTATCTTCTTCATAAAAAATTAAGGGAAAACGTCTGTGTTAACAACATTTTAACATGAGATAATAAACAAACTGCAGTAATTGGATAGTTTTCTTCTGAAGGTCATATGCCTCCGCAGAAATCACCCTGGCAAGTGTGCAATTTGCAAGAGTAACCGCACCTTATATTCAGATACTGTGCTTTTTCGTGTTCAAGGAACATTCTTTCAATGTTAATTAGTTACTCCACCAAATATCCTAGGAGGTGTGGATTAGTAGCTGCTTAATGCAGATGGAGATTCAAGGAGAGAGCAAGGCTGAGTTGGCCTCACATCACACAATGATTCTGAGGCAGGAATTTTTAGCTAAATCCTCATGAATGGACCAGAAATAAGTCACAAGCGGGGCTGAGAGATCAAAGGTTATTTATCCTAAATTTCTTAGAGATTTATTCTATTCTTTGATTTGCATGAACCCCCTGAGAAACACTTTCATCTCCCCCCTTTAAATCAGAAATTCACTTATGCCAAGTCTCCAGTTAAAAGATGTTACAATCGGGGGCTTCCCCGGTGGCGCAGTGGTTGAGAGTCCGCCTGCCGATGCAGGGGACGTGGGTTCGTGCCCCAGTCCGGGAGGATCCCACGTGCCGCGGAGCGGCTGGGCCCGTGAGCTGTGGCCGCTGGGCCTGCGCGTCCGGAGCCTGTGCTCCGCAACAGGAGAGGCCACAGCAGTGAGAAGCCCGCGTACCGCAAAAAAAAAAAAAAAGAGGTTACAATGGGGATCTCCCCCTGCCTAGTAAGATGGGGGCCACTTGGTTTTGAGGGCTGTTTCAGCCACGAGTGATTTTGCCTAATTGCCAAAACGCGGAAGGAGGGGGGCTGCTGTGGGAGAACACAGAGGTCCACAGCATCTCCTGGATTGCTGCTACCCTACGACTAGGACAGCAAAAAGCCAAGATTTAACTGGCTGCAAACCCATTTTGCTGACACCCACCCTGAGTCGTGGGAGTATGTCCCTAGGTCCCTGCTCTGTGCTTTTCTTGAGGACTTATGGTGTGCCCATCACATAAACCCACTTGCAACCGTTCCCAATAATTGCAGCCTGAAAAGTGAGCTGATCAGCATCTCACGTTTATGGCCAGCTACTAACCCAGCCAGCATTTTCTAATAATACTTTGCCTTTATATCCCAAGATCGCAGAGCAATTTACGAAGATTAATTAGAAGCGCCTCCGAACTCATCCTTGGTGGCCGCATGGGCGGGGGCCACGAGAGGGGAGTTAAATTAGCCTCCCCCGAGAGAGGGAAGTGAGGATTCTAAGTGAGGGCTTGTCTGGTTGAAGCCAGGACTTTATCTGAGAATAAAACCCTGTGTCCCATTAGTAGGCAAGAGAGAAACAACGTGTCATCTGATATTCCAAAAGGATTCAGTTGGAAGGAAGGAAGGAGGCTGTGTGTGTTTATTTTTTATTTGAAAAATGATGTAAATACCCAAATTTGTTACAGCCCCCACCCCCACCCGGGGTCCTGGCAAGATGCCCAAGATATCTGTGATCTTGCAAGATGACAGTTTGCATCTCGCAGGCTGGGTCATTTCGCTTCCTGCTCTCCCCTGCCCCGGAGCTTGCAGTCCCTGCTTCCCTGGGAGGTCAAGGGCATGGCTGGTGTAAATGTGACCCTTTGATGTATGTCAGAAGGGGGCTGCCGGTTCAGGGCTCCCTCCCACCCCGCTTCCAGTGCACCACTGGGCCTGGCAGCGAGAGGATCAGCTCGGCAGAGAATAGGGGATGATGGCAGAGAAAGGAGGCGATCAGGCCATTGAGGAAGCGCAGCTGTGGAGGGGCCTAGGGGAGGGGTGGGAGGGTCTGCGGTGACGTCCTGTTTTGTTCTTGCAACCAAGGCACAAATTAAGGCAAAATTAGAGGCTTTCTTTGGGCGATTGGACGGATGGGAGGAGGAGGAAGACGGGGAAGCAGAGCTTTTAAGGACAGCAATTTGAGAACATCTGAGACAAATCTGCACTTGATTCTTTTTTTTGGTGGATTAGTTAGTGACTTTCTTTTTGGATTCCGGAGGGGTTTTTCTCCCCTTCCTTTCCCTTTTTGCACCATGCACATGTAAATGTGATTGAGAATTCTTTCGTCAGATCTGCTGCCTTGGCAGCCTTCCTCCCAGCTGGCCTGGCTGGGGGAACCCGTGCTGGTGGCTGACTGCCATTGACAAGTTCTCGCGGGCTTCGTGGGAGGAAGTTTGCCTCGGAGACACTGCCAGACCCTAGTCTGGGCTTTGGTGCCTGGAGGGAAGGAGGGCAGAGGGGACCCCCCCCAGCAGGACTGGACCCCTCTCTGCCCACGAATGGAGGGTGCCAAGGCCACCACCACCATCTCACCTTGGTCCACTCAGCAGACAGTGACTAGCGCAGACCGTTCCTCTCCATCGTGAGAGCACCATCTCTGCAGAATCCCTGGTGCCCAGAGTCCATCTTGAAAGGCCATGTAAGCCTTCCTTCCTCTGTTTCTAACCAGGGCATTTCATCAAAACACCAAGATATACGAGGTGTGAAAACATTGCCCACCTCAACAGCTGCAGTTCATGGCCAAGCCAGTCTTTCGCTTCTCTGTTTCCATACATTCTCCTTTTTGTCCCCTCCTTTCCCCACCCTGGCTTCAGGCCATAGTCATTTGTTAGTGTTTCTTCTTACCTTCTTTCCTTTCTTCTCCCCACTGAAGCAAATTCTCCCCAATTTACCAGGGCCTAACTCAAGGCTCACATCCTCCACAGAGTTTTCCCTGGTAACAAAAGGATCGTGTGTGTATACTGT
This sequence comes from Pseudorca crassidens, assembly GCF_039906515.1. NCBI lineage: Eukaryota > Metazoa > Chordata > Mammalia > Artiodactyla > Delphinidae > Pseudorca > Pseudorca crassidens. Next base: position 106,734,482 of record NC_090304.1, read on the forward strand.
TGAGCCCAGAGGCTGGCTCACAGCACCCACTCTCTCCAAGGTCAATGGAACTGCGTCCCATCGTGGTAATCTCTAGTGTGCGTTGGGGGGTGGTGAGCATGAGCTTAGTCTTCTTTTTTTTTTTTTTTTTTTTTTTTTTTTGCGGTACGCGGGCCTCTCACTGTTGTGGCCTCTCCTGTTGTGGAGCACAGGCTCCGGACGCGCAGGCTCAGCGGCCATGGCTCACGGGCCCAGCCGCTCCGCGCCATGCGGGATCCTCCCGGACCGGGGCACGAACCCGTGTCCCCTGCATCGGCAGGCGGACTCTCACCCACTGCGCCACCAGGGAAGCCCTGAGCTTAGTCTTCTTAAACAACATGTTAGTTCTTCCTTCTTTATCTCAGGGGCATAAGACTACAGGTGTGCAAGTCTCTCCAGAGGTCCCCTTTTGTGTAGAAGGTTTGGCAGTCAGCCACTGAGATGGCCCCCGAGAGAGTCACATCCTGGTATTTGTGGTCTGTGTGACCCTCCCCCCTGGAGAGTGGTCTCTACTTATTGACAAGATGCTGACGAATAGAATACGGCAGAAGTGATGCGGTGTCACTTCCAAGATTAAGTTATAGGAAGACTAGGACTTTCGTCTTGGGCAAGCTCTCTCACTCTTAGATGGCCCTCCCAAGTCCAACGGGGACAGAGAGAACACAACACCGTAGTTGTCAGTATTAAAGAAAAGATGGCCAGGGATCCCAACAAGTTCAGGGTTAGTAAAATAAGTGAGATAGAGGAAAACCAAATCACTGTCTTTAGGAAACTGGTAAGAGTGACCCAACATTGAAGATGACGTAAGACAAGGACTCAGATGGCAACCTTTATGGGACGCCTGCGACGTGCCAGGCGCTATGCTGGACAACGATCCTCATGTCACCGCATGGCATGGTCACTAAAAGGACCCTCATTTCACAGGCGAAGAAACCGAGGCATAGAGAGATTACTGTTAATCCCAAGCCACAGTTAGGAAATAGAAGGACCAGGGTACAAATCCAAGACGGCCTGAATCAAAACTCCGTCCTGTTAGCCAATGCACTAAACTTTCTTGGTGATGCAGTTTGAGGCAGTGGAACTAGAAAGCCAAGGCTCTGAAGCACTTTGAAGGGACGAACAGGAATATTTATCTTCCGGAGTCTTCTCTTGGTGGTGGACCCAGGTCGTGCAGGGACAAAAAGCCCAAATGCAGCTAGAGGGATCTCACATCTCGGCAAAGTAAGAGCAGACCGTCAAAAGGAATCAAAAGGTTAGGGGTAGATGTTCTTCCCTGGTAGAATTTTACCAGGCATCCAACAATTATAGATACATATAGATAGATAAAATTTGTATCTATCATGGGCAAGGGCATATAAGACAAGGTTCTGACCCTGTTTAGGAAGACAGCCCTTACACATCTGTAACTCAGGGTGATGTGTCATCGTGGCTAAATTGGGTGAAAATATTAACCCCATTGGGACCAGTTGGGAGAGACAGCCCACTGTGAGCTGTGATTGGAATTTTGAGCAGGAGATCTTACTGAGAGAGCCAGAGAGAAGGAGAACCGGTGTCAACACAAGAGCGGGGTCGGGGAGAAGGCCGCGCCTGCTCCAAGTTGGGGTGCCTAAGGGGCAGAGGCTGGTCTCTGTCCCGCAGGCCCGGGAGCTGCGGGAGGTTTTGAGTTGACAGGTGAGATGACGAAAGCAGTAGCGAAGGGAGGTTAGGAAAGCCGAGTTATACAGGAAGCCACGTGTTGACCCCGAGAGGGAGATCTAGGCTCTCGGTACAGGGAGGACACAGGCTGGGGTGCGGGGGATCCTGTTCCCAGCGACCCCTCTGCGAGACCCAGAGGGCGAGGTGGGTAGGGCTTCCTCTTCAGGACACACGTTTCACCGGGAAGCGAGGGGGCCAGTGCTCACCGGGAAGTACCTCCACCACCAGCGGCCGGGATGGTCCACAACCTGCTCGCCTGGCTCAGGGGGTGACGGGGCGCTGCTCAGGCCAGCTCCACACACGTGGGAGCACCTCGGCCTCGCCTTCCGCCACAACGGCCCGCCAGGCAGCCACAGCCATTCTCTCCTCCCCAGGTGTCCAGTCCCAGGTCACCACGGTTAGCTCAGAGGCTTTGATCAGGACACACACCTGCAGGGAGGCACCGCCCCTTCCTCAGCACACACCACACACCAGAGACACACTTCACACACACAGCATACACCTCTCACACACATACACCCCTGATACCTCACGCACACACCACAGACACACACACACCACATGCATACACACCCCTCACACACAACTCTTTTTTTTTGAATTTTGTTTTATTTATTTTTTAAACAACAGGTTCTCATTAGTTGTCTACTTTATACATATTAGTGTATATATGTCAGTCCCAATCTCCCAATTCATCACACCACCACCCACCTCGCTTTCCCCCCTTGGTGTCCATACGTTTGTTCTCTACATCTGTCTCTATTTCTGCCTTGCAAACAGTTTCTTCTGTACCATTTTTATAGATTCCACATATGTGCGTTAATATACGATATTTGTTTTTCTCTTTCTGACTTTCTTCACTCTGTATGACAGTCTCTAGATGCATCCACATCTCTACAAATGACCCAGTTTTGTTCCTTTTTATGGCTGAGTAATATTCCACTGTATATATGTACCACATCTTCTTTATCCATTCGTCTGTCGATGGGCATTTAGGTTGCTTCCATGACCTGGCTATTGTAAATGGTGCTGCAATGAACATTGGGGTGCATGTGTCTTTCTTTTCTTTCTTTTTTTTTTTTTGTGGTATGTGGGCCTCTCACTGTCGTGGCCTCTCCCGTTGTGGAGCACAGGCTCCAGACGCACAGGCTCCGGATGCGCAGGCCCAGTGGCTGTGGCTCACAAGCCTAGCCGCTCCGCAGCATGTGGGATCTTCCCAGACCAGGGCACAAACCCATGTCCCCTGCATCAGCAGGCGGACTCTCAACCACTGTGCCACCAGGGAAGCCCTCTTTTTGAATTATGGTTTTCTCTGGGTATATGCCCAGTAGTGGGATTGCTGGATCATATGGTAATTCTATCTTTAGTTCTTTAAGGAACCTCCATACTGTTCTCCATAGTGGCTATATCAATTTACATTCCCACCAACAGTGCAAGAGGGTTCCCTTTTGTCCACACCCTTCCCAGCATTTGTTGTTTGTAGATTTTCTGATGATGCCCATTCTAACTGGTGTGAGGTGATACCTAATTGTAATTTTGATTTGCATTTCTCTAATAATTAGTGATGTTGAGAAGCTTTTCATGTGCTTCTTGGCCATCTGTATGTCTTCTTTGGAGAAATGTCTATTTAGGTCTTGTATCCGTTTGTTGGTTGGGTTGTTTGTTTTTTTAATATTGAGCTTCATGGGCTCTTTATATATTTTGGAGATTAATCCTTTGTCCGTTGATTCATTTGCAAATATTTTCTCCCATTCTGAGGGTTTTCTTTTTGTCTTGTTTGTAGTTTCCTTTGCTGTGCAAAAGCTTTGAAGTTTCATTAGGTCCCACTTGTTTGTTTTTATTTCCATTACTCTAGGAGGTGGATCAAAAAAGATCTTGCTGTGATTTATGTCAAAAAGTGTTCTGCCTATGTTTTCCTCTAAGAGTTTTATAGTGTCTGCCTTACATTTAGGTCTCTAATCCATTTTGAGTTTATTTTTGTGTATGGTGTTAGGGAGTGTTCTAATTTCATTCTTTTACATGTACCCTCCAGTTTTCCCAGCACCACTTATTGAAGAGACTGTCTTTTCTCCATTGTATATCCTTGCCTCCTTTGTCATAGATTAGTCGACCACAGGTACGTGGGTTTATCTCTGGGCTTTCTATCCTGTGCCATTGAACTATATTTCTGTTTTTGTGCCAGTACCATATTGTCTTGATTACTGTAGCTTTGTAGTATAGTCTGAAGTCAGGGAGTCTGATTCCTCCAGCTCCTTTTTTTTCCCTCAAGACCACTTTGGCTATTCAGGGTCTTTTGTGTCTCCATACAAATTTCAAGATTTTTTGTTCTAGTTCTGTAAAAAATGCCACTGGTAATTTGATAGGGATTGCATTGAACCTGTAGATTGCTTTGGGTAGTATAGTCATTTTCACAATATTGATTCTTCCAATCCAAGAACATGGTATATCTCTCCATCTGTTTGTGTCATCTTTAATTTCTTTCAACAGTGTCTTATAGTTTTCTGCATACAGGTCTTTTGTCTCCCTAGGTAGGTTTATTCCTAGGTATTTTATTTTTTTTGTTGCAATGGTAAATGGGAGTGTTTCCCTAAATTCTCTTTCAGATTTTTCATCATTAGTGTATAAGAATGCAAGAGATTTCTGTGCATTAATTTTGTATCCTGCAACTTTACCAAATTCATTGATTAGCTCTAGTAGTTTTCTGGTGGCTTCTTTAGGATTCTCTCTATATAGTATCATGTCATCTGCAAACAGTGACAGTTTTACTTCTTCTTTTCCAACTTGGATGCCTTTTATTTCTTTTTCATCTCTGATTGCCGTGGCTAGGACTTCCACAGCTATGTCGAATAATAGTTCTGAGAGTGGACAACCTTGTCTTGTTCCTGATCTTAGAGGAAATGCTTTCAGTTTTTCACCATTGACAGTGATGTTTGCTGTGGGTTTGTCATATATGGCCTTTATTATGTTGAGGCAGGTTCCCTCTATAACCACTTTCTGTAGAGTTTTTATCATAAATCGGTGTTGAATTTTGTCAAAAGCTTTTTCTGCATCTATTGAGATTATCATATGGTTTTATTCTTCAATTTGTTAATATGGTGAATCACATTGATTGATTTGCATATATTGAAGAATCCTTGCATCCTGGGATAAATCCCACTTGATCATGGTGTATGATCCTTTTAATGTGCTGCTGGATTCCATTTGCTAGTATTTTGTTGAGGATTTTTGCATCTATATTCATCAGTGATATTGGTCTGTAACTTTCTTTTTTTGTAGTATCTTTGTCTGGTTTGGTATCAGGGTGATGGTGGCCTCGTAGAAAGAGTTTGGGAGTGTTCCTTCCCCTGCAGTTTTTTGGAAGAGATTGAGAGGGATGGGTGTTAGCTTTTCTCTAAATGTTTGATAGAATTCACCTGTGAAGCCATCTGGTCCTGGACTTTTGTTTGTTGGAAGATTTTTAGTCACAGTTTCAATTTCATTACTTGTGATTGGTCTGTTCATATTTTCTATTTCTTCCTGGTTCAGTCTTGGAAGGTTATACCTTTCCAAGAATTTGTGCATTTCTTCCAGGTTGTCCATTTTGTTGGCATAGAGTTGCTTGTAGTAGTCTCTTAGGATGCTTTGTGTTTCTGCAGTGTCTGTTTTAACTTCTCCTTTTTCATTTCTATTCTAGTGAGTTGAGTCCTCTCCCTCTTCTTCTTGGTGAGTCTTGCTGATGGTCTATCAATTTTGTTTATCTTCTCAAAGAACCAGCTTTTAGTTGTATTGATCTTTGGTATTGTTTCCTTCATTTCTTTTCTTCACACAGCACACACCCCTCACACACATGCACCCCTCATAGCTGACACACACACCACAGACACACACCACATGCACGCACACCACACATTCATGCACACCCGTCTCACACACAACTCGACGCTCTTCACACACACAAACGCATGTGGCATCTCAACACCTGTGTCAGGTCACTGGCTGCACAGACCCATGTGGCAAAAAGAACCGTCGTTCTCTGTGCTCTTGCGGCAGGTGAGCTTCACTCGGTCCAGCTCCTTCCAACTCCATCCCAACGACTATCAGCGGAGCACCAGCCGCCCTCCTGGTTCACAGCTGAGCCGATGGGGCCTGCAGAAGGGCTGGCGTCTCCAATGTCCCGGGGCCGCTGAGGGCCTGGAGCAGAGCCAGGGGTGCCCTGCCCAGCCGATGGCCTGGAGCCCCGGGGCCCAGGAGGGAAGGCCGGCAACCCCGTCCCCACGGAGGCCACCTTCCAAGAACACTGCCTGGGGCTGCAGCCCCAGGCCTCACGCAGGTGCAAGTGCCGGGGATCACAGGGCGGCCTGGGGGGTGGGGGGTGGGGACGGCTGGCTCTGGAGGGAACGGGAGCCCCTCTCACAGCTGCCCCATCCCCTGCCTGTGCACCCCGTGTCCCCCTGCTGCAGCGTCGGCCTGTGTTCCCTCTGGTGTCGCTAGGCTGGCGGCCTGGCCTTCATCCCCAGGAAGCAGCAGGTCACCGCTGTCCCTCCCCTGTGACTCACACAACCTTCCTCCCTCCATGGGCACCGGGGACGCGTAGGGCTCAGGGTTGGCAGTGCGGTTCCTCAGGACAGGGGCTTGTATTGGTCAAGTCAATGACGAGGTGAAGAAAACCATGTTTCATTGAGCATCTGTGATGCACTCTATTTAATTTAATACTTGATGAAACCAGAGGAGCAGCTTCGACTCTGGAGGACAAACTCCTGGGCTCTTGTAGAGCCTGCTGAGTGCCAGCGGTGGTCCTGGCCAAGTCCCTGCACCCCCAGCGCTGGCTGAGAAGCCCTGGGCACATAACAACCCCCAAGACTCAGTTTTCCCATCTGTAAAATGGGGTGATCACGTCTACCTCTTTCAAGGCAGCTGCTGCCTCCCCTTAATGTAATATTCACACAGCCTAGCCTGGGGTCTGGAGTCATAGATGCTCAGTAATTACTGCTTTGGTAACAGGTTGATGCTTGAACGATTGTGGTACATTTGAAATAGCACATTTGAAATGCTTTACAAGGCTTGCTGTACAGTAGGGGTCTCCAAAAGCCAGTGTCTTTTGCCCTGTGGTGGTGGTGAGGTCACGCAACCAGAGGCTGAAGTTTCCTCTCTCCTGTTCACCTGCATAACACACGTGTGCATGAGTGCACATACATACGCACATAGACCCACGTGCACAAGCACACACCCTCCCTCCTGTGTTCAAAGTTGCCCTCTTGGCGCCCCCCACCCCAGCTTCCCCATCACGTCTTGCTCTGTGATCCTCCCGGTCTCCTCGCCAGCCCTTGACACCACAGTTCCCACGTGGCAGCCCCCAGCTCTTCTCTCCCTGCCCTGTCTCCCCACCATCCTGGGCTCGAGGCAGATGTGCAGCAGCCCGCCATCTTCTCCTGTCACTCTCTGGCCATGCCTGGCAGCTGGATTCGCAATTCGCCTTGTTTACAATGCATTGTAATTGCAGACACAGGCTCTGCTGTCACTTGTAATTTTATCTTGTCCTCTTCTCCCTGCACGCTCCCTTGCCTAGGTGTCAAGCAGTCGCTTTTGTGAGAGGTAGTATTGGCAGGGAATGTGCTCCAATATCCAGCAAGAAGCCAACTATTATCTCTTCTCTTTCCCTCCCTCTCCGCTCAAGAGAGGAAATAGGCCAAGAACAAGCCTGCCCTCCTGCAGCCCTGCCCACCCCACGCCTCCTTTCCTGGGTTCCTCAGCTCTTCCAGTCACCTGGGCTCCTGCTTGGACTTTGCTCCAGGAAGTTCAGAGCTTAGAAGCGGACATGCAGGGAAGCCAGTTACCTCTTTGCTGATCTTTGGAGGGTGGGGCGAGGGAATCTCCTGAAGACAGGCTGCCCTCCCGTAGGGTTAGGGGGCTGAGGTCCAGAGTGCATGGGCTCAAGGTGATTCCATCAGCGCATCTGAACAGACGCAGGAGAAAGACCCACCCACCCCATGCCAGTCTACGCAGGCCACCTTAGCCAGGCCCCATTATAGCTCTGCAAAGGGGGCATCATTATCCCTGTTCACAGGTGAGGAAACCAAACCTCGGTGCCCAGTGGAAGGTCACCCAGCTAGTTGTGTGTGGGAAAGCTGGTCTAAAGCAACACCATCTAGTCCCCCAATTCCCCGTGTTTTAATTGTTTTGTTTTGCATGTTTATCTGCACTTCTGAGTGCATTCCATCTCTGCCCTTTACCATGCTGATTTATGATGCCCTGTTTGTCTGTCTGTCTGCTACTAGATGCAGAATACTCCAGGGCAGAGCCTACTTCTCCTTTTCCTCACTCCCTTCAGCACCCAGCACAGTGGCCAATGCTGAGTGGATCTTCTGCATATATTTGTTAAGAATGAATGTATTCAGAGGATTGGCATTTCATTGGTTGGGTCGCTGTCTGGCAATTGCTAAATTCTGTGCACCAGCCTTATATACACTTGTTTCTGATGCACATGGGAAATCCAAGATGCATAATTTTGATTGTCTTAGACAAAGTTAGAAGGCAGGACAATTTAGAGTATATACCCCATGACAATTATATTCAAGAAAAAAAAAATCCATACCCATCGTCCCATTTATATGTTGTTTAATGTGGTACTCAGAAGGATTGGGGAGAGAAATTCTGGTATGTCCTGCAGATTTGGGGAATATACATAAAGTTGTCCTGTGTCTGTCCAAGTAATAATAATGTTTGTGTTAGGGCAGAGGAATTAGGAGTGGGTGTCCTTTCGGCTCTTTCTCCCACCCCCAGTCTTACATAATGTTCTCATGTTATATCTGTAACAAAAAATTACTAATTTAAGAAAGATTGGTAGCAATCTTTTTTCCAAGGAAAATATTGCAGCATCTTGAAGGGATGAAATACGCTGTGGCTTGTGGATCTGCACAAGACCTAGAGCAGTCAGTAGGAAGGAAGGTAGATCATTACGTGCTGTAAGTGTCCCAGCAATCAGTTCTCCCCTCTCCCTCTGCCGGTGCTCTGTCCCTGCTTAGCCACTCACTAGCTGTGTGGCTTTGAGCCACTTACTCAACCTCTCTGTGCTTCTATTTCCTTATTTGTAAGCCTGAGCTAATGATGCCTCTGCCTTATAGAATTTTGTTGGATTTAAATTGATCATAAAATGTATGAAGAATGCCTAGCACAGTGTCTAATACACAGTAAGCCCTCAATTAATGAGGGCCCTTAATACCGTGGCTGTTTTCACGCTTTGCAAGTGAGGACAGTGCCCTGACGGAGGTTGGGTGGCTGCAGCCGAGTCTCAGCGTGAGACTTGCTGCTCTGTGTGGGCTCTACGTGGGGCAGACGGGGCTCACGCAGCCACCACCCAGGCAGGGCCACCAGCAGATCACCTGCTGACGGCTGCCCCTCCCCCCACATCGCGATGGGCCTCCACCAGCTGAAGGCAGTGAGAAAGCTTTGATGAGATCCAATTAGGAAAACAGAGTCTGCATTCAAGAGGGCTGAGCAGTTCATACAGAGGGAAGAAAAGACCCTGGAATTAGTCTAAGTGCTCTCCTCAGATATCCTCACAAGCTAAATAGTTAAGAAATATGTATCATTTAGCAGAACTGACCCCCCAGGGTGTTTGCCTCTCATCAGCTGGGACGTTATTATTATTCTGCAAATGACATCTCCATCTCCAGTGACTGTGTTCCCCCCTCGCTCTAAACGTGCATAAATAAATGATACTTAGAGAGCGGCTGACTGGGGAGGAAGCTTGGCTGAGATGGAGAAACAGAGGCCTGCGTCTCCAGCGACCCCCTTCACGAGCCCCAGGGTGGGCTCTAAGAGGGCTTGAGCTGACCCCTCTTTCCGTGGACGATGGGATATGCCTCCGAGTATACTTGGTTCAGTCTCATGTGTATCTTCCTTTTTCAATCAAATTCAATATTATTATTTAGGGGAAAGTCCAGTGATCAGCAAACATTTTCTGTAAAAAGCCAGATGGTGAGTCTTTTAGACTTTGAGGGCCAAATCCTGCAAATACCTAACTTGGCCATTTTGGCCACACAGGTAAATGAATGACAGTGGCTGTGTCTCAATAAAACTTAATTTATAAGAATGAGCACAAGGGCCGTGGTGGGCTGACCCTCACATACCCCCTCCAGGTTTTCCTCCTCTCCAGCTCCCTCCGCTGTGCCGTGCTAGCCAGGATCCCTCTGGGGTTGGTGGGTGTCTGAGGTGCCCTGGAGGATGAGCCCTCCTCCTACGCCCTTGCAGGTCTTCCACCTGCATCTCTGTGGCGTGGCCCCAGGACTCCACCAGGCTTCCTCTTGGGGCTGAAACTGGATTTGTTCTCCCAGTTAATCATCTGAGGCTCAGTTTGGGCCTTCAGGAAACTTAGTGCCCCTTTAATGCCACACAGGATGTTTCAGCCTCTGTTGTTCTCTCTCCCCTCCCTCTTCCCCTCTCTTTCCACTCCCTTAAGCTCTCAACCTCTTCCCCTCCCCCTTTCTCTCCTCCCCTCTTCTGTGTCCAGCCTCCACTTTCACTGCCTACCCTGCATGTGTTGGTGGTGAAACATCTGCAAAGGCTTCCTTCACACTCTAGCCTGAATCACTTCTACCTCCAGCCCTCCAGCTCACTTCAACTCCTCCAGTCCCCAGGCAGGGATCCCCTGTTACCCCAACTGGGCATTCCAGCCCTGAGCTCAGAAGTCCTTTTTCCTACTGCTGTGTGGACTGCACCTGCTCTGCACCCTTGTTCCTGGGGAAGGAATGGGTCATGGTCTAGCCTCCTGAGCTCTGCACTCTGAGATCTCCACAATGATGATTCCACTTTTCATGTCGCCCCCGATGGAGGGGGATGAGGCAAGCAAGCAGGGGAGAGGTTCCATCAGAATGTCTTGTTTCCTAAGGGTGACACCCAGGTCAACCTCCTGGCAAAAGTGGCCACATCATTCTTTTTTCTTTTCTTTTTCTTTTTTTAAAATTAATTTTTATTGGAGTATAGTTGCTTTACAGTGTTGTGTTAGTTACATATATCCATTTAGGGAAGGAGAACAATGTTCCCACAGAACATTAAATAGAGTTCCCTGTGCTATACAGTAGGTTCTCATTAGTTATCTAATGAGTGTATACATAGTATCAGTAATGTATATGTGTCAATCCCAACCTCCCAATTCATCCCACCCCCACCTTTCCCCCTTGGTATCCATACATTTGTTCTCGACGTCTGTGTCTCTATTTCTGCTTTGCAAAGAAGATCATTTGGGTGTTCTTTAGTATTAGATTTAGGGAAACTGCATTCAGAAGAACTCAGAGAAGTCCATTCGCCCAAGTGAAGAAAACTTCCACAGTTTATCAGGAAATCCCCAAGGCGGACAAGCCGCAAAACTCTAAACGTTGCCAGCCTGGGTAGCTCAGGACCTCAAGCTTCCACCCTTTGGCTGTGATCTCGTTCTGTTCCTCCAGGCTCCAGGGATATTCGATTCTGCCGCATAGGCCTTCAGCATCTGAGACCTTCTTAACTGCCATTTTAGAAGCATTTGGGTCACCATATTTTTATATATCTATTCAATCATTCTAAATGATTATTGAACACCTACCTTGTACTAAATATATTTCTGGGCATTGTGGTTATAACGGTGAACAGGAGAGATCCCATCCCTCCCTAAATGGCTCACAACAGTTAAATAACGTGATGTGACGAATGCTGTAATAGGGAAGACACGAGGTACCATGCAGGCACCTGGCAGGATTCAATGTGCTCGAGTTTTCCAGGCAGAGGAAATGGTGGTGGTGGTGGTTGGGTGGTGGTGAAAAAACTGAGGTTACTCCAAATCAGAGCCTATGTCTGTAGCAGAGAGTGAAATCCAGGCTCCCGTCTCTGTGGTCAGAGTTATACGCCCAGGTGGCCATCCTTCTGGAATAAACACAGTCTGGGAGTTGAGCACATAGCCCAATTGCTATAAAAGTGACTGTCTTCGTCTGATTATTTTCCTAGACTTCTCCCGAATAGCACGCATCCCCTCTCGGAGCCAGCACACCTCTTGGTGGCCAGAGCTGAACCACACGGGAACAGCCGCTCAATCTGCACCTCTGATAGATTGGAAATTGTCAATAACCCGAGGTGTAGCTCTCCATGTCGAGACCCCTCCCCAAGCAGCTTCCTCTGGGGGATTGGTGTGAGGGCTGTGGGGAGACACCTTGCTGTTTAATAAATAATAGAAAAGATTCATAAAGTGTCTGGGAAGCACATTCCTCATGCAGAAATGTTACAGAATAACACAGGATGAATAATAGAAAAGGTTATTGAAAAATTCATAATTTCCAAGTGCCAGTGAAGGGCAGATGCTGTACAGTCTATTTGCCTGTAGAAAAGTGATTAAAATATATATTATTGTCCTGTCTATAGGAAAATGTATTATTAAGTGGATACTAGCGTGACATTTGAAAAATCCATTTCATTCTGTTTAGCAGCAAAGGGGTTTGGGCTGCTTCTTTGTGTTTGCAGGTTTCACAAGCATTTTAATAAGCCATTTAAAAAATGAAAAGGGAGTTTAATTATGGCCCCCTGCCTCCCAGCCATACTCTTGCTTTGCATTTACAGGTCTTTTGCCAAAGAAATTTAAAAACACATAATAGGGAATGTAAATATCCTGCCTACATTTATTATGTCACTTGCCAAGAGAGAAAACTGATCATTGACCAGTATTTATGGGTTGAAAGAACAGAGGGTGGGAAATGGATTTGCTGGTCCAGGCAAAACAAGGAGCAAAGCCTCAGCGTAAAAGACCTGCAATCCCTGCCCGCCTAAATGTGGCTGCTTTTCTAATGGATGTTCCAGTGTTTTCCCTGTGAAACGAGGAGTTCCTTTGAGGTGTGCTTCTAAATGGTGACGTCAGAAGCAGGGATCATCCATCTGCTTCTGAGCAGGGTGTAGCTTCCTGGTTTGAAGATTCTCCTTCCCAGTAAAATACAGAGCTGGGTTCCGAATAGACTCAGATTTGGGGACAGCTCTCTGGTCCTTGCTCAGGGTGAATTTTCCCCACCAGTTAAGGGAGGGGGTGGAGGAGGATGGAGTCTGAAAGGGATGGGCCACATCCTAGCAACCACAAGGTCTTATTCAGCTTGTACAGCCGGTGGTCCGATGGTCTTTCAGCGAGTGTACAGGGAGACAGCAGTGGCCCAGAGGTCATCCAGCAGTTGGTATAGGAATCCAGGCGGAAACTACGTGGTATTACAAATAGCACATCCATAGTCCCTCTCTCTTAGCAGCTGGGTAGTTTTGCCAGAATCACCTAACCTCTCTGGGTCTCAGTTTAATAATAAAAAATAGAGAGCTTTTCACGAGATCATAATATTTTTACTTATTTATTCTATTACAAAAATAGATCGTTAAGCCATTTGTTCTAATGGAATTTCGCTTGCAAGCTGATAAAGTTGTTTCTCTAGTTAAAGAAGAGTCAGGGGATCAAACTGCCTCCTACCTCAAACCAATTTCCTTCCTGTTTTCCAAGGCAACCCCCAGGAAGACCAGAACTCTGATTCCATAGGGATTCCTGGAGTACAAGGTAAAAACCAATGTACTCTTTCGATGATAAGTTTCTGCTATTGAACTGTGGCCTGTGTATGATTTGTTGAAATGAGAGAATGGCTTCTTCTGGCCTCAGTTTTACTCCCACTTATTTAGAGTCATCATATATTTATCTTTTACTCAACAAGCATTGCACATGCATTGCGTGTAGAATACTGGGCTAAGTAATGTTTGAATGTAGAACATGTGTAAGACGTGGAGCAAACAACTTGCTGTAATTAAGGGTGATATTGGAGGTACAAATAATTTTTTTTTTTACAAGTAAAAACTGAATTAGGTTTAAAATAAACTGAACATCTCTGTCAGAGTAAGGTTGGTCTCATAAAATTAGTTAGGAAGCGTTCCCTCCTCTTCGATATTTTGGAAAAGTCTGAGAAGGATCGGTATTCAATCTTTGAATGTTTGGTAGAATTCACCGGTGAAGACGTCTGGTTCAGGACTTCTGTGTTTTGGAGGTTTTTGATGACTGTTTCAATTTCCTGACTAGTGATCAAGCTATTCAGCTTTATTTTCTTCATAATTCAGTATTAGGAAGGTTATGAGTCTAAGAATGTATCCATGTCTTCTAGGTTGTCTAATCTGTTGATGTATCGTTGTTCAAACTACTTTATAATCCTTTGTGTTTGTGGTATTCTTGTAATTTCTCCTATTTCATTTCTGATTTTAGTTAGCTGAGCCTCCTCTCTTTTTTTCTTAGTGAATCTAGCTAAAGGGTTGTCAGTTTTGTTTATCTTTTCAAAGAACCAGCGCTTAGTTTCATTGGTCTTTTATTCTCTTTTGAGCCTTTCATTTATTTCCACTCTGATCTTTATTATTTTCTTCCTTTTACTGACTTTGGGCTTGTTTGTTCTTTTTTCTAGTTCCTTTAGGTATAAGGTTAGATTGTTTATTTGCTACTTTTCTTGTTTCTTGACATAGGCCTGGACTGGTATAAACCTCCCTCTTAGAACCGCTTTTGCTGTATCCCATAGATTTTGGTATGTCGTGTTTTCGTTTATCTTCAGGTAATGTTTGATTCCCCCTTGGATTTCTTCAATGACCCAATAGTTGTTCAGTGGCATGCTGTTTAGTCTTCACGTATTTGTGATTTTTCATTTTCTTCCTGCAGTTGATTTCTAGTTTCATCCCACTGTGGTCAGAAAAGATGCTTGATGTGATTTCAAACTTCTGAAATGTACTGAAACTTGTTTTGTGTCCCAAAATATGGTCTTCCCTTGGGAAAGTTCCACATGCACTTGAGAAGAACATGGATTCTGCTGCATTTGGATGGAATGTTGTGTAAAAATCCATTAAGTCCATCTGATTGAATGTTTCATTAAGGTCAGTGTTTCCTTGTTGGCTTTCTGTCTGGATGACCCGTCCTTTGATGGAAGTGGGGTGTTAAAGTTCCCTAGTATTATTGTTTGCTGTCAATTTCTCCCTTTAGGTACATTAATAATTGCTTTAGATATTTTGTTGCTTCCATGTTAGGTGCATATATATGAATAACTGTTATATCTCCTTGATGAACTGTCCTCTTTATGACTATATAATGTCCATCATTGTCTCTTGTTACCTTTTTTGGCTAATATGAATGTGGCTACACCCACTTTCTTTTGGCTTCCATGTGCTTCAAGAATTATCTTCCATCCCTTCACTTTGAGCCTGTGTTTGTCTTTAGAGCTGAGATGAGTCTCCCGGAGGCAGCATAGAGTTGGGTGTCCTGTTTATTAATCCATCCGGCCACTCTGTGCCTTTTGAATGGTGAATTCAACCCATTTACACTTAGGGTGATTATTGATAAATGAAGAGTTAGTGCTACCATTTTATCTTTTGTTTTCTGGTTGGTCTCCATTGTTTCTTTTTCCTTCTGTTTTTGTCTGTCATTTTAACTTGGTAGTTTTCTATGATGTTTTTCTTAGTTTTCCCTTTTTTTTTATGTTTTGCATCCATGCTCTAGATTTATATTTTGGGATTACCATGAGCTTTGTATTAAATGTCTCATAGATAAAACCATCCTTTTTCTGCTAATACCATCTTATCTTCATTTGCCTACATGGGTTCTGTCCTTTCACACTTTTATGTTTTTGTTGTCTCAAATTATCCCTTTTCAGGCTGTGAGTTTGTTACCAAAGTGAAGTAGCCATGGTTACTTTTACTTCTTTTTTCCCCTTGAAACGTTATGCTATAATTGTTTAACCACCTATTCTGATTGCAGTTTTCTGATTTTGTCTCTTTATTTATCACCTTACTCAAAGCTTGTGTACTTTTGCTTTTTTGTTCCAGGTAGAAGAGCTCCTCTCCATGTTTCTTGTGTGGCAGGTCTAGTGGTGATGAACTCCCTCAACTTTTGTTTGTCTGGGAAACACTTTATTTCTTCCTCATATCTGAAAGATAACTCTGTCAGATAGATATTCGTGGCGGACAGTCTTTATCTTTCAGTATTTTGTGTCTGTCATTCTACTCTCTCCTAGCCTGTAGATTTTCTGCTGAGAAATCTGCTCTTAGCCTAATGGGGTTCCTTTGTAGCTTATTGTCTTTTTTTCCAACTGCCTTTAACATTCTTTCTTTGTCATTGACTTTAGACAGTTTTAATACTATGTGTCTTGGAGAAAATCTGTTTGCATTGAGGTAATTAGGTGTTCTCTTAGTTTCATGGACTTGTGTATCCAGTTCCTTCCCAGGTTTGGGACGTTCTCAGCTCTTACTTCTGTAAACAAGCTCTGTGCTCCCTTCCCCTGTCTTTTCCTTCTGGGATGCCCACTATCTTTCTGTTGCTCTTCCTGATGGAGTGGGATAGCTCTCGTAGGATTCCGTGTTTTTAACCTTAGCTCTCTCTCCTCTCCTACCTGAATCATTTCTAGATTTCCATCTTGGAGCTCACTAGTTCCCTCTTCCTTGTGGTCGGCTCGATCCCCATAGCTTTCTAATGCATTTTCCATCTCATTGATTGAGTTCTTCAGCTCCAGAATTTTGGTTTCATTCTTTCTTAGAGTTTCAGTCTCTTGGTAAAGTATTCCTTCTGCTCATTAGTTTTATTCCTGAGCTCATTGAACTGCCTGTCTGACTTTTCCCATAGCTCATCAAGTTTCCTCATGAGGGCTATTTTGAATTCTCCATCAGTTAGGTCCCAGTATTCCATGACTTCAAGTTTGGTTTCTGGAGAATTGTCATCCTTTTGTGGTCCCATGTGTTACCGTAATTCTGCACGGTGCTTGGTGAGTTGTTCCTCTGCTGGCCCATTTGAAGTAGCCAGTACCTTCTTAGGTAAAGCTTTTTTTACTCGATTCTAACAATTCAGTAGGTTGGTAATTAGAGGCCTTTCTTTTGGTTTCCAGTAGGTGGCGCTGTATCACAAATTTTTTTGGTTTCTCTCACCTGAGCTGCCTTTGGCGGTATTTGAGAACCTGCACTTTCCATTCTCCATTGACTCTGCCAAAGATTTGCCTGGTGCCCTTATTGTTGCTCCTTGTGCCTCTGGGGTTGCCGGTGCCTTGTTGCTGCTGTCACCGGTGTTGCCATAGGGGCACTGGGATGGCGGGAACCTCCACTGCATCCAGGGTTGCCTGGGTCACGGGCACCACAGTGACAGCACGGGGTGGGAGCCAGGGCTGCGAACACCTCTGCCCAATCTGGGGTTGTTAGGTTCACGAGTGCCACTGCTGCGGCCAGGGAGGCTGGCGTCACGGGTGCCACCATGGCTGCAGGGACTAAGGTCACTGGCCCCACGACCACTGCTGCCTGTTCCTGTGGCCGTGGACCCTGCTGCAACCAGGAGGCCAAAGTCGTGTGTGCTGCTGCCTGCTTCTCTGAAGCTGTGGGCGCAGCTCCCCAGCTGGGAAGCCAGGTTCGTGGGCACCGCCTCCGCTGTTTCCCCAGTCCTCCCACCTCTAGATGTACAGATGTGTGGCATTCTCCAGCATCCTGGTGTGTTGGTCAGGGGCACCTTTGTTGAGTTGAGGATGTTTTACTGGTCGTAGATTGACGGGGAGACAAGGGTGTGCACTCACACCACCATGATGCTGTCACTCCTCCCTCCTTGTAATTCTGAACAGCTTGATTGAGGTGTAATTCACACACCTTGCGATTCACAAGTTTAAAGTGTATAATTCGGCATTGGTTAGTATACTGACAGAGCTGTGTACCCATCACCACAGTCTGTTCTGAGACATTTCAGCAGCCCATAAAGAAACCCTGTACCCACTAACAGGCATCCTGACATCCCCCTCACCCGCAGTCCTAGGCAGACAGTAGTCTACTGCTGTCTCTACAGACATGCCTGTTCTGGCCATTGCATGTAGATGGAATCATGCAACATGTGCACTTTTGTGACTGACTTCTTTTGCTTGACATAATTTTTTCAAAGTTTATCTATGTTGTTGCACGTATCAATATTTCATTCCTTTTTATGGCCAAATAACATTCCATTACATAGACATACTACACTCCGTCTAGCCGTTCGTCAGTTGATGGACATATTTTCATGTGCTTGTTGACCATCTGCACGTCTTCTTTGAAGAAATGTCTGTTCGGATCCTTTGTCCATTTGTTAGGTTGGATATTTGTCTTTTTGTTGAGTTATAAGAGTTTCATTTCACATTCTGGTTACCAGTCCCTCATCAGATACATGTCTTACAAATATTCTTTCATTCCATGGGTCTTCTTTCACTTTCTTGATGGTGTCCTTTGCATCACAAAATGTTTTACTTTTGATGAAGTTCAATTTATCTGTTTTTTCCTTCATCAGTCATATTTTGTTATCATATATAAGAAGCCATTTCTTAACCCAAGGTTGCAAATACATGCTCCTATGTTTAGCTGTTATGTCTGGGTCCATGATCAGTTTGAGTTAATTTTTACATATGATGTGAGACAGGAGTCCAGATTAATTCTTTTGCATGTGCATATTCAAATGTCCCAGCACCATTTGTTGAAAAGACTATTCTTTTCCCCATTGATTTTTTTTTCGTGAACTTGTCAAAAAATCAGTTGATCATAAATGTGAGGGTTTGATTTCTTTACTCTCTACTCTATTCCATTGATTTATATGTCTTTCTTTGCGTCAGTAATAAACTGTTTTAATTACTACCGACTTATAGTTTTGAAATTAGGAAATGTGAGTCTTGCAACTTTGTTCTTCTTTTTCAAGATTGTTGTGGCTATTCTGGGTGTCTTGTATTTCCATATCAATTTTAGAATCAGCTTGTCAGTTTCTCCAATAAAAATCTGGGATTTTTGTAGGAATTATGTTGAATCTGTTCACAAATATGGAAATTAAACATTTAAACAATATTACGTTCTCCAATCTATGAACATGGAATGACTTTCCATTTACTTGGGTCTTTTAAAACTTCTTTCAGCAATGTTTTGTAGTTTTCAGAGTACACGTTTTGCATTTCTTGTATTAAGATTATCCCTGAGTATTTTATTCTTTTTGTGTCTATGGTAAGTAAGATTGTCTTCCTAATTTCACTTTTGGATTGTTCATGGCTGTGTATAGAAGTACAATTCATTTTTGCATCTTTATCCTGTAGCCTGTGACTTCGCTAAATTCCTTTCTTAATTCTGACGGTTTCTCAGTGGATTCCTCAGGATGAGCTCTACATAAGCTCATGTCCTCTGCAAATAGAGATACTTTTAAGTTTCCCTTTTCAATCTACATGCCCTTTATTTTTCTTGCCTAATTGCCCTGATTAGAACCTCTAGTGCAATGTTGAATGTAAGTGGTAAAAGTAAACACCCATGCCTTGTTCCTGGTTCTTGGGGGAAAGCCTCCAGTCCCCTGTCAGTAAGGATGATGTTAACTGTGGGTGTTTTGTAGATGCCCTTTATCGGGATGAGGGTGTTCCCATCTATTACTGGTTTGTAGAATGTTTTTATCACATAAAGTCATCTTCTTCAATTTCAAGTCAGCTTACAACTTCTCTCCTTTGAGAGCCCTGATCCCAGCCCCTTGGACCCCTTCCTGGAGATCATCTAAGTCAGCTTCCCCAGCCCCACTTTATAATCATTGCTTCAGCCTTGTCCTTCTTTTTATATATGACTTATTAAAAATTATAAGCACTTTTCACCTTCATTGTGTTGTTTTTGTTTTGTTTTATTTCTTTATCCTACCATGTCCATTGAAACTCTCCCCAGGAAGGCAGGGACCAAGTTTACCCTGTTCACTGCTGTAGTTTCAGATTCTACCACAGTTCCTGAGAGATAGTAGTTGATCAATCAATAAATATTGTTGAATAATTGAATAAGTGAAGAAATGAATGTGTCCTATATACGTATACAGATAGTGCTGTATGGTCACTCAGGAGATAGAAGCAAAAAAGACTGATGGCCAGTGATTGGACTTGAAGTAGAGATGACAAGTAATGAGTTGGGAAAATAGTAGAAAATCTTTTACAATGAAGGATTTCAAACGGTAGCCAAGACTGACTGCAAGAGAAGCTCTGTTGAAGTGGGACACCCTCATACCCCACCGCAAATCCAGTAATATATCCAGGATATATTACTTTCTCCCCAGTGGGCTATAGCATCCTAGGCACAGGTCCAGCCTGCTCTGGGGGCTTCCCTACCCCGGCCTGCTGCGTGTCACCAAGGAAAGGCCGTGCCAGAGGAGACGGCACAGGGGCCGGGTAAATCAACCTCCAAATGTACCTTTATCATCCGTTTCATCTTATTCCCTTCACCACCCTGGAGTTAAATCTGCCCGATTCTCAGCCGCCTCCTACTGCGCCTCCGTAATGATCATCTAAATTAAAATCTGTTATGGGTTTCTGGGTAATCCCCTTTGATGCCCTGAGTACCGCAGGATCTGTTTTGCTCAGACCTAGCGTGTATGTGCTGATAGCTTTTGAGCAGCTGACATGGCTTTGTATATCTCACACAAATGTCTACAGCCGTCTTTTTGAGCCTTCTCTATGCGAGTGTCACACCGTTTTTCATAAGTGACTCTAATACTTCCTGACCTGGGATCTGCGGTTGCTCAGATGCAGATGAAGCTTCGTCCTGGTCTCCAGGCCTGTTCCTGGGAACACCTGCAGGAACTCCGTGTGCACCATCTCCTGTGCCCCTTCCAGCCTGCCAATTATCCCCCCTTTTCTCTTTCCCTTTCTCCTACCCTCTCCCCCCTCTTTCCCTCTCCCTCTCTCTTCTTATGCCTTGCTTGGGAATTCTTCTCTGATACCAGCTGGTGGAGGTGCTTCATTTGTTCACCAAGAAAACATTTTCAGAGACATTGGATTCAACGATGTCCCACAAAGTTGGCGGCAAAGTCACGATTAGATTAGATATCAGACCTTTAATCCCTGATCTTTTTGACTCTCCTGTATTTATTCTACCTGTAGTACCTGGAAATATTGATTAAAATAATTATGTAGAACCTTTTTTTTTAAACCAAAGGAACTCCTTTTATCAAAATAAATCTATGTTCATGCCCAATAGTTAAAACCAAGAAAAGTAGATGAGCTCGGGTCAGGGTGTGGACAGGAAACGCACCCACTCAGCTTCCCTCTGAACCCTGGGATGCTGGCTTGTGCCTACGGTCAGGGTCTCCACGTGCTGGACGTGGTGAGGAGCGACCGTGGGTTCCATCCCTGGGCCAGGCTGGTACAATCGATCTTCCTGACTTGGTCTGTCTCGGCCACGCTGAGAGTGTGGGCCTGGGCTGCTTGGCGTGGTGTGGTGGGTTATTTCACTGTCATTGTGCCTGGTTTAATAGTGGGTGTGAGGTGATGGTCACAGCCGTATTATTCAAGTCACTAAACCCAGACAAGACCAAGTCTGAGAGTGCGCCGTGGGGAAGCCCACGCCCACACCCGGTAATGGAAGCTTTGACCTAAGCCTTCTCCACCTCCTGCTTCAATCTCCGTGGCATCCGCCTTCATGCTCTGTGGGTCCCTGACTGTGACCCAGCCTGGGTTTCCATCACAGCCTCTGACCTCATCCAGAGAAGACCAAAGGCTCCGTGAGGGGGCGGGGCACTGAGAAGACAGACTGTGGTTTGCATTTGAGCTGGATTTATGTCGTGGGTTTGTTTGTTTGTTTGTTTTGTATGAATGACAGTGGTAGTCCCGGCGTCTGGCACTCAACAGATCCTTATCAACTAGAGGAGGAAATAACTGCTCCCCTTCATTTGCTCCTCCCGAAAAGCCTGAACAGGCGTCTGTCTTCAACCCTTCTACCCAGTCCCTAGTTCACTTACTATAAGTGCTCGTTAGGATGTGGGCTTAAGGTCATTATTCTCTCTCAGGGAGAAGATGCCAAACATAGGCTTCCCTCTTCCAGAGGATGGCGCGTCTCGGGATGCCTATCTTCCTCCTGCCTCCATCCCTTCATCTAGCAAAGGAGGTGGGAGTCTCTGCCCCTGGCAGCAGGAGAAACACATTCCTTTGTTTCAGTCGCTTGCACAGTTCTGGCATTATCACCCGGGCAGCATCTTATGGAAAACAAACACGTACAAGCACGAATGACTCCAGCTTCCCACAGTGGGTAGTCCTAAATAGGACACTTGCCAGTGGCACCAGAAAAGATCATTAGATTGTCAAAAAATAAACAGGGTAAACTGAGAGATAACATAAGCCCACTGCAAGCAAACCAACGAGCCTGGGGCCTCAGCGATGGCAGAGTAGATGGAATCCCCCTCCTGTGCTGGGAGGGGCGGGATGCTGCCACGCCCCTCACTGATGCAGAAGCCAAGGTTTCGGGTTGAAACCATGATGGGAAACCCAGCAGTTTCCACCCAGGTAGCTGTTGAGACAGAAGAGGAAGAAAGGAATTCATTAAAAACCTTGTTTCTGGGGCTTTTGTTGGGGTTTTGGCCCAGAGAATTTGTTAGTAAATAAGTACTGAAATCTTCTCCGACATAGAACAGTTGCTCAAGTGTGGAGAAGACCCAGGGCCTAGTCTACAAGGAGACTGTTGTTTAAGGAGCTCTGCCCACAGAGCAAGAAGAGCTTGACTTTAACACAGATTATATACTGGGGCAAATGGGCAGAGCAGACAATAACTGAGGTTGGGGTTTAAGAAAGGCAAGAGCTTGGGGGGATGGGCAGGGACAGGGCAACACCAGCAATGGAGAACATTCTGCATAGAGGCACTGGTGAAGTTCTCAGGTTGGCGCAAGTGACATGTATGTTGAAATATACTCTGGAATGAATGGTAAGGATCATATATGTCAGGCCAAGGAGTGTAGACTTCATCCGGACATCAGTGGAAAAATACTGGAAGGTTTTCCCAAGCAGAAAAATGAAATGATGAAAGTGGCCTTTAAGAAAAATCGATCTGGTCAAAGCATGCAGCACCTATTGGATTGGGAGCACGAGGGGTGGCCAGACAACTTGGGATACAGGTGCAGATAGCGTGTTGAGCGGTGAACGAAACCAGGACAGAGGTGGTGATAAAAAGGAAAGAGGGATGAGAAGAGAAGCATTTCAGCACTGACCACTGTGTGTAATACAGGGCAAAGGGGGTCATGGCAAGCTAAGCAGACACTGAGGTTTTCAACCTTTGCACCTTTTTAGGTGGAAACACGAGCAGAAAAATGTTAGTCAGGGGGAGAAGCTGACTTTAGGAGGAGGATGAATTTGGCTTTACTTAAATATGCCAAGAATGAGGTAATAGCCCGGCATCCTAGCGCAGGCAGGTGGAGAAACACAATGAAAAATTGAACTTCAAATGGCACCTTGGATCTGTGCGGAACTAAGCCCTGGTGCCCGCGCATGCGATAGCATTTTATAATAATATGCTACACTCTGCATAGGCACGTGAATTTGGTAATTACAGCACGGATCCTCTGGCTCTTTGCCTCTCCTGCTCCTCAGTGTGGAATCGTATTGCTCTGGGACCCAGAGAACAATTGATCAAAGAGGAACCCACTTATGTAAGGAAAGACAGAAAGACCAAGGAGCAAAGACAAAAGGTTTGCAATTCAAAAGGAGCTGACCAGACACTAGTCCTGCAGTAGCAACAAGAGAGCTATAGGACCAGCAGGGAGCGAGGGCAGAGCTGGACTCAACTGGAATGGGGTGACGGAACGGAAGCTGGCGGAACCAATGAAACACACTAAAATACGTCAACTGAGACTTTTCCCACTTGGAGATAGAATTGTCTATTTGTGTGTCTGTATGTGAACGTATGCTTCTGAAGATAGTCCAAAAGTAGATTCCAAATAGCTAGTTGCGGTAGCCAGCCTCCGAGATGAGCCCCAGTGACCCTCACTTCCTGAATGCACACGCTGTGTAGTCTCTTTTCACAGTGAATCAGGGCTAGCCCAATGCTAGAATATGGAGGAACTGATGGGATGTGATCTCAGAGACTTGCTCATAAAAGGCATTGCCCTTTTTGCCTTGATCTCTTGTATTATTTGCTTGGGGGTAAGCCACCCCCCAAGCCCAAAGCACACCCAACATGCCCCCATCAACAAGCAGCCCCAGTGTAGCAGCCACACGAGGGAGTCACCTTGGAAGTGGGTCCTCCAGCCCCAGTCAATCCTATGGATGACTTCAGCCCCATAGGCTTTAGACTGCGACCTCATAAGTGACCCTGAACCAGAACTTCCCAGTCAAACTGCTCCTGAATTCATTCCTGACCCACAGAAACTGTGAGAGATAATAAAGGATTCTCGTAGTCAACGCCACTAAGATTTGGGCTGATCCATTACACAGTGATGGATAACTAATACACTAGAGTCATAAGAAATGTACGAGAACTGTTTAGAATGTTCCTCTCAATGTTTGATGCGAAAAATATTTTGGCTGCTGTAATGCATCGCCAAGCTATTGAAATGTATGAATAAATGTTTTCAGCCCAAAGTCTATCCAAAAATGTGCAAAGTCTCGTGGAGGGAAGCAGAGCTCAGGAAGAGAAATGGATGCATATTAGATGTCGAGCACGTGCTATTGAGTTAAATTGAATTGCAATTGCAGACAGTTACAGATGAAGCACTTTACATTGTCACCTCACATGTTTATCAAACGCTGAACTACTCACAACAGTGTAGGACGTGAAACACTTCCGTGGCTTAGGTTAACGTGGTGGAACAAAAGTTTACCCAGCCACACCAGAGCGAGGCAAGCGGCAGACTCCACGGATAGGACAGCATCTTCTCTGGGCCCAGAACCACGCCCAGGGCGGAAGGAAGCTCAACCCTATCCTATCCCTGCCGTGTTCCCCCGTGGCCTGGCTGTCACCCCCTCCCTTGGCCTCTGCTGCAGGAGTGTTTCTGTGACCCCCCTGCCCAGCTCAGCCTCACCTCAGTCCAGGCAGGTGAAATGAATCATATCTGATGCCGTCTCCCTAAGCTGAAGCTTTCGTCCTTGGAACCAGGCCCATCTGAGGACACAGAGCCTCAGCTGCCCTCAGGGGAGCCTCCTGGTCTGTCCCTCCCCAAGGGGTCTTCATTCAAGCTTCTGTTCCCAATTCCTGCTTCCTTTACAGGAGCTCTTGCTTTCCCATCTGGTCCACTTCTTGCTGAAAGAATCTGTTTGAGACCTTTCACCTGGGAGCTAGCCATCAGCCCACAGGTCTGGGTATTGTCCTTGCCCTTGAAGCTCCTAGGTCACTCCTACAATCAGACCCCTGATGACCTCACTTACAATCCCACGAACTGTGGACGCAAGCCAGTTCCTAGTTTGCCCACAGCCTGGCATCCTTACAGTGAGGTCTCTGAAATAGAATTTTTAATTATAGAAGGTCCCCTGCGAACCCCTGTGAAGAGTATGTTTTTCTTCCAGTAGGTACCATGAAGCTCTCTCGGCCCCTTCCTCAGGCTGCCCTTCTGGGGTGTGCTATGCTCTCCTTTCTAACGCTGATGCCCAAATGCCAGACTGAGGAGGAATCCATGATCGGTTGGGCACTTCCTTCAAATTTAGTAAAAATTAAAAACATATCGTGACTCAAGTTCAATAGTCTAATCTTAAAATATTAATAGTTACAGCTTCCACTTATAAGGCATGATGAAGAGGCAAGAAGAGTGCATCCATGGTCACTGAGTCCTCATTGTGCCTCTGAGAGATATTTTTACCATTCCTGGTTCACAGAAGAAACTGAGACTCAGAGAAGTTAAGTATTTACCTAAAGCCACACAGCCTGTGGGACCTGAGGTTTTTTCATTTCAGGAGCGTCTCCACCTGGAGGTCCCTGGGCGCTCCACTGCCACAAGGCTGGAAGGACCTGAGAGAGCATTGCGCACCAGCCTCGAGTCTGTGGCTGGGGAAGCAGAGGTGCTCTACCGGGCAATGCCTCGTTTGCCCGGCTTTCTCCCAACCCACCTGCCTGCCTTTACCTGTGAAATGCCATTTCTCCTCTGCAGACATGCATCCCGCGTGTCCCTCCCTGCTTTGAAGAAAACCTCAAAAGTGGTGTCATCACCGGACTTCGAGTGCCTCTTAACACAGGTGCAGGATGCCGTGGAGAGGCTCAGTGCTCGCCTAGGGCCACCAGGATTCTGGGGTGACACCTAGCCCGCCTAGAACCCGGAGGACGCGTGCGGGGAGCTCCCGTCTCATAGGCAGGCCTCTGCAGGGACTGTGGGTCAGTCACAGGGCCCTATTTCTAGACTTGTCCCTAGCGTGACCTGACCGGAGAGCAGTTTCTGTAGATGTCCTGGTGCCCGGAGGGCTGCACAGAGTCGGAAGGAGTTCCTGTCTCTCATCCCCTGGGGCCCCGCTCCCCGCTCCAGCCCTACTATTAGCAATTACAGATCTGCGTTGGAAATAGGCACTTTCCCAAAAATGGGTCAGCTTTTTTTTTTTTTTTTTTTCTTTTGATCTCTTGTTACCACGGCGGGCAACTGATGTTCCCACAGTGTGGAGCATGGGGGGGGGGGGAGGCACGTAGGGCGTGGACCCTCCGAATGCCCTAGTAAGGGACAGCCCCGGAAGAAGGTCCTGGAGCCACGGCCAAGGAGGTGGAAGTTGTCCCCCGAGGCCAAAGCTGGCCTGAAGCTCTTCCGAGAGACTTGGCCCAGTTTTCCTGGCTAGCTCAGGATGACTTTCCACTGAGATGGCCACTGCTTTGTCAGGTCTTGTTTCAAAGGTCCCCTGAGTTATAAAACTGCCATTGTCTGTCCCAGGTCTCAGCACAAAGAGCTGTTGCAGCCGCAATGACCACCGTGACTGTGAAATTGCAGGACACGCTTGGATTTGGAACGTGCTTTGTTGAAGCACCTGACCTGTGTCTCCGTGGGCCACGCCCCCTTCCAGCCCCTCCCCTCGGATCCCAGCTCTGAGCCACGCCCCTCGTCCTGCCCCACCTCCCCGCTCCGACCCTGAGAGGTGGTGGAGCAGGAGGTCTTGCAGCCAGGTGGAGTTTATTCACCTTGAACCTCTCTCTCCATCACAAAGTGCTGGTGAGCAGATACCCTTCTAGTCACAGCAGTGACCCAGCTTCCCCGAGGCAGCACCCAGGGTGGTTACACACTTGCATGGGGAACTTAGAGTCTGAGCGACGCGCGTTCAAATACTGGCTCTTCAGAACCTACTCATTCTGCGAACCGGATCAAGTTACTGATCCGGTACTAAGTCGCTCGCGGGCTGGGTTTCCTCGCCAGCAATACGGGGATTAGGACATGTCTGCTTCCCAGGGCCAGGGGGCGCGGGGTTAGAAGCTGAGCACCACACCTGGCTCACAGTAAGCCCTTGGTAAACCTTGGCCCCAGCTGCACACAGGATGCCTACGCCCTGACTCCTGGGGGCCCACAGCTCCCAGAAAGCGGGGTTTTGTCCCAGGCTTCTTTTGTGAACCCTCTGGTACCCTGCATGGTGCTGAAAATGTACATACTCAGGGTCACTGAGTAACTGTTGAATCAGCTGAAGAATGGACAGCCCAGCGCTGGGACAGGTGAGTGAGGTGGGACCTCTGGTGCTTTTGGCCTAACCTGGCTATCTATGGCCTGCGTCTTCCCCTGCGGAGCCCACAAGAACTGAGGTTGAGAGCGTCATCTGCACACCCAGCGCTGGTCACCAGGAAGAGCAGTGTGTGGCACTTTGATGAGTATATCCAGCAAATTGGCGTTTTCTTCATTTTCTCGCTTGGCCTTCAGTGGAGTCATCACGACAAGCTAACTACTGCTCTTCGCTGCTCTTGACGCCTGCCTCAGTTTCATGCACTTACAGAGCCTGTTTCTAACGTGGGTACCACTCATCTATCAATACAAATAACAATCACCAGCTCTGCTCAGGAGAACGAGGCGAAGAATAGATTGTGTCCATGGCAGGCTGGTGAGACAAAGCAGGACGGGGGGCCAGGGCCCACTCCCCTCACCCTCCTATCCTGTGCCACGTTCCTGCACCCCGTCTCCACCTCCGACCACGGCAGCGTCTGGACAAACTGCTCGATGCAGGCCTCCACCGCCCAGGAACGGGGTTTGAGAGTTAAAGGACAGAGGAAAAAGAAATATTTCTCAAAACTAGGGGATAGGAAATGACCTCAGACACAGGGCCGAGGAGCCAGGCCACCCAGAAACAGAGGAAACAATTTGACAATGAGGTGAAAATTGCCGCTGCCAAACCTCCGGCACCCTGAGCTTTACTCCTGGGCTCGGAGAAATCTGTCACCGGCTCAGGAAAATGTCTGCGAGGAACTGGTAATAGTTCAGTAATGGCCTGATGACTTGGAATGAGATGGCAGGGTGCAGCTGTGCCAGGGGAGACGGCTCCTGCTTTTAACCCAAGATGATGAGCTGCAGAAACAGTCTTCCTGCCCAGCCCCTCTCCTCTGCTGGCTGAGCACATCCATTCAGAAAAGCCATAGGGACAGAGAGAATGTGGAGAGGAAACTCAGATCAAGACAGGGTTTTAGAAATACCCAGGTTGCGTGTGTGAGCCTGCGTGTGTGTGTAGACTTCCGACAGCCGTTTTAATGACCGTGCCTTCCCTTCCTAAGGCCCTCCCCCTCTCCCTAGCATCTCTCTGCTTTATGGCAAATGGGTTTTGATTCTGAAGCGAATTGACCTTGAAATAAGCTGCAGGATCTGAGTTCTTACACCTCAGATGCTGGGTTTGGAACACATTCTGCTCATTCAGCAGATACGGGCTCCGTCACAGGAACCTGGAAGGGGTGGGAGCTGGGAGGCTTGGCATTGCCAGTTGTCAGCCTGATAGCAAAGTTGGAGACTTGAGTTGGAAGCTGCCGCAGGCGAGGGTTGGGTGCGTGACAGATGTCAGTGTTGCCTTGGTTCTCCTTTCTGATTGCGTGTGTGTGCGTGTGTGTGTGTACCTGTAACTGAGGCCGTGCCTGTGTTCAGGAATTGTGCAGTGCAGGTCGAGCGGTTGGGACTGCAAATGTCTAGGGCTATAAGGCTGCGAAACTGCTCACCAATAGGCCGTGTCACAGGGAAACTGAATCTGCCGTATGGGAAGAGGGTGTGTGTTACGTGCAGGCGCAGGTGCACAGGCGGAAGCCAGCATTCATCCACATTTACACCAGGCCTGTGTTTGGTAAGGTTAACTTTGGTTCAGTTTTGCTGAGCTTCTGACCTTTCTGTGTCTTTTGTGTCCATGGGATGTCAGCGTTACTCTATGGAGATTGTAATTTAGGGATTTGATGTAACCAAACCAGAGACAGCCTCTGTGCATTGAGTATCTGCCCTGTGCCTGGCCGGGAGCCACTGCCTTAAAGGGAGAACGTGAGCCCAGCGGACTTGCAAAGAAGGAAGGAGTTGTACTCAGCACGCAGTGGTGTGTGCAAGACTGCTGAGTGTTAGACAGTCCTGGTGCCAGCTCTCATCTGAAGGTGATTTCTGTTGCTTTAATGTGTCCGAGCTCAGCTACATTGTTCATGAACTGAACTAGCAATACAGGGGCTCCTGTCAGCAGAGCTCAGATGTTCTCCCCCCATTTTCACCTTCCACAACACAGAATGTTGTTGAAACCATGGTCTTTCCCCAGGGAGTTTTGTTGTCATTGAGGCTGAAGCAATGAAACAGATCCCTGCAAAGACAGCCAGATGCCTTTTCTAGATGATGGGGGTGAATGTAGACCAGAAGGCAGGTAGGCAGCAGGGGGAAGGGCGGGGGGCACAGACCCACCCTGTGTGCCATCTGACTTTGAGCCGTCTTAGGAGCAATGGTGGGCTGTCAACGTGCCCTCCTGGGCCAGAGCCAGGCTGCTCTGATGTGGCCCAGGACCAAGCTTTTGGGATGAGCTGGGCAGAGAGATGGGTAGGGACTTAGTGCCAAAATAGCAATCCCAGAAAGCCTTGGGGCCTTTCTCTTCCAGTCAGGAAGGCCTTTGGGACTGATTTTTACTGAAGAAGTTACAGTAGAAATTCAGCAGATCCAAGACCTCAAAAGTCCCCCAGAGGTTACTAAGTGCAGCCCCTTCCCCTAAGCAGGTCTTGCCTACAGCCATTCCAGAGCAGTGGTGTTTCATTTGAAATATTTCTCAGGAAAGATATTTCATAAACTCCCTAATGCACTGGTACCAAAACAGAGCTGAGCAGAAAAAGAACAACATATTCTCTGGACTGTAGCCAAACGCACTCCAAGATGGATACAGATATTTCAAAAGCAGTCAGTCAGTCAGCACGTGTGCCAATGTACCTCTCTTCTGTGCCCTGTGGCGACATGCTTTCCCAATTAAATTACCTTGATATGGCTCCGTGCTCCTGCTGGACTCTGATTCGTTCTGATGGGAACAACATATTCAGTTCAAAGAAAAGAGGTGGGCAGAAGTCTTTGCTCCTGATAACATCAGGACCTGCTTTGGCCTCCTTGATGCTCAGATGAGATGGAGAAATTGGAATTTAATCGTCGATTACTCCCAGTCCAAAGTCAGCTTGCATTTTTAAGCTCATTCAGGTACAAGTGAGTACCAAAAATCAATATGTTCTGGAAACAGAAGGCTTAGAACATCTTCCATGCATGGCTACAGAAGAATCTGTTTTAATGAGCTAGAAGCTATGTGCTGTGTCTGGTTGCCCGTAAGCATTAGTCACCAATTACTTGTGCTACCAGTGCAAGATGGTGTTCCTAAGGAGGTGACAGTGAGGAAATAGAGGGAATAATTACCTGGAATGTGTTTAGAGCGAGTGATTAGATAGGGCAAAAATCCGTGAGTAAAAACACACTAAGAATGAGGGAATTAATGATAAGCTAAAGATGTCTGCAAAAATGTTTTTAAAAAAGGAAAAGGAAGGAAGATGTTAGAACTTTGCCCATGGAAGTAGGACACTTCTGAGATGCAATAGCTCCAGTTTAAATGAGCTCAAAGGAGTGTGCCCAGGCATACCCTGCTGAGAATGAGAAAAGAGGTGTTTGCGGTGGTGGGTCTTACCTAATAAGGAAAATGGAGGTGATTAGATGGAAAACTGACATGGTTATTTAAGAAGTTTCCTTTCTTCTCGGACTGTATGGTAACATGGAGAGATAGCCAAGACCCACCGATCCCACGATGGCCCCCACTCGGGTTTTATATTAAAACCCTTGATCCAGGCAGGAGAACCTGGAAGAGACACGTCTCTAGTGACAGTGGAAGCTTGGACAAGAGACCACGGTGGAAGCACAGATGAGGTTTTCATCCTTTCTAACACTGAAGAGAAGGTCAGGAATAAGATGCAGAAAGGAAAAAATAAAAATTGGTTGTATATTTGGTACTACAACCCAGCATTTTGTCTGTGAAACCATAATTCATCAGACAAAAATGGTGGGCATGGCAGTAACTGGAACATACCCATGGGAGGGAGAGGAAGCATGCATTTGGCCCAACGATTAAGGGGATCATGAAGCAAAACTTGTGGGAAAAGGAGGAAACTGCCTGATGGCACCGTAACATCGAACCTTACAGAGAACAGCAGGTGTGATGTATTGTAGAAAGAAATGTGGTAGATGAGGTGTCCAGGAAAACAATAGGGGAGAATATAGAAGCCGTATTTCTGCCTCAAGTATCTGTATACTAAAGCACGAACATAGGTGGTAAATGAAAGCAGCATGACATTTCACCCAAGGAGGTGCGTTCTGTGACTCTAGGTTTAGTCCCATCAGGAGTAGCTGAAATGACGTTTTCTTTATACATAACTTCTCCGATTTCTTTGCCCCTTCCTCGCACCAAGGAGCTCCTAATGACACTGCTAAAACCCTTTCAAAGTCCTCATCTTCTTTAAAAACCCGACTGATCTTCCTGTTTTGCCCGTCCATCCCTCTCTCTCATTCGCTACTCACCAGACAGAGTTATCCTTTTAAAACGTAAATTTTAAACCACTTACTAGTTATATGAACATGCTGTTGCTCCCTGCTTATCATCTCCAGGTGGCTTCTCATCTCATGCAGATAAAATACAAATGCCACAGCC
Organism: Pseudorca crassidens; assembly: GCF_039906515.1. NCBI lineage: Eukaryota > Metazoa > Chordata > Mammalia > Artiodactyla > Delphinidae > Pseudorca > Pseudorca crassidens. The sequence continues at coordinate 106,766,002 of NC_090304.1, forward strand.
CAATTCACAAGACTTTGACAACCCTTCCACAGCCTCCTGTCCTACCCCCGGTCCATGCCCTCTCAGCCCCAGCTGCATGGGGTTTCCTGATGTTCCCCAAATCCACCAAGTATCCACCTGCCTCAGGGCCTTAGCACTGGCTGTTACCTCTGCTTGAAATGTTCTGGGCCCAGAAAGTCACAGGGCTACTCGATAATTTCATTCAAGTCTGTGCTCGTATGTTTCCTCCTCATGTCGCACACCCTCCACCACCAGCCCTACTCTGTCTTCATCACTCGTTGCTATCTGACTTTAAATCACGTATTTATTTATTACAGTCTCTCTCTCCTAGGCTAAGATGTAATTTCTGTAATAGCCGCAATTCTCTCTGTTGGTCCGCTGATAGATCCCCAGCGCCCAGAAGGGTAGTTGGCTCATAGTAGATGTTCAGTAACTATTTGTGAAATGAATGAACTAATAATCAGTCATAACTGGGAATGATGCTAACCAATGACACCAGTCACTTCCAGTAACTGGATGCTGCCGGAATACAGAGCTCTAAAACGCATCTGAAGCAAGGATACAGGAGCCCTAACCGATGTCACGTGAGAGAGTACGAAGGGAACTCAGAGCTGGTGGAGCCCACTTCCTGTTAAGACGATGAAACCCCTACATGTCTTATTCATTGATGTTCATATAACTAGTAAGTTGTGTCCAGACAATAAATTAGGTTTCTATTCACTGGCCAGAGTTTTGCTTGTTTACACTAGTCAGCAAGCTATTTGTCCTCTGAAAAAATATGATTGCAATGGGGAAGACCAGATGTATTCATTGGACGGTAACTGCAGAGCATCTGTGAAGTGCCGTAGACGGAGTGGTGGGTGACCAGGAGGTGAGGAGGGAGGAGAGGAGCCCCTTGGACACGGCGAGGGAGCTCCGTGGGTCACAGCCGACGGGCAGTCGTGAGCATACGCAAGGGAGAGTGAGTGTCTGGCCCTGAGCCAGAGCACAGCTCAAGAGTCACCCCTGTGGAAAAGGGAGCTGCAGACAGGAGCCGAAAGGACTGTTTCCAGGCGGGACTTTAGGAGACATGCAGCCTGTATTGGGGACCTAAATTGCAAAGAACGATAGAGAGTCAGGAACAAAAGGTCTGTCCAGTCTCTCACTGAAAGTGTGGGAAACAGCACATGAGCCAGAAAAACCGAGTTTCCGAGGAGGCGTCAATGACTGCGGGCGCGGTAGGGGCCTTGCTGCAGTCATTTGCAGGTGTGGACACTAGCAAGGGCCAGGCGTGAGGGCAGGAGGGGGCCTTCTAGGGATCCAGACCAATCAGTGCGGAAGATATGGCCAGAGACTGAGTCCCTGTGGTTATGTAAGAGGCGCGAAAAGCCAGCAAGATTTATTATTAACAGTAATGTGACCTCACGGGTACCCACAGCTGATGAGGGCTTCGGAAAGATGAATAGAAATAAAGTAGGTGAACGTGCGTTTTGTTTATCTCACCGTACGCGTAACCTCGTGTAAAGAATCATTGAGAGCTGAGACTCTGATCCTCAGACGTGCTCAGGGAGTTCCTTGGTGGCCTAGTGGTTAGGATTCCAGGCTTTCACTGCCAGGACCCAGGTTCAACCCCTGGTTGGGGAACTGAGATCCTGCAAACTGTGTGGTGTGGCCAGAAAACAAACCAACAAACAAAAAACCCAAGCACGTCCAGCTCTGTCATCAACCACGCTATGCGGGGACACCCATTCATTTGTATTCTCAATGTAGGCCAGTATTCAAAAGCGGTTCTGGAAAGAATGAACAAATAATTTATTTCTTGCTTGAAAAGTTAATTCATTTATATTAATATTTTGTCAATTATCTCTAAGTTGACCAGATTATTAAATTAACCATTATTAGGTAACCAAACTTTTGCTGCACAAACAGAATACAAACTGATTGTATCTATTCTGTGACTATCCAGTTCAGAAAGCCCTGGACATAAAAGGAGTAAAGCGAGGCACACAGCTTCAGCTCTGCCTGCGGGCTCCTGTTCCCGGTCTTCTTCAGAAGCAGGCAGGATGAAAATGCAGGACAGTGTCCTGACTTCCCCCCAGGGAGTCCACAGCCCGGTGACCCACCAGAGATCGTCTGTGTTGGACCCTTTAGTGAATAAAAGAGGAAATCAAGCTGGCTGACAGTCTGGGGACTGTCAGTCAGTTGGCATTTGTCAATTAAATCATGTTTTTGTGTTTGTCACTAAGACACCTTCCACTCAGGAATTCTTGCTGGTACATTGGTTTTCAAATTAGAGCTCTTCAAAAGAAAAAAAAAAAAAGGAAGAAGGAGAAGAAGAAAGGGGAAATGGCTATCTCAGAAGTTCGCAGAAAAGTCACTCACTCAGAGACCTACAGCATGGCAGAGGTGGGGCTCCATGAGTGCACAGTTACCCCTTGAACTGGAATTTTACTGTGTAAGTTCCTTCAAGATGAGCTCACCGTGAGGTGGAGGGACCCCGTTAGGTGGTGGTGTGGACACAGTGCAGAGTATGAAGCTTGCAATCAGAAGATGGAGGCTGAGTCCTGATTCTACCATGTGATAGCTGGGTGACCTCAGCCTCACCCCCGGCATCGTCAGTGCAGATGGTAACACTGCCTCCCAGGACTGTTTTGAGAATCAAATGAAAATATATGTGAGAAGGCTTTATACCTTCTCACGTTTAAAGCTCTATACAAATACTGGTTATCATTAAAATGAGATCCTTTAGGCTGTTCATATCTAGAAGTGCTTGGTTAAAGTCTAAGACAGACCCCATGCTGGACACCAAATTCCATTTTATACCAAATCATGTTGGAGAGTCCAAGTGCTTCCATGTTAATATTCCATCTTCCACTGCTTGCATACTTAAGTAGAAATTCATTTGGATGGCAGCATGCTTGGAGCAAGACAGCAGCAACTAAATAAACAAATAATCAGCAGTAGATTAGGCCCTGATACAGATGAGAACGCAGAGCACGTGCAGTGGCCCCGCCTGGGAGTGATCAGAGCCCATGGTCCTCATGCTTCAGCGTGTCACCCTCTGGGCCAGGACCACTCTCCCTCCCTCGAGGAAGGCACACTGCACAGTTAAGCATCTAATGCATATGTAGACAGTGGGGAGAAGTCAACGGTGTGTGTCTGTTTAACTTATCCTTTTTGTGTCCTGCTTTTCCTCAGCCTGGAAAAACCTCACATTGGGGTAGGTTAAAATGGAGGGCGTGCCCCGGCCGTTCAGAATCTGAGTCCCACATACACTCATCCAACAAAGGCAGTTGCTTTGACAAAGGCAGCTGAAGACTCTTAATTCTTCCTGTGAAAAGAGCTGATGGGGCCATGGTGGGATGTTTTTGGCCCAGTCGTTTCTCGGGGCATCCTGAGCTCTGCCCCCGGGTGAGTCCTCCTGTTTGTGCTTGAAGGGGCAGGTGGACGGCAGGGCTCAGAGCCCATTTTCCCAGTTCATGGGGCAATTCCCTGGTGAGGTCTGATCTGGGCATCCTATCCATCGGTGCCCTGTTCATTTTTCACAGACCAGTTCACCCAACACATCTTCCAGCGACAGCGTGGACTCTGTCTCTGCACTTAGAGCACCACTGACCCGCTCTGCGATCTAAAGCACGTTGCTTTAGGGTTCCTGTCCATAAAATGGACCCGGTTCCATTCACCCACAGAGTAATTCTGAGTATTAAGTGTAGTCATCCAGTTACGGAACCAAGACGGCATCTGCCACCTTGTAAGCCACAGACGTCATAGAATGTCTCCCCTGTCTGCTCCACCACCCTTGCCTGCACTTCCCAAACGACCACAGGGCCCTGCTGCATATTTGCACCGTTTGCCAGCTCTTTGTATTATTTGCTGTTTCATGAGTGTCTGCCTTTGAGGGTAGGAATCATGCCACCCGTGTAGCAGTTAGCACTTTGCTGAGCATGGGATAGACATTTAACAAAAGGTTGGTTTGTTAACACGAGTCTGATTTTCTTCATGCACAGTGGAATAGCAAAGTCAGAGTACACCTGCCTGCTCGCCGTGAAGTTCTCCAAGGCTTGAGCAGAGAACAAAGCATTCTCTCTTTGGCCTGAGCTTCGGTTTGCTGGGTGCGGACCCTGGTTCCCTCACTAACCACATCCCGCTTGCCTCCTGAGAGCCAGGATCTGCGAGGTGGTGAGAAGTGAGGCAGCCAGGGTCCCGACGCCACGAGGCTGCAGAGGAGTGGGTGGGCTCCAATCGCCGACCTGCTTTAAGTATGTTTGCTCCTTCAGAACAGAAATTAGCCATGATTCAAAGTCCTCAGAGGTGTCCATAACCTACAAAACGTGACGGTGTGTAAATAATAACCTGCGCCTTACTATGTTCACCTGTCATTAAAACTAGAAACAGAGTTGCCAACTCGGACGCTCTCTTGTACAGAGGCAGCAATGTGGAGAACCCACTTCATTTCAAAGAAGACTCGTGGTCTTTTGTAAGTGTGTTTATTCATCATGTCCTTTGGAAATGACTATGTCCTTTCAAAGGCGTGTGTCCATCAGTGGCCAAGATGCAGGTGTGGTTGGTCATCCTAACAGGGTCCTCCCCGGGTTGGCCACAGGGAGCCGCCCGCAGAGAAGGTGACTCTCAGGTTCCATTCCTGTAACCGGCAGAGGAAGGAACAGGAATCTTTAGGATTCAGGGCTGACCAAGGAACAGAAGGTAATGCACTCGCTTCTCGAGATTCATAGAAATTAGCTCTATGGAGACTTTTCCTAGAGAAAGCGACGCTGGGGGAAGGAAGGGAGGGAGGGAGGGAGGGAGGGAAAGAAGGAAGTCTTCGTATACTCCTTTTCTTTGAAAAACTGTCTTTGAGTATAACATACATACAACCAAGTTCCCAGAACGCCCGCTCAATGAAGTGTCACAAACTGAACACCCCCAGATGGTCAGCACTCAGATCAAGGAATAGAACACAGCACACCAGCATCCCCATACCACTCGACGTCACGGCTCCCCTCCCCCAGGGGAGCTCACCTCATCTCCACTCCCAGCACCAGGGGTGTGTCTGCTCTTCGATTTACATGAACGAGATCTTACGGAATGTTCTCTGCTGAGACTGGCTTCTGTTCAGCATTGTGCTGTGAGGTTCCTCTGTGCTTCTGTATTCTTGGTTGCCGTTCTCAATGCCTGTAGTATTCTCTTAGGTGAATATGCTACACATTATGGGAATTGTGTCAAAGATTCATAGAAACGTGTTTTAAAAGTTCGCAGAGACTATAGTAGTGAGAAAGGCAATCTAATTGTATCAAGGCACTTATACTTCTTCCACTGTCTCTTTGTAATAATTAGTAATTATTGCAGTACTAATCATTAGTAATGCTACAGAAAGGATGTAAACTTAATGCTCGGTTATTTTGGTAAAGAGTTCTATTTTATCACCAAAATGATTGGGGAAGCGTGTGAAAAACACAGTCATAGAATGACAACTCTGGGACACTTAGCTATTCATCCAGATGGGGAAGCTTACTTGAGTTGCAGGCAGAGTGGTTCTCAAAAAGAAATGACCAGTCTTCAAAATGCTGGTTTGGAAATGTTCTATATGTAGAGTGACAGCAGACATTGCAAACCATGAGTGGTGGGCAGAGGGAGAGGATGGGCATGACTTGGCAGACAGCTTTCTATCACTTAAATGATCAGGATAGAATCAGAGGATCAGCTAAGGGGTGAGGGTTCCTGGAACACCCGCATTCACTCTCCGCCTGTGACGGATGAATATCCTTTGTACATGACACAGTTCTCCTCACGGAAGCCATGTGCATCCTCTGCTTCTGAGTTTGCTGAGAAAGCATAAATAAGTAAATAAATAAAGAGTCCAGCTCTCCTCCTCGAAATTGCTTCCTCCACTTGCCTCCTACCAGGGAAACTGCCCTGTGAATCACAGCTGCCTGGGCAAAAGCCCCGGGGAATCGCTCTGCTTCTCTCTCTGCCCTGCACCAGTGATAATGAGATGCAAGGCTTGGGCGCGCTTGACAAGCTGGTCTCTCTCCAGCAGAAGAGTTGAGAGGCTCAGGGGCTGGGATTGGAGATTAATTAATGCTAAAAGACACAGTTTGATGTGGCAATGAAATTTCGATTATAATAATCTCTAATTATCTTGTACCACGGGTGCCCTGACTCTCCCAGGTGTTTCCTCTTGGTTGGAAATTGCTATTTATGCATGAGATAAAGCAGACTGCATTTTGGGGAGATGGGGGTTGGAGGCGGATGGCAGTGGACGTAGTGGGAGAGGGAAGCGTGTGCACACTGCCCTGCCTGGAAGCAAGAGGGTGTCCGGAGTACCTCTCTGAGGAAAGTGAACCTGGCATTGGGATGTTATAAGACGCGTGACTGAGACAAGATGAAGGAAAAAGTGATCAGCTGAAGTGAACCAGAATCTCTGTTTCTTGGCCACTGGCTGCCAGGCTGTGCCACCCCTATGGTTACTGGAGAAAAGGGCCCCTAGTGGAGGATAAATTAAGTCTCATCTTCCCAGGTCCTATTAGGGGTCCTTTTCATAATAAGGATTTCCCCTGGGAAAGAAATACAAGTCCTAACGTCAAAGGAGATGTAACCCCCACAGGGGATGACAGGAACCCCTATTCCCACTGCAGACAGCTTATGCCCTAAGTCCCCAGACGCAGTCCCTGTGTCTATGGCAGTAGCCGTGTGTGTGCAGGATGTATGGACTACCAAGGTGGGAAACTTTAGTTCTGCTTCAAGATTATTCAGAGAGTTTGGAGGACTCATCAAGCCAGGTGAGGAAACTGACAGCACTCACCTTCTGGAGGAACATGGAGGGAAGAGGGACAAAATCTTGCCCCTCTGGCATCAGCAGGATGTGACGAGAAGACCCTCTACCTTCTGCCTGTTTCTCCTCTGGTGACCCTTCCCACTCGTAGCGACAGTTGAGGCCCCGTTCATTTCACAGCACGAGCTGGGTGCAAGTGGGACAGTCCCTCAGCGTCCTGACATCTGTTCTGCCATTTGCAAAATGGGGGGATAATAGTTATTCATACTTCACAAAGGGTATTTTAATGTGAAAATGTGTTTGGCACAGTGTCTGGCATGCAATAAGTGCTTAGCAAACATCTTTGTTGACAAGAATATTTTAAACATTCTTGGATCCTTTGCCTGAGAATATAGACGTTTAAAAAGCTTTTAGGTAGAGTCACAGTGTGTGCGTACACACCTCTGCGTGTGTGTGTGTGTGTGTGTGTGTGTGTGTGTGTGTGTTTTAGAACTAACTGCTCATCAGTTTTATTTTGGGCATGTCTTGTAGTCAAGAGTCAGGTACCCAGATGGTACTCGTGTCTTTCATCCTCATACCTGATACTAATTATCCAGCTCTCTAAGGAAATTAGTCTCCATCTGAATCTCATTACGTGTCAGAGTGTTGTTGGTCCATGCGCATCAAGGGTTATCTGGGTTGAAGTGTGGGGAAAGGCCTTTATCGCCTGAGACATACAGTTAAAAGAGTAAGCTCATGTACTGTCAAAGTTTTACCAAAAGTCAAAAGGGGCCCCTGAGGAAGAGCTGCACCCTTGGAGCACAGGCCAGTGTCCAGCTGGGGTGGTGAGCTGTGTGCCCAAGAGCCAGGGGTGTGGAACAAAGGAAACAGAGTGAAAGGAGATGTGGGCACAGGTCCTGCAAAGCGCTGGTTGGTGCCTCATTTTGGGGACATTTGGCGCATGGCGTGTGAGGGCTGGGGCCAAGCTGAAGGGAGAAGCCATTGACAGGGCACCGCAGCCTGTGGCTTAGCTGTCTGCTAGGCTTGTCGGTTGGGAGGCGAGTGATCTCGGGCAGTGTCCTTGTGAAGCTTGTAGCTGTGAGTTTGGGGAATTTTTCTATCATCCCTTTAAATGAAGATGACAGAGGTCTTCCTTCCCAGGGACTTAATAATGGATTCAATGAAAAGTAAAGCTGTGTGGCTGCAAATACATTAAAGATTTTTTTTTTAATCTTTAGAACGAGTACAGAATGCGTAAGTCATTTTATACAAGGCTCTTTTAGTCTGATCATTTCTGGTCATGCCTGAATGGAGTCCAGTTTCAACCTAGCCCGAGGAAGCCCTATCACTCCTCACCCTCCACCATTGCAAGTTTGCATGGCTGCCTGGCCTCTGAAATGGTCTCACACCTGGAAAAGATTGGCATCCTTAGCTGAAGGACACCTGCTTTCTTTCTTTTTTTTTTTAAACATCTTTATTGGAGTATAATTGCTTTACAATGGTGTGTTAGTTTCTGCTGTATAACAAAGTGAATCAGCTATACGTATACATATATTCCCGTATCCCCTCCCTCTTGCATCTCCCTCCCACCCTCCCTATCCCACCCCTCTAGGTGGTCACAAAGCACCGAGCTGATTTCCCTGTGCTATGTGGCTGCTTCCCACTAGCTATCTATTTTACGTTTGGTGGTGTATATATGTCCATGCCACTCTCTGACTTTGTCCCAGCTTACCCTTCCCCCTCCCCGTGTCCTCAAGTCCATTCTCTCTGGCTGTGTCTTTATTCCTGCCCTGCCCCTAGGTTCTTCAGAACCTTTTTTTTTTAAGATTCCGTATATATGTGTTAGCATACGGCATTTGTTTTTCTCTTTCTGGCTTACTTCACTCTGTATGACAGACTCTAGGTCCATCCACCTCACTACAAATAGCTCAATTTCGTTTCTTTTTATGGCTGAGTAGTATTCCATTGTATATATGTGCCACATCTGCTTTATCCGTTCATCTGTCATGGACACTTAGGTTGCTTCCATGTCCTGGCTATTGTAAACAGAGCTGCAGTGAACATTGAGGACACCCCCTTTCTGAGCAGAGTTCTGAGAACAGGCAGCTCTGTGGCAAGGAAGTGTGCCAGCAACGCTACCCATACATTGAATAATTGGCTGGTTGCAGAGAATGGGACGCTCGGCTGCCTCTTGCTCACACTTATATACTTAAAATTGCTCCTACTGAGGGAGGCCCCAGGGAGAAGGCAGCTCGCTTACAAGAAACACTCTGGAGGATGCACAGATACATGCACACAATTTCGAAATGGGAGTATTTACATTTGGCTCCTTTGGTTGAACAAAGGACAGGACCTTACTTGCTTTTGTTAGACTCACACTCTGTGTGCAAGAATAAAGTTGGCTTTTGCTAAAGAAGATGTATCACTTAGCCCCAGGTTCAGCTGCGAGTGATAGAAACCTAGAAAAGAACGGCTTAAATAATATAGAATTCCGTTTTTCATATGTAAAATTCTAAAGATAGGCAGTGCAGTGCTGGTTTGGTGGCTCTGTGCTCCTCCAGGACCAATGCACCCTTCAAGTGTGACACTTGGCTACATGGTCTCAGCTGGAACTCCAGCCATCACATCATTCACCTTCCAAGCAGCACAGAGGGAAGAAGGAAAGTCAAAGGGCACAAACCAGCTATGTTTTAGGATAATTCTTGTAAGCTTCCATGCAACCCTCCTGCTGCCTAGAACTTAATCATATCTAATTACAAAGGAGTTTGGGCCGCATGCTCCACTAAAAATGGGTGAGTCTATGAAGGTCAGAATGGACATTGGGATAGAAAGTTAGCAATACCCACCTTGGATCAGGAGAAATCTATTACATTTAATATCCAAAAATCTGATATTTCTAGGAGAAGATGCTTCTCAAATATATATATATATATATATATATATATATTTTAATGCCCCCTCTCTTCCAAGCCCCAGCTTAATCTCTTGTGATTAATCCTAGCTTCAAAGATTTGGGTAAAAGCCCCTTTAAATTGAATCTAGGGAAAATCTTGTAAATCTTCAGGTTTGTGTGACCCTTCCAAGTTCTCAGCGTTGCCCTTTTCCATACTTTGCTTGAGTTGAAAAACAACCTTTGTGTGGTCAGAGTTTACCAGACTGCTGATCAGTTCCTCAAATTACCCTCTCATTCCTCAGCGTTATCCTCCACGCATGGACCAGACAGCTCAGTGATAAAAATGAGATCTGCCGTCGGAGAACAAGTCAAGAGTCGAGGACTCTTAATACACGATCCAACAGGCTCTTTTAGAAACTTAGGTTTTATCTTTGTTATATCCCTCCCGGCTCAGATCACAATAATCGCCTTCTGCGCTGGGATCTCTCGGAGGTTAATTAGTTATCTGTATCACAGGTTGAGCCTTTTATTGAATATTTTTCTCTCTTTATCTTTATATTCTTTTTGAAATTTTAACTAGGGTTTGTTAGGGATTTAGAGTATTTTCCCTTCAAAAAACCTAAAGTTTAATGATGTCTCTGTAATATTATTCTTCAGAGCAAGAAGCAAGTTTGGATAAAAAACTCTAAAAGTAAAACCATGTTTTCAGAAACCAAAAGCTTGCCCCAATTTTTGTCTTACATGTTCCACAATGGCCAGCCTGCCTTTTAATATCCTTGCGTAAACTTGGTTCTATTGGTCAGAGTGAAATCAGACTGAGGAAGTACAGCATAGTGGTTAAGGACTCGGGGATGTATTTGGAAATATACTATATGGATTTTAGTAGGGCTCCGGCCCCTGCTAACAATTTGCTTAACCTCCCTGATTTTAGATTTTTCACCTGTTCACTCACAATAATAATACCTAGTATGGAATATTGCGGGAAGTTTATGAGACAATGTAAGGCGCGTACTTAGCTTACCAAGTGTTCAATAAATTGTGTGGGTAATAAATGAACTTACTACCGAAAGTACCTAGAGAGAGGTCCATGTTGTTACTTTCAAAGCCAAGACGGATTTTAAAATCACAATGAGTACTTTTTTTTCTAAAAGTTCCCTCTACTGTTGATAAAAGAGATTAAAATCATTAAGATGTTGGAATAGTTTTTAAACTTCATGTTTTCGCTAGAGACAGTAGCAAGTGACTCACAACTAAAAAGTATATGGAAATAAGCACCGTAATACTTCCTCCCATTTTCCTATTAATTATGTCATTATTTTTCCACTGTCATTCATTCTTGTTATAACAATTTCCATAATTGTTTGGTCCTAATTGTAAATTAAAATAGAAGTTTCACACCCAAGGAGTCCTTCACCACCTTTGCTTCACACATTCATACATGTTTGAGAACATCTGCTAGTGCCTTTGGGGCAACTTGACTGCATAAAATTTGGGGGTCACATTTCATTTGCCTCAAATTTTGGTAAACACTGCTTTCATATCATCTGGCATTGAATGTTACGTTGAAGAAGTCTGAGATTAGCTTGTATACTTTGTTTTTACTGATGACTTCATTTTTCTCCCCCTGGATGCCACAGAATTCTTACTTTATCCTCCACGTTATATGACAAGGATATATTTCAGCAGCAATCATTCTGAAACAGTTGTTCAAGGAACACAAAGTGCTTTTTTTCATCTGTAGATTCAGTTATTCTTTTATTTCAGGTTATTCTGTATTATATACTTGAATACATTTTCAGTGCATTATTAGGTTTTTTGGTTCAGGGAAACCACTTTCTCTTATGTTGGATTCCCTCCATATTCATTATCTTCTGCTTAATTTCTTTAACCACTTTGTCTTTTCTCCTCTGTCCTAAGAATATCCCAAGTCTTTCCTCTATGCCAGTGACTGAAATGTCCATTATGTCCTCATTTTTATTAATGGCCCCAATTGATTAGCCCTGAAATGATCTTCAGTTTGGGTCTTAGATCCAAGACTTACTTTTTCATCTCAGTCTACTGTTTTCCAATTTTTCTTGTAATTTTGCGTTCATGCTCTTATCAAGTCATTGTACGACACAAAGCACTCATGGAGAATGTTCTCATGCATCTCAAATGAGCTTTTCTTCCAAACAGGGTTCTTCATTTGATGTTTGCAAGCAAAATTTCTTTATTTCTAATTTGTTCATTTTTTCCTTTTTATTTTTTGCAGTGTGATTGCAGAGCTGCCGTAGCACTCCCTTTCATCTTGATCATTCTTGGGCAGCTTTGTGCAGACCATCTATCTGTTCTGATATTCTCATTCCTCCCCAGACCTGTTCAGAGACAAGTGTTCAGCGTTCTACCCCACCATAGCCTGGGGAGGGGGGCAGCAGGGGGAGAGGGCAGTTGAGTCCCTTTGAAGTGTTTCTCAATAATGGAGCTCTGATTTACCCTCTCATATTTTGTTAGTTGTACATTCCCAAGGGGGCTGTCCTGAACTCAGGAGTATTTCATTTGGGAACATTGCAGGCTTCACTCAGTCAATGAGAAGCTAATCCTCTCTGAGAGGCTGTGGTTCCTCTTCACCCATATGTTTCTTTCTTTTTTAAAATTTTTATTTTATATTGGAGCATAGTTGATGAACAATGTTGTGTTAGTGTCAGGTGTACAGCAAAGTGACTCAGTTCTACATATACAAGTATCTATTGTTCTTCAAGTTCTTTTCCCATTGAGGTTATTACACAATATGGAGCAGACTTCCCTGTGCTGTACAGAAGGTCCTTGTTGGCTAGCTATTTTAAATATAGCAGTGTGTGTACGTCAATCCCAAACTCCCAGTTATCACCCATTTTACCAGCTTGCCTGTCCCATGGACTGCAATCAGAGCTTCATGCCTGAGGCACTGTATTAAAAGTGAGGCCCAACAAAAATGATTATTATGGCTTGACTCAGCCTCTGAAATGCAGTTTTCTATACATTTATTAAGATTGTCCTGTCTTCCAAACTTTTAAAGGAAGAGTTTAAGTTGGCTGCATATCTTTCTCAGTGTTTCACCCAAGGTTCTCTCTCTCTCTCTCTCTCTCTCTCTCTCTCTCTCTCTCTCTCTCACACACACACACACACACACACACACACACACACACACAACCATGCAATTTAGAAAAGCAAACAGCTGGACGTAAACCTGTTTGGGTCTTCCTAATGAATCAGAACCCCTACCATGGAGAGCACTTTCAGAATTGCACGGGGAGGAGTTCTGTTCCCCGTGGTGTGAAGTTCAGCCAGTGCACGTTAGGAGTAGAAGGAGGAAACACACAGCCGGAAGTCATAAATATCCAAAGCAGACCAGCTCCTTTCTTCCAGGCTGTGTTAAACCAAAACCCCCCTGGTGAGCTGTTTTGAGTTGCAGATCTGTTTGCAAATGAGCTTGGAGCATACTGGGTAAACGGGGATGGTTGGTAAATTCTATTTCACTTCACCAGTGAGCTGAAAAAGCATTGGATAATATCTTATGAGTTGTAGATCTGTTTGACTGCATTGTTGCAAAGTGGGAATTGTTTTGCAACATAGATTCTTAATCACTGAGGCATCTATGATTGAATGCATCGAAAATTGGCTGAAATTGAAAGTTAACTATACTGCTGAAGGCTTATTCTGGTGTATAATTGAAAATAAATTCTAATAACTCTTCTCCAAAGAGCTGCTCAGAGGAAATTTGAAGCCCCCTGGAAAAAAATGCTTTCTCCAAGAGACTCTTCCTCTGCATAATGTAGTAATGAAAACAAGCTCTTTCTAAGCCTAAACTAGTTTTTCTGTGATTTCAATGCACTGACCAAAAGCAGGTTGATACTGAACACTCGTAAACTTATTTTGTATTGTGCTTCCCAAGGCTTTATGCTGGAGAGGTCTGAAGTCACTTTAGGATCATTTTACACAAGGACAACCCAGCAGGGGGGAAAAAGAAGGCGTGAGCTTTTTTTCTTCAAACGGCCGAAGTTTGGATTCTTGCTCCAGTCTTTACTGTGTGCCATTGACAGTTCATTTTTTTGTTTTCTGAGCTTCCGTTTTTATCTCTGTAAAATGAATTTAATAATATAATCTAATGTTCTCTCCTTTGTGTAGTTATTGTAAACATGAGAAATAATACTTTTACATGAACAGTACCTTGTACATAGTTGGCCCTCCACACAAGGTAGAAATTACATATGGATACGTGTATACACATGTAAAGTCTATATACTCATTCAGCCATAATTCATGCAGTCATATCTTGCTTAAATATTTACCCAGTTCTGCACAACCACAGGCAGCAATGCTGTAGGAGAATCAGGAGGCGATATCTAGCCCCACCTGGAAGAGAAGCTTAACTCTCTGGTCCTGGATTTGGAAAGATCAGAGTTCCAATCATGCCCTGGGTATTAACCTCTCTAAGCCTCAACTCTTCCATCTGTAAAATCGAAATAATAATGTCCTACATTTCATTAGGCTGTGGTAAGCGTTAAATAAAATCACGCAGAGCACCTGTCATATATGAAGTTCTTTTTAAATGGGCACCTGTAGCAGCAGCTACAGCAGTAGCGGCGACACAATCTCTGTGCTGTCGCCAAGCTCGGTGGACAAAGTGCAGGCTCCAGCATCAGGCTGATCCAGGCTCTCCCAACTCGTCCCCTCACAGCTGCGTAAGCCTGAGCAAGTCTCTGCGCATCTTCTGCGAGGCCACCGTCCCTACGTCACAAGGGATTCTAACCCACGTCAGCTGTCTCCTGAATTCCCCTGCAGTTGGAGTTGGCCCAGTTTGGGACAGAGCTGGACTTTGACATTGCTTTTCTCATAGTGACCTCTGCTCAGGAGTGACCAAAGAAATAGTCCCCTGTTCACCTCTCAGCTTCTGCAGGAAACATTTGCTGCTTTTTCCAAGGCAGTGCCTGCCAGCACAGAGGCCCAGGCCGTCCACTCTGCCTCCTGGTGACCTGCCTGACACTGCAGTGCTCAGTCCCTGCAGCAACCAAGTCCAGTCGGGTCTGCCCTGTGCGGCTGGGACACCTGCCTCTGGCCAGCTATACATGCTGACCCTGAGATTGTTTTCTCCATGGAAGGCCAGAGTCATTTTCCATAGAAATAAATTAAATGAAATTTTAAAAAGCCAAATAGCAGGAGAGACATCCCACCTGCTAGGGACGTAATCTGTAAAGTCTCAAAGGAATGTGTGTGGATATTACGGATGTATTCAGGGCCTCGCACACATATCACGTCTCCTCCCCTGGTTCCCAATCTGGGTTCATCTGACCCACCTGTATTCTCAGGTCCTCTCCAGCTGGCTCACTATCCAGGCCATGCTGTCCAGGTCACCCCTGCTTTTGCCAGGCCAGCAGCTTTCTCTACTCATTCCTGTCCCTTCTGCTAGACAAGGAAGCCTGGCCTGAAATTAAGGTTCATGAGTTGCAAGGCAATAACTGGTCACCTCTTACCATTGTCGATGGTGAGTCTTATCTGCCCCTAATTTTGTTCTCTGCCCACCTCCTCCACTACCTCCCTCCTTTCCAGTCCTTGTGCCCAAGTCACAAGAATAAAAACAAAAATTCGAAACCACTGTCCTTAAATAGATATTTTGCATGAAAGTTTACCTCCCGAAAGCCAAGCTAGCCCTGGTGGTGCACAAGAGAACACATCTTGCAGAGAAGTTGCAAGGTTGAGGCAGAAATGAAAGAACTTGGAGCAAATACGCTGTCAAAAAAAATGGTAGACTTTTCTATTTGCTTCCCAGACTCTGATTCTAGCCTCTTCCTGTAGCTCAGCTCCTCTGTGGTCTGATAACCAAGTACCAGTTTCCCCCAGTGGCCCCTTGTCCTCAACAGCCAGACCCTACCAGGTCACGCTGCTGCTCCGGGCACAGCACAGCCTCAGTGGAGTGACCATTGTTATCTGAAGAGCCCCTTGTAGTTTGAGAAATGCTTGTTCTCATGCAGGGTAAACGTTTCTGGAAGGATGAGTGTGAATGTATCAATTCATGAAATTTACCAATTACTGGAAAACTGTGCCCCTGTTGATAAGGTTAGAAGCACTACTGTCATAGGAAAGAGTCAAATGGGACTGAAGTTTTAAAATGCAGGAAAACTTTATTCAAAAGCAGGCGTAGAAGGATGCCTAATAAGTAAATCAGATAAAGAAGCTTTACTCTGGAATTGTTCTGACTGAAGTGGGAGTGCTGGTCTCCAGACGTGCCTCTTATGTTGCCCGAGCTGCACCCTCTTTTGTATGGTTTGAAGGTCCTGCCTTGTGTGAGGTTTGCATTCTAGAAAGCTAGATCTTAGTTCCAGGCTTTGCCACCAAATAGCTGGGAGATCTTGCACACTGGGGAGGACAGTTACCCTTCCCGACAGAGGCTGCCCTGCAGGCGCTCATAAGTCGTACTTTGGCATTGCCCAAACCACGAGATTCATCTAATTTGCTGTTCCTTGTCTTGTCAGTGAGGATAACTGTCCCACTGCTTTGGAAAAAAACCTTGAAATTCTAGTTCAGAGGCCAGACAGCAGGATGCCGCCCTGCACAGGTGACTTCACTTAGGTGGTGGGACTCACAACCCTGTGGCCTTATCCTAGTTCAGTATGGAAATGACCTGCGACGGTCTCTAAAACCGGTAGGTGCCCTGGTCCCACCCACTCCAGCGCGACTAAACATCAGTGTTGTTTAAAATTTTCGGAGGTGATTTTGATGCTTAGCCCAGGTTGAGTATGACTTGGGCCTATGACTTCCCATCAGTGACCAAAGGCTGCTAGCGTCTACCTTCTGTTCTCCTGCAGATTATGCTGTTAAACAAGTCACCTGAATCTTCTAGACACTAAGATCAGCACCGAGTGTTTGCTGTCAGTACAAATGCAAAGGGGATTATGGGAATGATGTTGATCAAGAGACTTGAAGTGAGTCTGCACGAGAGAACGGTATTCTTAGGAGCCGTCCCTCTGTTCTTGTTTGCCACCTTAGGCCAATCAATGTGCGTCCAAGTTGTCATTACTTGCTAACTTCTCCGATCAGACTTATGTTTGGTACCCAGATCAACATGATGTTGACGGTGATGATCGTGATGATGGTGGTGAGGATGGTGGTGATGGTGATGATGACGTTTCCCCCATTCACTAGGCTGAGCAGTTCTGTGCAACGATGGGCATGACTCTGTTTGGGGTGTCAAGAGCTGGTCACCACTGTGACCTTGGGCAAGTCACTATCCTTTCTAAGCCTTAGTTGTTTTTTTCGTTTATAAGAAGAGGTGTGATAGACTAAAGGGGTTTTCCACAGCTATTTCAGAGTGGAACCCTTTTAAAATAAAGCAGTTTAGGGCTTCCCTGGTGGCGCAGTGGTTGAGAGTCCGCCTGCCGATGCAGGAGACACGGGTTCGTGCCCCGGTCCGGGAGGATCCCACATGTCGCGGAGCAGCTGGGACTGTGAGCCATGGCCGCTGAGCCTGCGCATCTGGAGCCTGTGCTCCGCAACGGCAGAGACCACAACAGTGAGACACGCGCGTACCGCAAAAAATAAATAAATAAATAAAATTAAAAAATAAAATAAAGCAGTTTATAGAGGAGTTCCTCTGGCTGCAGCCAGGTGTTAGGAGCTGGGAGCAGAGCCCTGCCTCTGTGAAGTCTCACTGAGACCAGCGTGAACCCTCGTGAGCTCAGGAGCGGCAGGCGGAGCTGAACCTCGTTGACTGAGGCCCCTGTGAGCGTGTACTCTGCCTGCCTGCCTGCCTTCTCCCAGGGGAGCTCTGGGTTGCAGCCCCTCCTTCTTGGGAGAGAACAGCACGGATGAGAGTCATTGGTGGCCACGAGCAGGACACCAGCTTATAAATGACTGCAGTAGGTAATCCCTGAGCTTCATTAAAGCTCCAATATTCTGCATTTTAAGATTTCTGATCCCTAAAATACCTCTTAAGTGGAGAAAAAAAGAGACGTCTATTTAAAGTTTTGACAAGAGAACCGTGTCCTGGCACAACTTTGGAAAAACTGATAAGGTTGAATGGAGCCTGGAAGACAGGAAGGGTTGGGAAGAGAGCTCCGGGCTGAAGCCGCATCAGGAGTCCCCGGCATATGAGAAAGTCAAAGCAGTTTGGAGGGACGTCAGTATTCCCTTCTAGAAACTGGAGAGGTCCAGACAGTTGCTTGTCAAAAGAATGACAATTTGGGGAAGTGGGAGAAATGACTTTGAAATAGATGAAACAATATAAAACTCCAATAAACTCAGGTATCACTCTGGAATTAATGGAGGACAAATTGAATCTGCTGTTAACTTAAATACCCATCTGGTCACATCCCTGGAGCCCATAAATTTGTGGGGCTAATTTGTTGTTGCCATCCTGAGAGCAGCAGGGGGCTAACCACGTTCCCTGGAGTTTTGTTACGTGCACAGCCCATTCTCCCTGCCTCTTCCAACACCTGAGCTGGAAGGGAAGGGAGAGAGATGGAGATGGCCCTTCCTGGAGAGGTCCAAAGAGCTTGGATGCAATAGGGATGGTCACCCATGTTCTCATCTTGACCTTCCTGAAAGATGGACTTGAGAAATCTCCAAACCAGTTTACACTTCCTCTACTATTTTTTCCCATCACTACAACAAACACTGCATTTTCTCATCTAGCCAGTTATCATCCTGGCCCCTCCCTCAGTGACCCTTTGCTGCCTGACTTGACTTTTCTAAAGCAATTCTCTCTGTACCATAAATGTGAAGACTTAATATAGGCTCTTCAGCATAATCGCCTCTTAATTAAGTCAGGCTATGGCTCAGTTTCTCAGAATTGTTTCCAGAGGGCTTAATTTTACTTCTGCTTAAAATTAATATGTTACATTTTCCGCTTAAAAGAAACAAAAAAGCCTGGAAAGGAATTCGAGAAGAAGGGAATGAGAAAATGATCCAGGGAAATAGAGAGATCATATTTCAACTCCCAGTGCTGAAGTGTTCAAGCCTCTGTCGCTGTGTCCAGCAAGCAACACCCAATCTGTGACATTCACTTGAGTAAAACAAAGCATGGATCAAGGTAACTAAGTGGCACAACTCAGAGTGAATTCAGGGATGATTCCGTCATAGGAGGCACCTGCCGTTCTGACGCTTTCCGCGTGCCCGGCTTGTCCTGACTGTGCCTGCTCTGGTGGGGGGCTGTGAGGGACCTGCTGACTCTTCCAGAGCACGTGTACCTGGGTGCACCTGTGAGCTGTCACGGTCGGAGGTCTGTGTGCTTGTCAGGAGGGCAGGAGACCCAAGAGACGAATGAGGTTAATTCTGTTCCTCTAGAGCTGTCTGACTACTGTCCTGTGCCACGGCCCAGGCACTCCCTGGGGCTCCGCTCAGCTCTCACTGTTGACTGTGGTGCACAAAGTCCCGTGCTCACATTCACCCTGAGGTTGCAGGGAACCCACTCTTCCACGGGGAGGTGCAGGGCAGGGCGGCTGGTCCCGCCCCACAGCCCTGTCTGTCATCCATCCAGCTATTCACTGCCTTCCTACTGTGTCCCGTTGCTGAAGCAACAGTGCAATGCAGTGAGTGCTGCTTTCATCAGCCTGAAGCTCCGTGGGCCACAGAAACTGAGTGGGCCGAGAGTTCGCTTGGCCAAACTCATTCCGAGCGTGTGCGTGGAGAGCTGTACAAAGGAGACCTGGGAATCCTCAAACAGAGACCTGAGGTGTAGCCTGAAGATAAGTGATGCCTAAAAAAATGGGACTGGCTTGGATTTTTGTATTATGGCCATAATCACACGTGCACAGAAATTCGGCACTCCTTCTATCATCCTATCATCATCCGTCATAAGACTACCTCTGCGGAATTTCCCAGAGGTGCTGGCTCTGGCCAGACGTGTGAGAGGCTAGGCGTGGTCTCCCTGGGAGATTCCTTCCTTTTATCCTCAGCCTCCTCTCTCTTTCCCAGCCAAGCCCAGTGATGTGGCGGGGGCAGGGGCCGAGGGAGGTGGAAGATGCTTGAAGCCAGCAGTTAGACTGAGTACCTAACCGTTTTTCTAGCCACATGGAATCTGTGCATCTGTGTGAACCTAGGTGGTGATCCCTGCCTATGTGATCCATGTGACCACCTGAAACTCTGGTTCCAGTAGAAAGTGGCGGGACGTTGAGAAACTTCATTTGAGGGCCTGTAGCTGACATTGCTCTGAGGTATTTCCTCTTCCAATTCACATGACTGATTACTGGCCAGATGTCCCCTCCATCCCAGACTCATGGCCAAACAACAGCACCAGGCCAGCAGAAGGGGGTCTCTGCTGAGCAGTCTGCCCTTGATCAGGGGCGGTCCAAATTCATTACTTGCCACAGAACGTTACCACATACTACATAAGATCATTGTCCAGTACACCAGCACGGCTTGGGAAATCCTTTCATATATGGATTTGCTTCATAACCATATATATGTTTTAGGGACAGACTTATTATAAGGGACTTAGTTTACAGCATTTCTCAGTTTCTTTCCCTGAATATTTTATCAGCATAAAATATTGGATTAGAAGGGAAATTATTTTTTTTCCTGAAAAAGAATTTAGGATGGCAATAAGCCCATGTATGTTCAGGTGCTTCAGGATGGGAGCCCGTACCTCATCATTTATCCCGTTTCGTGCATTGTTTCCAAAGCTTCCTCTGCAGAGGACAGGTTGAAACATTGCCAAACGAGTGCACTGCCAGGGCTCCCCGGGCCCAGGTTTGGGGGTCTCTGTTCTCTTGTCCATATAGAAAGGTGCCAGGAACTGAGCCCTTACTGCCTGCCAGGCCTTCCTTCAAGCGCTTCATTTACTGTAAGGAAACTTCACAGTAACCACAGGAGGTAGCTGCTATTATTAGCCATGTAACAGTTAGGAAAATTGAAGCACAGAGAGGTTAAGCGACCCCCGAAGGTGATAAGAAAGTGGTGAGAGGTCTAGTTTCAATGACAAGGCCACATACTTGAGATCCCCATCATGCTTTGAGAGATGCCTCCTTTCTCTTCTCCAATGCGCTGATTCTTCTCAGCCTTTCTACAAAGCACTGAGTCCTGCTGCATCAGAGCCCAGTGGCTGGAGAGATGGAAAAGGCAGGAGGCAACCTGGGGAATCTTCTCTACCCTCAAGCCCTGCCTTCCTCTTTGAATACGATCACCCGGTTTTAAAACTCACGTCTTCCATGAAGCGTTCTTCCAATGATTTATTTTGGCGTTCTTCTAGTTCTTATGCATTTAGGTCTCCATGGCTAGATTTGTAGGTGCTCTTGGAGAGATATATATATATATATTTAGCTCTATATTTTATACATAATTATACATTTGACACTTGAACAACGTGGGGGTTCATCTGAATAGAACTTATAGTCGGTCCTCTATATCCACAGTATCTCTGCGTTTGTGGGTTCAACCGGGCGTTGACTGTGTAGCGCCGGAGTATTTACTCTTGAAACATGTGTGTGTACAAGTGGACCCACGCAGTTCAAACCCGTGTTATTCAAGGACCAACTCTATTATGTCTTTAAAAATATGCACTTACGTTTCTTGTCTCCTCCGTTGGATTGGAGGCTCCCCTTGGGAAGGTCGAATATTCTGTTTATTATATGATTCTCCCAATAGGAACTTGGATAGGTCTGTAGACACTAGGTTATATGGGGCACACAGAATGGATGAACAGCTAATTTGGGGGATTGGATCATGGCCTCAACACCGTTCTACACCATCAAAAATGTCCGTGATGCCTGACCTTTGCCAGGAGAAATACAAAGCTTAGGTTCTAACGGTTGAGAGCATGAAACCCCAAGACTGAGCTCAACTGCAGATGTGTACTTTACAGAAGCATGTACTAAAAAAGTGTACCTACACAGTCAACACAGAGAAATGGACAAGCGTGGAAGTTTATTTTATGGGTAGGCTTCAAGGGCAAATACACAGCAATTATCTAAGACTGGGCTCGACAAACTCTGGCCTGTGGGCCAAGTCTGGCCTGTCCACCTGCTTTTACGATGAAGTCTTATAGGAACACAGCCCTGCTCAGCCTGTGATATGTGATCCAGGGCTGCTTCACACTGCTTCAGTGGAGTCCAGGACCGAGGCAGAGACTGTGACCCCAAAGCCTCAGTTGTGTTACACAGCCTTTCTGTTTCTACTTTTGACACACGCAACTTCTAAACTTCACAGGGAAAAATCTCTGAAAATCCAACTTTCTCTCCAGACCTTAAGCCATTTCCTTCTCTTTCTACAAATATCAATTTGAAAAGATGGCCAGAACTTCCATTCCTGCAAGTCAATTATTTTCTCAGAATATTCAAAGCCGTGGTCTACTTAGAAGCATATTTTCGATGAGGTTCCAGATATTTTTTTTATTGTGCTCTACTTTTTTATAGTACATTTTAGCATAAGTGGTACTAAAATTTTTTGTGTATTGTCTCACACTTAGAATCTCTCTGCCAAATCTTGCAATTTGACCAGGAATTTCTGGGGTACGTGTTGATAGCCATCAGAACATCCTTGACACCTCCAACCAGAACTGTATGGTGGGAAATTGAAAAGACATGAATTCCGGGGGGGGGATGGAGTTTCAATCTCTGCTTTTTCAACATTTGGAGTTCTGTTTCCATTTTAACCTACTATTCCCAATAAGACATATTTCCTACTTTTTGGTATTGATTTTTATATTACAGAAGAAATACAAGGATGTGCTCAGTGTTTCTGGGCCATGTTCACACCACCATGTGTTCAAAAAGGGACGTGTAAAAGCCCTAAGCCCTGAACTGTATGGAGCCAGAAAACGTGAAAGGGGACCTGTAACCAGTGCACTGCTTGCAGGGCTCCCAGGCCGTAGGCTGTGCATAGGAAGTTTAGCCTTCAGACTCATGCAGTACCACCTGAGAACTCTGGGCTAACGCATCTCAGCTCTCACACGTTTATTGGTAGGATTATATTCCTCACCAACCTTCCTTACCTAAAGGTCAAGTGGACCATGGAGAGGGGTCTAGAAATAGCAAGGCGCGTCCTTGAGACTCAGAAGCATTTGATGCAGGGAAAACAGGAGCCCTGGGCAAAGCAAGAAATTCACAGCTTACTGCAAACTTGAGAGTCTCAACGTTAAGGGTTTTCTCAAGTGCACGGATGGACCTCAGTGGGTTATTAGAGAGCACTAGGGGTGGCTCAGTGCCTCTCCAGCCTTTGAGAACGGCCTCTCGGAGGGCAAACACCACACTGTGTGCAGGGGCAACAATGTAGAACTCACAGGAAAGATGCCTTTGGGGGTGCCGCTCAGCCTCTAGTACAGGGAAGGGCAGGCTACAGAAAACACCACGAGGGCTGAGTGATCCCACAGACAATGAGGTTCCCAGTCTGTGGAGCATTCGTTATACGCAAGCTCATTAGACGTTTGCCACATTTCTGAATTTAATCATCCTCATTAAATGAATGATAAAATTAAGCCCTATTAGAATCAAACAGTTTGTCCAAAGGCATATAGTTGTAAATGATGGAACAGGACACAAATTCATATCTGATTTTTCACTATACCATCCTGGGTAGAAATACTAGTGTCCCAAGCTCTCCTGGGGACCAAAGCTGGGAGAAAATATTAACTTTTACGTAGCTTATAAATAAGCTTGTCGTTGTTTTTAGCCCACCAGAAATGATGATTTTAATACTTTAGGTAATCTCCTTTAGGCATATTGTGTGTCCTAGGCTAAGTACAACTCAGGACCTAGTTTCCCTTGGTAGCATATACTCTTAGCAGCCCATCTCTTTGTAAAACTAAAGTACCTTAACGATCATACGTGGAGGTGTGGGCAGTGGCATGTAAACCCCCGTCACATTCCTGTCCTCTCTCTGTATTTTACAGCGTGAGGCATAGAACCCGAGATGTGTTGCCCATTTCTCTTGGAGACCTTCTTAAGGAATATTCATGAACTACTCTTTGCGGTACGGAAGCGGTTCAGAGACAAAAGGGGCCCGTGACGTCTCCGATGTTAGACCAAGTGTTGCTCGTTTCATGGTGTCACGTGCCAGGTGCCTCGAGACAGGCTGACAACCTGTGTTCAGATTAGCACTGCCCCTCCCTCTGTGACGTTGCAGTGGAAGATGGAAAGATTTCTTTCCCTAAATCCTAATAATGATAGTAATTAAAACACTGTGCATGGTGCCAGTTAGTGGTAATCAGGGAATTTACTTAAATCAATTAAATCTAAAGGTTATTGCTTTGATAGCCATATCTGAGTATAGGGTGGAGCTTCCAGAAATAGAATGCAGTGTCTATTTAGGGGGGTGGGCAGGGAGGATAAGTATCGAATGGGCTGAGAAGCGGTCTGGGCATTCCCAAGCCCCTTTCAGTACCTGGAGAGAGCTCCATAATTCATAATCTTGAAATGCATAGGCTGATAATTGCCTTAATCACTAGAGAAACATGGCTAAAATGGACTGAAATAAGCCGTAAAACTCATTACAAGATAACAAGATTCTATCTGCTCTCCAAGGTCATGTTAGAGCTCCATAAGGTCAAGGTGTTAATCACCTCGTTCAGTAGAAGCACCATAGATAGGAAACTGGGGTGTGTGTGTGTGTGTGTGTGTGTGTGTGTGTGTGCGCGCGCGTGTGTGTGTGCGCGCGTGTGTGTGTGTGTGTGTGTGTTGTTTAAATCTCCCTAGATCCAGGGCAGTAGAGATGGCCAGGTAGGTGAAAGGAAAGTGGACAGCAGTCTCTGAATAACCAGTCATTTGTGCTTTCCTTTTTTAACTTCTGGAGCAAAATCGTCTGGGGTGTTTGCTTTGCAAAGTTCGCGTTCCCTAGACTGAGCCCTTCCCACACAGATCCAGTAGGCTGTCAACAGACCAACAGTGGAGCCAGGCCATGGCTTTAGAGTCTCTGGACAAACAAACTTCTTTCCCACTGGCCTGATGAAGTGCACCGTAGGCAGTTATACAAAAAGGAGTTTTAGGTATCACCTACTCTTACCTCCACGTCTGTCAGATGAGAGAAACAAGGTCCGGGTAGGCACAGGGCTGTCCAAAGTCCCACGGGTTGTTTCCGGTGCAGCAGAACTGTGAGGGCTTGCAGAGTACAAAACCTCTCATTTTACTAAGAGATCACGTTCTCGGAGAGGGAAAGGCGCAGCCTGAGGGCAGCACACATCTTTTCCCGGAGATGAAATCTCTTCATTCCCCGATGATGCAAAGAGCAATGTCCTCTTAAACGTGGAGGTCAAATTCTCACATCCTCACACACCTCAGGTGTGGCCTTAGAGTTACGTCTGTGAAACCTGACCGGGGAGCTGTTGTGGTCTTGCCTTTTTGTCCTCCTCTGATGACGGGGGCCCTCAGCCTTCTCTCCAGGCCCTCAACTTACCCTGGCTCCCCATTCTTCTTCAAAGATGCCAAGAAGCTGCGCTTAGATCTACATTGAAGACTAGATCTAGACTTCCTTGTTTTCTCAGTAAAGACTGAAGAACAGCAAAAGTAACAAAACTGCCAAAAGGACGTTTATGAAGCTAAAATGAGATTATGGGCCTGATTCATAGAAAGTTCTCAATAAACAGTTATCATCACCAACATCATCAGTTTAGGAAGGGTTGTGTTGAGGACTATTAGGAAAAAGTGATTGACTAGTTTTCATCACTGCTATGGCCTCGTTCAAGGAAATGGGCTTACACTGCAGCAGAAAAAAATATTTAATTTTTTAAAAATAAAATTACTGGGAAATTCTGTTATGCAATTCCAAGGAAATATCTAAAAATCCCTCTGCAATCCTCTTGGGATGGTAAATGTTGGGGTGACTCTAGGGGTGACTCTAGTGACTCTAGTCACATTTAGTGACTCCAGCTCTAAATGTTTTGAGGCATTTAGACACCATTTATTGTCAATAAATTACATGTAAATTTAAATCCACTGATCGGGAATCCTAGGTTTTTTGTTTCTTTCTTGTTTTTATGGTACAATGTGATTTACACATCTATAGCTGAAAAAGACCGAGAGAGCTATCATTTTTATAGTCAACCTAACGAGAAACTCTAGCTCCTGGCTTCTGCAGCTGCCAGCTCCCCTGGGAAGTTTTTTCTTTAAGTTTTCTTTGTAAAAACAGTTTAAATTAAGCTCCCAAATATGCATTCACTGAGGATTTGCTTTGATAGATTCCGTGTAGGTGGTGATTGCAGAATTAATCTTCAGTAAATACATTTTTGATGATCAGGTGATTTTCATTTACACATAGTAACCACCATATAAACTCAAGTCACGTATATCTAGTCAAAAACAAGTTGAATAAATACCGACCAGTTATTAAAACCGTTTATTGAGAATTCACTCCTTGTTACTCTCTGGATCCAAATCCAGTGGACACATTTGATAGTTAATGTGTGGGATTCCCTGCTAGAAGCCACGGAATAAAGCTTATTCACCGATAGCCATAGGATTCCTGGACACGCATCCGGCTTGGGGCTAACTAGCAAGTCTCAGTGTTGGCCTCTTAGGCTGAGAATAAATAAGGAGAGTATAAAAACCAAACTGGAGACCACGAGGAAGGGACACGTAGGGCAGCCGATCCGCTGTGCTGCTCTGAGGAGCTCCATGAGCAGTCGGCCACAGGCTTGGAGCTGATCTCCAGTGATGTGGCCCCTGCTGGCAGCCCTCCATCAGAATCCTCAGAATATGGGCACAGAGTCAGGGTCTGCCGCTGCGTTCTAGGTCTAGGAGTTAACAGCTTGTGACCTTGGGCACCTGACGGGCTCTCTAACATGTTTCCTCCTTTGTGAAGTGGAAATGTAAAAGAATATTTACATTTTTACATGTGCACTTACATTTCTGTAATATTGACGTCATTAGACTTCTTATCAAATGTGATCGTAAGAAGGTGCATGAAAGGACCTTGGACGCTGTGCAGCACATGAATAGAGGAACTATGGCTGCGATGACTTTCCAGGGAGAAAAGCCTTGAGATAATACATTAAGGTTTCTGATGATGCTTCCTTGGCAACCAAATGTATTCGTTGGGAAGGGAGGTGTCCAGATAATACTCAGATTTCCAGTGGCCACAAACCAAAACCATGCAAGATGGAGGTCCAGGCTCGGTTCCCGGGGCAGGGGCCCCAGGCCCAAGTCCACGCAGGTGGGGGCTTCTACCTTCCTGAGTGCTTGACCCGCTCTCGCTGTTGACCTTTTTGGAAGACTGTGCCGCGGTAGTGTTGTCAACTAGGTAGCAGTCCAACCTGGGGTAGGACAGCAGCTGACTCCCTTCACTCTGGAAAGAGCCAGAGTAAGTCCTGGGTTGGGAAAGGGTCCATCCTTTACCTCCTTCGGGGCTCCAGGAAGTCAGAAGTCTGGGGCCAGAAGCTCTGGAGCTCGATCCTGTCCAGCCTGCCCTCCCCTGGCTGCTGGGCAGCCGGAAGGGCAGAGGGAAGAGCCATCCCCACTGTGTCATGAATAAACCAGCCAACAAGGGAAGGTGCATCACACCCCTTAGCACGTCCAGGGGCTGCTGGTGGCGGTCCCTCCGCCTTCCCAAATCCACTTGGAATGCAACCTGTGATTTACCTTCACCCTTTACTGCTCTGCCAGGTTGTTTACTGGGCAGCCTTATTACCAATCTCCTAAAATCCCCATAAACGCCATAGATCATAGGCTACAGCATGAGTACAACTGCCAGCCTGCATGATGAGCCTCTGCAATTACTCACCAGGGGCTGGATTAAGCAGGCCTTTGTCACCAGGTCCCCGGTGATGTACACTGTTGCAACATTGAACCAGCTTCAGAAACGAGGAGGGGGAAGGAAGGAAGAAAGAGATCTCAGCAGTCTCTTTTTAAATTTTTTCCCTTTTTATGCATTTTTTTGCTGAATGTGTTCTTTTTTTTTTTTCTCCCTCTGTTCTTTCAGTCTTCCTCTACCTAGTGTCTCTCTTAGCCTCAAGAAGCAGATGTGGGGCGATAGAAAGACAGCTTCATAGCCCTCGCCGCTCCCCCTGGAGGCCTGGCAGCAGCCAGCAGGCCCTGTGGGGTGGGGGGATGGCAAGGCTCAGGCCCGGCTGGCTGCAGCTGTGGGAGAAAATCTCGGATGAATTTCAAAACCTGCCTTTGCTTTGGATGTGATCAGCAGTCACAGCGGGGCCTCTGTGTTTTACTGTGTGAACAAGCTCAGAAGGAGGGAGCAAATGCAGCCCCCCACTCGCCCCTCCCCTGCTGCAGTGTGGCTGAGGGGGGAGGGCATTGGAAACTCCTCTACCTCCCTGCCATGGACCTGGGTCTGCCCCGAGCAGAGCAGTCCTGGAAGAGGAGGAAACAGGGGATGTGCGCTCAGCAGGCAGCCCGGCTGCTGCTGTCCCCAGATGTTCAGCAGATGCAGAGGGGGCTTGCCCTCAGGTATGCCAGAATGTCCTGGGCGGAGAGCTTGGGGGCACCCGCATGTGTGGGCTCCTGGAGCAGCTTCCGGTACGAGAGCACAGATGGAGATGGTAGCCAAGCACCCTGTCTTCGGGCTCTGCCCCCTCAGCCTCTTCTAGGCTCTCCCAGGGAACTGGCTTGTGGGTGACGAGAAGCATGGGTGAGAAGAGGTTGCTGAAAGAGGGCTGTAGATCACAGAAGTCCAAGCAAATAAAAACCTCGTCTCAGGTTATCGCGGCCTCCAGCCTTATCAAAAAGGTGCATGCGGCGCTCACAGAAGGAGTTTCTGGAACAGTTGTTGATTGAGGACTTGCCCTACTCTCTACCAGAAGGCAGTGCGGCAGCCTCGTGGTTTCCTGCCTGTCTGATGGGTCGTCCACTCACAGACCGACTCAGCAGACGGGAACACGTATATCCTTGTACTCACAGCTGTCCCCGGGGTCGCGCTGCAAGACAACCTCCTTCCTGCCTGAGGACGCTGCTTGGTAGGCTTGTGCAGCTCCTTCTTAAAGGAGTAAAGTCCATCTCTGACAGCAGGGGAGGTGGGACAAGGGAACACTGGCCTCCGTCCCTTTATGCTGGTAAAGCCACGTTCACAGAAATGTTTCTTTCCTGGCACAGCCCTGGGAAGGACGAGCCAGGTGGACCCCCTTTCTCAGTGGCAGGGCCAGCACCCTCACGTCTGTTCCAGAGAAGCCTGGTGGGATGTTCAGGGACCTCACAGCCCCAGGAACTGCAGTTGTAATGAAGAGTAACTCCTCCAGGGCATGTTTCTTTCAAAGAGCCTCAGGGTCTGTCTAATGCGCTCACCCAGGAGCCCCCCAGAAATGCAGATTCTCAGGCCACACCTCAAACCTGCTCAATCAGAAATGGGGGCTGGAGCCCAGCATCCTGTCCTTTAACCAGCCCCCTGGCGTTCCTCAGGCCTGCTCTACCTCACTGGTTCTCAAACTGTACTGCAGGTTGGGGTCACCTGGGCGGTTTTCAGAAACAGTGATGCTAGGGTCCTGCTCCCAGGGACTCTGCTTTGATTAGACTGGGACGAAGCTTGGGAACTGGGAGTTTTAAACCTGCTCAGGTGATTCTAATGGGCATGGAAAGTGGGGAACCACCGAGGTCACAGAAAAGGGGGCCTCGGGTCCTTCTCCCATCCCAGAATTTTGGCTGCTGTGCTTTTTGTTTCCTGGAATTCTCAGCAATCTGGGGACGTTTGTCCAGTCATTAGGAGAAGACGCTAATTAGTACCATCTAAGCTGGTACCTTTCACCTGCCTTTATAGAGACGGTCTCAGGTAAACGGGGACTGCGCGGCCAGGTGAGGTCAGTAACCAGCTCCTGGGATTTCCTAGAATGCAGGGGAGTCGCTGGCACAGCTGGCTTTGCACCGGTGGCTGTCCCCTACCTGTGCCATGAGTGGACTGGGCTGCGTCCCTGCTTATGGTCCCAGACCCCTCTCCTGACATCGCTTCCACCCCAAATACCCACTGAGGAGTGGTGGAGAAAGGAGGGTGGGGCTGGCAGGGAGGAAAATGCAGCTCTCCTCGATGTTGAGCACATGTCTGATTGTAAAAATCAGGAAATATACTCACTGGGGAAAAAAAAATCTACCCAGCCAAGCTCTGTGTGAGGTAGTGGGGAAGAAGGAAAGGCGTTACCAAGAGGAGCTCTGGTCTCCAGTGGAAGCCTCAGAGAGCATAAAAACAGCTCCCTTCTGATGCTGGGATGAAATGCTTTGCCCGGCTTGGCATCTGTCCCCACCCACCGCTGGCCATGCTGCTAGCTCCTGCTTCACCCCAGGAAAGGATGCGAGGACACGTGAGCGACAGCCAGACTGGCAGTCAGTTCTCCCCATCCTTCCCTCGCTCCCCCCACATTCACCAGAGTCCAGCTGGCATGTCCCTGGGCCTAGGGTTTCCCACCAATAAAGTATTAATTAGTAGCAGCCCTCTGTCTCCAGAGTATGGAGAGGATGTGGGTAGCAAAAGTGGAGGCTCTTGCATCTCAGCAGTTTTGCTTTGGGGAGAAGGGAACACAGAGATGAGCCCGAGAGATTCTACCCCACCCCCATCCCCTTCGGGGGTTGGCTGGAAAAGAGGTTTCAGATCCAGCCCACTGCCTTTTAGAGCACCTGCCTAAAACGTCTCCATCTCTAGATAATCCCACATCATTTCCCCGCCTCAAAAGACTCAGGAGCAATTCTTATTGCTCTTTTTTCCTGCAGTACAGCACGGGCTGTGGTGTGGTGTCTCTGAATGAAGAGGATAACTGTAGGTCTCTAGGAGTCATCCCTCCTGGTGGGAGTTGGCACAGAGCTGTGATGAATGCCCAGGAGGAGTTGAAGGCTTGGCCACGTGTGGCCTGTTACAGAGATGCTGTTGAAGGATGTGGGGTGTGGCTCCTGGGGATGGATTTTCAGATTCCCACTTTGCAGAGTGGGTGTAAGAGCAGGACAGGAGAGGACAGGCATTGCCAGCTCTGGACCCGGGCCCTTGCCTTTTCATCCTGTCTCCCTTCCTTTGAGGCCCAGAGGCCATCAGAGGGAGGACTTGAGAAGAGCTAGTCTTGGCTCAAGTTTGGAATAAGTATGCAACTGTCAGTATAAACACCTCTGCCGTCAGAAGACCCATTTCCAGGGGCGCACTTGAACTACCTTTGGATGTGTACATTTCAGATTTGCCTGAGTCCTCGGTGCTCCGTGAGTCACCCTGGGTGTCGGGCATTCTTTCTCAACTCTCAAAGGCTAAGGAGCGTCCTGACTGTGGGACCCAACGGGTTAACAGAGCCGCCTTCACACTCAGGTTAAAATGAGGAATGGAGGTCTGCAGAAGACCGTCTGCAGTTGAGAAACTATCGTGAACAGCCAGGCTGTCACCACTTGTGGTTTTACGATGGCCCTAGAAAGAGCAGATAGGAAAATCACTGAAATGGGTTGGGCTTGCGGTGCCGTGAGAAGAGACGATGTCAGGCGAGCCTGTCTGCAGAGGTAGCTCCTGTCTGCGTCCCAAGCCCTTCAGAAAGGCGAGCATCCGAGCCCCACCTTAGATTCGGAGACGGGTCAGTGGGGAATTCCTTCGCGGAAGAATGATGCAGGGCAGGAGGCAGAAAACGAAGGTGAGCGTGACCTTGCTGTGGAAGGATGGAGGACCCAGGCTGAGCAGCGGATTTCTAATGCAGCTTTGCAGCTGGAGCTGCTCGAAAAAGGCCAGCCTCTTCTTTGAAGTTTTCCCTGATCCTCTCCACTGAATTCCAGTTTGTTTGTTTCCCTTTATATTCTTCTCAGCACCCAAGTGAAAGACATGGGTGCTCGGTCCTCTCGTGGCACCCCATGCCTACCCCATCGTGTCAGCCCTGATGCCGGCTTGTAATTCAGCGCTTCCTGGTCCACCCTCCCTCTAGACTCCGAGCAGACAGGGATCACATCTTTCACCTCTGCAGCCCCAGAGCTATCACAGTATCTGGTGTGTATAGATCCACAGTCCCTTACCTGCAATTCCAAATTCAAAATTTCTGAAAACCTAAAGGTTTCTTAGAACTCATTTTGCAGTAAAATCTGGGCCAGGTGTTGGCAGGTTTGCAGAGTCCAGATGTAGTAGCAGAGTGGAGACAACAGACTCTAACCAATGACATTGTGCAAGAAACACTAAAAGCTAGTGCGAGCAGTAGCTGCAGGGCTCCGAGGAAGGAGTAATACTTCTGGGGGCGTGGACAGGACAGCCTCAGAGACCTCCGGGCACTTGAGCTGGGTTTAAATCGTAGGTCCGATTCCCAAAGATGAGGGGATGGTGGGGAGATAAACTTGGAATATCATGTAACAGGATTTCCCGAACTTTCTGTATTCTTCTCTGCCCATGGAGTTTCCAAGCTCTCCCAGGGCTGGGACGTTGCCCCATTTTTTCCCATTCTTTCCACGTGGCCCAGTAAAAGGCATCCTGAGGACTACCCAGAATTCTCCTATTCTGCAGGAAAGAATTCTGGGCCTTGGACATAGATTGTGATCAAGAATACAGTTGACCCTTAAACAACACAGGTTTAAACTGTGCAGGGTCATTTACACTGGATTTTTTTCGGTAGTAAATATTACAGTACCACACAATCTGTGGGTTCGTTGAATCCCCGGATGTGGAACCCGCAGACAAGGAGGGTCGGCTCTAAATTACGCGAGGGGTTTTGACTGGGGGGAGGGTCGGCGTTCCTAACCCCTGTGTTGTTCGAGGGTCCACTGTATTTTCTTGAATAAGTGAAACCTTAGAACATGTGACTTTTTACATTAATAAGCTTTATTTTTTATTTGTATTAGAGAAGTTTTAGATTCCAGCAAAATCAAGCAGAAAGTACGTACATTTCGCACACACACCCCCTTACACAAGCCTCCCCGGTTATCAACAGCCCCACCAGAGTGGAACATTCCTTGCATCCATGTATACACTGAAACGTCATTATTTTAATGCCCGTTTGTCCTCACGTAAGAGAAATAACGGAGGCAGACGAGGCATTGCTCCCCCGATCTGATTCAGCACCTCTCTCTACTTCCCGCATCTAGAGGTTCTTGGTCTACTGAGAAACCTGCCCGGCTGCAATGCCACAGAGCAGAGAGGGGACAGGATGACAAGCTTTGAAAGGTGTAAACACGGAGAAGGCAGAGAAATCATGCTTGTGCAACAGAGGGAAACTCATAGGCATAGATATTAAAGATGGAGAAAGACCTACGGGATCAGTTCCCTCCCTTGGGGAGCAGAGTCGGGGAAGTAATCAAGGCCCACCAGTCCAGACCTCTCACTCACTGGGAGTGCCAAAGCCGTGTTCTTCACCATCTCCCTGGGGCAGCTGGAGCCCAGTGTTGTCTTTTTCCAGTGCAGCCGAAAGACACCAGTACTGGACACCAAGCCCTGAAAACCATTTGCTCTTTACAGTTTACAGAGCACATTTAAAGAATCATAACAGCCTCATCACATCCTGGTGGAATTTGCAGGGTGTGTAGAAACCTCTCCGTGTCTCAGACGAGGGCGCTGAGGCCAAGCAAGCTGGTGGACGGCTCACACCGGGTGAGGGTTGGAGCCAGAGCCTGGGATGCAGGTCCTGGGCCGTGCTTCCTACAGGGCATGGAGGGGGGGGCATTGCTCTCCTGGTCCCTGGCCACAGCCTGTGATAAAACCTGATCAGTTATTCGTAGTGTAACACCCATAAAAGACATCAACATAACCATCCTTCTGAAGCAGAGAAGAAGGTTTTAATTTGTGTGTAGGAAGAAAGTTTCTGAGTCACATACTTTCAGGAAAAGCTTAATCGTGGCTCTTCACTATGGACCTTCTCCAAGCCTTTAATATACTGATGTGGTCATGACTCTCCAAGGCAAAGGGGACACAGCACGTCCATATTCAACCACGATTCTGAACTTAGCAGAGCTTCTTGAGTGGAAAACTCTTTGGGGAATGAATGCAGCTAGAACTGGTCAAACGGGGAATAAGTGGTGACCTTTCTATTCAACCTTCAGCTCTGGGGTGTCCTCTGTAGAGGTTCTCAGAGAAGCTTGGAGGGGAGAAAACAGAGAAGTAAATCTCTAAGAAGAGGCTCAAAAGAGCTGAGTTATTCAGGCATAATAAGAAAAAGATACTAGCAGGCCACTAACATCAACTTTAAACGATTGAGCACGTGAGGGGATTTGGGACCTGGCGTGGTGAGGGGCTGTTCTTGGAAGAACACGGGACTGAGCTGGGCATCCTTGTAAGCAGAGTGAGGGGTTGGGGGTTTGCTCAGCTGTGAGGAACCTGCGGTGTGAAGGGTGGGCGCCTTGGAGCCCAGCGGCCAGACAAGGGCCCCAGCATCCCTAGTTCAAAGACAGAGGGTCTCCTAGGATGTGGACGGACCAGGCTGGGTCCTACTTGGAGGGAGGGGACCAGAGAAAACCACCCATGCAGGTCTCAGCGGGCCTCACGGTGCTGAGATAACTAGCGATTTCTGTAGAAACAGGTGTGAACCCTGAGCACAAAAGTGACCCTTGGATGCTGTGTGATGAAGGTGGCGGTGGGGAGGATAGAGACCTTGGGTGAGTTCATCCCAGCTGGGAGGAGAGGGGGGAGGTGGACGAGGGAGAGAGAGAAAGACTCAGAGCCAGAGTCATCCGAGAGGCTCCAGAGCCTCCAAGGAAAGTCACCCTGTGGGAGCTGTCACCCTGTTCCCGGGCAGGCACTGGCCAGCACTGACCCCAGGTCCCGAGGCGCCCCTCTTCCCTCCCCCGAGAGGAGAGGCTCCACACACTGTCCCAGCTCAGTGCCCACATCCAAGCCCCTTGGTCTCCATGGTGCCTGGTCCTCCTTCATCCTCCTGCCCTTTTCTCTATGAAGAGAGGGAACAGGCAGCGCGGGGCCGGGGTGGCAGGGAGCGACAAGCAGCCGCCACAAAACAAAAGGAAATCACGAGGGGAGGCTGGGCCCTGGGGATGGGCTTCTTGCAGAATCCCGAGTTTCATTAAATATAGAAAGGTAGGATGAGAAAATAATACCCACTCATTGTTAAAGTTTCAAAGTCGGAAGTTGGCCTTGATTTCAAAGAGGTCGTGTGTAATGTGATGCACGGCTTTCTCTTCTGTTTCTCTTTTTATAGGTAAGTGACATTTCATTCTGCTCATCCCCAAGGCAAAGTTGGATGGTTTTAAAGTGGAAAAAAAATGATCGGAAAAGAAACGGGGAAGGTGGGAAGAGGTGGCCATCGAGGGCGGTACAGGTAGGTGCCCCACGAGCTCGTCATCCTTTGCGCAGGCAGTGGGGGCGAGGCGCCCCCGAGCGGAGGTGAACGCCTTACGCCAGGACTAGAGGTCCGAGTCGTGGCTGTGGCTTTTGACATGTAGCGCCTTTGCTCCTGGGAAGAGGTCTGTTCTCAGCACTGGATGCCCAGGGCTGTTGCCAAGAAGTCTTTCCCTGGTGAGGTTTCCACCCTGAAACGGGTTGGGTTTTGCATCCTGGTGCTGTGCGTGAGCTACGTTGCTGTGGTTTGCTGGTAGAGGAGATAGAGGTGAATGTGCTTGCATCTGGAGAGGCGGAACAAACATCCCGAGGAGGAGAATTAGGCAAGTGGAAGGTGAACATTCCTGTTGTGATAGGACTGCAAATGTGACGGCAGTTTCTGGACAGAAGGGAGATTTGTGGTGAAACTGAGATCCTCTGGTACATGAAGAATCATTTACTTAACTTCAAGGTCTGTCTAGTTACTATGGACGTATTTTTCTATTCCTGCCTGGGTGCTGCAGCTAAGACACCACTTATTTTCTCCTTGGCCTGCAGCAAAGTGGCATCTAAAGCTGGAGGCTGATTTGTCATTATAGCCGCCTTACCTCTTCTTGGTCATTCAGGGAAGGTGTTTTGAAGTTCGAGATGTGTTTGGGCTTTCTACTCTTCTGAAATTCAATTGCTCTCCCCTAAGATTAAAGCGGAAGGACTTCTATTTTTCCTATAACTTGTGAACGATCCACTAAAATAATGGGCTGATGGCTCTGCCCACGTGTATTTGCTATTTGCTTTGAGAGAAAGAAAGAAATGTAGAGCATTCTATTTAATAGTCTGTAAATCTAGGTGGGGAACATACAACTCAACTCAATAAAAATATTTAAAATGCAGGGTCCTATCATGTCCAGTTAAGAGAGATAAACAGAATTGATTGAGGGATATGTTGGGAGGAAGGAGAGAAAGGTATAAACCACTTCAGTCAGTGTTCCTCAGAGGGGAAATTCTCATCCACACACAGGAGACAAATCTGCAGACGTTAGAAATGTTAGAAAGAGGCAAAAATACAAGAGTTTGTTGTTTAAGATATTTAATTCCATTTCTAAATTTTGGCTCCACAGTTGTTTTTTTTAATTCTCTTTTCCTCAATTTGAACACAGAGGGGGGAAAAAAAAAAGCTCAAAATGCAATTACCTCCTCTGAAATGTGAAAAGTTTCATTGTATCTGGAAAATCGCCATGCATCTCTTTTTATGACATCATATCCCAATCTTGGGTTCTTTTATTGTATTTCCACTGAAGGCACGGTGACTCATGTTGCATTTTCATGGCTGCAGACAGGCCTGGGAATGCTTCTTGGTATTTGACCTGCAAAATGGGGAAAATTAGGCTGCATCTATCGGGATCCTAGTCCGAGAGAGAGAGCTCTGTGCACCCTGAACCTGTTTTGAAAATGCAGGAAAACTGCACCCAAGAAGCAATCCTAGAATCTTGCCCGACAGGGCAATACAAAGATGGGGTTCTTAGCCATAGGGCTTTCTGTAGCCCCTTTGTCACAAAATGCAGATTTCTCTTTGCGACCTGTGGATCAAGGTTGATTGAGTCATTGACTTTGTTGGAAAGTTCATCTCTTTTTGGAATTTGTCAACAGAATAAGGGCTGCGACATAATTTCTTCTTTGTCTTGATATTCTGCCTTTTCTGCCGATGGAAGGTGTTGTGTTGGGGGGAGAGGGGCAGCATTCACCCCCAGGCTTCCCCTTTGGACACGCTGGTCTGCCTTGTTGGTCAGAGGCAGGGGTACTGAAAAGCCAGTCTGCTGGAATGCATGAAGTCAGTGCCTTGGAATTTCCTATTAATAAGGAGGTAATAGAGTATATGTGAATTTCACAAGAAAAGTTTCCACAGGGTTTATAAGAACAATGGATATATTTGAATAGTCTCCATATGCGGTAACTCTCAGAACTATGAGAATAAAATTCCATTTGCGTTATAAACAGCACATCCACAGCATCACTGTGTCCTGTGGAATCAGAGGACGAACAGGCGGGGCTTGCACACACGTACATCCCCAAACGCACCAACACTTGCACATACAACACACAAATGCATATTTTTAGATGCAAACACACAAAGCTGTGGGTTTTGCCTTTGAAAGGGGACAAGGAGAAAAGACCTTTTTCAGAACCAGCGCTGTCCTCTCGTTGTTGTTTCCCAAGACAGCTTAACCTTGCTGTTTCACTCCCCCATCACCTCCCCATCGCCTGGCCCAGTCACCATATTTACTTCACAGCTTGGTTGCCGAAAGCCAGCTTCTTCATCTGCTTTGGACTCCACTGATCCGTCCCCCTGCCCACTTCAGTCCCCCTGGTGGGCACAGTTAACCTCCAGGGTCTAGCATTGATCTCCCTCCGTGATTTTCTCTCCACTCTCAGCTCTGTGGCCTTCCTTGCTCCCTCTGTCCGTCCGCACCGGTTCTGGCCGGGAAGGAGGGCCAGGCTGTCCGATGGAGTTTGTGCTTCTTGGGCCCTGGGGTCTCTGGGTGTCCAGAAGCAGCAGTGAGTGTGAGGTGGTCAGATTCCACAAGCCTCTCCTCTGCCACCTTTGCAAGGCCTGCTTCGGGGGCGGCAGGAAGCCCCACTCTTCTGACAAAGACCATTTTGTTACATTTCTTTAAAGCTAACCTTCATGAAGTGCAGACTCCATGCTAAGCCACGCAGACGCACACACTCACACACACCTCTCTCCCTCTCACATAGTTTATTTTCAAAACAATCCTATCATGTTGGCGTTATCATCTTCTTTTTTACAAACAGGGAAATCAAGGCATTAAGAGATGAGATAATTTGCCCAAGGTCATGTGACCTTGAAGGCTAACTTTGAATCTGCCCCTCTCTCGTTATTATATCCATGCTCTTAACTGCTGTAGCCCACTTAGAGCACCTATCCTGTCCCAGAAGAGGACAGGGTGACAGGGAGGGGAAGTCTTTAAATCACACAGGGCTTGCGTCTTTCTAGCTGTTTAGATCAGCCCAACTCTGGACCAAGTAGACACCCTCTGGACAGGGTCTTAGAGGCACCAGCCCAGGGAGGTGGAAGAGAACTGGGCTCAGACTTAGATTCAAACTCAAGTTTGAGGCCTGAATCTACCATCAGTTTACTGTGTGACTCCAGGCAATTTATTTAATTCTCTTAGCCTCTTACATCATGAAAAAGGCATATGAAGTATAGTTCTATTTTATAAGCCTAATAGGAGACCACATCAGAGAACAGTACCTCTGAAAGGATGCTCTAACAACACCTGCTCATTATCATTACCTGAACAATGCCCTTTCATCCTGGCTCCCCAAATCTCTAAGCCTAGTTCTTAATTTTTCTGATGAGGTCTAGAATTTTTGCCAAAAGCAAAGAACGGTTCTTGGCAGGTGTCTGAGCCTTCACTTCCTTTCAATACCAGGCCTAGTGGAGAGCAAAATGAACCTGCCAATCACTCAGAAAAGTGTGGGCCCCAGGAAATTAAATGCCCCCTTTCTCCAGCTGCCTCCCCACAAGTGCCGGGTACCAAGTGAACACGCGGGCCAGGCGTTTCCATTCCCGTCTCTTCCTCCTGTGTGTTCATTGGATCATTTTAGTAGAACAGAACAAACCTCGTGGATTTGAGATGTAGTTCATTATCCCCCAGAGCCAAAGGTTATAGGACGGAGTTAGTGGGAAGGTGGGTGTGCCTCTCGTACATCATTCTTTTGGGTTTGAACATTTTCTTTTTCTAGAACTATTTAAAAGCCTCTTCTTACACTGGTCACCATCCTTTCACGGCCAGCTGAAAGCAGAGAAGTGAACAAGGGACCCTCGGAGCTTGTGTGGCTGACTCGGTTCTCCTGGAGCTGATGCCTTTGTGCATCTGTTTGGCGCCCGGGACAGAACCCACGCAGTTGCTCTCTGCAGACGACGTACGGGTATCCCGCATGAAGTTGGGGGAACTAGGCTCTCAGTGCTTCCTGTGTTTGCCAGTTGTGTTTACACGTCCCCTCCCATCCCTCTGGAAGGTTAAGAGAGGATCTCCTCTGAAGACTGACAGCTGGGGCAGCTACCTTCTTACCCAACCTTTCCATACGTCAGCTCTGGAGGAAGGGGTCTTCATCCTGACGTCTGGCCATATGGGCTTTGCACTGGTCCTCGATTCTTCTGCCTGGAAAGCACACCTGCTCTTTCCCTAGGATCTCCTAGGCATCCTTTATAACTCAATCCAATGCCTTTCCTTGGTAAAGCCTTCCTGGTCCCCAGGCTGGGTCACGGCCCTGGGATCAGCCTGCTCCCCTTGGCATCTTTGTGCTGATTTGTACTTAAGTTTATCCATTGGTGAGTTGGCTCCAGTTCCCCGAGAGACAGGCGGCCCCAGGACAGCAGGTGCTGGGGCTGCTTTTGCTTCCTGTGATCCGCCCAGCTCCTGGAACAGCGTCGGTCCTAATCGTGCCCGTGGAGCCACCCAGGGAAATATCCCAGTCTTACAGCAGTGAACTCCTTCTGGGAGTGGAACATCTCTGGGCAGCCCTTTGAAAAAGACGCAATGGGGTTACTACTCTCTGCTTGACCGAGGTTGAAGCAGCTCCCTGCAGGTCTCAAGAGGTTGAGTCATCCTCAACCCTGACCTTAGAACCACCGAGCAGCTTATAAAAGCACTGGCGCCCTCGCCCTGTGCCTGGGGATCCCCACTCAAATGGTCTGGGTGGCCCTGGGCGTCCTCGGACATTTCCGTGTGCACCAGCTCTGGAGCTCTGCTGGAAGACGTTTCCTCTTCCCTTTGGCTGAGTCTTGATTAGTTTAACTCCAAGTGCATCTTTCCTCCAAGTTCTTAATAGTCCTGGCACGCTGCGAGAACTGCTTCTGGTGCCTCATGTAGCTTGATCCTCATAATAACAAAAGATGGCTATTGGCATTCCTGTTCCATGGGTGAGAAAGTACAGCTCAGAGAGATTAAGCATCTGGAGTAAAGACACACAGCGCCCACATGAACTTATGTTGCTCTAACTCCAGAGCCCAGCCTATAGATACTGTATCACATCACCTTACATGCCTGTGGTAGAGGACTCTGGGGACACTTGGTATCATTCCTATGTGTGTGTGTGTGTGTGTGTATGTGTATATATATATAATAGGTAATATATAATATATAATACATATACAAATATGTGTATATATTATCATTTACTGCTGGGGGTGATGCCTGGGTATTCTTCAGGGTTCCCAGGTAGTACTACAAATTGAGACTAGAGGTTAAAAAAATCTCAGCACCTCAATTATATGTTACAAGTGCCTAAACCCTTGGGCTATGTCCCCTCACCTACCACTTAACAGCTTTTTTTTTTTTTTTTCTTTCGGTACGCAGGCCTCTCACTGTTGTGGCCTTTCCCGTTGCGGAGCACAGGCTCCGGACGCGCAGGCTCAGCGGCCATGGCTCACGGGCCCAGCTGCTCCGTGGCATGTGGGATCTTCGCGGACCGGGGCACGAACCCGTGTCCCCTGCATCGGCAGGCGGACTCCCAACCACTGCGCCACCAGGGAAGCCCCACTTAACAGCTTTGAGTTGAGTGGCCTATGTGGGCACTGCTCTGAGCTGTCCTGGCCTTTTTCTTGTTGAACAGGAGCAAAGTGGAAGGTATAATGAGACAGAAGCAAAGACTTGAGGCAACCAATATTTCCCCCTTCTAAAGACCAATTTCGGACAAACATGGGACCCAGAATGAGTGAGGGAATTAAATTAACGAAGACAATTTCTCCCCGTCATTGAACTCTGACTAATGAGTCTATTTCTGGGTAATAAGAAGGCCCAGGAAGTGACAAGGCAGTGTAATGAATTAGTGGCCCAGAACCTCGTTAGTCAGAATAATCTTTCCACGAAAGATAAATGATGCAAACATTAATTATAGAGCCAGAGTGGAAATGCATTCCATTATTTGCCTTCCTAAGAAATCTCTCCCAGTTTTCACAAGGCATTTCAACCAACAATAATAATAATAATAATAATAATAAAGTAAAGCTTCAGTGAGAACCCTAATCCCAGGGAGACTGGCTGTTGGTGGGAGCTGTGAGGACCAGCCCTGCTTTCTAAAGGGGCAGATTCTCGAATCTCCTGGAATCTCAGGGTTTTGTCCCAGGACCTGATTCCCTAGCCCAGCCTCTCTGTGACCTGCAGCCCATGTGTCTCTGCAGCTTGGCTATTCAGAGCCATCCACTCGGGGCCATTAGACCCAGGTGAGGCCAGGATTTCAGCGGGAACATTCTCCCACATCAGAGCAGGGGTGGGGGGCAAGGTCAGGGTTTTTCCAGTGACTCCAGCGCCCTAAAAAGAGGGTCAGAGATCAAAACTGTGCAGGAAATAGAGAGTCGGGGGTTAGCTAAGTTCCAGTCCCGGCTCTGTGTGTTTGAAAACGTTACGTAGCCTGTTTTTTGTTTGTTTGTTTGTTTGTTTGTTTGATGAGAGAACTGGTGATAGTGGAGGTGTCTGGTTAGGAGGGCTGTCTGTGGGGATTAAGTCAGGTTGGCGCAAATTAAGTGTTGGGTGGATGCCATCGGCACATGTTCTGATGTCAGTTTAAGGCTGCAGAGCTGGCAGGGGAGCGGGGCTTTGCGGGTGGTTCCCTTGGGGCACGGATGTGGGCGGCAGGATAGGGGAGAGAGAGGTACTGTCCAGGCACTGTCCCCGGGGGGTGAGCGCCGGCCTCCTGAGGGGCTGTCATCTCAGGCTGGTTGTCGCCTAGAATGTTGGTAGGATCCGAGAAGGGAAGGTGGAGGGGGGAGGGAGGGGGCCTTTGCTCGGAGCCGCAGCAGAGACTGGGTCAGTAATAAATTGTGCTTGCTGACGCCATTACTCCCAAGGGCAAATAAACCAGAATTAACAACTATAAAAAAGTACTCGGCAGCGTCCTGGTAATGAGTGCGTCCGTGACTTCACAGCTTAGAGGTTCCTCAGCTTCTAAGGATGTCCTCTCACTCCTGCCCGCGGAGGGGCTGGGAAGTCGTTTGCTGAGCCCCAGAGGCTGGAGGGCTCCCAGCCTCCTTCCAGGTGGCACCATTGACGTGGCGGCTGCTGGCGGCTTTGTTTCTAAGGCTTTGTTGTTATCTGGCTGGCAACTCTTGGTAATGAAAGAAGAAAAAACCCAATTAATTGGGAATGAATCTTAATTGTCTCCGACTTCTCATTTGTAGGCTATTAAAATGAGTCCCTATTAAGCGATCACTTTGCGTTGCATCATCCTAAGGAGATGGAACCCCCCCCCACCCCCCACCCAAAGTGCTCGCTCCGCTTCCAGCCTCCATGACATC
This sequence comes from Pseudorca crassidens, assembly GCF_039906515.1. Lineage (NCBI taxonomy): Eukaryota > Metazoa > Chordata > Mammalia > Artiodactyla > Delphinidae > Pseudorca > Pseudorca crassidens. Next base: position 106,808,020 of record NC_090304.1, read on the forward strand.
CTCCCGTTTGGGCAAAAACTCGGTTCTTGGAGCAAAAGGAACCAATTAGGAAAAAAATAGAAAAAATTCTTGCTGCTGAAATCTCCGCCTCCCCCCCCCCAAGCCCCGCCCCAAAGAATTGTGTGGCTGTTCTCTTCTTGAGCATTTTGGGAGCTGTAGGAGGGTTGCAGAGAGGCAGGGCTCAGCTGGGTTTGGGCAGCTTCTCGGTCAGCTCTTCCCTGTGGCTTCGCGGGGTGGGAGACTACACCAGGTTCCCAGAATCAGCCCGGCTGGGCAGAAGGAGAGAAGGGGGCTTGGGAAAGGACCACCGGGGCCACTTTCCCCTCTTCCTCTCCCCATCTCACCCACCTCTTATTGCTCCAAAGTGAACTGGGTTTTTTAAACTTTACTGCGGTATAATTGGCAGGTAACATTTGTACGTGTTGAAGGCGTACAGCATGGCGCTTTGAGGTATGGATACACTGTGAGCTGATCCCCACCATCAAGGCATCACACAGCTACCACATCTGTGTGATGAGGACACTTCAGATCTACTCTCTTAGCAAATTCCAAGTGTAGAATACAGTATCGCTAACGATAGGCACCTTGCTGTACATTAGATCCCCAGAACTCACTCATCCTCATAACCGAAACATTGCACCCTCTGGCCAGCATCTCCCCACATCCGCCTCCCCATGAGTTCCACTAGTTTAGATTCCACACGTTAAGAGAGATGGCCCAGTAGTCGTCTCTCTGTGTCTGGCTTATTTCACTTAGTATAATATTCATGGCAGAATTATTCACAGTAGCCAAGATGTGGTAACAGCCTAAGCGTCCACAGATGGATTAATGGGTAAAGAAAGCATGGTATATCCATACAGTGGAATATTACTCGGCCGTAAGAAGGAAGGAATCCTGCCGTCTGGGACATCGTGGATGGGCCTCCAGGGTCAGGGAGGTCTCCTTGCTCTGACACAGAGCTGGGAGGCGTAGGGATATCTGATACTTGAGCCACTTGGGACATGGCAGGTCACTAGATGTTTCTGAATAAGCCTAGACAGTGGGGAGAGTGGAGATTGCAGCCCCTCCCTGAGGGGTTATGTAGGTGTCCAGCTAGATGCTAACCCTGAGAGCCGGGGAGGGGTGGGTCCCGGGAGTGCTGGTACCCCAGCCCCTTACCTTTCAGCTCTCCCTCATCAGCCCTCCTCCGCCCTCATCTTATCCTTCCCTCTCCTCAACTTCCTGTGCTCCCATCACCCTTCTTCTCATCCCCCCTCCCCCTGCTCTCTCTCGACACAAAAGGGCCAGGGATTCCTCCACAGAAGGCTCAGCTCAAGAATTTGCTGTGTAGCTCTCGCCTCCCTGCCTTTCTAGGTAAGCTCTGCACTCAGCAACTTTATGGCTGTCAAGGTGGAGCTGTCTCTGCCCCCTCGCGCAAGGAGTAATCAGCCTGGAAGGCCAGTCCCGCCCCCTCTGCTCCCCGGGGCCTTATCTGGCTTCTGTCCTCTCCCCACGCCACCCCCTGGCTGCACAGTATTTATGAAGCACCTGTCCTCTTCCACCTCCTTCCATCTAAATGACCTGCATATTCAGGGGACTAATTCACAGCTCCTGCTTGCACTCGCCTTGTCAGCTCTGGGCTTTGCAGAGAATGCGGTAGAATCAGCGCAGACTCTGGGTCTGGTGGGATAGTGGGTGGCACCAGCAGGACCCTCACCCTCCTCGGGAGCCCGCGCTGGACAGGGCATCTCTGCGACCTGGTGGAGCTAGCAAGTGGCTTAGCTAGTGAGGACTGGCCAGGACTCAGAGGCTTAAGAAATTAAGGCTGCTAAAGTCTGCAGGTCACCAGAGGGGGACAAAGTGCCAATCGACAATAGTTGATCAAAAGGATGACATCAAAAATGCAGAGAGAACTGTGTCCCCCAAGCGCAGTCCAGAATGAGGCCCTGGGAGGCTGGCTGAGGCAACGCTACTTCTTGATTCGGGGGCTGAGGCCCCGTTGAAGGACGACCCTGGGTCCTGGCTACCCCCGGGCTGGTCTCCACTAGGCAACAGATGGTGAGGGCCTGCGATGGGCACTGTACACGCTCATCTCAGTGTGACCCAACCCTCTTCCTCTTGCCAAACAGCCTGTCTGTTTTGGGAGTGGACTGGACTTTCTGACACCCTGGGTCCTGTTGGACAGGCCTTCTCAGCAGAGGCAGGAGAACAGTTCTGAGCGGTGCTGGCACAAGCATCCCTCCCTTCCTATCCGTAGCCCCAGGACCGTTATATCCAGAGGTGCTCCATTTGGGAGGTTTAAAACAGAACTTGCAGTCCCAAGTGCCTTCAGGGGTCAGGCGGGGGGTGGCAGGGGGCCACAGACTAGAGGGAACGCACCTCATCTAAAGGATCACCTGCGGGCACTCAGAGCTGACTTTAAACCCTGACACCACTCAACAAGGCATATGTGTGGGGCGGATTTGGGCCAAGTGCCCCGCGGCTTTGCCACCTGGAGAAACCTCACTGGGCATACTGATCACCCCGGGCAGCTTGCGTCCCCTCCCGGCCCCAAGCACCACGGGCCCTCCTGTGACACAACTTTGCTCAGGAGGGTCCCATCTTCCTGTGATTCCTGTTCCTTCTCCTCTGACTGGACGCTTCCCATTCATCCTTCAAGACCCTGGTCACGCCTCCTCCCCAGCCCCCGTCTTTGTTCCCATAGCCCTAGGATGGCTTTAATGGGATGGCGATATTAGTATTTATTTTTCTTTCCCAGTAGATTCCTAGTACTTTCAGGAAATGGACATGATCTTATTTAGGTTTTAGTTCCGCTGGTGCTTCCTAGGAACTTGGTAGAGGTTTATGGGATTGAAACACTCATGGACGCACCCACACCTCTTCTTCCCAGCCCCAAAATTAAGGCTTTGCAATGAGCTTTGCCCTTAGAACAGAGAAGATCGCCGTGCATTGGAGTAAGAAGTTACTGTGTTATTTGAAGCCTAAAGATATCAAAATAGATCTAGACTGATGAGAGGGCTGGGCAGGGTCAGGAACCCACTGGCATTTCTGTGATGAACTGTGGGGACAGTGATGGGACCGGAAGTGATCCCCCCACCCACTGGCTGCCCACTGCTGTACTGCTGGTAAACCAGGGCATACGCTTGCCCAGGGCTGGTGCAGGGGTCCTGACTGAGCGGGTGGGGCTTGCAGTTGACCCACGGGATCCCTATTGCCTTAGACACACGGAAGCCAGTGGCCTTCTCTGAGCACCAGGAACGGCAGCCCTGAAAGGAGCACGTGGCCTGTGGACCACATGCAACTCAGGTGTCTGCCAGGAAGAGCTGTAAGCTGTTGCCCGGTTGCGTGTGTGTGTGTGTGTGTGTGTGTGTGTGAACACGCGTGTTCTTTCCTCACGCCCTCTCACCATCCCGGTCACCTGGCTCTGGACAAAGCCTCCATTGAAATACGGCACCAGGTATCGACACAGTTCAGTCTGGGAGTGTCTGCTCGCTGCCTTCATTTTGTCCTCTGTCGGGACCTCTCCACGAGTGCCGCTCCATCCTTAGCCGGGAGCAGCGCCAGAGAAATGGCGCTGGAGGCTCTGTGCCCGTGCGGGGCAGGGGAGGTTCCCAGATGACACCCGCCCCCTCCCAGGCAGCCTCACAGCACTAGCCGTCTCTAGTCTCCCCCCACGGGGCTGGAGAACAGAGGCCATACATCTGCAGACTGCCATTTAGAACAGAACGCCAGAACAGGGAGACAGTCAGGGAAAGAGTTGCTTTTTTTCCCTCCCCCCGGCGGCCCGCCCACCCCGCAATTCTCAGTCTATTGGTGTCAGACTCTGATGTGTTGAAAGGCAGCTCAGAGAGAAAGAGGGCGGGGAGAACAGCGTCTCAGGGAGATAATTGACTTCAGAAAAGCTATGTCTGAGATGTAGGAATAAAACAAGTGAAAATATGTTATTTTACAACCTTGATACTCCTGACCTCATTGAAAATAAATATATACACGCTGTATGGGCAATCAGGTAGGGAAGAGGGTCCTAGCACGGGGCACTGGCGCCTTCTCGTGGCCATCCCACGTTCTGTTTCCCAGAGAAGCCGGCAGCACTGCCTGAATTAAAGCCAGAAAGTGCCCCTGATTCAAAAGGAGAGCAGTTCCTAAAAGCCTCCCTTCTCCACACAAGACAGTTTATCACTCCCAGGATGGCTGGCATTCTCCAAGAGAAGAGGAAGCTATAGTAGGAAGCAAGTCCATCCAGAGCTTGGTTTGGTCTTTGTGACTTACAGCTCCATATCCTTTGCGGGTCTGAGTCCCGTCACCTGCAAAATGATAAACTCGAAATGGACAGTGCTTCTGGTTCCTTCCAGCTGGGAGAGTCTGTCAGGTCTCAGCAGCCCTTGAGAAATGCCGAGACATCAGAGAGCTACTGAATCACTGATGTCAGTCTAGGGGGGACTCTTTGTACGGGGTTCCTTCATTGCATTAAACTCATTCAGTGCTATTAGGACAGCCTTTCGCCGATGAATCCGCTGTTAGCTCCGTGTAACAGAACCAGCCCTATTGTTCCCCCTGCTGCTACAAGAATGTCGCCATTGTCATTATGGAGCCTGACTTCCCTGCCTGTGACTTGGAATGCTGCCTCTGAAACTGGAGAGCCAGGGAACCTCCCCTGGGGGCTATGGTTTACCAGATACCTAAACTCACTCCAGCCGCAGACGTGCACCCACAGAAGGCCGGTGGGCGGGTGGCACCCTGAGCTCTGAATTGGGGGTCACGGTTAGCAGTATTTGCTCTTACATTTTTCCCTTTCATCTGCATCTTAACACAGTTCACTCACTTACTGCCCAACAAGGAAGCTCCCCAGTGCGCACTGTGTCAAGAAAAGTTACCATTTTCTGCATTAATCCCTCTGTACCGAAAGCCTCCCTCTTTTTTCAGACGTTTAGCCCATGTGAGCTGAGCAGACATCAGCCCTCACCCGCCGCCCTTACCTCCTGGTCCTGAGCGGGACCAGCTCACACAGACCTCACTTCTTGCATAAGGCGAACAGGGTCATTTATCTTTTCTGCTGAAACCCTTGGGGTATTTCGGTTTGGTGAGACAGCACTTTCAGGAAGCTACACCGTTTTATTAAGTGTATTAAGCAGCACAGAAGCTCATCTGTTTGGCCACAGTTTGTCTACTGGTTGTCTTGGCTTTATCCCAATATATCATGGCTTGTTTTCCCAACACATTTTTAAAATTCTTATTAGTGACTATGATGCGCTTTCACTGATGTTATTCTCATAATTAATTTGTTTCTTACATAGCCGAAAACACAGAGTAGACCTTTGCCAAATTTGCGTCATGTGTAACCTTTCTGGAATGGTGACCACATCCATAAATAACTCGTACTTGTTGAGTGCCTACTTAGGGCCGCACAGCTTTGCCTTATTTCTTCGATTTTTCTTTACACCCTGGAAGGGAGATAATGTTATCCATTGTCGCAGGTGAGGACATTGAGGCGTGGGATGGCTGAGTTGCTTCCTCAGTTCTCACAGCTACTGTATCCCAGAGGAGACAAGACCTACACCCAGATCCGGCTCCAAAGCCCATGCATTGCTCACACTCACCCTCCACCCATAGTCCCGCCTCTGCTGAAATTCCATCTGGGCCTTGTTTCAGCGGCAGGTCCACCGGTCAGCAGTTCGGCTGTGGCTTCGTGTGGCCTCTCCTGTGAAGGTGACTCGGAATTCGAACAGGGTGCGTTTTCAGTCCTACTGACCTCCCAGGAATGGCCCTGCCCTTGGAGGGAAAAGCTCAGACCTCGGTTTAGCTCCTAATGAGCAGGAATCTGGGCCCAGACACGTAATCTGCGAGGGTTTTTATTGTTCTAATACTTAGTGCTGGGGGTGAGAGCTCCAGCAGAGAAATTTGGTCCATTGGTTTGACTCTTAGGAACTTACCGAGCTGGTTTGTATCACTCAGTCTGAGAGCACTGACGCCTGCAAAGTTTGTAATAAGTGCCTTGGGCTTGAACCACTGTCTTTCTCTTCTGGCAAATTTGAGTTTTGACAGGAGACTCTGGGAAGGCTCCAAGGTCCATGTTGACTCTAAAATATGCAAAACGATGGAGAGGAACTGAGAAAGAGGAGACTCTGAGAACCCGTAGCTGTTTTCAAATACTTAAGTGCTAGAATGAGATGTTTCCTATAGGATCACGTCAAGCAAAGCCAAGACCGATAGGCTTACATTATTTGGGAACCGTCAGACCAATATGAAATAAATGTAAAGGTCAGAGGTGCCCAAAGAGGTAAAGGGCTGCCTTGGAGTTTTTCTAGCACTGGGTGTGAATGTGCGTGTGCGTGAACATGCGTGCACATTCTCATGCCCACACGGGAAGGGGCAAACAGATCTGATCAGATGACTTTCACGACTCCATGTGTTAGAATTAGAGAATTATTTCTATAATTCAATTTTAAGATGGGCCTTCAGGCAGCACACTCTTTATCAGAGACACGTATTTACTCCAGAAACCTGCCTGTTGCACATTTTTAAAAATTTTCAAACCTTTAAAAAAGTAACACAAATAGCATACGAGCAGCTCTCACCCATATTTGCTCTGCACCTTCTAGGAACCGTGCATTCTCTTACGTCATCACAAAGTAATGATCAAATTCAGGAAATTTAACACAGATACCGGGCTGCTGTCTGCTGTCACCTCGCACAGTCTGTTGTGTAGTCACTCCTACATCACACTGTCTCACCACTGACCGTCCATGCCAGTGGATGCGATCTCATGTCTCCTTAGCCTTCGTCTGTCCTGACACTGATGTTTTTGCAGAGGACAGACAGACTGGTAGTACTTGGTGCTTTTCAAACGTTGCTCAAATGCCCAGCAGACAGCTCTGTGTCTGGCACACGGCACCTGGTCAGCGTCAGCAGGACAGAAGGAAGCCTGTGGCCTGATGGCCCTGGCGCCCTGGTCATCCTGGCCGGCAGGGCAGGGATGGCCAAGGTGTGAACTCTGAGCTTGTGCCCGTGCCCCGCCTCCTGTGACCCTCAGCTCCCTCACCTCCCGGCAGTCATGAGAATTAAGTGGCATATTGTAGGGAAAAGTGCTTAAACTACTGCAAAGAGCTAGACCCACGCAGTACAATATAATTTATTATGAACACACCAGTGAGGCAGCCTGAAGCTAGACTCTCATGGTGAGATTGAAAAGTCTGTAAAACGCTGTGGACAAAAGGAAAAGCAGGCTGACCGGGCGGGGCTGCTGGCCCGGTGGCTGGACCTGGAGTCCCAGCTCGTCCTGGGGCTCAGTGGCGCCTCCTCTCGGCTCGACCTTCCGACGCTCGTGCAGGAGAAGTGGCTGCGGGGACAGAGCCTCCACCGAGAGCCAAGAGAAGCCCCCGAAGCACGTGAGAACCCGAAAGGTCTTAGGATCCCTCTGTTAAAATGCAGAGCTTCAGAAAGATGATGTTATTCCCTCAGTCACACAGTCAGGGAGCAGCAGAGTCAGGAAGCACATTCCCAACCCCTCCTGCAGAGGCGTCGTTGTGTGCGTGTGTGTGTGTGTGTGTGTGCGCGCGCGTGTGCGCGTGTGTGTGTGTGTGTGTGTGTGTGTGTGTGCCTGTGTGTGGGGGGGGATGACTGTGTTTCCTACACTCTTCCCAATACATGCTGGGTGGCCCAGTGACGAACTGTTACTAAATAACAGTTTACTTGAATCTGTAAATTACCGGCTCTAAAGCAGGACCTGGCTCCTTCCTGATATGCTCTGGCTAATAAGCTCTGGCTCTACAATCACTCCTGACCTTCTCAGTTTCTTTATTTGTTGACTCTGTGAAGTGATGTGAGTGTACAGAACCCTCTAAGGAATCCTAAGCATCCCAGCTTCCTGGGGCCCCTGGGAAGGCGTCTCCTCTCTCTTTCCCTGCCTGGGGCCAGCCCAGGATTTGGGGCAGCAGAAAACAGATGTTCTGGATCACGCCAAGACTGGGGTCCTGGACATCTGTCTGCAGAGCACACCCCAGGCTCTCACCAGTTGTCCCCCTGCTGCTTTCAATGGGGTGACCCTCTATCAAGGCTTATGGAATGGACCTCAGACATTAACGTTGGAAACATCTGGCCATGCAGCTGGCCGACAGACTGCCTGACGTTACAGGGTGGGCGGCCCAGTCCTCAGGCCGTGCGCACCCTGAGGTGGCATGGCCCCGTCGGGGACAGCACGGGTCACTCAGAATGCTGCTCCCCGTTTTTCCTGCCCTAGCCGCACAGAGGCCAGCGAGGCAGGCTGGATCCGCGGGCAAGGCCTCTGCGTCCTGTGAGAGCAGACAGAGGAAGCATGTGCTAGGGATGCCCTACCCCCTCCCATCCCCACCCGTCCTGAGCCCCACATGCTCAGGAAAGACCTGGCTGCTGGGTTTGGCTTTTGGACATTTTATTGCCCCGACGCCTCTTCCTGTCACAGCTCTGCCACGCCACTGCTCGCCCCTTCCTTCTCTCTCTCTGCCTCTTTCTTCGTCAAGAGCCCTTTGATTTCCTATGTCTTTTCCACATTGGCTCTGTTGGCCTTCCATGGCTGACCTTTTGTCTCTGACCTCTGCCACTACAGCCTGCACCACTGGTGCAGGGGGCGTGAATACATTTCCTGGGCCTCAGGACCACCTGCGCAAATGCTTCGCTACTTCAGGCAGGCGTCCTCCAACCTCCCTTTTTTCATGGTCACTGCAGCTAGCGTGGCACATAATCACTTTCAAAAGGGGAAATAGTCCATTTCTGGAGAAAGTGCTCTAGGAATGCAGCCACTGTTCCTGGCTCCGTCCGGTGTGCTCTGCGTCCCTCGGGCCTGGGTCCCCCGAGGGCATGCTGGTTGGCTCTATGACTGGCCACCCAGACCCCTCCCGTCGTCCGGTCTGTCCCTCTCACATTAGGTCACGCTCCCCCCTGGCTATTCCTCTGTCTCCGCTTTTGTTCTTGGGTCAGATGGCCCTTGTGCTCAAAGTCAGCGGGGAGTATTAAGCAACAGAGAAGGACTGAGTGATGGGGAGGGTGTCTGGAATAGTGTGGTCTGGTCTCTCTGTCAAATACAGTGCAGGTCTGGTCTCTCTGTCAAATACATCGTGCCTGCTGTTTCCAGTCAGTTTTAGCAGGTTTCTGGACCAGTAGGTGGAGAAGGATTCTGAAGCCAAGTCTGGCTCAACAAGAAGGAAGGCCGTGATTGATTAGTAATGCCTGCCATGGGCACAGACAGAGGGAGCTGGTGTTTGGCCATCCAGGAGCTGATATCATACTTCTGAGTATGCTGTCCGCTATCTCTTTTGTTCTCTGGGTCCAGTTTCTCCCATTTTCTTCTGACAGCTTCTGGGGCAGTGAGTTTCCCCTAATAAGGTAGTAAGAAATATACAAATGTTACAGCATCAGTATCACCTGAAACTTCCTGGAAATGCAACATCTTGGGCCCCAGCACAAATGTACTGACTTTAAAACTCTAGAGGTAGGACCCAGAAATCTGTGAAATCTGTGACCAGCTCCCCAGGCCCCCCTGACACAGGCGAGCACGTGAGAACCAGTGAGTAACAGGACAGGAGGGACACGGGATGTGGGGCTGAAATGGAAAGGCTGGTGCTGGCTTGTGACTAAGTCCTTCCTTCCAACAAAGTCATGGAAGGTGAATCTACAGAGTTAGGATTCTCTGGGTGAAGCGTATTTTATAGCAATATTCAGTGGCAGATTTTATCCGCTTCAGTAAATCCCTCCTGGATGTGAACCCAGATGAAGACATTCCAGGAGGGCCTTGACCCCATGCTTCTCAGGTTCATGCCGCTGTCCCAGCCATCGCATCACCGGGCCTGCCCTCCCCCGGGGCACGCCTGCTCATGAAATTGGCATTTTGGATTTCATCGGAATGAACCAGAGAAGACACCAGACTTGGTCTTTTGGGGGGAAGTGGAGCACCTATCGACACGAATGCTTGTGTGCATTTGTCTGCGTGTGTGTGTCTGCGTGTGTGTGTCTGCGTGTGTGTGTGTGTGTTTCCCCTCCTTGGACGCTACAGCTGGAGGATCAAGGTCAATGAACTCAGAGGTTGAGCTCACCCACCTGATCTCAGGTGACATCTCTGGGAAGACCACATGCAGGGCCCAGACCTGAGGGCTGAAGGCGAACCTCCACACTAGGGGACCCCTCTTACCGGCCTCAATGTCTGCACCATGGCTGAGACACCTCACAGGCCACGAGGGCCACTGGGCTGAATTCTGACTCCATCTACAGGTTTCTGATTGCAAGTCCTTCGTCAGCTACTAAGAGAAGGGTGCGTTACTGCTGGCCTGCCATACGTCTGGCCAGCCTGTTTTCTCACCCGGAAATGGGGTGATGCCTGTCTCAGGTTGTTGTGAGGAGCTGATCTAAGAATCTGTGGCCATAAAATCGCCACTGCAGTTCAAGGCACTTTGAGCTCCACCTCTGGGGGCATACTGCAGGTCCCATGGAGGACCGGGTCCCAGTTCCTTCCTCTGTATGCTCTTTTTTTTTTTTTTTTTTAAACATCTTTATTGGAGTATAATTGCTTTACAGTGGTGTGTTAGTTGCTGCTTTATAACAAAGTGAATCAGCTATACATATATATCCCTATACCTCCTCCCTCTTGCGTCTCCCTCCCACCTTCCCTATCCCACCCCTCTAGGTGGTCACAAAGCACCGAGCTGATATCCCTGTGCTATGCGGCTGCTTCCCACTAGCTATCTATTTTACGTTTGGTAGTGTATATATGTCCATGCCACTCTCTCACTTCGTCCCAGCTTACCCTTCCCCCTCCCCGTGTCCTCAAGTCCTCTGTGTGCTCTTGCTTCCTTAACTCCGCAGAGGCCAGGCGTGCAAGGAGCTGAGGCTGCCTGTGGTCCCTTCTCCCCTTCTCAGTCCGTCTCTGGGCCCACAGTTTGAACACAGCTGCAGAGTAAGAGCAGGACACCCTGTTCTCAGTCTCGGTGCGGAGGGCTCCGCCCCCTGGTGGCGGCTGGGGATTCTGCAGGCCCTCAGCATCACCGGGCAAGGAGGGAGGACCCGCCACCCGCTTCTGGAGGCCCCCACGCAGGGGCCGGTCCTTTCTTCTCACTCCACGCTGGGTGCATCTTTGCTCCAGTCCACAGAGTATCTACAAATGACAGTTACCCCAGTTCAGTCCCGTTCTAACAGCTGTATCTGAAACTGGCTCCCTCCCGCATCGGGAGTGTCATCTTCTGGCTCTGCACTCACCTCCTCTTGGGGTTTGGGTCCCTCCTGGCTCCTGGTGGCCCAGAGAGGGGCGGATCCAGCACCCGCGCACTGTGTGTGAGGACGTCTCTGTGCTCACGGCTCATGTGCATGTTACCTGCCGGCCAGGCCTGCCTGTGACATAGAACCCGATTTAAAGGCACGTGAGTGTTAGAGACAGGACAGCAGCTTCCCCTCTTCCCCTCTCTCAACCACACATATGTACACATACACGTGCACACACACAAACACACACACAGAGAAACACACACGGACACTGGCCGGTAGAGCTTTCCAGAAGCTCTGCTGGTGTAAATACCCACTCAGTCATCTGCATGTCTCTCCTTTGTCATGATAACTGAACTTTCCTTTAAAGTACCACTTCTTCTCCTTCCTACTGAGCCAGGCCGGCCCGCAGGTCTGCACGTTTTATTCCTAATCAATGCCCCACCAGCCAAGCGTCGCTTCCCTGACTTCACCCCTTCGTCTTTGCTCCTCCGACGTAAGACAGGAAAGGGTCCGAGGGTGCGTGTGTTACACGAGACGCTTCCGAGGTGCCGTGCAGGATGCACAGGGAGGAGGGGGAATGAGCCTGGCCTGAGCCCCAGGGGACAGTCCCTCCTGGGAAGCCATGAAACCATACGATTGGCTCCAGAGTCTGAGGAGGTAGATGCAAAGGCCAGAGGTGAGAGGGGTGAGGGTGTCAGAGGTCAGAGAACGCGGTTCTGTGTGGCAGCCTGGCCCTCAGACCTCTGTGATCCCTGCGGAAATGCGCTCCAGACGCGTCAGCAGCAAACCTGCGTGACTCAGCCAATCAGCATCACCGCTGTGAAAGGGGCTGGGCTCCCGGGGAGGCACACCCACCTCCAAGGTGCAGACCATGTTCACAGTTGAGGGTCAGAGGGAGAGATGCCACAGAACAGGCAGCTGGACGGCTCAGGAAGGTCCTGTGGGCGGGAACCTCTGGATTCCCCATGTCACATGTCACGGACCCGATGGTGCCCGGGCTGACTATGCCTCCGACCTTCCCGACGGTGCTGCCATGCTGCTTGGAAGGAGAGGGTTCCCTGGGAGGCCGAGGGGCTTAGAAGGGTCACTGAGGAAGGGCAGGCCGTGGGAAGAGGAGGTTCTCGTGAATGAACAAATTCTCTCTTGCCCTGAAGTTCAACAAAATGGGGTTCTAACTGTGACTCTATGACTTGCTGGCGGTGTTTAACTTAATCTTTTGCCCAGCTTCATTTTTTCCCATCAGTAAAACGGGGATATTCACCCCTGGACTTGATTGTGGGAATGAAGTGAGCCTGTGAGTGCACTGACCCCAGTGCCAGACATAGAGAGAGGGACAGGGTGATGGATGTGTTGATGCAAACTGACATGAGGATGGCAGCTCCCTCTGGCTCCACCCACCCTTCCAGAGTGGTCCACGGAGGGTCACCCTGCATGGGTGACTGGTGACGTCTTGGATCATAGGACGGTAGCCTGACCCCACTCACCACCTACAAACTGGGGGAAGGTGGTTCTCCCTGTGCTTCCAGGGCAAATGCAGCATGGGTTTGGGTCCCTGCGTGGAAAACCTCTCAACAGCCCCTGAGCGCTTCACAGCATCCTCTTTCTCACGCCCTCACCCGCCCTGGGCTGCAGCTTACAGGGTGCTGATGGGGAGGCAGGGGGTGGGCACAGCCTCCACTCCCGGGCTCGGTCCCGGCCAGTCTCCTATCCTCTGGCCAGGGCACTGACTTTCTCTACGCTGTTCATTTAGCTCTGGGTTTGAAGCTGGACAACTGGGCTTAGCCCAGGTTGGGGCTCTGTGGCCTCCACACTCAGGCCTCTTGCACCTGCCTCCGCCTCCCATCCCTCGTCCCTCGGTGGGCCCTCCTTGTCCCAACACCCCACATTCCTAGAGACCAGGGAGGTGTCTGGAGGCTGTGGTTTGAATCCCAGCCCAGGTGATGCCCTGAGAGAGATAACATCCCTCTGGGACTCAGCGTCCCTCTCTGAAGCGGGGGAGGAGAGACGGAGCTGGAAAGACAAGCAGAGCCTGGAGGGGAGGAAACTCCAGAAAGACCCTCAGAGGGTTGTTGAGCTTCCCGGAGCGAGGGCTGAAAGAAAGCTGGTGTCTGCGAAACCTCGGTAGAGAGCAGACGGGGGCTTGCTTGGTGGCTTGGGGGCCAGAGCTCGGACCCCTCCAGGTGGAAAGCTCAGGCTAAGAGAGCTTAGAAATGACAAGGTAGGGGTTGGCTTTCCTTTGGCACCTTACACAGGCGTTTCACTTAATTCTTACAGCGTCCCTGTGTGGAGGGATTTAAGATGCCAGTTTTAGAGATGAGGAAGCAGAAGCCGGACAGCTGGGTCACCTGACGAGATCCCCCGGCTTGGGAAGGGGCTGGGACGTCCCGGCCAAACAAGGCCCTTCATGCCCACTGTCCCCGGGACGTTCACACCGAGGCTGGGGGCTCGGCCAGCCTCTGGAGGAGACACGTGGGGTCTGATGGGAGAGCTGGGCTGGCAGGTGCAGACCCAGCCAGACTGTAACTCTGTCCTCTTGCCTTTGGGTGACGTGCCTCTGATCTCAGCCTTGCCCTCTAGTCGCTCACTGATCTCCCAGCTGTTCCTCGAAAACACCAAACACGCTGTCACCCCGGGGCCTTGGCACTCGCTGCCTCTCTGCCGGCAGTGCTCCTGCATGTGTCAGGTGGGCTGTCCCTCATTCCTCCCGGCTCGTCAATGACACCTTATTAGAAACGCCTCCCCGTCTCCACAACGCAGTTTATCACTTTTCTTAGCTGTTTCTAGCACCTGGCATGTTATGAATGTACTTGTTTATCCATTGTGTCAGTCTCTCTCTCCTAGAATTAAAGTTCCAAACGCTCAGAGACACTGCCACGTCTCCATCCACAGTGTCTGGAATGTTGGCAGAAGAAGGCTTAGAAAGTAAATTTGGGGAATCTAGTCACAGGAACCGAGGGACTTCTCTGACTCTGAGGTGACCTTACGCTGCGTAGGCAGTGCTGCACTTGGCACTGAATGTTTGCAAAGTCTAGACTTGGCCCTGCTCCCAGGACTTATCTTCCCAAAGGAGATGGTGGGGGGTTGGGAGAGAAGCATCGGTAAAGCCAGCAGGTGCCCATGAGAGACCCAGTGGAGGGAGAGCCACAGGGAAGGGGGCCACACAGCTGCCTGCGAGGGGCTGAGAGCAGGACAGGGCTGGGCACCGGCTCACTTTCCTGTCAGGGATTATCTGATTCAGAGACACCCTGTCTGCACCTCTAAAGGCTGGGACCTCCCTGGGTGCCACAGCGAGGCTGGCCCAGAGACACCCATGGGAATAGGCTAATTTCCTTTGATGTTTTCAAAGGTAGAATATAATTTCTGTGCTTTTCTGAGAACCACTTAGCTGTAGGCTGGGAGCTGGGGAATGTTCCATCTGTGGGAAAGGCTAATTAGAGGCCATTACACCCCAGATGTGACCTGCTGGGGCGCACCTCAGTGAAGCAGCCTGAGCTAAACGCCCTTGTCCGAGGGCTGAGGGGGCCCTGGAGCCAGGCCCGCAGGCTGCATCCTCCAAGGCCAGGACAGACAGCCCGAGGGCGGCTGCATTTGGAGGCAGCAGGGACCCTGGACCCGGAGTCGTGCTCAGGGCGGGTGGGACCCAGCCTCAAAGTGCCCCTGCTTCATTAATTACCCCTCGCCGCCTCCGGCGCTTCCCCGTTTGCTCGCTGTCAGGTAACAGACGATTGAACTAACCAGTGTTCCTGGGAAGGTAACCGTGCAGCTGCATCAAAGTGTGAAACACATGTTATACGGTCGGTAGTGAACAAGGACGAGTCACAGCTGCCAGGAGCACGGCGTCTCCCAGGGTCGCCTCCACCCCAATTGTGTGAATGTGGGGTTTCTGCCCCCTTTCAGCTTGGGTCCCCAGCAGGGTCCAGCCTGCTCAATCACTCAGTGACCCTAATGAGGGTGGCTCGAGGGCGGGAGCTTGCCTTCAGCTGCGGCCTGGGGCTTCCAGGGTCCCTACCCCGTCACCAGGCTGGCCCCAGGATGAGGGGACCTTCCTGGGCAGACGGCCTGGAATCCCACCGATCCGTGTATGCTGTCTCCTGGGGTGAGGACAGAACCCAGCAACCGCAGTTCCCTGAACTGATGCTCCCCCGGCTCCTGCAAAGACCGTGCCAGGCTCTGCGGTGAGAGTGGGGCATGGGGCCAGTGGGTATAGGACCCTTCTCCCCAGGGAGCAAAACGACTCCACCTCTTGTCGCCAGGGAGAGAGGGACAAAGGATCACAGGAGGGCATCAGGAGGGCTGTGAACTGACACTTCCTGGCCTCCGCTGCTGCTGCCCCTCGGGTGGTCCCCAGCCCCCGCAGGCCCTGCGCCCCAGACACATCCCCTGGTGCCAGAATGAGCTCTAGCAAGGCAATCAAGTGAATGTATTTTTAAAAGAAAACTCATTTACCAAGCAGGCCTCTGGAGCAGCTGATGGAATAGCCCTCCTCTGGATGAAAAGAGTGGTGTAATGGCCTCCCCGGGGCTATTACCGCGGGAAGGCCCGCGGGTTCGCACATCTGAATCCGGGAGCCTGCGGAGGCCGGGGGCGGGGCGCGCCTGCAGCTCCAGGGACGGCCACCGGAGGGCGCGCCTGCGCTCCCCACGCCACTTGCCTGCGCTCCGGGCTCTCGGACCCCTGAAACCTTAAACTTGGGCGTGGGGCACTTCTCTGAGGGCTCCGCGGAGGGAAGGCAGCCTGCCCTGCTCTCTTAACTCCCCGCGCCCCTGGCTTTGTGTCCAAACAATGGTTTTCAAAGTCAACCACACAGGTACGGTTGCAGGAGGTTGGGGAGCACCCATCACTAAATCAGATAGCAGCACGTGCATGATGATTTTTAAAGCGCCCGAAAAATCCTTTCAGATCACATCCAAATGTGATTGAATGCATCCTTTTCTTTGGGAGAAGTCTGTGAGGTGAGTCCCAAAGGCCTGACTGGTCTCCAACTCCCGCGCCTCCATCTGCTTCCCTTGGGCACACGTGACCCAGGCATCCCAAGGGCACGCCCTCAGCCACACCCTGCTCCCCTGGGGGCTCCCGGCAGGGACAGAGCCTGGATTATCCAGCTTGCATCCCCAGCGCCTGGCCATGATGCTGATAGCAATTCATGTTGAGTTGAACCTGACACTGCTTCTTGTGGGGTGGAGCGATGGCTTGCGCGGAAGGTCCCAGCCGCTCCCTGCGGTCCGAGCACCAAATCCTTGATCCTGCCCTCAGGCTATGTGACACCATTTGGGGTTGGAAAATGCAGCCCTCAGTCTCACAGACCAAAGGACAGACGTCCAGTCACCCTCTGAGATGGTCTCACCCAATCCCAGAGGCCCACAGACCCCAGCACACCTTAGAGGTGCTGCCTTAGGACTTCTAGACCACTCGCGAGACTGCAAGGTTTATTTTAGTTGGTTTTTAAAAAAGTGTGTTCAGTTAGTTTTCATTTTCCATGGGCGTACTCTTCAGGAAGAGCAAACGCTAGCAAAGGAGTTGGATGTTTGTTAAGGAAAATGCCCATAGGCCCTTGGGGGCCAAGGAAGGAAGGAAAGAAGCCATGGGGCAGGATTGCTCTTTCTCCTGGGACCTCTGCCACCACCTGTGGGTCTGTGTGGGGAGCCAGGGAGAGCCAGGCAGGTCGGGGGGGGTGTGGGGTGGTGGTCCTGACCTGCCTCAACCTCCCCAGTGTGACCCCCCCCTCGGGAATCCAGGAGCTCCTGACAGGATCGCCCAGGAGGAGCTGGGAGGACAGGAGAAGGAAGGAAGGGGTGAAGGAGCAGATGCAGGTGAATTCATGCCCGTTGGGTCCCAGGGCCGGACAATAGCTCTTTAACTTCCAGGCCTTAATTCAAAGGCTGGCTCAGTCCCTAGGCCAGACTTAATGACATTCATCCTGTGGAATTCAGTTTCCCCACAATGCTACTTTAGCCCTGTTCCCCGAAAGCACTGGTTCTTTCTGAGGTGAAATCCATAAGGAGGGGTGGGATTCGGGTGTCCTTGTGCAAGGAGGGGATGGAGGCCTCAGCGTCAGGAGACGTCAGTTCCTCTGCTGCTTTCTGTCTGTCTGCCTCTGGGAAGGTCACGGGTCCACCTGCATGCATTTTGGGAAGGCTGATTCAGAAAGCATTCCCGCCTCTTTAGATACCATGTTCATCTTTTCCCAGGTACTCCACTGTCACTTCTGCCTTCCTGCAGTGTCCCACTGCCTCCGAGGAGGTGGTCCTATTGTTACCGTTACAGCACCTGATGCTAAGCCATTTTGTATCACCCGAGATAGCACAGAGCACGACTGCTAAGTATACCTGCCGCAGGTTGAGTACCAGCGCTGTGTGGGCAGGGTGCTGAAAACCTCCCCTGTGTTCGTCCTTTAATCCCTGTCTCGTGACGCCCCTCAGGAACGGGTGCTGTCATCACCCATTCTGTAGATGAGAAAGTGAGGCCTGGGGAAGCTGTGGTTGGTCTCTGGTCTCATGTCCAGCCTCTCCTCCTGACCACTAGGCTGAGCTGTTGCACAGGCAGAAAGCACTGGACTCACCCCATAAGGCCTGGCAGGCTGGGGAGACTCTCCTGACAGGGCAGCATTGCTCTTGTGTGCCCTTTAGACGTTGAGAAGTAAAGACATACCAGCCTGGTGCTTCCCAGTGCCCCGGTGACGGATGAAATGTGCATGCAATAGAGATGCTGGCGCACCCAGGGCAGGCAGAGAGAGGACCCCAAGGGGGGCCCTGAATTCCGGCCTCAGCCCGTCCGTCTCCCTCCCCTCTCCCCCTCCCCCTCCCCCAGGGTGGGCTCCTCGCGGGCCAGACCGAGGCTTCCCTCCTGTCCTTCTGCAGGCAGGTGGCACCGTGCCCCAGACCACCCCTCCCGCGATCGCACCTGCCAGCCCTCTAGAAGGACTTAGCAGGGCAAAGGGGTTGTTGTGCTTGAAGAGTAAAGAGCATTGCTATTGGGCACGCGCCTGTTACCTGGGACAGAGGTGAGGGCTCCCTGGTCTGCACAGGGTGACAGTCTGCAGTGCAGGCCTGTGCTGCCGTGTGGCAGTGATGGTCAGGGGCTGTCACCCTTGTGGTCTCACAGGCCAGGATCCAAGCTGCCGAAGCCCATGGGGAGGGAAGCTCGCCGCACACTCAGGACTCGAGGCCACATGGGGTCACCCTGACACACGCCCGTCACCGAGCCCATCGGTTCGTAGAACTGGGATCAGGAACACGTGGGCCTGGCAAGGAGACGCCTGGGTCCGGATTAAGAATGAAAGGACCTTACGACACCCAGCCCCACCCAGTGGGGCCTTCCCCGGACACCCTGGCCCAGTTCACACATGCACCAACATTTCATCAGAAGTACCAACAAAGCTGCCCAAATCCCAGAGATCGGGGCCTGCTCCCAGAATAGCAGTTAGAGCCTGCACCCCGTACCTGAGGAGATGGGCAGGGCACACACAGCTGTCCAGGCTTAGCCGGACACAAAGCAGGCTTGGACCAGCCGAGCAGGACGCTGGCCCGGGGCGGGCACAGAGGTGCAGCCTGAGGGCACGTGCTCTCAGAGCCCCCAGAGTCAGAAGCACGCGAGAGAACACGTGTTCTTCCTGCACAAGTGGACACATCCACGCCGTTAAAAACCACACGACATCAACACGATCTCATGCTGAAATACAGAGCCAGGTCCTTATCCACATTCTCAGAACCGTGAGGGCCTCGGCTTAGAGAGAGAAAGGCTCGGGCAGTGAGCAGGCAGGAGGGGAAGTGAGCAAAGCCCGGGGTGGGGGGTGCTCACCGAGGCCTCGGCCCAAGCCTCCGGGAGCAAAACGGCAGGGCTCGTCCTTGGAGTGTGGGCAGAGTGGACAGGCCAGATCAGGCCTGGGCTGTGGGTAGGGTGAGTGGTGGGGACGCAGAACACGGGACTTCCTCCCACTCTGTTCTCTCCTTCGCTTCGCCATCACGGCTGAGGGTGATGTGTCCCGGCAAAGCAAAGGGACAGGCTGAGGCCCAGACGCCAGAAGATTTGGAAGAACATAGTTCACAAACGAATGCAAAAGTGAGAAGTATCCGATAAATGAGCCACCTGAGAGGGGTGTAATGACTGCCCCCTCCTGCCAATAAGAGAGCAGTTGGCACAGAAAGCAAAAACCACAGGGATTGCATTGCGGAGCTCTTCTCCCGGAGCAGGTAAACCTGGCCTAAGGGCAGGGGAGAGAGTAAGCCCATTGAAAACGAGGAGTTGGGTGCAGACCAGGCCCCTGCCTCGGGGGTCTGCCTGAGTCCACCCACCCGATGTCCTGTCGTGTCGCGTCTACCGGATGCAAGAGGAGCCCTGGCTGTCCCCTCCCCTCCCCGCCCACGGATGGGCTGTCGTCGGCAGGGGCCTCCCCCAGCCTGACGGGGCCCAGGTGAGACCCCTGTACTCCGAACTCGGGGGCCGCGTGGATACCCCGTTCCAACACACATTATGCAGTTGTCGGGCTGACCGGCCACTTCTCTCCTTTGGCAGAGCCAGAGGCCCTGGTCGTGTTCCTCATCCTCCCTCACTGGCCACTGCTGGGATGGGACCAGGCCACGAGGGAGGAGGGGACAGAGGGAAGGGAGATGGAAAATACCTCCTGAGAGCCAGGGAGGATGTGGAATCTTGAAATGAAGGGCAAAAGGGATACAGCGACTGCCTCCGATGAGCCTTGTCAGGGATAAGACAGCTCTTGGAGGGGACGTGCTCAGATATGCTGCGCCGGGGAGGGGAGGGGCTGAGGACCCAGCAGACGGCCTCTCGCTTTGTAGGAGGGCGTGCAGGGCTGGAGCGCAGCTCAGGGGCTCGGGCCGGCAGCCGAGAGGAGTCCGTCCCGTCCCCACGCGGGCCCTGCGTCTCCTCCGGCAGATGCCCGGAGGATTCAGGTACCAGCGGAGGGCCCTGCGCGAGGATGCGCGGGGTGCGCCCGCGCTCTGGGTGCAGCGCTGCCTCTTCTCCCCTCAGTGCGGGAGGGAGCGCTTTTCCCTCATCTTCAACCTTTACAGACTCCAGTTCACAGGGGAAGGCAGTGACAGCCCCTCTGTGGAGTGGCCTGGGGGTAAGAGGGTGGCATACGGTTTGCTCTGCCTCTGCGGGTGGGTTTTCTTCTTGCCTCCTGTTCAAACCTCTCCCGCCCGCATTTGTGGCACTACCTCAGCAGCATCTTCTGTGGCTGCCCCTCCCCTGCTGCAGGGTCCACCAGGAGGTCACTTGGCGGGAGCCCTGGGGCCCAGCCTGGCTGAGCTGAGCCCTCAGTGCCCGAGTGGGGGGGGCGCGCATGGGCAGGCCCTGCCCCTCCCTCCTCTTCCCGTGCCCCGTCCAGGGAACTGGGCACCGACCTCGCATAGATTCCCTCTGCCTTATTTTCCCTGAGAGCCTGTCCCCAGCCTTCTTCCCATCTCTTTCCTTTTCTCCTGTTCTCTTTTTCCTTTTTTATTTCTTCCTCTCCCTTAATGTACACCCCCAAAGGGGGGACAGTGTGCTGACCACACGCCAGAGGCGCAGGGTCCTCAGCGGTGACCTTGCTGAGCTCAGGTCCCTCCACTGGGTGGAGCTCGTTAAGCGTTAGTATTTTCAGTGTTAACTCGGTGGAGATTAACAAGCTGCTGGAGGCTACGGTGGGGAGAGCCAACATCCACTGAGCCTTTACTGTTTGTGAGGAGCTTGTCATATGCAGCCTCACTCATTACTCAATATATGCACATATACACACACACACACTATGGTACAAGGGAGATACCATTAGCTTTTCTTTTCAAATGAAGAAACTGAAGATAAGATGCTCAGTGATCATGTCAGTTACTGAAAATGATAAAATGATGGCAGCGTGGCTATGGCCCTGTCACCTGGTCAAGGAAGAAAGGCGCTCTGGCTGGAGCACCTGTGGGTGGCCCTGCAGGTGGGGTGGGAACAGCAACCAATGAGACAGGAGGCTCAGGAGGGGAGGGGGGGAGACAAAGCGAGGGGTGGGAACCACAGTCTCACACTTCTGCACTGACAGCCTCCACGGTCTCTTCCCTCCCTGCTGGCCCCCAGCACCTTCCCCAGGTTTACCTGGGCCCCTCCTGGAGGTGATGTGAGAGCCACCTTCCCCGCGGAGATCTCTGGGTAGTGCTGAGACCAGGCTGGCTCCCCTTTAAAGAAAGGAGAGAAACGAGAGAGGGGGAGAGAGACAGAGAATGAGAGGGAAGTGGGGGGGGGAGAGGGAAGGGGGAGAGAGAAAAGAGAAGAGAAGCGGGGAGAGAAGGAAGCAGGGAGGGGAGAGAGAGAGGGAGAGAGAAAGATTCCATTTTGGCATCCGGGCCAAGAAACGGACAATGGAGCCCTTGCCCAAGTGCCGATGTAGTCTCAGGGCAGAAAGTGTCTTCCCAAACTTCATAAAGGAAGTGCGGGAGAATTGGGCAGGAAACCTGGTCACCCCACCTCATGAGGCTCCTTCAGGGGTAAAGACACTGAGAATAAGATCGTAGGGAAAGAAAGGGTTCCAACAGAACCATGATTAAGGTTTCCCGATTCCGGGAAGAAATCAAAGGGAAGAACGTCATGAACCTTCTGGGTTAGTTTTCGACGCTTCATCCAAGAAATCGCCTGGCAGGTCCTTAATGAACCTCGCCGGCATCCTGGGTTTTCATACTGTGGTTAATGAATCTGTGTAAGTATTTATAATGGTAATGGCAGAGCAACTGTCAGCCAAGACAAGTCATCGTAAGGTGAAATCAGGCCAGGCCCGGACTGGGTTTGGGAGGGGCGTGGGTCTGGGGCCTGGCTTTACAGGAATCACTGTGTTTTAAGTGTTCTGGGACAGGGCAGAGGTGACCCAGAGGAAGGGGGCGACCGTCTCGGAGCCAAAGGTCAACAGCCCTGGCCAGGGTGGCATAAGTGGGATGGAGGCTCGTTCAGGGGCTGCTTTCTAGTCCTGAGCTGTTGCGTCTCTGTGAGGGATGGGAAAAAAATCCCCAGCTGAAAAAATGTCACCTTCAACCTGACACTGGAGCCAGGGCATTTACAAATCTGCCTGTCGCCCCGGCAGCCTGACGCATCACAGCCTCAGCCAGGACTGAGTTGAATCGCCACCATACATCTTGCAGAAAGTTGGGGCTCTTAAGATTTTTATCATCGAGACAGGTTAAGGGATGGGGGTGGGCACAGCTTCCAAACAGGAAGGGGACCGGGGCTGTGAACCTGCCTTCCCTGGAACTCCAGCAGCTGCAGGATTATCTATTACCGGAGGGGAGGTGACAGGAGAAAATTACCCAGCATCAGCCCCATCTGTTGCTGAGCACCGTCCGTTTCACCTTCACTAATTCACTTGGTTCGTCATTTTTCCTTTGTCTCCGTGTCACGCGCCAAACCCTACATCTCTTTGCCCCGGTGTCCCAGCCGGGCAGTGTAGCTGCAGAAACAAAGCCTCGGGAATCTCTTCAATCAACCGCAGTCAGTCTGAGTCTCTCTCTCCTCTGCCTCATTGTCATTTCCTCCATAATTGATTAGGAACTGGAGGCAAGAGAGAAGCTGTGATGGCTTTTACAGCCTGGGTCTGCAGGCAAAGCACATTTCTGTGTTTGGCTTTGCCTCCTGGGACCTGCCTCTTTCAGGAAGGGGTGGCGGAGTGATAACAGGGGCTAGCAGACTCGTGTCACGGGGAGAGAGGTTGCACACCTAGACGAAAGCCCTGGCTCTCCCGTTATCCTTGGACGCTTGACCATCAACCTCTCCCAGCTTTGTCTTCTCATCCATAATAGATCTGATGCTGGCTGTCCTCTACCAGCCAGGGTTGTTGTAAAGATTAAATGAGATAGTATAATAGACTGTGCTTATTTAATGAGAAAGTGAATTTAAAGCACTTAACACAGCCTTGCAGATAACAAATGTTCCATGGCTCCCATTCTATTATTATGCAAATGGAAGTAACAGAGATTATTTTCTACGCTTGCAGCATCTGCCATTCTTCTGGTTCCCGAGCTAGATAGGGCTGCTCATTCAACATTTACTGAGCGAGTTCTATGTGCCAGATGCTATATATGTCCTGGGGCTGTGGAGATTTTTTTAAATGAAAGCAGAGATGGTAGCTCCTGGGTCTGGGAGCACAGAATCTGGTGGGAAGTCCTGTCCCGGAGGAGCTGAGAACAGGATGCTTAGGTGTGTGCTTCACTTGGAGGGGGGTGGGATTGCTAGCGAAGGTCCTGATGGAGAAAGTGACATCCGAGTTGGGTTTTGTAGGGGTTGGCCTGTTGAAGTTGGGGGCAGGTTAGGGCATTCAAGCGGGAATTGCATTCAGTAACACTTCTGGGCAGGACAGGGATCAGGGGTCTCTGGGCGAAGCACAGGGCCCAAGGTACCCCTGAAGGGTGCCCCACTGCCGCATCTGGGACTAGACCTGTAAACAGGGAGATGTTGCAGAAGGAGCACGTTCATCTGATGCGGGGGATTCTGAACTTCGCTAGAGGGCACTGAAGACCATCACAGGCTTTTTTTTTTTTTAACATCTTTATTGGAGTATAATTGCTTTACAATGGTGTGTTAGTTTCTGCTTTATAACAAAGTGAATCAGTTATACATATGTCCCCATATCTCTTCCCTCTTGCGTCTCCCTCCCACCCTCCCTATCCCACCCCTCTAGGTGGTCACAAAGCACCGAGCTGATCTCCCTGTGCTATGCGGCTGCTTCCCACTAGCTATCTGTTTTACGTTTGGTAGTGTATGTATGTCCATGCCACTCCCTCACTGCGTCCCAGCTTACCCTTCCCCCTCCCCCATGTCCTCAAGTCCATTCTCTAGTAGGTCTGCATCTTCATTCCCGTCTTGCCCCTAGGTTCTTCTGATCTTTTCTTTTTTCTTTTTTTTTAGATTCCATATATATGTGTTAGCATACGGTATTTGTCTTTCTCTTTCTGACTTACTTCACTCTGTATGACAGACTCTAGGTCCATCCACCCCACTACAAATAACTCAATTTCGTTTCTTTTTATGGCTGAGTAATATTCCATTGTGTATATGTGCCACATCTTCTTTATCCATTCATCTGTCGATGGACACGTAGGTTGCTTCCATGTCCTGGCTGTTGTAAATAGAGCTGCAATGAACATTTTGGTACATGACTCTTTTTGAATTATGGTTTTCTCAGGGTATATGCCCAGTAGTGGGATTGCTGGGTCATACGGTCGTTCTATTTGTAGTTTTTTAAGGAAACTCCACACTGTTCGCCATAGTGGCTGTATCAATTTACACTCCCACCAACAGTCATCAAAGGCTTTTAAACGAAGCATCGCAGTCCTGTCCACAAGGAGTAAGGTTAGCTCAGCAGATCCCTCGGGACTGGATGGGACCAGGATGGAGAGAAGAGACCAGCTAGGCTGACAATACAGAGATCCAGAAGCTGCCTGCCTTAGGGAGGGACGAGAGAGCAAATCTTACACCACACCCTAGTGCAGCTGTCAGCACCCAGGGGCTGCCCCCAGAGTAGGCAGCCTGACAGGGCCTGGGGCTGGAAGGGAAGCCCCCCAACCCCAGGGTTCCGGAAGAGCCATGGCATTACAAGCTGCAGCCACCAGAGGGCAGTGGCAGGAGGGCCTAGATGCAGGCAGTGCAGGCCTAGAGGCAGGCGGTGCTGCTAGGTCCAGGCGCAGCCACGGGGAGGGTGGGCAGAGAGCTCTCTGTTGGGGCAGCGCTGATGTGATATCCAGGCCGTTTTCACCTTAAATTGTTCTGGGGCACGGTCAGGCCAAGGATTCAATTTGAAAAAATCTCTGTGCTCCACTGACAAGATGCACAGCGGGCTTGTATGAGAAGCCGGGATGCCTGTGGTCCAGATGCCCGGTTTGATGCTTATTGCATTACCTGTCCCATCTATCAGCTCCCTCAGGACGGTGCTGGAGGTGGGAGGGGTTTGCCCGGAGGCTTCCAAGAGGATGAGTTCACGTGTCCAGTGTGCTTTCACAGGCGCTGTCTCCTTGAAGCCTCGGGGTAACCCTTAGAGGTGCAGGTTAACACTTCACAAATGCAATTCAGACGAGTTACCTGATCTGCCAGGAACTGAGGCAGTCGCTGTGGGCTCAAGGGCTAAAGCCCTTCCTGCCATTTCACTCCGAATCCTCTCACTCTCCCTTGTCCTTTGAGACAGGGTGTGTTCTGTGTTGTAAGTGGCAAACCTGCAGATTGTGAGTGTCTCAGAGAAGCTGATCTGCTTCCTGAGGGCCGGAGAGGGGGTAGTGCAGCAGACGGGAACGGAGAGCCCCAGATGCCAGGCGTTGTTTGTAACAAGATGCTTACGGGGACGCTTCCCACTTGATCTTCGAGGCAACCGCATGGGAAGGATTACATCCCGGTTTTCAAATGGGGAAACTGAGGCTCAGGGAGGTTCCTGTCCCAAGCCAGCACAGCCAGTGGACGACCGAGGTCTGTGAACCCGCACTGCTGGGGTCTGCGAGCCCCCTGGGCCAGGTGGGGCTGAGGAAGGCTGAATTTGTGGCCCAGAATGGTACACACCTGTTTAACATTTCAGTAGTAGTTTCCCAACGGGAGGTGTGGTTGACACAGTAGACCTGTGACGATCCAAGGCCAGGGAGAGCACAGGCTAATTCCATTTGGGACCAAAAGAGCTATTATTGTCCTCAGAGGGAGCAGACATGTTTCCTCAGCAGAATCGCCTATCGGGGCCTTGGCGGGTGGTCCCTGTCACTGTGCGGACTGGGACAAGATTGACACGGTCCAGGACCTGCCAGGAGAGATCACAGGCAGAGAGGAAGGAGAGTGCGAAGCAAGCCCAGGACACAGAGCTGACCACACAGCTGGACGCACGCAGCCTCAGTGGTTCTGGACGGAGTCTCCACGAGTCCTGGGTTGAGGGGTTGGGCCAGCACGGTGACTCGCTTCCTCCGTGGGCCCTGCAGAGAACATCACTCCCAGTTAGATGGACACACTTTCCCCGCAAGCCCGCATCAGACCGCACACCGCCGTGTTTCCATTTACTCGTGGATTCTGGGTTCCTTGCAGCATGTGGCTCTCTCTCTATCTTGTTGGTCTCCTTTTCCTTTCTACAGAACTAGACGCGTAGCTACGTAGCTACGTGACCGTTCCCTGTTGCTTAACTTCTCTGAGCCTTACTGTCCTCGTGTGATAAAGGAGCAGAGGACTGCTGTCCGTACCTGCCCCGAGGATGCAAAGAATCGGTGTGTATGTTAGCAGTTAGTGCAGGGGGTGGCATAGATTAAAGCTAAATAAACATTGGTTTTCTCTCTTCCTTCATCTTTGTGTCTGAGACATGCACGTGTGTGCACACACACGGGGCAAACCACAAACCTCACCCATAAATCTATGCGAAGTCAGAGTTAACTTAGAGAATCCACCTGGTGCAGAGGCTTTTAGAGGACTGACATTCCTCAGGTGATGGAAAACAATGATAATAAATCTTAAGGAATGTCACCTTGCCCCTGGCACTGAAAACAAGAACGTGAAATGTTAGTGGACTAGCCTTGAGTGTGTGGAGGAAGGTAACAGAGACAGCCTGCTCCCCGCAGGAGGGGCAGCGGGGCCTGCAGGGAGCCCACTGGGGGCACAGAGACTGGCCTGTGAGGTGTCAGACTCCGGGCTTGTTAATTTCCCAGATTTCATTTCAGGATGAGGATGCAGGGAAGGATGGTCCTGCGTATGGTACACACAAATATCACGGCCAGTGAAATTTGGGGATGCGTCAGTCCAGAGCTGTGCAGGCTGTACTTCTCAGAGTCCTGGACATCCCCAGGGGCTGGTGCCGTCCTGCTGGCACGGTGTCCGTTCTGATAGTTGTGCTGGGGTGGCCGCTGCAGCCCAGTCCAGAATACTTCACTTTTGATTGTTTGACATATTGGCTGATTACTTTCAATACTTAGGTCCTTTAGTAATTTTGGAGAATTATTAATCTTCCATTGTCTCTTCAAATATTATTTCTCATCTCTCTCTTTCTGAAGCTTCTGTGAGGCATGTGTTGGGTCCTCTCACTGTTAACTGCTATTTCATATTTTTCATTGCCATGTATCTGGATGACTTCCAGGTTTATCTTCCACTTTGGTGATTTCATCTTCTCAGATAATGCTTAACCATTCATTGAGATTTTTAAATTTTCATGACTTCAATTTTTACTTCCAACAGCTCTTTAAGGCTTTACTTTTTTTATGTCTTCATTTCCTATGTGTTTGATTCCTGCTTTTAAAGCTGAATGATTCCAGTCTCGATTTAGTCTTTTGATTACTGAAGTTCACAGGGGCCTCGGAGGATGTGGCGACGTCCTCATGTGTTTGGTGATTTGGGATCAGGACTACATCCTCAGAGGGCGAGTGTGCGGCCTGGAATGCCTGTGTGGCCTGGGACGCCTGTGCGGCCTGGAACGCCTGTGCGGCCTGGGACGCCTGTGCGGCCTGAGACGCCTGTGCGGCCTGGGACTCCTGTGCGACCTGGAACGCCTGTGCGGCCTGGAACGCCTGTGAGGCCTGGGACGTCTGTGCGGCCTGGGACGCCTGTGCGGCCTGGGATGCCTGTGCGGCCTGGAACACCTGTGCGGCCTGGGATGCCTGTGCGGCCTGGAACACCTGTGTGTCCTGGGATGAGAGCGTGTCTCTCCCTCTGTGTTTGCCTCGGCGGGGACGGCGGGAGTGAGTCAGCACAGGAAGCATAAATTGGACCCCCAAACCCCTCACAACACAAATTGCCTGTAATTACAAATTCCCTGGGGAGACACAGCTGCTCTGTCCAGAGCCAGGTCAGGACAGACAAGGTTCCTTGCTGTCCTTGTGCTAATTTGGGGACCTTTTCCTAATCCAACACTTGGAGGCTCTCAAGGGCTCCATCCTCCTGTGGAAATGTCCTCCAGTCCTGGCCTCCCTCTCCAAGTTCCTGTGAGGTCGTGGCCCCAGGCAGCTGAAGCACCTGTTCATGCCCCGGCCGCTCTGTTTTACGCCGTCTTTAGGGTTAGTCTTGGAGAATTCCTTTATTTTCTCACCATCATCATCGTCATCCTTCGCAGCAGCCTTATCATGGCCAGCATTTGCTGAGCCCTTTTGCTACATGCCATCCCTGCTCTAATTGCTTTATATGAATTAACTCATTTACACTCACAACAACACTATGAGGCAGATGCTATAATTATCCCCATTTTCCAGATGATAAACTTGGAATTTTCTTTAAAGAGCAAGCACTCCCCATTGGAAGAAAAAAAATACATCCTAAAGATGTAGGTAATAGTTTTATAGCAGAGGGAAAAGAATCAGGTTCATAAAGGAAAATGATTTTCCCATGTTCTCATAGTTCGTTCACAGCAGAGTCAGAACCAGACCCTCAGCCCAGAGCCAGATTTCCCTGTTAGAGAGTCTTCCTTTGATGAAGTTCTACTCATTTCTTGTATTGTAGTCAAAATCTTACCTGTGGAGGGAACTCGGAGAGAATGTTTGTGGCACCCTCTGCATAAAGGTGGGCTTGCTCCCATGTTTCAGGTGTCTCTATATTACGGCTAATCTTTCTAACCAACCTTGGTACTAGGGAAGATACCAAAAGGATTGTATCGACTGATCACAAAATTGTTATAAGAGGTTGGCTGTTAAATTTTGTCTTCCACGAAGGGTGTTTCTTACAAACCCAGAGAGATGTCTAAATACAGATAGAACATCTCTAAATGAGAGGCTTAAAGGTGATGGGGCCTCCCTCCCTTAATGTGAGTCATTTTGAAAACAAAAATCTATCTGCTGAAGTCAATTAGTGTCCGGATCATGCTTTGAAATTATATTTCTATTTCTACAGAGAATGATGGTTAAACATTAAAAGGAACAGAGAAACAGAGGCTCCTTCTGTTACCTTTTAGCCCAAAGGTTTCTCTCTCTTCGTTCATCAAGAAGACTGGGCTTTGAAAGCCAGATAGGGCGAGTCAGAAAGGGTGGGATGGGGAGTCATCCCTGCCTGGGATCTGCCAGGTCTGACAAGGCAGAAAAGAGTAGGAGGAGGCCAGGAACAGCAGCCCTCTGAGTTGAAGAAGGCAAAGAATCAGCCAGAGTGACTTCACATCGCAGGGGAAAGCTCTCGGCAACCTGTGCTGCCTTGTGTGTCCTACAGCTGGTAGGAGTCCAGTGCCCACGAGTGACCTTACCCTCCCCAGGCAAGGGCAGATGCCAGCGAGGTCATGAGATGCCTCCAACCTTCCCCGCTTGTGCAGAAACCTGCATTTCTACCCCAAACAATTCTTGTCTCATCACCTGCTGCTTCCTCCTGACCCAAAACCTCTGCTCTAAACTACCCTAAGTTCAAGTCCCTGCTATCCTGACTTTGCCAGGATGTTTTCCGCCTGTGGTATCTTTTTCCACCTTTTCTTTGAACCAAACCATGTATTTTACCTCCTCCATAATAGCAGTCGTTCTGGTCTGCAGCCGTTCATTCCCTTCATAAAACCCGAGGTCGACTCATCCCCATCCATTCTACGCCATTAAGTGTCCATCTTTCAGGCCGCTTCTTGGGAGGATGGGCAGAAACATACAAGGGATGAAAATGATCTTCATCTGGATTATGGTGGTGGAGACACAAGTATATACAATTGTTAAAACTCATTGACTGGTGTGCTTAACATCTGTATAAATTTTACCTCAACGAAGTGGACTGCCCACACGCCCACCAAAGCCCTCCCCTGTTGGACGAAGAGGGGCCCAGGTCACTGATACTCTCACATATTCTCTAAGTCTAACTTAGGAACAAAACTGGGCTGGGCGACAGAGAAGATGCTGAAATTAAAAGTGCGCTTTCCAGGAATAAATTTTTTAAATGAGAGTCTTTGAGCGCCTATGATAGGGAGGTCCTAGGTCTGTGAATAAAACTATCCCTGATATAAGCTTGTATAGTCTAATACGGAAGACAGAAAAGTAGAAAGTTCCAGTAAAGTGGGTAATTGCTAAGATGGAGGCAAGAGTAGGGAACTAAGGAGGGGATCAAACCCAGCTGAAGCACAAAAGTCTTTCTGCAGGAAGCCCGTAATGAGCCCTAGGGATCAGGAGGGATCACGCAGCATCACTAGTCAAAGCAGCAACCAGAAAGTGCCAGACACGTGTGTGCATGTGTGCCTGTGTGTGTGTGTGTGTGTGTGTGAGTGTGCGCGCGTGTGTGTGCGCGCGCACGCATGTTCAGTGTCTTGAACTGGACCACAGCTCTGAAGTCCTGGGACTCTTCACCATATAGAAGCTTGGGTATCACATTTGGGTTGGAAGCTGATTTAGGGACTGGAAAATTATCAGTGTATGCAAACTCGTGATCATTCTGTTTGGGGGCTAAACAGAGCAGCCAGGTTAGCTGTGGTCCCTTTTCTCTAGGAGTTTGGTTTAATCTAATTTCATTTGTTATTTCTGACTCTGTTGGTTACCAGTCAAGGAATAGTCTTCCTTGGTCAGAGACTCAATGCTTTATTGCAAATATAAAGAAAGATTTCCCTTTTGTTGAAACTTCAGAAATGGCTTTCTAATGGCCAGCCTTTATCCAATTTCTCAAAGACAATTTGTGTATCTTTCAAGATGCTTGTCCTAAGGATATCTTCTCATTCCATCCTTTCTCCTTTCCTCCCATGACTTCAGTTACCATCTACAAGTTCAGAATTCCTGATTTTGCATCTCTTCTTAGTTCCATTCGACCCAGTTGCTTACTGGGTCATAATAATCTTCTTAGCTCCACAATGACCCAGTTGTTTACTGGGCCATAATAATAACAAACACTTCTGTAGCACTCGCTCTGTGACAGGCACCATTCTGAGCACGTTCGTGAACTAACTCATTCAATCTTTGCAGCAACCCTTTAAGGAACGTGCCATCATTGTAGATCATCCTCCCGGATGCCTTCCAGACACCTCAAACTCAGCATGCCCACGAATGATGTCACAGTCACTCCCCTAAAACCTGCACCGCATCCTTATACAGTTCACATTTCATTAAATGACACCATCTTCCCACTGGGTGCTCAACCATGAAACCTGGAAATCTTCCTTGACCTTTTCCATATTCAATCTGTATTCAGTCACCACATTTGCTCTGCTCTCCCAGTTTTTCTTAGGAGAGGCAGCATCAGGTCGTGGCTAAGGCTTTATCTTTGGAGCCAGACGGTTTAGGTTTGAATCCGATTCTGCCACTTCACAACTGCAAGTCCTTGTAGAAGTTACTTAAACTCTCTGAGTCCAGCTTCATTGTGAGAATTAAAGGAGTTAAAACATGGAAAGCATTTAGTATGGTGCTTGGAATATAGTAATGAAGTATGTCTTCATCTGTCTCAGTTTCACTAAAAAGAACAAGGCAAATGGTGACAGCAGACCTGGGATTATATCCTTTTCTGCCCTTTACCGTCTGTGTGACTTGGCCCAGGTTGCTTGATTCACTGGGCCCAGCTTCTTTATCTGTAACATGGAGATGATACGACCCACCCACATGGCCATTGTGAGGAATGAAGGAGAAACTGGGTGTAAAGTCCCCAGCAAAATGCCTGGCATATAATAGTCACACAATAAATGGTATTCCTCTTCTCCCCCATTCATGGCAGTTACTCACCCCATCCATGTCTAAGAAGAAAATAGTTGGCAGAGAAGCATCTGGAACGGGAAGGAGAGAGGGAGCAAATCAGCAGATTTGTCATTAACTACGGGGTTTAGAATCCTGGGCAAGAATTGTGCCTGACATTCCCATCTCTCTTGCATTTTATCCTCTTTTTTTTTAGAGAGCTGAGTATCCAGTTAGCTTGTAAATCACGACCTATGTTCTGTCTGTGCACTGCTGTCCAATACTCACATTTCTGAAAAAACACAAGCTCCAGCTCCAGCTGCGTCACAACAAGCGCACTGCTGAGCGCCTTTTCATTTCCTGATTTAATGGTGTGTCAGTGGGGTTTTGGGGGAGAAGGGCCTAGAGGGACACAGGGCCGTCCTTACCCCATCAGCTGGAAGGCCGGGCCCACCATGGAAGCAGTGGGCACGGATTAGCACATCGTGTGTGGTCCCAGTGAAAAATGAAGATGCAGGACACTTGTTCAAAAATTATTAAGCATTTCAGGATGGCATTAGCAGAGCATGAAACCAAACTCAGAGCCCTCCTGAGCCGGGGCCCTGTGGGACTTCCTGGGGCACCCACCTATGCAGTGGCCCCGGTGGGGTGGACCCAGCTCTCTTTTCCACATGCTCCCTGTCGCCTCCCCTTAATGCTTGTAAATCGCCCCAAACTTTCTTCCTCAGTCCTGGCTTCATCTGTTCACCCACTGCCCAACTCAAACCTCAGAAAAGCTGACCTTAAGAAGCAGAGCCCTGACGTCAGATCTCTGATCTCTGCTCCTCCAATGACCTTCGCTCCTTCTCTTTATAAAAAGCAAAGATGGTAACGATAAAGACGTGCTGGTTTTTTTTTTAGCTTTTTATTTTATATTGGAGTATAGTTGATTAACAGTGTTGTGTTAGTTTCTGGTGTACAGCCGAGTGATTCAGTTATACATGTATCTATTCTTTTTCAAATTCTTTTCCCATTTAGGTTATTACAGAATATTGAGCCTTGCTCCCTGTGCTATACAGTAGGCCCTTGCTGGTTAGCTATTTTATTTATTTATTTATTATTATTGTTGTTGTTTTTGCGGTCCGCGGGCCTCTCACCGCTGTGGCCTCTCCCGTTGTGGAGCACAGGCTCCGGACGCGCAGGCTCAGCGGCCATGGCTCACGGGCCCAGCCGCTCCGCGGCATGTGGGATCTTCCCAGACCGGGGCACGAACCCACGTCCCCTCCATCGGCAGGCGGACTCTCAACCACTGCGCCACCAGGGAAGCCCCATTTATTTATTTTTTATTGGAGTATAGTTGTTTTACAACTCTGTGTTAGCTTCTACCGTACAGTGAAGACGTGCCGATTTTTGAAAGTCAATATTTAGTGGGTGATTTTTAGTTCCAGACAAAGGGCTTTCAACATAATTTTCCTGTTTAATCTTTAAGGCCGTCTCACCAGTAGTTACTGCTTTACCTCCATCTTATGGAGTAAGTTATTGATTTAGAAAGATCAAATATTCTGTCCAAGGTCACACAGTGAACAGGTGGAAGAGCTGGGGTTAGAACCCAAGTTCTCTGATTCCAGAGCAAGCGCAGAGCTTTCAGAGTCTGGAGGGATGTGTAAGAGGACAGAATCAACAACAGCAAACCAAAAAAAAAAAAAAAAAAAGAGAGAGAGAGAAACAAACTATATTTGTGACAAGAAGATTGAAGGCTATTAAGATGTCAGTTTTTCCCAAGTGACTTTATAGTTTTAAGGCAATTCTAAGCAAAATGCTAATAGTTTTGTTTCGTTTTGTTGGAGTAGCTGTCAGGGGAGGATAGTGTTTACTTTTAGCTTTAGCCAAGAAAACCCCCAAAGAGAAACCAACTGGAGGGTGGGAGGAAGAGCCCTGCTTATTTTAAGTCATTCCACAAACTACAGTGATATAAACTGTGGGCTTCTGGCATAGGAATCAATAGATGGGTCTATGTAACAGAATCGATTGCCCAGAAATACTTTTATGAGATATAAGATTTGGGGATATGAATATGACAGTTTCAGAAATAAGTTAGTAAAGAAAGGGATGTTCCGTAAGTGACGTAGATTTTTCTCATAGTGAGAAATCTATATGGAGTCCAACTCCAGAATACATTACAGAGAAGGAAGTAAAATACAACACCATTAAAACCGGAAGTAAATATAAGTACGTTTACAGGTCTCTCTGTGTCCCAAAGCAATGGCATAATAAGGGCAGAAAGACTGATGAATTTGGCAACATTAAAATTAGTGAGTTGGCCAAAAGATTCGTTCAGTTTTTTCTGTAGGGTGGCTCTAGTAGCACTTCGTTGTCTTTAACTTCGAAACAATTTTGTTGGGTTGTATGTGACAGCTGTCATATCAGCATGCATTAAAAAAAATACTTATCAAAATTGGTGAATTTTAGTGTAGCCATTTTAATGTTGAAGATGGAAGAAAAAAGCAGCATTTTCATCATATTATGCTTCATTATTTCAAGAGAGGTAAAAACACAACTGAAACACAAAAGAAGATTTGTGCAGTGTGTGGAGAAGGCGCTGTGACTGATGGAAGGTGTCAAAAGTGGTTTCTGAGGTTTCCTGCTGGAGAT
This sequence comes from Pseudorca crassidens, assembly GCF_039906515.1. Taxonomy (NCBI): domain Eukaryota; kingdom Metazoa; phylum Chordata; class Mammalia; order Artiodactyla; family Delphinidae; genus Pseudorca; species Pseudorca crassidens. The sequence continues at coordinate 106,842,360 of NC_090304.1, forward strand.
TTCTCGCTGGACGACGCTCCACAGTCGGGTAGAACAGTTGAAGTTGATAGCGATCAAATCGAGGCAGTAATTGAGAACAATCAAGGTTATACCATGCAGGAGATAGCCGACATACTCAAAATATCCAAATCGAGCGTTGAAAATCATTCACACCAGCTTGGTTATGTGAATCGCTTTGATGTTCGGGTTCCACGTAAGTTAAGCGAAAAAAACCCCTTCTTGACCATATTTCCACATGCGATTCTCTACTGAAACGTAATGAAAACGTTCCATTTTTAAAACAAATTGTGACGGGCAAAGAAAAGTGGATACTGTACAACAATGTGGAACAGAAGAGATTGTGGGGCAAGCGAAATGGGCCACCACCAACCACACCAAAGGCCGGCCTTCATCCATAGAAGGTGATGTTGTGTATATGGTGGGATTGGAAGGGAGTCCTCTATTATGAGCTCCTTCCGGGAAACCAAATGATTAATTCCAACAAGTACTGCTCCCAATGAGACCAACTGAAAGCAGCACTCAACGAAAAGCATCTGGAATTAGTCAACAGAAAATGCATCATCTTCCATCAGGATAACGCAAGACCGCATGCTTCTTTGATGACCAGGCAGAAACTGTTACAGCTTGGCTGGGAAGTTCAGATTCATCCACCGTATTGCACCTTCATATTTCCGCTTATTTGAGTCTTTACAAAATTCTCTTAATGGAAAAAATTTCGATTCCCTGAAAGACTGTGAAAGGCACCTGGAACAGTCCTCTGCTCGAAAAGGTAAAAAGTTTTGGGAAGATGAACTATGAAGTTGACTGAAAAATGGCAGAAGTTAGTGGAACAAAAGGGTGAATACGTTGTTCAATAAAATTCTTGGTGAAAATGAAAAATGTGTCTTTTATTTTTACTTAACAGCCAAGGGCACTTTTTGGCCCACCCGATAAATCCTTCTGAATGTCAAACATAAAATTTAAAAACACTCAATATGAGTATGTATTTTTAACAATATGACAAACTTAATATTTTTAATACACAAAGAACTTCAAAACTCAATAAGAAAAACATGAATATTTCAGTAGCAAAATAAGCCAAGGAACTGTAGAGCTAGTTAAAAAGATGTTAACGTGTAAGAAAAACCAAAAACTTCAAATCACTTTGCATCAAAGAAACTCAAATTCATGTAACATTGAGATGTGCCTCTTTTTGCCTGACAAATTGGCAAAGGTAAGAAAAATGCTAACTCTGCCTTAGTAGTGGGTATTCTCAAACAGTTGGAAAATTAAGCTGAAAAGCAGTTTGGCTGCATGTGACAAAGGTATTAAAATACCTACGTCATTATACCTGGCGTTCCCATTTATGGGATTATATCCTTGGGTGGTTAAAATGGAACTAATAAATGTTTTTTTATAAAAGGCTATTTGTTGCAGTGTTCTATAAAACACCAAAATAGCCGAAAGGACCTAAACGCCCAGCCTTAGGGGAATGGTTATATACAGTGAATATGATGCAAATTATGAAGTCACATTCATTCATTAAAAATTCTATTGAGGACTTTCTATGTGTTTGAAATGATTCTAAATCCTGGGAATGCGTCAATGAGCCAAACAACAAAAATCCTTGTCTTTGGGGAGCTTACATTTTTGTGGGGAGAAAACAGATTTAAAAAATAACATAAACAGGGCTTCCCTGGTGGCACAGTGGTTGAGAGTCCGCCTGCCGATGCAGGGGATACGGGTTCGTGCCCCGGTCTGGGAGGATCCCACATGTTGCGGAGCGGCTGGGCCCGTGAGCCATGGCCGCTGAGCCTGCGCGTCCGGAGCCTGTTGCTCCGCAACGGGAGAGGCCACAGCAGTGAGAGGCCCATGTACCGCAAAACAAAAACCAAAAAAAAACCCCATAAACAAATTAAAGCAAAGGCTGGAAGATGTAAGTGCTAAGAAGAAAAATATAAATGGGTAGGAGATGGGGAGAGACAAAGCATGAGGTGGTGGGTTGCACTTTTCAAGTGTATTATCAGAGTTGCTCTCACTGGGAAGGTGTTATGTGAACAAATGCATCACAGTAACGAATGCAGTAAGTGTTGTGGACATTTGTGTGGAAAGCAGACGCATTCCACGCAGGGAAAAGAGGCTGCAAAGGCCCTGAGATGGGAGCTTGTCTGCTGTATTCGAGTAAGGAAGACAGTATGGCTAGAACAGTGTGAGCCGGAGTGGGGTGGGAGATGCCAGGACAGGGGGACGGGTAAGGCAGGGGAGGAGGGGCCAGAGAGGCACTACTTTGGAGCAGAGGTTTTTTTTTTTTTTTTTTTTGCTGTACGCGGGCCTCTCCCGTTGCAGAGCACAGGCTCCGGACGCGCAGGCCCAGCGGCCACGGCTCACGGGCCCAGCCGCTCCGCGGCATGCGGGATCTTCCCGGACCGGGGCACGAACCCGCGTCCCCTGCATCGGCAGGCGGACTTTCAACCACTGTGCCACCAGGGAAGCCCCAGAGGTTTTTGTTGTTGTTTGTTTGTTTCAGTGAAGTATGGTTGACTTACAGTATTGTGTTAGTTTTAGGTGTACAGCCTCGTGATTCAGTATTTTTGCAGATTATACTCCATTATAGATTATTACAAGATAATGGGTATCGTTGCCTGTGCTGTACAGTTGCCTGTCCTTGTTGCCTATATATCTTATATCTAGTAGCGTGTACCTGTTAATCCCCTACCCCTAATTCGTCCCTCCCACCTTTCCTCTCCCCTTTGGTGACCACAAGTTTGTTTTCTGCAGCAATATGGATGGACCTAGACAATATGATGCTCAGTGAAATAAGTCAGAGAAAGACAAATACTGTGTGATCTTTATATGTGGAATCTAAAAAATACAACAAATGAATGTATAGCAAACAGTAGAGTTTTGTAGGTCGAGGGAGAGGCTTCTGCTTCTACTGTAGGTCAATGGAAATCCACTGGCAACTTCTGAGCAGAGGAGTGGAATGGAAGGACTCCTGATTTCAAAGGATCCCTGGCTTCTCTGTTGTGTTTCGACTGCAGGTGGCAAGAGTAGAACAGGGAGACTTGTTGGGAGACTAGTTTGCAATAATCTAGGAAAGAGAGGACAGTAGAAGCAGTAGAAATGGTAAGATAGATGTAGATGTGGTAGGTTGAAAAGCAAAAGCAATGGGATTCCCTAAAGGATTGGTTGACAGTTGTAGGTGAAAGACGGGAGTTAAACTGAACTAAAGGATTTTGGCTCCAGCATCTGGAAGGACGGCACTGCCAATAACATAGAATGGGGGGACCCTTGATTAGGCAAGACCAGCGGTCACTCTTCGAGGTGTTCACTTTGAGACATCCGTTAGGGGTTCAAGTAGAGATGTGGGATGGGCAGTTGGCTGCGTGAGTCTGAAGTTTAGAGCAGAAGTCTTGCAGGACTGACGCATTTGGGAGTCATCAGCATGTAAATGATATTTAAAGCTAAAAACGTGGATGAGATCACAAAAAGCAGCAGAAGTGCAAAAAAGAAGGTGTCCAAAGTGTGAGCCTCAGGCACTGCGCCAGGCATGGGCAGGGGAACCAGCAAAAGAGGGTAAGGGGGGCCATCCTTGTAATAGGAGGAGAAAACCAAGCCCCTAACAGGACGCTGTGGTGTCCTGGAGGCTGAGGGAAGAATGTGCTAGAAGCTGCGTGAATCCCAAGTGTGGTGGAGACTCAACACTGGATGGGACATTGGATCAGCAGTGTGGAGGCCACCGGTGACCTTGAGGCACGGGGTGGGTGTGATGGGGGGGCAGACAGGGGTGCAGAGGAGGCAGCTGGAGAGAGAAAGCCTGCACTAACCCACCCACCTGTGCACAGACCTGCGTCCTTCTCCTCAAAGAAAACCCTCCACCCTCTCTCCCACACCATCACTCTCCTCCTGGATCATCCCCATCAGCATCTAAGGTCCTACGATGCCTCAGTCCGATTTTTAACGGCATCGGAAAATGCTCAGGATCCCGTGCTGAAGGACGTAAATGACACCAAATAAAATACCCAGTGTGATGCCACCACCTACCCAAACACGGGCTTCAGTCTCTTTTCCTTAATTCGCTAATGCAGTGGTTCTCAAAGTGGGACCCCCAGACCGCAGCATGAACAGCATCTGGGAAGTTGTAAAAAATGCAAATTCACCAGCCCCCAATTCTCCAGATTAAAGGAATCAGAAACTTGGGGGCAGGACCCAGCAATCTGTGGTCGCAGGCCGTCCCGGCCACTTGGAGGCCCTATCCCAGAGCCTCAGCACGGTCAAGGCTGTGGTCCATGGGGAATGTGATGAAGGCACCCGTGTGTTATCTGGAAGGATCACATCTCACGCCACACTGCAAACTGCACAAAAATGACGAATAGGTATTTCTCCTACTAGAAATCCGTCTGCCCGCCCCACATCATGGGGTGTTTCCAGTCACCTCACTGGCTCCCTTCTCTTTAGGGCTCCTTTCTTCCCCTTCTTCTTGCCTCTCCTCACTCTCTTAGGGATAAAAGCAGTGCTTCCAGATGTCTTTTACAGAGCAGTTCAGCTGCATGTAACTTGCGTTGTCTTTTCTCTTCTCAACAATTGTACCTTCAAAATATCCTCCCAAATAAAGACAAATGTCTCCCTTAAGGGGAGAGATTCTGCTGTCGACTCTGAGGATATCATATATTTGCGTGTGTGTGTTTATATATGTGTATGTGTGTATGTATATATACACACACACATATAAATGTACACATTTTACAAATAGATAGGGACCATCATTCACATATCTGTGTATCAACACAATAAAATGTGGACAATTGTCCGGAATTGGCAGGACAGTAAATGGCTTTCTTCTCCTTCTTCTTCTCCTTCTTCTTCCTCAGTTTTTCCTCCTCCTTCTTTTACATTTTCCAAAATTTCTGCTGTCGACATATTTCAGTGGACCTATTCACTTGTATGATAAAATGAGTGAAAACTGTAAAGAAACAAAGGAAGAAAGAAATAATAATGAATGAGTCAAGGAAGGAAGGGAGGAGAAAGGAAAGGACAGGGCACACTCACCAGCCCCTCCGTGGAATGTATGGGTCCGTGGGCTCTGACTGCAGCGGGGAGCCTGTGGAGGGTCAGAGGGAGGCTAAGCCTGGTCCAGGTGGAGGTTTGTGGAGGTCTAGGCAGTTCGTGGTGATGTGTATGCCCCTGGAACTCCATCTCGGCCACTCTAGCAACTGCCCAGCACCTCTGTAGAGCAGCGTGAAACTAGGAATGGAGCCTGCCTTTGTGTGGGGAAACAAGGACGTCATGCTACCCACTGGGTTTGTAATTATAAAGAAATGGAAATTTTGGGAACAACAAAATAGAAAATAGTTGAGTACATGTTCTAAATATAAACTCCACAATGCCATACACGCAAGTAAAAGAGAGAGAGGGAAGAGAACAATCCACTACTCAGAAAAGGGTATTGTTTTCACTTCACTGCGCTAAAGTTCTGTATCTCAGCATTTACTATCCTCCTCTCTACATGGTTCAGCCTAGTCTGTCTCAGCGTAGCCTCTGCTATTAAGCAAAGTCCAAATGCTAAATGCCTCATTCACACCTCTTGCCACCAGGAGCAGCTGTGTCTCCAGTGACTTTTCTCAGCTTCTGTAAGTCCAGTTCATTCTTCTCCATGTTTTAAAGAGCTAGTCTCTGAAAGACTTTCCTCTCCTCTTTTCTGCCTGTTTTCCTTTTCTCTTAATCCCCAAGAAAGTGTGTTTTACACTACAGGTCGGTGACCATATCCTCTTCTCTTTGTGTTTCCAAAGAGGCCCGCTCCCCTCTTTTAAGAATTAATTTAAATGTGCTTTGTCGTAGATGAAGCCAATGCCATCATTAGCCGTAGCCCACGTGGAAGGCATACGTCCCGTCTTCACAGTGAGGTGTCGTTCTCGAGTCCACTCTAGTCCACTCCCAGCCCTCTGATGTCTGTGACATTAGATACTACTTGCAGGTGGCCCTCTGCAGAGGCTTGGCCAAATCCCCCAGCCGTTGCTGTTTCCCAGGGCCGAGAAATGAGGGATTGTGGCTTGAGTGATACTATTTCACCTGATTTATGCTCATTGACATCTATCGAAATGGCCTCCAAGATATTGCAGGCTGAAGCAGTCCCAGACTCACGCTTGCTTAATAAATGCTTTTCTAATGACAACAGAGAGAAGCAAGAACTGTTTGTACGTGGAATTGTGCCTGGTGCTTCAGGAAGATTCTCAACAACAAGCACTGGCTTCTAGAAGCTTATGATGCAAGACGGAGGAAGAGGTGGTCATTGGACACATGGTTATGAGGTGGGGAACAGGCCACCCCCCAATATGGTGGCTTAAGAAAGATAGGAGTCCACTGCCTCTCACCTGACAGTCAGAACAAAGGGGGCTTAGGGCTGCATGAGGGCCCTGGCATCACCATTTCCCAGTTAGTAAGGAGGAAGGAAGAATGCAAGACAAGCGATTGCACCTTTATTGCTCGTATGCCGCCGTGGGCTCGACCCCGTCACATGACGACCCCTATAGGAAGCCTGGGCACTGTGGTCTGTAACTGCATAGCTAGATGCCCAGCTGAAACTGGAGAAGGGGAGAAGCAGCTCGGAAGCAAACATGGTTTCCAGGAGGCTGTGTCAGTTCTAGAGTGACCATCACAAATTACCGCAAACTGGGTCACTTAAGCAGCAGAAACGTATTCTCTCACAGCTCTGGAGGCCAGAAGTCCAAAATCAAGGTGGCAGCATGTTTGGTTCCTTCTGGAGGTTGTGAGGGAGATTCTGTTCCGATGTCTCTTCTTCCTTCTGGGGGTGGCCAGCAATGCCTGCTGTTCCTTGGCTTGTAGACACGACACTCCAGTATCCGCCTCCGTCTCCATGTGGTGTTCTCTCCCCATGTCAATATCCAGACCCCCTTCTTTTTCCTCTGTAAGGATACCAGCCATTGGCTGTCAGGAGCCCCCTGACCCCATGGGACCACCCGTAATCGTCTGTCAGGGCTGCTGTTATAAAATACCAGACCAGCTGGCTTAAACAAGCAACAGGAGTTTGTCTTCTCACAGTTCTGGAGGGTAGAAGTCAAAGATTAAAGTGGCAGAAGGTTGGTTTTTTCCTGAGGTCTCTCTCCTCGGCTTGTAGACGGCCACCTTCTCACTGTGGCTGTGTCCTCACATGGCAGTTCCTCTGTGTGCTGACCTCTGGGCTCTCTCTGTGTGGTCAGATTTCCTCTTCCTATAAGGGCACCAATCAGATTGCCTTAGGACTCACCCTTAGGGCCTCATTTTAATTTAATCGCCCCTTTAAAGGCCCTGTCTCCGTAACAGTTACATTATGTTATGTAGTGATAAATGCAATCACATGCATAAACCTCAAAATAATTATGCTGAGCAAAAGAAGTCAGACAAAAGTAAATATATAATGTGTGATTTCAAACACATTAAACTCTGGAAAAATGCAAATTCTGAGATACTAGGGATTAGGGCTTTAACATATGGATTTTCTGGGAACATAATACAGCCCATTACACCACACCTTAACTTGATTACACCTGAAAAGACCCTGTACCTAAAGAAGGTCACATAAACAGGTTCCAGGGATTAGGACATTTTGGGGGGAATCCAATGCAACTCACCACAGAGCCTATTAGAAGTATTCTGCATACTATATCAGTAGTAAACACAGTTGTGTTTAAAGAATAGTGTCACACCAGCAAAAGAGGCATTGCAAAGAGGGAGCCGGTTATAGAATTCCTATTACTATGCACAGCAAAACCAAACCACGGAAATCCTAAGTTCCCTGTGTAATGAACCCAACAACACTTCCCAAAGGCAAGTTGGTTTGCAGAGACTGGGACACTCCAGATGGAAGGAAAGTATGGGACAAATAGGTGAAAGGCTTTTTGTTTTGTTTTGTTTTAGCATTTCAGACTCTTTCCTCCACCAATTTTTATTTGCTATTTTTACATATATTTCACAGCTTTATGATATCAGGTATAATTGATATACAATGAACGACACATATTTCAGTGTGCAATGTGGTAAGTTTTGATATGTCTGCACATATGAATTCTCTTGAGGTCCCCTCCCCACAATCAAGGTAGTGAGCAGATCCATCATGTCAAAAGTTCCCTTGTTCCTTTCTGTAATCCTCCCTCCTGCCATCCCCGCCCCGACCAGGCAACCACTGATCTCCTTTCCGTCACCGTAAATTAATTTATACTTTCCAGAGTTTAATGTGTTTGAAATCACACATTATGTACTCACTTTTTTATGGTGTCTTTTGCTCAGCATAATTATTTTGAGGTTTGTGCATGTGGTTGCATTTATCAACAGTCCATTCTTTTAAATTGTAGAGCAGTATTTCATTGTACGAATAAACCACAAGTTCTTTATCCATTCACATATTGATGAATATCTGCGTTGTTTCTAGTTTGTGTTTGGCAGAAATAAGACTACTAGGAGCATTCATAAACAAGTCTTTGTAGGGTCATATGGTTTTATTTCTCTTGAGTAAATACCTGGGGGTGGAATTGCTGGATCATATCATTAAGTGTATGTTTAGCGTTTTTATGAAGCTGCCAAACTCTTTTCCAGAACGGTTCCACCATTTTACATTCCACCAGCAGTTTAAGAGAAGTTTTAGTTCCTCCATACCCTTGCCAGCATTTGGAATTTTAATTACAGTCATTTTAACACGGGTGTAATGGCATTTCATTAGGGTTTTAAGTTGAATTTCCTTAATGACTAATAACGTTCAGCATCTTATTGTGTGCTTATTTGCTAATTGTATATATTTGTTGGTGAAATGTCTGTTCAGATCTTTTGAAAATTTGTATTGGATTGTTTTATTTCTTCTTATTGCATTTGAAAGTTTATTGTACATTCTGAATATAAGCTTTTTATCAAGTATACAGTTTGAAATATTTTTCCCAATCTGTAGCTTATCTTTTTATTTTCCTAACAGTACCCATAAAAGAGGAGACCTTTTAAGTTTTTCTGAAGTCCAGTGTATTATTTTTTCATTTATAGATTGTGCTCTTGGTGTCACATCTGAGAAATCATTGCCTAACCCAAAGTCACAAAGGTTTCCTCTTATGCTTTTTTCAAGAAAGTTTTATATTTAGGTCTTTGATCCATTTTGAGTTGATTTTTGTCTAAGGTGCAAAGCATGGATGGAAACTCTTTTTTTAAACTGATTGATATCTAATTGTTCCAGCACCACTTGTGGAAAAAATTATATATTTTTCTACACTGAATTGCTTTAGCACTTAAAAAATTTAGGCCTCATAACTGTGGGTCAATTTTTGGACTCTATTTTGTTTCATTGATCTATTTTTCTATCTTTATGCTACACTGTTCTGTTTACTGTAGCTTTATAGCAAGTCTTCAAATCAGGTAACATTCAGCCTCCAAATTTTTTTTCCTAAATTGTTTTGGTTATTGTGTGTGTTTTATATTTCCTTATGGGTTTTAAAATCAGTTTGTCAATTTAAACTAAAAAGAACTACTAGTATTTGGATTGAGATTGTATTAAATCTATGGACTAATTTTGAGAGAAATGCAGTTTTAACAATAATGAGTCTTGTGACTGATTAGCTGAGTATATATCTCTATCTAGGTCTTCTTTAATTTTCTTCAGTTACGTTTTGTAGTCTTCAAGGTACAGGTCTTCGACATACTTTGATAGATTTAACCTTAAGTATTCATATTTAAATTTTGAATGCTTTTTTAATGGAATTATTTTTTAATTTAAATTTCAGATTTTTCTTTGCTAGTATATAGAAATTCAATTGATTTTGCATAAAGTATTTTATCTGGAAAATCTGCTACACTCATTAGTTGTTACTTTTTGATATATTTCATCAGATATTCTATAATGGCAATCATGTCACCTACAGATGACTGTTTTATTACTTCTTTCCAATCTGGATACTTTTTGTTTCCTCTTCTTGCCTTAGTGCATTGGCTAGAACCTCCAGTACAATGTTTAGTAGAAATCATGTAAGCAGCCTTCCTTTTCCTGTTTCTTATTTTTTTAGGGGAAGCATTCCGTTTTTTACTTTTAGATATGCTGATAGCTATAGGTTTTTCAGATTGAGAAATTTCTCACCTTAACTTGCTGACAGTTGTTTTTTGTTTTTCCTTAATCAGGAATTGATGTTAGATTTTGTCAAGAGTCTTTTTTTCTCTACCTATTGAGATAATCATATGCTTTTCTTATTTTAGTTTGTTAATATTGTGAACTACATTGTTTTGATTTTTTTGCTATTGAACCAACCTTGGTTTCCTAGAGTAAAAGATACATGGTCCTGATGTATCCTTTTTATATATTGTTGCATTCAATTTGCTTAAATTTTGCTTAGCATTTTTGTATATATGTTCATGAAGGATATTGGTCTGTAGTTTTATTTATTTACTTATTGATTGATTGATCTATTGATGGATGGATATTTGTAATGTCTCTTTACAATTTTGGTGTCAGGGTAATGCTGAGCTCACAGAATGAGTTGGGAATGATTTCCCCCTCTTCAGTTTTCTGAGTTTATTTATAATTGATATTAGCTCTTCCTTAAATGTTTGGTGGAATTTACCAATGAAGCCATCTGGGCTTGCATGTTCCTTTGTGGTGGAATTTTATCTACAAATTCAGTTCCTTTCGGGTCTTACTTTTGTAAGATTTGTTTGGTGAAATCAATGCAATGTTTAGTGTTGGGACCAGCTACTGAGGTGAGATGCTTATGAATGTCATGAGTCTGACTGGTAGGTACAGGCAGTATTGCTGACCCTGCGTGTGGACTGGGCAGTGTGTCCTCCAATCCTCTAGAGGGCTCTTTCCCTAGACTTTGGCAGTTTCATTGCACATATGGACTAACTACTCTGCTGAATACTCAAAGGGAACTCAACAGATCTCCGGAGTTCTCTCTGTGCAGGTCTCTCCTGCCTGGTATCCTATCCTGAGAACTCTGACTGCCGCCATCTCCCTGGTTCCTCAGCTGCTCAATTCTGAGAGTCCTCTGGGCTCTGCCTTGTCCCCTCCACCTGCCATGCACACGTTGGGGAGCTCTCTCCATGCACCAAGCTGGGACAAGGGCAGGGCGCACCTCATCTGTTTTCCATCTCTCAGGGATCAGTGTCTTTCCCTGCCTGACGTCTAGTGTCTTGGAAACTACTGTTTCATATATTTTGTCTTTCTTGTTGCTGTTGCTGTTTCAGACAGGAGGGTAGTCTCGTGCCTGTCACTCTGTCTTGGCCAGAAGCAGAAGTTGGCAGTTAGCTTTTGAATCTGGGGGAAACCACGCAGTGTCATCCTGGAGAGACAGCGTTTGGCTGTGCCAGCTCCATGATGTCAGAGGAAACTTTCAGGGAGAGGAAGAAAGATGGAGCTCCTAATAACCCGTAGCAGTGAAAGCTGCAATAAAGTATGCAGAGGTCACATGGGGGTGCTCAGAACAGAAGCAGGAGGCGCCATAGCTTTGGAGGCTTGATATAGTGAAGGGACAACGCCTCAGGAGGGCCGAGTCAGGGAAACGATGAGTTCCTAGATGGCCCTCTGGGTGCCGTAGGAACTTGACAACAAGCCGTTCCACGCCTGTGGTTCCAAGCTGAACGTGCTACTTACTTGGTAAGTGTGGAGGCATTTATGGAGGCCAAGGGGACCCTGCTTATTTGCAGCGTCCTGTTGTGCTCCATCAACACTGATGGGAGCCGAGCAGCCAAAGCATCACACGTTACGCCCACTGGGAAATTCCCTCTCTGAGATCTAAGTGGAAGAGTAACAACAGCTTCAACTTTAGGACACACTCATAAGGGTGGGAGTTGCAAATAATGGGAAATTACTTTGTTCTGAGTGTGCCCAAATGGTGGACTTCCTTTTTTCACAAGGTGTCATTCTCACACTGATGTTCATTCTCACTTTTTGTATATTTTGTGTCCTTGAAAACCTTTGTGGGAGGAAACATAGGGCTCACTGCCCTGGTGTTTCAGCGGGTGCTTCCTTAGAGCAAAGAAGCACCACAATGCTGAAAGCACCAGGCTACAGATACTATTGCTTCAGTTGACGTGCTTTGTAGAAAGGCAGCTGAGAAGTTACCAATTACTGTATGACTGCATTGTGCCAGGAGAGTGCTAGGTGCGTGACATAAGTTAATCCTCATGACAAGCACATGTGACAACATATTCTCAAATTGATGGAGAAGTAAGTGGAGACTCAGAGAAGCCATACACCATGTTAAATGCAGTGTGTCTGTCTTTGAATCTCAAGCTCTTTGCTTATGCTGCCAGGAGAACCCTCAGCTCTGGACAGCTCTATATTAATGTATTCTGTGAGGTAGTCCTGGAAAACAGAAAGCTCTTGGACTTTGGACTCAGACATGTGTAATTTCAAAGGCTGGCTCAACCCCCACAAAATCATTCATTCGTTCAATAGATATATAGGGTAGGTGCTGAAGGGGCTCGGGGGAGATTAATCAGATAGTCCAATAAAGCTGGCAGCCTAGTGATGGTGGCAATGTTGAGATTCAAACCCAACTTTGTCTGTCACCTTGACATCTTTCCACAGCTCCCTGCATTCCCAATACAATTTAGTACCATGTTGACTCCCGTTAGGCTAATGAACTATTTTGACTCCAGAAGCAATATGTTATGGTAGTTAAAAGCGTGGACTGTGAAATAGGCTGCCTGAGTTCAGAACCCGTCTCTGCTACGCACTGTCTATAAGATCTTGTGCAAATGACCTAACCTCCCTTTGCCTCAGTCGTCTTATTGATAAAATGGGGATGATAGAAGTGTCTACTTTATAGGGATTTTGTAAGGGTTAAATGAGTAGAGCACATATAGGTTTGGTCCATTCTAAGTACTTAAATGATAATTATTGTCAACGTTTTCTTCCCGGTTTGTACATAGAAACGCTTTCCTTTTTAGAGCTAATGGAAATTGTTTATCTTTCCTGTGGAAAAAATTAGTGCCCTTTAAATTAATGCTTTTAGAACTAGAAAGAACAATAGAAAATATCTTTTAAAATACATAATGTGTTACCCTTCCAAGAAACCCTCCTGCCCAATTAGAATAAATGACAGTGGGGAACCAGAATAAGCCAGCTAATAGCATCAGAATTACTACTGGAGCCCAGGAGACTGCAGGCTTTCTCTTTCCTTTATACTGTTAGGCTCCCCTTGCCTCTCTCAAATTTTATCCTAGCACAGTGGCTTTGGGGGCAAAGGGACAAGGGATAGATTCCCGGCACCTCTATTTACTGGTTGAATGGCCTTGGGCAAGTTACCTAAACTTTCTGAGCCTTGGTTTTCTCATCTATGACGTGGAGATAATAGTGCTTCCCTCATTAGACCTTTGTGATCATAAAATGTGATAATGTTTGTGATAGATTTAGAACATTAGCTGGCATCGTAAGTGCTTAATAAATATTAAATACGCATAATGTCTAAGAGCACAGAGTGTGGAGTCAGATATGCCTGGATTTGAGTTCCCCTTCCCCCCGCCAGAGTTGTGTCACCCCCTGAAGGTAATGCCCTTCCCTAGACCTCCCCTCAGTCCCTTGATCTGTACAGTAAGGATTGAACTGTCTCCCTCTTAGGGTTGATGGGAAGATTCAAGCAAATAATGCTTGTAAAGCACCGGGCACAATGTCTGGTGTAAAGTCAGCGTCCAGTAGATAGTAACAGATGCAAGTACAACTGTAATTACTCTCATGAGTATTTTTTCAATCATCTGGTTTCCACTGTATCAAAACCTCTATGTGCTTAAAATACTGTTCTTCAGGGTTAAGTCTCATAGTTCGTTAATGGAGAGGAGGGACGAGATTCCAACTCTTTGACCACAATTGACATTATTACTCTCTTAACCCAATATTTAGTGCATTCATGACTATTTTCTAATTTTTCAGAAGAGGAACCTTTCTGCCCAGAGGTGAAGTGGCAAGCCATCTAGGCTCATGTAATTATTTAACGCCCCATCTGAACCTGGAATCCAGTCCTTCTGATTCTCAGTGTTCTATTCTTTCCACTATATAAAATGGAAAACCCAAATCCTCTTTTCAGACTCTGGCTGTTGAAAGTTACGAAACATTACTTCTGCTTTTCATATCACCCAGTAGTGTTTTAAGCTTTCTTGCCATGGCAACCATCAAAATATTAAGCCCCTCAAAGCAGGATTGGAAAGTCAACTAGAGCTCTGCTCTTGTTCCTGGTGATAGATGGCATAGTGCAGAGTCAAGAATCAGTTACCACTGGTCCTTTTCCACTCAAGTGATGGAGATCACACCGCCACTGGACCAGAATTCAGTCACCTCTAAGATGGCTTTGCCGTATGGGATCTAGCCTGTGATATGTTCATATTAAACATATTGCAAACAAAGACAGGAATAAACATGATAGGCTACAGAAGACCACTTCTACTCTTCCTTCCTTTTTCCTCCCTCCCTCCTTCCCTCTCTTTGTTCCTTCCATGCTTCCTCTCTTTCTTTCTATGAGAGTGGGAACGCAGCCTCAAATCCATGTCAGGTTTGAAATGGTAACAGCCACCAAGCAGATAAACTTCAGTGATCATATTCCAGGCTTCTAAGAGACCAGACGCTAGAGTAACGGGAAATATAATAAAAATATATCCAGATCATTTGCTTATTGCCTCCCTCCTTCTTTTTCTTATTTCCCCACTGTTGATATCTTCAGCAAGGGATGTATGTGTATGCAACTCTGTGTTTGTGTTAGAGAGAAAGAGATTTGTGAAGATACTGAGAGTGTCTGCTATGGCCAGGTGATGCTTCAAAGGTGATTTGCTCTTCACTGACCCTGAGGTGACAGAAACCAGCAAGGGGAAGGGGAGATGCAGAGGTGGTGGTAACCAGCACCAGAAGGCCTAAGGGCCGACGCAATTTCTTTAAACCAAATAAAAAATTCATGAACATGTGATATTTCAAAATAATTTCCCAGTTTGACATTATTCATCAGGCAGCGCATCTTTTAAAAGAGGTCATTTCAAACAAGTCAGCAGAGGGAAGGACTATAACTTGTAGAGCCAGGATTATAAGCCAGTGCTGTGATCAGCGCTAAGTGGACCAGTGTACGGGGGGCGGGGTGCAGGTATCCGGGCCGTTGTTTTGTTCTCCCGTCCAGATGTTGTGCCAGCTGCAGGGTCGCCAGGGAGCTCGTGGACCCCACTTTCTCTACATGTCTGATACATAGCCGGAGGCTTCTCTCTTCGGCTGCCCATCTGGCTCCTGGCACCAAGAAGTAAAACTATTATTATTTTTCCTAATGGAAGGCTTGGAATCACAGCTGTTAATTACCAGATGATTATTAAAAACACATATTTCCTACTGAGGTTTGAGAAGACAACTCATGCGTGCCGACTGGCCCCCTTGCGGAGATTCTTAGCCTCGAACCATGTACGTGTTTCTTCAAAGAGCAAAATGTGATTTTACTATACATTCAGGCAAATGCATGTAAGAAGGGTGGTGAAGAGATTCCAGGACACTATTTAAAGCAATAAGTATGTTTATCCCCCTGCACAGCATGTTCCAGAGTCTCTAATTGCTTATCTTAGCCTAATACCTGACTCAAATTACCTTCATTTGGGGGCCTTTCAAACACCTGCAGCCCCTCTGATGGTGCTGACTAAGCCCTGGGTACCAGTGATGCCAGGAAGGAAGGAAGGAAGGAAGGGAGGGAGGGAGGGAGGAAGGAAGGAAGGGAGGAAGGAAGGGAGGAAGGGGGAAAGAAAGAAAAGGCCCAGCAGAAGGGCTCTAATAAATTATGGATCTCGGCTGTCACGCTGGGTCACTGGAACGTGGCTGAGGGACAGATGGAGGCTGCCTGAGCAGGCAGAGCCTGGGGGCAGGGACAGCAGCCAGTGAGAGTGGACTCTTTATGTACCAGGGGAAAGGACCGGGAATTATGGCTGGACGAGGAAGAGGAAGCAGGCTGGGAGCTCTGAGCAGTGATCTGGAGGGAGCGGAGAGGAGAGAGCTCCAGATGAATATGGGGCGTCGCATGGGCTTTCTGTCTTGAACCCCAAGTCCAGGGGACAATGTGTTCAGACCTATAATTAAGAAGTATCACGTGCTTGCTAATTTCTCAGCATGGTGCTGGCCATGGTGGGGAGGAAGGGCGTCCAAGATGGGTTATCTCTACCATGGAGCTTACAAACTAGTTAACCACAAAGACTGCAATGGATGGGGTAGCTCCTGAACAGGGCAGACAGGAAATAAGTGCTAAGTTCACACATTGGGCAAACACGTATTGAGTATTCATCACCACATGAGTCAGGTACTATATCAATGGACAAAACAGGAAAACATGAAGTAAGATCTCTGGTCTCTTAGCTAACATTCTAGCAGAGTGAGACAAACAATAAAACATTTGAGGAAGCGAAATAGACACAATGTTATATACAGATAAGTGTGATGGAGAAAAATCACAAAACAGGAGTGACTCCTCTTGATGGGGGTGGACGTAATTACAAGCAGTATGACCAAGGCAGACGTCACAGAAGAAAGAAGCCACCCCAGCGAAGGCGTTGAGGCAGATGCAAGCCTGGTACATTCTCCAGTCACTGGCCTCCATGACTGAGGTGGAGTGAGTGACAGGGACAGTGGTAGGTGGGGCAAATGTGGTCAGGCAGGTAAAGGTGAACCAGGGTACGTGTAGGACCTTGAAGGCTGTTACAAATACTTTGGGTTTTGCTAGGAGTGAGATGGGAATCTGTTGGATGGTGTTGTGCTGAAGAGAGATGATCTGACTGCCACTCTGATGCCTCTGGCCCCTGGGTTGGTTCTCAGACTTTGGTGCTCACACTCAGGATCACCTGTGGGGCTTGCTAAGACATGTGTTGCTGACCCCCACCCCCAGATCCAAGGGGTGTGGGGTAGGGACCGAGACTTTGCCTCACTCACAAGTTCTCAAGTCGTGCTGCTGCCTCTGATCCGGAGGAGTTCACGTCGAGAACTGCTCGGAGAGACAGTCGGGGGACAAATGAGGGACAAAGCACGGGGGGAGGTAGACTGGTCTTGGGCCTTGCGGAACAGGTAGGGTTTGGGAGAGTGAAAGGCAGAATCTTTCAAGAAAAGAGGAATTACATGAGCAAACACAGAGTGGTGTGCTTTTTCTTTTCCATTTTATCTTCTGCTAAAATGTGGAGGGCAGTTTATAAAATGTAGAACAGGATTATCTATGTGGAGCTCTCTCTATAGACCTTACGTTTTTTTTTTAATTGAAGTATAGTTGCTTTACAATATTGTGTTAGTTAGGGATACAGAAAAGTGCTTCAGTTATATATATATTTATATTTCAGATTATTTCCCATTATGGGTTATTACAAGATCCTGAATATTGTTCCCTGTGTTATACAGTAACTTATCTACTTTGTATACGGTAGTGTGTATTTGTAAATCCCATACTCCTAATTTAGCCCACCCCCTCCTTTCCCCTTTGGTAACCATAAGTTTGTTTTCTATATGTCTGTGAGTCTGTTTCTGTTTTGTATATAGATTCATTTGTATTATTTTATAGATTCCACATATAAGTGATATATAATATTTGTCTTTGTCTGACTTTCCTCACTTTGTATGGTATTCTCCATCCATGTTGCTGCAAATGACAATATTTCTTTCTTTTTTACAGCTGAGTAATATTCATATATGTGTGTATATATATATATATATATATATACACCACATCTCCTTTATCCATTATCTGTTGATGGTCATTTAGGTTGTTTCCATGTCTTGGCTATTGTAAATAATGCTGCTGTGAACATTGGGGTGCATGTATCTTTTTTGAATTATGGTTTTCTCCAGATATATGCCCAGGAGTAGGATTGCAGGGTCATAAGGTAGCTCTATTTTTAGTTTTTTAAGGAACCTCCATCCTGATTTCCACATTGGCTGCACCAATTTACATTCCTACCAACAGTGTAGAAGGGTTCCCTTTTCTCCACACCCTCTAAAGCGGTTATTAATTGTAGACTTTTTGATGATGGCCATTCTGACCATTGTGAGATGGTACCTCATTGTAGTTTTGATTTGCATTTCTCTATTAGTGATGTTGAGCATCTATCTTTCCATATGCCTGTTGGCCATCTGTATGTCTTGTTTAGAGAAATGTCTATTTAGGTCTTCTACCCATTTTTTGAATGGTTCGTTTGTTTTTTTGATATTGAATCGTATGAGCTGTTTGTATATTTTGGAAATTAACACTTTGTTAGTTGCATAATTTGGAAATATTTTCTCCCAGTTTGTCTTTTCGTTTTGTTTATGGTTTCCTTTGCTGTGCAAAAGTCTTTAAGTTTGATTAGGTCCCATTTGTTTATTTTTGCTTTTATTTCTTTTGCCTTGGGAAACTGATCTAAGAAAATATTGCTATGATTTATGTATATAGACCTTATCTTTGTTGTGGCAACTTCTAGTCTGCCTGGTGTCCCTTTTCAAAGTTCTCCTTCCTGTATTATGTCTAAAGGAAAAGGGAGATCTCCAATCAGTGTCAGCCTTAGTCTACCCTGCAGCCCACTGCTCTCACTGTCCTCTAGTACCTCTCACCTCTGGGGTGTGTGGCTGCCACCTCCCTTCCACACACCCCCCGCCAGCCCTATTTGGCATCACTGTGCTTCTGCAGGAATCCACTTTGCTCTCTTGTCCAAATCACCCCCAGCCCAGGACTGCTGTGTATGACAGGCTTTTATGGAAGGCTTGCTGAGTCTGGAGAGTAATAAGAGAACAGAACAGAAAGCGACTTAAAACTGAGCACCAAACATCACAGTCCTAAACGTTGCTCAGCCTCCCTGACTCTAGAAATTTCTTGTTGATCGTCCTTCCCAAGTCTTCGTCTCCTGCTTCGTAATGAGGCCCACTTCTCTCTCCCAAGAATGCACTGCCCGCTGCTCTTGAAGCTGATTCCCGTGTGGCCTGGCCGACTCCTAAATTCTTCTTACCCTGTTACACAGAGCAACGACTGCTGTCTTCTTACTCTTCCTCCAGTCATGTCTTCGGGACCTTGAACTCTCACCCCAAAGAGCGTAGAAAGGCCTTTTCCTAAAGAAAAACAGAGGTCTCTCAGGAAGACAAATTCCACGGTCCTCCTGGGGCATCTGGTTTCCAAAGCAGCCAATTTATGTAAGAACACCTTTACCCACACCTCCTAGTTACACAGGATCAAATATACCTTAAATAGTGCAGAAAAAGTGAGGGGAACCAAAACAAGAATAGGACCTTAATGTGAAGCCAGTACACAAAACACATGCTTTTCCATCCTAAGCGTTGCTAGAAGACAGTTACAAACTTGGCTTTTTGTGGCTTTCAAAATAAGAGGAGCATCAAGCTATGGGGACCTATTTGTGAAGTAGTGAGAACAACTTCCTGCAGCAGCAGGAGTAATTGGAATCAGGCGAGTTAGAGGGGCCCTCTCCTAAACACGCCAGGGAGAGGACGTTAGATTCAGCGTGAAGGAAAAGGGCCCCCTTTTAAGGTTTTCGTTCAAAGAAAGACACGTTTTCAACAACATCTAAAGAAAAAACAGTCTGGCAAAAGTTTATAAGATAGACTGTAGGGTAGAGAGTCTGGAAGCAGGAAAGCCAATTTGAGGCTCAGGCTCGGGCAGATCCGGGTGCAGGCTCCCAGTGCCCCTAGACCCGTTCACCAGCCTACCTGCTGACACACAGACCCCAAGCCCAGCCCAGCGTCCACGTGACCACTACCATCACCTTCCTGCCCGCCCAGCAGGGAAGCCATCGCTCTGCTTCGGCTCTTCTGTAGAACACAGCACACTCCACTTAGTACATCTGTACTGTAGGTATTTGTGAAGATGTTTGTTAGAAAATAAGCTTTATGAAAGCAGGGGCCATCTCTTATACCACTTTGCCTAAGGTAGACTAGAGTGTAGACATAATAACAAAAACAATAGTCATAGAACCAAATGCTTACTGAACCATTAGCCACTCAGCTAGGCTTGCTCTCCAGGTATACACCTGGAGGGTAGTGGGTAATGTAGGTGTAGGATAATGTAGTATAGGGTTGGATAATAGTATGTAATGATAAAAGCTATCAATTTAGAACTCAAGCTCTATGGATTTGAAATCTGAAATGCCCTGACACTTACAAGCAGCGTGATATTAGGCAATTACATAGTCTCTCCGCCCTGAGTTTTTCATCTGCTCCAAGGGGTCACTGTCACGATTAAATGAGTTAATCCATGTAAAGTACATCAAAGAACACCTGGGGTGGGCCGAGTGGTCAGTAAGTGCTAGCTGTTAGGGCCAGGACACACAATGGACACCCAGTAAGTACCGCTGGGGTGAATGCAGGCACCCGGGTGCTTGAGGTGACAGGGTCTCACCAATGAAAATGGGATATTGAGATGAGGGCTGGTTTGTGAAAAACAAGTTCGTTTTCGCAGTATATTAGTTTGTTTGTACTTGAGATATAATTCACATACTATAAAATGTATGCTTTTGAAGTATACAATTCAGTGGGTTTTAGCATATTCAGGAAATTGTGCAGTCATTACCACTATCTCCAAAACCTTTTTTAATCGCTCCAAAAAGAAACCCGTACCCGTTAGCCATCACCCCCCTCCCCCTCCTCCCAGCCCCTGGCATAGGGTTTACTAATTTCTTTCTCTGTGGGTTTGTCTATTCTGGGCATTTAACGTACATGGGACTATTCAATATGTGGCTTTTTGTATATGACTCCTTTCATTTAGCATAATGTTTCCAACGTTCATCCACGTTGTAGCGTGAGGCAGTGCTTCATCCTCCTTCATGGCTAAATAATACTCCGTTGTGTCGTTATACCACATTTTATTTATCCATTCATTAATTGATAGAAAATTGGGATATTTCCCCTCTTTGGCTATCCTTAATAATGCTATTATGAAACAAACCAATAAGTAAACCTCAACCTAAACCCTATACCTTATACAAAAAGTTAACTCAAAATGCATCAGAAATCTAAAATATACAATTACAAAACTTTAAAACATGGGAGAACATATTTGTAACCGAGGGTTAACCAAAGAGTTCTCATTCACACCAGAGCATGATCCACAAACACCTTCTACCTTTGGTTAGTATAGCACATCCAAGTGTTCTGTTTGTGTGTCGTTTGGGTGGTAGGGGAAGGCTAAGGAGTCGCCAGTTTCACGGTTTTCTTTTATCCTACAGCACCCTAAAATTGCCTTCTTATTTTCCTTTTCTTCTACACAATTCTATTGCCAAAGAGTATTTCTACCTTCCTTTTTGGCCTTTTTTCTCCACTAGAGGCAAAGCATTTTGAAAGTCCCCTTTGAAATCACACCTGCCACTTTCAACAGTGCTCCTCCTTTGGATCGTATATCTACTTAAAAATCTCTTCTCTGTAGATTATGCCCTGATCTGCCCAGACACTTTTCCAGTATTTTCAGACTTAGGATGGATTTAATACTTTTGGTGCCCATCGCAAATAAAATAAAAATGCTGCTATGAACATTCATATACAAGTTTTTCATGGACATACGTCATCATTTCTCTTGGGTGTATATCCAGGATTCCCTGCTCAGGGAAGAGGAAAAGGGGAGAAAGGGAAGAAGAAAAAAAAGGATCTGCAAGAGTCAGGAATGGATCGAGGGTGCCTCTTGGAAAGCAAAATTCAAATTTCAAGGAATTCTATTAGGATCCGCAAACTGCCGGAGGTCAGTGGTTTCGCTCTGAAATAGACCGGTCCACAGGAAGATTCCTACCAGGTCTAGAATCCAGTCAGTAACATCTCATCAGGTTTTGTTATAAAAAAAAAATAATTCTCTGTAGGACATTCCCCAATACTTCTTACACCAGACTGCTGGGCTGCTTTTATTAAAATCAATGAAATACTTTAGAGATTCAGAGTATAGAATTGTTTTCCCTTACACTTCTCAGGCCAGGAAAAAATTTGTAATTTAATGGGAGGCCTGACTGTTGGCTCTAAACTTTTTAAGGGCCCACAACTTCATTCCCCTAATATGTGCTTTCTCTTTGTACCTTCATGTCCAATTTCTTGACCTTAATTTCGCTCTATTTAGAGGACTGCAAAGAAAATGGCAAGTGTTGCGAATCTTTCTGGACTTTATGCTTGTCTGGTTTCTTTAGATCAAGGATATGTAGATCAGCTCCCATTTTCATGTTGCTTAAAATAACTCAGTCTGGCTGGGCAGGTCAGGGCTTGGTTTTGATGCCGATTTTCCATTTGTGTCTGATCAGAGCATCTCCTTGTATACGGTGTTATCTAATCAACTCCAAATTCCTCTGAAAAAGGCTCTTAACTGTTCCTGTTTATCCCTCTTATTTCAGTTCACTTTATGCAGCTTCAAACACAGCTGACACTCACCCAGATCCATTAATGGAAAATAAAGGTCATGGCTGGGGCACCAATCGTCACCTTTCCAGACTTCCACACAGGCTTATGTGTGTGTATGTCAGTCTTTTCAATTTTCTTCCTGATATAGTGGAAGCAATCATAAGAGAATCGGCCCTGAACGTAGGCTGCCAAGATTCCTTAAAGAAATTCACCAGCGGGCAGGCAGCTGGCTGGCTGGACCTCATGACTGAATTCACCGAAATGTATTTACAGAGGCGAGGGCCAGACCCACACAGCCTCAGCGGTGGAGAATTGCTCTTCTCTGCAAAATGCTTCTTGGGCTGTGTGTGCTGGTGGTTGCTGGTATCTGTTCTGTGCTTTTGTGATCCCTCTGCACAGTCCCCTCGCCCGCCACCCCAGCAAGTGCCTCTGTCTGTACATATGCTTGTCCGTCTGATGTCCTGCTGCGTGTGGTGTAACATAAAGGTCTGGAAAAGGCACGCACTTGCCAATTCCACTATCTCGGCCACTTCTTAATTGGGCGATTTTAGGCATATTTTATGCAAACATTCTGGGCCTCTGCTTTATTCTTCTGTAAAGTGAAGATAATTAAGGAACCTGTTTCATAGGGCTGTCATGAGAATTAATGAGAGAAGCTACAGCGAGTTCTCAGTACAATAGAAAGTACAAAAATCCATCGTGCGTTTTGTTATTTATTGGCCCAGTTGGTTATTTTTTCACCCAGATGTCCAAGCTGGAAACTTCTGAGTCTTTATAAATACCCACTTCTCTCCTCATCCTCACTCGTATCTAACTGGCTACCTTTTCCTCTTCATGGTGTCACAGTCGCCAGCTCCATCACCTCTTCGGTTCCCTGTTCCCGCTGCCGTGCCTTCACTCAGGCCCTCACCGTCTCCGTGGCTCTGCCGTTCACCCTCCACTGCCCTGTTCCTTTTCTCTTTCCAGTGTCATCACACTTGTTCTCCTTAAACACAGAGCCGGCCATGTCAAACTGAGCACTGACTTTCTCACTGTGAGATTGCCTTAGTGGAAATTTTAAGGCAATATATCAATTGTAATTTTAATCAAATCCCCCTGCCGCCCCCGCCCCTGCCGCTTTTGATTTTCATGGGTCTTTTTGTCACACAAAGTCTCATAACCTCCAGCCTGGTGCTGCATTCTTCTGTCCTGTTTGCATCTTAGGTTTATGTATTCGTGGATGATGTCTATTTGTGTGGACGCTTTTCTTTTGCCAGGGTTCATGGTCCAGGTCTGTAGATAACGTATATGTTTCCATATGCATTTCTTACCTTTCAAATATTATTTTATTTATACTCCCATATGAAACAAGGGCCATACTATCATAATTACATACATATCATTACATGATGATGAATCATGTCAATTTTATAGAGAACATACTAACATTAAAACACTGATGTGTTATAGAAAGTCGAGTGGGAGAAAAAAATGAGCTGTAATTTTCATTTTTATTAAAGAGCTGCACCCTCTGAGAAGAATCAAATCGATTAATAATATCCATTACTATTACATCCTGCAAAATAAAATATACCTGGGAAAGTTAAAGTCTCATGTGCTTTAGTCATTTGTTCCTAATTATATGTTTTGGTTTCTTTTTTGATTGATTCTGTTGATATAATGCTTTACATTAACATTATTACGGTGATAATCATTTATTAATTTATAGCATTAGCATGATGAATATAATTATTAACCAAATATTGAAGCCTTGCTTTAATGAAAAATGACAGCTATGTTATTCTTTTACAAAGAAATTCTGCTGCTTCCCCATCTCCATGAGTTAAGTCCAAATCCCTATAGCATGGCATTCAAGGTATGTTAGAATCTACTAATCCAACTTCCTCTTTCCTTTTGCTCCACTAACCAGCACCTTGCCCTCTAGTTTTCTTTGCTGGCTTTTTTTACCCATTTAACGTCATCATATTTTCCCTGCCTTTAAAAGTACTCTTTTAATAGCTGCATAATAATCTATCATATCATTTGGCCATAATTTATGTAACATCCTCATACTGTTGACCATCAAGATAATTCCCAATTATCTGGTATTATGAATAATGTTATAAAAAACATCATTGTTCATAATTTTTTGTCGACATCAATAGACAGTTTTTTGGAATAACTGATTGACAACCTGAACATGTATTTAAAATAGCGACGGGTGGCGACTCCTGCCCAACATAGACACCTGACAACAAAGGACCCACACGGGGCAGTACAGGGAGGGAGACATGGGAAGATGGGCACAAACCTGTTAGTCGATGATTTCCCATCTGTCATTCTACCACCTCATCCCCCAGCTTGGAAGCTGACTTGTCCTTTTAACAGTCACTCTGGAAATAAGCCTGGTTTTGGAGGGGCTGAATCCCCACCGTAATGCAGTTGGAATATTTGATAAAGCCCAGCTATGGGTCCAGTAACTCCCCCTTGTTCCTTTCTGACTGTGATGGATACCTTTCTACTTTAGTGTGTCCTTCCTTCCTTCTTCCTGCCTCCCTCCCTTCCATCCTTTCAGCAAGCATAAATTGTGGGCTAAATACGTGTTTGCTAGTGTGCTAGAGGGACGCAGAAGTGAATGAGACATGACCCCATGCTAAAGGAGTCATCAGTCGTAGGACAGATCTTGACAGAGTCAAGAATCTTTAGTCTTGTCCCTCCTTGCACTGTTCGTGTCAGGGACTCCCAGCTCTTCCTTTCCTTGTGTTGCCCTGTCTTCTCTTACTTTAGGGTAGAGACATTGTTAATACCCAGACTCCTTCCCTTTGCTCTACCCCAAGATGTGCAGTGTGCACAAGTTAATATTTCTCTAATGTGCTCTGAGCTTCTAGATGCAAACTACTTTCGTTATTGCCACGACTAGTATCATTGTTAATAATCCAGTAACAATATCTGTATGACCAGGAGCACAATATCCCTTGTGCCACTACTCACAAGAATTATTATTTTACCTCTTTTTATTATTTCTCCACCGTCACCCAGGGGCTGTTCAGAAAATTAAAATCCAATAATAAGAATGAAGAATAATTAAAATAATACCAAGAACAATAGAAATGAGATGACAAAAACCGAGAGAGCCAAGAAAACACAACCAAGAGGCTAACTTCCCTGTGACAGGTGCTAATAGCATCAGCTCGGAATAGGTGACAGAATCCTCCCTGAGAGCTCGAAAATTCTCTCCTTCTTACTCAGTAGCCTTTTTGCCACTGAGGTCTCAAGAGGTACTAGATTGTATAACACTTATTTAGCTGATCCTGCCAAAAACGTGCTGCAAGGGGGGAAAGATATCGAGAAAAGGAAAGACAACTCTTTGATTATGAGAACCACACTGAAGAATGTTTCCCCTGTGGCTAGACGCTGGCCAGACTCCCAGGCACTCCTCACAGCTCTCCAGGTCCTGTGAATGCTTTGCAGGGCTTAAGGGAAACTTCACACTTCATTCCCCACCCGCCGTGTTCTATGCACCTTTGTTGGTTTGGACTCTCAGTTTCTCCATCCGAGAAATGGATATAATTCCCAGGCGTACAACTCATGAGAAAAGCCAGGGAAAATGGCTGTTTCTAAACGAAACTTATACAATAGCAACACAACAGTCATTTTGATGAAGCACGTGGGTATTAAAAGTCAGAGGGCATGGCAATTCACTGTCTGAAACAAAATCAAGAGGAAAAGAATAAACAGCTGGAATAGGCAAGTTCTGTTTTACGTATCCCCTGGCAAGGTGTTTGGCTTTGAACAAAAGCTACAGCCTGAGTTTTACCTTTAATCAACCCTCAGTTGTGGCCTGTGTTTACCCGATGCTTGACAGTTTCCTTGGGTGCTTCTGTGTTCCGTAACTCGGTTGCTCCTTCTGTTAATTTTATGACAGAGATGAACATTGCCAGGCCATGCACGTGTTGGCGAAAGAGTACTGGAGTGGGAGTTGGAGACCTTGGCCACTCCTTAGTTTTCCATTCAAGACATAAATAGCCTTGGGTATGGTTGAGCCATTCTGTGTAAACACTCAAAGCAGTAGAATCCTCCAGGAATTCCACTTCCCTATGTCTCAGTTTTCTCACATAAAAGAAAAACAGGGGGACATTGGGCAAGCTGTCCCTCCCAGCTCTGACATTATTCCCACTCTTTCAAAGATCTAGGAAAGGTGACTTCTCCTAGGTCAGATGCCTCAATGGATGCTGGAAATCTAGACCCCTGTAGAGCCAGTCCTAGGTGCCAGAGTTATTTCCACGTTACTGAAGCTACTTTGTATCCAACGTGCCATGGAAATAGTTACATCTCTCCTTTACAGATTCACACACCTTTACCTGTCCTCCACCTGTCTGCCATCTCTATGCTACTGCCCACAGGTTCAAAAGTCCTCAGCAGATGCAATCCTCTAGGCAGCTCTGCAAGTGGCACCATCTGCCTGAGACACAAACTCTGCACAATGTTCACTGCGGCTCTGCTTACAACAGCCCGGAGATGGAGGCAACCCAAGTGTCCATCATCGGATGAATGGATAAAGAAGATGTGGCACATACATACAATGGAATATTACTCAGCCATAAACAGAAACGAAATTGAGTTATTTGTAGTGAGGTGGATGGACCTAGAGACTGTCATACAGAGTGAAGTAAGTCAGAAAGAGAAAGACAAATACCGTATGCTAACACATATATATGGAATCTAAAAAAAAAAAAAAAATGGTCATGAAGAACCTAGGGGCAAGACGGGAGTAAAGACACAGACCTACAGAAAATGGACTTGAGGACACGGGGAGTGGGAAGGGTAAGCTGTGACAAAGTGAGAGAGTGGCATGCACATATATACACTACCAAAGGTAAGGTAGATAGCTAGTGGGAAGCAGCCACATAGCACAGGGAGATCAGCTCGGTGCTTTGTGACCGCCTAGAGGGGTGGGATAGGGAGGGTGGGAAGGAGGGAGACGCAAGAGGGAAGAGATATGGGAACGTATGTATATGTATAACTGATTCACTTTGTTATAAAGCAGAAACTAACACATCATTGTAAAGCAATTATACTCGTATAAAGATGTTAAACAAAAACAAAGCACTGAGGCACCCGTGGGGAGGGGCAGGGAAGCCCCGCCCACCACCTCCCCCCTCTCTCCTCCTCCCATCAGTCAGCCCAGTGTCGGCAGCTACTCAAATGGGTCTCACTTTCTCTTCCATCTCATTTGACACTTTATCAGTTGGAGATGATGGGGAGATGGTATTCTGTCAGCTCCGGAGATACCTGCTGAAAACTGCTCGCCCCCTGGCAAGGCAGCCCAGGACACAACAAAGGAGAGAGAAAGTGCTAGATGATCAGCTTAACTCCAGTTTGTTAAAGTAGTGTGAAAACTCCCCTGGCTTCTCTTAGGGTTGGCCAGGAGAGGAGGGAAGCGCGAGGAAGAGGATGAGGGAGGAGAGAATTGCCATCCCTGCTTCTGTCCTGGAAGGAGGTAGGTTTGTCCATCTTAGCTGAGAATGTAGTGTTGCTCCCTCACATTCTCATGTTTTATCGAGGCATGTGTTTACTTTATAAATGAGCCATTATTCTTATATGGGGAGCAGTGCCATTGCAAGATCCCTGCACATAATAACTATCCTCGGGGAGCTTAAAATCACATCGGCTCTTCCAGATGCATGAGAGTGCCATACCTTTAGTATTTAGAAAGCTGCTTCTTCTGGATATCAAGCTGTCAGGCTAATGGTGTCAAGGGGAGGGGGGAATGGACACTCACTGGGTTCTGATGTATCTGGCATTGGGTAAGGCATCCCCTTAAAGATGGCAGCTCACTTAAAAGGGGACAGTTGGGCACGTGAGATCAGCCGCACCCACTCAGTGCAATGAGGACTAAGAAAAGGCACATTGTGGTTGGGAGGATTCTAAGTGAGTTGGCAGGGGAGGGGCATAGCGCAGGAGCGGGACTGGGGGATTGCATGCCTTCATCTTAGCCTTAGGACCCACCCCAGTCTGACCACAGACGACCCACATCAAGGAGAACCTCTGTTCTGAAGTTCAGTGAGCACACTTGTTCCGCACCACTTCTCCGTAGAAGAGGAACCGTTCATGCTGTTTGTTTTACTGCGCCTCTATTTTTATCTGGTATAAACTGTTGATTTTTCAGCATTTTCTTATTTCTTATTTCATTTGCCCTCCAGAGCTCAGAAAAGAGCATCAAACATCATTTTCCTTCTCCCTTCCTGATCCTGGGGGAAGATGAATAGATCTGGTTTTATGATGTCTGTGCTCTCTGCTCCCTTTCCCCTTTCTCTTTCTCCTTTATGCACCTCCTTCCCCTCCCCTCCCCGTGCTTCCACAAATATCTTCCATTTAGAATCTTATTCTCGGTTTTTGCCCTCGAGTGAGGCAGGGAGGTATGGGGGGAGTTCCCGTTCTTCTCAAACTCTGTCGGAAATATTAATGCCCAGTACAAGGCTGACACCCCAGACCCCGGGTTCCCATCCTCGGCATTTTCTCTCCCTTGTCCAATTCAGTTTTAGGAGTAAAATGGTTTACTTTTTGATATGAAAATTAATTTCTGGACAAGAAGAAATATGCCTGCACAGGGGCCACATTTGTATTGTCTCACAGCACGGCTGTCATTACACTGTAGATCAAACTGGCTTCCTCATCTTCAGGGCTTTTTTCCCCTCTCTGCGGTCCTGAGGCTGCCAGGATTGGCAGCAGCAGTGGGTTTCATTGGCAGTGGCACAAGGGGATGGCAATGCATGGTTTAGCCATCATTCCCAGGTCCCTCTCCTCAAATTCCTTTTCTGGATGGACATATCCAATCCAGACAAATGCAGATGGACCCAGGGCTCAGGTCTCCGGCCACAGCGTGAGGGTGAAGGGTGGTGGCGATGGAGGTGCTCTTTGGCCTGTAGGTTGCAAGCGCTACAACCAACATCTCTTGTGCTTCGAGATGTCATCAACAAGAAGGCTTTGACACATATCCCGTGGTCTCTACACACTTCCCATTACCACCCTGCCTTCCAGAAGCCCGTGTTCACCTGCTAAAAATGGTCACTGTGAATTAATCAAGGTAAGAACTTGTGAACTAGGGCAGAACCAATGAGAAATTTTCCAGGGTGCTGAAAGGGAAGTGGCTTTTATGCTGTAGTCAGTATTGTGAATTCTAGAGGAATTTCCAGGAAAACCATGGCTTCTCTTCATATCCCAACTGCCGTAACTCATTCTAACTTGCTTTTGCATATGTCGCTGCGCCACTGTTTGGTATAATTAGACACCAAGATCTATGGTCCTCAAGCGGACATCTACTCTTTGCCAATAAGCTATGCGTCACTACCCAAAGAAACCTACTTGATTCTGACACCTCTAAGATGCATACAAACGATTTATTCACAAATGTGACTAGCATTCCCCCAATTTCCCCATAATATGTTGGGTCCACATGATTTGTGTGTGGAGAGGGGGTTGCTCGGACATACTTTATACATTAGGAAGTCATCTCAGGAGGTGTGGACAGCTCCCATCAAATGAGCCAAAGCTCAAGAATGAGATTATTTGTTCTCTCAGATTGAACTGGGGGCCAAGGGATGTGGGCTCTGATCCCTGAAGCTGTGTCGCTGGCCCAGAGTGGCAATTGATCTGGGTTTTCCACCTGCCAAGTGAGGTACCAGGCCCTCCCCCGGCCACGCTCACAGCAACATTTTAAAGATGATTGAGCTTCAGTGCCTCTCAGGAGGAAAAGTTCTTTCTCACACCCCTACCGCCATCATTGTTTTCAAAGGAATCAATATTAACAGGGTTGGACGGCTTTTGATAAGTCAAAAAGGCTCACTGTCAGAATGGAATAAACAAAAAAGATGGGTTTGGGAATCAAGCAATTTAAGGTTTGTATCCCAAACTCACCGCTTGCTACTATCACAGGCAAGTTACTCAGCCTCTTGGAACTTTATTTTCCCAGCCTAAAAAGGGGGAACAACAATGTTTCCTATGGAAAGCTGCAGGGATAATTAACTGTCTTTATTACATCAGTACTCTTTCAACACTGAGGGAAAGAATTTTGTGTCTACGCTGCCTTATAACCACGATGAACCTCTCACCATCACTCACTGGTCGCGGTATGCCTGCCTGTGCCTCTCCTCCTGTCCTTTCCAATGCCTGCAGAAGCTTCCAGAACGCGGCAAGCTCAGCGCCACGTAACTGAGAAACACCCTGTGCTGGACCCTGTCCTATGCTTCCCAGTCCAGGGTGGGGAGGCACTGCTGTCACGTGAGGACCCCTGGTTCTAGTTGCAGTGTTTGCTCCCCTCCCAGGAAAGGGGGGCCATCACAATGTTGCAATAAGTCCCAGACAAGACACTGAAGTTGCCCAAGGCTGCCTGAGCTTCTGGCTTCTCTTCAGTCCTCAGATACGGACACACACCCAGCAGCCGGCCGATGGTGAAGACCCTGCAAAAACCCCGAGTGAGGGGCACAAGTGAAGGGGAAACACTGGTAATGAGGATGGAGCTAAATGCTCAGCCCCGAGACCCAGGAGTGCAATTATCTGACGGCTTGGTTTAATGGAAGAATCGATGGTTTAGGAGTCAAGTCTGGGTTTGAAGCTTCCCTCTGACGTGCTCCTGGCAGAATGCTGAGTCAGCGGCTTTCTTCACTGACTCAAGTTTCCTTCTTTAGGAGAGCAGAGTAATAGCTCCCTCACAGGGCGACAGGGTAAGTGTCCAGATCTCAGCCCCACCAATGACACCTCCAGGTCTCCAGGAAAGCTGCTGAAGTCTGTACGCCTCCATTCCCACATCTGTGAAACAAGGAAAATAATTCTTGCCTGTCTCAAAGGGCATCGTGGGGATTAAACAGTATCACGTGCCCAAGAGTCCTAAGGTGCCCAGTGCCTGACGTAATGAACAGTCCACGAATATACCCCTTTCCGAGTAAGTGGCCATTATTTTTTTTTTTTATTTTTTTATTTTTTTTGTGGTACGCAGGCCTCTCACCGCTGCGGCCTCTCCCGCTACGGAGCACAGGCTCCGGACACGCAGGCCCAGCGGCACTCCGCGCGCGGCATGTGGGATCTTCCCGGACCGGGGCACGAACCCGTGTCCCCTGCATCGGCAGGCGGACTCTCAACCACTGCGCCACCAGGGAAGCCCGAACTTTCCTTCCTTTAATCCATGATTCTCTCTCTCTTTCTCCCTCTCTGTCCTCCATGCGGTAAAACAGAGCTGCAGGCAGTCATTTTCGAGTCAGTGGGCTATGAAAAGCAGTTACAATAATAGTTTATTGACCCTGAACGTGGCAGCTGGAACTGAGGGCAGGCTAGGCTTGGGCACAGTGTCATTGTCACAAGGGAAGTATGATCATCTTTGATCGTGTCAGTGACCTTTAAGAGACAGGATGTTGCAAGCAACCTGGCGAGCACGCCAGGGTCCAGGGAGACAGCGTCCCCAGAGAAGGGGCGGCCTGGGTGGAGAGGAGGCAGGTGGACCAAAGGTGGGAGCTTGCCCTCTGCACTCACCTGTGGGCGTGACTCTGCATCCCCTGACCCGGGTGACTGAGTGCTGAGAAATGACTGAGTTCCACTGGTGATGCAGATCCCCAGTGTCAAGTGTGTCAGAGCCACAGAAAAACACTGTTTTTCTGATCATCTTTGGCAACTGGGACTTTTTCCTAAAAACTGACTAGCCTTCTTCATTCACTGAGATGATTACGGACTTTCTGATGATGGAAACATAATTAGGAAGTAAAATATATTTATGCTAATGTAATATTTCAATATTACAAACAACTTGCTTGCAGGTGGAATTTCAAATAAACAAGGCAGTTGAAAGGTGAGACTAAAGAAGAAACTCAAAGAAAAGGAGAATATGAGTTAATGAATGAATACATGATGGCCTATATTTTGCATAATTTGTGAATTATCTAATGAAATAAGAAAACAGGACTCTATAGTCATTGAATACCATATATTTAATAAAGAAACTCAAATGTATGGGTTCTGGGCAAAATTTGTTGTGGCCTTTGGAAACTATTTCTAGATAATATGTTACCGCATTCTATAAGTGACATTTTCACTTCATTGGTTGTGCTTAGATTTATTCCTTTTGTGATCCTTGAGTTCAACTATTTAGATTGAAAAAAACACCATGTAAATGGGTTTTTTTCCTTTTTAAAAGAAAGCGCCAGTACAGCTAAAGGGCACACGGGTCTCTCTTTGGTATCTGTAATCTGCGTTGGGGCCGGAGAAAAAACCTATGTGTATTACATAGAAACTGTGATTTCAGCGAAGGAGTTTCCAATATTAGATAAATGGGCAGTTATGTCAGTTTAAAGATGTTGTGAGCTCTGAGGGAAATAGATGATAGGAGGAGCATAAGTTATTTCTCTTCTTTTAATTTCTTTCAACTAAGAGTAGGAGAAGTCCTCGTAAACAAGCTGGTCAGGTAAAAACCAGTGTAAGTAGAATTGATTGCTCTGGGAGAAACAGACAAAAAAGCCATGGATTCAAGTAGAAGAGAATCTAGGTGAAGGGTGAGAACACAGACGTGAAATAATAGTCTGTTTTTCATAGCAGCGATCCAGCAAGTGCACAAATTAAATTTGTATGAGTTGAATGCCTTAGTGCTGACTGTCTCTGAAGAAATTTGTGAAGAGGCATCTCTGAAGTTTGACACGAGAGGCTGATAGATTCAACTTCACTTTTTTCAACTGTTTATGCATTTATATGAACCATCTGAGGTCTTTATGCTTGATTGTTCAGTCAATTATTCCAAGAAGGGATTACAGAAAAACCGCCTCTGTCTTTCTTCCCCTGCTCATGAAGTGTACAATTGTTTCCACAAGAGCTGAGACTTGGTGGTCACCATGCAGGCCTGGGTACATGTACAAGTCTTAACAAGTTGTTTCTTTTTATTATTAACTTTTCCTAATTGTGTGTTTCACTGGCTACTGTTAACATTGGGGTTTTTTTTTCCACATTTTAAAAATTATAATTCTTGGTTAGGATAGATCCATTTCTGGTGTCTGGTAATAATTTAAGAAATAATTTTGCAGAGGTAGCATGGAAGTGAAGATAAAATGTATTATGGGATTTACATTTACAAAATTTCCTTTCAAAAAATCATCACCCTGTTTTCTAGAAACCAGATATGGCAAGTTTCTGTACAAACTGTGAAACAAAATAAAACCAAACAAAATATAATGCTAAGATCTTCTTAGTACTCTTCCTCAGAGGGGTAATTCGCTGTGTGGATTTTAAATGCATTCAGGATCATGAATTCAGTGAACCTTAGCTTCCAAATGCAGTGTCCCTACTAAGTGCTTGACCACAATAAAGGTACCTCCGGAAGAATGAGGACATCCCATTTCCCAAATGTATTTGCAAGCCACTGTCCCTTTGAGCGTTATTTCCACATCTCAAGAAGAACAGGCAAAAAGCAATAAGCATGGGAAGTCATGTGAAACAGTGGAATTAGATGTTCTTATTTTTCTGAAAATGTGTACACTCTTCAGCATGAAACAGATAAAATAGAATTTTACCTAGAGTTCTTAACTCAGGGCAGTGCTGTCATATCCAGGACAATCCCCAGTTCTCAGATACCATCTAGTCTGTTCATTTCCTGTACCCAAACCAAATATAGCCTTGGTGGTCATTTCTATTTTCCTCAAGGTATCTTCTGACTTTGATAATCTGCCAGCATTTGATTGGTTCTCAGGATGAAACCTACATGTCTTTTTATACTAGAAGCTCTTGATGTTCCAAACTTAGCCCATTTTTGAGAAGCAAGTCCTATTCTGCTTGCTATGTTTGGACTTAATTGACTTTCTCTGTAACTTGAAGGAAGACTTTTTAAGCTTTCCTGATTTCCCCATCTTTGAATCAGTGGTAATTATTCCTAGCTTTAAGGACCGGTAAGAGGACTAGTATGTTAATATTTGTAGAGTACTTTAGATACATAAAGTGCTAAGTATTATTAAATTCCATACAAATAAATGGCAATCGAGACTCTAAAGGGGCTAAATAATTGACTTTATTCTTGTGAGTTTATAATATTTCAGCAAAGCTACCAAAAAGTGGGTTTTTTTCCATCTAACATTTGTACAGAGATTACTACTGTGTGTAATACGGAACATGCAAATCCACTCCTTCCCCCTCAAGTTAATAAAAACGTAAAAGAAATGACTGCCATTAGACGCAAAGTGAGTGTCCCGGGAGAAAAACCTCCCAATTTCAGACATTGCTGGCAATATCCTCTTCCAGCCATCTGCAGAAAACCTGCCCAGAGAAGGTAAGAGGAACCGAGAAGTCTGTTAAGGAATTGGATATGGATTAGATGATGTTAAAATGTTAAAAAGTCAAGAATTTCCTAATTGTGGTGCTTTCTGGACTCTGAAACAATTTTGGTAAATAAGCATAGGGTGCTTGCCCTCAAGCCCAACGTCTTCAAGACACAGGAATAGGCTAGGGGACTGGCTGGACTTCCTTTAGCCCCAGGGACGTTCAGCCCCTGGTTACTGCACGTCCCGCTGACATCATCACACTGCAGTGGTGCGTCAGCCCCACCGCGTGCCATGCCCGGGTCACTGGAGACTCACTAAATATTAGGCCATCGGGGCTAGTGGCTGCACGTGTGTTCATCTCCAGGGCAAATGCAAGCACTGCCCACTGACACGGTCCCCCAATAAGGATTCAGCTGAAGCCGTCTCTGGCATTTATAACGGGGTGATGTTCTTTAAACAAACCTTGGCACACGCAGCAGGGACTTTTGCTGGGGTTGTGATGACTTACTAATTGATGGGGCTCCCAGATACCACTCTGTGGAATTAGAGCCTTGGGTGAAAACTCTGACTGCTCCTGTCGCTGGGGCTGTTTCCTGGAGCTGTCCCTGTGGGCTGTGCAGGACTCCTCAAGAGACCGGAGTGTCTGTGTCCTGCAGTGGGAGCTGGGAGGCCCCGTTAAGAACCTGGGCCAGGCCAGGGAAAGGGCTCTTCCCCTCGTCTTTTAAATTGGGAGGGTTATTAAAGCTACTTTCCACCTTCCAGGAGGAGGACAACGTGGTACAATAACTGTGAAGGCATCGGAAAGCATAAACGCCCTGTGCAAATACGATTGATGCTCCGGGAACCACCATTTTTGCTAGGAGCAGAGCCTTCTCCCTGGTTAAACAATGCCTCGGGCTCCATCACTGCGTCCTCCTCTGCTGTGGTTCACTCTTGGGGAACCTCACATCCTGATAGAGCATAAGTGAGGCTTTAGCACTGAAATAAATCCCTCTCATTGGGCATAAGAAACCCTGTTTTATTTTTTTCTTTTAATTTCACCAAAGGAAGCATTTCAAGGGAATATGCTCCCTCTCTAACTGGTACCCCTCTTTCACCTGGGCTGCTGGGTGGTCCAGGGCAGAGGACAGGGCACTGGGAGGGGACCCAGATGATTCCAGCCCCCCAGCCCGTGTCATCACCCCCCAGGGGATGTTCCATTTGCCCTCTTGGGGAGTCTTTATACCCTCCTGCTCCCATGGATAATGAGAAGGACAGGTAAGTAGATATGGTGGAGAGCAGGAAAACATCTTTCCTCCGAAGGTGGCTTTCAGGTTTGGCGAGCTGTAGTTTATTTCTCTGTGGCAACCACTGGGGCCGGCAGTTGTTTGCAGAGCTGGGTGGGTAATTTCCTGCCTGCTGGTGGGACTGGGGCACATGCTGCTCTTTTCCAATCCTGGAAAAGTGAAACATCGCCCAACGAGGATCTCTGCATTGACTTATGTAGCCAAGTCGGTGTGGTGGAAGTTTCACAGACAGGAAAGGAGGAGGCTGCAAAGGGAAAGAAGACAGCTGCTCAGGAATTCCTTTCCTTGCTATGCACCCGGGGTCTAAGTTTGCCTTTCTTGATCTTTACAACATAATTTTCCACATCAAGATAAGCATTAAGCATGTTGTCTGTCTCCTGTCGATTTGCAGTTTCAGGTTGTGCTCAGATGAATAGAGCTATGAGTTTGCAGAGACATTAGTAAGCCTATGCATTTAAATAACCTTTATCTTCCAAGGAGCTCAGAGTGTTATAAATGATGGGACATTGCTTTTATTTTTTTTTTCCTGCTTCAGACACTTAGTATTCTTATAAAACTTTGAGTATCAGTGTCATCCTTCATAAGTCTACTGTACCATCAAGGGAAAAAAAAGATAACAATGAAGTTAACAAATTATTGTAACAAAAACTCAATGACACATATAGAAAAGAAGCAGAAGACTAGAGATTAAATCCCTACTAAGTCACAGATGTGCTGTAGTATTTTTATACAAGTCACCTCATCTTAGACACTCAATTATATTACCTGTAAAATTGGGGTAAAAATATTTTACCTGTAGGGTTGTGTAAGGGAAAAAAAGATAACCTACTTCTTTGTAAAACATTATACAAATGTAAGATGATTGTTATAAACATTTCTTAGAAGTCACTGCTCCCCTTAGGAACAATTTCCTTTTTATGTAAATACACCAGAGGGAAACTAAGGCACAGATGAAAAATGTACTTTTTCCTACCGCAATCTATAAACTCACAATTCCCAAAACTATTACTGCAGCCGCAACTCCTATGAGTTTAAAACTCTGACGTCAAGATGTCAGCTGAGTAACTGAAAGCACCCAACTAGAGCATCTTTTCTGAATTTCCCCTGCAGACCTGTGCCGCCTTCAGGGTTCCTTCTTTTTTAATTTAAAATTTTTTAAATGTTATTTATTTACTTATTTATTTATTTATTTTATACAGCATTTTTTTTTAACATCTTTATTGGAGTATAATGGCTTTACATTGTTGTGTTAGTTTCTGCTGTATAACAAAGTGAATCAGCTATACATGTACATATATCTCCATATCCGCTCCCTCTTGTGTCTCTCGCCCACCCTCCCTCTCCCAGCCCTCTAGGTGGTCACAAAGCACCGAGCTGATCTCCCTGTGCTGTGAGGCTGTTTCCCATTAGCTATCTATTTTACGTTTAATAGTGTATATATGTTAATGCTACTCTCTCACTTTGTCCCAGCTTACCCTTCCCCCTCCCCGTGTCCTCAAGTCTATTTTCTACATCTGTGTCTTTATTCCTGTCCTGCCCCTAGGTTCTTCAGAACCATTTATTTTTTTTGGAATATATATATATATATATATATATATATATATATATATACGTTAGCATATGGTATTTGTTTTTCTCTTTCTGACTTACTTAACTATGTATGACAGACTCTATGTCCATCCGCTTCAATACAAATAACTCAATTTCCTTTATTTTATGGCTGAGTAATATTCCATTGTATATATGTGCCACATCTTCTTTATCCATTCAGCTGTCGATGGAAACTTATGTTGCTTCCATGTCCTGGATATTGCAAATAGTGCTGCAATGAACAAGGTGGTACCTGACTCTTTGAATTATGGTTTTCTCAGGGTATATGCCCAGTTGTGGGATTGCTGGGTCATATGGTAGTTCTATTTGTAGTTTTTTATGGAACCTCCATACTGTTCTCCATAGTGGCTGTATCAATTTACATTCCCACCAACAGAGAAAGAGCGTTCCCTTTTCTCCACACCCTCTCCAGCATTTATTGTTTCCAGATTTTTTGATGATGACCATTCTGACCGGTGTGAGGTGATACCTCATTGTAGTTTTGATTTGCATTTCTCTAGTGATTAGTGATGTTGAGCATCCTTTCATGTGTTTGTTGGCAATCTGTATATCTTCTTTGGAGAAATGTCTATTTAGGTCTTCTGCCTGTTTTTGGATTGGGTTGTTTTTTTTTATGATATTGAGCTGCATGAGCTGCTTATATATTTTGGAGACGAATCCTTTGTCAGTTGCTTTGTATGCAGATATTTTCTCCCTTTCTCAGCGTGTTTCTCCTTGGGTGTTTCCTGCCTGGGACTGTCTGTACTTCCTGGACTTGTGAGGCTATTTCCTTTCCCATGTTAGGGGATTTTTCGACTATAATCTCTTGAAATACTTTCTCGGGTCCTTTCTCTTCTCCTTCTGGGACACCTGTAAGTTGAATGTTGATGCATTTAATGTTGTCCCAGAGGTCTCTTAGGCTCTCTTAATTTCTTTTCATTCTTTTTTCTTTATTCTGTTCCACAGCAGTGAATTCCACCATTCTGTCTTCCAGGTCTCTCATCCGTTTTTCTGCTTCCGTTATTCTGCTATTGATTCCTTCCAGTGTATTTTTCTTTTCAGTTATTGTATTGTTCATCCCTGTTTTTTGTTCTTTAATTCTTCTAGGTCTTTGTTAAACTTTTCTTTCATCTTCTTGATCTTTGCCTCCATTCTCGCTCCAAGGTCCTGGATCATCTTCACTATCATTATTCTGAATTCTTTTTCTGTAAGGTTGCCTATCTCCACTTCATTTAGTTGTTTTTCTGGGGTTTTATCTTGTTCCTTCATCTGGTACATAGCCCTCTGCCTTTTCATCTTGTCCATCTTTCTGTGAATGTGGTTTTTGTTCCACAGGCTGCAGGATTGCAGTTCTTCTTGCTTCTGCTGTCTGCCCTCTGGTGGATGAGGCTATCTAAGAGGCTTGTGCAAACTTCCTGATGGGAGGGACTGGCGGTGGGTAGAGCTGGCTGTTGCTCTGGTGGACAGAGCTCAGTAAAACTTTAATCCACTTGTTTGCTGATGGATGGGGCTCAGTTCCCTCCCTGTTGGTTGTTTGGCCTGAGGTGACCCAGCACTGGAGCCTACAGGCTTTTTGTTGGGGCTAATGGCAGACTCTGGGAGGGCTTACGCCAAGGAGTACTTCCCAGAACCTCTGCTGCCAGTGTCCTTGTCCCCAGGGTGAGCCACAGCCACCCCCCACCTCTGCAGGAGACCCCCCAACAGTAGCAGGTAGGTCTGGTTCAGTCTCCTATGGGGTCACTGTTCCTTCCCCTGGGTCCCGATGCACACACTACTTCGTGTGTGCACTCTAAGAGTGGAGTCTCTGTTTCCCCCAGTCCTGTTGAAGTCCTGCAATCAAATCCCGCTAGGCTTCAAAGTCTGATTCTCTGGGAATTCCTCCTCCTGTTGCCAGACCCCCAGATTGGGAAGCCTGACGTGGGGCTCAGAACCTTCACTCCAGTAGGTGGACTTCTGTGGTATAAGTGTTCTCCAGTTTGTGAGTCACCCACCCAGCAGTTATGGGATTTGATTTTACTGTGATTGTGCCCCTCCTACTGTCTCACTGTGACTTCTCCTTTGTCTTTGCATGTGGGGTATCCTTTTTGGTGAGTTCCAGTGTCTTCCTGTCGATGATTGTTCAGCAGTTAGTTGTGATTGCAGAGCTCTCACAAGAGAGAGTGAGCGCACGTCCTTCTACTCCACTACCTTGAACCAATCTACTGGGCTCCTTCTTGCAGTTTGAGCCACATTCTGGCCTCCCTTCTGTAGAGCAGGCAGGCCTGGCCTAGACCTTTAAATCATACCTCCAAGGCCTTCTTCCTATCGGTCTGTTCCTTGTTATTCCTGTACTAACATCTCAGTGAAGTCTGTCTTGTGTTTCTACTAAATGCAATAGCTTTGAGGTGGGGCTGTCTGCCTCTTCTCAACCCTGAAACTGTCTTCCGCAGTCTCGACAGAGCTATGTAAGTAAAGTGCAAGAAAACCAGATCAATCCTAAATGTAACCCCTCTCCCCTCCTGGGGTCCCCATGGACCATAGAATAATCTCAAGCTTTTCATCAGGATGAATAGGGCTCTGTATCACGTGGCCTCCCAAACACAGACACCACCAGACCTTCCTCCCACTGGAACTTCCAGCAGCACCACGTCTCTTTCCTGAAAGCCCTGTGCACCTGTCCTGCCTGATGCTCTGTTCCCCTGCACGGAATTCCCTCCCCCCTCCTCCTTGGTCTGGCAAGCTCCTCATTGTTCTGTGACCTCAGGTGTGACCCCAAGACACAGCCACCCCGTCACCATTGTGTCACAGGGCACCCCATGGCACCTGTCACCTCTCACGGTGACTTTAGTTTTATCTGACACATCTTTCTTAGCAGAATCCAGTGATGGGGTTCAAGGGGTTTCAGTGCTACTCTTCATACAAGATTCAGGTACCAGGCGCCAAATATGCTGAGTTTTACAGTAGTGCTGTGTGTGTGGTCACGCAGTCGCTCAGCCAGCTTCGTTAAGGGCTTACTATGGGCGAGGTACTGGAATACATTCCAGGTCACACAGTGTGACGGGGTTCTGGGGTGGATGTCCAGGTGTGGACCAGGTAATATATAAGCATGGACGTCGTCTTCCCCCTTGGTCCCTGGAACCACTGAAAGTTCTGAAAATTAGGGACCAGAGCTCCAGAGAGTGATTCCTACCAGCAGGGGTCACTGCAGCCAATCAGACACCCAGACATCCATCATCCAGGGGATGGAACTCTGCCTTGAATTAATAACATTCTAAACGTTTTCTATTTATATGTGAACATTCACATTTCTTTGCCTTTTGAGACCAGACTGGATCTATTCATTCTCCTTAATGGCTTTGTAAACAGTGTGGCTTCTGTGACCTACTCTCCTCCTCCCTCGCTCCCTAGCCATCTACTGCCTCTTACTACACCGAGTGAGGAGTGATTTTGATTTTGATTGTATTCATTTCCTATAAGGAGAGAGGCTGTGAGTGAATCGTACATCAGTTCAAATGACTTTCTGTTTTGAGAGTGTTCCCACGGGGGTGCGATTCTTTTAATTTATTTAATCTGATGTGCTTTTTCAGAATCCCTGTCTCTTCTGCAGAACAGATGGGAGGGGACTGCACGGGAGGCGACTGCACGGCGGGCACCAGCTCTCTCTCTGCTCCCGTGGAGACCTGGGCTCTGTACACAAAGCCTGGGGGCCGCATGAGGCTATGTGCTGCCACAGGGGATGCAGAGGTGCTTCTCCAGCAGCTTGGGGTCCTTGACATCTGAGGGGCCTGTGTGGCCTTGCTCTTGGGCCTGCCCCTGCGGCCAGCCCCCTGTTAGGTCTGGCTGGAGAAGAAAAGGGCACAGAGCAGTCCATGCCCTCAGACTTAGATCCACGAATCCTAAAAGCCTTTTTGGGTTATATCAGGTCAACCGTTGAAGCAGCAGCGGGTGCTGGAGAAGATGTAGTAGATGCTGCCAACCTCATCCCCCTGCAAAAAAAATCTGTGCTGAATATATTCAACATTGACAGCCAAGAGCCATCGTCATCAGGAACAGGGCTTCTGAGTCACATGGACCTGAGTTTAAACCCCCGTTTGGCTACTTCCTAAGAATGTGATTCTGGGCAAATGAAGCCACAGATTCCTAGCACTTAATAGAGGAATGACAGTAACACCCACCTCCCAGGGCTGCCCTGAAGAGTAAATGCACAGGGCTTGCCAAGCGCTCAGCCCTGTGTCTGCACAGAGCAAGCATCCAAAAGTAGCAGTGGGCCTGGCAGTTATACTATTATTAAACACACAGAGCTAACGCTACAGGGAAGGCTTTCTTTTCCTTTTTCCAATTGAAGGAATTTGGCTTCTTCGGTGGAGGTCCTGCTTTGATACCTGAGGCCGGAGGACGCAGGGCTGTTCCTGCACTCACACCCCTGTGTTGTCAGCAGTGTATGCGTTGTCATGGTGTCACATGCAGGGCCACTGGACTTGCTCCTGTCAGCTGTACAGGTGGAGGCTGAGTCTTCTGCTGTGTTTAGGCAGTGTTCTGTCATAGAAGAGCGGCTCCATGGGTGCCCACCCAAGGAAAGCAGGGCACTTGGTCCTTGGTGTGTTTGCTTAAGGCCCCACTTAGGAGACCTCGGGTGACAAGCCATTAGGCGCCTGCTTACATGTGACAGGGAAAAAGCACCAATTCCCCTAATGTTCCCATGTCTCTCTAAAGTTGTCTTTTAGAATACCTGCCATGCTTTTCCTTTTGAGAGACATCTTTTTTTTTTTTTTCTATTCATAAGACTAGGTATTGCCAAGGTTGTCCAGGGCTATTGTACATGGTTGTTCAAGCTGGACCAGGTGCAACCTGCACTTCCATGGGGTAGCCCCGAATCTCCCCAGATAGACAGTGTCTAGTTAGAGAGAGACCCTGAGACGTTACATGAAGTCACAGGCACGTTGCCACGTGCTCGTGTATTTTTACTGTCTTTATTTTTGCAGTCAGGAAAAATGTTACTCTGGTAACAAGATTATCACCTCCTTCCCTGTAGCCGCGCTCGCTGCCGTACAAGTTACTGCAATAACTGCAGGGTTCCTTGTTCTGCCCCCTGACTTCCTAACTCTCTACGGGGTACCTCACCAACCTACCTGCTCGAGGCAGAGACCCAGTGGCCTGTTGACCCTCCCTTTCCTACAGTCCTGTCATCTAGGTCATCACCAAATCCTGTTGATTTCACCTCCAAAATTCATCTTGGACTCCTGCATCTCCCCTCTCTCCACCACGGCCCATCCTTCATCTGCTTAAACTACAGCAATAGCCACTGACCAACATCTCACCCCCAGCCTCACTTAGATCCCTCTGCTCTCTGGAGTCTGGAAGAGAGTTTGAAAGCATGAATTAGCTTATGTTACTCCCATTCACCCTGTGGTGAATTTCCACTCCACTTCAGATGAGATCCTAAATGCTTTCCAGCCCCTGGAAAGCTCCCCGGCCTCCGGGCTCGCCCAGGTCTGCAGCGTCTTCACACTGCCCTCTCCCCACCTCTGGCCCCTCGCAGTGTTCTCAGCCACAGGGGCCTCCATTCAGTCCTGAGGAAGAGACATCCAGCTCGACCATCTGCCTCATCTTTCCCTCCATCTGAAAGACGCCTCCTCTGCCCTCACCCTCACTGCCGCCCTGTCCCATAATCACCCTCCAGGCTGCTCTACTGTGCTTCTTCCAGAGGGCTAACCTCTCACCTCCTGGTCTCAGTTGGGTGGTTTCTGTTATCCTCTCTCCACGTGAATTATTTCTTCCTAATGATAATTATCAGCATTCGTAGGTACGTATTTATCTACGTATAAATATTTTGCTTCACGTCTGCCTCACTAGATTATAAATAAACCTCACATCTGGCAGGGTTCATGTCCCTTATTTGACATTTTGAACTCAGTGTCTGTAGCATGATACCTGCCAGAGGGATAGATGCTCAAAAATTGCTTAATGAGTGGAGAAACCAACATTTAATTTATTTTTCTGGGTGTTTGAAAACTCAATTGACCTCAGGGAAAAGTAAAGCGCAACTAGTGTAAGACCTCACTACACACTTATTATAATGACTAATATATTAAAAGACTGACCACAATAACCAGGTGTTAGCCAAGATGTGGGGCAGCTGACACAAACAGGCATGACGGTGGAAATACAAAATGCTAGAACGACTCTAGAAATAGCAAGACAGGTCCTTAAGAAGTTAAACATACACCTGCT
Organism: Pseudorca crassidens; assembly: GCF_039906515.1. NCBI lineage: Eukaryota > Metazoa > Chordata > Mammalia > Artiodactyla > Delphinidae > Pseudorca > Pseudorca crassidens. The sequence goes on from NC_090304.1 coordinate 106,885,997, forward strand.
GTAGGACCCAGCCATTTCACCCCTAGATATTTTTCTAAGGTAAATAAAATCATACATCTGTACAAAGACTTGTGCCCACATGTTAATAGTAGCTTTACTTAAATTAGCCAAATTTGGGAACAATCCACGTCCATCAGTGGATAAATGGATAAACCAATGATGGTAAATCCGTATACGGAATATGACTCAGCAGTCAATAGGGAGGAACTATTGATAGATGCAACTATAGAGATGGATCTCAAACCATTATGCTGAGCGAAAGAAAGCAGATACAGAACAGCACCGATGGTACAACTCTATTGATTCCACTCTATGGACTCCAAGGAAAAGCAAAACTAACCTATAGTGACGAAAGCAGAGCGGTGGTTTTCTGGGGCTGGTTGGGGTGTGGGGGTTGACTGCAAAGGATATAAGGTAACTTCCTGGGGTGATGAAAACGTTCTGTATCTTGGCGGTTATACAGATGTATACATACATGCATCAAAACTCATAGAACCACACTCCTAAATGGATACATTCTACTGTGTGTGTATAGAGTGTATATATATATATATGGTATGTGTGTATATATGCATATATATGTATGATATATGATACCTTGATAAAGTTGGTTTAAAAAGCTCCACTGGGCACCTCTGGGAACATCAGTTTTAAATGGTCATACATAGGAGGAATCCCATTGCTCCAGGGAGTGGAGACCAGTGGTGATGCAGGGGAGACATAGATTCTTCTTTCCTTGATGACATTTTCAGTTTGTCGTGGCAAAGTGAAGCTAGAGTCTCAAGGCATTAAGATACAGATGGACTACTTGTAAGGTTGCCAGGAAAAATACAGGATGACCATCCAAATTCAATTTATGATACATGACAAATATTTTTACTATAAGTATGTCTCATGCAATATTTGGGACACACTTTTACTAAAAAACAACAAAAAAATCGTGGCTCATCTGAAATTCAGATGTAACTGAGTGTCCTGTATTTTTATTTGCTAAAGCTGGCAGCTCTTCCAGTATCATATCATCACCAGAATGTTTGAATTCACATGTGGAAAGATTTTCTTTACAACACATTTTGCATTTTATGATGCCTGCTCACATGGAAAATTGGCATCAGTATTATACGGTGAAAATAATGTGGGTTTTGTAGTGACTCAGACCTGATTCTAATCCCAATTTTTCTTCCTAACTCACTCTGAGAGTTAGGCCAAGTTGTTTAACATCTCTGCAAAGTGAGGATATAACAACATCCAACTCAGAGTTTGATTCGAGAAGTACCAGTAGAAGGACCAGGTACTTGTCATCCCTAATCTGGGGAACTGCTTCTCTTCCGCTGCTGCAATGCTTTGGCCAGTAGAGCTTAGGGTCTCAAATTTCAGAAACCATAACACTGTGGTGAGAGGAGGAGCTCATTGTTGGCAATAACCTTGGCAATGACCCTGATTCTGAAAGCGGCGCTGGGCTGCCATCTTGGCTACAGCATTAGTATCCCTCAGGCTCACTGGTGTTTGTGGACAGGTAAGTATTGCAGCGGTGGTGTTAAGAATGGGACTGAAATGTCATTTCCACCGTCTGCTGATGCTTCTTAAAGGAAGGGAAGGACGTGTAAAATTGAGGAAGAATGAAGGAAGGTCTTGATCTCCTCTGGAGAAATTGGAGGGAGTCTCCTCTTGTTAAAGTTTTGCTACAAAAGGGGATTATTTTATCTCAGGAAGAAAAAGAAAAAAAAAACAAAAAACATGTTCAAGGGGAATAGTGAAAACTGCTCACTCCCATGCCTTACTTTACCTGTCAACAACGCATAGACCTGAGGGCACTCGGTGAAATTTATGGCCAGTGAATTCCAGCCATTAAAAGGAAATGCTTCTTTATCTGCTCTGCAGTTGGCTGCCATGGGAGGTCACCGAAGCAGAACCAGGGGCTGTGCTTAGAAAGGGGATCCAACTATTTTATGAGCCATAAAATCTTAGCTGGTTAGGCAGCTTGGAGCAGAGCATCAGGTGCCGCCTGGAAGCCCAGAGCGACAGCTTCTGCCTTCAACAGGGCGGGCCAGTCTTTGGGCCACTTCTCCTCGTCCAGTACCTTCCTGAGCAGCTCTTGGCACTGGGAACATCACTTTTTTCTTGACCCCTCAGTCCTAGGCCTGGTAGAGAGTTCCTCTGGCTGCTGATTTATAGGTGGCCATATCATTGCCTCCTTCACTTTTTCCAACAACTTTATAACTAGTTCCCAGTGTGAAATTCCTTCTGTTGGAGGCCTGTCATGCACGCCCTCTGTCTGACTGGCCCCTGACGGATGCACCTGGACATGCCATTTCCCCCAGGGTATTTCTGCTAGTCTTTAATAGGATGGACAGTTTAGGCAGGATCTGTGTAGCTGCATAGTCAGGGCAAACTTGGATGGAAGCAGATATGGGAACTGACTCTCTTCCTGCTCTTCTAGAGTCCAACTGCAAGGGTGGACCAGTTCCACAGTCAGTGCTATGTGACTGAAGATACTCCCATTGACTCAGGGGGGATGGCAGCAATGCCAGGACTTGAGGTTCCGGATTCTACTTGTGTGACTTGAAGTTAAACCGTTAGTTAGCCATTGTTGTTGTACTTGATGTTTTATTTTCTTACAGGGAGGTTATCCCTAAGGTATTCATACAAAATCAGGATTCAGGGTAATTTAATTATCTTACAGAGGAACTTAACCAGAGCAGAGGCAGTAAGACAAAGATTAGTAAAAAAGTACCCAGTTGAGGAAAGAAACCCATTCCAAATTAAAATGCAGGGAGCGTTTAAAAAAACACAGTTATGAAAAATGTATTCTAGGGATAAAATGTGGATTAAGGACTTAAGGTTTAGCTATTATTCTACTAGCTACAAATTTTAAACAGACCTCCACTGAATAGTCTATGGGATTAAATGGGTCATGTTTCAAAGAGCCCCCAGTGACCACTGGGCATTTCAGGTTTCTGCTGAGAGCAAGTGGCCTCAAGCAACAAGTAAAGAAGTCCAAGATGTTAAGTCCAATATAGACTACTTTGTAGTTTCATGTTGTTGTAGTTGGTGGTTCATTTAAATTTATAGCTACAAATGGTACCATTCTTTTCACTTTCATCTTTGATCCCATAATCCAACTTCTGCTTTTTTTTTTTTTTTTTCCTACCTACTTACATCAGCAGACTCTGATGTGGGCTCATAATATAGAAATGCTTCATTTCTGGACATTTGTGGGAAATTGAATGTTATTAACATTTGAAAAAATTGAGTCATACTTCACATTTGCTACAAAATACTGTCTTTGAAGTAACATCCTCAGAGCTCTTTGAGGGAGGGAGGGAGGAAGAGAGAGATGGAGAGAGAGAGAGAGAAAAAGAGAGAGGGAAAGATTGATTCCTTTTTTTAGTAAAAGATTATTATCCCCAAACTTACCAGTTTGATATACTCAGAGTTTTTCGAATGATATATTCTTAAAACATTTATCTGCCTAGATAGGTCCTAATAGAAGCAGTGACTGTAGGAACGTGAGCAGATCACTCAACTCCACTGACATAAGGAGACAACCTTAACCACTCCAGACACTTCATCTTTGAAAAATTTAGTTTAGTATAATCCAAAGAGAAGAGGAGGGCTGCACCTCTATAGCTGCTGTTTGGAATACATTCTTTGAAAACCTTCACACCTCTATGATTCCACAGAGGACATGGCAGCCATAATGAGAAGGTTCACAGCTGTGCGAGGGAAAGCTTGAAAGCATACCATCTTACTATGTTCCTTTTTCGCTAGTACTGGTCATTGCCGTATTTATAAGTCCTCTGAAAAATGCTTCAGGCTTTTTAGAGAATGAGAAAATAATTCCAGGTTCATGGTTCCAAGTAAAGTATTCCTGGGGCTGCAAAACCAATACTAGAGAGGCTAAGATTGCATAGCATTCTGGGACTTGAGAGCAAACAGAAGACAGTATTCAGTTTACACAGCCCTGCAGATTTTACTCAAATATGAATTGGAACAGGGACATTTTCACTGGCTGAACATCTGGTCTTTCATCACCTTCTTTTCCTAGCTCTTATCTCTTTCTCTTTTTATTTCTAACTCATTTGTTTGGAGAACGCACACCTATGTTTATAACAACGGTTCCGTTTGCATACAGTAACAAATTCATAACCATATAGAACAAGTTTGTAAGAGATTAGAAAGAAGGCCGCTCTTCCGTAGGAGACCAGTTGCCTGAAAGTGTTTAAGACCTTTCTCATGATGTTAATACTTGGGCTCCTTAGGGCTTATTTTCATAGCTGCTACCAGAATTTGCAGGGAAGAATAGACTTCATCCACGTCACTAATTTACCTTCCTGAAATTGATAAGATAGGAAGCAAGAATCCATTGCAACTTTGATCCCAGATGGATTTGTCTCGCCAGGAAGGAATCCAAGTTTCATTTTATCTTTAGTGCTTCCTTAGGTGTTCTTCATAGGAGGGAGAGCATGACATCAGAGTGTTAATGAAAAAACTAAATAACTCTGTGAACGTGAACCCATCATCTGAAAAACAGAAGCTAATTTTGCATTATTAAAGGAGGCTGGATCACAACTCACCACTGAGAAACAGAGGGAGGGAAGATGGTGTTTGGGAAGTCCAATTATTTCTGAACCAGAGACAGTCTTATTAAGTTGGGAAGAAAATTAATTAGGCTAATTAGAAAACCTCATTGGAATTCAGCAAGGAGTTATGAGAGGCAACATGACAACGCTGGCTGTGGTGGGAGAGGGAGAAGGTTCTGGGGGAGAGTGAAATGAGTTTTTCAGGAAGCGATTGGAGGGTGATTCACACTCACTGCAGTTGATCACTGGACGCTTCAGAGGGAAGCAGCCGCATTTTTATAGACTTTTTGTTCCCAGTGGTGGGTCTTCACTGAGTATTAAAAATGATATCTGGTGTATGTTACAAGAGAAAAAAGAGGGGAAAAAAACCCTAGGATTTATTCTGAGACTCCAGTGGGATTTTGTATTTATTTTGGTATTTCCGATATGCTGGTTCATCCGCATGGCGCATTGTTAAAAAGTGCTGAGTGGGTGGGTTTTTATCTTCTCGGATTTATGGAGTCCTTAAAACATCTGTTCCGTTCTGATTCCCCCGCTCAGGACAAAGACGTTAGTCAGGGGAAGTGTCGATCGCTGGGCTGTGTGGATGCACTGACATTGGCTGCAGCTGATGGAGGTAATGCTGATGAGAGAGTCAGCGGTGATGGGCTGTGGAGGAAAGGCCAGGGATTCCTCCTCTGGAAACCGGGCTCTGCAACAGGACTTGGTGCTGCAGACACTGGGAGTCTGAAGTGAGGCAGGAGGGGCCCCGGAAGGAGATGCACAGGACGGTCGGGGGGGCTGGGGAGCGCTGCTCCCAGAGGTCAGAGCACGTGCACAGGACTCTGCCCATGACCTCCCTGTCTCTCCAAAGGTCCTATTACCGTGACCCCTTCTTCAGTGGGGGTCCAGGTGAGGAGGAGCTATTCCAGCTCCTAGGGGATAATTCCTACTGCTCTTGTCGTTTTCTGAGAATGTAAGGTACAACCCAGCCCAGTTCAGCAGGATGGAGAGAATCGCCAAAGAAGAGAACTTTTCCATGTGGGGCAGGGTTAGGGTGGAAGCTCTGATGAAAATAGATGCTACCATGGATCAGAGACTCCTTGAAGGAAGCAAGAGGGATGGGATGGGATGGACAGTTTTCATACCTCGTATGTGCTGGAGGCTTTCTCTATGTGAACTCATGTTACCCCTCAGGGCAGTCCAATGTACTAGGTGGTGTTAGACACATTATACAGGTGAGGTAACTGATATTCTGGGAAGTGAAGTCCTATGGGATCCATACCTTATAAGAAGAGGAAGCTGAAATCAAACCCAGGTATTATATGGACTGAACATCTCTCCCCAAATCCATATGTTGAAGCCCTATTCCCTCCCCTCCATATGACGATTTTTGAGATGGGGCCTTAAGGAGGTAACTAGGGTTAGATGAGGTCAAGAGGATGGTGCCCTCCTGATGAGATGGACATCCTTAGCAGTAGAGGAAGAGAGACATTTCTTCTCTCTCTGTCCCTCTTCAAGTCAGGGAGGAAAAGCCATGTGAGGACACAGTGAGAAGTCAGCCACAGGCAAGCCAGGAAGGGGGCCTCACTGACCCCCCGGCCCCGCTGGCACCCTGCCCTCACACTCCAGCCTCCAGAACTTGAGAAAATCCATTTCTACTGTTCAAGTCACCCAGTCTCTTTGTTAGAGCAGTCAGGGCTAATCCAGGTCCAACACTCATCAACATCAAGGCTGCAAAGGATAACGAGCTTTATTTGGGGTCTTAGGAATCAGGTGATCACACCACCACCCCGACCCTGGTGGGGTGGGATGAATTGGGAGATTGGGATTGACATATGCACACTAATATGTCTAAAATAGATAACTAATAAGAACTTGCTGTATTAAAAAAAAAAAAATCACAGTTCAGGAGACACAGATTAAACCAAAAGAGTATTCTGGGGGAGAGAAAGCGTCAGGCAGGGGCTGTTGAAGTTGCCCGGCGAGAATCGCGATGGACACAAGTCAGTCCCTAAGGACTCGTGAAGTGTTTGGCGGGGGTGGGGGGGTGGATGGGGGTGGTGGTTGTCCAATAAGTATCTTGAGTTTCTGGCAGGTGCTCTGGATGCCTTTGTTAGGACAGTGGGTGGTCTAAAGGCCAGATTCCATCCAAGGTGACATGTGTGTAAGTCACACTTCCTCAACGGCTCCCGGCTCCATTCCCGAGAGCTCTCTTAGCAACACTGCCTCCATTTCAATTTGCCTTTCACATGCGCCAGGTTTGCTTTTCCCAAAGCCGCTGACCTTCAGCAGCACTGTAGTGCCCCCCCGGGAGCTCCCTCAATGGTAACGGGAAACTGGACATCCTCTGCCTAAGTTCCCATGTGGCTCAATGTAACAGTGGGTAAGGAAGCCCTTGGATGGTGGAAATCTGTCCTGCTTACCTGGAGAAGGACCTTACTTTCGCCTTCCTCTTGGGGAGGGTAAAAACAATCTTAATAACAGGATTTAAGATATTGGGGCATGGGTTCAAAATGAGGCCAGGGGGTCTGAATTCTGAGTCCTCTTCATCATTGTAGCTCAGAGACACAGGCAGACCCCCAGCGTGGCGTCCCTGGCGGCCGGGGCCAGCTCAGAGCTGCACACTGGACAGTTACAGCCAGAATCCATGGGGCTGACACTGGGCAGTGCGTCCACAGTCCCCCGGGCCCAGCAGGTGCCTTGGCCTCTTGGCCTTTCCCTGGCGCGGGCCTCCTCCGAGGCTGTCCTCTGCAATCACGAGTTCTGCCTGCCCAGCTGAGCCAAGTAATGACACAGGAGTCAATGAGTTCTCCCCAATAGACTGCTCACCTGTCGATTCCCAGCCTCCCAGTTGACCCCATTATGATAATGGCCCGGCCTGGCTACTCTCAGAACAGGTCTGATGGAGAAGTGAAAGCCTCCTTGAGACACGCATTACGGAGAGGCTGACAGATATGGCTGTGTCCCTGCTGGCTCTGGACAGGAGCCTTCTGCCTCCCCATTGTCACCACTGAGTGATGCCATGTGCTTATTCATGCCACATGCTCCTGGCATCCCAGGGACACCCATCGTGCCATCCCCTCCAACAATGGGCTCGATCTGCCAACACTGAGGGAGACAGGTGGATTCAGACGGCAAAATGTTGCTGTCACTCCGGCATCCCCACCTGAACTCAGTCTTTAAAGCAGGTGCCCATTTTCATATCTTCAGGTGTATGATGGTGTCCCTCCCTCTGGACCTTGATGGAAACACCCTTCTATAAAATCTAGGCAGCCTGACTGCAAAACATCGGGATAAAAAGTTAGCAAGTCAGTCATCCGGAGATTTGATTTAACATCAAACCTCTTAGTCTTTCCAAATATTTGAGATTGCTAGTATTGTGATAACACAGCCAAAGAAACATCGTGAGGGTGATTGTTTCAATAATCTCAAATAATTTTCCAAACAGTATCATTCTCAACCTCTGGCAAGCATTCCATCCTTGGTGCACACACTAGTCACTGACTCAGTGCAGGTAGCTGTAGAGTAGTGATACGATATTTAGCCAAGATTAAAGCTAAATTCTGAGATACTTTAAAACACAGAGATTAAACATATGTCACATGTGATAAGCCATTCAGTTAAGGGGATTATATTATCTGAATGGTTCATAGCCATAGACAAATTACTTTGTGTTCTGGAGGTAAGATCCACACACACGTCTGACTCTAGAATGAGAACGTATTACAAACCCCAGGCTCCTCTTCCGAGGCCCATGTTCCTTTGCTTTGGATCCGTAGGCAAATCTTTTTTTTTTTTTTTTTTTTTTTTTTTTTGGTATCCCTTCACAATTTCCTTTTCTCCTCCATTCTGCAAGCTGCTTTATATAGTGCACGTCCCTGTAGTTCTGTGATAATTTATTATTTAATTATGTAACCATTACATAATTCTTCAGCTTCAGCCTTCAGTGTTTCTGTCGTTGCGAATGTAACTGTTACGGAAACATGTAAGTTTTATTTATTGTTTCCATCACAGAGCGATAATTATGTAACTCTGCAATTCTGCAGCTATTATTTCTATTTGTTTAATTACATAACTATAAGGATATTAGACCTCTAAAACATTTGGTGATATATTTATGAGGAAGATGCTAGGAGACAGCAATAATAATGATATATCAGAGCAACAGGAAAACTACATAATAGTATTAATATTAATGGCAATAACAGTAATAGGCAGCAACATTACCATTTGATTTTCCTTCGCGCTGTATTTGGTCCCTTTAATGGGTTCCTTCCCAAATCTCTGTGGTTAATTAGCTATAGAGCATTTGGTTCTCAGCAGTGGGTACAACCTCATTTCCAGACTTCACCTGGCAAGGCTGTGCTTTATAGAGTACCAGATGGAACAGGTCTGTTCTGTCCTTCTTTGTAAGGCTTGGAGTGGACAGATTTCTCTCTTCCCTGTGTCACCTGGGGACCTTCCACAGTTAGGATACCCTGTGCTGAGACACACAGATTGCTCAGAATCCTAAGAACCTGAGATGTGTCTGGGGTGCAGGTGTGTGCCCTGGAGGAGCTGTTATGGGGGGAAGAGCATGGGCTTTGGAAAGAGACAGATGTGTACTGAATTCCGGCTCTGCCACTAGCCAGGTGAACTTGAGCTGGTTGCCTGACTCCTTTGGACCACAATTTCCTCAATTCTAGAATGGGGGTAATAATGTCTAACAGCTGTGAGACTATTGTGAGGATGAAATGAAAATAATGGGTGCAGACGACAAGGCCTGCAGTGGATGCCTGCGGGCAGCCACTGTTCCGGAGCTACTCACGGATGAGAGTCAGAGGGAGAGCACGGATTGAACTTCTCCTTCCCATGGATCACCTTGCTCTAACCTTCTCAACTCAACTCCCGCCCTCCCAGGCCCCTATAAACGTCACGATAATAGTTAAAGAGCTAATATGTGGCCAGATTCCTTGCACACATTCTCTGGTTAAACATCACAACCACCCTAAAAGGTAATTACGATTATTGTCACCAAGTGGAGGAAATTGAGACACAGGGAGGTTAAGGAACTGGCCAAAGTCCTCCCAGCTCATTGGTGGTGGTGCCTGAGAGAAGCCCAGCCAGGCTGTCTTCACGGCAGGTGCTCTTACATTACACTGTGCACCTCCCAGTAGCTACATCTAGAAGTAGCCAAATGAGTGCCTGCCCCTTCTGAGGAGTCGGCTCCCTCCTCCCCGCCTCCCCCCTCCAGTGCATTCCCTGCAGAAGCGCCTGTGTAATCGCCTTAAGATGTAAATCAGAAGCCGTAATTGCTCCTTTTCGACCCTCCAGTGGCTTTGCCATTACTCTTAAGATAAAACTCAATTTCGTTCCTTTTTCTGGCCGAGTAATATTCCATTGTATATATGTGCCTCATCTTCTTTATCCATTCCTCTGTCGATGGACACTCAGGTTGCTTCCATGTCCTGGCTCTTGCAAATAGAGCTGCGGTGAACATTGTGGTACCTGACTCTTTTTGAATTATGGTTTTCTCAGGGCATATGCCCAGTAGTGGGATTGCTGGGTCGTATGGTAGTTCGATTTGTAGTTTTTTAAGGAACCTCCACACTGTTCTCCATAGTGGCTGTACCAATTCACATTCACTTTGTTATAAAGCAGAAACTAACACACCATTGTAAAGCAATTATACTCCAATAAAGATGTAAAAAAAAAATAAATAAATAAAACTTAACGCCTTGCCAGGGTCTGCATCTAAGCATCTCCATGATGTGACCCCTGCTCGCTGCTCCATCACCTGCCAGGCCCTGCACCTTTCCCCACTGTGCCAACCAAGCTCCACCCCTGTCTTGCTCAGGCTGTTGCACTCAGTTTCCTACACCTGGAATGCTTTCTACCTTCTCATCCTGTACATCTCAGCTTATAATCTCTTCTAAGAAGTTTCCCCCAAAAGCCTTACCTAAACTAACCCGGCCCCACGTCCTGCTGTTCATTAATAAACAGCTAATTTGTTTCATGTGTAACATGTACCGTCGCTGCAGTTTTATTTTTCTGATCCTCTGTGTTCTTCAGGACGTCCTCCAATAGGATATGACTTCATGAGGCCAGGCACCGTGTCCAGCTTGTTCACAGTCCGACCCTGGCACAGAGCTCAGGACCTGGACCTCAGTGAACATTCGTTCACGGAAGGAATGACTGCCTTTTTGTGGCTGTAGATGCCCTTGGGGTTTAAATGGTTCATGTGTCATCGGAAGAAAAGAGGCTGTATTTCCTCATGTGGGGCATTGATTCACACCCGAGACATGACACAGCACCCAGCTTCAAAAGCTTAGACCTGGGTGAGAGTATGTTAGGGCTGGGATCTGGGAGCACAGTGGATGGTAATGCGGTCATCCAGGGGACAGAGGGTGTGGGGAGAAGGCAGCTGAATCAGAGGCACTGGGAGGCCGAGGGGAGAGTGCCTCCTTGTTCCATAAAAGTGAAGGAGGTCAGGCTTGTTGTTCTAAACCGACATTGGAGTGGAAACTCTGGGACTCGGAACAGCTGCGTTTCCAGGGGTCGCACGCCAGACCCCTCTTCTGCCGAGAATATCTCTTGTTTGTACGATTGCCACGAAAGAACTCAGTCCGACCAACCTCCATTATTCCACCTGTCCTCTTACTATAATTTTATTGGAGCATTTTCCTTCCTTGGGTTATATCTCTATGTGTGATCTTAAAAGTATAAGTGACATTATTTATAGCAATGTGGTCTTTCTCCTTTCCACTATTTTCCTTTTCGATCAGACACTTTATTCTTACCCACCACATCTCAGTCACTGCCGCGTGGATAACAGGGAGCATAAGTATTCACATCTGGCCTCCTTGTCCCCTTTCTAATTCCCAGTTTTCTTCTAAGTTCATCTTCAGGAGGATGTTCCTCTCCCTTTTTCCCAGTGGCTTTGCTACCATAACTCTATCTTCTTCAATTGTCATCACCCTTGTTTATTTTAGTTTTATATTATTCACTGATGGGACCGAGAAGGAATCACTTAATTAGTTCATGTCATCTCTGTGTTTTCTTTTATAGCCAGAACTTGTAGGCAAGGAAATAACTATCACAAAAGGGTTAATAATTCAAGCTCCGAAATCATTTGGCCAGGCTCCTAATCTCAGGTCAAAGGCACCTTAACATTTTTAGACCTTGGTTCCTTCTTCTCCTAAGAGAGTTCAACCATCTTACCTCACTCACAAAGGTTTTAAGAATTAAACAAGGCAATCCATATAAAGTGCTCAGTGGTTTCTCAATACATCGTTAATAGTAGTAGTAGTAGTAGTATTTGTAATAATGAAAGCATGTATGGTCCTAATAGCATCAGTAGAGAGTGAGTCCTTGTTCCCAATCTGTGGTACCCAGACCCCAGGGCAGTGCAGCCTGGATAAATGATACAACCTAGATATTTTTAAATTATTATTTTTATTAAAGTACAGTTGATTTACAATATTGTGTTAGTTTCAGGTGTATAGCAAAGTGATTCAGTTATTTATAGATGTATTTTTTCATATTCTTTTTCATTATAGGTTATTACAAGGTATTGAATTTAGTTCCCTGTGCTATACAGTAAATTCCTGTTGTTTATCTATTTTATATATAGTAGTTTGTACCTGCTAATCCCATACTCCTAATTTATCCCTCCCCTACCCGCTATCCCTTTGGTAACCATAAGTTTGTATTCTACGTCTATGAGTCTGCTTCTGTTTTGTACATAAGTTCATTTGTATCGTTTTTTAGATTCCACATATGAGTGATATCATATATTTGCCTTTCTCTCTCTGACTTACTTCACTTAGTATTATAATGTCTAGGTCCATCCATGTTACTGCAAATGGCAGTATTTTTTTTCTTTTGTATGACTGAGTAGCATTCCATATATATATATATATATATATATATATATATATATGTGTGTGTGTGTGTGTGTGTGAAGGATGAACCACAGAGAAGATCTGCAAGGTTATCTGCTAAACCTGCTCCTCCAAAGCCAGAGCCCAAGTCTAGAAAGGCCCCTGCAAAGAAGGGAGAGAAGGTACCCAAAGGGAAAAAGGGGAAAGATGATGTTGTCAAGGATGGGAATAACCCTGCAGAAAACGGAGATGCCGAAACAGACCAGGCACAGAAAGCTGAAGGTGCTGGAGATGCCAAGTGAAGTGTGCATTTTTGATAACTGTGTACTTCTGGTGACTGTACAGTTTGAAATACTATTTTTTATCAAGTTTTATAAAAATGCAAAATTTTGTTTTACTCTTTTTTTTTTTTTAAGCTATGTTGTTAGCATACAGAACACTTCATTGTTGTTTTTTGGGGGAAGAGCACATGTCACTAATAGATTGTCTCTGAAGCTGGATTGACGTGGGAAAAAAACACCTTTCCCGTCTGGTTGTGAGAGACTTCCTCTTGGTTCCCAGGAAGGAGGGGTTCCTTGATATTGACACACAGTAGCCACCTTGGCACAAACGCCTTGTGGTGTGGAAAACTTAAAGTTAGTTTTTATGTCCTCTTCTCCCTCTCCACCTTCAGCATAGACTTGACTCCCTTAAACCCAGGGACCTGTTGGAACCTGACCCCCCAATATTGGTTACCAGTATGTCAGGCAATCTGGACTTTGCATTGTCACCGTTGAGATGGCGTCCCTCAAAAGAGCAGCGGCTCCTTTTTTAGATTGTAGACCTTCGGATTGATACTTTTGCCATTTTCATTTCCATTTCCTGAAAGTCAGGGTCGGCTTGTGAAAAGTTGTTAAACAGCATACTAAATGTGAAATGTCAACCCTCACTCTAAACTTTCCCTGTTCAGAGCACCACATGAAGACTTCATGGGGTTTTATAGTGGCTTTCTGATTTTAGTAGTCCATTGCAAAAGGGAGTTTGAAAGTTGTTGTATACTGTTAACGATTGTCTGCCCATGTCCTGCCTGAAATACCATGATTGTTTATGAAAAGTATCTTTAATAAAGCTGATACAGTTTGACTTGGAAAAAAAAAAAGAGGAGAAAGGAAGCAGGAAAGAAGGAAATTAAAGAACAAAGAAGAAAACTAAGTGCCCATCAGTAGCTAGCTTCTGGTATCTATAAAACATTTACTGTTTCCTTTTTTTCTGGGAGATCAAAATAAGTTGAGTTCATTAACTGCTGGCATTTGGATCATGCTGTCCTATCTGGATAAGCTCTGTACAGCCGTGTCTGTGGAGCTAATTTCATTGACTCTTTTTTACAAATGAACAGAGATTCAGAGTGTTGGTGAGAAGTGCTCAAGGTGACAGCCAGTGACTTGAATGAAGGCCCTGGTTTCCGAATGCTGTGCTCTTCCCACCTGTCCACGAGGGGAGCATCAATCACATCACTGCCCTTCGAATCCTGACCGATTGAGAAATAGACCAAGAAGGCAGATGACAGTACCAGCTTCGTCCCTGGTGCTTAATGCCCTGCAGTCCCAGGCAGACTAGCAACGCCGTTGCAGGGCCCCTGCTGGTTGGCACTGCTCACCACATGGTGGGGGGTCACCCAGGGGCACCTGTCCAGCCAGAGCACGTGAGCTCAGGACCTCTCCCAGGCAGACCAGGCAATAGGGCTCTCCTCTCCTTAGGGGAGAGTGAGTGAGGGTGAGCTGGGGTGGAGGTGCTCAGAAGCGTGGTTCCAACTCAAGTTTCCTCCTGGAAATGAGAGGATGAGGCAAATAGTCCATGTCGCTCCTTTGTTTGCTCATTTATTTTTCATTAAATCCTTTACCCGGGTCACCAGACAGCACAATTCACATCCCCAATCACCTGTTTACCCCTCCCCCGACGGGGGAGACCAGGTGGGCAGAGCTGAGCAGCCTCAGACTTTTCTTCCCTCCTCTGGCTGCACAGAAGGTGCAAACGGGCCTTAAGGTCAGAGGGAGGATGAGGGGATGTGGCTGTAGACTCAGCCTCACTTTAGAGAACTGATGCGGTCCTCACAGTGGGAACGCTCCCATCAGCAGCAAAAGTACCCAAGTTCCAAACGATAAAACAAGAGGTCTCGGGCTTCCATAGGCAGCGCGGCTTTCTTTGCCTGAGTTCTTAGGCAAGTCTGGTTGGATTAGGTGTTTACTTTGCGGGCTCCAGAGTTATGATTACTTCTGAGCCGTGGTTTCATAAGTCATCAGATTTTCCTAATAAGAAATAAGTCTGCTAAATTAGCTTGCGGGTGGAAATGATAGTTTTTGCATGCAGAAATCCCCAGATTCTGAGCTGCGTGAAACTGAACTGGGGCTTCCTGAAGTCTCCTATGCACTGTCTCTGTTCCAGTGCTTTGCCTTTGATCCCTGGAAGGACTGGGGACACTGGCCCTTCACAACTTTGCTCCACAACTTCTCAGATGGTGTGATGAGTGTCCCTGCTTGCAGCCTCATCTCAGAGTCAGGCTGAGGTCAGAAAGGCCCGTCGTTGAGGAAACGGTGTCTATGTTTGTTCCCATAGACAAAGCCCAGAGCTTTTTGTTCTTTCTGCTGCTGGTCTGTGCACTGCACACTGGTTTTTGCAGATGCACAGAGTTGGGACGATGCTCTGTTTCACGTTTGTTGTAGCCGTGGCAACTCGAATGGTGACGTCCTCTGAGCATGTGCCCAGTGAACAGGAGACGCCACATCTCCGAATGAGCTGTGAACATTGATCACCACCAGCTGTAAAACTTATACAACAAGTCTGGCAATAGAAAAAATGTCGTTTCTTTATATATCATGGAAATTCTTAAAATGCTGCTTCCATCGGACTGTAAAGTTTTTATCAAGTGTGTTACTCTCGGTCATGATGGCAGTAGAAGGCAGCTTGGTCTCCATGTGATTGTGCAAGCCTGCTGCTGTGCGTGAAGGTCTCAGCGTTTGTGCTCTAAGCGGCGTCCTTACATAGGTGACGAGGTGGGAATGAAGATGCCAGGGCTTTAGTCCTGATGGCCCCAGAATCCAACTAGGCTGAGATCACAGTCTGTTCCGGTAACGAGTCAGGACTTCCTGGGGTATGTTATGAGCCTTAATTTTCTTCATCACCCAGTGAAACCTGCTAGAAGTTGAAAGTGAAGTTACTAAGCCTCCTTTGGACCCCAGGCCACACTGTTTCATAATTTCCTTATAATCCAGTTACAAAGATCAGTGTTTTCAAGAAAGTGGGGCTGGGGTGCTCCTCGTTCGGCTGTCCGCGTGCTGGGCAGCTGGGCTCTTCAGCTATCAATGGGGCTTTTTCCTAGCAAGGCGACTGTCCCAGACGTAGCCACCTCCGCCACCAGCTACACACAGCCTTGAGCTCAGAGGTCCTCTTCCTGCTCTGCACCTGGGCCTGCACCTTCCTTCCAGCCCCAGCTCTTCCCCCGGGAAGCGCCGCCCAGCTCTGGGACTAGGAGAGAGTGCAGACCCTGCTCCCTGCCCTGAGGTGGTCATGTTGTTTCTCTTTGATGTTACAAATATCTGAAAACATATTGACGCTTCTGCCGGGAGTGGTATAAGGTAGCACATGCTTTACTCAGAAGCCTGGAGTGAAACATGCAGGCTGGTTGGACACGTCGCTGGAGGCTATCTTCCACGTTCTCCAGGAAATGCTCTTCTCCTTTGCATTCTCTACCTTCCTATGCCATTTCCAAATCTATTTCTCATTATTTCCCCCAAAGCCCATCCCAAGTTTTGCTGTTGTTGGCTGTTGTTGTTATATGTTGTTTTTCTATGGGCATTGACCTTAAGAGAAGTTATTGAACGTCTACTGTATTTCTAGCATCATACGAGTTGCTGAGGATGCCGATTTGAAAGAGGCATGGTCTCAGCTCTAGGGGTGCTTACACGCAAGAGATTGTGTTATAGCTCTATGGATCTATCTATCTATCTCTATCCCTATCTATCTATCTAACTACCTATCTATCCTAGTCACACTATAATAGTATGTATGATTCGGATACCACATGTGACTGTTGTATAGCACGGCAGGCAGAGTGCCAGGAGGAAGCCCAAGTCCCTCCTCCAGGTCACACCCACCCTGTAGAATCTCCTTCCCTTGAGTGTGGGTGAGGCCAGTGAATGCGATGAGACATCGCTCCTGCGATCAGGTTGCCCATCAGTTGACTCTGAGTTAATCAAAAGGAGATCATCCCGGGTGGGCAGACCTAATCAGGTCAACCCTGTTAAAACAAGGGGGAGAGGCAGAGGGACGTTCTCCTGCAGGCCTGGAAGAATGCAGCCTGTAGCAGGACCACAGGTCTAGAACCCGAGGACAGCCTCCAGGACCCGAGGGAGATCCCTGGCTGACAGCCAACAGGAAACAGGACTCAGCCTTTCACTTCCTAGGAAATAATTCCCCCAGGAGCCTGAGGGAGACTGAAAGTGGATCTTTCCCCATTGGAAACTGCAGATGACTGTACAGCTGACTGACGCCCCCATTTCAGCCTGTGAGATCCTGAGCGGACCACCCAGCTAAAGCGTAAGGGCTCCTGACCCGTGGAGAACGTGAATTAGCAAATGTGCGCTGTTTTATGATGCTAAAGTTATGGTCATTAGTTCTGCAACAAGAGGAAACTGACACACCTCATTTATAGCAAATACCAGGGGATCAGAGAGGCGGGAACAGGTAATTCTATCTGAGAAGGAATGGAATATAGAATATAGAGGGGAGGGTTATTTGAGATGAGACTTAATGGAAGATAGAGATTTGCAGAGAGATGAAGGGGAGAGAGGTTTATGGCTGTGACATCCTCCAAGACGTGTCTGCAGAGCAGCTGGTGGGCTGGTGTAACTAAGCGGGGAATGTCTGTGCTCACTTTCCTTCCATCCTAATACAGCCATTCAACAATCATACTCATGGACTTTTCCACGGGCAGAGAGGTGCAGTTACCGCCATCTGAGTTTCCCACGTCACTGATGTCCCACATACGTCACTGCTCAGAATTTTCTGTATCCCTCTTCTCAGCATTAGCCTCATATCAATACATTTTAAAATCAGAAATGCATGATTAACCCCTGCAGCAAATAGTTGGGAGGGCACCTTGACCTTGCCTCCTGTCTGTGTCTCCCCTTTCTGAGGACCCTCATCCTCACGTGGCTAATGTGTGACCTCAAACTCATAACGTTAGCATCCCAAAGCCACCCACCGTCTTGTCTTTATCCAGGAATGCTGGGTAACCTGATTATGTCCCAACTTCACGTGTTCCGCTCTTCACTTACGGTGACTAAGCAGTGCGTGCTCTTCCTTTATTACAAGGTCTGGGTCCTCATGTATCATTCTGTCAGCTACGACGGCTGAACTCACCATACAATCCCCACAAGTGTTCTAAAGCCTGAATTCAATAGTGTGAAGGACTTCCGATTCCTGACATCTTCTGTCCTGCCATTTTTAAACAAAAGAGTCAATAGCCTTGGTGTCATTGACTTTGCTTCCTTCCATTTTCCTAAAATTGCTCTGAAACCTTCCACCAAGCTCAGTGTACTTAATCGACAGTGAATTCTTCATAAATGTCAGTGGGAAAACCATCTGTTCCAAGAGCTTTCCTTTATCTCAATAGCTTTTATTAAGCTTCCTACCCCTTAGGCACTGGTTTTTGCCCCTTACAACCTCAATTTCTTCTTCCAAAGCAGCATCCTAGGGAGGCCACGGATACACGTCTTCCTTTCTTCCCCCTCCCCATTCTGTCTTGCCCTTGGGGATGTCCATTCTTAGCACTCACACTAGCCTTTGACTTCTCACACAATTGCACACACTTTCTTAACGAGCTAGAGAAGTCATTTTTGACAGTTGCCTAACCATCCTTCTTTTTGGCAGAATGATATACATTTCCCCACCTTCTGCTTTCTGGAATAGTCTTCTCTATCTGTATCATTCCAGCCAGGCTGATAGAACATCTACTTGCCACAGATGTATTCCTGGCATGTGGAATAAATGAAGAGGTCATATTTTTGGCTCCAAATATAAGTTTCTATCTCTGGTTTAGGTAATTGTCTAGGTGCCAAGAATTGTAGCAAGAATTTTTTTTTTTCTATCACCTGCCATTAAGGGACATTCTTCAGAGCGGTTCTCCTTGTGGTTTCCAGGAACGCATTAAACTTCAGGTGAAAATAATTGCGTCTCAGCATTCAACAGAAGTGTATCATTAATGATCTGAGTACTACAGTGGGCTCCTTTCTCTCCTAAGATGCCTGTAGCTTTTTGGGGAGATTCAGATTTCAAAACTGCTGAGAGAAATCCCTTGATGTCTCATGAGAAAAGGGTACGTATGTTCCCTTCCCTTTTATCTTCCTCTCCCTTCCCTGTACACAATCACAGGGCTCAGCGATGCACATCTCTCAGGGAATTTTGTTTGTATGGGAGTTGGAAATAACCACTCCGAAGGTGGATGCTTGCCCAGTTTACAGTCAGTCTCAGCACTGCTTTTGTTCTATGTCCCTGGACGGGAGCTCACCACAGAGTCCCTCTGGGGGGAGGGCTACACCTCCAGCTAATCTGTAACTTACAAAACACAGTCAGCTACATCTTAGAAAAATATGTGACAACACTTTGCATGGGGCAAGTTCCCTGAAAATACTAGCTAGGGAGCATTACTCCTCAGCTGCGGTTGGCACCTTTATTTATTAGTTCCCTTGGTTAGTAGTGTAATATCAGGTCACTTTTTGCTGTGTACAGCACTTGCGTAACAAGAAAAATGGTCCTGTGTTTCCTCCCTGGAGGTGGGCTTCTTTGCCAGGCAAAGATGAGATGAAATTTTGATGATTTTTAGATACGAATCCACACAACTGAAAATTTTATCATTTTAGTTTTCCTTGCTTGATAAATCCCCAAAGGAAAACATCTGACCCATGATTTCCTTCCTCCCTCCCCTGACAGCACCTGAAGGTTTGCATTTAGGGACCATCCCTTCCAGATACCAGCTTTGATCATCTCTTCCATCCAAAAGGAATGGTCATTGAGAAACGCCTGGTACGTGACACATGTAACTTAGGCACACCATGAAAAGAATTGCGTGTACTTGGTCTGTTTCCTCTAGGAGCCTTTAGTTTAGAATATACAGGAATATAAGAAACTCAGCCTATGGCCAAATGAAGGCTTCCGTGCCAACTAAGCAACGGTGATGTGACACGGACGTGAGCCAGTGCCAGCTGCCGGGGGAGTCGTGCATAACACGTTGGTGACTCTTTGGGACGGTGTGTTGGTTAGGACAGAATAAGCGCTTTGACAAAGATAACCCTCACTGCTCGCCGTTTCCAGCCAGCGTCATGGCAACTCACACCAAACGCTCTTTTCTGAAAAAATACCTGTGCCTGCTTTATTTCTCTGCTCACCCCTCCCCCTCTGTGCCCCTCTCTGTTCAGGTAATGGTAGGTAATTTGAGGCTCTCTGGAAAACAGTCTTGGGGTGGACGGCTTAATCTGGCTCTAGCTGCAGGGCTGTGTCGCTATGTTTAATTGAGAAGTCTTAATGGGTCTTGGGGGCTCAAAGATTTAGCCTTCTTTCCCATTGTTTGTCCTCTAGAAGCAGTTTCAAACCCGTGCAACTCCAAATTTCCGAGACTTGTTTTTTTTCTGTTCCTTTTCGTCTGCAAACCAGCTCATTCCTTCTTGAAATACCTCGCCAAACACAGCAAGGGAAGATCAGCATATGCTAGCATCTGGCTCTTCCCAAGCACTTTTCCAAGACGCACAGACTCAGTAGGCACCGGCTCCGCCTTCCACGCTAACAAGGGTGACCGTTTTACCAAATGTTTCACTGCAGCAGAGCAGGGGTTTCCAGCTTGCTTGATCTGTTTCCTCCCTGCCTACTGCAAAACTGCTAAACTCCTGTCAGATATTTTAGATGTATTATGGCAGCACCTACTTCAAGTCCCTGATGTCCGTATTGTTTCAGGTAATGCTAGCAGCTGCAAGAATCAAATCCTCACCTTTTAGTGGCATAACTAAGTAAAAGTTATTTTTGCATACAAATTCCAGGGCAGATGTTTCTGGGTCATGAAAGGCTGGCTCTCCTCCACACGGTGATGCAGGGATCCGTGTTCCTTCTGTCCTGTCCCAGGGCCTCCAGTACTTTAGCCTCCAGCCAGGAGAGAGGAGTGGGGCAGCTCTCCGCTTTGTGGAGCAGCCTTGGGAGTGGGGCTAATTACTTGTTCTCAGACTTCACTAGTACTCAGTGAATGGCTGTACTGATGGTGAGGAGGCTGGCACGTGTGGTCTCTGTCAGGGCAGCCACTTCCCAGCGACAACAGTACACAACAAAAGGTTACAGCACACGTTCTGCTGACCAGAAGCTGCTTCTGCCAGAGATGGAAAAAAGTTTCCGAAGAAATGATTGAGTTCCACTACAGAGGGGAAATAAATATTCAGTAATACTTGCACATATATTAGGTGTACATATGGATACTATATATATAAATACTATATACATATATATATATATGGAATATAACATTTTCACCAATACCCTCTAGAGTCAGGGTGGCCTCTCTTTGCAGGCCTGAGTTACACAACTTGGTCTGGAAAGAGTGACTGCCAAGGAGAAACACGAGGCTCCGTGCAGAAAACACACACCTTAACACACACACACCACACACTGTAAGTGAAGATCTTTTTGTGAACAGTAGGATTCCAATTCATCTTTATGCTTCAAGGGCTGTTTTTGTTGTTGTTGTTTTGAAATATATAAGCCATGAATTTCCATGCCCGATTCTTTATGAGTAAACGCGCCGCCATATGGAATCCTGGTGTTAGTTGCACTGAAGCATCTGCATCAGATTCTCCTCTCCTGTAAAACAGTAATATTCTTAGGAGGAGTTTGAAGTTGAACAGAGTGTGTTCTCAGAGTCTGTGCTTTTGCTTCAAAGTATGGGATTCAAAAAACCAAAGAACTTCACTCTCATTTTTGCAAAAAATGGCTCCCAAAAATATAGCTTGTCATGCTGGTGGTTCACTCTAATTTCCTAGCAAATTGATATGCTCAGAAATTACAGGTGCTACCAAGTTTCTGGTTGCTTCAGGAATTTTTTACACTCTTTTAATGTAATGACAAAGTTTATCTCCAGTATGTGACTGTGAATGTCCCAGCATGCACTTCCTTTAATAGAAACACCACAGTTTTTACACTAATCATAAAGGGAATTGATAATTGCCTATGGGAGTTCTACCTGTGAGCAAAAATATTTGACCCAGTTATGCTGGCTTGGTGTGGGATGAATATATTGAATCATGATAATATATCATCAGTGGATTCCAGGGGAAGAGGAACTATCCCAGGGGAATAAGCCATGAGTGAGCAAGTGTTAAAAATTTTTAAAACTGATAATACTGTCATTACATCACCTGTCACAGCTCAGAAGTTTAATCCCACTCAGTGCAGGAGATGAAAAGGTAAACCAGTCTGTTCAGTAACATTAAGCACCTGTCATTCAAATCCCAGGATCCAGATGGATTTGTAGAAAAGCAACAGACACCTTCCACAAGGAGCTGAAACCTGCAATCCTGGCTGGTGCCTGGCTTTCCAGGAGGTTAAGCGGAAGCTAATGCGGCTGCCTCCATGCACTTACGCTTTGCAAAGAGACAAGCTGCCAGTCTTAGTTCAAAAGCCACCAACTACCTTCTTTTAAACTTGAAGTTTAAGGTTCACTTTAGAGTTGATAATTTGAACAAGAAACCTCAGAATGGCTGAGCAGACTTTCTTCCACAGTGAAGTCCCTTTTCACACATGTAGCTGCACAAAGGCTGAGGGATTTTTGTTTGTTTTTGGCAGTGAATTGGAGTAGGAGGCAATCATAAGGTAGGAAGATCGTCTGAGTAGCAGTCGGGAATGCTGCTTCTACCACAAAGTACAAGTTCCTCAAATTTTACGTCATTTATAAAAAGAAGAATTGAACAACGCATTAAAGAAAACAGCTCTAGCATATCATAATGGTAAATCTCATATCTTGATCATATAGATAGACCTCATTTTATCTTCCTCTTCAATCCTGGCTCCCCTTCCCATTTTCCCAAACTTGACATGAGCCCCTCAAGTTTTCCTGTTAACTATTGGGGTAGGGAGAATTCAAAGATGCCCCCAGATTCTCACCCTGCTGTCCATGCCCACGGAACCCTCCACGAGTGAGGGCAGGGCCGTGAATGTGATGAGATCGTCTGTCATCGCCCCCTTGGCTAGGTTATGCTATATGGCGATGTGGTTAGGTTAGGTTTATGAAGTTCCCATCATAGCAGACCGGAGAGGGTCTGTTGGTCTGGAAGGTGTGTCCCTGTTGGGGTGTGTCCCTGTTGGTCTGGAAGAAAGCGACAGTACTGTTGTGAACAGCCTGTGAGGACCATGTACTGAAGATTTCCACAGTCAGCCTGTAGGAGCTGGGAGTGGAACCAGCCCACAGGTAGCGAGAACGCAGGTCCCTCAGCCCGACAGCACAGGAAGAGTGTCTGCCCCAGCCCATGAGCTGGAGGAGAATTTGGAGCCTCAGATGAGATCACAGCACCATGCTTTCAGCCTGGGCAGGCTCTGAGCAGAGGACTCAGGGACTTCTGACCCATGAAAACTGTGAGATAATAAATTTTTTGTTGTTTTAAACTGCTAAATCTGTGATAATTTATTATGCAGCTAAAGAAAACTAGTATAACTATGTGCAACATTTCAAATGAATGTTCAGTTCCTTCTACCATTTAAATTTATATTCATTCATTCTTACAAAAGGTATTTATTAGGTAGCTGCAAAACGACAGATGGCATGCTAGGTACCGGTGATGTGACACAGTCCCTGACCTTGAAGTGTGGCAGACTCGTAAAGAAAATAGGTACAGAAACAAAATCTGTTAAGAATGGGTAACATGTGCTCTAAGAATAGCTGGCTCATACCTAGTGCAGCCAGGACACAAAGAGGAAGTAAATAAGTCTACTTATGAGATAAGGAGATACAAGGAAAGATTGTGTCATAAAATGCAACTTGAGAAAATTGTGAGAGAGGAGTAGGTATTCTCCAGTGGAAAGGGGAGAGAAGAGCAGTCTGAACAGAGAAGCTACATGACTTAATCACAGAGGTGTTTTTCTAGGCACTTTAAGTAGGTAAGTGGGTGAAAAGGCCTGCAGTGGAGGGGACAGAAAAGAAAGATGATTGAAGAGAGAGGTGTGAATAGGAAGGCATATCTTAGCAACGTGCTATTCCAAGTGTGGTCCAAGGAGTAGCAACATGGGCATCACCTGGGAACTTGTTAGACGTGCAGAATCTCAGGCCCCACCTCCATCTACCAAATCAGAATCTACACTTTTACTATCTCCTCAGGTGATTCACAGGCACTTTCGTGCGTTAGAGCACATTGATGCTGGTGAATGTGGATGCTATCCTTTAGATAAGGGGAAGGTGTTGAAATGTTTTAAGGCAGGTAGTAACACAATCAGACCTATCTTTTTGAAAAAGCATTGGAAGAAAGGAGAAGGACTGATGGGAGGAGAATGATACAGAAGGAAGAAAAATCCTCTAGAATATTATTCTAATAGTCTAGCCAAATGAAAACAACGGGAGCAGTGGGCACAGAAAGAAGTGGAGAAGTAAGACAGATTTTTAAGGAGGAAGATGCTGCAGAATTTGCACAGACCAACTGCGTAACTGAGGGACACCAGGTTGTTTAAAGAGAACCTCGGGTGTCTGGTTAACGTGACTATGTGGATGGTCATTTTCGAATGTAGGAAATGTAGGAGGAATGAGAAGTTTCATCCTGGACACACTGCGTTTGAGATGCCTGGGGCTGAGGTGAAGATATCTGGTAGGAAGGGGATCCATGTATCCAAGGTCACTAGGAATGTCTGGGTCATTAATTTGGAGGCCAAGGATTTGCAGGGTACATCTGAAGTCATGAGCGTGAGTGCTTCCAAGCTGATATATCCTGTTCAGTGTTCTGTTCTAAATATTTTGAAACTTCTATACTCAAGATTTCCACTGGTACTTGATTTCCCTTCTTCCACCTTGTTGAAAGAATACTTATGAAATACAAGCATATGTCCAAAATCAAAAGCTTTGAAATGGGATAAGCATATCCAGAAGCACTTTAGATTCTGATGAGAGAGGATTCTGACCGCTCGGAGCTCAAAAGTGATGCTGGCATGGAGGAAAATCCACCTACCCATCAATTTCCATATACCTTCTTGTTCAAGGATAAATGCAAAGAAATAAGTAATCACCATAAGAGACCTGTTAAAAGACTTGGCAGAGCCGTTGTTGTAATTACGAGATGAATATCATTACACCCAAGATACAAGGGAGGAAATACAGTTTTAAAAATAGTTACACTGCAGAATTCAAGAAAACTTTAGAGAGTAACATATATAATTTCCATAAAGCCAAAAAAATTCTGTGAACAGAGTGATAGAATAGAAGATGATGTAATAGCAGACTGAGTTAAAAGAGTGTTAAAAGAGTGTTCCATTATATCAAGAAATATTTAAGGAAACTAAAATTCAAGAGAAAGGGGATCGGATGGAAATAGCTATCTAAAATTTAATCAGTGATGCAGAAAACACACTTGAGAATTCTTTTTCCAAATTAAAACGTGAAGAAAAAAGGAATGAAAGAATTAAAGTAGAAAGAAGTAAGAGAGAAAAACAAATATCGTATATTAACGCATATATGTGGAATCCAGAAAAATGGAACAGGTGAACCAGTTTGCAAGACAGAAATAGAGACACGGATGTAGAGAACAAACGTATGGACACCAAGGGGGGAAAGCAGGGTGGGGGGGTGGGGGGGATGAATTGGGAGACTGGGATTGACATATATACACTAATATGTATAAAATAGACAACTAATGAGAACCTGCTGTATAAAAAATAAATAAATAAAATTAAATTTAAAAAAAATTTAGAAAGTAGAAAGAAAAACAATCCCTACCTAAGGAGAATTTGTGTCCTCTGAGAACATAGCTTGCTAATTGAGAACAACATACATACAATAAATAAACATTTATAAATAAGTAAACACTTTAATTTACAGAAAAAAAAAAAACATTTAGCAAACACCAGGTGAAATAAATGAAAAAAAAAAGAACATAGGGATCTATAGGAACCCAGTCTAAATGTTATATTATATATGAATTTATAATTGTTAAATGCTTGGCACTATAGCAAATGCTACATAAGATTCTGTGGAATTAATTAATAAAACATTGAAAGGAATCCCACAAACATCAAAAAGTTGATAGTGAGGCTTCCAGAATTTTGCCTCTGGCCGTAAAAGATTAATTGGTGCCAGAATTCCCTTCTGCTATAACAAAAACTAGAGAATGGTACATACCATGTGAATCGATGTTTTTCAGACATTGGACAACAGTCAGTGGTGAGGACCGTGATCCCTGAAAACATGAAAGCAGATGAGGTGAACCCTAGGATTCACTTTGATTTCGGCTTAGAAGCATTTTCTAGAAGCACATCAGTTTTGCTGAGTTGAATAGAGATAAGTGTCCAGCGAGGTTGGAGAGCCTGGGAAGAGGGAAGTGCATGGACAAAGAGCCTCAGAAATCGAGAGGAGGTCCCCATGGTTTTGTTGGTGAATACTAAGGGACTCGTGCAAAAAGTGGACCTTCACACAGACAGGAAAAGAACTGTCAGGGATTTCTCAGTGGTCTAATTTCTGGAATTGGAAAAGGGCTGGGAGATCCTCGAGTTCTGACCACCTAGCATGGAGCGACATTATCAGACATGAGGGGAATTCAGGGAAGAGAGCAGAAGAAGACAACAATTATCAAAAGAGAGATGGAAAGGGGGGTATTACTACAGCTTCTACAGACAAGAAAATGATGATAAGGATGTATAATATGCCAATAAATTTGACAATCTAGATGAAATGGAAAATTCCTTGAAAAACAAAAATGATACATATATATTAATAAGATATTACTATATATATAATATAGTAAAGAAATTAAATGCATAGTTTAAATGGTCCTACAAATAAAACTCAAGGCCTATATGGCTTCCTTGGTTAATTATATCAAATAGTTAAGGAAGAAATAATATCAAACCTATGAAAACAATTTCAGGAAATAGAGAAATAGAAAATACTTCTCAGTCAATTTTATCAGGCCAGCATTACATTGATATCAGAACCAAAGAAATTACCAAAGATTAAAAAAGTTAAAAACCAAAATCACATATAATCATAGACACAAAAATCCTTGACAACATATTAGCAAATTGAATCCAGAAATATATGAAAGTGATAATTCGTTATGACCACTGGATTTTATCCTAGGAATACAAGGTTGATTTAACATTTGAAAATCAATCAATATAACTTTCCATAGTAACAAAATAAAGGGAAAAAAACTCAATAGATACAGAAAAAGCATTGTAAAATTCAACATCTATGCATGATAAACACTCAGCAAACTCAGACAAGAAGATAACTTTCTCAATCTGACACGGGCATCTACAGAATACTATCATCATACATAGTGGGAAAAGACAGAGTGTTTTCCCCCAAGACTGAAACAAGGAAAGAATGTCTGCTCTCACTACTATTTATTATTGAACTGGATGTCCAAGCTAGTGAAATAATGTAAGAAAAAATATATACAGATTGGAAAGAAAGATGTTAAATTGTCTGAATTCATAGATGACATGATTGCATACTTGGAAAATCTGAAGGAATCTAAAAACAAAATACTAGTATAAATAAGTGAATTAAGCAAGGCTGGATGATACAGGATCAATATACAGAAATCAAATTTATTTCTCTATGCTAGTAATGAATTGGAAAATTCAATTTAAAAAATCCCATTTACATTAGCATCAAAAACATGAAATATTTAGGACTGAATATTTTCTACCTTTATTGTGATATAATTGACATGTAACATTTTGTAAGTTTAAGGTGTACGGTGTTATGATTTGATACACATATGTATTGAGAAATGTTTACCACCATAAGGTTAGTTAATACATATTTCACCACACATATTACCATTTTGTTGTTGTTCTTGTTGTTGTTGTTATAGTGAGACCATTAAAGCTCTACTTTTATAGCAACTTTCACGTATACAATATGGTATTGTTAACTATATTTACGATGCTGTACATGAGGTTTCCAGAACTTATTCATCTTATAGATAAAAGTTTACACACTTTGACCAACAGCTCCCCATTTACTCCACCCTTGAGTCCCTGGAAATCACCATTCTGTTCTCTGTTTCTAGAGGCCTATGTGTTTACATTCCACATATAAGTGAGATCATACCGTATTTGTCTTTCTCTGTCAGACTTATTTCACTTAACATAATGCCCTCAAGGTCCATGCATGTATCCGAAATGGCAGGACTTCCTTCTTTCTCAGGGCTGAATAATATTCCATTATAAATATAAATGTGTGTGTGTATATATATATATATATATGTATATATATATATGTATATATATATATACACACACACACACACACCACACACACACACACCACATGCACACACACACACACACACACACACACACGTCACATCTTCTGTATCCACTCACTCCTTGATGTATACTTAGGATGTTTTTATAGCTTGGCTATTGTGAATAAGGTTGCAGTGAACATGGGGGTACAGATATCTCTTCAAGACAGTGATTTCATCTCCTTCAGATATAGAACCCAAAGTGAGATTGCTGGGTCATATGGTGGTTCTATTTTTAAGTTTTTGAGGAATCTCCATACTGTTCTCCATAGTGGCTGCACCAATTTACATTCCCACCCACAGTGCATGAGGCTTCCCTTTTCTCCACACCCTCTGCATCATGTTATCTCTTGTTTTTGAAAACAGCCATTCTAACAGGTGTAAGGTCATATCTCATTGTGGTTTTGATTTGCATTTCCTTGAAGACTAGTGATATTAAGTACCTTTTCACATACTTCTTGGCCATTTGTGTGTCTTCCTTGGAAAATTATGCAAGTCCTCTGCCTGGTTTTAAATCAAATTTTGTGGGGGGTTTTGGTTTGTTTTTTGTTATTGAGTTGTATGAGTTCCTTGTGTATTTTAAGTGTTAACCCCTTATCAGATATATCGTTAGGAAATATTTTATCCTATTATGTACATTGTCTTTTTTTATTTTGTTGATTGTTTCCTTAGCTGTACAGAAGCTTTTTAGTTTGATGTAGTTCTGTTTGTTGATTTCTGCTTTTGTTGCTTGTGCTTTGGGTGTCATATCCAAAATTCATTGCCAAGATCAATGTCAAGGACATTTTCCCTACGTTTTCTTCTAGGAATGTTATTGTTTCTGGTCTTACATTTAAGTCCTTAATCCATCTTGAGTTAATTTTTGTGAGTGGTATAATATTGGGGTCTCATTTCATTCTTTAACATGTGGATATTCAGTTTTCCAGTAACATTTATTAAAGAGATTGTCATTTCTCCACTGAGTATTCTTAGTTCCCATGTCAATACTAATTGACTGTATATGCATGAGTTTATTTCTTAGCTCTTGATTCTGTTCCATTGGTCTATATGTCTATTTTTTATGCTAGTACCATACTGTTTGGATTCCTTTAGCTTTACAGTATAGTTTGAAATCAAGTAGTATGACGCTTGCAGGTTTGTTCTTCTTTCTTAGGATTGCTTTGGATATATGGGGTCTTCTGTGATTCTGTACAAATTTTAGGAAAGTTTTTCTGTTTTCATGAAAAATGACATTGTAATTTTGATAGGTATTGCATTGAATCTATAGATGACTTTGGGTAATATGGACATTTTATTTAACTCATTTATTTAACTCAATCCGTGAGCACAGGATATCTTTCCATTTATTGTTGTCTTCTTCAATTATTTAAATCAATGTTTTATAGTTTTCTGTGTATAGAAATTTCTCTTTCTTGGTTAAATTTATTTCTAAGTATTTTATTGTTTTTGATCATATTGTAAATAATATCTTTTCCTTTGTTTGTTTTTCAGATAACTCATTGTTATTGTATGGAAATGCAACTACTTGTTTAATTTATTTTTTAACATCTTTATTGGAGTATAATTGCTTTACATTGTTGGATTAGTTGCTGCTGTATAACAAAGTGAATCAGCTATACGTATACATATTTCCCCATATCCCTTCCCTCTTGCATCTTTCCCTCCCACTTTCCTTATCCCACCCCTCTAGGTCACAAAGCACCAAGTTGAGCTCCCTGTGCTGTGTGGCTGCTTCCCACTAGCTCTCGATTTTACATTTGGTAGTGTATATATGTCAACGCCACTCTCTCACTTCATCTCAGCTTACCCTTCCCGCCCCCCAAGGTCCTCAAGTCCATTCTCTATGTCTGTGTCTTTATTCCTGTCCTGCCCCTAAGTTCTTCAGAACCTTTTTCTTTTAGATTCCATATATATGTGATAGTATACAGTATTTGTTTTTCTCTTTCTGACTTACTTCACTCTGTATGACAGACTCTAGGTCCCTCCACCTCACTACAAATAACTCTATTTCATTTCTTTTTATGGCTGAGTAATATTCCATTGTATATATGTGCCACATCTTCTTTATCCATTCATCTGTCGATGGACACTTAGGTTGCTTCCATGTCCTGGCTATTGTAAATAGTGCTGCAGTGAACATTGTGGTACACAACTCTTTTTGAATTATGGTTTTCTCAGGGTATATGCCCAGTAGTGGATTGCTGGGTCATACGGTAGTTGTATTTTTAGTTTTTTAAGGAACCTCCATACTGTTCTCCATAGTGGCTGTATCAATTTACATTCCCACCAACAGTGCAAGAGCGTTCCCTTTTCTCCACACCCTCTCCAGCATTTATTGTTTCTAGATTTTTTGATCATGGCCATTCTGACTTGTGTGAGGTGATACCTCACTGTAGTTTTGATTTGCATTTCTCTAACGATTAGTGATGTTGAGCATCCTTTCATGTGTTTGTTGGCAATCTGTATATTTTCTTTGGAGAAATGTCTATTCAGGTCTTCTGCCCATTTTTGGATTGTGTTGTTTGTTTTTTTGATATTGAGCTGCTTGTATATTTTGGAGATTAGTCCTTTGTCAATTGTTTTATTTGCAAATATTTTCTCCCATTCTGAAGGTTGTTGCTTCATCTTGTTTGTGGCTTCCTTTGCCATGCCAAAGCTTTTAAGTTTCATTAGTCCCATTTGTTTATTTTTGTTTTTATTTCTATTTCTCTAAGAGGTGGGTCAAAAAGGATCTTGCTGTGATTTTTGTCATAGAGCATTCTGCCTATGTTTTCCACTAAGAGTTTCATAGTGTCTGGCCTTACATTTAGGTCTTTACTCCATTTTGAAGTTATTTTTGTGTATAGTGTTAGAGAGTGTTCGAATTTCATTCTTCTGCCTGTGGCTGTCCAGTTTTCCCAGCACCACTTATTGAAAAGGCTGTCTTCTCCATTGTATATTCTTGCCTCCTTTATGAAAGATAAGGTATGTGTGGGTTAATCTCTGGGCTTTCTGTCCCATTCCATTGATCTATATTTCTGTTTTTGTGCCAGTACCGTACTGTCTTGATTACTGAAGCTTTGTAGTATAGTCTGAAGTCAGGGAGCCTGATTCCTCCCGCTCCATTTTTCTTTCTCAAGATTGCTTTGGCTATTCGGGGTCTTTTGTGTTTCTATACAAATTGTGAGTTTTTTTGTTGTAGTTCTGTGAAAAATGCCATTGGTACTTTGATAAGGATTACATTGAATCTGTAGATGGAAATGCAACTAATTTTTGTACGTTGATTTTGTATCCTGAACTTTTACTGAATCTGTTTATTAGGTCTAACGGTTTGTTTTGTTTTGTTTTTGTGGAGTCTTTAGGATTTTTTATACACAAGATCATATCATCAGCAAACAGGCAATTTTACTACTTCCTTTCTTATTTGGATGCCTTTTGTTTCTTTTTCTTGCTTAATTGCTCTGGCTAGGACTTCTTATATCATGTTGAATAGGAGTGGTGAAAATAGACACTCTTGTCTTTTTTCTGATCTTTGAAGGAGAGCGTCCAACCTTTCACAATTGCATATGTTGTTATCTGTGGGTTTATCTTATATGGCCTTTATTATGTTGAGGTATTGTCCCTCTATACCCAATTTGTTTAGAACTTTTATCATGATTGGAGGTTGAATTTGTCAGATACTTTCCTGCAATTATTGAAATGACCTATGATTTTTATCTTTCATTCTATTAATGTGACATATCACATTTATTGATTTGTATATGTTGAACTATTCTTGAATCCAGGGGTAAATTCCATTTGATTATAGTATATGATGCTTTTAATGTGCTATTAAATTTGGTTTGCTTGTATTTTGTTGAAAATTTTGCATTCATCAGGGATATTGCCCTATAGTTTTCTTATAATATCCTTATCTGGCTTTAGTATTAGGGTAATTCTGGCCTCATAAAATGATTTTAAGAATATCCCTCCTCTTCATTTTTTGGGAAGATTTTGAGAAGAATTGGTATCAATTCTTTATATGTTTGGTACAATTCACCGGTGAAAATATCTGGTCCTGGGCTTTTCTTTGTTGGGAAATTTTTGGTTACTGATTCAGTCTGCTTGCTTGTTACTGTTCTGTCCAGATTTCTAATCCTTCATGATTCATACTTGGGAGGTAGTGTTTTTCTAGGAATTTATCCATTTCTTCTAAGTTGTCCAATTTTTTGGTATATAATTGCTCATAATAGTCTCATCATTTTTAAAAATATTTCTGTGGTATCAGTTGTAATGTCTTTTATTTCTGAATTTATTTATTTGAGTTCTTGTCTCTCTCTCTCTCTCTCTCTCTCTTTGTAAGTCTAGCTAAAGTTTTGTCAGTTTGACTTAAACCTATTTGTTTAATTTTGCCTGATATAAGTATAGCTACCATTGGTTTCTTATGGTTTTCTTTAATGTGGAATCGTTTTTCATCCCTCACTTTGAGCCTCAGAATTTAGAAAGGTTGTATAATACAGGATCAATGTACAGAAACCAAGTTTATTTCTGTACACTAATAATGAATGGGAAAATTCTATTCTAAAAAGTCTCATTTACAGTAGCATCAAAATAAACATGAAATATTTAGATATGGATTTTAAAAAACATGTATTTTTACATACATATGCTTATTCACTTGAAACTAGAAAACATTGCTGAGAGAAATTAAAGAAAACTTGAATAAAAGAGAAAAGATGTACCATACACACGAATTGGAAGACAGTACACTTAAGATGTCAATACTCAATACTTCCCAAATTTTACATATATATATGTATAGGTTCACCAAAATTCCAATCAAAATCTCTGCATGATTTTTTATTGAAATTGATTAGCTGATTTAGAATAGCCATATACATGTAATCAGCTGATTTTTTAACAAGGGTGCCACGAAAATTAAGTGAGGGGAAAAGATTGCCTTTTCAATGCATAGTACTAAAAATCTGGATATCAATATGGAAAAAAATCCATCCTTACGTCGTATCTTGCACAAAACTCAACTCAGTGAACCACAGATCTAAATGTAAAAATGAAAACTAAAAAATTTCTAGAAAAAAGTTGGAGGCAATTTTTATGACCCTGTGGGTAGGTAAATAGTCCTTAGATCTGACACATAAAGTGTAAACCAAAAGAAAAAACTAATAAATTGAATTTGATCAAATTTGTAATATTTTACTCTTTAGAAGTGTAAGAATATAGCAAGGCAAGCCACAGAATGGAGGAAAATATTCTTAGTGCATGTATCTGACAAATGATTTATATTCATAATTTATAAACCAATCTTACAATTTAATAGTAAGTGGTCAAATAACATAATTTTTGATGGCCCAATGTTTAAAAACTCCTTCACAAGAGAAGATTTATGAAATGTCAATAATCAAATGAGGAGATTCTCAGCATCAAACAAGCCATCAAGCAAATGCAAATTAAAACAGCGAAGAGTACAACTTCCCACCTTCTCGAAAGGATAAAATTTAAAAGACCAAAAAAGAAAGTGTTAATAGGATGTGAGAAAAGTAGAACTCTCGTATATTGCTGTTAGGAGTGTAAAATTATACAGTCACCTCGGAAAACAATTTTGTAGTTTCTTATAAAAGTAAATATACACATAATATATGACCTATCAGTCCCTAGGTATCTACCTAAGGTAAATGAAAATTGTCCACACAAAGACTTGCACTCAAATGTTCATAGCGGTTTCATTCATAATAGCCCCAAACTGGTAATAATTCCAATGTCCATCAAAAAGTGCATGGATAAAACATTTGTACTATAGCTGTAAGTTGGAATTCTATTGAGTACTGAAATACTGATACACAAAACAGAATGAATGAATCCCAAAGCACCATGCTGAGCCAGAGAAGCTAGACACAAAGAAGAACATATTATTGGATTTCAATCCCATGACGTTCTAGAAATGGCAGAACCAAGCTACAGTGAGAGGAAAGCAGAGTGAGATGCCTGGCATCAGAGTCGGAGGCGGGGAAGTAGAGGGAGGGTTGGTGAAATACACTGGAAAGGGACCTGAGCTAATTTGGAGAGGTTTGGGAAATGTTCTAAAGCCTGATTTTGGTGGTACTTACATGGGTGTATATAATTGTCAAAAGTCGTTGAACTGTGCACTTTTAAACGGTTGCATTTTATCATATGTAAAATATACCTTAATAAAGTTGACAGGAGTGAGTTTACAGATGGTTTTAAATTTCTCTTTTTGGCCTTTCTGTATTTTCTAAATTCTCTCTCTCTGAATTCATGTATTCAAATTTTCATCAAAATAAACTAATTAAAATATTAGTTTTATCCACTTTTATTGCCCTTGCAGTAGTATGTAAGTACTCTTTACGAGCAACCTAGTCAACTCTACCAAATATAATCAGGATCTACAAAGACTACAGTCCTAAATCTTCCTGACTGTATATATACATATGTAGGATTCCTTTTACCAAAGACACTGGATTCATCATCAAAAACAAAACAGACAAGCGAACAAAAAACAGCAAGGGATGATCAGCCTGTGCATTGGAATTAAGATTTACAATTTTCTTTATCAGTCTTGCTGGAGCTGAACTGTACAGCCCTCTCGTCTTGTTATATAAGAGCATGAGCCATAGGAGGGGGCCAGGCAAGCCCGCCAGAATGACAGCACCTGAGCTGCGGTGAAGCCAAAGCCAGAGCAGAAGCAAAAATCAAGATTATATGAATTTTAACAAGTTAAACGTAGTGTGCGATGAAACAGAGATTTAAAAAAGATCAGAAAAAGTCTCAGAAATGAAAGAGTCGATCCTTCCAGATACCCAGGAAAGCTAATTTTACAATTGAGCCTTTGGCAGCTAAAGCTAACAAAAAAATTATGTAGTATTACTTAATTATCCTTTTCCACTGAAAGAAAGCATGACAATTTTCTGATAGAAAATGTGTTTCCGGAGCAGAAATCAAGACAGACTTTATTATGGGGTGAAGTTTTGGTAATGAGGTAAATGGTATCTTGAAGAGAGTTTTTTTAAAAAGTCAGAAGCTCTGCTCATAGAAACTGTCCTTGTGCCCAAGAGGGCAGAGGAGGTGACGCTAAGATGGAGACCTGATAAAAAATGGTCAGTTTGGGACACAAGGTTAAGGCATCGCTTTCTGATCATCTAACTTAATACAGAGGTAGTAGCACTAGAAGGGAATAAAGGGAAAAAAATAGTTTATATGCCTATTAAACTGTCTTCCTCATTTCAGATGTATTAGGAGAGCCTCTGTCTGATGCTGAAACTGACAATTTATGATTGCATCCTTTAACAAGTGCCTGGAGTGCAAAGCATCCTATGTTGCTGGGATGGCCATATGCTTCCCGTAACAGACGGGGAGGAAGATGTCATTCGGTTGTGAAAGGTGAAGAGCCAGACAGAAGGCTATCTCGCTTTAGAACAGGTGGGGACAGCAGGGTTTCTTTTAGGTAGAGCCAGCGTTTTCTTCAGGGAAGAGCTTTCTGTCTTCTAAAGTATTTAAGCATGGGCTTGGTTAAGACCTCAAAGTTTTACACAACCTGGAAAAAAATGTCTTTAGCTTGAAAATATTTAAGAGAAGTCTTATAGCTGACCTCGTTGCTCATCAAAGTGACTTGAGCATTAACAATGTGGCATGTCTAGCTTTTGGACAGCCTGCATCTTGATGTGTTTGCCAACGTGAGCACGCTATAAGGTGAGCTGAAAGCTTCACCTGTGCCTTGGGGTTAGGGATGTTTGAACATATTTGTGCTCATGAATGCCTTGCAAATGCAGTGTCTGCAATTTTGGTAAAAGTGATGCTGAGACTCCCAGGTTTGGATGCTTCTTGAGATTATTCATTATTCAAGTCAAACAGAGACTCGAGGAAGGCACACTTTAGTTCAGCATAATTTAATGTCCCAGATGATTTCTGAGCACCCGCAAGAAACCAAGGAGATCAAGAAACAGCAATGGGCACTGGGAATTTTGAAAAAATAAGTAAAGCACTCTTAAAGAGCTCAATAAGTACAAAGATGCGATTGATCTTTTAGATTTATCATGTTAGTTAAATATGAAAGGAGAATTCCAAACTGTGTTAAGGTCCAGCTCTAATTGGTAACATTTAATTTAGAGATTGCACCTGCAGGAGACTATTCCATCATAAGTGCTGGCTACCAAGAGAAGTTAGATACAGGTCTGGAGAGGCATACACAGAGGTCCATCCAGTCTGTTGGCCATAGACTATTCCTGTCCATTGAGCTTTGTCATGTGCTTTTCTTTTTAAAGTGATGGAAGGGCACAAAGAGAATTATATAAACTCTGTGTTTCTGTAAACATCCATGCATATGTCATTCTGTGAGCAATAATGTTACTAAGTCTGCACTCACTGTCGTCTTTGAGAGCTAAAACCAAACCTCTAATTAACTACAGAAACCACACTCGTTAAGGTAGAGAGATAATTTTTCAAAGGTCCTAAGCTGAAATTGCTGCTCTCAACCAATTCTAATTTCCAGTAATCTCTTGATTCTATTAGAGTTTTACTTGGAGTCCCCCTGGCCCCAGGAGAAAGCCATACTTTATTACAATATAATATTTTTTAGTTAATTGCTCAATTCTGTTAATATTTTAATAATTGTGTCTATATGCAAGAGTGAAATGGATTTCTAATATTTTTATTAGGTTTTGGTATTAATGTAATACTGGATTTATAAAACAAATTAGGAAACTCTTTTTTCCCTGTAACCTGGAATATTTCAAATACCACTGGAATTTAACGGTTAGTTAAACTTCAACTGTGAACCCATCTGGTCCTGATTCCTATTAAAACTAGCAGGTGTTTAATTTGATCTGTTCAGGATTTCCACTTCTGAGGGGAATTTTCTGTACATTTGGATTTCGCTAGGATGTATATCTTGTCCACGTTGCTGTTGAGTTTCATGTACTGTTCTCGTAAAATGCTTTAGTTTGTACGGATTCAGTATTTTTCTCTTCTTCTTTCTATGTCCTCACTCTTAATTGTGCCTATATTTGCTTTTGCCATTTTCTTCTTACTCAGGCTCACAAAGGACTTTTCAATGAACTGACTTTGGAGTTTTTCCCTTCTCTTTTTATATTTGTTTTTTTAAATGAATTTATGATTGCATCCATGTTGATCCCTTCTTCCTAGGTGTGTTTGCTTATTTTGTTGTTCTTTCTCTAATTTCTTAAGACAATTATTTAGTTCATCCATTTTTCATCTCTCTTCATTAATAATAAGGACAATTAAGGATACATTTTTCCTGGTGTTCCATAGACTTGATGTGAGATATTTTAATTTATCTTGCTTTTTGATAACTTGCAATTACCTTTTCTGACCCAAAGATGATCTGGGATATGTTTCTTATTTTCTAGGTAAAGGTTTTCCGTCATGCTTTCATTATTTATTTCTAATTTAAGGAATTTTTTTTTTTTTGCGGTACGCGGGCCTCTCACTGTTGTGGCCTCTCCCGTCGCGGAGCACAGGCTCCGGACTCGCAGGCTCAGCGGCCATGGCTCACGGGCCCAGCCGCTCCGCGGCATGTGGGATCTTCCCGGACCGGGGCACGAACCCTCGTCCCCTGCATCGGCAGGCGGACTCTCAACCACGGCGCCACCAGGGAAGCCCTAATTTAAGGAATTTTGATTAGAGAATGCTGCCTGTAAAATCTTTTATTTTTAAAATGTCTTGAAGTTTCCTTGTAGTCCAGTGCAAGATTAGTTTTTTAAATGACACCTTGTACGTATATAAATTAATACTACCTAAATATAACATATAAGAGTGTAAGAGTACATGTGAGGTCAATTTTATTGACTATATTCTTCAATTCTTCTATCTTTTTATCACTTTTTGTCTACAAAGTGTGCCAAATTCTAGGAAAGTTGTATTACTCTTTCCTATTATACCTATTTTTATCAAGTGTCTCTTGCATCATGGATAATTTTGTTTTATACAATTGACTATATTGTATAAGGCAGACAGATGATAGATAGATGATAGATAATAGATACATACATAGATACATAGATAGATGATAGAGAGATAATAGATAGATACACACATACATAGGTACAAGATAGATACCTAGACACATTGATAGATACATAGATATACACCTATTACATCTTAATGACTATTCATCCTTCGTTTCCCCTTTTGTATTTTTAGAAGTTCCATTCTGTATTATTAACGGTTATAGTCTTCTTTGCTGACACAATCAGACACATATTTGCTCCCTATCATTTGAAAACAATGTAAAATATAACCTCTACGCTAGGATTGACTCTCATCTAGAAAAATGCTCTTTTTTCTCCAATCCTCCCCGACTAGACATGATGCTTGGAAAACGTCCCTTCCTCCCCCCCACCCCCCCCCCTCACCACACATCGAATCTTTGCTATTCTTTGCTTGCTTCCGCCACTTTCTTTCCTCCCAACCTGAAATTCTAGGCTTTGATGCAGCATTCTGGACAGTTTTTATCTTTTGCTATGTATGTGGGTGGAGTGTACTTGCCTTCCTTGCCGAGGATGGATTTAAACACACTCCGGGGCAAGCTCTCCTCATCAGCTCAGCTCTGGGAGGAACCAGAGAGGTGCTGATTTCTTTCTCCCGTTCTTCTCTCGTCTTTGCCCTGAAGCCTCTGTTATGCCTCATTCCTCGTTTGCTCCGAGCTGCTCTTGGCATTTCCTTCAGATCGGCCGTATGCATTAAGCAGTCCCTGAGTTGCTGCCTCGTCTCAACTACTTTCTTTTGCTCTGACAGGTGAATGATACCTTGAGGGAGCACAGGATTCTCACACTGTCGTCCTTTGCTCTCAGTTATCTGTGGGTCTTACATCCTTGTCGTCTACTCCTTGCGTTGCCCATGAGTTCAAAGCCAGTCTGATTCTTTCCCTCTGTAAGCTACCCTCTGTGTAGGAGTTTACATGATTGCATGTTTACATAGAATTCCAGAATTTTACTGCGATATGCTGAGCCATGTGTTTTCTTACCAATCCAGTCTGGAGTAGAGTGAACCCCTTCAGTATTCAGATTCAGGGCTATCCTCAGCTCCCCCAAAGTTTCTTCCATTATTTGCCCAGATTTTGCCTCTCTCTTCTCAGTTTTTTTTAATATATAAAACAAGGTTTTTTTTGCGTATTAAACTCCTGTGTCTATCCTCATGACTGTCGTCTTTTAATCCTTTGAATCTGTGCTTTGAGATATACTTTGCCCCTGATATTCTGGGCAGCTAATCTGAGTCTCAACGGTGGCTTCTCTCTTTCTGTTCAACGATAGAATTTTTTGGTTAAGAAATTATGCAATTTTTTAAACTTCAGATATACTTGTGTGCTGCACTTGAATCTCTCTTTGTGTATATATTATATTATATATATATATATATAATATGTATCTATATTTAATTCACTTTGTCATCTCTAGCAACTCTGTTTTGCTGAGCATGTGATTCTCTAACTTCTGGTGCTCCTTGAATAGATTATTTTTCTTTTTCAATAGATTGGGATTCAGGTCTTGTTCAGAAATTACTAGTTAGGTGCTGGAGGGTGAAGCAGTCTCTCCTCCTAGGGATCACTTCCTCTTCCCCTCCCGGCCTCAGGAGCAAGGAGGACTCAGCCCACATGTTCAGCTCCTCCTAGGCTTCCTGAGGACCCGGGAGAACAAGGCCATTCAAACCAGGCAGATGTTGGGATTCGATCTTCCACCTAGAATCCCGCAGTTTGCTGTGGGAGAGGTTTGTCCCAAGGTCCAGCAGTTTCTAGTCTGGACAAAGATGCCCTGCAGATAATTTCTGGCTCTTTTCCAGCTCTCAGGAGAGAAAGTCCGATAGAAATTCTCTTCATAGCAATTCCAGCAGAGTTGCTCGCATCAGCCTTCCCTTTGGCCTCAGACATGGCTCAAGAAAGACAGATTAAAGTCGGAAATAAGGAGAAAAGAGAAGCATTCTGGTCACCACTTTGCCAGGTCTGTTTGAATCACTCAAAAATATCTTTGGAGAGGTCTCTAGTGGATCTGAGAATGCAAGCAGCAACAATGACTACTAATTAGTAGTAGCACTTGAAGGTTTACTAAACACATGTGATCCTTGAAATCACCCTGTATTGTGGGTGTTATTGTGAGAAATCAGGTTAAAACTGTTTAGGGCAATGCCTGAATGTACAGGTTAGTAAAGAACAGCAACGAAGCCCAGGCTTTCTCTCTCCTAGTGCAATGATTTTGCACAATTGTCTGAACAAGCAAGAGGGAGTCAAGGCTAGTTTGGTCCTAACTCCTTCAAGCTAAGTACATATAAAGTAGGTCAAAGTATATAGAAAAGTAAGCAACACCTGACATCAATATGAATAGAGTACCTTCAGACATTCTGGTATGGAAGAGTGATTTTTTAAGCAATTCTGTGTAGCATTAGCTTTCTAAAGCCAAAGACAGTATCTTTTTTCCTCGTTTATTTGTTTTTGCGTGTTTACAATTTCATTGTGTCATTTGTGTATGTGTGTGCCTATACCTACATAGATATGTACGTACAGAAAAGTCCACGTAACATAAAAATGTACAACTTCATACATTTTCCAAGCTGAGCACATCTATGTAACTAGCACCAAGATCGAGCAGCAGGACACTATGAACATCTGAGAACCCCCTCATGCCTCTTCCCAGTCATTGCCGCCCCGTGAAGGATGGCCACCGCCATGACTTCCACAGCCTAGGTGGCTCTTACAAGGATAACCTGGTTTACCGCGCTACATCCAGCATTTAATACCGAAGGTTTGCTGTGCTTAGTAAGTATCTGTGGGTTGAGTAAATGAATGAAGGCATCAGTGAATAACTGAGTGAGTAGGAATTTAGTAAAAAGACCCTTAGAAGGTGAAAGCCAGCCAGGTATGACTCTGGAGCTAAAGACTGAAGTGAAGATCCAAGTTTAATCGGTTGTGTGATTCGAAGCAAGTTATTTAATCTCACTGAACCCCAGGTTGCTCATCTAAAGATAGAAACAGCAAAGTCTACTTCCTAGGGCTTTTTGCAGTAAGCCTTAAAGTTAATGGATGTAGAACCAGTGTCCGGCACCTAATAGGCTCCTATTACTGGTACCTAATAACTGTTAAAGCAAGAAAAGGATTCTGCTGTCTGTATTTGGGACATGACTAATCCCCTTACCTTGATCTTTATCTCTTAAATAGCATTCAAATCCTTTTAAGGAATGACATTTTAATACGGTGGAAAAGGTTTCTCCATACTCAGCATCCCAGCAAAAAACAAAAAGAGATCAACAAATAGACAGCGTCATGGGCATGATGTGGCTTGTGTCCTCGAATAAGTTCGGGTCCTGATGGGGATTCCTGCTCCCCTGCTTGCAGCGTCCTCTGATCAGAGCGTGTTCTCGTGGATTTCTGATCCTCCAAGCCTTGGCTTATTCCTGGTGGTAGATCGCCTGCCTGACCGGACTTAAGCCCAAGTTCCAACTCTACACCTTGATGGTTTCAGTCTCATTCTAGCCCAGCCTCTCACGGCCCCCCACCAGGAGAGCTCCTCTCTCCACGGCTACACAGTGCTGCCACCACCTCCGCATAAAGTTCTCTCTCTGACCGTCACCTCCAAGCTCATTGCTTATTCCATCAGAGGCAGCAGAGGATGCAGATGAGACGTCCCTAACAAATGGGCCTGGCCTCTCCACGCCATTCCCCCCGAAATGCCGTGCATGGCCCTTGCTCTTTGAACTGCTATTGCTTTCATTTTGTTTTCCAGTTAAAAAGAGTAAGCATAAAGGTAGTTGATTTGATATATAGGAAGAATGCTTAGGCTATAAAAATGGTTTGTTGTCTGCATAACTTGTCCAATATCTGTTTATAAGTATCAACACATACTTGTGGAATGAATGATACCTACTTTAGTTAGGCTGCTTAATTTCTCTTAGCAGCAGTTCTCTCTCCTATAAAATGGAAGAGTCTGGGTGAGATTCCCCAGAATGCAGGTGGGCAGATGCACATCTGGAAGCTGAGTGGAGACGGTCCCATTTAAATGCAGGCCGTGGGACCTCTCCTTAGCCAGAGCTGCCGCTGTTTAGAAGGACTTTTCAGGTTTCCATTATTCATCTCCATCACTAAAATTGCAAAACACTGAGCTCCACCTGGGGCTGTGGTCCGAGAGGCTGACGTGGAGCCAGCTATATTTGCAGAATAATTTTCATCGTAATAATCATGGAAATGCTACGACTCTTTGGCTGCTACGACTTCTTTCATTGTTATCATTTTTAATGACACTGATGACAGTGCCGTGCTGAGCCTCATGTGTACGCTAACCCCAGAACTTCATGCCTGGCACAGACTCAATGTATATTGGTTAATGATTGAATAATGGCATGCCAGACACCATGCCCAGTATTTTGCTGTGTTATCTCCTTTAACTTGAAGCAGCCCTACCAACTAGGAAGCATTATCTCCATTTAATAGACATGAAAACTGAGTAGCAGAGATGTTGAACGACTTCCTGAAGCCAAAGCACCTGAGTATTTCCCTCCCAGTAGTCTGATTGGAATCTGTACAGCCCCTTCCATAGCCCTGTAATAGTGCCGGCTTTCGGAACCAGGGGCAGAATCTTCTTTTAGACCATTTTAAATCCCTCTATTCTGCAAACCTGATATATCATGTTTCCCTCCTCCCACTCTTTTTTTTTTTTCCAAAAACGGGAATCAGTGTGCTAGGAAGAGATCCTGGTGGAAGGTCCCTAAAGCAGAGATGCAAAGTCTGGGGGCTTCTGCTTCAGTCTGAGCATCAGAACATGGAGATGGGGTCCAGCGCTACCTTCCAGCTGCTGTGCTGGGCTCTGCTTCTTGTCATTTCTGTGTCAGAGAGAGGTAGACAAATGGAAATGTTGTCACCACAGAGCAACAAGAATGATTAGAGAGCTGGAGGGATTGATTTGTGAGATAAGATTAAAAGACCTCAGAATTTACCATTTGTCTGAGCTGTTACTGTGGGACAGACAGGATACCCATCTACAGGTACCTGCTGGGTGTGATCACCTCAGACCACTGGACTCTCCAAGCAAGCGGATGCTGGTTGTCAGAAAGGAAAGGGGTTTGGGAGGGTGTGAAGCGCGATGCCAGCCTCAGCCTGCTGAGCGCCTTGGTGCCCCTCTCCCACCTCGCAACCCCGTGTTCTCTGCTGTACCACTGGCCAGGGAGCTAACTCCATCTCTATATTGGACCCCTGGGCAGTCACACTGGCATTTGGTATATAAGCCAGTCTTTAGCACCCGGGTGATCATTTTGTCATGACCTGCTTTAAACTAAGGCAGCAGAGGAAAAGGGCACTCCTTTAACTCAGTGGTACTCAGGACTCAGATAATACATCTGCAGTGGCCATTAGCCAGACAAGTCCCCTGATGTCTCCATGGTCTCTAGTTTCAGGTACAAATGAATACTATAACGTACGTAGTCTGCCTTCATTTCTCATCCACAGTTTACTACTGTATTCCTTGGGAGTTATCCTCAGGCAGATAGAATTTCTCTCCTTGCTAATTTTTTTTCTGATTAATTCATTGAACTCCGAAAGTACTTGAATAAAGAATGGTAATAGACTGAATACAAAATAGGAGCTCAGTGGCTATTAGTTGAACAAATGGATGTATGAATGAATGAATAAATGAATAAGTAGTACATATAAAGTCAAAACTGCACCTTTTAGCCCTAAAATGCATGGCATCTAAAACCAGAGATAGACTGAGTAGAGTTTAAAGCAAGTTCCATACGACATGTGAAAATCATTCATGTCCTTTGAAAGCCCCTACCTGGATCGCACTCCATTCAGCACAGAAAGCTACAGTAGGCTGTGCCTTCTACAGAGAAATGTGGTCAGCCTGGCCATACAGTAAGCGGTAGATGAATAAGGGTTTGGCGTTGGGGAGCCTGAGTTTGCACCTTCTCCACATCTCACTGGCTCTGAGATCTTGTGCGTGTTTCGGAAGCAGTGCTGCCACATCAGACCCCAAGAACAAAGGAAAAATCAGCAACACTTACCTGATCTTTGC
The DNA here is from genome assembly GCF_039906515.1 of Pseudorca crassidens. NCBI lineage: Eukaryota > Metazoa > Chordata > Mammalia > Artiodactyla > Delphinidae > Pseudorca > Pseudorca crassidens. The sequence continues at coordinate 106,929,949 of NC_090304.1, forward strand.
CTGCATTTTTCATATCTTGTTTATCGTTGATTTTTATATTCATTTTGACTTTTTAAAAATATTGTAAAAATATTGTATTAACATATGTGTGTTGATTACTGAGTTTTTTTTGTTGCTTCCTTAGATTTTGCTCCTAAGGAGGTCTCCCTCACTTCCCCTGAGTCCCATCCTTTCAGTATCATTTTTTTTCTTCATCATAAGATAGTGAACGATTTCTTTTTGCAAAAAAAGGAGTTTTGCAAAGTAGGTTAGTGATTTGGCCCTCATAGGGTCATTGTTAGAATTTAATGGGATAGTGCAGTGTCCAGGTGCTTGTGAGCAACAAGCACTGGATATTTTTTTTTTTTTTTTTTGGTGGTACGCAGGCCTCTCACTGTTGTGGCCTCTCCCGTTGCGGAGCACAGGCTCCGGACGCGCAGGCTCAGCGGCCGTGGCTCATGGGCCCAGCCGCTCCGCAGCATGTGGGATCCTCCCGGACCGGGACACGAACCTGTGTCCCCTGCATCGGCAGGCAAACTCTCAACCACTGCGCCAGCAGGGAAGCCCAGCAGTGGATATTTTTATCAACTATTTGCTTAGCATCACTTAAGAAAGGACTAGTGGTGTTTCAGGACTGTCCTTAAATAGACTACTCTTCTAAGATCAAATGCTTAATATATAACTTGAGGAAATGATACCTAGTCACCACTAAGCTGACTTTTATCCTCGTTTCCTATGAGTCTTTCTGATGGCAAAACGGTGTCCTGTCAGAATACAGCGAGGCCATTTTCGCCCCGTGTTTCCCCTGTGAGAATCCTGGTCCCACAACTGTGGAGGCCCAGGATCCTCTTAGGAATTCAGTTCACATTTAGGCCAGTAGGGGGCTAGTGCACGTTAGTTCAGGACGAACTGTAGAAATTTGTGATATTTATTCTAGATGCTGGGTGTGGTCGGAAGTATGGGAGAGGTAGTGACCCATGTTGTAACACTGTCTTGGGGACAATTGACTGGGCAGAAAGGACCGTAGAAACACCCGAGTGATGGAGTAAGGTACACAGTCACAAAGATGTACAGGGCGCTCTGGGACGTAGAGAAGATGTGCAGGCCAGCATGGAGGGTAACATTCTGGGAGCAGGTGATGCCTGAGCTGAACCACGACAGCAGATCAGACATTCTGCAGGTGAGGAAGAGGAAAGATGTTTCTGATGGAGAGGACGTCATGAGCTGTGAATGGGCACTTGTGTGTAGAGGTGTAACATCAGTGCCAGGCAGGAAGATGCAACCCGCGCTAGTTATTTCACCCGAGAGCATCTAATAGAGGGAATCAGGCAACAAGGTGCTGGAAGACTGAAAGGACAAAAGGAAACACTGGAGTCCATTTGGGGCTGGGGAACAAGGGGAAGAAGTTAGGATTGTCAGAAACCAGCACTTGTGGGATCTATAGAAAGGCCCTGCGAGCTGGGGCCAGCCCTAGGAGGAGAGGGAGGGTCTCAGGAGCACGGAGGAGGGGCTATGTGGGGCTGGGAGCAGACTCCGGGGGGCGGGGCGCTTGGCCACTGCCCACGCTCGTCCTCGTGAAGGGAACAAGTAGCTGAGTTGGGGAGTGTGGAAAGAAGCTGGAAACCGACCAGCTTCTGGTCGGTTCCTGGGACTAAGTACTGCTGCCAGGGTGAAAGGCCATTGGTGGGGTGAGGCTGACGGAACAGGCACCAACAGGAAGGAGCAAGTCCCTGTCCCCTTTCCTGCCTTCCATCCTTCCTGTCCCCTGCTGAAGAGCCAGCAGGAAGCCAGGTGGCACAGAAGAAATTAGTCTGCAGAATCCCAGCCGCATCATCACCAGGCAGAATATAAAGGGTGCACTTGGAGCTGAGAGACCCAGGGCGTATAAGCAATGAGGACACCCTTGGCATCACTGACTGGGGTGAGAGGCTGGAGCTGGAGGTCGGTGGAGCCCCCGCGGGGGAGGGAGCAAAGGCTCGGTAACACCCGGTCCCCTGTAACTCATGGCCCAGGGTAGAGAGTGCCTTCTGGGGAGGATGAAACCCTCCCTTCCTTCTTCCTAGAGAGGGAGGCAGTAACAAGTTAATGTAGGAGGGGTTGAATTTATTACACTTACAAGTATTTGGAAGTGATCCTTAGCAAGTCATGGAAATATTTAGCAAAAGATTAAATAGAAAAAATCTCTTCCTTTTGTTTTCTCTTAGTAAAGCACTTCATTGTTTAATGAATAAATAAAGAAAATACTTAGCAGGATCTAATAATGTAATTCTAATTAAATGCTTTAAAAATTTTTTTTAAAAGATTCAGAATAATGTGTTCAGTAAGTAATGGTATTCCTGGGTAATCTTTACACCAAGTATTTAAATGACTTAAAACCATTTATTAGAAACTAGTGAGACCATTTTTACATTGTTTTTTTTCTCTGCGGTGTCCAAGGGCGAGCAAAAGAACATCAACAAAACAATGAAAGGCATTTTGTGAAGGACTGTCTCAGTTCCACAGCTTCATCCAAACTTCTTTATAGAACATTTACTCTAGGTGTGGTCCCAGAAGGGAGGATGTGATGCAGTGAGCCTGAGAAAAAGGCCTGATTCCCACCATCCAGGCATTCATCATTGAACTGAAGAGATGCGTGGACAAACAGTGCTGTGTACGCCTGTAGCAACATATCTGTTCATCCCGGGGAGAGAGTCTAAGGACATAGAAGGCGCGTGGGGCCTGTTCACATATATGTCTTTTCCTCTAGCTGATGGCCCACCCTGGGTGTTGTTACTTACTTTTTTGTTCTTTTGCTGATGTAGGCAAGAATCCCTCAAAGATTGAAAAGTAATAACACGCATGGTAATGTGCGTAAATCAATAATGCATTTTAGAACAATTACTAATGTAAATCCCAGGTGTCTTTTCTCATGGATGGATTTTTGTATTTGTTGGAAAATAGCAATCACTTTAGTGTGTATCACTAATTAAAAACTGTTGTATAATTTCCAACAGATATTAAGTAATTGTTGGCAATTCCATGTCAGCCCCAGTAAATAATTATCTTACCTTGTAACACATAATGAAAATGGCAGTGCCCCCCCCACAGATATTAAGCAGTCATAAATGATTCCAGTTGTGCACAAGTAGCAACAGTGTATTCAACTCGGTTACGTTTATAATTTAAAATGACATTTTTCATTTGACTGCTGATTTATGAAATTTTAAAAAAATCAATTTGCCTTTCTTAATGGGCTAATGCCTTTTGGGGATACACCAGATGTTCTTCTGCCCAAGGATGGCAGCTGGGCAGAAAAAAATTAGCCAAGCATATTGATACAAGACCCGAACAAGAAAAGGGTAGTAATAATGGGAGACAGGATAAAATAAATTAACTGGAGATGCGCTAGGAAGTGGCTCTCGTGATCTTCGCCTTGATGATGTGTGTGGAAGTTCAGCCTGTAGTCTGCAGGTTCCCCTGGGCACCGCTTCCCAGCTGCCATTGTTATCACGGAGATGTCAGAGGACCCACACGTGATGCCATGTCCTTCTCTTCTTCCGCTGAGGATCAGTGTCTACGTGCAGGGAGCAGAGGGCGGCTCTTCCAGATGCTTCAATGCATCCAGCCTCCTACAGCCTGGCTCCCACCAGGACAAGGATGTGGTAGGAAGGTTGGCAAGAAGGAGGGGTCCAAAGCCTGATCACTTTAGAGCAGATAGCACTCTTTCGATTGATTCACTTAACAAACATCGAATGAGTGCTTATTACATGTTAGGTACTACGGTTGGTGCTGACCTTATGGTTTCCTAACTTCTAGAAAGAAAGACAATACACTTCCTATGTTCTTTCATCTCCAACAGTTAAAGGTCTATTGATCTATATTTATCAAACAATATTTTGTCATTGCCCATTTCTACTTATGTGTGAATATCAGATATGCTGTAGCCAGATCATTTCCAACTTTATGGATTCTGAGATATTATCTCGGGCCATTGAGGGTACTGCAGTCTCCTTCCGTGGAGATGGGAAAGGACCATCTGTACCTGCACCTGCTTTGGGTTATGCAGGTGCTTTCAGGAAGCAGAGGGTAACAACCAGTGAACTTCTAACTGCTTGTTCAATGATCTTTCCCCTACTAGACCATTAAGTTCCATGAGAGCAGACTTCATGTCTATCTTAATCAATAATACGTTCCCTGCAATTAGACCAGTGTAAATATTTGTTTAATTAATCGTTGATTAAAATTCTAAAACAGTAAAAAGAACAGGAAGCAAAATTGCCAATGCCTCTCACCCTTTATAATCAATTCAGAATATCCATCTTGAAAGATAAATGTGACTACATGCTCTAGACACCACTCCCAAACCCCAGTATGACCCCAGTCCTGAGGAGCATCCTATATGACAGTGGAGAGGCTGCTTCAAACCATCCCATGTAATTCACAGAGTCAGGCTGGGGGGTGGTACCTGGCACAGAACACTGGAGGGGCTCCAGGGACCAAGTCTGGAACAGTCTGCTCAGGGCTTACAGGTACCTTTGACTCTTGCATCAGGAAGAAACCCTGCAGGTGTACAGATCAAACCAAAAGGACTGCATTTATTTGTCCTACATCCTCAGGTAGCTTGTGGGCCACCCATAGGGTAGGATTCATTCGGAAGTCTAAGTTGGAAGGGAGGAGTGGTGATTAAAGGCTCCTGAAGACAGAAGGGAAGTCGGGTTGTCTTCGGCTTTGGAGTCCAGCCTGATGCATCCTGGCTCAGTGGAGATTCAGTTTCCGTCTGTGTGCCAGGAGTGGGGAGGCGGGTTCTGGAGCTCTGAATGCAGTGACAGCTGATCAAGGCAGTAGTTACAAGAGCCAGCGACTTCTTCTCTGAGGCGGACACAGGGGAGTAGCTCTGAGAGGGAGGAGGAAGTAAATAGAGAGTTGGCACATTTATGAGTCTGGCTCCGTTCCTGGGTGGGTAGAGTATATTCTGATGTTCTTAAGAACGTATCTGATCCATATAGAAAGTCCCTTCTGAAGGCTTGGTTTGAATCGGTAAAGTCGAAGGTTCAGGAGGACGGGGAACAGCACAGAAAAGTTTCAAAATTATGGTTGGGGTAGATTCTATTAAATATCAAGCTTGGACATATTCGTGTGAGGAGACAGTGCTCCAGGGTAAAAATGTAGTGTTTTTGTAAAACAGTAGATTCATGTGGGTGGGGCCCATGTTCTCAAATAGCTTCGATTTGGGGTACCAGAGTGGTTTCATTAAAACCTAGTGACAAACCCAGAAGATGATGCTTAATGAATCTCCACAGCTGTTAAATGCCCAAAGGACAGTACAGGGATTTTGGCAGGTAGCAGAAGGATGCATTGCACCCCGTGTCCCTAAGAGCTCTTCCACTATCTCCACATGTCTCCTCCAGAGAGCCACTTGCCGGTCTTCCCTGGTGGCGCAGTGGTTGAGAGTCCGCCCGCCAATGCAGGGGACACGGGTTCGTGCCTTGGTCCGGGAAGATCCCACATGCCGCGGAGCGGCTGGGCCCGTGAGCCATGGCCGCTGAGCTTGTGCTCCGCAGCGGGAGAGGCCACAGCAGTGAGAGGCCCGCGTACAGCAAAAAAAAAAAAAAAAAAAAAAAAGACAGCCACTTGCCAATCAATTTTTCTCTTTAAAGGAGGCTGATTTGATGACTGCTTCATATAATGCTAAATTCCAGTAATCTAAATCCTGTATCGTTTTCATCTGCTCTTTATACTGACTCTGTCCTTCAAGCTCTGCTGCTTTTCATCAAGGATGGAACCTGTCCTGTACTACTGACTCAGTGTGGCCTCTTTCCCACCAGAGCTCTTACAGCCCACCTGCATCACCTGAGGCAGCCCCGTGGGATGGAATGAGTAGGACTTTGGCCTCAGGCAGTTCTAGTTTATGTCCTAGTCTACCTCTTGTCACTTACAAGGACATGGCATTTTTCTTTAACGCTTATGAAACTGATGACCTTTAATTAAAAATGAAGAAACAGTAGCCACCTCCAAGACTGTGAGTGGCTTTAATGTGGGGCGGGGCACGGAAAGCTCCAAGTGTGGATCTTGGCACCTTCCAGATCCGCAATAAATCTCAATTCCCTGTGCCCTTGGCACTGGGCCAGGCAGAAAGGGCAATCGTGAAGGTGTCCGAGCGTTCCTGGGAGTGCTTATACTTAGGAAGCAAACAGATTTACCCACAAAAAGGGTTTGCGACTTTTGGAATTTAGAGGTCATTACAGTCCCCATCGCCTTATCGGTGGAGCTGACCTACACAAGTGTTGTTTCCCATTTATTCATGATGAAACAAGCAGGCGAGGAGGTCTGACGGTCAGATGGCCCATCATTCTGTGTTTGTGCTGGGAGAACGTGCTTTAAAGGATGAGGTTCAGCTTCCCTGCCTCCCAGGCTCTACGCTCCCAGTGGGAATTCTGAAAGATGGGACCACAGGTGTCCCCAAAGGAGGTTACACGTCTTTCCTTCTCCCTGAAAAAGATTCACGTGGGCTAAAGAAATCGGATGGGTACATTTTGCTTTGTTTAAATAATATTTGGTCTTGCTGCTTTTAATCATGGTTTCCCCTGAGCCTGGCACGCTTTCCACAGCACACACTGGCTGCATACCTAACAGATATTTTGAATACAACAGCTTGACTCCCCTGCTGCTTGGATGCTAGCAATTGGCTAGGTGTTAGGTCCTTTTCCTTCTCCCTCCTCTATGGAAGCAAGGAGATTTCAAGTGCAATTTGGCCTTGTACATCAAATAGCAATTCTCCTGCAGAAACCACAACCTCCAAAAACTCTACCCTAATCAAATCTATCAAGCCCAATTTAGGGGCGAGCTTGTGTCTGTTTATCAAGGAAATGGAGTTGAAATTGCCCCCTTTAATGGAATCACAGCTGCCCGCCATAATCTTTCACATGGACGTTTGAGTTAATGCCAGGCCATGGCCCATGCTCTCCAACCTTGGAATTTGATTCCAGTGTAGGAAATTGCTGTAATTTCTTCCCTGGGATCCTCAGGGGTATTGGGGCATTTTATGTTGGAGTTAGAATTAATGTGTCAGGGGAATTAAAGAATTTGGAAATGGTTGGGGGAAGATTAGCATTTTTACACAACACGCAACGGGTCACTTCTGCATCAAACCAAACCCATTATGACTCATCTGAACTACTTTTACCAGGTCAAGGAGAAAAAAAGAAACCGTTCAAAAACTCTTTTTGAAGTTGAGATTGAGGTTTTAAATCAGAACACAGCAGATACAGGTAGAATGTATTTGTCCTGAATATAGGGCAGCTCGCTGGGTTCAGTTGCCTGTTAAGAGTTACCACATTGGGGGGGCAAAGAACCCAGCTGAGATGTCTGGGCCCCCTGAGCCAGGGAGCGGGACGGCAGCTTCTCCTCCTGTTCGCTCCTGCAGCAGCCTTGGGCCGCTCGACTTCCCGCTGAAGCGCCGGGTCCCCTTAGACAGGGCGTTCCATCCAGCACGTGGAGATGGACAGTTGCTGTGGCCGTTTTGCACCGGGACAGAGACCCTTCATTTTTTAAAAATGTCCTTACCAGGAGACATTTTTTTTCCTTCTTTCAAGTGTATTAGCATCTTGTATTTATATAGAACAATTGTAACCATTTTTTTTTCTGGCACATTTTCATGTTTTCATCCCATTTTCTTCTCACAGTACAGAAGGGAGGTGAACTATTTATAATGCAATGCTGTAAATGAGGAAACCAAAGTTAGATGACACATGCAATTAGGTGGCACTGGAACCAGGCCTCCTTCCCACAAACCCCGTGCTCTTCCCATGTCACTCTCTGATGTCTTTGAACCCTCTCCCACTCCCTCTGTTTGGCTGAGAGGGGCACAGCCTTGCTGCCGCCCCCCAGGCCCCAGGCCTGCCATACCCACTTCTCCCTCAGGGAAGTTTCTCATCTTTCCATTTCCTGAAGAAATAATTCTGGGCATTTTACAGTAAATAGGTAATAGAGATCCTCTCTTTGTGAAATGTACCTGAATTTTATCCTCTTTCCATTGAAAATAAAGGACTCCTAAATAAGAGAATCATAGACATTTAATAAACGTGGGGAGAAAGTCTATTTATTTCCTTCAAGAGCGGCTAATGCCTCTGCAAAACCTCCCGTTTAGAATTAACGCAGCTTTTCTCTTGCATCCTTTTCTCATTCCTTTCCCTCCTCCCAGGCCAGCCTCTTTTCACTTTACTTAGGACCATTTGCATGAAAACAGCATTTCAGCTACTTGGGGTTTTATCTGCTGCTGTTTCTTCTCCCTCAGAGTTCGTAATGCCCCATGGAGCCTTCCTGTCTGCAGCCACCAAGTGTGGGTGCCTTCAGGCAGGAGGTTATGTCCTCTCTCTGGTACAAATGGGCACCCCGGGGGCCTGGGTGGAGCTGAGGTGCGTCCTGAGCTGCGGATTAATCCCTGATGGTTGGTCTGTGCTGGGGGTGCAGAAAGCAGAGGCCGGTCTCCTGTGCGGCCAGAGTGCTGCCCTCACGTTCCTTCCTGCACTTCAGAAGACAACTAATAGCTCGAACCACTGCGGGGGGAAAAACAAAAACACGGTGCTGTTTTCCCCACTTTATAAAATTGCTCATTGGATTATTGATTGAGGCTTATCCCTCCTGTTGTGCAATGTCCCTGCTGCTGTTGAGAAAGACTGCCTCTTAGGATCAGATGTGCTCTGCCCCAGGGGTAGGGGATGGGGGGGAGCTTTAGGCAGATGCTGACCCCAGAGTGCTCTGCCTGGTCAGGGATGGTGCCAATCACGGGCACACGCACTTAATTCTAAGGCTTGGTAGGCCCGGCATCCTGAGTTTGCAAACATTTCACAGAGATGCAAACAGCAAATCAGGCAAGTGTAAATAATGTTTCCCCATGGCAGGGGGGTGAGCTTAATTCTGTGGGGTGTTCGCCTTCCTTTCACATTGAGAACGTCAAGCACTTAGTGTTTTCTGTCATCTCTATGCTCCTGTTTTCTCCTCATAACACTCTTTCGCAATTCATCTCTGAAAGTTTGTCACCGACTTATTAACCATCAAATAATTGGCTGAATCTCAACCCCTCCTACTCCCTTCTGCAACATTTCCCCGGGCATCCACTGCTCCTCTGGAGACTGGCCTTCCCGTCCTTCCCCTATCTCTGGAGCCACTTGTCCTCCACCCCCCTTGCCTTTCTCTACGTCCCAAGCAAAGGAATTCTCTAGGGTTTGGTCCCTGGCTTTTTTTCCTTCCTTTTCTGTACTCTCCTCCTTGGCGTTCTTCTCCCCTCTCACTGTCCAATTATCACCTCTGCGGGGATGATGCCTAAATCTGTCTCCAACCTTGACTCCTCTCTTGAAGTCTAATCCTACATTTATAATTGCCTGAGGACTGTCACCAGCGCTCTCTCGCTTTTGCCCCTACTCTCAGGTCTGTTGATCCGTTGATTCTAACTTTATAATATCCCACCTCTCCTTTTCATCTCAGCGACCTCCATCCTGGTTTATTATTTCATTACTTCTCATTTGAACTATCGTGACAACCACTTAATCTCTCCTCCTTCATGTCTCTGCTCTATTAATCTTCCCAAAGAAGAGCTCTGACCTGAACCATCCCTTATCAGAAACAATGCATGGTATCAATACCTTCTTTGCCAGGAATATTATTTTTATTTTATTTTATTTTTACATCTTTATTGGAGTATAATTGCTTTATAATGGTGTGTTAGTTTCTGCTTTATAACAAAGTGAATCAGTTATACATATACATATGTTCCCATATCTCCTCCCTCCCTCCCACCCTCCCTATCCCACCCCTCCAGTTGGTCACAAAGCAGCGAGCTGATCTCCCTGTGCTATGTGGCTGCTTCCCACTAGCTATCTACTTTACGCTTGGTAGTGTATATATGTCCATGCCTCTCTCTCGCTTTGTCACAGCTTACCCTTCCCCCTCCAGATATCCTCAAGTCCATTCTCTAGTAGGTCTGTGTCTTTATTCCTGTCTTACCCCTAGGTTCTTCATGACATTTTTTTTTTCTTAAATTCCATATATATGTGTTAGCATACGGTATTTGTCTTTCTCTTTCTGACTTACTTCACTCTGTATGACATACTCTAGATCTATCCACCTCATTACAAATAACTCAATTCCGTTTCTTTTTATGGCTGAGTAATATTCCATTGTATATATGTGCCACATCTTCTTTATCCATTTATCCGATGATGGACACTTTGGTTGTTTCCATCTCCGGGCTATTGTAAATAGAGCTGCAATGAACATTTTGGTACCTGACTCGTTTTGAATTATGGTTTTCTCAGGCTATATGCCCAGTAGTGGGATTGCTGGGTCATATGGTAGTTCTATTTGTAGTTTTTTAAGGAACCTCCATACTGTTCTCCATAGTGGCTGTACCAATTCACATTCACACCAGCAGTTTTCTCCACACCCTCTCCACATTTATTGTTTCTAGATTTTTTGATGATGGCCATTCTGACTGGTGTGAGATGATATCTCATTGTAGTTTTGATTTGCATTTCTCTAATGATTAGTGATGTTGAGCATTCTTTCATGTGTTTGTTGGCAATCTGTATATCTTCTTTGGAGAAATGTCTATTTAGGTCTTCTGCCCATTTTTGGATTCGGTTGTTTGTTATTGAGCTGCATGAGCTGCTTATAAATTTTGAAGATTAATCCTTTGACAGTTGCTTCATTTGCAAATATTTTCTCCCATTCTGAGGGTTGTCTTTTGGTCTTGTTTATGGTTTCCTTTGCTGTGCAAAAGTTTTTAAGTTTTATTAGGTCCCATTTGTTTATTTTTGTTTTTATTTCTGTTTCTTTAGGAGGTGGGTCAAAAAGGATCTTGCTGTGATTTATGTCATAGAGTGTTCTGCCTATGTTTTCCTCTAAGAGTTTGATAGTGTCTGGCCTTACATTTAGGTCTTTAATCCATTTTGAGCTTATTTTTGCGTATGGTGTGAGGGAATGATCTAATCTCATTCTTTTGCATGTAGCTGTCCAGTTTTCCCAGAACCACTTATTGAAGAGGCTGTCCTTTCTCCACTGTATATTCCTGCCTCCTTTATCAAAGATAAGGTGACCATATGTGTGTGGGTTTATCTCTGGGCTTTCTATCCTGTTCCATTGATCTGTATTTCTGTTTTTGTGCCAGTACCATACTGTCTTGATTACTGAAGCTTTGTAGTATAGTCTGAAGTCAGGGAGCCTGATTCCTCCAGCTCCCTTTTTCGTTCTCAAGATTGCTTTGGCTATTCGGGGTCTTCTGTGTTTCCATACAAATTATGAATTTTTTTGTTCTAGTTCTGTGAAAAATGCCATAGGTAGTTTGATAGGGATTGCATTGAATCTGTAGATTGCTTTGGGTAGTAGAGTCATTTTCACAATGTTGATTCTTCCAATCCAAGAGCATGGTATATCTCTCCATCTATTTGTATCATCTTTAATTTCTTTCATCAGTGTCTTATAATTTTCTGCATACAGGTCTTTTCTCTCCTTAGGTAGGTTTATTCCTAGATATTTTATTCTTTTTGTTGCAATGGTAAATGGGAGTGTTTTCTTGATTTCACTTTCAGATTTTTCATCATTAGTGTATAGGAATGCCAGAGATTTCTGTGCATTAATTTTGTATCCTGCCACTTTACCAAATTCATTGGTTAGCTCTAGTAGTTTTCTGGTAGCATCTTTAGGATTCTCTATGTATAGTATCATGTCATCTGCAAACAGTGACAGCTTTACTTCTTCTTTTCCGATTTGGATTCCTTTTATTTCCTTTGCTTCTCTGATTGCTGTGGCTACAACTTCCAAAACTATGTTGAATAAGAGTGGTGAGAGTGGGCAACCTTGTCTTGTTCCTGATCTTCATGGAAATGGTATCAGTTTTTCACCATTGAGGACGATGTTGGCTGTGGGTTTGTCATATATGGCCTTTATTATGTTGAGGAAAGTTCCCTCTATGCCTACTTTCTGTAGGGTTTTTATCATAAATGGGTGTTGAATTTTGTCGAAAGCCTTCTGTGCCTCTATTGAGATGATCATATGGTTTTCCTCCTTCAGTTTGTTAATATGGTGTATCACATTGATTGATTTGCATATCTTGAAGAATCCTTGCATTCCTGGGATAAACCCCACTTGATCACGGTGTATGATCCTTTTAATGTGCTGTTGGATTCTGTTTGCTAGTATTTTGTTGAGGAATTTTGCATCTATGTTCATCAGTGATATTGGCCTGTAGTTTTCTTTCTTTGTGACATCTTTGTCTGGTTTTGGTATCAGGGTGATGGTAGCCTCGTAGAATGAGTTTGGGAGTGTTCCTCCCTCTGCTATATTTTGGAAGAGTTTGAGAAGGATAGGTGTTAGCTCTTCTCTAAACGTTTGAGAGAATTCGCTTGTGAAGCCATCTGGTCCTGGGCTTTTGTTTGTTGGAAGATTTTTAATCACAGTTTCAATTTCAGTGCTTGTGATTGGTCTGTTCATCTTTTCTATTTCTTCCTGGTTCAGTCTTGGCAGGTTGTGCATTTCTAAGAATTTGTCCATTTTGACAGGAATATTAAGTCCTAATTGTTTTCAGGCACAGGTGAGGGGATCAGGCTTGACGCTCAGGGTTCCCCATGCATGTGCCGGTCCACCCCAAGCCTCCTCCTTCTTCCTCTGCACGGACCAACCATTCCAAGCCACCCCAGACATCCCCACTGGATGACGTGTCTGAATTTGATCACGTTGTTCCTTCTGCCAGATTATCGTTCCCTCCTGCACCCCATCAAACTCACCCCATCTCCTCCGTCTTGACGAACCCTTTATCATCTTTCAAAACTCAGTGTAAAGATTATGTTCTCTGCAAAGACTCTTCCACCTTACTTGACATTAGTCATGTCCTTCTCTATTCTCACTGTGCCTTGTGTATTTCTGTGTTACAGTATCTGCTTTTATGAGGGTGGGACCACCTTGACCCTCTTATTCATCTTTATAGCCGTAGCACCCAACGTAGAATAAACATGAGATCAATGACCAGCCTCACCTCTAAACTGTCTGGAAGGTTTGTTATTACATGACCATCCCTACAAGTTCCTGTCTCCTTGCTTTTGCTCTGGTCCTTCCTTCCAGCTGGAATCCCTCCTTCATTATTCACTCACCAAAATTCTACCCATCCCAAATAAAGCTCAGCGTAAAATCTTCTCCCACAAGAAGACGTCTTTGATCTCTTCACCAAGTGAACTTTTCTGTGTGTATGTGAACTCCAGAACATGGCAAGAACATGATTTGTAGTTATCCGGCTTGTGGGAGTTTTGCTCTCAGACTAACAGAACTTTATTCCTTCATTTTTAAAAAGTTTACTCTGTATGACTCTAGCAGTACAGCTCTCTTCTCAAGGGCAATAATACTTACGGATGATAAAACCTGGAACACAGCAAATGATCGATAAATGTTAATTCATGTTCTTCCTTCTTTAAGGCACTTATCATTTTACGACTTTTAGCACCGATATTCATGTCATTTTCTTCTTGTCAATAATAGGACAGAGCTCGCAGTGGAAGAACACACCTTCCTCACACTTCTTTTCCCAGCAGAGACTATCAGAGCTCCTTACATAATTTAGTTGGTTAGAATATTTGTTGAATTTAATGGGTCAAACTGATTTTAAAGCTTTCTGCTTTAAAAAGAGTAGAGTTTTATCATTTGCACAAAATTAAGTATGATGTTGATCGTCGTGCCTATAAAATGTTGGCCATCACTCTTTGGGTGAATAATGTAACCTACATGATAACATATTTCTTTGGGAGAATCAGATTAGACGTCATGAATTCATTTCAGTATCTTTAACGGAAATGTTCCTTGTTCCCTCTGTGAGGACTGCCTCTTTTATCTTTATCAGCATGAAAAAATGAAACAATGTTGACTTGACAACAACTTTTCAAAAGTGGTCAATGAGGTAAATTAGATTACCTGGTAAATTCCATATAGTAGTTGAGTGTTTCTATAAACTTAAGTGAAATACCTTTGAAGAACTTTGTTCTCGACGGTGGGGAAAGTTATAAAGAATTGTTTATATGCCTTCAGTGACTATGCCTCAGAACATAAGAGCATTAAGAGAATCTAATAATCACCAGATCTCCGAACTTTAGTTTTCTCTTTCGATAAAGAAAGTGTGGTCAATATGGCCACCTGGCTTGAATCACAAAGTTGATATGAGAACTGCATGTAAGGTTCTTGATTCCAGAGTCTGTCTGTTTCCACACCCCTAAAGCCTAATAAAGTGCCTCGCATAGAAAAGATGCTCAGTAAATATTTACCGAATCGGTGAAGCATACGAGGAAGATTTTTGAGGATTTTATAGTGTAACATAGTGGAATTCATACGATCTAGTGCCACCCTCTTATTTTAGATGTGATAATGGGACTCAGAGAGGACGAGGGATTTGCCCAATGTCACACGACAAGCTCCGGGCAGAACAAACAGCTCATTCCAGATTTCATGTTTCCTGGTCTAATGCTCTTCACACACATCACACCATACCAGCCATTTCCCAGATGTGATGATACACTCTTTCGTAATAGAAAGAACAAATTCAATTCAACTAATATTTATTAAGCTCTTGTTATATTCCAGTCGTGGTGCTCAGCACTGCAGGGATTACAAGATGAATTACACAGTCTCTGCTTTTAACTTCACAAATTTTGATGGAGGAGAAAAACACATAAACCATTACTAAATACTTATTAGGAAATAAACACCGTAATGGAGACATAGGGAAAGTGCTGGTGGGCTCACCGTGAATGGAGTTAATAAATTGGATTATAGGATGGGTAGAGTTGAAGGCTGTGGGGTGGTATTCATGGAAAAAATGATAGTTTATCTGATTTTGGAAAGAAACACGGGGCAGGCATAAGCTAAGAGGAGAAGGGAACGGTCTGGGCATAGGAAAAGTCTGGGACAGCAAAGGAGGCAGCACGTGGTCCTGCAGCTCCCAAGGCTGTTACTTGAAGGAGCCATGGTAGGAATGTGGAATGCAGTCTGGATGTGTAAATGTGGCCGATCTTTGAGGACCATGCTTGGGAATCGGGCCTTTCTTTGCTCTGTCCTGGAGAGCTTTGAAGGTGCCTGAAGGTGGTCATTACCCTTTTTGGAAAACCGTTGTGGCTGGCGTATGATCAGAGTGGACAGACCGGTGGCAGGGAAAACAGTTAAAGAGCTACTTCAAAATCCAGAAAAAGTTCCCTCCAAAAAGGAAAATGGTGCTGAGAGCAGGGAGAATTTCTCCACACAGGGGAAACATTATGGAGAAGAACTAGCAACCTGGGCGCTGGATTCAGACTGGCTGTCCCTTTTGTGTCCCCATACAGGCTCCTTAAATTCTCTGCACCCAGTGTTTAATCTGCAAAGTGCCCACTCCTGCTGTTGCAGGAATAAAGCACTAACGAGGGTGCCTGGCTCACAGAAAGTCCCCAGTAAACACTGGTGGTTGCTGGTGGTATAAAGATGTTACGTGGAGTGCAGATCTCCTGAGAACAGGCACTTTTTTCACTCACCAGCGTACTCCCTGTGCCAGAAAAGTGTCTGACACATACTAGGCATTTAATAACTATTTGTTATTACTGTTGTTGTTATTATCAAAGTTTTCTCTTTGTACCTTCTCTCCCTTTATACCCTTCTGATAGGACTGTACAGGAGTTATTTGCATAACGGTGGTAACTGGTGTTCAGGCACTGTGTATTGATATGTGGAAGATTATTCACGATGTCACGATCTTTTCTAAAACTGACTGACACTTTCAGTGTGTTCAGCAGAGGGCTTGGGAAGTTTTAAGCTGAACATGAACACTTTGGAGGCATCATTCCTTGAATTTGATTTAGAAGATCAGGGAGCTGAGGTTAAGCTGTAATCATTCAAAAGTCCAGGGTCGTGTTGGGCCATTTGGCTGACTCACTGGGTCATGAGGGCCCAGCCATGGTCTCTCTATGACTCACTTTACTTATCTCTGGAATGGGATTTATGAGCTGAGCTCATAGACATTTCTGTGTTGATGAGCAGATACGTGTGCATGGCTTAAGGCGTACGAGGGCGGTCGGTGGGGAGGGCACCTGGTGAACACGTAGATTCCTAATGACAGGCAGGGATTGGCAGACCGGTTATAAGTCTTCTGGGACTGGAGTTCTCATAGCAGCAAGACCTAATTTGGGTCACACACTCCTCTAAGCAAGACATAAACAAGTGTAAAGAAGCCCTAGTCCCCGTGAACTGCAAACACAAAGGAATCATACCTGGAAAAAGATGGATTCAAAGAAGAGGAAAGAGGGCTCTGATGGGGATACTTACAGGGTAGAAAACAAGGACGAATTCGCTGTGTTGAGTGGAGCTGGTGTTGTGCACTGAAGGTGCTGTGTCATGAGCTGGGTGTCCAAGCGCGAGTCCGATCAGGGAGGGTGTCCCAGTGGGAAACATCACGTGCAAGGCTTGTACTAAGTTATCCCCGTGAAGCTGCCCACACGGGAGGAGCGCGTTAGGAACTAGATTGGAAAGGAAGGGAGAGGAAGGGAGTCAGGTCTGTAGAAGAATGCACGTGTTCACACACACACACACACACACACACACACACACACCAAGAGGCTGGTGGGATAGAAGAAAAGCCCAGCCAGTGAGGTCAGACAGGTCAGGACTGGAATCCTGGCTTCTTGATCTCTTTGAATCTCAATTTTCTCATCAGTAATACGGGATTCATTGCACCTCCTTAGCAGTGCTATTGTGACCAGAGATGTCTATTCGTGTCCTAGAAAATAAAGGCATTAGTAGATGCCTATACGGTAAGTGAATATGTCTGCTTTGATGGCTACCCGTACGCAATCCCACATGTATAAAATGCTTGCAGACGCTGATTGAGTTGACGGTGGACACTCAGTGCTTCACTTCTTTAGTTCCTTCCCCGATTTCTATAAAAGTCTTTGGGAGAACAGTATAGTCAGTCCATCACTAGGCAACACCAACACCGGCTGGTTAGCAAGTGAGTGGTGTCTTTCCCACACGCCCGCTTTCCTGGGATATCTTGTAGCTGATTAATACTGGGTCTGATTGGATTCACATTTTCAAGCTGCAGTGCTGTTCTGCACATCCACACTCCCCTGCCCAGGGCATCCTCTGTTTTTAGTTCATGACCACGCCTTCCCAGGCCTCCAGCCATCGTCATGATCTTGTGGTGGGAGAGGGGTGTTGGTACAGAACAGGGGACCACAGAGGGGGAGAAACCAAAATGATCCATTGGCACCAACAGGGAGGATTTCTGAGTTTCCTCCAGCACTTAAACTGTGTTTGCACACGGCTCTCAGAATTTCCTAGATGTGCCCCGTTCTGCTTTTTGTCAGCTGCCATCTCAGTTTTGTTGCTGTGAAATCTCCTTTCTCCTTTGCGGAGAACTCTTCCTGATTTTGATCTGAGGCAGCTGTCCTCAGGTAACAACCAGCGACTCCTGTTAACGGCACTGATATAAACCCTCAGCTTCCCCTCAGTTCTCGTGAGAATCACGGGGGCCTGGGGTGCCGAGTGAGACAGCAGCTTCTCTGACTGTGTCCCAGGGGAGGTGAGCTATGGGCCTCCAGTGGCTGTCCTTACACATCACCTACCAGATTTGTTACCAAACCCTGCCTTTGATGCCGATGTATGTTTTGATAGAAGGCTAATGCATACGTGAATACACAACTTTTTGATTTATTGTTGTTGTGAGCTCATCACTCTTTCCTCTAAATTAAAACTCCCTCCAGATGGGGATGTGTGAAGCAGATTTATTGATCTGCAATAAAACCTCACTCATAATCTCTACAGCTGCCCATTCGTCTTCTCTAGAAAGCGGGTTCATTACTCTGGATGTCCCAAGAATGAAAGCAAGAAGCTAACTTTCTCCTTTGTTCCCTTCCTGCCCCTCCTTTGCTTTCTGCTTCTCTCCTCCCTCCTGTTCTCTGCCCAGCCCTTCCTTTTACGAGACCAGCTGAATCCCCCAAGCAGAATCTTTCCCATTTCCCATCTCCGTCCTGTTCCCTTATATTTCTCTTTGCTCTCCTGCCACCCACCTTCAAAATGTTCTTTTTTTTGTGGGCGTCCTGCAAGGGTCGTGACATTGACTAGGATTTGTGGCTGAAATCCACAGCATAGCTCTCCACTCTGCTCCTTCCAGATGGGTTTGAACTCCCTGGTTTGGACAAACCACTGTGGACTCAAGAGATGAATGAGTGAGTGGCCAGACTGACAGAAATCAGAGCAAGTGGTAGGTGGGTAGGTGCTAGGTCTGTGGCTGAAGCGGGGCACACGTGGTTAAAGAATGTTTACCCTGAGTGTTTTGCTGGGTCCGAAGAGCCTTCTGATTGATTGCCTAGGAGATATTCTGGAGTGCACACATGATCGAGGCTGCTTCCACTGGTCAGCAGATGGCCTGGCCAGTGTGCCAGGAAGCAGAAGAAGTAGCTGTTATCTCAGACTAAACAGAAGGAAGGGCGAAAGGACTTCTGGAGTGATCAGATGAATTGCCTAGTCAGTTCAGTGGAGTATCTCTTCATGTTACTAAAATCCTCATGGCTTTTCCTGCTGGAAGAAAAACCATCATCTAGTCTAGCAGATTTCAGCTGGAGTGTCATGATAACCCTGGCGTGTTGCAACCACCCGTACTGTGTGATGCAACTTCCCTTCACGTTACACGTAACGTGTTACTTCTAATAAAGACCTGGTTTGCAAATGAACTACTTACAAACATCAGTTAGAACACATTCTAGGTTATACTTATAATAGCGTCATTTCACTCACTTTATTTCTGATATGATCTCTTGGACAGGACTTGGAGGTAGTGAGAGATGACCTGGCAGAAATTACACATTCTTTGCAGGGGGATGATGGGCGTCTGGTTAGCATCCATCACAAGGAGGTGAGAATCACTGCCCTGGTGTTTCTCTTCCAGGCAGGAGAGCTGTCCTTAGAGGAACTCTGAACACCGTCCCTTGTGTCCTTGTAGCATGACAAAGGATGCAGCCCCTCCTCTTCATTTGAAAATGACAAAGTCACAACCCAGAGCCAAGCAATGATGGTCCAAGTCCGGGTTTGAACGCGAATGCACAAATTCACACTCAGTGCACACTTTCCCCTGGCCCCTACCTCCTCCAACAGGCAGGCATGAAGAGCTTGGGACACTTGGAGGAAGAACAAGGAGGAAATGAATTGCCGTTTATCACTGGAGTCAGGAGGCTACCCCAAGCAGGTTTAATCACCCCGTGGGGAGAGGGATGCAGAGCAAGTTTATGGTTTACAGTGAGCAGGTTGACACAGCTGATTGATGTCAAATATGCCATGATGTATATTGTAAAGCAGGGATATTTAATGGCGTAACTCTATGGCAGGCTTAGAAGTGAGTTGCTGCGAAGTAAGGAGTGATGGATAGGCTCATTTACATGTAAAATTGCCAACGGCACTGACAACCCTGGTATGTGAGGGGAAGATAAGAGGCACATAGCAAGATTCACTTTTGTCCTAGTACTGGAATATTAAAATACAGCTGTGCAAGCATCTGGAGTTTGCAATGGACTTTAAAGATATAATTATTTTTCACCTTTCAGCCCTGAGATAATCTACATATTTTATGAGGTTTTCTATAAAGTCACCATAACACCCCGGTTCAAGTATTTGCAGTAGATGGTGATGCTGATATGAAATTCAGTTGTATGGAGATGGTTAAAAATTAAAAACACCCCATGGTTTTTATCTGTCCCCAGCCTATCAATCTCCAAATGCTTATAGAGTAACAATGTGAATGACTGGTACCTTGACTTTTTTTTTTTTCAATTACATAGGTACATTACTTATTAAATGGAACTATCTCTATAGTTGTGATGTTTGAGCTATTTCCAATTTATTTTTTTAATTTATTTTATTGAAGTATAGTAGATTTATAATGTTGTGTTAATTCCTACCATACAGCAAAGTGATTCAGTTATACATGTATATATACAATATATATACACATTCTTTTTCATATTCTTTTCCATTAGGGTTTATCACAGGATACTGAATGTAGTTCCCTGTGCTATACAGTAGGGCCTAGTTGTTTATCCGTTCTCCATATAATAGTTTGCATCTGCTCATTAATCCCAAACTCCCAACCCATCCCTCCCCCACATCCCCCTCCCCCTTGGCAACCACAAGTCTGTTCTCTATGTCTGTGAGTCTGTTTCTGTTTCGTAGACAAGTTGTTTCTGTCGTATTTTAGATTCCACGTATAAGTGGTATCATATGGGTACCTGGACTTTAAAACTCCATTTGCCTCCCCGAAACTCTTGCCTTCTATTGGTTTTCTCTGCCCTATTCCAGGAAAAGAATCAGTCTCTCTCTTCTCCCTCTCCCTCTCTGCGTGTGTGTGTGTGTGTGTGTGTGTGCGCGCGCACTTCTGTCTTATTCTCCCTTTCCTTTCTCCTCTAATAAGGATGCCATTATCATGTGTGGGCTAATGTCTATTACATATGAGAGTAGGGGAAAATTGACTTATCCTCTCAAGAAATAATGATGTTTGGATCAACGCCAGCTAAATATTCAGCCATGAGGATAGACTCCGGACCTGAACTGGATGGCTGAAGAGCACTGCATATTTGTCCCCAACATTAGAAAATGTTAGGATGGCACTAGAGTCAGCCTCCCCTTCCTCTATTTATCCACCCCTCCATCTTTTCCTCCCTACCCAGTGTGCACCGGGCCTCATGCTAGGTCCTGGAGACACAGGAGTGAAAGAGACAGAGGTTAGCATGTGGAACACAGAGGGGGAAAGAACCTCAGGACAGCTCTTCGCAAAGGCTGCTCTAAAATGTCAGGGATGCACAGGAGTATCTCCATGGGACCAAGGAGGAGGGGTGGCTGTCTGATAAAGAGCGAGGCCTTCCCTGAGGAATCAGCATCTGAGGCAAGGTTGAAGGTAGCAAGGCGAAGCGGGAAGGGGGAGTTTACCAAGGAAAAATCTGCTGCCCGTGTATCCAGGGCAAGAAAGCGTTTAGCAGATTTAAGGACCTGCATCTACGGTGATGCAAGAGAAACAGACACTTGAGAAGGGACAGAAGGAGATAAAGCTAAAGAAACCATTCTTGTCCTGAAGAGCCTGGCTACGCCTGCTTGAAAGGTGTGGATAAGGACATACAAAGGGTCCCCTGGTACATAGGAATGTTTCAGATTTGCTCTGTTTCTGTGTTTGCCTCTAATAAGCTGGGTCTTATTCTGAATGTGATTGCCAGTTGTGTGGTAAGAAAGACAAGTTGACAATAATAAAATGTATCATCAAAACCATGCCTTTGGGGGTGCTCATTGCTTGTAATTAAGCACGTAATATTTAGAACTAAGGATTTACCAAACATATTTGTCAATTCAGTTTAATGTGTTTTATGTACTTCTTCAATAACTAGATGATTGTTATCGTGACAGCAAATTAATTTTATACGTTAGTTCGTAGCATCTGTGCTTTATCATCCCATCATTCTTTCACTCCTTCAAAACATACTTACTGAGAATTTACTAAGTTCAAGGCACTTTCCTAGGTGATAGAGACACAAAGATCAATAAGATGCGTCCTTCTCATAAGCTAATGAGGAAGACACATCATAAGCTGAGCTACTGTGAAGAATGGACTGGGTAAAGAATGGACAGTAGAGGGATTTATGGCCTTTGCTGGTATCTGGGATTCTCAGCAAAAGAGATATCTGTGCTTTATCTTAAAGAACGTTTTGGGACTTCCCTGGTGGCGCAGTGGTTGAGAGTCTGCCTGCTGATGCAGGGGAGGCGGGTTCGTGTCCCGGTCCGGGAGGATCCCACATGCCGCAGAGCGGCTGGGCCCGTGAGCCATGGCCGCTGAGCCTGTGCGTCCGGAGCCTGTGCTCCGCAGTGGGAGAGGCCACAACGGTGAGAGGCCCGCGCATCGCAAAAAAAAAAAAAAAAAAAAATGTTTTGGAGTTTCCCACAGGCAATGTTTGCTGATGAGGGAGCAAGGGAGTTTTGTTGCAAATAGCTGATCCACAGAGTTTCATGGAATTTCACTCTAAAATTAAAATGATGCTATAATTATTAGGTTTATTCAGCTTTACCCATAATCTCTTATTCTTCTAAGGACTTGGCTGTAACATTACTTCTGTGATGCAGTTGGCAGTAAGGTTGTGCTTAGGACCAGAACCTCTGGAATCACAAAGACCTGGGTTCCAATTTGCCGCTTACCCGTCATGAGACCTTGTGCGAGTCACTTAAACTTTCTAACCTTCGTTCTCCGTTGTAATAGGGCTCATATAATATTAACAGAGGTAATGTGTTGAGCTTGGGGTCAAGCACAGAGTAAGAGTTAAATAAATGTTAGTCGTGTATGGTTGACATCATTACCATAATCTGTCATTTAACGCCTGATGAAACTTTGAATGAACCACAACACAGTAGCTTTCTGGAGCTAACGTACCTCCTAGAAGCCTTAAGACAGCCTTCTTCTCATCTGTCTTCAGGAGGAAGGTGACTGCACTGTAGTAAATCACCAGCACAAAGTGGGCGCACAGGGTCCCTAGTCTCTGCTTGCCCCCTGGGTTTTCCTCCAATTATTGTGCTATTTTCCCTGGCGTTTCCTTTCTCTGCTCCTCAGCTGAAAACTTCCTGCTTGTGCAGTTGCCTTGCTCTTTCTGATCATTAGCAAGGCTGCTGTGCACGTTTGCACCTGGGACCCCTCCTCAGCCTCCCTCCCTCTGGGTGCCTCCCCCGGCTCATCTTCTGCAAGACCAGATTGTGAGTCCACCCAAACACGTTCTTATGACACATCCGAATGGTCACGTGAAAGCAAAGCCTCCGGGACACTTTCATGCAGTGCATTTTCAGCCCTCCCCGCTCCCAGCTTTCTAAAAATGCTTCACCAATAGCTTGGATCCTAACAGGCATTCCTAAACATGTCCTGTTCTTAATCCAGTGAAAAGAAAATGTGAAAAAAACGAAAACAAAACAAAATTCAAAAGACAGAATGGCGTCATACAGAGTGAAGTAAGTCAGAAAGAGAAAAACAAATATCGTATATTAATGCATATATGTGGAATCTGAAAAAATTAGTATAGACGATGCTATTTACAAAGCAGAAATAGAGACACAGACGTAGAGAACAAACGTATGGACACCAAGGGGGAAGGCGGGGAGGTGGGATGAACTGGGAGATTGGGATTGACACGTATATGCTATTGATACTATGTATAAAATAGATAACTAATGAGAACCCACTGTACAGCACAGGGAACTCTACTCAATGCTCTGTGATGACCTAAATGGGAGGGAAATCCAAAAAAGAGGGGATATATGTATACGTATAGCTGATTCACTGTGCTGTACAGCAGAAACTAACACAACATTGTAAAGCAGCTATACTCCAATAAAAATTTTTTGAAAAATGAAATAAACAAATATTCTAAATGGTCATAAAAAAGGACAGAATGGGGCAGTGAGAGGCACCCCCCTGAAACCCCTCCGAGCTCTTGCTGCCTGCCGTGCACTGTGCCTCCACGGGGCCCTGCACTGCTGTTCATCTCTGCGTGGTTTCCACAGCTGCCCTTTGTTCTGAGCTGCTACACCCGCCCTGGCGCCCAGTCTAGAAACCTGGACTTTCCTCTTGATTCCTTCTTCTTCCTCAGCCATCCATTCCAGACCGTCGCCGGGTGAGCCTGGCGATGCCACCTCTGCTGTGTCTCTCACAGCCAGCCCCCTCTCTGTGCCTCCACTGCCACCTCCTGTACCAGCACACTGCAGGCGATGGCTCTGCAGGGTCCTCCACCTTTTCTCCAGTCCTTTTTCTACTCAGCAATCAGACATCTGTTAAAACGCAATACGATCTTGGTGGTTTCCACTTGAAAATGCTTGCATGGCTTTCTGTCGCTCTCAGGATGGGATCAGGCTTGGACTCTGTACTTGGCCGAGAAGGATCTTCTTAACCCCACGGCCCTTTATCCCAGTGCTGGCTTTGTTACTCGTAGCCGCTCCCCTGCCTCCCCACCCCTATCTTTGCTGGTACTTTCTATCTACAATTTATCTGTTGATTTAAGAGCTTAAATATGACTTCTTCTGGGAAGCTTTCCAGCCCAGCTCTGCTCTGCTCCATGGCCGTTTATGAGCATCCATGGCTTTCCAGACCCTGCATCGTGGCACGTACCGCGTCACTGCTGCAGCTGCCTATCCGGCCAGCTGTCTCCCTTGCAGGACTGGGCTCGGTGAGAACAGGCATTGCCTCTCCTGCTCACAGCAATGGGCTAGCCCAGCTCCTGGAACACAGTAGGTGCTCCCTATATATGGGGAGAATACTTTCAGAATCCTTTGAGGGGGAAGACAAAACCAATCAGGGGTGAAACCAAAACCACCCCAGGGGTGGGAACAGGAACGCCTCTCTGCACAAGAAGGGGACGGTTGAACAGTCTCCCCACCACCTGTCTCTCTCCCCAGCCTGTCTTGATCGGGATCCAGCCTCTCATTTCTCTCAACTCAACAGTCAGCAGAAGGGCCTAAATTGGGATGTTTTCCAGGGGCAAGTTGAGTGAGCGCTCACTGACTGAGCTGACCCTGATAGAAACGCTTAAGGAGCTTTGCAGGAGGATTAAGCAGCTGCCTTTAATCTTGCTTCGTTCCAGGTGGTGGGAGCAGATTCCGGCATGTGGGCAGGGCTGGGCTGCAGAGTCTCTGAGCCCTGAGTTGCAGTCTGTGGGTGGCTGCGCGCTGGGGAAGCCAGGAGCTGGGAATGGGGAGAGAGATCTGGCAAAGAGGCAATCGTTTCCATTTCAACATTTTAACAACCCGACTTAATTATCTGCTCTTTCTTCTCCTTTACTTACAATTCAGAAAGCTCTCCTATTTCTAAATGTGAAGTGCTCTCATTAGTGGCTGGAAAATTCTACATTTGTGGATTATATAACAATGAAGACTAAACCCGGAGACACAGAAGCGGAGAGGATTTATTCTGGATCACACCCAGCGAATCCGTGGAGGGAAACAGCTAAGGCTCGCCACTCATCATGGGTGCATCTCAGATGCACTGATCCCAGATCATCTGCTGTTTTCACCAGTGTCACGTGGTGTAGCCTGGGGTACAGTGTCCCTCAGCCCCCAGGCCTCCCCAGATGGTAGCCAGTCGCCCCCAAGATTACTTAGCATGATCGCTTCTGAAGAGCCCTGAAAAGGGAGAGTTGACATTTTTACAGCATCTCGGGTATGTCCCTTCTTGGACACTGCATATTTTAGAGGCTTTGCTAATATGATTAAAGACAAAAGCAATTGACTTCTGTATGGGAAGTAATAATGGAATAGTAATAATAATTCCATTGGATATTAAAGCTGGAAAAGGAGTTTAAAGTCCAGGTCCTCATGGACAGGTGAAGAACCTGAGTCTGGGAGTCTTTCCCCCGAATCATACAACCCTCTGTTGACTGAGGTGGCTTAGAATTAGCTGGCTTGCTTTTTGCCAGACCACATTAGAGGCTTTGGAGGGGGAGGGCATTCCAGGGCCGTGTCTTTGACAGGAGCTCTATGCAGAGTGAGATCAGGGCATGCGTGCCCCCCGCGAGCTCCTTGCATCTTCAACAGTTAGAGCTGGGTCTCTAGGCCAAGGGTCCGCTATTAGCGCAGCCTAAATCACAGCAGGCACTCAATGAACATTAACTGGGTTAATGTTGAAAATGGGCTCTCTAGTTTCACAGACTCCGACTGGGTTTCGGAGTGTCTGAAACTTCCAAACATCTCACCTAACCCTCCTTGAGATCTTCAACTGTGGCACAGAATCTATTTCCAAATATTTCTTACTTGGGCCGCAGGCTGTGTGGGCGTTTGGAAACCCAGGGGCACATGAGGACACATCAACCTAATTTTGGTCTAGCTGGGTCTATTGTTTGAGGTTTTAATTTCAGCGTGCTAAGGTGTATCTCTCCCTGAATTTCTCAGGCTTTCTTTGCATTCACATCCACACTGTGCCAAGCACTCTGCATATCTGCATGAATTTCCCTTAAAGACCCCAGTGTGTCGTCGTACTTGTGTATTAATAATGCATCTGATTCATTACTACTGCACCCCAAGCATTACAGCCTCAGGGTATATGCGACATTTAAGACCAAGAATTATTTCACATAGAACAGATCTGCTTAAAAAATAAAATCATCTTTAGGGATTTAGGGAGAGAGAATTTAATGGCAGGTGCTGATTTTAACAAAACACAGCTGACCCTAAAACTGCTTGTCTCGGTCCTTTCTATTAGTAGGAGTAGGAACTTGGCCTCAGCCTGACCTCGAGCTAGCCCGGTCTCTCCCTGGACGTCTCAGTAGCGGCTCTCCCGGCAGATGTACCAGCCTCAAATCTGCCACTGCTCTGCCATCTCTGGGCCAGTGACAGAACGAAGCAGAGGCCAATGCAAATGCCCCGGGAATCCGCATGTTTTACGTGCACTTGGGTCCCTTCAGAGGCCGCCCTGGAAGCAGGTGTTGAGCTTCCTTGCTGACGGTCTGCCTAGCCCTCCTTCCTCCCTCCCCTCTGGCCCTGCTTCTCTGGGTTAACCTATCGTGCAGCACCAGGGCCTTGGCACACCGTTCCAATGAATCATCACCAGTGCGAGCACTGACCTGAGACTCACCGCTGGCCCTTTACGTCCCTGGTTTATACTGAGTAACTTCTGGATCCTTTTCTCACCTCCCAGGGGCTGAGAAGTAGATGGAACTGGTACCAGCTGCTATTGCTGGGTTTGAACTGTACCACTTACTGTCTTTGCAAATAAGGGAGAATCCAGCTGACGACTTCCTTCCAAAGAGATACTGCACCACTGAAAGCGACAGGCTCAGGGAGGGGCGCGGGGGCTGGTGACCGTCTCACACATTAGCAGGTTTTTGCACCCAGCAGAGTCATCAGCTGAAGGAGTCTGAGAGGGACAATGGCCTGAAATCTCCCTCCTCACTCCCGAACCCACCTTCACGCTGCAGTGCATCCTTCACAATGATTTCCAGGGAATTAATTTAAAATGGCTTTCTACTATCCTGCCAGTATCCCAAACCTGCCTGATTTCGACCCAGACTCTCCTACTGACTTTAGTAAATGGATAAAACACATTTAAATAAAAGGGAAGGCCATTCTTCAAGGAGTTGTAAAGATCTCTACCTAGTGACCAAGACTAAAATCTCGCTGGGTGCAAATGCATCCTTCCTGGAGGAGAAGCCTTATCCCTCTTGGCTCCAAAGCCATACATTTGTATATTGATGGAATCCATGGACTTGCGTAGCTGGGTTGGGATATTAGAAACCATCAAGCACCATTCAGGGCGGCCGCTTGCCTCTTGGAAATTTGTGGGGAAGGTGATTATTTAATACCTAGTGAGACAGAAATACTCAATTTCCAAAGACAGACCACACTTTGATCTACCCATGAGAGGCACCATTCATTCATTCACTCATTCAGCCCGTCATTCAACCGATAGTTATTGAATCGCTTCTATGTCAGGCGTTGTCAGTAGTTGGAGATACTGGAGGGAAATGATCACAGGGTCCAATGCTCTAACACTTGTCTATACTGCTTATCTACACTTACCAATTGTCTGTCTATCTTTCTACCCGGCATCTATGCAGAGTAAACCAGGATGTATAGGGTCCTCTCTCTGCCCCTTGTTAGATAACGTCTTTGATCTCCCCTCAGAGATTTAGAACACAGAAAAGGCACCCAGTAGATATTTGTGCTGGAGGTTCTACATGAGTTCTGGGTTCTGGAGTTTCAAGGTCAGAGAGCTGTCAAGCCCAAAGGGATCTAGTAATCAAATCCCACCTTTTTTCATGGATGAAGACACTGAGACTTGGAGAGTTTAGGTTAGTTGCCGAAAGTCACAAAGCTAGTTATTGGTGGCGGTGAGATCAGATCCCACTCATCCTAATTGGCTCCTGGCTACTCTCTCTACTGCCTAAGTTCATGACAAAACCCGATACATCCAGCTGAAGGACGCTGTGAGGGACCATTTGGTCCAAAGGTTCTCAGCTTCGGCCCCACAGAGTCACCAGGAGGAACACGTCAAACCACCGAGGACGGGGTCCCACCCCCCAGAAAACGTTACCTTACTTGATCTGGGTCAGATCTGGGCTACTGAATTTTTACACGTCCTAGGTGATTCTTATGTGTTGCTTTTAGGGAAACTCAAGTGGACTGTTCACCCATGCATTCTACTGCTGTGTTCACTCATTCATTCACTTCACGTCACATATTTCCTTAAATATTAGTTTAGCAAGAGACATGCACACAGAAAATCTCCAAAGCGGTCCACGTCCCGTGTCAGGAAGCTTCTGCTAGGCTCCCAGCGCACCACAGGGCTTTGCAATCCCTCGCCAGGTCCCTAAATGTCACTCACAAGCAGGATTGGCTGGCAAGCCCCTGAAGGCTTCCCGCTTCCAAAGCCTCCTTACTCGGGAGCCACGTGGGAGGCCTGCCACTGTCTGCTGGGACCACACTCGTGCTCAGGGCCCTGACAGGGGCACCAGGGGCTCGCTTCCCATTATTTACTTTTAATTATCATTTTCCTGTGTGGCTCTGACCTCCCATGAGAGCGGCAGCCCCCTGTTAATGGGATTGTGTGGTGGGGATGCTGCCGTGTGCAGGTCTGAGTCTCCTGTCTCTCAGTCTCTCCCAGGTAATTGATTTTGGTCTGTTCCCTGACACTTGCCTCTATGGCACAAGGTGTTATTAGGGCCTTTGTTCCATTTTTGAGTGACAAAGCCTTTACAAGCCAGCCAAGCAAAAGCAGTTGTTGCGTCTCTCACTTTTCTTATTAACTAACAGAGAATTGCAGGCAGCTTGAAACCCGCTGAGAGAAATAATAACGTGAGCGGCTCCTTGGGGGCAAAGTGGGTCCTTTCAGCCACAGCAGCCTGGCGGGATTAACAAGGGCCCCTCCTCTCACTCACCCGATGGATCCCAGTTCCCCGTCTTCCCTCTTCCACCCCCTCTTCCTCCCCCATCACATCTCTATCTGGTTCTGGACCGTCTCCCACCACCCAAGCAGCACGGCAGTCTAGGGAGAAGCTTCCCCCCACCTGGCCCCTGGGCCTGCTCTTAGCCTCTGGGGAGTGGAATTACCCATCCCAATGATTGTTGCCCGTTGGTGTTTAGGACTTTCTCTGCTTGTTTTTATATTTTTTTCAATTAAAAATATTTACTATGAAAGCTTTTAAACATATACAAAAGAGAAAGAGGGAAAATGAACATAAGTGTATCTACTACCCAGATTAACAAAAAATATGTCACCTGTACAAGTGAGGCCTCCTGAGGACCTTCCTCTGACCGTCTCCGCCTCTCTGCCTCCCCAGAGGATTCCATACTATTCCAAATTTCATACTTATCATTCCCAGGCCTTCACTGATATTTCTACCACGCGTGCGTGTCACTAAACAATGTACAATACTGTTGGCATGTTTTTAAATGCACACAAATGTTATCATACCATGTGTATTCAACAATCTGAAATTCTACATGTGACATTCTTCTATTGGATACATGAGCTGAAGTCCCTTCGTTTTTCCCAGCGAGCACTCTACTCTGTCATATGATACATCACAGCGATGCACTCACCTGTTCCTTTGTTGGAAGCAGTTTTGCTGCTTCCTTACATTTCGCTGTCGCACAGGTTGCTGCCATGGTGTCTGGGGTCACATCTCCTGGGCTCTGACCAAGCCCTCCCTTAGGCACAAGCCCGGACGTGGGATTGCCGAGTTGTAAGAGCTGCTCCTTCAGTGGGTAACGCTTAGGTGTCTCGAGAGGGATTTTCTCCTAAAACTGTACGGAAATGAAACGTAGGGATTATTAGTCCTATCTCACATGTGAGTGCAGAGAGACACTTTCTGCCTTTGCTTGGCGGGGCAGACAGTAGCACCGGGGAAGGAAAACCACTCAGCCCCCAAAGTTCTCCTCCTTGCTGTCCCACCGTCCGGTGTATTTTAGTTGAACAGAAGCATCCCCATCCTCCTAATGGAACTGGAGACTCAGCCCTGTCTCCCGTTCTCCTTGGTGACCAGTCTCAGCCCTAAGCCATCAACAGGAAGGGTCCATAGTCACAGACATACTCTTTCTGGTGGCCCAGGCAGGGTGTCCCCGGTCTGTGAGAGACTCTCTGCTCCATTACCTGGTCCTTCGAGCCGATCGGCACTCTCTCCTCTGTTTCCCTGGAGACTTCAGCAAGTCAGGTGGGCACACTGGCGAAAACCTGGCTTTTGCCGTAAGAATCTGTCTTGAGTTTGTGTTCTCACTCTCACTAATTTTGTGATTGCAAACCGATACTTCACTTGTCGGGTTCTGTTGCCTTACCTGTAAGATGCTGACCTCACAAAAGCACCGTGCTTGGCACTTGGTGGTCAGCCGGGAGGTGGCAGGCGTGGCTTTAAGCGTGCGTCCGGCTTGGAGTGGCCTGAGTGCCCCGCGGCAGGGGGGTGGGGAATGGGCTCCCCCCGCCACCTCCCTTCCTTCAGACTCCAGCTCCTGGGGCTTCTGGCTTCCTGGACTGAGCCCTGGCAGTTTAGGGAGGAGCCACCCCTCAGAGACCTTTCCAGACCTGCCCAAGGAGACCAGTAGAGCCAGTTTCCGAGGGGACAAAGCCTCAGATGTGTGCACGGAGGCTTGCGTCAACCTTCTTCCTCACCTTTTCCTAACTGTCCTTTGCGGAGGTGAAGGAGCGTTTCCTTCCTCTCTCAGTAAAAACTCAGTAACGTCAAGACACAGCTGAGACCCCTTTGGAGGGGGGAGAGAGCACGGGCTCAGAGTGTACGGCCTGCTCTCCGGCGCACAGCTGTGGTGTTTTTCTGTTGTTTTCTTCGCCACGATCCTCATGGTTTTCTCGTGCAGTTGTCACCCCACTTAATTACCCCTTCTTTGTTTCTGTCTCCAGCCCCTCGAGCTCTTTCTCCTCACCCTCTCCTGGTGTTTTCTTCCTGGTTCTCTTGGCCTTCTGGCACTGCCACCATTCACCCATCCTGTCCCCCAAGACTCTCATGTGGCCCCCTTGTATGAATGATTACTGAAAGGAATGGAATTGTTAAAAACAACGTTTTCTGTGCACCACCGTGTAAAACGTACAATAATAAAGCAGAACGGCACTAAATGAATTATGGTTTTTTAAAAAAACAAATTACCAACCTGTCAAATACTATTAACGCTCAAATCAGTGGGAAGAATAAGAATATGTGTACAGAGGGAGCTTCTCTTCTTTCGTAAAGCAAATAGCCCCTCATAACAGCTGGTTTCAGTGTCTTGAATGAGTATCTGATAAAGAAAAGAAAAGCAAGAGACTCCGATGAATCGTTTCTCCCGGTAGCAACGTAATGTGCATTCCTATATTTGTGTGAAGGGCTCGTTGCCTCTCCACTGGGTTTATGATATCTCGTTCCATAGGATAAGGCAGATGGTAAAGGGGAAATTATGAAAAGTAAAGTGGAGCGGAGGTGAGTTTTCAATATTCAAGGACCGATCTGCTTCTCAAAAGAGGCAGGTCTAGGGCTTCCCTGGTGGCGCAGTGGTTGAGAGTCCACCTGCCGATGCAGGGGACGCGGGTTCGTGCCCCGGTCCGGGAAGATCCCACATGCCGCGGAGTGGCTGGGCCCGTGAGCCATGGCCGCTGAGCCTGCGCGTCCGAAGCCTGTGCTCCGCAACGGGAGAGGCCATAACGGTGAGAGGTCCGCGTACCGCAAAAAAAAAAAAAAAAAAAAAAGAGGCAGGTCTAAAAGGAAAGCCAAATACACAAGAAAATACCTTGTCTCTGCGAACAGACTACAGGACAACATCCATTTGGGCAGAGAGCAGAAATTTTCTTGTTTTCAATGCTGAAAGTTAGGAGACTAGGGAGCTGGCTCTTTAATCCAATAGGAGTCTGGTGTTCATAGAGACACCTCAAAGTCAGTGTCAGGAATGGGGAAGAAAATATATTATTCGGGAGATAAGTTGCACTAGCAGTGATACTCACAGGGCATCTCTAGACCATGCAAAATCCTCATTGACCCTTCAAGGGTTATTTTCTTCTCCAGTGTTGGATAAGAGAAAACTTGGCCACTGGAAGCAGAGCAGAGTCCAAACACAATCTCACCCTGTAGTCACTCACTTCTTTGAATTCATCCAAATCTTTTGATTTTGTCCTTCAGAGGAAGATTAAATGGCCAAGGCACTAGTTGAGTATGAAATTAGAAACGGGAGAAACTATATTATAAACAGATTTAGCTCATTTGGCCCACGGGAGATGCATATGACATCTCGGTTGAATGAAGGAATGTGCTATGAACCACCTGGATGACCCGTGACCAGAGTGCTAATCAGCAAGTGTCTGGTTTTCATTCTCTGTTGACTGTGCGTAATACTTCTTGCTTGACCTTAATGTACTAGGATACAGTCTTTAAAAGCACCTTGGGAAACTTGGATACAAAAAAAAATACCTTATTATTAATGTTATCATTGCTTAATTGAAAAGAGCATTTTCCTATCATATTGCTATATTTATAAGATTTCTATACTTCTTCAAATGGCCCTGACATACACTGCTTAAAATAAAACACAAACAACTTTGAGTTAGAGAAGTAATTGCGGTTATATTGTTTCAACTGGAGCTAAATGGATTTCCACGGCTAACCCCAAAGGTAGAAGGCTGTTACTTTGGCCTGGATTTATATTTAAAGTGTCCAAATACAAGAGTGTAAGTTGGGAAGATGTGAGAGTAAGTGGAAGACTTTCCCATTTCTGTTTGTTCTCTGTGCAGCTTAAGGCTGCGTATGATTACAGTGTTAGTTGCATTTAAGTGCTTTGTTTTCCCCCGGGTTACAAACATCGAAGGGAGGAGGGAGGATAAGAGGATGGAGAGAATTGAAAGAATTCTCAGAAGGCGCTGTGAACACATCCGCTGAGGGGTGAGTTATAAACGAATGTGAGGAAGAGACATTTAATTTCCTTCCACAGAAGCTGGAGGCTGGACGGAGGAACTTACTGAGCATAGCTTTACTTACCACATTTAAGCCCTGCTCAGTGCAGGGAAAAATAATTCAAGTCATTTGGTAATAATTATCCCTTACATATCTGCAGAGTGCAGTCCCCCGTGACCTACAATTGCTACACGATTCACTTCCACACATATTTGTTGGGTGCCCACCAGGTTCCAGATTAGCTCCAGGTTTGGGAACTTAAGCCTCAAGGAAGTCACAGCCCCTATTCTCAAAGGGGTGACATCGTGTGACATGATACATGCACAGAAGGTAATGTGGCGAATTCTGTAGTTGTGGATAGCAGAAATCACCAGGGGAGTACAGATGAGCGAGCAATTAATTTTGCCTAGACTTGCATTTCAATCAGCCCAGAATATGTACTTACGTAAGTATTCATTTATTCATTCAAATGATTTTTTTGCTTGCCTACACTGTGACAGATATTACACTTGTCAAAGAATGACATGAATGCTACACAATTATAAACTGAAACAAGTCAAATGAAAAATGAACCTTTGTTAGGCTGGTCTTCCTCAGGAATGCTTTTCCTTAGCTGGTCATGGAACTGGAGGACAGTCAGAGTTAAAGCGAAAGAGAGAGAGGAGTTTGCATTTCCAGACGGAAGGAAGGGCACCTGTAAAGTTCTGTTGTGGGTGGAACACAAGTTGCACGCAGAGAAGGGAGGCCAGTGTGACGGTCTGTCACAGACCAAGGAGGAATGTGGTATGTGTATTCATTTACTAGGGATGCTGTAATAAAGGACCACAAACTGGGTGGTTTAGAACAACAGAAATGGTGTTTTAAGATATTTTTTTGATGTGGACCATTTTTTAAAAACTATTTATAGTTTTAAAAAAGGAGTCAAGGGAAAGATTCTGAAGATAGATTGAGCTTGTTTAAATGTAGTTATAGGAACCAACCACCTATACAGAAGAATAAAAGGAAAATCATCACTATCAGTTTCTGGAGAAGGCTGGAGGGGATAAGACCCAAGTGAAATATTGAGAGAGAGAGAGTTTAGCTAGGAGAAGTAGTAACTCCTATATTCTAGTGATAGGAGGAAGAGAGAATGAATTCCAATATAGGTGTGGTAGTGGACGTACACAGTTTGAGTACAAACACAGAATGCTTTCTAATAGCTTCTGTCAACCTTTCTGAAAACTAGAATCCCCTTTCCCCATGGCCAGTAGGGATTCTCAATAACATCTGTTTAATTCCATAACTATTCAATTGATTAAATGTTTAAAACTTGACCAGCCTGGTTTAATACTGTAATTTCGTATTTTATTCAAATCTGATTCCCCACAAGGACTCAGATTTTTATTTGAATGGCTTGACATGTAGATGGGGCTGTGGTATGGTCTTCTCACTCACTGCTTAAACCCACCTGCCTTCCGTGGATAAATGATACTCATGCAAGTAAGGAAGCAAATGGAAAAGGAAAGTCCCTGATTCATGTAAATTTTAAGGACACACAGAGGTTCAAAGTGAAGGAATGGAGAAAGATATTCCATGAAAATGGAAATGAAAAGAGAACAATGGTAGCTATACTTGTAACAGAAAAAATAGACTTTATGCCCAAAATGAGAAAAAGAAGATCATTATATAATGATAAAGGAGTCAATTCCTGAAGAAGATATAATAATCATAAACAAATATGCATCTAACATTTTAGTCCCTACATATACTAAGCAAATACTAGCATATCTGAAGGGAAAAAATGGACAACAGTACAATAATACTAGGGAAGTTTAATAGCCCATTTTCAACAATGGGTAGATGATCCAGGCAGAAAAAAATTAAAAGGAAACCTTGGACGTGAATCATATTTTAGGCCAAATGACCTAAGAAGCATATAGAGAACGTTCCATCTAGCAGCAGCAGAAAACACATTCTTCTTAAGTGCACATGGAACATTCTCCAAGATAGATCTTATAATAGTTCACAAAACAAGTCATGGAACATTCTCCAAGATAGATCTTATAATAGTTCACAAAACAAGTCTTAGAAAATTTAAGAAGATTGAAATCATACCAAGTATCTTTTCCAAGCACAATGACATGAAATTAGAAATCAGTAACAGGAAGAAAGCTAAAATATTCACAAATAGGTGGAAAGTACACAACACACTCCTGATCAACCAATGGGCCAAAGAAGAAATAAAATCGTATCTTGAAACAAATGAAAATGGAAACACAACAAACCAAAACCCATGGGAGGCTGCAAAAAAGGTTCTAAAAGGAAAATTTATAGGGCTAACAGACCTCTGCTTCATGCCAAAAGGTCCTTGATATTTGGTCTTGTCCAAAACGTCCATGTGACATTTGGTCCACATCAAAAATAACCAATGATTCTTGGTCATTTGGTCCTGTCCAAAATGTCCGCGGAGACATTTGGTTCATGACATAAGGTTCTCAATATTTGGTCCCGTCCAAAACCATTTGGCATGGACCTTTTGGCATGGACCAAGTGTCTTATGGTTTAAATGCCTTATGGACATCTTGGACAGGACCAAATGTCCTGCAAGGGTATATATCATTAAATGCCTGCATTAAGAAAAAAGAAAAATCTGAAATAAACAACCTAACTTTACACCTGAAGAAAAAGAACAAACTTAGCCCAAACTTATTAGAAGGAAGGAAATATAACAAAGATTAGAGCAGATATGAATTAGAAAAACAATAGAAAAGCAACTTTCAAGTAGATAACACAGTATTGTTAACTGTAATCACCATGTTGTACATTAGATCCACAGAACTTGTTGATCTTATAAGTAGAATTTTGTACTTTTGAACAATATATCCACATTCCCTCCATTTCCCAGTCCCTGGTAAACACTATTCTACTCTCTGGTTTTATGATTTTGGCTTTTTTCTATTCCACATATAAGTGACATCATGCAGTACTTACAGTACTTGTCTTTCTCTGACTTATCTCACTTAGCAAGTGTCTTCGAGATCCATCCATCCTGCCACAAAATACAGGATTTTCCTCTTTCTCAGAACTAAAATTAAAAATCCCATTGCATTTATATACCACATCTTCTTCTGACAGGTACTTAGGTTGCTTCTATATCATGGCTATAATGCAAATAATGTGAATAGTGCTCCCATGCATATGGGAGTACAGCTATCTCTTTGAGATTCTGTTTTCATTTGCTTTGAATATATACCCAGGAATGAGATTGATGGATCATATGGTGGTTATATTTTTAATTATTTGAGGAACCTGCATACCATTTTCAATAGTGGCTGTGCTAATTTACATTCCCACAACAGTACACAATGCCCTTTTATCCAGAACCTCACCAATACCTGTTATCTCTTGTCTTTTTGATGATAGCCATTCTAACAGGTGATGTGTCACTATGGTTTTGATTTGGATTTCCCTGATGATTGGTGATGTCCAGTACCTTTTCATGTATGTGTTGGTTATTTATATGTCTTCTTTGGAATAACGTCTATTCCAGTTACTCTGCCCACTTTTTCATCAGATTGTTTGAGTTTTGCTGTTGAGTTGTATGAGTTCTTTATATATTTTGGATAGTAACTCCTTATCAGATATATGGTTTGCAAATATTTTCTCCCATTCCCTAGGTTGCCTTTTTATTTTGTTGAGTGTTTCTTTTCCCAAAACTTTTTAGTTTGATGTAGTCCCACCTACTAATTTTGTTTTTTTCACTTGTGCTTTTTGTGTCTTACCCCAAAAAATTGTTGCCGAAACCAAGGTCAAGGAGATTTTCTGCTGTGTTTTCTTTCAGAAGTTTTACTGTGTCCGTTCTTATGTTTTAGTCTTTAATCCATTTCAAGATAATTTTTTTGAGTGGTATAAGATAGGGGTCTACTGTCATTCTTCTGCATGTGGTTATGCAGTTCTCTCAACACCAGTTATTAAAGAAACTATCCTTTCCCCATTGTGTATTCTTGGCTCCCTTGTCACATATTACTTGGCTGTATATGCAAGGGTTGAGTTCTGGGCTTTTGATTCTGTTCCATTCGATTCATATAGACCACTTCCATTGGTCTATATGACTATTGTTAGCCATGTTCTTTTGATTACTATAGCTTTGTAGTAGAGTTTGAAGTCAGGAAGTGTGATGCTCCAGCCTTCTTTTTCTTTCTCAGGATTGCTTTGGCTATTGAGGCTCTTTTGTGATTCCATACAAATTTTAGGATTTTTTTTCTATTTCTGTGAACAATGACGTGGACTTTTGATGGGGATGGCGTTGAATCTATAAATGGCTTTGAGCAGTATGGACATTTTAACCATATTAACTCTTTCAATCATGAACATGGGTTATCTATTAGTTTGTGTCTTCTCCAGTTTCCTTCATTACAGTCTGTGGTTTTCAGTGTACAGATGTTTCACCTCCCGGGTTAAATGTATTCCTAAGTATTTTATTGTTTTATTGTTTTTGATGCTATTGTAAATGGGATCTTTTT
Organism: Pseudorca crassidens; assembly: GCF_039906515.1. NCBI lineage: Eukaryota > Metazoa > Chordata > Mammalia > Artiodactyla > Delphinidae > Pseudorca > Pseudorca crassidens. The sequence goes on from NC_090304.1 coordinate 106,967,330, forward strand.
TTTCAGGTATCTTGTTGTTAGCGTACAGAAGCACAACTGATTTCTGTATGTTAATTTTGTGTCTTGTAACTTTAATAAATCATTTATTAGTTCTAATATGTTTTTGGTAGAGTCTTTAGAATTTTTATTTATAAGAACACACCATCTGCAAGCAAAGGCAATCTTACTTCATCCTTTCTGATTTGGATATCTTTTATTTCTCTTTCTTGCCTAATTGCTCTGGCTAGGACTTCCAGTACTATGTTGAATTTGAGTGGTGACAATAAGCTTACTTGTCTTGTTCTGAACTTAAAACTTTCAACCTTTCACCACTGAGTGTGATGTTAGATGCGGGTTTGTCATATATGGTCTTTATTATGTTGAGATATGTTCCTTTTACACCCAATTTGTTAAATTATTCTTTTATCATGAATGGATGTTGTATTTTTTCAAGTGATTTTTCTGCATCTATTGAGGTGATCATATCATTTTATCTTTTATTCTATTAATGTGGTATATCACATTTATTGATTTGCATATGTTAAACCATTCTTACATTCCAGGAATAAATCCTACTTGATCAAGGTGCATGAAACTTTAAAAGCACTGTTGAATTCGGTTTGCTAGTATTTTGCTGGGAATTTTTGCATTTACATTCATTAGTCATATTGGTCTGTAGTTTTGTTTTCCTGTAGTGTCCTTATCTGGCTTTGGTATCAGGGTAATTCTAGCCTCATGAAATGAGTTTGGGAGTGTTCACTCCTCAAATTTTTGGAAAAGAAAAATTGGTATTAATAATTTAAATTTTTGGTAGAATTCACCAGTGACCCATCTGGCCCTGGGCTTTTCTTTGTTGGAAGATCTTTGATTACTGATTCAATTTCCTTACTCATTCTCTGTCTGTTCAGAATTTCTGTTTCATCATTCACTCTTGGTAGGTTGTATGTTTTTAAGAATTTATCTGTTTCTTCTAGGTTATCCAATTTGTGGGCATATAATTATCCACAGTAGTATTTCATGGTCCTTTGTATTTTTTGGGTATCACTTGTAACGTCTCCTCTTTCATTTCTGATTTTATTTATTTGAGTCTTCTCTGTTTTTTCCTTAATTACTCTAGCTAAAGTTTTGTCAATTTTGTTCATCTTTTAAAAAAATAGTGCTTACTTTCAATGATATTTTCTGTCATTTTTCTGGTCTGTATTAATTCATACTGCTCTAATTATTGGGATTAGCTAAAACTGTGGCGGTAATCATTTTGCAATATATAAATGTATCAAATCAACACATTGTATACCTTAAACATACAGAATGTTATATTTCAATTGTATCTCAATTAAGTTAGAAAAAAAAAGAAAAGGACAATCTCTGCCCAAAGAGTGTTGGTTACATTCTAAGTTCTGGGTCTAAGCTAGTCATCTAGATTATTGTCCAGCTGATCCTCAGCTGGTGTGAAGTCATCACTTTATTCAGATGCTCTAGACTCTCTGTTCCAGTCTGATGAAGTCCTCAGTAATCCTCAAGCCCACAACCTTATCCACTCCCACACGTTCATGGCCCACAAACACTGTTAGATACATCATGCATAAGTCTACGGGACTATTGGAACTCCAGGGAACAGTATGGATCTCCTTCTGTGGTTATACACGAACCCATTTCTCCCTAGTGCTCATCTCTTCACTTTAATAATACAACTCAGGTCAGTAGGCCTTGCAGCTCAGCAACTATTAACTGGATGGCAGTTACCTTATTATTACAGACAGCCGTCAACTTCATGAGACATTTTTGCAGCAATCCAGTTCCATTCCACTTTAGAAAGGAGAATAAATCAGAGACATCCCCCTCTCTTCTCCTCTCCCTCACAAAGAGGACTTCCCTCAAGAATGTTCCTTTCTATCTTTCTATATTAGGTCAGGACAGAGGGGCTGCAAGGCAGAAACCTTCTAGTCAAACACTTGAGGAGGTGATTCCTTTGCACTGAGAATGGGTAAGCAGTGGTTGATAAATTCAAAAAACTTGGAAGTGGTCTACTAGCACTTCATCCCATCTTATTATGTGGATAAGGTAGCAGGAAGTTAAGGATGGCAGAGAGTTGGAATACTAGTTGGACAGAGTTACAGAGAAGGATTTCCAAGCATTAATGGGGATGCATTAGAGGTTATTGATAATGAATTTGTAGAGGGATCAATCTGACCTCCTGTCTGACATTCTCGGTTGCTCATATGTAAGCATGGATAAAACAGATGTTTGGATTCCTACCCAGTTCAAGAAAGGTGCAAAGGAAACGCAAGAGGGTCAAGGTAGTTTGACACTGGCAAGACTGTAATTGAAAAGAAGTGTCATGAAAACTAAACCATTTAGGAGAAATTGTGGAAAGGATGTTAATTTGGGGAGAAAAAGAGGGATCTCAATACAGTAAAATATTGAGGGATCTCAATACAATACAATATCTCAATACAATACTGAGATATCAGTGAATTTGAAGAATGTTTCTAGTGGAAGTTGGAAAAGAAGATTGGATAGTAGGATGTTATGGCAGGAAAGTGGAAGGCTAAGTCGATAATTTTAAAATTAGATCAGTTACAGGTTATGACAGAGGTTGTGATCTCTACAGGAATAGATCCTTGAGATAGAATAGGGGAAAGGGTTATCGATTGTTAGGTCAAGAATTAAGTCAGGTTCGGGGTAAGTTATGCAGATTCCAAAGTTCTTGATGAATAACGGAAGTAACAAGGAGGTTAGTAAGATGGAAACAAGGAGAGATGGAGGTGGGATTGACAAAGGACATGGGCCTCAAGAAGCAATTTTAACAAGAAGGTGAGTGAGTGGTTGTATGGAAGGGGTGATAATCAACAGGAAGGACACCTCTACACCTGCAGACTCTGAAGCAGGTGTCGGTTTGAGAGGATATAAAGCTAAAGTTCCAAGGAGCAGTGTGGTCAGTAGATATCCAGATTTCGGCAGGCAGCTAACTTAAGGAAATGAGCATAACCTTGAAAAGCTTATGGAGGAAATACTCTAAATGGCACAGTGGAGACCCTGGTGGATGAGAGAAGAATAGGAGACAGAGGAGCAAAGGCCAGGGGGTGGATATTGACAGAGGTACAAAGGAACAGGACCCAGGCTTGTTAGTGGTTCATTCTCAATAGTTCTTTTGAGGAGGATGCAGTCTAGTTCCAGATAGCAAGGGAGTTGACTTCTAAAGCTTTTGTGATGTGAGCCCCTGAATCTGCAGTCTGGCTCCCAGGAGCAGTGTGGTCACAAACACAGGTGCACAGTTTCTGCACTTACACAGCATGGGATAGTGACATTTCAACTAGCCCACGTACATAAGAGGTCTGAGAGTCTCTGTCCCTCGAGTTCATGACTGGAGATGGCAGTGCTCACAGGCAGTGCTTTCATTCTCTCACTTATGCATGCACCTGTTAGTTTCTCTATTCATCCAACAAACATTGTCAAGTACCTATTTTGTACCAGGCTCTAGGTATACATTGATGGATGAAAGATGTCAGTTCCACCCTCATGGTCCCTAATGTCTACTTGGGAAAGATGGGAAATAAATAGCAAACAAAACCAACAATTGTACATCTAATCATATGTTGCATATAAAGGTAAAAGGTAAGATGCTGTGCTAGAAAAGAGGAGAGACATACTTACATAGAGGCTTTGGGTCTATATAGACAGAGAGTTTGGGGGATTAGCTGTCCCTGGCCATGCAGAGTGCTGGGATGAAGCATTCCTGGCAGAGGTGGGAAACAACGATGGGGAGTCATCATGGGTTGCACACAGGATGACAAAGGATCACTGTGTATTGTGGAGACAGGACTGTAGAATCCACGCCTCTCAGGTGAGAACAACCTGCCTGTCATTTTGTCCCTAATGCACCCATTTTCAATGGCCTGTGTTTTCCAGGAGGCCTCATGGCTTGTGTAGCGGGTAATGTTCCCTGGAGAAGCCACCCTTTGAACTGCAGAGGAGAGCGTTCCTGAATTGCATTCATACTATGGCTTTTCAGTAAAAATTAGGTCTCAGATATTCTAGACCTAAATTAAAGAGAATGAATTCTGTTCTCAGACCAGCCCCGTGTTCAGATTAACTCATGGTTTATAGGAGCCCCTTAAATATTCATGAAAGCACAAAGGACCCCAAAGTTAATCTGCATACTGAAGGTGGAGAGCAGAGAGGTCTGATTACCTAGTACATATATATGTGAAAAGCCAGTATTAGTCAATTATCCTACACAGGAAGATTCGTCTGCATACAGATAGATGAAAAAAGGGAAAGGATTTGTTGCAAAACCTACTCAAACTCCTAAACCACCCGTCCAGACAAGCCGCACACACTCAACCACAAGCATAAGCTCTCAGGTCGAATTCTAGATGTGAGAGGAGGAAACAGCAGGGGTCATATGTATGCACGATGCTTCTCCCTTTCACTCATCAGTTCAGAGTAATTTCTTCACCTGCTAACTCAATGTCAGAGTCTGCGAGACCAAATTCAGAAGCAACCGCCAGGGGACTGAGCATGTGATGTTTGGCAAAGCAATCATTACAGAGAAACCTCACTTCTGAGAAAAAAACATGATGCCCTGAGGAGGATTTGACCTGTGTATTTGTTCTTTCATGGTAAAAAGAATCATGACTCTACAGACTCACTGGCAGTAAAGAATTGACTATGAGCTTTGTTTTTAATCCCAATATAGGACAAATGTGGGCCTGTGAATGCTCTATGAAATAGTCTATGACAATTAATCTTGACTTCACACTCAGCTTGGATACGAGGCAAAATCCAGGGCGGGGAAACCTGGGGCAAGATCTGATATCAAAATTCTGGACCCATCACTTACTAATTCTGTGGCTTCAGATGAGTTACTAAGACTTTTCAAGCTCCAGCTTCCCTGGTTATAAAGCGAGGAAAATACTAGTAACGCGTTCTCAGGATTGCTTTTGGATCAACTGAGGGAAGTGTGTGCCTGTATGTATGTGTGCGTGTAAACACACACACATACACAGCACACATATATACGCTTACACACATATATCATGCATACATACATGCAGACACGTATGAGAACACTCTTTGAAGACTGTTAAGTGCTATCCAAATGATAAAGTAATTTAAAAATATAATTTAGGCTGCTCTGTTGTAAGATATTTGTTGTAATGAGGTCTTTCCTTTAGCAATTACAGACTAATTTGCTATTGTTCATAGCATGAACAAAATATTTATGAAATGGCAGGATTAGAACTGTAGTTAATACCCACAAAATAAAGTTTTCCTCTGTAATAGTAACTAGCCCAGAAGATATTAAGCTCACAAAATGTATCCTGTTGGCTGTATCTTGAACAGAAGTTTATAAATATAATTATTACCAAATAGATTACACCGTCTGCATGTTTTCCTTCGATATCCTTCTTGATTTGGGTATTTAAGAATTGTAGCACAGTGGAAAAGATGTGGGTTTTGAGTCAGATAGACCTGAGTTTGTCTACCTAGCCAGCATTTCCTAGCTGTGTCAGCACCAACAATTCATTCTCCATTTCTGTCATTTTTATCAATAGCTAACATTAGCTGACATATAATACGCTCCAGGAAATGTGTTTCATATACATCATCTCATTTAATCCTCAAAGTACCCAAAGAAGTAGGTACTAATATTATCCCCATTTTACAAGGGAGCGAGCTGAAGAGCAGAGAGGTTTCTACGACTTGCCCAAGGTCACACAGCTAGTAAGTGGCAGAGGGATATTTTGGACCCCATCTGATTCCAGACTCATGCTCCTAATTGGGGGAGAAGGTCCTAGAGTGCCATGTGGTACTCTGATGGATCACTAGCAGTCACCACCATTTGTGAGGAGCTGGCTACACCCAGGCACTTAATTGGGTGCTTTAAATACAGTATATCGGGGCTTCCCTGGTGGCGCAGTGGTTGAGAGTCTGCCTGCCGATGCAGGGGACAGGGGTTCGAGCCCTGGTCTGGGAGGACCCCACATGCCGCGGGGCAGCTGGGCCCGTGAGCCACAACTACTGAACCTGCGCGTCTGGAGCCTGTGCTCCACTACAAGAGAGGCTGCGACAGTGAGAGGCCCGCGCACCGCGATGAAGAGTGGCCCCTGCTTGCCACAACTAGAGAAAGCCCTCGCACAGAAACAGAGACCCAACACAGCCAAAAATAATAATTAATTTAAAAAATTAAAAAATAATTTAAAAATACAATATATCATTTTTGATTCTTACATAAATTTCATGAAATAAATGTAATTTTATTTGTTTTACAGATGAGACAATGGACAGTTAGTATGTTACTGTCAAAAAAGTCATTCAGGTCCCATAGGCCACAAAAGATGAATCAAGATCTGGGCCCAGATCTGCCAGCCTCCAGGCTTTTCTAGTAGGCTTCACTGACTAGGAAAGCACTTAGCTCTCAGCTTCTCCCCCTGGTTTCTGGATAAGCTGTATCTGGAGCTGGGCCCAGGCATGGTGGAGAGACAGGGCTGGCTATGCACCGCGGAACAGAGCAGGACATGAAGACGGCACCCAAGGGGAAAGGCTGGGTGTAAAAAGAGATAGTCTGAAGGAAGAAAAACTCCAAAGAAGATTGCTGAATGCTAATGTCAGTCTCAGATGCACAACCCAGGTCTACCAAATAGAGCTTCTGTTATCATCTTCATCATCAACATCAGTGTCATCACCACAAAAATCATCACCGTCACTACTACTTAGTGAGCTCTTACCACAGACCAAGTTTCCTTGAAATAGTTCACATGCATTAATTTTTTTCATCTGCACGGCAACACAGTGGGATAAATGATATTATTATGTGTACTTTACACATGAGGAATCTGAGGCACAGAGAGGTTAGATAACTTAACCAGGTCACACAGCTACTTAGCACTAGTGCCAGGATCCAAACCTAGGTGTTTTTGCTCTATAGGGCATGAATTAAATCATCCTGCTCTACTGCTTCCCCTTGGCTATATGGCCTAAAATGCTTGCTTCCTTAATAGCTAACAAGTAAGATGTAGTTGATGATAATTATTGGTGGGTATAAGGCAGTTAAAATCCTCTGAGACAGGTCATTGACATGTGACCCTGGTCATCGCCCTGTGACCCTGGTCATCATTTCATTCAATAAACGTCTTTGGCATCCTTCCTACGTGCTCAGTATTGTTCTCAACTCTGAGGAACACAGCAGCAAAACGCATCTGCAAAGGTCCCCACCCTCATGGGGCTCACTAACCTGTAGAGTAAATGTATGGTAAGAAGAATAAGAGATTTTAGTGGATGGTAGATACTTGTTCTTTGTTTTTTACTTAAACTTTCTTTATCTTTTGGAGCTCAGATCTGGAGCCATTTCTCTGTTTTTAAGGTCCAAGTGATAGTGCAAAGTTTAATGCGCAAATTCCAACCTAACCATTCAAAATGTCAAATGAAAATTGCCAGATATGTTCATATATTATGTGTGTTTAAAGGCTATGACATATGCTATGACATATGACCCAGTAACAGGGGATTGAATTTAAGCTCCTGATCTGAGCAATTGGGATATTCACATAACTGACAAAAGACATACCTAGAATGTGTAAACAGCTCTTACAAATCAAAAATAAAAAGACAGACCTCCAATAGAAATGACCAAATGATTTCAATAGGCACTTCACAAAATGACTAATATTTGTAAAGGAACTTGACCTCACTAATTATTAGGGACATTTAAATTAAAACCACAATGATATATCACCTGTGAAACCATCAGAATGGCTAAAATTAAAAGACTAACAATGCCAAGTGCTGGTGAAGGTGTAGAGCAACCAGAACCCCCTTATGCTGCTGTATGCTGCTGCTGGGGGTCTAAGTGGGTACAAACCCTTTAGAAAATTATTTAGAACTACCAACTACAGAATTGCAGGTTATTCTTCCAAGGGAAGATTCCCCAAGCATAGATATATACATGCCCCAACATATATTTTACAAAAATGTTCATAGCTGTACTATTTGGTTTACCCTTAAACTGGAAGTAACTCATATGAACAGTCTAATGGATTGGGATATATTCATTCAATGGAATAGTATAAACAGTAAGACTGACAAACTGTGTATAACATGGAAGAATGTTGAGCAAAGATAGCCAGATGCTGAGGAATTCACCACAAGGGATGCCGTGTATATAGCGTATGAAACAGACAGAACTAACCTGTTGACAGAAGTCAGGCTAGTGTTACTTTTGGAAAGCAGAGATAGGGAGGGGTCAAGAGAGGGGCTTCTGAATAAGGGAGATGTTCTATTTCTTCAAGCAGTGATGGCACTAAAGCAGTGCTGTCTTCTGTGGGAATACTGCTCATGCTGTCCACTGTATATGTATTTATATTCCAATAAAAACTTTTCTTCAAAATAATCAGGATATCTACCACCTTGCATCTCCTGGTTCTTCCTCTGTTTTTCAAGGTTTCTCATGGAATTTTAATTCTGTAAAATACTTTAAAAGCTTCTCCAGGGCAGAGCTCTTGCTTTTTTATTTTTGTAAATCTCCCTTAAACCTTTATGGATTGAAGTAGTGAGTGAATTAAAATTACTGTTAAGGGAATTCTCATTTGTATATAGCAGAGCACAGCACGATGCCTGCAACACAGAAGGGAGACAATTAGTGCTGTGTGTGAGCGAAGCGTGGGTCCATGTTTCCAAATCACATGAACACATCTTTTTAGTATCTATACTGGTATCTGAGGCTGGAAATTCAAGCTCATTTAAAATGGTTTTCCAATAAGCACGACATCCCTTGTAGAGTTCTCTCCATTTTATGAGTGTCTAGACCTTTACTGAGTCTCTGCAGAAGTCAGTTACCCATTAAGGGATGCCTTATTTACTTTAAATATGTGAAAAATGGTTTCGTTCCTCAGGGGATTATTAAATTACTGGTTTACTAATTACTCTGGAACTGGGTTTTTTTTGTTTTGTTTTTTTCTGAAAAAGAAGCCTAGGCAGTTGCTTGAACGAATTCTTAATTAAGTGAGTAATTAGTTAGATCAAAATAATTGACTAAATTAAGAAATTCTTTAATAGACATTATTTAGGTGTCAGTTCGATTTTGCTACTGGTGATGTGTAACAGATTCATTGTGTGATTAGTAATAAATCTGTCACTCCTGAGGGGATTCGGTTTAAAACAAAAGGGAAGTCTCTTGTGAGGCCTGTGGAGAACCTCAGTATTCCCTACATGTAAGTTATGAAATATTTTGCATTTTGTCTTTAAACTTTACTGACAAAACTCAAAACATAAAAGTCAGGCTACAGAAGAAAGTACATCTATATTAACCTGAAAAACCTTTGCTGGAGAAGGAATAAATACTTTTTTATTATTAATTTTTATTGGCGTATAATGCTTTACAATGTTGTGTTAGCTTCTTGCTGTACGGTAAAGTGAATCAGTCATAGGTATACATATTTCCACCCTTTTTTAGATTTTGGGGGGAAGGAATAAATATTTTTTGAGCGATGTTGGTGTCAAGACCAGGGCAGGCATGGGCCCTTTGTAGATAAGCATTTCTTTCAAGTTTCCCATGAAGTTCACCCCATCTTCAAGATCCTTTGAAAAGGTACTTCCTCTGTCATGTCTTCTCTAACCCTCACCTCTCAATTAAGTAGTTAGTGACTCTGTAAATTGCGTTTTTCTAACAGATTGTGCAAATCCTCAAACACTGTTCTCATTATAATGTAGATGTTCACTGATAGCCAGTAACCTGCTCCAGTAATTGTCTCTGTAATCTAAGAAACCGCCTATTAAAGAGTGAATCAGCAATGCATGAATGAGTTAACATTTAGGAGAGTCACATTCAATTGGGTCCTTGCTAAGACCCCTTGTTCTGTTTCATGACTGATATGGTTTTTCTAATGATGAAACGGATCCCTCCTAAGTCATGCTAATTCTACCACCTTTGCCCAGGATGGCCTTAATCATAAATTTGAAGGCCAACCTAGAACAAGACCAGCAAAGGATGTTTAAGCTCCTCAGATCCCGGATGGAGAAAGTTACTGTGCACCCAAGTCTATGTATAACGTCTTGTAAGACCCAGCATCATTACCTGCCCTGATGTAGGGCTCCACATAGGGAAGGGTAATCACCGGTTCTAGGTGGGTGGTAGGACTCCTGGTGGTAGGCTCCCTGACGTGTTCTAACTGAGGATGACTTTAACTGCCTGAGGTAGAAAGGGGTCTTGTATAATACCAGGTGTTATATTAAACAAAAATAAATTTTCTCCAAAGCGAGTTTTCAGACAGGTTGTCCTAATATATTAACTTCTGTCTGTGTTTTGAATAGTCAATTTCACGGTGAAATGACTTCTTAATAATATATTTACCACCTGGGAGAAATCTCCCAGCCATCTGGAAAGGAGAGGGGATTTAGTGCCTCCAAACGGAGATTGGAATTTTTTGCACGGTTATTTATTTTTGCATCAGGTAGAGGAAAGATGACCGGGTTCCTGACTTGCGGCTGCTGTGGCCGGGGAGGGGAACCACGCTGGACCGTGCGCATGCTCAGTGCCCGCTGGTCCAGGAAGGCGGGTCCTGTCTCCTGTGTCTGGAGTCTAGCCGTTTAGGATGTCACAGACCTGAAGGAGCTCCTGGCGAGAAAGACAGAAATAGTGCCGTTTCGTGAGTGTCTGGCCTTGTTTGTATTCTGCATTCCTATGTGAGGGCGAACAATCCGAGCAGCAGGCTGTATTCAAACCCCGACTCTGTGATCTACTAGTTGTGTTACAAGTTAATAAGTTCCCCTGGGCTTCGTTTTCTGCATATTTAAAATAAATATAGGTATATCTACCTTTTTGCATTGTTGTGGGGAGTGGAGATAGTGTAGGGAAAGTCCTTAGTTCAATGGTCAATAAAAAATTGTCAATGCGAAAATACGGAACATGTGAAAGAAAGTTAAAAATATATGACAGTGGGCTTCCCTGGTGGCACGGTGGTTGAGAGTCCGCCTGCCGATGCAGGGGACGCGGGTTCGTGCCCCGGTCCGGGAAGATCCCACATGCCGCGGAGCGGCTGGCCCTGTGAGCCATGGCCGCTGAGACTGCACGTCCGGAGCAAAAAAAAAAAAAAAAAAAAAAATATATATATATATATATATATATATATATATATATATATATAAAACCGTGTGTGTATGTGTACATGTGTGTGCACAGACACATACTTCAATAAAATATGCACTCAAAATGATCAGATAGAAGATACTGAAACTGGATGAATAAAAAAGAGAGGCTTAAGTTTTAAAAACGAATTTAAAAAATCCATTATTCATTCACTCATCAAATATCTACTGAGCATCTACTATGTACTGACACTCTTCTAGGTACCTTGTATATATCCACGGCTAAAAGAAATATTCCTGCCTTCTTTGAGTTTAGATTCTCAAGGTAGAAAGTGGATTAAACAATCAATGGTAATGTAATAAGTAAATGAATCATGCTGTAGGTTTTACAGTAATAGAAGATAGAAAAGAACCAGAAAAGGGTTAAAGGTTGGCATTTCAGGGCTGGGGAAGGTGGCAGTTTCAACAGGGTCATCAGGGTAGACCCTGACATCAGAGCAAATATTTGAAGGAGATGAGGAAATGAAGCATGTGGACATCAGGGGAGAGAATAATCCAGGCGAAGAATCAGCCGGCGCAAAAGCCCTGAGGAGCCTGTGGGGCAGGCTCAGTGAGTAGCAAGGTAGTCAGTGTCTGACGCTAAGTGAGCCCAGGGATGTGGTGGGAGTGAAGGTAATAAAGACAACAGGAAGCTCGAAAGGGAGAGACTTATAGGTCATTGTAAGGACACAGGCTTTTACTCGGAGAGAAAATGACAGCCACTGCTGGGCTTTGCACGGAACTTACATTTGAAAAGAATCACGACTTTTTCAGCTGCAATGTTGAGACTGGACTTGGCTGGGCATGGGCAAATGTAAATGTGGGGAGAAAGATAAGGAAAACTATTGTAGTAACCCAGGAAGAGAGAGCAGTGGTGTAGACCAAGGTGGTAGCAGGGCAGCCATTGAGAAGTGATGAGTGTTTGGATACACATCTATGGTAGAGAAACATGATTTCCTGAAGGACTGAATTTGGAGTCTGAGAAAAAGGAAGAGGCATGTAGGCATGTATGACTGCAAGGCATTTGGCCTGGACCACTGGAAGGATGAATTTGCCTTCAGCAGAGACAGTAAAGACTGTGAGGGGATCACGCCTGGGAGGTCAGGTCAGGAGCTCCGTTTCGAAGATGCTGAGCTTAGTGTGTCTATTTGACATGGGTGGAGGTGAAGAGTCTGCAATTGCATATTCATTTATCTAGTTCAGATTTGAACCAGAGATGTAAACTTGGACTTTGTTGGCATATGGATGTTACTTAAAGCCATGATTGCAAATGAGATCCCCAAGGAAGTGAATAGGAATGGAGAAAAGAGCTTTGGATTGAGCCCTTGAGCCCTCCAATATTAAGGAGCCTGTAAAGGAACAACCAAGAACATGGATGCCACGTGAAGAAGGTGTATCACGGAGGGTGGAGTGATTAAATGCTGCTAATAGGTCGCGTTAGATGAGGCTGAGAAGGGACCTTTAGATTTGGAGGCAGGGAGTTCAACAGCAGCCCTCAGAACATGTTCAGGTGGGAGCAGAAGCCTGAAGACAATTTAAGAGAGAACATGAAGAGATGAATAGAAAACAGACAACTTTTTTGAGACATCTTTTACTAGGAGGGGGGCAAAGAATGGCAGGAGAAGTAAAGTCAAATGAGAGTTTTGTTTTGTTTTGTTTTAAATGAAATACACAACAACATGTTTGTATGTTGATGGAAATGATCCAGAAAGAAGAGAAAAAATGACCTGTAGGAGAGAGTGTGAAGTATGGTTGAATGATGTCTTTGAGTCCAGTTAGCCCTCTGTATCCACAGGTTCCACATCCACGGATTCAACCAGCAGCATGTTGAAACTATTCAGGAAAAAATATCCAGAAATTTCCAATATACAAAACGTGAATTTGCCCCACACTGGCAACTATTTACATTATATTTACAACTACTTATACAGCTTTTACATTGTATTCAATATTATAAATGATCTAGAGATGATGTAAAGTATATGGTAGGATGTGCATATGTTATATGAAAATGTTGCATCATTTTACAGAGGGACTTGAGCATCCTTGGATTTCAGAATTCATGGGGGTCCTGGAACCTATCTCTCTTGGATACTGAGGGATGACTGTCCATTAGATGGAGTGGGACCTGGTGTTCACTGTGGGTACGGATACTGGCAGGTGGATAAAGGGGTGGTAAGTCTAACAAATACTCTTCTGAACAGTTTAATTTTCTCAGTGATTTAGGAAGTGAGGTCATGAGGTGAATATGAGGCTGCTGGATGGAGGTTCAAGGCTGAAGAAGAGAGAACTCGTGAAATGGTCATCGTGGGGAGTTGGACACTGAATGAACCAGTGGGATGCTAAGGTTGTCCAATAATAGAAGCTCCTTTGAGGCTTTTGATGACTAACTAAACTGAAGTTATACAATTTATGGTCAGTTAACTAAGTTAGGTACAAGTTTTTGAGAAATTTTATAGGTCATGAACTGTTCTTGGCCCTGGAGGTATAAAATGAACAGGATGTGGTCCCTTCCCTCAAAGAATTCACAGTCCCACAGCAAAAGAGACTGAAATATGAAATCAATAACTCTAATGATTTGTGATAATTCTATAATTGAGTTATACTCATTGATTTGGGAATTACTGCCAAGTGCTGTTGCCAAATATAGTGACACATCAAGCTGGTGGGGTATTTCGCATCAGAATCAGAATGTGATTCTCCGTAAATACCTTCTTTTACTCAATAAGCATTTATTAAGACTCCAGCACTGTGCTAGGTGTTCATGCTACAATGGCAAATAAGAGAACTTCTGCACTCAAAGAGCTTGCCAGCACTGCAGTGATTTCCAATCTTAGCTGCACATTAGAATCACCTCGGTGTTTTTAAAAATCCAGATATCCAGACAGTGCCCCATATTATAAGTCAAATATTTCAAGTTCCCGAGTGTTTCCAACAGGCAGTCAAGGAAGAGGACTACTGATCTCAGGGGAGTGACATATAGGAACACAGAAAATGGAAATACAGGTGTGAAAAATGCTGTAAGGTAGGGAAGATACTAGGATTCAGCACCTTGGGAGGAAGAGCCACCGGGACTGAGTAAAGAATGAGTGAGGACCAGGGCTCTTTGGTGGGGTTAATGGCAGACTCTGGGAGGGCTCACACCAAGGAGCACTTCCTCGAACTTCTGCTGCCAGTGTCCTTGTCCCTGTAGTGAGCCACAGCCACCCCCTGCCTCTGCAGGAGACCCTCCAACACTAGCAGGCATTACTTACCCTTCTTATATTGTGCCATTTATTTTGAATGACCACATGCGTTCCTGTCTTCAATTGTGAGTAGCAAGTTACCAAAATTTCAAAAATAAATAGGAGACTTGGAAACTCAAGGAATAAAATAGATTCCAGCCAGGGCTGAGTTAAGGATTCAAACAACGTCATCAGGGTCTGGGTGCTCCAGCTGGGTGTCAGGCCTGAACCTCTGAGGTGGGAGAGCCGAGTTCAGGACATTGGTCCACCAGAGACCTCCCGGCCCCATGTAATATCAATCGGTGAGAGCTCTCCCAGAGATCTCCATCTCATCACTAAGACCCAGCTCCACTCAATGACCAGCAAGCTACAGTGCTGAACACCCTATGCCAAACAACTAGCAAGATGTGAACACAACCCCGCCTATTAGCAGAGAGGCTGCCTAAAATCATAATAAGTTCACAGACACCCAAAGACACACCACTGGATGCAATCCTGCCCACCAGAAAGACAAGATCCTGCCTCATCCACCAGGATACAATAAACAGTCCCCTCCACAAGGAGGCCTACACGACCCACTGAACCAACCTTACCCACTGGGGGCAGTCACCAAAAACAATGGGAACTACAAACCTGCAGGCTGTGAAAAGGAGACCCCAAACACTGTAAGTTAAGCAAAATGAGAAGACAAAGAAATACACAGCAGCTGAAGGAACAAGGTAAAAACCCACCAGACCAAACAAATCAATAGGAAATAGATAGTCAACCTGAAAAAGAATTCAGAGTAATGATAGTAAAGATGATCCAAAATCTTGGAAATAGAATGAAGAAAATACAAGAAACGTTTAACAAGGACCTAGAAGAAATAAAGAGCAAACAAGTAATGACGAACAACACAATAAATGAAATTAAAAATTCTCTAGAAGTAATCAATAGCAGAATAACTGAGGCAAAGGAATGGATAAGTGACCTGGAAGATAAAATAGTGGAAATAACTACCGCAGAGCAGAATAAAGAAAAAAGAATGAAAAGCTTTGAGGACAGTCTCAGAGACTTCTGGGACAACGTTAAACGCACCAACTTTCGAATTATAGGGGTCCCAGAAGAAGAAGAGAGAAAGAAAGGGACTGAGAAAATATTTGAAGAGATTATAGTTGAAAACTTCCCTAATATGGGAAAGGAAATAGACAGTCAAGTCCAAGAAGTACAGAGAGTCCCATACAGGATAAATCCATGGAGAAACATGTCAAGACACATATTAATCAAACTATCAAAAATTGAATGCAAAGAAAAAATATTAAAAGCAGCAAGGGAAGAGCAACAAGTAGCATACAAGGGAATCCCCATAAGGTTAACAGCTGATCTTTCAGCAGAAATTCCGCAAGCCAGAAGAGACAGGACATATTTAAAGTGATGAAAAGGAAAATCCTACAACCAAGATTACTCTGCCAAGCAAGGATCTCATTCAGATTTGACAGAGAAATTAAAACCTTTACAGACAAACAAAAGCTAAGAGAATTCAGCACCATGAAACCAGCATTACAACAAATGCTAAAGGAACTTCACCAGGCAGGAAGCACAAGAGAAGGAAAAGACCTACAATAACAAACCCAAAACAATTAAGAAAATGGTAATAGGAACATACGTATCAATAATTACCTAAATTTAAATGGATTAAATGTTCCAACCGAAAGACATAATACACTGGCTGAGGATACAAACACAAGACCTGTATATATGCTGTCTACAAGAGACCCACTTCAGACCTAGGGACACATACAGATTGAAAGTGAGGGGATGGAAAAAGATATTCCATGCAAATGGAAATCAAAAGAAAGCTGGAGTAGCAATACTCATATCAGACAAAATAGACTTTAAAATAAACACTATTACAAGAGACAAAGAAGGACACTACATAATGATCAAGGGATTGACCAAGAAGAAGATATAACAATTGTAATATTTTTGCACCCAACATAGGAGCAACTCAATACATAAGGCAAATGCTAACAGCCATAAAAGGGGAAATCAACAGTAACACAATAATAGTAGGGACCTTAACACCCCACTTTCACCAGTGGACAGATCATCCAAAATGAAAATAAATAAGGAAACACAAGCTTTAAATGACACATTAAACAAGATAGACCTAATTGATATTTATAGGACATTCATTCCAAAAACAACAGAATACACTTTCTTCTCAAGTGCTCATGGAATATTCTCCAGGATAGATCATAACTTGGGTCACAAATCAAGCCTTGGTAAATTTAAGAAAATTGAAATCTTATCAAGTATCTTTTCCGACCACAATGCTATGAGACTAGATATCCATTATATGGAAAAATCTGTAAAAAATACAAACACATGGAGGCTAAACAATACACTACTGAATAACCAAGAGATCACTGAATAAATCAAAGAAGAAATTAAAAACTACCTAGAAAAAAATGACAGTGAAAACACGACGACCCAAAACCTATGGGATGCAGCAAAAGCAGTTCTAAGAGGGAAGTTTATAGCAATACAATCCTACCTCAAGAAACAAGAAGCATCTCAGATAAACAACCTAACCTTACACCTAAAGCAGTTAGAGAAAGAAGAACAAAAAAACCCCAAAGTTAGCAGAGGGAAAGAAATCATAAAAGTCAGATCAGAAATAAATGAAAAATAAATGAAGGAAACAATAGCAAAGATCAATAAAACTAAAAGCTGGTTCTTTGAGAAGATAAACAAAATTGATAAACCTTTAGCCAGACTCATCAAGAAGAAAAGGGAAAAGACTCAAATCAGTAGAATTAGAAATGAAAAAGGAGAAGTAACAACTGACACTGCAGAAATACAAAGGATCATGAGAGATTACTACAAGCAACTGTATGCCAATAAAATGGAAAACGTGGAAGAAATGGACAAATTCTTAGAAAACCACCACCTTCCGAGACTGAACCAGGAAGAAATAGAAAACATGAACAAACCAATCACAAGCATTGAAATTGAGACTGTGATTAAAAATCTTCCAACAAACAAAAGTCCAGGACCAGATGGCTTCACAGGTGAATTCTATCAAACATTTAGAAAAGAGCTAACACCTATCCTTCTCAAACTCTTCCAAAATATAGCAGAGGGAGGAACACTCCCAAACTCATTCTACGAGGCCACCATCACCCTGATACCAAAACCAGACAAAGATGTTACAAAGAAAGAAAACTACAGGCCAATATCACTGATGAACATAGATGCAAAAATCCTCAGCAAACACTAGCAAACAGAATCCAACAGCACATTAAAAGGATCATACACCATGATCAAGTGGGGTTTATCCCAGGAATGCAAGCATTCTTAAATATATGCAAATCAATCAATATGACAAACCATATAGACAAATTGAAGGAGGAAAACTATATGATAATCTCAATAGATGCAGAAAAAGCTTTAGACAAAGTTCAACACCCACCTATGATAAAAACCTCCAGAAAGTAGGCATAGAGGGAACTTACCTCAACATAATAAAGGCCATATATGTCAAACCCACAGCCAACATCGTTCTCAATGGTGAAAAACTGAAACCATTTCCACTAAGATCAGGAACAAGACAAGTTTGCCCACTCTTAGTCAACATAGTTTTGGAAGTTTTAGCCACAGCAATCAGAGAAGAAAAAGAAATAAAAGGAATCCAAATTGGAAAAGAAGTAAAACTGTCACTGTTTGCAGATGACATGATACTATACATAGAGAATCCTAAAGCTGCTCCCAGAAAATGACTAGAGCTAATCAATGAATTTGGTAAAGTAGCAGGATACAAAATTAATGCACAGAAATCTCTTGCATTCCTATGCACGAATGATGAAAACTCTGAAAGACAAAAAAGGAAACACTCCCATTTACCATTGCAACAAAAAGAATAAAATACCTTGGAATAAACCTACCTAAGGAGACAAAAGAGCTGTATGCAGAAAACTATAAGACACTGATGAAAGTAATTAAAGATGATAGAAACAGATGGAGAGATATACCATGTTCTTGGATTGGAAGAATCAACATTGTGAAAATGATTATACAACTCCAAGCAATCTACAGATTCAATGCAATCCCTATCAAACTACCTATGGCATTTTTCACAGAACTAAAACAAAAATTTTCATAATTTGTATGGAAACAAAAAAGACTCCGAATAGCCAAAGCAATCTTGAGAAAGAAAAATGGAGCTGGAGGAATCAGGCTCCCTGGCTTCAGACTATACTACAAAGCTACAGTAATCAAGACAATATGGTACTGGCACAAAAATAGAAATATAGATCAATGGAACAGGATAGAAAGCCCAGAGATAAACCCACCACATATGGTCACCTTATCTTTGATAAAGAAAGCAAGAATATTCAATGGGGAAAAGACAACCTCTTCAATAAGTGGTGCTGGGAAAAACTGGACAGCTACATGTAAAAGAATGAAATTAGAGAACTCCCTAACACCATACACAAAAATAAGCTCAAAATGGATTAAAGACTTAAATGTAAGGCCAGACACTATAAAACTCTTAGTGGAAAACATAGGCAGAACACTCTGTGACATAAATCACAGCAAGATCCTTTTTGACCCACCTCTTAGAGAAATGGAAATAAAAACAAAAATAAACAAATGGAACCTAATGAAACTTCAAAGCTTTTGCACAGCAAAGGAAACCATAAACAAGATGAAAAGAGAACACTCAGAATCAGAGAAAATATTTGCAAATGAAGCAACTGGCAAAAGATTAATATCCAAAATTTACAAGCAGCTCATGCAACTCAATATCAAAAAAACAAAAACCTAATCCAAAAATGGGCTGAAGACCTAAACAGACATTTCTCCAAAGAAGATATACAGACTGCCAACAAACACATGAAAGGATGCTCAACATCACTAATCATTAGAGAAATGCAAATCAAAACTACAATGAGATATCATCTCACACCAGTCAGAATGGCCATCATCAAAAAATGTACAAAAAATAAATGCTGGAGAGGGTGTGAAGAAAAGGGAACCCTCTTGCACTGTTGCTGGGAATGTAAATTGATATAGCCACTATGGAGAACAGTATGGAGGTTCCTTAAAAAACTACAAATAGAACTACCATACTACCCAGGAATCCCACTACTGGGCATATACCCTGAGAAAACCAGAATTCAAAAAGAGTCATGTACCACAGTGTTCATTGCAGGTCTGTTTACAATAGCCAGGACATGGAAGCAACCTAAGTGTCCATCGACAGAAGAATGGATAAAGAAGATGTGGCACATATATACAATGGAATATTACTCAGCCATAAAAAGAAACGAAATTGAGTTATTTGTAGTGAGGTGGATGGACCTAGAGTCCCTCATAGAGAGTGAAGTAAGTCAGAAAGAGAAAAGTAAATACCATATGCTAGCACATATATATGGAATCTAAAAAAGAAAAATAATTATTTCTGAAGAACCTAGGAGCAGGACAGGAATAAAGACGCAGACGTAGAGAATGAACTTGAGCACACGGGGAGGGGGAAGGGTAAGCTGGGACGAAGTGAGAGAGTGGCAGGGACATGTATCACTACCAAATGTAAAATAGACAGCTAGTAGGAAGCAGCCGCATAGCACAGGGAGACCAGCTCAGTGCTTTTTAACCACCTAGAGGGGTGGGATAGGGAGGGTGGGAGGGAGGGAGACGCAAGAGGGAGGAGATATGTGGATATATGTATACATATAGCTGATTCACTTTATTATAGAGCAGCAACAAACACAACATTGTAAAGCAATTATACTGCAATACAGATGTTAAAAAAAAAAAAAGAATGAGTGAGAGTGAGTGTGGGAAGTGGAGGAGAGAAGGGTGTTCCTGTTGAAGGAGCAGAAGTGGCAAAGCCTCTACGGATGAAAGAACATGCCCCCTTCAGAAACCTGTGAGTGGCTTAGTAAGTTCAGAGCAGGTGCATGAAGTAGAAGGAAAGTGGCAAGAGATGCTTAGTTACCCATGGGCTGGGGCCACACTGGAAGGGCAAGCTCCACATTTGTGGCAACAGTACTGTGGGGTCTCCATTCAAAGATGGCCAAGGAAGCCCTTTGGTTGTACAAAGCTGGGATCATTGAATTTGCTGAGCAAGGGAGAGCAATGCCTTGGAGACGTTAGGAGGTTCAGAAGTTAGGAAAGGGCACTTCACAGGGCTCTGGCGGCTGGGATTCATCCTCCTGTGGCTTTAGGACAGAAGTTACTGGGAAGGGATTGAGCAGGGACTGGTCAGATTTTGCAGACCAGTTGCTTCACTGGAACAGTCAGTGGCCTCCTCTTTGGAACACAAGTGGTCTATTCTGTAGTCTTGTTTTGGAACACAAGGGTCTGGGAGAGTTCATTTGCTTTGCCAGTTGTAGTACAGTTTTGCAAGCTGTGGTTTCTGTTTCATTTCTCACAACTTAATGTATTAAGAAAATGTGGGTCAGGACTTCCCTGGTGATGCCGTGGTTAAGAACCACCTGCCAATGCAGGGGACATGGGTTCAATTCCTGGTCTGGGAAGATCCCACATGCCGCAGAGCAACTAAGCCCATGTACCACAACTACTGAGACTGCGCTCTAGAGCCCACGAGCCACAATTACTGAGCCCGCGTGCCACAACTACTGAAGCCCATGCGCCTAGAGCCTGTGCTCCGCAACAAGAGAAGCCACTGCAATGAGAAGCCCACACACCGCAACAAAGAGTAGCCCCGCTTGCCGCAACTAGAGAAAGCCCGCGCACAACAATGAAGACCCAAGGCAGCCAAAAATAAATAAAGAAAAGAAAAGAAAAAAGAAAATGCGGGTCAGGAGCCTGCCACAAAATAGTGTCCACAAACCCGCTGACACCAGGAGGTGCCCTAAGATGAACACCGTTATCTCCTGAATGTGTCCCACACATCCAGGAGAAAGGAAAAAATCTCATGGAGAACTTTTTGTTAAAAGACACTGTAGAAGAAGTACATTGACTATATCAACCACTGAGTAAGGAAATTTGCATATGTTTTTATGCAAACACTATTAAAATTAAAATCAATGTTTATAATGAGTTTTCCAAATATATAGAAAAAAGGATGAATAATAAAACACAAAAATCTGCACCAACTACCTATTTTTCTGACATCTTAACGTTTTTACCATGTTTACCTCAGATCTCTTTGTTAGTGAAATAAAGCTTTACAGTCAGGCTGAATTCCCCTGTTTATTTTACTCCAATTCCATTCTCCTCACTTCTTTCTTCTCTCCCCATAGGTAGCCATAATTATGAATTTAATGAATTTTTTTCCTAATTGTAATGCATTTGTGTAGATAAAATATTACGTTGTTCTCCATGATTTTGAACTTCTATTAACAATCTCTGTCTGTTGATATCCTTTTAGTTATTTGCCTTGCTTACGTGACTTTGTTTCTGAGATTTGATTTTTTCTCATTGATATATACATATATATGTAACCATATATATGATATATAAAACCACATATATGACGTATATATGAAATATATATTTAGTCCATCTTAATTGCAGTGCAGTGTTCCATTTTATAAATATAACACTGTTTCAGCTCTCTGATGTTGCAAGACAATTGGGTTTTTTCCAATTATCACAAACAATGCTGCAATAAACAATCTTGTACTTGGCTCATTGAGTACATGTAAGAGAGAATTACTGGGTTTGTATAAGCACACCTTCAAAATTTCTAGATATTGCCAAATTGCTTGATAAAATGGTTTTACCAGTTTAAATTCTCACTTGGGTGCATGAGAGTAGGCAATTTCCTGAATGTGTAATGATATCTTAGTGTAGTTTTCATTTGTGCTTTCCTGATTACTAATGTTGAGCATCTTTTTTTTTTTTTTTTTTTTTTTTGCGGTGCGCGGACCTCTCACTGTTGTGGCCTCTCCCGTTGCGGAGCACAGGCTCCGGACGCGCAGGCTCAGCGGCCATGGCTCACAGGCCCAGCCGCTCCGCGGCATGTGGGATCCTCCCGGACCAGAGCATGAACCCGTGTCCCCTGCATCGGCAGGCGGACTCTGAACCACTGCACTACCAGGGAAGCCCTGTTGAGCATCTTTTAAAATACTTATTGGCCATTTGGTTTTCCTCTATCTGAATTTTTCCTATTTTCTTTCTTTCTTTTATCACACTTGGTATACTAATTCTTTTATATTTATATGCCTTGCAATTG
Organism: Pseudorca crassidens; assembly: GCF_039906515.1. Lineage (NCBI taxonomy): Eukaryota > Metazoa > Chordata > Mammalia > Artiodactyla > Delphinidae > Pseudorca > Pseudorca crassidens. The sequence goes on from NC_090304.1 coordinate 106,989,845, forward strand.
CAGATTTCTTTCCCAGTCTGTGACTTGTATGTCACTTTACTTTTTGGGGAGGCGGGGTGGGGGGGGGTAGAAAAGGGTTTTCTGGTTTTGTTTCAGTTTTAATTAAGTAAAATTATATTTTTCTTTGTTTGTGTATGTGTGCTTGTGTGTTTGCGTAAAAGAAATCATTTCCTACCAGAAGCACATAAAAATGCTACCTTATATTTGTATTCTAAAAATGACAAAACTTGGCTTTTCGTGTTTAGCTGTTCTATCTGTCTGCAATTGATTTTTGTGTATGGTTGAGAAAAGGGTCCAGCAACATTTATTGATTTCCCAAGAACCTGCAATGTCATTTCTTTCCTAAACCCAATTCCCATATATTGTGGTCTGTTTGGGGGCTTGTATCCTGTTCCACTGGTCCAATTGTCTATTCTTAGACCCATACCCCAATGTCTTAATTATTGCAGCTCTAAAATACATCTCGCTCTCTGGTAGAATGAGTCTTCCCATCTTGCTTTTCAAATTCATCTTATTTATTCCTGACCCTTTGTTCATCTTCCTAAAATTAATGTATAATACTGTGCAAAACTCTCTTGGGATTTATCCTGGAGTTGTGTTAAATTTATAGAATAATTTGGTGTGAATTGACATATTTATGATGTTGAGTTTTTCCACCCAGGAACATACAATGTGCTTCCATTTACTAAGGAATCATTTTTTAGATTTCAATAAAAGATTATTATTTTTGCCGTAAATCTCTTACATATGTTTTATACAGTAATTCCCACAAACCCTATTTCATTGCCATCATAAATAGTGCCTCCCCTAATTAATTTTTTATGTGTGTGCAGTTTGTGTTTAAAGTTTTTTTTTTTTTTTTTTTTTGGCAGTATGCGGGCCTCTCACTGTTGTGGCCTCTCCCGTTGCGGGGCACAGGCTCCGGACGCGCAGGCTCAGCGGCCGTGGCTCACGGGCCCAGCCGCTCCGCAGCATGTGGGATCTTCCCGGACCGGGGCAAGAACCCGTGTCCCCTGCATCGGCAGGTGGACTCTCAACCTCTGCGCCACCAGGGAAGCCCCTAAAGTTTTAATTAATATTTCTGTATTGATCTTAGATTCAGCAATTTTTCTATATTTGCATATTAATACTAATTATTCTTTTGATTTACTTGGATTTTCTACACAGACAGTCATATCATTAGAAACATTACAATGCACTTCACTGTCTTCTTTCCTAATTCTTTTTTTTTTTTTTTTTATCTCTTCTGCTGTCTCTCTGTGACTCTGACTTCCAACTTGCTGCTGAAATGAAGCAGTGGAAAAGGGCATCCCTGCTTTGTCGCTGACCCTAAAGTCACTGCTTCTAATAGTTTCAATATTAAGTATGATGTTTGTCTTGAATCTCTTTTTTCAAGTGAAGGAAGTCTCTTATATTTGTAGTTTTCTTTGAGTTTCTATCATGAATATATCACATTTTATTAAATAGTTGTTCTGTATTTATTGAAGGGAATAACAGTTTTGGGGTTTTTTCTCCTTTAAAGTGACCAACCATTCCAGAAGTTTGCTAAATAAATCTACTAGTTGTAACCCGGAGCCTAGCTCAAGGAAAATACATGAGATAAAAATAAATAGGAATTGGATGGGCTGGTGTTCATATTCTAGAAGGTGGGTGGGGAGAGGTTTCTGTCTAAAATGGAAATCTACTCCTCCAGAATTGGTCATCTACATCATGGCTTCTCCAAGTGTAGTCGACAGACCGGCGGCATCAGCATCACCAGGGAGCTTGTTAGAAAGAGTGTCAGGCCCACCCCAGCCCTACCAAATCAGAATCTGCATTCACTGAGATTCCAGATGCACTGTATGCCCGTTATAGCTTGACAAGCCTTGTTAGACAGCACACTTCAGCACCAGAGGCATATCCATTCAGGTAAACTGGCATATTAATATGTTTTCTAAAATTACACCATATGTGCTTTCCTAAGATAAAACCACTTGGCCATTAAAAAAAAAAAAAGTATCTCTGGATTTTGTATCTCTATAGGTGAAAATGACCTCAATTTTCCTTTTCTGGTGTTATCCTTTTCTGGCTTTGGTATCAAGACTAGTCTGGCTCATCAAAGGGTCTGGGGAGTGTTTCACCTCTTATTCTCTCTGAAACACTTTAATTTTGGGGTTATCCACATCTTGTAATTTTGTTAGACCTTATCTGTAAATTATTCTGTGCTTAATGGTGGTTATTAAATTTTTTAACTTCTGGTAACCTTTTGATTTAAATATCACATGTATAATTTGATTTTCATTTTTTAGTCAGTTCTTTATCTATATTTATTTTCAAATTTACCAGTTAGTGTTATTCCTTTTAATTAAAAGTTTCTTCTGAATTCATTATCATAGACTGACTTTTATTCCTAGTATTGCATATTTGCACCTTTTTCTTGTGTTTCTTAACCTATAGTAACAGAGGCTTAAGAGTTTTGTTGGTCTTTTTAGAGAACTACTTCTCGACTTTTATCAATCCTCTAGGATTTTCATTTGTTTTAAAATTCAATAATTTCTTCACTTATTTTTATTATTTTCTTTTTTATATATTCTTTGCGTTTATTCTGTTCTTTTCTAACTACATTAGTTGGATGATTAGCTTGTTTATTTTTTATTGTTTTTTGAATTTTAAGTATCCTGTAAGTATTGTGCTGTTTTAGCTGTATCCCACACATTTTTTCATTTAATATTTTATTATCATTTAGTTCTAAATATTTTTGAATTTTTACCCATATTTCTTATTTGATCCATAAGTTAAAAGTTTTATATACATATTTATTTACATATATATTTATATTAGTAGTGACTTGCTCTGTGGTATAAGTAATAAATATTATTTACTTATTTAAATATTCCATGTGTGCCTGACAAGAATGTGTATACTCTAATCATTCCCTAAGTTGTTAGGTACCAGGTTCTATAAGCATCCAGCCAGGCAACGGGCAGAGTCTCTGAAGAGCCTGGGGACAAGTCAGGATCTGAGGCTGGGCTGAGGAGGCAGACGCTATGGAAAGGGCCCAAGTCATTTGTTTAGGTCTGAACTGAAACCTGGTTATTTTGATGGGAAGATAATAAAGGAAGGTAGAAAATGGGGTAAAAAAGGTCAAGGCATGGATTAGAGTTGGAGCAACCAGGAACTAGACAGTTAAGCAAAGCATGTCTTAGAAAAGGTCTAGGGACTTAGTCCTGAGAGTCTGTCATAAACCCATTAGAGCCGGAACTTGATTTTGAGTGATGGTTAAGGATTCTGATTCTGCAATCATAGATTTAACTTCAAAACTACATCTGTCACTTGGTTGTATGGGCAATAGGATGTCATTACAGTGCTCAAGGTTAGAGCTTTCTTTCCTATAAAACAGGAATAATAATCATGTTTATCATATTGAGTTATTGTGAAAGTTAAATGATAAAGTGGTTAGTTTGGTCTCTGAAATCTGGTGGCTACTCAACAAATATTAGCTATTATTACATATTAAATTATTTTGATTACATAATTTTGTAATATAAATACCTGCAATTGCTAATAATAATAATAAGGAAAAAAAGATGACTTGCTCTCAAAACTTAGGCTGCGGGCAGACCTGCAAGGAGGATTCAAGAAGGTATGCCTCATTTTGGGGCAGAGCCAGTGTGTAGGAATCACGCGGTTCCTTCAGGAATGGAGGAATCATCTTTGCTTCCCATATATCAATACTTGAAATCCAGCAATATTCTGTCCCCTTCTCTCCACCTGATGTGACAGTAACCTCAGATCAGACATCAGTCTAGACTAGACCAACCATTTCTTAGCCCGGGAATGATCCTCTCATTATGCCTCGGAGCCTGGTACTAGGAAAATGCTTGAGATCAAAAACCGAAATTGGGGGTGGGGAGTGGTGTTAATGTTCTGTGATGGGGGAAGGTCCCATTGCTTCAGTACTAGCCCTTTACATCTAGATCACCCCCCCAAAGCCCAAAGCAAACATATGCAGGCTTCTGCTGTAACTGTATTTCAGTCCAGTTGATGAGACTTAAAATTATTTTGAATAATACTTTCTATTTTCGTTGCCTTTTCACTCGGCAGGAGATATTTTCCTATTCTCACCACTATTATTTGTATCTTTTAGGTAAGAGTTTTGCTGTTGCCTGTGCAACAGCAAATGTCTCCAACTTTCTACCAAAGGCAGTAAGCTCTGTGTTCTGCCTGTTGGTTTCCATGGGGAGGCTGCCGTATACGTGGGACATGTGTATTTAGACTGTCATTTCTGTAAACTGGGAAGGGTAGCCTAGACCTCATTTGTCAGGTTGCGTCTAGCTCTAAAAATATAATACTTACTTGTCTTATTGGTCAGGATGTTGGATATATTGCCAGGGTCCAATTCATACCTACCATCTACAAGGCAATTACCCATATAAGGAAACAGATATGGTCATCGTTGACCCCAAGTCATAGAAGTCTCCCATATCAAAGAACAATGATTGAGACTCCCTATCCCAGCTGAGTTAGCCAACTAGTGGAATAAGAACACCTGAGTAGAGCTTCCTGACTGAGCAGTTCTCCTAGGACCCACTAGAAAATCTGTGGTCTAAACAGCTTTTCTGGTAGGAGAACAAACTAACTCATCTGTAAATTGTCTAGTTGCAAATCATGTTGCAATTTCTTCTCTCTGCACTGTAGTCATAGCCCTAACCCAAACATTATCCACAGTGAGCTTTAGTGTTAGTTCAATGCCTTTGCTTGTGATTGTATTTAATACACGCTAAATATTCTTAGGGAGGCGCCATCTGTCCCTTCATTTATCTACCCAGGATGTGTTCTGTCACATCTGCACCGTGATAGATGCTCAGGATACGGGATGAATGAGACATAGACGCATTCCCAAGGAGCTAAGAGTTGAAGCACAGAGACAGACGGGCATATAGCTTCTATAAATGCAATGCATGAAATGACACCAATAAGCTCCAGGTTGTATGGGCACCCAGAGGACTGCCACCTAACCCACCTTCCCTGAGGATCAGGGAAGACATCTTGGAGAAGCTAGTGCCCTATGTGCTCCCTAATGGATGCATAAACTTTCTTTATATAGAGATGAAGACCAGGATAGGGATAAAGAAAAACCAGCTGGACAGAAGCTTCAGAGAGAGGACATGGATTTGGAAAAAATGTCTCGTTGGACATGGGAGCACAGGCAGGTCAATGTTGCTGGATCAATGTGTTTGTGGATGGAGCTGGAGAGCAAGGTTGGAGACAGGCATGGCCAGCTTTGCGGTGTGGTGATGGTTTTAGATGTTGCTCTGTGGATGATGGAGTGCCTCTGGGTGGGTTCTGAGCAAGGAACTAGGCATTGGCAGATTTGTGTATTATAGAAGCTTTGCCGTAAATTTCGGACAGACTATCAGTTAAGAAAAAGACATTAGGAAACATTCATGCTTTATATCAGCTTCCCCCTCCATGCTTCTTAAAGAGATCTGCTTCCCTCTGACCTTTGATAATAGCATTAATGTGTGTGCTCACTTTCAAAATACTATTAATAACTATTAATATTATTAAATACTATTAAATACTATTAATAACTATAACAAAATACTATTAATAACTAACCATCTTTACATTTTACAAAAAACTGTCATATCTGGCATCGCCCTTGGTTCTCATCCTAAGTGGAAGGTATCACATTGGCCTCAAGTCATACTTCTAGAAATTTCAGAGCTAGAACTAGGACCCAGATCTTCTCCCTTGAGTCTCTGCTCTTTTAATTACATCACCACTCATTATGAAGTACCAACACTGTTTTTTTATCCATAAATTAAGGTGTGTTATTTGAGTCACTAACTTACTCTGCTTTTCAACGTTTCCAGGAAAGACTGCCTTAAGTAATCCCCTGCCAGATAGCTGACTTTTCTCATACAAGTTGTCTCATTGCTTAGAAAACTTGTTATCTATAAAACAGCTGTATAATCATTTCTCCTAATAATTATTATTATATGAGACTAAATGAACTTAAGCTAGTTAGGATTTTTAAAATATTTATTTTATATAATTTTTATTATAAACTAGTTAGGTTTTTAAGCTTAGTTATTTTGGCTTCCAATGGCGTATTTCAAACAAAGCCCAGTACTAGACAAATCAAGAATTTAGAGGGAGATGGAGACCCAGCTCCTCTGCTCGGGAAAGATTGTAATTTTAGAGCTGTTTTTCCTACTATGTTTTGGATCAAGTAGTTGTTTGGGTCCCTTAAGGACTATAGCCCTTCCCTGAAAAATTCCCAGGGACAAAAGAAACATTGCATAGAATTTCAGGGGCAATTATAGATTAGCTAAAGCTCACCTTTGGATGTCAGTGAAGACCTCTGATCTTGAAGCACGTGGTCTGCACTCAGGATGCTAAGTGTAGGTTGTAGTGTCCATTAACAGTAGGCTGATGCCCGGGGTTCGTTTTAATGGCTTGCTAATATTAGTGAAAACATAAAGATTGGAAATCACCCTCTTGAAAGGTAACATGCACTTTCACATTCACAGTTGCATCTTTGGGTATTTGGGTTAGCAGTCAAACTGTTTGAGGTGAAGGATTTCTGCACAATTCATAATAGACAATGAATATTCATTTTCTCCATTCATTGGATTAAATCTGCATCCTAGCAGCTGTTGAAGGACATGAACCCCTTGTAGCCACAAGAAAAATAAAGCTAGCACTATTTCCTGGCCTTCCCTTCTTCACTTGGCTCTGAGGTTTCCAAGGCTGCTGAACACCAGCAAGTCACCTTTCCTTCTTGATCCGGAGGAGCGTGCATTTCTTAGGGAGATTCAGAGCAGGGAAAGTGAGCTAGGTTTCCTTTCCTCGGTAGGGAAGTTCTGCTTGTCCTTCAAAGTAGGCGGTCATTGCTCTCCATTCGCTTAAAGAAAACCCAGAAACAAGCAAAAAGAGGGGTTAGCTAAAATCCTTTTGGGTAAGCACCGGATTCTCAGGAGAATGGTCTAATGAGGGGAACAGCAACAATCAATGTTCAAACGGGGGTCAGCAGGTCAGGCCGTGCCATTGGATTTGGCTGGGATTGTTCAGTCGATAACTGACCTGGCAGGAAATTACTATAAACAAAGTGCGCCGTCTTTAATTCAGCTGTGGAGCCGCGGAGAGGGTGCTGACCCACGGGATTTCTTGATTAGAAGAATTGGCAGGAGGTTATTTCCCAGATTTCTTTCGATACACCTTCCGAGCTGAGCTGTGATCACGGAGCTGTGCTCTCTATGCTTCTGCTTGTTGCCCGTCTTTGCAGGCTGCCATCCATACCACAGCCATCTTGGTACTGTCACTGGGTGAGCATGTGTCCTCCTGAGTGTCCCCATCGAACCTAGATTGTTAATTGCTTTAATCCATGGGGAACCAAATTTTACTTGGTCAATAGACTGCTTTGCCAAGTCCAAAGGAGAGTATTTCGATTTCCATTTGTATGAAATTAGTGATGTCAAGCAGATCTAAATAATTGATCAAATGAAAGTAAAAACTACAGCAGAGAGCCCGATGTTCAAAGTCTTCAGTTCCATATAGCCGTAGCATCCTTAGGGTCATAGACCTGTCCAATATTGGGCAGCAAAAGGACTTGGAGGATACAGAGTCCAGAACCTGCATTTCACAGACGTAAAACTGGAACCCTAAGTGATTACATGATGTGCTGTTCACAAGTCGGTGGTCTTTCTAATGAAAAAAATATATTACTATTTGTATTTTTTGGCTAACGTTTCCTTTCAACATGGCTTTATCCTTCAGTAAACTTAAAGAATGACATTTCTCTCCAAATTCAGGGGAGATGGCTGGGTTATCCTATGATTATCACTAGAATTGCTTGTGTCCCCAGACTCCCTTGCTGAGTTAAAAAACTATTCAAACCACAGCTGGAGTACAAGCTCCATGGGCTGGGAGGGATGTGTGCTGTGTGTCCGATGGCTGTTGGCGGGGAGTTCAGGGCAAGCCTTTCTGCTTCTGTGAAGCTCCCTCCTGTGCTTTGCAACACGGCTCGCATCCCTCTTCTGTGCCCCTTCGGAAGACACATCTCTAGGAGAAGCTTGTAGGACATATCGTCCTTCTTGTCCTATCAGGCAGTGAACTGCTTGAGGGCAGGAACCATCCCCAGCATGGAACAGCCATAAATTAATCATTAAAAATAACAGTCAAATGATAGATGCACGAATAGCCCATACATTATTCAAAACTTTGGTAAAGTGAAAGGGAAACAATAAAGAAGGATAGAGAATAAGAAGGAGAGAGAAGAAAAAAGGAGGAAAAAAAATCTCATTTGGGTGGGAGTTCTAAGGAAGGGTTAAGTCACTTTCCATTTCATCTTCTAAATCAATTTCCCTGTCGGAGCCAGGCTAGGGAAGCTCACCATGCTGAGTATGGGCTGACTTTATTACCAGCTGCTGGACTTGCTGATAGAATTATCCTTGATGTTCTGGAATGCCGAGAAAGGCAGACACCGACAGAGGGGGTGTAGGGATGGCTCCTGCAGGGTTGGCCCCCCGTGGAGCCCTGAGCTCTGTGCAGATGGCAGTCGGTGTGTGCTTTGAAGCCTCCAGCCTTGAGAACTTCAAACAAGGAGAAGACAGACAGATCATGTATGGGAAATTAATATCTAACGGGGCTCAAAACTGCTCTTCCTGCCACCTTGATCTCCTGTCTGCTCATGGACAGTATTTACTTTCTGAACATACTGAGTATTTAATACAACAGAGACTCCCACACCCTTAATTTTTCTAAGACAGAAAACCTTACATTTCAGTACCACCCATTTTGACTATTTCTTTTTTTTTGCTTCACTCTGAATCATTCCTTTCTCTAGGTTTTGGAAGGTTCCCTAGGGAGTAAACAAGGTTTGAGGAGAGCTAGGCTAGCAAAGTCAACCCACTGCCCTGGCCTGTCCTGTGATGTTCATGGAATCACATTCAGAGACAGTGATCACTGGGTCAGGAGCAGGTCTTCTCTCCCTAACTGGACATAAACCCACACACCCCAGGACCTTTGCCTTGATTTGATTGCTAGAATGGACAGGCTTACCTTGGACTATCCTGAGAAAGAGATATGGTTTGCCTCCATCCATCTATCCAGCCAGCCAGCCAGCCAGCCAGCCAGCCATGCATCCATCCATCTATCCAGCCAGCCAGCCAGCCAACCAACCATCCATCCATCTATCCATCCGTCCATCCATCCATCCATCCATCCATCCATCCAACCATCCATCCATCCATCCATCCATCCATCCGTCCATCCATCCATCCATCCATCCAACCATCCAACCATCCATCCATCCATCCGTCCGTCCATCCATCCATCCATCCATCCATCCATCCATCCATCCATCCATCCATCCATCTCCCCACCCATTCACCTATCTCCCCACCCACACATCCATCCATTCACTTGAACGTGCAAGCACATAGTCCATTTTTAGGTCACCTACTATATACCCAAAGCTATGCTAGGTGCTTAGATGCTGGCAATGAGAGGAGAATAATATGTGGCCCTGCCCTTATGGAGCATGTAATCCACACAGGGAAAGACCCACAAGTAGACCTCTTCTTTACGCCACCCTCTTGCCTTTGATGTACTGGTTAACCTGTCTGTCAAGTTCCCCTTGAGGACCGCCCCCCCCCCCATAGAGTCCTGTTTTCACACCACTTAGGTTAACCTATCATCCAGGTGTGCCCAGCACAGCTCAGGACTTCCTGGGTTTTAACACTGAAAACTCTCACTTCCTAGGAAATTCCTCAGTCTCAGGCAAACTGGGATGGCTGGTCACCTTACTGCCACCATCTCAGATTCTCGACGAGTGATTCTCAAAGTGTACCCAGCCCTCTCCTCCAATCTGCCCCCCCATGCACCTAGGAAGCCTCGGCATCACCTGGGGACTCGTCAGAAATGCAAGTTCTTGGGTTCTGCCCCTGACCCGCTGAATCAGAAACTGGAGGAGTCACAACCTGTACACGATACACAATCTGTATTTTCACAGACTCTCAAGATGATTCTGAGTCACATGAAAGTTTAGGAACCACGGTACTAAACTGGTTGTGAATTCTGACCCACCAGTATTTTTCTGTCTTAAGAGATTCCCAGAATCCTGTAGGGGAGTGACTAGCTGATTTGATAAACTAACTATAGCCGGGTGGTCATGGTGATAGTATATTCCCTGAACTAATAATCATTAATATAGAAGTAAGAAGCACACAATTAAGTAAATTAGATAGGATGGTTGAAGTATACTTGGGCAGCAGTGGAAAGCTGAGAAGCCACATCTGGCAACCACGGGAAGTTTCCCCTTGAAAGGGCAACTTGCATGAGAGATCACAGTAGTGCCAAGCCTGCGTGGGCTGCCTGGAAAATTGTCCCCCTTTCTAGGTCGTATTTTTACAGAGTCAGGTCTATAATGCTTTTGTAGAAAGTCTCTACAGTATTTGCCCGGCTGTATTTGGAGAAAGTATTTGGAACACTGTCTACATTGTCTATATATAAAGCCAGTTCTAAGAACCATGCTGGGAGTCAGAGAACCTGGCCTGTCATCTCAGCCCGGGCACTAAGGGACCTTGCACAAGCAATTTAGCCATTCTGACTTGACTTCTTTCATCCATTAATAGGTGTAATAACTCTTTGCCCTTCCTCAAAGATATTACAAAGCGGGTTCTTTTGAAAACTATGTCATTGCAAACGGTTTTGTCTGTGATGATTGTTTTATATATTCCCATGTTGTATATAATGATACAGTGTGTGAATGAGTTATACACTCTCCTCTTGAATAAATTATTTTTTCTGGAATTACGTAGAAATGGAAGTAGTGGAAATTATACAATGGAAGGATCTGGGGTGGAGGCATGTCGGCAAGTTAGGCAAGCACCCCAGATGCAGTGTGACCCTTTGTGGTAAGGCTATTTCTTCAGCTCACAAAGAAAGCATTAATAATAAGAAATGAATCTCACCACTGAAGTCTCAGCGTAGGATATATGTTTTCTAAAGTTGCTCCTGAGCATAAAGACTGGAAGGGTCCCAGCCGTAGGTACAGAAAGGGCCTCTGACCTGTGTTCCTTATGTGACAGGTGCCCAGAACACAGATAACACACCCCAGGCGCTTCCCACAGGGAACTACCATTGAGTGAAAAGGTACGAAAATAAAACACAAATTTAGAAAAAAAAAAGAGCATGTCTGTCACTCATGGGCACTTAGAGGCACTGAAGTTAGGGATATGATTTCTGGGGGAGGGGATTGCTACCTGTGGATGGTTGGGGGAGGGAAGGCCTTTCTGAGCAGGCAGCATTTGAGTTGAGATCCGAAAGAAGAGAGAAGGCTGGTACCCAAAACGCAGAAGGAACAGTACTCTAGGCAGGGGAACATCGAGGGCTCAGATATTGATATCAGTGTGGGCTGAGTGTGTTGGGGAAACAGAGTGGGGTCTGAGCCCAGCGAGGGATGGGGAGGGTGGAGAGAACTCAGGGAAGTAGAGACAGGGAAGGTCCAGCCAGGGTCTTTGGAGTTGGGGTTTTGTTTTAATAGCAATGGGAAGACACTGGAGGTTTTTAAGTAGGGTGAACATTTAATATATTGTCCAAATAAGGTTGCTTTTGAAAGTGAAAGGGGCACTCTTCATAAGTACCCCTGGACATTGGGTGTCACAGGTAAATTGGGACTTACATTTCCCTAGTCTGGAGCAATGTGGTGACCTGATTTCTGATTGCAAAAGATCCTTGCAGCTGCCATGTCGAGATTCCATAGTAGGAGAGCGGCTAGAGTGGAAATGCGAACGGTGGAGCCGATGTGAAGCCCGTGGTCCAGGAAGGAGGCCCCAGAGAGGGACCGAGGCTCAGCTGGTCACAGTGCTGGGCAGGGGACAAAGATGGCAATTCTGGATCATCAGAACCAAGAGGCACCACGTGCAGCTTAGAAAGGGTAAATTTGGAGCAATTAAAATGAAGTGCTTCTTTACCCAGCAGGCAGTAAGTACATGCAACTTGTTACTCCAAGACGTGGTACGGGCTGATGATCTAAAGAGGTTAAAAGAAAGTGAATGCAATGAGTTGCTAAGGGAAACTAGGTTACTTTGGATACATCCATAATATTAAGATATTAATTGGAAGGAAAGTAACGATGGCCTCTCCATTTCAACAGAGGACTGAAAATCTTCCGTTGTTACCCTGGTTGGCAGTTTTCATATTTCAGATTTCCCACTCACCCCTCACAAACTCAGATCCTCCTAATCCTAACAAAAAATAAACCAAATAAAACAAAACCAAACATGAAACAAAAAGCAAACCTTTCTTTTGACACTGGCATTCTTCAAACTACTAAACCTTTTTTCTTTTTCCTGTTACTGCCAAACCTCTTTAAACACTTAGATACAACGACTGGTCTTCATATTCTTGCCTTATGCTATAGCTTAAATGAATGGCTTTGATTTTTCATCCTAACAACCCTATTGAAATATCTGTCTAAAGGATTTTTAGGTCAATATGCCCTAAGACCAAATACAATGGGGTCTCTCTTCTGATTCCTTCTTTCCTGTTTGCAGCACTGGGAGACCTCTGTGCTCCCTACAGATTTGAGACCGCCACCTCCTCAATAAATTTTGACCTTCTTGGGGGTGGGGACTGTGCCTTATTTATCGTAGCATCCTTAGAAACTGGCCTAGTGCCTAACACATAATAGATGCTCATGAAATATTGTTTAATTGGGTTACGTATAAAGTGGTCTGTGGTGTTCACTGCCTGATCTCCATGCCTGACAGATGATGGATGCCCAGTAAATGTTTGTTGAGTGAATGAAAGAAGGACCTGTTTGGCTGATGAGACAACCAAAGCCTGTCCGTTGCACTCCCCTGTGATGTAGCACTATGTTAGGTGCACTGGCGTTATCCCTGAAAGTGCCCTGTACATCTATAATCCTGACCAGTAGGAAAGATAAAACAGTTGAAAACTAAGGTGTCAAGAAAGCTCTCATTTCTTTCAAATTACATAGAGGACTGAAAATCTGGAGCTAATATCCTTGGTATCTTGGATGGCTTTCCCCACACGTACTGCAAGAAACTCAGGTGTGTTAAAGAACAATCTTGTCCTTTTGTCCCTGTCAAAAGGTCTCCTTAGGGGTCACGCTCTGTTTTATCATCCCCCTTTCAACCGTAGTTTGCAAGTCTAAAAACATCGAGCAGGAGGGCTTCGCTACGTCTGCGACTTGTCTTCTTGAACAACACACCTGGATGGGATCTTGACTGTTGTGTGACTTGGGCCCATCATTTAAACTCTCTGTCCCTTACTTTCATCATCTAAAAATAGGAATAATAATTTCACCCATTACCTACTGCACCCCATTACGAATTTTTAGCTGAAACCCACGTACAGAAAGGGCTTTGCGCATGTCTGGTGCACTGTAAGTGCTCAACTAGCGACACTGAAGAGGACGACGTTGCTGATCATGATAGTAAAGATAGACTCTGAGACAATGTGCGTTTCCATTTTACATGTCCCCCACCTTTTTTCCCCTTTCTCCCTTTCAGAGACTACTAAGGGTTGTTCTCATCAGTAAGGACATTTTCCCTTCCTTTCTCACTTCCTCCCCACTCCCCCTAGCTCTGTGGGTTCCTGGGTAAGCAGAAACACGTGTTTCTTATATATGAGTAACTGAACATCTATTCAAGTCCTCTGGGCGCTGGGAGAGCTTAGTCACCGCTGGGGGTGAGGCGACTATATTGGGCCACAGCACGTATGTGTAGCCGCCGTCAGCACCAAAAATACATCTCAGAAGCAGCTGCGGGATTCAGGTTGAGGTTAGGACAAGAACCAGCTGGAGAGCTTTCCCTGGGAGATGTGTGGAGGGTGCCCCAGACTACCTCCTAGGAGGACTCACGGGACTTTGCGTGCAATGTGTTCCTAAGTACCCTGCAGCACGGAGACAGTACGGACTCACAAAGACGCAGAAGGAAGCATCCCCCTGGGGCTTCCTTGTGCTCCCTCCCTCCCTTGAGGGGTCGCACAGAGCTCACTCTTCCCCCAGAAACACGCATGTGAGGTTTCAGCCCAGGGACGCCCAGGAGAGACTCAGAGCTCAGGGCTGTATCCGGGGGCTGCACATGTGGACACCCTCCGCCTGGCACACAGCAACACGCCAGACTCCCGGAAGGAAAGCCGGCGTCCACCATAAACCACAGGGTCTGCGCACAGTCTAGGCGCGGAAAACCAGCCTTGTCGGTTCACTGGTGACGGGGGCACCCTGAGAGCCGAGGTCCCAGACACCAGCCGAGGGCCAGCCGTGCCATCAGGTGTCTCTAAGGACGGCGGCCTCAGGCCTGCTGTGTTCCCTCCTTTCTGTGCCGAGGGCCATCCCTTCGCTAGAAAACACTACTGTTTCCACGCGGGACCGCTGAACCGGTCCTGCCTCCCGGGGAGGGGACTTAATCGGGAGCCCTGGGGTCCAGGCCGTGCCTCTCGCTACTGGTGACCCAGCAGGAACCCCGGGGGGCTATGCCTTCCCCGTGCGCTGGCTCAGCCTCAGCGCCCGCCCCACACACACCTGTTCTCCATCAGGCTTGGATCTCTGCCTCAGGTCGCCCACCTGCTGAGTCCTTACCTGCCGCTCCTCAGGCGATGATAGGCCCTCATCCCTTCCCTGGCTTTCACACCCTTCGTGGACACGCATCTCTCTGCCCAGCTCCTCCTGGCTTTGTACTGGGTGCCAGAGGCCATGCTAATGCCAGTGGTAACTAAGCTGACGTGGACTTGTCCCGATGCCCCGCGCTGGGCCACCCCTCACACACTGGCCACCTCCCTCTGACTTGACCATGACTAGAGTTGAGCCCAGCTTGCCACGGGCTTTGCCACCCTGTCCATTGCCCGCCAGCCCTTCCACGAGGGTGCCACCTCAGTACCCGAGGAGCCCTTCGGTCCCACACCTGGCTTCCTGGCTTCCCCAGAGATACCTTGATACTGAGACTGAATGTGTCTTTTGGTGAAAGGGGCAACGGCGTCCTAAAGAAGCCCCCCGTCAGCTGCCAGAGAAGACGCCCTTCTATTCCATGACGGCACTTGAGACATTCTAAACATCAAATATTAATAAGGGGAGGACTGCACTGTCCTATGCTCAAGTGTTGGAAACACACTGAGACCAATGTGACCTGTGGCTTGACTGCAAATTCTCAACAGCCTTTGTAAATTAAAACGTAACCCCCAGCAACAGGGACGTGTGTTACTCCCCTCCCTCTCCCAGCCTCCCGTTTCTCTCACTCTTCTCTTCCCATCTTGCCCTGGTTTTAAATCTCTCCCCTTCTGCCTCTCTGTCTGTGCCTCCTTCTGTGTCCTCTATCTATCTTTCCTTTCTTGATGAAAATTAAGAAAAAACAACTTGATAGATTTTCCGATAACCTTCTAGAAAGTCTCACCGGGTTACATTCTGCTTTAATAGCATTTAAGCCAATCTGCCTGATGTTGCTGTGAAGGTCAATTAAATTCACCCTAAAAATTTCACTTCTGGCTCATTATACAATTGGAAAATGAATTAGAAGCACGTGCTGC
Organism: Pseudorca crassidens; assembly: GCF_039906515.1. Taxonomy (NCBI): domain Eukaryota; kingdom Metazoa; phylum Chordata; class Mammalia; order Artiodactyla; family Delphinidae; genus Pseudorca; species Pseudorca crassidens. Next base: position 107,005,382 of record NC_090304.1, read on the forward strand.
CCCTGAGGTTTCTGATATTTCACTAATGAATATGTCTTAGAAGGCAACAAAAAAAAGTGTTGTAGGCCACCCAGCTGCTTGCAGGGTTACTGGCCAGCCTCAGATCATTGCCACAGGCAGTGGCTTGAAACAAGTGTACACTGGTTAGTCCTGTCTCCACTTCGATTTTAGAGATGCTCACGCTTCTTGAGTGCCCCGGGGATGGTCTACCCTTCTGTGTCCCCCCTCTGCACATCTGGAGCCCATTCTTCAACCCCAGGTGAGACATTTAGCTCCCCTTTCTCCCCGCTGGCTCCTCTCAGTGTGGGTTCAAGGACTACAAGTTCAGTTTAATATCAGCCTAAATAAAATTTGACTCTGAAGGTAAATCTATAAGGCACTTGGCCGGGGGTGTGGGCACGAATTGCAAAGCCAGTGATCAGTTGATCTGGGGACCTGATAATGTGTGGGGACATGGTGGCCGTCAGGCAGAGAACAGTGTGTGGAGGGGGCAGCGGGCATTTCTGGCTTAACTGGGGCCAGCGGTGCAGGGAGCACAAAATCAAATTGGCCCCTGACTCAGGGAGGTCATTTTTTAACTGACCTTGGTCCCCACTAAAAAATAAGCCACCAGATAAGACCGTGCTTCCTTGTCCCTGAGGCGGGTCTTCAGTAGAGCAGAGTGACCCTGGGGAGACTTCCGTCCAGGGTTTTTGGTTCAGGTAGGAGGCTCACTTATTTGCTCATTCAGCGTATTTACTGATGTGTCGTAGACAGCACTAACCTTAGGAACCCGCATTCTGAACTCTACAGTCTCCTTCTCATGTACTGAGTTTTCCTTTAGGCGAGGAAAGTTGTTTTTAAAAGAAGTTTCCATATCTAAGTATGTAGTTTCAGAACAGGTCCCTGACATCCAAGTTTTGCTCACGTTGGGGTTTTGGACAGACAGCCAAAACACTGGTTGTCTATTTCAGGGCAGGATGGCTCCAAATTCAGCAATGTGAGTTATTGGACATCTGCCTTCAGGTTTAGGTATAAACCGAGCTGAATTCACTAAAATATATGCAGACAATCTCTCAAGTCCTTCCAGGAGAAGGAAAACCTACAGTGGTCATCCTATAGGTGTCACAAGCATGCATGTAAGAGCTTAGAATTTCAAAGCTGGGAAGTACACGCAGGTCATCACATGAAGTTATCCTTCCGAAATGGGGAAACGGAAGAGGCTTTGCTCAAGTAGTTAGTATAAGAGCAAACCTCCTTCCCCAGGGTCTCTGGACTCCGAGCCAGTGCTCTCCCTTCTCTCCCATCTTGGCTTCCTCTGTCTGTAAACTTGTGTTTCCCTCATGAATGGTGCTCTGGAAGACAGAGGCCACCATGATGTGTATTGAGGTGGCTGGTCAGGCAGCGAGGAAAGGAGGGCATGGACAGGCAGAGTTTTTTCTGAATCCCAGATGGCGCTGTCCCTTTGCTGACGTGGGCTCCTCCGAACCCACCGCCACTAGGACCTCATTCACGTCTCTCCGTGTTTCCATCTTCATCTCCTGGTGCCTGGACCTCCTTGTCCTTTATCTCAAACCTACACTAGTCGATCCTCTCGTAGTCCTATTGATGCCGTGGGACAGTGACCTGAGCCTCTTCAGAGTGTCCCCAAGAAGGGACGATGGAAGTCACCCAGCCACTGCATCCCTTCCCTGACTCCCAGCCATCCAACCTTGGAGCTGCAGAAACAGGAACCCAAGTGAAAACCGGGGCTGGTGGCTGATGAGGCATGAGAGGAAAGTCCCCTTTCCTTCTGTCTAAGCCCAGCCTGCAAACCGTAACTGTGGAGGCACCAAGCCTTACCACCCAACTTCCACCAAAAACCAGGGCACAGGGCACTGGGAGAACAGGCTCCTTCCCTCTTCCCGTCCACCTTCTCTTCCATAAAAAGACACCCATGACCTCAGGGTCTCCTCTTCTCCATGACCATGAGCCCAGGCTCCCACAGGGCCTGGAGGGCTGGTCCGAACTCCTGGGACTGGTTAAATTTAGGAAGCATTCCGATGCATTGTTAGTTAAAAACCAGAGCCATTTATTCATACCAATGTGACCCAATGCAACCAAGTTTTGGATACACCAGTGCAGGTGCTGAGAGTGAACCTGATGAATTCAGGGCGCCTGTAGGAAGGGGGTGGGTGAAACCAGGAATGAAATGAATGGAGTGCCTCGATTTGTGATGCTGAGCCCAGCCTGGGACGTCAGGGGGCAGAGAGGAAAGAAAGGAAGGGGGAAGAAGGAAGGGAAAGGACAGTTGGAGAGTTAGATCAGCCAATCACAGAATTACCTGGAACTCAAGAAATGGAAGGACTATATCCTTTGGAATGTTATGCGTCCTTCTTGAAGTGCAAGCAGTTAGGAAAGAAAAGGATGGAGGGAGAAAAGCAATTCAATGAAAGACAAAATACATCAATGTGGACGGAGCACATCGGGAGAGAAAGCGTCAGGTTACTCCTTTGCCCAATGCAGGGTTTCTGGCCACTCGGGTTTGAGGCCATTTTTCCACCGCCGCTGGTGAGCGGGGTGGGCAGGGTTGACCCAAGAAATCCTCTCTTTGGACGAACCAGTTTCAATTAAGGCTGTAACAGAGGCTAATTATTATTTTAAACCTTCCTCCCAGACTCACTCTCCCTCTTGCTCTGAACGGATTGCTTAATGGTCTCAGTGAGAGGCTCTGAAACTCTGGAGGTTTCCTATTATTTCTTTGCCTCCAGCAGGGACCAGGGACTTGCAGAGTGTTGGGTTTCAAGGGAAAATAGGAGCAGCAATTCTCTCTTTGTCTTTCACAGAAACAAAGACTTAGAATTGGGAGAACATTTGATTTTGATTTTGATAGAGTTGGACCTTCTACTACACCGAAGCCTCTCCCTCCATGCCATCTCTGACCCGAATTACCTGGCTTTGTTTGAACACAACCAGTGACAGGGAGCTTGTTACCTCTGGGTCCTTTGTTCGATAGCTCTCGTAGTCAGAACATCTCTCCTAAGGTTGAGCTGACATCTGCCTCTTGCTAATTTGCATGCTTTAGTCTCAGTTCTGCCTTGTTCTAAAGGTTTCTGGGTTTCAACAACCCAAGGTCATCTGATGCCAGCAGTACCTGCACTTGGAGAACAGGAAAACTGGTCCATTTCATTGCCCTCTCCCCCGGGGACATCTGCCGCCCGGAATGCCCGTCTGCATTGAGGATGAGGTTCTGAGGCTCTTCCTCCTGTCACCCAGCATTTGCTAGGTGGCCAGGGAGACAGACAGTCACAGACTTCATTTACTGTGCTTTGTGACAGACTCTACCGTGAGATGATGTGTGAGTCCCCTGGAAGGTAGGCATTAATGTCTACATTTTCCAATAACGCTGAGGCTTAGAAAAAGATTAGGCAGGGTTACTCAAGGTCACACAGCTAGTACATGGCAAAAGCCAGTGTTCGAGCAAGTATCTGCTAGACTCCAAAGCAAGTTCTCCTGCGTCACACCAAACAAGAGTTTGGAATACATGCTTTACCAAGTAGGAATGTGCCTCTGAGTATCCTACAAATAGCTACTTAAAGTTGAGAGTATCCAGAAAGATCCAGAATGTGTTTATATAGACTAAATGGTCGATTAGCACCTAAGCTATTCCATAGATAGTCTCTATACTTTGCTTAACCAGCCTAACTGCTCTGCACTTGAGAGCTGGTTAAAAAAAACAAACGAGCAAAAATAATGCTATAGCAGAGCCTGAGTATACTCATACCCATAGCCTTGACCTGGCCTGGGGGGCTAGATTCCTGTCCTACACACATGCACACACACGCACGCGCGCGCGCACACACACACACACACACACTTCTGTCTTTTCATCCTTCTTTTTCTTTTCAGTCTTGTCCCAAATTTACCTGGGCAAAAACAACACAAAACAAAAACAGGAATGCCTTTTGGGGGCGAGGGACAGGGTGCCTCAGTGTCACCAGTATGCTGCTGGCTGGTACTTGGGAACCTCCAGGCAAGTCAGTTGTGATGGGCAGGACCTGTTTCTCAGTGGGAGCCCCTGGGGGCCAGGGAGCTGGCACTAACCCAGGGAACAGGGTACCAGGGACCTGGACCCACCCGTCTGCAGGCACAGGCCGCCTAGTCTCCTCGGATCTCCAAATCCCAAAGGAATGAATATTCAGAACTAAGAACCCCCCTTGCATTAATTTGGTGCGTACATGTACATTCTCCCCGCGCCACCCCACAAATCTGTGCGGACTAAAAATACCTGTGCGCTCCATGGCACCGGAGACCGCTGACAAAAGAATTTGCATTTGTAGTCAGAAACACCCGCAGATGACTTTTGAAATCACCTCCCTTACATTTTAAACAGGTTGGTGGATTCGTCATTTAGGCTACCGCCAGGAGGCAGCTATTAAGAGATGTAGCAGGGAACGGCATTTTTCTTAAAAGGTTAAAACAAAGTGGTTATTTTCATTACGGTGTCACGATTTTTCTGGTTTAAAAATAAAATGCATTTGAACCTGGGATTCTTTAGACACACCGGTATCTTTCGGGAAAGGGGGTTAATAGGAAATGTGTGTGGAGGAACCAGGTTGTCTTCCGGGTTCTTCTGGAATGAGCAGGGCAGGGTGTGTGCAGTTGCCAGGATGGAGCGCAGGACGCAGATGGGCAGGAAGAAGGACCATCCTCTCTCCTCCCAGGCCTCTTGGACTGGGGAGCAGAGGGTGGGAGGGAATTGCAGAATCCATTAGCAGTCTGCAAGCAAATTAACCAGCAGATTAACTTTTCAGATGTCCAACTGTTTGTCCTCTCCAATCCTGCAGTCCTACCCGTCTGCTGTTTCCACTTTGCAGTAGTGCTGGGGAAAGAGTGCGATTCCACTTCAATTCCAGGTCCTGCCCGAGAGCAGCCCTCAGGGGCTGGAGAGCACAGAGAAGGGGGAAGAGCGGGGCGCCAGGCGGGCTGCAGCGGGAATCTGTGCATTTGCAGCCAGGGCGCAAAAGAGGGGAAGAGCTGGGCTTGTGTGCGCGTGTGTCTACATGTGTGTGTCTGTGTGTGCATCTGTGTCTGCTCTGTCTGTGTGTGTCTGTGTGTATGTGCATCTCTGTATGTGTGTCTGTGTCTGTGGCTCCTTAGGTGCATCTGTGTGTGTGTGTGTGTGTGTGTCTGTGGCTCTGTGTATGGGGTGTGGGGTGAGATGGGCAGGGGATGGGTGTGGCGGGTGAGGGAGTGTTGAGGGCACAAAATGAAGATTTTACACATGCCCAGAGGCCACAGGATCCCACACCAGCAGATGGTGCTGTAGGTACAAGTTTGAAGGAGGCGAGGCCATGGGTTGCTGGAGACCTGGAAGCAATGATGGTGTTGAACGCAGGAGCTAAGGAAAGATCACGCCCCATCTGCATGGAGAGCATGGAACACAAGGAGGGCTTGAACACACCTAGCAGCGCTGTTTCTCCACCACGGAGCCCGTGTGGTTTGACTCGCTGATTGGATTGCCTGCACGAAGCGACCTCCTTTTGTTCCGGCCTCACCGGCCCTCCTCGATCACCTAGAATGAGAACCTTACAGCCTGAGAGCACCTTGCAGTGTAGGGTGCCCGTGGCTTCACAGATGAGGTCATGGGGATGCATTACCTGGGCTCCGTCTCTCTCACCCTTCCACTCTAGTCCTTTTCTCAGCCAGGTTTTATCAAAGCATCTCTCCCATCTCTTCCTCCCTCCCCTCTGGGAAAGCCCTTCATTACCTCCTGGAGCCTCATCTAATTCTCTCCGAGTGGGGTCTCTGCCCACAGTCTCTCCCACTCCCCTCCATCTCGCCCGCTGCCAGGAGGCTTATCTTCCCCAAGCGCAGCTCGGATTCTATCTGTGGCCCCAGCACCTCAGCCGTCTCCACTGCCAGGCAGCCTCAGCCTGGGAACAGGAAGCCTTCTCAGCCGGCTGCTGCCACCGCTTCACCCTGCTCGTTCCAGAGCCAGGCTGAGCCCCTCCTCCTACTCCTATGCTCACCTGAGCTCTGTCGGTCTCTCCATCATCTCACTGTGTATGTTTCCATTTGTCCTTTTGCTGGTATTTCATTTCCAGATGCCCCAATCTTCTCACATCTTCCCCTTCAGGAGCCGCCTCTCCATGAAGCATCCCATCCGTTCCCGGCTCGGACCTCCCCAGGCCACCCTCTGGCCCCCTCTTCTGTAACTTGCCCTCTTCCCACATTGTGTGTGGTTCCTTGCCAACCTCACCCCTGCCGTGAAGGGCACTCACCTCCTGTTCCCACAGCTGTTCTACATGGGAACTCAGTAGAGCTTACGGACAGATTAATACAAACATTTGCCCTATTGATTGCTTTTCCTTAGCTAAGCTGTGATTTGAGGTGGTTGATGGAGGTCCTTCCCCCAGCCTGGAAACAGGAGACCAGAGACCCCAGTCTTTTCCACTGACTAGCTCCCCTCCGCCTTCAGTTCCCTCAACTCCCCACTAAGGGTATTAGCGGCGCTCAGTCCTTTGTGTTTTAAACTTCACCCTGTCCCCTCGTGGCCGACAAGTCTTCCTCGCCCGCCGTCTCTCATCAGCGGTGGCTGAAAGAGGAAAGATGGGCTTCGGCTCCTGGCACAAGCTCTCACTACCTCCCCTCTCCTCCAGCTCACGTGAAAACCATTGCTTAGGAGGAAGAAAGTCCCTTCCGGGTCTGTCCCTCATTGTGTAATCCTAGGATGACTCTTGCTACGCTTCCTAGCCTGGTGATTTTTCTCTTCCCCTTCAGATGGGTGTAGAAGCAAACCAGGACCCGAGCTGACATCTGTTACTGTTCATGAGCTTCCCCAGGAAACTGGTCTATCCTTCCCTTGCTCATCTTTTGAACCAAATAAAATTTAAAATGATTTCATATGGCTTAGTTGGTGCCAGATTTCAGGCTCCCAAATGCTATTTCTGAAAATTTATGCTCTCATTTATTTTATTCTTAGTAAGATTATAGACTTTTAGAAACAGAAGGATCCTTCAGTGGTAATTTAGAAGACTTAATTGGGGATCTCAAGTCAGCTGCCACTGTCACAGCCCTTCTTGCTTGTCCGTGTCCTTTCACATCCAAGATAGCTCCTGGAATTCCTCTGGGGATGAGGGTGAACTCCAAGGCCTTGCCTTGGCCATCCGGCTCTGAACCATCACTACAATAAGAGCACTGCCGTCCGCTCTCCCCGATCTCCCCTAAGCCTGAAGGATCTTTGCCATTGCTGCAGCTTTAGATCAGCGGGCATTTGCTCATTACTATATGCTGTGCAGAAGTCCCATCTGATTCACACCACAACTCTGCAAAATAGATACCAGTCTCACAAGAAGAGAGAACTGAGACATGCAAAGTTTAAGTAACTTGACTCATGTCCCCGGTCTTCAAGAGATGAGACTAAGACATAAGCCTAGGAATCCTGACAACAGAACCTTCGCTTTTGAGGAGTCCGTGTTACTGCACTCAGGTGGAGCAAAACCCCAGAGGAGGGAAATATTTCCACAGTGAACCACAGCAGAAAGGGAGGGCGCGGGCCTTGGGTGTAGACTGAGCTGAGTTGAATTCTGGTTTTACCGATTACTTGTTGTGTGATCCTGAGACGGTTATTTTAACTTTTCCAAGCCTGTTTTTTTTTTAATAGCTAATCATGGGCTAATCATGCTATTTCCAAAAAAATAACACATTAACTGAAGTTCTCAGTGTGGAATGTCTGGCAATGGTGCCTGGGGAAAACTAGGTATTCTCTGAGTGTCAGTTTCTTCCCTTTGAGGAGGAAGCTCAGAAGTCCTCGCTTTGCTTAGCGGATGCACCTGTCCTGGTTGGTGTTTCTCTGGTACTTAGCCCAGGATCTGATACCAGGCTGTGAGCCGGGGGGGGGGGGGGGGGGGGCTCCTCTTTAAGTAAAGCCCCTTTGTAGCTTTGAGCAGGACCTCACCATCCCCTCCCCACTGGCGTATGAGATACATTACCATCTCCAAGGTTCAAGCCCTTCTAGTTCCCTTGAACTTTCAAGGTGAGAAAGTGCTGAGAGAAAGACACTAACTTGCAAAATTTAGAAGCTGATTCTCAGAGAAAAAATGATTGAAATAAAAGCCTTTCAGCCCAGAGAATAGTATTTCTCTATCAGGAATGAACATCAGAAATGACCTGTGTGTACTGCCCAATATTTATTTATTTTTTTTAATTTTTATTTATTTATTTATTTTATTTTTGGCTGTGTTGGGTCTTCGTTGCTGTGCGAGGGCTTTCTCTAGCTGCGGCGAGCGGGGGCCACTCTTCATCGTGGTGTGCGGGCCTCTCACTGTCGCGGCCTCTCTTGTTGCGGAGCACAGGCTCCAGACGCGCAGGCTCAGTAGTTGTGGCTCACAGGCCTAGTTGCTCTGCGGCATGTGGGATCTTCCCAGACCAGGGCTCGAACCCGTGTCCCCTGCATTGGCAGGCAGATTCTCAACCACTGCACCACCAGGGAAGCCTTATCTATATTTTAAAGATACCTTTGAGTCCCCACCCCACCGAATGCTACTCAGTCATAATATTTGATGGAAACTCAGATCTACAGTTTAAAAATATCCCTGTTTCAGAACCACTGTCCTGGGCCTGGTAGAAGGTGCTATGATGGGGCAATTTAAGCACCTGACCCACCTAAATACAGGATCTGCAAGCTGCCATCTACAGGAGCAGATATAAGAAAGCCCGTGAGAAGGCACTGTTATATACGTTATAAATCTGTAACGAGAGTCGGTTTATTATCTGTTATTGCACGTGACAATTGGTACCAAGAAAGAGTGCAGGTGATCATGTGAGCTGATTCCCTTATGTTTCAATCAGTGAGGACATTCGAACCAACATACGTGTCCCTCTCCGTCTTGGCAGCCCCAGAGCTACGTCTGAAGTTCACACGTGCTCTCGTTTGCCCAATCCAGGTGGTGCTGGATACGTTTCCTCCCTTGTTCATTTTAACTGGTTTGTGTTCCCGTTTTCATTTTTAGCTTTTCTGCTTTCGATATATTTTAACATCACAAGCTGTCTCAGACCCTTTTTCTAAGTAGGTGGAATATAAATCATGAGTAAATAAATAAAGCTACTGAGGCAATGAGTGACTTCTGAGAATGGGGAGGTATCAGAGGCAGGCAGACACAGCAGGACTGGATAGCATTATAATGGGCTTTTATACTTTGATGATAAAACTATAGCTATCCGCTATGAAATATGGCTTACACATTGTCACCTCTTGTATGTTTATTAATTGATTTGTATAATCTTACATAAATAGCTTATCAATATGAATCCTTTGCATCTATGGGCTTGTTTTCTTGCAATTAATCCAAGGAGAAAGGGGATAACAGTATTGCATCCTTGGTCTGTTCACCCCACCCTCCCCTCTGGATCTTGGCCCACACTGTGCTAGTCCTATAGGGTATCCCACCCTGGGTTCCCTGGGGGACGCTTTCTCCTTTCTCTCACTGCATTTTCAACTATTTGTCCCCTAGGTCCTTCCTTTCTTATCATATACCCTGTCTTCTTCCTCTTGTTTCTCCGCAGCTTCAGCAGTTTCTCCCAATTAAGAATGAAGAGTTCAGCCAATTTCAGTCCTAAAACTGGGAAGAACTGTCAGTGCCTTTAAGGGATTTCAAGGCTCCCCGTGAGGGCGCGCCGTGTACACCTCCAGGACTCCCTTGGCACTTTCCCAAGCTTCATTCATTCTTCGGTGCCCCCGGATTGTGTGTTAGTGCACCTGATGTCTTATTACCAAATCCTTCTCCACTGGGCACCCTTCCACCAAAGCCCAGATCCCCTCCATCAAGAGTAGAGTAGATTCAGCAGATCTGGTGCAAATTATTCACAAACAGGTGAGAAAGCAAAGCTCAGGCACTTGCGTGAGCCCTCCATTAGCCCTGAGCCAGTCCTCCCTCAAATTTTGCTGGGGCTCCACAGGATCTGCTTTCGGGTGGGAAGATTCAGAAAGATGATGCACAAGGAGAAATAGATATTGACATACTTAGGAATGTCCAGATTTGTCAGTTTCTCAATGTCCTTCTTCCTTGTTTCATTTGTTTTGATTCCCTGAAAGGGCCAGTGACTTTCTCACATATTGGCTGGTTCCACCAAGATCTATGCTCACCAGTCCTCCTTTTCACGACAGCCCTCCTATTCGTATTATCAAATGGCTACTTTCTGTTTTCTGGTTTTCCGTGTCAAATTTTGATAAATTTGAAAATAACTCAAAGTTGCTATGCCTACGGGCCTGTGTGCAGGTGTAGTTGGAAGGAGGGGGGTGATGCATATAATGAGTGCAGAATACACCTGCAGTATTTTAGAATATATCCTGTTTATAGTCTTCCGTCAGTGGATAGCGGCTCTGTTGAAAGCTGGGACCATGAAGATCTTATTAATGAATGATGCTTGGGGACTGGGCCAGATTTAAAGCGGGCAGGAGTGGCACTCAAAACCGTAGCAGAATGTTGAGCGTGATGTGTTGGTGGTTGCTTCAGTGTGAAGAGATTTCAGAGACAAAGGCCTTCTTGGTCTTACCTAGGCTCCTGCAGTTTATGTAAGTTGGGGAAGATGTGATCCATCATACGCTCCCTCTGCCTACAAATGGTGCCAGTGGCTTTGACTGACCGTCCAGCAAGACAAAGAATGGGAGCTGTGAACCCGTGGCTGGTGGCCTGCTATGGAGAATCATGCTTTTCATCCTGATTTTAAGGGAGTCTTTTGAGATAAATCATTTTCATCATGACACTTAGTTTTCAAATCACCATTACTGAAAGCAAAAACGACAGTATCAGCAGTAAAATAACAGTAAGCTATTCTCCATTAAATAAATAGTGCTAGGGCTTCCCTGGTGGCGCAGTGGTTGAGAGTCTGCCTGCCGATGCAGGGGACACGGGTTCGTGCCCCGGTCCGGGAGGATCCCACATGCCGCGGAGCGGCTGGGCCCGTGAGCCATGGCCGCTGAGCCTGCGCGTCCGGAGCCTGTGCTCCGCAACGGGAGAGGCCGCAGCAGTGAGAGGCCCACGTACCGCAAAAAAATTAAAAAATAAATAAATAGTGCTAAGCATTATAGGAAGAAAATTAAATCTAGAATTCTATATAATTAATTGTTCAAGTTTCTTAGTTATAACATTCAAATCTTATAGGTCCTGATTTTGAGGGTTGTAGCTATCGTTACTACTTTGCTACTTCTTGTGCATTCTGTTTGTTGGGTAAATCTTTCTCCATTCCTTCTAAAACTGCCTACGTTATAGTATAATACTCTAAACTAGTTGATATAAATATAAGGAAGACTTAGGATCTTTTTGGTTTGGCCTGTCAAAGTCACCAAATGATTGATCAAGGCCTTAATTCTTGCCAAATTCTCCTTCTGATCCAGGAAAAGGATCACAACATCGCTTCCCAATCCCAGTTTGGATTTTCTCTACCAGGGATAGAGCTGCAAAACGAGAAACTTTTGTTGTGAACCGTGACTGAAGAAAACTTTTGCAACTGTTAATTCTGCAAAGGATGAACTCAGTGGGGCAAGAGCTGGGTTCCCTTTCCTGATGTCCCTTTGTATTTTAGGACCCAGGGCGGCAGCATCAGCAAGACTTTGAGCTCCAGCAGAATCCATGCCTCATCCTGTGTTCTCTACTGGTTAGCAGTGGGTTAGAAAAATTACCACACCTCCCTGAGGTTTTTTCATGATGCCTAAAATAGGATTGATACTTTCTCCTTTACAAGTTTTCTCATTACCATCCACTCTTTCCCACTGAACGAAAAACCCTGATTTCTTAGTCTCATATATTGGCCTTCCTAGAAACATTTTATGTAAAGAAAAAAAATTGAATATAATAGCTTATAGCATCTGTTAGGTCCTTGAGGGCAGAATCTGTGACTTGTCCCTTAGCTCTGTCTTACCAAGCCAAGGACCTGGTGTATAAGACAGAGGCCCTGAATTGATTTTGGAATGAATGAATCTATAATAATACAAAAACTCTCCCGTCCCATGTCTCTCAGCCGAGCACTGTTGTGGTTGCTGTTATAATAGAAGTAGAATGGATAGTAAATCAGGGATGCTTTCTGTAGCACTGTGAAACATGTGATGGATTTTAAGTTACAAGAAGGCAGAAGCATCTTATATAGCCTCCTATTTACAGTGGCCTGTACATAACCTTGCACCATTAATCACATAATAAAGTCTTTGGATAATGATGGCACTGAAAATGATGATAAACCTCTCCGATGTGGTCTCCGATGGACAGTTTCCCAGAGATGGATATAGCCAGCTGTCTGAGAAAGATCTCTTACCCACTTCTTTGTCCTTTTGTTTATTATCTATTATTCCCTTCAGTGAAAGGCTTTCCAAGGGCTATTTTTTGGTTCATCCTCCTTTTGAGGCCAGAGAAGTGACTTCTTATAGAGGTCTGGAGGCAGAGGCAGGAAGGCGGCTAATAGGCAGAAGAGGAGCCCTGTGTGAAGAGAGAATCAGGCCAAGGGATGACACTTGACAATTTTGTTTTGAACTTCTCTGTTATTTCCGGTAAAGCGATATCCTTGACATTTTCTTGTGGCATTTTAAAGGGGGAAGAAAGCAGATTTTTTTCTTTACCATCTTTCTTCCTTTTCTCCGTCTCCAAAGTGATTTATCTTGTCTTTCTCCAAAAGCCAGCACTCCTCAATGTCTAGCAAACAGTGCGAGTGTTGTAGAAAGATGTACATGGGTGCCCCTCTGTGTGGGAGGTGTGTGTGTGTGTGTGTGTGTGTGTGTGTGTGTGTGTGTGTGTGTGTAGGCAACAGCTGGGACTCATAAGGCTGAGTACTGTCACGTAAAGCTTGTGACAAAGATCCCAGTCACTAAACAAGCCACGGGGGTGTGCGGTTAGAGACCCACCCAGGTATGCTCCCCTTACCTGCCACCTCGTTCAGACCACCTGGTCTGTGGATGACCCACAGCCAATCCTGACGCTCTGGCTTGTCCTCAGGTGTCTTGCCCTGTGATCACGAAATGACCAGTTAATTTTAATCTTAGCCCAAACAAAACAGAATTAGAGAAAACTGCTAGAGGAATAACACATGAGTCTTTCCAAAGCCAGAAGCGGGTCACATCCTGCCAAGAGGAATGTCGGGACATGGCCTGTTTTCATCCTCTCTCCGTGAAGTAGAACCACTTTAAAGAGACATTACTAGGAGTGCAGCATCGGCAGGAGCTGAGAAAGGCCTAGTTGTGTGAGTGAGACATCCTCCTGTGCTCTGTCTATAGGATGAAAACCGCTATGGTGATGCCAGAGGGGCCGTGTTAAGATGTAACGAAACAACATGTAAACTGTAAAGTGCTGTGTGAACACAGAGCTCAGTGTTGATTGAACATCAGCTCGCCAGATTGGGATCGTGCCTCACTCCCTGGTCTTCAGTGGCCGCTTTTGCGGAGAGTTCCCGTCCTGCCTCCCCTGTTAATGATCTGTATCGGTCAGTGCTGCCTGCCAGCCCTCACACGGACCCTCGCCACCTCGCTTTTCTCTTTGCTTGGTCTGGGGCTTGGAAGGGGCAGGCTGTCTTCAAGCTCACCTCCAGAAGGAATGTGGCCACAATTCCTGACTCGCAGAAACCTCATAGGAAGGTTCTCAATGCCAAAGCCTGCGCTCAGAGTCCCAGAGAGACGGCAGCTGGTACCTGCTGGCCCTGAGAGGGCCCTTCTGTGCTTCCCCGGGGACGCAGCAGCCACACAGCAGTAATGAAATATACCCATCCCAGGCATGCTTAAACCTCTTGCATCTCCACTTTCTTCTTTAAACGCTATGGAATAAATGGAACTTATAACCAGAAACCATAAAATGTCTGATTTAGTTCTCATCGTGATGACGATATTTACTAACTCCTGCATATTCTGTCACATCTGTCTAATGCTCTATTGTGGAATTTTACTTAAAGGGATGATTCCGTCCTCCATATCAAACTACCTTCTGCACCAAAAGGGAAGAGCATCCTTTTGAGTAATGGGTACAGAGGTGATGCGGGGACGCCCCGCTCTCTTCCAGGCGGTTTGGGGAATCTCAGGTTCCCAGGGCAGGGCTAGCCTCTTCTCAAGTGGCAAGATTCTCACGACACCTGGGGTGAGAGACAAGTCAGAGCTTCATCATCCACTTACAGTGCCAGAAATTCTATGTTTAGAGATTGATTCCTTTGGGCCTTGGAGGCATTTCCTTTTCAAGCGTTCCCTCTTCAAATTCTGATATCCGCAGAAAGCAAACTTGTTATCATGGAGACTGGAGATTATGTAATAGGCAAACTGAAAGGAGCATCTGGTGAGAAGGAGATACAGGGTAGTGGCTAGAGATGGGGAGAGGAAAAGATCTCAGGAGGAAAAAAGCAGAAGGTAGGACCAGAGTGGAATTGGCATAGTTGTGGCCGTTTTGCTGGTGGAATAGACTTATCCGGCTCCTCTGTTCCTGGGCCCAGAGTCTCCTGAAAGAGAGAGAGATGTGCCTGATAATGTGGCCCCATGACCCCTAATGACTCCAGCGTTTACCTCCCCCAAGCAAGAATTCTATCTTCCTTTCCAGTATGTACCCTCCCCATCAGGAGCTCAGTATGATGCCCACATAAACTTCCCACCCAGGGAACTCCTTCACATGTTGCCAATTGTCGTAACAGTGTCTCTTGTTCCTTTCCTGCCCAGGATCTCCTCCAGGAACACACATTAAACTCAGTTGCCATCACTTACAGCCTCCTTCAGTCTCAAGCAGTTGCTTGTCCTCCTGTCTCTCGTGGCCTTATCAGACGTCAAGTGTATCCAGACCTTGCCTTCTGAAGCACCCTGAACTGGCTCTGTCCCCCCTTTCTTTCTGACCAGTCCCACGTGGTACATTCTTGGGAGGAATGTCACAGAAACAATGTTGCATTCTCAGTGCAACAGGTCAGGAAGCATGAATCTACCATGTCCTACCTGAAGAGGCTAAACATGATTCCTTGTCAAATTGGTACCTTCCAGGGTTCTCCACTGTGTCAAAACCTTCCCTGGAAATAACACGAGAAAGACCACACGTAAGTCATCTTGACACCACACCCTACTCCTCCCAACCCAGTCTTCAACACTCTTGCACTTACACTGAAGTAAGTGCAATGAGGTTAATTCAGCTACATGTTTGCAAAATAGAGAGTTCCAGCAAGGTGGGAGCGGGAACTATTCTTACCGGTCAGCTTAGGATCCTTGTGATATCTTAGGAGGACATGACAGGCTTTGATCTCAAAATATGTTCAATTTTATTTTTCAAAAATATCTCTTTGAAAAATATTTTTTTTATTTTTCATCTTCTGAATCATGGAAAGAGGTGACTCCAGCTACTTGAAGTCTAAACTTTCCCCCAAAATCCTTGGCTCAAGGCATAGCTCTTCTCTTGCAGTCTTTTAAATAATCCTCCCAAACTCTTTTCTTCCCTTTAGATCCCCTATGTAGTCTTCTTCATGTTTCAATGGTCTGTGGCCTCAGAATCTTGAAAAGCGGAAAGAATCATCTATGTTACAAAGGCCTCTTTAAGGATTTTTGTATCTAGGATTTTTGAGATTGTTTATTTTTTTGGTTTTTGTTTGCTTTTGCCACCTTTAAGAATTACAGAATTAAGAATTACAATAGAGGAGAACAAAAGGACCAGAGAGCTAGAGACTGGAGACACAGGAAAATCAATTTCCCTCTTTCTACTCTGCTTTCCCATCCTCCCCCATCACGCGCGCACACACACACACACACACTCACACACACATAGATGCACACAGACATCTGGGCAAATCTCTAAATCTCTTCTAACCCAACAGACAAACCACAAAACTCTCACTAAAGAGAACCAAGAGGCCCAACTCTGAGAGTGACGGTTTCCCCCTTTCCTGAACCACTGCTGAAGCCTTAACGAGGCTTCAGCCCTTCCCGGCACCAGCTCTGGCAGCAGAACCCCCCGGCTGTGCTCAGTTCCACAGTCAGCAGACCTGGGTCTGATGCTAAATTATAGTCTAAAGAGGGAGAGGGCTCGGGGGGCAGATGATCACAGGCTATAAATACCTCCGAGGCAGCAATGCAAATAAGGGAAGGGGGTTATTCATTTGCTCAGCAGGTGCTGGACCGGGAGCTGTGGCTTGGAGCTGAGGACGAGAAAGTATAGGCTGGCGATGAGCAGAGAAGCTCCTCACACAGAGGGGTCTAGATACGTTGGCTTTCCAGATCCCAGCACCTCTGAGAGCTGACTTAGCACAGACGCTTTGGGCCAGTCCTCTACCTTATGATGAATCTCAGGGCACACAATGGACTAACCCAGAGCTACTCAGCTTCGACCCCAACACCACGTAACAGGCATAAAACCTACACGTGCCTCTCTTAGTTACAACCCTTTTCATCTGAAAGCCACTCTCCACCCTCTTATCCTGGTCCGGATTCAGCCAGGTGTTTCTCTCTGGCATCCAAAGGACACGTTAATCACTGGTAGTAATTGGTCATCTACAGCCACCTGGCAGCCCGGACTAGTTCACTTCCCTGTGGGATTCCGTACTCATAATCTATTCATTGTGGCCTTTTCCCCAGGCTGCTTTCTGCCCTAGGAAGTGTGCAGCCATAAAAGGCATCCATTAGTCATGAACTGGGTTTCCTGAGCCTCCACGGAACTTGTCAGGAATCTCCTTATTGAAAGGAATCAGTATATCTCCACATGATCTGCTTTCCTAGGCAGATATCCTGTATTTTTCCACTCTGATCTCACTACTTTCTCATCCCCTATGAAGGCCCTCACTCAGCTGTCCAACTGAATTAAGTCTCTGTTGTTGGTTATCTGCTTTCCATCCAATTGTCCACATTAACACCCACTGAGCACATGACAAGTTAAAACAATCCAAACGTAGGCAGATGTAATTTATTTTTAACCATTCTTGCTCTCAAGGGTTTCAGGAAGCGCTGCAGTCATGGAAAGTACCTGGATTGGGGGTCAGGATCAGAGACCGGTCAGTTATTAACTCTATGATCCTGGATAATTTACTTGATTCTGCTGAATTTCAGTTTTTGGATAAAAAAAAAAAACTACCTAAAGAATAATTGTGAGATCTCATTACACATTTGTGCACACACACGCACATACACATGCACACACACACACACCCAGCCTCTGACACAGGGCAGCCATCTTATTACACGTGTGAACACACACGCACACACACATACACACGCACATGCACACACACCCAGCCTCTGACACAGGGCAGCCATCTTATTACACATGTGTGCACACACACACATACACACGCACATACACACACACCCAGCCTCTGACACAGGGCAGCCATCTTTTTACACATGTGTGCACATACACATGCACACACACACACACCCTCTGACACAGGGCAGACATCTTATTACACATGTGTGCACACACATGCACATACACACGCACATACACACGCACATACACATGCACATGCACACACACCCAGCCTCTGACACAGGGCAGACATCTTATTACACATGTGCGCACACACACACACACACACGCACACACACATACACACACACACATACACACGCACATACACACACACCCAGCCTCTGGCACAGGGCAGCCAATCAGCAGCAGACACCAGCGCTGGGGCCTGTTGGCTATAGTGTACAAACAGCTAGTGTGCAGCAGCATTTGCCTCCCCGTCTAAGAAAAATTGTATGTATAGTGATTCACTTGGTTATAAAGCAGAAACTAACACACCATTGTAAAGCGATTATACTCCAATAAAGATGTTAAAAAAAAAAAGAAAAATTGGAAAAACAAGAAAGAAAAGCTGAAAAAAGGCACTGAGCAGGTTTAGAGGAGAGAAAGATTTGCCCCAGACTTCTTTAGGGAGGACCAAGAAGGCTTTAGGACAGTCCTGTGTTCAACCTATGATTAATTTCTTACCAATCACTGAATACCTGGTCTCTGTACCGTTCAATGCCGGTGAAGGGGTGATACAACAGGTGAAAGGCAGGACCCACCTACACCCTCAAAGAGACAGGTCTGTGAGATGAATGACTATTCAAAGGGCATACGCTACACTGTGCAGGGCGGGCGGCTGTGGGGTGTGGCCGAACGGGGTGCTACCCCCATCTCCACCACTAGCAGAGAACAATTTCACACAGCTTTCTTACCGTCACCTAACGTGAATTAGTTGGGATTTAGAAAATTGGATGAGATCCAGGAAAGCTTCACAGAGGAAGGGTACATCCCAACAAGAGCCTGAGAGAACATCTTGCCTGTAGGGGAAGCATAACATTACATTACGCTACACGTAAGGGTTCTCCAGAAAAACAGAGCTAGCAGGATGTGTGTGCTTGTGTGTATGCGCACTAGGATGTGTATGGAGAGAGAGAGAGGTTTATTTCAAAATAAACCTGGCTCACAGGATAGTAGAGTCCAGTTCAAAACAGGGCAGGAAACTAGGCAGAGTCAATGCTGCTGCTTGAGTCTGAAGGCTGCCTCCTGGCAGAATCCTCTCCTCCTTGGGGGAATGCAGTCTTTCCCTAGGAAAGCCTTCAACCGATTGCATGAGGCCCACCCATGCTATGGAGGGTAATCTGTCCTACTCAACGTCTGCTGATTTCATCTCATCTAAAAGCTGCCTCCACAGAACCATCTAGCCTAATGTTTGCCCAAACGTCTGGTTGCTGTAGCTTAGCCAAATTGACACACAACAGTAACCATCCTGACACCCGGGAGTGTGTCACTTCATGACACACACGGTTAATACGCTCCCTTCCCTCCTAGAGCGTCTCACAGGCAGTGGGGTTTGAACTGAGCCTGGCATGAGAGGGGAGAACAGAGGGGAAAGACAGTTCACAACTGAGATGAGGGAGTGCATGCCTGCAGAATAGAGAAGAAACGGGAGCAGATATTCTCTGCGAATTTGTGATGGAGGCCAAGGCAGGTGATTCTGAGCCTAATTACAGAGAGCCGTGAAGGCCACGTTGGAAAGTGGAAGTTTGATGCAATGAGAAACTGATCAGAGTTACGACTTTCATTTTATTCCTTCTTGTTTTTATTCCTTCTTGTTTTTATTCCTTCCTGTTTGTCCTGAGAGAACAGAGAATGGATCAGAAAAGTTCAAGACAGTCGCGAGGTCAGGCTCTATTAAAGGCACGAAAGCCATACTCCCTGGGACAGAAAACATATAGCAAGTCCTGGTACACACCCCTCCTGAGGACGGGAAAGGTGGCACTGCCCACTCTGCAGCCTCACGCCCAGGCAGCGGCCAAAGCAGCCCCCGTAAAGGAGAGAATCAGGGGCTTCTCTTTGGTGTTTCCTGCTTGTCAAGACCTACACATCAGCACGTAACCTTTTCGTGCCAACTACAGCGCATCTCACACAATTAAAAAGGAAAAGTCAAAGCATTAATATCTTGTATTCAAAGGTCATGAGATCTCCATCCACCTTTCCAAAGCTGGTGATAGAGGGCTCGGGGGCCTTCCCACCATAAAATCCGAAGACAGGTCACAGGCCGACACATTCCCTCTCAAGGCTTGGCTCCGTCATGGCCAGATCCTCAGAGACCCTGGAGTTGTGGTCACGTTCCCAGAGTCTGAGAACAGAGAAGGAACAATGCCGCACCTAGTATGTTCCCATCATTGTTCTGATGCAGGAACCGGAGTCTAGAGGGAAGAGATTTTCTCTGTGTGACACACTAATTTGGGAAAGAATTAAAACTAGAACTCAGTTTTATGACCCCAGACAGGTACACTTTCTCTTTGGCTTATGTTAGAAATCCAGTGTCTGAAACACTAAAACAGAAGTGTGGTAGAAGATGACAAACTAGTGCCCAAGGGAGGTCCGTTTCCCCACCTTCTCTTCCAAGATGCTGAGCTGTGATTGATTTTCAAGGTCATATAACATTAAAAATATAAAACTCATTTTCACAGCAAAAGAAGAGAAAGGGCCGCCTCATATCTTTGTACGTGGGAATGACCTGCTATCCACAGGCAGATGATATAGGATGGGGAGGAGTCTTACCTCTAATTAAATGGCTGCACGTCTGTGTGTGTTTGGGGCGTGTTACATGGTAGCTACAATTAATAGTGTTTACAATTTATTGAATGCTTAATATGAGGCGGGAGCTATTCTCAGCCCCTCATGGGAATCAACCTGTATAATCTTTACAACAATCCTATGAGCTGGATACTCAGTATCCCTATTTTGCAGAGAACGAAACTGAGGTGTTCGAAGTTATTCATACACCCAGGGTCTCACAGCTAGAAAGCGACAGAGCTGATATCTGTGGCTTTGGAGGCAGGGCTCTTAACTCCTACCCCGTGGTGCCCCTCTAGGTTTGGATAGCTAGAGAAAATACTATCCGTGAAAACATGACCTCCACAAATAAGAGATCTCTGGGTCTAGCAGAGGCAGACACGAGGGTCCTCATAAAATACCAGGGGCTCCAAGGAGGGAGCGCAGTGTGGGAAATCTTGGCAAGAAGGAAGAAGGTAAGCAATCCTGTCTTGGGCTGGCTGTAGGATCATGCCCTTACGAGGCAGATTGCCAAATCCTGGAGGAACTATATCCCCAGTAGGTTACTGGGACAAAGCACTCAAATACAGAGAAAGAATATTAACGTCCTTTTTTAGGACTTTATAATGGCTAATAGCAGTCAAGTGCTTCCAAGCTCCAGGTCCTGTTCTCAGCCCTTTTACACGTGTCACCTCATTCGAGCTTCACAGCAAAGCATGGGGCAGGGAAGGCAGTGTCTCTGTTATCCACCAGAGGAAGCTGAGGGGGCACAGGAAGTTGCATAACATAAGCCCAGATTTACCAGCCAGGCCACAGCTGAGAGAGCCCCGCCATCCCTCATCCGAACGTAAGGACCAGTCCTCAGGAGTGGACCGGGGCTGCTGGAGGTCTCGGTTTTGAGAAGTAAGTTGGTCTCAAACACCGGGCACCAATTTGCAGCCACATGGTTGGACCTAGAGATTCTCATACTACGTGAAGTAAGTCAGACAGAGAAAGACAGTTATCATATGACATCACTTCTATGTGGAATCTAAAATGATACAAATGAACTTTACAAAACAAAAACAGACTCACAGACATAGAAACCACACTTACGGTTACCAAAGGTGAGAGGGGTTGGGGAGTGATAAATGAGAAGTTTGGGATGAACACACACACACACACACTACTATGTATAAAATAGATAACCAACAAGGACCTCCTGTATAGCACAGGGAACTCTACTCAATATTTTCTAATAACCTATATGGGAAAAGAATCTGAAAAATATATATATATACACATATATACATATAACTGAATTACTTTGCTGTATACCTGAAACTAACACAACATTGTAAATCAACTATTCTTCAATTTAAAAAAAATGGGCACCATACAGGCGATGGCTGGTTTGCATGGTATACAAACATTGAATCATTATGTTGTACACCTGAAACTAATATAATGCCATGTGTCAATTATACCTCAGTTATAAAAAGAAACCTGGACACCACACACAGCCTGGGAAACATGGCAGATGGGATCCATTCATTCGCCCACGTAGAACACTCACCAAGCTCCGGGCACTGGGTTGTACAGGGAGCGTGAAGGACTCCTGCCCTCACAGAGCTTACAGCCTGGCAGGATCCACTCACAAGGAAGAGGAGAGAGCTGGCATCTCGATGAGGGTCCGTCTGGTGTGGCAGCACCACCCCTTCAAACCTGCACGTTGCCCGCTATTCCGGGAGGGGGGTGCCCCGCAGAGAGCAGACCGACACATAAGGACGGCCTTCTGCGTTTCTGCTGACACGTCGTCTGCATCTGATGGAGTAACGTCTTCATCATGAAATTAGATGAAATGCCTGATGTACAGCCTCATAGATAACAGCCCACGCTCTTCCTCCAGATCTACAGGAGAGATGGCCAAGAGCAAGGAGCGGCCACCACTGCCCCTACCCATCCCATCCCGTTTTCCTACCCACCTGTCATTGCCCCGAAAACATCATTAGCTCACGGAGGGGACGGTGTCTCATTGCATAAGCAGCACCACCGCAACCAGAGGGCTTCCTATACTGAGGCTGCAGGTAAATTGTGGACCAACTTGATACATTTTCCACAAGAAGTTCACTGATAGCGGTGCTCCCTGGCGCCCCTCCTTCCCAGCACAAGAGTCAGCAAACTTTCTTTTCCAAAGCCTGCACATAGAGGTCACAGATCAGAAGGATGGAGTTGATGGAAAATAAGGCAGGACACCCTGATGACTCTTGGATTCATTCTTTGCCAGCCGGGGAGGGAAGGGAGGGTTCCCTCCAAGGAGAGACAGGGCACAGGCCCTCTCCCTTTCCTGTATCTGGAAGATACAGTCTCAGCTGTGTGGCCCTGCCAGCCAGCGTGCTTTGCACCTGACTGTGCACGAGGCAAGTGAGGCAGACACAGGGGGCGCAGCAGAGCCGGGGCACCTGTGTGATCCCAGCCTTTTCCGTTCACTCTGCCCTGGTTCAGCGCCGCCTTTCCCTCCACTCCTGCCATGTTTGTGTAAATGGTCCCTACCGAAACCTTGAATGAACGCTATGGGCTGGACCTGCTGGGCCGTCGCAAACTCCGGAGACATCATTCTCTTGCACTAGCCCTGCGGCCCAGTGGTGCAGCAGGGGCATCTCTGCCCCGGGGCAGGCAGTACCAGGGCAACCGGGCTCTAGGTTCAGTTGGTGGAGCAGGGCCCTCCTCGGTCCTGGGTTGAGTTACGTTTGCTCGCACTTGTTCTCTGCATCCGAAAGTGTCCTTCCTGTCTGGGTCCTCAGCACACCCCTTGGGTTTATAGAATGAACCGCGTGCGTGCGTGCGTGTGTGTGTGTGTGTGTGTGTGTGTGTGTGTGTGGTACAGCTCTCTTGGTACTTGGTGGGGAAGGATTTCTCTGCAGGGTTGTTGTTTGTGCTTCCTTCCCAGGCACAGGGCTACACGGGGGTTCACATGAGATCCCTGAACCCCAAAGGGGCAAAAGGCAGTCAGAGATGATGAGGGATCTTTCCTACAAGCCTTGACGAAAACCAAGGCAGAGCCAACGTTGGCTAGCGTCTGTCCTTCCACTTTTCTAGCAAGGAGGAGGGGGCTCTCACGGATCCCTGGGGCCTGGGAGTCCCTGGCGACCGCTCCCGAGGTTGCTGTTTCCATCTGTCCTCCCTGATGACACTGAGAGCCCTTGTTTGCGAAGTGCCCGCTGGGGGCTGGGCTCTTTCGTGTCCAGTGTCCCATTTAGTCCTCCTGATAAGCCTGTACCTGGGCACTGCTCTTTCCAGTTTACGACTTGACAGCCTAAGCCTGAGGTGGTCAGATCACTTGCCCAAAGCCAATGAGCCGGTCGAATCCACATCAGTATAACTCTAAAGGCCCTGATTTTTCTACCACTTCGCACTGGGGTCCTCATATCAACTTCCCGCCTATTATTAACTCACCCCAATTTAGCCCCTGTGCCTTGTATTTCTCCCCACTTCTGCTTCAAGACTGTAGGTGGAGACCAGAACCATCTCCTTGCAGGCCTACCTTTGTCTCCCCAGCAACATTCCATCCAGGCCTGCCTCCCCTCTGACCGGCCGGAAACCGAGCTACTGATGTTCTGTAGGGGATCGCTTTCTTCTTCGGTGAAAGATACAGCCTCTGCCCTCACTGATTTTGCAAACATTTAATGGCCAACATTTATCCTTTAATACTGGTACTTCTACGCTTCCTTCTGGGTTGAGCTGCATGGTGGCTGAGCCTTGCGGGATCCAGGGAGGTTTTTCTTCATAGGCTAGTAGGAGATCTGTGGTTACCACCTGGCGACACAGAGGAATTTAGTCTGCAGGTTACTAACATGCAGGGAATACTGGTGAGACATGGGCCCTTTTTCCCAGGCGCCAAAGAGAAGCCGGCTTTGCTTCTGGTGTGTCAACACCTGTGCATCTGTAGCAGGTGCACATTAAATGAGGCATTTATCTGCACAGGCCCCTGGTGTCAGGGGCTGCATTCCACCGCAGGCAACAGAGGCCCGAGTTCCCAGACTCTGCTGCGGAGCACGAAGCCCAGAGGTGGGCAGGCTCCGTGAGGACCAGCTGCCTGATGGCGTCAGCATCCCAGGGTCCTCTCAGCTTCCCTCTCTGCAGGCTTTAGTGTCAGACTCCTGTCCTCGTGCTTGAAAGATGGTGGCTTCACCTCACCCTCGCTTTGGTGTCTAGGCAGGAAGAAGAAGTTAGAAGGGGGAAGAAGTATTGCCAGAACGAGGCAACAAAACTGTCCTAGAAGTCTCTGGGAGGTTTCCATTCTTGGACTACTGACCAGGGCCTCACCATGTGCTGCCCCTCTGATAATAGGGGAACTGGGAAAGGCAGTTTTTAGTTAGACCCACAGGTACCCTAAACCAACTCGAGATGTTGAGAGAAGATGGGGAGGACACATACTTGGTGGATAATTTGCTGTGGCTGCCACTGTCAGATCCCGTCTATGTGGACATTTCTAGCGTAGGGAAGGAGCCATTGGAAGGAAACTCTTAAGTTCCATCTGCCCTTAAAGACAGAGATCTCCATGGCCCCTCACATTGTCTGATACCAGGGCCTCTGCTTCTTGTCTGCCAGCCCATCCGTCCCTCGTTCACTGCTGCTCAGGGCTTCTGTGTTATTTCACTGCAGCTTTTACAGCTAGGGAAGAGTTATTAATATTGTCTATTATATGAAGAATTTGTAGTGACAGGGGAGCAACTAAAATATGATAATAGTGGGTGGAATCGTTCAAACTGGATCATGCCTCTACCCTTTTTTAGAAGCTCCAGTGAATCCCCAATTCCAACAACATGTAACCCAAACTCTCTATCAGGCCACATGGGGTCCTTCAGCTTCCCCTCCCACCATTCCTCAGACACAAACGATTTCTCACTTTTTTCTTAAACAAGCCATGATTTTTAAAATCTCCGTTTCTTTGTTCTTTCTGATCTTTGCCCAAAATAAATTGATCTCTCTTCTCCAATTGGTAACTTACTGCCTACCCTACAAAACCCATCTCTTCTGCTAAGTGTTCTCCAAGTCCTTTGATCCTTATGTCCAAAATTTCACACTCACTAGATATCACTACCTTAGCTCCCATCACACTGTTAGTAATTTGTTTACATACCTGTCCCCCCCACTAAGTTATGAGCTGCTGGAATGTAGGCACAAGCTTTTATACACCAACGTAGCACTTGTATCTAGGGTAGTATTTGCTACATTGTAGTTACTTATTAGGTCATTAGAATAGCACCATTCCAGGCACTTTGTATCAAGGAGGTACTATTATTGTCAGCCCCATTTTACAGATGGGAAAACTGAGGCAGGAGAGGGTAACTTGCCACATTTATACACAAGTCAAAGAGGCATGATTGGAGCTCCAGTGCCTGCACTTTTAGTCACCCCTCAACACTGCTTCCCAGTAGAATATTTGATGAAAGAATGAATGAGGCCATAGATATTGTCCAGCCTGTTCTGGAAAGGGTATCTCACACTGCAAAGAAACGTGTAGTTCATCCCCTCCAGCTTATGACTCACTTTTCACCCATCTGCTGGCCCAGGTCTCCTGCCTTAAGCAGTGAGCCTGGCACAGGTTGGGGCTGCCCTGCTGGGGTTCAGGCCCAGATTCAGTCCCTTCAGCCTAAAGGCCACATTACAGCATCTTGACAGGGTTCCTCGGTGGTGCCCGTTCTCTCTCTCCTGCCCCTCATTCTCTCTCTCTGGCCCCCTTGCCCTCCGCTTCCCTGTCACAGATGTAAAGTCTGTGCAGCCATCTCTGATGCTTCTAACCACAGGCATTCAGGAACAGTCTCGTTCCCAATCCTGCCTCCTATTTTCATCTTTCCTGTGGCATTTTATAGAAATAGCAGAACAATTGCTCATCCACAGGGGGTAAAGGGAGCAGGGTTTTATATAATCAAATGTTAAAGTGACAAAGTTTTCCAGCCAGTGGGGGAAGGAGAGGGAGGGATGATGAGGATGCTGGGTCCAGGGATGAAGGAGGAGCCTGGGCCGTGTATCCGTGATGCAGGCTCCAGCTTGAATCCACTTTGTGTCTGTGACGCAGACGGTGGATGCAATGTGTGCCTTGGGTTCTGCCTCTCCTTCCAACGAGGTTTAGCATCACCTCCAGGAGGTGAGTCTCTGCCAAAGGCTGCTTGGAACCACCTGTTTCCAGAGAGACCTCTGCATCTTAGAAGCACTGATGCTTTATTTCCATCTCCTGCATTGGCTGAGGAGAAAAAAGATAGTGGTTCATCTCCTTAGCCAGATGAGGGACAGAGACCAAAAACATCTGTCTGTAGCAAGCAGGCTTGGAGTTTCCCTTAAACACACATTTCCATGAAAACCAAACAAAGGAAGACAAAAGAAAGGCCAGACAGGTCCCCACATTTAAATGAACGCTGTGGCCTTATTCCTTTCCAGGGCGGGGAGCAGAGGGCACGGGCTGCTGTCTGCACCCAGCCCCGCACCGGGCCGGCGACATCACTGCCTCCTTCCCACACACACCGCTGCACATGGACAGGCTCTCCGACCATTTGTTCTTTGATGTGCATTAAGTGAGACATAATTACCCACCTTGTCACACTGCATGTGACTTTGATGGCCCAGTGTGTGGGCTTTTTAAAAAAATACATTAGATCTTCTGCCCATTTTTGGATTGGGTTGTTTGTTTTTTTGATATTGAGCTGCATGAGCTGCTTGTAAATTTTGGAGATTAATCCTTTGTCGGTTGCTTCATTTGCAAATATTTTCTCCCATTCTGAGGGTTGTCTTTTGGTCTTGTTTATGGTTTCCTTTGCTGTGCAAAAGCTTTGAAGTTTCATTAGGTCCCATTTGTTTATTTTTGGTTTTATTTCCATTTCTCTAGGAGGTGGGTCAAAAAGGATCTTGCTGTGATTTATGTTATAGAGTGTTCTACCTATGTTGTCCTCTAAGAGTTTGATAGTGTCTGGCCTTACATTTAGGTCTTTAATCCATTTTGACTTTATTTTTGTGTATGGTGTTAGGGAGCATTCTAATTTCATACTTTTACATGTACCTGTCCAGTTTTCCCAGAACCACTTATTGAAGAGGCTGTTTTTTATCCACTGTATACTCTTGCCTCCTTTATCAAAGATAAGGTGACCATATGTGCGTGGGTTTATCTCTGGGCTTTCTATCCTGTTCCATTGATCTATATTTCTGTTTTTGTGCCGGTACCATATTGTCTTGATTACTGTAGCTTTGTAGTATAGTCTGAAGTCAGGGAGCCTGATTCCTCCAGCTCCCTTTTTCGTTCTCAAGATTGCTTTGCCTATTCGGGGTCTTTTGTGCTTCCATACAAATTGTGAAATTTTTTGTTCTAGTTCTGTGAAAAATGCCAGTGGTAGTTTCATAAGGATTGCACTGAATCTGTAGATTGCTTTGGGTAGTAGAGTCATTTTCACAATGTTGATTCTTCCAATGCAAGAACATGGTATATCTCTCCATCTATTTGTATCATCTTTAATTTCTTTCATCAGTGTCTTATAATTTTCTGCATACAGGTCTTTTGTCTCCTTAGGTAGGTTTATTCCTAGATATTTTATTCTTTTTGTTGCAGTGGTAAATGGGAGTATTTTCTTGATTTCACTTTCAGATTTTTCATCATTATTGTGTAGGAATGCCAGAGATTTCTGTGCATTAATTTTGTATCCTGCTACTTTACCAAATTCATTGATTAGCTCTAGTAGTTTTCTGGTAGCATCTTTAGGATTCTCTGTGTATCTGCAAACAGTGAAGGATTCTCTATGTCACCTGCAAACAGTGACAGCTTTACATCTTCTTTTCCAATTTGGATTCCTTTTATTTCTTTTTCTTCTCTGATTGCTGTGGCTAAAACTTCCAAAACTATGTTGAATAATAGACATTTCTCCAAAGAAGATATACAGATTGCCAACAAACACATGAAAGGATGCTCAACATCACTAATCATGAGAGAAATGCAAATCAAAACTACAATAAGATATCATCTCACACCAGTCAGAATGGCCATCATCAAAAAATCTAGAAACAATAAATGCTGGAGAGGGTGTGGAGAAAAGGCATCACTCTTGCACTGTTGGTGGGAATGTACATTGCTACAGCCACTATGGAGAACAGTATGGAGGTTCCTTAAAAAACTACAAATAGAACTACCATACGACCCAGCAATCCCACTACTGGGCATATACCCTGAGAAAACCATAATACAAAAAGAGTCATGTACCAAAATCTTCATTGCAGCTCTATTTACAATAGCCCAGAGATGGAAACAACCTAAGTGTCCATCAGCAGATGAATGGATAAAGAAGTTGTGCCACATATATACAATGGAATATTACTCAGCCATAAAAAGAAACGAAATTGAGTTATTTGTAGTGAGGTGGATGGACCTAGAGTCTGTCATACAGAGTGAAGTAAGCCAGAAAGAGAAAAAGAAATACCGTATGCTAACACATACATATGGAATCTAAGGGAAAAAAAAGGTTATGAAGAACCTAGAGGCAAGACGGGAATAAAGACACAGACCTACTAGAGCATGGACTTGAGGATATGGGGAGGGGGAAGGGTAAGCTGTGACAAAGTGAGAGAGTGTCATGGACATATATACACTACCAAACGTAAGGTAGATAGCTAGTGGGAAGCAGCTGCATTGCACAGGGAGATCAGCTCGGTTCTTTGTGACCACCTAGAGGGGTGGGATAGGGAGGGTGCGGGGGAGACGCAAGAGGGAAGAGATATGGGAACATATGTATATGTATAACTGATTCACTTTGTTATAAAGCAGAAACTAACACACCATTGTAAAGCAATTATACTACAATAAAGATGTTAAAAAATAATAATAAAAAGACCAAAAAACTGAAAGAAAACAAAAAAAATATTAGAATGTCTTCAAGGGGAAGCAGTGTTCCTTTGTGGATGGTCTCAGGATTTCTACATGGTTCCAAACAACAGAACACAAGAGCTGGTGCCTCCAGTGAGGAGCAGATGCTTCTCCCGGCCCCCGGTTCCACCCCGCACATTGCCCATCGCCTACACGGAGGTGGAAAGGCAGGAAAAGAAGGAAGGAGTGGGGTAGGGAGAGAGGGGCACATCCAGAAGACTTCAGCAAAGAAGACGGGGAAGGATGGAAAGGAACACAAGCGGGTCAAAGCACACTGTGATTTGCCTCTTTTGTGTGATGAATTGTTTCCATAACCAAGGCTGCATGTCCCTGCAGGAACCGTCTCCCTCCACCTTCAGAAACATCCTACTTAAGCATGCAGTTAGTCTCCTTCCCAGATCCCTCCTACTCGTTGTCTCATTTCTCTTGCTCACAGAGACTCCTTCCCAGATGTGCAAAGGTCCTCCCTCCTACAGCAGTGTTCCCCTCCCTCCACCAGCACCCCCCTTCCTGACCCAGTTCCCTTCTCTAAAGGAAGGCGCCTGGCCCTTCTGAGATAGTGCCCTCATGTGCATGTGGACGCACACACATACACACACACACTCGCACACACACACACACACCCCACCCCCGACCCTCAGAGCCGTCCCTTCTTTGTGGAGACACACACTATACCCCCTGGAAACAGAGCTTCTTAAACACAATTTGAGCCTGTAAATGCTGCAAGGGATCAGGCAGTGAGTTTCCATAAATGTGAAGCCTGCTCATTCCTGCAATTAATTGGCGTTGCTGCACTAATCGTAAGGCAGCCTGCCTATGGTAAGCGTGGCAGCAGCCTGCTGCGTGCAGCGGGGAAGCAGACGTGGGATCTGAGCCCTGGGCAGTGCCTACAGTGGAGGATACAGGAAATCCGTAAGCATTCTCAGTTTTCGTGAAGCAACGTTGCACTATTGGGTTTATATTAGCAATTTTCAATCATCTTTTATTAGCGCCTGATCGATCTTCTGTCCATTTCCTTAATGTATTAAAGCATAATAATCTGAAGAAATTTCATCCCTGGTCAGCTGACTGTACAAAAGTCATCACCACACAGTTGCTTATTCAGAAGCTCTGAATCCCTCATGCAAACCCCTTTGGATGGGAACAGACCCACGCTGAATGAAATGAAGTTTCTCTGAAGTGAAGTGGACTGCGGGTCCCTACCAATCGTGTGTGTCTCTGGCTGGACCCCTTTTGGCCATGGGATGCCAGGTCTCAGGGAACGTTGGGAATCATTCATACAGTCTTTCATCCTGGCCTCATGCTAGGCAAGCACTTCACTGAGCCAATGGTGCAGATGAACTCCGACTCCAATCTGGTCTAATTGTATGAACACGACTCAACTGGGTAAGGCCTGTAGGCCTCCATTTCCTCACCTATAAAATGAGAATATTAACCTAGATGACCTATACGGGTCTTTTCAGCTCTAAAGTAAATTGGTTTAATCAAAAGACATAGACCTTACTAACAACGGGCTTCTCTTCTTGTAGGGAAGATACCACATGTTTATACTCACTTAGAACACAAGGCAATATGTTGTCCATGCTAGAGAAGATATAAAATATAACAGGCATCCAGCGGAGGGAGACATTTCTCAGTGAGGTGACCAGAGGGGACGGCCTGGAAGAGGGTTCATCTGAGGTGCATCTTGAGGAGTGAGAGCTTCATCGGCAGAGAAGCAGCGGAGGGTGGGACTTGCCATGTGATGGTAACACTGCACTCCTGGGAAGGGAGAAGGGGTGTCTAGAAGGCATGGAGTCTTGAATTCCAAAGAAAAAGGCCATTTCCAGAAGCAGGAGAGTGTTTCTGGGGGCTACGGGCTTCCAGGAGATGAGAGAGACTGACCGTTGTGTCCTGAACCGACGTGGCTCCAGATAACAGGCCTCCTGTCCTCCTGCCGGGTCCTGCCGGGCCTGACAATGGTCACCTGTGAAATGCCCCACCATGCTCTTCATGGCGGAGCTGCATTCATGCTCCACAAGCCTGTGGTGTCTGTAAATCCTGCTTATTGTTCTGTGTACAACAAATGCTGCTTTTCCAGAAGCAAAGAGGTGACAGCAGGAGGTAAACGGAGGCCGCTCCATTGCTCAGACGTCCTGGATGGCCGTCCTTTTCTTTCTGCGCCACAGTCTTCCACTGGGCCCCTTCTTGACGAGGTTCTGGTACTCATGCCTTCTGCTCCTGAATTGTAGGAGTCCTTTCATCCCTCATGAATTACCCCCCTTATCCTGCCAAAGTTCTCCCCACTCCCCCTGTGAGCCAGGACATCGTGGGTATTCCACAAGGAAGGAAGCTGGATCCTTGCTTTTATTAAACTGCAGTTGAGTAAAATGGGTCTTGCATTTGGAGTTAGAAGGTTGGATTTGAGACCTAGATCTTCCATATTCTACCCTGAGAACCTTGTCAGCTTCCTTCTCAAATGTGAGCTGTGATTGACTCATTTGTCAAATGGGGGCAGTGGTTCTGCTGGACAAGGTGTTTGAGAGAGAATCAGATTACATGACAAAAGGTCATTTATTTCGTAAATGCACCATTGTGATTTCTACTATGGTTGTTATAACTGTGCAGAGAGAGATAATCTTTATCATTTTAATAAGTTCATCAGCCATTCCACAAAAGAAGTAATACATCTGATTTTAAATTATGTGTACATATTACATAGCTGCTCTCGGGCAGTCTGTGATTTCCTTTACTGCCAGGCAACGCTGGCCGACCTGTAACTTAAGTCAGGTATACGGAGCTTTTTCACCTGCTTTTCTCCATGCATTTTCTACTGGTTAATGGAATTCCTCCGGTGCCTTTAGGGGACACTTGGCTGCATGGCTGTTGTGAAGGGTTACCACGTCCTGCTCTCTGGGTGGTTGCACTCAGCTGGTGAAGGGAACCAAAGGGTCTTGGGTGTCCAAGCTCAGTTTGTCCTCCTCTCAACAAGCGATCATACTGTGGACGGGTCCGGTAGAGAGTGCTTGCTTGGTCCTTGTCCTGGACTGTCAGTGGCACTCAGGCCAGCCCATGCCCTCAAGGAGCAAGAGAGTCTTTCCCCTGACAGGGGTCCACAGCAGGGGCCCGGCCTGCCTGAGCCCACGGGGTCAGCACTTTGCTTCCAGGTGGAAGGAAGCTTCTCTCCTGCCTCTGCTGCTCCTTTCCTGGGAACAGTCTCGCATGCCCTTTCTCTCCCCTGGGGCAGAGCTCCAGCATCCTTTTTAGAACTTAGCATCACTTTGCACCATTGAGCTCTATGTTGGAGGATTCTTCCCTGACTGAAAGGATACAGGGAGGCAGAAGAGGCCCAGAGCATCAGAGAAGGACGGCATATTTGCTGGAAATTGAAGATGTGGCCAGCGTGGTCTTGTTTATTTGTAGGGCTTCCTATAGGGTTAGGAGGTTTAAAAATATGCCCTTGTGCATCAGTTGCTTCGAGGGCCCTTTGAATCACATCCCTGCTGGCCTAAAATATATTTGAAAGTGAGAACACAGAGGAGGAGGGGGGAGCAGAAGCCCACTCATGCAGATACAGGGACATAAATGACTCAGTTTCCTTCTCCACAGAGAAGATAATGACGCTGGTTGCTTCGCTGGCAGGTTAGCTAGCGCGTGGGCGCTGTGTTAGTTAATGTCATAAAGAAGTGCAAAAGCACACAAACTTTAGAAGCTCTGGTGCGGTACGATTCTTGGTGCACGAACCAGCCTGTGTATGCCAGTATTTATAAGAGTGAGGGAGTAAGAGAAAGCTGTCAGCAGAAAGCAGAATATGTGTGTGTACCAGTTCAAGGCTGAGTAAAGGAGACTAAATAGAGTGACATCCTTATGAAATTAACGCAGTTTTCTTGACGAAATGCCCGCCTGATACTTTCCATGCTTTGGGCTGCAAGTAATTGAACCCTGACTAACAGGGGCTTGGAAAATTAGGACATCAAAGAAACCTGGAGATAGCATGTCCAAAAGCTCAGTACCAGTGTCTGGGACCCAGGATCTCACAGCTGATCTCCATCATGCTGGAGACATGGGGTCTTCATTCCATGGATGGGCGGTGGCTGCATTTCTCCAGCCCTCGCACCATCCCCTGGCTGTGATCAAAGGCAGGAGCGAAGGGGGCTGGAAGAGCGCACCTGTGCCTTTTTGGTGAGGGCAGGGGGCTCAGCCCAGCTGCTGGGCATGTGGTCAGCCGTAGCTGCCAAAGACACAGGACAATGAATCGCTGACCTTTTTAGCCTCTATTGTGGGAGGGCAGGCTCTGCCAGTAGGAAAGAAAAAGAGGGGAGAAGAAGAGGGTTTTTATGTAGACTTCAGCACCTAGTGTCTTTGGGAGCAGTGGGCTTGCAGATAAAGGCCTGGAAGTTGCTGGGAAATATTCCCCCTGTGAGCACCTGAGACGACGCCGCAGCTTCCCGCTAACTGCCAGCAATCTGCTCGCCTAACGTTTCTTTGCAGTCTCCGCCTCCCTGTGTGTTCAGGCTACGAAGCTTTGGCTTTGCCTTGCCTTCTCCCACCCCTGGATCATCCCCAGCAGCAGACCCTCCTGGGTGTATATAGGGCGCCTACCATGTAGACTGGATTCCTCTGGGGTACCCCTTCCGTGAAACAGAGAGTATGTGAATGAGGGCCAGGGGACCCCCAGTAGCTTTTCAGTCTTGTGGGTTGACTAGCCCTGCAAACCTGGATATGGTATCAATACAATGTGTGTATAGTGGCCCTGAAAATCAGTATGAACCCCTGCTTGGGCCTGACAGAAATGGGGCAGTTCTACTGAAAACCCAGGCAGAAGGCCTAATGAGAAATTCATCAGAGGTTCAGTGACACGGCCTAACCAGGGGCTCCCATCTGCTTGCACCCTTCTCTTCCAAATGAAGGACCAGTTGTGTTTGTTTATAACCAACTGGCTGCCCTTCCTTCCCTCCCCCAGTTGCAGACCAGCAGCAGCTGCTGCAGAGGTTTCCTCTCCATCAGACCCAAGAGGCCAATGGATACTGTTCCTGCCCCTCACTCTTTCCTGATGCATTTTTCATCATTAAAGGGAAAATGTCATTGTGGTGACAGATATTAGTATGATTGGTGTCAGGAATGAATCTTCCTTTCTCTGTCAGCTTTGCTTCACACAGTCCTAAGACAATGTTCTGTTAAAAGGCCACTTCCATTTCCAACTCAAGCAGTGGGTGAGAAGGGCAGGCTTCTGCTGTGACGGATGGGCTCTGTCAGAGCTGGAGCTGTGCAGGGCAGCACGGCGGGAGCCTGACCCTTCCAGCACCAGGAGAGCCTGAGGAGGTCTCTGGGAAACCCATGCCTTATTTCTGCCTGAATTCTTTTGGGAACATAGTCTGCTAAAATGGAGACCTGCAGCTCTATTTGGCGACAAAGTTTCAGGGATAGATTTGCCATCATCAGTGGTGTATAGAGTGATATAAATCCAAACCCTTATATTGAAAACTGACCTAGAAATGGAAAATTCTGTTTTCTTTCAACAAAAATGTGAGCCAGCCTCTCTAGATGTTCTCCTAAGTACAGGTCTGAGCCTTGAGTGAGCTAGCGGTAGTGATGTGTTCTACCTCTATAGCATGCCTCATCTGATGCTCTACATAAAGCAGCCTTTCAGAACTCATTTAGAGCTCAGTTTCCTCAAGCTGAAATAAAGGAAATGGTACCCAGGCTCTCCCTCTCAATGACTGAGATGCTGATCCAGTTCAACGTATGTTTATTGAACTC
Organism: Pseudorca crassidens; assembly: GCF_039906515.1. NCBI lineage: Eukaryota > Metazoa > Chordata > Mammalia > Artiodactyla > Delphinidae > Pseudorca > Pseudorca crassidens. The sequence continues at coordinate 107,039,966 of NC_090304.1, forward strand.
ACACTCAGGGCCACACACTTGGCTCAGCCTGGGAAGATACAAAAATGAACAAGAAGTGGTACCTGTCTTCAGAGAGCTTCTAGCCTCATAGGTGAGATCAAATAGGCAGTCGACTATAATACAAAAATATGTATAAGAAGTTCACTATTTTGTAACATCTCTCTCTGAAATATATGCTTATATATCCAGAAAAGGTTTGATTCTAACCAATGAAGGAGAGGGACAGAGGGGCATCAGTGAAAGTAATATTTTATGAAGAAAATGGAATTTTAACTGGTTATTGAGGTCTGAATGGGATTTAGAAATCTGTGGATGGAAGAGAAGGGACCCCGCAGATGGGAAGTTTGAGGAAATACTTAGACTGGGAGATCCAGAGGGTCTGAACAGTCCCAGGATGGTGGGTGAGGGGCGGAGTAAGGCCACAGAGGCTGAGGCTACACAGTTAGGCTGGCGTATTCCTAAGAGCCTTGGTGACCAAACTTGGGAATTTGAACTATAAAGTAGGCGAGCCACTGAATTTTCCTGAACAGGTAAAGGACATCACTGAGCTGTGCTTTAGAAAGATAAAGCTGGTTTCTGTGTATGGAATTGTCTATGTCAGGAGTTATCTAATTTATCTGATCCAAGTCTCATTAAGAGAATATTTTGTAATACCTTTATTTCCATGAAAATTAAATTTGTAGATAAAATAAGCGACCCATATACCTACTTGAAAAAAATGACCTATTTAATGTCCTAACTGGAACTGTAAGAAACATAAATAGAAAATGATTGATAAGCAAGTGAGTGTAAAATAAATCTTTAGGCACAACTACACCATAGGATGTACTGAAGTGTGGAAGCTTGTGTCTGTAGATAGAATCTCCATGAATGTGATGGCTACGTTGCAGACTGATACAGGGCTGCAGAACTGGTGACTCGACTACGTTGAGCTTTACCATTGGTCATGAGATCTTTCAAACTAGTAAACAGTCCTTGGTGAGGGTCTGAACAAATCAAAGCACAGTCTTCCCTTAGCTGACAGGTAGGTGCATTCCTGGTGGATTAGTGAATATTAAAACCTTGCAAAGATATTTTGTGTTGATGCCTCAAATGGAGTACAGTTTAGGCCTAGATATAAAAAAATCACTCACCTAAATGTGAGGCGGGTATTCGACAATGGTAACAATATCATGTGCATTGCTGAGTGTCTAGCCTCCCCGGCCCCTGTGCACTGAGTGGCTGGCATGTCTCGGAAATTACAGTGACGCATTTTGCACGTACCAATGCAACCAACCTCCCCCTAGGAGTCTGCCCTGCCCCTGTAAGAAGCACAGGTTTAGGGACAGGCTGGAGGCAGAGAGCTAAGATTTAAGTAAAATAGTAGAGAAAAGAAACAAGGGGAGCCTTCGTGGAGCCCAGAAAGGAGAAAAAATGTAGGAGACACGCCTACCCAAGGGAGATAAGCGGTATCAGCGGTGAGGTTTAAAGCGCTGTGCAAATATTGACGCTGTTAGAGTTGTATGTCATTTTGTTCAGTTCCAGAAAGGAAATCTGAAGCCCTGAAAAAATGCAATGACTCTTCCAAAGACATAGAACAGGTCAGGAATTGCATTAGACACCAAATGCCTATGACCTACATTTGCACTATAATTACTGATGCAGAGGAGCTTCTACTCGGCGTGGAGAATTGTAAGCAGAGAACTAGAGCAGAGTCAATACAAAGATGGAAACAACTTCTGGAGATTGTCAAATTCCGAGTGCTCTACTCAGCACCTCACTATTTTATGGAATGCCTTCAAAACTCCACGCTTCCAAAGATCAAGATTCTCCAGTCCATCCACTTCTGTGTGTGCTTAGGTCTCTACATATTCACAGTAACATTTGAGACAAAGGAAAGAGACAATTACAAGGAGCCGTTTTTTGAGATATTAAAGTTTAACAGGATTCTTGGCATTTGTGTCCTGTCAGTTTCCATGTAATTATGCTCAATTCCCAGAATTCAGAGTCCGTTGTACCTGTTAATGCTTAAAGATGATGTCCTTGGAAAATAATTTATAAGACCGTTTTTCAGAATTTTCAGGTTCAAACCAAGCCCCCTGACTAATAGTCTGATTATTATTAATGTTATTCTTGGATGGAGTGATAGGAGGTCATAAGCTGGATGTTGGGATTAGAGTGGATTTTTTATGAGAGTGTGGTGAGCTAGCTTTCCCACGTGCAGAATGGTGTACTGAAAATATTTATATAACCTGATGTGTAAATGTCTCCTACTTTGGTCTGATAAATAACAGGAACATGGGAACGGTCCTCCAGTTCCCTAGAACTCTACTGTGTCTTGGAAGAAAGAAAGGGGTCTGGTAGAGGTACCTGTGTGCAGAGACGGGAAGTGGAAGTCAGGGGTCAGACGTGGAGGAAATAGCCAAGGTAGTGGAGGGTAAGAATAGAAGGCAGTCCATCTAATTCTCCCTCGAGGCTGAAGGGGGCTTTCCCCCTGCTCAGGGTTCCTTGTTCACACAAATTACACACACCTTTTCTTGCATCATTTCAAAAATACTCCTACCAAGTGTACACAACTGTTCTAGAACGGGCTGCCGTAAGGTGTGCAGAGGGAAAGACAAGCATAATTCCATTATCCCCAGCAACGTGGACAATAAAATTACTGCATACATGGGAATATGACATTAAAAACGTCACCCCAGGTCATATCAATTCAGATGTCCTCCTTAGGTGTTTTGGACAGTGGCCATTTCGCATGGGACTCATACTTCAAAGGTTAGAGATATACATCAGACACCCCTAACCTAATAAACCAGAATGGGTCTGTCACCCACTAATTTATCCAAGCCTTCCTTTATCCTATTTAGATATTATTTTTGGCCTGTATAACCTTTTATACAGACACACTTATTTTTATCCTTAAACTGCCATCTGTCAATTTCTCAGAATTCTTATTTCTAGCTAGAGATTGGTTATCGAGTGTGTGTACACCCTATCCGTACACTTTGTGAATACCAAATGTTCATCTTAATGTTCATTCATTTGGAAGTCCCTGCCCTGCCAGAAAATAATTTTAATTTTTGAACTTTCCCCAGCTGTACTTAAATTCCACAAATATTTATCAAAAACCTATTATGTGCCAGGCATTGTGTGAGGCTTCGGGGGTATAAGAGACTACGAAAGAAGTTAAACTCTTACAAGTATGACGAACGTTAGACGTACCGATGCAGTGGGCATCTACCTAATTGAATGGAATAGTTATGTTCTTCATGAGGAAGTTAGAACTTGGAAGGATGAATAGAACTTAACCTGAAAAGTGTGGGGACAGTATTCTTGACAGGAAGGCAGCCTGTGCAAAGGCCCCAAGGTGAAAAAGAGGAAGTTTTGAGGGATTAAAATAATAATCAATTAAAATAAAAAGTGGCATGGCTCGATAAAGGAAGAGGTAACAAGAGAAAAAGGTGAAAACAAACCAGGCCACATCATGAAGGCTCAGAAACCGCATATTCAAATTCCTGTGTGGAACCACTAAAGACTGAATCAGGAAGGGAGTGACATGGTCAGGTTTTCAGGAAAACTTGATTTGAAAGTGGAGCTTGAAATAGACCTGGTCAAAGCAGGTGGAAGAAATCCCTGTAAGAGAGAGTCTCATGATTCCAAACAAGAAAATAAGAAGGGATGATGGCTCAGGCCAAGCTAAGGCCATGGGGGTTGGGAAAGGCGACTGGACATGAAATGTTTTGGGTGAAGAACCCACGAGAGAAAGAAATGTGGAATCGCAGGGGAGAGGGCCATGGGAGAGGGACAGAGGAGATCAGAAATGAGTCTTGATTCCTGACTCAGAAACTGGGCACATGAAGTTCCTGGATGCTTTGGGAGCTGTAGTGGATAAATACTATGAGTAACATTTGAAGAATTTATACACAGTAATTTTGAGTAAAGGGAATGTTTCTTTGTTTCTATGTTTCCAATATTCTTCTAGCAGTTTTCATAAAATGTTAGGCCCAACATTTCTTTTTTGGCAAAAATTCCTGATCCCTGCCAACAATAATCTATATTATCATACTCCAGAATGTGCTGTAAGGACCGTAGCTTGGGAGCTACTGGCCATGACTGTTTCCAGCATCGTTGCCCTGGTTACGCATGTGGAGACTGTACCACACGCTAGGTACTTCTCTGGGTACTTTACATCTGCCGTCTCATCTAGCCTCACACAGCAAATGTTTGGGGTAGCCCATATTCCTATGTAATAGAGGAGAAAACTGAGGCTCTGAGAGGTAAGAAAATTATCAAACGTCAAGAAAATTATCCAAGGTCAAATGATCAATTATCAAAATTATTAAAAGGTCAAGCTGGCCACTTGTGGAGCTTGGACTGAAAGTCAGAGCCATTAACCCTGCCATCCACACTCCTCTGTCCACTCCGTCACCGCTCCTATCCCGCTGCCCAGAGTCCAGCATCAAAAAGTACATTTTCCATGATCTTTCCTCAAATATGTTACATTGCATTTGCCCACTTCTCTGCACGCTCCCATAACTTTGTGGCTTATTTATAGCTCATCCAGGTCAACTGAAGATTTAATTACTTAAGGGAACTTAGTGTCTTCTTCAAACTTGGGAGAATCCTCTCTGAATTCCCTTTGGCAGGTCATTGATAGAAATATTGCATTTGGTTTGTCCCAGCAACTGTCCCTTGGAGATTCTGGTACTAATACTTCTCCATATAGAAACATGACAATATATCCTGATTTGTGTCTTAGCGTTAAGCTAATTCTCTGCTTTTGAAAAAAAGTCTCCTCATTACCGACTTTCTAAGTCATCTTTGGTCCTAAAACCTTGGGGACACTCCCGTGAAAGCTTAGGTGAATTATTTTCATATTTTGTCCATGTTCACATGTCCGCTCACAACACTTTCCCTGCTCTCCCTTCCCCAGATTCAGAGCTACCTGAGCCCCATCTAAGTCCACTTTGCCAGGCCACGCCCAAGAGGCTCTGACTATCTCATCACCTGCAGCACCACTTGTAGCTTTCTGGTACCCTAGATGAAGAAAGTGTACACATGGTTCAGGGAAATCATTCCCTTCTAGGAGGGAAAGCCCACATCAACTCCCAGGTTGGCAGGGATGTGATGCTGTATCTGCAGCCTCCATTGCTTTGTCCCGAAAGACCCTGAACTCCCAAAGGCAAATGCATAATGAGGGACAGACGTGGGAAAAGCCAGGGAGATGCATAAGCATGTAGAAATGTGTTCAGTCATTTCTTCAATTTATAAGATTCAATAAAGTAAAGAATAAAGATGCTTTGAATACAGAGGATTTGTTTTCCAGCTGAAGACACTGTGAGGATTGTGTAGTGTCTTTTTTTTGATATTTATTTGGCTGTACCAGGTCTTAGTTGCAGCAGGTGGGCTCCTTAGTTGCAGCTCCAGGGCTCCTTTTGATGAGGCATGCGGACTCATTAGTTGTGGCGTGCAAACTCTTAGTTGCAGCATGCATGTGGGATCTAGTTCCCTGACCAGGGATCGAACTCAGGCCCCCTGCACTGGGAGCGCGAAGTCTTATCCACTGCGCCACCAGGGAAGTCCCTGTGTGGTGTCTTTCATCTAACTTGATGGCGACAGAAATACAAAGAAACATGGGTTCTACAGGCAGTACACATGTAAAGCCTTCCACAAGCAAACAGTTGAGAACGGGTTTGGTCCTCTTAAAAATGTGCGGGATACCTTCCCATCTGCCCACCTGCCCCTCAGCTCTGCCCTATGTCTCTTCCACGCAAATCCATGGAGGACTGCATCCCTCTCTCCATCACCAGGCCCTGCGAGGCGAACATTCATATGCCTGACTCAGGGGCCCACACCTTCAGAAACCCCAGGGTGAGTTCTTTTAGTCTTAACCAGCTCCCACTTCTTGAGAAAATTAACGCAGCTTGAACACTAATCCATCTGATGAGGTGGTCATCTGTAATCCACGTTTCACTAGTAAACTGATTTGATGCACGCAATGAGTGTGAGTGTGTGTGTGTGCGTTGTTGTAGGAATGCTGTGAATGGGTTAAAATCATAGCAAAATAACATCCCAGAATTTCAGCTGGGACCACATTTATAATAAAAATTATTGATTGATTTCAGGGATAGCAAAGATCATTTCCACCCAATTACAGTCTCACTGCCCCTTCTAAAGCTGTGTGACTTGGGGATTATTTCACAGCTTTTAGTCTTTTACATACAACTGCCATTATAAAAATGTTCTTTGTGACACATAAAATTATATATACGTACACATGTGCGCACGCACACACATACACACACACACAGAATTTGCTATATATCTTAAGTGGCTTCTCTTAAGAAACTCAGGAGAGACAGACAAAAACACAGCAGAGTGAGTCTACAATATGAAGTCTAAAAGAAAAAATAATCACTAACAGAAAGGAAAGAGAATGAGAGGGAATTTCAAAATAGAATGAAGAGGTTGGAGAGAGAGACACACAAAGATAGAACACACAATAAAGTCCTTGCTGAAGAGGTGGGGAAAACAGGTCCCCAGAAAGTCCAAAGACACAGAATATAAAACTTACTAGTCTAGTTGACCTCTAAAGCCCTTTCAGCCATGATATGCTAATCATCTAGTCCTAAATGGATGGCTGAAACATCCTCTTTATGGCTGGATGCCTAGCACGAACTGTGATCTGGACAGCCATGTCCCAGCTCGGCTTTAGGGGAAGAGTCCCCAAAGGGCAATTAATTTAGATTTAATGGGACAGTTACTGTAGGTTTAAATAAATTCCAGTTAAATATTAACAGCCTGTTTATTGAAGATTAACATTGCTGGTTGCATTGTGGGATTTTCTTTTCCTTAAAGAAACCCTTTATCGGAAGACTTTTAATCATCATGGCTCTTCCATCGCCTGCCTTAGGTCCAGTGTGGCTCATTAATTACTTTGTGCCACAGTTTTCCGAGTTTTGAAGTGGACACCTTGGTGAATGGGAACAGTGGAAGGACAGGGTGAGGAGGGCTATTTCTCTATAGGAGGAACCGATAAGCGGACGTGAAGATACACTGCTTTTGAGAAGAGTGTTGAGAAGCATTAAAACCATAGACTGAGAGCTGGAAGGGGACTAGGAGGTCATTTAATCCAAACTCCTCACTTAGAAGGAAAGTGGAGGTGACTTGGGGAACTCCATGCAGCCAATAAGTGACAGATTGGGGGCCCAATGCAGTACCCTTGACCCCAGCCATCTACGGGCTGTCATCTTACTGTAGAACAGTACTTTCAGCTTTCAAAAGTGCATTAGCCCGGGCTTCCCTGGTGGCGCAGTGGTCGAGAGTCCGCCTGCCGATGCAGGGGACACGGGTTCGTGCCCCGGTCTGGGAGGATCCCACATGCCGCGGAGCGGCTGGGCCTGTGAGCCATGGCCGCTGAGCCTGCGCGTCCGGAGCCTGTGCTCTGCAACGGGAGAGGCCACGACAGTGAGAGGCCCGCGTACAGCAAAAAAAAAAAAAAAAAAAAAGAAGTGCATTAGCCCATTTGGATGTATTAGACACTAGATCTTCTCAAAGGTTCACATATCATGGAGACGTTGGTTCTTCTGAAAACAAAGAAGCTAAAAAAAAGCAAAAAAAAAAAAAAAAAAAAGCAAGTGACTTATTTAATGATGGCGTGAGTTAAGACTCGGATCCAGAGACTCTGGTTTATAAAATGATATTTACAAAATGCCACCTCCAATAAGAAGTACAACTGAGTTTTTGAGCAAATTCCTGTCTCATTAAGTTTGACCACTTCTGCTGTTGCTCCTGGCTGGGGAGAAAATGCAGAAAATTCAGAGAAAAGTTTAAAAAGAGACATGAGTAAAAGACGATTGATTAAGGAGAAAGGCATGGGGCTGGGCTGGGGAGGAAAGCCAAGTTCCTCTAATGGTACATTTGGGGTTTAAGCTCCAAGTTTGGGGTGGCCGGTTACCGTCCAGAGGCTCTTTCTCTGTGAGAAGCCACTACTGGCTCTGGTTGGGCTGCATCTTGCAAACCTTGGAAATGGAGTCTGGCCGATCCTGTAGCACAGCCCTGGGATGCTCAAGGGTAGAAACTGGGAGCAGTGAGGCCAGCAATGCACGTTAGTATCCAGTGACTGGTGTAAATCTGGACCTGGGGGTGGGTAGGGGGGCTTTGGACGCCACCACCAGGCCCACGGGAGCAAAGATGGGCCCAAGTTCCACGAAGGTGGTCAGAGGCGCTGCTCATTTACCGCTGAGATGGAGGCGTCTTGTCTTTTTCTCAGGTTGTTTGTCCACTTTTCAGGTATATATGGGAGCATGGCAGACAGAAGTTCCCAGGCTGCCGCACAGAGAGGAAGCCCCATCCTCTTTCTCAAGCTCAGGCTGTTTCCCACAGGCCTGGATCCTGTGTGCTTTTCAAGACACTGGGGTGGGAACTGCAGGGTCACCTTCTTCCTGCCCTGGTTTGAAGGCTAAGCTACTTCCCTTTCTGACCACATCTCAGCGTGATGTTTCTGTTCTGTCCCTGGGATGAAGCCCCTCAGGACGTGCACAGGGATGGTATTCATAGATCTGGCACTCAGAGGGCTGCTCTTGGGTTCTCGGGACAAATATCACACCTAGACCCCTTCCGAAGGAGGGAAGCACACGCGCTGGCCTCCGTGCAGTCCCCATGCGGAGGCCCCACAGCTGCCAGGCCCTGTGCTCACCTGTGTCCGTCAAGAGTCTCATAGCATCCTCACACCACCCTCTGTGCTATGTACCATTCTTATCACTATTTCACAAACAAGGTTATTGCCCCAAGGTCACACAGCTAGTGATGGAGGAGAGGACGTCTGACTTCTGGTCTGTCTGAGTCCAAAGCCCCTGGTCACTCTTAATTGATAAATAGCACTGAATGGATCAATGAATGCGTGAGCACAGGACGAGGGAGCAGTTAGAGCTTTCCAATCAGAGCACTTCAGACGTCCCCACTCTTAGTTTAACAGAGCACAGTCTGTGAATGTAAAAGGCAGCTTCGTCCCAGGCTCCTTGCCGTCCCCGTTTGTATACATTCCATCCTGTCTGCAACTAGATTCCCGCCCACACCATCTGCCCGGTCGACTCCTTCTCGCTATTAAGTCCCAGTTTAAAGTCATTTCCTTAGGGAAGCGTCTCCTGATTGTCCTGATTCCCAGAGAAACTTCTATCATGTATGTTCTTCCATTTCCTCACGGTGCTTATCAGCATCGTATCTACAGTTTTGTAAAGTTCTTGCTTTAATATCTGTCTCCCCTGCCAGTGTTAGATGCACAATGGGTTTTGTTTTTGTCTCTCTTGCCCACCACTGGGATCCACCACCTAGCACATAGCTGACATTTATTGTGCACTGAAAACGTGTTTGTTGAGTAGATGAATTTCTTCCCTACATTTTTAAATCCTTGAGAATATCCCGCCGCCCCTCCCCCCATGCCTCTTTAAATGAATCTTAGGAAACCATGGTCAGTGCCTGGAACCCTGGACACACAGTGCCTGGAAATCAACTGTTCCCAACGGGGGAGGCACATCCCAGCCTGTTGTTCTTGGCGACAAGAATGTTCTTAGGGGCTTCCAGGAAGCACTGGGTTGAGTTCATTACAACTTCAACTTTCCTGGATGTAAATGCAAATAGAACCATTGACAACCCCGATAGCACTAGATTGTAAGCAAATCGAGGGCAGGGCAATGTCTTTCTTCTTTGTATCTCTAACTTGCAACAGTTCCTGGCTCACAAGAGGCACTCAAAGTCTGCTTGTCGAAGTTTAATGGCTGACATTGAATTCAGCTGAATAACTGGATGCCCAGAGGCATCAGTACTGGGCAGCAATGTTAACACTTCTGTGTTAATATAACCACTTCTGTGGTTCTCTCTCTTGCCGCAGATGTAGCAGCCAAAGGAGATGTTTTGTCATTTGGCCCTTAAGCAGTGTCCTTACCTGCCAGGTATAGTGGAGAGAACACAGGAGCAGGGGCCATCAGCCCCGAGCTCTAGTCCTGATTTATGAGTTGTTAACTTTATTCCTATGATAATGGATCCTCTCTCCCGGGTTCACTCCTCCCACTTATGAAATGAGTGGGTTATACATCTTTCAATGTCCCCTCTGACCATATCATTCTGTGATTCTGGGAATCCAGGGTCTTATTATGACCGCAAACCTAGATATGGAGAGATGCTTCTCTAAAGACCCCTGGCTCTTGCGATGCTCCCCTTTGGGTACCTGGCCTTTGCTTTGATGGTACTTTGACTTTGATCATTTGCCCTGCTTTTCTTTACTTCTTTGTCTACCTGCCAACTTTTCTGCTGATCACCCCTCCTCTTTATGTACCTTTCAAAGTCCACGGGCAGCCTCACCTTTGCCTTTTCTTCCCATGCTCCTGAATTCTCTCTATTCCTGGTCTCTTTCTTCTCTCTGGACGCTTCTTCCTCATCTTCAAGTTGCTCTTTGGCTCTCCCTGCTGAAATCCTAACAACACCAGACTCTAGCCCGGGTGAACAATGAGTTCATTTTGACCCTATATTCACATAGGAGGAAAGAATAGCAGGTACCTTTCCAGAGTCTGGCCCTTCCCTACTCCCCTAGAGCAGTCTCTTGAGCCAGACGGACACCGCCTTTCCTGATTAAAACTTGCGAGGTCTGTTGGGTGCCATGCTGCTCTAACTGCCCTGCGTGTCGCATCTTCTCGCCTGTGCTCCTATTTGGAATCTCTACCAGGAGAGGGGGGCCTTTCACCTTTTTAGAGAAGAAGTGGCACTGGCATGTCTCAGGCTAGAGCTCTTCTTTCGGGCTCTCGTGTGTGTAGAACATTCACTGCTCTTTAGCCAACCCCAGCTTGCTGTAGGTAACGCAGAGAAAAACAAAAGCAACAGCTGAAACAATTTCCCTTTCATTGGCAATTCTTCCCTTTTCCAGCCCTGCTTTAGTGAGGAGGGGCTGCTGCCGCCCGGAGTCTCCGTCTAGCCCTGCGTCCTCCTCTACCTGCCAGCCCTCCAGAGTCTACCCAGCAAGCTCCTCTGCACCCTGTCCTTTGCAGTCCCAGGATTATTAAAGGGAATATGATTGTTTTCTTTTGCTCAGGCAGTGTGTGCATGTGTGTGTGTGTCTGTGTGTGTGTGTGTGCACGCCTGCGAGCTTGAAAGGCATTGTCCTATAGATATTTTTATAACCTGCAGCAATTACAGCTGCCAGCGTGGAGACAAGCTATGACAAGTTGATTTATGTGTACACTATATGTGTATGCAGGAGGGAACGGAGGATGGAGAGGGAGACAGCAGGGGGGTGGCGGGGAGAGAGTGGAGGTGGGCGCTCGTTAGGAATCTGCTTTCCAGGAGGTAGAAAGGAAGTTATGTCTATAAAGAACACAAATAATGAAATTGCTCTGACTGTCATTCCTTTTTCATTAACTCGGATATGCTGGGAAAAACAAAATAAATCCAGCAGTTTTTATGAAGCAAGAGACGGGATATAAGATAAGCCACTAAGTGTTTGGTTATATTTAGGGATTAGGGGATGAGAAGGGAGTTGACATGTGATTTTGATCTTCATCTAGTCAAACCACTTCAATCAGCAGTTTCAATAAAATGGATTCTGCCTTGTTAATTGTGCGGGCATCTCTGACCTCTCACCAATTTCTAAACTTCCATTTTTGAATAAAGTTTGGATCCCTGGGTCCACAAAGCAGCTGTGAGGTTGCCAGTGGCTTTTCTTTGTCCAGCCTGAGCGTTACCTGATCTCTCCTGGGTTTTCTGCCGGCCAGGTTGGGAGGCTGCAGCTCACCACTCTCCCTTCCCCCGCCAGAGACAAAGATGGTGTGAGCGTCTTAGATCAACCGCATGCAGACTGGTATAAACTGAACATCTTCCAGAGCCTGTAAGAAGAGTTATTTTTCCGCCCAGCTATAATAATGAAGCAGTGGCAGGCAAAATGTATTAATAAAGCATCTTTCACCTTAAGTGGATTTCGAAGTATTTTACTGTAGAGTTAATCATGTATGTAGGCCCCTCGGGAAGGCCTGTTGTTGTCATTACCCACATTCCTAGATGCAAAAACTAATGCTCATTTGTACCTACCTGGGAATTAGATGCAAGAGCCAGGGTGAGAATTGATCATGAAAGGACTCATCCCTGCCATTCTCAAGCCTGGAGGGAAATGACTCCAAAGCCCAGAACGAGTCCCCCTTCCTTCTCCACTGCTGGTGTTTGTTTCCACTTGTGGTGGTGGGACGTGTTTACAAAGAGGAGTTTTGGAGGGGAGCCGAGTGGTGCTTAAAATGGATGTGGATGATTACAGGTAATTCCTTGGCCTCTGCATAAGGAGAACCCCAAATTCAGCAGGCTGAGGTCAGCAGTCATGACCTCACACCTGACATCTGCTCATATAATATCTTAACTTGGTGAAATCATGCAACTTCCTACTTCCACAACTCCCATTGCAAAGTGAAGGTAAAGTAGGGACTTGTCAGAACGGATTGGTACTAAAATAGGTAAATTCTCCTCCTGTTCTTTCAAAAGCATAAACAAAACCTCCTGCACCCTGAAGACATCATTTTTGTTTTTCTTGATAGTAAAGTCATTCTTTGTGGTCATAAGTTGACAATTGATTTTTTCTTTGGTCCCCACTGGACAAAAGTAGCGATGGATTTCCCTGAGAATTTAATATTGTAAAAGTCAATAGAGGAGACGAGGGGAAAATGGGCGAAATGATGGATTAATTGAAATCTCCAGTGTGAGTTGCTTGACTTTACATTGTTGTACACTCTCGGGTCACCTGTTAAAAGAGGAAGCCATGCCTCCTCAGTCTTTCTTTGTTACCTTGGAGCGTGGCTTCCACATCTGCACACCCTCCTCCATCCCTTCCAACCCAGGGCAGTTGGAGTGACTGGGGCACAATGAGTGAGATGCCCGTGCGTCACTCACCCGCGTTTTATCTGCACGTAAGTGGGGAGACCAGTTGAAAGATGCATGCACTCTCATGGCACCAGGACCCTTACGGTTACAGCGATTCACTTAGGATCATTCAGTCTCTTTGGTGGTGGCTGGATGGCTTTTGGGAAGAACATTTGTTGTTGTTGTTGTTATTTAACAGTTGTTTTAAAAAAGAGCTTCCTGGTTGGATTTGAGAGAGAGTCTAGGGGAAAAACAGAGCCACAGCTGCTTCCTCTCTGTCCCCAGGGAGAATCTGGGTCAGTGCAGGGAGCTCAGACAGGAGTCCCTGAGCAGAGAACATGTTGGTGTTAGCACGTGGGGTGGGCTGTGCCGCTCTGGGCTTCCCCCCTCCCTCAGGAGCCAGGCCCAGGCTGGAAGGAACTGCGTTCCATCAGAGCTGAAGTGAGAGGAAACATGCAGATGTAGGCACAGAGGGACCCACAGCAGCCAGAGAGGAGAAGTGACAGCAACTGAGGCCAATGCAATTTTTCCCTGGGTTTCCAGAATTTGAAAAACACATCTCTTAAGATGAAATCAGCTCCGCAGGAGTGTGAAGCCCAGGACACCTGGGAACCCTCTGTATCAACAAAGCCAGGGGCTCACACTCATTCATCTGAGTGAGCACTTTGCAGGGCTAACATCTTTTAATGTCGACAAAACAAGAATAAAGAATGTAAGTCAGTGTCTGAACTTGACCAAAATTTTGATGCGGTTTTGCCAGTTTCGCACACTAAGAGGCTTCTGTGATTTTGCATTTGTTTTATATATGGAAGATCTCTATTTAGAATGGTGTTTGAAGTAGCTTTTGGGGGGTGGCGGTGGGGTGGGCGTTGCCTGTTGAATAAAAATGAGATGATTCTAAAACGTCCTCCCAACACTTTAAATTTACTCTAAATGCTAATGTATTAATCTGATAATTTTAAAGGTGCACGCATGCATGCTGCAGAGTTTTCTTTTCCTAGTTAATTAGTTTGTGACCCTTATTAAGACGTCTTGGGCTTATTGAGGCTGTGTAGTAACTTTGCATTTCTTCTTAATTTGGAAGTGACAGCTCTTCAAGGGGGGAAGTGGTTAAACTCCTCGCCTGAGCTCCTGCGGCCGCGGCGCGGCGCGGCGGGGGTTAAGGTGGGCGCCTGCGCCCCGCTCCCGCCGCCCGCCGGGATGCGCGCGGTCCGCCAGCTCGCTCGGCGCCTGCACGGCGGAGAGCTGCGGTCAGTGATGGAGCTGCTGCCATGACAACCCCGGCGGTCTGGGCCCGCGCGCGTCGGGGCTGCTCCCGGGAGGCCCGCGGCGCGGAGGCCGGGGGCGGCCGCTGAGCGTGGCGTCCTCGCGGCTCCGGGGCCGGCAGCCCCTCGCCTTCCCCAGCGAGCGAGCGAGCGAGCGAGCGTCCGCCGCCGTGCGCTCCCGCCTCAGCCGCCGCCGCGGAGACCGCCCAGCCGAGACCGGCCGCATCGCGGAGGCTGCAGCGCGCATTTGGTCTCGGACGAAGTTGACCGAGGCGGCTGCTGCAGCATCCCCGGTCCGGATCGCGCGAAGCCCGGCGTAGCCTCTCCTCCTGGCTCACCCCTGCGTCTCCCGCGTGTTCCACTTTCCGGCTCTGCTATTGTTACAGACTGTTTCCTGCTGGCTACCCTGCCTCTGAAACTTAAAAACAAAGTGTTGGATTTGCCCTTGTTGGAACTGAGGAATTCAGACCATCTCTGGGTAGCCGGATCTAACCCACTCCGTGTCCCCTTTTGGTACCAAAGTGCTTACTCCTCTCCAAAGTGCCATGCCTGAGCTGTTAACGGGAGGAAGGGGCTCCTGAGACGCGTCCGCACCTTTGCACCTGTCTTTGCGCTTCGCCTCTCTCCGCCACCTTCCCGGCTGAAGCAGCACCGAGGGAGCCCCCCTTTGGATGTTCTCCGTGGAAACCGCTTCTCCGAGACTGGAGCGCTGAGGCTGGTTTTGGGGAGGAACACTAGACTTGGAGGAGTCTGCGCGCTTTTCTCCTGCCCGCGCCTCCGGGGCCCCGTGCTCGCTCCTCCGCCAAACCCCACCCCACCCACTTCCTGTGCGCGCCCAGGGGGCGTGTGCCGAGCGGCTGCCGGAGTTCTGGGAAGTTGTGGCCGTCGAGGATGGGGGTCTGTGGGTACCTGTTCCTGCCCTGGAAGTGCCTCGTGGTCGTGTCTCTCAGGCTGCTGTTCCTTGTACCCACAGGAGTGCCCGTGCGCAGCGGAGATGCCACCTTCCCCAAAGCTATGGACAACGTGACGGTCCGGCAGGGGGAGAGCGCCACCCTCAGGTAGGGAGCCGCCATTCTTCTCTGAATCGACAGTGATTTGTGTAGGGGATGCGGGGAGAGGGATAGAGGTGCAGGTGTGTTTTCTGCAGCTGCTGGCGGGGAGGTCGCTGCTTCCCTGGGCTGCACAATTCATGGCTGAGCTGGGTGCTCTGCCCCGGAAAGGTGGTGGTCACAGGGAAACGCTCAGAGGTTCCAGAGATGAGCTGTTTCCCCCAAACTGGCCTCCTAGGCTCAGGACTTGGTAAGCAGGAGGGGAGGCTGGGCCAGGGGGTCTCTGAGATGGAGGCCAGCGGCCTGAGCACTGTCTGTACCTGAAACCAGTGGCCGTGGTGACTGGGGGCCTGGCTGGGGCTCGGCGTGAACCGTCTCCTCTGGCGTTAATGAGTCCCAAAGGCCGGGTCTGGCTTTCTGTGAATGCCGTCACTCTGCCTGTGCCACGGGGTGTTGCCAGCCCCGCTCCTGTACGCTGGCAGAGCTGCTGTTTTGTCCTGGGTCTGACTGTGTCTGAGCTTTCCTGGGGTGTCTTCATGCCCCGAGCTGGTAGCCAGAGGGACGTGCTTTCTCTGTCTGAATATGGCTTTCTGAGATTGAAGCCATGGATATGAGTGTGATTCGTCTGTGGAAAAAGATCGTTTACTTTGGTTAACTGTGCTGTCCACTAAAGCAATATATTCAAAACTCATCTCCCAAATGGAAACTGGGTCTCAGTGTTGGCTTGGGTCCTGCTTGACGTCTGGGGTTAAGGCTGACAGGAATTGGAGAAGGAGAAGAAGAATCTTGACTATGTTTTGAGTAAGGTAGGGTGAATCTGTCTCCCTTTCCCCCCGGCCTCCTGAAATGCTCACTCAGTTTCCAGTGTCTACAAACATACCACTCTCAGAAGGGCAACACAGAATTAGTGATTGCAATGGGAGGTCTTAACTCTGGAATTTTATGAGAGTCAGCTGGAGGTAGAAGTTAAGAAGATCCATGGGAAGAATGTATGCCTGCTTAAATAAAGTTTTCCAGCCTGGGCCATTGAGCGGACTGTAAGGCAGGATGGCAGTATTCCCATCCTTTGTACGTGAAGATTCTTGGAGAGAGAACCTTGGTGTTGGTGCTCACTCTTTTACACCTTTTGTGACTGTTCTAAGGTTTATGGATGGTGCACGTAAGGCAATACCCATGGGATAGAAAATGTTGCAAAAGGGACACTGGGTTACAGAGCTGACTTGTCAGGACATTGCCAAAGGAAGCGTGTGATTTAAGGGCCTGTCATAGTCTGCAAGCACCCATGCTCCTTTGTCTCTGGCGAGCTAGCGCTCATGCCCCCAGGGTACTCACTGGTTCCGGAAACCCACCTCTTCCACTGCGCCCTGAGTTAGGGACTATTTTGAGCAAAGGTTGAATGTCTAACTGCCTCACACCTCACACCTGAAATAACTGTGTATCTGCTTTATAAAAGATTCATGGAAACTTGAAATATGCCCTGATTTCAGACTATTTAGAAAGAAAAACAAAAACAAACCTCTAAGCAATGTAGTCGATGACATTTAGTGTCCCCTGGATGCCCCCTTTTCCCTAACCCGTGGCTGCAAGATATAGCCCTCAAGAAACAAGATGGAGACAGTCTCCTACTGAGAACATTTTAGAAATGGATGGGAAGGTACTTTCAAGGAGGAGGAGGAAGGCGGTCAGCTCTGTAGAGATTTGGGGATAAAGAAGTAGCCATGGGGCCTTGACAGACGTAGCCGCCGTATCATAGGAACAGTGAGGGGACTTGGGCAGGGAGGGATCTGGTCTTCAGGGGGCCGTCCCCAGGCTCATGAGAATGAGGACTCTGCTGGATCTGTCAGGTGCTCAGCTGGGGCCTGGAGCAGCTCCTCTGAAAAATCGCGTTATCGTGTACTGGCTGGCTTCTCTTTCTTTGTCTTTGCTACCATGCCTCTTCCTGACTCACTCCAGGCCCCTCTCCTTGTCTCTCGTGCCCTCACGTTTGTTTGCATTGTCACATATGCTGTAGACTCACTGGGCTTGACTGGTTGTAGATGGAGGGAGTGGGATATGGTGGGGCTTTTTCAGCCCAGCCCTGGCATAAAAAGGCCCTCCTGGAACATCTCCTGACGTCCAGGGCCAGCCACTGAGATTGACTGTCTTCCCGACAGGTAGGAGGAAGACCCTCCCAGTGGAGGGAGCCCTACAGGGCAGGGATTAGAGGAGCTGGGATCTGCATGACACCAACCTGTTGGCCATGGGCCTAATGTAGGATGTGAGCGGGGCAGCAGGTGGACCGTGCAGATGGTGCTCAAGCCTCCACAGGATGGCCTTCGTCCTCCCCAGGCCCTCCTGCACTAGACAAGGAGGGGCCCCTTGTTGGGCTGCACTTCTGTGGAGCGGAAGCCCTTAAACCCTCAAACACAGGCTCTGCATTTTGTGATGCTGTGTGCAAAGAAGCAAGTAGGAATTTCAGAATGTATTTTGTTTGCATAGAAATTGCTAAATTTGCACATAACCCGATTCCAGGTTGCAACAGTCGAGTGGTTCAGGGTTCTGGGTTATTTCCCTTTTGCTTTTATTGTGTGTCTGTGGGTCGTCTCTTCCTTCTTTTGTCTTCCCTCCCCTTCCTTCTTTCCTTCCTCCCTCCCTCCCTTCCTTCCTTCCTTCCTCCCTCCCTCCCTCCCTCCCATCCTCACCTCTTTCTTTTTCGTTCAGCATGTGACCAGGCTACACAGACCACAGCCATCCCTGCTCTGCCCTGAGAACCACCCTCTCCCTCTCACCGCAGGTGACCCTGAGGTTCATGCTTGTAGTTTTCGTCTCAACCAGCAGAGGACTTTTTTGCTCTAATTTCATTTGATTCTGCTTTGTTCTCACCAGTTTCATTTTTTGAGGATCTTTTGCAGTTCCCAAAGAACGAATGCTTCAGCAGCAGATTCTAATGTGAGGAAACTTTTTAGAATGTTTTATTTCCTCCAATTAACACTAATGACCCTTGTAGACATACCGGGAAGCCTTTCACCTAATACGGCATCCACAGTCTGAATAGAATTACAGACGATTTGCAGTCTCCTAGTCTTTCTGCCCTCCTGCCAGTAGTCTGTATGCATATTTTTTTTAAAAAGGGTGAGGTTTCATAAAATAGAATATGCAATAATAATAACATGAACTGAAGTTTCTCCAGTACTCACTATGTCTTAGGGAGTATTCTAAGGGTTTTACACACTATCTCACCCATCATCCAACCTCATAACATTAACATTTAACCCTAATACAACCCCTCTGGTTGTAGGTGCTATGATTATCCCATTTTACAGATGAGAAAACTGAGTTTACATAATTTGATTAAGGTTGCACAGCTAGGAGATTTGGAAGCCAGATTACGAGGAGTAGTAATAATAATGTTGAATGATGAATGGTACTATCAGTTATTGGTTAGTTACAATTAATCCTCACAGCAGCTCTCTGAAATAGACTAAATTATGTCTGTTTTGTAGATGAGGATGCTGAGGCCTGGAGAGGGGAATTTACCTAAATTCACACAAGTTAGCACGTGGCAGAGCTGGAATGCTGACTCCTTGGCCTTTTGCAGGGCGAGCTTTCCCCACCGCATTCTGTGTTCTCGCGACTCCTTGTGGAGACTTGGCATCGTCTCTCCGCTCATTTTGTCTCACACCCTGTCTTGCAGTGTTGTTTATCTCTCTGTTTTCCTTCTCCACGTGGATGGGGAGCTGCTAGCTCTTGGAAGCGGGGATCCCGCCCTGTGATGCCCTGAGCACCATGTGCTCCCACATGTTTATTGAACAGATGAGATGACTGAAAACCAAACAGAAGTATCCCCTAGCCTCTATACAGCTGGGCTCGACCACTAAGATGTGTGGAGTGGTTCTTACACGAAGGGCATGAGCTGGGTGTTGGTTGTGGAAGGGCTTGAGGCTGAGGCGTCTCACCCCAGGGCCTTGGGTCCAACTCAAAAGGCCAGGCTGTGGACGCAGAGGTTGAAGAGGTCATCAGCCGTGGAGGCAGATGTGCCCATCATCGCGTGGGTGGGTGGTCTTCCGGTGGTCAGAGAAGAGCGCCCTCTCTCCCAGTGGGTGGGCTGCATTGCTCTGATGGGGGCAGGAGAGGCTGAGAGGCCCGGCGCGTGGGTCTCATTAATTAGAGACTGTCACTAAATGTCAGCATGTCACTGCACAACTTTGATGGATGCATTTCATGTTTTCCCCAAATAAGGCCGCAACCAGTAAAGTGAGTTGTTTCCTTGGGGGTCATCTGCTAAGTGCTTTTTTAAAAAATATGAGTTAAAAATAAAAGGTCTGAGAAATGCACAAGAAGGAAGTTGGGTTTCGGTATAGCAGTTCCACGGAATAGCAGAGAACAATGTGGTTTCCATACTTGAGAAAAGCCATGGGGGCCCCTTCCAGCTGTAGGAGACTGTGGCATGTAATTCATATCATGGAAAGCATTTAGCATTTCGTTTTCGAAGCTGATGGATTCTCTGTTAGTCTCTCCAGCTGCTCCACGGCCTCTTGAGGCCACAGCTCCACCTTCTTCAGGTTTCTGTCCCTAGTTCCTAGGGCATGACTTGGACCAGGGCTTGTGCTAATAAACTCTGAGTGCGGGTCCCCCTCTTTCCTTCACTCACTCTGCCGTAGACATCCTGACCTTCCTCCTGTTTTGTGAACACAGAAAACGTACTCTTGCTACAGAGCCTTCCCATGCATGGCCCCCGCTGTGGAGGTACCCCTCCTCCAGATCTTCCCATGGGCAGCTCTTCATCATTGTGGCCTTAGCTCAGGTGGAACCCCCTCCCTGACGCTGTTCCTGACACCCAAATAAAAGTGACCCCCTACCACTTCCACCAGCTGTACGCTGACATATCATCCTGGATTATTTCTTCAGAGCGATCATCTGTATCTGAGATTTTCCCATTCATTTGTCTGGTTAGTTGCTCCCGATCTGTCTTCCCCACCTGGGCTGTAAGTTCCTTGAGGATGAGGGCCTTCTCGGTCTTATTCTTTGCAGTGTCTGGCAGACACAAGATGCTCAGTAAATAGCTGTTGCATGAGTGAAGGAAGGAAGGAATGCCTGCGATCACCATCTTCTCCTTGCCCTCTCTGCCCTTTTTTCCTGAGTTGTCTTGTGTTGTCCTTGCCCCGGATGTGTTCCTGGCTCACTGTCCTTTGTGTCTGGGTCATGCTACGTTGGGTGTGACGTTGCTCTGGTGGAGGTTACAGACACACGTCAGTAATTGAGCCGGTGTCTTTCCGTCCAGGACACAGATGGTCTGTGTCCATTGTCTGTTACTTCATAGCTGCACCCATAACGTATGCCATTTTTCTGCCAGGTCACTCCCCTATCCAGTCCTTAAGCCTTTGAAGAAATGCTACTCTCTGATGATGTACTCAACCCCAGGTAGACCTCAGGGAAATTAGCATTTTCAAGGTAAAGAGGGGCACATCCTTCTGTGCGTCTCTGCCCATCCTTCTTTCTGTTTGGGGTCTGCTGTCAGTGGGTGTCTGGTCATGTAACTGTGGATCTGTTGTTTCTGAGTTAACTTGTTCAGAGCAGCAGTGCCGCTCAGGAAGCGTGGGCTGCTCTGGCCGCTTTGGCCGCTACCGGGATGGACCCCTGTTTGCTCACCTCTGGGGCTTGCCAGGCATCCACTGGGTGGACCGGGTCTCAGAAGAGCATGGACAGATGGGGCTGTGGAGGGAGGCTCCTGGAAGCACACACAGCCTGTTGAGGAGCCAGAAACTAAAATGGCAAAACTGAACACCCAGTCGAGCGTGGGGCACCGGGAGAAAGGGCGATGCCAGTTGCCAGGAGAACCTAAAGAACTTAACAGGAGAGGGGCAGCCCGGTTCTCCAGCACTCCTCACCTGCAAGGTTCGGTGCTTTGCAGAAATGCTTCTCTTTTCTTTTGAGTTTGAAAGGATTGCAGAGCCCAGGGAGTTCAACCACCTGGTTTTTCAGCTAATGAGGCTAGTGATAATCAGTCTCCCACAAAGGGGGCTTCCTGCAAGGGTGAGAAGGAGCTGACATCCAGCCACACTGCGTCACGCAGCTGTGAGCCCTGGCCTAGGGCTACCTGTGCCTGAGACAGGGTCACCTTGTCCTACTAAGTGCAAAAGCATCCTACTGACTGTGGGTGCCTTTGACAGAACTGGCTGACGTTTATCATCACGCTGTCTCCTAACTGCTGCTTCCCTCTGCTACTAGAACTGGCCCTCTTAGCCTTTATCAGTTCTGCCTCTGGCTGGGTGGGACAGCTCTGTTTACTATCTGTCAGACAGGCACTCACCGCTCTACCAGCACAGACCTGTTGAATGCTCATAGATGCGCCATGAGGTGGAGACAGTTATTATTCCAGTTTCACAGATCACGAAAGCAAAGTACTGGAAGGCAGAGTGAGCCACTTCCCAGATCACATCGTTGGATGGTGAATGTGCCTGGGGCTGAGAACCAGTTTTGTCTGAATACTAAGCTCATTCTCTTTTCGTACCGAAGGGCTTTCCTCATTCTGTTCCTTCTATTCTTCATTGCCAGCTTCTTCTCTTCCCAGAAACCGAGTGCGTTTCGTGGTCCTTCCTTGTTCTGGGGCACAAGAACCTCCTTTCTTGAGGTATTTTAGGAATTGGGTATGGGAGTGGGTCAGGTGTGGTGTGGTCTGTGGCACGATGGGGACACAGGGAATGACCCGGCTGGCCTCTAGAGGTCCCTTCGCATCAGAGGATCATAGAATCTTCATACATTGTTCAAGTCAGAATTTTATCCAAATGGGTGGTTCTTCTTCCACCCGTTTGCTTCAGATATCAGCAATCCTGGACCCTCTCACAGGGAGTTAATAATTCCTCAGAATTACCATGTATCTCTTTGGAGTGGGGTACTGCACACATTGAGGTGGAAGCGCACTTCTCTGAGGCCCACAAGCCAGTCTCTCTGGTGGCCCTAGCAGTGCGAGGCAGAGTAGGTGACACCTTCACCCATAAATTTCCTTCTTTGTTGCGCTAGGAATAGGACCGTTGGCATCTCTCCTGGGGAAGCCTGAACAAATTATAATTAATGTGAATGGCACATTTATTCTCTTAAGTTCAAAGTCTCCACTGATGGGTAAAATGCAGCTTTATTTTTGCATGATTTGAGATCATTTTGCTTCCTTGGGAGCAGGTTGATGGGTTCCTGGTGCAATAAATAAATAATACCATTAACATCACACAGATGGTCAAATAATAGCATTGTTAGGAAATCAAGACTTGGTTGGGTTTAGGATGCAATTTCAAATTGCACTTGTGAGCCAAAGGCAGGGAGGAAGCAGTAGGAATGTTTCACGTGAGTGCAATTGAAGGAGACAAAGCTCTTCAGCAAACCAGACCTTCCTAACTCATATTCCAGCAGGAGTGGCGTGCCAGAGAAAACGGACTGGAAGACAGGGTGCCGCTAACTCGGACTCAAGTACTTTCTCTGTGTTCTCTTGGGCAAGTTTTAAAAATTCTTCCATATAAAGAGGACATTTACTACCTACCTCAAAGGATCGTTTGGGGTTAAAATGAAACGGTGTACACAAAGCTTTGTCTGTAATTATATAATTAGTCTCTTTCTTTCCATGTGTACAAATGTACACACGTGTATACGTGTGTGTGTGTGTGTGTATAACAGCAACACATTTAGCAGTTTTCCCTATAGCCTATTGTAGCTTAAACACCCATGTGGCAACACTTTGATAGATGTACTGTGTCTGGCTTCTGGAAGGTCTATGAGGAGAGGAATGCCTCTCGATCCATGTCTAATTATACTTCTCTGTGTGTTTCTCCTACACATCTGCTTAGATCCTAGGAATCTTCTTCTGTTCAAATAATTTCTTGAGCTATTTTATATCAGAGAGGGAGTGAGGAGAAAGGTATTCCTTTATTTTTCATCACAAGATTGTTGCATAGAAAGTTATGACAGTTCATGGCTCTGAAGATGAATTTCCTATGAGATAAAAAAAAACAACAACAACAAACATATGGAATGTTCTATGGAGCCAGGTTATCTGATGCAGATAATGGGGTCAGGAGTTCATGCATAGATTTAGGATTTGTACACCTTTTTTCCTTGGAAGACTGGTTCTTCCATAAGTCCACTGGAGTCAGCTGGGAAAGCCAGGGTAGGGATGCCATCGACTGTTGGGGGTGGTTAAGCCCCTCCAGCTTTGCACCCCTGTGATTGCATTTCCCCTCGTTCTCACCTGTTCACTGAGAGGCCAGCTCAGAACTTCCACAGCAATGGTGACGAGAGAAAAGGGGGCCTCTCTGCATTTGGTCATTTTTCTCCCGTGCAGTTCTAGGGCAAGACCAGTGTGTCTGCCATGAGAAACTGATCTCGGAATTTGCTGACGGAACTACAGGAACAATCCTTCTCCCTGCAGCTGTGTGCCATGGGGCTTGAAGTAGTTTAAATTATATATAGCAGTCTCAGTTGTTCATGATCTGTTTTCCCCAAATCTCATTGATTCACGTGGTTGAGTTATTTGGGTTTATTTGGGTGTATTTGGCCAACTCGCTGCTTTGTCAGTGTGAGATGTTTTGGCTTAGAAACCTTTTGAGAGGTTAGATTTGTCTTGTACAAAGTACATATGAATTAATCTTACAATCTTGCTGATGGGTTTTTTTTAAATAATAGAATTTTTGATGAAAACAGCATCAACCACCAGGCTGATGGAAAATGGCAAAACTGACATCAACCTTCAGATAAAGCTTTGCTGGCCGCATAGAGGAAAGGAAGATATGTTTGTGTGAAAATAATTTCTTGATCTTCTGTGGCTTTCAAACAGGCTACAATGTAGTGGATGAGGGGAAAAGTGCTCTTGCGCTCAGAAGAATCATCTTTGGACACGTTTACGCGTCAGGAAAGCTCAATCTAAAACAATTCTAACTGGTCAGAACCCACGAGGAAGAAAGAAAAAAATACATGCAAATTATTTTTTATTTGGTGCACAAGTTATACATGAAAACTGGAAAAAGCAGTACTTCAGTGTTGTGAGTTGAATTGCATCACTCCCCTCCTGACCCGCACCCCCTCCCCCCAAAAAAAGATCTGTTGAAGTCCTCACATCCAGTACCTCAGAATGTGACCATATTTGGAAATAGGTTCATTGCAGATGTAACTAGTTATTCAGATGCATTCACACCAGAGTAGGGTGGGAACCCAATGCAATACAATTGGTGTCCTGATAAGAAGATGACCTGCGGAGACACAGTTGACACACAGGGAGAAAACCATGTGATGACAGAGACATTCGAGCAATGAGGCTGCAAGCCAAGGAGTGCCAGAGGTTGCCCATGAAGCACCAGAGCTAGGAAGATGCAGGGAGGGATCCTCTCCTACAGGTTTCATAGGGAATGTTCCCTGCAGCACCTTGATTTCAGACTTCCGGCCCCCTGAAATGTGAGACAGTACATTTCTGTTGTTTCAAGCCATGCATATTGTAATGCTCTGTTGTAACAAACCCAGAAACTGATACACATGGGTGTTATAGAGATTGCTTAAATAGTATCTGTGTACGATGCTCCTGGTATGACTGTTCCTCCCCCAGTCATCAGCTCCCAGACTCCTCACAGATGTCTAGGAGGCTGACCCAGAGTAGGAATGTAGTTAGAATTGATTACTCTCTTCTTCCTAATAGACCGTCGGGACAAACCCTATTGCATCTTACTTTTCAGTTATCTTATTAGCCACCTCAGAAGTCAAAGATCTACCAGAGACTGTGCATCATTTTTTGATTCTTATTGTCATAGGGTCCTGTACAATCCATAATCTGACCCAGTTGCAAAACTCTCTGTCATCTTCTGAAACTTGTTATTACCCTCTGGCCTCCGTGACCTGTCACCAGCGAAATCCCTGTGTCCCCTCCCTCCTCTCTGAATGTTCCCCTCAGCGTTTGCTTCATCTGAGACTTGGCTGTTCCCTGGATCATTTGCACTCCTGGAGTCCGATCAGCAGTGGCTGCTTCTTTCCTGTATCCTTGTTGCCATGAGGCCTGAAAGCTGGAGAGATGTTCTCCTCATTACTTACTGTGGCTTCAGGACATTTCCTTTCCCATCTCTCAGAATCCCCAGTTACGCTGAATCACACACCGTGTACCCTCAGCCCTTTCCTGCGGCAGTTTTCTACTCTCTATCCTGACCAGTCTCCTTCACTCTGGAGCTCCAGGCTGTACATCCTAGTATTAATCTTCAAATCCACTTTTATGACTCACGTGTTTCAAGCTCTGCCTCCCAAGCGGTGTTCTTGATACCAGCTCCATGTAACCCATTGCCAGCCACCACCAACTTGATTCCCTCCATCTGTCCCCATCTTGGGCATAGACACCACCATTCATCCAGCTACTCTGTCCAAAAGCCTCATAGATATATTTTTTCTTTGTCTCTTATGCTACAACTAGTCCATCAATAAATCCTGTGTGTCTTTACTTTTAAGATAGATCCTGGGACTTACCTTGTGACTCAGTGCTTAAGAATCCGCCTGCCAATGCAGGGGACACGAGTTCGAGCTCTGGTCTGGGAAAATCCCACATGCCACAGAGCAGCTAAGCCTGTGCGCCACAACTAATGAGCCTGCGCTCAAGAGTACGCAGCCACAACTGCTGAGCCCGCGAGCCGCAACTGCTAAAGCCTGCATGCCTAGAGTCCATGGTCCGCAACAAGAGAAGCCACCGCAATGAGAAGCCCGCGCACCACAACTAGAGAAAGCCCGCGCGCAGCAGGGAAGACCCGACGCCGCCAAAAATAAATAAATAAATAAATTTATTTAAAAAAAAAAAAGATGCATCTTGAAGCGGACCATTTTCACCATCTGGAACACGATCTCTCTAGTCAAAGCTGCCATCCACCCTTTCCAAGACTGTTCCCGTGGCATCTCATGTGGTCTTCCCGTTTCCACCACGTCTGCTCTCCCAGAGTCCATCTGCGCCTGGTAGACCAAGTTGTCATTCCAGAATATAAACCAAATCACATCACTGTGTTCAAAGCCCTTCAGTGGCTTCCAGTTATATTTAGAATGAAATGCACATAAAAGGCTTTATTACTGGTGTCCGCCTACCTATCAGACACCTGTCCTGTCCTGCTCACGAGAATGTAGCTCACTGAACTTCCCTGTCCTTCTTGAACCCACCGAGTCCATTCTTGCTGAGGACATGCTCCTTCCTCTCCCAGGACCTGCTAATGTTGTGTGATGGCTCCTTCGTGCCATTCATGTGTCTGCTCCAATATCCCATCCTCAGAGAGGACCTTCCAGACCATGCTGTTTGGAATAGCCATACCCCAGCCCTACATCACTCCGTCCCCTTACGTAGCTTCAGCTTTCTCCATAGCCCTTGACACTTAGGAAATTGTTATTTATTTATCTGATACTTATTTCTTGCCTCTTCCACTAAAATGTAAGATCCCCAAGGCCACTGACTTCATTGCTCTCATTTACAGTGGCTAAACGGCTGCCTGGAACGTGGCGTATATCAAGGAGTAGCTTTCGAGTGAATGAAAAGTTCGTTAGGAGTAACCGTAAGCTACTAATAGTGAAATCTATCTTTTATTGGAAACAGGAAGCTCAGGTGCAGCTCTTTATTGGTCTAGGTTTGGGGGTTCATACACAGAGCTCAGATGGGGTGTGTGTGATCCAGCCCTGTCTTCTAGGACAGCGAGCAGGACAGGCCTTGTGGAGGGAATCACGGGACAGGGTGACATACTTCATAAAGTCTGCACATGCGGAATCTAAAGGACCTTTACATTACCACTTTCACAAGCGGTTTTATGGAAAATCTAATAAACACTTGAAAATCGGGATTAGTTTCTAGCTTAAGGCCCATGAACTTGGGGGGAGGGAAGGAAAAGGCAGGTAGGCAGAAATCAGCCTGTGAGCCTGAAATTTGACACAGTATTCAATGTCCATTATTTTATTTGAAACTTCCTTGATGAAGGGAATTTTACCTTAAGGCTGTAGAGCACAATGATTGAGCACAGGGTCTAGGGCGAAACCTCTCTCTGGGTTCCAATCCTGGTTCTGCCATTTTGCAAGTGTGTGACCTTTGGCACCTTGATTGACCTCCCTGGGCCTCAATTTGTCATTGTTTCAGGGAACTAATAATAGGAGTAGTGATCCAGGAGTGAAATACGGGGCGTTTAGAGCAGCGCCCAGCACTCAGGAAGCATTAGCTTTTTACAGCTGGGGAAGGACAGAGCGTGAAATGTATCTGCCGTGGGCAGATCGTGCTGCTGTGTCTCATGATCCTGGGGCCACTGCCCAGAGATACGTGGAACAGGAATATGGGCACCGGAGCCCAGGCTGGCGATGGTTGGTGCAGATTCTGCAGCTCCAGGGGCATCTTGGTAGAGGAAGGTGTTGAAAAGTCTTGGTGAGTTTCATTGTTTTTGGAATGTGAGCAGTGGTCTGAGGCTAGGGTGATCTGAGTTTTTTTTTTTTTTGGGGGGCATGCCGCTTGCCTTTGGGATCTTAGTTCCCCAACCGGGGATTGAACCTGCACCCACGGCAGTGAGAGCGCAGAGTCCTAACCACTGGACCACCAGGGAATTCCCCTAGGGTGACCTGAGTTTTAGTCCTGGCTCTGTCCCAACCCACCATGGGATGCTGCTGAGAAAATCAGCGTGCCCAGCCCCCGTTTCCCATGTGGGGAATGAGAACAGGATCCATTCTGCTCTGTTCAGTTCCTTACACCTGACGAAGAGATTCTTAGCTGTTCAAAAATATGTAAGTTGTTTATCCACCTCCTGGCCCAAAGCTTTTCCCAGTCGCATTTCCCAGCCTCTTTTGAATTTAGGTGTGGTCACGTGACAGAGTTCTACCCAAAGGAAGGTGAGCAAAAGTTCTGTTGGATTGGCCCCTGAAAAGCTCCCGTGGGAGACACTTCAGGCCCCTTCTCCTTACGCCATCTGGATGTTGATGCCCCAAATCACCTTGGAAACCGTGTCCCATCTGGCAGATGTTCTGTGAGCGGAGTTACTGCATGTCCGCGCAGAGAGGGCTTCGGCCCCCGCCCTGCCAGCTGACCAGCAACCTCGTTCCTTAGATTATTGCATGAAGGAAAAATGCACTCAAATACACTTCCTTTGTGATAAGCTTCCGCGATTCTGGAGTTTATTTGTTACGGTAGCTAGCATAACCCTGTCTAATCCAGTACAACTAGTATAATGCATATTGTCTGATCTCAGCTGCATAGAAATATACAGATTTTTTTTTAATCCAAACTTAAGCACTTATTAAAGTTTCTTGGCGAGGCTTTTGGTGGCTTTTGCATGTGTCTGAAAGGGGGAACTGTGGCCTTTTCAAACTGAAGCCTCAAGTGTTTGATTTCCATTTGCTTCAGTCTTTACATCTCTGAACCAAGTAAAAATGTGCTGTACTCTACAAGTACGTGGAAACCAGTGACAAAGAAGAGTTCTACCTTGAAGTAAATTAGCACATGTCCATAATGGCTACAATTCCAGACATGCTATAATTAGTGAAAATACCTCTTAGATGACAAATTGCTCATTAATGGCTGGAGGTGTCTTATTTAGTGTAACCTTTTGTGCTAGAGATATTCTAACATGCAGTGTTTTAACTGACACACAGAAAAGAGACAGATGGGATGATTTGTAGCCTTGGTCTTTAAAATATTGAAGAAAAAGGAGAGAAACCACTGTCAAAGGGCAGATTTCAGAAGAGCAGTCAGGTGGTGGGGCCATCACCTGCGGCTCTGGGGAAAGAGGAAAGGGAGGAGGGAAAGGCCTTGTGTGGGTGGGTCCTCAGGGAACAGAGGCCATGCAGAGAGAGCAGGATGTAACGTGGCTGTGTTCCACGATTTTGTGGTACGGGGAGTGGGATCTTTTGGTTCTCCTTGTTGTTTCAGGATGGTCCACGGTGCCTGGCACATGATAGGAGCTTCCTGTATCTGTACTGTATCCATGTTTCGCTTCGGCACCGCGGACTGCGCATCTTGTACGGGCCAGGCACTGTTCTAGGCCCCAGTTCCTCTCCCCACAGAGCTGTCTTTACAAAGGGAGACGGGGCTGCAGATTGCACGCAGTGAATGAACGCCATCTTCTCTCAGCCTGCAACTTGCACAGACCACTTAGGAACAGGTGCCCTTCCTCCAGCCTTACTCATTCACTAGGGCTCCTGTTTGGAGAGACAGACCTGCAGGAATTCAACCCCCTCCACCTGGGGCTCTTGATCAGGGCACAACCTGCACAACTGTGCCTCATGGGTACCAGCTGCCAGTACACAAATAAGGAGACAAACAGTGTGCTGCGTGGTGAAAAGTTAAATATGGGTAAGGGGCAGGATGACCTGGGGTGTAGGGACAGGGGCATTTGCAGGGTGGCCCAGGGCATGATAGTGGGGACAGCCCTGCAGGGATCAGCAGGAATCACATTCTAGGCAGAGGAATCAGCAAGTGTCAGTGACCTAGTAAAGGAAGAACAGGGTGAGGAGGAGCGGCCTCAAAACTGGAGAAAGGGTTTCCCTGGTGGCGCAGTGGTTGAGAGTCCGCCTGCCGATGCAGGGGACGCGGGTTCGTGCCCCGGTCCGGGAGGATCCCACATGCCGCGGAGCGGCTGGGCCCGTGAGCCATGGCCGCTGAGCCTGCGCGTCCGGAGCCTGTGCTCCGCAACGGGAGAGGCCACAGCAGTGAGAGGCCCGCGTACCGCAAAAAAAAGAAACTGGAGAAGGAGCAAGGAGTGAGAAAAGACGGATTTAGGAGCTTGAGTGTCTGCAGGAACTAATCAGAACGCAGGAGCACATAATCAAAGCAGCTCCAATTTTAGGGGATGAGAAATAAATAAAATCCCACATAAACAAAGCCAGCACCTGTGTCCATGTTATTTGCTCCGTGGAGTTTCCGTGTGGAGTCTGTCCAGGCTCGCGTTCTTTCGTGGTTGTGTGGCAGCCAGTACTGGGTGCTTAGTCCCCGTCTAGTGTTTTCTAACTGAAGTGTCATCTTTCTTGAGTCCGTTATTCTTTGTCATTTTCATTTATCACATGCGAAAGTTGTAAACATTTAAAATCTGCCTAATATCCGATTTGATGTCTTACCTGTTGCCGTTTCGAGGATATTACGCAGTGAAATTAAGCCGGTGTTTCACAATCGTGTGTGGATGTGCGTACGTATAGCAGACACATATTTGGAATTAACGGACTCGTAGAAATCAGAGATGGATGAGGCCTAATGAGCTGTTGAGAAGAATTATTTAGCACCTACTTCATGTCTCTGTTCAGTAATCACACCTACACACTGTGTATGCTAAGGAGGTGAGTGAGGTCTTTACATTTTTTGTCTCCTTGGATCATCTGTGTTTATGCCTGAAAATTTCACGTTGCACCCCTACAGCATTTTGAACCAACTTCATTAAGCATCCAGTTTGACATTTCCCTGCCCTTAGGGTGAACTTTGGTATTGAAATAAATAGTTGCTTTGCTTGTTACCATTAATACGGAATAGTGATTGGTGCCTGGCTCCAGGGAGCCCCCTGGGATGCTGGGCTGGCTCAGACCAGGTGGTGGGAGTCGTCAGAGGCCAAGTCCTGCCCCATCCCCAGACAGTTCTAGTCTTCAGGAGAGACGGGCCTGCCCTTCCAGTGCGCCGGCTGGAAGACTTGGAGAGTCAGCGTAGATGAGAGGTTTAGAGATATAAGTTTTTGAATTTTTATCCAAACCAGATGATTTCCCTGTTGCTTTCTGTTTTCACCTAAGGTGTATTAGAGCTGGTGCCTGTCCTGCTAGACCAAGTGCACTGGCTGTTGCCCCTTCTGGGTTATACTCTCCCTTCAAGCCTACATTTTCAACAGATCTTCAAAATCCTATTCACAACATGGTTTTCCCAACTAACAAAAAGGAAAGAGGAATGAAAGGTGGACCAGTTGATAGTATAGAATTTGACCCCGAGAAGGACCGACTTTTTGAAGCTGTAACAGAGACATGAAATCATAGGACTTCAAGGAGATGGGTTAACACAGGTCAGCTTCCAATAGCTGGATGCCTGCCCTGTGGATTTTCTCTATAGCTTGGTGAGATGTCATAGACAAATGCAGAGCCTAAACATATATCCTACTCAGTTCTTGATCATCTGCGTAAAACATGCTAATTGAGAATGTGTTATGTAGTGGAAAAAAGATGGACTCCACAGAGGTTTTTGTAAATCAACTATGCTTCAATAAAAAAAATATTGAAAGTGAGAAAAAGAAAGTTGGACAAAAATGGGAAAACTAAATGGCAAATAAAATGAAAATTACAAATAAAAAAAAGATGGACTCGGAGTTGGGACAGCTTTGAGGTGGAACTTGATTTGGGAAACTCTTAACTTCTCTGAGCCTTTATTTTCTTATCTGTGAAATGGGAATAAATAACACCAGGAACGTGGAGAGTAGGTGCTAATTTGAGACACACTGGTTGGGGCGGGTCTTTCTGAGATGGGGCCTTTGAGTGAGATCTGACGAAGAGAGGGAGTGAGTGTGTGTACACATGGGGAGGATGTTCTGGGCAGAAACACAGCAAACACCCAGGTGCACAGGTTGGGGCATCCTTGGCTCCAACAAACGGCGGAGAGGACGGCAGAGCCAAGGCCAGGCTGTTTGGCCGCGGTGACCACAGGCATCACAGTGACCACTTCCCATTTTGTTCTTAGTATTTTGAAAGCCACTGGAGCAGTTTGATCATTTTGGCTGCTGTATATTAACATGTTTTTTCACTTTTCTGTATTTTATTATTATTTTCCTGTCCCACCCTTGTTCAGTTATAAGTTCTTTAAAAGCAAAGCGCATATTTGCCTTGTATCCTTGTGTCAGGGACCAGCCAGCGAGGTCCCTGGAGTTCCCAAATCACCTGAGCCTCCTCGTCTTATCAGCACTTACCAGAATGTAGGGAAAAACTCTTTTCCTGTGTCTCTGTCTTTGGTTAGACTCATACTGATTCACAAAGTATGAGGACACTTCCAACTGTTACATTGTGAGCCTTTCCTTGGTGGAACAAGAAATTCCCCCCGAGAACAAGGCCGTTGGCTTCCTGGGTGAATAAACAGTATGCCATCCCTAGACTTTAATTTTCCTGTATGATCAAGGCCTCGGCCACATCACCAGGCCCCTGTCGCTCATGGTCTTAATGATGGTTGCAACTGGTGAAATGTCCTGAAAGAATGATTTGTAATAAATGCTTTAGCAGAAAGGCCACAAACCTGCTATTCTCACTTTATTATTTTAATTGAAAACGTTTTTCCCTACTTCTAAAAAATAATTACTGTTGGTTTTGCTTTGTAATTATTGCCTGGGCTGATGTTGGGTTGTTGATTGACCTCACAGTGTGCACCGATGGTGTTTTGGGTCTGTATTTTACAATAATACTGCTAAATTGCAGGTCAAATGTTAATGAAACATACTCCTATTTTTAAAGGAGGTAGCTACATATAGTTTCTATCAGAAATACATTTTGAACTTTTCTGTTAATTCTATAATTTCTCTTAATTCTGTAATTTGAACTTTATTTTTTTATTAATTCTTTATCTAAATTCTTTTCTACTAGAAAGTGGGGATGGGGTTATGGCCCAGGCAGACGGATGTGATGAAGGATGTGCGTTACTCTTCACCCTGAGATTGGTCTGTGTTTATTTTGGGGGCCTGCTAGCCCCTCATGCTGGGCCTGGCTTATGACAGGCCCTTAGTAAAGGTTTGATAAAATGTTTACTTGAGTAGCGCAATATTTTAAGTATCCTGGGAGCCAAAGATGGATTATTTTCCTTTTTATTGTGAAATATTTTATACATCAATGTGTACGTAGTGTATCTGTACATAAATACGTAACAAATTGGTCACCTGTGTGCCCTTCCCCTACTCTTCCATCACCTGTGTTCCCATTGTCTTATACTCTGTATCTGAGGAGCTGACCACAGCCCTGAACTTTTTGATCATTTCCTTCTTTTTTTAAAGAGTTTAACCAAATATAAATATCCTTAAACAGTATATTGCTTTGGATACAGTTTTGTGTTTTTTTCTTTATATGAAAAAAAATTTTATTTATTATCCTGAAAGTGTTCTTCATTTAACGTTAGGTACTTTCTTTTTCTTTTAAAATTTATTTATTTTTGGTCTTTCATGACATTAACAATTCTGACCCAGTCAGTTTTTGTTGTTGTTTTAATTGGGGTATAGCTGCTTTACAATGGTGTGTCAGTTTCTGCTGTACAACAGAGTGAATCAGCTATGTGTATACATATATCCCCTCCCTCTTACACCTCCTTCCCCCCCTCAACCCACCCTTCTGGTCACCACAGAGCACCGAGCTGAGCTCCCTGTGCTATACAGCAGGTTCCCACTAGCTATCTGTTTTACATATGGTAGTGTATTTATGTCAAATCTAATCTCCCAATTCATTCCCCCTTTCCCCCCACCACCCATGTCCACACGTCCGTTGCCTACATCTGCATCTCTATTCCTGCCCTGCAAGTAGGTTCATCTGTATCATTTTTCTAGATTCCACATATATGCGTTAATATACGATGTTTGTTTTTCTCTTTCTGACTTACTTCGCTCTGTATGACAGACTCTAGGTCCATCCACTTCTCTACAAATGACCCAGTTTCGTTCCTTTTTATGGCTGAGTAATATTCCATCGTGTATATGAATCACATCTTCTTTATCTTTCTAATAATTTGAAATTAATATCATCTGAGTGTGCATAAAGGCAGACCTCTAGGTCATTTCAGATAATTAACTGGTCTATAATTCATCAGTCAAAAATGGTTCAGAGCCCTGGAACGGGAGTGTGTGTGCACACAAATGCCTGCTAAAAATAATAAACCCTGAAAGGCCCTTCTACCGACACAATAATGCTCGTAAAGCTTCTGGATCGTGGAATTATCAGTGACCTTGATTTTCTTCTTGTGTTTGCTATTT
This sequence comes from Pseudorca crassidens, assembly GCF_039906515.1. Lineage (NCBI taxonomy): Eukaryota > Metazoa > Chordata > Mammalia > Artiodactyla > Delphinidae > Pseudorca > Pseudorca crassidens. Next base: position 107,074,052 of record NC_090304.1, read on the forward strand.
TTATTAGATTTTTTTTGCGGTGCGCGGGCCTCCCACTGTCGTGGCCTCTCCCTCCCTCATGGAACTTCCTTCTGGGAGAAACACAAAAACATGCAGAAACAAAATACATACAACATATGGAATCTATTAATTGGTGCTGCAGGCCTCGGAGAAGACTGGAGAGTGTGGGGAGATGGGGAAGGGGGTGAAGGCCATGATTTCAAGTAGGACGTCAGACGAGGCCTGTGGGGTTAGTCTTTGCTTATCTGTATTTTTTTTTTCAGTGGTTCACTTTTGTGTTTTTTTAATTGAAGTAGAGTTGATTTACAGTGTTGTGTTAGTTTCAGGTGTACAGCAAAGTGATTCAGTTATACATGTCTATTCTTTTTCAGAATCTTTTCTCATATCAGTTATTACAAAATATTGAATATAGTTCTCTGTGATATATAGTAGATCCTTATTGCTTATCTATTTTATATATAATAGTGTGTATATGTTAATCCCAAATTCCTACTTTGTCCCTCCAAATAGACCGACAGACACAGAAAACAAACTTATACTTACCTGTATATTTTAAATTGTCAGCGAAAACACCTTATTTTGTTTTGTTTTTTTTGCGGTACACGGGCCTCCCACTGTTGTGGCCTCTCCCACCGCGGAGCACAGGCTCCGGACGCGCAGGCTCAGCGGCCATGGCTCACGGGCCCAGCCGCTCCGCGGCATGTGGGATCTTCCTGGACCGGGGCACGAACCCGTGTCCCCTGCATCGGCAGGCGGACTCTCAACCACCGCGCCACCAGGGAAGCCCCGAAAAAACATTATTTTGACATCAGAAGAAACGCAGTAGGAAAAAAAGGTTAAAGAGACCAGTTTAAGGCAATATATATTTTTGAGGCAAGGGAATTGTGTATGTGTATCAGAAATGTGTTCCACTGTCTAAACCTCTCTGCAGCCACAATGCTGATCTTCATTTGTCAGCCAGGTTCTTCTTCTCCCTTCATTGCCGCTGCCAGAAAGACTGAAAAATGGAATCGCTTTGTCTGGCTTCATCACGGAAAACCTGTCTCTGATCAGCAGAAGAGGAATAACGAGATGGTGCTGATTATGTCATTATTCACCACTTCATGAGCCTACGCTTCTCATCGGTGGGTGGATGCTGCAGAGAACAGGCTGGGGATATACACCTGCCCTCAGGAGGCTCTCTGGAGGCTTCTGAGGCTGGGTCTGAGCCAGTGCAGACCCAGGCGCTGTCCAGTCAATCCTCAGGGCAACTTTTAGCCCAAGGAACTTTGGATCCAGATTGCATGGGGCAGTTTAATTGCTGGGACAGCCATAGCCTCTTGACAGCAATGGCTGGTGAAGAAGGCAGAAGTCGTAAATAGACAAACCAACAAGCAGATAAAGGCATTAATAAGTGCATGGGGGAGCAGAACCAGAGCTGTGAGCACCCGCCAGATCAAGAAATGTCAGCTTTCCTCCCAGCTTTTCCTCCACGGCGCCAACTGTCAGTAATTTAACTAACATTTTGTAAATAAACGTGGCACTCGGACAGCTGTCAGCGCGCCTGCTATAAACACTCCTTTTGTCACTGAGAGCTGGCAGGGCCGCGCTGTTTCTCTGCGACTTCTGCGGCCACTGCCAGTTGGCGCCCCGGCCTTGGGCTGTCAGGGGAGGGCCATGTCCCCATGTCTCCGTGTCCCAGTCCCACGTGGCCCCGCTCCTTGGCCACACAGCTTCCCTTGGGCTCAACACTTCCAGTTGCACTTGGCCGATTGGGGAGGCCTCGCACTTCCCTGCCCATCCTGCGTCCCAGGTTAAAACCCAAAGCTGCGGTTTTCCAAACACCTCTGTGTTTTAGGTCGGAATTCCAGGTCCCCGATCCTGTGGTTTCCTCCAGTGGGCTTGCTCAACCTGAGGAAGACATTTATTTATCCAGGTCAGAGATACTGAGCTTTCTGGTTTCCACTCCGGCTGCTAGGTGATTATTTAATGTTATGCAGTCAGATTCTCCTCGTGTGTTAGTTTCCTCCCGAGTGGTATGACAAATGGCTCAGGACTGTGCGTGGACTCTCCCAGGTCCTATCGCTGATTTTTATTAAGTTAGTGTTTCCCTGTGCCCGGCAGCCCTGGGAGGCTCCGCTCAAGGGTTCTGCACCTCCACCCAAGCTAAAAGCAGAGGGAGAGGAAGGATCTGTCTTAATGGAGAAGTCCCAGGGGCAATACGTCGGGGTTATTGTAATCTGTGTGATGCAGCTCGGTGAGAATCAGGGTGTACTGGGTAATTAAGTAGGCAGAAGTATGTTTAATAATAATAACAATTCTAGCCAACATTCACGGAATTCCTTTTGATTTTTGGTCCTGTTCTGTCCCCACGTGCCTTACATGGTACCTCACTTAACACTTGCAGCTGTGTGTTCATCCCTGTTTTACAAATGAGGGTCAGGAGTACAGACACTTTTGTAACCTGCTCAAGGCCTTACGCCTAAAGCCTGGAGGGATGGGGGTTTGATTGCAGACCATTGCTTCCGTGGCCTTAGTCGTGGCAACCGTCTTACACGTCCCCATTTGTAGATTCCGTGTGTGCTGGGTATGGAATCACCAATTTTAAAGCAGGTAGGACACCGTAAAATAAACCCCACACTGAGACTAAGGAACCGGCTTTCATCTTTTTCTAATGAAGGAGAAGGCTTTTTATAGGGTTGTGGAAACGCATCAGGGACATTATTCCCTGGAGGATATCGTAGTGTAATACAGAGAGGATTTAGGGGAATGATTAAGAGAATGGACTCGGGTATCAGCTCGGAAATTTACTTACTTAACCTCACTGGTAACATAAGAATAGTAATTAATAGAAACTACCTTGTAGGGATGTCTTAAGGATTAAATAAAATAGTCCATATAAAGTATTTAGCAGTACTTGGTGCAGGGTAAACACTCATTCTCTCGTTGAAATGTTTTTTACATGCATGTGATGGGCTGTGGATTCTGCGGTGAGTAAGAGAGACATAATATGTTCTTGGAGCCTCTGTTCTCATGAGGGAACCAACAAACAGACCTATACAAATATATGAACTACCGGGAAGTGCTATGATCCAGGTCGCCTGGGTGGCTGCTATAGGTTGGTGGGTTAGTGACAGTCTCTCTGAGAGGAAGTGATAGTTGAGCTGAGATCAAAATGGAGAGAAGCGTCTGAGAATAGACCACTCCAGGCACGGAGGACGAGCTTCATGTGCTGCAGGAAGAGAAAAGAGACCACTGTGTCTGGAGCAGAGTGGACAATGGGGAGGGATATAGGATGAGGTGGGAGGGGTCAGACGGGCAAGGCTCTGAAAGCCAGGTGATGGGTTTGGGTCTCATTTCATTATATGAGAGGATGCCATCAGAGCATTTTAAATAGAGCCGTGACATGGCCTGAGTTACTGGGTTGCAGCGAGATGGTGCTGGCTGGCCATCTGGGGAGTGGTTTCAAAGGCTGAGGAGTGGAAACTCTGATACCTGTAGAGGTTATGCAGAATCCAGGTGAGGAATGGCAGCAGATTTGACAGTGGTGGAGGCAGTAAAAATGGAGAGATGCTCCCGGTATGTTTGCTGGTTAACCAGACTAGGCTGATGGAGTTAGTGTAAGGGTGCGGGTGGCTACGATACTTGTACTCTGTGCTACTTTAAACTGACAGAATACTGCGGTTTTGTTGGACTCTCATTATTGTGGTATTTACATGATGAATTACTTACATCTGGAGATGCACCCAGAAAATTATTTGCCATGTCACTACTCTGAATCAAACATGGATGTTCTGACTTAGAAAGCATCACCCCACCTCCCCCTACTTAAAACCCATTCAGAGGCGCCTATTTTTTTTACTCCCTTTTTCTACTTTACTTATGAAATTGAAATTGATTTTTTTCTTGTTTATTGGTCATAAATATTTTCCTGAGGGTCTTTTTGTGTCTAAATCCATATCCAAATTTCCTAATAGAGTCATTTTAGAATTGGACTGGGGTGTGTGTGTGTGTGTGTTTTGTATGATGACCACTGATAATTAAGGAAAATAGAAGGAGGGTATGATGAGGATTTGGTGAAGGGGGGAAGGAGGGGTGGAGAGTTCCCTGCCCTGATTCACCAAATTCCCTCTGCAGCCCTCCCACTTAACTCCCAGTGGCAGATATATTTTCTGTGGACCTGCTTTAGTCTTCCATAGGATAATATATTTTACTTAGGGTCTCTTTCTCGAGTCTCCTTACCTGTAGAGTTTTAGTCCAAGAGGACAGAGGAATCTCAGCCCTGGATGCAAGCCCTGTCCCCTGTAGAACAAAGAACAAAGGCTGTGCAGACGAGGGCTGTGACATAGCTCACTTTTCAATAAAATACTAGCATTCACTGTCATTAATACTGGTATTTTGTTCTTAGGTAGAATCAGCATTAAAGCACCAGGATGTTAATTTTGCTCAGGTATTGTAATAACTAGGAGTGGTAAAAAGAGAGGAATCAAGGAAATCATAGCTATACATGTATATAGAGAGCAGGTTCTCAAATATCTCATTAACTCCTAAAAGTATCAGTATAAAAATTGGTGTTCAGAATGAAGAACCTGAGACATCAACACTTTAAAATATATTAAATTACATTCAGCATACTTAGTCTCCAGAGGCATTGAAGTGAGCCATATATTTTAAGCAATTTGTCATTAAAGTCGGTTAAAATTAAGGTGATCATTTCAGTGCACATAGAATTAAACTTCAGTTTGTCTCAACATTCATTTATATGATACATTGCATTTCTCTACATAAAACAGCAAACCGAGGTGTCACTGGAAAATGCATGTTTCTTATCTCTCAGGTTTGAGTGTCTTTCAAGCAAGTGGTTCCCTTGAGTGTCTTTTTCTCAAGCCTTGGATAGGCTAAATGGTGGGTTATCAAACCACTGGCCGAAGGGAACTGGTTCTCAAGATCGGCCGCTGTGCCGGAAAAGAGACCCTACCTGTGAGGCATCAATAATGGAACCAAAGAGCACATAGATCTTATGCAGAATTAATCCCAGGATTCATCAGTCACTTCCAAGAACCAGCTAGTGTTCCAAGTGCTACGTCTGTCTCATGACAATCTATACCGTAGATTCTACTATTATTCCCACTTTATAGGTAAGGAAACTGAGACCCAGAAAAGTTAAATAACATGACCCCTTCCCCCAAATGACTAGGTTTCCTTTATAGTCCCAAAGAAGATTCTTGTCCTAGGTCGGAATGAAAAAGTCCAACCTACCTACTATTTTAAGTCTTTAGTTTTCAGCTGTGAAAATAAAGAGAAGCAGGGAGAGGGAGTAAGGGTGCCCATCTATAGCTGTATCCAGCACACCTCCTCTGTTACTCCTGCAGAAACAGAAGTTCTGCACTTTCACTCAGGAGTTAGAGTCAGCAGATTTCGTGTGTTTTAAAATAATTAATTAATTAATTAAATACATTTTCTTTTTGGCTGCGTTGGGTCTTTGTTGCTGCGCGTGGGCTTTCTCTAGTTGCGGCGAGAGGGAGCTACTCTTCGTTGCGGTGCACGGGCTTCTCATTGTGGTGGCTTCTCTTGTTGTGGAGCATGGGCTCTAGGTGCGTGCGGGCTTCAGTAGTTGCGGCTCGTGGGCTTCAGTAGTTGTGGCTCGCAGGCTCTAGAGCACAGGCTCAGTAGTTGTGGCCCGTGGGCTCAGTAGGTGGTGGTGCGTGGGCTTAGTTGCTCCGTGGCATGTGGGATCTTCCTGGACCAGGGCTTGAACCCGTGTCCCCTGCATTGGCAGGCAGATTCTTAACCACTGCGCCACCAGGGAAGTCCCTATGTGTGTTTTTTTAAATACCCTCTTAGCAATCAATTATTCCTTTTAATAAATGCAATGAACAAGAATCATTATTGGACTAGTCCTCTAAATGAATTAATAATTTTTTCTGGCTATTAATGGGTTATTTTCATATTCTATGTGTTGTTTCTTGTCCTGTTAGATAAGGCAGGGAGATCAAACGTGAGGCTCGGCAGGCGTCTGTGGAGGGAGCCCTCTCTAACGCGCGGACCGGCAGTGGTCCGTGTTACGTGGGTACCCATGGCAGGCACGGGGTGTGAGATGCGGTGAGGCTTTCTCATCACTGCAAACGGAATTGAGGTGTTCTGGGTAGTTTCTTGGGCAGAGGTGAATGAAATAGCAAAGGCATTCATGGCTGACGTGGAATTCTTCATCTGAAAGTGACTTCTAGAATCAACTCTGTTCCCATTTCTCTAGTGAGAGGTTCACCTAGGCAAGGGGATGCTTTGCACTTAATACCATGATAATCGGGTTCTGGGTCTAACTATAGAAATAAATCATAATTTCTTTATAGCCAGCATTCCATTTAGAGAGATGGCCCCTATGTTAGAGTTACAATAAAGGGCATGAGGTGTGGAGTAAGGTTATTTCCTAGGCGGTATTCAGCAAAATGTCTCAATGGTCAAGAGAAAAGGTGAAATTCTTTTAGGTTGTTCATAGCCTGTCCTCTATAGTTGACTGCTTTTTGTGTACGATTATTGCGGCAGATCTCAAAATAGTGCTGTCCATTATGTCAGGGTGATGACAGGCATCTTGCTGTCAGTTTAGCGGGTGCGCATCGTTTCTTCATTCATTTATTCAGTTACCTAACACACATTGAGTCCTATGTGCTGGCGTTACTCCAGGCGGTGAGCAATACACAGGTGACCGAGATTCAGTCCTGGCCTGCAAGAAGGCTCACATCTTAGTGCGAAAAGCAGATTATAAACACACAATTATACAAGGGTGGAGAAGAAAAGGAGGCAGTGATGCGATGGAAAATAAGTGGGGCAGGGTGGCCTGGAATGGACTCTGGAGCTGGGAGTCGTTGAACTGAGCCTTGAGGGGTGGGAAGAAGTCAACCAGGCAGAGAGCCTGGAAGGAAGGACAGAATTATAATGAGGAGCAAACAAGCACTAAGCTTGTGTGGCTGCAACTGTCTTGGCATGTTTGGGGAGGACAGAGGATGTCATTGTGTCTGAGTACAGTGACAAGAGTGGCAGAGCAATAAGAGAAGCCAGGTAGTCGGTCAGGCACCAGCTCACGCCCTGCCCTGCTGGCCAGGGAGAAGCCTTTGCATTTTCTCCGGGGGCAACGAGGAGCTTAGAGATCTTAAGCAAAAGAACATCTCGGTCATGTGTCTATTTCTAAAATGCCCTGACTGCTCTACATGTAATGCAAAGCGGGAGGGGGACAAGGATAAAAGATCACTTTGGAGGTTCTGTGGTCATGCCAGTGGGACGCAAAGGTGGCAGCTTGGACCGAGGATGTGCCGGCGAGTATACAGAAAGCTGTTAGATGTGGAAATATGTATTTTGGGGGAGAATTATAAGGCCTGTTGCTGGAATTTGCAGTGAGAGAATAGAAGGAATCAAGGATGACTTGCAGGGGTTTGACTTGAGCACTTGATGGATTGCGATTCTTTTTACCAACAGGGACAAGACTGGAGAAGACGTAGGTGGGGGTGGGGAGAGAAGGAGGGGAGAGGGCCGTCCAAGCTTTACTCAGTGCAAGATTTAGAATCAAGAGGAGTGTTCAAGTGGATTTATGATCGTGCAGCTCAGGAAAAAGATGAGAGTTGGGGTTATAAATTTGGGAGAGGTCAGCTTATATTTGTTGTTAGAAACTTGACGCTGGATAAAACCATCAAAATAAGGAGAGGCTGTCGCTTGAATGCAGGATCAAGGATTGGAGCCTGAGAGAGGAGGGGCCAGAAAGGGTACAGAGAGTCAGTAGCCAATCAAGCAGGGAGAAAACCAGGAGAGGGCGGAGTCAGAGGTACAAGAGAAGAAGCTGTTGTAAGGAGGGAGTTACCAGATCTCTGTAATGCTGCCACAACCAGCAGTCTGAAATATGAGAACATGGAAACATCCATGGGATTGTGTAATAGGGCCGAACAAATCTGACTCCATATTGAATCTGTTTCTTTTACTTTAAACCTTTGTATTCTATTGCTTTTGCTACAAGTTAATCACTCAAAGAATGTTGCCTATAATCTGAAATATACAGGATAGCCCATTCTCAAGGCTCTGACCTTTAAAGGTATAACACTTTTCTATTCATATACAGATAAAAAGTTGCAGAACAGAGAATAACATTTGTCTTATTGGAGGTTTATAGGAACACTGTGACCAGACCTATGGGGACAGTTGCAGGAGCAAAGGATTCTGACACCAAGAAGTTTGCAACAAGCAACCACACCGCCTCCCCTCTTAGTATAAAAGGAGCCTGAATTCTAGCTCTGGGAAGATGGTTCTCTAGGACACTAGTCCACCATTTTCTCAGCCTGCTGGCTTCCCGAGTCAAGTTGCTACTCCTGCCGCAACAACTCGTCTCTCGATTTATTGGCCTGTCATGTGGCGAGCAGTACGAGCTTGGGCTCAGTAACAACTGGGTAAGACGAAGGCTTGGTGATCTTGGCAATAGGAATTTCAGATGAGTAGCAGGGCAGGGGCACAAAACCAGGTGGTGGTAATTGGAGAGGTGAATCAAATAAAAATTATTGTGTGTTTGTGTATGTGTTTAGACGCATGCTAACTAGAGTCTGATTGCATGCTGATGAGAAGGTTCTGGTAGAGATGGGATAGTTACGATGCAAGAGGGCAGAGGTGAGAGGCGGAGCGAAAGCAGAGGGCCGGCCTTCGTAAGAAGCAAGGGCGCAGTCTCGGTGTGACAGTACTTCCGGTGCTTGCTTCCCAATTTCTTCTTCTCTCATAACCCCCCTCCCCCATTCCTGTAAACTGCTCAGCTGGGACAATTTCACTACATATTTTTACAAATTTTCCCATGAGATTGTTGAGAGTATGAGGAATTTAACGTACAAAGTGGATTTTCAAGATTCCTCTTTTACTCCCTTGAATGAATGATACGATGTTTTGTGGACATATGGGCAAATTAAGAGAGTAAGAGGGATGGGTACCAGATTGCAGTAGGAGGGGTGTATTTAAGTGACAGTAGATGTGTGAGGATAATGGAGTCCTCCCTCTGTGTCTGCAGATGCAGGGCCTGTGGATATAAAGGGCTGATGAAGGGATTTGAGCATCCTTGGATTTTGGTATCTGTGGAGGTCCTAGAACCAATCCCCCACAGGTATTGAGGGGTGACTGTATCAAGTTTGATTTGAGTAGACCCACCGTGGGCTACTTCATAACCCTTAAGACGTTTACCTGTTATCTTCTCTCTTGTCTGAGTAGTTTGTTCTACAGATCTGAGCTGAACCAGAAGAAATCTGTTTTAAACTGTGTGTAGAACATCTCACTTCAGAGAACCTTCCTCACTGATTTTAGCTTCATTGTAGGTGATCCCAACTTGGGATGGACAGTTCTGAAGAGATCTGATTTGTCTTACATTCAGTCTCCAGGGTGAACCTTACCAGACACAGGTTAATTGTGGTTTCTTATTTTCACTTTTGACCTGATGCAAAGTGCCACCTGCAGCTCCTGTGCAGTTACACTGTTGTGTAATATAATATATAATATAATATCTGTATGATATAATGGAATAGCAACACAGTATTGCCAGCTGTTCCCAGGAATGGTTGATTGTGGAGGAAAGGGTGTGGGGAGTGCTTGCTGGAGATCAAACAAGTAAAAACATTAATTGGTGTAATTTACTGGATAAGTAAAGTTTACCGGATAGGGGTCTTGTCTGTGTTTACTTGGTTGTCCCAGGTGTTTTACAGATAACACAAAGTATACACGTGAGTAGATTTCCATGCACAATGTACATACTGTTGCCTACCATTCCGTTATTGGGGAGCCCCTTACAGACAGAGTTCACTAATCTGAGTCGCAGATGTGACAGACACTTTTGTTGGAAATGATTGTCCCAAAGCCTTCAGGAATGTTTCTTTATTTTATCTCTTTCAATAACTCTTTGTGATTTTCATTTTCAGGGGCAGAATGTCCTCTTTCTGATTCTGGGTAAGTTTAGTGGAATATTTGAGCACCTAACACCAGACAAAGGATTAATCACCCGACTAACGTTAAGTGTGGAAGAGAGATTGGTTGCTGAATCTTGCATGTTACCCGAATGTTGCTACATCCTTGCGATGTGAAATATTTTTGAATAAATTGACCAACCTTGTTTTGGTGACATAATCAGTTTACGAGTTGACACGGTGATTTTTTAAAAAATGTCATTCATGAATATGGATGCAAGTTACCAAAATAATTTATCAAAGTGAGCCCTTCCCCCAAATACATTAAAACTTTCTTTTTAAGTGAGTCTGTTGACCAGAGGATAAAGTCGTCCGACACTGTGAACACGGCGTGCGGCCGGGTTCAGGGGTAGAGGGGCAGAAGGCGGTAGAGGATGAAGAGGGGAGGGGCACATTTTATGGTTTCTCACACGTCGGTCGTATTTTGTAAATCCGTCTTTTTCACTTATCTGTCTTCATCAATCCGTCGCTCTGATTCCACTCTCACCGTCTGGCATTTTTCCATTTCGTACTTGTGGGCAGAGTAGAAGCTCATTAGCCCGGAGCTGCATCCCTGACCCCTTCTCTCCTTCCGGCCGTGGCCCCTTTGGGGAGTCAGAAGAGCACACGGAAAAGAGCCCAGGGATACGGATTCGGATCCTGTCTCTAACCTCTAAGCAGCGGTGACCTGGGATCCGAACCCAAGCCTCGCTGGGTCCTCTGTCCCTGCTCTGTTTCACTAAACCGTTCTGGATCCCCAAACTGGACATGGGTTCTTGCATCTGAGTGGTGCTTTCCAGGCTGTGAAGCATTTCCTCATAGTCTCTTTACGTCTCTCTCTTCCCCGAGACTCTCAGCACCTGCAGGACAGGGAGTGTGTGTCTGATCTCTGCATCTCCGGAGTTTGGCAGGGCTCCTGGCCCACAACATTGTGGAAGAGAGGCAGGTGAAGGAAGGATGGACTTTTATTTCACTCCTACCAGGAGCCTGAGAGGTGTCAGGGGGATTGAGATAGGGCTTGCCAAGCACCTAACACAGCTCAATAAACACAGGTTCTTATTGTTATTAGTGGGGACCAGGTAGGATTCACTTGGAGTGGTCAGAACAAACCCAAAAGCCCAGCATAATGGATTTGAGCTCTCAACCCGGTTCTGTGTTTCCACTTGACTTTAGTGCCCTTCAATCTAAGTGAAGTGTAGATCTGTTCAGATGGGCAGGTGTTGGCTGCATAGTAATCGACATTAAGGAGCACACAGTTACTGAACATCACGCCGTATTATATAACTGATTTTCCTTCCTCTACTGGCTTCCTTTTTTCCGCATCTTCTCCTCCCTTCTGCAGACATTTATCAGTTCTCTAGCTTATGCCAGGATTTTACTGTTTGCTGGAGATGAAAAACAAAAGAAAAAAGTAAAGAAAACTATAATCTCATGGGAAGATGAACATTTAAACAACTAACTATAATGTAAATGGGAAGATACAAACTGCTTTGCAAAAACGGAAGGGAGAGTTGATTAGTAGGAAAATTATTACTGGCTGCTATAATAAACAACTTCCAAATCCTAGTGTGCCAACACAAGTTAATTTCTTACTCATGCAATGTCCATTGCAGGTGACATGGGTCCCCTGGGTAACCTCTTCCAGGTGGTGATTTAGGGGCCTGGGCTCTTTCCATTGTGTGACTCATTTATATTGGAGCCCTTGCTTCCTTGCAGGTGGACAGGGGAGAGAGGGTAGGGAATCATGCAAACCTCTTGGGCCCAGACCTGGAAATGGAGCCCAGAACTGTAGCATGTGCACACTTAGATGCAAAAGGGCTGGGAAAAGGCATCTTTGCTCTGGGCCCAGGAGGAAAGTGAAAATGGTTTGTTGGACACGTAACGTTGTCTCTGCACAGGGAACATCATATCCATGGAGAGCGAGAACAGGAGTCCGGGGACCCAGGAAGACTCTGCAGGGGCCGCAGTTGCCTTGGCTGTTGAAGGATGCGTAGGGTTTAGCCATGTGGGTTTGTGATGGGCCATCCCAGGCAGAGACTCACAAGACCTGGGCCACACAGTCGGGGCTGGGGGCCTCAAGGGAAGGGGCATTTCGGGCAGCATCCTCGAGTCCTCTTCCTGTCCCTCCTTTCCACCATCCCGCCTTGAGGTCGGTATCTGCCAGTTTGATTGCCCAACATGCAGACTCCTTTCCTGTTGGAGGAGATTCTCTGTTGTGTGCGCCGTGGACCAGCCACGGGTCCATTTCCCCTCTGGACGCCCTCCCCATACTTGCCCTGCCCATTCTCTGGTACCTCGGGTGTGGACACACGATCTAGGCTCAACATAGCCAACGCCACATCCAAGGTGTCAGCTCGGAGCTAGTGACGCAGAGGAGAAGGGGAGCTAGAGGCCAGCAGAGCTCTGGGGCGGGGGGCTCAGGACTCTGACTTGTAGCAAACCCTTTGGGTGCGTCTGATGAATGCTACAGCGTGAGCATCACCACTTTAACCCTTTCTCCCTGCTGAGTTCACCCTCAGAGTTTCTGTAGGTCTGGGGTGGGGCCTGAGAATTTGCACTTCTGACAAGTTCCTAGAGAATGCTCGGTGCTGCTGGTCTAGGGACCTCACTTGGAGAGCCTCTGTGCTACCCCATTACCTCGGCAAAAAAGGAATAGGAAAGAGAGGGAGGAGGGACATGAATGGATAGACCCTCAGCCAGGATGGAAGGGGCCAGTGAGGGGGCGTGCCGGCTGCAGCCCCTCTGCCTCCCCCGCTTCCCTTTGCCCTCCGAGCTCAGGCCTCTCATCTCTGCCCCATCCTTTCCCTCCACACTGGCCCGCTTTGCATGGGTAAAAACATTTAGAAATGCAGCTTGCTTTCTTCCTTTTTTTTCCTCTCTACAGGTGCCGGTTCTGTCATTAGAAATGTCTTGCCAAATTAGATCACAAATCAGCCAAGAATATCCTTCAAAATTGCAGATATTCAAAAGCATAGCATCGGAGTCTGTTCGTTCGATCACAGGTCCAGAGCTGCTCCCTTTACTGCCTGGCAGACATTCTAATTCTGCCTCACGTTTTTTTGCCTTTTAGGAAAAAAAAATTACCTGTTAGACCGATATTCCTTAAATCAGATTCTTTTTTAGAGGAACTTTATAAAAACCCTGTTTGGGCGTTAGTTGTGTTTGAAAATTGTGCTCTTTCTGCCCATAAAGCTTTCTGAAACCAGTTTCCCCGTCCCCGCCCCTTCTTTTTTGTGAGAGCTTAGGAAAGGGCTGGTGATTTTAAACTGTTGTATGTGACAGTGATATGCTTTTGGTAGCCGAAAAATGCCACTGTCTGGTGCGAAGAAAATTTGCCTGGAAAATATGAAGTGCTATAGACCCAGAATTACCAGGCACTGAGTAAAATTCTCCATTTATTACAAAAAAATCACCAGACACTGACTTGCGGTAGTTGAGTCTGTGCTGTGCTTCATTAACCCTTCTGCTCCTCTTGCATTCAACGCAGGAGAAAGGGGCTGCTGCTTAGAGGTGAGTTCTTCATGAGCTGTGTTTGGGAGGCCCCCGTGTTGTTGGGAGAGAGACTGTGCAGTTCTCTGGTCCGTGCACGAGTTGTTGGGAACGCACCCGGCAAGTTGAGTATCCACATCCTTGCCCTCGCCTTGCTTCCACACAAGAAACGATGCTATCAGCTTGTAATCTCAGAATTTCGCCCTTGAAATAAAATCCCGCCTGCTGCTCTCATATCCAGTGGCTCACTCCTCACTAATTCGAAATAGGTCCCCGTGGGTTGGCATCCCCTCCATCTGAATTGAATCATGCACTTCATCTCCTCCTGTTTAAAATAAGGATGAGCATCTTTACCGTGTTTAAGAGTTAGAAGCTGCTGCAGGGATAGGTATTTGCCATTTCATGAGTTATTTATTTAAGCAAATGTATACAGAGCGTTTATGTGTTGGGGTGTCTGCCTGATCAACTCGAAGGGGTGTCGTGGAAATGTATCATTCCACGGCATCACCATGTTTTCATATGTAGCGTGTAGAATGAAAACACTGCTCCTGGGAGAGAACAGGATTAGTTCAGTTTGGAGTCATTTGGCTCTCCTGATGCAGGACTAAGGAGATGCGTTTTATCATCCCCCCTGTTGTGTAAGGATAAAGCCCAGCCTGGATCTATTTGGGCTTCATGCCTGGAGTTTTGAACTAAACACAGTCCCATTGGTGTGTTGTAGGATCTCATTGTTTTTGTTTTCCCCTTTCACCAAGTACAAATCCAGGAAGACAGCAGGATATGCTTTAATGGTTTATAGCATTTTCCTTATAGAGAGATTCACAAAATAGTATAAATCAAGCCTGGTTTTTAAATACGTGCGTACCACAAAGTCTCTTCTTTCCCTACTTCCTCAGCAGCATCTCCCGTCACACAGGTGCATGCACATGCGCACACAGCCAGAGGTCTGCTGTAACACTTACCAATGCAGTCAGGTGTTTAATTCGAAGCAGTGCCAGAAGCGAGAGCCTGAGCGTGCTCGCAAACGTGGGCACATCCAGCCTCAAGCTCCCTTAGAACCCTTTATTCCACCGGGCCTGGTTGGGGCAGCTTCTTGACCCCTTGGGCATCCTCAGCTGTCCTTTCTGGTGCATTGGCAGTTAAAGTGAGGTGAGGGAATCTAGAACGAGCCTTTAAACACATGGAAGCAGCTACTGCTCTCTACACATAGTAAGGGGTGAGATCCCAAGCGTAAAAGGTTAAATGGATGTTAAGTTTTTAACCTCAGTATTCAGTATTTCCAAAATAATTTGAGGAACTGACCTCAAAGGGAATCATCAGCCAGCCAATGTTTGTCAAAACAAAAAGGCAAATTGGGTGCGTTACTTGGTTAATTGCCCCTGGGGGGTATCCTCTGAATCGTACATTGACCTCCTGATACCATCCCAAAGTCCCACGTGGAAGAGTAAATGTAATTGCTAGCTGTGATGCATTCGCCCTGAAATCTCCGGGAGACAGAAATATTAAAATGAATAGATGGCGCCTGGCAGATCGCTTGCTGCCAGCGGTAAGCAATCTTGCCTATTAAGTGTCTCCCAGTGCAGGCAGAAACTTACATTCCAGGCACAGCCACTGGCGTGGCGTGGGATGATGGATTGAATGTAGCTGCACTTTGTATACAGCTAATGAACTGGGGATGCTCGCTTAAGAGGAAGACGGATAGAACCCAGAAGTCCCAGCCAGATTCTGGCCAGAAGGAGAATGAGAAAGCGATCCAGGGAATCGGGGTAGAGAGGGAGATAAATCAGGTGGATAGATGCTATAAACAGGCCTGGGAAGCTGGGGCTTGCAGGCAGCATGAGAGACTCTCAGGAAACAGGGGAAATGAGGAAATGGACCACTGATGGATGCTTCGCTGCTTTCCATCCTCAGCAGGCTTGGGTTGGGCAGCCGTATGTGCTTTTTAGAAGAGAATCTTCTTTATAAATCCTAGAAACATTCATCTGCAAAGACATGACAAATTGTACCAAGGCCCACCTAGCTAAAATAAATTGCCTCAGAATCAAACAGGCACATTTCCTGATCTTTGTCGTTCGCTAAAATGAAAAGAAAAAGTTTATTATTATTATTTACAAGAAGGGAAAGAGGGCTTCCCTGGTGGCACAGTGGTTGAGAGTCCGCCTACCGATGCAGGGCACACGGGTTCGTGCCCCGGTCCGGGAAGATCCCACATGCCGTGGAGCGGCTGGGCCCGTGAGCCATGGCCGCTGAGCCTGCGCGTCCGGAGCCTGTGCTCCGCAACGGGAGAGGCCACAGCAGTGAGAGGCCCGCGTAACGCAAAAAAAAAAAATAATAAAAAATAAATAAATAAAAGAAGAAAAAGAAAGGAAGACAAGGACCTATGCCCATTATAAAAACCTAGACAGTTCAGAATTTTAAGAATTAGGGAAAGTGTGCTTGGAGAGGTCTTTCTCCTCCTTCTCCAGAGGGGTCTGTAAGTTTGCATGTATTTCCACATTAATTTCTGCCCAATACAATGAATACAATATGAATCGTACACAAGTGAAATGTGTTACACGTATCGATCTGTGCTTTCTTTCATTTACAAACAGTATCCTGGCTGTATGCATCCTTTTGTCAATGTGAATAAATTATTCTGGCTTCTTTTACCTAGATGAACAATATTCTGTTTTCTGTCATCCTGTTTTACTAGTTCCTTATAAATTCACACGCAAGTTATTTCTTTCTTCTGCTCTGCTGAACAAGGCCACGAGAACATCTTGGTGTGTTCACATGTCTGTATAAGGCAGACTTCTAGATATGGAATTGCGAAGACCAATGGTATGCAAATGAAAAGTTTAAGAAATACTGTAAAATTGCAAAAAGAGAGGTTGTTGTAATGTGCGATCCACTGACTGTGTATGGAAGTTCCCAGAAAATCTGGCCAGTAATGGGTGTTTTCAAACTTTTGGCGTTTGCCAGACTGGTAGGTGAGAAATGGCTAACTTGTATTTCTTTAACTATAAAGTTAAGCATCTTTTCATACATTTACTGGGCATTTTTATTTCACTATCTTTGCTTCTTTATATTGTTTGCCTGTTTTTCTGTTTTTTTCATCTTTTTAATATTGATTTGCAAGAGTACGTACTACGTTAAGGTAATTTGACCATTGCCATGTATATTATAAATTACTTTCCATTTTGTTGTTTGCAGTCTTATTTTGTTTATCAAATATATTTTTCTATATAAACGATTTCATTTCTGTGCAGTCAAAAAACTTTGCCTTTATGACTTCTGAGTTCACGGCATCTTCCCCTTCCCCTCCTCAAGATATTGAACAAGATGAGTTATTTTCGTAATGGTTTTTACAATTTAATTTTTGTATTTAAATTGCTGATCCATCTGAAATGTATTCTATATCAGGAGGGGGGTCAAGCTTTTCTTTTGTAAAAACCGGCTCAGAGTCCCAATGTCAGTTATTAAGTAATCTACTTCCTCCTACTGGTTGGAAATGCCATCTCTATTGTATAAAAATGGCCATATGTATCTGGAACAAATTCTGGACTCTTTTATTTCGTTGATTTGCCAGACTATCGCTGGGCCAGTTCTATGCTGTGTTGTTGTTAGAGGGAAAGCTCTGTTTTGTGGCTTCTCTTCTGCCTCTGGACTCTACGTGCAGCTCCCTCCTCTTGATTATGGTGGGCCTGCTTTTTTATATGATGCTCTCTTACGATTTCCTCCCCTCCCTGGCACTGATGAACCAGGCTTCTCCTACCTGATGTCATTGTCATCCTCACCACACACATGAAGTATGGGATAACTTCAGGGTCCACTGGAGGAACTCTGTTTGCCTCTGGAGCTGGTCTCTACCCTCGAGGTCAGTAGGGCCTGCATTCCTGTCACCCCGCTGTGTCCTCGGCACTGTGTCTGTCCATCTTCACTGAATCCCTGCAGCTGGCAGAGGGCCTGGAGAATAGAAGTTCTCAGAAAGTGGTTGATGAAGGATGAAAGGACTAAAGGGAGGTGGGGAGAGAGGAGCAGGGATGCTCCAAGCGTGCACCAAGCATTGGAATGAACGTAACATCTGGGAGACGCTGGGGCCCTGAGGTCTGTCCTTGACTCTGTTTTGGTGGTCTTGTTTGAGTGCGTCATCACCCTGGGCCGTGCCCCCTCACACACTGATCCACTCAGTTACCACGTGGGGGGGAAGCCGCCATACCCCTTAATCACATGGGCTTTGGCATCAGTCGGATCTGAATGTGAGTGATGGCCAGACCACCTCCTGGGTTGTGATTGGTTTAATTTACCGTTTGAAGGCCCAGTTTTTCCTCCTTAGGTTAATGATGAGGTTGAAGTGGGAGAATGCATTTAAAACCCTTGACACAGAGCCTGGTACGAAGTAAGCACCCAATAAATGTCAGCCTCTACTAGTAGGAGTTCTGTTATTTTTATTATCATTATTATTCCTGTCTTATTAAGTGGTAAGATGATAACTGCAATTATGTCTTTGGCCTTAAGGCCATAGGTGCTACACTGGGCAAGGTATTAAAATATCACTCCCCTTTAAGCTCACCCCCTTCTTTGCATGTTTAGGTCCTACCTAAGCTTAAAAAGAGCATAGACTCTGGTCAAGTCCTGAGTCTGCTTGGCCAATGGATAACTCTTCCCTGAGCTTATGTGTAGTTTAATAATCTGTCCAAGGGGGGCAATGATGGCACCTGTCTTATCAGGATATTGTTGTGTGTGGATGGTTTGACATAGAGGCAGTGTTCCATAAGTATAAGCTATTTATTAGTCTTCAAAGCCCAACTCAAAAAATTCCCCTCTGCCAGCTCCCCTGCAGTCTTCCCAGACAAGGCCTCTCTCCTTCCTTTCCGTCCTCTTGGAAGCTGTGACGGTGCTGGCCATGCATTAGAACTCTTCCTACACATGCTCTGTTCCCTCCTGTCCATCGAAGATGAGAAACACCTTGAAGTCAGGGACCCTGTCTGTGTTCCCTGTGACACTCTGAACACTACAGTTGTACCATGTTTTTTTTTTTAATGGGCTGAATCATTTTGCCGCTGCCCAGACTTTTTCCTATCACAATATTCTGTAGATGAGGCAAAGATAGCCTATTTTCCACCGTGGTAATGGCCCAGCAGCTAGGCCCTGATTTTGAGCTCTTAATATGGTACCAGGAAAATCACTAGCATTGAAAGAAATAAGATCAGAGGGTGAATAAAAAGGCATTTGATGAGGCTCTTAGTGTAACAGTATGTCTCACTCATCTTTTTTCTTTAGCCTTTGAAATAGACAATGGCCTGGAGGCTTCTCGGCAGATGGACCATGTTTGTGCCTTAGTCACTTAACAGCCATTAGACTAATTCCATACACTGCAGCCAAATTAAACAGTAAGTGAGAGGCTATGAAAAGCTGGTTTGGAGAGAGTATTACTGCCTTTTACTCAATGGCCTCCTCTGAAGCAGATGCTACCTCTCCACTCCATTAGACTGGTCCAGTGAATAAGGAGCCTTCCACGGGGAAACCAAGAGAGGCCTGGAGATAGTTGTCTGGACTCTGGAAATAGGGGAGGGTCCTGATAGTCCAAGGCCAGCTTCCTCCCATCCCGGCCACCCTACCTGCCACCTGCTAGGAAGACAGGGACTTGACCCAAGAGACACAAAAATGTCTGCTCTGATTGGTCAAAAGTTGCTCTTTGCCCTAGGGCATAATGC
This sequence comes from Pseudorca crassidens, assembly GCF_039906515.1. Classification (NCBI taxonomy): domain Eukaryota; kingdom Metazoa; phylum Chordata; class Mammalia; order Artiodactyla; family Delphinidae; genus Pseudorca; species Pseudorca crassidens. The sequence goes on from NC_090304.1 coordinate 107,093,169, forward strand.
AGGACCTACAGAAGCTCAGAACAAGGAAGTAACACCCCCGGGTTACTCCTAACGAGTTTGATAGTAAATTTGCCTTTGTCGCCCCTGTTTTCTTGCATTTATGTCCTTGCTTATAAATCCCTCCTCCAGGAACGCCTGCCTGCTAACCCACAAATCCTACACACCCTTCAAGGACCAGCCTGAGTGTCCATGTCCCAGCACATCCTCCTCTGAGCACCACACACTGACTCTCAGTGTAATGTTAGTGGTATTTACCACCTTTGCACTTGTATTATGAATATTTGTATGCGTACCTTTCTACCCGAATCTAGGTTCTTGGAGGGCATCTTCCTACAAGTTTAACCTGATTTGTAGTATATCTGTGAGCAGACATATATGTAACACACACAGAGTAAACATTTTTTAAACCAAGGCATGCAAACTCGGAGGCATTTTCACCTTTCCTCCCCCAGCACCCCGCCCCTCTGCAGTGAACCTAAATCCTTTCTGCATGCAGGCAGACGGCTCTCTGTATTTGTAAAACCTCTCTGTCAGCTGTCACTGCTCATTATCTGGTTGTCCAGGGTTAGATTCAATCATCTTCTAGAAAGTACGGCTGCACTTCTCAGTTCAAAGTTTGGCAGAACACAAAAGCAGTGAACTCAATTTTCATTAAAGAAGAGGACATCCGTTACTCTACTGCAAAGATCCTGATTGCAAGCTACGCTCCATAAACAGGGCCACCTGTTCGCAGGTGTGGTACTTCTGCCTGCGGGTCAGTCCTTCACTGTCATTCTTTCTTCCTACCTTTGCTGCAGATCCCCCAGGGTAAAGGAAAGAAAGACTAAGTAGAGTTATTTCATTGCTGTCTTTCTGCTAAGTGAGATGGCATGTAGTTTTAAGGTCCCTGACCCTAGTAACACACACCAACTTGTTTGGGGTCAGTTTTATTAATTCTGCAAAATCAGAAGGTAGCCAATCATCATGGCTTTCTGGAGAGAAACCACCAAGTTCCGGTTCCTCCAGTTGTTGGCAAGGAAGAGCCTGGGGTAGAGAAGTCAGATCCTGGCTGGTTTCAGGCATCAGGAAGATTGGATGATCTGTTGTCCTGGCAACATTTCTTTGATGCTGCAATAAACATGGTAAATGAGGTGCTAAGTTGTCCAAAAATAGAGGCATAATATATCCTTTTTTCTCAATATTTTTCTAAGATATTTTCACTACATATCTTAGGACTAAAAATTGAGATCAGTTTTCCTGGCTATGAGGGTGGATGGATGTGGTAGCCGAGGCATTTAGAATGGCAGAAGCCAAGTTTATGTAGCATGAGTGGGAATGTGAGTGAGTGTGTGTGTGTGTGTGTGTGTGTGTGTGTGTGTGTGTGTATTTAGTACTGAGAACAGGCATCTGCAGACCACTGCATCTACCTAGGGGGCATGAAATACAGTGAAATGTAGTATTAAAGTTATGTTAAATTCTTTGGGAAAGTGGACAGTTCTTACCACCTAACCCAAAGGAAGGGTCTTTCTCTAGGTGAGTGATTTCATTGACTTGGAGGCTCTGTGTGGTCAGCTTTTTGTGGTCTTACTGGCCTGGACAGCACTGTTTGGTGGAGGCTCACTGCTGGACAAAATACAGAACTGCCCCAGGCGTCCGGACTGATGTAAATAGGTTGATTCTGTGGCAATTCAAGTGACAATGAAAAAGGAGGAGGAGGAAAGAGTAGGAAGACCAGGAAATTGTTGGGAGGCTAAAAAGAGCTTAATAAACCAAGAGAAGAAAAAATAAAGGGAACAAAGGTGAGAACAAAGAGGAGGGGAGGTAAATGGTGTGCTCTGAAGAGAAGCAAGCACTGAACGGCGAGCTGGGTTCACCAGGGCGCCCCTGAGAGGGGGTCGGGGACGTGCCATTCCTTGCTCTCGCGAGCAGCCACGGCCTCTGGTGCTGTGGGTCCATCTGTCAGGCTAGAGAGGTGAGTTCCTTTTATTTAATGACTTGTAATTAAATAAGTCAAATCAGAGGGATGCTGCAGCATCTTCCAGCACTGTTTTTGGTGGTGAGATGCTGACAGCTGTGATTTAAGATAGGACCTCCGTTCCCCTAACGCATCCCCCTGAAGGATGCCTCCTGGCACTGAAGAGAGCCTGGGAATCAGAGATCAGCGGTGTGGGGACCAGGAGTGACACAGGCATTGCAAACAGCACAGGGGCTTCTCTCACCAGACCAGGAGCCCCAGTAGACTTATGCGGGGGTGGGAGGGGCAGGACAATCCTGCTGTCCTGACCCCTGCACGTAGGCAGAAGCTCCAGCTGTCCAGGGAGGAGCTGACCCCACTTTTCTCATGTACTTCATTGGGTCCACGTTCAGCCAGCCAGTGGCTTGCACAGGGCTCCCGGTGCTGCAGCTGGATTACGTGGACTCTTCCCCTTCCATTAGTACCTCCTGGAGCCTGCATGCCTGACTGGAATAATTTCTCCCTGTAGTGCCTGGCACGTGTGTGCTCAGTCGGCTTCTGTAGGATAAATTACCTTTTTGTTTTTAACAAAATCATTATATGTTTGTTGTGGGAAGTTTTAGGAAACACTGGTAAGAAAACACATACACACACAAAACCATCTGTAATTCACCATCCGCAGTTCATCACCATTAAATAGTCATATATACGCTTTCAGTCTTTATTCTGTGCAGTTATATATCTAATTATAATTTCCATTTACAAAAATTAATCTCTATATTACACAATCTTTTGTTGCATACGTAACATGTATATTAACATGTATATATTACCTATATACATAGTATATAATATATAACATAATATATACAATAAGATATATAACATCTCTGCTATACATTATATATACATATATTATCATATACATTGTATATATAATATACTATATATAATTATATTACTATAATTATAATAATATAAATATTACTATTATTATATTACCATATTATATTACTACATATAATTAAAAGTATATATAATATAAAAGTATATAATTATATATAATATATAATATTAGTTATGTATAGTTATAATATACAATATATGTATATAATTATACATAATTATGTATAATATATACAAAGTATATTTATACATCATATGTAATGTATATATACATATTTATATGCATAATAGGTAATTATACATATATACATAATATATAATTACAGTATATAATATATATAATATCTTTCCATGCTATGAAATATTTTATAAATTATATTTCGTGGCTACAAAATATTCTGTTTTATGGGTGGATCATCATTTATTTAGCTAATAATTCTCTGTGGTTGGACAGTTAGGCTATTTCCAATGGTTTTGCTGTTGTAAACACTATTCCAGTGAACATCTTTGCTTTCGAGTCTATTCACAGACACGATTCTTTCCTCAGGCTGCATTCTTCCAAGTGGAATGTGGCAGAGAGTATGCAGACCGCCAGAGCTTGTTGGTACCTGCTGTCAGGCTGCCGGGGGTAGGGGTCGCTGTCCACTGCTTGCAGGAGGGCTGCTCGTGCCGGCTTCTTCACTCGCTGCCCGCCCCCCAGCAGAGCTTGCTGTACTTTTGTTGAGGTTGCTCGTTTGATAGGTAGGCATCCCATGTCGTTGTTTTAAATTGCATTTCTTTGCACAGTAAGGAGTTTGCACTTTCCCCGACATGTTGATCCATGCTCTGACCTTCCTTCCCAGTTGCCTGCACAGGTGGATCCCGGCTCGGCTCCTGACAGTGGAAATATGGCGCCCGTTAGGCTTTCCCTCTCCTTGGAGAGAGGTCAGGTAGTAAATATGCCTCATCCAATGTGTTCAAGAAGAGATTTTAAAACATAATATGAAAAATAGATGATCGGAGAGGCAAGTTACAAACTGAAGGCAATTCTACTGGTTCTAAGAAAGGCAGCAACTCAAAAGATACATAAATGATGAAAGAACAAATTGTCTTGGGAAATCCATTCCTATCAAGAAACGCATGCCCTCCCATCCTCCCAGCCGGGCCCCATGTGCAGCTCCACCGTGACTTCAGGGCAGGGTGATTTTGTGCTAGCGTCCCCACCAGGGACACATCCTACCCGAACTCACCGGTACCAAAATGCCCCTCTCCTAAATATCAGTCCGTGCTCCAGCTTTTACAAATAACGGCGGAAAATGACTGGAGCGGCACTCTGTGACATCTGAGAATCCTGGGGCAAGGCAGCCTGTTCCTGAGATAGCTCTGTCCTTGTCTTGCTAAATTATTTACAAAACCTGTGGGGCGGGAGCTGAGTGAAGGCGCTTCCTCTCTGAACACCAAGCTCCGGAACTCCCAGGGCCAGGCGGGGAAGCCAGTGTCTCATATCTGGAGTCAGGGAGTCTGCCATTGATTTTCTCCAGAGCAGACCTCTCTGCAAATGCCACAGCCCTACATTAGCCGGCCCCATGGAGACCTGCTCAGAGGCAGGCAAAGACGATGGGGAACTCTGCGCGCTGATTTCACCTCTGCTCTGGGTGGTTGCTTCTTTTAACTTCCGTGTCTGAATGGTGGGGAGAAGACAGGTGCTCCCACATCTAAGTCTGAACAGTGACCTGGAGCATCTGAAAGTCCTAGCTATGAAAGACACACTTAAAAGCCATCTGCATTAAAAAGACATTTGGGAGTGGGGGGGAAAAGATGAGGGGCTTCATGTTTGAATTGATTTCTTCTCAACAGAGGTGATTTCAGCAGGCTTTCCCAGACAGCTTAAAGATACTTTATCATTGCTTTGGGTCTCTGGCCAGATTTTTCAGTTTTGCCAAGCGGGGAGGCTCCTGGGAAGGAGGAAACCTTGAGAAGCCTCCTGGCCTTCAGGCACCATGGAGCACAGAGTCCTCTCAACATCTGTCTCCACATGGTTGGGCCACAGTGCAGAGGAGGCTCTACACAGGACGCTCATTCCAGCTTAGGGACCGTGTTCTCTCTTCACGCTTATGAGCTTCCTTCTCATGCCTTTAAAATTTGCATTTCTGTCCTAGTGAGGTATCTTTCTACTAACTGACGGAAACCAGGCACGAGTACGTGGCATCCCCCTTCTCTCCAAGGTCGGCCCACACCCGTGTGGGGCTCGGAATTGAAAGAGGTGTTGAACCCCAGGGTCTGCTGCTAACTTGCTCTGTGTCATTAATCAGATTCCAACTCTTCAAAAGGACGGGTGAACGCTCTTTTATTGCTCAAGCATCTGTTTTGCGCTGTCTACTTTATGCCCTGTAAGTTATCTCATTTAATCCTGTTAATCTTTCTTATGTTAGGTAGGGGATAGCATCCCTAATTTACATACTTGGTAACTGAGGTCTGTAGAGGTCTAGGGTTGCATACGCTAAGAGGTGGCCGTGCTAAGATATAAAGAAATGCCGGTTTTTATTTTAGCGCAGATCTTGTTTTCTTTTCAAGATATAGCAGTCGCCTTACTTCACAGGGCTATTTTGAGGATCAGATGATTATAATATATATGAAAGATAAAAGAAAACAGTCTGACCATTGTTTGGTACTGTTACTATTGCTTCTGTATTCTAGTCGCCTGTCTGTTATGAAAAGGCAAGTTTCCAGAGGCCCTGACTGAAGGAAAACAACACAGCATGGAGAAATAAGGGGAGGGGGAGTTAAGAGTTTCTCTTTTCATCCCAGAAAACCAGTTCCACTCTGGCCTCATTCCACAGGTCCATTTGTCAAACTGGAAATTTGGCCACAGCCCTGCTCTCGGTGCCCCTGCTCCGACTGCAGAGGGCCAACCTCTGCTGGCCGGGCTCAGCTTCCCTTTTGGCTATGATCACTTGTGTGAAAGTCATTCTGAAATATCTCCTTGCATCATCACAGGGTTCATGCATCCTCAAACCCTGGCCCCCAGTTCTCACTCCTGATTTATTTTTATTTATTGTCAAAACAGCACAAATAAAAATAAGGGTAATAAATGTAAGAGTATTTTAATGGCCATACCACAAGTCTTAAACATCCACTCTTTCTATATATCCTTCTGCCACCCTGGGACATTTTGAAATATGGAAGGTTCTGTTATCATCTTATCTTCTTTTCCTAATCTCAGATTGGAGGGTATGAAGTTTTAATATTGATATAGACTTTTTTAGAGCCAGAGAATAGAGAGTTCTTGCAAAGGATGATGTAGAGATGGATGGTGGATGGATAGATAGGTTGAGATACACACACACACACACACACACACACACACACACACACACACACACACACACACACACACACACACACACACACGGCTTCACGTAAAGTGTTTAAAGATCTTGGGAAAATTCCGCTCTAGGAATGGAAGCAGAAGAAGCCTCAGGCTTCTTGGTTGATTGCTTTTCTGATTGGTGCCGTAAAGAAATGCATTAGAGAGAATGCTTGATTTAAAGAGCGCCTAGACGCCGACACCACCTCTGTTTGTTTTCCTTCCTTTCGCAGAAACCTTGTAAAATTTTTATGAAGCATTAATGGATCTGAGATTTTCTCAAGCAGATTTTATGAGGTGAGCTTAATCCCACACATCCGACCCGATTTAGCAGTCTTTAGAGATACAGAACATAAAAAGCACTTGGAAGGTATTCTGAGTGCCTCAGTACCACAGGGAAAAGAGCACTGAGCAGGGCCAGGGCCTTTGCTCCCCCATGACACTTTGGTAGGAAGTTCCAGTCCCTGACGGGTGGGAAGAGGAACAACCATGCAGGATGGAGGGATGCGGCATCCTGGCCACAGAGATTACCCGCAGGTAAGCCCACGCAGAAGATCTTCAACCTGAGTTCCTAATTTAGCAGAGAACTCCCCACATAGAACTCTGTTCATCAAGGAGAAAATCACATTAGAAAAAATAAAATGTATTTGTATCAAGAACTTCTGCGATGTCAACCTGAAATCAGTGGCTTTGATCTCAGACACACACACACACACACACACACACACACACACACACACAGCCCTCTCCCTCCACCCTGATGTGTTTTCTGTATCAGAAACAAAAGAGCTTTGAAGATGATGAGTTAAATTTTTGATGAGTGAAGTTCTATTCTGTGATATGAAGTCAAGCAGCTCAGCACACAGTGAAAGTGGGCATTTAGAGGAGCCCCATCACTTGCCTGCTTTACACCGCTTTTGTCCTGCTATGGGGAGTCCTTGTCATTTTCTGTGGACATTCTATTAGATTTATGGCCCGTGTTGCAGGGAGAACAGCATCTTCTGGAAGAGAAACAGGAGCCCTCACCTGCAAAGACATGTCACTGCCCTACAAAGGCAAGGTAGCCTGCCCAGGTCTCGTGGATGCTGACGAGAGACACGAGACCCCTGGGTCAGAGACTAAGGACTTCATGACTCTTGACACAGTGAGCAGCTTGGCCTTGAAGTTCCCATCAGTCCTGTTTGTTCTTCAAGTCCCTAGAGGGTGATGTGTGTGGCCCAAGTGATGTACGCTCAGTTTGCACGACTTTGGGAAAGAGGTAGGGAGACAAACCAGTGCTGATGTGCGTGTAATGAGGGCCTTGCAGAAGCACGGCCATCCCCTACCGTCCCTGATCAACTTTTCAGAAAGGTCAAGGGGCATAACAGTCAAACTGTGGTCAGAGCCATCAGGAGTGATGGCAGACCAGGCAGTCAGTAGAATTAAGGCATTCGCAGCAGTTTAGGAGAGCTGTACCGGCTCATCTTCCTTGTGAGGAAGGCTCCATGGGTGACTTTAAAAGACAAAAGGTGATTCACATCCCTTCTTCCCTGTCCTTCCCAGGGCCTGGGGTGTCCCTTCCCAGTCGCCTGGATTTTTGCTCTCTACCTCTAAAAACAAGGTATGTCATATCCAGTAGCTATAACTTCACCTTTTCCAATCATCATCTATTTGTACTTAGGTCTTTCATCCAGAAGAGTGAGGTGTAAGAGCGACAAGGACATCTTTATAAAAGTTACAGAGATGCATTATGTCCCCATTTTAGCCTGTGTGAGTCACCGTAGAGGGATTTAGACAAGAGTGTACGGAGCCGCATGGTCATTTCCTTTTGATCTCAGACCTTGTCAATCCAACAAGAGAACCGGGAGGTTAACCAGAATTAAGTTTGAATCCTCTAGATTCCCTTTGGCCAGGTTGCCGCCAGAAGATGGACCAACCCAGCTGGCCTGGGGTTGCTGCTCTAGGAAGGAAAGGACATCGTGCCCAGGGGTGGTCAGGGAAATATCTTGAATTCTCAGGAAAGGCTTTTATAACCCCTTGTTTATTTTGTCCTGTTCGTTATCCAGTAAGTGGCTGAAAGGAGATGATCTCTTTCTTGGAACAGCTACATTCAGGAACCGAAGTGACATATTGTGTGTGGCTGAGAGGAGGTGAGGGGGGTGGAGTCAGAAATCTTTCTGACTGAGCTTTTCAGAGGCTCTTCCGACACTCAGTGGTATCAGGTACCGTGGTTGAGAGGGAGAGTAAAGAGCCATCCAGTACCTTGACTGTCAGTCCTTTGTTGAGTTGCTTTAGTGATAAAAACCGCTGCACTGTGAGACTGCAGGTGCTCTAGAAAGCTCCACCCGTGACCCAGATTAGTCTCAAGGGCCACAGAGGTTGTGGCTAGAATGAGCAGATTACATGGGACTAGCAACGCCGTACCCGTAGAAGTGTCCACCGCAGCGAGGCAGCTTCAGTAGCCTGGAAGTGGGGAATCAGAGGTCAGACGTTGTCAATCTTCCAGGAGTGGGCCGGACGATGCCTGGTGCGATGTGGCTCCCCCTACCCCAGATAAACAGGGGTCACGAGTGGTAGCCCCTGCACTAGAAGCGTGGGTTCCAGGATGGTGGGCACGTGGCCACGTCTGGTAGATTGATGGCTCTAGGCATCAGAGGTATCTGCCAGGGTGGTGCGACTTGATTTCAAGGTCTCCTGAAATGACAGTCTTTGCTGTGACACCTGTAGGAATGGCCCAGGTGGTTTGATTAGCAGCTCTTTGATTCATGGCCTCCAAGAAGAGAGTCTCATCTCCCAGTCTGTAGTTTTCTAAGCGGGGGGTCAAACAGCTAGGCTGTGGAGGACAGTCCAAGATTCAGGAAGTAGGTAACAGGACTCATCAAGGAGAGTATTGGCCAGAACCATGTGGATGACCTTGAGTTCCCTGCCACGCCCATTTCCAGTTCTCTTCTGCTGGTTCTGATGTTGACCAGCTGCAGCAGCCTGGAGGGCACCACTGGAGAGCTTCAGCATAGGTGATGTCAGCCCCATCCTTCGTCAGGTCCTTGGTAAGCCAGGTCCAGGCATTTAGGGAACCTCTGTGAACTGAGGCCCCTGCTGAGTGCGTGGCTTGGATTTAAGCACTGGAATTGGGGGTACAGTTTCCTTAGAAGGATAACTGACATGTTTCACGTAAAGCTGAGGTTCTACTCAGCTCAGCAGGCTGTGTTCTCAGATAGGTCATTTCCACTCGACAAGCAAGGCTTCTTAAGCTCTCTTACCTCGAGAGTCATTGGGTCCTATTGGAGCCACCCCAAAAGGGAATGTCAGGCCGGGAGGTCTCAAGGCCTCCAAGGGTCGGGTGTTCAGATTTGACAACAGCCCAGTAGCGGGGTCATGGCTGATTTTCAAAAGAAGTGTATTTGGAAGTCATGTCAGGGAGGCAAAGTCCAAAACCCCAAGAGACACCTCTGGGTGAGGTTGCCTCTCTTTGCTAGAAGATCCAATCACCAGTCAGCAAAATCATCACTCACAGAGACTCGTAGCTCAGCGGGGTCATTAGGGTTGTAGGACCCAAAGTAGGGAGCAGGCCACAGATGGCTGGACAGCTTCCAGCACAGCCCGGGGGTTTGGGCCCCATTGAAAGGGAGCTGATTTGAAAGTTAGGCAATAGAAAAAAGCAAGTGAATGCTGAAGAGAGGCATGGCATGGCCTTTCTCCATTACCCAGAGTCCAGTGAGATGTCAGACCTCTTCGGTGGTGAGGGCCTGAAGAGGCGGGAGTTTCCCTCGTCTTCCAGGGAGAGTGGCTACTGTAAATCTTTCCCCATAATCTGAAGACACTTCACTGGGCAAGCGGGCCCTTGAGTTTTGCAGGGGTTTATCCACTCGCCTCCCCAGCTGGTAGAGGTGATAACGTTGCATTCAGGGCCGTTGAGACTGAGGTTGCTAAGTTGCCAGTCGACAGGACTTCATCTATAGAGTACAGACTGGGGACGTCAGAGGGGAAAGGCACTCCTGCTGAATCTCCACCCCGCCCCTGGTGACGCGCGTCAGGGAGCTTGTCCCACGAATTCTTCTGTACCTCCAGTTCTCGCTCATCAGCGGGATCTCTCTGGCATTTGTGGGCTGTGAAAGTACAAGCATAAAACACATCGGTTTCTACTTCTGTTGTAGAAACAACGGCAACGACAACAGTGATTGAATTGGTTAAGGGGCCAATCCACTAGGTCACAGTAATGTCACATTCCCATCGTGACCCTTGTTCAGACCCCGTTAGGTGAATCGGGGTGCCCCCCAATGGGAACAGGTAGGATGGGGACTACAGAAGCCTGCATCCAACAGGAACCATGACGTTTATTTCCTTAGCCTACATGGGTGCAGGTGCCCTTCAGTCCCCCTTGGGACCAGGGGGCTCTCAGCCCCACCCCTAATCATCTGTATCCTTGGAGCAGCTGAGTCAGGGTAGAGGGGATGAGAGGACCAAGGGGTGTGGAGGTGGAGAGCAGCTCTGTTCCAGTAAGCCAGGCACTCCCAACCAAACACATTTCCAGTGTTTTTAGCCCAAAGTTCGACATCCTCACTGCTCACACCGTCTATCTCAGCTCTGGGGATTCCTGGGTTCGGCGGCTACAGCCATCTCGTGTTCTACCGGGGCTGTGAGGTTTGCTGCCCTGTTGCCGTGATCACACCCCTTCCTCCTCTCACCTGGAGAAGTGTGAGCAGCCGTCACATCTCCACTCACGGGACTGTTTCAGCCCTACCTGTCACCACTCAGTCTTCAAACACGCACTGATGGGTAGGACATGGGGACCCTTACTCACTACCCTCCACCCACCATTGGGCAATAGCATTTGCTACAGGATCCCAAGGAGTTGTTTTATACCCCCAATGCAGCCTGTGAAGCCCACATCCCTTCTCTTCCAGAAAGCTCTGTCTCTATTAGTATCCCATTCTCATCACCCAAACCTGCCAGGAACTGTGGAGGGTCTGAGATTTCACCCAACTTTCAAGCTCACAAGGTAGCCTGCCACAGGCTCATGGGTGCTGGCAGAAGACACGAGACCCCTGAGTCAGAGACAAAGAACTTCCTTCCTTGGCTACAGCAAGCACGCAGGCTTCCGTTTCACATGGGTTTCCATGCTTCCCAAGTCCACAGCTGTGGGCAGCCAGTTGGGTGCTCTGCATCCAGGGGGTTCGCATCACAGCTGTGTAACCCCAAGTTAAGGGAACCTGGATCTTCTGCACTAAAAGCAAACCTCCCTAACATATGCCTAGGAAGGAGACATTATCTTTATTATACTGGACAGCAAAGAATCCATTTACTCTGCTTTGGAGGGAGGTACTAGCTCTCTCTTCCAAGGTTATTCACTCTGCAAACATCTGTGAAAAGAGGGCAGCTACACGTACGTGGTACTAATCATATCCTAAGCCTTTTGTAAGTAATTTACATTTTAATTATTTTATTTTATTTACATCTTTATTGGAGTATAATTGCTTTACAATGTATAACAAAGTGAATCAGCTATATGTATACATATATCCCCATATCCCCTCCCTCTTGCGTCTCCCTCCCACCCTCCCTATCCCACCCCTCTAGGTGGTCACAAAGCACCGAGCTGATCTCCCTGTGCTATGTGGCTGCTTCCCACTAGCTATCTATTTTATATTTGGTAGTGTATATACGTCCATGCCACTCTCTCACTTTGTCACAGTTTACCCTTCCCCCTCCCTGTGTCCTCAAGTCCATTCTCTAAGTCTGCGTCTTTATTCCTGTCCTGCCCCTAGGGTCATCAGAACCCTTTATTTTTTTTTTAACATTCCATATATATTCATTAGCATACGGTATTTGTTTTTCTTTTTCTGACTTCATTCTGTGTGACAGACTCTAGGTCCATCCACCTCACTACAAATAACTCAATTTCGATTCTTTTTATGGCTGAGAAATATTCCATTGTATATATGTGCCACATTTCCTAACACCATATACAAAAATAAACTCAAAATGGATTAAAGACGTAAATGTAAGGCCAGACACTATAAAACTCTTAGAGGAAAACGTAGGCAGAACACTCTATGACATAAATCACAGCAAGGTCCTTTTTGACCCACCTCCTAGAGTAATGGGAATAAAAATAAAAATAAACAAATGGGACCTAATGAAACGTAAAAACTTTTGCACAGCAAAGGAAACCATAAACAAGATGAAAAGACCACCCTCAGAATGGGAGAAAATATTTGCAAACGAAGCAACTGACAGAGGATTAATCTCCAAAATATACAAGCATCTCATGCAGCTCAATATCAAAAAAGCAAACAACCCAATCCAAAAATGGGCAGAAGACCTAAATAGACATTTCTCCAAAGAAGATATACAGGTTGCCAACAAACACATGAAAAGATGCTCAACATATCTAATCATTAGAGAAATGCAAATCAAAACCACAATGAGGTATCACCTCACACCAGTCAGAATGACCATCATCCAAAAATCTACAAACATTTTAGTCATTTTTATTTATTTTTGGCTGTGTTGGGTCTTCGTTTCCGTGCGACGGCTTTCTCTAGTTGCGGCAAGCGGGGGCCACTCTTCATTGCGGTGCGCGGGCCTCTCACTGTCGTGGCCTCTCTTGTTGCGGAGCACAGGCTCCAGACGCGCAGGCTCAGTAGTTGTGGCTCACGGGCCTAGTTGCTCCGCGGCACGTGGGATCTTCCCAGACCAGGGCTCGAACCCGTGTCCCCTGCATTGGCAGGCAGATTCTCAACCACTGCGCCACCGGGGAAGCCCTTTAGTCATTTTCAAATGCCATTCTGAGATGAATACTGTTGTTATTATTTGCCTATTTACACATTAGAAAACTGAGGCACTGAGATGGAGTCAGGTTCAAACCCAGGCGGTTTCTTGTCTGTGACATATTATGCACTTGGTCTTTTGCTGCTTCTGGTGGAATTATCACACAGTATTGTGAATTGTGATTCATGGATCATTTAGGAGGAGCTTCTAAGCCAGACTGAAGGGCATCCCAGAGGGAGTGACATGTAAGAACATTCCTGAAGGATGATTAGGTATCAACCAGGTGAAGGTGGGAGGAGAGATTTTCCAGTAGGGAAACTGCCTGTGCAAAGGCATTGGTGGTGAGTTGAGATGGTTCATGATAATAGCCATAATAGGTCACAATAATGACCCTGCTTTGATGGGTCCTTTATTCTACGGCACACATTTCTTTAGAGTGAGTAAGCTTAATGAGATTTTCCCCAGACTTTTAATTCACAGTCCGTTGTTTCCTGTGTATTTCTAACTAAAATTCTCCATACTTTTATAGTTGAGATGGCACAGGAGCCTTTAAAATGTCAGCAGAGGAAGCCGGGGCATAGTGGAAACGACAAACAAAACCCACCATTATCCGTGGTTATTTTGATTTAGATAGGACTCATAGACCCCAGGTGCCTAATTATTCAGCAAGCAGAGAAATTAAGGCCAGCTATGCGTGGAATTATGGGAGAGAAGAAAACTACTCAAAGCCCAGAAGGCTGTTTGGACGTTAATAGCTTCTTTGGTGGCCTCTCTTTGTTATGGGATCCCATTAGACATCACTTTCGCCATGACCCGTGGTGGACCTTACGATGTTGTCTCCCTCCTGGCAGCACTGCTGGGCTTCCCGGCTCGTGGGCTAGCTGGTTACATGGGTCTTCCCCACACTGAGCTTCCCTGTGAGATCATCCCTCCTTTTCCCACTCGGCATCACCGGGTGCAGAGTGCCCTGTGAGCTGACAGCTCAATAATGGATACCCTGCATCCTGAAGTCGGGTTTAGGTCTTGTGGTTCAGCATGATGCTTTACTCTTGTTGACCTTAACCTTCAGAGGCACTCGGGCATTACGGAGAGATCAATACAGCTTCCCCTGGCCGGTCTGAGAGGACAGGAGCCTGACAGAGAGTGATGATCAAGAGGAAGGAAGGGAAGATTGTGCTGTAACCCGGGGAACAGGAAAAGGGCGGGGGGCGTGAGGCAGTGATGGGGGAGGTGGAGGAGGGTACAGGGGGCGCGTGTAGAGAGTGAGAAAGAAAGAATTTTTCAGTACAATGAGATGAAAAAACGATGGGGAAAAGGGTTTGGCAAACAGGGAAGAGTATCGGAAGGATATCGAGGCACAAGGACAAGTAAGGGAAATGCAGGAAAAAGGAAAGGAGGTTTCTCTCTCGATTCTCACGAATTGAAGTCTACAGCATGCAGAGCTCTGGGCTCTGGGGAGGTCTCAAGGAGCTCACATCTCGTGGGAAACAGACAAGTAACTCCCTTATAGAGTGAGGGAAACAAACCAAGGTCATGATATAGGACTGAGGTAACTGCTGGCTGTTGGTGGCAAGGGAAGGGACTTTATGCTTGAATGGTCAACCCTATGCTACAAGGACATCTGATACTATTTAGTTTAATTATCTGTCATTACTCATTGCATATTATATGATATGCCACATATTATTTATTAATTATTTAGTTCGATTATCAAATAATAGTCCAAGGTGGAATTATTATCCTCGTCCTAAACATGTAGAAATGTAAGCTTAAAAAGGTTGAGTGTCCCGCGTAAGCCTGTTGATAAATGGCAGGGCTGGAACATGCGCTCGGTTTCTCCTGACCCTTAAGACTGTGTGTTCTTTTCACCATCTCAGGCAGCCCACCCACAAAGAGAGGCATCAGAGTGATTTATTCATACAGAGGCATCGGAGCAATCTTTAGCGCTAACTAAACGTGGGGCTGTGTCTGATTTTTTAAACATCTACCATGTTTAACAAGCATCATACATACTGTATAAAATATGCCAAAATATTTGTAGAAGGAAGGAAGAGATGGAGGGAGGGAGGGAGGAGGTGAAGGATGAATGGAGAAGTGAAGGGAGGAAGGGAGAGTGGGACGGAGGGAAGCGACTGTGTTTGAGCTGAATCTAAAAGAATAAATTGTATTTTTCTGGGGATGATGGTGGGAGGAAGAGTATTTGAGGCTGAGTAGAGGGTGCGTTTATGTGATAAAAGAATGACAAGTAATTCATTCTAATTAGACTCTAGACGGACAAGAATAGTGGGAGATGAGGTCGCTAAAACAGAAAGAATAGGACTTGTGTTTGTTCGTTCATGCATTCATTCAACGAATTTCTGTTGAGTGACTCCTATGGAGGGCATTGCTGAAAGGACTTTGGACATGACAGTGAATGAAACACCTGCCCTATGGATCTTACGTTCTAGGGAAGAGAGGCAGGCGATAAACGTAATATGTAAATAAATGATACAGAATTCAAGAGGTACCAAGTGCTTATGGGTGGAAAGAAGAGAAGCAGAGTGGAACAAGATACAGGAACAGGCCCAAATAGCACATTTAGGGTACATCACTAGGAAGGTGACATTTGAGTGGTATCTTGAAGGAGCTGATGGAATGCTAGACATATTTGTCTAGAGGCTGAATTCCAGGCAGAGGGAACGGGCTGTGTGAGGACTCCAGGACAAGAAGGCCAGTGTGGCCAGCGCGCCTGTGTACATGGGGTGAGGCTGGAGGTCAGAGAGGGGACGGAAGTCTAGAGCATGTCAGGCCTTGAGAGAAACAGGGAGCACAGAGAAACGGGGGAGTGGCACGTGCCTGAAAAGGGTTACTCGGGCTGCTCCAGGTGTGGAGTTACTTAGGGAGGTGTTACAGTGGCCCGAGCTGCAGATGGTGATGAGGAAGGCGCTTCAGCGGGCTACCCAGGGCCGGATTCTGGCTGTGTTTAGAAGGGAGAGCCAGTAAGGTTTGCTGATGGATTAGTTGCGGAGTGTGAGGCAAACAGAAGAGTCAAGGGTAGCTCTAGGCTTTTTGTTCCAGTTGTCATATCTGGGATGGGGAGTATTGCAGGCAACTCGAGATTGTTGGAAAGGATTTGGAGTTGTTTTGTGCAGGATCAGATGACGATTAGACATCGAAGTGGAGATGTCAAGTGGGCAGGTGAGTATGAAGAGCCTGGACCTTAGGGAGAGGTCCGGGCAGGAGGCTTCCACTGAGGAGTCATAAGCACGTAGAAGGGATTTAAAACCATGAAATGAGAAGAGACCGCCAGAGAGAGAAGAGAGGTCCACAAATCATAGATGGTCTCACTGGCCGTGCCCACGGTTTGAAACTTTATTTTGGATCGATGGTGAGCTCTTGATATTTTTGAGAAAAGGAGTCGCAGAATCTCACGGGGCTTGTTTTGTTGGTGCTTTCGTTGGCCTGTTTTATACAGATGCCACTCTGGTGGTCCCATGGGGCTGCCCCGGGAGGAGCAAGGTGGAGCCTGTGCACCAGAACCATGGCAGCGGGGTTGGAGGGGGACGGGGAAGGGAGGAAGAGAAAGGGAAGAAGGGGAAAGACGGCAAAACCGATTTTCCTTTCACTCAGTTCAAAACAGAAATCACCAGATCAATAGAAAAGAAAACATAATTTAAGCCTGAAAAAAGATTTTTGTGTTCTCTCTCTCTCCCTTAACTGCTTGAGACATGGCTGTGGTTTATAATGCTTTGTTTCCTGGGGGCATGGCTGACAGCAGTAGGAAAGGAAAAGAGAGAGAGAGTTTTCAGTTTCTCCGAAAACCAGTTTCTGTCTGAACTGAGGTGGATGAGAAGCTCGCTCTTCACATTAACTGTTAGCACATTCAGAATCCGGGAGAGGAGATCTGAGTCCATCCTAATAGAGAGGTGGAATTGCTCCATCCCCTAAATCCCGTGCCTTTAAACCATTGCAGTCATACCACCTTATATGGGAATAGATGAAGAATGACACAATGTAGTACCTAGCCAGGTACCTAACACATGGTAACTTGTATTTGACCAAGAAGAATGCTTTATGGTTTAAAATCACTTTTATATACTTTATCACAGCGGAGAATCACAATGATCCTGTGAGATAAATAAGGACCATGTCCCCCTTTTTACTGAGAACAGAGAAAGTAAGTCCTAACCAGGTGCAGTGACTTACTCATATCACAGAGAAACAGAACCAGGAACTAAACCAGTCTGCAAAGCTGAACTCTGCTTTTCCAGAGCATGTGCTGTCTGCAGACAAAGGGACCACGACTGAACACATTGGGCCTCGGTGTCTACAGTGTCATCAGGCCCGTTATGTGCCCTTAGAGGGCGCATCGTCCTTTACACTCAGCATCATACTTGACATCGTTTCTTGAAACTATAACAGCTAAAGTGTGGCTGGCCTCCGCCGCCATCCACGAATGCATCTGCAAAGGCAGGCTCCAGGCTCATGGAGGGGGTTAAACGTGGCCCCAAGTTGGTCAAATACCAGTTACCGGGTGTTGTACTTGGCTTGGTACTATACTGTGTTCTTATCCATACGTACCTCATCTTACCTGGTCAGGTCTGTGTCTTCCCCACGCTGTACATTTGGCTGCCAGTTCTTGCTGGCTGGCCAGGTAGGGCAGTGAGAGAGTAGCGGCCTTTTCACCTGGCATCTCTAGCAGGGCACGGGGGTGGAATTCCTATTGCACTGTCATAAATCACACATATCCTCCCCCAAAGGCATGCTGAATAGAGCTTTTAGGTGCCGGAATGCAAACAGCCTTCCACCCCCTTGATTCTCCTGATGATGATTTCAGCTCTTCCCCACTGACTGTTTCTCCTACTGCACTTTGTGTCTGTTGAAGACCAGTGATGGTGGAGACCCACCTGATGGATTTATTTGTCAGTAGTCAAGGAGGCTCCCCCTCTGTCCCTGGAACATTGTGATCAAACACAGTTAATTGTAGGGCAAAGGCAGTACAGGAGCAGGGCTTTAAGAAATCAATTAACATGCAATTCAAGACTGAAAACAGAAGAGGACTAATTCTGTTTTGCATTTGTGTGGTAGGCTGCTTAAGGAATAGCAGGACAAAGGCCAAAGTCTTTGCAGGAGTATTTGATCAGAAGTGAAGTACCCAAATGTCTTTGTTGGGTTCCCTGAGAGGGGGTCAGTGGTTGGAGACAGGCTGCATTCCCCAGGACCTTTCATGGTTTTTGTCTTCCTAAACTCAACTCTACTCCATTCTTTTAGCCCCACTCTGTATGACTTACGTGTACTTGTTCATCTTTTTTTTTCCTGTAATTATTCAAAACTATGTCCTCTTGACCTGTCCCATTTGCCATCAACTCTGGAGAGCAGCGTCCTTTAACCTCTGGCTTTGGAGGCTGGGGAGTGGGCAGGGTGCATCCTCCATGCCTTTTACTGTGGATTAGAGCCACATAATAAATGTCAGGGGTTCATTGTTTGGGGTTTAGTGGCAAAGGATGTGAAGACAGGTACTCTAGACACTGGCAGATCTGTGCCTTTGAGGTCCTCCTATTATGTCTAATTTCAAACACTGCAGAGAATGGACACTCTTTACATTTTGAAAATGATAACCTGCTCCCTAGGCTGACATTTCTCTCTAACCCCAGGCAACCCTATCTCCTTTCTCCACTTTCTATGTTTTCATCTTAGTATAAGGAAAGAAATGATAATTCATATATATAAAGACTATGAAAGTAATGTGGGTAGAAATTTCACTCACAGCTTATCACAACCGAATCATAATTGCCCCCATGGGTCCAGGTCAGGAATGACAGTGTTAAACTGTTACCAATTGCAAGTTTGTGTGCTCGATGCACAGTGAGGCCAAACAAACGGAAAAGCTGGAGTCTGGAGCAGAGAAAGGTCTATTGCAGGGCCATGCAAGGAGATGGGTGGCTCGTGCGCAGAAAACCCAGAACTTCTCAATGGGTTTCTGCAAAGCATCTTTAAAGGCCAGGTGAGGGAGGGGCGTGGTTAGTTGTTGCAAACTTCTTGGTGTTGGAATCCTTTGTTCTTGCAGCTGTCCACGTAGGTCACGTCATGATGCTCCTGTAAACCTCCAACAAGACAAATGTCGTTTCCTATTCCGCAACTTTTTCTCTCTATATGAATGGGAAAGTGTTATACCCTTAAAGGTCAGAGCCTTGAGAATGGACTACCCATTTCATAGTCTATTTCAGGGTATAGGCAACATTCTTTTACAAAAAGTGCAGAGCCAGCGTGACTAAGCACAGGAAAAGGAAGAGATGTAATATGGAGTCAGATTTTTTTTCCCAATTACAAAAAGACGCTCATCATGGCTCCGGTTTTCTTGTGTTTTACCTTAGCTCTGCTTGTGCTGGTCATGAGATTCAATTGTGTGTTTCCTGTCTGCTTCCATGTTCTAACTGCTGGTGAGCTTGGAGTGAAGTTCATTTCCTCTGGGCCTCTCTCCAATTCTGCACAGAGTCAACACTGACTCCACACGGACCTTCCAGCTTGCTCACCCTGGTTGTCATTCACCTGTCATGCCTAATGTCATCATCCCTTTTCTGAAGACTTTATCCTTCCCCAGCTGGGCTGCTCGATTCATACCTGTCTGCTCCTGATTCCCAGGACTCCAGGGTGGAGACAGCAGCTATTTACATTCTTGTGGTCCCCGCTTCTGGGGGTCAGCAACCCCCAGCCAGCAACCCCCAGGCAAGTCTTACAGCTTGCCATGCTATGATTGGCATTCCAGTTCCTTCTCCAGGGTTCTTACCTTGTTATCCGTCCCTAATCCCACTCTTGAGTTTTATGTTTTTCTTATTGATGTATAACTGACATAACGTTATGTTCATTCTAGGTGTACAATGTAATGATTCAGTATATGTATGTATTGCAAAGTGATCACCAGAATAAGTCCAGCGAGCGCCCATCACCAAACATAGTTAAACATTTTTTTTTCTTGTGGTGAGAACTTTTAAGATCTACTCTCTTAGCATCTTTCACATATGCAAAATAGTGTTATTAACTATCATTGCCAAGCTGCAGGTTACCTCCTTCTCTCATTATTCTTCATTATGTACACACAGATGCCAGCTGGCTGAGGGCTGAGTTAATCTCATTCCTCAGTACACAGCACACTGTCATTCCTGAAAAGGGGGTTGTTGATCCTGGAAAGGTGCTTCCTTATTTTCCCTTCATCTCAGATTCTACTCCTGTTCTCCTTTTTCCACAGTTCCCCACACAAATGCTTTCCGTAAATCTCATTAAATGTGCATGAATCTACATGGAACATGGTGGTGCACTGCCTGTACATGCCACTGATGTATCCATTCCTCTGATTCATCAGTGCTCTTTCTAACTTCCCTCTATCTGAAAACATTACACGACAAGCATCCCCTTAACACACCCCAGTGCAATTCCTCTAATAAGCAGAGCCGGTGGTGGCATGGCTGGGTGATAGGATTCCACGTGCTGACTTGCAGGAAGAGCTGCCATATTGCATCTCCATGTGGCTTTACGTGTGTACACTCCCTGGTACACGGTGAGTTTCCGTCTGCACACATCTTCACCGACACTTACTTTTATCTACTTCCTGATTCCTGTCTTTGTAAATCATATTCATGGGCATAAAGTGACGCCTCCTCATTACTTTCCTTTGCATTTCTCAGGTTAATGGGGAGTGGGAGCCTCTGTTCGTGGATTTGTTTGCTTTATGGCTTTTTCTTCTGTGTAAGGCAGATTCTTGTCTTTTGCATATTTTTTTAAAATTGTGCTGCCTTTTTCTTAGAAGTCTGCAAGAATTCCTTGTATATTCTAGGTATTAATTGCATATCAGTTATTTATTTATTTATTTATTTGTAAGTGGTATACGGGATGAGGGCAGAATGGTTTTGTAGCTTTTGCACTTTATTTTATTTTTATTTAAGTCTTTATTGAATTTGTTACAATATTGCTTCTGTCTTATGTTTTAGTTTTTTGGCCGCAAGGCACGTGGGGTCTTAGCTCCCCAACCAGGGATCGAACCCGCACCCCCTGCATTGGAAGGCGAAGTCTTAACCACTGGACCACCAGGGAAGTCCCTGCATATCAGTTTTTTTTTTTTTTTTTTTCTTTTTTTTTTGCGGTATGCGGGCCTCTCACTGTTGTGGCCTTTCCCGTTGCGGAGCACAGGCTCCGGACGCGCAGGCTCAGCGGCCATGGCTCACGGGCCCAGCCGCTCCGCGGCATGTGGGATCTTCCCGGACCGGGGCACGAACCCGTGTCCCCTGCATCGGCAGGCGGACTCTCAACCACTGCGCCACCAGGGAAGCCCCTACATATCAGTTTTATATGTTGAGAAAAATATATATGTGATATATATATACATATATATATATATATAAAAATGTTACTTTTGTCAGTGGTGCATTATATTGTGATTAAGAGCATATGTGCTGGAACCAAAATGCCTGGGTTCAAATCCTAGCTACGTGGCTCTAGTGATGGTCCTCAGTTTTTTGTCTGTAAAATGGGCATATTAAGGTTACCTTCTTTATAGAACTTTGACTGGGATTAAATGATTTTAAATTTGTAAAAAAATAAAAGTTATGTAATGTGGTTTTTTTTTTCCAATGAAAACAAATATATATTTTTTTAGCTTTATAATTTCACTGTTCCCATTTAGGTAATTAATATGAAGTCCACCTTAACATAATATAACCTTAATATAACAAAAGGTAGGGATCTAGCTTTGTTTTTCCCCATGTTGTGAACCAGTTTTCTAGTATCCTCTACTAAACAGTCAGTCATCCCGTTTCTTTGTGGGGCTCCTGTTTCTGTGTTGAGTTCCTACATGTACTTGGTTATTTTTCTGAGCTCTCTCGTCTGTTCCACTGGTCTTTTTTTCCAGGGCCTGTACTGTGCAGTTGTATTATTCTAGCCTCACTACCTGGTAGGATGGTTTTCCTCTTCCTCTGCCTTATTTCTTCTGGCTGTGTTTCTGCCTGGATCTCTACCTAGTTTTTCTGTCTACCTGTACTGACAGGGCACATGGTATAGCTCTTGTGGTTTCCATAAGATTCTCAGAAGCTATCCTGGACCAAAGGACTCTTAACCATATTTTCTTCTCCCATTGCTAGATTGTAAATCTCTAGGAACTGCAACACCAGTGCATCTTTTGTTTTTGTGTAAATTTCTGGGCATAGTGTCGGGGCAGTCAATTAAGATGTTTTTAAGGATTGAAAAAAGCACCACTTACCAATTTCACCATCTCATTCTAAATGAAAGGACACCCAATGACTTTTGTGCACTGTTGAGTGAATGAGTTGTGAGTCAGCTTTGTCACTTTGATTTTGTCAGTTTGAGGCAGTGAGTCATTGTGAACCGTCTCATTCAGAGAGGTGTAAATCATGGTGCACCCTCTAAGCTGAAACAATTCAGACCAACGGATAATCAGACACACGAACGAATAGCAAGTAAATTAACGAGAACAAATAAATACTATGTACTTATCAGTCTCCTGGGTCCTGAGGACCCTTGAAGAGCTCGGAATTCATTAAAATGGATTTCCAAGTTCCCTAGAGAGTGCTGCCATGACCAGGGCTCCCTCTTCCCTCTGTTCCCGTCTATAATTAGGTCAGCAGGATGATTACATGAAAGGGGAGTGAAAAAAACAAGGCCACATCTCATATCCCTTCTAATCCTTTTGGCTCATTCAGTACTTTCGGTGGAATACGGAGGAGGACATTGAACACAAGAGTTGCTGTAGTAACTCAGGGCTTCTGGGAACTCCAAAGCCTCGAATCCTGAATGTGGGGACTCCCTCTTGGTCCCCACTCCACAGCGTGTGGATTCAGTTCAGCTGTTCACCATCCAAAAAAATGCTCGAGTCTTCATCTGTGATTCTCCTGTGAAGTATCCACACCTGACCCTCTGCTCCACAGTGGTGAACTCTTTAGGGGGGAGGGATTGCCCTGTTCCTTTACATCTTGCATTATTTACAAGAGTGACTGGCACAGAATAGGTATTTGAGGCATAGTTGAATTAATGAAAAAATAGATTCGGGAATGAATTGTGATAAAAATGTGTTACCATATGATCCTGCATATATGATCCAATCCTGGGCATATATCTGGAGAAAACCATAATTTGAAAAGACCCCAAACTTTGAACATTGCACCCCAGTGTTCATGGAAGCGCTATTCATAGTAGCCAAGGCATGGAAGCAACCTAATGTCCATCGGCAGATGAATGGATAAAGAAGATGTGGTATATATATACAGTGGTATATATATTCAATACTCAGCCATAAAAAAGAATGAAATAATGCCATTTGCAGCAACATGGATGGACCTAGAGATTATCATACTAAGTGAAGTAAGCCAGACAGAAAGAGACAAATACCATATTATATCACTTATATGCGGAATCTAAAAAAAATGATACAAACGAACTTATGTACAAAACAGAAAATGACCCACAGACATGGGAGAAAAAACAACAACTTACGGTTACCAACGGGGCAAGGGGAGGACGGATAAAGTAGGAGTTTGTGATTAACATATATAATACATACTACTATAAATAAAATAGGTAACCAACACGGACCTACTGTATAGCACAGGGAATTATACTTAATATTTTGCAATAACCTATAAAGGGAAAAGAATCTGAAAATCGTAGGTATATATGTATGTATAACTGAATCACTTTGCTGTACACCTAAAAACGAATGCAACATTGCAAATCAGCTATACTTCAATAAAAAAAAAGTGTGTATGATAACTTACTACTTACCCCAAGTATGTTTAGTCTGCCGCTTGTAAGACGAGAATCCTTTTGCGTCTTGTTTGGCATCTCAGGACATTTGTCATACGGGTAACTTGGACGATGACGCACATTTACACGTTTATAATTTACACGTGAATTCATCCCTTTTGGCTCTCGTACTAATTCCACAAGTCTTTTATTTTTATTTATTTATTTTTAACATTCTATTAGAGTATAATTGCTTTACAATGGTGTGTTAGTTTCTGCTTTATAACAAAGTGAATCAGTTATACATATGTTCCCATATCTCTTCCCTCTTGCCTCTCCCTCCCACCCTCCCTGTCCCACCCCTCTAGGTGGTCACAAAGCACCGAGCTGATCTCCCTGTGCTATGCGGCTGCTTCCCACTAGCTATCTGTTTTACGTTTGGTAGTGTATATATGTCGATGCCACTCTCTCACTTCATCCCAGCTTACCCTTCCCCCTCCCTGGACCTAGAGTCTGTCATACAGAGTGAAGTAAGTTAGAAAGAGAAAAACAAATACCGTATGGTAACACATATATATGGAATCTAAAACACAAAAATGGTTCTGAAGAACCTAGGGGGCAGGACAGGAATAAAGACGCAGACGTAGAGAATGGACTTTTAAAAAATTTTATTCAGGGTATATGCCCAGTAGTGGGATTGCTGGGTCATATGGTAGTTCTATTTGTAGCTTTTTAAGGAATCTCCATACTGTTCTCCACAGTGGCTGTATCAATTTACATTCCCACCAACAGTGTAAGAGGGTTCCCTTTTCTCCACACCCTCTCCAGCATTTATTGTTTCTAGATTTTTTGATGATGGCCATTCTGACTGGTGTGAGATGATATCTCATTGTAGTTTTAGAAAACCATAATTCAAAAAGAGTCATGTACCAAAATGTTCATTGCAGCTCTATTTACAATAGCCCAGAGATGGAAACAACCTAAGTGTCCATCATCGGATGAATGGATAAAGAAGATGTGGCACATATATAAAATGGAATATTACTCAGCCATAAAAAGAGACGAAATTGAGCTATTTGTAATGAGGTGGATAGACCTAGAGTCTGTCATACAGAGTGAAGTAAGTCAGAAAGAGAGAGACAAATACCGTATGCTAACACATATATATGGAATTTAAGAAAAAAATAAAATGTCATGAAAAACCTAGGGGTGAAACAGGAGTAAAGACACAGACTTACTAGAGAATGGACTTGAGGCTATGGGGAGGGGGAAGGGTAAACGGTGACGAAGCGATAAAGAGGCATGGACATATATACACTACCAAACGTAAGGTAGATAGCTAGTGGGAAGCAGCCGCATAGCACAGGGAGATCAGCTCGGTGCTTTGTGACCGCCTGGAGGGGTGGGATAGGGAGGGTGGGAGGGAGGGAAAAAAAAAAATTTTATTCAGGCTTTATTTTAAAGAAATTTTTTTTTATGATTTATCTTTATTTTTTAATTTATTTTGGCTGTGCTGGGTCTTAGTTGCAGCATGCGGGATCTTCGTTGTGGCATGTAGGACATTTGAGTTGGGGCACGCGGACTTCTTAGTTACGGCATGCATGTGGGATCTGTTTCCCGCCCAGGGATCGAACCCGGGGCCCCTGCGTTGGGAGCGCGGAGTCTTAACCACTGGACCACCAGGGAAGTCCCTAGACAAGTATTGATTTAATATCTACCATGATCACAGTATTATGTCTGAAATGTGTGAAGGATGCGTGTGATGTAAAAACAGATTAAAAAGATGTGAACGTGACTCTTGGGTTAGATTGCCTCGGCTCACATTTTGACCCTGTCAGATAAGGACATGAACTTGGGCAAGTCACTAAAATTCTCTTTGCCTTAGTTTTCTCATCCCCAGATTACTCTGTTTCGCTCATGGAGTTGTGAAAATTCAGTGAGGTGTCACGTATGCAAGGCCTGGCACATCCTTAACAGGTACCAGCGTTGTTACAGTCCAGCCTGCAGAATTCTCAGATTTGGAAAGAAGACACAGTCTGGGGCAGTTTAAACCTTAGAGAAGGCTGAAGCACGTCACAAAGGTTCCAAGTCATCCTATGCCTACATCCTGTCCTCTGAGACCCCACCCCAGTTACCTCGCAGGCTCCTCATGGGGTCTTCCCACAGTGACAGGTGAGCATTCTGGTCTCAGTGGATGTATTCAGACGTGTCATCTGATCTGACGCATGCATTAGAAAATACTCAGATCATGCAGCTCCCGGCCCCCCTTCCCTTTCTGCTGCTTCCTGTCTTCTGTATCTTTAGGTGGTGGGTGAGAACATATAAGGAATTTTCCTTCTTAAGGAGAGTCTGGTCTGCTTGGTTTAGAAAGCACACGAATTTAAGAAAAATAAATCAAACAGACAATAAAAGCTTAGATGCGTCAAACCTTGCGTGAATACGGTTGTCGTGATTGGAGGCTCCCATTTCTTGAGCCGCCCTCCAGGGCTGGCAGAGGTGAGTCCAGGAGCGTGTGGTGTGGCTGGCCCACGCCATGTACACCGCAGGCCTTACCCACCGACGGAATACTGTGCTGTTTCAGCCCGAGTCCCTGTGAACGTCTTTTCTCAAGAGCCCCTTCTCGTGAGGGGGTTGGCTTTGAGGGTCCTCAACTTACTGCTGTCATACTCAACAGCAAGAGGGTCATGAGGGGAGTGGGTCTGGAGTGGAATTCGAGTCTCTGTGGTCATCAGGAAAGGGGAAAAGTTATGCCCAGGGTTTCCTGTCATCTATCATGGAGAGCTCAGCGGTGTGCCCTGTGCAGGGTCAGGGATGCCATGTGCTGGACCGGGGACCGCACGGCACCTCGTCAGAGTCACGTGCCACCAGCACCAGGCGTCCTCAGGGAGGCCTGGCCTGTGTCCACGGGTCTTGTTACCTTTGCAAAAATAATTATGCAGCCTTTGAATGTATTTAAAGCATGTCATTGGTGCAGTTTAATTGCTGATTTTTCTTTCTTTTTAAATTTGGAAAATCCGGAATGCAATTTAACTTGGCTTTTGATGTATTTATAACGGGGTAAAGTTGAGGCAGTGAGAGCGGGGCTGTGGGTGGGCTTGGACCTGGGAACGGGTAAGTGAAGGAGATGAATCGTTCTCACTTTATCGTTCCTTTTCTGTCTCCACTGCCAGTCGGCCTGGTGGGAGGGAGTCTGGTCTGCTGGGCAGCCATCAGCCAGCTCTACTATAAGCTGCCTTTTACACGTCACAATTTGCAGTGTTCTCTTCACACTGTCTATCCTGGTAAATCATTGGATACGTTCGGTTTTCTAAATTCTTCCTTTCTTGCTTCCTGTTTTCTGACCCTAGGAGATGGGCACTGGTTAACACAGAGATAATTCAGAAGGATGCTGCAAAGTCGTCACCACATTCACAACCAGTGGATCCAATTACTAGTGTAAATAACCAAGTCCAGTATGTTCTCTGGAGCTCCAGGGTCCGTCGTCTGAGGGCATAATTCTCAGAATTCAAAGTCTTCCTCTTGCCTCTGTTCCTAATTTGCAGAAAACAGGCTAGTGTGGGGAGTCGTAGTTTGCATTGAAAGAATTCCGGCAAAAATGCCCACGTGCTATCGCAGCTCTCGTTTCCCTAATTCTGCTCCCTCTGGAGCACAGGGACATTACATTTCTCTCAACTGTTACCTAACTGTAGAGCAGCAGGATGAATACCCCGAGAACGAGACTCTCCTCGTGTGCGGGTAGCACACGGCCGCTAATCTCTCCTGACATTTACTTCCACTCCTGAGCACGGGGGTGACCAGCCCCACCGGTCCTAGCTGCAGAAGATAAATGTCAGCCCCATCCGTTGGACGCTTTCTATGCATACATGCATATTGGAAATCAAATCTATTTGGCATATCGCACACGGAGGCCCTGGTGCCCATCCTTCAGAAGCACATTGATTGTCCTCTGCCACCCCGCTCACCACCGGTGTTTGATAGAGTTGGAGAACGGGTGGAATACTTTATTGCATTTTTAACGGAAGAACAAAAAGCCAGCTAAGCTTAACAGTTTTTGCCTCATATGCCTTTAGTGCTGGGCTTTGTTTCCCCACGTGTTGTGCTGCCCCATTTCCCAGGAGCATCTGCTTTTCCTATTGTGAAAACAGTGAGCTGGTGCACGTCATGCAAGGGCTATTCTGATCCTGCCAGATAGTTCTGTACATTTTAATTGTCCTCAGAGAGGGCCACACCTACCACTCAGGTGCGGCCCGCTTCTGCAGCTCTAGATCTAAGCGGTCGCACCCCTCACGCAAAGGAAAAGGGGTTTCGACTTTAAAGTCTGGCAAGTTCAAGTTCATCGATGAGTTTACTCTTTTTTTAAAAAAAAGTTTTATTGGAGTATAGCTGATTTACAATGTTGTGATAGTTTCTGCTGTACAGGAAAGTGAATCAGTTATTCGTATATATATATCCACTCTTTATTAGATTCTTTTCCCACATAGGTCATTGCAGAGTACTGAGTAGAGTTCCCTGTGCTGTACAGTAGGTCCTTATTAGTTATCTATTTTATCTATAGTAGTGTGTATATGTCAATTCCAATCTCCCAATTTATCCCTCTCCCCTTCCTGCCCCCCTGCCCCACCCAGTAACCATAAGATTGTTTTCTACATCTGTGACTCTATTTCTGTTTTGTAAATAAGTTCGTTTGTATCATTTTTGTTTGATTCCACATATAAGTGGTATCATATGACATGTTTACCCTTAACCTTGAATATGTAAAGCCATTTGCACATTGTGCTTGTATGACATGGTGAATGGCTTATATAAATATATCCCGTAAGGGGTGAGATCATAAAATAGACTCAGAAACAGTAGATTTTGTTTCTTTTGACTAGATCCCATAAAAATATGATGTCCAATGAAGATCTGAAGCACAAACCTTGGCCACCCAATGCAATGTGTGTTGCTTTCAGAAAAAAAGGGGGGCTAGATCTCCATTCTTAGGGATCAGTTAACAGTGCAGCGTAATGTGGCCTCTGATATGCAAGAACAGCCCCAGATAATTTATGGAGAAAATCAATCATGAGCTAAAGAGAGGAGAAAGTTGCCCAGATTAGTTGCAGAGTCAGGAGGGACCGTGGTGGGGACAGGTGGGCTGAAGTCCAAGGAGGAGGCTCTTCTCCAGGGCCTCTGGGTACTCAGAAGGAAAGGAGGGTCGTGTGAAGTCAGGGTTCGATGTAACTTCTGGAATGTCAAGAACGAGAGTGCGTGTCATTTATTCAGGTGAGATGAAAAAGCTGCTGTGAAAGTAAAGGAGAATTTATACCCTGGGATAGAAGGTGTGACCAGGAGATGGAAGGAACAGTCATGGAGGTGGGATTACCTGGAACAAAATAGTAAAACGTTGAGTCCAGAGAGCTCCAGGAAGCTAGTCATTTGAATATTTTATCTCATCACATATCTTTCTTCAAAACAGTGATAGACTCGTAGAATGTTTGCAGTGGAGGGGACTTTAGAACATCTGGTCCAGTGGTGTTCACATGACCTTGGTCAGAGAAGCTGTTCTTCTGAACAGATCTTATCCAGTATGAAGAAATGAAAGCCAGCAAACAAAATCAGAAGGAAAAAAAAAATAGTAGCCCTGCAGTGGCTAACAAGCAGATGCGGTTTGAGGCCCTTCTGCCTGACTGTCCTGGAGGCCCCCCACAGCAGAACCCCAGGGCTCCATGGAATAGGTCCGGAACCCTATCACCCCTGGTGTCAGTTCCCCAGCTGTACTCAGGCAGACTCTTATCAAAACAAGCTTCCTTAGTTTATTAAGCTTTAAGAATGCTGCTTATATAACCAGGGCCCAGAGAATTGCAATGCACAATAGTGGTTGGAAGGCTGTGCAGGACCCTTTGGTTTTGAAACGCATTAATGCATGTTTGACCTAGTTTCTCACCTGCATACTTGAGTGTACTTGGCTAGGGAGCCCTTTCATCAGAAACACCTGTTAACATCTGGGCAAGCAAGTGCCCTAGAACGCGGTTTAGGAAACACGCGTCTTGTCAGGGTTACGGTCTAATTCCCTCATTTTTCAAATGGGGGTTCTGAGGCTCAGAGAGCTGGTAGCATAACCTGCTCTGGGTGACACCATTGGAAGCGTAGTTAGGAAGCAGATGTAGGACTTTTGAATCTGTGAAGCTAAGGGGGCTTTTCAGATATATTCTTTTTAATGTTTCCTCCTGTCTACGGGCAGGTTGCAGTCCTATTATATTCTGGCTGTATCCTGAAACACAGAAAGCCGAGGTTTCCCAGCCAGACTTGACTGTGAGACTCCCTATCGTGTCCTGGTTTACTTACTGGCTCAGTCAGTCCATCTCCCTGATGAAGGGATATTGTAAGGCCTTCCAGTTTTAAGATTTCAGGACATGCTAAGACTGAGATTTCAGCTAAAGGAAGTGTGCCGTGGCATCATTAGCAATTGGCATAGTGATTTCTTAAGGTTTCTAGAAGCCGGTGGTCATTCCCAACCCTCTGTAGCGATCTAGGTGTTTTGCTCTGTTGGCATCAGGAAATTGGGCAAACCTCTGACCAAAGTGAACTGCAGCCCACAGGAGTTGTGGGGATGCGATGAAAGGGATTGATAGAACCCTCTGCCCTGCTTAATTAAGATTTGATCAGGCAGGCCCTCTGTGGCCATTAATTCGTTACCTGGTAATTCAATAGGGAGTTATTGTTTGAAGCTGTTTGAGAGACACTTACCTCATTGTTAACTCACAGGTGGCCGCAAGGCAGCAGGCACTAAGATCTCATTCCTTCTGCCCCGAAGAGGGTGTTAACGTTGAAAGATATTTGAATTTCAGTTTTGACAGTACGTTACTCTCAGGCTTTATGGCTCAAACATTCAGAAATCTGTGGCTATGGTAATGGCACTGGTGACATCTAATTACTAAACGGCAATTAGATAATAGCCCTTTGTGAATACGCAGGGCCGTCACGTACAAGGAACTCATCGCTCTTTGCACATATTAACACAGACAAGCCGGTGGTGCCAGAAAGGTAGCTTTATAACTTTACGGTTGCTGAGTAAACTGAGTCATATTCAAGTTGCCCGTTGCTGATACACAACAAGTAATTGTTTGCTGATTGGAAGCCACATGGACTATAGTTTTAAAGTTAATTGAAGAGGAAGAAGGACCATGGAGAAGTGGAGGGAATGGATGTCAAGAGGAAATTCAGGTATTATTAGACTGTCTGGATGCTTTAGTTACTTCGACTCATGTATTTTTGAAATAGGAATTGGTAATTTCTGCTGGATTGGTAGCCAGGCCTCAAACAGTAGAGTAGCTTTTGGCAAGGTGATATCTTGCATGTCCAGAGCAGGATGAATTTATTATCTCCCTATAGAGCCCCAAAGATGCTGGATTCTATTGTGAAGTCAAACTCAGCCCTGGGAGGCGGTGCTTCACTGGTCCTAGGAGATATAACCAATGTCTGTTTGCCAGACACCTATCTGAAAATGGAATTTTTTATTAAAAGCAGGAAACTGAGTTGCATGATCTCTATTGATCTCCTATAAACTCCCCAGATTGTCTTACAATGACTTACAGAATTTCAAAAAAAGAATTATCTTAAAAAATGGATTTACCATACGATCCAGCAATTGCACTCCTGGGCATATATCCAGAAAAGACGAAAACTCTAATTCAAAAAGATACATGTACCCTAATGTTCATAGCAGCACTATTTACAATAGCCAAGACATGGAAGCAACCTAAATGTCCATTGACAGATGAATGGATAAAGAAGATGTGAGATATATACATATATATATACACACACACACACACACACACACACACACACACACACACACATAATGGAATATTACTCAGCCATAAAAAGGAATGAAATAATGCCATTTGCAGCAACATGGATGGACCTAGAGATTATCATACTAAGTGAAGTAAGCCAGACAAATATCATATGATATCATTTGTATGTGGAATCTAAAAAACAGTACAAATGAACTTATTTACAAAACAGAACCAGACTCACAGACATAGAAAAACTTACGGTTACCAAAGGGGAGCGGGAGTGGGGGAGGTGGGGGGGATATTAGGAGTTTGGGATTAACAGATACACACTGTTATATACAAAGTAGATAAACAGCAAGGATTTACCATATAGCACAAGAAACTATATTCAATATCTTGTAATAACCTGTAATGGAAAAGAATCCAAAAAAAAGAATATATATATATCTGAATAACTTTGCTACATACCTGAAACTAACACAATATTGTAGATCAACTATACTTCATTTTAAAAAGTAAATAAAAAGTGGATAATTATTCAAATTTTACAGTGTTCCGTGTAGAAATAGAATGTGGTTTCACTACACTCACAGAAACAGATGGGAGAAACACCATCATTTTATATATTATTTAAATTCCCAAATAGTTAGTGAAGCGCCTCCTATGTGCCAGGCACTGTGGTGAGCCCTCGATTTATTAAGAGAAGGAGCTTTGATTGTGACCCTTAAGAGACTCAGTTCAGTGCTAGAAAGGAAGATAAACAGACCATTACAATCCAGTGTGACAAATTCTATAACAGATGCATGAGCAAACTGTGGGCCACTGTGGGACAAAGTAGAGCAACAGTTAACCTTGCAAGTAGCCCAATGTGTGTTTAAAGGCTAGAGTTTAATCAGAATCTATACTACTAATGAGAAGTACTTTGTTGTGCAAACCTATCCCTGCCATTACTTAAAGTGGATTTCATAGCTGTGCAATTTGGACAGGTAGTGTGTCTCTGTGTGTGTGTTTACGATAAGTTAAAATAACTGATTCTTTTACAGCCTCACGAATCCCTGTTGGGATCTGTGTGTTTTGACATAGGGAGGGAGGTGAGATTTGGCCTGCAGGGCCTTCGGTAAATATGACTTCAGCCGTAAGACTAAGGTGGACAAGTCCTGCACAATTGGGGCAGTTTAGTAATGCTCTGAATCTTTTTGCTCCAGAATTTTTAAGGCTACCTGTGGAGGCCCGAGGAAGAGAAAAATTAAGCTGTCCCAGGTTGCCTAGGCATCAAGCAGGCACAAGTTTTCTACCTGGGGAGCTCGAGCGTGGCTCTGATGGACCGGGGGCTCTCTGGTTCGCCTGTGAGGACAGCTGGAAGCCCCCCTGCAGTCCCTGCCTCGCTCACTCCAGTCATGGGCCGGAGTGGAATTGATGAATCTCTCTGCAGGGATGGTTCATTGGCATGAAGCTGTTTGAGCAATTACAATAAAATACTTTTATGGCGATGTTCTGCTTCCCCTGGGTTCCTGGCACCTCTGCGGCGCCTCCAATGGCAAGAGAGGACCAGAGGGGACACACAGCATCCTTGTTTTTTTTCTCTCTGGTTAGGATATCCAGTGTTTCTATGTTAGGATAGGGTTTGGAAATTATTCTGGTTCATTTCAGATCACCCTGCGTGTGCTCTAGGGCTTTGGAAAGGAGAGGAAATAAGTCCCCAAAATTACAGCTTGAAATTGGGTGAGAGACTGCCCATCTGCCTAGAGGGCCAAGAAGACAATGAGACACATGCTGAGGGTGGCCGGCACTGGGCAGCAGAACCATTACCAGGCAGAAGGGGGCTTTCTGTTGTTTAGATGCAGGAGCTTGTCCTGATTGGGGGAGAGGTTGCGATGCTCACCAGCGTGGGATTTCTTTGATAACAGGACTAACAGAAGGCGCGGGGAGTGAGAATGTAAAGAGAAGGAAGGAGCACAGACAAAGATAAAATGAGCCAGCCGGAGGATGGAAAGGGAGAGGAGGAAGGGGAAGGGGGAGGGGAACAGATGGGGAAATGGAGCAGATACAACTGCTTCTCGAATTGCAGGAGCAGCTGAGGCCATGCAAGGGGATCTGCCCAGAGGAGAGGGTCCTTCCAGACAGGGCGTTCTCCTGTGAAAAGCAGAGTTTCTGCTTCTCTAATATGTGCCCTTTAAAGCAAGCAACTTTGGGGACGTATACAATGAAAGGAAGGGAGGGTGGAATAAAGGGGGAAATTATTATACTTCTTACACAGATGATTTTAAAAAGCAGTGATTTGGGTTCTTTTATTCATTACACATCATAAAGGACCCAGGCTGTGTTGCCCATGGCTTTAAAATCTAGGATCCTATTAAAACCTTTTCTTGCTAGTAACTCAGTGCTTTGGAAACTCACTAAGAAAAAAAAGCCAATTTAATCAAGGCAAGATTTAATATAAAGAAAGGACCTGATATTGCCTTTTTGCAGAAAAACTTTCAGGATCAAATGGCTTATGGTGTTCATTTACCAAAGAGTCCCTGCGGAATCAGCAGTCGGGGTGGGTGGAGGGGGGACCCTTTCATTAGCGTGCAGGGCACACCCAGGTTCTGTTTTTTTCACACTGAGTCCTGACCGCTTTTTTAGCGATTCAGAGAAAAATAATTTTTTCACTAATGCTTGGAAGAAAACCCATACTCTAAACTAGGGACAAAAATAAATCTACCTGATGTCTGAAGGTGGGTAGAGGTTGGTTTATCTTGACTCCTCAATAGACCCCTTTCTTAATGACTGACAGATAATATATCTCCAATCACTGGATGATCGTGGGGTCCACTGAGAGAAGATGCTGGCGGTGGGGAGACAGAGATGTGAGCCCAGTGCCTGCATCTGTCATCTCTCTAAATTGTGAAAATTAAGTTTGCCAGGCCTCATTTTCACAACTGCAAAATGGAGGGAATTATA
Organism: Pseudorca crassidens; assembly: GCF_039906515.1. NCBI lineage: Eukaryota > Metazoa > Chordata > Mammalia > Artiodactyla > Delphinidae > Pseudorca > Pseudorca crassidens. The sequence continues at coordinate 107,127,556 of NC_090304.1, forward strand.
TTGCATCTACTGTAGATTGAAAAAGAAAAAAGGTCACTGAGTTAACTTAATATGAGTTTACATCCTGTTTGCTTCGTCTAAAATGAGCGTTTCTGATGTTTGGTGAGGAGAGGGGTTCTGCTTCTCAGCCCTCGGGGACCCAGGCTGTCATGAACGCGTGACATCCAAGGTCAGCCTTCCAGCCAAACGCAGAGGAAGAGCACAGGGGAACATACATTGGAGGTTCTCAAGGGTCGTGATGTTACCTATCCTTTTTTCACACATTCCTTTGGCTAAAATGCAATCACTTGGTCTACCTGACTGCAGGGCCCGAGGAAAGGAATCTAGCCTAACTCCAGGAAAAAACGGGAAATGGATTTTGGTGTGCAGCTGGCCATCGCAGCTGCAGCATTTTCACCAAATACCCATCTGCACGCTTCTTCACATATTTAGAACACGCAGCCCCAAGATGGACAACTCAAAATCCAATCCAACTTTGCTCAAAGTCAAAATCACTTGGTGATATTTACTCCTGCTCTTCATGGCCAGACATAGCTTTTCACGGAGAAGTAACCTGTGGCTAAAAAGATTGCCAGAGTGATAAAGATTGCCACCACTTAGTGCAACATCCTTTTCAGTGGGTTGCAGGAGAGGATCCTCACAATAAGACATTTGGGAATTTGGAAAAGAGGAGAACCGGAGATACAAAGCAGTTACTGATCCGTGGTGGTTGGTGATACCTTTGTCCTGGCAGTTGGAGACCTTCCTTAGACTCCAATTCTGCTCTCCGGGAGGAATTTCTTGTCCCTTGCTCGCTGGGAAGCTCCCCCACTGGGCAGTTTTTCTGTTCTCTGTCTTTTGTGACCACATCTACAGTGGCCGCTGTCGAGCACATCCTCCTTGGGGCTGAGGGGTTTACGTAGCTTCTCTTCTGTTAGTACGTTGTGGGGAGCTTGACACCTGTTTTCCGGTCACGGGCTCTTTTAGAGTAGACCCAGGGTTTCTTTGGCTACACAGTTCCTTCAGAAGTGCCGTAAGCATTGCTGTGTTTGTTTTCAGGCAGATCCATTGGCCGCATGAAAAATATCAAAGGCATAACAATATCACTTTCAAGCCTACGTTATTTCCTTCCTTTTGTGCCCAGATGCTCCTCTCTCAACTTAATGTGGCTACATCGAGATCATTCTAGAATCTCTCTCTCTCTCTCTCTCTCTCTCTGTCTGACTCTGCCTCTGTCTCTATCTCTGTCTGTCTGTGTCTCTCTCTGTCTTTCGTTTTCTCTCATTTTAATGTGTGCTTAAAAACTGGTACATTCTCTCCTGGGCTCCTCTCTTTCTTGTCATCATTGGTGAAAACAGAGAGGAGTGACTATTACATATGGATATTTTGGTGTTTTCAATCCATTTCTCTAGAGCTACTGGCTCAGCGGGCAGTAAGTTTGCCTTCGAAGTTATCCAAAGTGACAGTTTTACCAAAAGTCTTGCTCTTCCAAAACAGGGGTCCCCGGCTTTCTTGCCCACTCTCTGTGTTTCATTGACATCCACTGCCCAGCTACAAGGTGGTGCTTCTGGTTGTAAAGTGTGGGAGGCTCTGCTTTTTGCGGTCACTCAGAGATGCTGCATTAGGGACTGTCTGCATTTAATATGAGTTCCAAGTTGCAGTGGGTATCGACTTCTGGCTCAGTGAAGGGGGTACCCAGAGCAGCACGTGAAGGAGGCTTTAGAGTGCCAGGCCTGGGAAGTTGTACATGTTCCTTCTACCCTCTTTCCACTGGGTAGACCTGTCACAGCATCACACGTAATTGCAAACGTGGTTGGAAATGTCATCTAGTGAAGTGCCCGAGAAAAAGAGAAAGTGTGTTTCGGTGAATAGCTGCCAGTCTTTCTCGTAGAAACCCACCGCATATGATTGTTGCAAAGGCTGAAGTAGGTTGTGTAAAGCACCTGTGTGATGAGACGACCCATCATAAGTGTTAGTTCTCTTCAGCTCCCTCTTACTCCAGAGGGCCCCCAAAGTACGCAGCAAGCACTTAATAAACACAGAACAAATGAATCACTATTCATGGTTATTTCTCCTCAGAGTTAGGCACCTTTGAAATCTGACCCTGTTTTGGACTGAATGATGCTGAGTCTCTCTGGGTCTGATTTTTCTTTGAATTAAAAACATCTCTCAGGATACCCAGCCTATTTTCCAAACAACCCCATCTGGTTTCTTGGAAGCTGTTTCAAAGTTGAAACATCAACCCTGACAGGTCCTTTGGCCACTAAAGATACAGCCCCCAAGGACGTGTCTGTGCTGTTACATCAAATAGCACAGCAAAAATGGATGAAAGTCATTTGCTGTGATGGATTTGACATCCTCCTTAAACATACCTGCCTTTAAGTGTACTTTTCACAAAAGTACACTGAAAAGTACATTCTTTCCCCAGATCTTAAATCACTTTTCAGACTACAGGAAGAATTATAAAGGGTCTGTTTCCTTCCCATCCATTTCTACACTTGTTTAGAATGTTTGTCTCTTTGACCTTCCATTCACTGTATTTTTTTCAGTTGGTTCACTTTTTTTCCAACATTACTGAGGTATTATTGGCAAATTGTAAGATATTTAAGCTGTACCGTGTCATGACTTGACATACATACACATTGTGAAAGGATTCTCCCTATTGAGTTACTTTACGTATCCATCACCTCACATATTTGTTTTTATTTATTTTTTCATGAGGACAGTTATCTTCTCTCTTAGCAAATTTCAATTAAACGACACAGTGTTATCAGCTGTGGTCACCATGTTACACATTAGATCCTCAGACCTTATTCATCTTGTATCTGAAAGCTTATTCCTTTTCACCAACTTCTACCAATTTCTTCCACCATCACCCCACCCACCACCCTGTTGCAGCCACTGGCAATGATTTTTTTTTTTTTTTTTTTTTGGCAACAATTTTTGATTCTCTGTTTCTATGAGTTTTGTTGTGCTGGTGGTGGTAGTTTATTTATTTATTTATTAGATTCCACATCTAAGTCATGCCATGCAGTACTTGTTTTTCTCTGTGTGGTCTATTTCACTTAGCATAATGCCTTCCAAGTTCATCCATGTTGTCACCAATGACAGGATTTTCCTTCTTTGTTAAGGTTGAATAATATTTCACTAAATATATATATATGTGTATATATATGTTTATTTCACATATTCTTGATCCATTCAACCATCGACGAGCACTTAGGTTGTTTCTGTTACCGAACACGTGTTCGTGTGCCTGATGTACAGTGAGGCCAAACAAGCCAAAACAGCGGAGTTTGGAACAGAGAAAGGTTTATTGCAGGGCCACGCAAGGAGACAGGTGGCTCGTGCACAGAAAACCCCAAACTTCCCAAAGGTTTCTGCAAAACATCTTTAAAGGCCAGGTGAGGGAGGGGCGTGGTTAGTTGTTGCAAACTTCTTGTTGTTGGAATCCTTTGTTCTTGCGGCTGTCCATGTAGGTCAGGTCAGGGTGCTCCTGTAAGCCTCCAACGAAACAAATGTTATTCTCTGTTCTGCAGCTTTTTATCTCTATATGAACGGAAAAGTGTTACACACTTAAAGCTCAGAGTCTTGAGAATGGGCTGTCCTGTATATCTCAGGCTACAGGCAACATTGTTTTACAAAAGGTACAGAGCCAGCATGACTAAGCACAGGCAACAGAGCATGCGGGTTACAGTAAAAGGAACAGATCCAATATGGAGTCAGATTTGTTCTTACCTATTACATTTCCATACCTTGGCTGCTGTGACTAATGCTTAAGTGAACATGGGAGTACAGATGTCTCTTCCAGATAATGATTTCCTTTTCACATGTACCCGGAAGTGGGACTGCTGCATCCTATGGTAGTTCTATTTTTAATTTCTTGAGGAATCTCCGTGCTGTTTTCCGTAGTGATTGTACCAGTTTATATCCCACCAACAGTGCTCAAGGGTTCCCTTTTCTCCACAAGGGTTCCATTTTCTCCATATACTCATCGGCATTTGCTATCTCTCATTTTTTTGATAACAGCTCTCCTATCAGGTGTGGGGTGATATCTCATTGTGATTTTGATTTGTATTTCTCTGATGACTAGTGACGCTGAGCACATTTTTATGTGCCTGTTGGCCAATTGCATGTCTTCTCTGGAAAAAAAATGTCTATTCAGTCCTTTTGCCCGTGTCTTAATTGGGTTATTGTTTTTGCTTTTGAATTGTATATGTGCCTTATATGTTTTTTATATTAATCCCTTATCAGATGGGTGGCTTGCACATATTTTCTGTATTCCATAGGTTACCTTTTTATCTTGTTGACAGTTTCTTTTGCTGTGTGGAAGCTGTTTAGTTTGATATAATCTCACTTGTTTTACTTTTTTTGCCTTTGTTTTTGGTGTCAGATCTAAAAACTCATTGCCAAAACCAGTGTCAAGGAGTTTACCTACTATGTTTTTTTTTTCTTCCAGGGATTTTATGGTTTTGAGGGATATGTTCAAATCTTTAATTCATTTTGACTTGATTTTTGTGTATGATGTAAGATGGGGTCCACTGCCATTCTTTTGCAAGCTGATTAATTAAACATTTGTTGCATCATGGAGTATGTGGGACACATATGTACCTAACTTCCCCAGAGTGAGACTTTTCCTAACCATCCTAAAATAATATTTCCTTCCATACAGCACTTTCTGTCCTTCACCTCTGTTTTAATGTTTTCTTTAACATGTTAGCTACCAGCATATTACTTACTTCTTTGTTTTTTGTTCATCTTCCTCATCTAGAATTAAAGTTCCACGACGTCCAGGACTTTTTATTGCTTGTGTTTACAGCTCTCTCCGTACTGCCTGGAACTGTGTCTGACTATAATGGGGTTCTATAAGTATACATTGAATTAATAAATGATTCTTATTCTTTGCTTTTAAGAAACTTAAATGCTAGTAAGCAGAAATCTGACACACATCCAGATAATTATAAGGCAAAAATGACTATATCAATTACTTTAAAAAGTTACAGTGTTAACCAAGGTAAATAAAGCAGAAAGAAGAGAGAACTAATTTTTGCTACAGCACTATTATGCCAAATGAACCTTGCTTACATTATTTTAATCCGTAGAGTAATCCCGGAGAATACGTGGCAGGTCTTCTATTTTATAGATGAGGAAACGGATGTCCTAAAAGGCGGAGTCATTTGTTCAGAGTTACAACTGGTGGAAACAAGATACTATTGCAGTCGGTCTGGCTTTTTAAAAATCTACACCAGTGATTCACAAACTTCTTTATATCCACTCATAGAAATAAACATATTCTAATTGTAATGTTGTACAGACAAGCACTCATACGTGTGTGTGTGCACACATATGCACACACAGACACACACAGGTATTTACTTTATATGTGAATCTTTCTAACATACTCTGTTCTTAGTCTATTCTGTTCTATTCTATTCTATTCTATTCTTTCTATTCTATCCCATTCCATCTCATTCCATTCCATTTTTTTTCCTATTTCATCCCATCCCATCCTACCCTATTTCTTAATTTGATTTTGACCCATTAAATTGTTTTTGCCCCAAAGCATATGAGTGGCAAAGCAGAATTTGAATATACTTACTCTTGTCATATTACCCGGTGTTGAAAGGAACTGGAGCTCTAGACCACATGCTGAGGATTAGGAAAGACGTTATTGAGAAGGTAACCTTTGAGCTATGCCTTGAATGATGGGTTGGGTATAAGGAAAATCTTACAATACAAATTTCACCCATTCAGGCAGTAGTACTTATGTAATTTAGGCTTCTATCAACTAATCCAGATGCTTGACATTTTATAAGGCTGAAAAATCAAGATACTCCAGTGTCTTGCTTTATTCAGTTGGATACTCAATCCATCAGTCAATTGATTACTATGCTTAGGGAGCAATTACTGAGCAGTAGTTATATGTCAGGCAGTGAGTTCAGCACTGGAAACATGTAGACGTCTCCAGGGTGATATCTACCCTTAAGAAACATGTGTTTGCGTTTCACTTTCCATGAGCTGACCTGGCAACTAGGCATATCCTTTGCACTGGGCATATCCAGGTCTATTCCCTGTGCCCAGGGAGCTGGTGTTCCTCCTACTTGGCTTTATGCTGGGCATTTCTGGGGATACAGCATTGCCCTTCCTTTCTTCCATCTTGAAAAGGGATTCATAAGTTAAAATGGAGCTATTCCTTGTGGCCTGATGACATATTGATTGGCAATGGCTTTTCTTTGTGAAAGCATTCCCTGTGAATGATGCTTCTAGACACTGTGAGGTAGAGTTATGGGTTTTGTCATCACCTCTTTTGCCTGAGATCAGGTTTTTTCCCCCAAGTCAGAAAAATGAAAGTTGCTTCATCCATTTAAATCAGGGATTCTCTAGAGAAATGGATGTGTCGTTCCATGGGCAGTACCTTCATTTTAACAGTTTTCTGGGTCTGATGAATTGATTGCCAGTGGAGGCAGGTAAACAGCTGGGCTTAGACAAAAAGTGCTCCGACAAGGAGGCTTCTTGCAAAAGCCCCCCTATTTTAAGTAGTCTTTCGACGACTAAATCATAATACCAAAACATTAATATATATTTCCTTATTTCAAGCCTATTGCAATGAACTTGTATTATTTTGGAATGGATAATAAAATAGAAAGAGACACCACCTTCCTGACCCTGTTAACTCAGATATAGTGGGGCTGGAACATTGTGCACCATTTTTTGTTTTTTTGTTTTAATGGATGCAATAGAGTTTATTGGTACTATGATCAGTCACGGAGCTGTGTTGCTATATATGCTGCTGCTGGTTTCCTTTTACAATATTCTGAACTGAAAGTCCTTTGGAATTAGTTCTGTGTTATATGCCTCATGTTATTCTCAGCGTGGCATCTTACAAAGAGTAGTTGCTCAAGAACATACTAATTGACAAATTGGAATCAACTAATGTATCAACACAGCAGTTTGTAATTTGTAGAACACTTTCATGTACATTTTACCATTTGATTTTTAAAAATCAGCAGCAGTGTATTTAGTGATTTGTTTTTATCGAGTTAACAACGTATTGAATTTACTCTTCATAGAATTAAATTACAGTGTGAAATTACAGTAGTTATACATGGCAGAAAAGAAGTTGATTCTTGGTAATTATTGTAGGATCAGGAAAGTGCTAATATACTAAAGATTAGTCTAATAACTTTGGACTTTCATTATGTTTTGCAGACGAAATTGAGAGCATCAGTTAATCTGATGGGGTATTTAAATGAAAATTAGTTGAGAGGTACTAAAGTGTATTAGTCAGCTTTGGCTAAGTTATGCTGCAATAACAAATGTTCCCAATATGTCAGTGGCTTACAACACTGTGTGCATTCTCTATCTATCTATCTGCCTATGCATACAGATGCGTGTGTGTGTGTGTGTGTGTTTTATACACATGTATGCACACATGGTCACACACAAACTCTCTTTCTTTCCCTCATTTATTTATTTAATACCTGGACCAAAGTTAGAAGGAATAGATTTATTTGAGACATGCAGTATTGCTCCTGAGAGAAAAGAATGGCAGAATCACATGATGTCTCTTAAAGCTTTCATTTCATAGTGACCCATGAAATTTCTATTCGCATTGCATTGGCCAAAGCAAATCAGATGTCCAGGACTGAGGTCAGTGTCAGAGGTGAAATATATGTTCCTTTCATAAGGAGAAGCTTCTTGGAACAATATAGCCGTTTACTCCCTACTGTTATTATATGTAACTGGAATGGTGAGGTCTGGGTAGAGGAATCAATCTCATATTGATTTAGATCCTCAAAAGTAACCATACGTTTGGCAAAATATATCTTATTCACTACATTTTATAGACCAAAAAAAAACTAAGGCTAATTTTTTTTTTTTTTAACGATTTGGAGTCTCATAGCTGGTAAATGGCAAATTCTAAATTTGAACTGAAATCTGAATTTGACTCACTTCCTAACCTAAATCTAAATCTGATACTCTTCATGGCCATGCTGCATATGTGAATGTCTGCATGATGGCAGAAACTAGAATGAACAGAGAATGCTCCAGCTATAGGATGCTTGAGAATACGGGTTGAAATTTCCGTTTATATATTTCACATTTCTTTAAGGTGACCAATATTTGACTACGGTTGTGCTTTCTGTGCATGGATATGCTCATTATTCTACATTATTTTTGTTAAGATTCTAATCTTTGGGGTGTGTGTGTGTATAAAGTCAGGTCCCTTAAGCCCTCTTCAGGACCTTAACAAAAGATTCTTACAGATCTGCTTAAACTGCTGAGTTTCAAATCAGGAATTAGTTCTGATTCTGTTGTTGTACACCTGAAAAGAGAGGAGAAATAGAATCCACCTTCCTGTGTTATTAAGATTTCAGATACACAGTTTTGATAAAAGCTTGCAAGTACAAAATTTGCTATCAAGCCTAATGTAGCATGGAGGATTTTGTGTGAGCTAGCAAAGGATCACATTTTCATCTCCTATGAGGCAGGGACTGAGCTCTATAAACTATTTTCCACATGCACGCTTTACTCAAAAAGAAGAAAAAGAATATTTTGTTTTGAATCTTTGTCTGGTTTTAGAGTGCGTGTGTGGGTATCCTAAACCCAGTTACCTGGTGAATCACAATTCTACAGGTGTGATGTACACACTGCCTAACCTGAGCAAGAACATTGGCCTCAGGTGCAAGGAAAACCCATACTGTACAATAGATGGGCCAGGTGACTCATTTGGCTTGATTCACGTATGCAGTGCGTTTAGGACTGTAGCGTGTACCATAGAGAAGACGCAGCACCCTTCCGGACGCCGAGGAGTCCTTGCTGAAGAGGTGAGTTATATGATCTTGCAGAGATGCTCTGGAAGCAGGATTTAAAAGAGCCTTTTTCCATCTGACCTGCCTTTTTTCCCCTAAGATGGAAAATAGATCATGTACTGTGTTGCATAGTTGAGAACGGTAGTTCCATAACAAGAGGCTCTGGTGTGGAAGTCAGTTACTGAGTCATTACTGGCCGTAGACAGTCGTTTTTCTGATCTTTACTTCATTTGGCACCCTCTTCTGATTATTTAGTAATTAATACGTGATTCACTAATTAAATTAGTTCAGCCCTTCATTTAATAAACATTAAATGAGGCCATTCTCTGTGTCCGGAGCTGAGCTAATTGACTGAGGGCTAAGGTTATAAGCAAGGCCCTTACCCTCCACCTTCAAGTCCACGGGAGGGGGAGAAACAAGACAATGCCATGTGGCAAAAGCTTTGTCGGATATGAGCACAAGCTTTTTTAAGACACAGGAGAAGAATCCGTTTTCTAGACTTAAACATCCTTGTAGGGGTTTTCCAGAGGAGGTAGTCCTTGAAGTGAATCTTCTTGGGTGAGAGGGGGCTAATTGTCCAGATAAAGGAGGGCGGGTGTTCTAGACCTGTATCACCTGGTGGCGTGCACATGAGAAACAGCAAGGTACGAGTGGTCATGACAAGGAGTTAAGGATGGTGGAAGCCAAGGGGACTGGGGAGGAGGAGAGGTGTTGAGGATGCTGGTAGACAGGTGAGATAGAAGTCAAATTCATGAAGCACTTAGAGTCCATGTTAATTAGTCTGTGTGATTCTGGACTTAGGCACAGAAAGTGACTCAGTCTAATTTAGGCAGGAAGGAAACCAGCTTAAAAACACTGGATGCTGAGGACTGGAGTGCCACCAGGGACCTCCATTCTGCTGTTCTCTGCATGGGTTTTTATTGCCCTTATTCTGCAGAATTGCTCATCTCCTTTCCCAATGCACGTGATAGACACATAGGGTAAGACCATCATCCAAGACCTTCTATTTTACAGATAGACCCACCTGGAAAGTCTGAGTGCCTCTCTCTGTTCATTTATACATTCTCTCTGAAAGGAAATAGGTTTGGTGAGTTTGAGCCTCGTACTTACCCTTGTACCACTTTGTGACTAGAAGGCAAGTTGCGTTCCATGAACATTGTTTCTGTGACCATAAGATGGCAGGGGAGGGGTTGCATTGGAACGTCCCAATTGGAATTTTACAAAATACACCTATTATCTAAGTGGGCTTCAAGTGACAGTACACTGTCATGATAACTTCTGGAGTTTTGGAAACATGCACCAGTGTATATCTGGGGTGTGCCTGCTTAACGTTCTGAGTCAGTGGATCTGAGGTGGGATCTGTGGGCTGGCATTTAAAAAGTTCAGTAATTGATTCTAATGCCCAGCTAGAGTGGGAACCATTTTAAGGAATGTTTATCTTATCTCAAACAAGAGAGGAAACCTCAGGAGGTAGAAGGAAAGGCCATGGGGTAGATTTCCATCATACTTTTTAGGAGTCAGTTATGTTCATCCAGGAGGGATGGGAGCTCTCATCTAAGGCAGGAGCCATGCAGTAGAGAGGAGGGTGCTCAGAAGGTAGAACTGGCAGCTTCTTGTCATCAGTTATATCTGGGGGGCAAGGAATGCGTCTAGAACAATCCCATATTTTGGGCATGGGAGGTGAGGTAAATTAGGTGATAGAGAGAAGAAATGGGACTCAGGATGGAAGATGATGAGCTGAATGTTGACATTTTGTATTTGAAATGCCTCCAGGTCTCCAATTGTGCAAGGCCGGGGGCAGTTGTGTATATGGGAGTTCTGAGCTAAAGATGGCGCTTTTGTAATCATTGTTTGCAAATGACAGATGAAGACTCTGTGTGCAGATTTCCTAGGGTGGATATAACGGAGGACAGTAATCCTATGAATTTGGGGCACGTAAAAAATTAAAGGGCAGGTGAGAAGGTTGGGAAGGAGATTCATCAATAGAAGGAGAATCTACATCAGGAGAGACTGACATCCTTAAAAAGTAGGGAGAGATTTTAAAGAAGACAGGATTAGCCACATGAAATTAGCCAAATTTTGCGTGTCAAAAATGTCCGCTGGGTCTGGCTAGTAACAAGTCAACTATGACCTTGACGAGAGCAGTTTTATTCTTTCACGTTATTTTCACACATCTTTCGTCTCTTTCTGATGGTAAACTTCACTCATGCATTCATTGGATAAACATTCTGTAGGCAGGGCTAGAAGTCCTGAAATACATAATTTTTAAAATGAATTTTTAAATTTTATTTATTTTATTTTTGGCTGCGTTGGGTCTTCGTTGATGCGCGGGCTTTCTCTAGTTGTGGAGAGCGGGGGCTACTCTTCGTTGCGACGCGCGGGTTTCTCATTGCGGTGGCTTCTCTTGTTGTGGAGCACGGGCTCTAGGCACACGGGCTCAGTAGTTGTGGTGCATGGGCTTAGTTGCTCTGTGGCATGTGGGATCTTCCTGGACTGGGGCTCGAACTCGTGTCCCCTGCGTTGTCAGGCAGATTCTTAACCACTGCGCCACCAGGGAAGTCCCCTGAGTTTATTTTTGAATGCCTCATCTCTCATCTGCGTTCGTGCTGCTACTGTGGTAGGTCAGACTCTTGTTTCTTCCCTGCCTTATTGAGACCAGCAGATCCCCCATCATCTGTGCCTCCTTCTGGGTCTTTAAGCCGATGCTTCCACCACTGGTGACTCCATGTTAACTGTAGGTGACCATCTAAGCAACTTAGCCAGTTGTGCAGCACCTTAATCTGTCTCCAGTCTAGGTTGATTCAGCAATTTAACAGAATTTTATTTTTTCATACCATTTGCCAGGCACTGAGCCAGGTCCTGTGATAACAGTGCCCTGCTCTAATGGGGTTCACTTCCAGGGTGGATGACAAAAATGGAACTCGGAATTGAGAGTCCAGTGAGTAAAGAAGGGCCTGGAGGGTTGGGTAGCATGGCTGTGAATCTTGGTTCGTCCGGGGCATGCGGTGGCATTGGGTGCCAGCCAGGGAGGCTTCTCAGAGGAAACCCCATCTAAGCTGAGGCCTGCAGGGCGGAGGGGAGTCAGGCAGGTACAAGTCGAGGGGGGAGAATGGTGCTCGCCGAGGCCCTGGGTGTGAGGAAATGGGGGTGTGGGTGGAGCCACCGGCCAGGAGGTCCAAGGCTACAAGATGATCTTCGTTAGACCTCGGCAGGCGCCGGATCACGGAAGACCTCGCAGGACCGCATCCAGGAATTTGGACTTTCTCTTGTGCTTGGGAAGGCGACTCTGACTTCTCTGAGGGCAGTGGATTGGGTGAGACCAAGAGTCAAGGCAGGAAATGCAGCCGCCTAACTGGTCTCATACGCTCCTGTCTCCTGGGCCCACTGCCCCGCATCTTCCACGCCCAGCACAGCGCTCAGCAGGCTTGTCCAGACAGTGACGTAACATGTGATAAAAGGAGTTGATGCTGTTGACTCTTGACCTCCGCTGCGTGGGTTCCTCCACGGGAAACGCCCCTCTCCTTTGGCACTGCAGACTACTATCCACCCTGTAGGAGGCTCTCAAATCCCACTTCCTGTTTCCTCTAATCATTACAGCAGCCACGTGAGGCAGCTGTTTTATCTCCACTTTACAGAGAAGGAAAAGGAAGTTCAGGGAGATTAAAGACTTAAAGTCACATAGAGTCACATAGTGGGGGTCTGGGGCTTTACAGCGAAGCCTCCTTGTCTTCATACCTGTTTACCCCTGGACTAAGCCTCCTGGGAACCTGAGTGATTGAAGAACAATCCCTGACTGGGGTCACTGCTCCAGCCCCAAGGTGACGTGTGCTCCCGGGATGTGCCTGTGTGTCCTCCTCTGCCAGGACCTCCTGACCATCCCCGACTCATCCTCCCCCCGGCCCTGTCCCTCTAGACGGATGGCCCCGTGCCACACAGCAGGCACTCATCCCAACCTGTCACTTGCTGTCCTGTTTATTTGTCTTCTCCAACCTGAAAAACACAAAGCCTCAGGGTCACCCTTTAGGAACACTGTCAGCTTCGTCCTGGGCCTCACCTGATCTGAACACTCTGGGGACAAAGCCTGTGTTTCTGGGATATTCCCTGAGGTCCAAGGTCAGCATCCATCACTTCGCCTGTCTTCCTCGGGTTGCGTGTGTGGACGCCTGAGGGTCAGAGTGGACCACTCCACCAGTCTGTTCGCCCTGCCCTGCTCTGAGTGCTTCTACCAGGAGCTCCCATGCTGTACCCCAGCCCCGGCCCCTGACTCTGTGGGGTGACGCTGACTCTTTGTGGGGACTTGTAGAGCACAGAGCCTGCCTAACACGTTTGGATGATTGAAGGTTCCAGATCGAGGCACAGGATGAGGTTGTCTCAGTCACAGTGACTCAGAAGGGGCTGCTGGGCGTGAACTAAGTACATACCCCAGCTGAGGAGTGAAGCCTGCAGGGTTTGCAGGCACCGGGCCTGCTCTAGCTGGGAAAGCGTGTTCTCACCCTAGTCACCAAGTTTCTCTGAACTGCATGGGACACTTAAAGTGCTCTGGCCTGGCTTCCTGGCCCCTCTTCTTTCTCTCTCTCTGTCTCTCTCTGGTTTTTTTACTTCTTTCTGCGATGCAGGTGTCATCGTAATGGAAGATGTCCTTGAATAAGTGCTCTGGCCTGTGGTTCCCTGGCGGCTTCATTTTTTATCTTTCCAGTGAAGGCGCCTTCTAAGCTCAGCCCCTGTGAGTTACGAGTCTGTCTGCGGAACCTCAGCTCCCGCTGTTTGGTGGGTAGTGTCGGGACTTGGCATTTTGGTGCTCTGGGCACTGAGGACTGTAGGGCCACGTTCGGGGGCATTTCTCACGCCTTCCGCCTCCTCCCCTCCCCTCCTTCCGCACCGCCCTTCACTCCCCATCCTTCCACCCCACCCACACCCGCCTTTGCTCAAGGCAGACCCCCGACCCCGACCCCGCCGGCCATGTTTTGTCTTTCCTGGAGGCCTTGTAAACGCACAGACCATTTAGACTTTAAGACGGTGGGGCTACTTTTCATCTCAGGCCAGGCTGCTGCCTGGTTTTACAGGGTCGTAAAAGTCCTGACAGGAGTCATAAAAGCCTCCAATTGCACTGCAGAAACCCTTGGAGTATATTTTAAGGGCCCCTGAGTTTTCATTTTGCTGCTTTTACGGGGACTCGTAAAAGCTGCGTGGAGGGAGCTCTCTGATTGGCCTTTCGGCACAGAGGTAGTTAAAATTACAGCTATAGACAAATTGTTCCAGTCCCAATATATCAGCAGTGGGCATGTGGGGTGGGGGGGAGGCTTCCAGCTGCGCCGCATTCCCCGCGGCCTCCACTTCCCACTTCTCAGGCTGCCATCACTCTCCAGGCCATTTCTGCAAAGAGAACCCTGGCTAATCAACCAGCTGCTTGTATGCATTTTACCAGAGAGCTGGTTGACTTGTTTACTTCCATAAACCTGATGGTTTTAAAACTGATTGATTTATTTTTAAATCAGTTGGAGTTAGAGACAACGATCTCAGGCTGTCCATTAGGGTGGCCACGGCATCCCTACAGAGCATCACCTGCTGTCTCCCCGCAGATCCCCTTGCATCCCATCTCCCCACATGCCCTTCCTTCCTCTACCTTCTACCTACCGTTGTGCTGGCGTATCTTCATCGCCCTGTGATGGGCCAGCGCGGGGCCACAGTGATCAGTGAGAATGCCATTCTCGGGACCCATCCCAACTTTCCTCTGGTTGTAGCTGGCAGAGAACCAAACGACAGCAGGTATTATGAGATGCTGTTTTGTTTTGTGTCATTATCAAGTTTTTATAAGCTTTTGGTCAAGTATATCACCAGTCTAACAACCTGAAGCTCCATCAGACTCTTCAACTGAAATTTGGACTTTAAGAAGGAAGGGACTAACCCTTCACCGCTTTGAGACTCTTCCTTTTCAGGCAAAGGAAGCTTTCAGGAGAGGCTGTGATGATGGTAGAGCAAGGAGGCTCTGCTCGCGCCCCCTTGGGAGAAATGTGCTACTCCTGTTTGTGTGGCCGCCTCTGTTCCCATGGCAACCACCTCTCTCCCCTGCTATTTCTGAAGAGCACGTGCTTGTGGGAGTACCATTCTGAAAAAAAATGATGCTTACTCCTCCTTCTTTGGAGATCAGCCAAGTCAATACCTCCAGCAGCGCGAGGTATCTCATTACTTAAGAAATGGCCAACTAGGTGGAGATTGGTCAGGGAGCCAAGTGAAGCAGGGTGACAGGCTTGGGGTAGGGAAGAAATGAAGGGCCCTGCTGCCAGGCGGTGGGTTTGCCTGAGAAACCAGACCTAGATACATGTGAGACAAGCTCCACCACCATTTGTTCCCTTTCAGAGTCATGGGCTGGCAGATCAGCCCATCTAAGGCAGAGAGGAAAGAGGATGCAGGCATCGCTGCAAATTCCCTGCATAAGTCAGAGGAGAAAACAGGCTCTCTCCTGACACACGCCTCTGTTTTGAAGGGACTTATTCTTTTCTCAAAATAAATGAACCAATCACAAAGGTTACAGGCTACGTGAGAGGAAAACACATCTTCTTTCTGTCCTGCTCTAGTTTTATATAATTATTATATCCACTGTGGCTGATCAAAGCATTCATTAAAGAGAAACTATCTCTCCTGTGCTTTTTCATGCTTGATTTCTCTCTTCTTAACTCTCCTCCTCCCCTTTCTCCATACTGGTGATTTTTCACACAACGTGTTTTTTTCCTGTTTTTCCTCTCCACCTGGCTTAATCATATCTCCGTGAGCCTAGGCAGCTCAGGGTTGCGTCTGTGGCCCGGAGGGTGAGCAGAAGTCCAGTCCGAGAGAAGGGAGCCTGCACTTTACTAGGCATGGCCCTTGCTCCAAACCCTCCCTTTCTGGTGGCTTTCCCATGGACTCTGATTTCGGTGCCAGGCTTACTGCTCTGTCCAGGAGCTTCCTCTCAAAGTCAGGCACAGATTTGACCTCCCTTTGTCAAGCCTAGGAGGCATTCTGTGCCAGCGACGGACTTCCATTCATCAACTCTCTGTCTTTGCAAACTCTCATCTTCCAGCATCGTTTTTGCCGCTCTTCCTTTCCTTATTCCAATATGCCGCCCCTCCCGTGGAGGCTGCTCCAGATTACTCACCATGGAGGGTTTTCCCCCAGGGATTTCAGCAACCCAATCAATTACGGGAGGATGTGACACTTGGAGAGCATCGGGGGTGAATGTGTGGAAGTACATTTTTCATATTAGCCTGCCTCTGTACTCCATGGTGCGGCATAATTGTATCCCACTCTCCACTGGGCTAATAACAACCTCCTTTACAAATTTATAAAAGAGCTATGGTCTTCAGTCTGTATTTCATCATTTATTTGTTCCCTCCTTAACACACAAAGCACAGGCTATGTGCCGGGTACCATGCTGGTGCCTGGGGACATGGCAATAAATAAACAATTCTGTCTTCTTGCAGTTCATAAACAAATAGGGCAGGAAGAAAATGCAACCAATTGCCTATTAACTGTTGTAGAAAGTGCAGTGAAACATAAGGAGGTGTAGGGATAAGCAGTGGCTCTCTGGCACTGTTTAAACTTATTAGGATTTTCCTTAAGAGGAAAGAATAAGGAAAGGGCATTCCAGGTAGAGAGAGTAACATGAGACTCTCCCAGAAACGTACAACAGTGTGTGTGCAGCATTCAGGGTTCTCTGCTGAGGAACATGTGAGAGGAACACTGGGCAACAGAGAGGGGAATTCAAGGATCAGATCTGGGGGGTACTTGTGTTGCAGGACGCACAATGTGGACTTAGATCACTAAAGACAGAAAGCAGCATTGTTTGTTTCCATATCAATGTGGGGCGTTGTCCCTTCAACTTAGCAAACACTTACTGAGTGCCTGCTGTGTGCAAAGTAGTGTACCATGTGTGGCAGAGATACAGTGAGGCTATAAAGATGCATCTTAATACCGGCCTTCTAAGGATCCGAAAGAAATATTGTTGCAGAGGAAGGGCATAAGCATAAAAGCTGATCTGTAGCACTACACACACGCGCGTGCGCGCGCGCGCGCACACACACAGGCGTGCGCGCTCACACACACACACACACACACACACACACACTAGACATCGGTGGAAAGTGAGATGACAAGATCAGACATGAGTAATTGTCACGTAGTCTTAAGAACAGTTATGGAAGTAGAGGCAAGAGTAATTACATAGACATGGATGGTCCAGGGAGGCGGTATAGAAGAGGTGAATTTAAACTGAACCTAAAAGGGTGGGAAAGATTTGTGAAGGTGGAGTCTACACGGGCTGAAAGATTTGACTGAAAGGGTAATGGCAGGAAAATCCAGATCTTCATTCGATAGAATGAATAAATTAAAACATGCTGGGAAGAGAGTTGGTGGCAGTGCCTGGTAACTGGGACTGGCAGTGAGCTGCCTTCAGATCCTGCAGGGTCTTCGAATGTTGGATTGAAGGGTGTTGGACTTCTTCCCTTTGGGAACAGGGATTCACAACAGGTAGGAGTAGGGAAGTGACATAGGGTTGGCCAGACCTCTCCTATGGGCTGTTTCTGGCACCTTTATTGTACAAAAGCCATCACATTTAATAATTCTTCTATCTGGAACATTACTATAGCAAGATATCATATCTTTTAATGGGAATTCAGGAATGGGAGTTTACTGATAAGCAACTGAATTAGAAGGATATCAGGAGGGAAAATTTTGGGCAAAGAGGATACGAAGGTGAGTTTTGAGTGGCAATGGTCCAAGATAAGCCCTACTGTATCAATTTCTTCTAAGGGAATACAGTTAATACTCTGTAAACCACGTGCAGAAAAATGAAATGGTGCTTTTGTGTTTATTGCCAAAATGAGGAAGCTTCTGGCCATTACCTGCATAACTTTCTACCATTAGTGTGCACAGACTTACGCTTTCTTCTTTCCTTTTTTCTCTTAATACCCGAAATGGTTCTCCAGAATCACTCCTCTACTCAAGAATCTCAGTCAATCTATTAAATTTTATGGCAGCAGCTTGCCCGGGTTTGGACCCAAGTCTGCCACTTCCTTGCTCTGTGATCTTGGGTGAATTATGTAAACGTTCGGTGCCTCTATTAACTCGTGGGGAAAATGCTAATAACAATTTCATAAAGTTGAGGAATAAGTACACTTCACTCATATGAAGTACTTAGACCAAGTCCTGAACTCAGAAAGCTCCTTCCTCAGATCCGCTGCTTGCAGAGCTGCTTCACTAAGATGCTTCTTGTTCAGAGTTTGTTTTTCAGCCACTCAGATTCTCTATGAGCTCAAGGTTCTCTTGTGACCTTTTTCTAGAGCATCCTTTAGCCCCTGGGTGGCCCAGAGCTCCTCCCCTCATTTTTCGGGTCTAATAGTCTCCTTCATCAAACATTAGCATGAGGTATTAGCATATCTATAGCACAATTATATTTTGATTACTCTAGTCCCAGTCTGACTAAAAGATGCCTTCAATCTAGATATAAATAATTTAGAATGTTTACACCAAGGGGAATTACAGAGGAGGGAAGGAGAGAGAATATTTGTGTGTATGGAGTTTGGTGGGTGTCAGGGTTGTGATGGTGGCAAAAGACACACGGGATCTTGGATTGTCACTTCATCCTGTACCTCTTCTCTGAACTGTCTCTTTGAGAAGGCGTGTGTGTATGTGTGTGTGTGTATTCAAAATACAAACACCATTTTTAATTCCTTCAACTCCTCTCCTTCCTTTTAATGTCATTAAATCTATCGAAAAATATGTCTCATTTATTAAGTAAAAAGTGGTGGGTTTGACTTCTGTTTGTCCCCTGTGGCCAGATCCCTTTGTGAGACACCGTCCTAGGATTCGTGTTTTGGAAGCTCCCTCTTTGCTTGTGCAGTGGGCATCCTCACCTCATCATTGATGCCCGTTGTCGTTGTGCTCCTTTATCGTCAGTATAGAAATGGGATTCCCCTTGATCGGTGTCCTCTGTAACAGACTATGAGAAATCTTATTATATTTTGGCTCTAGAAAAGTTGCACACACGCGCGCGTGGACACACACACACACACGCATCGTGTCAGCTGGTGGAATCACAATCATTCGGAGTCTGTGAAGTTCAGGCTACTTGGAGGCTGATTCGGCTTTCAAGTAGCTGTGGATGGTGAGATCAAAGGACTGCTCTCCTTGGGGACTTCTAAGGAGTGACATTATTGGTTGTCCTCTGAGCAGCATGGAGAGACATTTAAGGTCTGAAAGGGAGACGGTTTTTATAGTTACATTTAGAATGGGTGATATTTGTAAACCCATCCATGAAAATTGTTACTTTTGTACCTTCCCGCCCAGAATGACTACAGGATACTTGGGAGAAACAGACTTTTTTTTTTTTTTTTTTTTTTGCTATTGATGATGGCTGGAATGGTATGGGGGCTAAAGAAGCAGGGGGTGACACTGTGGAATGACGTGGCTGGTCATACAACCAGACACTGGCGTGGCTGGTCATACGATTAGGGTCACCGAGGGCGTTCTAAAATAATACGGGGTTCTAGGCCCCAAACCTGGAGATTCTGCACATCTGGGGCTGGAATTCCATCAGCTGACTCTGACAGCCTGTCAGGTTGGGGTCATTTGGGTTTCGATGGTGTCAGAAACACCTGAGCTTGAATCTTCTCTTGAATTAATGAATATCTAGAAAAGCTTAGGCGAGATGCATCTCTCTGCATCTCAGTTCCCTCACCCTGTGGTCTCCGTGTTCTAACTTAGTTCCTCACCAGATGGGAAACAGCTTGAGGGCAGCATCTCTATTTTTCTCTTTGTCATCAATTCCTTGCGTAGCACCAGCCAGAGAGTAGGAGCCCAGATGATTCTTTTCGAATGAATGAACGAGTGCATGAGTTAGTGTGGGAAGGAAAGAAGGGGTGCGTGAGATCTTGGACATACGTTGTGTGTGTTAAGTGAGCTATTATCGCATGTAATACTCTGGTGTGTGATGGGAATTGTTTCCTTCCCCCTTTTCACTTGCATTTTCTACAGTCCAGCAAGTTCACTGTGCTATTCTTTTTTTCATATTCCTTTGCCTTTTCCCCCCTTCTTTAAAAGGGGAAAAGGTGCTCAGACTTTGTCCCAGCCTTATCTATTTCACCTGCACACCTAGATTTACAAACTGTCTTTCTGACTGAAATTCTTCTTGTTTCCCTAAAGAGAACAAATGCATCTCTTCCTTAGAAATTGGAAGACAACTTTAAACAAGAAATACATATTTTGAAGAAATGAAAAATAAAGGATTGTAACCCCCATCTGTATATTTCGGTTCCCAGTGTTTATCTTGCCCCATTAATGCAGATGAGTGAGGCATACTTGCGTGATTTTCTTATGTTCCTGCCAGAAACACAGCCCCTTTCCTTCCTCTCTTCTGGTCAGGTGTTCTGGTCTTCCAAAAACCTCATCCCATTTGGCTAATGCATCCTGACACCTCCTTTAATAAGAGTGCTTGGTGTTAGCATTCGGGGATGTGTAGGAGTTGACAAAAATCTACCTTGCAATCTTTTCCGGGCTTGAAAATAAAGCAGTCACCCAGGGAGACCTAGCACCTGCATCTCTCAACCCAAAACGGTGAAAAAGCTTGAGGGGAGAGGTATGGCCACTGAATTAACAGAGACAGTTTGATTTGCTTGCGTTTCTTTTCTTCCTTGTGAAAAGACTGGTGGCAGGAGGAGAAATCTGGGAAGTGGAACCTGCTGCATC
Source organism: Pseudorca crassidens (assembly GCF_039906515.1). Lineage (NCBI taxonomy): Eukaryota > Metazoa > Chordata > Mammalia > Artiodactyla > Delphinidae > Pseudorca > Pseudorca crassidens. Next base: position 107,148,066 of record NC_090304.1, read on the forward strand.
CTACCCAGAAAAGAGGAAAAATGCCAACAACAAGAGTCAAGGGAATGTGAAGAAGACAGCCTCCCTTTGAAATAGATTAAAGCTTCTATTGCAAGAACATCATAGGACAAAGGAAATACTGTAGGACTGGAAACCCCAGCAAGGCACCTAAGACCTGGTTCTCACATTTCAAGAGAGCCCTGGAGGAGGCATCCCACAGGGCGGGTGTGCCCAGGTACCTATGCTGGATTCAGGAGACCTCTATAGTCGTTTCCTTTGGGGACGAGGCTTTAAGGGGCTGATCTAATCAGGGGTATACTAAGACTCTTTCTCCCACAGAACGAATGCAGCCCAGGTCATCTAGAACTCCCTGCATTGCACCTCTCCTCCAGGGGCCCAGGATCTGAAGCACTTTGTGCTCTGTGGTCATAGGATAGCCTGGGGCACCCCCGTGGGCCCCCAGCGATCACCAGTACTGCTCCCTGAATACGTTGGTCTCTCTGCGTCGTGAGCATTTCCTTTGGAAGGATTGCACGTTCTCTCTTGCCAGGGAGCACGAGCCACTGGTCCCAGCCAGTGAGAGGCAAGCAGAAGTGACATGTATCCCCGATGGGTGGGTTAAACATCTCTTTTCCAGTGTGGGGTCTCCCAGAGCTCTCTCTTCCCCTTGTCATGACAAACAATGGCTTGTGAGACTGTGGCTGGTCCATCAGCCTGGGTCCCTGCATGAGTGGATAAAAAGAGCCGTCCCCCCAGTACGTCCCACCTGCTGACCTGTGATGGACATCTAGTGTGAAAGACACATAAACTTGTGTTATCTTAACCCCTGAGACTTTCCACTTGTTTGTTATTTCAGCATGGCCTGACCTATCCCGACTCTTACAGAGTCTGATTCTGATGCAGAACATGATCAGGAGTGGAAGGCTTACTCTCCACAGTGTCTGCTTATTCTTGAAGCTCAGCATTCTGCAGGGTAGTTTGGTGACATGGAAATAAGGGGATAGTGGCAATCCCTACCAGGATGGCTTGTGTGCACAGATAGACTGGTGCCCGATGGCAGGGCATGAGCACAAGCAGGGGCCCCGGGACGGTCAGCGGGGCCTGCCTCCCGTCCCTAAACATTAGGAGAGACAGCAAGGTGTTGGGGCCCGGCAGCGGCCAATCGCTCAGCGAGGAGGCCCACGACGTGAGGTCTCCAGGCAAATACTTCTGTTGCTCCCTTTCACTGCGGTTGGCTTTGCTTTATTTATGCAAAGACTGTGTCCCGGGGGGAAAAAATCAAGTCACATCATAAGTGCATCAGAGAAGCTTAGTATTTAAGGAAGGCTGCGGTGAATCCTTTTGTGAAGGAATAATCACCCACCCTGATTTGCATTCACTTTGTAAACGGTGGGGTTTTTTGGTATGTGTAGCAGGTCTTAACGAATTTGGGACACATCGTAAGGCATAATGTCAGGCATAGAGTTCAACAGAGCTAAATTTTATTCTTAGGTCAGCTAAAGCACTTAATTTGACTTTGTAATGGGGGCAGAGGGAGGGGAGCCCTTTTTCTTGAAAAGCTCTGCAACATGGAAAGGGAGGGATGCGAGAGATGGTAGGAATAATCCTGGCAGGGTTAAGCTGGATAAAAGGGAGGCCAAGAAGGGATGAAAGATGGGGAGCAGAAAACAAAGCACTGAGTGGACCGAACTCAGATTTTAGAGGTTTGTTTTTTTAGGCTTTAGTATTTGAAATGAGGAAATTGGGGAAACTCCACCCAGCCCTGGAGTCAGGAGGCAAGAATGCCCATCTGAATGTACTGAGAATAAATAGAGTGCTGGGATTTGATCTGTCCTTTTTTTTTTTTTTTTTTGTGGTACGTGGGCCTCTCACTGTTGTGGCCTCTCCCGTTGCGGAGCACAGGCTCCGGACGCGCAGGCTTAGCGGCTGTGGCTCACGGGCCCAGCCGCTCCGCGGCATGTGGGATCTTCCCGGACCGGGGCACGAACCCGTGTCCCCTGCATCAGCAGGCGGACTCTCAACCACTGCGCCACCAGGGAAGCCCTTGATCTGTCCATTTTTCCCTTGACTCCACTGAGCAGGGACATGAAATAGTGGGAAGAGTGTGGGCTATGGTCTAAGATTGATGGGAGGTTAAATTCCAGCTCTGACACCTGCCACTTCCTGGATGAATCTCTTTGAGCAAGACATATATTTTAATTTTATTATCATTATTTTCATCTTCCTGAGCCCTGGTTTCCTATCCATATGTTGAATATCGCAATCCCTCTTTGCAGGACTGTTTTGTGCATCAAGAGCCCATGAACGTCAAGTGCTTGATACTATAGCGGACCCCAGACAGCACACAGGAAATTAAAACTATCAATATTGTTGACTGTATATTTATTTTCCCCCCAACTCCTACCTGTTAAAGTGTTAGTCATGGTGTGGAGTCCATGGTAGGGGCTTTTATACATATTTGTTGAGGGCCTGAGCCACGGTGCTGGTGCAGGGAGCACGGAGAGTGGGACCCAGGTGACAGTGCCGCGGGTGATGAGCCTGTCTGTATACCTTCTGTCTTTCTTCTCCAGCGTTACAGACACCTCCCTTTCCCCTCAAAACATGTCTATTTCAGAGAACCCACATTGCTCAGAAAGATGAAACCATTTTTGGCGATTCCATGTTCTTTTCATTCCGTCTCTTCTGCCCCATCAGGCTCTGACCCTTTGATTTCACCAACTCAAAGAGCTCTCCCTTTTCTTTCCCTTTTCCTTTTTCCTTTTCTTTCTTTTCTTTCTTTCCTTGTTTTTTTCCCCTTGTTGTCAGAGCCCTAGGAGTTTCTTTTCCCTTTTTAATTAAGAGCGAATGAAGGTAAGGCGTGTTTTGTAACTGGAGAGAATTCCCCAGCGGGACACCGGGGTGGAAATCTGGGTGGTGAAAGAAAGGCAGGCAGAGGCACATGGGCCCATTGAGGGAGGTGGCCGCCGAGCCTGCGTCCTGCTGTCCCATTGCCCAGCCCTCCCTCTGCCTGTCAGCCTGGAAGCTTTACCTCTGACTGAAGTCCCGCCCCCCCCCCACCGTCTTCTGGTCTTTTGTTAGGAAAAGCTGCAATTGGAAGCTTGTTTCTAAAAAGCAGTTTTAAGCACACAGTGTGCTCTCCTGAAATATGCCTGTGTCTACAAAGGTCCCGCAAGTTAATTCTTGCTGCCCAGGGAAGTGTCCTCATTTTCGCTGACTTCACTCACCTGCTCCTCGCTGTGTACTTGGCTGTCTTTGAGCACAGCTATGGTTTGGGGTAGGAACAGCAAATCCCATGGAAGCATCTACCAGGTGTATATGCATGTGCAGTTGTAAAGCACAGACTGGGGGCTAAGAGGAAGCGTGTGAGCAGGGAGAGGGAAATGGAGGTCCTATTGCAGAGCCATGTGGAGAGAGAGACCCTTTCGGCACCAATGCTGTGCCCAGGCCAGTGTCATTGCCCTGCTGTCCTGGTCTCGTATTGGGAGAAAGGACGGGGTGCAGGTGCTCAGTGACGTCTCCGGAGTCCTGGGTCTGACTCATTGCTTTCCTGAGCTATGCTCTGCATTCTGCATTTGGAAGAAGGCATTATGGGATTGCTGATGAGGAAAGCGCGCTTTCATTAAACTCCTGGACCAAACTGCCTCCCTGTTGACCTCTTTCTTTTTCAAGAGACATGATGGGTTATTACATGTGTGATTAAAAAAATTCGTCATCAGTGTGTTTTGCCTTTTCAGTTTTGTGGGAAGGTGATCATGACGCCAGTTCTTAGAGGAACAGAAAGATGGAAAAGAGAGGGCGTATTCTGATATTGAAGGGATCGCACTGAGGGGAGGGTTGACCCTTTTGTTCTGCGTTCACTGTTGGCCATGTGGCTCAGATGGCTGTGGAGGGTCCCTGAGTTGACTACAGGCACCCTGTACCAAATCTTATCCTTGCCATGTCTCTCAGATAGTACCTAATCATGCTAGCTTTGTACTTACTATCTATTTGGATTTGCGTGTTTCGGAAATGACATTTTCCTATAAAATACATGGAACAAAAAGCCCGAGCATTTGAAATTCAACTAGTGTCTGATACTGCCGCAGCCCCAAACTTACAGCTCACCTCGGTCACTCAGATATCAAAGGAAGAGGGTAAGGATTCCGTTTCTCTGTGGTTAGACCACCCACTTAACGGATCTAGTTACGAATTTATAGGGATGATGGATACAGTGCAAAGGTCGATTTCCTTCAGAAGCCCCCACTGCTCTTCCCAACGACTTGCCTCATACTTGGATGGCTAGAATAGTGTCCTAACTCATTTCTTCATTTCCAGTCTAAAACCTCCCATCTGCTCTGTGTCCGGGTATAGTTCTTTGTGCTGAAAGAATGCCTTGATCGTGTCTATTCTCTCCTTGAGCGAACTTCAATGAATTTCCCCTTCAATGGCCATCCCTGTCTTATCCTGGCATTTGAGGCTCCTGTTAAGTTCCCACTTGCACTTCTTCTCGTCTTGTCTTCCACTCGACTGCACTTCATGGCAGCTGGGTGGTACTCCCAGCTATCATGGAAGGGGCCTCGTTCAGTTCCCCCAGCTTGGGACTTGCCCAGTATCTTTTTTCTTCCTGTAAGTAAAACTTTCCAACCTTTATTTTTGTCTGTCAGAGTTGCACAGTTTTCTCAAAAGCATGGCCACATGCTGACTCTCTTAAGAATTCCCTAATGAAAGTATCATTTAGTTGTGGCTAAGAGACTCATGTTCTAATCCCAGCTCTTAGATACGACCCTTAGACTTTCTTTTCTTAGTCTCAGGTACTTGTCTAAATGTACTCTGTATAAGATCTTGGTCTTCGGTCTGTAATGGGAAGTGACCTAATGCATATATGTCTCACGTGGGCATTACCACTATGCAGACCGTCTGGCCATGAGTCGTTTGTATACCTGCTTAATTATATGATTGGTATCCTACATAGTAACTAGTTCTATGATTTATAAAATTTACTCCATAAATGTGTGAAGAACTAAGTGAAACCATCCCTAGTGAAAACTCTATAATGATCCTGTGATTTGAAAAAATAGATACATCAATGGAGATGAGGAACTCCTTGGGACAACAGTTTCTCACAGTGTTTCTAACATTTTCTTGAAGTATAAGTAAATGACTTTTAATAAAGCGACCTCTTTTTGAAGTGACCTGAGTGCTTGCAGTGCTCTAGAACGGAAGGGATTAGGCATCTCTGTTAAGGAACAGAAAACAGATGACGGCAGAGAGGTCAAATAAGTGCCTCACCGCGAACTGGATGAGTGATCCCTAAACAGGTGTCCTGTTGTTTCTTCAGCAGGGGTGTTTATACTTAACATGCCATTTTTACTTGTAAGAAAAGGATATTTGCATGGATAGATTACAATTGTATTATCTACAAGATACCTGAGCTTTATAAGCATTATCCCAATTAATTCTCATAATAATTTTGTGACCCATATATTATGATACACATTTCAAAGTTGAGAGAACTAAGATTCAGGGAGTGCAAGCAACTTGGCCAAAGTTACGCTAGCTAGTAAGGGGCAGAGCTACTGTTCCAAACCAGACGCACCTGATTACAGAGCTCATGCTCTTTCTAGGCATCACTTGGTTTCTATGTGGGCCCTACCTTCTCCTGCATCTGTGTGCCTGTGCAGACTCCTTCCCAAGCCTGCACTGCCTTCTTCCCGTCCGCATCTGTATGGGTGACTTCTCTTATCCCCAACTCCCGCTCGCCATCAGCTTGGAAATAATCACTTCTTTCATGGGAGTTCTCTCAGCACTTTAGATTTTTATCTAAAGCTCCTTAACATCATTAATCACTTTCATCCATATAATATAGCCATTTATGTACTGATTTCATCTTCCTTCCTGAACAGGATGCTCCATGAGGGAGAACTGATGCCCTTTGATTCATCTGTACCCTTCAGGAGTGACAGGAACAGTTACTGTGCTGTGTAGTCATCCCATACACGTATGTGGAAGATGGGGTCGGGGAAGGAAGGAGAGAGAGAGAAAGGAAGAAAGGAAGGAATTAGAGAACAATAGAAGCTGGTGTATAATTAAGTGTTAAATTGTGTGGTTCAGACTAATTAGAAAGCCTTTTAAAAGAAATGCAGTTTTATTACTTTCAAGAACATAAAGTTAATTAATGGCTAACACAATGTTGTCAAGTAGTTGTCTTGTCATTCCCACTGTAATTAATCAATGCTTTTCTGCATAAATGCAAAAGTGGACTTAAGCGCAGCCCATCTCCATGTTACTGAGAATTTTAGATTAGCACAATCTGAGATAATGAGTTTTTTAGAGGGTAAGATAGAAGACCAAAGATGAAAGCATATGTTGATAAAGAAGGCACAGGACTCTTCTAAATATTTTTTCCCTTTAACCAGTACTAACCAGGGCTTCATAATTGTTAAAGCACATATAGGACCCTTTTGCCAACACATTTGCTTAGAATTTTGACTTCTTTCTTCTCTGTCAAAAGTTCAGAAATAAGAAAAGTAAAACCAATGAATATCAAAGTGCTAATTTATAAAAGTTTATTGTGCACACAACAAATGGACAGTTTGTAAACCGGGAATCTTCAAGCCAAAACATGGGCTGGGGCTCAGGGGTACATTGTTATAAAACAGCTTTTATAGTGAGAAAGCAGTGACTGTTTATTCTTCACAGTGATTAGTAATCATATTAGAATTTTCTTAAATGATAGGGAATTGGCTAGTGGTTACCTGATATCAACCTTGGGAAACAATGTTAAGTTTTGCTTATGATTTCCAGGGGCGTAAGCAAGAAATGACCCAAGTCAAATTCGTCTTGCAAAATAAGCTAGGGAATTTTCAAGGTTGGCCTCCATTTGTTGTTGTTTTTTAAAATTTTAACTCTCTTTATTTTGATTAATTGAATGGTTTATTCATTCATTTAAAAAAAGAGGTCTTAAATGACTACTTTAAGGCTATTTCAAAAATGCTAAAATGGGGCTTCCCTGGTGGCACAGCGGTGAGAGTCCGCCTGCCGACGCAGGGGACACGGGTTCGTGCCCTGGTCTGGGAAGATCCCACATGCCGGGGAGCGGCTGGACCCGTGAGCCATGGCCGCTGAGCCTGCGCGTCCGGAGCCTGTGCTCCGCAACGGGAGAGGCCACAGCAGTGGGAGGCCCGTGTACTGCAAAAAAAGTAAAAATAAAAAGCTAAAATGATACAGTAATAAAAACGATGAGGCTAGTAAGGGGGCAGGGGTGGGTGGGAAGGAGAAGATAGAATAAAAACCTAGAAATAATAGGCTAGGACTTGGGAACAGTCTAGCAGAGGGATCTGGGAGGGAAAGAGCTGCTAAGCAGCTTCCAGATTTCTTCTTAGGTAACAATATGGAAAAGTTTCAGAGATACAGAAGGAGAAGGAGAAAGACATCTGTGAGGAAGAATATGGAATTTAATGTTGGACCGACTGTGTTTAGAGTGATTATGAGATATCAGATTATTCAGAGAGCAGGTGACCAATACACCTGAAACTCAGAAGTGAGAGTCACCTAAAGACAACCTGTTTGGAGTCATCAACAGTTGTGGTAGGTCTTTTGCAAAGGAGGATGTGTAAAGTTAGTAGAGAATGGACCAAGGAAGGTACCCCAAAGATTTAGGGTAAGACTTAGAGAAGTTTATCTAACAAACGGCTTTGAGAGTCAGAGAAAAGCCCAGAGAGAGTGGGGTCAATGGGCCCAGAAGAGAATATTTTTCAGAAGGGGTGTATTGAAGAAGAACTACAAAGCATCTGTTAGCCGTCGTATGTAGACTGTTGTGCACCAGAGTAGCCTTGCTCTCTTGTGGAGGAGAAGCCCCACTGAAGCCAGCTGTGGGATGATAAGTGAGAAATGGCTGAGTCTATCACAGACCATTCTTCTAAGACACTTACTTAGTAGGAAAAGGAAGCAGCTAGTGGAGGATTTGGGAGAAACCAAGAGAGTCAGGAATAAGCAGGATCTAGAAAAAGTGTGATGGGAGTTGTCTCCAACAGGGCCAGCGAGGAATAGTTGCCCACGCCTGACGTCAGGACAGAGCTGAGTGAAGAGTTCAGCTCACTGTTATTTTGCTGTTGTTGTCTGTGATAGCTTTGTTAAGATGTAATTTACACACCGTGAAATTGGCTCACTTCAGTGTAAAATTCAGTTATTTTTAGGTAAATTTATAGAGTTTTGTAACCATCACCACCACAGTCCAGTTTTAGAACATTTCTAATCACTGCAGGAAGTTCCTTTGTGGCTATTTGCAGTTAATCTCTTTTATCCAGCTCCCCGCCTTACCTCCTCCAGCTCGAGGCAACCAGTGATCTGCTTTCTGTATCTATACCCTTTCCGTTTCCAGATACTCTATATACGTGGAATTACAGGATATGTAGCTTCTACATCTGTCTTCTTTCATACTGTTTTTGAGGTTCATCCACGTTGTGGCATGTATCGTGTAATGCATTGTTTTGCATTGCTTAATAGTATGCTATTATAAAATATAACACATGTTTGTTTATTTATTCACCAGTTGTTAGATATTTGGATAGTTTCCAGATTTGGGATATCATGAATAATGCTGCTATGAACATTCACCTACATGGCTTTATGTGAATATATGTTTTCATATCTCTTGTGGAGATTCCTGCAAGTGTAATCACTGGGTCATAGAGTAAGTTTATTTTTAACTTCAAAAGAAACTGCCAGGGCTTCCCTGGTGGCGCAGTGGTTGAGAGTCCGCCTGCCGGTGCAGGGGACACGGGTTCGTGCCCCGGTCTGGGAAGATCCCACGTGCCGCGGAGCGGCTGGGCTCGTGAGCCATGGCCGCTGAGCCTGCGCGTCCGGAGCCTGTGCTCCGCAACGGGAGAGGCCACAGCAGTGAGAGGCCCGCATACCGCAAAAAAAAAAAAAAAAAAAAAAACTGCCAATTTTTTTTCCAAAGTGCTTGTAACATTTTACATTTCCAGCAGCAATTTATGAGCTCTCCATCTTCTCCACATCCTCACCAACACTTGTTTTTATCTCTTTTTGATTACAGCCATTCTAGGGGGTGTATAAACCACAAGGGGTATCTCCTTGTGGTTTTTTTGGGGGGGGCTGCCTCTCACTGTTGTGGCCTCTCCCGTTGCGGAGCACAGGCTCCGGACGTGCAGTCTCAGCGGTCATGGCTCACAGGCCCAGCCGCTCTGCGGCATGTGGGAATCCTCCCAGACCGGGGCACGAACCCGTGTCCCCTGCTTCGGCAGGCGGACTCTCAACCACTGCGCCACCAGGGAAGCCCCTCCTTGTGGTTTTAATTTGAATTTCCTTAATGACTAATGATGTTGAACATCTTTTCATGGCTTAATGCCTTTCATATATCTTCGTGGGTGAAGTGTTTAGTCACATCTTTTGACACTTCCTTATTCATGCTGTTTTTGTTCTTATTAGGTTGTAAAAATACTTTATACATTCTAGATACAAGTCATTTATTAGGTGCGTGATTAGCAAATATTATCTCCCAATGTCTGGCTTGTCTTTTTATTTCCTGAGTGGTGGGTTTTTTTTTTTTTTTAACAGTTTTAATAAAACACAATTTATCATTTTTTTCTTTTACAGATCTTTCTCTTACTATTATTTCTAAAATTCTTTTGCCCAATCCAAGGTCATGAAGAACTTCTCCTACGTTTTCATCTAGAAGTATCATAGGGTTTTGGTTCTTATATTCAGATCTGTGATCCAATTTGAGTTATTTTCTGTGTATGATGTGAAGTAAGGATTTACATTCACTTGTGTTCACGTGAATATTCAACTCTTGTAGCTCCATGTGTTGAAAATACTGTTTCTCTCATTGAATTGTTTTAGCACTTTTGCCAAAATTCAACTGACCATATTTGGGATTTATGCCTCTTCTTTCCTTCTTGTAAATGAGATTTATTTCTGGGATCTCAGTTCTGTTCCATTGATCTAAATGCCTGTCCTTGCACCAGTACTACACATTATTGATTCCTGTGACTTTACAGTGAGTTTGAGATCAGGTAGCATAAGTCCTCCAGCGCCGATCTTCTTTTGTCCAAATTGCTTTTGCTCTTCCACATCCTTTGCATTTCCATATATAATTTAGAAACAGATTGTCAGTGTACACCAGGCTGCTGAGATTTTGATAGGGATCACATTGAATGTATCGATCAATTTGGGGAGAATTGCCATCGTGACTGTATTTAGTCTTCAAATCCATGAACATGGGTTGTCTCTCCACTTATTGAGATCTGTTTTAATTTCTCGCCACACTGTTTTATAGTTTTCAGGGTAAACATTTACTCCTAAGTATTTCATTCTTTTTTATACTATTGGGAATGAAATTGTTATCTGAGTTTCATGTTTGGCTTGTTGGTTGTTGGTATACAGAAATACAATTCACGTTTGTTTATCCATGCTGTTTCCTACAAGCCTGCAAAATTCTTTATTAGTTCTAATAGTTTCTTTGTGAATTCTTTAGAATCTTTATATTCAGGGTTCTATCACGTGATAATAAAAACTGTTTTATATTTCTTCCTTTCCAATCTAGATGTCTTTCAAAGTCTTTCTCTTCCTTCCTTTCTTTCTTCCTCTCTCTCTCTTTCTCCCTCCCTCCTTCCCTCCCACTTTCTTTCTTTCTTCTTTCTTTCTTTCTTTGTTTCTTTGTTTCTTTGTTTGTTTGTTTCTTTCTTTTCTTTCTTTCTCTTCTTTCTTTTTCTTTCTTTCTTCTTTCTTTCTTCCTTCCTTCCTTTTTCTTTCTCTTTCTTTCTTTCTTTCTTCTTTCTTTCTTTCTTTCTTTTTCTTTCTTTCTTTCTTTCTTTTCTTTCTTTCTTTCTTTCTTTCTTCTTTCTTTCTTTCTTTCTTTCTTTCTTCCTTCCTTCCTTCCTTCCTTCCTTTCTTTCTTTCTTTCTTTCCTTCTTTCCTTCTTTCTTTCTTTCTTTCTTTCTTTCTTTCTTTCTTTCTTTCTTTCTTTCTTTCTTTCTTTCTTTCTCTCTCTCTCTCTCTCTCTTCCTTCCTTCCTTCCTTCCTTCCTTCCTTCCTTCCTTCCTTTCTTCCTTTCTTTCTTTCTCTCTTTCTTTCTTTCTTTCTTTCTTTCTTTCTTTCTTTCTTTCTTTCTTTCTTTCTTTCTTTCTTTCTTTCTTTCTTCTGAGTAGAACTTCTGGCTCAGTGTTGAATAGAAGTGTTAGAATTGGACATCCTGCCTCTTTCTGATCTTAGGGGAGAAACATTGTCTTTCATCATTACTGAATGATGTTAGCTGTGCATTTTTCAGTCGCCTTCGTCAGGTTGAGGATGTTTCTTTATAATCCTCTTGGTTGAGAGTTTTCTTTTTTATCATGAATGAGTTTTGAATTTTATCAAATGTGTTTTCATCATTTGTTGAGACAACCATGTGGCTTTTCCTTTTATTCTATTACATGATGTATTTCATTAATTGATTTTTTGATATTATATCAAGTTACCATTCCTGTGATAAGTCCCAGTTGGTGTTGGTATATAATTCTCTTTATGTATTGCTAGATTCAGTTTACTAATATTTTGTTAAATAGTTTTACATTTCTGTTCATGAAGGATATTCATATGTAGTTTTTGTGGTTTTTTTCTTGTGACTTTTTTTGGGGGGGTCTGGAGTTGATATAAGGTAATACTGGCCTCAGAGCATGATCTGGGAAGTATTCCATCTTTCTCCATATTTTAAAAGAGTTTGTGAAGAATTAATATTTTTCCTTTTAAAATATTTGAGAGAATTCACCTGTGAAACCACAGGGCTATTTTGTGGGGAGAGTTTTAATTATTTACTTACTTGTTTGATTTAGTGCTGTTCATATTTTCCATTTCTTCTTGAGTCAGTTTGGTAACCTGTGTCTTTCTAGGAACCTGTCCATTTTATCTAAGTTGTCTAATTTGTTGGTATAAAATGGTTAGTAATATTTCCTTCTAATCTATTTAGAGTCATATTATCTTAGGGTCTGTAGGACCATGTCCTTTTATTAGATTTTGGGATTTTTTTTTCTTGGTTACTCTAACTAAAGATTTGTTAATTTTGTTGATCCTGCAAATAACTAATTTTTGTTTCATCGGCTCTCGCTGTTGTTTTTCTCATTCTATTTCATTGACTTTTCTCCAGGTCACTATTATTTCTGTTCTTCTGTTTAATTTTCATTTAGTTTTCTCTTCTTTTCTAGTTTCTTAAGGGTAAAGTTAGGTTATTGATTTGAGACTTTTCTTCTTTTCTAACATAGGTGTTTACAGCTATAAATTTTTCTCCAAGGACTGCTTATACTGTGTCCCATAAATTTTGATGTGTTGTATTTTTGTTTTCATTCAGCTCAAAGTATTTTCTACTTTTTCTTGTTATTTCTTCTTTTATCCATGCATTATGTATAAGTGTATTGCTTACTTTCCAAATATCTGGGGATTTCCCAGATCTTTTATTGATTTATAGTTTAATTATGTCATTACTGGAAACATACTTTCCATGATTGAATCTTTTTTTTTTTTTTTTTTTTTTTTTTGGCGGTACGCGGGCCTCTCACTGTTGTGGCCTCTCCCGTTGCGGAGCACAGGCTCCGGACGTGCAGGCTCAGTGGCCATGACCCACGGGCCCAGCCACTCCACGGCATGTGGGATCTTCCCGGACCGGGGCACAAACCCGTGTCCCCTGCATCAGCAGGCAGACTCCCAACCACTGCGCCACCAGGGAAGCCCATGATTGAATCTTTTTAAATGTTGAGACTTATCTTGGCCCACCATATACTGAGTCCTCGAGAATATTCCATGCACATTTGAAGTAAACATGTCTGCTACAGACATTGGTTGGAGTCTTCAAGGTATATCTTTAGGTCAAGTTGATTGACAGTTGCTTCAGATTTCTGGCTGTTCTATCGATTGTTGATAAATGTTAAGTGTTAAATTGTTGATGAACTTTCAATGTTGATTAGTCTATTTTTTTCTTGCAATTTTGTCAGCTTTTGCTTACTGTGTTTTGAGGTTCTCATTTTAGGTACATATATATCTATAAGTTTTATATCCTCCTGATATGTGGACCCTTCATGAAATATATCCTATATGAACTTCACTATGAAATGTTCCTCTTGGTCTTTGATAATGTTTCTAGTCTTAAAGTCTGTTTTGCCTGATACTAAAGTTCTTCCTTACCAATCTGGATGCCTTCTTTTTTTATGGTTCCTGTTTGCATGATATATTTTTAGTCCTTTTACTTTCAACCTGTTAGTAGTTTTGAATCTAAGCTGTTTCTCTTGTAGATGGATTGTAGTTGGAACTTACTATTTTATCCAATCTAATCATCTCTGACTTTTGATTGGGACATTTATGCCATTTCAATTTCATTACAATTATTTTTATGGTTGGATTTATATTTGACATTTTGCTCTTTGTTTTCTTTATGATTCTTGCCTTTTAAGTTCCTCTGTTTCTTTTAAATTGACTTCTTTATATTAAATATTTTTAATGTATTACCTTAATTCTTCTATTGACATTTTTATCTGTATATTTGAGTTGCATTTTCATTGGTGGCTCTCATGATTTTATGATTCAGTTTAGAGTATCACAATCTACTTCAGATTAATGTTTACTAAACTGGTAAAATATAGAAAACTTGCTCCACTAAATCTCTGTTTTCTTCCCCCTTCTTGTGCTATATATTGTCAGATCTATTCTATCTATATATGTTATAAACACAGTAAACTATAATAATTTTTGCTTTATTCATTTTTATATTTTAATGATGTTAGAGAACAAACTAGAAAATATTTATAGAGATGTTTATATGATTCTGTGTTTCTAAGATGTTTATATGTATCAATTCTTGTGTTCTTCATTTCTTCTTGTGTATTCAAGTCACCATCTGGTCATTTCTTTTCATCCTAAAAGAATGTTTTTAGTATTGCTTGTAAGCTAGGTCAACTAACAACAAAGTATTTATCTGAGAATGTCTGTATTTCACCTTCATGTTTGAAGGAGAGTTCTTCTGGATGGAGAATTTCTTGGTTAACTATATATATATTTTTTTCCTTTCAGTACTTTGAATGTGTCATCCCCCTGCCATGGCCTCCATCATTTCAGATGAGAAGGCAGCCTCAACCTTATCACTGCTCTCCTGTCAGCAAAAAGATTCGCTGCTGTCAAGATTTTCTTTCTCTTTGGTTGCAGTAGTTTGATTATTATGTGTCTAGATGTGGATCTCTTTGTAGTTATCCTACTTTGGATTTGTAGAGATTTTTAGATATGTAGATTAATGTTTTTCATCAGCTGGAAGAAGTTTTCCCAGTTATTTCTTCTTTTTTTATTATATAATGGCTATTTATTTTTTATTTTTTTGGCCACGCTGAACAGCTTGCAGGATTTTAGTGCCTGACCAGGGATTGAACCCAGACCTTCGGCAGTGAAAGCCCAGAGTCCTAACCACTGGACCACCAGGGAATTCCCTCCCAGTTATTTCCTTGAATATATTTTCTGCTCCTTTCTCTCCCTCCTCTCCTAAGACTCCCATTATGTGTATGTTGGTACTCCAGGCTCCGTTCATGTTTCCTCTATCTTTTTTCCCCCTCTGTTTTTCAGTTTGGATATTTTCTACTGATCCATTTCCAAGTTCAATGATTCCTTTTTCTGTCATCTCAAATCTGATATTGAGTCCTCCAGTTAAATTTTCATTTTCTCATGATATACGTTTCTACTCCAGAGTTTGCATTTGGTTCTTTATAATTTCAGTTTCTGCTTGAAAATCTATTTACTGATTTCCTGTTGTCATACTTTAATTGTAAAACATGGTTTCTTTATTTTTTTAAACATATTTGTAAGCGCTGCTTAGAAGCTTTGACTACTCAACCCAACATATGGGGACACTCAGAGTTTCTCTCGCGTACTTTTTTGTGAGGATGAGTCACAATTTCCTGTTTCTTCGTGCATCTCATAATTTTTTATAAGGGACACTTTGGAAAACATATTGCAGCATATCTGGATCCTGGATCTTACTCCCCCCCACTTGAGAGTTCTTGTTTTCACTATTTTGTGTTTGTTTCTTTCTTAGGTTAGTAACTCAGCCAGAAAAATCTGAGAAATCTGTCTTCTCCTTTGGGCAGCGTGCCATGACTAATACCTCTCCTCAGCTCTTTGAAACAAATACTTTTGTTTTAGTGTTTCAACCTAGTCTCCTACGGTCTCTGGGTCTGTGGGGCTGAGTTGTCAGCCAGTGATGGAACAGAGGTTGGGCCCCAGCAGCTGAAGCCACGAAGCCCTCTGGGGATAGATTTGTGTGTGGTGGGGCAGGGGAGCACATGCAGATTCCAGGCCATTTTCACATCTGTCCTGGTTTTACCTCCTGCTGGGGCCCCGTGTGTCCTTTCCACTCACGTTCACAGCTCAGAGTCAATGAAGGGTGCATGGCGGACCTGAGTGCCTTGCAGGCAGTGCACGCTCATCCCCAACCAAAGCCTCATTCCAGTAGGATCATTGACCTCCCTCCAGCCTTTGAAGGTGTCATTTCTTCCAATGACAGCGACAGCGGCATCGCCCAGCTCCAACTCAGGCGAGCTCCTTAAAGCTCGGCAGGGAAGCAGCCCGTCCTCAGGACCTGCCCTGCCCTGGGAGGACCTCCACGTGACTGTGTGGGGCCGCGGCCAAAACAGCACGGAGACCACAGGTCTTCGCCAAGTTCAGCAGCTTCCCACGGATGTGTGCTTCTCACATGGTTCTCTTTGCTCAGTTTCACATCACTTTGATGGTGGTTTCGGTCCGTTTTGTTCAACGTTATGGTCCCTTTTATATGTTTTTTGTGGACAGAGTGTTTGCCAGTCTCCTTCCTTTGCCACAGCAGGAGTCACTGGCTTTTGTTCAGTACTGTTCTCAGACCTTGATACTTGTCACTTTGGATGTTGTTTCTTCAGGGTTCACATGACATTTGTTATCATGCTGTCGAAATTCATTTAAGTAAACCTCGAGTCCCAGGAGTCCCTGCAGAAGACACTGTCTCCACTTTCTGTCAGTTGCCATGAACTCACCTGAGTCTTACACCACTTAGCTTCCAAGATGCCACCTTTGACTGTGAAGTAAACTCAGAGGCTTGCATTTTTTGAGTAGGTTGGAGTCAGTGGTGGTCCCCAATCCAAGCAACTCTTGAGGTCACTGGTTCAACTCAGGACAAACATTCCATAGGCAGTTTTAGCCCTGAAGTTGCCATGAAGACGGGATGCCAGGCCTGCACTGAGTGATGTACGGTGGGAAGAATCTAAGAAAATGTGCATCGTGGTCCTTTAAGATTTGAAGGCTGCAATTCAGGGGCTGCTAAGACCTTCAGCTGGTGATAACTGGAGTTGTGAGACAGTGCAACATGTGATAAAAAACGCTCCGATTGGCGGGGATCCTAGTTTTCTTCTATCCTTCCTATTAATGTGATAAACGTTGCTGTCTCAGCTGATAGGGCCGTGTTGGATAATCAGATTGGAATCATGTTTGAGTTCCTCAGGCTGGCTCCATGTGAAGCTTGTGGGAAGACCTGAAAAAAAAAATGCTGTAGAAAATGAAAGGGGAGCCCGCGTTTGCAGAGGGGAATCTGACTTTTATGACAAGGCTCCGTGGTGCAGGGAAGACTCATTAACCATAGACTGAAGTCACGTGTGCGGCCTCCGCCTGCCGTGTCCCAGGGCGGCTGTGGGAAAGCATCTCCTGTGTTACTCACTGGGCATGTGCGTAGGGGATGCTGGGAAGGAGCAGTGTCTTGATGTGGGTGTTGGGCCAGGGAGGAGCCAAAATCATGTTGGAAAATTAAACCTCTCTTAATTAAAGCTGATGGCAAACAAACTCGAGTAATATGGCAGTACAGCTGGGAAACAGAAGTACGATTTGAAGCTGAACAGCTGTGAAATTGGGAGCTCTGGTCACAGCTGGGCCTGGAAGAAGGACAGACACCCTGGCAGAGGAGCTCCCCCTTCCTGCAGGATGGACCAGACTGCCTTCCCCACTGACTGCTTCTGAGACAGCAGACCCCACCCACATACCCAGCTCGCTGAGTCTCCAGGCTCGTGGGGTCTGCTCGCCAATAGCATCTCTCTGTCCCACAGGCTGGTTTAGGATTTTTTTCTGAACCGAACAGCATCATTGTGAGTGCTAGAATTGAAGAGACTCAGAGACGGGAGAAGAGAATTTGTTGTTTGTGTGCGTGTGTATGGTTTTTTTTTTTTCACTTTATTTTTATTTATTTTTTTGTAGATTTTTTTGTTTTTACATCTTTATTGGAGTACAATTGCTTTACAATGGTGTGCTAGTTTCTGCTTTATAACAAAGTGAATCAGTTATACATATGTTCCCATATCTCTTCCCTCTTGTGTCTCCCTCCCTCCCACCCTCCCTGTCCCACCCCTCTAGGTGGTCACAAAGCTGATCTCCCTGTGCTATGTGGCTGCTTCCCACTAGCCATCTGTTTTACGTTTGGTAGTGTATATACGTCCATGCCTCTAAAACATTTTAATGTATTCATTTTCCTAAAGACCTCCAGGCTGTGCCCTTCACTGTGGGTATGGTCCACGGGTCAGTTCCTGCCCCTCTGCTCCTGCCCACCTGGTCCTGAAAGCTCTGTGTGGGGCCAACCCAGAGCTGCCACCTCACCAGGAATGGACTGTCCAGATGTGGTCTGGCTGCACACGTGCCGGGGTGGGTTGTTCTACGCTCTGCCCTGAAGTTGTCACATTCTCAGTCACATCCTCTCCTCTGAGGCATGTGGTTCTCACTGTCTTTTGAATATTTTCATTAGGTCTCTTTCTCACGTTACGAACAACCCACAACAAAGTGCACTGATCATCACGTGTGTGTCAGGATGGGCTAGGCTGTGCTGTTGAGATAAATAAGCCCTGAGATCCCAGAGGCTAAATTCAAGAAAGTCAGTTCTCACCCCGTTTACAGTTTGCATGGACTCACCGAGTGTCTCTCAGCTAACTGGTGACTCCTGGATCAGAGTTCTTTCTCTTGGGTGGCACCAAGGTCTTGGAGTTCCATGGCATCCAGCCACAGATAAGAGAAAGCGGGGGCTAGAAGACTGGGCAGTGGGAGAGCGGGAAGGTGGAGCAGGACGTTTCAGGGCATTTCTCCCCAGGTTCCGGTGTCTGGTAGTCAGTCAGTGCTGCCAGCTTCTCCCTGCAAGAGGAACTGGAGGATAAAGTCTTCCCCTGTGCCCGGGATTTGGCCAGTCTCTACCACACCATAAATGCTAATATTAGTCTGTCTAGTTGTCCAAGTCTTAGTGCCCGGACTTGAGGGGATCTTTGGAAGCAATTTGGTACTTTTTTCGATCTGCATCTAAAATACCTTAGACCAGAGCTTCTAAGAGTGTGCTCCTGGGACAAGGGTGGTCCTCAGAGTCACCTGGGAACTTGTTAGAAATGCAAATTCTCAGGCCCTCCTTCTGACACACTGTATCACAAATTCTGGGCCTGGGGCCAAGTAATCAGTGCTTTAATCAGCCCTCCAGGTGATTCCGATGCTCCTTAAAGTTTGGAGCCATTGTTCTAGGGCAGCAGTTCTCACTCAACCAAGGCCACCCATTGGGATTGCCCAGGTGGCCAATCTTTAAAAAGTACTGAGCGCTGGGTCGACATCCGGAAGACTCTGACTGAATTGACTGGGGGTGTGGCCTGAGCCAAGGATGAGAACCACTGACCTAGGAGGATTTTTGAGGAATGCTTTTCCTCCTGAAGGTTTCCATGAAAGTAGATTCTATGTGGCTTCAGTGGCACTTAAGAGCCAGGCGAAGGCTGTGGGAGTGATGACATTCCATGTCCTAGGCACTCCTTTTGCCCGTTCAAGTGGAAGCAACCACCCAGCTTTGCAAAGAGTGAAGACAAAAATAGAGATTTGGGAACTTAGAAATGGAATCCTGATTGTGTCATGGACTCATCATGTGGCCTTGGGCAAGTCACCTTATTTCTCTGAGTCTCGTGTCTGTAAAACGGGAGTAGTAACACTTGCCCACAGATGTTGCCAGCACTATCTAATTAATTAGCAGAGCGTGTTTGGGAAATACAAAGTACTGTACAAATGCTAATTATTATGATGAATGCAGTGCATTTTGCTGATACAAAAGTGCTGTGTATATGCCCATAATTATTGTAATTATTGCTAATACCAGTAATATAGCTACTACTGCTACTACATTTCCCTTGCAGTGGGAGCTCCAGTGTGTCCTTTGGGTTAACATCTTGCCCCATGTTGTCAGGAAGTCTTGCTAGGCAGCTCTTGATGACCATTGCTCCCCACCTCCCGGAAAGTGTCATTCATCCGGAGTGCAGATAGTCACGTATGCAAGCCATTCTGGGGTCCACTTACGAGAGGTCCCTGACTCTTAGGTCATTGCCGGCTCGTGTTACAGAAGCTCCTCTTTAGGGTAAGGAGTGCCCAGAATGTAGAGTTCAGCGATTCTCTCTACTATTTTCATCTGAGGCAATTTTATTTTCCTTCTGCTGCTGGTCTTTTATCTACAATAGCTTTGCCATCTGCTTTCCTATGGTGGTAAATGTGCTGAAGAAAATCCTAGTGTGTGTTGCAGAGTGTGACTAGATTCCAGGGCTGACAGTTCACAGATATTATCAGCAGCAATTGGTGTTGAGAACAGGACAGCTATTTTTACTGTGGTTTTGCTTTGTTCAGTTTTAGCTTGGATTTTGATTGGGAGGAAGGGTCGTGGGGAAAGGCAACTGTGTCTCCTTTTTCACTTCTCGAGAAGGAAATGGTACTGAGAATTGTGGGATTGATTTGGGCAAAGCAGATTGGGAAAAAGAGGCAGTAGATGATTTTAGGGTACAGTTAGCAATGAGAGGCCATTGCCCTGTATTCATGATCATGCTGACCCCCATTTCCTGGTCATAAGACATGGAAGTCTGAATTGCTTAGACTTCATCCCCACTCCTGCCTCGTGATGTATTCATAGCAGAATGGGAATGAAGCTTACAAAATAAACTCAACCGGACAGTTATTCCAATTTAGTCCCTGGCCTTGGAACAAATATGGAGTTGCCCAGTTGTCCCTGCCAGAGACCCTTGCAGGCCCTCCAGTTATTATCACAGTTTCAGAACCCTGATGGCTGTCTTTCTTTTCCTCTTGGTGAGGACACACATGAAACTGAAGTGTCATCTTCCTTTTCTTTGAAGAACTTCTTTTAACACTTCTTGTAAAGCTGGTCTACTGGCAACTGGTTCCCTCAATTTTTGATTGTTTGAGAAAGTCTTTATTTCTCTTTCACTTTTGAAAGATAATTTTGCTAGATACAGGATTCGAGGTTGGTGGTTCTTTTCTTATAACACATGAAACATTTTATTCCACTCTTTTCACTTGCATGTTTTCTGAAGAGAAGTCTGATGTAAATCATACCCTTGCTCCTCCATCCCTGCCCTCACTGGTTTCTTTCAAGACTTTTGCTTCTTTTGTGCAGTTCCAACATGATGTGCCTTGGTGTAGACTTTCAGGTGTTCTCTGAGCTTCCTGCTTGGTGTGTTCTCCAAACTTCCTGGATCTGTGGTTTGGTGTCTGTCATTTATTTGGAGAAATTATCTGTCATTATTCAAATATTTCTTATGTTCCTTTCTCTCTCTTTCTTCTCCTTCTGTATTCCCAGTACACATAGGTTACACCTTTTGCAGTTATCCCATGGTTCTTAGATATTGTTCACTTTTTTTAGCATCTTTATTGGAGTATAATTGCTTTGCATTGTTGTGTTAGTTTCTGCTGTATAACAAAGTGAATCAGCTATACATATACATACATCCCCATATCTCCTCCCTCTTGTGTCTCCCTCCCACCCTCCCAATCCCACCCTTCTAGTTTTTATTTTGTCTTTTTAAAATCTTTCCTCTTTCCATTTCAGTTGTTTCTATTGACATTTCTTCAGATTTGTTGATTTTTTTCTCCCATTGTGTCCAATTTATTGATGAAGCCATCGATGGTATTCTTCATTTCTCTTCTGGCATTTTTGATCTCTGACATTTCCTTTTGATTCTTTCTTAGAGGTTTCATCTCTCAGCTCACTTTGCCCATCTGTTCTTACATGTTGCCCACTTGCCTTCAGAACCCTTAGATTATTAATCATAGTTGTTTTATTTTTTTAATTTTATATATTTTTTTATTGCAGTATAATTGATGTACAATATTATATAAGTTTCAGGCGTACAACATACTGATTCACAATTTTTAATGGTTATACTCCATCTATAGTTACTATAAAATATTGGCTACATTCCCTGTGTTGTACAATACATCCTTGCAGCTTATTTTATATGTTAATAGTTTGTACCTCTTAATCCCCTACCCTTATATTGCTCCTCCCCTGTTCCCTCTTCCCCACCGGTAACCACTAGTTTGTTCACTGTATCTGTGAGTCTGCTTCTTTTTTGTTACATTCACTAGCTTGTTGTATGTTTTAGATTCCACATGTAAGAGATATCATACAGTAGTTGTCGTTCTCTGTCTGACTTATTTTCCTTAGCATAGTGCCCTCCAAATCCATTCATGTTGCTGCAAATGGCATTATTTCATTCTTTTTTATGGCTGAGTAATATTCATATATATATATAGACACATATATTACACCACATCTTCTTTATCCATTTATCTGTTGACATTTAGGTTGCTTCCCTATCTTGGCAATTGTAAATAATGCTGCTGTGAACATTGGAAGGCATGTATCTTTTCGAAGTAGTGTTTTTGGTTTTTGGATTTTGGTTTTTGATATATATCCAGGAGAGGAATTGGTGGGAATGTAAATTGATGCAGCCACTGTGGAAAACAGTATGGAGGTTTCTCAAAAACCTAAACATAGGACCAATCAAGTTGTTTTACATTCCCAGTCTGATAATTTCAGTATGTCTGCCATATCTGAGTCTGATGCTTGCTCTGTTTCTTCACACTGTGTTTTTTGTCCTAGTATGTTTTGTAATTTTTTTGCTGAAAGCCATATAAGGTGTATGGGGTAAACATAACTGAGTTAAATAGGTGTTTTTAGCGTATGGCTTTATGTTTATCTGGCTAGGGGTTAAACACCGTTTACTCTTTGCTGTAGCTATAGGTGTCAGTGGTTAAAACTTCCCCCTGGTGTCCTTGTTTTTGTATGCCCTGTTGTCTTTGGGTTTCCCTAGAGGCTTCTTAAATAGCATCTGAGATGAACAGTTATTTCAATCTCAATCTCCTGTTATTACTATACAGGATCCCTTTTGATGTGGTGGTAAAGTGCAGAAGAGAGCAAGCATCCTGAGACCTATATGATTAGGTCTCAGTACTTTAGTGAGCCTGGGTCCCTGGACTGTGACCTTTACAATTGCTTCTCAGTTTCGTTTTGTTTTTTCTTCTTCCTTAAGTGAGATAGGAAGGCTAGAGTGGGATGCAGTTTGGTATTTTCTTTTCCCCCAGTCATTTAGACGCTGGTGAAATAATTTCTTATATGACCGTGCCTTGTTCAGAAGAACAGGATGCTCTGGATATAGTTTAATCTGGCAGTGTTTCCTCTCCTCCGACTGGAAATAAGAGGGGATTTTTTTCTGATCTTCATTGTGAGAACCTCTTGGGGCCCCTGGAGGTAACATGGCAAATGTGTGTAGAAACACCGCTAACACTGGGGCCCTGGAGACTTTTTTTTTTTTTTTTTTTTCCCCGGTACGCGGGCCTCTCACTGTTGTGGCCTCTCCCGTTGCGGAGCGCAGGCTCAGCAGTCGTGGCTCAGCGGCCATGGCTCATGGCTCCGCGGCATGTGAGATTTTCCCGGACCGGGGCACGAACCCATGTCCCCTGCATCGGCAGGCGGACTCTTAACCACTGCGTCACCAGGGAAGCCCGGCCCTGGAGTTTTTAACTTTCAAACTTGTCCACGCTGTACCTCCAGTGATTTGCTGATAGCCGTTTAAGTTTTCCCCTCCCAGTACTGGTTCCCACACAGTTCTTTCCCCTTGTAGGTTGTGATCCTTGGTACCCACCTGTCTGTCCCTTCAGTTTCAGGCAGCACCTTGTCCTGTGACCTTGGTTGTCTGATGAGTCCAAGGAGAGTTGTTGGTGTTCAGTTTGCTCAGCCTTTTGCTTGTTGTGTGATGGGAGCGATCACTTCCGTGCTGGACGGGAAACTAGGCGTTCTGTTTGCTCCACTAATTATCATTCAACCTATCCAGTCTGTGTAGTCCATCAGGCAGAAAATGATCATATGGGCCTTTAGCAGGGGAAAGGTAGGAAATAGAGTATAAACTAACTTATCACAAACTGTCTTTTTAAGAGAAAAAGAGGAAAACACCTAAGGGTGAAGCGGTGGGTCAGAGAAGAGGAGTGGGTGTAAAATCAGTTCCTCCCGTTATTCATGGGGAAAGAATAATCAGCAAACTCATTGCACATCCTTATGTTTATATAAGAAAGTCTTATTTATGAGGTCCCAGCAGTGTTCCACATGAATGAATTTGTCATATCACTGAGCTATCATCCTTTCAATTGAACTTAAAACATTACAATCCTTTTTGATAGAGTTCTTTTTCTAAAATATATTATTGTTCTGTCTTAGTGAGCAAAGCGTAGAGAATACCATTTATCTTCTCTTGTTACTAAGGTCATGATTGTAAACATCAGTCACAGAGCAGCTCTCAAGGGCTCTGGAGGTGACTGGGACCATTTGCATCTGAGCACCCTGCCTGCTTTGCCTCCTAATGCGTCTCTCTACCATCCCTTCTCAACAGGGACTCTTCAAGTCCCAGCTCATCTACTCAACCTAAGTAAAATTAAGTATATTTTATTTATATAAAATCTGTCCATTTATCTCGTAGAAGCAGCCCACATATCACTTCATGGTGCATATGCAGCAGTTGGAAAACCACTGCTCTGTAGGATAGGGGGAATTGAAAGTCAGCAGGGGAATCTAAATTTATGTTTCTTTGATTACTGAGCAGACTGCATGTGCAAAAGTAGGTTATAGGCTCTAGCCTATAAGCTAAAAAATAAATAAATGTATAGTATGTTGTATTATGGAGTACTATGGAAAAAAATAAACCAAGGCAAGGGGTAAGAGAGGGCTGCAGGTAGGGGTCCTGGAAGACCTCTTTGTGAAGATGATATTTGAATATCACCTGAAGGATAGTGAAGAAAGAGACCACTTGGATATTGTGGAGGAGGGAGTGGGAGCTGCATGTGCAAAGGCCCTGTGGCAGGAAGGTGCTTGGGATCAGGAAAGAGAAGAGGCAGATGTCTTAGGTAGAGCGAGGGAGGGAGAGGGAGGAGGGGCTGAGAGCTGAGAGGTAATGGAGGCTAGATCATTGCACAAGTGAGCTTTAGCCACAGCAGTGCTGCAAATAGAACTCAGGGACATACAACAGTGTCTTTTTCCCCCTCACTTTTGGGTTTGCAGATTGGCTGCGGTGGCTGAAGACAGCAAATTAGGCTCAAGGCCTCTTCCACTCATGTTCATTCATTTATTTTTCCTTATTTATTTACTATTTAAAAAAATTTTTTGGCCGCACCTCGCAGCATGAGGAACTTCCCCAACCAGGGATCAAACCTGCAGACCCTGCAGTGGAAGCGTGAAGTCTTAACCACTGAGCCACGAGGGAAGCTACCCTCCAGATCTTTTCTCCCCAGAGTCCAGAAGCTACCCTCAGATCTCTTCTTCAGGGAGACCACCAGAGCCCAGAGCACAAGAGTAAAGCCTAACCACCCATGCACCTTACATGCCTCAAGCCTGATCACATTCTGTCTGCTAAGATCCCACAGGCCAAGGCGAGTCACATGGCCAAGCCCCACATCGACATGCAGGAAGGTGCACCCAGCCCATAGCGGGGGGGGGGGGGAAGAGTAGAGCCGAGCCCAGTAATTCAATCGACCACAACCAGGGAGGAATTTGTCGATCACTGAGAGTCTTTGACGTTTACTGTTCATGTGAAGGGAAGTCACTAAAGGATATTGAGCCATGGAGTGACTTGTTCTGACCTTTGTTTTCAAAGACTAACTCTGGGAACCTGAGGAGAATAGATTGTCTAGTTGGATGCAAGAAGAACAGAAAGGAGGTGCTGCCGTATCCAGATGAGAGATGATGGTGGCTTTGACCATGGGATAGAAGTGGGGATGACGTGGAAGAGCCATTTTCTGGATCTGTTTCGCGGGTAGAGCCACGGGGATTGGGTGGTAGATTGGATGTTGCTTACAAGAGAAAGAGAGTGGGCAGGAAGGACTCCATGGTTTTGTGTTGGAGGACCTGGAGTGAAGTAGGAAGATAGAACAAAGAACAGGTTTGGGAGCTAGAGGTGGGGAATCTGAAGTTCCGTTTGGATCATGTAAGGTTTTGATGGCCATTAGGCTTTCAAGTGGGGATGCCAAGGAGGCAACCGTATATATGAACCTAAGGCTCAGGAGAGAGGTCCAGGCTGGAGATAGGGTTGCCTGAAAGCTTGTCATAGACTTAGGCCTGTATTGGTCTTGGCTGTTGAAAATACTGTTTCACTTAGAGCTGGACTCTGCTATGTAATCTCTTGTGGCTGGGGGTCCCTAAATCCTCTTTTTCTCTACTGGCTTTTCCTCCAAAACACAACTCAAGCCCAAGCCCTCTGCTCCCTCTCTTTCTCTTTTTCTGTCCGTTTATTTCCTTCTTAAGTGACATTTTTGGAGTATAATATACTTTCTCATTTCTATTCATTCCTTAATCAACTGGAATCTATATTCCAACTGCTCCTTCTGTTAAAACTGCTCTGGCCAAACTTCCCAAACTCTGCACAGATCCACGGCTTATTTCACCACTGCATTCAAATGATTACCCCTCTCGCCTTCCCGAGACTCCGTCCAGCTGTGGCTTCTGCAACTCTGCTTCCTTGCTTGGTTTTCTTCATGCTGCTCCAGCTCTTCTGTCTTTGTCTCCTTGTGTGCACTTTCCTGCCGATGCTAACCCCTTAAACATTGGTTCTGTCCCTGACCCAAAGCTGCTAGCCCTCTCCATGGGAAATCTCACCATTTCCTAGGTTTTCACTGTCTGCCCACGTTACCGTCTCTGACTCCAACCCCTTACTTGAATGTAATCAAAGTATTTCCAGCTGTAGGTTGGCACACCCAAATCCATGTCCAACGGGTACTTCACCTGCAGTGTGTCCAAAATAAATTGGTTATTGGAGAAGTAGAGGCCATCACTCTTTCTTTAAACTCTAGTGACTCAGACCTTCTTATAGATATTGTAGTCACCAGTCCTGACTCAACACCCATCTACCTCTGAATGTACTTGTGATGTTCCCATAGGGGGATGTCCTCTGAACCATCCTTTCCTTTCTTTCCAGCTACTCTACTTTAAGGCATCTGATTCAAATGGTACCTCCTCTGAGAAGGTTCCCCTGAGTTCATAACTAGGATACAGTGTTCGTCATCAGTCCTCTGCCAACATCTTGTCCACGTGTCTCATCACATTGTGCAGGCATTCTGTGTATATCTTTTTGCCTCACTTGATTAGTTCAGCTTCTCCAGGGAGGATTGCTGTATTATTGGTGCACCTCAAGTACCTAGATCAGTACTCAGCTCTTGGTAGGATCTCAAGAAACGTTCTTGAATTTAACAGAAACGACATTAGTATCAATGAATCCAAGCAAAGATAAGCCAAGCCCCGATACAGCTATAGGCACAGAAGCCCCGGTATAGCTATAGGCACAGAGTCTTTTAGACCTCATAGCTTCACCCCTGGAATTCATAAGCACTTTGGTCCATTCCAAAGCTTATTCTTCATGCCTGCTATACACACATAATGAGAGTGTGCTCGTGACTGTAGGCAAAAGCCCTGGATGATTTACATGAGTTCTGACAACTCCTCAGAAAGAGAAAGTAGCCCAGTCATCCCTGGCTGGATGATGAGTGTGTCTCGTGTTATTTCTAGGCAATATAAGGTTTTATTTTTGTCGTGCACCAAATGGACTTGGTGTCAGGCGGTCAGATGCCTGGCAGTCTGCCCAGCTGAAGAGAGAACATGAGTGGTGAATAGAACATTCTTGTGTGATAATGATTTCCAGCAGCTATTGAAGATAAATTCCAATGCAAAGTAGAAAGCTTTATTTCCAGGGGAGGAGATATCGATCCTGTGGCCACTGTAAATAAGATGAGAATCGCAGGTGTAGAGAGACATCTAGTTCCATCATGGGCATTCGAGATCTGACCAGAGGAAAGAACTGAAGGCAGTGCAGACCCACGTGACGGGGAGCAGTTTGACTTTCCTTGACGCTGATACTCCCTGTAGGAACGTGTATCATGGGGATCAAATGCAGCATGAGAAGCATAGTCTCCACCGTAACCATTGCCGGTACATTTCTAAACGTGCACTCAGAGACCTCTGTGGATCGACCATGATTTGTCACAGTACATCCAGGGATCTTGATTGGTTCTTTGAGAGAAGACATTGTATGAGCCAGAGATAGATGAGGAGCCTAGATCACTGAATTACTTTATAGACTTAATGGTTGGTTAAAACATGCGTCTCTTATTCTTTATCGACAGCTTGAGATTGAGGATGTGATTATTCCTCATTAACTTTTGAAAAACTGATCATTATAGCCCTTCTAGTTCATAGACTGTTCAATCTAGGATGGACCTGAAGGGCCAGCTCATCTGACCTCTCTATTTTTTAGCAAGGAAATGACAACCCAAAGATAAGGAACATACACAAGGTCACGTCGTTAACGTGGACTTTTTAAAAAAAGCATTATCAAAATGTACAATTCTTTTTAAGCTTACTAGAATTCTGGTGGTTGTCAAAAATATTTTCTTGGAGATAGCACTGATTTATTCCAGAAAGAGAAAATCTTCACTGAGACCTTTTGGATTCTTAAGGGTCTGAAGGGGTGCTGGCCCCCTCTAGCTTCGGAGTCTAGAGGGTATATTCTTACAGTTCTTCCATGGAGAAGTGTCGTCTCCCTGGGGCCCTCATCTTCCTTAGCATCACCCAGAGACCAACCACTGGTAGGCACTAGGGTCTAAGGTTTGCACTCACTCTAGACCAAGGGAGTCCGTGCACCTCACACGTCAATGAAGGACATTTGCAGTGTAAATGTTGGACGTGGTGTGTGCCAGGGAGGCCAGCCAGTCAAAAGCCTGCTCAGTGCCAGTCCGATGATGGCAAATGGGTTTACACTAAATCCGGATAAAACCCAAGAGGCCGTTTTGACTTAACCTTTACCAGTAGCTGTAGAGTACACGTTATCACGTTGCTGCCCCCTCGACACCGGTCATGAATCGTGATTAGAAGGTTGGGCGTTTAGGGGCCAAGGAACCTGGAGAGAGGGACAGGCTCTCTGTTTCTCGGAGAAATACCCACGTTGGTCCCCAGTGGATTGTGTCCTGTGTTAACCGGATGCTTCGATTAAGGCTTTTGCACTTTCTCAGCTTCATGACTGCAGTTCTCCATGTCTCGGACTAGTTGCTAAATCCTCAGGTTGGTCAGCAAACATTCCTACTGCTGTGGGCAGAATAGCTACATGTGCACCCAAATTATAAACACTCAAATGCTAAAGGAACATGGACGTTATGAGTATATGTCTGGCCTCCTTGCACCTGGGCTATACACACTTTTAAACTAGTTGATACTCATATTTCTGTGTTCCTTCCCAAGGTTTCTGTTTTTCCTTAATTCAAAAATATGTTTCTGTTGTTGTTGTTGAATTGCTTTTGGAGGACCCAGAGGACTGTGGATGTAGAGAACTGTGAAATGTCTCTTTCTAACAGACTTTGAATGAATGTGATATTTCAGCTCCCTTCGATGTTCATTTCAATCTGTAAGAAGCTATATTTATGATGATACCACCCCAAAGTGAGTTCCCTCTTTCTGTTATTTCTGTAGTTCTCGTGTCTGTACCAGTCATCTGGCAGATAATTATACACTGCCTTGTGACATTATAATGTAACTTTTCATGTATTTATGTTATCTGTGTCAGCGGACTCCGATCCTTGGGGGAGAGAACTGAGTATTACGCTTCTTTGTTTCCTCTCTAACACCTAGCAGAATACTATATGCACAGTCGACTGTCAAACAATATTTGCTGAATAATCTACCACACAGAATTTCTTAATGCCTCTGCGTAATGGTCCCAGAGAGAATGTTGCATAAAAAGAGACAATATTCTTCCCAGTATTAAAATATTCGGTGAAATGCTCTAATACTGATGTTTCAAAGGTCTGCAGATTAAAGGTTCCAGGGAGTGTAAATTGGCTGTTGGTGTCCATGCCTGTGCACTTGTGAGCATTTGTGTGTGTGTGTGTGTGTGTGTGCATTGCAGAGCCTTTGCATTTTCTCTCTAATTTGGGGAGCCCTCATCGATCCCTCTGATGAAGGATGGAGAACACTGCCTGGGTAATGGATGTCTTGCTATGGATGGTAAGGCAGTCATATCTCAACTGGAAAATCATTAAATCCCAGATTTCAGCCTGTCTATCACCTATCAGCAGCAGCAAATCTGCGTTAAAAGCCAAGCATTCCCTTATCTCTCAGTGACTGTGGACCACGTGCGGCTGCTTTCTGTAGATGGGAGATAGAGCTGCATCATTACCCGAAGGTGACAAGGATATAATGTACAGGCTCAATGAGCTCTAGTAACCACGTAATTACAGAGTTATTACATGGTCATTTGTTCCTCATGGACACCGGCGATCTCTTATCCTGCTCTACTGGGGTCTGTTTCTTGTCTTATGCAACTAAGGACGTTTAGCGTCTTCTGCATGGAGTGTTAAAGGTGTACGAGGCAGGAAGGACAGGAGCGGCGTGGGATAAGATGATGATTATAACAGCATCGTGTGCCTTTCCTCCCCTCAGCTCTGAGTTCACATTTGCTCCATAGGAAAGGATGGAGATAATATTGTTGTTGGCAGCATGGCGGGGGGCGGGGGGTGGAGGGGGGCGGGAATTGGGTGTAAGGAATATTCTGACCCGTCCCACCCAGAGGAGATGATAATAACCAACCTTGAGATTATGTCACTGCCTCGTGTAATTTGAAGCTCATGTTAACACAGTGCCTATTGGAAGAAAGACTCCTTTCTATAATGAAAAGGAGAGGAAAGCATTTAAGGGTGTAATTCAGTATCATGGAGAAATCACGAGAAGGTTCTGTAACCTGCCCAGTGTCACCAAGGGAGTGGTGCATCTGGAACTCAAAGGACAGACCTAGGCTCCTTCCTCTCTGATGAATTTAAATGAATTCCTGTCATTAGGAGGCAATGCGTTTTTAAAAGCACAAGTACTAGAAACCATGCGAAAAAATTTGAATATTACCACATATTTGCTCAAACGGCTTAGGACAGGCTCTTTAACCCTGTGCTTGTATTTATTAATTACCAACTGATGTGTGTGACACCACTTCACTTTCTGAAGGTGTCTAATATGTGTGAAATTTTAATTTGAGGGGAAATGGTCTGTGTGGGACATTTCAAGAAGCGTGACAGACGTGCACCAGCGTCAGCACGGGAATGCAGCCCAGGAGACCTGGGTTCTGGTCTCAGGTTCCCCACTAAACCGTGTGGTTCAGAGCTACTCCCCTCCTGCCCAGAATTCACTTGTCTTCTCTGTGGTCAGTGGGCCAGACAGTGGCTGAGGTCCTTTCAGCTCTGACAGTTGTCTGACTCCAGGATTGATGGCCTGCAATTGACTCTGAAAGCAGCTTGGCATCTTGGGTGCAAGGTCATGGGAAGACAGTATTCACTGTTGTTAGCAGGAAAGCGTCACCCCACCTGGGAGGTGGGCAAGTGCCGGCGTGCCCGTCCCCTTTCAGTTGATAGAGTGCTGTGAATCATTCACGCTCTCTGCCGCTTCTCCCCGCTCTAAACACCTTGATGATTTAATTAAAATACTTTTTTTTTTTTTTGCTTTCGAATGGCTGAAAACCAGGACTAATTATAACGTAACTGCTATGTAACTAATATGTGCAGGTAATATTGTGATTATATACAGACAGCCATATGCTACAAGGCAGCCACTCTCCGTGCCGTTAAACTGCAGAAGTGGATGGCTCCGTGTCCGTGCACAAAGTAATTGCACGCAACTAATTTGTGTTTGCAAACAGATCCCAAACTAACTATGTAAATAGGCAGATCTGCAAACAGAATATTAACCTGTGCATGTGCGCACATGCCCGGGCCGAGTGGAGGTGATTTTCTACCTGCACAGATGATGTCGTCAGGAAGAACTGGAGTCTGTCTGTGTCGTGGATTCCCTTCCTGGCTTGGGTTCCGCTGAATTCTTGGCCTGCGTTCGTGATCCCTGCATCGCTCTGTTCAAATGTAGTGACGGAGGGCAGTCTGAATTTGTTTTCACTAGGGAAAAAGGATTATTTCCATCAGTCTACCTTTCTTGACCTCCCTTGCTACCCTCATGCATTCTTTGGCCAGGGGTGCCCCCAGGATGCCCGTCTCTGGCTAAGGGTTTAATATGGAGTGAAGCTTTTCTCACTGTAAAGAGAGGAGTTGCTTCTCTGACCTGGCATTTGTTTTTGCCCCAAGGTCTGCATGGTCTTTTGAGTCAAACAGGGCTCTTTGAAATCAGGATCCACCTTGGGTGAGTTCCCTAAGTTCTCTGAGTCGGTTCCCCCATGTAAAAGGAGGAGTGTGGCGTTGGGACTTGCCTCCTAGGGCTGTTTGGAGGAGTGAGTGTATGTGCGTAGTGTTAGCACGGGATCAGGGGTCCCTCGGGGCCTGGTGCCACCTGCGCGTGGTCCTCCCTGGCTACCCCGGCACAACTTCCTGTGAGTCCTGTCAGCAGAATTAAGACTGATTTCAGGCAGGCTCCCAACGTGGGAAATCAGCTCCAGAGAAGGAAGCCCCTGGCATTAGCCGGGGTTCTCCAGGGAAACAGAGCCAGTAGGGTATATAGAGAAGCGGAGATTTATTGTAGGAATCAGCTCCGGAGACCATGGAGGCTGAGGGATGCTGTGATCTGCCGTCTGAGCGCTGGAGACCCAGAGGGTGTGATTCAGTCCGAGTCTGAAGGCCTGAGAGCCAGGAGCTCCAGTTCTGCAGGGAGGAGAAGATGGACATTCCAGTTCCAGAAGAGAGAGGGAATTTGGCCCTTCCTCTGTCTTTTTGTTCTCTCCGGGCCCTCGCTGGATTGCACGATGCTGCCCACATTGGCGAGGGGTCTTCCTGGCTCCGAAACACCCCGACAGACGCACCCAGCAGTGACCCTTAAACAGCTCTCTGGGCCACCCTCAGCCCAGTCAAGCCGACACGTAAAATGAGCCCCGAAAGGGGGGCCCTGCAGGGAGGTGGCAGCCGCCTGCCTCTCACGTGTCCTCCATACCCTTTGCCGTGTCCAGCGCCTCCCCTCGTCCGGCGAGGAGCTCGTGGGCTCGTGGCAGCGCTCCACCAGGCGAAGCCCTGTCCTTTTCTGACCTGCTCCTTGCTCTGTTCAAGACTTGCCCTGCCCCTGGGCGGTGGTTTTGAGGAGGGCGTGTGTGGGCACAGCGGCCAGGCAGGTCTGCGGGGGCCCCTGCCCCGGCGGCTTCCCCTCTGTGGGTCTTCACTCCGACCTCACGTTCCCCAGCGCCGCCCCCCCCGTGATGGCAGAGCAGTCTGCTCTCCACTCCCACTTACAGTCCGCATCCTTCTTTCCCTGCCCTAGGTTTTCTTTTTTTCCCAGCCATCATCACCTCCTAATATTTTATGTTTTACTTATTTGTTTTGTTTGCCATCTGTTTCTCCTCACTTGCGTATAAGCTCCTCGAAACCAGGGTCTTTGTTTTGTTCATTAATGTTTGTCAAAGAGCTCTGTCTGTGCTTGACACCGGGGGGGGCCCCTCATAAGTTTTAATCGCAGATGCACCAGCTATCCGGCCGTGGACACATCACTCAAGCACCCAGTTTCCTTAAAGTATACAAGGAGGGTGATAACCATTCCCATGGTTGTTACAAGGACCAAATCAGTTAGTTTATGTGGAAGCACCTAACGCGGTTCCGGGCACATTTTAGGAACCCGTGTTAGTTTTGCCCTTCTGTTCATAAAATAAACAGCTGGAGTCTTCCACATCCAGTATTTAAAAAGAAGGGTTTCAGTTACATTTATCTATATTAGGATCTTCCTTTGTTTAGAATGCACACATCAGCCTTGTATCTCTGTCGGGTTTGATCTTCGTTTTATGGTGTGTGTGCATAAAATGGTGGGGGCTTGTTTTTAGGGGAACCATTTTTTGTTTTGTTTTTGTTTTTCAATTTGTAGTTAAGGCAATAGAACTATGGGAGAATCAGGTGTGTAGCTGACGATGGGAATGTGGAAATGAAGGACATTCACAGACTCAGCCTGAAGTGCTGAGAGCAAAGGACGTTAGTTTGTCAGATCCCCTCAAATGGCTTCAGAATAACCTGAAGCCTATTTGGACAGTCGTGCATTTTATCTTTGTCTCTGGACCTTAACGTGCTGACTTGTGGGATTATTAAACCATCATTCCCCAAGATAGACGGCTGTCCCTCAGTGGGTGTGAATGTGCAATCACTAGCAAGCTCAAGGTTTAGGATTCTGGATTCTGAGCGTTAAATGGGAGCAGAAGAAGGAGCATGACTGGGGCCAGAAGCTGGGGCAAACACCCACCATGCTACTGAATCATTGGAAGGTTCTGAGCGATGGTGGAAAGACTGTGGGATTTGGAACCAGAAAACGCAGGGACCAATGCAGGCACAGCCATTTGTCAGCAGTAGGACTTTGGGAAACTCACTGGACCACTCTGAGACTCAATTTCCTCATCTGTAAAATGCGGAGAATATCTGTCAGGTCGTGAAGATCAAGTACGTTACATATGTAAGCAGAGAAATAAACTGTAAAACACTAACTATGGGTATGTTGTTTGACATTGGTCATCCTGAGTTAGTACTCAGTTTTCCAATTTTGGAAATGAGTACCGGGATTATTACCTAATTATTATAAGGACCTGCCTTTCTGTGGATCATGTGACGTCCATAGTTATGCAGAGTTTCAGTGCTCGTAAGTGGTTGGTCACTCACAATGACTGCTCTCTTACGCTACAAATGACAGATGAGCATCTTAGACTCTAGAACCAACA
This sequence comes from Pseudorca crassidens, assembly GCF_039906515.1. NCBI lineage: Eukaryota > Metazoa > Chordata > Mammalia > Artiodactyla > Delphinidae > Pseudorca > Pseudorca crassidens. The sequence continues at coordinate 107,182,061 of NC_090304.1, forward strand.
TGAAGAATTCAGTTGGGTCAGAGCTTAGAGGGACTGCTTTCCTATATATCAGCAATGAGCAAGTGGAATTTGAAATTAAAAACATAATACTATGTACATAAATACCACCAAAATGACATACTTAGGTCTAAATCTATGTGGAAGACCTGTATGAGGGAAACTACAAAACTCTGATGAACAAAATCAAAGAACTAAATAAATGGAGAGATAGTCCATGTCCAGGGATAGGAACACTCCGTGCTGTCAGGATGCCAGTTCTTCCTGACTAGATCCATAGATTCAATGCAATCCCAACCAAAATCCCAGAAAGTCGTTTTGTGGATGTTAACAGGCTAATTCTAGAGTTTATATGGGAAGGCAAAAGACCCAGAATAGCCAAAACAATCTAGAAAAAGAGCAAAGTTGGAGGACTGATGCCACCCAGCTTCAGGACTTACTGTGAAGCCTCAGCAATCAGGAGAGTGTGGTCCTGGCAGGAGAATGGGTCAATAGAACAGTGGAACAGACCTGAACTTACAGGATGTGTTCCATTTTGATCTTAGCTTCCAGTAGTCTGCGCCTCTTTCTTGTTCAGCCCTAAAGACCCAAGGCCTCTGAATTAGCTGAGGGGGAATAGGCGGGTTTCTACAATTACTATGGAACTGGAGATGCCCAAGGGATGTTTACCCTTCCTGAGGGTCAATCCCTTCTCTGCACGAGCTCCAGGGGCTTCTTCTTCCCACTCAAGAGGAACAATTGGACCAAACAAACAAAAACTACATCCAGCCTCCATAGTGAAAGTGGCCGTGCTGCTCTTAACTTCCCTTATGTAACCGGCACCGTAGACTCTGCCTGGCATACAGTTCATGCTCAAAATAAATATTCTGAGCATCATTGCATTCCCTGAGCTTTGTCCTGCACTGGGCTAGGTACGTTATTTATGCCTCTGTTAACAAGAAGATGTGTGAAGAATCCTAGATTAAAGTGGAGGTGTTCTAGAGACAGGGGCTGCTGTTAGGATGCTAGAACACAGAAGTAGGATTCGGAAAGCCTTTTCCATTACTCTGTGGGCCATGGGAGATTTGACAGGGATGCCTGTCGGTGGTGTGCTGAGGAACCCTGTGTTCACTCTCATGTTCTTGCTACTGCTTGCTTTCTGGTTTATATTTCTTCAATTTCCTGCATGGCCACTAAGGATCTGGGCTCTGTTTTTAAGATTTGATATAACTCTTCCTCTTCCAAACCGAGTAGGTGCTGGTTAATGGGTTTGCCAAAAGCAAAAGGAACAAATCTTAACCACCTGTCACTTAACAAAGGACACTTTTTTTTTGAGGAGCGCGGGCCTCTCACTGTTGTGGCCTCTCCCGTTGCGGAGCACAGGCTCCAGACGCGCAGGCTCAGCGGCCATGGCTCATGGGCCCAGCCGCTCTGCGGCACGTGGAATCTTCCCGGACCGGGGCACGAACCCGTGTCCCCTGCATCGGCAGGCGGACTCTCAACCACTGCGCCACCAGGGAAGCCCAAGGACACATTTGAAGGTAAGAACCACGTGCGTCTCAACCAAGGTGGGGAGAGGATGCTTTGGGCAGACTGTCTAGGCCTTGCCAAGCACTGTCCCTATATCCTCCATTGCTGTTCAATTATTGATGCCCAGCTTGCAGCCAAGCACGGGACTCAGGAGCATGGGTGGCCGTGCATGGAGCCACAGACCCTGATTCAGGCAGTTTCCACAGTTTGTTGATTTGGGTTCATTTATTGCTTCTATGAGATTGGAAAGTGGTCACCCATTATGGCCTTTGGCTCTACTGCTGGGTCAGTTCAAACACGTGATTCAATTATTCTCCCCGGGGCTTCCCTGGTGGCACAGTGGTCGAGAGTCCGCCTGCCGATGTAGGGGACGTGGGTTCATGCCCCGGTCCGGGAAGATCCCACGTGCCGCGGAGCGGCTGGGCCCGTGAGCCATGGCCGCTGAGGCTGCACGTCCGGAGCCTGTGCTCCGCAACGGGAGAGGCCACAACAGTGAGAGGCCCGCGTACCGCAAAAAAAAAAAAAAAAAAAAAATTCTCCTCGTAGCTGGGTGGCAGGGAAAAACCAGTCACAGCATCAGATATTCAGAGAAAGCTGGGATTTCTCTTGTCCTAGCAGCCTCAGCTGGTGTCTATAGGGAGAGGAGAGAGTTCAGATTGAAGAATGATGCAAAGATAAAAAGTGCTGGTCTAGTGAGCTATCACCTGGCCAACATCATTGTCCTAGAATCATTCCCCTGGTTAAAGAAGGTCCAATCTTATTAGGCTAAGTGGCAGTGCTGCCGTCCTACTACCTTAGAAAGTGTGTGTGTGTGTGTGTGTGTGTGTGTGTGCGCGCGCGTGCGCGCGATGGCGTTTGAAACGGGTCACCTGTGATGCGGCTGGGCTGTGGCTTACCATCTCTCATAATCTCAGCCCACAGGCAGGGCTCTGGGGATAATAACTTTGCCTATGTGACTCTCTTTCAAGAACATATAAGGCCTTTGCATGTTGGGATTTAAGTGACTGCTACAGTACGTGGACATCAGGCCAGACAGGATACTTTGTGTTGCAGAGATGGGAAACCTGGGGCCAAAGCAGTATACCTCGTAGAAATCAGTAAGCGGTTCGGTTTGGGAGAGAGGCTGCCTCCCCTGAGTATTTTCATTCCATAGAAGCTCTTCTGTGCATCTTCTCATGGATCAAAACACTTTCTTCTTTCCGTGTCCCTGAGGGGGCCCACAGCTGTGCGAGAAGATGAACAGTACAGGACAGAAGGGCTGGGAAAGGAGAGAGAGCCAGGCTGTCTTGCCTACTGTCATGGGTGTTTCCTGGGGCTCTAGATGAATCAGTCTCCATAACTGGGTTCTAGGCGGTGCTGGTCCTGTAATGAGGTCCTACCGCATCGCTGTCTCTGCTCCCTGATTGTGTCTCCGTGGAGCCGGCCTAGAGGGGGGCTGTGGTGAGATGGGGGAAGAGGCACTTTTCATGTTGTAGGGACAGCTTTGAGTTGCTTGTTAGGTTGTTTGTGGTCCTGTGATGAGCAGGTTCACATCTCTGCAGGCACGAAAGGGTTAAGTGCTGGCACTGGGTGAGGGGCTGCAGATACGAAGAAGGTGGAGTGAAAGGTAATGCTGACAGAGTTGCTGGGAAGGAAAAGAAATGGAGAAGGATGTCGGAGAGACAGGAGGGGACCGGGTGGGAGTCATGGGCTAGCCCTCACGGATGCAATGGCAGTTAGACGATGCTCTTTAAGACTGATAACACTTCTTTTTTCAGTTTATAGTTCTGCACCTAGAGATATCTGAAGTTCTTTTTCTGGTGCATTTCCTTACATTTAGCTTCTTTTACAAACATAATATTACGATTTTCTGTGTGAACGGTTGTTGTTCAGACACATGATTTCAGTGGCCATTTAATATCCTATTCTATGGCTAGTCCGCCATTTCCTTGAATACAACTCAACAAGAAAGGCATGGAGGGTACTTAACTCCCAAGTTTGAGTGCTGCTAGGTCAGAGCTGGGGTTTCCTCAGGCCACGTTGCTCAGTGTGGGTCCGTGGCAGTGGGGTTGAGGTCTTCTGTTCTGGGGTCTTCTCTAGCCCTGCGGTGCAGTGGGCAGCCCTGCACCTTAGTGTCCCTAGGTCACCAGCTCACTTTCTTTGACTCGCTGGAAGAGTTGAGCCCTTTTTTTCTGAGCCCCTGCTGAACTTCCACTGTCTCTGGACCAGTGGGTCCCCAGCAGTGTTTGGATGGGAAATAAAAAGGTGAGAGGATACCGCTGTCCTGGTTCTGTACGGCTTGTTATGTAGGTAAGAAAAGTAGTTGCTTATATAAGTTAAGAAACTGAAATGGAATTTTATCTGTGCAGCTGTCTGTCTTTCCCACTGGGCTGTAACCATCCTTACTGCATGACCTTGGGCTAATCAACATACTTAACCCTCATTTTCCATAAAATGGAGATAAAAATAGTGTCTACTTCACAGTATGGTTTTGGGGATTAAATGAGATAAATAAGATCCTGTGCGTGAGTGCTTAACCCAGAGCTGGCATCCAGTAAGTGCCCAAGAAATGGTGACAATCTTTGTCATTTTTGTTATCATTCTGACCTTTTCTACAGCAGAGATTGTATAGTATTTATCTTTGTCGGAAAAATTCAATGAAGTGTTTGCTAAATTGAACTAACTGTTCTGAGTAAAAATAAATAAATAAGAAAAAGAAAAAAAAAATCTATTCCTATGTAACAGCGCAGCACTTCCACTGGCCAATGAGAAAACATACGTCCTTACTGCTGTGAGCTATTATATTCTCTGAATAAACAGAAGCCTTTCATATGACCTAATGATTAATGACTTCGGCAAAGAAATTTTAATACCGTTCATAAAAAACTACGCAGCAAGCTTTGCCCACCTTTTTTGACAGTGTCAGCCTTTCACCTGTTCTCCTGGGGACAACAGGTTTCCAGGAACATGCTGAGTACAGAACGTAGATCATTCCCAGATGCTGCTTCCTGTGTTCTCTGTGTCTTCCTGATCAGCACGTGGGATGGAGACCAGGCTCTCCTTAGAGAGAAGAGTTTGTGGCATGTGTTTGTGGCATGAAGGGGAGAGGGCAGCTAAGGGCTCACTCTGTCTGTCTGTCTACCTACAATCTATCATCTATCCATCCACTTATCCATCCATTTATCCATCCACTTATCCATCCATTTATCCATTCATTTATCCATCCGTTTATCCATCCATTTATCCATCCATCCGTCCGTCCGTCCGTCCGTCCGTCCGTCCGTCCGTCCGTCCATCCATCCATCCATCCATCCATCCGTCCATCCATCCATCTAGTATCCTTTAATCTCCTTTGCTAAGTCCAGTCTTCTATGCTCTTATAAATTGGGATCTGAAATGGACATCGGTCATTCGCGGAAGAATGAACACAATTCTGCCACTGAATGCTCAGGAAGGGTCTTTATCCAATTACCTAAATAATCTTTCAGTGTTGAGGCCAAATTTCAGCCGGCACATCCAGGCCAGCCTGATGCTAATTCCTGGATGTCCCTTATGCATAATTGTCTCCACGCCTTTAAACAGCAGCGCCTCCACCTCAGATGTCATTTTCCTGTTCTTTCCAAGGCTTGGTCTCAAACCCTCTTGTTCATTTTGGAGCCACAGTTCCAGATTTCCAAAACCAGAATTCTCAGACTTCAAAACTAGGGCAGTCTGCCAGAACCTCGCCATCACTGAAATTCCTGAGAAGATACGGCTTCCCTAGCCTCAGCTAGCTCCGTTCCTGACCCCGTGGACCTGCTGGACGGTACGCATACTCAGGCAGACTCATGTCTTTGACAGACTTCCCGTCCCTCGGACCCCACTCTCTTCTTATGTCACTGTTCTGAGGCCAAGAGAGGAAAACTCTGTCCTTCCCAGTGAACTACACCTCAGAGTGGTCTTGAGGACTCCATCCCACCCTTGACCCATATGAGAGCTCCCTCGAGGTCAAAGTTGAGTGGACCAACTGCGTGCTGTCTCGAGTGTGTGATTGGGCTGCCTTGAAGCCCCGACTCCCTCGTTCCTCGTGCTGGCCGAGCTTTTCATTTGTATTTAGTTCATATTATTTCGTCTCAGCTGTGTGCACCTGTGTGTGTGCACCTTGATTTATGCTCACACCTGCTCTTCTCAGCTATACTTGAACTTTTAGGAGGAAGAAGCCATTCCTTCTTTATCTCCCTTTTGGATGAGCACAGTCTCGGGGTGAACCTGAGGGTCTCAAACACACTGCTGCCTGATGAATCCACAGGCCTCCTCTCTTCTGCCGAGTCTGAAGGCATGCTCGTGGAGCAGCAATGCCCCCCTCCACATGGCTGCACCCCTCACCCCTCCATCCAGCTCCAAGCAGAGCCCAGGGGCCTCTGTGGAAGACCAGATTAACTTCCGTGCTCTATAAGGATCTCTGGGTCCACACCATGCAGAACCCGGGAACAGGTGCACCATTCTTTGGTGCTGGGAATGGAGGGGCCAGTGTTGCCTATTGGGGTGAAAAGCAGGACCACTGAAGCTTGTGAAACTTTGCTTGCTTTCACTCTGGAAACAGGAAGAGAACAGGCTCTTCTCACCCATCAGAGGGGAAGGAGTTCTTTGTTCCTTGTCATGATTCCAGAGTCCCTCTGAAGCTGGGTGTGAGGAAGCAGTGTGGTAGATGCTTGCGGGTGGTGGAGCCCAGGTGGCAGTGACAGTGGCTCATGGACCCAGGAGTCAAGAAACCCAGCAGAAGTCATTTTGGTCTCAGAAATAGCATCCTGACATTCTCAAATAGATAAACAGAGAAACCAAAGCAAACCAAACAACAACAATGACAACAACACAGAGAACTAACAAAAACTGTGGTCTCCACAACCGAAGAGCTACAGCTGTTAAAAACACATGACAGCCACCGGCTTTTGCTCGGGGCCGGGGGCGGGGAGAGGCATCCGAAGAGTCAGCCCATGTCCTATAGGAGACTCCATGTAACTAACCCAGGAGAGAAGGACTTCTGTATTATGGCTCAAGATTTCTGTTTTTCTTTTGTTGTTAATTATGAGCCCAAAAGAAAGGCAATGCAGTTTTTCAGATATGACCAGGTCACAGCAAGTGCAGTGGGAGGAAAATATAATTGGAGAATGATGTGCCTTCCTGACTTTGGGGTTACACACTTCACATACCTACTGACAAGAAGCAAACGAACAAAAACAACTGAGACGTAGCTGACAAAAAGGAGAAGAATCAGAGCACAAAGTATGTCTGAAAAAAAATTTGCAAGTGACCCCTGGAGGAAGACATCAGCAGATGGCCCTGGATTAGAGACCATATGGGGTCACGTGGGCAGGGGGCATTTCCGAGGAGAAAGGGGAGTGAAAGTTTTCCCCTTCACCTGCCACCACTGTTGGGACTGGCTATGTGTGAGAAGGTTCCCTGGGTCCTTTTATCCAGACAAGCTCCTGCCTGGAAGCAGAGCTGAGCTGGAGCAGGGATGGAGGTTGCAAAGAAGAAGAGGCAGGAGGCGATGTTTCCAGTGAACAGAGGACCGATCCCCCCTGAAACATTGCTTCTGAAGTCAGTAAAGGCTCTCCTGCAGCCACCGTTGGTGGGAGGAGTGTGCCCTTCTCCTGCAGCCTTGCTGGTTGTCAGCACCGCTGCAGACGTGTGTTCCATCACGGTCGCCTGGGACCGGGTTTTACTTCCGTCGGTCGTGGTACGGCTGGTGAGGCTCACTTGGGAAGTGGGCACAGCGAGGGGTTCGGCTGGCGGGCGGTGGGGAAACTGGAGGGACGTGCATTTCCGTTTAGCTCAGTCGGGAAGGCAGCCTTTAAAGCTCTTGTGTGTTTGACGCACCTGCCACTTGCTGGAGGAAGAGCCGCCAGCTTAGGGGAAATCTGACACCCTTTTCTGAGTTTCCGCATCTCTTTCAGTGCGCTGTCCAGCGGGGCTCCCAGGATCCCCAGACTCATCACCAGGTTATTTGAGAGATGCAGGCTCTTCCTCCCAGCCTTCCCACTGACCTTTTCTGAATTTCTGGGTTCGGCTGCCCCAAAGGCCATCAGAAATTTGCTCAGTGGCATTCACCTAGCTGAGGCCACTGGCAGTGTGACACGTTTGGGTGATTTAGGGTTTAGAGAAAAAACACTGGCAGGAGCATGGGGAGGGCAGCGAGGCTGGCGGGGGTGCACAGGCATCCTTTACTGCAATGCTGTGTGAAGCTCGAAGGCCAGCTGGTTGGCTGGTAAGTATCCAGCCAGGAGCAAGCAGCGGGAGACCCACTGTCCACATCGGGGCTGTTAGAGAGAAATGTAGAGCGCGGGGCTGAAGGCAGCAGGGCTCCAAGAGCTGCCTGCTTTTGCCCTGTCCTCCTGGAGCAGCAGAACATTCCACAGTTTGTCCTCACGGCCAGCATGGACAAGGCCAGCTCTTCAAGAGGTGTTCTGCTCCAGAGATTCCCGACGTAGATTCATAGGAGACAAAGAAGGTGCGGGGGTGGGCGGGAGAGGGGCCTGGCAGTTCTGTCCCTGGAGGCGATGCTGTCATTTATCCTTTCTTTGTATACCAGACACTGTGTGTGTGGTCAGAGCAATAGTGAAACTGCCTCACCTTCGGGGATGTTATTCTCAAGTGAGGAGAAGATGGACATGAGTACAACATTACACAAATAATTGCTTACAGTTGAGAGCTGGGCTTCAAGGGAAGTGTGTGCAGTGGGAGGGCTTACGGGCACCAAAGCCTAGACTGCAGAGGCCAGAAGCTCCACGAAGAAGAGCCATTTCATCAGGCACTGCAAGAATGGAGAGGGGGTGGTTAGGCAAAGGGGAGGGTACAGCATCACCACGGAGCAAAATGTCCTGAGGCCAGAGCAGCTGAGCACACGTACCTGAAAGGCTCCTTTGACTCAAGGGTAGAGCACAGGGGGCTGCAAGGGCTGTGGGAGGACTCTTCCCTTTTGTCTTTATGTGTCTGTTCCTGCTGTTTCTCTTTTCATATTCACATGGGTTTCCTCCCCACGGATAGGTAAGCAACTTATACTGCCTGGTCCCCGTTCTGCATCACTATGCCTGACTGGTATTTGGAACTCTGTGGATAGGACTTAATGGAGTCAGAGCCAAGCTCTGTGTCGGGAAGGATGTCTTGGTGCTGGCTGGTTGTTTAACTTTGACAAGAGAGGCGTCTTGATTCCTGGTTAAGGGGTTGCCCTCTGGAGTCATATGTGTGTCAGTTCAAATCCTAACCCTGTGACTACTAAGTCTTAGTCTCAGACGTAGAAAAATACGGATGATACCTACCTTTATTCATCTGCAAAGAATAATGATGATTATAATGACACTTTTATGCCAGGCACAGTTTTGAGTGTTTCACAGATATTAACTCATTCAGTCCTTAGACCGACGTGGTAAGGAAGGTACTATTATTATTATTTCCATTTTACAGATGAGTAAACCGAGGCCCTGGGGAGTTATTACACAGCGAACGTGGGTCAGGGCCAGAGTTAGGGATCCATGGACTCTGGATCCTGAATCTGCATCCTCAACTACCAAGTGTTCTTATATATTCAGTCTGTGTGGGGTCTGGAGTTGCGGGTAATGCTGTGTCCAGAGTGACCAGAAGGGAAGGAAGTGAGGCAGCCACAATCAGCCGACCTCCCGTCTTACCCCTCTGTCTATTGTTCTTGGGTCTAAGGTTATCATTTGTCTGTGATGTTGGTGTCTTGTGTCCCTGGGGTGAGGGTGGAGGGACCAGGGCGGAAGGAACAGAGCCCCTGGTGGAGGGTGCTGACGGGCTGCAGGCAGGACGGGCACAGGGCTCCAGGCGTCCCACTCTCCCCCGAGCATCCTCACGGGAAGAGTCCCCGCTAAGCCCCGGCCACCCGCATTGTTCCCCCGGCCACTCCATCTACCGTCTTGATTCAGAAGGCGGGGGGCAAAGCCATGTAAAAGCTTTCTCAAGTGCTGAGTCTATTTCAGAAATGATTGTTGGGCATTCAGGGATGCGGGCAGCTTATTGCACCGTGATCCCTGCAGACTGGATGCAGTGCTGTGGAAGCTGGTGGAGTGATGCACTGACCTCGCTGGTGGGGTCCCCGGGTGATGGCTCCCAGTGGCCGGGTGCCCATCTCCCGGGCTGCAGAGAGGTTGGGGGCAAGAGGATCAATTAAATTGGTGTGGGAGATTTCACCTTGAAAATGTGAAAAAAAACAGGCTTTGTTTGTAGAAGTTGATGTAATTATTAAAGAAAAAATAAAAATATTGGCATGCTAAGAAAATATCCAACTGGTTTAGAAAAAATGTTTTCTAAATCCTCAACAGACATTTATCCAGAGGAGGAATAATCACTAAGCCAAATTTGCTCTTAATCCTTAATCCACAAAGCTATGATCCCCTCCTTCACCCAGTGAGAGCTGGCACGAATGCTAATCGGAACCCTCCCCCTTCCCTCCCTCCTCCCTTCCCCCCTCCCCTCCCCCCTCCCCTCCTTACTCTTGGATACCAGCCTCCTCTCTAAGTTTGGGCGTCCTGACTTGTTTTCCCCCTTGGAGACTTGTGTTTGAATGTGCACCCCACCACTCTCTTTGGCATTTGTAGTGTAAATGGTACTTTATCGGGTGAAAATGTGAATCTTGTCAACAGCCCCCAGCTCTGCCAGGCTTATCAGGGAACCAGAGAGGGAGAGCGAGATTCAGAGAGATGTACCTAGTCTGGCTCATTCCGGAAGAGTGATAGATAGTACCATTTCCAGGCAAGAGTGACAGGAAATCTGACGGACAGGAATTAAGGCGCCAAATGGAAAAGTCAATCGCTTATTCACTCCAGGTTTCAGATTTGAAGGAAATGTTATTTGATTTCGAGGCTCCCTCCTTCCCCTCTTTCTACAAGGCAGAAGAAGCGCAGAATTAATTCTCTCTCTTTACAATCTTATTTTCCGGGCTCAGTGAGTCTGCATGTGTAAATTCTCATGTAAACTTGTACTAATGTTTTGCAAATGTGTATTTCTCAACCACGTTAGGTATTTCAAAGCCTTACGTAAGTAAAAGGAGGGATCTGTGATTCCTCTTCTCAGGATGTCTCTTGTCACCTCCAAGATAGACCCAAAGCAAGAGCGAAGTAATAAAAATTAAAATGATAACAGTACTGCTTTTGTAACGTTATCTGTCTTATTTGTACAGCATTTGATAGTTTTCTATGGTACTTGCATTGCATGTGATGGAAATCATTAATGGCAATGGTGTATCGGTTGCAACAAAAACACTTATCAGATAAGCACTGGGCATGCGTGATTTAAGTTGATGCTTGCACTGGCCCTGGGACGGAATCGCTGCCATGTTCCTCGTTTACAAATGGAGAAGCTTACTTGAGAGGCTGCTCTCGTCCCCAAGATCCCCCACCCACTAAGTGGTGGAGACGAGATTTGGTCCATGGCATCGTGCCGCCAGAGCCTGACCCCTTAAAAGGTTCGCTCTCCCGATGCTCAAAATGGTGACAGGACACAAAAATGAAGGACAGATCCAGGCGTTAGATCCAGGTCTTGCTAACTCTTAGGGTGGCTCTTCTTACCCTGACAAGGCCAAGGATAAAGGTAATCTAGTCACCAAAACAAAGGAATTCCAGTAGGGTGGGCACCTTCCAGTCCCCCTCTCAGTGCGACAGCAGAGGGTTCTGGGATTCTGGACCCATCTATAGATGTTCAGTTGGGATGTGGGGAGGGAGGGGGCGTTCGTGAGGGCCGGAGGCTGACCTTCTAAGTGTGAAATACCATGAAACAAACAAAGAAGAAATACTCTCTCCTCCCCGACCCCAGCCTTCCAGATAAAATTCTTGCAAAATTAAGCAAACACTTGCCTTAAAACCTCAAACGGAGGATTTGTCGTCTCTAAAGCTGCCCAGGTGTTCCCTAAAACAGAATGCACTTGCTACATGTTCTTGCTTTTCCTTGGGCTGGTTACCCTAATTGGGTCTCCTCCAGAGGCAGCAGTCGCCTCCTCACCAGAGTAGCTGCACTCAATCTGGGGGTCTGTTTACAGTAGCAATGATAGGGTTACCAAACAAAATTCAACCAAGAAATAAAATTTTAAAAAAACAAAATAAGGTAAACTAGTGCCCCTTGGCCTCCTGCTCTGCAGCGGGCCTGGATTTGACGCATAGCTGTCTGCACTCCATAGAAGATTCAGGATCATCACCTTACAGTCGCGACTCCTTTCTTCTTTAAGCAAATCTGTAAATTTAGTTACAAAGCCAGTTGTCTGCACCGCCTGTGGGTGAAAATGGGTGATTCCAGCTTAGAGCCGTAGTCACTGAAAACAGCCAAATGATACTGAGCACACGTCGACGTGAAATCCTTTCTCTGAAGATCTCAGGGCAGCTTTGTGTTGATCATGTCGTGTGTACTGGAGCATCCCTCCAAGATGGGAAGGTGAAACTGGTCGTGTGCACGTTAAGGCAACGGATGGAGGCGGCTAGTCTGCGATGCGCCAGAGGGATGCCAGCGTGTCTTTGATTGTGCTGGTGACTGCGGACCGGTCAGGTGTAGACTATTCCACCCGGACCCGCGGTGCAGTGGGCTGAGTTGGAAGCGGCCGGCGGCGGGGGTGGGGTGGGGGGCACTCCAGCTTAGGACCCACTGGAGACTGAGGGCCGTCACCAGTCTCCCTTGAGTGGAATAAATAAATCTCTTCAGGGAGCCCTGGTGACTCTTCTAAAGTTAGTCCTTTAAGGAGAGGTTTGTGTAGTTTAGAAGAAACTTAGCTAAATAATTCTGCCCTTCCTGCTGGGACGGCTTTCAGGACCGCGATGCTAGAGGAGGTGAGTAGCAGAGGCAGGTGTTCCTGACAAGGGCTTCAAAGGGCTTGCGCCAGGCCTGTGGTACACGGTGTGGGGTGGACCTGGGCAGAGCCTCAAGAGCTCAGAGGGTATCTTTTTTTTTTTTTTTTTTTTTTTTGGCGATACGCGGGCCTCACTGCTGTGGCCTCTCCCGTTGCGGAGCACAGGCTCAGTGGCCATGGCTCACGGGCCCAGCTGCTCCGCGGCACGTGGGATCTTCCCAGACCGGGGCACGAACCCGTGTCCCCTGCATCGGCAGGCGGACTCTCAACCACTGCGCCACCAGGGAAGCCCACAGAGGGTATCTTTGAAGGTTCTCTGCCCACGGCGGGAGATGCTCCTTTAGGGAACGTAGCTGCTGCGGACATTTAGGGATTCGGTTCTCTGCTGGCAAGGCAGACAGAACAGTGGTTGTCAGGAGGTGAAATCCACACCATATGAAAGTGTTGTCTGTGTGGGTCTGGCTTGGTTGGTTTCACGGCAGTCCTCTAAAAGCCCCGCCCATGTCCTTGCATATCCAGTGATGCGCATACACGGTAATGAGTAAGGTACCACTTAGGGCACATTATCCCCTCATTCGACCTCCACGGCATGTCACCATCACCCCCATTTAGGAGGTAAGGAGGTCAAGGCTTTTAGACATCCAATAACTAACCCAAGGTCACACAGCAAAAAGTCACTGACTGCAGAGGATGGGACATAGCCACTATGTCAGGTCTTTTCTTATTAATGTATTTAGAAAGAAATTTAAATCTCCCATCGATTGGCTCATAGGCCTCAGACTGTGTCTAAAAATAAGTGTCCTTTGGTCAATAACCAGCGTCGCATGTGGTTAGCTCCCTGGGTTCAACTCTGGATCCCTCACTCACTAGCTGTGTGACCTCGATCAAGTCATTTAACCTCTCTGTGCCTCATAGGACCCTCGTGAAGGTTGAATGAGTGAGTTTTTGTAAAACACTTAAAACAGTGTTATTTGACATTACGAAGGTTGGAGAAAAGCTGGCAGGACCAGCGGATGAAATCAGAGAGGGTCCAAGTTCCCTGCTGAGCTACAGAATGGAGTGTGTCCTGTGCAAAGGATGAGACAAGGTGGGCATGGAGGTGGGATCAGGTATGGCTGTGTCTTTGACTGTCAATTTCCATCCTCAGTCTTCTCACTTGAACACCTTTTATTGACACTAAATTTGTTTTCAGATAATGAAAGCAGATGTTCCGTTTATGCCCTCACCCTGCTCACCTCCAAGTCTCATCTCAAAGACACCTTCTTTCCCCCAGGGCTGCGTCTGAGCACAGGGGAGCCGTGTGTCTGGGGCCGAGGCTGGCACGGGGAGAACTCGTTTGTGGAGAGCCATAGCCTGGGAGGGGTTAACGTGTTTTCTGGGCATCCTCAAATAGTAGGGGCCCATCAGATAAACAAACACACTGACTCACAAGTGAATAGAAAATGTTTATTAGAGTGGAAGAAAAACAGCTTTTTGGCACTGCTGGTGCGGTGGCATCCGGAGCAGCAGCTGCAGCCTGGGATGGCAGGCTGGCAGGGGGAAGGAAAGTCCACGTGTACCTTCCAAGTGCCCCACATCAGGAGTGGATATTTCCAAGCAAAGAGGAAGAGTGTGTGTGTGTGTGTGTGTGTGTGTGTGTGTGTGTGTGAGAGAGAGAGAGAGAGGGGGGGGGTGCAGAGGGACAGTGACAGAGGCACAGCAGGGTGGCACAGAGGTAACAAGGCAGTAGCAGGTGGACATAAGACCCAGGCGGATCTGGGTTTGAATCCCATCTCTTCCAGCCAGGAACCGGGTGGCCTTGGCTCTGTTACTTGACCTCTCTGAATCTTTGCTTCTTTACCTGCACGATCCCAGTCGTAATCCATCCTTGGCACTCTTGTATCTCAGCATCCCAGCACAGGACCTGAAACACAGAAGGTGCTCAGTACATGCTGGTCCTCACTGTAATTGTGTGCTAGGTCTTCCAAGAAGGCCACAGGAGCAGGAGGTCTTCCATGCTGAGCACAAGGGCAGCTGTGCTTTCAGAATGGGAAGAAGAAATGTGAGAGGTGCATGGCAGCGAGAAATCTGAGAGCATATTTTTATTTATGAATCCACCCTTGCTGGGGGTGGAGAAATATGACACACTTCTCTTTTATAATTAAAAATTTTAAATATTGATTTTTATTTTATTCAACAAATAGAAAACATGACCAAACTATACCCTTGTCAGCAACTTTGCAATTTAAAAGAGAGGGGGAGAAGAGGGAAGAAGAGAGAGGTGATAGCAGTGGGATGAGAAGGAGTCCTGGACTGCAATCCAAGGTTCCTACACATTCTCCCACCCAGACCCCAAAGGAGCAGCTCAGTTTTCTAACTTGATGAATTTTCAATGTAGGATTTCATTGACAGAGAACATTCTACTAAAAAGCAATCGTGATAGTCGCTGTTGTACACTGTTTGGTATCTGTTCTTCCCCACGGAAGTGTAAGGAGCTCCACAAAGCCTGGATCAACAGTGCATATGGAAGGCAAGCTAACACAGAGGATGGGCTAGTGAATGCATGAGTAAAGGACGGGAGGACCACAAGGGTGGAGGGGGGGAGAGGAGAAGCAGACGTTCCTGGACGTAGGGAATGTCCTGTCCTTGAACAGTGAGAGTAATCTCATTCTTGACCTGCTTTTCTCATTATTGGATAAGTCAGTGTGGTCTGTCATTTCTTCATTGGATGGGCCCCGATCTCATTGCTAGCCAAGTTCTTACACCGAGACAGGGGATCCTCCACCTTTGCATGCTCACCTTTTGCCCTGAAACTAAGTTGCCAGCCAGCAACATAGTATCAGAAGTGTTTAGTATCAGAAGTGTCAGCCTGCTTTGTCAGTGTAGCAGTTTGTACAGTTGTTTGGGTATTTTATCACGTTCTTCCTTCACCAAAAAATGGAAGTGCCGATGCTGGTGATAAGAAGCTTGGGTTTCATACACGCAACACGATGGAGGGGAAGATGGAAGCCGTTAAGCGGGCACAGAAAGCAGGTGCTTGGCCGCCATCCCATGCTAATCACGCTTGAGCTGACTCTGTGTGTTCAGTTGTGAAGGAAAAGAACAAGGAAAGAAAACACACACAGCGCAGTGCGTGTTGTCAAAGATTAAGCCTAAAATAAACGGTGCCTTTGGGGATCGTGTGGTCTTTTTTTAGGTTTCTGGGAAGGCAGACCTAACTCCAGTGTCTCTTGCTCCCACACGTGTGTTTAGCTGTGTCCTGTGGCCATGCACGCACCTCTCGCCTGTCCCCCGTCCCCTTTCCCTGCCCCAACGAACGATTTCTGTGTCCTGATATCACAGTCATCCCTTATCGTGTCACCCCTTCACCATAAAGCTCCGCAGGTTTCCTACTTCATGGACTGGACTAAGCTATGTGTTTTATTATCAAGAATTTTAGTAATGTCTTCTCAGTTGTCCAGTTTTTAGGAAAACATTCCTGAAAAAAAAAAAAAAAGCGCCTGCCATTTCTTCTACTTCTCTCAACATGAAATCTCCACTGTTTGCTGCCCTGTCTCCAAATACCGCCTCCTCCTCTCCTCACTCCTTCTAGATCCTGCTAGGGCTTCATGTTTCCCCTTAAACATGTTCTTCTTCTGGATCACCTCTGGCGGGGGTATGCTTCTGACACTGATTTTCATACAGGGCCACCATGCCTATAGAGTAGATCCTTAATAGACAGTTTAATTGAATTTTTAAAAAAATTTTATTGGAGTATAGTTGATTTACAGTGTTGTGTTAGTTTCAGGTGTGCAGCAAAGCAAGTCAGTTATACATATACGTGTATCCACTCTTTTTTAGATTCTCTTCCATATAGGTCATTATAGAGTATTGAGTAGACTTCCCTGTGCTACACAGTAGGTCCTTACGAGTCATCTACTTTTTAAAATCAATTAATTCATTAATTAATTTTTGGCTGCATTGGGTCGTTGCTGCACGTGGGCTTTCTCTAGTTGTGGTGAGCGGGGGCTTTGTTGCGGTGCATGGGCTTCTCATTGTGGTGGCTTCTCTTTTTGCCAAGCATGGGTTCTAGGCGTGCAGGCTTCAGTAGTTGTGGCACATGGGCTCAGTAGTTGTGGCTCGCAGGCTCTAGAGCGCAGGCTCAGTAGTTGTGGTGCCCAGGCTTAGTTGCTCTGCAGCATGTGGGATCTTCCCGGACCAGGGCTCGAACCTGTCTCCCCTGTATTGGCAGGCGGATTCTTAACCACTGCGCCACCAGTGAAGTCCAGTTTCTCTTTTATATATAATAGTGTGTATACGTCAGTCCCAATCTCCCAATTTATCCCTCCCCCCATTTCCCCCCTGGTAACCATAAGATTGTTTTCTACTTCTGTGACTCTATTTATGTTTTGTAAATAAGTTCATTTGTACCATTTTTTAAGATTCCACATATAAGCAATATCAAACGATATTTGTCCTTCTCTGTCTGACTTACTTCACTCACTTTAAAGTATGCCTAGGATCCCCATGTGAACTGTTTGGTGATTCTTGAATGAACACTTATCTTTGTAACAGTGGACAGCCATTACCCCTGCTGGCATGTGACCCTGTGCGTCCTTTGTGAGGAGGTGGGACGAGTGCCCCTCGTGGGATGTGCACGGAATTCAGTGGGAGTGGGGGAGGATGGGCAGTGCCCCTAGGCCTCGTGTGGTTGGTCTCTGACCCTCCCAAAATCACCAGCGTCGGGAGTTCCGCCCTGCGTGCGGGACCTGATCTCCATACTTGCTCCTCTAGCAGTGAGTAAGACACGCCTGGCCTTGCGGCTTGATACAGGTTAGTCAGTCTGGGTGCTCCCACTATGGTGGGGTAAGTAACGCCGCTCTGCTTCAGACCTTCTGCAGACCTCCTCCCCCTCTTGCCAGGAGCACTTGCCCACACAGACCCCGGTCTGTAGCCTCCCTCCGTGGTGTCTGCTTCGCTCTGCTTTATATCATTTAGGGATTATTCGGGTTCTCGTGGGTTTTGTCTGGGGCAGCGGGTTTGGACAGGCAGGGAAGACTGTAGTAAGCCACGTAAAACTAGGAGTTACCTCCTTCTCTGGGTCTGAGACATGCTACTTCCCAGAACATCATCAAAACAGGGCTTCACTGCCTAGGACCTGGGTCACATTCTTTGGCCCCTGTCACCAGTCACATAGATGCCATCAGTGCACCTCAAGTGAAAGAGGCAGTATGCACGGTGATGCTTGCTCTCTGCGGGATGAGATCAAGCCAGCATTCCGCACAGTTCACGCAATAGGTGTCGTGAGAATGGAGTGAGGGGAAAATTAAGTGTGCTGGGGGTGTGAGGAACACAAACTCTTCTTTAGGACGCCTTTCACAAAAGTTTTAAACTGATCGTTCCTAGGTTAATGATGTAAGATGTATAATACAGATAACCTACAGATGATAACATACACGTGTGTGGAATGCACCTTTCTCCCAAGCTAGTGTTTTTCCTGCCTCCTTCCATTCCTGCCTGGACGGACCATCGACATTCGTCCTCATAGTCAGTGTGCTCCAGAATCAGGCCCTTGATCTCCAACTTCCATGTATCTGTCCAGTTGACTTCTGCCCAGTTCTGGCTTCTTCTGCGACACGGGCTGGCTTGACCTGTTGGGACATGGGCCTGGCTACACAGAGCTTCCAGGTGCTCTGCTGCCCGTGGCCAGCCCTCCTCACGGCTGCCTCTGAGACTCAGCATTTGAGGCCTTGAGAGCCGGGCCTTCGCGAAGCAGGAGGGAGACACTGGAGCAGGCTTTGCTGGCTTTGGGGGCGCAGTAGACTGAACTGTGCCCCTCCAAATTCATATGTTGAAGCCCCAGTTGGGCTAAGCCCCCAGCGTGACTGTACTTAGAGACAGCACTTCGAAGAGGTGATTCAGGGTGAAAGGGGTCATGAGGGTGGGTTCTGATGTCATAGGATCGTTGACCTTTTAAGAAGAGGAAGAGAGAGAGATTTTTCTCCACCTGGATACGCTGAGGAAAGGCCCTGTGAGGTCACGGAGAGAAGAGGATTCTCCCCAGAACTGACCATCCTGGTGCCTGAGCTCAGAAGGGTGAGAAAATACATTTCTGTTCCACCGGGTCTGTGATATTTGTTGTGCAGCCTGAGCCGGCCAGGACGGGTGCTTACCCTTCTTGGAGGCACAGAGTGGGGAGCAGGGGTGTGATCAGGTGAGGATCGCTTTACATCTTACGGTAGAAGTGGAGACACTCAGGGCAGACATATCTGACTCTCCCAGCAACTTGGTGGCCCCAACTGGACTAGAATTCGGGTCTCGTGGCTACTAGCCCCTGAGCTGGCGAGCCAGACCTCAGCTCCCAAGCCAATGTCCACAAAAACAAAGCCTCCGCACGTGCCCTAGGGCAGATGCTCTGGGACTGGTTCCCATGGGAATTGCTGTCTGAGCCCTTGGAGTCTCTGCATGAGCGCCTCCTCAGCCTGAGGGTCTGGGTTATTTCCTGTTCGTGCCAAGGGTCCCCACCTTCTTACCCCCTTCCCTCCGCAGGCTTCCCAGCTCCCTTTCTGGGCTGGACCCAAGGCTGCACGTTTCCTCGCGGGCTCTATTCCTTGCTGGGTGCTCAGGAACCCGTCCGGCAGTGCTGCCATCTGGATGCATCTGTTTTCCAGGTCAGAGTCTCCTCCAGATGCCCATAAGCGTCCACTATCCCCAGACGGGAGCCTCCTAGCACCTCCAGGCCTCCTCTCAACGGCCCGGAGCTCCAGGACTATGGCTGCAGGGGACGGCTCCCCGCTCCACGAGACGCAGCCCGCTGCTGGTTCGGGGGCAGGGCTGCCCGTCCAGGCTAAAACCCAGTCCTTCCACTTCTCAGGACCCCACCTTGGCTTTAGCGTCTCCCTGAAGATGCGGCACATCCCGCAGCTCAGGCTGCTGCCCATCCTGGTGTTCTCCTGTGTTCTTATGCACCTGAGTGTCTAATGACAAGGTCCCTCCTTGTTGGGGTCTGGCGATGAGCTGTGTGTGAGGCTTGGTATATCCGGTGCATTCAGAGCTGATGGCCTAAGAAAGCACAGACAAGGGAGACTTTGACTTCCTAGTTCCTGCTTCCCTAAGTGAGTCTAGCCTAGAGTGAGAGCTTCCTAAATTTTAAATGCTGATGTGCCGGGGGTGAAGGTGGTGTTCACGTTTAATGGGACAGGGCATTAAAATAAAGTAAGATATTTGAACTTCTGTCCTTCACTCATGTAAGGTGGGGAGGGAGAGCTTTTGGCCACTGATAAACCAGTAAATTTACTAAAGTAAATGCAGAAATGTGGAGCAACGCAGAAAACATTTCACCCCGTCACATGGGTGGTGGAAACTGTTCGTAGAAACCAAAGGAGGACTTTGACTTCCAGTCGAGGGAGTAACACACTGCGTCGGGTTCCCTCAGGAATATACAATCTCTTGCGCCAACTCTGGCTGCTAGCATTTTCCTTCCATGAGTGAGTGTCTAGACCTGAGGTTGAAGAATAATTTAGACATTGGTGCATTGCCTAATTCACATGGTGTGACTAATCTTTTCTGATTTTACGTGTCTACAGATGGTGTTAGTGGTCATAACTGCACACGATCGCTATTTTTATTGGTCTGGAAAGTGAATATTTGTGTTAGAGCGTCTGCAAAAGCAAACACGTTTGCTATGTTGAAAAACTAATGAAGATCTAAATGATTTTAAGGTAGCATTTGTGAATGAACACTTAAATGCTGCTAGATTTTTATTTCTTGTACTGTTAATGCTGTATTGAAGATATAGTCTTGCGGCAGCACGATTTTTTCTTCCTGTTTCTTCTTTTCCTTTGTCTTTCAAAACATCTTCATTCTAGCTGCAATTTTTCCTGTAGAATCCAGAGAGCCATCAATAAGTTCATAAGCAAATATACGTAAAATAAAGCATCTCATAGCAGAATCAGCTGTTTCGTGTCACACATGAGTAATATTTTGCTTAGCCTTGGCATATCTTCGATGAACATTTTAAAAGAATGGCCAATATATCGCAGTCATCTAAAAGTCCTGCCCCACACCCTCGGCGTTACACTCACTAATGTTTAGCATGTTTCAGGCTGCAATCATATAAGTCTCTTAAACTCTAACTGATCAATTAGTTTAAGTTCATCGTGGGGAGGGGTTGTGTTTAATTTTCATACCAGCTTGTAACTGATGGAGTATGTGGTTAATGAATATATTGAATTAAATTGAAGTAGATGGAATCAAATTGAATTGAACAGAAAGAAATTGAATTGTATTGAATTATAAACCAGAGAGTGAAAATACATGGTGATCTAATAGCATCTGATAATAACAGAATACTGAATGCATATGCCCAACTTAGGAGACATTTGATAACTCGTAAGTGAGAAAATTGCCCTCCTCCCATGTTATTGGGTATCCTTGCCAAATGGATATGAATGTCACAAGAGACCCAAGGCAATTACACAGTTCAAGCATCTTCTGTATTGGTGTGGTGGTAGATGGTGCCAGGAGGGTCGCAAGCCGGCTTTATTGTTCTGTGTGTCACCAGGTAGGAGCTCCATTTTTAAATAATTGTGAAACATTTTCCTTTTGTTCGGCAGCAGCTGGCTCTTTGCAAGCACTTAGAATAATGTGATGTGCGTATGTGTGTGTGTATCAGATAGGGGGTTTCATTTGCTAGTTTTAACTGGTAGATTCAACATCTTCCGCTAGCAGGGCAGAAGCCACTGGCTGAGATGTTACCATGGTAAATCAAACCCTGGTGTTTGATTGGTAGTTTTCTGAAGCAGGTACAATCATTTTAATCAACTCCAGCAAAGTTGAGGCCATCTGGTTTTGCCTCACCTGGAAGTGATTTACCACCCCAGGTGCAAAAAATCATTACCCTGAGGTCAGTAACAGTAAACCTGCCTCAAGATGTTCCAGCAGGGCACGGAAGAGGAACACTGTCACATAGTCATTTTTATCTGTTTGTTTTTATAGTTTTGAGCTGGGCAAAGTGAGGGGCTAATCATGAAAAACAAAGCCAAGAATAGATTTGGCAGGTGCTAACCCAGCTAGTTCCAAACAGCAAAACAAAACCCCTCAGTCTCATTCTGTAGCAACTATTTTAATGGTCCAGTTCTGAATGTCTAATAAATGTGGATTTTTTTAAAAACCAACTTTCTTAAGAATCAAGCTTCTCAAGAATATGGCTGGGCTTCCCTGGTGGCGCAGTGGTTGAGAGTCCGCCTGCCGATGCAGGGGACACGGGTTCGTGCCCAGGTCCGGGAGGATCCCACATGCCGCGGAGCGGCTGGGCCCGTGAGCCATGGCTGCTGAGCCTGCGCGTCGGGAGCCTGTGCTCCGCAACGGGAGAGGCCACGGCGGTGAGAGGCCCGTGTACCGCCAAAAAAAAAAAAAAAAAAAAATATGGCTGAAGACCATGGTGTGACTTGGAGGAGAAAAGAGTGAAATGGGACACATATGCAGTGAGGGGCATCTTTCAAAAAGGCTTCTCCCTTCAAAAATATATTTTGGACATATATATTTTACATAGCAACTTAATATTTTAGATATTCCTGTGATCACATAGGATGTAACCAGCCCTAACCCAAATATAGAGAGTGAGAAGACTACAGAATCATTAGCTCATTGGAGTCCTTAGAAGGATTTATTTGGCTCATGTGACATTGATTTGTTTTGGCTGCTCTTGAAATGTGTGGTCTTTGCAAGTCAGTAGAAATGAAGTCCTTTATTGAAAAAGAAAAAACTCCATGGAGTGACTTAACACAAAGGAACAGAAGGCCAGGGCTCTCCTTCTCCTGTGCATTTGTGGGAGTGGATGCCAGGGAGGATGGGTTGGGCTCTGGAACGGAAAGTGCAGGGGCTTGAGAAAAAGGGGGGCAGGTGGGAGTTGGAAAGGGAAGCCTTAGGAAGCTTACACTTACAGGGAAGCCATAGGAGGCGTGGCTTGGAAGCTGGCATATGGAACATGTGGTCGTGGGGAGCCTGGGAGAAGGAGAGACAGAAGGCCACAGTGAACCCCTGATTCTTCCAGGAATGCCATCACCCTGAGGGCTGGGCCTGGAAAAGCCCTGCAGAGTCATTTAGTGAGATGCCTCATTTTATTAATGTGGAGGGTGGAGGGTCACAGGGCAGCCGAGGGAAAAGCTGATAAGAAGTGGTCAAGCAGAGCGAACCCCAGGAAACCTCCTGATCCAACGGGACCTGCTACACTCGTGGAATCAAGTTTCTCCCCACCCCCTCCACACGCACTGATGTTCAGTCATTTCAGAGCTGACCTCAGTCACCGGACATGATTCCAACATTGTGAAGATCGAGGTGGGACCTCTGGCCATCCACGTTTTCATGGAGGGTCAGCTCAGTCTCACAGAGGCCAGGGCAGGGGAGGAAGGAAAGTGCAGTTCTTTCTCCTGTCTCCTGGGGCTTTGTAGTGGAAACACAGTGAGAAATGCTCTTAGGGGGTCACTCTCCACTTGACCTTCTCTGCACAAAGGGGGCAAACGTAGTGCTTGTGGTAAACCAGCCCCTCTTGGCATCTTCACCGCTTAAAATGCTGGTCCTCCCTCCGGAGTCAGACACACTGAGAACTCACGTAACTTGGCCTAAGAAGCAGTGAAGTTCAGGGGGCAGAGTGTTCTGTCCCAGAGCCCCGCGGGCACAGGCCGATTCGCTCTAAAAGCTCGAGTGTAGGGGAAAGTGAGGAGGGCGGCTGTGTGGGGAAAGACTGTGAGGAAGAGGAGAGAAGGGGGAGAGCACAAAGGAGGGGACATAAGAGAGAAGGGGAGCGGGGAGAAAAAGAGGGAAAGGTCAGCCTTTGGGGGTTACACACTATTTTTAAGAACCTGATAATGATGATCTTTTTCTCCAGGAAACAAAGCTCATCTATGTACCTCGGGTTAGGAGTTTTATATATATCAACTTTATATATGTGTGTGTGTGTGTGTGTGTGTGTGTGTGTGTGTGTGTGTATACCACAATTTAGCAAAGTTACATATATATGTATTTATATATACATATATGTATGTGTTTATTTATCTATATATTTTTTTGCTAAGTTGCAGTTAGGTTAGGCGTTTGTTACCCAAATGGAAATAGGACACAGTTATCAGCTACAGCCTCTCACTATCTAAATTGTACAGGAGTGAATAATGAGCAGAAACTCAACAAAGACAAGTTCAAGGTGACCTCAGGAATGAGGAGTTAGTGGTGAGGCTCCCAGGATGCAGTGACTTCTTTCAGAGAGAGGATTTGAAGACACTGGTTTTGGATGATTTAAAATGAGCTTTCCTAAAGCCCCGGATAACACAGTGCAGGAGGCAAACCTGAAAATAGCTAGAGGGGCGGGAGGGGAAGGCGGACAGATATTTACTCTTTGAACCCCATGGTTCCCTTCCATTCCATTTTACTTCAAGCTAACACTGTTTTGTTTCATAGGGAAGGCAGCTTAAGTGGCCACCACCTTAGATTATGGGTCAGAACATCATATCTCACAATTCCAGACGGATGAACATTTCATAAAAATACTGCATTTCAGTTGTTTTCCAGAACGTGTCTCCCTGCATGTGGATTTCTGCGTTTCTGCTTAGCTGCGAAGCACAGTGTGACATTATGGATTCTTCGATCACCCCAGGGAGGATGTACACACGTGCTGAGAGCATGTTTGTCTCTACTCTCAAAGGAACAGATTAGGGACTTGCATGTTGCCGCTGGCCTCTCCACGCACAAGAGTGCACGCCTCTTGGAGGGACGTGTGCAGCTGTCCGTCCACATCCTTAGAAGTCATGAAAGACAAGCTTTGTAAACATTGCACACGTTCCCAGCCAATGAACACTGTGGCGTTTCATAATCAGCTCCCTCAGAAGAGATGCCAAGCTCACATGTCCTTTCTGGAGTAGCCTGGCATAGCTAGGCTGCCCCCAGCTCTTCCCCGGCACAAACACGCCTGCAACATCTTTCTGCAGTTGAGTCATCAAATGTGCGCGGCCGCTCTTCTGCCTCCCAAAATCGTCTCAAGTCAGCAAGGCACGGGATGTGAAAATAGCCTTCTGGTACTGTGTCTACCGTTAATCAGGGCTTCATTATCTCCTTCCCGGAACCTCTGGCAGCAGCGTCCAGACTGGCTCCCTTCTGACG
This sequence comes from Pseudorca crassidens, assembly GCF_039906515.1. Taxonomy (NCBI): domain Eukaryota; kingdom Metazoa; phylum Chordata; class Mammalia; order Artiodactyla; family Delphinidae; genus Pseudorca; species Pseudorca crassidens. Next base: position 107,206,485 of record NC_090304.1, read on the forward strand.
GATGTTCCCACTCCCAGATGGCAGTCTGTCTGGAACACAGAAACGTTTGTATTGTTCCGTACTTGAAAGCCTTTCTGTGGGTTCCAGCTCATATCATAAAGTCCAGAACCCTTGGCGGGTCATTCAGGAACTTCACATTCTGACTTGAACATAATTTTCTAGCCTCACAGTGGAAGAGTCTAGGTGGGAGTCTTCACTTTCTCTCTTACTTATGGTTACTGAGTACTGGGTTAAGTTCAAAGGGCTGCGTAGGTGTGTGGCGAACATTAGCTAATTGTCTTAATACACGGGCAAGGCAGATACTCTTACCTCCCTTGGTTAAACTGAACTCAGAAAGGTCCAGTAACCTATCTGTGGACACATAAAGGCACTTCTATCAGATGCCAACACCCTTTATACTATACTATACTATACTAGGCTGTACTAGGCTATACTGCCTTTCTTTGTCTCTGCTTGCGTGTTCTTGGGAAGTGTCTCTTTTTCCCCCAACGTCAAGTTCAGGGGTGGGGAGTAGACCAGAAAACGAAACAACCAGTGGTTTTCAGTCTTTTTATAGTTCTCCCACATCTCACATAAAGCATGATTTGAGAGTCACGAGAACACCTTGAAGAGGATACTTGCTACAGCATCCTAATTTTACCTCTTAGCCAGCTTTGGTGCTGCTGTACCGTTTCTCAGCACGATGGATCTCACGGCTCTTCCATGTGGAACACCATCTTCTCTATGTCCCTGCCTCCATTCTCCTGCTCACTTCACACACCCTGCTCTCCGTGCATTCTCTCGACCCAGAGAACCTTCCCAAGTCCTTCACACTTTGTTTGCATCTTTATTGTTGCCAGTCCTGGGGTAGTTATCTGACTATTCATCTTCTACAGGTTCTGAGCATTTTGACGGAACGTCGTAACTTTTTCGTCTTTGTTTTCCACAGAGTCTGCATTGGTTTCCTGTGGCTGCGATAACGTATTACCACCAACGTGGTGGGTTAGAACAACACAGATGTATCATCTCACAGTTCTGGAGCCCAGAAGTTCCAAATCAGTTTTACTGGGCTGAAACCAAGGTGTTGGCAGGGCCACACCCCCTCAGGGGCGTAAGGGGGGATCTGTTCCTGGTGGCTGCCAGGAGTCCTCGACCTGTAGTTCGTCACTCCAGCGTTTAGGGCCAGCATCTCTAAACCTCCCTGCTCCATCTTCAAATTGCCTTCTCTTCTCTGTGTGTTTAAATCTCCCTCTGCCCTCCTCTTTTGGGGATAACATGTGATTGCATTTAGGGCCACTTGGGTAATTCAGGATCATCTCCTCATCAAGATCCTTAATGTAATTACATATGCAGAGACCTTTCTTTTTAAAATTTTTCCCATATAAACTTACATCCACAGGCTCCAGGGACTGGGATGTATCTTTGGGAAGCACATTTTATAACGTATCCCAGATTGCCCACTGGTCCCTAAAGATTCACATCTGTTCTACATGCAGAATACCTTCACTCTATCCTGACATCTAACCAGTTAAAGCATCAACTCATGTAAAAAGAGATCTCATCTAAACATCACCAGCCCCCAGTTCCGAAATTTCCTCATCTAATCAGGTATGGGTGACACTCTGGGTGTGATCCTCCTGAAACAAAACCTCTCTCCATCTACAGACCTGTGAAATTAGAAAGCACAGCATCTGCTTCCCAAACGCAATGGCAGGACAGGCATAGGGTCACAGTTCTATAACATTCTCATTCCAAATGGGAGAAGAATGGAAGGAAAAGGGGGCCACCAGTCCATAGCACTAAAAAAAAAAGTCAACGGGGTCAATTCCATTAGGATGCAAGGCCTGGGAATAATCCTCTGTGGGTTATCTCTTCACCCCTTGGGCCCACAGCTCTGCCTTCTAGCCCTATAGTTCTGGCCTCTGGACCCCAAGTCTCAGCCCTCAGAGTCAACCTTCCTTTTTCTAGAAAGGTAGCACGTGTTTGCAACTTAGTAGTTTTAGCAACTTGTTTACTGCCTATAGAATTTGGGGAGTCCAACAGCTTTCTTTCATTTTTAACTTCACCACTTTCAGCCCAAGCTGGCAATGGTTCTGCTTAAAATGTTCTCAAAACTTCGTGGGTCTCTTATGTATATCATGGGGATTCATACTATTAGGCAAAAGGTGCTTCCACTGAACTTTCCTAGGTAATCCCATCTCTGTGGCATCTGCTGATACGGCTAAGTGGTTCCATGAGTCATTAATAATATCTTTAGTGCTGGCAAAACGTTGTCCAGGCTTGTTCTCTTCAGAGCACATTTTCCTGACTGTGAATCTCCTAACTTTAGCATCTTTTGAAATTTTAAATAAGCTAAAAATTTCCCAAATCATCGATCTTTTCTTTAACAGTTCTTTCCCCAATTTTTATTTTTCCTGTCATATTTTACCATAAGCAGGAAATAAAGGTCATGTGTCCCAGACTTTGTTTGGAAGTCTCCTCAGCTAAATATCCCAGTTCATAACTTCTGCTTTCCGCTGACTGTCGGATACAATTCAATTATATTTTCTGCCTCTGTATCTTGAAGGTCATCCTTCCTCCAGTTTCCAATGACATGAAATACAGGCTTTTTCTGTCATGCGCTAAGAATTCTTCCAGACTCTACCCATTATCCAGGTCCAAAGCCACTTCCACATTGTAACGTATTCAGTCCCACAGCACCCACCTTCCCCATGCCAAAGTCTTAGTAAGGGTTCAAGCAGAGAAACAGAGCCAGTAGGAACCGTATACTAAGAGTCTTATTGCAGGAGCTGACTTACATGATTGTGGGGCTCTCTAGGCAAGTCCAAAGTCCCCAGGGCAGGCTGTCAGGTAGGCAGTCTCTGGGGAGGTTGAAGCTGCTGTCCATAGTGGGATTTCTCCTGCCAAGAAGTCTGGTTCTCTCCTTAAGACCTTCCAATTGATTGGGTGAGGCCCATCCAGATTATCTAGGGTCATCCACTTAAAGTCAGCTGGTGGTGAATATTAATCACAGATTAAAATAAAATAGCTTGGTAGTAGACATTTGTCCTCATACCAGTGAGGAAATCATTTGGTGGAAGTACAAGACAACTGTAGTCGTTAAAGTCAATTAGACATAGTTATAATGGGAAGTAGGGGAAAACGTACTCAATGTTTAGAAGAAGTTAAACTTCAAATAAAGTGAAATTCCTTGCCTGGGGCTGATGGAGCCAGGTGGACTTCAGGACATTCATGAATTTCCTAGAAATATGAAAGGGGTGTGTGTGTGTGTGTGTTTGTGTGTGTGTGTGTGTGTGTGTGTGTATGTGAGAGAGAGAGAGAGAGAGGAAGAGAGAGAGAGAGAGAGAGGAGAGAGCATATGCATTTTTCTGCAGAGTCCATAGTTTTCATCAGATTCACAAAAATATGACTTTTGTAATATGTAATAAATACTAAAATACTACCTCATTTATATGGTGGCCAGGTTATCCGTCAATAGAAGTAGGCCTCCTTTAGGAGTCTGGACTGTGGATCTTATCAAATCTTCTGTGTCCATAAACCCACACCCACCTGGATCTTCTCCAGCCAAGTCCTGGAGAACTCAGAGGTGGTGCTGAAAATGGTTCTTTTGTGGATTGGATAGGGCAGAATCATGAGTTGCTTATTAGCCCAAAGCTTACTACGAGATGTTTTCCACTAATAATTGATCTGAGCTGGCCTCAGATCGATGGCTGGGTAGAGCAAGGTGGCAGTGATCAGGATAGCGCCACGAATGAGTCAACCACCACGCCTCCCCTGATCTAGAAAGGGGTTAATGCACACAGATGGCTGCAACCCCCCCAAGCAGTCAGCATACTGTAAAACAATATTAACGTCACTGCCTTTTGAATACCATGTCTTGTAAACCCCAGGATATGACAAGCCTCTTTAGAATCTTCTTTGATTGTGTTACTGAGTCTCCCGTAGGGAAGTAGGGAAGGGTAGGGGGTAGATACCAGAGGAAACATATAATTAGATATCTCCTAGAACAATAAGGGTCCTCAAACACATATGCATGAAACTGCTTTGTTGCTTTGGCATTTCTGTTGGTGAGTAATTAGCCAAGTTTGGGGGGAGAGTGTGTAGCTTGGGCAATCCCATTGTTGTGAGCCATGGGGAAAGAATAGTTCCCTTTAGCTACGTTTTCAGGGAATCACTAAATGGAGATACGAATGGAGAGGAAAGAACAGACTTTCTGGAGAGATGCCATTGTGGTAATGTCAGAACTTCCTTTCAGACTCAGATAAATCTTTCTTGTTCTCATCCTTATTTTTAGTTGTACGGAAGACAGGAGGCCGATTTCTGTGAGAGGATGTTGTGTGATGCAGACCTCCCTGCCAGCCCCCCGACCCAGGAGAGATGCACGGCTGTCTCTGTGGGTCCCTCGTTCTTGTTTTTTTTTTTTTAACTCTAGCGATTCCTCATCAGGGCACTGACTGCGGATGGTGGGGAGGCAGTGTTTTTATTTTACTGCTGAGAGGAGTAGAGGTTTTCTCTTGGGAACTCTTCTGAGAGAAGAACGAGTTTCTGACAAACACTTTCTGAAAGTTACTCTATGACCAGAGTGGAATAGATCCGAGGATGGTGGTCATTTCTGAGAAATGAGGCTGGTTTAAGAGACTGGCCCTGCGGCCCTCTGCCTGTGGCCGCTGAGCCTCTCAGCTTAGAGACGCCCCGGCTCTGGTTGTCCTGGGGACCACTCAGACTTGCTGTCATTGGCATAAGGAAACAGAGTTTGTCAGTTCTCTAGGCTAAGGGTTGCCAAAGTACGTGGCCTCTGTGTTAAAAATAGGGAGCCAGAATGGGAATTTTTCCGTTTTTGAAGGGAATCTATCTAAGGAAAAAAACAGATTTCAATTTGATTTGAAGGCCTTGGACATGTGAATTGTCTTCCCTGGGTCTCAGTTTATCTAACCAGAAGAACGGGAGCAGAGGTGCTTACTTATCCGTAGGAATGTTATGAGACTTACGATGCTTATGCAATGACTTTCCGATATAAATGGCCCCCAAAATGCATCACATTAGTTGGAGCAAGTTTTCCAGAGTACCTGGCGCCTCCGATGAAAGTGACCTTTTGGAAATGGCAGGTTGTGAACACTGTAAAAAGGAGAAATGGCTTCACCTGCTCTCCAGAGAAGTATTTGAGGAAGATAGGTCCACTCTTTAAGCACGGGAAGAGACTCAAGAGTGCCCTGACCTGGAGCCGTCCTTAAAAACCACAGGCCAGAACCCCACGGTGAAATTCACCAAGCTAACCACTGAGGTCAATTCAGTCTGGAAATAAATAAAGCACCATCCATTCATCTGTCTGGTAATTCAGGCTCCTGTGGGACTGAAGTGAGTGCTGGGGCTCAGGAACCACGGCTCCCATAAAGAGCTTCCACGTTCTCGAGGCAGCAGTCTCGGTGCCAGTCTGTGTTTCTTCGGCCTGCTCTCATCTCTGGCCACAGAGCTCTTTGGAGTTTGAGGGGCCATCGGCCGACACACACACCTGCTTGCCCATTAAGTCACAGACTGCGGAGGACGCAGCAGGTCCAGAAGGGGTTTCTCTGGGGGCTTTTGGGGGATTGATGTGATTCGAATGTGTGCTATCCGGCCACCGTCACAGTGGTGGTTCTTATTGGCTGGAGGATGAGTCTGGAAATGTCACAGAAAGATTTCTGTCTCAGCCCGGATTGTCCCTCAACTAATTGTGCAGCAGGCCACCAGATAATGGGTTGTTTGGAAAACAGTGCCCAGTCTCAGTGGCTTTTTGTTTTGGAACGAACCCGGTAGCCTTCTTGAAGTAAAGGAGCACGTGGGAATGGAAGCCATCATGGGTTGAGAGATGGTTTTGATTTGGGGCTTGGCTGTGTCGTCCTCCTGGTGCTGTCAGTGTCCTGTGGGCACTCATCAGACAGGTGGCTGGAGAGACCTGCCTCGGGAGTTAGGGCTCCTGCAGAAATATGAGGTTTGACATCTTGGACCTCTTCTGTCCTCAGCAAGGATTAATTTCAGAGGAGATATTTCATGAAAAATGGATTTCCCCCCCCCACTCTCTTCTTTTTTTAACTGTTGTTTTTATAAATTTATTTACTTATTCTGTTTTTGGACGCGTTGGGTCTTCATTGCTGCGCACGAGCTTTCCCCAGTTGCGGCGAGCGGGGGCCACTCTTCGCCACGGTGCGTGGGCCTCTCACCGCGGTGGCCTCTCTCGCTGCAGAGCATGGGCTCCAGGCACACGGGCTTCAGTAGCTGTGGCACGCAGGCTCAGCAGTCGTGACTCGCGGGCTCCAGAGCGCAGGCTCAGTAGCTGCGGCACACGGGCCTGGTTGCTGCGCGACACGTGGGATCTTCCCAGACCAGGCCTCGAACCCGCGTCCCCTGAATTGGCAGGCGGAGTCCCAACCGCTGCACCACCAGGGAAGTTCCCCCCCACCCAATCTCCTTTGGTGTCCCAGGAAAATATATTTTGTTGATTTGAAGGTGCCATGAACTGTAAGGTGCTTATTGATTTAATATCAGCTTTTCAGGGCTGGGAGAAGTAGGAGGATGGGTACCACGTTCTTACACACACCGATTAGAAGATACATTGCTAATTCAGAAACACTAAAATGTGAAAACATATTTTGTATAACAGTACAACAGAGGTAAAACATTATTTTTGGTGGCCCGACAGCCAAAAGTCCCACACGTATTTGCTCTAAAATCTTCTTCCAATGGGAGTCCCAGGTCAATATCACATTTCTTAAGATAATGAAGGATTTTGATTTTTCACTGGTTGTTTTATACATGTGTACATCTAAGTTAGAAGAGAGTTCCTGATGGTTTGGGTTTCAGACAAAGCCCCTGTCATCTTTAAACAGCTCTGGATTTTCTGAGCTATTATTAGCCTGGAGAGTCTAGATAATTGCAATCCACACAGAAATCTAAAAATAAAGTGTTTATTCATTATCTCTGAAGACTTTTTTTTTAGCACATAGCATTTTTCAGAAGGGCTTACAAGTGCTTCGATTAAAGGATGGATGACTCTTTCCCTAGCCCACCCTCCCAGTGGACGTTTGAAGGAAAGGCCGAACAGCCAAAAGGCAGAACTCAGGAGAGAGGAGAAAGTCCAGTGAAGGTCTTACTAATCTGTCTCAGAATGGTTGAGAATTGGGTGAAGATCTAATTCTTCTAATGCAGTCGGTAACCTTTATCTTGCTGGCATTTATCTGTGCTAAGGTAAATGTTGATGGCATTGGTGGGTATGTAATCAGTGGCATACTCTACTCTCATCATTTATTTTTTTAAAGAACGGACACAATAGTATCGATCACCCCATACATTCCATGCTAAGTAGTTGCATTAATCTGACCTAATGAGTGTGTGTTGAAACAGTTGTCCTGCAGCTGTCACCTGCTTTCATCCATGGTCCTGCTTGCTAAATATGCCTTTTCTTCATCCATAATCTCGACTTGGTTCTTGTGAACCAAAGGTCAACACACTTTTTCTGCAGAGGACCAAATAGTAAATACGTTAGGCTTTGTAGACTGTCCTGTCTCTGATGCACCTCCTCAGCTCAGCTGTTGAAGGAGGTGCAGTCACGTGGGCGTGGCTGGATTCCAGTTCGACTTCGTGTGCTTACATCGTGGGTGCGTGGGATTTGGACCACATGCTGTATCTGCTGACCCCATTGTGGTCCAAGGTTGGAGAAAGAAACCATATTCACCACTGTGACTTGTTGAGGGCCAACCATGTGGAAGGCATGGCTCAAGTCCATGGTGGCGAGCTGGTCAGCTTTCCTGCTCTTCCGGAGTCACTGTTCTCATGGAGAATAGGGAAACAAAAAAGCAAATAAGTTAACAAAATAATTTCAGTTCTATGTAGAAAAGAGGTGATCTGATGAAGAATAACTTACGTTTTGGGGGGGTTTGATTATGAACCCATGTGTTTGAGACCCAGACCATCATTTTCTAATGAATTTTGCATGATTCCCTTCAGCCTCACTTTCCTTATTTGTAAATTAATAGTGATACCTATTGGGTCACATTGAAGAACGAATTAGATTTATGAAGGGTCTTTTGTGCAGCAGTAAAGCCCCATTACATGTTCACTACACCTTATTGTCAATATTGTTTTTGATGTCGTTTTATCACCCGTATCCTTATCATCCCTCACATTTGCTTGTAAGTGAAGAAACTCTTCATGACAAACGTAACAAAATGCAGCACCGAAGAGACAGGGTGGACTGCAGTTCTTTGCCTTTTGTATCCACTTAAGAGAGAACTTCTCTAGGTCCATGGGCAAGTTGCAGCTGCTATCTTCCTGTTCAGCTGACGTGAGAAGCCAGTGTTTAGTGTCCACACGTTACCCTTACTGGAATATCTGTCATTGTTAGCAACCAACCCTATGGATTCGTTAACACTTGAAAAAGCACAGGGAGAGTTGGTCTAGACCCTCAGAAAAAGAGGGTGAGCAAAGTTAGGAATTGTTCTTGCCTGTCAGAAGCTCCATAAACATCCATTGACAAATGTGATGAGTGAAAAACAGATAATTAAGCTTTTTCTGGCTCAGTCCTCTCTGATTCAGAGTGACCATCTGAAATACGTACTCTCTGCTTACCGAAGTATGATTTCAAGGAAAGTTCAGAGTTCTTAGAAAATGCATAACTACAAAATGGAAACAGCGAGAAGAAAACACAATAGTAGCTAACCTTTGCTGAGCCTTTATGAGCCAGGGACTCTGTCAGGTCCATTGGAGTCAACTTTATCCTAAGCCCCACAGTAAACTGCCACAAACTTTGAAGACAGTAAAGTGTTCATTTTCCGAAGGAGGAAATGGAGACTCAGAGAATCAAAGCATCTTCCTCAAGGTCATCGGGCTGGGGAGTGGCAGAAGCAGAATTCAAGCCCAGGTCAGTCTGACCCAAGGCCGACACTTGATTTCCCAGACAGTGAGCTTTGAATTGTTGGATTGCTTACATCCTCCAAGAGAAAAACAAACCATACAAAATAAAACAAATATTTTAAAAAATACATATTCCCCCATTGTATACGTGGGTGCATGCATAACATATATTTGCGTATCATCCATAATATATGCATATTTCTTTCTTTCTTTATAAATGTATTTATTCATTTGTTTGTTTAGGCTGCCCCGGGTCTTAGTTGCTGCATGGGGGATCTTTAATTGCAGCGTGCAAACTCTTAGTTGCAGCATGCATGGAAGATCTTAGTTCCCCAACCGGGGAACGAACCCGGGCCCCCTGCACTGGGAGAGCGGAGTCTTACCCACTGGACCACCGGGGAACTCCCTATGCCTATTTATTAACAAGTCAAATCTCTGTACCATTATACTAATACATATCGAGCAAATTATCAAACGTTTACAAAAAAGAAATGCAAAAAGGATGCACTAAAAAGTAAGTACAAACGGGAGAACTTTTCTTCCCCGTGTGAGTGGATCCCCAGCTGCGTTGAATGATGTGTGTACTTTGCAGCCCGCTGCACTGGACCACCCGGGCAGGCCAGATAGACGCATCAGGTCTAACAGTATTTTGTCTCCCTGGTAATCGAGTTTAATCTCTGCGTGCAGCCCTGCCTGCGTAGCCTTCATTTCCCAAGGATCTCAAATGATCACTGCATGGTGTAGTGAGGCTGGCTCAAGAGACTGGGGGCTGGCACCCACGGGTGCAGGTCTTTAGCCCTGAGCAGATCAATGGCACATGTAGGGAGCAGAGCACAGCCTCCCCCTGAGCGGCTCTGGGTGCCCTGCTGCCGTGCATTCAGCACTGGGGTCCTTGGGCGAGTGCCGCCGCGTGATCCCAGCAGCGGGCCGGCTCTGGCCATTTCAGAGATGAAGTGATTCTTCCAGCGCACAAATATCTCGCTAATTAGCAATTAGCCGTCAAGGGAGAAGGAAAGGAGGGAAACTGAGGATCTGAGATAGTCTCCTAAGAGAGGTGGAAAAAAAACCCAGCACTTAAAGTAAGCCAGATAGAAATGGGGAGCTGCCTCATCTGGGCAAGATTTTCGAGCTGTTTTTCTAAATGTTTCAGATTCAGCAAAGGGCCCCAGTGCATTCTGCCCAAGTGCTTTTCCCTTTAATTTTTAAATGCATTCAAATTTCAAGGGGAATTTAATCCATATGTTTCTGGTTCTTTTACACTTAACTCATCAAAATGTTGTTCCTTAAGAGCTGTTTGATCTGTAAGGCTTATGAGCCTTTGTTATAAGCCTTTTCAAAACCTCTTTCCCCTTTTTGAATCAGCAAATGGAATTGTGCCAATTCTGAATGGGATTTGAATAAAGAGAAGTCCAACTTTAGGATTAAGTGCAGAACCTCAAGGGTATCCGAGCCGACCCTGCAGAGACACACACTCGGCCCTTGCATGATAGTAGGACCACCAGCATCCTGGGTGCACTCGGCACCGGGAGAAGGGCTTGGTGAGAGCCCAGAGCAGAGAGGCGCTGCAGAGGGCGTGCATGTGTGTTAGGGAACCAGGGGGCCTTAGAATTAGGCCTAAGAAGCTACCTGGTCCATCCCACCCAGTGGCATCCGTGACACACAGAAATGAAAATCACGATACCGGTAACAAGAAGAGTTGATACTCAGGAACACCGACTCGATTGCCAGCTGCCCCTCTAGTGCTGGATGGGCAGCTTCTCCTTTAATCCTCCGCAGACTCTGTGAGGGAGGCATGGAGGTCATAACATGTAGTGGGTGTGAGCTTAGGATGTAGAATCAGCTGACCTGGCGTTGGATGCCAGCGTCAACATGATAAACTCTAGTACGTTAGGAAAATTCTTGAATGCTCCCCAGATTGTGCTTCCATCGCTCTTGGTCCTGTCATCATTGGTGTGTTGACGCTGCTGAGGATGCTGTCGTGCTCCACTATCTCACGGGGCAGCCGCTGTTTCCATTGTCAGCTACTGTTGTTAGAAAGTTGTCCTTTTTTTGTTTTCATTTCTTCTTCTGTGTCAAAATCTCCTATCTTACAAAACATACCCGTCCGTTCTAAAGTAGATGTCAGCTAATTCCTCTTCCACGTGGCAGGCCTTCTCACACTTACTGAGCAGTTGTGCCCCCGAACTTCTCTTTTCCAGGGTGCATGAGCCATATTTGATCTGCAGTCTTTGGAAGGGACCCATTTCCTGACCTCTGTCTACCCCTGGTTGCACTGTCCTGATGCACTAGAACGCTCAGTGTGTTAGCTGAGGTCTGGCCAGGGTGAAGCACAAAGGAAGCCTGCTTGCTTTGGGTTTGTGTTTTATGCTCCAGTTAATACAGTCCGAGCATCCTGTAGCTTGCCTAATTCACATGACGCCTTTTTGTTGATTTAGAGTTAATGCCAATAATATAAGGTGTTTTTTTTTTCATGGATTGTGTAAGGCAACGCTCCATCTCCTGTACTTCTGCAGTTGATCTTTTGTTTCAAAATATGGTGCTTTCTTATAGGCCCTGCTGAATTCGTAAAAACGAATAGGGGTTTAATGGGGAAAATGCACGTTGTGCTGAGTATTTGGATGTTAAGAGGGGCTGTGATCAAACAGGAAGAGTTTCGTGAATTCCTCTTCATACATTAACTGATTCATAGACCTCAGATCCCAAGCCTTCAAAGCCTCGTTCTGGAGTCATTTTGAAGCTCGGTGAGTTTTACATGAAAGAGTGCTGGAAAATCAGTTGCCCTTGGCCCTCCCGTTGGGTAGGCGACTGAGAGTGAGCTCAGCCTGTGTAGGACATCTTTAATTTTGTCAGGTGGCTAAATTTGCAGCCACTGCAGCGGGCGTCCGCCAGCTGTGCCCACGTGGCCGCTCAAACGGACTGCTTTTCAGAGAACAGACTGGGCTCATCTACCTTGTCTTGGTACTAAAATGCCACGCCAAAATATCATCACTGGGTTTGAACATGAGCATGAACTCTCCAGCCTCCAAGGGGAGGCGGCTTTGCTTGACAAAGGCCACTCTCATCGTTCGGGCCAACAGGCGACTTCTGGGGAGGGCCGTGCCCGCCGCTGGGCGTGGTACAACATTGGCTAGGGCCAGGAGCTAACCAGAAGTCCTGCCGAGGAGGCCAGCCATCTGTCTGCTTACCTTTTAGCTGCATTTCCTCTCTGTATTCTCATGGGCGCTGGTAAGCCCTTTAAGCTTCACTGACCTATTCTGCCTGTGAGCTGGGAAGCCCCTGCAGGTTCTGAACTTAACCTGAGAGCTTTTCAGATGCATCTCCGTGGAAATGTCTTCTCTTGCTAACAGGCCTTGGTCTGGATTGTAATCCCAGAAAACTGTGAAATGTGCTTGTTGTATATGCTGTTTCGGAGAGGTTGCGTAGAGATCTAATAGTTGGGGAGCTTAAGACAAGCGGCAATGAAGAGAACTTATTCAGCAGCAGCATCTGCCGTACTAACATCCAGGCAACCCCATTGCCGGACCTAGAAAACAACATGCGACTGGAAGGCGAGGACCCCATCCCGTGCCCAGTCCTGGTGGCTGTTTAATGTTGGGAAGGGACACAAGTTCAGTGCAAGAAGGAGTACAAGGTTGTAAGAGGTTATGCAAGTGGGTGCTCAGGAATTTGGTACAGGCTCTAGAGAAAGAATACCCTATAGGCCAGAAGGCAGTGCAGCATCTGGGCTTTCGAGCTGCGTAGGATTAAGAGTGGTACGAGGAATGGTGAGATCTGGGAATGAGGATGCATCATTGAGGAAACCAGGCACACAGACATACAAGCACCTCAACACGTCACAGAAGATAAAAGCCAGCGGTATTCAGTCCTCCCTTAATTCTCCAATAACTAAAAGCTGCAGGACCACGGTTGCCAATGGTGATGGGACACTAGCATCTTTCTAGTAAGACCTTCTTTCACTGCCCAACAAGATGGACAGTATCCCTTTTTCCCAATAGGATGGACAGTATCTCTTTTCAAAGCCAGAGTAGCTATTTACATCTACTAACACTTGTCTGAAATAACATCTGGAAAAGCCATCAAAATGGTGAAATATCCCAATGGCTGGCCCACAGAAGGTGAAAGTCACCTATATTGTTTATAATTTCTAGAGCCCTTGCCGTGTGCCGAACACTCTCCCAAGAGCCATGTGTACATGTGCATCGTTTCATCTAATCCTCATGACGACCTCTGAGGGCAGGTAACATTATCATCCCCATTCACAGACAGAACAAGGTACTGAGAGACTGAGGGCAGAGAATGAATAAATAATGGAATGAGGCTGTGAACCAGGCATTCTGACTCCAGGATAAGAACAGCATTTAAACAATCTTCTATATGTCATAAAATCATCGAATCTGCACAGCGGTCAACCGCTTGCAAATAACTTTCTCATGTGAGGGCTCCTTTGTCCTTCACAACTTTTCTGGGAAATAAAGAGTATCGTGGTTATAAGAAGCCAGGGCATATGTGTATATCAATTCCTTTTTGAAGATCGTGAGTCTGTTTCTGTTTCGTAAATAAGTTCATTTGTATCATTATTTTAGATTCCGCTTATAAGCGATATCATATGATATTTGTCTCTGTCTCACTTCACTTAGTATGATAATCTCTAGGTCCATCCATGTTGCTGCAAATGGCATTATTTCATTCCTTTTTATGGCTGAGTAATATTCCATTGTATATATGTACCACATCTTCTCTATCCATTCATCTGTCAGTGGACATTTAGGTTGTTTCCATGTCTTGGCAATTGTGAATAGTGCTGCTGTGAACATAGGAGTGCATGAATCTTGTATAACTGAATCACCTTGCTGTACACCTGAAACTAACACAACATTGTAAATCAACTCTACTCCAATATGAAATAAAAAATTAAATAAAAAATAAATTAAATGTGTGAAAGAAAAAAAAAAGAAGCTGAGGCAGAGAGAAAGGTTCCCCCAAGTGTTGCAGTCTTCCCTCTGCTCAGGCCTGCATCGGGCCCTGTTTGGTGATGACTCAGCAGACACTGACCATTCAGTATTTTTACCTTCTCGTCTCAAGTGAACTTCACGTCCCTTCCGTGTTAGCTTTCCATGCACGCTTCTCCGCTGAGCTTCATTGTCATGCACAATTCTCCGGCTCTACCTCGGGGTCAGATGCCCTGACCACGCCTCCTGCCCTTCCCCAGCCCGCTCATCTAGTTCCTTCTCCTCCTCGACAGCACTGAAACTGAGGGTGCTTTGACAGCTCTACTTTACTGACTCAGTCTCATCCTTTCTTCACTCCCTTCCGTATCCAGCAGAGATGGGACGGTCCGTGGCCTCATCTACAATCGCCGATATTCTCAGCGTCTTTATCCCACTGTCCCTGGCTCAGACTCTCCTGGCCAAACTCAATTCCAGAAAAAGAATTACATCATCAGAGTTCACCCTGGGTGCTGCTGGAGAAAATCATAAAGTTATTTACAGTGGTGTCTCCGTAAAGACACGATCTCTGATCTTACCTAGACCCACAAGCAAACAAGCAACAACAAAACCTGGCAATTCCGAACTTCCTGTTTTGTCACCTCTCCCATCTGTACAATGGCCGTTTCCAGTCTTCTCCATAATACTTAACCCTCCTAATCCTGCTTTTCTCTCTTATTCCCAGAGGATTACCTTGCCTCTAACTTGGCCTTTCTTCCTTTGGCAAATTTCTTTTTGCTTAGACATCATTTTTCACAGAGGTTCTTCCCGATACCTGTCTTTTCCTAGTTTCCTGATCCTCCTGATTATAACACCACATGTTTTTATTACTTGTTTAAATTTACCATTACCTCTGTTTCAAGAGGTCAAAAGAGGTGAGTTGTATCCTCAGCAAGTACACTTTCTAGTAGGTGCCTAATAAATGTTTGTTGAAAATGGATGACTGAATACATTAATAAATGGAGGAAAAAAATACACATATGCCATCACATAAGAACTTTCTTAACCTCTTGTCACTGGAGCTGTGAGTCTTCCTTCCTTTCCATCTTTTGTCCTCTTAAAAGAAAACGCTGTTCCCCTCCCAGCCAAAGCTCTGTCTTCCAGGGATGCTGGGGCCTCATTGACCCCCGTCTTCCTGGCTACCTTGTTTTATCTTCTGTCCTCTCTTTCTGATGCCTTTAATATCTTACTTTCTATTGTTACTCTTCAGCAGTTGAAGGTGATCAAATCTATTTCATATTTAAAAATATCGATAAAACCCTTTCCCTGATTCCACGTCCAGCTTGCGTTTTGTCTCTTCCCTGGCTTTGTTTGCTCTGATGTCTGTCCTCCAGCTCACACTTGGTCCTCACTGCGCCTGGCCTTGGCTGCCACCACGTCACGGAAGCTGGGATCTTGGCGGCTCAACTTTCTGTGACAGTCGTGGACGTGTTGGTGTCCCCCTGGGGCTCACTGTTGAGCCTGGGCTCCAGTGCCATCTGCATGCTGATGACTCGCTAGTCAGTAGCTCCAGCCTGGTCTCTCCCCGGACCCTCCATCCCTGTCCTTGTCTAGGTAGAGACCACAGACACCTCACACTCAGCAGGTCGAAACTCATTCCATAAGCTTTCTCCCAAACTTGCTTCTCGTACAGCGATCTCTCTCCCCGAGGACCGAGTCAGAAACCTTGGTATCGTCCCAGCTCCTCTGTCTCTTTTTCCCAAGTGTCCCTCAGCCCTGACGCTCTCCTTTCCCACCACCGCTTGCCTTGTTCAAGCAGCCTTGACCTCTCATTGGGACCACCACCCCTAACTGATCTTCCCACCTTAGGCTGGATCTGACCTGATTCATTCTCATGCTGCAGCCAGAGAGGGCCTTTGGAATGGAATACCGATTCTGTCTTCTCACTGTTTAGAACTTTTCGTTGGTTTTCTCCTTGTATTCAGGATGAAGTCCCACCCCCGTAACGGGGCTTCAGGGGCCCTCGTCCTTTCACCATCTGATGTCCTCTTACCTCTCACCTCCACCCTCGTATCTTTACCACCTCATCCCCCCAACACACTCCCCACAGCCCACATTCTCTTCTGGCAGCTTCCTCCCAGGCCCTGTCCTGCCTCTAGCCTTTGTGATGCTGATCTTTCTGCCTGGACACCAGTCAGAAGGTCCGTCATAGTCACACTGCTCGCTGAGTCCATGTGTTGCCCTTACCGAGAGCATGGTGCACCAGAAAGGACGCACGACTTGGAACAGAGATCTGGCTTACGGATGTCTGCCTCCATCTGTCTGCCCAGCCGTGCAGCAGGTATGGGGTCGGCTCCCTCCTTCCCTCCTCCAAACACACTTGACCTGGCTGCTTCCTGCTTACCTTCATGCTGCACCTTAGTCATCAGCTACTCCGGAGACCTTTAACGCACGCGTGCACACGCACACGCGCACACGCACGCGTGCACACGCTCTTCTCTCTTTTTAGGAGTTGCATTATACCCTGAACTTCGCCCATCGCAGAAGCTTCTGTCAGTCAACACACCTGTGTCGAATGGCTCTGTTGTACCAGCCACCATGGTGGGTGCTGGCCGCGCTGTACGTCACATGTTCACTGCTGTGCGTGTCACCGTGGGACCATGTGCTCCGTGAGGGCTGTGACAGGGAGCATCCCACAGCTATACCGTGCCAGCTATCAGCCCTGCTCATGGACGATGGGGGTCACTGAGTAATATTTGTTGGTTGCTGGCTGGCTGGGCAGAAAGAGGGAAGAGTAACCTGGAAAGCCCCGTCTCTGGTTCCACATCCCGCGCTCTTCTGAGCACCCCGGGCTCTCCGTGGGCCCAGGGAGCCTTCCTCTGACAGACCTCCTGGTTTCCCCCAGGGGCCCTAGCCAGTCTCCGTGGGGCCAGGCCTTCTCACCCCTGCTGCTCTGGTGTCTCTACCTCGTTTCTCCCGGTGAGAGCCTCAACCCTTCAGGATCTTAGCCCTTCTCTTTGGGGGGGCCTGGAAAGCAGCCTGGAGGGCCGTGCAGTGGGGGGTGAGGAAGGGCTGAATTATTTGGCTCGCATTCAGCATCCCCGGAGGACACACTGGACTCCAGGTGTTGGTAAATAGAGGTCCCTTTCAGCAGAAGCACAGCAGGCTTTTCCTCCTCTTTTATTGTGATGATTATTATTATTTTTGTGGTTCCCATGGAAACAACTAGAGTGAGAGAACAAAAAAGTCAGGGAGGTTAGAGTGATGAGACAACCCCCATATGCTTGAGAAGACTAAGTGTGTGTGTGTGTGTGTGTGTCTGTCTGTCTGTGTGTGTGTCTGTCTGTCTATCTGTGTGTCTGTCTGTGTGCCCTGCCCTCACTTTGTTCCCCAGAACACTGCTGGGTCGGGGGAAATTGTGGTGTTTATTTACAGCATTTGTTACAATCGGGCTGAACCAGCAGACAACTATCACCTTTCAGCAATTAGGGAGCATCGTAATGACATCTCCTTCTGATTAATAGCGGGGGTGGGGGGGGCAGAGATGGAGACATTCAGAACGAGAGCCAGAGAAGTGTCGGAGAAGAAGATATAACTCAGAGACGGAGTCATGACTCGGCATCCCGTCCCCTCTCCTCTCCATCAGGGGGGTCTCTCTGGATGCCTCCCGTTGGGTTTCAGTGGGACACGGGAATGCAACTGCCTGGCAGCCCCAGCCCTGGGGCCCTTCATCCATCGGCTGCTCTCTCTGCCTTTCTAATTCTTTACCTGATTTGGGGTTGGAAGAGAAGCCAGCCCAGGGCCCCTTGTTAGATGGTCGAGCAGATCGCTAACATCTTGAGGCACCGAAAGAGGGTCACAAAAACCTTTCCAAAGCAGCACCTCCACCCACTGTCTTTCCTGTGGATCCGGCGGGTCTAGCTGGGCGACCCCTTCAGTATTGTTTGTGGCCTTAATGATCAGGAGACCCTAGGATCTAGGTGGTATCTCAACCATGAAAGGCGTAGAAACAGACCTGAAATCCCTGCACGGAGAGGGATTCATTCTTCTGGGCATTTGAGTGCAGAAGACAAAGACAAGAACCAGAGGGGGCCTCTGTGTCAGAGAGCTACCTGGCCACTGCAGCTGGCCTCCCTCTTCAGCCCTGTGCCCTGTGTCTGAAGAGCTCAGGGCTTCTTTTCCAGCAGTCCCTGCACTGGTTGTGGCCTGGTGTCTACTCCTCACTCACGAGGTTACCTGTGCCACGTTCAGATTCCCCACCAGCTGTTTATCTACTCGCAGGGCAGTCTTGGAAGAAAGATGCTGAAAGCACAAGGAACTGAGCCTCCCGAGCCCCTAGACTGCTCAGAGCAGAGGCTCCCTGACCCTGGCCCCAGTGACCAGGAACACCCACCTTGGACTTGAGAACAAAAATATTGCCGCCGTATCAGTAAACAAAGGATGTTGAAGCCATCAAGCCATCACATTACAGCTGCCCGGACAGTGAGCCCTGAGGGAACTCAGGATGAGAAATCACAGGACGCTGGCCCCAGATAGCTGAGGTGCACATCAAAGGAGTGATTTCAGTGAGCCCAGACTCTTGCATCTTCCCATATAAAGAAAAACTCTAAATTCCTTAACTTGAGATGTCTGATTTTCTTTTATTAACAGTCATCTTTTGATGGTCTGACTTCCTGGTCTTTTGTTGCAAAAACCCCTATATATCCTGCCCCCCTTCCCCTCACCTCTTCGGAACAGTTTTCTCAGCGTCATCTGAGCTGCTTTGTGCCAGGTTTGAGGTCCTCAGAAAGTGCACTGAATAAAACATAACTCTCGACTTTTAGATTGTGCATTTTTCTCAGTCGGCGGACCTTGCCTGAGCCGAAGGCACTTTTGAGTTTGCTAGTTGCAGCCCTTCTTCCTCCCCCAAGTAGGAGAGCACCTCACTCTACCTTGCGGGGAAGTAGGAGTCATTTCCTAACTGGAGCCGCATTGCCCCATCAGCCCCTTTAACTCCCCACAGCGCCTCTTGGACTGAGTGCAGTCAAGCCTGTGTGACAGGGCCCGTCTCCCGGCCCACTTCTCCTCCTCTTTCAACACCGTAGCCAGTTCTTTGCACCCGTATCTTTAAGGTTATTTTTTTTCCTCTGAATGATTTTTTTTTTCTTTTCTTTTTTACCAGTGGCCTTGGATGGCAAAGGTGCAACTCAGTTACACATTACCAGAGTAACAGAGTGTGTTGTAATTGGCCAGGACTCGGTCTTGAAATGTCAAGGAAAGATTTATTTCCTAATGCACCCTCTCTGGGTGCTAATTTTGCTATAGGTAGCTGGATAATGGTTCTCACTCACAATAGGCCAGAGTTCCTAATCAGAATACAGGGCTGTAATTGGGTTGAAGGGATTTTAAATCATTAAAGTTGCATTTAGGAAGGGGAATAGAAATAGAACCCCAAGATTGAACGACTCACTTAGTGGTTAATGAGGGAGTCAGTGGAGTATTACTTCTAATATTCTCTTAATGACCTTACATGCGATGTGACTCCCCCCCCTCCAGGGTCTGTTTACAAGGCACGATTCTGAAGCCTCCTCTCCAGCACTCTGGAGCAATTAATTACTGACCCGTCAAAGAACAGTCGGGCCCTGCTCGGCCGGCAGAAACACCGATGTCTGTCTCCTCCCTTTGCATCTCCCTGCCTGCCTTGTTCTGGGGCTGCCCGGAGGGGAATGGACGTTCCCCCGGCCATAAATCATCACGCAGTTTTTGGAAAGCCCAGCTAACCATGAGAATGAGAGGGTGTCAGGGAGTTCCATCATGGTGGGTTTGCAAGGAGGGGGGCATCAGGAGGGGGATGGGAGGCTGTGGGATGCAGACTTAAGGTTTCAGACGATATTCTCTGGTGCTTCCAGCTGGGCTGGCGTGTGCTGGTTTATCCGATGTCAATCACTGATTTAGTTCTCTGACAGCTGGATTTCCATATCACTACTAACCATCAGAATCGGGGAGCAAACGGCATAAAGGGAAGGGAATAATAGACTTTCTAGGCCTGTAGATAGGGCCCTGCCTCTTCCGAGGCCTGTGGCTTTGGGCGTGTGAGTGTGACCGAGGGTCGGGCACAGAGCAGGCACTAGACAAACGGTAGCTTCCCTTAATATGATTGTGACTAAGGTTGCCATCCCCCCAGCCCGCCAAGTAAATTTGCTTCAGGTTGTGTGGAATTCCAGCCCTTAGTCTGGATTTTGTCTCCAGGTAGACTTGCAAGGCTCCCACGCCCATAAGCAGCATTCCTTAGTACTTGGGCTGCAGAGGGGTGCTTGGGGCGTATGGACCTCTTCCTTCGGCAGGTTCAGAAAGGCCTGGCCCTCCAGAGGGAGCACGTGAGTGTGGCGTGTATGTTGGCTGCGTCATTGCCGCTGGGACAACGGCAATGTAGGACCCCACCTACTAGGGACATGCGGTTTGGAAACGTGATCCTTGCAGAGTGACCTGAGCGGCCCTAGAGTCAGAACGTCCTGAGTTGGTTACCCCGTGGCCACTTGGTCCCTGTCGGCCAGGCTGCTCTGAAACGCCTGTCCTGTGCCTCAGTGACCACAGTGTCCCTGGGTAAGAACAGCTTGAGCTTCTAGGTCATCAGTGATGCCACGTGATCCCTCCTGAGTTAGGCCCTTCGGGAGGTGACTTCGTCTCTTCTAGGACTAAATGGTAACTCTGACTCTCTCTCATACTTCAGTTGTAACTCCTATTGTCTGACATGCGGTTGAGGCATTGTGGTGAGCCAGTCACACTTACAGGGCCGCCCAGATCAGGCCCATCTGGAAAGATTCTCTGAGAAGGGAGTACGGGATTCCTAAACCTCAGGGAGAAGAATGAGGCCATGGGTAACACAGTGGCCTTTAGAGTACAGTGTTGTGTTGCACTTGGGTGACTTGCAGAGGACCATCCCCCATAAAAGGGCAAGAGGGAGACAGAGCTGACGTTGGTTGAGTTCCTCCTACTGGGCAGACAGCAGACAGGTCATTGCAGGAAAAGGAGCTGGTTTATTACGCCCATTCGGTGGTTGAGTCAGTTCTTACCCAGCTGCACAGACTTGGTGAGGACCTAACATGTTCCCTCTACCAGTTCTGCCTTTGCCCAATTAATGCAAATAGAGATTGTGGCAAATATTTTGTTATAATATTTGTTATCCTTAACATCCACTGAGCCTACCGGAAGGAAATGTGCCCTGATTCAGAAAGTTAAAACGGTTTGGATGTTCTTTAATTATAAGGTGTTGACTGATTTCAGTTTAGTCACTGTGAAACCATCAGTGGTTAGAGGGGTAATTTACCCAAGGCGAAAGCCATACCGCAGGCTTCTTACAAATCAAAGGGAAAACAATGTATCATTGTGCATGAAAGAACACGAGGTCTTTTGTGCAGTTAGCTTCTTCCCTCCAAAACTGTGACATTTATGATAAATCTAATAATGTCTTAAATACGGGAAAATGTAAAGAGTCCTACAGAGACTCTTTTGTGTAAAGATTCTGGGCATCACAGCCATCTCTATTAAGTCGTCAGTTCGGAAACTTCCAGTGTCTGTGTTTTTCCTTCAAGGGGGCCACCTCTGTGCATTGTGAACTGGACGGTTAGAACATGTCCTTGTGGGCTGCAGTTGTCACCCAGGTGCTGGCACGGCAGGGACCGAGACTGCAGACCACACGCCCTGGCTGCTCCCGGAAGGTGGCCCTTTCTGACTCTAACGCCGGTGCTTTGCTTTGGATTTTCAGTCCACCATTTCCATTGCAGCCAAGGCTGGCCGGCAGCCCAGAGGGCACCTTCTGAGAAGCAGAAAACGTGCCCCACACGTGCAAGGCCTGGTAAACCTACGGCATCATTGTGCGAAATAGCTCGGGCGGTGGAGCCCCAACCCAGGCAACGTAGCTGGGTTCTAGCCCCTGGGGGCCCTTGGCCTGGCTCCTTTGCACGGTGAACAACTGTGTAGCTCATACAGGGCAGCCCTGCTCTCTTACAACCTGGACTGTTGTGCTCACAGCCAGAGCAACGTCCGAGGGAGGTGCTCAGTATTTGTGTGAACTCGATTATGTTTAGTCGGGAATGATAGTTTTGTCTTCTTCTATAAATGCAGCAGATCCCCCGAAGCTGGTCAGGACCCCAGCTGTTTACCGCCTGCAGAAGCGGCCGCTCATCACCCCGGAACAGCCCGCCTCTCAGAGATCGTGTCTTAATTAACTCAGTGCTATCGAAATGGAGCAACATCATTAAATCAAACTGTAAATGAAAGATAAAGGGTCAAGAGCTCTGCTGACCAGGGAACGGGGCGTAGGCACTCTCTCCTGAGCTGGTCGCTAGCTACAGGCTGATTGGTGGCGGCCGGCTGAGATTCCGAGTAATATTTTGTTTCACTGGGAAGCAATCTGAGAGCTCTTTTAATCCAGCGCCTTTAAAAATTTTATATCATATAACTTATTCTTACCATGTTCAATATACTCTGATAATTTCCGTTCTGTCCTATTGAATTCATTTAAAAATTGCTGGTTAAAAATCATCCGATTGATTCACGGCCCTCTACTGATTCACAACACGAAGACTGAATAATAGTGATCTAGTTCAGTCCCTAAATGTTAACGTTAAGGGCTGAGAGCCAGCGGGGCGAAGTCACTTGTCCTGGGTAGATCGTGAGCGTCAGACCTTGCGCTGAAACTCTTCCCAGTAGCTCTGTGCCTGCATCGCTGGACCCCGTCCCCGGGCAGCCTGCTCCCTTCAGTGTAACACGGGCTGAGCACATCCGTGACGTGCCCTTGGGGCAGACACGTGCTTTCTCATGTGCAAAGTATTGGTGACAACCACTGGGCCTTGGCACAAGGGCTGCGGTCCCACACCGGCCTGTCCCGCCCCATTGCTGCCCCGTCCTGTCCCTTTCACAACCCCTTCACCCACGCTGCGCCCTGGTTCAGTTTGGACTCACCTCCACTGGACCTGCTCCTTCTCAGCCGTTGGACTGACATGGTGAATAAAACAGGCAGTCTCGTGGAGACTACGATGCCAAGTTTTAAAAAAGAAAATACTTGGGACACCATGACGGACATGTCTTGCTTTCCGTGCCTAGGTTTGCATACTTTTAATGTTCTGAAAGGGGTTTTCCAATGAACGCCTCTTTGTTGATCACTGCAGCCATCTGATTCCTCTCGATGACTCTTTGAAGCAATCTATGGACCAAAACAACTTACAGTAAGTCCCCTGCATACGAACGAGTTCCATTCCAAGAGTGCCTTCGTAAGTCCCATTTGTTCGTAAGTCCAACAAAGTCAGCCTAGGTCCCCAACTGACACAATCGGCTACATAGCGCTGCACTGTCATAGGTTTATAATGCTCTTCACACAAACAATACATAAAAAACAAACACAAAAATGAAGAGAACATCTTTAATCTTGCAGTACAGTACCTTGACAGGTACAGTAGAGCAGTCCAACAGCTGGGTTACTGGGGCTGGCATCGAGTGAACAGGCAAGAAGAGGTACTGACTGGAGGAGGGAGAGGAGGTGGGAGATGGTAGAGCTGAAGGATCGTCAGCAATAGGAGACGGAGGGCGAGCTGCAGTGTCACTCACGCCTCACGGTGATGGAACGCACGTCTGCATCTTTGAAAGTTGTCAACTTGAAGGTTCGTGTGTAGGGGACTTGCTGTAGTACCTTCCTAGAACACTGATGGGCATCGTGGGTAAAATGTGCACTCGGTCCTGTTTTCTCAGAGTTGACTGCTTCTCCCCTCCTGGCCTCATTTCCTCCAGGCCCGGCAGGTGGGCACACACTTCCCCGGAGTGGCTGCGTTCACAGAAGCACCACTTTGTCCAGCAAGCTGTCACCGACCTTGCCGCCTTGGGATAGCTCTGTCCTCTCCTCGCTGGGGGAGCCCCTGCCTTTTCTTTTCTCGGAATGCTCACCACCAGCTGCTGCCCCCTCGCACACGTGCACAGATGCTGAGCCGTGTTTCCGTGTGTGAGGTGGGCTATCAGCTGTAACTTAATGAAGAGTATCACTGTCAGATTTCACAAAATGAAATTCCATCAGATGCTGAAGGAAGATTCTGCATAGAAACTACAGAGGGAAACTTGACAGCCTTTTCAATCCGGTTATCAAAGCATTTGTGGTTCAAAGCCGTTGAAACAATAATGCAGTCGTAGCACTGAATGCTCATTTGTATCTGAGGGTTTCGATAAAGAAAGTGGTGGGGGACATGAAAGCGGACCTGTTGTCTCCAATCCACTGTATTTAATACCCAGAGGATTGGCTGACAGCTTTTTATCACCATAATTAGTATGGATTGTTCCTGAGGCCGTTGATCAATCTTCCCTACCTCTGTGGACTCGAGTTGCTGTTTTCCTCCTCTCTTGCCCTCCCCACCTTTTATTTGAATATTGATCTTGCCAGTTGCAATCGGCCACGGGGAGGCTGCTCACTTAGACCAAGAAGCCTCGGGGTGTTGAAAGAGGCTGAGCAGTGGCTGGCCCTCCCTCACTGGTAATCCACCTTTGATGTCACGCTGCCTCATCCTCCGTGAGCTCCTGGCCTGGTCCTGGGTCCCAGTGACCTTCAGCTTCTCTGATGTAGCCACACACACACGGTCTCTCCCGGCGGGTGGGGACCATGTGAAGACAAGCCCCAGAGCTGGTGGTCAGCAGATCCTCGTGGATGAATATCCCTTCTTTAATGTCACCAAGCTAAATAAAGGAGATTGGATAGACTGATAACTCAGTTGTGTGTGTGTGTGTGTGTGTGTGTGTGTGTGTGTGTGTGTGTCTGTGAAGGTAGTCTGTGCCGTATAACACAGACTAGAAACCCAGGACCACCTTCTTTCTCGTCAAGGTTTTCCAATGTGATATCCTAATTACTTCATTCCATCCGCCCTCCCTCTGTCTCGTCTCTCTCTGTGTCTCTCTCCCTCCCTGTCTCTCTCTCTCTCTCTCTCTCCTTCTCTGTCTCTGTCTCTGTCACCAGTGATACAGTTGATTCCTGACTGGCTCTCCTCTACTGTGATGATTGACCGTCCTGCCTCCTGCCTCCCAGCCTCAACCTTAAATCCTCTTCACAAACCTCAAGTAGATTTATGTAGAATACACATTTCTATTATGCCCCTTGTGCATTTCTTGTCCAAGCTCCTGGCTGTAGCACAGAAGCTTCTGTAACCTCGTCCCTCCCTTCCCCCAGCCCGAGCCCGACCCTCCAGGTCCTTCCCCCTCTAGGAAGAATTCCCGGAATCCCCTCTTCCGCACTACCTGTCTGACGCCCCAGTCTTTGCGCACATTCTTACTTTTACCCGTGATAACCTTTCTACCTTTGTCCCTTTGGCCTCTCTTTCTCATCGCTGAGGAATTAGCTTAGAAGGCGTCTCTTTCCAAAACCACTCTTTCAGTCCCGAGAGCCCCCGATAAATGCCTGCCTTCTGTCCTCTGAGATTTTCAAGGAATACGCACATGTTTCTTTCCATGTGTTTCTGCCTCCTAGGAGAAGATAAACCCCTTGGGGACAGGTGTGTGTATTTTTCGTCTTTCTATCCTCAGTAATGTGGGACAAGACACCTGGCACCTTGATTATGTTTTTATCCTGGAAACAGGAAGAGAAGCAGTGGACTGCAAGAGCAGGGGCATCCTTTGTGTCCAACAGGATGTGTTCATGTTGTCTGTAACATGCTGTACTGCAGGGCTGAGCCCTGAACGAGAGCCAGGGAGGGTCTCGCTTGTCCTCAGTATTCCCACCCCTCATGCAGGTGGGGAAGTAACCAGGTGTCTTTCTCTGACCATAAAGAATCCAGGGGTTGCAGACGGGTTAGGTTACACAGTGTGAGAGAGCTTAGCAACCTGCACATTAAAAGGATGTTTCTCATCGGTCTTCCGAATGGAATTTCCCTCTGCCCCACCTCATAGCGAACATTACACTATCAGCATCGGTTTTCCGAAGGGCATTTCCTAAAGGGAGCAAACACTGGGCATTTCTCAAGGTGCCCGGGTGAGCCCTTATGGGCTGGCATGGCCTCCGTCACACCGTCTAGGAGACAGACCCCCGGCCCCCCAGACGTGCAGAGTCTGCCTTCCCCCGATCCCGGGCACAGCGGCTCCCCACCAGTTACAGGTGTGAGCACACTTCACATGCCCCACATTGATACTTTAAACTGACTGCAACGCTCCTTCCTAAGTCAGCACAACAGAGCCAATTTGGACGGCAAAGACCACACTGTCTGGGGGTCCCAGGGAGCCTGGGCGTTTGCAATGCACAGTGGCCACACAGAAAAGCAGACAGTGCCAGGGCCGGCCCGCATGGCAGCCCCTCGTGCCGACTGTGGACACCAGCAACAGATGTTTCTGGAGCTGGTCCCCAGATGCACGCGGGCACACGGGCACCGCCCGCTCAGCCGCTCTGCTCTGTCTGGCTTCTGTAAGACAGACGTGACGGGCTGACACCGACTGGCACGTCTCCCTGGCCAATGTACCATCTTTAGGGTCCAGGTGGCGTCAAGGAAATTGCACAAGGAGTGTGATTCTCAGCCGCATGGCCGGTCCTCCCTTTGCTCCGGGGTTGGTGTTTCTCGTCGTGGGCATTTTGTGGTTGCAGAGCCCAGACCTAGTGATGCAGCCTCCAGCTTAGGGATGGGTGACGCCCGTGGGCACGTGAAAATGCCCTTTTCCTGTTCCTACAGCCAGTCCGCTTAATTTATTTTAAAGCAAAACCATTAAATGAGGTTCGGAGTATTGTTACTTTCTTCCTAATTTACTTCACTATGGCTGAGGACAGTGGCAAAGACAAAGGAGAGCACCTGCTATCTCCACCTAAGATTCCTGTGGCTTCTGCGTGTATGTCCTTTAGCCCAGAAGGACTGTCAGTGCTTATAATTGGCCCCCTGGGCCATGTCTTGACTGTACCACAAACTGGCTGTGGACTTAGGCGAGACAGTTTTCCTGAGATTTTGTTTCCTCCCCTCTAAAGTTCTTTCTGGGTTGGTGTGAGGGGTAAACAAGGTACCCTGTGTGCAGCAGCCCAACACAGAGCCTGGTATGCAGCAGGAGCTCAATGAATGCCATTCCCTCCCCTCCCAAGCCAAACAGGGTCCTTCGGATGGGCTTCCACCGGCAGAGCCTTACTCCAGGGCGCCTTTCAACGTAAGATAGTTTATTCATAGTACACTGCCGTTGTATGTCGCACATACAATGTACACACACGTATGTATATTGTTTATGAATGTGTGTGAGGAATTGCACCAAGATGTTAATAGTGGACATTTCTCAGAGAAAACAACATGGGGTAATCTCTCTCCTTCCCTCTCTCCCTCCTTCCCTCCTTTCTTCCTCCCTCCCTCCCTTCCTTCCTGTTCATCTATTTTTGCCTATAATTAACACTTTATAAAATCATAAAAGATATAAAAAACCAGCTTGAAGGATTCACCCAAGCCTCTAACAGTAGAAGGAGCCTGATTTGGGACCAGAGGTCTGAGCAGAGCTTAAGATGTAGCGTGATGTCCTGAAGTTGTGCAGTGTTCAGTGAGGATGTAGGTCAACTTGGAGCATGGAGCATTCCCAGGGAATGGGATGCTGCAAGTTCAGAATAAATAAATGTGTCTGCTTATTAATTTAATATGCCCTGTTAGGCCAGGAACCCATTTGTATTAGTGCAGAGGAGAGACAGGTGTTAAAACCCATCTCTTAGGAGAGGAACTTGAGAAATCAAAGGAAAGGGGAAAGAAGTAGAGTAACAAGGGGGGAGGGGGTCAGCAAAAAGTGGGGAAGAGCCAGGACAGGTGAAGATTGGATTAAGAAAGAAGAGCAGGCAGAGAGAAAAAAAAATAAGAAAGAAAGAAAGAAAAAGGCAAGGAACCCAGCAGAGAAGCTTTCATGCTATGTTCCCAGGGTCACCATAAAGCACAGGGTCCTGCTGCAGCTGGGCCGCATGGCTAATTGTCCTTAATGGTCACGAGTGGACTCCTCCAGGCCCCCAGGAAGGCCTGGTGTTCTCTGGTTGGCTGGTTGGCACCGCAGGTTCTTGTCATCACAGCCTTGATGGGCTGGCCATCAGTGCTGAGCTGGTCGCTTCGTGCTGGGTGACACTGGCCCACCCAGCATGAAGGGTGGTGGGCCCACCTCCACCCTACCCATCTTTTTCTCCTTAACCCCAAAATGTTCTCGAGACCCGAGAAGAGGGTCTGTTCTAGGTGTCACCTGTGCCTGCTGTGAGCGGGGGCAGGGACTGAGGACCTTGTAAGTGGCTCCACTGACTACAAAGTCCTTGCTGTGAACCCAGCCCTTCTGGACGAAGGGATGTGGACGTGAGTCCATTCAAGGGGGTCTGGAGCACGTGCTCTGTGGCTGCTGCGTGGGTGTTGGTCTGTGATGGGTCAGTGAGATAGCAGGTGTCAGTGATAGCCCTGCTTCCCGACACTGAGACAGTTGCCGGCACCCCACGTAATATGGCTTGACCTACATTTCACTTGAAAGCCTTGGGCTAATAATTACTTTGAATGTTGGGTTATAAATAACCGCATTCCTCTTCCTGAAGTGAAAGGGGAGAGGGGACGTTCCCTGGCCCCCCCTCTCTTCCTGCCCCTTTCCCTTTGCCTTTTGTTGGGTATTTCAGCTGAGCTTTGCCCATGGGATAGTGATCGGGGAGTTCTTCTAAAGGAGACCCATTCAGAAGTCACGAGGCAACCGGGCAAGTGGCAGGATCCTTGGTGCCGGGGAGGTTTGAGCCATCTGGATAAAAAGGGTCAAACGGTCCACTGGCAGCAATTAAGCTGCTCAGCGGGGAGAAGCCGTGTGACCACGCCAGAGGCACTGCCAAGAGCAGGAGATTAGTAAACAAGCGTCCACACCAGCAGGCGTCCAGGCTGGCCCCGGCCCCGGCCACTTGGCATTTGCGTGGCTTCCTCCCTCTCCGGTGTCCCATCTGTCTGTGTCCACAGCCCACCTCTGCGCTGTCTGCAGAGAGTTGAAACTGACTCACCTCCGTCCGGGTTTGTTTAAAATGTTGGACGTCCAGAGCCAAGCGGATCCTGAGGGTGAATCTCAGGCATCCGCGGCAGCATCCCTTCCCAAGTGCGTCCCTAGCGCCTCCGATGTTTTCGGCGGCGCCGCACTCTTCTGTCTGATGAGCCGAAAGGCGTGGTGTCCTCGAGGGTGACGCTCACCTCTCCGATGGTGACCGTGAGCGCTCCTCCAGACATTTACAGCCAGGTTACGGCACGCGGGCCTGGGTTACTTGAGTGCACATCGTTGCCCATGACTTTCTGAGTGCTAGAAACCTTTTATGAAAAAATCCGTAAAGTCAGGCAAAACTCCCAAATGTATGCACTTATTCATTCAGCAAAGATTTATTTGCCAGGCACTGTGTTGTTGGTCCCTGTGGCTAAAACAGAGAACCACTCTCACACGTGCTACCTCCTGGCAAAGGAAGGATTCACAGGCCTTGGGAGTGTAGACTCCGCCCCCCACCGTCCCTGCGTGGTGCCCTCCTTCTGATGTCCAGTTGGGGTCAAGTTCACATGACCCAACTCCGACTTTTCCCAATGATGTGTAACACCTCCAGGCTTGCCTGTCCTCTGCAGCGTGAGATGTAGAATGGTAGTTCAAATAAAGATCTATACTTTTTCAGCATGAATTAAAGACAGCTTACTCTACAGCAATCTCTGGTACATTCTCATTGTTCCTAGTTTTCTCGGTTTCCAGGACATATCACACCCCTCGTTTTCTTTGTCCACCTTCACTAGATACTGCTCAGACCCCCGCACCATCTTGAACGTTGCCTTTACTAAGGGACCTAACCCTGTGTCTTCCATGGTGCCCTGTCTGCTCACATAAGCTCCTGATCTCTTTTCACAGTTTACGTCTTTGCATCCACATCTCCACTGAGCTCCAGACGAGCAGAAAGGATGTGATGGACAGTCCCGCACGAACTCGTAATGATAATGCTCACTATTCATCCAAGGGGTGATTCCAACAGGCCGTTGTGTGTACGGGTCTAAAGCAGAACTAGTGTTTTTTGCCAGACAGAGCGCCTCCCCTAACCCCCCCGCCCGGCCGCTCAGCCCCCATCTCTCTCTAGTTCATTGCCCCGCAGGTCTAGAGCACTCACCACTCTCTGCAATAAGCTAGCAACCTTGTTCAGTGTCTCTCCTGCACCCAGTAGGAGAGGAGAATCCCTGTCTTTTGTGTGCACACCCAGTGCCTCAGCTGTGCCTGGCTGGAACTCGGTGCCCCACAGACATTCGCTGACTTAGTCAATGAACGATGGAGCAAATGAATCATGAACTCTTCTCCCCATAATTTGGGTCTTCCCAGCACTGGCCAACTTGGGAAGTACTATCCTCTTCAAAATTTCTACTCGCTGTATCTCTGCCAAGGACAGTTAGCTCTCTGGGGGGCTAAATTGTCAGCCTGGGCTGAGGTATGGTTGTGTGGACAGCAGGCA
This sequence comes from Pseudorca crassidens, assembly GCF_039906515.1. NCBI lineage: Eukaryota > Metazoa > Chordata > Mammalia > Artiodactyla > Delphinidae > Pseudorca > Pseudorca crassidens. Next base: position 107,236,701 of record NC_090304.1, read on the forward strand.
CTGAGATAGATTCACGTCACCTGGTGGTCCGGGGGTTCGTGTCTTCTCCGTCTTTGATAAATGGCTCCACTGCAAATGTTTTTAATCATATTCACACTTAGTTGAAATTTTGTGGCAAGAAGTACTTTAAGGAAATATGAATTTTTTAAATTTGGATTTTACATGCAAAGATACGATTATTTCTGGATATATTTTCAAGATTAAATGAGTAAACATAGAGTTGTTTCTTGAACTTCTGTAATCATATAGGCTATAGTCACATGTCCTCTTCCTGAAGAGGAAAACCAGGAAGCTGAATCCTCACTTTGTGTTAACAAGAGAAGATATAGCAGGAAATCTCTAAAAGTTCCCACATATGTATGTAAGATATATATATATATATATATATATATACACACACACACACACACAGACACACACACATCTATTATCTATCTTCCTATCTGTCTGTCTACCTACCTATCTATCTACGGTTTTCAATCTCTTGATCTTCTTTGTCCATTCCATCTCTTTTTGTTGGAAAACATTGGGGTTAAAAAAACTTCAAACCTAAAATTCTTCAGAGCAGGGTGAGTGAACAGAAGGAACATATTACTCTGAGCTACTTTTTTTTTATTGAAGTATAGTTGATTTACAATGTTGTGCTAATTTCTGCTGTACAGCAAAGTGATTCAGTTATACATATGTATACATTCTTTTTTCATCTTCTTTTTCATTATGGTTTATCACAGGATATTGAATATAGTTTCCAGTGCTATACAGTAGGACCTTGTTGTTTATCCATCCTATATTTATATTAATAATAGCTTACATCTGCTAACCCCTACTCTCTCTCCATGCCTCCACCAACCCTGAGCTACTTTTAATAAGCTTAAACACAGCTCTAATACAGCCTAGAGATTTGAACACAAGCGTGAGCAATGATGTGTCATTTCCATCTGCAGTCCTCTGGTCCCCTGCAGCGCTGAGCAAGCCAGCAGTCTCTCTGTGCCGCCTTCTCCTCTGTGTAAAATGTACATTGTTTTAAGGGTTCAGTAACCTGGCCTTCTGAAGCATTGCAGATGCCTCAATCATCGAAGTCAACTGAAGAAAAATAAGCCTAAACTTCGCGTTTATTCCCCTGAATGACTCCCTTATGCAAATTCTTCACTAGGTGAGATAGAAAACGTTTCTTCCAGCCGGTCGACACCAACTGGGATTGGAGTCTGCCTCCATAATCATGATTATTAATAAACATTCTTTAGTGCACGTTTGCATTTGCTGGCAAGGTTGTCAGCGATCCATGCTTGAGGCAGAAGGACACCCGTTTGATTCTAAATAGGCATTTTGGCAGAGGAAGAGGGAAACTTTACTTTTTTCAAGTGAGGCTAGAAATGACTCAGATTGCGAGTAGCTGCTCTCCAGGCAACAGAAGGTCACTCCGTCCTCTCGCGTTTCCTTCCCCAGTTGTCTGGATCGAGGTCCAAGCCGTTCTTCCTTCTCCCTTCCTTCTCCTGTCCCCCTCACGGCCTTCTTCACGTGCTGCATTGTGGTGTGTGTGTGTGTATGTGTGTGTGTGTGGTCCAGGCCGATGCAGATGGATGCCTCTGGAACAGACCACAGTGGAAGCGGTCTTGCACCATTGTCCTGTCCACTAGAAGGCATCGAATGGTACATGGAAGAAACCAGTGCTTCTTAACATTTAGCCTAGTTCTACATCTCGAAAGACAAGTTGCATAGAAGGGTGCAGCTAACCTATCAGAGGGTGCAAATACAAAAGAAGAAAGGAAAAAAAAAGAGAGACATTTTCAGAAACCACTCACTTAGTAAATAACGGAACTTCTTAGAAAATCCCTTGAGTTTCTCTAAATTGATAGAAAGTGATGTTTCAGTCTTGGTATGGGGCGTGGCTGGCTGAGTCAATAGCTAGGAACCAGACTCCCACTGGGAGAGTCAGTTCTGTCCTGCCCCTGATGTGTCCTGCTAAGCTCTACGTGGGCAAAAGGGAACTCAGCCCACAGTGCCTCCTTCCACCAGAGAAGACCCTCGCTCCCTAACCCTAACCTCCCCAGAGGCAAGGCTTGGATCTGAACACCCTTGTTGGCATACTAAACATCCCCTGGCCTGGGAAGTGTGTCCCTTCCATGCAAATACATATTGCAGGACAGCCGTCTCCCGTTCAGGGGAAGGGGCTGCTGGCCATCCACCACCCCAGGCTTCTGCTCAGGCCAGCTTTGAGTGAAACAGTAGCAACACTGTTTTCTTATTGTAAAGATTACAGGGATAATCTTCCTTGGTCACAGTTGGTGAAACAACCAGAGGAGGTCTTGTTACCTCCAGGAAAGCCCTGGAAGGCACTGGAATTCCTGCTGCGCCAACTGGACCATCTATTATGTTTTCGGACAGAAGGAAAGGTTATCCTGGGAGAGCTCGTGAAAGCTGCTCTTCCCCGTTACCCTCTCCTAGTTGTTGTTTATGCTGCTTCATCGCTGTGCCCATCCCTCAAAGCTTGTTCTTTATCGTATACATTGTGCAGATCGCATGGTTGCCTCCATCCAGTTAAGGATACGAGCCGGCTGGGCTCTCTCCTTGCCGTGTTCTGTGGCCACACAGCCTGCGCCCGCCTCACTGAGGGACTTCACCCGGGCAGGTGGTAAAGATAGTCAACCTGTGACTTGCTTTTTAGATAACTTTGGAATCATAACCACAGTTGTAATAAATGCTTCTGTGATTTGCATTTAAATAGTGTGTTCAGCCGCAGATCACAAAGAGGGAAGCTATCTTAACTCAACATCATGACCTGAATTCCCTTCATCTCAAAGCCAGCCCATGTGTAGCCGGTACAGATTTTCCCTCCGTGTCGAATTCAGATCTGTGAACCCCGCTGATCAAAACAAGTGTTCGCTTGAGTTAGGATGGGAGGGTCCAAACGGCTCAGGCGTGCCCTGGGTTCTCTGCCTCAGACACACATCCTCGCCCGGATCCAGTGAGCTTGGGATGCAGCACCTCCATCCCCGTCCCAGAGGGGATGTGGGGCAGGAGACGGGGCGTGGCATCCTTGAGGCGCAGACGGTGCACTCAGCACCAGGTAGTTAAGAAGATCATCTCTTGGGTTGTCAGGGAGGCTAGTTTGACCTGGAAGTAGTTCCTGGGCAGTAAACACAGACCCCCACCATCACTTTTAGCAGTCACCCCGCAGAGCAGCGTTGCTCTTTGCAGGGGCTCCCATGCACTTCCTTGGGTTCATTGGCTTGTCAGCTCCTGAGGAGACAGGAGACAAAATGCTGGCGGGATGCAGAGCTGGGGAAGGCATCTGAGTGCACATCGGGGGCAGGCCAGGACTGACTTCCACCCCATCGGTGACAGCTCCATCCTGATTACCCAGTTTGTCGTTTGCCGGGGCCTTTCTCAAGTCTTTTTGTTCCTTTTCATGTCATTCTTCCTCATCTTTTGGCAGGAACTTTTTTTTTCATACTGTACCGTTGAACTCATTACATCATCAACACATTTTTCTCTGCCCCATGGATTTTTTTAAAAGGCATCCTTTGAAGATGTGCTTCTATTCAGACACAAGCTTTTGTTTCAAAAAAATCATAAAAGAGGTGTAAATATGGAATTTTATTGAAAAGGTCTTGTCTTGCTTTAGACATGACATCTAAAAATGCGTTTAAAATAAAGAGCAAGTGTTGTACAAGGCATGTGTCACGGCAGTTGGCATCCTGGTGGGAGAGCCTGGGGCGGCTTTAAATGCATCCCTGCCCCTGCAAAAGCGTTTCATGTATGAGGTCCCTGCAACCCCAGGTCCTAGTCAGGACGTGTCCCTTCCTGATCTGCCACCAGGGGGCCAAGCAGGGCCCTGGTTTGCTGCCTGTCTGGATTACCACAGTTAGCCCATTTCAACGAGGTAAAAATAGTTTTCAGAAAATAATGTCATTCTCATAAGAAGCAGACTCTTCCTGACCTCATGCCGCCCTCTTGCTTTCACCGTCCTGCCTTCCCACGCCCCTGGGCGTTGGCATGTAACACATTCATAAATCTGTATGGCAGAGAAGAGTACGGGGAATTGAAATGTGTTCTTTACACCCTGAACTGCAATCGTAGGTAATTGTAGGACCTTGGAGAAAGATGAGGCGACCCGAGCCCAGAAGGGTGGTCTGTTTTGCTCAGGGCCATATGATAATTCCTGGTAGCCCCTAGTTGAAAGTTGTTCAGTGGGATGTTCTGAGTGTCTTTGGGGCCAATATTTACCTCCCCAGGTGCACACGATCTTCTTACCTGATGTTTGTTCAATTCCAGTGCTTGGGACCTTGAGTGGACTTGCCTTGTAGATAAAAGTCAGGGTAGAAATATGTAACATTTGCTGTACAAGCTTCAAGAAGCCGTCTCTGAAAGAGCAGGCAGAACAGGCAGACACTTTTGTGGCAGGGGGGGATCACCTCCATCCATCTGGACTTGGTGACATTCCCCCTGGTTGGTAACCGTGCCTCGAGGGCAGCCTTGGAAACCAGCACTGGCCCGAGATCTGCTGCAGACACCACGGCCTGGAATCCCCTGACCACATGCCCTCTTGCTTTAACGTGAACTTAATTTCCGAAACGATGATGTGCGTTCCTCTCCCGTCATTGATTAGACCCATGCCTTCTCGGAGTCTGGAAAGGCAGACTACCCTAGAGGCTGCCCAGCACAGCTGGTGGAGCTCAGCTCCTCTGCAGCCCGGCTCCGGGACCGTCCTCTCTCTGTGGCACCGTGCGTAGACACGCCGGCCACCTGGACACACCTTCACGCCCTCCGGTCCTCCTGTTAACGCTCTTGTCTTTTGGCTCAATGCTACAGGTTCTTCCAACTTGAGCTCAGGGTGGTCTTCTCCTCTGCTCTCTGAGCATTTCCCCTCCCTCCTCAACCTGAGGTAGTGCCCGTCCCAGCCAGAAACCCCCTCCATGTAATAGGCATTGTTGGTCGCACTGGTGATGGAGGGAGTAGGAGAGCCGGGGGATTAAACAGCAGCCGCTTATACCCCCCTCTTCCCAACCACGCGCATCTCCAGGCTGGAGGCACACAGGGAGGCGCCCTGGGTCGAGCTCGGGGGCCAGACCCGGCCGTCAGGAGGTATGCCACGCAGGGAGGGGCCGGCGCCCCTGGGAGACGCAGCCACGGCCATAGATGCCATCCAGACAGGAGGGAGGGTACCCCCAGCCCCTCCTGCCCTTCTCCCACGGAGCCTGCCCCGTGCTGAAGCCTGAGGTCGAGGAAGCCTGGGAGGTGTAGGGCTGTCGTTCTCTGGATCAGAGCCGAGGAGGAGGTGGGGAGATGGATGAGAGGACAGACGCAGTGACGGCTGAGCCCCTTCCCTGCACTCAGAGCCTCAGATCTAGTGGCCACCGCGTTACAGGTTCATCGTGATTAGAGGGACCTCTGATATTCCTCAGGGACCTAGCACAGTGCCTGGCACGGAGGTAGTGAATGAATGAACGCTGAGGTCTGGGAAATGATGACATCCTATAGAAACGCAACTGACTGCCATAAAGATCAAGCCAGAAGCAGGGATGTGATTGAGGGTGGCTGATCTCCAGACCTTTCTTCACTACGAGTAGCGGACAGAGCTCAGCTCTTTTCCCTGATGCCATCCTTGTCTGTAGGCTGGAAGGTGAAAAGTAATCCAGTTAATTAGGAGACTGCGAATGAGTAAACTACCTGTTTAGAAAAGAAAGAAAAGTGCTGTGACCAGCCCAGGTTAAAGGAGAGTGAGAATAGAAGTGTCCACGGAGGACCCTACAGAGCTTATGCTAATATTTTCTCAAGAGGTGAGACGCTTTCCTGGCATCCGTTGACTGAGGAAGGATGTCCCCTAGCCCCGACCAGCCACAGAAGTTCAAAGTTCCTGAGTGACTCACATTTATTTCAAATTATGCATTAGAAAATTTCCGTTAGAAATCAAGAGTGTTCTGTTAAAATGAGCATTTCTTTATATTACAACTGTATTCTACCAGTCTAGTTAAGCCCTCCAGCAATGCAAATGGTATTCAGTCTTGCTACATGAAGACAAAAGGCGTATTTGCCAAGCTCTGTATAAGGGAAGGAAATAGCGTTTTTGTTCTTTCTGTTGTTGAGAAGAGCAGAGTAGAAATGTCTGTCAGGCTTTAGGTTGGGGCGCAGTGAGTGTGCCCCCCTTTGCCTGGTCTGTGTGTACCTCCTGGTGCATCTTACTGGCCAGATCACCACGATCCTCTGGCTTTTCCAAGCTTCTACTGGTAGAAAGAATGACAAGTCATTCCTCTCAAGAGTGGAGGGCTGTGCCTTGGCCAGGGGCTTGAAATACCCTGACGCATAAAGCATTCCTATCATTAGCGTAATTAATGCTGGAGCCTTTGATTCCTCCCAGGAAGAAAATCCCAAAGGCAGTGGGCTGTGCTTGGCTGAGTGACGCAAGGATAATGAAATAGTAGCACCACCCACGTTTCCTAGCCTCCCTTCACTCATGTATTTTTCTCCATTGAACTTATCCTCCGATGCATTTGTTTCTTTAGTTGTTTGTTCATGTCAGCTCCGGGAGAACAGGGGCTTTGCCTTTTCTAAGTCACTGCTCCATTCCTGGCTCTGAAGACAGACACACAGTAGGGGCTTAACACGTATGCACCTACATGATGTACGTATTCTAGACATCTGCCCCCCTTGGGGCAAAGCTTGGCCAAGAGTATAGGTGTCAGTCTAGTTCCACGCCTGTCTCAATACCCCAAGTACGTCATTCAACACGGAAGATGAACTTGGGCTGCTCTGGAACCAAGACCTCAGAACTCTCTTGATTTAAAACCATCTTGTCGCTCCCATGTCTGCCTGCCTCCCTGTCAGTGTAGATGAATTACAACATGATATAACACACATAATATAGCATGTTCACAGTAGTCCTGGGTCCTTTACAGTCTTACCATCAAATTAAATTGTAGCTTCCAACACGAACTTCTTTAGTTTAAATGCATAAACTAAGCAGATAGACCTCTTTTTTCAACTTCCCTGTTCTAAAACTGAAAGACCAGCTGATTTCAACATCCCTGAGTACTATTAATTACCCGTGGCTCAAATCAATGCACAGGGTTTGTCTAGAAAGCTATTTCCTCCTTAGGTGAGTGGCTGAGAATACATTACGTGGTAAGCAATGATTTGAGATGGATGTAGACGGAGGCTGAGAAAAGGCTGGGGTTTGGCACTGCACTCCCCTCCCTGTGCAGATGGCAGAGAATGAACGAACCCTGACTTTGCAAGGAAGGCAAAGGTGGAGGTGTTTTCCTTGCAAACATACAGGGCAGAAGTGGCAGAGAAAAGATAGATGCCCAAACATGGGCTTCCTTTCTAGGGACCCCTATTGGCAGTTTGGAGCAAGCTGATCTGTACTCCTTTCACCAAGAAACTGCCCTCCTGAGGAGCTGCGGGGAGGGGCTGGGACTCGAGAGCCCACCAGGAAAAAGAATGATGAAGTGGCCCTTTAAATATCCATCCCGGTGGATGTTCTCTTAAGTATTCAAATGAGATTGCGCCATCAGATTGGTATGCATTAGGCTGGTTTCAATGAAAATTAACATGTAATTGCTTCAAATGAAGTAAGTGAGGAGGTAATCTGTTCTTAAATTGGATTCCCAGAATTTTGTGGTACCATAATGCAGCTGTGAAATGAAATATATTTTAAGGATGATGTCCTCCAGGGGGTGCAGGGGCTGGTGGGGGGCGGGGAAGGAGCAGAGAGAAGAAGCTGCAGAAGCGCCCCTCCCCCCTGGCCCGCCTCACTCCCTGTCAGTCTGGTTCTCCAACTGCCAGTGGATGAAGAGGTACTCCTCCACCCTTGGGCGGCTCCTGTTCTCTGCTTCCTAAACCGAAGCCATCTTCCCCGCAGGCATCAGTGGGTCCTCTCCACCTTCTTACAGCATCTGGATTCCCAGGGGCACTGAACACTCCCGGCCCTATCGCTCTGTGGTCTTCCCTCAAAGCTGGATGGAAGATGCTCATTCTGGGTGTGGTCCCTACTGAGACCTTCCATCCTGAGGTTTCTGCTGCCAGGGTTGGTCGTATCGTCCAGAGCACATCGTGCAGCGGTCAGATCACGGCTCCCTGTGTCCTCCTGGTATCTGAATGTGGGGAGGTGATGCCTGACCCCATGACTGACCCTTCTGATATCAAAGACTTAGACTGGAGCAGCAACAGCTAAATTCGTGACCACTGCCTCCTGCAAAGCCTGGGTCCAGCCAGACCAGTCCCCCCTCCCGTCCCCCACCCCCAGCAGCCACGATATGGTCTGTGAAGTCTGGAGATGAGCCTGGGAAGAATTAACCTTCTTACCCTTCAATCAAGTTGGGAAGCAGCTGGGTGAAGAGTCAGCACAGGTTAATGCTTTAAATGGTTTTGCCTTTGCCGCCCGAGGCTGAAATGGGATTTTCAGCCCCCTTTGAAATGAGCTGACGGTCCTCTGGTCCCATGGCCTCAGTCCTCTTCCCAAAGGGAAGCCCATCTTTGATGGGCTCTAGGGACCTTCTGCACCGAGGCCAAAGACGGGCAAAGCTGTTAATGAAATGAATCACCTGTCAGTGGAAAGGCAGAGCTGGAGTGAGGTTCAGGCAGCACTGCTGCTGGTCTGCACCGAGTTCGCCCATCCAGGGGCTTGGGACCACGATGGCAGACCAACTGTGCCTCAGCTCATGAGGAGACAAGGACTTATAACAGGCTGTATAAAGAATATATGTTTCAGTAAAGGAGCCCCCCATCAGAGCTACGGAGCAGGGAAATTAACAGGAAAGGGAGAAGAATGAGGTTCTGTGAACTCACTGATGCTGCGTGGCATCGGGCCCCAGCCAGATCCCGGCTTGCCTCCGCCCGTCACAGCTTGGTTTTACAGCTCAGCTGATGATGTTTCTAATTCCTGTCTTTGTTTCTCTCTCTGTTTATGTTGCTGTTTTCTTTCTGCACATGTTGAACAGCTCTGGCTTTAAAACTGATCAGAGCTAATGGCTTCTTCAGATGCACATGTTGTATTTCTCTCTCAGTACATGTGACCAAGAAGATGTTTGAAAGGATGCCAGGATGGTTCCCTTCTCCCAAGGGATTGCTGGGCTGGTGGATTCAGAGAAGGTGAAAGACAGCAGAGAGTGCGAGGGAGCGGAGGGGACAGCACCTGGCCAAGATTTGGTCTCCCTGGAAACGATGGCCTGAGACCCCTGAGACACTAGCTAGTGATTTTTATTTCCTACTGAAGGCACGGCCACAAGTTTGCAGAGGAAATCAGGGTCTTCGCTGTGGGAATAAGGGGGATTGCCTACAATGTTGAAAATTTTAATCACTGCATGTAGGGAATTAAATCTGTGGCTACTTTTAAAAAGAGAATTTGTACACTACATTAGACACATCATCTATATGGATCGGTCCTTTTCTTTCCTCATCTGGCAATGGGAGGAAACTATTATTTGCCTATCTTCCTTGGGTTCTGCAAGGACTCATAGCCATCTCGTCCCCCAGACTCCCCCAAGAGGCAAGCCGATCGCAACAGAAGAGCTTGGCGTACTTTTCTAGGTCGTCCGCAGACGCAGCATCTACTTTATACTTCATTGGTACTCTAACCCCACTGCCAGCCCTTGATAGAATCTGACTGGGCTTCTACAAGCTGAGCTAGGTTAGGAGAGGCTGGATGGAAATGGACATTGTGGGGTGTGTGTGTGTGTGTGTGTGTGTGTGCGCGCGCGCGCGCCCTAGTCTGTTCCCTGATGATCTGATATCTTGTGTTAATCATTTTGACACCCTTTTCTGCTGTCAGAATCTGTCACATGGTCCTCTCGATACACTTCTCTGGTTTAACTCTCTTCAAAGTTTGCAGAGTCCACGGAAAGAAAGTAGAAAAAGTCATGGTTTTATTCTTATTTTAGAGACAGAGAAGTAGCATTCACTCCACGAGCCTGAGGAAGTGTAATTCATCTTAATCACCAGATGGTCTATGTGATGACACCCACACGCCCTTCTTCCTGGGACCTCATTTGCTTTGAATATTAAATCGGGGTCATGGTGTTAATGCCCTGCTCTTAAAACACAAACCAGCATCAAGGACCAAGTATAAAAAGTAAAATATAAACCCAAACGTATAAAGCCACAGTCGCCAGGGATACTGCAGTCTAACAGGGAGGGTCACCAGGGGCACAATGAGATGCAGGCGGTGAGGGACTACATAGAAAATGCCTGGCTCCTTTTATTTAAGTAAAAGGACTGTGAAGTACAGAAAATACAAGTGAAAAGCTGGTCCATTACAGGATCCTGTTTCGAGCTCTATTCTTGCTGTCCCCCCTTTGACCTATGAAATCCCCTCCCGTTTCTCTCTTAAATTCGACCTCAGAAGCTTTAGTTCTCGCTTTATTTTCCTCTCCCACGTGTAATCGATGTCCCCACAAGCTCCGTGGTCCTCTTTTCCAACCAGCGGACCCACTCATTCTGTTCATCCTCTCTCTCTAAGGAGCCCAGACTGACAATTTTGCCGGTAGTTTTCGTACATAATAACTTAAGTGCATCACTTTTCTGCAAACATGTTAGCGTTAGAGTTCAATTCTGCTCCTCGCCTTTTGTACCTGGTAAATCTATTCCTCTGACGTGTGTTTAGGAAGATGGCTTCGTTCTCTGCCTGTGCCATTAGTGGCAATTGCACAAAGCAGAAACACAAATTACCTGCCTTCCGCAGACATAGCTCATAACCTAGACACCATGGGCTGGCATTCAGTGCAGCCTCCGCCTCTGTGCACGAACCTGAAACGGGACAGCTGCCTATTCATTTGAAATGTACGTAAAGTGCCGTAGGCACGGAAGAGCCTGTTTGGGGAAGCTCTCCGTGCCAGTTGCTGGGGGCTGTGTGCTGGCCTCAGCCCTTGCCGGAGATGGAGGGCCCAGTGCCAGCGTCTCTGGGGAGATCTGGGGCTGGGGAGCTTAGGACCCTGCCAAGGCTGAGAATTCCCATGAACGGTACTCCCTGCCTGAAACGGAACAGCGGGATGAGCTACACAACAGGGGAGGCCAAGGAGGGCGCCTCCCGGAGTTCGGACCTGGAGAGGCGCGTGTGGGTTCCCACTGCACCGTTCTGTAAGACTCTCTTCCGACTGGCTTTATTTAGGCAACTCTACAGTCAGCAAAATCAGCCTCCCCTGGGGCTGTTAAAGTCAAATCAACAGGGTTTTCATGGGAACAAATGTTTGTAACAAAAAACCTGGGTTCCTCCAGCGTCACCTACTGTCAGACTTGAGGAATTTGTTAAGGGAGCCTAAGGATGTGCCTCACCCACCCGGGGGAGGAAACAGGGGTCCCCTCTGTGAATGGGCTCGGGGGCCCTCCCACCCCACTGCGGCCCTGGGCAGCCAGTACAGACACCGGCGGTATCAACAGTGCAGCCCCAGAGCGGGCAGGGCCGGCGGGGCTGCCTGGGAGATCCCGGGGATGCAGAGCAGACCAGCCCCTTCCAGCACCGATGCCTCCTGACTCAACCTCAGGAGCTGCTTAGCTGGTGTTGCTAAAGGACGCTTATTCCCAACCTTCTCGGACTTTCTCCAGGTGTAGGGCTTGTCGCAGCGCTGCTCTGAACTGGATTCTTTTCTTTAAATTAATTAATTAATTATTTTTTGGGCTGTGTCGGGTCTTTGTTGCTGTGTGAGGGCTTTCTCTAGTTGCGGCAAGCGGGGGCCACTCTTCATCGCGGTGCGCGGGCCTCTCACTGTCGCGGCCTCTCCTGTTGCAGAGCACAGGCTCCAGACGCGCAGGCTCAGTAGTTGTGGCTCACGGGCCCAGTTGCTCCGCGGCATGTGGGATCCTCCCAGACCAGGGCTCGAACCCGTGTCCCCTGCATTAGCAGGCAGATTCTCAGCCACTGCGCCACCAGGGAAGCCCGTGAACTGGATTCTTGATGCTTGTCACACACACACACACACACACACACACACACACACACACACACTCTCTCCTCTCTCTCTCTCTCTCTCTCTCTCTCTCTCTCTCTCTCTCTCTCTCTCTCTCTCTCTCATTCATCCAACAGGAAACAAAGAAGAACCCAGAGAAGGGAAAAACCTGTCTCTGTTTTCTCCTTTCTCCCCATTAAAACATCACATCCTTGTGGTCTCGCTCTCTGGCCTTCCCATCCAGCTTTTCTCTTTCCCACCTGAGTCCCGTCCTGTCAGCCGCCCGCCCCTGTTTCTCCACCATGACTCCCCCTTTGCTTCTTTCTGTCTCTTTTCTCTCATTTGTAATGAGGCTGCTCAGCGCCGGAGGGTCAGTGCTGTACATCACCAAGGGATCAGAGCCAGGGCCACACTGACAAGGAAAGCTGTCACCAGGTTTTACAGCTTCATGTAAAATGCACTGTCCACGCGATGACAGCGAAGGGGCTGGAGGGTGCGGAGTGGTTTGGGGACAAGGGTGGACAGATGACTGCCTGTGTGGCGGGGAGGGGCACACCTGTGCGCTTCCACACGAATGTGTGCCCGGAGGTGAATCTGCCATCTCTCCCAAACCAGACACGTCCCTGCAAGACTCGCCGGGAGACCCACCCACTTGTAAGAGCTCCGGTGATGAGCTGTCTCTGGGTCTCATTGCACAGAGCCACGGAGACGGCTGGTGCGAGCTGTCTGAGTGCAGAAGAGCCGAGGACAGTCCTCTGGAGGCGACCCGCAGCCCTTCCTCCTGGAGGGGCAGTAGGACTCGTCCTTCCATAGAGAGCGCTGTGTGCATGTCCCGTTCGCCTGTCAACAGGTGTCTGCCCACCTGCCAGGGGACCAGCTGGCGGGAGCTGCCTCTGAGGCTCAGCTGAGAGGCCCCCGTCCCGAGGGCTTCGATAGGCTGGGTGAGGAGGCAGGGCCAGCCCATGGGCATCCTCAGAGAGCGGCACATGACATTAATGTCCCAGACGGAGGCCCCTGCAGCCACGGCCCATCCCTTGTTTGAGGGCCCTGCTGTCACCCCGCCACTCCAGCCAGAGGCCAGTGGGACCTGGCTACAGAGTAGGGGTCTCCTGGAGGGAGGCCACCAGACATACATGAAGCAGAGACGTTGCCGACCATGGCCTAGCAGGGCGGCCGGGTGGGTGGAGGGAGTGCAGAGTCCTGGTGCCCAGTGCCCACTGGCGCCCAGGACTTGTGTGCCGCTCTTGCTACTGTACCTTCCTCCCTTCCCCGCCCCTCCCGCACTCCCCATTCTGGGGGAACATCCCTTGTGTCCGTCCCTCCCCTCCAGCCCGGGCCCTGCCCTACCTCAGGCTGGCAGACCTGGTGGGATGAACCACTGGAAGCAGATGCTCTGTGCTTCCCCCCAGTCTGCTCTCCTGTGGCAGCGAGGCCCTCGGGCCACACATCTGAGCATATTTCCTTCCTGTTTGAAACCCTTTGAACCATAAGTTAAATTTCAGATTCCTCAGGGTCAGTGACATGGAAGACCCTTTTGAAGGTGCCTTTGCTCACCTGTCCAGGCTTTTCACACATCTGATTACTACCCAAATCCTGCTCTCCAGCCACTCCCAGTAATGGTTCACAGCTTTATTTATCAAAAAAAAAATCTGTGGAGCTTATTTGGAATTTGTGGTTGGGGGTCTATTTATAAAATGCAGTGTTTTTGTTTGTTTGGTTTTTGAATTCCACAAGTGTGTCTGACGTGCATTTCAAGCTCCAAGCTCGGAAGCATTAACACCGCCCCAAACACGTCCTACCTTTGGCCACACAGCAGGCAGGCACCCTGTCCTATTCCCCTTTGTGTACCCAGCCCCTAGCACAGTGACTGGTCCGCAGGAGGGTTGCAAATTATTTTTTGGCAACTTAGTGATGATAAATAAATAAAGGATATTTCCAGTGATACCAGAGAGGGTGAGACTAAGTCACATATCACAGTCACCCACAGGGTGCATGAAGGGAGAAGAGACTGTAGCGCGCGTGTGTGTGTGTGTGTGTGTGTGTGTGTGTGTGTCGGGGCGGGGGAAGAGAGGGAGGGAGGGAGGGAGGGAGGGAGAGAGGTGGTCTAGGCTTCGGAGGGAAGAACACAGCCCAGGAAAGGTGCAACACCACATGTGGTAAGCACCGAGAGTCCTCACAGGCACTCTTGCATGAAGCGGGTGGTGGGAGACCCATTTCAGTGGGGGATTGGCCATCTGTGTACATGAGTGGATGTATGTGGATGGAAACAGAAATACAGACACAGCCAAGATCAAGAGCATCCTGAATCCATCCGTTCTTCCCAGAAGAAGCATCTGGTGAATGGAATCTGTAGGTGCTAGAGCACTACGGACAGTGGAGCTGCAGCCCAGCTGTGGCCGGTGACTTCTCAATGGGGAGGTGGCGAGGTGCAGGGACAGAGACACCTGCACCAGCCATTCGTTCCGGGAGACAGAGGTGAATCCTTCTTTTATTCCTTCCATCACCCCTTCTCCTCTGTGATAGATGGGGCCGAGCTGTTTGCGGTGTGTGTGCAGAGGCTGACAAAATGCAGTGATCGGATTGGAAATCAAAGCTCTCCCCAGCGCTGGCTGTGTGCCTGCCTTCCCAGAGACCGCGGTGGCGGCGCAGCAGAGGGGGAGGAAGCAGCTGCCGTCGTTTTCCCCCAGGAGTTGTTTTGGGTTTTACTTTTATTTTTCCCAAGACAGAGTTGCTGGAGAGGGTAGCCAAGGCAGCCAGAGAAAGGAAAGGAGACAGAGGGCGAGCATTGGAATGCAGGGGGAGAAAGAGCTGTGCAGACGGGGAGGAGAGAGAGAGGCAGGCGAAGGGCAGCTGATGGAAGTCCTTGGAACCTGCCTTTTTTTCTGCTTTTCTCTGGTCTCAACCTCCCATCCTGTCTCTTTCCCAGCTCCCCCTCCTTTGTCATCAGAGGTGCTCCCTGCACGCTATGAAGCGTGATTTAACTTACGGGTTGTGATGGAAATGATTTACGAGTCTGCTCCCCAGACAGGCTGGGAAACTGAGACAGGGCACATTAGGGCGCTTTAACTGGCTCCTCTTTGGCCCTACCTACCCCCAGTCTTTTGTCCCGAGAGTTCTAGGAAGCAGCCATCCCCACATCCACCTTACAGAATGAAGAGCTGGTTCATGTCTTTGCTTTTCTCACCCCTTCTCCCAGGACATCTTCTGCATCGAACTGCCCCACAGGGTCCCGGAGCCTGAGTCTTATGGGTTGACTCTGCCCTCTGCTGGATTAAGAAGTGGAAATGAGGCAGAAAAGGGGACTAGTTCCAGAAAACATACCTTGGCGTATTTCCCAGGAAAGTCTTTGGTTCAAGCAACCCAAACCCTAAGTGAATACAGCTCAATATGCCTGTGATGTATTAATACCCTGATAAGCCAGTCAATGTGTTTCCAAATAGACCTATTACGTAAGAGGCAATAAATACTAACCGTCTCTCCTCTATCCGCATTTGTGCACGGAGAAGGGCCTTGGTACGGGATCCAGGGCTGTGCAGACCGAGTCTTGGCGGTTCTGACCTTCTGACTGATGGCGAGTCCTGTGCCCTATAACGTGGTCTCCCATGTCATCCGCATCGTGCAATCCTGCCCTTTGCCCACTGCTTAATGACTTTCTATTTTGTTTTACAACCTGCAATCTGCTGCATGTCCCAGTCAACAGTATCTCTTTTGCCTGCTGCTGCTGATGCCTTGGATGCTTTTATGGGCATCGATTCCCTTCACTGGTTCCCCAAAGAGGTTCTTTTCCTTGAGCCAGAGCGTCATTCTGGCGGATTACAGCGCCTGCCACTCTGCACTCCGATTTATTGCCATCCTGGGTTTTATTCTCCCCTACACTTGCAGCCAAGCCTCATTCATTTCATTTTCTGGGGTGAGCAGAATAGAGGAAGATGTTATTAATAGGAGAAAGGGTGTCATCCTGGCGGGCTTAGTGATGTTTACGTTTATGGTCTGCAGTTCCAGAGCCTAGCTCTGGCCCAAGCACCACCCTTCTTCCGGGAAGTGATGAACCCAGCAGGATCCTCCCTTAGGAATTGACCTTCCGAAAGCTTGACACTCTTTTCAAGCTTTTGTGGACAAACGGTGTTCTTGTGTTTGGGCAAGCTCACCCGTAAGTCCCTCGCTTTCCCCTGCTTGTGACCAGCAGTTTGCACTTGGAAGAAGGCTGGACAGTGTTGTAGGTGAGGTCTGAGTGCAGGGGGGTGGGCGAGAGGGAGGTGGAGAGGAGATATACGTGGCACGTGATACACCAGGTCCTCTTAGGATGGCTTTTCAGGTTTCCCAGACACTAATGCATGTGAATCCAATTGAAGTCCTCTACGGGTTTTATTTACTTTGATAAACATGTTTACTGATCACTTATCACAAATCAAATAGTAGAGCAATTTCTAAACAATGTCCTACAGATAATAAACGTCTTTTGCATATGCATACAAAGTGTTACATCTCAGCTCTTGCAAGTCCAGCTCACTCTCTCAGAAATAGAATTTAGAAAGTACCCAGGGGCTGCAGAGGGCGAAAGGGCAGGAGCTGCCCCTCCAGGGACCTTCCCCAGCCAGTGTGGACTGACTGGCTCCACACTGTATAGGTTTAGAGCTCCTTCACACAGGAACAGGAACCACAAAAAAATCTTCCAGTGGGTTATAGTTGTGGGTGTAGGAGTTCACCCAACCAAACTGACTTGCCAGGAGATCACATAGATAGAGATAGCTGGTGAGGCTGGAGATCACCAAGGACAGTGCTGGGAAGGTTTCCTTGGGATGGGTTGGTGTTGACGGCACAGAAGCCTTTTCTTTACAAAACGCTCCTGGGAAAGTACAGTTTGCCAAAGCAGCATGGGGGCGGGGGGAGGGCAGTGAGGTAGCATCTCTTTAGCCATGTATTTTTTTTTTAATTGGGGTATAGTTATTTTACAGTGTTGTGTTCTACTGTACAGCACAATGGAGTTCCCTGTGCTATACAGCAGGTTCTCAATAGTTATCTATTTTATACACATCAGTGTATATATGTCAGTCCCAATCTCCCAGTTCATCCCACCACCAGCACCCCGCTTTCCCCCCTTGGTGTCCATACGTTTGTTCTCTACATCTGTGTCTTTATTTCTGCCTTGAAAACCGGTTCATCTGTACCAGTTTTCTAGATTCCACATATATGCGTTAATAAATGATATTTGCTTTTCTCTTTCTGACTTACTTCACTCTGTGTGACAGTCTCTAGGTCCATCCATGTCTCTACAAATGACCCAGTCTCGTTTCTTTTATGGCTGAGTAATAGTCCATTGCATATATGTGCCACATCTTCTTCATCCACTCCTCTGTTGATGGACATTTAGGTCGCTTCCATGTCTCATGTTTGGCCATGTATTCTAAAAGAGAAGTTCAGAGGTCACCACAGAGGGACTCGGTGTCCAAAACTGTGCATTTCTCAAAAGGGCAACATTGTTCAATGCACACGATTGTGTGAGAAGCATTGTTACTGCTGGGTCTCCAGTGACAGTTTTAGAGCCAACATAGAACGCACTTTTCCAGCCTCTTGCACGAGTATTGATCCAAGGCGTCTGACTTTACCCCCAGGAAGATAACACAGGGGCCGCAAACAGACCCCGGGAGTCTGAGTTCGGCTTTGTGGTTTCTAAGTGAGCCTGTATATCAGAACTCTGTGAAACTTGACCCAATCGCTTAGACCACGTGGGTTTCTATTCTCATTTTGAAGACAGTAGAAATATATTTTCAGGTGGAACTCCTAAATGCAGACCTTAGGTGGGTTTCCTATGCCTACCTAGAAGCAAGGCCAGCTTTGGATGACTCTGCAGCATCCTGTCTGCTCTTCGTCAAAGTCATGGAAGGGAGACTTGCCAGGACATGAAAATTGGACTTTTGTTATTATGATCCTTGTTTTGCTTCAGCACAGACACAATAGCTGCCTCTCTCCACCAGGCATCCCAAATTGGAGGGCGCATCTCTCTACAGAAAGGCAATAAAGAGTATGGGAGGTACCAGAAGTGAGTGGCTTCATCCCTGGAAGCGGCGGGCAGTGCTCAGACAGCAGTGTGGCTGTTTCCCTGACCCTTCCTTCCTCTGTTCCACTCCCTGTTCCCGAATGGCTCAGGCTTTTCACTGAGAATAATCTTAGCTCCTGCACATAACTGTATTGCCACCCCCTTTCTCTCTGGGTGTTCTGCTGATCACTGAACATTTTAACCTGGTTTTGATGAAGCTAAAACTACCAAAGGGCATCCTGGTCTTAATTAGAAGAACCCAATTTCAGAGCCTGTTAGGACTCTAGGAGTGGAGATGCGTTTTAGTAGCAAACATTCTCAGAAGGAGAAAGGAACCCAGGGATGACAAAGAAAAGGGGCTTACTCTGGAAGGCAGGGCCACTGCCTCTGGACTCTGTTGATTCGTGGGGAAAGAAACAAAGGCTCAGAGGTGAGAACGGGTCAGCTTTGTTGAGGAGATGCTAGGACATACCGTACAGGGCAGAGAAAGCCACAAGGTCAGGGAGCCTGGAAGAGTCCAGTCTCCAAGTGGAAGGAAGGAGATCCTCCACTTTCATCCTCCGACTTTCTGTGATTCTCTTGATAATTACCGTCAAAGGAGCCATCATGTTGCTGATTCTACTCAATGCATTTAAATTCTAATTCACATTATTTGATCCTTCTTAGAGGTGAAACTAAATGTGCTCCTTTGCACTTGTACCCCTCTTTCTCTCAAGAATTTGCATAAGAAGTGAAGGCATGTTTGCGTTTATTGCATTTCAGTAATTGGCATTTTTGCCTTCCCAGTTTTGCTCCACTCTCTGTTCTAACCTGCTAACCCTTCCTCTCTGTTCACCTTGGCAAGGAGAGGGACAGCTAAGAGTGCCAGACAGCCCTGCCTGCCAGAGGACGGGAAATAGTTATGGGGGCTCAGGCAGCGGACCTGGGGAGTCCCGCCATGCCGGGGTTCCCACAGAGGCTGCCTGTCTTGCACAGACGAGGAAACTGAGGGTCAGAGAGGTGAAGTGACTTGCCAGAAATCACACGTTTTAGGGTCCTGGCTCTGAGGTTAGAGATGTGTCTCTGCCTCTGGCTTTGTTTTGATGATTCCATGAGATATAATTATTCGTGAAAGGATTTTGCATGCTATTGTGAACCGGAAAGTTTGAGCTATTATTTTTCTGGTTAATTAACAAAAACACCCCAAAGCTCTTATGAGATGTCTGCTGCATCCTCCCTTCTCACTTCGCAAGCTATCGTGGAGCCTGAGCTGTGACGTGGTGACCTCCGGTGGTGCGGCTCGCCGTGTGCCACATGTGGCATGCCCCTGGCAGCATGGTCTGAGTCACCATGGAGAACAGTTGGAGAGATTCCCTGTTTGGCTTGGTCTCAGAGTGTACCGACAGTGTGCCTTCCCTTCGGGCAGCGGACATTCACTGACTGAATGCAAGGATGGACTAGGTACCGTGCTGGGCGTGACAGGGCTGAGGGTTAAAAAAAAATAAAGAAAATGCACAGGCTTTGCCTTCACAGTGGCCGTGTGGCCTGGAGAGTGATGGGACAGAGGTGCTATGGGCTGGGGGTGTCGGCGTAGACCTGGCAGATGGAAGGGAGCCTTGGAAGGAAAGGTGTGTGTGATGAGGAGGTGGGGAGACAGATGGGGCAGCGTGGGACATGGTTTGGAGTCCCGGGAGAGCATCCACATTGCGGAAACTGCAAGAACCCCGCAGGCGTACCCTGTGATACAGCTTCTGTGCAAGGCGATGGGTCTGATGAGGATGGGGCATCTTGGTGAGCTGTTCTGAACTGTTGGCCCTTCCTATGGAGGGCTGTGGACACCAGTGAAGGCTTTGGAACAAATGAGTCTCAAATGGATTTGCTAGAAAGGTCCTTCCAGCAGAAGGAGAGGGTGGAGGCTGGAGGTTAAGAGAGGCCGGCATGGCCGCCGTCCAGGTGAGGTAAGGTCGGAATCTCCCCACCCACCCCATTGCCTAGATTCAGAAGGGGGTCCACTTGAGTGAGATTATGGGTGATTTGAGCTGCTTGTTGAAGGGTCAAGATCAGGGAGTAATTTATGCGGGGGAAGAAGGAGCTCTCCTCCAGCACAGTGAGAATCCCTTCCTACAGAGACCAGCTACTAGAGAGTATCGCAAAGGCACCAGGGGGTTCTGTAAAGGACTTGCATAACTGCTTGCCCAGGGTTGGTTGAAGGACGTTGCTTCGCTAGGCTCAGCTGATGTGGCTCCAGCCAAGAGAGGGCTGACTCTGCGGCTGCATCTTTGCATCTGCACCCCGCCGCCTCCTCCCCCAGCCCCCCTCGCCCATCAGGGCTGTGCCTGCTCCGGTTGCTGCTTGGGGAGGTGGCCAGAGGGACGGAGAGCGCCCCTCTCTCAAGAGCTCTCTGCTTCTTCTGGTTCAGGGCTGGGCACTGTGCTTTCAGCGTTAAGACTGCATCCGTCTTTTCGTGTCCATCCAGCGTTTGTCACTGAATTGCCTGTGCAGGTACCCTGCTTTCTTTCATTTCAGTGGCTGTGATCTTCTTTGTAGGATAAGCCCCTAAAATATAGACAGTAAGGAAGACGTTTTGTTCTAAAAAGTGAGCACAGCATCCTCACCGGTGTAGCAGCACAGGAAGTAAATGTATAATGTTGAGCGGGGTGATGTAGGCATGTATTCAGTTACTGGGAAAATAATATTGAAGAGAGGGGACATCTGTATTTTCACACAGAAGATAGTAAACGTTAACACCTCCCTGTTCTTCCAGAGTCCTTTATACTTTTCCCTTGTGTGTTACTTTCCTCTGACAGCCATAGGGATTGAGTGGACAGACTAGTTTTTTCCCCATTTGACACATAGGAAAACTGAGTCACAGAAGGACTGGGGACCCAGGCTTGTCACAGCAGATTAGATAATAAGACGAGGACCTAGCTAGCTTGACTCCGTGGAAGTCAGGCCAGCAGCTCGGGGCATGGCCACTGCTTCTCTTCAGTGTGAACGTGCAAGCTGAGGTCCTAGTAGGTGGAATATACCAGTGCATGGCAGCTTCCAGATGGGAGAGATGATGTTAAAATCTGAGTGATACCTGGTGCATTGTCAAGCTTTCAGAATGCTCAGTGGAGAACCTTTCTTCAAATCCACCAACCCCAGAAAACACAGGTTAAGGACTCAGGAGATGCAAGTTCCCATCCCCACTCTTTTCTGAACTAAACAGCTGCATAGCCATAGTCTTAAGAAGGAAGCAGCTGTACGTCTGTGTCTCTAGGGTCCATATCTATAGGTGACTTTGCAGGTCCCTCCAAGCGGCAAATGTACACCATCTGCAAAGTTCTCAGCAAAATACCTTCCCTGATCGCTTAGACCACGGTGGGTTCCTCAACACCCGTTTATTTTCTGTACAAAACCCCATAGTATCCGCTCATAAAAGTCCTCATGCTCGATAGTGATCTGTCTTAGCTCTACTTCCGCGGGAGCAGAATGTCTGTGTCTGTCTTATTCACCCTGTATCACACCCCTTAAGTGCTTAACACCCTGCATGGTGCATAATAGATCCTCAATGCACGTTTGTCAAACAAGTGAATAATTCAAAAAACCTATTTTTCCACACCTCAAATTATCTACGTCTTCACTTCTCACAACTAGAAGTGAAGTAAACGTGATGGGAAAGAGAAGGACGGGCCTGGGATAGGAGCCTTGTGAGAGGAAAGGCTGCTGACCAGGCCTGAGGAAGGAGGAGGGATCCGGTGACCACTGACGCCCTGAACAGCCCTCCTGTCGGCCCAGGTTCAGTAGGTCCTGTCTCCGTAGGACAGCGTTGGGTCAGATGTCTGACACTAGCAATGAGCCCCAGCACACTGTGGGAGGAACCCCTTCCTGGGAAGGGAAACCTCGGCATTCACCTTGTCTCTGTCCCCCCGATCTTCTCTCTCCTGCGTGAAATCCTGAAAATCCTCAAGTGTGGTTTTCGTGATACGGTCTGGCTGCCCCAACCTTCCTAACTGGCCGCGGATGAGAGCAGCCCCTCCGGGGCCTCCACAGTGACCGTGGCTTCCTCTGCGTCTGTCAGACCAGACCCTGAACACGGGCCCTGTGGCCACGGCCGCGTCTCTGGACTCCCTTTCCTTCCCTCTGCTCGTGCACATGTATGTTCAGTTCAAGGCGAGCTCAGGGCTCACTCCCCTGACTTCCAGTCTGCGTGCCTTCCTCCACCTCCACCCTCCTGACACCTCCAGCAGGGGTCCCTTTTGGCGCTCTGGCCTGGCTGGATTGCCCTGACCACTGTGCTGTGGCGTCGGCGCCCCTGGGTGGTCCCTGCTCCCCGTGTCCTCTGGCGGCCGGCTCTTCTCAGCCCCCCTCCCTCCCCACTCCGCCGGTACCCAGCTCTTCTCTGCAGCCTCCCAGAAGCAGGCCCTGAGATGCGAATTTGTGTGGAAATGACTCCTTAAGGGAGTGCCCCCCAGCGAGAGACCACGGAAGCGGGGGACAGCCAGGAAGCCACGTGGAGGCTCAGTTTCAGGCAGGTGTCCTGAGGGTGGCTCCCACGGGACCTGCAGCGAGACTCGGCCACCTGCTCCCGCGGCCAGCCCGCTGCCGCCACCCTGGGAACGCACACATTCCCAGGCACCACAGCCTGGAGACAGGCTCCAGGGAGAGCGGCAGGTGTGGGCTCTTGGCACAGAAACCTGGCAGCAGCACAGACACGACACGAGGGCCCCGAGGGGCCGGGCTGGCTGACTGCAGCCGTGCCCCGCACAGGAGGGGACGTCCCCTTGGACCCGCCCCTCCCTACTCCAGGGTGTGGTTTTGCCTCCTAAGCCCTGAGGTCCTCCCCACACTGGGGTTTCAAGTCCTCACTCTAGGGGGCTCTTTTTGATGAAAGGAGGGGCGTTGGAGGCAGGATCCAGGTTTGACTCAGTGTGTCCAGACAGGGAGCTGGATCTGGAACTAGCCCCAGCGATGGGACCGGGAGGGACACAGATGCTTCGTCTGAGCTGCCTCTCAGGCGCAGGGCCTGCCAGGCTGGCACGTCTTCCCCAGCCCTGGGCTCGAGAGGAGCCAGGTCCTTCCCAGACCCCCTTTCCAGCATGACAGGGCATCCTAGTATGCACCGTCAACCCCAGTTTACCTGAGTGAGTCTTAGTTTCCAAAGTGTAACTATAAACAGTGTCTGGGTTGATCAGCGTCCCCCTGCTGCTATCCTGCCAGCTGGTCCACCACCTCCAGGATGAAACCCCATCTCAGGTGTGGGCTTTACGTGGTCTAGCTGTAAGGACCGGATGACAGGATCGATCGGAGACACAGACAAGAAGAAGCAGAGATTTACCTGCCGGGATCCGGGCTTCTTCTCCCCAACTCCTCCCTCCCACGGAGGGCCACCCACTGTAGAAGGGGGAGGGGCTTAGGCGCGTGCCTTTGTGGTCCTCTGTGATTTGGCGATTCTTTCAGGTGGCCATTGCAGAGCTCTTCATTTCGGTTCTCTGGTCCTTCTTGTCCTCAGGATAAAGGGGACAGTCTGTCACACGGGTGCCACAATAGTTCCTGCAGGGAGAAGAGGGCACACTCAAGCTGGGCAGTTGGAGGAGAGTTTAATCAAAGGTGCAGCCAAAGTGCAGGAAAGACCACAAGGGTTAGTCCTGACCCCGGGGCTGGAACAAGAGGGAGTGGCTAATGCCTCCAGGACTCAAGTGAAGAAAAGAGGGGATCTCGGCTCCCACCAGGGACAGAGGACCCCGGCCAGGAACTGTGACCTCTGACAGGGACGTGGACGGCCTGTGGCATCCCCTCTCCTTCCCATCAGCTGACCTCAGTGGGAGGCCGGAGGTCGGGGAGCCAGCTGATGTGGCCCACGCTGGTCAGTCTGCAGTGGACGGAGGGGGCACAGAAAGAGTAGGACACTCCTTCACTGGCCTCAACTCGCCTAACTTTTCTCTTCTACCAAAGCCTTACACTCTGCACCCACCAAATTTCTATCCTTCTGCAAATATGCTGGTGTCCTTTCACAGTTCCACTGTGCTTTTGTTGTGCCCTTCCCTCCGCCTGAAATGCTGTGCCCTGCTCTGTTGTACTTAGCAAGCTCCTTCCTACCTCCAAGGCCACCTTAACTCTCACAAGGCCCAAATTGCCTTGAAAGTAACCAAGAATCCTTGCAATAGAGAAACACATGGTATATGCCTCCTCCCCCCACCATATTACAGGTAGATGGGGGATGGACAGACTGCCGTCAACACACACCAGGATAAAGTATGTCTAGCGAACATTCATGGGGGATTAAAATTTGCAGAGGAAATATGGTTGGCATACAAAATAACATCTAATGTTGGCTCTGATAGGGAAATAGGAATTTATCTAATAAACAATAGGGAAGGGCGTTCCCAGTACAGGGGGTCCCTGAATTCTGATAGTGAACGGTGTGCTCTGGAAACAGTGAGAAACCGTCCAGTATATCCAGTTCCTGTCCCATCTGGAGCGTGTGGGGTGGGAGGTGAGATGGGGCTTTGCAGGAGATTGTGCGCTGGAGCCCAGGGTCAAAGGGCAGATGAAGTCCAAAGTGAATTTCCTCTCACCTCTCGGCCCTTCTGGGCTCTCTCCCCTGGGAAACGTTGGTCCCCACGCAGGGACTCAGGAGACGCTCATCTGTGTTTGGACTATTTGGGTATGTTAAGGGAGGGAATGGAAAGAAACCGCCCCCCCGTGCTGCCTGGCTCTGGTCACCGAGGGAGAGAAAGGTGCCACTGCTTTGGTCTGTGGTCCGTAACAGGATCCAGATGCCTTCACCGGGATCGTCAGTCGGTCCAGAGCTCTCCCTTTCTCACCACATGGATGTAACACCCTGCTATGGAATAAAGGCCTTTGGGCGCTGTAGCTTACAGATGTGAAATGACCTGTCGAACAGCCCCAAGCCTCCTCCAGCGCTGGAATCAGTATTGGGCTGTGTCACCAGTACAGATCTCAGCGGCGCACCATTTGTCTCAGGAGTCATGGCCCGCCTGACTTGGCAAGTCTGCCTTGCGATGGTGCCGCGTCATTCGACTCTTACAGGACGGGCAGAGGGGTGGGTGGGTTTATCGAGAGCCCTTCTCAGAGGTCCACACAGCCAGGCCTTCTTGATTCGTCAGGACATTAGAGTGGTGAAAGGTGACAGATTCCCACCAAGAGCAAGCATGTGTGCAGGGGTGTGTGTGCAGGGGGCGCGTTTCTAAGTGCAGGTTGGCGCTGACTCATGGCCTGGGCCTTTACTGGGCATGGGCTCCTGCCCTTTCATTTCTCAGGAGTTTGTGAAACGTGGGAGATTTTAATTTAAAAAAATGAATCAGTCAACAGATATTTATTGAGTGCTTATTTTGTGCTCAATATGACATATAAAGGCACATGAGAAACATAGGTATGGCCCTTGCCTTTCTGGGAGTTACCATCTACTGAGCAATGTAATGAACATGTAGATCGGAGAAGGCCGTGTGTGTGATAGATTGTGTGAGCCATTATTTGGTGAGTTTCTACTCCATACCAGGCAGTGCGTTTACATGCATACTTCCGTTTAATCTTCCCATTAACCCCATGCAGGAGGAAAATTTATTTCCGGTCCAGGCGAGTAAAGTGAAACTCAGTGAGGTCGGGTGACTTGTTGAAAGGCAGCAGAACAGAGCCGGCACTTGGGTTCCAGCCGCGCGACTTCAGGGCCTGGCTCTTTCCTCCTCCCTGCCCTCCACCAGCAGTGTGGACTCACGGGGCACCATGGACACAGCCGAGGTTTCCTCTGGTCCTTTCCCGTCTATCATAAGCTCTCCTGCTTCTACCGAGGCGTGATCAGCCTTGGCCTTATTTTCATGATTAAGAGAGATTCCATAGCACACACCCCATTTTCCATGTGAAGCAAAAACAGTAGTGGTTGAGAGACGTGAGGCCGGTGTGGATCGTGTGAGTTCAGTGTTTGTGTCTCTAGGTAACCCAAGCCAATTTCATACATAGTGACACGAGCTTAGATTCCAACAGGGTCAAAGTTTGCAGCCCCACCAGGTCAGCCTGCTCCTCCAGCAAAGAGCTCAGGGGACAGGTGGTTTTTGCTGAGTTTTCCGCAGGCCGGTGATGAAGCATCCTGGTTTGTCTGTTTGTTGGTTTCCCACAGAAGCAGACCTGGAAGATGCACAGGCCAACTCCGTGGAGCTGGGTGTCAGTACTTCCGAACCAACCACCTGTGATGCTTTGCTGTGAAGCTTGAGGGGAGGGGCCGGGCACAAGCCAAACCCTCAGAGAAACAAAACTTAGGGGGCAGCTGGACCGCGGGACCATTTCTGAGCGATAAGAGGAGATTGTGATCAGGAGCAACAAAGGGCAGAAACACTTACTTCTCTGTAGGCTCAAATGTTGCTGGAGATGTGTTGCTTTTCAAAGGCAGTTAAAGGGCCGTTTGAGAGAAGGGATGGTTGGAGTACTCACTGTTCTGGTCCATTAGAGTCCTCAGATCTTCAGGCAGGTGCGTTTAAGAAAGGCCAAGCCGGAATTGTTCCCTCTTTCTTCAAGCATCCTTCTCTTTATTTCAGCACCCTCTTTGTCTGTCTTTAGAAGGTGCCAAGCAGATACTTCTGCTTTATTTTTCTTCCAGTTTCCAGGTTCCTCTTTCTCTCTCTGTCTCTGTCTCTTTTTCTCCTTTCCTCTAAAATCCAAAAGTAGCTCGAGGCCCTGAATCCACACTTCCATGTTTTATCTCTGCCGCACTCATCCTGGCCTTGCTTAATCGTTTTTTTTTTGCTACTCCTCTATGTACAAGTGCAGCAACTGTAATGAAGCCACTGTTCATCAGCAGGAGATGAAGGGCACAGAGGGCTGCATTTTTAGAGCTTCGCACAATCGGCGCAGCTGCAGAACATTTCAGGTGTGTCGGTTCTCTCCACCGTGCACAGTGCTCAGGTGCGTGTTCCGGCGTGGCTGCACGGGGATGGTCCCATTCTGGTCGGCCACACCTGAGGCTTCTCATCATCAAAGAGAATGCACTGATGATCTGTGCAGGCTGGATATCCTTGACGGCCTGTGTTCAAACAGGCCTGTTCTCTGTAAGAAGCAGCTTCTCCAAGGAAGGGAGCAGGGTGCAGACAGACAGACTGAGAAGGACACTCGCTCAGCAGTGAAATGGTAAACAAGCCCGTCCCTCCCAGGCACTCTCTCTCTGTCTGGATTCTGTCAGGATGTTGCATAGGCCAGGCTGTGGGCTGTCCGTGGGGACCACACGCAGGAGGGGAGAGCCGCCAGCCCTGTGGGAGGGGAGGATCGCTTACAGATATAGGGAAGGTTGATGGCCCCTGGCTCGAGTGTGGATGCAAGTGAGGTCAGGCATTGAGGCTCTGAGAGGAGACATGTTTGGAGTTTGGGGAGTTCCAGGGCTCAATCCAGAAGCCCTGTGTGTGCAGAGGTTTCTCCTCTGTTCTCTGCATACGTGGTGGGACAGACGGAGGAGAGGATGCTCAGGGTGGGTGCCTAGTGCATCTCAAGACTGTGGGGGGGAAGGGGTGGAGAGCTTCAGCGTTGGGCCAGGGCATCTCCAATCCTTTCTGACTCTCCACTTCTCTTCCTGGCCTGCCTTAGGCTGACCTTTGACTCTTTCCTCGGTGGCAAGTGGCCATGTCTTGTTACACTTATCTGGATTAGTTAGGGAGGGTTGAGTTTGAAACCTTGCTCACTTCCAGTTAATCTTATAGTTGAGCCCCTTCCTGAGGGAGCTGAAATAGCATGAAATACATGTGTTTTAGGAGTAATTCTGTAGAAGTGAACTAAGGGCTGTCTCTGGAAAAAGGGAACCTGTTGACTGAATTTCCCACCTGGTCTCCCCGCCAACTCCCCACTAACCAAAGCATCAGCTCTGCCTGAGAGTGCAGTTATGCTCACGTCCACTTTTTTTTTTTTTTAATACTTGGAGAATTGTCTCCTGTGTATCGTTCTGTAAATGAGATGGATAGATGAGGGCAGGTACGAGGAGGTGGCAGGAGTTGGCCACCAAGTTACCTTTGTGATTCATCTCTCAGAAGCCACATTAATTCCGTGGAGACACAGCAAGACTGATACCCAGCAATGACAGTTTGGACCTCTAATCATGACCTTCGATGCGCCCCAAACCAGGGCGGAAGCTATGCCAGCTTTTCAGTGTAGTATATCACAGGGGCCGCATAACTGTGCTGAAACTGGCCGTGTCAGAGCACGAGTGCTCCTGCAAATGAACATCTTTGGCCCTGTGAGTGTGGTGCAGTGTGGTGAGACCACTTCCGTTTCATTCAATTTCCAATCATTAGACACTCACGAGGAAGCCCAGGACGGTCCTCTCGTGTTCACCGAGAGGCTGTGAAATGCCCCCATTGTGGGCATCAGAAACAATTATTCAAGCAGTTTAGAGGTTGTTGATCAGCATTTCCTGCCCCACTGCCACTCACCTGGTGTTTGGTCAAATTTCAGCTGCCGGAGGACAAAATAAATGGGACTCTGCTTCCGGCTTCCCAGGGCACATTGGTTGCAAGAAAGTTCTCTCCCGTAAAGTAGTGGAAAAGTGTTTCAAATGAGAGTCACTTCCTAGTGCCCACTTGCGCTGGGGCTCTCGTGTCACCAGAAACCAGTGAAATGTCTAAATTAATGGTTCTCAAACTGGGGTCCCCAGACCAGGTAGTGGCCCAGCAATCTGTACTTCGTCAGGACTTACAGATAGTTGAATTTAAATGTTGTAGGGACTTTTGGGAAGCCCTGGATAAGGACATTTAAGATCACTGACTTTGGGGGAAAATAAGCAAACAAACAAAAACTGGGTTTGAATCTTGGTTCTGCAGGGTGATCTTAGTTCATTTGGATAATATTTCTTAGACTCAGTTAACCTCATCTGTAAATTGGCCGTAATAAGTGAATGCAACCAAGTTTTTTTAAGATGATAAAATAGCACATACCATAGACTCACAGGATACCTAGCATATAGTAATATGAAACATCAGTTGTGAATATGAATTTCACCAATTCCTCCCCTTGGATCCAAGCAAAATTCGGAGTAGTGACTGCCCTTAAAGTCACGAATATGAATGACATCCCAGGTACATTGCTAGCAAAGCGAGCTGTGGAGTGTGTCGTTCTTAAGGGGGTTCACACCATGGTGGCTCACATCCACATTTTAGTGAGGTAGCCTGAGAGGACGAGCATCAGGTGTGCAAGGCAAGTACAGCATCAGGGAGGCCCAGCTTCCTGCATCAGCTGCTCTTCCCTACCTCTTGCTCAGTCTCATGGTATGTTCAGGATATTGTTATCACAACCGACAGCAAGTCTTGGAGTTCACTCTAGACCAGTCCAGACCACATGTGCATCCTGGTTACTGGAGAGCTTATGAAAATGCAGATTCGTTCATTATATCTGAGGTGGGGCCCGAGTCTGTGTTTCAAACAAGCTCCCCAGCGATGACGACCTGCTGGTTTTCTGGTCACACTTTCACATAGTGAAGGGCTAGCTCAGTGCTTCTCAAACCCTCACGTGCATACAGTTCCCTCTAGCTTTATGCTGCTTAAGTGATGGTCTGGGGGCCATCGGCATTGCCATCTCCTGGGAGCTTACGAAAAATGCAGACTCTCGGGCCCCACCCCAGACCTTCCAAATCGGGACACATATTTAAGTAAGATCCCGAAGAGAGTTACAAGCACAGAAATGTGGGACATCCCTTCAGGGTGTGTGTTTATTCGCACAGGACCCTGCACTTGTGAAATGCCCAGCTCTCACCATCTTGAAATTCTTAATAGTCCTTGAGCAAAGGACTCTGCCTTTGCGTTTTGCACTGAGATGCACAAGGTATGCGGCTGGTCCTGGATACCCTGCTGTATACCCCAGTGCTTTTCAAACTGTGGTGGGTGTCTGACCCAGCTGGGGTATTGTTAGAAATTCATGTTTCTGAGTTCCCAAAGATTCTGAATCAGTAGGACAAGAAAATCGGTACAAAATCACCTCCTGTGATTCTGATGCAAGTGGTCCACGCCCGCTTTCAGAAATACTCCCCTGGTCAGGTTTCCCATCATTTCTATCCTTTGTTGTCCAAAAAACACAGTAAGCAGCGCAAAGCAAGCTGGACAGCTGAGCAGAGGCGTTTCTGGTTGAGCAGTTTTCCCTACAGGGCCTCTCACCAAGCCCTTCTGCCTGTGCCTGAGAGGCCCGGCAATGATCGTGTGACATTTACACAAGTACGCGTGGCAAGGATGCACCGCGCTGGAGAGCACATCTCGAGAGGGACTGCCTGGGGAAGCTGCTGTACTCAGCAGCAGTTCTCAGGCTTTTTATGGTCACAGACAATTAGGAGAATTCAGCGGAAGCAACCGTCCCTGAAAAATGCACCTTTGCACATCCTGAGGGGCACCCAGGACCAGGACTTAGAACCTGGCTGAGGGGTCTGACTCTCCATCACTCCCTAGCTCCCTATCCTGAGGCAAGGCACCAGACCATTTCCGACCCTGGAGGCCTGATCTTTAAAGTGGAGAATGGGTGGGTGAGATCATCTATCTCACCGATTTGCTGCAAGAATCACATGACACAGGGTGGATGTGAAAGTACCTGGTACCCTGCAAAAGCATGATTACGTTGGAGGCAACACTGTACCTACCGTGGCTGAGTTGCTATTTCCAGCATTATAGCCAGGATCAGGACACTGTGTCTGTGAATTTAGCCTCAGGCCGTAAAACATACTCGCTGTGGCTAGAGAGGGAAATGAATGCAGACAGATTTGATGAGAATTTGGCCAGAGTAGCTGGGAAATTTGAAAGTGTAGGAAAAGAGAAGGGAGCTTCCACAATTTGGGGACTCCAGATGCAAAAATAAAAGAAAGAAAGTCTATTTTTACATGTACGAACCATTTTGAGATTTTGGAAAATGCCTTTAGTCTAGCAGTAATTGAACATTTCTGCCCCTGGGTATAATGAGGAGAAATAGCAATGGTGGTGGGTCCATATTTAGTTTTGACTTCAAAAGCCTTCTGTTGGAATTCGCTATTCTGAGATGGGAGAAAGAATGTTTAGTAGTTAAAAGCTGGGTTTCTGATCTAGCGCACGTTATCTGTGCCATTTGCCAGAAGCATTCAGTGTCTCTGTTCTTCAATTCTTTTTACCAATAGAACCTTCCTCACAAGGTTGTTTTGAGTATTGGGCAACTTAGTACACCCAGAACATCTTGAAGGCAATGTGAGGGATTATCATATGCACATCATGGAAATCCCAGGGCGGGGGGAGGATGGGGGTAGTCCCAGGGCCCAGCCATTCCAAGGACGGATGATGGTTCCAGGCTATAACTAGTGAATAGTTAGGGGTATTGAAATAGTCCTGTGCTCAGGGGTTTTCAGAAGCACAGAATCACTCAGGACCTGGAAGTCTGAAACAGCCCATGTTCTGAGGCTGCAGTTCTGCAAGACCTCTGAGGCTGAGTTCCAGAAAGTTCCACCCAGGCCACAGCAAACAGGAGGTGTGCGTGTACACATTGGGGGCAGGGGGCGAAGACAAGGCATGGTGACCAGGCATCTCAGCCTTGCCAAGAAGACCCTGATGGCTCCCGTTTCTCTGCGGTCCCCTGACTTACCTGTCTGGTCCTCCCTCCAGGTGCACGATTGACAACCGGGTCACCCGGGTGGCCTGGCTGAACCGCAGCACCATCCTCTACGCCGGGAACGACAAGTGGTGTCTGGACCCCCGCGTGGTCCTCCTGAGCAACACCCAGACCCAGTACAGCATCGAGATCCAGAACGTGGACGTGTACGACGAGGGCCCGTACACCTGCTCCGTGCAGACGGACAACCACCCCAAGACCTCCCGGGTGCACCTCATCGTGCAAGGTAGGCGGCCTGGGGGCAGCCGGTGCAGGGGCGGCTGAGAGAGCCTGTATCCAACACTTTCACTGTGATTCTCAACTGAGATGAGTCTGTGTGTTCCATCTGGCCAGGACAATTTCCTAATTTTCGCTTTGCCATCTGATGCTAAAATTTCAAATCATTTTCCCATTGAATAGGACTAGGGTTTGTTTTTTTGTTTGTTCTTTGCTTTTGTTCCAATAATACATTTTCTCAGAAAATTAGCTCCTGATTATTGCTTTCCTTGGCTTTTTTCTCCTCTAAGTTTTTTTAAGGTTCCATCCACTGCTAAGCTCGCTTTATTTTAAGACCAGCATTTTAGCTCTCTGGCACTGCGCATATGCCATCCCTCACACAGCCTTCAAAGAAGGCAGAGCCCACTGCAGATGCTCTAAACACCTACCTGGTACATGGCCGTCACAGCCACCTCTGTGGTTTCCAGCTTGTTGGCTTCTTCTCTCACCACCCAGCCCTGGGTTTCTGATGCCACATCTCGCCTTTAATGCCTGTGTCTGATAGCCTCTGTGTTTTCGTTGCACCCCATTCCCCTCCCCTTCCTCTGAGCCTCTCACACCCACCCCCAGCTTTTGAGGTCTGTGTTTTTGCATCTCTTGCTTCCGCTGTCTCCATGCTTCCCAGGCCCTTCTCTGCTTCCCCATAAGCAGAGCAGGTGCTGGGCGTTCAGACAACACGCAGCCGTGCAGGCGGATTCTCAGACAGGGAGCAAGTGCTCAGAATCAGACTCGGCCACTTTCTGGCTGTGGGACCCCAGGTTTCCAGCTGTGACTCAAAGTTTCTTTTTGTAAAAGGGAGTCAACGTTGCGAGGGTCAGTGGAGGGGATTATATTTTCCATGTACTGATGTGTAAACATTCAGGAGAGGGCCTGGCACACAGAGGTGCTGGTTAAGTGTTAGCTAGTTTTTAAAAAATACAGCTGCTGCTTTTTTAAACTTTTTAAAAACACATATATATGGAATCTAAAAAAAAAAAAAAAAGAAAGAAAAAGAAAAAAAATGATCAGAAGAACCTAGGGGCAAGATGGGAATAAAGACACAGACCTACTAGAGCATGGACTTGAGGATATGGGGAGGGGAAGGGTAAGCTGGGACAAAGTGAGAGAGTGGAATGGACATATATACACTACCAAATGTAGAATAGATAGCTAGTGGGAAGCAGCCGCATAGCACAGGGAGATCAGCTCGGTGCTTTGTGACCACCTAGAGGGGTGGGATAGGGAGAGGGTGGGAGGGAGACGCAAGCGGGAAGAGATATGGACATATATGTATACATATAGCTGATTCACTTTGTTATAAAGCAGAAACTAACACATCGTTGTAAAGCAATTATACTCCAATAAAGATGTTAAAAAAACAAAACGAAACAAAACAAAAAAACAGTATTTAACTGTGCACCACATCCTTGCTCCGTTACCTCAGAGGGGAAGCCCCCGAGCAATGGAGCCAGATCCTCTGCTGGTCTTTTCTCCAGCTCTCATTCCCAGCTCTCTTCATCCCCCTGAATGGCAGGTGCACAGCAGTAAGCTCCAGGTCCAGAGGCTCCTCCAGCCTCCTCTCCCCTCCTTTCCAGCAGCCCAGAGGGAAGGGGAGAGCTGTGGATGGTAGGTGAGAGCGACAAGGAGCAGGGAAGGGAGAGAAGGGAGGGGAGCTGGGAGAAGGCAGGACAGAGGGCAGCTTGGGTCAGGGTCCTGACTGTGAAGGGCGAGGTCGGTGGGCAGTGGTAGGAAGAGGACAGGCTGGAGGGAGACCCACACAGGCTCCGGCGGCTGAGGGATGAGGCCAGTGGGGTGGGTGGCCCCCCGTGCTATGACACAGCTTGGTCACACCAAGTTGTTTTTATTTTATGTTATTTTTCCCTCTTTCTTTCTAAAAGGAAATGATGATGGTTGTTTCCTCTGTTGGTTCTATATATGAAAATCTTCAAACTGCTGGATACAAACAGCATTTTTTAAAGGAAATGGAATTGCATAGACAGTATCAGAATGTATCACAAATAGCAGAGTAGGTATTGTTGCATGAGATGGCGTTGGTGGGCGAAAGTTTTATTATTGGCCAGAAAAAGACTGAGAGTCACACTGTTCTGTGAGGGAGTTTGATGGATGCCCTAGTGACCCAGTCGGTAGCACCAGGGGGTATGTTTGCAGCCGCGCCCCATGCCCCCCCACCCCATTCCCTCCCCCCAGTGCACACACTTACTGCTGAGAGTGCCTGACAACGACAGACAGACCTTAGGAACTCTACACCATCACAGACGCTGGCCTCAGGAAGCAGGACCTTTATGGAACTGGAAAATGGAAGGAGTCGTGAAAAACTCTGAAGCCTCCTTGAAAACAAGGATCATGTTTGCGTCATTGTTTTTCCTTAAGGTCCCCTCCCCTTCCTCGCTCACACCCATACACTCCTGCCCTGAGCACCCGGAAAGTGCCTTGAACAAAGTGCACTTTAATAAATGCCCCTTGAGGCAAATGGCTGGGTTATAGCCCCAAGGACTTACACAGGCTCAAAGAGGGAAGGTTGAGAGTGTGTGGCCGGGGGGTGGGGGGGGGGTGGGGGGGGTGGGGGGTGGGGGTGGGGGGGTGGGAGGGGCAGGGCGTGGAGGATGGGGTCTACATCAATCCTCACTCGTCTCCATGGGGATGGAAAGTGTCTAATCCCAGCTAGGCGTTTACACCTGTGGCTTGGCAAGGTGGCCTCTGAGCATGACTTACCACCTCAAGTATCAGAATCTCATCTTGGGCTAATTTTCAAATGCTGATGGGTGTATTGATCTGGAAACAAGCTGGGTTAAAAAAGATTCTGGTCTTGTCCACAGACTCAGCCTGAGCGAATCTGCTGTCGATATGCCTGGACCGGGCATTATTGACACTTTAATGAACAGAGGACCATGGTTTCTCGGAGCCAACCTGTGCCTCCTCTTAAAAGCAATCAGACAAACTAAATAGAGCCAGGCTCCCCTGTTTCTGTATTGGAAAGAGGATACATCACCATCCAGGACTTAAAAAAAAAAAAAAAAGAAAGAAATGTATTTATCTTGGAATCATTTATTGTACTGAACGTAAACCCTAATTCCCAGCAGAATCGGACTGCTGGATTCTGTAGACATCCCTGTTCAGCCCTTTGCAGCACGGTGTTGGAATGGAAGACGTCTTAACTTTTCAAAACGGTATTACCGTCATTAAACACATACTCACAGACAGACACACACATGATAGCAGCAGCAGAAAATAACGAAACTCATATTTCCACCCATGAGTGTGTGTATTTGTGTCCATGTCGTCAGCTTCATACATAAATAAACGCACACAGAAGGAAAGTAATATTATTTTCACAGAATTAAGTGAGCTTACTGAAGTCTGAGATTATATTTTCCCCCTTTCTAGCAAATACCCCTACTGCCCCGCTTGTTCTTTGTACTGGGTCTTCTCTCTGCTTGCGGTGCTGTGTGTTTAACTCCTGCTGAGACCTGGTGCCACCCGTGCACCTGCCTAAGTACCAGCCCCTCAGCCTCCGTGCCTGCCCCACCCTCGCCTTCATTCATTCACACATAAATCGCCACTGAGAAACAACTCTGCTTCCCAGCACCCTGGCCAAGCATTCAGCACGTGAAGATGAACGAAATGCTGCCCCTGAAGTATTAGTTGCCATTCGTGGGGGGAAGATGGACTTGTATGCCATGTGCCCAAGTCCTCCCCAGGAATTTAGGTTCTGCGAGTGTAGCTGTTGTCTAAATCCTTCCGGAGCACCGAGTGCCTCCAAACCCTTGGGTCCTCTCACCCCCGTGGTGTTTGATCAGACATTTTAATAGAGTTCAGGATGACCTATACAGAGACCAGGCTGGTCCGCTTACACGGCAGCCACATTTCCTGTGGGCTCCTGGGCACTGGCCCGTCCTCTGGCTCAAGCCTGGGCCTCAGGGCCGGGCCTTCCTTGGCCTGGGTGCTCTGGACCTTAGCTCTTAGTGCATCTTCAGCCCTTGCAACCCTCAAGGCGAGCCTTTCACTGGTGGCAAGTTCTAGATTTGTGCTTCGCTCCCTAGGATATTTTAAACATCTGTTGATAGCACATCGTGTCCTCATAGTAAAGGAAAAGGGAAATAGGGGATGCTTGGTTCCTTTTTTGTTCGTGGGTCCATCTCTTCTCTTCTCACTACCTGTTGCTGTTGCGTTGTTTTTTCCCTGTATCTTTTTTTTAGGAAGATCGCTCTGGGGCTACCTAAATTCTCCCAAATCTTTCCTGTGCTGTTGGGGGCGGGTGGTCTCCAAAGGTCTCGGCAGGACTGGTGAAGTAGCTGGAGTGGGGACAGTGGTCAGGCAGGCCTGGGCTCCAGAGAGAAGCCCCGAGGTGGAAGGCACAGGGGTGGAGAAGCGGCTCTGAAGTCGAGCCATGGAGAGGAGGGGAGAGTGTGAAACCCCAGAGGACTCAGGCTGCATGGCCAGGGCTGTAAGACCAGCCTGCAGGACAAGGCTGACGGCGCTTCTGATTCACACCGTCCAGGGGCAGCGTCCGGGCAGGAGCGGGCCCAGGGCTGCAGACAGAGCCCGGGCAGTCACGTGGGGCGAGTGCCAGAGGCAGGTCAGGAGCAAGGGGCGGCCTCAGGAGGAGAGCGGTCCTGGAGCCAGTGTGGGAGGGAAGCGAGGGACAGGACATCTGAGCTAAGCAGCTACTCTGCACAGTGGCTATTTAAAATTAAATGTAAACTAGCTAAAACCAAATACAATTTGCAATTTACTCCTTCAGTCACACCAGCCACATTTCAGGTGCTACAGCAGCCGCTGGGGACTGGTGGCTCCTGTGTCGGGCCGTGCGGGTAGAATATCCCCAGAGGCCTTGAACTGCCGGCTGGGCGGCAGATGCTGAAACAAGAATGGGCATCATTGACTTCGAAGGCCGGCTGTGGGGTGTAAAGGGGGATGGGACTTTGGAGAGAAGATGGAAATTAGAAAAGATGGTGGTGCTTTAAAAACAAGAGAGAAGTGAGACTTCCCTGGTGGTTCAGCGTTAAGCCTTCGCCTTCCAATGCAGGGGGTGCGGGTTCCACTCCTGGTCTCGGGAGCTAAGATCCCACACGCCTCGGGGCCAAAAAACCGAAACATAAAACAGAAGCAATATTGTAACATTCAATAAAGACTTTAAAAATGGTTCACATCAAAAAATCTTTAAAAAGAGAAAAACAGGAGAGACTTGTTGAAAAAGGTGGAGGCCTGGAGTTCCTCTGATAGCTACACAGAGTAGGACATCCGGAGTCCGAAGCTGTGTCCCAAGGAGCAGAGGCAGAACCTGGGGACTGGATAAGTGGGCAGATGCAGGAGGTACATCCCCCAGGACATCGAGACTCTGGCCTTGCAGCCGGGGGAGGGTGACGCTTATTGCATCTAAAGTGCCCTGTGGTGAAGCCGCAGGCAGCGGCAGGGGGCGGGGAAGTGGGGAGGTGTTCAGATGCTTGGACTTCGTGATTTTCTGATGCCTTGAATTCTCCGTTCAAAATGTGTTTGTGAAAAGTAAGAAATACCACCCGGGGGTTCGCATGCCCACTTAGGCAGCCGGAACGTGATCTTTTAGACCAGCGTGAGGGCGACCCACGTCCGATTTATGAAAATATGGGTCTAGCGCTTTCCACCTCTGTGACCTCAGGGTGCCCTGCTTTACGAGTGTAATTAATAAGAGGCTGCTTCTCCAGTTCAGCTGCGTATGTATTTTAATCCTTTCCCCTTCTTGATCCTGCTGCCAAACCAGGCTTCTCTGCATATGGAAAAGCTCTACCCCGTCTCCATTGTTTCTTGGAAGAGGCCCCATCCTGGAAAGCTGAGTGAATAAAAATGCTTTGTGGGACTGAATTGTTTGCCAGATTCAGGACAGTACGGAAGACATCCCCAAAGCCCTAACTGTATTTGTAAAAGCCCTTATGTGGCAGTGCAGGAAGACTGCCCTGGTGGTCTTCAGGGACGTCAGGGAATGCTCTCCTTATCAGCATGCAGAGCCCGACCTGGCAGGTCTGCTGCTCTACCTGCTGGGCTTCAGTCTCACTTAGGGACCTACCTGCGTGACAGAGGAAGGTAGGATGCAGTGCTTATAAAGATGGGGGTGTTGGTGTAAAAATAACACTAATACAAGCTTTGGGCCCTGTACCAGTTTTCTAGACTCTATTTAGGTCTCTCTTTTGTCGTTGGAGCATCTAATTACCCCCTCCCTTTTGTTTGGTCGAAATGAATTTTCCTATTTCTTCCTGGGCAGAATTAATCTGAAAATCCCTGCTATGGTTTGATAGTTAATTACCTGCCTTTTGGAGTCAAACAGCTCTGAAGCTCACGTGAAGGGGGTCCCCCGCTAATGTCTATGGAATAAGACAGGGATGAGAGGAGGAAGCCAGGATGTGGCCGTCCATTTCCCTGGGCTGGTGGGATCCTGGAGAGAAAGGGACCAGGCCAGGGAATAGCCAGCACCAGCAGGTGACTTGCCAACAACAGAGCTTTGGTGGTACCAGCCCTGCATTTACCTGGTATCGTCTCCCTGCTCAGAACCCTCCCCTCATACCCGCCTGATATGTAGAATCGTGTTGCTTTCTAATCCTGAATAATTAATTGACCTTGTCAAGCCAAACTCATTATTATGATTAAGAGAACAGGAACAATAACTTTTAATTTCTAGATACCTACGCCCCATAGACCCTCCCCACCCAGAACCTGAACAAAAGGGAATTTGAAAAACAACAGATCAAAGGGAATAATGTGCTCTAATCCTTACACTGAAAGCAAAGACTTCTGTCTCTCAGACAGCCACATCCCCCGCTGAAAGCAGCCTGCCGCCTGGCCCTGCGAGGCTCCCGTGGTGGAGCTGGAGAGACCTTTGCACCATCTAATTTCCATTCGGGCTACATCTCGCTGAGTCCATAGTAGAGGAAGCACCACCGTCCAGCCCTAAGTCCACAGAAGTCGCCTTCTGAGCACATCTGCATTCTTCAGCTGCCAGTGGCCTTGTGTGACAGTAGGTCACATCTGCCATCCCAAACTGCTCTCCAAACCATCTAACCTCTTCCTTCCCCCGTTCAAGATGTAGCTCGAAATGCACGTTGGGCCTGGTCGTAAGACTGTACCTCTGAATTCGGCAGAACTTTCAAAAAGTCAGGCAATGAAATTCCACCACAAAATTAAAGTGCTCCTCAAAGCACCCTGGAGAATGACAAGGAAGTGGGGCATTTTACCTGAAATTGATTTACAGAATTTCGACAGCATGCAAATGAGGCAACTCAGTTTTACCTGCTGAGTGTTTAAATTTTTTGATGCAGTTATGGGCCGTGGAGAGGCAAAAATTCTTCGTGAGTTTACTCAATTTCAGTAAACCCCCGGAACGTCATCCATCTGTTACTAAGTAGGGCAGAGTCTATGATACTAAAGAAATCTGAGAAAATAGCTATAGTAGAATCTATACAGGCTTAATAATGGCATTTTCTGTGCCCTCTGGTGTCGCTGGGGAGGATCTTTCTGTTTCCTAGGCAGTTGGGAAAACTCGGCACCTGCCTGCTGGTGCTTCCTGGTCAGTACAGTAGGTAATAACAGGTCCCCTGTCCTGTCCTCCACACCACTCAGAGCTCTAGGGAAGCAGGAAGCCCGGGTGACCCTGTTGCTTCACAGCAAGCCTTATGGGAGTCAGGCAGCATCCCTCCAGGTAAGCAGTTAGGGCTCCCAAGGGGGGAGGTCTTTAAGCAACCACAGAATTCTTGTCCCTTAGGTGGTTTTCTCCAGGGAGTCTGTGCTGCCTCAGATTCCAATACCAGAGGGCTGAGGAAAGCAGCTCTGACTCCTCCTGGGTCATATGTAGCCCTGTAGCCTCCAAATAAGATGTGTTGTCATTTTCTACTGGGGGAAGGGCAAACATGAGATTCTGAGTAAGCGGCCCTTCCTAATGCATTCCTTTAGATTTCTATTCCCGTATCACAGGCTCCCTGTGGCTTACTCAAATGGAACTTGAAGCAGATATTTTTAACGAAGGATTGTCTGAGGTGTCTTTATGGTTTTGTGATCCATTGGATCTGGCTCATGACTATATTCCTAAAGATTCTGGGTGTCATCCCTATAAGGGTGTGTATAAAGTGACATCAAGGACAGCATCATTGATTTGAAGGCCATGACTTTTGCAATCGACTCAAAAACATCTAAACCCTCCCTCTTCTTCTTGCCAAATTGAAACGTCTAGCTTCTTACGGCGTGGGGAGACGTTGGTGACCAAGCCCCTTAGTCCATCTGTTGTCACATGAGGATCGTCAGCTGTCATCTTTCAATTCCATTTAACAGTATTTGGAAGCCAGGCCCTGGGGACCCACACGCGTTCAGAGTCCCCGCCCTGTCTAGCAGAGGAGACTGCTGTATTATTTGTTAATAACCCTCTTAGAGGATAACGGGTTAGGAATTAGGATGTTTATGCGTAGAAATGCCATGAATACACCGAAAGGGAAGAACTGATTTCATCTGCAAGATCAGGCAAAACTACAAGCTTGTGTTTCTCCAGGGTCTTCAGAGGTGAGCAGGATTTTCCAGGGGATCTGGAGAGAAGCGTCCTAGCACTGGCATGCACAAAGCTGGAAAGCCTGGAAACGTCTGACATGGAGGAGGAAGAGTGAGGATGATACGAGGTCCTAGGGCAGGGCACTAATGATGATATTCCCTCGGTGTAGTTAAGGTGCCTTTCTTGGTACACTAGCAAACGGAGCCGTTGGCACTGGGGTGCTTAGCTCTGTCATAGTGATGATCGTGCCAGAGAGGTTGAGGATGCTGCCAAAGGTAAATGAGAACCGCAGGAAGGAGTCTGCAGCCCCTCAGGTCCGCCAGACCCGCCCACCGCTGGCAGCCACCTCTCACTGGTACCCAGGAGCCGTTGGGTAGAGACCTGGTGTTTCGGATGTCTCCAGGCCAACTTAGGGTAGACGGTGTCACCCCTTGGAGTATATCTTAAGATTTCTATTCCTGTTGAGCGTTGTCTGTGATAATTTAGTGTCTGATGTTGGTAAGAAATCTAATTGGCTTTTGCTGGAGTTCGGCTCAGTGGAGAACGCCTCCTGGAGATGTTGGAACAAGATGTTTTTTCTCTTGAGAGATCTTCATTTCATGTTGTTTGAGAAAAAAAAGTATTGATTTAAAATTAGGGCAGTTTAATTTGGTGGCGTGTTCTCTTTACGTCTCAATTATACATTCACGTCTTTGTGGTGAAGTCAGCTGGTGGGGGGATTAAGAATTCAAAATAGAGGATGTTCACTTGGCAAACAGTGCTTTCTACTGTGGTTAATTGAACCCAGTGTTGGCTCCTTTGGGGATAGAACAGCTTAGCAGAAAGCAGTAAATTTCAGGATTTAGGAGTCCCGGATTCCGGTCTGAATCTTGACACAAGTACCTGGAAAAATGACCTACTTCTTTAATCTATTTCAGATTAGACACACGTTAGAGAAATGTTTTGATGTGTCACCCAATCTGATTTGGAGGAAGGTACCAAACAGAAGGAAGCCGAACATCGCTAGAAAGTAACGTCCTTCATTTGTGTAATTGTTTATCAGCATAAAGGTTTCCAGCCTCTTCCTTCCCTTTTCCAGGCTCTTCCTTCCCTTTGTCTTACGTGGGCTACTTTAAACAGTCCCGGTCCTCTGTACCAAGAATGCGTACGTCTCCTGTTGCGGATTTGGGTCTCCATTCCCAGGAGGCTGTCTGGGTTGCATCCCCCTTTCCCATCCTGCTCCCCTCCTTTGCATTCTGTGTGCCTGGTTTTCTGACCTCTGACCTGCTGACGTTCCCCTGCTCTCTTGCCATCAACCCCTTTGCTCTTATAATTCCGCGGGTCTGGTTTATGGAGGTCTTAGACTGCTATCGTGCCTGCACTTCAGAAGGGGGACTTGTGCTCACGCTGCCTCTCACTCTAAGCACCCAAGCTAGCCACGACCTTTCTCGCAACCTTGAGCTGAGGGATCAGAAAATTTGATTTTCCTTTTCCCCTTTGACTCACACGTAGAGTAGTGCGTGTTGAGTACTGAAATATGAGTTGGAATAGATACAAAGATGACTGAGACCGATCTCTGTGATCAGGATATAAAATGGGGCTGAGGCAGCAATTGGGGTTTAAAGGGGGAACTGCTGGGACAGAGCTGTTCACGAGCATCCTGGGACTAAGAGAGATGCTCCTGCAAGCTGGGGAGCTGGCTTGGGTGTCCGGGAAGGCCAAACAGATACAAGTCTTCTGAAAATGATGGTCTGACAGTTGAGCTCTCAGCTGTTAAAATGAAAATAAAACAGCTAGTCTGCCCACACCCACTCTGCTCTCCATCACCCACACTTTCTCCACGCGCAGCCAAAGTGCTCTTTTCAAGCCTGGATTCGATGGGAACTCAAGGGCTTGACCGAGGGCTGCACCTCCCGGGACGCCTCCTCTCCAGTCCCTGTTCACCCCCACGCTTCTGCCTCACTGCTCTCATTGTATTTTACTTTACTTGTTCTTTCTGGTCGTGGAAATGACCAGAAATGGCCTCTCCATTCTCTGCCTTCTGCCTTGCAGCCTTTCCTCTTTCCACTCAGTTAACCCCATTTATCCTGCAAACAGTAACTTGAATGCCACGTCCTAAGGGAGCTTCCTCAGACCTCCTGTCTTACGGTAACCTCCACCCCGGCCTCCCCCAGGACTTAGAATCATGCAGCTCTCTGTATCTCTCACCACAGTTGTAATTCGGCATTTGTTTTGTGATTAGCTGATTGTGTCTGTTTTCCAAGGAGCCTGTCTGCTTTTGCATTTTATCCCCAGGGCCTAGAACTTAATAGGGGCTCCCAGCCTACTTGTTGGGTCATGAATGGACCCATAAAGCTTCTTTTTTCAATCATTAAGCTAATGGACTTACTGTGTGTTGAGACTGGCTGTGCTAGGCTAAATAATGAGCACCCAAAATATCAGGTCCTAATTTTCGGAACTGTGAGTGTTACCTTACATGATGACATCTTTGCAGATGTGATTAAGTTAAGATCTGACATGGAGAGATTAACCTGGATTAACCAGGTGGGCACTAAATGTGATCACATGTATCCTCGTAAGAGGGAGGCTGGAGATTTGATACAGACACACAGAGGAGAAAGCCACGTGAAGATGGAGCAGAGAGAGACTCAGAGTTGCTCTCCTTGGCAACTGGAGTGATGTGGCCATGAGCCAGGGAGCAGCCGCCAGACGCTGGAAGAGGCAAGGAACAGATTCTCCCCTAGAGCCTCCAGAGGCGGTGCAGCCCTGCAGGTACCTTGATTTCAACACAGTGAAACTGATTTTGGACTTCCTGGTCTCCAGAACTGTGAGAGAACACATTTCTGTTGTTTTAAGCTGCCGAGTTTATGGTACCTTGTTACAGCAGCCGCAGGAAACTAATACACTGGCCTTCAACCCTGTGAATCCCTGGTGGCTGAAAGTCAGAAAAGGTTGGGATTCCAAATCTGTCAGAAGTTCAGGTTTGGCCAATGTGAGAGCTGAAGAAAGAGTCATCTTGCAGGCAGGCTGTTTATTTCTTCTTTAAAGACTCTCTTTGGACAGCCACCCTTGTCATGTAGATGTTTGGACAACATCAGCTCCTTATCCTTGGGGTACCTACAGGAGGTGACGGAATAATCCAAATGCCGAAACAGAGACTCTACTTTTTTTTTTTTTTTAATTTTATTTATTTATTTATGGCTGTGTTGGGTCTTCGTTTCTGTGCGAAGGCTTTCTCTAGTTGTGGCAAGCGGGGGCCACTCTTCATCGCGGTGCGCGGGCCTGTCGCTATTGCAGCCTCTCTTGTTCTCTGCGG
The DNA here is from genome assembly GCF_039906515.1 of Pseudorca crassidens. Taxonomy (NCBI): domain Eukaryota; kingdom Metazoa; phylum Chordata; class Mammalia; order Artiodactyla; family Delphinidae; genus Pseudorca; species Pseudorca crassidens. The sequence goes on from NC_090304.1 coordinate 107,280,239, forward strand.
AGCACAGGCTCCAGACGCTCAGGCTCAGTAGTTGTGGCTCACGGGCCCAGCTGCTCCGCGGCATGTGGGATCTTCCCAGACCAGGGCTCGAACCCGTGTCCCCTGCATCGGCAGGCGGACTCTCAACCACTGCGCCACCAGGGAAGCCCGACTCTACTTTCTGATGTTGAAAATAACTCCCACCAGGTTCCGGGGGTTGGAGGAGCCACATGTGACTCCAGTGGAAGGAGGCTGGTGACGTGGCCCAGCACTGGGCCTGAGATGTGGTCTGGGGACCTGGGATTAGAATGGAAGGTAAAGTTGCTAAGTGTTCTTTTGTTAGCTGGGGGGGCCTACTCCTTGGACTTGATCACTACTATTTGTCTCACCGGTGCCTCAAACTCCAAAGGTACAAAATCAAGCCCTTGAATTCTAGCTGTCTTTGTGATGGCCCCCGACCGTGACCCCAAACGTCTCCCTTCTGTGGGCTTCCCATCGGTCAATGGCAACTCATTCTTCTAGGAGCTCCTGTTGCAAACCTCAGCATCGATCCGGACTCTTTTCCTTCTCCCCTACTCCTCTTCCGGCTTGAGCACTTCCTATTAGAGTTGCTGAAATTTGAAGTTTATCCAGAATCCCACCACTTCTCCCCACATGCAGTTCTACTGCCCTGTCCCAAGCCCCCATCCCTTCTCTGTTTTCCACTCACTCCCCACGCTCTGCTCTTCACACTCAGCAGGACTGGTCCTTTACAGGTTTCCTCATCCCTCTGAGCGGGCCTCCCAGTCCTTCGCCAGCTCCCTCAGAGTAGAACCCGAAGTCCTTACTGTGGCCTGACAGGTCCTATACCGCCTGGCGTCTCTCCTCCCTCTTCTTACCCCACCTCTTCCTCTGCTTGTTCTCGGAATATGACAAAGGGGCTCCCACCTCACGGTTGTGCCCCCTCCCCTGCTGGAGCCCGTGCCGGGTGTCCCTGGGAGCAGCCCCCCATTCTGCAGGTCTCTGCCCCAAGGTCACCTTAGGGAGAGGCCTCTCTGACCACCTGTATAAGGCAGAGATCCCACCCACCTGCTCACTCTCTAGCACCTTTCTCCTTCGCTTTTCTCCGTAGCAGAGCTCACCTGTTGGCATAACATATATTCACATGTTTGGAGTCGTGGTCTGTTTCCCTCCACGAGGACACATGCTCCAGTGGGGGAAGGCAGGGACGTGGCTGCTTTGTTCACTGTTACATCCAAGTGCCTAGAACAGGGTCTGGCATGTGGTAGGCACTCAATCAATGTCTATTGAATAAATAAATGAATGAAAACTAGGGTCTGACAGTAAATGAAAATCTTCCCTCCTCTGCCTCCAATTCCAGGGTTTATTCTGTTCCCTTGCTTGCGTGTGAGAGCGTGAACTTTTCTGTTATTTCTATCAAAATGCTGTAGTCACCCTATTCTCAGACCAGGTGACATTAAGCTGACTTTACAGGGTGGATTTTCTTTTTTTTTTTAACGTCTTTATTGGAGTATAATTGCTTTACAATGGTGTGTTAGTTTCTGCTTCACAACAAAATGAATCAATTTTATATATATATACATGTGTTCCCATATCTCTTCCCGCTTGCGTCTCCCTCCCTCCCACCCTCCCTATCCCACCCCTCCAGGCGGTCACAAAGCACCGAGCGGATATCCCTGTGCTATGCGGCTGCTTCCCACTAGCTATCTACCTTACGTTTGGTAGTGTATATATGTCCATGCCACTCTCTCGCTTTGTCACAGCTCACCCTTCCCCCTCCCCATATCCTCAAGTCCGTTCTCCAGTAGGCCTGTGTCTTTATTCGTGTCTTACTCCTAGGTTCTTCATGACATTTTTTTTCTTAAATTCCATATACATGTGTTAGCATACGGTATTTGTCTCTCTCTTTCTGACTTACTTCACTCTGTATGACAGACTCTAGGTCTATCCACCTCATTACAAATAGCTCAATTAGGTTTCTTTTTATGGCTGAGTAATATTCCATTGTATATATGTCCCACATATTCTTTATCCATTCATCCGATGATGGGCACTTCAGTTGTTTCCATCTCCGGGCTATTGTAAATAGAGCTGCAATGAAGATTTTGGTACATGACTCTTTTTGAATTATGGTTTTCTCAGGGTATATGCCCAGTAGTGGGATTGCTGGGTCATATGGTAGTTCTATTTGCAGTTTTTGAAGGAACCTTCATACTGTTCTCCACAGTGGCTGTATCAATTTACATTCCCACCAACAGTGCAAGAGTGTTCCCTTTTCTCCACACCCTCTCCAGCATTTGTTTCTAGATTTTTTGATGATGGCCATTCTGACAGCTGTGAGATGATATCTCATTGTAGTTTTGATTTGCATTTCTCTAATGAATAGTGATGTTGAGCATCCTTTCATGTGTTTGTTGGCAGTCTGTATATCTTCTTTGGAGAAATGTCTGTTTAGGTCTTCTGCCCATTTTTGGATTGGGTTGTTTGTTTTTTTGTTATTAAGCTGCATGAGGTGCTTATAAATTTTGGAGAGTAATCCTTTGTCGGTTGCTTCATTTGCAAATACTTTCTGCCATTCTGAGGGTTGTCTTTTGGTCTTGTTTATAGTTTCCTTTGCTGTGCAAAAGCTTTGAAGTTTCATTAGGTCCCATTTGTTTATTTTTGGTTTTATTTCCATTTCTCTAGGAGGTGGGTCAAAAAGGACCTTGCTGTGATTTATGTCATAGAGTGTCCTGCCTATGTTTTCCTCTAAGAGTTGGATAGTTTCTGGCCTTACATTTAGGTCTTTAATACATTTTGAGTTTATGTTTGTGTATGGTGTTAGGGAGTGATCTAATATCATACTTTTACATGTACCTGTCCAGTTTTCCCAGCACCACTTATTGAAGAGTCTGTCCTTTCTCCACTGTACATTCCTGCCTCCTTTATCAAAGATAAGGTGACCATATGTGCGTGGGTTTATCTCTGGGCTTTCTATCCTGTTCCATTGATCCATCTTTCTGTTTTTGTGCCAGTACCATACTGTCTTGATTACTGTAGCTTTGTAGTATAGTCTGAAGTCTGGGAGCCTGATTCCTCCAGCTCCGTTTTTCGTTCTCAAGATTGCTTTGGCTATTCGGGGTCTTTTGTGTTTCCATACAAATTGTGAAATTTTTTGTTCTAGTTCTGTGAAAAATGCCAGTGGTAGTTTGATAGGGATTGCATTGAATCTGTAGATTGCTTTGGGTAGTAGAGTCATTTTCACAATGTTGATTCTTCCAATCCAAGAACATGGTATATCTCCCCATCTATTTGTATCATCTTTAATTTCTTTCATAAGTGTCTTATAATTTTCTGCATACAGCTCTTTTGTCTCCTTAGGTAGGTTTATTCCCAGATATTTTATTCTTTTTGTTGCAGTGGTAAATGGGAGTGTTTTCTTAATTTCATTTTCAGATATTTCATCATTAGTGTATAGGACTTTCTGGTTGCAGGTTTTTCTCCTTCATCACTTTCATTATGTCCTGCCACTCCCTTCTGGGTTGCAGAGTTTCTGCTGAAAGATCAGCTGTTAACCTTATGGGGATTCCCTTGTGTGTTATTTGTTGTTTTTCCCTTGCTGCTTTTAATATGTTTTCTTTGTATTTTATTTTTGACAGTTTGATTAATATGTGTCTTGGTGTATTTCTCCTTGGATTTATCCGGTATGGGACTCTGTGTGCTTCCTGGACTTGATTAACTATTTCCTTTCCCATATTAGGGAAGTTTTCAACTATAATCTCTTCAAATATTTTCTCAGTCCCTTTTTTTTTCTCTTCTTCTTCTGGAGCCCCTATAATTTGGATGTTGGTGTGTTTAATGTTGTCCCAGAGGTCTCTCAGACTGTCCTCAGTTCTTTTCATTCTTTTTTTCTTTATTCTGCTCTGCAGTAGTTATTTCCACTATTTTATCTTCCAGGTCACTTATCCGTTCTTCTGCCTCAGTTATTCTGCTATTGATCCCATCTAGAGTATTCTTCATTTCATTTATTGTGTTGTTCAACATTGTTTGTTTCATCTTTAGTTCTTCTAGGTCCTTGTTAAATGTTTCTTGCATTTTCTCTATTCTATTTCCAAGATTTTGGATCATCTTTACTGTCATTATTCTGAATTCTTTTTCAGGTAGACTGCCTATTTCCTCTTCATTCGTTAGGTCTGGTGGGTTTTTATCTTGCTCCTTCATCTGCTGTGTGTTTTTCTGTCTTCTCATTTTGCTTATCTTACTGTGTTTGGGGTCTCCTTTTTGCAGGCTGCAGGATCGTAGTTCCCGTTGTTTTTGGTGTCTGTCCCCAGTGGTTAAGGTTGGTTCAGTGGGTTGTGTAGGCTTCCTGGTAGAGGGGACTAGTGCCTGTGTTCTGGTGGATGAGGCTGGATCTTGTCTTTCTGGTGGGCAGGTCCACATCTGGTGGTGTGTTTTGGGGTGTCTGTCGACTTATTATGATTTTGGGCAGCCTCTCTGCTAATGGGTGGGATTGTGTTCCTGTCTTGCTAGTTGTTTGGCATAGGATGTCCAGCACTGTAGCTTGCTGGTCGTTGAGTGAAGCTGGGTGCTGGTGTTGAGATGGAGATCTCTGGGAGATTTTCGCCGTTTGATATTATGTGTAGCTGGGAGGTCTCTTGTGGACCAGTGTCCTGAAGTTGGCTCTCCCACCTCAGAGGCACAGCACTAACTCCTGGCTGCAGCACCAAGAGCCTTTCATCCACATGGCTCAGAAGAAAAGGGAGAAAAAGTAGAAAGAAAAAATTAGTAGAAGTAGAAAGAAAGAAAGAAAGGAGGGAGGGAGGGAAGAAGGAGTGAAGGAGGAAAGGATGGAGGGAAGGAAGGAAGGAAGGAAAAAAAGAAAGAAAGAAGATAAAGTAAAATAAAATGAAGTAAGATAAAATATAATAAAGTTATTAAAATAAAAAAAATAATTATTAAAGAAAAAAACAAAAAAACGGATGGATAGAACCCTGGGACAAATGGTGGAAGCAAAGCTATACAGACAAAACCTCACACAGAAGCATACACATACACACTCACAAAAAGAGGAAAAGAGGAAAAAATCATAAATCTTGCTCTCGAAGTCCACCTCCTCAATTTGGGATGATCCGTTGTCTATTCAGGTATTCCACAGATGCAGGTGCATCAAGTTGATTGTGGAGCTTTAATCCGCTGCTCCTGAGGCTGCTGGGAGAGATTTCCCTTTCTCTTCTTTGTTCGCACAGCTGCCGGGTTTCAGCTTTGGATTTGGCCCCGCCTCTGCGTGTAGGTCGCCGGAGGGCGTCTGTTCTTCGCTCAGTCAGGACGGGGTTAAAGGAGCAGCTGATTCGTGGGCTCTGGCTCACTCAGGCCGGGGGCAGGGGAAGGGGCACGGAGTGCGGGGCGGGCCTGCGGCGTCAGAGGCAGCGTGACGTTGCGGCAGAGGCCGGCGTGACGTTGCACGAGCCTGAGGCGCGCCGTGCGTCCTCCCGGGGAAGTTGTCCCTGGATCCCGGGACCCTGGCAGTGGCGGGCTGCACAGGCTCCCCGGAAAGGGGGTGTGGATAGTGACCTGTGCTCACACACAGGCTTCTTGGTGGCGGCAGCAGCAGCCCTAGCGTCTCATGCCCGTCTCTGGCGTCCGCGCTTTTAGCCGCGGCTCGCGCCCGTCTCTGGAGCTCCTTTAAGCAGCGCTCTGAATCCCTTCTCCTCGCGCACCAGGAAACAAAGAGGTAAGAAAAAGTCTCTTGCCTCTTTGGCAGCTCCTGACTTTTCCCCGGACTCCCTCCCGGCCAGCCGTGGTGCACTAACCCCCTTCAGGCTGTGTTCACGCCGCCAACCCCAGTCCTCTCCCTGCGCTCCGACCGAAGCCCGAGCCTCAGCTCGCAGCCCCGCCCGCCCCGGCGGGTGGGCAGACAAGCCTCTCGGGCTGGTGAGTGCCAGTCGGCACCGATCCTCTGTGCGGGAATCTCCCCGCTTTGCCCTCTGCACCCCTGTTGCTGTGCTCTCCTCCGCGGCTCCGAAGCTTCCCCCCCTCCGCCACCCGCAGTCTCCGCCCGCGAAGGGGCTGCCTAGTGTGTGGAAACATTTCCTCCTTCACAGCTCCCTCCCACTGGTGCAGGTCCCGTCCCTATCCTTTTGTCTCTGTTGTTTCTTTTTTCTTTTGCCCTACCCAGGTACGTGGGGGGCTTTCTTGCCTTTTGGGAGGTCTGAGGTCTTCTGCCAGCGTTCAGTAGGTGTTCTGTAGGAGTTGTTCCACGTGTAGATGTATTTCTGATGTATCTGTGGGGAGGAAGGTGATCTCCGCGTCTTACTCTTCCGCCATCTTCCCGGAAGTCCTACAGGGTGGATTTTCTTATCAAGTTAAAGACGAGGACTAGTGCCCCAGACTGAAGGAACCACACTCAGAGGGAAGGGCTTGAGAGACCTCCGAACGGGTCACTCCATCCAGCAGCTGGATGGAAAGCACAGGCTGTGAGGGATGCCCACGGCCCAGAGGAGGGAGAGGACCAGCTCTCTGCCAGCCCATCAAGTCCAGATTTCATCTTGGAAGGGATGGTGAATTTTAGGAAGGTTTTAGGCAAGAAAACGACAGGACTTATGTTTTAGAAGGACCTTTGGCATCAGAATGGAGGATGCCCTGGAGGGGTGGTTTCTGAGGCAGGGATTCAGAGAGAGAATGTGGTCTATATCGTGTTATCCTTCGTTCCTGGTCTGGAGAGACCCCCTCTCTCTTTTTTTTTTTTTTTTTTTGGTGGTACGCGGGCCTCTCGCTGCCGTGGCCTCTCCCTTTGCGGAGCACAGGCTCCGGACGCGCAGGCTCAGCGGCCATGGCTCACGGGCCCAGCCGCTCCGCGGCATGTGGGATCTTCCCGGACCGGGGCACGAACCCGTGTCCCCTGCATCGGCAGGCGGACTCTCAACCACTGCGCCACCAGGGAAACCCGAGACCCTCTCTCTTGTTGAGCAGCTACACGTGTAGAACTTTAGGGCATCTGACTGAGGACAGAAGTTTGTGCACACAAGTAAGAGTGGGCTGGTCCCAGGTTTCCCAGATGGTCCTTTTCCTAAGAAACATGTGTTCTCCTCCATGTGGGATTTGTTAAGGTTGGAAGTAAAATGAGGTTAATGTTTACATCTTCGTAAAAGTTTCAGGTTTATATGTTTATAAATAAAGGGAGAAGAGTGTGCCAGGCTTTGTTTCGGTTTGGAAATCTGAGAGTATGGCTTTTGGATTATTGAAATAAAACCAGATCACCCAGTGGAGGTAAGATTTACAACAGGCCAGGAGAAAACGGTAATGGTTAAAATAAGACAGGATAAGGTGGAATCAAGCACCCGGAAGTCCTCTCACACAGGAGATGTTTGGAAATACGAAGGTAGTAGGTTCAGATAATCCCCAAACATGAGATACCAAAACTGCATGAGACCATCCACGTCTGTTGTCTGCCTCTGAATCTCATGAGGCACTTTCTAAAATTTAAAAAAAAAAAAAAAAATGGGGAGGAGAAGAAAAAGGATGTTGAAGACCTCCCAGACCGATTGAATCACCCAGGGGGAGGTATGAGTAGGGACCTTATGCAGGTGGGTTTGGGAATCACAGATCTGGGCCCAGAGGAGCTAAGGGCAAGAGGCAACCGAAAGTGCAATTGAGAGCATATTTATATAAAATGCTAGCTTCTGTCTGTGCTTGTTAGCGGGAGAGGCGTCCGTCAGGGGAGCAGGCTTGTGCCACGTTTCTGATTACAGTGTGGCTTTCCTCTCCCTGAGCTTGTTGCTGTCCAGATGAAAACTGGGAAACAGAGGCATAAAGAAGAGCTGCCCAGCTAAGCGAATCAGCACAGACCTTCCCGTGTCCCCTACTTGGTTTTAGAATAACTTCTGAAGAGTTACTAGGTTCCGCCTTCATTGCTGTGGTCATACACTGACCCGTCTACAGCCCCTCTCCTCCCTGTGGGCGGGCGGGGAATGCATGTCCAACCCTCTGCTGCAGCTCCAGGGGCTGTTTTTCCAGAGCCAGGGCTCACAGGACCAGGAATCGAGGGCGGAAAGGGAAGGGGGTGCCCCTAGGGACCCACTAGTAGAAGTTTTGCTTCCTGTTCCCCTGGCCTTCTACTCTTCTGGTCTAGAGACCTTAGTTCCAGGGGGAGGGAAGCTTCCATAAGGAGACAGCAATGATTCCGTGGAACTGGAAGTTAAGAGGCCTGCCTGGCCGCTCTGGGCTCCTCTGGCCTCTAAATCAGCAGGCAAAGGAGGGAGTGATGATGTTGGCTGGGACTCCTTAGGGCTTCACCATGCCTGTGACCGAGGCCGATGGGAAATATAACAACCCCATCCAGGCAGGAGGACGAACGGCCCAGGCCCTTCAGGGATGAAGGTGTGGGTCACACCACCAGGGAAAGAACCACGACTAGCTGAGGTGCTTGCTAAAGGCAGAGAGAATGCAGGGTAGTTAGTGGAAGAAAGTTGCTGTAAATACGGGCCGCAAGCTTGTGCCCAGTTACAGAAATGAGGACTCTAATTGTCATGAGTATTTCAAATAGTTCCCTCTATTTTATTATGAATATGTGTTTGTATGTGTCTGTGTACATATATTAAGCGACTGTTTCTGTTGTCTCTCTTCTCTCATTCCCTTATCATATAATGTAACATGTATTGACTTTATGTCAGTATTTGTGTTGTTAATTTTATGTCACAGTATTTAAGTTACAGGATGTCAGGAGAAGAGTAAACATCACTCAAGGACTCTACCTCCTCTTCTGGGGAAGGGATTAGGGCAGGTTAGTTGTATCAGACTAGGTGGAATTAGGACCTTATTATTGTCTTTATTTGGAGACTAAGTATGTTTTAAGGAGCTGCGTATTGGTACCAAGTTAACAAGGGGTGGACTTGTGAGGGTTGATTTCATGTGTCACCTTGTCTGGAGTAAGGGATGCCCAGGAAGCTGGGAAAACATGATTTCTGGGTGTGTCTGTGAGGGTGTTTCCAGAAGACATTGACAAAAGAATCCATAGACTGAGTACAGAAGATCTCCTTCACCAGCGCAGGCGGGCAGCGGCCAATCTGTTGGAGGCCTGAATAGAACCAAAAGGCAGAGGAAGGGGAAATTTGCTCTCTGTGCTTGAACTGGGACGCCCGTCTTCTCTGACCTCAGACACTGGAGTTCCAGTTCTCTTACCTTCAGACTAGGACAGAGTTACACCACTGGCTTTTCTGTTTCTCCAGCTTGTAGACCTAGCAGATCACAGGTCTGGACTCCATAATTGTGTGAGACAATTACTATTCAATATAAAATAGTATCTGTCTATCTGTCTCTCTCCCCTATTAGTTCTGTTTCTTTGGACAACCCAGGCTAACAGAGATGACAGGTGCATTTTTCACAGTAAAAATCCTGCATAGATTGAGAGGAAGTTTAGCCCTACTGGTGGTAGCTGATGACACTGGAAATGTAGGCCAGGGTGGCCCATAGCACTCAGAAGAGCAGGCAGCCCACCGGCGGCACCACAGAAGGTGAGCTGAGACAGGATCGTTAGCATCCCTGCCCCCCTCTGACACACAGTATCTCCTGCCTCACCTTTGGCCCAGGCCCTGGGTGAAGAAAGAAACATTTATAACATAAACTTGTCCTTCCTTCAAGCATTCGCTTTTCAGATATTCATTGAGTTCCTCCTATGAGCCATGCATTATGCTAGACTCTGGGGTAGAGCACAAAGACCAGGTACTTGTCCCCAAAGACAAGAATATTGCTAGCGGGTGACAAGTGAAGGGTTCATTGCAATATAGGAAGAAGGTCGGGGCAAGGACCGGGGTCTGTGGCAGTGCCCCGGAGAGACCCTTACCTCCAAGAACCCCAGGGGACCCCCAAAGGCAAGCTTCACCTTAGTGAAGCTCTGAATAGGGTTCGCCAGGTGAAGCGGGGCAGGTGGGTGGCCCCAGACAGGTGACAGCGTTTGCCAAGGCCAGGAGATGGACGGGAACGTGGCCGATTCAGGAAACCCATAAACATCCCTCAGGCAGGCTCTGAGAGGAGGGGAGAGAGGGTGGCAGGTGAGACCGGACAGATGAGCTCCAGCCAAGTCCCACGAGGTCCCGGAAGCTGGCTACAGAGTTTGGAATTTTTCTCAAGGGCAAAAAAAGCCCAAATGAGAGGAGAAAGGACCCTATTCAGGAAGATTTCTCACAGGGTTTCTGTTTTTCCGAGAGGGCTCCTGGGAGCCAAGTGAAGGCAAGGAGGCCTTGCCTGGGTCATCAGCCTTCCCGCATTCCTTCCTCTGGGCTCCCAGAGCTGCCGGGAAGCAGAGGCCATGTCAAACCCAGTGCGTAGCCTGTATCCTAGCCTTGAGCGGGTGTAAACGTTGACTGATGCTCCGACTTGGCTGCAGTGAGTTCCCGTGTGGAAGATCAGTGGGGTTGGTGTAGAGGTGAGATGTACAATCTGTCCTCCCTGGGATCATCTTGCCGTCTCCCATCTGTCTCTGAGGCTGTTTTTCGTTTGATCTTACCAGCAACTTCTGTTTCATTGCCGCCTGTACTTTTTGTTGTCTTCTGCCTCTTGCAGCATTTCATCTTTTTTCATTTCCACACCATCTTCACTTTGACCTTCTGGTCTCCGTCCTGTGCCCCCTTGTGCTCATGGGCTCTTTGTTCTCATGTTTTTCTGAATCTCCTTGCTCCCCTATGTTTTCTTTCTGTCCCTCTTCCCTCTCTTCTCCTTCCTGGCCCCTTCTCCTCTGGCATCCCTCAGTGGTGCCCATGGTCTTTTCGTTCCAGTCCACAGCCCCATACCCCCCAGCCGACCACCCCCTCTGGCTCCTCGGACAGGCCGCCTCTGTCCTCTGACCTGTCCACTAGGACATTTTCTCCTGTAAGTGGCATCCGTGGATTTCCCTCCAACACCAAGAGCTCACATGGCTTCTGTGCAGAGAATAAGATAATCAAGTGCACCTTTTATTTATGTATTTTCATTTTGCTTAATAAGCACATCTTGAAATTGAGCTGCATGTCACTCACACTGTATCACTTCCCCTGGGGAGTTCGCATTCAGTCTCACTTGAAATTCTCTCCCTGCACAGCCCAGGGAGGGAAGATGGTGCATTTAAAGTTTCTTTGTTGAGCTTCAAACATGGTGTGTCTCTGTCCTTTGTCCCTAATGTAGTTGTGTGTGTTGGAGAGGGGGTCGCATCTGTGTATGAGGCAGAAGGAACTCGCAGCTGATCATGGTGTATTGGGTTTGTCATGTTTATTAGCCACAGCGAATGTGAAGGACCACAGAGGGAAGGAGGGCTCAACCCTGGGGCTGGGAACTCCCAGGATGACTTTGGAAGAGGGACCATTCTGAAAGGCTGCTGCTTTCACTCCACCTGACTCTCCACTGATCCACTCAAGAGAATGACAAGTGAAAGTACCAATTGTCAGAAACGTGCTCCACCGGCCGCCTGGCCTCTTCTCTGTAGAGAGGCACCGCCTGTTATCAGGCCTGGCCTGGCCACAGGCCAGAGAAGCAGGAAAGAGGGGTTTCCTGCAGTGGGGCAGTGGCTGCAGTGCAAACATCTAAGCTGAGTTCCAGGGTCTTCCCTGGACCCCTCTGGGGTGGAGGGGTCTTCTCAGAGGCTCCAGGCTGGTGTCCCTTACTGGGGTACAGTGTGTCCATAGAGGTGCTTATGTTGGGAGGTTGTAAGCATAGCTTCTCATCTAATCTCACTGTTAGCGGCAGCTGGAGGAGAACAGGGCACCCAGGCTTTTCATCAAGTTGTGATCGTGATATTTACAGCTGTACGTTATTGAACCCTTGCTACATGGCAGCCAGGAAGTGGGTGAAGCCCTTTACGTATATCATCTTGTTTAACGCTCAAAACAACCCAGTGCAACAGATGCTGTTTTACCCTTACTTTAGAGATGAGAAACAGGTGCTTGCTAGCTTGGGTAGTGTTCCACATTGGGAGGCAGCAGAGCCAGAATCTGAGCTCAGGCATTCTGACTACACAGCCCAACCTCAGGCACCGTGCTCCCTTTCGTGAGCAAAGACTCAGGGTAATCTGACTCAGAGGAGTCTGATTCCCAGGTGGGAATGGGCCCCATGAGCATGGACCACAGGCTCAGACCATTTCAGAACTAGAAGCACCTTGAAGGCCACCTACCAGCGGTTCTCAGCTCTGTTGCATATCGCTGTTACTTGTGGGCATTGCTAAGCAGCAGCAGTGTTGAAAGCCTCCCCGCTCCCAGAGATCTGATTCAGTTTACTGGGGATAAAGTCATGGCATCCTTATTTTTTTTAAAACACGCTGGGTGCTTGTATATTTCACCCATGTTGAGAACCACCGTTCTAATAATACAGATGGGAAAACATGAAACTTCAGAGGTTAACTGGCCTGTCCCAGGTCACACAGGTTACAGGAAGTTATGAGGACCAATCCCAGTCCTGCTGCCTCTCATCCAGTCTTTCCCTTGCCCCTGATGAAAGACAAATCCCTCCTTATGTGTGTGAGAGAACACAGTAGACATGATGGGTAAGAATTTGCCCTGACACATGATTGGGTTAGGATAGTAGCTGTGACCTTGGGCTTCAGTTGTCTGTGCTTTGGGTTTGTCGCTTCTGCAAAACGAGCAGTAATAAGGCCTGTCATAGCGAGTTGTTGTGAGGTGATAATGTGACATGATACCACCTAAAGGTTTCATAATCCTGCCCAGCATATGGTAATTAGTTCATCGTGTGGAAAGTACCCTTCATTAAACATCAGTCTTGCTAGCCATTCTCAAAGTAGTCTTAACTGTAAATTAGAAAAGAATAGTGCATAAGTAAAAAATGTTTATTAGACTATAAAATCACTGAGGATGGCTTGTGTTATTCAACTGTACCTTGAGCCCAGTCAAAAAATGGACAGAAGACCTAAATAGACATTTTCCCAAAGAAGACATACAGATGGCCAACAGGCACATGAAAAGATGCTCAACATCACTAATTATTAGAGACATGCAAATCAGACTATAATAAGGTATCACTTCACACCAGTCAGAATGGCCATCGCCAAAATATCTACAAATAACAAATGCTGGAGAGGATGTAGAGAAAAAGGAACCCTCTTACACTGTTGGTAGGAATTTAAATTGGCACAACCATTGTGGAAAACAGTATGGAGGTTCCTTAAAAACCTAAAAATAGAGTTACCATATGATCCAGCAATCCCACTCCTGGGCATATATCAAGAAGAGATGAAAACTTTAATTTGAAAAGATACATGCACCCCAATGTTCATAGCAGCACTATTTACAATAGCCAAGACATGGAAGCAACCTAAGTGTCCATCAACAGATGAATGGATAAAGAAAGTGTGGTGTATACATACAATGGAATATTACTCAGCTATAAAAAAGAATGAAATATTGTCATTTGCAGCAACATGGATGGACCTAGAGATTATCATACTGAGTGAAGTAAGTCAGACAGAGAAAGACAAATATCATATGATATCAGATATATGTGGAATCTAAAAAATAATAAAAATAAATCTGTATACAAAATAGAAACAGACTCACAGACATAGAAAACAAACTTGTAGTTACCAAAAGGGGAAGGTGGGGAGGGATAAATTAGGAGTGTGGGATTAACAGATACAGACTACTATATATAGATAGATAAACAACAAGGATTTACTGTATAGCACAGGGAACTATATTCAATATCTTGTAATCACATATAATGGAAAGTAATCTGAAATATATATATATGTATAACTGAATTACTTTGCTGTACATCTGAAACTAACACAATATTGTAAATCAACTGTACTTCAATAAAATTCAGAAAAAGAAGTTGAGCAGGTTGGCATCACCTGCAGGCCCTTGCTGAGCGCTTACCGATGGCATGTCTGGCCACCTGTTGGCTGAGGTGGGCCTAGCATTCAGATCTAGTGTCGCCATGTTGCCCCTAGCATGTTACCACAAATGGGGCTGCTGTTCTGTCTCCCCTGGTTCTTCTCAATGTCATCACCAGCGTAGAAGTAAAGGCATTTGCAATGCTGATGCTGGGGAATAGCATTAGCACTTACCTTACAGACTAACTAGGCCTGTTCTCTATGGAATTGTTACTCTCAGGAGGCATGACTTTTTTCTCAATTCTGTTTAACAGAGAAGTCATGGTAGAATGATGTTTCCTCTTGTCCCTTAGCTGATGAAACGTTATTCCTCCCAAGTCTCCCCTTCCCCCATTGGTCCCTTCCTATATGGCTGTTTTACTCTCAGCTTTTTCTCACCTGTTGGTGTCCACACCTTTACTCTTCCATTCTTTTCACCTGGGCTACATCATATCCGATGACTTGCCCGAGCCCATGACTTCAACTACTGGGCTTTCACTAATGACAACCAATCACATCTTTGTATTCAGTGCCAGCAAGACTGTATCTTCAAGAGCCTGTTGGATTCACCTCTGGGAAGTTCTGTGATGTGTTCAACATTGAACAAATCATCTCACCCCACTGTCCTCACCACCCCAAATTCTCTCCCTTGTGTATTAGCGACCTTGAAGAATGGAAACACTATATCCCCATTGCCAAGGACAGAGAACTAGAGGTTGTCCTTGATTCTTCCCTTCCTATAGCACTCCTAATTCAGTCAATCACCCGATCCTATAGATACCCCTTGTTCATATCTCCCCATCTTTACTGTCACTGCCTTGGTTCAGGATCTTATCTCATTTTACCTAACCGATTGCCTTATATACAACCTCTGTCCTCTACTATACATCCTCTGTCCAGTGGTCACAGTAATAATAATAGAAACATTTATTAGGTTCTTACTAGATCATGGGTACCAGCCTTAGCACTTACAAAATCTCACTTAAATCCCACGATAGTCATAGGCAGTAGGTGAGAATACGATATCTACACCTTGTAGATGAGGAAACCAAGGCTAAAAGGTCTTACAATCTTGCTGGAGATCATAAAGCTTTCACGTGAAAGATGGGGTTTGAACCCTTATCTGTTGTTGAAAGGATGCCTGTGGGTGGTTTGCCCCCTCCTCGGGAGGCTGAGCTTTTGCTGTACTTTCTCAAAACCATCCTCTTGCTAAGTGCTGCTTCTTGCAGAGAAGAGTCCTTTTTCTTTTATTTTGTGGGATTTCCCTGTTTCCTCAGCAATGTTGATTTCATTGCATTTTCATAATATTTCATGCTTTAATTTAATTTATTTAGTGCTATTGTGCAGTGCCCTGGGCACCTCTGGAGAAGCGAGAATTTTATAAATAAAATTATTATTACAGCTGCTCTGATAGCAGCCCCTGAGCTATTTAGTAGATATATTGATTACTTTCAGTGTTGAAAACTTTCACCTAAAGCCCTTTATGGCCCAAGTTCTCCCTGTCTTTTGCTGCTGTATCCTGCTTGTTGGAGTCTAGACACAGTCATGCAGCTTTTCTCCTCACTCTCCCCAGAGTTCCCTGTAATGTATTCTGGAAAACATGACCTAGGTTTTTTTTTTTTTTTTCCATCTTTTTGAATCTCTGAAGTTCCAAGACCCGTTTGCTAGACCTATAATGTCAGTTTTGCAATGATTCAGCCCTCTTTTTCCACTCAATGCTAAATAAGACTGCGTTAGTTATTAGACTGCGGCAGAAATCTCTTCCAGGGTAGTCTAGGACTGGATAGGAATTGATCACGACACTTATTTGGAACTGAGAATTTCAGAACTCTAAACTTATGTTGAGAGACTTATGCAGACACAAAATTTGTCAGTCTTGGAAGGAAGTGAAGCCCAAACAAGAGGAATAGGGTGAGAGTCTCTGTGTCCTTGGCCATCATTTTTCGCATTAAGGCTACTTTCTGAAACCTGCCTGCTACCTCAGCCTCATAGCTCTTTACTTGCAAGAGATATGAGAGGGCCATTGTCTTCTATTTATAGAATGTCTGTGATGTGATGAGAAATTCACAGGATAAACCAATGGCTGAGCTGTGGTTTCTTCCTGGACATCTCCCAAACCATGCTATTGGATTTGACCTTCTCTCTCTCAACTCCCCACACAGCAGACTCCTTTTTCAACAAATTATTTTCAACAAATTTTACTCATTCATTCATTCAGTAAAAATTCACGAAAAAACCCAAACGAACATTTTGGCCAACCCAATACATCCCAACTCTATGGCTGGCGTGTACCAGGATAAGCAAGTCCGACCTCATTCCTTACTGTTTGGGCTTTGGGTTCCTCACATCTTCTTCTCCTTTCATATTGACTTGTTTTCGTCTGAAGCAAATATTTACAGTTGCATTCAGGATTTCTGAAGAAGTTTCTTAATTAACGAAGAGCAATACACTGTGCTGTCTCCACTCTGTTTTTAGAGAACAAATGGGAGTAGCCAGTCTGTCCATTACAAATGAGTTCATTCCTATTCAGGCAGTGGCTGGCACATACCTAGCCTGAGTCTTCTTAAGTTACGAACAACATACTGGCTTGAGTTGTCTGTACTTCTTCCCAGCTACACTGGGAGCCCTAGATGAATGGAAGACACAGTAACTCAAAGAAGTTATTGCATTATACATGGTGGCCATGCATAGTTTCAGTAACAGGAAACACAATGAGCTTGTTCAGGGTGGATGTGTATAGCCTTCTCTCCTCACCAAAGGTTGTTGGCCATCTAACAACTGTATTTCCTTCTAGCCAAATAAGAATATGAAATGAACTATGACTCTCATGTCTAGGTCAATGAGAAATAAACAGGATGAAGCGTGTTTTGCCCCCAAAGGGAAGAATAATTTCCAATGAAAAATGACTAACCAGAAATATTTAATTTGCTACAAAGGAGGCAGCCTAGAGACCTAATTCAGTTAAGTTTTTCTGCAGCTCAGAAACACCTCACAATCCACATTGTAATCAGAGAGCACCCAAGAAACTTTGCATTCCTTGGCCCCGTCTTCTCCAGATACATGAAATACTCAGTGGCAGTCTGTATCCCTACTAAGTGCAAGCCACTGTTGACAACATTGCTTGTGCTGAGTAAGCACATTCCACCCTACTGCTGATTTTACGATGAGTTTGGCTGGAACGACTCATCTTTTGTTCCCTCTCTGGAATCCATCTAAAGAGGTACAAATCTAGGCCCATCCTCACCCTCCCCTTTCTCCAAACAGACTGTGAATTTAGGAGGCCCTCTTGCCTGGGTCTGGACAGTCCTGGGCTGCTGATTGAAGGCTGGCTTGGTCCGTCTGTCCCTACTCTGTTGGGTATCTTATAGCACTCTCATCGTTATTCTATGTTAGTCCTTTAATAAAAATGGCTAGCTCGCCCAGAGATAACAGAATAGGACTCAGTGGGACCTGCGACTGTCTGCATGCCGGCCTCTCTTGTCAACCTCATCTCCAGTGCGTTCTGCCAAACCAACGTCCTCTGGGACCGAGACATTTGAAAACAGTGCAGCAGCCTCATCTCCTGGGCAGTGTTTTTCTCCATAATTTGCTTTATTAAATATTGATTTTCTGTTGCATTATTAAACCTTAAGTCTAGAGCATAAATTCTGGGCTGATACTTTAATCTGGCTCTCCTCAGCTGTTTTTGGCTTTTGGAACTGATTTTCAGGCCAGATCTCCTGGGGAATCTTTAAGTCAACCCAAGGCCTGAGAGAAATCTGTCTGCAGGACGGGGAGGAGCCCACACTTGAGAGTAGCTCGCTTCCCAGGGCAGGATAAAAAAGACTGAGCTTGTGTAAAGCAGATCTTGGCTTTACACTCATACCAGACCCGGAAGCCTGGCCGCCTTGGGATTCAGGTGGTTGTACCAGGAAGGTCTTTTGGAGTCACACCACCAGAACTACTGAGCAGACGACTGGTGTGCTGAATTGATTTTGGAATCAGACATCAGAGCTCTTCAGACATTATCTAATCCATTATCCATTCACCTCCTTTTGTTTTGGTCTCTGTTATTCCTAGGATTTGAGTCATCCGTTCTAATCACGCAGTCCTTTGGCTTTTCACTTATTTTGGACCTCTGGTTCATTCTCATTTCATCTTCCTTTCTTTTCTTTCCAAGGGCCAGTGGCTGAGTGGTTAACTTCGTCAATCCATCATAGGATGGAGCCATCACACACTTTATAAAACACTTTCTGAGGGATGCAGACATCTCCAGCCAGCTGTGTTAGCTAGGGCGATCTCCATGTTTAATTCCCCATCCTAAGAATAGCCTCCTGGACTGGCATTGCCACTGGCCTGAGCCTGGAGGTGAGACACAGAGGGAGCATCATGTCTTTGCCTTCAACACTGACAGACAAACAGGAGAATAACTGGAAGTAAATATTGATGGGAGTTTCCCTGGCAGGACTGGAGCATGTCAGTGTCTCTCTGGAGATTTGCAGAGAGCTGTGACCGTCTCCTGCCTGGACTTCAGCTCATCCCATCTTTCTCTCTGTGCCCTACTAGGTCCTACATCTTCAGAATTCTAGTGTTAGGAAGTTATGCCAGGAACTGTCAGAGCCTCTGGTAAAAGGCTGGGGTTTAGGAGAAGGGTGAGGACTGTCTCACTCTGGGACAGAGAGGGAGACAACCAACCCAGGCTGGCCCCTGACATCTGCCGAATGTTAACCTTTAGATGCTGAGGGCCAAGGGCTGACTAAGCCTGTGTGCCCACAACATGTGCAATTGAAAAAGATTCTTGGGGAATATTTCACTGAAAATACATGAAGGTCACGGTAGAAGACACTGTCTGCTTCATTTTCCCCAACCTCCCTCATATCCCCAAAGAATAAAGGACGTGCTCTTAACACACGTAGAAACCCCAGGTCCTATATCTTCCCACAATTCCTTTCCCCAAACCTGAGTCTCTCCATAATAGGTAGGTAGGTGGGTAGTAGATAGAAACTACCACTCATTTGAAGACTGTCAATGATGGGGAACCATCTAGTCATGTAGGTCCTATTTCCTTTAGAAGAGCTCTAGCTTTTTTTTCTTAATATTAAGCCAAAAATGTGCCTCCTTCTAATGTCTGCCTCTTGGTTATTCTCCTAGAACTACATAGAATAAGTTGAATCCTTTGCAGTAATAAGAAGTGCTTGGCTTTGAATAGAGAGATGCAAATTTTGAATCTTACTACCCATGTAAATTTCCATAAGTTATAGATCAAAACGGCTGAATATTAGCAGTTGTGTATGTTTCAGTCTGATACTTAATCTCTCTGAGTTCTGTTTTTCTCATTTATAATGGCCTGAGTATAACCACTCATCAGTTTATTGTGAGGGGGGATTAAAACTAGGTGAAATGCCCAATATTAGGAAGCATTCAGTATTTTTTAAAATTCAATTTGACGAATACTTGTTAAACTCCTGCTATGTGTCAGCCACTGTCCTGAGTGCTGGAAGTAGGAAAATGAGCCCTAAATGGTCCTGACCTCATGCTGGAAATTGTACTATTTGACGATGCCTGTTAACGTTCCTTAAGTCTCCCCTTCTCCCCTAAGTGGTAGTTCAAGCATTGCATAGGTTTCTCCTTGTACTTACCTCATTATATTCTAATTATCTCTTTACCCAGAAGATGTAACTCTTTGGGGCTCAAGTATCATCCACTGAATGTCAGATACTGTTCTCAGTAAATGTGGGTTGTTGAATGAATCTCTAATTCCTCATCATTCATCTTGTGAGAGATTCTAGTGTCTCTACTTCTCTCTTTAGATGTTCACTAACTTTCTCCCGGGGCAGCCCAGCTCATGGAGACCAAACACACCCTCTGACCTTCATCCAGTCCCCGCCTGTCCTGTTGCTGACCCCTTAATAAAGGATAATATCCTTTCATGCCTCTGCCTCTATTGTCTGTTTGCTTCCCTCACTGACAGTTTCTCCCAGCCCACTCTGTGCCATGGTTAAAAACTCCAGTTGAATTGCAGGAATTCACTCAAATAGTAGAAGAGGGTTTATTGGAAAGATGGGCAGGTGCTGTGGACACAGGAGGAACAGCAAACCCTCTAAGGAGGGCCTGGGATCCTCTTCGCTCTCTATGGGGGCTGTGGTCTCCTTATGTTTGCTTCTTTCCTCGATTCTCCTATGACCTCTTGAATGTTTTCCTTAGGGTTTCTCTGGTCCCCCTAACTTCATCTCACATGCGGCCCTGGCCTGCCTCTGTGCACATCCACACAGCTGACAGATCTCAGCCAAGTGACTTGGTTTTGGTGCCTCAAGTTCAGATTAGCAGGCTCTCAAGTCAGATGGTCTTCGTTTGAGTCAGGTGACCACACTTATTCCAATCACTGAAGGCTGGGGAGAGGGGAGAGATAATAGGGTATGTGTCTACTTAGGGTTCTGCTCTTGCAGAACTTGGTATGGGTAAAGGGTTAGCAATTGTCGACTTCCATAAAGAGATGTTTTGTGATGTCTACACGTTAAAAACCACGGGTGGTTTGCACGAACTGTGTCTGCCTCCCCCTGGTTCCTCTCATCTACTTTACTCCCTTTTCTCAGCACTCTGGCTGAGACACAGTCAGAAAATGTGTTCAGAGAACACAAGGCTTCTCTACAAAAAAAACAGGACTTGGGGAAAATCTGTTCATTGGCTAGAAATCACCCTAAGTTTGGTAGGGTGATATAGATATGTTTTGGCCTTACAGAGGAATGAGACTATTAAAATCTACTTTAAAAAAAAATCAGAGACAGTATTGCAAAGGCCAGCTAATTCCCAGGTCCCCCGAGCACACAGCCTCACGAGATGTATAATCCTGTATCTGTGCATCGTGGAGGGCTCCAGGTCCCATAGGACTATTGCAAATGGGTTGGGGGCCCAGGGTCTTTGGGCTATTTCTGTCTCAAGTTATTTTGATTTTTCCATCTGAAGCTGTCAGAAACTGATCATTTGTGCTGGAAATAGCACCACTTGTGCCCTTTGTTTCGATTGCGTTTGCCATGTTTGATTGGCGAATTTGATTGCATTTGTGTCAGGAGCATTCTGAACAGATCAGTGCAGGAGGAGGAAACCAGGCAAGATCAATTGTAATACCAAAGGACTGGTATAAAAAGTCATGCCCCTCACATGTCCTCCTGTAACTCTCTGTGTCTAAACATCTCCCAGGTTATCTAGAAGAGAGGGAAATAACTCCCCGTCAATCCACCCGTCCTTACGCAGAAAATGTGCCAAGAGTGAGACAACCTGTAATACTACAAATAATTATTATAATTGCTCCACATATTTTCCAGATTCTGTGTTCTCTCCTATATGCACATTTCTAATTTAAACTTCAGTAGAAGCTTTGAGTTCAATCTCTTCATCATTACCCTTTTATGACCATGGAGTCAGAGGTTAAGTAGTCTGTTTATGACCGTTCCTGAGCACAGAGGAGGTGGGGTTTGGGACTTCTGTTCTGACTACTCCAAATCCTATGCTTTTTACTATCGCTTTCGTTTTATTTGTATTTTTAAACCACAACGCTGGTTTACACCGACGTGAATAAGCATTATGATTGCCGCCGCTACTCTTTGCTATTTTGGTAATTCGACCAGAGGTGTGTAGTTGGTTCGCCATTTCCTCCTTTCCATGAGGGGATGCTGAGATCCTCAGAGGACAGTTTCTCAGACTCTACTTGTATGCAAGTGACTTTATAAAGTGTCTTTCCTGTCTTCTATCACCAGCAGCTTATGAAGCAGGGCAAGTATTATCAGGCCCATTTTCTAAGTGAAGAAAGTGAGGCTCAGAGAGTGTAACTAGTGTCCAAGAAAGTAAAGAGGGAAGCCCCCTGGCTACAGCGCTGCTGGTCTTCTCACTCCCCTCCCTTCTGTAAGATGAAGCATTTATTTTTAACCACAGTACAGCCTAAATTGGCTGAACCTTTTTCTTAAGTGTTGGACCGTCTCCATCCCTGCTCTCTTAAAAGCATGGAACAACACCTGCAATGACAGCATCTACCAAAAACATTCCAGAAGGCTCTAGCCAAAGAGTGTGTCTTCTGTTCTTTGGGGTTCGACGATAGCGGTTTGGTCCTACCTACTTTGACCCTACCTACCTCTTAATAGATTGCCTTCAACAGAGAGAGGCCTTGGATAGAGGACGCTACTGGAGGACCAGCTCCGTGACTCAGATACTTAATGATTTAGTCTCATCACGCTTTATTACCAAAATATGTTTCCTGATGGACTTCTGCTTTCTAGACCCTTTGCTGGGCACTTAACCTTGGCTGACCTTGGACAAGTCACTGAACTTCTCCAGGCCTTGATTCTGTCGTCTGCTAAATAGACATAATAGTGATCCTTTCCCTACTTCAAATAGTTATTGTTAAGAATAAAATTACAACACGGATGTGAACTGGTGAAATACAAAGAAATGACTCCTGTACTTATATCCCGTGATATGTACTGTTAAGCTCTCACAAATGCTTGGGAATGGATTGACAAATGAAGAATGTGCTTTTCTACATACCCCAAGGGGTAACCGCAAACAAGGCTGACAGAGTGACATCATGGACTCAGGTGTGTTGGATGAAGGGCTGGGTAGGACGGAAGTTGCCATGTCCTGCCTTTTTCCCTCTGGGTGGAGGGAGCTGCCTTGGCGGGATTTATCGACTCATCTCTGCTTTTGGAACTGCTTTTTGCTCTGAATGGTGTGATTTCTGTGGCATTTTCTTCTTTCTCTTTCTCTCTCTGGCAGTGACTCTTTGAAATATTATTTTTGCTTCCTCGACGGCAGGGCTGTATAATTGATGGCCTCCCTGGGTTGCTGGAGCCCCGCATTTAAACCACGCTCGCCTTGGCTCCAGTGTCTCCGAGTTCATTACTTTTTGAAAAGCCTCACGTCTGTTTGTGTTCACATGCTTGTTGCTCTGGAGAGGGAGGTGACTGTGAGGCAGGAAGAGGAGTGCGGAGCAGAATTCACGGTCCTCAAATCCTCTCTTGTCCTTAGATGGATATTTCTGAGTAACAGGACTTCACGTTTATCTGACGTGGATGTTCTGAACCAGGGGACCAGGGACCTGCACCTTCCCTGCAGCCTGCTGGAGGGGCTCTGCCACATGCAGTCCTGGGAGGTAGGAGGCTGCGGCTTTGCAAATAAAGTGGGTAATGAAAGTGTCCAGCTCAGGTACTAGAGAATGATTTAGTGCAGAATATATACATGTTAAGATTTCTAAGCAAAGGTGTGCGGTGACCTCGGTTCTCAGTGACAGAGTGGGTGGAGGCACGTTTCCTCCCCACCTCAGCCTGGGGTCTTCTCTCTGCTCTGCAGGGATCACCATGTCCCTCTCAGCCCTGCTCTCTTTTTTAGCCCACACTGTTATCCCCCCATGTATGTCCACACCCTGTCTCCTGCCCTTCTGCTCCGTAAGCATTAGAACCTCAGATTTGGTAAAGTCAACCAAGTTTGTAGAAATTTAGAATATAACATAACATAGTCTCTATGGCAGATGAAGAGTAATTCCTCCACTTTCCTGGAGATGGAGATGCAGAGACTGAGAGTTGGGAGTGGTCGTGAGAGGTATAACTGAGAACCTTTAGTTAAGATCCCGCCATTCTCTGCAACTTCTTTCTCAGCCTGAAACAAACAAACAAACAAACAAACTAGCCCATTCTCTAAGACTGAAATTAACTGCCTTCTCTGAGAAGCCACTCTTAGAGTACCACTCCCCACCCAACCCCATTTCAGGAAAGCTGTGGGTCTCCGTCCTTGAACTTTCAAAGATTTTTGTTCCTCTCATGACTGCAGCACTCCCTACATTGTTTTGGGATTATCCATCTCAAGGGTGCTCCCTTTGCCCTCATTTCACTCCGGACAAGAGCCAGGCAGGTGTTTTGTTTATTTCTGTACAATTACCCGTTAGTGTGGTCCTAACATATGCTTGACATCAAAGCACGTTGAGATCGTCCCCCCCCCCCCCCCAGCTTCATGTCACTGTGTGCAGAAGTGAATCTGTGTGGTGTGCAGAAGGCGTGTTCATTCACCGGCCCTTGGGAAACTCACATGGCTTCTCACTGCAAAGGGAGAGGGGTCAGGTGATGCACCTCAGGTGGGGCTGTGTGCACAGGGCTAGGTGATAAAAGGCGGGCATTTGTAAAAGATGCGTTTTGGGCATTTTGGTCAGTTAGAGAGAGTCATCCTTCAAAGATAAAAAAGAATGCACACATAGAAAAATTAGTTTCAGGAAGAGTTTTCGTCTCAATAAGAGATGAAGTACTTTTAAGTTGAAGGCAGTTTCTTTCCCTTTTGCAATATAGTGAGTAGAAGATATTGTCTCACCTTGTCATTTGAAGGGTGTAAAACTAGATTATATAAGTAACAAGAGAGATCATGCTTACAGTGGTGCTGAACAAATAAATATTTGAGAGACTTTTCTCTATAAATGCCAAAGGACTTTCCAAAGAAGACACCAAGCAGTAGATGTCCTCACAGATTACGCTTGACATGCGGTATTATATCTATATATGCCCTAGTATTCGGGGAGTGAGAAAGGATTTAGCCTCTCTGAATCCTAGTCAAGTATATGAGCCTAAAGTCTATTGTTTCTTTGTTGCTCAGCCTTCTCCTTGATGCGTTCCTTGCTAGATTGTGTGGGTTATAACAGCCTAAAGCTCAACAAAGTGGAGGTGATTATCAGAGTTTGAAATGCTGTGACGTTTTGCTGCCAGAAAGTAATTGATTTATTAGAGACAGTACAACACATGCACAATTCCACAGAAGAGGTTCCTTTGAACTTGTTCAGTATTGAATCCTGTGGGATTTGACTAATTTCTTTCAGAACCGTGGACAGAAACTCCCTTTCATTCTGATTCAGTTGGCTTTAGACAAGTAAACTCCAGTCCAGTAACCACGGTATGACTCAATTTCATAGCTTCAGCAATTCCAGCTGTCGAGTACCAGAACATTAATACATTATCGTGTGCTTACGTTACCACAAAGTGCAGCAAGGGACAAGATAGGCTGACTTCATGTTATTATCCTTACTGTCGTTTTGTTGCTAAACATAAGGATATTTTACAGCAAGTCAGATAAAATACAGAACATTTCAGAAGACATTTGAATTTTTCCTAACAAGCAACCTCTTAGTAATGCTATCCTTCAAAACTCTATGCATGGAGTCATAATTGAGTTCAGTGGTTCCACACCTGAGCAATGAACCAAGCAGACTGACGAAACGCCGAGAACTAGTGAAAATCTTGTTGTTGAAAGCAGTGAAGCCCCAGTGGGGGATGGGGTAAAATACTGGGAAGATTAGGATCTCTGCCTTAATGGCCGTGAACTAATACACTGATCCTGACCAGGTGAACCTCAGTTAATTCCCAGTTGCTTCAGGCAACTGTTCAAAACCTTTTTAAAAATAAAGACACAATCTTAATCCAGGATACTGTTTGCTTCCTTATTCAGTGTTAGATTATAAATGTTCCAAAGCAACATTTTTTACTCTTCACACATGACAAAATAAATGAAAACTAATAATGGAGTAATTCAGAGACTTGACTGACTAACAGTAAACTGGATTTTAGAAACATATCCATGTTGATGCCAGAATCTAAAATTTTTATGGAACATAAAATGATGTAGGTCTTAGATAACATGGAGTACATGTCACAGATAGGAAAAGTGTCTTCCTATAGATGGGGAAACTCTGGACCATCAGAGCCTCATCCCTTGGCTGAGGTCTCAGGGATAAACACATAGATTATGCTTAGGACCTGTTTGGGAAAATAAAAAAAAGGGCGGGGACAGACTTTAATATGATGTAAGTTATCTGTTTTTTTCTTTATTATCTGGAAAAGCTGCAGTGCTTCCTTCTTACCTAACACAGCATTCATATCACTGAATATCATTCCCATTTTGCCCTTTATCGAAAAGAAATTTAAAGCTTATCATCAGACTGTGCGTTAACATTTATGATTGCCATTTGAGGTATTCTCCTTTTCCTTGGACCTTACTTTATGTGTTTACTTACTCTTTTATCTTGTGTTTCCATTGTAAGATGTCTCAAGTTTATCGTGGAGATTGTGGAACATAAATAATTAAGAATAATTTGATTTATATCTATAATTGAACATATATAAATGTATACAATATGTAAGTATGTATAATTTAATGTTGTTTTAAATATGCCCCGGACAACTGACAACTTGTGTTTTTTATGCATGTGGATCCTTTGTCTATTTTAAAACTTGAGTGGGGTAGGAATGCTCGTCATTTGTCCATCAAGAAAACATGATGGGGAAGAAGCGATTAAAAACGGAATCGAAATAGTAAGGATTTCATTAGTGTAGATACAGACCATCTAAGAGAGCAAAGATTTTTATTCAGAACAAAAATGATTTTTCAGTATTATGGGAAATGTAGGTTATTAGAATTTAACTTGTCGGTTGGATTGATAGATTCAAAGCAAAGAAAAACTTGGGTGTTTCAATTCAAACAATTATATTAATTAAGTAAGCTGAATTCACTTTTTAGTCCTGATTTTATATATTTCACCATTCATTTACTGAGTACCTGCCATGTTTCAGGCGCTCTGTGCTGTCTGCGTATTAAGAGATAAAAGAGAATTGCTGTTCTCAAAGAGTTTCCGGGATGCCCCACCCTTTGTTAACATCTAATGCAGTGAGCTGTTGTAAGATGCTGGAGAAACAAAAGAGAGGGTTAAAACTGACCTGGTTCAAGGTAGAGGAGTCAGGTGAGGCATCTAGATTGGGTCTAGAATTAAAGGGCTAACAGAAGTTAGCTGTGTGATAGAGCATCTGCTGATCCAAGGAGCCAGAATGGATGCATGAGAGAAAATTCTGGGGAGAGGAGGATGGTACAAGGATCCTAATGCAGTTTGTGGGCACTAACGGTTGCAAAGTAGGGGTGGATAGGCAAAGGCTGTGTGTGTGTGTGTGTGTGTGTGTGTGTGTGTGTGTGTGTGTGTGTGTGTGTGTGTGTGTGTGTGTGTGTGTAGGGGGGTGAGGGAGAGAGAGTGATTGAATGGGCACCTTACAGTAAAGAAGAAGCTTGCAGAGGTGTAAACGTGCCAGTCCTAAGGGTCCTCGGTCTCTGCACTTAGCTAAAGGTTTTACACACCGCTAACCTGGATGAAAAGGGACTACTTTACTTTAAAATATTATACGCCAAGGAGATTTGCATTTCTGAAAAGATAACTTGAAGTCATTTTGGAAGATGGTCTGGAGAGGGTACAAAACTGGCATACCCTAGTCTAGTAATTTCAGGGGAGCAGTGAGAATGGCCTGAATTAAGGTAATTAGCCATGATGATGGATAAACTATAGAGTCAAATGCTTTTTTCTCCAGTGAAGATCCATGGGACTTGGTGACTGGCATGGAGAGTAAGGAAACTGAAGCAGAATGGGAAGATGCCTCGATCGCGGGGTAGTATAGCATAGTGGTTTAGCACTGAGAGCTGACTGGCTGTTTTAAAATCTGGCTGTTTGACTGTGACATGTGTCTTAAGCTCTCTGAGTCTCACTTTTTTCACTTGAAATCGGAAGCGATAATGTAGCAATGTTACTTCACATACACTTTCAAAAAGTTATTGGAAAATCTGATACTCTTCCTTAAACCTTTTTAAAGGTCCATGAACACCCGTTTAAGAGCTTTTGGAATATAAAAGAGAGACTGATTGGGTCTGGAGAGAAAGGTGATTCATTCAGTGTGGAACTTCACTTTCACTTTGTATCGTGTATTCACAGTCTAATAAATTATTTCACAATCTGTGATGATGAAAGAGAATTAAGAGCATCCTGAAAGAGGATGAAATTATCCAATAGAGAGATGTTGGAGATGATTAGCAAGGGCATTTGGGAGGCAGAGAGAAGTTGACAGTCATGTTAAGTCAAAAATGACTTTTAAAGAAGCTACTAAACAGTGATGGATTATTATTAAAAGCAGAGATTAGCCAAGAAGTGAAGCAGACGACTTCAAAGGAACAAGAAAAAAGCAGAAAGTGTCTTTAAATCTTTAAAGGAAAATGACAAATAGTAGAAATTTTATATAACTGAATAGATTCCCCTAAACAAGTAGTTTTGGTCTGCCCTTGATTCCAGAACTGCAAGCTCTAGGTTTCCAAGCCCAAAGGAGAAGAAAACAGAACAAAACAAACCCTCTCAAAATTTTCTGTAAGTTGTGTCCCGGGCAGCTGGACACAAACACAAAGACCTGATTTACTAACCTCTTATAAGTTTGATGCCTTTATAGTTACCAAAGTGAAGAGTTCAGATCACCACCTCCACCCCACTTATCCTTAGAGGATGAAAAATTAAATCTGGTGAAGCTTCCTGTTGTCAGGTTGCCTTTCCAGTGTTTTCTGCTGCTACCAGTCCCAGGCAAACATGGGCCCCTTCCTGGAAAGAGTTTCCGAAAAAAGAAGGAGACGGAGAAAGAAAAGCAATAGAGAGGGAGAGGAAGAGGGAGGAGAAGAAGAAGAGGGAGAGGGAGAAGAAGAATGGAGAGGAAAGAAGTGATAAAGCTGGTCCGTCACTGTGTGGATATGGTCTATCATCCAACCCTGTAATTAATATTACCCATTTTACTTGAGGATCTCAGAATAAGTTACTAAAAGGTAAGCTGTTCTTCTAAGGACACCAGTAATTTCTTAGTGTCAACTCCCAGGGCATCTTTTCAGTACTCTTTCTGCTGAAATTGATGTCGTTGCTACCACTCTCTTTCTTGGTATTTTTTTCTAACTTTTCATAAAACAGCTCTCTCCTGACATTCACCCAGCTCTGACCCACTCCATCTCAGTCCCATTTGTTTAATAACCTGAATCCTTCTCATAAATCAAAAGTGCTGGCATTCCTCTGGGTTTCAACTTTGAGTCTCTTCCTTTGATGTTTTTCCCAGGTGATGCTACTCAGCTATGGCATTAGCTGGAGATCCTCATGTGGACAGGCCTCAGGGTGTGCTCAGCCTCTAAATTCCCGCATGATTACAGGTTGTCTGATGAACATCTTAACATGTATATTCTGCAGACAACTTGAACTCAACATATTTCAAACTGCCCTTATTATCTTCTGTACCTGACTGGGTTCTTCTTGGTCTCAATCGACAGAAACGGACTCGGGTTGGCTTAACAAAAAAGGAATTGATTGCAGCTCTATTGTAGAACTCATGATATTCACAGAGGGCTGATTCAAAAATGTGAAAGAGGTCAATCCACAGAAAACAATTCACAATACAGGAAGAGTCTCTCCGGGGCATTGTGGCCATAACAGCTAAGATAGGAACCGTTCTTGGCACCTTTGTGGTCCTTCTGACACCTCTGAGCACCAGACATCCCAACAAGAATGAATTCCAAAGTGTTCCTGCCTGTTTTCATCACTTGCTCTAGAGGCAGGGTCCTTGGAAGGAGCACCCAGCACGCAGAGACCAGATGATATGTCCATTCTCCAGCTACTGGAGTGTAGAAGCACAGCTTCTTGGCCTCACCAGATTTCAGACCAGACTCGCACTATCTAGGGTTTCTGATATATAGGAAGAGGGTTCAGAGTCCAGGTGCCCACTGCATATTCCATGATACAAGTCTACCCAACTGGTATGTTTCATCTCAACAAATGACACCAGCATACATTCAGTCAACCAAGCTCAGAATCATCTGCAACTATTTCTTTTAAATATGTCTCATTATTATGGATTTACTTATTTATTGGCCACACAACATGGCATGTGCGATCTTAGTTTCCTGACCAAGGGTCAAACCCATGCCCCCTGCAGTGGAAGCGTGGAGTCCTAACCACTGGACACCCAGGGAATTCCCAAGTATTTCTTTCTCTTTATGGTACGCATCTGTTTTGTTGGTGTTGTTTATTTAAGTCACTAAGTCTTACAATTTGATTGACCAAATATTCCTTAACTCCTTTCCACTCTACTTTTTTCCGTCTTAGATCAACCTGTGCCATTTCTCGAGGACTTTTAATACTTTCAAGCAATGATGAGGTGAAGGGTGTAAAGGCTGTGGACTCCGCGTGTACAAATCATACTTCTGTCACTCACTAGCTGGGTGACCTTAAGCATTTTCCCTCAGCTTGCTCTATGTTGTATGTGGAATAAGCTTAATAATAATACCTGTGTTCTGGTCCCACTACTGGGCATATACCCTGAGAAAACCATAATTCAAAAAGAGTCATGTACCAAAATGTTCGTTGTAGCTCTATTTACAATAGCCCGGAGATGGAAACAACCTAAGTGTCCATCATCAGATGAATGGATAAAGAAGATGCGGCACATATATACAATGGAATATTACTCAGCCATAAAAAGAAACGAAATTGAGCTATTTGTAATGAGGTGGATGGACCTAGAGTCTGTCATACAGAGTGAAGTAAGTCAGAAAGAGAAAGACAAATACCGTATGCTAACACATATATATGGAATTTAAGGGAAAAAAATGTCATGAAGTACCTAGGGGTAAGATGGGAATAAAGACACAGACCTACTAGAGAACGGACTTGAGGATATGGGAAGGGGGAAGGGTAAGCTGAGACAAAGCGAGAGAGTGGCATGGACATATATACACTATCAAACGTAAGGTATATAGCTAGTGGGAAGCAGCCGCATAGCACAGGGAGATCAGCTCGGTGGTTTGTGACCTCCTGGAGGGGTGGGATAGGGAGGGTGGGAGGGAGGGAGACGCAAGAGGGAAGAGATACGGGAACATATGTATATGTATAACTGATTCACTTTGTTATAAAGCAGAAACTAACATGCCGTTGTGAAGCAGTTATGCTCCAATAAAGATGTAAAATTAAAAAAAATAATAATACCTGTCACATAGGGTTGCTGCAGTGATTGGTTGCAGTATGGTTAAAGCACTGTGGGTGCTCACAAACAGTAGTCGTTCCCTACAGGTAAAGTAGGGTTAAAAGTGAGGAGCAGGGGCTTCCCTGGTGGCGCACTGGTTGAGAGTCCACCTGCCGATGCAGGGGACACGGGTTCGTGCCCCGGTCCGGGAAGATCCCACATGCCGCGGAGCGGCTGGGCCCGTGAGCCATGGCCGCTGAGCCTGCGCGTCTGGAGCCTGTGCTCCACAATGGGAGAGCCCACAACAGTGAGAGGCCCACGTACCGCAAAAAAAAAAAAATGAGCAGTGGTGGTGAGGTGGTGAAGATGATAATAATGGTGGTAGTAATAATAGTAACTTCCTCTAACCAGTACCCTCCAGTACACAGTCTATATTGCTGTCAGCATTATCTTTCCAAAACAAAGATTTGATGTTGTTACTCTCCTACTTGGAATCCTTTGGTGGCTGCCATTCCCTGTGAGATAAAAACCAAACTCTTTAGTAAGGTATATAAACTCCTGCAAAACGGGACCCGAAATTATCTTTCTACCACTGTCTTCTGCCACTTGTCACCACTCAGGTTACAATAGAGGGACGTGGACCAACTCATTCCTCAGCATCTCAGAGATTGTACTTCTCCTAGTTTTCACACACATGCTGTTTCTTCTTCCTATAACACTCTACTCTCCTTTGCAGCCTTGGAAGACCCAAACACATGGCAGCTTTCTTTATATCCCCACCCTTGACCTCCTCCCTGTGTGCCCATCACACTTGGTCCATGCACATCACATGGTGACGCTGTACAGTGTTTGTTCCATATATTGTCAACCTCTACACCTGCTGGCATGCCCTTGCCCTGAATGCTCCTGTCTTATTCATTTCTACCTCTGTTATGTGGGACTGGCACATAGTAGGTGCTCAGGGAATGGCTATTCAACCCGTGCATTAATGCACACATTTGTAAGGACTCTGTGAAGACCCAGAGGACTCCAGGGAGAGGTGGAGCAACTTGTTCCCGACGAGTGCACTGTGTCCCTCCGGCTACACTTGGCAGTGAAGCAAACAGACAGAGCATTTGAGGTCCTTGACTCCTGCAGCTCTGCTCTAATCATTTCCAGTTGGTGCTTGGCACCAGGCACCTTGCTGGATACTTTAGCATAATACCGGGAGGACACAGTCTTCCTTTTTCTGAAGGAATTTTCATTTCAGTAGACTCTAGTCTACTTCTTCAGTAGGTTAGCGGACATCATCCTTACGGGACTCTGGAGCCAAATTGCAATCACCATTCAGGGGAAGAACCCATGGGCTGTGCCTTTCCTAGTATCATTTTCTAAAACTGGTATCACTACCTTTATTAAACACAGGTGCCACATGAAAAAGCTCTGTGTTCCTTGGGAGAAGCAGGACAAGTATGTTTTCTCTGGATCTAAGAAACTAGAAACTTTGCATCCCTTCTCCAAGAAATAGTCACTCACCCTAATTAGGCTAGCTGCCACTCTCTTTATTGTATTTGAAAACTGTAAGTACTATTGGGTGAAACTAAATTATCTAATTGGTAGGAAAAACCCAGCTGAAAATAATTCTTATATAATAAGAATATATAATAAGAATAATTCTTAAATAATTCTCAGAAAATAATTCTTACAGTATTTAATTATGGAAAAAGAATAATTTTATACAAATGCATGAACTTTTTATTTGTTGAATATACCACACTATGCAGAAGGAATTATGTTGGAATATTATATTCTGGAGACCAGAGTTGGGAAAATCCTTCTGTAAAATGCTTCCAATCCCAGTCACCATGCTCTGATTCAAGAATGAAGGATTTTCGTGAGTACTTGGAAATTATGAATCATTATCTAATAAGCAAAGGCAGAGCGCCTTCATTTCACTGATCTAAAGGACTGCACTGATTTCCCTGTAGTCAAAGCAAACAGCCTCAAGTTCTCCATTGCTGAATGGCAACCAGCACTGCTCTAGAATCTGATGCCCGCACCCGACTATCCTCCTGCAACACCTGCACCCTTGCCTGTGAGCTACTTGGTGAATGTTGCCTATGTTATTACTGTGGAAAATCATTTGATCTCAGCATCTCCTATGCATGCAGTTGAACTAAAATAGGAAAGAGAGCCTCTCTGGAAAGGACTGGCTGTAGGGGTAGCCATGGTTCTTCCTGCATCATATCCTGTGTCAACCCACCAAAAGGGGGAAATTCCACCAAAACGTCTGCCTCCTTGCTAGGGCTGGAGAAAAGGATTTGTCCCTTCTCTGCCCACTTTACTGTCTTGGAGAAGAAAGGGTGATACTGAGTTGACCCCTAGTTCCTTGAGCAGTTCCAAAGCAGACTCCTCTCCCTTCATTCTCTTTGGACTCCCTTTGCCCAGGTGTAGAAGGCACTGCAGTAACAGGCAGGTGGAGCTCCGCTCCCTCTAAGACTGTCCACCAACTACTGGCTAGGTAGACCAGATGGCTCCAGGTGAAGAGCTGCTCCTTTTCAGTTCAGGTCAGAGGAAACAGGAAGTCCCTTTTCCTGCAGGTCTGCTGCACTACAGATCCTCCCACCTGGCAGTAAAGCTGGTGTAGCCATTGATCCCACTTGAAGCTTGTTCCATCCCTCGACTGTTGTTAGTACCTGAAAGAAAGGCCCAGGGAAAGATGAACACCCTAAAATTTCAATGCTGCATTTTTTTAATTTAGGTTATTTGTAATTCTGCCACATGAATTCAATGAAACATTAGCTACACATAGTTTTCTGGCTAAAAAATATTCAATTATAGGTATTGGGTCTTTAGGCAGGTTAACACAGCATTATTAATGTACCGTGTCACTGTGAACCTACGCTATACATCATCACATCATCGGGTCACGTGTTGCAGTTTGGGAGGTGACATTCCTATGAAACTGTGTGCCTGGGCTTCTGTTTCCTGCTCGTCTTTTGCGTTGTTTTAATTTCTGTTGATTTGGATTTTTACTGAAGTCTGCCTCAGCACAGCAGATTCTTTGCCTGAGATTGTTTATACATTGTGACAGTCTTATGATGATATCTGATCGGTTAGTCTCCCAGTTCCTCTAAAAAAAGTCTTGTGTCTGTGTTCAGTGCTATAGAAATAGAAGAACTTCTTGACAAAAACGGAAAACAAAACAAAAATCTCTTACGTGCTGGCTGTCGGAAGACATTACACACTTAAACATCACGTTCCCTCTCTGTTGCTTTCTGCTCACTCCTTCCCAGCAGATGTGCATGAATACAGATAGATACACAGAGGCGCATACATGTCTGTGTACATGCGGACACGCCTATCTACCGACACACATGCATGAACACGTATTTTGCGGGAGATGTTGAACTTTCTGCTGTTCCCTTTAATGTACACTTCTCACTTTTCTTTCTCAAGACAGGAGGTTTTCTTCCATCAGAGCGTCTCTCTGAAATTAGCCCTGCGTTTATAATGCATGTAAAGATTTTTTCCAGTGCTGGTCTAATGAAAAATGATACCCAGCGTTAGCACTTGCCGCCTCCCAATTATCCCATTGCTCGTGATTCGGTTATTCCACACATAGTTATCTGTTTCCCTCCCCAGTAGCTACATAAGCGGGCCGTGGTAATCTAGTCCAAAATAAACGACCAGGCATTGTTAAGTTTGCTGTATATAGTTTTAAAATGTCAGTTATTACAAGAAGAATATCTGGTTGGAGACTCTGGTCCCAATCACCAAAGGAGGCTCCAGGTCCGTGGCATGGAGGAGGGTTGGAAGTTGGTTCTCCAAGAGCACGGCTTCTCTGAAAGCTGGGAGAGGGCCCAGGAGAGGGCGGGAAGGGGCTGCTGGGTCCAGGAGCATCAATCACTTTCACGTTATTTTTGGGCTAGGATTTTCTAATGCTGACCCTGCTTTGTGCTCAGGCAAATAACGGGTCATAGCACTTACAAGCAGACAGCTGCACTGGACTTGATTCATTCCCCATCACAAATAATGGCCGCACTTGCCCATGAATCTCTTTTCCACCCAGAAATAGAGATTAGGCGAAGAAGGAAGTCAAATCTAAATGGTTGTGCCTTAGGTGGTTAAGAGGACGATAGAAGTCAGTCAATCCCAGGCTTTTGGGAAGCCCACTGGATTCCAAATGGACGTGACAGAAAGAAAGAGACCACTGCAGGAGCCTTGGTGACCACACTGGACCACAGGGCTGTTCCCACAGCTCTCTCCCCACGGGGACCTCCTGGCGGGAGCTCATTACATCCTGCCCGTGATGAGCGCACATCATAGTGAGGGTGGGCGTGATCGAGCAAACTGGAAAACAGAGCAGCCAAAGTGGCAGGAATTGGTCAGTGGCCAGCAGACCCACCAATACGTTAGTTTGGCGTTTCTAACAGCCCAGACCTCTCCGTGGAAACCCCATCAAGTCTCAGGCTGTTTAGGTGGCCTCCCGTTTTCAGTTTGGCTTTGGTGTCATGACTCCCTGAGGAACCCGCACGATGACAGCAGCGGGTGGAGACCCTGCTACTCACCCACGTGGCCAGTGCATGGGGCAGACCGCTTCCCCTCCCCCATCCCACCCTAAATGGTCCGGCCTTTGGGTCAGAGCATCACAGCCATGCCTCATAGTTTTTTCTTTAATGATATGAAAACATTTTCACATAAATTGCCTAATTTGGTTCTTAACAAAAACCCTATAAGGCAAGGCAGTTGTAATCATTTCTAGTTTATAAATGAAGACAATAAGCCCCGAGACATCAACCCTTTGGCCCCGAGTGCACTGGGGACTGGAGCTGGGGGTCCTGTGCTTCTGCTCCGGCTCCAGCTCCACTGCCTCAGGCGCCCTGGCTGGGGGTCCCTGTGACCTCACGCAGGAGGGTTTGAGAGCTCGGGTGACTGGCCATGGACTGCACATATGTCATCCTCTCAGAGAGGGTGCGTTGCTGGCTGGTATGTGGACACGGCTGCTTGGCCCCATGTCCAGGGGAGCACCGTGCATCCCTGAAGGCCACTGTCCGTATCCATCCGTGTAACAGCCTCCACCGTGTGCATGACAGGAACGGAGCCGGCGGGCCTCTGGCCTCTCTACCCTCACTAGACAGTCCCACAGGAAAATGTCCTCCTCTGAGGACCTTCCCAGAGCCTTGCTTCTCTTTCCTTCATCCTCACTGGGAAGGAAGTTGTTCAGATGGTGGGATTTTTTTTAGGCTCGAGTGCCCTGGAAAAAACCAGATGAAGTCTGCAAGTGTGTTCAGCACACCCGTAGATGCTGCTCCGCGCCCCCCACTTCGTATTTTTCTTAGCTGTTCTGTTTTAGTTAGTGCCAATATAGTCTCCCCTCCTACATATCCCTTTAGGGTGAAGTGCCTGCTCAGTAAGCTTCGGAAAGGCAGTATATTTTAGGCAGCCTGATAAAAGACTCTAATCGCCCCAGATTAATGCATTCATTCCTAGCCAATTGAAGGATTCATTACAGTGCTCAGGCGGAGGCTCCTCTGACAAATCTGCCCGGGGTAATGAGCCATTCAGCAGCTTCTCCCCTGTGTTGCTGGCAACCTGCAGAGGGGGCCTGAGAGGGAGCCCAGCAGAAGTAGGTAAAGTGCAAAGGAGAGGGTCAGTCTGGGCACCTCTGGCCCTGGAGGGACGTTGGGAACAAGAGGTGCTTGTGGCCACGATAGCTGCCTCTGCAGCAGGAACCGAGGAGCATCTGGTGCAGGTGCCAAGGAAGGTGGCAACTCAGACGGCACCGCTGAGCCCTGGAAGGCTGGGGAGTGAGGTTCACGGTGCACAGAGGACGTCTGGGCTTTGAAAGCGAACCCCAGTTGGGCAACCGGAGAAGGGTGTATATGGGAGGAGCTTACAAACAATTGCAGTCTGCGCCTCTAACTAACATCTCTACACGGAAATGTTCAAGGAGGGAAAGACAGACATAGAGCCCAAGAAAGTTAGGAGACATCCTAGAGGTTGGCTAGCCCGTGACTCCAGGGGTGGGCGTGGGGTGTGTGACAGTGATTTTACCCTCCAGGGGACATTTGGCAATGTCTGGAGACAGTCGTGGTTGTCCAGACTCTCAGGTGGAGAAAGAGACGCTCCTGGCACGTAGTGGTGAAGACCAGGGCTGCTGCTCGACAGCCTACAATGGACAGGGCAGCCCCAAACAATACAGAAGCATCCAGTCCCAAAGGTCAACAGTGCCAAGTGTGGGAAACCGGCCAGCTGAAACCTGCCCTATTGCAGATGAGAAAGGTGAAGTAGGACACAGGTGACGGGCTCTAGGTTACACAGAGGGTGGAGGAGCCGGGAGGGCTGCAGCCTGCAGTCTTTCTGTCTCGTCTCTATGATGTCCCTAGAACCGGGAGGCCTGCTTTCCAGTTCTGCACTGATAAGTACCCTCAGAAACAAAGTTGTTTCCTCTCCTTCTGGACCACAGAGCACCCTTCCAGCCCACATCTCTCGTAAGGAAAATTCCATCGCCGGCCTTTATGAACACACGCCGGTCCCTACCCACTTCGGTCTAGACAGATCTCTTCTGGGGAGTTAGCTTATTATCTTTGTTATGCATTTAGAAGCGGATGGTACTGCTGATAAAAATAGGAATTGCCAGAGGAGCTAGCACCAGGCGTTATGAGATGCTGATGTGCAGTGTTGTTGCCAGCAGTTCCCCGCGAGGGTGGGAAGGAGACCCCCTTCGTGCACACATAACTATATCTAACCATTATTAAATATTGATTCACCTCAGCTGGGCCCTGTGCCTGCTTCCAGATGGAGGCCAGTGCATTAACTGGTGCTGATCTCATCTGTACCCCTGGCATTGCACCCATGGCTGTCGCTGCTGACCCTTGTTCCTGAACTGACAGTGTACATGGGGAGTGATTCCTTGCCCGCCTTTTGACTAGAGAAATAAGCACATACGAGTTTATATCTGGAGTCTAGGATTCGTGGGGGTATGAGCGCTAGAGCTTCATTAAAAAAAAAGGAAAGAAGTCTCCTATGATGAACAGTCATTACAGGGACGTAGACTCGTCTGAGTATCTGGAGCAATCGTAAACATTTCCCTGAGCCGGTGTTTGATGGTGGGGGAAGGTTGAGGGGGGTGGGGGCAGATAGAAGGAAAGAGGGGCCGAAGTTAAGAACAAATATGCAAGTCCAGAGTGTGTGCTTAATGGAACCGAGATTTATTTTTCTGTGTGTCTTCCTAAGCCTCTAGATAGATCACAAAAAATACAGCCAGCCAGAAAAGAAATAGCCCAAATGTAATTTAAAGGCCAACTTTTTAACCAGTACTTCAGCTGGGAGACACCTTTCCTGTGTTCCTTTAAGATTCCCAGCTCGGATCAGCGCACGGCACGTGGCGGCCTGGGAGCTCCGGAGCCGTGCGGAGCCCTTGGGTCACGGCACTTGTACCTGTATGAGCCCTTCACCTTAAAACTGCTGGAGGCGCGGGAACAGCATGTGCAAAGGCCCGGTAGCGGGAGGGAGTGAGGATCCCATTTAATCATCATGTCTCCTTCGGTTCCTCTGGACTGTGCTGGTTTCTCAGACTTGTCTTTGATGATTGTGACAGTTTTGAGGAGCACTATTCAGGTCTTAGTTGCAGTACGTGGGCTCCAGGGTGCGTAAGCTCTGTAGTTTGCGGCACACGGGCTCTCTAGTTGAGGCACCCAAGCTCAGTAGTTGTGGCACGCAGGCTTAGTTGCCCCAAGGCATATGGGAGTCTTAGTTCCCCGACCAGGGATCGAACCTGCGTCGCCTGCATTGGAAGGCAGATTCTTTACCACTGGACCACCAGGGAAGTCCCCAAGATATGTCTTTTTGATAGAACCTGTACTTAAAAATGTTTCCCCAGGGAGTTCATCCTGGAGAAGACCCAGGATAGTGGGTAAGACCCCACCTTATCTGGGGTCCTGATTATTGAAAGACACGGGAGAGGGATGCTTTGTTCCAGATGAGGATTGGAATCCCTGGCCCTGCCTCTTACCAGCTGTGTGGTTTTGGGCAGGTCACATCACCTGTCCAAGCCTCAGTTTCCCCATCTATAAAATGGGCTTAAGGAAAGCACTTACTGAAGAAGATGTGGCACATATATACAATGGAATATCACTCAGCCATTAAAAAGAATGAAATAATGCCGTTTGTAGCAACTTGGGCGGACCTAGAGATTGTCACACTGAGTGAAGTAAGTCAGAGAGAGTAAGGGAAATATTGTATGATATTGCTCATAAGCAGAATCTAAAAAGAAATGGTACAAATGAACTTACAAAACAGAAACAGACTCACTGACTTAGAGAACAAACTCATGATTACTGGGGGGAAGGGTCGGGGGAAGGGATAGTTAGGGAGTTTAAGATTGACATGTACACGCTGTTATATTTAAGCCTGCGAGCCACAACTACTGAGCCCGCGCATCACAACTATTGAAGGCTGTGCGCTCTAGAGCCCGTGTGCCACAACTGAAGGCCACACACTCTAGGGCCTGTGTGCCACAATTACTGAGTCTGTGTGCTGCAGCTGCTGAAGCCCACATGCCTAGAGCCTGTGCTCAGCAACAAGAGAAGCCACTGCAATGAGAAGCCCTCTCACCACAACGAAGAGTAGCCCCCGCTCGCCGCAACTAGAGAAAGCCCGCTCACAGCAACGAAGACCCAATGCAGCCAAAATAAATAAATAATAAAATAAAATAAAATGGATAACCAACAAGGACCTACTGTACAGCACAGGGAACTCTGCTCAATATTATGTAACAACCTAAATGGGAAAAGAATTTGAAAAAGAATAGATACATGACGGCTAGTGGGAAGCTGCTGCATAGCACAGGGAGATCAGCTGGATGTTTTGTGACGACCTAGAGGGGTGGGATAGGGAGGGTGGGAGGGGATATGGGGACATATGCATACATATAGCTGATTCACTTTGTTATACAGCAGAAACTAACACACCATTGTAAAGCAATTATACTCCAATAAAGATGTAAAAAAAAAAAAAAAAAAAAGATTCCCAGCTCAGGACTTCCCTGGTGGTGCAGTGGTTAAGAATCCGCCTGCCAGTGTAGGGGACACGGGTTCGAGCCCTGGTCCAGGAAGATCCCACATGCCGCAGAGCAACTAAGCCCGTGCACCACAACTACTGAGCCTGTGCTCTAGAGACCACGAGCCACAACTACTGAGCCCATGTGCTGCAACTACTGAAGCCCCTGTGCCTAGAGCCTGTGCTCTGCAACAAGAGAAGCCACTGCAATGAGAAGTTCATGCACCACAACGAAGAGTAGCCCCCGCTCACCGCAACTAGAGAAAGCCCGCGCACAGCATCGAAGACCCAACGCAGCCAAAAATAAATAAATTAATTTAAAAAAAAAAAGATGCCCAGTGCAGGGGAGGAGTATTAAAGTTACTGATTTATCTTCAGTAGCACAGTTATTTTTATTGTCTTGCCAGTGACAGGTTTTTTGTTTAGCTTTTCTCTGCAGTTCTATACACCCTTCTCCATGAAAGAAGAGCAGGCCATAGGCTATTGTTTTCTTTGATGTCCTGGTGCCTCAGAAGACACGGAGCCTGGCCATCTCAGAAGCACATCAACACTTTCTCTGGCTTCATAACAAGCAGCACATTTTGAAACAGTAGATACGGCTGTCCCGCCCTCTGGTTCACAACAGAGAGGTGTGTGTGCACACGCAGGACACGTGTGTGGCTTTGGGGGTGCATGTGGCCATAACAGTTTGTCCATAGAAACTTTTACCAGAAATATGTCTTCTACTACCAGGGAGCCACAGGAAAGATTAATAAGTACAATTCAGTTCAAACATACGAGTAAACAATCATTTGTTGTGTCCCTCCTGTCTGCAAGGAACCCTGATCCACATGGGGACATGCAAAGGTGAAGCATAGAAAAATAAAAATATGAAAGAGCTTTCCTTATGGGTCACATATTCCAGCGAGGATGCAATGTCCATGTACCAGCAGTTACCAAGGCAGAATATAATCTGCTGTATGGGAGTGTTTTTTGTTTTTTTTTTTAATTTATTTTAGTCAAGTATAGTTGATTTACAATGTTATGTTAATTTCTGCTGTAAAGCAAAGTGATTCAATTATACACATATATTCATTCTTTTTCATATTCTTTTCCATTATGGTTTATTGCAGGATATTGAATATAGTTCCCTGTGCTATACAGTAAGACTTTGTTGTTTATCCATTCTCTATATGACAGTTTGCATCTGCTAATCCCAAACTCCCAATCCTTCCCTCCCCCACCCACCCCCTTGGCAACCACAAGTCTCTTCTCTATGTCTGTGAGTCTGTTTCTGTTTCGTAGATAAGTTAATTTGTGTTGTATTTTAGAATCCACATATAAGTGATATCATATGGTATTTGTCTTTCACTGTCTGACTTACTTCATTTAGTATGATAGTCTCTAGGTCCATCCATTGCTGAAAATAGCATTATTTCATTCTTTTTTATGGCTGAGTAATATTCCACTCCATTCCATTGTGTATATGTACGACATCTTCTTTATCCACTCATCTATCGATGGACATTTAGGTGGTTTTCATGTCTTGGCTATTGTGAATAGTGCTGCTATGAACATACGGGTGCATGTATCTTTTTGAGTTATGGTTTTGTCTGGATATATGCCCAGGAATGGTATCGCTGGATCATATGGTAACACTAATTTTAGTTTTTTAAGGAACCTCCGCTGTTTTCCATAGTGGCTGCACCAGTTTACATTCCCACCAACAGTGCAGGAGGGTTCTGTATGGGAGTGTTTTGAACAAAGGGCTGTGAGAGGTTGAAGATAAGAGAAATTGATTCTGACCAGGAAAGTTTATGTATTCAGCATGCATGTACCAAGTCCCTACTGTGTGCTGGGCACTGTCCTAGGTGACAGGGATACAGAGGGGAAGTATGGAGTTTAGGTTTAATGAGAAGAGAGAAACAACAACACTAAACAAATAAATGGGAACTTCAGAGAATGGACAGGGGCCATAAAATAACTAAAGCAGATACTGGGATGGGGCCGGGAGCTCTCTGAGATATTGTGGTCTGGAAGGACGCAGAGTAGGTGACAACTGAAATGAGAACTGAGTGACAAACAAGTATCCACGTGAAGATCTGGGGACAGAGCATTTCAGGCAGGGAACAGAAACTGCAAGGCCTGGGGGAAGGACCAGCTGGGCACCTTCCAGGGGCAGACAGCAGGTCCGGGGACTGGAGTTGAGTGAATTCTGGGCAAAGCAGTCACGCTAAGGTCAGAGTTTGTCAGGGGCCAGCTATGCAGAGTCTTCGAGACACAGTGTGAACTTTGAGTGTCATTCTAAGGGCAGTCATCTGCCATGAGAGGTTTCTAAATAGGGGGTGATATGATTAGATTTATGTTGTTGTGGTTTTTAATTAGTCCACCTGTGATGCAGAAAATGGAATGTAGAAGAAAGGAGGGAAGAGAATGTATCAAGGCAGCATGAGGGTTATTTTTGAAATAAAGCCAACAGGACTTAATAACTGGACGTAGAAATTGAAGGAAAGGGAGAAATGATGTGTGATTCCTATGTCTTTGTCCTGGACACTTAGGTAGATGATGGTGTCATTAACTAGGATGGGTCAATTAGGAGAAGGAGGTGAGGAATCTAGAACTCTTTTTGGGACATAGTAAGTGAACTTGTCTATTGAACAATTAAGGAGGCCACATTGCTATCCTTTGTTGAGCACACACTGTATACCCAGTATTATTCTAGGCTCTTAGGTGTATGACCTCATTGAATCCCCAGGGTAACCTGGGGAAGAAGGAGAAGGTGATGCTCTTTCATGTGCACAGATGAGTGTTATTCAGAGACACACATCTCTTGGAGATTTTATGGCTGAGGGAGGATGCTGGCAAGGAGGCCATGCGACCGTATGTCCCACAGAAAGTAGTCAGGTGCCCTCGTCCCCCCCCGTACCAGGAGAGGAGAGCTCCCCTCCTGAGGGGTGCCAAGGAGCCGGCGGCCTCCTGTCAAGACTCACTGACATCCCGATGGGCCCACTTCTGTCTGCTGTGAGCTGATGAGGGAGAAAGAGAGTTATTGTCAAATTCCCAACTTGCCCTTTTTGATACGAAGTTCGCTTGTGATATTTTTTTAACTTAGGTAGCTAATGCATTTTGTTCTCCGGAGTGTGAGAGACCCAGTTTCCCGAGTAGCCTTTAATTAGTTTCTGGATGATGACATCTCCACCGAGAAGCAACCAGTGGCATTCCCCAGTCTCAGGGGGGAGATAAAAGAATCTAATAAAGACATTCGGTGTTTCTAGGTGATGTATTTGACAAGCTTTGTATTAACAAGAAGTCTTGTTGGAACTTTATTCTCTTTCCAACTGTGCTCCCTCCCTGGCCCCGGATCCCTGCCATTTCACAGGAGGATTCACAGAGCTAAGAAACTGTAGATTCAAACAGACCAGCTGCATCTCCACCTCTCGTTCTAGAGGGGAAGAGGCTTCATCTTGATCTGTTCACAGACCGTAACCTTTATGAGGGATTTAGTGGCAATAAGGCCTCGGAACAAAAACTCCACTTAAAACCAACTGACAAGTTCTTTTGCACAGCAGTGGGGCCACTTCCTGGGCCTCTGGATTCAAGGCCGGATAATGAGGTGTTCCTTCCACTAGCCTTAATTATTGCCAAAGATGATGGTCACAGGGAGAGTGGGTATAACTCACAGCTTCATTTCAATGTTGGCACCATTGCTACTTGGATGGAGAGAGGCAGAAACTCCCCTTCGGGCTGTCCGCCTTCCTCTGAACTTAACCTTGAGGGTGCTTGAGGGAAAGAGAAAAGTCTGTGGAAGAATTTGGACCATACGGTGGTCAAGGCGGGGTGGGGAGGCCACTGCGGCCACCTTCCCGCTGCAGTCAGCACAGTTCCCCGCTGCACAAGTTTTATAGCTTGGGCTTGAGCGTATAACCGCCAGTGCTTCCAGGCAACTAGGAATTAAAGTGCTGATGATGCCATCGAGGCAGCTGAGAATGGAAGTGATCTTGGCACCATTGGCAGCCAGCACATTGACAGCCTGGAGACGCCGGCTTCCACAGAGATGAGCACAGGGCCCCCAGGAGGCAGGGCTCCATCCTTGCCGTGCCCCTTTGACCCTTTGCCTCCATCTGACCTGGATGGGGCAGCCTGGGAGAAGGGACTAATTGGAACCTGCTCTCCTGGGCAGCTCTTAAGGGCACGAGGAGAGTCTGAACAAAGAAAATCTTTTCCAGGAGTCTGGGAGATTATGGTGACGTGTACAGGCACATTTGCACATTGTTTACTCTCAGGATGGCAAAGTGTGAAGCTCATCCTTGGGTCTGGTGACAGCGCTATCGTAGAAAGACCGTTCTTCTCTCCACACAGTGGGTTTCTGAGCAGAAGGAAGGACATCCAAGGGGCAGAGGTACATCTTCCTGAATGGGGAGAAGAATGAGCCCTGTTAAAAACGCAGTGGCAGCACAGGAATGGAGGACTTAAAACTGAAGTATGTAAAGGGCCCCTCTAACCAAGGCCCAGGCTGTCTGCGGGGCCCGGCAGTGTGTCTTGATCCAGATGGGGGCTGGGTCTCCTTTCTCTGCAGATCTTCGACAGCTTGTGGAAAAAGTGTGTCTGGAGGATGGGGTCTGGGATACGGCACGAGCGGCAGTCACACCTGGGTAGCTGTCCTTAACGGGCCCCTCGAGTTTCGTGGGCATCAGCTTCATGCCTGCTTTGGAAAGTGAGAACCACTGAAAGATGCTGGATGCCAAGGCAGAAAAAGAATCCACTTGAAGAGGCTCTAAGGCAGGGCCTCCAAAGATGTGGCGAGGCTCTGGCTGCTGTGACCAGCAGGAGTAGACAACTCTTGGTGAAGAAAAATTAGAATCAGGAGAGACCAGAAGCACCTTGTCAGCCACTACCTCTGAGACCGTGGGAAGAAGCCTTGTCCTGTCCCGAAACCCTGGTCAGCCCCTCCGGGTTGGCTTCTACGGCAGGCAGTAATGCTCTTTCCCTGGTATCGATTGGACTCTGCGTTATCTCGATCATAATAGCATTCCTCTGCAGCGTGGTAAGCAGTTCACTAAGTGCTTTCGGTTATAGGACATATCTCATCTGATTCCAAAACCCT
Organism: Pseudorca crassidens; assembly: GCF_039906515.1. Taxonomy (NCBI): domain Eukaryota; kingdom Metazoa; phylum Chordata; class Mammalia; order Artiodactyla; family Delphinidae; genus Pseudorca; species Pseudorca crassidens. The sequence goes on from NC_090304.1 coordinate 107,324,967, forward strand.
GTAGGCAGAGCTTAGGTCTGAGATCTGCCACTTCCTAGCTCACTGACTTAGGGCAGGTTAGGAACTGGTTGCAGCCTCAGTGTTCTGGATTAAATAGGAAGAGAAACGGGCGGTATCTAGTACTTATTAGGTGTATGACAAATATTAATTCTCTTCCATGAGGAATAATAAAAAAGTAATCTTTTTCTGGGTTTCTCTTTTTAATTTTTTTTCAGTTTTCCTCATGAAGTCAGGTAGCTGAGTCAGGTTCTTAATTGATTCCATATTTTTGTACTATCATTTTCATCTTTGAGGACCCGTTTGTGTACATTTTAGTTGATTTTTGTAGGGACACGTTATTGAAGTATCTGCAGTCTGCCTGACTTCCTGTATGAGGACCTTGGGTTCACTGCATTACCTCTCTGAGTTTCAGGGTCTTTACTATACAGTGGGGGGGTTGCCTGTGAGCTACCAAAAGGATTTAAAAGGAAGCAGCAAACGTTAAGCCCCTGGCAAAGTGCTCGGTGTACAAGGTGTCCATGGTCCTTCCCTCCCCGTCCCGCCTCTGCTCCCTTCCTGAACTGGTCCCTAAAGAGCTGGCCCCAATCAGGGGTGTGGAGGGTGAAGGCCGTCACGTACCTTCAGCCGCCATCACGCTAGAGCTGTACAGTAGCTCGCCCTGTCTGGATATCGTGATTAGCAATAATTACCGTACATCCCCCCATTAAACAATTGATGAAGAGAGCATTCCCGGCAATTTCTTGGATGTCGCCAAATATAACGGAGCTCCGATGGTGACAAGTAGGTTGCTGTGAAATTCAATTTTACTCGAATATGCCCGAAAGCAGTGAAGTGTGGAGTGGGGCCTGCGTGGTGTTTACTTTCCTCTCCAACGTCTCTATCAGGAATGACGAAACTGGATCAGGGAGCAGAGCTCATAAAAATTTCCACATTTCAGCTGATCCTGAAAGGAACACATTCCGAACTTCAGAACCAGTGGTTTATGACTAATCCCAAATAAACCACTAGCGTTTCTCCCCGGGCTTCCTGATTTTCCCCCGTAAACATGAATGGTTTTAGTATGGAGAGAAAGAAAGAATGAGATGGAAGAAATGACAAAATGATTCTGGTAAAAGAACTAACAAGCCGCCCGAGGCTGTGTCATCAAGGAGCTCTCTGCATGGTCAGGCTCGCATTTGGGCTTCTGAATCTCTGGACTCTAACCTTTCCCTTCTGGAAAGCCCAGTGCTGGCGAGGGGGGAGGGTCCTATAGCAGACCTCCATCCCCCACTGCCTCCACGCAGTCACTTCAAGATGCTGTTTATCTCAGAACCACTAGCGCATCTGAAGAAGTGGTCAGCACCCACCTGCGGGGGCAGGCAAGCCTATCTCAGCCTCTAAACCAGAGCATCCTCCCGGCCCCGCACTGCACCTGACGTCCAAATTTAGCCTCATCCTGGCCTCTAGAAGTATACATTTTTAGTAACATTAATAAATCGCATTTGAATAGTACTTTATGTTTAAAACGTGATTTCTCAGTTTCATCTGATCCACAGGACATGTGTTTTAAAAAGGCAAGATAGGTATTGATATAACTAAAATAATCAGAGTTAAAGGATTTACATGAGTTTATACAGCTAGTAATAGTCGGGTCTGGGCTTCACATACCTGGTCTTCTGATGCGACGCTTAGAATTCTTTCTCTTAAGAGATCCCACAGATCCCACAATACTGGTGTCCTATTATACAAACATTTGTATTGGGAAGAAGGAAGAAGGGAAAAGGGAAAAGAAGAAAAGACAGACTGACTAGTCTTTTCAGTCAAAATAAGCCAAAGAAACACTTCTCAGTGGACTCAGCAGTGGGTTTGATTGATCATTCCTCTGTCATGATACGGGGACAGCTGGGACCCCTGGTTACAGGAAGCAGCAGCTACAGCCCTGCCTCAAATGAAAGCTCCCCGGAAGCCGCGGCTCCCTGGTCCAGTGCGCAGTGGGAGGACGATGAACAGGCGGAGGATGGGTAGGAAGTGCCCGTGACGGAAGAGGGAGGAAGATGAGATAGTCATGCAAATGCTGGATGGTCCAAAAATATATGGATGAAACCTCCCGCCCACTCTCCTGATAGAGAGCAATGCCGTGTAAGAACGACAGAGAGTGCCCCCTTTCCTAGATGCCCTGTGGGCAGACGGGTGGTCACGTGGAGGTGCAAAAGCAGGGTGCCCCACGTGGGAGGGTGAATCAGCAAGACTTCAGACCCAGAGAACCCCAGGCTGGGTGTGTGCACTGCACTGCACGAACTCTCTATGGAGAGAATACATTTGGGATCAGATATAATCTGTATTCGGGTCCCACCTTCAACACTTGTTATCTGGGTAACAGGAGCACATCACTAATGGCTCACAAAGCCTTAATTTCTTCATCTGTAAATTGGAATAGTAATCGTACCACCTCATAGGATTCTTGTGAGATTAAATTTTTTTTTTTTTTGATAGATAAGAAGTGATTTATTAGAATAGACGCTTGTGAGGTTTACAAGTGGGTGGGCAAGAGGTGCTGCCCGAGAACTTAGTGGGGTACAGTTTTATTTTTATTTATTTATTTTTTAAACATCTTTATTGGAGCATAATTGCTTTACAATGGTATGTTAGTTTCAGCTTCACAACAAAATGAATCAGTTATATATATACATATGTTCCCATATCTCTTCCCGCTTGCGTCACCCTCCCTCCCACCCTCCCTATCCCACCCCTCCAGGCGGTCACACAGCACCGAGCTGATCTCCCTGTGCTATGCGGCTGCTTCCCACTAGCTATCTACCTTACGTTTGGTAGTGTATACATGTCCATGCCTCTTTATTGCTTTGTCACCGTTTACCCTTCCCCCTCCCCATAGCCTCAAGTCCATTCTCTAGTAAGTCTGTGTCTTTATTCCTGTTTCACCCCTAGGTTTTTCATGACATTTTTTTTTTCTTAAATTCCATATATATGTGTTAGCATACGGTATTTGTCTCTCTCTTTCTGACTTACTTCACTCTGTATGACAGACTCTAGGTCTATCCACCTCATTACAAATAGCTCAATTTCGTCTCTTTTTATGGCTGAGTAATACTCCATTGTATATATGTGCCACATCTTCTTTATCCATTCATCCGATGATGGACACTTAGGTTGTTTCCATCTCTGGGCTATTGTAAATAGAGCTGCAATGAACATTTTGGTACATGACTTTTTTTGAATTATGGTTTTCTCAGGGTATATGCCCAGTAGTGGGATTGCTGGGTCATATGGTAGTTCTGTTTGTAGCTTTTTAAGGAACCTCCATACTGTTCTCCACAGTGGCTGTATCAATTTACATTCCCACCAACAGTGTAAGAGGGTTCCCTTTTCTCCACACCCTCTCCAGCATTTATTGTTTCTAGATTTTTTGATGATGGCCATTCTGACTGGTGTGAGATGATATCTCATTGTAGTTTTGATTTGCATTTCTCTAATGATTAGTGATGTTGAGCATTCTTTCATGTGTTTGTTGGCACTCTGTATATCTTCTTTGGAGAAATGTCTATTTAGGTCTTCTGCCCATTTTTGGATTGGGTTGTTTGTTCTTTTGTTATTAAGCTGCATGAGCTGCTTATAAATTTTGGAGATTAATCCTTTGTCAGTTGCTTCATTTGCAAATATTTTCTCCCATTCTGAGGGTTGTCTTTTGGTCTTCTTTATGGTTTCCTTTGCTGCGCAAAAGCTTTTAAGTTTCATTAGGTCCCATTTGTTTACTTTTGTTTTTATTTCCCTTTCTCTAGGAGGTGGGTCAAAAAGGATCTTGCTGTGATTTATGTCATAGAGTGTTCTGCCTATGTTTTCCTCTAAGAGTTTGATAGTTTCTGGCCTTACATTTAGGTCTTTAATCCATTTTGAGCTTATTTTTGTGTATGGTGTTAGGGAGTGATCTAATCTCATACTTTTACATGTAGCTGTCCAGTTTTCCCAGCACCACTTATTGAATAGGCTGTCCTTTCTCCACTGTATATTTCTGCCTCCTTTGTCAAAGATAAGGTGACCATATGTGCGTGGGTTTATCTCTGGGCTTTCTATCCTGTTCCATTGATCTATATTTCTGTTTTTGTGCCAGTACCATACTGTCTTGATTACTGTACCTTTGTAGTATAGTCTGAAGTCAGGAAGCCTGATTCCTCCAGCTCCATTTTTCGTTCTCAAAATTGCTTTGGCTATTCGGGGTCTTTTGTGTTTCCATACAAATTGTGAGATTTTTTGTTCTAGTTCTGTGAAAAATGCCAGTGGTAGTTTGATAGGGATTGCATTGAATCTGTAGATTGCTTTGGGTAGTAGAGTCATTTTCACAATGTTGATTCTTCCAATCCAAGAACATGGTATATCTCTCCATCTATTTGTATCATTTTTAATTTCTTTCATCAGTGTCTTATAATTTTCTGCATACAGGTCTTTTGTCTCCTTAGGTAGGTTTATTCCTAGGTATTTTATTCTTTTTGTTGCAATGGTAAATGGGAGTGTTTTCTTGATTTCACTTTCAGATTTTTCATCCTTAGTGTATAGGAATGCCAGAGATTTCTGTGCATTAATTTTGTATCCTGCTACTTTACCAAATTCATTGATTAGCTCTAGTAGTTTTCTGGTAGCATCTTTAGGGTTCTGTATGTATAGTATCATGTCATCTGCAAACAGTGACAGCTTTACTTCTTCTTTTCCGATTTGGATTCCTTTTATTTCCTTTTCTTCTCTGATTGCTGTGGCTAAAACTTCCAAAACTATGTTGAATAAGAGTGGTGAGAGTGGGCAGCCTTGTCTTGTTCCTGATCTTAGTGGAAATGCTTTCAGTTTTTCACCATTGAGGACGATGTTGGCTGTGGGTTTGTCATATATGGCCTTTATTATGTTGAGGAAAGTTCCCTCTATGCCTACTTTCTGCAGGGTTTTTATCATAAATGGGTGTTGAATTTTGTCAAAAGCTTTCTCTGCATCTATTGAGATGATCATATGGTTTTTCTCCTTCAATTTGTTAATATGGTGTATCACGTTGATTGATTTGCGTATATTGAAGAATCCTTGCATTCCTGGAATAAACCCCACTTGATCATGGTGTATGATCCGTTTAATGTGCTGTTGGATTCTGTTTGCTAGTATTTTGTTGAGGATCTTTGCATCTATGTTCATCAGTGATATTGGCCTGTAGTTTTCTTTCTTTGTGACATCCTTGTCTGGTTTTGGTATCAGGGTGATGGTGGCCTCATAGAATGAGTTGGGGAGTGTTCCTCCCTCTGCTATATTTTGGAAGAGTCTGAGAAGGATAGGTGATAGCTCTTCTCTAAATGTTTGATAGAATTCGCCTGTGAAGCCATCTGGTCCTGGGCTTTTGCTTGTTGGAAGATTTTTAATCACAGTTTCAATTTCAGTGCTTGTGATTGGTCTGTTCATATTTTCTATTTCTTCCTGATTCAGTCTTGGCAGGTTGTGCCTTTCTAAGAATTTGTCCATTTCTTCCAGGTTGTCCATTTTATTGGCATAGAGTTGCTTGTAGTAATCTCTCATGATCTTTTGTATTTCTGCAGTGTCAGTCGTTACTTCTCCTTTTTCATTTCTAATTCTATTGATTTGAGTCTTCTCCCTTTTTTTCTTGATGAGTCTGGCTAATGGTTTATCAATTTTGTTTATCCTTTCAAAGAACCAGCTTTTAGTTTTATTGATCTTTGCTATCGTTTCCTTCATTTCTTTTTCATTTATTTCTGATCTGATTTTTATGATTTCTTTCCTCCTGCTAACTTTGGGGTTTTTTTGTTCTTCTTTCTCTAATTGCTTTAGGTGCAAGTTTAGGTTGTTTATTCGAGATGTTTCCTGTTTCTTAAGGTAAGATTGTATTGCTATAAACTTCCCTCTTAGAACTGCTTTTGCTGCATCCCATAGATTTTGAGTCGTCGTGTCTCCATTGTCATTTGTTTCTAGGTATTTTTTGATTTCCCCTTTGATTTCTTCAGTGATCACTTCGTTATTAAGTAGTGTATTGTTTAGCCTCCATGTGTTTGTATTTTTTACAGATCTTCTCCTGTGATTGATATCTAGTCTCATAGCGTTGTGGTCGGAAAAGATACTTGATACAATTTCAATTTTCTTAAATTTACCAAGGCTTGATTTGTGACCCAAGATATGATCTATCCTGGAGAATGTTCCATGAGCACTTGAGAAAAATGTGTATTCTGTTGTTTTTGGATGGAATGTCCTATAAATATCAATTAACTCCATCTCATTTAATGTATCATTTAAAGCTTGTGTTTCCTTATTTATTTTCATTTTGGATGATCTGTCCATTGGTGAAAGTGGGGTGTTAAAGTCCCCTACTATGAATGTGTTACTGTCGATTTCCCCTTTTATGGTTGTCAGTATTTGCCTTATGTATTGAGGTGCACCTATGTTGGGTGCATAAATATTTACAATTGTTATATCTTCCTCTTGGATCGATCCCTTGATCATTATGTAGTGTCCTTCTTTGTCTCTTCTAATAGTCTTTGTTTTAAAGTCTATTTTGTCTGATATGAGAATTGCTACTCCAGCTTTCTTTTGGTTTCCATTTGCATGAAATACCTTTTTCCATCCCCTTACTTTCAGTCTGTATGTGTCTCTAGGTCTGAAGTGGGTCTCTTGTAGACAGCAAATATATGGGTCTTGTTTTTGTATCCATTCAGCCAATCTGTGTCTTTTGGTGGGAGCATTTAGTCCATTTACATTTAAGGTAATTATCGAAATGTGTGTTCCCATTCCCATTTTCTTAATTGTTTTGGGTTTGTTATTGTAGGTCTTTTCCTTCTTTTGTGTTTCTTGCCTAGAGAAGTTCCTTTAGCAGTTGTTGTAGAGCTGGTTTGGTGGTGCTGAACTCTCTCAGCTTTTGCTTGTCTCTAAAGGTTTTAATTTCTCCATCAAATCTGAATGAGATCCTTGCTGGGTAGAGTAATCTTGGTTGCAGGTTTTTCTCCTTCAACACTTTCAATATGTCCTGCCACTCCCTTCTGGCTTGCAGAGTTTCTGCTGAAAGATCAGCTGTTAACCTTATGGGGATTCCCTTGTGTGTTATTTGTTGTTTTTCCCTTGCTGCTTTTAATATGTTTTCTTTGTATTTAATTTTTGACAGTTTGATTAATATGTGTCTTGGCGTATTTCTCCTTGGATTTATCCTGTATGGGACTCTCTGTGCTTCCTGGACTTGATTAACTATTTCCTTTCCCATATTAGGGAAGTTTTCAACTATAATCTCTTCAAATATTTTCTCAGTCCCTTTCTTTTTCTCTTCTTCTTCTGGAACCCCTATAATTCGAATGTTGGTACGTTTAATGTTGTCCCAGAGGTCTCTGAGACTGTCCTCAGTTCTTTTCATTCTTTTTTCTTTATTCTGCTCTGCAGTAGTTATTTCCACTATTTTATCTTCCAGGTCACTTATCCGTTCTTCTGCCTCAGTTATTCTGCTATTGATCCCATCTAGAGTACTTTTAATTTCATTTATTGTGTTGTTCATCGTTGCTTGTTTCATCTTTAGTTCTTCTAGGTCCTTGTTAACTGATTCTTGCATTTTGTCCATTCTATTGTCCATTCTATCTCCAAGATTTCGGATCAACCTTACTATCATTATTTTGAATTCTTTTTCAGGTAGACTGCCTATTTCCTCTTCATTTGTTAGGTCTGATGGGTTTTTATCTTGCTCCTTCATCTGTGGTGTGTTTTTCTGTCTTTTCATTTTGCTTATCTTACTGTGTTTGGGGTCTCCTTTTTTGCAGGCTGAAGGTTCGTAGTTCCTGTTGTTTTTTGTGTCTGTCCCCAGTGGCTAAGGTTGGTTCAGTGGGTTGTGTAGGCTTCCTGGTGGAGGGTACTAGTGCCTGTGTTCTGGTGGATGAGGCTAGATCTTGTCTTTCTGGTGGGCAGGTCCACGTCTGGTGGTGTGTTTTGGGGTGTCTGTAGACTTATTATGATTTTGGGCCGCCTCTCTGCTAATGGGTGGGGTTGTGTTCCTGTCTTGCTAGTTGTTTGGCATAGGATGTCCAGCACTGTAGCTTGCTGGTCGTTGAGTGAAGCTGGGTGCTGGCGTTGAGATGGAGATCTCTCGGAAATTTTTGCTGTTTGATATTATGTGCAGCTGGGAGGTCTCTTGTGGATCAGTGTCCTGAAGTTGGCTCTCCCACCTCAGAGGCACAGCACTGACTCCTGGCTGCAGCCCCAAGAGCCTTTCATCCACAGGGCTCCTTAATTTGGGATGATTGGTTGTCTATTCAGGTATTCCACAGATGCAGGGTATATCAAGTTGATTGTGGAGCTTTAATCCGCTGCTTCTGAGGCTGCTGGGAGAGATTTCCCTTTCTCTTCTTTGTTCTCACAGCTCCCAGGGGCTCAGCTTTGGATTTAGCCCCGCCTGTGCGTGTAGGTCGCCGGAGGGCGTCTGTTCTTTGCTCAGACAGGACGGGGTTAAAGGAGCCGCTGATTCGGAGGCTCTGGCTCACTCAGGCCCGGGGGTAGGGAGGGTCACGGAGTGCGGGGCGGGCCTGCGGCGGCAGAGGCCGGCGAGACGTTGCAGCCTGAGGCGCGCCTGTGCGTTCTCCCGGGGGAGTTGTCCCTGGATCCCGGGACCCTGGCAGTGGCGGGCTGCACAGGCTCCCCGGAAGGGCGTGTGGCTAGTGACCTGTGTTCGCACACAGGCCTCCCGGTGGCGGCAGCAGCGGCCCTAGCGTCTCATGTCTGTCTCTGGGCTCCGCACTTTTAGCCGCGGCTCGCGCCCGTCCCTGGAGCTCTCTCAAGTAGCGTTCTTAATCCCCTCTCCTCGTGCACCAGGAAACAAAGAGGGACGTAAAAGTCTCTTGCCTCTTCGGCAGTTCCAGACTTCTCCCCGGACTCTCTCCCGGCCAGCCGCGGTGCACTAACGCCCTGCAGGCTGTGTTCACGCCGCCAACCTCAGTCCTCTCCCGTCGCTCCGACAAAAGCCGGAGCCTCAGCTCCCAGTCCCGCCCGCCCCGGCGGGCGAGCAGACAAGCCTCTCGGCTGGCGAGTTCCGGTCGGCCCGATCCTCTGCGCTGGAATCTGTCCGCTTTGCCCTCCGCACCCCTGTTGCTGTGCTTTCCTCCGCGGCTCCCAAGCTCCCCCACTCCGCCTCCCGAAGCCTCCACCCGCGAAGGGGCTTCCTAGTGTGTGGACACTTTTCCTCCTTCACAGCTCTCTCCCGCTGGTGCAGGACCCGTCCCTATCCTTTTGTCTCTGTTTAGTTTTTTCTTTTGCCCTACCCAGGTACGTGGGGGGTTTCTTGCCTTTTGGGAGGTCTGAGGTCTTCTGCCAGCGTTCAGTAGATGCTCTGTAGGAGTTGTTCCACGCGTAGATGTATTTCTGGTGTATCTGTGGGGAGGAACGTGATCTCCGCGTCTTACTCTTCCGCCATCTTCCGAGATTAAATTAAATAATGGTGTCAAAGTTCCTGTAAAATTTCTAACGCACAACAGAAATTCACAGTCTCAGTTCATATACGTATATAGTTGGTTTCTGTTTATTTTTATGTATGCATCCAAATTTCAACATGCATTTATTGTTTTTCTAACCCATCTATCCCCTCATTAAAAGAAACCACTCTGGAACTCTGCAATTTTCAGTTGCATGTCCTTGAATATATCCTTGACCTCTCTGAACATATGTATCTTCATCTGTAAAATGTGGGAAAGGAAACAATTAGGGTGACCAATGGCTTGGAACTTTTCTGGTTTTAGCGCTGAAAGTCCTGTGTTCTAGGAGACTCCTGTAGTTCCTGCTAAACCAGGACAGTTGGTCTGCTTAGAAATAATATCTGCTTGTGGGGTTCATGCAGGGGTAAGATAAAGTGAGGGCAATATGTGTAAAACGGTGGCGATACAGCAGGCATTTAATAAATAGTAACCATTGACATTATTATACACGCGGAGAGTCTCCGAGGGCTATTCAGAGATGTTGAGGAAATGCAGTCATTGTGAGGCACTTGCATTTCCGTACAGCCTTGTCAAAACACTTTCATTCATTCATGCAAAAACTACGTGTTGAACACAAACTGTTCAGACATCGTGGTGTGCGCGGAACGCTTCAGTGAACAAGACCACCAGCTGGGCTAACGTTTTACTGGGGAGAGCAGACCATATGCAGCAGTCTGGTGTGGGGAGTTCTACTTCAGGAGAGATGGTCGAGGAAGGCTTCATGGAGGAGCTGAGTTTTCAAGAACAGGACAGACCTGGCCAAGTGAAGATCAGGGAGGAAGGAGACTTTGAAGAACCAAAGACTGGCCTGAGGTGTTTCAGGAGGAAAGGAGGCCAGTGGAGTGGACATTCATGCACCAGGTTAGGACCCAGGCCTGGATGTCTCTGGGGGGTCTGGACACCAGGAAAGTCGAGGGTATTTCAGACGGCTCCTTTAATTCTGTAAAGACAAAGGTGCCAAGGCCTTAGCTGTGGCGCAGCCCTTGCTGTGGAAACTGTCCCGAGCCCCCGTGGGCATCTCAGACCTTCACTGCAGAGAGGAGGTGGGTGGGGGGCAGGGGGAACGGGGAACATGCCACCAGCACCAGAGGCAGCACCTGGGATGCATAGATCTGCGTGTGTCCTGTGGAGGAACCTGGTCCAAGCCGCTTCTATGCATCCTCAGCTCCACGGGACCGTGAAGGGCTTAATAAAACATCTCAATTTGGATTTAATAGGATATCTACTGTGTGCTAAAAACAGCAAAATTGCTATATATTAATGACATAATTATTAGAATTTAACACCTGGGCAGTGGAGGCTACACGAAGAGTGAGGAAGTTCCCTAGAATACTGTTTTAATAATTATGTTATTTAATTATTTACACATTTGAATTAAAATTCAATAAGAGCCAGATTAAACCTTAACATAATAAATTAAATGTGGAACTCTATCCAAAAAGCATGGCTCAGGGGGTCTCTGCCTTTTTCCAAACATAATCTAACCACTTCTTGATCTTTCTAGATTCAGACCTCAAAAGTCAGCAGAGACATCACATCCATCAATGTGGAAATAAGCTGATGGCCTTTTTTAAGGAATCTTGGACTCTTAGCAGGTCTCAGACTCACCCCAGACCTTTGGCTGTGTGATCCCAGCTGCTAACAGAATAGTTCTGCCACCCTGCTGGCCCCTTGTCATCTCATCAGCTTGTCTAAAACAGAATCACACTAATGTTCTCCCCCAGAGACGTTATTCATATAACATAAGGGATCTGCCAGCTCAGCCATCCAGCTGCTGTTGAACAAAATGGCCTTCATTTGACTCCGTGTTCCTGAATCCCCCATCCAGGCACCATCAGGCACCCGCAGCTTGTCCTCGGCTTTGCTCTCAAACCCATCCTTTTCTTTCCACCCTTACAGAGCCCACAGTTTAACCCAGGCCTTGAACATCACTCTCCGAAATCCAGTGTCTGTCTACCCAGTCCCTCTGACACACTGTTACAAGCTTATTTTGCTTAAAGTATATTAATATATTTGTATATCCACTATATATTTATATATAGTATTTCCTTTTTTAAACAATTTCAAATGCTTGCCATTGCCTATAGGATAGAGTTAAAACGCAGGAAGGACCTGGCCATTCAGGCTGGTCTGTAATCCGGCTCTAGTTTACCTCATTGACCTTGTATCCCATTCTTCCTCGAGTCGGTTAGAATTTGTCAACCTTCCATTCTGTGTTGATGTGACATATGTGTCTGCCAAGCACACGATATACGAAAACTCAGTTATTGCGTACTTCGCATCGCTTAGAGCCTCTATAAGTGCATTTCATAAACTTAGCCCTAAATCCTCAGAGGGATCCGGTGAGATATGTGCAATTGGCTTCACGACCTGAGGACATGAGGCACAGAGAGGCGAGGTGACTGGGCCAAGGCTGCACAACTTGAATGTAGCAGAGCCGGGATCTGGACCACTGCTCTCCATCACCTCTGGTGCAGAGTAGACTTTGCATCCTCACACGCATGCTGGATTTCTGCCTTCCCAGCCGTGCCCATGCACTTCTGTCCCACTTGAAGCAGCTTCACTTGCTCTGCAGACATGACCGTTTCTCTTTTGTTGGCACCCGAACTAGACTCTGTAGCCCAGGAGAAGCCGTGCCGACACCCACACTCTTACTAACTCACAGAGTGCAATGTCTATACCAACCTTCTAGCATCCAATCCCACACAACCCCGTGACGCGGTGGATCGTATATATGCACTGTTTCCCCAAACAGATTGTAAGTTCGTGGAGGGCCAAGAAAATGTGTGCATTGCTGCACGTCATGGACGTACCTAAGCCACAGTGTGTATATAGGAGGTGCTCACTCAGGACCTGAGTGACTTTTGGCCATGTCTCCTCCAGTAGCTATCCTTCCACTAATAATTATGCCTGGCCACCAAAAGTCTTACTAAGAGTATTTTTCTAACATCACCTGCTTTGCCCAAAATGCCTTTCCTCCTCAGAACTGATCCATTTTTGCTTGTCTTCTGGGGATTAGCTTAGGTGTCTCATATCCAAGGAGCCTTCCATGACATGCATCTCCAGGCTGGCTAATGCGTCTCTCCTCTGCATTTCCTCAACACCTTATCTGTCCTTCTGTGTCACAGTGCACTAAAGGGGTTTGCTTCTGCTCCTGTCTTTGCATCTCTAGACTGTGGACTCCTTGAGGGTAAACACTGTGTCTTCTAGATGTCTTGCCCCTTAGGGCTAAGCACAACACTGGTATAAGGAAGTGCTCAGTGAGTATTGATGGATGGATGAATGAATGAATGAATGTGTGAGTGAATCAATGAAAACAAAGCAATCCTAGTGTGTTTCCAACCACCTGCATGATGAGATGAGATAAGATGCAGGAAGTATCCATGGAAACAATATAAAAATGTAAGCAGCCCTGTCTCAGTGGGTCAGAATTTTCTTATGAACATGGATTAGCTGAGACCACAGCGCATCCTTGTCAATTCACTTTCATTTTAAATACTGACAGCATGTTAGAAGTTGCCGCCTGGAAGATGGTACTTCTAACCTCCTAGCATCTTCGGCACTGTGCCGGTTTGGTTCTGGTGATTGGCATTGCACCTCTGGTCAAACCGTCTCAGCTCTATGGCATGAATGGTCTCCTTTCAAAGTCATCTCGAGGCAATTTGCCACCTTCAGGCTCCACCCTGAGGCAGGATGGAAAGGCCAAGCATTTCACCAACTGCGACTTCGTGAGTTGGACATGTTCCAGTTGTTAGTGGAGGGAGACAATTCCAGATGATTCTTCCAAGCATGAGGTGTGATGGTCTCATTTTATATACTTACTGTGCCAACAGCTTGGCCCAGACTACCTTCTCTTCTACTTGGGGACTGTCCATTGTTCTCTAGTGTATGATTAGCAGATTAGCTATCATGTAAGAAGCCAGGAAAATGAACTCCCAGGAAGCCTTTCCAAAGCAAGAGTAATTCATTACCCTGCCTGATTTCCACTTAAAATGTACTTTGAGCACACTTCCAGCTACAAACCCTAAATCACCCTGTGTTCACAAAGTCCATCATTTTTTTAATTTTATTGCATGGCATTTTCGTGACATAATCCCTCGCAGAGCATCTCAGAGTGCTTTACAGATCAATAAATTACTTACCTGCAGAGTCAAAGCGATGTCTGCAAGGCCAGCACAGCCATTCTGCAGGCAGCCTGTCCTCTGGGAAACAGGCAAGGCTGTGTGAGTGCCAAGGGTGGGCAGGATCAGGGCCAGGCAAATGTATGGCTTGGGGGTGAGGTGGGGTTCAAGAAGTGCAAGTCCCAGTTAAAGCTCTGCGAATAAAATACATCAAATTTAAATGATTCTAGAACTTAGAGAGCTCACAAATTTGGACCCTTTGGACAGTCAGCAAATCAAGTGTCCAGTCATTAACTTGTCAAGTATCTTTCTCTCCTGGAAGGTTCAATCTAGCTTTTAAAATGATACAGCCATGAATCATAATATAATGTCTTAGAAGTCCCACGTCTTAGAGCCAGCAGTCACTTCCCAGCCCTGGCCACATCCACCGTCCATTGTGTCTGTGCTGCCAAATATCCATGAGAATGCAGGTATGTATGTGTGCAAGGGCATAGACGCACTCGCACACACAGACATCACACCACAGTTGCCTCTCTACCGGAAGCTCCACGCGGATTTAAGACTAAAAATGATTAATTGGTGCTTGCTTTATGCAAGGGACCGTGTTGGAGACAGCAGAAAATAAAAAGATGAGCAAGGCTCTTGTCCAATATCTTATACTATGATAATTTATAGCCAAGGAGAAAGATGAGAGAAGGTAACATAAGCCAGTTTATTTTAATGCCGTGGAGGAGGCTACAGTCTCCAAGCAGGAGAGGCCACATCCCCTTGGACGTCGCCTGGAAGACCTCGTGGAAGGGGTGGCAGCTCAACCTTGAATGAGATTGAATGACTCCAGTAGGTCTAGACAGTTGGAGAAAGAGGCGAAGGGACCAAAACCAGTAGCAAGGGCTTGGGGCTCAGAAACCGAAGTCCAGTGCATTCTTGCTAATGAGCGTTCCTGGTTGGGCGCAGTGTGGAAACAGATGGGAAGTCAATTTTCAGGAGAAGGAAGGAAAGGAGCAAAGGCTGAGAGCAGCTATCTGCATGACACGCTCCTTTCTGGAGGAAAAAATCCAACACCATCAGGAGTGAGTGATGAATGGATCCAGGAGAGGAAAGACCAGCACGGAAAGTTCCAACCAGTCTGATTTTCCTGTGAGGGTTGCCCCATGACCTTGGTCCCATCCAGGGAATAAGGGTGATGGTCAGCTCGCCTGGGGTCTCCTGCAGGCCAGATGGCACTGTGTCCTGGGGATAACGGGTCCTGGAATAGCACACGGGGGTGGCTCAGAAGCATGCTGATTCAAGGAGGCAACCTGACCTGAAGATGCCTAATAGAACCCGACAGAGGGGCGCCTTAACCTGTAAAGAGCTAATGTGCCAAAACCAGTGTGAGTAGAACTGAAATGACTTGTGTTAACGGCCCGGTTCTGAGGTTGTCGCAGACATGTAGCCAGGTGGGGAGGTGGCTCCCGTGAACAACCATTATAATTCCATCCTATAAATATGTGTTGCATCTTATACTATGGATATAAATGTAAGTAAGACCTGGCTCAAGCCATCAAAAAAGCTCATGGTCTAGGGGGTGAGGGATGCTACGCAAATAACTACAGCACAGTGGGATAAGGGCCAAGAATTGGAGTTGGGGGGCTGCCCAATAAAAGACACCCTTACTTTATAAACCCATTGGCAGACAAGACAAATGAGTAGTCATTTCATGGTCAAGCATCACACTCGCTAGTGGTAAAGATGATACTGGAGAATTGGGCTTAGATGTGCAGCAACAATGAGCTTCCACCTCTGAGCCCCAGAATGAGACAGATGCACACTGCTGGCTGTGCTCATCCCCGTGGGATGCTGTCCTGTAAAACAGAAATGAGAAAGTGCACAACATAATGTAACTTCCTAAGGAAACCCTGGCTCCAAAACGAAAGACTAACAAAGTTGGGGGATTCCGTCCCCAGATCTACAGTTGGGATGAACCTCTTCATCCTTTGGGGGGATTAATCTAAGACACAGAGAAAGAGGCCAAGTCTGTCACGTCTGATTGACTCCCCGTCAGGTGCGTGTAACATATCTGGGTGCAGGATCTTTGAGTTGTGCAGGAGGCCAGAGGGAGTAGGGGTAGGGAAAGCTGCGACAAAGTGGCATGTGATTTGGGTCTAAAAGGATGACTGGGAGTTTCCCAGGAAGGACAGAAGGAAGAATATAGATCCCAAATGCAGGCTGACCAGGAAGGACATGATGAGTTGGGGATGACAACAGGGAAAGTAGAGGTGGAATCGCCAGGAATGTCAGTGGAAACAGAGGTTCGGCCTTGATTCCGAAGGGCCTGGTTTGCTTGGATGAGGGGCTTGGGTGTTTTCAGGTGGGCAGTAGGAATGGTTGGAGGTGTTTAGGCAGAGACGTGATATGATCAGAAGTGCATCACATAAAGACAGCCGTGACGCGGTGTGGAGCCGGAGTGGGCAGAGCGTGTGGGTGAGAGTGGAGACCGGAAGAGGGTGGAGGCTAGAACAGTTCCTGTGGGGCTGCAGTGGAACCATCCCTTTCAGACCCTCTGACATTGCGTGTACATAGGAGGAAATAGAAGCTGAAGTCGAGGTGAGACATTTCTTTCACGTGTAAGGTGATTCCTCTGATTCCTCGTCCTCGACTCTATAGCCCCAATATTGCCATCCCTGGGTTATTCCGCCAACTACCACTTGAAGACGACAAAGAAATGTTTAAGCAGGATTTTAATTTTCCTTCTACCTGTATTGTCTCCACAGTATCTCCCAAAATTGTAGAGATTTCTTCTGATATCTCCATCAACGAAGGCAACAATGTCAGCCTCACCTGCATAGCAACGGGTCGACCAGAGCCGACGGTTACTTGGAGACACATCTCCCCCAAAGGTGAGAGAAGCAGTTTGGTGTATCGTGTCGTGAGAGGAAGTGGGAGAATCGTTGGCCTTGGCAGGACGTTATGGCGCCAGTGACTTGGTGTCGAGGGTTCCCCCTTCTTGGTGGCCTGATAACAAGTTGCTCATGGCTCCACAGAGAATATCGGTGTTCTCAGTGCAAGACAGGCATATCCTCTGAGATTTCAGAAATCACACTGGAGGATGTCTCCAGTCCCTGGGAAATGAATCCCAGTTGTTTCTGGGTGAAGTGGTGGTAAGCTGTTCTGGGCCACTTTCCTGGTCACGTTTGGCAATGGAGGAGTCTGCTCTGTGTTGGTGGCGTTGTTCAGCTGGCTGTTTTGTAAGCGAGAGAAGACACAAACACACAGTGATGGATGAGGGTTTGGGATGGCCATGTGCCTACAAGGAAAAGTTCCACGTCGGTGCTGCTTCAACAGTGCCAAATATCTGGTCGCTAGGCCATTAGTCCTTTTGTGGTTTTCTTGTTGCTTTACTCTGATTAATCCTAGATAACAAGTACAACTTAATGTGTGACTGAATTGCAAAATTCACTTTGTCTAAACGTCTAGATGTTTTGCAGACCGGGCTAAGCGTTGTTTTGTGCTTTCACGGATTGAACGTTAAACTTTTAGAATTTAAGGCAACATGCCATTTATTATTAAGCTGGCTTTTATGCGAGGTGCATTACATTATTTCATTAGTTCTAAAATGTCTATTGGGTGTTTATATAGCAATAAACCACAACAGAAAAGTCCCTGCTCTCATGAGCTCACATTCTCATGAGATGAGTAACCAAAATAATAATGTTAATAGTATGTGGTGATAAGGATGAGAAAATAGAGCAGGATACATTGACAGAAGGACAAGAGGTTTGGTCAGGAAAGGCCTTCGACAAGGGGACATTTGAGCAGAGACCTGAAAAAGATCCTTAATTTCACTGCTTATATCTGGCTAACATGGAATATATTTATGTACGTATGTATATATGTGTGTGTGTGTGTGTGCATGCCTGCATGTATGTATGAAGGTAAGCGCATTGCTGAGTCACGCAGGTTTAAGGAGGCTAAAGAAGGATACACATGCTATAAAATAGATAAACAACAAGGACCTACTGTGTAGCACAGGGAGCTGTATTCAATATCTTGTAATAAACTATAATGGAAAAGAATCCAAAAAAGAATATATATATATAAAAAACTGAGTCACTTTGTTGTACACCCGAAGCTAACACAATATTTTAAATCAACTAGATTTCAATAAAAATAAAGATGCTAACGTCGCCACCAGCGTGGTTTGCTGGGTGTTTCAGGCTGAGTCCCCCTAAAGCAGACCTTGAGAAGGTGACTGGCAAACAAGAAGTTTATTGGAGGTGCCCTTGGGATCAAGCCTGTGGAAGGGGAGGGAGGGAGGCGGGGTCAGGCCGAGGGAGAGGTTGAGTTGCCATGATGACCAGGGAAGCATCTCTACTAGCCATGTGGGGCGTTCTGAAGATAGGATGAATTGTCCTCTCTTGAGGTTATGGGGGTGACCTTTTATGCCAGCACAGCGGTCGAGGTCAGGGAATTTGGGCTGTCCCCAGAAGAGCTGTGACCTAGGCCAGGCATCTCTCTTCGTATGAGACAGTCCCCATGAGGGGCTGCAGCTGAGGGCTGTCCGTCCACCCCCTGGGGCAGGCATCCTTCGTTCCTGAAGAAGGCTGTGCATCACAGGTCTACGACACCTGGACATTAAAAAAAATCAGTTGAAGACTACGCATGGGCCCCAGAAACCAAATTCCCTCTCTCAGGGTGACAGTTAGCCCTATGGAGGTTTTCAGAAAAGGGATGAGGTTTTCATTGTGTTTGGCCTGAAACGCTGGGAGCTGTCCCTAGCCACCGCTCCTGACACTACCACCATGAGCAAAGGAATCAGAGAGATGCTGGAATTTCTGCCAATCTCTCGACTGGAAACGACCTTACATGTGGACTGGCCCACAGTCTGGGAGGAGGCTTCACTGTGCATGAAGTTGTTAGTGTTGGAACTTGGCCCTGGGGCACATCCCAGGGTGGGGCACCCAGATGGACAGACTTTCTGGTCCATGGTGCACGCTGTTCATCACTGCTTAAGGCCAGGACCTCAGTGCCACTGGACTCGAGGGCCGTCTCTGCCTTTAGCATACGCAAACATTCATCATCCCAGGTACATGGACTTTCCTTCTGTCAGGTGGCACCGCTCCCTCCATCCTGCAGGTCCCCTCTGTCTCCTGCTTGATGTCTTTTCTCATCCCTCCTCTGGCCTTGCAGCTCTTCGTTCTTTTCTGGGTGCCTCGCCTTTCCTTTTCCTCTCCTCTCCTCTCCTCTCCTTTCCTCTCTTCTCCCTCCCCTCTCCTTTTTTTTTCTTCTTTCCCTTCTCCTCTGTACAGCTCCTCTTTTTGTCTTGTCCTTTCATGCTTTCTGTTTTTGTTCTCCGCCTTCCTATCTCTCACAGCCTCCTACACAGCCTCCTTCTGTTTCATCCCACATTGTCATTTCTTTCTTCTCTCTCTTCTCCTCACAAGCACTTTTGTATTCGCTCTGCACCGGCACCCTCTCCGTTCCTCTTGCTGAGGTTCTCACCACTGTGCCCTAGCATCCTTCCCTCCCTCCTGGCCATCCAGCCGCCTCATTTCCCCAGGGGACTTGACCTGATGCTTCCGTTTTACGGGGGTTTTAGCTGCTATGGAAACAGAAGATGGATCAAGGGGAGAGGAGAAGGATAATCAGAATCTACCTGTGGATCAGAGTAATTTAGACGAGCAGCTTTTCCCAGATCTGTGGTCTGGATTAGGTAACGCAGATTCAAACTGATGCGACATGCCACACGGTAACTGATCACCCCGGGGCTCACAGGGTGCCGCTTCACGGTGACTGATTATTTGGAGATCAGAGCTGTCATCGGGCTGCTGCCCAGCCCGAACTGGCGCAGGAGACCCTTAGCAGCCGGGCCTTCATCTTGCCCCACTAAATATCTACAAAAGGCTGCTTATTTTAAATAACTTAGGGACAAGATGTGGGTTCCTTGGAGAAAAAGATACGCTACACCTGAGCGAAGCCTCCAAAGGCAGAGGGCTGCTCTCACCCTTGCTCCCACGCTCTGTGGGCAGATCCCATTTCAATCAAGGTCATTCTTATGCTTACACCCATTAAACCCCTGATGGGGGGCTGACCCTGGCCAAGCACTTTGGGCAACCCTGATGGCTTCACTGCATGTTCTCTCCAGACGGGTCTGTTTGTTCTGTGCATTTCTGAAAACTCCTAGTTTCCTCTATCACAACTTATATGGGGCTGCAGTAAGCTGATATAAATGTCTTCCTTTTTAAAAAAAATTTATCGAGGTAACATTGGTTTATAACACATCGGGTTGGCCAAAAATTTGTTCAGTTCTTCTGTAAGATGTTACAGGAAAACCCGAACGAACTTTCTGGCCAACCCAGTACAAGTTCCGTGTATTATATTTTGACTTCTGTATGCACTACAGCGAGCTTACCACCAAAAGGCTAGTTTTCCATCCATCACCATACAGTTGACCCCCTGCACCCATTTCACTACCTCCCCTGACCCCACTTCCCCTCTGGTAACCATTACTCTGTTCTCTATATCTATGTGTTTGTTTTGCACATTTATTTTGTTTTGTTTTGTTTTCATATATTCCCCATATAAATGAGCTCATATGGTATTTGTCTTTCTCTGTCTGACTTATTTCACTTAGCATAAGGTCCCAGCCTTGACTCCTTTTATGTGGAAAAGTAATAAAGCAACGTTAACCACCACTGTATCAGTAGTGGCTCACCCATCCAGATATACAGAAACTGGGAGTGACCTTATGGCGGGAGGGGTGTTGGGGGTCTTTCTCAGAAGGTGCCTACCTGGCACTTGACATCAGGTGGAGAAAATGTCAGTTGTACTTATCCAAGATAGAGAGGGAGGTAAGACCTCCCAAGCTACCTCTTGGCATTGCTGTTGATCATGAGAAGTAGTATCTCACCTGTTATTACTGGTTATATGTCTTTTTAGCTCCTTTCATGAACTTATAGCTCCCAGGAGTTCAAAGAGAAGATGCACTAGCTTTGTAGAGACACCTGCCCTCATGGTGCATACCTGTTTTGAAGGGTACAGGTGTTGCTTGTACCTGCACAGGCCTTGGTCTTTCCAAGAGGAAGAGCCCACGTCACTTCCTCACACGGGAATGCCGCCTGGAACTGCACGAATGTTCTAAGGGCCCCTCACCGAATCCCACCTGTTAGCCTGCTGCTCCGGGCGCTGAAGGACCGTCAGTGGTCCCCAGGGTCCCTTAGACACAACTCTCACTCATGACTCTGCATCTTGTCTTGTCTTTTCCTTGTCTAGGCATGCAAGAATTTATTTTGTCATAGCCCTTATGCTCGAGTCTTTCTATCCAAAAGAATACCTTTAATGCTCTCTATTCCTCTGAGTCTTCTAACAGATAAACTCTCTCTCCCAATGTATTCTAAAGGCTCTTCAAGACTTCACACTTCATAAAAAAATTACTCTCAAAGGCCAATTTTCATGTCTCCAGTTTCTGTTGGACTGTCAGAGCTTTAGAGAGAAGGCTGAGGTTCCTGTATTTCCACATCCCTGGGAGCCGACCACAAAACCCAGATGAAGGCCTGAGTCCAGCCACCGCTGCGTGGGCTCCACTGTACATATGGGGTCATGGCTCACCGAGTGTCCTAATGGGGCTGCCCTCTCGGCTGCACCTGCCTCACCCTTTATCCCACCAAACAAAACACTGAAAGTATCAATAACAATCTCACCAAGGCTGCTGAGAGAACACCTCCTACCTGGGTATTGGCAGGGGGCTCAGGAGGTTCCAGTGATCTGTCCGAAGAGATGTCCTGATTCCTGATTCATCAGTTCTTTGAGACCAGAGCCTATGTCTCTCTTTTTTTGGGTTCTTCACCTCCTAGCACAATGCCCAGCACCTAGAAAGCTTCTAAGAAATATGTGTTGATTCCGTGAACAGCCCTTGTGTTTGCTGGTGCCCCAAAGGGGATGGCCGTTCTCCTAATTCGAAGATTCCATCCCCATCCTTGAGGAATTCTTGTCCACTTTGATGTTGTGGTCCAGACCTGGTGTGTCTCCTGCTGAAGTCTCTGCTGGTAAGTCTCCAGGAAATTTTCTCTGGTCTTGAAGCCTTTCCCGAAGTCCGTCTGGTGGGGAAGCTGCTGTGCCAGGGCTGGACTTCTCCTTGAAGAAGTGGCTCCTTTTCAAGTTCTCTTTTGCAAGGGTCAGAGTGGCTCACGAGCATCGTTGAAGTTGGGTCTTGCGCGAGCTGCCTTCTGCCCTCATCACCGCCTCACCGTGATCGCGCTCATGATGTCGGTGCTTCTCTGATGTGTAGTTCACCCGGATCTTCCAGGGCACCTGATCCTCTTGCTGACTTACTCATCCCAACCCTACCTGTGCCTAAACCCGCAGTGGCTCCCAACAGTTTCATAAATCAATCCTGGATGTTCCCAGAGAGAGTGAATTCAATAATACATGAAAACTTGCTGCTCCTCATGGGTCAAACAAAGTTTAATACAAAGAAAGAAATCAGTACCCAAAAAAGAGACATATCGTTTAAAAATTTCTCCCCTCCATCCCCAGTGTGTGAATCGAGGTTCGGGTAGAGATGGATTGTTTCTGCCCAGGGCCACACAAAGACCCGGGGTGAGAGTGCACAATTAGAAGAAAGCTGTATGTCCACTGGGCTGCACACCACGCCCTAGCTGTGGAAGCCTTCTCTTGCCACGGCACGGGGTGGGCACTTCTGCATGCCTTCCACACCTCTATCCGCAGGACTGGGCAACCTGCCTCAGCTGCCAGTCTCCCCCGCTCCCACCTCAGTTCTCCTGCTGGAGTTGAAGGGCCCAGGGCCCAGTCGGCTGCCCTGCCTCTTGCCTCCCAGAGTCTTCAAAGGCACCAGCTGGTGAGGACAGAGTGACCCTCGGATGGGAGCCCTTCTCCTCTCGCCAGTGTTCTGAGCTCTCCCCGCCCACCTATTTCCCATTTGTCAGCACTGACAGGCCCTCCTCCCCAGCTAAGCAGGACACAGAAGCAGTAATTGGCACTGGAGGTATCACAGCTTGAGTTCAACCAGAGCTGGCAGGTGCCGCGACTCCGGTGACAGCTCTGCGGAAGAGTGTCAGGCGTGGAACTCTGGCATGCCACTGGCTGACGTGGCACCCTGGCACTAATGAGCAGCCTGTCAGCACCAGCGTCAGGGGCCCCGTGTGGCACAGCAATCATTAGGATGGCAGACGAGAAAATCGTCTCCAGCAAAGAGGCACTGGGGATGGG
Organism: Pseudorca crassidens; assembly: GCF_039906515.1. Taxonomy (NCBI): domain Eukaryota; kingdom Metazoa; phylum Chordata; class Mammalia; order Artiodactyla; family Delphinidae; genus Pseudorca; species Pseudorca crassidens. The sequence goes on from NC_090304.1 coordinate 107,347,768, forward strand.
AGGGAAGGAGGACAAAATGGAACTAAAGGCTTCACCTCACCCACCACCGATGTTCACCACCCAGCAGCAGGGAACCAAAAAAAAAACAAACAAACAAACAGGAAAGACAAAGATCCTTATGAAAGATCTCTATCTGTGCCGACTCTGGACAACTCTTGGAGTCTCATTTTAGTGGATGCCCTGTAATTAATGATACAGGCGATACATCTTTTCTGCCATAAGCCAAGGGGGAACTCAATGACTGAATTATCTCTCCAGTCATGGCCAAGGTGTTGTGAAGCCAGGAATTAGCCTCAGTTCCCAAGAAACAAGGGCCTGAAGGGAAAGGAGGCCTTGAGACCTGTGGTTCTTTGCTCCCTGTCAGGGAGTCTCCCTGGAGGGGGCACCTGCTAAGCCGCCAGCTGCCCACCTATCTTCTGCTAGAATATTAGAGTCCAAGAGATACAGTTAAGAGAAGGACCCTTCCCTGTGGAGGCTCCTCCCACAGGTGGGCATGGGTGGGGACCAGCATGTCTGCCCTCTCCACCTGCTTCCTGAGGACAGGTGAGAATGGTCCAGCTGGTCCTTTCTGCTGAGCTGTTTGGAATGTCTGGCCCTTCTCTGAGGCTCTGACCACCTGCAGTGAGTGACTCCCTTTCATAGCTGGAGGTGACCTGCCCAAAACAGATGGGTTTGAAAGCAGGTCCAGCTGGATTTGGATTCCCTTGCACTGTCACTGCCTGGGTCACGCTGGGGCAGCAGTAAGCCTCTCTGAAGATACGCTTCTTTCTTGATTTTGTTCTTCTTGTCACGGCACCTTGAGTTTCCGTGATCCGGCCCTTTACCCCAAGACCCCCCGCACTGCAGTCACACTGGCAGCTTGAGGCTCGCCACCTGTTTGGCGTCTCCTCCTTGGACTCACTTCCACTCTCCTTAGACCATCTTCCCGCGGCTTTTGGAGAGAGTCCACTTTTGTTTTAAGACCAGGCTCAGATGCTACCCGTTTGAGAGCCTCTGATGACTTTTCTTCAGTCGGAGTGCCTCGGCCCTTCCCGAGATGCCACGGCACTCTGCACGGCACTGATGCTCGCACTTACCTGCAGCTCCAGAGACCCCCCCACTGCCCCCCACCCCGGTGTCCACGGGATCAGGGGAGCAGCAACAGGCCCCTCGTGGTCGTATTTTATCACCAGTGCTGAGCGCAGCACGAGACAGTGACAGGCCCTTTTGGGGATCATTGAAAGAAGTGTCCAATGGTGTAGGTACAGTATGTTTCTTCCCTTTTTAAAATTGAGTCTTTCTGGCACATCATTTAAAACAAAATCAGTTTTAGTGAGGAAAGGGGTAAGATCCAGGAGCTTCATCTCTGCATCATCATCTATTTCCCAAACCAGTCAAAGGAATTTGTAAGAAAAGCCTCTCCCCCAACCGTTGCCTCCCTGGTTAACCCCAGGCCTGAGCTTCAGACGCTTCATCTGCAGAAGACAGATCACCGGGCCGTGTCAGGGTAGATTGGCGGGATGAGCCACGCTTCCCGATGCAGAGTGCCCGGCCAGCAACACACGGTAGGCGCCCGACCCCGGTACTTCCCAGCACCCAGCCAGCCCATTCCCCTTCTTTCCCACCCAGGAGACAAGAACAAAAGGGAGGAAATGAAATTTTTTTCCTCTGAAAAGTTTGAATCCTTACAAAAGCCCAAGCTCAGTCAACTGCCAGGAAGAACAGATCTTCGAAGGTGCTTAATCAGCACCCCCTGACCCCCGTGATTTTCTAATTAACGTAGGCGCTTGATTAAAATTCCCCAAGTACCCCCAGTGGCTGTCCCAGGAGGGACAAGGAATTGCTATTGTGAAAGCTATTATAGTGGTCTGGTCGCTGATGGTGGGAGAAAAAAAAATAATTGCATCATAATGGAAAGTGGCAGATCTCCTCTCCCTAGGAACAGGGGAGCGTACGGTATTAGGTCCAACCTGTACAGAGAAAGCAGTTTCTTATGATGGAGATAAACCAGTGGTCCAACCTCAATACGAGGCAAAGTGATCCAGAAACTCATTAAGTAAACGGTTTAAACACAGACCAAGGTGGCAAAGAAAAAGGTAGAGTGAGACGTTTATAGATCACTCTTTTAACTCCGCAGTTTTCTTTAACTGTAACATTATGGTTAGATAGATACATTTAGGGTAAAATTTGCCAGTGTCAATAAGGTTTTTTGTAAGTTTAATATTTATGATCTGGTTTAAAGCAGTATTATAGCTGTGCGACTTCCTACTTCAAAGAAGAGGAAAATCATAAAAAGACCAGTGGGGAAATTAATGAGTTCAGTGTGCCTCAATTGAGAACATATGAAATCAAGCCTCAGTCTAGAAGCCAAGGGCAGGAGTGCACACCACAGACACTGTTTGTGGTTTTGCCCAATTATTTTAAAACCCTTGAAAGATGCTGTAGTCTGCTGAACGCAGGCACCTCTAACAGCGTCCTCCCCCATGCTCTCTGGAGTCCTGGGCTATTTATGCGGGTGCTTGGTGACCGTTACCATGCACAACTGTTTTGATGGAACAAGAAAGGAAACAGAAAAGCAAGGAGATTGTATTATCTTCCCCACCGAAGCTAACCAGCCCTGGCTCAGTTATTGCAAAGGCTGGTTAAAACGGCAGCCCCTCCTGGCCAGGAGACCCCCTCTCTCAGGAGCATCCGTGACAGGCAGCTCTCTGGGGGGTACAGAAGGGCCTCAGCGGGGCCTCACCCTCCCACCATAGGCACGGTAACCTCCTCACTGAGGAACCCCTGTAGACCAGCTGAAGGCTTTGGGGTCCCACGGCCAGGTCCCACCAGGAGCTGCCGGAAGAGCTTGGAGACTGTTTCCAACCAGATTGTCCTGGCCACGAGGACTTCTCTGTGTAGCTCTGACTTTGCACCTCCTTTTCCATCCTGAATCTTACCTTGACCTGTGGTGACTGCATTTTCCCTAGAGTCTAACTTGCAGAGTGGCTGTTATCCAGTAATTACAGTAAGGATTTGTGGATGTTCAGAATGTGCTGGCCGTTCTTCTAAACATGCAGCCTACTGGTATGAATTCTTCTCAACAGTGGTGTGAGTCCGGTCCTGTGATGGGCCACTTTACCAATGAGGGCGCCGAGGCTTGGAGCGCCAGGCAAGTGGGCCGGGGTCACAAGGCCGCAAGTGGCAAAGCTGAAATCCCACCCCCAGCGACACTGTCTCCAGAAGGCATGTGCTGCATGGTACCGTTATCTAAGGGTGGTCCCTGGACCAGCAGCATGGGGTCACCTTGTTTGTACCCCAGATCCAGGATGGGACCCAGAAACCTGCATTTTAGCAAACCCCCGGAGAACTGTGTTGCACACTTAAGTTTGAGAACCACTGCTGTGGGATATTTGCTCTGTGCTGGGCACTCTGCCTTACATGTCTTATATCACCTAATTCTCATAAACACCCTGACAAGTAGGCGTTATTTCCATTTTAGCAATGAAGAAATGGAGAGCTGAGAGGATAATTGGTCCACACATTTTAAATGGCCAAAGTGAAATTCAAATCCAAGCTTTTCTGACTCCAAGTTTCATATTCTTTTTTTTTTTAAACATCTTTATTGGAGTATAATTGCTTTACAATGTTGTGTTAATTTCTGCTATATAACAAAGTGAATCAGTTATATATATACATATGTACCCCATCCCCTCCTTCTTGAGTCTCCCTCCCACCCTCCCTATTCCAACTCTCTAGGTCATCGCAAAGCACCGAGCTGATCTCCCTGTGCTATGCAGCTGCTTCCCACTAGCTATCTATTTTACATTTGGCAGTGTATATAGGTCCATGCCACTCTCTCACTTCGTCCCAGCTTACCCTTCCCCCTCCCCGTGTTCTCAAGTCCATTCTCTACGTCTGTGTCTTTATTCCTGTCCTGCCCCTAAGTTCTTCAGAACCATTCTTAAAAAAAATTTTAGATTCCATATATATGTGTTAGCATACGGTATTTGTTTTTCTCTTTCTGACTTACTTCACTCTGTATGACAGACTCTAGGTCCATCCACCTCACTACCAATAACTCAATTTCATTTTTTATGGCTGAGTAATATTCCATTGTATACATGTGCCACACAAGATTCATATTCTTATCCCTGCTTCACTTCTCACCCACGGCTTCTTCTCCATCTCTGGGACACGGCTGCTCTCTGTTTCAGGCCTCCTGCCAGCCCAGGGCCTGTGGTCCTTGGACGTCCAGGTTTTCTTAGTGTTCTTACAAGTTTACTCACACTCTTGTCCAGACACTAGACTCCAGGCTGGACTCTGTGCTGGGCCTGGGTGTTCCATTCTCCCCACAATCTCAGACTCCTTTCAGTGGGTCTTTGCACGATACCTCTGAGCAAAGGACGTATAGCCCCAGCACAGATGCCAACCACTCCGTTCTCAGGTGAGGCATCTTCCTCCTGCGGAGCTGCCTGTGTGAACTTCACACTCTCTCCCCCTTCCCCGCGCCCCCTGGACCACAGAGCATGCGTGGCAATGAGGTAGCTGCTCTCTGACTTGATTTATGTCTTCCTCATGTTAAATACTACCATTCACTCACACAATGGTGTGTCTTGTGCTTCGGTTGTTATTATTAGGTTGTTTTACACATTAACGGCTTTAGATATGAAAAGAAATTGCTGGATTCCAGGCTATGTTTTTCATTATCTGACTCCATGGAGTTTCGCTCTGTGTCCTTGTGGTATTTGGCATATTTCATCTTCCTAGGGGTGTAAATGCTTGTCCTGCTGCAGCCAGGACAGTAGGAAAGCAACGAGCGGAATACCAATTCCCTTCTCGCAGATCCAGGGGCTGGCCCCCTCCTGACTGGGCTGCTCGTGCTTTCCAGATACTACTGCACAGTCAGCCAGCCTGTTCGTTGCCTGCATATTTGGGGTGAGGATTAGGTAGCCCTTCCTTCCCTAGGAGGATCATCTTACCCCTTACTTCTCTCCAACAGAGGTGGATTCTTCTATGCTAACCCCCTCTCCCAGCGCCCCCAAAACAAATCCCTCTTCTCTGAGAGTTCAAAGGAATGACTTTGGGCTTAATCGTTCCTCCACAGTAGATTCAGGACTCCTCCTGTTTAACTGGTCTGCAACCAGGAGGCCTTGTGCTCCTTCTTCAATTCCCTGCATCACTGCATTGCCCTTTATGGAGTGACTCACGGAGGTCACAGTGGTTGGAGATATTTGGCCAGTCATCTGCAATGATAGAGAAAGAAGAGTGGCTTTCTCCCTCTGTTGATTTATTTCCTCTGTCACACATCTCCCCGAAAAGGATTTAAGCAGAGAAGGTGACATGGATTCTGTGCCTGGGAAAACTCCTTGGCAAAACAATTTTCGTTGCTCTTACATTGATTCAATTATTTACTCAATAATTGCTGTCGAGCACCTACTGCTATGCAGCTGTCTTAGGCCGTGGAGATACATGACAGGACAAAGCAGAAAAAAACCCCTGGCCTCACGGAGCTTCTATTCTACCGGGAGAGACAGAAAATAAGTCCAAGGATAAGTGAACCTGAGACTGTGTTATATGGTAACTACTGTGAAAAAATTAACTGGATAAGAGGCAAAGAGATGATCAAGCATCCGTTTGGGGTTTGCAACCTTCCACAGAGTGGATAAGGTTGGGTTTATTAAGAAGATGCCCTGTGAAAGTTGGGAGAGAAGGCGTTTGGATAATCCCAGCGGAGTGTTCCTGGCAGGGCAAACTGTGAATCCGAGGCCATGTTCCAGGATTGTCGCAGAGACCACGTGGCTACTGGAGATTTATTCAGCGCCTGCCGTCCTCTCAGTGGCCTCTAAGCTTCCTGAAGGCAAGGAGCGTGCGTGCAGCAGTGCAGAGCGTGGAGTCTATCCAGTCTTAGACCTTCAATAAGTATTTGTGTAACGAATGAGTGAGTAGAGTGAGCACGGGCTTCTGGAGTGAGTCGTTGAGCATGCTGGGAAGTTATAAGGTTCAAGTCAGAAATGGTGGTCCCTTCATCAGTGACTTCAGGTTCTAGAGAATGACGTGTCTCATCCTGTGAAAGTGGTAGCACAGGGCTCAGATGACGGAACAGGTCCATGGAGAAGCAGGGTCCAGGTAAGCTGACAGATCACCAGAGGGAACACTGAAGACAGTCCAGGTAACGGCCCAGGTGAGTGACACGTTGGGCTGTGATTCAGGTGTGAAAGCCCTCAAAGAATCATGGGGAGTTCAGGACACCAGTCCTTGGCAGCAGGTAGAGGAGAGGTACATGCAACATCGCCGGAGGGCAAGACCTTGGAAGAAGCAAGGTTTTCAACAAAAATGTGAAAGAGGAAAGGTTTTCAAACAAGCTTGGGGAGTAAAGAAGGCCAACACCCCAACCTCCAATGCCAAAACCAACAACCCAGGAAGTGCTGACCTCAGGGAATAGCTGGGTTTTAATTAATAAAGGCAGGTCAGGGGATGCTCAGCCTGGAGCCTGAGGTCTGGGGGAGCATTTTGCTCAGATAGTGGGTGTTCCAGAGGCAGAGCCATGAGGCTTGGAAGGTCGGGAGACATGAGGAATGACAGATCTGCAGAGCACTGATGGTGAAGGAGGCGGTCACTTGCTGCGTGGCACCCCCAACAGTGAGGCTGGTTGGATTTAGCCCCTGTGGTCCCCAAGGGAAGGCAGGGAGGCACATCTCACAGGCTTCGTCTGTAGCCTCAATCCCATTTCTTCCTGAGCCCGAAGGTGGGGTGGTGACAGGAGGTAGCTGTTGGCAAGGCCAAGCCTTCTTGTGTTCCAGAGCTGGGAGACTGACCTTTAGGGAGCTACTGAAAGGTCAGAGTCAGAGGTCATGAGGTGGCAGGAGTGGAGGATTAGTATGGAATTAAGAGATATGCAGGGGACCAAATTGCCACAAGTGCTGATGGCTTTAATGTGGGCGGGAGTGAGGGTAGGTACTAAGCTGAGAAGGGGCCCCGTATTTCTGATTTGGCCTCCCTCGTTGCCAGGTTTGGGGGACTAGGGATTATCTTTCTGGCTGTTCTCCCATGTGGCGATAGGTAGTATGTTAGGAACCAGCTGGTGTCTGATTTATTTCTGCCTGTTGATCCATGTGGGTTAGTTTCCTTTTCTCCAAAGATGATCTCATAACAACCCCAGACATATTTATTTATTTATTTCTAGAGAATCAGGATTTATTCGATTGAACAGAAATGATAGAGTACAACAGAGATATGATAAATAGGCAGAAATGCATCATCTTTTATTCAACAGATATTTTTTGAGTACCCAAAACACGACAGTGCATTGCAGTGAGCACAGCATTCAAGGCCTCTGTCCCACGGGACTGCCATGTGGGAGTAGGTGATATTCAGTAAACAAATATGTGAGCCGATGTCAGGGAGAGATAGTATATGGAGAAAAAGAAAACAGAGACAGGGCAAAGAATGATTCTGGTGCTCCTTTGGTTAGACTGTTGAGTGAAAGCCTGAGCAGAGACCTCGGGAGCTGAGTGAAGTGAGGCAGTGAACTGGTTGGACTAAGAAGGGGGCGTTCCAAGCAGAGGGACCTGTACGTTCCAAGGCCATGAGCTGCAGAGACCTTTGGTGTCTCTGTGCAACAGCAAGAATGTTGATGCAAAGAAGTGACATAGGATGGTGTGAAGAGAGTCAGGAGTCAGGTCATGTAGTGCCTTGAAAACCAAGGTAAAAACTTTGGCATTTGTTCCAATAAAAACACTGGCAAGTTTCAAGCAGGAGAGCGAACTGAGCGAATAAATGTTGTTAATGGGTCACGTTTACGGTTTGAAGAGAAAGACGGGGTAGAGGGGCGGGGGCGTAAGGGTAGCAGCTGGGATACCAGTTAGGATGCTGTTGCTTTAGTCCCTCAAGAAGTGATGGTGGGGTCCAAGACGGTAAGACCATGTTTAGTCTGGAATGTATTCTGCAAGCTGACAAGGTTTGCTGACTTCCTAGCTGGACGTTGTGAGAAAGAGTTAGGAGTCGAGGTGGATTCTAAGGTTTGTGACCTGTGCCAACTGGTGGCTGCTTCTCTCAGTTCCTGCCATCAGGAGCTCCAAGAGGAGCAGGCTTGCAGAGGAAAAAAGGAGCTGGTGCCTTACGTACGCAGGTGCAGATGCTGAGTAGACAGTTGGCTGTGCAAGGATCCAGAAGCCAGAAAAATTAATCCAGGCGTCGTCAGCATGCAGATGGTGTCTGCATCCATGGGTCTGGCTATCGCCACCTACTGGGTGAAGATGGATAGAGGAGAGATCCGTGGACCGGGCCTCAGGGCTTTCCAATATTGAGGTGTTAGAAGACGAGGATCCAGCAAAGTTGATTGTGAAGAAGTGGCCGGAGAGCCGTGAAGGAAATCTGAAAGCCAAGTGCGGAGAACATTTCATGGACGGAGGGGGTGATTAATATCACATGTGTTGCTAAGACCTTAAGGGAGATGAGAACTGGCAGAGTGCATTTACACAAGACATTGGTGAGAAAGGTTCCGATGAAAGATCGTAGATAAAGATTAATTGGAATGGGAGAGAATGTGTGGAAGAAATGGACAGAGTAATAAACTTTTTTGGAGAAGTGATGCTCTAAGGATTAGCAGAATGTGGGGTTGGCGGGGAGTGTGAGGTCAAAGGGATTTTTCCCCAGAGTCCAGTCTGCAGCCCGGCCACCCTTGGCCACTCTCCGGCTGTTATTGCTGGGTAATTACTCGCCTTCGAGTTCTCGGTCATCCCTCTTCCTCAGATGAAATAAGAAAAGGATTAGCTAAGTCTTGTCTCTGCTTGTGGAGCAGCCTGTCAATTTTGACCTTCAGCCACATCACCCCAAAGTTTCTTTCTGTGGCTTTTGAGTGCTCTAGGAAGTTCGAGCTGAAGTCACCATGTTGCTAAAGCAACTGCCCATCTCTGACCCTGAGAAGCATCGCCTGGAGGAGAGCCTCTGCTGCAAGGTCTAGCGAGGGTTCCGCTGGGGACTGATCATTGAAGCACTTACTTCTTGGAGTGTGAAACCGCCCAAGAGGAGGAGCCTGGGGGTGTCGGATGATTTCTGCCCATCCCCCAACCTCTCCCCAGGGACCACGGAGAAGTTCTCAAAGTCCTCAGTATTTGACCCTCCTTGGCTTGATACTCACCTGGAGCAGGATGTCTGCATTCATCTTTTCTTTTAAATCAGAGCAGGAACCAGGTGAGCCTGGGCAGCCTCCCCCGACTCTGGCCACGTCATTATCCAAGTGAAGCCCCCATCTTGCCCAAAGAAAGCTTCCTATGGATGGAAGGAGAAGGTCAACTGAATGCCTGGAAGTGTGGACAAATACAGCCTAAATCCAGTTCTCTAGGGTGATATTGTCTGGGGGAAATACTTCAGCTTTTACAGATGTATACCCTGGAAATTCTGCAAATAGCCCTGCTGCTTCACTGTTGCTGAGCCCGGGTCAGATGGGGCAGAGGAAGCAGACGATCTCAGTGTTCAGTCTAGAAAAATGTCACGGTTGGGGGAGAGCTCACCAACCCGGAAGAAAGCACCTGCTGTGACAGGTAGCAGTGTCTCAGCATCCATTCTCCTTGCCCCATTACCTTGTCCCCATTTCCTCTGAGAGGGGAAAACCCCGGAATTGATAAGGCACATTGTGTAAGATGGAAGGACTGGAAGGAATTGCTTCCATCTCGCTCTGCGTCTCTATTTCTACCCAGAGCCACATGACCCTTGAGAATTCAGGACAATTTAGCGAGGGTGAACACCACTTTTTCTTCAACGTTATTTTGCTCCCTTTGGCTTCGCTGTCAAGTGTCCACGCTGACCAGTCCTGTTCTCCTCTTGAACGGTCACATTTCTCCATGTGTTGATGTGTTTTCTCTCTTTATCACAGCACTTTCCTAGGCCTCTTGATTTGGGTCACTCAGGTGTTGTCACGGCTGTAAGGACCTCTTGATGAGAGCCCCACTTCACTGTCATCACGCAGCCAGCAGGAAGGAACCCAGGACCTCTCGGCAAGCCTGAATTCTTAGGAGAAGCTAGTGGTTCTGTGCCTGAAAATGCAAGTGACAGTAATGAAGAAAATAGCGGCAGAGTCTAAAATGGTTAGATTCTATTTGTATGAAAAGGAGAGCCTGAAAGGACCGTCCTCACCGCCGTCCTCCTCAGCGTTATCATGTCCTCCCCCGCTTCATCGTCGTCGTCATCATCATCATCATCATCATCAACATCATCATCATCATCATCATCGTCGTCGTCATCATTATCAACCTAGTACCTAATATTTTTGTCGTAGGTTGGCTGTGCTCCAGGCACCTTTCTAAATGTTTTACCTGCGTGAACTCTTTAATTCCCTTGACAATCTTCTGGTGTAGGTGTTATTAATGTTCTTTTGTAGGTAAAGGAACCCGGACCCAGAGCACTCACTTAAGTAACTCGCTCAAAGACACACAGTAGGTTAGGAGGTGGCCAAGACTTAACCGGCCACGTTGGTTGCAGAGGCCTCACTCTGAACCCATTAATCTACTGCTTGCCATTGTCCTGTTTTATTCCTGACAGCAAAAATCAAGATGAATCGGCCCAGCTACCAAAGGAGGTGCCAACTCAGATCATCTTTTTTTTTCCCCGCTGGAATTCAAGTAGTTTACACCAATTTTAATTTTTAAAATATTTCCATATTTTCCTTTGATTCTCTAACACCCGTATGAAGTTACTGTTGCTATTAATTTTATTTTACAGCTGAGAAAACCCAAGGTTGGAGAGTCTGTGGTTTCCCAAAGAAATTTAGCTGCTGAACTCTCAGACTAGTCCTGAATATGTGACTATCTGCTGATTCAGAATCCAGGATTTTGTTCTGCCCCACTGTCCATCAGATCACGTGATGTACCCCAAAGGCAGGCTCTGGGGAGGGGAATGACCAAACCATCAAAGGGGGCGAGTTGCCAGCAGTCACCTCTGTTGGTGGTAGAAGGGGTAAATGGCAGGTAATAGCCTGTCACTTGGGTGGACATTTGTCCTCTTCGGCCTCCACATTCTCTGTGTAACAACTCCAGGGTCTCAGCAGCTGCTTCTGTCTATCACAAGGCAGGCAGGAGAGGGCAGCCTTCCCTCCATCCTGACTACCGTCATTGACTCTGAGCTCCTCTGAGCAAGTAGTTTAACCTATGTGGGAGAATCCCAATAAAAAGTTAGTTACAGCCCTGTGTCTATGCGGATTTTCAGAAAATGACAATTAAATACAAATAAGTTACTCAGAAACCAGCCTCTGAGAAAGTACAGCTTTCAAGGCAGAGGATTTTCAGGCCTAAGAGTTGCCGGGTCTCTTTCAAGTACAAGGGGCTTGGAGGGAGATGTGCTGGGCGGGTGGGTGACAGTGAAGTTAATAAAGGTGATAAAAAGAATAGTAGCAAAGGCTTATGGTGTTCTTACTACTGTATGCCAGCACTTCACCCGTGCCAGCTCGTTTAATCTTTGGAACAACGCTGTGAGGTTCGATTCTGTTATTACCCATATTTGACAAATGAGGAAACAGGCACAGGTGTTCAGTAACCTGCTGCAGGTCAGGTAGCTGCTAAGAAGTAGACCTGGACACCGACCTTGGCCTTCGAGATCTCTCTGTGGATACTGGCCCGCTGCCTGTCGTGGGCTTGGACTGGGTTCCGGGAACTGGGCCTGAGCTTAGTCAGAGGCACGGCAAGGTGCACTTTCACGACTCGAGTTCTGATTATACTGCTTTCTAAGTTCTGATTATACTGCCCACCCTCTGAGCCTTGGTCATCGCACCTGTAAAGTGAGTATCTCGATAGCGTTTTCATCCTGGGCTTCTTGTAAAGATGGCACGAGTGGGGCGTGTAAGTGCATTGTTGCCCTGTGCCGGCAGAGAACGATGCTCCGTAAACATTTGTCACAGAGGTGGTGCAGGCGTGCGCACTGGACGTGTATGGCGATGCATTTTGTTGAGGCTAGCACCACATTGTAAAGCAACCATACTCCAATAAAACTTAACTAAAAAATACAAAATTAAAAAAAATAGAGGGCGTGATTAGCCTGCCCTCGATGGTAGCCTCTCATCTTATTTTAAAGATGAGCAAACCGCTCAGAACATGTGGGAGGCGCCATAGGTCGTATGTGGCAGGTGGAATGTGGATGCCCAGTCTCGTGCCTTTCCAAACGCCCCCTCTCGCCTAACACAGAGCAGGCCCAATGCTGTCTTTAAATGACCGCTTGATAGAAGGGCCACGTTTCCATCTCCTTTGGACAGCCCTTCCCAGAGCCTCGGTTTCCCCTTGGATCAAACCTATAGGCTCTTCTAATGTCCCCAGTGAACACTGGAGGCTCCTAACAAATGTCCCTTGGATGGAGACAGTGAATGGCTGACTGGTAAGTGTCTCCTCACCATCCTTTCTTTTACCCGCAAAAAAATTAAGTTCACAGTTAGCAGCACCTCATTTGGATAGAAACAGAAGTTGAATGAAAATAGCAGAATGTGACTGAGATTTAACCCAAAGTAATACTTTGTCCTAGGGTTTTAATAAACAAAACCACAAATGGAAAAAAGACACTTATCTGGCCTGTAATGATTCAGTATTGAATTGGGAATGCGTTCTGTTCTCATTTCTGTGAAAGCAATGCTCTAGCGCCGTTAAGGGAGTCCAGTCTGCAGAGACGGGGGCCTGACGAAGACCTCCCTGCAGTCCCACTTCCAAAAAAAGTAGCTTGGAAATAGGGTCCGTGCTGCCCACAGGACTTGATAAGGTCAAGGTGTTTCGCTGCTATGCACATGCGATGCCTAACTGTCACCTCTGGGGACGTTTCCATGCACCTTTTAAGACGGAAACTCTCTTCTCTGCCTGGCCAGCTGCATAGAGCAGCCAGTGGGAGAAGGTCGGCTTGTCTGCTGCCCCCTGGGTGCCACAGCTGCTAAGGGAGTTGAAGGCCAAGTGGGAGAGGGCCAGGAGGGTCACAGCGGTGTCTCTGTCAGGATGCAATTTAGGCACAACAGGGAATTGGAAACTTCCTGTTGAGCTGTCGTCACCCTAAACATATCTCGCCTGGGAGAGTCCTGCAGCTGGCGAGTGCTGAGATTCCAGCCCTGCAGAGCTCTTCCCGTCATGTGGACTATAAACTTCCCGCTGCAAGAATAAAGGAAGGAGGTGCCTGCCAAGTGCACAGAGGGGGAAATGCATGTGATTTCACCATCTGAAGACATACATCACATTGGGCAACATTAGGGGGCAAAGAAAAGGAGGAAAGAAAGTAAAGAGTGTGCTGGGGAGCTGGCAGAGGATGGATCGTCGGGTCTTCACTGAAGAGACTCCCTGTGAAACGGGGCAGCCTTCCAGGGCCTTCCATGAGGCACGTGTTTTCACGGTGAAGCTTGGCTGTCTCTGGTCTGCACCCGGGAAAGGAAATCCTTCCATGCGCAGATGCCCACTTGGCAGCACAAGGTCACCCAGGAGGAGAGCCGCGGTCAGGGGTGGAGGGATGTGAAGAGTGCTTTTGTGGGGACACTGGATTCGACTCTTTGCTCTGCCGGCTACTAAGTGGGTGACCCTCCTGAAGCCAATCAACCTCCCTGAGCCTCTGCCACCTAGTCCATAAAACAGGATCAGAAAATGGAGATTAGCAATCCCACATTCCAGGTGCTTGGCCAACATGAAAGCATTGTGTGTGTGGTCCTTTATTAATAACCAGCTCTGCATGAATCATGCATATTCTCCAGGGTGATGCCAGGAAAGTCATGAAGGCAAGGAGGGGAGACGTGGCCCCAGCACAGAGCAGTCTTCTAAGACAAAGACGTTTTTATGTTTCTGAAACGCAAACTTGAAAAGCAAATGATGTGACCACTGTTTGTGACCCTTGGTATAAGAACAATACTTCTCCTGTGTTCCCGTTATTTTTGTCTTACTTTTATTAATGCAGCATAATTAATGTCAAAGTTCTCCTAAGCATTTCAGAAAGGCTACCTAGAATGTAGCCCAAGTAAGAAGAGTTGAACCTGGAAATTGTTTGAAAAGAGCAGAACAGCGGGCCACAACTGCGCAAAACAGAAATTGCAGAAATCAAAAGGGAAATTGCAGGGCGACAGGAATATTCGGGTTGGTGCTGGTTTCAGGATGAGACGGGGATCTTTGGCTTCCACAGCACTCAGGATCTCCAGGCCAGGGCTGGTTCTCTTTGTCCTGTTTCACAACGACAGGGATGGGGCTGGCACGTGGGCCACATCCCACCTGCTAGCTGCTTTTGAACAACCTGTGAGCTCAGAAAGAATTTTACATTTTTGATGGCTGAATTTAAAATGAAAGAAGAGTAGTATTTCATGACATGTGCAAATTATTTGAAATTAAATTGTTTTATGAGAACACACCACAGCCCTTTGCTTATGGGGGCTTTCCTCTTCCAGCGTCAGAGCTCAGTAGTTTCAGTGAGGCCGTGTGTCCTGCAAAGCCTAAAATATTCACTATCTGGTCCTTGAGAAAAGAAGTTTGTCAGTATCTGCAGTACATGAAGACTGGCTCCTTTTTCAAAAAATGTTTTTGGAAATACAGTTGATTTACAGTGTTGTGTTAGTTTCAGGTGTACAGCAAAGTGATTCAGTTAGACATATATATATATCTATATACATTCTTTTTTTACATTCTCTTCCCTTATAGTTTATTACAAGATACTGAGTATAGTTCCCTGTGCTATACAGGAGGTCCTTGTTGGTTATCTATTTTATATATAGTAGTGTGTATCTGTTAATCCCAAACTCCTAATTTATCCCTCCCCCTTCCCCCTTTGGTAACCATAAGTTTGTTTTCTATGTCTGTGAGTCTATTTCTGTTTTGTAAATAAGTTCATTTGTATCTTTTTTTAGAGTCCACATATAAGTGATGTCCTGTGATGTTTGTCTTTCTCTTTCTGACTTCAGTCCGTGTGCCCATTTCCAGGTCCATCCACGTTGCTGAAGACTTGACAGTTGTGGTTGCTGCTATGAAAATGCTTATTTTTATCCCTGAGCTCCCTTGGTTCTCTTTCCTGTTGTCCTGTGAACTTGCAATTATGGTTGTTCTTTTCCACATTCACAACCATGCAAGAGTGGTCCTTTCAGGGGGGCCATGCCTTCCTCAGGGGCTCCTCGCTGGCTCCCAGATGTCACGCTCCAGTTGACAGCTACATCTAACCTTGGTTTTGACCTCTGCCAACACAAGGCTCTTACTTGCCTGGCCCCGGAAGGGCACTTCCCTGACTTTCACACTATTCTATCCTCCACGCACTTTGCCTTCTTTTGCCTGGAGGGATCAAAACAATCCATCCCTAGCCCTGGGTCTTTGATCTCATAAGCTTCAAACATGATCACTCCTCTGTTGTTGATTCTGATTTTACCCTTGGGGAAGTTGTTCAGATGTCGTTGCTGTTTCTCTTGTTTATGTGGCATTTTGTGGTAGCATCTGTTCCTGCCTTTGCTCATAGTCTAAGGCTGGGCATCCTCTTCTGGGAGGAGCAGGTTTGCTTTAAATCAGCACCTTCCGACCCCCACCCCCATGTGAGTACAGACGCCTGAGCTCCTGTGCTTTCACACCCTATCTGACCATCACCAGCGCTGCCCACTGCTCCCTGTTTCTGTCTGAAATAGGTCTGTAGCACTGAGTTTATTTGTGAAGCAGAGGGAACAGGTCTTATATGTCCTGAATGATCATGGTCATACAGACTTTTCTCAGTTTATTACTTTCCTTCTGAAATTCTCAGGCACCTGCTCGATGAATAGTCTTTCAGAATCCCATCATTATGATTTCATAGTTTCAAAACTACTTTCCACGTTATTATAATAGCAATAATTGACCAATGATAGAAAAGGATCATTCTGTCCAAGAGATTTCTTTTCTATTGAGATGGGCTTTGAAATCCTGTCACTCACTTTCAAAAGCGAATCCCAATCTTTACATCAGAAAATGAATAAGTGGTTCTTGCAACTGTTGGAAGTACAGGTGTTATTTCCGTTCTTCCCAATTCTTCTTCTTTTCAGAACGTTTAATATATGTTTTCAGAAATTTTATCATCATAAACTTAACCTTTAGAAATAGATTTTCAGTTTTAAATGCTAGTAAGATAGGCTTGGAAGAGATAAGATATTGAGTTTAAAAAACTAGACCTTTGGTGAGCTCCCGGCGAACGTGCCATATCATAACCTAATTCTCGCCCTGGGACAAAGCTGGATTTGTTCATTCATTTCCCCCTTTTCTGTGATTCACAGAGCTCCCTATGATCTTAAGGCCCTGTTTTAGCAGAAGTGAGAGTCATGGCGTTCCCTAATGTCAATGGGATAAATTCTGGAACAAAGCCTGGATCCTAAAGTCAACCCACATAGGTTTCCTGAGGCAGAGCAGTCCTCTCTGTGTCAATCTTCATTAAACACCACTGCAGTCATCTTTGGTGATTGTGAAAAACTCTGGAGCCCTGTGATGGCATCAGTGGGAAGCAGGGTGTGTGATCAAACACCCATCAAGCTGTAACGGTTCTGTGTATGTGTGTGCATGTGGGTGTGCACGTGTCTGTGTGTGTGTGTGTGTGTGCACGTGCGTCTTTACTTCCCATGCATCTCTAGCCTCCAGACTGTTCCTCCTCTTGTGTTGTAATTAAATTGGTTGGAAAAGTGGAGAGGTTTTAGAATTAGCCAATGCCTAGGGTGTAGTACATTGGGTAGCCCTGAAATGGGAGGGAAAACTATGAAAATGAAATTTGTTCTCTTTTCCATTTTTCTTTCTTTTTTCCTCTCTCTATGTACCACTAAAGAACTCCATGCCCTAGGAGAGTCCCTTGGGCTTTGTGCCAGTTAGCTGAGGTAATTTATGCCGAGACACATGTGATCAGAGACTGTCCCCACCAGAAGCATCGGCAGTTCAACAGCTGACAGAGTCAGGTGTTGGATGGGTTTCCAAGTCAGTTCCTCAGCATGCTCGTGGGCCTGCTTATTCTCTCATCATTAAGGTTTTTTAAAGTGAATCCCCTGGGAAAGCTTGCAACTAATTAATGTTCACCTTTGCATATACAGTCTATTTGAACAGTATGGTGCTGTTAACAAATACCAGAATTTGCTATTCAGTGAGACCCTCACTCATCAGTAGGGCTGCCCGTGCTCAGAGCCACTTGGAAGTACCTCTCATGAAAGTGCAAGTTTAAAACCTAAACCATCAATTTTTTGACTAAAGGAGCATATATGCGTACTCTAGTCAAAACATTTGATGGCTTTATATATATATATATATATATATATATGTAGGGCTTCCCTGGTGGCACAGTGCTTAATAATCCGCCTGCTAATGCAGGGGACACGGGTTCGAACCCTGATCCGGGCAGATCCCACATGCCGTGGAGCAACTAAGCTCATGTACCACAACTACTGAGCCTGTGCTCTAGAGCCTGCGAGCCACAACTGCTGAAGCCTGTGCACCTAGAGCCTGTGCTCCGCAACAAGAGAAGCCACCACAATGAGAAGCCCGTGCCCCGCAATGAAGAGTAACCCCCGCTCACTGCAACTAGAGGAAGCCGCGCACAGCAATGGAGACCCTACGCAGACAGAAATAAATAAGTGTTAAAAAATGTGTAGTTGTGTGTATTATATCTATGTATACATATGTAGTTTTGGATAACGTGTTTATATACAGCCGTCAAAGTAGATATAATATATAGTAATTATTACTCTATAATAATATATATGACATTATCACTAATCTAATACATGATACCCTGATCCAAATGGCTCTCTACGAAAATAAAAGCCATGACCAAAGGATGATTTTCTTGTCATTGAAATGGTTAAAAACGTCCCTAAGTAACTTTTTTTTGAGCATTTATTCTTTGCCAACCCTGTGCAAAGTGCTCTCCATCTATTATCACATTTGATCTTCATTACAGCCCAATGAGCTAGATATCATTATAATCTCCATTTTATAGATAAGACTGTTGAAGCTCAGGGGATCCTTACAAAGCCGCACAGTAATAACTGCTGTGGCTACTTTTCATTAACTTGTATGGTATCTATAGAAACCAAGTTTACATAGAAGGAAAACAGCACAGGAGAAAGCATAGATGTGGAATTAAACAGACGTGTGTTTGGATCTTAGGACCTCTGATTAACCTTTTTCAGCCTGTTTCTTCATTTATCAGTTGTAAATGATATATATATATCTCTAAACAGGACTGCATGCATATTCTATGCCAGCTGTAGGCATCAAGGAGCATTAGTTAATGGAAGCAGTGATCACTAGTATTATTGTGAAGGTATATGGGGAAGGACTTATCTGTACATGTATCAACTTAGGGATGGACAGAACAATGATGAGATTTTGAACCAAAATCAGAGAAAAAGAAAGCCTGGAACTGCTGTGGGGAGGCAAAGGACAGGAGAACTGGCCTTGTGGGCTGCGCTGGGGTTGAGACGTGCCCACAGATTCTTTGAGCCCCTCACATGAGCTGGAGTCCAGGCCCTTCCCGGGACTGTCGCTGTCTTTCCTGACTCCCCGCCTAATGCATGGAAAGAGGTGGAAGCCAGGCTGTTGACATCCAAGGCCAGGTTCCCAAAGCGTCTGCTGCCTTCTTGTGGGACACGGGCTGGGGACCTGTTGGCCACCATAAGAGAAACACAGTCACTCTGAGGTTGCTGCAGGGGGAGGCCATGTGGATAGACACCAAGGAACGCCAGGTCCCCAGGCACAGCCACTGGAGTCAGTGAACGAACCTTGGAGAGGACCTTAGCCCTGGCCGCTGTCTAACCCACAACCTCATGCAAAATCCCGGCCAGATCTCTGGGCTGAGCCCAGCCAACTCCAGCTTCATGAGCAAAACAATTTAGGCACCTTGGAGATATTGCCTGTTCGGTTCCAGATCACGGCAACAAAGCAAATATCGCAATAAAGCGAGTCCCACAAAGTTTTTGGTTTCCCAGTGCATGTAAAAGCCATGTTTACACTACACTGTAGTCTAGTAAGTGTGCAGAAGCATTATGTCTAAAAATCAGTGTATATAAGTTAACTTAAAAGTACTTTATTTCTTAAAAAAATGCTAACCATCATCGAGCTTTCAGTGAGTCGCAGTAGTAACATCAAAGATCACAGATCCCACAACAAACATAATAATCATGAAAGTTTGAAGTATTGCGCGAATTACCAAAATGCGACACAGAGACACAAAGTGAGCAAATGCTCTTGGAAAAATGGCACCAACAGACTTGCTCGATGTACAAAACTTCGATTTGTAAGAAATGCAGTATCTGCGAAGCACAGTAAGGCAAAGTGCTGTAGAGCGGGTTATACCTGTATGACTATTGCTGTTACAAGCCTTTGTTTTGGGGTGGATTTTCTTTTAATATAAATTTATTTATTTTATTTATTTATTTTTGGCTGCATTGGGTCTTTGTTGCTGCGCGCGGGCTTTCTCTAGTTGCGGTGAGCGGGGGCTACTCTTCGTTGTGGTGCGCAGGCTTCTTATTGCAGTGGCTTCTCTTGCTGTGGAACACAGGCTTTAGGTGCGCAGGCTTCAGTAGTTGTGGCACGTGGGCTCAGTAGTTGTGGCTCGCAGGCTCTAGAGAGCAGGCTCAGTAGTTGTGGCGCACGGGCTTAGTTGCTCTGTGGCATGTGGGATCTTCAGGGACCAGGGCTCGAACCCGTGTCCCCTGCATTGGCAGGCAGATTCTTAACCACTGCGCCAGCAGGGAAGCTCTGTGGTGGATTTTTTACTCAGCAATAAATTACTGGAACATGGGCACATCATATGAGGAGATAACAAAATTGCTTACTTAGATATCATAGTACCTTTCTGTTTCTCACCTTGGTTTCTCCTTCCTGCTGGACTTTTTCCTTCTGGCCAAGCACAAGGTAGACCTAATGATCTTGGTCCCCTGGGGGCCTTTCCAGTGCCTGAAGTTTATGATCTGGTCTCAAAGTGTTCCTTTCGGATTTCAGTCATTTGTGGTGAGCCCGGCGTTTCCATCTGACGTCAGGGAGCTTCCAGAACCTCAGAGGGTTAATTCAGGCTGCACTGTGTGTTCTGAGAATTGTCTCAGTGCTCTGCCTTTGGGTTACAGCACACATAAAAATGGGGGAAATTTGGAGAAATTTGTCAGGTAAAGGTCCCGAGTTTTCCAACACAGACATTAATGTTCTCACCCCCTCATAAAGCCCTCTTAGTCTCGGTGTGTCAGGCTGAGGGATCATCCGTGGACACAATGCCATTCCCTCTTCCTGGAATCCATGGGCAGAGGCCTGAGGCCACCGTGCCTGTCATTCCCTGTAAATCAGAAGCAGGGGAGGCAGAAGCTTGGGAATCTCTGTGTCTGCACAGCCAGAGGAAATCAGATTGCAGGCAGAGCTTTGGAACACTTCAGCAGAGGAGCAAAACTTTCTCCTCTCTCAGCCAGTTGCAGGCCTGGGCTCCAAGTAAATTAACTGAAGCGATTCAACAGGCTTGAATTCTGTCAGCAGCCCAACCATCCCCTTGTTTATTGTTGAAATAATTACTGCTTTGCCATAATATTAGCTCTGAGCCGTGACTCTATTACCATCATCACCGGAATATTACCCATTTATTATCTCCCAGCAACCCTGGAAGATGAATACTGGGCTTTGGAGACCAATTGCTTTACAGCAGACAGGATCTGGGTGTGCATTGTTTAATGAGGTAAACTACATTACGGCCAGCACTCATGTGGCTGCAGTGACCCCACTTAGTCACTCTTAACCTGTAAATCTGCCACTGTCTCTGCTGTGAGTCAGTGAGGAGGGGTAGCAGCCCTGGAGGAGGGGACGGACCCCAGGGGAGAGGACAGGAAAAGTGCACGGAAATCACCTGGGGGATCTTGTTAAATGCATCCTCCGGTTGAAATTCAGTAGGTCGGGTGGGGCTGGAAATTCAGCATTTCTAACCAGCTGGGTTAGAAAGTGAGCTAGGTCCTGTTTCTGGATGTGTGTGCGGGGCCGGCGGGGAGCCTCAGAGGCGTGGTTGGACCACAGGAAACAGGAGAAGGAAGCGGCAGAGTTCATGCAGCCTCTGATCCTTTGGGCAAAATTCCTGAGATGACTGCAAAGGTGATGTGATGGTTTAGACGTAATGAGAATGCCTCCCGTCTCCCAGCTCAGGAGAGGTGGATCCACAGAAAGCTCTTTCTTATCCCTCCTGGCGTTTCCCCACTTCTTTCCTGCATCCTCGGTGTGACTACAGCCACCCATGCCGGCAGATCAGGAGAAGCAGAAGACAGAGCTGGAAACTGACATTTTCTTTTGGCCTGAGGGGTGGGAGAGGCTCCCGGAAACACAGACAGGTGCCCTGCCTGTGGGCGCACAGAGCTCTTTGCTTTGGAGGAAACGCAGCTGGAGACGCACCAGGGACCAAGGGGACTGAGCGGCAGATGAAAGGAGCGTCTGCATCAGGCCTCCCTTGTCAAGGATATCCCTGCTTCTCAGACTTTTAAGGTGCACGGAAATCACCTGGGGGGCCTTGTTAAAATGCATCCTCAGGTTCAAATTCAGTAGGTCAGGTGGGGCTGGAAATTCAGCATTTCTAACCAGCGCCTAGGGAAGCTGAGGCTGCAGGTCCACAGACCCACCTCAGGGGAAGTGAGGGCCCATGGAGAAGGGGGAGAGGCTCCTGGAGCAGAGAAAGGCCGGAGCCGGCTTGGCCCATTTCAGACGTGGCCAGATGGGGTTGTGGCGCTTTTGCTCTGTAATGTGCTGGCGACTTCCACGCGGGTCCCGGGGTGAGCGAGGCCTGAAGTTATCTCAGCAGTAATATCCCAAGACCAGTGGAGAGCAGGAAGTCTGTCTGAAGTCGCTGCCTTCGGTTGTCAGGGTCGAGAACATTGTGTTCCTGAAGTGTCCTAAGACATGACCTCTCTTGTATAAATTGTGAAAGAACCGAAAGAGCTTGAATATAACCTTGGACTCTTGAGATCTCAGTGCAATCCTGTTCTCCAGAGAGAAATATGCTTTCTGCCATGCCACTTATGAGTTTCCCAAAGTAATCTCTTTTCTTGATCTCAAAAACCTTCTCTCCACACAAGCTAAATAAACTTGAAACTTAAGCAATGATTCCATTTATCAAGCCCAGGTAATTAAGGTTGAAATTAACAAAATTGTTCCCCAGAAAGTTCTAGAGGTTTTGTTTTTTTTTTTCTTTAAAGAGTGGAGCTAATGTGCTTCTCAAAAACCTGTCTCAGTTTACCCTCCTGTCTGTCTTATGGAATCTCTGTGTTTTACTAAGAGAGAGAAGGAGAGGGAGAGAGAGAAATCTTTGTGATTTAATGAGTAATCTTAGGAACAACGGGAACTGGCAGACAGAATAATTTGGGAATATATTTTACTGTGTATCTTCCCTACCAAAGCTTTTTGTTGTATTCCTCTGAAAACTTATTTTTATCTCAGGGTGTACATCTGAAGTATAACGGCAGGGTGTGTATGTGTGTGTGTTTCATTTTTTATGAGACTAGAATAACAATAATAATTTTCCCTTTAAATGTGATTCTAATTAAAGAAAAAGAACCGAAAGTTTTGTATCGTTTCCCAAACTATTCCAGTAGTGGTTGGTTAACATGTATATGGTTTAGGAGCATAATTCCTTCCCTGGTTCGTCTGCCCATCCATCCATCCGTCCATCCATCCATCGACAAACATTCGTTTAGCATCCACTAGTTTCCAGTAAAGCTGGAAAAAACAGAGTGGAAAAATAAAGACAAATGAGACATGATTACTGTCCTCAGGGATTTCACAGTTTATAGCAGGAGAGGCAGATGCATAAATCATTGATTGGGATACCATTCATTTCTAATTGTTTTCTCCTCCCCCGGGTCCTGCAGACAGTTTACTTTCTATCTTATGTGGCTGATAATCAGTCACGTGGTTCGTGTTCTGATACAGGTTTAACCATATTTGTTGAATGGTTACCATGTGCTAGATACAGTACTGTGTAATTAAGTTTAATCTTACTTCTCTTCATCCCCTCCTAGCAGTACAGTACAGTGGTGTCTAGTTACAGGAGCCAAAGTAACTAAGGGGATATTTTGGCTGTGGAGCAGGGACGAGCAATCAGAATAATTCAAACTTGTAAATACAGTGCCCTTGTTGTAATCGTGCCTGTTCTGGAACCTTCGCCTCTTACCATCACCTATCCCATTTTTCTCTATAAGAGGAAGTGAATGATGAGTTGCCCCCTATGCTTAGATACTCAAAGTATCTGTGACACAGATAAAAATCCGGGGGGCCTGAGCTAAAAGTTATCATGAAAAGCAAAAAATTTTTGCGTGTGTTTGTCTGTAAGTCTTCTATCCATCACAGCACCCTCCTGTCCTGCTCCCTGACTTCAAGTACATCCATCAAGCCCAATTGCCCATAAACAGTAGGAATGCTCTGTTAAGAAGCAGCTTTGGGAGGAAAGATGTAAACTACCCTCTGTGGTGGGCGTTTCAGTGTGTGTGCTGTGTTCTCTCACTTAGAGGCAAATTGCTGTGGGTAAAACATGCATTTTGCTCTCAGATGCCATCCCAGCCTTTGTTCAAGTGCACTTTGCAGAGGCACAGTCAAGGGTGGTCGTTTGATGCCATCTCCTTGGTTTCTTTCATCATTTTTGTTTGTCCCTCAGCTGATCGGCAGAATTCAGAAGCCCTCAAGCCCTCAGCAGGTCACTGTGTCCTTAGCCCATCAGCCGGCCAAGGCTTCACCGACCTGGGGACCCTCTGGAAGTCTTGTTTGCATTACCAGCTCTATTGAGCCACTCTCAAGGGGGGAGCACATTAACAATTAAATTACCTGCAAGAAGATGGCTGAACTTGCCTTTTAGATTCCCTGGAAATAGGGTATCATCCTGAGTAAAGTCTTTAAGCTTCTAAATTTGTAAAGACAAATGGTAAATTTAAAAACTTCTGCTTAGCTAAAAAAAGAGAAAGAGAGAGATAGGGGTGGGCAGTGGGAGAAAGAAAGAATAACAAAGAAAGAAGAGGAAGGAAGGCATCGGGCGTCTCACCTGCCTTTCTTCTACCCTGGTTATCAAAAGAGCAAAGAAATCTCTGCTCCACTTTCTCCCCCGAGATGCGCAGGTCTGAGGCTTTCACGTGGCCCAAGTAGCCACCCTGCTCGCAAGGAAAGCAAGAACAGACACCAAGTATCTGAGATTCCTGAGATCACTCCGCAAATTAAAACCTTTTATCAGCCTCTAATAGCTGTGCAAACTGATTATATTTGGACCAAACTTTGCCAGTGACTCCCCCGAGGTATTATTATAAAATTTTGAGCTTGGAAATGTGTCCCCTTGTCCCCATTCTGTCAACATGTTTCAGCGGCAGGAATGGAGCTCCCGATCGTTTCAACTTCCATGATGTGCTTTGCGTAAACGGTGGCATTTGCAGGCTGGTGGGGCTGAGAGGGGGGCAGAGGGAGCACAGCTGTATTTGAAAACACACAGGGGTGTAAGGGGCTGCCATCAGGCTTCACATGCAGGGGCTGAGTTTCAAGAAGGATCCATTTTATTTTTCTCCCAAATTTTAGGGAACTGCTGCAGGGATCTTAGCTCACTCAACATCTCTGTTGAAACAGCTTCTAACTTAGTGGGGAGGGTATATCACCCACCTTCTCAAGGTCCCCATTTTTTCATGCAGGAACAGCAGTCCCCAGCATGTCGCATTTCAAATCCTTAGCCAGGTCTTAGAGCAAAATCTGGAGGAGGGGGGCTTTCTGCAAGAGCTTGGTAAGAAGTTGGTAGACCCCAGTTCGTCTTGGGAGGATTTAGGTTTACAAATAATAAAGGTTCACACCCTATGTGGTTGAAATGAATTTTTCAGTGTTCATCAAACACACTGGGACAATGTGGCACCGTTAGAGGTACGTGGTGGCACTCCTTGTGCCTGTGAGTGCCAGCGTGTCCCTTTCTATCCTTCCTGATAATTCTCTGCATGGCTGGCCTCCGAGAGCAGAGTCACTCTGCAGCAATGTTCCCATCCTCATGCACAGAGGCCCATGAAACGATCAGCGTCAAAGAAGACTGGAGAAGCCCGCTTCTCTGAATGGGAGCTGGTGTTCATTTCCTTTGCTGGCTTCATTTAGTCCAGCTGAAAGCAGGAAAACGAGTGAGATGACCTTCCAATGTACTTGGGCAACTTAGGACAGTGTGTTTTCACCACTGCCAGAACTGACCATCTGCCTAACTTTTTGACCAACCGTGGGCCACTGGTGCAGGCAGGGAGCCTGAAGGATCTTGCCCAATAGTCGGGGGAGAATTTTAGGGCTAGCATATCACGATGCAGACCCTCTAGCCCTGCAATGTGGCTCAGAGCCCTGCCAGGCTCAGCGCAGAGACAGGGGATGTGGAACAAGGGGGCTGCCAGGGTCCAGACCCTCCCTCACCAAAGGGTCCCGGGTTCGTTTTTGTCTCTGCCATCTGCTGCTGTCCCATCTCGAGGGCTCCCAGTATGGGTTCATCTGATTCTTGAATTCTTTCCAGTTGTCTCTAATTACATTGCAGATCCATAAATCATCCCAGGCTGGGGCTGACAGGGAGTAACATGGGCGCCCTGCCACTTGAAGCTGGGGCTCCCAGCCACACCTGCCAAAGGTGCCTCTGAGGCAACCGCCCAATCCCTGCTCAGGGCATACAGGAGGGATGCCCAGTCACTCAGCCACCCGTGCCCCCGGGAGCCCCCTATCCCTGGGTCATCCCTGAATATGTGTTCTTGCCCTAGTACCTGCCTCAGGCAATGCAATCAGGCTGGAAGAATTTAGGCTGTGTGTCTGGACCAGAGGTGGGGATCCCTGTCTCCATACTGAAGGCAGCTGACTAGAAAGGTGATGCGGTTATTTCACCTGGAGTTTTATGAACTCAGGACAGCACCTCTCAGATTTTGCTAAATAATGCAATAGATTGATTCATTGGTTCTGGGTTGGGTCTAGAAATCTGCATTTTTTTAACATCTTTATTGGAGTATAATTGCTTTACAATGTTGTGTTAGTTTCTGCTGTATAACAAAGTGAATCAGCTATACATATACATATATCCCCATATCTCGACCCTCTTGCGTCTCCCTCCCTCCCAGCCTCGCTATCCGACCCCTCTAGGTGGTCACAAAGCACTGAGCCGATCTCCCTGTGCTACGCGGCCGCTTCCCACTAGCTATCCATTTTACATTTGGTACTGTGTTTATGTCCATGCCACTCTCTTACTTCGTCGCAGCTTACCCTTCCCCCTCCCCGTGTCCTCAAGTCCCGTGTCCTCAAGTCCATTCTCTATGGCTGCATCTTTATTCCTGTCCTGCCCCTAGGTTCATCAGAACCTTTTTTTTTAATTCCATATTTATGTGTTAGCATATGGTATTTGTTTTTCTCTTTCTGACTTACTTCACTCTGTATGACAGACTCTAGGTCCATCCACCTCACTACAAATAACTCTATTTCGTTTCTTTTTATGGCTGAGTAATATTCCATTGCATATATGTGCCACATCTTCTTTATCTATTCTTCTGTCGAGGGACACTTAGGTTGCTTCCATGTCCTGCCTATTGTAAATAGTGCTGCAATGAACATTGTGGTACATGACTCTTTTTGAATTATGGTTTTCTCAGGGTATATGCCCAGTGGTGGGATTGCTGGGTCGTATGGTAGTTATACTTTTAGTTTTTTAAGGAACCTCCATACTGTTCTCCATAGTGGCTGTATCAATTTACATTCCCACCTACAGTGCAAGAGGGTTCCCTTTTCTCCACACCTTCTCCAGCATTTATTGTTTGTAGATTTTTTGATGATGGCCATTCTGACTTGTGTGAGGAGATACCTCATTGTAGTTTTGATTTGCATTGCTCTAATGATTAATGATGTTGAGCATTCTTTCATGTGTTTGTTGGCAATCTGTATATCTTCTTTGGAGAAATGTCTGTTTAGGTCTTCTGCCCATTTTTGGATTGGGTTGTTTGTTTTTTTGTTATTAAGCTGCATGAGCTGCTTGTAAATTTTGAGGTTAATCCTTTGTCAGTTGCTTCATTTGCAAATACTTTCTCCCATTCTGAGGGTTGTCTTTTCGTCTTATTTATGGTTTCCTTTGCTGTGCAAAAGCTTTTAAGTTTCATTAGGTCCCATTTGTTTATTTTTATTTCCATTTCTCTAGGAGGTGGGTCAAAAAGGATCTTGCTGTGATTTATGTCATAGAGTATTCTACCTATGTTTTCCTCTAAGAGTTTTATAGGAAAAACATTTTTTCTTCTTCAGTTTGTTAATACGGTGTATCACATTGATTGATTTGCATATATTGAAGAATCCTTGCATTCCTGAGATAAACCCCACTTGATCGTGGTGTATGATCCTTTAATGTGCTGCTGGATTCTGTTTGCTAGTATTTTGTTGAGGATTTTTGCATCTATGTTCATCAGTGATATTGGCCTGTAGTTTTCTTTCTTTGTGACATCTTTGTCTGGTTTTGGTATCAGGGTGATGGTGGCCTCGTAGAATGAGTTTGGGAGTGTTCTTCCCTCTGCCACATTTTGGAAGAGTTTGAGAAGGACAGGTGTTAGCTCTTCTCTAAATGTTCGATAGAATTCGCCTGTGAAGCCATCTGGTCCTGGGCTTTTGTTTGTTGGAAGATTTTTAATCACAGTCTCAATTTCAGTGCTTGTGATTGGCCTGTTTATATATTCTATTTCTTCCTGGTTCAGTCTCGGAAGGTTGTGCTTCTCTAAGAATGTTTCCATTTCTTCCAGGTTGTCCATTTATTGACATATAGCTGCTTGTAGTAATCTCCCATGATCCTTTGCATTTCTGCAGTGTCAGTTGTTACTTCTCCTTTTTCATTTCTCATTCTATTGATTTGAGTCTTCTCCCTTTTTTTCTAGATGAGTCTGGCTAATGGTTTATCGATTTTGTTTATCTTCTCAAAGAACCAGCTTTTAGTTTTATTGATCTTTGCTATTGTTTCCTTCATTTCTTTTTCATTTATTTCTGATCTGATCTATGATTTCTTTCCTTCTGCTAACTTTGGGGTTTTTTTCTTCTTCTTTTTCTAATTGCTTTAGGTGTAAGGTTAGCTTGTCTGAAACGTTTCTTGTTTCTTGAGGTAGGATTGTATTGCTATAAACTTCCCTCTTAAAACTGCTTTTGCTGCATCCCAAAGGTTGTGGGTCACTGTGTTTTCATCGTCATTTGTTTCTAGGTATTTTTTGATTTGCTCTTTGATTTCTTCAGTAATCTCTTGGTTATTCAGTAGTGTATTGTTTAGCCTCATATGTTTGTATTTTTTACAGATTTATTGTTGTAATTGATATCTAGTCTCATTGTGTTGTGGTCAGAAAAGATACTTGATACGATTTCAGTTGTCTTAAATTTACCAAGGCTTGATTTATGACCCAAGATATGATCTGTCCTGGAGAATGTTCCATGAGCACTTGAGAAAAATGTGTATTCTGTTGTTTTTGGATGGAATGTCCTATAGATATCAATTAAGTCCATCGTGTTTAATGTATCATTTAAAGCTTGTGTTTCGTTATTTATTTTCATTTTGGATGATCTGTCCATTGGTGAAGGTGGGGTGTTAAAGTCCCCTACTATGATTGTGTTACTGACGATTTCCCCTTTTATGGCTGTTAGTATTTGCCTTATGTATTGCGGTGCTCCTATGTTGGGTGCATAAATATTTACAATTGTTATGGCTTCTTCTTGGATTGATCCCTTGATCATTATGTAGTGTCTTTATTGTCTCTTGTAATAGTCTTTATTTTAAAGTCTATTGTGAATGATATGAGAATTGCTGCTCCAGCTTTCTTTTGATTTCCATTTGCAAGGAATATCTTTTTCCATCCCCTCACTTTCAGTCTGTATGTGTCTCTGAGTCTGAAGTGGGTCTCTTGTAGACAGCATATATACGGGTTTTGTTTTTGTATCCATTCAGCCAGTCTGTGTCTTTTGGTTGGAGTATTTAATCCATTTACATTTAAGGTAATTATCGATATGTATGTTCCTATTACCATTTTCTTAATTGTTTTGGGTTTGTTATTGTAGGTCTTTTCCTTCTCTTGTGTTTCCTCTCTAGAGAAGTTTCTTTAGCATTTGTTGTAAAGCTGGTTTGGTGGTGCTGAATTCTCTTAGATTTTGCTTGTCTGTAAAGGTTTAAATTTCTCCGTTGAATCTGAATGAGATCCTTGCTGGGTAGAGTAATCTTGGTTGTAGGTTTTTCCCTTTCATCTCTTTAAATATGTCCTTCCACTCCCTTCTGGCTTGCAGAGTTTCTGCTGAAAGATCAGCTGTTAACCTTATGGGGATTTCCTTGTATGTTATTTGTTGTTTTTCCCTTGCTGCTTTTAATATTTTTTCTTTGCATTTAATTTTTGATAGTTTGATTCATATGTGTCTTGGCGTGTTTCTCCTTGGATTTATCCTGTATGGGACTCTCTGCACTTCCTGGACTTAAGATTGACTATTTCCTTTCCCATATTAGGGAAGTTTTCAACTATAATCTCTTCAGATATTTTCTCAGTCCCTTTCTTTTTCTCTTCTTCTTCTGGGCCCCCATAATTCAAATGTTGAATTTGAATAATTCAACGTTTAATGTTCTCCCAGAGGTCTCTAAGACTGTTCTCAATTCTTTTCATTCTTTTTTCTTTATTCTGCTCTGCTGTAGTTGTTTCCACTATTTTATCTTCCACGTCACTTATCCATTCTTCTGCCTCAGTTATTCTGCTATTGATCCCATCTAGAGTATTTTTCATTTCATTTATTGTGTTGTTCTTCGTTGCTTGTTTCATCTTTAGTTCTTCTAGGTCCTTGTTAAATGTTTCTTGTATTTTCTCCATTCTATTTCCAAGATTTTGGATCATCTTTACTATCGTTATTCTGAGTTCTTTTTCAGGTAGACTGCCTATTTTCTCTTCATTTGTTTGGTCTGGTGGGTTTTTACCTTGCTCCTTCATCTGCTGTGTGTTTCTGTCTTCTCATTTTGCTTCACTTAACTGTATTTGAGGTCTCCTTTTCACAGGCTGCAGGTTCATAGTTCCCGTTGTTTTTGGCATGTGCCCCCTAGTGGCTAAGGTTGGTTCAGTGGGTTGTGTAGGCTTCCTGGTGGAGGGGACTGGTGCCTGTGTTCTGGTGGATGAGGCTGGATCTTGTCTTTCTGGTGGGCAGGACCGAGTCTGGTGGTGTGTTTTGGGGTGTCTGTGACCTCATTGTGATTTTTGGCAGCCTCTGTGCTAATGGGTGGGGCTGTGTTCCTGTCCTGCTAGTTGTTTGCCATAGGGTGTCTAGCACTGTAGCTTGCTGGTCGTTGAGCAGAGCTGAGTCTTAGCGTTGAGGTGGAGATCTCTGGGAGAGCTTTTGCCCTTTGATATTACGTGGAGCCGGGAGGTCTCTGGTGGACCAATGTCCCGAACTTGGCTCTCCCACCTCAGAGGCACAGGCCTGACACCCGGCCGGAGCACCAAGACCCTGTCAGCCACACGGCCCAAGTCTACAGTTGCTCCCAAAGTCCACCTCCTCAATTTGGGATGATCCGTTGTCTATTCAGGTATTCCAGAGATGCAGGGAACATCAGGTTGATTGTGGAGCTTTAATCCGCTGCTCCTGAGGCTGCTGGGAGAGATTTCCCTTTCTCTTCTTTGTTCGCACAGCTGCCGGGTTTCAGCTTTGGATTTGGCCCCGCCTCTGCATGTAGGTCACCTGAGGGCGTCTGTTCTTCGCTCAGACAGGACGGGGTTAAAGGAGCAGCTTATTCGCGGGTTCTGGCTCACTCAGGCCGGGGGCAGGGGGAGGAGCACGGAGTGCGGGGCGGGCCTGCGGCGTCAGAGGCCGGCGTGACGTTGCGCCAGCCTGAGGCGCGCCGTGCGTTCTCCCGGGGAAGTTGTCTCTGGATCCCGGGACCCTGGCAGTGGCGGTCTGCACAGGCTCCCCGGAAGGGGGTGTGGAGAGTGACCTGTGCTCGCACACAGGCTTTTTGGTGGCGGCAGCAGCAGCCTTAGCGTCTCATGCCCGTCTCTGGGGTCCGCGCTTTTAGTCGCGGCTCGCGCCCGTCTCTGGAGCTCATTTAGGCAGTGCTCTGAATCCCTCTCCTCGCGCACCCCGAAACAATGGTCTCCTGCCTCTTAGGCAGCTCCAGACTTTTTCCCCTAGAAATCTGCATTTTAAACATGTACCCCAGGTAATTCTTGAGTGGTGATCCCACACCCCACCTTAAGGACCACTGAACATTGGATCCCACTGTCCCCCTCCCTGGCCGTGGGGCTAAACGACCACTGGTTCTGGATGGTGTGCTGATGCTCTCTTTCCAACCTTGCCATCCGAATAAGGACACAGATCCCTTCTGCTTAGAACCACCCTCAGCCTGTCTGGCACTGGAGCTGCAGGCCCAGCCCAGGTGTCGCACTGAGTCCTGCGTCCACGACGTACTGGGCCGGGAGGGAGCCTGGTGCCCCCAGCCCCCGTGTTCAGGGCACAGATGGCTGGCTAATGGGGCGGAGCTAGCCAGAGTGCCTTCTATTAATGGAGCAGAATATAAACAGAATAAAGCCTTCATTTCCCAGGGTGTGGTTTCATTATTAATATACTTTACAGTTCACGGGTTGTACGTCCGCGCCTGTGTTTTCTCAGCTGGTATAATCTGCGGCTCCAAGTGAGAACAGTCATAAAATTTTCATTTCCAGTTGAATGTGCGTCCAATTCGCCGTGAAATGTTCTATCTGTCGTGAATATTAAGTGCTCTGAAGCAATAGCTGCTGGATTCGGCAGGGAGACTCCCGGGCCCCTGCCCGGCCTGGCAGAGTATGAGGCTCGCTGGGCCAGGCTGGCACTGTCCCTGGGAAGCTGCTGGAGGAGGGCAAAAGGGTACAGAGGCCGCTGAGGGGTCAGGGGAATGGAGGATGGGCAGCTCGGGGCCAGGGAAAAGCAATCAGGCAGGAGGTCAAAGGGGCCTGGAAGTTCAAGTGCAGGGAAGTCGAGGCCGGGTAGGGCGGACCAGGGAGGCTGGAGTGGGCAGGCCAGATGCTGGAAGGCAGCTGCCTTTACACATGTGGATAAAGGGATGCGGGAGCACGCCCGGGGGAGGTGCAGGACATGAGAGGTCAGCAATTAGGAAAGCATTTCTGTCCCCCAGCCTGCAGACCGGGGGCAGGTGACAGTGCAGGGCCTGGGTCCTAGGAATCAGTGTCTCCCACTGCCCGCCGCCTGGAGGGGAGTGTTGCTTCCAACAGTAGCCTCATCCTTCCTTCCCACTAACTCTCTGTGCACCCCACTCCAGCTGGTTGTGTCTTCCCAACGCCTTCCCGCCTCTCCTAACTCCTGGGGAACTGGCATTCAGGGTGGGGGAGGAGGTGGGACCAGGAGGCCTCCTGGGCTGCACTCCACTTAGTCCTCCCAGCTGCCGCCCCAGGGGCTTTCCTCCCCGCGGCTGGGTGCCCGTCCTGGAGGGCTTGATGCGGCCGCTGCCCCGGGCTGGAGGGAGTGACAGGCAAATGGAAGACTGAGCTGGAGCTAGTGGAGGCTGTGGCCTCAGGCCCACAGCTTCATTAGTGCTGCCAGAGGAGCTGGCTGTGCCCGCGGGAGACCCCTGGCAAGAATCTCTTGGTGCTGCCGGAGCTGGAGGCTGGTGCAGGCCTGGGGCTCAGCCTCCATCTCCCCCCTGGCAGGTGGGAGAGTCCCAGCCCGGCCGGCAGGGGGAGAGAGAGAGAGAAGTTGTGCGTGTGTGTGCGCTTGTGTGCGTATCTGTATACACACAATCACACAGCCAGAGTCAAGAGGCTAGACCACCCTCGGCTGTTTACGCTGAAAGCTTCCAGCAGCCCAGGTTGGGGATTTCCCTCCCTTAGGGTTAAGGACCACAGCGCAGCTACAAGCTCCCATGATTTCTTCAAGATCCCAGCGCAGAACTCAACGAGGAGCCGCAAGAAAACGCCCATATTCTGGTCAGGAGGCATCCCTCCGCCACCCGCCGGTTCTGTGTTTGGCTCCCTTCTTATTTTCAAGTTGTTTCTCTTTGGATATCATTCAAATAATTTTGTGTTTCTCAAAGACACACCGACTGGGAGACATACGTTGGGAAGAAGTTGAAAATAACCTGGACAAAGGTGGTAAAGTGACCAAAGATGAGTGACACGCCAGCAGAATCCTAAATGCGCCCAGTCTCGATCCTGGGACCCAGAGCCCGCCCCCTCTCACGCCGACCGACCGCACACCTACTCCTCTTAATTGCTTACACGTACCGTGGAAACAAACCCAGAATTGCGCGCTGAGAGTGAGTGACGCGATCAAAGATGAATAACACACCCAGCAAACCCCAAGCAGAGCCTCACTCCTGCCCTTTTCCTCCACGGCCCCTGCAGGGGTCCCAGGGCAGACCCGCTACATCCCTGTCCCTGCAGATGCCCCTCCCTATGCCCAGAACCCCATTCCATCCCCCCCAAACCTCCCGCTCACCCTGAAATCCTTCAGTTTACATGCAATCTTTGGGAACCCCCCCTTGGCACCCCCAAAGCACAGCTCCTTTCCTGGGCTCCCCTGGGTGCAAGCTGGACATGCACTCCCCTCACTTCCAGGGTTCATCATACAGAGGTGTGTTATCTATTTGCATGTCCAGCTCCCTGGAGAGACAGTGAGTTTTTCAGAGCTGAGACTATAGAACCTCCATCCTTTCACAGCTATCCAGCCCAGAGCCTGGGAGCATGGGCCCTGGAATTAGACAAATTTGGGTTTCAACCCCAGAGCAGCCACTTATGTGCTATGAAACCCCGGCTGAATCCTATAACCTACTTGTGCCTGGATCAATTTCCTCTTCTCTAAGAAGGGGATAAGTAGCTTCCTTAAAGGGCAGGTTATAAGACATCCATGAGGTAATATATGGAACAGGAAACTAAGAATGATATTGAACATAAAATAAGTGCTCAGTAAATGCTGGTTCCCTTTCCTTTAAGAAATATCTCTTCTTTCCAATAAATGTTTGTTGAATGAATGAATAAGAAAAACAAATGCAGTAAAATGCAAAATGAATTAATGGTTTAGATTCAGATTCTGTGAGGGATTCAGAAGGAAAAGATTATCAAGATCAAGTGTGGAAAAGGTCTGCCAGGAGGAGTTGGCCCTCCAAGTGACCCTTGATTTAGAGATGAGTACCTTTTTCTTCTGAATCTAAGAGGTTAGCCCTCTACACATGTGTAGGTCTCCCTCTCTCTCCCTCTCTCTCTCTCTCTCTCTCTCTCTCTCTCTCTCTCCTATTCTCTGATCCCTTCCCTTTATTGGAGCTGAAAATTTAGCTCATGCTTTCTACGTCATGGAGTTTTAGCCCATGTATTTCTTTAACCTTATATTAAAATTGTTAACGTCTCAGAAAGGTCTCTTTCAGCTCTTAATTCCTGGGATCTTCCAAGAACGTCACCGTATCCCCGTCGGCCCTGCAGAGAGGGCCCTGAAATGACATTAAATGGTCACAGTCCAAAGCATCTGCACATGGGAGAAAATGGAGAAATTAAGAGCAACTGCTCTGCAGCCATGCATGCCTGCTTAATCCTTAATTCTACCCCTTGTTGCTCAGAATTCCCGCCCTTAGACTGCATTCAAAGTCAATCCCACCAGCGGCCCCTTCTCAGGGAGCGACAGGGGAAAAAACTGTACATCCTTCTCCTGGCTTGTCACTGCAGAGTTGAGATAATAATAGTCTTTTTCTGATCCCCTGAACTTTCCCATCTGCTTCATAAAACAATGGCAATTTTTCCCTTGCTGTCTTCCCCTCTCTCTCTTTTATTTTTATCCTCCTACACTATAATTTAAAACTGTGGCAGTGCTATAGCCCTTGAGGGTTTTTTTCCGTTTCTTCTCCCTTTGCTTTAATACATGACTGTTATTTAAGATGGTCTTTCATCTGACCACAGGAAGCTTCCTGAGCTGGGGTACTGCCTTGTGCCTTTGTGGAGGGAGGGTAGGGCCGGCCTGGCCCCTGGCTTAGCCCAGGACCTGCTTCCCTTCAGCACTGCAGAAGTGCTGTTTGTGTGTTTGCTTGGTTTTCCCCCCACGAAGGCATTTTTTAGGAAGACATCAGAAGCTGACGTCCCAGAAATGCCCCCACCTCTGAAGTAACCATCATATCAAGCTAGTGACCCTCAGTGGCCCACCAGGCATCAGGTCCAGACAAAGCAATTGCAGCTAGATGCAGCAAGTGCAGCGCGCCCGCAGGCGCCAGGAGGGGACCTGTGTCAGCCACCAAGCACAGACACTTCCAGCTGTTGCTATGCAAGCTTCTCCCCGCCTATTCTGCCAGCCACACCCATGCCGAGCACCCTGCCTCAGCTGGACGGTGACGTGCAGGAAAGGGCAATGCCAGGGGCTGCTTTCCCGGGGAAATGTCATCTATTTTAGGTATCTCAAAGGGAGGCATCTCAGCCCAGCGTTTCCCAGCCGGTGCTACAGTACCCCTTGCCTCTGGTATGGACCTCTAGCCAGTCATCACTCTGCTGTAAAATTCTTCACACACCACCTGTCTCTGTGTCAGTTCATTTCCATGGATTCACCTGTACCTCCGAAAGTGAGTTTGGCCTTGTCTTTTCTCTCCAGAGCCTCCTCTGAGCTGGCATCGGCAAAGCAATCATATTGTAAATGATCTTCATGAAGGAAGATGCCACTGCAATAAAACACAGGGACAGAACAAGGCTGAAGGCTAGAATATAGTGTGTGTGTGTGTGTGTGTGTGCGTGTGTGTGTGTGTGTGTGTGTGTGTGTGTCTGTCTGTAGGGGGTTACTGGGAAGGCCTGTCCCAGCCTTGTGGAGATGATTACTCTGCTCTTTGGAATATGCAGTCATCCCACCAACTGGAGAAGGAATCTCTGGGGAAGACAGGGACTGCCTGGCCCCAGCTGGTCTGCTGGGGAGGCCACAGGCCCACTGGAAATGGACGAGGTTTGCATCTTAGGTAGAGTGGGCTGTCTCCTTGGCTGTGGTACCCAAACAGATGGGTGGCAGGAGGAGGTTCCCAGAGGTCTGGTCTCTTGGTTCAGGTTTTGGAATTTGTTCCTTTGGATTAGATGTCATGACTTCTGTCCCTTCCTCTCCTCTGGAAAGCTCCCTTCTCTTAAACACTGGAAATCATCTTTAAAGCCACAGAGATATTAAGGTGAGAGAGAGGCAAGAAGTCAGGAGCCTGAATCTCTTGGTGAAGGAGATTCCCAGCCCCAAAGTGGTGACACAGGTCAAGGCTACAGCCATGAGCCCTCCTTGATGGGCTTGCCTTTAACTGTACGTTTCTTACTTATCCTACAGCTAACTGATCCTCTCTTTATCTGTGTCACATCTTTTAAACTTTTCCATTGGTATTTTTAATCTCATTTATTATATATAATTTTTTTGCTTTGAGAAGTCTTATTTTGTTTTCCTCAAATACGCTATTTACTCTTCACAGTTTCGTTTTCCATGAAGATTTTTTAGGCTTTTCATTCATCTCTTTGTATAAAATAAGCATGGCTGTTTTATAGTCTCTGTTTCATTTTTTTTTTATCTGACGTATCTGTGAGTCTCTTTTTTGTCGTCTACCTTATGCTTCTCTCCCTCTTAATATCGTGTTTCTTGTGTGCCTATTTATGTTTTGCTGTATGATGGTCATTGTGTTTAAAAAAAAAAAAGCTTGAAACAATTTAAACCCTAGGATTAAAGTATTTTCCTCCAGAGATGATGAAGGTTTGTGTCCGCAAGATGGTTGGGGGACTCTGTTCAAAATCACTTTAAACTAAATTAAGGTCTTCTTGTTCCCTGGGTAACCCAGGTAGTTCAAACCATGATGCACTTTCTTGGAAGGATGTTCGACTTTCAATTCACTCTCATCTTGGGGATGAGGCCTCCTGAGGCCTCAACTTATGATAGCAATGTTTTCTATTAGACACACCCCACTTCAAAGAGGTCTCCAATTTTGGTTTCTGTTCTGCTGGCCTGTTGAGGTTGTCCAACAAATTCAGCAAATGCCCATAGATTAGGGGCCAGCTGTCTCTTGATTTCTGTTTTCCCTTTAATTCAAGGTCTGGTAATTCCATACCAGGAAGGAATCTCTTTGGTGCTTTTAGGAGGGATGTAAAATGTGTCTCAATTAGCTCTTTCAGGGGGTTTCAATAGGAGGGCTGGCTGAATGACCTAATCTGTCCTTTCCAGAAATAGGAGGGGCAGTATTTTCTTTACCTACAACCCGTATCACCCTTCCATCACATACTGAAACTTACTCATGTGATGATGGCTGTCCTCATGGAGTCCTCTCCAATCCTCATGGACTGTTTGACTTTGTATGAAGTTTTTATCCCTCTGGGTCTCAGTATCCTCAGATGTGAAATGGGGAGACCCATAACTTGCACTGCCTCCCTCACAGGGTTATTGCAAAGCTAAATCAGGTCATAACTGTTTGTTTTTCCTTGATTTGATGATGTGTATATGAAGTGCTTTGAGATATGACGAGTCTACTGTGTACTTACTAGGCTTGGAATTTGCTTGCTTCTCAAAGAGGGTAGAGTCAAATGAGGAGAGTGATTAACTGGGGGGCGGGGCCCCCCGTTTCTGCTGGCCCCCTTCCCCCAGGAGAACAAAGTCTTCCTGATGAACGTGAAGGAACCCAGAATCTGGGAACAGGAAATGCCCCTGAGCCCGAGGTTCTGCCTCACCTGCCCTCCTGCCAGTACAGAGGGAACTCCGGGGAGTCAAGGGGCCTTGCCCTTCCCAGTGGAAGGTCTTGGCAGGTGGGTTCTTCCTGGACCCTCACCCGTCCCAAGAAGCCCTTCAGTCTCCCTCCTCCACCTGCCCTGTCCTCCCAGCTTGGCCGGGGCTGGTTGGTCAGCGCAGCTGTACTTAGCAGACCTTCTTCTCCTCATCTTTAACATTTGTTCCGCGTCTTATGAAAAATTGGAAATTTATCTGCAATCATCCCTTCGCCTCGCCTCCCTACCAGCTCCCCCTTCTCCTCGCTTCTTCTCATTTATTTCTGACAGGCATCAGGCAACAAGTTCTTAATTTGATGACCTAGATGCAGCGGCAGGCAGAACAACAAGCTGGACCAGGGCTGCCTGCCGGGTGCAGTTAGTGGTCCTGGGCGTCCCAGGCCGTGCACCGCCCAGTCCTGAGAGCAGAGTGCCCGGAACTGGGGTA
The DNA here is from genome assembly GCF_039906515.1 of Pseudorca crassidens. Classification (NCBI taxonomy): domain Eukaryota; kingdom Metazoa; phylum Chordata; class Mammalia; order Artiodactyla; family Delphinidae; genus Pseudorca; species Pseudorca crassidens. The sequence continues at coordinate 107,385,795 of NC_090304.1, forward strand.
GGGTGCGTGGGCGAGGAATGGAACTTGGGGAGGGGCTGGGAAGCAGGAAAAGAAACCCCCAACAAAGATCTACAGTGTTCTGTGAGGAAGCTGGTACTGATGGAAGGATATGAGGCTCAGATGTGGGTGGGAGGCGTCTGCGAGCAAGTTCACTGCTGGTGGAAAGAAAGAAGGAAGACTCGTGCAACTTTGGATGCTCTTTGGATGGTCTCTGATAATGATCGATGAGAATCATGGGTAGGATGTATGGATACTTGGGTCTTTCCATGACTGACATATGGCTGGGTAAGCAAAGGATGTGTCTGTGTACACACCTCGTTCTGAAATTGTGTTCAGACTAACACTGATGGTCTCCGAGAGGTTAATAGATATTTCTGTAGGGAGGAAAAATGTACTGTGTTCAAATAAGTTTCAAAAACTGTGTGTGCTCTATTACCCATTTGGAGATCCGTGGTGTGTAACGACTGATCAAAGATTCTGAAGAGCCCTGCATTTAATCGATTTAATCCAAAATTTCTCCAAACTTATTCGATAAAGAAGTCTTTCTTTTCGAATACTGATTGCAGTAACATCTTGCAGGGCACTTAGACTTGGGGGAAAACATTAATCCTAAAGCAATAGCCCCCTCTGTTTTTCCTCTGCTATTCGGGGATTTTCCATCCAGCAAGAGCATGTTTCCAGAATGATACCTGTGAGCAAAACTCTCTTCTTGGAAACCCTGTGTCCTAGGAGCTTATTGTCCAGCCACGATAAGGATCCCCATTTATTAAGGGTCTGCTCTGTGTCTCGTGCACCACCTCTAACCCTCACGATGATCCTGCTGGAGAGACATCATTGTTCCCATTTCATGGATGAAAAAACTGAGAGTCATTCTTGTGCCTGAGGACAGTGTCTAAGCCGTGGTTTTCTGCCTTAGGACACCAATTATGAAAATAGAGCCCGTTGACAAACAAAACCATTTAAAAAGCGAATACACTTAGCAACTTTTCTGAAGTTCCATAGAAGCAGCGTTGGGTGTTAGCTCCAGAGAAAAAGCCTGAAAACCATGTAGGCCTATTTTTCTTGTTCGTTTGCCCACAAGGAACCTGAGATCTGCAGAGACAGAAATGCCTCCCCCGGGTCTCAGGACCAGCTAGCTGGTTAACGAGTCCATAAGATTCAGCCAGGTGTTCATCTCGCAGCGGGAAGACCACCCCTCGCCGCTCGCTCCTCATATGAGAGGCCTGGAGACCACCCTCCCGTTCTGCTACGGAGGCCCCAGCCCCGTCCCGGAGCAGAGCAGGTGGGCGCTGCGGCAGTTCTGCACGCAGATGTGGAGTCTGCAAAAGGACGCATCTGGGGCCCCTTCATCCGTGAATGCAAGCCAGGGAGGGGCTGGCGCACCCTGCCCACGGCTCCATTCTCGTGGTGTGCCCCCCGCCTCCAGGCCATCAGCCGTTTCCAGGTGCCACCTGCTAAAGAAAGCGGGCAGGGGCTCTCTTCGCTCTCAGGGTTCAGCCCAGCTCCTGGGATAGACAGACGCTATCCCCTGCCCACTCCGCCCCCCGCCTTCCCGTGGAAGCTTCTGTCCCGCCTCACTACCCCGATTTCCTCAGTCACGTGTCTCTCACTTGCTCTGCACGTTATTTCTGTGATTTCTCTTCCTCTCTGGTCTCTGTCTAGAACTGTTCTGTTTTCTCCTCAGCTGTCCCCGCGTTCCTTAGACCAGGATGTCACCCTCCTGGGCATCTCCCTGACACTCCCCGCGAACAGGCTTTGTCTACTCTCTCTCCTGAGCTCACCTCACATCCCGTCGTGTTTTTCACAGCCGTTGTTCTCCCGGAGGGACTTCTGGCCGCCTTTCCTTAACTAGTCCCTGCATTGCACCGCATTTTACCTTTCCTCTCCATGTAGTTTCCCTCTTCTGCCTTGACTGGTTTTTGTAAAGAGCATCTGTTTCTTTCTCCAGCATGCTCCCTCCCCCTCTGCCCTTCTGGGCGGGAACCCCTGTCTCTCCTGACCTCTGCCGTTGACCTCTGCCCCAGGAGACAGAGCAGCTTGGTCCCTGGAGATGCCAATGGCCCGTGGGCAGGAGGAGCCAGGACTTTGCAGATGGGTCAGCATCTTCTGTTGCTGCTTGGACCCTGCGGCCTGGGGCTTCCAACCTCAGCACTACTAACATTTGGGGCTGGGTGGTCCTTGGAGGTGGGTGTGCCTGTGCAGTGCGAGGTTCTGAGCAGAATCCCTGACCTCTGCTCTCTAGAGACCGTAGCCCCCGCCTCCCAGCTGTGACAACAGAAATGAACAGGCGTGCATCAGGGTGAACTTGAGCTTGCCTTTGTTGTTGTTGTTTTGGTCCTTTTGGCTCTGCTCTGACCTTTCCTACTCCCTTCTTTCCTCTTTTTATCTGTGTTCTCTTTAGCCTGATTTCACTATAATGCAGACTTCTCTCTTACATGACCACCCGACGCTCTTGAGCCCAGTCTGCTAGAAACAGCCTTGACTGCACCCTTTGTGCTTCCTCCTCGAGGGCTCTGCCGGTGTCCCATCTGCACCTCCGAAGGTCACGGCATGGCCCAGCGGGCTGCTCCGGGAAACTCAGCTTCTTGGCTCCCAGGTGGTTAATGCCTGTTTGATCAGCTGTAAAACGGAATCCAGAAAATGCCAAGAGGAAAATCTCAATTCACCTGTCAGAAGGCAGCCGGCTGCCCAGTCAGAGAAGGGGGTGAGGCGGGGTGTGGGTTTTGCCAGCTGTTAAGGTGGCACCAGGTGAGCAGCCGGAGACTCAGTTCTAGAGGTACCTCCTGAGTCGCCTTCAGCTTTCGGCTGCCGACTCCCGGCAGGAAGACGGTCCGGGCTCAGGCTGCCCTCCCGGCTCAGCTCTGCCTTCCCGGGTGGGTCACCTCCTACCTCCCGAGTAGCACCTCCTGCCCTATTTTGATACCATCTTGTGACTTTCATTCCAAGCTCAGTTCCTCGACCAACAAGCTGGTCTCCACTGTGCTTCTCTCGCAAATACATCTCACTCAGAAATCCGCTAAAAAAAAGAAAAGAAAATCAAAGAATTAAAGAAACCAGACATCCCCAATGACCCTTCCCTACATGAAAAGAACACCCACCTTGTCTTCTCTCTTCCTGCACCACTTGCGCACAATCACAGGCTACTCTGGAAGCGACCTGGCATATTCAGTAAAGGCTATGTGTGTGGTCGGTTTCAGATAATCACTCCTTGTACCATGTTCTCCTGCCATGAAGCACTAAGGTTTCACTGTGACTGTTGTCTTGCTGGCCAAGCATCCCATGGGCAGCCGTTCATTTTGGAGAAGGCACTACAACTGACCCCGCGGTAACGATTGCAACAGCATCAGGAATAGATAGGGCCCGTCAGCCAGTATTGCCTCTGGTCTGCCGGTCACAGCAGAGGCAGCATAAAAAGAAAATGGACCAGGATGTAGAAAGTCATCGGTTGGGCCTCAGGAATACGTGTGCTTCTTACCTGATGGGGTCAGTTCATTGCTTTCCACCTTTGAGTTATATCACTCTGACGGCTTCTGTGCATCTCTTTCCCTTTCTGCACATTCATGGCTCCCCAGATGGTTTTTTACCACAGGTGGTTCTTAAATAGGGATGCGTTCTGAATCCAGCCTGAATCCCACTGTGTTGGTTTTTCTCCTGGGCCCGTATGGACGGGCACGGTGTGATCTCAGACAAGGAGCTCGAAAGTGGTATAAATGAGGCCCGTGTGTGTCCATACAAAGCCCCTCCAGGAGGTCTTCTATGACTATAGAAGAGCCCATGGTGGGTTCACCAGCCATCGGCTCTGAAGCCACTGCTCACCTGTGACGCCTGCTGATTCTGGCCGCGTCAAAACGGGCGAGCATCCCAGGGCCCCAGCTCCCACAAACAGGATGTGTGTGTCTGTCTGGCTGCCTTTCTGCAGAAGCATCTGTCACTCCCCAGCGTTTCCTTTCTCATTGCAGCAAAGTATTTAAACACTACCCACTGAACCCCATCTGTCACCGAGCCCCATCGTTGTCAGGGCCAGGCCTCCCCACGTCTGCAAAGAAACTCGCAGCAAAGGCTCCATGCCAAACAACAGGGCAAATTAAATCAAAGCGCGTGCTGCACCCAGGGGGACCATGCACATCAGCTTTGACTTACTGCACAGAGCACGCTTACAAGAGAGAAAGCGGTGGCTTTTGTCACTGCAAGGGGCCATGAAAAATGAATTAGGGCCTCTGCTGAGAGAGGGCATGGAGGAGAATCTTTCATTCCGAGACGCTGTCCTCTCTCACCTTGCAAGAAGGAAATAATAAAAGAAGAACTTGTGGTGGGTCTGAGTCTCCCCCAGGTTTGACTGTGTCCTCAAGCAAAAAGGAAGCCAGGCGTTGGGGAGAAGGACCTTGTGGGGCATATGGTAACAGCCGGAGGGGCATGAAGCTCCCCGAGGGCAGGAACCTGAGCCAGGGCAGCTGAGAGCTGATAGCGCCCTACGGAGGGGTGGGGAGGGGTTCTGAGGAGCCAGGGCAGATGCCCATCTGGTCCTCAGACCATAGACCCCTGGAGAACCGACCAGAACATCTCCAACCCCTCGGGCGGGTCACTTACTGGGCTGACTCTTCGTACCACTGCTGTCTCTTAATCCTCATGTTCCTGTGAGATAGGAATCATTTTTGCCCATTTTACAGATGAGGAACCTCCAAAGATTTAAAGCCTTTGCTTTCAACCATCCAATTTTTGTGCGCCGGGGCCGGGATTCCAACCTACATCTGTCTGACTTCAAAGCCCATTGCCTCCCTTTATGAAAGAATCTGTCCTCCATCTCCCAGCTCCCCATGAGACACAGCTCATTTATTTCCCTATAATGAGGGAGGGGGCTTCTATGTCCTAATAGATTGCTCACCTGCCATACTAATGGAGCTGGCATTCACTGTGGGTTTAGCTGCAGCGCCTTATCCACCAGACACATTTATACTTGGTGATAAGGTGGAACACATGGACAGCTGCTAGGGCTTTTCTAATACAGCCCTTCACAGGCAGAGATCTGGGCTGCGGACAGCATGGCCCCATCCTCCAGGAGAGGAGGAACCCAGGGACCACCTCTGGTTAGATCCCAGGATGGACGGCTCAGCCTTATTCGCCAGGGCTAGAGACACATGTTGAGTGTTAGTTGGTCTGGCAGAGGGGACACTGGATGGAGGGACGGATTCTTGCTGTTCTGACCTCCTCTCAGTTGCCAACCATCTTCTGTCCCTGTGTGTCCACCTGTGGGTTATCACACCCTGCCATCGGGCATTTTCCTCAAGTTCAGGGTTGGGCTTGGATGAAATCTACTGGGTATGCGCTTAGATGGCTGGTCAGTTTTCTGATTTTCTTCTGAAGGATTGCTGGATATCGCCAAATGTTTGGGCAGTTCTTGTACTGCCGACACACTTCAAACAGAAATGCCACCCTGAGTAGTATCTTTGCTTTTTTCACTCTTTCAAAACTGTGTCCTACCCAGGCCCAGTTTTTTGCTATGCCCGTGTATTCAGCTAACCCTGGGCTCTGTCTGCATATTTCTTAAGTGTTTGGGTTTATATAACTTTGGTCATTTTTCAAAGATCCTTGGCCATCCTAGGAAAAGCAAACAGCTCTAGACCTAGGGTCACAGTGTAAACAGACCACTGATTTAAAATCGGCCTTTTATTTTTTTTTATTTTTTAATTTATTTTTATTGATGTATATTTACATTACAGTGTTGTGTTAATTACTGCTGTATAGCAAATTGACTCTGTTGTTCATATATATATATATTCTTTTCCATTATGGTTTATCACAGGATTTTGAATGTAGTTCCCTGTGCTACACAGTAGGACCTTGTTGTTTATGCATTCTATGTGTAATGGTTTGCATCTGCTAATCCCAAACTCCCAATCCGTCCCTCCCCCAACCCTCCTCCCCGTTGGCAACCACCAGTCTGTTTTCTATGTCCTTGAGTCTGTTTCTGTTTCATAGGTTCATTTGTGTCATATGTTAGATTCCACATATATGCGATATCATATGGTATTTGTCTTTCTCTTTCTGACTTACTTCACTTAGCATGATAATCTCCATTTGCATCCATGTTGCTGCAAATGGCATTCTTTTGGTTTTTTTTTTTAATGGCTGAGTAGTATTCCAGTGTGAATATATACACACATACATACATATATATATATACATACATACATACTTATACACACACACACACACACACACACACACACACACACACACACCACATCTTTATCCATTCATCTGTCAGTGGACATTTAGGTTGTTTCCATGTCTTGGCTATTGTGAATAGTGCTGCTGTGAACATAGGGTTGCATGTATCTCTTTGAATTATGGTTTTGTCTGGACATATGCCCAGGAGTGGGATTGCTGGATTATATGGTAATTCTAATTTCCTGAGGAACCTCCATAGTGTTTTCCACAGTGGCTGCACCAACTTACTTTCCCATAAGCAGTGAGGAGGGTTCCCTTTCCTCCACACCCTCTCCCGCATTTGTTACTTGCAGACTTTTTACTGATGGCCATTCTGACCAGCGTGAGGTGGTACCTCATTGCAGTTTTGATTAGCATCTCTCTAATAATTAACGATGTTGAGCATATTTTCATGTGCCTATTGGCCATCTGTATTTCTTCTTTGGAGAAATGTCTCTTTAGGTCTTCTGCCCATAAAATGGGCCTTTTATGTGACCCACCATTTCCACTTAGCACAAGCAATCAGGGGTACCACACTGGGGAGGGGTAATGCTATGGCTTTATCAAAAATCCACAAGCACGTTATTGTTATGGACAAGCGTTCATCCGTAAGACAGTGACAGACACCTTTCATACGTGTGACTGTCAAACTGAATGTTTGGGGGAATTCAGTCAAAACAGTCCAACTCAGTACAAATTCAACTGTTTGGATTGGAAGCATCTTCTGTGCTTAATTCCATCAGTTTCCTCATTGTCGATTTCCCCTGTGATGTGATTTAACTGCTAGAAATGTTAACCATCCCTTTGTGAAATTAATGCAAGCATTGACCACCCCCTGTGCCTCCCAGCTCTTGAAGAAAGTACTGTTATAAGGGATGGGTGCTGGAGAAGGCAGATGATGTGTAAGAATATTGCGTCTATAACTTCTCTCCCCCAAGTATATGATGCTCTAGTACAGTCATGCCTTTAGAATAGCTACCATCTTAAATGCAAATGCAAGTTTTGATGGGATTTATATCATAAAAAGGGTAAAACTCCATGGCACAAACTGAAAGGGAGGAAGAAGACCCAGGGGCAGAGTGAGGATTTGGAGGGGCTCAGATGAAAATAAAAGAAACATAGAAACTGGAGATTGGAAAGTGGTGCCGCTGTGGACCAGTGGTTGATCCCCAGTAAGTCAACAGGGACAGTTTCAAAAGGCTTGAGTAGAATCGGTTGATTAAGGGATTTTCCATGGGGAGCATAGGAGAAGCCCGCCAAGAAAATGTGGAGTATTTTGTGACTGAGCCACTGGCGAGGGAGAGGACCCACTGGGGTACTTCCTTGGTGACACTCTACTTACGTGGAACTCATTCTGACCCTAAACTCAACAGTAAAACCAGGGTTAAACAGACAGTCTTTCTCTCCTCAGTTACCAGGGGAGTCCACCGATGAATCAGATGTTAAACCTGGAAGGGATTTTAAAAATCACACAACCTAATCTTTCTCTTTTATTTTATTTTTTTTAAAGAGAGAGCACAAGTTCAGAAAAGTTCAAGTGGATTTCTCAAAGCCACACGACTAATTAGTAGCAGAAGCAAGACTAGACTCTAGGAAGTTTGAATTTATGGTAATGCTCTTCCTAAAACATCATACTATCTTTTTGTATCCCCATGTGGATATTTAAGCTTGTTTGCTTATTTTTAAGAAAATTCTCCAGTTTTACTCTGGATAAAGGTGCTTCAGAATGCGGTGACATAATCAGAAGCCAGAGAAACTAGAAGATGAATAAAACGTGGCCATACAAATCTTTAATATGGTGATCAGTTGTGTTGAGTGGAAAATTTGATAGAAATCTGTGCTTTCAGATTTGGCTTGTCTGTAGTTTGCACAACTAGACTCTAACATATTTTTTAAAGTGGTTTTATTCACAATCTGGCCAAATTGACTTTTTTGGCTGAAGACCTGCAGCAGAAGAGGGTCACCAGATGGGAAAAGCCCTTCATCTCCAGAGCGAGGCCTGAAGCACAGTTGGGGTTTTAGGGGTTGGCAGTGAGACACGCAGAACCTTCTGTTCCAATGTTCCCCAAACACAGCAAGTCATCGGCCACAGCCTGGTTTGGAATGTGGTTTATAGGACCTTGTCCTTTACTCCCAAGCATCACTTGTAGACCCACGTTCTTCAGGAGAGCGAGGTAAGGGCCATGGCATCCCACGTGGGCAGGTGTCATGGGGGGTTGATACCTGGGAGTCTGAGGATTTGGGTTCAGTTGCTGCCTCTCCTCATTTTAGCTGCTTGGTCTTAGGCGTGTCTGTTAAGTGGACATGAAGGTGAGACGTTTCACTCATGTCATTAGTTGGCCTGCACTAAGCCACGGTCACCTGTCTTACCTGAAGACAAAAGTGGGCTTTGCATAGAGAGAACTGTTTTTTAACCAATGGTAGCTTCATTGACCTGCCAGAACTTTTAAACAAGCTGTCAAGAGCCTTCAGATGCCCCTTTCCTCTTCCTAAAGTCAGGGTGGTGGTGATGCCCAGCCCACACTGGGTGGGAGGCTGCAGGAGGTTGGAGCCGGAGGCGCCGGCCTTGACACACGTTGGAATCCAGGTGTTAGTGCACCTGGCGCCCAGAGGCGCATCCCCCAGCATTGCAGCTGGAGGAAAAACAGCTGCTTCTCCCTTTGACGTGGTTATAATAATTCAACAAGTGGGGAAGATGAGCAGGGCAGATGCCGGGGAAGAGGGAAGATTGGGATCTTTTCTGTGTTTGGACAGAACTGGTTAAATGCGTTCAGGACCTCGTTTAGACGAGGCATCTCTGAAAATGCCGTTTAAGATGGAAGATTTGATCCTCGAAGGCCACGCGAGCACAATAGGAAACAGAAGGCTCATGCTTCCTTGTCTGGAGAATAGATGGGTTTCGGGCTCCGGTAGAATAGGAGCTGCCACTCAAGCAGTTTTAATAGAGCAGAGAGGATAGATATCAATAAAAGAAATGAGGATAAATATTGTGAGTGGAGGAAGGCAGACAGCACAGCGATCACGTTTGACTAGTCACAGTGGGGAAACTTTTCAAGAACTCGAAATCGAACGCTCTGAGAGCTGAGGCAGATGACTGAGCTGACTGTGCATCCAGGGCTGCTCTGTGCATACCATTAATGAGGCTCCACGTGGATGGGGGGAACCCCAAATCACTGGGTCCCGGCCAAGGTCACAGCTCGCCCCAGCTTGTGGAGCAAACCCTCAGCTGTCTGCTTCCCCCGTGCACAGCATCCAGGGCGCCCCACCTGCAGACTGTCCGCAGCTGGTACCTCACTGGCCAGGGGATCCGGACATCGTTTCCTTCAGGGGTGCCTGTAGGCAGCATCCCCCGCTCCAACCATAGGCCCAGAACTTTCTTCCTCAGCAGCTTCCTGCTTCGCCCCCAATATGCAAACCTGCCACCTACCCAGGCCTCTGCCACCTTCTCCTTCGTGTGCCAGGCTCCCGGGATTTCCCTGCATCCCTTAGTCTGAAGCCCCAGGGGATGCTACATCTGCCTGGCTGTGCTGAGGCCCTGGCTCCGCCTCTTGCCCCTGCTCCTTCCATGGAGAGCCAGCCCCACGCCATTCTTTCCCTGACTCCGTCTGGATGTCTCCTGATGGCCACCGCACCTCTTGGCCTTAAGCTGTGATTGCAGACTCCCCGGAGATGTCCTGCCTGCCCTGGCCTTGTCTGTCACTGTTCTCTGCCCCTCCCATTCCCAGCATGTCATATCCAGGTTCTTGCTAATTCAGTCTTTCTCTGCCCCTTGTTGACGCCAAAGCTAATTCAAAGCATGTGGTTTATCCTAAGAGGTCTATTTTACATTCTGTGGTAGGAGTACTATGACACGAACCACTTTGGATCCCACACAGCTTAAGTTAGAGGACATGGCAGCCTCTCCATAAGGGACCGGGAACTGGTATTTATGTAGTTCCTCCCTGGTCTGTGTCACTCATTTCTCTTGCCTGGGTTTTGTGGTAGCCTACTCACCTCACCCGACGACACCTTAGCCCTGCTTCAGTCTATTGGTGGCACAGCACCCAGAGTGACCTTGTTAAAGCTGGATCTTGTCACTCCCCTGCACAAAATCCTGCAGCAGGCTCCCGTCTCATTCAGACAACAAGCCCGACCATCTCGCTGGTCTCACTCTTTCCATGTCCTACCTTTGAACAGTCTCTTCCAGCCACACTACCTTCCTGCTGGCTCTTCAACTGTGCCATGCAGATCCTGCCTCAGGGCCTTTGCACTTGCTGTTACCCCATGGAACAATCCTTCCCAGGTATCTACGTGACTCATGTCCTCATTTTCTTTGGCTTTGTCTCCAATGTCATCTCAGGGGAGCCTCTCTGAGTTTGCTGTCTCAATCCAGCCTCCCGTCAGAGAACTGCTACCCTGCTGCCCTCCTTCTTCCCTCTTAGCCCTTATCACCCTCTGTATATTATGTACATGTAAATATATTTATTTATTTATCTGCCTCCCATTGTGAGATGTCTGTTTCATTCACATCTCTATCCCCAATACCCATACAGTGTTTGGCATGTCGTAAGTGCTCAATTAATATTTGTTTAGCGTGTAGTAAGTGCTCAATTAATATTTAATTAATGAACTCCTCATTCACCCCTGTTCACAGTTAGATGGTTATCCTTCTAGAAAGTGTTCTGTACATTTATACATATGTATATAATTAACACACGGGCTGTACATAAATGGCATTCCACTGTACTCAAAGTTCTATGACTACGTGTTTTAAACGTAACTAGATCTCATATAATTTTTTTTGCATCTACAAAGCCACATGGCACTCTGCTGAATGCTGCATAGTCCATGATACAGGCAGACCTTGGAGGCATTTTGGGTTCCACTCAGGATGACCACAGTAAAGCAGATATCGCGATAAAGCGAGTCACACAAATGTTTTGGTTTCCCAGTGCATGTAAAAGTTATGTTCACACTATACTGTAGTCTGTTAAGTGTGCAATAGCATTGTGTCTAGAAAACAATGTACATACCTTAATTAAAAATTACATTATGGGGCTTCCCTGGTGGCACAGTTGTTGAGAGTCCACCTGGCGATGCAGGGTACACGGGTTCATGCCCTGGTCCGGGAAGATCCCACATGCCGCAGAGCGGCTGGGCCCGTGAGCCATGGCTGCTGAGCCTGCGCGTCCGGAGCCTGTGCTCCGTGGCGGGAGAGGCCACAGCGGTGAGAGGCCCGTGTACCCCCCCCCAAAAAGAAAATCACAGTATCTGTGAAGGGCAATAAAGTGAAGCACAATAAAAACAAGGTGTGCCTAGGTGACCATATTGTAATTTATTACGCTTTTGGATACATAGTTATTTTAGTCCTTCCCTCAAATAGCCTTGGACATACAAATATTTATACACGTGTAAGAGTATTTCCATAAGCTGGGTTTCTACAGTGTAATTGCTTGGTCATAGGACATGTTTATTTAAAAATGTTATGTCGCCAACTCTATTGCCCCCAAAAGGGCCGTGTTAATTAGCAATGTCACCAAGTCCCTGAAGTACCCATGGCTCATACAGACATTCTCAATAGTTTATCTCCTGCCAGGGTGACAGGCAGGAAATAGCACCTCATTTTAATTTGTATATCGCTGTTACTGGAGAAGTTACAGCATATTCACTTCCATGCTTCATATGTTTGCTGGGTATTTGTATTTCTTCTGTGAATTGCTTGTCTGTGTTTTCCATCCATTTTCTATTGCGTTGTTTATAATTTTTAAAATGGATTTGTGGAAGTATGTATGGGTTACAGAGGCTAGCCCTTTGCTATAAATGTTGATGATATCCCTCCTTCTCTTGCTTGTCCTTTTTCCTTATTTGATGGTGTCACTTGTCACTCAACAGTTTCAGATCTGCGAGTAATAAAATCTGTCAATCTTTCCTTAAGCCTTCATCATCTTCTGCTTTGCTTATGTGGCTTTCACACACACATCCTGTGTTGTGTATTTGGGTAAGCCATCCTAAATCCCTTAAAAAAATAAAGGCAAGACATAAAGAGATGAGTGAATTAAAATAAGAAGAGTGCTACCCAGGCACATGGAAGATAGTTGTGTCTTATATTTACATAGAACTTTTACTTCCCAAGTGTTTTCAGCTTTATGATCTCATTACTCAGCTCCACGATGTATCCAATAGACAGGACTGCCACGCTCCCTCAAGCAGCGCTCACTGAATTTACCACCATTCCTCTGCTGTCACCCGGGAGGGACGTGTGAGCCCCTTTAGGTGTGTAACTTGGGTCCACCGCCTGGCCCTGCAGTCCTAGACTGCCCCCCAGGACCCCCTCATAGGTCACCAGGAAGTAGCTGCAGCTGCGGGGGACAGGAACACGTGAGAGGTATTTCCGGGTGCCTGTTAATTGGTGAGTGGTCCTGCCATGATTTGCCCTGGCTTTAGGCTTCCCCACTATTTCACCCCCAAGATGGCAGGCAGCTTGAGGTGGCAGGAGGTTTACAGATGCTACTCTGAGCCAGCAGCTAAGAAGTGGGAGACACTTCCCTTCCTCACTTCAGTCCAGGCAGCCCTGCGCTAACTGCTTATATCCTGACCATCCGAGTAAAATCTTAAAATGTGAAAATGAGGCCACAAGGAGGGGAGGAGACGAGCCCGGGCGTGGAAGCCCAGAGGCTGAGGTTAGCACGTCAGCTCCACCGCGGACCAGCTGTGTAGAGGGGCAGGTGATTTTAGCTTCCCTCATTATATTTGCCGTTTCATTACTAGGACACTAGAATCTACTCTTAGCTCCTAGGATCGTTCTGAGAATTAAATGAAATTACATACCTGAGGCATTTCAAGCAGAGTTAACGCTCAAGAAAAGCCAGATATTTTAAATAAAAAGTTACAACCTCTGGTGTGGTTGAAAGGGGATGGTTTCTGTAGGCAAACCTAGGTTTTACTCCTGGCTGTGCTGTGGGATCTTGGGTGAATGACCTCATTTCTCTGACAGGCTAACGTACTTTCCCGGCCCTGCTCTGATTTGGCTTCAGAAACGACTCAAACTCTCCGTTGCCTCCTGAACCGTAACTAGTGGCTCGGTTGTACCAGTTACCAGTTAGGATTCTTGGCTTGCAAGAAACCTGCACTGATTCTGAGTATTAGAAGCTAAAGGGAATATAGTGTTAAGAATTTAGGGGCCCACAGCATTTATAGAAAGCTTGGCGAGAAGCAGGAAACAAGACAGCTGAGGAGGAGAGAAGGATGAAGCACATGAATAATGATTGTGATGATGGTGACCACTGACACAGTCAATGTGTATCAGACACAAAGCATTTTGCATATAATAACTCATTCATTTCTGATAACTGGAATCAAGTATGTAGTACTAATATCCCCATTTCACAGATGAGGAAACTGAGGCAAGAGTGGAGCAAAAAAGCACAAAGGAACACACCCAGCAAGTGGCAGAGCTGGGACTGCCATCAGGTCAGGGGCTCTGGCTGCAGCCCTTCACCCCCAAGAACACTGTTGGGATTTCCACCTGCCCTGGCTTGGGGTTCCTGGATAATGGAACCTTATGCCAGAATTGTATCTGCTAAGTCCTTCTTCAGGGTGCAGCCCCAAGGAAGGAAGGATGAGGACAGAGAGAGGAAGGGAAGCAAAGGCAGGAGGTCTCCTGGCCAGAGCTGGTTGCTCTACCTGGTGACCTGGTCTTGGGGACAATGCAGTAAATCACGTGAAACACCTGCACCGGGTCAGCGATTCATCTCCTGGCTCCTTCACATTTCCTGTCTGAGTTGGTTGAAGCGCACAACTCCGGCTGGGTGACCCAGGCTCCCGGAAGCCAGGGCACGCCTGGGGCCAGTCCAGCCAGGGGGCAGGCAGGCTGTCATCCCTCTTGTTGTCCACACTGTGCGTGGGCTCCTGGCTCTGAGACAGTAGTGGCCGCTGTGGCCTGCTGCCTACAGCCACAGAACGGTGTGCATCCAGGCTAAGGCCACTGTAGCTCAAAGCGCAACTAGCATCCCCAGCGACCTGGGATGAGGTTGGAAGGGAGTCGCATCCTCCATCTAAAGACTGTTTCCCATGGAGATCACTCCGTGGGGCCCACCGGAAGCCACACAGAATGAGGAAGAAGGCCATCTCTTCCTCTGAGGTGGCAGCATGATCTCAGTTTTAAAGATAGAGAAGTTGAAGCCTAAAAAGGATTATGTGCTCTGAAGGAGGTTCTATAGCTCTTTAGAGATGGCAGTGGAAAGAGAATCCAGGTGCCCTAGACCCTTCTGAAGGAAGAGTCCTGAATTTCTGATTGTTGTTGGTCATATAGATCTCACATGCTCATGACCATATTGGGTCGGGTGGGAAGAGCTACAGAGAGGAAAGCTGTGGCGGGGTGTGGACGGATTAGGCCACCTGTTTGGAATAAGCACATGCAATGGGTGAATGACGTAGTTGACATCTGAACCAGAGAAACCCATTAATAGCTTTTGACTACCATTTTTTGGAGAGTACAAACATTAGAGGCTGTTAGACCTCTTCAGGGAAGATTGGCGTATCGAATTGTGATGAAAACATCCAACACGGAGCTCAGGTAACAGAAGAGGAAAGATGGGGGGCTCCCACCACTTTACCACACTGTTCACGTGCCAGTGCCTTGTCAAAGGGACCAGCAGTGTCTCATACATATAGACTGGATTCCCACCCCCTGGAGTATCTGCATCGAAGTAGTTCTCCTGGCGAAAGCTCATGATTCAGCAGATGAAAGACTAAATGTACATTCCAGGAGCACAAAATGAATTAATTTGAAAAACACAGTGTGATGTATTATAGCTGGGTACTTGGAGACGCTGCTGAAATGCTGGGAAGGCCATGGGAGCCGCATCAGTATTTAGATCTGCACATTTCTCGCCCTCTGGTTACACCACTCTCCTTAAACCTACTGGAATTTACACAAGCTCGTTCACTCACACTCTCTTTACTCACATCCAGTTTCAAATATACTTCCAAGCCCTCATTTTAGGCATTTTCTTGAAATGGTCTTCCATGCTAACTTTGCCCAAATGAGACATCATACCTTATCTATGAAGCTTCCGGCATGGAGTGCAAGAGGGTATTTTCCTTGACTTTCAGGAAAGAAACTGATCTGAAGGGAAGATTGTCCAACACGTCACCAAGAACACTCTGTGTCCCTCTCTTCTCAAGTGGGCACATAGCTCTTAAAAGGCAGAGACTGGATCTTCAAATCTCAGTATAAGAGCTACCACCTAGGGCTTCCCTGGTGGCACGGTGGTTGAGAGTCTGCCTGCCGATGCAGGGGATGCAGGTTCATGCCCCGGTCCGGGAAGATCCCACATGCTGTGGAACGGCTGGGCCTGTGAGCCATGGCCACTGAGCCTGCACGTCCAGAGCCTGTGCTCTGCAACGGGAGAGGCCACAACAGTAAGAGGCCCACGTACCGCAAAAAAAAAAAAAAAAAAAAAAAAATGAAAAGAGCTACCACCTACTATTACCAAACCGCAAACTTAATAAATATGTAGTGAGCACTGTCATTGTGCAAAGTTCTGTGCCAGTGTGAGTCGGAGACACATGAATGGAACAGACCTCAGCTGACATCTGCAGGGAGTTGGAGCTAGATCCAGCAAGGTGTCTTACATGGTAAACTTTTGGAATCCTATATTTTTCTTAATAATCACAAATCTAAACTAGGTCTGTGTGACTACAAAGAAAAAGGAAAGCATGTACTGAGTACTCCTTTGTGCTAGCGACTGTACTAGTTAAATGCACGTTATTATGGTATTTTAATCTGTACCACAAACATGCAAAGTTGATATTATCCTCATTTTTCAAATAGGAATTCAGACTCTATGAATAGTTTAATAAAAATTTAGCAGCACACGTAGAATAACCAGACACCGCCTGCACCACGTTTTATTGTTGTTTTAGAAGATTGGCAAAGGATCTTGTCTGGTGAGAGAAGAGCCTGCCAATATGTCCAGGGTTGGCTGGTGGTTGTGATTCCTAGTTCAAATATGTGCATACATGTTTGGGATGGAGAGGTGAATTTAGGATAAACGTGCACCATTTTTAAAGGTAGTCTGGGCTAATGCTAGTTCAAAAAAAAATGTCCAGTTTGCTGAGAGGACAGTTATCTTGACAATGATATCTCTAGCAGAGAAGAAATAGTGATGAATCTGGGCCGGGGTCTATGAAGGTCAGAGAAAACTGGCTATCTCCCTGAGTGACCTGAAGTGACTGTCCAGACATGGTCACTCATGATGGCTCAACCTCAGACATAATCGAAGGATCACCCGAATCTCCATCCTCCTAATGCCTTTATCCCCTGTATTCCGTAGCCAAAGCTGCATGAAGGAGAGGGGGGGAAATAAACTTGAATCTGAAGTCAAAGTCCATGTGTCCAGTTTAATTGAATGTAAGAGGGGCAGCTGTGTGAGGCAAAGGGAGAAAACTCGGGAGAAAAGACGGGATACTGTTCTGAAGCAGGGATGCTGAGAACTGGCAACAGAATGAGGAGAAACTACTATTTCACATGCTCGAGAATTCATCTTGCATTTAGACTCAATTCCATTGCACATCTAGAGATCCGCAATGGAGAGAAGAGAGAAGGCCATGCTAGTGATTTGTTTTGTTTTGTTTTCTTTAAATTAGTGACCAAAGATAATTAAACCTTCCCTTTGGGTTTCAATGGACACAGAATGAGACCAGCTCTGAGGGCAGGTTGGCTTGCTTCCTGCGCTAGGGCACTAAAATCCTGCAAATATTTCAGCAGAGTGTAGCACTTCTCTGTGTGGATGTACGTTAATAAAATACTTAGCAGTAACAATCCCATCTAGCATGGCAGATGGCTATATAGGTCTTATATAGTTCAATCTGTGCAACAATCCCATGGAACAGGGCCTGGATATATACCCCAAATTTCACAGCTCGTAAATGATATAGCCAGGGCTGGAATCACGATTCCTGACGAATCACGATTCCTGTAAATTTAGCATTTTCTGCATTACATGATACTATACTGAGATCACCAGATACAGACGCGGAGCAAGGAAGGTGAGAAGGCATGGTCGTGTGATTTGTTGGTCCCGGCAAGTCAACAAATTACAAATGTTCCCAACCCTGCAAACACACCTGAGAGATGTGTGATTTACTTCATCAAGTGATTTGTTTTTTTTTTCTTTCTGAAATCAACTTTGTTGACCTATAATTACATACAATGAAATTCAGACATTTTAAGGTTGATGGCTTTTGACAAATTGTATACAGTCGCATAACCATCACCTTAATGAAGATATAAAGCCTTCACATTGACTAAGAAGGTCCCTCCATGCCCCTGTGCCATCATTCTCCCTCCTCAGCACCCAGCCCCAGGCAACCACTTAGTTATAGAATGTCGTATTTATGAAATCATAGTATGCAGCCTTCTGGGTGAGGCCTCCTTCACTTAGCATAATGTCTGTGAGATTTACCTCTGTCGTTGCATGTAGTATTCCATGTTGAAGGGCATTTAGATAATTTCTAGTTTCAGGCTATTGGGAATAAAACTATTAAGAGCATGTGTACACATACTCCACCCAATAAACATCCTTGGAAATGTTTTCCAAGAGAGACCACATGCTAGTTCATAAAGCAAGCCTCAATAAATTTAAAATAATTGAAAGCATACAAAGTATGTTGCCTGACCACAGTGAATTGAAATCAGAAATCAATTACAGAAATAAATTTGGGAAATTCACACATATAGAACATTAACTTACTCACTCCTAAACAACCAGTGGGTCAAAGGGAAATTAAAATATATACCAAGGATTGGAATGGCTGTGTCACATGTTAAGCATATATTAAATTTTACAAGATATATCAAGACAGTTTACAAATGTCTTGTTGAGCCACTTTACCACCAAAAATATATGAGCCTTCCATTTTATCCACATCTTAGCCCTTTGGAAGTATATATTTATTTTTGTGTGACAACTGATTGATTAAATGTAATATAAGAAAGAAAATATAATAAATTAAAATAAATGCAGTTGTCAGCATTATTGAGATATAACTAACATAGCTTACAATTCACTCATTTAGACATGTGCAAATTAATGTTTTCTATATATTTGCAGAGTTGTACAGGTATCAATTTTTTATTATGCAACACAATTGTAGAAAAATCTTATCACTCTCCAAAAGAAACTTGTATCCTTCAGATGTCACTGTTCACCTCACCTCTTCCTCTTACCTGCCTTCAGCCCTAGGCAAACACTAATCTACTTTCTGTTTCTATAGAATTGCCTATTTGGTGTATTTTATATCAATGGCGTCTTTTGTCATTGCCTTCATTGACCTGGCATGATGTTCTCAAGGTTCATTCATGTTGTAGCATTTATCAGCACCCCATTCCTTTTTATGATCAAATAACATTCCGTTGTACGGATATTAATGGATATGCCACATTTTGTTTATTCATTCACCAGTTTATGGGCACTTGGGTTGTTTCCACTTTGGGGCTATTGTAAATAATACTGCTATGAACATTCGTGTGCAAGTTGCTGTGTGGATATACTTATTTCTCTTCGGTGTATACCAAGGAGTGGAATTTCTGGGTCATATGGTAGCTCTGTTTCACCTCTTGAGACACTACTAGACTATTTTCCAAAGTTGCTGCATTATTTTGTATTCTCACCACCGTGTATGGAAGTTCCAATTTTTCTATATTCACACGGACACTTGTTATTATTCATCTTTAATTATAGCCATCCTAGTGGGTGTGAAGTCTTGTCTCATTGTGGTTATGATTTGCATTTTTCTAATGGCTAATGATGTGATCAGCTTTTGATGTGCTGCTTGGCCATTTGTATATCTACTTTGGATATCTGTTCAGAATCTTTGTCCATTTTTAATTGGGTTGTAGTTTTTTAGTGAGTCATAGAGTTTTCAAAAAATATTTTCTATGTATAAGTACCTTATCAAATTTATGATTTGCAAGTATTTTCTCCCTGAGGCTTCTCTTTTCACTTTCTTGATGGTGCTCTTTGATACCAGTTCTTTAAAGTTTTAAATTTTTATGGAGTCCAATTTATGTATTCTTTTTCCTTTCATTTGTGCTTTTGGTGTCATGTCTGGGAAACTATTGCTTAATCCAAGATCAAGAAAATTTACTCCTGTGTTTTCTTCTAAGAGTTTTAGTTCTTACATTATTCATTTTGAGTTAATTTGTGTATATGGTCTGTGGTAGAGTACATCTTCATCCTTTTGCATGTGGATATCCAATCTTCCCTGCACCATTTGTTGAAAAAAAATTATTATTTTGGACAGTGGATTGTTTTGACACCTTGTCAAAAATAAATTTACCATAAACATGGGGAATTGCTTCTGGATTCTCAATTTTATTCCATTGATCTATACATCTATCCTTATATCAGTACCACACTGCCTTGATGACTGTGACTCTGCAGTAAGTTTTGAACTCCGGAATTATGAGTCAACCAAATTTGATTTCCTTTTTTCAAGATTGCTTTGGCTATTCTAAGGCCCCAGAATTACCATTTGAAATTTATGATTAGCTTGTTAATTTTAGCCAAAAAAATCAACTTGGATTTTGATAGCAATTACACTGAATCTGAAGGTCAATTTGAGGTAGATTGCCATCTTAACAACATTAAGCCTTCAGATTCATGAACGTGGAGACTTCTCAATGATTTAGATTTTCTTTAATAACTTCCAACAATGTTTTATAATCTTCAGAGTATGGGTTTTGCATTCTTGTTAAATGTATTGCTAAGTATTTTATTCTTTTTGATACTGTTATGAATGGAATTCTTTTTATATAATTTCATTTTCAAATTACTCGTTGAAAATGTATAGACATGCAGTTATTTTTTATTATTATTTATTATATATTGATCTTGTATTCTTAACATTGCTGAATTCATTTATTAGTTCTAATAGTTTTTAATGGATTCCTCAGGCTTTTCTATATCTAAGATCATGTCATCTGTGAATAGAGAGAGTTTTACCTTCCTTCCCAAAATGCCGTTTATGTCATTTTCTTGACTAATAGACCAGCTAGAACCTACAATACAATGTGAATAGAACTGGTTGATAGTAGACATTCTTCTCTTGTTCCTGATCTCGGTGGGGAAAACACTCAATCTTTCACCATTAAATTTGATGCTAGCTATGGAGTTTTTGTAAATCCACATTATCAGGTCAAGGAAGACTTTTTTCTGTTCCTAGTTTGTTGAGTATTTTTTATCAGGAAGGAGCATCGGATTCTGTTAAACACTATTTTTGATCTATTGAGATGATCCTATGTTTTGTACTTTATTCTGTTGATATAGTATTGGGTTGGCCAAAATGTTTGTTTGGCCAACCCAATATATTACTTTAATTGAATCAATCTTGCATTCCTGGTATAAGTTCCATTTGGTCATAGTGTGTAATCATTTTTGCATGCTCCTGGATTTTGTTTGCTAGTATTTTTGTTGAGGATTTCCCCATCTACATTCATAGGAGATATTGGTCAATGATTTTCTTTTATTGTGAAATCTTTGTCTGGTTTTGGAATCAGGTTAATACTGTCCCCATGCAGTGAGTTGTGTCTTCTCTTCTATTATTATTATTTTTTTCCTTTTGGAGACTTTGTGAGTAATTTATTAGTTCTTCTTTAAATGTTTGGTAGAATTCACAGTGAAGCCATATGGACTTGGGCTTTCTTTGTGAATAAATTTTAGTTACCAATTTAATAGCTGTTTTTGCTGTAGGTTTATTCAGAATTTTTAACTCTCCATGTGTTGGTTTTAATAGTTTATATCTTTCTATAAATTTGCCCATTTCACCTAGGTTATCCAGTTAATTGGCATATAATTATTCATACTATTCCTTTATATTTTTTTTCTGTAAGGTTGACATAGTATCTCCTCTTTCATTGCTGATTTTAATAATTTGAGTCTTTCACTTTATTTTCTCAGTCACTCTTTCTAAAGGCTTGTCAAAGAACCAACTTTTGGCTTTGTTGATTTTCTCTATTGCTTTCTATTGTCTGTTTCATTAATTTTTTCTATATTCTTCATTATTTTCTTCCTTATGTTCATTTTAGGGTTAGTTTGCTCTCCTTTTCCCAGTGTCTTATGGTGGAAGTTTCAGTTATTAATTTTAGATCTTTTTTATTTTAATATAGACATTTATAACTATCAATGTCTAAGCACTGAGTAAGCTGCATCCCATAAGTTTTGATATATTATAAATTCATTTTAATTTATCTCAAAGTATTTTTTAATTTCCCTTTGACCCATTAGTTATTTAGAATTGAGTTGTTTAATGTTTACATATGTGTCAATTCCCCAAGTTTCTTCCTGTTACTGCTTTCTGATTTCAATCCATTGTGGTCAGACATCATACTTTGTATGGTTTCAATCATTTTAAATTTACTGAAGCTTGCTTTATGGACTAGCATGTGGTCTATCTTGGAAAACATTTCATGTGCCAAGGTTGTTTATTGGGTGGAGTATTTGATGCCAGTCTTTTTAAAAAAGTGTTCTGGTCTAGTGAGCACTGTTATTTCATTGTGGTTTTAATTTATGTTTTTCTGCTGAATAATGATATTGAATACCTTTTCATTTGTTTATGGGCCATTTTTACGTCCTCCTTTATAAAATGTCTTTTCCAGTTTTTGCCATTTTTAAATAAAAGATGTGTTGTTGTTATTAAATTATAAGAATATTTTATATTGGGGATACAATTCTTTTGCCAAATATATATGTATTGCAAAGATTTTTTCCCCATTCTTTAGCTTACCTTTTCATTTTCTTAAGATGTCTTTTGAAGAGCTAAAAGTTTTACTTTTGATGTCACTGAAATTATCAGTTTTTTCTAACACAGTTAGCTTTTTCTTATACATACAGCTTTTGTGACCAGTCTAGGATCTTTGACCTACCTGAAGGTCATGAAGATGTCTTTCTATGTTTCCTTAAAGACAAAATATTTTATAATTTTACCTTTTGTGTTTAGATGTACTATCCATTAAATTTTTTATGTGATGTAATGGAAGGATTGAGATTATTTTTCATTTTTCTGATTTGGATATCCAGTTTTCCAAACATATGTTAGAGAGACAATCCTTTCATGCATTGAATTGCATTGGTGACTTTTTCCAAAATTAATTGGCCATATATGTGTGGGTATTTTTGAACTAACTATTCTTCTCCATAAATCTATATGTCAATGCTTATGCTTATACCACAATATCTTGATTATTGTAACTTTATAGTAAGCCCTACATGAGATAATATAAGTCCTCCAAGTTCAGTCCTCTTTTTTTTTTTATTACTGGCTATTTTCTTTTTCATGTACTTTGCTTTTTCATATATATTTTAGAGTACGTTTTTCAATTTCTTTAAAAGAAGGTCCTGCTATATTTTTTGGTAGGTATTTGTTCTAAAAGAGTTCATATAGCAGACCCAAAACTGTTACCTTTAAAGAGAAATGCCTGCAAGATGGACCCCTAGGTGGTATCTGGGTATGTGGTTGGTAAACAGTTCCCTACACTTATATAAAACTTTCCCTAACTGATAAGGGAGGCTTATTGTGCCTAGACTGTACAATGTGGCTTATGCTTCTGGGAGCTTGGAACTGGGGTACAAGCTAGGCAGAGGGTGCCCACGTGACCAGCCACCAATGAAAACCTTGGGCACTGAGTCTCTCGTGGGCTTCCTTAGGCAGAAACATCACACACGTTGCTGCATGTTTATTGCTGAGGGCAGACTGCTCTGTGTGACCCCTCATGGGAGGAAGAGGGCATATAGGGCCCTCATATAGACTTCTCCTGACTCTGCCCGTGGCTCTGTAATAAACATCAGCCATGAGCACAGCTCATGTTGAGTCCCGTGAGTTCTTCTAGTGCATCACTGAGGGTGAGAGTGGTCTCAGGGACCCCAGACACGTTATTCTCTTCCAACCTGTTGTTGCCAGTATACAGAAATACACTTGATTTTTGTGTGTTGACCTTGTATTATGTGACCTTGAAAACATCACATTACTTCTAGCAGGTTTTTGTAGATTCCTCATATTTTCTGTGGGCAATTATGTCATCTGCGAGTGAAGCTGGTCTTCTTTTCTAATCTGTAATCCCTTTCATTTTTGTTTCCTATCTTCTTGCCTGGTTAGGTCTCCTATTGAATGGGGATGGTAAGGGTTTGCATTCTTGCCTTATTTCTTATTGACGTGAAAGACATTCCCTCATTATTATTATTTACATTTTCAACAGATTTATGACTTAATAACTTTACAATTGCTTGATATTTCTCTAAGAGCATGTTTCTCCCAAACAGGAGATGAGACCACAACATATACTGTGTGGCTACCAGGTGACCAAAGATTGAAGGAGAAGGCCTTTATTGATGAGGATGAAAATAATCGAAAGCTGATATTGTGGTATCTAAAGATCTACTTAACATCTTTTGCAGTTTTTCCTCTAGTTTGTCTTTCTTCTTCACTTATAGATCTCTTAGTTCCTAGACCAATGCCTAACATATTAGATTCTCAGAAAAGCAAAGCTTATAGAAAGCTTGAATCAAAATTCAGTCAGTATAGGGCTTCCCTGGTGGCACAGTGGTTGAGAGTCCGCCTGCCGATGCAGGGGACGCGGGTTCGTGCCCCGGTCCGGGAGGATCCCACATGCCGCGGAGCGGCTGGGCCTGTGAGCCATGGCCACTGAGCCTGCGCGTCCGGAGCCTGTGCTCCGCGATGGGAGAGGCCACAACAGCGAGAGGCCCGCGTACCGCAAAAAAAAAAAAAAAAAAAAATTCAGTCACTATAAAGGATTATTATTAATTTTGTCAGATGCCTTAATTGTATTTAGTAATGTAATATCAAAAGCATTACTTTTTAGGGATGTATTCTGAAGCATTTCCAGAGCAAAATGATATAAGACATATTTGGGATTTACTTTAAAATATTCCAGCAAACAACTGTAGTAACTAAAATCATGTTGTCAGAATATTGATAATTATAAAAACTGAGTGCTATGTATATCATACTAAAAAATCTTTTAAAGGTATCAATCACTTGTGTTAAAGTTTTGAGACAGATAGGTAAATTCTGGTTTGGGGATTTTATTTTCTGAGTTCTAAGAAACGAAAAGCGTATTTGCCAATTAATTTTTTGTAACAGATTATTGAGAATTATAAAAGATATTGGCACTGGCAAATCATCAAAGAGCAGCTGAAAGAAAAGAGAAATGCTTGTAGAAAGAGCAGTCTGCTCTCCAGTGCACAACAACTCACTAGCTCACTAGGGTCTGCCTTCCAGTCTCACCGGTGCACTGAGATACTCAGACCACCATGGGCCTTCCAGTCGCCAAATCTAATAGACTTCCTCCTCCTCTTACTCCGAATGTCTGCCTCCTTGTCTACTGTGTCTTTCAGATTTCTGTCCCTTTGCTTGGCCTCTGTTCCATTTAGCTAGTGCAGGGTAAGAAGCCAGCCCTTAGGTTAGTGGTATAAACTAACAATGGTATCATACTCACAGATTCCTTGGGTCAGGGATTTGGACAGAGCACGTGACACAGCGTGTGTCTGCTCTGTGACGCATGGGGCCTCACCTGGGAAGGCCTGAAGGCCAGGTGAACGCCTGGGGCATCAGTCAGACATATGCGCACAGCCTCTCTGAGGCGTCTCTCTCATGGCCTATTTGGCTTCCTCACACCAAGGTGGCCGGGTTCCTAAAGAGCAAGTGAAGCTGGGATACAGCCCCACCCGATACAAGAAGGCATCGCAGACCCCACCGCCCAATGAGAGGTTGTCCAGGCCACAGCATGCATGGGACGCGTTGTCCAGAGATCTCTGGGGACATGGTCTCCTTACCCTCATCAACTCTTCCATAGGCTTCTCCTCCCTCTTTGAAATTTCCTTCTTAACCTCCGTTTGGGCTCTTCCTCTACTCACAGCTTAAGGACAGTAATTTCCAGGGTGGGTTGGGCCTGGATCCTTTCCTCTTTTCACTTTGCACTTTCTCCTTTTACCTCATTCTGGGCCACAGCTGCAACTACCAGCACTCTGTAGCTGCAGTAAGCGACATAACAAGCGGGTCTGTCTAGTGCAAACTCCACTCCTGAGCCCCAAATCCAATAGCTAACCGTATTAAAGAATCCCCATTTCAGTGCCCTATAGCCACTTTAACCTTATTTTATACAAATGGAATTCATCATGTGTGTCCTGTATCATTACAGGCAATGGCACCACTGTCCTGTTGCCCCGGATAGAAAATTGTAAGTTATCTTAGATTCTTTCTTTTTTTTTTTTTTTTTTTTTTTGCGGTACGCGGGCCTCCCACCGCTGTGGCCTCTCCCGCTGCGGAGCACAGGCTCCGGACGTGCAGGCTCAGCGGCCATGGCTCACGGGCTTATGGCTCACGGGCTCAGTGGCCATGGCTCACGAGCCATGCCGCTCCGCGGCATGTGGGATCTTCCCAGACCGGGGCACGAACCCGTGTCCCCTGCATCGGCAGGCGGACTCCCAACCACTGCGCCACCAGGGAAGCCCAGATTCCTTCTTTTAACGGCACATATCTTTTCAATCAGTTTCCAAGTCTTTTAGAAAGATTTCCAGTCCTTCTAAATGTCCTTTCACTACCTAAATTTCTCTCCATTCCCATTGCCGTTGCCTGGTTGAGGCACATCTTTTATCAGTCCTTTTGTCGTTCAGGCTTGCCTTTCTCTCCCTCGTCCCCCATGCTGCTGCTAGAGGGCGCTGCCTATCTGGTGGATCCGATTATGTGATTCTCCCGCTCAAATGTTGCAAATGGTCCTCTCTGCTTCTCAGCAAATATCCTAAAAGATTTTTCCTTGTCATATTTAGATATCTGCCCAGACATCCACACAGAATGCTCCTCATTCTTTCCACTATTGCACTTTAAACCCCAGGATCAACACACCTCCTTATAACTATCTCTTAAAATGCCACATTCTTTTCTGCCTCTGAGCCTTTGCACGTGCTGTTCCACTTGCCTGGAATCCGTTTCCTCTTTTGTCTCCCAGGCTCTTTGTTCATGTCTGGCCTTTTAAAATCCCAGTGTCAGTGTTAACCTCTCCCAGGAACCTCTCTCTGATAAGCAGCCCCCTTCACCCACACACAGACACATTCCCACCAAATCAGCAACCTCGAGAACTCCTCAGACGTGTGGATGCAATGCTCAGCACTGTTTACTCCGTGCCCCTCCAAGTTAAAATACCTACGTGTATGATCGTGGCTGTATTACCTAACTCTCTGTGGGCTGTACGCCTCCTCACTTGAGAACTCTGCCTCTCTAACCTCTTGTTTATTAATTCTATCCACAAACAATGATGGTATCTCCTACTACGTGCCAGTCCCTGTTTTGGGGACAGGGTGCCATGGTAAACAGGACTCCATTCATAGCCTGGCCTTAGCTCATGGTAGGTTTTCACAAAATCTGTGTTGACTGTTTAAATCCACGAGGAACCACCGCGGGTGCTCACTAGTGTTTTTCAGTGGCCGATGAGAAGTAAGGCACCTTCCTGAATCTCCACTGGGGTCACTAGGGAAATCCTGTGCACATAGGGCCGGGACTGTGATTTCCCAGTTTACATAAAGCAAGTCAGTAAACCTCAAGTATGCTGTGAAAGTTGATTCAAAGGCCGTTGACATCCGTGTCCCAAAGGAAAAACAGTAACGTAGCATCGCAGAAGTCCAGGCCTCTCCAACAGACACGTGCTGTCCGCGTCACTGCACCCACCTCTTTTGCTTTTCAGGCTGCGCAAGCCAGCCTCCCCTACAGGACAGCTTCCGGCCTGTGATGGTTTCACAGGCTTCCTTTGGTGGATTCTCTTGGGAACTGTCTCCACTTGCTTCTGGTCATGTAGACCACACCTAGATTTCAAAGCAACAAATACATGGTCTTCACCATTCTATAGAATCAGCTACCATCGCCCTCTGGGCTACGGAGACTCTGGGGGAAAATCATGCTTGAGGCAGACGTCACATTTGTTTCACTTTTAGCAGCTTTTATCGTTTTGGGGAGGCTCGATCGCCTCGTAGACATTTTTATAATGGGCATAAATCTTCATTTAATTTTATTTGACCTGTGCTGCTTTAAAAGCACCACATCGCCCGCCACTCAGTATCACCTGCTCAGTGACTGAATTCTGCTGGCAGCTATAAAGGACCGACCTTGTGTGTGACCATTTAGAGCCACAGAATGGCCACATTTGCTTGGTTAAATGTTCCGTTAGGCCGCTCAGTCCACACACCAATTACTGGAGCATCAACACAGGCCTGAAGGGTGCAGGAACTTTCTTACAGGGAAGTAATGTTGCTACTTTTCTCAGTATATTATCATTTCTAAGTAAATATCTGACAGTGTCTAGGTAAATAAATTCCGTGCATACAAAAGCACAATGTACTCCCCCTAAAGAAAATAATAAAATACATATTATATGTTTTTCACAATTGTAACTATTCTAACTATTCTATTCTATGTTTTTCAAAATTCTACTTATGCAAGTAACTCCGAACCATTTGTTCAGTTTCAACTAGGGCTGTTTATTGTGTCCTAATAGGTGACTGAGGTCCTTCCCTACCCAGTGGGCACTGACTGCGGGGGGAGAAGCTTCTTTCATTCACAGAATGCCAGTCTGTTCTTAGTAGACATCTAGAAACATGGAGGCCTGATGCCCAGAGGTAGCCTGTGAGGCCTGATTCCAAAGCGCAAAACACGAGGCCTACAGCACAGCTAGGCAGCACCTGCTCACCCACATAGAGGTCAAGCCTGGGCACATTTTTCATTTACGTTTGGAATAAGGTTAATCACATAATCTAGGAAGCATTCAGGAACGTAGCCCTGTGAATTCTCACAGTTACAGATAATATCAAAAATTAACCTCACAAGTGGTGAAAAGAACAGGAGAGCTGAGAATTCTTTCAAGTTTTAAAAAACACTGTGATATTAATAACACAGATGAAGTTTATTTTTATTAACTCCTAATTATAAAATTCCATCTCATGTGATTCATAATACCGTGATGTTCCATTGCCAAAAGTAACTACGTATTGATATTTTAGAAATGCCGCAGGGCCTTTATGTAACTAGTTGCTGTTTTGCCTCAAAAAATAAATAATGCTTCTTGTTTTTACTTTTACTTATCTGGAATAAGTAGCTATTGATATCGGCTGAAGTCAGTATAAAGATTTATTTACCTGAATGCAAATATTGACCAATAGGGAGCCTGGCTCAGTGTTTAATATTGAAGGACAATAAATTCCGATATTGACTTGGCTGAGACATCGATATTTGCATTGTTGTAAACATTTAAAAACTCTCCGTGAAATATTCTTCAGAAATTCTCTTGTCATCAGAAGAGCTGAGCTAGAGTTGTTTGGGGGAATTGCTTGTGTCTGGAAGCTAGTGGGTAACTTGAAATAGCAATAAATTGTTCTGGTTTCTAAGTTTACACAAAGACACATCTTCTACGGTGAGATTATTAGGAGCTTTCAGATGACAACCCCAAACCGCACCCCCAACTAGAAGGTTTTTGTCTACAACTGCTCCGTGAGCAGAAAGAGTCTCTGTGAGCAGCTTATGTCTTTAAAAACATCTCATGTTCTCTGAAGAATATCTGATCCTAATACAGTGAAACATCATTAATTCCAACGAGACTAATTCATAGCTGGGGGTATTTAGACTCAGCTGGCATGAAATTTTTCTTTGTGTTTACAGTGGAAGGAAGATGATTTAAAACAAATTGGTAGGGCAGGTAAAATGATAAATTGAATACTTATTCAACTGAGACAAATCTGCACAAACTCTTATAGGTACCTATGAACACCTGTGTGCTCTTGCAACTTAACTACAAGGTGTGTGTATGTGTGTGTTAATAGAGTATATGTAACTTTTAACTAAGTGAATACACATGTGGTCACATACCTTTGACAACGTGCCTTCACATTATCTTATGGAATTGGAAGAAATAAGACACAGGCGATTTCTCATATACAGTATACAAATTAAGCTTCTAGTTAATCCATGACTCCTAATTATTTGCAAGTTGTTAAAGCCGTAAGCTACCTTGACCAGCCCAGTAATACTAGGTGACTGACATAAGGTAATGAGCTGCCTGTTGGAGAAGCAGGGACTGAAGGTCTTAGCCCAGGGTTTGATGTCCAATGTCTTTGTATTAAATAAAGGCAACTCTGACAGCACCCTGATGGGAGATCAAAGAGCTTGGGAAGACAAGCAAAGCAGGATGCCTATTAATGTGTGAGAGTGAATTTGGATGGAAAATTTGGAATTTAAAAATATTTGCATCATGGGTACATTCCTAGAAGATGCAAAATAGAAAAAAGAAAAGAAATATCCTATATGCCTTACAATGCTTAACCCTCTACTCTAGGCTACTCTCCCAGTTATAGCGCGGTCTTCTCAGTCTAGGAAATGACAGTGCTTTTAGCTAAGAAGGCGGAAGGCAGGGCCAAGACTTAAATGGGCCTTTCCTATTGCATGAGGGGCTTCTGGGCACAAGTGGACATTTTCCTGCCAGTAGTGGTGTCTGCAGATGAAACACTCAGCTCTTTCCCAGGTCCCGTGGCCAAAACAGACCCTGTTCTGTCATCGCCCTAGAGCCTCCATTCCCATCTCGTCCCCAACCTGTTCTGCCTCTTCCCTCTCTCGTCTTCTCACTCTCCCCTCCTCCTGCCCTTTGGGGAAGCTGCCCCCTGCAGGTAGGATGCACTAGGTTCTCAGCCAGGTAGACCCGTCCCCTGACCTCCAAAGGACTGACCCAACCTCCCTCCCCTTCAGTCCCCTGGGTTCTGTAAAGGAGGATTGTCGTGAATGTTAAATAAAATAAAATACATGAACTATTTGGCGAGTGGAGTGGAAGACCCTCACAAATGAGAACTCCCCTTGTTCCTCTTGGCCTTCTGTTCACCTGGGAGGGAGCAGACAGCTGCACCCGTGCACGTGTTTGCTGGGGCTGCTGCCTTAACCGGTGGACATTTATGTTCTCAGAGCTCTGGAGGCTGGAAGTCCAAGACCAAGGTGTGGGCAGGGTTGGCTTCTTTGGAGGTGTCTGTCCTCACAGGGTCATTTCTCTGGGAATGTCCTCATCTTACAGGGACACCAGTCATTGCTGGATTTGGGTCCACTCTCATAGCGTTGTGTTCCCTTAATTAACTCCTTAAAGGTCCCGTCTCCAAAAACAGTCATATTCTGAGGTACCACGGTTAAGGCTTCAACACGAGAATTTGAACGTGGGGAGGACACAATTCAGCCATAACACCAGTCCCTCCCTGCCCTCTGCCTCCCCAGCTCCAGGGCCGTCACCCACCCCTCGTTCCTGCTGCAGTGCCCGTGGGGGGAGGGGCAGGGCCTGGAGGGGCTGCCGGGCTTTCCTCCAGGCCCCCAGGAACCCGACCCGAATGCCCAGACCCGCAGGTGCCATGGTTGTCAGGCTCAGAGTCACGGGGCCTAAGTACTCGGGAGTCTGAGCTCACGGCTTTGCCACATGGACGCGATGATGAAGGCACAGCTTAAAGGCAGACGTGCGCTGGCTCCCTGGGGACAGCCGCGAAGAGGAGAGTCTGGTCTGGAGCTGCTCTCACGGGCCAGCGAGGAGCGAGGGTCCCAGGCAGAGGGAAGGCTGCTCCCGCCTTGCTGTTCTCTCCAGCCTGCCCACCTCTCGGCCCCCTGCCCTTCACCCCCTCCCAGCTGGACCCTGCATCTCTCAAGAGCCATCGCGGCGGTGTCCTGTCGGCCCCCGCTGCCCCTTGCAGGACTGGACCTTGACCCCTGTCTTCTTCGTGGCTTCACCAGGG
This sequence comes from Pseudorca crassidens, assembly GCF_039906515.1. Lineage (NCBI taxonomy): Eukaryota > Metazoa > Chordata > Mammalia > Artiodactyla > Delphinidae > Pseudorca > Pseudorca crassidens. The sequence goes on from NC_090304.1 coordinate 107,416,799, forward strand.
CATGAACTGGGAGCCGTCCTGGCTTTTCACGGCCTACACCCTCCCCCTCCCCCCTGTGATCACAGGAACATCATCGGAAGCCACTGCTCTGAACCCTCCTCTTATCTCTCTCCTCACCCTTCTGAGCCTTTTTTTTAATGTAAATTTATTTATTTATGTATTTATTGGCTACATTGGGTCTTCGTTGCCGCGCACGGGCTTCCTCTAGCTGCGGCGAGCAGGGGCTACTCTTTGTTGGAGTGCACGGGCTTCTTATTGTGGTGGCTTCTCTTGTTGTGGAGCACGGGTTCTAGGCACGTGGGCTTCAGTAGTTGTGGCTCACGGGCTATAGAGCGCAGTCTCAGTAGTTGTGGCTCACGGGCTGTAGAGCGCAGTCTCAGTAGTTGTGGCTCACGGGTTGTAGAGCGCAGTCTCAGTAGTTGTGGCTCACAGGCTTAGTTGCTCCGCGGCATGTGGGATCTTCCCGGACCAGGGCTTGAACCCGTGTCCCTTGCATTGGCAGGCGGATTTTTAACCACTGTGCCACCAGGGAACTCTTTTTTTAATCACCATGTGCCTCTTGAAGAAACTGGAATGGAGTCTCTCGGTCCGGATGACTCTGTCCTTCTCTGGCTGGCCCCTCCCTGCCACCGTCTCTCTCCCCACCCAGCTCCGGGCCGGAGCCACACTTACCTCTGGCAGGTGCAGTCAGGTGTGGCCGCCGCGTCACCTGGGCTTGCCTTGCTGTGTCGTACAGCACCTGCCACCCCACTCACCCCTGCTTCTCCTTGAGCGGCACCGCCACTGGCTTCCCCTGGGATCAAATTCGCAAAACAGGTTTCACTCTTGGGTCGGGTCCAGTGGCTGCAGAGGAGATGATTTATTCTTCACAGCACACTCCTTTCTCTGGAAGAAATGGATCTTTCTGTCTCCGCGCCCGGCTCTGTTTGCTGCCAGTTCTTGAGCTGTCGGCCCCCGTCCTGGCCTTGACAGATGAGTCGTGTCCCACCAGGGTCTTTGCAATTCCAGGCACTTGCTTCCCTCTTGTAGATGGTCCTCTTGTGAATGCCACCCTCCACCTTACCCCACTGCATCCTGAGACCAGAGGAGCTGAGCTCAGGACCGGCCCCCAGGTAGGCAGCGCTGGGGGATACCTGCAAACTCAGCATCATCCCCTGCGAGGAAAACCCATCTCCCTAAGTGCTGTCCCAGAGCCTTGGCCACTGGCTGACAATCAACCATTAGTCAGTACCTTCAGTGTGAGTGTCTGCGTTCTGTGAAATAACAACTCATATCTACACAGCATTCTACACAGCATTCTACAACTCACAGAATGTTGCCATGTATTTAAAATATTTAAGTGAATCTATAAAATGTAGGGTAGATATTCATCCTCCCTCGTTTCAAAGGGAACGTAAGATAAGCAGCTTCCTCCAGATAGAGCAGTGACAGTTCAACTAAATCAGCCAGGTGACTGGCTTCAGGGCACCCCTGTCTGTTGCCGCCGCCGCTCTGGAATCCATCGCAGGAGAAACGGTTTAAATGCCTAGCAGTTCTTTGCAAATAGGATTGTGTTTCTGGTGCTTTCTTGGAAGACGGTCTTGTTTGAAGGATTGGAAGAAGATAAGGAAGGAGACGTAGGAGTAGCATAGAAGTACCACCAAGGACAAAGTTAGGGGGAGAGAACACAGAGACACCCCCCCCAATGCTGGCCACCATGACCCTCACGATGAGCAGTTAGGGGAGAGAACACAGAGATCCCCCCATGCTGGCCACCATGACCCTCATGATGAGCAGTTAGGGGGAGAGAACACAGAGACACCCCCCCAATGCTGGCCACCATGACCCTCATGATGAGCAGTTAGGGGAGAGAACACAGAGATCCCCCCATGCTGGCCACCATGACCCTCATGATGAGCAGTTAGGGGGAGAGAACACAGAGATACCCCCCATGCTGGCCACCATGACCCTCACGATGAGCAGTTAGGGGGAGAGAACACAGAGATCCCCCCATGCTGGCCACCATGACCCTCACGATGAGCAGTTAGGGGGAGAGAACACAGAGATCCCTCCATGCTGGCCACCATGACCCTCATGATGAGCAGTTAGGGGAGAGAACACAGAGACACCCCCATGCTGGCCACCATGACCCTCACGATGAGCAGTTAGGGGAGAGAACACAGAGATCCCTCCATGCTGGCCACCATGACCCTCATGATGAGCAGTTAGGGGAGAGAACACAGAGACACCCCCATGCTGGCCACCATGACCCTCACGATGAGCAGTTAGGGGGAGGGAACACAGAGACACCCCCCCATGCTGGCCACCATGACCCTCACTATGAGCAGTTTGGGCCGCTTGCTCTTGTCTCTCTGCTGTGTCGTGGCTGGAACTTTTCAAACTTCCTCACCACGTCTGAAGAAACTCGATACTGAGGGCTCTCAGCTGGGCACTATTGCTGGGAGATATTTGAATACATGAGTGCACGTTTGGTTCTCAGGATGACTGGAGGGGTCTAATGGCCTCCAGCAGCGGGGGGCCTGGGCCACTGTAAGTACATCAGCACCGCCCAGGGCAGTCCCGGGGGAGTTGAACTTACCTGACCACCATGCCTACAGTGTCACCACTGGGGGACCCATCACATCTAGGAGGCTCTGGTGTTGGTCCCTGGACTCCCCGAGAACCTCGAGGGCCGCACTGCTCTGCTCTTCCCGTGTGTCTGCCTGGTTATCCTTCCTTTAAGCTGTTTTTCCTTTTCAGCGCGGTGTCCCCCTTACTCTTGAAATGACTCAGCCATAGGAAAGCTCTCCCTGATAACATGAACAAAGACTTCCTCCTTTAAATTCCTCCTTAGTGTGTATTTACTCTTCAGAATATTCTTTGGACCCATAGAGACCCCTCAGGCAGTTGGCAACAGAGACTATACTGTCTAAGGCTCATGTACCATTCCCCCTCATCAGATCTGTCTCCCCAGTTTTTAAGCCCTGGAGGCAAGGCCAGTCTCATCTCAGTTCTGTTTGGTACAGAGCTGAGTGCTGTTCTCATGCGCAAATAATGCTGCAATAGCGGCGGTCCTCCTCAAAATCGTGATTTTTGATCAGTGGAATACGCTAGGCTTTCCAAGTGCTTATTTTTCATAACGTCTAGAATGAATAATGGAAGGAACGTGGCGCTCGCGACTCAGATGTTCTGTTTGGGGACAATTCCTCCTGATGACTGAGGGGAGCCTTCTTTGGTGCAGCGCTGGGCGGCGTGTCAGGCCGGCGTGCATGTGACCAAGCAGGGGGCCCTTGAGCCATGTATGTGTCGTGCTGGGAGTGCGTATGAGGTTGAAGTTCTCTGAGTTCCTGGGGAAAAAAAAAAAACATCTGGTTTAAGAGAAAATAAAACACTAAAAAGACTTGAAAACGGATCTGAGAGACTGAACAACCCCTAGAGAATATCATTATAGGAAATCAAGTGCAAACGAATCAGGGCCTTGTGGTTCCATGAATGTTCCCCAACATAGAACATCTGAAAAGTAGATTTAAAGGGAAATCAATGGCAAACTAAGTATTCTGCTAAATAAAGAAAGAAAATGTGCTAACATGTATGCATGTGTGGGCATGCACGCAAGTGTCTCAATAACTTAAAACTGTGTGAGCTTACGATTTGTGGTCTATGTATGCCCAAGAGGGTGTATGTGAATAAAAAGGAAAATGCAGTGTTCTGGGGATGTGTTTGGTGTCTATTTGGAAAAATATTGAAGAATAATTTGGGCTCTTCATCCAGTAAACATTTATGTGGTTGACGGGGACAATGTATATTATCTCTGGAGACCAGAATGTTTAAAGGTAAAATTTGAGTTACTTTGTATGCTTTGTGAAATATAATCTCCTCTCTTAAAAATCCATCAGCACTGTGTGTGCACATAGCCTAAAATCAGTGTTTCTCCGGGAGTTGAAGCAGACAGTTTACCAACCAGCATAGAGGGGAGACAGCTAGGGTGGGGCACAAGAACAGGATGGAGAACTCAGTGCACCCTCAGTGGAATCCAGAACTGAGAGCTCCGCGGGCCAAGAAGGTTATGAGCTTCCGAAGAATCCGCAAGCTCTTTGAAGGAATGTTGAGTTTCTCAGTGCACAGAAGATCCACATTTACATAAAGGACAAGTGGATTTTAAGAAGCTGTAAACCTTGGGGCCGTCCAAGATTCTGACATATGATGAAATTTGTTTGGCAACTGTGTTGTACCATACACTTTGTTAGCTCCTAAAGTTAGCTACATTTTTTAGTGTACGTTTCTATGAGTTTTAACATATGCATAGATTGATGTACCCACCACCACTGGAACTGGACAGAATCCACACCAAGACATGCATTGTTTTGCCCTTTTGTAATCAAGTTATTACCCTTCTCATAACCTCTGTTGTTCAGACTACATGAATTCTGTTCATCTATTTTCAAGTTCACTGACTCTTGACTTTATTTCCATTCCACTATTGAGCTTATCCAGTGAATATCTAAATTCAGTTCTAAATATTTTTATTTGTTTATTGTTTATGGCTTCTAGTTCTCTGTTGAAAATTTCTATTTTCATATTCATTTCAAAAGTGCTCACTTTTACCCCGTGGGACACAGTTATACTAGCTGCTTTCAAGTCTTTGATAATTGTAACATAAAGATCTGCCCGGGGTCAGTTTCTGTTAATTCTCTTTTCCCTAGTGAATTGTTTAGCCTTTCCTTGTTCTTAGTGTGATTAGTAATGGATTATATCCTGCACATTTTGAATATTATGTAGTAGACTCTAGATCCTGTTAAAATCCTTTGGGAATATACCCGGAGGTAGCTGTGTTAGCAGACAATTAGTCCAGTTAGGTTCACACCACAGCCTCGACCCTGCTGCTGCTGTGGTTCCAAAGTCAGTTCTGGTTTCAAAGCCTGAGCAACGTCATTAAGATGGTCCTTCATTGGCCAGCTAGAATGCCGGGTGGTGGCCCACACAGTAGTTTCGTTCTCAAAGCCCTTGGTGTGCTGGTTTAGGGGAGTTCCCTACACGCTCAGTGGTGAGCCTGAGATGGTTTACGAGCTTTACGTGGTCCTTTCGTGAGCTCCCTTCTCTCTGTGATTCCCTCCCACACTGGCTCCCAGGGGAGGCCCTCAGCCTAGAAAGCAAAAGCATTAGCTCCCCGTGGATGTTTCACTTCTTTGACTGAGTGAAACTCCAGGGCAAAGCAGTTAAAGGGAAGAAAGAGACAAAAATATAACTGAAATTCCTTCACAGTTTTCCGAATACAGTTCCTTGGTTCCTCTGGTCACAAAGAAGGTTTTTGTTTGCCTGTTTGTGTGTTCCCCTCGCCCCAAGTTTTAGGTGGCCTCTGCTGCTACTACCATTGCTGCTGGACTGCAGCTTCGGGACCGAGGTTTACCTCAGGGCAGAGCCAAGAGGGAAAAAGGAACAAAACAAACAACAAGAACAAAAAGTAACGTCCCTCATCATCTCCATCTTGCAAGTTTTCCCTTTCCCCATCCTCACACCAAAAAGAGAGGGTTCATCATGATGCTTTTTCAGTTAGCATCCTCTACGCAGTTTTAGAATTCTGACTGCTCTGCGTCTAGGCCAAGAAAGGTAGGAGGAAGAAAAGTACCCGGAAACTTACCACTATATTGTACTTTATACACGTTTTGGTTCTCCCCCCAATCCACCTTCTGTTGATTACTTTTCAGAGTCCTCAGATTTTTTAAAATGTGTCTTGTCTAGTTGTAATGAGTGGGAGAGATCAGTTAGTGTGTTTATTCCATATTAACTGGAACGATGAGTTTTGTAGAGTATTAATGATACTAACGATAACTGATTAAAACAGTCTGTTTTTTTTTATCATCACCATGCATGTATGTGTAATTTTAAACAGTATCTATGAACAGACATCCCCACTGCCCTGTCTTTGATAAACAATTGATGTAGGAAAAATGGAAGCTGGGAGCAATAGAAAATGGGGCTACAGAGTCCAGGTATGTGTGCCATACCTCTTAAATGATAGGGGTGCATTCCTTCATTTGGGTGTTTGAATGTGTATTTGGATGTAGAGTGCATTGCTTTCATAGATGCTGTCCATACAAGTATCAACAGAGAACACTTGTGAATTATAAATTCACTGAGAGTGGGGAACACGTCAGCTAATACTTTTATTCATCTATTCATTTAGTAACTATATATTGTAAATAACTATATGCTACAGATACAGAAATGTTAGCTGCCCTTAATGAGCTTTTAGTCTGAAGGGAGAAACAGGTAAATAAGCAGACCATTTCAATATGATGTAATAAGTGTTAGCACAGAAAAAGCACTGAGTGTTCAGGGTGTACAGTGAAGGGGCTGGGGGCAAGATGTTATCCCAAGGGCACCAGAACATGTTAAGGAAGGATTCCCATGAGAGATGAAATCTGAGCTGTGACCTGAAAGGAAAGGAAGAGGAAGCCTCAGAGAGAAGGTGCTTCAGGTGATAAAAATAAGTAAAACCAAGGACAGAGCATAAGATGACATTCCTCTGGAATTTCTTCAGTGAGATTTGACCCAAGTATGGAAATATATTAAGGGAAAATGGTAAAGAAATAAAGACAGGTTAGGTCATGATGATACGGGAACGTATGCCGAGTTTGGTTGACTTGATCAGATGCCCATACCTACCTAATAGCATTATTGAAATATAAAATAAAGCAGATAATATCTGTAAACGAGTTTTGTCTGGACTTGAGAAAATCCAGGACCTGTTTCACTGGTCTCAAAGTAAAAGGTGATATAGTCAGAAATAGAGAGAAGAGGACAGATTCAAGATGTATTTCAGAGTTAGAATCAATAAGATGTAATGATGGATTCAGTATTACAGTCAGGGAGCTGTGTTGAGAATGACTTCCAGAATTTTTTAACTGAGCAATTTGGTCAGTAGAGGTGCTATTTGTTTGTTTGTTTGTTATTGGAGTATAGCTGATTTACAATGTTGTGTTAGTTTCAGGTGTACAACAAAGTGAATCACTTATACATATACATATATCCATTCCTTCTTAGATTCTTTTCCCATATAGGTCATTAGAGAGTATTGAGTACAGTTCCCTGTGCTATACAGTAGGTCCTTATTAGTTATCAATTTTATATGTACTAGTGTGTATATGTCAATCCCAATTTCCCAGTTTATCCCTCCCTCCCATCTCCCCCCGGTAACCATAAGCTTGTTTTCTACATCTGTGATAAAGGTATGCTATTTGTTAAAGAGAAAAACTGAAAGAAAATAAAGTTTGAAGAAGTTAATCAAGAATTCCATGTTGAACATGTCAATTTTGGGTTATCTGAGACTTCCATGTGACTGTTTTAGGTTGACCAATGCGTATGTGAGTCCAGAGCTCATGAAAGAGAAATAGGGTGGAGATGTAAACTTGTGAGTTATTGCCATATAAACGGATGTACCAAACCATGAAATATATGACATGACCTGGGAGATTATTGTGCAGTGAGAAAAGAATGCCTAGGACCAAGCTCAGAAGAATACTAACACATAGAGTTTGGATAAAATAGGAGAAACCAGTAAAGGAGATTTTGAAGGAGATTCCAGAGAGGTAGATGGACAATTAGGAATATGGGACATTAAAGCCAAGAGAAGACAGTTTAAAGTCTCTTGAGAAAACTCTAAAATGCATACAAAGGATTTGGCAACTTGGCCATCATTCGGTGACCTGGGTGTGAGAAGGTTCAATGGCAAGATGGGCTAGGGAGAGATGGAGGTGTTAATGTGAGGTGAAGAATTCTCCATAGCGCATTTGGACAATAGTTTCAAGAAGTGTGGTTGTGAAAAGGGCCTGAGAACTGTGGGGTCTTTGCAGAGTAGAGGTGTCAAGGCAGATGATGAACAGGTGAAAAAATCTAGGTAGGTCACAGCTGTGAACTAAGACTGGGAGAGCAAACTGATGTTTATGTCTAGAGTAAAGTCAATTGGTGTGACTACCCAGAATGATATGTTTTAAAATAATAATAAAAATAAATCTGAACAGAGAACAGATTGGTGGTTGCCAGAGGCTAAGGATGGGAGGTAGGCAGAATGGGTGAAGGGAGTCGAAAGGTACAAACTTCCAGTTATAAAATAATTAAGTCCTGGGGATGTAATGTACAGCGTGGTGAGTACAGTTAACAGTACTGCATTGCATATTTGAAAGTTGCCAAGAGAGAAGATTTAAAATTTCTCATCACAAGAAGAAAAAATTCTCATTATGTACGGTGATGGATGTTAACTAGACCTATTGTGGTCATCATTTTGTGATACAAACAAATATTGTTATACACCTAAAGCTAATATAACGTTATATGTCAATTATACCTCAAATAAAAAGTCTTTGAGGAATAAACAAGCAAACAAACAGTGAGAGAAGAACATCCACGGGGAGAGCAGAAGCAGATGAAGATGTAGGAGAAAGTAGAGGTAACTGATGGAGTGAAGTCCTTCAAAGATAAGAAGGGAAAAAACACAGAGATCAGAAGGAGGAATTGGCATTTTGATGGAAGGAAAGACAGACAGCTGTCCTGTTAGCTAGTGTAGCACAGGAATGGAGGAGAAGCTGAGGTCGTTGCCCATGAGTGATTGCAATGCTGGGTCACAAAACCTAAGTGTTCTAAAACTTATGGGACAATGAGATGACAAGCACAGACGTAGAGGTCTGTAGACTGGATCGTGAGAAAATGAGTGATGCCTGTCTGATGTCTGATGCCTTCTGGGTCCCCCACCACACTCATCAGCAGATGATCAGTGGATAATAACGTAGATGGTGAGACAGCCATGTGTCTAAAGAGACTGAAGAAGGAGAAAATCAACCTTAAGAGTATGGTTCTGAGAGAAGCACTGCAGAATTCCAGTGGTGAGCGCTCAGCTGAGGTGGGTGATCAGGAATGTCTGGTGGAACCAGGCTGCTGGTTTGTGTGATGCTTCCAGAGCAGACCCAGAGAAGCCAGATCTTTGCATCCATCTAGAGTGGGGATTCCTCAGCCTAGTGGAACATATACGGATAGAGGTAAAGTCATTATAGGTATTTTCCAGTGAGAGATTACAGTGACGGGTCCTTAAAATCTACATTTCATCAGAAGGAACGTCAAAGGTCGATGGGTTTGAAGCCTCCGTGAAGTAAAATCATAGTTTCCATAAAGTCTCTAAGCAAATGTTTTGGCAAAGATGGGAAGTCCTGGACAGAGTGAGATGCTCAAATTCATGGCTTTGGAGGCAATACAGTTTCTGACAAGTTGCAAGTGTCAGTGTGGAGGAGGCCACTGAAGTGAGCAGAGGAAAACTCGGAGATCAGGAGATCAAGAATGTGAGAATCAGGTTTGGAGAGATATCTTTCCAGATGTGAAAAGTCGCCGAGAATGATGGTTGGAGTTGGGATGGAGATGAAGAGTCTAGGTCAGGAGCAAAGGTGCTCTGTGAATGAACAGGAGCCCCCAAAGTTAGGAGAGAGCAGAGACGTGGTGAGGAAGGGGAGGGTGTGATTATTTGGATGCTAGAAGAGGCACAGGGCTTAAAAAGGTGCGGTCTAGAAGTTTCATGGCCGAGCAAAGATACCGAGAAAGAATGAAATAAATTCGTAGCCTCCAGTGGACAGGACAAATCTGCAGTGGAATCCATTCTCCCAGACTCAGAATGACAGTGACGGAGAGGTGTGTCTCCAAGAAGAACGGGAGGACATCAGGGATCATTCAGGGCAGGTTCCAGAGTGCAGGACAGAAGGTTTTGCAAGAGTGTAGTGTTGAGGCAGAGGAGAGGATTTAGGAAACAGGGTGATACGACTGGAAAGGTCAGACGTGTCCATCAGGGGTCGGCCAACTGCAGCCAGCAGGCCAAGTCCAGCCCGCCACCTGTTTTTTGCATGCCCAGCAAGAATGTTTTTTACCTTTTTAAAAAGTTGAATGTCCATCCGAAGAAGAATCGTTGGTAGCACAGTAAGATGAAGTGGCACTGAAATGGCATTGTCTGTAACAAAGCGTTACCGGGATCCAGTCACTCTGGCCCGTTTATGTATTCTCCGGGCTGCTTTTGCACGACAGCAGCAGAGTTCAGTAGTTGCTGCAGAGGCTGTATGGCCTGCGAGGCCTAAAATATTTGCCACGTGGTCTTTTGCAGAACAAGTGTGCTGAACCTACTCCGGAGGATTGGTTATAAGCGCCTCCTGGAGAAGAGAGGTTCCTCAGGCCCATGCTGGGGTGTCTTCAAAGCATCATAGGACACTCGGGTTGTGCTTGAGCCAGCTGTCCCCGCAGGCTTCATGCAAGACTGGTTACGGCCAACTGCTCCCGTGGGGCTGACAATGGCTTTGAGCTTTGATGAGAGCACAGCAGTCATGGGAGCGAGCTTCTGATTTACCTAAACAACTGTGTAACTGCCTTCAACAGACACTTGCATTCTGCCTGCGTTCTCCGTTTGACATATCATTTTATCATCTGTCTGTGCTCTGGCTCTCTCTCCATCTCTCTCTCTGTCTCTCACTCTCCTCTCTGTCTCTCTGCCTCGGTCTCTCTCTGCCCCCCTTCTTCACCAGTTGCTATCTCCACTGGTTGATTCATGAGCTCCCCTCCACTCCTCCCCTGCCCCATGGAAGGTGCCAGCATTCAGGTCTTAGATGTGGCAGTTAGTCTCCTGAAGTAGAGAATTAGGACAGAAGTAAAGAATAATTTGTGGTCCCTCAGTTACCGTTGTTAGATTTTTCACTTCAAGTACAAAGCACGTTTTTGCTGGTGATCAGACAAAAGTATTCCTCTATCCTATCTCTTGGAATTGTGGAAAAGGAAGAGAGTGACCAGGTTGGAAGGAGACCAGGGGGGTGGGAGATCATGCAATTTAAGCAGAGGTGGAAAGAAACCAGCACCGTCAGGGCAGGCAAAGCCTAGGAATCCTGAGAAGGAAGGAGGGTGGGGAAGTCACGTGAGCACAAGTGAGAAGGGGGACACTTGTTCATCTCTGTGCATTTTAGGTGTCAACCCTCTTGCGGCAAGGAGGGAGGTTTTGATGCTCCAGCATGGTTTTGCCCTATTAGGTCAAGTTCAACTTCAAGCCCTTGCTTGCTTCCATGTCCTGTTGCCAGCTTCCATTCCTCACCCAGAGCTCTTATCACAGTGCCTGTTAGTGTTTCTGCTGCAGAGGCTGCCCGTGCCTCTGCGGAGGCCCGTTTTGTGTGGGCAGCGGTACTTTTTCCCTGCCTGCCCATCCCAGGAAGGTAAAGAGCCTCATCGTGTTCCCTGCAATCATTCCACTACTAATTGCATATAGACAGAGCTGAATCACCGAGCTGATTCCACTTGGAAAAAATGCAGCCGAGCTGATGATGACATAAGAAAGCTCTCTGAGACACTTCTGATTAGACACTTCTGGAACACGCTGCATCCTCACTCATTTGGAGGAATCAGGGGCATTAGCTACAAGAGCTTTCAATGAAGGGTATTTGTGGAGATGGCTAAACCAAGCTCTTTTCTTATTCACTCCAAGTCTAGCTTGAGGAAGGCTTTTTAGTCCCCTTTAGGAAACGTGGAATAAAATTATCTATCCTTAGGAGATTAGAGAGGTCTCTTTATGTGCCCAGCCCTTTATTGGGAAAAAAAAAAAAAAAAACCTTAAAAGATAGATATCTGCTGTTTTCTTAAGAGTTACCAAAGAAGGTTTGAATAGTTCATTATGAGAGTCAGACCAGCCACCAAAATTATAATCCATTAGTTCATTCATTCAGTCTTTGACCATATGATCATGTGGTACCTTCTGTGTGTTCAAGGCTGCTATAGATATCGGAGATAGAGATAAATAAGGGCCCCCTCTCTCTTATAACTTTGAGTGGGGTAAACATATGCAATTACATAACAATGCAGTGTGATTAGGGCAACACTTGAAGCAACAAAATAAACTGGGTAGAGAGGAGGTAAGGAATTTTGATTTTCAAGAAAGGGTTCCCAGAGGAGTAGTATCCTAGATGGTTTTGAAGGCATAGAAGGAGAGGTTGCGAGGCACAGATAAACGGCTCAGCATCGTAGGAACTTCCCTGGTGTGTCTAGTGGGTGAGGCGGGAAAGGAGTTGGCAACAGAAGAATCTAGAGATGGAGACAAGAGTCATCTGAAGGACAAGGGGTTAAGCCGTGAGGAGATGGATTTTTATTCTTTGCAATCGTTCGGGCGTCAACAATAAATATAATAAGCTGGAGGCAGGGGGATCAGTAGAGAGGGGATTGTAATAACCCAGAGTAGATAACAGCAACTGAATTAACATAGTTAACAGTGATGAGGGAAAGAAGAAAATAGATCCGAAAACGGTAAAGGGGGCACAAACCACTGGATGTGTTGACTGATGGTGAGGTGTGAGTGAAAAAGGAGGAATCAAATGTGTGACTCTTTTTTACCTTAGGAGAACGGGGAGGTGGCCCTGCCACCAGCAGGGATTAGCGGACACAGGGGTGAGAGCAGTTTTCAGGGGCAAGGGGATGCTTTAGCCCGGGGTGTCTGGGAGACACACGTGAGGCATTCCCCTGAGTTCCGGGCACAGAGGTAAGCAGATCGTCCTGGGATGATGACATGAACATGGAAATCGGGAGCAGAGCTGGTCATTTCAGATGCAGGAACTGGATTCAGAGTGTAGACTGACCAAGGGGAGGAGATTGAGGTAGCAGAGGAAGGGAGCCCACCTTTAATATCTTCCATTATGTAAGGGTTGAGTGTCTCAGATTCCTCCTAGAGTCTGTTCCTTCTGACATTAATGGATCATCTCTCGTGTGTCAACCAGTCTTCTGTGTGCTCAAATTCTCTCCTCTAATTCTCAGACCCAACCTAGGGAGGGAAGAATAAGAACGTACCACATTTCATTGACAAGGGAACTGGGAATCAGTAATTTACTCAAGGCTACGTAATTCCTAGAGAAAGAGCCATAATCAGGGCTCAGCAGCACCACGTTTGTTCTGACAAATCACGATTATCTTGTTTTCATACTTTGTGTTCCATCTGGACGTAGGTATGTGTGCCTGCTTTTGTGCGAAATGAAGAGAGATAGAAGGAAACGTTAGCAGTGGAACTAATGAAAGCATAAATCTCCTTTCCTGTGCACTCTCTCTTCACATCTCCGTGATGGGATTGAAGGTCCACCTGTGTGTAGAGGACAACTCGGAACAGAGGTGGGAGGCATTCCCAGACAGGTGGGCAGCACCGTGCACGTGTCTCAGCCGGTGTGACTCAGTAGCAAGTAGCTTTGGTGGGGGAGAGATTTTGAGAACTATTTGCAAAGATTTTATTATGTTAAATATGTTCAAAGGCTGTCATCGAAGCTGGCTTATTCAAAGGTTTTCCCACGCCTCCCTTTCTCACTGGACCCAGATGACCCTACATCATCAGGCTTCATGCTACTCTAAGGGCATGTCTGTGTGGTGTCGAGTCATCCTCTTACATACATGGGCTGCCTGTGTCTCCCTGCCCCCAGGCCAACCAGGAGTGCAGGCTGGCTCTTCCATCCCCAGAATCCATGGCACCTTGCAGCTTCCTCTCAGGATCTGACTTGAATTTACTCATTAAATTATCTTAATTATAGATTTAACCCCACTCCAGGTTTTCTTCTCTCTTCCTTCTCCCAAGTGGTCATTTTGTCATTGAGTGTTTGCTTGGTACAGTCGCGAATACGTGGAATTCTTCAGGAAAGCCTTCCTTCTGCTCTGCACCTGAGGATGCTGCAAAGGGAAGGCCTTGCTCCCTGCTCCCTCTGTGTCCAGCTCAGGACCAGGTGGCTAAGATGACCCCCTGCAGGTGGATGTCTGACCACTTGTGTGCATGATAGAGCCAGGAACCTTAACCCAGTAGGGGTCTCTTAAGAAAAATAATTCCCTTAAATTAATCTGGACAAGGAATTTCAAAGCAACATTACATCCCGCAGCACTCAGTCCTGGCTTATATCTCTAGGGTTTTAGAAAAAGAGAAAGCAAACAGCCAATGTACGAGGTAATACGACACTGCGGAGTTCTATATTTATCCCCTATCAATGTCTTTCAGATCAAATTGGCTGAGTTTACAAATCAAAAGCTGATTTCTTTATTTACTTTTTATTTTTTTTAGCAGCCATCAGCTGTACCACTGCAAATACTCAGGTTCCAGACACCAAGCTGCAAGCTCCCAACATCCAGCTGTGCGCTTTTTGACTTTGAAATCATTACCCGTAAGACAGAGTCTGCATGCAAAACTGAGCTGGGGGGTCCTCATGAAAAGGCAGCCAGCAGAAGAGCACACGCTCCTAGGGCCCAGCCAGCTGCTGGAGCCATATCTGCAAAGACAACTTGTTGTTAAGGAGAGGGATGTACCTCAGAGGTACACAGGACCTGGCTCGGTGGCGTGCAGAGGGCTCTTTCTTCATATAATTGTGTTTCGGGCTGCAGCTCCTCCTTAATACAAAGCTAAAGATTATTCCCAGGAAATGTCCCACTTAAAAAATTAAGGGAATTCAATTCTCTTTTTCTTTCTATTTATCATAAAATACTACATTTCATGTACGCATATTCATACCTATTCAAAAATACACATATATTTTGTTGCAACTGACAAATGAGTTCTTAATATATGAGGATCTGTGCTGTTTTGCAGTTACCTTTATCCCTAGATAGAGATAGATAGATAGATAGATATGTAAATAGAGAGGCAGAGACATGGAGAGAAGATAGATGGATAGATAGATAGGGATAGATAGATTGATAGGTAGAAAGATAGTCAGGAAATTTACAGTTGGCATCAGTTAGTGTAATTTTTAATTGGATCTCTAATTACTGCTTTATGATAAAATCACATTAATAGATTAATTTGAAGGTTTGGGGTGAGGGGCTGAGGGAAATGATAAGTTTCCCAAGTCTAAGAAAAGTCCAGCTGCAGCAGAGACAGCTGCAAGCCTGCCAGGCAGGTGATGCATGGGGACACTGCCACACACACACTTCACGACTGCAGCTCTTCTCACCAGCAACCAATGCTGATGTGTTCAAGGGAGATTCCTCTCCTGGAATGGAAGCCAGCGACTTAGGACAATTCAGCCCATCCCACGCCCCAGCGTTGGCCCCTTCTGTTTGATGTGTAATATTCTCATTGGCCATTTGAACGTATACCTCAGTGCAAGAGCAGGAAAAAACAGGTTGGACCCTCCAGAACTTTGAAAAGTTTCTCATTCTTGGAGAGATCGTCAGACTGTCCTTTCTGCCAGCCATGCTATCTGCATCCAAAGGAAAGGTCAAGGAGAAAAACAAATACATATATATATATATATATATATATATATATATATATATATATATATATATACACATACACACACACACATACATATATATACACACACACATACACATATGTATATATGTATGTGTGTATATATATACATGTATATATATGTACACCCATATATATGTATATATATGTGTGTGTGTATATATATATATATATATATATATATATAAATATATAAAATATGTTTATATCCTCTTATTCTTAGTTGTGAAATTAGAGATATTTTTCAAGCCCCCAGCTGGTTTCACATGGGCTATGCAGCTGCAATTGCTTTCTTAGAAGAAATGATCCCAAGAAATTGTATCCCTTGTAAATCAAATCGTATTTTAAGTGAACGGAGTAGAACTTTCTAGTTACAGGATCTGTGGTGAATCCTTTGTCAAGTTTATTATTATTAAGTCCCTCCTGGAAAAGCAGAGATCTGATTATTCTTTCATTTCCACAGTGAGATTTTCCTGTATCAAGGATCAGATGGGCTCAGGCTGAGCTGTAGGATCAGTAACGATAATCACGAGAACTGCCATTTATTAAGGTTACCACGTGCTAAGTACTTCACACATACTTAACACTCACGATCACGCTCTAAGGTGGTGTCATTTTCCCATTTTAAAGAAGAGGAATCTGGAGTTTGGAGAGGGAACCATCAGCTAGGATGACTTCAGGGTCCAGTGTGCGGACACGGGCACTCAGCACCGTCCGCAGCACGGCCAGGGGCCAGCAGGGCTAAGAGCCGAGATCAACCCTTCTGCTCCAGCTGAGTATCAGACCCTCAGAAGCTATCCTGTGTAGATAATTCAACAATAATTACCATTCTATTTGGAAATGCTTTTTGGCAACGGTCGTCTCACCCTGTCACTGCAGATGTTGCTGTGTGGGTTTTCTGTGGAGCCCACGAGCCCCCAGCCTGGTCCTGCAGCACAAGGATTTCCCCCAGTGCCAGGTTAAGGTGGCTCTGAGGGCCCATCTCCACGCCGCCCTCACCGCCACCCTCAGCTTTACCTCCGCCTCGTTCCTGGAGGCCCCTCCACGCCGCCCCTCACCACTGCCTCTGCTGTCTGAGGGAGAGTGAGGGTCTGTTCTGAACAGTTGTTGGCTGCGGGCTCAGGGCCCCAGACTGCTTTGATTTCTCGGGGGTAGGGCGGGAGGAGGAAGACCTTCCCCAGTCCATCAGCAGGTGCTGACCTTGCATCTCATGGCAGCATCGCCCACCTTTAGTATCTTCTTTAGTTCTGGCTTTAACCACTTCCTCCCTCAGACCTCAAACCAGTCCCTCTGGCTTGCAAGGGCTGCTGTTGAGGAACACTAACCATGCCTCTATCACGATGTTCTTGTGGACCATACCTCCCAGCATCTGAGCAAAACCACGTCTTCGTCCGTCAAAGCACAAAACTTCGCATGCTGGTCAGCACAGAATCGAGGCACCTTGGAGGGACACCATCTGATCTGTCCTGTAAACAGCTCTCCTTGAAGCCCAGTCTGGGTTGAATGGGAATATCTTGATGCAAATAGAGAGGGAAAAGGGGAGCAGAGTCTAGAGGACCAGTCGACTAGTCACAGTATTGGAACTAAATGTTTTAAATGATTCCTTCCAACTTTTGAATTCTGGAATTCTATGTTCTGTATTTTTTTTTTTTTTTTTAGTTTCTGAGGTCCAGTGATTTTTCTCTCAGCTGGTATATATTCCATAAAAATATTAAGCAAGGAGACAGCTGTGCCCTCTCCAATAGCTACAGCTGTTCTCTGTAGCTTTTCTTGGGTGTGATAAAAATAATAATCGTGGCTATTATTATTTTCAGTTATAAAGATTTCAAAGCCCAATCAATGAACTCAGAAACCTAGGGTTTTCTTTTCCAAAGGAGTATTACTTAACACAGGGCAGTTTTTGTCCTTCGATGGGTTATAAACTGCTGAGCTAAGTCCTCGGAGAGTGTGAAGTTTCTTTGGGGGTTTGGGGACAGATGTGATCACGTTTCCAACTTGCTTCATTTCACTGCTTGGATTGTCAGATTCCACTTAATGAAATAGCTGTATTCCTGAGAAGTTGGCTGTAAAACAAATTGTGTTAGAGAAATCACACTTCCTCATTGATCTCCATTTGTAAAGGTGCATCCCCCTGAGGAAGTAATTGGTCCCAAGACTAAATATAAAGTATGCTGAACACTTGATAAACCTTTTAAAAATCACATATTTAAAGAAAGTCTTCTGTTAGAACACTAGCACTGATGATATTTTTTGAAGTCAGGAAATACAAATATTTTGCTAAGAACAATTACCAAAGGTGGGGCCGTCTTGGGAACAGAGCCATGTGAATGTTAGGTAAGCAACAGGGTCCCTGATTTTTTTTTTTAATTGAATTCGGTCTGTATTTCTTAGTCTGTTGGTCAATCAGGTTTTTGGTTTGTTTGTTTTTAATTTATTTTTGGCTGCATTGGGTCTTTGTTGCTGCACACGGGCTTTCTTTAGTTGCAGCGAGCCGGGCTATGCTTCGTTGCCGTGCGAGGGCTTCTCATTGCAGCGGCTTCTCTTGCTGTGGAACACAGGCTCTAGGCGCGCGGCTTCAATAGTTGTGGCACGCAGCCTCAGTAGTTGTGTCTTGCGGGCTCTAGAGCGCAGGCTTAGTAGTTGTGGCACACAGGCTTAGTTCCTCCGTGGCATGTGGGATCTTCCTGGGCCGGGGCTCAAACCCAAGTCCCCTGCATTGGCAGGCGGATTCTTAACCACTGCGCCACCAGGGAAGCCCTCAATCAGTTTATTAATAAGAAGTTGACAAGTTTCAAATTATGTAAACCATTTTCCTAGGTGCCTTGAGAGCCAGAGATGCCCAAGACGTGGTCCCTGCTGTCAAAAAGTTTTGATTGCATGGGAAAATAAGACCAGTGCACACGGCATAAAAACACCATTAGAAAACACTACTATAGCTGCAGGATTGGTGTGAGGGACATCAGGAGACCTGGTGTGCTGCCTCTAGCCCCATGCGTGAGCATGGCCTCCTTTAAACTTCAATTTCCCACATGAAAAATACAGGATTGACCTAAATCCCTAATTCCCAAACTTGACTGTACATAAGAATTTCCAAGTAAAATTATTAACACTCCTCATCCCAGGAGATTCTGATTTACTAGGTATGAATGGCATCTAAAATTCTATATTCAAACAACTATTCTAGGCAATTCTTCTGAAGTCAGCCTATGTCCTAGCTCTGTTGATCTGTTTTCTTTATGTTTTTCTTCCAATAGTCTTTGTAAGTTCTCCATTCGAGTGACAAAGCACTGATCATTTCATAGCCAGAGCACAAATGCTATTAAAGGAAAACTTTGCTTGAATCATTAATCATTAACTCTATAAATTCAGATTTCAGTTTAGTGGTGTTTTTTTTAATTTTTCTTGTTTGTCTGTTTAAGCAGTCCCTATAGGGACCTCATTTCTGGTGATTCAGAGTTCTGTTTTATATATATATATACTGGTTTTCTATCTGGTTTTGCTATTTTTGCTCCTATTTGAGAAAAAAAGTGTATGAGGAGAAAGGTAACAATAATGACAATGCAAGCTAAAATGTATAAAGCATTTTTCTATATACATACTACCTTTCCAGTTTAATCAGAAAGTGTACATATAACAATGGGTAAGCAATGATTGTGCTTTTCCTATAATTCTACATTTGGTCTGGAGAACACATGATAGTAAACTTAAGCTTCATCGGTTTTTGCAGGATGACTTAAGTGTAACCCTCTCCCTCTGGTAATATACATGTAGGTCAGTGGAGAACATACACTTTCCCCAAATCTTTTTTTTTTAAATTTATTTATTTATTTTTGGCTGTGTTGGGTCTTCGCTGCTGTGCGAGGGCTTTCTCCAGTTGCGGCGAGCGGGGTCCACTCTTCATCGCGGTGCGCGGGCCTCTCACTGTCGCAGCCTCTCCCGTTGCAGAGCACAGGCTCCAGACGTGCAGGCTCAGTAGTTGTGGCTCACGGGCTTAGTTGCTCCGCGGCATGTGAGATCTTCCCAGAACAGGGCACGAACCCGTGTCCCCTGCATTGGCAGGCAGATTCTTAACCACTGCGCCACCAGGGAAGCCCTCCCCAAATCTTAAGCCACCTAACTTCCTTCCCTACATAAAATTGCCTGATATTAATATATTAATTTATTTATTCACATACAGCAGCACACATGTCCCCACAAAAAACTTTCTAAGTTTTTTACCGTGATTGTCCTAATATTTACGTAGTTGCATTTCAGTCTGTGACAGTAATCCGCCCCCCATCATCTTCTCCATTTGGATATTCCTATAACAAATTCATTCAAGCTTGGTTCCTGTAAGTCTTACTGTGGTCACACAAGAACGCGTTTGGATGATAGAATTAAACTAGACGCATAGTCTGTAGTTGGAAACAAGAACAGGAGACCAGAGAACCCTGTGTCATTTTGTTTCTTTGCTTTGATGGTGTCGTACGCAGCCTCCCAGGAGATCTGAGGTCCTCCCAGTCACTGTTTTGACACTGGAGCTCAATCCAGAAACAGCTGTCCAGAGCTAATTTATTTTCTAATGCTATGGCACTGTTAATTTATAAATTACACTGGTAATTCGAGCTATTATTAATTTCAGATGGTGTAGGGCAAGCCTAATTAAAATATGACACCAATTGCCACACATATGTACCAAGGACCACCATTTAAAATTAATGGGAATATTAAGTGTGACACTGGTCTCCTCGATGCTTTGCACAGTAATTACAGCATCTAGCGGGGAATATCTGACAAATGTAGCCTCAGGTTGGGCACAAATAAACAACGACAACCTAAAAGGAATCACAAGCTCTTCATTTAAACCTCTTCTCTTCGTTTCCTCCACCCTTCCGCAAATCAAGGTTGGTGCTTTTTCCCCTAAAGATGCTTAGGAAACAGTGACAATTAAGGCTCCTGTGACATGGAGAAGGTTCTCACTGGTTGGGACCATGAGGGTCTGTGGGTTGATGTTGACTGTCTTCTCCGTATCCTGGACTTTTGCACACTGTTTTCTACTTGTCAGCACGTCCCTGGTTCTTCCAGTGAATTAATTAACTCTTACTCGCTTGCTCTAATAGACAGAGGCTATTCTTTTGCTCCCCTGAAGGTCGTAGAGGCAGGAGTGTCCCTGCACATATATGTGGGCTCCATAGGGTATGAAGACACCTGGGAAATGCTCAGGTTGGACTTAGTTCTGGACAGTGACACAGACTCAACATGACCCAGGAGCCCTGGCCTCGCTGGGCAGGCAGTGGTCCTTCTGTATAAGAAAGCTGTTGTCTTGTGTGTCATTGTCATTGCTCCTGTTATTATCTTGACCAAAAATGGGGAGCTTAACAATGTCACAGAACACGTACAGCCATAATTTACATACCACGCACATAATTCTTTGTATCACAGTAGTTTCTTCTTCTCGTCATTTTTGTGCTTTGCATCAGCCGATACGGGTGGTGTTATGGAGGGGTTTTATCACCTGGGGGGCACTGTGCCTCTTCCCTCCCCACTCAGGTGGGGCCCCCTGGGGTTAACATAGCCTGGCGCCCCCTGAGTCTGGGCGTCCAGGCAGATCACAGGGTGACTAGGACAAGTGTGCAGCACATTAGTGTTCCAAAGTGCTTTCATGTAACTACTTTTCATTTGTTCCTCCAAACAGCCCTGTGAGGTGTTAGGATTATATATACATTATTCCAGGGAACATGTCTTCTGGTTTCTGGGGACAGTCTCAACTTCTGCTTGTTGTCCCAGAATAACTACTAAAAATAGCACCCATTTTCCCTATGAGATGATGCCAGGTCACAGGGTAAGGTGTGCTGACTATCTTCATTTAACAGAGAGGTAGGCTGATCCCGGGATGCACCCGGTTGTTTGGTCATCCCCTGTCTCTCCACGAAGAGGTTAACGCTCAGGGTGACTCTGGGAGGGGACAGTGACGATCCTCTTGCAGGCATTAATGTCCTGGTCTGTCCATATCAGAGGCTCAAGGCCAGACCTCAGCGAGGACGTCGGGTAGGTAGACGGTTGTTACTATTATTGATAAATCTTCAGTGGGGAGACTGAGTCTCTGGACGGGGATGTGACAGTGTGATTCGCAGCCCTGTCTTCTTGCTCTTTCCTCTCTGCCGTGTTTGTAGTTAGAGGGTGGAGTCCCTGCTGTTGATTTGTGGCCAGAATCTTGGACCCAAGAGCTCCAGCAGATTGAAGTTTATAAAATGGATTTCTGCTGATTTAATTGAGTGTCTAAATCTGAAAACAGAAATTTAATTTCATTAGTGTTTCCACTGCCTTTTGTGGCTGTGTGTGTGTGTGTAACTGCTAGTGTGGTATGATCACGATCATGGATTCGTGATCTAGGATGATGTCATCAGCTTTGCATTTCAAGGTTCGGCCTAAACGATACCTGGAGACCAGAAAGTTAATACTCACCAAAGGTGCCTAACTCAGATCCCCAGAGCCTGACTGCTTGCTGAGATTCGGGCAGGGTAAATGGCAACATTATTCATCACTTACTGAGGACGAGTAATTCTCCAGACTCTGTGCTTAGTGCAGGTAGGAACACAAACATTTTAGCTGGTGCATCAGGGAACCAAGAAAGAGCTGGCGATGGACGAGATAAAAGAGTGGAAGGAGGGAGAGTTGGCATGGATCCCAAGAATCTGGACTTAGACGTGGCACAGTTCTCTGCAGACGTAACCATTGCACACTTTGTTTTCTAAGTCTGTACCTTTGGTGTTTTTTCTCCTGTTCCACCACACCTTCTCCTGCAGCTGTGGGCTTTGTGAGCGAAGATGAATACTTGGAGATCCAGGGCATCACGAGGGAGCAGTCGGGGGACTATGAGTGCAGCGCCTCCAATGATGTGGCTGCCCCAGTGGTGCGGAGAGTCAAGGTCACCGTGAACTGTAAGTGGTTGCAGGAGCCCCCATCCTGCACGTGCCTGAGGCTGCTGCTGTCGCGGCCACAACAGAGAGCTGGGCCTCAGTACCACGCCCTGACTCGGGGTAGGAAACAGAGCAGCCTTGCGGTCCGTTTCCTGCTTTTAGGAGCAACAATTCCAAACTCTTTTAAAACATGATAATAAATTGGATCTGAAAGTGATTTCATATGATCCGAAACGTGCCTTAACATTCTTGAAAGATCGTGAAATAGCATTCAATGCATGTTATACAAGCTTGTCTTTGAATCCCAATTTTTCCCATACTTTACTCATAATGTCACCAAGCTTCACACTCTCTAGGTCATCTCCTTCATAGGGAGCAAGAAAATAAATTAAAAGCATGTGTGTGGAGGAAATATTATAATTTCTGTTCATGGTATACTGATTTTATCTCATCCTTTTCCAATTATGTATGTTGATGGACATGGTATACATTCCTAACTGAACTATAAATAGATAAACATATATCCACATATTAGAGGGTATAGCTCATCCCTGATTTTTCTTACGTGAGGTACTGAACCCAAAAAGCTTGGAGGCCACTGGTCTGGACCCCTCCTCCCCCTTTACCATCCAAATTCTCTCTGACGTTGATGCTGCCCAACTTCCCCCCTCCCTCACGCTCTCCCCTCTCGGTTCCTCGTTATGTCCCCTGACTCAGTTCTCTGTGACATTCTGAAAGTTTTCCCTGCTGTGCCCAATTTCAGAAAGTCTTAGGACAGACTAGAACCCAAGATCTAAGCCAGCAGACAAGAAGCCTTTCTCCTTCAAAACTTAGGTGAGGGTGGAGGTAGAGGAGGAATATCGTGTTTTGGTGATTACCCATTCTTTAATATTTTGGTTTCTGTTGCCATTCAAACCTAATTAACACAAGCAGCATGGAAACAGGTGTAACAATGATGCCATTTTTGTACCCTACCACGATTATTTTTAAAGTGACATAAGATGACTTAAGGTTAATAAAGATTAACCTGAAGAGTAAGGAAATGTAAGCAAAGGGAAAACCTATATAGGAAAATCAGTGAAATCTAGGGGAAATCAGTACCTAAAATTTATATGCCAAGGTGGCCAGTTGTGGGTCCAGGATTTGGCTTCCAGTTCCTGAAGCAAAGAGGGGGAACGTCATTTGGTTTGAGGTTTATGTCCATAAGATAAAAGCCAATTTGTTGCTTGGGAGAAACACTGCTTTTTCTGGTACTGAGACTCAAAAAATAACTTCACGTTAAGGTCTCCACAAATAGAGCACAATGACATCACATGCAATATTTCTGCAATAAACAGAAGGGCGAGTTGGTTGTGGCTGTTTCTCACTATGCATTTCAGTGCAACTGTTGGCATTGTCAAGGGCAGTTTGACAAAGCCTTGGAATGAATGCAGGCCACGTACTTAGGTCTAGTCGGTCCGGCTGGATTCAGGGGTCCAGCGCAGAACACCTCCAAGAGTAACGGATCTGTGTGTCCTTCAGGCAATTCTCCATGAGTATTATTTCTTGCAACTGAGATTTTGATGGAAATTGAATAGTTCAAGGTTATATACTCTGGCAAGAACCTGGTGTGCAGACAGTCTACAGGGCTGATTAAAGGTGCTGACTGTCAACCCTTGGGGTAGAGGGTCCATGGGGGGCCTACATCCTATGAAAGTTAGAAAGTTTAAACAGGAAGTATGCCTGAATACCTGGTCATTCCACCTCTGTCCAGAGGGGAGCAGAAGCAGTACATGTGAGCTTTTCCTTAGAACAATATGGGATGGTTTCATTCTCTGGCACATGGTGGAGACCAGAGGTAGAGCAGGGCATGACAAACACAGTCAGTGACTGCGGCATTTGAGCTGCTATGGGATGTCTTCTCTCTGCAGATCCTCCATATATTTCAGAAGCTAAGGGGACAGGTGTCCCCGTGGGACAGACGGGGACGCTGCAGTGTGAAGCCTCCGCGGTTCCCTCGGCAGAATTCCAGTGGTACAAGGATGACAAAAGGTAAGACTCCCTCCCCTCCTCCCCACAAGAAGAAGAAGGCTCTTCCAGGTTCCTGCCTGATTCCACAGGGATGCAAATGGATTCCTGCAAAGTCCTCTCCTGAACTCCTCCTACCTATGAGGGAGAAACAATACACAAACAAGTGTTTTCTTGATATTAATGAACTTCAGCTGTGTTTGCGACGTTGCCGTGCAGAACTGGCACTCGCCCACCAACAAGCCTGAGAAAAACTATTTTTTAAGGGAAGCAAAATCTCAAAGGAAAGGCCACTAGGAGCCTGTGAGTTTTTTATAGGCCTAGAAAATAATGTGTTCTGCCTGCAGCTATTTTTAACACATTCTCAGGCTCGCATTAAGGCATCAGGAAGGAATGCTCCCGGGCACTAAGTTAGCTGTGTCTGAGGACTCCGGTCCAGTTCCAGCCACTCTCAGGGGTGGTGCATGAAAGCATCCGTGACCCGAGTTAGCCTCCCTTTGTGCCCGGCTTGTACTTTCACTGCAGGAGAAAAGAGAGGGGCCTTTCCCATCCCCTCCTATTGTTGCAGCCGCCATCAGGATGTTTGTCATGATCACTGAAGATTGTCACCGTGAGGAGTTAGCAAATGGCACATTAGCACAGGGTTCAGTGGCTCCGGGGACCAGGCAACGCGCGATTACTGTTACCAAAGAGCTATTTTCAGGTGGATGAACGGCAAATACATGTGCAAGAGCTGTCCATGGTCAGAACACATTCGTAACAATGGGGAGGGGGGCGATACAAAAAGGTCCTGAGGTGTATGTGGGGTAGAGGAGGAGGACAGAGTGACAGAGGCTGAGAAGCTGAGGGAAAAAAGCAACAAAAAGGGGAACTTTGGGAAGGAGAGCAGGTGAGCAATTCCAGGCCAGGACTCATGCCGGGAGAGACCCAGCTGCTGCCTACACGTCTCAGAACATCTCCAGTGCCTTGGGATTCTTTCCTGAAGAGACCAGGAAGTGTTCATAGCAGCGCTGCTTACAATAGCCAAGACATGGAAGCAACCTAAGTGTCCATCCACAGGTGAATGGATAAAGAAGATGTGGTACATATATACAATGGAAGACTACTCAGACATCAAAAAGAACGAAATAATGCCATTTGCAGCAACGTGGATGCAGCTAGAGATTATCACACCAAGTGAAGTAAGTCAGACAGAGACAAATATCATATGATACCTCTTGTATGTGGATTCTAAAAAAATGACACAAATGAACTTACCTACAAAACAGAAATAGACCCCCAGACATAGAAAACAAACTTATGGTTACCAAAGGGGAAAGGGGTGAGGGATAAATTAGGAGTCTGGGATTAACAGATACACACTAGTATATATAAAATAGATAACCAACAAGGACCTCCTGTATAGCACAGGGAACTATACTCAATATTTTGTAATAACCTATAAAGGAAAAGAATCTGAAGAAGAATATATGTGTATAAATGTATAACTGAATCGCTTTGCTGTACACCTGAAACTAATGTAACATTGTAAATCAACTATACTTCAATAAAAAATAAGTTTAAAAAAAGGGGCCGGACACCAAGAGCTCCTCCAGTCTCTGCATCAACCCCTGACTTTGCTTAGAACCAAGAGTTGCTGAGTCAGAGGACCCATTGTGTATCATCATATTCCTTCCAAGTGAGAAGCAGAACTTTTTCATCTTTAGGGACCAATTCTGGCAGCAACTTAGGTGCATTGTATGTGTCTAGCCCATTTTTTTTTTTTTTTTTTTGCGGTACGTGGGCCTCTCACAGCTGCGGCCTCTCCCGTTGCGGAGCACAGGCTCCGGACGCACAGGCTCAGCGGCCATGGCTCACGGGCCCAGCCGCTTCGCGGCATGTGGGATCCTCCCGGACCGGGGCACGAACCCGCGTCCCCTGCATCGGCAGGTGGACTCTCAACCACTGCGCCACCAGGGAAGCCCTGTCTAGCCCATTTTGTAGATGGAAGTACTGAGACAGAATGAGGAAAAGCAAACTCAGGGAGAGATAAGAAGAAATAGCTGGCTTTCCTCCTTTTGTCCAAGAATTCAGAAGGGAATAGTATTTTCCCAATAAATAAACATGGGTATCTTTCTTTGAAATCCTGCTTCCTCTTTCTTCCTTTTTATCCTTTCCTTTACTAAGAACAAAAGTGAGACGTGAAGGTCCAGTATCAGAAAACAAAACAAAACAAAAAACAAAAATCTATTGAGCTCCAGGGTAAATTCCTGAACTTTCCATGGCCCGAGCCTTCATGAAAATTAATCAGCTGCATCCTGTTCTTCTCATTCTCTATGGGACGAAAATGTGAGCAAAATGTAGAAGAAACAAAATCTTAAAATACGTGGAGGAAAGGAGATTAGCCTTTAGGCAAATATGGCCAAAGGTGGGCGTAGGAAGAGAGAGCTTGCTGCTGCGTCACGCAGAGGGGGGCTGCAGGCTTCACCCAGGAGGGAAGAGCCCGGCACCATCACCATGGTGGGGAGCGGCTTTCAGAGCCCCTGGCTCAGGCACCTCTGCGTCCTCCTCTGTCTGAGTCCTCATGGCAGCTCCTTTTCTCTCCTTTAGTAGATTCCGCTCGGTTTCCCATTTGCTGCTCGTGTATTTATTCCCCTGTGTAAATGGGAGGGGAATGGGAGACCATCGAATGCAGTTGTCTGTCCTCCTGGCACCCAGCTCTAGAAGAGCATCTCTGCCTCTGAAGTCTTGTCACTGCCTGACCTTCCTGGGCCACTCGCAGGTCACCTCCTCCAGGCAGGTCTCCCAGGGCAGATTGCACCTGCCTGGGGGAAGACCAGCTCTAAGCTAGCTCACATTCCTGGTGAGCTGAGGGGATTTCTGAGGCAAATCAAAGGAGTCTATGTGATGGGGGCAGGCAGTTTTCTCAGAATTCAGGGTAGAAATCTGTCTTGACTGTGTACTAGCCACTCGACACCTGCCACCACCGTGTGTGCCATTGATCAGAGGGAGAGGGAAGGGAGCCCTGTCCTTAGTAAGGACCACCCATCCACGGGACTCCAGCCATTGAAAAGCATCAAGAAGCTGCAGCCTGGTAGTGATGCCGAATCCGGCCTCTGCACCCCAACACTGAAGTGCATCTGTGTGTCCCGACCTGGAGTGGGTAGTGAGGAGTTTTATAGTGATGGTTCAGAGAGGGCGTGATCAGCTGGTGGACATTCTTCTGACCGGTTGGTGGGGAGCTAAGCGGGAATCGGCACCATCAACCTTTTGGTTCCAACTGGTCTGGGGTCTACATGCTTGTGGGCAACACACAGGGGGTTTCAGTATCTGCAAAACAGCTGATGTGTATCCCTTGAGGGGGAACGAGGACCCTGCCCCAGGGCTGCACTATCGTGTATTGGCTACTCCTCCCTTGTCTCTGCATCCCCCTCCCTTCCCTGATTAGCATCTGTTTGAACCTGCCCCTTGGAACTCAGGGAAGGTCATGGAGGCTGACTGGAGTCTATTTCCTACAAACAAGAAACAGGGGATACAGAAAGGCTTTTGTGCCCAGGAGCACCACCGAGTCCTGCTTGGTTTCAGCAGTGGTATGGGATGAGGAGGTGTGTGACCACACGGAGTGTCATCCCAGAAGCTGCAAGGCGCTCTGAGTACCGCTGGCCGCCCTCCTCTGCTTTTAGCTAAAGACATTTCCGAGCTCTCGAGCCGAACCTGCTCTGGGTAAGTGTCTCTCCCCACTGCAGAGCTGAAATCTAGTTCACAGCTTGCTTCTGACGTGAAGGCTTCCTCCCCAGCCCAGAGATGGCATCAGAATGGCAAATGGGATCAATATGCTTGGCGGGCTCAGAGAAGCCTCCTGGCAGGTGGGCTTCAGAGCCTTCTCTGCACAGCACCCCCTGGAGGACCAGCATCTACGGAACATGCTGGAAATAGAACAGTGGTGTCTGGCCGCACAGCCAGACACCTCATTCGGTTTGGACTGTGCTCACGTTTTAATGAAGTCCCTGGACTCAGGCCGGTTCACTGCCCCTCACTTAGGAGAGACAAAGCCTCACAGATGAAAATCTACAGAATGGAAAGAAAGCAAGGCAAGTTCCTTCAACCCTACCCTGACTTCCCTGGAGACAGACGTTGGGTTAGGACTGAGGCCAAAATCCTGCTCTTCTCATCACAGTGGTCATAAGTCTTGGCGAAGGAGAGAGCCATCCTGTCCTCCTACAGAGACGACAGCACCTTCAGATAGTAACAAAACAGCTGACATCTCTGCCAAAAACGTCCTGTGGCCCAGGGGCAGGCGGGAGTTTGCAGTGTCTGACTCCACAGAAATATATTATTTCAAATAACACTTTATGGTTTACAAAGCATTTTCTCATCATTGTCCTGCTGGGCTTTACTTTCTATTTCTGCCTTGAATATTGTCTCTCTCGGTTTGATGACTCCAATACAGCCATTTGCCCCAATTTGTGTCCCGCAAGCCTGTCCCCATACGCGATCATCTTGCCATATTTTACTGTCTACACGTCCTGCTCCAGCCGGGCCCTACGCGGGCAGCCGCAGCTGACCAGTTCCCTGAGATCCTCCATTCAGAAGGATGATTTTCCCCACTAGTATTTCTCTTTCCTGTAGCACAGACTCAGCTTCTGGGCAGGGAAGTCAAATTATTTCAGGGGAAGTAAAAGGTTGGCTTAAAGCCCATTTTCCGAAATAGAGCATTCTAGAGTTTTTTGAAAAGAAGAGAGCTGGTCTCATAATTTCCATGTAGACATGTAAGTTCAGTAGGAATTGCTACTAACAGCCTCCAGAGATGGAGGATGTGGCCCTACCAACCTCTAACGCAGTTTTCGGCTTTCCCTCTCTGTCTGCCCTGTAATGGTGTCTGTGCTTCTAATAAGCGTGCCTGGCTGTCCTTCCCACTAACTCTCTGTGGCTTTTAGTAAGTGGCCCCGGCTGTCGGTATGAGCCCTCGTGGCACACTGGACTCCATGATGGGGTGAAACAGCTCGGGGAGACAGTCCTGGCCACATAGGGCCACATTCTCAGGCATCTGTAATCTCTTCCAGGCTGAGTTGCTATAATACTGTGGACAGCTCACCACTCCTAGGCCCTTCAGAGTCCCCTAACGTAAAAACGATCCCCGATTCTTTAATCCTAATCACAGCCCAAAATAAGGTATTATCTGTAGAATGCCTCAAGTTCTTAAGGGATAATTTTATCACTCAGGTGCTTGGAAAAACATTGTTCTTTCAAACCCCTCAGGTTTTCCTCCTCTTTGAACACCGAGTTTTTCATTTTTCCGGTTGTCATCATCGTCACCATCATGTGTTCATCATCACCACCATCAACATCAATTATGTCCACAATTCCGAGCACCTACCGCACGGATCCTGTTGGGCTGAGTGCACACAGCTGGCACGTTATATTTGTTCCAGGCACCTGCCTTCAGAGAACTTCACTGTCTTCATAGGGAGACGGATATCTGCACTGTGCCAGGGAAGGACTCCAGGCACACACCTAAAACAGAGAAATGCAATTATGTGTGATTGGGGCCAACTTGTTGTGTAGTTGAATGCAAAAAAATAAGTGATTATAGTGATGACAGAAAGGGGGCAGAGGGAAGGTCATTAATTCCAGAGTCTCTCTTCTTCCTTATGAGAGGAAAAAAAAAAAAAATATATATATATATAAAACCATCTCCTTTTTCTCTTTTTGGTCTGTCTTTTGTTTGTCTCAGGCTGGTTGAAGGAAAGAAGGGGGTCAAAGTGGAAAACAGACCTTTCCTCTCCAAACTCATCTTCCTCAACGTCTCTGAACATGACTATGGGAACTACACGTGTGTGGCCTCCAACAAGCTGGGCCACACCAACGCCAGCATCACACTGTTCGGTGAGATGGAAGCCCAGGCTGGGCAACGAAAGAGGGAGGGGCGTGTGGAAGACGGGGGGCAGGAGGGAAGGGCAGCGGGGGCGTGGAAGAGAGTCAGGGGTAGTTAGGCAGGGGTGGGTGAGAAGGGCAAGAAAGGAGGAAGGAGGGGGAGGGAGAGAGAGAGAGAGAGAGAGAGGGAAACAGCACACGTATGAAAGTAGATACCAGGTGTCATTCTATACTAGGAAGAATCCTGATATCAGAGAAAAGGATTTGAAGATACTGAAGTGACGTTGCATTTTTCCCTTCTGTATCTTCTGAACTGACTGTGGTTATTACAGTTGGGTCTAATAGTTAAGAGCCCAGAGAGGAACATGCACTATTTCCGTACTTGTTCCCTGGATGAGTGTGAAATGTTACCACTTCTGAAACTTTTTCTGGCCATTGGGACGTAAGAGAAACTGCATTGTATTTATAAAAGTAGAATCCTGAGCCTTGGGATCCTGAGTGCTATTAGCGTTAGAGGAAGAATTAACCTAGAAAATGAGTGTTTCCCCAGTTCTCCATTTGTGTCCAAGGGTGTTGTCTGAAGGGATCTGTCCAACCAAGCCCCCATCCGGACAGAAGTCCCATAATCATTCATGCATTAATTCATTCAGTCGCTATTTATTGAGGACTAATGTGTGCAAGGCAAACTGCTGTGCCTTCATTACATATCCGGCAACTGTACTGGTGCCAGAAACAAGGAAAGGAAGCGAGTAAACAAGCTGCCTCTTAGACCCCGACGTCTCGCACTTCTGTGGGTAGAACAGGTACACAGAAGTGAGTCTGGATGCCCGAGCCTCATCCGGCATCCGTGATGGGTTCCATCCCCGGGTAGAGGCAGATTCTCCCCACAGCCCACAGGGTTAATCTCTGGTTGCTTTGGGGGCAAATGCCTCCAGGCCCCAACAAGTTCAGTTAGCTTGGAATTTTTCGAGTCTGGTCCCACGTCCACCATGTTAACAAGCACTCTTGAATGTTACAGGGAGGGAAAGGTGAGGAAGTTAGCAGAAAATTGGCAGGAACCTAAATCCTTTTTATTCTGAGGACCCCCAGATAATTCCAGAGCTTCAAGTAGCGCCCCTCCCCCTGCCCTGCCCAATCCTCTCCATGGCGCAGTGGACCCAGCCTGCCCCGGTAGCCCACCTGTGCTGCTCCACTGTCCCCTCTCGATTTCCAAATCACATTCCATCCCCCTTATAAAGCCCAGCTTTATCCAGGAGGGCCGGGAAGGGGAAGCCTGCCCTTGATCCCAGAGCTGGCAGACCCGCATGGGCAGAGCTGTGATTAGAGCGATTGGTGTGTCTCATGCCTCCCACACAGGGCCAGTCATCATGGCCCCTCACGTTTGTCAGCCTTTTGGCTTTTGGGCAGGTGTCTGTCTGCATGAACAGAAGGCCCATGGTTAGGAAGGGGCAGCCCCCTCCTTCCCTTGCCTTGCAGATGCAAGGTTCCCCCTGAGTTCCCTGCTCTCCACGCATAGCCTTGCTCATTCCTATAAACAATCTCCCTCCTCCTTTGACCCCTTTGCTCTTCCAAATCAGATGCATGAAATGGTTTTGCAATTGGCTTTATCACTGCTAATTCCCCGGCCCCTTCCCCTTAAGCCATCTAAGATGAGAAGAGAGAGAAGAAGCAAACTTTAAGAGTGAAATCCTGGCATTTGTGACCAGCAACGCAGTGAAGCACGTGCCATAAATCTGCTCCTTTCCGCAGACCCATGTCTGGCAGTTAAAACCTCTGCCCTCATCCCCACCGGTCTGTCAGCATTCATGTCACCCTGTGTATCACTTGGGACAGTCCTACAATTGCCAGCTTTCTGGAGTACAGGGGGCTCTCTAAAAACTGATAGTATGGAGTCAGATAAGTGTAGAAAGCCTGGGTCCAGCAAAGATGAACGGGGCCCATGTGGGCATGTTCCTTAACACGGGAGGTCTCAGAGCCTTTACACACTAAATCTCTAAGAGGGAGAAAAAGTTTGGAGCATTTTTCCAAATTTAATCAAACAGAAACCAAGTTTCTAGCCTCATTGGAGAGAGCATTTCTGAGGAGCCCATCACAGGAATGCCGCCTGGGTGACGTAGTACCACGAGGCTATGAGATCCCGCTAACGGGCAAGATGGGCGTTTCCACCGCATCAGCTCTGCTGTGGCTGGTCCACAGAGCGCGGCCCCTAAACTATTGCCACCCACTGTCAGTAAGACCTCTTAACAAATGTAAATGCATTAGGGAGTTTCCCACGTCATTTCCTATTATCAGAAGACTCGGCTCAGAGCCATCAAGCCGACTTGAGCAGGTTGGAAAGCAGCGTTCACTTTATGCGAATATACTTTGTGATGAAGCTCATTCTCCTGTAGCATCAGAGAGCTGGCTAAATTAGCATCATGTTGCCACCAACCTGCACATAAGCTGTACACATGACCTGACGTTGAAAAATGAGGGATGCTGGTGCTGGGAGATTGCCATCAGGGTCAGTATCTTTGAGGTACTTAAGCCAAACGGGGCAGGGGTGGTCTTTCCTATCAGGAACCAGTAGGGTTCTGAGCACCTTGTCCCTAAGGTTCCAGAGGCTGCAGGGGACCAGGAGAGTTCAGCCCCTGTGATCCTGAATCACAGAGGTTCCTGGGAGGACCTTGCTCCTGCCATGGTGCTATGAGGACCAGAAATTCCTGAACTAGGTCTTCCAAAAGGAAACAGTGTGGGTGTGGATGTGACACAGATCTCATCTGGAGAGGGACTTTGGTCCTGTGTTACCACATCAGCACCCCAGCTCAGCACGCAGAGTCCGTGCTGCCCGCGCTGGGGTGCGTGCGCATGGCCAGCCCCTCACCTTCCGACCGCGGCATCCTGTGTGCATGCACCCCACCTTTCAGCGTTCCTCATGCTGCATCTTGTCCTACCACCTCTGGTTTTTGTGTCTTCTTTTGTTTCTCCATCCCTCCAGAAATGTGTGTGAAAGACAGTATACAAACTATATATGGCCAATATATAGCTACTGTATATAATATATGTGTTTGTTTTCATTTTTCTCTCCTGTATATCCCCACCTGCTTTAGAGCTAAGTGAGCCTACAAGCTCAACTTTGTTACAAGGTCAGTATCCCACCCACCCCTGCTGTCTGGGTTCTCTCCTCCCCGCTTTCTCCCAGACCCCCCTCCCCACCCCCTGCCGTGCATCACCCCAGGCTCCTGTCTGTATAGGTGCTTAGTGAATGGCAGCAGAAGCTAAGGAGGTTACTGGGAGCCGATGAAACTCCAAGGATGGCCCCCTTTTCTCCGCTCACCCTGCCCACCTCCCCAGAAGGGCTAGGAGGGAAGAGGAAAGGAAAAGGCACTAACTTCTCAAAGCCCGGAGATCTGATGGAGGCAAAAGGCTGAACCAACAGGCAGAGAAGTCCACCCACTGAGCAGTTTTCATAACAAGAGTCCCGTTGACAGCCCAGCCATAGAAGCAAACATCCTGTGCAGGGAGATTCGGATGGTCCTGAAGCTGCAGCAGCAGGTTCACGGGGAGGGTCTCCGGGAAAGAAAGGTGGGCAGGCGCACCTGCGGGATCCTCAGCAGCAGTGACCTGGAGTGGGCGCCGCTGAGCCCTAGTCCAGAGCCCGACTTCCGGGTGTTCTTTGCGCTTGGGTAGCTCAGGAAACATCGTTCAGACTCAATTTCCTCTTCTGTGACATAGAACTGAGCTGCCTTATCTATCTGAGAGCTGTTCCGGCCTTCACCTGAGAGCGTGTATTAAAAAGGCTTTGAAAATCGCCAGGTGCACGTTAGATTGTTGGAGTCCAGTCTCCGGATACAGGGACCTCCCCCTGTCACGACACAGGGGTTCATGATCTCATTTCTCAAGCCCTCTCCCCATCCCCTTTCCACCTCTTCCACTCCAAGTCCTCTCCCCGTAGGACACCTGCATCTCTCACCTCTTTTTACTCAGCCCTTCACATTTTCGCAAGCTCCCTAGCCTAGCAAAAGTGATTCATTTAGACTGTGACTAAACATTTGGGCAGGAGTGGGCCCAGGCTGAGCGGTAGAATCAAACACGTGCCGTGTGTGCTGTTTATGTTTTCCTCCTAAGGACCGTGCAGACCCTCAGAGAGCCCCACAGGAAGGCAGCTGTGACAGCAATGACGGGCATGTCTTTTCCCACCTTCCACCTACCCCCCGACCCTTCTCATCCCACCTGTTCATCCATTCGCGTTGCACAAACAGTCATCGGGCGATGGCGTTAGACTTGGAAGGCGGGGGAGGGGATGGAAGAAAATGAATTATATGGGAAGCTGTTTGACATATGAGGAAGAATGCTTTTATTGTGAAATGATTCAGGGATGCATTATTCACCTTAGTGATGTAGGGCACCCTGGTGATAGACAGCAAAGGGGAAAATGAAACAAAGAAATAGAAAAAAAGTGAGGTCGATGGAAGTGTCCAGGTTCAACTTGATCCAACTTACGTTTATCGAACCCCTGGGCAAGGCGTATCCGCAGATCTCAAAGAGCGTTAGAAAAGTAGCTAAGGGCATAAATGGTAAAAGGGATGTGTGAGAGACAGGACGGAAAGCAGAAGATGCTTCACAAGGGACTCTGAGAAGTGACTCAGCTCATTCTGATCACTGAGATCTTTACTTTCAGAGGGAAAGCGACTTTTAAAACAGGGAGGCGTTGCTAAGGAGTTAGAATTCCACCGAAGGTGCCCTCAAGGCATGGAGGGGGCACATCCCACGCTAAAGCCAACAGTAACAAAACCGATCGGGAAACAAACAAATCACTACCTGATACTGAGCATGGGTCCAGGAGCAGAGGATCCACCTGCTGACGCAGAGCTGAGCTTTCTCACCTGCTCTGCTGGCCACTGAGTCTGGGGCAGGGTCTGCAGGCCAGCTCTCTACTCTGATTCTACTCTGCTCCCACCCTTCACCTTCTTGTTGGGTGCAGGGCAATGGGTCCAGGCCAGAAGCTGCAGTTGGTAGAAACCTGGGACATTCCAAGACTTGGACTAGTGTGGTCCTCCGTGTAGCTGTTGGACTCTTGTGCAGCTCAGGAGTATTTTAGAGAAAACAGATCTCGCTGCTGGGATATTTCTCTCATTCGTGTGTGTGTGTGTGTGTGTGTGTCGCGCGCACGTGTGTGTGTGTGTGTGCGCGCGCGCGCGCGTGTGTGTTGTTGTTTTTTCCTCCTCCTTTTCTAGCGTCCCATAGAATAGAGAGCTACCTCTTTTCTCAGGGAAATACTCCCAGGTTATGCTCCCCTCACCTCCAATGGATTTCCAGGGACAAGGAACGCTTGGCTTTAAAAGACATTCCAAGCTATTTTGCTACTTAATATCCGGAGGGTCTAGAAAGATTCAGATAAGAGAATTTCCCTCCTTCTCAGCATTTTCTGCCACCCTTGAAGTATTTCTCTGCTCCCTTTTTGCAAACACAACAGATTGCATGCCCCCCTCTCATATTAATATCTGGTGGTGCAGGACGCTTGCCGTGATAACTGAGGACTCAGGGATGCACCGCCATCCCTCACGCCCTACCTCAGAGGCATATGTGCCAGGGGCACACTGCAAGCTCAGCGACCCGGTGGCTGTTCATTTCCCAGCCTCAGGTCCTTTGTCTTCTATCTCCTGGGCAAGGAGTCAGATTTGATGCTATCAGCGGGCTGGGAAAGGTTGGCTGATTAATGCCTGCGAACCTTGCAGTGACCATCAAATCATCTTATTAAAGAAGGCGGAAGTAAGTCAACTCTGTGCATCGGAGGGAAACAGTTGCAGTGGCAGAGATGATCTGTTTTTCCCTACAGGGATGAAAGATACTTAATTAAGGGCAGCCACCCAGCAGTGAGCATTTCTGTGGCACGTGTGTCTAGATACAGAAGGTACCAAAAAAGATCCCTTCACGCTGTTTCTGGAAGGTTTATTTGTCCTGTATAACCATCCTGGTGTGAAACCAGCCCTGCCCCACCCATTAGAATCAGACAGCACCCCTTTGCCCACCTAGGTACCTGGATTCAGCTGGGCTTGGGGGCAGAAAGATCACTTCATGGCTTGACCAGAGGTATTAACTTGGAGGCTTAAAGGGAGCAGTTCCTTTTTTGTTGTTTTTATGTTATTTTTCTTTCATTTTTTCTTTCTTTCTTTCCCACTCTACCTGGCTTCACCTTAACACATCAACAAAAAGATCACACATTTCAGGCGAGCTCTTGGTGAGAAAAATACATGCTTAGATTTGAAGGATCGTTGTTTTTGTCGATAGCCAAGGGTTAACGCAAAGCCTTGAGCTCAGAGCTCGTACACGCTTGGAGGTTCGAAGAGGCTCATACTCCCGGAAGCTGTGCCCAGTGGTGTTAGCACCTCATGATGATAAACATGATGTAGAAACAGTTTCTACATCTCTTCTTAGAACCAAATCACGGGGAGTGGGCTGGAGCTCAGCAGGAGGTCTCCAGTAAACATAAAGAATGCCTTGGTTACGTTTCCCTCCTCACTGTGGTGAGATACATGAGTGGCAGAGGGGTTGAAACATTGCCACCTGGAAAAGCCCAAAGGTTAAGTTCTAGGAAAGTCCAGAATGAGTGTCAAATAGCCCTTTACCCATGTGGACACCAAGGCATGATGACCTTGGAGAGTCACCGGGAAAGGATCTGGATGGAACTACTAAGATGAAGCTGTTTTCAGATCTTTGCCCTCACGGAAGACCACTCCTGGCTCCAGAGCACCGCAGGAGCCTGTGCTTTCACTGTACTCCTCTTCCAGATAGTTCCAACAAGCCAGACTACCAGGTAGAACCCCTCCCTGCGTCCTCCCTCCCACAGAGCCCATCACTCTGTGGGCTGCCCTCCCTCACACGTGCCCTGCTTTGCACCGCTTGTGGTTTGGGGGCGAAAGGCCGTGATGCCTTTATGCCTCCAAGCATCTCTCTGCAGACTGTCCCCCTTCCTTCCAGTCACCCTTCGTCCTGGTACAGGGAGGCTCAAGACAGTGGGGCCCGAATGAGGAAATTCATGAAACAGCCCCTGGTTAGCTACTAGGCTGGGGTTGAGGGCCCAGTAATCTCTCCAGGGGACTGTCCTTGCTAAACGCACAGCAGACAGCATGGACCGGCACTCCTGGCTTTTCTCTACTACCCTGACTGTGCATCAGATCTTCTCTGAGTCACCCCTTTGAACCTTGATCTTAGATCCACCCACGGAGTGGCTTCTCAGGGTTGCTAGTGTCCACTTGGATCAAGATTTGCATCGTATCTCAGATGCCTTTAAAGAGTAGACTGAGAGCTTGAATGCACAGGGACATACTCACCTGATTTTGGTCAAATGTTGTAGTCGAGTTTAGGCTGAGTTATTTCTAGGTTGTCTTTCCTTCTACATGCGAGGACCTTTGCACAGAGAATTGTATCACTTCGATGCAAAAGACTTTAATGTCATTTTCTTTTGTTGAGCTTTATTTTCCTTTATTTTAGGTATAATTGATGAGTAAAAGTATAAGATATTTAAAGTGTGCACCATGGCGATTTGATACCCCTATACACTGTGGAAGGATTTCCCACCCTCTGTATCCAGGGTGAACATGTGCAGAGGCCCCCAGCTAAAGAGGGAGGTGAAAGATGAGAGGTCATCCCACTGCTGGCTGGTCAGCAGAACAGGCTCTGTGGATTGGCCTGAGAGCTTGAATTGGTGAATGAGGGTGTTTCCTGGGTCAGACAGCAGAGAGGGGCTGGTGCCCAACATTTCCACAGGTGGGTCCCAGCAGCAGGGATGCAGGTCTTAATGCCTTTGGTTGCTCCAGAGAGAGGAAGCCCTCTGGGCCAGCTTCCTGTAGTCTGAATCTGAGAGAGGTCAGCTATCAAAGGTCTGGGCTCCTCTGGTACGTGGAAACTTGCTCCTCGGTATTTCTAAGATGCACTGATAAATGCCAGTTAACTTTACATCTCAAACAGAACTTGGCTACCTGCATTCAGATTGCTGTAGGAGGGCCTATTTGTATGAGCCAGTTTTATACTAAAGCCTGCAGACTTCAACTAATTCGAGGATAGTCTGGGGGCCAAAGAAAGAAGGTTACTCTTCAAAAAGTGGTTATTGGCTTGGGACCTCGGGCTCCACGGTACTGGCATATCCCCTGCTAAGACACGGTAGGGGTGCTGGCTCTCTTTGGGTCAGGGTTCCAATGTGACCATCACTCACATCCTTCCCCGGCCCCCCACTCAACCTATGGCAACTGACTTCCCAGCAAGCCAGAGGGGTGCACGTCTGGGGGCTGGGCCGGAAGTTCAGCCTCCTTCCCCCAAACCATCAGAGGGTAAAGTGGGTGTCTCTGGCTGCTCTCTGCCTTAACAGTGGCTTGTTTTTCATTTCTTTTAGAAGTCAAAACCACAGCTCTGACCCCTGGGAAAGGTTGGTATGCTTACTTTCCAGGCAGCTGCTGCCCTGGTGGGCTGAGGTGCCCAAGACTCTTTCCCTTCTTGCAAGATGCCTTTTCTTCGGCACTAACCCCAGGAGGCAGCCCGGTGGGAACCGCCTGACCTTGGGCCGGCCCTGTGTCAATTCAGATCAACTGTCCCCAAGGACATCTGATTCTCCCCGGGTGCCTCCCCTGCAGAAGTCTAACTTGTCTTTGCTGCCAGCACTAATGAGGACCTGTCAGTGCCCCAAATAGCTCCATGTCTCGGCCCCTGTGTACCAGGCCCGCCTCTTTCCTTTGCACACGGATGCTCTAATGCAATGATCTTCTTAGACCTTGGCCTTGCATGCTGGCCTCTGCTCACCCTATTCTCTCTTTCTCTCTCTCTAACTTGGAGCTGGAAGGGAAGTGGCAGGAGGGAGGGGAAAGGGGAAGGAAGGGGGAGGTTCTTGGGTGAGTCACTTGGCTACAAATAAATTGCATCTTATTTGAGGCTTTCATTGCATCCAGATGTTTCCGATGGATAATTGACACTCATCACAGTTCTCCGGGACCCTAATGGTCCTGGTGATTAGTCTCTTTAGGCCTCCAGAGCTCTATAATGAGATTGAGGCAATAAAGCATTCCACGCAGAGTGGAAGCGTGGCTGGATGAAGAGCAGAGACCTCATCCGTGTGGCCGAGTCACCAGGCAGATGGGCTGAGCTGTCACTCTGGCCAGCAAGGGCTCTGAGAGGGCCTTGCTCCGGGAGCTTGGGATCCATGCCTGCCTGGACAGCAGGTCCTCCTCTCACGGCGAGCTTCCTGCGCCGGTCAGTGTGAGAGGGCCTGTGTGCTCCCCACCTTGACCCGTGCCCGGCAGGGCAGGTCCTGTGGCCTCACTCTCTGCTCTCCTCCTCGCTGGAGATGTGCGAGTTCCACAACGCGGCAGCTCCGAGTTAGTGGAAAGATAATTGTATTTGGAGACGGAAGTCACGGGACCTTGGGGAAGTCACTTAAGGTCTCCGAGGTTGAGTTTCCACACATTAGGGCGGGAGATAATAACCTTCATCTCCTACGTGAGGGGCTTTATGGGGCCGGAACCCCTTTCCAGTTGCAGGCCCTCCACCTAGAATTTTAACCAATATGGCTTTACTTCTGTGAATATCTTCCCTCAACCACAAGAATTTTCAGTGACTTTTATTGGAAATAGTTCGAAATAGGGGGGAAGGGTGTTCAGATGAGAAAATGGAGGTAAAGCCAGAGGCAAGGTAGGAGAGAATGTTTTGCTTTGTTCTTGGTTTGGTTTGTGGGTTTCTTTCCAAGTAGAATCTTAAGAAAAAGAAAAACAGAGACAACGTAAGCATGGACATGTAGCACAGGTCACAATGTTCTGGTTCCTTCCTTCTTTCAACAAAGGTTTATTAAATACCTGTTGGGTGCCCAGCTAGGCACAGACCCTGCCCTTATGGAGCTCACAGCATAGGGGAAGAAATGCATGTGAGACACATAAAGATAATTGTAGGACAGGGTGGTGCATATTTTGATAGTGGGATGTGTATGGTGCTGTGGAAGCAAACCAGAGTAAGTCAAGGAAGGCTGCCTGGAAGAGGTGACTGGGGCCAGAACAGAACCTGGAACGAGGAGTGCGAGTGAGTCAGGTGAAGAGCATTTCAGGCAGAAGGTGCAAGGATGGGAATTAAATAAAATAGGCTGGAAGGTACACGCTCGTGTGCGCACACGTATGTGTGGTGCCCGCCTGCTGGTGGGGGCGGGGCGCGAGGCTAAGGAGGCAGATGACAGGCAGACTAGGAAATGCAGTGCGTGTCCTACGGAGCAGGTGGGAGGTTTTGTAAAGGCTGAAGGAATCCAATCCATCATTGGTCTGATCAGCTTGGAGTCACAGACACAGCAGCCTGGAGTTGGCACAAGGAGTCAACCCGAGGGGTCCAGGCGCAGGTGGCGGAGAGCTGGTGCACATCCTCTGAGAGGATGTGAGGAGACCCTGCCTCCGGGTTTCTCCAGGTACCACCCCTGTTTCCTCCTGCAGGCAGCTGTGTCCAGGAGGGAGGCTGGGCGGGGCAAGGGGAGGGCGCTGGGGGAGCGAGGCCAGGCTGGAAGTGGTGTTCAGGGGAGTGACAGCCCCGTGGACCCACCTTGGTCAGGAGGGTGGCCACGGAACATCACACAGGGAGGGCCCCCGGCACACCCAGTGGCCTTTTCCTTTCTTCTCTGGGAGGAGTTCTCTGACAGGGAGCCAGGCCCCCTCCCCACAGGCTTCCTGCGTGCGTCCCAGGGCACGGGCGGAGCCGGAGCAGTACAGGCGACCGGAGCACCTGCCGCGCAAGGCCATTGCCAGGTTCCCCGGGCACTTTTGCCAGCTCCCAGCCACCACCTGTGGGGCGTTTCAGACTCTGTGGCCGGCAGACAAGGTTCCTGACTTTTCTGAGCTGGTAACCAAGCCAGGCCCCTGCTGGGCTGTCTGCCTGGCGTGTGCATCCTTCATCCTCTTCCCTGGAGACGTCTGCTGGCCGGGCAGCCCAGAGGGGTGGAAGGCGCCAGAGGCAGAGAGCATCTCCATGTGGGAACTGGCGATGTCCCCCTTCGCTTACCAGGAGCGGGGATGGGAGGGCTGTGTTGGGGGGTAGTGGGGAGTGGGTTTCAAAGCTGTGTGAGCCAGTGTTCAGGAGAGAAAAGAGGTGAGAGAGGAGCCCTGTGTGAACAGATGCGTGTCTGTCCAGGCGCCATGAGCCAGGCGTGCAGGATGCGTTTGGAATCGCGGAGCAGTGTGCACCTGGGGAGCGGTGCAGCCACCAGCCCTCCCGTCACACTTGGAACCCAGCTGCTCCCAGGGACTCAGAACAACCTCCCTGTCTCAGAGTTGGCCTCAGGCAGAGGCAGGGCTCTCCTGGAAGGATCCTGGAGTGGTCCAGAGAGGAAGGGCTTTCTCACAGGAGAGGAACAGATAACTCCTCACTCTAGAAGCCCTGGGGCCGGCTTCTCTCCGGAGATTCCAGAGACTGCTGTATACATAGCAGTGATTGAATATAAAGGCTAGAGTTTCTGGTGGTGGTTTATATAGAAACATAGTAGTTAGATTTCAGAAGATGCAACCAATTGAATGGTCAACGATAAGCAAGTCTGAATGGTGCTTCTTGGGGCTGCTCCTTTGTCACGGGTATCCCAGTGGACTGACAGAAGGAGAGCGTTCAGTTTTGTGTTGCCCAGACGTTCACCTCCCCGGCGGGGAACAGAAAAGGCATCTCTTGTCCTTCTCCTCAGGAGAACTTGCGCTGCCAGGAAGTTCGGGCCTTGGAAGCACTGCTGTTGGGGAGAAAGAAAACCTCCTCTACCCTTCTAGGCTCTTCTTGCCGGTCTAAAACTTAAATCGACATAAAACAGAGTAACAGGAGAAAATAAAGCAAAAATTTACTAATATGTATACATGGAAGAGGCCTAGGAAAAGTGATTAACTCACCAAAATGCCCCAAACCCTCACCTTAAATACCACCTTCAGCTAAAGACAAAAGAGGATGTTGGGGGACTTCCCTGGTGGTGCAGTGGTTAAGACTCCACACTCCCGATGCGGGGGGCCTGGGTTCGATCCCTGGTCGGGGAATAGATCCCACATGCATGCCACAACTAGGAGTTCGTGTGCTGCAACTAAGACCTGGTGCAACCAAAGAAATAAATAAATGTTTAAGAAAAAAAGAGGATGTTGGGGGTAGAGGCTTAGGACTTCAGAGGGAGGGGAGGCAATTCACGTAGAGAAGGAAAGGCGGGTGTTTGGTAGACAGTGATTTCTGGGCTAGGCAGGGAGATGGACACAGAGAGGAGCAATAACTAACAGATTTTGCAGGTTCATCCCTGTCTCCACACCCAGGTCACACTGTAGTTACCTATGGTGACAGCTCCCTTCCTGGTACAGGTCTTCTTTCTACATTCTTCAGGTAGTTGGGGGAAGGGCAGAGTTTCTTCCTGAGTCTTTTGGACCTTGATTGCTTTCAGCTGGAAGTAATCTGCATGCCAAAGAGACATTTTGGGGTGACAATTTTGCT
The DNA here is from genome assembly GCF_039906515.1 of Pseudorca crassidens. Taxonomy (NCBI): domain Eukaryota; kingdom Metazoa; phylum Chordata; class Mammalia; order Artiodactyla; family Delphinidae; genus Pseudorca; species Pseudorca crassidens. Next base: position 107,459,261 of record NC_090304.1, read on the forward strand.
CCCCTGCAGTTTGAACCAGGCACCAGAGACACACAGATTGGATGACCTGGTGCATTTCAAACTCCTAACTGTTTAGCCACTGACCCAGAATCAGAGATTTGTCCCAAAGGTCTAAGGAATAAATCACAGGGACAGTGCTTCCAAGCCAGGACTTCTAGGACTTGGAATGATTCCATATGGAATCAAGAAGCCTGATTTGATGCTGATCTGCATTAGCCAGAAGTGTCTCCATGTCCAGCATCCGAGTCAGGCAAGCAGGTTCTGGCTTTATCCCTTCAACCCAGTGACGACATGGACTTGCGGCGGTGGGGCACCAGCTTTAAATGCCTCCGTTAAATCCAGTGCAAGAGCCTTCCAGAGTAAGTCCAGTCTGAGAAGATGCCCTGCTTCACTGGGTGCCTAATTCATCTGGGCATCCAAACGTGTGTGCACTGTTCCCGAATCAGAGCTCCATTTGTCACAGGCGTTTGTGGCCACGGGGCTGAGGGAGCCACAAACCTTCTGCTTCCAGTGACAGGGAAGCTGCTGGGGAATTGTATGACCTCATAGTTTTCTTGCCTCCCCAATGTGGCTCCACGTCAGAGAGTATCTGTGTGCAGGTCAGGCTGGTGTGTGCCTCTTAGGAAAATACGCCATCCATCTCCCCCCCAGCAGACACACATCATGGCACGTTCTGCATCCCAGTGTCCATGGAAATCTTCCCTTCCTCCTGTGTACACGGCCAGAGGCCACCTGTCCCTTTGCTTCATCCCCCCTCCACCTCAGGCGAGCTGGTTTGGACCTTTCAAGCATGTGATACTTCAGGAGGTCTGCTGTTACCTGATCCAGATGGGGGAGAGGCCAAGTGCGCTGCCCTGGGACCGAGTGATGGACAGCAGGGGCACCGAGGCCAGTGCAGCAGCCGCAGGGGACAGTTGGTGTGTCCAGCGAGTCCTCTCCTGCATGACAGGAGGGTCACGTGAATGTTTAAGGCGGGCAGTGCTCGGAGGGATTGGACGATGATGCAAACAGTGCAGGGGTCTCACTTTATTGAAGTTCTGTGTAAGGTGTTGATTAATCAGCCACCTTTTTCTTGAACTTGCCCCTGAGCCGTGGCCTCAGCATGTTCTGACAGCAGAGGAGTAGCAGGCACCTGCACACTGTAACCTGAGGTCCCTCCTGCCCGGGTGGGCGCCCCATCATGTAGCTGTGCCCATGGGATCGAGGCTAACGCAGCCTCTGGGTATGGAGCTGGGATGCTGGATGCTCCCAGTTGGAGGGGCCAGGCTCACGACAGGTGTGTTGTGTCTGCAGGCCCGGGCGCCATCAGCGAAGTGAGCAACGGAACGTCGAGGAGGGCTGGCTGCGTTTGGCTGCTACCTCTTCTGGTTTTGGTTTTGCACCTACTCCTCAAATTTTGATGTGAGTGCCACTTTCCCCACCGGGGAGAAGCTGCCGTCACCACCGCCACCAACACATCAGCCACGGCGACCAAGAGCAACGCGAGCATCCCCGTTCTAAAGCAGATACAATCCCACGAAATTCAGAGCCTAAGGGGACACAAATTCGCGGGAGGGGAACAGAGAATACTTTGGGAAAACAGGTTGAACAAGGACATTGGAAATCGCCTTGCAGATACGTAGGTACAGCTGAGTTTTCTTTCTTTTTCCAAACGGGAAGAATGCACGCGGCTTTGGACCCACCCGCAAGCTGCATGGCGTGACCTCCGTTACCAGTCGGGCAAGGGCTCAGCCGTTCTGCCCACCACAGTGCCCCCCCCCCCAAGGAAAGTTCTGGAGTCGGCCACCCCAGATTCAGTCAGTAGAGAAGAACTCAGAGGGAGGCTTGCAGGCCCATTCCTGAACTGTGTCCCTATTGTGTGTGTGATGAAACGCAGCAACAAAAAGATAAATAAAAAGGAAAACTAAACAGGACAGCCTGTCAGCTACAATAATCCCACAATCAACAGTCACAAAAGATATTGTTAAACTTCTTTTTTTGTTTTCATTTTACTACATGGACATCATAGGTAACAAGGGATTCTGATTCATTATTAATTTTATTAATTATATTTTCTGATGTGAGTCTAAAACTTAGTGCAAAAACAAGACAAAACTAAAAAAGTACACAAGTGAAAGGGGTGAAGAGAAGTGTGTTTGTTAAACGTTGAACGTGAATAGTGTACTTCTTACCTAGGTTTACAACTGGTGGACAGCACACCAGGCCTTCACTACCTGGTGAGGATTTGGCAAATCCACCAAAAAATAAGTAAAAAGCCACACATACAATTTAACCAACATCTCCACCAGCGCTACAGATGTCCTCTGCTTCTGGCATTTGTTGCAGACAATACTACACTTCTACATGCTGTTTAGAAACGGAAGGGTGACCTGCACCATATCTTGAGTTTGCTGGTGATGCTTTTTTTGATGACATATATTATACAGTATACATATACATATATTTTTTTTTTGTTAGGGTTCTAGCCATTTTCCTTCTCAGCAGGGTCCTTTCTCAGACATTACTGCATGCTGTATATGGCGTTAGCTGTGTGTTGCTCTTCTAAACGATGATAGAGTTTACTGGTAATTGTGTAATCAGCTCCTGCCTTTTTATTTTCTTGCGTTATTCACATGTCAGAGACATTTCTAAAAAGTGAAAAGAGAAACAAAGCACTAACACAAGGCGCAGCGTCTTTTCCAGGGGCCGCTCTCAGAGGCGAGGGCTAGTGCGGGGGGCCTGGCTTCTCCGTCATGCCTCGGGCACGGACAGACAGCGAGCAGCCGGACCAACTCAGCAGTCAGTAACCACTCGCTTTAGCCCGTTATGGGAATCTCTGATGCCTTTGTGACCACTGGAGAATCGAATCCTCTTGGTTTATTTTATTTAATTTCCCACCTCTGTGTGCGTGTGTATGAAAGAGAAGAAAATGCAGTTTTTAGGTGATCTTTTCTTCCTCCCCCGAAGTCTGGGAACCAGAGGAGCCTCGGGGAGGGGTCGTGATGTGATGAGGGCAGGTGGGATTAGGGGCTGGGGGAGGGAGGGGTTGTCTCTGACTTGACATTAAAAAGTGTTCCATGTCCCTCTCTACCTGGTGTGGTACCTCATTCTCAAGTGGCGGGGGAGGGGAGCAGAGCCTGCCTGGCTCAGGTGTGAAGGAGTGGAGGGGGGTCGGGCTCTGGGTTCAGGCTACTGCTCTGTGGACCCCTCGTGGGCGGAGTGGGGCCCCCTGTGGAGCGGGCTCTGACGACAGGCAGGGCTTCAGGGAAAGCACCTTCTCCATCAGAAGCACGGGAGGCGGGCCTCGTGGTCACCCCACCTCCACTGCCTTCAGGAGGTCCTGCTGTGGCCACACACCTCCCCTCATAACCTGGGCAGATGGCAAGTCCAGTTAGGGGATGGCTTTCACGTGTGATTCTTTCTGGAAGGCATTAGAGTGCAGCCATAGCCCCAAAAGGCCCTGTGGGTGAGCACTGATGAATCCCCAGTCCCGTCCTCCAGTGTTTGGGGGACTCTCTTCCATCCAAGCCTGCCCCCAAACCTTGCCTCTAACTACAAGTTAGGAGAAAAGGTACAGTTCAATGCAGAATAGTTTTCCAATAATTCCAGCCTGTTCTGATGGATTCTGAAGATTCACCGAGAGGCAGAGATGAGGTCCGAGCCCAGTCACCCCGGGATTACCGTGCTTGTGTCCTTGGGGGCAGGTTCCACCTGGAGGAGAAGAAGTGTTTGGAAAGCAGTGCTTTCATTTTCAGCTGCTTCTGGAAGCCCTGAGAAAATCTTGTTGGCGTCGTGGTTCTTTTTATTTTATACATTCGTTGTTTAATTCTTTCCCATTATGGTTTATCACAGGATACTGAATATAGTTCCCTGTGCTGTACAGCAGGACCTTGTTGTTTATCCATCCTGTATGTAATACTTTGCATCTACCAACCCCAAACTCCCAGTCCATCCCCCTCCCTCCCCCCATCCCCTTCGTGTTTCTTTGTGCCCTTCTGCCCTTCCGCCCACACCACCAGGTGCCAGATTCTCCGGCTTCTTCCTGGCAGCGTGAACTGGAGTAGTGGGACCAAGCCTCGCAGATCCGGGCTGCGCTGGAGTCATTCCTTCCTTGTGTCTCAGAACTGCTAAAGGCAAGGGGCTCTGGGTCTCCTTTGAATAAAAGTGGGAGAGATTTACTAGCTTTCCTGTGACCGGAACTTCTATAGACGCGGACCAGAGGAATTCCGTGCAGATCGTGGGTCACGGGAATAGAGGGAATAGAGTGGGAAAAACACTGGGAATTTACATACTTCTAAACTTGAGCCCAGAACCCCCCTGAATAAAATGTACCAGGGCATCTGCAGACAGAGTCTTCCTGGATTTTGTCAGGACAAGAGCACAGAGTGTCAGGTAACCTCCATGTGATTCAGAGCTTTCTCTTTCAGGTTTACTAAGCATGGTTTAGTTCACCCGTCAGCATCCTCGCAGGAAGGACTGGTCTGTCCTGACCAACTGTGACATTGATGAGGACGACTTCCTTTCACCTTTCACCTGTGCCAGTTGCATAGCCCTCCTTGTCTTGAGGCTCTCTGGAGCTCTGGTCATTCGCTAGCACGTTTCTGGTAGAACCAGCCAGCCGTGACTGCTGACTCAGCAGGTAGGAGAACTCCCTGCCCTGCTTCTGGAGGGGTTTCTTCTCCTCTCCTGTTTAGTGCAACACATAAGCCGTGATCTGCTGAATTTCAGTCTCTAAAGGGTGCCCATGAGACAGGGCCTTCAACCAGACTCAGAGTTCAATCCAGGAGGACATGGCTTTGCTAGGCGCTCATAGGGGTGATTTCTAGGCTTCTCGTCTCAGGAAACGAGCTTTGGCAAGACAGTGCTCACTAGAGTGAGTAAAGAAAGCATCCTGAGTAGCGTGTGCAGTTGCTTGTCATGGCACAGATGCTAATGGATGACCATTACTAGGGGCCGGACTGGATTTCAAACATACTGGACCCCTTGGTTCCGTCAAGTTGCAGTCATACTTTAGGATTCAGCCGCTCCCTTTAACCTTAGGCTGTCCTTCGGGGAAACCATGCTTGAGGTTTTGCACATTTTATCCCATAGTCGTGTGTGTGTTGGGAGTACTAGTGGGGAGGTTCAAGCCCTAACCACACACTCCTAGAGAACCCCATTCATCTTCTTTCAACAGAGTATCTGTCCTTTCCCACGAGTGCAGCTGTTCTCAAGTTCCTACCATTAAGTCTCTCCCCATCAGCTCTTCTGCACAATCGGTTCAGGTGTCTGACTTGCAGCGTTGTAGTACTCGTCCAAGGACCGCCTTCTGATGAGTGGGACTCGCAGAACTGGAGCTGTCTTTGCCATCGGTGATCCACAGGTGTTCGCTTCTGTCACTGTGGATGGCGATAATGACAGTGATGATGGACAGTTCTTGTCCTTCACGCTGGAGGGAAGTTAGCCAATGAATTGACGCTGGAATCTGATGGAGGTTCAGCACATTTCGCTGGCCTGACCCCATCTTTATCTTGTACCTCTGGACCGTGAGTTTGGAAGGGAAAGCAGTGACACTAGTCAATCCCAGGATGGTCCCTCTGATGTGTGGGTTTGTTTGATAAAATAATGTATCATCTGGGAACAGCAAAACACCCACAGTGTTGTTTATTCTTACGACGGTAAACATTTGAGGTACTTATCATTAGAGAAAAATCTATGCAGAAGGAGAGGTGGCCAAGTGACAGTACCCACCCCGTGAGCCTGCAGGCTCTCCTGCTACTACTGACCAAATACATGTGCCCATGACGGTCACCAGACAAACCGCTAAGAACTGAGATTGTATCTATTGAATGATTCCTCTTTCAAGCATTTTTAAAAATTTTTATTTTAAACCAAATCCAGGAACTAATTTGGTTGGGAGCTTGCTCTTCGGTGCTTGAGAGGAAGGAGGCGTCTCATTTGTCATCCCCATAACTGCCAATCAGGCCATCCTAAAGCATCCGTGCTCACTCATCCCGGCTCATAATTCAGGCGGCATTTCCGTGTGTGCCCAACTCCGTCTTCCTCCAAGACAAGACGTGCGAGTTAGCATCCCCATGATGCGTGAGTAACAGACATCTCTGAGGTCTCTGCACCTTCATCCTCACACTCCTCCTTCCCACAACCCCAGCTTCTCCCATCGCGTCCGTGTCATGGCTTTCTGTAGAAAAGGCTCCCTAATTCCTGAGCTTAAGTTAAGGTTACTTCTTACAGTGTGTGTGTCTGATGCATTTTGGGGGCATGATCCCTCATGCAGGAGGCTTCCTTTGGCTTTCGTCGTTTGAATGTTGATTTTACGCCCATGCAAGCCTCCAGATGACCTAGATATGTGCTTCTGGCGTATTGTGAAGGTATGTGAGTTGATTTCCATCCTTTAGGGCTCGTTAGCATTATTCGAAAATGAATTATCCCTCGGTTGGAATATCTATTTGATTAGAACGTCCTAGAAATATACTTTGGCTCTGGCCATAGCGCTTACCTGGCTTCCAGTGAATCTGGTTTTTGGAATTTCTGAGTATCGGTGCAATATTTGGGAAAGGAACAGAATTGCTAATCAGTAGAACTAGGTTTCTGTTCAGATTCTTCTACTAGCTAGTAGGGTTCCTTTTCCTTATCTTTTGTGTAAGATGTTATAATGGAAAATTACTAATCTTTTTTCTATTTTTAAAATTAAATAATCAAGTAATTTCAGATTTAAATAAGATTTCTGCAAGAAAAATTTTGGAAAGCTGCATTTTTTTATAAATGGCAATTTGAGGTATGAATCTGGACAAGTTCTGCAGCTAGTGCATTGTCTTTGTGTCCAGAAAGGCTCATGGGAAGGGAAAACATGTCATCATAGCTGCCAGTTCTGCAGATTTTTGAAGTGGCTCCTTGAGGAGAGCTTGAGGGGTGGACCCTGTAGCTGTTGGAAGGGAATGTTTTCTAATAACGGACAGTGGCATTTTCTGGAACGAGAAATGACGTTAGCCCCAAGCTGCTGTTCAGTTTTGTTCTCTGTAAGACACAAGGAAAACAAGGGGGAGTAAACTGCCGTATATCTTAACGTCTGTGGAAGGGGCTTCCCTGGTGGCGCAGTGGCTGAGAGTCCGCCTGCCGATGCAGGGGACACGGGTTCGTGCCCCGGTCCGGGAAGATCCCACATGCCGCGGAGCGGCTGGGCCCGTGAGCCATGGCCGCTGAGCCTGCGCGTCCGGAGCCTGTGCTCCGCAACGGGAGAGGCCACAACAGTGAGAGGCCCGCGTACTGCAGAACAAAACAAAACAAAAACAAAAAAAAGTCTGTGGAAGGAAGATATATTGGCACTAGACAAAACTCTCAGAGTTCCCATTGTGTGTGTGTGTGTGTGTGTGTGTGTGCGCACATACACGTGTGGTATTTACTATAACTACTTAATTCTTCAAAACAGATGACACCTGTTATTCCCAAGATTCATCTTTAAAATAACAAGAAATAGTAATGAAAAGAGGGGTCTCCAGGTAAGATTTTTAATGATCATATCACATCATCCTGACACGTGTTCAGCTCAAGAGCCCAGAAACGTTTGTGCGGATCTCATTTGACGTATTTGTGTGTTGTTTGTTCAATTCTCAGTTCACCGAGTCCCCCATACCTTTCATTCTACCCCCTAGACTCTGTGCTTCAATTTTAAATCCTTGGTGAAGAGCAGGAAGATGTACGAGTCCGTGGGCAGAGCTCAGACCAAGCTTCATTCACTTGCAGAGTTGATGGGAGATCCAGGTGGGGCCATCAGCCACACCCCCTGCAGGGCAGCACGAGGCATGTAGCACATGTGTGGCCAAGGGGCCCTTGCCTTCCCTTGGAAGGATGAGGGAGACAGAGAAGGAAAGCAAAACAAATGCTCTGTCATGTCACCGATTTCAGCCATTGCCACGTTATTCTCCTCACTCACGCCCGTGGTTCCTCTCATTCGTACTTGACCATTCAGGAAGGGAGACAGACAGGAACTAAGACGTACGCAATAGATGCTCCATGTAAAATACAAAATGCTTTTCTGTAAGGGTCCGTGGAGTTTAAAAAGCAAGAATAATGAAAATGAAAAGATAAAATTGAGAGGAAATCCAGAAAGACTAAACTTATCCTTTAGGTACCTGGGAGGAGGTCTACCTGTACAGACGTCAGATGTGTTCCATGCTGCTGACGGTAAGTGCTGAAGCGGCAGAGGCGAGGCCCCGCCTCCCTGCTCACCCGTCCCATGAGCACCACTCCTAGACAGGCTCTGCAAGGAATACAATCAGATTTTGCCTATGAGAGGTGACATGTGGATTGCCTGCCAATTTCCCCTCATTTTCTTGAGGAATGGGTATAGGTAGAGCAAATAGAATATGACACAGGCAGACAAAAGATGCCTTCTGGTCCAAACACAACCTCGGGTTTGCTGTGGGGTCTGCAGTGGGTCATCGTACCTTCCAAGGCCTTGATTTCCCCATCAGTAAAATGAACGTTGGCTGAGCTGGTGTCAGGAGTCCTCCCGAGGTCTGAAATCCTGGGGCCTCCTCCTGTGTCCTCACATAGCTCACATCTATTTCCAGAAATAAGACAAGGGCAGGCTTTGAAGTCAAGACAGAGCCTTTGGGCAGCCATCAGCCTCATGGCGCTACGTAAGAGGCATATCTCCATCCACACTCAACTGGGAAGGACCCCCTTCTTCTGGGATGACGTGAAGATGGGAAACGCTGCCATTCTCAAACCTTTGGATGTGAGGCTACTCTTTGAAACTCTGAAGAGAAAATAGAGACAAGCTCTCAAGACAAGAAACCCAAACAGGTACAAATGCACAAAATGCTCTAGAGAGTTTCAGATGGTTTGTGGGCTGTTTCAAACTCACCAGTGAGTTCCACGTTAAAAACCCTACTGTGAAGTTTCACCCTGGATTTTACTTACAACCTGCTTACATTTCTCAAATATGCTGGATAAGAGTTGTGTTCAACATGCTTTGACTTTTAACTAATTAAACCTAGAAACAAGCAAAAAACAGGGCCCCTTCTGGAATCACTCAGGGAGCTCCCGCCGTGGATTAGAGCCATCATTTAGGAATCAGACTCATAACGATCTGACTGCACAAGATCTTGTCTCCAGACTTTGCTGACTGCCTCTCCTCAGCGTATGTCCCGACACTTACGCCAGTGTAGGTAAAACCAAACCCGCCTGTGCTCTCACTTGTAACAGCTAGCGATTGCGACTCTTCCCTTAAGCCGAACAGCTCATAGCCCACAATGAGCCAAAGAAATCCAATCAGCACTGGTTTTTTTGTTGTTGTTTCTGTCTTGTTTTTGTTCTCCCCTTTCCTGTTAGGTCTAAGGTAGTCAGAACATTTTACTTAAGAAAACTCAATTCACCAAACACTCGAGTTAGGGTTCCAGAATATCAGGGTCATTCATCCCTCTCACTGGCATTTTCTTCACGTGCCGGGGGCAGGACGACCCCTTCCAAGGGTAAAGCAGTTTCTGGTTCATCTATTAAGAATTTGATTGAGCCAACACAAGCACAGCACGTGTGTGAGAGGGTCCAGCAAACCGTTTGCCCAGAGCTGGTTCTGAACAAGGACATCCACATTCCGCAGTGTAATTCACTAGTCAGAAGTAATCGCTCTCTGTCACGGCAACGCAAGGGCAGTCAATTCATTACCACCAGTTTGCTGCCACTTCTCTCGCAAACCTCAGCACCACTGTTTTACAAACACTTCAGACACCCTGGCCTCCTGATCATTTCTGCATTAATGCATGTCCTTTTTCCCAGCCACATATAGAATCATTCTTCTAAGCACCGGCACACTCGGAGCATCTCTATTAACGCCTCATCATTCCTTGTATTCAGAAATATAAAAGAATAATCAGTCAGGCAGAGTCCACGGCGTAGGATGATCTGAGCTCCAGAGCACTGGGGATCAGATTGGAATTTGTGAGTAGAAGCACAGGCTGTTTTCATTACCCGCAGACACAGCGGTGCCGTGGTACATCCCTGAGCTGTCAGTGAGAAAGTCTTTCCAACTAAATACCCCACTCACCCGTAACTTCTTTAGCAGCATTTTTTTCTATGCATTTCCCTTTATCCTTTTCTCTCCCCATGTGCTTCCTCCAGTGCAGCCTGCCTTTGCAGTAATAACCTAAGAAGTAAGATATCTAAAAAGAACCAATTTGGAAAGACAAAATGTATTCTGTTCACAGTGTTGTTCTAATACCGCTTTGTTTACACTAGGCACTCAGAGTAACAGTATGACTTTGAGGAAGGAAATGTGATCTGGTTAGGCTACACCTGGGAGGATGCATTAGGTGTTCAGAGCCCCGGAATCCATACACATGAGGCCAGGTCACTGTCAAGGGCTTAGATGGCATCTGAGGCTATTCTGTGCAGTAAGTTGCACCAATAGATCCCAGCCACTAGGTTAACGTTAGTCAGGAAAGTTGGTTGGATTTGGGCAACTTTATTCAGCTTCAGCCATCTGACGAATAACCCGGATTATCCACATGAACTGAACAATTGCCAAAGAACTCCCAGCTCCCATTTCTTCCAAAGTTCATTAGGAGTGACATAGCAACATGGCAGATAAGACATCCTTGTCCAGTCTCCCCCATTCCCATGACAACAGCTCAGCATCTACCTACGGAAAAGAAGTGCCTTCATGGATGCTGTAGGATCCAGCACCAAATACCAAGGGGCTGGGAGGAGACTTGCCCACCTTTGCACTGGGCGACGGGAATACAGACCTTGGTCCTGGTTGTGGGCCCTGTGGTGGTTTGTGAATTGGCCCCAGCCCCTCTCAGCTGTGTTCCAGGAATCCCTGGAGAACACTGTCTTAGACAGTCAACCATGAACTTGAGAGCCTTTGCCGAAGTCCAGGTTTGCAGCAGAGAAGATCCAACACGGCATTAGAGTTGAAAACACAAGTTTGAATGCCTTGGACAGGGTAAGAGGACTGGCTGACTTTACCTGCAAACCCATATCCCCACAGCAGCACAGCTCAGTGCCAAGGCAGACCTTCTGAGCCCATGGTTTCTTCCACAGGGGGATGTAGGTGTGTGGGAGTAAGCACTGGGGCTCCCCAGAGGTGCGGAATGCTGCCAGAGACTGATTTTCCTCTTTCTCCACCTGGAGCACTGAGCAGGGAGCTGCATGACTGGGGCACCGGCAGGGGCCGAGAGAGCAACAGAGGGCTCTGGGAGAGCATTAAAAAGGGCGCAGAGCCTACGAACTGGGTGCAGGCTCCATCACGAAGCCTTCCCATGAGCTCCAGGTGATATCGCGCCCATGCATCCTCCCAGCTGGCCCACGGCCACCCGCAGAGATCCACATGCCTCACCCACACACCTCCACCTCCTGTGGCTAGCTCTCTACGTATGCTCTTGACATTGGTAAGAGCGAACTTTGCTAGATGCCTAGTCAGCATGTGCAGGAAGCCTGTCAAAATCTACCGGCCAGGGGGAAACCACAAACTTGAGCTTTAGGGCCACCCTTGGGAAAGCCAAAGGACGGTGTCAGCACTTGGCCTGGTGCATTGCAGGATCAAGGGAAAGCATACAAGCTGAGGAATTCTGCCCCAGGAGAGAGCAGGAAGCGTGGAGCCGGCATATCCGCAGAAGGTCTGAGAAAGCCTCAGAATCCCAAGAGACTTGAAGTTATTCGTTCACTCAGGGGACAAAGCAAAAAGAATGAAGAAAGCCTGTGGATCTATGGAATACCACTGAAAGAAGAAATCTGCAAAGTATTGGAATCCCAGGAGGAGAAGAGAGGGAGAAAGGAGGAGAAAGCTTATTTAAAGGAATGATGGTGGAGAACTTCTTAAATTTGGATGAGATTTGGATATTCTAGTCCATGAAGCTCCTAGGTCACCAAACAAACTCAACTTAAAGAAATCTTCTCTAAGACATTATAATAAAACGGTCAAAAATGAGACAAAGAGGGAATCTTAAAAGCAGCAAGAAAAAAGAAACTTGTAACTTACAAATGAAACCCCATAAGGCTATGCACAAATTTCTCAGCAGAAAACTGACAGGCCAGGAGAAAGAAATGATATAATCAAAGAGCTAAAAGAAAAAGAAAAACAACAAAACAAACAAACCCCAAAAACCTTAAAAGCTCCCAACCTAAAATACTCTACCCCCAGCAAGGTTGTCTTTCAGAAATGAAATAAAGACTTTCCAAGATAAACAAGGCTGAGGGAGGTTGTCACGAATAGACCTGCCTCACAAGAAATGCTGAAAGGAATTCATCAAGCTGAAATGAAAGGATGCTAATTAGTACCATGAAAACATATAAACATACAAAACACTGGTAAAGTTAAGTATATAGTCAAACTCAGAATGCTCTGATACTGTAATATGGTGGTATGTTAACCACTTAATTCTAGTATAAATTTAAAGGACTAAAGTCTTAAAAATAACTATAGTAAAATAATATGTTAATGAATACATGATATAAAAAGGTAAATTGTGACATCAAAATGTAAAATAGGAGGGAGTAAAAGAATAGGGTTTTTTTAATGGGATCAAAATTAAGGTGTTAGCATAAAAAGACATATCTATAAGATGGTTTCTGTAAGCCTCATGATAATTACAAAGAAAAACTTAAAATAGATACACAAAATAAAGAGAAAGGAATAAAGGAATACCTGTACAGAAAATCACGAATTCACAAAGGAAGGCAGCAAGATAGGAAGAAAGAAATAAGAGAACTCCAAAACAGCTAAAAAACAATTAATAAGGTGGCATGAGGAATTCCTTACCTATCAGTTATTACCCGTAATGTAAATTGATTAAATTCTCAAATCAAAACGTATAGAATGGCTGGATGGATTAAAAAAATCAAGACCCAACTGCACGCTGCCTACAAGAGACTCACTTCAGCTTTAAGGGCAAGGGTTCAAGGTGAGGGGATGGAGAAAGATATACCATGTAAGAGGAAACCAAAAGAAAGAAGTGAAGCTATACTTATTTCAGACAAAATAGGCTTAACACTAAAACTTTAGCAAGAGACCATGATAGTCATTATATAATGATAAGGGGTATAGAAGGAATGTACCTCAACATAATAAAAGCCATGTACCTTAACAACAAAATATCAGAAAAGGGAACAAAGAAAACCACTCCATTCACAATAGCATAAAAAATAAAACAGAAATAAGTTTAACCTAGGAGGTGGAAGGTCTGTACACTGAAAACTATAAGACTTTGAGGAAAGAAATTAAAGAATACTGAAATAAACCTGAATATATTCTTCATGGACTGGAAGAATTAATATTGTTAAAATGTCCATACTACCCAAAACCATCTATAGGGTCAATGAAATCCCTATCAAACTTCAGTTGCATTTTTCAGAGAAATACAAAAAGCAACCCTAAAATTTGTATGGAACCACCAAAGACCCCAAACAGTCAAAGCAATCTTGAGAAAGAACAGAGCTGGAGGCATCACACTTCCTGATTTCAAACTATGTTACAAAGTTATAAATAACAAAGTAGTATGGTACTAGCATAAAAATAGATACATAGAACATGGATCAGAAACAAGAGCCAATAAGTAAACGCTTGCAAAACGGTCAACTAATATTTGACAAATGAGCCAAGAATACTCAATGGGGGAAGGATAATCTCTTCAATAAATGGTGTTGGAAAAGCTGGATTATCACATGCAGAAGAATGAAATTGTTCCCATGTCTTACAGCACTCAGAGAAATTAACTAGAATTGGATTAAAGACTTGAATGTAATACCTGAAACCATAAAACTCCTAGAATAAAACATATGGGAAATGCTACTTCACATTGGTTTTGACAACAATTTTTTTGGATATGACACCAAAAGCACAAGCAACAAAAGCAAAAATAAATGAGACTACACCCCAAAGCCAAAAATCTGCATAACAAAAGAAATAATCAACACTATATATAAAATAGATAACCAACAAGGACCTAGTATATAGCACAGGGAACTCTACTCCATATTTTGTAATAACCTATAAGGGAAAAGAATCTGAAAAAGAATATATATATTCTTCATATACATATGTATAACTGAATCACGGTGCCGTACACCTGAAATTAACATACATCTATTCAACTATACTTCAATAGAAAAAAAGAAATAATCAACAAGCTGAAAATGTAGCTTACAGAATAGGAGAAAAAATTTGCAAACCATGTATCTGATAAGGGGTTAAAATATATTAGGAACATATACAACTCAATAGCAGAAAACAAAAATCTGATTTTTTAAAATGGGCAGAGGAACTGAATAGACATTTTTCCAAAGACATACAAATGGCCAACATGTACATTAAATGTGCTCAATATAATTAATCGCCTGGGAAATGCAAATCAAAACCACAATGAGAGATCGACTCCCACATGTTAGAATGGCTGCTATCAAAAAGATAAGAGAGAACCAGTGTGGACAAGGATAAGGGAAAAGGAAATCTTTGTCTTCTGTTGGTATATAAATTGGTGCAGCCACTATGGAAAACAGTATGGGGTTTCCTCAAAAAAATTAAAAACATGACTACCATATGATCCAGGAATAACACTTGTTGGCGTATATTCAAAGAAATGAAATCAGGATCTCGAAGAGACACCTGCAATCCTACGTTTATTGCAGCATTATTCACAATAGGCAAGGTATGGAAGTAACCTAAGTGTTCCTCTGTGGATGAACGGTTACAAAAGATGTGATATATATCATGTATACAATATGTAATATATAGTGTGTTTTTGTATAAATATATATGAAATATTATATATATAAATTTATATATAATTCACCCATGAGAAAGACGAAAATCCAGCCATCTGTGACATCATGACTGGGCCCTGAGGGCATTATGCTAAGTGAAGCAAGTCAGACAAAGACAAATAATGCACAATATCACTTATATGTGGAATCGAACAAAGCTGAACTCACACAAATAGAGTAAGATGGTGGTTTCCAGGGACCGGGGGCTGGGGTAAACAGGATGTCAGTCAAAGGTACAAAGTCTCAGACATAATGTAATGAAAAAGTTTTGGGCATTTAATGTGCAGCGTGGTAGCTATAGTTAACAATACTGTCTTTTATACTTGACTTTTCATATGCTCTTATATTCTTCCTCAGAGTCTTATACTTGAAAGTTGAAAATTATGTGAAGTGATGGAGGTGTTAACTAACCCTACCGTGGTCATCATTTGGTAATATATAAGTGTATCCTATCATCACATTGTAGTCCTTAAATTACACACTATTAGATGTCAGTTATATCTCAGTAAAGCTGGGGGGCGCAGAAGTTCATATTAAACTCCAGTTTCCCAGTGGCTCGTGGTTCCTGGTATGACAGGTACCCAACACCGTTTCAGTGAAAGTTCTCACTTCAACCCTAACATCGACGATATTAGTATTGTATGAGGATTTACAATCCCTTCCGGAACATTAGGTCTCCACAGAGAGTTGAAAGAGGAGTTCAGTAGATTTTTGCTGTTGAGATTTGTGAGATTGGCTTTGAGCCACTAAGAATGAGGAGTCACCTGAGTAGGTGGGAGGGAGGGAGAGAAGGACAGTGATTACAGGTACAAAGGCCCTCAGCAGAGGGACCCCCAGCAGAACAGAGAAATCGGTCACCTCCAGCTTTATTCTCTCATACACATCGTTTCAGCTATTTTTTTTTTTTTCTGGGACAGGGAACCTTATACACATAATTGAACGCAAACCAGTATAAGTGCCATTTTTCTTACACACACATTTGACACTTAAAGGCCAGTGAACTTTTTTTTTTTTTTTTTTTTGCGGTACGCGGGCCTCTCACTGTTTCGTCCTCTTCTGTTGTGGAGCACAGGCTCTGGACGCGCAGGCTCAGCGGCCATGGCTCACGGGCCCAGCCACTCCGTGGCACGTGGGATCTTCCTGGACTGGGGCATGAACCCGTGTCCCCTGCATCGGCAGGCGGACTCTCAACCACTGCGCCACCAGGGAAGCCCCGCCAGTGAACTTTTTAAAATATAAGGTCTGTGCATTAAAAGACTGGCCTATTCTCAATCGCTGGTGCAGCACGTCTGAATCACAGGGGGAGATACCTATCAAATTAGAATCTCCACGGGGAGGGCCAGGACTGTGTCTTCTAAACCCGAGGTCCCCAACCGCCGGGCTTCTGACCAGTACCGGTCTTCCGCCTGTTAGGAACCAGGCCAAACAGCAGGCGGTGAGCGGAGGACGAGTGAGCAAAGCTCCCTCTACGGCTCCCCATCACTCACATTACTGCCTGAACCGACACCCCCTGTGGAAAACTTGTCTTCCACGAAACCGGTCCCTGGTGCCAAAAAGGTTGGGGACTGCCATTCTAAACTAGTTCCCCAGGTGAGCTCTCAAAGTGAGGAAATCCAAAACAAACCATGCGGTTCTTCCAATTGCCCAATCAGCCACAAAACAGAATGAAATAATGCCATATGTAGCAACATGGATGGGCCTGGAGACTACCATACTCAGGGAAGTAAGTCAGACAGAGAAAGACAAATACCATATGATATCACTTATATGCGGAATCTAAAAGAAATGATACAAATGAACCTATTTACAAAACAGAAACAGGCTCACAGACTTTTAGAGAATGAACTTATGGTTACAAGGGAGGAAGGGGGAAGGATAGATTGGGAGTTCGGGATTGACACGTACACACTGACATATTTGGCACAGGGCACTATGCTCAATAGTCTGTAATAATCTACATGGGAAAAGAGTTTGAAAAAGAATAGATACATGTATATGTATAACTGGATCACTTAGCTGTACACCTGAAACTAACACAAGATTGTCAATCAACTCTACTCCAATATAAACTAAAAGTTAAAGAAAAAAAAAAAGATAGCAGAACGTCAGGACATCCCAAACGGTGTTGCACAGATTGTAAGGTGGGCAGGTGTTCAAAGGAGACAGGGGTGGGAGTTGGGGGGAGGGTGGCTGGAATAGCCAGGGTGATCCATTGAGTTGGGGAAGGAAGACAGGATTCGGACAGCAAGAAGATAAGGACTTCCAGCAGGGAAACCATGTGAGGGAAACTCCAAGGTGAAAATGAACAGAAAGTTAGACCTTTCTCCAGTGAGAAGAGACAGGAGGAGATGGCTGAGACCCATGCATTGCTCAGTTTTGTCCCTCCTGTAATGCACATCAGTAAAGGTGACAGTAAAGGACACAGAGACAAATGCACTCGGCTCATTGCTGTAAAGCTGTGCCTGCAAACACCCAGGTGGGACCTCCACCCTGGAGCTGGGTCAGCTCTCCTGTGGGCCACAGTCTGATTGTGTGTTGCTTAAAGACTCGTTACCCTGACAGCTGGAGAAGTTGGTTCCTGTTTTCTTCCTTAGGCAGAACTTGCCTCTCTTTTCCCTGCTAGAAAGGTAAGTTCTAATGGGATGAAAATATAATGGAAACTAATACAAAGGGAAAAAGGGAGCGTGACATTCTAAGACTTAGTGCTTTAATCAGAACCTGGTGTCAGGGAAGCAAATCCTTTCCATTTGCTGTTCAGGGGCACGGACAGATCAGGACAGACTCCAGCCCACAGGGGCTGTCCTGGGGACCCTGCTCGGCCAGGCCTTGGGTGCTCAGCGTGAGTAGCTTCCTTTTGCTCCTCTGAACCAAGCCCCTTCCTTTCCTTCCTTGCGCTGCACCCGGAAGGCTGGCCTTGACTGCTGGCCTCAGTTACAACCCCTGTTGTCCAGCTATAGGCTGGAGGCAGCTCACTGGGCCACCAGGAGGAGGAGTCCAGAAGGGAGAGGGCAGAGAGGTTGGGCTTTTCATTCCTGGGCCCCTTCTTGCTGGCTGAGGTTCCTGGTGGCTATGTTCCTCCACGTAGGCCTCAGCTCCCATGAGGCAGCCCTCTCCACGGCTGTAGATCTAACCAAATTCCCACAACGACTCCACACCCTTGACCTTTCAGGCTGGAGGATTGCAGAAGTGTCCCACTCTCCCTGGGCCTGAGGTGTCTCTCCATCCCTTGATGCTTTGCCTTAACCCCAAGCACATGACTGTGCCTAAGTCCCCCATTGATCTCTCTTCAATCCCCCCTTGGTATGTTGCCTGCTTCTTGCAAAACTCCCGAACGATCCGTTCATAGCCTGATTATGGAGAGACCCAAGAGGCTCCACGGGAGAGTGGATGGGGTGTCCGAGAACAGCAAGGGTGTCCAGGGGCCCTGCAGCAGCCAGTATGGAAGTGTTTCTGCATTTTAGCAGCCGCAGTCATCACACACGTGGGTGCTGTTGCCATCAGCCCCGTCCTGAGCATTAACTGCTGCTGTCCCCTATTTCACATAAAGAAATCAAGACTCAAGAAGGTCAAATGAAATGGCCCATTATAATTTTCCTGTCTGGGGTTACTGCTTACGAATCCTTTTAGGATGGTGAATGCCACATTCTATATATAAAATCATGACATATAAAGGAAACATGTAAGAAATTCTTTCAAAGGGGTCAGAGCCCTGAGTGCATTTATGTCCTTTACCTGTGATATTTTTTTATCACCAACTCAATGAATTTAGTTTCTCTGCTCCCTGGAAAGCGCCTATATCATAGTGGAGACCTTATCTAATTCTTTGTTTTGCTACAATGTCTGACATGTTTTTGGCATTTAATGAATGTCTATTAATAACACCTATCCACGGGGGCTCTGCACTCAGTGTGATCGCTTGCTGTTTCATATACAGACATATAATACAAAATAAGAGATCGACTTTCTTCCAGATGAAATCATGGGTCAGCCCTCAAGAGGGCTTTCAGAGGCCGTGTCACTCAGCTTTCTGCCCCCAGGCAGACCTGGGCTCCAACTGTGACAATCAGAGCCGTGTCTCTCATGGGCACCTCTGCACAGGTGCGTGGCGGGCCATTCCCTGACGCTACCAGACCAACAGCATGAGGGCATCTCTTCCCGTTTGGTCTAAACCCTTCCCGTCAGACTCTGCCTGCAACTACGTGCACACGGTGGGCAGAGAGAACCAGTCACAGCCGGGTGCGAGGAAATTGGTGGAAAATGAAAGCAAACCCAGTGGAGAATGATGGTGAAGGGCTGAGAGGCAGGGGTCTCATTCCTCCCATGTCGACAGCAAAAGGATGAGATTTTTGGGGGGCGGTCATGCGTGCCCCCTCCCAAAGGGACAGCTGCTGAGCCTCCCCTGTGTTTCAGGCGGTGTACTAGGCCCTAAGGTTATAGGAATAAATAGGGACATAAAAATAGGACACAGGGATGAATCCTGACCCCGAGGAGCATTCTGTTGAAAAAGGATGAAAAGTAGAAAACGGTAGCGTAGTTTGTGGCTTATTCCTTCCCACATTCAAGTTCCAGGAGCCTGAGATGTGAACGAGAGAGCTTCAGATACTTCCCTTCCAGCAGCATGCTAGAGTTAAGCAGTAACTGGTTCTGACGGTTATTTAAGCACCCTCGTACCCGTGACATCAGGTTTTGAGAAGATTCAGTGAGTTAATATGTATAAAGCACTTTGAACAGTGCCTGGCCTATAGAGTAAGCAGTGTATGAGGGTCACAGAGGAGAGCTACAGTGTGAGTTGAGAGAAATCTAGGGGCCTAACCTGCTCTCGGGGATCAGAAAAGGCCTCCTGGAGGACACGCCATATAAGCTTGGGTCGGGGTGAAGGCTGGAGAAAGCCCCCCGGCAGCGGATCCAGCGCCCTGCAGACGCCGTGGAGCAAAGAGTTTGGGACAGGCCAGCTGAAGCACAGGTGAAGAAGAAAGGAAAAGTGAGGGAGGCAGCTGCCTTGGCCCTCAGGGAGCAGGTCAGGCGCAGCCCTGCAGGCTGGGAAGGGGGCGGGCTGGAGTCCAGCCCAGGCAGCAAGGGTCTGCCTCTCTGGAGCTCTGCATCACCTCCGACTCCTTTATTTCCAACACCTGGAGAAGGAGGTCCCAGAGACCTCGCAGTTGAGACCCCAGGACTGTCACCTCCCAGATGCGAGATGGGAGGGATTAACACTGTGGGGACCGGTGTGGCCTCCCCTCTAGGGGACTCACCGGGCACT
Source organism: Pseudorca crassidens (assembly GCF_039906515.1). Lineage (NCBI taxonomy): Eukaryota > Metazoa > Chordata > Mammalia > Artiodactyla > Delphinidae > Pseudorca > Pseudorca crassidens. The sequence goes on from NC_090304.1 coordinate 107,479,257, forward strand.
TCTTGGGTGTCTAGGGGAGCCCACCCAGTAATTCTAAGGAGACATGTCTGAGTTCACCCAAAGTAGCTGGCACTACCTCAACAAAGAAGAAACAAATGAATGCGTATGTTTCATCTCAATGGCGGACCCTGCTGAAAAGCTTTTAGGACCGTCATGGTCCAGGAAACTAGTTTTATGAGACTGTACTACTTAAGGACCTGCACTTTTAGCCCTGGTGGAGTGACGGGGTTTATTCTCCCGCCTGATGTGTCTGGGACGCAAACTGAATACAGGAGCCCGGATTTCACTCACTGGATAACATAACCAAGGCAGCATGGAACGGCCATCCCTTAGAGAAGGGAAACAAACGAATGTGGTCAGTGGTTGCCCCAGATCACTGTTCAGAAAGAGTTGCCCGGCATCAGTGCAGGGAGCAGGGCCCAGCAGGGGGCCTGGCAGTCTCCTGAAGCAGCTGGGGTTCACGGGGAGAGCCCTGAGAGAAGAAAGCTACACACGGCCCCCCCAAGGCGTCTTCCCCCGACACCGGCCACCTGAGCGTGTCTGCGCCTGGCACAGCCGAAGCCCTGGCAAGGCCTCCAGCTTGGATCAGGTCCCTGAGGCAAAGCAGGATAATGATGTTACATGCCTCCAAGGCCCGGCGCCAAAGGTCGTCTGTGACCTCAACCCTACGGCTGCCTCGAGACCTGTCACCAAGGGCTTAGCTGCCCTTAAACAGCAGCTGGTCACGTGGAGGCCATAGGGACCTGCAGATCAATCTTCTTCACCCTGAAGCACAGGCCAGAGAAGACCTCGCACAAGGGTTGAAATCAGAGAGGCCGCTGCAGGAGGCCGTGTTGAAGGGCGCATGGGGGCAGGACCAGGGGCTCAAGGGCACCTGTGTCCCTTAGATGCCTTTTCAACTCCAGTGACCCTGGAGCTGGTGCTCAGGGTGGAGGACGAGGAAGCAGAGCCAGTGACACAGGGTCTCAGGCAGCAGGACCGGTCAGGAGAGGTAGCAACGGGAGGCCCGGCTCCGGCCAAGGGGTAGGGATGGGTGTGGCTATCAGCGGGTGCTGGGGTCAGCCCGTCACCGCCAAGGCATCGGGAGGGAGCACAGCCAGTCTTGTCCCCGGCCTGTCCTCCAGGCAAGGCTGTCTGGGTATAAATGGGCCCGCTCTTCTGCTATCCTGGGGAACAGGACACAAGCAGGGCAGCCTCTAGTCTCTGATAAGGAGTCTCAGAGACAGGTATTCAGCCCTTCGGGGGGTGTCGTGCAGCTGCTGCCACAGCAGCCGCGTTGAGAGGAGGCTGTCCTCAGCCCCCAAAGGGAATACGTCCAGAAAGCCCTAAGATTCTGCGGGTAAACAAGCTTCTCTGTTGAGTAAGGCAGGTGTATTCGTTTCCTGTTGCCGCGGTAACAGATGAACACATGCCTGGTGACTTAAAACATTACACACTTATCATAGAGTTCAGGAGGTCAGAAGTCCAAAATGAGTCTCACTGGGCTAAAGCCCAGGTGTCCGCAGGGCTGGTTCCTTCTGGATGCCCAGGGGATGCATCCTTTTCCGTGTGCTTTCCAGCTTCCTCAGGACACCTGCATACCTGGCTTCTGGTCCTTCCTCGATCCTCCAGCTCTGAGCCTCAGACCCTGGCCTCGTTGACACATTACCTTCTCTGACCCTGATCTTCCCGCCTTCCTCTTATAAGGCCTCTGTGATTACACTGCACACCACAAACAATTGGGATGAGCTCTCCATCTCAAGTTCTTTAATTTAGTCACACCAGCAGAGTCCTTTTTGTCACTAAGGTAACCTGTTTACGAGGTCTGGGGATTAGGACATGGAAATGTTTGGGGACTGGCTGGTGGCATTGCACAGCCGGCCGTGATTGGCTCTTTGTGGTGGAACAGAACCATGTGGACCAAATGCCCCCCTGACTCTGAAGCACACGTCCTCCTGGAAGGATGATGATAAAGCACAAGGGCCGGGGCAGAAGCCACTACGTTACTTTCAAGTAAAGGAGCTCCGAAATCCCTTCCTGGAGAGATGTTTTCTCTTCAGGGATGATGGAACCCTGGAGAGGGAATGAGAACCATGGAAGCACCAGGGAGAGGGAAGGGCCCTCGCGGCCTGGACCAGGCACAAGTGTCCAGTGTATACTCAGGGCGGAGTTGTTGTTTGTTTATTGTGATGATGTTTACTAGGGAACCCCTAAAGCCTGAGTATGGGGCGAGAGGCTCTCTCTGCTCTGTGGTAGACAGTGATGCTGGCGTAAAACCCGGAACTGTGAATAAAGGGAACTGGGGCTCGAGAGCCGGCCTGGAAACGATGCCCACCCAGCCGGCCCCAAACATTTCCACGCTCACTCTCTTTGATGCAGAGAGAGCTGCCAGCCAAGAGGGCTTGGGAAGAGCTTCTCTGGGGTGGGACTCGTGGGTAGAGACTGTGGCATCCATGCCAGAAATCCAGCGCCAGGCTGGTGGGGGGGGCCTGGCCTGGGTGGCTGGCTCTAGAAATCCAAGGCTGTGCTAGAGCCCGGAGGAATGCTCAGTGGTTCTGGGAGTGGCGGGCAAGGCGAAGCCTCACCCAAAGCCCCTTCACAACAAGACCGGCTGCCCAGTGGGCAGTGCGGGCAGCACACAGCCCAGAGCTCCCGCGGGCTCCACCTCCAGGGCTCAGAGCCGCCTGCTGCGGGCCACGCCTCACCAGGAACAGCCCACATGTGGCAACAGTGACGCAGGATGGAAGCGGAGCCCTCTGAGGGCAGTACTCTCTCTAGAGCCGCGACCAGGCTTTCTGCGGCCTGAATCCTGCTTGTCGATACCGACCAGGGTTCCTGGCCTTCCCCCAGTGAATGGAAATTGACTAGGGGCCAGGCAAGGCTTTACTGGGGCCCCTGCTGCACAGCAGCGTGGCGGGAGAACAGACAACGGGTTCCCACGCTTGCTTGCTCCCTGGGTGGGGGAGGGGAGCTGGTTCCTTACATGGGGTGAGGGTAGGGGCCTGTCCAGGGGTCGGGCCGGAGGGGTGGCTTGGGTGTTTCGCCCACCCCTCTGGTGGTGCTGAGTGCAGGTGGCATGCACAGTGCCCCACTTTTGCTCCCAGCTCTTCAAAATTAGCAGTTGGGTTTTTTTTTTTTTAGTTGTTTTGTATCTTGTATCCAGAATTTGCCTCAGCTGTGCATGCATGCAGTTATTTTTAGTCCCTTACAGTTTCTGTGTATTTTGTTGCTGAAGGAGAGGTGTGTCTAGGTGCAAACACTGCAGCAAAGGGTCTCAGGTCCCAGCCTGTCTCATTGGGACCTCTCCGCATGCGCCATTCCTCTCCCTTCCTGTAACAAGCATCGATCCCTAGTACCCAGTTTGGTCTTTAAGTAGAAGTCACCTTGCATCAGAGAAGCACGAGCAGCTCTGTCACACAGGAGGTTGGGAGCACAGATGGGCCTGGGCAGGACTTGGTGGCCGGGACGGGCAATGTCCTGAGAGGAGAGAAATCTGGACAGGGGATGCTTGCTCAGAACCAAGCGTCCCGGGAGGAGCTGGCAGTGGCAGTGCTCTGCAGGAAAGCACCTGGGCGGGTGCCCGGGACCAAGGAAGCAGTAACTTCAGAGGCCATGCGTGCGGCCCCGCTGCAGGGCAGGCAGGTGTTGTGCCTGGTGAAGGCCTTTCTGTGGCACAGACGAGTGTTGTGGATCTTAGCAGTGAGGCCAGGCCGAGGAGGTGGCAGGCCGGCAGGGGACTCGTGTCCTTTCCTGGCACGGCACCCCTCACTTTCTATTGGGCTGAGTAGGTGCCTGGGATCTTGGATAATTCAGGGTGGGATGCTCTTTAGAGAGGGAGGCACCACCTCCCATTAATGTGGGGCTGAGGGTCACTAACTGCAAATAGAAAAGAGATATGGGTGTATTTGCAACCAAAACTGGTAGAGCAGGTCCTAAGGACGTCATTTAGATGTTCAGATTGGCGCCACCACTAATGCGTGACACCAACGCAGTGCTAACACCGGGACTTCCATTTCCCACGTGTGGAAGAAAAGTAGGTATTTCTCTCAGTATGAGAGAGGTTCAAAGATAGAGGACGTAAGTATGCAGAGTGGGGCAGGGAACAGAGTGGACTTGAATGTCTTCTCCAGAAAAGAGCACGGAACACTGAGGGAAGACAGACCTTGGGCTTCGGATGAAGGACTCTGGAGGCCCCTCTTCCCTCCTCCCCTTTGTCCCAGAAGCAGGTTGATTACACAAGACCACGGACTAACTATGGGAGCTCAGAGACTCTGTGCTGTCCACTACTCTCCCTCACAAGTTGTTGTTAATTAATCTTCTGAGGAAGATTATGTGTCATGAGCCTGCATCACTGGGCACCTAACACAATATGAAAGTCATGGTGATTACTTTTACTATTATCCCTCTAAGATGGGGCCTCAAGAAGTGTGTTTCTCCATGAAGTTGGTGTTTGGGCATGTTTCCACGGAAGCTGTGGCTGTGAGATGGACTTAGGACTTAGGAGACTCTGCTGAATCAAAACTGTAATGAGGTATCACCTCACTCTGGTCAGAATAGCTATTATCAAAAGTCTACAAATAACAAATGCTGGAGACGGTGTGGAGAAAAGGGAACCCTCCAACACTGCTGGTGGGAATGTAAGTTGGTGCAGCCACTATGGAGAAGAGTATGGAGGTTCCTTAAAAAACTAAAAATAGAGTTACCATATGATCCAGCAATCCCAGTCCTGGGCATATATCCAGAGAAAACTATAATTCAAAAAGATACACGCACCCATATTCATAACAGCACTATTTACAAAGCCAAGAGATGAACACAACCTAAATGTCCATCAACAGATGAATGGATAAAAAAGATGTGGTACATATATACAATGGAATACTACTCAGCCGTGAAAAAGAATGAAATAATGCCATTTGCAGCAACATGGATGCAACTAGAGATTATCATACCAAGTGAAGTAAGTCAGAAAGACAAATACTGCATGATATCACTTATATGTGGAATCTAAAATATGGTACAAATGAACCTATCTACAAAACAAAAACAGACTCACAGACATAGAGAAAGGACTTCTGGTAACCAAGGGGGAGGGGATGGAGGGAGGGATGGATTGGGAGTTTGGGATTAGTAGATGCAAACTATTATATGGAGAATGGATAAACAGCAAAGTTCTACTGTATAGCACTGGGAACTATATTCAATATCCTGTGATAAACCATAATGGAAAAGCATATAAAAAAGAATGTGTATATATATATTATATATATATTATATATATGTATATGTATAATTGAACCACTTTGCTGTACAGTAGAAATTAACACAACATTGTATTAAATCAATCAGCTAGACTTCAACTGGAAAAGAGAGTCCGCAGGAGAGTGCAGGTCAAGGCACCTCACCAGGAAGTGATTCAGATGCAGTGAGACACCAAATTCACCGCATCCAGGTGGGCACCAATCACACAAGCCCCACGCTAACGTGGCACAGACCACAGGAAGGCTGCTCTTTCTCCCGGGAGCCCTGTGTTCCCTGGAGGAGACGGTAAGAAAATGGCATGGGCTCTCAGCTCTGGGGACATGGCTGGAGTCCCCTCTTCTGTGTTTGCAGGCAAGTGGTTTCCAACAGTCTGTACTAATTAGCCCTGTCACAGTTGGTTTTGAGGCATGTCACAAGTAATTTGTGGGTAATAATAAAGGAGCAAATTTTGCCAATGATTCCTTTCTTTGTAAATTAGATTAATGTGTTAAGACTCCTTTGGTTGTAATGGAGAGATAGGCATATTGAATTACTTTGGACAAGAAGAGGAACTTATTGCAAGCTCTGTGTCACTCCAAGAGCAGGGCTACAGCTGGCTGTCAGCCTGGGACTGGGAATCCAGTGTCCCCTGGGCAGGCTTCTCTCACCTTTCAAACCTGCTTTTCTTTGCACGTTGGATTTATTTTCCCTGCAGGACAGTCTCCTCGACACGGCAGGAGGCGCAGCAGCAAACAGTTCACAAGCCTCGCGTCACACGTGTTGCCAGCCCAGCATCCTGCATCTCTGCTCCAGGTTTCAATTTGAACATCTCAAAGGGATGAAGGATTCCCGTGGGTGTGTCTTGCAGCCACTGCCCAAACAAGGTGTGTCCCATTCCTGATCACCTGACTCCAACCCAGGTCCCCACCTCCCAGAGGTCCCCCACCTCTGTCACCCAGACCCAATCTCCAAATCCCTTTAATAGCTGTTACTCTGGTCCAATCTTCCATCTCTCTCCAACACCCTTGATGTTCTGGTCTAGAATTTAGAGTCTGTCAGTAGAACTCCCCCTGCATCCTCAGTTCCTTCTCTAAAAGTGACATTCATGTGCTTTTCTGGAAGATATTACCTCTTGAGTTCTTCTCTCAAGTGGAGGCTGAATCTTCTCTTTCCCTGCCCCCCCAAACCTCCAGCTCTATACTCCTTGCTCTCTGTTGCTTCCACAGAATCACTTTTTATTCCTCAAAATCGCCAAGGCTTAGGAACCAGGTGGTTAAACTGTACCTACCCCCGTCCTCTCTGTTTACCTCATCATTGACCTCCTGATCATTTCCCCTTGCTCATTCAAGTTTGAGAACTTGCCTGATTACCATCATCCTCTCTACCCCATCTTCCATTTCTGTGGAGACAATTCATCCAAAATCCTGCTGTTATATTTGCATTATATTTGGGCCAGTGGGGACCCAAGGGGCTGCAGAGAGCAACAGAGAAGGAAAATGTAATTTTAAAAAAAAGTGGGGCCTCAGCTCTGCCTTGAGTTACACGTGATCACTCTAGATGGGGTGCAGGGAAGGGCGTGTCAGGGGAAGACCAGTGTGAGCAGCCTCACGGGGATGAGAAACAGCCCCATTCATGTCAGAGCCTGGACGTGATTTCTCCTGGGCAGGACACAGTGGAGGGGAAAGTGCAGAGGCTGAGGGAGCAGACAAAAAGGAACATTGGGAGGGCTGCCTCTGCCATCTTTAAGGAGGCCCACCTTTCTCCCGTTTTTACAATAAAGAGCAGTTGAGTAGTTTAGCACCTGTGCACGTCTTGGTCACAGTATTTTGCGATAATTTGCTTCTTAGGCTCTCTCCTTCAACTGAGGACTTCCGAGGATGTAGACCTTCTCCCCATCTTTCTATCTCCTTTATTGAACACAGAGTAGGGGCTCTGTGTTCACTGAATGAAACAGTAAACTTTGTGAGATGCCTCAGCATTGCCTGTTCATAGAATTATTTACAAAGAAACATATAATGAAAAGTGTATTCCAAGTTATGAATGGCAGCCTTAGAGACAAACTTTAGAAACCCAGCCAATCCACAGCGTACACTCCACTGGGATAATTTTTTTGTGACTTTGACATTTTTTCAAACCTACTCTAGAGAACTGGGATCAAGCAACTTTGTGTCGAGGAGTTTGTGAACGCAGCTAATACTTTACATGGCTTTATCAGTTTACAGTCTGCAAAGTGCTTTTCAGGAACATTATTTTATTAAATCCTCTCCATCAGGAGTGAGAGAGTAGAAGGCAGGTCTTATTATCCTTGCGAGAAAGTAAGGCAGATATTTTAAGCCACTTGTCCCAGGTCATACAACCAATAAGTGATAGAGTCTGAACTCAAACTGGGATATTTGGTTCCAAGTACATGATCCCTCCATTGCTTTGCACTGCCCCCGGATTACAGTGAGGATGCCTGACATTGGAGAGAGTGTGGGTTACCAGTGAGGTGGTCCTCTGGAACTGCTGTAAAAAATGAAAATGAAAAAACAGGTGAAAGCCATCTGTGCTAATAAGTGTGTGAATTGCCTACAAAAACTGGCAATACTTTCATCCTTTCACTGCTTATGCCATTGGTCAGACCCTTGTATTATGTCTGGCCTGAATCTCAGTCTTTCAAGAGAGATGTGCAGAAATGTAAAAGGGATTCAGTCTATTCTATCTGATCCATGAAAGAATATTATAGGGAGGATTATGGTCACCCTCTCCACAGAGGGCATAGCCTCACAGGAAATTAGCAAGTTGCAGCAATACAAATATAGGTTAGACCCAAGAAAAAAATTACTGATTGTGAGGGCTGTGAGGTGCAGAGAATGTTCTCAAAGCAGGATATGAAATCTCTATCACTACAGATTTTAAGAATAGGAGAGATTCTGTACAGAGTATGTTGAAAAGCCTGGAAGCTAAAAGATATATATAACTAGCTCTGCTTTACATCCAGGGGGAGATGTGGCAAAGGTACCCTCGGGTCTTGCCCTGAATGTTTGATTTTCATTCAGCTCCCCTCCCATGTTATGTTACGGTGTAGTTTGCTTACGACAAGTAAATGTGTTTTCCTCTCTTTGTTTTTTATTAAACATGTGAAGTATGATCTAGGTGTCCATTCCCAAGAAAAATCTGCTGTCTGAAAAGTCCAGCCCTCGGATGATAGCAGAGGTGAAAACAGAAAAAAGAAAGAAATCAAACCATCTGTTTTTTTCTTATCTTGTCCTCACCAAACCCGTAACCATGTTAGAAGCAACACAACATGTCTAAAAAGGGTATTAGTGATTCTTTTCACTCTTTACCAATTGCCTTATTCTGCACTCTTCCCCAGACGACCCAAAATAATTATATCTGTCTGTCTTTTTGTTTAAAATATATACTGATATGTTTGGAGGAATGTATATTTATAGTTCTTTAATGATTTTCTTCTTACATCATTACACACTATTGTTAGGGTGTGTGGGAGAGGTTTCAAAAATAACAGGATTCTGCCCCTCCCTGCATCCACATCCCCTTGAGATGCATGACTCTGAGACATCCTCCACGTTGATTAGGGGCTGGGCCTCGGGACTCCTTTGCCTTTGCGATGTCAGCAGTCCACCCTGTATCACCCAGCCCCTAGCCAGCTCCCCTCAGTCTCATCAGAGTCCAACAGAGATTAACCAAGACTAAGCCTACAGCCAAAGAACCACCAGCTGATCGTTACCTAAATAAGTGGTTGGTTGAAACTACTCAGCTTTTAGATGGTGTGTTACCCAGTTCTAGATAACTACAGAGTCTGTAAACTTAGAAATGGCAGAAGTTGTTTCTAATCTCTTCCATTTTAGGTTTGCTTTATTTCAGAAAAAAACAAAAAACAAAAAACTAAATATACTTACAGACACTAACCCATCCAAAACCCATGGACACAACACCAAGACTTTAATGTTGTTTTTGTTTCCGATCATTTAATAATACAGAGAGAATTACAAATGAGGTCAACCTCTCTACAAACCTATTCTCCTTTTTACTTCCTTTTAGCAATTATTTTCATGAATTTGGTATGTATTTCCCCTGTCCAAGCTTTTCCACTTGTACTATACATATGTGAGTCCATATTTTCTTCAGATAGGAAAGTTTTCTTTATTCAGTGAGACTAACATATATTAAATTATATATAAAATTCCTTCATGTATGTAAACCTGAATTTATTTTTCCATTCCCCGCTAACAGACATTTGGGGTGGCTTCCCACGTTAGAAAACATGTGTCTATAAAGATTCCTGTGCTTATGTCCTTGTGCACATATGAGGGTATTAGCTAGAATCAGTTATTATTTAATAACCACTTAGCGTGCACTCTCTCAATTTTACAAGAAATTGCCAACTCTCCAAAATAGCAATGATAATTTAAACTTTTATTAGCGATGCATGAGTTTCAATTTCCTCACCTGAAACAAATACTTGATATTTTTTTCAGCCAAGGGTAGGGTTAAGGAGTAAAGCAAACATTTTAAAAAGTCAGACAATTACATAAAGAGAAATGTGCACAAAAGATTTAATTATAATACATGTTAATATATTTTAATAAGATAGGTGAAAATAGTGTCTTGTTTTATTTGCATTTTACTGATTACTGATAAGATATAGCATTTCTTTATATGTTTATTAGTCATGCAGACTTTCTTTTCCGTGAATTTACTGCATGAATCGTTGGCACGTTTTTTTATTGTGCTTGTCATTTTGTTATTGTTCTTTAAAAGTTCTTTCTATGGATATTTACCTCTTCTCCTTTATAAATGTTGCAAATATTTCCTCCAGCTGGTTTTTGCATTTTACTTTGTCCTAGTATCTTAGCCATACAGAAAATTTCACTGTGATATAAATTAATGTAATCCATCTTTTAATTTATCATGTGGACTTCTTTTTTGTTTCACTTTTTGTTTAAAAAATCATTTCCTCTTTCAAGTTCATAAGATATTTACATATATGTTCTTTAAATAATTTTATGGTTTTGCATTAAATCCATGTGGAATTGAGTTTTGGGTAGATGAAGAAGAGACCATACGTTATTCCATAGGAAAAGGAAATGAGTCTTTCAATTTCTTTTAAGGAATTTCCTTTAAGAAATTTAGCATTTAAAGAATTATGCATTTTTAACCCTTTCACTCTCCATATTGATTTTAAAAACATCTTTATTAAATTATTAATCAGACTTTTTAAATGCTTGGCTCTGGTTCTGGGTCTTCTATTCTGCTCTGATTTTTTGGGGGGTTTTTTGGTCTATTCTTACACCTATACCACATTATTTTAATTATTGTAACTTTAAAGTGAATGTTGACAAATGGTAATGCCTCTCCTCTTTGTTCTTATTTTATAGAACTGTCTTGGCTATTCTTATTCATTTACTATTTTATTTTAGACATGATGTTTTAAGTTTCACAAAAAGTCCTTTGAGATTATGATTAGAATTTCATTGCATTTAAAGATCAAATTGGAAGAATTTTATATATATATATATATATATATATATTTTTTTTTTTTTTTTTTTTTTTTTTTTTTTTTGCGCGGTACGCAGACCTCTCACTGTTGTGGCCTCTCCCGTTGCGGAGCACAGGCTCCGGACCGCAGGCTCAGCGGCCATGGCGCACGGGCCCAGCCACTCCGCGGCATGTGGGATCCTCCAGGACCGGGACACGAACCCGAGTCCCCTGCGTTGGCAGGCGGACTCCCAACCACTCCGCCACCAGGGAAGCCCAATAGTCTTTAAAGTTTATTTTGTCTGATATGAGAATTGCTACTCCAGCTTTCTTTGGGTTTCCATTTGCATGGAATATCTTTTTCCATCCCCTCACTTTCTGTCTGTATGTGTCTCTGAGTCTGAAGTGGGTCTCTTGTAGACAGCATATATATGGGTCTTGTTTTTGTATCCATTCAGCCAGTTGTGTCTTTTGGTGGGAGCATTTAATCCATTTACATTTAAGGTAATTATCGATATGTATGTTCCTATTTCCATTTTCTTAATTGTTTTGGGTTTGTTATTATAGGTTTTTTCCTTCTCTTGTGTTTCTTGCCTAGAGAAGATCCTTTAGCATTTGTTGTAAAGCTGGTTTGGTGGTGCTGAACTCTCTCAGCTTTTGCTTGTCTGTAAAGGGTTTAATTTCTCCATCAAATCTGAATGAGATCTTTGCTGGGTAGAGTAATCTTGGTTGTAGGATTTTCTTCTTCATCACTTTAAGTATGTCCTGCCAGTCGCTTCTGGCTTGCAGAGTTTCTGCTGAAAGATCAGCTGTTAACCTTATGGGGATTCCCTTGTGTGTTATTTGTTGTTTTTCCCTTGCTGCTTTTAATATGTTTTCTTTGTATTTAATTTTTGACAGTTTGATTAATATGTGTATTAGAGTGTTTCTCCTTGGATTTATCCTGTATAGGACTCTCTGTGCTTCCTGGACTTGATTAACTATTTCCTTTCCCATATTAGGGAAGTTTTCAACTATAATCTCTTCAAATATTTTCTCAGTCCCTTTCTTTTTCTCTTCTTCTTCTGGAACCCCTATAATTCGAATGTTGGTGCGTTTAATGTTGTCCCAGAGGTCTCTCAGACTGTCCTCAGTTCTTTTCATTCTTTTTTCTTTATTCTGCTCTGCAGTAGTTATTTCCACTCTTTTATCTTCCAGGTCACTTATCTGTTCTTCTGCCTCAGTTATTCTGCTATTGATCCCATCTAGAGTATTTTTCATTCCATTTATTGAGTTGTTCATTGTTGCTTGTTTCATCTTCAGTTCTTCTAGGTCCTTGTTAAATGTTTCTTGCATTTTCTCTATTCTATTTCCAAGATTTTGGATCATCTTTACTATCATTATTCTGAATTATTTTTCAGGTAGACTGCCTATTTCCTCTTCATTTGTTAGGTCTGGTGGGTTTTTATCTTGCTCCTTCATCTGCTGTGTGTTTTTCTGTCTTCTCATTTTGCTTATCTTACTGTGTTTGGGGTCTCCTTTTTGCAGGCTGCAGGTTTGTAGTTCCCGTTGTTTTTGGTGTCTGTCCCCAGTGGCTAAAGTTGGTTCAGTGGGTTGTGTAGGCTTCCTGCTGGAGGGGACTAGTGCCTGTGTTCTGGTGGATGAGGCTGAATCTTGTCTTTCTGGTGGGCAGGTCAACGTCTGGTGGTGTGTTTTGGGGTGTTTGTGGACTTATTATGATTTTAGGCAGCCTCTCTGCTAATGGGTGGGGTTGTGTTCCTGTTTTGCTAGTTGTTTGGTATAGGTTGTCCAGCACTGTAGCTTGCTGGTCGTTGAGTGAAGCTGGGCGCTAGTGTTGAGATGGAGATCTCTGGGAGATTTTTGCCGTTTGATATTACGTGGAGCTGGGAGGTCTCTTGTGGACCAGTGTCCTGATGTTGGCTCTCCCACCTCAGAGGCACAGCACTGACTCCTGGCTGCAGCACCAAGAGCCTTTCATCCACACGGCTCAGAATAAAAGGGAGAAAAAGAAAGAAAGAAAGAGGATAAAATAAAATAAAATAAAATAAGGTAAAATAAAGTTATTAAAATAAAAAAAAATATTAAAAAAAATTTTAAGTAAAACAAAAACGGACGGATAGAACCCTAGGACAAATGGTGAAAGCAAAGCTTTACAGACAAAATCTCACACAGAAGGATACACATGCACACTCACAAAAAGAGGAAAAGAGGAAAAAATCATAAATCTTGCTCTCGAAGTCCACCTCCTCAATTTGGGATGATCCGTTGTCTATTCAGGTATTCCACAGGTGCAGGTGCATCAAGTTGATTGTGGAGCTTTAATCCGCTGCTCCTGAGGCTGCTGGGAGAGATTTCCCTTTCTCTTCTTTGTTCGCACAGCTGCCGGGTTTCAGCTTTGGATTTGGCCCCGCCTCTGCGTGTAGGTCGCCGGAGGGCGTCTGTTCTTCGCTCAGACAGGACGGGGTTAAAGGAGCAGCTGATTCGCGGTTTCTGGCTCACTCAGGCGGGGGTGGGGGCGGGGGGAGGGGCACGGAGTGCGGGGCGGGCCTGCGGCGTCAGAGGCGGCGTGACGTTGCGGCAGAGGCTGGCGTGACGTTGCACGAGCCTGAGGCACGCCGAGCGTTCTCCCGGGGAAGTTGTCTCTGGGTCCCGGCACCCTGGCAGTGGCGGGCTGCACAGGCTCCCCGGAAAGGGGGTGTGGAGAGTGACCTGTGCTCGCACACAGGCTTCTTGGGGGCGGCAGCAGCAGCCCTAGCGTCTCATGCCCGTCTCTGGCGTCCGCGCTTTTAGCCGCGGCTCGCGCCCGTCTCTGGAGCTCCTTTAAGCAGCGCTCTGAATCCCCTTTGCTCGCGCACCAGGAAACAAAGAGGTAAGAAAAAGTCTCTTGCCTCTTCGGCAGCTCCTGACTTTTCTCCGGACTCCCTCCCGGCCAGCCGTGGTGCACTAACCCCTGCAGGCTGTGTTCACGCCGCCAACCCCAGTCCTCTCCCTGCGCTCCGACCGAAGCCCGAGCCTCAGCTCGCAGCCCCGCCCGCCCCGGCGGGTGAGCAGACAAGCCTCTCGGGCTGGTGAGTGCCGGTCGGCACCGATCCTCTGTGCGGGAATCTCCCCGCTTTGCCCTCTGCACCCCTGTTGCTGTGCTCTCCTCCGCGGCTCCGAAGCTTCCCCCCCTCCGCCACCCGCAGTCTCCGCCCGCGAAGGGGCTGCCTAGTGTGTGGAAACATTTCCTCCTTCATGGCTCCCTCCCACTGGTGCGAGTCCCGTCCCTATTCTTTTGTCTCGGTTTTTTGTTTTTCTTTTGCCCTACCCAGGTACATGGGGGGGGGGGGGGGTTCTTGCCTTTTGGGAGGTCTGAGGTCTTCTGCCAGCGTTCAGTAGGTGTTGTGTAGGAGTTGTTCCACGTGTAGATGTATTTCTGATGTGTCTGTGGGGAGGAAGGTGATCTCCAAGTCTTACTCTTCCGCCATTTTCCCCCTCTCCCTAAAACAGTTTTGTAAGACAGGAATTATCTTTCTCTTTCCTGAGGATTTGGTGAAATCTACAAAACTATCTAGAGCTGATGCTTTCCTAGGGAGAAGATTGAGACTAATGATTTAATTCCTTCATAATTATTGGTATACTCAGATTTTCTACTTCTTCTGGAGTCAGTTTTGTGATTTATGTATATGTGGTTATATATATATATATATTTTTTAATTGTGGGAACAAAATTGTTCATAATATTGTTTTAACTGTACCTGTAAGTATGTTCCTTTTCCAATCTTCATTGCATAGAATATTTAAAAAAATAATCTTATCATGAGGATTTATTTTTACTTACATAGATATATGCAATAAAAAATACTCAATTTTCTAATTCCAAGATAACCTATGCACTTGAGTTTAATTCTGAAAAGGTCTTTGAAGGCTTACTGAGTGACATACATTACAAGGTTTATAAGTAAATTTAACTTTCTGTAACAAATACTAAATGAATAAATATAATTTCCCACAAACCACAACTTAAACATACATTGTACCAATCATAACCTTGAACTTTAGAGTTATATTTTATGAGACAAACGTAAACCATCTCGGTTAGAACCTCTGAGGAGAATTTCTTTTAAATAAACTAGCTAAAAAAGCAATTTTATGGTAAAGTACAGGTGAAAAATAGATACAATTTTTAAAAAAGACTTTTCACCACCTGGCTAAAAAGCACTTGTATCCACAAACACTCTAATTGAACTTTCTCATTATTTAACATTGAAATGAGTAGACTATGATTTATTCTAATTTTAACCAAGGCTGAATCAATGTGTTAGAGACTAACAATTTTCTATTCCCACTTCTCTCTCTTTCTTGAAGTTTTGCCATATATTTTCTATTGTGTTGTTTTAATTTATAGAATTAGCTTTTGGTTTTGTTAAAAATCCCTATAGACTCATTTAGTGTATTTCTGTGTTAGTCATCTTTACTTTTATTTTTATTATTTCCTTCATTATGTTGTTTATTTTTCTTAGTCTGGATTTGTGATTGAGTGTATAAGTCATTACTGAATAACTCAAGTTTCAGATTTTCTTCTTTTTTATTTTGTACATTTAAATCTGTAAACTTTCCTGCAATTACTACTTTAGCTGCAAACTGCAATTTGGATAATATATAGAAATATATTTATATGTATATTATATATTTTATATATATATATATTCTTTGTCATTCCTATCTAGATATTTTATAAGCCTACTGAGATTTCTTTAATTCATGAGTTACTTAGAAATATGTTTTTGCGTTGCCACGTATATGGGTAAAGGTCATTGAAATTGTGTTTTTATTGGTAATATTGCATTGAGATCAATGAACTCAGTCTGCATGATTTCTTTTCTTCTGAATTTGTGATATAAATATGCATGACAGTAAGAGCTTGCTATAACGTGGCTTTAGCTCTAAAAAATTTACTTATTTGCTCCTGGCCTCTACCTAGATGTTTTCTTATAAGAGCTGTGGAGGGGGAATGAAAGGCAACATGAAATCCACTGGGGAATACAGGGGGATGGTGAGTAGGCCTCAGATCTCAGAATCCTCCCTGACCAATCTATCCCTATAAGACCAGTGAAATGGGTGACAACAAACCTGGAGGACCTTGGAATTACTGTTCCTGTTCTGGACATCTCTGCTAGGCACAGAGTCTAGTGTTGTTTCCACGGAAATTTCAAGCAGAGCTGACAACTGCTATCAGGCGGCTCAAAAATGAAGCTGGGACTTAGTTGGATTTGGACTGTACAGCTGTGGCCTCCTAGCGAGTCCTCTCGTTTCAGTTCCCTTTCTTCTCTCCCTGGGGCTCCTCTATGTATTATTCATCCTTGTAGGCAATCCAAGAAGCCCCAAATGTCGAGCCAATTCACCTGCTAAGTGATAGGTTGTATCTTTCTCCTGCCTCTTTGCCACAGGGAAGCCAGCTCAGTAAAGCATTATTTGCATTGCTTTGCATCTCTCCCTGGTTCACTTTCCTTTGTGTCACCTTTACTGGCTTGGGTTTGCACCACTTAAGTAGAAGGTGAATGCTTTAATGCTTAATTCAAGTTCTGTTGTCTCGGAATCCCAGACTGAGGCAAATAGATATTACAAGTGAGATCTGGAAAGCATACCCGTAAACATGTTTTTTTGAGGTGGGTGGTCTTCTGTCTGGAAGCAATGTAGACTTTGTTGCTGGTAGTTGCAAAGTAGCAGTGAAGTGGATCTAAGCTTTCCTTGGTGGTTAACTGAACAGCAGGTGTCAGCGTCACTCAGTTTGGAAACCATGAACACTGTAAGGCTTGTGGAGTAGGTGGGTGGTTGTGATGCCCCTAGGCACTTTGAAAAAAAATAGTAAGCTGAGGACAGCTAAAATTCGGGAGTCTCTCTGATAGCTTTAAAGGCAAACCCTTACGTTCAACCCTTACGTTCAACCCTTACGTTAGACGAATTGGATAGTCGAGCACTCACGCAGCTGGGGCTACTCTCCCACCACGCAGGAGTCAATACTTCAGCAAGGACCTGTGGAGTAAATCCTGAAATAACTAGCTTGGAGAGCTTCCTGAAACCCGGACTCAACCATGACCTACACTAAAATAAGTAGATGTGTCGGTTTTGGAAAAGGGATGAGAAGAGTTAAGGATATGGGCGTGTTAGCGTGAACTGATTATGTATAACCTGGGACCCTACCGTCTGCTGATTCCCCAGGAAGCTCCAGAAGAGGCACATACCTCCCTAGAGCAGGAAGAAGTGTGTTGGTAACGGGTGTGTGGGCACTGATGAGAAGCTGCATAGCTAGCTTCTGAAAGCCAAGGGAGATTGGGGTGTTGCTGTGTTTGAACTGGTCTTTTTCATGTCAGTATCAATAATGGGATCATGAAATGACAGAAGCCATATAGCATCACATAACCATCACAGGTGAGGTGAATGTGGTTACTGGGATAGGCAGTAAGGCTGCCTTAACCAAAAAGAATATATGGTGGTAGCTAATGGTCGTGGTGTTTTCAAGGACAAGACAGAAGGACCGAAGACTAGGGTATTACTCAGTTTATATAATCAGGAGAAGTAGCAGGCTGATATTAACTGGCACAGTAGTAAATCACAGCACCTCACCTGGTGATCAGATCTAAGCCAGTTCATGGACTCAGAACCTACTGATTGAAGAGGAAGAAATGTCCCTGTCAGGAATTGCCCTGCTCCTCTACTATATGTATTCATAGTAAATATTTCTCCAATCCTTTCCAAAAAGAATTTAAGAAGAGTCCTCACTATGCAGTGGGTAAAGAGATAGTTCTATAATTGTTAGCTGTTGAGTCTGAACTTATACTTATGGGATGGAAAACACCACCAGGTCCTCCATAATTAGGGTGAGGGCTTGTGGAAGTCAGTTGATAAATAGGTTCTGGCCTGAGATGATCTCAGTTGTGGTTTCACTGAGTCAGCAGACTCACCCTGTGGTTATTTCCCTGGATCCCAAATGTATAATTGGGATAAATATTTTTAGCATCTAGTGAAATATTGGCTTTGGTTTCCTGATCTGTGGATATTATACTAATTAGTGAAAACTTCTGAAATGCCTTCCCCATCAGCCCTTCCCTCCCCATTGCCAAGAAGAAATATTGTATTTCTTGAGAAAATGTATATATTCATATTACAACTAAAGACATAAAAAGATGAAAGGGTGTATGGTCTCTACCATATCTCTTTAATTTATCTGTCTGACCCTTACAAAAATGGACCATGGCAGATGATTGTGGAATACAATATAACTTAATGAGATGGTTTTCTAAATCACAGCTGCTGTTTCAAGTGTCACCTTTACTGAGAAGATTAACACAATTTCTGCCACTGGGTAAGTGGCTAATAATTCAGGAAATGCTATTGTCTGTTGTCTTAATATCTGATAATAAAAAAGGGTCAAAAATAGTGTGCCTTTGCATGGCAAGGAAAGCAGTATACTTTAATATCCTGCTTTAAGACATGTTAAATAATATGCTTTATATCATAGTATAGTCAGTTCTCAGAGACTTTCATGGTATTGACATTCCCTGGAATATCAGGCTGGTGAGCAGAGAGCCACACGTAGAACCCCAGAGATATGCCACGTGTACTATCTGTGTTGAAAATCAGTTTAAATAGTTTTTGTTGTGTTTTTGTTTTGTTTTATTTTAATTCCCAATCATCCACAAACTAATACTGGTATAAACTACAGAGCTAAAAGCTTAGCTGCAGTGGAAATATCAAAATAGTATATGAAAGTGTTTAATTGTTCTCACTTTCTGTACTTCTTATCTCTAGGACAGGTTTATTTATCTTTTGGTGACAATAAATAGTTCACAGATCAGCAGCCCTTTGAGTATCAAATTCTGAGCAGCACTGCTCTAAATGCCTTAAGAAGACATGTACACATGTATGTAGGTACACACAAACCTATGTGTGTGTTTTCTTTATTTACATATATATGCATGTCTATGTCTATGTATACACACACAAGCACACATACCAACCGTAGAATAAGAAATTTAAAAGTTAAAGAAATTAGGGGCTTCCCTGGTGGTGCAGTGGTTGAGAGTCCGCCTGCCGATGCAGGGGACACGGGTTCGTGCCCCGGTCCAGGAGGATCCCACATGCCGCGGAGCGGCTGGGCCCGTGAGCCGTGGCCGCTGAGCCTGCGCGTCGGGAGCCTGTGCTCCGCAACGGGAGAGGCCGCAACGGGAGAGGCCGCAGCAGTGAGAGGCCCGCGTACCGCAAAAAAAAAAAAAAAAAAAAAAAAGCTACAGAAATTAAAACACATGGCACATTTATCCTGTGGCCTGAAATGTGCTGTGCCGTTGTAAAGTACAACTTGCTGCATTCTGCACATACTTCAGGTAAGCTAGAGGCAGAGCACTCGGCTGCCCTCTTAGGATTTTTGAGGTAAAATGCGTTCCTTTTCAGAGTATTGCTTCGCAGAACGTATTGAGCCATCCAGAGACTTCCATGCGAGGGTTTTCTGTAGGTTCAGACTGCACTCCATGCTGTTCTGCTCCCTGGGCCATATAATTCAGGTGATAGAAGACCCGTCGTGGATAAGGATGCCAGATGAAATTTTTGTTGCACTCTAGTAGAAGTCACAGAGAAAACATCTAAGGTTCTGGCACAAAGACATGGTTTACCTATCAGAGAACTACTTTCCACTTGAAAAATAGCTTCTAGTGAGATACTGGGGTATAGTAGATACTGAGCTCCTGCCCATAGAAAACCAAATCATTGTAACCTGCGATAGCCAAGGAGTGAGGGCAACGCCCAGACATAGAGGCGCATGGCAAGCTCTGCCTGCGTTGCCTGCACCTTCTAACATTCCACTGGCCACAGAAAGTCACAAATGTAATCTAGTGTCAAGGGGCAGGAAAGCACGTTCTGGCCACTCTGAGGTCAAAGAAAGTCATCAGTGGAATTGGGACATATACTCCTCCTACGGAGGGAAGCAGGAGAGTGAATATATATGAACAGTAGCATAATCTAGCGTACCTACCAAATTATAAAGTCAGGCAGGCTGATCAGAAGTCCATCCGGGAAATGGTACCTTTGGGACCAGCCTCAAACATACCCAAGAAGCACGGATGTGTTATATGAACAGATGTCATCTGCATTTGACATCCTGCCTCTATTCCCTCAGCCATTCTTATGACAACATTGTCACGTGAGAAGGTTCCTATGACCAGTTGACTGCAGAGGAAAGGAATTTGACCTGATGTGTCGGTACAAAATATTAGCACTCTCCTGAAAGGAGCTACTGCCTCACGGTCTTGGAGGCATGATGGACAGGAGTAAAAGAAAATCCTTTAGGATAGAGCAAATCCTCCATCTTCTACACAGGGAGGGGCCAGCAGGTAAGCTACGGACAGACTTCTGACAGGATGGCTTTTGCCTGATTCATCAGAGCCCTGCAGGAATACGACCAGAAGGAGAAGGAGAGTGATGTGGGCGGACCTCCGAGAGGAGAATAGAGTGTGGGCGTCTTTTTGTCCTGTATCAGTGCCCAGTAGGAAGCACCCACTGCAGAATAGCAGCTCAGTAACCAGGTGGGAGTGTGATTTCTCCAGTGCACGTCAGGCAGCCTCTTTCCTTAGCTACCCGGATGCACGGCCCATGCGTCTGTTGGCAGAGAGGGAGGCTATGAATGGACCCAACCATCCGAGAGTGTCTTCACGGTGGCCTATCTAGCGAGTGCCTATGACACCAGCAGAAAGGACACGTGGCCCTGCTCCTTGGGGCACCTGCCAGCCCTCCTTGCACAGGAAAACCCATCCCCTCTTTGCCCACTTAGGTTCAAGTCCCTGTCTTCTTATTATGTCCACTGTCTCCTGCATTTGTTCCCTCTCTACTGGATCATCCCCACCAGGTAACAAACATATCAATATTCCCCATCTTTAAAATATATCCTGTGCCCTCACCCCTTCCTGCAGCTACTACTTAATGTTCCAGATACCCTTTCTGACAAAGTCCTTTAAGTAACTTTGTCTCCAACACCCTGATCATCTATCATTTCTTTATATGTGCCAGGATTTTGTCCTCATTACTTCACTCATGAAAACTGCATCTCAAAAAATATTTTCCCCCAAATATATCTGTCAAGTCTCAATCTTGACCTTGTTACACTTGTTACACTTTTTGGTGGAATTTGATCCCCTTGACGGCTGCCGCTTTCAAATATATTTTTTGTTTGGTATCCAGGTGTCGCCTCTCCTTTCCCTTCCTGCCTCCGTGAAGCACTTTTTCATTCTTTCATTGATTGTGCTCCTGTTTCTCATCTTTACATATTGGATTTCAGACCTCTTCTCTTCTCCACCTATAATTTCTTCCCAGGTGATTTTTCCAGCCGCTGGCTTTAAATCCCACCTATGTCCTGATGGATGCCAAATCCGTGTCTTCCATTCCAGCTCCTCCCCTGATGATGTGTTCAACTATTTGACACCTGGACAGCAGAGAGAAACCTCAAAGGTGTCATGCACACACACGGACACATACACAGCCACACGTGGACACACACACGGACACATACACATATGGACACACACATAGACACACACATGGACACGCAGATGAACAAACATACACACATGGACACACAGGCACACACACACACGGACACATCCATGGACATACACACACAGATACACATGGACACATAGGGACACATACATGGAAACACATGAATATGGACACACGTGAACACACACATGGATGCACACACATGGACACTTACACACACGGACACACAGACAGGGACACCCACACCGCCACTCTTCCACCTACACCCCATGCAGTGCACCCCTTTCTTCCGCTTGTTCAGGAAAAAATGGGAGGCATCCTGGATTCCTTGCTTTCTCTTTCTCTGTCATACTCTCCTGTCAACACAAATGCTATTAGCATTCACTTAAAAACAAATCCTAGACCCAGATGTTTCTCGTGCTCTCCATGGAAAGCACCTGAGAGAAGCTACCCGAATGTCTAGCCAGTATGACTGCAATAGTCTTCCATCAGTCCTCTCTTCTTTCCCTCTTCTAATCTCCTCTTCACACAGCAACCAGGAATATTACTTTAAAAATACATAAATCGCATCCTGTTTTTCCTAGTTCACGAGCTTCCAGTGATTTTCCCAACTCACTTAGGGGAAAAAAGAAAATCAAAAAACTTTTATCAGGCTTACAAGGTCTACATGAGCAGGCCGCTGGCTACCTCTCTGATTTCACTTGCCAACTCCCCGTCTTCCTTATTCAGATCTAGCTTGATGTCCTTGCTACGTCTTCAACATCCAAGCACAAGCTTGCCCCAGGACCTCTGCCCCTGCTACTTCAGCTGTCTGGAATGCTCTTTTCTAGGACCTTTACAGCTTGTTCCTTCACCACATTCAGATCTCTGCTGATGTCTGAAGGCCTGTCTCCTTTAGGCTACTTTATATTTCTTCATAGCACTTACCACTAACTGACAACTTATTACATGTTAACTTTAATATTTTTGTCTTTCCCACTAGAAAATGAGGTCCACAAAGCTGAGACATGTTATTTATCATTGCATCCCAGCTCTTAAGAGAGTACTTGTCTCATTGTTGGTATTTAATATATATCTGTTGAAGGAATAGGTGAGTCAATAAAATGACTTAAGTGCTCTTTACCGTAAATACTCACATATACGTTCATCTTTAGATTTATTTATTTACTTAAGCCTCTGTTTTTTTGTGTGCTTATAGTGTCTTCTTACTTTAGGAATTTCAGGTTTCTCCCAATTGTTGTGTTTTTTATTTTAAATATTGTGATACTGGATTTCCGTCTATATTTTAGCAGTTTGGATCGTGAGCTCATTTCCCAGACATTTTCTTTTTTTTTTTTTTTTTTTTTGACTGCGTTGGGTCTTCGTTGCTGCGCGTGGGCTTTCTCTAGTTGCAGCGAGCAGGGGTTACTCTTTGTTGCGGTGTGTGGGCTTCTCATTGCTGTGGTATCTCTTGTTGCAGAGCACGGGCTCTAGGCACGTGGGCTTCAGTAGTTGTGGCACGCGGGCTCAGTTGTTATGGCGTGCGGGCTCTAGAGCATAGGCTCGGTAGTTGTGGTGCATGGGCTTAGTTGCTCTGCAGGCATGTGGGATCTTCCCGGACCAGGGCTCGAACCCGTGTCCCCTGCAATGGCAGGCGGATCTTAACCACTGTGCCACCAGGGGAGCCCCTTCCCTGTTTACTTCAGAGACGTTTTCCAGGCTCCTGGCTCTTTCAGCCATGCCCCTCTCCCACCCCAACCCCTGCATGGGACTGGCAACCATCGTCCATCCCACAGAGACATTAGGCCCCTCAGGTGTATGTCCTGGGCATCTTCCTTCACACGTCCTGTGATCTCACAACCTTCTTTCTACCACATGTTCCATCTTTCCTCTGGAAAATGGAGTTAGTCCCTTTTTGATTTCCAAGCTTTGCTACATATTTGATTTCTTTAAAAAATATATTTTATGTAGTGTTTTCTGTGTTTGAAGTGGAAGATGGCTTCCCATCATAGTTCAGTACAGCCTGGACTAGAAATCTCTGAGGTCATTGACACACGCCTAGGGTAACATCGCAGGCTCAGAGTTCACAGTGATGGGTGTGGTGGTGACCCTGTGATGGATCCTGTGGAGTTGCAGTGAGACTTGAAAGAGGCCATTAGTCTATATTCATTATCCTATAATAAACCATCATGGAAAAGAAAAATAAATGAATAAAGAGGCAGTTAGTATTGGGGAGCACATCCAATTGTCTGAAAAGAAGTCATAGATGCTGGATTGATTTCCTGTGTTTGCTATAACAAACTATCACACACTTGGCCACTTAAAATAGCACATAGTTAGGGCTTCCCTGGTGGCGCAGTGGTTGCGAATCTGCCTGCTAATGCAGAAGACATGGGTTCGAGCCCTGGTCGGGGAGGATCCCACATGCCATGGAGCAACTAGGCCCGTGAGCCACAACTACTGAGCCTGCACGTCTGGAGCTTGTGCTTTGCAACAAGAGAGGCCGCGATAGTGAGAGGCCCACACACCGCGGTGAAGAGTGGACCCCGCTTGCCACAACTAGAGAAAGCCCTCGCACAGAAACGAAGACCCAACACAGCCAAAAATAAATACATAAAATAAAATACAGATTAAAAAAAAATAGCACATAGTTATTCTCTTACAATTCTGGAGGCCAGACGTCAGACTTCAGTATCCCTGGGCTGAAATCAAGGGATCGTCAGGGCCCTGCTCCTTCCACAGACTCGCCCCTTCCAGCCTCTGCTGGAGGTCAGTTTCCTTGCTTTGCAGCTGCATCACTGCAGTCTTCGAAGTTGACATCTTCAAATCCTTCTCTGTCCTGTCTTCACACACTTTCTCTGTATGTATCAGATGTTCCGCTGCCTCTTTCTCACAAGGATGCATGTGATGGCATTTAGAGTCCACTGGATAATCCAGTATAATCTTCCCATCTCGAGGTTCTTAACTGTAAAGGTCTGCTCCTGTTTTGCTTTTGTTTTTTTTGTTTTTGTTTTCATTTTGTTCTGTTTCTGTATAAGGGCAGATTTACAGATCGTAGGAATAGGAGGGTGGCCATCATTTATATGGTTTAGGGGACCGCTTTTCCATCCGCCACAGATGGTGATGATAACTATAAACAAGAAAAGTAGTCCCTTTGCTCCCAGCATCC
Organism: Pseudorca crassidens; assembly: GCF_039906515.1. Classification (NCBI taxonomy): domain Eukaryota; kingdom Metazoa; phylum Chordata; class Mammalia; order Artiodactyla; family Delphinidae; genus Pseudorca; species Pseudorca crassidens. Next base: position 107,503,633 of record NC_090304.1, read on the forward strand.
TAAAGGAACAATTTCAGCAGGAGGGGCAGAAATGATAGAAAGCATGACCAGGAGAACTGATTTGTAGAGAGGAAGCGGGAAAGGAGGTGAACCCAGTCACAAGTGCGGATGCATGGCAGAGAGGCGACTGTTGCAGAGGACTCTGTTCCGTGGGGAAACCTAGGGAGGACTGAGAACAAGATGGTGGAGCTGCCTTTGACACCCCCGGGTTCTCTGTAGCTCAGGTGATTTTTAGGCAACAGAATTTCCTTTGGAATCACAGCAGTTCACATGGCTATGAATGGCTGATGGAATGAAACCGTAAACGTGTGATGTTACGCTCTACTTCTTCAGATTCCAGGAGCATGAGAAGCACGTGGATCGTGAGGGATGGGTCAGACAGATCAGTACATTCATTTCAAGTTCACCAGGGTCAACCGAAGGGCAACGAAAAGTCCCTCAGAATAAATTGAAGCATGTTCTACAGGAAGAGTATATTTCCTAAATCTGGGGAAGGGGAGAGGGGAAGACCCTTGGCCTACAGGTGTCACGTCAAAAGAAGGGTGGAGCCGCACAGAGTTCAACAGACTAAGAAGTCCATCTGGGTCGGGAAAAAAAAACTATTAGAGGTCACGCGTGTCAAGTTAGAGTCCGAGTGCTGTTTCTCTCTTCAAAATTAAACACAACAGGAGTGTCCCCTGAAGGCAGAGGAGGTCAGAGAGAAGACAGGAATTGTTCCACACGTGCATTAAAGCTCCTTGAGATTCAACATAAAGACTAGGCAAGCTTCCGCTTAGCTGTGAGGATCCAAATAACTGATCGCCTTTCTTCTAATGATGGAAAGGGTGAGAGAAAACCCCACACTCCCAGCGCAACGTGATCTGGGGGTACCTTCTACCCCTGATAGACTCACAAGGTTAGCCGAGCCCATCTTTTTAAAATGCAAACACAGAAAGAAAAAACACCTGGGTCATTACAGACCTCAGTGTGAATATCTTCTGTGAACTCATCCCTTGCCTTTTTTGTGCTCCAGTCTCAGGAATGACATTAAATTTTTAAACTTATTTTGAGGAATTTGGAGGAAAAGTGGAGGCAGGTGAAACTTGAGGGACCCCCCCCTCAACCCAAGAAGGGGAAACCCAAGGAGACGTTAGGGCAGTGAGCTGTGGTCAGCCTTAGGGAGGGGAAGGGAAACTCAGAGGTGTGTGGAGAATATGGCCATCTATCATCTCTCGTTTAAATTTCCTCCACGGCCCTGTGGGTGATAGGGCTGTCTCGCTTCACAAATATAAGGGAGACCCTCAGGGTGACAGTGTTTAGAGCCAGAGGGGGCAGGATGTCCAACGCTGGTTTCTTTTACTTCCAATGTCAGGAGAGTTCTGCGGGCTGGGATGTGGCCACGGGTTCCTTACCTGCATCTCGGCTGCCTCAGGTGCAGGAGAAGCAGTCCTTACACTTCCCTTCCAGCTCCTGCTGCCTCTTCAGGGTGGGCTGGGCCCCTCCTGTGTTCCCCCAGCACCGAGCTGAGTGCGGCCCCCTTACACTGATCTCCCCACGCCCACCTGTCCCTGGGCTTCCTGAAAGCAGAAGCTGTGTCTTACTTAGGTTGCTTGACCAGTGCCCCGCACAGGCGCGTTATACATAAACGGCCCGGAAACCAGTGCCCAGTGAGGGCACAGTCCTGACAGTACTTGGATCTGGGGACAGTTATCAGTGCCCTCTGTGCTCCGGCACCTTGCCAGGCACTTAACCAAAACTGACATTTGTTAATCCTCAAAACCACCACGTGCCAAGGCTGTGATTCGTAATTCCAAAGAGAAGGAAACTGAGGCTCGGAGCGGTGAACCAGCTTGCCTGAGGTTACCCAGCAGTGGAGGATGGTAGGGCCTGAGCATGGCCTGTGATGTTTCCCTCACCCCAGGCTCCCCGGAGGCCCCTCTGTGGACACGGCACTCTGGCAGCACCACCAGGGCCGTTGCACGAAGGAGCTTCAGGGAAAACAAGAAAGAGAAAGACCTGGGGAGTCTTCAGAAAGCAGCAAGAGCCATGTACAGCTCAAGGGCCAGCTGGCCAGCACACCGGGGGACACGGGATTGGGAGGCGGCGCTGAGAGGGGCTGGTCAGACCAGGCAGGCTTCCTGAAGGCGGTGGCGTTTGCCTGCAGTGCGCCATCTCTGCTACCTGGGAAGTGGGTGCAACTGTCTCCCCGGCAGCTTGATGGGTCGCCAGTGCCCCCTTGTGCACACAGGGAGAACTGGAGCCACTCCCGGGCCCACAGGATAGGGGTGGTCCCGCGGCCGCTGAGCCCTGAGCCAGGAGCATGCATTGCTCTTCCTGCCAAAATTGGAAAACCACTCCTTCAGTCCCAGGACCAAATAACCAAGCGGGTCTCCAGGCCCAGAGCGGGTGAGGCCTTCCCTTCTGCCTTTCCTGCTGCAGAGGAGCCTCTGGCCCTGGGCCCGCTCCCAGCGTCTCCGGGGTTCCTCCTGGGGCTGTGCAGTGGACAGGTGAGCTGGTGCATCCTCTAGAGGAGAGCAGGGTTTTACCCGGCCCGGGATATCTGCAAGGGGGCAGGTCTGAGTGAAGGGCCCCAGGCTGGGACTCAGGGAGCGTGGGCTCCGGGTGTCAGCGGGTTTGCCTCCCTTTGTTTAATTGGGCAATTTTTTTTCTCTGGATTTCAGTTTCTCCACCTGAAAAACAAGTACTGGATCATATTGGGGTTGACCTGGAATCAAGTGCTGGTTGCCCCCTCCTGGGTCCTTCCTGGCCTCTCCCCGTGCCCTCCTTCCCCCCAACCCTTGGAACCAGTCACAAGGAATGTGGATGGTTTAAAGGGGTAGATAGTCTATTTAGATTAGAAAACGAAGGCTAGGGTTACTGAGGTTCCTCTGGTTGCAGCCGTAGATTCCATGTGAGAATGTCCACTCCTGTCCAGGAGACGAGCAGCAGTTCTGTTCCTTTAATAATTCAGTCGACGCATATTAGTTTAGTGACTATTATATGCTAAGCAAAGTGCTGCCCCCTGCCCCCTGCTGCCTAACTAAGGATCTGGAGAGGATACAAACTTGCATCCTGGTGGCTGTAACAGAATTGTATCTCTGCTCTGCTTACATCTCTGTAAAATTGCCTTTGTATGAGGACAAGATTTGGAGAGGAGTAGAAACTCAAAAAATAAGACGAGTTGATGGTGTGTCGGAAGGTGGGAATGGGCAGCTTGTACTGCTATAATGTTGTTTATAAAACACAGCATGACAAGGGTGCGCAGACACAGGGGCCATGACACTGGAGGCGGAACAGAGTCACTCTCACGACGGCGGCTAGAACGTCCTGGCACAGATGCCACGTCAACATCAGCCTTAAAGGAGGACGCTCACACACCCAAGTGAAACAGCTACGGAATAAAAATAAATAGATTCATTCATTCCATCAGTCAGTCAGTCATTCACAGCTGAGAATATACAGATAATTAATACACATTTCGTGCCCTGCAGGAGAACAAACAGGAAAGAGTTAAGAAATGCTGGTCGTCAGGTGAACACAAGCCCAAGAGAAGTGTTTTCTCAATTAGCAACTAATGATACCTCCCCATCTTCACAGCTCGCTATCCATAAGCAATCTGTCAGTCATGAGTAGTAGTATTATTGACATTATTATTCACCCTGTGTCTATGGAGCTTTCTGGGAGAAATGGGAGGGAGCAAAGAAAGTGAGGACATGGCAGAGAGACGTACGTTTTCAATGGATTGAGATGCTATCAATTAGAAAACAGAGCTCTGAAATAAAGTTTGGGAAAACTTGAAGAAAACCCTTAGCATATGAAGTAGTCCTGAGCTCACCCGCAACAGCAGCAGCCTCTCCGGCTCACTCCCATCGCTGTGGCAGCCTAAAGAAGTGTGATGTGTTCTTTGAATTACCTTCCTTCCTTCCAGCAACGAGGACTGAACGCTGGTCCCCTCTCTGCCCTGAGCTGTGCTGACCCCAGGCAGCGTCTACCCAGTGGCCAGATGCAGGGGAGACCTCTTCACCTCCCACAGACACACCCTCTTTGCTGGTGATACAGAAGCAAGGTCAACGCGGAGCAGGGGAAGGAGCTAGGTGCCTAGGAGCTAGGTCCCACGGAGGGACAGCTGGAGATCAGAGCAGGCAGTGCCCTCTGCTTGCCTCTGGTTAAACCAGGGGGTAGCGTGGGAGGAGACAGACCCCAAACCTTATCTGCATTACTGACCCCTGACACCGCGGGAAAGTTCACTGCAGGAGTGGGCCCCACTGGACAGAGGAGGGTGGACTCACCCTTGCCAAGGGGGCCAGCCCCTTGCTGGCCAGCACCCTCTGCCTCATGGGCCAGTCTTCCAGGACTGGGTAGGGGCCACATGAACTCTTGAGTTCCTGGCCTGTTAGGCTTCCTACTGGCTGATGAATGGTTTGGTTCATCAAAAAACAAACAAACAGTATCCCCAAACTTTACCCCATGGCCATTATCATTACCACCAAAATGTTCCCTCTCCAAAGCACTCTAGGCTTACGTTCGTAAGAATAGAGTAACCCCCTTTGCCCTCGCCCCTCCCCCTGCCGCACTTAACGTGGCATTACGCCTCCTAGAAAAACAAAAGTATGTCTCCTAAGGAACATTGTGGAAAGCCCGTGGATATTTTGTTTATGTGGACCTTTCAAAGCAAGCTACCATCTTTAATATTCTTTTCTCAAGCTCCATCCGAAAGCAAAGTTCCTGTAGCTAAAGTGAATGAGGAGATTTACTGCAGAAGAACTTGACAGAGATCAGACTTTTTTCCCTTTAAAGAATGCATTGAGGGCTTCCCTGGTGGCGCAGTGGTTGAGAGTCCGCCTGCCGATGCAGGGGACGCGGATTCGTGCCGTGGTCCGGGAGGATCCCACATGCTGCGGAGCGGCTGGGCCCGTGAGCCATGGCCGCTGAGCCTGCGCGTCCGGAGCCCGTGCTCCGCAATGGGAGAGCCCACAACAGTGAGAGGCCCGCGTACCGCAAAAAAAAAAAAAAAAAAAAAAAATGTATTGAGGTTAAAATAAGACAAAACAAACAACAAAACAGCCTCTGCAGGATAAAGTACATCAGAGAAGGCCCTGCACGTTTCTATTCATTTCATTTTCTGAGCAACTTATCTGCCCATTAAAACCAAGCCCAGGGAAATGGATGTGAGTTGGGGTCTGGGGCTGAGAAGGGTTAAACGCCTTTTTCTTCTTGCGCGGCATGCTCTGGGGATGTGAGAGGAGCCCTGGTCAATAGACAGATATATTGACTTGTTATTATTTAAAGTTGTTTAACCAGGTAGAGATAAACGAAAGCTTTCAGCAGCTGAACTATCACACAAATCACAATTAAGGTGGCATATGTGTTTGGGAGACATAAAATCAATTCCCGTGAAGATAATATTTTAGTCTCTATTGGAACTTGAAAACAAGTAAATTTTCAGCAGCAACAGCTGGGCTTGTTCCATCCAGGAGGCTCTCTATTAACTGTACAAGAAGGGCCTTTATTACCTCTTCTAATGGTTTTCCTCTATGGTTTTGTCTTCTTCAAAAAAGGCAAATTGATTGCGGTGGTGCTGTGTACTGACGTGACCATGGGGGCAGCGGCAGCGGAGGCTCCCCACTTGCACGTAGACCGCCCGCTCCTCCGGGAGGGATGCTTCTTGTTGGGAGGAGAGGGTACTGGAGCCATGGGGGCTGCCGGTGGGCCTGGGTCTGGAGCTGTGGGGGCCTGGCCGTCACTCCCGGGGGTAGCTTTCCTGGCTGCCTGGGAGGAGAGCCTGTGTAGCAAAGGGAGGCATTTGTGGGTATGAAGTAACCTCTGGGGTTTCATCACCTCCAGAGTTGCCCCCAGTGGGATGTGACCTCTGAGGAGTGTGTCTCACCATTTAACATGTTAATCACACGAATGTGTGTGTGTGTGTGTGTGTGTGTGTGTGTGTGTGTGTGTGTGTGTTGTCCTCTTAATTCTGTCCGTTGCCTGGAGGGCAGGGACCCCATTTAATGTCACTGGATTCTCTATTGGACTTAGTATGATGCAGGCACGTAGTATGTACTCCTATAAGGGGGGCCATGGATGTGGGGAGCCCGCCGGTCCAAAGGCCTGGATCTAATTCACTCCCCAGCACCCTACACTCTCAGCCCTTACTCATGGTTGTTCTTGGGAAGTGAGGCTGGGTTAATGTTTCACTCCCGTTGAGTTCTCCCTGTGAGCTAAGATAGGAAGGTACCATGTAAGCAGGGTGGGGCACAGGTGACCCTTTGGTGGTCACAGCACTTGCCTATGAGTAAGAGGAAAATAGGATGAGGAAATTTGGCCTCCTCAGGGCAGCAGGTAGGGGCCTAGGACGCTTTGGTTCTAGAGTGAGAACAGACCAAGTCAAGAGAGAAAAGATGGCCAGTGAAGGGCCAGCAGCCGGAGCCCGGGCCCCGTTCTCGTCTGGGTGCTAACCAGCTGGGAGAACTGGGGCTTGCCGTCGGGCTCTGGGTTGTAGGTGCTTTGTCTGAAAAACATGAACAGTGAAACCCAAGATCCTTAGAAGACAGACACTTATAAAAATGCAAAATGAGCACTCCTGCCAAAGGGAAGCAAACAGACAAGCAAAGCAAATGAAGAAGCAAACAGACACCCTGTTCTGTCCAGAGCCGCTCCCTTTTAGACAAAGAAGTGAGCACTGGGGACCACAGGCATGGGCCACTCAGAGCCCCCTGCCTCCCCCTTCCCACCCTACTGGTGTTGACTCCCCCCTTTCACTCTGCCCACTGCATCTCTACAAGGCCTCTGCTCAAGGGCCGTTTTGATCATGCTTCTCAGCTCAAAAGCCATGGATTCACTTATGCAGTAGTTACTGAGGTTTACAGTGTGCTGGGCACGGTTGTAGGTGTTTGGGACACAGCAGGCACAGCAGCAGTGAGCTAGGGGCAGTACAGGGTGACGGACAGGGAAGTCAGCGGAGGAAGAGAGGCATTTTCACAGACGTAGACACTACCGTTTATGTAAAGTCAGTTGTCCCCATTTGCCTGAATAGAGTCATGTTGGACCGAACAGAGTCTGAATTTCCATTGTCCACAGTCTGTCTTCCTAGGCGGTGATTTTTGGTGACCTGTCTTGTTTTATCCAAGCTAGGAAACAGAGAAAAGCTATTCCCTCCTATTATAGGATTGTTTTTTGTGTACTGCGGCCTGGAATTAAATTCTCTCCTCTCTTTAGTTCTTTGTAGGATCAGAGTTCCCTCCTGTGTGTTGCTTCTCCAAAGCTCTCAGACTTGTGCCCGTCTTAGGGTCAGACACACGTAAGCCAGCCCTACCAGGGGCTTGTTTCTCGATGGCAAAGCAGAAGGGGCCAGGCTGCAGAGCACAGGCATCTTCTAGACCCAACCCTTGGAGCCGTTTTCAGAGCGGCTCTGCTTAAATACATTCTCAGAGTTGGAGGGTACCATTTTCCTTCCAGAGGTGGAGACCCCACCTTGCCTCTGGAAGCTCACACAGAAGGTCGGCATACACAGGCTGAAGTGGCTGCCCTTGGGTCAGTAGACAGAGCCCTGAGAGCAGGGGGCCATGGGTGCTGCATTGGGAAGAGCTAGAGTATGGAATCAGAGGAACCTGCCATGGAGGTGGATTCCAACCCTGCCGACCTCTGGCCGCGTGAGGACCTCTAGCCACCTGCCTCTGGGCTCCAGGGGGATAGCGCATCATGCTTGAGGCAGTTCGGATGTTGTATGAATTAGTACATGTGAGAGCCCCTAGCTCCACACGTGATTTCAATAAAGATAAATGTTAGCAGCGCTCGGCCCTTGCTCTGCGACTCCCAGCCCGCCTGCCCCCTCCCCTGTACACACATCGTGGTCCGAAGTCTTCACGCTGCTGCTGGGCAAGAGATGGGCCGGCGGCAGGGTCACATCCACCTGTGCACATCACTGTGAACGCACGTCACACTCAAGAGACAGGATTCTTCCCCCCGCCGGGCGCGGGCCTCCTCGTGTCTTACTCTCTTCCTCAGCAATTTCCAGTTTCTTAAGGTAAGAATTGAGAGGAAGGAGAGGGGCAGGTCGAAGAGTGACGAAACTGTCCACAGAACAGAGATCAGTACAGGGAAGAGCTGGGCAGGGACAATGGAGGTTCTTCCAGTAACTCCACAAGGAATTGACATCAAAGTGGGCACATTCAAACAAGCGGATCAGCTCGGGTACCGGAGCACCGTCACACAGTGGAAGATGTGAGCCGGGAGGAATCACAGACGGGGTTGTCCACGCTGCCCGCGCAGCACTGAGACGGAGACTCTGGCTTCATCAAGAGAACAGGGCCTTTGTACCTGAGGGCCTCCGATGAGTCCCTTTACTGTCCTAGCTGACTCTACCATGCAGCCGCTAGTTCTCTAATAAGCTGATTTCCCCCGAGACCTTTACCGAGGAAGACACAGAAACTGCAGTGATTTGGTCTTGTAACCACAGCAACCGTCCTTGCAAATCCGCCTTGCAGGGAACGAGGCCAGGAGCGAACAAGGAAGCAGGCTCCATGGGTAGCGCCCAGGCTGCCTTCCTCCTTAGACAGCGCAGAAAGCACCCCCTACCCCACGGGGTCCAGGCACCGGGGGATCCAGGGATATCCTCTGTGCTGTTGGAGTCGGTCTGCTGATTCGCCCCGGACTGCACGGAGGGAAACGGAAATGGGAGAAGGAGGGTTTCATTTGACACGTAGGGGCTAATATTTTGCCAGGCGCTCTACACGTTTTGTTTCCTGTGACCCTGAGGACCACTCTGAGAATATGATATTTAAGCAGAGCCATTCCTCCCACGACGTCTTCTGGACCATCATGTGGGGTAGGTGTGGGGTGGTTGGAAAAGGGAAGAGACAGAGAAGAGGGTAGAGAAAAGAAACCCACTGAGTGGCCACCTCCTTGTGCCCGGCATCCAGGCCAGGAGCTTGCCCGTCCCTCCCGCCGCATCTTCCCTCATCCACCTCGGGCTAGCGCCATGGCAATTACAGAGACTACCCTACAGTCGAGGAAACCGAGGCTGTAAGAGAACCTGCCGTCAGCTCACAGGCACACAACTCGCCTATGGTAGAATCGGGACTTCGATCCCCGGCATGCAGATTCTGCTCCCTCATCTCAGAGCAGCACACACACCTGGGCTCAGACTCACGTGGCCGTGTGTTGACATGCACCTGTAGGGCCACCTGGACAACCACGTTGCTGGGAGATGCAGTAGACACCATGCTTTCTGCTGAGATGCAGCCTTCCCTAGTTTTAGGAGAGTCTCTGGGATCATTGGGGAAAAAAATTAACAGAGCCAGAAGTACACCGATACTCTTGAGTCATTCAAGTGGAATGTAGTCCTCTTAGAAGGAGCTCTCTGAGGAGGTTTGGCAGCCTACAAACCTTCCTGAAATTTGTTCACGAGCAAATGAGCATCAAGCAATGCGGTAACAAGACAAAGAGGACTTGCCTGACTCTAATACATGGAACAGATGAATTCTCAGTGCCCGGTCATTCCCCCGTCACCCACTGAATAGAGGCTGGGCCCCTTGCCTTAGACGCAAGGAGTGCCAAATCCCATCCTGGAGTGGGGACAGCTGCGCAGGTTTCTCCCCTTCCCGCTGAAATCCTTCAGCACCTCGACTGTCTAATCAGGGAGCTGCTCTCTACCCCTTCATCACGACAAGCAATGAAGGCAACACCTTTGTAAAACAAAATTAAGATGCAGAGGAAATGGGGGGTGATAAGTGAATCGCAGAGGATCCAAGGAGCTAGAGTTCCTATGGAATTAAAGTGGGAGGCAGAGGAAGGAAATCAGGATCCCTTGTAGAGGATGGTGGTATAATTAGATGACTCAGGAAAATACTGATGGTGCTAAACCTCTCCACCTGGAAGTTCTAAGCATGTTTCAAAATGAATAAATCAAAAATTGGGTGGGACCTCATCATCCTCCTAAGTTTTCAGAATCGTAGAATGATAGCATCTCCTACCCAGTTGGCTGAGAAACCTGGAATATTCCTCATACTTCACATTCTCCATCACCCCAGGCATCTAGTCCTTCTTTCTTGATTTACCTCCTAAAACTCACCCCAACTTGCTTGGTTATTACTCCTTATCATTCCTCATCTGAATTATTTTAATTACTTCTAAAGGTAGTTTCTCCTTTGCCAGTCTGACCAATGCCCATTAATCTGCCCTCCTTCTGTGGTGATATTTCTAAATTGCAAATACACTCTAGCCACTCTTATGATTAAATCCTTCTACAACTCCCCTATCTCTTTTAAGACAAGTCCCAACATCTCAGCATTTCTTGTCAAGATTTAAGGATCTTGTCCCTGTTTACCCCTTCTACCTGCCGTGCCGCCTCTGCCCTCACCCATCTTGGGATGATCAGCGCTTGGAAGTTCTTGACCTTGCTATGCTTCTCATGACCGTGTGGGTTCATCAAGTGTGAGCATCTACCATTACTTAGCTCTTCCCCTCCCTTTTCCCAGCTAATTCCTTCTGTCTCTGCAAGACCCAGCTCAGGCATCTCCTCTTCTGGAGGTGAGCACTGAGCCCTGCCATCTGGCTGCGTGTCCTCTCCTGGGCTCCTCTGGCCTTGACACCACCTACCGTGTCGTGATGTAATTCTGAATCCTCCTCTGGCCTGGGATTTCCTGGACAGTCACTCTGCTTCTCACATTTTTATCCTCCGTACTTGTCACATACTAGCTGTCAATACACGTGTATTAAGTTGAAATGAAATTCTACTCTATTTTTTCAACATTCCTGGGGGGTTCTACCAAAAATCTTCTCACTTTCCAAGCTTGTGTCCTTGAATCATCCAATACTCAGAGATTCCTTTCTTCCTTTTAAACTTAAATAACTTATAAAATATTTTGTCTTCATTTTTTTGAAAGAAGCAAACACAGTTGAGATTCTGCCTTATAGAGGATGAGTTAAGTGAGAACATGGAGGGAAGGCTGAGGGAAGAAGAGGAGAAAATAAAACGACGAACGTTTATTTTGCAACTAATATGTAACAGGTACAATGTTAAACATCCTTACCTACTCAACACCTAATAATTCTCACGGTCAGTCTTCTGAGGTGGGTGTTATTAGCACCTTATTAATGAAGATGAGACTGGGTATCACACTATGTCTCTGAAGAGAAAATAGAGAACTTAAACTAAATAGAAGGAAATATGTCTTATAGGACAAAGCACATAATGGACAGGTAAGAACTGTAAATATTCTTATTTTGAAATAAGAGATGCTGTTAAACACTTAAATGCAAATAAGCCATGTCTTTCATCTTAAATCGCAGAGTTTTAGGCAAGTGGCGGTTCCAGTGGTTAAGACTTCACCTTCCAGGGCAGGGGGTACAGGTTCAATCCCTGGTCGGGGAGCTAAGATCCCACATGCTTCATGGACAAAAAACCAAAATGTAAAACAGAAGCCATATTGTAACAAATACAATGAAGACTTTAAAAGTGGTTCACATCAAATATATATATATATATATATATAAATGTCTTATCTGGACAAACTCGGTTTACAGGAAACCATTCAGCAAGACCATGCTCTCTACCGCTCACCCTTCCACTCTCAGCTCTGCCTGTGCTCCCCAGTCTCTGCTTCCTCTTACCCTCATCAGAAAGGTTTACGGAGTTTTGAGATCCAATGAAAGACTCTCAACACCCCCCGCCAAAAAAAACCCTTCTATTGCAAGCAGATTTGACGTTCTCTAGATGGTATGTGCTGTGGTCCTGGTGCCCCGTTTATTTGCGTAGTGATCTACCTGTTCACAATATCCCCTGCCTCAATCAGCTGACTGTATCCCTGGGACAGGGGCAGAGGGAAGAAGCCTCCTAATTATCCCCCAATATTTGCTCCCTCTGCAGCCCCCTTCTCATATCTCTATCCTAAGAGCTGCAATATGACCCTGTATGTTTTCTTTGAATACAGCTGTTTTCACATCTTAGATGTGAGCTCCTTAAGGGAGTTCCTCTCTAAATTCAATGCATGGATGAATAAATGAATACACGGAAAAACATTTAAGGAAAAAAAGAGACTTCCTAATGGACAGATGAACATGTTAAAGAAAGGTAGCATCATCTGTAGCTTGAGGGTGTTGGTTTTTAAAACTGATCATAGGATTTGCTACCAATCAGTCCCATCCCCTGGTCTTCATCAAAGTAGGTCATTTATTTAGCAGAAAATCAAACAGAAAAGAAGGAACAGCTGCCAGTTGAGGTCTCTCCTGTCTGTTTCCTCAGTCAATTCTCATGTTCATGGCTTGCCTGCCTTCCTAGTGTTAGAAAGTTACACATTAACATCTGCTCCTCTGGGTGTTGCCCGCACACTCCCAGCTCTCCACCTTCTGCCTGCCGTCATCATCCTGATAGGAGGAAGCATGCCCTTAATAATACCCTAAAGCCCTTCTCTACATACATGTTTTAACAGGATGCATTGCGGCAAAGATAATGAAAATGCATCCTGTCGTTTAGCTGCCATGCTGAAGGGTAACTAGATAAGGCCTCCCTTGCAGAATGGAAAGGTAACAGCAAAGATTTTCATTACCCACTTCAAGTGGGTTGGTAAATAGGTATGTCTGCTAAAGGCTGGTTGGAGGATGCTTGCTGGATGGATTGACAGGAGAAGAATGGCTAGACAGTTTAAATAAATAGGTGGGGAACTGTCATATTAGGGAGGTGCATGAGTGAATAGGTGGAATAAGGGTTAGAAAAATGGGGGAATAATATGTGAGTGAATAGGTGAACGGTTAGCTGATGGAGAAATAAATTGGTACATCGATGATTGATGGAGCTGAGTGGCCAGATGAAGTGAAAGACTGATAAATGTCTATGCAGGCAGGCAAGCAGATGGATGGGTAAATGCTGTGGTATGAACGGGAGCAGGCGAGGGTCAGGAGAGGATGGGGAGAGGATGATTAAAAGGAAGAAGAAGGAGGAGAGGGTGGCGGGGAGCACAAAAGGCATTAAGACGTTAGAACTGGAAATTCATTTCCTCGACAAGTCATGATTTTACAATGAGTCTGAGGAAATTAGAAACGCTCCATCACTGGTACCCACCATGTCCTCCGTATTTTAATTTACAAGGAACATGATCGAGTCTATCAAATTATCTGTGTTCCATCCCCTGTAGGGAAAACAGAGTCATGAAAGGTCAGGATTAGCCCTTGTCTGTCTAGGAAGCCTTGAGAAACAAGCCTCATAACTCCAGCTTGAGGTCTTGGCCAGAGAAGTTGTATAGCTGAAGAATCTTCCCCCACTTTCTGCTGCGTGCCCAAATAATCATCGGCCACTGACCTAAGCTTTATTTGGGGGCAGTCTTAGGAATCCAGTGGTTGAAAGGGAAACAAAAACTGTCCAGGGAATTTTGATAGAACACACTGAGGGGGGTAAATTCACCAGTGGTGCAGCTGAGGAAACAAAGATGAGTCCAAGATGAGTCCAGTCCAAGATCACACATGTAGTCAACGGCAGAGCTCAGAAGGGTTGGTTGACGTATAAATGGTTGGTGAGAATCTGGGTTGCAAGAAAGAGGTTAATACCTGTTCCTTCGGAAGAGCAGATGAATGTGCGACCAAGTGGTGGGAGCTTTACTGAAAGAGAAAGATGTTTTAGGAAAGACAGAGGAAGGGAGCTCGTTCTCCAGATCTCTTTCTCATGCTATTACCCTATAGATGCTACAGTAAACCTACGACAGAGAACAGTTCCTCCAATAGCATGTGCTTTTAGGAATAAATGTGTTATCACAGTCACCATATTTTCTTATACTGACTCCTGTCAAAGTGGTGCTTGATCGAGTGGACTCAACCTGCAGGAACTCTGCTCAGTCCGAGCAGTATCTGGTCACTCTTTTTCTGAAACTTCTCTTGTGATTTCATTTTAGCCTAGGTCAATAAATAATTTAGACTTTGAGGCTGCAGCTGCATTTTATAATATTGTATTTTATATTATTTGTAAGTATATGATATAAATAGATATGTGACATACACTTGTAATATGAAATTGCCTAGGCTTCATAGTATTCTCTGTGCATGTGGGTACATACATGCATGAGAGAGAGAGAGAGAGAGAGAGAGAGAGAGAGAAATGCTACTCAGTTTTCTGGTTGCATCTGCTTCCCAAAGCCTAAAACACACACACGGGAGAAGCATAGCCTGCCTAGTTTTCTCCAATCCTGGATACCCAGTGAGGTGTCCTAATAAACAGCCCCCCAAAAGTTACAAATTTCTTTGAACTTTATTGATACACTGCACAATCACAACCATCTCATATTCATCCTGAATTAGAAAAGGTTACAACTACAATGTAACATGCACAGAATTCAGGTAGCATATTCACCCTTAATACAATTATTGACAGAAATCAAGTCTTCATTGATTTTTGAAAGAAAAAATAAGAAAGAAAATAAAAGGAGAAAAAACTCTAGAAGGCTGACAAAGTTATACTCTTGTATCATGTGATAAAATTTTAAAGCATTTGAACATAGATTTGTTTTAAGGATAATTGTGAAAATGGGCACACCCATGGTCTGACACATCTATAACGGCACCATTGATAAGTCATAATTTTTTTTTTTAATCTAGAGGACTCTGAACTTGACAGATACATGTTCGTACACCCACACATTCCTCACAACTGCACTTTACATGTCACAAAAGGTTCTGAATGATTAAAAAAGCTCCCTTTAATTAACACAGGGCAGCTTTTATTACTTATCATTGCTGTGATCGATATCATTATAAATCTGCCAATAGCGTAGAATGTGGCCCCCCAGAAAAAGAGTAGAGGGTTCACCATCTTTCCTTCCCCGCTCAGGGTCATGGAACAACTGAAACAACCCTGTGCCTTTAAAAGGGCACTGTTGAAAGAAACAAAATGGAATGTCTTTTAAAATATGGGAAATTAGGCTTCGCTGGCTACTTTCAGGCTGATGACAGTCGTGTCTAATTGGGTCCACTCTGCATCCTCGTGGACCGCCAGTGTTCTGCACCTGAAGGCTACATTGCACTGGTTCAGCTCTCTCTTTTTGCCACATCTTTTAATTGCATATCTATTTCTTCCTCCTTTCATTTACTTCTCTTCTCTCAAGAAATGAGGGAAATGAGACTGGCATCTTTATTGTTGGCTGTTAGTGATGATTAGGAGTTCTCATCATACGGTATTTTTTGAAAATGCTGCCTTCCCAGCTACACACCTGTGAAGTTTTACTGCAACTGCTCCAACTTATTTGTCTTAAAATAAAATAAACAAGGTAGTTTTGAAGAGTAGGCGGGGAGGCAGTTGGGCGTAAGTTTCTAGGACGAGGGCTCATGCAAAACGAAAGCAAGCGATCCTCATTTTTGGAGAAAAAGAAAAAAAATGAAATTTGCCAACTCGAAACATTTTATGCTGCTTCCCCTACTTTCTTGAATTCCAAAGAGATTAAATTTTGTTTTTGTTTTTTTTTTTGTTTTTAATCCTGTGGAGGTTTTTTTGGGGGGGGGGAAGGGGGGCTGGTTCCAGGTATGACAAAGCCAGTTTTTCTCTGGTGAGGACTCAGGGTCAGATTGGAAAAGATGACACGGCCCCAACCCTCACCCCATTCCTCCCCTCCTACTGATAGCATCCACAGGCAGCCACGGAGGAGAAAACCTTCCCTTGGCACTGGAAGTACCCACCAATCTACAGCCACGCCTGATGCACCGCGGTTGACAAGCTCTCCTGGAGACGGGCCGCCCACTTTAAGGTGCTCTACTCTTCTCACGTGACTTTTCCCGGCATAAGCAGAGGTCACCAACTCCTCCATGTGGAGAGCAAGTTGCTGGATTGGTGCAGAGACACATCCTTGAACTCATCCTTGGCTGTGGACTTGTCCCGACTCCCAGAGGACACTTCCCACCCAGGTTCTGAGAACTAACTGACCAACCCGTGAAATGGATTGTCTAGCGTGAGGCATGGGTTTCAGAAGAAAGAGCCCCAGGCCTCTCTGTGATACACAGCCTGCACTTCCCTTCTGTTCAGTTGAGTACAGCTACAGCAGAACAGCCACACGTCATCTCTCTGTATAAAATAGGTGCACGTTTTGACCACCACTCGCCTGTATGGCCTCCCTCCCCCAGTTACAACAAGAATGAGAAAAACTAAACGCATTTTCTTCAACTTGCAGAAGACTGTATCAGGCACTTGACATTAAACTACTGAGAAACAAGCTTGGCCAGGGCCTTACACTAGCACTGGCACTGGAATTACTTTGGTGGGAATACATATTAACTTGGTCTTGGAAGGGGGAGGGTTTCAGAGTACCTACATAGCTGAGTTCCTCTCACCTGATTTCCTGATAAGCCTTATTCGGTTTCCTTCCCACGTGCAAAACCTATGAAGAGCCACACGTCCTCAGAGACTTGATAACTCATTTTTTCCTCCTCTCCCCTAAGCCCCGGCCCCATCACTGGCATCTTGAAAAAAATCTCTCCAGCAGGCCTTATCTATCCGCCTGCCGTGTGTACAGTGAGCATGGATACTGTCTTTAGTAAGCGTTTGCTGCTCTCTATGCTTCAAGATGCTGGGTAACAGCTCCTGTCCTATCAAAGGAGCCCAAACAACCCAGCAGCTGGGGCACGTCTGTTGTGCAGAAGGGTTTTCTTTCCCACTGGCCCGTTTCCTTGGGTCTTGTTTCCTTGGCCACCTTTATCCCAGATAGGTGAGGATTAACGGCAGGCGTTTTTCCCTCTGAAACAGGGCTGGAACCAGTAACTACCAGACACGCTTCCCAGTAGCCAGTGGAAGAGGCTGCACGGAGTTCCACAGTGAGTCTGAGACCCAGGCTCATTGTGCTGGGAAGGTTCTGGATCCTCCTGGCTGAAGGAGGACAGGCGCCTTCCTCTAGATCAAGTCCCGGAGTGAGGAATATGCCCAGCTTGTCCATTTCAAGCACCGCGTTCTCCAAGACGGTACGTCTCCACAGCCTCCACACTTGTTACTCCAAAGGAACAAGCGTATTACCAACAGAACATTCAAATGACACGTTAAACGCTCCTTCAGCGTCTGACACCAGCCCCGCTCCAGGAGCCCCGTGTGGTGACAGGTCTGAAACGCTGATGTCCGACCTGTAATTCTGACTCCACGCCTGTTCTCGACTGTCCCTGGAACTTGAAATCCACACACTGCTTTTGGCACATCATTTACGTTCCCGCAGTCTGGCTCCTGGCAACTCCGTGGGAAATGCAGATGTCTGTTTACAGCTGGAAAGTGTAATATTAATTTCATTCACGCCAGCTCTCTTACGGAAGCGCCCAGCTTTTTGTACGCCAAGACAGCCTACGTGTGTGTGTGTGTGTTTCTTCACTGTGTACGTCATGTTCATGTGCTATAACGGACAAAAACAAAGAGGTCACATTTCAGAGGAAGCAGATCAATTAAGCATCGAAGGAACGGAACTCTGTGGAGCTGGTATCTCTCATGTTTTAGACTGTGGAGCTGAAAGTTTTCCAGCGGGTCTCCAGCGGGTCTGTGAGACAGTCACTGTCGATGTTCCTTCTTATCCTCAGCAGGTCACTCCCTGCAGCACGGGACAAGGGCACAGCCCTGCAGGTTTCCAATGCCATTCTCTTGGAACCCTGGCACACTTGCCGGCTGAGTCCTTCTTGTCCCAGGAGACAATACAGAAAGATCAGGTCAGCTCTTCTTTGTGTTCTGGAAAGATCTGCTCTGAACATGGAGAGCTGAGGGCATCCTTCCCCAAAGCTCCTGGAGAAGCAGTCTGTATCCGAGGAAATTGTGTGTCACTTTCCCCTTCTGTTTGCAGTGTTGTGTTAATCAAGTGCTTGGAAACTGTCAGTTGCTCAAGTGCCCTCAGCTCAGAAGAGCTTCCTGAAACATATACCAGCGTTGTCAACACACCCGCCATGTAATTGGCTTCCATCAGCTTTTTACTGGATAGTTTTCAAACAGATGAAACCAAAACTGGAGCAGAGAGGAGACAATAGCAGAAGTCACCCCACTCAGGTGGACGGCTCTCTTCACACTGCAGAGACGGAGCTGTGTTTTCTCTCTCGCTTTCTTGCTATTAAGCACAGTCCCATAGCTTCCTGACATGCACTTTCTTGAAAGGCTGAGAGAAACATGAATTTTGGCACCTTGTCCTTCCGGTAAGAAAGAAAAAACACGATACTCCTCGAGGCTTTGCCAAGGCTTATCTGCTTCCCAAGAAGGTGTTTCTCAATACACAGTCTCTGCTGGGAAGAGTGAGTGACCGACCATTCGATTGCTACTTTTGTCCATCTCTTACCAGTATCTACTTTGGGTAGATGGGCTAGCACATTCCAGACAGTCCATGACATGTTGCCTTTCTATGTTGTTAGCCTGTGAGATCATTGGCTTTCGCATGAGAAGCTGATATAGGTCATTTTGAAGATGCCAATATCTGCAGAAGGTAGAGGAGACATGAATCCAGTGGAATAGACACAATATGGTTAGAGATTAATGTGGTGATGGATTGAGAGTGAAGAGTGGGGAAACAAAGACACAGACGTGCTAGATAATTACATTGACAGACTGATAAAGTAAATAGATTGCTAGAGAAGAAGATGGGTGGGTAGATAAGTGGATGGAACGATCAATCGGACAGTTGAGTAGATGGATAACCGTATGATTACTTTCATAGAGAGCTTGATAAAACCTAAATTATCAGCCATCTACAGATCATTGTTTATGACCTGGACAGCATGTTTTTGAGAGAAGTACCATCCTCAGAATGCTTCCCCCTTTGTTCGGTCACATGACTTCTGAATGTTTAGTTTTGGGTTGTGTGCCTGTCCCTAAACTACAAATCCCTGTAGCTGGTAGAGAAAGCAGATAGGGCAGAATGGCTGAAAAGATGGCAATGTTTCATATATGTTTAGAGAGAGACCTTCCCAGAAAGAAAGGATGTGAACCCTCGTGTAGTTAGACAATAATAAACATGGAAGGAGTGATATGTACATTATAGTCAGGAAAATGGTCCAAAGCTTAGAAGATGCAGCTAATAGGACACTTGGATGTAATTCTCGCTGTGCACTACATCATACGTGAAGTTGTGTCTTCAGGGTGTTTAGCACGAGGCACATCTTCTGCCCAGATGGAGCTTATGGTGTACTGCGGGGGCGGGCAGGGCTGGTGGTGATGGTGTCGGGAAGGCAGAGGAAAGGGAAGGGCCAAGGGAGAGGAACAGATTCCATTTTTGGACACACCAGTGAATGATTATCCTACACATGGTAGAACCCTGCACACCCCTCCCCCCCAACCCCACTCATTCAAACTGGATAGAAAAATCAAACAAACAGACCAACCAACCAAAGAGAAAATCAAATCAAGAAGAACAGAAACAAACAAAAAGAAGCCCAAACTGGTTTGCTCTCCGCAGTGTAGGTAAAGTCTGTGATATGGAGAAGCAGGCGTTGCTCAGAAGACCTAAGGTTTCTTATCAAAACTTGATGAAGAAGTGGGCAAAGAGGGTCCCTGATAGCCAGAGGCAAGCCAGTGCTCTAGAGGCCGAGTTTACACCATCAATGACAGCTCCAGGCCCTGTGCGGGAGAAAGAGAGACAGACCCATTAGCGCACACCCAGAGGGCACCATCCTTATCCCGTGACAAGCACCGCATAAACATGCTTCTCCGTGGGCAGCTCCCACCCACCAGTGACCCTTCCGAGTCTGCGTAAATGGAAAGCACCCGCCGGGAGAAACGCAAAGGGACTTGTTGCTGGGGTGCCCGGACCACAGCCTGCTCTCAGACTGGGCTTTAAAACTGAAAGAGGCAGACGGAGGGAGTGGTTACACGTGCGGGCCGACAGGGCAGGGCAGGGTCTTTGTAAGCAGCGCCTCTACCTGTGTGCTCTCCTTGGAAATCGTGTCCAGAACAGACAGGGCTGGGAGGGCAGGGAGAGGGATGAGGCTCAGAGTGGAGGGAAGAGGTTGGAGGAGGAAGGAGAGGAAGAGAAGATTTTGTGAAACACAGGAGTCTAGGTGTTGATGTGGCTGGCTTTTCATCTGGTGTGACTGGGATACTGGGGCGGCGTCTCCCAAAGCCGCTGAGGAAGAATGAATACGTACACCCAGAGTTTGAAAGACTGTGGTTGGGTTTATCCCAGCAGTCAGAGATGCGTCTCCAGAGGTGACAAAGACGACCCCCGTTCTCAGACCCAACGGCCACCTTACGCCCCTGCCTGGCAGGGCTCTCCCTCAGCCTCTTTCTTTCTTCTTCCCTCTCTCTGGCCCTTTTACACAGCCCTCGTGAAACCCTCACGTTCCGCTGTGAAATAAGACCACAGAATCACAGGTGCGATTCCTTTCCCTTCATCTGCATCCTTGAGAAGACAAACCACGTGCACTGGGATCGCCTTGCCTGTTCCGAGGGCCCAGGGTGGAAGGCTGAGTGTCCACCTCTGCCCCTGTATTCCTCCATCACCTTTATTTACCAGCATCAGAATTTAGGGTCATAAGCAAGACCAGAGTAGCCAGCGAGCAGGGAGCAGAGAGTATTCCGGGGAAAGCAAAACTAAGTGTTAGTCAAGGGATTAGAAGCAACCCTGTAGGGCCAGTGACAAAGGGATGGAGTGACAGGCAAGAAACAGGGCTTCACCACCTCCTTTACTAGTAAATTGGCTTGTTGGAAATAATTTTACTACTGAAAAAAGCCTCAGTGGTGCAGGGTCTCCTCAGACAGGAGCCAGGTCATGTGGCTTGCTGGGCGGGCGGTGATGCTGTCAGCCTGGGGATGGATGGTCCTCTCACGTCAGCAGCTGGCATCCACCTGTTCCCACCCCAGGGATCTCAACAGGATTCCTTTTCTTCCTCTGATTTACAGTACAATTCTCTGTTTACTAAAAATTCATATTTACTCGATAGGTCGAGAGTCTTGTTCATAGTTTTCTGTACTTTTGTTATAGAGTATTTGCAGATAAGGGCAGAGTCCAGTCCTTAGCCCATTGCTGTGGTCCCCACGACAGCTTCATAAATATTTATAGAAAGTAGCCTGACTCTGAGGCCCCTCAGTCCAGGCATATATCCTAGGAACTGTACTGGCCTACGGAATGTGCTGAGTTGGAAAAGGCCCAGTTTGAAGCCCGAGGTAATTCCCTATGTTGTCTTCTGCAAAAGATGAGTGATTTAGATTTTTAAGTGAGTTTAAAAGGAAATGGGCAACACAGATGTATGAGACCCATATATTTTTGTAAAGAATATTTAAAGTATATATTATATACATGATATATATTCACTAGTTATATATATATGTATGCATGTGTGTGTGTCTAATTCATTATATTGATATCAACTTAGGAAACAACTGAATGGGCTCCATTCTAGACAGACAGAGGCCTTTAGTTTAGGAATCACTTTATTCCAAGTTCTACCAGTGGGCTTAGCATTTCTGGGGATGTCATGCTACCAGCACGTGCAGTATGCGGAAGTATTAGGAGTATTAGGAAGACAAAGCAGTGCGAGCTGCAGGGAAAGAAGGAGGAAGAATCATCAAGATGGGAGGTCGCAGTGCCAGGAAGATGTTGATGCTGCTTAGGCAGGGGTGTTACAGCCTCAGCTCGCTTCAGCTGAGTTCTCCAAGGAGTGGAACTCTGAGGGGCCTCGGTAGGCATAGAGCCTGCTCAGCCCGCTTGGGGGGTTGAGATAAGGCATACTTAGATGGTGCTTTCTGTGTGCCAAACATGACTCTAAATGCTGAACATCTAATCCATTTTATCCTTATGAAACCCTATGGCGTTCCTATTTTATAGATGGGGAATTGAGAAGCAGAGCAGGTAAGTACCCTGCCTGTGGCCACATGAGACAGTACACCCAGAGCTGGGTTAGAACCGAGTCACTCTGTCTGCAGGGTTGGTGCCCTTGAGTATCACAACTCTTACTTCCTCTCTGTGGAGAACAGTCCTTTGCGCATGTTTTTCAGAGGCCACGGCATCATGGAATAATGGCCTGGGGATCTGGAGACCCAGTTTCTCCATGTGACTCTGCTGCTTCCTAGCTGAGTGCCAGCTCCTCTCTGGCCTTGGTTCTCCCACCTGCAGTGAGAGGAGGCTGGGAGGGATGACCTCTGAGCTCTTCTCCTTAGTAGCCTGAGTTACTGAATGGCTGCAAACTCTGCATCTGGTCCCAGAAGGGACAGCTGGGGAGCAGCCAGATGGCCTTTTCCAGTGGTGCAAAGCCATCACACTCCTGCCTTCTGCACCCAGCATGCCATCTCCTGAGACAGCAGGAGGGCCCCAAACATTCCTGGACCCTAAAGTTTCCTTTTCTGCAGCCTCATTTTCTATGCATTTTCAGGAAATTTTACTCCTTAGCAGGTATTATAAGCCCTGCTTTAAGCATCAGATGACACGGCAATTTATCGTCAGTGGCCTTTGGCCAATCAGTGTATGAGAAAGGGCTGAGCTATTCTGGCCAAAGCGTTTACCTCATCTACTAGGACAGAGATTAAACTAGCTGTGCTCTCCTCCTGTGGACCCTGGACACACTTGAGATTTGGCAGTTGGGTCTACAGGAAGCGAGGGGCCTACAGGAAGGCTCTCGGGCTTTGTTCAAAGCCGGGAGAGAGTGGCTCACGTCCGTGTACCATATTGCATGTTGGAGGAATGTAAGACAAAGGCCATCAGCGATGAACTGATTCTTTTTTTTTTTTTTTTTTTTGCAGTATGCGGGCCTCTCACTGCTGTGGCTTCTCCCGTTGCGGAGCACAGGCTCCGGACGCGCAGGCTCAGCGGCCATGGCTCACGGGCCCAGCTGCTCTGCAGCATGTGGGATCTTCCCGGACCGGGGCACGAACCCGTGTCCCCTGCATTGGCAGGCGGACTCCCAACCACTGCGCCACCAGGGAAGCCCTGAACTGATTCTTTAATGGCATCTTCAAGGTAAGCCTGATCCTACTGGAGATGAGGGGAAAAAAAGAATCTGGGTTGGGTCTCTCCCATAGGCTTTCTGTATGCTAAGGCCACTCACCTGATTATGCAAATGTTCTTTGTGCTTTAATACAGAAGCAGCAGTGGACTGCTGCTGTAGTGACCTGGTGTGGTCCCATGATTACTTGTATGCATCTGCCCTGCCTTGGCCTCGCCGCTCTGTCTTTGCAGCCCTAAACCCTTTGGGGTAAAGCCTCTGACCAATGTAAACGTGCAGCCGACGCTTGGGACTTTGGCTTCAGACCAATTTGGGCTTAAATCCCGACTCTGCGGCTTGCCAGCTCTGTGATCTCAGACAAAGCACTTGCAGTTTTCTCCTTGGAAATGGGGGTAATAACGTGGAGTTTTCAGGATGAAGGACTGGAGGGATTAGGACAGTGTCTGGTAGGAAGTAGTCATGTGATCGTGGGAAGGGCTGCTCTGGTGGGTCCATACCCCCTACCTTCCACTTGTTAGTTGAGGCTAATACTGGCTTGTTTCGACCTTTTCCAAATACGTTGAACCTGAGCTGGGTTTTGGTAGGTGAGAATGAAGAGGTGAGACGGGTGAGAGAGACCTCTGGCCATTAGGGCCTAGGAGGAGGGTGTGGGGCACTGGGCAGGGCAATGAGAGAGTCCAAAGCCATGCTCTGTGGCAAGGCCAAGCACAAAGGACCAGTCTGCGAGGGAAGCAGACCCCACGCTGGCCTCGGAAGCCATGCCGCCCACTCAACAAACGTGTGCTGGTGCTTTCACGTGTCAGGCTCTGTTCCAAAGAGGAAGACAGACACAGCCTCTGCCTGCACACACCCTATCTTCCATTAGTTTTTTTTTTTTTATTTTGGCTGCGCTACACTGCCTGCAGGATCTTAGTTCCCCGACCAGGGATCGAACCCGTGGCCCTTGAAGTGGAAGCTCGGAGAATTAACCACTAGACCACCAGGGAAGTCCCCCTATCCTCCATTAGGACCTAGAATTCCTCTGTCCTAGTCTAAATCAATAAAGAAACACAAATATGTTTTAAGCCCTCACGGACTCTGAGAAGAAAGTCCTTTGGAATAAAATAATCCAACCTCCCTTTCATCTCAGGAGCACCCTGCCTGTCTAAGAGGAGTGAATTCAGGAATCAGGGAGAACTGAATGTGAATTCTGGCTCCGGTAGTCACTCGCAGGATGACTTCAGATGAGACGGTTAACTGCTCTCAAACATTTTTTTTTTTTTAATGTATAAAATATGTGCGGAGGTGGTTTTCTGTACACTTGCAGGGTTCTCTGAGGATGAGTGAAGATGATACATAAAATCACTGAGTATAAGTAAAGGATGAATAACGGGTGGATTAGAACCAGGACTATAACTGCTAGTCTCTAAAATCGTACCTTTTGTGGGGCTCCTGCTCTAAATAAAGAGACCCTGTGTATACTGAATTCTTAAAGGTAATTGTCAAACACCCACTGAAAGCAAACGTGACTCTGGCTCAGCAAGTGACGGGTCTCTCCTGACAAGACCTGATGTGGCTCCTACCACAGGTAAAGCTTTCCAGAGGAGGCCAGTTATTCTGAGGCAGTGCATGTAGAAGCCCGGCCCTTTCTGTGGGCAAGCACCACACTCCAGAAATCCTTAGTTATGGTTAACAGTGACTCAGTCTAAAAGAACAGCTCTTACAAACATCAGCCTTAATTAAATATTTTTCAGGGATAAACTAAAAGTGAGAACGTGTAATTATGCCCTTTCCCCTCATTCCAGCCGCCCCTTTTCCCTTCCTCAACACTAAAAACGTATTGCTTCCTTCTTTCCTGAAGTGGAGCATCTTTGAAAAGCTCACATGATGACACAAAGCCACGAAACCAACTGTGAATGACAACAATGACAACTAAATACCTTGAGGACATATGCAGACCAAAATAAGTTAGCCCTCAGCACACAGAAAGAAGAGATAAAGAGACAGAAATGATCAAGAGATAAATTCCAGAAATGGTAAATGTCACAAAGGTCAATCAGTCAGTGTGTGTACTCTGGGCCGGAGGGAAGATTTTATGGTATGGCCACGTGTGAGGCCCAGCAGCCGTAAGACAGTAAATAAAGAAAGAGGCAAACAGACAAATGAGTAAAATAAAGTCCACTTTGTGGAAGCTACTTACTTTGTTAAATTAAATATACTACCCATTTTTAAAAAGCAAATCTGGTTGAGGGTTTAGCATAGAATTAACCTGCAGGCCTAGCTCTCCAGGAAGCAAGGGTTTGCTGCTGCGCTCCTGGGCTGGCTGGTCACCCTCTGGAAGAACAGATTTTGAAAATCAAAGTACCCAAACTCAGCACAGAGCTCCCAGAAAACTATGTAAGTTTACTGATGAGGATCCTGCCTCACAAGAGATTTTGAAGCTTAAAAATGGAGGGTCCATAGCAAGCGAGAAAGGTATTGAAATGTCACCTTTTTCCTTTCCATGATTGCAACGAAAATAAGGCATGCACAGTTCTTCAGCAAGAAGTTCGAAAGCAGAGTGTTGCTGTAATCCTACTAAAATAGCAGGCGGTAGGGTGATCACATGAAGGAAAGAAAAGAGAAAAATAAAAACCCGCAGCTGAGTTGAACTTGGTGATAGCGCAGTGAGATCAAGGAGGCATCTGAAGTCTAAGATACAGTTTTGTTCTGAAATTTGTATGGGTTTTATAAATATGAATGTGAACTATGTGACCTTCCTAATGAGGAACCAAAAGGGTAATGATGTTTTTGGTGATTAAAAGAGGAGCAAGGAAATCTAATTAGAGGATGTGTGTGTTACACTTGTTGGGGAAACGTAAACCTATTTTCAGCAGCGCCGGCTGATGAAGGTGCATCTTTCCCCTTCAAAGGGAGCTTTTCCTTCATTGTCTTTAATTACAGCAGAAAACAGGGCCCTGTGTTGTTCTACAAGGAAGATGAACGGGGCTTCGCAGCTCCAGGAAGGCAGGCGGATAGAGAAGCCAAGAAGGCAGCCATGTCTGCTTTGTGCTCCCACAAAGCCCAAGGCCTAGGAAGTTCACATCAGAGGTTAATTCAAACCAGTCAGCTCATCACAGCCCTGAAAAAAGCAGGGCTTTGGTCTGCGCCAAACCAGAAGCTGGGGCGTGTGCTGACATCAGCACAGCCCGAGTGCTCTGTGTTAAAGTCTAAATGCTCAGGCTAACGGCCAGATGTCAGTGATTCAGACGGAGCAGGGTAGGGGCGCGAGGCAGTGACAAGGGGCCGCATCAGGAACGAAATGTGAGATGTCTGCATATTTTTTCCTAATATGTTGGCATTTCGCAGGTTGGGGAGAACACAAATGATGAGGCTGCTGCCATCAGCCAGAAACGATGGTGTTTCTCTCTGACTCATTCCCTCCCACCTGGATTTAAATTGTGGATTTGGAAAATAAAAATCATATACGTTATCAGCAGGAAATGGACAGGCACATGCAGCTTTTGATGTCTCTGCAAGAAGAAATCATTTGATGAACGCCTTCCTAAACAGTCTGTCAGGATGTTTCTCACAAGGGAGAAAGACCCTGCGGGAGGGGACCCTAAATTTCAAATTAGAACTGGGACGTAAGGGGGGCTGGAATGCAAGGGAAAGTGTCAGCAATGTTGACTTGGCTTCCCTGCGGGGCAGTGGAGGAGACTATAAGACCTTTTGAGTATTTGACCTTCCTTTGGTTAGTGGGGAGTTTTACCCTGTAAGAGGCTGTAACGGATGCCCCATTGACTGGAAGATATATTTATTAATCCAACCACTGCTTACTGGTCAATAACTATTGCGAGATACAGGGCTACATCCTTTAGTGCAGAAACAAATACAAACAAAATATAAGCCTAAGGGTAAACTACCAAGAGAGTCCAAAAGATGGGTGAGTGATTCTTCAGTGGGGTTCAGAAACACTTAGTGGATGGGGTACCATTGAGTGGAAGCTTAAAGGGTAAGTACAATTTTATCAGGCAGAGAAGAGGGCAAACGCCTCCCTCTGTGACCCTTCAACACACTGGAAGAGACAGTATACCTATGGGTTAGAAAGAAACATGGGTTTAAGGTAAGACAGACCTGGGTGCAAAACCGGATGTTAACGTGTCCTTCTACAGTGGAATTCCTATCTGCGGGAAGGATTCAGTCACATGGCTTAAATTCTCTGAGCTCCAGGCGTACTTACCTCAAAGGGTTCTGAGCTGTCTGAAGCCCCTTCTGGCTGAAACCTACTAGCTAGTAGCTTCTTCTCTGCTCTAGTGCAGCACTTATATTCTATGTTCTATTGTAAATGTCTATTTACTTGCTTGTAGGAGGTTGGGAAGTCTCCTCTCCCTCTCCCTCCTCCCCCCTCTCCCTCCCCCACTCCCTCCTCTCCCTCCTCCTCCTCTGGGTACCTAAATCCTAAATCTAACTCCTGGCACACAGTAGGCTCGAAACAAACATTCACTGAATCAGTGAATTGATGGACAGAAGCAGCATAGTCGAGGCTGGACTGTGCAATAGGATCGGGCATCCCGGGCAGGGCGGGGCGGGTGTTCAGCATGGTGGATGCAGAGAAGGCAGTGGGGAACCTGGGGCCACGAGGGAGGTTGATCTCAAGGCAGGAAAGGCCTTCGAGGGTTTTCTTTTTTTAACATCTTTATTGGGGTATAATTGCTTTACAATGGTGTGTTAGTTCCTGCTTTATAACAAAGTGAATCAGTTACGCATATACATATGTTCCCATATCTCTTCCCTCTTGCGTCTCCCTCCCTCCCACCCTCCCTATCCCACCCCTCTAGGTGGTCACAAAGCACCGAGCTGATCTCCCTGTGCTATGCGGCTGCTTCCCACTATATCTACCTTACGTTTGGTAGTGTATACATGTCCATGCCTCTCTCTTGCTTTGTCACAGCTCACCCTTCCCCCTCCCCGTATCCTCAAGTCTGTTCTCCAGTAGGTCTGTGTCTTTATTCCTGTCTTACCCCTAGGTTCTTCATGACATTTCTTTTTCTTAGGTTCCATATATATGTGTTAGCATACAGTATTTGTCTTTCTCTTTCTGACTTCACTCTGTATGACAGAGCTGCAATGAACTTTTTGGTTTTCTTTTCAGCAGGATGTGAACAGGTTCATTCTGAGTTTGGGAAGGGCCACCTGGCCCTGAAGTGGCAGATTGAAGAGAGATTATCAAAGACAAGGGGACCACCCACCGGTAAGAGAATGTCGTAGCCAGACAAGGCCCCTGCCCCAGCAGTGGCGGCAGGGCTGGTGCCTGCTTGCTCCGACCTGCTGGCTGACAGGTGTGGGGTGAGGGAGAGGAAAGGGTTAGAACGGCCGTGGAGGCTGTAGTGAGGCGGTCGGTGAGAAGATAAGGTGCACGTTTGAGGAGGGAAGGGATGCCAGGGAGAGAAAGATGGAGATTCCCCTGGGACATTCAGGTAGCAGAGCGTCTTGTGGCTCAGAATTGAGGCAAGTGCTGGGGACACGGACCAGGGAGCCCCCAGACTGCTGCTCAGAGACTGTCTGGCTCCCGGGTGCCTACGCTTCCCTGGGAGAGCTTGCCTGCAAAGCACATACTCAGGACCATCCCGGGAGGTTTTCATGAAATGGGTCTGGGACCAGGCCCAGGAATCTGCATTTTAAAGCACCCAAAGCGGTGGGCTAAGATACAACTCTTGCAGATGCCTGAAGACACAGAAGACCCTTCTCCTCTTGCTGTAATGCCACCCCCGGGGCAGAAGGTGGAGGGGCTCGAGGCAGATTGAGGCCGAGAGGGAAGAGAAAGGCACAGCGAGTCACATCCTAGAAGCGGAAGCAGGGCGTTGGGGGCCAGGGAGGGCTGGGGCTGAGGGGAGGCTGGGTGTTCGGGGGGACGCAGGCCGTGAGACTGAGGCATGGATTGGGCTGGATTGGAGGTGAAGGGAGGGGAGATTCAACTCCTGCACCCAGCCCTCAGGTCTCACCTGGAGCCACCTGGGGGAAAGGTGGGGCTGTTGGGAGCCTTTATAGAGGAGTGCAGGTGGGGGGCAGGGCGTGAACCAGCTTTCCGTGGGGGACCCTGGGTGAGGGAAGCCCAGGGTGCAGGATGAGAAGAGCTGGTCCGGCTGCCTTTAGTTGATGAAAATCCTGTCTGAAGAGCCAGCCTGGTATGTATATTTACTCTGGAGGAATGGCCATTAGCAAAAGGAAATATAGATTCTGTCCTCATAGTTTCCAGGGGCCAAGAGGCAGGCCTTCTTCCTGGCTGCTCTGAGGGGCTGAGGCTTTGCCTTGAGGAAACAGTCCTGAGCCCAGCTGTTGCATTAGCAACGACAAGATTCCTAGGAGCGGTGCCCATTCCCGATACTTAACTCTTGATGTAACTTATTTGTGTCGCTGCTGCAACTGCACAGATGACGTGTGAGAAATCTGTTTGTCTCTCGGCAGCATCCCCCTGCGTTCTGGTTTTGTTTGCCTTCTCTGTCCCTCTCCCCTGCCGGTTCCAGTAATACAGAAATACAGCCGTTTACAGGGCTCATTACTGCCCCACACTCTCTGCAGTGCTGGATGTAATCAGGTTCAGAACGTTCCCTCCTTGCACCCTAAGGACAGGGGGATGGGGCCTCTTGCTGAAGACCCAGTGGAAGCAGAATGGGCTGGCAAGTCGAGAGAACGTGAGCGGCTTCCGCAAGAGGCAGCTGAGCCCGCCCGCCCCTGCTGCGTGCGGACCTGGCCGGGCTCCAGGATGCCAGGGCCCAGGTGGCCTCCGAGTGCCTCACCCACTCGAGAAAGCTTACGGATACTTCGAGCAAGTCGCTTGCAATAGGCACAGCACCTGCTGCCACTCCCAAGGTTACGGACGCCAGGTTCTGGAGATCTGCCTCTTAGCCTAGTTTCCCTTTGTTTTTCAAATTCAGAACAGAGACTTAGAATGCTGGCAAGAGCCTGGAGTCTGTTTTGTTCTGTTCTTATATTTTACAGGCAACCACGGAACAGAGAGCAGCATGGTTTGTGCCAGTCAGGACTGGAACTCAGTTTTCCCCATCCCCGCGCTGGTCTGTTCTCTACCTTCCGGTGCCTCTGCAGTCCCAGCAGTGGCCCGGGGCTGAGAAAAGTGCACAGCGTGAAAGGCCACTTTGAGTTGGCACGCAGCTGGGTGACCTGCTCTGTCTGTGTGGCTTCTGGAGGGGCAGCAAGTGGTGACGGGTGAGGAAGAAACACCCCACATCAAGGTCAGCCACTGACTCAGCTTTGAGCGTCCCCCACCCCCATGTGTCTCTAAGCACTTCCCGGCTCAGCCCGCTGTCTCCATAGCCTGTGTCTTCTGCTTCCTTTCGACATTGCTTTCATCTCATTTCCCTTTGTTCTGTGTGTGGAGGTAGGAAACATAGGAAAGACATGTTTGTGCGAGAGGCCTGTCATGAGTGTATGTTGGGATGGGTTCACGGCGCAGAGTCCAAAGGGTCTCCAAAAACCAAGCTTCCAGTCTTTCTTTGACGGCAAACCCAGATGCGTGCCTGGGATGCAGGGTGTGTGTCTGTGTGGCTTTGGGGAGATTAAGCAGACCGGTTATAAATGTTCGAATGGTCCTTTAATAGAATGCATTCAGGTTAGGTGGAGAGGGGAGACAGAAGTGGAAAATGGGTTCCAACAAGCTAATTGTTCACACGGGCTTTGTGTTGCTGGCTGCGTGGGGACATGAGGCTGCGCCTTTCCTAGGAGCTCAATTGTGTCCTCCAAGCGCATATGCTGGAGCCCTAACCCCCCATGTGTATTTGGAGATGCAGCCTATAAGGAAGTGATTAAGGTCAAATGAGGTTATAATGGTAGGGCCTGATTGGCTAGGATTAGTGTCCTAATAAGAAGACACACCAGGAAGCCCTTCTCCACCCCCCAGCGCTCTCCCTCTCACTCTCCCACTCCCTCTCCCTCCTGTCCCTCTCCATCCTCTCCCACTCCCCCCTCTCCCTCTCCCTCCTGTTCCTCTCCCTACTCTCCCTCTCATTCTCCCACTCCCTCCCCCACTCACTCTCATTCTTCCACTCCCTCCTCTCTCTCCCTCACACCCTCCCTCTTCTACCTCTCCCTCCTCTGCCTCCCCCTCACCCTCCTGTTCTTCTCCCTCCTGTCCCTCTCCGTCCTCTCTCTCCCACTCCATCTTCCCCCTCCTCTCATTCTCCCTCTCCTCCCTCTTCCGCCTCTCCCTCCTCTCCTGTCCCTCTCACTCCCTCTCCCTCTCCATCCTCCCCCTCTCCCACTCCCTCTTCTTCCTCTCTCTCCCACTCCATCCTCCCCCTCTCATTCTCCCACTCCCTCCTGTTCCTTTCCCTGTCCCTCTTCTCCCACTCCCTCCTGTCCCACTCCTTCCTCTCTCTCCCTCTCACCCTCCCTCTTCCTCCCTCCTGTCCCTCTCCCTACTCTCTCCCTCCTCCCTCCTCTCATTCTCCCTCTTTCTTCTCTCCCTCACCCTCCTGTCCCTCTCCCTCCTCTCATTCTCCTTCTCCTCCCTCTTCTGCCTCTCCCTCCCTCTCCTTCTTCCTCCCCTGCTCCCTCCTGTGTCCCTCTCCCTCTCATTCTCCCACTCCTCTCCCGCTCCCTCTCCTTGTCCTTCCTCTCCATCCCTCTCCCACTCCCTCCCCCTCTCATTCTCCCACTCCCTCTTCTTCCTCTCCCTGTCTCTCCTCTCCCACTCCCTCTCATTCTTCCACTCTCTCTCCCTCCTCTTCCTTCTCTCCCTCTCCATCCTCCCTCCTCTCATTCTCCTTCTCCCTCCCTCCTCCCCTGCTCCCTCTCTCTCCCACTCCTCTCCCGCTCCCTCTCCTTGTCCTTCCTCTCCATCCCTCTCCCACTCCCTCCTGTGTCCCTCTCATTCTTCAACTCCCTCTCCTTCTCCCTCCCGTCCCACTCCTTTCCTTCTCTCCCTCCTGTCCCTCTCCTTGTCCGTCCTCTCCCACTCCGTCTCCCTCCTCTCACCTCTCCTCTCCCACTCCCTCCTCTCACTCTCCCTCTCTCCTCTCACTCTCCCTCTCCTCACTCTTCCACCTCTCCCTCACCCTCCTGTCCCTCTCCATCCTCTCTCTCTCCCACTCCCTCCTGTGTCCCTCTCACTCCCTCCTGTCCCACTCTGTTTCCTTCCTCTCCCTCCCTCTTCTCTCTCTCCCACTCCCTCCCCCTCTCATTCTCCCACTCCCTCTCATTCTTCCACTCTCTCTCCCTCCTCTTCCTTCTCTCCCTCTCCATCCTCCCTCCTCTCATTCTCCTTCTCCCTCCCTCCTCCCCTGCTCCCTCTCTCTCCCACTCCTCTCCCGCTCCCTCTCCCACTCCTTTCCTTCTCTCCCTCCTGTCCCTCTCCCTGTCCGTCCTCTCCCACTCCGTCTCCTTCCTCTCCCTCCTCTCACCTCTCCTCTCCCACTCCCTCCTCTCACTCTCCCTCTCTCCTCTCATTCTTCCTCTCCTCACTCTTCCACCTCTCCCTCACCCTCCTGTCCCTCTCCATCCTCTCTCTCTCCCTCCTGTGTCCCTCTCCCTCCTCTTCCTCCTCTCCTGTCCCTCTCACTCCCTCCTGTCCCACTCTGTTTCCTTCCTCTCCCTCCCTCTTCTCTCTCTCCCACTCCCTCCTCTCCTGTCCCTCTCTCCCTCTTCCTCCTGTCCCTCTCCTCCCTCACCCTTCTGTCCCTCTCCATCCTCTCTCTCCCACTCCCTCCTCTTCCTTTCCCTGTCCCTCTTCTCCCACTCCTTCCTCTCTCTCCCTCTCCCACTCCATCCTCCCCCTTCCACCTCTCCCTCACCCTTCTGTCCCTCCTCTCCCGCTCCCTCTCTCTCTCCCACTCCCTCCTCTCATTCTCCTTCTCCTCCCTCTCCATCCCTCCTCTCCCTCCTGTCCCACTCCCTCTACCTCTCCTCCCCCTCCTGTCCCTCTCCATCCTCTCTCTCCCTCCCTCTCCTCCCCCTTCCTCCCTCCTCTCCCACTCCCTCACCCTCCTGTCCCTCTCCAACTCCCTCTTCTTCCTCTCCCTCTCATTCTTCCACTCTCTCTCCCTCTCCCACTCCCTCCTCCCTCTTCCTTCTCTCCCTCTTCTGCCTCTCCCTCACCCTCCTGTCCCTCTCCCTCTCCCACTCCTCACTCTCCCTACTCTCTCCCTCACCCTCCTGTCCCTCTCCATCCTCCCTCTCCCACTCCCTCCCCCTCTCCCTCTTCTTCCTCTCCCTCTCCTCACATGCTCAGGGGAAAGGCCATGTGAGAACGATGGTCGTCTACAAGCCAGGACGAGAGCCCTCATCAAAATCAGCTGACAGATCTTCCTGGCTTGATCTCTGTCCTCTGGCCTCCAGAACTGTGAGAAAACAAGTTTTGGTTGTTTAAGCCCCCAGCCTATGCTATTTAGTTACGGCAGCCCTAGCCGGCGAATGTATCAGTCATCTCCATACACTGTTGTTCTCGGCTGTGACACACTTCTCTCCTGAGTCAATGGTACAGAGGGACAAGCGCCTGGATCACCTAGTTGTCAGTCCTGGAACCCTACTGTCTGTCAGCCACATCCCGCCACGGGCAACCCCACCGACTCAGGAGTGACGGCAGGGTCAGTGGCAGAGCAGCAACCCAGCCACACCTCTTCTAAGTTTTATCAAGACCTAGGGATGGACATTCACAGACACCGAGGTGTGGGCAGAGCCAGTGGCCCGTGATTGTCTCGGATCCAGAGCTGTGGAAAGGGCAGCTGCAGAGCTGAGGCCCCATCTGGCACGTGAGGGAGTGTGTGTGTGTGCCCATGGTTCACACCCTCATCCTCTGGGCAAACTCGCCAGCACCTCTTCACTAGCTATGCGTACTTCAGTGTCACTTAGCCTCCTGGGTCCTCCTCTTACCCATCTTTAAAATGGGGCTAGTAACCTGTCTTGCACGGAACTAGCATGATGCCTGGAAACCAATAAATACGTGGTAAACGGTAGATGAGATTATGATCCTTATGAATAATGACCCAAGCACTTCCATTTGAAAATGAAGCTTTCAGAATTAAGTCATGAGCCCTTTCTGCCTTGGGCTGGAGAAATTATACATTCATGCTAGTGTGATTTCCCCATGGAGAAAATCATCTGGTAATCCACTTGGTGTCTAGGCTGGGTTCCCCTCGCTGCTGCTGAGGCCACCAAGTAGAAGTTTATTGTTTGTTTGGGTGGGGGGGGGGAAGCCCTTCTCCGGAAACATATAACGATATTTCATATGCACGTGTGTGAAAGCCATCATATTCTACGTGCTTGCTACCTAACCTGTGCAGACCAACCCCCTGAAGTCTAGCCACTGAGGAGAAATGCACCAAGGAGGTGGAGCTGGCGAGCCTGTCTCTGGAGGAGGGTGGGAATCAAAAGCACAGGCATTCAGGCAGGCAGAGGAGGGAAGGAACGTGCTGTACCCACCTGCCGCTGCTGAGGAGGGGCTTAGTTCTAAGACACACACAGCAAAATGCACACACAATGCAGAGAGAAAACAAAAGACATAGATCACACATTTCAGATGGCTGGTGGACAAAGTTTAGTTCATGTCAATGCTGAAAGCTTGTTCTGGGTCTGAGGTCCACGTGAAAAATGAATACCCTTCCGTCCTATTCACCAGACGCTTCCCTCTAACCAAATCTCAGCACATAAACATGCACGTACACACACGGACGATCGCCACAAGCTGGGCCTGGCCCGTGGGGTGAAATGTGGCACGAGGAGATGGACACAGCAGCCCGAGAGCTGAGGGAGGGAGGGTGAGGTCCCCCGAAGGGCCACTCTGGAGGCCCCTCCCGCCGTGTGGGAGGGAGAGACCTGCAGAGAAGGGATGGCTGTCTCAGCTGTGGACAGAGCAGTCGTCCCGATGACTCAAGCCCCCTGCTCCGTTCATTTCAATGAATGAGAACGTGACATGCAGTCAACATGAGAATCATGATGGCAGCAGGTAACTTGGTTTAAGATTTTTAATATGATCCCTGGAGTCATCGACTCTTACTGTAGAGGGTATCTTAAAACTATATCTAATTTGCCCTCCGACCAGTAGACAGTACTACAATCGACCTGCTCCACGGTTCCGTCGTGTTTACGGTAACCACTGTGCAACCTGGTTCAGAGTTAGGTTTATTCCTTTGCTGAGGTGCACAGCTCACCTTGCACGAGACCAGGAGCTATCAGTTACCTTGCAAGCACCACGTACCGTGTGCCAGGAGAATGAGGTAGAGGTGCGTTTGCATCTAAGGTGGGGGGTTGAGCCCTATGGATGGACACAGGCCAAGCAGGGTGCGCCCTCCTCCCTCCCGAGTCCCTGCAACCCCCGGCCCCGCCAAGCCCCACGTCCAGGCCTCCTGCACTCACCATACAGTGTGATGCTGGCGTTGGTATTCCCAAGCTTGTTCGTGGCCACACAAGTATAGTTCCCATAATCCTTCTCTGAGACGTTGAAGAAGGTCAGTGTGGATATGTGGCCTCTGTTCTCAATCCTCAGGCCGTCCAGGCCGGTGGCCAGCCTGCAAAAAAAAGAGGAGGAGCGACGGGTTTGGTTGCACACACACAGTGAGGCAGCAGACAGGAGGGCCCCGGGAAGTCCAGACGGCGCAGAGGGATCCACGCACACACTCTCCTCCTCACAGCCCTTCCCTCGGACTAAGCCGGCCCGTCTACCCTCCAGCTGTAAGCACCGCGGCCGCCATCAGGGGCCGAAAGGGAAGGGTGCCCACGCTCCAGGGCTGCATTCCCTTAGTCCTTGAAGACCACCGTGTCTACAGCTAATCTGATTCTGAAACGAGGTCCATCAGTTTTGTCCACTTCCCAGCCCCCTCCGTGTTTTGTTTCTGGTTCTAAAAGCAGACTCTGTTATAACGGAGGCTGTAATCAGTTTGCTTTTGCCGAATCTTCCCCCTGGACTTCATCACCCTCCTTGCACGTGGGGAACGATCCATCAGCTCTGCTTCGGACATGCCCTGTTTCCGCTTTCAAGGTACCTGGTATCTTCCTTGAACCACTGGAACTCAGCCGTGGGCACTGCAGAGGCTTCACAGCTCAGGATGCCCTTCTGGCCCACAGAGACACCCGTGTTCCTGGCTTTGGAGATGTAGGGAGGGTCTGCAGGGAGATGCAGAGCGAGTCCGTGAGACAGGTGAGACGCGCATCCGTCACGGGCCGTGCACGTCCCCCTTCCCAGCTAAACGACCATGTATTTTAGGAAGAGGACTTCTTGCTTGAAGATACTGCGTTTACCCCAGCATCTCTTCAAACCTTCACACTAACCCAGAGTTCATGAGTCTCCCCATTAGCTAAAAGTCCTGACAGTCCATGGCCCTGGCGGTGGTGACGAGCACAGCAATCTGATACTGTATTTTCCTGCTGGAAACAACTTGGGTCTATCAGAAGATGACACTGCCATTGCCTCTCTGCCCCCTCAGTCCCCATGCCCTCCTTTCCCCTGGGACTCTCTGACAGTGGGGCTACTCACAGTTGACAGTGACTTTTACTTTCCGCACATCAGGGGCAGCAACATCGTTCAAGGCGCTGCATTCGTACTCCCCGGACTGGTCACGTTTGATGTCAGAGATTTCCAGGTATTCGTCCTCACTCACAAAGCCCTGGCCGTCTGGGAGGAAAGAAACAGAGACAATCAAGAAACTGTGAAACCAGGGGCGTAACTGTACTCACAGAGCTTGGAAGAGAAGGACTACAAAAAGCCATAGAATGGGGGTTTGAATATCAAGTCAAAGATTCTGGACATTATGTTGGCCCCAAAGTAATTTTTTTTTTTTTTTTCTTTTGGTGGTACGCGGGCCTCTCACTGTTGTGGCCTCTCCCGTTGCGGAGCACAGGCTCCGGACGCGCAGGCTCAGCAGCCATGGCTCAGGGGCCCAGCCGCTCCGCGGCATGTGGGATCCTCCCGGACCGGGGCACGAACCCACGTCCCCTGCATCGGCAGGCAGACTCTCAACCACTGCGCCACCAGGGAAGCCTGGCCCCAAAGCATTTGAAGAAATTCTCTGCTTGAGTCTTGGATCAATGGATTTTTGTCCAAGTCACTAACTTTTCACACCATTTGATAAGAAGGGCATGTTATTATTTTTCTTACATGATAATTAAGAGTACATATGAAATACTGTGGCACATTAGTAAGCTCTGATATTCTTAAACAGAACTGTCATGATCAAAAATGTGGGAATAACTTTAGGGTATGTGAGTATAGACATCTTCATTTTTCACAATGTAGAGATGCCTTTGTACACAGAGTACAAACTACTAACTACTCGTAGAATGAATAAGTGACCATTTAACAGTTTGATACAGACAGACACAAAGCAGCCGGTTGGTTTCAAACTGTCCTGGAGAAGATAAAGTGGAGAATGAATGAATGAGGAAGCCCTTCTTGCCTGCTACGTAGTAGGTGCTCAATAAACATTTGCCAACATAAAATAACCCTGAGATCCCCAGAACCTGGGGTGAGGGAGCTCAGTGGGTGTAATACCCGGCTTTGTAGGACATTCTGGAGGCGTCATTCTCAGGCTTTTGGGAAGCCTGCAATTCATGATCCTGAATACTCTGGGGCTGCAAAACTGACATTTCTTGCAGTCACTGTTACGTGCTCTTTCACAGTCTGACCCCTGTGCTTGCAAAGAGGACAGACCTTCTGGCTTAAAACACAAATGTCCTGAGGCTGTCAAAGCGCCAGGCTCCTGTGAAAACCCAGCCAACCCAAAGGCCGAGAAGGTACAGCCATTTGCATTTCTTTTAAGCCTGATACCTGATTCCTTTTTATGCTCCCGGCATGAGAGCAAAATTAGTTTTCAGGATGATAAAAACACATGGTAACTTTTCTCACTCCCCGTAGAAGCATAGCTGATCCAATGGTTGCTCGACAAACGAAGTCTGGGCCCATGATGGGTTTGGCGCAGGAAGTGGGGTGTCATGGGGGTGGGCTGATGGGCAGACATGAGGCCGCTGCTGTGGCATCCTGACTCTGCTCCACGTGGAAGCACTGGGGTATCCCCACCACCCTGCCCCTTTCCCAGGACACTGGCTTTTCAGCTCCCGGGGCCTCCCTTGCCCCCATCACCCAGCCCCACCAAGGTCACCAAGGTCACCCAGGCTCTACCTTCAGTGTCTGGATGTTGGTGATCAAGGCCAACCCCAGAAGGTGTGGGGCTCCAGGCAAATAGGTAAACAAACCGAGTCACTCGGAGTCAGCTAGGAGCCCAATCTCACGCTATTCTTTGAAGGAAATCGTGCGTCCGTCGGCCAGCCAGGCAGTCCACTTACCAGGGCACCCTCCTGGAACTTAGGCCGGTTGACAGGCCCCAGGACAAGCCCACAGGTGAGAATTTCAGGATCTTGGGAATCTGGTTGAACCCATGTGAGGACTGGCTGGAAGTCAAGGCGAAGGGGGGAAGTGGGGTTTGGGACAAGTGCACACTTCCCAGTCTGAGATCTGAGTGTCACTCCTGAATGGCACTGCTGGCCTATGCTGGTCCCAGGCACCGGATGGGAACTTTGAAAATTCTGAGGAAGATGCTCCAGAGTGGGTGCCTCCTGGGGCCCTGCCTGCTGGGGTCTCAGGGTGGTGGTGCTGGTTACGAGGCTCGACCCCAGCAGACATTAATCACCCAGGCTGGTTCATGTCTAATTCCTCAAAGCTTCCTCTCAAAGGAAGGATGTCAACATCCTCTCACCCTTTTCTCCTTATTTCTCTTAGACTTAAAGAATCTCAGAGTTGAAGGGGATTCTGAAATCACTTATTTCAGGACGTCTAATAAAGACAAAAATGGCCTCGCTCATTGAAATGATGCTGGTTGACCAATCTAAGTGGTTTTAAGGATTAAACAACAATAAAATCAGACCAAAACGACTTTCCAGATTCAGTGTGCCTTCCTTGTGGTAAATAAATACAGCAGGATGGAAAGGATGGCTCTCTCCTACTAAGACTCCATCATTCTTTCAAAATGTACCGCAGTGCATTTGCCACAGGTACTTAACCCCCTGCACTTAGCCAAACAAATGAGCTGTACCTACAGTGGGGCCGGCAGGGCACTAGCTGTACCTAGTGGGGCCGGCAGGGCACTAGCTATACCTAGTGGGGCCGGCAGGGCACTAGCTATATACCTAGTGGGGCCGGCAGGGCACTAGCTGTACCTACAGTGGGGCCGGCAGGGCACTAGCTGTACCTACAGTGGGGCCAGCAGGGCACCCCAGACCCCAGGAAGCACCTGCTCTGCAGCATCTTCCTCAAAACTTTCAAAGTTCCTGTCTTTGAATTGGGGGAGTTGGGGGGAATTGCTGGACAAAAGGCCACCCTCTGCAATGCGGGAATTTATCTTCACTATCTGTACTGCTGTTTTTATGGACTGTTATGTGACAGCAAAAAAAGGGAGGGAGGAGGGAACAGTGTTTCACATAAAATGGGGATTGTTACAATAATACTACCTCATTAAGTGAGAAAATGAATTTTGTCAAGTTAGTTCTATAAAGTAACTGGTTCTCGGGTTTTAATTTGCATATAAATTCCTCCAAGTTTTTATATCTGTATCTATAGATAGATTCTGATGTGGTAGGTCTAGGGTGGCCCTAGGGTTTTGCATTTCTACCAAGTGTCCCAGGATTTCCGTGCTGCTGGCCTGGGGCCCACGCTCTCCACCAAGCGCTGTTCTCAGCCCGTTCTTACTCACATGTGCATCTGGGTCTGTGAAGGGGTCAGCGACGTTTCCTGCCTGCCCTTTGCGTTGAGATCCTCGTGGAGCCGGCATCTCAAGAGACACCCTCTCTCTGGAGTTGAGAGCTTTGCCGGGCACACTGACGCTGAGGATGTGGACCCCTGAAGCTACTTTTCCACTGAGTCTTTGTGATCTTACTGCAAAACACGCGCCCACTCGAACCCAGCTTTCTTTGCTAAGAAAGGGAAGATGTTGACACCTGTCCTCACCTCAAGTCCATGGAAGGAGACGGAGATGCTATTTTGTTAATTGCTTTGAATACTGGGTGAGATTTGTAAAGCACAAACAATCTAGGTTGCTGAAGGCCTGGAGACCTAGGGAACTGCAAGGTGGAATGCTTTCCCTGCCCTCTCCAGTGCTGGTGGCGATGTAAGATCCTCATTCCATGCTGCGGAGAAAAGGGCAGGAGGGAACAAATGTTTGAACCCTGTTTGCTAGGAAGGCAGACTGCTGACTGGGCGGGGGAGGCAGGGGGGGACCACAAGAGGGGGGACAGGAAAGGAGGGAGGAGGACGACGAAGGATGCACTGGTGCAAGGAAGGAAAGAAAGGCAGACGGTGTGATCTGGATGCCATGGGAAAGGTTCTGAAGACACATTCAAAAGGGACTTGAAAGAAAAGAAAGCTTCAAGTCTGCCCCGCAGTGTTGCTTAATGGCAAGAGGTCCTGTAATAAGCCAGTAACCCAGAGGCATGTCACCCTGCCCTGTGCATTCGGACAGCCCAATATAACATGACTGGAAGCCAAAGCAAGTGGGCTCTGCATCACTGGCTGAAATATATTAAAAAATGCGGGTTCGTTCTTTCCACGGAGGAGCGCTTTGAAGAAGATAAGTTCAATCCACTGTATTAGGAAGATTAAGATCTGCAAGGATACAAATGGGGCCATTTATCAGGGATGGGGGAGGTCCCTGGACTCGGACCCCACAGACGCAGGTCTCGTGCTTGGGGAAGGGCTGAGCCGGCCCCATAGTTCCGTGGGCACAGGGCGGCCTCTTCTGCAGGGACACATACTCCGACCTAACAGTCACGGAGTGCAAGGAATGAGCAGAGTGTCCACGAGCAGGGTCTGGGCCATCTCAGAAACGGGGGAGCAGGCCACCCCTGGGAAGAAGGGTCCCTGGCCCGGCCGGCTGTCCCCGATGAGACCGGCGGCTATCTTACTCATCCCTGACAGTGAGAGAGGTGATGGGCTAGATGCCGTGGGTGGAGAGGATGTAGAAGGCAAAGTCGTTGACTTTGGGTGGTCCACGATCTCATGAGCCCAGACCTGCAGTGCTTTATGTTTTTTCTCCCCAGGCTCAATTTTTCCATTCTTAATTGCTTTCAGACCCCTTAAGTAAGGCATGGTGGGTCAGAAAGATTTATTAGAGACGGAAAAAAACTAAGCATTCAGGGATGAAGAGCTCGAAGAGGAAGTCCACAGTAAAACCCGGACGCTTCCTGACCCACTTCTTCTTTCTCCCTTTTCATCCTCATCCTTCTGAGCCAGCTGTTTCTCAGCCTTCACTCTGGGCCCAATTTTCCCTTCTTTTTTCCTCAGCCAATTCCTCAGAATTATAGAGCTGGAAGTACCAGGGGGGTCAGAGAAGTTAGCCTCCCACTTTCCTGGATGACTGTCCCTGACAGAGTATCTGCCCCTCCGCGGGGATGTCCCCAGGGATGATTCCGGGGGTGGCCTGTTCCTTTGCCTGACTGTTCACATCATTCAAGAAATCCTCCCCAGTTGGAGGCAAACCCTGCCCGGCTTCTCCCTTTGAAATGATCAGAAGTTGCTAGGGAGGTGCCCCATCCCCTCTGCCCTTCCTCATCAGCCACGGAAAAGCTGCCGCTCTGTCTGGGGAAGATGCTTTGAGGTTAAATGCCAGCACCTGTCACAGCTTTTGCCATGAGACCTGTCAGGAGGTGACTCACAATGGCACATGCCTGGGGGCGGGCGCCCTAGAGGAAACGAGCCGGGTGGGGGGACCATGGATGGACAGAGGCATCAGTTCAGGGAGGCGAGAGCATCGGGGAGGAACGGCCACGGAAGGAGAACACAGATGAGCAAGAAAGCGGGGGTAGAGGAGACGCGGCCAGAAGGAAGGCAGTGGGCGGGGGGGGGGGGGGGGAATGGAGGCCCCGGGGGG
The DNA here is from genome assembly GCF_039906515.1 of Pseudorca crassidens. Lineage (NCBI taxonomy): Eukaryota > Metazoa > Chordata > Mammalia > Artiodactyla > Delphinidae > Pseudorca > Pseudorca crassidens. Next base: position 107,545,290 of record NC_090304.1, read on the forward strand.
CAATGGACTCACACGGCAGGGCTTCTGGAAAAGCCAGAAATCCGCTTCCCTGCTGCCCAGCAAGAGGGGCTATTACAGACGATTCCTACTGATGCCGACCTTGGAAACTTGGAATCAAACACCTCAACGACCACGTGCATGCCACTGCCCTGCTAGACCACACCTGGGCTTTCTGGTCGACCCTGGGAAATAAACAGCCTCTCACCCACTCAGCAAGCAGGGCAGCCCTCCGAGTGATCCAGGAGCTGAAACTACTCCTGTGAAGAGTGCACGAGGCTCAGGAAAAAGGGGCGTTCACTGGAAGGCTGTGTATCTGCCGGAAACCCTGCCCCCGGGGTCCGGAGCCAGATGAGGCCAAGGGAGGGGAGTGTCTGAAGCCGCCCTCTCCCTCTGCTGCTGTCCCTGAAGGTGTGAGGGACAAGACAGACGTTGTCAGGAGTGCACATGGGGGTGGGCGCCCAAGTCCTGTCCCTCGTCCCTCTCTCTCCAGGATGCTGGCCCATGGAACATAATTGCAGAAAATGAGCTGCAGGCAAATCAAAACCTCAGCTTCGGGCTTCCCTGGTGGCGCAGTGGTTGAGAGTCCGCCTGCCGATGCAGGGGACGCGGGTTCGTGCCCCGGTCCAGGAAGATCCCACATGCTGCAGAGCGGCTGGGCCCGTGAGCCATGGCCGCTGAGCCTGCGCGTCCGGAGCCTGTGCTCCGCAACGGGAGAGGTCACAACAGTGAGAGGCCTGCGTACCGCAAAAAAAACAAAAACAAAAACAAAAAACCTCAGCTTCATGGCTGTCAAGGTGGCCTGCAATCTGGGCTTGGCATCCTAGGCTGACCCAGATCTTGCCCTTCTCCCTGTGAACCCAAGACAGCTGGACTGGTGCAGTGCAAGGCCTCAGCCTGAGTAGGTACTGCCCACAGGCCCCAAACTGGACCTGAGTGCCAGGGCTGCCTTGAAATGGAGAGTCCGGGGTTAGGAGGCCCCCTAGAAGCAAGCGGAGTGTCTGGGGAAGGTGATGGGATCAGCAGTGCAGCCCTCACTCGTAGGCCATGGTCTTGTCCCTGCTTAACTGTCGGAGCAGATAACCTCATCCATTACCCGGGTCCCCCGTCTCCCACAGTGAGGGGGCCAGGACTGATGGCATGGGAGAGGAGGTGAGAGCTGCCTCCCCCTGCTTCCTAGGCGTCCCCTGGCGTCCTTCTCCATCACACACCTGACACAGGAGCCTCCTTCTTTCAAAGGACAGAAACCTTAGAACATGCTCGAGGTGGGAACTGGGGTGAGGTTCAACACTCGGGATAGCTGGGCTCACAGGACCTCAGCCGCGAACCTCAGCACTCGCTGCCCGTGTGGTGTCGTCCGCTCTCAGCTGCAGGCACACCGAGAGGGAATGACACCCCTCACTTCTCTGACCTCTTTGTTTCTGCATCTGCTCAGGCTGAACACGCAGCATCTGTCCAGTCAGTACGTGATGGCTCGGGGGTTGGATCCCAGAACGCCCCCAGCTTTCCCTCTCTCCTCGCTCAGTCTCCTGTCTCTGCTGGTCTCCTCTGCACACTCTCCGTCCTCCCCAGCCCCAGCCTCTCCCTACAACACCGCGGGCAATAAGCAACTCTGGGCTCCCCGCCATTAATGCAGGGAGTGTGGACATGGCTCTAGCCATCCTTGGCTGCCGCCAACTCCCAGACACATCCCTTCCCCACACCGGACTTCACGAAAAGTGTGATGATGAACCCACTGTCTCATTTTCCCTTAATTAATATGAGCAACTGAACTGTGCTAACGCCATTCTGGTTTGGAGACGGAGCCGCTGGGTCAATGTCTCGTTTGCTGGCAGTGACAGAAGCTCTTTGTGTTGGGGTCTGACGACTTTTCTCTGCCTGTGGCCTCAGGGACCTTCCCCGAGGGAGGCTGACAGTCTGCTGGCTAATGACGGGATCGGCGGGTCCCTGTCCCAGTTAACCGGGCGTCTAGCGGGGGAAGGAGTCCCTTAGTACTGCTCCCGGAGCTGGGGCTCAGACGGGGGCCTGGCAGGGGTGAGTTTCCCAGATGGTTCCCATGTTCTGACGGGACAGCGGGGGATAACACGAGGAGGGAAGGACTCCAGTGACTGGGGCTGTCCAGAAGCACAGACTCTGACACTGGGCTCTCCTTACCAGGAGGACCAAAGCCAAGATGCAGAGGATACGATGGCGGGGCGGGCAGGAGAAGGGGGTGTGGAGAGCCTCTCTGCAGGGAGGTCTGGGAAGGAGGGGGCCTGGAGGTATCCAGGGCCACAAGGGCCCATCAGGATGACCAGGGAGCACGTGAAAGACAGGCTGTTGGGCTCGTGCTCACAGAGCGACTGCACTCCTGTGGGCGGGGCCCTGCATCAGCCCCCGGCAACCTTCTAACCACTGGACCGCCAGGGAGGTCCCTTGGCTTGGTCTTCCTTATGTTCTCTCTCTCAGATGGGTTCATGAGGTGTAGGAAAAATCAGCACAAATCAGAGATTTTTGGAACCTAGATGATACTGTTGACCCAGAGGGAAGGGACCCGAGTGAGTGCCAGAGAAACAGCCAGGGTACCAGCGGGGATGCGGCCCGTGCTCTTTAAATGAAAGTTCAGAATGTGTGCCGGAGAGAGGAGAGAGGAGGTGGACACAGACAGACAGACAGACAGATAGATACAGAGAGAGAGAGGATGCAGAAGGCAGAGAGCTGGGATTTCATGCACAGGCAGACAAATGGCTGAGGACAGAAGCTTGAATCCATTTGGAGAACAGGTTGGCTGACTTGGACTGAAAACGTGGCTAACATTTATATTCTAAAAAGTATCTAAATATAAACAGACATAAATAGTTCAGACCAAAATGTAGAGGTTGAAATAAATCCATCACTTTCAAAAGCAGAGCTCACACAGCTATGTTACTGACAAAATGCTAAGGGCATCTGAAAAATTTCTGTTACATGTTTTCCACTTTTATTACTATTATTTGCACTCTGAACCAACAGGGTTATTTCCGTGTTAACAACTACATAGTGAAATGAGTTATGTGCTTTATTCTAAATAAACTACTGCTTTAAAGAAGAAAAAAGCTGATAAGGAGATGCGTGAGATAGTGCTTCTTCCATGTATGTATGTCTTCAGACAGTTTGACCTGACCTTGCCGGCATCAGCCTACGCGGGCACCACTAGTATCCCAGACCCCGTTTCCCAAAGAAAACCGTATTTTGGAGAAATGGCAATGCCCCGGGGCCGATACAGCCAGTGGGTATCCAACACCAGTTCCCTGAGGACACTTTAGCCACCTGACTTTTTGAGCCCATGGCAAACCCTCCAGGGTCAGAATCTGTGGGGGGACAGGTGGAGTCCAAAATCTTCAAAATTATTTCTATTTTTTCTTTTCCATTACAGTTTATGAGAGGATAGCGAATACAGCTCCCTGTGCTATATAGCAGGACCTTGTTGTTTATGCATCCTGTATATAACAGTTTTCATCTGCTAACCCCAAACTCCCAACCATTCCTTCCCCACCCCCTCCCTCTTGGAAATTATTTCTAATAATAGAGCAACGTAAGAGCGAATGCTTTACCTCTCGCTTGCTTTGGGGGGAGTTAAAACTTTCCTTCCACACCACCTGCAACGGCTCAGTTCCCTGGGGATTGATGTATTTGCACAGTAATGCCAAATACGCCTTTGTTATTTTTATAGGTGGGCGACTGTATTGTTAGATTTGCCTGAACAGTCCCAGTTGACACCTGTCTTCCCAGTGTAATTACCGACAGTCACCTTCTGCTCTCGGTAGTGTGCTGGTCTGGATGATAAGCCCTGCAGCCCAGTACGCCCCGCTCACAGAAAGGCCCCCATCAGGCCCCAGGGCTGTGCCCACACTCACGCCTGTACATCCAGCAAAGAGGCGGTGATTGGGTCCCAAACAAGGTCCCTTGGCTGTAGGACCCTCCTGGACGAAGGTCAAGAGTGGTCCTTGGGCTCTGCTCTCCTGGAGCTCCAGGCGCACCAGCTGTGTCTTCTCTGGGAGAACAGGGTGAGAGGCCGAGTGAGGGGTCAGCACTGCAGCCCCCGGCGCGGAAACCCAGCAGGGGCTCAAGGGCCCGAAGTCCCGGTGGGTCAGAGACAGGACGTGCACCTTCTGAAATGCTGTGGACGGCCCAGGGCACCGAAAGCAGCCCTATTATTTGCACTCTGAACCAACGGGTTTATTTCAGTGTGGTCATTTCCAGGCTTTTTGGAGGAAGAGCACAGCCGTATTTCCGCAGATGAGGTCCTGATGCAGCCTGACTTTTCCTCCTTGTTCCCTTTCTTCTCTTTTCTTCTCTCCTTTGTCCTCTCCCCATGTTAGCCCCCGAGGGCACGGCTGCATGGCAGTGATGCTAATTATCACTGTTCATTATTAATATTTGTGAAATCCTTATATTCGCTTCCAGGCAAAATGCCCACGAAGCCAAGCAGCCCTCGGCGTGCAGGCCACGCCCGAGTCAGCGCCCACGTCGCAGAGCAGGGCCTGGTTCCTCAGCATCAGGGGAGACAGTGCCGCTCAGCTATGGCGGGAGCTGGAAGGGGAGGGCTAGGAGCCCTGCGCTCAGAGGGCAACGCCTCTGCCCGGGCGAGGCAGGAGCGCTTCCTGTGATGCGGGGGCCCTTTGGAAACTTTCTTGTCAAGGACTCTCCGTATCTGCACCTCGAGCTATTTCTAGGCAAGTCTGTCTCCCACCTGCCATCCAGGCTGGACTCTTTATCAAGCTGACCTCTCACCAAAGGCATCGGTCTCCTTGGCCTCCCTTTTTAGCCTCATCACCATAGAGGTCACATTACACGTGACCTCCTATGACTCTGGGCCAATCATAGGAATAAAGGCTGAAAACCACTGAATCAGACATCAGAAGACCTGGGGTCTACCCTCTGTGTTGCCACTAATGGGCTGTGATTTTGAGGAACTGTTTTTACCATTCCAAGTCCCAGGTGTTAGGGTTTTTTTGTTTTTTTTTCTATCAAATAGCACCAGATGACCTCTAAGGCCATTTGTAAATCTCATAACTTATCAATATGGGCTATGACAAGGAACCCTAAATAATTCTTTAGTTCCTGAAACTGATGACCATGGTGTTGATGGATAGAGCTCCAACCCCAGGAGCTCAGGGCCACTGGCCCCTAAGGAAACATTAGAAGGTCCCTGCGGCCGGGCACGCGTGCTGGGGAACCGACCTAGCCGCCCGCGCTCCGTCTGGGGTCTTGACGACGCAGACCCAAGGACAGAGACGCCGTGTGACTTCAAGGTGGCCCTCATCTGTCACCATGGTGCGGCTGCTCCGTGATGGGGAGGAGAGAGGTTCTGACAGTTATGAAGGGCTGTGTGTGTCTGGGGGTAATGTCTCGAATTAATGGAGAAAATTAATAATTTCCTTTCCCTGCCAAGACTCCTATTCACGCCAATTTTGACAAGTATCTATTCTTTTTCCCTCCTCTAGATGGGCAGATTGGAATAATGTCTTACAGGTATAACTAATAATCCCCTTAGATGATTTGTGGCCCATTTGCAAAAGTGCACTCCAAATGCAGGACAGCGACGCGCTCTCTGCTTTCTGTCCTCCCCGCCTTCACAACAAATATCCCTCCTTTGCTACGTGGCGCACCTCCTGATACTTCCCAACCAGGGAACAGATGCTGGGCAACAGGCGCGGGGAGGACCCCGTGCTCGGGACCACAGCCCACCCCTCCCCTGCGCCTGCAGAGCCAGAACCAGCGACGGCTACGCCAGACAGACACAGCCACGGGATCTGAGGGGCCCCACGATGGTTAGTGTACGTGGCACCTTGACATGGCTCCGGGCCGCCCGGATAACTGGTAACTATTGCTGGGTGTGTCTGCAAGGGTGTTTCTGGGGAGATTAGCATTTGAATCTGAAGACTGAGTGAGGCAGACGCCCTCACTAATGTGGCCACCTCATCCAGGCCTTGGAGGACCTGAAAGGAACAGAAGGGCGGAGGAGGGCACATTCTCTGTCCCTCTTCTCCTGCCCTCGGACAGCTGTACTCCTGGTCCCCAGGCCTGCAGCCTCAGGCTCTGGGACTCACACCAGCAGTGTCTCCCACCTTCCCCAGCTGAGGGCCCCCGGATAGGGAGCTACACCATCCGCTGCCCTGGTTCCCAGACCTCTGAATCCCAGACCGGCCTCCGTCACCGGCTTCCCTGCTCCCCGAGCTTACAGACTCGAGACATGGGTCGTCTCGGCTTCTAACTATCCAAGGCAGATCCTACAATCAATCTGGTCTTACCCGTCTCTATGTTTAATCGGTTCTGTTTCTCTGCAGAACCTGATGAATACAGGCCTAGGGGAAGCCAGAGGCTGAGGTTCTGGTCTTGGCTCTGCTACTAATTAGCCCCGAGCTCAGGGAACCCACTTCACTTCACGCAGCCTCCATTCCCTTATCTGCAAAGGAAACTGGCATCGTAGGTCCTAGGTACTGTGCCATTCCTGACTTTATTTGTGGCAGTCTTTCTAAGTAGGGTTGCTGTGCTCTTAACGCCAGTCTCTGGACAGCCTGACGATTCTGGGTCATGCCTTCTGGGTGAAGGCATGGATCCTCTTTCTACCCATGAAAGCTGGGGCTGCCTCTGGATCTCGAAGGCTTGGGACCTGAAGGCTCAGGCACGGGCTCCCAAGCCCCGGCAGGCCCCTCCCCAGGCCCCGGCTGTGCCCTCTCCCTGCCTGCCTTTGTTGGATTTCCTCACACTTTGTGGTCACATATGTGGTCACGTATGTTAAACTGTTTCAAGTTTAACACCTCTTACCTGGGAAGGAAGGAGAGTCCTGAGAATTCCTAGATGTTTTTCCTACTGGCTCAGATTCCTGTGTTAGTTTTGTTTTTGTGACCTTAGGGGGCATGGAGCCTCTGCCTTTTTGACAAACAATGTCAGTTCAGGAGATAAAACCAGGGAGGCCTGTGGACTTCCCTGATGGTCCAGGGGCTAAGACTCTACATTCCCAGTGTAGGGGGCCCGGGTTTGATCCCTGGTCAGGGAACTAGATCCCACATGCCGCAACTAAGAGTTCACATGCCGCAACTAAAAAAATCCCACGGGCCGCAGCTAAGACCCAACGCAGCCAAACAAATAAATACTGAAAGAAAAAGAAGTAGGGAGGATTGTAAGGGTGACTGGGATCCAGGGGCAGGACTGGACCGAAGGATCCTGGACAGAAATGGAGAGGTTGGGAGGTGGTCTTTTGTGTCCCTCCACAGTGGGCAGGGCCTGGAGCCTGTAGGTGACAAGTAGGTGACAAGTAGCTGGACAGGTGGTGCATGTAGGTTTCCAGGACCACCCTGAGAGGGAGATTCTGAGAACGGGTCAGGATGGAGTGTCAGCTACCCTGTAATGTGACCCTGACTTACCCTACTTATATGAAGCATTAGAGGTTCTTTCAGTTACAGAACATGGTACCCTGATGGTAAGTCCTGGAATCGATGTAAGTAACAGTTTGGTATGTACTTGGTTCACATATTATACACACATGAACACACAGATACACGTATGATATGCGTGCATAACAGCAGAGAAACAATCAATTGGGAAAGTAAAATACGGAGCCCTTCCAATTCTGACACCAGGTCCTGACACCGAGCAACTCAGCACCAGCTGGGTGTCCTGCAGTTCAGCCCGCTTCTGACGCTCTCTGCCTGGAGCCCCTGCAGGACTGTCCCCCGACCCCCAACTTCAGATGCCAAATGCAGGTCCGGGTTGTGATCTGTGCTTCTGACCGACTGGCTCTAGATCGGAGGGTCTCACGACCCCCTCCTTGGGTTTGATTAATTTGCTAGAGCGGCTCAGAGAACTCAGGGAAACATTTTACCGACTTGATCACCGGTTTATTATAAAAGGATATAATTTAGAAGCAGCCAGCTGGGAGACACACGAGAACAAGGTGCAGAGAAAGGAGCCTCCGTGCCCTCTGAGTCACCGCTGTCCCTGAATCTCCACCTGTTCACCAACCTGGAAGCTCCCCGAGCCTCCTTCTCTTGTTTGTTTGCTTTTTACGGAGGCCCCGTCATGTAGGCATGGTTGAAACATTGGCGGTTGGTGACTGAACTCAATCTCCAGCCCCCGGCCCCTCCCAGCCAGTCATGGGGGCTGGGGGCGAAGACTGAACGTTCCAACCCTCTAATCACAGGACTGGCTCCCCGGGCAAGCAGCCTCCACCTTTAGTGTCATCCAGAAATCACCTCATACACATCACAAGAGACACCTTTCCTCCCATCAAAGGAAATTCCAAGGGCCTGAGAAGCTCCGTGCTAGGAACTGGACAAAGGCCAAATAAATATTTGTTGTTATAAATCACAGTACCACAGCCATCCTTTTCAAACTTTCATCACTACTTAGGAAATAGCACTCTGCTGGGTCCAAAAGCAATCTCTAACTCTCTGTGTAAGTTACTTACTTAACCACCTTGGGCTTCCTGTTTTATCACCGGTAAAAATTAGGGATTAGATTAGATTATTTCTAAAAAAGTGTTAGCTCTAGGGGCTTCCCTGGTGGTGCAGTGGTTGAGAGTCCACCTGCCGATGCAGGGGACACGGGTTCGTGCCCCGGTCCGGGAAGATCCCACATGCCGCGGAGCGGCTGGGCCCGTGAGCCATGGCCGCTGAGCCTGCGCGTCCAGAGCCTATGCTACGCAACAGGAGAGGCCAAAACGGTGAGAGGCCCGCGTACCACAAAAAAAAATAAAAAAGAAGAAACATTAATTTTTCAACCAGCTATTGATTATCAAATATTAGAGCTAACACTTTTTTTTTTTTTTTTGCGGTACGCGGGCCTCTCACTGCTGCGGTCTCTCCCGTTGCGGAGCACAGGCTCCGGACGCGCAGGCTCAGCGGCCATGGCTCACAGGCCCAGCCGCTCCGCAGCATGTGGGATCCTCCCGGACCGGGGCACGAACCCGTGTCCCCTGCATCGGCAGGCGGACTCTCAACCACTGCACCACCAGGGAAGCCCTGTTTCTTCTTTTTGAATTTTATTTTATTTATTTTTTTTATACAGCAGGTTCTTATTAGTTATCTCTTTTATACATATTAATACGTAGATGTCAATCCCAATCTCCCAATTCATTCCAGCACCAATAATGTTTCTTTCAACCACTGATTCAAACCCTGTGTGCGCATGTGTGCAAAGAAAAATATAGCAAAATAAGAAATACACCTCAGTCTCATGAGGAAAGACAAAGATATAAACAAGCCCAAAGAGCCTTGAGCTTAGCAAATCAGAAGCCAATTCATCTTGAGAAGAAAACAAGTGATATTTCCATTATTAAATCACAATTACAAAACCAATCAGCTGCAGAAGAGGAGAAACCATTTCCATCAATTATTACTGAACTGAACATAATTTTTCCATCACCTGCAGATTGTAAATTGGGCTACACTCATCCAGGAACTCTTCTATCATAGGAGTTATTAATCAGGTAATAACTTTGTCGAATTAGCAAGGACACTGATGAGATGGTGGGGAAGTAGGACACAGGGAGCCGGGAAGAGGCATCCAGGTTAACTCCTGAGACCAGGCGCAGAGCCCTGGAGAAGACCCACGGTCAGCACCTGTCCTCGCAGTGCCCCTGCCCTGCTGAAGAAAGCACTTGGCTCTGGGGTTTTCACTCCAGAGACTCAGCATGGGAACAGGCGACAGTAAGTCAACACTGCATCCTTTACCAGCTGGCCAGTGGCTGCCGTCGGAGGGCTGTGACGACTCCTAGCTATGCGGGTGCCCCAGCTTTGGGGCACACCTCTGTCTACTGGCTCTGCTGGGCCCTCCACTTACATCCCTACGTGAATGGGGGCTTTCAGTCTTGGTGGAAAGTACTGACCGACTGTCTCATCAGAACCGCAAGCAGATCTGCGGAGTATAACGAGGCACAGACTGTCCTGTGTGCTCCTCCGATGTGCTGGGGTGACAGCATGGGTCTCAGTAGAAAGTTCTGTCGATCTGGTGCCTGAGCAGGTTCTCGGGCCCTCTGTTTTCTATCTTCCTCTACCATCCACTTGTTAAAATCCAGCCCCATGGGATTTCTATGCCATACAGAGCAGGCTTCCATCCGCCTAAATGGCCATGGGTTCGGTCCCTGCTTTGTAACATGGCAGGCTGTTCTGCTGAGAAATCGGGGTGTGCTTTATTCTCCAAGCTGTAGGAAACCAGAAGGAGTGAGGGTGTCTTCTCCGCCTCATCCCCCGAAGCCAGGCTCTGTGAGTCCTGGATTCTGAGCTCACCTCAGGATTGTTAATGACTTTTGTGTCCTGGGGTCTAGAGCAGTTGCTAGGCACCCAGAAGATGATTACCATGCAGGCTTTTGTTTAAAAGAAACAGGAAAACAAACTGTCAGGCTGCGGAGGGGGAAGTGGGCCAAGCTGGGGGTGGGGTGTGTGGAGGCATCTGCCACCAGCCAGTTGCGGAGGGTGGCTACCTGCGCATATCCCACCCCAAAGCCAGTAAGTGACAGCAGCACCTCAGACAGGTGACAACGAAGCTGGATCCAGAAGCGGAGATGCACTCGCCCCCCTTCCCGCCCTCTGTTCCTTCATGCAGGGGATTGAATTGTTCCCACCACTGAGGACTGAGATCCAGAGACTGTTTTCTCAGCCTTCGGGATCCTCTAGAGAGAAGAGACAGCCCCCCAAACACGACTTCCACTGAATTCCTCACCAGCCGGGCTGGTGAAGGCTCGACAAATGAACTGTACGTGTAACGACGGTTCTTGTAACTGAGTCTCATGGAACAGAGATCACATGGGTTATTCACACGCTGTCTCCCCTCCTCTTTCCCCTGAGTAACTGATTTATCCTTTGGGGCTCAACTTAGATTTTCCACATTTAGGGAAGCCTGTTATACTAGATGTTTCCTCTTCAACCTTCCAGATGCACTGCCCCTTCTTTGTCCTGCTTTCTTGGGCTGTCTGACATACATGAACGGGTCTACTTGGGGTGGCCAAGGGGAAGCCCAGCGAGTGGTCAGAGGGTGGAAAGGAGCTCAGGTGTGTGTTCCCAGCAGGTCACCTCTCACGCCTGGGTCACCTGGGTAAAGTGCACCGGTAACTGTGTCCCTCACCTGCTGCCTGTTTCAGCCTTGGGTAGAGCGCTACCCGTGGGCCTCCCCACACCCTCTCCACACCTCGTAATAAGCCCCTTATTAACCTGCCTACAATTGTTCTAAGTGAACAGTTTGAACCATCTGTGTCCTGCCAGGGGGGCCCTGTCCTGGGCTCCAGTAGAGCCTGTTTTCATCCTTACATTTATCACTTTAGTGGAGTGTTTCCCAACCTGGTGACTTTACCCCAAGGGGGACACTTAGCAACCTCTGAGGACACTTCTGTTGCCACAACTAGGGTTTGGGGAGGAGGTGCTACTGACACCCAGGAAGTAAAGGTCAGGACGAGGCTCAAGGCCCTACTATGCACAGGACAGCCTCCCACAACAAAGAATTATCTGTCCCAAGATGTCAGCGCGCCACTTTGAGAACTCTGCCTCAGAACGTAAATGCCTGTTCTGTCGCCGGCATGTCCCACTTAGAGGAAGCCCGGTGAAGACAAGGACCGTCCACCACGTCCCCAGCGGCATCCCCGTGCCAGTCCTGGCGAGTGATACGGGCTCACAGGGAGCTGTTGGAAAACATGCAAGTGAAAGAAATGAATTCACGAATGAGACCCAGTCCTAGTTTTCCCTCGTCTCACTGTCCAGAGCTGGGGAGAAGACTGATTTATTCACACCTAAATATAAACCCAGCCAGAAATAACGCAATAAATGCATGCCATCTACACCGCGCATCCGGTGGAAAGGAAAGGTTGGATACTGGTTAGCTGGGGGCAATGGTGCGAGGAGATGCCGCTGGGCTTGCAGCTCAAGCAGTGCTGGACACAGGCCTTGAGATGCTCCCACTTCAACAGGCAGACTTGGAACAGCACACAAGGGGGAACAGCAGGGTGAGGTGGGGAGGCGGGAGGATTCTGGAGGGTGTGAGTTAGTTTGCCACAGCTCTGCTGAGGAAAGTTACTGGTGGCTCTTGGTTAGTGAGTGCTGGCTGCAGGGGAAAACCCTGCCCACCTACATCACCTCGGGGGAATTGCAGTCACGAGCCAGCAGATACTTTCATGCTGTGCTTTCCCATCACACTTCTCACTGACGTGATGAGCAAGAAGAGGTGCTCACTGTGTGCGAAGCACATGACAGGAGCAGAGTCTGGGGCAGTTTAGGTGCCGGGCTGGCCACGAGACCACTCAGTGGACATCTATCGGCTTGACCCCTCCTAAGCACACTGTGTCACCCGGGTCTCATTTGCACGGTCTCTGGTTTTAGACTCTACATGACTGAAGAGCCACTTCTCACTTCTGCTTTTATTACCAGACCCAGCTTCTTCCAGGCCGTAACCTGCTCTTGGGGAATAAGGTCTGAGGAGCTCAGCATTTGCTCACGAGTCCTTGGGGAGGCCGGCAACAGAACTCATCTTAGAAGCCTGATCGTGAGCCTCTGACCCAGGAGGTCGAGGACCGGCATGCAGTGAGCCGGGGGCCACCTCCCTGAGGCCAGGCTTCAGCAGGCTGATACCCCATCAGGAGCCGCCGGGCAGTCCCTCCACGATGGGGATACTCCCCTGCCTCTGCCGGGGCTGCTCACACTGAGGCCCCTCAGAGGGGCTCAGGGCTGAGGACAGAGCTCAGACAGCAGGGCACTAGCGCCCAGGGCTTCTGAGGGATGTGGCGGGAGCAGCCCTGCCCCTGGGATGGAAGCGGGTCCGTGTTTCTGGGTAACCAATTCTACGGACCAGTTGCAGAGAGGTGAGGGGGGCTGCTTTCACACCCAATCAAGAGGCTCTATGGGAAGCAGGATGGACTCACCTGTGGAAAAGCCACACCAGCACATAAACTGCTTCACGACTGCAGGGCCATGTAATATCTGCACACCACCGGCGTGCACACCACCTACAAACGATGTGATTTTCAGTCTAAAATATCAATTTAGTTTTTTTTTTTTTCCCGGTAGGGTATAATCATCATGCCCTGACCCGGACCGAATAAACATGTCAGGGGCAGTGCTGGTATAATGGCTGATTCACCCTCTTCCTGGGAGACACTCGTAATTTTACGAACAGAGTGTAACACCATTATAATAGAATGTATCATATAAACTTGGATATATTACAGGTCGAACCCTTCTCCTAAAACCTAACAGGGACATTCTTAAACGGCCTGATCTAATCCTATGCTCCTGATACCGCCTCTGAAAAGGAGTTTCTCTCGGTTTCCTCATTTCATTTCTACTTTTTTTCTTTTCTTTGGCTGCTTTGGGTCTTTGTTGCTGCACGTGGGCTTTCTCTAGTTGTGGCGAGCAGGGGCTACTCTTCATTGCGATGCACAGGCTTCTCATTGCAGTGGCTTCTCTTGCTGTGGAGCACGGGCTCTAGGCACGTGGGCTTCAGTAGTTGTGGCACGAGGGCTCAGCAGTTGTGGCTCACAGGCTCTAGAGCACAGGCTCAGTAGTTGTGGTGCACGGGCTTAGCTGCTCCGCGGCATGTGGGATCTTCCTGGACCAAGGACCAAACCCATGTCCCCTGCATTGGCAGGTGGATTCTTAACCACTGCACCACCAGGGAAGTCCCTCTACTTTATTTTAAATTCCCAGGACCACAACATCCCTTTATGCTGCAAACGATCGAACTCATCAGGTGGGTGCCTTGGAGATGCAGGAAAATAAAGCTGGAGGGTCCAGTGAACAGGTGGGGGTCCAGTGAATAGCTGGGGGTCCTCTAACTCAGTCACCTTGTTCCCAGAGGAGAGTCCCCAACTGGTGATGGTTCTTCCCCATCTGTGTTCCCACCTTTGGTGGTGCCCTTCGAATAACTGAATATCCTCTCGTGGATAGAAATTAATCAAGGGCTTGGGAGGGGCAGTTAGCAGAAGAGGCGTCTGCCAGCGGAGAAGCAAATTCATCTCTGCATCACACGGTGTCAAAGAGCCTGAACTGGTGCTGTTGATAGCATATTTCATTCCAGCCCCAAAGGAACATTTACCCCTTCTGGTTATGGCCCCAATCTTTAGTCACCCCAACACTGGGAGAAGCGAGTAAAGTACCCTGCAATAAGACCACGGCTGGATGGTCCTGCGAGTAACGATCTCTTCTAATGGGGCACAAACAAATAGGACCTGAAATCCTCTTTGCCAGAGGTTCAATCTTCAAATTTGCCCTCAAGCAACATCCTGTTGAGACGTGTGTCACTCAGTAAGTGAATATATGTCCTGCTCTGCCAGAGGAAGTCACTGACTACAACTGTTGACCTAACAGTCAGTGTCACACCTTTCATTTTTAAAAGGGTCTCCGTGCAGGTAAAACAGTATACGGTAACACTACATTTAAATCATCCCAAACTCAAAAGTTCTCTCTGTTTAAACACCTTAAGCCAATCAGATATCCGTCAAGACCATCTCTGTATAACTCCTTCTTTCTCAAATTAATTAGTTCATTCCTCCTACATATGAAATATTACCTACAATACTCACTATACCACTGTCTCACATGCAGCTTGTATTTTAGTGAAGAAAGAATAGACATCAGATGATATCACAGATCATGTACCTTAGTAGTTAGTGCCTATCAAACTTCTTCTCAAGTAGTGGAACCCTCTCTGCCAATGAAATTCTACACTGAAAATTCACTAAGTTATAAAATGTGGGCTGCTTTTCTGGGGTGGGAGTGAGAGCATGTATAGAAGCCCAGGATGGAGTCCAGGGGTCGTGCTCCCAGCCTCTCCTTCTTCTGTTCCCTCCCTCCATTCCTTAACCCTCACAGAGGCATGAGTAGAGGTTCCCAGGAACTCCTAGGCCTTTTATGAATTGCAGCTAGGGATAAACAGGTCCCCACTGCTAAGGAGAACACAATGCAATGGGGAAACAATATATAAAAAATATACAATATTAAATAACAATGAACAGTTTTAAGAAGCAAGTCAATCAAAAGAAAAGATGTCCAAGGCTGTTTGAATTAAATAGCTATGAATTCTAATCATTGCTAAAGGAATTTTAAAGCAGGAGAGGTCACCCTAGGCTGGAATCTTTTTAAAATTTATTTTTAGTCAATTATTTTAGCGTTTGTGGATTTTAATTGGAAGAAAATTCTGTATATCTGGTTGAACATCCTCATGTCGCCTCTGGTTCATTCCCAACTGCACTGTTGTCAGTAGCGAAAGAAGAGAACAGAGAGGACTGTACGTCTTCCCATTAGCCCACAGCCACATCATTCACCCATTTATTCAACAAATGATAAATGATTCTACCCAGGTTTCATGCAGAGGGTGGTGAGGGTGGAGGCCCAAATGACGTCCATCAAGAAGCAACGCTGATTCACCCAAGTCATCAAGGGTGAAGGACAGAACAATACCGAACATGCAAAGTGCTTTGAACTTGTCAGGGGAAAGTTACTGAATAAACGTGTGCTATTATTGTTGTACTGTTCAACACAGGCCGCTGAAAATTACTTAACCGTTTAAACAATACCTTTTCTAATACTCTTTTTACAATTCCCTGGTTATAGGAAAGTGTATTATGCAAGACTGTGAGTCCACCAATGCCTGTGTCAGGCAGTAGGAATACAGATGTATAAGACAATCCTAGTGGGAGTCTTGGGGTCATAAGGACAAGTACAAGGAAGAGTAATGTAAGTGCCTTAAAGGGGGAAACAGGGGGGTGGATGGAACCAGGCAGAGTGCACAGAACCGGGAGAAGCTGAGACTGGACGGGAGGAATCAGCACAGCCAGGAAGTTCAGGATGGGCATTCCAGGCAGAGGGCTGCCCTGTTTGGGGTGCAGAGACAGGAGGGCGTCAGAATGCTCCACAAAGCACAGGAGCAGAGGTGAGGCTGAGACACGGGTGGGCCAGGTGGGAACAGCCTTGAATACCTTCTAAAGGAATGGTCACTTCCAAAAGGCAGCAAGGAAAATAACAAGAGATGTAAGACACATACCCTGATCTTAGGAAGCGTACAGCACAGCCGTTGAGTACGGCTACATACACACACACACACCCCCCCTCCCCTCAGATGGAATTAAACAGGAAATGATCCATTCCATCAACAGCTATTTAACTGAGTGCCTGCTATGTTCCAGGGACTGATTAATGACGGATAACATTGCACTGAATGATAAAAGTCCTGTCTTCTAGTGGAGGGACAGATCATAAAGAAATAACCAATAAATAACACACATAACACCAGATAGCAATAAGGGCTATAAAGAAATGTCAAAACAGCAACACTAATAATGATGACGATAATAATAATAGCAACTAAAACGTATCAGGTAATTACAGTGCGGCATATACTTGCCGTGAGTTTTCTCGTTTCCTGTTCTATGGTGAAGGCCACGCATGCCCACTCAGAGTCCCTCTTCCCCCCGGAACACTCATCTGCCAAGCTGTCTGGATGCTGTGTGCTGAGTCCCCCCTTGGAATATGGGTGACAGGCTGCCCCTGAGCAACGTTAGGTCCCATCCCAGGGCAGCACTTGCTCAGGGACTGGTTGGGCCCCTCGCCTCCACCAAGGACAGCTGCAAAGGCCTTCTCAGCACCAGAGCTCCCTGTAGGATGAGCCGGGCTTCCGTTACAGCAGCTGTTCAGCTCAACTTCTCCAGCCCCCTGACCCACCTCCTCACACCCTTACAGCATTGTTTCCAAGAGATCTCCCCCCAGAGCTCATACCTCAGTCACAGAGATGACTTACTAGGGGAGGGCAACCTAAGACACTGTTGCAATAGCTCAACAAACTGAGGCTCAGAACGTTTCTTGACCAGAAAGAAGTGCAGCTCTTACCCCACAATTTAGTCCTCCCAAGGAGGAAGGGAAGTTACTGCTACTGTTGCTTGGAGGAGGTCTGTGGTGATGCCTGTGCCACAGACAATACAGTGATACCCAGAACATCTCCTGGAGCGGACTTATCTGGTCAGACCACTGCTTCCAAAAAACATCCCAAACATCTCAAGGCATGCATTCTTTTACTCAATAAATATTGACCACCTCCTTTTTTTTAATTGAAGTATAGTTGATTTAGAATGGTTTAATTTCCGGTGTACAGCAAAGTGATTCAAGTATATATATATATATTCTTTTTTGAATTATTTTCCATTATAGCCTATTACAAGATATTGAATATAGTTTCCTGTGCTATACAGTAGGACCCTGTTGTTTATTCGACCACCTCCTTTGTGCCAGGCAGTTCTATGCTTGGAACACACAGGGAACCGCACAGACACTTAAGAGCTTCCAGCGAGGAGAGCCCGTCAACACACCAATGGGCCAGCGGCGCAGGGAAAACAAGCAAAATGGGCTGAGGGGGTGGGGCTACCGGAGTGGGCTGCCTGTCCTGGGTGGGCAGAGAAGCCTCTTCGGTATGGCAGCCATTAAGCACAGACCTGAAGGGAATGAGGAAATGAGACAGAAGGATGTGCGGGTCGGGAAAAGACAGATGAGATGGAGCAGCAAAGAGACGGGTGACGTACCATCTAAGCAACAAGGGGCAGGCACAGCCCAAACCACCTCTGGAGGCCACTGAGGCCTGACATACACTCGTATCACACACAAGTGGCGTGAATCTGGTTACACCCTGTTCTCCGGGCTAATGAGAGCATAACACACCCTGACCAGGGGCTAGAAGGTGTGGATCCTACTCTAGACTTGCCATAATTAATCATGCCTCCGTGTCCCCTGCAGCAAGTGATGATGTAATTCCTTATCAGCTTACCTTGCACGGTCGTTGTGAGGCTCTGAGGGGGCAAAGCTATATAAGGAGTAAGAGCTAATTCATCACCACAATATACAAGCTTTTGGGTCTCAGGACTCACTGATCCCTGAAAATTTACTGAGGACCACAAAGAACTTGCTTTATTGTGTTACACTTACCAATATTTACCGTACTAGAAATTGAACTGAAAAACATTTTTACTTAATTATTTATTTAAATAACAATAATAAACTCATTACACTTGAACATAAGTAACATTTCTATGGAAAACAGATATTTTCCAAAAGAGATGTTAATGACAAGAGTTTTTACATTTTGGCAACTATCTTTAATGTTTCCCTTAACAGACACAGTTAGATTCCCTCCTGTATCTGCTTCTGCATTCAATCTGTGCTAATTGTTTGTTGTGGTTGAAGTATGTGAAGAAAATGCAGCTCCACACAGAGATACAGTCACAAAACAAACTATTTCAGTAGTCTTTTCAGATAGCTGCAAATATTTTTCTTTGATATACACCAAAATTTCACCAGTGGTACTTTTTTTTTGAAGATTTATTTTATTATTTATTGATTGATTTTATTCATTTTTGGCTGCGTTGGGTCTTAGTTGCGGCACGTGGGATCTTCATTGAGGCATGCAGGATCTTTCATTGTGGCACGAGGGCTTCTCTCTAGTTGAGGCGCGTGAGCTCAGTAGCAGTGGCATGAGGGCTTAGTTGCCCCGCGGCATGTGGGAATCTTAGTTCCCTCACCAGGGACTGAACCCACGTCCCCTGCATTGTAAGGCAGATTCTTTACCACTGGACCACCAGGGAAGTCCCAACAAGTGGTACTTTCTTAAAGCTTAATTTCAATGTGGAATCTGAAACCACATGCATCAGGGAACGTTCTGTATTCTGTTACTTTATAGTCCACTGTCCTATCTTTCCCTTTGAATGGCTTTTTCATCCATGCATCATTCTGGAACATTGTTTATTGATTATTTAGAAAATCTTCCTTCACTGATTTGTGTAGATCTTCCAAATTCTAACATACTTCATTATATAATTTTAAAAACACACAGCTGTTAATATCACTGTCAATCTCATCATAAAAGTCTTTAGGCATTGGGAACCCACTAAGGTCATGAAGTGAATACAAGTTTCCCAAATTCGGGAAAATTCAAACTCCATTTTTGGTAACAAGCGCTATCAGTTGTTTCCTCAGTAACAGGCTTGCGCTATTCATTTTCAAGGCAATGTCTGTCGGATAACCAAGTCTGGATGACCACGGGGTGCCTGTCACTTGTTCTTTTCAAGTAAAAATGTTGTCCTCCACAAAAAGAAGGGGCTACTTTAGCTTGAAACTCCAACTGTCTAACAAGGGATTTTTTCCCTTGAGAAAGCGCTGTACTTTGTGCTTCGGGTGTGCTTCTATTTCATTTCACAGAGTACTGAAAAGGCAGGTGTTCGGTGATGAGATGTAATAAAATTAAATCTTGCTGCCCCAACAAGAATCCTTACATTAAACTGGCTTTTCATTCTTTTAGTTTTATTGTTTTGACTGCAAGTGTGTAGTGGTGAGGGATGCAATGAAGACGAGCAGACTTGGATTAGCACTAAGATCCAGCATGTATACCCACCACGGCCTTGGTACCATTAGGACAAACGCCCATATATAGGAAAAAGCAAATCCTGTCTTAGTAATGCTATGAGAATAGTTTTGTCCTTACAACCCCCCTGAAAGGGTCTTGGGGAATCAATGGATCACAGGGTCAATGGATCACACTTTGGGAACGATCGCTATAATAGACACTTAGACGTGATGCAGTAGACAGCACAGGGTCTGCAGTGCTGATGACTGGTAACCTGACAGCAAGGAAGAATAAGGAAATACTATAAAAGGTGGACACATGAACTCAAAAGCATAGCACCTGGGGGCGCAAACAGCCATAGGCTTCAATAGCTCTGAAGAGTATTGCCGAGAAACTCAGCCCTGCTCAATAAACATTGTTCATGATGATGACCTTGAGTCATTAAAACAAGAGTAAGAAATATCAGCTCTACTATATTTAAGAAGCTGAGGAAAGGAAAGATGTCTCTTTAACAGAATCCCTTGGAAATATTTCCATAGCAGTTTTTGAAATTTAAAAATTGCTTTGGGGCTTCATGTAGACGTCTACTTGTGTGGACTAGCTCATTTCTGATGATGGATAGAAGATCTCGAGTCCCACACAGGTGCTACTCCACACCCCTCCCCTCTCCTGAGGCCACCCAGGGGACTGTCCACCACCACCTGCGAAATTAAAACAACTCAGCATCTCTGAGAACTTGAGCCCTGCCCAGGAGGGCCCAGGAAGCGGGCTGTTCAGGGACATTGAATATGAACTCTGTCCATCAGTCATGCTGAGCCAGGAGCTAGGGGCACTGAAGGAGAGAAGGTGATTTATAACATCTAACTAATGCAGCTGGGTTTCCTTCCTGGCCAGAGCTTCCTTGTTAGGGGTCCTGACAGCAGGTTCCTCTACTATGAGATGCAGGAGAACACAGATTCAATTACATGGCAACCTAACCTCTCTGGGAGGGAAGAAGGAACGGAGCATCCAACAATCAAGACACTATATCTCAACCCGCCTGAACCATCTCTTAGGCAAACATGTAATTAACGCAGTGAAGTGAATTTCCATGGAGAGAGGGTAGCTGGTGACCGGGCCCGGGTATTTAGGCTTTGCTGGAAATCAGTGTTGAAGTTTACAGCTGGAAATGATCCCTGAAGGTCGGTCCCACAGCAGGAGGGACTGGCGTAACAAAGATGGCAGGATTTCCAGACCTCCAGCAAAGAGGACCCACGGTTTCAGCAAGACCACGGACACCCTTCTCACCACCTCCTGCAATGTCCGTCCAGTGGGATGAGTGTAAGAAGTGGTTAAAGAACCTCCCCCATATCAATTATCTGGATTAATCAGGTTAAAAAAAAATCCACTCATCAAGATCGATGAAGCCAGAACTTTGGGGCATTTGACTTATGAGCACAATTGCCCCTCAACTTTCTCCTCATAGCTTCTGTGTAAATATCGTTGGGGAGTTGTACGCTGGTGAACTCATTACACCTTCAACTCACTTCAATTCATCCACTTCCCTCCCTTCCCATTTCGTCCCCTTCACCACCATCTCTTTCCGTAACACCATCCCTGGGCACAGAAAATAGCGTCTTATGCTCACTGTCCCATGAAAGCACGTAGTTTTCTAATCTCTAAGCCTGGGGTTGAGGCTCAGGCAGCTCTAGCAAACCATCCAGGAAACTCTAAGTTCTTGCTCTGAAAGTGTGGTCCCTGACCAGTGGCGGCATTAGCTGACCCTGGAGCCCAATACCGGCTGCATTGAACAGCATCTGAAGTTTAACAAGACCCCAGGTGGCTCCCAGGCAACTTGCCCTTTGAGAAGCCCTGCTCTACTGCACTTCAAAGCTTGAGAAACTTCGAGGGTCAGGGCATCTGGGTTTAGGTCTGCTCTGCCACCCTGTGGAACAGCTCCCAGGGCATTCAACCACGGAAGACGCCCACTTCCTCATCTGCCAAGGACAGGGCTTACACTATATACTCAGATCCTAGAGTTGGCTGATCAATCATCTGTATCATTCAAGTAAATTCTAAAAATACACATAATTGGGCCCTTCTCCTGCGGATTCTGATTCTACAGTTTCTGAAGTGCAGACAGTTTTGGGTCCTACGGCTCTAGAACTGTGCATATTTCCCAAATTCGGAGACCTAGGTTCAAATCTAGCTTGGCCACCGATAGCCTAAGTAGCCTTGGGCAAGTGTCTTAACTGCTTTGAATCCCAGTTTCTTCATCCTGAACACAGAAATATTATCATCAACTCCCTGGAATTTGAAAGGTCAAATAATGTATGTAATTTGTAAAAATCACTTAACACATAAACAAAATGCATTTCCTTTTCCCACCCTCCCTCTCATTTGCCTGAACTCCTAACCCTCTTTCCTACTCGGCCTCTCCAACACATCCGGAAGGTTCTGCTTTTGAGGTCTCTGCACTCACTGTCCCTGGTCTGGGAAGTTCTTCTTTCAGAAGGTGCTGGCTTCAGACAGGAGGCCTTTGCTGACCACCCCACAGAAAACCACAGACGATCCCCCCATCGGACCCCAGCCAGCCTCACCTTGCGCATGACTTTTTCAGAGGGCTTCACACCATCTGGCATTAGACGTGTATCATCTCCTTGTTTATCGTGTGACCCCATTCCCCAATGCCTCCCACCTGGATACTAGAATTTACACTCCATGAAGGCATGAGCTTGGCTTTTTTCATTGCTGGACCCTAGTTCTTAGAACGTTGCTCTCCACTTATTTGTTAAATTAACGAATAGACTTTCCATTAGTCAAATATCTCTATTTTCACTAGTTATCTCTTGTTTCGATGGCCCTTGCCTTACCTAACTTTTATCTGGGAAAATGAAAGGATCACTAATGCTTCTCAGGGTTTTTCAAATTAACTCCATACAGAGTCAACCCTTATGTTTACTAATAACAAATTAACCGTATGGCTGGGATCTGCATTTTTTCCCCCCTCTTTCCTCTTACACAATCAATAGATAAGTAGATTCACTGGTAAAACAGTGAAGAAGTATGTTGTAGAAGATATAAAATAGTCCCTAATCACAACTACCCTCTCCCCAGTCCCTTCCCCAGAGGAAAACATGGTCCACGACCTGTGATTCAATCTAATGTTACACTGTTGGTGCAGTCACACATATACAAGTATGTGTATACACACTGATCTTTTTATGTAAATGGGATAATAATATACTTCTTATTCTGAAACTTTTTCATGACATACCTTTCCATGTCTGTATGCCCCTTCCTTATTCTTTTTATTGGCTGCATAAAAAGATATACCAGAATTTCTTTACATGCTCCCCTGTTAGTGGGCATTCAGGTTCTTTCTATTTTTTCCTCCATTAGCTATGTTGCTATGAACATCCCTCTCCACCTCTACGAGAATTTATTTATATAAGATTCTTAGAAATTCTCAATTAAAATTTGCTCATTGCTCCCACCCTGGTCTGTTCTGGGCTCACCAGCTTTCACTGTCACCTATGGTTCATGAGGTGCCCCCCTCTCTGGTCCTCACCAAAATCAAATGTTATTTATCTCCTTACATTTTGCCTGTCCCATTGTTTTAAAATATCTCCTTGTCATAATTTGTAATGAGTTGATTTCTAGTGAAATAAATCACTCTTTTAATATTGATTATCTATTTACATTGTTCTACAATATATTTCCTATTTATTTATTAATTTTTTCTATTGGATTTTGTTTTTTTCTTTTATTAGACTTATAAGAAATCTACACATAATCTGTGTATGGTTCACTTTTTTCTTACAGCTATTAAGAATATTTTCTTCAAGTTTGCTATTTATCTTTTCACTTATGAGTCTGTCTTTCATTGTAAGACTTTTTAACATCACCAAATCTGTCCACCTTGTCTTTTATAACTTCTGTACTTTGAGTCTTGCTTAAGAAGTTATTCCCAAACTCAAGGTCATAAAAATACCTTGTGTATTATTTAATGCGTTTTCATTTTCATGTTTAACTCCTTTTGGAAATCATTTTGAACTCTTCCAAACACTTTAATAAAACAAAATTCTTTGTTTTATTCACCACTAAGCTATACATGTCTTTCATAATGTATTATTATTTTTCAACACTAACCTATACATATCCTTAATAATGAGAAAATGAGGTTGACTATAGACTAATTTCAAATATCTGGGTCACTGTTCCACATTTCTTTTTCTTTCTTGTGAATTAGGGATAATTTTGACTTGGCCTCCACCAACACACACTCATCTAGAGAGATGAACTCTGATCATCCCAAGAATGCCCACTTGCCTTCCCATCGAGGACCACCCATCTCTAGAGGACGCCTCATAGACGGGAGACAACAGCAGAGGGCAATGTCATGGAGAAAGTCAAGGTGACTTTAATATGAGAAAATAAAACCTTCGTCCAGCCTGGCCAACTCCTGTTGGAATAACAATTGACTTTTCAGTGGAAAAAACTGAAAGGACCAATTGATGGTTTGCACTGAATCAGCAACATGTAAATCATCGGCTTTGGGGGCTGGGATCTTATTTGTACTAAATGTCTCTGAGCTCGTGTAGGAAGTAGCTCCAACAGAGGGTCCGTGGGGTTTGCTGAGATGTAGATGAATCCTTTCCCTGCTCAGAGAGCACAACCCCAAGAAGCACCGGAGCTGGGACCTCGAGTCTGTACCGTAAATACGCAGCAGATACACATTTGGCTATTCCAGATCCCATATTGAACAAAAGAAACTTGAGGCAGGTGATTTTAATTACGCAGGCACCTATGTGTATTTGTATAGAGGCTTATTATAATGCTGGGGCTTCAAACTTGAAAAAAGGAAGGAAAGGAAAAAGGTCAACTAATATCTTTTCCTTTGTGGAAAAGATAAGCCAGTTCTAGGCTGAGAGGTGTAAAACTAAAGGATAATAAAATCCAGCTGATGCAGTTTAAAGACTGTTCATTACCTGGCCTGAGATAACGGCTCCCACTGTCGCTAGTGGATGGAGACGATTTCTCAGCCTGCCGCCGGCTGATAACAGACCTGAGCACTGGCCTGAAGCCTCACTGTTCTTCAGGTAGAAAAAGTGCCTCAGACGGAAGCCAGCTTGTTCCCAGCCAGCCAGGCTGCCCTGGCCATTCCTCTGTCTTCGCTGGGCTTACAAAGCAAGTCAAGAGTCTGTATCAGCTGAGAGCTGCTCTGAGACTTTTCCAAACCTCCCCCATCACACTGCCATGACCTAGTTTGGATCAGGGTAAGTCTGAAAATAAAATGCTGAAGTTTTCTTTTACTTGAAAACAGTGTCACATTCGTCAACTTAAAAAGACTCGCTCACAGCACAAATTGTCTGTACGATTCGTGGGGCCCCTTCATTATACTGCACCTTGTTTTATTATTTACAGGCACGGTGTGAGTTGAGTGTTTATAGGTATGTCACACGTTGGCACTGGAAGTGGGTTTGGAGATGCGGTTTAACGTTCTCGTTTAACGGGCTGGCGCTCTGCAGCCCAGAAAGCCGTGGAGAGCGTGCTCATCAGAGAATACTGAGTGTGGAAACGAACTTCCTCCTTCTGCTCCCATGGCAGCACTGCGAGAAAGGGGTTTCTGGGTCAGGTGGAAAGAGGGCCAAGTGCTACAAAATCACGGAGATCACAGCCTCTCTCAAGTCTTATAATGTTCTATGCAGCGAAATGGGAGCCGAGGATTCTAAACTCCGAGTTCAGACCCTTCCACCCACCGTTCAACCTGCTTCTAAAGGCAGGCATGCTGATGATTTCAGAAGGAGGTACCTGGCCTCAAGGTGTGTGCCAAGGTCAGGGCAGTGCTCTGCTTTGTGACCTCTGTGCTCACAAACTTATATTTGTCCCTAATCTCCTAACCTCTTGGTCCAAAGGAAGAAGCACTCCTTCATCTGGACAAAACTAATCTCCCCATTGGGCCTCTGACCTGGTGCCACACCCTCTCTGTTGGGACCCTGCTCATCCCATCGGCCCTCTTTACTCTCTACATTGTTCTGGCTCTTTTTCTTCAACCTGCATAGATGCCCAAGGCTTTCCTCTCATTAGAAACAATTCCTTAAACTGTAAATCACCACTAAGGCAAAGCACATACCTTTCCTGCCCCTACAGTCAAACTAATCGTAAAAAAATGTCCATTTTCTGCCTATGCTTCCCCTGCTTCTATTCTTCACACCTTTGCCAACAGGCTTCTGACCTTATCACCCCATTAAACTGCCTGGGCCAAGGTGACCAGTAGTTTGCTATATAAATGCAGTGGACTCTCTTCAGCCTTGCTTCTCTTGCCCTCTCCAGGGAAACGTCTGGAACACCACAGACGGATCCATTATTATTATAATTACTACTATTATTATTATTAAAATCCCTTACTTTTTTTAACATCTTTATTGGAGTATAATTGCTTTCCAATGGTGTGTTAGTTTCTGCTTTATAACAAAGTGAATCAGCTATACATATACATATATCCCCATATCCCCTCCCTCTTGCGTCTCCCTCCCACCCTCCCTATCCCAGCCCTCTAGGTGGTCACAAAGCACCGAGCTGATCTCCCTGTGCTATGCGGCTGCTTCCCACTAGCTAGCTATTTTACGTTTGGTAGTGTATATATGTCCATGCCACTCTCTCACTTCGTCCCAGCTTACCCTTCCCCCTCCCCGTATCCTCAAGTCCATTCTCTACGTCTGTGTCTTTATTCCTGTCCTGCCCCTAGGTTCCTCAGAACCTTTTTTTTTTTAGATTCCATATATATGCGTTAGCATACGGTATTTGTTTTTCTCTTTCTGACTTACTTCACTCTGTATGACAGACTCTAGGTCCATCCACTTCACTACAAATAACTCAATTTCGTTTCTTTTTATGGCTGAGTAATATTCCATTGTATATATGTGCCACATCTTCTTTATCCATTCATCTGTTGGTGGACACTTAGGTTGCTTCCATGTCCTGGCTATGGTAAATAGAGCTGCAATGAACATTGTGGTACATGACTCTTTTTGAATTATAAAATCCCTTTTTTTTTTTTTTTTTTTTGCGGTACGCGGGCCTCTCACTGTTGCCGAACACAGGCTCCGGACGCGCAGGCTCAGCGGCCATGGCTCACGGGCCCAGCCGCTCTGCAGCATGTGACATCTTCCCGGACCGGGGCACGAACCCGTGTCCCCTGCATCGGCAGGCGGACTCTCAACCACTGCGCCACCAGGGAAGCCCAATCCTAGTTTTGACATGATCTTTTCTCTTGGGCTCAACCTCATTACTTTTTCCTAGTTCTCCTACTTCCTAAAATTCTCCTTCCTGTTAGTCTTCTAAACAGACTCCTTTTCCTCCCCTCCTTTCCTCAGTGTGGTAACCTACTCTGTCCTCAGCCCGTCTGTCTCCTGCCACATGAAGTTCTCTTGGTGTTTCAACTACCACCCACTATATAGATCAGAATAAGGCAGCCCTGAGCATAAGATAACCCTACATTTCTCTAATGAGGAGAATCTAAACAGAATTCTGAAAAACCTTTAGGAATAAAGATAAAATAATCCAATGCTTATATATCATATTAAATTATTAAACTTAAATGAGCACACACATTTAAGAACATACTATATAAACCAATATACTAATTTAGAAATTTTGCTTTTCCCCCACCAGGGGTCAATCCAACCCTTCCCATGGATCATGACATCAGACTCTTAAATATCCCTCAGTCACCCAACACAACTTTGCAAAGCCTGGCATGTTCATTCCAGTGTTTGAGCTAGAGCACGTTCTGGCCTTTTGAATCATCTTATGAGGCCATCAATGGAAATTAAGCCCTGAATCACCAGTACCTGTTTCCATAGAATGTTGGTTGTTTAGTTTTTCATAGAGTTGTATTATATGTATGAATTCCACTAGCTATAAAAAATTACTTAAATCAGTGTTAAATATCTTTAACTGTTTTTTTTTTAATTGATTCTCTCAGACAACCTCCTAAGTACCCCAAAGTAGCAATGACTGAGGTAGTTTCAGGTTAATGTGTCTGCCCAAACATTACTTCGTTACTCTAAATCAGTAATCAAGAGAACATTTTGGATTATGGAATGTTCCATAAGGACCGCAAGGCAAAAAAGCGCTTCCTTTTCCTGGGGACCTATTTTAAGGGAAGTCTCACACTGAATTCGATCATGTATGGTAAATGCAATGGATCCCTAAACTACATATACCTCCCAGAACCCTCCTGAACTCCAGAATCATGGGTCAGACTGCACACCGAGCCAGTCACGTCCAGACACCCCATGCCACCCCAAACTCAAGATATCTACAATTATCCTCATTACTTCGCATCCAGTTAACTCGTCTTCTATATCTCATTGAAAGCAACCACTACCAAAACCAGTTAGCCAGCAGAACTCTGGAGATCTTCGTAGACTACTGCACTTGTCTCACTGGCATGTATTCTTTAAACGAACTTATATGAGCATCTACTCTGTTCTCAGCTCTGTTTTCAGTGCTAGGGATACATCAGTCAATCAGAGACATAAGACACATGTTATTATGGAAGGTACGGTCTAGTAAGGGGAGTTAGAAAAAAAAATAAAGAGAAAATGCCAAGAAAAGAGTGTAGGAAAATGAAAATAAAACATATGATGACGAAAATGAAACAAGATGATGCATTAGAGAATGACTAGAGTCTGCTTTAGATCAGAAGGTCAGAGAAGTGGAACCTGAATACCAAGGAGGGGGTTAAGCAAGTACAGACACAGGGGAAGAGCACTGCAGAACAAGAGCATGTGCAAAGGCCCTGGTATGGGGATGGGATGACAAAGACCAGAGCAGAGTCAGCAAAGGGCAGGGCAGGGCGCGCGTGCACGTGTGTGTGTGTGTGTGTGTGTGTGTGTGTGTGTGCGCGTGCGTGCGTGTGTGTGTGTGGTGGGGCACTGCCTATTAGGTGAGGCCAGATGAGGGTGCAATTACAGAGGAGATGCTTGGATTTCATGCTAAGTGCTAATCAGATGACATTTCAGGATTCTGAACAGGTAAGTGATGTGACCTGGTTTATGTTTTTAAAAAGCTAATTCTACTGTATAGAGACTATATTATTGGGGAAGGGATGCTAAAGTGGAAGCAAGAAGACCAGGGCAGAGGGCGCTTCCACAGCTCAGGCAGAAAATGCTAGCGACTAAGATGAAGGGGACGGCTTGAATGATGGAGACACGGGTAGACTGAGGACGTTTTCTAGAGACAGGGACACCAGGCCTTCCTGACAGGGTGGCTATTTACATGAAGGAACGTAAAAATTGAGGAAGACTCCTATGTCTTCTATACGACTAGACGGTCGGTTGTGCCATTCACTGAGACAGAGCGAACCAGGAGAGGAGGGTGTGGGGTCCGTAGAAGCCAAGCCTTCTGTTCTGGACTTCAATAAATTTACACATCTACTAGACACCCAGTAGAGATGCCCAGCAGTAAAAGGACTAGCAACAGTAGCAGCAGGAGAAGCTCCTGTCTGATAATAGACACTAGAATTATCCCGACTCAGAAATGAGGACGTTGAGATGAAGTAATTTGCTCACCCAGGTATCAAAGGACAGACTTAGGACTGAAAGCCAGGTTGTCTCGTTATCCAGTTCGTGCGCTTAGCAATTATACTAAACTCCCTCTATGAATGTGGGAATCATCATATTGGTGATGTTTAAAGCCAGAAGACTGGTTGGAATTATTTATAAAAAGGCATATAGATAGAGAAGGAAAGTTACCCCAGGACCTAGATCTCTAATATGCCAACACCTGGCAATTGAACAGAACAAAAAGAACCTCAGACAGAACTGAAAAAGAGCTTCTGGGAAGCTAGGGAGGAACCCATGAAAATGTGGAGGTCCTAAGAGTCAGGAAAAGAATGATTCAAAAGGAAGGTGATGGTTGACTAGTTCAGATAGACAGAGAGCTGGAAAGTGACCAGTGAATTTGGTAACCCATTATTCAACATTGACCTTGATAAATGTCATTTCAGCAGGGGAGGAGGCCCAGAAACAGGCTGGGGGAGGAGGTGCTGGGAGCAGGTAACAGGGGAAGGCAGAGTGTCTGGGTGCAGGGGCAGCTGGATGGTGGTCGGCCCGTCGAGGTGCCCGCTCATTAGCTACTGTTCCTGTTCTTATCATTCAGTTATCCATCGCGGCGTAACCCCAAGCTTGGGGACTTACAATGACAATAACCTTGTCTTGTCCCGTGGCTTCCATGGTCAGGAGTTTGAGGGTGTCTTGGGTGAGTGTTTCTGGCTCAGGGGTCTCATGGTTGACGCTGTAACAAACGTCAACCGGAGTGCACTCGCCAGAGGTTTGCCCGTGGCGGAAGATGTGCTACAGAGTGGCTCACGGGCACGACCCTGTATGTGGGTCTCTCCAGAGGGCTGCTCAGTTGTCCTCACAGCAAAAGACCAAGACGGAATGCCTTACGTGAGCCAGCCCTGAAATGTACATACCACCCCAGCTGCTGCATCCTACCGGTCAGTGTGGGAGAAGACTGCACGAGGGCATGATTAACGGGAGCTGAAGATCATCGGGGACCATCTAGGCAGTCCTGTGATTACTACACCTTCCTAACCAAACTCAATTTTATTCAGAACAGCCATGTGCTCAGCTGGAAACACTGAGCAATCCAGGCGGTCCTGCAGCTGGGGCCGTCATGCCGCTGAATGAGGATTCCAGGCAAGCTTGAGAGCAGCTCAGCAGACGCGTGCCCTGGCTTTTGCCTTCGTCTTCCCCCTTCTCCCTGCCTGGAATCTGTACGCGGTGTTTGGAGGAGCAGTGCCTCTACACGCTGAGGGCAAACCTACGAGCTAAAGAGGAATGTGAAGTGCCTCCCCGTCCTGGCTGGCAAATATCCCACACGCCATCCTCAGCTCAAGGGACGCCTCTTCCAGGATGCCTTCCTGACAAAATGCCAGCAAGCATATGTCTGTGTGTATATTTTTCCTTCCCTCCTGTTGGCCTCTTTGCCCTTGGTAAGGGAATCTACTGCAACATGTGTTTTTTTACATTCTGTTTGCAGTTCTTTTTTCCTTTACTAGAACATAAGATCTCTGAAGGCAGGACAGTATCGTATTTGTCTCTGAATCCCCAGGGCCTCACACATAGTCAGCGCTCCACAAAAACCTGTTAAATGTATAAACAGTCCTGCTTCATATCTGTCTGTCTAGTAGACATCTATCCAGTAGATAGTTGAGGGTTAACACAATCCACTCACGTCAGCCTTATCCATCCTCGGAACAGCTACGGAGGGCTCGTTACAAAGGACAATGCTCTGTAATGAAGGCTTCTTGCATATCCTCGGTAATAATCATCATAGAGGGAGAAAATGAGCATCTCTGTGTAATAGTTATATTTCCTAGCAGCAAAGACATTCTCCTCTGTAATACTGCCTGTAGAAGCAGCAAGGAAGCCAAGACTATACAAGTTCTCCATGGCAACTGGGTCACAGCAGCAGGCAGCCTGTGCCAGGGTTTCAGATAAATGGCGCAAGTGGAGGTGAGCTTCCAGCAGCGGCAGGAGACTTGCAGTGGGGCCTGCGCCGAGCCTTCTCTCCCCACTGGAACGCCACAGCCCACAGTGCCAGGGCTCGGCGCGTCGTTGCTGCGTGGGGCAGTGGAGGCCCATAGCATCCTTCTTACTACCGCCAAGGGCTGCGTTCGGAGCTCAGTCTCAGCAAACCAACAGGCCACCAGTCAATCAACTGTTCCCACACCCATCAAAAAAACAAAACCTCAAGTTCTGACCATTAAAGCCAGAGCATTACCCCAAACCACCAGGGAGCCCTTTCCATGTATCCTCAGGCTCTCAGAGCATTTCTTTCACTGCCAGCTAGAGCCTGGTCCCCTCTCTCGGCTTGGAAGGGGAACCAGATGCAGCACCTGGTTAGAGGGAACAGCTGCTGAATGCAGGGCCATGAAAACCTCCCAGTCACACCAGTCAACCTCCCCATCAAGGACAAGAGACGCCAAACAGCGGCACACCAGGGAAGGACCTTTGGCAAAGCCACCGTCAGGGTCCTCAGCCAGTGCAGGGCATTCCTAGAAACTCACACAGAGGGAGAAATCAACTGGAGGCCAGGAAAGAGCCCCAGGGCAACTCCGGATGCAGAGGCCACCTGCTCAGAGCCCTCTCTTACAGGAAAGCCCCACCCTGTGAGTGAGACAGCCTCATGGACCCACACAGATTAAAGGGCTGCCCCTAAAGGAACCCAGCTGGGTCAGTGACCCCACTCCCTCCCTACGGGTGCTGCTGAGGAAGACTTGACCATGTACTCTGGTGCTCGGCACCAAATCATGGCACTGACTAGGAGACCGCATCTTGACAGCGAGGAGTTTCCTAATGGTAGACTACGTGCTTCTCGACCATCACTTAAGTCAAGATCCATAATCTAGAACTATATTAAAAAATAAATTCGGGACCCCCCTGGCAGTCCAGCACTGAAGACTCCGAGCTTGGGACTTCCCTGGTGGCACAGTGGTTAAGAATTTGCCTGCCAATGCAGGGGACATGGGTTCGAGCCCTGGTCTGGGAAGATCCCACATGCCGCAGAGCAACTAAGCCCGTGCACCACAACTGCTAAGCCTGTGCTCTAGAGCCCGCGAGCCACAACTACTGAGCCTATGTGCCACAACTACTGAAGCCCACACACCTAGAGCCCATGCTCCGCAACAAGAGAAGCCACCGCAATGAGAAGCCTGTGCACTGCAAGGAAGAGTAGCCTCCACTCACTGCAACTAGAGAAAGCTCACGCGAAGCAATGAAGACCCAATACAGCCAAAAATAAATAAATAGATTAAAAAAAAAAAAAGACTCCGAGCTTCCACTGAAGGGGGCACAGGTTTAATCCCTGGTCAGGGAACTAAGATCCCTCATGTCACACAGCATGGCCAAAAGAAAAAAGAAAAAAAAATGCCAGTGGCTCTAAAAGCAGGAAAGAGCTTCAAACCAGACCCTCTACTTTGAGAGGCTGCCGACATGGCAACCCGAGGCCGATTCATTAGCAGGAGCCATCAGTGCGTGCATCAGGCCTCACACGTGCGGCTGACTCATCTGTGGCATGAGCAGCAGGAAGGATGGAGAGACGGAGGACCTCAGGTGAGGGAGAGGAGCCTGCTGGTGCCCTCGGGAGGGGGCGTTTTCCAGTGGGCAGACCAAGTGTGCAGCAGCAATCACATTCCTAGAACCATAATCATAGAGTCAGAAACGTTAGAGATGGAAACAGACCAACTGGGTCAGGTAGTCCACCTTCTGCCTCTCCAGCTTTGCTCCCCAGGGTAAATTCCTTGGCCTAGTTTTTATTGTTTATAGTTTGCAGTGAGAAGGCACTAGAATGCATTCTGAAACATGCGGTCAAGGAGAGATCGAAGGAAGAGGAAGTGGACCTCTTCACCAAGGAGAGGAAAATCCCAGGGGAACAGAGGAAAGCGCAAGGCCAAATACCAATTTGTTCTCAGTGTCGCTGTGGCTCGTCCTCCTCGGCCCCCGCTGCACTTGGTAGCAAAGAACTGCACCCTCGGACTCTGCCTAGCCCAGCCCCACCCTGTCCTGATCAAGCCTTGAGACAGGCTGGGGCCTGGGGTCTGGGACCTTGCTCTGCAGTGCTGCAGTGCTTGCACCTAGACAAACATCTCCTTGAGCAACAAAATACAAAGAAACTATAAGGGACTAAAAATAACTGTGTGCATGTGCAGTTGGGGCAAATTCTGGACAACAAGATACAAAAAGACCAAAAAAAAAACCCACCCCAGCTGCCACTTCTGAAGAGCCAGGGAGCAAAAGCAGGGTACTGTGCATGCCCACTGCCCTCAACACCACCAAAGGGGTGGGCAGACCACCTAAGCCGCCCCCTGGGCCCGACTCCTGGACACACCCTTACCCTCCCCCCATATAAAGAACCAGCTCTAGCCTCCTTTCCAAGCTCCCTGTTGGTATCCTCCATTCAGATGATGCTCTTCTGTCTCAAACCTCATATCCTCACCGGGGTGGAGCTCCACTCTGAACCTCAGCAGGTTTTACTGGGACCAGGACGCCTACCTAGCTCCTGTGGGTCCCTCCTCCAAAGCCCTCAGCTGTGGTCCCTGAGGGTGAAAGGAACAGCTGTTCCTGGCACCTCAGCTCTGGCCCACCTGGTTAAGGAGCTTGTGCTGCCCTAAGTGCACAGTGACTGTCCTCCTTGGGTCCCAGCATCAGTCTGTCCTGGTCCACGGTTGTCTGCTGAACCCCATCCCTTGCCATGGCTGGAGGCACTGCTCCCAGTTGCCACACTGCTGGTTAATTTCACCAGCCCTGGACCACTGGAGCTCTTATTCCCTTCTGTCCACCCACCCCTGGGGTCCCTGCCTGAGTCCCAGCAGAGCCTGTGTGATAAGAACGCACAATGGAGTTTGGAGGAGTCTGTGTGAAAGCTCAGGAGGTCTTAGGGCTGCCCTGAATCCCAGAGCTGTAAGATGTCTGTTTCTCCTATGTCTCCTATTGCATTGTACTAAGTGGGTCACTGAGTTTATAGAAACAAAGCTGTTCCTTGGAGGGATTTTGAAATTCGTATTATACATGAAGCTCTGAAGAGCCAGCTTGAGAAATTTATTAACCTCCTGTGATGGACTGAACTGTGCCCCCTGCCCCAACTTCAAATGTTGAAACCCTAACCTCATTTACCCCAGAATGTGACTGCATTTGGAGATGGGGCCCTTAACAAGGTAACTACTCTAAAAGGAGGCCTCTAGGGGGGGCCCTAATCCAATCTGAATGGTGCCCTTATAAGAGGAGATTAGGACACACAGAGACACCAGGAATGAAGGTGAACAGAGAAGAGGCAGCAAGAGGACAGCCGCCTGCACGTCGATGAGAGAGACCTCAGAGGAAACCAGCCCTGCCTGCACCTTTATCTGGGACCTCTACTCTCCAAAACTGTGCGGAAACAGATGTCTGTTGCTGAAGCCCCGCAGCCTGTGGAACTTTGCCACAGTGGCCTGAGCATCTCCCTCTTAGCACAGGAAATGGCACCATGCGGTGCTGTCCCTACGTTGTATGCATACTGCATTCACGTGCTATCTTTCTATCTCACACACAGATACTGACACTCATTCCAATACGCATTACAAATACTCAGATAGGTACGCAGATCTCCTATAACCTCCAACACAGGAAACGGGGCAGGGGGTCAAGACTGGAGGAAGCCCGTGGGAATGAGGCGCACACGTTTCTGCAGCGTGCTCCTGTTTTTGTTCTCAGGGGCCCGGTGTGGTGGGTGGAATGCAAAGAGATGGGAAGCACGGGCTGGTGAATTCAAGCAATCACTAGCTTTAGGAAAGAGGATTCTATTTTTTTCCCTTTTAATTGTGAATTCTCTTCGGATGCATAGAGTAATTAACTTGAAAAAGTTTTGATTTACAAATGAGGACTCCCTGAAAACATTTCTAAAATGCAAATACTGTAGCAAATGAAGTATACATTTATATCTGAGGTGACATAAAATGATTTGCTGAGACACCATTTTATTCATTTTTAAAAGTATAGAGAACTTTTAAGTAGAAAAAAAAAAACCCAAAATAATAATGTCAGATATTTACAAGTTCAGCCAGCTCAAAATCCAGCAAGTAGAGAGCACGCTAACATATACACTGAAACACTGCCTATATTAAAGTGGACAAAGCATGTGCAGTGAAGAAGCAAACACCATCTTCTAAGTCTAAACTCTGTGTTCTTCCATAAGTTACATGAGTTTCTAATTCTCAACTTGCAACCTGTGAAATGGGTTCATAATACCATTTCTTTTTAACATCTTTATTGGACTATAATTGCTTTACAATGTTGTGTTAGTTGCTGCTGTATAACAAAGTGAATCAGCTATACGTATACATATATCCCCATATCCCCTCCCTCTTGCCTCTCCCTCCCACCCTCCCTATCCCAGCCCTCTAGGTGGTCACAAAGCACCGAGCTGATCTCCCTGTGCTATGCGGCTGCTTCCCACTAGCTATCTGTTTTACATTTGGTAGTGTATGTATGTACATGCTACTTTCTCACTTCGTCCCAGTTTACCCTTCCCCTTCCCCGTGTCCTCAAGTCCATTCTCTATGTCTGCGTTAAGACATGATTAAATGAAATAATACAAAAGAGAGTACAGACACTGAGCATTGGGTACACAGGAAGTGCTCTGTACCTGCGAATTGAGGTGATGGCAGGAGGAAGAGGAAGATGAGGAGGGGAAGGAGGGCAGGAGGAGGAAGAGTGGAGAGAGACAGAGAGACAGGGTGGATGTACGAATGCCTCCTGGACACTTCCTCCCCAAAGGACAATCTGGTCAAAGATTTTGTTGGTCCAAGTTGAGAATCTAAGAGCAACACTGAGGGAATAAAGTTCTTTGAAAAAAAAAATAGATAATTATTCATCAATTGTAAATTGATGAGTGGACTATGGTTGTGCTCATCCTTCTCTCAGTTTAATGACTTGTTAAATAATAATTGATCACTGCTGCCTTTCTCATCAAAATGATATTGGCAGAGACCAGGAAAGCTATTAATTTTACTTGTGT
This sequence comes from Pseudorca crassidens, assembly GCF_039906515.1. Taxonomy (NCBI): domain Eukaryota; kingdom Metazoa; phylum Chordata; class Mammalia; order Artiodactyla; family Delphinidae; genus Pseudorca; species Pseudorca crassidens. The sequence goes on from NC_090304.1 coordinate 107,581,164, forward strand.
TTAGTCCTTGATGTCTATGGTTAATTGGTGTTGCTCATAATATCGAGGGGATGCTTTAAGAGTCTAAGGCCAGCAACCAGCAACAAATAAGCAAAATGCCATGCTGAGATAAAGAAAATATGATTGGGGAGAAATACAAGAGTCAGTGATGACCTTAATTTAAAACTAAAGGGCAACTCATCAGCTGATCCTGTATCATAAATGTGTCCTTTCATAAGAGGCTATGCAGGAGCACATGGAAACAACATACATGGAATTGGTTCCCAATATGACCCTTCAGAAGAGCTGTCCAAGCTGATCCACAACTAAGCATCTGGGGATTGACCACTTTCATTCCAAAAGATTACAATGAACACTGTCCCCTGAGACATGACAAATGGGTCATTCGGCATTTCCTGTCCTTTCCGTAGGCAAGTGCTCATGGGAATTCACGACCGGGATGTGCCAACGGATCTCTAAAAGCTGCTATGTGAGGAAAGGGCTCTAATTATTTTGTTTCCATGTTTTTATTGAGGTTGAATTTACATACAATCAAATGCACGGATCTTAAGTGTTTTGTTTGATGAGTTGTGACAACTGTAAACACTCATGGAACTACCACTCCAATCGAGAAACAGCACATTTCCTTCACCCAAGATAATTCCTTCAAGACCCTTCCAGTCAATCTCCCCTTACTTCTGCCCCCATGCCTTAACCCAAGGTGACCACTGACCTGATTTCTGTTACCATGAATTTGCCAGTTTGAGAACTTTAAATTAATGGAATGAAATGATAACCTAATCTTTCATATCTGGCTTCTTTTGCTTAACCTCATTTTTTTCCTGAGGGGCATTTACACCCTCTACTTATGGATATTACAAATGAAATATTCTTGTTTAAGTGTTCTTGTGGCCATTTTTACTCATCCCTCTTGAATTCACACCTCGGAGTGAAACCGCTCTGTCACAGTACAGTGTTTAGCTTCCTAGGAAAGTGCCAGTTTTCCGAAGCATCTGCCCTGCGGACACTCCTGGCAATGGCTCAGCATACAAGGCTCCAGGTGCTTCACATGCTCACTGACACTTGGAATTGTCATCTTAGTTATTTTAGCCATTGCAGTGTGCCTCAAGGATTCCAGTTGTTTTAATACTCATAATACTCATGGTTCTCAGATCTTTATACTGCAGTGGAAAAGACTGCCTTCTTGTATCAGACCTTTGCCTGGGTAGCCCCAATGCTGTGGGGATTCCAGGAAGGGTTTCCTGGATCCACCATTGATCCATAATCCTTCCTCGACAGTAATAAGGAGGTGTTACCAAGGTTTTGGTGAATTGAGAGGATAGCAAAGGGGTCTGAGAAATAAAATCATTTCAATGGTTAAAAAAAAATCATTCTGAATTTTAGAACAGATTTGCAAAACTGCATTTTTATAGTCTATGAGAGAATGATTCCATGCCCAAATAAGTTTTTAAAAAATCTATGTACTATTTCTCTTTCTTGGTGCTTACAAGGCACATTAACCCACTAAAATCTCAGCCAGATCCTGCAGTACTGAGCATATCTACTTCTGCTGAAACCATTGCTTACAAATTCATTTGTCTGGGCATCCTTCTTTTTTTAATATATATCATCTATCAACATCCTTCCCATAAAACATATTTTGGGAAATATTGGTATAAAACAGTAATGGCAAGCTTAAAGTCAGATTTCTTGGTTTTAGTCAGTTTAGCAAAGTTTCACCAAAGGGAGCCTCTGAAGCGAACATATCTTAAAGAGATTACAATTTGGGCAACAACTTGTTTGTATTTTTCTTCTTTACCACGAGCCCACTGGACAGAGGCCAAGTCTAATTCTGTGCTTATTGAATCTCACTGCATACGACTGGTACTCAGTAAACATTAATTATTAGTGGGAGCTGAATAAATGAAAATGGCAATAATGATAATGCAGTATTTTCAACTTTGCCATAAACCAAAACATCTGAGAGGAATCTTGAGACAGCCCGTAAAACCCAAACACAGCTGGGCTCTCTTGTCTCCAGTGGGGATGTTTCACCATGAAACAAATAACGGTTGCTACGTACAGCAAATCAGTCTGTCTTGGGCCATTGAGAGACTACTGCTCAGATTAGAGACAAATCCCACAGGGGGTGTTTCCTAAAGTCTGCCTGCAATGGTCAACTTCACGGCCGTCTCATAGGAGTCCCCACGGCATGTTTGCTCATGGACATGGACCCACAGGTCCTCCACGAGGGGGTCCTGCCAGACCTGGGGGCATCGCCTGCTGTACTTTCCCACATACCACTGGGAACCCCCTTTCCTTCATTCACCTGTTCTGCAGAACCATTTGTCAGGCCCTGGACTACAAGGTACTAAGCAGCTGTGATGATAGACGTGTCCCCTGTCTCCAAAGGGCTTACTGTTTCCTGCACTGTTAACCTCATTCTTCCTTTTCTCACCATGCCTCCCTCGGTAGACTCCCCTTCCCTTCCTCTTGGCCTATGCAAGCTCCACTCTTCCCTCAGGAGCCAGTTTTGGGTTTATTTCTTCCAGGAAATATTCCCTGATCACATGAGCTCGCCAGATAGAGTTGCAAGAGATCTCAGAAATCTCCCAGTTCAGCATCCTTGCCTTACAGCCGAGGACACGCACTCGGAGCAATTAGGGGTGGCCTAGGGACATCACCAGGAATTGTCGTGACTCTTATCTGAATATACAGTAACGTGCATTCCTGTTTTCTAATAATATACATTTTAGTAGTTCAGCCTTCTCATTTAGATGACTTCAATGCTTTGAACACGCCTATCCACGTCGATATATTTATTTCACTCTATTGTCTCTTCAATGCTTCCAGGATAAAATTTAAGCTTCTCAGCTTGATGTGTAGGGGGTCTTGGCAAACTGGCTCAAACCTATTTCTCAAGCCTCACCTCCTGCTACGTCGCTCACTGACTCTGATGCCTCAGCCTCCCGGACCTTCCCAACCATGTGCCTCTGCACATGCTCAAGCTTCTCTCTCTGCCAGGAAAGCCTAGGGCTTCTTTACCCAGAAACTATCTACCCTTCCTGAGGGTATTCCTAAAATACCACACCTTGTGTGAAACATCCTTTGATCCCATCCCACCCTACAGGCAAACTCAGTCAAGAACTGGGGCACCACAGTGCTTTCTTCTCACGTCTCTTGTAGAGTTTCTCCTTCTAGACTTTGGTCCTTTTTGCCACGTCTAAGAGCACCTTAGTGAGGATAGGTTCATGCCCTACTCGGCAGCATCCCTCCTTATCATGACATGATTTCCATGCTCTGAAGAGGGTATTCTCTTGGACTCCCCTCTTTTAGATGCTCTTAGATGCTGCATCTCGAGCAGGGAAACCAGGGGACAGTGGGGGGAGGGGAGAGGGGAACAGTGGGCAGGTGGTGTGGGACCTTATGTCCATTGTGAAGCCCCTGGCCTTTCCTCTGGGGGAGAAAGGGGTCCCTGGAGGGCTCTGCACAGAGGGTGGCATGACCAGACTTCTATCTGAAAAGGTTCACTTGGCTGTGGAGTGACCCAGCAGTGGGTACAAGGATAACAGTTAGAGGTGATCGAAGCTTGCACTGAAAACTGGGCGTAAATGTAGAGAAAAGTGTTCAAATTCTAGATATATTTGGAACCTAGAATCAGCAGGAATGCCCAACACCCTGGGTGTAGGGTGTGAGCAGAAGCGGGATCAAGGATCACTCCTTTCATTATTTATTTTGGTGTGAAAACCTGGAAGATGGGGTTGTCTTTTTCTAAGAAGGAGAAGAATCAGGGGGAACGGGTGGAGGGGGACCAGGACATCAACAGTGTGATTTAGAACACGTCAAGCTTGAGACGCCCAATTTGACCTCCAAGTGGAAATGCCAAGTAAGCCCTTGAATGTGTGATTCGGGATTTGGGGGGAGGGTTCTGGGTGCCTTGAGTGTATAAGTAATATGCAAGCCCACAACACTGGGCTGATGCCTTGTCTTTGGGCCCACCATGAGGGCAGGGACTTCATTTGGGGCTGCTCTATCTCCAGTTCCCAGAAGAGTGCCTGGCACACAGTTATTGCTCAATAATGGTATGAATGACGGGATGAACGATGCTCTCTGGGGGGCTTGCATGGTGCCTGGCAGACAGGAACAGGCACTCCCTAAATACTAGCTGGATGACGGACAGATTAAATGTGATCCAGGAAAGAATGGGATTTCCTGTTCTCTGGACCCTGTTTGAGAACAGACACTACAAAATGTCACGTTTGGATGTCTACCTTTCTCTTTGAGGTTGCTGTGAGTCTGGTTGTGCGGCCTCTGTGTGAACCTCGGCAGAAAAGATGCTGGACCATGCCGGTCATGACACTTTCTGCAGAACCATGGGGGTGATGGCAGATGCCAGGGTCCACCCTCTGGTAGGATGGGCACAAGACAGAGCTGGGACAAGGGAGTCAATCTCTCCCCCAGACCCAGACCACCAGGGAGATAGATGCTCTTCCCTATGGGCAGACATGAGGAAATGTGCATGTCTCCCCAAAGGTACTGCGATGTCTACACTGACCACCAGGGTGCAAGATCAGTGTTCTGGAAGAGTGACAATGCCTCCTCCTGGTACTCTTGCCTTCTCTCTGATTTTTAATGCAAACTGCTTTCGCCTTTCACCTTCTGCTCCCCTGTCCACCTCCTTCTACAGCTTTTACGGTTCCCTTTCCCTTCCCCGGCATGCCTTGCTGCATCCTCTTTCCTCTCCTTCCTGGATTCCCGTTTCTTTGTTAAAAAAAAAAAAAAAAAAAAAAACCCAAAAAAGTAAAACGGGAGAAAAGAGGCATATAGCATCCCACTGAGAGAACTGAAGAAAAAGAATTGCCAATTTCGAAGAGCCTTTCCCTTTCTATTGCAATGCCTGCCGTATCAAATCTTTAAAAGAAACAGCAACATTAATAATACATCGTTTGCTTTGTTGGAGTCAATTTTACCCTGATCCAAAGGGCTTGGAATGCAAGGCATAGGCGCTCGTTTATCCCCTGCTTCACAAAGAGCGAGATGATGCTCCCGTGTGCCTCTTTTCTCATCTGTTTTGTTTTCTGGGTGCAAAATAGTTTCAGCTGGTTGTGGGAGCAGCCGGCAACCTCAGCTTCAGCTTCCTGAGTGGAGTCCCAGCTGCCGCCAGCTGTGCTCACCGCACGAGCCCTCCCAGCCTGGTGAGGCCCTTGGCTGCTGGCCAGGCATCCTGACTCACCGCCCACTTCACCCCCATTGCTCCCTCTGGCCACCTTGGTCGCTAGAAGTGGAAGTGGCTCTTGCCAGCTTTCTTCCAGAGCCGAGAAGATGCCCTCAGTCAGAGTTCTATGGAGGCGAGAAGGAAACTGTGAGCTGACGTGTGCTGAGTTTGCCTCTCCATCCAGCCATGAATCCTGCGCACTCCCATGAGCTGCTACTTACAGTAAAACTGCAACAATTATGTCTTTAAAATAGACACTTTTCTCCTGTTTCCAGTAGCCCTCATGGGGTTGGGGATTTTGCAGAAGTATGAAATAAACTTTGTATTTTTACATAGAGTGAGTTCAAGTAAAAACTGATTTTAGTGTATTTCTTCTTGACAGCAGAAGAGAAACAGGGATTTTTTTTCCCCCTCACTCCCCATGTTCTTTCCCTTCCTGTCTCCTTCTGGATCGATGTCAGCGAAACCCTAATAATTTTCTAAGAAGCTGGTTCTGCATGAAGAGGAGACAAAAAGCTCAACAGCTCATGTCTTCTGTCAGCAGAAGGGAAGACAAACGCCAGCATTTCCATTTTAGAAGAGATCCATGCTTTTTCTGGAGAGGAATTTAAATCCATTGTCGCTGATGTGGCCATTCTATGCAAGGGTCCCAGCCAAAGACCAAACCATCTTGTTTTTTACAAAAGCATTTGTTGCAGAAACACACTTCCTCTCTCGCTAGACAAACACCAGACTTCGAGGTGCCCCATGGGGAGCAGAACATGATACCCTAAGCTTTCCAAGAGCCTTGGGTATTTTCCTTTAGGAGAAACGAGGAAGCTCTTAATTGGCTCAGACTCAACTTCAAATAACCTGTGATCTGAAGATGGAACCCTAACTATATAGGGAAAACATTTCTACTGAAAAGAATTTTCCCTCTCAAGCTCAGTGATTGTGGGCACCTTTTTTTTTTCTCATTGAGAGTGCTTCTCTGCTGTCCTATGTCACTGTCACTGTCACCTCCTTGGAGTCTCCTGTGCAACTTATCTGGATAAGCAATTTGCATTTGGTTTATTCCAATGCACTCTGTTTCTTCTATTCTTTTCCATTCTGTTCCATTTCTCTCAGCAGACGTGAACTGAGCATGCATCCATCAGGACCTGCCTCTGACTTTTAGGGGTTCTCAATGCAGTCAGAGGGACAGAGGCAATAACACTGATGTGGATGGCTGTCACGAGGTGATGACAACACCAAACAGAACATGAATGCTTTAAAAGAAATGTGCAACGTACTCTGGGGAGAGGAGGAAGTCAAAACAGCTGTGGGTAAAGCTGTGCAGGGAATCAGAATACAGATTTTTGCTCAGAAATCAAACCCACAAACGTGAAGCTTTAATCCAAGAGTGCACCAAACCAGCTTACGTTTATCAACCCCCTTCAAGACAGCTCGGGGGAGGTAAGCCTCGCACACTCACACTTTGCAAGGACACACTCACACAGGATTATGAAATTCGCGATGGTGTATATGGGATGGGTATTGGATATGCTGGTTTGAAGTAAGTGTTCTAAGTGATCAGTTAAGCTGAGTGACACCACCTGTATCCTTTCATTGAGCCTCAGTTTTGTGCCAGGTACTATGACAGGCACTAGAGGCAGAGCCAGGAAGACTTGAAGGCAGTCTCTTTCCCTGAGGATAAATGTCTTTTTAAGAATGCTCAACATCATTAATCATTAGAGAAATGCAAATCAAAACTACAATGAGATATCATCTCACACCGGTCAGAATGACCATCATCAAAAAATCTAGAAACAATAAATGCTGGACAGGCTGTGGAGAAAAGGGAACACTCTTGCATTGCTGGTGGGAATGTTAATTGATACAGCCACTATGGAGAACAGTGTGGAGGTTCCTTAAAAAACTACAAATAGAACTACCATACGACCCAGCAATCCCACTACTGGGCATATACCCTGAGAAAACCATAATTCAAAAAGAGTCATGTACCAAAATGTTCACTGCAGCTCTATTTACAATAGCCAAGACATGGAAGCAACCTAAGTGTCCATCATCGGATGAATGGATAAAGAAGATGTGGCACATATATACAATGGAATATTACTCAGCCATAAAAAGAAACGAAATTGAGTTATTTGTAGTGAGGTGGATGGACCTAGAGTCTGTCATACAGAGTGAAGTAAGTCAGAAAGAGAAAAACAAATATCGTATGCTAACACATATATATGGAATCTAAGAAAAAAAAAAAAGTCATGAAGAACCTAGGGGTAAGATGGAAATAAAGACACAGACCTACTGGAGAATGGACTTGAGGATATCTGGAGGGGGAAGGGTAAGCTGTGACAATGTGAGAGAGTGGCATGGACATATATACACTACCAAATGTAAAATAGATAGCTAGTGGGAAGCAGCCGCATTGCACAGGGAGATCAGCTCGGTGCTTTGTGACCACCTAGAGGGGTGGGATAGGGAGGGTGGGAGGGAGGGAGAGGCAAGAGGGAGGAGATATGGGGATATATGTATACGTATAGCTGATTCACTTTGTTATACAGCAGAAACTAACACACCATTGTAAACCAATTATGCTTCAATGAAGATGTTAAAAAAAAAAAAAAAGTAGTACCTGAGTGCCCCTCCCAGCCCCGCCCCCCAGGCAGTGACTGCTAGGCTCCCTGGGGCCTCTGTGTGGAGCCTCGCCTCCCCGCCAGATTGTGTATGGGCATGTCAACCAGGAGATGTGAAACGCCTGCAGGGGAAGGCTCACTACAGTCAGTTCTGGAAGCACCACAGAGCACACTAGATATGGCACATCAGCTATAAATGTGTCTTTATTTATAGCAGTACTTCTGAGAAGTGTCAGAATTGTGGAAAATATATATTTTACTTTCTGAAAATTCTTCCTGATTCTTCTTATTGGGAAATAAGTTGGCGCCTCCTGAGACCCCTGTCTTTTCCTCTTGAGCTATGAAGAGAGTCAGCTGAGTCACAGCATTTTGGCCTCTGAAAACTCTGAATCTGACCAATTAGAGAGTCTTTCTTATCAACTTGGGCCAAGTAGTTCCCAAATCAGATTCTAACAGAGCCTTACATCACTTAATGAGTTCAGAATCACGAAGATAAAATCAGGAAAAGAATTGCAGGCTTTGCTACATTTAGCATTTGTTAATTTAGGAAACCAAGTAAAACGAAGAGTATAGTTGAAAGCTGTACATTTCTAAGACTAAGAGAGTCTCAGTATAATGGCATAAAATGTTACCATGATATCTCAGATGGATATAGGAAACTAAAGTATTCACTATAGGAAAAAGCAAAGAGCAGATCTCTGGATAGATTTGACAGTGCCGTACAGAGCCTTCCCTAATGATAACGAGTTACCTATCATTCCCTCAGTTATTATTATGTGCAGATATCTTGTATGCATTGGTCCGTTGAAGCCTAACACCGATGCTATATGCATGGGCTTCCTCAACTTGCAATCCGATCCCTTTTCACAAATTGTGCTCCAGGAGGGCAAACACTGGGCATGGCCAGTGGGCCAGGGAGACCCTTCCTCCTTGAATAAAATGACAAAATCCAGGGGAAAAGATCCTTTCTCTTTGTTCCCCTCTCCCCTTTTTCTTATCTTGAATGTGGGCATGGTAGCTGGAAGGGTAGTGGCCATCCTAACAACAGTGAGGTAAGCAGCCATGAGAAAGGTGTGTAGCTGCCACCTCAGAGATAGAAAAAGATTTTTATTTCAATAATTCCATTTCAAATCAAAAGAAAAACATGGGTAGCATTACTTAAACAACGTCTTAAACTGACGTTACGATACTTAGAGGTTCAAGGAGAAATAAACTAGGAGACTTTTGTACACAGAGTTAACAATAAAACTGAAATCCTAGACATCAAGAACAAAGGCCACCCATCAGCTTAGATTCTTCCTCTTAAATCTCACAGCCATGATCTACATCCATAGGTGTCTGTATCTTCCATCCCATCATAAGTGGACTCTCACCGTGCATTCATTATATTCGAAGAACCACCAATCAGGACATGAATTTTTGCCACACAGCTTCAGGTTCACAATTCGTCTATTCAATTTAAGACAGAAGAATCAGATGATTTTTACCCAAGAGAGTGTCTAACAACATCTAAGGACGCTGCACCTGTCCAGATTACTTGGCTATATTCATACTCTGCAAAGGAGGTTAGAATGTTCATTTTTAGTACTTTGGGAAAGAATCTGAACAGGGTCATGATGTTTTAAAATGGTGAGAACCAAGATGCAGTGCATTCTTTTAGTGGTAATGGGACACCCTCCAGATTTGAGAAGGAATGAAAATTCACATTTTGGGAAAGTTAGTTGTTCCAAATCTTAGAAAAAATGAAAGCCAGGAGAGGTGAGTACATGCTACACAAATAGATTTGAATTCAAACGTGAGGACAATTCTGATGGTGATACTATCTTGGTCCTTCTGGCGTCTTAAGCAAAAGCCATCCTCCAGAATTCTGTGAGTCTGCTTCCCTCTTGACGGCAGCACGTCTTGAACTGCAGCCGGGGACTTAGAGCAGGAGGGTCAGGAAAGGACAAGAAGCAGAACTAGACAAGGCTGCCATGGGCCAACGGTGGGGATGGGTGGCTCCCAGGTGTGAAGGGAAGAGGAATCTTTCCCTCTTCCAGGCATAACATGGTACAGGAGCAAAAGCAGTGCCCAAGCAAAGAGTAGATGGGCCATCTACAAAAGCAGTTCAAGTTCAGTGGATGGGTGAATCGACAGTCACCAGGACAAGGCATGGCTGCTTAAGACAGTCATCTGCTTTCCCTCAGAGAAGGTGAGACGGACAGCTTGGCGGGGGCCCAGGGGTCTTGCCTGGGTACCGTGCCGCAGTCACCCTTGCTAAGCCTGGCACAATATGATGACACCAGAAATCAAAAGTCCACCAGCTGTCCATGGAGGGCTGAACCAGCTCACGCTGAAACCATTCATCTCACACAAGTGAGGTGAGCACAGGGATGGGAAACGTCAGGTGAGGCAGAATAATTTCAGGTTTAAAAGCTCAAACCGGAAGCTTGAATTCTCGGATCTGAATCCTGCTGGGCCACTTACTACCTGGGTGATCTAGGGGTCCCTGATTTACCTCTCAGTACCTCAGCATCCTTAAGCAAAGCACCACATCCGAACAGTAAGTATGCTATAGGGCTGTCCTGAGGCCAAAATGGGTTATTATTCTCGAGGACACGCTGGCACTCAGGGCGAGCTCAATTCCTGTTAACTTTTGTTTTAACTGCAGGCAGTTAGCATCAAGGTATACTCTGTCAATAGGCAGCAACATTAAAACCCTAAGCCAGCATTCAGGGACAGTATTCTAATTCCTGGGAAGCAGAATGGAAAGAATCAGGCATGGTCTTCGGTTCAGGGACCAAAAGAGCCAAAGCACAGGTCTATTCATCCTGTGTTGTCTTAAAGCCATGTTTGGAAAAGCAGTGGAGGTGAAGGTATTAAGGTGGGAAATGCAGATCTAGACTCGCTTAATTACCTCACACATCACATCAAGGACTCCCCTGGTGGCGCAGTGGTTAAGAACCCGCCTGCCAGTGCAGGCGGCACGGGTTCAAGCCCTGGTCCGGGAAGATCTCACATGCCGCAGAGCAACTAAGCCCATGCGCCACAACTACTGAGCCCATGTGCCACAACTATTGAAGCTTGCGCCCCTAGAGGCCATGCTCCGCAATGAGAGAAGCCACCGCAATGAGAAGCCCGCGCACCGCAACGAAGAGGAGCCCCCGCTCGCCGCAACTAGAGAAAGCCCGGGCGCAGCAACAAAGACCCAACACAGCCAAAAATAAATAAATAAAAATGAATAAAGTTTTTAAAAAATGAAAAGAAAAGATTGAGTCATAACACGATGTTGTTATGACTGTGTTGATGTTGAAGTGACTACACATGGGAAGACCAAGAGGTTGTTTGGGGAGTTTATGAAAACTGTCTACTGATTATATACTGCCTTCAGGGGAGATCCTGTTGTGGTCTTATCATGCCCCTACCTCTACGCCTAACATTGTTCAGCTCCTCTAAAAACTGGTATTTACCAATCTTGCTGGGTTGTTTATGAAACATAGATTCTTCAGGGCTAGCTCCTGAAAAATATGATTTGAGAGGTCTGGGGTGGGGCCGGAAGTGCGTAATTTGACAAGAGCCTGCAAAATCCTCATGATCAGGCAATTTGGAAAACACTACACCAGGAGGAGAGGTAACCCTGCCCTTCCATACGAGTCCAGGGAAGTGTTTTCCAAATCAACCTCCAACAAGGGCCAAAGGGTTTCGAAAAAGTTGACCAAGTGCGGCTTTGGTCTCGCTGCCCAGTCCCTTTACAAACTGTAGTTTGACGTGGTTTTCTTTACCGAACTGGATTCCAGTTCCCTGGTGCCACAGCGCGGGGGTCTGTGCTTCAGCAGCATAATGTCTTCCTTACCTCTCCCTTTTGGACCTATCGCTTGCCAAATGGTCTAAATTCAGTCAGATCTCCCGGCGCTTTTAGTCTGTATCTGCCCAAGCATCTGGACACAAGCAGATGGACAGTCTCGCATGCCCAGGGGCAGGGCTGCCATGATTAACTACAGTAGAAGGGATCACAGTGCCACACGATTGCACTGACGCCTACCGTGAACCATGCTTCTCACATGCACCATTATCCACGACTGAGTTTCCCCGTAAACACTGTAATTTCAGAAACAGGTCATCTGTTTACATGAACAGAGTGGGCAAAGGAAGATACTGGGCAGATGCCTTAATTATACTAGCCTGGTCTTGGTGTTCAGGGAAGGGAAAAGAGGGAGAAGGTGCTCATATCTGGTTTTATCTTGAAGATACACACACAATTTCAAGAAATCTGTTTCTGAGTCTTTTGTCTGGACTCTAGGGAGGAAAAACAAAGAAAATCTAGGAGAGAGGATGTAGACTATTATAGGAGACCACAGGAGCTCAGGCAGAGGAGAGGACAAATATTCAAAGCAGACCAACAGATTGCCTTTTTGTTGGACACTCTTTGTGGAACAAGCGATCTATTACCTTGAACTACTGCCTTTCTTGGCTGATACCCAGTTGTTCTAACCCCCTTGAACCACTTGCTCCTTTCTCCATCCTGTCATAGGCTCCTTTCCACCCATCACTTTGTCATTGGTTCTTACTCTCTTCTTTCTGGTAAATTTCCATTTTTCCAAACATGCCCTTCCTCACCCTGCCCTCTTTTTAAAAACAATAGCCTCCCTAGCCACTACCTAAGTCCCTGTTCTTCCGCAGGGTTTCTCCATTACAATCCCTTCTGTGTTTGCATCCTCTTCCTCTGTTACTCGTCCCCTTGCCCTCCTGCCCCACCCTCCTCTTGCTTCTCTTAAGCTCTTGCTTTCCCTGATATCCTTCCTGGTTGCTTTCCTCAGAACACACAGGGCTGACAGAATGGGGACACTGAATACAGTTACAGTAATGTCAGCAGCTCAGGGGAGAAAAATGAAAAGGGGAGAAAAATGAAAAGGGGAAAAATGGAAAAAAAAATAGCAGGTTTTAATTAGATATCCGTGCCACTGACTCACACTTAATATGCAAATTTTTCGCCCTTCTATCGTTAAGTGAAATGAGAGTTTTATTTAAATGTAAAAATGGCTGGGAGATGAGGAAGGGTAATTAAGTAGCACTGAAATGCAAACCTGTGTTTCACGAGGCCTGTAATAACACGTGAAAGCAAAAGGATCTGGCTCTAGGTAGGGAGTAGAGAGCCACAGCTTAATACGACTCCAGAGATGCTGCTGCTGCTGCTGCTGCTGCTGCATGTGTCTGTGTGCGCAGCGGACGCTGGTTCAAAAGTACCTCACTCACCTTACATCTGACCCTCAGAGAAATATTCTAAGGAATGTCGGGCTGACTGACTGGCTCCATTTCACAGAGGAGGCTTAAAAGTTGTAGTGACTTATTCAGGATCTCCTAGCTGGTAAATAGTAGAGTCGCCTGGGGCCCTTTCTCCTATTCTACGTGTCCAGAATTGGGATTTCAGCACTAATGAAAAAGGTTGGGTTACAGAGACAATGTAAAGAACCTGAGCTATAAAAGGTAATGTTTGTACCTCCATTTGCTGATGACTTTTAATTGTAACCTTGGGGAATAAGCCTGGTGGCAAGAAAATTGCTACCCTACCTCAAAGGCTCTTCTTTGTGTCATTATTAGTGCTTTGAACCGCTGTAGGACTTGGAAAACTATAATCTACAGCACTCACTGTGGTAATAATTATCATTACTTCTACTGCCAGGATGTACTGATCATCTATGTATTGTCAGGAAATGTGCATTTCACATAGTCTCCACTATTGCATATAGCGTTTTAATTATAAGAGCACAAATCTATTAGCAAATAGAATCTAGCAATGCATTAAACAGATAAAATGTTCCTGAGATTAATTCTAAGAATAAAAGATGTGACAAGATCATGTGTGAAGTTACAGAAATTCTTAAAAGAATGAATAAAAATTGAACATTTATTTATGATCTCTCAATAAGTGAGATCTCTCTGAAGATAGAAGTGAGCATCACACTTAATGGAAAAACCTAGAGGCAACTGTATAAAAGCAGAAATAAGACACAGGATGCCAGTTATAATTGTCAACATTCAACATGTTCTTGAAATTCTAGACAATGCAATGAGACAGGAAAATAAATAAAAGAACTACATAAAGAATAAGACAAGAACCATCTTTACTTAAAACTGATTTTCTGTTTCAATAACCAAAGGATTGTACATATTTTACCTTATTTGAAAAACTGAAGGATACACAGATATGTTGGATATTTTTTTAAAGTATCCAAGCATGTTAAAGATATAAAGGTATCGTTTATACACCCTTGCTAAGTGCAAGGAGAGATATCTGGTTCAAAACTATATCAAAGTTTTTTTTTTTTTTAATTTAGAAAAAAATTGTACAAGAGTAGAAGACCCAAATGCATCTTCCTTAACTTCTTGCTAAAATTAGTTATAAAAATTTAGAAAAAAATGATACTTATATTTTTTAGGAAAACTAAGATTGAGGAACAATCTATTTCCTAAAATTAACTAGAAATGATACTGCTTATAAGGGAAACTGAATTGGATTGAATAAATAGAGACATTTTCCAATCATGACAAAACTTATCTTAATGAAACAAAGATTGCAAAGGAGGCAAGAAGGAAGTGTATATCCCCATTACTACCTATCTCCTCACTCAGATAAAAAGGCTTCAACCAAGGCAGGACTGAATATCCATTAGTAATATAAGAGCTAACTTAAATGAAAGGATACATTGGTTAGTTATCTACTGCTCAGTAACAAGTTACCTTAAAACTCAGTGGCTTAAAACAATAAATATTTATAAACTCACACCATTTTTGTAAGTCAGGAATTTAGGAACCGCTTAACTAGGTGGTTCCCACTCTGTTTTTTACAAAGGTGAGGTCAGGGCATCACTTGGGGCTGCGTCAGTTGCAGGCTACCTGGGGCAGGAGGACCCACTCCCAAGGTGGCTGAGTCACATGCTTGGCAAGTCAGTGCTTGTTGAGGCAGGACCCTCCATGACCTCATTCATGGCAGCTGGGATCCATAAGAGTGAGCTGTCCAAGAAAGAGGGCAAGGAACAGGGCAAGGACGTCTTTATGACTTAGCCTTGGCAGCCACATGCCACCACTCGGCTGTATGCTGAGGTCACACAGACCAATGCTGACGCAGTGTGGTGAAGATCTACATAAGGACATGAATATTAGAAGGAGGAGAACATCAGGGCCTCTAGGAGGCTAGTTATCATAATAGATTATCTAAGGAAGCACAATGACTTGCAATACCAATGCAGCTTCAGAGCAGATCAGCAAATAAATATTCCTGAACCTTCATTTATTCAATTTCTTCCATCATGACTGTGTATCAGAAATTCCAGAGGACAATGAAAAAAAGCACCATTTCAATAAAGCAGAAGTTGAACAGGGAGAAGCCAGTTAGATGCTAGGAAATGAACCAAGAGCTTGACACCTCAGTATATATTTCAGGAACAGAACTAATAGTGCATCCAAACATTACACAAAGAAAGAGAGTCAGGGCAAGGAGGTATCCACTTACCACAAGATTGTTCCATTTTTGAGAATATGTATTGAAAGAATATTGCAGAAAAATGGAAAAGAAAGACACCACAAGAATTCCAGGAAGACTGTACTTAAAAAAATCACTTCCATTGCACAATATTGTGAATGCACTTAATCCTACTGAAGTATACACTTAAAATGACTAGCATTGTTAAGTTTTATGCTATGTATATTTTATTATAATAAAAAAATTGACACCCAGGACACTAATAAAAATTTTAGAAAACTATCTGGCAATCTCAAAAGATGGCCTCATGAAATAACTTAAGGAGGCAAAGCTGAAAAATAATTCCATAAGGTCTGAGAAGAAAAGTTCACAAGGTGAACCCAAGAGCCCAAGTAGGTAGATAAGGGGAACAAGCAAGGGGCCTTAAAACAACAGTGAAATCTAAAATCTACTCTGGGTTTAGAACACACGAATGTGAAGCTTCAAAACACCAGATCTATGACATAAAGTCCAACGCTGAGAAATTCTCCCAGGACACATAGAAAAAGACAAATAGAAGAATTTAATGAGAGGGAGAGAGAAAATAAAAAGATGACTGATATGAAGGAAGGCACTGGAGCGTCCACTTGGGTATAATTAGGGTTCCTCAGAACAAGCTACCCAGAACCAGCAATAGGGTTTTTAGTGAATATTCACTTCCTTGTGCTGAAGCGAGGCTGTGTGTGCCTGAGAAAGGGAGCCCCTCAAAGAGGAATAATCAATCACAAGACACAGTCCACACCTCCAGGGAAGAGGTTTAAACCCGAAGATAAAGAAAGGAATTTCTTCATACCTTTAAGCAGCAGATGAATTAGTCATAAAATTACGAGAATCGGAAAAGGCTTCAAAGTGCTCTCCTTCCTCACTAAATGCCAAATCCAAAGGGACAGCAACTACAGGAGTTTTGAGGGTAAAGATTGTGACCTTTGGAGTCCATACTCAGGAAAGATGCCAAATCACATGTGGTGGCAACAGAAAGGTCTTCCTAGATAATCACTCTTTGAAGGATGGTGTCCATGTTTATTATTGTATTTCCAGCACCTACCACAGCTGTTGTTGCAAAACAGGTTTTCGATAAACGTTTATCACGTGAAAGAAGAAGTATCTCAAGAATCGGAAAAGACGGCACTCACACGTCTTTTTGGTATATGCTTGTTAAAATGTATTCTAAACAACTCTGAGAAGAAACAAAGGGACAGACTGACAAATGGCACCTATGAGGGATTTATGAAAGGCCTAGTGAGAAATGGACTTAGAGAGACAAGGCTAAGGAATTGCTGTAAATCGGACAATTAAGCTGAATGGATGTACAAACGTCTCAATATACAAAGTCTTGGGTTACAAGTTCAAACTGTGATTTTGATCAAGCCTGAGAGTGTTGAGGCGGGATGAGGTTAGAGGGGAGGCCCCTGCAATTCTTGTCTCAAACAGGAGTCCAGGACGAAGCATTTCACTCAGCCTGAATAATGAGATTCACAAAGGTTAAGAATGTTTCGGAGAAACTTACATGTAAGTACCAGGATGAACAGAAACAGGATAGATTCATTTCAAAAAAACTATAGATGATAAAAGGGAAAAAAAATCTATTCCAAATAGTACAAGGTATAAAACATGGAGACTACTAGACAGAACAAAAGCAGAAAACAAAAAGATGACAAGGAACAAACACATCAGCTTTAATAACACCTGCAAGTGGGTTAAACTCCCTATGAAGAAGAAAGAGAGGCTCAGAGTGGATTTAAAAAAAGAAGAAAACAGAATATATTTCTGCTCTGTTTATAAAAGATACACCTAATCAGAATAATACAAGTATTTTTTTTTAAAGATGAGCAAAGTACTTTTAATATTAACAAAAGCAAAGCAAGAAATACAATATTAATGTCAGATAATGTTAAATGCAAGATTAAAAATTAAATTCTAAAAAAAAGGGTCATTTATATAGATAAAGGGAACAATTCATAGTGAAGCTTTAATTATTTTTAAACTTCATGCATGAAATATATGAAGCCAAAAATATTAGAAATGCATGAAAACACGATATGAAAATCTGCTATTATCCATTTTTGGTTTTATAAAGTTTGAGGAAGCCAACAATTCAACATGGCTATATACAATCTCAACAATAGAATTATCTCTGTGTGTGGATATAAATGTATAGTATACGGTATTAATGGAGTATTTTTATACTATATAATTATATATAACTAGGTGTGTGTATATATCCAATTATATTTGTGTTATCATATTTATATGATACCTATTGTGTACTTATACATTAACATATATATTTATAAACTTGACAGCTATGTCAAGTGTGTTTCACCTTGGAGTGTTTCAATATAACAAAATATAATATCATTGTTTATATACATGTTGATCAAAGGACAATACATATAATTATTTCCGTAACTTGTCAGAAAAGCTAATTTGATAAAGCCTATTCTTGTGGGAACTAAGCATTTTTATTGAAATAGAGAGTATTCTTTTTTTTTTTTTGCCGTACGCGGGCCTCTCACTGCTGTGGCCTCTCCCATTGCGGAGCACAGGCTCTGGACACGCAGGCTCAGCGGCCATGGCTCACAGGGCCCAGCCGCTCCGTGGCATGTGGGATCTTCCCGGACCGGGGCACAAACCCGCGTCCCCTGCATCAGCAGGCGGACTCTCAACCACTGCGCCACCAGGGAAGCCCCAAAAGAGAGTATTCTTTAATGTGATAGAGGGCTCTTTGAAGCAAGCATCATGCCTAACAGAAAAGCACTTGAAATATTTCTATTGCCAAGATGAAAAGAACATTGATCCCATTGCTCATTACTATTATTAAATATTGCTTTGAAATGCCAATAATGTCAATCATACTCAAACTCTTTCTAAAAATAAATTAGGGAAAAACATTTCCCAACAAATTTTATAAGGCCAGAATTACCGTGATACCAAAACTAGACAATAATATTACAGACCAATAGCACTTATGAACAGAGATGCAAAATTTTTAACAAAATATTGGCAAATTCAACCTAGTAATACAACAAAGGATGATAGATTATGAACAAATGAAGTTATTCCCAGGAGTGCAAGGTTGATTTAACATTAAAAATAATTCAGTCTAATGATCATGTGATCATCTCAACAGATGCCAAACAAAACAACTGACAAAGTGCAACATCAGTTCACGCACAATGAGACAGACAAAAGCAAAAATCCTCTCAGCAGCTATAGAAGAGAACTTCTTCAATCTGATGAAGGCCATCCATGAAAAACCTAGAGATAACATTATACTCAATGGAGAAACATAAAATCCTTTTCTGGTTTTCTTCTAACCAAGAAGTCAGCCAACATCATTTATACTTAACATTATATTGGTGAAGGACCAAGCCAGGGCAATAAGGCGAGAAAAAGAAGTGAGGCATATTGATTGGTAAGGAAGAACTACAACTGTCATTCACGTAAGACAAAGGAATTTATATAAAAAAATCTTAAATGATCTAAAAATATTTACTAGAACCAATGAATAAATTTGACAATGTCACGGGATGCAAGGTCAATATATAAAAGTCAGTCGGATTTTTATATATTTTCAATGAGCAACTGAATTTTTTTAAATACCCTTTATAGTAGCATTCAAAAACATGAAACATTTTGGAACTATACACTGAAAGCTATAAAGCATTGATGCCAAAAATTAAACAAGACCTAAATAAATGGAAGAATACATTTTATAGATTGGAAAATCAATACTGTTAAGATGTTAATTATTCTCAAACTGATGTATAATTTTGATGTACTGTATTTCCAATCAAAGTCCCAGCATTTGGGGGCTAGATATTATCAAACTGATTCTAAAGTAATACAAAAATATGAAGGGCCTAGACTGTTACTTTAAAAAAGAACAAAGTTGGTGACTTATACTATCTTATTTTAAGTCTTACTATAAATCTACAGTGATCAAAACGGTATGGTATTGGCATAAAGATAGACATATAGATTAATAGAAAAAAAAGTCCAAAAAGAGACTCAATAACAGTCAATTGCTTTTCGACAAAGAAACCAAGGTAATTCATTTGGAAAAGAATAGTGCTTCCAACAGATGGTGTTGGATTAACTGGATAACCATATAGAAAAAAATGAGTCTCATTTTTTGAGACTGATCTCCCGCCCTGCACATAAATTAACTCATGTGGATTCTGTACCTAAACAAAAAACCTCAGGTTTTAAAACTTCTAGAAGAAAACACAGACAACCTTTGTAATCTTGGGTCACATCTTATTTTTTAGATAAGACATAAAAAGGAAGCACCATTAAAATAAATGAGAAGGCAAGACACAGGCTGAGAGAAAGTATTCCCAACGCATATATATGATTTAGGACTGGTATGTAGAATATATTAATAATTATTACAACATAATAATTAGAAGGTAAACAAACCAATTAAGAATAGTCAAGGGGCTTCCCTGGTGGCACAGTGGTTGAGAGTCCGCCTGCCGATTCAGGGGACATGGGTTCGTGCCCCAGTCCAGGAAGATCCCACATGCCGCAGAGTGGCTGGGCCCGTGAGCCATGGCCGCTGAGCCTGCGCGTCCGGAGCCTGTGCTCCGCAACGGGAGAGGCCACAACAGTGAGAGGCCCACATACCGCAAAAAAAAAAAAAAAAGAATAGTCAAGGATTTCAAACAACACTTCACAAAAGATACACAAATGGCCAATAAGCACATGTCTTTAATCATCAGAGAAATGCAATTTAAAATCAAAATGTGTTTTGCCCTACATACCTATTAGAAGGGATAACATTTGAAAAGCGGAAACCACATGTTAGCAAGCATGTGCAGTGACTACAATGCTTCTACAATGCTGACAGAATGGAAAATGATACAATCACCCCGGAAAACGGTTCGGCAGCTTCTTGTAAATTTAAGTATAAACTTACTCTATGGCTCACCAATTCTATCCCTAAGTATTTACCCAAGAGAAACATACGTCCATGACAAGACCAGCCACAGAAATGTCCACAGCAGCTTTCTGCATAATAGTCAAAAAGTAGAAACAACCATTGTGCATTAGCTGGCAAATGAGTAGGCAAACATGGGCACATTCATGTAATGGAATACTGCTCAGCAATAGAAAGGAAAGAAGCACACACGGTACCACGAATGAGACTTACAAGCTGAGTGAAAGAAGCCAGAAACTAAAGAGTACGTATTCTCAGATTACATACATTTTGTGTATTGTTCTAGAGTATAAATATGTTGTGTGCATGTGTGCATATGAAGCTCTAGAAAAAAGTCTACTGTAGAGCAGCAGAAGAAAGATCACTGTTTGTCTCAGGTTGGAGTGGGGATAAGATTTGGGTATGAAAATAAGGAGACTTGTTGAATTGATGGGAATACGCTGTACCTTCATTAGGGTCGCGGTTACAGAGATGCATGCATTTGTCAAAACTCACCAGTTACGGACGGACATAGAGGGTATTACGCTAAATGAAATAGGTCAGAAAGAGAAAGAGAAATACTATATGATCTCACTCATAAGCGGAATCTAACAACAACAACAACAAAAACCACCTCGTAGAAAGTTAGCAGATTTGTGGTTATCAGAGGTGGAGAAGGGTGGGGGAAATTGGATGTCAAAAGGTACAAACTTCCAGTTATAAGATAAGTCCTGGGGATCTAACGTACAACCTGGTGACTATAGCTGAGACTACTGTAAGGTATGTTTGAAAGTTGCTAAGAGAGTAGATCCTGTAAGTTTTCTTTATGAGGAAAAAAAATCTGTAACTCTATGAGGGGATGGTGTTAACTACACTTATTGTGGTGATCGTTTTGCTATATATATATATATATATATATATATATATATATATATATATATATGTCTTTGTGCTGTCCACCTTAAAATTAATCAGTGTTTTATGTTAATCATGTCTCAATAAAACTGGGAGAAAAAACCCTCACCAGTCTACACTGAAAATAGGTGCATTTTATTTTATGTAAGTTATGAAGACATAAAAGTGGATTTTTTTTAAAAGACCATGTTCTTACCTTCCTTCTATTCACTATTTAACAGCTTATGACTTGCTTCCCATACCCTATGTAAACCTCATCTCGTATCAGTTTCATGGGGACAGAAATACATATATATGTGTAATGAACTAGAGATGCTGTCTTGGTTCTGAGGCTTTGTGTTGATCCGGAGACTGAGTAGAGCTGCAGAATGAAGAGTTAACAAGCTAAGTCAATTTACCTTAGAAAGCTAAGAAAGTTACCACTGCACGGAGAGACCAGGTAGATAGTTTAGGTGAGAAAGTAGAGATCTGATCACCTAGAGTTGTCATGGAGTTAAATACAGAGAAAAGACTGGTAAAAAGTGTCACTCAACTATCTTACTATCTGTTATGTAACATATATTGGGGCCACTTTGAAAGATTTTGGTAAACAGTTAGCTTATGTTAAAATACGTTTTCTCCTTGTGACCAAACCTGATTCCTTGTAATGCGACATTATAGTTGAACCAGTTACAAGTGGTCCTACGATTCTGTGTTACAACAATTTCACACTCTATGCCCCAGCAACACTAAACTGCTCATATATTTCCAAGTACACCATGTTGTTTCTTATTTCTACATCTTTTATCTTGCTGTCTCTATTGCCCAGGATATTCCTCTTCTCCTCTCCCTCACTCATATTCTTCCCTTTCCTTTGACTAAACCCAAACCGATTTTTGAGTCATATTAGTAGTCACCTCTTCCAGGAAGCCAGCCCTGATTCTCCCATGTTTCCCAGTTGGAGTGAAATGATCTCTCCTGTGACTATGCATGTATCTCACTGTGCTATAATTAGATTATCACTATGCCTGTGTCTCTCACTAAATGTGAGCTCCTTGAGGAAAAGTATCCGGCTATTTATCTTCTAACCCCGGCATCACGCACAGTACCTGACACGTAATTGGCGCTCACTAATTCTTTCTTGAATAATTGAACAAGTGCATAAATAAATAAATAATTGAAAGAATTTTGTTTCCAGCTGCCATCAATTTAACCAGTCTAGGCTCCCTCTGTAAAATGCATAGGGTTGTCCCTGTTTTAATTTATTTTATATATTTTTCTGTCTGCATTTTGACAGAAGACCTTTGTGAACATATGAGAATAAGTCAGAATGGCAAGTGGCTACATTTGAGGGATGATCTTGGTGATAACGGGGAGTTGGAGCTGGAGTTGTGACAATGATGACGATGTCACTGCAGTGTTTTATAGGATCCAATGTGTAGTCAAAGCACACAAACAAGGAGAAGTCCAGAGAGTCCAGAAAGAAGGGAAGTCTTGGCAGGTACCAAAGGACAGACGTAGTCTGGGAGACGTCCAGAGAGACAAAGCTGGAAGGATCAATAAATCTTAAGAGCAAAGGCAAAAAATTAAACAAATAAATAAGTAAATAAATAAATATATGGGAAAAGGAAAAACAAGCAAATAAATACATAAATAATTAATTTTCTCACATATTTCTGCAATAATTTTCTCCTTAGATATTTCTTCTTTTAGCTTTATTTGATCGTGTGTTTCTATGACAATGCTTTTGTAATATTGTCTAAAGAAAAAATAAAAGGTAATTTGATCTTTAAGTAAAAAAAAAGAGTGAAGGCAGGTGAGTTGTGAGCGCACAGGTCGGGTGATTTGGGGCAGCGATGCCACGAGACAGGGAGAGGGAGGCGGTCCAGCTAGATGCTTCAGCACAGAGGCTGTCTCCTGGTCCTTTTTATGAACTCCTGCTGGGAACTGGGGTGCCTGAGTTCTCAGGAGGGCAATTCCAGCTGGAGGTGGCTTCTGAGGCTTCCAGGTCCATTTCACCTTAGCTGCCATCAGAGGTGCTGGAAATATCAGGAGATTCTTAAACTACAACTCGAAGTGTTCCAGCTGCTTTCCTGCCCTCGGGGACGGGAAGTGCTCCTGGAAAGGTATCCAGAGGGTTGTGGGCAGCCTGAAGCCGAGGCAGGAGTAAGAAGACTAGGAGAGGGGTGCTGGGAGGGGGAGAAGGAGTGGATTGGGTGCAGCCTGGCCCGGGAGGAGGAAGCTCCAGATATCCTGCCAAGTGATGTTCCAGGACCCCTGAAGCCAAAGACGCTCTGAAAATAAGACTCCTTCTTCCGTTAGCTGTGCTGGCAGCATCCTCACTGCTCACAAGGGAGACATAGGCTTTCCCTGCAGCTGTAATGACTGCATCCGGTTCCAATGGTGCAGGGACACATAAGCAGGGGCTCCGTAGAGCAGGACGAGGCCCAAGGGAGTCCCGAGAAGAGAAGAAAGCATTTCCAGACGGCAATGGTGTGGAGAGGGGAGGTGAACTGAGCGGAGGGAGGGTAGGGGAAAGACGGCTGGAAGGAGAGGACAGGCAGCTCTGACTACATCAGTTACTTTACTAAACATTACTCTTAGGAAGCAAAATCATCCAGAGTATCATTAAAGGAAACGACTTCCAGCACCCCTGAGGGGTGAGTCACCAATAAGTGATTCTGGAGTGGGGAAACTGTTGATAATACAAGAAAGAAAAAAAGAGAGAGAGAGAAGGAAAAAAGGGAAAAACAAAAAGAAAAGGCAGGAAGGGCTTCAGTGGCCACCTCCTCTCACTAATGAGGTTTTGCAGGGATGGGTTGGGGAGCCCTTGGGCTATGCTTTAGGTGGTCCAGGGGAGATCAGATTCCCTCACCTCCTCCCCACTCCATCTCCTGTGTGTGTGAGTCAATCACAGCCTCCAGCTGGGAAGCCCAGATTCAAAGTGACAACTCTTTTTGCTTAATGATTTCAGTTCCCCTTGATCCCACTCACATCCAGCGGGGGTTCCCTCTCAGAGGCTGGACCATTCGGAAGACTGGAGTGCCCCACTCCAATTAAATCCTCCAAGTGACTTCCTGTCTCCTTCTTGCCCTCCCTCCTCTGCATCCCATATGAAGAGAGGCAGCCAATTAAGCATGGGCACTACCTTTAAGGAGAAAAGGATTTGCCCCCTCCGCCACCTTTTCTAGAGTCACAACTTGACCTCCTTCCTGAGGAGCTAAGACCGGGCACCATGGAAGCCTAGGATGGCAGGTGCTCTGAGGAACAAGACAGGACAGAGATGCATGCAGAGAGGCGTGGTGCTCCAAGGACAATGGTGCTTCAAGGACAAAGGATGACCCTGCCTGAAAAAGTTTCAGCGTTCCACCCCCTACCGGACTCTTACTCGCCCTCCCTGCCATGTTGAGACGGTTACAAAATTCCTGAGCCCACCTGGGCGATGCCCACCTGGGCAATGGGACCTGTCCCAAATAAGGAAAGGTATCTGGCCTCTCCCACTCCCACCCTATTGAAGGAAGAGTATATGTGCCTCAACCAATCAGTAAATGAAATTTTCACCTCGGACCATTCCTTTGTTTTCTGGCTATAGAAACTGATCAATAGCACATGTTTGGCCTCGACTCTCCCAGACTACTAGGAAGTCAGCCCGCTGTTCTGGCAGCCACCCTTCCCTCTAATAAGTTCTATCTTCTTTACATTCTGCCTTGTGTCTGGAAATTCTTTTCCAGCCCGCGTTCAGACCACAACATTTGGTGGCCTGTACAGGGATCTCCAGGGGGACCTCTTTCCCCACCTCCTCTCCTCATTCCTTGGGACTCTCTGTGAACAGGCAAGTTGCTGTGGAAGCAGCAGAGGAACTCTGGCCAGGGCCACACCCTGGTGTGTTCCGAAGGCTCCACGGCTCACTTTGCCCCAGTAACTGCCGCCCAGAACGGGTGAGGGTCCCTCTGTCTTCCTTCCGCCCGAGGACTGGGCCGATTGGTATCGTGCGGGCACGGGTCTGGCATTTAAAAGCCATTACAGCACCTGCCGCTTGAAGACTCCCATGAAAGGATAAGGGAGTCACGGAATGGACCAGGCTCTTAGAGCGTCTGCCCCCAGCAAGAGAGCTTCCCAGCAACGCGAGGCACATCGTGGATGAAGCCAAACACGAAGCCCACAGCCCCTTGGCCACCACCTCCTCAGTAGGGTCAGAAGGCGGAATCCTCAGTCCTCTTTTCTGTCGCTTCCGCTTCTTTCTCCTTGGCTCAGACTGACTGCAAAGGACCTCACCGCCTCTGGATCGTACCAGGAGCTCCTTCCCATCCCTGAGAGTCTTCTGACACTGAGTCAATTTCCAGCTGGCTTCCGGGGATTCCCCTCTATGGTCACTGGTGCCTTAGTCGGACGGAGAGGCCACTGAGACAAAGAGGGACACCTTTACTGCCCGTCAGTGATTCTCAGTACCCCCATTCTGCTGCATTGAGGCTAAGAATGGGTTCAGGTACGTCTATTCCCTTAGACTCACCTCTTGGTTGTATTTTCAGGAATTGGAAGGAATTTGACCCAGACAATCTCAAAAAGAGGCTCATTTGCTTCTGAAATATGGCTTGCTTCCAATACAAACTGGGGGACCAAGAACAATGAGCTCTTAACGGGACACCAAATTACAACACGATCCTCCAACTTGATCTCTATTGTCGGAAACTAGGAAAGGATTCCGAGGTTCCATACATGCAGGCCTTCGTGGCCCTCAGTCAGAATCTGAGCCTGAGGGACTCCTGTCACGCGTGTCTCTCCATTGCTGCTTTAATGCCTTGTCCTCCCCCCTCTCCTCCTTCAGCTTCACTACCTCATCCCTCCCCATCTCCCCCTCCACCAGATATCTTGGATGACCCTTCTTGTCCCCGATCTCACCAGTCTCCCCCTCAACCTTCTGCATCCCAACACCCACCTCCACACCCGGAAGCAGACCTTCCCTCCCTTCCCCACACTCCGTCAATGAGCAGCCCAATGCTCTGAATCGACTCCCAATATGCTTCCCTTACAAGATGTCGCTAATGGAGACCTAGGTACTATCAGAGTTTCTGTCCCCTTCCCCGTGTCTGATCTCTCTCATATTCAAGGGAAACTGGGCTCCTTTACCAGGAGCCCTCCAGGTTCATCAGGGAATTCCAGGCCCTAACTATAGCCTTTGACTTAACCTGGCCAGATATTCCTGTGGTCCTAACTACCTGCTGCATCATGAGGAAAAGGCCAGGCCTGGGCAGGTGAGGCACATGCCAAAATCCTAATGAGAACCGGGCGGGGGCAGAGGCAGTCCCATGGGCAGACCCAGGATGGAGACACCAGGCAAATGAAGATGGACCAGCAGGAGGGCTCACTAGGAGAAATTACGTGATTACCTGCCTACTAGAAGGTATGAAAAAGGCAATCATCAAAGCTGTCAATTATAATAAACTCAGAGAAGTCACACAGGAACACTCGGAGAAGCCGGCCCTTTTTCAGACCCAATGAGCAGAGGCTATGAGGAAATACACTAACCTAGACCCTGAGACCCCTGAAGGTCAGGCTATACTTGCAGTTCACTTTATAAGCCAGGCGTCCCCAAGCATAAGACAGAAATTACAGAAACTAGAGCAAGGGCCACAGACCCCATTTCCTGCCCTGTTGACACGGCCTTTAAGGTCCTCAACAAGAGAGGAGGCTTCTAGGAACAGACAAGAACTGAGAGGAGGGAAAATTAAAACGGCACGCTCAGTATACGGCTCTTGCCATCGCCCAGTCCCCCCCACGACAGGGACCCACGGGAGCCCCTCTCCCGTCTCGGAGACCACCACTGAGCTGCTACCAGTGCGGTCAGCAGGGGCACAGTGTCAGGAACGGCCGCACCCCACCACCCTATCCCCCATGCCCTTACTGTCGCCCAAAGGGTCATTGGAAGAGGAGTTGTCCCTGCCGCCCTCAAGCGGGGAGGCCAACGCCACAACCTCTCAACACCAGGCGTATTTCAGGTCCCAGCCCCCTGGGCCGAGGTCAAGGCCAACTGCCCCTGTCGGTGGTAATTGACTAGCAGGGGCAAGAACCAGACTGCGGTCTAGATCTGGGGCTCCTGGATGTGGATGACTGACGGTGCCCGGGGCTCAGTCTACAGGCATCTATGTTCCCCATAAGACCAGAGGAGCCCTGGGTAACCCTGGATGTGGCAGGGGCTGTTATAACCTCCCTAACTGACACAGGGGCTACTTACTGAGCCCTGACCTCCTTCTCTGGTCCCACTCGCCGTTCCTCAGTCCTCTTAACGGGGATAGACGGAAAGCCCTCCCATGGCCATTTTACACCTCCCTTATCCTGTTCCCTTGAAAATACTCTAGTCACCCATTCTTTCCTAGTTCTCCCAGCCTGTCCAATACCTCCGGTAGGCCAGGACCTTTTAGCAAAATTTAAAGCTGCTTTATCATTTACGCCAGTAAATATGGGCTTTAAGAGCTACCGCGAAGCCTACTCTAGACTAGGTCCCACCCCATATCCTCCACCAAGTTGCCCCGGAGATAAGGGACAGCTCCACTCCTGGCAGGTCCACCACCGCCGCCCCAGTAGTCATCCATGTAAGAACCCTAACTCTTTCCCTAGGGAACTGCAATACCCACTTAAGGAAGAAGCCTTGAGGGGACCTACAACCTCTGATTTCTAAATTTCTTCAAACGGGACTACTCGTCCCCTGTAACTCCTCATGTAATACCCCGATCTTCGCAGTAAAGAAACTTGATGGTTCCTACCGTTTAGTTCAAGACCTAAGGGCCATTAATCAGGCTGTGGTCCCTATTCACCTGATAGTTCCTAACCCATATAACCTTTGAGCCAGATTCCAATACAAACCCAATGGTACTCTGTCCTGGATCTAAAGGGTGCCTTCTTTTGCATCCCAGTCTATTCTAACTCTCAATTCCTGTTTGCCTTTGAATGGAGAGACCCTAATACCAAGTATGCCCAGCAGCTTACTTGGACAGTCCTACCCCCGGGTTTTTGGGACAGCCCCCATTTGTTAGGCCAAGCACTACCAAGACCTCTCATCACTGACATTAGAAAACAGAGGCTGCCTACTTCAGTACTTTGATGATCTCTTAATTTGTAGCCCAGAAGGACTAACTTCAGAGAGTAATACTATACTTGTTCTCAAACATTTAGCAGAACAAGGGTACCAGGGCTCCCCAGCTAAGGCACAGATCACCTCCCAACAGGTTACCTTCTCAGGACTAGTGTTAGCCCTGGGAAGAGGCATATTGCTCCTGACCGTAGAACACTAATCTTGGATATGGACCAGCCAGCCGCTAAACAACAGCTTAGAAGCTTTTAAGGAATGGCAGGCTTCTGCCGAGTTCAGATTCCTACTTGTGGACTGTTAGTTAAGCCTCTTTATGAGGCCCTCAAGGGACCAGAGGATCTCACCCTTGAATGGACTCCTGACAAGGAAGCAGCCTTTAAACAAATAAAAAAAAGCCCTAGTCACGGTCCCAGCCCTAGGTCTACCAGATCTGACAAAACCTTTCTCTCTCTTTGTTCATGAGAAAAAGGGAGTAGCCCTGGGAGTATTAACCCAACTCTTGGGACCATCTTAGCGCCCAGTAGCCTACCTGTCTAAAACCCTAGACGTGACATCTCAAGTGTGGCCCCCCTGCCTTAGGGCACTAGCTGCTGCAGCTGTACTAACAGGGGAAGCTCCCAAACTAACAATGGGTCAGCTGCTTACCATTTTTTTTTTTTTTTTTTGCCGTACGCGGGCCTCTCACTGTTGTGGCCTCTCCCGTCGCGGAGCACAGGCTCCAGACGCGCAGGCTCAGCGGTCATGGCTCACAGGCCCAGCCGCTCCGCGGCATGTGGGATCTTCCCGGACCGGGGCACGAACCCGTGTCCCCTGCATCGGCAGGCGGACTCTCAACCACTGCGCCACCAGGGAAGCCCTGCTTACCGTTTTTATACTCCACATCAGGTCATGGATATCCTTAACTCCAAAGCATTTCATTAGATTTCGGACAGTAGAATCCAAAAATATCAAGCTTTATTCTTGGAGGGATCAGAAGTATCGATTAAGCCATGTACCGCTCTAAACCCTGCCACTCTCTTGCCCAGCCGAAACCCCGACACCCCTCTGCTACATTCCTGCCTAGAAGTAACTGATCATATTTGCAGTGCCAGGCCAGGCCGACAAGACACCACCTTGCCTAACCCTGATGCAGAATGGTTTACAGATGGCCTCAGCTTTATTCGAGAGGGCCAAAGGATGTCAGGATATGCAATAGTCAGTTTAACAGAAGTAATGGTATCAGGCCCACTTCATGGGGCAACTACTTCTGCCCAGAAAACAGAGATTAGAGCACAAACTAGAGCACTACAGTTGGGAAAAGGACTACGAATTAACATTTACACAGACTCAGCATACGCTTTTCATGCAGTCCATGCCCGTGCGGCAATCTGGAAGGAAAGGGGCCTATTGACCATGCATGACACTCCAATCAAACATGGGCCAGAGATTCTGGACCTGTTAGAGGCCATAAAGGCCCCTAAGGAGGTAGCCATTACCCACTGCAGGGCACACCAGAAGGACCGGTCAGATATGATTAAAGGAAATAATACGGCAGATAGAGAGGCCAAGAGAGCCGCCCAAAATGTCCTACAGGCCCCCTTGATCCCAAGGTTAGACTCTTCAACCCCACAAAACTCACAGTCAGAACTAAAAGAGGGACAAACCCGTGGATTCACTCTAGCCCCAGAGGGGTGGTTACAGAGCCCAGATGCCGAGCTCCTCCTACCAGAAGCCTCCCAGCGCAAGGTTCTAAACCGCTTTCATCAGGCTACTCACTTAGAAGCTAGATCCCTCTTTAAACTGGTAGGGCCAATTTTCACAGGGAAAGGAATTCTCTCAACCCTCCAATCTATATCCCAGGCCTGCCCAGTCTGTTGCCAGGCCAACCCAGAAGGGGCTATAAAACCCCCCGCCCCACTGTTTCACCCGGTCCAAGGCCGGGGGAACCAACCAGGAGAAGATTGGCAGATAGATTTTGCCCACTTGCCCCCTTGTAGAGGCTTTAAATATCTCCTAGTAATGACAGACACCTTCACGGGACGGATAGAGGCCTTCCCTACTAAGACTGAGAGAGCATCCGAGGTTACCACTACCCTTGTGGAGCATATCATACCTCGGTTTGGGCTGCCACGCTCATTACAATCAGATAACGGCCCCGCATTTATTTCAAGCCTGACCCAAGGGGTTAGCGAGGCCCCTCCAAATCAATCTTCATTCGGCATGGCACCCTTGCCATCGAGACACACCAGACATGGGTCACCCTCCTTCCCATTGCTCTCCTGAGAGTCCGGATCACTCCAAAGGCCAGGGCTCATTAAGTCCTTATGAAATCCTCTGTGGAAGACCATTCTTAAATATGGACCTTCTGGTGGATCCAGAAACTCACTCTCTGCACAATATCTCCCAACGTTAGGACTGACCCTTAAAAGTATCTGGGAATACCAGGATCAAAACAGTCCTAAGCCTGACCCCAATTTCACAGAAACCCCTCCCCACTTAACTCCAGGCCACTTGGTATATGTTAAGACCCTTCCACAGGATCAGAGGCCATTCACAGCACTGTGGACAGGACCATATCGAGTCCTACTGACCACCCCCAAAGCTGCCAAAATACAAGGCTTCACTCCTTGGATTCATGTGCCGCGACTAAAGACTGCCCCTCCTCCAGAGGACGAAAATCCTCAACTGGCTGAAGGTTCACCGGACGCCCCCTACAGTTGTGAGCCTCTGGACGGCCTCCACCTCCTCTTCAAAAGACAATCAGGTGATGCCTCTCCAACCCCCGAGTCTCGACAGCCTGATTTTCAGTCTTATCACCGTGTTTTCTTTTCATGGGTTCTCTCTCTCCCCTGCGTAGTTTTATGCTACTCCTGTGGAACTACCTCCTGGCGTTCTTGCTTGACTCAGGCATCCCTAAGGTGGCACAATCATAATTTCTCACACCCTGCCACCTCCTCATTTAGATGTATACGATTAATCAGCTCCCTGGTCTACTTTTTTTGTCGTCTCCATCATCTCTCTCTGGTAGACCACCCCCTATTACCACCTCAACACTCCACTTTTACTACTTTTTATTACAAGATATAGACCTTCAAAATCCCCACCTATCCATCCTAACCCCTTCCCAGCAACAACAATACGTATATCAGTTAACACGGGACAAAACCCTCCAGGGAGACTTTCAAGATTATACCCCGGATCAACTCTATCAATATTTAAATATAACTTCCCGAGAACTGTTCTGATTCTTCTTTCTTTTTCTATCTTCGTTCATACATATAACCACATCCATATTTACCGACAGTTCAGGAAGCCCTTCAACTTCTTAATCGGTCGTCTCTGGGTTTATACAGGAACTGCTGGATTTGTGCCATGGTTTCCCCCTGATATGGCCTCGTGGCACTCCCCATTCCACCAGCTGAATGGAGCCAACCTGAATCCTATCTAGCCCCCTCGTATTTCAATAGACCCCAGAGTAAAACCAACTCTAGATCATATACTCCTCAACCACATACATCAAAAACCTCACTATAACCTTCGAGGACCCATATTCCCTTCAGTTTCTATGGTATGATCAGCCCCTCTACGTGTATCCTCCCCCTCTCATCCAGGAACCTCAGTAGGTAGATTCCTCAGTATCTCCTAGTACTGCAATCATACGTTCACCCTTTCCCCTACCCGAACGTGGGTTCCCCTCCTAACCAACAGAACTAACTACCCCCATTCTTATTATTATGATTCCCCTTTTTACAAAATTTACTTCCCCAAACCCCCCAATATAACTACCGATTGGACTCAAGCTAGCTATTTTGGAACTTCCATCTGCCCTACCCCGTCTCCAAGTTGTCCCTACAAAAACCACAATTTTGGGTTCTAACCCTTGAATATTAAGCAAGAAGAATGTAAGACACTTAGGACACCTGAAGACTATGACGTAGGCTGGTACCCCACTATTCCCTCTTGTAACCAGGCCTATAATTTTTTTACTCATCCCTCAAAAGTGGCTTCCTTTCCCCTTTAGCCAGAATGACCTTAGCTACTACTTATGAGGGAAGAGAACATTCCCACACTCATTTAGGGAAACCATACTTCAACATCACGTTGAATGTATGCTTAGATCCTACAGATCGCTCCTATTTCTTATGTGGGTCTAATGCTTATTTATGCCTTCCAGCGAACTGGAAGGGGACCTGTACTCTTACATACATTATTCCTAACCTTACTCTTGTAAATGACACTATCCCGCTTCCCTTATACTCTCAACCTCATAAACAGAGACGGGCAACTCTCACTATAATCGGTCCTAGGTATCTCACTGGGATAGAAACAGGCTCAGCTGGACTTTTAAACTCCATTTTCACTGCCCGACAGCTCTCTCTTGAACTCACACAACAGATTGTCAACCTAGCAGCTCAAATTAACACGCTACAAGAACAAATAAATTCTCTAGCAGGAGTGGTTTTACAAAATAGAAGAGCTCTTGACATCTTAACAGCTAATCAGGGAGGGACCTGTGCAATGTTAAAGGAGGATTGCTGTTTTTTTTGTCAACCAATCGGGCAAGGTCCAGACTGATCTTCGAGCCATTACTGAAAGAGCTAATGGAGTTTACAAGGAAGGAGTCTCGGGGGATTTGACTGGTGGGACTTCAAGACTAATATCTGGTTCTGGTTCTCTTGGCTAACCCCTTTCCTAGGCCCTATAGTGGCTTTTCTACTTCTACTAATCTTCGGGCCATGTATTTTTAACCTCCTTGTTAAGTTTGTCTCTTCCAGAATACAACAAATAAACCTCCAAATGGCGATGCAACAAGAATACCGGCTAGACAACCCTTGTACAACCCTTGAACAAGCTGCTATCACTTTCCATGGGGCCTGCGCTCCTCCCTATATACACCCTGACAGAGACCAGGCAACAAGAACCCAGGGCCCCACGAGGCCCTGGCTCAGCAGGAGGCAGCCAGAGAGAGTTCATTGCCCCTTCTTTTCACAAAGGGGTTCCTGAATGCCTGAGAGGGAATCAGGCAGTTAGGTAGCTATGAACAGTGTATCCAATAGGGCCAAGGAATTGGATTGGCCCTATAAATAAAGAGAGGGGGAATGTGGTGCTCCAAGGACAAAGGACAACCCTGCCTGAAAAAGTTTCAGCGTTACACCCCCTAGTGGACTCTTTTTTTTTTTTTTTTCCTCCTGGTACGCGGGCCTCTCACTGCTGTGGCCTCTCCCGTTGCGGAGCACAGGCTCCGGACGCGCGCAGGCTCAGCGGCCATGGCTCACGGGCCCAGCCGCTCCGCGGCCTGTGGGATCTTCCCGGACCGGGGCACGAACCAGCATCCCCTGCGCAGACTCTCAGCCACTGTGCCACCAGGGAAGCCCCCTACCGGACTCTTACTGGCCTACCCCACCATGTTGTGACGGTTACGAAATTCCTGAGCCCACCTAGGCAACGCCCACCTAGGCAAAGGGACCTGTCCCAAATAAAGAAAGGCATCTGGCCTGTCCCTCTCCCACCCTATAGAAGGAAGGTATATGTGCCTCGACCAATCAGTAAACGAAATGTGCACCTCAGACGACTCCTTTGTTTTCTGGCTATAAAAACTGATCAATAGCACATGTTCGGGCTCAACTCTCCCAGACTACTAGGAAGTCAGCCCGCTGTTCTGGCAGCGACCCTTCCCTCTAATTCGACCTTCTTTACATTTTGCCTTGTGTCTGGCAATTCTTTTCCAACCCCCATTCGGACCAGAGCAAGAGGGAAGCCCCAAACTGCAGCATCACACACATAAATTCATGAGCGTAAGATGGTAAAGTCGCTCACACAATTCGTCCAAACTGAACAGCATGGTGAAGGCGAGTCAGCCCAACTCTTGACGTACATCCCCT
The DNA here is from genome assembly GCF_039906515.1 of Pseudorca crassidens. Taxonomy (NCBI): domain Eukaryota; kingdom Metazoa; phylum Chordata; class Mammalia; order Artiodactyla; family Delphinidae; genus Pseudorca; species Pseudorca crassidens. The sequence goes on from NC_090304.1 coordinate 107,615,237, forward strand.
TTATAAAGCTAATGAGTTTTCCAGCACAAGTCATAGGTTTTCCACAAGGACAGGATGGGTCAGGAATCGAGGAACACCTTCCAGATCACAGATCACCACCCTCTGGAGACCCAGGCTGGTGAGAGCCTCACTATTAGGTAAAAATCTGATAGAAAGAAACCTCGGCAGTAAGACTATCTGGTCCCCGGCATGGTGGACAGTTTTTAGAGAAGGATGGACTAGGAGAGATGGTGGGGAAAACCGGAAAAAAAGCACTTTAGGGATGAAACTGGAAGTGCCCCCCAACCGCCTAATGCAGATCAAACTTGAGTGCCTTTGAAACTGAGCAGGACCCTGCGGGGCTCTGCAGCACAAAAGCCTTCCTGTGTCCCCCATTTCCTGATTACAGGAAATAGGCTTCATTCAGCCTCCTTGACCTTCCCTGAGTTCCAATGGACAGGTTCAGGTTCAAACAGATGCTAATTAGGAAAGGGAGGGGATGCAGAAACAAGGGAGGAACAGTCAAGAAATAATACTGCAGCCTTGGGGCAGGTCCTGGTTCTCCCTCAGGGGATGCACATCACAATGTCTTGGAGCTGTTTTGCAGATACTGAAACTCCCACCAGGTGGAAGAAGTTAACTGTCTGCTGCCCACAAGCACACAGACCCCAGACCAGTTGGAACCAGAAAGTTTATGATGCTGACTCCCACTTACCTCCCCACCAACCAGTCAGAAGAATGTCCACCAGCTGATCACGCCCTCTTTGAACCATTACTATAAAACTCCTCACTACCACCTCCAGGTCGGAACACACAGTTTTGAGGGCATTAGCCCACTGTGGTCCCCTTTGCCTGGCAAAGCAATAAAGCCATTCTTTTCTCCTTCACCCAAAACTCCGTCTCCGAGACTTAATTTGGTGTCAGGGTACAAAGGTCGGATTTGGCTTCACCTTCCCCAAACAGCTTCACTCACACACCAAACTCCCCCTTTATCCCCCAGACAATGCTTCCCAGATCTGGAGGCTACTCTCGGCAGACCCCTACAGCCCTCTGCTTTATTTTCCTCTGGCTTCTGTAAGATAGGTGCAAGACTGACAGATAAGCATGTAATCATTCAATAGGTACCTTCTGGTCACAAGGCATTGCGCTAGGTGCCAGAGAACATCACAAACGTTTAAGCCGGGTACCTGTACTCTTCTGTGCAGGGAGGGGAGAGGTATCTCCTCTGGCTGGGATGGAGCACACCATCTCAGGGAAAAGTTAGTGAACCAGTGAGTGAATACATTAAGACAAACCAGGTGTTTGGTCCCGGAGCAGCGAGAGAGCTGGGCGAGCACAGAGGCTGGGTGTGGCCACCCTTGTATCCTCGGTGCCTCCACCTTGGTCAGCCTGCTCCACAGCCCCTGTGGTCACCTGGATGAATGCTGTGCACCCGATGTACTGGCGTGTGTCTGTCTCGGCCTGATTCTAGCTGATTTAGACATGGAAGCCCCTCAGCAACCCACCCAGAGCTCCCTAGTCAACTTCCAGGGTCTTCCCCGACCCATGATGGAGAACCAGGACCCCAGGCATCCCCTTCCCTGTCTCGTTTCTATGAGAAAGAGGCTATCTCAGGTGGCGTGGCACCATCCACACCATATAGCAATGTCAGGTTTATGAGTCCTTCCCCTGCTCCGCTCTGGGCTCAGAGCAGGGACCATGCTCTGTTCAACTCATTTACCTGCAGCTTGTCCATCACATGGTGAATTTAACCAGAACTACTTTGTCTGTAAGTGATAGAAACCCAATTTAAAATAGCTTGAGCAAGAAAAGATGATTTATAGGAACTTTGGTTCCTTTTAGAGATGTAGAGGTTTTTAGAAAGAGATGTAAACGGCTGTGGAAAAGCAACACCAAGAACTGCAGGTGCTCACAGCTGGCCCTGAGGTCCTTTCAATCCACCATTAAGGGGGCTCGTCCAGGAGGTAGGGAGGAAACAAACTTCTCTGACGCTCCTTCAACATCTGTCCAGATGAAGGAGCTCCATGTCTAAATTAAAGTGCATTATCTCCAGAGGTGGCTGCAGTACGTGAGCATGGAGCCAGGCTACTTATTTTCTATTGAAGCCTACGATTTTGTTCAGAAGCAAAAGTCACTGTGGACCCACTGCTGAGGCCAATTAGATCTACAGTACTTGTAAAGCTGGTCTCAATTTTATCAGTGTCCAACTGATTTCAATGGCATAATCTGACATCGCAATAGCAAAGAGAAAGATTTACAACAGAAGGCAGGCAGCTCTGGGTGCCTTTCCAATTCTGATTTTACTTTTGAGTTAGTTGGGCTTTTCACTTGCTGTGATACATGTTAATATCCCCTTTTACATTATAATCTAAAAAGCATTTGGAATAGATAATTCCATTCTCCCTTCCTCCACAAGGGTACATATTATTACTAACTCCTTCCTGGTTGATTGTGTGAAATTGAGACAGAGGTTTAGTGATCTGCCAGATTTACATAGATAATGAGTAGATCAGACATGCATTGTTCCTGGTTAAAGCCAGACATAAGAACATCACATTTCCAAGCCCTCTTACTCGCAACTGTCTTTGCATTTTCTAGTGACTTTAGAATAAACACCAAATTCTGTAAAGGGCTCTGTGTGACCTGGCTCCTGACTCCCCGACCCCAGCCCATGGTCTCTCCTGCTTTCTACACATTCAAGACACGGTTCTTTCAGGTGTACAGAAAAGTGATTCAGTTATACATACATATATATATATATATTTTTTTTTTCTTTTCAGATTCTTTTCCCTCATAGGTTTTACAAACTATTGAGTATCCTGTGCTATACAGTAGGTCCTTGTTGGTTATCTATTTTATATATAGTAGTGTGTATATGTTAATCCCAAACTCCTAATTTATCCTTCCCCAGCCCTCGCCCCTCCTACGGCTTTCCCCTTTGGTCAGTATTGTAAATCAACTATACTTCAATTTTTAAAAATTGAAAAAAAAAAAAAAAAGAATTACTTTGTCATAGGGGAAAATGCAAGTTCTCTGAATAAGCAATTAATTTGGGTAAAATGCAACTGAAATATTTCTGATCTTTCTCTGTCATGTGAAAATAAACTTAAAATGATTTTTCCTCTAATAAAACAAAAACTGACTTAGGAATAAAAAGATGCAGTTCTTTTTTTTCTTGAAGAAGCACACAGCCCCTCACCTCAGGTCATTTGCACATGCTGCCTCCCCTCACCTGGAAGGTTTCCATGTAATCTGGCCCCAGCGCATGACCATATCCCCATCCCTGTCCCTACTTAATTCCTGTTCATCTTTTTTTTTTTTTTTTCTTTTTCCTGCTGCACCACATGGCTTGTGGGGTCTTAGTTTCCTGACCAGGGATCAAAGTTGGGCCCCCAGCAGTGGAAGCACAGGTCCTACCTCTGGACCGCCAGAGAAGTCCCTCCTGTTCATCTACTATGTCAGTTAAAGCATCACTGTCTCAGGAAAGACTTACGCTTGTCTAGCTCATACTGCCCGGCCACCCATCCTTACAGCAGTTACCACACTCAGAAATTACGTATTCTTGGTGATCCGAATAATGACTGTGTCCTTGACTAGACTCTAAGCTCCATAAGGGCAAGAATCCTGTCTGTTTTACACACCAGGGTTGCTATAGAGGCAAGCAAATATTCTTGACGCATCAAAGGAATGAATGAATTCATGCAAAAGAGAGAGATATCAACACCATCTTACAACAAACATCAGGCAGCGTTTCCAATTCCAACTTTACATTTGAGTTAGTTGCGCTTTTCACTTGGTATAGGACATGTTAATATCCATTCTTATTTTTAGTATCTGAAAAGCCGAGGGAAGAAGCTAAGTTTCCCTCAGGGCAGCCCTAATTTCTAGCTGCCCCATTTCTGATATACATGGTTGATCAACTCTGTGTAAGGAATGTGAGTAGCATTAAGTACAGTCGCACATCAAGAATAACAGTTCAAGGGCTTCCCTGGTGGCGCAGTGGTCGAGAGTCCGCCTGCCGATGCAGGGGACACGGGTTCGTGCCCCAGTCCGGGAAAATCCCACATGCCGCGGAGCGGCTGGGCCCGTGAGCCATGGCCACTGAGCCTGCGCGTCCGGAGCCTGTGCTCCGCAATGGGAGAGGCCACAACAGTGAGAGGCCCGCGTACAGCAAAAAAAAAAAAAAAAAGAAAAAGAAAAAGAATAACAGCTCAAGACATCATGACTGCTTGCGCTAAGGTAAGTTATTTCGCCTGGACCCTCAGAGACAGACCCCTGGGGGATTATTTTCTGTTTCTTAGTGAAGCCTTCTTCCCAGGGAGGAAGAGACTACCAAGGCACATGAGCCCACATTCCTAGTGTCCCAGGGTTTGATTCCCCACTTTGGAGCCAGGGTCAGGGTCATCAGCTCCATCAGCTCCACAGGGACGCTGGCTGCCTGCATCCCTCTGCCAGGATGGCTCGCTCTGCCCTCCCCCTGCTCACACAAAAGAACTTCAGCCTCCCAAAGAAGAGATTCTCAGGAATTTATGACTCAATCAACTCACCCAAAAGGAGCATAAATGGGATTAGTTTTAATATTGTTAAGTTGCAAAAATACAGGCATATGTGCATGCCAAAGCGAAAACATACGCAAGCAAAAGAGGAAAACATATGGGCACCCATATGGTGAAAAGCGCATTGCTAGACCTTCACACACTTCTCATTTACAACAAGAACCAAAGTTAGTGAACATAAATTTGCTTTGCAAAAATATGAGAGGAACAGCTTGTTTGCCCATAACTGTTCCACTGAACAAGATATGGATAACCTTGATTTCTCATCTCAGACACCTCTTTCTCACACTCTGGGGATTAATTAGGCTCTAAACACAACTTCAGATTAGAAACAAGGATCCTGGCTGCCTCGCAGGGAGACAAAGAAGTAGGAGCAGGAGTGGGTGAGGCAGCGGGTCAACTAATAGGCAATTCCTGTTAGTGGCCGGAACTCGCACCTGGGATGGCTTAGAAGAGAAATGAGGTTGGTAGGTCTCAGTGGGTTTATTTTAATTGAAGCAGAGTAACAACAGAGACCTGCCGCAGACAATGGCAGGGAAGTGTTTTTCATTTGGAGGTTTTTTTCTTAGCACAGTACTGAGTGGTGGCGAGAAACTGTCCAGACACAGGAAGGTAGGTGTGGAATTAGAGAGGAGAATGTAAGCACATGGGCACCCTTGGGTGCCCCAGATAACAAGCAGAATTTGATAAAATATATCACCTTATATTGTACCTGTTCCACCCTCAAGGGATGGGAGCCATCTTTGTACAGCGGACAGAACTCGAGACTTGAAAAACAGGGATGAGGGTCCTTCCACAGGTCCTTTAACAGTAACCTTAGTTACTGTGAGTCATTCGCCATTAACTTTTTCAAGTCTGTTTCTTTGCCTGGGAAATAGGTAGAGTATTTCTTCTTGGATCTACTTAGAAAGTTGCTATAAAGTCACTTGAAACGATGCGTGTGAAAATATTTCATAAACAGTACATTTTTACGTAAGCATGTTATTAGTGGAAACCTAGAGGTTAATTTTATTTATGATTCCTAGTTTGAACTTTTTATTTTGAAATAATTATTGATTCCCGAGAAGTTGCAAAAATAGTAGAGAGGGGTCCCGTGTACTCATCCCCAGCTCCCCCAGTGGCCGGCATCTTATGTAACTAAAGCACATTCTCAAAACCAGGTAACTGATAAGGGCACGGAGCAATTAACCCCATGATGGGGATTAGATCCCACCAGTTTTTGCATGTACTCTTTTTTTTTTTTTTTTTTTTTTTTCCAGTACGTGGGGCTCTCACTGTTGTGGCTTCTCCCGTTGCGGGAGCACAGGGTCCGGACGCACAGGCTCAGAGGCCATGGCTCACGGGCCCAGCCGCGGAGCATGTGGGATCTTCCCGGACCGGGGCACGAACCCGCGTCCCCTGCATCGGCAGGTGGACTCCCAACCACTGCGCCACCAGGGAAGCCCCATGTACTCATCTTTTATGTCTTTGTGTAGAATTCGAACACTTCATCACACATTATCAATTCATCTAACTACCACAATAATCAGGACATGGAGCCAGTCTTTCACTGCAAAGCAACTGCTTCGTGCAGCCCCTTTCCCTCGCCGCCCCAACTGCTGGCAATCACTGATATGCTGTGCATCTCTGCAATTTTCCCATTTGGGGAATGTTATAAAAGTGGAATCATACAGTATCCCCACCCTTTGAGACTGACTCTTTGCGTTTGTATAATGCCCTAAGGCCCACCCAGGATGTCGAGTGCCCCAACAGTTCACTTCTTTTTATTTCTGAAATGCATTTCAAGGTGTAGATGTGACATAGTTTGTCTAACAAGTCACCCCTTGGACTGTTTCCAAGTTTGTCTATTACAAATAAAACTGCTATGCCATTCTGAATTTTTAGACGTACCAGAGAGGTACTGAATCACTAATGAATGACCCAAGACGTTGAGGAACAAGAGACAAAGACAGAGATAGGAATGAGCATAATGATGGGCATAATAATACATAAAAAGAAAAGCACAATTATAAATATTAGCACTTTCCTTTCAGGGCTGCTGGGACATTAAATTAGTTAAAACATGTAAAGTGTATAACGGGTCTTGACACGCAATAAGCATGATGCTAACATAATGAGTTCTCAGGCTGACTATAAGCTACAAGGATTCTGAGAAGTAATTTAATTAAAACATGGCACAACAGCAATTTAGAAAACCGCTGGGCAACTCATATGTGTGTCCAGTGCCATTACAAGCCTTCCATTCATTTTTTCTTTTGGTCTTTGTAATATCTGAGGAAGTTGGCGTAAATAGCCCCAGTTTGCAGTCCAGGCGACTGGGGGTCCTGGAGATGACATGATTTTTCTAAAGTCACTCGGATTGTCAAGGCTCAGGCCAGATTTCAATCCCAGGTCGTAAGGGCCTGAAGTCTAGTTCCATCTAGAAGCTGACCCTGCCAGCCACGAGGAGCCGACACCTTCATACGACGGAGAGTTAGCGCTTCTGCCAGCCATGAGGAACCGACACCTTCATACGAGGGAGAGTTAGCACTTCCTTTATGTGTAATGTTAAGGACCTGGCAATTTCTTTTAAGACTTTCCTCTCAAGAATTTCTAGCACGAAAAGTAAGAGCTGCGGTAGAAACATTCTGGGACCAGTACATCTCCTAACCTCAATACCTAGCACAGTGAGCAGGAGAGAAAGACCTGCTCAGCTAGGTCAGAACCAAGGATGATGATTTTGCTGGAGTTATCCCTCTTCTCTTCTATGGAATTCACTGGTCTAGCAACCTCATACGTCTAGAACAAAGCTGCCCACACTCCCCCCAGCATATGTGCCACTTACCACTTATTCCTGAAAGCTCACGGCCTTTCCTCAGAGAAGGCTCTCCCCCATACTACGTTCTCACTTAGGACGCATCCCCTTGGTTACATGGATTGTTGCTCACGACAAATTAGAAGTAGATAGAAGAAACACGCGTAAAAGGCACACGAGTTCTTTAGGAAGCACTGACAATCCTCTGATTCGAGAGAAGGAAGAAAAGGTAGAGGAACTATAAAAAACTGAAACAAGAATTTGAGCAGTATTTTAGGGCCATGTTCTTTGTTATCCAGACCTCAAACAGTGAGACACAAACAATTGGTATGCACGATGTTGATATTACATTTTAAAAATGAGGCCAAATGCCATCCACTCTCCTCAAGGCAACAGAGATGAGCGTAATCCATTTTTAACCTGCTTCCATTAAAGATGACTCAAGTCAATGCATAAAGGAATCAGCTTTGGTTACGTGGAAAATTCACTTCTGTGAAATAACTCATTCTCTTGCTCCCTGAGGTATTACTGTATAGGAGTCGATTGTAGCAGCAACTCACTCACAGGTGAGTAGCTGTCATCTTAAAATCTCCATGGAGAGGAAACAGGAAAGAAGACTTTATTATTCTCCCCAAACATCTGGTCTTTCCAAATATGTCATTGGAAATGGGGCCAGGTGTGCAAGCATTGCAGTGGATTATTACGGTGCCTTAAGAAGGAAAGAAGACCCTCCTTCCAACCCAACGGCCTGGGCTGTGTCCTCCGCTACTCCCTCTTCCAACATGGTTTTCACATTATTCATACTTTTGCATTCAACGAATGCTGACCCAGAGCTGCTTCTCCTGTCCTTCAGGAAGGGAAGAGAAAATCATTCTTGGAACCCACCTGTGTCACAGTGTATCCCCAACACACTGGCTCCTTGCCAGTCCACTTTGGCTGCCTGTGTGGGGACTGCCCACTTTTCCCTGGCCTGGGATTCCATCATGATCCTAGTTTCTAAGCTGTAGGTCAGTCAGAGCAGATCCTATGTGTGAAGTCTACTAAACAGGAGCCGTATTCTCCAGCAAATCCATGTGAATATATATATACACACTTTAAAGAGCCCATCATCTGCTGCTGAAAATAGATTAGATACAACTTTTATATCTAAAGCTAAAGAACAGATACTTGGTCAAATGCAACCCCTGCCCCCCCCCCCCCGAATGTGTGTGTACTTAGCACTTTGCTTTGAGATGTTCCCAGTGTTACTAATCATGATCCTGTAAAAACCTCCAGCTTTCCTCAGAAGTGAGGCAGATGTGCTGTGGGGATGCCTTCCTAGTTTCTGGGAATCCTGCTGCACCTGTCAGTATTGCAAAGGGAACTGGGGGTCAGAGGACTCCAGCTGCACATCTAGTCTGGACAGAAACACTAGGAGTCTTTATATCCACAACTGGAGTCACGGTGATTTTTTTGTTCAAACTTTTCACCCTGCTTTCATAAGAAGGACTTGCTTGGGGTTTGCTTGTTTGTTTTCTTTTTTTTTTTTTTTTCTTTGCGGTATGCGGGCCTCTCACTGTTGTGGCCTCTCCCGTCGCGGAGCACAGGCTCCGGACGCACAGGCTCAGCAGCCATGGCTCACGGGCCTAGCCGCTCCGCGGCATGTGGGATCTTCCCGGACCGGGGCACGAACCCGTGTCCCCTGCATCGGCAGGCGGACTCCCAACCACTGCGCCACCAGGGAAGCCCTTCTTTTCTTTTTTAAATTGAAGTATAGTTGATTTACAATGTTGTTTGTTTTTAAGAGGAAATAAAAACCTAAAGATACCTAAAAAAACCAAGTTACTTCAAGGGGGCTCCAAGGAAAGTGGCAAGGATGGGACTACTGACATCATGGAAATCGGAAAATGCCCTCAGGGCTCCCTTTCCTGCCTACCCTCAGCTCCAATCAGTTTTTAACATTTTACCATGACCTAAAATTTTCAACTACTTTTCAACTTTTTCAACTACTATTTCAGCCATAGATCGTATTCCTGTTTTGTTTTGTTTTTTTCTTTAGAGCTGCATTTTTTCTTTCATTATGTCTATGTACTTTTTGTATTTCAGAGATTCCTCGTTATTTCTAATCCACAAATGATTACTATTTTCTAGTGCGATCATGGATTTATGAGTTCATTTGTCTTTACCTTTTTCTATAATTTATAGAAATTGTCATGTGCTTAGTCTGTCATTTTAAACCATAACCACTATTCTTAATCTTTAATAATCTGTCCATTAAAATATTCTTTTTCTAAATGGAAGCTTGTTTATTCACTCCTGCTATATAGATCCCCAAATTTAAACAACAGTTTTCAAACGTTGCATTAACATTATCAGAACACAGCTGTCTAGGGGGCTATGTTCTCTGATGTAATTTTGTTGGAATTTCAAAGGAAATGTCATTACAACTTCTATTTCTTACTCTTGCTTGCTGAACTAAACAGTCAATTGTTTTAAAAATGCTATTTGTTGTTCAAGTTATATTGGCTGCTCTTCTAAACCTTTGAAAGCAACTTCCCAAAGTCGCCCCAACTCCAAGTGAGAAGGTGTGTCCTTCTAAAAATAAATATTAGTGGTCACCCTGCAGGTACAAATTTTAAACGTGCAAATCCTCCAGGTTTTAGTGCTTTTCAAACTCGGGAAATGATGCTTTGAGTTTAAATGTTTAAATGTCACTGAGAGGCGGGGAAGAAAGACAAAAGGGGAAATCAGAGACGGCAAAGTGAAGGCCAGAGCGATGAAAACACAAACGGGAACTTGAAAGCTGAACACAGGCTGGGAGACTTAAAGAGGAGAGAGGAATGTCAATTTGGGATTTTTTTTGAGGCTGCATTGCAACTATTATGCTATATAAAAGATTAGGAATATGTCTGAATCTTTCTTATTTTAAGAGGGAACCCTTACCATGGAACCATTATGAAGAATTGCTTTTAAACAGTTCCACAAAGTCAAAGCACCTTCCAAAAGATTCCTAGGCTGAGAAAACTATGTGTTTAGGATCACATAAATGCACTGAAATTAGTCTGATGGTTAGACATATTTCTGTGTATAATGTAAATCAGAATTCCCCCCGACTTTAAGCAAACTTTCCACGGATGGAGCTTGTATCTTTGGGAACACAAGCTACTGCTGTGTTTATATTAAAGTTGAGCTTTGTGATATCTCTTATACCTCTTTTAATATTCTTGTTAATATTACTTTATAATATTGACATTTTGGATTTCAAACCTGAGGTCTTTACACAAAGGATGTCTGGTGGATTTATTATCATTAACAAGGCAGGGGCTGAAATATGTATTCTCAATGTACATAGGGAACATGAGATAGTGAAAGTCTGAATAACGCTCCTAGTAGCACATCCAGTCTTTCATGTGGTGAATGCTTCTCACATAATTAATGTTCCACATTAGGGGCACATTTTCAGGTCATTATTTCCTATATCTCTGTAGGTATAGTTTTCAAATTTTATTGAGATTTAATTCAAAGACAACAAAATGCACCCATTTTTAGTGCAGCGTTGATTCGTTTTCACTCATTTAAGCACCAATATAACGACCACGGTGCTCGAGATTTCCATCACCCCAAAAAGTCCCTTGTACCCTCTGTAGTCAATTATCCAAACACCCCAACCCTATGTAACTACTGACTTGATTTTAGTCACTCTAGATTAGTTTTTGCCTGTTGCAGAATTTCATATAAATGAAATCATAAAGTACCTGGGGTTTTTTTTTCCGCTTCTCTTATTTAGCAGAATGCTTTCGAGATTCATCCATTTTGTTACATGTATCAGTGGTTTGTTCTTTCTAATTTCTGAGAAACCATCTGTTGCTTAAATTTACCACAATTTAACTATTTACCTGTTGAGGGTTTTGGTTTATTTATAGTTTGAGGCTATCATAAATGAAGCTGCTATGAACATTTGTGTACAATGTATATCTGTGGACATATGTTTTCATTTATCTTCGGTAAATTCCTAGAAGTGGAATTGCTGGGTCATATGCTGAGTGTATGTTTAACTTTATTAACAAAGTGTTAAACTGTTTTCCATAGTACTTATACTGATAGCAACACTTTTGCCCCTTTCCTGTTTGTCCATTTCTGTTCCCCTCTAAACTTAAAAGACCCTAATTATAGGAATGAGATCACTAGGCAATTTAAACTAACTCCTGACCTATGCTCTCCTGAATGCACACCATGCCTAGTCTAACCTGTTGGTTCTTTTCCTAGATAAAAAGAAGTAAGACTAGCTCTTTACCCCAATAGCCCCCCCAAGCAACCCTGAAGGCAGATGACATCTGAGGAGAGAGTCAGCCAGTCTGCATGCAACGGAGAATGGTGCAGAACCCAACCTCCTGCCTAAATGATTCACTGAGATTCTTCCCCCCTTTTTCCCTTTAAAAACTGTCCTGGCTGAGCAGAATCTTCAGAGTTGGTCTTTGGACATGAGTCCACCATCTCCCTACATTGCTGGCTTTCATGATTAAAGCACTTTCCTTTCTACCGACACTTGCCTCTCGAATTATTAGCTTTTGAGTGGCAAGCTACTGAAACTAAGTTCAGTGACAATACCATTCTGTGGTCCCACAGTTAATGTATGAGTTTCAGTTGCTTCACATCCTCATCAACACTTGATATTGTCAGTCTTTTAAATTTTTGTCATTCTAGTAGTTGTGTAGTGGAATCTGATTACAGTTTAATTTTCATTTCTATGATAGATATGTTGAGCATATTTTCATGTTCTTATTCCATTCATATATATTTTTTTGTGAGTTGTCTGTTTCAGTGTTTGGTTCACTTCAAGGTAGGTGGTTAGAATCATGTTGTAAGAATTCTTCATACAGCACAGATGTAAATTCTTTGTCAGGTATATGGATGGCAAATATTTGCTCCCAATCTGTGGCTTGTCTTTTCATTTACTATTAATGGTATTTTCAATATTGATGAGGCCAGTTATGAGTTGAATTTCATCCTCCACCCCGACGCCCCCAAAAGATACCTTGAAGTTCTAACCCCAGTGCTTCAGAATGTGACCTTATTTGGACATAGGGTCTTTATAGAGGTAATTAAGGTAATATGAGGTCATAAATGTGGGCTCCAATCCAATGTGTTTGCTACCCTTATAACAAGGGAAAATTTGACACAGAGAGATGCACACAGGAAGAAGGCCATGTGACAATGAAGGCAGGGATTGGGGTGATGTACCTACAAGCCAGGAAACACCAGCAGAAGCTCGGGGAGAGGCCTGGAACAGAGTTTCCCTCACTGGTCTCAAAAGGAACCAATCCTGGGCTTCCCTGGTGGCGCAGTGGTCGAGAGTCTGCCTGCTAATGCGGGGGACACGGGTTCGAGCTCTGGTCTGGGAGGATCCCACATGCCGCGGAGCGACTGGGCCTGTGAGCCACAACTACTGAGCCTGCGCGTCTGGAGCCTGTGCTCCGCAGCAAGAGAGGCCCGCGCACCGTGATGAAGAGTGGCCCCCGCTTGCCACAACTAGAGAAAGCCCTCGCACAGAAACGAAGACGCAACACAGCAAAAATAAATAATAAATTAATTAATAAACTCCTACCCCCAACATCTTCTTAAAAAAAAAAAAAAAGGAACCAATCCTGCCTACACCTTGATCATGGGCACCTAGCAACCAGAGCAATAAGAAAATACATTTCTGTTGTTTAAGCCATGAGGTCTGTAGTACTTTGTTATGGCAATCACAGGAAAATAATGCAAAAGCAAAGTTATCATTTTTCTCTTATGCTTAGAGCTTTGAGTGAACTAGCAAGTCCTTGTCTAGCTCAACATTACTAAGATTTATTCCTAGTTTTCCTCTAGATTTATATTATTTTATATATCACACACAGGCATACTCCACACATTTTCCTTTTCATTGGGTTTCACGTTTATATTTTCTAATGCCTGAGAAAGCACTTGTTTCTTGTATAATTTATAGAATTAATCAGTTTCTGTTAACAGGGTAAATACATCAGGTGGCTCTTTGCCCATCTCTCAAGTTCAACTTAGAGTAAGTTTTATTTCCAAAGGGATAAGGTCCACTGTCCTTTTGGTTCCCTTCCTATTAAGTTGGAGATGATCATAACTAATGCTTTAATACCAATCACTGAGCGCCCAGCACAGGCACTTGACCATTTCCAGCATCCTTCTTCCACTCTGGGTAAGTGTCCTGAAAGCACTGAGAAGGAGATCCTTTTTCTCCTGGATGCACAAAATAACACCAACATTTTCAGTGCACAGTACAGCTTTCTAGCCCTCTACTTCAAGAAAGGACAGACAACCCACTGACCCATGCATCCCCACCTTGAGATATTAGTATCTTTGTTGGAAGTTATTCTTATGGCATCTCTGTCCTTCATAGTTGGGAAAACACAAGTCTTCTAAGGTCATAAAAAGGACAGAGAAAATAACTCAGTAAATGTTCTCTACAAACCCTTCTTTAGAACGGAATACCCGGTGACTGATGCATGTAATCTATTTGTTCTTCCATCACTATGTTACAAATACAGCATTGGTTTCTGAGTCTTGAACTTCTGTTGTGCATTAGAAGCAAGTCTTCAATATACCAACTCTGAAAACTTCCTCCAAGTAAATGACTTACCCTTGACTGACAGGTGTCTCCATGTCACCGTTGGTTCAGGTCTGCCGATAGCAAGACACAGCAGGGTCACACTACTCCCCTCATTCACGGTGACGTCTGAGGAGATATTCATGATCTGGGGAGGAACTGTAAGGAGACAGAGGGGAAAAGAAATATATGAGAACGATTCTTGGCACAAAAGGAGGTGTTAGCCTATAAATATTCATACAGCATGTTTTGAAAAATAAATATTATTCTCAATAATAAATTTTAGAGTTTTACGCTTGATTCGCCAAGGATGTGACCATTAACACAACATGTATAGGGCACTCATGGAAGCAGCTCTACATAATGTCTGGATGCACCAGGATGCAGGTGTGTGTGTGGGGTGCTGGGGAAACAGTAACTGAAGAGACAGGCATTACTGATGGTTGATGGAAAAGCAGAACCAAAGGGAAAATACAAAGTTTTCTAAGAGTTCCTATCGGACCCGTGTGTTCATTCCTCTTAGTGGAACCCCTGGCTTATGCAGGAACCACACACGTAATCCCCAGCTCAGCCTTTGTTTCCAACGACTCATTCACAAAGCCTCAACCGCACTGGATTAGTTACCATTTCCTGAGCACTCCAGACTATTGAATTCTTTGACCTCACACAGGTTGTGCGGTCCGGGAATTATTTTCTTTCACATTTCTCTTCCTGGAAATCACATTTCTTTTCCTGGAAATTCTTGCTCCTTCCTTAAAATGTATCCTTTACAACTCGGTTAAATTTTCACTGACTCTCCCACTCAGCATTAATTGCTTTCTCCCCTAGACTCCACCAGCGACAGTAGCCCCGGCTACTACTGTTACGCTAAGATCACATTATACAATTTATTTGTAATGGTATCATGTCTGAGTAGTTAGGAGCAGAGCTCTGGAGCCCAGCTCCTCACCTGCTGAGTGATCTGGGCAAGGTGAATTGTCTTCATCTCTTCAGGCTTTGTTTTCCTCACCTGTGAAACAGATGATAGCAGTAGCTAAACTCATGTTATGAGGTTTCAATTAAACCATGGCTGACCAGGGCACCTGGTAGAAAGGAAGCAATCACTGTTAGCTGCTAAGATGACAGTGGTGACAAGGATGACAACAGCAATGATGTCATCTTTCAGAACAGACTGTTGTCCTCTCATGGGCCAGGTCCACGTCCATTTACCTGTCAGCATCACAAAGGCTGACGTGAGCCCTGGTCTTGCTGTCTACCTTGTCCTACCTCCAGGCCTGATTTTTAATTCAGTTTGAAGCTGGGCATCGGAAAATACCTAGATTCCTTCTCTAATCTTACTTCTCATCGCCCTCAACCTAGTTGGGTTTCTCTCCAATTTCCACATGGTCAACTGCAACAGCCTCCCACCTGGACCATCCCACCTGGTCTCTTTCCAATTTTGGATCCTCCAACCTGCCCCCTCCACGTGACCAGAGTGATCTTTTCAGGCAATAATCTCATCAAACTGTTAGCCCCGCTACTTGCTCCCTTAGCTCACCGTGCCCCCCAGGCTTCGCACAAGCCTATTTTCCCTGACCTGAGCCCTCTGCGTCTAACCCCAACCCAGCGACAAGCCTCTTCCTGGCAGCGTCCTCACTAAGGCCGCTCACTGAACACTCTGGACCCAGCTCCCCTGGGAACACGGCAGAGGCACAGGCCCTTCCAAAACTTTGCTTTTCTTCTTCTTCTTTTCATTTCCTACCTGAAAAGACACGGCTCATCTTTCAAGGGACATCAAAGGTCACCTCCCCTTTGCAGTTTTCCCTAACCTCTCCCCAAATCCTGTAAAGAGAATCTCCCACCTCCCCACCTGGGGAGGGGACTGAACGTATTGTCCTTACAGCTGATTATTTTATGCCTGTCTCTTTACCTAGAGAGTGAGGTGCTGGAGGAAAAGGATGGAATGACACCCACCTCTCTTTTCCTCAGTGTCTGGCACAAGGCTGACAAGGGTACCTGCTTAATTCCTCTTTGAAAGAAAGATCCAAAGAACAGATCAAACACATCCCAAAACTAAGGAGGGCAAAGCTTTTAACGGAGGATTTCTGATACCTAAAACTTTCTTCTCAATTTTCTTTCAGATTCTCAAAACAAAAGGAAGGGTGGACAACAGAGAGAGGAGGCTCCAAGCTTATAGTTATGCTGATTTATTCCAACTGCCAGTTTAATTATGAATTATTAATTACCAAACAGGTAGAGTGCTAGTGGAGTCCAAACGACCCTGAGTCAGTGGCAGAGGAGAATTGGGACTGATGCTTGATTCAGACAACTCTGCAGTCTGGAGTTTTATGCTGCTGAGATCTTAGAGGAAAGTCTTTTCAAGGAGAAGCCGTAAGTAACATGGAGAACACTTGCGATCTTAAGGGAATCCACATGAGCAAATAAATAAAAATTACCTGGCTTATAAATCTGCCCATTTTGGATTATTTCTGCATTAGGAACTGGCCTGAAATTTCTTTGCACATATTTTACCGAAATACACAGTGGGAAAAAATAGTGTACTTTCTAACTACACTGCATTCTCTTGAGAAAACTGTACTACTCGTTTTTCAGTATTTTCCAGCTTGTTAAAAAATTGTTCTGGGCTTAGAAATGTCAATACTTTTTCTCACTTTTTTATAAAGCAACAACTTCAGTGAACCTCCCAGAATATTCTCAGAATAATGTCTGCTTTAGCCAGATGTGTTAGGCCATCTGAAGCTCTCTTTCTCTAGACCCAAGAGTCTCTCTGTTTGTAAGGTGGACAGAGCTGCGGTGGGAGGGTTGGGGGCATAGCTGGTCAGTGGAGGAGAATTTAGGACATTGCAGCTTTGACGCCCAGGGACAGATTGCTCAATACGGCTCCCGATTCAGGGCTATCAGTTCCATGTATGTTATGTCTCATCGGATAGTTTAAAAGGTCCTGGATTAGGAGATATTTGTAAAATTCTATAGATATTTGAGGGACATCCTCATTCCCCAGGTGATTTACCCCCATTAGGAGGGAGTTTCCTGGAGGGGGATAGTGAAGGTTGATGCAAACGTTTCACCAAGCCTCAGGCAGTGAACCCCTCCATCTTCTGCAGGCCCACACTGTCCTCTGTCACTTTCCCCAAGGAGGAAAGGTAAGGACAGTGTCAAAGGTGAGGGTCGCCAGTAAGGCAGGAAACACAGAGAGTGACGTGGGAGAAAGGAAAGTTCTTTCTGTTCTCAATTATGACATCATTATTAGTGTGTAATAGGTAATAATATGTATTACTTATTAACATATGACTTGATGACTTTCAACTTCCTTACACATGCATTATCTCATGGATTCTTCACAAATTATGAGATAAACAGAACAAATATTCTCACTATTAAAAATGAAGAAACTGAGGCATGGGGAGGGTTAAGTAAACTGCCGAAAGTCACGTGGTCAGTAAAGGCAGAATTCTTTCCATTATATTATATCGCCTCTTTGTTTAACCTCCCATCAATGCCCTAAACACGATATTTGTATTTGCATTTTCTGTCTCCTCTGCTTCGAAGGTCCTCCCTCCTGCATCTTCCCTCACGGCGGTGCCACTGGTCAGCCGGCTTCCCCAGCGCAGCGCCTGCCGCTGAGTGTGGGACGGCGCAGTCATCCTGGTTTCTCCCGCGCTGAGCTTGCCAAGGGGGGTACTCAACACTTGTAACTCATTTAAATCTGATTTGAATTTGGCAATAGCATCATGATCCTCCCCTTGTTTCTGTGATAACCTTTGAACAAAGGAGCACTTGGAAATAAATTTAAATGCTTCTACGTATTTTGACAAGAGAGCTTTGTTCAATTTTCAGACACGTATCTGTGGCAAATGAGTCTATCTATCTATCTATCATCTATCTACCTGTCTATTATCTATCTACCTACCTATCATCTATCTATCGCTAGTGTTTATGAATATACAGATAAACATGAAACATGTATAACAATCTTACCAGAAATGCTGAAATTACTTAAAGAAAATGGCAGGACCCACAAGAGTCTAATTAAAGGATTACAAATAGCACAGTGTGTTCCCAGTCGCATCTACAGACACTGGGGACCCTCCCCTGCAGGTCACGCATGCATCTGCTTATCTTCTCATTGACAGTGGTGGGCTATAATGTGTCCTAACATGGCTGGGCAGATTGATCACTGCACAACTACAAGGACTTCAGATTGTGGTCATTTTATTTTATTTTTTTTTAAGTATATTTTATTTTATTTATTTATTTATTTTATTTTTGGCTGTGTCGGGTCTTAGCTGTGACATGTGGGATCTTCGTTGTGGCATGTGGGCTCTTTCGTTGTGGCACACAGGCTTCTTTCTAGTTGTGCCGTGTGGGCTTCTTTCTAGTTGTGGTGCGCTGGCTCCAGAGTGTGGGCTCAGTAGTTACGGCACACGGGCTTAGTTGTCCCGTGGCATGTGGGATCTTAGTTCCCTGACCAGGGATCGAAACCGCGTCCCCTGCATTGGAAAGCAGATTCTTTACCACTGGACCACTAGGGAAGTCTCAGAGTGTAGTCATTTTAGATGGATGGATGGATAGGTAGATTGATCGACTGATCGATCGATAGATAGATATAGACATATAGATACACATCTATACCTATACAGATATAGATATAGACATAGATAAAATATTGTCTCTCCATACACATACAGAGAGACAGACAAACACAGTTTTATCAGATTGCAATCGGTGTCTTGAGGAAGGAAGGTCTCTTTGGGCTCGGGGTTGCCATGAGGTATTTACACGTTCTCTTGACCCTCAGCATGGCCGAGGGCTCTTAAACATACCAGTGTGTCTTACCCATGGCCCTTCCTCTCCACTCTCACTGCCACTGGCTTAGTTGAGAAGCTCATCGTCTCTTCCTCGGAATATTACAAGTCTCCTCATTTCTCTACCCACCACCATTTCATAACTCAGACCCCATATGCCCCCCACAGTTACATCTTAAATATTTTGTTTCTGCCTAACACCCTCAACCTTTGCCCCTGGCTGAGACTGTGAAGCCCAAACTTCTGCACAGGATCTACAAAACCATTCCCAGCCTGGCCATAGCCTCAGCGCCAGACCCTCCTCTGACAAGGAGTCCCACATCTCTCTCTGGGGCTACATCGTTCTCTCTTGCCCATGCCTTTACAAACCGTATTCCTTCTGCTGCAGAAACACTCCCACTAGTGTGCCCTATGAGCTGCTCACCCTTCAATACTCAACTTGAATAAGACCTCGTTTATGACGCCTTCACTCTTCCTTCTTCCACTCCCAAGGAATTCTTGTTTATGTCTTCATCATACCATTTATCTTTAAAATTGAGCTATTCCATGGACGGGATCTGCTATATTTACCCCTTTTTTAAAAAACCTTTTAATGTATTTACTTTTGGGCTGCATTGGGTTTTCGTTGCTGCACGTGGGCTTTCTCTAGTTGCAGTGAGCGGGGGCCACTCTTCATTGCGGTGCTTGGGCTTCTCCTTGCAGTGGCTTCTCTTGCTGTGGAGCACGGGCTCTAGGCGCATGGGCTTCAGCAGTTGTGGCATGCAGGCTCAGTAATTGTTGCTCACGGGCTCCAGAGCGCAGGCTCAGTAGTTGTGGTGCACGGCTTTAGTGGCTCCGCAGCATGTGGGATCTTCCCGGACCAGGGCTCAAACCCATGTCCCCTGTGTTGGCAGGCGGATTCTTAACTACTGTGCCACCAGGGAAGTCCTGCTCTATTTATCCTTGTATTCCTATTATATAACACCAAGCCTGACACGAAGTAGCATCCTTCCCCCCAAATGTAGTGCATTTATGTGTAAGTTTTTAAAGTGTGTGTGTTGCAATCTGGCAAGTGTTCGCCACTCTAGACATTTGACATTTGCCCTTTCCTCTCCCTGAAATACTCTCCACCTAATTCTTTTCGTATTTGTTTCCTTCTGGGTTCAGTTTTAATATTATTTCCTCAGAGAAGTCTTCGTTGATGACCCCGGTCCTCTCCCACCCATCAAATTCATGTCCTCTTCTTACAGTCTCTTCTCAACCTTTAAATTGTCTTCAAGAATTCTTATATATTTTGTGCTTTTATATACACTTGTACGATTATTTGTTTAAAGTCTCTCTGGCACTGGACTATAAGCTTTAAAAACCACTATACTCCCAGTGTACTGAACTATGCTTGGCACATAGGTGTTTAATAAAAATGTATTATATGAATAAGTGCCTATTATCAAGACTGTGTATACACGTTATTGTATACTTGTGAGAGAGCAAGCCTGAGATAGGAAAATCTTTTCTAAAAGAGAAATGTTTCTTTGTGCAAAGGTAATTGGGGACTGAGCTCTGGACATACCAGCACCACCCTACACAAAGCTGATATGACAAGGTTGAAACAGTGTACGAGAGGCCGTGCACCACGGCTTAGGTTCCAGAGTCCAGGAGACTTGTGTAACCCTGGGCAACGCTGGCTTAGCCCCTCTGAGCTCTGGTTCTTCATTTGTAGAATGAAGATGATAGAATTTATCTAAGTTGTTATAAGAATTAAGTGTAAACGTGTATAGCATGCTAGTACAGTGCCTGGAAATAAGTAAGTACTTAATAAATGGTATCTGTTATTGTTCATGTTTATCTATGATTGTTAATATACATGCCATTTAAAATCTGATAAATGGCTAATCTGTGCCTAACTGCTCATTTTCTAAATCTCAATTCCTTCCATTTTAAGTCAGCACTCATAAATGACGTTTGCCTTGGATAGCTGGGACAATTCCAGAGTAAAAAGTAAATATTTGATAACTAATTGTTAATTTCTGCCTCTTAATCTGAGCTATCAAACCCAAGTGAATGCGTAGGGCAAATCGCACATGTTTACATAAAGAAATTACCTGGCTCTTCCTTACCTATTTTCTTTTAGGGGCCTCTGTTTCTGTTTCTAGAAAGAACAGGGTAAAAACTTCAGCACCATGCCCTCTTATTTCAAGGGCAGTAATTCCACCCATTGCAACTATACCCTGTCTCTGTCCAGGCACAGTGTTTGACAGTCACGTTTTAAGTGTTTTATTTAAGACTGAATGGCACAGTTAAAACAAACAAAAGAGAATCTTATAATTTGAAGTCATAGAAGCTAAAGTCTGAATACCATTTTTTTTCAAACTACTTTCTGTGTGATTAAGCCCTTTAAGCGTAAGCTTCCTCTACCATAAAATGGGCATAAAAATATTTGCCACAAAGGGATGTGAGATTAGAGATAATGATTTTAAAGAGATTTAAATAGTTATTATTGTTGTTTTCACATTATTATCATTATTATCCCCAGAGAATCACAATATGTTAAGAGACCATGAGAAAACTAATATAAATATGAACTGCTTTCTACTACATTTTTAAACACTCAAGGCTTGTTTATTAAAAAAATACAGTAAAGGGCTTCCCTGGTGGCACAGTGGTTGAGAATCTGCCTGCTAATGCAGGGGACACGGGTGCGAGCCCTGGTCTGGGAGGATCCCACATGCCGTGGAGCAACTAGGCCCGTGAGCCACAACTACTGAGCCCGCGCATCTGGAGCCTGTGCTCCACAACAAGAGAGGCCGCGATAGTGAGAGGCCCGGGCACCGTGATGAAGAGTGGCCCCCGCTTGCCACAACTAGAGAAAGCCCTCGCACAGAAACGAAGACCCAACACAGCAAAAATAAAGTAATTAATTAATAAACTCCTACCCCCAACATCTTCTTTAAAAAAAAAAAAAAAATACAGTAAAGACTTTTAAAGACTCATTGTTTTATTCTAGGATTACCTTTTGTTTTGTGTTTTAACAAGGAAGCTTATTTCATAAACTAGAGTTAAGGCTAATTGGGGAACGACAGTATGCATGCTAGGCTTGGTCGTGCCGTATTTTCCATACTAAGTATTATTTTATGGTGCAAAAGGCATTACACCAAATGTCAGGAGTCATAGGTTCGAATCTTGGTTTCTCCATAGCTGTGTGATCTTTTGTAAATCAGTTAACCCCTCTGGCTTTGGGGTGTGTGTGTTGTGTTTGTATGTGTATGTGTTGTGTGTGTATGTGTATTTGTGTGAGTGTGTGTGTGTATGTGTGTGTGGTGGTGATGGCGTCTGATTGTTTATTTGGTTAGTTTTGAGTGAAGAAGTTAGATTGTGAATTTTCAGGTCCCTTCTGGTCTAAATTCTGTGAGTTAATGATATTCTAGCCACAGTGCAAGTTCAAGGGGGCTACTCCTGGGAACAAAGTGCTACCACCACCAGGAGCAACAACAAAATAGCTAGTGTTTATTTACTTGAGGCTGGTATTAAGTGCTCTATATACATTATTTCCTTTAATCCTTAACACAGCCCTAGTAAATATTCCCTGTTAAAAAATCAGCATAAGGGTAGACGTCTACATCAGTTAAATAGAATTAAGTGTCCAGAAATATATCCATACTTTTATGACCAATTAATTTTCAACAGGAAGCAAAAACAATGCAATGAAGAAAGAAAAGTCTTTTCAACAAATGGTGCTGGGGTAACGGTACATCCACAGGAAGAAGAATAAAGTTGAACCCCTACGTCACATCATATAAAAAAATTAACTCAAAATGCATCACATACCTAAATGTAAGAACTAAATCTTAGAAGAAGACAAAGGTGTGACTCTTTGTGATCTTGGATCAGGCAATGATTTCTTAGACATGACACCAAAAGCACAAGCGACAAAAGAAATAGATAAGCTGTACAGCACTGAAATTTTAAAAACTTTCAATTCTGTGCAATTTGAAGCAAAGTTTGTGCTTCAAATGCTCCTATTGAGAAAGAAAAAATCCCCACAGAATGGGAGAACATTTTTACAAATGATAATATCTGATAAGGAACTAAATCTATAATATATGAAAACGCATGCAACTCAACAAAAAAATACAAATAACCCAATTAAAATGTGGACAAAGGGATCTGGACAGACATTTATCCAATGAAGATACAGAAACAGCCAGTATGTACATGAAAAGATGTTTAGCATCATTATTCATTAAGAAAATGCAAATCAAAACACAATGAGTTTCCGCTTCACATCCACTAGAATGGCTATAATCAAAAAGACAGATAATAACAAGAGTTAGTGAGGACGTGGAGAAATTGGAACCCTCACGCATTGCTAGTGGAATTGTAAAGTGGTGCAGCCACCTTAAAAGACAGTCTGGCAGATCCTCAGAAGATTAAAGATAGAGGTATCATGTGACTCACCAATTCAACTCCTAGGTACATACTCAGGAGGAATGAAAACATGTCCACACAACTTTTACACAAATGCTCATGACAGCGTTTTTCATAGTAGACAAAGATCGGACACAACCCGAACAGTCATCAACAGCCGAATGGATAAGCAAAATGTAGCGCATCCGTACAATGGAATACAATTCACCTATAAAAAGAAACGAAGCACTGATGCTTTAACACGGGTGAGCCTTGAAGACATTAAGTGGAAGAAACTAAACACAAAAGGCGACATATTACATGGTTTCTACTTACATGAAACGTTCAAAAGGGGCAAACCCATAGAGACAGAAAGTATATTAGTTGCCAGAGGTGGGGAGAGGGGCAAATAGGGGGTGGCCGTTACTGGGCCTGGGTCTCTCTTGGTGTGATGCAGATCCTCCAGAAGTGCACAGCAGCGATTGTTCTACAACCCTGTGCATATACAAAAGCGACTGGACTGTACACTTTAAAAGGATGAATTTTCTGGTGAGTGAATTACAACCCTGTAAAGATGTTGTTAAACAAACAAACAAACAAGGTTTGTCAGCTCCTGAGAGGTAGAACCAGATGTTCTTGCACTAAGGAGAGAAGGCAACCTCCCACCACATAGGGTTCTCAGAAAACATCTTCCTCATTTATTGACAGTTCCATGCATCTGCTTAACTCTCCATTTCTCATTGCTTGCCTACTGTTTCCCTTCCCTTTTCAAGACAACTAGCCGTGCCCAGCCATGTCAGTCTCTCTGCAATGCTCAAAGCGCCCTGTACTCGCTCATCATTCCACACTTTTATCTATGCTGTGTCCTCTGCTCATGTGCCTTCTTCTTCCCCCCTCCTCTGTCTGTTCTACTCCTACTCATGCTGGAAAACTGAAATTGAGATATAACAGCCTCCCTCCATCACCTCTCCCCATCCTAGAGGTGAGTATGGGGAGGTGCTTCCGGGCTCCCTGTGCATAACGATGTACTTCATTCATTCTAAAACATTAGCTGAGTGCCTAACGTGTCCTAGGATTACTTTGGTGGTAGAGGAGTGGACAGACAAGTCCCTGCCTCATGTTAACTGTGGAGCTTAGTGTCTAGAGGAGACACATGTGACACTGACACATTATCACTGACACATGAATCAATGTGTGATGAAGCTGTGGGTGTGCAAGAGACCAGGGGAGCCCATGATGGGGGTCTGTCCTGGCCGGTGGGTCTGGGTGAGGGATTTGCTCTGAGCAGAGCTGGGCAGAGGGATCAGCATATGCAAAGGCTTTGCAGAGACAGGAAGCAGGGTGAGCTTGGGGGACTGTGGCTGAAGTGAAAAGCGTAAAACCATACAAGCTGAGGCTGGACAGGCGGGGGGAAGAACTCATAGGCTCTTGGAGGAAATGCTAAGATTTTTATCTTTTTTATAAGAGAAATAGGGGGACATTAAAATGTGTGATGATGATGATGACGATGGTGACGATGATGATGGTGATAATGATGGAGATGGTGATGATGAGGATGGTGGTGATGATGATTATGGTGATGGTGATGATGGTGATGGTGATGATGATGATGATGATGATGGTGACGGTGAGGATGATGGTGACGGTGAGGATGGTGAGGATGATGATGATGGTGATGACGGTGATGATGGTGATGATGGTGATGAGGGTGATGGTGATGGTGATGGCTGCTGGGGGAAGGACAGATTACACTGGGAATAGGGCAGAAGTGCGAACGGGAGAACTGGCTCGGATGTTGCCCAGCAGGAAGGTGGTGGTACCTTGGACAAGCGTGGTAGCAGGAGAGATGGGCAGAGAGGGAGAGGTGTGAGAGACATTTAGGAGTTAGAACAAGCAAAGCTTGGGGATGGACGGGATTTGTGTTAAAACACTTCTCACAGTGTTCTGTTGTCATCTCTGTCTCTCTTACCCACTAGGCTGGGAAGGGGTCTTCATAATCAAGGACAGCTATTTGTTCATTTCAGCATCCTTAGGGCCTCTCAATGTCTGGCATCCAATAGATGGTCAACACGTGTGCTGGATTTAACTAATAGTACAAAGAGGCTTCTAGAAAACACAAGCTCTCAGGATCCAGGAGGGCAGCCAGGGAGCTGGGACTGGGTCAAATCGCTTGAGGTCACATCCTAAGTGAAGATGCAGGACCAGTTTACACGGTTTTAGACTGAGTGTGAACGTGGACTCCCTTTGTGCCCTGGTGTGATGTGGTTTTACGTTATCCTGCATAAGATTAGACCTGCGGGGCTCTGACTGCTTTTCTCTTCTTGGATCTATTTCGATGCGAGGAACACAGGGAAGGAGAACAAATGGTTATGAACTACACATGAATACACGACGGGGACCAGGACATCACCAACCCCCCAGGCTCCACAGAGGCTGTCTCTGATGGCCATCTCCACTCTCTCTTATGGAATCTATTTATAGACACAGACACACATCTCCTATTTTTAATTTGCACAATTCAAGCAACTGACCATGATCACTTAACTCCGTTAAGGGTCCTTCTCCTCTGCCTGCTCTTTCTGGGGCAGGGAGACGCCTCTCTCTGGGGCCTCCTTTTGTTCCTTCCTCTCCAACTCCCCACCTCCCCCTGAGGCTTCTGCTTGCGACACATACACTCAGAAGCTCAGGGTTTAATTTACATCATACAATTTTCAAGTCAAAAAGGGACCTTAGGGATCACCTAGTTCAACCTTCTCGTTTTGCAGCTAAGGAAACACTCACGTCCTAGTTCCAGTTCTGTCAAGTGTGTGTTGTGAGGTGATGGGTGAGTCCCATGACAGCTCTTCACTCAAGTCTCTCTACCACTTCAGGACCCCCAGGCCCTGGTCTCAGGCCTCTCTCCTTCTCTTCTCTCCCCCTTTACTTGGTCACAGTTATCTTTTGTTGTGCGATCCCTCTTATTCACGGCATGACCTTGAACAAGTCATTAAATGTCTGTAACTCCCATTTCCCAAACTGCAAAGCAAGGTGGTGATGTCGGTCACTCACAGGGGCCTTGGGAGGAATAAATGGTAAAGGAATATAAAATGCTTTAATCACAGTGCCTGTCACATGATAAATGTCAATATCACAGGCCCTTTAATTCTACTTGTAGATTTTTTTTTTTGCCAGCAACTCCCATTTTTTGAAAACTTCATAGGTGTCAGGAGGCACCATACTAATAATTTCCCACACATCACTTATTTCATCCTGTGGAAACCTTACCGGGAAGGTTTACTATTTCACATTTTAACAATCAGGAAGTAAAGGCAGAGAGAGGTCAAACAAGCGGCCGAATGTCACACAGCAACGGAGGAGAAGCTGACACGCGCACCCAGTTCCCACTGACTTCCGAACCCCAGGTCTCAGCACTGCAAAGCCACATCCGGAAACAGCCCGTCTGCTGGTTCCCAAAGCCATGCGCCCGGCACCCCAGCTCAGGGCCTTCAGCTGCACACAGCATGCTGGTCACGGGGGACTCATGTCGGCTTCGGAGCAGAAGCTGCCCTCCTTTGAGTATCTGGAACAGGAGGTAATACCAACGACACTCAGCAGTGGCAGGACCAAATGAGGTGGCCCGGCAGATGTTCCAGCATCTTCCTAATCACTGGCCTCTTCTCATTTTCTGCCTCAGATTCCTGGGCCCCTCATTTTGTCCTCCCGGGTCAGAGGATGTCGGCGCAGAAGGGGGTTGGAGGAGGGACGGTCCCGCCCAGGGTTTGCCCGGCCCTGCGCTCTCAGCAGAGTCGCCGAGGCTCCAGTCTTCAGCCTCGGTTCTTCTGGACCGAAGCCCGGCCTGGGGGCTACAGCTCAGAGGAGGACGCCTGGGCTGAAGATTAGGCCACATGTGTCCACACTTAGGGATTCACGACCGCCACCTCCAGCCCTGCCATCAGCCCCTGGCCTGCCTGATGCTTTCTGCCCAACAACCTATCAGCAGGTGCTCTCTGATTTTACATTTGTGTGTCCATCTTTCTCCCTGTCCCCAGTATTAGAGGTCTTTTTAAAATTTTTATTTATTTATTCCCCCCCCACACACACTGTATTTTATTTTTACAAGGGATAAATAAATTAACACCAAGCATTGTAAATGGATGACCGCAACAAAAGCAACAATGATTGCAATTACCAAACACGAAACACACTCACACTACGTCATAATATTGACATTCAGTCCAGGAATCCTCCACTGTAACAGCTCCTTTACTTTGCAGTGAAAATTGATTTGTATATTTTTTGCCTCTGAGTCCTTGTGGGATTTTTTTTTTATTATTCAAACAGAAAATCACAAAAATTATAATCATCCTCATCAGTTCACTCAGTCCCATGTAATTATTTTTTTTATCTGGATCTTTTGTTAGCACTTTTATAAATTCATCAGTTTTCCATTCAAGAGGTCTTATCTTGAATGGGGAGGGGGTGGGAGAAATGGGCTTCTTCTATGACCTTCTTCAGAGTTTGTCCAGTAATCCGCCCAGTACCCAGTCTCCCGGGTCTGGAGCTTTGGAAGGCCCGGCAGCAAGGGCAGATCCCCAGCCCTCTGAGCCCTCCCTGGCCTGCTCCAACCCCACCTGGCACCTGTGACTCAGGAGTGTTGATGGGCTCACGCCCTGCTCTGCGCCACCCACTCCCCAATGAACAGGGTGGGCTGTGTGTCCCTACGGTGCTCTACCCACCTGCACAGCAACCTCGGAGCCTGGGTGGGACCTCACCTGAGCTGCCGCCCCTTCCCACACAGCCTCACCCCCAGACTGTCCATCAGGAATCCGTCTGGATTCTCCCCAGGCACTCCCCTGCCCGTCGACTGGACAACCCTTTCCTCTTCTCGACCTGCTCTGTGATGCCATGAGTAGGCCGCTACCCCTCAGCCCTGTGCTGCAGACGTAGTCGTCTGTGCCCAGCTCTGAGATAGAACTGAAGAAATTTGCTGGTATCAGACACAGAAACCCTGCATCTTCGGAGGAAAGGGGGACTTGGAAAATCTTGAAGAAACAGGTCCCTGCCCATAACAATGCCCACGGCTGGATGCTGCCGTAGGAAGAAAGAGGGCAGGGTTTCTCTCTCCCATACAGTAACTGTAGGGAAAGGGCAGCCTCTTCCTCTCCATGACCCCTGCTTCAGTATTTGGTAATGTGCAGATGATAAAACTTTCCTAAAAAAGGATCTAGTTATGAATAAATGAGATCATAAAAGTAAGTATACTTTGAAAACTGCTGTGTACTTTTTTTTTTTTTTTTTTTTTTGCGGTATGCGGGCCTCTCACTGTTGTGGCCTCTCCCTCTGCGGAGCACAGGCTCCGGACGCGCAGGCTCAGCGGCCATGGCTCACGGGCCCAGCCGCTCCGCGGCATGTGGGATCTTCCTGGACCAGGGCACGAACCCGTGTCCCCTGCATCGGCAGGCGGACTCTCAACCACTGCGCCACCAGGGAAGCCCAAGGGCATGTACTTCTAATTTGGTATTCCCATGAAAGAAGAGAAAAGCCATGTTCTTGGTCTCTGGGATTCCACTGGTTCTAAATTCGATGAGTTTTTACTCCGTCCGCTGCAGAGCAGGGGTTGGCCTCAGCATTCACAGTACTTTGATCCCTAGCACAGAGAAGGTACAACACGGAAGCTTTCCTTAGTCCAAATATAAGCTTATATACCCCTTTTTAAAAATTCACTACTAGATCCACAAAAGACAAGATTTCTAATGTGAAAGAGCATGCTTGATTTCTAAGTGTGAGGAAGTCCACCAGCAGGGCCCCAATATAATTCTTCATGAGTATTTCTGCAAATCTTTAAAATCTCTCTCAATTCCAACAAATCTGGAGAGTCTGGAAATAAGGATGCTTTGCTTTCATGTTTTCATACACCGGGGAAGGGGGAGGGGTCCATGACTGAACATCGCTGATAAAAACATGATAACTGAGTCTCATTACAGCCAAAGACAAGTCTCATATTTTAGCATTTTTATTAAAGCTTTTTAAATTACTGAGTGTCTGGTATACTCAATACTGGCTTAAGTGATTTATATTAGTCTATCCCTAGATACTACATCTAATAAATAACCTGGCAATCTCCTAACCCATAAATATCCCTGGCCTCAGCAAAAAGCAATTAAAGCATGTTAGGAAAGAAACAAAGAATGTGGCTTCCCAGTACTCCAGACTTCAGTGCCACTGCACGCTCCCAGTGGAATAATTCATGCCATTTGAGGGGGTCACATCTCCTGTGCTCACCACTCACCCACCAGAAATTTACATTCCTGCTGTCTTCAAACAAAACACACCCCAAACTCTCTTAAAATGTTTAAAATGTCATAATGATGCAGGTGTTTTAACATGAAAATAGTATTCCCAGCAACAAGTGTTCTACAATATTTTAGACAGTTTAGGCTGAAAATATTGTGCAAAACCTTTTGGGAAAGCAGTTGTGACAAAAATGTTGAAAATGCATTAAGTGTTAGAGGCTCCGGTGTCACTAACCCAGAAAATATTTCAGGTTAATAAGCTTCAACCAGCATACCAGTAAAAAGTCATGGATATTTACAACAGTGGCTTCAAGTTCAGTACTTTTAGCAGTAAAAGGAGGCCTCTTTTTCTGAAAACAAAACAAAACAAAACAAAACGCCTCTTCTCTGGCCTTCCCTAAACCTCCAGGGGTGTATGAAGGAGAAAAATCTGGGTCCTTACTTTCTACTTATATCAATGACTATGCTCTGCATTGCATTCAACACAACGGCACCCGGGTAGGAGAGAAAACAGTCACACCCAGACACTTCTTATACTCGGGGACGCTTATAGGAAAAATTGTCTTGAATAGTAAAGGATGGCCCCAGTCCAGGTTTTACGGGGATTCTCCAAATTACAATCCCAGTGAGTCCATGGCCTACTCAACATAAATTTCAGAATCTTGCAGGCTTTAAGTCAGCTTAATTTGATGTGTCTTCTAATAATGTTTTCCATGATTTTATTAAACATTGTCTATTTTTATGTCCCTCACTTCCCAGATAATGGTCACAAATGGATTGTTGGGAGAGGGGAGCAATTGCCTTCTATAATTTCACAGAAGCCTAATAACACCCTACTTACATGTCTTCTCTCTCCAGGCACATCAAGGAGGGATACAGATGTCAGAAGATCTAAGTAACATGGTGAGGGAGGTGATGGAGAAGATTTATTTTTGCATCAAGAATATTTACATTTATTTCACAATCCTTGTAAGCAAGAGATATGTTACCACCAGATGCTCAGAGCTCCACAGGATTCTGCAAGCTACATAGTATCCCATTTCCAAGCTAGTTAATGCCATCTTCTGAAATGTTACTACATTGACATAGTCGAAACAACAAGCTACTTTGAAACACAGATAATTGTGAGTCCCATCTTTACTCTCAGGCCCCACTAGCTTACCGGCTCCTCTAATTCATCTGTACTTTGTTTATCCATCCAGCGTTTACTTGTGCAAGACAAGCAAACAAGAATAGATCTTATCATCACCCTTTTCCTAAGACAAAAAGTAGCAGAGTATATACACTGTTGTTCCACATTTATTAAAATATTCCTTATACATTTTCAGAGATGTGTTGTATTCCTTTGTATTCTCACATATTATAAGTTTATTGAGCTAGTGTCCTATTCACAATTATGTGGCTTAAAATCTATTTCAATCTGCTATTACAATGTCACTCATACTTTGTGTGTGTGTGTGTGTGTTTTAGGCTTGTGAATGTGTCTGTATGGGACAGAGCTCCAGAACAGGTGATGGTTTAAAGTGTAAATGCACCTGTCATTCTGATGGTTACTGACAGATTTCTTATGAGGCTACCTGTCTCCCCAACAGTCTTGTCAGCAGCAACTAAGCTTCTGGATTTCTGCCAGTACGATAAGGGAGAGATGGCATCTCTGTGTGGTTTGACTGAATCCTTTCACATATGTTAGGATGGTGTGCACCGTTTTCTGTGGACTTTCTCTCCATGCCCTTTGCCTGGGCTGGTTGGGCTTCCCAGGGTCCTCTGTAATAAATCATCTTTCTATGTCCGTCAACTAGAGTTAATTCACTGCAGTAGTTAGAGCTTGGCCTCTGAAGACAGAGGGCCTGGCCTGCTTCCTGGTGCTACCATTTCCTGGCTGTGTGACCTTAGGGGGTTTATCAACTCATTTGTGCCTCACTTTTTTATCTATAAAATAGGGACACAATGAGTACCTAAAAGGCAGGAGTGTCGTAAGGTTTGGATGAGTCAGTGCGTGTCAAGTGCTCAGGACAGTGCCGGCTGGGTAGTCAGGCCCTCCTGGTCCCGTTACTGCTTATTTCACGCTTCCCAGAGGTGTTCCCTGCTCTCATGGCCTGGGGCACATTGGTCTAGGTCATCACTGAAGGAATTGGCTGGGTGGTCCTACCTGCCACGTCACAGGGAGGGAGAGGTTTGACTGGGGACCAGAGGCACATCCTAAGAGTCAGGCTGATGATCAGTCTCTGTAAACAAACACATCTGTGGACTGGCACCTCTATAAAGCTGCGTGCCCAAGAGAAACGCCGCTTTAGGTATATGTCACCAGAGAAATGTCAGGCTTGGGGGCACAGGGAGATGAGGAAGGAAGAAGCACCCCTGCACATGCTCAGTGGGGCAGTGGGACCCTCACTTGATCTCAAACGGATAAAATACCTCCTTTCCTCTTTGGAAAATGCAAGAGAAGAAATGCTAAAATGCATCTAGGGGAGATGTGATCGTTAAGGGCAGAAAAGGGCGGGGTGGGGATGGCAACATTGATCTGGACACACAGGTGTCTACTGCACCCCAAACTATCCATCTGTCTATCAGATAAGACGGGGTGGGGCGGTGAGTCAGAGAGTAAGTGGCCGGTAGGCATCTTACAGAAAGGAAATATGAGGAATCCAAGGCCTTGCTTTTAGGTGTGTTAGGGTGGTACGCAGAGAAGAAGGCTATGGCCAGAGATTCTTAGCAATGGCAGAGGCAGGGAATTTTGCAAAGTGAACAGCTAGGTTCCCAATCCAATAGAGACGGCATGTAACTTCTGGAGAAAATAAAAATCTCCTTCTAAGCATAATGACAGCCTTCATCATATTTATTCCCTCAGGGAAAAAGTCAGTGTAATACTATGCCATCCTTTTTATTGGAATTTTTTGTTAATCCCTAGATTAGATCTCTCCTAATTTTTTTGAATTGGGAAGTTAAAACCCCTATGGAGAGAGCTTTCTGACACGGCCATCACCCCTAAAGAGGACCCCGTGTTTAGACACTGAGCGCCGACCGTGCCCAGCAATATGTTTTGATGGAAGGAGGAGGAAGATGCAAAGGAGCTCTCAAACGACAGATGATTAATTTCCAATGGATTTCATTTCTCCTAAGGGTGTAAAAATGAAAGCTTAGACCCGGAACCTGCTGGGGTACTTCTCAAGGTGATAAAAACTCATTACAGTTAGAGCCTATACTACTAAATATGCCAGAAGCAGAAACACAGAGCATTTGGGAGGATTCAGAGCAAAGAGAGTCGAGCTTATAAATGGCCACGTGCATTGACAGAGACTCACAAAGGTTATCCTGCTTCCTCCCTCCAACTCTGACCAAGATGATCCACCTGCCAAGCTGGCTGGGGTGGGTACAGGAGCTGGGGGCTGGGCCACAGGGTAAGTGAAGTATGTGGGTGTGGAAGATTGGAAGACGGACAGCAGGCTTGAGAGGAAATAGGACAAAAGGAAAGTGGGTATTTTGAAGAATTGGTCCTAGCTTAGAAACAGGTGCAGAATTCCTACCCCCAACACACACACACACACACACACACACACACACACACACACACACACACACACACACACACACACACACACACACACACACACACACACACACACACACACACACACACACACACACACACACACCCGGCTCTAAAAACAAAGGAGACTGGAGTGGGCTCCAGGGTGTACCTCAAAGGGCATGCTTCGGGCAGAGGTCCACACACACACACACACAAAGTTATTTACATTCATTTGCTCATTTTACCCCTGAATTCAGTGCCATTTCAAAGCTAGATAAGGCAACAAACAAGTATTCATAATCATGTATCAAGCAGCAATATTTCCACAGTGGTTAAGTGTGGAGCCAGGCAAAGAATAGACTCTCCCCTATCCAACTCCCTTAAAATATTTTTAAAAAGTCAAGATATCCTGAAATTGAGCAGGACCCTGGGGGGCTCCTGGGCACAAAAGTCTCTGTGGGGCTTCCCTGGTGGTACAGTGGTTGAGAATCTGCCTGCCAATGCAGGGGACACAGGTTCGAGCCCTGGTCTGGGAAGATCCCACATGCCTTGGAGCAACTGGGCCCATGAGCCACAACTACTGAGCCTGTGCATCTGGAGCCTGTGCCCCGAAACAAGAGAGGCCACGACAGTGAAGGGCCCGCGCAGTGCAATGAAGAGTGGCCCCCCGCTTGTTGCAACTAGAGAAAGCCCTCGCACAGAAACAAAGACCCAACACAGCCATAAATAAATAAATTAGTTTTTTAAAAAAAGCCTTTCTGTGTCCCAAGTTTCTTGTTTGTAAGAAATAGGCTTCATACAGCCTCCACGACCTTCCCTGAGCTGCAATGGGCAGGTTCAAACAGTTGCTAATCAGGAGAAGGGAGGGGCTGCAGAGACAAGGGAGGAATGCTCAAAGGAAACAATAGTGCAGCCTTGGGGCAGGTCCTGGTGCCCCCTCAGGGGACACACATCACAATGTGTTTGAGCTGTTTTGCAGATACTGAAACTCCCACCAGGTGGAAGAAGTTAACTGTCTGCTGCCCACAGGCACGTAGACCCCAGACCAGTTAGAACCAGGTTGATGAGGCTGACTCCCACTTACCTCCCCACCAACCAGTCAGAAGAATGTCCACCAGCTGATCACACCCTCCTGTTTGAACCATTACTATAAAACTCCTCACCACCCACTCCAGGTCGGGACACATAGTTTTGAGGGCATTAGCCCGCTGTGGCCCCCTTTGCCTGTCAAGGCAATAAAGCTGTTCTTTTCTACTTCACCCAAAACTCTGTCTCCTAGATTCAATTTGGTGTCGGGGTACAGAGGCTGGACTCAGCATCAATCTCAAGGGATCTCCTGGTTTAAGAGGAACACCTAACTCCCAGAGGACAAAGTAAAGTATTTAAAGGCTTGAATTCTGTTAAATTAAAAGCTAAAATCAGTCAGCAAGGTTTTAGTTTTATCCCTTATCTGTTTTCCAAAATATGTCTTTAGCCATGTCAACTTCTTCTTTTGTTTTCTCTCTCCTCCCTCAGCCCTCTGTCCTCATAAGATGTCTAACTGGAATAAAGACATGTTATTAAATACACGTAGATTGTATATAGAGGATGGTATCAGCCCTCTCCCCCCATGAACTTGATAATAACTCCCATACACAACAGGTGAGCTCATATAAAAACAAGCTCATATTACATACACAGAATGGCTCCCCCGGCAGAATGAGATCTGAAACTGATCTATGATGCTAGCACCTCTAAATCTGGATGCAAACAGAATGAGTCTGAGAGAAGGGCTGTGTCAGTTTCATCCATTGCTGCCCAAGGGAAGGGAGAGCCCTGACTGGTAGAATCCACCTGTGTGGTTTCTGTAGCAGAAATAGTTTCTGTAAATCGTGTGGATTATGCCAGAATAACCGGATGCTATTAAACATGTGAACAGGGCAATTATGTCCCATCTACATGATTCTGTCACCTTCTAATTTAAATGTAGTTTCCCATTTAGACTTTGTATAAGAAAAAGGGCTAATGGAGAGATTCCTTGGGCTAGACTAGGCTGTAGGCTTGGCTCATTTGCAAATCAATAAAGTGCTTTTGAGTGCCTGACTGTGAGCCTCCCTCAGAGGCGGGGCCCTTCTCAGCGCCCTACAGAACAAAGTTCCGAGCCTTGGGAACCAAGGGGCACACAAGGCTACCTAAGAAGCTGCTCTGTCCCACTCGGCTGGTCAGATCTTGATTTGTCAAGGTTCCCTCTGAGCCTGGGCCCGCTGACCTGTCCTCTCCGGGCAGTGAGGCATCCTCGTTTCCATTCCTGGAGGGCTGGGAAAGCACAGCGGGCAGGGACCCTCCCAGTGTCCAACTCAGCAGGTCTCACCAGTTCTTTTGGAATTAGGTATCCCTCCTAAACGTGGAGATCCCTTGAGATCTCTTGAGTTTTTAAATATTTTAATACTTAATAGTGTTTTCATTGCTAACAAGCCCCCAGGTGATGCGGATGCCAAGGCTCTGGAGACTCTGCATTTTGGAGAGCCACGACGCCCCCTTCTTAAAATTGGTTGGAGAGAGCCTGAGACCATTCCCCCATTCACATGAGAGATTTCGCCACTTTGGGAGGAAATGGAAACGTTCCTCCTTTATGAAGTTGAACCCTGTCTCATTCTCCAATATCCCCTGTATTTATCTGCAAGTCCGTTCCTAGCCAATAGCAACTGCAATCGCTTGACATTTCGTTCACAAAACAAGGAAGAGGTTTATTTTTAAAAGCACCCTAAATACAATAAACAGTGCTGTCACCCAACCCAGGTGTTTAATTCTCTGAGAGATCTGAAGATAGATTCAGCATTCCCAAATGTATGGATACAGCTCTTGTTCCTTGTGTCTAGAACATATTTATCTACTTTTTCTCCACTTACAGAACTCCTACTCATCCTATAAAACCTTTTTTTAAGGTAGCACTTCCACTCTAAAGCCTTCCTGGACCCTCTTTAACCAAAATGAATTAAACCCACCATTCTCCTTCCCCACCTGTGCCTTCTTCTGTTGATGCACGTCACACAATGAGTTGGATGTACGGTCCTCACTTACGTGGCATTCCTGATAAACGGGAAGCTTCTGCTTGCCTCCTCTAATGGACGGTAACCACTCAAGGGCAATTTTTTATCATCCCTAGTTCCAAACACAGCAACCTCACTTAACAGACACAATAATTGTTGATCTGAACTGAACGGTGGACACAGAATCAAGCAGAAAATAAAGTTGGCGACTTAACAGGCTCGGCTATTTGCCTTTCCAAAAGACATCCACTTATTCCTGAGTCACTGTGGACCAAAGATTAGCAGAAGTGGAAAGAGTGCCCTAAGCGGATGAACTGACAAGTGACACCCACAGGGAAGAACGTGATAGATTCGCCAGCAAAAAGAGCTCAAAACGTGGGGCTGCTGAGGGCACATCCAGGTGGCATCTCTGGGAGGTAAAGAAATACAATCAACTGCTGTTGAACATATGATGTAAGTAAGCAAGATATGGTTAACTCATAATGAAGACATTCTATTTCAAGACAAAGAGGCTTATAAATACACTTTTAACAAAATACGTAAAAATAGTTTACAATGTAGGAAGTGTTACTGTTCTGCAAGGAAGTTTCAGTTGTCTAGAAGATTCGCTCATCTGGAGCATCTCATTATCTGACGATGCAGCATGAATAACGCACTCCCATACATTTTCCCGGGATCCGCCATATTCTCCCCTTCCCAAACTCGCTTCTGATGATCTACCGCCACAGATGAAAGTGCCTGGGGCGGAACTGGGTCTCCTGTGTTTGGTTCAAATGCAGAACGAGAAGAGGAAGGGTGTTACTTTGGAAAGAGCACCTCTTCTCCCTCACATCCTCTCCCCAGGTTCCTCGCTCCCCTGCACCTTTGGTGGAGCGCCCAGGACAATGGACAACTGGCCTTGTGGAAGGCAGGCCTGCCAGGGAGCTTCGTGGGAATGTCCTGCCCCGTGTATCTTCCTGGGGCCTGTGGATGTTAGTGTAGAGGAGAGCACACTGGGACCCGAAATTCAGGTATCAAACTAGAGGATGAAACTGCCCTCCTTCCCAGCTGACTGACACGTATCAGCCAAGTTCTGCTTTCCTTGGTTCCAAGTCCGACGGCTGTTCCACAGTCATCCCACTGTGTGTGTAAAGTGCGTCTGGTTTCAATCTGGGCAAAACTCTAGGCCAAAGCTACAAAACCTTTTCTTGGGTCTTGCTTCATCTCAAAGGCATCAGATCCCGGCTTGAACCTGGTATTTATTCTTCAATACTGGGTCAAATCAAAGATTCTCAGGGACAGAACGAGTGCCGGGGCCGAGAGCAAATAAACCATGTCCAGCCAGTTTTTGCCAAAGGCGTCGGAAGCCAGCTCACCCCTGAGAACCTCGGATGCATCCAGAAAGGACGGGGGCAGGGGCTGCTCACGAAGTGCTGACCTGGCCGTGCTGTGCCGAGGACAAGGCCCCCCAGGTCCATCCTCAAGGGACTGAGGATCTCAGCCTCAGGGCCCTTCGCCACCTGCCAGGCCTGAGTTTTCAACCTGAGCTTTGTGATTCACTGCAAGTCCCAACACTCTGAGCCCTAGCTGAGGAGTTCGGTAAAAAGCACACTCATGGAAAGACGTCTCTTTCCATGCGCTTATGTTACTAAGTCATGGAGTTTATCTCTGATTGCAAATGATTTTCACTAAAACTAAATACAAATTAAAAAGGGGAGGAGGCATGGGCGAAAGTATTCTTTTTTTGCCTCAAACGCTACAGCTAAGACATCCCTAAGGGTATTTCTATCTGTTTGGGAGTTTTCTGTGAACTATTTGAGATGCACCTGGTGAGAATATTATTCCTAACAGAGACCCTTCAGGGGCACACTCTGGTGAGTCCATAAATGCCTACTGATCCATGGCAAAATGGTAGGATCATTGATTCATTTATACCAGCAAGACCCCTGTGAGAGGCCAGAGATGGACCATAAGGAAACACCGTGTTTGATAAATCAGCTAACCCTTGAGAGAAAAGACGTCATTTGTTGATTAGGGGGAACCAGCAAATTTAAATTAATTTAGATTTATCTTGAGAAGTGGTTTGATTTCTAGAAAGGCTTGTACAAGTCTCATGGCTGACAAACCCACAAGCCTGAAGAAGGGAGAGGAAGGTACAGAAACTTCCAAAGGGAAGACAGGGAACAGCCAGAGAACCTCCTCAACCATCTGGTCCTTGTCATTCTGAATCCTGGGCCCCTGTACGCATCAGTCTGAACAAATAATAGTGTCTATGATCTTCTTAACGTCAGTTCTATATCTGTCGCATGTAAGGCTGCATACCAGCTGTTGTCATGTGAGATCAACAAAAGACAGTCTCTTTCCAAAGAGAATATAAAGAACTTTAAAGGACTATATAAAAACATCCCTCGTTCCAATAAAAAATACAGTTATCAATAATAAAGGATCCAGAACATATTCATTCTAAAATGGGCTTAAGATTTTTTACAAGGAACATGGATCTCTCTTGATTTTTCTCCTGGGATTATAACCCTACTCAATGTTCTTCCAAAGCACCGAGGACTATCTGGGCCTTTGCTTTGATTTATGGAATCATGAAATTTTAGAGCTAAAAGAGACTTTACAAATCTCCTAGGGATCCAATCTCCTATCCCACAAATGAGGACCCTGGGGTCCAGGATGGGGATGCGGGCCTGTCTTAGCCC
Source organism: Pseudorca crassidens (assembly GCF_039906515.1). NCBI lineage: Eukaryota > Metazoa > Chordata > Mammalia > Artiodactyla > Delphinidae > Pseudorca > Pseudorca crassidens. The sequence continues at coordinate 107,653,860 of NC_090304.1, forward strand.
GTCTGAGCTGCTGTAACAAACACTGCAGACGCGGTGCCTTGCAAACAACAGCAATGTGTCTCTCCCGGCCCAGAGGCTTTAGTGTGAGCCTGGGATGCCAGAGTGGTGGGGTCAGGGCCCTCATCCAGCGTGTAGGCTGCTCGCCGTGTGTCCTCACGTGGCAGAAGGGGCGAGGGGGCTCTCTGGGGTCTCCTTTATAGGATCACTCATCCCACTCAGGAGGGCTCGGCCTTCAGCACTGACCCACTTATCAGAGCCTCACGCGCTAAGAGCATCTCCTTTGGGGCTCAAAAGTTCAACATGCGGAAATTTGGGGGGGACACGCATTCAGACCACAACTTTGCCCAAGGTCACACAAACAGGAGAGCGCGTGGAATTTCGTGTCATTCACCACTTCTGGCAGCTTGAATGGAAACTGCCTAGGATATGGAGACAGATCAAAACCCACAAACATCACCTCTCCCACCACCACCGAGACAACGTGAGGAGGCCCGCCCTCTCTCCTCCCACCATCCCACCCTCGGCTGGCCCACAGCCCACGGTAAGCCTTGTGATGCTATCTCCACGCACCCATCTCCTTCCAGAGCTGCTCCCCATGTGAGCCTTCCCTGCACAAAGCACGGCAGGAAAGAGGCGTGATGTGTGCTGGGCCCAGACACCCCCGGGTGGACGTCAGACTCCACTTTGTCCTCTGGACTGAACTCCCCTCAACCTGGAATGCTACCCACTGGAAAGAAGCCCCAGGAGGAGGGGAGGTCTGACTCCTTCTCACAAATATGTCGTGAAACTGATGAGGCCCCTGTGAGTTCCTGGCTGAGAATGAGCTCATTTCATTGGTGAAATTAATTTTATGGAAAAGGATATTCCAAACAAAAGCCTATTCTTACCCTTCTGGAATGGCTATCTATGAACAGAATGGGGACTAGATAACGATACAATAAATAACACCATCCTTACCCTTTTTATTGTCTTCACAGCGGTTGTTATTAAATACGATGCTCGGGGAAAGTGCCAGGTGAGATCTGAGAGAGCGAGAAGCCAGTTTAGATTCTGCCCAGAGGCCACTGGGCAGCGGTGGATTCCAGGGTCTTCTTCCCTCAATTGTGGAGACAGAAGAAGCATTGTGTCCCTCGGAAATAAGCCAGACGGGCACCCATACGAACGAAGCCAAGCAAACTCAGGAGTCGAGGACGCCTGGTTTTCCTTCTTCCCCTATTAACTCTGCAGGCAGAGAGAGAGAAAAGGCCCCCTAGCTCCCTGTGAAGAGTCATCCCTGGTCAGAGGCTGTTTTCTCTGGCTGCCAAGCCCCCTGCTCTGAGGAATCGCCAGAGCTTGACAGCCCCTGGGCACTTCATGTGTCTTTTGGTAGCTGAGCAATGCCTCTTTCAACCCATACCCTTTGTCAAAAATCCGACTCAGACAGCAGCTCTTCAAGAAAACCTTTCTCGTTAACCTCACCTGACTCAGGGCTCTCCTTAAAGTGTGTCTTTAATCAACAAATACAGAGAACCCTCCTACATTCCAGCCCTGAGCCAGGCACTGAGGTAGCAAAGACACACAAGACCCAATCCCTGCACCGCGTTATTCCTGAGAGAGTGATGTGACAAGCGTCCGATGTGATACACGGGTGTGATGTGTACCCGGCGAGTCCACAAAGATTTCACGAAGAAGATGACAGCATGGCTTTCTGGGAGGTATCTATAGATAACTAGGTTCAATTCATTACTTTAAACTATCCACTCTTATTTCTCTTCTGAATAGTTATGTTGGTCTTCCGATTGGGTGGAACTAAAGGAAAACACACACACGGAGTATCTTCTCGTCCCACTATGTGCTGGGTGTGCAGCAGAGAATAGGGTTCTCTTACCTGCCTGGCTCCCTTGCTCTGATACGTTTTGCTTTGACTTGACTTTTTCTCCTCCATCCCACATGTGCAAACTCTCCTCACCTTTTCACACCCAACTTAAATTCCTCTCTTGTCCATTAAAACTTTTGTGATGATTCTGTCCCATATTTATGTCTCATTTATCTTATTATTATTTTTTCAGTGACTATTAAGCCAGTGACATCGACAATAAGAACAACATGAAACTGACCTCTGCAAGAGATAAGTATGCTTATAGGAATCATCCTGTTTAATTTTCCTAATACCTCTTTTTGGTTATTAGGAAACCTCCTTTACAGGTTAATACATGCAGAGCAGCTAAGAACAGATAGAAAGCCAGCCATAAGCAAGGGCTCGAAATCACACAGAAGAGGTGCAGCCAGGAGCTGAAGTCCTGTCTTTAGATTCCTAATCCATTTTCCCACCATCCTGGCTGACACTGTTGAATTGCTGAGTGTCCCGTCTCTTCAACCAGAGCCTTGATTTCGGTGTGGCTGATACAGATAAGGATAATCTTTTGGACTCTCGATGTTATCCCGCTCAGGCACCCCCATCTCCCACCACAAAGCCCAACTCACGGTTTATCACAAGTACATGCTCAATTAATCCTTCCAATTGTTTGAGAATCACCAATTAAGTTTCAATCAGTGATTCATACGACGATGATTTCCATGTATTTATTTTAGGAGATGGGAGAGAGAAAGATGAGAGCTAAAATAATATGAGAAAGGAGGAGAGAGAAAAAGGGACACAGAGGAAAGAAGGGATGGGGAAAGAGAAGCAGGAGGGAGACAGCAGACAGGGGGAGAAGGACAAACAAGAGGGAGGAGAGAGAAGCAGCACGGTCTCCCAAATCCATCTCAGGCCCTTAAAGGAAGCAGGTCTGCAGAAAACCAAGACAAGTGCTACAAGGTTACAGGTAATAACAGATGTTTCTGTGGGGCAAAAGGAAAAAGGAGGGGTTGAGGATGAAAGAAGTCAGGAGGGAGATGGAAAAGTTTTCAGGGTCACAGGATACATTTATCAGAAGCTTTTAAAGAAGTGTTTAAGAGCAGCTAAGCTGTTGCTATGGAAATAGGTAAAAGCTAATCGGTTATCTGCAACCTCTGGATGCCACCAGCTCGCCGCTGGGGGGCATTCTTCATTTTATGATTATTTCTTTTTCTTTTCTCTCCCTCTATTATTTTCCCCCCTGTCTGAACACACCACTGGAATTATGAGAAACAAATTAATAAAAGCTGAAGAAAAGGGAATTTGACTCCCTCAGAGATTATATTAACACACGAGGGAAACTTCACCCCATGTGTCAACTCGTGAAGAGAGAGATTATTTCAAGAAGCTAAGACGGGGAAAAAACAACAATATATGAACACCTGGAGGGATAAACGTCCTGTTCCTCCTAGAGTCACTCACATCCTTGGCCGCATCTCTTGAGTCTGTGCCACAGAAGGCAGCGTATGCCTCCCGGTTTACACCCAGACTGTGACCCTTGACTGCAGCCATTTAAGAGGCTTTGAAGCTTCAGGAAAGAATCGGCAGAAGCCATTTTACAAGCATCCTTCATTTCACATAAAAGCTGTGATTTAGCTATGGGCTAACTCTGAAGCCAATTTATGTAAAGCCAGTGTCACTTCCCACAATATGCGTGTCTGAAATACAGGTTTTAATCAACAGATGCTTTAACTGTGCATATTTGTGGGAAGTGCCAACGATGCTAACATTCCCGTTATTATCCCACGACCTTCCCGCCCACGCAGTCTTCCCTCCTCACCATTTCCTGGGTAACAGAAATTTCTGCCGTGATTTGGGGTCAGTACCTGTGACTCCACACAGACAACATGCAGAACTTGGTTATCTTTTTTTCCATTTGCCTATAAAGTGATGGTCTCACAGTTATATCAAATTCTTAGTAATTATCAAAACTCACAATGTATTACCTCTTTCCACCCACCCCAATACCTGATCATTCATGTGTATCCCTGCAACCTAGAAGTCCATTTAGTCTCCTCCTCACGTCTTCATTCCAACAGCCAATAGGCCACTGCATCCGGCAATATTCATTGTCTAAAATGACTTGTATTTCTTCATTCTTTTTCATCTCCATGACCATGATCTTTTTTTATTGTTTTCAATTTACTTTATTGAAGGATAGTTGATTTACAATGTTGTGTTAATTTTTACTCTACAGCAAAGTGATTCAGTTATACATATATATACATTCTTTTTCATATTCTTTTCCATTTGGTTTATGACAGGATACTGAATATCCTAACCCTAATGCTATGCTATACAGTAGGACCTTGTTGTTTATCCATTCTGTGTATCATAGTTGGCCTCTGCGAATCCCAAACTCCCAGTCCTTCCCTCCCCTACTCCCCCACCTTGGCAGCCACAATTCTGTTCTCTCTGTCTGTGAGTTTGTTTCTGTTTCGTAGATAAGTTCATTTGGGTCATATTTTAGATTCCACATATAAGTGATACTATATGGTATCTGTCTTTCTCTGTCTGATTAACTTCACTTAGTATGATAATCTCCAGGTCTATCCATGTTGCTGCAAATGACATTATTTCATTCTTTTTCATGGCTGTGTAGTATTCCATGGCGTATATAGGTACCACAGCTTCTTTATCCATCCATCTGTCCATGACAATGATCTAATTGGGGCTCTCATCCCTTCTTATTTGACCTTCCCCAACTACCTCCTAACTGCTTTGCCTGCCTGCCTCAGGGCCTCACTTCCATCCTCCACTTTGCTGAGGAAGCTATGTTTCTAAGATGCAAATCTGACCACCTGGCTCCACTTCCTAAAATCCTTCATAGGTTCCCCATGGCCCCCATGAACTCCTTGGGATGGTGAGACCCTAGCCCCTGCCATTTCTACAGACTTAGCAGATGCTCTACTCCTGCATGTGCCCTGGGTTCCAAGTCTGTGTGTCATCCTCACTAGATATATGTTCCTTGATGGCAAGAGCTGTAGCCTGTTCATCTGGGTCTCCCCAGGACCTGGGTCAGTGCCTGAAAAAACAGGCTCTCCCTAAATGCTTGTTGACTGCTGGTGGGGGGGATTCATTACCTCACTGCCTAATGGAAGCCATCGTATAGCTCGTGTTCCAATCCACTGTGAAAATTATTCAAGGCATCACGGTAAAATGAATGCATGCCTTTCTTAATCAGTTCTGTGAATTTAAATTCTGAATCATGAGCTCACTTAGAAAGAGACATAACCACTAAACACCCCATGTGACTCAATGGCCAATGACAGCATGGGTGAGCAAGGCCATGGGCAGCTAAGTAAATGTACTGACGCTCAAATTTAAAACAAATTACGATCCGTTTTGCAGCAGATTTCCCTTTGCAATTGAAATTACTGGGCGGCAGAGCTACTAGTCTCGTGCCCATACAGCTACATCCTCAGCAATTCTTGGACACCAATGGAGTTCAGAAGGGTCACACTTGGCGTGGGCAAAACTGAAGGCTTCCAGGGTTAAAAAGGATACTTGGAGGAGTCTGTAGTAAACTGTTTCCCCCAGTCATGCATGAACCAAAAGCACTGCCTGGGAAAGAGTCAGAGAAGCATGTATCTGGGTTGTAATGTGGGCTCTTGCTTGAAAACAGATGATTAGTGCTCCAAAATGAGGGCCTGGCAACACAGGTCTCTCAAATTTAAAGAACCGAAATTGATGTTTTCAGGGCATGGTCCGTAGTTACTTAGAGCTTGGAGAGAAATGATGGATTAAGAAAGTAGAGACACAGATATTTCATGAAGCACTATTTGGAGACTAGGACTCTCAGGAAAAAAGAACGGCCAGTATGAAAAAAAAAAAAAAATCAGTTAGTGCCCAGGAGAGTAATTTTGTTGGCATTTAGGTGGCTGTTGACATTTCTGTGACTAAGAGGGAATCTGCAGGCCACACTGAAGAACTGCCCTTCCTAATCATCCAGAACAACTAAAGGCAAGCTCTGGTCAGAGCTGAAAAATGGAACTGGAAATGATGGTAAAAACCAGAACTACATGCCCGTACTATATCCAATTTATAGATGACTTCCAAGACTGGTCCATTTAATAGCCCAGTGTGCCTGAGTACATGATAAGGGAGAAATAACGAGGAGATGTGAGGAGGGAAAACTATGGTCTGCGAAGCAGAAACTTTCGAGCTGGATGAGTCCTGGCAGGAAGTTATCCAGAGAGGAGTGATGCTGTCTAGAAGACCTTTGGGTTGGGTTTCTCATTTCAGCATAGCGCTAATTATTTGACTCAGACTGAGCAAATTTTTAAAAATTGGCTAACACTAAAACTGGAAACTGGCAAAGCACAAATGCCATCAAGGTGGCCTCCGACACTGGAAATGCCTTCAGGCAAATGCTGAGCTCGGTGAGTGGACAGAGATGAGATGACACGTTAATAGGCACGATCAGCCCCTGAAGCACGGTCTGTGCGGTATTCACTTTGCTGCTTTGCACGCGTATACAGAGTGTACAGAAAGTGCCCGTCTGTGCTCCTCACTGGCAAACAGACCTCCTCTGGTTGGGCATGACCAACTGTTTCCGATTCACTAAGATACTTGCCGATACGTTATCAGTTTAGTGGTCCTACCCTTCTGAGATACGTGGTACTACCCCCTCCCTAGAGATGAGGCTTATGTGGCCAGTCAATAGCAGATTTAGGATTTGAAGATGGGAGTTTGACCTCAAAGCCTGTGCTCCTTAGCACTCTGCTATGCCCTGGGACAACACTCTGCTGTGATGCTTAGAGTTTAAAGAATCCGTGTTAGGTCTGTAAATTTGTAGCTGTAAGTGAGAAATGAGGAGAAAGAGAGAGAGAGAAAGAGAGAGAAAGAGAGAGAGAGAGAGAGAGAGAGAGGGGAAGGGAGGGAGGGAGGGAGGGAAGGAGGGGGGAGAGGGAGAGGGAGAGGGAGAGGAAGCATGTGTGCACTGGGGGAGGGGGCATACCCATCCCCCACTGCCTCTGGGTCCGTTGCTGGCTTTTACAAAACTGACCTTCTCCTTGAAGATTCTGCTTAATGGCTAAGGGGTCTTACCCTGGAGGGTTGGAAATGTTTTGGACCTGGTTAGAGGTGGTGGTTGCACAACACTGTGAATGCTCTAAACGCCACTGAGTTGTTCACTTTAAAATAGCTAATTTCATGTTATGTGAATATCACCTCAATAAATTATTTTTTTTAAACTCACTTTCTCCACAATCCTTCCATAATTAAAGTCACTTGATTAAGGTATTTTATTTTCAGTGCCCACTTAATCCCTTCTGAAGGCAATCTGCAGAAGCCAATTTTACACGTTTATTTTAAAGCACTGAAGTGCTATTGTCAGCTTTTGCATTGTAATAAAACTTCACTGATTTGCAGTTTCAAAGTAAGTGAAAGCTTTTCTGGGTGGAGGTGTAATAAGGAAGAACAAATCTGACTCCATATTGGATCTGTTCCTTTTACTGTAACCTTTGTCCTCTGTTGCCTGTGCTGGCTCTGCACCTTTTGTAAAAGAATGTTGCCTATAGCCTGAAATATATACAGGTTAACCCATTCTCAAGGCTCTGACCTTTAAGGATATGACACTTTTCCATTCATATACAGATAAAAAGTTGCAAAACAGAGAATAACATTTGTCTTGTTGGAGGTTTACAGGAACATCATGACCTGACCTACGTGGAGAGCTGTAAAAACAGAGGATTCCGACACAAAGGAGTTTGCATCAACCAATCTCACCCCTCTCTCATCTTGCCTTTAAAAGTGCTTTGCTGAAACTCTTTGGGGAGTTTGGGGTGTTTGGGGCACGAGCCACCTGTCTCCTTGCATGGCCCTGCAATAAACCTTCCTCTGCTCCAGACTCTGACATTTTGGGTTGTTTGGCCTCACTGTGCGTTGGGCACAGGAACTTGTGTTCTGTAACAGGTGGGGTAGTGGGTGCAGGATTTACCTCCAAAATGTTGATAGCAATGAAAAATGCTGCTACCTCCAGATAGAAATGCCTTAGGTGGGCAAGTTTAGATGACCACACTGTCGTCAACTACTACCATCTAAAGAGGGAGATTTACAACATGAGTTCTTGAGGAACATCAATCCACTGATTCATTTTATGGATGAAACCAAGGGTGAGGGATATGAGGCAACTTGGCCAAAATCACACAGAAAGTTGAAGATATTCCAGGTCCCTGAAGCCAGATCTCCTGATGGATCCCTATCTGGGCTCTCTTGATCTGACGACGCTGGTTGCCATGGCCTCTGGCTTCTAACCAATAGAGTCTCCAAGGGTCAAGATGCCCTCCCTCTCTTCCTTGGCTCTTGACTGAAATAAATCTCCTGTAAGACACAGCCCTTGCTGCCCTGGCACCTGTGAGCTCCCTGGGAGGCCCAGGCTCAGGGTTTGCTTTAGTGTCACCTTCTAAGAGTGGTCATGTTCTGATGATTCATCCCATATTGTCTGTTCCTCTGCATACAAAGATCTTATATCTTATTTCTTCTAAATCTCTGCATAGTTTTTTTTTTTTTTCTTCTGTGCAAGAAGGGCTCAGAAAATATGGTTCACAACGGACAGTGGAGGCTGCCATGCAGGAGCACAGCATCAACTGATGACACTGAGGAAGCAATCCCACTGTACCCCGTAAGGCTCCAGAATGAGTGTCACAGGCACTTAGAAAGTAGGCTACCTAAACGATGTGATGTGAAGGAATTCATTTGCACTCCTCCTAAGAGATCTTTCCCCTGTGTGCATGCATTTATACATTATGTACTCCACAGTGTAAAAAAAAAAAGCAGAGATTCTGGTCTCCATGACTGTGTTTTACGTGCAGGGTTAAACATGCTAAGCTCGGTAGGTTACACAGTCCTAGTGAAGAGCCAGTGGGGTGGAGTAGACAAAATACATATAACTCAGAGACTCCTGACTCCTCCACTTCTTATTAATGAAATCCTGGGCACAGCGCTTAGTACTGTAGAACCTTTCCCTCCATCTGTGAAAAAGGAGTAACGGTAGTACATCTGACCTCGTAATGTTGTGATGGGATTCCAAAAAGCAGATGTAAATGGAGTCGCTTTGAGAGCTGTAAAGCTATTCTGCTGTTTTACAAATACAATCTGTAAATTGTACAACGCAGCTCTCCACAATCTGTTGGAACTTGTACCATTAAAAATCAGAAGTGGAAAGTGTCCCTTAGAAAGTGTAGAAACTAAGCTTTCTGCCCCCTGGAAGCCTCTGTAGGTTATCTTCTCCTTTACTCACCAGATCTTACTTCAACCCCAGTATCCTTTTTTTTTTTTTTCACATGGTCAATATTTCCAAAACATACATGCTCACACTCGGGTTAACTCTGGCTTGTATCCATGATATGTGCCATTACGGTCTACTGGTGACCTCCCAGCAAGTCCCACATGTGGACCACATTCTGGCTACATACCACTCTTGAATGTTAACTCAGGAATCATATATACTTGCTCTCATCCCCACAGTTGACCTTCTTCAAACCGTTAGCTCTCCCGTGACCCCACTCACCTTACAGGGGCTCACAGGAACCAGCATCCCAAGGTCTGCTCAGACTCCTGCCTGGGCTGCGTCCCTGCCCAGACCCTCAACTGGACTCAAGCCCTGGACACTGACTAGTGCATAACAGGATTCTCTGGTGCCTCCCACCCACCCAAATGCCTATGACTGGCATTTCCCAGTTATATAAACAAGACTTCCTTGCATTTGACTCTCTAGGTACTTAGAACACCAGGGTTACCTTCACTTTTATTACTTTATCACATTGCCCAGACATGTTTAACTACTCTGTTTCCTATGCCTATTAAACACCCAATATTTATTTTTTTTTCTTTCTTTATTTTTTATACAGCAGGTTCTTATTAGTTATCTATTTTATACATATTAGTGTATATATGTCAATCCCAATCTCCCAGTTCATCTCACCATCCACCCGCTTTCCCCCCTTGGTGTCCATACATTTGTTCTCTACATCTGTGTCTCTATTTCTGCCTTGCAAACTGGTTCATCTGTACCATTTTTCTAGATTCCACATATATGCGTTAATAAATGATATTTGTTTTTCTCTTTCTGACTTACTTCACTCTGTGTGACAGTCTCTAGGTCCATCCATGTCTCTGCAAATGACCCAATTTCGTTCCTTTTTATGGCTGAGTAATATTCCATTGTATACATGTAGCACATCTTCTTTATCCATTTGTCTGTCGATGGGCATTTAGGTTGCTTCCATGACCTGGCTATTGTAAACAGTGCTGCAATGAACACTGGGGTGTATGTGTCTTTTTGAATTATGGTTTTCTCAGGGTATATGCCCAGTAGTGGGATTGCTGGGTCATATGGTAATTCTACTTTTAGTTTTTTAAGGAACCTCCGTACTGTTCTCCATAGTGGCTGTATCAATTTACATTCCCACCAACAGGGCAGGAGGGTTCCCTTTTCTCCACACCCTCTCCAGCATTTGTTGTTTGTAGATTTTCTGATGACGCCCATTCTAACAGGTGTGAGGTGACACCTCATTGTAGTTTTGATTTGCATTTCTCTAATAATTAGTGATGTTGAGAAGCTTTTCATGTGCCTCTTAGCCATCTGTATGCCTTCTTTGGAGAAATGTCTATTTAGGGCCTTCTGCCCATTTTTTGACTGGGTTGTTTGTTTTTTTAATATTGAGCTGCATGAGCTGTTTATATATTTTGGAGATTAATCCTTTGTCCGTTGATTCGTTTGCAAATATTTTCTCCCATTCTGAGGGTTGTGTTTTCTGTCTGTTTATGGTTTCATTTGCTGTGCAAAAGCTTTGAAGTTTCATTAGGTCCCATTTGTTTATTTTTCTTTCTATTTCCATTACTCTAGGAGGTGGGCCAAAAAGGATCTTGCTGTGATGTATGTCAAAGAGTGTTCTTCCTATGTTTTCCTCTAAGAGTTTTATAGTGTCTGGTCTTACATTTAGGTCTTTAATCCATTTTGAGTTTATTTTTGTGTATGATGTTAGAGAATGTTCTAATTTCATTCTTTTACATGTAGCTGTCCACTTTTCCCAGCACCACTTATTGAAGAGACTGTCTTTTCTCCATTATATATCCTTGCCTCCTTTGTCATAGATTAGCGGACCACAGGTGTGTGGGTTTATCTCTGTAAATCCCCAATATTTACAAAGCATGGTGCTAGGCATTGCAGGGAGTATAACCTGGGGGGGAGGGTATGGGAACAGAGATATGTGCAAATAATTTGGAGCAAGAAACTAAAAAATTTTTGTTTCTTTGTTTAATCCTTAGGTGAAAAAATTGGGTCCCAATTCAGACAATACCTATGTTAATGTAAAATTAAACAGACTCAAGCTGTCTAACATAGGATTTGAAATCTGAATTAGTTCGTCTCTGTGAGCATAGCATAGACAGGAAAGGTGCCTGAACACTTATCTGTTACAACCTCTGTTCCCTCAGCATAGCTCTTTTTATAGGTGTTTTGTCCTGAATCACCCCAATGGTACATCAAGAGAAGTAGACAGCTAGAAAATGCTACTTGTTAACAGACTAACTCACTGGGTTAAAATGTTTCAGATTATCACAGAGATCTAAGGTACGGTCACTTGGAAATGTGTCAACTGTTCACAAATGAATTATTCAATTTAAGTCAGCAATTTTTGTGGAGGGATCACCTTGTTCCAGGCATGATATTACTGTTGGGTGAAACAATGGTGAGAAAGAACCCACAAAAAGCTTATGTGCTGCTGGGCAAGCATCACACTGCATTATCATTTTCTGTTTATTGCTGTAAGGCATTCTGATAGGGTGTGGAGACAGTGCTATGGAAGCTCAGTGGGGCAAAACCCAGCCAGTCTTGGGATGTCAAAGTGAAACCGTGTATGAGCCCCTGCATCCTTGTCTCTTGAAGCAAAAGGATGACTCCAGAGTGAATGATGGGAAATATGAAGATGTGGAGACAAAGAAGAGCTGTTGGGCTGGTGAACTGGGAATGATTAGACTATAAATCTGCCCACAGCAGAATCACCAACCTCCCAGTTCCCTAAAAGATACAGATAATGACCTGACACACATTCCTAAGTTGTTTGTACAGGAAGCGGACCTCCACCAGAGGAAAACTGCTGACCCCAGGAACACAGACCCTAGACTGGCTGAAACCAGCAGGTTGATGATGCTCCAAACTTCACCTTGATGCCAACCAATCCACGAACTGTGCCCGAGCTGATCACACACCTGCGGCCCTCGCCCTCACACTGCCCTTGAAACCCCCTCCCTGAAAGCCATCTGGGAGTTCGGCTCTTTTGAGCATGAGCTGCCCGTTCTCCTTGCTTGGCTCCCTGCAGTAAATGTTGTATTTTCCTTCACCACAACCCGGTGTCAGTAGATTGGCTTTACTGTGCATGGGCGAGCAGACCCAAGTTTGGTTTGGTAACAAAAGGAAGATCTCCTGGAAATAAAACCATGTCTAAGTGGAATGCAAAGATAAGTAGTTACTACAGGAACAAAACTAGGTTAGTGATGAAGGGTATTGGATGAAGACAGCATCCCAGGTACAGAGACCAGCGTGTGCAAAGCTCAGAGGAAAAGAAGAGACTGGTGCACGTGGCGACTGTACCCACTAGGATTTTTTTGGGGGGAGAGGGGATGCTAAATAATGAGTGGAGCAGGTTTAAGCAAAAGCAGAACTTTAAAATAAGGACAGAGGGTAATTTCACAGATCCCAAGGGCAGAAACAGAATGATGGCCTCAGGGATGCGTGGGATCAAGAGTACAGCAGCAACCCAGGAGGTCCTCTCTCTCACCATCTCTTGCCTCTGCTTCTCACCTCACAACTCTTCTCTCTAGTGATGAAACAGCTTGTACGACTTCCCAGTTGACACACTGAGAAAGCACCACTGCCAGCAGCCACTGGGTTGCCATCACCGTCATTAAAAACAGCTCAGGTACATTTTCGCTCTGATTTCAAATTCTTTGAGAAAAGAGGTCACTTGGCTTAACCCAGGTTGGGCAGTGCCTGTGGTGCAAAAACTATAAAAGTGGGATAGAGTTCTATTGAACAAACATGGTTCTCCCACTGTAACCTTGCCACAGGGTTGGGGGCAGGGTGGGCTGGGGACGATGTGCAGTTGGGGTTAGTTTGTTACAAAAGTGGAAAACATCGTGAGCTAGAGTGACCACCAGGTGGTTTCCACCACAGGGGACTTCAAGTTGTCAAATCCGGTTATGATTTGTATCATGAAGCTTAGTACATTACTAGAGGGTAGGCCAGGTCATAAAAGCACTGAAAATTATGTTTAAATGAGTAGATTTTTCCCCCCCTTAAGGCAACGAGAAACCATTCCAATGTAGGAGGGAGTTAGGTAATGTTTTGTTTTCATTTATTTTGAGTTGGATTCAGAAGTAGACAAAATCTGGTTTGGTCTTTAGAAAGATCTTTCTTGCTGTAGTTCAAAGGGTAGGTTAGAGGCAGTTAAAAAGCTTTGGTCTGAAATGATAGTTCTGGTAACTAAGAAACAGGCACTGGGCCTGGAGTTGTACATAGCAGGGCATATTGTTTGATTCTGGTCGTGTATGTGCGACCCACAGGTAAACACCTCAGCAAATGGCAGCAGAATTAGGAAATGTGGATGAGGGTTACTCGGCCACTCATGCAGCACTCGGAAATGGAGCCCAGGACAGAATAAAGGAGGGTTACTTCATTCCCACCTTCCTTTCTTAGTTTTTTCCTTCCATATCTCTGTCTATCTCTATCTCTTTTGTTTTGATTAGTCAAGGGGAGAAAATACACACTTTCCTATTTAGAACTGAAATGTAATGCATATCTGTACAAATGCCAAGAGACATATACGGATATAAAACCTAAAAGTCACAGCATTAATCAAGTACTTTCATCGTCACGGATTTATCCTAAGGACATAATCAGTGACAGGCATGAAGTTCCTTGAGAAAGGTTGCTTATTATCATGTAATGAATAGAAAGAACCAACCAACCAACAAACGCCCTAGGAGCAATCTATATTTCCAGTGCTTAGGATTGGTTGAACGAATCATTTCCATAAGATAGAATGCTATACAGCTGTACTGGGTTAAACAGGATCCCACCCAAATTCCTGTCCATCCCAGAACCTCAGCATATGACCTTATTTGTAAATAGGGTCTTTACATATATGGTAATACTGGATTAGGGTGGGTCCTAATCCAATGACTTGGTGGTCTGATTAAGAAAGGGAAATTTGGACACAGTAGACACATTCAGAGGAAAGAAGGCCAAGTGAAGAGGGAGGCAGAGACTGGAGTGATGCAGCTCTACGTCAAAGGATGCCAAGGCTTGCCAACAACCACCAGACGAAGAGGCAAGGAAGGATTCTTTCCTAGAACCTCCAGAGATAGCATGGCCTTACCAACACCTAGTTTTCATACTTCCAGACTCCAGAACGACGAGAGAATATATTTCTGTTGTTTTAAGCCACCCAGTTGGTGGTGATTTTTCCCAACCTAATAGTGCAAGCATTACAATTAATTTACTTAAAAAATTCGCAAAATACAAAAATTATATGTTAATTGAAAAAAGGTTACAGATTTTCATTCATGGCAGTGTGACAAAGATGATACATAAAAATTTTATTAACATTAAGAAATATATAACTACAGGGACTTCCCTGGTGGTGCAGTGGTTAAGAATCTGCCTGCCAATGCACGGGACACAGGTTCGATCCCTGGTCTGGGAAGATCCCACATGCCACAGAGCAACTAAGCCCATGCACCACAACTACTGAGCCTGCGAGCCACAGCTACTGAAGCCCGCATGCCCTAGAGCCCACGTGCCGCAACTACTGAGCACACGTGCTGCAACTACTGAAGCCTGGGAGCCTAGAGCCCATGCTCTGCAACAAGAGAAGCCACTGCAATTAGAAGCCCACGCACCGCAAGGAAGAGTAGCCCCTGCTCACCACAACTAGAGAGAGCCCACACAGCAACGAAGACCCAGTGCAGCCAAAGAATAAATAAAAATTAAAAAGAAAAGAAAAGAAATATATAACTATACTGAAAAATAGAAGGAAAACAATTATGGGGGAACAGGAAACATATGGACATAGGGAATGCATTGTGCCCCCGGGAAGGAGCAGGGCAGGCTAGTAGGGATGCGGTGCACGCTATCACAGGATTGGGTGCCGGCTGTGCCCACACTTTTTAGCAACTAGAACTGGGTTCCCCGCAGGAAGCTGAAGGTAGTACGAGATACTGATCCATGACCTGGGCTGAAGGGCCTCTGCTTCGCACTTAAGGAAGGAGTCCAAGTATCTATGTGAGACCCAGAACCAGACCTCAGTGAGTAGGGGATTCATCCAGAGCTGAGAGACCCACATGGGTGACCACCATCCCACACGCAGGACCCAAGAGGGCAGTGCCACCCAAAGGGCCAGGCCTAGGGAACCCCAGAGCCAGGGAGGGGCACAGTGTGGGGGAAACGTAAACTCTTATAAGAGGCGCTAGAGAAACGATGAGCAAATCAGAAGACACAACTGAGACAATCAGACGGCAACAGAAAAAGAGACAGAAAATATAAAGAAAAGTGAGAAGGGTGAACTGTATCCTCCCAAAATTTACATGTTGATGTCCTAACGGCCAGGACCTCAGAAAGTGACTGTATTTGGAGAATAGGGTATTTACAGAGGGTAATTAAGGAAAAATGAAGTAAGTAGTGTGGGCCCAAATTGAATATGACTGGTATCCTTGTAAGAAGAAATTAGAACACAGACACACACACACAGAGGAGACCACGTGAAGACACAGGAAGAAGACGGCTGACTACAAAGCGAAGAGAGAGGCCTTGGGAGAAACCAACCAGTCGACACCTTGATCTTGGGCTTCTCCCCTCTAGAACTGTGAGAAAATAAATGTCTGTTGTTTAAGCCATAGATGCTGTGTCCTCCCTTGGCAGAAAGGATGAGGGAGCTCTCTGGGGTCTCTTTTTATAAGGGCACCAATCACCTCCCAAAGACCTCACCTTCTAATACCATCCCACTGGGGATTAGGTTTCAACATGTGATTTCTGAAGAGACACAAATATTCAGAATACAGAGCAAAGCTAAACAAGCAATATTAAAAACTAGCAGACAGAGAAGTTAGATTCCCTGCTGAGAAGCGGCAATGAGCAGATTTCTCAGCAGCAGCGACAGATACCCTGAGACAATGGGCTACTGCAGACCCAGCTCAGGAAAGAGTCACAGCCCATGCACAACTGTGTATCAGCTTAGGTGCCATTCAAGAGAGAGACGAAAATAAAATTGTTTTAAGACATAAAAGGAAGGATAGATTTTACCACCCAGAGACCTCGGTCCTAAAGGATGTAGTCAGTGAAAGAAAAAACAAACCCCAAACAAAAATAATGAAGTCCAATGAAAGCAACTGGTATTTTAGCAGAGGTTAAAGAAATAAATCAGTAAAATAAGGCTAATCTCAATATTGATTGCAATCATAATTATAACTTGCACATTAAAAATACCTGAATCTAAACTTGTAAATAAGGAGTTAGCAAATTACAGCCCACAGGCCAAATCTGGCCTTCCTTCTGTTTTCATAATAAAGTTTTATTGAAACACGGTCACACTCATTCCTTTACGAATTGCCTATGGCTTTTTTCATGCTGTAACAGCAGAGCTGATTATTTGCAATAAACATCATATGACCTTTAAAGCTTAAGTTACCGTTTGCCCTTTAGAGAGTAAGTTCTAGATCACAATGCAATGGAAATATTTGAGGAGATGATGGGAGGTGACACTCTGAGGAGAGAGTATGTATGGGCATGAAAGTTTACTGAAGTCCTCATTTTTGGAAGAGGTATCACATGCTGTTTTTCTTTAATTTAATTGAAAGCTATAAATTTAAGTATGCACGCATATTAGAATCTTAAATTTAAACATTAAAACAACAGGAATAAAAGTGTGTAAATTCAATGTAGGAGAAGAATTAGCTTTTTAAAACTTTACAAATTAGTAGAAAGTCAAAAAAAGGAAGCAGGGAAAATAAGAGTGAATAGAAAATGCATAAGGATATGATTCATGGATGTATGTACATTTAAAGTATTTTAAAAATATACTGAAAGTGTTGAGGGGAAGGGATGGGGCATGGTAGGAGAGGAAACAGAGGTGTCGTCATCTTTTTTTTATAATCTTTTTCTACACAATTTCAGTTGCTTATATTCGGAAAAGATTAAGCAAAATGTCAGCCATTGTCAATTCTAGGCATAGGGATTAATGTTTTTGTCTTAAGGTTATCTTTAGTTTTATATACTTTTTAACTTCTCAAAAGTAAATAACAAGACTTAAAAATTGCAGAATAGTGTGATTGTAATTCAGCTAGCTCTGTGTGCCCACACACTCACATACGTACACACACAACAGACTGGAAGAGTCAACATCCAACTTTAACAGTGATCCTTCCACACCCCTAGCAAGTAAAACTCAGCCACAGCGATGGATATCCTACCAAGAGGGAACATAAATGCCCAGATTGGTAACTTACAGGTCCGTTAATTCCCTCTAGAAAATGGGTGATGATGTCAAAGGACAGGACCAGAAATGAGACTTTCCCCATAGGGGCCACCGTTTGGTAAGAGCTCAGTAAATGCCATCTCTGCTGTTCAGGCTGCAATTAGCTGTGTAAGTGGCCTCAGTAACTGCTCACGAAGCCTGTTCTATCGTCAACCTTTGCTAGAGTTCTGTTTCCTTGTAACTCCCCCTTTCCCCCAAAGTTCTGAATTTAAGGTTTGACCATTTTGTCCCTCTTAACGTTTAGGAAGGGACATTCTTTGGTGAGTTAGCCATGTTCGTGGGTACAGAGATACCAGCATATAGCAGGTGACTGAACAGGTAATGTCCCGACAGCCCAGCAGATTGCTCTGTATGTAGAAGCAAGTATAAAAGATCCACTGAAAAGATGAATATGTACCTTAATATTGGTATTTTATCCAGTCTTTATCTAGTCTCTAAGTCTTATGCATGCATGAATTCCTCTTGAGTTTGCATTTCTGGACTTTCCAGAATTAATTAATTACACTGTTTCCACCTGTGAGTGCCCAGCCCACTCAGCTTTTGCTGTGATCCCCCCACACACATGTGTTTACACGTGCAATTAGAGAATGTGATTCTCCAACTTGAGTGTGCCAAGTTCAAACTGCAGCCTTCAAGCAATGCTTCTGAGTCTGCAAATCACATTCCAGGGCGGGGGTTGAGGGTTGGAGGAACCACATAAAACAGGAACTCATTTGCAGCAAAGAGGCCGCTGGAAAACAGCAGCAGTAAATTCTACTAGAGGCAGAAAAAGATATTCCATAGCCACCAGCAAGCAGAAAACTGAAAAATACAAACGAATGACAAATACCTCCTGGTTCATTCTTAAGTCCTAATGGTAACTGGTCTGCATTTGTGAAGCTTTGTAACAAAAAGCTTTTGTCCCCCCGCTTGTATTCATTTTGGGGTATGTCAGTTCCAAAGCCTTGGTAATATACAAGCCAGCCTTGCTGAATGCAACATATTAAACAGTTCAGTAGGCTTACAAGGTTCAGAATGTTAAAAGTAAAATTGTACCAGTAGCTCTGCCCGTCTTTGTGCCAAAGCAATACAGATGATTTTTGAATAAAGAAAACAACAGTGTTCATCTGAGCTTGCTAACAACACCCAGTGACACGGGCTGCTGTACATTATCCTGACTCTGTCTGGAACACCCATTAGGGAGCATCATCACACACACTACTACATATTCAGGGCCTGACAACTGATGCATGGCTGGGAAAAACAAGCTAGGGCAGTCACACGTGGGCTTTACCCTGTGGAAATCACTCTGCAGACTGGATTCCTGTTCCTCCCTCGGTCAACAAGCCCCTGCCCGCACCCTGCCACACTGAAAGGGAATTAAAAGAGCCAGATTCGGGCTTCCCTGGTGGCACAGTGGTTGAGAGTCCGCCTGCCGATGCAGGGGACACGGGTTCGTGCCCCGGTCCAGGAAGATCCCACATGCCGCGGAGCGGCTGGGCCCGTGAGCCATGGCCACTGAGCCTGCGCGTCCGGAGCCTGTGCTCCGCGATGGGAGAGGCCACAACAGTGAGAGGCCCGCGTACCGCAAAAAAAAAAAAAAAAAAAAAAGAGCCAGATTCTAAGTAACAAAATTAGCTACTTATTCCTGAAAGGAGATCAAAGAACCTAAAACGCACCATGACTTCACCTCTGCCGTTTTTCTCTGGCAGATGGCAAGGATGGAGTGGGTTCCTGGATAAACTAAGCAAAGCTGTTAGTTTAAGTACAAATCACAGTGGTGTGGGTGCCCTCAGCGTTTCCAGGGTGTCTGTCTCCCCTTCCAATCAAGAGTCTCTGTGTACTTTCTACAATGTGATGCAACTTTGGAATCTTCTAAGAAGAGAGTGTTCCTTACAACAATCAACAACAAATCGATGTGATTTGGAAGGGGTGTGTGTGTGTGTGTGTGTGTGTGTGTGTGTGTGCGCGTGCGTGTGTGTAGAGGGAGGCTGGGAATGGTGAGATTAGTAGCAGACCAGGTAAAATTCCCAGACGTGGTGGTGATAAATAGCCTATGGGCAAGTGACAGTATAGCTGGCAGTACCCGGAGGCTCCTGGCAAAACCCTTGACCGAAAGCCCCTTGGAGGCCAGAGACCTTGCTTGCCCAGGGTCTCGGAGAGACAGCACCCTCTTGTCCCCAAAGATTCCCGGGGCCTGAAGGTTCATCGCACTCATCCCATGAAGAGCTCCTGCTCAGTACGGTGGCACTTGGGGACGAGCTGTTCTGAGAGAGACAATGGAGCTCTGATTGCTGAGACGCAGAGGACATCACTGGATCTCCGCAGTCTAATGGGCCCAGTGAGGCAGTAAATTTCACAGCAACTTGACCCATGAATACAGAAGTACAGTCTGTTATATCAAAGGTAGATCGTCTGAGTCCTTAAGGGGACACTGGCAATCCAAAAATGGAAAGTGTGCACTGGTGATTTGCGAAAAATGTAGTTAACACTGAGAGCTGGGGAGCAGGGCTTCACATCTTCCCTGTGGAGTTCTCTTCAAGGGCAGACTCGGCCCCTGCTGGACGCCACAGAGTCCAGAACATCCACATCTGCTGAGCCAGGTCCTCAGAACCGTGCCTGCAGCCCGGGGAAGCAAAGCCAGCTCGGATATCCATGTGTGGTCCCGGGGGACCACACAGGCTCTGTTTTTCTGAAGCTATGTTTCCACTGTATCTGTCCCACCATAGCTGCTTGGAGCACATTTCTGTAGGACTCCACAGAAAACAAGTGAATTATGCAATAACAGGGAGATGGTTTTGTAAATTACAGAATGTCCACAGGACGAAATATGATGACTCCATTGCAGTGATCATTATGAATACCAAATAGAAAGAAACATAGGGAATATTTATATTCAATGTTCAAGGAACATGTAGACCATAACACCATCAGAATAGATGTAAAACTGTGGAATTAACAGTGCTCAGGACTGGAAAGTAATATGTAAGGATGGGACTAGTTATGCTAGAAGAAAGAGATAATGCAGTTTTTTTTTTTTTTTCATTTTGCAAATTTGCTTTAACAAATTTAATTGTTGTAACATTATATTCTTAAGGCATATATTTTTAACAAACCACAGGCACCAGGAGCTAACTTAATTTACTAACACCTTTTGCCTTTTTTGCTTAGTCATTATCTAATACTAATATTTTTAGCACATGCTTAATTTCCTTCCCCAAAGCTACAGCCCAAATACACCTGGAGAGGGAAGGCCCTTTATTTCAAGATTCACTCACTTTCACCATGAATTTGCTCACTTCTCAGTGACTTAAGAAATAAACCTGGGCCTTGTGCAACATAAGGTTACATCAACCAAGTCAATTACATTGTTCTGGCTGAGAGTCAGCTCTGTAGGGGACCTTTCCATCATGCTGTTTTATTTTATTTTGGTTTTGCTTCAAATAATGCTCTAAAAACAACTATCACAAGGGTAAGTTTTGATTGAATAATTCTAGCAGGCAGGGGTCCAGGGGATTCAAGATGAATCCAGGTGGTTCTATAGGTACTTTGGAAGATAGCTGTGATGGACAACACTTTCAGGGTGATGACATTTGAAGTCTCTAAAAGAAAAAGACTTTACTGAGATCTAATTAGAAAGAAGGGATGAGGTGTGACTTGCCCATATTCAGGAAAATGTTGGTCCTCAAGCCAAGAAGTTATATATTGCTTCCTATAGATCATTACAGAGCCACAATCATTCATTTACATAGCTGTGGAATTGAGTTATTTACTGTATTATTTCTGATGTATGCCCATCTATATTTTAATATCAAAAATAGTCAAGCTTCAAAAGAACTAAACACATCAACTGTGCTCCCCACATCCTGTCCCCTTGGTCTACACGTGTTCCACTCCAACGAGGGCAAAGGTCTGGCCAGATCACAAAGACGGCAGGCCAAGCCCTCTCCTGTGCTTTGGTTTATCTGTGGTTATGTATGAAGTTACCTCCAACTGGATGACAGCCTCCCAGGAAAAAAAGAAGTGTATCCCACCAACGTGGTTCACATGTAAGGGAACAAAGATTAGTTTGAAAAGTAAACTATTTTTCTGGACTCTGATGGCGAAGCAGTGGAGGTGGGGCTGTAAACTAAAGCAGAGAAGAGAGGCTTGGCATCTAACCCTGTCCGACCTCCCCAGCCCTTACACTTGAACCTGGGCCTGACAAATTCCAGAGAGTCCTCGTGCATAACCCTAATAAAGAGAAAACTGAACGGGATACGGTGAAGCCAGCTCCTTCATGATTTCCATAATCGTATCTCCTTAACAGCAGAGGGATATTTTAAGAACTTATATATATTTATTTAAATATATATATATATATATTCATTTGCACTTAAATTTCTTTTTCTTTCTTTTTTGATAAATTCAAATGAGAAGTGCATTAATACTGTTACTAAAACTAAAATATGGTTCCAATTCTGTAAAGTACAATAGTGATCAATCTATAGGGCTAGCTTCTGTTTATGCATGCACACTGCTCTCTGTAGACCAGGGGTGACTGGAGAAAATGCTGTTACAGACATGGGCTCCTTGATAACAGGGAAGATGATCAGATCCCAGATGATGAGATTCCCAGATAAGAGAAGCCAAGGAACAGTGATTAAACATCAATAGAAAAATGGGGACAATTATTACAGTGAGTGACAAGATTTAAGTGGCAATCGGTGGGGGGGTCCAGTTTTGCAAGAGCCATGGAGATGTGAACTGAACCCTGATGCCCTTGCAGGCAAGACAGGGAGGTATTGCTTCACTTGTACACTTTAAAGAAGTCCATTACAAATGATCAGACGTCTAAGGCCAGTTACCATCATAAAGGCATTATCTCTTGCCCAGTTTCTGGAACTTGAATGAATTCAGACTCAGAATCCATTGAAGCAAAGCGATCTGGCTTCCAGTGAGAAGGGTCCCTGCTACATGTGGGCAAGTAATTCCCTGGGTCTTTCCGCAAAGGACCTACAGCCATTTGCTCACACATCCACACGTCTGGAGCAAAGTGAGCTGTTGGACACAGAGTCTGAATTAAAAATGATACTCAGGATCCAAAGCAGCATTACGCCTGAGTCTCAGAGCAGAGGTAAGGGGGGTAAGTGTCCCCCATACCATGCCCAGCTCCGAGGGGTACACTGAATCCACACACCCACACGATGGTCATTTCACCAGACCCCACATGAGTATAACAGGATGAACACCTGGTAGCTGGCAGAGGCCTCACATTTGGTCTTCTATTTACTAGGAGTTACCGTAGTGGAAAAGGCCAGGTAGAAATCTCTGTACCTCCCCACCTCAAAGAGCAAGTGAAACTGCATCCCAGGTGCTAACAAGAGATTCTCAGTTCCAGAGACTTAAAGAATAGATGAGTGTTCCTTACCGTATCTCCATTTATTTAGAAGACTTTCCCTTACAAAAGCCAGATGGATCAGATCAGAGTGGACTGCCACACAGCTAATCGAGTCACAACCTCCCTCCCAGCCGCTGTACCAGATGTGGTATCTTTGCTAGAGCAAATTTAAACAGACTGTCGGGCTTGGTATATGGTCAGGGACCTAGTAAATGCATTATTTCCCTTTCCTGTTGGAAAGGCAAATCGGAAGTATTTGTATTCCTGTGGGAAGAACAACAGTATATATACATTTATGGTTTGCCCAGGGCTATGATAACTCTCCAGACTCCAACATATTCCAAAGGGGCTGGACTTCCTGAACATTCTGTAGAATATCACATCACTATGACACCATGCTCATGAGAACAGAAGAGCAAGGACTGGCAAGAACATCAGAGGCTCTGGAAAGATGCATTTACTCCACAGAGAAAGAGTAAACTCTGCAAAACTTCAGAGATCTTCAATATCACTGACATTTTTAGGGACTTAGTAGTGGAACATGGTGAGACAGCCTCTCAAAGGTAACGGACAAATTATTGCATCTCCGATCTTCCACCACTAATAGAGAAGCACAAGTCTTGGGAGCCCTCTGCAGGTGTATATTCGGCACTTGGGCAAACTAGCAAGCCCAGGGTGTATGCAAGCATCCCTGCAGGGGCTGTAAGACTGACAGGTCTTACGGGATTAAGCTAACATGGGGAAAGACACCATGTGGAGCTTATGGAAAGTCCCAAGGAGAATCACCACTAAGACACTTAGGGTTTTGGGAAAGGCCAGGCAACTATACACCATTCACACAGCAACTTCAGGAATGCTATTTGGTCCTAGAAGAGACAGAACATCTGCCCATAGGACAGCACATGACCACGTGGTCAGAGCTGTCTATCATAATCTGGGCTCTGCAGACATACCAAGTTATGAAGTTGGGCAGCCCAACCACAATCCATCTTAAGATCAGTCAGGGAAGGGTCAGGGGGGACAGGAAAGGCGCACAGTCTGGTGGCATAGAGCCACAGGTCATCCCTCCTCCTACCATGATAGAACCCTACCATTCTATCATATCCTTGCCCGTCAGCTCACACCAGTGATGATGAGGATGGTACCAGCCGCTGGAGGAAGATGATAGGCTTGCTTGGTTCACAGATGAATATGAGTATTCGTTCCCCTGATAGAGATCCTACAAAACCTTGCCTTGGACCCACGGTACCACAAAAGGGGGTGCAGCCAAGGGCACAAGGCCCTGGGGACCCTACCTTCTATCATATTCTGCACTTTCCTGAAGCTCCCCATTGCATGCAATGGTGAACGGCTTCTTAAAATTGCAGCTGAGTGTTGATATCTTTGTAACACTGTAAGGAGACCATTTTATGGAGTTGGTTTCTCCAGAGGTGGAGCGCAGGGGTACAGAAACCAAGCAGGAGTGACTCCGCTTACCACCATCTCCTGCGACAGCCTTGGGGAATCGGTTCTGATTCTTGCAACTTTAGGTGTGTGGAGGTATGAAGCCCTGATTCCCAGAGGTGGAGTGTTTCTACCTGGGAATACAGGAGTCCCCTGGTACTTGAAGCTAAGGTTGCCTCCAGGTCACTTTGGGCTCCCCATGCCAGGACAGCAGCCAACAAGAGACGAAGTCAGCATATTGACTGTGGCGTTGATTCTGACCACCAGGAAGGGACAGGACTGCTGCCACCCCACAGGGAGATCAGGGAACACTGATGGGGTCCAGCGGTCTACTGGGGCATCTCTGGACGCTTCATGTCCAGTGTTCACGGTAGGTGGACAGTGACAGCAGCCGCAGCCTTAGAGGATCACAGAAACCAGAGTTCAGACACTTTCCTGAGGGTGCGGGTCATCCCACGAGGCCAAGTGTCTGGCCCAGCAGAGGTGGGTGTTGGTGGAGGGAAATGATGAGTAGCAATTACAGCCCCATGTCACTGCAGCAGTGGGTGCTGTAGTCCCTCTAACTCAGGCAAGAAATCCACCCAAAACCTGGAATAGCTGTCCCCAGAGGGAGGACATTAAGAAGCAAGGGGGTTTCCCTGGTGGCGCAGTGGTTGAGAGTCCGCCTGCCGATGCAGGGGACACGGATTCGCGCCCCGGTCCGGGAAGATCCCACATGCCGCGGAGCGGCTGGGCCCATGAGCCATGGCCGCTGAGCCTGCGCGTCCGGAGCCTGGGCTCCACAATGGGAGAGGCCATGGCAGTGAGAGGCCCGCGTACCGCAAAAAAAAAAAAAAAAAAAAAAAAAAGCAAGGGGATGTCAGCAACACAGAGGTGGCCCTGCTGCTCTCCCAGGTACCCTCCTTCGGCTGCTGGGAGTACCCACTGAGGGCAGCGCAGAGCTGAGTCCCTCTCTGGGAGCTGCTGTCGGATGTGGGACTGTCTGCCCAATGCTGTGTACACTCAGGAGGAGCCCTTGGTCACCAGCCAGGTGACGCAGGAAACAAAGGTCTCACCATGGATGGATGGAGCCCTCAGTGGCAACCAGAGCCTGGGGCAGCTTCTCCTTCTGCCCACTCCCAGCCTTTTCTCTTCTTTATTGACACATCTCCTGAAAACACTCCCCAGTGAGCCCTCTACATGCAGTTCTGTCTCAGAGTGTTTCCAAGCAGCCCAATCCCAGCCCCTGCATGATGGCCATAATTTCTCAGAGCTGAGAAATCAGCCTTTGTTGCATTAAACTGCTATAATGTGGGAGCTGTTCCTTAGCACGACCTATCTGGCTTGCCTTTTATCCACAAGGAGGAACATCTGTGGACCGCTGGAAGTGAATATATCTCCAACAGTTATCAAAAGTTGGTAATAAGAGACAGTCTGAGGGATGTGCAGTCCATCCACTATTGTAGACCTTCTAGATTTTAGAACCAGCCAGAGGAGAAGGCATAGGACCCACTGATTTAACCTCTAGACTACAACTCTCCTCCACACTCTCGTCCCCTCCCCAAGACCACTTGAACAAAGAACATTTGCCCTCAGCCTGCACTGAGATGCCACAAAACACGGCCAATTGTACCTCTCATCTTTGCATTCAACAAATGTGCGTCTACTGTTCATTTTGTGACAAATACTGGGCTAGACACTGGATAAGTTAGCCATTGTCCCTGTTCTCATGAAGAATTAAGGAAGCGAGTGAGTGGGTGAGTGTGGGCTTCCAGACTCTCATCTTTGCTTCAATGGAAAAGAACAGGTTGCTATGAGAGGCCAGAGGATCCAGGGGTTCTGTGAGGGGGGTACCTTCCTGCCGAGACCTGGAGGATGAGGGAGGGCAGCCAGGCAGGACGGGTGTGTGCCATTCAGCCCAGTGGAGCATCTTCAAGAAAAACTTCTCTGTGTGATCCAAGGGGAAAGAGCTTAACCCCGAGGAGAGGTCAGGGAGAAAGGTGAGAGTGACCGAGGCACAGGAAAGGAAAAGCGGGCAAGATGAGGTGGAGAGGAATTCTCTTTCTTCGAAAGGAATTTTTCTTAGGCGTTTTCACCAGGAAAAGCTATGCTTCTTCTAAACCAGGGAAGGGCACATTTTTCTGTCAAAAACCGGAGAATAAATATCGTCGTCTTTGAGGACCACAAAGTCTCTGTTGCACATTCTACTTCTTCATTTTTTAAAACAACACTTTGAAAATGTAAAAGGCCTCTCGACTCACAAGCAGCAGCTGGACCTGGTGCCAGGCTTGGTTTGCTGACCCCTGACCTGACCGACTGGTATGTTTCTATTTATGGGAAATAGATTTTCTAACCATTCACTTTCCCTCTCTGCCTTGGCAGTCAGGATGCTCGCAGCTGAACTGTGTCTCACTTGGTTAGCTGTGAAGAGTCTTATAAATGTATTTTAATGTATGAACTGTGAATGGTATTACAATTCAAATTTTATTTTTTCTTGACCTCTTGATCTCTTCATCTTTAAAAAAAGATCTAATTTACCTGACATCTTTTTGTAAGCTATAACCAATATTTCTTGGAATGAAGGACACACAGATAATGATCTACGGATGAAGGGACGATTCTAAGAGTGAAACAAAGTATCTCTCTGGAGACAATGTCCACAGCACGGTGGGTTTGATGGCAGGATGTGATGAAGAGGTGTGAGCGTCCGAGGCAGACTGCTGGACCTTCTACGGTTTTCATTTTGGTAGGAACCCTAGCAAGAACCAGAGCGATCGGTATTTTTTGATACCCACGGTTCACCAGGCAACATGGTAACTGGTTCACATGCACTGTCTCATTGAAACTTCACGAGGACCCCTGAGGTCGGCACCATTCCTACTTTACAGATGAGGGAAAGGAACTCAGAAGGCTTCCTGTTGCTGTGGTGGAACCCGGCTTCCCGGCCTCCAAAGCCCCGTGCTTGAGCCGACTCTGCATGACGTGCCCAGACGGCAGCTGCTTTCTCTGCACACGCGATTCCAGCACCAAGGACAAAGCAGTTGGGCCATGGCTGGACCACCGCGTGGTCACTGCCCAGGAGAGCGTGTTCCTTTCTCTGCTCTGCTGGCAGGGTGCCCGTCCTTTGGGGCCTCCCAGAGACTCTGGTTTCCTTGGTAATGTATCAGACAGCTTGCTGAACACTAAACACACTTAAAAAAATTTTTTTAAGTTTATAAGGCTAAGGAAATTATCTCGGTGCTTTCCGTCATTCTCTGGAAGAAACGATATCTCCCGGAAACCTTTAAAAAACAACCTATTTAAAACCAATTTCCTTAGATCACAGATTGCCTGCCCGTCCCCTCCCTTCCCTCTTCTCTCCTATTCATATCTGCACAAAGCAGGACTGTAGTTCAGTAGGAATCCTTCTCCGCTAGTTATCCCTGATCACAGGTTATATAATCTCCCGTCTGTGGTGCCGTAATCATTTCCACAGCAACTCAACGGGGTGCATTTGGGAAGCAGGGGGAGCGGCGGCAGGGGCTGAGGCTCTCGGAGAAGGGCAGGTCCTCCAGCCAGGCAGGTGCCCTTAATCCCGAAGAGTGGGAGCCCAGACACGGAGTCATTTTCTCTCTCTCTCTCCCCTTTGAGAAATGTATTTCATATACTGAATGGGTCTTAAATTAAACACTGAAAAATCTGTTTCATTACTTGCAGAGTAAGAGAGGGCCTGCTCTTTGTACTTTTTGTGTTTGACCTTTCTATCAGTTTCCTTTAGCAATATTAAACACCTGATTCTCCAAGTTCTAAAAGAGGTCTGATACATGGCATCGTGGTCTGATGATCTAATCACCGGATGAAGGGAGCTTGCCATTCTGAATTTTAATCCTCCACTGTGCTGAGTTTCCATGCTGCCTGAAGCTAGTCAGTTCATCTCTCTGTCTCAGTCTCCTCGGCTTTGAAATGGGACCAGTAAGGACCGTGCCTCTATGGGTATTTTGAGGATTCATTACTTTAAGTATATGAGATGTTGCATAACTGGTAAGTATCATTGACTGTATTATCAGAAAAATAAAAGGGAACATTGTTCCTGCATTTCCGAGAAATGTTAGCACACATACGTTTCGCTGGAAACATTTATGTGTTCACGTGAGTATCAAGATAGGAAGAAAGATAGATGGCCCAACAGACTGATGCTCTACAGTGTGGGATGAATGTGCAGGACGCTGTGGCACAGCAATCAAATGTGATACACTCAGGTGGGAAGCAGGCAGCAGGAGAAGATGAACGCTTGAAAATAATACAGAGTCTGTTTCTAGGCAAGTGTCCTTAATACTAAAAAATGAGAGAGTAGAAGTACAGAAAATGTGTGTTATATAAACAGCGTTGTTTCCAAATAGAAGCTGTACGAGGAGCAATACCAACTCATCAAACTACAGTGGGAGCGGAGCCTCCCTCCAGGCTTTGTCTAAGGAAGGGATGTTTTCCAAATGCAGCGGGAGCCCTGTGCTGCTTTTAACCGCCTGCATTTCCTTTGTGCATATTCCCACAGTGTGGGGAGCAGTCGGGAGAGATCAGAGCTACCTGGTGGGGCTGGTGGAGCACACTGCTGCCTGGTGGGGCTGGTGGAGGGGAGGCGGGTGGGCACAGGGCTGTGGGGAAAGACCCCGGCCCAGGATGAGCCAGGGGCCTCGTGGGCATCGGGAGAGAAGACAAGGGCATGAGGGCCCAAGTTACCCGTCCCATGGGAGACGTGCACAAAGGCAGGGCCCTGTGCTGCTGAGATGCCTGTTACCATCAGGCCCAGGCCTTGCGGAGGCCCTGAGCTACCTGATGCATAGAAACTGAGGTTTCCCTCGGCGGGTAAGTGAGTCTTCAGCTAAGTGAGCATATCCTGGTCACAAGACCCCTGCAAGCTGGCTGCCCCTCTCAGTCTTCCACCCTGTGACCCACCTCATGGGCTTTGCTGAAACCTTCTGGATATAGCCTGGATTCTTAGACCAAACCTCCTTCTTCATTACACAACTACCTGCATTCATTTCATGGTTCTCAAAGAAGTGTTCCAGAAGGTACAAAGACCAAGGGAAGGTAGACCAAGATCACACATCAAACAGCTGGTCCAGGACGTAGTCATTCTGATGTGTTCGGCATACAGCACAAAATATTTGCTCATCTTTTTAACCTAACTGTTATCAGCCACCTGCTCTGTCGTAGGTGTCAGGCATACAGTGAAAAACAGAGCATAGTCTTTCCCTTCCAGAAGATAACCTGCTGGTGGAGTTCTGGAGAATGGGAGGCAGGAGACAAGGAGAACACAAAGAAATACATAAAAATGCAATCATTTTAGATAATAAGGGGGCAATTAAGAAAGTACAGGTCTCAAGGAGCATGGTGTGTCTGAAGGCTTAGTGGGAGGGTCAGGGAAGGTCTCCGGGAAGAATGGCATTGGGCAGGAGCCTGCGTGAAGGTCGGGGAGAAGTGCATTCCAGGCAGAGTGAAGAGCGAGGTCAAAAGCCCTGCAGAAGGAAAGAGCTTGGTGGGTCTAAGGACCAGCAAGAACACCGTGTGTCTGTTGGAAATCACTGGAGGAGAGCAGTAGAAGATGAAGGTATCACTGGCGTCTTGCAGACCGTGACAAGGACTTTGCATTTTGTTTCAAGTGCAATGAATGAGACCACATTCACGTCTTTGATCTACAGCCTGGTTCATATCTAAAGAAGAGATCTACCTGTAGTATCCGGGAGGCACTGAAGTAGGGGCTGGGCAGGAGGAGGTGCAGAGAAAGAAAGGCCAGCCAGGAGGCTGGGTAGGTCAAGGGCGAGATAATCATAAGGACAGACATGGGAGAGAAAGGTCGGGTTTGAGATAAAATTCAGAGGTACAGCCAGAAAGACCAACCACTGACTGGGTGCTGGGGTTCGGGGCTTGGGGATGAGAATCCAGATGACATCTAGGATTAGTTTAACAAAGAATGAACTCATTGGTTAACCATTACACTATCTAATTGATTCATTAATGTTGCTTGTCTTGGAACCATGAAAAATCAATTCTTGGAGAAAGACAGCTTTATTAGATTAAAGAAAAAAATATGATCATAATAGTTAACATTTTAAGAGGATTTGCCAGTGTTAAACAGTGTGCCAACTGTGTAAATATATTCTCATCCAATTTTCCATAACACTAATGAAGAAAGTTGTATGTCACTCCACCTCTGCAAGCTTACAGAAATTAGCAAGCTTTGTTAAAGCCACACAAATAGTTAAGAAGGAGAGCAAGGATGGGTAACTCCAACCTGTTCTTAAGCATGATTCTATACTGTCTCTCACCTACCACCTATTGGTCTACAAGGCTGCTGAATACCCAGACGGTGACATGAGTAAGTGCATACTTAGATGAGACTTAATATTTTTCACCTTGACACAAAAAAAGGCTTATTAAAAGAGACAGTGTCATAAATACTCAAAAAAATGGAAGTTAAATAATTTTGAGGTAACAGTTTTCACTTACTGATCTGTCAAAACAATTTTGTAATACCATTCCCTCTTGGCACAGACATGAGACTACTGTAACTGTCCTATGCTATTAGTAATTACTGAACTCCTTAAAATATATATGCATAAGAGAAAACATCAAGAAGAAATTCAGCAGAAGTTCTAATAGACGACTGAACTGATTGGGTAATAATATTTGTATACTTTTAAACCATATTGAGATATATGCTTTCATAATTTAAAAATTACCATTTATATTAATTTACCTAACACATTTATAAGAACGTTCACATCTACAAATTTCCAATTCAAAAAATTCTTTGTCGAATCATGAGTATCATATTTCTTTCAGAAAATCTAATGAACATAAGATGTGGAATAGATACTGCATAGCACAGTGTGGACCAGGGAGAGAAAAGTGTCAACTTCCAAAGGGATGGGCTGACTTAACTCAAGAGATCCTGTTGGTCACGGGTGAGTATCAAATTATATCACCAAGTCCAAAAAAGGTATGAAAGTCTAAGGTGGTCAGGTCTGGAGAAAATAATGCATGATCTGATTTCCTGAATTACCCTGCATTTCAGATGGACTGCAACATACCTTCGAGAGGGCATTCTTTAATCAAATGACGGGGATCCTAAAAAGAACTGTCCTTTCACTATTGTCAGCATGTCAGCAAAGACAACAAACTTTGGTTCTGCTGCCCTGCTGTTGGATAAATCTCATTACAACAAATCCCAACACAAAAGAACAGCTCTAAGAATTTCTGAACCATTCTGCTTTGTGCCCTTTTTATACATTTTCATCACAACACTTCATACATCACTTTTGTAATTGTCTCTTCTTCCCCTGGTGAATGAAACCCTTGAGAACAGGACTCACACCTTTGACCTTTATCACCTACTACCTAGCACAGAGCATGGCTCCTGACAGAGCAATAAGCATTTGTTTAATGAGTAAATCAATAAATCCATCCATCCAGTCCAGTGCACTCACTTTACAGATAAGCCCACACTGCTAGTTAATGGCAGAGCCAGGACTACACGTGATGTTTCTTATCTCTCAGATTTCCCAACCCCCAGTTTACAGCAGCTGTGGTGTCTATTTCAAGCATGTATGCATAATACAAAATTAAATAAAAATTGAAAAAATAATTCCTTCCCTTGAGATGACTGGGATAAATTTGACCTGCATTGGAAAACACCATTTTCAATGTATAATCAGAATTTTGTGTCTCAGGGAACGGAGGAGCTGTTCTTGGTGACGGCGTCCACGTGTGGCTTGAGCAGTGGTTTGTAAGAGGCCTGGGAGAGTGGAGCTGCATCAGGAAAAGGGAGGGGGGGCGGGGGAAGGAGAAAAGTATACTGAGAGCGTGATCCAGGGAAAGGAGGATTTTAAAAAGTAAATTAAAAAGTATAGCACGTTGAGCAAGCAATAATATTTCTACAAAAGTGATAGTGAAATGGAATGGGGCCCAGCATCACATAATAAATGTGTCCCCATCCTGCTGCATGAAAATCTGTGGGCAACTTATTAACAAGCAGATGGTTCTCCCTCACACCTGTCTCTATCACAACACTTTTACTTCTTTTTCTTTTTTTTGCTGAATTGCAGGTTTCCATTAATGAAAACTCTGAAGATTCTAAAACCTATTTCAGCTCTGGAAGCTGCCTACAGAAAAGCAACTACAGCATTAAAGAGGTAAAGGCATTTGGGGGAGATGGGGCCTGGGCTTACTTCATGGGCACCACAGAACTCTCAGAGCCCCATAGAATTAGGACCTGTGCGTACAGAATAAAATGGAAATTTCCTCCCATGTCATTAAAAGGTCTTGGAGAAAATCAACACTAGCGCTTAGGCTCTTTAGGCTTTGAGCTTCGATTGGATGGAGTGGAGGAATCGGCCTTAGAATTCTGGAGCTGGCTTGCTTTCTGGGGCTCTGTCTACCCTGCACCTAGTCTGTTTCTCCCAAGGTCAGGTCAGCCAAGGGCCGTGGATAACGATACATCATTTGATTTGGCTGTGGGTCAAATACAGCTTTTCCTAACAGGCACTGACCCCCTGTTGTGTTTGGCTATAATTTTAGGGAATAGGTGGGTACATTGTTATAGTGAAGAGAAGTGGGTTTGGAATCAGTTGGATCTGGAGATGGTCCTGCCTCACCCATTTGGCAGTGTGACAGCAAGGAAGTGATTCAGCCTCTTGAGACCAGATTTTCATATGTGTCACACGTGCCCCTGAGTTTTTGTGTAGATTATATGAGAAAATGATTGTAAAGTGCTTATCACAGAGCCTAGCAAATGGTTAAGTGATCAAGAAAGTTTAGGTATTATTATTATTATTACACTTGGACAAAGTATTAATTGCAAAAATGCCTAAGAGACTAGAAGCGTATGCCTGCCTCTGTCTATACCCTTCTTTCTTTGTGTCTCTCTCTTCCTTGTCTTTCTTTTACAAGAACTACCAGCTTGAGCCTGCACTGCGGGTTTGTTCTTAGACAACGGTGATTCTATGAAAGCAAAACATCTCCCAACTTGTGTGTTGGGGCCAGTAAGAAAGCAACCTAGCAAGAGAGGAAATGAAAAAGAAGCAGAGGAACTTTCCATGCCCATCATATCCTTCAGTCCTCAAGGGGCAGAGTAACAGCCCCTAAGGGTGAAGGATGGTGTGCGTCGTGTGGCCCCCGGAGAGATGTGTGAGCCAGGTTGTGGGTCACCACGGCTACGAGGTGAGGAAGGGTTCTTGCTCCTGTGATTGGCAGACATGTCACGCAGACTGAACAGGGCTCCTGGTCTTGGGGAAACTATCTCCTTTACTCTGAAGTGCTAATCACCATATCTTTCCCAAAGTGTGTGGAAATGGCGTTTGGTTTAAAAAGTGTAGCAAAATGAACCCATGGGACTTGGCTTCCCATTGAAATCACTGGGTCGTAAATGGACTAGGATATGCTTAAGAGGTGTCTGGAGGCTGTGCTGCCCCCTCCCACTGGCAGTTACAGGTGGTAGTTTTGCTCCCACAGGTGTCTCCAGCAAACCCCCTTGAATCGTCTAAATTCGGATAGTATCACTACTGAAGCTACCTCTGCTGCTTCTCTCTGATGTATGTCGACAGCATTTAGTATTTATTGAAGCATCATCCTTTTGGTTAAATATAGAACACAAGAAATGTCTAATCAAAGTGTTTGATAATATAGAAAAATCAAAGAAAGAAAAAGAACCAGTATGCTATTTAGTCTGTGAAGTCTAACCTGTTATTCCTTCTATTCTTCCAGCAACGTTTCCCAGCCACCCTAGCTTTAAAACAGCTTGATTTGGACTTATTAGTACTATGTCTTTTCATAATATGCCATATGCAAAGATATTTAATAACAGAGGCACGTATTTTCTTCGTTGAATATGAATAAAGCTGAAATAAAAGAGGATAACATCCAGGCATTTACAAGAGACTATATTTAACCTCCTCTCTAAGGGCTTTCAAAGTCTGGCTCATATACCAACAGATATGGCTCACATCTGTTTGCCCTGTGATGATTCAAGGGCTTCTACTGGCCTCTTATTCTTGACTCCTTCCTGCTAACAAGCTTCAAAATCACCCCAAACTTTGTCAAAACCAAGACAAAGCCAAGGAAAAATTTCATTCCAATCAGGGCTTTGAGCTCCTAAAAGATTTTGTGGTGAGGCTTGACACTGACTATAGAGATAAATGATTAACGGCGAGGCCTGAAAAGCATGAGGTTTACGTAGAACACAGTGAGAAGGGAAATGCTGTGAGCAGACGGCATGTGACCGCTGTCAATCATGGCTTCACTACTACAGAATTTTTGAGTTTGTGTGTATAGGTTACAGTGTATTTGTATAAAACATACAAGGGTACAACAAATATAAATGTGCTTTCTATGTATGCATATGTGTGTTTTTATTTAACAGGTTAAATACATGCACTGTAATGTCACATAGTTTTCTTTCATTCCATACATTTGGTATGAGCTTTTTTAAATGGACTCAAGCCTCTACCTGAAATACCTTCTTGTTCCTTAACCACTTCATTCACTTCTTGTTTTCTTTCAAGACCAAGCTTACAGGTCATGTCTTCCATGAAATGGCTCTAACAAGTCTCACTTCAGTCATGGTTTCTTTCATCCTCTCGTCCAACAAATGATTAGTAAGCGTATACCAGGTATCAGGCACATGCTAGGGGTTTAGAGATGCAAGAGAGAACAAGACCCCGGCCAAAGTCTGCTCCTCTTTCCCCTATCACACTGTGCCAATTTCTCCTATAATACCTGTCACTTTTTATTGCAACTTGTAGTGTGTGTGCCTGTGTCACCTACTAGACAGCCAACTTCTTGATGTGGGCAACAGCTTTTAAAAACATGACCACTGCATTCTAGGCCTTGCAGGCCACCTGGAACATAGGAGGTGCTCAACAAATTTGTTGAAATAAAATGAAAGTTTAAAAAGGAAAGCTGAGGCATGGCAGACACGTAGAAGCTCAATAT
Source organism: Pseudorca crassidens (assembly GCF_039906515.1). Taxonomy (NCBI): domain Eukaryota; kingdom Metazoa; phylum Chordata; class Mammalia; order Artiodactyla; family Delphinidae; genus Pseudorca; species Pseudorca crassidens. Next base: position 107,689,021 of record NC_090304.1, read on the forward strand.
TTCTGACTACTAAAATAATTTGCCAGTGCACCATTGCTACGAACATGGAACTGAATATGCAACAGTCACCATGAAAACAAGTATCAACACATTTTGTCTAAGAAAAAAACTCCTCTCATTTTGTCTCTAAGCACTGCTTAGAAAATTTCATCAATACATTGTAATATTAATCAAGAATAAGTTGATACACAATGTTTGATGTGCCAAAAAGTACATTTGCACTATCATTTGTTTCTCAGGCCATGGAGAGAAGTGCAGGGAAAATGGTCTGCCTCCGAATTTAATACGAATAACTCCCCAGTTGATCAGCCTTTATATACATTGAAATTTGAGCCACTTAATATTCTTTCTCTCATAGTCTGGTCAATATTCATGTGCATTTTCTAGTTAATGTTTCTTTTTATACTAAAGCCAACATTTTAAAAGATTTTCTTCAATATAACTTGGCTTATCCTGGGGAGGTTGTTCTCTCTCCTTTAGCTCAGAAACAAGTTTTAAGGAAGGGGCTTTACTAGTTTTGTGATCAATCTTATTGTTAGCAATAAAAACCATGAGCGCAGCACAAACCAAAGATCTCTGACCCAGAAAAAAACCCAAAGTGACAGGATCCTGTGTCACTTTTCCAGACAGGCTTTGTTGGGTTCCACTCATTCTGTTACCAAAACATCCACTTGAAAGAAGCCACCGAGTGCCTGCACGTAGTTGTATGTAAAGGCATCTGCAGTCTTCATTTATATGCATTCTTACACAAATGGGATCATACTACAAGTCTTGTTCTGCAACTCAGCTTTTCAAATGTAACACTATTACTATGTCTCCCTAGACAGGAGCAGATTGATCTATTTCATCCTTTCTATCTGCTGCAAAGTATCCGCAGTAATTCCGAGCCACGATATATTCAAACATTCCTCTTTAGGTGAGCATTCAGGTTGTTCTCAGAGACGTTTACGGCTAATCTCAATCACTGGTTTCCAAATTTACATAACTGAAAGCAGAAGGCTCTGACATTCCACAGTTTTATATATGGGACTTGAACATCACAGATTTTGGTATCCGCGGGGGTTTTGGAACCAATTTTCTGCAGATACCAAGGGACAATTGTAATCATTTTTTATGTTCAAATGAAATTTTATAGAGCTCTCCACAATACAGAACACCGTAAACCAAAGGCTTCCTCTAGTCAAAGTTAGATTCAGGGAAGGGGCGTGTGTAGGGTCTGGAGGCCACCTGTGCAGCTTCGGGGTCTCTTGCTGAGCTGCTCTGCCCCCACATGCTACCGCAGTGCCCTCTGAGCCACCCGGATCAAACCTGCTGCTCTCACAATGTGGTTTGGAAAACCTAAAGGGCCAGGACAAATGCCTAATGATTCTCTGTTCTAAACAATAAAACTATCTGATCCACTGGCCCAGAGATTTGAGAAAGCACTATTGCAGTGGGTATCTTCCAGCTTCCAATTTGAGATATTTGCAATCCTGAAGATTATGTATGTGACAACATAATGTGTGTGCGCGACAGGAAACAGACTTCACACGTACATAAACGTGGGAGGACTGAGGGTCAAGGCAAGTCCCCTGGCCCCTCCACGTGAAGTTTCCTCTCTTATTACTTAGGGTGATGAGTGGCTGGAGTTCATGGGGTATGAGATGGACTGTAAGACATTTTTTATTGCAACAAATTTGTCCTCCAAATGATGCCTTCTGTGGGCTAAAAATAAAGTGCATTTTCGGCTCCTATGTACATCCACTGAAAAGAAGAGCCGGCAGCCCTGACATAAAACAGCAACAAGATAATTTGGGACCAAAATGTATCTTTAATTCAAAGCGGATAATTCATATTCTGTTAAATGAGAAATTATGAGTAGGTAAACATCCAGGTTATTGTTTTCTACAACAGGTCAATTCCTCGACACAAATGCATATCATACCCTGTAATTCTCAGGGACTCAGAAAATATCTGTTGAATCAGTTAACTTTTAATGAAATTTGTTTTTCAGTTGTCAGTATATAATGTATATGCATATCAAAAGAATAGAAGGGAATTAAATCACACGCAGAAAAGTAATCAAAAGAGCTGATTGTGAAATGACCATTTGGGCTTAGAAATTAAAACAAAACGTTCTGCGGCACCAGCAACTGTCTATAAACCCGTCCCCCATGTGAGCACAACTGTGAAAGCATTCCTTCCGCTCAGACCATCCTCTTCCCTCTTCTGTACCACTGATCCCCTCACCCCGGCCTCCCAGAGCTGCCTGCTCTGCTCTCATCTGCATCCTCAAATATCAGTATAAAACTCCCCACTTTGAAACTCTGCCTAAGACTTCTTAATAAGACACGCCTCATGGTTATGTGAACATATATCTCAGATTTTCAAGAACTGCCAATTTTAAAGTAATCAATCTTACTTTCTCCGGGAATACACTCATTTGTCAAAACACATGTCTTGATTAGGAAATACGGCCATTATATTGATGCTACGAAGTTATCCCTCCCTCCTTCACATTACTTTACATCCCATCAAAACTACCATTCATTCCAAAAAGACAACTGAAGAATATCTGATGCAATTAAAGTGGGAAATGACTTGACTAGTAGTGATAGCTGTTTTTTAGGAAGAGGCTTACTGCAAAGCCATGAGTCTCTAATTCTAGCAGATGCATATTCGTCCATGAGGACTCTTCTATTACCGCCTAACTACACCTTAACGAACCATGGATGCAAACAGCTTACTCATGTTTCTGTTTTGTAAGTTTCCTTATATTATTTTTCTCCGAACGAGGTGGAAGGGATACACCTGTTGATAGGCACCTACGGAAAGAGAAGCCGCAAAAGGCCGTGGCATTCTGGTGGCAAATGATAGTTACCTTGTGGGATGTTACTGTACCAATGTTTTCCTGTCTTCGTTAATTCCCTTAATCATAAATAATCCATGCATTCCCTGTTCCCTCCAGGCACTGTGAGTCATGTCTGCTCAGAAAGGCACTGTTCTCACAGGCTGCCCCTCACAGCCATCGTGAGAGGAAGACACTTCAGCGTTCCCTCCGCAAGTGTTTACTGAATTCTCAAACAGGAAACGGCTTCGCAGAAACACACATCTCAGAAGAGCCTTCTGCACAGATGTCAGATTTCCGTAGACTCCTCCCAGAGGCATACAGATCCCACAATGGCCTATTTTTAGTCCTGATAATTAATGTTGGAGGAGAAAGGGAGGAGGATGAAAATGTAGCTCCAGCAGAAAAGCAATTACCATTTATGTCTCATATTCTCACCTACAAGATGTGCTAGTTTCAAAGAAATAGAGAAACCTTTCCCAAACCTACAGATTTTTCAGCTACCCCTCCCATGAAGTAGACATTTAAATCTTCCCCTTCAGAATTCTAGAAAGAGCTTGGACTCATAGGTTAATATACGCAGCAAGTGTTACACCAGTGTGGATTTCACTACTACGAAGAAAGATGTTTGTTCTGAAGTCCCAGAAAGCAAGAATCTGCATCCCTCGCACACACCGACTAATCATGATCAGCAGTTTCAACACAAGTTGGCGATGCCTTCATACTCCTTTGCACCAAGTCCCCACTATCTAATTTTTAAGACATTTGCCCACTCCGTTATGACTTCGTTGAAATTGGTCTTGTCTGTGAAGACTTCTGCATTGTCTGTGGATTCATCCACATCTGTTAAATAAGGGCACTTTTGTTCCACCTGCATGAAACCCAGTCCGTGATGAAATACAGCACAACGTAGGGTCCCTCAGAGTCCAGAGACACAGTGAAGGGGGTGGCAGCCACCTCATCACACTCAGACAAGGTTTCCTCTGCAAGCACGGCCATGCTCACTTTCCCTAAACCCACGGCTCAGGGCTGAGGTCCTGGAGGTGGGGAGGGGGGAGCTGCGTCACAGAGAACCACAGATGACTCTGACTGTTTTTTAATATTATTTATTTATTTATTTAAAAATTTTTTTTTTTGCTGCATTGGGTCTTTGTTGCTGCACTCGGGCTTTCTCTAGCTGAGGCAAGCGGAAGCTACTCTTCGTTGCGATGTGCAGGCTTCTCATTGCAGTGGCTTCTCTCTTGTTGCAGAGCACGGGCTCTAGGCATGTGGGTTTCAGTAGTTGCCGCATACAGGCTCAGTAGTTGTGGTGCACAGGCTTAGTTGCTCCGCGGCATGTGGGATCCTCCCGGACAAGGGCTCGAACCCATGTCCTCTGCATTGGCAGGCGGATTCGTAACCACTGCGCCACCAGGGAAGTCCCTGACTTTGATTTCTGAATCGAGTTCTCTTTTTAATGAACCTCTCTGCTCTATGCATCCTCTCCTTCTTGGAAATCTGCTCTCCTCACTTCTGTGAATGTTGCACAAAGTTTGGTCTTTTCCTGACAGCTTCCCGTCCGTTTCCATCACAGCCTGCTTTCCTTCTGGCCGCCCCAGAAATGTTGGCATTGCACAGGGATCCACACACCTTCCCAAATCTAAATGTCCAGCCCAGTCTCTGTCAGGATTTCACTCATGGATTCACATGTTTTCCAGGTAGCTCCTACTGATGTCACAGAAATCTCAAATTCACCACTTCCAAAGTGACCTTAGTATGTTACCCTCTAAGCCAGTCCCGTCTCCTATGCCTACATCTCGTCACTGGGGCTGTGGCCCCCTCAGTCACCTGATTAGCCTGCACGTGTGTGTCTTCCACGGCCACTGGCTCTTTTCCTCCACAACCAGTCTATCACAAGTACCTGCAATATCGTCTCCAAAAGAGTTCTGGAATCCATGCACTCTTCTTTACCTCTGCCATTGTTACCCTGGTGCAAGCCCTCATCCTCACTTGCCTGGACAACCATGGCAGCTTCCTGAAGGGCCTCCCTTTTTCCACATTCTCAAATTCATCCTCCATCTACCAGGGAGATCTTTCCAAAACATCCTCAGAACTATGAGATTGCCCACCTTAAAACCTTTCAGTTATTTCTTTAGCATCTGCAGGATAAAATCAAAACTCCATACAGTGGTGTAACACCTGGTCCCTGCTTTCGTCCCTAATCTCGTGTATGCCTAGAGACTGCCATCCTGCCTGAAATTCAGCATTCTAGCACACTGAGCTATTTGAAGGTGTTCTCGTATGTGCTGTTTTTTTAAAACTGAAGTATAGTTGATTTACAATATTGTGTTAGTTTCAGGTGTACAGCAGTGATTCAGTTACATATGTGTGCGTGTATATATGTATATTTTCAGATTATTTCCCCTACAAGATACTGAATACAGTTCCCTGTATTATACAGTAAATCCTTGTTGCTTATCTATTTTATGTATAATAGTTTGTATCTCTTAATCCCATACTCCTAATTTATCCCTCCCCTTCTCCCTTTCCCCTTTGATAACAGTAAGTTTGTCTTCTATGTCTGTTTGAGTCTGTTTCTGTTTTGTATATAGATTAATTTGTATTATATTTTAGATTCCACATATAAGTGATATCGTATGGTATTTGTCTTTCTTTGTCTGACTGACTTCACTAAGTATTATATTCTCTTATTTCATTATTTTTTATGACTGACTAATTTTCCTGTGTGTATGTGTGTGTACAATATATATACCACATCTTCTTTATCCATTCATCTGCTGATGGACACTTAGGCTGTGTTCATGTTTTTGGCTATTGTAAATAGTGCTGTTATGAACACTGGGGTGCATGTATCTTTTCTAATTATAGTTTTCTCTGGATATATACCCAGGATTGGGATTGCTAGATCATATGATAACAGTATTTTTAGTTTTTAACAGGAACCTCCATACTGTTCTCCATAGTGGCTGCACCAATTTACATTCCCACCAACAGTGTTGGAGGGCTCCCTTTTCTCCACACCCTCTCCAGCATTTATTATTTGTAGACTTTTTTATATATTTATTTATTTATTTGGCTGCACCAGGTCTTAGTTTTTTGGTATGCGGGATCTTTAGTTGCGGCATATGGGATCTAGTTCCCTGACCAGGGATCGAACCCAGGAACCCTGCATTGGGAGTGCGGAGTCTTAGCCACTGGACCATCAGGGAAGCCCCTATTTATAGACTTTTTGACAATGGCCATTCTGACTGGTGTGAGGTGATACCTCATTGTAGTTCTGATTTGCATTTCTCTAATAATTAGTGATGCTGAGCATCTTTACATGTGCCTGCTGGCCATCTGCTAATCTTCTTTGGAGAAATATATTTAGGTCTTCTGCCCATTTGTTGATTGGATTGTTTTTTTTTCCAATATTGAGTTGTATGAGCTCTTTGCATATTTTGGATATTAGCCCCTTATTGTTTGCATCAATTTGCAAATATTGTCTCCGATTCTGTAGGTTTTTTGTTTTTTTTGTTTGTTTTGGTTTTTGCTATGCAAAAATGTGTTGGTTTTATCTCCTCTTTAGTTGGACCATGCCTCCTTAATTAACTCCATAACAACTTCCATGCCAGACTTAAGCAACTCTCCTTATCCTTTAAGACACAGCTCCAGATCCTTCCCTGGTAGAGTTCCCCTAACACCCACCATGCTTTGTGCTCACTCTATCACTGCACTTGCCAGTGATACAATCCACTAGGGAGCAAACTCCACCAGGGCAAGGACATTATCTTGTTCACCCTGGTGTACCCAGAGTCTGGAACACTGGTTGGTGTCCATTTTTGTTTGTCAATGTTCCCAAATATTCATTTAAAAAGTAAGGTCCACCATATGAAGATAAGCAAGAGCTCAGATTCAGGTAGGGTGTTTGCTCCATGCTTCTATCCTCAAGAGTTAAGGAAAGTCCCTAAAAGTAAGAGGGCAAATTGAGGAGCCTTGGTTGGGGAGCAAAATTATTCTCTTGCTTCTTTGTTCTTCTTTTCTTAGAAACGTTGGAAGGAATCTGTGCCTTTGCTTTGAGTTTTCCTTTCATTCCCCTGCATCTATCTATCCACCTTTACTCACAGCAGGCTCTTGAGCTCCCTTCAAGATTCAGTCTGGGGTTCTCTGTTCTTCCCAATTCACTGATTTCTCCTGGGTCACTTCCTTCATCCCCAAAGCTGCCCCATCACTTCCTCGTGGAAGATGCCCAAATCTCCATGTCCTGTACTGACTGCCCTTCTGAACTTTGGGCGAGTTTTCTAACTGGAGGCCAGTCTGCTCTCCTGAATGATCTTCTGTCAATTCAAAGAAGGCATTAAAACGAGATTCATCCTTCCCCCTGAAACCACCCCTCCCCATGACTCTCCCGTTTTATTTGACAGCACCAACCTTCTAAATCACTCAGCCTTGAAAATGCAGAATCAACTTTGTCATCTTCTTCTTCTATACCTCCCACATTTAATCAGTAACAACAGCCTTTTTAATTAATATGGATGTGGGGAAATTAACGAAGTTTTCAGATATGACAAGTAGTTTGTTTTAATTGATGTAGAGGGTATATTACAGCATCAGTGGAATGTAAGACCAAAATGATAGCGTAGAGCCTGATGCTGTGGGGCCTTGCATTCTAAGCTAAGGAACTGGGAATTCACTTAAAAGAACACTTGGAAGGTGGTGAGTATATAGTATAAGAAATGAGTTTTGGTAAACATTAATCTGGTCTTGACATCTGGGATGTTAGAACGGTGGTGGTGGGGATGCTATTTAAATTAAAACACAAAGGAGCATCGCTCAGTTACACACCAGCTGTGTGACCGTTAAGGTACTGAGCTTCTCTGAGCTAAGTATCCTCCCTAGAAAAGAAGTTTAATAATATCTATCATAGGAGCGTTTTGTGGGTTAGAGATAATGCACACAAAAGCACAAATAATCATACCAGCACATCTGGGGCATTGATCAACTTGCTGACGTGGTTTCCAGAGTGATTGCGACTAGGCAGGGACTTAGCTCAATCCCAAAGAATGTGGAGACTGTTCCTGGAAACCTTCAATCAACCCCCGGTAGGGACCTGTGTCCTAGCATCCTTTAGACCACACGCTCCCTGGGAGCACAGCCATGGCTAGTTCATCTCTACATCACCTACACATAGGAAGATCTCAACAGTGTTGAATGGATGAATCAGTTAATGAACGAACCAGAGTCCATAGTGACTAGCTTTCCTTCAACTCGAGTGAGGTTCCCAGCTATTTGAACAACAGCATCTTTCTCAGGTCTATGAACACTTTTGATTTACCCTTGGCACCTGTAAGTGATATTATCAGGTACTTGGGTCCTTTTTCTTCTTCCAAGTGCTCTCAAGTACACTTTGAAGCTGTTGAAATTGACAGAAGGAATTTCCTCTTACATCTTCAAGAAATAAGGTATAATAAGAATGCTTCAGTCTCACTGACATTAAAAGTTAACGTGTTTGGGCTTCCCTGGTGGCACAGTGGTTGAGAATCTGCCTGCCAATGCAGGGGACATGGGTTCGAGCCCTGGTCTGGGAGGATCCCACATGCCGCGGAGCAACTGGGCCCATGAGCCACAGCTACTGAGCCTGCGCGTCTGGAGCCTGTGCTCCGCAACAAGAGAGGCCGCGACAGTGAGAGGCCCGCGCACCGCGATGAAGAGTGGCCCCCGCTCGCCGCAACTAGAGAAAGCCCTCGCACAGAAACAAAGACCCAACACAGCCAAAAATAAATAAATAAAAAATAATAATAAAAAAAAGTTAATGTCTTTATTTATTCATCTACTTTGATGGACCTGTTGTGCCTTCCTACATCCATCTTCCTCTCTTTGGGTTTCTCTCTGGACAGTGTTGCCCTTGCTCAAGCTGGATATACGTATAGAAATGGGCAATTGGCAGCCCTACAAACCGCCGGCTGGGGAGCCACTCTTCCTGCGCCGATGCTGGCAGCTGTCCCAGACCTCCCAGACGGGCTCTGACTTCTCTGACCTCCACCCTGCTCTGTCCAGACCTTTGCCGCCTACTTTCCCTGCGTTTGTCTGAGCATCTCCTTTCACAGGCCAGTGTCTGGCTGATTTGGCTTTGTAATTTGGGGGATAAGGTACAGAGTCAAAGGCTTTTCCCGGAAAGGCTGACCCCAGGAGGCCTGCCCTCACCAACCCCCTTCTGTACCTACATAAGTAAAGCCACCCTACAAGTGTCATCACAGCAATCTACAAGTCTTTCCCTTTTTCCCGTTTCTGGAATGATGTGATTCCATTCAGGGGGCAATTAGGAGACATTCCTGAACTTAGGAGTTGAAGAAAAGGAAGGCAGAAAGATACAATGAGAACTGAAACGAAAAGCAATTCTGCAAGTGAAGTAAGGGAAGATCCCTTGGACTTGGAAGTGGGCTCAGTAAGTGAACGAGCAGCCCTCCCTTTTATTAGTTCTTTCTGTTAATACCTTTAGAGCCAGTTCTGCAGAAATCGCTGCTAGGGGTTTCTATCTATCGGGCTTTAGCTTCATAAGGAACTGTGGCGTAACCTGGAAGACAACGGTTACTTTTTGACTTGTGATGGAATTTTATTTTCAGGCAGACCTGAATTTTAATTCCACTTCCATCACTAATTATGTGACTAAAGTTACCGGCAGAGTGCCTGAGTCACCAGAAGATGCCCAACAAATACTAATTGTTATTATTAACATCGTGCTACTGTGATTGTTATTATTTTGAAGATTATAGCATGACGAGGAATGGAATATCTCAAAAGTCAACTTGGCCCCTCGTCTTCCTCCATTGCTGCCAGGGAGGAGAATGCTCTCTGGAATGAGGTGGCACCCAGGCTGTAAAGGCTGGTCATCGTGTGACCTCGGGGGGTACTTCTAGGGCTAATCCATTCCTAGATTGTTAGGTTGCTGATGCACAAAGTATGGGGCTCAGAATGTTTCCCAAAGAGCTGCTCTCCCTGAAGGGCCAAACGCTGTCTTACGAGCAGCAGGAAGGACTCGATGGATACTGATTGAGCTGAACTGAACTGGGTCAGGTCCATGGTCTCTCCATCCGAGTGTTCTGTCTCTGATGCTCGTTATAAGGAACTGGTAATAGAAATTCACCATTACCTGCTTTACTCACACAAAGAATAGAGACATAGCCTTGAACAACTTCCTTCTCTAAACAGAGAACACGCTGCACAGCGGTGAAGAACTTGGTTCTGGATTCAGACCTGGGTTCCAGCTCTGGATCCAGGATCTCACTAGCTGTGTGATCTCAGGTAACTTATCAAATCTCTCTAAATTCCAATCTCCTTCTATGTAAATCAACACACTGATGGTATTACCGGAAACATTAAAGACTTATCAGAAGGCTTAAATAAACCAACTGTATATAAAACATGGGCCACAGTGCCTGGCAGGCAGCACATGTTCCAATACATTGTTTGTTTGGCTTGTAGACACCATCGGGGGTCCACACGCCCTCTGAGTAAGGAGCCGGGTCCTCGTGTCTTCAGATCTGCATTCTGCTCTGACACACAATGCCGCATCTCTCTTTTCTAATTCTGACCAGTCCAGGGATGAGGGACTGCTATTTTTATTTCGCCTTAACATTGGAACCAACCCTGCCAGTGGTGCCTGTTTTCTTGATTTTAATTAAGTAAGGCTTTATGGTACTTGCTTCAGTAAAGCCCAGGTAATAGAGAGGAGGTTAGCTGGATGAACCCAGACCCCAGGGTGTTAATCCCAGCCTTGCCGAAGATGCTGGGCAGTCTAGCCGGGCGTCTTGTTGTGGAGGAGAATTAATTTAAAAAAATGATTATGCTGCTCTTTGCAAATATGATTCGCAGCAGAAATAATCAATGACAATAACGGAGGAGCAGGGCCCCTGGGGAGTCCCCCACCCCTTACCCATGGGTGTGCTCCTGGAAAGCAGCCCCTCCTGGGCCCTCCTAAGGGCGGCCCGTGTTCAGTAGATGTCCAGGCATTCCAAGTGAATGTGCACCATTACTGCAGGGAGGTCCCTGGATCGCTGCAGAATAAGCCCATCTTCCATGATCCTTCCTGCTCCATCATAGCTCCCCATTTTGTCGTGAATGCTAAGAAGTCTGAAATCTTTTTTTTTTTTTTCCTGTTACCACCACTAGGGCTTTGCTCTAAGCCCTTACCAGTTCTTTTTCTGCAATATCGCAGCAGGCTTACAGTGGTCTCCCTCGTCTCTGGTCTCGTGATAACACAAGCCTTCCTTCACACCTGTGTGCAGGTGATCTTTTTAGGAGCCGAGTGCTAACCCTGGGACCTCTCTGAATCAGGGCCTTGCTGCTGTGCGGAATGAGCTGCAAACCCGGATGCGGAGGCACAGGACAGGAGGGTCCCGGAGAGAACCCACACCGAGGACTGTCTCCTGGGTCGGGAATTGAATCCAGTGAGGTAGCAAAACAAGTTTCATTATTGTTCTCCCATCCATGTTACAGAAACAGAATCAGAAGCATCTGGCAACTTGTCATGGGCCTTAAAGCGATTATCTGAACTCACACTGTCTGACTTCCAAGACCATCCTTTTTCCACTAGACCATCACAGACTACCCACGGCAGGCACCGGGTGCCACGTCCAGCCTCAGGGCTGCCTCTGCCGACCCTCTCAACCCCCGTGAGGGAGCCGTCCCAAACCACCCACAGATGCCCAGGACACAAACAGTCAAGCTTCTCGCCTTGGCCGCCCAGCACACCACAACCCCAACTCCTCATCCAACTTCCTTCTTCCTTTAAAGGAGCAGCTGGAATGCCACCTTCCTTTTGTCTTGGGCATATTTCATCCTTCCCTCCTCTGTGCTGTTTTACAGTGGAGACCACCCTTCCCTTCATTCTTCTGTATTAATACTGCATCATCACTGCCTTTGTTTACATACAGTCTGCCCTCATCTATTCAATGCCTAGGACTGTCTAATGCTTACGTGTACCTCTGCTGCCGGGCACAGTACCGGCTACACAGAAGGTGTTCAAAGCCACCTCACGGAATGAGAACAAACAAAAAATAAAATATTAACACCAGAAATTCTTCTTCTCCTTGTACTGACATTTGTCTATCTCTGTAGTAAACATCACAAAAAATGCTTTTTCATCTTATGAATTCAGGTTAGGGTAACATGTAAAAAATAAATTTAACAAGGAAAATGCTAAATCAGCTCTGTATGAACCAGGCATCCATACATATGCATGACAATCAATTACTTGACATCTCAGTTTCAAGGGATAATATTTGTCCTGGCACCCAGCTAAATTCTAAACCATCTTGGGTACACCTATGACCACATCCTCAAGCATCTGCTCAATAATATAACAAAGTACCAGCACTCAGGGGATGTCTTAGCTCTTTCTTAGATCAGTCAGGCCAGTCTGCCAAAAGCACTGAAGAAGGTCACATTTCTATACAGATATCTGGTTGCAACTCCCTTGCCAGTTACTTTTAAGCCAAGTTTTCCCCAAACAAAGTGACAGACAAAAGTTCTGCCAGTTTCACCCTTCCTTTGCACAACTTGGGCTCCTCTTCTCACTGATGCCATAATTTATAGCAAAGGACTCTGCAGAGGAGAGGGTGGAACCATGGCAAAACGCCGGTGTTTGTACCACACTAGCTCAAGAGATAGTCAGCTCCCAAAGGGCTCTGGGACAAATGAACTCGAGCAGCGTTTGCTGTTTGCTGAAGGCTGCGGCTTGGGAGTGGAGGACAGGGCGAGCAGGACAGCCTCTCGGCTCTGTCGTGTGTGTCATTACTTGCAGCCAAAGAAACCACATCGTTATTCCTAAAGGAGACTCTGGCCAGGCATCTCATTTGAAAACTGTCATTTTACAAATGTTTAATTACTTCTCAAATGCAAAGGATGACTGCAAATGTGCGATCTGTCCTGTAAGAAGCTATCAACCTTAACCTCCTTGAGTCACTGGCAAGAAAAACATTGTACGTAGAAAATTAAAGTGGTTTGATCACTTTGCATTTAAAATGGTATTTCTGCCTTCCCCGTGGCTTTGCTCTCTGACCTCATCTCTACCTCCAGGGAGATTTCCCAGTGTCAGACCCATGGCTCCGTGAGAGCTGGCTTCTCTCTTCCTGGCTCTCTCACGTGAGGGACGCAAGATTGATTTTAGTTCCAGGTGCATAGCTAGGAAATCACCTGAAAATTAGGCTCTCATTTTAATTAAAAGAGGCCTCTATGGTGTTTCTCTGGGCTTCTTAGAAGACCTAGCTCATTTGATTTTCGTATGTGAAGTTTGAAGCTACAATCATTTTTAGTGGTGGTGGTTGTAATTTCTAAAAATGCCATGTGTTCATTTTAATTTGACAAATATAACTGAGTAATCTGGGGCCCTTGATTGAGCCACAGAGAGGACCCCAAAGTGAGTATGGTGAAATTCCTGCTGCTCTGACTTTGCCGGTCTCTCCCCCCCAAAACACTTATTTCCCTCACCCAAATCCGCTGTGTTTCAGCTCAAATCCCCGCTTCTCTACACCGTCTCCCATGATACCCGTAACTGGAAATAATCATTCCCCCCACTGAATTTCCTAAACTCCTTTTTCCAGAATGTTCTTATAACATGTATGGCTAATGACCATGTCATCGCTTTTGTCTTCTCTGCCCAAATAGACTTTAAGTTATTTGAGGACAAGTTTCTTATGATAAAGCATGCAGCAGGCACTTGAAACCCACGTGTTATATCGATAACAATTCCCTCAAGGTGTTTATATTGTGATGGGAGTGTGTATAGGTAAAGGCAGGGCTACAACTTGAAGTGGGGAATGATCAGTTTTACAAGGTAAGAGCCAAGTGCTCCACAGATACAAATGAGAGGAAGGTGGTAATTTAATTGGAGGACCAGGACCATGTCAAGGCTTGGGGCGGCGGGGGGGGGGGACAACTGTCTGGGGCTAAAGGATTTCCAGGACAGGGGACTTTTGTGCTAAAGCTAGGAAAGTCTCGGACAAACCTTGAGAGCCGGTCACCCAACTCAAGGCTGCCGCTTACTTCCAACAGCGATGGGAGGTGGAGAAACAGTCCGCACAAAGCCAGAGAAGGAGAACCCAGGGCTCCTTTGAGGAAGGATCCAGTAGCCTAGCGTCACTGGCATGAAATTTATTCAGGAGTGTAGTGGGGCACCGGCTAGAAAGGAGGACAGGGGCTTTGTAGGGAGGGGTCAGGGTGAGAACCTGGCAGAGCGTGGATCCGAAATGGGAGACTCCCATAAACACTTGGTCTGGATACGTCTGCAGCCTCTTTCTGACACTTGGCTTCACTACCCTCATGATGCCCACTCCGGATCCGTCCTCTAAACAGTTTCCCGAGAGCGGCAGTGGTTCACTGTAAGTTGTCAGTGAAACTGGCTTCCCTTCCTGTTCACAAAAGTTTCCAGTCCACTAAGTAATTTGTCATGACGGGGAGGTAAGAGACCTTGAGGATGACAGTAGATCTCATAGGAAGCACATTGTTTGGAAACCCAGTAGCCTGGGGTCCATTGTAAACGGCCCTTATTCATCCTACTTGGCTGCTTTCCAAAAGGCACCTCTGAATACACCACAGGCGCTGCTATTTAGGAGGCCAGGGTCCCTAACTTGAGGGCTACCCAGGGAGTCTGGGGGGGCTGGACAGGAAGCGGGAAGTGTTGCTTATGCAGAGTGAAGAGTACCCTTTCATGGAAGCGCTTCTGACCTTGACATTTGATTATTTATACTGTTGAAGAAGTGTATAATTATTTCTTCCAAGTTTCTCTATGGCATTAAAGGATACGGTAGCCAGCTGTTTATGTGTTTACTGAGGGCAAAAGAAGAATTAATTGGATTGATTTATATTCCATCAAGAAGTATTTAGGCTGCAGTTCAGAAAAACTGACATTACATTTTCTAGAAAAGAAAATATGTCATCCACATTCCCAAATCTTTTTCTTTCCGTCTTGTGGTATTAACTTTCTACATAAATTCATTGTGTTCTCACTAATGAACACACACTTATTAAGTACAAATTTGTAATCTAAATAACTGATAGTAGCCAGAGAACTTAATACAGCTTTTAGTTTTGTGCTCCAAATCAAGTCACAAACTGAGCCAACCTCCCTCATCTCATTTTTCTCGAGCTTTGAGTGACCAGCAGATTCTGAGACCTGATTTATCCTGGGAATCTCCTCAATGTGCTAATTCAGTCATGCTGCATGCATTGGAACTGGGGAGATTTGGGAGGGGAGGTTGTAACAGAGACTAGAAGCTGGGAGTTGCTAACAGGCAAGGGCAGAAGACAAATGCTTGGGAGATAAAATGAGTCACGGTGGAAATGACTGGTCACAGCAAAAGCAGAGACTTCAGAAGCCAAAGTAAGTAGAGCCAGAAACACAGGAGCCCTGGGAGGGCTGAGGGCTGCAGCAATCCAGATCACAGCCAGAGCAGCCGGGGTTGCACAGGGCCCGGTGCAGTCCTAGTAGGTAGATGGTTGGGTTCTGCTGTCTGGTTGCCCATTGTTTGTTCTTCCTTGTGTAGGAAACCCCCTGCCCCTGCAGAGCCGCATAGGTGCCTGAAGTTGCTTCTCACTTCAAGGTTTCAAGGATCAGCCTCAGCTCATCCTAGACGGCCCACCAGAAGATGGCCAGAGGAATCGTGACTAAGCAACGCATTGAGAAGCTTACTCCTGGGCCATATCCCATTTCCCAAGGGGCAGAACAGAGGAAAAGAAATTGGAGAAAAATAACCCCCTTTTCTTGCCGAGGAAATGGCACGGGGTGGGCTGCTGCCCCCGGGTGCATCACTCTGTGCACATCTAGGCCTCCCAAAGAGGCGTGCAAGCCCTGGCCAATGGCTATCATCCCGGAGAAAAGCAAAAAACATTGAAATCCCTCTCTTTAAAAATACGGCACATTAGGTAAACCTTTACCACTTACATACAGGATACAAACCCTTTTACAGGAGGAGGAGCTCAGAGTTCAAATCTAAATCGGAGCATCTTCACTGTGCCTTGAAGCAAGTCCAGCAAACCTCAAAGAAGGTTGCATTTTCAGGGTGTGGCAAGAACCGCAGTAACTCAACACAGGCAACAAACAAGACAACGCTGCTCCCTGACTCTTATGCACCTAAGCAGTCTCCTACGCAGGCATTCTCTTGGGAACCCTCTCTGCGGAACTGTTGAAACCGTCCCTAAACACCCTAAAGAAAGTCAAGGAAATAGACATTGGAACCCTGGGTGTTTCTCCCACTTCTCTGTATAACAAATCTTAGGGATACCTGCAAATGTTGAAAGATAAACAAAGATAAATGGCCTTTCAGGGGGCTGGAGAGGGCGCAGCAGATAACGCCTTGCACTGAATTTAGAGAACAGACCTATTTTTCACTTTCGAGAAACAGAAATAGTTAATAGTATCAAAGCCTGCTGAAGAGCTGGTCAAAGAAAGACTCTGGGAAACCAGATGATGGATGCTGGAGAAATTCCGGGTGGCGTATGGTATGTGGGGATGCTTGCATGGAATGTGAGAGCCAGAAGTCTCCGGAAATCTCTTCTGCGGGTGCACTGATGTCTTTGTTGAGTTCTCAGTCGCTTATGTTTAGAAGTCAAGCCTGTTACCAAACACAAGGTTTCCACCCGGCGTCCAGATCAGCAGTCAACAAAGTCAATGCTCTTTAAAACTGACCTGATAAGAATCGAGGTTGTATTCCATTGACTGTGACCAAGTTAAAAACAAACAAAAAAAGGCATTGAAGCCTCCAAAATATGACCCCAAGCAACTTCCCCCTTCCTCGCCCCACACTGCCCTCCTCAGAGACCCTCTGTTCACGTGGCTAAGCTGACCTGTGTGTGCTTCCAGGCAGTTCCTGCTTTTCTACGTGCCTGACTTACTCTCTGTTCTTCTTTCCGTGAACACCCATCCTCTCTCCGTGTCCTCCCACTAGACTTTTTCCAATTCGAGCTCTGCTTCCTGGATGACGCTCTGTCATCATCAGAGTCATACTGCTTTTGAGATAAAAGCATTCTGAGTGACTCCTAACCATACCCCTCATTTATCTTTAAAAACTAAAGCCCAGAGAAACTGGATTTGCTCAAGGTGACCCAAGTAGCTAGCAGTGGCGACAGTTTCCTCTTCTGACCCTCCCTGGTCCTTTGCACTGACGCGTTCTTACTTTATGCCTGTTTGCATATTTGCCTCATGATTTTCACATGCAGTGTTTTCTCACCACAAATGATGTGCTCTTTTAGGACAGGGTCTACCGGAAATGTTGAATTCTCGAGAAACTTAGAGGAAGGTTTTACACATTTGAATCTATTTAATTGAGATGAATAGAGAGAGAGAAAAAAAAGATCTTTCCCTCAAATTCAATCTAGAGTTAAAGGTGAAAGCTTTAAAATGGCATGGATAATAAGACACGCATTTCTCCGAATACAATCTGATTCAAGATCTTCAAAGCTAGAGGTTAGGTCTAAGAGAAATTAGGCATATGGAAACTATTTGTTCATTTTCAGAAGCTGGAAAGTCCAATTATGTATTGAGATTTATATTTTTATCTCTATTTTAAATCTGATTACTTTAACAAGCATTTCCTAATTTTCACCACTATACTGAGTGTTTGACAGTTTTTATTGCCAAGGGGCTGATTAACTGGAGTGTTCAATTCAAATTAAATATGACACATTTATTGCACATATGAATAATGTTCATATATTTTATTCAAATAACCCCTAGACTCTACAAGGAATTAAAAAAATGGGGAAAAAAAAACAGACTTTGAGTTTCAAGGAGCTTACCCTTTTTTTTTTCCTTTCTTTTTTTGACTGTTTATGATATGGGACAGAGTAGATGAGATAGGCCAAAAATAACATTTTAAAAAGAGTAAGAGGACTACTGCCTTCTGCTAAGGTTCTAGGAAGTTGATATCTGTGGGCTCTGAGTGAATCATTATAGCAAAGGGGAAAAAGATCACAAGTAATAGGGTGTGTTGGAATTTGCATATATCCTTCCTCTGCCATCTTATTAGTGGTGAAATCATGGGAAGATTGCTTCATCTCTCTAAGCCCTGGTTTGTTCATCTGTAAAATAGGGCTAATAATGGTATTGTCCTCAAAGAATTGATGTGAGGATTAAATGAGGTACTGCACACAAAAGGTTTAGCAAAGTTCATTGTAAAAACTCAGGACCTCTAAGCTGTTACTAGTTTTAGGACTAGAGACTACAGAGAGGTAAGCTGTTATTAGTTTTAGGACTAGAGACTACAGAGAAAACAAACTTTAGGCCAAGTCTATGTTTCAGGAATGGGAAGATGAGCAGCCAAGATAAGAAAAAAAAAAAAAAAAGGATCGGTGACAAGAAAAGCCACAACAGCAGGGTAAAAGCCCAGAGACGTGAGGACGGAGAGAAAGAATACAGGCCACACCTGAAGGAGCAGGTCTGTTACACCCAGCTGGTTAGAAATAAAGAGATCACTTAGCAAATTACTTCTGGGACATTGACCAACGCAGAGTAATTCCATTTATGCTTCATAAAGATGCTTTGTGTTACTTACCATGTCTCTACCTGCATCTTTGGAGACATGACTTCCAACATGCTTTAAAATCGGATATGAACCATTCTTATTGAGAAAAGGCCGTAAGCAGCAAAAGGAAACTCACCCAGTCATTATCCAGTTGACCGGATCCTTATGCGTACACATTGGCCAAGTGGATGCACAGATTGATAAGACAGTTCATAGCTTCCACTACTGAAATACAGCTCTGTCTTGACCTAAGGTCACAGAACATAACTTTTCTCTCTGTGACCAGCCATGATGATTTCTGCTATATCTACTAAATGTAGGGATCTGAACACAGAAGGTACATCTATACTAATTAATATATTAAATGATTAATAATATACTAAAGATCTGCTTGAGCAATTTGTAGTCCTACAATATAAAAAAGCGGCTTATAACTTGCCTGCTCACTGTATTTCCCTCAATTTAGAAAAAATTGTGCAGACGGGGGCCACTCACATGCATCACAGGTATACCCCTTGTAGCCTTTGAATGCGGTCCTATAGCTACACATAACTATCTCCCTCACTACACTGTTAGTAACTCGAACATAGTTTTCTTTTTAATTTCTGTATTCCTAACCACCTAGTCCATGCCAGGCCAGCAGGAGACACTCTACAGATGTTTGCTGAGCGACCAAACATCCTCTAGCCCATGTCACACTCTGCATTGTACAGCTATTCCATTTTCTTAAGAAAAGTGGTCCAGGTTGAAACTTAACTCTACATCACTCTGCTTGTTTCTCAACACGAATGGTTCGTATCCAAGTTTACATGAATGTGGAAATTCATGCTCCTTCATGACACATTGCACCCTAGGGTCCCACATTATCAGCACCCAAGACCCAGGCCCTTCGCCAGCATCATGTCCAGTGAGGTGGGTGGGACAGAGAGCTTTCCCAGTCTCCAAGCCAGATTATTATCTCCCAAGTGGGCTTTCCTAAGCTGGACTCAACAAGGACAGGATATGGAGAGAAGGCCAGTCAGACCAGACCAATTTACAGATCAGATCCTTGATTCTAAACACAGGTACCTGATCCACCACTGTGGATCTAGATGCAGGCAGTGCTGGTCTGTCCTGTGTACTGCTGGCACCAAATATGTGCCTGGAACATAACAGGCACTCCATAAATGCTTGTGGAAATATGAGGAAACAAGCAAACGAGTAACTTATTTAAGAGGAAAAACGGCAAGTGGAACTTAAATGCCATAAACAAGGATCTGAGCAAAGGCCCAAATGTAAGCTGTCAGTCTAGAAGTAACAGGTGAAATACCACAATTGAGCAGTGGGAAGACCTGGCAGCAGGTGCCAGGGATGCAAATCTGCTGAACATGGGCAACTAAGGCTGCAGGCTAAACTCTCTTTGAAGCTGAGGTTCAAGGGCAGTATCTACAGCCACTAGATTGAGGTTCCCCAGCCCTGAATACCCTCAGCAAGGCTGGTTTGACACTGTCTCAGATACAGCCTGGCACACGATTCCAGATATTTCTCCCACTTAATGTTAGAACTGGGCATAAAATATGGAGGTGGACTGTTCTCAAAAATGTGGCTGAAGGAGGACATATCTGCTAGGATTAGGAAAAAGCAGAAATAAGAGGGAAGCAGGAACATCATTAAAGGGACTATTTTGTACATCTTGTAAACGGAGAGGTCCACCCAGATAGAAGAAATCAGCTTCAAATGCAGTTTAAAAAGCTGATTCTTGGGCTTCCCTGGTGGCGCAGTGGTTGAGAGTCCGCCTGCCGATGCAGGGGACACGGGTTCGTGCCCCGGTCCGGGAAGATCCCACGTGCCGCGGAGCGGCTGGGCCCGTGAGCCATGGCCGCTGAGCCTGCGCGTCCGGAGCCTGTGCTCCGCAACGGGAGAGGCCACACAGCGAGAGGCCCGCGTACCGCAAAAAAAAAAAAAAAAAAAAAAAAGCTGATTCTTTTTCTAGGTTTAACAACTACAGAGATAAGAAATCTATGGCTATAGAGCACGAGCCTGACCTAGTCATCTGTCTGGGCGCTGGAGTGCTTGCTGGTGGGTGGTATGTTGACGAAGCCAGGGTTTGATATAAGGGATGTTCAAACAATCTTGCCAAGAAGGCGGCTAGTAACTCAGCTACATTTTTCTACTAAGGTATTAGAACCTTTGGAAATTGGTTCTGCTCTTTCCTTTTTTTTTAGATTGCAAAATTGGATCTTTTTTTAGTTCCTTTCAGGAGAAGGGAGAAATATTTATGAAGCTTATTAGCGAGCAGACAGCACTTTACCTGATAAATATAAACTATTCCCAAGCCTCCCAGGGTCTCCTTTACTATCTCCCAGAGGAACAGAACAGGGTTTTACACATTAAAATAAATCTTCAGTGCTTTATCACCACGGGCCCTGAAGGGGTTGAATGCAGTGTCAAGAAAATTATTCAGAGATTTTTCTTCTCCACTCACAGTAGCCTTAATTTAGTGTATCCTCACGTCTGCTATTTCTCTTCTGAGAAAAGCCGGAATAAATGCAAGTCAGGACGCATTGTATGGAAAGCTTATTTGTTTGGACGTGCGATCATGGTGAGGCTGTGGATCCACTTCTCTTCGCCAGAATATATTCTAAGGAGAGGCTCAAGCTGCCTCGTATTCCCAGGCCTGGTTGGGGGTGGCTGGCCTGGAGCCACATGCCCTGGACAATCGAGAGACTTCCTTCTACCTAAAAACCAGAAGAGCGTGGCAAGTATATGCCTGGCGGTACGGTTACCTTGAATCACCCAGATAATTGCTTTAATTCTGCATTTCACTTCCCTAACACAGATCTATTCGTGGAAAGGTTTTGGAGGGGCTTGTTTACGTCTGGATTTTAAAGGAAACAACAATTTTCCGAAGCATCACTCATCCGCAGACAATTTAGAAACATTTTATTAAAAAAATAATAATAAAAGCACTTACATCGACCCTAAAAGTATGAATATAACAAACAGGTAACTGGGTGCGCACTCTTTGCATACACAGTCAGGCATTGATGGGAGAATATGCCCAATTGTGCATGCAAAGGAAGGTTTCATTTGGGGACACCTGACTCCTGGGGGTCTGTTTTCAACATGCAGCTTTTTCTAAATGCACCATTTTGGCTTCCTTTTCCTTAAATGTGAATGTGGTCTGAAAGCTGCTAGCTCCAGTTCTGTTTCTGTTTGGGGAGATTCTAAGTGACGACTTAGCATCTTAATTGTCTTGTAGACTTTGCTTTGGCTTCCAAGGGCAGTAGGGTGGGGTGACTAGAAGAAATGTTATAGGAGTCTCAAGAAAGTGCTGCTGGTTGATGGCAAAGATGATCTTGCTGGATAAAATCAATTTGGATGACAGCACAGTCTGAGATCTTTCTTGAAGTTGATATTATCAAGATAATAGATTAAGTATGTCTGACAGCTAGATTTTGGTCAACACATTTAATTTTTTTTGTCAATTTCTCTGCTAGGCAAGACCTACATTGTGAAGTCTTGCTTCTATTCTTTTAAATAAAACTCCATTTTAGAAAGAAAAAAAATCATGAAAAAATATACTGGAAGAAAAAAATGAGTCACTTTTCTTTCCAAATCATGCGCTTCAGAGAAGACTTTTCACATGAACCATTAATCATTCCTGAGCCTTATCAGCATTTAACTAAAGTTTGCGTGTGTGTGTGTGTGTGTGTGTGTGTGTGTGTGTGTGTGTCTTCCCTCCTCAAGAACAAGGGATGTGAGAATGGATTGGAAATAAATTAAGTGTTCTTAGGACTTTGCAAATCTACACTAGTTTTCATTTTGCAATGACAGGAGCTGTTTTATTCCATTTGTAAAATAAGTAGACCCCATGGTTTTAGACAGGGGAATCTGGGTTTTCTGTATCTACAGATGTTCAGAGGTAGGAGGACTTCTAATCAATTGTTCATCACTATCCTACACTCAAATACTGGTCTGAAAGAGGGCTCCATACTGCAGTACTTGTGCGCAGTGTTTCTCTCTCAGAGTTAAAAATGACGCTGGATAAATACAAGCTTTTGGATCTTAAAAACCACTGCGATCTCCAGCAAAGTGTTCACCTTTGAACACGAGCTTCTCTGCAGAAAATCTTATATACGTGTAAGAAGGTATTATATTCTTAACTTGCACATAAACCTGAATTAGAATTTTATGTTCTGGCCCTGAGTGTATGGCCCTGGTTAATCCTCACTAAGAAGCTGGGTGACAGTAGAGAAGAATGATTTAGTTCTCTGGAAGCTGGTTTGGACATCTTTAGTGATGAAGAAGCAGGACTAACTAATCATTGAGGTCTGGATCGAATACTCCATCAGCCTGTTCCAAGTAAGATCCCACTCTTGAATCAAGCAACAGGGCACAGGTCCAAGAATGACAATAATATTTAAGTCTGGATCTCCTTGTGTCTTGTTTCATTTTAGAAAGGTAATGAGAACTCAAAAGCATATTAAGTTATTAGGAGCTCTGTATGTCCATCATGCAGTGACTTTCATGTTTGCGGATGCTCTTTGCATAACGTTCGCGTGTAATTAAGGTTGGCATTGTTGCTTACCTACTCGATAGCTCTTCCAACCACCACCGACTGTTAACAACCTTCTTCCTGTATGACAGAGACCACCTTCCTCTAAAGAGCCTCAAGTACCAGAAGCTCATTTTCTGAGCCTCTCTTGCAGCGAGCAGTATGTGGCAGACCATCAAATCTTCATTTTAATTAGCAGGGTCTGAGGGTAAGTTCGAGGGAGTATATCTAGAGAAGCTTCCCTCCTTAATGAAAATGGACATAAGAGAAAACCCTCCTTCTTTTTTCTTCTCCTAAATATTGCTGTGTCTCCATGTTTGTCTGCAAATCCCAACACCACTTTTTAATTCTGATGGTTCAAACCTGACGACCAAACCCACATACTGAGAAAAGACAGAGTCTGGGTGCTGAGGCTACAATCGTAGTCCTGATTTCCATGCATCTTCTGACTGCTCCTGGGAGATAATACATGTCTTTATTGTTTACGTCCCTTTGAACTGATGTGGGGGAGGAGAGGCTTCTTCACCATTACAGATTTCCCTTTTATCTGAGTGACCCTGTTGGCCTTTCTCAGAGCTTCCAAAACACCTGTCACCACCAGGGAAGGAAGAATATCTTAATCTGATGAGTGATTTTTGGAAAGATAAAGTAGGACATATCAGCCTTTTCCTTTCTTTTGGGAGCGGACCTTCGCACAGAGGTCCTGCACTGTGCAATAGGAGAGGCCAGGCCTGGCCCGGGGTGGGGGTGGGGGGGCTGGAGTTTCCCAGTATTCCCTGCAAATGTGGATATGGACCGCTAATACTTAACATTCAGTACCGGAATGCCCATTTGCCTGAAGATATAAACCACATTACCTGTGGTCAATTTTTATCAGAAATATCAGAAACGAAGGTGCTATTTTTATCTCTATTTTCTCCTTGTCTGACTTTTAAGTTTTCCTGAAGTTGGGCAGGGCAAAGAGACATTACTAATAGCCCTCCTTAAACACCAGGAGTCGGTGTTTTGTTACTTACAGCAGAAAACAATTTATGCTGTTTATACAGATTTTCTGATTAGATTAGGACCAACTTTATAGCTGGGACAAGGCCACTTCCTTAGGTCTTCCTGTCATCCAAGCTCAGAGCTCAGCTCACACATAATCCTAGTTGCTGATGAACTGACTTACTTGTCACGAAGGCTCTGGAAATCAATTCAACGTCTTAGATGTTTTTCTAATATGGTGAGAATATCATTCGTTAGGTGTTTGGTAGATGTATGAAGAAGGCTGAATAGTTATGCTTCTTTATATCCTCTGGTGGTGAAACTCCCTCCCCCCACCGCCGCCCCTCTGAACAGTTGGAAGGCGTCCAGAGTTGAACAATAGCTCCGCTAAAGGAAAGACTTACACGGAGGGAGGGAGATGGTGAGATCTGCATAGTTTGGCTAAGTGACAGCTGAGAGGCAGTTACAACAGTAGATATATGTTTCACATACTAAGAAGAATGATTACGCAGCCCTGCTGAAGGGGGGAAGCAGAAAGAGACAGAAAGAAAGAGACACATTCAGGCTGAATATCATGGACTCGTTCAGGAGGAGACTTCTCTGAGGCTAGGCTGTCTTGTCCTAGAGATAGAATGGCGCACTGAAAATAATACAGCCTCAGAGAGAGACAGACCTCCATTTAAGTCCCAGCTCTATTACTTAAATGATATCTGACCTTACAAAGATGACTTTGTCTTTCTGAATATCAATGTTCTCCATCTTTTACATGGACATGGTATTTACTACCTGTTCTTCTTAGGTTGCAGAGTTGTGAAGGTCTAATGAGTTAATGAATGCAAAGGAAAATTTATAATCATAAAGAAGTATATAGATGTCATAGATTGCTTTGATGGCAGGTCCACAAATTTATGATCTCATCCCACCCTTTCTTCACCCTCTCCCCAAACCCCACCAGCAAAGCTGCTGGAATGGGACTCGGAGTGTCCCTCAGGGGCCTCCAAGAAACCGTCCACATCTCTACCTGGCACAATCATGCCAGGATTCCCTTCTGTTGTGTTCAGCTGGACCCAGATTCCCTATCCTGGGGATGTTTACAGGAGGGACTCATTCTGGGTGGAAATCATTCTAACAGCCCAGCCCAGATAGATAAGCATGACCCTCCCATGTTCATTTCCAGAGACGTGCTTGGTCACCAAGCCGTAAACCTGAACAAACATTATGATTGAGTGCCCTTCTGTAAACAGACCTTCAGCAGCTCAGAGATGACCTGGTGTTAACAGAAAAACAGCAACAACAGCAACAGTATTGATTCGACCTGTGCTCTTAACAGACATTCTATGATAGATTTCCCTATGTTTTAATGCTAGACATTATGTTTTATACTTTTTTGTTTGTTTGTTTTATACTTTTAAATACAGTTCTTTCCCTTCTTCGTCTACTGGCTTTTTAATACTTTTGCCATAGGGTAATTATTTAATAAGCAGAGTCAAATATGAATATTTATTTCCTTTTTAAACTAGTTTTTAGGTTTCTTCTCTTGGGTTAAACAATATGCACCCTAAAACTAGAGAGATATATAGTCTAGGCATACATATTCATACATTTTCCTTTGAGGTTATTTTGTTATTTTAACATTTAAGTATTTAATCCATTTTTAAAATTTAGCTGGATTACTTTATGGAGATAAAAATTACATATCATAGACCTTAAGTGTATAACTTGATGCATTTTGAAAAAGTTATATTCTTAGGTAACAACCATCTAAAACAAGTAATGGATATTTCCTTATAAAGTTCCCTCATAACGTTCTTGCATTAGCAGTCAGTATTTTGATTTCTATCACCATAGACTAGTTTTACCCATTTCAGTGTCATCTATATGGCCTCAGAGAAAATGTGCCTATTGAGTCTGATTTCTTTTGCTTAACCTAATGCTTCTGAAATCTTCCTAGATGATGTATATACTGCTAGTTCATTCTTTTTAAATTTTTTGCTGAGTAGTATTTCACTGGATGAACATATCACAATTTGTTTATCCATTCTCCAATTAATGTATATTTGGTTTGTTTCCAGATTTTTGTTATAATGAATGAAGCTGTTATAAACATTTTCATGCAAGTCTCTTTGCAGACGTATGTTTTCATTTCTCTTGGGTAAATACCAAGGAGTGGAAATGCTGGGTCATGAAAGAGATGCATGCTGAAATTTATAAGAAACTACCGAATGTTTTAAAGAGCACTGTACTTTTATCTACTCTCACCAGCAATGCATGAGCATTGCAATACCTCTACATCCTCACCAATACTTGGTGTTGCTAGTCTCTTTACTCTCTGCCAAGCGAGTAGGTGTCTAGTGGTGTGTTCCCTCAACTCAGAGAACACACGCACGCGTACATACACACACGTGTCCTTTTTACCTATCGTTGTAACACACACATTCTCTCATATTACAAATGTTCTTTACAAGCACAAGGACTATACGTAAGCCATCATCTCTCTACTAATCAGAATAACACGTTTTCTACTAACATAAATAACAGCATGATAAACATCTTTCAACACTGACATCTGGGTTTTAGTCATTGCTTTAGTCAAAATTCACAGGTGTGTAATCACCACCTTAAAGAACAAAACTGTTTCAGAGGTCTTGGGTACAAACTGCAAATTGCTTTCTAAATTAATTTACACCCTGATAACCTTTGACAGTGACTTTTTTACCATAACTGTCCCACAAGTTTTTAATGTCAATGTAATAATTGAAAAATGGCATTTTACTGTGTAATATCTTCCTAAGTGAATTAGTTTATTTTTGTGTACCAACTTGTGTTAATAATTTCATATCCTCTTAAAATATCTATTCTTTTTTTATCTATTAGTGCCTTTTGTTTTCCTTAAGTCAATTATCACTGCCTATTTAGAGAATAATGATATTAACCCTATGCTTGACATAGATGCAGTCAATAATTTTTCCAGTTTTCTTAACTGTTTGATTTTGCTTTAAATAGAACAACTTTCTACAGAGCAAAGATGACAAGATGACATGAACTGAAGAATATGATGAACCCAATGCTGCACCTGGGGCCAATTAAGAAAAAGCAAAAGAAAGCGCAAAAAATAATAATCATTTTTAGGTGTTTCTGACATTTAAAAAGGATTTTGTTGGTGTAATTTAAAAACATGTGGTTATGTAGCAGTGCTTTGTTACTAATTCTTAAATTATCTTCAGAGTAATCCCCGTTTTTAAGACATCACTAATGCAGATAAAACTATACTAGGGATTAAATATAAGTTAGCTGATCCTGTTTAAGGGCATGTCCATATACAGGCATAACTCGCGTTACTGCACTTCACTTTATTCTGATTTGCAGATACTGTGTTTTTTACAAACTGAAGGTCTGTGGCAACCCTGCTCTGGTGGCATTTTTCCAAACAGCATCTGCTCACTTCACGTCTCTGTGTCACATTTTGGTAATTCTCACATTTCAAACTTTTTCATGATTATTTTTCACGATTATTATATTTGTTATGGGATCTGTGATCAGTGATCTTTGATGTTACCCCTGTGACTCACTGAAGGCTCAGATGACGGTTAGCATTTTTTAGCAATCAAATATTTTAAATTAAGGTATGTACTTTTTTAGACATAATGCTATTAAACTATACTTAATAGACTACAGTATGGTGCAAGCATAACTTTTATGTGCACTGGGACACAAAAACATTGTGTGACTCGCTTTATTGCAATATTTGCTTTTTGGTGGTGTGGAATCAAACCCCCTAACATCTCCAACGTTGCCTGCAGTACAACTGGCAAGTGAAAGCAATGATTTAGACATGTAAATTCTCATAGGTATTCATGACCTTCTTCTGGTCAGTTAGGTTACATAGACAGGCCAAGGGTTATCAACTGCATTCAGTGTGTTGTTTCAGGCAGGTACCTGGGACCTGTTTTGATCAGGTATGGTAACACACAGAGACGTGAAAATGACTGTCTTGAGGGAAGAAGTTTCTTCTACTTACAGATCCTTAGAAACAGGGGGCAGAGCACAGCACAGAGGCCACATGGGGCAGGACCAGGGCAGCTCAGGAGCAGAGCGCGTGGGGAAAACGTGGGCAAGAGCCTTTGTAGTGGTTTCCATGGGAAGGTCAAGGCAAGCAGGGCATGCAGGTTTAGGACTGGCTAGTTTAAATAATTTCTGTAGGATCTGGAGTGTAGATGCTGTCCTAGTTGCCTGGTCCCTGGCCCTGAGGTGAACAGGGCAGGTACAGAGTGGCCCTACGTAAAGGAAGTGGTAGGGAGCTTGGGCTCTGGATAGGTTTGTTTGCACATGAAAGGTATGCTTGCTTGCTAGCCAGTTGGTTATTATCCTGGAAAATGGTTAATCTTGGGAAGGGCAGTCCCTCCAGGGCCAGCAAGGCTCTAGATGCCAAGCATCAGAACACAGAAAATATAGACAGAGTTAATACATATGTTAACAGAAACACCCTTCTCTTGCGAGTTTGGGATTAGCAGAGCAAACTATTATATAAAGGATGGATAAACCACAATCCTACTGTATAGCACAGGGAACTATATTCAATACCCTGTGATAAACCATAATGGAAAAGAATGAAAAATAATGTATATATAGGGGCTTCCCTGGTGGCACAGTGGTTGAGAGTCCGCCTGCCGATGCAGGGGACACGGGTTCGTGCCCCGGTCCGGGAAGATCCCACATGCTGTGGAGCGGCTGGGCCCGTGAGCCATGGTCGCTGAGCCTGCGCGTCCGGAGCCTGCGCTCCGCAACGGGAGAGACCACAACAGTGAGAGGTCCGCATACCGCAAAAAAAAAAAAAAAAAGAATATATATATACATATATATATATATGTATGTATATGTATATATCTATGTATAACTGAGTCTCTTTGCTGTACAGCAGAAATTAACACAGCATTGTAAATAAACTATATTTCAACAAAATTTAAAAAAAAAAACTTGTCAAATTTCTTTATATTGCAAATAGAATTTGAAAAATATTCTTTTCCACACAATTTCCAAATACTATAATTGTTTTTTCTCCTAAACTTCTTACCCAAACAATTGTACACTCCAAGCTTTTTCCCTTCGAATGTACCCTACATTTCTTCTCTCTCCTTCCCTTCTCTGCTCACCTCTCTTTCAATCTCTCCCTACTTTTGTCACAGTGACAGCAATGCCCTCCCAGGAGACCTTCCCAACTCTTGTCTTTTCACCCCCAGCTCATCTGCATATCTGGGACAGCGTAATCTTTAAATACTGCATTTCTCAGGCCACTCATTTAAGTGGCCTCCTATTTTCCTCCATATCAAGTCAAAGTCTCCAACCTAGATTAAAATAGTCTTTCTCTGTAATTCCCTTTTCCTTAATTACCATCATCTTTCCAAACACTACCCATTATTCAAGGCTCCATCTCTATTTCAAAGCACTATCTTACTCTTATCTAACTTCTCTTCCCAGGGACAGTTATAAAAATGAATTCTGATTGGATTTGATCTAGGACTGTTCATTTTAAATGCATCAGCCTCCTATTCCAACTGGATGTTCCCTGAGGGCAAACGTTTCGTTTTGCACCTACTCCTGGGCTAGTACAGCACTTCCCCACTGCTGTGATTTTGCATACTTTCCTCTCTACAGAGAATGCTGTTCCCAGGACTTATCCGCAGGGAAATCATCTGTTCATCATCAGAAACTCAGCTCAGTAAAGACCTCCGTGACCATACCAGACAGGCACTCTCTCCTCTATGAAGCCACGATGTTTGCTTGAACACATCTGTATTTTAGCATTTGATTATAGCTGTTTACTTCCCATGTCTGCCTCCACTACCACAGTGTGAACTGTGGAAGGACGGAGACCACAACTTACACACAGGCACTTCTCCACAGCCAGGCAGCTCATGTGTATACAGCAGGTGCCCTTTACCCGAAGCATGAATATTTAGATAGTGAGTATACAGGAGGTGCTCTATAGTTGAAGCATGAACATTTAAGACTAGGAATCCTGAATACAACACCTGCCCTCAACACCCCTGCTGTAAAGACTGCTGTAAGTAATTGGGTTTGAATTCTTTTTTTTTCCCCCCCTTAGAGGACACTTAACATTTTACCTACAGACTGAGTAAATCCAATCAATTCATCTGGGATGGTGGAGTTATTAGATAATTCACATTGCCGCCATAATAATCCTTTCAGTAGATAATATAGTTTTTTCTGGTCATTATGTATCATATTTCCTGTTGCTAAGTTATTTGAGCAATTCAACAACCATTTCCCTGTAGTCTGACACCAAAATACTCTCCTAGTTGCAACAGATATATAATGGATCTGCTTATTTTTCTTTCTAGATTTATGCTTCACTCTCTATTTATAGCCTTTCAGTGTTGGCAGGTGTGATGTTTCATCATCTGAATATATTGTAAAAAGAGTTGTTTTTAAAAGAGTGACTGTATCTATATATAGAATGTTCCCTTTAAAATGTTCTGTATATGAGAGATATTTTCAGCCAAAGAACAAATGTGAAAGAGTACATAATCCAGAACCCAGGCAGCTTGATCAGTAATCCTTTTTTAATATATATATCTCACATCACACAGCACTGAACCAGTTTACTTGAATCCTAGACCTACTCCTACTTCCTCTGGTAGAGTCATTTATTTAGGCCATGTCAAGATACCCTTAGGAGATCATTATTCCCAAGAGGAAAACCTATTCATACAGAGAAGTGGATTTTTCATTCTTTACCAGGCCTTTCCCATATCTTCTGTACACTTTACCTGCATTCACGATAAGGCACGTATATTTTTTAAAATCAAAATCTAGTGACATTAATCATATTTCTCTCCCGGCAGGAAGTCCTTCTGTGGTTTCCAAATTCCTTATTTTTGTATTGAAGTCCCCACAGCACCTGACTTTGCTTTTCTGTCCGGCTTTATCTCCCTCCATATGTTCCTGCCACGCAAAGCTCCTTAGATTTTCTCGAATAGGCCATGCTATTCCACAGGTCCAAGCCTGCCACGCCTGTTCTCCCTTGTCAGTTGGGTTAGTTTTAGTCATCCTTCCAGAATCTTAGTGTCAACCCTTCTCTAAAATGTTCCCAGCTGTCCCTATAAGGGGATGACTATTTCCTTTTCTAGGCTCTGTTACACCCTGTTCATACACGTATCAAGATTCCTGAGATTCATTGTCTATTGACATCTTTATTTGATTTATACCAAAGACTATACGGTCCTCAAAGAAAGGAACTGCATAGGGCCTGGTGCCTACCTCATAGGAGGAGCTCAATGAATGTTTGCTGAAGAAAACAAATGCAGACAGGTAATTAAACATCTAAATACAATACAATGTAGTAAGTGCTACAAGAGAACTGTTCCTGATTTGCAGGGAGAAGATAGCCTACAGCTCCAGCGGCCCTGTTCGGGGCACTTTAAATGGCCATGAGGACTCCTAATGTTGGCAACAGTTAGGAGTTGTGCAAGATGCCCCGTTTAGTATTCACGCCACACACACACGTGTTCGAGCTCCCCGATGCCAGGCACCATGCTAGGTGCTGGGCTTAAGGAGATGAAAGGCCCTGTGTCTGACTCCAAAATCAGACCAGACAGAATACTAAGCAGACAATGGCACACATGGGCTCTGGAATAGTGGCGTATGTATGCGACGTGGCAGCACACAGGAAAGGCACATTACTTAACCTTCCAGTTTCAGAAAGGCTTTCCTGAAAAGATGACACCTGATCTGCATTCTGAGGGGGTGAGCAGGGGTGTTTCTGCAAAAGGCACAAGTGCCTGCCACAGCTCAGAGGTGTGAAGATCACGGTGGTGACTCAGAGGCAGTACAGGAGCTGGCTGATCTTAGAGCTGGTGGAAGAAGAATCACGGGAGCCGACAGAAGTCATCAAGCCCCACTCAGATCACAGAGGACTTTCTAAAACGCACATCTTTTCACACCCCTGCTCTCTGTAAAAGGCTACATGAGCTCTCCCGTGGCCATCAGCGTTCATACAACTTAACACCATAGTGAAAGGTCACTGACGTCTCGTGAGGCAGAGACTGAAAAAGGTGAGGCACGAGGGAAAAAACACGGAAACTGGGGGAATCCGGGTAAGAAGAAATAACTTGTCTTGAAGCACTGGTTTCAATTATTTAAAAAAGTACTCAGGTAATTAAAAATACTAGAAACATGGACTTAAATACCTAGGTGATTGTATTTGGAGGAACAAGAGAGAGAGGGACGTGTGAAAGATGGTCCCCTGGTTTCAGTAGGGGTTATGACTATCAGATAAATTACCTATTAAATCTGAATTTAAATGTCAAATAGTGTTGGTCAACGGATATAATTTTCAGTTATAAAATTTTCAGTTATTTATAAATAAAGAAGTTCTGAGAATCTAATGTACAGCATGGTGACTATAGTTAACAATTCTGCATTGTAATAAAACTATATTGTATACTCAAAATTTGCTAAGAGAGTAGATCTTAAGTGTTCTCACCACAAGAAAAGAAATAGTAACCATGTGAAGATGTGTTATGTATATCAAATCATCACATTGAACTCCCTGAATACACACAATTTTTATTTGTCAATTATACCTCAATAAAGCAGGAAAAAAATAAAAAGACAAAAACAAAAAGCACTGAGCAGACATACTTATACTAAAAAAATGATCTGTTACTCATCTGGAATTTAAATTTAACTGGTGTCCTGTTGTTTCTTTTGCTAAATCCTGCAGCTGTACTTGGAGCTTGAATGATAATACGGACCAGAAAGAGGAGGAGGGTGGAGGGTGGGAGAGCTAAGGGGGTCACGGTGGGCTGTTGAGAGCCAGCTGATGGACACTCAGGGGTGTGTGTCTGAGACAGTCACTGAGGAGTTCAACAGAAACATGCAGACTGTGGAGCTATGACTAAAAGTTGGATTAGTGAGATCGACCTGGGGCCGTGTAGACTGCACAAAGGTGGACCCTGGATGGAATCTCCATGCAGGTTATACAGAGGCAAGGCATCCTTGAGAGAGAATGAGAATGTTAGAGCAGGCAGGCAGCTAGAGATGAGCAGAGAAGGGGGGTCACAGGCCAAAGGGCAAGAAGCCACACATCTTTCAAACGACGGGGGTCCATGGGCAGACAAAGAAAAGCAGGGGCCTCCAGGTTGACAGGAAACCACGCATTTTGGGGGCAATAAGCGTCATGGAGACAGACAAAGAAGGGTGGGAAAGGGCAGGAATCTCTGGCATCTGAATGTAACCCGTTGTTCATTACGCCCTCATTACAATAAAATTAGCTTTGTAGATAAGAAGTACCCACCATGCGCTGACGCCATGACACTTCCCATCAAGGCTAAATGAGGACACAAATCCCTCCTCCCCTCAGGAAGTTGGAGCTGGGATGAAAATCAGGGAATATGACCCCAAACCCCTCCTTCCCCAGTGAATATTCTGCCCCTTCATTTCCGTGCCCCACATAACCAACTTGCCAAAGAAACTCAGGGCAGCTACTCGTGTGAGACTGGCCATTCTCCCCTTGAGAGTGTACTATTGCTTAAACAGATCCTCACTTTACTTTCTTGACCTGCCTGTCTTGTTTCTGAATTCTTTCTTCAAAGAGACAAGAACCTACCTTCTGGTGTCAAGAAGGAGTGAGTAGGGTTCTGTAGATAACGGGGAGTGAGTGACCTCACAGAAACAAGAGAGCTTCTGTCAGGAGAGAGTGGCAACCAGCTTCAAAACCTATCGAGGGGTGAAGTGTGAGAAGAAACAGGGCCAGCTACTCGGATGTTAATGGTAACCTTGACATGAGCGGTTCCTACAAGGTGGGGCAGAAGCCAGTTTTATCTGCTCTTTCCACCTCCTCAGTTCTCCTAAACACGTGAACCTACTTGCTAAGCTCAACTGCCTGTAGTTGCCTTTATGTAAATAAGGTTATTATTTCCATGACAGGGTAGTTTT
The DNA here is from genome assembly GCF_039906515.1 of Pseudorca crassidens. NCBI lineage: Eukaryota > Metazoa > Chordata > Mammalia > Artiodactyla > Delphinidae > Pseudorca > Pseudorca crassidens. The sequence continues at coordinate 107,722,823 of NC_090304.1, forward strand.
CTTAATTGATATGCTCAGCCTTGCACATAAATTATGAATAACAGTTGGAATGGTAAGTTGCAAATATTTATTGAGTGCCTGCTATAATCTAGCCAAAATGCTAAGTGTTACAATTATGCTAAACAATGCTGAAATAATTCCTAGCTTTACAGAGTTAGGGATCTATTATAGTGCAAGTACCAATATATGTTAAACTGAAAAGAGCAATCTGTCCAGCACAACTAATGTTCAGCAAATACCAACTTTTTAGTGTCTATATAAACTCTGAAATTTGTTTTGTCCTTGGCAAGGAACACTGGGACAGATCATTCAGTGAAAAGAAATCTTAAATCTTTTTTTTTTTTAAGCAAAAGAATAACTATAAAAAAGTGATTTGTTTTTGCTGTCCCGTCTTAACGTATTCTAACCAGTCACAGCTGTCCAGATTGACCCCGAGTGAGGGAAACCAGACCCAGGCGTATGTGAGGAAGCGGCAGCCTTGGGCTATGCCTACCCACCCACGCATTTTCAGGGTACATCCAGTGATATATGGTACCCAGTCCTTCCAGATTTTCTCGTTAAAACAATGTATACAATAAAATGAAATAATGATGTTACACCTGTGTCGCCACCTGTCAGTAAATTTATGAACAATTAGAAAATGAAAGTACTTTCCAGGGAGCAATTTGTAGAAACAATAAAATGCTCACTTTTCAGAAATATAATAGAACAACAACTTTTCTCTCCCCCCACCCAAAAACAGCTTTTGCAGTAATTAATCGGTTCTGTTTTGTTGTTGTTTTTAATGTTTCTGTTGTTCAGAATGCACCAGGCAGGCACAACTGCAGGTGCCGAAGGAGCCGTTTAGCATCTCCAGACGATGATGGGAAGCTTGGAGCCAGCTCTTCCACTTTCCACAGGCAGCCACGCCTCTCAATAAACCAGGGTTTATGTCCGCTGTCTCCGGGCTTTTACCACTCAGACACAGATGCCAGCGTCTTCCCTGTGGAGCAAACATTAAGCCCAAGACATCCCTACACAATGCATGTGCTTTTCCCCTTTGACTTTATTCACAAGTGACCTGAGGTCTCCATCCCATGTCCTCCAGTAACAAACCTGGTCATAATAACACCTGAAATGTCTATAGTGCTTTGTGTTGGATGAAAAGTCTTTCTTCTAGATTAGTCCATTCAAAGGATTGTCAGAGTGAGCATTATCTCCAATTTACAGCCGAGGAAGTCGAGGCTCAAAGTGAGACAATGGGTTGCCTGCGCCTCCACAGGACGAGACATCACACCTGGGTTTCTGACTCTGCTCCTTGCTCTATGGTATGAAGAGACTCTCCCAACGCCAATTCAATCAGATTCACTCTTTCAACCTTGATCGACAGCAGACAGGGCATTGCAGACCCCAAACCAAAACATGGTACCTTGGAGAGAGAGAGAGGGCTCATCCCAGGGCCCCAGAATCTGAGAAGCACTTTGGTCACCTCTGTGGATGTCCTGGGCTGGACCTGCCAGAGCCGTCCCGGCCGCAGCTGAGCAGGGGGTGGCTCAGCCCACTGACCCTCTGCCCGTGAAAACATCCATTTCCCAGCACAGCCTTGTTTCTCTTCAGAACAACGGTTAGTCCATTTCCTTCTATTTCACCCCTTCCTTTTCATCTTCTTCATTTTTATTTTCCATCTCAAGTCCTTCCCTTCTCGTGCTTTCCCTCCCTCAGTGGCTTGTTACAGGTTACGTGCTTCTCTCTCCTCTTTTCACGTTTGGCCCTTTTGTAAGAGGCCCTCTTTCTTCCTCGTCTTTGTTTGTCTGCCTCCTCTTTCTAGGCTGCCTTTCCCTCTATTCATTGCTATTCTCCCCTAGATCCTTCTCTTGTCACTCCAGGGACGCGAATTTTGATCTTTTCTGCTGGACTAAAGCTTTGTCATCCTTCTTTGTGTTTTCTTTGTGAGTCAGTATTTTTCCCTCATCATTTTTCTTGGTGCAAAAATAAAATCTCTCTTAGCCGTCTATCTGATCCATTCAGTCGCTTGTGTTTTGACCTAAATGTTTGCTCTCCCTTTGATAATTCATTATTTTAATTGTAGCTGTTAGGGCTCTAGGGCTAGGAGGAGACAATGGGTTGTCTCTTTTCCAGTAACTGAAAATGCTTTCTTGTAGTGTCTATAAATTCCATGGAGGACAAACTTATTCCTAAACAAAAGGTTTTATTGGACAAATCCCAAAGCTGTGGGTTTTAATGCTCTAGATCCATATGTTTTCAGAGCAGTCGAGATTTGCTTCATAAAATCTCAGGAAGGGAGAGGTTTGGCGTGTGCATAATTAAAGTATAACTTAGATAAAGCAGAGAAGAGAGATTTGAAATGCACAGGTAGGTGAACCTGTACATGTGTGTTCAACCATGTAGTCACCATACAGAACAAGACATAAAACATGGCCTCATTCCAGAAGCTTCCATCTTGCCCTTTCCTATTCAGTACCTCTCCAAAGACTGCCACTATTATGACTCTTGAATTCCACATAAATGGAATTCTATAATAGGTACCGTTTTGTGCATGGCTTCCTTCATTCAACATAGTACCTTTGAGATTCCTCCATGTTTTGGGAGGTCTTAGGAGTTTGTGTTCTTCATTGCTATGCAGCTTTTCATTATATTTGTTCCATAATCTGTTTATCCATTCTCTTGGTCAACACTGAGTGGTTTCCAGTTTTGGGGGTATTCTGAAGTGCTGTGAACACTCTTATTCATGTCTTTTAATGTACACATATACAAATCTCCATTGGGAAAATACCAAGATATTTATTTTGGGGGCCATACAATAGATGCATGTTTATTTTTTTAATATTTTATTTATTTATTTATTTGGTTGTGCCTGGTCTTAGTTGTGGCAGGTAGGCTCCATAGTTGTGGCTCACGGGCTCTCTAGTTGTGGCTCTCTGGCTCCTTAGTTGTGGCAATGCAAACTCTTAGTTACGGCATGCATGTGGGATCTAGTTACCTGACCAGGGATCGAACCTGGGCCCCTTGCATTCGGAGCATGGAGTCTTAACCACTGTGCCACCAGGTAAGTCCCAATAGATGCATGTTTAGATTTAAGAGAAATCATCTTAAGCAATTTTCCAACATAGTTGAGCCAACTTCCAGCCACAGTGATTGTTTCAGCTGATACCCGTCTAGTGTCCTCAGTCTTCTTCAATTGTTGCCTTCTGGCCAGGTTAGAATTGAAAAGGTAACTATAACAAATACTCCAATCTTTCAAAAGCTGTGCCTATTAGGCACCTTCCACTGCCCCTCAAATTCTCGTGGCCTCCTTAACTCCTACACCTTCAGCTGGTTAACTCACCTCCCCTGCTGCCCTGGCTGACCAGCACGTGTACCCTTGCATATCTACACCTGCAGCTGACCAGCTGAGCCCTCGAGGTCTCTGGATCCTCTGCCACTTCCAACCTCAGATGAAATGCCGGCCTTCAGGGCACGGGGTCTGCTTCCCTGGTGGTGGCTGCAGGGGACACGCAATGCAATCCTGAAGTCTGGGGAGCTCACTCCCTTCGGAGTAAACTTGCACCAAAGGATGGCAGTGGTTGAGACAGGGAGGAAGTCAGGTCAGGAAATCCCTCTCCATCCTTCCTGATGATGGATAGTTTCAAGGCACAGGCTCCTTCTGGAGCTGGTCTGTAGGCTTCCTGCGCCGCTCAGCAGAAACACCCGCCAAGTCTCCAGCTCGGCCTCTGAACTGCTCATCATCGATCTGTATCCGACATTGATCAGGCACCACCTTGTACTGCTTCCCATACTTTTCTTCCCCATTCCCTTTGCCTTGATTCTCTCTGCCCTGGGATTTCGCCACAAAATCAAACATCAGTGTTTATTCTCTGTCCCAGGATCTGTTCCCTAGGAACCCAGAACTAAGGTAGCTTGGTCAAAACATTTCCAAAGATTTTAAATGGGTTTGGTTGACATTCTCAATCCATCCAATTTCTAGAGCACTGAAGTATGAGGGTATTAGCCGGGAAACCAGGACCAAGAGTGAGACAAGAAACAAAACAAAGGCAAAAAACAAGCAAACAACACTTAGCTGAGAGTCTGGATGACTAAGCCCAGCCCTGGCTTTCCCAGCTGCGATTTCAGTGCATTTACTCCATGGCTCTGAGGCACAGTTTCCTGTCTTCTTAAGCTCCCAAGGATGTAGTATAGATGTCAAAGATACTCTATTTAGGGAACTTGAATATCAAATATAGTATCATGTGAAATTGTTTGCCCGGTACTTATTACTCAACAATATTGTTTTTTCTTTCCGTTTCCTGCAAACAAGGACGCACTCTAGAATTAAGAAATATTCTTCTTTTTCATTATCCTGATCATCATACCATCATCACTAACATTTAGAAAGAAGTGACATCCTAAAAGAGATTTAATGGGAAATGAATAAATTATAGAATAGTAAACTCATTAGGCTGTTTCATTCAGTGGGGAATGTCTTCCTCTTTGTCTTAGGCTGATTTTGCCAATGTTTTCATGCTGCTTTCTTCCAAGCCACCTTCTGTATAACTCTGGTTCAACCCTTCCTGATGCCGATAGCATTTGTCTGTTCATTCATCATTTATTCATCAAGTGACTATTACATGCTAGGCACTGCACTTGGGACCAGGAATGAAACAGTGAACATGAACAGTACAGTCTCCACCCTTACGGAATTTAAGGCCCAGTGGGAAGATATATATTTATTACAAAATTAAAAGAAAAATATGTGTAACAATGCAAGAAGTGTTCTGGAAGGGGCAGGCATGGCATGGTCAGGAGGGTGAGAGAAGACAGAGGGAGTGACGGATGAGAGGAAATCTGATGGATGATGGAGGAATGGGGAGGGGAGAACACCGAGAGAAAACAGCCGATGCAGAGATCCCGAGGAAGGAGGGAACGTGGGAAACACGTGGGCTGAATGAAGAGTACTGTGGGTGCCTGGAGAACAGAATCTGAGGGGAGTGTGTTCTCCCACCAGCCAGGGAGGCAGCTACAGACACGAGCTCCCAGGGTATGTGGGCCACCGTAGCGACGTTTGTAATCTTGCTGGAAATAGTGGAAAGTCATGCAAGAGTCTAAACAGTGTGTGTGTGTGTGATGATTAGACTCTCTTAGGAGATCATTCTGGCTGCAGGGGCAACTGAGCATGATGCAGAGTAGAAGTGGAGGGGGTTACAGAGGCTGGCGGGGAGGAAGGGATGGGGAGTTATTGTTTAACGGGTACAGAGTTTGGGACGATAAAAATGTTCTAGAGGTTGACAGTGGTGCTGGTTGCACAACACTGCCAACGTATTCAATGCCTCTGAATTATACACTTTAAAATGGTTAAAATAGTCAATTTTAGCTTACATGTATTTTATTACTCTAAAAAAGTTAAAGAGACTATGTGGATAAAAACCTAATAGGATTTTGTAATGATTCAAGTGAGTGACAATGGTATCTTGTCTTAGATTGTTGGATTGTGGGGGTAGAAGGAGGTGGACAGATCTAAGACGTACTTTTGGTGACTGGTGAATGGGACTTGGTATCTCAGAGATGGGATAGCTATTCACCAAATCTATTCTTCTCTTTCTGGACACACAGCTGGACTGTATTTCCAGCCAAAGGAATAGAAGTGAGTGTAAGTACTGTGCACACTTCCACGAAGCCTGGCCCATACAACAAACAAGTAAGCAAATAAATACAAGCCCTTCCCCCGCAAAAACCCTCATCTTTTTATGCCCATCTTTACCCTCTCCTCCAGGCAGCCGGCTGGATGTCTATAGCCAGAGTTGACACTGTCACCATGTTCTGAAGGGGGCAGAGCCTCAGTCAACTTTTATTCCTGAACGATGGCATGGAACCTGGCACTTGCCCTCCCCCACCTCCCAGGTAATTGGAATTTCTGAACAAGCAGTACCATTTTATTGTGTTAAGCCACTAAGATATCGAGGTCTGAGAAGCTGGGATTACCTTAGTTGGTATCTGTAACGGAATTCATTATGCCCCCGCCCAATTCATGTGTTGAAGCTCTACCACGCCCCATGTGACTGTTTGGAAGTGGGGCCTTTAAGGAGGTAGTTAAGGTTAAATGAGGTCATTGTGTAGGGCCCTGATCTGATAGGACTGGTACCCTTATAGGAAGAGGAGGGGACACCAGAGATCACTCTCTACACACAAACACAAACACACACACAAAGGGCCATGTGAGGACACAGCTGGAAGGCCATTTTTCTACAGGCCAGGAGGAGAGCTCTTGCCAAAACCAACCCTGCTGGCACCTTGATCTCAGACTTCCAGCCTCCAGAACTGTGTGAAAATGAATGTCTGCTGTTTAACCCTCCCAGCCTGTGGTATTTCGTGAGGCAGCTTGAGGAGACTAAGGCAGCACTGTTGGCTAAAGCGACTGAGGAGAGAGGTCTCTAGAAGGATGGTCATGTTTCTGGTCCATGGAACTAGATCACGGTAGTGCCAAACCCCAAGAGAGGGGACCCTGGTGTAGGACGATGTGAGTTCAATTCTGGACATGGTTGACTTTGAGGTGCCCCTATGACATGCTGGAGAAAACATCGGGTCAGTCTATCGGCAAAGTGATGAAACACTGACCAGCCAAACTGAAATACGCCTTCCCTGGTGCTCAATTTAAATAGTTGTCTCTAATTGCTTTAAAGGTGTACATTCTGTCTCCCCTCAAGAATGAAACCTTCCTTGGAGTTTTTTCCTCCTCTGAATAGTTCCTAATGTATCATGAATATAACTGACATTCAATAAATGATTAGGTAGGTTTACTGATTTTTTTTTTAAGGAGTGACTGTTGGTTTCCAGGGGATGCAGACCCACCCAAACATCTTAGAATACTTAGGGTAAGACCGGACTAGTGGTTTAGCCATTCACCAGCCTCAACATTCCCCAGAATATTCTTTTAATTAATAAAAAAGAAAACTCCATAATTTAATGGTGACTATTCTTAGCGGTGTCTTCTTTCTCCACTAAAAACATAAAAGTAGGGAAAACTTCAGAATGAAAGAGGGATTCGATTTAATTCTATTCAGCAAACATCGTTGAGTGCTAGCAACCCCATCACACTTTTTGGGTGTTCAGGTTGGCACAAGCAATGTCTAACCCCAAGGACTTAGAATACAGTGGGAGGAAGTGTAAACATAACCCTACCACAGACAGACTTATGTTATCCTCCATCTGAAGCAAAGTGCCTGATACAGGTATGATCCTCGAGACATCACTGAATACGGTTTCACATGGCAGGTGTTAAATATTCAGTGTGTGAACAAGTGAAACAGTGGATAGACTACAATATAAAACCATCTGTGGAAGAATAAAAAATATATATATAGAAAAATACCTCATCCCGGAAATAAAAACCTAGAATTTTAGAGTGGGAATGAACTTCAGAGACCATTTACTTCTACTCCCCTACTTTACAGAACAAGAAACAGATCCAGGGAGGTGAATCCACGCGCCTCAGAGCATAAGTCATGGATACTGAGGTTGTTTTCTAGACCTTCTGACTCACCACATGGTGTTCTTATGATCACAGGATTATTTTCTACAAATGGATGCTGGGAACGTGGTCCCACCTGAAGGTCCTACCTGGCTCAGAAGAAACAGGATAGATCAGGGCCCCAGTACAGCTTTCAACACGTGATGAAAGAGCAGGCTGGCCTGAACATTTATTTCAGCAAAGAGATGTGCTGAATTTGCCAAAAGAGAGAAGCTGAGGACAGGAAAGTGGGCTGAGTGGGAGACTGCTCAGGCAGCTGGCCAGAGGGCATGCTCTCTACCTCTTCCCCTAACTGGGGGCAAGGTGGCATTCCCGGAGATGTGGACAAGTCAAAGCAGGGGCCCGGCTGGACGACCGCTGTCCTTGGAGCTGTGCCACTGACACCTGGTCCATCAGTCACCCCCATACATTACACCCACACCCTCCTCTGCGGAAGCGCAGAGGCGACCCAAAGTTCCTGAATCCAAACAGAATCCTTTCACTGCTCGGAGGAGGAGGAGAACTTTGCATAATCATCATGTTTGCAGGCCAACGAGATGTAAATGTATGTAGATGTACTGGCTAGGCTGGCTGGTCCTCAGGCCCTCCCTGCTGCTGGAAGCAGGTGAGCAGCCCTGCCTGGAGGGGGAGGACAAAAGCAGCAGAAGAGAGGAGGGGGAACAAGGCACAACTTTAGAAAGCGGTAAAGTGGGGAAAGGAGACGTAAGCATGGAAGGAGGGGAGAAATGACCCAGCCACAAACCCTGCTCAGCCAGCACCGGAGTGGCCTTGATTCACGGTAGCTGCAGCCCAGGGAACATTCACTGCCAGAGACAGAAAATCACTGCAGGGCAATAGTTTCTGAAGAAAATGGGAGCATGTTACAAACTGTATTATACCTAGAAATGATTTTCCCTTTCCTAACGTCGGAGGAGTCTGTAAAGCCCTCTTGCTGCAGCCATCATGGGCACTTTGTAGCTGATGTTTCTGCTAGAAAGCTTCCAGGAATTTGCTCAGGTGGCCGGGTCATGGCTTCCCGGACTCCAGCAGATGGGAAATAGAAAGGCCTGGAGCCTAAGCGCCCCGAGCACCCTGGAAACCTTCGGCAATGAGCAGGCCACCTCCAGCGAAAGGCAATGAGAACGCGGTGTGGGACGGTGGCGTGGGATGCAAGAAGGAACCTGCGGCCCCAGCACACGAAGAGAGATGGGCCAGGCTGCAGGGGAGATGAGCACTGTCTCACCCACTCTTGACTCAGGAATTCACTTCCGGGCTATGGAGGAAGGAAGAGCTGCTGGTGAGCACCGGCCCCGCAGGGAAGCTGCATCTGTTCAGTGTGAGACTGGAGTTGATCTGTGCACACATGTGCCAACACCACTTTGCTCCCCTCCACTGAACATTCCCATCCGTCTTATCGCCTGATACTTATTTGATTGCTCATTACATGCCAGACGCATTTAATAAATATTTTTAGCGTCTAATCTATGTGAGGCCCTGCTTCCATGAGAGGTAAACGTCTGTGTCAGCAGGGAGGCGACAACTTTGTCCCTGACTTCACGGTGCTTATATTTCGGTGGGGAAATCAGATGTGTGACCAGTGAAGACAGCACAGTGCCACAGAGCTATACCCAGGCGGTGGGACCCTTGGAAGGTCCGAGCTCCTGTAACACCTCCAGGTCTTTGGAGTGGAGGTCCCCTGAACAGGGCAGGCGTGGGTGGGGCCCTGGGGGTGCTCTGAGAGGGAGGGAGCAGGGCCAGTCACCATCACTCTGTGCTTTCTGTGAGCAGCCAGCCACACCACATGCCCAGCAAAGCCCGAACCCAGAGACAGCTCTGAAGTACACGGTGTCTCTGGAGCTTCCAATGGGAGGCCAAGCTCTTCATTCGCGGATCAGTTCAGCCCAGCCTGGTCCCTCCGACCAAGCGGAGGCGGGGGCATGCGCCCCATCCGGGCTCACCACCTGCCCTTCTCAGTCAGCCGGCAGATGTGGACCTGGGCCTGTCTAAGGAGAGGAAGGGTGACCGCGGGCCAGAGTGATGCCACATGATGGTGTACCTGCGGTGTCATCCCCTGCTGACCATGAATGTCCTTTGGAGACACATTATCCTAAATGGTGCTGAGGGCACTGGGGCTGAAGGAAGACAGGACTGGGAAGGACTGGGCTGGGGCCACTCCAGCGGGCACTGGGGAGACGAGGCAAGAATTCCCACCTCCGCTTTCCTCCTGCCTCTACTGGGACCTCACTTCAAGGCTGTCCCATCAGAGGCCCTTCGCCCCGCCTGGCACTTTTTCGAAGTGAGTACCCTGAGCTCCTGCAGACTGCCCCCTGGTCTTGCACAGAGCTATCCCTGGGCACCTTTTTAATGGCCTGACCTTAATTGCATTTTCTTGTGTGTGCCATGGCAGTCAGTGTGCAGTTTAATAAAAGACTTTCAAGCTGCCAGACCCGTTCTTCCCTCCCCACCTGCCTCTCATGTAGCAGAAGATTTTAAGCCTCATTTTTAAGGTGATTGATTTGGTGTGTTTTCCACTTTCTTTCCTGCTGTGGGGACATTTTGTCTCGATGTGTGATCACTGTTTCTGAAGGGACTTTGATTTTCCTGTCCCCTCACTTTCCACCCCGCTGTTGCTGAACCAAGGGGCTGGGCAGCTTTATTCCTCCAGCAGCTATTTTGCACTCTCTGCTTCTGTTGTGCGTCGCTGGTGCTCTAGATTAACCACGGCCAGGGCTCGGGGCCCTTCGTTTCGCACTCCCGTCGGTGGGGCACTTAAAGCGGGCACTTGGGGATGTGTGCACGTCAGCCTGACATTTCTTTTCTTTTTCCTTTTGAAACTGGAGCACAGGCTTTTCTTCTTTTATTTTGGATGCGATTGCAGTCAGGGGGATTCATTTGAAACGAAGCTATGCCTTTCAGTGTACGGTAGTGGCCTCTTAAAGATGTGGTTTTAGAAATGTCTCTAAGATTCGCGTATTTATGTGAGGATGTAAGGTTCTTAAAGAAAACAAACCTTTGATGATGATTTAGTGCTATTTCTCTTTTGACTCAAAGTTGTCTGCTTAACCTCAATTCTCCATCAATAAGCATAACTATAGATATTTTTCACAAGTACCTTTTGGACGTGAGACTATAAAATTATGACGACAATATAAAAATAGAAGAATATTTAAAAATAATAAGAGTGACATAAAACTTCAAGGATGGGGATATCGCACACATTCAGATATGTTCAGAAGTTGCCATGGTTCTTCCATTATTATCCATAAAATCCAATAAAATTTATTAGAATATAAGGGGCCAGTGGCTATATTTTAATGTGAAAACTGTACTAGGATGAGTAGACAGTTCAGAGTTCTAAGTATTAATGAATCACCCCAGCATAACACCCGTCACGCAAACTCAGAGGGTCGGTTAATTTCTAAAGTTAACCTAGCAGCTTAAAACAACAAACGATTTTAGTATTTTCTATTGTACAGGACCTAGTTTAGAGTGCTGTCCGCTTAATGTAGAACAACCATAAGAAGGAGGTAGGACAGCCTTTATTTCCCAAAATTTACAGATGAAGACTTTGAAACTAAGTAACTCATTTAAGATCATACAGCAAGTAGCCAAACCAGGAGTTGAATTTTTCATGCCTCTTACCTAGAGGCAGCCTGGTAAATGCATTTTGTTCTGTATGTGTTTGAATTAAGGCTTTGCTTATCAATAACACTGCCTTTTCTGTTGGATTAGCCTGGATACGACGGCACCGGGAAAACACAAGCCCAACCATGAGTCTGCAGAGATGGGATCAGTTCTCACTGGTAAGGGGGGAGGGGGGAGGCGGGAGAGAGTGGGGATCAGGAACCTTCCAGAGTCTGAGTTCCACACCAGTGACTGCATCAGTGTCTCCCGGCCTCGCATAGACGCCAGGCTGAGCGAGATGCAGCAAAGCAGCAGGGGAGCAGTGGAGAGAACCCCAGGGTGTCATGGGCACAGAGGTGCTTGCACGGGAGCAGCCTGGCCATGGTTCCCCACGTCCCTGAGGGGAGGCGTCCTCCGTGCACTGAGCCCTGGGCTGGGCTTCCCTGTCTCTTCTTCCCCTTCCTTTCAACCCCTCCCCACCTCCTCTGCTCCCTTGCCTCCCATCACATCCTCCATCTGTAGCTCTGCCCTTCTGCAGGCATCTTCAGTCTTCTGCCAGCTTTCCCTTGCCGCCTTTTCTTCTAAATCGTCCTGGCCCAAGCCCCAGGCTCCTTCCCTCCACTTCCCTGGGCCACTTAGGCTCCTATCAAGAGAAACAGCAGGTGTCACACCACCGCCATGCCCCTCTCTTTCAATAAGCTCAGTGTAACCTGCTTTGGAGAGCTCTGTACCAAGAAGTGCAAGGGGCACTGTTCATAGTAAATTAAGTATAAAAATCTCTATCCTGAACCAAAAATTGACTGTTCACTCTGTATCTGAGGGAGGGACGCCAAATTTCTTGTCCTGGAGCAACCTGCGCCTTGAAAATGGCCAACATCTGGACTATTATTAGATCTCAGGCCAAGCAGGACCCTTGGAAACACTCCGTCCCATTTAGATGTCCCCTTTGGCATATCTGAGACACACAGGGTCTCTTCTGCCAACCTATAAATTCACCTAAAATCTGTGCTTCTCCCTGAAAAATTCTAATGACTGAAAGAGCCGATAACAATACTGTAATTCACGATTATCTCTACTATAAGATAGGGCTTATTCTTTTTCAATACTGACCTCAATTAAGGTGACATTACGAGGGCAGCCTTTCTGCAGCTCTGTTAATCACCATTCACACATCAAGCACAGGGAACTCCCCTCTGCTTTCAGCTACCAATAAACCAATAATAAAACTCCAGCTCCTGGGGGACACATGGCTCCCTTACCTAGGGATTTTAGATCACCCAGGTAGCTGTTATGTTGTTTTTGAGAGGGGAAGAAACCTATCTGAACAGAAACTAAGAAGGAATTAAGAAGATAACAAAGAAAAAAAGTGAGAAGAAGAGGAAGAATTGGAAGAGAGGGTAAAAATCTCTATTCCAACAGAATCTTCTTCTAAAGCTGTTGATGATTAGGAGAGGATTAGGCAGCTCACATTCCAGCTATATTAAATTAAATCCCAGGCCCCTTTCCTCAGACACACACAGGCCTGAGAACATCAATCCTATCATGACAAAATAGCCCTCGGGAAAAGGAATCCTCCTGGCAGCGTGCCATCCCGCTCTTATAAACTGTTAGCCATGGTAATGGACCAGTCCAAGAGGCATATTAATAATGACATGAAGAGACACATTTATTGTTGATTGTTGAGATGGTGGCAGATTTATTGCCAGCGTGCCAGGAGGGAGGGCCTGGCCCAGCAACGGCGCAATTAAAAACAAATTGAATACAAGGACAAAGAATCAATAATCTAACAGGGCAACTTTTCGTTTGCAAAATACAAATATAAATTAATTGACCTGAACACAGTTGCTAACTGGTCATTAATGTGTGCTTGCTGGCCAATCAGGGTGTGTCATTGATGCCATCATGTTGATTGCAGCGGGCTGGGGGGTGTCCTTCTAGCTGCCTGCCAAGGCTGTCCTCTGGGCCATCCTGTTTGGGGTGATTTCCAATGTCACTAAAAAACGTGGCTGTGTCGGATCTTTCCCCTGAGGCTCTAAATTACAGAATTTTTAAAAAGGTTTCACTAAGAACTTCTTTATTCAGTAGAAATAAATGCTTTTGGTGCCTGCCTACACAGTGATCTGTCCTAAGCATGGGGAGAAGGTAATAAATCCAAGGTGGATGACACGCTCTGTGGTACGGTCTCCAATAACCTCCAAATTAGGACATTTGCCATTATTGTCATGGATTAGTAACACTTAATATAAACGTGTTAAAGAGCTATCTACATGGTCTTGCCAATTCAGATTGCGATCCCGAAACTGTGACCATATTAAGAGTGACAGAGCCAACTCTGGCTCTTGCTTTCAAGGAAAAATCTAGGTGTGCGAAAAAGTTAGATCCACCAATAGCTGAAATATGAAATGAGAAGTTACAGGTAGCGTAAGGAAGTGCAGGTAAAGGTTTGGAATTCCAGAGAAAGCCTTTGGCTTTGGGGATTTAGCCACTCTAAAACTGTACTGTTCAATGTGATAGCCACTAGCAAGTGTGGCTATTTTTAATTAAATTAATTAAAATGAAATAATACAATTCACTAGCCACATCTCTAGTTCTTTTTTTTTTTTTTTTTTTTTTTTGCGGTACGCGGGCCTCTCACTGCTGTGGCCTCTCCCGTTGCGGAGCACAGGCTCCGGACACGCAGGCTCAGCGGCCATGGCTCACGGGCCCAGCCGCTCCGCGGCATGTGGGATCTTCCCGGACCGAGGCACGAACCTGTGTCCCCTGCATCGGCAGGCGGACTCTCAACCACTGCGCCACCAGGGAAGCCCACATTTCTAGTTCTTAATAGCCCCTTATGGCTAATGGCTACCATGTTGGACAATGCAGATATAGGACACTTCCATCATCACAGAAAGGTCCATGGGACAGCCCTGCTCTAAAGGGTCCGCAGAACTTGGATATCCAGAGAAAAGAACATTCAAGACAGATTGTTTGAGAAATGGAAAGAATGCAGGGCACTGGGGGCGGAGGTTTTACAAGGACAAGTTTGGCTAAGTTCTGTGTAGGATATAAAAATGGAAGAATAGAAAGTAAGAGTGAAAAAGGAGGTCTGACCTTGAATTGTTGAGCACTTGGAAAAGTGATCTAAGAGGTTTTGACTTTACTGTATTGTCAAAAGGGAGTCATTAAAATTACAAGCAGGGGGAAGTGATATGATCTGGTGCGTGCATTAGGAATATTTAGACAACAGTGTTAAAATGAATTATAAGGAGCCAGAGACTGAGGACGGGGTAGCAATTAGGACGTGGCAGTGAAAAGTCACCAGAGTGTAAGATGTCGCACTTTTATGGTTGTGGTTGTGGGAACAGAAAGAGAATGACTTTACTGGACATGACATCTGCTTTGATAGAGAAGGAAGAGAGAAAGAAAGTCAACGCTTAAGCCATCGTTTTATACAAGGCTAGTGTGTCCATGAATATAAATGTGAATTAAAAGAGGAGGAACGGGTTTTGGAGCGAAGAAAAGTCCAGTGTGGGACACGTGAAATATGTATGGGACACCCACCTTGAAGAGTTCAGGAAAGAATCGGGAAGAAGAGACTAGAATTAGGGAAGAAATTAAGAAGTAGAAATGTAGATTTCAGAGTCACTGATACAGACTTGATATTAACTCCAAGGAGGAAGTCATAATCACAAAGATACATAAAGTAGGAGGAGAGGAAAAGGTTTAAGGAGGACAGATCCTGACTGCAGAGATATTAGACTGAAGTCCTTTAAACAGAGATAACCTGACAAGGCAAGCATGCGCCTTGTAAATGAACAGGTGTGTCAGTCTGGCCTGAGACTTATTTAATATGGAGGGAATGAAGAGGACATTCCACGTAGAGGTTAAGTGCTGGCTTTCCCTATAGGCTAAGCAGAGCTCGAATCACGGCTCTGTACCTCTCAGCTTGTGACCTAGGGCAAGTTCCTCAGCCTCTCTGAGCCTCAGTTTCCTCATTCAAAAAATTAGTAAAATGCATCTCACCCTCTTGGGTTAATTGGGAAATAGAATTAGATCGTGTCTGTAAAGTGACTGCTATGCTTGGTACTCAGGCATGACGACCACGGTTTATAATTATTCTAAGACACATCTCTGACTGCTTTCCTTGTGATTAGTTTTCTTCACTTCTATTGCTCTTCAATTTCTGAACCTACAGAGGAGAATGATTAGTGAAGAGAACAGTCAAAGGCTTTTCGATACCCTGATGAGAAGCCAAAGTAGGAATAAGTACCAATGATAGGTATTGGTGCTAAGACACTGTGTTTCAGGTAAAACTTGTTAACGAGGGGCTCACAACCAGGCTTTGGAATGCAAGTCAGACTCTTCAAGTATGTGTCTACATGCTGCATGTAGGAAAATAGCACCGCTCTAAATTCGCAGATTACTCTGACACTAAGCCATGGCTGTAACTAAACCTGTGGGTGGTGAAGGCTGAAATCTTAGGTGGGATTCTGACTACGTGAGGGTCATGATGAACTTTAAACTACTGGGAGAATTTATGAACATTTACTAACTTACCCTTCTTCAAAAGTGTGACTGCTTCCCCTGCTGACAGCACTGGGAAAGCTCTCTTTGTATTTACTTGCGCTGTTGACAGATGAGGCTCTTAGGACACAAGCTGAGATCACCATGCAAATTGACTAGAACGTAACAGGCATTTCATTTCCTCCTGCATCTCCACATCAGTTATGGTTTTGAGAACAGACTCCATGACTGTTCTGTTTATTTAGTTCTATGGCAAATAAGGCAAATGACAGCTCCAGACCCCACCACTTCTCTTTCTGGCTCCTGTATGTATCCCAAACCAGGTGCCAGGACTGACAGCACCATCTCGGATCATGCCAAGAGTCTCTGCTGTGGCCTCCAAGCAAGCTCAGGCAC
This sequence comes from Pseudorca crassidens, assembly GCF_039906515.1. Lineage (NCBI taxonomy): Eukaryota > Metazoa > Chordata > Mammalia > Artiodactyla > Delphinidae > Pseudorca > Pseudorca crassidens. Next base: position 107,738,829 of record NC_090304.1, read on the forward strand.
TTTGATGCACCCACTCAAAGCCAGGAACCTCACACAGCCCCTTACTAGAGGGAGGATGGACCTGCACATTCAATGGAGAGAAGGATGGAATTCCAGGGGCCACAAAAGAAGGAGTTACGGAAACTGCAAAAGCTGTGTGTGTGTGTGTGTGTGTGTGTGTGTGTGTGTGTGTGTGTGTGTGTGTGTGTGTGTGTGTGTGTGTGTGTGTGTGTGTGTGTGTGTGTGTGTGTGTGTGTGTGTGTGTGTGTGAGAGAGTGTGAGTGTGATTAGTTTCTAAGCAGAGCGGAACAAAGCCCCATATCTCTCCTCACAATAATGGGAGTAGAGGCTTGATAAAAGGAGAAATATTCTTTCTACAAAATCTGTTTCGTACTGTGTTGTCAGCAGCTAACTACACAGGATGTCATGAAAGACATGATAACCTAGGGGACTGGGGAGAGGCGAATACCAATCCGATTTCAGCTACAGGACATGTCAAATTCAGACAATGTCTGAGTAACACAATCTGAGGGAAGGGACAGGACAGTTGCACGGAGAGTGTGAGTATGAGTGTGGGTCTCATTCCAAACCCGAGGCTGGGCTAGAGGGAGCCTGCAGGGGGACACCCTTCTTGGGAAGGGCGACTCATGAATTGCTTTCCTCGGTTGGGTACAGAGGGCATTCTGAGGGCACCGACTTCAATCCTGACTCCTTCTAAGCTGTAATTGCTTTCTTAGTTTACCCAACCCTGAAATTAGGAATCTTAGTATGATATATACACCATCGGATGTGGGTTGTGGAGTTTACAAATATCACGTGAAGCAGGAAAGGAAAGGATGTCTTTCATATATATCTGTTAATATACACACACACACAGGATTAAGATTAAGGTGTGCATGTGTGTACCTGAAGGAAATCAATTACATTCAATTGTATTCTTCACCCCAGAATAAGAAGCCAGGAAGGGAACGTCCCAGAGACACAGGTCCGGATGTGAGGAGCAGAGCTCAGGCTGCGGAGGGAGTGTTTTGACGCACAGTCTTGTTCTTTTCCACATTCCCACCCTGCCTCTGTGAAGAACAAGTGTGATTATAATTTAAAATAGAGGCCGAATAAATGAAATTTATTTCAGGTTGACTGCCTGCTTTTCTTTAGGCCCACAATTATGCATGTTAAGTTAAATAATTATTTAAAGAATATTTGGGAAAAGAGGGGAAAACAGCAGAGAAAAAGAGCTGAGTAACAAAGGAAGGGTTAGAAATAGGTAGGTCCGGGCTTCCCTGGTGGTGCAGTGGTTGGGAATCCACCTGCCAATGCAGGGGACACGGCTTTGACCCTGGTCCGGGAAGATCCCACATGCCACGGAGCAACTAAGCCCATGCACCACAACTACTGAGACTGCACTTTATAGAGCTCGCGAGCCACAACTACTGAGCCCGTGCGCCACAACTACTGAGCCTGCGCTCTAGAGCCCGCGAGCCACAACTACTGAGCCCGTGCACCACAACTACTGAAGCCCATGCGCCTAGAGCCCATGCTCCATGACAAGAGAAGCCACCGCAATGAGAAGCCAGCGCACCTCAACGAAGAGTAGCCCGCGCTCACCACAACTAGAAAAAGCCCGCGTGCAGCAACGAAGACCTAACGCAGCCAAAAACAAGTAAATAAAATAAATAAATTTATTAAAAAAAAAAAAAAGAAATAGGTAGGTCCTTGCAAAAGTGTGACACGTGGGCAGGTGTGCCTCCCTTACCTGCTGGGATGCTCCACCAGGTGCCCGGCCCCCATCCGCCCCAACCAGCCTTAGCCAGGCCCCCTCTACTCCTCAACCATCTTCTCAGGAACCACCCTTCTCAGTAGCACCTCAGAACTTCTATATTTTTTTCACAAATAGTAACATCCACCTGCCCTTTTACTTAGCTATGAGTTAGCAATCTGGCCTGTGAACCCAACACTGGGTCTAGAATTAAAACCCCTTCACTGCAGCACTACTGACAATCACCAAGACATGGAAGCAACCTAAATGTCTATCAGCAGATGAATGGTTAAAGAAGATGTGGTACATACATACAATGGAATATTAGCCATAAAAAAGAATGAAATAATGCCATTTGCAGCAACATGGATGGACCTAGAGATTATCATACTAAGTGAAGTAAGCCAGACACAGAGAAAGACAAATATCATATGGTATCATTTATATGTGAAATCTTAAAAGAATGATACAGATGAACTTATAAACAAACAAAAATAGACGCACAGACATAGAAAACAAACTTATGGTTACCAAAGGGGAAAGGGGGGGGAATAAATCAGGGGTTTGGGATTAACATATCCACACTCCTATCTATAAAACAGATAACCAAAAAGGACCTATTACATAGCACAGGGAACTCAATATTTTGTAATAACCTGTAAGGGAAAAAAATATATATGTATAACTGAATCACTTAGCTATACACCTGAAGCGAACACAACATTGTAAGTCAACTATTCAAGTTAAAATAAAACTCCTGGTGTTAAGGAGTGCTTCACCACTTGCTAGCCAGTGTAACTTGGACAAATCATGTGAGCTCTCTGAATCTCAGGTTCCTTTCTTGGAATGTGGTGATTTTCTGTTCTGTCTCCCAGGGCTTCAGTGAAGAACAATCAGGAGAGACCATGCACTCAGAGGGCTTCAACTGTGCGTGTTTTGATAGCTTTTCCTAGAGATAAGCCCAGTGAAGGGAATTTAAAGCTTTTCGTGGCTCTACCATCTCTGGGCAAGCTTTCACTCTTCCTGAGGTTCAGTTTTCTTATTTGTAAGATGTGACTGTGGAGCAAACCTTTCAGGGATGTTGTGAGGATCAACTGAGATCAGATTACACTCAATGTGCCCAGTGCAGAGGTTGGCTGACACTCAGCGAAACCTAGGGCTGGACTGGGTGGAGAATCAGACTTCTCTACCTGCTAAACTAAACCTTGGGTACCAAGTAATCTCACCTGAACTGACTCCAGGCTCAAAGTCCCAAAGTCTTTGAAGACGTAGAAATTGCGTAGCCTTGTTCACAGCATTCATCCTTTCTAGCCCTTTGCCTAAAATTGGGCTCAGCAAGAGTAGTTTGCTCCATGAAAGGAAGTGTCTGGCAGTAAACAGATTTTTGGACTAGCCAAGAGAGCAGATAGAGATACCAACAGCCAAGGAGAAAGGATGCCAGATCTTCCTGTCTATCGCTCCCTGACAGTGACAACTACTGTGACAACTACTGTGACACCCATACATTCCAGAATGCTGAGGAGTTCATGACAATCAGAGTGACGATGAGATCCTGGATTCTCAAAGGGCCCAGCGTTCTCAGTACGTACGTAGGGGAAAGAGGTAACATTTGGAATGTGTGTCCCTGGAGGGATGAGCTACTGGTAAGTTAATTATCTTCTTCTTTGCCTCTCCCTCAGCCTCTCTACATCATCTCGTGGGGCTCTGGCACCCCATTCCTGCTCCCCCGCTGCTCATTTTCTTTCTTGAGTTTTGTCCACAATTTCTGCTAGTACAATGAAACATCAGTAGCAGGAAAAAGAGGGAAGTAAGAAAGGATAACTGGCAAATTTCCATGGATCTAGATTAGAGAAACCACCTTGGACGTGGTTGGCAGTGGGGGGTGGCCTGTGGTGGAGATGCACTGAGCGTGGAGTCGCACGGCTGGGGTACAGACCCAGCACAGCTGCTGACTCACAGGGCACCCTGGCCAGTCTCTTAACCTCTGTGAGCTGCAGTGATCTCATGCAAAATGGAGATAACAGTCACTGCCCTGAAGCCTCCCAGGGCTTGTTGTGAGGGTCACATGAGCCAGAGAGTGTGACCAGTGCTGTAAAGTACTAAATAAACACACGGAAGTCATGTGATCGCTGTTAGAACATATCTCTTGGCTTGTCACATGGAAGACCTCATCCCTCTAAGGACCTTTTCCCAATTACTGGCCACTCCAAGTCATCTGGCCAGCCTGACGCATCCCCTGCCCCTATCTGCCTGAAGGGACTTTATGATCACTGCCTTCTTATGCCGCTTCACTTGCTGTATCCATCTGTCCTACGTTCCTTTGACAAACATTTGCTGAATGCCTAGGATCCCTCAGACAGCGTGCTGTGTGGGGCTCCTGCTGGTCTCAAGTAGGAAGAGTTAATCTCACAAAACTTACCTCCTCTCATGCTAGTAAATTCATGATGAATCTCAAACAAACCCCTTCTTGTCTTGAGTTACACCTGTTTCTTAGTTCTATAACACGTGTGTAATGTCTGTGTCTTCTTTATCCCTAAAGCTCACAAGCCTAACACGTTCCTCTCCCAGCGGCTCAGGATCCTAGCTCTGCAATCACTAGTGGGAACATCTAACATTTCCCCAAACTCAAAAAGGGAGGTGATATCCTTTTAATTCTTCCTATTTCAAGATATGGGGATTAATCCTCTCAATGTCCCTTGGATGATACCTCTTGAAGGAAGCTTCTCCATTCCCACAGGGAGACCCACAATCTGCTGTCCTCACACCTTCCGAGTGACGGGCATGACCTCTTGCCCAGCCCATGCCTCCATCTCCTTTATGGCACTCCCTCCCACACAGGGCTGCCAGATTGGTTTTCCTGCCCTGACTAACCTGAGCCCCTTGTTCTGGATTTCCTTAACACCTCGGTACACAGTCACAGGCTCGCCGTCACGCACCAGGGACACAGTCACAGCCTCGCCGTCACGCACCAGGGACACAGTCACAGGCTCGCCGTCACGCACCAGGGACACAGTCACAGGCTCGCCGTCACGCACCAGGGACACAGTCACAGCCTTGCCGTCACGTGGCACCAGGGCCACAGTCACAGCCTCACTGTCACGTGGCACCTTAAAGTTATCCCTTCAGTGGCCAAGATGTACCTTAGGGACCAGTGATGCTATTTTAACGAAAGCAGCTTCTTCCCTCAAAGAGAAGGACTAGGAAACTAATCCCATCAGATACGTGGAAAGGCCACCTTATAAACCAGGAAAGGACAGGCTTTGAGGTAGTGTTAGAGCAGCTCTCACTTACTCACTTTGCAGGAAGAGGGAGCAACAAAGCCTAGACCCCATGGGATTGCCCTTCTGCTAATGACACTTGTCTGGCAGAGGTGATGAGATTGTAACATTCTCAAACGGACAGAAGATAAATAAATACCATACACACACACACACACGCACACGCACACACATATGCAGATAGACAAGTTGCAGCTTGGAAATTTTTCAGTTTTTCTCATTGCAAAATCAATACCCATCAGCAGTTTGAAATTAAAGGCAGGATTAGACCTCAGTTTTATACATGCCTTATTGTATTCCAAAAGCTTTCTACTCGGTCAGATAAATCTTCTTTAAGAGGATTAGGAAACTTTCATTATCTTTAACCTGAACTAACACTAAGTCTGAAAAATTAATCTATAGACTGGACAAAAGCCGACAGCTGCTGGGAAAGAGGAGACTTCTGGGCTTTCTTCTAATTGAGCCGCAGGGTCTCGGCTTCCACCCACTGGAAACTCAACCGATTCCCAAAGGAAGAACAGCTCCCTGAGCTCCTTATTTTAGCCTCTCAGTAAATGGAAAGCCCAGTCTGCTAAGATTTCCAGGAGGAGATGCTCCCCTTCCTCCTTTGCCCTCCTGATCTCTGCACTGGATTGCCTGGAGCTACAGAAGTTGCTTGGCCTAAAGCGAGACTTGAGGACGTCACCTCTGGAATGAGGGACTCCACTGCCCTGCTTCTTGCCTCTTCCTAGAGTCTTTCTGACCCAAAGCTCTGACCCCACTGGCTTTCACATCCAGCCCCAGCAATTACTCCAAGCTTCTTACGAAGAGCATTATCCCTGAAGCTCTGTGCCACAAGCCCTTTATGGCCTGTATTGGCTTTGACATGCTTACACCGTCTGTCTTCTTCCCTGAAAAGTGATAGCCCTGTTCTGCTTGAGTCTGTTTCTGTACAGAGCCTGACAGTTCTTTTTTTCTTTCAGTGACGAATTTCCTGAATTTGAAGATAACGTTGTTGTCAAGGCCACGGAGGTGCCACGGAGGCGTCACTTCCCATGCCGAGAATTTCTGCTCCTCTGGAGCCAAGCCCAGGTGGCAGGCGGGTGGTGAGAGCTTGAGCTCCCTTGTTTTCTGCAGACATCCCCGCTCATCTCAGACGACTGATCTCAGCGAGGGCCTCCACCAGCCTCTGAGGAGAAGCATCAGCTGTGACACTTGTCTTTATCTCCAGATGGCAGCCCGTCTTGTAGCTCCCAAGCAGATCATCCCCAAGCCATACCCCTAGTGGGACATGGATGGAGAACAGACACAGCGGAGCAGGCAGATGTGGGAGTCTGGGAGCGTGTGGGTGAGAGAAGGGCTTAGAGGCTGAACGGAGGCAATGTTTCAGCACTATGGCAGCACCAGGGCCTGCCGGGAGCCAGGGCTGTAGCAGACAGACCTTTGGCCCAGCTCAGGCCATTACCACGCTGTGCAGAGCCAAAGCCCCTGATGCTCTGCTAGCAAAGAGCCGTTCCAGACAAAAGGAAAGAACGGCCGCCTTGATTTGCACACGTGACCAAAGCACGGAAAGACTCTAACCCCTACTCAGACTTCCCATGCAACCATCTGAAATGAGCAAAATTATATTTTTTAGAAAGGCAGGGATGAGGGAATCCATATTAGCTAAGCGACAATGCCATACACATTTCAGAAACTGAAAAAATATAAAACCCATTGGATCAACTGCAGGTGGGATCTGATGAAAGGCAGTTACTGACACTAAGTCACACACAGGGACTCTTTCTGAGCTCAAGGCATTGGCCACAAGACATCAGCATAGGGGACACTGAGAAAGGTCCACTCAAACCTCTCCTTTGGTGGAGGAAGGATATGTCATAGGGGGATGGGAGCTAGTCTGCTCAGCACCTCATTGCTACCATGAGTGGATACCTGATAGGACTTGCTTTACATAGTGATGGGGGCAGTTCGACATAAGGTCATTTGTAGAGCTGCTTGTTTTAAGACGGTTCCCCAACTCTCTTCACTGCTCTCTGCATGAGTTTTTAATTCTTAACACTTAATAGTTGATATCTGAGATTCTGACATTTCTTCAACCCCATTTTTCTCCTACAAAGTAAAATTCAAATGAAACACTCTTAACTACTATGCCTGGGTTATACTAATTCAGACTTTTAAGGGAGAATGGGAGAGAATGTTAGGGATTCCCCCTTTTAATTATATAGACTTATTTCCAACATAGACCTGGAGATAACATTTTGACTAATATCCCTCTTGACCTCAACTCCATTGTGGGGCTAAAAGGGTGTACACGGACTCAGCAGCAATGCCAAACAGCAAACAGAACCCCTTCTGGTACAGACACAACCACCAGCTATGCAAGCACAGTCATGTCACACGATTTCACATCAATATTATTAACGCTTTATCATGAAATAAGCCTCTGAACACAAGAGGCGCGGAGAGTAGTACCGTATCCATTTCCTAATATATCTTTTCCCAACTCCAGAAAGCTCAAACATGCCGAACAACCTATTAATGGCAGAAGGACCAGAGAGAAAACGGAGAAACTGTAAAGATACTCAGCACTTAGTCAAGACCCCAGCAGGTGGAAGGAATCCAGGACAGACACTCAGTCTCTGGATTCTACAGAGGAAACAGCCTTTTGTGTCTTTCTACAGGAGTAGAAGGACAAGCTGAGATCATGCGTCCCCTGCATCACTGAGGGGAACGTGAGCCCGCTGGCCAGGCCGCCTACCTTGCACGATGAGGTGCACCCGGGAGGTCTTGGGGTGGTTGTCCGTCTGCACGGAGCAGGTGTACGGGCCCTCGTCGTACACGTCCACGTTCTGGATCATGATGCTGTACTGGGTTGGCGTGTTAACCAGGATGATCACACGAGGGTCTATGGACCACTTGTCGTTCCCGGCGTAGAGGATGGTGCTACGGTTCAGCCAGGCCACCCGGGTGACCCGGTCATCTATGGTACACCTGTGAGTGAGGGTCGGGGAGGGGAGGGAGGGAGAAAGTGTTCAGAGATTCTGTTATAAACACAGCTGCTGTCACTCAAAGGGTAAATGAAATAACATAGCCCAGTGCTAAAGGGAACGAATTATGGATAAAACTTCCTAAATAGAGGGCAACAGTGGCCTGAATCCTCCTGAAGAACCGATGCTACAAAATCATTTCTACTTGATTTAGCAACATGTTATGTGAATATCTTTGCTGTGTATTTGCTTTCCATCTTATTTTTTCCCTTCGGCTTCTATGAAAATTAGTTTATATTTCTCGAGCACAGTTACCACCTTGTGGGAGAAGTGGCCCAGGGCCAGAGGGGAGAGAGAGTGCATCAGTATTTCAAGCAGGTCACCAATAATCCACACAGCAAATGCTTAACTTGTTGTTAGGTCAAAAATTGGACATATTTACCTCCAGACCTCCCTCGTGTTCATCATCTCCTGTACCCCTAAGCCGCCCAAAGCCCTCCAACTGCAACTGATAACACAGAGTCTTGAAAGTCACGGTACAATGCCAGCAGTCTTTGAGGCAGTCACAGCTACCTCTTAAGATTTCAGGAGAGGGAAGGAGAAAGTGGCCAAGCAGACCACTACCCCACATACCCTAACCTACTCTTCCCAACAGTCAGAGGCTACGAATGGGGGCTACGAGCAAATGGAATTTGCTTGTCGGTGTGTGTGACCTGCAGGTTATCAGGTTTAATGAAGAAATAAATGTGCCTGCTGGTCAGGAAGAAAATTTGCAAATGTGTCCCAGGAACTTAGAATGTGTGGGTGGAAAACTGAGAAAAGGAAATCCTTGAGAAATCGGAGTTGTTCAATGGAGGGCATGGTTAAAGGGCCCCAGGTGTGTCTACCCCAGTACTCAGTGCTCTAGTCAGAACCTGAGTTTCAGTATCTTGGCAAACGAAAAGGTGAAATGACACCTGCTTCCCCGAGATGTCCCACCAGAGGGGGTATGAGCAGTGCCTCCTGAGGACCGGGAACGTGAAGTCAGCACCTTCAGGTAGGGACACAGGGAATAAACATGGCCACACCTCACCAGGTCTGCTCCCACCTCGACCTGGACCAGGGCTCAGGAGGTGGGAGCACCAAGGACACCGGCCATGGGGAGACACGTGTGTTTCCCTTGGCAAAGTGAACAGCCTGACATAGCCTGAATGGTCCAGGGAACAGAAGGATACTGGAGCACCAAAATGACAGCTGCCACTGAAAGGGGTGAGCGCCCAGTCTCGAGAGGCCCTCTCCCTGATGGGGAGGAGGGATAACAGTATAACTAGCTTCCAATCAGAGGGGTCTGCTATGCACACGTCCACCTGTCATTCAGCAGGTGCGGGCAGCCTCGAGGTAGGGGTGGGGTGACCACTGGGTGCAGGAAGGAAGAGATTTTTCTCTTCTATATGTTCTTTGTTATTTTTTACAACCACAGAAGTAAAATAAACATGTATAAACATGTAAACGAATACAACACAAAGACGCCTAAAGGCCGAGCTAATCTTTCTCTCCACCCAACTCCCTGCCTGGATGTCGCCATTTCAGTGACAGCCTGTTATGTCTTCCTCACCTTACTCCTTACAGACATATATTCACATACGGAAAGGTTGTGTTGATTTGGTTTTACCTAAAACAGAATCATACTCTAATATTCTTCCAAAGCTTTTATTTTAACTTGGCCACAGGCATCCCTGCATACCTGTACTTATACATCTAATTCTGTAATTATTTTGCAGATGCGTCTAAGATCAGTGAGGTGAGTTTTGGGGACCCAGCTGCATTTACCTAATGGTCCCTGTATTCAGGTATCATTCAATGACTCCTTCCCACCTTCACGGATGCCTATTTGGCATAAAGAAAAACTGAAGTCATCAAAAAGTCTACAAATCATAAATGCTGGAGAGGGTGTGGAAAAAAGGGAACCCTTCTACAGTGTTGGTGGTGCAGCCACTATGGAGAACAGTATGCAGCTTCCTTAGAAAACTAAAAATAGAGTTACCATATGACTTAGCAATCCCACTCCTGAGCGTATATCCAGAGAAAACACAAATTTGAAAAGATACATACACCCCAATGTTCACTGCAGCACTGTTTACAATAGCCAGGACATGCAAGCAACCTAAATGTCCATTGACAGAGGAATGGATAAAGAAGATGTGGTATGCACATACAATGGAATATTACTCAGCCATAAAAAAGAATGAAATAATGCCATTTGCAGCAACATGGATGGACCTAGAGATTATCATACTGGATTGGCCAAAAAGTTCATTCGGTCAGTGAATTTACATTGTTCGATGAAATTCTTGGTGAAAATGAAAAATGTATCTTTTATTTTTACTTAAAACCGCACGAACTTTTTGGCCAAACCAATACCAAGTGAGGTAAGCCAGACAGAGAAAGGCAAATATAAGATATCACTTATATGTGGAATCTAAAAAAATGATACAAATGAACTTATTTACAAAACAGAAACAGACTCACAGAAAATAAACTTATGGTTACCAAAGGGAAAAGGGGGGGGGATAAATTAGGAATTTGCATGTAACATATACATGCTATTATATATAAAATATATAAACAACAAGGACCTACTGTATAGCACAGGGAACTATACTCAGTATTTTGTAGTAACCTATAAGGGAAAAGAATCTGAAAAATATATATATGTATGTATAACTGAATCATTTTGCTGTATGCCTGAAACTAAAACAACATTGTAAATCAACTTCACTTCAATAAGGAATAAATTAACTAAAAAAAAAAAAAGAAAAACTAAGGTCATGTTGTCTCCTCCACATCCTTAGGGCCCTAGCTTCACTTTCTGTGCATTTTTGTTCCTTATACAGCAACTGTCCATTTCCCTTATGAGGACTAAAGCCCTAATGGGCCCTCTCTGCTCCCCACTTTCAAAAGCATTTCTTAGGAAAAAAAAATATGATAAACACATTCATTCACTCTCAGTTGCAAATCACTGATAAGAATTAACGTGCCAACTTTCTTAATAACAGCTGTATTTCCATGAAGATTGAATCCCTGTTTGAATGACTCCTAAAGGTTAAATTCCTACTGTACAGTTTGGCCAGCCTGGAAGTAGATGGTAAACTAGACAGAGTGAAGGGTGTTGTCTCCCAGACCCTGGAACCACACACACCCAGGTGACAGTGCAGACAGTATGCTTGCTTTTATTTTGGTCAAGTATGTAACCCTTTGCACGTTTTAAGTTGACATAATATTTTTAAAGTTTAGGTAATAGTTGCAAAGGATGCATTTTTGGTCTGTGGAGATTATTCACATTTTAAAATTAAAATGTCATAATGGGGCTTCCCTGGTGGCGCAGTGGTTGAGAGTCCGCCTGCCAATGCAGGGGACATGAGTTCGTGCCCACATGCCGCGGAGCGGCTGGGCCCGTGAGCCATGGCCGCTGAGCCTGCGTGTCCGGAGCCTGTGCTCCGCAACGGGAGAGGCCACAACAGTGAGAGGCCGCGTACCGCAAAAATAAATAAATAAATAAATAAATAAATAAAATGTCATAATGTCCCTTTATATATATCTCTATACGAATTTAAATACCATAGCAATTTGATACTCATGGTTGTCTACTTTCAAACTTCATGAACAAGCTCTTTTTTAACAGTCATAAAATGTGCATTGTTCCTTTTCTAAACTTGAACTTGTGTATCTATTATATATCCTCTGCAGGATTTTATCCTGATATAATACTTCAAGCATATTTTGTGCTTGAAAATCTTTTATTGATCAGCTATCATATTTATTTGCAACAATATATATAAAGTATAGAGATTGAAATTTAAATATCCTTTCATGTTCTGTGACCGTAAAGCTCTGAATAATATTTTCTTTTAGAATGAGTTATCATTACAAGGATAATACTGATAAAACAACATAAATATATTATACATGTGGTTAAGTAATAATTAAACATAAGAAGTAAACTTTTACTGGAAATATAGCTCTCAATGGGATAGATGAGGCTTTTCTGTTTATTATACCATCGATAAATATCATTATACTAGAATGAGAGCTCAGGATCAATTCTATTCCTATTTTGCTTTGAAAAAAAAACAAGTTCACATAAGCAAGGAGATAGAAATGAAAACCTTGTATAGCAATGTCACTCAATTCTTTGAACCTCTTCCAAGATATATGCCAAAAACCGCATAGTAATATAGCTTCAAAAATTATTTTAATGATCTCACAGCTGACAATTCAATTAATTCCTCCTTCAATTTCTTTTAAAGCAATGAATTGGAAAATACCTGACTTGCAAAGGGCTTTGTAACCCAGTATTAAATTCATTCAATTTCTCAGTATCTGGACAGTATATTGCTAACATTTTACTAGGCCTTATCAAATGACTGTTAAAGATGTGTTATTCTGTCACTTAGAAGCACTTTGTTTAACCCAATACGCTGAGAAAGGTGGGGAAAATTGAAATAGTTTATTTTAATATGCCAAATCACCCTGCCCTCTGTCAGAAAACATCTCTATCTCTCTGGACTCTAATTCCAAGATAGAGAAGGTACCAGTTTTGCCATGAACTCATTACTGACGAAAAACTGTGCCATTTCCTTGAGGACTTCTCTGCTTTACTTTGGTGGGACTCTCCCTCAAGACTGATACTCTGATGACAGATAATAGCGGTGGAGGTCACAACGAAAGTAAAGGAACATTCTCTCCCGGACAATTAAAGTGGGAGCAGTCAGAAAGGACAACCAGAACTACAACTCACACACAGGTCTTTCTCAGGCAGATCCATTGTAGGACATTTTAGATCTTGAAAATGTACTTCTTTAGATGCATTTCCTTGTGTTAAGACCTACAACTGCAGGTTGGGGGTGAATCGCACCGGTTCAAATTGCCGCAGGGTCTGGTAGGGGCTGACTTTGAGGCAGGGCAGTCCAAATCCACCCTCTGGTCAGCACACACTCTCAGTGCCCTGCCACACAGCCCTTGGAAAGCCTTGTGTACCTCTCGGTGGACGTACCCCGGATGGATGACTAAGGTCCAATTCACCTGCTCTCAAGCCTGGGCCTCATTAGTGGGCATGGAAAACACACAGAGGGAAGTAAGTCCATCTCTCTAATGGGGTAGAGCTGCTTCACTGAGTCTACACAGCCCTAGAACCTAACAGATGACAAAGACACTTAGCAGAAGGATTCTGTCAGTTGAGGACAGTTATCTGCCTCTTAATGCTTCTGCGTCCCAGAAGAACGCATCCTTTCAGTGCTTCTAGCTTTCCTCCATCACGACAGGGCCGTTTCACCGTCCTCTGAACAGCAGGAAGAAGAGCTCAGAAAAGGACTTAACATTATGCTTAAGTATTGTTCCAAACCCCGCTCCTGCCCTGCTGGCTGTGGGTACGTCTTGGACTCTCTTTAACCAGAAGCCCACGAAGGAGGGTTTTTAATGTTAAATAAGGGGGAGCCAAGAGGAAAGTTAAGGAATATTAATGACAGCTTTCCAATTTCTTGAAAGCCCTTTCAGGTATTTAAAATTCTTACATTCCAAGCTAACCCTGCCTACTGGCCCAAATACGATAGAACTCAAGGCACCTCTACTGGAACGTCTACAATTACACAGTGAGTGTTCTGTGCCCAGCACAGTTTAAGAACCTTCCGTATATTAAATCACTTGATCCCACAGCTACCCTTTGAGAGACACTCTATCACTGTCCACATTGTACAATGAGGAACAGACAGAGACGTTCAGGACTCCTGACGTCCAAGCCTGGCACCACTGTAACCGAGCAGGACCCCATGGGGGCCTTCCCAGGACAGGCCTTCCCCCAGATCCTCTGCTTTGCTCCTCTCTGAAGTACCTAGATAATAGTGTTTGATGCACATTTCCTGAGTTGTTTTGCAGATGTAAACCTACCCCCCTCCAACAAATGGAAGATGTTAACTCCTTGGCGACCTTGAGCACATAGCCCCAGGCCTCCTGTTGCCTAAGGACTGATAATGTTAACCCCTGTGACACCACCCTGCTGCCTCACCATCAGACAGTCGGAGAATTGTGCACAAGCTGATCATAAACGTTTCTCTGCTCCAAACTCCGAAGTTTCAGTTTGTTTGGCCTCACTGTGTGGTGGGCCCACAAACTTGCGTTAACACCATCAGGCAGGGGATTCAAACCTGGGCAGCCTGGCACGGGGGGTCCCTGTACTTCAGGGCTTCTTCTTAATAATAATAATAATAAAAAGTGCTTGTGGTTTGAGAACCCAAGTTATTAGGCCAGCCAGAGTTTCCCTCAAAGTTATGGTACTTATTTAATCTTCTCATAAGTGATAAAACAGCTTTGGGGAACAGGAAGAACATTTGGAAGTGATTTTTTCACATCCGTAAACCACCTCTAGCTATGTGTGAGGAGAGGTGTGGAGATAAGAATCAGAAAGAGCAAAGGAACACCTGAAAGACAGTGGAGGAAAGGGGTCCTGCTTGCAAAGCATCATGTCCAGCTCCGCTGAATATGCAACGTGGGATTAAGGTGCCCGGATTGGTTTCACAGTTAGGGGAAACCCATGCCTTAAAGCAGTGGTTTTCAAACTTTGCTGTGCATCAAAATCACCTAGAGAGATTTTTAGAACACAGATCGCTCAGCCCACCTCCCAAGACCTTCCATTCAGTGAGCTGGAGGTGGGCTGAGGATTTGCCTTCCTAACCAGTTTCCAGGTAAGGTCAAAGATGCTGGTCTGGGGACTGCCCTTTGAGAACCACTGCCTCAAAGAAACAAGACAAAAGACACACAGGAATTCAATCAAGATAAAGTCTTCCTGAAAAGTGCACTTGGCCGGCTTTCTTGGTTTTGTTTGTGGTTGTTATTTTGTTCTCATTTTTATATCTTGCCTCTGAAAATACAAAACTAAAAAGTGCCACGATTCACACAACAGTATTTAATGAGTGTCTCATGTGTACCAGGCGACGCTGTAGGAGCTGAGATGCCTGAAAGAGGCAGACAAAGGTCATGCCCTTTGAGGCTACAATAAAAACACCTAAGTAAATAGGTATGCTGTTTTCAGAAAATGGTAACTGGTGAAACTGAAAGCAGGGCAAGGAACGGAGAGGGCCGTGGGGATTGGGAGCATCCTTGATGGAGAGAGAGTACTCCAGAATGCCCCACTGCGCCTGCTTGCTAGATGCTCATGTCTTTATCATCCGAAATCTGAACGCAATATGACACGTGTCTGAAGATCAAGTCTGCATTAAAAATAAATGTCACATACACAGATTAAAAATAAATCTCACTTACACGTACAGATAGCTGCAGGAACATTTAGATAATCTGGAGAGCTGGAGAACAAGTCTTGGAAACCAGCCTAACAAATGGTGTGTCTCCTTTACAGATAACTTTATAGATTCTGTGTTCAAAGAACTGACAATTGGCATTTTGAGAAACTGAAGTTAACTAGAAAATGCCTTGGTACTGGGATAATACCTAAATTATATCGCATGCCCCTCTGCCTTCATGAATAGTACACAGTGGCAGATAGAATTTGATCACTAATACAGACACATTGGTCTATACCTCTTTGTAATGTGACGGTCTTCTTCACAGAATTTACAACACTGGCTTTAATCATATACGTACTTATTCGTTAGGCTGTAAATAACTGTCTCAGTGGTCTTCACTTTGTATCACCAGCACTTCCCAACGGTCCACCTGGCAGCTAGGAGGTGATCAGCATATACTTATAATGATTAAAAGATGTTGGGACTTCCCTGGTGGTTAAGAATCCACCTGCCAAAGCAGGGGACAGGGGTTCGAGCCCTGGTCCGGGAAGATACCACATGCTGCGGAGCAATGAAGCCTGTGTGCCACAACTACTGAGCCTACGCTCTAGGGGCTGCGAACCACAACTACTGAAGGCCGCATGCCTAGAGCCCGTGCCCTGCAACAAGAGAAGCCACCGGAATGAGAAGCCCACACAACACAATGAAGAGCAGCCCCCGCTCGCCGCAACTAGAGAAAGCCCACACGCAGCAACGAGGACCCAACGCAGCCAAAAATAAATACATAATTAATTAAATAATTAAAAAAAAAGATGTAAGATAATGTGTTTCAAACTGACATAGAAAGAACCCACATAGGATTATAGCTAATGATACTGTATCATATCCTTGAAATTTGCTGCGAGAGTAGATCTTAAATGTTTTCACCACAAAAAAGAAACGCTACGTGATGGGATGGAGGTGACAGCTTACTCTATAAAGGTAATCATCTGGCAATAAATAAATGCATCAAATCAACATGCTGTACACCTTAAACTTACACGGTGTTATATGTAAATTCTATTTCAATAAAGCTGGGAAAAAAGGACCCACATAGGTGAAGTAGATGTCTTTGGAGATACATGTATGTGTGTATCTCTCTACGAGTCTTTGTAAAAAATTTTTTATTGGAGTATAGTTGATTTACAATGTCGTGTTAGCTTCAGGTGTACAGCAAAGTACATCAGTTATGCATGCATATATATCCACTCTTTTTTTTTTTAGATTCTTTTCCCATATAGGCCATTATAGAGCACTGAGTAGAGTTCCTTGTGCTATACAGCAGGTTCTTATTAGTTATTTATTTTATATATAGTAGTGTGTATATGTCAGTCTCAGTCTCTCAATTTATCCCTCCCCCCCTTATCCCTTGGTCTATGAGTCATTTATACACACAAACACACACACAAGGTCCACAGGTCCTCTGCTGTAGTTTTTAATTCACTGTTTTCATTTTTATAATACTCTGTACAAATATCACGTATGCATGTTGTGGATGTGGTCTGACCACAGTGAGATTTCAGTGTTTGGCCTCGTGTCTGTCAGTACAAGGGCATCAGTGAGTACTTCTTTCATTGTCTGAGGCTAATGAGAAACGTATGGGGTAGACTCAGAGTGTCAGCAAGGCGTCCCTGCCAAGGAAAGCTGCGTGATGCCAGAGCAATGGGGGTCCCCAAAGTTTCAGTGAACCCAAGTGGAGGAGACCTTAGGCATCAAGGGCACATGCTGAAGTCAGAGGGGTCCTTACAGCAGTCAGCACCATAACCACACGCAACTCGGAAACTGATTTGAATAAAGCATCACCTGCCCCACCGACGCTGACGACTTTAATTGTATTAGTTTATATGTGTGTGATCTATAATTTTAGATTTTTGAGTCACAGAAGGGTATAAGGTTAAGGCATTTATACCTAGTTTCATGATTTTAGGTACTTAACATATTAAAAATAGTATTACCACTGGGAATCCCTGCTCACCTTGTCTCTGCCCACCCCTGTCCCCTGCCTGAGAAAATGATCTTCCAGAAAGTTTTCAAGTTAAGAAACGCTGAAAGACGTAAAAGGGTTGAATGGTAAAACCCCAAAATGCATTTCTTTGAATTTCATTTTTAAATTTACACACAATATTAGTTTTGGTTTTTTCTGCTTTTGTTTGTCAATTGCCTTTTTTTAAATAAATTGAGAGTTAACTGATTTTCATTTAAAAACCTTACATGTATCAAAATATATTAACAATGCTAGTTCAAAAAATGGGAAGAAGGCGATCTTGCTTTAGAGAATTCAAGGACCAATAATAAAGGAACGTTTTAAAGGCAAGGAGAGGAGGGAAGAAAAAATGAAAAAATTTTAGACCAATTCCTAAGGTATGCTAAATTGCACCAAGCTGTTCTCCTGGGAAGCTTTAACGACTCAGTTATTTCCTGAGTTACAAATACAGCCAAGTCCAGAACATCAAGAAGAACCCTAAGTCACATAAGGGGAAATTTTACGATTCAGAGGGAGTAATAACTCTGCTAGAGCTAATATGTAGGGATAGGGTCCTGGTGGAGAATATA
This sequence comes from Pseudorca crassidens, assembly GCF_039906515.1. Taxonomy (NCBI): domain Eukaryota; kingdom Metazoa; phylum Chordata; class Mammalia; order Artiodactyla; family Delphinidae; genus Pseudorca; species Pseudorca crassidens. The sequence continues at coordinate 107,756,674 of NC_090304.1, forward strand.
TAGGAGAGCCTCTGCAGAGGATGGGGCGGGGTCAGAGCTGCTTAGAGGGTCTTCAGGAGTGCAAGAGATTGACTTTGAAGGCTGCCAGATACACGGCATCCTCACATTGTTCCTAATTGGGGGATGGTGCCTTGCTCACAGCAGCTGGAGTGTGGAGTCACATTAATACACAGGAAGGGTGTGTATGTGTTGTGTGCATGTGTGTACGTGTGTAGTTGGGGGAGGGATGTTATCCAGAGAAAAGTAGGAAACATATACCAAGGCATGCAGGATGAGCGTCCTGGAGGACATAAAGTATTTAAACAAAACCAAGGAAGGTGTGGGGTATCCTGAAAACAGTGTCATTGGAAGCAGTCCAGGGCTCTCCAGAGTGTTTTTCTTTGTTTATATTAGGATTGGAAACACTGGGAATTTATTTACTCATTTTGTAAATATTTACTGAATACCTACTGGATGCTAGGGCTTTTCAAACTTTTAAATGCCCACAAGTTACCTGTGCATGTCATTAATTCACTAGGTCTGGGTGGGAACCAACATTCTGCATTCCTACCATGCTGATGGGGAGCGGGGAACTACACTTTGAGTAGCCCAATGTTACTGTGAACCAGAGATGCAACTGTCAATAAGACAAGGACCAGCCTTCTTACATTATGATACTTACACACTATGATACTTAATATATAAGCATGTACTGATGGGATCAATCTTATTGAATAGGAGCAACTGATGACGTAGGAGAAAGCAGATGACTCACAAGGAAAAATCACGGTGAAGGTGAAAGAGTGTGGGATCTAAAGCACATGAAGGAAGGGCGCTTCAGCTGTTGTGCCATAAGAGAAGGAAAAAATAATAGCAACCCACCTCGATTTGTGGATCTGGCTAGGGGAAAGCAAGGAGGCTCCCGAGTGATGGTTTCTATCTTTTCCTAAGTAGACGGCAAAGTTATCAGTTGAGGGTAAATGGGAATGTAAGAAAGAGGGGAAGGTAGATGCAAGAAAAAGTGAAATAGCTGCTACAGAAAATGACAGCAAAATTGCTAGGGAACTATACTAGGATTCACAGGCGGTGCTGAGGCCCCACTTACAGCTGATGACCAAGAATTTACAGCGACACTACTCTGCCAGCTGTGAGGATATTCTCCAACCAAGAGTATCTGCTGAGCTGCTGAGCTGCAGGCGGAGACAGCGTGGATGGCTGGGTTCATCCAGTGTTAAAGAGTGCCAGGTGGGCAAGGGAAAAGAAACCAAGCTTTAAAGAAACTGGAAAACAGATGAGTGAAAGGAGACATGATGACAGGGACCCTGATGGACAGAGAGAACCCGGTGGGTTCCATGCACTGGAAGCTTGAATGAGGTCCTTGAGCAAATGAGTTGGCACGAAAGAAGCTGGACGTGATGGGAAGTAGGATACATGGTGACCACACAGTGGTGGCCCTCGTCCACAAAGGATTAAACCCATCTCAGGCCAGATGGGTCATCCAGATGACTCTTGACAATACTGAGAATGACGCAGGGGAGTCTAGAGTTCTTTATGAGCCTTGATGACATATGTAAATTGGACACTAAAGAGACAGTATGTTGCGGTGCTGAGGAGAGGGCCTTGGCTCAGACAGGCAAGGGCTCTGCTATTGACCAACAGACGGCCTCAGGACAGGCTCTTTGTTTACCCCCTCAGAGCCTCCCTTTCCCCGTCTGTGAAGTTGGATGTACACACTCACCTACCTCCCAGGGCTATTATGAAGCTGAATGAAATAATACTGATACATGAACCAGAGTCAGAATTGTACCTGCACATAGCAAACATTCCTTAAACAGAACCTGCTCTATTACTATTGTCAGAGAGCTTGTTGCTGCATTTGGAAAAACATAATTCAACTGCTGTTATATGGGAGTGTATGTTAGTTTAACCAAGTGATACTGAATGCATTGGTTTATCATTTCCCAAGGACTTCTGAAGCCTTCTCTTTCTGTATGTTCAGATATATACAGAATGGAGTTCCACTGAGGGTTGTTTGAGCCCGGTTTCAAGACAGGTTATTCCACTCACTAATAGCTCAGAAAGAAGGTGAGATTTACATTTTTACCAAAACCCAGAACACTGGTTCAAGGCTTTCTCAGTCCACCTACAGACTCTTTCGCGTCTAAGATCTTCTCACTCTTGAGAAGCATTCTGTACTTCACCTATGCAGAGCTCTGCAGTAGGATTTCACTTCCACCTAAGGTTTACTTTCTCAGCTAAAGCCCCTGAGACAGCTTTAAGTTTGTATTTGTATCAGGCTTCGATCACAGCGTGTTGGCACAGTGGTTGACGGGCTGGTTTCTAGATTGACGGCCGGTGGCTGGTAAAATGCCGTATTTCTTAAAATACATAATTGAGAGATCAATCAGTACAGCTGTGCGCACCTGAAGGCGAATCCCCCTTGGCCCGCAGGCCCGACAGCTTATGCAGTGGTGTCCTTGTCTTGGGCAGTTTCCGTGTACACATAGGACAACCCTCACCCTAGACCAGATACTCAGAACATTCCATCCTCAAGCAGATAGAGGCATTGCTCAAAGCAAACACTAACCGTGTAAGTGCTAAAGAGAAATGGGACAATGGGGACGGGATCACAGTCGAAGGGATTACTTCAGGTCAGGAGTTTCAGAGCAGCATGTTCAGTTCTAAGAGATGTTTACTGCACACGTGCTGCAGGGCACCAAGGAGAAGGGAAAATTATTCCAGGAGTCTCACTCCCAACCCAAGGAGACACCGTTAGCTGGTGAGGCAGTGGTAAGGGTACATCTCAGGGCAGGTGAAGGAGAAGCATAGAATTTAGCCGAGGGTCTCCCCACAGAACAATGCCCAGGTTAGTCACTGGTGGATGGTCCCCTCACATCTGGAATTACAGGTGGCTTTGGAAGCCACCTTTTCTCCACTTTCTTCCTTTGCAACTTCCTCTTGAAAGGTATAGCATAAGGCAAAGCCATTTCAGAAGCAGTGAGCCCTTGGGGAAAGAAGAAAAGCATCTTTTAAAGATAAGAATGATGAAAGCTTCTCCTCTCCCGTCATCCAGGCCCAATTCCTTGCCCTTCTGGTGCAGGCCAGTGGTGTGGAACTCCAGGGGGGTTGTAAAAGGCGGGCAGGCTTTTCCTCTCAGCCCCGACTCCTTGTCTCAGACACCAGCTGTCGCAGAAGCTGCTCAGCGGCCGGTCGGGAACGCCTTGAGAAGTCACCCCAAACGGTTCACGGTATTTATTTGTCCCTGGCTCCCACTCCACCGTCCCTGCCACTACATCCTCAACAGCTTTAAAACCCAGCCTCCCAACTTGTTCATTATAGTTGGCAAAGAAGTGAGCAAGATGAAATTAAAGTGTTTCCCAAGCACACACCATTTTCATTCCATTCAATACATTATCCTGACATATTTACTCACGGCCACGTCTGTCTCCGTATCATCCACGGAAAAGTATAAATTAAAATTTTAAATTAAAAGCAAAGAGTCTGGGGAGCTTGATATCTTTCTGAAGAATGGAGAAAGTCAGCCACGGGCTCCCAGCATGAGTATCATGGGAGCAAAGACTCTGGCAGTACAGAAATTACAGCCCACGGATTTCCCTACAAATACCTTCCCACATATAACGTGAGAAATCATGGAATCCCAAAGTCAGGCAAACCCTCAAAAGTCATTCTTCTTCCTGCAGAATTAGGTATAAACAAACCCGGCTCCTTCTGGGTTCAGGTGAAACTTATCAGAAACTGGTAAAGCACTGATTTATTTATGAAACAAAAAATATGCTGAAAGTTGATGAGCTTTTATCCCATCTGTAGAATTTCTGTGTAATATTCTGGTTAAGAGAATAAATATTTTAATAAGGGGTACACCAGTTCCAGTCACAGATCTGTCATTTACTATACTCCTGATCCTTTGTGAGCACTAGTTTTTCACATTTATAAAATAGAAACAATATTTTAAAAATCATAGACTGGGAGACTGGTTCAAGATGGCAGAGTAGAAAGACATGTGCTCACTCCCTCTTTCGAGAACACCGGAATCACAACTAACTGCAGAACAATCATCAACAGGAAGACACTGGAACTCACCAAAAAAGATACCCCACAGGCAAAGGCAAAGGAGGAGCTGCAGTGAGATGGTAGGAGGGGCGCAATCACAATAAAATCAAATCCCATAACTGCTGGGTGGGAGAACTCACAAACTGGAGAACACTTAAACCACAGAAATCCACCCACTGGAGTGAAATCCACCCACTGGTTCTGAGCCCCACGTCAGGCTTCCCAACCTGGGGGCCCGGCAACAGGAGGAGGAATTCCTAGAGAATCAGACTTTGAAGCCTAGCGGGATTTGATTGCAGGACTTTGACAGGACTGGGGGAAACAGAGACTCCACTCTTGAAGGTCACACACAAAGTAGTGTGTGCATCGGGACCCAGGGGAAGTGACCCCATAGGAGACTGAACCAGACCTACCTGCTAGTTTTGGAGGGTCTCCTGCAGAGGTGGGGGGTGGCTGTGCCTCACCGAAAAGACAAGGACACTGGCAGCAGAAGTTCTGGGAAGTACCCCTTGGCGTGAGCTCTCCCAGTGTCTGCCATTAGCCCCACCAAAGAGCCCAAGTAGACTCCAGTGTTGGGTCGCCTCAGGCCAAACAACCAACAGGGAGGGAACCCACCCCACCCATCAGCAGACAAGCAGATTAAACTTTTACTGAGCTCTGCCCACCAGAGCAACAGCCAGCTCTACCTACCACCAGTGCCGCCCATCAGGAAACTTGCACAAGCCTCTTAGATAGCCTCATCCACCAGAGGGCAGACAGCAGAAGCAAGAAGAACTACAATCCTGCAGCCTGTGGAACAAAAACCACATTCACAGAAAGATAGACAAGATGAAAAGGCAAAGGGCTATGTACCAGATGAAGGACAAGATAGAACCCAGGAAACACAACTAAATGAAGTGGAGATAGGCAACCTTCCAGAAAAAGAATTCAGAATAATGATAGTGAAGATGATCCAGGACCTCGGAAAAAGAATGGAGGTAAAGATCGGGAAGATGCAAGAAATATTTAACAAACATCTAGAGGAATTAAAGAACAAAGAAACAGAGATGAACAATACAATAACTGAAATGAAAAATACACTAGAAGGAATCAATAGCAAAATAACTGAGGCAGAAGAACGGATAAATGACCTGGAAGACAGAATGGTGGAATTCACTGCTGCGGAACAGAATTAAGAAAAAAGAATGAAAAGATATGAAGACAGCCTAAGAGACTTCTGGGACAACATTAAACGCAACAACATTGGCGTTATAGGGGTCCCAGAAGGAGAAGAGAAAGGACCCGAGAAAACATTAGAATAGATTATAGTCGAAAACTTCCCTAACATGGGAAAGGAAATAGCCACCCAAGTCCAGGAAGTGCAGAGAGTCCCAGACAGCACAAACCCAAGGAGAAACATGCCAAAACACATAGTCATCAAATTGGCAAAAATTAAAGACAAAGAAAAATTATTGAAAGCAGCAAGGGAAAAATGACAAATAGCATACAAGGGAACTCCCATAAGGTTAACAGCTGACTTCTCAGCAGAAACTCTACAAGCCAGAAGGGAGTGGCATGATATACTTAAAGTGATGAAAGGGAAGAACCTACAACCAAGATTACTCTACCCGGCAAGGATCTCATTCAGATTCAATGGAGAAATCAAAAGCTTTACAGACAAACAGAAGCTAAGAGAATTCAGCACCACCAAACCAGCTCTACAACAAATGCTAAAGGAACTTCTCTAACTGGGAAACACAAGAGAAGAAAAGGACCTACAAAAACAAACCCAAAACAATTAAGAATATGGTGATAGGAACATACATATCGATAATTACCTTAAACGTGAATGGATTAAATGCTCCAACCAAAAGACACAGGCTTGCTGAATGGATACAAAAACAAGACCCATATATACGCTGTCTACAAGAGACCCACTTCAGACCTAGGGACACATACTGACTGAAACTGAGGGGATGGAAAAAGATATTCCATGCAAATGGAAATCAAAAGAAAGCTGCAGTAGCAATACTCATAGCAGATAAAACAGACTTTAAAATAAAGAATGTTACAAGAGACAAGGAAGGACACTACATAATGATCAAGGGATCAATCCAAGAAGAAGATATAACAGTTATAAATATACAGGCACCCAACATAGGGACACCTCAGTACATAAGGCAACTGCTAACAGCTCTAAAATAGGAAATTGACAGTAACACAATAATAGTGGGAGACTTTAACACTTCACTTACACAAATGGACAGATCATCCAAACAGAAAATTAATAAGGAAATACAAGCTTTAAATGACACAACAGACCAGATAGATTTAATTCATATTTATAGGACATTCCATCCAAAAACAGCAGATTACACTTTCTCCTCAAGTACGCATGGAACATTCCTAGGATAGATCACATCTTGAGTCACAAATCAAGCCTCAGTAAATTTAAGAAAACTGAAATCATATCAAGCATCTTTTCTGACCACAACACTATGAGATTAGAAATCAATTACAGGGAAAAAAACGTAAAAAACACAAACACATGGAGGCTAAAAAATACGTTACTAAATAACCAAGAGATCACTGAAGAAATCAAAGAGGAACTCAAAAAACACCTAGAGACAAATGACAACAAAAACACAACGATCCAAAACCTATGGGATGCAGCAAAAGCAGTTGTAAGAGGCAAGTTTATAGCTATACAAGCCTACCTCAAGAAACAAGAAACATCTCAAATAAACAATCTAACATTACACCTAAAGAAACTAGAGAAAGAAGAACAATCAAACTCCAAATTTAGCAGAAGGAAAGAAATCATAAAGATCAGAGCAGAAATAAATGAAATAGAAACAAAGAAAACAATAGCAAAGATCAATAAAACTAAAAGCTGGTTCTTTGAGAAGATAAACAAAATTGATAAACCATTAGCCAGACTGATCAAGAGGGAGAAGACTCAAATCAATAAAATTAGAAATGAAAAAGGAGAAGTTACAACAGACACCGCAGAAATACAAAGCATCCTAAGAGACTACAAGCAACTCTATGCCAATAAAATGGACAATCTGGAAGTAATGGACAAATTCTTAGAAAGGCATAACCTTCCAAGACTGAACCAGGGAGAAACAGAAAATATGAACAGACCAATCACAAGAAATGAAATGGAAACTGTGATTAAAAATCTTCCAACAAACAAAAGTCCAGGAACAGATGGCTTCACAGGTGAATTGTATCATTTACAGAAGAGCTAACACCCATCTTTCTCAAACTCTTCCAAAAAATTGTAGAGGAAGGAACACTCCCAAACTCATTCTATGAGGCCACCATCACCCTGATACCAAAACCAAAGATACTACAAAAAAAGAAAATTACAGACCAATATAGCTGATGAATATAGATGCAAAAACCCTCAACAAAATACTAGCAAACAGAATTCAACAACACATTAAAAGGATCATACACCATGATCAAGTGGGATTTATCCCAGGGATGCAAGGATTCTTCAATGTATGCAAATCAATCAATGTGACACACCATATTAACAAACTGAAGAAGAAAAAACATATGATCATCTCAATAGATGCAGAAAAAGCTTTTAACAAAATTCAACACCCATTTATGATAAAAACTCTCCAGAAAGTGGGCATAAAGGGAACCTACCTCAACATAATTAAGGCCATATATGACAAACCCACAGCAAACATCATTCTCAATGGTGAAAAACTGAAAGCATTTCCTCTAAGATCAGGAACAAGACAAGGTTGCCCACTCTCATCACTATTATTCAACATAGTTTTGGAAGTCCTAGCCATGGCAATCAGAGAAGAAAAAGAAATAAAAGGAATACAAATTGGAAAAGAAGAAGCAAAACTGTCACTGTTTGCAGATGACATGATACTATATATAGAGAATCCTAAAGCTACCACCAGAAAACTATTAGAGCTAATCAATGAATTTGGTAAAGTTACAGGATACAAAATTAATGTACAGAAATATCTTGCATGCCTATACACTAATGATGAAAAATCTGAAAGAGATATTAAGGAAACCCTCCCATTTACCATTGCAACAAAAAGAATAAAATACCTAGGGATAAACCTACCTAGGGAGACAAAAGACCTGTATGCAGAAAACTATAAGACACCTTTGAAAGAAATTAAAGATGATCCCAACAGATGGAGAGATATACCATGCTCTTGGATTGGAAGAATCAATATTGTGAAAATGACTATACTACTCAAAGCAATCTACAGATTCAATGCAATCCCTATCAAATTACCAATGGCATTTTTTACAGAACTAGAACAAGAAATCTTAAAATTTGTATGGAGACACAAAAGACCCCAAATAGCTGAAGCAGTCTTGAGGGAAAAAAAAACGGAGCTGGAGCAATCAGACTCCCTTACTTCAGACTATACTACAAAGCTACAGTAATCAAGACAATATGGTACTGGCACAAAAACAGAAATATAGATCAATGGAACAGGATAGAAAGCCCAGAGATAAACCTATGCACCTATGGTCAAATAATCTATGACAAAGGAGGCAAGGATATATAATGGAGAAAAGACAGTCTCTTCAATAAGTGGTGCTGGGAAAACTGGACAGCTACATGTAAAAGAATGAAATTAGAACACTCCCTAACACCATACACAAAAATAAATTCAAAATGGATTAGAGACCTAAATGTAAGACCGGGCACTATAAAACTCTTAGAGGAAAACATAGGAAGAACACTCTTTGACATACATCACAGCAAGATCCTTTTTGATCCATCTCCTAGAGTAATGGAAATAAAAACAAAAATAAACAAATGGGACCTAATGAAACTTCAAAGCTTTTGCACAGCAAATGAAACCATAAACAAGACGAAAATACAACCCTGAGAATGGGAGAAAATATTTGCAAACGAATCAACGGACAAAGGATTAATCTCCAAAATATATATACAGCTCATGCACCTCAATATTAAAAAAACAAACAACCCAATCCAAAAATGGACAGAAGACCTAAATAGACATTTCTCCAAAGAAGACATACAGATGGCCAAGAGGCACATGAAAAGCTGCTCAACATCACTAATTGTTAGAGAAATGCAAATCAAAACTACAATGAGGTATCACCACACACTGGTTAGAATGGGTATCATGAGAAAATCTACAAACAACAAATGCTGGAGAGAGTGTGGAGAAAAGGGAATCCTTTTGCACTGATGGTGGGAATGTAAATTGATACAGCCACTATGGAGAACAGTATGGAGGTTCCTTAAAAAACTAAAAATAGAATTACCATATGACCCAGCAATCCCACTACTGGGCATACACCCAGAGAAAACCATCATTCATTCAAAAAGACACATGCACCCCACTGTTCACTGCGGCACTATTTACAATAGCCAGGTCATGGAAGCAACCTAAATGCCCATCGACAGACGAATGGATAAAGAAGATGTGGTACATACATACAATGGAATATTACTCAGCCATAAAAGGAATGAAATTGGGTCATATGTAGAGACGTGGATGCATCTAGAGATTGTCATACAGAGTGAAGTAAGTCAGAAAGAGAAAAACAAATACCGTATATTAACGCATATATGTGGAACCTAGAAAAATGGTACAGATGAACCGGTTTGCAGGGCAGAAATTGAGATACAGATGTAGAGAACAAACATATGGACACCAAGGGGGGAAAGTGGTGGGGGTTGAGGGTGGTGGTGGTGTGATGAATTGTGCGATTGGCAATGACATGTATACACTGATGTGTATAAAATGGATGACTAATAAGAACCTGCTGTATAGAAAAATAAATTAAGTTTAGGAAAAATCATAGACTGTGGTGATTATTAAACAAATAATACTTTTAATACTATTATCATCACAATCTGAGAGCACAGTCAACAGTCAGTAAATGTTTGCTATCATATTTCTGTAATTATCCAAAACTAAAGAATAATGATAACCCAAACATTATAACAATGTTGACCTTCCCTTCGTGCTCATTTTCCCATGTGTGCATATACCAGTTATAAAGTTTGGAAAATTAAGTAAGGAATCCACCTTTTGGTGGATCCAACCCATAGACCACGCTGTCTCCAGTTTGGAATAGAGAATGTGTGTGTTCACATGATCGTGGCTTCATGGGGGATTCGGAGGCTGATAATTCGGCTTGATTCTTCCTGTACCCCTCCAGAACAGACTACACAACTGAACTAAACCTTATCTGAGTTTTATTTATTTTTTTTTTTAATTTTAAAAAAATATTTATTTTTGGCTGCTTCGGGTCTTAGTTGCAGCATGGGGGATCCTTCGTTGCTGCCAGCAGGCTTCTCTCTAATTGTGGAATATAGGTTCCAGAGTGCATGGGCTCTGTAGTTGCAGCACACAGGCTCTCTGGTTGTGGCACACAGGCTTAGTTGGCCTGCGGTATGTGGGATCTTAGTTCCCCAACCAGGCATCAAACCCGCATCCCCTGCATTGGAAGGCGGATTCTTAACCACTGGACCACCACGGAAGTCCCTTATCTGAGTTTTAAAAATAAAGCCCTCATTAAGCAGACAGATGGTCAGGGACAGATGGAGGGCGAGAGATGGGAAGTGATACTTGCAGGAATGCTCCCCAGCTCCTACAAGCACTGCTCTTGCAGAATGTCAACCTGACCTGTTTAAAAATATACGTTATATATTTTTAATAAACCAATCATCTTTTCCAGAATAGCGGCTTATTTTACATAGATTATGCAAACTATCTCCCCTTAAAAAAATAAAATAGAAGGCAGGGAAAACTCTGTCCTTGGGTCATAAGAGGCCTAGAGGGGGATATTCCCTGGGGGCAAGAAAGTCACAGGGTAAGTTTTGCAAATGTTTCTACTTCAGGCCCAGGGAGTTGCTACTTTTGATTTATGTCATCTGGAGTCCTGGCCACCTGTGTCTGAGAGGACAGGGCTTTCTCTGCTCCTGGATTCTCCGTCTCCTGGGGGGACCAAGGAACAGGAAGTCTGCCTGGAAGCCTGCATTTCTCCAGCTCTCCCCCATCTCATTGTGCTTGAGTGAGGGCAGAAACATGGCGATACCGTTCAGTACTCCCAGCGTGCGGTTGAGCATGTGTGGCTCTGATCAGAGGTGATCTCCTCATAGAACTTGTCACTGAGAGGTTTGAGAAGACACACCATGAAAACCCAATTATTCATCATAACATGGGAAGGCTGGGTTTCCTTATCATGCATTTAACTTTTAAAAAACATTTAAAAAAATTCTTATTGGAGTAGAGTTGATTTACACTGTTGTGTAAGCCTCAGGTGTACAGCAAAGTGAATCAGTAATACATACATCCATTTGTTTTTGTTTTTTAGATTCTTTTCCCATATAGGCCATTACAGAGTACTGAATTATGCATTTTAAAGAAATAAATGGACAGAGTAAGAAAGGAGTGGGGGGGAGAGAGAGAGAGATGGAAGGAAGGAAGGAAGGAAAGAAAAGATTAAAAAAGAAAGAAAAAGAGAAAGAAAATAAACCTTTAGCTTGGGTGAAAATGTATAATTCATACATTTCAGCGGATGTCTGCGCTTTCTTAATTGTGCTCTATGCAGGTGAATATGGACAATAATCGCGCACTTCCCGAGCACACACTGACTACCAATTCCTGTTATCCTTTGACGACTCCTTTTTAATACTTCGTTACCTGGCACCCAACAGACCTGCTGCCAGTGCTCTTAGCACTTGCCTCTGCACTGTCCTTGCCATCCGTCTGTCGGTTTGGGCCTCCCCATCTCCTTTTCCCACGTGCACCTCAACCAACGCAAGCCCTGGTTAGGCCACATGTCCAGGAGGAAAAGGCTCCTTCCACCCAAATTAACTGTGGGAGAGCACGCCGAGTCTGGATAAGTTATAATGAACTGTCTCAGTTCATTGTAATGAATAATATAGAGATACTTACATGTGCTTTTGGGTAAATTATTCATCTTGTGCGCTGAAGAATCAGGGCAGTAATACGTAAGAGAGACAGCTGGTGCATCTGGGTGCCTATAAATACTCACACCCGAGCGTTTCCAAAGACCCATCCCCTCCCCTCATTAAAGACTGAAGTGGTTGGGGGGGCGGTCTTGGAAAGAAGAGGCTCAGATAGACATTGGCACCGCCCCCCTTCGCTCTGTGTGTGTGCAGCTCCCTGTAAAGCGGAGGCTGTTTCTAGCATATTTGTTATTTTATTGCAGCTCCAAGTCACTTATGCAACCTGAAGAGCTCAGCGGGACCTCCACTTGGCTTCTGCCATGTCCTCAGGAGGTAAAGAAGACAGTGAGACTCGCTTCCAAAGCCCCTCCACGACCCCACCACCACGTTCACTGTGCCTGATCCCGCTGCACTAAAGGTGGACCCGAAGGGACAGCACACTTAGCTTGGTCCTCACTGCCTCCCGCCAGGTTTCACGGTCATTGCTCATGCTCAGGATGAAACCCACTGCGACATTCTGAAAACCCTCACCGGGAGTCTTACCATCACGTGTGTGCCCAGGCAAACAAACACGGGAATGAGAGAGCCCGTGGCCTCAGATTTCACCCCTTCGAGAAACAGGAGAGTTTTGTCCTTTCTAGGCCTGTACTTGTCAAGTTTAAAAAAATAAAAAGTCCTAATTGCCATTTTCCTGTTGCTACTTCTAATCATTCACATCCACTGGCAATAAGGTTGATGTTATTCACCTTAAATATGACGTTTTGCACAACACACTCACCCCTCTTTCCTGGTGAGCCGTGCTGTCCTTCCTTACATGCGGCACAGTTAACTGTCTGCTCACGTGTTTGGCCTGACCTTAGAGAACGGGGACAAGCCTCAGAACTGAGGCTCATGAAGAAAACAGAACAAAACAAAACAAGGGAATGGATGGTGATGGTGATGAAAAAGTAGAGCATATAGTCAGAAAAAAAGAGCAGAGAGATGGGGGTGGGTGGGCCCTTGGATGTCTGAAAATGTCTATATAACGGATCTCAAAACCCAGGAAAGATACCAACCGAGAGTACTTTGCAAACAGCAGGAATCACAAACCCGAGTTCTAGATGCCCCTCTTGAACAAGAGCCAATATTCAGCTAAGCCGGGGCTTCCCTGGTGGCACAGTGGTTGAGAGTCCGCCTGCCGATGCAGGGGACGCGGGTTCGTGCCCCGGTCCGGGAAGATCCCACATGCCGCGGAGCGGCTAGGCCCGTGAGCCGTGGCCGCTGAGCCTGTGCGTCCGGAGCCTGTGCTCCGCAACGGGAGAGGCCACAACAGTGAGAGGCCCGCGTACTGCAAAGAAAATAAAAGTAAAAAAAAAAAAAAAAAAAAATTCAGCTAATCCACTAAATCCAGGATTACCAGCTCCATGCACACTCTGACAGAGGTGAGGGAAAAGAAGGGGAGTCCTGTTTTACAAGGCGAGGGTCCTCAGGGTTTCCTAGGAAAATCACATTCGGCTGTGGCCATTGGTTATTGGGACCTGGGCTTCAGACAGGAAGGAACATTTGTCCCCAACTATTTAGAACTCCACAGTGAGAATTTTTCCACCTATATTTTCTCGTCTTGTGATGACTTGTCAAAACAGCAATCTTAAATTTTCCCAGAATTGGGGCCAAACACTGAATAGTAACTAGGTAGGGCAAGACCCCAAGGGTAGTGGTCTCTGCAGTTTGGTAAAGTTTCCCTCTCTCTTCCTCCCCACTCCTCTCCTTCCCTCCCTCCCCAGCTTCTCTCTCTCTCTTTCTCTCTCTCTCTCTCTCTCTCTCATTAGCAATTTACCCTTATCTGCACTGCCTACATTCTGCCCTTTTCCAATTCGCCAGTATTATGAAAATCTATATTGTAAGCATACAGGCGGTGTAAGGGGGAAAACACTTCTTCAAAGTGTTTAGATAAAGCAGACAAGCTCTTACAAAGCTAGATAATAAACCAGGGCAAGAGGTTTTCCCCTGAAGGAATCTAATTAAGAACAAAGGCAAATGCACATTAACATTCTCCTCAGGGCACTGCATTCACCTCTGAAGAAATTTTATTGTTGCAAATCCAAAAGAGAAACCTTAGTGTCAGAGCAGAGAGGGAGAGAAAAGACAGAGATGGCTTAGAGAGGCTTGTGATTTCCGCGTGGGTGGAAGGGCTGCCTAGGGAGTGGAAAGAGCAGATACTCAAAAGCACCTGAAACAGGAAGTATTAGAATTTGCGGGAAGCTAAACCAGGCCTGGCAGATGGCTTGGGAGGAAACCTGGCATCATCGTTCAGGGCTGAACTTTTTTGGCAGGGGGATGGCCCCAGTGAATAATCAGATTTACTGTGTTTTGTGTTGTTTAAATGGAAAATAGGCCAGTTTGAG